>NC_136416.1:126530743-131530743 GCF_051521515.1 Lactuca serriola | reverse complement strand
GGCACAAACTCAAGCCTTATATAAAGGATGAGTGGATTTCATTTAAGCTTTTTTCCCACCTCCTCATAACTTTCTCTCTCTACTCTCTCTAAAACTCGAGTTTTGATCCAAATACGCCCCTTCAAGCTCCATAATTGTAAGTAATCTATCCTAGCTTATTGTAACTTGTTAATCATGCAAATCTGTGTTTAAATCATCCAAAACACTCAAGAACTTGTGTTTACAGTTTGGGAACACCTCCCAAAACCGTAAACTCCCTTAAAAGGGTTTTGAAGCCCCAAAACCCTTCCAAATCCTACCTAGGGCTTACCTATGACTTAAAGACTTGCATGTATGAACTTAGAACACCAAAATCATGTCATTTGGGTAGAAAACATGAGTTTATGGCCCAAGAACATTCTTGGACCGTAAACATACCTTCATAGACCATAAACACCTTTTAAGGTGTTAAATTGCCCCTTAAACACCTCCAAAAGCTTCCATGAGTGCCTAGAACCTTGTATTCCTTCATGTGATGCACCAAACCATGCACAAATGAGCAACACTTGAGTTTACGGTTTGGGAAGGTCTCCCAAAACCGTAAACACCTCCAAAGGGTGTTTAAGTGCCCTTAATACCTTGTATGGCTTAGATTTGGGTCTAGAACTTTGCATGCTTAACCTACAACCACCAAAACACATGAATCATGGACAAAAAAGAGTTTACGGATGTAAACTAATGTGTTTACAACCATAAACTCCACAAGGGTCCTTCAAGAACCGTAAACCCCTTTTCCAAGGTCAATTCAAGTCCCGATCACTTCCTAAGCCTTTGATTCAACCTTAGAACCCTCCCTTGTGCATTGTAAGACCTTTAAGCATCCAAGAACACACCACCCATGAGTTTACGGCCGTAAAATCATGGGGATATGGTCTTTGGGCTGTAAACACCCCTAAGGGTTTACACTCGAAGAGTAAACTCCTTATCTAGGCCCCACACACCCTTAGATGCAACCCGTACCACTTCCAACACTTGAGATGAAGTGCTTTCGTGTACCGGAGTGTATTTTCTTACTTTATTAGTAGTTCAAAGTCTAATTAGATACAATTATTCTGACAATCGTCAATTTCCGGTCAAGTCAAAGTCAACTAAAGTCAACAAGTCAAACCGATCGACTCAACTAACCCTTGTGTACTAGGGCTTACGTTATGTAATTACTAAACAACTCGCTATTCTAATGAGAGAACATAAATCGAAAGTTCGTACATCTAGATTTCCTTAACCTAAAACTATGGTAAGTAACAAACCAAACCGATAAAACAATGTTGCATACTCATTGGGAGTGTGTAAGATCCTTAAACATGGCTTAACGGTGCTTACGGACCTTGCGTTGCAGAGCCAAACACTCACAAATGTCACACACAAAACCTCTCTCAGTCGTTTTCACTCTATCTCTCTTTATCTAGGAACCTCTCCCAAATCTCTCCAAGAATGTGAAATCTCTCCCAAATCTCTCTTTGTATGAGAAATCTCTCCAAGAATGTGAAATCTCTCCCAAATCTCTCTTTGTATGAGAAATCTCTCCAAGAATGAGAAATCTCTCCCAAATCTCTCTTTGTATGAGAAATCTCTCCAAGATTGTAAAATCTCTCCCAAATCTCTCTTTGTATGAGAAATCTCTCTAAGATTGTAAAATCTCTCCCAAATCTCTCTTTGTATGAGAAATCTCGCCGAGTTCTCTCCCAAATCTCTCTTTGTATGAGAAATCTCTCCAAGAATGAGAATTCTCTCCCAAATCTCTCTTTGTATGAGAAATCTCTCCAAGATTGCAAGATCTCTCCCGAAAACCTCTCTTGAAACTTTTATAATCAATTGAGGCATCCCGATACTTGGCTTGATAAGGAACCACTCAAAGAAGGGAAAGTCTTGGAAAATTACCCTTAGGACCGAAGCCTCTTCTTTAAGGGTCAAGTCCTCTTGGATCCGAGGCCCCTTGAGTAGCCACAGTCTTCGGACCGCAATCGGGTGCAGCCGCAACAGGCGAGCCACAACAGCGAGCCACAGCCCGACCGCAGCCAAGCGAGCCGCAGCCACGCCCGCGTCAGGACCTCCGCATCCGCAGCTCCTTCTCCTCGGACCGCACCAGGCGACTGAGCTCACTTCGGATCCTCCTCAGCAGCCGAGCCACTCCGGTTCCAAGGCTGCTGATGACCGAGCCTTAGCATCTCGCCCATACTTCGGATTTCACCCGGTTTTCGATCATTTCTCCGTTTTAAGTCCGTTTTTAATTATTTTAATGCGGGATTTTCTCCAGAAATCATATTTTAACATATAAGACCCTAAATAATCATAATTTGGGCATATTTTCATGAAAATATTTATTTGAGAATAAAATCTTTTAAGTGAGATCTTGAGGTGGAGTGTGGATCTTGCCATAATATTTGACACAAACCTGGTCCCCATGCCCATTCCTTTGACCAGTCCTTGTACTCCTCCCTACTCCTAGTCACCTCAAGGCCTTACCCCACTCATTTCCCAGCAAACTCACGTCTAAAGGAGCTAGAGAACACTCTTATCTCTTTTCATTTCCCTCACTTCACTCATATTTCCTCATTTTCATCCAAAAAAGATCAAACACATCTTTTCTCTCTTTTTCTCTCATACAATTTCGAGATTTCCAAGTCATTTTTCAAGCTTTCCATCTTCATTTAGTAAGTATCATCACTCTCCTTATGATTATTGCATTCCTTTTATTCAAATCATTGATTCCTTACATAAACTCCATCATTATTGTGTTAGATTCTTGAATCTACAAAGCAATTCTTCAAGTGTTCTTGAGTTGAACACTTCACTTCTTCAACATTCACTCACTGAAATCATATAAGGTGGGTTCCTACCCCTGTAATTTCATGTTTTCTCAAGTTTTTAGGGGGGGGGGGGGAATACAAGTTAAAACACCAAGAACATAACTAAAATTTTCTAACAACTTTCATCAGAAATGTTGGACTCCATTCACGGGCTGTTTTGGGCAACTGAAACATTTTTGTTTTCAAAAATGTTTTAGGTTCAAGTAGCTCCAGTTCTTAGCTTTAAAATGACTACTTACACATCTCCATACGATTTTTCTACAATATATGGTGATTTTTACAAAACCGCCTATCATTTCAAACACCAATCCGGACCAGTCTGTGATTATGGACTTTTTCACCCAAGTTGGAGGTCATTAAAAATCATGATAAAAATTATGAGTAAACTAGACAAATTTTGGGAACTCTCAGAATTTACGGATTTAGTTTTCGACTTCGTATGATTTTTCTACGACTTTTCTAAAACAGCGCAGAAAGGTTAAAAATCAGTTAACAGCTTATAACTTTCATAACACTTTGTATTATGTTGAGCAAAGTGTATAACAATAAGATCTAAATATTGGATGTGTTTCCTTGTTAGTTTATCATCATAAACTGAAACTTAGTCATTCATGATAAGATTATTCATTCATTTAGAACACGTATATTAAGCTATAATAAGCATAGATTATGGATTCATAACACTAATGCACTTTCATAAAAGAGTTCTTATACATTACAAACGTTTTGGATAAACTATAATAGGTATGGTTTTATGTTTCCATTAACACAACAAACACATTCGGAAGGTTTTATTCCCACAGAAAAAGGTTTTACACTCACGCACACCACAAGTAAACTGGTTAACCTAAATTGTGAGACATTCTCTTTCCGTACGTCCGAGTGCGGGATTTAAATTCTTGGTAGCTATAATCAGAGTCTCTTGTAGGGAGAACGTGATAGTTGTGTATAGATCTATATTGGGTTTGACACCCCACACCCGAGCTGCATGCAACAGCTAGACCGGCAGGTCTGTGGTGACAAGTGTCATTTCAGTTTCGCGACGCTTGAGAAACGTCGTGGTAGGTTCATTCAGTCATAGTATGGTTATAGCGGCTCACTTAGGGAGTTAACAACATATAAAGTTTACGGGGATTTTCATAAATCAAAAGGGGTTTTATGTCGATTTAAAATCACTTTTTACATCAATAATTACAGATATTATTGTATACTTTCAGTCATGGTATTTAAGACTACACACCATTCATTACGGGATTTTTCTCAAATCAGAAAGGGTTTTACGCCAATTTAAAACCACTTTTATATCGTTAAGTATGACAAATACTTCTTCATTCTCGGTCCCGGTATTTAGGACCACATAAATTTTATAAGGAAAATATTGGATTTTTCTTGGTAACACACCGCACATTACAAAGAACGGTTTTCAAACTCTTACTATCAAAAGCTTATGAACTCACCAACCTTTGTGTTGACTGTGACATCCCCTAATTTCTCGGCCAGAAAAGACCAATTTAATTTATGCTTTTTTAAAAATCAAATCAGAGAAATCTTTATAAAAGATGTTGCGGAGTTGGTCCCCAAAACAAAATATGATAAAAGTTTGTCAAAACCTTTTTTTAAGAAATATATCATTTCTTTTTATATCAAAACCTCGGGATGTCATGTTCCAATACAGATCAAAAGCATAAACAAGACATTATAAGCTTTATGACAATTATTTGTAACTACTGGCCTATAATCCAAAATTCACTCATCATCATCATCCGACTATGCTTGGGGTCCTCTACCTGTAATATAAACAGCTGAGTGGGTCAGCCTTGGAAGCCTGGTGAGCATATAGGGTTTTCAACCCACAATACATAAATTTATTATGTTTAAACATCAATCAATCAACCTAACTACCCCAAACCCCATTATTTTATTTATTTCTTAAGGGTTTACCCTAAGAATCAACTATCACTCCTTCCTAAGGATTCATCCTAAGGAATAGACACAAAGTCACCTCGTGACTGGGGTTTATACAACGGGCACTAATTCCATAACTGTCAAAGTTTATTCAACATGTGTTCTCTCCTGCAATACATGTCAATGGGTTTTAGAGTACAACAAATGAACATATAGTTCATTACACCTACAGGTTGCGGGCCTGCTAGTGTTCCATAGATTGTCTAAAATAGTCCATGGTTGTCATCCATACTCTGCTGAATGACGGGGGCCAACAATTTGGGTAAGTGATTCTCTCAAATTTTCACCACTCACCGTCAACTCATGATCAATATTATTGATCATCTCCTTTATCCAACTCACCTTTCATCATACCCACTATTTCATCTACCCATGTTCTACCCAACATATTTTGTAGATAAAAAGCATATAGAGTTTAAAACTTGTATAAAACATCAATTCAACAGTCACCTCAATCAAACAATTAATATATTTACACATAACACGTATTTCAAGGTAAATACTTCATATCTATGTGTAAATTGAAAGTAACTACACACTCACGTATTTTGGTGAAAATCGGGCAGCAATTCGTTTCCTAAAACGATCGTTTCTAATAAAACCGGGAGTTTTATTGAGAAACCGGGCTCTGCGAAAGGTCGGGCTTCGAAATCAAAAAGATAAATTTTCCGGGCTTCTCGGGCACTTTGTGGTGTATTCCGGGCTTTACAATCGATACCGGGGCTTTACGGGATGTTAAAATGAAAGAAATATGGAGAAAGGGGCTAAAAGTGGCAATTTCTTAAAAATATCCGAGAAGGCTCGCAGCCTTCTATTTATAGGGGGAAGCTTCTGATCAGACGGCTGAGAAGCTTCTGATCCAACGACTGAGAAGGCTCGCAGGCGAAGGCTCGCACATGGCTCGCATGGCTCGCACCTGCAAGGGCTCGCTGGCGGCTTCGAAGTGGACCGCGGCTTACTGGCGCACCTGCGAGGCTCGGAGCTAGGCTATGCGAGGCTCGAACACACGCGGCAGCTGGGCGAAGCTTCGGCTGGGGAGCTGGCTGCTTCGGATTGGGCCTCCTCCTCGGTCGAATCAGAAGAGGGCACGTGGCTTCGCATGACTCAGCAACCTCGGTGACTCAGCAGCCTGATGACTCAGCAGCCAGGTGACTCAGCAGGACACGTGTCACATTCTAAGCGAGGGTGACGTGGCAATTGTGACTATGCGAAATTTCTCGGTTTTCGTGCCAAAACTTCTAAAATTCATAACTTTCGCATACGAGCTCCGTTTTTGACGTTCTTTATATGCACGCGTAGCTAAAATTACGATCTACAACTTCTGTTTAGACTTCGTTGGCTAATTTTGACTTTAAATTTTATATTATTATTTTTAACAGACCGGGACAGGAAATCCGTTAAAAATTCATAACTTCTTCATCCGACGTCCGTTTTCGTCAGACTTTTTACCGTTGTGCTCCTAATGACGAGACCTTCAATTCTCGTTTAGGTTGTGTCAGCTAAAAATTGCTCGATCTAAAATTCGAGTTTTTAGCTGTCTACTGCTACGCTGAAACTTCGAAAAATCATAACTTCCTCATACGAAGTCAGATTTGGGCGTTCTTTTTATCAAACTTCTCGGTTTAACGAATACTACAACTTTCGTTTAGATTACTAAGGCTAAAAAGTAGTTTATCAAAAACTCACTTTTTACGACATTCAGCGCCGTGCTGGTTTTGTCGCGAAACTTCAACATGTCATAACTTCTTCGTTATAACTCGGATTTTGGTATTCTTTATATCCCTGAAATCCTTGTTTCGACCACTACAACTTTATGTAAAGATATCGGGATTATCTCACACTTTAATTTGACGCTTATTTTTATTTTTAATTAATTATACCCTACTAATTAAGCATAAAACACATAATTCACATAAAATTCACATAATTCCTTCTCATTTCTTCTAAATGAGTTACAAAGGTTAACCTAGGCCATTATGTCAATATTAATGCCTAGCCTTGAAACACGAGCGTTACATTGACACTTTTTCAAAACTACTTGTATTCTCAGGAATTCAGTGAAACAGGAAATCAACAGCGTTTTGAGGATGGGACGATCAATCGTCAAATAGTTCATTTTGTATCATAATATAATTGATTTGAATCATGTAAACATATACTTTGGTGTAACTTTTTCAATTATATTTATGATGGTTGTATTTACTTTGAGCACTATTATACTCGTTGTTGTGAACACTATACATGAAGTCCTCCACCCCCGAACGTTTCCGCCATCTTTGGTTTGGGGGTGTGACAAATTGGTATCAGAGCATTGTTTATAGTGAACTAAGTATATCGAACCACATAAGATATACAAACTATAAATGCATTGGGACTAAAGTCTCTGATTTAAAGTTTTCAAAACAATTATACTTTCAGAAATAAATAATTTCTAATTAAAGGTATACATGCATGCATACATACTAAGGTCAGCATCATTCTAGAACAAAACAAAAGTAATGATTGTTGAATATCACAGGTAAGCTTGGGGATGTATGGTCAGTCTTGGGAGTGGCATAGCCTAATCAACTATGCTGGTCCGAGGAGTGACTAGCACATGCCCAAGAATGGTTGTGATATTGCAACAAGTCTAAAAACTTACCAACACTACCGCAATGAGAACATTAGAACCAAACATAAAATTTAAAATACTATAGGAGTATTTTGTAATATCATAACTTATATGAAAACTAAATAGATCTTTAATAATAGGTCTATAGTCACTAAGTGGATACTCTAAGATTATATATAACTTAGAAATCATAGACTTAGAATTTTTGGTCGTTGCCTTACTTCCTTTTCCTTTTTTGGATGTGGACCTAGGGTAGGATCACTTATTCGAAGGTCTATCATATCTGGTTATAAGTAATTAATTATAGAGTTAGACGCCTAGTAATTATCTCTTCCACTCTTATTCTCACAAGTACAACATAGCAAGATCCTACTTACCGGATGACCCCTACTTTCCCAATCAGAGAAATGGTGGATGGATATGAGGGGAATCAGAAGTGGAACCGGAGGTAATCAACCCTCCATGCATAGCAAGGGTTCCCGCGAACCGTTTCGACTACATCGAACCTGTGCCCTGTTGGGCAACCGTGATCGAGGGTTGAAGTCGACAGCAATGACAACAACCACCATGTGGAGACCAACGAGGGTGCTATGACCTCAACCACGGGGGACCGACTGACAGAGCCCTCCTGGCGAAGACCCGGCAGATCGTGAACATCGGGGATTAAAACAGGTAGACTACAACCCGAGTTAGGAAACTGCGCGCTACTACAGACCCTACTGTCTCACGTACTCGAGACTCGGAAAGAGACTACTTTTTCGGAGACCAACTCTCTGTTTAGGACCTTATCGCCACTCGGGCAGAGGCAAGAGAGTAACGGGATAGACACACGGCATTCAAAGAGAGGAGGATTGCAGCCAAGCATCTATTGACAGAGCTGCAAGGTGCATCGACTTTGCCTCAGTCATCGCAAGGGACAGATCGTCGTAAGTAGAGTTCATCCCGCTCACAAGACCTTGTAAATTAGGTTCGTGAGCATGCGTTGGTGCTACTCTATTCTAGGCGTAAGCATGACACTGTGATTTAAGCGGTCATACTAAACGAGAGAATCTAGTTGCTATCAAAACTTTTCCATGCACGGATGTGAGGTAAACCTACATCTAGGTCAAAAATTTTCGCTGAAACCAGAATTACTAGAATCATATTAACAAGATGGGCTTAGGACATACCTAACAGACTTGAAGATCTATTTAGCCTTAATTATATAACTAAGAATACATCAATTGATCATAATAAGGACCTAGCTTGGGTCAAGTTACAAGGTTTCACTTGGATACTGAACTACTAAAAATTCATGGGTTTACCATATAAAGACTCTCGTTATGAACTGTTTTCAGAATACCCTTAACAACCGAAATACGTTATAAATTGAACTAAGATCGATAAACTTAGTTAGAAAACTCACGACGTATAGCCATTCGAAAGATTCGTTACCGTCTCTCCCCTTAACCCTTATGATTGAGGGGATGCTTTCTTCGTAGACCTATAAGGTGCGATCTTTCCAGCACTAATACACCAGATCCCATCAAAACTCCTCAGCTAAGTGTGTTTGGATAAAACATGATCCTAAGATGAGTAAAGCTTAATGCTCGCACGAAACCTACTTATACCCACTACCATAAATCCGTCTCAGGAACATCAGCAGAAACACTAGGAATAGTACAGTAAAGTGCAAAAAAATTTATGCGTAAATATAAATCGTAAGGATGCACTTGAGATAATTATTTCCACTAACGAAGTCGTTTTCATTGTGAAACAGAGTTATCTCTTCACCAAGAGGCAACCAACCAACTGGCAAGGCGCCAACCCTGCATATACACTCTGCTACTTTTCAGGCTGCAGTCACGGCGGCCGTGACAGGCGTCATGGCGCAATTTAATGCTAACAACGCCAGTAGAGATGGAAGCGGTACTGATAATACAGATGGTTGTAACAATCGAGAACATCAACGGGTGTCGACCAACGATGGCACCTCAGGCCACAAACCTACGAACAAGAAGCGAATGTTCTGGGACGAAAAGAAGTGTAACCTACCTCAAAAATTCACTGGAAGAAAGCAATCCGTAGCTGCACCCGCCATTACAACAACAGTCACGACGAATGCCGTGACACTAGCCACAAGGTCTGTCACCCAAGTGTCGGCCAGACCATATAAGGGATCACTCCCAAAGTGTAACAAGTGTAACTACAATCACACAGGAGCTTGCCGAATTTTACACTGTAGCAACTGCAACAGGAAAGGACATACTGTCCGTTTCTGTAAGGCCCCGACCCAACATCTCCCTTCAATCACCAGCACCAAGGTAGACCCAGTATGCTACTTATGCGGTGAAACGGGACACTTCAAGAGAGAGTGTCCAACCGAGAAGAATGACGGAGGAGCAACAGGAGTGTGATGGACACATCAGCAGGAGCAACAGGGAACCATATTAGGACTTTTGTAATGTTTCCAACGACAAAAACGTTTAAGTACCATATGTTTGTAATGAATTTGGTATGCTTGCTAAAGTCACCGTCTTTCCAAAAAAAAGTAGTTAAAATACTCTCTCATTCAAATCAAACCAAAGACATTCATATATGACCTTAGAATCATTAATTGTAAGATGTGATGACCTTGTACATACATCGGGGTTAATTATAATCAAAATACTAAAGTCTTGAAACAAATAATTCCATCCTGACTCCTATTCCATGTCTAGTAGTAGAAATTGAGTGGGGCCACCCACTCGATGATTTCACCAAGGTCAAATTACATACGACGTTCATAAACTGCTCGATCGTAGGGAGACCTATCAGGGATCATGATATCAAGTATCATTACTGGCTATCGAAACACACCTACTACCAGTGCTAGACACTGTGGTATGAATCATCTACAGTAATAATAATATCGAACAAAACGGAACACACTGAAAAGAAACACAAGATACCCTATCACTCTAATGAGCACTTCATATGAATACAACTTAACACATGTTTTACCTAAAGAGATACTGTTGTCACCATTCAATTTCGATTGGTATAGTCCTCATCTTCCCGGTTTAACGACTACGAAAGGACCCTTCACTTAACCCACCGAATGTTGAAACCTTCATCTCTCATAAACATCCAGCACGGACCTCCAGGTCATCTCTCGATGTGAAACTCCAAAACACGCACAAGAGGAGTGTTATACTTCCCGAAACCTTATCACAAGTATTTACAAGAGACCCTTCGGAAATGTCGCGCATACAACAGACAAGGTTCAAGCACAGAAGCTTGGGACGGATACAGTTAGTCTACCACTACTATGTATATACGCGAGGATAATGTATAATTAAGATTCTACGGACATTGGATGTGTGCTTCTGCCCTATTTCCTGTTCCATGTCTGGTTGTGGACTTGGGGCAGAGTCACCCATCCAATTGTCTTGCTAACCTTAAGTACATACAACTTATATGTGCAAGTTAATGATAGATGGACCAGGTACGAGTCCCGCCATGAACTTCGGGCCAAGGTTGCCCAAGAGGACGAGTGAACGTCCTACCATCCGAATAAGTCTAGTTGCGTAAACCAAACCCACATGCTTCCTACCGAACTGCAAGAACTATCAGGTCAAACCTGTCGGACTACTCGACAATGGAATTGAAGAACCAAGCTTCTCACCATGGAAAGCTCCAGTCTCGTTCTTCAAATAGAAAGGCAATTGCTCATAGGTCCATCGACATCAGAGGCCCGACAATATCTCCAATAGAAATCATTACTATCTGTCTCGCATAGACGAATAGGCCGACCAACCGCAAGGAACGAGGTACCCTTCAGGAATTGGACCTGAGATCCGAATATCACCAGTCGCGAGTATTGGAGAAGGATGTCCGAGTATAATCCTCCAAATTCGATGCGGATGCTACAAGTCCGTAGTGATACCCCTCGGATAGGACCAAGCCGCTCGCAGTCTTCGTGAACTTAATGAATAGAGTATGCCATTCTTACAAGGATCAGTTCGTCATTATCCTTGAAAATGACTTGCTTATCTACCCTAATAGTAAGAAGAAAACCAAAAAGAGCAGCTACAACAAACCGTGGGAACAATACGATCAGAGAAGCCTTACTGAAGTTCTCTAGATACGAGTTTTGGAATTGAGGAGTCAAATTCCTAAGACACACTATTATTGATGTGGAAATTCGTGAGGACCCTTTCAATTAATCAAAACCGTTGAGAAATTGTCAGCACCAAAGGCGTCGACGGGAACACGCCTAAATTCTAGGTCTCGCTGACCTACCGCCTTAGTTCCTTTAGAGCTTCTTGCAAATTACGGAACCCTCTTACGACTTTGACCCTGAAAGGAGCAACCCTTGACTGGGAAGAGAAGCAAGAGGGAGAAACCTTTAGAACTCCAGAGTGAGAGACCAAATTCCTCTGGAAGCCTCACTCTGGGAAGGCTTAGTACGCTTCGGAAAGCATGGAAAGCTAAAACCCAGGATAGTTAGGCCCTTCGAGATTCTTGTCAGAATCAGCCCTGTAACTTGCTACTTCAATCTACTCCCGCGAGCTTGATAAAGTACATTCTACCGGACACGTCTCGAACTTGCAGAAGTGTCTATCCGATGAGACTCTTGTAATCCCCCTCGACGAGATCGAGTTCCACAAGAGCATCGCCTTCGTGGAAGAACCGTAGTGACCATCGACCGAGAGGTCAAGCGGACGAACCAACGCAGTTTCCCATTAGTGAAGGTTCACTGGAATACTAACCAAGGACCTGGATTCACTTGGGAGCTCGAGAATCAGTCGATTAGGAAGTATCCCCACTTCTTGGCTTGATTATTCATGCCTACTCCTTGCCTAAATTCAAATTTCGGGACGAAATTCCCTCTAACGGGGGGATGATGTGACAATCGTCAATTTCTGGTTAAGTCAAAGTCAACTAAAGTCAACAAGTCAAGCCGATCGACTCAACTAACCCTTGTGTACTAGGGCTTACGTTATGTAATTACTAAACACTCGCTATTCTAATGAGAGATCATAAATCGAAAGTTTGTACATCTAGATTTCCTTAACCTAAAACTATTGTAAGGAACAAACCAAATCGATAAAACAATGTTGCATACTCATTGGCAGTGTGTAAGATCCTTAAACATGGCTTAACGGTGCTTACGGACCTTGCGTTGCAGAGCCAAACACTCACAAATGTCACACACAAAACCTCTCTCAATCGTTGTCACACACAAAACCTCTCTCTAACGTAAGGTACTAGGTATGTTCTAAACTCGTTATCGAGCTATCGTATCATAGAATACTCCCATAGTACTCTAACTCTAACTGTACTTGTTCTGGCATTCTCTTGACTGGTGTTCAGGTAAGTTTTAACCCTGTTGCAACACCACATCATTCCCAAACACATGTTGGTCACATCTCGAATGAATATAGTTGATCAGGCTATATTGATCCTAGCTATGATTACATAACTGTTCGGGTTGACGACAGTGCCCAACCTTTAAATACTTTTAGTTCTGTTCTCCTCGTGACACTAGTTCTATTATGTGCATGTATAAGCAAGTAGGTATATTTTTATAACTTGTAGTTATATTCTAAAATATATCATTATCCAGAGCCCTTAAGCCCCATTGTATTTATAGCTGTATATCTTTTATCGGTTGATATACTTAGTTCACTATAAACAATGCTCTGATACCAATCTGTCACACCCCGAAACCGGAACGGCGGAAACGTTCGGTGGTGGAGGACGTCATGTTTAGTATCATGAGATATGTATATGGTAAGCAAGTAATGAACAACCATTTCATTTAGAAAGAAAGTGTTTACAATGTGTGTGTGTGTTCACAAAACATAGAAGTCATAAACAAATAACAAAACTAGACTTGAAGCTATAATGCTCCATCTTCTGAATTCCCAGCACGAGCACATGTCTAATAGTCTTCTAAGAATACAAGTTATTTGAAAGAGTTGATCAGCAATTAAGCTGGTGAGTTCATAAGATTTTAGTGATGTGAGTAAGCTGTAAAATGTGGTTGAAAATGTATATGTAGAAGTGATGTAAGCTGTAAGTTCTGTTTTGAAAAGTTTGCCTATTCCTCTAGAAAATCCTATATTTCCTACTTGAATGAAAGTTAAGTAATTTGACACTGCAAGCCTTTCTATGGGTACTAAGTGAGTACAAGTTATACAAGTCTCGGAGTAAACAAACAATCGATTATGTGTATCTTCCCTAAGTTCACAACCCAACGAGGAATAGAAAGTAAGGCGGATAGCACACATCCCATTGGTTGTTAGATCGTTGTCGTATATAACCCTGGTGTATTCACTTGTTACTCATGGAGTTAGTTGTAATGATTCCTTTATATCTAATGAAAAGTTCTTTAAGAAAACCTATATTTCTTATAGTAAAAATAGTGACTACTTTTGTAATAGCTTGGTTTTTACTGCTATATATAATCTAATATCGATTAGAAAGTTAATTGGGTGAATCTGCCCTAAGCCCACAACCCAACGAGGAACAGGAAATAAGGCAGAAAACACACATTTAACTACCTATTGGGTATTAGTTTTATATATAACCATGGTGTATAAACTAAGGTATTATAGAGTTACTCACCTAAAGTCTTTAAAATTGTACCGGTTTAATAAAATGGATTAAACCCTTTACTAGGAAGTTTCTAGTTTTGAATACTCAAAAGTACTGACTTTGGAAAGTATGTTTTGTATTAGAAAACTGTGCTCTGACTTTGTGTCCTATCACTTGACCCATATCTGGTACTCTTATGATGACTTAATGTATACTAAGCATAAATATATATAGAATCGGGTAGATAATAGATTGGGTGGATCCGTTCCAAGCCCACAACCAAACAAGGACAAGAAATGAAGCGGAGGGCACAAATCCTATTAGCTTTTGGATCCTATTGGTATATATGTATCCTATGGTGTATACATTAAGGAATCATAAGTTTAGCATTATGGTCTTAACCTTTTAGAAGTAGCCTTTTACCTCATCGATTATGTGAATATGACACATGGTAAAGGTATTAATAATATTGAAACTGGAATTTTATATCCTTCTGTAATTGTCGTATTGACAGTGTTAGTATTGTAGTATTTGTAATAAGTGACTACTTTTAGTACTATTATGCCTTAATTGAGGGTTAAGGTATAATGTGATGGCTAGATCCTATGCTAAACGCTCCCTTGTCAAGAGATTCTAGGAACTACACGCGATCTCTGCATGAGTGCAAGCCGCGAACATCCACATTACTATGATCATGTATACCCAATATAACTATCACAATGCGTTGTGATTTATTGGTATAGTTAGATCCTGAACTTATTCCATGCTAAAGCACCTTATTATGTTCTGTTCTGTCATCGTATATTGATATCGTATTTATGTAAATGTATTCATGTAAGCGTATCTATGTAAAAGTATTTACGTAAACGTAATGCATTAATATAGACTCATGAACTGGATTGACTCTTTGTGTGCTTCATTGTACTAGAAGTAATGAATAACATTCTCCTAAACTATACCCATAATAGTTTACTAATGTTCTACTTGAATTGTTACTGAAAAGACTCGTTTCTCTATTAAGTTATGCTTGAACTTTAAAAACAGAGTTTTGTATAACTGTAAAGTAACATAACTTTTAAAAGAGTTTTGAAATGTTTTGGACAACTTATAAATAACATAAGTAACATTTTGAAAGATGCTTATAACAAACATTTACACAATTATCATTGTGTTCAACTTGTATTCCACCCCTTAAAACAGTTAAAATAGTTAAAAGATTCATTACGGGGTATGAACTCACCTGATGTGGGTGATTTAATCGGGTATGCGTGTAAGGATGAGAAGTTCCACGAATGAAGTCCCAAAACACAATAAGTCCTAAATGACATATAGGGACACATATTGACATGAATATAGTGTTTATAAACAACTATATGAAAGGAAACACCTTCCGGGACTAGGAAACACCTTGATTAAGTGTTGGAATCACATGTGATTCATCAAAGGGAAGTGAAATGGCATCTAAGGGTGTTTACGGTTTTATAACCAACTCCACTTGAGTTTACGGTCGTAAATCCATGAGTTTACGGCCATAAACTCATGGTACTTTGACCATTTTTTGATTTGAAGTCTTACAAGTCATTCTAAGCATTCCTACTTCATGTTTAAGCCTTAGGAAGTGATTTAGGGCAACATATCACCCCTTTATGGGGTTTACAGTTTTTGGACCATTTTCCTTTGGGTTTACGGTCGTAAACCCAAATGGTTTATGGTAATTTGATGTTTTCAAGTACTTAGCACATCAAGGTAAGGTTCTAGGCTAGTTTCCAAGGCTTGGCAAGACAATAAGGACACTTTGGCAACCTTTTTAGCGTTTACGGTCCAAGAACATCTTGGACCGTAAACACCTTTGATCTTGGCTTTCTTGGGTGTTTTCTTGATGTTTAGAAGTGTAAGAATGCTTATAATACTCTAGGATTGAAGTACTTACAAGGTAGAAGCTTGAAAAGGTGCTAAAAGTCCTAGAACACTAGTGTGTGTTCTTGGTGTTCTTGGTAAAACTTGAAGATCTACACTTTTGGAATGATTTCACAGATGAAATCATGTTAGATCACTAGATTAAGGTAGATATCAACTTATTAGGGCTTAGAAATACTTACAAGTTGAAGATCTTGAAGAAAAATGGGATGATACTTGAGAGAGAAATGGCTCTAGTCTTGGAAATGTGAAAAAGTGATAAAAATATCTAAGTCACACTTATATAGTCTTTAGGGTTTACGGTCCCAATACCATTTTGGACCATAAACTCCAAACTCTTGACGTTTTGGGCACTTATTGCTACATAATAAACCCTAGGGTATCCTCTCTCCATATATCTTCTGAAACACTAACTTTAAAACACTCAAACTTATTCCAAAAAGCTTGAAAGTTAAAAGACTACACGCGACCTCTGCATGAGTGCAAGCCGCGAACATCCACATTACTATGATCATGTATACCCAATATAACTATCACAATGCGTTGTGATTTATTGGTATAGTTAGATCCTGAACTTATTCCATGCTAAAGCACCTTATTATGTTCTGTTCTGTCATCGTATATTGATATCGTATTTATGTAAATGTATTCATGTAAACGTATCTATGCAAAAGTATTTATGTAAACATAATGCATTAATATAGACTCATGAACTGGACTGACTCTTTGTGTGCTTCATTGTACTAGAAGTAATGAATAACATTCTCCTAAACTATACCCATAATAGTTTACTAATGTTCTACTTGAATTGTTACTGAAAAGACTCGTTTCTCTATTAAGTTATGCTTGAACTTTAAAAACGGAGTTTTGTATAACTGTAAAGTAACATAACTTTTAAAAGAGTTTTGAAATGTTTTGGACAACTTATAAATAATATAAGTAACATTTTGAAAGATGCTTATAACAAACATTTACACAATTATCATTGTGTTCAACTTGTATTCCACCCCTTAAAACAGTTAAAATAGTTAAAAGATTCATTACGGGGTATGAACTCACCTGATGTGGGTGATTTAATCGGGTATGCGTGTAAGGATGAGAAGTTCCACGAATGAAGTCCCAAAACACAATAAGTCCTAAATGACATATAGGGACACATATTGACATGAATATAGTGTTTATAAACAACTATATGAAAGGAAACACCTTCCGGGACTAGGAAACACCTTGATTAAGTGTTGGAATCACATGTGATTCATCAAAGGGAAGTGAAATGGCATCTAAGGGTGTTTACGGTTTTATAACCAACTCCACTTAAGTTTACGGTCATAAATCCATGAGTTTACGGCCATAAACTCATGGTACTTTGACCATTTTTTGATTTGAAGTATTACAAGTCATTCTAAGCATTCCTACTTCATGTTTAAGCCTTAAGAAGTGATTTAGGGCAACATATCACCCCTTTATGGGGTTTACGGTTTTTGGACCATTTTCCTTTGGGTTTACGGTCTTAAACCCAAATGGTTTATGGTAATTTGATGTTTTCAAGTACTTAGCACATCAAGATAAGGTTCTAGGCTAGTTTCCAAGGCTTGGCAAGAGAATAAGGACACTTTGGCAACCTTTTTAGGGTTTACGGTCCAAGAACATCTTGGACCGTAAACACCTTTGATCTTGGCTTTCTTGGGTGTTTTCTTGATGTTTAGAAGTGTAAGAATGCTTATAATACTCTAGGATTGAAGTACTTACAAGGTAGAAGCTTGAAAAGGTGCTAAAAGTCCTAGAACACTAGTGTGTGTTCTTGGTGTTCTTGGTGAAACTTGAAGATCTACACTTTTGGAATGATTTCACGGATGAAATCATGTTAGATCACTAGATTAAGGTAGATATCAACTTATTAGGGCTTAGAAATACTTACAAGTTGAAGATCTTGAAGAAAAATGGGATGATACTTGAGAGAGAAATGGCTCTAGTCTTGGAAATGTGAAAAAGTGATAAAAATATCTAAGTCACACTTATATAGTCTTTAGGGTTTACGGTCCCAATACCATTTTGGACAGTAAACTCCAAACTCTTGACGTTTTGGGCACTTATTGCTACATAATAAACCCTAGGGTATCCTCTCTCCAGATATCTTCTGAAACACTAACTTTAAAACACTCAAACTTATTCCAAAAAGCTTGAAAGTTAAAAGACACAGTTTGACTTCTGTTGAAGTGAATGGTTGTACAGAAAAGAAATTTTGGGTTGTCACAATTTTGATGAGCATCGTTTAATTCTTGAGTTCCACATTACAAGTAGTCTTCGCTATTTAGCAAAGCTTTGATGAGTATTGTTTATTGTTTGAGTTCCACAATAAAAGTCTATGCAATTTAAGCAAACCTTTGATGAGCATTCTTTCATTCTTGAGATACACAATCGAAGTCTACGAAATTTTGCAAGTCTTTGATGAGTATTGTTTAATTCTAGAGTTCCATAATAGATGTAGTCATTGCAATTTCGAAAAGCTATTATTAGCATCATTTAATTCTTAAGTTCTACAATAGAAGTCTATGCAATTTAAGCAAAGCTTTGATGAGCATTGTTTCATTCTTGGACTCTATGTTGGTACTCTATGCAATTTTGCAAAGCATTGATGAGCATTATTTAACTCTTGAGTTCCATAATATAAATAGTCTTTGCAATTTAGCAAAGCTTTGATGAGCATTGTTTAATTCTTGAGTTCCACAATCATGTATGAAATTTAAGCAAAGCTTTGATGAGCATTGTTTAATAATTGAGTTCCACATTAGAAGTCTATGCAATTTAGCAAAGCTTTGATGAGCATTTTTTAATTCTAGAGTTCCACAATAGAAGTAATCTTCGCAATTAAACAAAGGTTTGATGAGCATTGTTTAATTCTTTAGTTCCAAAATAGAAGTCTAAGCAATTTAAGCAAAGCTTTGATGAGCAATGTTTCATTCTTGAGTTCCACATTAGAAGTCTATGCAATTTTGCAAAGTTTTTATGAGCATTGTTTAATTCTTGAGATCCACAATAAAAGTAGTCTTCGCAATTTAGCAAAGCTTTCATGAAAATTGTTTAATTCTTAAGTTCCACAATAGAAGTCTATGCAATTTAAGCAAATCTTTGATGAGCATTGTTTCATTTTTGAGTTCCACATTAGAAGTCTATGCAATTTAGCAAAGATTTGATTTGCATTGTTTAATTCTTGAGTTCGACAATAGATCTAGACTTTGTAATTTAGCTAAGCTTTGATGAGCATTGTTAAATTCTTGAGTTCCACAATAGAAGTCTATGCAATTCAATCAAGGATTTGATGAGCATTGTTATACTCTTTAGTTCAACATTAGAAGTCTATGCAATTTAGCAATGCTTTGATGTGCATTGTTTAATTCTTGAGTTCTACAGTAGAAGTAGTTTTTGCAATTTAGCAAAGCTTTGATGAGCATTGTTTAATTCTTGAGTTCCACAATTGATATGGTGTTTTCAGTTTATCAAAGCTTTGATGAGCATTGTTTAATTCTTGAGTTCCACGTTATAGATAGTCTTCGCTATTTAGCAAAGCATTGATGAGTATTGTTTATTTCTTGAGTGCCACAATAAAAGTCTATGCAATTTAAGCAAACCTTTGATGAGCATTCTTTCATTCTTGAGTTCCATAATAGATGTAGTCTTTGCAATTTAGCAAAGCTATTATGAGCATCGTTTAATTCTTAAGTTACACAATAGAATTCTATGCAATTTAAGCAAAGCTTTGATGAGCATTGTTTCATTCCCGGGCTCTACGTTGGAAGTCTACGCAATTTTGCGAAGCATTGATTAGCATTGTTTCATTCTTGGGCTCTACGTTGCAAGTTTATGCAATTTTGCAAAGGATTGATGAGCGTTGCTTAATTCTTAAGTTCCATAATATAAATAGTCTTTGCAATTTAGCAAAACTTTGATGACCATTGTATAATTCTTGAGTTCCACAATAGAAGTGTATGCAATTTAAGCAAAGATTTGATGAGCATTGTTTCATTCTTGAGCTCTACATTAGAAGTCTATGCAATTTAGCAATGCTTTTATGAGCATTATTTAATTATTGAGTTCCACTATTGAAGTCTATGCAATTTAAGCAAAGCTTTGATGATCATTGTTTTGTTATTGAGTTCCACATTAGAAGTTTATGCAATTTAGCAAAGCTTTGACGAGCATCATTTAATTCTTGAGTTCCACAATAGATGTCAATGTAATTTAAGCAAAGCTTTGATGAGCATTGTTTGATTCTTGAGTTCCATAATAGAAATTTATGCAATTTAGCAAAGCTTTGATGTGCATTGTTTCATTTTTGGGTTCCACGTTGGAAGTCTATGCAATTTAGCAAAGTATTGATGAGCATTATTTAATTCTTGAGTTCCACCATAGAAGTAGCCTTCGAAATTTAGCAAAGCTTTGATGAGAATTGCTTAATTCTTGAGTTCCACATTAGAAGTGTATCCAATTTAAGCAAAGCTTTGATGAGCATTGTTTCATTCTTGAGTTCCACATTAAAAGTCTATGTAATTTAGCAAAGCTTTGATAAGCATTGTTTAATTCTTGAGATCCACAATAAAAGTAGTATTCGCGATTTAGGAAAGCTTTGATAAGCATTGTTTAATTCTTAAGTTCCACAATAGAAGTCTATGCAATTTAAGCGAAGCTTTGATGAGCATTGTTTCATTCTTGAGTTCCACATTAGAAGTCTATGCAATTTAGCAAAGCTTTGATGAGCATTGTTTAATTCTTAAGTTCCACAATAGAAGTAGTCTTTGCAATTTAGCAAAGCTTTGATGAGCATTGTTAAATTCGTGAGTTCCACAATAGAAGTCTATGCAATTTAAGAAAAGCTTTGATGAACATTCTTTCAGTTCCACATTAGAAGTCAATGCAGTTTTGCAAAGCTTTGATGTGTTTAATTCTTGAGTTCCACAATAGAAGTAGTCTTCGCAAATTAGCAAAGCTTTGGTGAGCCTTATTTAATTATTGAGTTCCATTATAGATGTCAATGCAATTTAGCAAATCTTTTATTAGCATTGTTTAATACATAAGATCCACAGTTGAAGTCTATGCAGTTTAAGTAATGCTTTGATGAGTATTGTTTAATTCTTGAGTTCCACAATAGATGTGGTGTTTTCAGTTTAGCAAAGCTTTGATGAGCATTGTTTAATTCTTGAGTTCCACAATAGAAGTCTATGCAATTTACCATGGTTTTGATGAGCATTGATTAGTTCTTGAGTTCCACAATATAAGTAGTCTTCTCAATTTAGCAAAGCTTTCATGAGCATTGTTTAATTCTTGAGTTCCACAATAAAAGTCTACACAATATAAGCAAACCTTTGATGAGCATTGTTTCACTATTGTGTTCCACATTAGAAGTCTATGCAATTTAGCAAAGATTTGATGAGTATTGTTTAATTTCTAGAGTTCCATAATAGATGTAGTCTTCGCAATTTAGCCAAGCTTTTATGAGAATTGTTTAATTCTTGAGTTCCACAATAGAAGTCTGTGCAATTTAAGCAAAGCTTTGATGAGCATTGTTTCATTCTTGAGTTCCACATTTGAAGTTTATGCAATTTAGCAAAGCTTTGATGAGCATCGTTTAATTCTTGAGTTCCATAATAGAAGTCTATGCAACTGAAGCAAAGCTTTGATGAACATTGTTTGATTCTTGAGTTCCACAATAAAAGTCTATGCAATTTAGCAATGCTTTGATGAGCATTGTTTCATTTTTGGGTTCCATGTTGGAAGTCTATGCAATTTGGCAAAGCATTGATGAGCATTGTTTAATTGTTGAGTTCCACAATAGAAGTACTCTTTGCAATTTAGCATAGCTTTGATGAGCATTGTTTAATTCTTGAGTTCCAGAATAGAAGTGTATGCAATTTAAGCAAAGCTTTGATGAGCATTGTTTCATTGTTGAGGACATTTGAAGTCTATGCAATTTAGCAAAGCTTTGATGAGCATTGTTTAATTCTAGAGTTCCATAATAGAAGTAGTCTTCGCAATTTAGCAAAGGTTTGATGAGCACTGTTTTATTCTTGAGCTCCACAATGGAAGTTTATGCAATTTAGGCGAAGCTTTGATGAGTATTGTTTCATTCTTGAGTTCCATAATTAGAAGTTTATGCAATTTTGCAAAGCTTTGATGAGCTTCGTTTAATTCTTGAGTTCCACAATAGATGTCTATGCAATTTAAGCAAAGCTTTTATGAGCATTGTTTGATTCTTGAGTTCCACAATAGAAGTGTACGCAATTTAAGCAAAGCTTTGATGAGCATTGTTTGCTTCTTGAGTTCCACAATAGAAGTCTATGCAATTTAGTAAAGCTTTTGTGACAACCCGAACCTTTTCCCGTTTCCAGTAACCAATTTCCGTTAATAAAATTTAATTTTTTTTGAGTCCCCGTCGAATTCCATTGGTTTGGAAAGTCATGTCGTTATATAATTGAACCTTATATATGAGTTGGGACCAAAACTATATGAAATTTAGAGTTTTCCTTCGATCAAAACCATCATTCATCGCCTGACATGAGTTCACGGCCTTACACCCGTGTACGGCCGTACACTCGTTTACGGTCGGTGCCAGGTGGACCCTGTCCACCCCAAACCGTAAAACGAACGACGGAGATGTTCGGGGGTGGAGGACATCATGCGTAGTGTCACAACAATTGCATCATAGTAATCAAAGTAAACACAACCATTACAATAAATATGAATATTAACATTTGTTTGAAAACATAGTTTGTATACATCAAAATATAACAAAATTAAAAGACGTGGCTCTAAATATTTCGTCTTCTCAAAACTTCAGGAGGTACCTGTCTTATTGATCACCTAAGAATACAAGTGATTTTGAAAACATATCAGCATAAAGTTGGTGAGTTTATAAGCACGTTTTTGTAATGGAAACTAGTGACTGAATTTGTATAAAATTTATTTACTAATGTATGTGAAGTATGATTTGTTTTCAAAACCATGGCTACTACCAGTATGTAACGTACGTTCTGTTTGAAAACACTGGTTACTACTAGTATGTAAGGTACGTTCTGTTTGAAAACACTGGTTACTATTAGTATGTAAAGTACTGAAATTCGACTGGGAAAATCCCTTATTTTCCCTTGGGTGTGTGTTGTTACTTTAATGGTTCCAAAACTGTGAGGCATAAATATAATCTATATTTATGTGATTAAAGAAATTGTTCGCGAGCAGTGTATTATTACGTAAAGGTGTCGAACTATTGGCAAGTTTTATGACCATATTTAAACTTGATACGGCGTGAAACAGACATCGATTTTCTTTATGACATTTGTCACATGTAGACCTGCCGGTCCGACTGTAGCTAGCAGCAAGGTGCAGGATAGTCAGTCCCGTATAGATCTATACACAAAAGCCATGTTCTCCCGCGATGAGACTCTGGTTCATAAGGGTAGTCCTACACTTAGGTTAATGTTGTAAGCTGTGACAACCTGAAATTTATTCCATCACTGTAACCCGTTTCTGTCAATAAAACTCGTCTTTATCGAATTGTTCCGTTAACATTTGGATTAGGTTATCTAAATTGAGACTTTTATTATGACTTTGTATGTGTCGGAACGCATTAAAAACACGTGAAACACCCTCGATATTCTTTTTAAAAGTTTCTAACTCACGACCACGTCGGGTTATGAATACTTAATCGGGTACGACCATAAACCCCGTTTAACGTCGGTATCGGGTAGATTTCCCACCGGGCCACAAACTCAAACCCTATATAAGGGTGAGTGGACTTCATTTGAAGCTTTTCCACTCTCTTAGCACTCTCTCTCTCTCTACTCTCTCTCCTCAAACCAATTTTGATCCAAAAACACCCCTTTCAAGCTCCAAATTGGTAAGTGATCTATCCTAGCTTGTTTAGCATGCAAATCCGTGTTTAAATCATCTAAAACCCTCAAAGTCTTGTGTTTACGGCC
Organism: Lactuca serriola; assembly: GCF_051521515.1. Taxonomy (NCBI): domain Eukaryota; kingdom Viridiplantae; phylum Streptophyta; class Magnoliopsida; order Asterales; family Asteraceae; genus Lactuca; species Lactuca serriola. The sequence goes on along the minus strand of NC_136416.1, from coordinate 131,506,870 downwards.
CTGGAGCAACGCCAAACCGCAAACACCCATAAATGGGGTTTTGGAGCCCCAAAACCCTTCCAAATCACTTCTAGTGCTTAGCTATGACTTAAGGGCTTGCATGAATGGACTTGCAACACCAAAATCTTGTCATTTGGGGAGTAAACATGAGTTTACGGCCCAAGAACATTCTTGGACCGTAAACACTCATTCATAAGCCGTAAACACCTTTTAAGGTGTTAAATTGCCTCTTAAACACCTCCTATGGCTTAGGATAATGTCTAGAATCAACCATCATCGAATTAGGGACCTTAAACTTGAAAGAAAACATGACCATAAAGGGATTACGGCCATAAACCCCCAAGGGAATGGTTCTTTGGCCGTAAACTCCCTAAAGGATGTCAAATGGTGCCCTAACTTCCCCTTATGGCTTGGATAAATGCATAGAACCTTGTATTCTTCCATTAGAGACCCCAAATCATGAAAGGAAGGAACAAGTAAGAGTTTATGGCTGTAAACTCTATGTTTATAGCCGTAAACTCCCATAAATGGTCCATTTGATGATTTAATCACTTCCTATGCCCTAGAATTGAACCTAGCTTAATTTCCCAAGTGTTGTAAGACCTTTAAGCATCCAAGAACACACCACCCATGAGTTTACGGCAGTAAACTCATGGAGATATGGTCATTGGGCCTTAATCTCCCCTAAGAGTTTACTCTTGAAGATCAAAGTCCATATCTAGGCCATACACCCCCTTAGATGCAACCCGGATCATTCCTAACACTTGAGATAAAGTGTTTTCTCACCTTGGAGTGTATTATCTTACTAAATTAGTAGTTCAAAGTCTAATAAGATAAAATTATATATCTCCTCATGTTACATAGGATCCACGCGCGTGTTCAAGCCTTAAACTGACACTTAGCATCCTAACCGGCACATTCCTCGTCTGGTGAGTTCATACCCCTACACCTTTTTCCGAGTTTTCATGTTTTCAGGGGGGGGGAATACAAGCAAAAGTACAAGGAAATATTGTACTCAAACTTATTGTTTCATATGAAATGTTTCATAATCCGTATGCTTTTAACTCAAAAAACCGTATTAAACAACCGTTTAATTTGCAGAGTTAGTTTTCAAACTAATTGTGAAACTCAATATAAAATGTTATATTTTATGTTTCATAAAGGATTTCATGCCATTCATCAAACAGGATTTTCCATATTATTACTTGTAAATTTGTTATTCTTAAGATTGGAGACACCTCCTCTGTAACACTCCATAGAGATACGCGAGTGGAGGACCGCCCTTGTAACCAAAATCTCCTGGACGGAGAGCGTGACTTGAGTGTATAGATCTATACTGGGCTGACTACCCCGCACCTTGCTTCTAGCTACAGTGGGACCGGCAGGTCTACGGGTGACAAAAGTCATAAAATGATAATGGACTTCTTATTGCCATATCTAGTCTATCGTATGGTTATGGAACTCGCAAACTTGAATAATGGAGATTTACTTTTTAGTAATAATGAACCTAGTGAACTAACACCCTTAGGAATTAGTTTACTACTTATTTATTAGTTTTATATACGTGTTAAAACTAATGTACTTTTCAAGGATAACCAGGCTTTCAGGATACTTCACTTAAATGCTACAAGTATGGTAGATACTTATACACTGTATTCTGAATTAATAACCAATCACCAACTTTTAAGGAAAATAAGGGTTTTTCCTGGAATAACATAACCTTACTTAACTAGGCTGTTTAACAAATGGATAACTAAACTTCTCTTATAAGAAAATATGGGATTTTCTTGGATATCAACTTTTTCAGAAAACCAAAGGAAACTTGTTCTTTTACCAGAAACAAACCACTTATGAACTCACCACCTTTATGCTGATATTTTCAAAAGTGCTTGTATTATCAGGTTCCCGTTAGACAGGTATCTCGCGTTCTTTTGGAGAAGACGGAGCGTATAGAAGTCACGTCTTTACTTTTGTAATCCTGATATATATATATATATATATATATGTATATATATATATATATATATATATATATACATACATAATCGAGTCAAATCCTTAACTTTACCTGTAGCCAATGGTATGGGTTGGGAAGCTATGAAGGAGCTTCTACTCGCAGAATATTGCCCTCGGGGCGAACTCCAGAAGCTAGAACACGAACTTTGGAACCTTAAGATGAAGGGTTCTGACATAGCTGCTTATACCTCAAGATTCGACGATCTGGCATTACTTTGTCCGGGAATGGTTACCCCGGAGAGTAAAAAGATAGAGAGGTTCATTTGGGGTTGACCCAGCCAACAAAGGGGAATGTCTTGGCTGCGAAGCCAGACACATATGATAGTGCCAAATGTCTTGCGAAAATCTTAATCGATCACGAAGACAACTCCGATGAGGAAGCTACCACCCCCGAGCCAGTCACTAGTGGAGGCAGAAGTAAAAAGAAATCCTGGAACAAGCGAAAGGCCCAGAGTATGCAAGGGTCTTCTAAGAAACAGCAAACAGTAGCAGTCCATGCTGCTACTGCCCCTGTTGCTGTTTCAGTTGTAGGTTCCACAGCCCAAACTCCCGCCAGTGGATACACTGGTACCCTTCCTTGGTGTGGTAAGTGCAACTACCACCACCACATTCCTGGTCCATGTCGCGAAAGGATCTGCGACAACTGTGGCAATAAGGGCCATCTTGCTCGAACCTGCAGAAAACCAGCCAAGCCAACGAATCAATCATCCGGAACGGGAATCAGTCCGGCCTGTTACAATTGTGGGGAAGCTGGGCAGTTCAAAAGGAATTGCCCTAAGATAGCTACAACCACTGATCCCTCTGCCGCCGCAGGTATATTTCTCTTTGATAATTCTTATACCTGCAACTCTTTTCGATTTTGGTACAAAAAGGGAAATTTGTTATCTATCTATTCGAACAATTTCTAAACTCAATCCTTCGTATGTAATCGAAATGTGTATCGTCGAGACGACTAACTAGTGAGATAGAGAACACTAACTTCGTACCAATAGATTGAATCCTCAGTCCGGAGGACTATTCTGATCCATTCGATTTAAAAAGGGGGAAACTTTCCATGAAAATACTTTGATGCTATGTTTAACAAGAAATGACCGAGTTTTCATTCACGTTGTTATCTTTACTTTCGAAAGGGTCGCTCGTCTAGATTTTTCCTCGACCCTGTTCTCGTGATCTTCGGCATCAAACTTTCGTATCATTCTATGCCTTAGAACTCAAAAGTTTTCCCAACGTTTACCACGCATCCCTCGTTTCTGTGATTATTGAGAAATGGGAAGTTAGCATCTCTTTCCTCTAAATGTCTATCCCGAAGGATTTTCGGGAGTTTCTTTCGAACGTCTAGTTTAGTCTCACATCAAACCCTTCGAAATCTTCGTAGAGATCGATTTTACAACCTTCAGATTTCGGATGCCCTTAGAGCTTGACAACATTTATCTAGACCATCACGTCTCAAATCCTTAGAAGTGTCTGCCCAACGAAACCCTAGTGATTCCTTGAAGAAATCGAAGTCGTCCAGGGTTGGAACTTCCATGAGAAAACAGATCGATATCGTAGATTAAGAGAGAGTCAAAGTACGAAACCAAGACATGTCCCAATAATAAGAATTCGCTGGAACGCCCAGTAGAGACCTAATTCCACTTGAGGAAGTGAAGATCCGAGGCAACAAATCCATTCGTATCTCATTCCAATCCATGACCTATATCTTATCCTTTGAATCTCGGGACGAAATTCCCTCTAACGGGGGGATAATGTAACAACCCGAAGTTGTTCATCGCCGAAAACCCATTCTACCCGTATAACTCGTCGTAGATCGAAATGTCCCGATATCGTTTTTAGGTTTAACTAACTAAAATTATATGTTTATTATCATTCAATGAGGGTCCAAATCATTTAGGAACTCATGAATTTAGCCCAAAACATTTATTTCATAAGTTTTAGAAATATCCTCGTCGGGTGACGGAAACTCAATCGGGTGCGACCTAAAGCTTCGTTTAAGGTCGGTATCGGGTAGAATTCCATCGTGTCCAAGTTTTAGGAACTATATAAACGTGTTTAACCTATCATTTGAAGCTTTTTCCTTCTCTCTCTACTCTCTCTCTAACCTCTCTCCTATATCCAAAGATTAAGGGTCCAAAACTCAATTTTAAGGCCTCAAATCCCTAAGGTACCTTCCTAGCCTTAATCTAGAGCATATTTGGCTTCCAAATTCGACATTTAATCATGAAATGGGACAACATATATGAGTTTACGGCCCAGGAGGCTGCCTAGGCCGTAAACACCAATTTGAAGGGTTTTTAGCCCTTAAACTCCTTCCTAAACTCATTTGGACTTTAGATATGGCTAAGGGACTTCAAGATATGGACTTAGAACATTTAAAACATGAATTTTGAAGGCTTTGAAGGAGTTTACGGCCAAGGCACAAGCTTGGACCGTAAACTCATATTTAAGGGGTTTTCTTGACCTTAAACCCTTCCAAATCACTAGTATGGCTTAGGTATGAATTATAGAACATTGGTTTTAGCATTTGGACACTTGAAACATGATTTTTGGGGGACTTATGTGAGTTTACAGCCAAGGCATGTGCTTGGGCCGTAAACTCCTTAAAACATGGCATAAATTCAATTCTAAGGTGTTAGAAAGCCATCCAACACCACCAAAAGCCTTGGAATAAATCATAGGACCAACCAAAAATAGTTTAAGGGCCTTAAACACATTATTTGTGAGATTTCAAAGAGTTTACGGCCAAGGATTGTGCTTAGGCCGTAAACTCCTTGATTCTTGGTGTTAGAATGCTAACTAAACACCCCTAAGGCCCTTAGATGAATTTTAGAAGTCCTTCCATGCAAGTTTTAGGCCTTAAAACACTTTGTATCACCCTATAGAAGAGTTTACGGCCATGAGGGGGTCTCATAGGCCGCAAACTCCATAAACCCCTCAAATTTCCCATGCAAACTCATATGGAATAATTCTATCAATCACATGTGATTTGTTCTAGCTCCATTTAACACCATTTTCATGAGAAAATAGGAGTTTACGGCCATGAGGTCATGCTAGGCCGTAAAATCCCATAAGAGGGTCTATTTGATGCTTTGAAATCATTCCAAGTCCTTAAACCAAGTCTAGAAATTATTCCCTAAGTGTTTGAAGTCATTTAGCACCATAAACCACCCCCACCATGAGTTTACGGCCGTAAACTCATGGGGAATGGGTGTTTTAGACCAAAAACTCTTATGTTAGTTTACTAATGGGGAGTAAACTCAAGTCCCAAGTCCCTAGTGTCATTTCACGTCCTTAAACGCCACCCGGGTCCCTCCAAACACTCATATCGGAGTGTTTTCGCGACTTGAAGCAAGTGTCCCTATCATATAAATAAACTAAGTCCTAATTAGATACAAATGTGTATCTTTACATAATAATTAGGAACCTCGTGTATTTACAAGCCCCGGATCAACTCTTAGCATCCAAATCGTCACATTTCTCGTCCGGTGAGTTCATACCCCTACGCCTTTTCCGTGTTTTTCAACGTTTTCAGGGGGGAATACAAGCAAAACTATAACTGTTTTCGAATTATAACATTGATGTATTTCAAATGATATCTGGCAAACTTATAAACTCATTTACTCCTTATGTATTATGTTGAGCATAAGGAATGGTTTATCAATTTCAACTAAATGGATTTTAGTTAAGAAAATAACCAAACTAATCAAATTATTATGGGAATAATTTGGGGTTCTATATTTCTCTTTATATCATGTACTGATATCTGCATAAAGTTTTAGATAAACTATGTCTGATTCAGTTTATCTCCGTATCATTTGAATGTATTGCCAGATAGTTTCTTGTATGTAACTATTTTTCACTGTATCATGTCTTAAAATCTTTGTATGTCGAGTATCGTATGAGAATCCTATGAATAGTTTAATACTAGCTTGTGAGATAGTCACTACCCTTTATGGATGATCAAGTAAATCCTCTCCGGAAGTGTAACCAGAGTCTCCTGGAGGGAGAGCGAGGAATTTGTGAATAGATCTATTCGGGACTAACAATCCCACACCTTAACTGCTAGCTACAGTTAGGCGGGCACGCCTGGGGTGACAAATTCTGTATATCATTCGACGTCTGACTAACGTCAAAGGAGGTCTCGTTGTCATATCAGCATGGTTACCCGACTCACAATACGTATTAATATAAACTTATTCACAGCTAGGATTTTATTTTAAATCTATATCTTGTACGGGATGATAATCCCATGGATTTTATGTCTATATCTTGTTCGGGATGATAATCCCATGATCTTGTGTCTATATCTCGTTCGGGAAGGTAATCCCATGATCTTGTGTCTATATCTTGTTCGGGATGGTAATCCCATGGTTTTGAAACTAATTCTTATACGGGATGATAATCTCATGGTTTTATCAATCTATCTTATATCTAGTTTCGGGATAGTGATCCCATGGTCTTTATCGAATTATCTTATATCTATTTTCGGGATAGTGATCCTATGGTCTTTATCGAATTATCTTATATCTATTTTCGGGATAGTGATCCTATGGTCTTTATCGAACTATCTTATAACTGGTTCGGGATGTTAGTCCCAAGGTTTTCAAAATACTTTCTATCTACAGTTCGTCTAAATTATAGTTTTGTATATTAAACTATACTCTGTGTTATTCCACAAATCTTGCATTTAGGAAAATATGGGATTTTCCTAGGGTTAACTTATAACTTGTAACAGAACTGTAAAGAAAGATAACTAAACTACTTTATATAAGAAAATATGGGATTTTCTTGGATAGCAAATCTTTTCAGAAAACTAAAGGAAACCGATACATTTTCACAAAACAAAACCGCTTATGAACTCACCAGCTTTATGCTGATTTTCAAACTGCTTGTATTCTCAGGTCCAAGTTAGACAGGTACCCGGTGATATCTTTTGGTGAAGACGGAGTGCTCCGAAGACTCGTCTCGTTTTGTTCATATGATATATGTATAACTTTTGTACAATTTACTTTTGAACCAAATGTAAACTTTCATATATATGTAATGTAATGGTTGTTTACTGTGATTACTATGTACATTGGATTTGATACTCAACGTGGAGTCAACCCCGGGAATGTTTCCGCCTTTGGTTTTCGGGGTGTGACAGATTGGTATCAGAGCCCTTGTTTATAGTGAACATAGTATACCAAACCTTACATGGTATAAAACTATAAACATTAAGGGGCCTAAGTGCTCTGAACTAAAAGTATCCTACAAAATATAAGTATTTTCAAAAGTATTTAAGTATGCCGAGCCGTCGAAATCCGTAACTATAAGTAGAACAAAACATAAGTAAATGGGTGTTGTACACTGCGGTTAAACCTGGGCAGTTATGTAGTCGTGTCTAGGGTCAATATAGCCTGGCCAACTATATTCATTCGAGACACGGCCAACATGTGCTTGGGAGTGACTGTGGCATGCGGCATACCTAAAACTTACCCAATTTCCCAAACAACAAATCGTCGCTGCAGCGAACCATGAAATACTATGGGAGTATTTCTCGAGCTGATCCTTTGTAGAAATCCTCGTATACGCGTTATTCCTTGATTATTCCTCTAGCGATAAAATGTTCTATCTTGATAACTCCTTTCGGCTTTATCGTTTAGTATGATGCTATATTTGCCTTGATGAGATATCTCCTGTCCCATATCTCTTGATTCAATTCAGAGGACTTATGATCCTCTCTTTCTTGATTTTTTTAGATCAAGATGCCTCCAAGAAAGAGACCCAGCTCACAGAACAACAACAATCCTCCTCCGCCACCACCTCTTATTCAAATCGATTTGGAAACACTTCAGGCAACCATTACTGCTACTATATCAGCTCTCTTACCTCAACTGAACTCTAGGGGTTCGGGAGGTGAAACCCAAAACCCAGATGATAGCCAGGGACACCAAAAAGGGGGTTCCTATAAAGACTTCATGAACGCAAAACCGACATTCTTCGATGGCACAGGGGGTTTCATTGCCTTAACCCGATGGTTCGAGAGAATCGAATCAATCTTTGAAATATGTGGCTGTTTGGAGTCTGATAGAGTCAAGTTTGCTGCCTGTACCTTCCTAGACAAAGCCCTGACTTGGTGGAATGGCCGAGTCAAATCCTTAACTTTACCTGTAGCCAATGCTATGGGTTGGGAAGCTATGAAGGAGCTTCTACTCGCAGAATATTGCCCTCGGGGCGAACTCCAGAAGCTAGAACACGAACTTTGGAACCTTAAGATGAAGGGTTCTGACATAGCTGCTTATACCTCAAGATTCGACGATCTGGCATTACTTTGTCCGGGAATGGTTACCCCGGAGAGTAAAAAGATAGAGAGGTTCATCTGGGGGTTGACCCAGCCAACAAAGGGGAATGTCTTGGCTGCGAAGCCAGACACATATCATAGTGCCAAATGTCTTGCGAAAATCATAATCGATCACGAAGACAACTCCGATGAGGAAGCTACCACCCCCGAGCCAGTCACTAGTGGAGGCGGAAGTAAAAAGAAATCCTGGAACAAGCGAAAAGCCCAGAGTACGCAAGGGTCTTCTAAGAAACAGCAAACAGTAGCAGTCCATGTTGCTACTGCCCCTGTTGCTGTTTCAGCTGTAGGTTCCACAGCCCAAACTCCCGCCAGTGGATACACTGGTACCCTTCCTTGGTGTGGTAAGTGCAACTACCACCACCGCATTCCTGGTCCATGTCGCGAAAGGATCTGCGACAACTGTGGCAATAAGGGCCATCTTGCTCGAACCTGCAGAAAACCAGCCAAACCAACGAATCAATCATCCGGAACGGGAATCAGTCCGGCCTGTTACAATTGTGGGGAAGCTGGGCACTTCAAAAGGAATTGCCCCAAGATAGCTACAACCACTGATCCCTCTGCCGCCGCAGGTATATTTCTCTTTGATAATTCTTATACCTGCAACTCTTTTCGATTTTGGTACAAAAAGGGAAATTTGTTATCTATTTATTCGAACAATTTCTAAACTCAATCCTTCGTATGTAATCGAAATGTGTATCGTCGAGACGACTAACTAGTGAGATAGAGAACACTAACTTCGTACCTATAGATTGAATCCTCAGTCCGGAGGACTATTCTGATCCATTCGATTTAAAAAGGGGGAAACTTTCCATGAAAATACTTTGATGCTATGTTTAACAAGAAATGACCGAGTTTTCATTCACGTTGTTATCTTTACTTTCGAAAGGGTCGCTCGTCTAGATTTTTCCTCGACCCTGTTCTCGTGATCTTCGGCATCAAACTTTCGTATCATTCTATGCCTTAGAACTCAAAAGTTTTCCCAACGTTTACCACGCATCCCTCGTTTCTGTGATTATTGAGAAACGGGAAGTTAGCATCTCTTTCCTCTAAATGTTTATCCCGAAGGATTTCCGGGAGTTTCTTTCGAACGTCTAGTTTAGTCTCACATCAAACCCTTCGAAATCTTCGTAGAGATCGATTTTACAACCTTCAGATTTCGGATGCCCTTAGAGCTTGACAACATCTATCTAGACCATCACGTCTCAAATCCTTAGAAGTGTCTGCCCAACGAAACCCTAGTGATTCCTTGAAGAAATCGAAGTCGTCCAGGGTTGGAACTTCCATGAGAAAACAGATCGATATCGTAGATTAAGAGAGAGTCAAAGTACGAAACCAAGACATGTCCCAATAATAAGAATTCGCTGGAACGCCCAGTAGAGACCTAATTCCACTTGAGGAAGTGAAGATCCGAGGCAACAAATCCATTCGTATCTCATTCCAATCCATGACCTATATCTTATCCTTTGAATCTCGGGACGAAATTCCCTCTAACGGGGGGATAATGTAACAACCCGAAGTTGTTCATCGCCGAAAACCCATTCTACCCGTATAACTCGTCGTAGATCGAAATGTCCCGATATCGTTTTTAGGTTTAACTAACTAAAATTATATGTTTATTATCATTCAATGAGGGTCCAAATCATTTAGGAACTCATGAATTTAGCCCAAAACATTTATTTCATAAGTTTTAGAAATATCCTCGTCGGGTGACGGAAACTCAATCGGGTGCGACCTAAAGCTTCGTTTAAGGTCGGTATCGGGTAGAATTCCATCGTGTCCAAGTTTTAGGAACTATATAAACGTGTTTAACCTATCATTTGAAGCTTTTTCCTTCTCTCTCTACTCTCTCTCTAACCTCTCTCCTATATCCAAAGATTAAGGGTCCAAAACTCAATTTTAAGGCCTCAAATCCCTAAGGTACCTTCCTAGCCTTAATCTAGAGCATATTTGGCTTCCAAATTCGACATTTAATCATGAAATGGGACAACATATATGAGTTTACGGCCCAGGAGGCTGCCTAGGCCGTAAACACCAATTTGAAGGGTTTTTAGCCCTTAAACTCCTTCCTAAACTCATTTGGACTTTAGATATGGCTAAGGGACTTCAAGATATGGACTTAGAACATTTAAAACATGAATTTTGAAGGCTTTGAAGGAGTTTACGGCCAAGGCACAAGCTTGGACCGTAAACTCATATTTAAGGGGTTTTCTTGACCTTAAACCCTTCCAAATCACTAGTATGGCTTAGGTATGAATTATAGAACATTGGTTTTAGCATTTGGACACTTGAAACATGATTTTTGGGGGACTTATGTGAGTTTACAGCCAAGGCATGTGCTTGGGCCGTAAACTCCTTAAAACATGGCATAAATTCAATTCTAAGGTGTTAGAAAGCCATCCAACACCACCAAAAGCCTTGGAATAAATCATAGGACCAACCAAAAATAGTTTAAGGGCCTTAAACACATTATTTGTGAGATTTCAAAGAGTTTACGGCCAAGGATTGTGCTTAGGCCGTAAACTCCTTGATTCTTGGTGTTAGAATGCTAACTAAACACCCCTAAGGCCCTTAGATGAATTTTAGAAGTCCTTCCATGCAAGTTTTAGGCCTTAAAACACTTTGTATCACCCTATAGAAGAGTTTACGGCCATGAGGGGGTCTCATAGGCCGTAAACTCCATAAACCCCTCAAATTTCCCATGCAAACTCATATGGAATAATTCTATCAATCACATGTGATTTGTTCTAGCTCCATTTAACACCATTTTCATGAGAAAATAGGAGTTTACGGCCATGAGGCCATGCTAGGCCGTAAAATCCCATAAGAGGGTCTATTTGATGCTTTGAAATCATTCCAAGTCCTTAAACCAAGTCTAGAAATTATTCCCTAAGTGTTTGAAGTCATTTAGCACCATAAACCACCCCCACCATGAGTTTACGACCGTAAACTCATGGGGAATGGGTGTTTTAGACCAAAAACTCTTATGTTAGTTTACTAATGGGGAGTAAACTCAAGTCCCAAGTCCCTAGTGTCATTTCACGTCCTTAAACGCCACCCGGGTCCCTCCAAACACTCATATCGGAGTGTTTTCGCGACTTGAAGCAAGTGTCCCTATCATATAAATAAACTAAGTCCTAATTAGATACAAATGTGTATCTTTACATAATAATTAGGAACCTCGTGTATTTACAAGCCCCGGATCAACTCTTAGCATCCAAATCGTCACATTTCTCGTCCGGTGAGTTCATACCCCTACGCCTTTTCCGTGTTTTTCAACGTTTTCAGGGGGGAATACAAGCAAAACTATAACTGTTTTCGAATTATAACATTGATGTATTTCAAATGATATCTGGCAAACTTATAAACTCATTTACTCCTTATGTATTATGTTGAGCATAAGGAATGGTTTATCAATTTCAACTAAATGGATTTTAGTTAAGAAAATAACCAAACTAATCAAATTATTATGGGAATAATTTGGGGTTCTATATTTCTCTTTATATCATGTACTGATATCTGCATAAAGTTTTAGATAAACTATGTCTGATTCAGTTTATCTACGTATCATTTGAATGTATTGCCAGATAGTTTCTTGTATGTAACTATTTTTCACTGTATCATGTCTTAAAATCTTTGTATGTCGAGTATCGTATGAGAATCCTGTGAATAGTTTAATACTAGCTTGTGAGATAGTCACTACCCTTTATGGATGATCAAGTAAATCCTCTCCGGAAGTGTAACCAGAGTCTCCTGGAGGGAGAGCGAGGAATTTGTGAATAGATCTATTCGGGACTAACAATCCCACACCTTAACTGCTAGCTACAGTTAGGCGGGCACGCCTGGGGTGACAAATTCTGTATATCATTCGACGTCTGACTAACGTCAAAGGAGGTCTCGTTGTCATATCAGCATGGTTACCCGACTCACAATACGTATTAATATAAACTTATTCACAGCTAGGATTTTATTTTAAATCTATATCTTGTACGGGATGATAATCCCATGGATTTTATGTCTATATCTTGTTCGGGATGATAATCCCATGATCTTGTGTCTATATCTCGTTCGGGAAGGTAATCCCATGATCTTGTGTCTATATCTTGTTCGGGATGGTAATCCCATGGTTTTGAAACTAATTCTTATACGGGATGATAATCTCATGGTTTTATCAATCTATCTTATATCTAGTTTCGGGATAGTGATCCCATGGTCTTTATCGAATTATCTTATATCTATTTTCGGGATAGTGATCCTATGGTCTTTATTGAATTATCTTATATCTATTTTCGGGATAGTGATCCTATGGTCTTTATCGAACTATCTTATAACTGGTTCGGGATGTTAGTCCCAAGGTTTTCAAAATACTTTCTATCTACAGTTCGTCTAAATTATAGTTTTGTATATTAAACTATACTCTGTGTTATTCAACAAATCTTGCATTTAGGAAAATATGGGATTTTCCTAGGGTTAACTTATAACTTGTAACAGAAATGTAACGAAAGATAACAAAACTACTTAATATAAGAAAATATGGGATTTTCTTGGATAGCAAATCTTTTCGGAAAACTAAAGGAAACCGATACATTTTCACAAAACAAAACCACTTATGAACTCACCAGCTTTATGCTGATTTTCAAACTGCTTGTATTCTTAGGTCCAAGTTAGACAGGTACCCGGTGATATCTTTTGGTGAAGACGGAGTGCTCCGAAGACTCGTCTCGTTTTGTTCATATGATATATGTATAACTTTTGTACAATTTACTTTTGAACCAAATGTAAACTTTCATATATATGTAATGTAATGGTTGTTTACTGTGATTACTATGTACATTGGATTTGATACTCAACGTGGAGTCAACCCCGGAAACGTTTCCGCCTTTGGTTTTCGGGGTGTGACAACCACTTAATCAGGTACGCCCATAAGCCCCGTTTAACGTCGGTATCAGGTGGATTTCCACCGGGCCACAAACTCAACCCCTATATAAGGAATTAAGTGGCCACATTTAAGCCTTTCCCACTCTTAACACACACACACTCTCTCTCTCTCTCTATAAAGCCGATTTTTATCCAAAAACGTCTCTTTCGAGCTCCATAATCGTATGTAATCTATCCTAGCTTGTTGTTTAGCTTGATATACATGCAAATTCGTGTTTAAATCATCCAAAAGCCTCAAAATCATGTGTTTACGGCCCAAGAACACTCTTGGACCGCAAACACCCATAAGTGGGGTTTTGAAGCCCCAAAACCCTTCCAAATCACTCCTAGTGCTTAACTATGACTTAAGGGCTTGCATGTACGAGTTTAGAACACCAAAATCTTTTCATTTGAGGAGTAAACATGAGTTTACAGCCCAAGAACATTCTTGGACCGTAAACTCCTCTTCATAGGCCGTGAACACCATTTAAGGAGTTAAATTGCCCCTTAAACACCCCATACGGCTTCGAATAATGTGTAGAACCAACCACCATCGAAGTAGGACCCTTAAACACCAAGGAAACCATGACCTTAGGAGATTACAACCGTAAACCCCCCAAGGATTGGTCCCTTGGCCGTAAAATCCTCTAAGGAGGTTAAATGGTTCCCTAACTTCCTTCCATGGCTTGTATATTGGACTAGAATCAAGTGTGCTTAACCTAGAACCATTAAATCATCAAGTAAGGGGACAAGTAAGAGTTTGTGGCCTTAAACTCTATGTTTACAGCTGTAAACTCCCATAAATGGTCCATTTGAGGACTTAATCACTTCCTATGCCCTAGAATTGAACCTAGCCTATTTCCACAAGTGTTATAAGACCTTTGAGCAACCAAGAACACACCACCCATGAGTTTATGGCCGTAAACTCATGGGGATATGGTCAGTGGGTCGAAATCTCCTCTAAGAGTTTACTCTTGAAGAGTAAACTCCCTAGCTAGGCCATACACCCCCTTATTGCAACCCTATAGCCTCCTAGCACTTGACCAAAGTGTTTTTCCGCACATTAGGATGCTTATACGTGTTTAATTAGTGTTATAATCACTAATTATATGTAAACATATGTATTCATATGTTATTAGGTCATAAGTGTGTTCAAGTCTTTACTTGACACCGAGCACTCAACCGACACCTCCATCCGATCCACTCGCAACAGGTGAGTTCATACCCCTGAAATAACCTTTTAATTGATTTTAACTGCTTTTATAGGGGGGGGGAATACATGTTGAGCTGTACAGTTATTAGATAAATCACATGTCATTAATAACTGTATAGCAAAATAGATTTTGCATGTTAAACTGTTTTATCCAGCTTAAGATTTCCAAATCATGTTTTCGAATCTTGTTAAAGTATGAATATCCCTTTTTAGATCATTAAAGGTTATCCAAAGTTTTTCAAAGTTTGTTTACTAAAGAGACATCCAGTCATAATTTCTTATCGAAGGTTTTCTTCACTTCAACTGTTTTATAAAAATCATTTTCAAAGCTGTTTATTAAAGGTTTTTCAAAGGATTCCAAAGGTTTTCAAAACTTGTTTTACAAAATGACATCAAGTCGTAAATTTCTTAAGTGTAAAGGTTTTCCAAAGGTTTTACCAAAGTTTTCTTCTATGCTTTTATTTCGTTAAATGCATGCCTATATTTGTATAGTTATATAAATAATGTTTAAAGGACTTAGGAAGGCTAGTTCGCCCTATTTCCTTTTCCTTGTTGGGATGTGGTCTGGTGGGTATCAGTTATCCGTCCGAAGGTCGTTTAAACATTAGTTAAATATCATGTATACATTTATGGTCATAAAAGCTCTCTCTCTCTCTCTCTCTCAGGCAATTTGTCCCCTTGAGTAGTACAGGCATCCTTCTATTATTCATGTTTCTGGAACCCTAGTAACTATTATAGGAATAGTTAGGAGACTCTATCTCTCCCTCTATCTCTCCCTTTCTCTCTCTCTCTCTCTCTCTCTCTCTCTCTCTCTCTCTCTCTCTTTCTCTCTCTCTCTCTCTCTCTCTCTCTCTCTCTCTCTCTCTTTTTGACATTAGAATGTGACACACTATTTCCCTCTACGATGCTTCATTGCACCAACACCGTGTAACCACAGTCTCCGGGAAGGAGAGCGAACATCATGTGTATAGATCTATACAGGAATGACACTCCCACACCCAGACTACTAGCTACAGTCCGCGACGGTAAGGCCCATGGGTGACATAATGCCACTACCTCTACGCGTGACCTGGAGGGTCATCGGATACTCTATCGTCGATCAGCATGGTTACATACGAGTTTACATTCACCCTTTGTTTTAGACTTTGCTAGCTGTATCGTTCACTCGATACTGTCTGGAGTCTGCGTTTTCTTGTTTTAGACTTTGCTAGATGTATTGTTCATTCGATACTGTCTAGAGTCTGTGCTTCCTTTTGTTAGACTGAGCCAGGTGTGTCATTCATTCGATACTCTCCTGGAGTCTATGTTTTCTTTTGTTTTAGTCAGCAGTGTTACTGCTGAGGTATATATTATTTTCCCCTAGTATATTTACTTGTGATTTTCTCGTTATTCTTTTAAAGTCAATTTTATATTTTGGTAATGATAGTAATTTGGGGAAAACTACTCCTTAAAACATAAATTTGTCGGGTCTTGGTAGAAGACCGCTTTTATTTAGAAAATATAGGATTTTCTGGAAAGGATGCTAATACACCGTAGATTCTAAACTACTACCTTTCATAAAGTTATTTTGATTAAAAATGTGTATTTATACAAATGATACTAAATACATATGAACTCACCAGCATTATAAAAATGTTGATACTCGCTTTCAAAATAACTTGTATTCTCAGGTCATCGATAGACAGGTACATCCCAGGAGCTTTTGTGGAGACAGCCTAGTACCGAGCTGCATCTATATTATTCCTTGTATTACTTGATTTTGCTATGAAGTGTAACCGATCTAAAATTATTACTATTATTTCAATGGTTGTTGTACTTTGATTACTATACTGCATATGTTGTGATACTTGACATGACGTCATCCACCCCAGAACGTTTCCACCGTTCCGGCTTTGGGGTGTGACAGATTGGTATCAGAGCATTGTTTATAGTGAGCTCAATATATCAATTCATAAAAGATATACAACCTATAAATACATAGGGATAAAACACTCTGACCAAGAATTATACTTTAAAATATAACCATATTTTACCAAAGTATAAGAACATCCAGAATCTAAACATT
The DNA here is from genome assembly GCF_051521515.1 of Lactuca serriola. NCBI lineage: Eukaryota > Viridiplantae > Streptophyta > Magnoliopsida > Asterales > Asteraceae > Lactuca > Lactuca serriola. Next base: position 131,490,322 of record NC_136416.1, on the reverse strand, counting down.
CGAATAAAAGTATCATAAGAAGAACAAAATAAAAGTCTTTGGATGTTGACCTAATCCGTCAAACCTGGGCAGTTATGTAATCGTAAGCTGGAATAAATGTAACCTGATCAACTACATTTATTTGAGATGCGACCAACGTGTGCTTGGGAGTGATGGTGGTGTGCAATGAATCTGAAACTTACCAAATAGGAATGCTAGAGCCAAACATAAAGTTTAAAATACTATGGGAGTATTTTGGAATACTAACAGACTCACATTAATCCAAGAATCATATTCAAAAGTTAAGAATCAAACTAGAAATTAAAATACCATAGGGGTATTTTAGGATCCATAGATAACCTTGTGTGAAAAACTAAAAAGATCCTTATTGATATACCTATGATTACAGAGGGTATACTTCCAAGGTTATATATAATAAGGATCCCATAGACTAAGAATGTGTGGTTTCGCTCTACTTCCTTTTCCTCGTTGGGATGTGGATATAGAGTAGTATCACATATTCGAAGGCCTATCGGATCTAAGTTATATATAATTTGTGTACCCTATGTAATTATAGCAGGACTCGATATGGATCACCCAGTGAAATGTTAATAATCTCTTAGGATTCTCTAGACATTTCCATTCTCGCACGAACCCTATAGAAAACCTTATCCACTTTAGTGGTCGACAAAAGAGTTGATTCAGACCCAGAAGAGGTTCATTGAGAAGATTTCCAGTTCAGAAATAAATGAACTAGGACGAGACTATTGAAACAACCAAGTGCCTATACTTTTTAGGGACATCGGTGGGAAATTCGCCTGAACTTCCGAGATTTCCAGTCTTCCATCATGAAGCGATGACACTCAGAGTCAGGATCAGAGGTAAGACGGAGTAGAGATTCAGTATGTCTACAAGAGAAGAGAACCCTAGGTAAATACCCGAAGAAAACCAACGCTGGTCCCAGTCAAGGATAAGAGGTAGACAGAGGGAGCCAATACATGGAACCCGAGAAGTGTCTTTTCCTCGTATTCGTCGTGCTAATACACCCATAAAATAATACAATTTAGTGAGTTAGTGATTACACTACTTAAACTATGTGTTAGGTAAATCGCCTTTTCCCGTTGCAAGTAATACGATTAGATCGGATTTCAAAACCTTGATTGAGGGTGTTTAGCCATAAGTTTTCATGAGCCCTTTTCTTCCGTGATCCTCGTTCCGAACTTCCCTCAAATCTTTCCAAGCCGGAGAGTGAACCTTTCCAGCATAAAGATAACTTAGTAGGAACGACTCACATCTTATGGCTTTCCGATACTCTTACTCCTACCTTGAATACTCGGACTACATCATAGGGATGTAGGCCGACACTCATATAACCAATATCTGAGGCGCGGGAAATATGTATGCCTATTATATTAAGCATAGATACGTCTAGAGTTAAACATCGTCTCTCATCAACTTGTGTTCCTTTCCGTGTAGGAAAACCATGCCTCCAAAGAAACGTAACCAATCCACTGGCAAGAAACCGACTCTCCTATTCGATGAAGCTACGTTCCAAGCTGCAGTCTCGGCAGCCGTAGCAGCTGTCATGGCTCAGCTGAGTGCTAACAACGCTAATGTTAGCAAGATCCTTATCGAGATTCCCGATCCTAGCAATGGACGGCAGCAACCAACTCCTACGTACCTAGCCCCCCAAGCACCTCAACCAAATCCACTAAAGAGAAAGTTCAAGAACGAGGAAGGAAGTACCTCGGCTCAAGGATCTTCCGAAGGGCAACGAGCTGAGACAGTCAATATGATACGTGTATGGGCTTGATTTGGTGAGTAGGGTAGTGTTTAGGTAAATTAAGAGAGAATAGTAACCACAAATGATATATGAATGGAAAGAAATGGATAGATTAGTAACAACTCAAGACCTATTAAGTTGTATACCGGTAAAAACAATCCAAGACCTATTGGATTGAGTTCGTATCAAGTCAAGAACACGTCCTAACAAGATAATTTTTGAATTATAACAATAATTCCAATTGAACAAAGGTTTTTTTCTTAAAAATTCGTCTATTCCTTTTTCCATGCATAAACTTGGCTTTATATGAAGCCTTTATTACAAACTTGGTGGTTACAAGCCAACCAACCAATTATTCATTAAAACTAGTAAATGAAATTTAAGGAAACTCTTGAAATAACACAAAAAAACGTCCAAGACACTTGAGGATGAAGAAAAAACGTATATGCTTCATTAAGGAGCCATAAGAAGCATTAATGAGCCATCAGAAGCATTAAAGTGTAACCCTAATGCACCAAAGAGTGATAAAAACGGCTAAGAGGCTTTATGAAGCAAAAAGTAACGTTTTTAGCACTTATGAATCCTTAAAAATGTTGCCCTAGCCTTCATGCAACCCTAATTCAATTTGTGGGTTACCATGCACAACCCAACCATTGAGCCCAAACCACCTTCTAGCCCACTAGTAATCACTAATCCATCACATTTTGGGCTTTCATGATCCATGCATGGATCATCCCCTCCCCCTTTGAAAGGAATTGACCTCAATTCATCAAGTCTATCATCATCAAGATAAGGTGAAAGATCTCCCACATTAAAGGTAGCATGAACTCCATGGTCTCCTCCCAAATCTACCTTATAACCATTATTATTTTTAGAATTTGTCACTTCCACACATGTATCATTCCCTCCTTCTTCGAAAGGAATTGTCCTCAATTCGGTAAGAACCAATTTGTGTTGTTCTCCCATGCAAACCTTCCATGACAACAGGTCTTGAAAAGAATTTTTTATTGCAGAATGTGACATTTTATTTACTCCAAGCTGGTCTTTTCTCCAAATACACATGTTCTTCAAACAACTCAAAGAACTCATAGAATTGAATCCTAACCGTATCTTCCATTTGTAGATCAAAAACCACTTTTGTACACTCCCATGAACAAGATTAGGACCTAGTAAATTTTCCTTGTAATAATCTAAAGGATTGACAATGGTCATATGAAATAATGGATCATGGTTTGTACATATGGGTTGATAAACAACATGTTCCAATAACATGGCTTCCCAACTGAAGGCACACCAAAAGAATAGGAATCCAAGCATTATGAACTCCCTCCCTCGTAACTCCTTAGAACTTGGAACTTGATGGGTCACACCTTGTTCTAGGTTCTTACAAAGAAGGTTTGTTATAAGATAGGTATCATCCTTCTTAACCACAACCACATCTTCGTGGTCAAGATCCTGCTCAACCTTTTCAGATTCTTCAACCTTTTCTTCAACAAGTTTGTTTGTAACAACAAAATCGATTTCTTTCATAATCGTTTCAACAATTTCATTTCCAACCACGAAATTTATTTCAATTTCAATTTCATGATCGTCTTCCCCATCAGTGTCATAGAAAGGGCTAGAGTCTTCAACAATTTCTTCTCCAGTCGCTAAATTGATTCTTTCAATAAATTCCCCTTCCCCATCGGTGTCGTAGACGGGACCGAAATCTTCTTCCTCATCTTTTTCAATTTTCTCTTCCTCTATATCTTCTTCATCATATAGCTTGCGCAACATTTTTGGACAACAACTGAATTCAAACAAACTTAGCAGATTTTTTTTTGAACAAGAACTTAGTTACACCCAATCGGAACTAGGCTCTGATACCACTTATGATACGTGTATGGGCTTAATTTGGTGAGTAGGGTAGTGTTTAAGTAAATTAAGAGAGAATAGTAACCACAAATGATATATGAATGGAAAGAAATGGATAGATTAGTAACAACTCAAGACCTATTAAGTTGTATACCGGTAAAAACAATCCAAGACCTTAGGATTGAGTTCGTATCAAGTCAAGAACACGTCCTAACAAGATAATTTTTGAATTATAACAATAATTCCAATTGAACAAAGGTTTTTTTCTTAAAAATTCGTCTATTCCTTTTTCCATGCATAAACTTGGCTTTATATGAAGCCTTTATTACAAACTTGGTGGTTACAAGCCAACCAACCAATTATTCATTAAAACTAGTAAATGAAATTTAAGGAAACTCTTGAAATAACACAAAAAACATCCAAGACACTTGAGGATGAAGAAAAAACGTATATGCTTCATTAAGGAGCCATAAGAAGCATTAATGAGCCATCAGAAGCATTAAAGTGTAACCCTAATGCACCAAAGAGTGATAAAAACGGCTAAGAGGCTTTATGAAGCAAAAAGTAACGTTTTTAGCACTTATGAATCCTTAAAAATGTTGCCCTAGCCTTCATGCAACCCTAATTCAATTTGTGGGTTACCATGCACAACCCAACCATTAAGCCCAAACCACCTTCTAGCCCACTAGTAATCACTAATCCATCACATTTTGGGCTTTCATGATCCATGCATGGATCATCCCCTCCCCCTTTGAAAGGAATTGACCTCAATTCATCAAGTCTATCATCATCAAGATAAGGTGAAAGATCTCCCACATTAAAGGTAGCATGAACTCCATGGTCTCCTCCCAAATCTACCTTATAACCATTATTATTTTTAGAATTTGTCACTTCCACACATGTATCACAATACCCCTGCCAACCCTTCCATCCCAACTTCAAAAAGACCATACCTAGGAAACCTTCCCCGTTGCAGCAAGTGTAGCTACCATCATCATGGTATTTGTCGAGAACTCCTTTGCGTTAGGTGCAACATGAAGGGGCACATCGCTCGCATCTGCAGAACCCTGGTTGAGCTCATTACATCGACCACCAATGTTGGGACCAGTCCAATATGCCACCTATGTGGTGAGATTGGGCACTTCAAGAAGGACTGCCCAACTGAAAGAAACGACAAGGGCGTAGGAGGAGCCTAACCCTAATACCTAGGAGAAGCATCAATGAACCCGGTAAAATTTTGGTATATCTCTCAATCTCAGATAACTAAGCAAAAACATTAACCGAAAACATTAAAAGGGTAATTCTAAATGTAATTACTCTCCCATTAAGGCGAAAGTCGCAGCACTATTGTAAGAATTTAAAATTTCATCAGGTAAAGCTATAATGGCTCGGTATATACGTTAAAGCCATGTATAATTAAGATGGATAGACCTCAAGCGAGTGATGCTGCCTCATTTCATGTTCCTCGTTTGGTTGTGGATTTAGGGCGGAGTCGCTCAGTCAACAGTCCTTCCGACCTTAATTATACATGACTAGTGTATCCTAAGCAATTATAGAAAGACCTCGTGAGAATCCATTCATGAAAATTACATTATTCCGAAACCTTAGGACCCTCTATAGTTTCGCGTCGACTCTATCAGTCCAAGTATCCGCAACAATGATACACGGGACGAAACCCGTGACGCCAAGAACTTGTGTGCCCGTTCAGCACATGGCCCTATCGACCCTCAATCTATGTCATGTCGATGTATGCCAACTTCGAAGCCTCTATCAATCATGGTTCGACTTAGTGCAACCATGTGTAAATTCCTAGTGTTGTGTAAAAAGAACTTGCACGGTAGCCATTTCGGCAAATAAAGGTCCTTCTGAACCTAATAGTAAAACCTAATGTGATCCGTCAGTCGTCTCTCTTATCTAAAACCTTCCGAAATACCCCTGATTAGGGTATCGCATGCTGTTAACCAACCCTTTCTTAGATAGATAGAACCTGAAGCGAAAGATACTGCAGGCATTCCAGAAGACAATGACCACCTGAAACCTACTCCGTAGATCCCCCAAAAAGACCCTTAGCACCTCACAATCAGGTTCGTGAATCAAGTGGAAAGAACTCATGGGATTGACTACTATTAACTAAGTATATGCATAAGAGTGGTATATAATTTAGATCAAAAAGATTTAAGATGTGTGCTTCCTCCCTACTCCCTGTTCCTCGTTGGGTTGTGGGTCTGGAGTGGAGTCGCACAACTGAACATCCCGTCAATCTCAATTATATACGGCTTGCATACACCAAGTATTAGTGGTTAAGCCAAGTATGAGCTCTACTACGAACCTCATAGTAAAACCCTGAGTCAAGAGAACCACTGCGGGTTGAGCTACTAAAATGACCACAAATCCGAAATTTGTTGTCATCCCGATTAAGCCAATATATTAGCTAACATCCCCATTTGGTAAAGAAATTTGAGTCGTAAGAGTCAAGGACATTGACTATGACCATCTATTCACGTTTAATCCTACGAATTAAGCATCTCAGCAGATATCCCGGAAACCTAGAAGCTGCGATAAGATAAGCTATGAGAAGAGTGGATGAGGAAATTAGAAGTACCGAGTGACGGAACCCTATACTTCTAGACTTAATCTAAATCAAGGAAACTCAGAACCACCGGAAGAGTAGTTGCAGAAGATGCTCGCACTACTCAGGCACTTCGTCCACCCTGTTGCTGATGAGTAGTGCCTAGGACACTCCGCCTCCTCACGTGGAAGAAGTCATTGTTGCCCTGTAGACGATAGACTGCATTCTCCTAAGTGAATACTAGAATGCCAAGAACCATAGGATAACCTCCGTAACCAAGAATACTTGAATAAAGTATGAAAGTAGGTTGCGTTAAGCCTTATAACCCAGATCCCGAAGAGATTATAGACTTGACACCACTCTAGGTGTTAGTCGATGGGTTATACAAGAGCACGCACTTTCTGCAACTGAAATAAACCGACGCCTTAGATTATAGGGCATGTCTTAGAGATTCATAGGAATACTAGGTGTTCCAAGAATACTATCTCACACATAAATAGTAGAACCACCTCCCGAGATAGTCCAACACTTCAGAAAATCTCTAAGGACTGAGTTAGCCTTGAGCAGAGATTGCTTTTCATGAAATAGCAAAGCAAGTAAGAGCATGATTCTTTCCTGTTAGGAATCATATTGTGAAAGCGTTAACTAGACGATGATGAGAAGTCTAAAAACTTTCTAAACGATCGTCTGGTAAAACCCTATCCCACCGATCCTAAGCGTTTACGTTAGAAACATCTCAAGAATCAGAAGTGCAGGTTCATTTGCACTAGGTTGAGATAGACGCCCTGCAGCAAATAGATACCAGTAGACATCCAATTCATCCGATGATCCAGAAAACCTTTGAAAGCCAATCAACAGGAAACACGAATCCAAGGATAATTCAAGCCTTCTAAGAACCAACCCGAAGAACTACACCCCCAATATGAGAGGACGTCTGGAATTTCAAATGGCAATCACGCCAGTGATGATCTCGCCATAGAAGTACATTATGTTCTAAGTACTGAAAAGCTCTATCTTTCCGAGAGCTTAGGACCATCCGAGATTCTTTACAAAAATTGGTCCAACCCTCGTCAGACCATGACTACTTTCTGAATTCCATAAGTCTCACCCCGAATCTATCCATGTCCTAGACTTGAAAGAGTGCTTGCCCGACGTAACTCTCTAAATCTCACCTGTCTTGATAGAAATCATTGGGAACCCTAACTTCGTAAAGGAACCTATAGGAATCGCGAACCGAGCAATCAAGTGAACGAAACAAAATCCTCATCCCGTTAAGTGAAGGTTTGCTGGAACATCAAGCGAAGATCAGAGTACGCATGTGAGCGCGAGGACCAACCGAATAGGAAGTACCCTCATCTATCTACCCGATTGTTCATGCATACTTCTTTGCCTAAACCCTAATTTCGGGACGAAATTCCCTCTAATGGGGGGATGATGTGACAACCTAAAATTTATCCCGTCACAGTAAACCCTTTTCTGCTAATAAAACTCGCTTTATTAAATTGTTCCGTTAACCTTTTGGATTAGGTTAATTAAATTGGGACTTTTATTATGACTTCATGAGTGTCCAAACGAATTAGAAACACGTGAAACATCCTCGGTATCCCTTTGAAAAGTTTTTAGATTATGACCACGTCGAGTTACGACCACTTAATCGGGTACGCCCATAAGCACGGTTTAACGTCAGTATTGGGTAGATTTCCACCGGGCCACAAACTCAACCCCTATATAAGGGATTGAGTGGTCACATTGAAGCCTTTCCCACTCTTAACACTCTCTCTACTCTCTCTCTACAAAGCCGATTTTGATCCAAAAACGCCTCTTTGGAGCTCCATAATCGTAAGTAATCTATCCTAGCTTGTTGTTTAGCTTGATATACATGCAAATTCGTGTTTAAATCATCCAAGAGCCTCAAAATTATGTGTTTACGGCCCGAGAACAATCTTGGACCACAAACACCCAAAAGTGGGGTTTTGAAGCCCTAAAACCCTTCCAAATCACTCCTAGTGCTTAGCTATGACTTAAGGGCTTGCATGTACGAGTTTCGAACACCAAACTTGTCATTTAAGGAGTAAACATGAGTTTACGGCCCAAGAACATTCTTGGATCGTAAACTCCTCTTCATAGGCCGTGAACACCATTTAAGGTGTTAAATTGCCCCTTAAACACCCCCTACGGCTTGGAATAGTGTCTAGAACCAACCACCATCGAAGTAGGACCCTTAAACACTAAGGAAACCATGAACTTTGGAGATTACGGCCATAAACCCCCCAAGGATTGGTCCCTTGGCCATAAACTCCTCTAAGGAGGTCAAGTGGTGCCTTAACTTACTTCTATAGCCTGTATATATTGGACTAGAATCAAGTGTGCTTAACCTAGAACCATTAAATTTTGAAGTAAGGGGACAAGTAAGAGTTTACGGCCGTAAACTCTATGTATACAGCCGTAAACTCCCATAAATGGTCTATTTGAGGACTTAACCACTTCCTATGCCCTAGAATTGAACCTAGCCTATTTCCACAAGTGTTATAAGACCTTTGAGCAACCAAGAACACACCACCCATGAGTTTATGGCCGTAAACTCATGAGGATATGGTCAGTGGGTCGAAATCTCCTCTAAGAGTATACTCTTGAAGAGTAAACTCCCTAGCTAGGCCATACACCCCCTTATTGCAACCCTATAGCCTCCTAGCACTTGACCAAAGTGTTTTTCTGCACATTAGGATGCTTATACGTGTTTAATTAGTGTTATAATCACTAATTATATGTAAATATATGTATTCATATGTTATTAGGTCATAAGTGTGTTCAAGTCTTTACTTGACACCGAGCACTCAACCGACACCTCCGTCCGATCCACTCGCAGCAGGTGAGTTCATACCCCTGAAATAACCTTTTAATTGATTTTAACTGCTTTTATAGGGGGGAATACATGTTGAGCTATACAGTTATTAGATAAATCACATGTCATTAATAACTGTATAGCAAAATAGATTTTGCATGTTAAACTGTTTTATCCAGCTTAAGATTTCCAAATCATGTTTTCGAATCTTGTTAAAGTATGAATATCCCTTTTTAGATCATTAAAGGTTATCCAAAGTTTTTCAAAGTTTGTTTACTAAAGAGACATCCAGTCATAATTTCTTATCGAAGGTTTTCTTCACTTCAACTGTTTTATAAAAATCATTTTCAAAGCTGTTTATTAAAGGTTTTTCAAAGGATTCCAAAGGTTTTCAAAACTTGTTTTACAAAATGACATCAAGTCGTAAATTTCTTAAGTGTAAAGGTTTTCCAAAGGTTTTACCAAAGTTTTCTTCTATGCTTTTATTTCGTTAAATGCATGCCTATATTTGTATAGTTATATAAATAATGTTTAAAGGACTTAGGAAGGCTAGTTCGCCCTATTTCCTTTTCCTTGTTGGGATGTGGTCTGGTGGGTATCAGTTATCCGTCCGAAGGTCGTTTAAACATTAGTTAAATATCATGTATACATTTATGGTCATAAAAGCTCTCTCTCTCTCTCTCTCAGGCAATTTGTCCCCTTGAGTAGTACAGGCATCCTTCTATTATTCATGTTTCTGGAACCCTAGTAACTATTATAGGAATAGTTAGGAGACTCTCTCTCTCCCTCTATCTCTCCCTCTCTCTCTCTCTCTCTCTCTTTGACTTTAGAATGTGACACACTATTTCCCTCTACGACGCTTCATTGCGCCAATGCCGTGTAACCAGAGTTTCCGGGAAGGAGAGCGAACATCATGTGTATAGATCTATACAGGACTGACACTCCCACACCCAGACTACTAGCTACAGTCCGCGACGGTAAGGCCCATGGGTGACATAATGCCACTACCTCTACGCATGACCTGGAGGGTCATCGGATACTCTATCATCGATCAGCATGGTTACATACGAGTTTACATTCACCCTTTGTTTTAGACTTTGCTAGCTGTATCGTTCACTCGATACTGTCTGGAGTATGTGTTTTCTTGTTTTAGACTTTGCTAGATGTATCGTTCATTCGATACTGTATGGAACCTGTGCTTCCTTTTGTTAGACTAAGCCAAGTGTGTCATTCATTCGATACTCTCCTGGAGTCTATGTTTTTTTTTTGTTTTAGTCAGCAGTGTTACTGCTGAGGTATATATTATTTTCCCCTAGTATATTTACTTGTGATTTTCTCATTATTCTTTTAAAGTCAATTTTATATTTTGGTAATGATAGTAATTTGGGGAAAACTACTCCTTAAAACATAAATTTGTCGGGTCTTGGTAGAAGACCGCTTTTATTTAGAAAATATAGGATTTTCTTGAAAGGATGCTAATACACCGTAGATTCTAAACCACTACCTTTCATAAAGTTATTTTGATTAAAAACGTGTATTTATACAAATGATACTAAACACTTATGAACTCACCAGCATTATAAAAATGCTGATACTCGCTTTCAAAATAACTTGTATTCTCAGGTCATCGATAGACAGGTACATCCCAGGAGCTTTTGCGGAAACAGCGTAGTACCGAGCTGCATCTATATTATTCCTTGTATTACTTGATTTTGCTATGAAGTGTAACCTATGTAAAATTATTACTATTTATGCAATGGTTTTTGTACTTTGATTACTATACTGCATATGTTGTGATACTTGACATGACGTCATCCACCCCAGAACGTTTCCGCCGTTCCGGTTTTGGGGTGTGACAGATTGGTATCAGAGGATTGTTTATAGTGAGCTCAATATATCAATTCATAAAAGATATATAACCTATAAATACATAGGGATAAAACACTCTGACCAAGAATTATACTTTAAAATATAACCATATTTTACCAAAGTATACGGTCATGAGTTTGCGGCCCAATGGGGTTTTCAGTCCAAGAGTTTGCGGCCCAGGTGTTTGCGGTTCATGGGTTTACGACCCATGGTTTACGGCCCATGAGTTGGCGGTCGTAGACACTTGATGAAAGGTGTGATTTGCGGTGCTTCAAGGTCCTTTCTAGCTTCCCAGAAGTGTTTTAAGTCCCATGCATAGCTAAAAGGAGTGTTTAAGGTCAATCTTTGACCAAAAACTAGGGTTTGCGGCCAATGTGGGGTGTACGGCCATACACATGGGTTTACGGCCGTAAACCCTTCGTGATCATGTCTTTTGAGTCGATTTCCAAGCGAGAATCAACGATTTCTAGTAGATAAACAACATAGGAAATAGTTACTTACTATTAGGAAGCTTGAATAGGGTTTTTAGCCACCAAGAAATAGTGGGTGTTCTTGGTGAGAGAGAAATATCTAAACAAAGATGAGATTTATGAGATAGGAACATAGATTCACCATTAGATAGAAAAATAAAACACAAATCGAGAATCACTTACATCTTGAAGATCTTGGAGGAAATTTCGATGGAGTTAGAGCTCGTAGAGAGAGAGAGAGAGAGAGAGGTAGTTCTTGGTTTGTAGAGTGGAAAGTGATGAATGAAGGCCAAGTATATAGGGTGGAGTTTTCGGCAAAAGGGGTGGGTGGGAGTGTACGGCCGTAAACTGCTGTTTGCGGCCGTACACTCCTCTCGAAGGAGTATTTGGCCCGGATGCTATGCTATGATTTAGAAAAACTCATTCTTGGACCCAAAACTTGATTGTGCTGAGATTAGAATACTGGAATAGACCCAAAATAATGCTAACGGATGACACGAATAAGTCTAATTTGGTTGATTTTGAATGGTGGAACGAATAGAAATTTCGGGTTGTCACATCATCCCCTATTAGAGGGAATTTTGTCCCAAAATTCGAACTTAGAAATCAAGTCATGGACTCGAAAGGATAGGCGGATATTTTGTTTCCTCTAATCTTCGCACTCCTTAGTGAAATCAGGCCCTCGATTGGCGTTCCAGCAAACTTTCACTATTGGGATACGACTTTTTTTCGTTCGCTTAACCTCCTGGTCCATGATTTCCACACGTTCCTCTACGAATTGTAAGTTCTTGTCTAGCTTGATCTCTTTGAGGGGAATAACAAGTATCTCATCGGACCGAAACTTCTTTAAGATTTGACATGTGAATGACAAGATGTATGCTACTAAGTTCTCAGGGTAAAAGAAGTTTGTATGCAATAGAACCGATCCTAGTAAGGATCTCGAATGGACCTATGTATCTCAGATTTACCTTTCCATGCTTTCCAAAGCGTATTATGCCTTTCCATGGTGAGACCTTCAATAGAACGTGGTCTCCGACATGGAACTTTAAGGGTTTTCACTTCTTATCTGTGTAGCTCTTTTGTCTATCTCTTGAAACCTTTAGTCGTTCCCGGATTTGTGTGATCCTTTATGCGGTTACATGAATGATCTCTAGGCTTGTGAAAATATTGTCAAGGACTTGTCCCCTGGCTAGCTGCATGTCACCTACCTCAACTCAGTATATAGAAGATCTACACTTACGACCCTAAAGAGTTTTAAAAGGGCGCAACCTTGATAATGGTAGAAATACTATTGTTATAGGAAAACTCAATCCCATTAGATGAGGTAGTATTTCCAGATGGTTTCTTGGGTATACTTCGGAAAGGTTTCGGAGGGGACGGTGCTCCTTGCATGAGAACTTCTAGTTCTAGAATATGGAAGAAAGGTGATTCGGAGATCTATGTCGGCTTGTAGTTACGAGTGATGAGGGTCTCAGTAATTGTTCAGTTAAGACGGTGGGTTTTCCTGACATATGAACTTAGAATGGTGAGGACCACACTAATCCTTTTCGAATGACTACGCCGGATTCTTTATCAAAACAAGTGTTAGGTCGATTTGAAAGATGCATTTGCTATAACAATGGTGTATCTGGAGTGTGCTCAACAGTGTATTAAGTGCAGGCTTTCTAGTGTTTTCTCATTAGAACGATTGCCGCAAATCATGCTCGAGAGAAGCGAGTACTAGCAGTGAAAGCACTTGATGACAAGTGACGATACTTTATATTATGATTCTTCTTGGTACCTCTATGATCGCTTGGTATGTACAAGTTATGTATAATTAAGATGAATAAGACGGTCGACTGAGTGACTCTACCCTAAATATTAATACTAATATAGATTAATTCCTTAAATAAATTTTTATTTAGAAGACATACCAAGATCTCAAAGAGGAATAGGTTCTTTGTTGTTTTCATATGCCATGCTGTTACACTCCTCCTTCTCCTCCATCCTTTTTCTTCATCGGACAGTCTCTCTTCAGATGCCCCTTTTCCCTACATGCATAGCATATTTGAATTTTACTAGCATTGGTAGTTGATGTGATGTGTTGAGTCGGGGTCTGACGGAAGTGAGTTTCTTCGCCATTTTTAGTCCTTGGACAATTTCTTTCGAAATGTCTCGGTTTGCCACAACTATAACAAACCTGACTCACTTCCATGCCAAGAACCTGATTGATTGATCGTGCCGGTTGTTGGAATAGTGTCCAAGATCATTAACTATTGGTAATATTTCTAATAATAGCAGGGTCCTTTTGGGTTGCCCTCAAGACCCAAATTGAGTAGAATAAATAAAAGAGAAATTGGTTTATTAATTATTATGATTAATAATTAATTAGAAACTAATTGGAAATATATTATGGGAATTAATTAACAGTTTAATTAATTAAAGGGTCGAATGTTCGTTAATTGATAGTTGGTTAATCAGGAATGTTCTAGAGCCTTATGGAATTAGGGTTGGATGAAAATCACTCCATCCCACATGGGAAAGGAGTGAAATTTCGTGGTTAGGCCTCCATCCCACATGGGAAGGTGTACTAAACCCTAGGAGGCATCCAAGGCTATAAATAGGGCCTTAGGGATTCCATTCCTCCTTGCACCTTGGCTTGAGTATTCGCCAAGCCTTCTTCCTCCCCCTCTTAGGGACGATTTCTAACCCCTTTGGATTTGTGAAATTGACCCTTCTCCTAGTTATTTTTTATTCCACTCTTTGGTGTCATTGGGTGTGATACCATTAGAGGGATTCTGGTTTGGGTCCTTTCATCCAAGCAACTTCATGGGGGTTCAAGATCTCAAGAATGAAGATCAAGGGCTACATAAGAGGTATGTTCTTACTTATGTTTTATGTTTTCTAGGGTTGATGTAATTAGCATGAAGCCATAGATCCATAGGATGCATGTACACTTAGGTATATCGTTGTTTCGATTTTTCTGCTGCCTAGTTTTAGAGTGTATTTGATGCGTAGAATACCCAACAGTGGTATCAGAGCCATTGGTTCATGGTTACTTTCACCCTAGATCCATGTTTTCTATAAAAACTTGTTTGAAATTGAATGATAGAAGATTAATTGAAAATTTCGTAATGGTTAAAACCCTAGTCGCAGCTCACGACGTGAGCTCGGCAGAATTAGGGTTTTTGGATTTTTGCCATTTTTCAAATATGAAGGCTTATTAAATATGGATAAATACCTAATTTAAATTGTTTAAATCTGGAAAATAATGGATAAATATTATTTAAATGTGTTTATTTAAATTTGAATATTTATTTGATGATTGATGTGTATATATATATATATATATATATATATATATATATATATATATATATATATATATATATATATTATTTAAATATGTTTATTTAAATTTGAATATTTATGGATAAATATTATTTAATCTTATTTTAAATTTGAATATTTATTATTTAAATAATGATTTCAAATATTTAATATTATTTATAAAAGAGATTTATAAATTTGAATATTAACCCCTTATGATTTATTAATTGTTACATTGTGTCCTCGCAATTAATTAGAATTAATAATAGACAACTAAATTTAAAGAGTTTTAAATTTACCCCTTATATATATATATATATATATATATATATATATATATATATATATATATATATATATATATTAGAATTGTGTTTATTATATGTATAAGAAAGTTACAACATGCGCCCTCGTGTGTTTAAATGTTGACATTGTTTGTCTTACCTCGACTAGGCTCACCCGTTCTAATGTAGGGGTTTAAGGAGGTCTCTTTGATTCCTAATGAGGTCGGTTTTTAATATGCTTCACGCTTACCATCCTCACCGCCCAATTGCATTTTGTGAATAGAGTTACCGAAAGGGTTTGATAATGATAATGGTCAATCTAAAAGTATTCTAAATACAAGTATAAAACAAAATCCCATTTTATTAATAGAATGTGAGTTTATATTATCCATGAAAATTGCACACTCTCTTTATATCTATTGGTGGAGCTCGCGTGGTTAACCGGCACATCAATCTAGGGTATAGTTGAGAATGATATGGAACTCGCGAATCTCAAGCGTAACTTGAGCCGGGGACCATGCGATTTTGTATGGTTAATTCTCATTCTATTTAATGTGAATCTTATGTTATCCATAAAAGTTGCACATTCTCTTTATAACTTGTTGATGGAGCTCGCGTGGTTAACTGGCACGTCAATTGGAGAGTATAAGTAGAGAATGATGTGGAACTCGCGTAACTTGACCCGGGGACCATGCGGTTTTGTATGGTCGATTCACCATCTGTTCAATGATCCGCAGCGACCCCATCATTGAATTTGGGATGAACATAATTCGAGATTAACATGCCATTGATAGTTAATGAATCTCAAAGATCTAGGAATTTCGTGGTGATCGAAATTGGCAAAGGGCTTTGCCTACCTAAATAACTTTATGGTGTGTTTATGGCATCCCTTTACACATCATGGAGCCAAATATGGATCCTAGCGTTTTAAAATAATTTTATTTAGGGTGATTATTTTCTAGGGATAAGTAAAACAAACTATAATGGAATTTGTTATTAAATGATGTCTATAACCTTATCAACTAAAATCTACTGCTATAAAACCTTTGAAAGGATTAGCTATGAGGATGATCAATCTTTTCAAATTCGTAGTTTGGGAGTAGTTCTCGTAAACGAAAGGAAAGATCATGCCTTTGTTAAAGCTATTCCTTGGTTACTTCAAACATTGCATTCTAAAGTGTTAGAAAGAGCAATTGTCAAATGTACGTTGTAAAATGACATATTCAAGTAAAATGGAGTTTCCTTGAGTTTGGAGTTGACTAGGATTAATCGACTAGCTGACATGTACAAATAATCAATTCATTTTGATTTTGATATGAACAACTTGGAATGTCCATTAAGGAGTTGTGTAGCATGTTGAGGTTTCCTTTTGGAATTAACATGGCAGTCATAGAAACTCAAACTTCAAACACTCCCATAAATTTACTATCACGAATAAAAGTGTCAAGAAGAACGCCAATTGCCTATGGTTTAACATGCGATTAGTGTTGGTATACCTAATCTAGGCCCAAATACCTAGGACAAAGAAAGACTTATTATAAGACATGTTCTGATAGCTGCTCGTTTCCATAACAAGAAAAGGACTAAGAAAGCAAACTTGCCCAAATGTATTTTTGAGGTGAAAGGACTGGAACATGAAGAAGTTAAATTTGATTGTGGATCACGAGCATGGGCTACTTTCCATAGGATCAAAAGATAACTAGTTCTCTCATGTTTGGTGTTCAATCAAATATATGGATTTATAATGCCATCAAAACATTACTTCTAAGCCTTGAGTGTTTTGCTAAGGATTAGTACTGACATTTGTAAGAATGTGCAGTTACTAAAATGAAGTAAGAAGACTAAAACATGGAGAAGGTAATTTGATCATGAATGCCAAGCCCTTACTATACTAGTTTCATAGATTTCATGACTTTCTTTTAACATGTTAGAATGCTCCACATTTAAATAAGTCAGAACTATCTCATGAATCGTAGGATAAACAATTTCAATTATAAAACAATAGACTAAAGTCTATTGTTTTATAATTGAAATTGTTTATCCTACGATTCATGAGATAGTTCTGACTTATTTAAATGTGGAGCATTCTAACATGTTAAAAGAAAGTCATGAAATCTATGAAACTAGTATAGTAACAATAGTTCAAAGTTGATTCAAATATTTGAATAAGGTGTATTATTGTGAATGGATCGTCCAGATTAATCACAATATGTACTTATTTAAATACATCCAAAGGTTTGGGTGAAATGTATATGTGGAATCATAGTCTTGGATACATAAATGAGAAATGCATTACCAAATATCCAGTTGGATCGGATTTTGGATATCATTTGGCCTTGAGTCTTATGATAAATGCAAATCTTGTTCACTGGGTGATGTGAGTATCTGTTGGAATTAGTTTACACTAATGGACCGTTCAGATTAACCGCAATTCATTGTATGAATGCGAGTCTAGAACCTTTCAGGTGTTCAGAGCTCTATGAATGTGAGTCTGAAACCCTTCAGGTGTTCAGAGCTCTCATAAAGTGAAGTTGAGAATCAATTGGGTAATAGGATGAGACACTCATAGTGAGAATCTCAGTCCAAAATTTATCGATCATCTAAGTAATTGTGAAAGAGTTTCATGATCTGTCTCCTCCCAAAACACTGCCACCAGGAAGTGTTAGTTGGATAGAGAAACAAATCGTTCATTGAGTTTGTACTAGATGAGTCGCACTATGTTTGCTAACAATTCGTTGATTGTACCACGAAGTCCTTTGGTCTTGTACCAACTAAGTAGGTTCATGAAACACTCTATTGTATGTGAAGTGGGATTTAGTCCTCACTACCACATATGTAAGTCTACGATTATGAGGCTTACGCTCGTTGTTGAAGCGCTCGACAATCCGGGACATTGAATAGAGATGTGTTATCTCGTTGGAGAACCCATCAAGCATTTTGGATAATTGTTTAATAATCCTTATGAGAACAAATTGTATGTTGCTCGAAGGGCAGTCTTCCGAGAGAGGGAGCTGATTTCCAAAAGGGCTAGTGGGAGCCACATTGATCTTGATAAGATTCGAGATCCAACCAACGAAGAGCCTAAAGTTGTACATAGCATTCCATTTGGAATTGAAAGAGCTATTAAGGAGACTAACATATTTCCATTTTTCCTTATAGATCTGATAGAAGACGTCATGGACCTAGTTATATAAGAGTTTATATTGCTAAGGTATTTGAGTCACTGGTAGATAGCAATCAGAGTGTAACAGCTATCGGAAGCTATGGTAGGCCCTAAAGGCTTCAACATGGAAGGAGGAATTGAAAAGCGAGATTCAATCCATGTATGTTGTTATTTGGTAGATCTAGCACTTGACCTTAACCCTTAGGTGCAAGTGGATCTTTAAGTAGAAACAATCATGGATAGGAACGAACACATAATTAAACCAAGATAGGTTTTAAAGGATGTGTAAGCTTAATAAGTTCATTTATGGACCAAAATAAGCATCTCGCAAGTGGGATCATTATTTCAATGAGAAAGTTCAAGGAGTTTGAATTTCGAGAAATAAAGATAAGCCATATATATGTCAAAGCTAGTGGGAGTAATTGGATTCTTTGTTTCAAGGAGAATGTTCAAGGAGTTTGAATTTCGAGAAACATAGATAAGCCATATATATGTTAGTGCTAGTGGGAGCACTGTAGTCATCCTTGTATTGTACATAAATAATGTACGATCATAGGAAATTATTGTCTAAGTGTAAAAGCTTGGCTTGGTATGAGAATTGTTTCGCTATGATATACATGGGAGATACAAAACACGTACATATATCAAGGTGATTCATTGGATTAAGCCAAAGTACGTGGAATGTTGAGGAAACTCAACATGCAGAACTTGGAAAGGTTCGTGCATAATATGGCATAACATTGAGCGATGCTAATGTCCTAAGTTCTACTAGAGGTTATGAGTCGTGTCCTACATCTTTTTCTATGGGTTCGATCATATATGCCATGACATGTACCAGATCTAATGACTCGTATGCCTTGAGCATGGCAAGTTGGATTAGCTCAATTTGGAAAGAATCAATGAATCAAGATCAAGAACATTCTTAAGTGTCCTTGGAGGACAGAAGAGACGATCTTGATAGTATGGAAGAGATCATTGTAAGAGTTACATTGATGCTAAGTTCCGCACTAATAAAGGCAATTTCGTTTGCAGACAGAATTCGTGCTTTTACTGAATGGTGGTATATTAGCTTGAAAGAGTACCGGGTAATTCACCATAGTGGATATAACAAACTTGGAGTATATGGCAGTTGGTTAAATTGCAAAGTGGACAATGTGACTGAAAGAGATTCATTAGTGACATCATTGTTGAGATTTAATCATTGATGGTCCTTATGAAGTTTCTTGTGACTTTGGGTGAACTTACCTCGAGTATGGATCCCAAGTCACACAAGCTCACATGAAACATACTCAGTAAGTACCAACACATTTGATAGCGAGTCAAATGTAAAGACATCATAATATGTCGTATCGAAAGATAATCTTGTTGATCCATTCCATAAGCCGATGTCATTGACCAAGTCTGGCAGTCAGACAAAGTCGAGAGGCATTAGATTTGCAAATGAATTGGCTTAAGCACTCTTAGTTTGTTTTTTTTTTAAACCTGAGAACTTTAAGCAATATAAGTTTTAATTTGATTTTACGATTATTAAGTGGTGATCTTAATATATGATGGATTTCGGTCATTTCAATTAGCCTATCACTGCGTTCTCACTTTTGCATGTTTGGAACCCACTTCCCGAGTATTAATTTACTCAAACGTCCACAGTCGGTCATACTCTTGGAAGTAAGTAGTGATTCAAGATTGTCATGAGTATTAGTGGATTGTCCATATTGATTGGACATAGCATAGAGATTGCGCTAACACTCATGAGTGCTTAATAGAGATTTAAGTATTGGACCAACCCATGCTTAGATATTACTTGATGGATTCAGTCACGAGTAATTCTAAGACGGTAATATCTTCTATTCTTCAAACCTAGATACATGTGGGGTTTTGTTGTATGATTATGTTATGCATTGGTCTACTCCAATGCTTGATGGGTTTTAGCCATAAGAACTTTCCTATGTGCGCATGCAAAACCCTAATGCTTGGATCTAAGCTTTCTAACAAACATGCTTTGAATCCAAGTCTTCTAATGACTAATTAGGTTAAATAACAACATTGAAACAGATCTAGAATCATACCTTTGAGTTCCTTGTTGATCTTGAGGTCTTGGAGCTTTTAGAGTCACAAATGTCACTCCTCTAATGGCTTACAAACACCAATAGCAAGAAGAATGATTTAGGAGAGAGGAGAGGGGAGGAATTCGGCCAGGGTTCTCTTACTTTATGAGATGTGTCGAATTCCCTATGCCATGGGGTCTATTTATACTTGTAGACTCCTTAAGGGTTACAACCTAAACCCTAATTGGATAATCTTCTTTTAAGGCTATCCAAATCCATTCCATAGATAAGCCTTTGGACGATTTTAGCTATCCTATATCTCATAGAATTCGTCCAAAGCATATCCCAATGGATTTACAGTCTAAAGTTTAACTATCAAACAATTGACAGTTTATACCCCTTTATTTAATTAATCTCTTTAAGTCACCAAATTAATTCTAATTAATTCTATGACTTATATTAATCAAATAACAAATATATTATTCATTATATTATTCTCATAATATATTAATAATATTTACTCTCTCTTAATAAATCATCCTATCAAGTTGCTATGGTGAAGGCAACCCAAAAGGACCATGCACAACCGGGTCAAATACTTGTCTAATATAGTTGCAGCCTTAGACACTATTCCAACAGTCTCCCACTTGGATAAGTCTAGTAACTATATTCACAGGTACAATTCGGTTTGCAATCGTAGCTCTCAAAGACGCTGTCAACTCTGATCTAATCAATCTTGTCCTTTAGATAAGGGAACGTACAGTCCTCTGTTAGATATCATGCTGACAATCCTATGGAATGGTTAGTCAAGCATTTAGGTTTCTCGATCTCTGATTTATTTGACATAGAACTTAATCGAACACATCAATTCAGTTCTGACCGGGCCCGGCACATAAGTCAAATCAAATCATCGAGCGGCCGAGATATCGCTTTTACCTTCTTAGAGAAAAGTTACAGATAAACTTCGACTTATATGCATTTACTTATTCATTAACCAACTATACACAACAATACGTTTTATAACACCAAGTTACTGATGCGTTTTCGTATTATCAATGTACAATCAATTAACAAATAATAAACCATATATCTAGGTTTTAAGACTATATGATATTATCATCTTGCGATCACCTTTTATATCGTATTCCATAAGGTGATTCCAGCAAGCGCGGGTTTATTCCAATGCTCAAAACTAGTTCATAAGCACTCATGAACGTTGCAGCAATCCTTTGCTATGTCTAACACCATTTAGACACTCTACACACCAATTCATGACAATCTTCATTCATATCTACTCCCAACATATGAACGATTGTGGACCATTTGAACAATTCGATTATTCCTAATAAACTCAATTATTCTGGAAGTCAAAACATGCAAAGTGAAACAATAGCTAAATAATTAACATAAGATAGTAACATTACTCATAAATAAAACTCCTTTATTTAATCATCAAATGTCAATTACTTTTATCTATTACACGTTTCTAATACTATATAATCTATGCTAATATCATCCTTCAGCCCAATACTCCTAGCATGTTGCAAGTGCTTAACCCTACTCAGTCCCTTCGTAAGCGGATCTGCTGGGTTATCTTCTGATGACATCCTCTTCACTAAGAGTTGTCCTTCTTCTACACGATGTCTAATGAAGTGATACTTTCTGTCGATATGTCTTGATCTACCATGATCCCTCGGTTCCTTGGTCAAGGCAACCGCGCCTTCGTTATCACAGAAAATCTCCATTGGCTCCTTTATGGCAGGTACAACTCCAAGATCACCGATGAAGTTCTTTAGCCATATTGCCTCCTTCGACGCTTCGCTCGCTGCAATGTACTCTGATTCGCACGTTGAATCAGCTACGGTTTCTTGCTTGGAACTCTTCCATGTCACTGCTCCTCCATTTAGGGTAAAGACCCAGCCTGACTGCGAACGGTAGTTGTCCCTGTCGGTCTGAAAGCTGGCGTCACTATACCCTCGCACCTTCAAGTCATCACTCCCTCCGAGGACTAAGAACCATTCCTTCGTCCTCCGAAGGTACTTAAGGATGTTTTTCACCGCAATCCAATGTGCTTTGCCAGGATTCCCTTGATATCTGCTAACCATGCTCAAAGCGAAGGCTACATCAGGGCGAGTACAAGTCATAGCGTACATGATTGAGCCAACTGCGGAAGCGTATGGTACTCGACTCATTTCTGCTATCTCAGCTTCGGTACTCGGACTTTGAGTCTTACTCAATTTGGCATTACTTTGTATCGGTAGTTCTCCCTTCTTTGAGTTTTCCATACTAAAACGTTTTAGTACCTTCTCTAAGTAAGTATTCTGACTAAGTCCAATTAGTCTCTTACTTCTTTCTCTTACTATCCTTATTCCCAAAATGTAAGAAGCCTCTCCGAGGTCCTTCATAGCGAAGCACTTCCCGAGCCAGGACTTAACTTCCTGCAGAGTCGGGATGTCGTTTCCTATGAGTAATATGTCATCGACATATAGAACGAGGAAGCTTACTATACTCCCACTGGCTTTGACATATACACAAGATTCGTCTTCACTTCGTACAAATCCAAACTCTTTGACTTTCTCATCGAAGCAAAGATTCCATCTGCGAGACGCTTGCTTAAGTCCATAAATGGACTTCTCAAGCTTACACACTCTATCCGGATGCTTCGGATCCACAAACCCCTCTGGCTGAGCCATGTAAACATCCTCAGCCAACTTTCCGTTAAGGAAAGCGGTCTTGACATCCATTTGCCAAATCTCATAATCATGAAATGCGGCAATTGCTAGCATCACTCTAATAGATTTAATCTTCGCAACTGGTGAGAAGGTCTCATCATAGTCAACTCCAGGAGTTTGAGTAAAGCCCTTCGCTACCAATCGCGCTTTATATGTGTGTACGTTCCCATCCACGTCGGTCTTCTTCTTGAAGATCCATTTGCACCCAACGGTCTTACGTCCGGGCACGTAATCAACCAAATTCCAAACTTGGTTATCATACATGGATTGGATCTCGCTATCTATTGCCTCTTTCCACTTTACAGACTCCGGGCCTGCCATGGCTTCCTTATAGCTATTAGGTTCATCAAGATTTACTAGTGTACCATCACTAATATACGTGTCCCCTTCGGTAGTAATATGAAAGCCATAAAACTGGGGATGAACTCTAACTCTATCGGAACGTCTAAGAGGTAAGGATTCGTCAATCGGTTCAACCGGAGTTTCCTCCTCGGGTTGAATGCCAGCGGTAGAGGTTCCTTCATCTATCGACTCTTGAATCTCTTCAAGTTCGATTTGCCTCCCACTGTCTCCTTGGCTTATGAGTTCTCGCTCTCGGAAAACTCCTCTCCTCGCAACGAAGACAACATTGTCCTTCGGTCTATAGAAGAGATATCCAAAGGATGTCTGCGGGTAGCCGATGAAAATACATCGCTCACTTCGAGGTTCAAGCTTGTCGTGAGTATCTCGTCTTACGAAAGCCTCGCAACCCCAAACCTTGATATGTGCCAACGAGGGAGCTTTCCCTGTCCACATCTCGTGAGGTGTTTTGGCAACCTTCTTAGTAGGGACTCGGTTAAAGATATGGGCGGCAGTCTCTAAGGCATACCCCCAAAAAGAGATTGGTAGTGAAGCACGACTCATCATAGAGCGAACCATATCTAATAAGGTTCGATTACGCCTTTCTGCCACACCATTCAACTGCGGTGTCCTAGGAGGCGTCAATTGTGAAACTATTCCACACTCCTTGAGATAATCGTGGAATTCAAGACTTAGGTACTCTCCTCCTCGATCGGATCGAAGCATCTTGATTTTCCTGCCCAATTGATTCTCCACTTCATTCTTGAACTCTTTGAACTTTTCAAAGGTGTCTGACTTTTGCTTGATTAAGTAGATATACCCATATCTACTATAGTCATCGGTAAAAGTCACATAGAAGCGGTTCCCATCCTTCGTGGTTGATCTAAACGGTCCACATACATCGGTATGTATTAGGTCCAATAGACCCTCGCCCCTTTCACATGTACTCGTGAAGGGTGACTTAGTCATCTTTCCAAGCAAACAAGACTCACATGTGTCATCTTCCCTAAGGTCGAATGACTCCAACACTCCATTCTTTTGGAGTTGGGCTATGCGTTTCTTGTTGACATGTCCAAGACGACAATGCCACAAGGATGCTTTATCCATACTAGTGGAAGAATCAATATTCAAAACATCATTTCCTAAGTTATCAACAATCATAACGGTTTCATATATTCCATTACATGGTATAGCTTCAAAGTAAAAGACACCATTTAGATAAGCCAAAATAGAACCATTCTCATTATTAAAAGAAAATCTAAATCCTTGTCTATATAAACCATGAAATGAAATGATGTTTCTAGCCATTTCTGGCGAATAGCAACAATTGTTCAAATCTAAAACCAAACTATTCCTAAGCACTAAAGAATACACTCCAATCTTGGTCACACGCGACGATCTTCTGTTCCCCATGATTAGATTGATCCTTCCTTGCTCCACATCCCTACTTCTTCTTAGTCCCTGCACATTAGAACAAATGTGATAACCACAACCGGTATCAAGAACCCAAGAAATAGCATGATTAGAATCGTTAGATTTGATTGTGTATATACCTGCGAAAGATGGCTTGATCTTTCCCTCTTTGATTGCTTGCAGGTAATCTGGGCAGCTTCTCTTCCAATGTCCTATCTTGTGGCAGTGGTGGCACTCTGCCTCCTTCGGGTTAGAACAGGGCTTAGTGGGATCAACTTTGGTCCCACTAGAAGAGGCACCATCTCGGGCTTTCGCCTTGCGATAGTTCTTCGATGAAGCTTTCCTCTTCTTTCCCTTCCCTTGACCAATAGCGAAGACAAGAGCAGCGGACGGATTGGGAGTAGGTGCAACAGACTTGTCCTTGAAGTTGCTCTCAGCAACCCTCAAGAGACCTTGGAACTTGCTTAGGGTGACTTCTTCTTTGTTCATATGGTAGGTCATCCTAAATTGATTGTACATCGGAGGCAAAGAGTGAAGCACCATATCGATCGCCAAGTCTTCACCGAAGTCAACATTTAACTTGCGAAGGCGGTCGACATACCTTTGCATCTTTTGCAGGTGCACGGTAAGAGATTCTCCATGACCCATCTTCGCGGAAATCATGTTGGTGAAAATCTCATAACGCTCTTGTCTCGCGTTTTGATGGTATCTCTCCAATAAGTCTTGGTGCATCTCGTATGGGTACATGTCCTCGTAGGACTTTTGGAATTCAGAGTTCATGGTGGCGATCATGATGCAATGTACCTTCGTTGCATCTCGCTCATGAGTTTCAAAGGCGGTGATTTCGGCGGGAGTAGCAACTTCGGGGTTGATTTTCTCGAGCTTTTCATCGAGGACATACTCCTTATCCTCATAGCGAGCAATGGTGCGAATGTATCTTATCCATTCGCTAAAGTTCGTTCCATCGAAGGTGACCTTTTGGCAAAGGCTCATCAACGTGAAAGAACTAGCAGCAGCGTTGATTGCGTTCGACATCTACAATTAGAAAGGACAAAGATAGATTAGAGTAAGAATACCTAATTATCTCCCAATAAGAAAAATTAGGGCTAGGATCTGTCACACCCCAAAAACCAAAGGCAGAAACGTTCCCGGGGTTGACTCCATGTTGTGTATCAAATCCAATGTACATAGTAATCACAGTAAACAACCATTACATTACATATATGTGAAAGTTTACATTTGGTTCAAAAGTAATTTGTACAAAGTTATACATATATCATATGAACAAAAGAGACGAGTCTTCGGAGCACTCCATCTTCATCAAAAGATATCGTCGGGTACCTGTCTAACTTGGACCTGAGAATACAAGTAGTTTGAAAATCAGCATAAAGCTGGTGAGTTCATAAGCGGTTTTGTTTTGTGAAAATGTATCGGTTTCCTTTAGTTTATTGAAAAGATTTGATATCCAAGAAAATCCCATATTTTCTTATATAAAGTAGTTAAGTTATCTTTCGTTACAGTTCTGTTACAAGATATAAGTTAACCCCAGGAAAATCCCATATTTTCCTAAATGAAAGATTGATTGAATAACACATAGTATAGTTTAATACACAAAACTATAATTTAGACGAACTGTAAATAGAAAGTATTTTGAAAATCTTGGGACTAATATCCCGAACCAGTTAGTATGTGAAAACCTTGGGACTAACATCCCGAACCAGTTATAAGGCAACTCGATAAAAACCATGGGATCACTATCCCGAAAGTAGATATAATATAGTTTGAATAACCATGGGATCACTAACCCGAAACTAGATACAAGATAACTTGATAAACCATGGGATCACTATCCCGAAACTAGATATATGATAGATTGATAAACTCATGGGATTATCATCCCGTATAAGATTTAGTTTCAAAACCATGGGATTTCCATCCCGAACGAAATATAGACACAAGATCATGGGATTATCATCCCGAACGAGGTATAGACATAAAATCATGGGATTACCATCCCGAACGAGATATAGATTACAAGACCATGGGATTACCATCCCGAACAAGATATAGATTCTAAATAGATCCTAGCTGTGAATAAGTTTATATTAATACGTATTGTGAGTCGGGTAACCATACTGATATGACAACGAGACCTCCTTGACGTTAGTCAGACGTCGAATGATATACATAATTTGTCACCCCAGGCGTGCCCGCCTAACTGTAGCTAGCAGTTAAGGTGTGGGATTGTCAGTCCCGAATAGATCTATTCACAAATTCCTCGCTCTCCCTCCAGGAGACTCTGGTTACACTTCCGGAGAGGATTTACTTGATCATCCATAAAGGGTAGTGACTATCTCACAAGCTAGTATTAAACTATTCACAGGATTCTCATACGATAACAAATATACAAAGACTTTAAGACATGATACAATGAAAATAGATACATACAACGAAACTATCTGGCAAAACATTTGAATTATACGGAGATAAACTGAATCAGACATAGTTTATCTAATAACTTAATACAGATATCAGTACATGATATAGAGAGAAATATAGGACCCCAAATTATTCCCATAATAATTTGATTAGTTTGATTATTTTCTTAACTAAAATCCATTTAGTTATAATTGATAAATCATTCCTTATGCTCAACATAATACATAAGGAGTATAAGAGTTTATAAGTTTGCCATATATTATTTGACACACATAAATGTTATGATTTGAAAACAGTTTTGGTTTGCTTGTATTCCCCCCCCCCCTGAAAACAGTTAAAAACAGTGAAAAAGGCGTAGGGGTATGAACTCACCGGACGAGGTATGAGACGTTTTGGATGCTAAGAGTTGATCCGGGGCTTGTAAATACACGAGGTTCCTATTTATAATGTAAAGATACACATTTGTATCTAATTAGGACTTTGATTGATTGTTGGATAGGGACCATTGCTTCTAGTCGCGAAAACACTCCGATAACAGTGTTTGGAGGGACCCGGGTGGCGTTTAAGGACGTGAAATGACACTAGGGACTTGGGACTTGAGTTTACTCCCCATGAATAAACTTATACAAGAGTTTTTGGTCCAAAACACCCATTCCCCATGAGTTTACGGCCGTAAACTCATGGTAGGGTGGTTTATGGTGCAAATTTGGGTCATAAATGGATATGGACACTTGGAAATGCTTGGATTAATTTTTCTTAAGGCTTGGATTGAATTAAAAACATCATTTACAATACATAAGGGAGTTTACGGCCTAGGCATGGGGTCTTTGGCCGTAAACTCTCAATTCTCCAAGATTTAGTGTTTTTAGGGTGTTAAAATCAATCACATGTGATTCTAAAAATTCCCACAAGCCTAGAAATGAGTTTGTATGGAACATATGAGGGTTTTATGGAGTTTACGGCCCATGAAACCCCCTTCATGGCCGTAAACTCTAATATATGGTGCTCCAAGGTGTTTCAAGGTCTAAAACTTGCATGAAAGGACTTCTAAAATTCATCTAAGGGCTTTAGGGGTGTTTAGTTTGCATTCTAACACCAAAAATTTTGGAGTTTACGGCCCAAGAACAGGTCTTGGCCGTAAACTCTTAGAAATCCCACAAAAGATGTGTTTAAGGCTAAAGTATTTTTGGTTGGTCCCTTGATTTATTCCAAGGCTTTTGGTGGTGTTGGATGGCTTTCTAATACCTTAGAATTGGATTTATGTCAAGTTTTGGGGAGTTTACGGCCCAAGCACTATCCTTGGCCGTAAACTCATCTAAATCCCCCAAAATTCATGTTTCAAGTGTCCAAATGCTAATACCAAGGTCCTATAATTCATATCTAAGCCATAGAGGTGATTTGGAAGGGTTTAAAGGCATGAAAAACCCCATTAACATGAGTTTACGGCCCAAGCTTATGCCTTGGCCGTAAACTCCTTCAAAGTCCTCAAAATCATAGTTTTAAGTGTTCTAAGTCCATATCTTGAAGTCCCTTAGCCATATCTAAAGTCCAATTGAGTTAAGGAAGGAGTTTAAGGGCTAAAAACCCTTCAAAATGGTGTTTACGGCCTAGGCAGCCTCCTGGGCCGTAAACTCACATATATTGTCCAATTTCATGATTAAGTGTCTAATTTGGAAGCTAAACATGCTATAGATTAAGGCTAGGAAGGTACCTTAAGGATTTGAGGCCTTAAAAATTGAGTTTTGGACACTTAATCTTTGGATTTAGGAGAGAGGTTAGAGAGAGAGTAGAGAGAGGAGGAAAAAGCTTCAAATGAGTGTTTAAACATGTTTATATAGTCCCTAAAACTTGGACACGGTGGAATTCTACCCGATACCGGCCTTAAACGATGCTTTGGGTCGCACCCGATTGAGTTTTCGTCACCCGACAAGGATATTTCTAAAACTTATGAAATAAATGTTTTGGGCTAAATTCATGAGTTCCTAAATGATTTGGACCCTCATTGAATGAAAATAAACATATAATTTTAGTTAATTAAGCCCAAAAACGATAACAGGACATTTCGATTTCCAACGAGTTATTCGAGCAGAACGGGTTTTCGGCGATGAACAACTTCGGGTTGTTACAGGATCCAACAATAACATTTACATACTAGAAAAGGGATGTCGTAATCTAACATGCAAATAAATTGAAGGTAAGTGAATGACGATTCACTAATTCTCCATCACAAAACTTAAACTATTAGTCCTAAGTGTTTTTGAGAATTCCTAGGTTCGGATGAGATTCATTGAAACTATTCAATGGCATGTTTAAATCTCGATATGCCCCTCTTGTTTGTGACTGGGATGTCGAGGATCACAAAGTGGGTGTGAATTACCATGCAAATTCACATGGTGCCTTCATTGTAACGATCACCTATTCGATGTGCCGGTAAACCACACACGCTCCATCGAACTATGATAAACAATGAATCACCCTTTGCCACCTTCGCTTAGAATCAATTAGTGTGCCGGTAAACCACACACGCTCCACTAACATCTTAGCAAGGTGCAAAGTGTAATTTCATGGGATTGCATCAATTCACTTTTCCTAAAGTAATTAGGATTGGGAAATTTTAAAAAATGTGTAGTTACTTTGTATTTCTTATTATACTTTTAATGAGAGGATGAGGTTGCCCTATCCTACCCGTTCGGCTAACGACCCTCCACCAATCAAGCAAGCGGTGGGTGTGAGTGTACACCCATTAAGCGTCATTTTATAGGCCGCAACCTTATACCCACCTTATAGATCGGCTTCGTGAATGAGGCCTACTAATGGTAAGACTAGCATTTAGTTATACATATATATATTATTCTAGTAATATCATATTAGTATAGGGTTGTATTTTAAAACTTTTAAAATCTAGGGTTTGAAATTTAAGTTGTCTAAATTAAAAAATCACAAATATAAATTTCAAAACTTGAGGGTAGGTTTTAAACATTTAAAACATGGAGGATCAAATAACAAATAATTCCAATTAACAATTAATATCCTAATTATCTATATTTGATTTTATTCAAGATAATTACCAAAATAATTAAAATAATTAATTAATTATCATATAAGGAAATTAAATATTTTATTAGTTGATAAATACCTTTAACTAGATCAAGATAATAGTCATATATATCAAAAAATTGGATTTAGACTGATCTATTATGATTAAGGTAAGTTTCCATAAGATAATTATGAAAAAATCCCGAATCTGGCCATTCATGACGCCTGGACTCGCCGAGTGCACAAGGGGACTCGCCGAGTCAGGCCTACCCGCCGAGTCCACCTTGGGACTCGCCGAGTAAGTGACTCAGAAACCAAAAAATCGAATTTTGCAGGTTTGTTTCAGTTAATCAAGCAACAATTTAAAGAAAACCAAGCTAGGCTCTGATACCACTGATGGGTTTTAGCCATAAGAACTTTCCTATGTGCGCATGCAAAACCCTAATGCTTGGATCTAAGCTTTCTAACAAACATGCTTTGAATCCAAGTCTTCTAATGACTAATTAGGTTAAATAACAACATTGAAACAGATCTAGAATCATACCTTTGAGTTCCTTGTTGATCTTGAGGTCTTGGAGCTTTTAGAGTCACAAATGTCACTCCTCTAATGGCTTACAAACACCAATAGCAAGAAGAATGATTTAGGAGAGAGGAGAGGGGAGGAATTCGGCCAGGGTTCTCTTACTTTATGAGATGTGTCGAATTCCCTATGCCATGGGGTCTATTTATACTTGTAGACTCCTTAAGGGTTACAACCTAAACCCTAATTGGATAATCTTCTTTTAAGGCTATCCAAATCCATTCCATAGATAAGCCTTTGGACGATTTTAGCTATCCTATATCTCATAGAATTCGTCCAAAGCATATCCCAATGGATTTACAGTCTAAAGTTTAACTATCAAACAATTGACAGTTTATACCCCTTTATTTAATTAATCTCTTTAAGTCACCAAATTAATTCTAATTAATTCTATGACTTATATTAATCAAATAACAAATATATTATTCATTATATTATTCTCATAATATATTAATAATATTTACTCTCTCTTAATAAATCATCCTATCAAGTTGCTATGGTGAAGGCAACCCAAAAGGACCATGCACAACCGGGTCAAATACTTGTCTAATATAGTTGCAGCCTTAGACACTATTCCAGCAATGCTAACCGTAACTGGTAGTTATAAAGGGTATGTCCATGTGTGACATGATGAAATAGACAAAAACTATGTAGTCAAAGTTTATTCGTTCCTTCTGCCTTAATAGGAGAAGAGATATCTATGGGCCCCTCGATGATTTGGTGTTGGCATCTAAAGTGCTTGGCCGAGCCCTGACTGGAATTGATGTGTTCAATTTAGTAGTCAGACGCAGTCATCACAAATCTATATCGGGAAACATAATCTTGAATTCTTGAGATTGACCATTATCCATGTCTCGAATTCATATAGATATCATAGAATGAAGGGATAGTTGATCACTTATCTAAGGGCTGAATCTTGATTAGATCAAGAGTTCGGTAGTTGCATTGGATGGCTAACCCTCTGTTGATTATTGGAGAAATATTAGTCCTCGTATAGTTGATGACTTGTCCAAGTGGGAGACTGTTGGAATAGTGTCCAAGATCATTAACTATTGGTCATATTTCTAATAATAGCAGGGTCCTTTTAGGTTGCCCTCAAGACCCAAATTGAGTAGAATAAATAAAGGAGAAATTGGTTTATTAATTATTATGATTAATAATTAATTAGAAACTAATTGGAAATATATTATGGGAATTAATTAACAGTTTAATTAATTAAAGGGTTGAATGTTCATTAATCGATAGTTGGTTAATCAGGAATGTTCCAGAACCTTATGGAATTAGGGTTGGTTCAAATCACTCCACCCCACATGGGAAAGGAGTGAAATTTCATGGTTAGGCCTCCATCCCATATGGGAAGGAGTACTAAACCCTAGGAGGCATCCAAGGCTATAAATAGGGCCTTAGGGATTCCATTCCTCCTTGCACCTTGGCTTGAGTATTCACCAAGCCTTCTTCCTCCCCCTCTTAGGGACGATTTCTAACCCCTTTGGGTTTGTGAAATTGACCCTTCTCCTAGTTATTTCCACTCTTTGGTGTCATTGGGTGTGATACCATTAGAGGGATTCTGGTTTGGGTCCTTTCATCCAAGCAACTTCATGGGGGTTCAAGATCTCAAGAATGAAGATCAAGGGCTACATAAGAGGTATGTTTTCTTACTTATGTTTTATGTTTTCTAGGGTTGATGTAATTAGCATGAAGCCATAGATTCATAGGATGCATGTACACTTAGGTATATTGTTGTTTCGATTTTTCCGCTGCCTAGTTTTAGAGTGTATTTGATGCGTAGAATACCCAACACCGGTACCCTACAGAAACAAATGGTATGTCCTTGCCGGTTGCAGTTCTTACATCGCAACTTGCGGCATTTTCCTATGTGGTGAAAATTACATCTCTTGCATTCTAGTAGATTTCCAGCGTATTTCTGTACTGGCATTGGTGCTGGAGTGGAAGATGCCGTGGCTGTAGAAGTTGCCACAGGTTGTCTATTGGCAAGTTTTTTGAGGTAACTTGCGCTCCTTTTTTTCCAGAATTTTCGTTTACTATTCTATGGTTTGGCAGTTGAAGTATCGTCATGACTAGGCCCTTGTCGGTTCCTTTGTGTTTCGCCAGGATTTGGAGTGTTGACACTGTTTCCATTTTCATTTGAATTTTTGGCATTGAATTGTGTCATGACAGCTGATACGGCGGCTGTGATCGTGGCCTGAAATGTAGCGAAGTTTATCTGCAGAATTGGTGTCTCGCCAGTTGATTCGTTACCTCCTTGTGAAGACATGGTTCTGTGGCATGACGAGAAACCATCTTGTGAGTAATGATGGTCATCGGTAGTTGTATTTCACGAATTTATATATGTATAAATCTCATGCCTTGGAGAACTACTCTGAATGGTTCTGATAGTGTTTCCCGACGTGTATCTTATGGAAGTGAGCATTGCATGAGTGTTAATTAAGCTAAGTTATACCGGTATCCGAGAGTATGATAATCCAACTTCTATAGCGTTTTGAATATCATCCATAAAGGAAGTCTATACGTAGTAAACTTTTGGATTTGAAGCGACTACTCTTGAATGAAATTTTGACGAGACATTTGTGAAGTGGCATTTCAGTTATAAATTTCAAAGATGGAATAGTGGTATGACTTTGATTAAGTTACTTGGTTTGCATGTTACTGATCTAGAATACACTTTGATATTAATGATCTTTAAATGAAATAAGATTGCCATCATTATAGCTGATATAGAGACTACACAGAGTTAGGAAATTTTTGACCTATGAGTAGACCTACAACAT
Source organism: Lactuca serriola (assembly GCF_051521515.1). Lineage (NCBI taxonomy): Eukaryota > Viridiplantae > Streptophyta > Magnoliopsida > Asterales > Asteraceae > Lactuca > Lactuca serriola. The sequence continues at coordinate 131,456,827 of NC_136416.1, read as the reverse complement.
ACTAACAGAGGGAAAATTTGACAGCACGAAGAACTAGTAAGTCAGTTCTTGCAATATATGAATGTTGATGGGGAAAAGTACTACATAAATAGGAGAGCTATTCCTTAATCAAAAGAAAGGATATGTAGATTATTTCCTACTAGTGACGGGCACTTCTCGGACGGATCCTTAAGTTAGCCAGCTGGCGCTCCACGTCAAGTAGGTGTCTTTCATACACTGACAGACGAGCTCGATTCTCGATGACATCAGCTCGAGTTGCAGCTAGATCTTGTTATAGGGCCTTGTTGTCTCTCATAGCCCTCGTATAAGCAACTTTGAGATTTCGAATGCGGTTTGTGTTGGCATCCGAGTCTGCCTCAAGTTTTATAGTTCGCTGAATGGCTGCCACGCTTAGCTCAACATTGCGGGCCACTCGGCGGACTATGATTGGAAGAGCTCTGTCTGCGGAGCCTCCCTCGTTCACATTATAGAAGCGACGATCTCCATTATATGGGCGAGGTTAACCTTGCTCATGACTCCACCTATCCAGGCTTTCGACCCACATAGGTGTTGAGTGTAACAAACCGTTATTTCAAACCTATGTAATAGTGTAGGTCAATTTGTACTTCTTTTTAAATAAATAAAGAGAAATTTTGGCATACTATGTATATTTACATAATTGACCCTCAAAAATAAACTATTAAATAATCTCAATTGGGTTGAACCAAGTGATAGAGATTGTAACAAGGTTCCCAAAAATATAAAGAACACTAAAATCCGAGTTATAACAAAGAAGTTATGACCAATCGAAAATCCGCGACAAAACCGGCAAAACACTATTCAGTGTAAAAACTTAATTTTTAATAAAAGGCTTTCTAGCCTTAACAATCTAAATAAAAGTTATAGTTTATGTTAAACCGAGAACTTTCATAAAAAGAACGCCAAAATCTGACTTCGTATGAGGAAGTTAAGATTTTTCTAAGTTTCAGTATAGCAATGTACAGCTAAAAACTCGAAATAAAGATCGAGTGGTTTTTAGCCGACACAACCTAAACGAGAATTGAAGGTCTCTTCATTAGTAGTACAACGGTAAAAAGACAAACATAAACGGACGTCGTATGAAGAAGTTACGAATTTATAACGGATTCCCGTCCCGGTCTGTTTAAAATAATAATATTAAAAATAAATTCAAAATTAGCCGACGAAGTCTAAACGAAAGTCGTAGAGTATAATTTTACCTACGCGTGCATATAAAGAACGTCAAAAACGGAGTTCGTATGCAAAAGTTATGAATTTTAAAAATTTTGGCAAAAAAAAAAAAGAAAAATAGCAAAAACCCGGAATTTTCGCATGAACAGTAACGCCACGTCACCCCTTGCATGCGAGGCCCCTACGTGTCAGCTTCTGATTGGACCGATGCCTCGCATGTCACCTCCTGATTCGACCAAGTCCGAGGTCCAGTAAGAACCGGACATCACCCTCGCACGCCCCTCGCACCCGCTCCTTCGCACGTGCCTTCTTGCCATTGGACCGAGGGTTGATCGAATCCGAGCCAGCCAACAACGAGCCTTCGGTCTGAAGAACTCCCTTCGCATGCGAGGGTTCCAAATATTTTTCACTTTTTCACCCTAAATTTCACCCTCTTTCACATTTTCCACTCCCTTAAGCTCATATACAACCCCTAAAGCCCCGGTATCAAGACTCGAGCCCGATGTAAGCTGTGAAGCCCCGAAATTCTCGAGAATTCATCCTCTCTCCTGTCAAAACTTTGTCCAATTTAAGCCGGTTTTTCGCCAAACAAACTAATTTCCGGGAAACGAAACGTTGCCCGTATTACCTATCATGTGAGTTCATACACTCATATTTTCATAATTTCTACTGTTTTAAGGGGGGAAATACAAGTATAACACAACAACTTTGTGTTATAAATAAATGATTTCAAATCACGATAAAATGATTTTAAAGCATCAAAAATACTCCAAATATTGAACTCTTTTATAAACTTATATTTTTCCCAAATATACATATTTTTATATAAAATTTAATATAAATAAGATTTAAAAAGGCTTAGGACTAATAATTCATTCTAGGTCCTTTTCCTTGTTTGGATGTGGACTTATAGTACCGGTTATTTGTCCGAAGGTCGTTTAAATTTTACTTATATATAAAATTGTATATGTATATAAAAATAAAAGTTATTTCATCAGTTTAATTACCCTTTATAACATGTTGAGCAAAGGATTACATACAAAAATAGTTATTTACAATTCATAAAGTACATATAAATTATAATAGGTATAATTTATGATACATAGAGTAATAATTCATATGAATAAACTGTTTTACATGCAACAAGGGTTTTAATTCAAAACAAATCAAGGGTTTACACTAATTCAAAAACATACTGTCAATCATTTATTTCAGAATGATTGGGTTTTCATAACTAATATACATATAATGTTTATATGCTTTTTATGAGACATTCAATTCAGGTTGTTTAATTCATTTTAGACAACCAAGGTAAAGCCCTGACATTATAACCAGAATCTCTAGTCCGGGGATCGAAACAAGTTGTGTGTAGATCTATATCGGGATTGACAACCCCGCACTCAGGCTGCTAGCTACAGTCAGGCATACACGCCAATGAGTGGCAATTGTTATCAACAGTTTAAGCGCTCATCAGACGTTTGTTTCAGGCATTCATGTCTTAGTATGGTTATAATAACTCATTAAAAAGATATTAACAACACGTTAGTGTATAAACAACTAAACGTAAGTACATCTTCAAAGTACCAGTTTACAAAATGCAAAGTACAATGGTATACTATAGTTTTCAATAACAGCTGGTGAAGCCAGGCACAATCTCAGATACAGGTTTTACAAATACATTGGTTTACAAATAGGACGGTTTTATGGGAATAAAACTACTTTTCACATACCACAGAAAATATGGGATTTTCTAGAACAATTTTCATATTCAAAATACAAAGACACCCATTCAAACGTAAAGACTTATGTACTCTCTCAACTTATTGTTGATAATCTCTTTTCAAATTACTTGTATTCTCAGGGAAATAATAACAGGTACTGCCCGAGCTTTTTGAGAAGATGGAGCCATTAAGAGTCTTATCTTCTTCTTTTGTATAACTATTTTGGTTTCAATATACAATGATTGAACACATGTAAATATTATACTTTTAAATACAATGGTTGTTTGTGCTTTGATTACTATGATACATGTGTTGTGATACCACAAATGAAGTCCTCCACCCCCGGACGTTTCTGCCGTCTGGTTTTGGGGTGTGACAGATTGGTATCAGAGCATTGTTTATAGTGAACTCGGTATATCAATCCATAAAAGATATACAAACTATAAATACATTGGGGCTAAGAGCTATGACTACAAGTATGCTTTTAAGAATTCTAAGTATTTTTACAAGAAGTATAGTAACCCTCATACCTACAAGTATATAGTCATAAGAACTTAAAAGTATTTGGATGTTGAACACTACAGTTAAACCCGGGCAGTTATATAATCATATCTAGAATTAATATAGCCTGATCAACTATATTGATTTCAGACATGACCAACATGTGTTTGGGAGTGATAGTAGTGTTGTGACATGTCTAAAACTTACCAACTACAGAAGAAACTCTAAGAACAGAACATAAAATACTATAAGAATATTATAAACATCGATATGCTTTAGTTTTTCAAGCATTTCTCATAACCTTATTCTCGTACAGACACAATGGCAGGACATCATCTACCAGGGGACCCTTATTTTCCAAATCATGGCAATCCAGGATGGATAGTGGAGGATCCGGAGGAGGATCCAGAAGAAGACTCAGATGAAGACCCATTTGAGGACAACGAATCAAGCGGTACAAATACAGAGCCACAAGTCTGCAACCCGGGGTTACGTCCCCCGAGGCAAGAGGAAGCAATACCCATACTCGAGTGGGGCCAATACATAAACCATTGGAGTCGACAAGACGACCAACGCCTTCCCTACGGAATGGAACGGGGTTTATATAACGTCTCAGAAAGAGGAACAGGCAACAAAGCTCTTCCAGTTATAGTGAACCGAATTGCCCGACAATTCGATCAATCAAGGATGTCAATCAATCACATCCTAGAAGTGAATGCGGCTGCGCAGGCTAACATTGTCGATATCCTTCGTCTTGACGAGATGCAAGACGATACCCAACACCATACTGAAGCCCTTCAAAGGCAACTTAATGCTGCTGAATCAGAGATCAGAGAACTGAGGGGGGGCATCAAGCTGCCCAAGAAAGGCGTTGGAAATCGCAAGACGAAGCAGAACCCAGTAACCGTCGTAGCAACCGCCGCAAGTAGTGTTACACTACGTTCTAGTTTAATATACTGAATGTATAGACTACTTTTAGGATATGTATAAATCAAGTATCAATAAAATAATAAGCACTTTACTTCAACAAGAGTTATTACAATTTACATAAACATTCCATTCCAAAGTTTTGGGATTATGGATATGTTCCAGTGTTATTTTTCATACTTTTCAAATACGACCGCGAAAATTTTTATTTTCGGTAGGCCGGTTTGATGTCGATACTTTTGCAATATTGTGGTTTATTAAAGACCTACTTTAGGGTTAAGTATCCAAATTACATATACTTAATATACCAATACAATCGACATGTACTTTCATACTCTTTGAAAAATAATTACTTCATTTTAATCTATCCAGTTGCAAGTCGTACTTGCAATGGACATCCATTTTCAATTCTTTACAAGATTCTTGTTGAATTAAGTGTTTAAGTTCAGAGATATCAAATTCATATTCATTCTTGATATCTCACTATCTTTTTATCTATTGACTTTTATAGAAAAAGATGCCTCCTCGTAGGAATCCAAGACGTAACAATGAAACGGAAGCACCGACGCCACCTCCACCACCACCCCCCTCAATTCGATGCTGCCATGTTCCAAGCGGCAGTCACGACAGCTGTAGCGGCTGCCTTATCTCATATCAATACTCCTGGTGCTAGTGGGTCGGGAGCTGGTCCACGTCCTTCTAACCTTGTCGAGGGTCATGAGCACTCGAGAGAGTGCACTTTTAAGGACTTCTCGAATGCCAAACCCAGGACCTTTAATGGAACTGGAGGAGTGATGGTTTTAAGGCAGTGGATTGAGAAGATAGAAGCAGTCTTTGAAATATGCTCCTTTACTTTCTTTGATACGGCCTTAACATGGTGGAATGGCCATGTTAAGTCACTAACTTTGATAGTGGCTAATACTATAAGTTGGGAGAACCTAAAAACCATGTTGATGCGGGAATACTGCCCGCGAGGGGAAATTCAGAAACTGGAACAAGAAATCTGGGGTCTTACCATGGCCGGTGTAGACATAACAACTTACATGAATCGGTTCTGTGACTTGGCGATTCTGTGTCCGGAGATGATTGCTCCAGAGAGCAAAAAGATTGAAAGGTATATTTGGGGATTGTCACCCCAGATACAAGCAAGTGTCATTGCATCTAAACCTGTCACTTTTGACAGTGCCAAGGAAATGGCACAGTCACTTATTGACCACAGAAACTGTCAAAACTCTGTGGTTACTGCCCCCAAAACAACCTAGGGAGAACAACAACAACAGCAAGAAGAAGGGTTGGAACAAAAGGAAGGGAAAATCTCCTCTGGAACCTTCAAAGATGCAACAAATAGTGGCGGTCCATGCTACTACTATGCCTGCTACCATACCTACTAATGTGCCTGTTGTTGTTCCTAACAACCCAGCACCAACTAAACCCTATGTCGGTAGCCTCCCTAAATGCAACAAGTGCAATTTTCTCCACACCGGAAATTGCCCTGAAATGCAGTGTCATAACTGCAACAGGAAAGGGCATACTGCCCGATTCTGTAGAACACCGCCTCAACCCCTTAACCAAGTACCTGCCGCTGGAGAAAGTCAAGCATGCTACCTGTAACGCCTGTGTTTTCGGGCTTGCCACTTGTAGCAATATAATAGTCTAGGTTAACCTTTGTAACCCGTTTTGAAATAATAAGATTGTATTATTTGAGTATTATGTGTTTTGTGCTTAATTGCTTAATTATGTGGTTTGATTAATTAAGAATAAAAATAAGTGTCAAAATTTTAGTGTAAAATAAACTTAATATCTTTGTTTTATGTTGTAGTAGTGGAGACGAGGTTTCCGAATATATATAGAACGCCCAAATCTGACTTCGTATGAGGAAGTTATGATTTATCGAAGTTCCGGCTTAGCGGTATACAACCTGTTTTACTCGATTTGAGATCAAGCGGTTGTTAGCCGAAGCAATCTAAATGAGAATCGAAGATCTCATTGTTGGTATCGAAGCGATAAAAAGTTAGGCGAGAACGGACGTCAAACGAAGAAGTTATGAATTTATAACGAAAGTTTCTGTCCCGGCCTATTAAAAATAATTAATAAAAATAAAGTCAAAATTAGCCGACGGAGTCTTAACGAAAGTCGTAGAGCGTGGTCTCACCTTTCCGTGGATATAAAGAACGTCGAAAACGGAGTCCGTATGAAGAAGTTATGAATTTCCGAAGTTTATTAATCATTTTGTATTTAAATTTAAATCAAAAATCGGAAGCCTTATCCGAAGCGAGTCATTGATCTGATCCGAGGTACGCGCTGCGTACGCGAGAACGCCCCGCGTACTCCGGAAGTGTCGACACTTCAGATGACACATGCAGTGACGATTCGGAGCCCTGTACGCCCTGCGTACAGGCGTACGCCCCGCGTTCGTGCGAGGGTCCAGCACTATAAAAGGGGATCCGAAGGCAGCCAAAATTCTTGTTCATTTCTTCTCTTCTCTCTAGTCTTTTGCATCGTTTTGCGTGCCGATTCCACCCCGAAGCCCTGGTATCATACTCTAGCCCCGAGGCAAGTCCCGAGATCCCGAAGGTCCCGAGAAGTGCTGTTCCCGAGTCGAAGCTCTGCCCGCGAGAAGTTCGATTTTCGAGGAGATCTTCCAGATCTGCTGGGGATTACTACTTCTATAAGCCGTAGTGCTGTCGGATCATCTTCTGATCAAGTGAGTGTGTAGTTATTTTCCTTCTAATACAATAATACGAAGTATTTTATATAAAATACGTGTTGTGTATATATTTGGTTGTGTTATGTGTGAATGTGTATTCACTCTCTTCTATCTTATAGATCTGATCATTTCTCTATGAGATATGTGTTATGTGTGTGTGTGCCTCATTTGTTATGTGATATATGTGTTGATTAAAGCATGCTATACAGGTTTTTAGACTATGTATACAAATGTATATTTTTATCTACTAATATGTTGGGTAGAACATGGGTAGATAGTTGGTGTGTAATAAACAGATGAGAGGCCTCGTTGTTGTTTGAATTAGTCATCTAGTGGAGTTTAGATGACGACCACATACTTTTCTAGATAGTCTTGTGGAAACATTAGCAGGTTCGCCACCTGTAGGTGTTAATGAACTTGGGTGTTCATTCGCTGTACTCCATCCCCCTCATGGTTGCCTTATTTGACTTATATTGCTGAGGTACCCCCGAAGCATGTGTTGTCGCCCCGATGAAATATTCTTAGACTAGGTCCCTTATGTTAGTTGTTTTAGGGACATTAAAGTGAGAATAACGGGAATGGGTAATTGGGTTATTGTTGGTTGGTGAAAATTAAATATGATATTTATTGTGGGTTGAAAACCCTATATGCTCACCAGGCTCCCAAGCCTGACCCACTCAGTTTTAAATTGTATTACAGGAAGTGGCGGAAGGGCATGAGATGGATGAACCATCAAGTTGTTTTGTTTACAAGTCTGCATATGTTTATATTTGTTATATGACTTGTAATGTATTCGTTTATGCTTATTGGTCTGTATCGGAACATGACACCCCGAGTTTTGATTATAATGAAAATACATTTCTTTTATGAAATGCTTCGGTAAACATTGTTTTATCATGTTTTGTTTTTGGGAACAAATTCCGCAACTCTTTCAAATCAAAAGGATTTACTCTGAAAATATTTAAAAGCATAAATGAAAATCGGTCTTTTCTGGCCGAGATTTTGGGGATGTCATACTACCAATGCGGTGATGTGGGGCATTTCAAGAGAGATTGTCCAAAAGCTGGAAATAGCGGTAGGGTTGGGAGAATTCTAGCACTAGGTCACGAAGAAGCGGTGACAGACCCTATAGTGGTCACGGGTACGTTCTTTCTCAACAATACTTATGCATGCATTCTTTTTGATTGTGGTGCCGAGAGGAGCTTCGTGAGCCATAACTTTAAACATCTACTAAATCAGAACTCCCAACCACTAAATAAAACTTTCACAGTGGAAATGGCTAATGGGAAATCAGAACTCCCAACCACTAAATAAAACTTTCATAGTGGTCACGGGTACGTTCCTTCTCAACAATACTTATGCATGCATTCTTTTTGATTGTGGTGCCGAGAGGAGCTTCGTGAGCCATAACTTCAATAGACCTTATGCCGGTCTCTATCAAAAGTTTTGACGTCATAATAGGCATGGATTGGTTGTGCCCCAACCATGCCGACATCCTATGCTATGAAAGAGCTATTCGTTTGAACTTTCCAACTAACAAAACTCTTGTTATTTACGGCGACAAACCCGAAACGAACCTTCAGATCATTTCTTGCATCAAGGCACAAAAATACCTTCGCAAGGAGTATTATGTCACACCCCAAAACCGATAAAGGGCGGAATACGTTTCGGGATGGAGGACGTCATGTATAGTATCATCACAATTGCATAATAGTAAAAGCAAGAAACATACTGTGACAACCCGATATTTCAAGACGATATGATGAAACGCAAGTCAAATTTAGGTCAAAATTTAACTTTCCTAAAATCTTATTTAGGTTAAATAAAGTAGAAGGAATCGTATCAAGGTTTCCAAGCATATAAAGAACACTAAAATCCGAGTTATAACGAAGAAGTTATGACCATTCTAAGTTTTTCCAACAGAAAAACGGCGATACGAAGTTACGTAAAAACTCGAATCGGAGATCGAGCGACTTTTGGCCGGAATGACCTAAACGACAATTGAAGGTCTCGTCAATGGTATTTCAGCGGTAAAAAGTCTGGCAAAAACCGACGTCAGATAAAGATGTTATGAATTTTTAAAGAAATTCCTTAATCACGTCATTTTAATAAATAAATAATAAAAATTATTTCATAATTTGCCAACGGAATCTAAACGAAAGTTGTAGATCTTAGTCTCACCTTCGCGTGGATATAAAGAACGTCGAAAACGGAGTTCGTATGAAGGAGATATGAATTTTTGAAGTTTATTTAAAATAAATATAAATTTAAATAAAAACTCCCGGTATTATCCGAAGGGGAGTCATCGGATAGAACCGGAGTACGCCCTGCGTACTCAGATCAAAGGCCTCGGATCGTCCACGTCGCCCCTATGCGAAGCTATCCGACCCATCCGACCCGCCGTCCCATCCGACCCGCCCCATCCGAAATACGTAAGCGATGACGTCTCGTACGCGCTGCGTACCCTCGTACGCCCAACGTACCGAGGCGGTTCAGCACCACTATAAATAGTGATGCGAGGGTCTCCGGGAAATTTGCTCAATTCTCCTCTTTTCTCTTGCGTTTTGCCTCGTTTTCCGTGCCCGTTCAAACCCGAAGCTCTGGCCTTTTTGCTCAAGTCCCGAGGGTCGATTTTACTCCCGAGATTCCCGAGAATCCCGAGAAAAATCCGTTTCCCGAGACGAAACTCTGCCCGGTTTTCCATCTCGCTATCTTCAAACTTTCAGGTGAGTTCATACCCCTATAATCCACACTTTTAAATGTCTTATAAATGTTTTTATATGCTTTTAAGGGGGGAATACAAGTAAAACACGCGATGATTATCGTATGTTATATAAAGTTTCATTATACACTTTTTATCAACGGAATCACATGTGATTTATAACTATTATAAATAAACTGTCGTATGCAAAATGTATCACGATAACATCATATCTTTTGAAATGAAAAGTGTTGCTATTTATATACAAATCAAACACTCTGCTTATACTGTAGGTATATGTGTCCACCTTCGATACTATAAACATACGATTATTTTGGCACGAAAAACATCAATATTTTGGGATACTTGTTGTTAATAAATCAATCATATGGGATTTATAACTAGTATACAAATGGATTTACTACAAGTTTAACAGTTTTACTAAACATATTACTTCAAATGACTTTCTTAAACGTTTTACATGATTATTGCTCGTTATTAAAACTGTCTTACACACTGTAAGCTTCCTTTCAAACTCGGTTACAAAGGTGTTTTCAAACAATGGTTTTCCGTGTACGTAAACTATCTTGTCAAACAAAATACTTTCAATCATTTTATAAACTGACATCAAGTCACAAATGCTTTATTAGACTTTTCAACGGATTTACAAAACTTCCTTATGCTTTTATATTATAAATTGCATGCCTCTATATGTATAGTTATATAAGAAATGTTTAAGACTTAGAAAGGCTATCCACCCTATTTCCTTTTTGCGCCTTGAGATGTGGTCTGGTGGGATATTGGGTATTCGTCCGAAAGTCGTTTAAATATTAGTTATATATATCATGTATACATATATGGTCATAAATGTTCCATCAGTTAATTTAGTTCCGATACTCTTGGGTAGCAAGAGTCTATAAACCTACTTGGACACTCATCAATTACATTCTAGTAAACTATTATAGGAATAGTTTAGAGTAAACAAAACATTATCCCTACTACAAGAAATTACACCAGAGTCAGTTCATTCATGAGTCCAGACTACATGTTATATGAAAGAATACTCTTACATGAATACTTATACATGAATACTTTTACATAGACATTATATGGCAAATTACTACTACATGTTATATGAAAGAATACTTTTACATGAATACTTATACATGAATACTTTTACATAGACATTATATGGAAAATTACTACTACATGTTATATAAAAGAATACTCTTACATGAATACTTATACATAAATACTTTTACATAGACATTATATGGCAAATTACTACTACATGTTATATGAAAGAATACTCTTACATGAATACTTATACATGAATACTTTTACATAGACATTATATGGCAAATTACTATTACATGTTATATAAAAGAATACTCTTACATGAATACTTATACATGAATACTTTTACATAGACATTATATGGCAAATTACTATTACATGTTATATGTCTAGATACGGTTATAACGTTCGCCTTTCTATCTTTACCTTGTGATTTAATCACATCATCGACGAGATAGATTGGGACTTGATCTCCTAGTACCACATGATACTTTGAGGGACTAACCATTCCGACAACTACTGTTAGCTGTAGAGGTAAATGAACAATCTACGGATGTTTTAGGTTGATACCATCGTGGGTATACATAAGGGACTAACTATTCCTAAACCCGGCTGTTAGCAACAGAGGTAAATGAACAATCTACGGATGTTTTAGGTTGATACCATTTCAGGTATACTTAAGGGACTACTAATAAGAGTTAAACAGGGAAAAACCATCACATTTTCAATAGATGCGTACTTTCAAAACTGTCAGGTCTAGGTAAAAGACTACTTTCAAAACATTTGAGTCTTGGTAGAAGACTACTTTTATACTAGTAGGAAATATGGGATTTTCTGACTTTGTTGTCTACTGTGATGCACCCAATCAGGGCCTAGGCAGTGTGCTCATGCAGCGAGGAAAAGTCATTGCTTATGCCTCAAGACAGTTGAAAGCACACGAAGTCAATTATACAACTCACGATCTAGAGTTGGGAGCAGTGGTCTTCGCATTAAAGATATGGAGACATTATCTCTATGGAACCAAGTGCACTATCTTCGCTGACCATAAGAGTCTACACCACATTTTCGATTAGAAAGAGTTGAACATGAGGGAACGACGATGTGTAGAGCTACTCAGTGATTATGAGTGTGAAATACGCTACCATCCCGACAAGGCCAATGTGGTAGCAGATGTCCTCAGCCGGAAAGAGTATTCAGGTCGTACAGACACTGACAATAACCATCCATTCCATTTATCTTCTCAAATCAGAGAGGCTCAGCTGGAAGCCTTAAACCAGAGAATGTGACGGATGAAGCCCTGCGAGGAATGGAAAAGAACTTAGAGATCAAGGGAGACAGAGTCTATTATTTCATGAACCGGATCTGGACCCCAAAGTTCGGTGGTTATAGAGAAGTCGTCATGAGCAAAGCTCATAAGACTTGGTACTCTGTTCACCCAAGTTCGGATACGATGTATCTAGATCTCATGAAGTTTTATTAGTGGCCAAACATGAAGGCAGAGATCGCTACCTTCGTGGGCAAGTGCCTGACTTGCATCAAGGTGAAGGTTGAATATCAAAAGCCCTCACGTCTACTTCAGCAGCCAGAAATACCTTAGTGGAAGTGGGAAAGGATTTCGATAGATTTCATCACTAAGTTGCCCAAGTCTCCGAGTGGGCACAATGTCATCTGGGTAATCGTCGATCGACTAACTAAATCTGCCCACTTCTTGCCAATCAAAGAAACGTTCAAGATGGAGAGACTTACACGAATCTACATCCAAGAGATAGTTCGTCTTCATGGTGTACCTGTGTCCATTATCTCAGATCGTGATAGCAGATTCACCTCGAGATTTTGGCAATCACTACAGAAGGCTCTTGGAACTAAGCTGGATATGAGCACAACTTATCATCCTCATACAGATGGGCAGAGTGAGAGAACCATTCAGACCTTGGAGGACATGTTGAGAGCATGTGTCATAGATTTTGGTAAGTCATGGGTCACTCATTTGCCCTTAGTCGAGTTCTCTTACAACAATAGCTATCACACCAGTATCAAGGTTGCGTCGTTTGAAGCCTTGTATGGATGTAAGTGCAGATTCCCTCTGTGTTGGGCTGAAGTGGGCGACACGCAGCTAGTCAAAGTGCAAGTCCCCAACAGCAATCTCACTGGCCCAGAAATCATCCGAGAGACTACATAAAAGGTCATTCAAATTCGGGAACGACTAAAAGCTTCAACAGATAGACAAAAGAGCTACGTTGATAAGAGGAGAAAATCCCTGGAGTTCCAGGCTGGTGACCGTGTTCTTTTGAAGGTCTCACCCTGGAAAGGCATGATATGCTTTGGAAAGCATGGAAAGCTGAATTCAAGATACATAGGACCATTCGAGATCCTAGCTAGGATCGGTCCCATAGCATACAGTCTTCGTTTACCCCAAGAGCTTAGCAACATTCATCCCGTCTTCCACGTCTCAAATCTTAAAAAGTGTCTATCCAACAATACTCTTGTCATCCATCTTGATGAGATCGAGATCAATGAAAATCTCAATTTCGTGGAAGAACCAGTCGAAATCATGGATTGGGAAGTCAAACGAACGAAACAAAGTCGCATACCGATAGTGAAGGTCTGTTGGAATGCAAAGTAGGGAACCGAATTCACTTGGGTGTGAGAAGATTCCATGAAACAGAAATACCCTCATCTCTTTCCGAGTCCCTAATTTGTATTCTATGTCTGAATTTCGGGATGAAATGTCCCTCTATCGGGGGGATGATGTGACAACCCGAACCTTTTTCCGTTTCCAATAACCAATTTCCGTTAATAAAATTTAAATTTTATCGAGTCCCCGTCGAATTCCTTTTGTTTGGAAAGTCATTTTGTTATATAATTGAACCTTATATATGAGTTGGGACCAAAACTATGCGAAATTTCAAGTTTTCCTTCGATCAAAACCATCATTCACGACCTAACATGAGTTTACGGCCGTACACCCATGTATGGCCGTACACTCGTTTACAGTCGGTGCTAGGTGGACCCCACCACCGACCATACCCCAGTCTATATATATGGGACCCCACTCTCATTTTAACCTTCTTGGCCGAAAACTCTTCCACTCTCTCTCTCTGTCTCTCTCTCTCTCTACCTCTTGACCGTACACACTAAAACACAGTTATTTCTCCCGAATATCATCAAGAAACACCTTGGGAAGTTGTTTTGGAGCACTTAGAACACATTTTTCATCGAATCCAGCATCCTTGTTCTTGAGTGTACGGCCGTACACCCTTCAAATCTTCAAAGGCTACACCCTTCAAAGAGGAGTTCACGACTGTACACCCTGTTCACGGCCGTAAACATTTTCAGAATGGTGCATTAGACTGAAAACCCACTTTTCTCGATTCAATCAAGTCCCGGTAACATTCCTTAACCGAAAGCAATTGTTTTTCTAACACTTTATCTAACAAAATCGCTAACTTAGATACATTTATGTATTTAATTGTAATTAGGATTCCGTTATGTGTCACGTACAACAACTCGAGGGTCTTCATTTCCAGTTCGTTGATTCGACGCTTGCATACAACTAACAGTGAGTTCATACCGCTACGCTTTTAATAATCTTAATGTTTTTAGGGGGGAATACAAGCCAAACACAAATGATTTTGTGAACTTATACAGAAGAATCTCAATAGTTTTAAAAACTTATGCATTTGATACAACCAAAAGATATACATGTTTTTATAAAATATTTAGATATTTTATCCCTTTTGTAACATGCTGAGCAGAAGGGACGTTTTGAACATACATTCATAACTGCATAGTTTTCAGACCAATACATGAATCAAGTACACATTATACATGCAAACTATAATAGGTATAGTTTGGGTTTTTCAATACACGGCTTTATGAATTCAGAACTTACAAGGGAAAACATATAAACTATGACAAATTTAGTTTATGATATACATTACGACAATATTACAACAGTTAATAATTATTTAAGTATAATTATTATGCTATATAGTATACACACGACTACAAATACAGTTGATTGATACATAACTACACGTAAACTAGTTAATATAAGCTTTTCGCGGTACAAGTTAAATCCTATCATAGTATAACCAGAGTCTCCTGGAGGAAGAGCGTGAGATTTGTGAATAGATCTCTTCGGGATAGACAATCCCACACCTGAACTGCTAGCTACAGTTAGGTAGGCATGCTTGGGGTGACAAATGCCATTTAACCGACAGTTGAAGAACGTCATAAAGGTCACTAGGTCATATCAAACATGGTTATATGAACTCACAATAGTATAAACTAACCATTGTTTATAAGATTTCATTCTTCTTTAGTTTTATTTTAATTAATAAAACTACTATGCATACTGGTGGTAGCCAGGGTTTTCAAATAGAACATACTATAAATACCGATGGTAATCAGGTTTTTCAAACAAAATACAACAACATGCATAAATGTTAGAAAATATTGGATTTTCTCGAGAAGAATACAAACACTTTTATAGAATTCAATGACTGGTTTTCACCACAAAAACATGTTTACGAACTCACCAACTTTATGCTGGTACTCTTTTCAAAACCGCTTGTATTCTTAGGAAATCAGTAGACAGGTACCTCCTGGAATTTTGAGAAGACGAAGCTCAGAGTCACGTCATTATATTTTGCTATGTTTTTGATACATTCAAACTATGAAACAAACATATGTAAATATTTATATATTCAATCTAATGGTTGTGTTTTCTTTGATTACTATGATGCAATTGTTATGATACTACACATGACGTCCTTTACCCCAGAACGTTTCCGTCGTTCAGGTTTGGGGGTGTGACAACTTTGATGAGCATTGTTTCATTCTTAGATTCCATATTGGAAATCTGTGCAATATAGCAAAGCATTGATGAGCATTGTTTAATTCTTAAGTTCCACAACAGAAGTAGTCTCTGCAACTTAGCAAAGCTTTGATGAGCATTGTTTAATTAATGAGTTATAGAATAGAAGTGTATGCAAATTTAGCAAACCTTTGATGAGCAATGTTTCATTCTTGAGTTCCATATTAGAAGCCTATGCAATATAGAAAAGCTTTGATGAGCATTGTTTAATTCTTCAGTTCCACAATATAAGTAGTCTTCGTAATTTAGCAAAGCATTAATGAGCATTCTTTATTTCTTGAGTACCATAATAAAAGTCTATGCAATTTTAGCAAATCTTTAATGAGCATTGTTTCATTCTTAAGTTCCACATTAGAAGTCTATGTAATTTAGCAATGCTTTGATGAACATTGTTTAATTTTGGAGTTCCACAATAGAAGTAGTCTTAGCAATGCTTTGATGAACATTGTTTAATTCTTGAGTTCCACAATAGAAGTCTAGTAATTTAAGAAAAAGATTTGATGACCATTGTTTCATTCTTGAGTTCCACATTAGAAGTTGATGCAATTTAACAAAGCTTTGATTAGCATCGTTTAGTTCTTGAGTTCCATAATAGAAGTCTATGCAATTTAAGGAAAGCTTTGATGAGCATTGTTTGATTCTTGAGTTCCACAATAGAAGTCTATGCAATTTAAGCAAAGCTTTGATGAGCACTGTTTGATTCTTGAGTTCCAGAATAGAATTCTATGAAATTTAGCGAAGCTTTGATGAGCATGGTTTCATTCTTGGTTTCCACACTGGAAGTCTATGCAATTTAGCAAAGAATTGATGAGCATTGTTTAATTCTTGAGTTCCACAATAGAAGTAGTCTTTGCAATTTATCAAAACTTAGATGAACATTGTTTAATTCCTGGGTTCCACAATTGTAACAACCCGAAATTCATATCCCTAAATGTAACCCTACTCACGACTCGTTCCAATCATCCAATTGCCGTTTCCGATTTCGTTTCCGATTTCGGCATTTTATTAAGTCATTAATGTATATTTTATTTTATGACTTAATAAGTGTCTTAATACCCTTAGAACTCATTCTAACGTCTCATATTAATGATCAAAACATTTTTAGAATCAACCATATCGGGTTACGGCAAATTGGCCGGGTGCGACCAAAAGCCCCTTCAAAAGCCGGTATCGGGTAGAATTTCATCGTGTCCAAATCCCAAACACTATTTAAAGTGTTCTAAGACTTCATTTTGAAGCTTTTGCTTCATTCTACTACTATCACCCCGACCTCTCTCCTCAAACTAGAATTAAAGGTCCAAATCTCAAGTTTAAGGCTTCAAATCTTTGAGGTAACTTCCCTAGCATGCTATACAACCTCTTTAGCCTTCAAATTCGAGTATAATCTATGGATTAGGACGATTATCATGTGTTTACGGCCCTAGAACTATCCTAGGCCGTAAACTCATATAAATAGGGTTTTTGGAGCAACAAAACCCTTCCAAATCACAATTAGACTTTAGATATGGCTAAATGACTTTATGGAATGAGCTTAGAATGCCTTGAAACATGATTTAGAGCCTTGTTTAAGAGTTTATGGCCCTGGAAGGTGTCTAGGCCGTAAACACTAATTTAGAGGGTTTTTAAGCCCTTAAACCCTTCCATGGCTCAAACAAGACTTAGATACGACTTTTAGAATATTGGTTATGGACCTAGAACACTTCAAACATGAAATTTGAGGGGATTGTATGAGTTTACGGCCAAGGAATGTGCTTGGGCCGTAAACTCCTCAATCATGGGTGTAAACTCACTTATAAGGTGTTAGAAAGCCATCCAACACCACCAAAAGCCTTGGAATAAATCATAGAACCAACCAAAAATAGTTTAAGGGCCTTAAACACATCAAAACTCTTCATTTGAGAGTTTACGGCCATAGAAGGTGCTCCATGGCCGTAAACTCCTAAAAACATGTCATATTGTGCCCAAAAATCATTTTAAGGCTTGTAGGAATTTTTAGAATCACATGTGATTAACTTTGGGACTTTAAAAACACATATTCAAGGGAATATGAGAGTTTACGGCCATAGACCCCATGCCAAGGCCGTAAACTCCCTTAAGTGATGTATTTGGTGATTTTAATTCATT
Organism: Lactuca serriola; assembly: GCF_051521515.1. Classification (NCBI taxonomy): domain Eukaryota; kingdom Viridiplantae; phylum Streptophyta; class Magnoliopsida; order Asterales; family Asteraceae; genus Lactuca; species Lactuca serriola. Next base: position 131,439,002 of record NC_136416.1, on the reverse strand, counting down.
CCAAGCCTTAGGTAAAATTATTCCAAGCATTCCCAAGTGGTATTGGCCATTTATGACCCATTAAGCACCATAAAACACCCGGACATGAGTTCACGGTCGTGAAATCATGTGGTTATGTGTTTAGAGGCTGCAAACTCTTGGGGAGTAAACTCAAATCCCAAGTCCCTCGCTTCAATCTCGTCCGTAGATGTCACCCGGGTCACTCCAAACACCCGTTTTGAGGTGTATTCGTTCGTTGGAGTGTAACTTCATATCTAATTAAAGTTTATGAATCTAATTAGATATATTTGTATGCCATTTCATTTTACATAGGAACCTCGCGTGTTATCAAGCCTTGATTCGACGTATAGCATCCGAAACCGACACATTTCCGAGTCCGGTGAGTTCATACCCCTACCCTTTTCCGTGTTTTCAATGGTTTTTCAATGTTTTCAAGGGGGAATACAAGCAAAAAGTACATGTGTATTTTATACTTAAAAATGATTTTCAAATCAACGGTTTTATTTACTAAATGTCTTGATTTCCAGAGATTTGTGATAACTGTCATTTCGAATTGCAGGTTAAATCTAGATTTCTTTTAAAAGTGTTATAACTATATTCTCTGGAATAAGAAATCATACTAATCAAATTAAGACGAATACGAATACGAATATAACCTAGTACGAATACGAATATAACCTAGTACGAATACAAATACGAATGTAACCTCCTACGAATACGAATACGACTACGAATACGAATACGACTACGAATACGACTACGAATGCGAATACGACTACGAATGCGAAATGACGCCTTTGGTTGACACTAAGACTTCGAATATACAATTAGTGTACCCCTTGAGTGTCACCAGAGTTTCGAATTTATTACGAAAATACGCCTCTGGACCTCTACTGAGTTTCAAATATATCCGCCTCAGAATGTCGACAGAGCTTCGAATACATAACTAATATACTCTTTTGGAACTCAGCAGAACTTCGAAAATACTGTAATGTATGCTTCTGTGTGATTCCAAATATTCGAAATTACACCTAAGTTAGTAGATTATAGTCAACCGAATGTAGAATAACTAAGGAAGTAGAACACATAACTAATACTACTCCCATGGTAATTACTAGTATTTCGAAATCAGATTTAAGAACAAAACACCACACATAGGAAAATATGGGATTTTCCTGGGATAACATTACAATCAGTAACGAACCTAGATACCAATAGACAACTCAACACATAGGAAAATATGGGATTTTCCTGGGTAACACAACAACACATAAACAGATAAAGGAACAAACGAATAACTAAAACTATAAGGAAAATATGGGATTTTCCTGGATCGACATAACCAACTGTTTTCGAAATTGTAACGAAGGATAACCAAACTGTTTTCATAAGAAAATATGGGATTTTCTTGATCAACAACATTTCCAGAACGTAAAGGAACTCGTCTTTTCAAGACTAAACCGCTTATGAACTCACCAGCTTTATGCAGATTTTCAAACTGCTTATATTCTCAGGTCAGCGATAGACAGGTACACCGCAACCTTTTGGAGAAGACGGAGCATCCTGAAGACTCGTCTTTACTTTTGTCTATATTACATATGTATAATACTTGTACAACTTTACTTTCAAACAGATGTAAACAATATTATGTAATGTAATGTTTTGTGATTACTGCTTTACTATGTACATTGGATTTGATACTCAATGTGGAGTCAACCCCGGAAATGTTTCCGCCTTTGGTTTTCGGGGTGTGACAACAATAGATGTCTACACAATTTAGCAAATCTTTGATTAGCATTGTTTAATACTTGAGTTCCACAATTGAAGTCAACATTGCTTTGATGAGCATTGTTTAATTCTTGAGTTTCATAATAGATGTGGTGGTTTCAGTTTATCAAAACTTTGATAAGCATTGTTTAATTCTTGAGTTCCACAATAGAAATCTATGCAATTTAAAAAGAATTTGATGAGCATTGTTTATTTCTATAGTTCCACTATATACTTCACAATTTAGAAAAGCTTTAACGAGCATTGTTTAACTCTTGAGTTCCACAATAAAAGTTTATGCAATTTAAGCAAACCTTTTATGAGTATTGTTACGTTATCGAGTTCCACATCAGAAGTCTATGCAATATAGAAAATCTTTGATGAGCATTGTTTAATTCATGAGTTCCACAATAGAAGAAGTCTTTGCAATTTAGCAAAGCTTTGATGAGCATTTTTAATTCATGAGTTCCACAATAGAAGTCTATGCAATTTAAGCAAAGCTTTGATGATCATTGTTTCATTCTTGAGTTCCACATTAGAAGTTTATGCAATTTAGCAAAGCTTTGATGAGCTTCGTTTAATTCTTGAGTTCCACAATAGAAGTCTATGAAATTGAAGCAAAGCTTTGTTGAGCATTGTCTGTTTCTTGAGGTCCACAATAGAATTCTATGCAATTTAGCAAAGCTTTGATGATCATTATTTCATTCTTGGGTTCCACATTGGAAGTCTATGCAATTTATCAAAACATTGATGAGCATTGTTTAATTCTTGAGTTTGACAATAAAAGTAGTCTTTGCAATTTAGAAAAGCTTTGATGGGCATTGTTTAATTCTTGAGTTTCACAATAGTAATGTACGTAATTTAAGCAAAGCTTTGATGAGCATTGTTTCATTCTTGAGTTCCACATTAGGAGTCTGTGAAATTTAGCAAAGCTTTGATGAGCATTGTTTAATTATCGAGTTCCACAATAGAAGTAGTCTTAGCAATTTAGCAAAGGTTTGATGAGCGTTGTTTTATTCTTGAGTTCCACAATAGAATTCTATGCAATATAAGCAAAGCTTTGATGAGAATTGTTTTATTCTTGAGTTCCACATTAGAAGTTTATGCAATTTAGCAAAGCTTTGATGAGTAACTTTTAAATATTGAGTCCCACAATAGAAGTCTATGCAATTTAAGCAAAGATTTGATGAGCATTGTTTGATTCTTGAGTTCCACAATAAAATTCTATGCAATTTTGCAATGCTTAGATGAGCATTGTTTGATTCTTGAGTTCCACAATAGAAGTCTATGCAATTTAGAAAAGTTTTGATGAGCATTGTTTCATTCTTGTTTTCTAAATTGGAAGTCTATGCAATTTAGCAAAGCATTGATGAGCATTATTTAATTCTTGTGTTCATTAACAGAAGGAGTCTTTGCAACTTAGAAAAGCTTTGATGAGCATAGTTTAAATCTTGAGTTCCACAATAAAAGTGTATGCAAATTAAGCAAAGCTTTGATGAGCATTGTTTCATTCTTAAGTTCCACATTAGAAGTCTATGCAATTTAGCAAAGCTTTGATGAGCATTGTTTATTTCTTGAGTTCTACAATATAAGTAGTCTTCGCAATCTAGCAAAGCTTTGAGGAGCATTGTTTAATTCTTGAGTTCCATAATAAAAGTCTATGCAATTTTAGCAAATCTTTGATGAGCATTGTTTCATTCTTGAGTTCCACATTAGAACTCTATGCAATTTAGCAATGCTTTGATGAGCATTGTTTAATTCTCGAGTTCCACAATAAAAGTAGTCTTCGCAATTTATCAAAGCTTTGATGAGCATTGTTTAATTCTTGAGTTCCGCAATAAAAGTCTATGCAATTTAAGCAAACCTTAGATGAGCATTGTTTGATTCTTGAGTTCCAAAATAAAAGTCTATGCAATTTAGCAAAACTTTGATGAGCATTGTTTCAGTCTTTGTTTCCAAAATTGGAAGTCTATGCAATTTAGCAATGTATTGACGAGCATTGTTTAATTCTTGAGTTCCACAATAGAAGTAGTCTTTCCAACTTAGAAAAGCTTTGATGAGCATTGTTTAATTCTTGAGTTCCACATTAGAAGTATACATAATTTAAGCAAAGCTTTGATGGGCATTGTTTCATTCTTGAGTTCCACATTAGAAGTATACATAATTTAGCAAAGCTTTGATGTGCATTGTTTAATTCTTGAGTTCCACAATAGAAGTAGTCTTCGCAATTTAGCATAGCTTTGATGAGCATTGTTTAATTCTTGAGTTCCACAATAGATGTCTATGTAATTTACCAAATCTTTGATTATCATTGGTTAATACTTGAGTTCCACAATTGAAGTCTTTGCAGTTTAAGCAATGCTTTTAATGAGCATTGTTTAATTCTTGAGTTCCAAAATAGATGTGGTCTTTTCAGTTTAACAAAGCTTTGATGAGTATTGTTTAATTCTTGAGTTCCACAATAGAAGTCTATGTAATTTACCAAGGTTTTGATAAGCATTGTTTAATTGTTGAGTTCCACAATAGAAGAAGTCAATGCAATTTAGCAAGGCTTTGACGAGCATTGTTTCATTCTTGTGTTCTACAATATAAGTCTATGCAATTTAATCAAAGCTTTGATGAGCATTGTTTAATTCTTGAGTTCTAGAATAGTATGCTATGCAATTTAAGCAAGCCTTTGATGAGCATTGTTTAATTCTTGAGTTCCACAATAGAAGTCTGTGCAACTTAGCAAAGGTTTGATGAGCATTGTTTAATACTTGAGTTCTACAAAAGAAGTCTATGCAATTTAGAAAATCCTTGATGAGAATCGTTTAACTCTTGAGTTCCACAATAGATGTCAGTAAATGAGCAGGTTACCCGGGAGATGGTTGCCAATTCCGCTTTCCGACTTAGAGCATCGGCGATGACATTTGCCTTCCCTGGCTTATACTCCATGACATAATCGAACTCAGCCAAGAAATCTTGCCAACGGGCTTGCTTGGGACTTACCTTTTTTGATTTTGAAAGTAGCTTGTAGCGACATTGTTAGTTTGAATTACAAACCGATTCCCGAGTAAATAATGTCTCCATACTCGAAGGCAATGTATAATTGTTGTCATCTCCTTATCATGTATCGGATATATACAATTTGAGCAAAGCTTTGATGAGCATTGTTTGATTCTTGAGTTCTACAATAAAAGTCTGCGTAATTTAGCAAAACTTTGATGAGCATTGTTTTATTCTTCGGTTCCATATTAGAGAACTATGCAATTTAGCAAAGCACTGATGAGTTCCACAATAGAAGTAGACTTTGCAATTTATCAAAGCTTTGTCATATTGTTTAATTCATGAGTTTCACAATAGAAGTGTATGCAATTTAAGCAAAGCTTTGATGAGCATTGTTTCATTCTTAAATTCCACATTAGAAGTCTATGCAATTTAGAAAAGCTTTGATGAGCATTGTTTAAATCTTGAGTTCCACAATAGAAGTAGCATTCTCGATTTTGCAAAGCTTTGATTAGCATTATTTAATTCTTGAGTTCCACAATAGAAGTCTATGCAATTTATGCAAAGCTTTGATGAGCATTATTTCATTCTTGAGTTACACATTAGAAGTTTATGCAATTTAGTAAAGCTTTGATGATCATTGTTTAAATATTGAGTTCAATAATAGAAGTCTATGCAATTTAAGCAAAGCTTTTATGATCATTGTTTGATTCTTCAGTTCCACAATAGAAGTTTATCCAATTTAAGCAAAGCTTTGATGAGCATTGTTTGATTCTTGAGTTCCACAATAGAAGTCTACGCAATTTGGCAAAGCTTTGATGAGCATTCTTTCATTCTTGGTTTCCACATTGGAAGTCTATGCAATTTAGCAAATCATTGATGAGCATTGTTTAATTGTTGAGTTCCACAACAAAATTAGTCTTTGCAACTTAGCAAAGCTTTGATAAGCATTGATTAATTCTTGAGTTCCATAATAGATGTCTACGCAATTTAGCAAATCTTTGATTATCATTGTTTAATACTTGAGTTCCACAATTGAAGTCAGCAATGCTTTGATAAGCATTGTTTAATTCTTTAGTTCCACAATAGATGTGGTGTTTTCTGTTTAGCAAAGCTTTGATGAGCATTGTTTAATTCTTGAGTTCCACAATAGAAGTGTATTGTGACAACCCGAAATTTTTTGCTTTATAAAGTCAAGCCAATCAACCTTAAGTCAGACTCACTCCTTCTAACATTTAGCACTCTTTATAGTCTGTTTGATTGTTCAAAGCCTAGTACATTCAAGGAATGAGTGATAGGAAGTACCTGCTAAATTCACTTTACAACAAATCAAGCCTTAACCTCATCGTATGGAGTTCACGGCCACCAAGTCAATGCGTTTACGGTGGTAAACTCATGTGGGCCATAAACTCACATCCATATATATGCCCCTTGATCATTTATTTCATTCTTACACTTTCAAACTCAAGAATTTCCATTTCTCTCTCAAGTATCATCGAGTTTTTCATCCTAGATCATCAACAACGTAAGTGTTCTTCCTGTGATTTGTTGATACATCTCTTTCTCTAGTAACACCCTCATGATTCATCCATGAAAACATCCATTTTGACTAGATCTTCAAATCTTCAACTTTTACCAAGAACACCAAGAACACACATTAGTGTTTTTAGCCGAAATCAACCCTTTCAAGATTGTATTTCATAAGTACTCTCTCCTTAGCTTGTTATATGTTTGAACCACTTGAATTACACCTTGAAACCAACAAGAATGCAAGAACAAAACAAGTTTACAGCCAAGAGCATCTCCCTTGGCCGTAAACCCCTATAAAGGTGCCATTTTGGCCATAAACTCACATAGAAGCCAACCTTGTGAACTAAAACACTTCCTTGTTGATTGTAGGACCTTAAAACACACCTAGGTACAAGATGCCATGAGTTTACAACCGTAAACTCATAGGGCCGTAAACCCCTTGGGCCGTGAACTCATGTGGAACATACCACTTGGGCCGTAAACACCATTTAGTGGTCTTAAACACCCCTTTAATTCGATCACATGTGATTCTAACCCTTAGTCCAAGTCCTTAAGGGTGTTTCCTTGCATGTTGGTTGTTCTAAACACCATATTCATGCCATTTTATGCCATATATGTCATTTAGGACTCGTTTGTGTCTCGGGACTTCATTCGTGGAACTTCTCATCCTTACACGCATATTCGTTTGAATCACCCATGTCAGGTGAGTTCATACACCTATAATGAATTTTTTAACTGTTTTAAATGCTTTTAAGCGGGGGAATACAAGTTGAACACACTGTTAATTGTGTAAATTTTGTTATAAACATCTTTCAACAGATTGCTTATGTCTTTTATAAGTGATCAAAACATTTCAAAAACTCTTTTAAAGTTATGTTGCTTTATAGTTTAACAAAACTCCGTTTTTAAAGTACAAGCATAATTTAGTAGAAAAATGAGTCTTTTCAGTAACAGTTCAAGTAAAACACTAGGAAACTATTAGGGGTATAGTTTCAGGTTTTTCAGTTTATACTAAATACTAGAGCATACTATAAAGAGAAACAGGCAGGAAGATACAATACACGATAACAGAAAGAACGTACTAAAATACTATAACAAAATATAACATACTAAGATGCTATAGCATAACAACACTTCAGGATCTAATTATACCAATGATCACTAACGCATTGTTCTAAACAAAAGGTGATAGTAGATTGGGTATACATAATCAGATAACTTTAATGTGCGATCAACACGGCTAGCAATTTGTTTGCTAAGGTCGTGTTTGGTAACCAGAATCTCTTGTAGGGAGAGTGCATAGTATGGGTACTACTGATCACATTATGACCTAAAGAAAACAAACAGGTTTTAAGGTAATCAGTACTGCAGGTTGTCAATTTAAAAGACCCTTAAGTACTTACTTTTCCCATTACTTTCATATCATGACAGTTCCACTTGAAAGTTAATTCAAACTATTTTCATGTTAAGATAGTTATAAACAAGGGAAAACTTACATTTTACAAACGACAAACAGAACAGTTGAGTCTAGTACATCCAGTAGAAAGGGACCTATAATGCTAACTTTATGATTTCTTAGTGTATGCATTCAGGGATATATATTAATCGGGTCCGACAAGTAGTAGGATGTGTGCTTTCTGCTTCATTTCCTGTTCCTTGTTTGGTTGTGGGCTTGGAACAGATTCACCCAGCCTACTATTTATTCGATCTTAGCTATATATATTCCGTATACACCAAGTAATAATAAGGGGTACCAGGTATGGGTCAGGTCATAGGACACTAATTCAATGCACAATTTTTCTAGTACGAAACATACTTTTCAAACATAAAATTTGGTATAAAAAACTAAAAACTTACCAGTAAAGGGTTTAATCCATTTTATTAAACCATTATAACTTAAAGGACCTTAGGTGGTTAATTCTAAAATAATTTAGTTTATACCTCAGGGTTATATATAATTAATACCCGATAGGTAGTTGGATGTGTGCTTTCCGCCTTATTCTCTGTTCCTTGTTTGGTTGTGGGCTTAGGGCAGATACACACAATTAACTATTTTCTCGATATTAGATTATATATAGCCTATATAAACTAAGTGATTAAAGAAGGAACCATTATGGTTACCATTTTTATTAAAAGAAATAAGGGTTTTCTTAAAGAATGTTTTCATCAAATATAAAGGAACTATTACAATTAACTCCGTGAGTACCAAGTGAATACACCCGGGTTATATACAACGAAGATCTAACAACCAATGGGATGTGTGCCTTCTGTCTCATTTCCTATTCCTTGTTTGGTTGGGGCTTAGGATAGATACACATAACCGATTGTTTGTTTACTCGGGGTTTTATATAACTTGTATCCTTTTAGTACTCATAGAAAGGATTGTAGAGTCATTTTGCTTATCTTTCATCAAAGCATGAAAAATAGGATTTTCTGGAGGAACATGCGAACTTTTCTAAAAAGGATTTACAACTGCTTACTATGAACTCACCAACTTAAATGTTGATCAACTCTTTCAAAATAACTTGTATTCTCAGGAGACTAGTAGACAGGTACGTGCACTGGGATTCAGAAGATGGAGCAGTATAGCTTCATGTCTTTTTGTTATTTGCTGTGTATTCTATATTATGTGAACCACATACATTGTAAACACTTTCTTTAAAATGAAATTGTTGTTTATTACTTCGCTTACTATGATGCATGTCTTGTGATACTAAACATGATGTCCTCCGCCCCAGAACGTCTCCGCCGTTCCGGTTTTGGGGTGTAACATCTATGCAATTTACCAAGGTGTTGATGAGCATTGTTTAATTCTTGAGTTCCACAATATAAGTAGTCTTCGCAATTTAGGAAAGCTTTGATGAGCATTGTTTAATTCATGAGTTCCACAATAGAAGTCTATGCAATTTAAGCAAAGCTTTGATGAACATTCTTTCATTCTTGAGTTCCACATTAGAAGTTTATGCAATTTATCAAATTTTTGATGAGCATCGCTTAATTCTTGAGTTCCACAATAGAATACAATGCAATTTAAGCAAAGCTTTGTTGAGCATTGTCGGATTCTTGAGTTCCACAATAGAATTCTATGCAATTTAGCAAAACTTTGATGAGCATTGTTTCATTCTTAGGTTCCACATTTAAAGTCTATGCAATTTAGCAAAGCATTGATGACCATTGGTTAATTCTTGTGTTCCACAATAGAAGTAGTCTTTGCAATTTAGCAAAGCGTTGATGAGCATTGTTTAATTCTTGAGTTCCACAATAGAAGTGTATGCAATTTAAGCAATGCTTTGACGAGCATTGTTTCATTCTTGAGTTCCACATTAGAACTCTATGCAATTTAGCAAAGCTTTGTTGAGAATTTTTTAATTCTAGAGTTCCACAATAGAAGTAGTCTTCTAAATTTAGCAAAGGTTTGATGAGCATTGTTTTATTCTTGAGTTCCATAATAGAAGTCTATGCAATTTAAGCAAAGCTTTGATGAGCATTGTTTCATTCTTGAGTTCCACATTAGAAGTTTATGCAATTTAGCAAAGCTTTTATGAGCATCGTTTAATTCTTGAGTTGCATAATAGAAGTCTATGCAATTTAAGCAAAGCTTTTATGAGCATTCTTTGATTCTTTTTTTTTTTGAAAGAGCCAAAGCTCAACGAACTTTATTAAAAAGAATAAAAGAATACAAACCAACCAAAAACAACAAAATCAAACAATATACAAGTCTAACCAACCTATCCATAACCAACTACCAAGCTACTTTTTAATAACCAAACTTAACCACCCAAAAACCCAAAAAACCATTTTATCCTTAAGCCTACCCCAAAGACTTATTGAAAGTGGGAAAAAGGTAACTTCACCCCCTTGCACCACCAAAAACCCCAAAGATCATTAATACCTAAGCAAGGCGTAAGGCCCTTAAAAAACCCATAGTCTGAAGGCCAAGCATTAAGAACAAACCCAACAAATCCACAGTACTTCCAACACAATACACTAAATAGAACCAATAAGAGATAACACAATTATAACACTCATAATTGCAACTACAAAAAATCCCATCAATTTATAAACCCCGCATCTTCTGTCTCTTCTCCTCTTATTAATCCTCCATTTAGTCAACAAAAAAGACACCATCTTCTTGCAAATATAATCCAACTCCATCCTTTGCAAAAACTTCCTGCATATCAAACACAAGCCAAACCACAACAAGCTAATACCAAAACTCCAATAAATCAACACAAGTGTGACAACCCGGAATTTTCATTCGGTCAAACCCTAAAAGTCAATCACTTCATATTATAAGTCAAGTTCACTTTTACTTGTTTTTGGGAAAAATAAGTTCATTTGATTATTTTAATAATTAATCTTTAATCGAACGGGTGAACGGATGGGCCGTCTCGGGTCTCGAAATTTCTAAACCGCGAATACCACGTAGCTTAGAAGTTCACGGCCAAACTTTTATGTTTGGGACGTAAACTACCCCCAAAAACGTAAAATCATACCTTAAGCATGAGTTTACTCCCCAAACTAGTCATTTTATGTTTACTCCCCAGTCTCCAAAAGAGTAAACTCAAAAACACTCTCAAGTATCAGCCAAGATTTAATTCAAGATCTTCAAACTTGAAAGTGTTCTAGCCATTTCAAGTTGGTATAACACTTAATCTAGTGATTTTACATCTTTTCATCCATCCATTTTTATGTTTTGATTAGATTTCCAAAAACACCAAGAACACACACTAAGTGTTCTTGGACTTTTAGCTCATTTCAAGCTTCCTTATAGTAAGTACTTCCATCCTTGAGTCTTAATAAGCTTGTATTACATGTTAACATCAAAGAAAAGTCCCAAGAACACCAAGATCAAGGTGTTCACGGTTTTAGGAGGCTCCCAAAACCGTAAACACCAAATATGGTGCAAAGTGGTGCCTTAGGGTGCCTAGATGCTTCACCATGCCTTAGGGACTTGTCTAGATTCATCCTTGATGAGTTTATCACACAAAAAGCACCAAAACCTTATATTTTCATGTGTTTACGTTTTGGGGATCTCCCAAAATCGTAAACACCCCAAAAGGTGCATAAAAGTCCCATAAAAGTCCAATGGTTATTCCTTATGTCTAAATCTAACCTAGACTATTGCCATGATTGAGCTAAGGACTTGAAAACCCCCAAATACCAAACTTATGGGTTTAAGGTAGTAAACTCATGAGTTTAAGGTAGTAAACTCAAAGGAAAATGGTAAAGGGACCGTAAACTCCATTTAGGAGTGAAATGGTGCCCTAGATCTTTCCAAAGGCCTAACCACCAAGTAGAAATGCTTCAAAGGACTTGTAAAACCTCAAAAAACATATGGTCATAAAGTTTAGAGTTTACGACCGTAAACTCCTTGGGTAATGGTCATTAAAACCGTAAACTCCAAAGGAGTTTACCCTTGAACTCCAAATATTCTAGCTTTGCCCTACAAACACTTGGATGCAACCCTTGTGATCTTTAACACTTGAAACAAAGTGTTTTCATGTTCTAGAGTGTCCCAACTTAATTTATTAGTTATAAATTGGCTAATTAGTTATATATATGTTCATTATATGATAACTAGGCTCGTGCGTGTGTACAAGTCTCCATTATTCACCTAGCATAGTATCTGACACTTCAATCCAATCCACTCGCTGCAAGTGAGTTCATACCCCTTAATTAATGTTTTAAATGATTTTAAATGCTTTAATGGGGGGGGGGATACAAGTAGAAAACAGCGTGTTATTAAATCATTCATATGTATTTATAACTGTGTTTTCATCCAGTAGATTTCACATACTTCAAAATGTGATGCATGAAATGGTTTTCTGTCTTAAAAATACCTTGGTAACAAAAGTATTACGTTTGAAATGTTTATTAAAATGACATCAAGTCATTGTTAATTATTGTTCAAAACTCATAGATGTCTCGTAAAACCATTTTATCTTCTTGAACAAAACTATATCTATACACTTATGTTCTTATATATGTATTGATGTTATAGTTTTCAACCTTCATTCAGTTTCCCATACTCTTGTGTAGCAAGGGTGTATAAACCTGCTTGGACAACCAATTACCTTCCAGTTAACTATTATAGGGATAGTTAGAAGATACAAAACATTATTCCTATTACAAGGAATTACACCAGAGTCAGTTCATCCATGAGTCTATACTATACATTACATGTTACATGAATACGTCTACATAGATACGCTTACATGAATACCTTTACATAGATACATTTACCTGTATACACTTACATGGATACTTGTACCTAGATTCACTAGGATGATTTACTAGTACATTATGTGTAAATTGTCTTGCCTATCCCAGTTCAACGGGATATCTAAACGAGACTAACCATTCCGGAACCCACCTGTTAGCAACAGTGGTAGATGAACATCTACGAATGCCTACGGTTATTTCTTATACTAGGGGTACCTTTACGGGACTAACCATTCCTTTAACCTGTTGTTCGCTACAGAGGTAAATGACCATCTATGGATGCCTACGGTTAGTACTTATATTAGGAGTACCTTTACGGGATTAACCATTCCTTAAACATGCTGCAGCTACTGAGGAAAATTGAACAATCTACGGATGTTCAAAGGTTATACATTTCGCTTGATGCGATGTCGTGTTAATCCTAATACAAAAGGATAACACTTACATGATTACATTTTTACTATTACTTTATTTTGTGATACATTCACATAAACGATGAGTTAGACTAAGTATTGTTTGTAATAGTCAAAAGGAAGGAAAAACTACCATTTTTATAGCAAAACATTCGGGTCTTGGTAGAAGACTACATTTCATACTAGTAGGAAATATGGGATTTTCTAGGGTTTTCATACATACATAACAGCTTTCCAAAACAAGACAATGACACTTAAATACTTATGAATTCACCAGCTTTAGGCTGATACTCGCTTTCAAAATAACTTGTATTCTCATGTCACCAGTAGACAGGTACGATGGCCAGTTTTTGAGAAGACGGAGCACAGACAAGACTCGTCTTTTATTTTGATTGTATATTTTGGTGTCTTATTATAATGAAAGAACACACATGTATTAAAACTTTACTTTTAATGCAATGGATGATGTTGTTGCTTGTTTACTACATTACACTGTTGTGATACTATACATGACGTCCTCCACCCCAGAACGTTTCCGCCGTTCTTGGTTTTGGGGTGTGACAGATTGGTATCAGAGCATTGTTTATAGAGAATATAGTATATCAACCCATAAAAGATATACTATCTATAAATACATTGGGATTAAAACACTCTGTCTAAGAGTTATACTTCTAATTAATAAAATATGTAAGTCAGTATACGTGCCTGCATTCATACTAAAATCAGTGTCACAATGACAAGAACAAAAGTATTACGATTGTTGAATATCACAAGTAAGCCTGGGGATATATGGTCAGTCTTGGGAATGGCATAGCCTGATCAACTATGCTGGTCCAAGGAGTGATTAGCATATGCCCAAGAATGGTTGTGATGTGGCAACAAGTCTAAAAACCTACCAACATAACCATAAAGAAATACCATAGGGGTATTTGGTCTTACTGTAATTATCTTAGTCAGTTCGTCTATTTAGCTATTTCTTATATCCCTTTTCTCGCGTAGATTTTAATGGCTGGATTTCATCACGGCGATCCGTACTTTCCAAACCAAGGCAACGCTAGATGGCTAGAGAAAGAACTAGAAGATGATCACCCAATCCCTTTGGACGATCACCATGCTGAGGGTTTTTCTGATAGTTCTGACTCGGAGCCTGAAGTCAACAACCTACCCCCAGCTGCTCAAGACCCAAACCTGAACCCCCGTTCTGCATTTCAAGGACCCACACCTCTGTGGGCCACTAACTTGAATAGATGGAGTCAGGAATAGGGTCAACCCATTCCTTGCAACGGAGACAGAAGTTTCTACAACCTTACTGAGGGAGGTTCTGTTGACAGATTCCTACCTATCATGGTTCGTAGGATTTCTAGGAACACGATACTAGGTCAAGCAACTATCGATCGAGTCTTGGAGATTGATTCCAACTCTGGCGTTAACACTGTCCAAATTCGCCAACTAGGGTCTGCTCATGAAAGGACTCTGGTCCGCAATGCAGCTCTGCAGAGGGAACTTGCTGAAACTCAAGCTGAAGTTAGGGAACTTCGAGCTCAGCAAGTGAGAGCTGACAGGCGTATAAGGGACATAGAACGCCTACTGTCGGGATCAAGAACTCATGCTAGCAGTTCTCGTCACCGATAGAATCTCGACGACTCATCTTTTGGATATAACCTAGTTATGTAAAAATTGTGGTCTAATTTCCTATCTTTGTAAATCTTAGACCTGTTAGGTCTTGATCTAGTCATAGTTTTGCCAAATTTTTCCTATCTTGGTTGATGTAAGGCCTACTTATAGGCCATTTTTCCTGAACTTGTTACATCTGTAATCCCAGTATTATTGACAGATATCTAATCATATGGAAATTATTATCCAATTGCTATCATCTTCATTTAGTTATACTATTCATTGTGTTGTTGGACTATGGAGAGTTAGTCCATGAGACACACTCATTATTCATTTATTCTTATCCATGTCGTCATCTTTTAAACGTATAGTTAAAGATGCCGCCACACAGGAATCCCAGGCGTAACCCAAATAACGAAACACCAATACCACCACCTCAACCTCCTCAACCACCTTCTCCTTTCGATGCCACTATGTTCCAGGCAGCCTTCACAGCAGCAGTAGCAGTTGCTGTGTCAGCCATCAACGCTTTTGTCCCTAGTGGATCGGGAACAGGTGCACATCCCCGGGAATGCACCTATAAGGAATTCAAGAACGCCAAACCCCGCAGCTTCAATGGAACTGGTGGGGTTATGGTGTTAAGACAATGGATTAAAAAGATGGAATCAGTCTTTGAAATCTGTGCTTGCCAGGAGGGCAACAAGGTCAAGTTTGCAACTTGCACCTTCTCTAACAGAGCACTAACATGGTGGAACGGCCATGTTAAGTATCTGAGTTTAGTGGTGGCATATTCTATCAGCTGGGAACACTTAAAGGACATGCTGATGAGAGAGTATTGTCCTTGAGGTGAAATACAAAAACTCGAGCAGGAACTCTAGGGTCTACAAATGGTTGGATCCGACATATCAACCAACAAAAATAGGTTATGCGATCTGGCAATCCTATGCCCTGATATGGTTGCTCTCGAGAGCAAGAAGATAGAGAGATATATTTGGGGACTGTTGCCCCAGATCCAGTCATGTGTGTTAGCTTCCAAGCGTGTCACCTTCGATAGTGCCAAGGAGCTGGCACAATCTCTCATAGATCATGGGAAACAACAGAACCTAATAATCCCTGCACCCGGACCACAAAAGGTCAACAACAACAAGAAGGGGTGGAACAAGAGGAAAAGAGGGGCTTCGCAAGAATCCTCCAAGAGACAACAACTTGTGGCAATCAATGCTGCCACGGTAACTCCCGTTGTCCCTGCGAACCCCTTACCAGCAAAAACTTATCTCGGAACTCTCCCGAAGTGCAACAAATGCAGCTTCCACCACCACGGACCTTGCAAGGAGATGCAGTGCTCTAACTACAATAGGAAGGGGCATACAGCTCGTTTCTGCAAGGTTCCAGCAGTGCAGACCGCCCAAGTTCCTAACGCCGGTATGGGCCAAGCTTGCTACAGTTGTGGCGAAGTGGGCCACTACAAGAGGAACTGCCCTAAAGCAAGGATGGCTGGAGGAGTAGGAAGAGTGATGGCCTTGGGCTACAAGGAAGCGGTAGCTGATCTTATGATAGTTACTGGTACGTTTCTCCTCGATAACTCATATGCTTGCATACTTTTTGAAAGTGGAGCAGAGAAAAGTTTCGTAAGTCATAAATTTGCACACCTACTTAAACAAAAACAATGTGCATTAGATAATTCATTCACGGTAGAAATGGCTAACGGGAAAACGGAGAGTACTAACTGCATATACTTAGGTTGTACTTTAACTTTAGATGGCCATACTTTCAAGATAGACCTCATGTCGGTCCCAATTAAATGTTTCGACGTTATCATCGGCATGGATTGGTTGAGTCTTCTTCGCACCGACATCATGTGCTTTGAAAAAGCAGTTCGTCTTAACCTTCCTAACAACGAAACCTTAGTTATCTATGGCGACAAACCTAGTACGAGCCTTCGCATCATTTCGTGCATCCAAGCCCAGAAGTGCTTGCGAAAGGAATATCATGCATTCCTCGCACACATCGTCGATACGAGTCAAGAGGTGAAAGACATTCAGAAAATCCCCAAAGTACGCGACTTTCCCAACATCTTCCCAAAAGAACTTCCCGGATTACCACCACAACGCCAAGTCGAGTTCAGAATCGACTTAGTGCCAGGAGCTAGTCCCGTAGCCAAATCTCCTTATCGTCTGGCACCGGCCGAGATGCAGGAACTTTCCAGTCAGCTTAACGAACTTCTCAAGAAGGGATTAACTAGGCCAAGCTTCTCACCATGGGGAGCAGCGATCTTGTTCGTCAAGAATAAAAATGGATCGTTTCGCATGTGCATCGACTATAGAGAACTCAACAAGCTTACCATTAAAAATCATTATCCTTTGCCCCGCATTGGCGATTTATTTGATCAACTTTAAGGAGCCAACTACTTCTCGAAGATAGATCTACGATCCGGATATCACCAACTACGATTGCTAGAGGAGGATGTTCCCAAGACAGCCTTCCAAACTCGTTATGGACACTATGAGTTTGTGGTGATGCCGTTCGGATTAACAGACACGCCCGCAGTATTCATGGATCTGATGAATAGGGTGTGTCGTCCTTACTTGGATCAGTTCGTCATTATTTTCATTGATGACATACTTATCTACTCTCGAAGTAAGGAGTAACATGGTCAACATCTCCGTAGAGTCTTAGAAACATTGCGAGCGGAGAAGCTCTATGCGAAGTTCTCCAAGTGCGAATTTTGGATCCGACGAGTCGAATTCTTGCGCCATGTTGTTAGCGAAGAGGGAATACACGTGGACCCTTCCAAAATCAAGGCCATTGAGAACTGGTCAGCACCAAAGACACCTACAGAAATTCATCAATTTCTAGGTCTCGCTAGCTACTATCGCAGGTTCATTCAGAACTTCTCCCGCATAGCGAAACCTCTTACGACACTAACCCAGAAGGGTGTAGCCTTTGACTGGCAAGAGAAGCAGGAGAGAGCATTCAAAACGCTCAAACGAGCCTTGTGCACCGCACTAATACTATCCCTCCCCGAAGGGATAGAAGACTTCGTTTTCTATTGCGATGCATCAAATCAAGGACTTGGATGTGTTCTGATGCAGCGAGGTAAAGTCATAGCCTATGCCTAGAGACAGCTGAAGACACATGAGGTTAACTACACCACTCATGATCTTGAGCTAGGAGCAGTTGTGTTTGCTTTGAAGATCTGGAGACACTACCTATATGGTACAAAAAGCACGATCTTTACAGACCACAAGAGTCTACAACACATTTTTCGACCAGAAGGAGCTCAACATGAGACAACGACGGTGGGTCGAACTACTCAGTGATTACGAGTGCGAAATTCGTTATCATCCGGGTAAATCCAATGTAGTAGCCGACGTCCTAAGTCGGAAAGAATATGTTTGTAACATCCAAAATTTCAAAACAATTAAAACTTTTTAAAATCACCCATTTTATTAACGTTGTTACAAAAAGGTTTTCAATGCATTATTAAACAGAGTAAATTCCCAGGTTCATATCATAAAACACCAACGCGAGGAACGGTACGATCACGCCTTTGCCTTGCCACAGACTCTTGAGAACCTGAAACATAAAACCACAACTGTAAGCCCGAAAGCTTAGTGAGATACCCCCAAAATACCATCCGCATATACGCCTTTCCAGGCCCTGACCTTCCGGTCCATGTGTCTCAGGGGACTTCCGTCCCTGCTGGGTAAACCTTCCGGTCCTACCCACGCCGACCTTCCGGTCCATCACACAACATATTGCCTTCCGGCCCATAACATATTGCCTTCCGGCCCATAAGCATAAAATGCATATATAACATAACAATTAATCATATAGCAGTTCATGGACAACAATCGATCAACAGATCACATATCATAGCATTACTCTAACAAGATAACGGTCTAGCCGGTCACTATCATAACATTACCCTATGAATCAGTCAACATACTAAATGCATACATACGCCTTTCCAGGCCATGACCTTCCGGTCCACATAGCAAAGCCTTCCGGCCCATAACATGTAATGCCTTCCGGCCTATATCATAACAATGACAACTACCCGGATTTCCATCCGATAAAAGGGTCGGCCTTGGTGCCATAAACCCTAGCGATATAGTGAGGATAACTCACCTTGAAACTGCCGACTGAACAGATAGCTCAAGCTGCTCCGATCACTGATACGATCTCCACCTCTGGACAGTCACCAATGCACTGAACTCAAACAATAAACAACAATTACCAAAATACCCCTGGAACCACTGGTCAATCCTTGGTCAAAGACAAGGTCAAAGTCAACCCCTGACTGACCCTACTCGCCGAGTCAACCCTATGACTCGCCGAGTCCCCATACTCAGAACTTCACTCAACCCGCGACCTAACTCGCCGAGTCACCCCAAGACTCGCCGAGTTCAACCACTCTGAGTTCACTCGCCCTTAGCTCACCGATTCCTTAAGATTCCCTTTCTACACGTCGAGTATCCCCTTTTTGACTCGACGAGTTCCTCCTGGAAGAATCGCGGGGCCACCCCGACTCAACTCGCCGAGTCTGAAGAACAACTCGACGAGTCCCAGTTAATCTTCAAGCTACTCGCCGAGTCTGTTCATCGGACTCGGCGAGTCCATGCCATGCAACCGCTCAAACTGCCTTCTAAGGTCAGAACTGCTCCGACCATTCATAGGTCTGGCCTTCCTAAACTGATTCATCACGTAAGGTCCTCATTTCGGTGCTCATAATACACCCCATGATTCATAATTTACATTTTGACCTAAGGCATAAGGATTCCAATCCAAAACCTTCATCAATTCCCGAAATGCACAGGCATGGGACATTCTGGACCTCCAAAGGTCCCAATACAGGGTTACAATCGTTTGGGGGACTAGAGTAACATTCAATCTAGCCACAAAAGGGTTCCATAAACCCTAATTCTCTAAACACATCACCATAGCAGAGTATACTCAAATTCTTACCTGGATGATGTACTCTCTGTGTCCCCAATCCTCAGAATGTGACTCCCTTGCTGTTCCTTTAGCCAAGCCCTTCTCTTCCTTGCACAACAACTCCTTCAAAGTCACCAATGGCCTTTAACCTTGCTCCAGATGCACACAATCGATTTAGGGTTCCTATCAGAAGGCTAAAATGAACAATGACGGCCAATAAGTCCCTTTTATACGTCCCAAACCTGAACGGTTAGGGTTTCGCTAAACAGCATGGACTCGCCGAGTCCATATCCGGACTCGTCGAGTCCAGTCGCGAACCCGCGACCAGATCTGCGATCCTACTCGGCGAGTCTAGGCTCCAACTCGCCGAGTCCCCTCTTAAAACACCCAAAATCATGATTATAACAATATCTGAAATTCCGGGCTGTTACAATTCTCCCCCACTAGGACTAGACTTCGCCCTCGAAGTCTCACTCTGAAAATAGTTCCGGATGCTGCTCCCACATCTCACGTTCCAGCTCACAGGTCATTTCCGATCCCCTCCGGTGCTGCCACTGAACTAACACCAGAGGTATCTCCTTATACCTCAGAACCTCGATCTTCCGATTTCTGATGACCACTGATCTTTTGCCATAATTCAGGCTCGCATCCACCTGAATGTCTTCTAACGGGACCACTGCCGACTCATCGGCTATATATACTTTCTCAATTGCGACACATGAAAGATGTCGTGGATTTGTCTCAAATCCGTGGGCAACTCCAAACGGTAGGCTACCCGGCCTATCCTTGCAATCACACGAAATGGCCCAATATACCGGGGCCCCAACTTGCCCCTCTTCCTGAATCGAATCACTCCTTTCCAAGGAGAGACCTTCAGGAGTATGAAGTCGCCGACCTGAAACTCAAGCTCGGACCGGCGTCTGTCTGCATAACTTTTCCTATCGGCTCTGGGCGGTCAATAATCTCTGTCTCATCTGCTGAATCTGCTTTGTTGACTGAAGCACGATCTCTGTACTACCCATCACTTTCTGTAACCGAGAATTACCCAAGATGCAACTCTGCTCTAAATCTCAACAATCACTCGACCCACAAGGGTTAGGAAACCAGAAACCACCGGATCCCCGATCCAAAGCCCACTTTGTCCATACCGGATCGACTGAGAGACCCATTCTCACTCTCGGAGCAAACCTCACGAGTTCTCCTCTTGCAATCACATACCCATGCTGAACTAGCCCCAACACCCGCAGGTTGGAAGACCCAATACACTGATGATATCCTCAAACATCTCCCAGGATGAACCACTAATATCCACCCTATACCCTGATCAGACTCACACTGAGAATTCAAGATTCTCTCTCCCCCTGCATCCCTTCTGAGCCTCAACAGACATCCCAAACCGGATGGGTTCCTACTTCACTGCCGCGCACACGATGCTCAAAACCATACTCGAATACTCTAACCATAACTCTGCTATGCAGCTTTCACTTTCGTGAACTTGCACTCCCCTTCGGAGTTACACACCTTTCTCTTTTCCTTTTCCAAGGAACCCTCTTGGCCATAATGCTACTCAAACCAGTGCCACGGTGCTCGCCCCAAGCGACACCACCCTTTTTGCGTAACCGCTATCCACATACTCTGGCTCTCATTGCAGGGGCTCTCAAGCCCATGCACTCTCTCCACTCCACAGAATCACTACCTCAACTAAACAAAATCACTAACCCGGGGCCAGACCTTCCAATGCAATCACACTGCAACATACACAATCCGCAATTTCAAACTGATCCAGCAATACCATCAGAGTCCCCAGCATGACTGGACCGACTCTCATAACACACACTAGCCACTCGAGGCTATATCTCTGTGGGTCCGTACACCCAAACTCTGTGAACCCTCAGGTTCTAACTCTGGGAACCTTCCGGTTCCAACTCTAGAAACATGCACAACATAAATCCCGTGGGATTAATACAGTACGACCCATCACGTACATCAAGCATACAAATACTCTGATCACATAACCCCGGTTACTTACTCAAACTTGATCCCGGCCTGCTCCCAGGCTTCCACAATCAAATGCCCTAGGCCTGTATCCTGCCCCGCATACCCGACACTCGCTCTTGTCAGCCTATACTCTGAGCTGACAGTACACTGCTGAATCCCAACAGCCAAGCACTCTCACATACTCATCGATCTCTCGGAGAATTCTCCAATTCTCCCCCACTTAAAGCACTGACTAACAGCCACCGATCGCCATTAACGACCTTTCAGAACAATCCTGCACAAAGAGAACATTTACACACCGACTGCTTCCCACAAGCATAAGCAACCCTCAGCAAAACACATCTCTTCCCTGATCAATCCGCTCAAAAGAATCCGGTCTTTCAATTATCCACTCCACGACTGCAGATGCTACCCGACATTCAACCCAGTGTCGCATCTCCACTATCAACCCTCCCGAACAATAACCAACGGAATTCCCAAACAATAACCCATAACCAAACCCACAACCTGCAAAAGGATGAATACCGCATCGAAAACCGCACAAGGCTACCGACACCAAAACACCAAACTATAACCATACCAAACCATCAGGGAACAACGAATGCCAAAGCGAAAACCTGAAACACCAATCCATAACCATGCCAAACCCGCGAAACAACGAATACCGCATCGAAATCCACACAAGATACCAGCACAAGCAATACGCCACAATCAACGCAAGACAATCAAGACATCAAGAAAGCATCATACCCGCAGCTGCCTCTGGCACCGCTCCGTCTCCCTCTGCCGCAAGCCGATAAGCACGACCTTGAGCCCTTGGGGCTCCGCTCCATCCTGTCCTCCTCCTGAACTCCTCAGGGTGGCCGGTGCTAGAGCCTGCACCGGTCCTGCAGAAAGTTGTGGACAGTTGACCCTCAAATGTCCAACCTGCCGACAATGATAACAAATCCTCAAATCCCGAATCGGCACTGACTGCCGACAATCCCACGCATAGTGCCCCTCCTTTCCGCACTTGCGGCATGCACCACCGGACCAGCAAACTCCGGTGTAACCCCTCCCACACTTCCCACAAGTGTGGCCGCTCCGATCCCCCATTCTAACATCAACGGTACTGGACCGTTTCGGTGCTGGCTGCGACTGCATCGGAGCCCGCCTCAGCTCTCGCAACTGCAACTCAACCTCTAACTCACACCGCATGGCGGCCTCCTGCAACACCAACAAGGTCTCGCTCCTCTGTGCAGACACGAACTGTCTGATATCCCCCCTTTGAGCATACTCAGATATCGGGACATCTGAGCCTGCTCCGAAGCGAACTCAGGGCAAAACATCGCCCTCTTAATAAACATCCTAGTGATCTCAGTCACCGACTCCGAATCCTGCTTCAGCTCAAGGAACTCCCGAGCCAATCTCTCCCTCTCATCTCGCGGAACATAGCGAGTACTGAACATCTCTCAGAATTGATCCCATGAAACCGCAGCCCTCTGCGCATCGGAAAATGACCCCGTAGTCAATCTCCACCAACCCTTCACCCCGAGCCTCAATAGGTTCAGAGCACACCTCATCCCCTGATCAGCAGGGCATAAACTCGTGGAGAAACACCCCTCCACGTCTGATGACCATCTCATAGCAACAATCGAGTCCTGAACTCCATCGAATGTGGGAGGCTTCGTATAATAGAAGTCCCGATGCTGAAAACCCCGACTAGCTCCTTCCCTTGCCGCTGCTACAGCCGCTGTAGCCGCCGCGGCAACCGTCTCTGTGAGAGCCGCATAGTGCTCATCAAAATACTCCATCATGGCGGTCTTGATCGACCCTAAACAATTCCGACAACTTAGCCCGAAACAATGCAGCAACCCCATTACGCAGGATCTTGTGAATCCTCGCCTCCAACTCACTCGTGCTCGTCTGATTGATAACCTCCGACAGCACCGATCAACCCGGAACTCGCTCTCCAGCTCCTGATCCTGATCCGGATCCACTATCATCATGCCTCGAAATCTCCATACCGAAGACACCATACCAATCTCAGACACTTCCCACAATCCTGGGATCCAACTCTCGCAACCCTCCCCTAGAGATCATGGTTAATTTGATACGCGTATGGGTCCTGTGCTTTCAGTAGTACGGACCCATACTACCTTCCACACCTACCCATATTTGTATGAAGTACTACCACAATACCCTAGGGAACATGCATAACAACTATCAACCCTCACCACTACAGGAACACTGAGAACATCCCATAAGGGACCCTAGGCTACAGGCATCACAAATCAGGCAACATTATCATGAATTCCTGAAGATCCCTAGCCTAACTCTAGCATGCTGTTCTATCAAGCTCAATAAAACAAATATCATGTATGGTATCTTGGGGTTACTTACTGGCTCCGGCTGATCGTACCTCCGCGTCCTCCTTTTACTAAATTTGAAAACCATTTTAATTTCTCTTTTTAAAATCCTCCTCGATTTGAGACTGGAGTCACACGAATGTTTCCCGCAATTCACTCAAACCAAGGCTCTGATACCAACTTGTAACATCCAAAATTTCAAAACAATTAAAACTTTTCAAAATCACCCATTTTATTAACGTTGTTACAAAAAGGTTTTCAATGCATTATTAAACAGAGTAAATTCCCAGGTTCATATCATAAAACACCAACGCGAGGAACGGTACGATCACGCCTTTGCCTTGCCACAGACTCTTGAGAACTTGAAACATAAAACCACAACTGTAAGCCCGAAAGCTTAGTGAGATACCCCCAAAATACCATCCGCATATACGCCTTTCCAGGCCCTGACCTTCCGGTCCATGTGTCTCAGGGGACTTCCGTCCCTGCTGGGTAAACCTTCCGGTCCTACCCACGCCGACCTTCCGGTCCATCACACAACATATTGCCTTCCGGCCCATAACATATTGCCTTCCGGCCCATAAGCATAAAATGCATATATAACATAACAATTAATCATATAGCAGTTCATGGACAACAATCGATCAACAGATCACATATCATAGCATTACTCTAACAAGATAACGGTCTAGCCGGTCACTATCATAACATTACCCTATGAATCAGTCAACATACTAAATGCATACATACGCCTTTCCAGGCCATGACCTTCCGGTCCACATAGCAAAGCCTTCCGGCCCATAACATGTAATGCCTTCCGGCCTATATCATAACAATGACAACTACCCGGATTTCCATCCGATAAAAGGGTCGGCCTTGGTGCCATAAACCCTAGCGATATAGTGAGGATAACTCACCTTGAAACTGCCGACTGAACAGATAGCTCAAGCTGCTCCGATCACTGATACGATCTCCACCTCTGGACAGTCACCAATGCACTGAACTCAAACAATAAACAACAATTACCAAAATACCCCTGGAACCACTGGTCAATCCTTGGTCAAAGACAAGGTCAAAGTCAACCCCTGACTGACCCTACTCGCCGAGTCAACCCTATGACTCGCCGAGTCCCCATACTCAGAACTTCACTCAACCCGCGACCTAACTCGCCGAGTCACCCCAAGACTCGCCGAGTTCAACCACTCTGAGTTCACTCGCCCTTAGCTCACCGATTCCTTAAGATTCCCTTTCTACACGTCGAGTATCCCCTTTTTGACTCGACGAGTTCCTCCTGGAAGAATCGCGGGGCCACCCCGACTCAACTCGCCGAGTCTGAAGAACAACTCGACGAGTCCCAGTTAATCTTCAAGCTACTCGCCGAGTCTGTTCATCGGACTCGGCGAGTCCATGCCATGCAACCGCTCAAACTGCCTTCTAAGGTCAGAACTGCTCCGACCATTCATAGGTCTGGCCTTCCTAAACTGATTCATCACGTAAGGTCCTCATTTCGGTGCTCATAATACACCCCATGATTCATAATTTACATTTTGACCTAAGGCATAAGGATTCCAATCCAAAACCTTCATCAATTCCCGAAATGCACAGGCATGGGACATTCTGGACCTCCAAAGGTCCCAATACAGGGTTACAATCGTTTGGGGGACTAGAGTAACATTCAATCTAGCCACAAAAGGGTTCCATAAACCCTAATTCTCTAAACACATCACCATAGCAGAGTATACTCAAATTCTTACCTGGATGATGTACTCTCTGTGTCCCCAATCCTCAGAATGTGACTCCCTTGCTGTTCCTTTAGCCAAGCCCTTCTCTTCCTTGCACAACAACTCCTTCAAAGTCACCAATGGCCTTTAACCTTGCTCCAGATGCACACAATCGATTTAGGGTTCCTATCAGAAGGCTAAAATGAACAATGACGGCCAATAAGTCCCTTTTATACGTCCCAAACCTGAACGGTTAGGGTTTCGCTAAACAGCATGGACTCGCCGAGTCCATATCCGGACTCGTCGAGTCCAGTCGCGAACCCGCGACCAGATCTGCGATCCTACTCGGCGAGTCTAGGCTCCAACTCGCCGAGTCCCCTCTTAAAACACCCAAAATCATGATTATAACAATATCTGAAATTCCGGGCTGTTACAATTCTCCCCCACTAGGACTAGACTTCGCCCTCGAAGTCTCACTCTGAAAATAGTTCCGGATGCTGCTCCCACATCTCACGTTCCAGCTCACAGGTCATTTCCGATCCCCTCCGGTGCTGCCACTGAACTAACACCAGAGGTATCTCCTTATACCTCAGAACCTCGATCTTCCGATTTCTGATGACCACTGATCTTTTGCCATAATTCAGGCTCGCATCCACCTGAATGTCTTCTAACGGGACCACTGCCGACTCATCGGCTATATATACTTTCTCAATTGCGACACATGAAAGATGTCGTGGATTTGTCTCAAATCCGTGGGCAACTCCAAACGGTAGGCTACCCGGCCTATCCTTGCAATCACACGAAATGGCCCAATATACCGGGGCCCCAACTTGCCCCTCTTCCTGAATCGAATCACTCCTTTCCAAGGAGAGACCTTCAGGAGTATGAAGTCGCCGACCTGAAACTCAAGCTCGGACCGGCGTCTGTCTGCATAACTTTTCCTATCGGCTCTGGGCGGTCAATAATCTCTGTCTCATCTGCTGAATCTGCTTTGTTGACTGAAGCACGATCTCTGTACTACCCATCACTTTCTGTAACCGAGAATTACCCAAGATGCAACTCTGCTCTAAATCTCAACAATCACTCGACCCACAAGGGTTAGGAAACCAGAAACCACCGGATCCCCGATCCAAAGCCCACTTTGTCCATACCGGATCGACTGAGAGACCCATTCTCACTCTCGGAGCAAACCTCACGAGTTCTCCTCTTGCAATCACATACCCATGCTGAACTAGCCCCAACACCCGCAGGTTGGAAGACCCAATACACTGATGATATCCTCAAACATCTCCCAGGATGAACCACTAATATCCACCCTATACCCTGATCAGACTCACACTGAGAATTCAAGATTCTCTCTCCCCCTGCATCCCTTCTGAGCCTCAACAGACATCCCAAACCGGATGGGTTCCTACTTCACTGCCGCGCACACGATGCTCAAAACCATACTCGAATACTCTAACCATAACTCTGCTATGCAGCTTTCACTTTCGTGAACTTGCACTCCCCTTCGGAGTTACACACCTTTCTCTTTTCCTTTTCCAAGGAACCCTCTTGGCCATAATGCTACTCAAACCAGTGCCACGGTGCTCGCCCCAAGCGACACCACCCTTTTTGCGTAACCGCTATCCACATACTCTGGCTCTCATTGCAGGGGCTCTCAAGCCCATGCACTCTCTCCACTCCACAGAATCACTACCTCAACTAAACAAAATCACTAACCCGGGGCCAGACCTTCCAATGCAATCACACTGCAACATACACAATCCGCAATTTCAAACTGATCCAGCAATACCATCAGAGTCCCCAGCATGACTGGACCGACTCTCATAACACACACTAGCCACTCGAGGCTATATCTCTGTGGGTCCGTACACCCAAACTCTGTGAACCCTCAGGTTCTAACTCTGGGAACCTTCCGGTTCCAACTCTAGAAACATGCACAACATAAATCCCGTGGGATTAATACAGTACGACCCATCACGTACATCAAGCATACAAATACTCTGATCACATAACCCCGGTTACTTACTCAAACTTGATCCCGGCCTGCTCCCAGGCTTCCACAATCAAATGCCCTAGGCCTGTATCCTGCCCCGCATACCCGACACTCGCTCTTGTCAGCCTATACTCTGAGCTGACAGTACACTGCTGAATCCCAACAGCCAAGCACTCTCACATACTCATCGATCTCTCGGAGAATTCTCCAATTCTCCCCCACTTAAAGCACTGACTAACAGCCACCGATCGCCATTAACGACCTTTCAGAACAATCCTGCACAAAGAGAACATTTACACACCGACTGCTTCCCACAAGCATAAGCAACCCTCAGCAAAACACATCTCTTCCCTGATCAATCCGCTCAAAAGAATCCGGTCTTTCAATTATCCACTCCACGACTGCAGATGCTACCCGACATTCAACCCAGTGTCGCATCTCCACTATCAACCCTCCCGAACAATAACCAACGGAATTCCCAAACAATAACCCATAACCAAACCCACAACCTGCAAAAGGATGAATACCGCATCGAAAACCGCACAAGGCTACCGACACCAAAACACCAAACTATAACCATACCAAACCATCAGGGAACAACGAATGCCAAAGCGAAAACCTGAAACACCAATCCATAACCATGCCAAACCCGCGAAACAACGAATACCGCATCGAAATCCACACAAGATACCAGCACAAGCAATACGCCACAATCAACGCAAGACAATCAAGACATCAAGAAAGCATCATACCCGCAGCTGCCTCTGGCACCGCTCCGTCTCCCTCTGCCGCAAGCCGATAAGCACGACCTTGAGCCCTTGGGGCTCCGCTCCATCCTGTCCTCCTCCTGAACTCCTCAGGGTGGCCGGTGCTAGAGCCTGCACCGGTCCTGCAGAAAGTTGTGGACAGTTGACCCTCAAATGTCCAACCTGCCGACAATGATAACAAATCCTCAAATCCCGAATCGGCACTGACTGCCGACAATCCCACGCATAGTGCCCCTCCTTTCCGCACTTGCGGCATGCACCACCGGACCAGCAAACTCCGGTGTAACCCCTCCCACACTTCCCACAAGTGTGGCCGCTCCGATCCCCCATTCTAACATCAACGGTACTGGACCGTTTCGGTGCTGGCTGCGACTGCATCGGAGCCCGCCTCAGCTCTCGCAACTGCAACTCAACCTCTAACTCACACCGCATGGCGGCCTCCTGCAACACCAACAAGGTCTCGCTCCTCTGTGCAGACACGAACTGTCTGATATCCCCCCTTTGAGCATACTCAGATATCGGGACATCTGAGCCTGCTCCGAAGCGAACTCAGGGCAAAACATCGCCCTCTTAATAAACATCCTAGTGATCTCAGTCACCGACTCCGAATCCTGCTTCAGCTCAAAGAACTCCCGAGCCAATCTCTCCCTCTCATCTCGCGGAACATAGCGAGTACTGAACATCTCTCAGAATTGATCCCATGAAACCGCAGCCCTCTGCGCATCGGAAAATGACCCCGTAGTCAATCTCCACCAACCCTTCACCCCGAGCCTCAATAGGTTCAGAGCACACCTCATCCCCTGATCAGCAGGGCATAAACTCGTGGAGAAACACCCCTCCACGTCTGATGACCATCTCATAGCAACAATCGAGTCCTGAACTCCATCGAATGTGGGAGGCTTCGTATAATAGAAGTCCCGATGCTGAAAACCCCGACTAGCTCCTTCCCTTGCCGCTGCTACAGCCGCTGTAGCCGCCGCGGCAACCGTCTCTGTGAGAGCCGCATAGTGCTCATCAAAATACTCCATCATGGCGGTCTTGATCGACCCTAAACAATTCCGACAACTTAGCCCGAAACAATGCAGCAACCCCATTACGCAGGATCTTGTGAATCCTCGCCTCCAACTCACTCGTGCTCGTCTGATTGATAACCTCCGACAGCACCGATCAACCCGGAACTCGCTCTCCAGCTCCTGATCCTGATCCGGATCCACTATCATCATGCCTCGAAATCTCCATACCGAAGACACCATACCAATCTCAGACACTTCCCACAATCCTGGGATCCAACTCTCGCAACCCTCCCCTAGAGATCATGGTTAATTTGATACGCGTATGGGTCCTGTGCTTTCAGTAGTACGGACCCATACTACCTTCCACACCTACCCATATTTGTATGAAGTACTACCACAATACCCTAGGGAACATGCATAACAACTATCAACCCTCACCACTACAGGAACACTGAGAACATCCCATAAGGGACCCTAGGCTACAGGCATCACAAATCAGGCAACATTATCATGAATTCCTGAAGATCCCTAGCCTAACTCTAGCATGCTGTTCTATCAAGCTCAATAAAACAAATATCATGTATGGTATCTTGGGGTTACTTACTGGCTCCGGCTGATCGTACCTCCGCGTCCTCCTTTTACTAAATTTGAAAACCATTTTAATTTCTCTTTTTAAAATCCTCCTCGATTTGAGACTGGAGTCACACGAATGTTTCCCGCAATTCACTCAAACCAAGGCTCTGATACCAACTTGTAACATCCAAAATTTCAAAACAATTAAAACTTTTCAAAATCACCCATTTTATTAACGTTGTTACAAAAAGGTTTTCAATGCATTATTAAACAGAGTAAATTCCCAGGTTCATATCATAAAACACCAACGCGAGGAACGGTACGATCACGCCTTTGCCTTGCCACAGACTCTTGAGAACTTGAAACATAAAACCACAACTGTAAGCCCGAAAGCTTAGTGAGATACCCCCAAAATACCATCCGCATATACGCCTTTCCAGGCCCTGACCTTCCGGTCCATGTGTCTCAGGGGACTTCCGTCCCTGCTGGGTAAACCTTCCGGTCCTACCCACGCCGACCTTCCGGTCCATCACACAACATATTGCCTTCCGGCCCATAACATATTGCCTTCCGGCCCATAAGCATAAAATGCATATATAACATAACAATTAATCATATAGCAGTTCATGGACAACAATCGATCAACAGATCACATATCATAGCATTACTCTAACAAGATAACGGTCTAGCCGGTCACTATCATAACATTACCCTATGAATCAGTCAACATACTAAATGCATACATACGCCTTTCCAGGCCATGACCTTCCGGTCCACATAGCAAAGCCTTCCGGCCCATAACATGTAATGCCTTCCGGCCTATATCATAACAATGACAACTACCCGGATTTCCATCCGATAAAAGGGTCGGCCTTGGTGCCATAAACCCTAGCGATATAGTGAGGATAACTCACCTTGAAACTGCCGACTGAACAGATAGCTCAAGCTGCTCCGATCACTGATACGATCTCCACCTCTGGACAGTCACCAATGCACTGAACTCAAACAATAAACAACAATTACCAAAATACCCCTGGAACCACTGGTCAATCCTTGGTCAAAGACAAGGTCAAAGTCAACCCCTGACTGACCCTACTCGCCGAGTCAACCCTATGACTCGCCGAGTCCCCATACTCAGAACTTCACTCAACCCGCGACCTAACTCGCCGAGTCACCCCAAGACTCGCCGAGTTCAACCACTCTGAGTCCACTCGCCCTTAGCTCACCGATTCCTTAAGATTCCCTTTCTACACGTCGAGTATCCCCTTTTTGACTCGACGAGTTCCTCCTGGAAGAATCGCGGGGCCACCCCGACTCAACTCGCCGAGTCTGAAGAACAACTCGACGAGTCCCAGTTAATCTTCAAGCTACTCGCCGAGTCTGTTCATCGGACTCGGCGAGTCCATGCCATGCAACCGCTCAAACTGCCTTCTAAGGTCAGAACTGCTCCGACCATTCATAGGTCTGGCCTTCCTAAACTGATTCATCACGTAAGGTCCTCATTTCGGTGCTCATAATACACCCCATGATTCATAATTTACATTTTGACCTAAGGCATAAGGATTCCAATCCAAAACCTTCATCAATTCCCGAAATGCACAGGCATGGGACATTCTGGACCTCCAAAGGTCCCAATACAGGGTTACAATCGTTTGGGGGACTAGAGTGATCCGTATATGGATAATGAAGGCCCAAAAGGTTATGGGTAGCTTAATGGCCTATAGGGTATGCATGGTGACATAGTTGATGGATTAGGGTTTTCATAATTAAATTAATAAGAGTTTAATAAATCCAAGACTTCATTTATTGATGGATTCAAAGCTAGGGTGATTATGAAAGCATTTGGAAGGGTATCATTGATGACTCTCTTTAAACTTTGGGAGTTACACTATTATCATTGATGGATCTCTTTAAACTTTGGGAGTTACACTCTTATCATT
The DNA here is from genome assembly GCF_051521515.1 of Lactuca serriola. Lineage (NCBI taxonomy): Eukaryota > Viridiplantae > Streptophyta > Magnoliopsida > Asterales > Asteraceae > Lactuca > Lactuca serriola. The sequence continues at coordinate 131,407,168 of NC_136416.1, read as the reverse complement.
CATTTACCTCTTTAATCCTTGGGAGTTACACTCTACATCTTCTCATAACCAATTACTAGCAATTGAAGCCTAATTGAAGACATGGACGTTTTTTTGTCATTCTTTAGTGTGGTAGACGTTTTTTTGTGTTATTTCAAGAGTTTCCTTAAATTTCATTTACTAGTTTTAATAAATAATTTGTTGGTTGGCTTGTAACCACCATGTTTGTAATAAAGGCTTCATATAAAGCCAAGTTTATGCATGGGAAAGTGAATAGACGAATTTTTAAGAAAAAAACCTTTGTTCAATTGGAATTATTGTTATAATTCAAAAATTATCTTGTTAGGACGTGTTCTTGACTTGATACGAACTCAATCCAATAGGTCTTGGATTGTTTTCACCGGTATACAACTTAATAGGTCTTGAGTTGTTACTAATCTATCCATTTCTTTCCATTCATATATCATTTGTGGTTACTATTCTCTCTTAATTTACCTAAACACTACCCTACTCACCAAATCAAGCCCATACATGTATCATAAGTGGTATCAGAGCCTAGTTCCGATTGGGTGTAACTAAGTTCTTGTTCAAAAAAAATCTGCTAAGTTTGTTTGAATTCAGTTGTTGTCCAAAAATGTTGCGCAAGCTATATGATGAAGAAGATATAGAGGAAGAGAAAATTGAAAAAGATGAGGAAGAAGATTCCGGTCCCATCTACGACACCGATGGAGAAGGGGAATTTTGTGAAAGAATACATTTCTTGGTTGAAGAGGAATTTATTGAAGAAATTGAAGAAGGAACTAATTTTGTGATCGGAGATGAAATTGTTGAAGCAATTGTGGAAGAAATCAATTTTGTTGATATGCACAAAATTGTTGAAGAAATGGTAATTTTTGTTGAACAACTAAAATCATTCCGAGAGCTCACAACCTTGAGAACCAATGACTATAAGTGCCACAAAAATTCAGGTTCTCATATCTTTTATGAACACAATTCCTTTTCTAAAGTGTGGGGTATTTTCATTTTTCATCTTTATATTCGTTACAAAGTGTGGGAGATTTTTACACTTTGGATGCCATGGGATGCTTATATTTTGCATTTTGAAGGCCTTAGTGACAAGAAGAAGTATGGTGAGAGGTTGGATTTTACTAATTATGATCTTAATAATGATGTTTTTGTTTTGTCTTCATTCATTGATCAAAAGGAGAAAAATGACTTGCGTATTACTTTTGATAAAAAATTTTGTGCAATTAGAGATGAAGACTTTTCATTCGTGGCTCAAAAACAGCAAGACAAATTATTTTTGGATGATGGTAGAATTTTGTACCCTCCAAAAGACGATATGATGATTTCCAAAACAAGATGTGTTCATGGTGGTAGCAATCAGTCACGAAAAAAGACATTGTGTGACAATTCGTATGCCAATTTTTTGTGTTGTCCACAAACAAAAGATATCTTAATTAATTCTTCATTCGTTGTTCAAAAACACAAAGAGCGAAGGCTTGAAGTTTGTGGTGAAAGAAAGACGAACGATGGTATCCATCTTTCTACAAACCATCTTTCTACAAGCAAAGAAGAAAGAATTAATCAATATGAAGATCTAAGTCCCAAGTATTTACATGGGAGGATGCTCATGAAGTTTGGACTCATATTCTTTTGGTGTGCCTTAAATTGGGAAACCATGATATTAAGGCGTACTGCTCATCAACTTACAAATACAAACCATGATCCATTCTTTAAAATGACTAAAATTAACCATTTAAATTATTGCAAGGTTAATTTGCAGGGCCAAGTTCATGGGAATGTACGGAAGTGGTTTTTCATCCACAAATGGAAGATACGGTTAGGATTGAATTTGGCGAGTTATTTGAGTTATTTGAAGAAGAACATGTGTATGTGGAGAAAAGACCAAGTTGGAGTAAAGAAAAGGTCACATTATGCAATAAAAATTTGTTTTCAAGACTTGCTGTCAGGGAAGGTTCGTATGGGGGAACAACACAATTTGGTTCTTACTGAATTGAGGACAATTCCTTTCGAAGAAGGAGGGAATGATCCGTATATGGATAATGAAGGCCCAAAAGGTTATGGGTAGCTTAATGTTGGGCTAGAAACTTGTTTGGGCTTAATGGCCTATAGGGTATGCATGGTGACATAGTTGATGGATTAGGGTTTTCATAATTAAATTAATAAGAGTTTAATAAATCCAAGACTTCATTTATTGATGGATTCAAAGCTAGGGTGATTATGAAAGCATTTGGAAGGGTATCATTGATGACTCTCTTTAAACTTTGGGAGTTACACTATTATCATTGATGGATCTCTTTAAACTTTGGGAGTTACACTCTTATCATTCATTTACCTCTTTAATCCTTGGGAGTTACACTCTACATCTTCTCATAACCAATTACTAGCAATTGAAGCCTAATTGAAGACATGGACGTTTTTTTTGTCATTCTTTAGTGTGGTAGACGTTTTTTTGTGTTATTTCAAGAGTTTCCTTAAATTTCATTTACTAGTTTTAATAAATAATTTGTTGGTTGGCTTGTAACCACCATGTTTGTAATAAAGGCTTCATATAAAGCCAAGTTTATGCATGGGAAAGTGAATAGACGAATTTTTAAGAAAAAAACCTTTGTTCAATTGGAATTATTGTTATAATTCAAAAATTATCTTGTTAGGACATGTTCTTGACTTGATACGAACTCAATCCAATAGGTCTTGGATTGTTTTCACCGGTATACAACTTAATAGGTCTTGAGTTGTTACTAATCTATCCATTTCTTTCCATTCATATATCATTTGTGGTTACTATTCTCTCTTAATTTACCTAAACACTACCCTACTCACCAAATCAAGCCCATACACGTATCATAAGTGGTATCAGAGCCTAGTTCCGATTGGGTGTAACTAAGTTCTTGTTCAAAAAAAATCTGCTAAGTTTGTTTGAATTCAGTTGTTGTCCAAAAATGTTGCGCAAGCTATATGATGAAGAAGATATAGAGGAAGAGAAAATTGAAAAAGATGAGGAAGAAGATTCCGGTCCCATCTACGACACCGATGGAGAAGGGGAATTTTGTGAAAGAATACATTTCTTGGTTGAAGAGGAATTTATTGAAGAAATTGAAGAAGGAACTAATTTTGTGATCGGAGATGAAATTGTTGAAGCAATTGTGGAAGAAATCAATTTTGTTGATATGCACAAAATTGTTGAAGAAATGGTAATTTTTGTTGAACAACTAAAATCATTCCGAGAGCTCACAACCTTGAGAACCAATGACTATAAGTGCCACAAAAATTCAGGTTCTCATATCTTTTATGAACACAATTCCTTTTCTAAAGTGTGGGGTATTTTCATTTTTCATCTTTATATTCGTTACAAAGTGTGGGAGATTTTTACACTTTGGATGCCATGGGATGCTTATATTTTGCATTTTGAAGGCCTTAGTGACAAGAAGAAGTATGGTGAGAGGTTGGATTTTACTAATTATGATCTTAATAATGATGTTTTTGTTTTGTCTTCATTCATTGATCAAAAGGAGAAAAATGACTTGCGTATTACTTTTGATAAAAAATTTTGTGCAATTAGAGATGAAGACTTTTCATTCGTGGCTCAAAAACAGCAAGACAAATTATTTTTGGATGATGGTAGAATTTTGTACCCTCCAAAAGACGATATGATGATTTCCAAAACAAGATGTGTTCATGATGGTAGCAATCAGTCACGAAAAAAGACATTGTGTGACAATTCGTATGCCAATTTTTTGTGTTGTCCACAAACAAAAGATATCTTAATTAATTCTTCATTCGTTGTTCAAAAACACAAAGAGCGAAGGCTTGAAGTTTGTGGTGAAAGAAAGACGAACGATGGTATCCATCTTTCTACAAACCATCTTTCTACAAGCAAAGAAGAAAGAATTAATCAATATGAAGATCTAAGTCCCAAGTATTTACATGGGAGGATGCTCATGAAGTTTGGACTCATATTCTTTTGGTGTGCCTTAAATTGGGAAACCATGATATTAAGGCGTACTGCTCATCAACTTACAAATACAAACCATGATCCATTCTTTAAAATGACTAAAATTAACCATTTAAATTATTGCAAGGTTAATTTGCAGGGCCAAGTTCATGGGAATGTACGGAAGTGGTTTTTCATCCACAAATGGAAGATACGGTTAGGATTGAATTTGGCGAGTTATTTGAGTTATTTGAAGAAGAACATGTGTATGTGGAGAAAAGACCAAGTTGGAGTAAAGAAAAGGTCACATTATGCAATAAAAATTTGTTTTCAAGACTTGCTGTCAGGGAAGGTTCGTATGGGGGAACAACACAATTTGGTTCTTACTGAATTGAGGACAATTCCTTTCGAAGAAGGAGGGAATGATCCGTATATGGATAATGAAGGCCCAAAAGGTTATGGGTAGCTTAATGTTGGGCTAGAAACTTGTTTGGGCTTAATGGCCTATAGGGTATGCATGGTGACATAGTTGATGGATTAGGGTTTTCATAATTAAATTAATAAGAGTTTAATAAATCCAAGACTTCATTTATTGATGGATTCAAAGCTAGGGTGATTATGAAAGCATTTGGAAGGGTATCATTGATGACTCTCTTTAAACTTTGGGAGTTACACTATTATCATTGATGGATCTCTTTAAACTTTGGGAGTTACACTCTTATCATTCATTTACCTCTTTAATCCTTGGGAGTTACACTCTACATCTTCTCATAACCAATTACTAGCAATTGAAGCCTAATTGAAGACATGGACGTTTTTTTGTCATTCTTTAGTGTGGTAGACGTTTTTTTGTGTTATTTCAAGAGTTTCCTTAAATTTCATTTACTAGTTTTAATAAATAATTTGTTGGTTGGCTTGTAACCACCATGTTTGTAATAAAGGCTTCATATAAAGCCAAGTTTATGCATGGGAAAGTGAATAGACGAATTTTTAAGAAAAAAACCTTTGTTCAATTGGAATTATTGTTATAATTCAAAAATTATCTTGTTAGGACATGTTCTTGACTTGATACGAACTCAATCCAATAGGTCTTGGATTGTTTTCACCGGTATACAACTTAATAGGTCTTGAGTTGTTACTAATCTATCCATTTCTTTCCATTCATATATCATTTGTGGTTACTATTCTCTCTTAATTTACCTAAACACTACCCTACTCACCAAATCAAGCCCATACACGTATCATAAGTGGTATCAGAGCCTAGTTCCGATTGGGTGTAACTAAGTTCTTGTTCAAAAAAAATCTGCTAAGTTTGTTTGAATTCAGTTGTTGTCCAAAAATGTTGCGCAAGCTATATGATGAAGAAGATATAGAGGAAGAGAAAATTGAAAAAGATGAGGAAGAAGATTCCGGTCCCATCTACGACACCGATGGAGAAGGGGAATTTTGTGAAAGAATACATTTCTTGGTTGAAGAGGAATTTATTGAAGAAATTGAAGAAGGAACTAATTTTGTGATCGGAGATGAAATTGTTGAAGCAATTGTGGAAGAAATCAATTTTGTTGATATGCACAAAATTGTTGAAGAAATGGTAATTTTTGTTGAACAACTAAAATCATTCCGAGAGCTCACAACCTTGAGAACCAATGACTATAAGTGCCACAAAAATTCAGGTTCTCATATCTTTTATGAACACAATTCCTTTTCTAAAGTGTGGGGTATTTTCATTTTTCATCTTTATATTCGTTACAAAGTGTGGGAGATTTTTACACTTTGGATGCCATGGGATGCTTATATTTTGCATTTTGAAGGCCTTAGTGACAAGAAGAAGTATGGTGAGAGGTTGGATTTTACTAATTATGATCTTAATAATGATGTTTTTGTTTTGTCTTCATTCATTGATCAAAAGGAGAAAAATGACTTGCGTATTACTTTTGATAAAAAATTTTGTGCAATTAGAGATGAAGACTTTTCATTCGTGGCTCAAAAACAGCAAGACAAATTATTTTTGGATGATGGTAGAATTTTGTACCCTCCAAAAGACGATATGATGATTTCCAAAACAAGATGTGTTCATGATGGTAGCAATCAGTCACGAAAAAAGACATTGTGTGACAATTCGTATGCCAATTTTTTGTGTTGTCCACAAACAAAAGATATCTTAATTAATTCTTCATTCGTTGTTCAAAAACACAAAGAGCGAAGGCTTGAAGTTTGTGGTGAAAGAAAGACGAACGATGGTATCCATCTTTCTACAAACCATCTTTCTACAAGCAAAGAAGAAAGAATTAATCAATATGAAGATCTAAGTCCCAAGTATTTACATGGGAGGATGCTCATGAAGTTTGGACTCATATTCTTTTGGTGTGCCTTAAATTGGGAAACCATGATATTAAGGCGTACTGCTCATCAACTTACAAATACAAACCATGATCCATTCTTTAAAATGACTAAAATTAACCATTTAAATTATTGCAAGGTTAATTTGCAGGGCCAAGTTCATGGGAATGTACGGAAGTGGTTTTTCATCCACAAATGGAAGATACGGTTAGGATTGAATTTGGCGAGTTATTTGAGTTATTTGAAGAAGAACATGTGTATGTGGAGAAAAGACCAAGTTGGAGTAAAGAAAAGGTCACATTATGCAATAAAAATTTGTTTTCAAGACTTGCTGTCAGGGAAGGTTCGTATGGGGGAACAACACAATTTGGTTCTTACTGAATTGAGGACAATTCCTTTCGAAGAAGGAGGGAATGATCCGTATATGGATAATGAAGGCCCAAAAGGTTATGGGTAGCTTAATGTTGGGCTAGAAACTTGTTTGGGCTTAATGGCCTATAGGGTATGCATGGTGACATAGTTGATGGATTAGGGTTTTCATAATTAAATTAATAAGAGTTTAATAAATCCAAGACTTCATTTATTGATGGATTCAAAGCTAGGGTGATTATGAAAGCATTTGGAAGGGTATCATTGATGACTCTCTTTAAACTTTGGGAGTTACACTATTATCATTGATGGATCTCTTTAAACTTTGGGAGTTACACTCTTATCATTCATTTACCTCTTTAATCCTTGGGAGTTACACTCTACATCTTCTCATAACCAATTACTAGCAATTGAAGCCTAATTGAAGACATGGACGTTTTTTTGTCATTCTTTAGTGTGGTAGACGTTTTTTTGTGTTATTTCAAGAGTTTCCTTAAATTTCATTTACTAGTTTTAATAAATAATTTGTTGGTTGGCTTGTAACCACCATGTTTGTAATAAAGGCTTCATATAAAGCCAAGTTTATGCATGGGAAAGTGAATAGACGAATTTTTAAGAAAAAAACCTTTGTTCAATTGGAATTATTGTTATAATTCAAAAATTATCTTGTTAGGACATGTTCTTGACTTGATACGAACTCAATCCAATAGGTCTTGGATTGTTTTCACCGGTATACAACTTAATAGGTCTTGAGTTGTTACTAATCTATCCATTTCTTTCCATTCATATATCATTTGTGGTTACTATTCTCTCTTAATTTACCTAAACACTACCCTACTCACCAAATCAAGCCCATACACGTATCATAAGTGGTATCAGAGCCTAGTTCCGATTGGGTGTAACTAAGTTCTTGTTCAAAAAAAATCTGCTAAGTTTGTTTGAATTCAGTTGTTGTCCAAAAATGTTGCGCAAGCTATATGATGAAGAAGATATAGAGGAAGAGAAAATTGAAAAAGATGAGGAAGAAGATTCCGGTCCCATCTACGACACCGATGGAGAAGGGGAATTTTGTGAAAGAATACATTTCTTGGTTGAAGAGGAATTTATTGAAGAAATTGAAGAAGGAACTAATTTTGTGATCGGAGATGAAATTGTTGAAGCAATTGTGGAAGAAATCAATTTTGTTGATATGCACAAAATTGTTGAAGAAATGGTAATTTTTGTTGAACAACTAAAATCATTCCGAGAGCTCACAGCCTTGAGAACCAATGACTATAAGTGCCACAAAAATTCAGGTTCTCATATCTTTTATGAACACAATTCCTTTTCTAAAGTGTGGGGTATTTTCATTTTTCATCTTTATATTCGTTACAAAGTGTGGGAGATTTTTACACTTTGGATGCCATGGGATGCCATGGCCTATGGGGTATGCATGGTGACATAGTTGATGGATTAGGGTTTTCATAATTAAATTAATAAAAATTTAATAAATCCAAGACTTCATTTATTGATTGATTCAAAGCTAGGGTGATTATGGAAGCATTTGGAAGGGTATCAGTGATGGCTCTCTTTAAACTTTGGGAGTTACACTCTTATCATTCATTTACCTCTTTAATCCTTGGGAGTTACACTCTACATCTTCTCATAACCAATTACTAGCAATTGAAGCCTAATTGAAGACATGGACGTTTTTTTGTCATTCTTTAGTGTGGTAGACGTTTTTTTGTGTTATTTCAAGAGTTTCCTTAAATTTCATTTACTAGTTTTAATAAATAATTTGTTGGTTGGCTTGTAACCACCATGTTTGTAATAAAGGCTTCATATAAAGCCAAGTTTATGCATGGGAAAGTGAATAGACGAATTTTTAAGAAAAAAACCTTTGTTCAATTGGAATTATTGTTATAATTCAAAAATTATCTTGTTAGGACGTGTTCTTGACTTGATACGAACTCAATCCAATAGGTCTTGGATTGTTTTCACCGGTATACAACTTAATAGGTCTTGAGTTGTTACTAATCTATCCATTTCTTTCCATTCATATATCATTTGTGGTTACTATTCTCTCTTAATTTACCTAAACACTACCCTACTCACCAAATCAAGCCCATACACGGGGGACTAGAGTAACATTCAATCTAGCCACAAAAGGGTTCCATAAACCCTAATTCTCTAAACACATCACCATAGCAGAGTATACTCGAATTCTTACCTGGATGATGTACTCTCTGTGTCCCCAATCCTTAGAATGTGACTCCCTTGCTGTTCCTTTAGCCAAGCCCTTCTCTTCCTTACACGACAACTCCTTCAAAGTCACCAATGGCCTTTTACCTTGCTCCAGATGCACACAATCGATTTAGGGTTCCTCTGAGAAGGCTAAAATGAATAATGACGGCCAATAAGTCCCTTTTATACGTCCCAAACCTGAACGGTTAGGGTTTCGCTAAATAGCGTGGACTCGCCGAGTCCATATCCGGACTCGTCGAGTCCAGTCGCGAACCCGCGACCAGATCTGCGATCCTACTCGGCGAGTCTAGCCTCCAACTCGCCGAGTCCCCTCTTAAAACACCCAAAATCATGATTATAACAATATCTGAAATTCCGGGCTGTTACAATGTTGGTCGTAGAGTCAAATCTTTGACTCTAACTATTCATTCACACTTGTCCATGCAAATTAAGGAGGCTTAGCTCGACGCTTTGAAACCTGAAAATGTGACAGGTGAATCCCTTAGAGGGATGGATAAGAACTTGGAAGTCAAGGGTGGCGGAGCCTTATACCTCATGGATCGGATCTGGACATCGAAACACGGTGGCTTCAGAGACTTGGTCATGACCGAGGCTCACAACACTCGTTATTCCGTCCACCCAGGTTGAGATAAGATGTATATGGGTCTTAAAAAGTTATACTGGTGGCCTAACATGAAAGCAGATATTGCTACCTTCGTGAGTAAATGCCTTACTTGCGCAAAGGTCAAGGTCAAATACCAGAAACCCTCCGGTCTTCTATAGCAACCGGAGATACCAGAATGGAAGTGGGAGCGGATCACTATGGACTTCATTACCAAGTTGCCCAAGACAACGGGCGGACTTGATTCCATATGGGTCATCGTCGATAGATTGACCAAGTCTGCACACTTCTTGCCAATCAAAGAAACAGACAAGATGGAGAAACTTACAAGAACCTACATTAGGGAGATTGTACGACTGCACGATGTTCCCATATCCATTATCTCAGATAGAGATAGTAGATTCTCTTCGAGGTTCTGTTAGTCGTTACAAAGTTCCCTAGGAACTAGGCTGGACATGAGTACAGCCTACCATCCATAGACCGACGGACAAAGTGAGAGAACTATCCAAACATTAGAAGATATGTTGCGAGCCTGTGTGATTGACTTTGGGAAAGCTTGGGATACCCATTTACCCCTTGTCAAATTTTCCTACAACAACAGTTATCACACGAGCATAAAGGCAGCTCCATTCGAGGCCTTCTATGGCCGAAAGTGCATATCCCCTCTATACTGGGCTGAGGTGGGTGATCCCCAGTTAGCTAAGGGACGAGTTCCCGAAAGCACTCTCACGGGTCCGGAGATCATTCGGGAAATGATAGAGAAGATCGTTCAGATTCGTGAACGATTGAAAGCCTCTAGAGACCGACAGAAAAGCTACGCTGACAAGCGAAGGAAACCGTTGGAATTCTAGGTGGGCGACCGAGTTCTACTGAAGGTCTCACCCTGGAAGGGCTTGATACGCTTCGGAAAGCGTGGGAAGCTCAATCCAAGAAACGTAGGGCCTTTTGAGATTCTCGCAAGAATTGGCCCTGTAGCTTACAAACTCAATCTACCCGATGAACTTCGTAACGTACATTCTACATTCCACGTCTCTAACTTGAAAAAGTGTTTGTCCGACGAGACACTTGTAATCCCACTCGACGAGATCGAGATCAACGCGAGCCTCAACTTCGTGGAAGAACCGGTAGAGATCATCGACCGTGAGGTCAAGCAGACGAAGCAAAGCCGCATCCCGATTGTGAAGGTTCGCTGGAACGCCAAGAGAGGACCGAAATTCACTTGGGAGCGTGAGGATCAGATGAAGCTGAAATATCCTCATCTTTTTGCTTAGTTATTTGTTTAGACTTTAATTTCGGGACGAAATTCCCTTTAACAGGGGGATGATGTGACAACCCGGAATTTTCATTCGGTCAAACCCTAAAAGTCAATCACTTCATATTATAAGTCAAGTTCATTTTTACTTGTTTTTGGGAAAAATAAGTTCATTTGATTATTTTAATAATTAATCTTTAATCGAACGGGTGAACGGATGGGCCGTCTCGGGTCTCGAAATTTCTAAACCGCGAATACCACGTAGCTTAGAAGTTCACGGCCAAACTTTTATGTTTGGGACGTAAACTACCCCCAAAAACGTAAAATCATGCCTTAAGCATGAGTTTACTCCCCAAACTAGTCATTTTATGTTTACTCCCCAATCACCAAAAGAGTAAACTCAAAAACACTCTCAAGTATCAGTCAAGATTTAATTCAAGATCTTCAAACTTGAAAGTGTTCTAGCCATTTCAAGTTGGTATAACACTTAATCTAGTGATTTTACATCTTTTCATCCATCCATTTTTGTGTTTTGATTAGATTTCCAAAAACACCAAGAACACACACTAAGTGTTCTTGGACTTTTAGCTCATTTCAAGCTTCCTTATAGTAAGTACTTCCATCCTTGAGTCTTAATAAGCTTGTATTACATGTTAACATCAAAGAAAAGTCCCAAGAACACCAAGATCAAGGTGTTCACGGTTTTAGGAGGCTCCCAAAACCGTAAACACCAAATATGGTGCAAAGTGGTGCCTTAGGGTGCCTAGATGCTTCACCATGCCTTAGGGACTTGTCTAGATTCATCCTTGATGAGTTTATCACACAAAAAGCACCAAAACCTTATATTTTCATGTGTTTATGGTTTGGGGATCTCCCAAAACTGTAAACACCCCATAAGGTGCATAAAAGTCCTATAAAAGTCCAATGGTTATTCCATATGTCTAAATCTAACCTAGACTATTGCCATGATTGAGCTAAGGACTTGAAAACCCCCAAATACCAAACTTATGGGTTTAAGGTAGTAAACTCATGAGTTTAAGGTAGTAAATGATGGGTTTTAGCCATAAGAACTTTCCTATGTGCGCATGCAAAACCCTAATATTTGGATATAGGCTTTCTGACAAACATGCTTTGAATCCAAGTCTTCTAATGACTAATTAGGTTAAATAACAACATTGAAACAGATCTAGAATCATACCTTTGAGTTCCTTGTTGATCTTGAGGTCTTGGAGCTTTTAGAGTCAAAAATGTCACTCCTCTAATGGCTTACAAACACCAATAGCAAGAAGAATGATTTAGGAGAGAGGGGAGGGGAGGAATTCGGCCAGGGTTCACTTACTTTATGAAATGTGTCGAATTCCCTATGCCATGGGGTCTATTTATACTTGTAGGCTCCTTAAGGGTTACAACCTAAACCCTAATTGGATAATCTTCTCTTAAGGCTATCCAAATCCATTCCTTAGATATCTATATGGACGATTTTAGCTATCCTAAAACCCTTAGAATTCGTCCAAAGCATATCCCAATGGATTTACATTCTAAAGCTTAACTATCAAACAATTGACAGTTTATACCCCTTTATTTAATTAATCTCTTTAAGTCACCAAATTAATTCTAATTAATTCTATGACTTATATTAATCAAATAACAAATATATTATTCATTATATTATTCTCATAATATATTAATAATATTTACTCTCTCTTAATAAATCATCCTATCAAGTTGCTATGGTGAAGGCAACCCAAAAGGACCATGCACAACCGGGTCAAATACTTGTCTAATATAGTTGCAGCCTTAGACACTATTCCAACAGTCTCCCACTTGGATAAGTCTAGTAACTATATTCACAGGTACAATTCGGTTTGCAATCGTAGCTCTCAAAGACGCTGTCAACTCTGATCTAATCAATCTTGTCCTTTAGATAAGGGAACGTACAGTCCTCTGTTAGATATCATGCTGACAATCCTATGGAATGGTTAGTCAAGCATTTAGGTTTCTCGATCTCTGATTTATTTGACATAGAACTTAATCGAACACATCAATTCAGTTCTGACCGGGCCCGGCACATAAGTCAAATCAAATCATCGAGCGGCCGAGATATCGCTTTTACCTTCTTAGAGAAAAGTTACAGATAAACTTCGACTTATATGCATTTACTTATTCATTAACCAACTATACACAACAATACGTTTTATAACACCAAGTTACTGAGGCGTTTTCGTATTATCAATGTACAATCAATTAACAAATAACAAATCATATATCTAGGTTTTAAGACTATATGATATTATCATCTTGCGATCACCTTTTATATCGTATTCCATAAGGTGATTCCAGCAAGCGCGGGTTTATTCCAATGCTCAAAACTAGTTCATAAGCACTCATGAACGTTGCAGCAATCCTTTGCTATGTCTAACACCATTTAGACATTCTACACACCAATTCATGACAATCTTCGTTCATATCTACTCCCAACATATGAACGATTGTGGACCATTTGAACAATTCGATTATTCCTAATAAACTCAATTATTCTGGAAGTCAAAACATGCAAAGTGAAACAATAGCTAAATAATTAACATAAGATAGTAACATTACTCATAAATAAAACTCCTTTATTTAATCATCAAATGTCAATTACATTTATCTATTACACGTTTCTAATACTATCTAATCTATGCTAATATCATCCTTCAGCCCAATACTCCTAGCATGCTGCAAGTGCTTAACCCTACTCAGTCCCTTCGTAAGCGGATCTGCTGGGTTATCTTCTGATGATATCCTCTTCACTACGAGTTGTCCTTCTTCTACACGATGTCTAATGAAGTGATACTTTCTGTCGATATGTCTTGATCTACCATGATCCCTCGGTTCCTTGGTCAAGGCAACCGCGCCTTCGTTATCACAGAAAATCTCCATTGGCTCCTTTATGGCAGGTACAACTCCAAGATCACCGATGAAGTTCTTTAGCCATATTGCCTCCTTCGACGCTTCGCTCGCTGCAATGTACTCTGATTCGCATGTTGAATCAGCTACGGTTTCCTGGTTGGAACTCTTCCATGTCACTGCTCCTCCATTTAGGGTAAAGACCCAGCCCGATTGCGAACGGTAGTTGTCCCTGTCGGTCTGAAAGGTGGCGTCACTATACCCTCGCACCTTCAAGTCATCACTCCCTCCGAGGACTAAGAACCATTCCTTCGTCCTCCAAAGGTACTTAAGGATGTTTTTCACCGCAATCCAATGTGCTTTGTCAAGATTCCCTTGATATCTGCTAACCATGCTCAAAGCGAAGGCTACATCAGGGCGAGTACAAGTCATAGCGTACATGATTGAGCCAACTGCGGAAGCGTATGGTACTCGGCTCATTTCTGCTATCTCAGCTTCGGTACTCGGACTTTGAGTCTTACTCAATTTGGCATTACTTTGTATCGGTAGTTCTCCCTTCTTTGAGTTTTCCATACTAAAACGTTTTAGTACCTTCTCTAAGTAAGTATTCTGACTAAGTCCAATTAGTCTCTTACTTCTTTCTCTTACTATCCTTATTCCCAAAATGTAAGAAGCCTCTCCGAGGTCCTTCATAGCGAAGCACTTCCCGAGCCAGGACTTAACTTCCTGCAGAGTCGGGATGTCGTTTCCTATGAGTAATATGTCATCGACATATAGAACGAGGAAGCTTACTATACTCCCACTGGCTTCGACATATACACAAGATTCGTCTTCGCTTCGTACAAATCCAAACTCTTTGACTTTCTCATCGAAGCAAAGATTCCATCTGCGAGACGCTTGCTTAAGTCCATAAATGGACTTCTCAAGCTTACACACTCTATCCGGATGCTTCGGATCCACAAACCCCTCTGGCTGAGCCATGTAAACATCCTCAGCCAACTTTCCGTTAAGGAAAGCGGTCTTGACATCCATTTGCCAAATCTCATAATCATGAAATGCGGCAATTGCTAGCATCACTCTAATAGATTTAATCTTCGCAACTGGTGAGAAGGTCTCATCATAGTCAACTCCGGGAGTTTGAGTAAAGCCCTTCGCGACCAATCGCGCTTTATATGTGTGTACGTTCCCATCCACGTCGGTCTTCTTCTTGAAGATCCATTTGCACCCAACGGTCTTACGTCCGGGCACGTAATCAACCAAATTCCAAACTTGGTTATCATACATGGATTGGATCTCGCTATCCATTGCCTCTTTCCATTTTACAGACTCCGGGCCTGCCATGGCTTCCTTATAGCTATTAGGTTCATCAAGATTTACTAGTGTACCATCACTAATATACGTGTCCCCTTCGGTAGTAATATGAAAGCCATAAAACTGGGGATGAACTCTAACTCTATCGGAACATCTAAGAGGTAAGGATTCGTCAATCGGTTCAACCGGAGTTTCCTCCTCGGGTTGAATGCCAGCGGTAAAGGTTCCTTCATCTATCGACTCTTGAATCTCTTCAAGTTCGATTTGCCTCCCACTGTCTCCTTGGCTTATGAGTTCTCGCTCTCGGAAAACTCCTCTCCTCGCAACGAAGACAACATTGTCCTTCGGTCTATAGAAGAGATATCCAAAGGATGTCTGCGGGTAGCCGATGAAAATACATCGCTCACTTCGAGGTTCAAGCTTGTCGTGAGTATCTCGTCTTACGAAAGCCTCGCAACCCCAAACCTTGATATGTACCAACGAGGGAGCTTTCCCTGTCCACATCTCGTGAGGTGTTTTGGCAACCTTCTTAGTAGGGACTCGGTTAAGGATATGGGCGACAGTCTCTAAGGCATACCCCCAAAAAGAGATTGGTAGTGAAGCACGACTCATCATAGAGCGAACCATATCTAATAAGGTTCGATTACGCCTTTCTGCCACACCATTCAACTGCGGTGTCCTAGGAGGCGTCAATTGTGAAACTATTCCACACTCCTTGAGATAATCGTGGAATTCAAGACTTAGGTACTCTCAAGACTTAGGTACTCTCCTCCTCGATCGGATCGAAGCATCTTGATTTTCCTGCCCAATTGATTCTCCACTTCATTCTTGAACTCTTTGAACTTTTCAAAGGTGTCTGACTTTTGCTTGATTAAGTAGATATACCCATATCTACTATAGTCATCGGTAAAAGTCACATAGAAGCGGTTCCCATCCTTCGTGGTTGATCTAAACGGTCCACATACATCGGTATGTATTAGGTCCAATAGACCCTCGCCCCTTTCACATGTACTCGTGAAGGGTGACTTAGTCATCTTTCCAAGCAAACAAGACTCGCATGTGTCATCTTCCCTAAGGTCGAATGACTCCAACACTCCATTCTTTTGGAGTTGGGCTATGCGTTTCTTGTTGACATGTCCAAGACGACAATGCCACAAGGATGCTTTATCCATACTAGTGGAAGAATCAATATTCAAAACATCATTTCCTAAGTTATCAACAATCATAACGGTTTCATATATTCCATTACATGGTATAGCTTCAAAGTAAAAGACACCATTTAGATAAGCCAAAATAGAACCATTCTCATTATTAAAAGAAAATCTAAATCCTTGTCTATATAAACCATGAAATGAAATGATGTTTCTAGCCATTTCTGGCGAATAGCAACAATTG
This sequence comes from Lactuca serriola, assembly GCF_051521515.1. NCBI lineage: Eukaryota > Viridiplantae > Streptophyta > Magnoliopsida > Asterales > Asteraceae > Lactuca > Lactuca serriola. The sequence continues at coordinate 131,390,830 of NC_136416.1, read as the reverse complement.
TTCAAATCTAAACACAAATTATTCCTAAGCACTAAAGAATACACTCCAATCTTGGTCACAGGCGACGATCTTCTGTTCCCCATGATTAGATTGATCCTTCCTTGCTCCACATCCCTACTTCTTCTTAGTCCCTGCACATTAGAACAAATGTGATAACCACAACTGGTATCGAGGACCCAAGAAATAGCATGATTAGAATCGTTAGATTTGATTGTGTATATACCTGCGAAAGATGGCTTGATCTTTCCCTCTTTGATTGCTTGCAGGTAATCTGGGCAGCTTCTCTTCCAATGTCCTATCTTGTGGCAATGGTGGCACTCTGCCTCCTTCGGGTTAGAACAGGGCTTAGCGGGATCAACTTTGGTCCCACTAGAAGAGGCACCATCTCGGGTTTTCACCTTGCGATAGTTCTTCGATGAAGCTTTCCTCTTCTTTCCCTTTCCTTGACCAATAGCCAAGACAGGAGCAGCGGACGGATTAGGAGTAGGTGCAACAGACTTGTCCTTGAAGTTGCTCTCAGCAACCCTCAAGAGACCTTGGAGCTTGCTTAGGGTGACCTCTTCTTTGTTCATATGGTAGGTCATCCTAAATTGATTGTACATCGGAGGCAAAGAGTGAAGCACCATATCGATCGCCAAGTCTTCACCGAAGTCAACATTTAACTTGCGAAGGCGGTCGACATACCTTTGCATCTTTTGCAGGTGCACGGTAAGAGATTCTCCATGACCCATCTTCGCGGAAATCATGTTGGTGAAAATCTCATAACGCTCTTGTCTCGCGTTTTGATGGTATCTCTGCAATAAGTCTTGGTGCATCTCGTATGGGTACATGTCCTCGTAGGACTTTTGGAATTCAGAGTTCATGGTGGCGATCATGATGCAATGTACCTTCGTTGCATCTCGCTCATGAGTTTCAAAGGCGGTGATTTCGGCGGGAGTAGCAACTTCGGGGTTGATTTTCTCGAGCTTCTCATCGAGGACATACTCCTTATCCTCATAGCGAGCAATGGTGCGGATGTATCTTATCCATTCTCTAAAGTTCGTTCCATCGAAGGTGACCTTTTGGCAAAGGCTCATCAACGTGAAAGAACTAGCAGCAGCGTTGTTTGCGTTCGACATCTACAATTAGAAAGGACAAAGATAGATTAGAATAAGAATCCCTAATTATCACCCAATAAGAAAAATTAGGGCTAGGATCCAACAATAACATTTACATACCAGAAACTTCCCAACCTCTGACACGATCCTGGGTTTTTAATCTATTCAAAATAGCCATCCACAAAATAAACGAGTTTTGAGGAATGCAGTTACCATACCAAACAATATCATACCAAGGAACTTTGTCTCCAAAATTATTAATATCACACCACACCTGTTTGCATGAAAATTGTCTACATATTCCTTTCTTATCTCTCCAACATGCTACATCTCTTAAATTAGGGTCAATACAAATCATAGGAGCATCCTTCAATCCTGGAAATTTATTAACCCACTCAACCGGCCAAGTATAGGTATCATAGTCTAGAACATCATTTACCAACTAAGTATCACAAAACCCATTACTAACCCATTCTCTTCTAGATATAACATAGCATAATATACCAATTGGGTGCCACCAATCATGCCAGAGAGAAGTATTCATCCCATTTCCCACACACGAAACAACATGGAGCCTAACAATTTTTCTCACCTCAAGGAACCTCTTCCATGTCCAGCTCATACTCTTTTTTTTGCAAAATATCCCAAAAATTCTTGTTTCTAATGTAATTGGAAAACACCCACTCAACCCACAGAGATTTTTTTTTTTATTGATCACATTCCACACATGTTTAGCTAACAAAGCATCATTCCATTTCCTTAGATTCTTCACTCCTAAACCACCATAAATTTTCGACTTAAAAATATCAAACCACTTGACTTTAGCTTTCCCTTTGACTATCTCACCATTCGCCCACAAGAAACTTCTACAAAGCTTTTCAATCTCTTTAATAGTAGCAATGGGAATTTTAAAAATGGAAGCCCAATACACATGAATAGATGTCAAAACAGAATTAATGAGTTGCAGTCTTCCAGCAGATGATAAAGCCTTACTTTTCCAATTGAAAACTCTCATCTTAATCTTCTCAATAAGCTGTCTACAATCTCTTTCAAATATCTTAGTAACACACATAGGAATTCCAAATACTTAAAAGGAAATCTCCCAATATCAAAAGGAAGAATGCCCAAGATAATCCTTCTCATAATAGGCTTAACACAACTAAAGAAAATCTGACTTTTTTCCATACTCAGCTTCAACCCTGAAATTTTTTTGAAATCATCAAGAGCATCCCTTATAACTCTAGCAGAATTCCCATTTCCATAAGAAAAGACTAACAAATCATCTACAAAGCATAAATGCGTGATTTTAAGGGACAAACACTTACTATGAAACTTAAAATTCTGGCCATCTTCAATTTTCTTCAAAAGGATGATATTAAACACCTCCATAACTATAGTGAAAAGGTAAGGAGATAAAGGATCACCCTGCCTAAGACCCCTCTTTCCTTCAAAACACCCATGATCTTCACCATTAAAATTAAGCATGAACCACGGAGAAGAAACACAAGCCATAATCCACTGAATCATTACCGAGTGAAACCCAAACCCCTGCAGAATTCTATTAAGAAAATTCCAATACAACATATCATATGCCTTTTGAATATCAATTTTTATGGTGCATTTGGGAACGCCCCTCTTATTTTTATACCTCACCATCAGCTCCTGAGCAAGGAGAATATTATCCAAAATAGATCTTCCTGGAATGAATGATGATTTGTTTTTGCTCACAATATCACCCAAACTATTTCTGATTCTATTCACTATAATCTTACTGAAACACTTATAAAAAGTATTACAGTAGGCTATAGGACAGAAATCAGAAACTTTCCACGGGAACTCCACTTTAGGAACCATCACAATTCTCGTAGCATTGATCCCCTTCAACAATTTACCAGTCCAAAAGAATTCCCTCACAGCTTTACACACCTCCGGCCCAACAATATTCCAAGAACTTTTAAAAAATTTAGAGGAGTAACCATCTGGTCCAGGGGCATGATTTTCATCAATATCAAACAAGCATTATTTGATTCTTGAGTTCCACAATAGAAGTCTATGCAATTTAGCAAAGCATTGATGAGCATTGTTTCATTCTTAGTTTCCACATTGGAAGTCTATGCAATTTTGCATAGCATTGATGAGCATTGTTTAATTCTTGAGTTCCACAATAGAAGTACTCTTTGCACCTTACAATGCTTTGATGAGCATTGTTTAATTCTTGAGTTCCACAATAGAAGTGTATGCAATTTAAGCAAAGATTTGATGAGCATTGTTTCATTCCTGAGTTCCACATAAGAAGTCTATTCAATTTAGCAAAGCTTTGATGAGCATCGTTTAATTCTTGAGTTCCACAATATAAGTAGTGTTCGTAATTTAGCAAAGCTTTGATGAGCATTTTTTAATTCTTGAGTTCCATAATAAAAGTCTATGCTATTTTAGCAATGCTTTGATGAGCATTGCTTCATTCTTGAGTTCCACATTAAAAGTCTACGCAATTTAGCAAAGCTTTGATGAGTACTGTTTAATTCAAGAGTTCCACAATAGAAGTAGTCTTTGCAATTTAGAAAAGCTTTGATGAGCGTTGTTTAATTCTTGAGTTCCGCAATAGAAGTCTACGCAATTTAAGCAAACCTTTGATGAGCATTGTTTGATTCTTGAGTTCCATAATAGTAGTCTATGCAATTTAGCAAAGCTTTTATGAGCATTGTTTCATTCTTGGTTTCTAAATTGGAAGTCTATGCAATTTAGCAAAGCATTGATGAGCATTGTTTAATTCTTGAGTTCCACAATAGAAGTAGTCTTTGTAACTTAGAAAAGCTTTGATGAGCATTGTTTAATTCTTAAGTTCCACAATAGAAGTGTACGCATTTTAAGCAAAGCTTTGATGGGCATTGTTTCATTCTTGATTTCCACATTAGCAGTCTATGCAATTTAGCACAACTTTGATGTACATTATTTAATTCTTGAGTTCAACAATAGAAGTAGTCTTCGCAATTTAGCAAAGGTTTGATGAGCATTGTTTAATTCTTGAGTTCCACAATAGGTGTCTATTCAATTTACAAATCTTTGATTATCATCGTTTAATACTTGAGTTCCACAATTGAAGTCTATGCAGTTTAACAAAGCTTTGATGAGCATTGTTTAATTCTTGAGTTCCACAATATAAGTGTATGCAATTTAAGCAAGGCTTTGATGAGCATTGTTTGATTCTTGAGTTCCACAATAGAAGTATTTGCAATTTATCAAAGTTGTGATGAGCAATGTTTAATTCTTGAGTTCCACAATAGATGTCTATTCAATATAGCAAATCTTTGATTAGCTTTGTTTAATACTTGAGTTCCACAATTGAAGTCACGCTTTGATGTTGTTACACCCCAAAACCGAGAACGGCAGAAGCGTTATGGGGTGGAGGACATCATGTAAAGTATCACAACAATGCAAAGTAGTAAACAAGCAACAACATCATCCATTGCATTAATACTATAAACAATGCTCTGATACCAATCTGTCACACCCCCAAACCAAGGATGGCGGAAACGTCCGGGGGTGGAGGACTTCATGTACAGTATCACAACAACGTGTATAATAGTGCTCAAAGTAAATACAACCATCATAAATATAATTGAAAAAGTTACACCAAAGTATATGTTTACATGTTTCAAAATCAATTACATTATGATGACAAAAATAAATTGTTGATAACGTCCCATCCTCAAAGCGCTGAATTTTCCTGTTTCACTGATTTCCTGAAAATACAAGTAGTTTTGAAAAAAGTGTCAACAATTAAGTTGGTGAGTTCATAAGAGTTTTGTTTGAAGTAGAAACCGTTTTCCTTGTAAAATCGATAGAGTTTGATTCCAAGAAAATCCAATATTTTCTTAGTTAAGTATGAACAGAATATTTATATATGATGCGTTGATAAATCCTAAAATATCCGTAGATTTCCCCTATAATCGTCCAGTGTATATAAGTTATATAAGATTTAAGTTAGATAAAACGTTGAATATAGTGGGTCTGCCCTAGGTCCACAACCCAACGAGGAACAGGAGATGAGGCAGGCCCCACCAATTCTAAGCCAATCAAGACTAAATTCTTATATGACTCAAGCATATACGCTCAGCAATTATGGTTGAAGTCTAACAATTCTAGATGAAATATAGTTTTAATATCATAATAACTATTTTATGTGAACCCGGTACTTTGGAATGTACCCCATTTAAATGAAGACCCGGTACTTTTCCTAAAAATGTGAAATGTAAGTTTCTATGTTATGAATTAGTGCATCCTAGAATTCCCTATAGATTTCTTCTATAATTTCCTTGTGTATATAAGTTATATAAAAATTAAAGTTAGATAAAACGTCGAATGTAATGATGGGTCTGCCCTAGGTCCACAACCCAACGAGACCAGGAGATGAGGCGGAACCACTAATTCTAAGCCAATCACGACTAGGTTCTATATAACTCTAGTATATACACTTAGAAATTATAGAAGAAAACTAACAATGCGAAATTGAATGTGAACTTAAATCCAAAAAAAACGGAACCAATCCTAGTGTATGTAACACCGTGAATTTCAAAATAATTTTTCGCAATATAAAAACATTTCCCATTTAATTTCATAAAACATTAAGTTTCAAATTCCAATCTGTATCATACAAATCCCAAGATCACATAAATATATCAAAAGTCCCCTGCGTGTGTACAGATCAAGCCGGCGCCTTCCCACGGTCATCGCTAGTACCTGAAACAACAACACTAACACTGTAAGCATGAAGCTTAGTGAGTTCCCCAAAATACCACACATAAAACACATATTAGCCACTCGAGGCTATAACTCTATGGGTCCGTGCACCCAACTCTGTGAACCCTCAGGTTCTAACTCTAGGAACCTTCCGGTTCCAACTCTGTAATCATGCACAGCATAAATCACATAGAAATAATGCAGTACAACACATAGCATACACATAACATACATACACTAACACATAGCTCTGATTACCTACTCAAGGTAGAGTATAGTGAGAAGACTCACCTCGCGTATCTCGGTATCTCACGAATCCTGGAAATCCCTCGTGCTCGATCCTCCGAGCTCTAATCCTCCTATGACATCACATGACTCTAATTAACACTTTTTATCTCTAAGGTTGACTATCCCTAAGAAGTCAACACAGGTCAACGGTCAACGGTCAACTTTGACCGGACTCGGCGAGTGCACACGGCAACTCGGCGAGTCTAGACGTTCTCACCAACTCTCTAGGATTCCCTTTCTACACGTCGAGTACTCCCCCTGACTCGATGAGTTTCACCTGGCAAAAATCGCGGGGCCACCCCGACTCAACTCGCCGAGTCTCAAGAACGACTCGGCGAGTCCCAGCTCGACTCAGTCCACTTGACAACCCTCTCTAACTCGCCCTGACTCACTGAGTCAACCCATGACTCGACTGGACCACTCACTGGCCGGTCCAAGGCAATCTTCAAGCTACTCGCCGAGTCTGCTCATCGGACTCGGCGAGTCCATGCCATGCAATCACTCAAACTTGCTTCTAAGGTCAGATCTATTCCAACAATTCATAGATCTGGCCTTCCTAGACTGATTCACCACGTAAAGCCCCAGACTTGGTGCATAAACAACCTCTATATGACCATATATGAAGAATTATCAACAATTATCACTACTCAAGGTCATAACCTCCATTGTTCTCTATAAAGCTTTGATGAATGAGGCTCTCTGGACCTCTATGGATCTAGATCCAAAGTCTCATCACTAGCAAGGGACTATTTGGCCATCCAATCAACTCAACAAGGTCACAAGAAACCCTAATATCAATTATACTTCACAAGACAGGAGATGAGCCGAAATCATACCTTTAGATCGAAGGGCTAAGCTTCAAATCCACAGAATAGCAATCTCCTTTGTCTCCTCTTGGCTAGAACCTCCCTCTTCTTTGCTAAACAACACACAAATGTCAAGAAATGCTTCCTTTCTCTCTCAAATCGCTAAGGCACTCTAGGGTTTCTCTCTATGGACTGTTGGGTGCAAATGACGGCCATAAGGCCCTTTAAATAGGTCCCAAACCCGAGAAATTAGGGTTTCATTAAACAGCGTGGACTCGCCGAGTCCAGACGAATCCCGCGTCCAAAATCGCGACCCTACTCGGCGAGTCTGAGCTCCAACTCGCCGAGTCCCCTCTCAAAACATCAAAAATCAAAACAATAAAGATACCTAGAAATCCGGGCTGTTACAACTCTCCCCCACTAGAACTAGACTTCGCCCTCGAAGTCTCGCTCTGAAAATAGCTCCGGATGCTGCTCCCGCATCTCGCGCTCCGGCTCCCAGGTCATCTCTGATCCCTTCCGGTGTTGCCACTGAACCAACACCAGAGGTACCTCCTTGTTCCTCAGAACCTTGATCTTCCGATCTCTGATGGCTACTGGTCTCTCGGCATAATTCAGGCTCGCATCCACCTGAATATCCTCTAATGGAACCACTGCCGACTCATCAGCTATACATTTCCTCAATTGCGACACATGAAAAGTGTCGTGGATTTGCCCCAACTCTGCTGGCAATTCCAAACGATAGGCTACCCGGCCTACCCTCGCAATCACACGAAATGGCCCAATATACCGGGGCCCCAACTTGCCCCTCTTCCTGAATCGAATCACTCCTTTCCAAGGAGAGACCTTCAGGAGAACGAAGTCGCCGACCTGAAACTCAAGCTCGGACCGGCGTCTGTCTGCATAACTCTTCTGTCGGCTCTGGGCGGTCAATAACCTCTGTCTGACCTGCTGAATCTGCTCTGTCGTTTGAAGCACGATCTCTGTACTGCCCATCACTCTCTGCCTAACCTCTCCCCAGCAAATGGGGGTCCGACACCTCCTACCATACAACACCTCAAAGGGTGGCATACCAATGCTCGAATGATGGTTGTTGTTGTAGGAAAACTCTGCCAAGGGTAAATACGCATCCCAGCTACCCCCGAAATCCAACACACATGCTCGAAGCATGTCCTCAAGCTTCTGAATCGTCCGCTCACTCTGACCGTCTGTCTGGGGATGATATGCGGTACTAAAATGCAATCTAGTACCCAACTCCTCATGAAATTTCTTCCAGAATCTGGAAGTGAAACGCACATCATAGTCCGAAACAATCGAGATCGGCACCCTATGCCGAGATACCACTTCTCTCACATATAACTCCGCCAACTTCTCCGCTGAAGAACTCTCACTGATGGCAAGGAAGTGAGCGCTCTTCATCAACCTATCCACAATCACCCAAATTGCATCAACTCCTCTGGCAGTCCTCGGCAATTTGGTGATGAAATCCACAGTGATCTGTTCCCACTTCCATTCGGGAACCTCCAATGGCTGCAACTTGCCATGCGGTCTCTGGTGCTCGGCCTTAACCCTGCGGCAGGTCAAGCACCTCTCAACGAACCATGTGACGTCCCTCTTCATACAGGGCCACCAATACTCTTTCCTCAAATCCAAATACATCTTCGTAGCCCCCGGATGGATCGAAAAATTTCGACCGATGAGCCTCCTCCATCAAAGAAGTGCGCGTACCACCCACAAACGGTACCCAAATCCGACCCTGAAAAGTCATAAGCCCTCGACCATCCATAACGAACTCTGAAACCAAACCAACGACCCGTTCCCTCTTCTGCATCTCCGGCTGCACAGCCTCAGCCTGTGCCCCACGAATGGCATCCAATACCGGAGCTATCATAGTCAATCTCAAACATACATCTCGCAATGGAGTGCTCTCCGCCCTGCGTCTCAACGCATCGGCCACCACATTGGCCTTGCCCGGGTGGTACAGGATCTCACAATCATAATCCTTGACCACATCTAACCACCTCCTCTGTCGCATATTTAGGTTGGGCTGATCCATCAAGTACTTCAAACTCTTATGGTCCGTGTATATCGTACACCAAACCCCATATAAGTAGTGACGCCAAATCTTGAGGGCGAACACTACTGCCCCCAACTCTAGATCATGCGTGGGATATCTCGTCTCATGAGGCTTCAGCTGCCTCGATGCATATGCTATCACATGCCCCCTCTGCATCAACACCGCACCCAGCCCCAAAATCGATGCATCACAATATACTACAAAATCCTCCATCCCTTCCGGGAGAGCTAATATCGGGGCTTCGCACAACCTTTGGCGAAGTGTCTCAAAGGAGGTCTGCTGCTCGGGACCCCATGAGAATGCGACACCCTTCCGGGTCAATCTGGTGAGCGGCACTGCGATCTTGGAGAAATCCTTGATAAATCTCCGATAATACCCTGCCAACCCAAGGAAACTCCTGATCTCAGATGGTGACTTCGGCACCTCCCAACTCATCACCGCCTCAACCTTGGCCGGATCGACCAGAATCCCTTCCTGGTTAACGAGATGTCCTAGGAACTGGACCTCTCGCAACCAGAAATCACACTTGGAGAACTTTGCATAAAGCTTCTCCGATCTCAATACCCCAAGGACCTCCCCCAAATGCTCCTCATGCTGCTCTCTAGATCTCGAATACACCAGAATATCATCGATAAATACAATCACCGACCGATCCAACATCGGCCTGCATACCCTGTTCATGAGATCCATGAACACAGCCGGGGCATTGGTGAGCCCAAAAGGCATCACCACAAACTCATAATGCCCATATCGCGTTCTGAATGTTGTCTTCTGGACGTCCTCATCCCGCACTCTCACCTGATGATATCCCGACCTCAAGTCGATCTTGGAAAACCAAGATGCTCCCTGCAACTGATCAAATAAATCGTCGATCCTCGGCAACGGGTAACGGTTCTTGACCGTCAGCTTGTTCAACTCCCGGTAATCAATGCACATCCAGTGTGAACCATCCTTCTTCTTGACGAACAGAATAGGTGCTCCCCACGGCGAGCTGCTCGGCCGAATGAATCCCTTCCCCAGCAACTCCTGAAGCTGCGAGGATAACTCTGCATCTCTGGAGGTGCAAGACGATAAGACACCTTAGCGATAGGCGCGGCCCCCGGAACCAAATCAATACCAAACTCCACTTGCCTCACAGGTGGTACTCCCGGCAGTTCCTCGGGAATGACATCTGGAAACTCACGTACCACCGGTACCTCCTCAACTGAACTCGGTCTCTCGGAAGTCGCTCGCGTATCCATCACATACGCCACAAAACCCTTACAACCCTGCTGTAGACACTGCCTCGCCCTAGCGGCCGAACAAAAGGCTGATCCCGAACGTGTACCCTCGCCGTACACTGAAAGAACTCCCTCACTAGGGTCTCGTATAGTCACCAGCTGACGCTCGCAGTCGATGACTGCGCCGAATCCGCTCAACCAGTCCATGCCCACAATGACACAAACATCACCCATCGTAATAGGAATCAGATCAATCGGAAACTCAACCCCGAAAATCTCTAACACACATCCCCAGAAAACCTCCGTGGCACAAATCACTCTATCATCAGCTATGGAAACTCTCAGAGGCCGACTCAATGCCTCACGACTAACACTGATATGCTGACTAAAGGCCAAAGATACAAAAGACCGACTCGCACCCGAGTCAAATAACACTAAAGCAGGTACAGAGTTCACAAGAAAGGTACATACGCATAATATAATATAAGCATAATATCTCAACATCAAAAATAAATACATGAAAGGAAACATACCAGCCACAACATCGGGCGCATCGCGGACCTCCTCCGCAGTCAGCTGGAAGGCTCTCCCTCGAGCTCTCGGCGCCTCGGCCTTCACAGGCCGACTCTCTGTAGCTCTGATGGCGGCAGGAGCAGACCCTTGAGATACTCCGCGCAACTGCGGACACTCGGCCTTCCGGTGTCTGGTCTGGTTGCAGTGAAAACACACTGCAAACCCCTTGGGGTAGTCCTTGGCCATGTGCCCCTCCTTGCCACATTTGTAGCAAGACCCGGCTCGGCAAACTCCGTCATGACCCTTGCCGCACTTTCCGCAAGTGCGGCCCTTCTAGCTCCCTGATCTGGGATCAGCAGGCTTGGCCCGCTTGGCGTCCGGCTGCGACTGTGCCGGTCGCCGATCCCTCCCCTGAGACTCCGCCTCCTCCCTGGCCTGAGTCTCAAGCTCGATCTCCCTCGTCCGGGCATTTGCCTGAAGCTCGGCAAATGTCCGGTACGAGGAGTTCGCAGCGAACTCCCGAATATCCCGCCTCAAGATGCTCAAGTAGCGGCTCATACGTGCCTGCTCAGTGGACACGTGCTCAGGGCAGAACATCGCCCTCTCGTGGAACATCCTCGTGATCGCTGTAACAGACTCAGTACCCTGCTTGAGGGTCAGAAACTCCTGTGCTAAACGCTCCCTTTCCACCTGGGGAACGTACTCATCCCGAAACATGGCGGTGAACCTCTCCCAGGTCACCGCAGAAAGCTCAGCAGGCGTATAATGCGCCGTCACAAACTTCCACCAGTCCTTCGCTCCCAAGCGAAGCTGGTTCAGCGCGAACCGGACCTTCAAATGCTCAGGAGACGAGCAAGTGAAGAAACACCCCTCAATATCAGATATCCACCTCATAGCTGCCACTGGGTCCTGAGTACCATCAAACTATGGTGGTTTTGTGTTGCTGAACTCACGGAACAGCAACGCATCCCCACCCTGCGGCCTCGCAGCAGCAATCGCTGCGGTAGCCGCTGCAGCAGCAGCCTCAGAAAGAGCGGCATAACGCTCATCAAACGTCTCAATCAATGTGGTCTTTATAGACCCAAACATCTCCGGTGTCTCTGCCCTGATGGCCGCAGCCACCTCCTCCTGAATGATCCGGCGGATCTCCTCCTCACTGGTACCACTGCTCTCGGGCATCAAACGTGTCCTCACCATGATCTACCTCTGAAATACAACATACGATAAATTAGAATCCACACGAGTATGCTCACACTCGTCAACTCTTTCCTCCTTGATTCTTGGCATTCCAAAGATTCTTACTTGGGCCGCACACCGCTCCGGTGCTTCCAGTAGTACGGGCCCAATACTACTGTCCGCACCGCACCAGAATACACTCCAAGTCCTCCTCTTCGGATCCCAGGTCTCAAGTACTCTATCATGCGTAGACCACTCTCTAATAGATCTCTCATAAGTCCCTCGCTGCTACCTACTCACTCTCAAGCATCTCATAGCAGCTCACCTATCCCTAGGCTAAGGCATCACAAATCAGGCCACTCTAGTCCTAATAGCAATACCTAGCCCACTCTAGCATGCGAATACATCATATCAATGTCAATATCACATAATATATAAAGGTATTTTGGGAAATCACCGTTCGGGCGCTGACTAATCGTACACACATCTCTTGCTCTGCGTTTTTTTCAAAAATCTTTTACTCTTTTTGAAAATACATCTCAAATCCTCAGTTTGAGTTCAAATACGCCCGAAGGTGTACTTGAATCCCTCAAACCAAGGCTCTGATACCAACTTGTAACACCGTGAATTTCAAAATAATTTTTCGCAATATAAAAACATTTCCCATTTAATTTCATAAAACATTAAGTTTCAAATTCCAATCTGTATCATACAAATCCCAAGATCACATAAATATATCAAAAGTCCCCTGCGTGTGTACAGATCAAGCCGGCGCCTTCCCACGGTCATCGCTAGTACCTGAAACAACAACACTAACACTGTAAGCATGAAGCTTAGTGAGTTCCCCAAAATACCACACATAAAACACATATTAGCCACTCGAGGCTATAACTCTATGGGTCCGTGCACCCAACTCTGTGAACCCTCAGGTTCTAACTCTAGGAACCTTCCGGTTCCAACTCTGTAATCATGCACAACATAAATCACATAGAAATAATGCAGTACAACACATAGCATACACATAACATACATACACTTACACATAGCTCTGATTACCTACTCAAGGTAGAGTATAGTGAGAAGACTCACCTCACGTATCTCGGTATCTCACGAATCCTGGAAATCCCTCGTGCTCGATCCTCCGAGCTCTAATCCTCCTATGACATCACATGACTCTAATTAACACTTTTTATCTCTAAGGTTGACTATCCCTAAGAAGTCAACACAGGTCAACGGTCAACGGTCAACTTTGACCGGACTCGGCGAGTGCACACGGCAACTCGGCGAGTCTAGACGTTCTCACCAACTCTCTAGGATTCCCTTTCTACACGTCGAGTACTCCCCCTGACTCGACGAGTTTCACCTGGCAGAAATCACGGGGCCACCCCGACTCAACTCGCCGAGTCTCAAGAACGACTCGGCGAGTCCCAGCTCGACTCAGTCCACTTGACAACCCTCTCTAACTCGCCCTGACTCACTGAGTCAACCCATGACTCGACTGGACCACTCACTGGCCGGTCCAAGGCAATCTTCAAGCTACTCGCCGAGTCTGCTCATCGGACTCGGCGAGTCCATGCCATGCAATCACTCAAACTTGCTTCTAAGGTCAGATCTATTCCAACAATTCATAGATCTGGCCTTCCTAGACTGATTCACCACGTAAAGCCACAGACTTGGTGCATAAACAACCTCTATATGACCATATATGAAGAATTATCAACAATTATCACTACTCAAGGTCATAACCTCCATTGTTCTCTATAAAGCTTTGATGAATGAGGCTCTCTGGACCTCTATGGATCCAGATCCAAAGTCTCATCACTAGCAAGGGACTATTTGGCCATCCAATCAACTCAACAAGGTCACAAGAAACCCTAATATCAATTATACTTCACAAAACAGGAGATGAGCCGAAATCATACCTTTAGATTGAAGGGCTAAGCTTCAAATCCACAGAATAGCAATCTCCTTTGTCTCCTCTTGGCTAGAACCTCCCTCTTCTTTACTAAACAACACACAAATGTCAAGAAATGCTTCCTTTCTCTCTCAAATCGCTAAGGCACTCTAAGGTTTCTCTCTATGGACTGTTGGGTGCAAATGATGGCCATAAGGCCCTTTAAATAGGTCCCAAACCCGAGAAATTAGGGTTTCATTAAACAGCGTGGACTCGCCGAGTCCAGACGAATCCCGCGTCCAGAATCGCGACCCTACTCGGCGAGTCTGAGCTCCAACTCGCCGAGTCCCCTCTCAAAACATCAAAAATCAAAACAATAAAGATACCTGGAAATCCGGGCTGTTACAGTGTAGTGTACGAAATAGTAATAGTGGCTACGAACATAAACTATACATATCATAGTTCATCGGATAGTGATAGTGACTAGTGAACATGAACTATGCATATTATAGTTAACCAAAAGTGGTGGCGATGGTGAATATAACCTATACATATCATAGTTCATCAAATAGTGATAGTGGTAGTGAACATGAACTATTCATATTATAGCTTATCAAAAGTGGTGGTGATGGTGAATTCCTTTCTTGTAATTAAGTTCGTAGTGTAGATGAAACATAAACTATACCTATTATAGTTTATCACTTTGTTTGTAATATATATATATATATATATATATATATATATATATATATATATATATATGCCATACTATACCGATTTATAACTAGCGTGTTCGTTTGTGGGGGTATAATGGGCTTAACTATACTTATTATGGTTTATCATAATTATTCATAGTGGTAATAACCCTTTTGTATGTGTAATACCTTTAATAATGTGTTTATTATGTAAATGAACCCTAAACTATACCTATTATAGTTTATTAAATATTTGTTTGGGTAGTGAGCATAAGCTATACTTTTCATAGTATACCAATGTTTGTATTTTAATGAATATAGCCTTGTAATGCCATTTATATATTTATTGTACTTATGGAGGTAAGAATCCATTTGTTTTCTGATGTATGTCTATATAATAAGACAAGATGACATATATGGTAATAACATATCATCACATGAAGGTACACACCTTGCTCAACAAGTTACAAGGTGTAAATGTAATTGAAAACAATTTTCTAGTATTTCCATTTCTATTCCGTTTTTAGAAAATTCATAGAAAAATAATTAAAGGTGCAAATCAGAATCCGTAAATTCTGAGAGTTTGGAAAATGAGTCTAGTTTGTTCATAATTTTTATTATAAATTTTAATGACCTCTTACTTGTGTGAAAAAGTCCATAATCACAGACTGGTCCGGATTGATGTTTGAAATGATAGGCAGTTTTGTAAAAATCACCATAAATTGTAGAAAAATCGTATGGAGATGTGCAAGTAGTAATTTTAAAGCTAAGAACCGGAACTACTTGCATCTAAAATAGTTTTGAAAACTAAAATGTTTAGGTTGTCCAAAACAGTCCGTGAATGGAGTCCAATGTTTCTGATGAAGGCTGTTAGAAAAGTTTAGTTATGTTCTTGGTGTTTTAACTTGTATTCCCCCCCCCCCCCCTAAAAACTTGAGAAAACATGAAAATGTAGGGGTATGAACTCATCTTGAGTGATTTCAGTAGATGGATTATGGAGAAGAGAAGTGTTCAACTCAAGAACACTTTGGAAGATTGATTGAAGATTCGAAAATCTAACATAAATATGGTGGAGTTTGTGTAAGATATCTATGATTTGAGTAAAAGGGAGTGAAATAATCTTTTGGAGAATGAATATACTTACCAAAAGTGAGAGAAAACTTGGAAGGAGGCCCTTGAATCTCGAATTTTTGGTAAGAGGATTGAGAGAGAAGAAAGTGTTCAATCTTTGGTGAAATGGAAGCAAGTGAGTGAGAATGAGGAGAGAGGATGAATGTCCAGCTCTAAGAACGTGGGAATAACTTGTGAGAGAGGTAAAAAGTACAAGGAAGTGACAAGGTATGGTGGGGAGGAGTGTGGGTTGGTCATGGAGTGGGTATGGGGTTGCTTGTGTCATAAAATAAAGCAAGGTCAACACTCTACCTTTGTACTTCACCCACTCTCCTTTGGGTAAGATTTTATCCTTAAGAACGTGATAAATCATTAATTAAAGGGTCTTATATGTTAAAATAAAGTTTGGTGAAAATCCCGTGTTAAAACAATTAAAAACGGGCCTAAAACGCAAAATTAGACGAAAACCGGGAGAAAAGAAGCTTCCCAGCGAGACCTCTCGGTCCTGGCCGAGGTTCGGTCCTCCTGAGGCTGGGCCAGAAGCGAAGTGGAGCAGATCAGCAAGCGAGGGTCAGGCTCGGTCCGAAGGGTCAGAAGCGAGGAGACCGAAGTGAACAGTACCTTCGGGTTCGGGTGTGTGTGTGCGCGAGGTTCGGTCCTGAGAGGACCCTTCGGGTTCGATTCTGAGAAGGCTCTCGGGTTCGGCTCTTCGAGCTTCGGTTTTTAGCAGGTTCAGTCCCTATAGGGACCTTCGGTTCTAAGAGGACTTTCGGCCCTAAGAGGGGTTTCGGGTCCTTAAGAGGGGTTTCGGGTCCTCAAGCCTATTTTACTCATTTTTACCCCGTTTTTAGCCGTTTTTGACCCGGTTAAGGGTCGGAATGACCCGAATGACTTCAAAAAGTTACGGAAAACTTTTGAGAGAGATTTGGGAGAGATTGCACATTCTTGGAGAGATTTGGGAGAGATTTGACATTCTTGGAGAGATTTCACATACAAAGAGATATTTGGGAGAGATTTCACATTCTTGGAAAGATTTGGGAGAGATTTGACATTCTTGGAGAGATTTCACATACAAAGAGATATTTGGGAGAGATTTCACATTCTTGGAGAGATTTGACATTCTTGGAGAGATTTCACATACAAAGAGATATTTGGGAGAGATTTCACATTCTTGGAGATATTTGGGAGAGATTTGACATTCTTGGAGAGATTTGACATACAAAGAGATATTTGGGAGAGATTTCACATTCTTGGAGATATTAGGGAGAGATTTTCGATAAGAAGAGATAGAGTGAAAACGATTGAGAGCGGTTTTGTGTATGACAAATGTGAGTGTCCGCCTTCGCAATGCAAGGTCCGTAAACCCCGTTAAGCCTTGTTTAAGGATCTTACACACTCCCGATGAGTATGCAACATTGATTTATCGGTTTGGCTCGTCACTCACCATAGTTTTAGGTTAAGGAGATCTAGATGTACGTACTTTTCAATTTATGATCCCTTATTAGAATAGCGAGTTGTTTAGTAAATACATAACGTAAGCCCTAGTACACAAGGGTTAGTTGAGTTGACCGGTTTGACTTGTTGACTTTATTTGACTTTGAATTGACCAAAATTTGACAGTTGTCACATCATCCCCCCGTTAGAGGGAATTTCGTCCTGAAATTTGCACTTTGAATGGGGATCCAAAAATTCAGAGGAAAGATGGGAAAAGCTTTTCGCAGTACGAGAAATTGATTATGGTGAGGAATAACCCGCCTGATGTCACATGACGGCCTTGGAATCTCTTATTGTTTATGTTCTCAGATTAATCCTTGGCATTACTACTATGCATGCTTTAATCGATGCTAGATTTAACATATAAAGAAATTTAGAATTTAAACGTCGATGTTAGAAACACGTACTGATAATTGCAGGCAGTTCTGGGGTGGTCTCTCCTTCGGTGATCGCAAGCACCCTTCCACCACCACTGGCATCTCTTGCACTTGGGCAGTTCCTCTTAAAGTGCCCCGTTTCTCCACACTTGTAACAGACTGGGCTTACTCCAAAGCCGGGGAATTGGTTGATGGGTCGTATCGGTGCCCTACAGAAACGGGTAGTGTGCCCCTTACTATTGCAGTTCATGCAATGCAATTCAATACAAGCCCCAGTGTGATGGAAGCTACACTTGTTACATTTCGGAAGGGTTGGAGTGTATTGTTTCATGGGAGTTGGCGTGGTGAGGGTTGTGGCAGCATGAACAACAAAAATTGGCGTGGTTGTCGTAGTGTCATGGCTGGCACGATGGTCGATGAGTTGTTGTGCCAACTCCTTGGCGCTGTCGAAGGTAGTTGGTCTTGAGGCCAATACACTATCATGAATCTGGGATGATAGCCCCCAAAGGTATCGTTCTACCTTTTTCTCCTCTAGGGTGACCATTGCGAGACAGAGGAGTGCTAGGTCATTGAATCGGGCAGTATAAGCTTCGAGATCCGTCCCCGACATTTTGAGGTTCCAGAGTTCCTCTTCCAGTTTTTGCACTTTGCCTCTTGGGCAATATTCTTTCAGCATCAATGCTTTTAAATCCTCCCAGCTTATAGAGTTAGCCATTACAGGAGTAAGCGACTTAACTCTGTCGTTCCACCAAGTAAGACCTTTTCTTGTGAAGGTGAATGCCGCATACTTGACCTTGCTCGCTTCAGGACAAGCACAGATTTCGAAGACTGCTTCGGTCCTTTCGAACCATTGCATCAGCGCGATGACGCCCCCGCTTCCATCGAAAGGATCGGGTTTGCCATTCGTGAAGTCTTTGTAAGAACACTCCTTAGTACGCCCCGTGCTGTCCCCCTGATTCGAGTTAGTATTCCCGGATCCGGAACCGCCGGAACCATTTGTACCTATTTGCGACATTGCTGCCACCACGGCTGCTGTTAGTACAGCCTGAAACATCACAGGATCAAACTTCGGAGGTGGTGGCGGAGGGGGCGGTGCTGTGCTGCCGGAGGGTCTGGACTTTTTCTTTAGCGGCATAGTCCTGTCATAAGTTGGTAGAGACGAACAGACGATAAGTTTCTAATAGTAGTGACAAGTCAGATGTTATCAAGTCAAACTTGTTTGTATTATGTTCTGACTTAAATGTATTTTGTATGTAATTCATAACAAAGCCCCTATGAATGAATTTAGTGTTAGTGACTCAAATGCAACTTGTGATTTGTTTCGTGCCTGATCCCCTCCTAAAATCACTTGGTATATATTAAGAATTTCTTGGAGCTACCATATGTAAATTGTTTGTAATATAGGGTTTGAGGAAAATAGGTCTACATCTCATTAACGTAAGGAAAATCTTGGACAATGCTACGGTTCCTTTGAGTAGTGTAGTCTCCGGATTCTGAAGGATTCGAATGTCTCCATTAAACAGCCTAGGTTAGTCGTGTTCTTCGCTCCAGGTTTTCAAGCACTCTACCCAAGGAGGCGTCGGGCCTTGAAAAACTGGACGAGGGTTAGGATTCGGAACAAGGGTCATCGGGGGTAGGTTCTCCACTTCAGGTTCGGAGTCGGAACCGTCAGCAAGGCCTTAAGCTTGGTGACCATCCACAGGGATTGGGTAATCATTCTCTAGCTCTTCTCCGGACCATCCAGCTTTGTCGTGGTTGGGGTAGTACGGGTCGTCGTGGGGATGGAATCTAGCCATGATATCTTTGCGAGAAATGGAAATATAAAGAATAACTAAGTAGACGTACTAATTAGATAATTTTAAGATGATCTTTATCAGGTACTTCAATACCTTGTTTAGTGCATACTAGTCATATGTATTTGGGACAGGATAGACCTTCGAATAAGCGATCCTAACTCTAAATCCCCAATCCAACGAGAATAGGAAGTAAAGCAAAGACCCACAGATTCTAAGTCTATGACGTCCTGGATACATATAATTTTAATGTATCCACTAGGAAATTATTGACCTATTGATAAATATCTATTTAGTTCTCAGATAAGTAATTATAATAACACCAAATTGTTGGATAAGGTGTCTAAGTCCATAACTTATTTGGTATATACTTGACCCGACCGGCATGGTCCATTTAGGTTGTATTTCATCCAAACTATTTATGGATAATTTTATGAGAGTTATACACATATGTTTATTAATATATTATAAGTTATAATATATTAATATGAAGTTATGTTATTTAATTAGTCTTAGTCTTAAATTAATTATGAATTAATTTAGAGATTAAAAGGAAGACTAATTAGATTATGGGCTATTGGTTTTATATGGTGTGGGCTAACACTCACTTGTTAATGGGCTAGGCTTGTATGGAAGTCCATGGATGATCCATGGAGCTTTTAACTCATGGATCCTTGGAAAAGGAAAGGTCATGGGTTATTAGGGTTTCACCCTAACCATGTACACTATATAAGCATGCTTATGGTGCATGAGATGGCAACTAGTGAACTAGTGTGTGTGTGCTTGTGTGTGGCCGAAAATTGCAAGTGTGTATACTCTCTCAAAGTGTTCCAAGAGTTTGTGGTGTTTTGTGATTCCATTTGAGGCATTCACACTATTGGTGCTTGGCCCTCAAACTCCTCAAGAATCAAACTCATCAAAAAGGTATGTAATCTCTTCTAACTCTTTTATGTTGAAATGTTCCCCATGCCATGTTAGATAGGTTATGAACCTTGGAAAATTATTATTTTGCATGTATTTAGACAAACATAGATCCAAGGTTTATTAGGGTTGCATGCACACTTAGGAAGTGTTAGATTGCTCAAAACCCAACACAAATACCCCTATGGTATTTCATTATGGTAGTGTTGGTAAGTTTTTAGACTTGTTGCAACACCTACGACCATTCCTGGGCATATGCTAATCACTTCTAGGTGAGACATAGTAGATCAGGCTATGTCATTCCTAGACCTGACTATAATCACCACTTTTGTCCCATCCCACCATGATACTGACCCTAGTGTGTGTGCACATGCTCCTAATTTTACCGAGAAATTATTTGTTTCTAAAAGTATAGTTGCTTTGAAAACTTTAAATCATAGACTTTCAGTCCCAATGTATTTATAGTTTGTATATCTTATGTGGTTCGATATACTGAGTTCACTATAAACAATGCTCTGATACCAATTTGTCACACCCCCAAACCAAGGATGGCGGAAACGTCCGGGGGTCGAGGACTTCATGTACAGTATCACAACAACGTGTATAATAGTGCTCAAAGTAAATACAACCATCATAAATATAATTGAAAAAGTTACACCAAAGTATATGTTTACATGTTTCAAAATCAATTACATTATGATGACAAAAATAAATTGTTGACGGTTTAACGTCCCATCCTCAAAGCGCTGAAGTTTTCCTGTTTCACTGATTTCCTGAGAATACAAGTAGTTTTGAAAAAATGTCAACAATTAAGTTGGTGAGTTCATAAGAGTTTTGTTTGAAGTAGAAACCGTTTTCCTTGTAAAATCGATAGAGTTTGATTCCCAGAAAATCCAATATTTTCTTAGTTAAGTATGAACAGAATATTTATATATGATGCGTTAATAAATCCTAAAATGTCCCGTAGATTTCCCCTATAATCGTCCAGTGTATATAAGTTATATAAGATTTAAGTTAGATAAAACGTTGAATATAGTGGGTCTGCCCTAGGTCCACAACCCAACGAGGAACAGGAGATGAGGCGGGCCCCACCAATTCTAAGCCAATCAAGACTAAATTCTTATATGACTCAAGCATATACGCTCAGCAATTATGGTTGAAGTCTAACAATTCTAGATGAAATATAGTTTTAATATCATAATAACTATTTTATGTGAACCCGGTACTTTGGAATGTACCCCATTTAAATGAAGACCCGGTACTTTTCCTCAAAATGTGAAATGTAAGTTTCTATGTTATGAATTAGTGCATCCTAGAATTCCCTATAGATTTCTTCTATAATTTCCTTGTGTATATAAGTTATATAAAATTAAAGTTAGATAAAACGTCGAATGTAATGGGTCTGCCCTAGGTTCACAACCCAACGAGGAACAGGAGATGAGGCGGAACCACCAATTCTAAGCCAATCACGACTAGGTTCTATATAACTCTAGCATATACACTTAGAAATTATAGCAGAAAACTAACAATGCGAAATTGAATGTGGACTTAAATCCAAAAAAATCGGAACCAATCCTAGTGTAGTGTACGAAATAGTAATAGTGGCTGCGAACATAAACTATACATATCATAGTTCATCGGATAGTGATAGTGACTAGTGAACATGAACTATGCATATTATAGTTTACCAAAAGTGGTGGCGATGGTGAATATAACCTATACATATCATAGTTCATCAAATAGTGATAGTGGTAGTGAACATGAACTATGCATATTATAGCTTATCAAAAGTGGCGGTGATGGTGAATTCCTTTCTTGTAATTAAGTTCGAAGTGTAGATGAAACATAAACTATACCTATTATAGTTTATCACTTTGTTTGTAATATATAATGCCATACTATACCGATTTATAACTAGCGTGTTCGTTTGTGGGGGTATAATGGGCTTAACTATACTTATTATAGTTTATCATAATTATTCATAGTGGTAATAATCCTTTTGTATGTGTAATACCTTTAATAATGTGTTTGTTATGTAAATGAACCCTAAACTATACCTATTATAGTTTATTAAATATTTGTTTGGGTAGTGAGCATAAGCTATACTTTTCATAGTTTACCAATGTTTGTAATTTAATGGATATAGCCTTGTAATGCCATTTATATATTTACCGTACTTATGGAGGTAAGAATCCATTTGTTTTCTGATGTATGTCTATATAATAAGACAAGATGACATATATGGTAATAACATATCATCACATGAAGGTACACACCTTGCTCAACAAGTTACAAGGTGTAAATGTAATTGAAAACATTTTTCTAGTATTTCCATTTCTATTCCGTTTTTAGAAAATTCATAGAAAAATAATTAAAGGTGCAAATCAGAATCCGTAAATTCTGAGAGTTTGGAAAATGAGTCTAGTTTGTTCATAATTTTTATTATAAATTTTAATGACCTCTTACTTGTGTGAAAAAGTCCATAATCACAGACTGGTCCGGATTGATGTTTGAAATGATAGGCAGTTTTGTAAAAATCATCATAAATTGTAGAAAAATCGTATGGAGATGTGCAAGTAGTAATTTTAAAGCTAAGAACCGGAACTACTTGCATCTAAAACAGTTTTGAAAACTAAAATGTTTAGGTTGTCCAAAACAGTCCGTGAATGGAGTCCAACGTTTCTGATGAAGGCTGTTAGAAAAGTTTAGTAATGTTCTTGGTGTTTTAACTTGTATTCCCCCCCTAAAAACTTGAGAAAACATGAAAATGTAGGGGTATGAACTCACCTTGAGTGATTTCAGTAGATGGATTATGGAGAAGAGAAGTGTTCAACTCAAGAACACTTTGGAAGATTGATTGAAGATTCGAAAATCTAACATAAATATGATGGAGTTTGTGTAAGATATCTATGATTTGAGTAAAAGGGAGTGAAATAATCTTTTGGAGAATGAATATACTTACCAAAAGTGAGAGAAAACTTGGAAGGAGGCCCTTGAATCTCGAATTTTTGGTAAGAGGATTGAGAGAGAAGAAAGTGTTCAATCTTTGGTGAAATGGAAGCAAGTGAGTGAGAATGAGGAGAGAGGATGAATGTCCAGCTCTAAGAACGTGGGAATAACTTGTGAGAGAGGTAAAAAGTACAAGGAAGTGACAAGGTATGGTGGGGAGGAGTGTGGGTTGGTCATGGAGTGGGTATGGGGTTGCTTGTGTCATAAAATAAAGCAAGGTCAACACTCTACCTTTGTACTTCACCCACTCTCCTTTGGGTAAGATTTTATCCTTAAGAACGTGATAAATCATTAATTAAAGGGTCTTATATGTTAAAATAAAGTTTGGGTGAAAATCCCGTGTTAAAACAATTAAAAACGGGCCTAAAACGCAAAATTAGACGAAAACCGGGAGAAAAGAAGCTTCCCAGCGAGACCTCTCGGTCCTGGCCGAGGTTCGGTCCTCCTGAGGCTGGGCCAGAAGCGAAGCGGAGCAGATCAGCAAGCGAGGGTCAGGCTCGGTCCGAAGGGTCAGAAGCGAGGAGACCGAAGTGAACAGTACCTTCGGGTTCGGGTGTGTGTGTGCGCGAGGTTCGGTCCTGAGAGGACCCTTCGGGTTCGATTCTGAGAAGGCTCTCGGGTTCGGCTCTTCGAGCTTCGGTTTTTAGCAGGTTCAGTCCCTATAGGGACCTTCGGTTCTAAGAGGACTTTCGGCCCTAAGAGGGGTTTCGGGTCCTTAAGAGGGGTTTCGGGTCCTCAAGCCTATTTTACTCGTTTTTACCCCGTTTTTAGCCGTTTTTGACCCGGTTAAGGGTCGGAATGACCCGAATGACTTCAAAAAGTTACGGAAACTTTTGGGAGAGATTTCACATTCTTGGAGAGATTTGGGAGAGATTTGGGAGAGATTTGACATTCTGGGAGAGATTTCACATACAAAGAGATATTTGGGAGAGATTTCACATTCTTGGAGAGATTTGGGAGAGATTTGGGAGAGATTTGACGTTCTTGGAGAGATTTCACATACAAAGAGATATTTGGGAGAGATTTCACATTCTTGGAGAGATTTGGGAGAGATTTGACATTCTTGGAGAGATTTCACATACAAAGAGATATTTGGGAGAGATTTCACATTCTTGGAGAGATTTGGGAGAGATTTGACATTCTTGGAGAGATTTCACATACAAAGAGATATTTGGGAGAGATTTCACATTCTTGGAGAGATTTGGGAGAGATTTTCGATAAGAAGAGATAGAGTGAAAACGATTGAGAGCGGTTTTGTGTGTGACAAATATGAGTGTCCGGCTTCGCAATGCAAGGTCCGTAAACCCCGTTAAGCCTTGTTTAAGGATCTTACACACTTCCGATGAGTATGCAACATTGATTTATCGGTTTGGCTCATCACTCACCACAGTTTTAGGTTAAGGAGATGTAGATGTACGTACTTTTCAATTTATGATCCCTTATTAGAATAGCGAGTTGTTTAGTAAATACATAACGTAAGCCCTAGTACACAAGGGTTAGTTGAGTTGACCGGTTTGACTTGTTGACTTTATTTGACTTTGAATTGACCAGAATTTGACAGTTGTCACAGAAAAGGAAATAGAGCGGGTTAGCCTTCCTAAGTCCTTTAAACATTACTTATATAACTATACATATACAGGAATGCATTTGATAATATAAAAGCATAAAAGAAGTTTTGTAAAACCTTTGAAAAAACATTAATATCTAAGAAAAGATCGACTTGATGTCAGTTGATAAAACGGTTTGAAAGTATTTGTTTGATAAAACAGTTTAAGTATAAAGAAACCTTTGTTTGAAACACCATTGTAAAAGAGTTTGAAATGAAACATACAGTGTATAATAAAGAGTTTTAAACATATAAAACGTTTATGAAAATCATTTGAAGAAATCCGTTTGGTAAAACGGTTAACGTATAGTAAATCCATTTGCATGTTAGTTATTAATCACATGTGATTGATATAATAACTAACATGTTTCAACTTGTATCCCCCCATAAAGCATTTAAAAACATTTAGAAACATTTAAAAGGTTAATTCAAGGGGTATGAACTCACCTGCAGTGAGCGGATCGGAAGGAAGTGTCGGATAAGTGCTTGGTGTCAAGTGAAGACTTAGACACACACAATGATCCTAATTACATATGAAGACATATGTATATAAACAATTAGTGATTATAACACTAATTAAATATGTATAAACATCCTATTACAAGGAAAACAGTTTGGTCAAGTGCTAGGAGGCTATTGGGTTGCAACAAAGGAGTGCAAGGCCTCATACAGGAGTTTATGGTCCAATTACCATGTGTGTTGGAGTTTACGGCCCAGGGGAGTAAACTCCTGGCCGTAAACTCTCAATTGGTCACCAAAAGTGGCTTAAAACTCTAAGGGCTTAAGTGGTTAAGTGTTCCAAAGCTTTAACCAAGGGTTTGAGTGGGTTTAAGGTCCTAAAATGACCTTATATGGTGTTCACGGCCCTGAGACCACTCCCCCATGAGTTTATGTCACACCCCAAAACCGGAACGGCAGAAACATTCTGAGGTGGATAACGTCATGTCAAGTATCACAACATATGTAGTATAGTAATCAAAGCACAACAACCATTGCATTAATAGCAATAATTTTACATAGTTTACATTTCATAGCAACATCAAAGTAATACAAGGAATAATATAGATGCCGCTCGATACTAGGCTGTCTTCACAAAAGCTCCCGGGATGTACCTGTCTATCGCTGACCTGAGAATACAAGTTAGTTTGAAAGCGAGTATCAGCATTTTATAATGCTGGTGAGTTCATAAGTATTTAGTGTCATTTGTATAAATACACTATTTTATTCAAAATAACTTTATGAAAGATAGTAGTTTAGAATCTATAGTGTATTAGCGTCCTTTCCAGAAAATCCTATATTTTCTAAATAAAAACAGTCTTCTACCAAGACCAGACAAACTTATGTTTTAAGGAGTAATTTTCCCCAAAATACTAATATTAACAAAGTACGGTATTGACTTTAAAGTAGATATGAGAATATAACTAGTAAAAATACTAGGGGAAAAATAATATATGCCTCAGCAGTAATATTGCTGACTAAGGCAAAAGAAATCATAGACTCTAGGAGAGTATCGAATGAATGATACGCCTGGCTCAGTCTAACAAAGGAAACACAGACTCCAGACAGTATCGAATGAACGACACAGCTAGCAAAGTCTAAAACATCCGGTAATCCCAAGTGGGTTGTTTTAAAAATACTGTGTTAATTCTCATTACCTTAAGGCCATGACTTATAAGGTAAACATGGAGATACTCGTAACCATACTGATTGACAATAGAGTACTTGACGCCCTGCAAGCGTCGGAATAAATGTGACATTTGTCACCCCTTGGCTTGGTAGGTCGGGGCCTGTAGCTAGCAGTCAGGGTGCGGGAGTGTCAGTCCCGTATAGATCTATACATACAATGCCCGCTCTCCCTCCAAGAGACTCTGGTTACGAACTTGACGACGGGGAGATCCGTGTCTTGAAGATTCATCTCGTATTTTGAATTCTATTGTAAGTACTAGAATAACGATGTAGACTCGCGAATGAACTGACTCCTTTGGAATTCTCTGGACTAGAAAGAGTGAGTAGAATCTCCTAACTATTCCTATAATAGTTACTAGTGTCTCTGATCTACAAATGATGAATGGAAGGATGCCCTTGCTACCCAAGGGAAATGAACTGGTTGATGGAAACCTTTATGTCCATATATGTATACATGATATATAACTAATGTTTAAACGACCTTCGGACGGATAACTGATACCTACCAGACCACATCCAAACGAGGAAAAGGAAATAGGGCGAACTAGCCTTCCTAAGTCCTTTAAACATTATTTATATAACTATACAAATATAGGCATGCATTTAATGAAATAAAAGCATGACAGAAACTTGGGTAAAACTTTTGGAAAACTTTATAAACAAAAATTTATGACTTGATGTCGGTTTAATAAACAAACTTTTGAAAATGATTCGATAAAATAGTTTAAGTGAAGAAAACCTTTGGAAAAAAACCCTTTCGAATACTTATGATAATCTAAAAGAGAAATTCATACTTTAACAAGAGTTGAAAACGAGATTTGGAAAAACCTTTTATTAGATGAAGCAGTTTAACATGTAAAAATCCATTTGCTATACAGTTATTAATCACATGTGATTTATCTAATGACTGTATAGTTCAACTTGTATTCCCCCCTATAAAAGCAATTAAAATCATTTAAAAGGTTAATTCAGGGGGTATGAACTCACCTGTTGTAAGTGGATCAGATGAATGTGTCGGTTGGGTGCTCGGTGTCAAGTGAAGACTTGAACACACTTTAATGACCTAGTAACATATGATGACATATGTTTACATACAATTAGTGATTATAATACTAATCAAACACGTATAAGCATCCTACCGTGCGAAAACACTTTGGTCAAGTGTTAGGAGGCTATTGGGTTGCAATAAGGAGGTGTATGGCCTAGTTAGGGAGTTTACTCTTCAAGAGTAAACTCTTCATGAAGATTTCGGCCCTAAGACCATATCCCCATGAGTTTACGGCCATAAACTCATGGGTGTCTTCTTGGATGCTCAAAGGTCTTATATCACTTGTGGAATTAGGCTAGGTTCATTTCTAGGGCATAGGAAGGGGTTATGGCTCCAAATGAACCATTTAAGGGAGTTCACGGCTGTAAACATAGAGTTTACGGTCGTAAACTCTCACTTGGTCCTTCAATTATTGAATTAAGGTCCTAAATGGAAGAATACAAGGTTCTATGCATTATTCCAAGCCATATGGGGAAGTAAGGGCATCATTTGGCTACATTAAGGGAGTTTACGGCCCATGGACCAATCCTTGGGGAGTTTACGACCTTAAACTCCTAAGTCCTTAGTTTCTTTAATGTTTAAAGGCCCTAATTTATTTGTGGTTGATTCTAGACATTTACCCAAGCCTTAGGAGGTGTTTAACGGCAAATTTAACACCTTAAAAGGTGTTCACGGCTCATGAAGAGGGGTTTTATCACACCCCAAACCAAGGATGGCGGAAACGTCCGGGGGTGGAGGACTTCATGTATAGTATCACAACAACGAGTATAATAGTGCTCAAAGTAAATACAACCATCATAAATATAATTGAAAAAGGTACACCAAAGTATATGTTTACATGATTCAAATCAATTACATTATGATGACAAAATGAACTGTTTAACGATTTATCATCCCATCCTCAAAACGCTGTTGATTTCCTGTTTCACTGAATTCCTGAGAATACAAGTAATTTTGAAAGAGTGTCAACACAAAGGTTGGTGAGTTCATAAGTTTTTGGGATAAGGAGTTTGGAAACCGTTCTTTGTAATGTGTTGTGTGTTGCCAAGAAAAATCCAATATTTTCCTTTTAAAAGATATGTGGTCCTAAATCCCAGGACAAGAGTAAACAAGTATTTTCCATACTTAATGATATAATCGTGGTTTTAAATCGGCATAAAACCCTTTTTGATTTGAGGGAAAATCCCGTAATGAATGACGTGTAGTCTTAAATACCAAGACCGAAAGTGTACAGTAATATCCGTACGTATTGAGATAGAAAGTGATTTTAAATTAACATAAAACCCCTTTTGATTATGAAAATTCTCGTAAACTTTATGAGTTGTTAACTTCTTATGTGAGTCGCTATAACCGTACCATGACTGAATGAACCTGCCATGACGTTTCTCAGGCGTCGCGAAACTAATATGACATTTGTCACCACAGACCTGCCGGTCTAGCTGTTGCATGCAGCTCAGGTGTGGGGTGTCTAACCCAATATAGATCTATACCAACTATCACGTTCACCCTACAAGAGACTCTGATTATAGCTACAAGGAATTTGGATCCCGCACTCGAACGTACGAGAAGAGAATGTCTCACAATTTAAGTTAACAAGTTTACGTGTGGTGTGCGTGAGTTTAAAACCTTTTTCTGTTTTGTATGAGTGTACCCTTTTTGTATGAGTGTGTTATGTGATGTATCATAAACTATACATATTATAGTTTATCAAAACAAGGGTAAAAGTGGTAATGTACATAAACTATACTTAACATAGTTTATTCAAATGTTTGTATGTAATAGTTGTACTTTGATTATAACAAATTGTTATTTCTATGCTTTGTCTAGAAAACTTCATTTGTTAACTGATGTATGTCTATATACTAAGACAAAATGTCATTTATTTGTAATAACATATATTCACATAAAGATATACACCTTGCTTAACATGTTACAAGGTGAAATGAAATTGATAGCATTTTTCTGTTGTTAACATTTTCTTTTACTGTTCTTAGAAAATTTATAGAAAAATTATCAAAAGTCCAAATCGGAATCGTATATTCTGAAATTTTGGGAAATGAGTCTAGTTTGTTCATAATTTTTATTATGAATTTTAATGACCTCCAAATTGTGTGAAAACGACCATAATCACAGACTAGTCCGGATTGATGTTTTAAATGATAGGAAGTTTTGTAAAAATCACCATAAATTGTAGAAAAAACGTATGGAGTTGTGCAAGTAATAATTTTAAAGCTAAGAACCGGAACTACTTGCATCTAAAACAGTTTTGAAAACTAAAATGTTTAGGTTGTCCAAAACAGTCCGTGAATGGGGTCCAACTTTTCTTATGAAGGCTGTTAGAAAAGTTTAGTTATGTTTTTGGTGTTTTAACTTGTATTTCATCCCTAAAAACTTAAGAAAACATGAAAATGTAGGGGTATGAACTCACCTTATGTGATTTCAGTAGATGAATGTTGGAGAAGAGAAGTGTTCAACTCAAGAACACTTGAAGATGCCTTGAAGATTTGAAGATCTAACATAAATATGACGATGTTTGTGTAAGCAATCTATGATTTGGATGAAAGATAGTAGAATATCTAAGTGTAAGAGGAAGATACTTACCAAATGTAGAAGAAAAGCTTGGAAATAAGCCTTGAATCTCGAAATCTTAGAGAGAGGGAGTGAGAGAAAATGAAGTTGTCACTTGGTGGAAAAATGGAGTAATGTGAGGAGAGAGAAGGGTTTTCCAGCTTTTGTTCAACATTATGGCAGAAAAAAAGTGGGAAAAGGACAATCATTGACTAGGTATGGGTGAATAGTGACTAGGGGTTGTACTATGAAGGTATGGGGAGGTTGCTTGTGTCATACATTAAGGCAATGTCAACACTCCACCCATAAATCTTACCTACTAGATTTTATTGTTAGGCAAAGATTTTCCCCAAAATATAATTAAAATATGAATATTTGGGGTTTATTATGTTAAAATACGAGTTTGGCTGAAAATCCCGCGTTAAAATCTTGAAAAACGGGCTCAAAACGCTAAAAATATTGAAAACCATGCAAAAACTGCCAAATTCTGAAATTTGGGCCGAGGATGCGAAGGTTCGGCTCCTTAGGAGCTTAGAACTGAGAGCAGGAGAAGAACCGAGAGAGGAGGGTTCGGCTGCGCGGGTCGCTCCTCGGACAGAAGCTCAAGCTCTCGGAATGAAGGTCAGCTCCTTAGACCGAAGGTGTAGTCCTCTCGGACCGAAAGTGAGAAGAGAAGAGCAGAAGGTCAGGCTCGGTTTGGGAATGATCAGAGGACCTAAATAGACAGAGCACTCGGTCCATTTCGGTTGAGAGGGTCTCGGCTCCTAAGAGGTTTCAGTTCCTGAGAGGGTTTCGGTTCCTAAGAGGAGTTTCGGCTCCTTAAGTCCGTTTTTCGCGTAGACTTCTGTTTTTGAGCCGTTTCCGCCAAATTCGAGGGTCGGGATGCCCCGAGTGATTATAAAAAGTTGAGAGAGACTTTGAGAGAGATTTGGGAGAGATTTGTCATACTTGGAGAGATTTGGGAGAGATTTGACATTCTTGGAGAGATTTCTCATACAAAGAGAGATTTGGGAGAGATTTGACATTCTTGGAGAGATTTGTCATCAGAGAGAGATTTGGGAGAGATTTGACATTATTGGGGAGATTTCTCATACAGAGAGAGATTTGGGAGAGATTTCACATACTTGAAGAGATTTGGGAGAGATTTGACATTCTTGGAGAGATTTCTCGTACAGAGAGAGATTTGGGAGAGATTTGACATACTTGGAGAGATTTCACATAAGGAGAGAGATTTGGGAGAGATTTGACATACTTGGAGAGATTTCACATACGGAGAGAGATTTGGGAGAGATTTGACATACTTGGATAGATTTCACATATGGAGAGAGATTTGGGAGAGATTTCTTGTGTGACCTTTTTGAGTGTTTGGCTTCGCAATGCAAGGTTCGTAGACCTCGTTAAGTCATGTTATGATTGTCATATGCCCCCGGGGGTTAAGGAATAATGTTTTACCGAGTAGTTTCATCACTTGCCCTGATTAGGGTTTAGAGTTTCCGAACACATGAAAATTCTAAGTGATACTTTGCATTAAGAGTGCAAGTTCTTTAATAAGGAACATAATGAAAACCCTAGCATACAAGGGTTAGATGAGTTGACCGGTTTGACTTGTTGACCTTAGTTGACTTTGACTTGACTGGAATTTGACGGTTGTCACATCATCCCCCCGTTAAAGGGAATTTCGTCCCGAAATTTGCAATTTGATTGGGGATTAAAGAGTTCGGGAAGAGAGGTGAGTACTTTTCGGTGTGCAAGGAATTGGTATGGCGGGGTTTAATCCACCTGATGTTAAATGACGTCCTTGGAATTTCTTATTTTAACTTGAGCTAAGTCGATTTAAAGGAGTTATTGTTTTGAAATGATAGTGTATTCTATGTGTGCCTTTATGCTCTCCGCTACAAAGTGGAGACTCTCGTTCATTTCGATTTCGCCAAGTGGTAAATGGGCACACCCACGTTTTACCGAAGTTAATCACCCAAGCTATTAACATGTCGTCCAAGTTTTGAACAATCCCTTCTGTTCTGCTCATTGGTTTGCTGTTTGTAGACTATGCTCAAGTCTAACTTAGTTCCCTGAAAGGGTCTCTAAGGTCACGAAATGAATCTACTATCCTTGATAGGGATAACAAATATTAATAGACCCTGTGGTAGCATAATCTCTTTGATGTACGTTTTAGTCGATTCCTCCATCCTATCGGTTTCTTTGATTAGTAGGGAGTGTGCGTTTTCGGCCAGTCTGTCGACGGTTTCCCAAATGGTCCATTGCCTTGGGTAGCTTAGTTATGAAGCTCATGGTTAGCCGCTCCCACTTCCTTTCGGGTATCACTGGATGTTGTAGGAGACGCGAAGGCTTCCTTTATTGTCTCTTGTCACTGGCACAAGTCCGATACTTGCCCATATGTGTAACGATGTATGCTTTCCTATTCGCCCACTGATGGCACTTTTTGAGGTCCGGACACATCTTGTCCGAGTCTGGATGAAGGGAGTGGCGAGTTCTCGTGTGCTTCGTTCGTGACATTATTTCTGAATCCATCAACCTCGGTGTCTAGATCCGGTTCATGGGATAACATGCCCTGTCGTCCGTGTCTTCTAGGCTCTTATGATCGGTGAAGATTGTATGCTTCGTGTCGTGGAGATAGTACCTCCAGACCTCTAGGGTATACACTACCGCTCATAGTTTCAATGTCATGTGTGACCGAGCCGACCTCGTACGTCTTTAGCCGTCTTAAGCCATAAGTAATGACTTCTCCTCGGAGCGCTGCATAGGGCCTGTTGTAACGTCTACCGTTTGATTAGATCGGTTAGGAACTTATGGGTTTGGGTTACACGACTAGACTTATTCGGATGATAGGGTGTTCACTTGCACTCCTGGGTAACCTGGTCCGAAGTTCATGGCAGGACTCATACCTGGTCTATCTATCATTAACTTGCGCATATAGGTCGTATGTACTTAAGGTTGGCAAGACAGTTGGATGGGTGAATCTGCCTCAAGTCCACAACCTGACATGGAACAGGAAAAAGGGCGGAAGCACACATCCAATGTCCGTAGAATCTTAATTATACATTATCCTCGCATATACACGTAGTAGTGGTAGACTAACCGTATCCGTCCCAAGACTATGTGCTTGAACCTTGTCTGTTGTATGCGTGACAATCCTGAAAGGTCTCCTGGAAATACTTGTGATAAGGTTTCGGGAAGTATAACACTCCTCTGATGCGTGTTTTGAGGTTTCACAGCGAGAGATGACCTGGAGGTCCGTGCTGGACGTGTTTATGGGAGACAAAGGTTTCGATATTCGGTGGGTTAGGTGAAGGGTCCTTTCGTAGTCGTTAAATCGTGAAGATGAGGACTATACCAATCAAAATTGAATGGTGACAACAGTATCTCTTTAGATAAAATGTGTGTTAAGTTGTATTCTTAAGAAGTGGTCATTAGAGTGATAGAGTATCTTGTGTTCCTTTTCAGTGTGTTTCGTTTTGTTCGATGTTATTATTACCGCATATGGTTCATACCATAGTGTCTAGCACTGGTAGTGAGTGTGTTTCGCTAGCTAGTAATGATACTTGATATCATGATCCCTGACAGGTCATTTTGTGATCGAGTGGTATATGAACGTCGTATGTAATTTGATGTTGGTGAAATCGTCGAGTGGGTGGCTCCACTCAATTCCCACTACTAGACATGGAACAGGAGTTATGATGGAATTATTTGTTTCAATTCCTTAGTATTTTGATTATAATTAACCCCGATGTATGCACAAAGTCACCATAGCTTACAGGTAATGATCTTAGGGTCATTTATGAGTGTCTCTGGTTTGATTTGAATGATAGAGTATTTTAATTACTTTTAGAGAGATGGTGATTTTAGCAAGCATACCAAATTCATTACAAACATATAGTACCTAAACGTTTTTGTCGTTGGAAACATTACAAAAGTCCTAATAGGTTTCCTTGCTGCTCCTGCTGGTGTGTTCATCACATTCTTCCTGCTCCTCTGTCATTCCTCTCAGTTGGACAATCTCTTATGAAGTGTCCCGTTTCACCACATAGGTAGCATACTGGTCCTACCTTGGTGCTGGTGATTGAAAGGAGATGCTGGGTCGGGGCCTTGCAGAAACGAACGGTATGTCCTTTCCTGTTGCAGTTGTTACAGTGTAAAATCCGACAATTTCCTATGTGATGGTAGTTACACTTGTTACACTTTGGTAGTGCTCCCACATATTTCTTGTCTAGTGCTTGAGCGATAGATGTTGTGACTGATGAAGTGGCATGTGTTGTGTCTGCTGTCGTAGTTGTCGGGGTGGCCACGGGTTGTTGTCTTTTAGCGGATCTGTTGAGAGAAAAACTTGGAGACACACTTGAACAAACGTTAGAACAAGTATATTGCGGAATAGTTAATCTCAAGGGATCTAAAAGCTCAATAATAATATAGTTAGATAGTTAGATAGTTACTTGCGGAAAGTAAAGAAATATAAATGACAACAATTGTTATATCAAGAATACACTTAAACTGATTCATAACAAGGAATGCATTCACTCTGAGTTAGTAAGGAAGATCAAGTTTAGTGATTAAGTCTAGAAGACTTGCTCTGAAGAGAGGTTATGTTTCAGTAGCAGTTTAGAGTGTGAAGAGTAGTAAGATAGAGAAGTGAAGAAGATAACTTGGAGAAATATATTCAGAATAATTCACAAGTCATCGAGTGATAAGAGAGATGGTTGAAGAAGAAATCTTGTGTATTAAGATGTTAAGAGTTATGAATACATTAGAAAGAGTCTCTATTTATAGAGTCTCAGAAACAAGCAACTACTCTATAAGCAGCCGTGCAAGGCATGCTGGATAATAAAGTACATTACATAAAGATAAGTAACGGAAATAACAAAGACTGCGGATGCTGAAGACGTGTTGACTCCGGGTGCTGAGATGATTGCTGATGGAGAACAGTTGCGGTTGATAGATGATTGCGGTATCTTAGTTCAAGAGGGTCACTTTTATGTTTTAACAGGATCTTTAAGATTGGTTGCGCTCCTTTTTGTTCCAAAACTTTCGCTTCTTGTTCGTAGGTTTGTGGCTTGAGGTATTTTCGTTGGTAGACGCCCGTTGGTGTTCCTGATTGATAATACGGTTGGTATTTCTGACACCATCTTCGTGTCTGCTGGCATGGGTAGCATTTAGCTGTGACATTACGGCTGCCACGGCTGCCGTGACTGCAGCTTGAAAAGTTGCAGGGTCTATCTGCAAGGTTGGCGCCTTGCTAGTTGGTTGGTTGCCTCTTGGTGAAGACATCGCTCTGCTTCACGATGAAAACGACTTCATGAGTGGGGATAATTATCTCAAGTGCATTCTTACGATTTATCTTCACATATATAAATTTTTGCACATTGTTGTACTATTCTTAGTGTTTTTGCTAACGTTCCTGAGATGAAGTTATGGCAGTGGGTAGGAGAAGGTTTCATATGGGCGTTTTAAGATTTACTCATCTTGGGATCATGTTTGTTCACACTTGGCTGAGGAGTTTTGATGGGATCCGATGCATTAGTGTTGGTATGATCACACCCTATAGGTCTACGAAGAAGGAACCTCCCAACCAAAATGTTAAAAGGTGAGACGATAATGAGTTTTTAGAATGGCTATGTAGCGAGTTTTCTCACTAAGTTTACCTTAGTTCAATTTGCAACGTAATTCGGTTATTAAGGGTGTTCTGTAAACAGTTCATAACGAGAGTCTTTATATGGTAAACTTATGTGTTTTAGTAGTTCTGTATCCAAGTGAAACCTTGTAATTTGACCCAAACTGGGTCCTAAGCCCATCTTGTTAATATGATTCTAGTAATTCTGGCTTCAGCGAAAATTTTAACCTAGATGTAGGTTTACTCCAGACTATTGTAGGGAAAAGTTTTGATAGCAACTAGATCCCTTGATTAGTATAACCGCTTAAATCACAATGTTGTGTTTACGCTTAGAATAGAGTAGCACCAACGGATACTCACGAACCTAATTTACAAGGTCTTGTGATCGGTATGAACTTTACTCACGACAATCCGTCCCTTGCGATGCCTGAGGCAAGGTCGATGCACCTTGCAGCTCTGCCAACCGATGCTTGGCTGCAATCCTTCTCTCTTTGGATGTCATGTGTCTACCCCGTTACTCTCTTTCCTCTTCACGAGCGGCGATAAGGTTCTAAAAAGAATGTTGGCTTCTGAAATAGTAGTCTCTTTTTGAGTCTCGGGTACGTGAGACAGTAGGGTCTGTAGTAGCGCGCAATTTTCTGAACTCGGGTTGTAGTTTTCCTATTTTAATCCCCAATGTTCTCGATCTGCCGGGTCTTTCTCCGGGAGGGCTCTGTCAGTCGATCCCCCGTGGTTGAGGTCATAGCACCCTCGTTGGTCCCCACATGGTGGTTGCTGTCATTGTTGTCGACATTCAACCCTCAATCTCGGTTGCCCAACGGGGCACAGGTTCGATGTAGTCGAAACGGTTCGTGGGAACCCTTGCTATGCATGGAGGGTTGATTACCTCCGGTTCCGCTTCTGATTCGTCTCATAACCATCCACCATTTCTCTGGTTGGGAAAGTAGGGATCGCATGGTAAGTAGGATCTTGATATGTTATACGTGCGAGAATAGGAGTGGAAGAGATAACTACTAGGCGTCTAACTCTATAATTAACTACTTATAGGGGTATTTAGTTTTCACATAAGTTGGTTATAGTATTACAAAATAATCCTATAGTATTTTAATGTTTGATTTGTGCTTTTCAATGTTTGTTTGTAGATAGAATTGGTAAGTTTATAGTCTTGTTGCAACACCACAACCATTCTCGGGTATATGCTAATCACTTCTGGGTTAGACATAATTGATCAGGCTATGTCCTTCCTAGACCTAACTATACATCCCCAAGCCTACTTGTGCCATTCAACAATCATTACTTTTGTTTTCGTTCTAGCATGATGCTGACCTTAGTATGTATGCATGCATGTATACTTTTAATAAGAAACTATTTATTTCTAAAAGTATAGTTATTTGGAAAATGTTAAATCAGAGACCTTAGTCCCAATGCATTTATAGTTTGTATATCTTATGTGGTTCGATATACTTAGTTCACTATAAACAATGCTCTGATACCAATCTATCATACCCCCAAACCAAGGATGGCGGAAACGTCCGGGGGTGGAGGACTTCATGTATAGTATCACAACAACGAGTATAATAGTGCTCAAAGTAAATACGACCATCATAAATATAATTGAAAAAGGTACACCAAAGTATATGTTTACATGATTCAAATCAATTACATTATGATGACAAAATGAACTGTTTAACGATTTATCATCCCATCCTCAAAATGCTGTTGATTTCCTGTTTCACTGAATTCCTGAGAATACAAGTAGTTTTGAAAGAGTGTCAACACAAAGGTTGGTGAGTTCATAATTTTTTGAGATAAGGTTTTTGGAAACCGTTCTTTATAATGTGTTGTGTGTTACCAAGAAAAATCCAATATTTTCCTTTTAAAAGTTATGTGGTCCTAAATCCAAGAACCAAGAGTAAACAAGTATTTTCCGTACTTAATGATATAATCGTGGTTTTAAATCGGCATAAAATCCTTTTTGATTTGAGGGAAAATCCCGTAATGAATGACGTGTAGTCTTAAATACCAAGACCGAAAGTGTACAGTAATATCCGTACGTATTGAGATAGAAAGTGATTTTAAATTAACATAAAACCCCTTTTGATTATGAAAATTGCCGTAAACTTTATGAGTTGTTAACTTCTTATGTGAGTCGCTATAACCGTACTATGACTGAATGAACCTGCCACTACAGCTCAGGTGTGGGGTGTCTAACCCAATATATATCTATACACAACTATCACGTTCTCCCTACAAGAGACTTTGATTATAGCTACCAGGAATTTGGATCCCGTACTCGAACGTACGGGAAGAGAATGTCTCACAATTTAAGTTAACAAGTTTACGTGTGGTGTGCGTGAGTGTAAAACCCTTTTCTGTTTTGTATGAATGTACCCTTTTTGTATGAGTGTGTTATGTGATGTATCATAAACTATACCTATTATAGTTTATCAAAACAAGGGTAAAAGTGGTAATGTACATATACTATACTTAACATAGTTTATTCAAATGTTTGTATGTAATAGCTGTACTTTGATTATAACAAATTGTTATTTCTTTGCTTTGTCTAGAAAACTTCATTTGTTAACTGATGTATGTCTATATACTAAGACAAAATGTCATTTATTTGAAATGAAATTGATTACATTTTTCTGCTGTTAACATTTTCTTTTAATGTTCTTAGAAAATTTATAGAAAAATTATCAAAAGTCCAAATCGGAATCCGTAAATTCTGAGATTTTGGGAAATGAGTCTAGTTTGTTCATAATTTTTATTATGAATTTTAATGACCTCTAAATTGTGTGAAAACGTCCATAATCACAGACTGGTCCAGATTGATGTTTGAAATGATAGGCAGTTTTGTAAAAATCACCATAAATTGTAGAAAAATCGTATGGAGTTGTTCAAGTAGTCATTTTAAAGCTAAGAACCGGAACTACATGAATCTAAAACAGTTTTGAAAACTAAAATGTTTAGGTTGTCGAAAAAAGTCTGTGAATGGAGTCCAACTTTTCTGATGAAGGCTGTTAGAAAAGTTTAGTTATGTTCTTGGTGTTTTAACTTGTATTCCCCCCTAAAAACTTAAGAAAATATGAAAATGTAGGGGTATAACTCACCTTATGTGATTTCAGTAGATGAATGTTGGAGAAGAGAAGTGTTCAACTCAAGAACACTTGAAGATGCCTTGAAGATTTGAAGATCTAACATAAGTATGACGATGTTTGTGTAAGCAATCTATGATTTGGATGACAGATAGTAGAATATCTAAGTGTAAGAGGAAGATACTTACCAAATGTAGAAGAAAAGCTTGGAAATAAGCCTTGAATCTCGAAATCTTAGAGAGAGGGAGTGAGAGAAAATGAAGTAGTCACTTGGTGGGAAAATGGAGTAATGTGAGGAGAGAAGAGGGTTTTCTAGCTTTTGCTCAACATTATGGCTGAAAAAGAGTGGGAAAATGACAATGATTGACTAGGTATGGGTGAATAGTGACTAGGGGTTATACTATGAAGGTATGGGGAGGTTGCTTGTGTCATACACTAAGGCAAGGTCAACACTCCACCCATAAATCTTACCTACTAGATTTTATTCTTAGGCAAGGATTTTCCCTAAAATATAATTAAAATATGAATATTTGGGGTTTATTATGTTAAAATACGAGTTTGGGTGAAAATCCCGCGTTAAAATCTCGAAAAACAGGCTCAAAACGCTAAAAATATTGAAAACCGGGCAAAAACTACAAAATTCCGAAATTTGGGTCGAGGATGCAAAGGTTCGGCTCCTTAGGAGCTTAGAACCGAGAGCAAGAGAAGAACCGAGAGAGGAGGGTTTGGCTGCGCGGGTCGCTCCTCGGATAGAAGCTCAAGCCCTCGGACCGAAGGTCAGCTCCTTAGACCGAAGGTGTAATCCTCTCAGACCGAAAGTGAGAAGAGAAGAGCAGAAGGTCAGGCTCGGTTTGGGTATGAAAGTATGTCCATTTCGGTTGAGAGGGTCTCGGCTCCTAAGAGGTTTCGGTTCCTGAGAGGGTTTCGGTTCCTAAGAGGAGTTTCGGCTTCTTAAGTCCGTTTTTCGCGTAGACTTCCGTTTTTGAGCCGTTTCCGCCAAATTCGTGGGTCGGGATGCCCCGAGTGATTATAAAAAGTTGAGAGAGAGATTTGGGAGAGATTTGTCATACTTGGAGAAATTTGGGAGAGATTTGACATTCTTGGAGAGATTCCTCATACAGAGAGAGATTTAGGAGAGATTTGACATTCTTGGAGAGATTTCTCGTACAGAGAGAGATTTGGGAGAGATTTGACATTCTTGGAGAGATTTCCCATACAGAGAGGGATTTGGGAGAGATTTCACATACTTGGAGAGATTTAACATTCTTGGAGAGATTTCTCATACAGAGAGAGATTTGGGAGAGATTTGACACACTTGGAGAGATTTCACATACAGAGAGAGATTTGGGAGAGATTTGACATACTTGGAGAGATTTGACATACTTGGAGAGATTTCACATACAGAGAGAGATTTGACATACTTGGAGAGATTTCACATACGGTGAGAGATTTGGGAGAGATTTCTTGTGTGACCTTTTTGAGTGTTTGGCTTCGCAATGCAAGGTTCGTAGACCTCGTTAAGTCTTGTTATGACTGTCATATTCCCCCGGGGGTTTAGGAATAATGTTTTATCGAGTAGTTTCATCACTTGCCCTGATTAGGGTTTAGAGTGCAAAGATGGACCTGCACTCCAACTCTTGAGGTGTTTCTAACGAAAACCTTCATAGTCAGTGAGATAGGGTTTTACCAGACGAGTGTTTAGAAAGTTTTTAACCTTCCCATTATGGTCTAGTTGACGCTTTCTCATTATGATTCTTATCGGGAAAGAATCATGCTCTTACTTGCTTTGCTATTTCATGAATAGCAAGCTCTGCTCAGGGCTAACTCAATCCTTAGAGATTTTCTGAAGTGTTGGACTATCTCGGGAGGTGGTCCTGTTATTTTTGTGTGAGATAGTGTTCTTGGAACACCTAGTAGTCCAATGAATCTCTAAGACATGCTCTATTCTCCAAGGTGTCGGTTTATTCCAGTTCCAGAAAGCGCGTTTTCTTGTATAACCCATCAACTAACACCTAGACTGGTGTCAAGTCTATAATCTCTTCAGGATCTGGGTTATAAGGCTTAACGCAACCTACTTTCGCACTTTATTCAAGTATTCTTGGCTGTGGAGGTTATCCTGTGGTTCTTGGCATTCTAAGATTTACTTCGGAGGATGCAGTCTATTGTCAACAGGGTGGCGATGACTTCTTCCACGTGGGGAGGCGGAGTGTCCTAGGCACTACTCGTCAGTAACGGGGTGGACGAAGTGCCTGAGTAGTGCGAGCGTCTTTTGCAAATACTCTTCCGAAGGTTCTGAGTTTTCTCGATCTAGGTCAAATCTAGAGAGTATAGGGTTCCATCACTCGGAACTCTAATCTCCTCATCCACTCTTTTCAGAGTTGAACTTATCACAACTTCTAGGTTTCCGGGATATCCGCTAAGATGCTTAATTCGTGGGATTAAGCGTGAATGGATGGTCGTAGTCAATGTCCTCGACTCTTACGACTCAGATTTCTTTACAAATTGAGGGTGTTAGCTACTATGTTGGCTTAACCGGGATGACAACAAATTTCGGATTTGTGGTCATTATAGTAGCTCAACCCGCAGTGGTTCTCTTGACTCTAGTTCTTATTCTATGGGATAGGATAAAGGGTTTTACTATGAGGTTCGTGGTAGAGCTCATACTTGGCTTAACCACTAATACTTGGTGTATGCAGGCCATATATAATTGAGGTCGACCAGATGTTCAGTTGTGCGACTCCACCCTAGACCCATAACCCAACGAGGAACAGGGAGTAGGGAGGAAGCACACATCTTAAATCTTTTGGATCCCAATTATATACCACTCTTATGCATATACTCAGTCATAGTAGTCAGTCCCATGAGTTCTTTCCTCTTGATTCACGAACCTGATTGTGGGGTGCTAAGGGTCTTTTTGGGGGATCTACGGAGAAAGCTTCGGGTGGTTACCGTCTTCTGAAATACCTACGGTGTCTTTTGCTTCGGGTTCTATCTATCTAAGAAAGGTTGCTTAACAGCGTGGGATACCCTACTCCGGGGTATTTCGGAAAGTTTTAGGTAAGTGAGACGACTGACGGATCGCATTAGGTTTTATTATTAGGTTTGGAAGAACCTTTATTTGCCGAAATGGCTATGGTGAAAGTTCTTTTTACACAACACTAGGAATTTACACATGGTTGCACTAAGTCGAACCATGATCGATAGAGGCGTCGAAGTTGGCATACATCGACCTGACATAGAATGAGGGTCGATAGGGCTATGCACTGAACTGGCACACAAGTACTTGGTTTCTCGGACTTCGTCCCATGTATCACTGTCGCGGATACTTGGACTGATAGTGTGACAACCCGATATTTCGAGACAATGTAATGTAAAACCAATCAAATCTAGGTCAAAATATAACCTTCCTAAAATCTTATTTGGGTTAAATAAAGTAGTAGGAATCATATCAAGGTTTTCGTACATAAAAAGAACGTCCAAATCTGACTTCGGATGAGGAAGTTATGAATTTTTGAAGAAATTCCTTAATCACGTCATTTTAATAAATAAATAATAGAAATAATTTCGGAATTTGCCAACGGAGTCTAAACGAAAGTTGTAGATCTTGGTCTCACCTTCGCGTGGATATAAAGAACGTCAAAAACGGAGTTCGTATGAGGGAGATATGAATTTTAGAAGTTTATTTAAAATAAATATAAATTTAATTATAAACTCCCGGTATTATCCGAAGGGGAGTCATCGGATAGGACCGAAGTACGCCCTGCGTACCTTCGTACGCCCCGCGTACTCAGATCAAGGGCCTCGGATCGTCCACGTCGCCTATGCGAAGCTTCCAACCCGCCCGTCCGACCCGCCGCCCGTTCGACCCGCCGTCCCATCCGAAGTGCATAAGCGATGACGTCTCGTACGCGCTGCGTACCCTCGTACGCCCAGCATACCGAGGCGGTTCAGCACCCCTATAAAAAGGATGCGAGGCTTTCCGAAATTTTGCTCACTTCTCTCTTTTCTATCACGATCTTGCCTCGATTTCCGTGCCCGTTCAAACCCGAAGCTCTGGTCTTTTTGCTCAAGTCCTGAGGGTCGATTTTACTCCCAAGATTCCCGAGAATCCCAAGAAAAATCCGTTTTCCGAGACGAAACTCTGCCCGGTTTTCCATCTCGTTTTCTTTAATCAATCAAGTGAGTTCATACCCCTTAATTTACCTTTTAAATGTTCTATAAATTCGTTTATATGCTTTCAAGGGGGGGGGGTACAAGTTAAATACTTATAGTTATTGCTTCAATCACATGTGATTGCATTAATCACATGATATTAATAACTAGGGAAACCAGTGATTTTATCACTGTTCAAACTGTCTATCAAACTGTTTTTCTTCAAAATGTTTTACAAACCCATTTACTTTTCAAACTTATATTACAACTGTGATTCAAACAAATGTTCCTTATACTTAAACTGTTTTAATCAAACCTATGCCTTCAAATTGTTTTATAGATTGACATCAAGTCGATCTTTCTTTTAAATAATACTTATGTTTCAAATGTCTTATAAAAACTTATTTATGCTTTTATAATATAAATTGCATGCCCATATATGTATAGATGTATAAATAATGTTTAAAGGGCTTAGGAAGGCCATCCACCCTATTTCCTTTTTCTCGATTTGGATGTGGTCTGGTGGGATTTCGGGTGACCATCTGAAGGTCGTTTCAATATTAATTATATATCCAATATACATATATAGACATAAAAGTACTTCCATATTCATACGTACTAGCCACCTCATTAGTGAGTTACCATCGGGGTAACACAGGATCATACTATTACATATGTTAGATCAATGAGTCAGTTCATTCATGAGTCTATACATTACATTACATTACTATGAGAACATATACAACTATACGAGAACGAGGAACATTACCGTCACATTAATACGTTAACAATTGTGATCCACTGTATCGGAGCATGCCTTAAATGTCATGGCCCGAGTTGTAGCCAGAATTCTCTTGGAGGGAGAGCGTTGAGTTTGCGTATAAATCTATACTGGATTGACTATCCTACACCTTGCTGCTAGCTACAGCCGGACCTGCAGGTCTGCGGGTGCCAAACGTCATTCTGTTATTACGACCGTTCTTATTGTCGTTGTTATCAGTCGATAGTATGGTGCAATTATCACATTATACCTTAATACAAATCCGGTTTAAGGTAATTAGTACAGCAGTAGTCACTATAAAACTAAGCTACAGTACTACAA
The DNA here is from genome assembly GCF_051521515.1 of Lactuca serriola. NCBI lineage: Eukaryota > Viridiplantae > Streptophyta > Magnoliopsida > Asterales > Asteraceae > Lactuca > Lactuca serriola. Next base: position 131,346,737 of record NC_136416.1, on the reverse strand, counting down.
TGATTTACCCATTACATATTTTTAGTGATAACCTCACTTGAATTTTAATGTACAAACTATATTTTGTTAAAAGATAGTTGCACTTGGGAAATTACACACTTTTACAACAAGCGAACATACAAAACAGTTAAAGCCTTGGTAGAAGGCTACTTTTTTAGAAAATATAGGTTTTTCTGAGAGATTCAAACTTTTACAAACACTTACATACATGAACTTATACTTGAGACATGTTCAAATGTTTTTGATAACAGACACCGACATTAAAATACTTATGAACTCACCAGCTTAATGCTGATAAACTCTTTCAAAATAACTTGTATTCTCAGGTCATCAGTAGACAGGTACCGATGCCAGCTTTTGAGATGATGGAGCGCACTCAAGACTCATCATATTATTATTTTGATTTACGTTATATTTTTGGTGTCTAAAACTGTACAGAACACGCTTGTATTAAAATTATATATTTAATGCAATGGATGATGTTGTTTGCTTATTTACATTTACTGTGTTGTGATTACTTTACATGACGTCCTCCGCCCCATAACGTTTCCGCCGTTCTTGGTTTTGGGGTGTGACAGATTGGTATCAGAGCATTGTTTATAGTGAATCGAGTATATCAACCCATAAAAGATATACTAAACTATAAACCCATTAGGGATTAAACTCTGACCAAGAGTCTATACTTTAAATATTAAAATATTTAATTAAGTATACTAGTCTGCATTCATACTAAAATCAATGTCACAATGACAAGAACAAAAGTATTATGATTGTTAAATATCACAAGTGAGCTCGGGGATGTATAGTCAGTCCTGGGAATGGCATAGCATGATCAACTATGCTGGTCCTAGGAGTGATTAGCATATGCCCTAGAATGGTTGTGATAGGTTAACAAGTCTAAAAACTTACCAACAATACCACAAGAAGATCAGTAGAACTTAAAATACTATAGGTGCATTTTGTACTACTAGTTACACGTATACTATATTCTTATACCTCTCTTCTCGCGTAGATCTAATGGCTAGATTCCATCATGGCGACCCGTACTTTCCAAATAAAGGCAATGTCGGGTGGATCGATGAAGAGCCCGATGATGAGCATCCAATCCCTTTGGATGATCACCTCGCAGAAGGCTTTTCTGATGGATCCTACTCCGAGCCTGAAGTCAACAACCTACTGCTCGTAGGTCAAGCCCGAACAACAATCCTCGACCAGCGTTTCCAGGTCCTACTCCCTTGTGGGTAAACAACTTGAATCGCTGGAGTGATGAACAGGGTCAACCCTTACCATACCTTGGGGACCGAAGCTTTCACAATGTCAGCGATGGTGGCTCTGCTGACCGAGCTCTGCCTGTCATTATCCACAGAATAGCTCGTAAAGTCGAGCAAGGTCGAGCAGCCATCGACTGGGTCATAGAGTTTGATGCCAACTCAGGTGTCAACACAGTCCGCATCCGCCGTCTTGAAGAAGACATGGAACGGACCCGGAGAACAAATAAAACCCTGCAGTAGCAGTTGGCTGCCTCACGAGCTGAAATCTTGGAACTTCGAGCTCGTCAGAGGACTCAGGATCGACACCTTCAAGAGGTGTTTCGTCAAGTGTCCGACCGCAGTACTCGCCCGGGATTTTCCCATCGCCATTGGTTGATGTCTAGTACATCTCTGTCTTTTGATTAAAGAATAGCCTTTAACATCTGTGCTCTAAGTAGCACTTGTCTGTAAATATTTCTAACTTTCCGTACTCAAATTTGAAATCTAAGAACTGTCAAACTTTTCTATATGGTATGATGTAAGACCTACTGTTAGGTCGATTTTCCATGAACTTATTACATCAGTAATACCAGTATTATTGAGATCTATCTATCTGTGGGAAAAATCTATACACATGTGCTTTCCTACTAATATTTCTTATTGTGGTTTCAAGCACTCTTTCAACTGTTGGACTATGGTTAGTTAGTCCATGTGTCACTCTCACGTTGCTTACAAATTGATTCTTACCATTTTCTTATCTTTATAAACTTATAGCTGAAAGATGCCTCCTCGCAAATCTCCCAGGAATAATCCTGCACCACCACCTCCTCCGCCTCCGGTCATCGATACTGTAGCCCTGAATGCTGCTCTAGCTGCAGCAGTGGCAACTGCCATGGCTCAGTATCACTCTTCTGATGCCAGCAGAGGTGGAACCCCTGTGGAATCAACCCCGGTTGAAACCCCTGTGCGCTCGAGAGAGTGCTCATACAAGGATTTCACAAATTGCAAACCGAAGCCTTTTTACGGCACCGGCGGAGTCATTGCCCTCTTGCAATGGCTCGAGAAGACTGAATCAGTCTTCGAAATCTGTTCATGCCCTGCGGCGAGTAAAGTCAAGTACGCCGCATGCACCTTTGAAGGAAAGGCCCTGACATGGTGGAACGGCCATGTCAAGGCACTAACTCTCGTCGTAGCCAACGACATAGGCTGGGAAACAATGAAAGACCTCATGACTGAGGAATACTGCCCGAGGGGCGAAATCCAGAAACTGGAGCAGGAACTTTGGAACCTGACGATGAAGGGCACCAACGTGGTCGCTTATACTGCCCGATTCAGCGAGCTGGTGGCCCTCTGCCCCAATATGGTTCCCACCGAGGGGAAGAAGATCGAGAGGTACATATGGGGGCTAGTGCCTCCGTATCAGGGGAATGTTCTAGCATCAAACCCCGCTACCTTCGACAGTGCCAAACGATTGGCACAACGACTCATTAACCATGGAGTCAAAACCCCTACAACCACAACCACCCTAGCCTTCCCGGAACCCTCCAAACCCGATGATACTAAGCGGAAATTCTGGGATGAAAAGAAGAAGCAACAGGCTACCAAAAAGCAGCAAATTGCGGCAATTCATGCCGCAATACCCCCTGCTGCTGCTACTAACGCTCCGGTGAGTCCGTATGCTGGAAGTTCGCCCAAGTGCAACAAATGCAACTACCACCACAACGGCCCCTGCCGTGAAATGCAGTGCTCTAACTGCAACAGGAAAGGACACACCGTCCGATTCTGTAAGTTCCCGGCACAACCTATCAACCAAGTCCCTGGCTCTTGCGCGAGCCCAACCTGCTATGGATGTGGCGAAGCATGCCACTTTAAGAGGGATTGCCCCAAAGCGAGGAATGCTGGAGGAGCAGGGACGGTACTAGCTATAGGCCACGGGGAAGCAGTTGCTGACCCGACAGTGGTGACTGGTACGTTCCTCCTCGATAACTCCTATGCATGCATTCTGTTCGATAGTGGAGCGGAGCGAAGCTTCGTAAACCATAAATTTGCTCGCATGCTTAATCAACCACCGCACGCACTCAAAGAACTATTCACAGTAGAAATGGCTAATGGAAAAATTGAAAGTACGAGTAGCATATACTTAGGTTGTACCCTAACTCTAGATAACCATTCATTTCCAATCGACCTCATGCCAGTCTCAATAAAAAGTTTCGACGTTATCATTGGCATGGATTGGTTAAGCCTTCATCGTGCCGACATCATGTGCTTCGAGAAATCAGTCCGTCTAAACCTTCCATCTAACGAAACTCTTATAGTCTACGGCGACAAACCCGGTGCAAGTCTTCGCATCATATCAAGTATTCAAGCACAGAAATACCTGCGTAAGGAATACCATGCATTCCTTGCTCACGTCGTCGACACGAGCCTCGAAACGAAAGAACTAAAGAACATCCCTATAGTGAGTGACTTCCCCGACATTTTCCCAGAAGAACTACCCGGGTTACCTCCGCAACGACAGGTCGAGTTCAGAATCGACTTAGTCCCGGGAGCTACCCCAGTAGCCAAGTTGCCCTACCGCTTAGCACCAGCTGAGATGCAGGAACTCTCTGGTCAACTTAACGAATTGCTCAGCAAGGGCTTTATAAGACCGAGTTTCTCACCTTGGGGAGCACCGATCTTGTTCGTTAAGAAGAAAGACGGATCATTCCGTATGTGTATTGACTACAGAGAACTCAACAAACTGACGGTCAAGAATCGTTACCCTCTGCCTCGCATAGATGATCTATTCGACCAACTACAGGGGGCAAACTATTTTTCTAAGATTGATCTGAGATCCGGATATCACCAGTTGCGAGTGCTAGAGGAGGATGTGCCGAAGACAGCCTTCCAAACTCGTTACGGACATTACGAGTTCGTGGTGATGCCATTCGGATTGATCAATGCGCCCGCAGTCTTCATGGATCTGATGAATAGAGTATGCCGACCTTACTTGGATCAGTTCGTCATCGTTTTCATTGACGACATCCTGATCTACTCCCGAAGTAAGAAAGAGCACGGCGATCACCTGCGACAAGTTCTAGAGACTTTACGAAAAGAGAAGCTTTATGCGAAGTTCTCGAAATGTGAATTTTGGATCCGGAGAGTTGAATTCTTAGGACACGTAGTAAGCGAAGAGGGAATCCACGTGGACCCATCCAAAATTAAAGCCATTGAGAACTGGTCAGCACCGAAGACGCCTACAGAAATTCGTTAATTTCTAGGTCTCGTTGGCTACTACCGTAGATTCATTCAGAACTTCTCTCGAATAGCGAAAGCCCTTACAACCCTAACCCAGAAAGGCGTGGCCTTTGACTGGGAAGAGAAACAAGAAAGAGCGTTCCAAACGCTCAAACGAGCCTTGTGCACGGCGCCAATACTATCCCTTCCCGAAGGAATAGAAGACTTCGTATTCTATTGCGATGCATCGAATCAAGGGCTCGGATGTGTCCTGATGCAGCGAGGTAGGGTCATCGCCTATGCCTCGAGACAGTTGAAGACACACGAGGTTAACTACACGACCCACGATCTTGAACTAGGAGCAGTAGTGTTTGCTCTGAAGATCTGGAGACACTACTTGTATGGAACGAAGAGCACTATCTTTACCGACCACAAGAGTTTACAACACATTTTCGATCAAAAGGAGCTCAACATGAGACAACGACGGTGGGTCGAGCTACTCAGTGATTACGAATGCGATATTCGTTATCATCCGGGTAAAGCCAACGTAGTAGCAGACGCCCTAAGTCGGAAGGAATATTCTGGTCGCAAAGTCAAGTCATTATCGATAACCATCCATTCACACCTGACTAAGCAAATTCAGGCGGCTCAACTTGAGGCCATGAAACCTGAAAATGTGTCAAGTGAATCCCTTAGAGGAATGGACAAGAATTTAGAAGCCAAGGGTGACGGAGCTTTATATTTCATGAACCGGATCTGGACACCGAAACACGGTGGTTTCCGAGACTTGGTCATGACCGAGGCGCATAACACTCGGTATTCCGTCCACCCAGGTTCAGATAAGATGTATCTGGATCTTAAGAAGCTATACTGGTGGCCTAATATGAAAGCAGAGATTGCTACCTTCGTAAGTAAATGCCTTACTTGCGCAAAGGTTAAGGTCGAGTACCAGAAGCCCTCTGGTTTATTGCAACAACCAGAGATCCCGGAATGGAAGTGGGAGCGGATCACTATGGATTTCATAACCAAGTTGCCCAAGACAACGGGTGGACTTGACACCATATGGGTCATCGTTGATAGATTGACCAAGTCTGCACACTTCCTGCCTATCAAAGAAACCGACAAGATGGAGAAACTTACGAGAACATACATTAGGGAAATCGTACGGCTACATGGTGTACCTATGTCCATTATCTCCGATAGAGATAGTAGGTTCACCTCAAGATTTTGGCAATCACTACAACATTCCCTAGGAACGAGGCTGGACATGAGCACAGCCTACCATCCTCAGACCGACGGACAGAGTGAGAGGACCATCCAAACACTGGAAGATATGTTGCGAGCCTGCGTGATTGACTTTGGGAAGGCATGGGATGCTCATTTACCCCTTGTCGAGTTTTCCTATAATAACAGTTATCACACGAGCATCAAGGCTGCTCCATTTGAAGCTCTCTACGGCCGAAAGTGCAGATCCCCTCTGTGCTGGGCTGAGGTGGGTGATACCCAATTAGCCGGGGGGCAAGCTTCCGACAGTAATCTCACCGGACCGGAGATCATTCGGGAAACGACAGAGAAAATCGTTCAGATCCGTGAACGATTGAAAGCCTCTAGAGACCGACAGAAGAGCTACGTTGATAAACGAAGGAAACCTTTGGAATTTCAGGTGGGAGACCGAGTCCTCCTCAAAGTCTCACCCTGGAAGGGCTTGATACGCTTCGGCAAGCGTGGGAAGCTTAATCCGAGGTACATAGGGCCTTTCGAGATTCTTGCAAGAGTCGGCCCCGTAGCTTACAAACTCGAACTACCAGACGCACTTCGTAATGTGCATTCTACATTCCACATATCTAACTTGAAAAAGTGTCTATCCGACGAGACTCTTGTAATCCCACTCGACGAGATCGAGAAAAACGAGAGCCTCAACTTCGTGGAAGAACCTGTAGAGATCATGGACCATGAGGTCAAGCAGACAAAGCAAAGTCGTATCCCTATCGTGAAGGTTCGCTGGAATGCCAAGCGAGGACTGGAATTCACTTGGGAACGTGAGGATCAGATGAAACTGAAATACCCTCACCTTTTTGCTTAGTTATTTGTAATTTCTTACTTGCTTAAATTCTAATTTCGGGACGAAATTCCTTCTAACGGGGGGATGATGTGACAACCCGATATTTCGAGACAATGTAATGTAAAACCAATCAAATCTAGGTCAAAATATAACCTTCCTAAAATCTTATTTGGGTTAAATAAAGTAGTAGGAATCATATCAAGGTTTTCGTACATAAAAAGAACGTCCAAATCTGACTTCGGATGAGGAAGTTATGAATTTTTGAAGAAATTCCTTAATCACGTATTTTAATAAATAAATAATAAAAATAATTTCGGAATTTGCCAACGGAGTCTAAACGAAAGTTGTAGATCTTGGTCTCACCTTCGCGTGGATATAAAGAACGTCAAAAACGGAGTTCGTATGAGGGAGATATGAATTTTAGAAGTTTATTTAAAATAAATATAAATTTAATTATAAACTCCCGGTATTATCCAAAGGGGAGTCATCGGATAGGACCGAAGTACGCCCTGCGTACCTTCGTACGCCCCACGTACTCAGATCAAGGGCCTCGGATCGTCCACGTCGCCTATGCGAAGCTTCCAACCCGCCCGTCCGACCCGCCACCCGTCCGACCCGCTGCCCGTCCGACCCGCCGTCCCATCCGAAGTGCGTAAGCGATGACGTCTCGTACGCGCTGCGTACCCTCGTACGCCCAGCGTACCGAGGCGGTTCAGCACCCCTATAACAGGGATGCGAGGCTTTCCGGAAATTCTGCTCACTTCTCTCTTTTCTCTCACGATCTTGCCTTGATTTCCGTGCCCGTTCAAACCCGAAGCTCTGGTCTTTTTGCTCAAGTCCCGAGAGTCGATTTTACTCCCGAGATTCCCGAGAATCCCGAGAAAAATCCATTTTCCGAGACGAAACTCTGCCCGGTTTTCCATCTCGCTTTCTTCAATCAATCAAGTGAGTTCATACCCCTTAATTTACCTTTTAAATGTTCTATAAATTCGTTTATATGCTTTCAAGGGGGGGGGGTACAAGTTAAATACTTATAGCTATTGCTTCAATCACATGTGATTGCATTAATCACATGTGATTAATAACTAGGGAAACCAGTGATTTTATCACTGTTCAAACTGTCTATCAAACTGTTTTTCTTCAAAATGTTTTACAAACCCATTTACTTTTCAAACTTATATTACAACTGTGATTCAAACAAATATTCCTTATACTTAAACTGTTTTAATCAAACCTATGCCTTCAAATTGTTTTATAGATTGACATCAAGTCGATCTTTCTTTTAAATAATACTTATGTTTCAAATGTCTTATAAAAACTTATTTATGCTTTTATAATATAAATTGCATGCCCATATATGTATAGATGTATAAATAATGTTTAAAGGGCTTAGGAAGGCCATCCACCCTATTTCCTTTTTCTCGATTTGGATGTGGTCTGGTGGGATTTCGGGTGACCATCCGAAGGTCGTTTCAGTATTAATTATATATCCAATATACATATATAGACATAAAAGTACTTCCATATTCATACGTACTAGCCACATCATTAGTGAGTTACCATCGGGGTAACACAGGATCATACTATTACATCTGTTAGATCAATGAGTCAGTTCATTCATGAGTCTATACATTACATTACATTACTATGAGAACATATACAACTATACGAGAACGAGGAACATTACCCTCACATTAATACGTTAAAAATTATGATCCACTGTATCGGAGCATGCCTTAAATGTCATGGCCCGAGTTGTAGCCAGAATTCTCTTGGAGGGAGAGCGTTGAGTTTGCGTATAGATCTATACTGGATTGACTATCCTACACCTTGCTGCTAGCTACAGCCGGACCTGCAGGTCTGCGGGTGCCAAACGTCATTCCGTTATTATGACCGTTCTTATTGTCGTTGTTATCAGTCGATAGTATGGTGCAATTATCACATTATACCTTAATACAAATCCGGTTTAAGGTAATTAGTACAGCAGTAGTCACTATAAAACTAAGCTACAGTACTACAATGATTTACCCATTACATATTTTTAGTGATAACCTCACTTGAATTTTAATGTACAAACTATATTTTGTTAAAAGATAGTTGCACTTGGGAAATTACACACTTTTACAACAAGCGAACATACAAAACAGTTAAAGCCATGGTAGAAGGCTACTTTTTTAGAAAATATAGGTATTTCTGAGAGATTCAAACTTTTACAAACACTTACATACATGAACTTATACTTGAGACATGTTCAAATGTTTTTGATAACAAACACCGACATTAAAATACTTATGAACTCACCAGCTTAATGCTGATAAACTCTTTCAAAATAACTTGTATTCTCAGGTCATCAGTAGACAGGTACCGATGCCAGCTTTTGAGATGATGGAGCGCACTCAAGACTCATCATATTATTATTTTGATTTACGTTATATTTTTGGTGTCTAAAACTATACAGAACACGCTTGTATTAAAATTATATATTTAATGCAATGGTTGATGTTGTTTGCTTATTTACATTTACTGTGTTGTGATTACTTTACATGACGTCCTCCGCCCCAGAACGTTTCCGCTGTTCTTGGTTTTGGGGTGTGACAGATAGAGTCGACGTGGAAACTATAGAGGGTCCTGTGGTTTCGAAATAATGTACTTTTCGTGAATGGATTCTCACGAGGTCTTTCTATAATCGCTTAGCATACACTAGTCATGTATAATTAAGGTGGGGAGGACTGATGACTGAGCGACTCCACCCTAAATCCACAACCAAACGAGGAACAGGAAATGTGGCAGCATCACTCACTCGAGGCCTATTCATCTTAATTATACATGGCCTTAATGTATATACCGAGCCATTTTAGCTTTACCTGATGAACATTTTGAATTGTTACAACAGTGCTGCGACTTTCGCCTTAAAGAAAGAGTGATTACTTTTAGAATTAGCCTTTTAATGTTTTTAGTTAATGTTTTCGGTTAGTTATCGGAGATTGAGAGACATACCAAAATTTTACCGGGTTCATTGATGCTTCTCCTAGGTATTAGGGTTAGACTCCTCCTGTGCCTTTGTCGTTTCTTTCAGTTGGGCAGTCCCACTTGAAGTGCCCAATTTCACCACATAGATGACAAACTGGACTGGACCCCACATTGGTGGTTGATGTAATGAACTCAACCGGGGCTCTGCAGGTATGAGAGGTATGCCCCTTCCTGTTACACCTAGTACAACAGAGTTCCCGGCAGGTACCATGATGATGGTAGCCGCACTTGCCGCAACGGGGGAGGCTTCCTAGGTATGGTCTTCTAGGCGTCGGGATGGAAGGGTTAGCAGGGATATTGACTGTCTCAGCTCGTTGCCCTTCGGAAGGTCCTTGAGCCGAGGTACTTCCCTCCTCCTTCTTGAGCTTTCTCTTCAGTAGCTTTGGTTGGGGTTCTTGGGTGGCTGGGTACGCAGGCGTTGGTTTCTGTTGTCCATTGCTAAGATCGGGATTTCCGATAGGGCTCTGGCTAACATTGGCGTTGTCAGCATTCAATTGAGCCATGACAGCTGCTACGGCTGCCGAGACTGCAGCTTGGAACGTAGCTTCATCGAATAACAGAGTCGGTTTCTTGCCAGCGGATTGGTTACGTTTCTTTGGAGGCATGGTTTTCCTACACGGAAAGGAACACAAGCTGACGAGAGACGATGTTTAACCCTAGACGTATCTATTCTTACTATAATAGGCATAAATTTTCTCACGCCTCGGATATTGATTATCTGAGTGTCGACCTACATCCCTATGATGTAGTCTGGGTATTCAAGGTAGGGGTATGAGTATCGGAAAGCCATAAGATGGGGGTCGTTCCTACTAAGTTATCATTATACTAGAGAGATTCACTCTCCGGCTCTGGAAAGATTCGACGACAGTTCGAAACGAAGATTGCGGAAAGAAAGGCCCTTGAAGACTCATGGCTAAACACTCTCAATCGAGGTTTTGGGATACGATCTAATCGTATTACTTGCGACGGGAAGAGACGATTTACTCAACACATAGTGTGAGTAGTGTAACCATTAACTCACTAAATTGTATTATTTTATAGGTGTATTAGCACGACTATAACGAGGAAAAGACACTTCTCGGGTTCCATGTACTGGCTCCCTCTGTCTACCTCTTATCTGTGACAATAGTAAATTCCGGGTCAAGTCAAAGTCAATCAAAGTCAACAAGTCAATCGGTCAACTCAGTTAAACCTTGTATATTAGGGTTTACATTATGTAATTACTGTATAACCTACTATTTTAATGAGAAAACATCACTTGGAAAATTCGTGTGTTTAATTTTCCTTAGCCTTAGTGCTAAAAAAATGAACAAAATCTATAAAACAATGTTACATACTCATCTGGAGTGTGTAAGATCCTAAAACATGGCTTAATAGGGTTTTCGGAACTTGCATTGCGAAGCCAGACACTCAAAAATGCCACAAACAAAACCTCCCTCAATCGTATTCACTCTATCTCTCCCAAATCTCTCTCCGTATGTGGAATCTCTCTAAGTATGTCAAATCTCTCCCAAATCTCTCCAAGAATGTCAAATCTCTCCCAAATCTCTTCAAGAATGTGGAATCTCTCTCAAATATCTCTCCGTATGTGAAATCTCTCTAAGTATGTCAAATCTCTCCCAAATCTCTCCAAGAATGTCCAATCTCTCCCAAATCTCTCCAAGTATGTGAAATCTCTCCCAAACCTCTCTCAAAATCTCTCTCAACTTTTTATAATCACTCGGGGTATCCCGACCCTCGAATTTGGTAGAAACGGCTCAAAACCGGAAGTCTACGCGAAAAACGGACTTAAGGAGCCGAAACTCCTCTTAGGAACTGAAACTCCTCTTAGGAGCCGAAACTCCTCTTAGGAGCTGAAACACTAAGAAGCCTCCTGGACCGAACTTCACTCTCGCTTCTGACAAGAATGACCCTCAGTTCTGACAAGAATGCAACCTTCGGTCCCTAGCAGCCCGCGAGATCCTTCGGTTCCAATGCTCACCCGAGCCTCGCTGCTATTCACCTTCTCGCACTCTCGGTTCCTTCCCCTCTCTCGGTCCTTCTCTTCTACTTTCGTTTCCATGCATCAGAAGCCGAACCTCCGGCCAGACTTCGGATTTTTGACACTTTTCACCCATTTTCAATATTTTTAACATTTTAAGCCCGTTTTTCGTGATTTTAACGCGAGATTTTCACTCAAACTCGTATTTTAACATAATAAGCCCTAAATATTCATAATTAATCATATTATCATGAAAATCTTTATTTAAATAGTAAAATTTAGTGGGTAAAGTACAAGGAGGTGGAGTGTTGACTTATCTTTAACTTATGACACAAGCAACCTCCCATACCCACTCCATGACTAACCCACACTCCTCCCCACCATCCCTAGTCACATCATAGTCATTTTCCCACTCAATTTTAGCCTCTCCCACGTTCTAAGAGCTGGAACAACCCATCCTCTCTCCTCACTTCTCTCATTTACTCTCATTTCACCAAAGATCCAACTCCATTTTTCTCTCAAACTTTCTCCATCGATTTCGAGATTCCAAGGCTGATCATCAAGCTTTCTTACATTCTTGGTAAGTATAATTCATCCTCCTTGTGATAATTACACTCCATTCTACTCCAATCATAGATTGCTTACACAAATTACATCATTTTGGTGTTAGATTCTCGAAAATCTTCAAGGCATCTTCAAGTGTTCTTGAGTTGAACACTTACCTAATACAACATTCACCCACTGAAACCACTCAAGGTGAGTTCATACCCCAACATTTTCATGCTTTCTTAAGTTTTAAGGGGGAGAATACAAGTTAAATCATCAAGAACACAACTAAATTCTTCTAACAGCTTTCATCAGAAACGTTACATCCCATTCACGGACTGTTTTGGGCAACTTAAACATTTTAGTTTTCAAAACTGTTTTAGGTGCATGTAGTACATGTTTTTAGCTTTAAAATGACTACTTTCATATCTCCATACGGTTTTTCTACAATTTATGGTGATTTTTACAAAATTGTCTATCATTTCAAACATCAATCCGGACCAGTCTGTGATTATGGACTTGTTCACACAAGTTAGAGGTCACTAAAAATCAAGGGAAAATTTATGAACAAACTAGACTCATTTTCAAAACTCTCAGAATTTACGGAATTTGATTTGGACATTTGATGATTTTTCTACAAGTTTTCTAAGAACAGTTACAGAAAATGTTATCAACAGAATAATACCATCAATTTCATTTCACCGTGTAACATGTTGAGCAAAGTATATATCTCTATGTGATTATGTGTAATTGAAATATATGACATTTTGTCTTAGTATATAGATATACATCAGTTAACAAATGGGTTTTTGCTAGATAAAGCATAGAAATAACAATGTGTTAAAATCAAAGTACATCTATTACATACAAACATTTGAATAAACTATGTTAAGTATAGTTTATGTACATTACCACTTTTACCCTTGTTTTGATAAACTATAATAGGTATAGTTTATGATACATCACATAATACACTCATACAAAAAGGGTACATTCATACAAAAAGGAATTTTCCATTACATTACACATGAATTCGTTAATGGCTTTTGTGAGACATTCGCTTCACTTTACCAATAAGTCATGTATTGTAACCAGAGTCTCCTGGAGGGAGAGCGTGATAGTTGTATATAGATCTATATTGGGATTGACAAACCCACACCGGAGCTGCTAGCAACAGCTAGACCGGCAGGTCTGTGGTGACAAATGTCATAACAGTTACGACGCCTGAAGAACGTCGTTTCAGGCCAACTAGGTTATAGTATGTTTATAATAGCTCACATCAAGTATTAACAAACATATAATTTACGGGGAATTCATGTAAATCAAACGAGTTTACGTAGATTTAAACTTGTATTATTTTATCATAAGTATAACAAATTACTTGTACACCTCGGTCTTTGGGTTTTAAGACTACTTTTACACTTTAAGGAAAATATCGGATTTTTCTGGAACAAACACTACTTGTACAAGAAAAAGCTTTTCATAAACCATCTACAAATGCTTATGAACTCACCAACCTTTGTGTTGACACTTTTTCAAACAACTTGTATTCTTAGGAAATCACTAAACAAGTAACTAAGTGCTTTTGAGGATGGGACGTTAAAGTGTCAAACATTTCACATTTTGTCAACATATTGTACTTGATTTGGAAACATGTAATTCATACAATGATGTAACTCTTTCAATTATATATATGTTGGTTGTGTTTGCTTAAATCACTATTGCAATTGTTGTTATGATGCTATACATGAAGTCCTCCACCCCCGGACGTTTCCGCCATCCTTGGTTTGGGGGTGTGACAGATTGGTATCAGAGCACGGTTTATAGTGAATTAATTATATCAAAAAACATAGGATATACAAACTATAAACACATTTGGGACTAAAAGTCTCTGATTTTAAAACATTTTAACGGGTTATACTTTTAGAAAATAAATAGTTTTCTCATTTAAAAGTATACCTACATGCATTACATACTCGCGTAGTGTCATAAATAGAAGAACATAAAGTAAAAGAAGAGGAGTTGAACGCTTCAAGTATGTCTTGGTATGGGTAATCAGTTCTGGGAAGGATATAGCCTGATCAACTATATCTGTCCGAGAAGTGACTTACTCATACCGGGGGATAGTTGTAGGGGGCAACAAATCTAATAACCTAACTTCACTCTACAAAGAATGCTCAAAGAACCAAATCTAAACATTTAAAATACTATATGAGTATTTGTATGTTGCTATAGCGCAATGTTATTATTAACCGTTACCTGCTTCTTACACCCCTATTCTCGCGTAGACGACATGGCAGGATTCCACTTACCAGGAGACCCATACTTTCCCAATCAGGGAAATGCCTGTTGGATTGAAGAAGAGCCCGAAGAGCTGATTGAAGAGGACCCCGAAGACGATCCCGAAAAGGAACCCGAAGAAGAAGAAGAGGAGGTAGACGAAGAAGAAGAAGAGGAAGACGACGAGGTAGACATGGATGAGGATGAAAGTGAAGAAGAACCAGAGGAGGAAGTCTTCAACCTTCCTTACATCGTCAGGGTGCCGGCGAACCGCTTTGGCCACAACGGGCCTGAGCCCCATTGGGCAACCATGATCGAGAGGTGGAGCCGACAACAACGCCAACGGTCGGTATATGGCGAACAACGAGGTTATTATGACCTCAGCCACGGGGGACCAGCTGACAGAGCCCTCCCTGTCATGGTCCAACACATCACGAATTTGGGGAACCAGAGTAGGGAAATGGCAGATCAGCTTTGAAATCTCAGCGCTGTTACGGCAGCCACCGACGCACGCACCAGGGATTTGGAGAGGGACTTCTATCCAGTGGACCAACTCATTGAGGACCTTACCACTGCTCGAGCGGAGGTAAGGGAGTACCAGGAGAGGCACGCAGCTCTCGAGGAGAGAGTGATCGCGGCCGAACGCCGAATTGCGGAGCTTCAAGGAGCCTCGACCTCAGCTCAGAGCCACCATGGACCAGATGCCACCCGCCGCAAGTAGTGTTCGCACTACTCATGTTTTGTTATAAAACTAGGATTTCGAGTATGCGGTGGTGCTACTTTGTATTGTGAATAGGTTGACCCCGCGACTAAGTGACTACACTAGTCAAAGGGCTTTTGTGCCGCCAAAGATCATCTTTTATTTTGATGTAATGTAGACCCTTGTGAGGTCAAATTTTCTCAAAACAATATGTACTAAAAAGTTATCAATGAATTTTGGCATGCATTTTACCTCATTGGATGTCGACATGAGATTTCACTATGTGGTATTACAAACATTTTACAACTGATGACTCTGTTTGGGTCAACACTATTTAATTCATAAGTTTAATTGCATAAACGTTTCTACGAATTACCTGCTAACGTAATAAAGTCGGGATATAATACGAATGAGATAAAACAGATAACACTCGACTCCTTATTACTATTGAAACCTTATCAACTTTCCATCTTTAAAAATATATGACAGAACCATGCCGCCAAGGAAGAGACTAAGACCATCCGGCAGCGCAGCACCACCTCCTCCACCGCCACATCCGCAGTTTGACTCCGTGATGTTCCAGGCTGCGGTAACAGCAGCTGTGGCAGCCGCAATGTCGTAGATAGGTACGAACGGTGCTGGTGGTTTTGGATCTGGTGCTACACACTCTAACCACGGGGACAATACAGGGCGCACGAAGGAGTGCACTTACAAGGACTTCACAAATGGGAAACCCGATTCTTTCAATGGAAGCGGGGGAGTCATTGCACTAATGCAATGGTTCGAGAGAACCGAAGCATTCTTTGAAATTTGTGCTTGCCCTGAAGTGAGCAAAGTTAAGTACGCGACATTCACTTTCATCGGAAGAGCTCTCACTTGGTGGAACGACAGAGTTAAGTCACTTACTCCTGCAATGGCTAACTCTATAAGCTGGGAGGATTTAAAAGCTTTGATGCTGAAGGAATATTGCCCAAGGGGTGAAGTGCAAAAACTTGAAGAAGAACTCTGGAACCTCAAGATGTCGGGAACGGATCTCGAAGCTTATACCGCCCGATTCAATGACCTAGCACTCCTCTGTCCCGCAATGGTCACTCCAGAGGAGAAAAAGGTGGAACGATACCTTTGGGGGCTATCATCCCAGATTCATGATAGTGTACTGGCATCGAAACCCACTACCTTTGAGAGTGCCAAGGAATTGGCACAACAACTTATCGACCATAGGGCCAGCCATGCTACCGTGATTGGCACTACCGACCAAACAAAAGGAGGGAACAACAAGAAGAAGTTCTGGAACCATAAAAAGAAGCAACCAGCACTGGACCCTGCAAAGAAGCAACAGACCGTTGTTGTCCGTGCTGCCACTACTGCTACCACTCCAACACCACCGAAAAAATATGTTGGAAGTCTCCCTAAGTTCAACAAGTGCAATTACCACCACAATGGTGCCTGTCAGGAAATGCACTGCAAAAGCTGCAACAAGAAAGGGCATACCGCTCATTTCTGTAAAGTGCCAGCACAACTGAGCAACCAATTTGTCAATGCAGAGGCAAGCCAAACCTGCTATGGATGTGGTGAAGCAGGACACTTTAGGAGAAACTGTCCCAAGGAACAAGCTCCTAATGCTGGTGGGGTAGGGAGAGTCCTGACAATGGGACACGGGGAAGCAGTCAAGGATCCTACAGTGGTTACCGGTACGTTCCTCTTCAATAACTCTTATGCATGCGTACTTTTCGATTGTGGGGCAGAAAGGAGTTTCGTGAGCCACCAATTCAAATATTTACTTAAGCAAAATCCCCAGTCATTAAAAGATTCATACGTCGTAGAAATGGCAAACGGAAAGGTTGAGCGCGCTAATGATATTTACATAGGGTGTACCCTCACTCTAGACAACCATTCGTTCAAAATCGATCTAATGCCAGTTACAATAAAAAGTTTCAACATCATCATTGGTATGGATTGGTTAAGTCCTAATCGTGCTGACATTTTATGTTACGAAAGGGCCGTCCGTCTCAATCTGGAAAATGACGAAACTCTTCTCGTCTACGACAATAAACCCAGTACGAACCTACAAATCATTTCTTGCGTCAAGGCGCAAAAGTATCTCCGAAAGGAATACCATGCCTTCTTAGCCCATGTCGTAGATAAGAATCAAGGGGTAAAGGACATCAAAGACATTCCGGAAGTGTGCAACTTCCTTGACGTATTCCCAGAAGATCTGCCAGGAGTACCACTCGCACGACAAGTCGAATTCCGAATCGACTTGGTTCCTGGTGCTACCCCAGTAGCCAAAGCACCATATCGCCTCGCACCGGCAGAAATGCAAGAGTTGTCTAGTCAACTGAACGAATTACTGGACAAGGGATTCATCAGACCAAGCTTCTCGCCTTAGGGAGCACCGGTCTTATTCGTAAAGAAAAAGGATGAATCTTTTGTTATGTGCATTGACTACCGCGAACTGAACAAACTCACCATAAAGAACCGATATACCCTACCCCGAATTGACGATCTATTCGACCAACTCCAAGGGGCGATCTACTTCTCAAAGATTAATCTACGGTCGGGTTATCACCAACTACGAGTTCAAGAAGAGGACATTCCCAAGTCTACATTCAGAACTCGCTATGGGTACTACGAGTTTGTGGTAATGCCCTTCGGATTAACGAACGCGCCGACAATATTCATGGATCTGATGAACTGAGTGTGTCGACCATTCCTAGATAAATTCATGATCGTGTTCATCGATGATATCTTGGTCTATTCAAGGAGCGAAGAAGAGCACAGGCAACACCTATGACTAATACTGGAGACTCTAAGAGCCGAGAAGCTTTATGCTAAGTTTCCAAAGTGCGAATTTTGGCTCCGAGAAGTGGGATTCCTTGGCCACGTAATTAGCGAGAAACGGATACATGTGGATCTCTCAAAGATCAAATCGATCGAAAGCTGGCCAGCACCCACAACGCCGACAAAAATCCGACAATTCTTAGGACTCGTTGGATACTACCGAAGATTCATCCAAAACTTCTCCAAGATCGCAAAACCACTCACCACCTTGACTCGAAAAGGTGTGATGTTTAAGTGGGGAGATAAACAAGAAACAGCCTTCCAAACGTTAAAACAAACCCTATGTAGCGCACCGGTCTTGTCTCTTCCAGAAGGAACTGATGACTTCGTGGTATATTGCGATGCTTCAAATCAAGGCCTTGGATGTGTGCTCATGTAGAGAGGGAAAGTCATCGCTTATGCGTCAAGACAACTTAAGACACACGAAGTTAATTACACTACCCATGACCTTGAACTGGGAGCGATAGTGTTCGCCTTAAAGATCTGGAGGCACTACCTCTACGGCACAAGATGCACTATCTTCACCGATCACAAAAGTCTTCAGCATATCCTCAATCAAAAAGAGCTCAACATGTGGCAACGAAGATGGGTTGAGCTGCTGAACGACTACGAGTGTGAAATTCGCTACCACCCGGGCAAGGCCAATGTAGTGGCTGATGCCCTAAGCAGGAAGGAATATTCGGGCCGCCGAGTAAAATCCTTAACCATGACCATCCATTCCCACCTGGCCACACAAATCAAGGAAGCCCAACTAGAAGCCTTGAAACCAGAAAATGTTATAGGTGAGGCATTAAGAGGGATGAATAAAAACTTAGAAGTCAAGGATGATGGAGCACATTATTTCATGAATCGGATCTGGACCCAAAGTTTGGTGGGTTCCGAGACGTCCTCATGAATGAAGCACACAAGACTCGATATTCCATCCATCTAGGTTCGGACACGATGTATCTAGACCTCAAAAAGTTATACTGGTGGCCGAACATGAAAGTCGTGAAACGACCCAAAAATCACAACTAAAAATTTCTGTAAAAACATTACTAAAATCATACTTATAAAAACTGTATCATAAGTCATAACATAATTTCTCGAGTATTAATTCAAAACATAATATCATTATTGTTGGAATAGTGTCTAAGGGTGCAACTATATTAGACAAGTATTTGACCCGGTTGTGCATGGTCCTTTTGGGTTGCCTTCACCATAGCAACTTGATAGGATGATTTATTAAGAGAGAGTAAATATTATTAATATATTATGAGAATAATATAATGAATAATATATTTGTTATTTGATTAATATAAGTCATAGAATTAATTAGAATTAATTTGGTGACTTAAAGAGATTAATTAAATAAAGGGGTATAAACTGTCAATTGTTTGATAGTTAAGCTTTAGACTGTAAATCCATTGGGATATGCTTTGGACGAATTCTATGAGATATAGGATAGCTAAAAGCGTCCAAAGGCTTATCTATGGAATGGATTTGGATAGCCTTAAGAGAAGATTATCCAATTAGGGTTTAGGTTGTAACCCTTAAGGAGTCTACAAGTATAAATAGACCCCATGGCATAGGGAATTCGACACATCTCATAAAGTAAGAGAACCCTGGCCGAATTCCTCCCCTCTCCTCTCTCCTAAATCATTCTTCTTGCTATTGGTGTTTGTAAGCCATTAGAGGAGTGACATTTGTGACTCTAAAAGCTCCAAGACCTCAAGATCAACAAGGAACTCAAAGGTATGATTCTAGATCTGTTTCAATGTTGTTATTTAACCTAATTAGTCATTAGAAGACTTGGATTCAAAGCATGTTTGTTAGAAAGCCTAGATCCAAGCATTAGGGTTTTGCATGCGCACATAGGAAAGTTCTTATGGCTAAAACCCATCAGTGGTATCAGAGCCTAGCTTGGTTTTCTTTAAATTGTTGCTTGATTAACTGAAACAAACCTGCAAAATTCGATTTTTTGGTTTCTGATTCACTGACTCGGCGAGTCCCAAGGTGGACTCGGCGGGTAGGCCTGACTTGGCGAGTCCCCTTGTGCACTCGGCGAGTCCAGGCGTCAGGAATGGCCAGATTCGGGATTTTTTCATAATTATCTTATGGAAACTTACCTTAATCATAATAGATCAATCTAAATCCAATTTTTTGATATATATATGACTATTATCTTGATCTAGTTAAAGGTATTTATCAACTAATAAAATATTTAATTTCCTTATATGATAATTAATTAATTATTTTAATTATTTTGGTAATTATCTTGAATAAAATCAAATATAGATAATTAGGATATTAATTGTTAATTGGAATTATTTGTTATTTGATCCTCCATGTTTTAAATGTTTAAAACCTACCCTCAAGTTTTGAAATTTATATTTGTGATTAAAAGTTTTAATTTAGACAACTTAAATTTCAAACCCTAGATTTTAAAAGTTTTAAAATACAACCCTATACTAATATGATATTACTAGAATAATATATATATGTATAACTAAATGCTAGTCTTACCATTAGTAGGCCTCATTCACGAAGCTGATCTATAAGGTGGGTATAAGGTTGCGGCCTATAAAATGGCGCTTAATGGGTGTACACTCACACCCACCGCTTGCTTGATTGGTGGAGGGTCGTTAGCCGAACGGGTAGGATAGGGCAACCTCATCCTCTCATTAAAAGTATAATAAGAAATACAAAGTAACTACACATTTTTTAAAATTTCCCAATCCTAGTTACTTTAGGAAAAGTGAATTGATGCAATCCCATGAAATTACACTTTGCACCTTGCTAAGATGTTAGTGGAGCGTGTGTGGTTTACCGACACACTAATTGATTCTAAGCGAAGGTGGCAAAGGGTGATTCATTGTTTATCATAGTTCGATGGAGCGTGTGTGGTTTACCGGCACATCGAATAGGTGATCGTTACAATGAAGGCACCATGTGAATTTGCATGGTAATTCACACCCGCTTTGTGATCCTCGGCATCCCAGTCACAACAAGAGGGGCATATCGAGATTTAAACATGCCATTGAATAGTTTCAATGAATCTCATCCGAACCTAGGAATTCTCAAAAACACTTAGGACTAATAGTTTAAGTTTTGTGATGGAGAATTAGTGAATCGTCATTCACTTACCTTCAATTTATTTGCATGTTAGATTACGGCATCCCTTTTCTAGTATGTAAATGTTATTGTTGGATCCTAGCCCTAATTTTTCTTATTGGGTGATAATTAGGGATTCTTATTCTAATATATCTTTGTCCTTTCTAATTGTAGATGTCGAACGCAAACAACGTTGCTGCTAGTTCTTTCACGTTGATGAGCCTTTGCCAAAAGGTCACCTTCGATGGAACGAACTTTAGCGAATGGATAAGATACATTCGCACCATTGCTCGCTATGAGGATAAGGAGTATGTCCTCGATGAGAAGCTCGAGAAAATCAACCCCGAAGTTGCTACTCCCGCCGAAATCACCGCCTTTGAAACTCATGAGCGAGATGCAACGAAGGTACATTGCATCATGATCGCCACCATGAACTCCGAATTCCAAAAGTCCTACGAGGACATGTACCCATACGAGATGCACCAAGACTTATTGGAGAGATACCATCAAAACGCGAGACAAGAGCGTTATGAGATTTTCACCAACATGATTTCCGCGAAGATGGGTCATGGAGAATCTCTTACCGTGCACCTGCAAAAGATGCAAAGGTATGTCGACCGCCTTCGCAAGTTAAATGTTGACTTCGGTGAAGACTTGGCGATCGATATGGTGCTTCACTCTTTGCCTCCGATGTACAATCAATTTAGGATGACCTACCATATGAACAAAGAAGAGGTCACCCTAAGCAAGCTCCAAGGTCTCTTGAGGGTTGCTGAGAGCAACTTCAAGGACAAGTCTGTTGCACCTACTCCCAATCCGTCCGCTGCTCCTGTCTTGGCTATTGGTCAAGGAAAGGGAAAGAAGAGGAAAGCTTCATCGAAGAACTATCGCAAGGTGAAAACCCGAGATGGTGCCTCTTCTAGTGGGACCAAAGTTGATCCCGCTAAGCCCTGTTCTAACCCGAAGGAGGCAGAGTGCCACCACTGCCACAAGATAGGACATTGGAAGAGAAGCTGCCCAGATTACCTGCAAGCAATCAAAGAGGGAAAGATCAAGCCATCTTTCGCAGGTATATACACAATCAAATCTAACGATTCTAATCATGCTATTTCTTGGGTCCTCGATACCGGTTGTGGTTATCACATTTGTTCTAATGTGCAGGGACTAAGAAGAAGTAGGGATGTGGAGCAAGGAAGGATCAATCTAATCATGGGGAACAGAAGATCGTCGCCTGTGACCAAGATTGGAGTGTATTCTTTAGTGCTTAGGAATAATTTGTGTTTAGATTTGAACAATTGTTGCTATTCGCCATAAATGGCTAGAAACATCATTTCATTTCATGGTTTATATAGACAAGGATTTAGATTTTCTTTTAATAATGAGAATGGTTCTATTTTGGCTTATCTAAATGGTGTCTTTTACTTTGAAGCTATACCATGTAATGGAATATATGAAACTGTTATGATTGTTGATAACTTAGGAAATGATGTTTTGAATATTGATTCTTCCACTAGTATGGATAAAGCATCCTTGTGGCATTGTCGTCTTGGACATGTCAACAAGAAATGCATAGCCCAACTCCAAAAGAATGGAGTGTTGGAGTCATTCGACCTTAGGGAAGATGACACATGCGAGTCTTGTTTGCTTGGAAAGATGACTAAGTCACCCTTCACGAGTACATGTGAAAGGGGCGAGGGTCTATTGGACCTAATACATACCGATGTATGTGGATCGTTTAGATCAACCACGAAGGATGGGAACCGCTTCTATGTGACTTTTACTGATGACTATAGTAGATATGGGTATATCTACTTAATCAAGCAAAAGTCAGACACCTTTGAAAAGTTCAAAGAGTTCAAGAATGAAGTGGAGAATCAATTGGGCAGGAAAATCAAGATGCTTCGATCCGATCGAGGAGGAGAGTACCTAAGTCTTGAATTCCACGATTATCTCAAGGAGTGTGGAATAGTGTCACAATTGACGCCTCCTAGGACACCGCAGTTGAATGGTGTGGCAGAAAGGCGTAATCGAACCTTATTAGATATGGTTCGCTCTATGATGAGTCGTGCTTCACTACCAATCTCTTTTTGGGGGTATGCCTTAGAGACTGCCGCCCATATCCTTAACCGAGTCCCTACTAAGAAGGTTGCCAAAACACCTCACGAGATGTGGATAGGGAAAGCTCCCTCGTTGGCACATATCAAGGTTTGGGGTTGCGAGGCTTTCGTAAGACGAGATACTCACGGCAAGCTTGAACCTCGAAGTGAGCGATGTATTTTCATCGGCTACCCGCAGACATCCTTTGGATATCTCTTCTATAGACCGAAGGACAATGTTGTCTTCGTTGCGAGGAGAGGAGTTTTCCGAGAGCGAGAACTCATAAGCCAAGGAGACAGTGGGAGGCAAATCGAACTTGAAGAGATTCAAGAGTCGATAGATGAAGGAACCTCTACCGCTGGCATTCAACCCGAGGAGGAAACTCCGGTTGAACCGATTGACGAATCCTTACCTCTTAGACGTTCCGATAGAGTTAGAGTTCATCCCCAGTTTTATGGCTTTCATATTACTACCGAAGGGGACACGTATATTAGTGATGGTACACTAGTAAATCTTGATGAACCTAATAGCTATAAGGAAGCCATGGCAGGCCCGGAGTCTGTAAAATGGAAAGAGGCAATGGATAGCAAGATCCAATCCATGTATGATAACCAAGTTTGGAATTTGGTTGATTACGTGCCCGGACGTAAGACCGTTGGGTGCAAATGGATCTTCAAGAAGAAGACCGACGTGGATGGGAACGTACACACATATAAAGCGCAATTGGTCGCGAAGGGCTTTACTCAAACTCCCGGAGTTGACTATGATGAGACCTTCTCACCAGTTGCGAAGATTAAATCTATTAGAGTGATGCTAGCAATTGTCGCATTTCATGATTATGAGATTTGGCAAATGGATGTCAAGACCGCTTTCCTTAACGGAAAGTTGGCTGAGGATGTTTACATGGCTCAGCCAGAGGGGTTTGTGGATCCGAAGCATCCGGATAGAGTGTGTAAGCTTGAGAAGTCCATTTATGGACTTAAGCAAGCGTCTCGCAGATGGAATCTTTGCTTCGATGAGAAAGTCAAAGAGTTTGGATTTGTACGAAGCGAAGACGAATCTTGTGTATATGTCAAAGCCAGTGGGAGTATAGTAAGCTTCCTCGTTCTATATGTCGATGACATATTACTCATAGGACACATCCCGACTCTGCAGGAAGTTAAGTCCTGACTCGGGAAGTGCTTCGCTATGAAGGACCTCGGAGAGGCTTCTTACATTTTGGGAATAAGGATAGTAAGAGAAAGAAGTAAGAGACTAATTGGACTTAGTCAGAATACTTACTTAGAGAAGGTACTAAAACGTTTTAGTATGGAAAACTCAAAGAAGGGAGAACTACCGATACAAAGTAATGCCAAATTGAGTAAGACTCAAAGTCCGAGTACCGAAGCTGAGATAGCAGAAATGAGCCGAGTACCATACGCTTCCGCAGTTGGCTCAATCATGTACGCTATGACTTGTACTCGCCCTGATGTAGCCTTCGCTTTGAGCATGGTTAGCAGATATCAAGGGAATCCTGGCAAAGCACATTGGATTGCGGTGAAAAACATCCTTAAGTACCTTCGGAGGACGAAGGAATGGTTCTTAGTCCTCGGAGGGAGTGATGACTTGAAGGTGCGAGGGTATAGTGACGCCAGCTTTCAGACCGACAGGGACAACTACCGTTCGCAGTCGGGCTGGGTCTTTACCCTAAATGGAGGAGCAGTGACATGGAAGAGTTCCAAGCAGGAAACCGTAGCTGATTCAACGTGCGAATCAGAGTACATTGCAGCGAGCGAAGCGTCGAAGGAGGCAATATGGCTAAAGAACTTCATCGGTGATCTTGGAGTTGTACCTGCCATAAAGGAGCCAATGGAGATTTTCTGTGATAACGAAGGCGCGGTTGCCTTGACCAAGGAACCGAGGGATCATGGTAGATCAAGACATATCGACAGAAAGTATCACTTCATTAGACATCGTGTAGAAGAAGGACAACTCGTAGTGAAGAGGATATCATCAGAAGATAACCCAGCAGATCCGCTTACGAAGGGACTGAGTAGGGTTAAGCACTTGCAGCATGCTAGGAGTATTGGGCTGAAGGATGATATTAGCATAGATTAGATAGTATTAGAAACGTGTAATAGATAAATGTAATTGACATTTGATGATTAAATAAAGGAGTTTTATTTATGAGTAATGTTACTATCTTATGTTAATTATTTAGCTATTGTTTCACTTTGCATGTTTTGACTTCCAGAATAATTGAGTTTATTAGGAATAATCGAATTGTTCAAATGGTCCACAATCGTTCATATGTTGGGAGTAGATATGAATGAAGATTGTCATGAATTGGTGTGTAGAATGTCTAAATGGTGTTAGACATAGCAAAGGATTGCTGCAACGTTCATGAGTGCTTATGAACTAGTTTTGAGCATTGGAATAAACCCGCGCTTGCTGGAATCACCTTATGGAATACGATATAAAAGGTGATCGCAAGATGATAATATCATATAGTCTTAAAACCTAGATATATGGTTTATTATTTGTTAATTGATTGTACATTGATAATACGAAAACGCATCAGTAACTTGGTGTTATAAAACGTATTGTTGTGTATAGTTGGTTAATGAATAAGTAAATGCATATAAGTCGAAGTTTATCTGTAACTTTTCTCTAAGAAGGTAAAAGCGATATCTCGGCCGCTCGATGATTTGATTTGACTTATGTGCCGGGCCCAGTCAGAACTGAATTGATGTGTTCGATTAAGTTCTATGTCGAATAAATCAGAGATCGAGAAACCTAAATGCTTGACTAACCATTCCATAGGATTGTTAGCATGATATCTAACAGAGGACTGTATGTTCCCTTATCTAAAGGACAAGATTGATTAGATCAGAGTTGACAGCGTCTTTGAGAGCTACGATTGAAAACTGAAATGTACCTGTGAATATAGTTACTAGACTTATCCAAGTGGGAGACTGTTGGAATAGTGTCTAAGGCTGCAACTATATTAGACAAGTATTTGACCCGGTTGTGCATGGTCCTTTTGGGTTGCCTTCACCATAGCAACTTGATAGGATGATTTATTAAGAGAGAGTAAATATTATTAATATATTATGAGAATAATATAATGAATAATATATTTGTTATTTGATTAATATAAGTCATAGAATTAATTAGAATTAATTTGGTGACTTAAAGAGATTAATTAAATAAAGGGGTATAAACTGTCAATTGTTTGATAGTTAAGCTTTAGACTGTAAATCCATTGGGATATGCTTTGGACGAATTCTATGAGATATAGGATAGCTAAAATCGTCCAAAGGCTTATCTATGGAATGGATTTGGATAGCCTTATGGGAAGATTATCCAATTAGGGTTTAGGTTGTAATCCTTAAGGAGTCTACAAGTATAAATAGACCCCATGGCATAGGGAATTCGACACATCTCATAAAGTAAGAGAACCCTAGCCGAATTCCTCCCCTCTCCTCTCTCCTAAATCATTCTTCTTGCTATTGGTGTTTGTAAGCCATTAGAGGAGTGACATTTGTGACTCTAAAAGCTCCAAGACCTCAAGATCAACAAGGAACTCAAAGGTATGATTCTAGATCTGTTTCAATGTTGTTATTTAACCTAATTAGTCATTAGAAGACTTGGATTCAAAGCATGTTTGTTAGAAAGCCTAGATCCAAGCATTAGGGTTTTGCATGCGCACATAGGAAAGTTCTTATGGCTAAAACCCATCAATTATCAGAGTCAAACATTCCCAGGCTAACTGACTATGGTGTGTGCACTTCAATCTTCCCGAGCTCCTCTTTTGAAAACTGAGTACCTGAAACCAAAACTGAAAACCGTAAGCACGAAGCTTAGTGAGCTCCCCCAAACTACCACATACCATACAATAACATATATAACACATACTGGGCCTTGCCCACTGCATCAGACCGAGGTCCGGACTAACTGGGGCCTTGCCCCCTGCATCGGACCGAAGTCCGGAAGCTGATTGGGACCTTGTCCCCTGCATCGGACCGAAGTCCGGACTAACTGGGGCCTTGCTCCATGCATCGGACCGAAGTCTGGAAACTAACTGGGACCATGTCCCCTGCATCGGACCGAAGTCCGGACTAACTGACTGGGACCTTGTCCCCTGTATCGGACCTAAGTCCGGACTAACTGGGGCCTTGCCCCCTGCATCGGACCGAAGTCCGGGAACTAACTGAACAAAGCATAACATAAACGTATCAACTAGCATGAACACACATATACTGCATACTGCATCGGGTCGTAGCCCGGAACACGTAACACATAAATCCTGTCTGAGCGACGAAGGCATCAAACATACTAACTACTGCATCAGACCGAAGTCCGGAAACTATTACTAGCTACTCGGGCCGGCATTGTGGCCGTAGACCCGTTCCTACTGGAAGGAAACTCACCTGAACTGCTGAGCTCTGCCGATAATCCTCTGGCTGCTACTCGACAATCCCATGGGCCGCAGCTCCTCTAGCTCTCCGAGCTATCAATATCAATATGACACTTAGTCTGACAGTCCTCTGAAAGTCAACTAAGTCAACTCTGGTCAAGGTCAAAATCCTGGTCAAAGTCAAGCTTCGTGGTCAACCCTACTCATCGAGTCCACCTATTGACTCGTCGAGCTCATATGCTCAGGGTCCTTCTATTCGCGACTCGACTCGCCGAGTCAGTCCATGACTCGCCGAGTCCAACGATTACCGAGTCCCGTCCTGTCCAACTCGCTGAGTCTCCACCCGACTCACTGATTCGAGTCTCAACTCGAAGGGTTTGGGGTTTCGCGACCTGACTCGCCGAGTCCACGAATAGATTCGCCGAGCCCAAGGCAATCTTCAACAAACTCGTCGAGTTGTTCTTCCAACTCGCCGAGTTCATGCCAACTTCATCCGACTCGACGAGTTGTTCATCCCACTCATCGAGTTCCTCCTTATCTTCATGTTACTCGCCGAGTCCACTCGAAGGACTCGCCGAGTCCATTCAGATCTACATACATGTAGAGGACTTTTGAGTCATGCATGGACTCCAAACTATAGACCAACTCTTCTAATGTTTATTCCTTACGTAAAGTGGCAAACTTTACGTGTGGCTAAGGAGATCTAGGCTCAAAACACTATAAACTAGGGTTTAAGACAAAGGGGCTTAACAATCAACCCAAAAACTGATGATTAATGCTTCTCTAGGTCAAGATACCCTTAGATCTGGAGTAGCAACTTCAGATCTGAGCTTCTAACTCGAAATGGTTCTTAAACTTGCCCTAAAAGCCCCAAATCTCATGATAAAGATTAATGTAAATGCAAAAGAGTGAAGGTAGCGGCTCATTACCTTCAAATGCTCTAGAAAATCCCACAAACTCTGGATCTACTGCAAATCCTTGAATCCCCAATGGGTGCCTTCTCCCTTCTTCTTTCAAATCACCCAAAATGGCAAGAAAGCTTGAATGAGCAATAATGGAGGCTTAGGGTTTCTGGTTCTAGACTATAGGGGCTGCAAATGAGCCCTAGGGAAGAGAATAAGATGCTTAAATAGGGTACCAAGTCCCGAAATTAGGGTTGCCACACGTAAAGTGGCAAACTTTACGTGTGGCTAAGTAGATCTAGGCTCAAAACACTATAAACTAGGGTTTAAGACAAAGGGGCTTAACAATCAACCCAAAAACTGATGCTTAATGCTTCTCTAGGCCAAGATACCCTTAGATCTGGAGTAGCAACTTCAGATCTGAGCTTCTAACTCGAAATGGTTCTTAAACTTGCCCTAAAAGCCCCAAATCACATGAAAAAGATTAATGTAAATGCAAAAGAGTGAAGGTAGCAGCTCATTACCTTCAAATGCTCTGGAAAATCCCACAAACTCTGGATCTACTACAAATCCTTGAATCCCCAATGGGTGCCTTCTTCCTTCTTCCTTCAAATCACCCAAAATGGCAAGAAAGCTTGAATGAGCAACAATGGAGGCTTAGGGTTTCTAGTTTTAGACTATAGGGGCCCGCAAATGAACCCTAGGGAAGTGAATAAGATGCTTAAATAGGGTACCAAGTCCCGAAATTAGGGTTTCCCAACCCAGATCAGACTCGCCGAGTCCACTTGCCGACTCGCCGAGTCGGTCACTTACTATACACCCGGATCCCGCTCCGACTCGCCGAGTTCCTTCCTACACTCGCCGAGTCATCCCTCTTTAACTTAGGGTTTCTCCTTTCCTTTCTTGGTCTTCCAAACTTTGGGTGTTACAACTCTCCCCCACTTAAAGTAAACTTCGTCCTCGAAGTTTGCGATGGCCCACTGCCTGCGATCTGCCTCCAATATCCCACCAATTAATCCAACACTAGCTGCCTACCTTCGCTGGCCTACCGCTCGGTCATTCTGACTATCATCCATCCTTGTGGATAATAGCCTCGGGTCACCCTGACCCTGAACATCCTGGAACACAACTTACTCAACCGACAATCCTTCTGGTACTCACCGAGTACTGCACCAAACCTATAGGGGTTCACCCCTTCTTTTACGCGATTCCCTTGCCTTCCGAAAGCGATGCTCCATAACCAACTATCTCCTCTGTCACTGTGAAGATCCTATCTTCACCAATCCATCACTCCCGCTAATTCCAGTACGGGTGAACACCGTCAGCAACCACTAACACTCCTATCTGACATAACTTAGTGCCGAGCATCCCTCGATTTCGACTAACTGAAATCCACCATAGACTGCTTACCCGCAATACTTACTGACCGAAAATTTCTGCTATTCCTCATCCGCCTTCCGGATGAACCGAGACCACCCTGGTCCTTACTGATGTCTCCACTTCTAGGTTACCGGTCTCCTACCGGTTACTACACCCCATCGCAATCTCCTAGTTGCTTTCAGCGACTTCTGAAGATGCCTCGACTATTTATAATTGTTCTATTCCCTCTGCCACTCATACTGAAACTATCTGAAACACTGAAATGCCTGCAATACTAAAATGGTTGGGGCACTGAACTGACTGAAACACTGAACTGACTGAATGGCTGCTTCCCACAACATCTCAAGACCTTCCAGGTCTCCAATCATTCATCGGCTATCTGCAATACTGGGTTCCAACTCAACTGTGGAGCCCAAGGAGTTCTTACTTAGTCGCTCCCACAACTTCTGAACGAAATCTTTCTCTGGAACTAGTTTCCACCAGTCATCCTGACACTACAACTCTAACAACCACCCGATCTAACCGACCGGGTCCATACGTCGAATCCTGACATCATCAAATCCAAAGCTAAAGAATGGTGGCTCCCAGACTAACGGTAGCCCTTATCATACACGAACCCAAACGGTCCACTGCTTCCCAAATCTCATAACTGAGGTGACGATCTACTGACAAATCGCCGACTAAACCATAACTGAACCAATTGAGAAATCCGAAATCTAACCCGTGGATTCCCATATCCTCACTACTGCACCCGAATTGGTGGGTACTACTGCTTCCCCCTTGTCCAACAACGCGCTCATGCTGCCTAACAACTTGATAAAGGCCACGACTACACCCGCGAACCTACAACTCTCTAGTACTATCTGGCTGCTAGTGAATTCTACGGCTACCCCCGCAGACTTACAACACTCTACTACTATCTGACTGCTAGTGAATGCTACGGCTACCCCCACAAACTTACAACACTCTACTACTATCTGACTGCTAGTGAATGCTACGGCTACCCCCGCAGACTTACAACACTCTACTACTATCTGACTGCTAGTGAATGCTACGGCTACCCCCGCAGACTTACAACACTCTACTACTATCCCGAGGACATCCTGACTATCCCTAGTCCTGCAAGTGATTCCTCATCCTGATTTCTCAAAACCAGCCCTCAAACATCGAATGCTACATCAACCTCGACATCTTATAT
Source organism: Lactuca serriola (assembly GCF_051521515.1). Taxonomy (NCBI): domain Eukaryota; kingdom Viridiplantae; phylum Streptophyta; class Magnoliopsida; order Asterales; family Asteraceae; genus Lactuca; species Lactuca serriola. Next base: position 131,315,762 of record NC_136416.1, on the reverse strand, counting down.
TCTTGATACACTTAGCGCAGCATCGAGGAATTCTTCGGCTTGGTTCCCAAACCAACCGTCTACTAATCCGGATACAAGAAGCTATTGTTGGGAAGTTTCCAAACTCCCAACTCCTGAATCTACACAATTCTACATGCTGACTCTGACACTGGCGACTAACACGAAAGCATCTCTCGCTCACCGTTCTCAGGATCCTCATTCCGACTCACCAGGGTCCTACAGGTGGTCCTCCAACCCTGAATTCCCAACCGGTTACTAACCATCTCGACCACATTAACTCATTGTTGGGAAGTTCCTCAAACTCCCAACTCCTAACTCCTCAACCCATCAATCGCTGCACTACTATCCTTTCCTCTCAGAGGTCGTGTACTCATTCTGGAACTGCGTGCTCTTACCCTTGCATTCTCGGAGGGTTCTCCCCCACTTGGATCCGGCTAACTCCTAACTGCTCACTGGTTGGAAGGATTCCCCAACCTTCCTTCCATAAAAAGTGCGATCTGCTGTCCGCCAACGTTTACCTCTGTCGGCGCTCCAACTAACTCTTACCAGATCCGCACCCTTCTTACTATCTAATTGAGCACCCTTCGATCCTTAACTGTATTTGCTTTAGGGACTACATGCCGAGAACCTGCGTTTGGGGTGCACATCCCCAACCCACTTCCTTACTGACCGCTAGCTACTCCACTAAAAACTCTGGATTATCACTACTGAGAATATAACTGATCATTACCCGACTAACGCCTTCCGCAAGTAGTAAGGCACTACTGCATCTTACACATACATGCTACAGTTACTGTATCCGAAGTAACCTGCCCTAGAGGGAACGACCTCCAATTCACCATTCTAATTCCAAGGTATGCAGATGGCATAAACTTAACCATAGGCAGGTAATATAATACCCCAACACATATGCTTATTGGCATCAATGCGGCAACATAACAATAATATCATGAATAACATTTGACGGGGAGGTAAAAGATACATACCTCCATCACTCAGCGCTGCTCGAATCCTTGCTAAATCAACCAAAAAACTCAGCTCCGAGCCGTGGGCACCCTTGCCCGACCCTGATGTCCGTTGGTGGCTCTCGAAGTCCCAGGGGCAGGAGTTGGCACCTGCCCTGCTGTATACAAATTCGGACAGTGGGCCTTCTTGTGGCCCCTCTGGCTGCAATAGAAACATATCAGATCAAGTCCCTGGGCGATGGTAACAACACAGTCTCTGCTAAAATGACCAATCCGGCCGCACTTGAAACATCCAGCATCGCCACCACTTCTACGCCTGCACACACCCATGTGCGTCCTTCCGCACTTCCCGCATCGACTGCGACTCTGATAGTCCCTCGTCCTTAAATCCGAACCCTTGGGTCTCTTACCCGAACCTGTGGCTACCTGAGTCTCATCCGTTTTCCTCTTCCTTTATGATTCCCTGCCCGTCCCTCACTCCTGCGTTACCTTGTCGACACCGCCCTTCGACTGAACAACAGCTGTCTGATCCTGGAGCTTCGCGATCAACCTATTAGTGATCCTCATGACCATGTCGGGCAGATCCTCGCGAATGGCTTGCGAAACCTCCTCAACTATCCAATCATGCAGAGGTCTCTCTTGGAGACAGGATGCCCCACTCACTCCTGTCCCCTGATGGCAAAAACTAGAAATAGGATCTCCCTCCCTGATGGATCCCTGAACTCCATAAGAATCGTGATCTAGACGAGCCCCAATCTGTTCTGACACTATCCTGGCCTTAAAGGCCTCAAGATGACTGTCTATACGCTCCACAATCGCCTCTCTAACCGAGCCGAAAATCACAGGAGTCTGATCAATGATGTTGCGCATGATCTCTGCGGAAATGAAGTACCTCATCTGATCATCAAGCTGCCCGGCTCCAGTGCCCGAGCCAGATCCCTCCCCGATACCTGAACTGCTAACTGATGGCTCGCGCAATGTCACCATGCTGAAAATATAACAATTCCTGATCAATTTACACACTACTGCTGAGGGATCTCTCACACACTCTACTAGTTCCCTGGTTTTGCCTTGGCCCCTCTTGAATCGAGTACGGATCCTCTGCTTTCAGTAGTACGGGCCCATACTACCTTCCACATATATCCGTACTTTCCTCAAGAGTTACCTCAACTCCACCAAGTCCTCTTTTCTTTACTACTGATCTCTGCTACTCTCATCCTAGGCTTGCCCTAGGGAACTTCTAACTCCACCCAAACCAGTCCTCAGCTGCTGAAGGCCTCCTTGTAATGCCAATTAGCCACCACCTGAATACCATCACATGTAATGAGGCTCGGATAATCCTTCGAGTAAAAGTCTCGTCCCTACAACGGTTAGACTCAAACGAGGGTTGTGCAGTAGGGCCAAATCCAGCACTCTGAGATTATTCAACCCTGATCACATGTGATGTGACATATTCACCTAATGGCTAACTCCCATCACTCAGAGTCCCACAAAGCACAAAGCAAGCAGCATTCAGATAAAGGAAACATACTCAGGCAAAACTATTCTCATGACAAGAAACTGTACTAGCATACAATGCTAAGCTCATACCATCAGGCGTAACCTACTCAATACTAGCATGAAATTCTTATCAAGCTGAAACACATAAGGCAAGCACATAAGGCATCTTCCTAGATCCTTAGTCCTATACTAGCATGCTGTTCTACTGCAACTGCAACTGAAACTGGAACTAAAACTGAAACTGAAACTAATGATCATAAACTTGTATGGGTAATTTGGGAATTCTTACTTGAGCTCGGCTGATTGCATGCACCACACCCTTTTCTCTTTTCAAAATTCTTTTCGCTTTTTCTAAAACTCTTTTCTTTATACTTTTTCTAAAATTGTTTTCTTTTCTCAAAATTCTTTTGTAACCTTGGTTTTTCTCTTGAAAACTTTATACCTCGTCCTTAGTTTGAGTCCAGACACACTCGGGAGTGCGCCCAAATCCCTCAAACCAAGGCTCTGATACCAACTTGAAACGACCCAAAAATCACAACTAATAATTTCTTTAAAAACATTACTGAAATCATATTTATAAAAATTGCATCATAAGTCATAACATAATTTCTCGAGTATTAATTCAAAACATAATATCATTATCAGAGTCAAACATTCCCAGGCTAACTGACTATGGTGTGCGCACTGCAATCTTCCCGAGCTCGTCTTTTGAAAACTGAGTACCTAAAACCAAAACTGAAAACCGTAAGCACGAAGCTTAGTGAGCTCCCCCCAAACTACCACATACCATACAATAACATATATAACACATACTGGGCTTTGCCCACTGCATCAGACCGAGGTCCGGACTAACTGGGGCCTTGCCCCCTACATCGGACCGAAGTCCGGAAGCCGACTGGGACCTTGTCCCCTGCATCGAACCGAAGTCCGGACTAACTGGGGTCTTGCCCCCTGCATCAGACCGAAGTCTGGAAACTAATTGGGAGCTTGACCCCTGCATTGGACTGAAGTCCGGACTAACTGACTGGGACCTTATCCCCTGCATCGGACCTAAGTCCGAACTAACTGGGGCCTTGCCCCCTGCATCGGACCGAAGTTCGGGAACTAACTGAACAAATCATAACATAAACGTATCAACTAGCATGAACACACATATACTGCATACTGCATCGGGCCGTAGCCCGGAACACGTAACACATAAATCCTGTCTAAGCCACGAAGGCATCAAACATACTAACTACTGCATCGGACCGAAGTCTGGAAACTATTACTAGCTACTCGGGCCGGCATTGTGGCCGTAGACCCGTTCCTACTGGAAGGAAACTCACCTGAACTGCTGAGCTCTGCCGACAATCCTCTGGCTGCTACTCGACAATCCCCTAGGCCACTGCTCCTCTAGCTCTCCGAGCTATCAATATCAATATGACACTTAGTCTGACAGTCATCTGAAAGTCAACTAAGTCAACTCTGGTCAAGGTCAAAATCCTGGTCAAAGTCAACCTTCCAGGTCAACCCTACTCGCCGAGTCCACCTACTGACTCGCCGAGCTCATATGCTCAGGGTCCTTCTATTCGCGACTCGACTCGCCGAGTCAGTCCATGACTCGCCGAGTCCAACGAGTATCGAGTCCTGTCCTGTCCAACTCGCTGAGTCTCCACCCGACTCACTGATTCGAGTCTCAACTCGAAGGGTTTGGGGTTTCGCGACCTGACTCGCCGAGTCCACGAATAGACTCGCCGAGCCCAAGGCAATCTTCAACAAACTCGTCGAGTTGTTCTTCCAACTCGCCGAGTTCATGCTCAACTTCATCCGACTCGACGAGTTGTTCATCCCACTCGTCGAGTTCCTCCTTATCTTCATGTTACTCGCCGAGTCCACTCGAAGGACTCGCCGAGTCCATTCAGATCTACATACATGTAGAGGACTTTTGAGTCATGCATGGACTCCAAACTGTAGATCAACTCTAATAAAGTCTATTCCTTACGTAAAGTGGCAAACTTTACGTGTGGCTAAGGAGATCTAGGCTCAAAACACTATAAAATAGGGTTTAAGACAAAGGGGCTTAACAATCAACCCAAAAACTGATGCTTAATGCTTCTCTAGGTCAAGATACCCTTAGATCTGGAGTAGCAACTTCAGATCTGAGCTTCTAACTCGAAATGGTTCTTAAACTTGCCCTAAAAGCCCCAAATCTCATGATAAAGATTAATGTAAATGCAAAAGAGTGAAGGTAGCGGCTCATTACCTTAAAATGCTCTGGAAAATCCCACAAACTCTGGATCTACTACAAATCCTTGAATACCCAATGGGTGCCTTCTTCCTTCTTCCTTCAAATCACCCAAAATGGCAAGAAAGCTTGAATGAGCAACAATGGAGGCTTAGGGTTTCTGGGTCTAGACTATAGGGGCCGCAAATGAGCCCTAGGGAAGAGAATAAGATGCTTAAATAGGGTACCAAGTCCCGAAATTAGGGTTTCCCAACCCAGACCAGACTCGCCGAGTCCACTTGCCGACTCGCCGAGTCGGTCACTTACTATACACCCGGATCCCGCTCCGACTCGCCGAGTTCCTTCCTAGACTCGCCGAGTCATCCCTCTTTAACTTAGGGTTTCTCCTTTCCTTTCTTGGTCTTCAAAACTTTGGGTGTTACAACTCTCCCCCACTTAAAGTAAACTTCGTCCTCGAAGTTTGCGATGGCCCACTGCCTGCGATCTGCCTCCAATATCCCACCAATTAATCCAACACTAGCTGCCTACCTTCGCTGGCCTACCGCTCGGTCATTCTGACTATCATCCATCCTTGCGGATAATAGCCTCGGGTCACCCTGACCCTGAACATCCTGGAACACAACTTACTCAACCGACAATCCTTCTGGTACTCACCGAGTACTGCACCAAACCTATAGGGGTTCACCCCTTCTTTTAAGTGATTCCCTTGCCTTCCGAAAGCGATGCTCCATAACCAACTATCTCCTCTTTCACTGTGAAGATCCTATCTTCACCAATCCATCACCCCCGCTAATTCCAGTACGGGTCAACACCGCCAGCAACCACTAACACTCCTATCTGACATAACTTAGTGCCGAGCACCCCTCGATTTCGACTAACTGAAATCCACCATAGACTGCTTACCCGCAATACTTACTGACCGGAAATTTTTGCTATTCCTTATCCGCCTTCCAGATGAACCGAGACCACCATGGTCCTTACTGATGTCTCCACTTCTGGGTTACCGGTCTCCTACCGGTTACTACACCCCATCGGAATCTCCCAGTTGCTTTCAGCGACTTCTGAAGATACCTCGACTATTTATAATTGTTCTATTCCCTCTGCCACTCATACTGAAACTATCCGAAACACTGAACTGCCTGCAATACTGAACTGGTTGGGGCACTGAACTGACTGAAACACTGAACTGACTGAATGGCTGCTTCCCACAACATCTCAAGACCTTCCAGGTCTCCAATCATTCATCGGCTATCTGCAATACTGGGTTCCAACTTAACTGTGGAGCCCAAGGACTTCTTACTTAGTCGCTCCCACAACTTCTGAATGAAATCTTTCTCTGGAACTAGTTTCCACCAGTCATCCTGACACTACAACTCTAACAACCTCCCGATCTAACCGACCGGGTCCATACGTCGAATCCTGACATCATCAAATCCAAAGCTAAAGAATGGTGGCTCCCAGACTAACGGCAGCCCTTATCATACACGAACCCAAACGGTCCACTGCTTCCATAATCTCATAACTGAGGTGACGATCTACTGAAAAATCGCCGACTAAACCATAACTGAACCAATTGGGAAATCCGAAATCTAACCCGTGGATTCCTATATCCTCACTACTACACCCGAACTGGTGGGTACTACTGCTTCCCCCGCGTCCAACAACGCGCTCATGCTGCCTACCAACCTGATAAAGGCCACGGCTACACCCGCGAACCTACAACTATCTAGTACTATATGGCTGCTAGTGAATGCTACGGCTACCCCTGCAGACTTACAAGACTCTACTACTATCTGACTGCTAGTGAATGCTACGGCTACCCCCGCAGACTTACAACACTCTACTACTATTTGACTGCTAGTGAATGCTACGGCTACCCCCGCAGACTTACAACACTCTACTACTATCTGACTGCTAGTGAATGCTACAGCTACCCCCGCAGACTTACAACACTCTACTACTATCTGACTGCTAGTGAATGCTACGGCTACCCCCGCAGACTTACAACACTCTACTACTATCTGACTGCTAGTGAATGCTACGGCTACCCCCGCAGACTTACAACACTCTACTACTATTCCGAGGACATCTTGACTATCCCTAGTCCTGCTAGTGATTCCTCATCCTGATTTCTCAAAACCAACCCTCAAACATCGAATGCTACATCAACCTCGACATCTTATATCCTTGATACACTTAGCGCTTCGTCGAGGAATTCTTCGGCTTGGTTCCCAATACAACTGTCTACTAATCCGGATACAAGAAGCTATTGTTGGGAAGTTTCCAAACTCCCAACTCCTGAATCTACACAATTCTACATGCTGACTCTGACACTGGCGACTAACACGAAAGCATCTCTCGCTCACCGTTCTCAGGATCCTCATTCCGACTCACTAGGGTCCTACAGGTGGTCCTCCAACCCTGAATTCCCAACCGGTTACTAACCATCTCGACCACATGAACTCATTGTTGGGAAGTTCCTCAAACTCCCAGCTCCTAACTCCTCAATCCATCAATCGATGCACTACTATCCTTTCCTCTCAGAGGTCGTGTACTCATTCTGGAACTGCGTGCTCTTACCCTTGCATTCTCGGAGGGTTCTCCCCCACTTGGATCCGGCTAACTCCTAACTGCTCACTGGTTGGAAGGATTCCCCAACCTTCCTTCCATAAAAGGGCGATCTGCTGTCCGCCAACGTTTACCTCTGTCGGCGCTCCAACTAACTCTTACTAGATCCGCACCCTTCTTACTATCTAATTGAGCACCCTTCGATCCTTAACTGTATTTTCTTTAGGGACTACTTCCCGAGAACCTGCGTTTTGGGTGCACATCCCCAACCCACTTCCTTACTGACCGCTAGCTACTCCACTAAAAACTCTGGATTATCACTACTGAGAATATAACTGATCATTACCCGACTAACGCCTTCCGCAAGTAGTAAGGCACTACTGCATCTTACACATACATGCTACAGTTACTGTATCCAAAGTAACCTGCCCTAGAGGGAACGACCTCCAATTCACCATTCTAATTCCAAGGTATGCAGATGGCATAAACTTAACCATAGGCAGGTAATATAATACCCCAACACATATGCTTATTGGCATCAATGCGGCAACATAACAATAATATCATGAATAACATTTGACGGGGAGGTAAAAGATACATACCTCCATCACTCAGCGCTGCTCAAATCCTTGCTAAAATCAACCAAAAAACTCAGCTCCGAGCCGTGGGCGCCCTTGCCCGACCCTGATGTCCGTTGGTGGCTCTCGAAGTCCCAGGGGCAGGAGTTGGCACCTGCCCTGCTGTATACAAACTCGGACAGTGGGCCTTCTTGTGGCCCCTCTGACTGCAATAGAAACATATCAGATCAAGTCCCTGGGCGATGGTAACAACACAGTCTCTTCTAAAATGACCAATCCGGCCGCACTTGAAACATCCAGCATCGCCACCACTTCTACACCTGCACACACCCATGTGCGTCCTTCCGTACTGCCCGCATCGACTGCGGCTCTGATAGTCCCTCGTCCTTAAATCCGAACCCTTGGGCCTCTTACCCGAACCTGTGGCTACCTGAGTCTCATCCGTTTTCCTCTTCCTTTCTGATCCCCTGCCCGTCCCACACTCCTGCGTTACCTTGTCGACACCGCCCTTCGACTGAACAACAGCTGTCTGATCCTGGAGCTTCACGATAAACCTATCAGTGATCCTCACGACCATGTCGGGCAGATCCTCACGAATGGCTCGCGAAACCTCCTCAACTATCCAATCATGCAGAGGTCTCTCTTGGAGACAGGATGCCCCACTTATTCCTGTCCCCCGATGGCAAAAACTAGAAATGGGATCTCCCTCCCTGATGGATCCCTGAACTCCATAAGAATCGGGATCTAGACGAGCCCCAATCTGTCGTGACACTATCCCGACCTTAAAGGCCTCAAGATGACTGTCTATACGCTCCACAATGGCCTCTCTAACCAAGCCGAAAATCACAGGAGTCTGATCAATGATGTTGTGCATGATCTCTGCGGAAATGAAGTCCCTCATCTGATCATCAAGCTGCCCGGCTCCAAAGCCAGAGCCAGATCCCTCCCCGATACCTGAACTGCTAACTGGTAGCTCGCGCAATGTCACCATGCTGAAAATATAACAATTCCTGATCAATTTACACACTACTGCTGAGGGATCTCTCACACACTCTACTAGTTCCCTGGTTTTGCCTTGGCCCCTCTTGAGTCGAGTACGGATCCTCTGCTTTCAGTAGTACGGGCTCATACTACCTTCCACATCTATCCGTACTTTCCTCAAGAGTTACCTCAACTCCACCAAGTCCTCTTTTCTTTACTACTGATCTCTGCTACTCTCATCCTAGGCTTGCCCTAGGGAACTTCTGACTCCACCCAAACCAGTCCTCAACTGCTAAAGGCCTCTTTGTAATGCCAATTAGCCACCACCTGAATACCATCACATGTAATGAGGCTCGGATAATCGTTCGAGTAAAAGTCTCGTCCCTACAATGGTTAGACTCAAACGAGACCTGCGCAGTAGGGCCAAATCCAGCACTCTGAGATTATTCAACCCTGATCACATGTGATGTGACGTATTCACCTAATGGCTAACTCCCATCACCCAGAGTCCCACAAAGCACAAAGCAAGCAGCATTCGGATAAAAGAAACATACTCAGGCAAAACTATTCTCATGACAAGAAACTGTACTAGCATACAATGCTAAGCTCATACCATCAGGCGTAACCTACACAAGCTATCCTACTACTGTCTACTCAATACAAGCATGAAATTCTTATCAAGCTGAAACACATAAGGCAAGCACATAATGCATCTTCCTAGATCCTTAGTCCTATACTAGCATGCTGTTCTACTGAAACTGGAACTAAAACTGAAACAGAAACTAATGATCATAAACTTGTATGGGTAATTTGGGAGTACTTACTTGAGCTCGGCTGATTGCATGCACCACGCCCTTTTCTCTTTTCAAAATTCTTTTCGCTTTTTCTAAAACTCTTTTCTTTATACTTTTTCTAAAATTGTTTTCTTTTCTCAAAATTCTTTTGTAACCATGCTTTTTCTCTTGAAAAGTTTATACCTCTTCCTTAGTTTGAGTCCAGACACACTCGGGAGTGCGCCCGAATCCCTCAAACCAAGGCTCTGATACCAACTTGAAATGACCCAAAAATCACAACTAAAAATTTCTTTAAAAACATTACTAAAATCATATTTATAAAAACTGTATCATAAGTCATAACATAATTTCTCGAGTATTAATTCAAAACATAATATCATTATCAGAGTCAAACATTCCCAGGTTAACTGACTATGGTGTGTGCACTGCAATCTTCCCGAGCTCCTCTTTTGAAAACTGAGTACCTGAAACCAAAACTGAAAATCGTAAGCACGAAGCTTAGTGAGCTCCCCCAAACTACAAAATACCATACAATAACATATATAACACATACTGGGCCTTGCCCACTGCATCAGACCGAGGTCCGGACTAACTGGGGCCTTGCCCCCTGCATCAGACCGAAGTCCGGAAGCTTATTGGGACCTTGTCCCCTGCATCGGACCGAAGTCCGGACTAATTGGGGGCCTTGCCCCCTACATCGGACCGAAGTCTGGAAACTAACTGGGACCTTGTCCCCTGCAGCGGACCGAAGTCCGGACTAACTGACTGGGACCTTGTCCCCTGCATCGGACCTAAGTCCGGACTAACTGGGGCCTTGCCCCCTGCATCGGACCGAAGTCCGGGAACTAACTGAACAAAGCATAACATAAACGTATCAACTAGCATGAACACACATATACTGCATACTGCATCGGGCCGTAGCCCGGAACACGTAACACATAAATCCTGTCTAAGCGACGAAGGCATCAAACATACTAACTACTGCATCGGACCGAAGTCTGGAAACTATTACTAGCTACTCGGGCCGGCATTGTGGCCGTAGACCCGTTCCTACTGGAAGGAAACTCACCTGAACTGCTAAGCTCTGCCGACAATCCTCTGGCTGCTAGTCGACAATCCCCTAGGCCACTGCTCCTCTAGCTCTCCGAGCTATCAATATCAATATGACACTTAGTCTGACAGTCCTCTGAAAGTCAACTAAGTCAACTCTGGTCAAGGTCAAAATCCTGGTCAAAGTCAACCTTCCAGGTCAACCCTACTCGCCGAGTCCACCTACTGACTCGCCGAGCTCATATGCTCAGGGTCCTTCTATTTGCGACTTGACTCGCCGAGTCAGTCCATGACTCGCCGAGTCCAACGATTACCGAGTCCTGTCCTGTTCAACTCGCTGAGTCTCCACCCGACTCACTGATTCGAGTCTCAACTCGAAGGGTTTGGGGTTTCGCGACCTGACTCGCCAAGTCCACGAATAGACTCGCCGAGCCCAATGCAACCTTCAACAAACTCGATGAGTTGTTCTTCCAACTCGCCGAGTTCATGCCCAACTTCATCCGACTCGACGAGTTGTTCATCCCACTCGTTGAGTTCCTCCTCATCTTCATGTTACTCGCCGAGTCCACTCGAAGGACTCGCCGAGTCCATTCAGATCTACATACATGCAGAGGACTTTTGAGTCATGCATGGACTCCAAACTGTAGATCCACTCTTCTAAAGTCTATTCCTTACATAAAGTGGCAAACTTTACGTGTGGCTAAGGAGATCTAGGCTCAAAACACTATAAACTAGGATTTAAGACAAAGGGGCTTAACAATCAACCTAAAAACTGATTCTTAATGCTTCTCTAGGCCAAGATACCCTTAGATCTGGAGTAGCAACTTCAGATCTGAGCTTCTAACTCGAAATGGTTCTTAAACTTGCCCTAAAAGCCCCAAATCTCATGATAAAGATTAATGTAAATGCAAAAGAGTGAAGGTAGCGGCTCATTACCTTCAAATGCTCTAGAAAATCCCACAAACTCTGGATCTACTGCAAATCCTTGAATCCCCAATGGGTGCCTTCTCCCCTTCTTCTTTCAAATCACCCAAAATGGCAAGAAAGCTTGAATGAGCAACAATGGAGGCTTAAGTTTTCTTGTTCTGGACTATAGGGGTCGCAAATGAGCCCTAAGGAAGAGAATAAGATGCTTAAATAGGGTACCAAGTCCCGAAATTAGGGTTTCCCAACCCAGACCAGACTCGCCGAGTCCACTTGCCGACTCGCCGAGTCGGTCACTTACTATACACCTGGATCCCGCTCCGACTCGTCGAGTTCCTTCCTAGACTCGCCGATTCATCCCTCTTTAACTTAGGGTTTCTCCTTTCCTTTCTTGGTCTTCAAAACTTTGGGTTTTACAAGTCGAGATTGCGACTTATGTGGGCAAGTGTCTGACTTGCGCCAAGGTCAAAGTGGAATACCAGAAACCCTCAGGACTACTACAACAGCCTGGTATACCTGAGTGGAAGTGGGAACGGATAACCGTGGACTTCATAACCAAGTTGCCGAAGACTTCAGGCGGGCTTGATACCATATGGGTAATCGTAGACAGATTGACCAAGTCTGCGCATTTCTTGCCGATAAAGGAAACCGACAAGATGGAGAAGTTAACCAGGACGTACATCAAGGAGATTGTGTGACTTCATGGAGTACCAATATCCATTATCTCCGACCGAGATAGTAGATTCACCTCGCGATTTTGGCAGTCCCTACAGAAATCTTTAGGAACTAGGCTAGACATGAGTACGCCTACCATCCACAAACCGACGGGCAAAGCGCGCGCACCATACATACGTTAGAAGACATGTTGAGAGCCTGCGTGATAGACTTTGGTAAGGCATGTGATACCCATTTACCGCTTATTGAATTCTCCTACAATAACAACTATACACTAGCATCAAGGTCGCCCCATTCGAAGCTCTTTATGGACGCAAGTGCCGATCACCCCTGTGTTGGGCAGAAGTAGGGGACACTCAACTAGCTAGGGGGCAAGTCCCTAATAGCACCCTTACTGGTTCTGAAATCAGAAGGGAGACCATAAAAAGATTGTTCAAATATGGGAAAGACTGAAGGCGTCTGGTGATCGATAAAAGAGTTACGCGGACAAGCGACGAAAACCCTTGGAATTCCAGGTCGGTCATCGAGTACTACTCAAAGTTTCCCCTTGGAAAGGAATGATACGTTTTGGTAAACGTGGGAAACTAAACCCAAGGTACATCGGACCGTTTGAAATCCTTGCGAGGATTGGTCCTGTAGCGTACAAACTCCGATTACCACAAGAACTTAATAACGTACACCCTACCTTCCACGTATCCAACTTGAAAAAGTGTCTTTCCGACGAGACTCTCGTGATACCTCTCGACGAAATTGAAGTTAATGAGAGTCTCTATTTCGTGGAAGAACCAGTTGAGATTATGGATCGGGAGGTCAAAAGAACGAAACAAAGTCGTATTCCCATAGTGAAGGTTCGTTGGAACGCGAAACGAGGACCTGAGTTCACCTGGGAACACGAAGATCAAATGAAACAAAAACACCCGTGTCTCTTCCCAAACTCTTGAAGTCCCTGTCAGAATGTAAATTTCGGGACAAAATTCCCTCTTATGGGGGGATGATGTGACAATAGTAAATTTCGGGTCAAGTCAAAGTCAATCAAAGTCAACAAGTCAACCAGTCAACTCAATTAAACCTTGTATATTAGGGTTTACATTATGTAATTACTGTATAACCTACTATTTTAATGAGAAAACATCACTTGGAAAATTTGTGTGTTTAATTTTCCTTAGCCTTAGTGCTAAAAAAATGAACAAAATCTATAAAACAATGTTGCATACTCATCTGGAGTGTGTAAGATCCTAAAACATGGCTTAATGGGGTTTTCGGAACTTGCATTGCGAAGCCGGACACTCAAAAATGTCACAAGCGAAACCTCCCTCAATCGTATTCACTCTATCTCTCCCAAATCTCTCTCTGTATGTGAAATCTCTCTAAGTATGTCAAATCTCTCCCAAATCTCTCCAAGAATGTGGAATCTCTCCCAAATCTCTCTCCGTATGTGAAATCTCTCTAAGTATGTCAAATCTCTCCCAAATCTCTCCATGAATGTCAAATCTCTCCCAAATCTCTTCAAGAATGTGGAATCGCTCCCAAATATCTCTCCGTATGTGAAATCTCTCTAAGTATGTCAAATCTCTCCCAAATCTCTCCAAGAATGTCCAATCTCTCCTAAATCTCTCCAAGTATGTGAAATCTCTCCCAAACCTCTTTCAAAATCTCTCTCAACTTTTTATAATCACTCGGGGCATCCCGACCCTCGAATTTGGCAGAAACGGCTCAAAACCGGAAGTCTACGCGAAAAACGGACTTAAGGAGCCGAAACTCCTCTTAGGAACCGAAACTCCTCTTAGGAGCCGAAACTCCTCTTAGGAGCCGAAACACTAAGAAACCTCCTGGACCGAACTTCACTCTCGCTTCTGACAAGAATGACCCTCGGTTCTGACAAGAATGCAGCCTTCGGTCCCTAGCAGCTCGCGAGATCCTTCGGTTCCAATGCTCAGCCGAGCCTCGCTGCTATTTACCTTCTCGCACTCTCGGTTCCTTCCCCTCTCTCGGTCCTTCTCTTCTACTTTCGTTTCCAAGCATCAGAAGCTGAACCTTCGGCCAGACTTCGGATTTTTGACACTTTTCACCCATTTTCAATATTTTTAACATTTTAAGCTCGTTTTTCGTGATTTTAACGCGGGATTTTCACTCAAACTTGTATTTTAACATAATTAACTCTAAATATTCATAATTTAGTCATATTTTCATGAAAATCTTTATTTAAAAGTGTTGACTTATCTTTAACTTATGACACAAGCAACCTCCCATACCCACTCCATGACTAACCCACACTCCTCCCCACCTTCCCTAGTCACATCATAGTCATTTTCCCACTCAATTTCAGCCTCTCCCATGTTCTAAGAGCTGGAACAACCCATCCTCTCTCCTCACTTCTCTCATTTACTCTCATTTCACCAAAGATCCAACTCCATTTTTCTCTCAAACTTTCTCCATCGATTTTGAGATTCCAAGGCTGATCATCAACCTTTCTTACATTCTTGGTAAGTATAATTCATCCTCCTTGTGATAATTACACTCCATTCTACTCCAATCATAGATTGCTTACACAAATTACATCATTTTGGTGTTAGATTCTCGAAAATCTTCAAGGCATCTTCAAGTGTTCTTGAGTTGAACACTTCCCTAATCCAACATTCACCCACTGAAACCACTCAAGTTGAGTTCATACCCCAACATTTTCATGTTTTCTTAAGTTTTAAGGGGGAGAATAAAAGTTAAATCATCAAGAACACAACTAAATTCTTCTAACAGCTTTCATCAGAAAAGTTACATCCCATTCACGGACTGTTTTGGCCAACTTAAATATTTTAGTTTTCAAAACTGTTTTAGGTGCATGTAGTACATGTTTTTAGCTTTAAAATGACTACTTTCATATCTCCATACGGTTTTTCTACAATTTATGGTCATTTTTACAAAATTGTCTATCATTTCAAACATCAATCCGGACCAGTCTGTGATTATGGACTTGTTCACACAAGTTAGAGGTCACTAAAAATCAAGGGAAAATTTATGAACAAACTAGACTCATTTTCAAAACTCTCAGAATTTATGGAATTTGATTTGGACATTTGATGATTTTTCTACAAGTTTTCTAAGAACAATTACAGAAAATGTTATCAACAGAAAAATACTATCAATTTCATTTCACCTTGTAACATGTTGAGCAAGGTATATCTCTCTATTTGATTATGTGTAATTGCAATATATGACATTTTGTCTTAGTATATAGATATACATCAGTTAACAAATGGGTTTTTGCTAGATAAAGCATAGAAATAACAATGTGTTAAAATCAAAGTAGATCTATTACATACAAACATTTAAATAAACTATGTTAAGTATAGTTTATGTATATTACCACTTTTACCCTTGTTTTGATAAACTATAATAGGTATAGTTTATGATACATCACATAATACACTCATACAAAAAGGGTACATTCATACAAAAAGGAATTTTCCATTACATTACACGTGAATTCGTTAATGGCTTTTGTGAGACATTCGCTTCACTTTACCAATAAGTAATGTATTGTAACCAGAGTCTCCTGGAGGGAGAGCGTGATAGTTGTATATAGATATATATTGGGATTGACAAACCCACACCTGAGCTGCTTGCAACAGCTAGACCGACAGGTCTGTGGTGACAAATGTCATAACAGTTCCGACGCCTGAAGAACGTCGTTTCAGGCCAACTAGGTCATAGTATGGTTATAATAGCTCACATCAAGTGTTAACAAACATAGAATTTACGGGGAATTCGTGTAGATCAAACGAGTTTACGTAGATTTAAACTTGTCTTTGGGTTTTAAGACTACTTTTACACTTTACGGAAAATATCGGATTTTTTTGGAACTAACACTACTTGTACAAGAAAAAGCTTTTCATAAACCATCTACAAATGCTTATGAACTCACCAACCTTTGTGTTGACACTTTTTCAAACAACATGTATTCTCAGAAAATCACTAAACAGGTAACCAAGTGCTTTTGAGGATGGGACGTTAAGGCGTCAAACATTTCACGTTTTGTCAACATATTGTAATTGATTTGGAAACATGTAATTCATACAATGATGTAACTCTTTCAATTATATATATGTTGGTTGTGTTTACTTATTGCATTTGTTGTTATGATGCTATACATGAAGTCCTCCACCCCCGGACGTTTCCGCCATCCTTGGTTTGGGGTGTGACATTATCCTTGACTGGGACCGGCGTTGGTTTTCTTCGGGTAGTTACCTAGGGTTCTCTTCTAGTGTAGACATATTGAATTTCTACTCCGTCTTACTTCCGATTCTGACTCTGAGTGTCATCACTGTCTTACTTTTGATCCTGCCCCTGAGTGTCATCGCTTCATGATGGATGACTGGAAATCTCGGAAGTTCAGATGGATTTCCTACCGGTGTCCCTAAAAGGTATAGGCACTTGGTGCTTTCAATCGTCTCGTCCTAGTTCATTTATTTCCAAACTGGAAATCTTCTCAATGAACCTCTTCTAGGTCTGAATCAACTCTTCTGTCAAATACTGAAGTGGGTAGGGTTTTCTACAGGGTTCGTGTGAGAATGGAAATGTCTAGACAATCCTAAGAGATTATTAACATTTTACTGGGTGATCCACATCGAATCCTGCTCCAATTACATAGGGTACACAAATTATATATAACTTAGATCCGATAGGCCTTTGAATATGTGATACTATTCTATATCCACATCCAAACAAGGAAAAGGAAGTAGAGCAAAACCACACATTCTTAGTCTATGGGATCCTTATCATATATAACCTTGGAAGTATACCCTCTGTAATCATAGGTATATCAATGAGGGTCTTTTTAGTTTTTCACACAAGGTTATCTATGGATCCTAAAATACCCCTATGGTATTTTTAATTACTTGTTTGATTCTTAAATTTTGAATATGATTCTGGGAATGATGTGAGTCTTTTAGTATTCCAAAATACTCCCATAGTATTTTTAAACTTTATGTTTGGCTCTAGCATTCCTAGTTGGTAAGTTTCAGATTCGTTGCAACACCACCATCACTCCCAAGCACATGTTGGTCGCATCTCGAATAAATGTAGTTGATCAGGTTACATTTATTCCAGCTTACGATTACATAACTGCCCAGGTTTGACGGTAATGGTCAACATCCAAAGACTTTTATTTTGTTCTTCTTGTGATACTTTGTTCAAGTGTTTAGATTATGGATGTTCTTATACTTTGGTAAAATATGGTTATATTTTAAAGTATAATTCTTGTTCAGAGTGTTTTATCCCTATGTATTTATAGGCTGTATATCTTTTATGAATTGATATACTGAGCTCACTATAAACAATGCTCTGATACCAATCTGTCACACCCCAAAACCGGAACGGCAGAAACGTTCTGGGGTGAATGACGTCATGTCAAGTATCACAACATATGCAGTATAGTAATCAAAGTACAACAACCATTGCATTAATAGCAATAATTTTACATAGTTTACATTTCATAGCAACATCAAAGTAATACAAGGAATAATATAGATGCGGCTCGGTACTAGGCTGTCTTCACAAAAGCTCCCGGTATGTACCTGTCTATCGCTGACCTGAGAATACAAGTTATCTTGAAAGCGAGTATCAGCATTTTATAATGCTGGTGAGTTCATAAGTATTTAGTGTCATTTGTATAAATATGCATTTTTATTCAGAATAACTTTATGAAAGATAGTAGTTTAGAATCTACAGTGTATTAGCGTCCTTTCCAAAAAATCCTATATTTTCTAAAAAAAAGCAGTCCTCTACCAAGACCCGACAGACTTCTGTTTTAAGGAGTAATTTTCCCCAAAATACTAATATTACCAAAGTATGGTATTGACTTTAAAGAAGATATGAGAATATCACTAGTAAAAATACTAGGGGAAAAATAATATATGCCTCAGCAGTAATACTGTTGACTAAGGCAAAAGAAATCATAGACTCCAGGAGAGTATCAAATGAATGATATGCCTGGCTCAGTCTAACAAAGGAAACACAGTCTCCTGACGATATCGAATGAACGCACAGCTAGCAAAGTCTAAAACAAGGAAATACAGACTCCAGACGATATCAAATGAACGACACAGCTAGCAAAGTCTAAAACAAGGAAATACAGACTCCAAACGGTATCAAATGAATGAAACAGCTAGCAAAGTCTAAAACAAGGAAATACAGACTCCAGACAGTATCGAATGAACGACACAGCTAGCAAAGTCTAAAACATCCGGTAATCCTAAGTGGGTTGTTTTAAAAATACCGTGTTAATTCTCGTTACCTTAAGGCCATGAATTATAAGGTAAACATGGAGATACTCGTAACCATACTGATTGACAATAGAGTACTTGACGCCCTACAAGCGTCGGAATAAATGTGACATTTTTCACCCCTTGGCTTGGTAGGGCGGAGACTGTAGCTAGCAGTCAGGGTGCGGGAGTGTCAGTCCCGTATAGATCTATACACGCAATGCCCGCTCTCCCTCCAGGAGACTCTGGTTACCAACTTGACGACGGGGAGATCCGTGTCTTGAAGATTCATCTCGTATTTTGAATTCTATTGTAAGTACTAGAATAACGATGTAGACTCGCGAATAAACTGACTCCTTTGGAATTCTCTGGACTAGAAAGAGTAAGTAGAATCTCCTAACTATTCCTATAATAGTTACTAGTGTCTCTGATCTACGAATGATGAATGGAAGGATGCCCTTGCTACCCAAGGGAAATGAACTGGTTGATGGAAACCTTTATGTCCATATATGTATACATGATATATAACTAATGTTTAAACGACCTTCGGACGGATAACTAAATGGCCTAGTTAGGGAGTTTACTCTTCAAGAGTAAAATCTTTATGGAGATTTCGGCCCTAAGACCATATCCCCATGAGTTTACGGTCGTAAAATCATGGGTAGTGTGTTCTTGGATGCTCAAAGGTCTTATATCACTTGTGGAATTAGGCTAGGTTCATTTCTAGGGCATAGTAAGGGGTTATTGATCCAAATGAACCATTTAAGGGAGTTCACGGCTGTAAACATAGAGTTTACGGCCGTAAACTCTCACTTGGTCCTTCAGTTTATGAATTAAGGTCTTAAATGGAACAATACAAGGTTCTATGCATTATTTCAAGCCATATGGGGAAGTTAGGGCATCATTTGGCTTCATTAAGGGAGTTTACGGCCCATGGACCAACCCTTGGGGGGTTTACAACCGTAAACTCCTAGTTCCTTAGTTTCTTTGATGTTTAAAGGCCCTACTTTATTTATGGTTGATTCTAGACATTTACCCAAGCCTTAGGAGGTGTTTAAGGGCAAATTTAACACCTTAAAAGGTGTTCACGGCTCATGAAGAGGGGTTTACGGTCCAAGAGTGTTCTTGGGCCGTAAACTCATGTTTACTCTCCATATGATAAGGTTTTGGTGTTCTAAGCTCATATGTGCAAGTCCACAAGTCATATCTAAGCCCTAGGAGTGATTTAGAAGGGTTTTGGGGCTTCAAAACCCCACTTATGGGTGTTTGCGGTCCAAGAGTGTTCTTGGTCCATAAACACATGATTTTGCCACTTTTGGATGTCTTAAACACGAATTTGCATGTTAAATGAGCTAAACAACAAGTTAGGGTAGATCACTTACTAGTTTGGGGCTTGAAAGAGGCGTTTTTGGATCGAAGGCAACTTGTAGAGAGAGAGAGAGTAGAGAGAGGGTGGAAAGTTTCAAATGGAGTCCACTCACCCTTATATAGGGTTTGAGTTTGTGGCTCGGAGGAAATCTACCCGATACTGACGTTAAACGGGGCTTTTAGTCGCAGCCGATTAAATGGTCGTAATTGGACCTGGCTGTAACTAAAATTTTTCAAGGGAATATTGAGGGTGTTTCTAATTTGTTCCAAACCTTATGAAGTCATAAAAAGTCCCAATTTAATTAACCTACGCCAAAAAGGTTAACGGACACATTTAATAAAGCTAGTTTTATTAATGGAAGAAGAGGTTAAAATGACGGGATAAATTTCGGGTTGTCATAGTTTACGGCTGTAAACTCATGGTAAGGAGTACCATTTCATGAAATGAAGTCCTTAACTCAAAGGGGTAAGGTTCACTAAAATCCAAGGCTCACTAGGGTGTTAGGGTGTTATTTGCACCCTTAAAAGGGGTTTACGGCCCAAGAACATGCCTTGGCCGTAAACTCCTTGAATCCCTTGATTTTTTATGTTTTCTAAGTCCCAAACATGATAAACCTAGTGCACAATGAGTTGGATCAAGAGTACTTACGATCTAGGAGCTTGAATGGTCGGTTTTGGCCAAGAAGTGTGTGTTCTTGGTGTTCTTGATGAAACTTGAAGATCTACAAAATGGAATGATTTCACGGATGAAATCATGTAAGATTACTAGTTCATGCAATATATCAACTAGTTAAGATGATAATCTTACGAGATTTGAAGATCGGGGACGAAGACCGGGATGATACTTGAGAGGATTTGGGCCAAATGGAAGGAAGGAATGAACAAATGGCCACCATTTCACCATATAGGCAAGTGTTTACGGCCCACATGGAGTTTACGGCCGTAAACTCCCATGTGTTGGCCGTGAACTCCTTGCAAGGGTGTTTAAGGTCATTTCCTTGAGCTATAACTTCAGTCGATAAACCCCGACACTTATTCCATAAGTGTACAAGGCTCAGAACGCTGAAATAAACTCCTAATTGTGCTAAAAGATAACAGAAATGAGTTTGACTTTCAAAGAAGTGTTAGGCTGAACTGGATGGACAATTTCGGGTTGTCACATCATCCCTCCGTTAGAGGGAATTTCGTCTCGAAATTAGAATTTAGGTAAGGAAGTAGGCATGAATAATCGAGCAGGAGGTGGGGAAACTTCCTAATCGATTGGTTCTCGCGCTCATAAGTGAATTTGGGTCCTCGGTTGGTATCCCAACGAACCTTCACTAATGGGAGGCGGCGTTGCTTTGTCCGCTTGACCACTCGATCGATGGTCACTACGGTTCTTCCACGAAGGTGAGATTCTCGTTGATCTCGGGATTACGAGAATCCTGACGGAAAGGTACGTTTTCAAGTTCGAGACATGAAGGGTAAAATGTACGATACTAAGTTTGCGGGGTAGGTTGGGTTTGTGAGTTATAGGACCGATTCTGGCAAGAACCTCGGAGGTCCTAACTATTTTGGATTTAGCTTACCACACTTTCCGAAGCGTATCAAGCCTTCCCAGAGTGAGACTTCAAAAAGGGTATGGTCTCTCACTTGGAATTCTAAGGTTTTTCTTCCTCTTTCTTGTCTTCCCAGTCAAGGGCCACTCCATTCTGAGTCAAATTCATAAGAGGTTTCGTAATCCGCGAGGAGTTATGAATGAACTCTCGACCGTAGGTCAGCGAGACCTAGAATTTGGCAAAATCTCGTCGGTGTCTTCGGTGTTGACAAATTCTCAACGGTTTTGATTATTGGAAGGGTCCTCAAAATCCACACATCACTAATAGTGTGCTTTAGGAATTCGAATCTTCCAATCTAAAACTCGCATTTAGAGAACTTCGCGTAATGTTTCTCTAATCGTAATGTTTCCATGGTTTGTTGTAGATGCTCTTTATGATTTCCTTCTTACTACGATAGTAGGTAAGTAAGTCATTTATCAGGACAAATAACAAACTGATCTAAGTAAGAATGGCGTACCCTATTCACGAAGTTCGTGATTACTACGGGCGTATTGATCCTATCTGAGGGGGTATCACTACGGCTCGTAGTGTCCGTATCGAGTTTGGAAGATTGTCCTCAGAACATCCTTCACTAACACTCGCAACTGGTGATATTCGGATCTTAGGTCCATTTCTGAAAGGTACATCGTTCCTTGCGGTTGGTCAATTGATTCATCTATGCGTGGCAGAGAGTGATGATTTCTAATGGAAGTTCTGTTGAGGTATGCACCACGAGGACTTCCCAAATGTTACCCATACTAGTACTCTCACCCATGCACGCTTAACTACGGAGTTCTGATGGGATCCGGTGCATTAGTGCTGCTATGATCACACCCTCTAAAGTCTGTCTTCTTGAAGAATAAGACCAGAGCTTCCAAAGGTGAGAAGCTTGGTTTTTTCATTCTGCTGCTGAGTAGTCGTTAAACTGTCCAGACGGTTCTTGTATCATTTTGATTCTGGCCAAGAGAGGAGTTATTATACATGAACACTTAGCTTATACACGTTATGATATAACCAAGACGGGGCGGATAATAAAATGTGTGATTCTACTCTAGTCCCACATCCCAACAAGGAAAAGAAACTAAGTTAGAAATCTCACATTCTATTGTCTACCAGGTCTTCGTTATATATAACTCAGGAATGTATAAGCGATGGAAAGTCATAATAATAATCTTCTTACGAATCTCTTTTGATGAACTAAGATTTCTTAGTAAAGGCTACTATTGACTCTGGATGTACGTAGATCGTTCAATGAAGAAGTAAGAGTATGATCTCGAAGGTTTGACCTACATCCCTATGATGCAGTCCTAGTAAGGAGTAGAAGTAAGTTCGTAGAATGGTCTCAAGACGTTTGGCGTTCAAGCCGGGGTATTGTTGGTTGGTGAATAACATGATCCAACCACTGAAAGAGACTTGGAAATGTCTCCGGAGTTAAATTACTTTAGTCCAATGACTTGACTAAAGCATGTTTCAGATAGACTCCAATGAAGGTATGATGAAAGCATTTGAACAAAAGAGTGACACATAAGTTAGCCGACTGCCAATATCGTCGATGTTTAAGATGTAATAAGATCGGGAAAATTGACCCTGCAGAGGGTCTTACATCACATCTGAAGTAGGAAAAGTCCTTGACAGCATAAAGGTCTAACTAACAGTGCTTACAGTACAAGGTAGTCACATAGGAAAGTGCTACACAGAACATAGGCAGGAGCACAGTTCTTTAAAACAAAGAAGGAAAGTAAAGTATCTCTTAACGGCGACGGTCACCCCTATGGTGAACCCTTAGTTCAACTAGTTGACGTTCCATATCAAGTAGGTATCTTTCGTACATCCTATAACGTACTCAGAGCTCTATGACTTCGGCTCGAGTTTCAGCTAGGGCTTGAAGCAGGGTTTCATGGTTTCTCTCAGATCTCTCATAAGTGTGTTCAAGGCGATTGGTGCGAATGGTATGCATTCCTGCGTTGGCATCAACCTCCGCGATACGTTGGAGAGCCGTTTTGCCCTGAATTTCGTTTCGAACAACTCTACGGATCAGGATTTGTAGAGCTCTGTCTGCTGAGCTCCCTTCGTTTACGTTGTAGAAGCTTCAGTCTCCATTAAACGGCGTAGACTGATCTTGATCTTCGCTCCATGTTTCCAAGCATCCTACCCAAGGAGGCGTCGGACAATGAAAAGTCGGACGAGGGTTAGGATTTGGAATGGGAGCTACCTGGGGCAGGTTCTCAACTTCGGGTTCGGAGTTATCACCATCCGAAAAGGCTTCATCATGGTGATCATTCAAAGGGATTGGATGATCATTCTTGGGCTCTTGTCCGACCCATCTAGCATTGCCTTCATTCGGAAGGTACTGGTTGTTGTGGGGATGGAGTCCAACCATGTTATCTACGCGAGAATTGGGGTCAAGAAGTATTTCTTTAGACGAACTATCTAGATAATTATAAGAAGATCTTTATTAGTTACGTCACTATTTGTAAAGTGTATACCGATTATATGTAATCAACAGGATAGGCCTTCGAATAAAAGACCTTAACTCCAAATTCACGAGGAACAGGGGTAAAGCAAAATTTCACAGATTTTGAGTCTATATCATCCTAGTTACATATAACTTAATGTATCCACTTAGCAACTATTGACCTAGTACTGAGGACCCTCTTTTTCTTTAGTTCTCAAAGTATAAAGTGCTTATAGTAAGACCAAATACCCCTATGGTATTTCATTGTGGTAGTGTTGGTAAATTTTTAAACATGCTGCCACATCACAACCATTCTTGGGCATATGCTAATCACTCCTCGGACTAGCATAGTTGATCAGGCTATGCCACTCCCAAGACTGACCATACATCCCCGAGCTTACCTGTGATATTCAACAATCATAATATTTTTGTTCTTGTCATTGTGACACGGATTTTAGTATGAATGCAGGCACGTATATT
Organism: Lactuca serriola; assembly: GCF_051521515.1. NCBI lineage: Eukaryota > Viridiplantae > Streptophyta > Magnoliopsida > Asterales > Asteraceae > Lactuca > Lactuca serriola. The sequence goes on along the minus strand of NC_136416.1, from coordinate 131,291,363 downwards.
CAATCAAATATTTTATTATTTAAAGTATAAACTCTTGGTTAGAGTATTTTTAATCCCATTGTAGTTATAGTTAGTATATCTTTTATGGGTTGATATACTTAATTCGCTATAAACAATGCTCTGATACCAATCTGTCACACCCTAAAACCGAGAACGGTGGAAGCGTTCTGGGGTGGAGGATGTCATGTAAAGTATCACAACAATGCAAAGTAGTAAACAAGCAACAACATCATCCATTGCATTAATAGTATAATTATAATTACAAGTGTGTTCTTTCATTGTATACAACAACATGATGAATAATCAAAATAAAAGACGAGTCTGAACTGCTCCGTCTTCACAAAACCTGGTCGTCGTACCTGTCTATGTGTGACCTAAGAATACAAGTTATTTTGAAAGCAAGTATCAGCCAAAAAGCTGGTGAATTCATAAGTATTAATGTGTCTTTGATTTGTAAAACTTTTAATGAAAGACTTGAAATTGTTTTGAAAGAAAGTTCGTATAAGTATGAAAATGTTTGTAAAAAAACTGTAAACATTTGAAAAACCCTATAAATCCCTATGATTCCTACTAGTATAAAAGGAATTCTTCTACCAAGACCCGACTGTTTTGAAAGTAGTCTTCTACCAAGACCCTACTGTTTTGAAAGTACTCTTCTACCAAGACCTAACTGATTTGAAAGTAGCCTTCTACCAAGAACCGACTGTACTTATTATTACTATTAATATAAGAAATTGTATCCTTTGGTACTAGGATACTCAAATATAATTCACCTCATCGGTTATGTGAATGTGTCACAAGATAAAGGTAATAATATAAATAACCTAAGTATTATCCTTTTGTACTAGGATAACTAACAGTGTTAACTGAAGACATCCGTAGATATACATTTACCTCTGTTGCTAACAGTTGGGTGTAGGAATAGTTAGTCCCTTAAAGTATACCTATAATGGTATCAACCGTAGACATCCGGGGATGTGCATTTATCTCGGTAGCTAGCAGAGATTCTAGGAATGGTTAGTCCCGCAAAGTATCCTTTGGTACTAGGATATTAAGTCCAATCTATCTCGTTGATTAAGTTATTGAATCACAAAATAAAGATAAGAAGGAGAGTTATATAACAGTAACTCATCATATAGTATGTACGTAACGGTATCCATGTACAAGTATCCAACTAATGATATATGAACGTATACCTTTGCTACCCAAAGGTAATGAACTAACTGACTAGAACTATTATGTCCGTATATGTACACATGGTATATAACTAAATATCTAAACAACCTTCAGACGGATACCCGACACCCACCAGACCACATCCCAACGGGGAAAAGGAAATAGAGTGGGTTAGTTTTCCTAAGTCCTTTAAACATTACTTATATAACTATACATATGCAGGCATGCTTTTAACAGGGTGTCTATGTAAACGTACTCATGTAAGCGTATTCATGTAAGCGTATCTATGTAAATGATCCATGCATGGATCATGAAAGCCCAAAATGTGATGGATTAGTGATTACTAGTGGGCTAGAAGGTGGTTTGGGCTCAATGGTTGGGTTGTGCATGGTAACCCACAAATTGAATTAGGGTTGCATGAAGACTAGGGCAACATTTTTAAGGCTTAATAAGTGCTAAAAACGTTACTATTTGCTTCATAAAGCCTCCTAGCCGTTTTTGACACTCTTTGGTGGATTAGGGTTACACTTTAATGCTTATGATGACTCCTTAATGCTTCTTATGGCTCCTTAATGAAGCATAGCCGTTTTTTTTTCATTCACAAGTCTCATGGACGTTTTTTTTGTGTTCTTTCAAGAGTTACCTTAATTTCTATTTACTAGTTTTAATGAATAATTGGTTGGTTGGCTTGTAACCACCAAATTTGTAATAAAGGCTTCATATAAAGCCAAATTATGCATGGAAAAAGTAATAGACGAATTTTTAAGAAAAAAACCTTTGTTCAATTGGAATTATTGTTATAATTCACAAATTATCTTGTTAGGACGTGTTCTTGACTTGATACGAACTCAATCCAATAGGTCTTGGATTGTTTTCACCGGTATACAACTTAATAGGTCTTGAGTTGTTACTAATCTATCCATTTCTTTCCATTCATATATCATTTCTGGTTACTATTCCCTATTAATTTACCTAAACACTACCCTACTCACCAAATCAAGCCCATACACGCATCATAAGTGGTATCAGAGCCTAGTTCCGATTGGGTGTAACTAAGTTCTTGTTCAAAAAAAAATCTGCTAAGTTTGTTTGAATTCAGTTGTTGTCCAAAAATGTTGCGCAAGCTATATGATGAAGAAGATATAGAGGAAGAGAAAATTGAAAAAGATGAGGAAGAAGATTCCGGTCCCATCTACGACACCGATGGAGAAGGGGAATTTTGTGAAAGAATACATTTCTTGGTTGAAGAGGAATTTATTGAAGAAATTGAAGAAGGAACTAATTTTGTGATCGGAGATGAAATTGTTGAAGCAATTGTGGAAGAAATCAATTTTGTTGATATGCACAAAATTGTTGAAGAAATGGTGATTTTTGTTGAACAACTAAAATCATTCCGAGAGCTCACAACCTTGAGAACCAATGACTATAAGTGCCACAAAAATTCAGGTTCTCATATCTTTTATGAACACAATTCCTTTTCTAAAGTGTGGGGTATTTACATTTTTCATCTTTATATTCGTTACAAAGTGTGGGAGATTTTTACACTTTGGATGCCATGGGATGCTTATATTTTGCATTTTGAAGGCCTTAGTGACAAGAAGAAGTATGGTGAGAGGTTGGATTTTACTAATTATGATCTTAATAATGATGTTTTTGTTTTGTCTTCATTCATTGATCAAAAGGAGAAAAATGACTTACGTATTACTTTTGATAAAAAGTTTTGTGCAATTAGAGATGAAGACTTTTCATTCGTGGCTCAAAAACAGCAAGACAAATTATTTTTGGATGATGGTAGAATTTTGTACCCTCCAAAAGACGATATGATGATTTCCAAAACAAGATGTGTTCATGGTGGTAGCAATCAGTCACGAAAAAAGACATTGTGTGACAATTCGTATGCCAATTTTTTGTGTTGTCCACAAACAAAAGATATCTTAATTAATTCGTCATTCGTTGTTCAAAAACACCAAGAGCGAAGGCTTGAAGTTTGTGGTGAAAGAAAGACGAACGATGGTATCCATCTTTCTACAAACCATCTTTCTACGAGCAAAGAAGAAAGAATTAATCAATATGAAGATCTAAGTCCGAAGTATTTACATGGGAGGATGCTCATGAAGTTTGGACTCATATTCTTTTGGTGTGCCTTAAATTGGGAAACCATGATATTAAGGCGTACTGCTCATCAACTTACAAATACAAACCATGATCCATTCTTTAAAATGACTACAATTAACCATTTAAATTATTGCAAGGTTAATTTGCAGGGCCAAGTTCATGGGAATGTACGGAAGTGGTTTTTCATCCACAAATGGAAGACGCGGTTAGGATTTCATTTGGCGAGTTCTTTTAGTTATTTGAAGAAAATGTGTATGTGGAGAAGAGACCAACTTGGAGTAAAGAAAAGGTCACATTCCGCAATTAAAATATGTTTTCAAGACCTGCTGTCATGGAAGGTTTATATGGGAGAACAACAAAATTTGGTTCTTACTGAATTGAGGACAATTCCTTTCGAAGAAGGAGGGAATGATACATTCGTGGAAGTGACAAATTTTGAAAATGATAATGGTTACAATGTGGATTTGGGAGGAGACCATGGAATGCATGCTACCTTTAATGTGGGAGATCTTTCACCTTATCTTGATGATGATGGACTTGATGAATTGAGGTCAATTCCTTTCAAAGGGGGAGGGGATGATCCATGCATGGATCATGAAAGCCCAAAATGTGATGGATTAGTGATTACTAGTGGGCTAGAAGGTGGTTTGGGCTCAATGGTTGGGTTGTGCATGGTAACCCACAAATTGAATTAGGGTTGCATGAAGACTAGGGCAACATTTTTAAGGCTTAATAAGTGCTAAAAACGTTACTATTTGCTTCATAAAGCCTCCTAGCCGTTTTTGACACTCTTTGGTGGATTAGGGTTACACTTTAATGCTTATGATGACTCCTTAATGCTTCTTATGGCTCCTTAATGAAGCATAGCCGTTTTTTTTTCATTCACAAGTCTCATGGACGTTTTTTTTTGTGTTCTTTCAAGAGTTACCTTAATTTCTATTTACTAGTTTTAATGAATAATTGGTTGGTTGGCTTGTAACCACCAAATTTGTAATAAAGGCTTCATATAAAGCCAAATTATGCATGGAAAAAGTAATAGACGAATTTTTAAGAAAAAAACCTTTGTTCAATTGGAATTATTGTTATAATTCACAAATTATCTTGTTAGGACGTGTTCTTGACTTGATACGAACTCAATCCAATAGGTCTTGGATTGTTTTCACCGGTATACAACTTAATAGGTCTTGAGTTGTTACTAATCTATCCATTTCTTTCCATTCATATATCATTTCTGGTTACTATTCCCTATTAATTTACCTAAACACTACCCTACTCACCAAATCAAGCCCATACACGCATCAGTAAACATACTCATGTAAGCGTATATGTGTAAACGTACTCATGTAAGCGTATATATGTAAACGTATTCATGTAAGCGTATCTATGAAAACGTACTCATGTAACATGTAATGTACTAGTATAGACTCATGAATGAACTGACTCTTGTGTGATTCTCTGTACTTGGAATGGTAAATGGTATCTCCTAACTATACTTATAATAGTTACTAACCATGTACGTGTATAACCTGAAGTATGCCTTTGCTACCCAAAGGTACTGAACTGACTGGGGAAAACTTTTATGTCTCTATATGTATACATGATATATAACTGATGGTTAAACGACCTTCTGACGAATACCCAATACCCACCAGACCACATCCCAACGGGGAAAAGGAAATAGAGCGGGTTAGCCTTCCTAAGTCCTTTAAACATTACTTATGTAACTATACATATACAGGCATGCATTTGATAATATTAAAGCATAAAAGAAGTTTTGTAAAACCTTGAAAAAGATTAATATCTAAGAAAAGATCGACTTGATGTCAGTTGATAAAACGGTTTGAAAGTATTTGTTTGATAAAACAGTTTAAGTATAAAGAAACCTTTGTTTGAAACACAGTTGTAAAAGAGTTTGAAATGAAACATACAGTGTATAATAAAGAGTTTTAAACATATAAAACGTTTATGAAAATCATTTGAAGAAATCTGTTTGGTAAAACGGTTAACGTATAGTAAATCCATTTGCATGTTAGTTATTAATCACATGTGATTGATATAATAACTAACATGTTTCAACTTGTATCCCCCCATAAAGCATTTAAAAACATTTAGAAACATTTAAAAGGTTAATTCAAGGGGTATGAACCACCTGCAGTGAGCGGATCGGAAGGAAGTGTCGGATAAGTGCTTGGTGTCAAGTGAAGACTTAGACACACACAATGATCCTAATTACATATGAAGACATATGTATATAAAAAATTAGTGATTATAACACTAATTAAATATGTATAAACATCCTATTACAAGGAAAACACTTTGTTCAAGTGCTAGGAGGCTATCGGGTTGCAACAAAGGAGTGCAAGGCCTCATACGGGAGTTTATGGTCCAATCACCATGTGTGTTGGAGTTTATGGCCCAGGGGAGTAAACTCTTGGCCGTAAACTCTCAATTGGTCACCAAAAATGGCTTAAAACTCTAAGGGCTTAACTGGTTAAGTGTTCTAAAGCTTTAACCAAGGGTTTGAGTGGGTTAAAGGTCCTAAAATCACCTTATATGGTGTTCACAGCCCTGGGACCACTCCCCCATGAGTTTACGGCCGCAAACTCATGGTAAGGAGTATCATTTCGTGAAATTAAGTCCTTAACTCAAAGGGGTAAGGTTCTATGCTAAAATCCAAGGCTCATTAGGGTGTTAGGGTGTCATTTGCACCCATAAAAGGGGTTTACGGCCCAAGAACATGCCTTGGCCGTAAACTCCTTGAATCCCTTGATTTCTTATGTTTTCTAAGTCCTAAACATGATAAACCTAGTGCACAATGAGTTGGATCAAGAGTACTTATGATCTAGGAGCTTAAATGGTCGGTTTTGGCCAAGAACACGAGTGTGTGTTCTTGGTGAAACTTGAAGATCTACAAAATCGAATGATTTAATGGATGAAATCATGTAAGATTACTAGTTTATGCAATATATCAACTAGTTAAGATGATAAGCTTACGAGATTTGAAGACCGGGGACGAAGATCGAGATGATACTTGAGAGGATTTGGGCCAAATGGAAGGAAGGAAAGAACAAATGGCCACCACTTCACCATATAGGCAAGAGTTTACGGCCCACGTGGAGTTTATGGCCATAAACTCCCATGTGTTGGCCGTGAACTCCTTGCAAGGGTGTTTAAGGTCATTTCCTTGAGCTATAACTTCAGCCGATAAACCCCAACACTTATTCCTTAAGTGTACATGGCTCAGAACGCTCAAATAAACTCCTAATTGAGCTAAAAGATAACAGCAATGAGTTTCACTTTCAAAGAAGTGTTAGGCTGAACTGGATGGAAAATTTCGGGTTGTCACAGATGTGCATTGTTTAATTCTTGAGTTCCACAATAGATGTGGTGTTTTCAGTTTAGCAAATCTTTGATGAGCATTGTTTAATTCTTGAGTTCCACAACAAAAGTCTATGCAATTTAAGCAAACTTCTGATGAGCCTTTCATTCTAGAGTTCCACAATACAAGTCTATACAAGCAAAGCTTTGATGAGCATTGTTTAATTCTAGGGTTCCACAATTAAAGTAGTCTTTGCAATTTAGCAAAGGTTTGATGAGCATTGTTTAATTCTTGAATTCTAAAATAGATGTCTATGCAGTTTAAGCAAACCTTTCATGAGCATTGTCTCATTCTTAAGTTCCACAGTAGAAGTTTATGCAATTTAGCAAAGCTTTGATGAGCATCGTTTAATTCTTGAGTTCCACAACAGAAGTCTACGCAATTTTAGCAAAGCTTTGTTGAGCATTGTCTGATTATTGAATTCCACAATAGAAGTCTATGCAATTTAGCAAAGTTATGATGAACATTGTTTCATTCTTGGGTTCCACATTGGAAGTCTATGCAACTTAGAAAAGCATAGAGCATTCTTTAATTCTTGAGTTCCATAATAGTAGTAGTTGTCACACCCCAAAACCGATAACGGCGGAATACGTTTCGGGGTGGAGGACGTCATGTACAGTATCATCACAATTGCATAATAGTAAAAACAAGAAACATGCAACCATTTCATTACATAGTGAGTTTAATTACAAGTGTGTTCTGTAGAGTTTCAATAGACACCAAAAGTAATACAAAAATAAGAGATGGATCTTGTATGCTCCATCTTCTCCAAAAGGCTGCACCTGTACCTGTCTATCTTTGACCTGAGGATACAAGTTATTTTGAAAACGAGTATCAGCATAAAGCTGGTGAGTTCATAAGAATTTAGTGTGAATTTTGTATAAAATGTATTAAAACATATAGTGTGAAAAACTGCAATTTACATTTATAAGTAGTAGAATACTCTAGAAAATCCTATATTTTCTAGAAAATACATCGTAAGTGGAAGAATCTAAGTTGCATGTAAGTTTTATCATTGAAAAATGTTCGTTGTGAAGTGGGGTACTAAATCTCCAGTATGTAGTGTAGGTAAAAGAAAAGTTATGCCTATTGACAGTGATAGTGGTGCGAACTTCCATTAGTAATAGATACTTATTTTACTTCGGGATATTAACTGAGACTTTAGTATTATTATTTTAGTGTGGATATAGTGTATTCCTTTTTATGTGACCAATAGCATGAGTAATAGAGGATCTCATGACCTTCCTGGTCATGCACAATGTAATGAAGTAGTGCCATCCCTGGGCCTGCTCGGCTCGGACTGAAGTCAACAGTCGGGATCTAATAGTGTCTGTTCCGTATAGATCTATACATGTAGCGTCGCCTTCCTTCCGGAAAGCTCTGGTCACAATATGTAGCGCGTAGAGTATCTTGTAGAGAGTTAGTGTGTTATCTTCCGGATTAGTGTTTTCTCTTGTAATATAGTGTAGTAGTCTTTTATGTAGTTCATAGTGTGTTCTCTTATTAGTGTATCATTTTGTAATAGTATGAACTTTAGTATGTATAGTAGTAGCGGTAACAAGTAGTAGTGACCTTAACTATACCTATTATAGTTAACTTAGTGTGTATGATTCTTGGCAATTAAGTAATATAGGCAACGAATGAGATGAAAATGCTCGTATCTAACACCGATATACATGATATATAACTAAGAATTCAACGACAGTCGGACGGATAACAAATACCCTAAGCCCACATCAAACAAGAACATGAAATAAGGCGAGCTATCGGTCCTAAGCCCTTCAAGTCTTACTTATATAAATATATTAGTGTAGATAAATTTTATAAGAAAAGTAATTTATTAAAAATTTTGACTTATGAAAGCATTTAGAAAATAGTTTATTTTTCCAAAGTAGTTATGAAAGCGTAAAGTTCTTTTGTAAAGCATAGTGATAAATCACATGTGATTGAACTACGGATAGTAAATCACATGTGATTGATTTCCATAAAAATGTATATTTGACTTGTATCCCCCCCCTAAAACATATGAAAACGTTAGAAAGGTTCATTAAGGGGTATGAACTCACCTAGAATCGAGTAAATCGGGTGAAAGTGTCGGTTGCGCGTTTAGTGTCAATTTAGAACTTGTACACCTTTTAAGTCCCTATTAACATGTGATATATATGTTTTACAAGAAATTAGCCACTTATACTTTTATTTAAAGATTTTTACATATTCTAAATTGATTCGAGGTCTTATGGATTAGAAGTGGTTCTCGGGGATTGTACAAGGCCAAAAGGGGTACTAAGGGGGGTCCAAGAGTTTACTCCCTTGGAGTTTACGGCCCAAAGGCCACTCCTTGGGAGTTTACGGCTGTAAGCCTCATGGCTTGACCGTGAACTCTTGTTCACTCCCCAATTTTGATGTTAAAGCCCTTAAATCAATCCCTTTAATTTTCTAGTGAAGGTCTAAGGCTAATTAGGGGGTTTAAACCCTCATTTGGTGAGGTTTGGGGGAGTTTACGGTCTAAGTATATGCTTGGTACGTAAACTCTAGTTTACCCCCTAAATCATGTTGTTTGATGGTTCTAAACTCGAAATGGTATATCCTAAAATCATACCTCAAGCCTAAACATGCATTGGAAGGATTTTGGGGCATTTTTACATGGAAAAATGGTGTTTACGGCCTAAGCATGTGCTTGGGCTGTAAACTCTCTTTAATGCCCTAAATGTCATGGTTTTGATGCTCAAACACTCCTAGGTAAAATCCCTAACTAGTATCCAAGCTTAGAAGAAGGAAATTTGGGACTTTTGGCCAACTTTTGGGTGTTTACGGCCTAAGGAGCTTCTTAGGCCGTAAACTCCTTGTTCATGTCTCATTCATATGATTTTTGAGCTATAATGTGACAACCCGAAATTTCCATTATGTACGAACTATATCACTTCAATAGAAGTTATAGCAGTCTCAGTTAATTTTCAGACTTTTTCGTGTAAGTTTGAGTAATTCAGGGTTACACTTCAGGAAATATCAGGAGAGTGGGTGCACTAGGGTTTTGTGCAACACTGTTATTCCAACACTCTATTATATTAGAGATCATTTCAGGAATAAAAATATTTTCTACCAAAAATATCTCAGGACTATAAATAGAATTCTGAACCAAATTCATTCATTATTCGAGAGAAAAGCCATTTTCTCTCTCACGGGATCTTCGGGTTTTTATCCCAAATCGTGAGTATCTATTTCTAGTAGTGTTAGAAAGCTTAATATGTGTTTATAACATGATTTAGATGGCTAAATCACTAGATTTAGGAGTTTACCCCCCAAGGTGTTCTTGGGCGATAAACTCCCGAAACAAAGCCTAGACCTTCCCTTGTGATATGCTACTACCTTGGACACATATAGAAGTGTATTAGGGACAAGAAAACAACCAAGAAACTCAAACACATGGGAGTTCACGGCCCAAGATGATCTTGGACCGTGAACTCCAATAAATTGGATCAAAGGGTGCTTTTAAGGCACCTAAAGCCCTAGACATTTACATAGAATTGGTCCCACTTAATTGAAGGACTAAAACACATCAAAATCACCCCTTTAAGTGAGTTCACGGCCCTAATAAGGTTCTTGGGCCGTGAACATCAAACAAAGGCACCAAAGTGTGCCTAAGGCCTTCATATGCTTGGAATAAAATTCTAGAACCTATCCTACATATGCAAGAGACTTGAAAGCATCAAAAACACCCATCCTTAAGAGTTTACAGCCGCAAACTCTAAGGGAAATGGCCTTAGGGCCGTAAACTCCTCAAAGGAGTGTTTCTATGCCTTAAACCCTTCCAAGGACTTAACCACCAAGTTGGAATAATTCTAGGGATTATTTAACACCTTAAAACAACCAAAGACATTGAGTCTTGGAGTTTACGGCCGTAAACTCAAGAGTTTACAACCGTAAACTCCATGTGTGATGGTATACGGAGAGTAAACTCATATATGGGGTCCTTTAGAACCCTAAACACAAGTGCCTTGTCCCACAATAGCTTAGATGCAATCCTTAGGGCTTAAAACACTTAAAGTGTTTATTATGTCTAGGATGTCTTAACATTATCAATTAGTAATTTAAGACTAATTGAGTGCATATTTGTGTGATTATATGTTCATTAGGATTGTAGAGTGTGTACAAGTCCTCACTTGACACCTAACAATCCTACACCGTCCGGTTCATCCAAATCACCATCTACAGGTGAGTTCATACCCCTAATCAATGTTTTAAATGATTTTAAATACTTTAATGGGGGGAATACAAGTAGAAAACAACATGTTATTAAATCATCTATATGTATTTTATAACTGTGTTTTCATTTAATAGATTTCACATACTACAAAATGTGATGCATGAAATGGTTTTCTATCTTTAAAATACTTTATTATGAGATGTATTACTTTTGAAATGATTATCAAAATGACATCAAGTCACTTTTATATTTGTTCAAAACCCTTAAATGTCTTACAAAACCATTTTACATTCATGAACTAAACTATGCATATACACTTATAATCTTATATATGTATTGTTGTTATAGTTTACATCTTTCATTTAGTTTCCCACACCCTTGAGTAGTAAGAGTGTATAAACCTACTTGAACAACCAATTACCTTTCAGTAAATTATCATAAGGATAATTTGAAGATATCAAACATTATTCCTATTACAAGGAATCGCACAAGAGTCAGTTCATTCATGAGTCGACACCAGTACATTACCTGATACATGAGTACATTTACATATACTTACCTGATACATGAACACACTTACATGAATACCATACATGAACACTGTTACATAGATATATTATCCTGTATTCACTTACTTGGATACTTGTATCTCAACTTGTGAGGATGATTTATTAGTATTTTTTGTATAAATTATCTTTCCTATCCCGGTTCAATGGGATATCTCGGCGGGACTAACCATTCCGAACCTTGCTGATTAGCACCAGTGGTCGATGACCATCTACGGAGGTCTATGGTTACTATTTTTATTAGGTAGATCGATATCGGGACTAACCCTTCCACCCACCTGCTGCTGCTACAGAGGACAATTGGACAATCTTTGGATGTTCATTATGTTATACTTTGCTTATTGCGATGTTGTGTTACTCCTAGTACCCAGTGATAACACTTACATTAATACTTTTTCTGGACAATCTTCGGATGTTCATTAGGTTATCTATTTCGCTTATTGCGATGTTATGTTAGTCCTAGTACCCAGTGACAACACTTACACGAGTATATTTTTCCGGTTTACTTTATTTTGTGATATGTTCACATAAACGATGAGTTAGACTAAGTACTTTAGTACTAGTCAATAGAAGGAAAAACTATCATTTTACTTACAAAACAGTCGGGTCTTGTTTGAAGACTACATTTCATAATAATAGAAAATAAGGGATTTTCTAGGACTTTTCATACTTACATCAACATTTTTATTTAAAGGTTTACATGACTTTTAAAACAGCTTTTCAAAGCCAGACAATGACACTTAAATACTTATGAATTTACCAGCTTTAAAGCTGATACTCTCTTTCAAAATAACTTGTATTCTCAGGTCATCAGTAGACAGGTACGGAGGCCAGTTTTTGAGAAGACGGAGCAGACAAGTCTCGTCTTTTATTTTGATTATATATTTTTGGTGTCTTATTACAATGAAAGAACACACATGTACTAAAACTTTACTTATAATGCAATGGATGATGTTGTTGCTTGTTTACTATTTTACACTGTTGTGATATTGTACATGACGTCTTCCACCCCTGAACGTTTCCGCCGTTCGTGGTTTTGGGGTGTGACATATAACAACTATGATGCAGGTTTAGAACAAGTTAGGGAGGAAGATCTTACGTTTGGAAGCCGGAATTTGGGGTTTTGGAGTCGAAAATGAGTCTAGAGAGAGAAAGTAGTGAGAAAGAGAGAGAGAGTGTTTGAGTGGTAAAAGAGTTCAAAGAGGTGTTCACTCTCCTTATATATGCATCGGGTATTGCACCCGGTACACAACTACCCGATGCTAAAGTTTAACGTGGTTTAAACTTTTTACCCGGGTTAGGTGGTTGAAATATAATATAACTTTATTTCGTTAAACGGAACTAACAATAACGAGTTATATTTATTTTTACTAAAATAATAATCATACGAAATAAATATAAATAAATAAATAAATAAAATTTATTTCTTTGACGACTCTAAATTACGGAACTTTTTATAAAGCGACATATTCCGTTAGCGAAAACGGAATTATATAACGGAATAAAATTTAGGTTGTCACATCATCCCCCCGTTAGGGGAATTTCGTCCCGAAATTTAGAATTTAAACAGACGAGTTATTACAGAACTACTATGCGAAGAGATGGGGATATTTGAGTTTCATTTGATCCTCGTGCTCCCAAGTGAATTCCGACCCCCGCTTGGCGTTCCACCAAACCTTCACAATTGGGATGCAGATTTGTTTCGTTCGCTTTACTTCTCGATCCATAATCTCCGCAGGTTCTTTCACGAAGTTGAGGCTCTCATTGACCTCGATCTCATCAAGCGGAATAACTAGAGTTTCGTCGGACAGACATTTCTTCAAGTTTGAGACGTGGAAGGTAGGATGTATGTTACTTAGCTCGTGGGGTAGGTTAAGTTTGTAAGCTACAGGGCCGATTCTGGCGATTATCTCAAAAGGCCCTATGTACCTTGGGTTCACCTTTCCACGCTTTCCGAAACGTATCGTGCCCTTCCAGGGCGAGACCTTCAAAAGGACTCGGTCTCCCACCTGGAATTCCAAGGGTTTTCTTCACTTGTCGGCGTAGCTTTTCTGTTGATCCCTAGCGGCTTTTAATCGTTCGCGAATCTGAACAATCTTCTCGGTCGTTTCTCGAATGATCTCTGGACCAGTGAGAGCGCTATCAGGAACTCGTCCTTTAGCTAACTGAGTGTCACCTACTTCAGCCCAACACAAAGGGGATCTGCACTTCCGGCCGTAGAGGGCTTAGAATGGAGCTGCCTTGATGCTCGTATGATAACTATTGTTGTAGGAAAACTCCACAAGAGGTAAGTGTGTATCCCAAGATTTTCCGAAGTCGATCACACAAGCTCGCAGCATATCTTCTAAGGTTTGGATCGTCCTCTCACTTTGCCCGTCAGTCTGCGGATGGTAGGCTGTACTCATATCCAGTCTCGTCCCTAGTGCCTTTTGTAGTGATTGCCAAAATCTCGAGGTAAACCTACTATCTCTATCTGAGATAATAGATATAGGGACGCCATGCAGTCGTACTATTTCCTTAATGTATGTTCTTGTGAGTTTCTCCATCTTGTCCGTTTCTTTGATGGGTAGGAAGTGTGCAGACTTGGTCAATCTGTCGATGATGACCCAAATGGTATCCAACCCACCCGTTGTCTTGGGCAGCTTGGTTATGAAGTTCATTGTGATCCGCTCCCACTTCCATTCTGGTATCTCCAGTTGTTGAAGGAGACCTGATGGCTTCTGGTATTCGACCTTGACATTCGCGCAAGTAAGGCACTTACTCACGAAGGTAGCTGTCTCTGCTTTCATGTTAGGCCACCAGTATAGCTTTTTGAGATCCAGATACATCTTATCCGAACCTGGGTGGACGGAGTATCGAGTGTTGTGTGCTTCCTTCATGACCAAATCTCTGAAACCTTCGTGGCGTGGAGTCCAGATTCGGTCGATGAGATAATAGGATCCGTCACCCTTGACCTCCAAACTCTTATCCATTCTGCGCAAGGATTCTCCCGTTACATTCTCAGGCTTTAAGGCTTCAAGCTAAGCCTCCTTGATCTGTGCGGATAGGTGCGAATGGATAGTCATTGTTAATGACTTGGTTCTTCGACCAGAATACTCTTTCCTACTTAGGGCGTCTGCTACCACGTTGGCTTTCCCCGGGTGATATCGAATTTCGCAGTCGTAATCGTTGAGTAGCTCGACCCATCGGCGTTGTCTCATGTTGTGTTCTTTCTGGTTCAGTATGTGTTGGAGGCTTTTATGATCGGTGTACACTATGCTCTTCGTGCCGTACAAGTAATGTCTCCAGATTTTTAGTGCGAAGACGACTGCTCCTAACTCGAGGTCGTGCGTGGTGTAGTTTACCTCATGTGTCTTTAGTTGTCTAGAGGCGTAGGTGATGACCTTACCCCGTTGCATCAAGACACAACCGAGCCCTTGATTCGACACGTCGCAGTACACTACAAAATCTTCTGTTCCTTCGGGAAGGAATAATACTGGTGCGGTGCATAAGGCTTGCTTCAGGGTCTAGAATGCCTTCTCTTGATTCTCCTCCTAGTCGAATGTTACGCCCTTCTGTGTCAACATGGTGAGAGGTTTCGCAATCCGAGAGAAGTTTTGGATGAATCGGCGGTAATAGCCAGCGAGGCCTAGAAATTGATGAATTTTTGTAGGAGTGTTTGGTGCTGACCAGTTCTCGATAGCTTTAATTTTGGAGGGGTCCACGTGGATTCCTTCTTCACTGACCACGTGTCCTAGGAATTCAACTTTTCGGATCCAAAATTCACATTTAGAGAACTTTGCATATAACTTCTCTGATCGCAGGGTTTCCAGGACTCGTCGTAGATGATCCCTGTGTTCTTCCTTGCTCCGAGAGTAGACGAGTATATCATCGATAAAGACGATGACGAACTGATCTAGATATGGACGACATACCCTATTCATCAAGTCCATGAATACGGCGGGGGTGTTAGTCAGTCCAAAGGGCATCACTACGAACTCGTAGTGCCCGTAATGGGTTCAGAAGGCTGTCTTCGGAACATCCTCCTCAAGCACCCATAACTGGTGGTACCCGGACCTAAGATCAATCTTGGAAAAATAACTCGCCCCTTGTAATTGGTAAGATGGGTTTACGGTACAAGAATGTTCTTAGACCGTAAACTCATGTTTACTCCCCATTTGTTAAGATTTTGGTGTTCTAAGTCCTTTCATGTAAGCCCCTAAGTCATAACTAAGCTCCATAAGTGGTTTGGAAGGGTTTTTGGGCATTAAAACCCCATTTATGAGTGTTTACGGTCCAAGAGTGTTCTTGGACCGTAAACTCATGATCTTGATGGTTTTGGGTAATTTAAACACGAATTTGTAAGTTAAATGAGCTAGACAACAAGTTAGGATATATCACTTACTATTTTGGGGCTTGAAAGAGGCGATTTTGGACCAAACCCGATTTGTAGAGAGAGAAAGTAGAGAGAGAGAGAGACTCCTAAGGTGTGAAAAGGGTTGGAATGAAACCCACTCAACCCTTATATAGGGTGGAGTTTATGGCCTGGTTGGGGGTCCACCTGACACCAACCGCGAGCGGGGTTTTTCACAACTACCGTTAAACACGGAAATTTTAAAATTAGACCGCCTTATTTTTGGTTTGCTTGACGAATATTATTTAAAATATTCCAACGGGTTTAATTCCGGTCAAAAATATTTTTGGGTTAAATTTGGCTAATTTTTGACGTACTTAATTTCGACGTTAAAACTAACGGAAATTTTTGGGTTGTCACATCATCCCCCCGTTAGAGGGAATTTCGTCCCGAAATTAGAGTTTAGGCAAAGAAGTAGGCATGAATGATCGAGTAATGAGATGAGGGCACTTCCTATTCGAATGTTCCTCGCACTCCCAAATGAACCTTCACTAATAGGATGCGGATTCGTTACGCTCGCTTGATTCCTCGGTACATAGTTTCCTACGGGTTTTTCTACGAAGTTAGGGTTCCCAATGATTGCTGTTAAGATGAGTGGGTTTATACAAATCACGTCGGACAAATACTTTGTCCATGCTGGGGACGTGAATAGACTACGGTGGAATTTATGGAATTCCAAAAGTAGTTGTGGTCTGACAAGGGTTGGACCAATTCTTATAAAGAATCTCAGATGGTCCTAAGCTCTCGGGAAGATAGAGCTTTTCGGTTCTCAGAACATAATGTACTTCTACGGTGGGTTCATCATTGGCGTGATCGCCATTTTGAAGTTCCTATCGTTCTCTCACACCGGGGGTGTAGTTCTTCGGGTTGGTTCTTAGAAAGCTCATGTCGACATCGGATTCGTGTTTCTACTGATTGGCTTTTAGAGGTTTTCAGGACCATCGGATGAATTGAATGTCTACGGGTATCTGTCTGCTGCAGGGTAACTATCTCAATCCTGTGCTTATGAACCTGCACTTCTGATTCTTGAGATGTTTTCTGGATGAATTGAATGTCTACGGGTATTGATTGGCTTTTAGAGGTTTTCTGGACTATCGGATGAATTGGTGTCATTTTGTGTTTTGAAGTTCTAAATGATCCCTAGAAGTATTCCAACTTGGTGGTTTAATTCTAGGAAGGGTTTAGGGCATAGATACACTCCTTTGAGGAGTTTACGGCCCCAAGGCCAAATCCCTTTGAGTTTACTGCCGTAAACTCTTATGGAAGGGTGTTTTTGATGCCTTCAAGTCTCATGCACATGTATGATAGGTTATAGACTTTTACCTAAAGCAAATGAAGGCCTTAGGCACACTTTGGTGCCTTAATTTGATGTTCACGTTCCAAGCACCCTCTTAGGGCCGTAATCTCTCTTTGAGAGGGGTTTTTGAAGTGTTAAAGTCCTTGATTTAAGTGGAAGTAATTCTATGTAAATGTCCAAGGCTTTAGGTGCATTAAAAGCACACTTTGGTCCAAGTTTTTGGAGTTCACGGTCCAAGATCTTCTTGGGCCGTGAACACAAAAACCTTGGTGTTTCATTGTTGTTTTCTTGTCCCAATTACACCTATATACAAGCCTAAGGTAGTAGCATATCATGGGGGAAAGGCTAGGCATCATTTCGGGAGTTTACCGCCCAAGAACACCTTGGGGAGTAAACTCCTAAATCTAGTTATTTAGCTATGTAATCTATGTTATTAACACATTATAAGCTATATAACATAACTAGAAAGAGGTACTCACGTTTTGGGATGAAAACCCGAAGATCCGTGAGAGAGAAAAATGGCTTTCCTCTAGTTGAAAATGTGAATAATGAATGAATTTGGTTCAGAATTCTATTTATAGTCCTGAGATTTTTTTTTGGCAGAAAATATTTTTATTCCCGAAATGATCTCTAATGATATAGAGTGTTGGAATAACAGTGTTGCGCAAAACCCTAGTGCATCCACTCTCCTGATATTTCCTGAAGTGTAAACCCTGAATTACTCAAACTTATACGAAAAAATCTGAAAATTTACTGTGACTGATATAACTTCTATTGAAGTGATATTGTTTGTACAGAATGGAAATTTCGGGTTGTCACAGATAGGGTTTCAACCAGACGATTGTTTAGAAAGTTTTTAAACTTCCCATCATCGTCTAGTTGGCGCTTTCACGATATGATTCCTAACAGGAAAGAATCATGCTCTTACTTGCCTTGCTGTTTCATAGACAACAAGCTCTGCTCAGGGCTAACTCAATCCTTAGAGATTCTTCGAAGTGTTGGACCATCTCGGGATGTGGTTCTACCATCTCTGCGAG
The DNA here is from genome assembly GCF_051521515.1 of Lactuca serriola. NCBI lineage: Eukaryota > Viridiplantae > Streptophyta > Magnoliopsida > Asterales > Asteraceae > Lactuca > Lactuca serriola. The sequence continues at coordinate 131,273,196 of NC_136416.1, read as the reverse complement.
AGATAGCATTCTTGGAACACCTACTAGTCTTAATGAATCTCTAAGACATGCCCTAATCTCCAAGGTGTCGGTTTATTTCAGTTGTAGAAAAGTGCGTGCTCTAGTATAACCCATCGACTAACACCTAGACTGGTGTCAAGTCTATAATCTCTTCGGGATCTGGGTTATAAGGCTTAACGCAACCTACTGTCGCACTTTATTCAAGTATTCCTGGCTCGGAGGCTATCCTGTGGTTCTTGGCATTCTAGTATTCACTTCGGAGAATGTAGTCTATCGTCTACAGGGTGATGGTGACTTCTTCCACGTGGGGAGGCGGAGTGTCCTAGGCACTACTCGTCGATAACGGGGTGGACGAAGTGCCTGAGTAGTGCGAGCATCTTCTGCAACTACTCTTCCGGTGGTTTTGAGTTTTCTTGATTTAGGTTAAGTCTAGAGGTATAGGGTTTCGTTACTCGGAACTTCTAATCTTCTCATCCACTCTTCTCAGAGTTTAACTTATCCCAACTTCCTGCTGAGATGCTTAATTTGGGGGATTAAGCATGAATGGATGGTCGTAGTTAATGTCCTTGACTCTTACGACTCAGATTTCTTTACCAACTGAGGGTGGTAGCTAATATGTTGGCTTAACCGTGATGACAACAATTTCGGATTTGTGGTCATTATAGTAGCTCAACCCGCCATGGTTCTCTTGACTCCAGCTCCTATTCTATGGGATAGGATGAAGGGTTTTACTATGAGGTTCATGGTAGAGCTCATACTTGGCTTAACCACTAATACTTGGTGTATGCAAGCCGTATATAATTGAGGTCGGCAGGATGTTCAGTTGTGCGACTCCACCCCAAACCCACAACCCAACGAGGAACAGGGAGTAGGGAGGAAGCACACATCTTAAATGTTTTTGATCTCAATTATATACCACTCTTATGCATATACTAAGTTAATAGTAGTCATTCCCATGAGTTCTTTCCTCTATCTTCACGAACCTGATTGCGAGGTGCGAAGGGTCTTTTTGGGGAGATCTACTGAGTAGTTTTCAGGTGGTTATCGTCTTCTGGGATACCTACAATGTCTTTTGCTTCGGTTCCTATCTGTCTAAGAAGGGGGGTTGGTTAACAGCACGCGGTACCCTTCTCCTGGGTACTTCGGAAGGTTTGAGATAAGAGAGACGACTGGCTGATCGCATTAGGTTTTATTATTTTTAGGTCCGGATGAACCTTTATTTGCCGAAATGGCTACGGTGAAAGTTCTTTTTACACAGCACTAGGGATTTACACATGGTTGCACTAAGTCAAACCATGATCGATACAGGGCATTGAAGTTGGCATAAATCGACAAGATATAGAATGAGGGTCGATAGGGCCATGTGCTGAACGAGCATACAAGTCCTTGGCGTCTCGGTTTCGTCCCGTGTATCACTGTCGCGGATACTTGGACTGATAGAGTCGACGCGGAACTATAGAGGGTCCTGAGGTTTTAGAATAATGTACTTTCTCATGAATGGATTCTCACAAGGCCTCTCTATAATCGCCTAGTATACACTAGTCATGTATAATTAGGGTGGGAAGGACTGTTGACTGAGCGACTCCGCCCTAAATCCACAACCAAACGAGGAACAGGAAATGAGGCAGCATCACTCACTCGAGGTCTATCCATCTTAATTATACCTGGCCTTAACGTATATATCGAGCCATTATAGCTTTACCTAATGAAACTTTGAATTCTTACGACAATGTTGCGACTTTCGTCTTATCGGGAGAGTAACTACATTTAGAATTAGCCTTTTAATGTTTTTGGTTAGTTATCTAGGATTGAGAGACGTACCAAAATCTACCGGGTTCCTTGATGCTTCTCCCTAGGCATTTAGAGTTAGACTCCTCTTGCGCCTTTGTTGTTTCCTTCAGTTGGACAGTCCTTCTTGAAGTGTCCAATCTCACTACATAGACGGCAAACTGGATTGGTCGCCAAATTGGTGGTTGATGTGATAAACTCAATCGGGGTTCTGCAGACGTGAGCGGTATGCCCCTTCATGTTGCACGTAGTACAATAGAGTTCCCGACCTACACCATGATGATGGTAGCTGCATTTGCTGCAGTGGGAAGGTTTCCTTGGTATGGTCTCCTAGGTGTCGGGATGGAGGGGTTGGCAGGGGTATTGACTGTCTCAGCTTGCTGACCTTCGGAAGGTCCTTGAGCCAAGGTACTTCCCTCCTCGTTCATGAATTTTCTCTTCAGTGGATTTGGTTGAGGTTCTTGGGTGACTGGGTATGCAGGTGATGGTTGCTGCTGTCCATTGTTAGGACCGGGTATCCCGATAGGGCTCTTGCTAACATTGGCGTTGTTAGCATTCAGATGAGCCATAATAGCTGCTACGGCTACCGAGACTGCAGCTTGGAACGTAGCTTCATCGAATAGGAGAGTAGGCTTCTTGCCAGTGGATTGGTTATGCTTCTTTAGAGGCATGGTTTTCCTACATGGAAAGGAACACAAGCTGATGAGAGACGATGGTTAAACTTGGACATATCTATCCTTACTATATTAGGCATAAATTTTTCCCACGCCTCGGATGTTGGTTGTCTGAATGTCGACCTACATCCCTATGATGTAGTCCGGGTATTCAAGGTAGGAGTAAGAGTATCGGAAAGCCATAAGATGGGAATCGTTCCTACTAAGTTATCTTTATGCTAGAAAATTTCACTCTCCGGCTTTGGAAATATTTGAGGGAAGTTCGGAACGAAATCACAGAAGAAAAGGCTCATGAAGGCTTATGGCTAAACATTCTCAATCGAGGTTTTGAGATCCGATCTAACCGTATTACTTGCGACGGAAAAAGGCGATTTACCTAACACATAGTGTGAGTAGTGTAATCACTAACTCACTAAATTGTATTATTTTATGGGTGTATTAGCGTGACAAATGCGAGGAAAAGACACTTCTCGGGTTCCATGTATTGGCTCCCTTTGTCTACCTGTATCCTAGACTGGGATCGGCGTTGATTTTCTTCGGGTTCTTTTCTCGTGTAGACATATTGAATTTCTACTCCGCCATACTTCCGACTCTGACTCTGAGGGTCATCGCTTCATGATGGAAGACTGGAAATCTCGGAAGTTCAGACGAATTTCCCACCGATGTCCCTAAAAGGTATAGGCACTTGGTGGTTTCAATAGTCTCGTCCTAGTTCATTTATTTCCGAACTAGAAATCTTCTCAATGAACTTCTTCTGGGTCTGAATCAACTCTTCTATCGAACACTGAAGTGGATAGGGTTTTCTACAGGGTTCGTGCGAGAATGGAAATGTCTAAAGAATCCTAAGAGATTATTAACATTTCACTGGGTGATCCATATCGAGTCCTGCTACAATTACACAGGGTACACAAATCATATATAGCTTAGATCCGATAGGCCTTCGAATATGTGATAGTACTTTATATCCACAAACCAACGAGGAAAAGGAAGTAGAGCGAAATCACACATTCTTAGTCTATGGGATCCTTATTATATATAACCTTGGAGGTATACCCTCTGTAATCATAGGTATATCAATAAGGATCTTTTTAGTTTTTCACACAAGGTTATCTATGGATCCTAAAATACCCTTATGGTATTTTAATTTCTTGTTTGTTTCTTAACTTCTGAATATGATTCTGGGATTAATGTGAGTCTTTTAGTATTCCAAAATACTCCCATAGTATTTTAAACTTTATGTTTGGCTCTAGCATTCCTATTTGGTAAGTTTCAGACCTGTTGCAACACCACTATCACTCCCAGGCACACGTTCATCGCATCTCAAATAAATGTAGTTGATCAGGTTACATTTATTCCAGCTTACGATTACATAACTGCCCAGGTTTGACGGTACTGCTCAACCTCCAAAGACTTTTATTCTTGTTCTTCTTATGATACTTTGTTCGAGTGTTTAGATTCTGGATGTTCTTATACTTTGGTAAAATATGGTTATATCTTAAACTATAATTCTTGGTCAGAGTGTTTTATCCCAATGTATTTATAGGTTGTATATCTTTTATGAATTGATATACTGAGCTCACTATAAACAATGCTCTGATACCAATCTGTCACACCCCAAAACCGGAACGGCGGAAACGTTCTGGAGTGGATGACGTCATGTCAAATTTCACAACATATGCAGTATAGTAATCAAAGTACAACAACCATTGCATTAATAGTAATAGTTTTACATAAGTTACATTTTATAGAGACATCAAAGTAATACAGAAACTAGTATAGATGCAGCTCGGTTCTAGGCTGGCTTCACAAAAGCTCCCGGGTGTACCTGTCTATCGCTGACCTGAGAATACAAGTTATTTTGAAAGCGAGTATCAGCATTTTTATAAATGCTGGTGAGTTCATAAGTATTTAGTGTGATTTGTGTAAGTAAGCATTTTGTTCAAAATAACTTTATGAAAAGTAGTAGTTTAGAATCTACGGTGTATTAGCATCCTTTCCATAAAATCCTATATTTTCTAAATAAAAGCAGTCTTCTACCAAGACTCGACAGAGTTAAGTTTTAAAGAGTAATTTTCCCGTATATACTATCATTACCAAAATATGGTATTTGACTTTAAAGAAAGTAGGAGAATATCACTAGTAAAAATAATAGGAGAAAATAACATATGCCTCAGCAGAAATACTGCTGACTAAGGCAAAGGAAATCATAGACTCCAGGAGAGTATCGAATGAATGATGCGTCTGGCTCAGTCTAACAAAAGGAAACAAAGACCCCAGACAGTATCAAATGAACGATACAGCTAGCAAGGTCTAAAACAAAGAAACACAGACCCCAGACAGTATCAAATGAACAATACAGCTAGCAAGGTCTAAAACAAAGGGTAATCCTAAGAGTGTTGTTTCAAGAATACAGTGATAATTCTCGTTACCTTAAGGCCATGAATTATAAGGTAAACATGAAGATACTCGTAACCATACTGATTGACAGTAGAGAACTTGATGCCCTGCAAGCGTCGGAATGAATGTGACACTTGTCACCCCTTGGCTTGGTATGTCGTGGACTATAGCTAGCAGTCAGGGTGCGGGAGTGTCAGTCCCGTATAGATCTATACACACAATGCCCGCTCTCCCTCAAGGAGACTCTGGTTACCAACTTGACGACGGGGAGATCCGTGTCTTGAAGATGCATCTCATATACTGAATTCTAATATAGGTACTGGACTAATGATAGAGACTCACGAATGAACTGACTCCTTTGGAATTCTGGTACTAGAAAGAGTAAATAGAACTTCCTAACTATTCCTATAATAGTTACTAGTGTCTCTGATCAATGAATGGTGAATGGAAGGATGCCCTTGCTACCCAAGGGAAATGAACTGGTCGATGGAAACCTTTATGTCCTTATATGTATACATGATATATAACAAATGTTCAAACGACCTTCGGACGGATAACCGATACCCGACCACATCCATACGAGGAAAAGGAAATAGGGCGAACTAGCCTTCCTAAGTCTTTTAAACATTATTTATATAACTATACAAGTACAAGCATGCATTTAACGAAGTAGAAGCATAGAAGCATAGAAGAAAATTTTGGTAAAACCTTTAAAAATAAGAATTTACGACTTGATATCGTTATGTAAAGCAAGCTTTGTAAATCGTTCATAAACACGTTTTGAATTTAATTTGATAAAACAATATAAGTAAAAAAAACCTTTGTTTAAAACACTGTTGTAACTGGTTTTGAAGTAAAACATATGGCGCGAGAGACAATTTGAGAAAAGATTTAAACAAGTAAAGACGTTTTCGAAAACCATCTATAGTATTATACTTGGTAAAATAGCTGAAAGTGTGATAATCCTTTTGCATGAGGGTTATTAATCACATATGATTGATATGATAACTAGCATGTTTTAACTTGTATTCCCCCCCCCCCCCAATAAAAGCATGTAAAAACGTTTAAAAGGTTAATTTAGGGGTATGAACTCACCTGACGTTGGTGTTTCGGATGAATGGACGGTATAGGATGCTAAGTGTCAAGTGAGGACTTGACCACACACGCGAATCTTATTTAACATGTAATGATACATTTAAGTATCTAATTAGTCATTTAATAACTAATTAAGCAAGTAATGAAGTTCTACTATATAAAAACACTTTGCTACAAGTGCTAGGAGTACCAAGGGTTGCATATAAGGTGTGTATGAACTCACATTGGAGTTTACTCTTCAAATGATGGCCCTTATGGGTGTTTTGTCACACCCCGAAAACCGAAGGCGGAAACATTTCCGGGGTTGACTCCACGTTGAGTATCAAATCCAATGCACATAGTAAGTAAAGTAAAACAACCATTACATTACATATAGAAAAGTTTACATTTGTTTCAAATGTAAGTTGTACAGTTGTGATACATAGTATATATAAACAAAACGAGACAAGTTTTCTGAGCACACCGTCTTCGAACAAAAGGATCTTCGGGTAGTTGTCTAACGCTGACCTGAGAATACAAGCGGTTTGAAAATCAGCATAACGCTGGTGAGTTCATAAGCGATTTTGTTTTGTGAAAAATGTACAAGTTTCCTTTCCGTTTTTTGAAAATGTTACACACACCAAGAAAATCCCATATTTTCTTAAAAGGTTGGTTATTGATTCCCAAAACGTAATGTAAAGTTGTACACTGAAAACATGTCTACTCTTATGAAATGTAAGTTATTTGGTTAGTTACACTTTTCTGGTTATGTACAAATGTTCCCAGGAAAATCCCATATTTTCCTGAATGTTGGTTACCAAATGTGAAAGATGTATTCTAAAAACCTGGTTATCTTGTGAAATGTATTAGTTTTAACACGTATATAAAACCAATATTTACTAAGTAAGTTGATTACTTTATTCATTATTACTATTAAGTAAATTTCTGTTATCCTAATTGCGAGTTCCATAACCATACAATAGACTAGATATGGCAATAAGTAGTCCACATAACCTTATGACTTTTGTCACCCTTGAACCATTTCGGTTCGGCTGTAGCTAGCAGCCAGGTGTGGGGTAGTCAGCCCTATATAGATCTATACACTCAAGTCACGCTCCCTATCTAAGAGATTCTGGTTACGGGGGCGGTCCTCCACTCGCGTATCTCTGTGGAGTGTTCGCCGAGGACGTGTCTCCAATTATATAGGACTAACAAATTTACTAGTAATAATACGATAATCCTCCACTCGCGTATCTCTGTGGAGTGTTACCGAGGACAAAACAGTGTATAAAGTTTTATGTTCAAAGGGTCTAAAGTTATGCTTTTTAACTGATAAAAAAATGTGAAAACCATTTGTGAAATAATAAACATAACAGCTTATAACTAATTTCACAAATAATGTAGATTACCCTGCAAGTTTCAAACGGTTATCGGTTGTGATTATCAGTATTAAAAGCATATAAGTTTTGAAACATACACATTTAAAACAAGTTTTAAGTACAAGTAATCCCTTGTACTTTGCTTGTATTCGCCCCCCCCCCCTGAAAACATTGAAAAACCGTTGAAAAAGGGTAGGGGTATGAACTCACCAGACGAGAAGACGCAACTGTTTCGGACACTAAACGTTGGTTCGGGGCTTGATTACACGTGAGGTTCCTATGTAATATGAAATAATATCCAAATGTATCTAATTAGATTTAAAAATACTAATTAGATGGAATATTATACTCCAATGAGCTAAAACACTTCAAAACGAGTGTTTGGAGTGACCCGGGTGACATCTACGGACGTGTAATGATGCGTGGGACTTGGGAATTGAGTTTACTCTTCAAGAGTAAACTCCTTAGGGAGTTTTTGGCCACATACAACATATACACATGAGTTCACGGCCGTGAACTCATGTTTGGGTATTTTGGAGTGCTAAATGGATTGATTACTCATGGGAAATGATGGAATGGATTTTTCTAAAGCCTAGGAATGGATTGAAATTGCATGAATATCATTTATGGGAGTTCACGGCAGTAAACATGGAGTTTACGGCCATAAACTCCCTCCATGCTCAAAACTTAATTCATTTGGTGAGGCTAGGACAATCACATGTGGTTCCAACTATTTTTCCAAGCCTTGGTATGAGTTTTGGGCATAATTTGACACATTTTTATGAGTTTACGGCCCTGGAACTATTTCTTGGGAAGCTTTGGCCGTAAATTCCTAAATGGAGGGTGTTTGTCATGTTTAAGGTCCCCAAACTATTTTTAGATGATTCTATAATTTATTCCAAGGCTATTGGTGTAGTTATATGGCTTTTAAACATGTTTAAATGAGTTTACTACCCATGTATGAGGAGTTTATGGCCCAAGCTTGTTCCTTGGCCGTAAACTCTTATTTGCTCCTCAAAATTCATGTTTAGGGTGTTCTAAGTCCGGATTTGTAAGCCATAAGGTCGTATCTAAGTCCCAATGTTGGTTTGGAGGGGTTAAATTGCTCAAAAACCAATGTTTTTAGGTGTTTACGGCCCAAGCATGCTCCTTGGCCGTAAACACATGTTCCAGGTCCAAATTGATAGATTAAACACGAATTTGAAGGCCTAAGAGGTTAAACAACAAGTTGGGGGATGTTACCTCAAAGATTTGGAGCCTTAATTCAATGTTTTGGGCCTTGAATCTTTGGTTGAGGAGAGAGGTTAGAGAGAGAGAGTAGTGATATGAAGCAAAAGCTTCAAATGGATGCTTAGAACACTTTAAATAGTGTTCGAGATTTGGACACGATGGAATTCTACCCGATACCGGCGTTAGACGGGGCTTTTGGTCGTACCCGACCAAGTTGCCGTAACCCGACATGGTCGATTCTAGAAATGTTCTGATTACTAATATGGGGTGTTAGAATGAGTTCTAAATGTACTAGGACACCCATTAATTCATTTTAGTTAATTACATTCTAATGACTTAATTAAATAGCTAAATCGGAAACAAATTTGGAAATGATGATTGGTTGATCGAAATGGATTACGAAAAAGGTTACAAGTAATGATACGGAATTTCGGGTTGTTACATGTTTATGGTTTAAAGACCACTTCCCCCATGAGTTTACGGTCGTAAACTCATGGTAGTGGCGTCATGGGATGTTTAAAGGTCTTATCTCACTCATAGAATCATGCTAGAGTCGAATCAAGGGCTAAAGAAGTGATTGGGGCTCAAAATGGACACAATAGGGAGTTTACGGTCCTTGGACCACTCCTTGAGGAGTTTACGGCCGTAAACACATGAGTTTTCGGTCGTAAACTCATGTTAGTCCATTTCTTTTGTGCTTTGGTGGTTCTAGGCTATGTAGGCAAGGTTCTACTCACTTATATGAGCATAGGAAGGTGTTAAAGGCACTTAAACACCTTGGAAAGGTGTTTACGGTCTATGAAGGTGTTCTTGGTGAGTTTACTACCTTAAACACATGAGTTTACGATAGTAAACTCATGTTAGTCCATGAATCATGTGTTTTGGTGCATCACATGAAGGATTACAAGGCTCTAGGCACTCATGGAAGCTTTTGGAGGTGTTTGAGGGGTAATTTAACACCCAAAAAGGTGTTTATGGTCCTTGAAGATGGGTTTACGGTCGAAGAATGTTCTTAGACCGTAAAATCATGTTTACTCCCCATTTGTTAAGATTTTGGTGTTCTAAGTCCTTTCATGTAAGCCCCTAAGTCATAACTAAGCTCCATAAGAGGTTTGGAAGGGTTTTGGGGCATTAAAACCCCATTTATGAGTGTTTACGGCCCAAGAGTGTTCTTGGACCGTAAACTCATGATCTTGAGGGTTTTGGGTAATTTAAACATGAATTTGTAAGTTAAATGAGCTAGACAACAAGTTAGGATAAATCAGTTACTAGTTTTGGGGCTTAAAAGAGGCAATTTTGGACCAAACCCGATTTGTAGAGAGAGAGACTCCTAAGGTGTGAAAAGGGTGGGAATGAAACCCACTCAACCCTTATATAGGGTGGAGTTTATGGCCTAGTTGGGGGTCTACCTGACACCAACCGCGAGCGGGGTTTTTCAGGACTATCGTTAAACACAGAAATTTTAAAATTAGACCGCCTTATTTTGGTTTGCTTGACGAATATTATTTAAAATATTCCAACGGGTTTAATTCCGGTCACAAATATTTTTGGGATAATAAATCAAAAAGTACGTACATCTAGATCTCCTTAACCTAAAACTATGGTAAGTGACGAGCCAAACCGATAAAACAATGTTGCATACTCATCGGGAGTGTGTAAGATCCTTAAACAAGGCTTAACAGGGTTTACGGACCTTACATTGCGAAGCCAGACACCCACAAATGTCACACACGAAACCTCTCTCAATCGTTTTCACTCTATCTCTCTTTATCGAGAATCTCTCCCAAATCTCTCTAAGTATGTGAAATCTCTCCCAAAACCCTCTTTGTATGAGAAATCTCTCCAAGAATGTGAAATCTCTCCCAAATCTCTCTTTATATGAGAAATCTCTCTTAGAATGTGAAATCTCTCCCAAATCTCTCTAAGTATGTGAAATCTCTCCAAGAATATGAAATCTCTCCCAAATCTCTCTCAAAAGTTCCCGTAACTTTTTGAAGTCATTCGGGTCATTCCGACCCTTAACCGGGTCGAAAACCGCTTAACACGGGGCAAAAACGGACAAAAAGGGCTTAAGGACCCGAAACCCCTCTTAAGGACCCGAAACCCCTCTTAGGGCCGAAAGTCCTCTTAGAGACCGAACCCTCCTGAACCGAACCTGAAGGCTGCTGAACCGAACCCGAAGGGTCCTCTCAGGACCGAACCTCGCACATGCCTGAGCCCGAAGTCACTATTCACTTCGGTCTATTTCGCTTCTGTTGACTTCGGACCGAGCCTCCTCTTCGCTCCTTGCTGTCTCGCTTCGCTTCGGACCCAGCACCAGAAGGGACCGAGCCTTCGGCCCCCTTACGAGAAGCCTCGCTGGAAGACCTTTTCCTTCCGGTTTTCGACTACGACTTCATTTTAGCTTCGTTTTTAATTATTTTAACGCGGGATTTTCACCCAAAAATTTATTTTAACATATAAGTATTAATTATCCACGTTTTTGAGGATAAACCTTATCCAAGAAGAGTGGGTGAAGTACAAGAGGTGGAGTGTTGACTTTCTTTTATTCTATGACACAAGCAACCACTCCCATACCCACTCCATGTCACTATTCACCATCATCCCATCCCTAGTCACTTCATAGTCCTTTCTCATTATTTCCAGCCATTTCCCACGTTCTTAGAAGCTGGAACATCCACCCTCTCTCCTCACACTTCACTTATTTTCTCATTCTTTCACCAAGAAGACCAAACTCTTTTCCTCTCAAACTTCCTCCCTCAAATTCGAGATTCAAGGCTGATTATCAAGCTTTCTCACACTCTTGGTAAGTATAATTCATCCTCCATATGACTATTTCACTTCCCTCTTTCTCAAATCAATGATTCCTTACACAAACATCATCACATTCTTGTTAGATCTTCGAATCTTCAAGTGATTCTTCAAGTGTTCTTGAGTTGGACACTTCTCTTCTTCAACACTCATCTACTAAAATCACATAAAGTGAGTTCATACCCCTACATTTTCATGTTTTCTCAAGTTTTTAGGGGGGGGGGGGGGGGGGGGAATACAAGTTAAAACACCAAGAACATAACTAAACCTTTCTAACAGCCTTCATCAGAAAAGTTCAACTCCATTCACGGACTGTTTTGGACAACTTAAACATTTTTGTTTTCAAAACTGTTTTAGGTGTAAGTAGTTCCAGTTCTTATCTTTAAAATGACTACTTGCACATCTCCATACGATTTTTCTACAATTTATGGTGATTTTTACAAAACTGCCTATCATTTCAAACACCAATCCGGACCAGTCTGTGATTATGGACTTTTTCACCCAAGTTGGAGGTCATTAAAAATCATGGCAAAAATTATGAGTTAACTATACACATTTTGGGAACTCTCAGATTTCGACTTCGTATGATTTTTCTATGACTTTTCTAAAACAACGCAGAAAGGCTAAATTTAGTTAACAACATATAAATTTCATAACACTTTGTATTATGTTGAGCAAAGTGTCTAACAATGAGTTCTAAATATTGAATGTGTTTCCTTTTTAGTTTATCATCATAAACTGAAACTTAGTCCTTCATGATAAGATTATTCATTCATTTAGAACACGTATATTAAGCTATAATAAGCATAGTTTATGGATTCATAACACTAATGCATTTTCATAAAAGAGTTCTTATACATCACAAACATTTTGGATAAACTATAATATGTATAGTTTATGATTCATCACATAACACACTCGTACAAAAAGGGTACATTCATATAAAAAGGTTTTACACTCACGCACACCACACGTAAACTTGTTAACCTAAATTGTGAGACAATCTCTTTCTGTACGTCCGAGTGCGGGATCTAAATTCCTGGTAGTTATAATCAGAGTCTCCTGGAGGGAGAACGTGATAGTTGTGTATAGATCTATATTGGGTTAGACACCCCACACCTGAGCTGCATGCAACAGCTAGCCCGGCAGGTCTGTGGTGACAAGTGTCATTTCAGTTTCGCGACGCCTGAGAAACGTCGTGGCAGGTTTATTCAGTCATTAGTATGATTATAGCGGCTCACATAGGGATTTAACAACATAAAGTTAACAGGGATTTTCATAAATAAAAAGGGGTTTTATGTTGATTTAAAATCACTTTTTATATCAATAATTACAGATATTATGGTATATTTTCAGTCTTGGTATTTAAGACTACACATCATTCATTTCGGGATTTTTCTCAAATCAGAAAGGGTTTTACGCCAATTTAAAACCACATTTGTAACTTTAAGTATGACAAATACTTGTTCACTTTCGGTCTTGGTATTTAGGACCACATAACTTTTATAAGGAAAATATTGGATTTTTCTTGGTAACATACATCTCTTTACAAAGATCGATTTTCAAACTCATACTGTCAAAAGCTTATGAACTCACCAACCTTTGTGTTGACACTTTTCAAAACTACTTGTATTCTCAGGAATTCAGTGAAACAGGAAATCAACAACGTTTTGAGGATGGGACGATAAATCATCAAACAGTTCATTTTGTATCATAATGTAATTGACTTGAATCATGTAAACATGTACTTTGGTGTAACTTTTTCAATTATATTTATGATGGTTGTAATTAGTTTGAGCACTATTATACTCGTTGTTGTGATACTTTACATGAAGTCCTCCACCCCTGGACATTTCCGCCATCCTTGGTTTGGGGGTGTGACAGAGGGTTTCATCGGATAAACACTTTTTAAGGTTAGAAACGTGGAAGACAGGATGGATGTTGCTAAGCTCTTGAGGTAGTCAGAGTTTGTAGGCTACAGGACCGATCCTAGCAAGGATCTCGAAAGGTCCTACGTACCTCGGGTTAAGTTTTCCGTGCTTTCCAAAGCGTATCATACCTTTCCAGGGTGAGAGTTTCAACAGGACACGATCTCCAACCTGGAATTCCAAGGGTTTTCGTCGTTTATCGGCATAACTCTTTTGTCTGTCTCGTGAAGCTTTCAGCCGTTCTCGGATTTGAATGATCTTCCTGGTGGTTTCGCGGATGATTTCAGGACCAGTGAGAGCACTGTCGGGGACTCGACTCTTAGCTAGCTGCGTGTCCCCTACCTCGGCCTAGCACAGAGGGGATTTGCACTTTCGACCGTAAAGGGCTTCGAACGAGGCAGCCTTGATACTGGTGTGGTAACTGTTGTTATACGAGAACTCGATCAAGGGTAAATGGGTGTCCCATGACTTTCCGAAATCGATGACACATGCTCTCAACATGTCTTCCAAGGTTTGGATAGTTCTCTCACTCTGTCCGTCTATCTGAGGATGATAAGCTGTACTCATATCTAGCTTAGTTCCAAGAGCTTTCTGAAGGGACTGCCAAAACCTTGAGGTAAACCTGCTATCTCGATCGGAGATAATGAACACAGGTACACCGTGCAGTCGGACTATCTGTTGGATGTAGATTCGCGTGAGTCTTTCCATATTGAACGTTTCTTTAATCGGAAGGAAGTGAGCGGATTTTGTCAATCGGTCGACAACTAGCCAAATGGTATCGTACCAACTCGGAGATTTGGGTAACTTGGTGATGAAATCCATAGTAATCATCTCCCATTTCCACTCAGGTATCTCGGGCTGCTGGAGCAGACCCGAGGGCTTCTAATACTCGACCTTTACCTTGGCGCAAGTCAGGCACTTGCCCACGAAGGTAGCGATTTCGGCTTTCATGTTTGGCCACCAGTATTGTTTCTTGAGATCCAGGTACATCTTATCCGAACCCGGGTGCACAGAGTATCTGGTCTTGTGAGCTTCACTCAAAACAACTTCCCTGAAACCTCTGAACTTTGGGGTCCAGATTCGATCCATGAAATAGTAGACTCCGTCACCTCTGATCTCAATTTTCTTATCCATTCCCCTCAGAGCTTCATTCAATATGTTCTTTGCCTTGTTGCTTGACCTTTCCTTTTGACTAAGGGCATCTGCTACCACATTGGCCTTGCCGGGATGGTAGCGGATTTCGCACTCATAATCACTGAGCAACTCTACCCATCGTCGTTGCCTCATGTTTAAGTCTTTCTGATCGAAGATATGTTGCAGGCTTTTATGGTCAGTGAAGATCATACACTTGGTTCCGTAGAGATAATGTCTCCAAATCTTCAGTGCGAAGACCACTGCTCCTAACTCTAGGTCATGAGTCGTATAGTTGACTTTGTGTGCTTTCAGCTATCTCGAGGCATAAGCAATAACTTTTCCCCTTTGCATAAGCACACAACCTAAGCCCTGATTGGACGCATCGCAGTAGACAACGAAATCCTCTATCCCTTCGGGCAGGGACAGGATAGGTGTGCTGCACAAGGCTCACTTCAACGTTTGGAATGCAGTGTCTTGCTTTTCACTCGAACAAAAGGGTACACCTTTCTGTGTCAGAGTGGTTAGGGGGTTTGGCGATTCTAGAAAAATTCTGGATGAATCTGCGATAGTAGCCGGCGAGACCTAAGAATTGACGAATTTCTGTGGGTGTCTTCGGTGCCGACCAATTCTCTATCGCCTTGATTTTGGACGGGTCCACGTGTATACCCTCCTCGCTTACCACGTGACCAAGGAAAGCTACCTTCCGAATCCAAAATTTGCACTTGGAGAATTTCACGTACAACTTTTCTGATCTAACACTAACCTTAAGTGTTATTTGTGATCTTCTTCGCTTCTGGAATAGACGAGTATGTCATCAATGAACACGATGACGAACTTGTCCAGAAAGGGGCGACACACCCGGTTCATCAGGTCCATGAATACTGCATGTGCGTTGGTTAGACCGAAGGGCATCACTACAAACTCGTAGTGTCTATCGAGTCCTGAATGTTGTCTCGGAAACATCATTCTTGTGAACTTGTAGCTGATGGTACCCTGATCTAAGGTCTATCTTCGAGAAATAGCTGGCTCCCTGAAGTTGATCGAAGAGGTCATCAATTCGAGGAAGAGGATATCGGTTTTTGACGGTCAACTTATTCAGCTCGCGGTAGTCTATACACATCCGAAAGGATCCATCTTTCTTTACAAAAAATATCGGGGCTCCCCATGGTGAGGAACTCGGTCTGATGAACCCTTTACTACGTAGCTCATTGAGCTGACTGGATAACTCCTGTATTTCTGCTAGCGCTAATCGATACGGAAATTAGGCCACGAGGGTAGCTCCAAGGATTAGGTCGATGCGAAACTCGACTTGACATTCAGGAGTAATTCCTGGGAGCTCTTCGGGAAAGACATCAGGAAAGTTGCAGACTTCGGGGATGCTCTCGAGGTCTTTAACTTCCTGTTTTTCGTTGATTACATGAGCTAGGAATGCGTAACACTCCTTTCGCAGAAGCTTTTGAGCTTTGATGCACGAAATGATGCGAAGGTTGGAACTGAGTTTATCGCCGTAGATCATGAGAGTCTGGCCAGAGGGGAGATTGAGACGGATGGCTTTCTCGTAACAAAGGATATCAGCATGATTGGGACTCAACCAATCCATGCTAATGATAACATCAAAGCTATGAAAACTGGCATTAGGTCAATGGGGAAAGAATGATCATTCAGGGTAAGGGTACAGCCTATGAATATATCGTTAGCGTTCTCTTTCTCACCGTTAGCCATCTCGACGGTAAACGTTTTGGTTAATGGTTGAGGATTAGGTTTAAGATGATGTTTGAATGAATGGCTAACAAAACTTCGTTCAGCACCAGAATCGAAAAGAATGCAAGCATAAGAGTTGTCGAAAAGGAACGTACCCGTGACAACTGTGGGATTGGCGACCGCCTCATCTCGTCCCATAGTTAGAACTCTTCCAGTGTTGCCAGTTGTTGTTGTCTTGGGGTAGTTTCGCTTGAAATGCCCAACTTCACCGCAACCGTAGCAGGCCTGACCGAAACCTGCTCCGGAAGCTTGATTGGTTGATTGGGTTGGTGTTTTGCAGAATCGAATCGTATTCCCCTTTTTACCACAATTGGAGCATGACAGTTCACGACATGGACCGGGGTTATGGTGGAAGTTACACTTGTCGCACCGAGGAAGGGTACCAACATACTTACTGGTAGGTGCTTGAGCTGTAAAAGCGACGGCAGAAACAACAGCAGGAGTAGTAGCAGCGTGGACTGGCATAGTTTGTTGCTTCTTTGAGGGTTCTTACGAAGATTGACCCTTTTTCTGCTTCCAAAATTTTCTTTTTTCACCACTCCTTTTTGCCGGTTTAGGAGCGGTGGCCACTTCATCAAGGTCATCTCCATGGTCGATCAGGGTTTGCGCCAGGCATTTAGCGCTATCGATTGTGTTTGGCTTTAAAGCCAAAACATTAACCTTGGTTGGCTGGGTCAGCCCCTAGATGAATCTTTGAATCTTTTTACTTTTCGGGGTAACCATTCCCGGACAGAGAAGCGCCAGGTCTTCAAATCTGGAGGTGTAAGCGGCAACATCGGAACCCTTCATCTTTAGGTTCCAGAGTTCATGCTCTAGCTTCTGCATTTTGCCCTGCGGGCAGTATTCTGCAAGTAGAAGCTCCTTCATACTCTCCCAACCCATCACATTGGCTACAGGTAAGGTCAAGGATTTGACTCGGCCGTTCCACCAAGTCAAGGCTTTATCGGTGAAAGTGCAGGCGGCGAACTTCACCTTGTCAGTTTCTGAACAGGCACAGATTTCAAAAATAGACTCGATTTTCTCAAACCATCTAGTCAGAGCAATAACACCTCCAGTGCCATTGAAAGGGGTGGGTTTCGCGTTCATAAAATCTTTGTAGGAACACTCCTTCCGATGTCCCTGACTACCTTCCTGGTTTTGGGGCTGAGTACCACCTCCTGCCCGCCTGAACCACTAGAGTTCATTTGTGACATGGCAACAACAACAGTAACGGCTGCTTGGAACATGGCGGGATCAAATGGAGAGGGAGGTGGTGGAGGAGGATTGTTGTTCTTTGAGCTGGGTCTTTTCTTTGGAGGCATCTTGATCTAAAATGATCAGGAAAGAGAAGATGGAAAGTCCTCTGAATTGAATCAAGAGATATGGAACAAGAGATATCTTATTATGACAGATAAAGTGTTCTACTATGCGATAATATAGAAAAGCTACCCAAGCAAGGGAATTTATTGCTAAAGGAAATTAGTAGCAACACTTGAACGAGGATTTCTATAACAAAGTTGATTCTAGAAAATACTCCCATAGTATTTTATGTTTCGCTGCGACGATGACTCATTGTTTGGATATTAGGTAAGTTTTAGGCCTGCTGCACACCATAGTCACTCCTAAGCACATGTTGGTCATGTCTCGAATGAATATAGTTGATCAGGCTATATTGACCCTAGACACGACTACATAACTGCCCAGGTTTAACCACAGTGCACAACACCCAATTACTTATGTTTTGTTTTACTTAGGGTTACGGTTTCTGGCATTTAGGTATTCTTGTATACTTGGAGTAAAAATACTTATATTTTTAAAGTATACATTTAGTTCAGAGCGGTTCGACCCCTTAGTGTTTATAGTTATATACCATGTAAGGTTCGGTATACTTAGTTCACTATAAACAAGGGCTCTAATACCAATCTGTCACACCCCGAAACCGATGGCGGAAACATTCCTAGGCGGAGGACATCATGTAAAGTATCACAACCAATGTACATAGCAAGCATAGTAAACACAACCATTACATTACATAGGAATATTTACATTTGTTTAAAAGCAAAGTAATACATGTGTATATATATATATATATATATATATATATATATATATATATATATATATATATATATATTAGTATAACAAAAGTAAAGACGTGACTTCTATACGCGGGATACCTGTCTAACGGGAACCTGAGAATACAAGCAGTTTTGAAAATATCAGCATAAAGCTCGTGAGTTCATAAGCGGTTTGTTTCTGGTAAGAGAACAAATTTCCTTTGGTTTTCTGAAAAAGTTGATATCCAAGAAAATCCCGTATTTTCTTATAAGAGAAGTTTAGTTATCCATTTGTTAAACAGCCTAGTTAAGAAAGGTTAAGTTATTCCAGGAAAAACCCTTATTTTCCTTAAAAGTTGGTGATTGGTTATCGATTCGGAATACAGTGTACATCTATACACTCAAGTCACGCTCTCTGTCCAGGAGATTCTGGTTATAGGGGCGGTCCTCCAGTCGCGTATCTCTGTGGAGTGTTACAGAGAACGTGTCTCCAATATTAAGAATAACGAATTTACAAGTAATAATACGGAAATCATGTTTGATGAATGGCATGAAATCCTTTATGAAACATAAAATATAACACTTTATATTGAGTTTCGCAATTAGTTTGAAAACTAACTCTGCAAGTTAAACGGTTGGTTAATATGGTTTTCTGAGTTAAAAGCATACGGAATATGAAACATTTCATACGAAATAATAAGTTTGAGTACAAGATTTCCTTGTACTTTTGCTTGTATTCCCCCCTGAAAACATGAAAACACGGAAAAAGGTGTAGGGGTATGAACTCACCGGTCGGGAAATGTGTCGGATAGGATGCTAAGTGTCTGTTTAAGGCTTGAACACGCGCGTGTTAGGAATGATCCGGGTTGCATCTAAGGGTGGTGTAAGGCCTAGATATGGAGTTTGCTCTTCAAGAGTAAACTCTTATGGGAGATTACGGCCCAATGACCATATCCCCATGAGTTTACGGCCGTAAACTCATGGGTGGTGTGTTCTTGGATGCTTAAAGGTCTTACAACACTTGGGAAATTAAGCTAGGTTCAATTCTAGGGCATAGGAAGTGAGTAAATCATCAAATGGATCATTTATGGGAGTTTACGGCTGTAAACATAGAGTTTACGGCCGTAAACTCTTACTTGTTCCTTCCTTGCATGATTTGGGGTCTCTAATGGAAGAATACAAAGTTCTATGCATTTATCCAAGCCTTAAGGGGAAGTTAGGGCACCATTTGACCTCCTTAAGGGAGTTTACGGCCAAAGAACCATTCCCTTGGGGGGTTTACGGATGTAATCCCTTTATGTTCATGTTTTCTTTCAAGTTTAAGGTCCCTAATTGGATGGTGGCTGGTTCTTGACATTATCTCAAGCCATAGGAGGTGTTTAAGGGGCAATTTAACACCTTAAATGGTGTTTACGACTTATGAAAGAGTGTTTACGGTCCAAGAATGTTCTTGGGCCGTAAACACAAGACTTTGAGGGTTTTGGATGATTTAAACACGGATTTGCATGCTAAACAAGCTAAACTACAAGCTAGGATAGATCACTTACCAATTTGGAGCTTGAAAGGGGTGTTTTTGGATCAAAATTAGCTTGTAGAGAGAGAGAGAGAGTTGAGAGAGTGTTAATGTCACATCCCAAAACCGGAACGGCGGAAACGTTATGGGGTGGATAACGTCATGTCAAGTGTCACAACATATGCAGTATAGTAATCAAAGTACAACAACCATTGCATTAATAGTAATAGTTTTACATAAGTTACATTTCGTAGCAACATCAAAGTAATACAAGTAATAATATAGGTGCAGCTTGGTACTAGGCTGTCTCCACAAAAGCTCCTGGGGTGTACCTGTCTATCGCTGACCTGAGAATACAAGTTATTTTGAAAGCGAGTATCAGCATTTTTATAAATGCTGGTGAGTTCATAAGTATTTAGTGTCATTTGTGTAAGTAAGCATTTTTATTCAAAATAACTTTATGAAAAGTAGTAGTTTAGAATCTACGGTGTATTAGCATCCTTTCCAGAAAATCCTATATTTTCTAACTAAAAGCAGTCTTCTACCAAGACCCGACAGAGTTATGTTTTAAAGAGTAATTTTCCTTGAAATACTATCATTATCAGAAAACAGTATTTACTTTAAATAAATAATGAGAAAATCACAAGTAAAAATACCAAGGGAAAAATAACATATCCCTCAACAGTAATACTGCTGATTAAGGAAAAAGAAATCATAGACTCCAGGGGAATATCAAATGAATAATACGCCTGGCTTAGTATAACAAAAGGAACACAGACCCCAGACGGTATCAAATGAACGATACGGCTAGCAAGGCCTAAAACAAAGAAACACAGACCCCAGACGGTATCAAATGAACGATACGGCTAACAAGGCCTAAAACAAAGAAACAAAGACCCCAGACAGTATCAAATGAACGATACAGCTAGCATGGTCTAAAACAAAGAAACACAGACTCCAGATAGTATCAAATGAACTAAACAGCTAGTAAAGTCTACAACATCCGTTAATCCTAAGTGGGTTGTCTCGAAGTACAATATTGATTCTCGTTACCTTAAGACCATGAATTATAAGGTAAACATGGAGATACTCGTAACCATACTGATTGACACTAGAGTACTTGACGCCCTGCAAGCGTCGAAATAAATATGACATTTGTCACCCCTTGGCTTGGTAGGCTGAGGACTGTAGCTAGCAGTTAGGGTGCGGGAGTGTCAGTCCCGTATAGATCTATACACACAATGCCCGCTCTCCCTCCAGTAGACTCTGGTTACCAACTTGACAGCGGGGAAATCTGTGTCCTGAAGATGTATCTCGTATTTTGAATTCTGTTGAGGCGTTGGAATTCTCATACTATAAAGAGTAAATAAAATCTCCTAACTATTACTATAATAGTTACTAGTGTCTCTGATCTATGAATGATGAATGGAAAGGATGCCCTTGCTACCCAAGGGAAATGAACTGGTCGATGTAAACCTTTATGTCCATACATGTATACATGATATATAACTAATGTTTAAACGACCTTCGGACGGATATCCGATACCCACCAGACCACATCCCAACGAGGAAAAGGAAATATGGCAAACTAGCATTCCTAAGTCTTTTAAACATTATTTATATAACTATACAAGTACAGGAATGCATTTAACGAAGTAGAAGCCTAGAAGCATAGAAGAAAACTTTGGTAAAACCTTTGGAAAACCTTTAAAAAATAAGAATTTACGACTTGATATCGTTATGTAAAACAAGCTTTAAAAACTGTTCATAAACACGTTTTGAATTTAATTTGATAACACAATATAAGTAAAGAAAACCTTTGTTGAAAACACTACTGTAACTGGTTTAGAAGTAAAACATAGAGCGCGAGAGACAATTTGAGAAAAGATTTAAACAAGTAAAGATGTTTTGGAAAACCATCTATAGTATTATACTTGGTAAAACAGCTGAAAGTGTGATAAATCCTTGTGCATGTGGGTTATTAATCACATATGGTTGATATGATCACTAGCATGTTTTAACTTGTATTCCCCCCCCCCCCCCCTAAAAGCATGTAAAAATGTTTAAAAGGTTAATTCAGGGGTATGAACTCACCTGTTGTAAGTGGATCGGATGGAGGTGCCGGTTGGGTGCTCGGTGTCAAGTGAAGACTTGAACACACTTAGTGACCTATTAACATATGGTGACATATGTTTACATACAATTAGTGTTTATAATACTAATTAAACACGTAAACGCATCCTAATGTGCGGAAAACACTTTGGTCAAGTGCTAGGAGTGCCCCGGGTAGCATCTAAGGGTGTGTATGACTTGTATATGGAGTTTGCTCATCAAAAGGAAACTCCTTATGGAGTTTTCGGCCCAAATGACCAACTCCCCATGAGTTTACGGCCGTAAAATCATGGTGGGGGTGTTCTAGGATGCTTAATGGTCTTAAACTCTTGAGGGGTGATGCTAGACTTAGTTTTAAGGCATTGGAATGGAATTTAAACAACATAAGGACCATTTGAGGAGTTTACGACAGTACACTAGGAGTTTACGGCCATAAACTCTTACATGCCCTTTCCTTATTCAGTGCTTAGTAACCTAGATTACATGTTAAAACAGCAAGATTTGAGAGTTTACCGCCCAAGAACGCCTTAGGGAGTAAACTCTTTTGTAAGGGCCAAAGTGTGCCCAATGTCCCTCCAAACCTTGGAACTGAACCTAGAAACCACCCATGGATTATTTAGACATCAAAAGCATTAAGAATCAAGGGCTAAAAGTGAGTTCACAGCCAAGGATGTTCTTAGGTCGTGAACTCCATTTTAAGGTGTCAAAATGCCCTAAAAGCTTTCCTTGAGCAATGAAACTAGTTTGGACTTGTACCCTAATGTGTTTAGGACTAGCAGACACCATTAGAACACCAAGAGTAAGGTGTTCACGGCCCAAGAAGTTCCAAGGCCATGAACTCCAACATTAGGGCCAAAAGGTGCTATAACCTCCTCTAAAGCCTTGTACAATAGCCTAGTTTAGTTCCTCCATGGGATTTGGTCCAAGGGACTGGAAAACACCTAAAGCCTTGTACAATAGCTTAGTTTAGTTCCTCCATGGAATTAGGGACTGGAAAACACCACAAACACCCTTCCAAGGGAGATTACGGCAGTAATCTCCATGGGATTTGGTCCCAGGGCCGTAAACTCCTAAAAAGAGTTATATAATGCCCTAAACTCTTCCATAGACTAAGCCATTAAGTAGAAATGCTTCTTAGGGACCTGTAGAGCATCAAACACAAAATGGACATATAGGTGTGAGCATATGGCCATGAACTTCATGATGGAGTTTTCCTTGAGCCCTACACACAATAGCTTCCCCTACAAACACTTAGATGCAATCCTAGAGGCTAATAACACTTGATAAAGGTGTTTAGCATGTCCTAGGGTGTCTTAACTTGTTTATTAGTTGTTTATTGACTAATTTGTTACATATATGTGATATTATATGTTAACTAGGATCATAGAGTGTTTCAAGACTTCACTTGACACCTAGCAGTCCTACCTCTTCAGTTCATCCGTATCACCCACAACAGGTGAGTTCATACCCCTTAATCAATGTTTTAAATGTTTTTAAATACTTTATGGGGGGATACAAGTAGAATCATGCTACTTGTTATATCAATCACATGTGATTAATAAGCAGCATTCAAAAGATTTACTACTCATTAGTCGTTTTACCAAACAGTTTCCTTCAAATGTTTATTGTATGTTTCATTTCAAACTCATTTACAATTGTGTTGCAAACAAATGTTTCTTTATACTTAAACTGCGTTATCAAACCCATGCTTTCAAACCGTTTTATAGATTGACATCAAGTCGATCTTTTCTTAGATAATAAAACTTATTTTATCCTTTTATTTTATCAATTGCATGCCTATATATGTATAGATATATAAGAAATGTTTAAAAGACTTAGGAAGTTTATCCACCCTATTTACTTTTCGTGCATGAGATGTGGTCTGGTGGGACATCGGGTATCCGTCCAAAGGTTGTTTAAATATTAGTTATATATCATATGTACATATATAGTCATAAAGGTTTTTCCCAGTTCATTCAATACCCATGGGTACCAAGGGTATACTTCCATGTTCATACGTGCCAGTTACATTACTAGTAAGCTACCATATGGGTAGTTTAGGAAGTTACTAGAACTATTACTAGAACACGATATCATACAATGGGTCAGTTCATTAATGAGTCGATACTTGCTAGATAGAGAGAGAACACGTCACAGCTAGTACACACAGTACATTACTATACTATCATATAGATATGTTTACATGATTACATTTACATGAGTACATTTACATAGATACATTTACATAATTACATTTACATAATTACATTTACATGAGTACATGTACATAGATACATTTACATGAGTACATTTACATGAGTACACTTACATGAGTACGTTTACATAGATAACATATGATGAATTAATAGTACATTTTATATTTATAGATTCTGTTATATAATCCTCATTCTTATCTTCACTTTGTGATACAATCACATAATCGGCGAGATAGATTGGATTTAACATCCTAGTACCAAAGGATACTTTGCGGGATTAACCATTCTTAGAATCTCTGTTAGCTACAGAGGTAAAAGCACATCCACGGATGTCAACGGTTGATACCATTACAGGTATAGTTTAAGGGGCTAACTATTCCTACACCCAACTGTTAGCAACAAAGGTAAATGTATATCTACGGAAGTCTTCAGTTAACACTATTAGTTACCCTAGTACCAAAAGGTAATACTTAGGTTATTTATATTATTACCTATATCTTGTGACCCATTCACATAAGCGATGAGGTGAATTATATTTGAGTATCTTAGTACCAAAGGATACAATTTCATATAATAATAATAATAATAATAATAATAATAATAATAATAATAATAATAATAATAATAGTAGTAGCACAGTTAAGTCTTGGTAGAAGACTACATTTAGAACAGTTAAGTCTTGGTAGAAGACTCCATTTTAATATAGTAGGAATCATAGGGATTTCTAGGGTTTTTCGAATGTTTATAGTTGTTTTACAAACATGTTCATACTTACACAAACTTTCTTTCAAAACATTTTCAAGTCTTTCATTCCATGTCAAACAAATACTTACATACAAATTAAAACACATTAATACTTATGATCTCACCAGCTTTAAAGCTGATACTCTCTTTCAAAATAACTTGTATCCTTAGGTCAACAGTAGACAGGTACCGATGCAAGGTTTTAAGAAGATGGAGCTCGTTCAAGACTCATCTTTCATTTTGTTTATACTTTAGTGTCTATTATAATTTGATAGAACACTTGTATTAAAATTATATTATTAATGCAATGGATGATGTTGTTGCTTGTTTACTACTTTTCATTGTTGTGATACTGTACATGACGTCCTCCGCCCCAGAATGTTTCCGCCATTCTTGGTTTTGGGGTGTGATAGATTGGTATCAGAGCATTGTTTATAGTGAATTAAGTATATCAACCCATAAAAGATATACTAACTATAAATACATAGGGATTAAAAATTACTCTGACCAAGAGTTTATACTTTAAATAGTAAAATATTTAATTAAGTATACGTGCCTGCATTCATACTAAAATCAGTTCACTAGGACAGTACAAAAGAATTATGATTGTTGGGCAACACAGGTGGACTTAGAGACATATGGTTAAAACTGGGAAGATATAGCCTGATCACCTATATTATCCGAGGGTTGACTAGCATGTGCCTAAGTGTAGTTGTGTGGTTGCAACAAGCAAGAATACCGCAATGAGAACAGTAGAACATAACATTAAACATAAAAATACTATACGAGTATTTGGTGTTACTATAAGTACTTTATACTTAAGAACTAAAACGGGATCTTCATTACGAAGTTGATAGTTGCTAAGTGGATACACTAAGGCTATATGTATTAGGATGTTATAGACTTAGAATCTGTGAAAATTTTTCTTTTTCCCCTATTCTGTGTGAATTTGGAGTTAAGGTCACTTATTCGAAGGCCTATCCTGTTTTGATTACATATAACTGGTATGCACTTCACAAATGGCGATGTAACTAATGAAGATTTTCTAAATAATTATCTAGATAGTTCGTCTAATGATTATTTTCTTACCCCAATTCTCGCGTAGATAACATGGCTGGACTCCATCCCCACGGCAACCAGTATCTTTCGAACGAAGTCATTGCTGGTTGGTTTAGAGAAGAACCAGAGAATGATCATCCTATCCCTTTGAATGATCACCATGATGAAGACCTTTCGGACGGTGCTAACTCCGAACTTGAGGTTGAGAACCTACCCCAGGCAGCTCCCGTTCCAATTCCTAACCCTCGTCCGGCTTTTCATGGCCCGGCGCCTGAGTGGGTAGAATGCTTGGAAACATGGAGCCAAGGACAAGATCAGCCCATGCCATTTAATGGTGACCAAAGTTTTTATGACCTGAGCAACGGGGGCTCAACAGACAGAATCTTGCCAATCTTGGTCCGCAGAGTGGCCCGAAATGAGATTCAAGGCAGGACAGCCCTACATCAAATCACAGAAGTTGTCGCCAATGCGAGAATGCATACCCTCCACACCATTCGTCTAGAAGATGCTCGCGAGAGATCTGAGAGAAACCATGAAACCCTGCTGCAAGCACTGGCTGAATCACGAGTCTAAGTCATTGAACTTCGAGTACGCCAGAGGGTGTACGAAAGACACCTACTTGATATGGAACGTCAACTGGCTGAACTAAGAGTTCACCAGAGGGATGACCGTCGCCGGTAGTAGATGCTTTACTTTATTTTCCTTGTTAAAAAGGAATCGTTTTCTGTCTATGCCCGATGTGGCATTTTTTAATGAAATTATCTTGTATCATAAGTACTTTTGGTTAGGTCGTTATGCTGTCAAGGACTATCTTCTCTGGATATGATGTAAGACCTTTTTACAAGGTCATTTTCCCGAACTTGTATGTCATGAATACCAAAGATATTGACAGTCGGCTAACTTTTGTGTCATTCTTTATTCAAGTACTCTTATCATACTTTCATTAGAGTCTATCTGAAACATGCTTTAGTCAAGTCATTGGACTATGGTAATTTAACTCTGGAGACATATCCAAGTCTCTTTCAGTGGTTGGATCATGTTATTCACCAACCAACGATACCTCGGCTTGAACGACAAACGTCTTGAGACCATTTCACGAACTTACTGCCACTCAGTACTAGGGCTGCATCATAGGGATGTAGGTCAAACCTTTGCGAACATACTTCCAATCCGTATTAGGACTGCATCATAGGGATGTAGGTCAAACGCACGAGAACATACTTCTACTCTTTACTTGAACAATCGAAGTATATCTAGAGTCAACCAGAATCGCTCACAAAATCCTTATCTTCCATATTACAGAATCATTTCGTCATCCGGAAACAATCAGTCGAGCAACGAAACCCCTATCCTCCATATCGACGCCGCTACATTACAAGCTGTAGTAGCAGCTGCTATGACAACTTTCCTTACACACATCAACTCAGGCTACACAAGCAAGACCGACAAAGGAGTCGAGAGTTCCAATGGTAGTACCAAACCGGGAAACCAACAAATGGCAACAGTCATGGACTTGTGAAGCCGTAAGACCGAAAGGAAGAGACGATATCGTCAAGCCCTAAAGAGTGCAAGAGATCCCAAAGACTTGCCATGCAACAACAACAACAAGTGGCAACCCCTGCAGAACGCTTTAGGAAGCAATTTCCAAGGTAGAGTAATGAGGAAGGCACTCATGTCCACATAACACTGGCTAAACACCGCACTCCCGCCACCAATGCTAGTACTAGCCAGTCATGCCACCAATACGGTGAGATAGGGCACTTCAAGAAGGATTGCCCTATAGCAAAGAACTCTGGCGCAGACGGGAAGATTCTCAGGATCACAGCTACAAGAGAACCTACTCCGGACCCATGTTAATGTAGTTTAGGCATTTCGTTGTATCAGACTTATGAAACATCCAGAACTAGTGCAACTAGAGTCTTACCTTTTTGCGAGATCCTGTCGGTATAGGGATGCTCGTGCTGCGTATACTTGTCTTTTGTAGTATACCTTGTTCGCAGCAATAGTCTTGTAGTAAATCTAAAGTCTTGTAACTCTGTTGATGGTTGCACGGTTGTGTTTTGTCTGTAAACGTCTTATGTTCAAATCTAATGTCTTTAAGTTTCAGTATGATTCCGACATTATCATACGACTCTATTCAATTTGATCCCCACGAAAACAGCTTCATACGTACATCTCTTTCTTCAAAATCGCCTTTCCAGCGAAGCTGTCATATCAGAACACCGAAGTAATCATGCATGGAGTACCTCATAGTCCTTTTCCTTTCCGAGGAAATCCCTGAAGTACCACTCGTGCAGTACGTATCCAAGGATTCATACGGTTGGTCTATCACCAAGGAATGTATACATAAGAGTGATATATAATCGAGGTTCTACAGGTTTAGAATTGATGATTCCACTTTAACTTCTTTTCCTCGATGGGAGGTGAGCTAAAGAAGAATCAATTATTCGACTACCTTTTCAGTCTTAATTATATACGACTCGTATACACGAGATTGTGATCGTTGAACCATATATAAATTCTAATATGAACTTCAGGATGGAGAACTGCCCAAGACTACGAGTAATCGCATCGTCATGTGAACAAACTTAGAATCCAGTATGACTCTTGTAAATAGATCGCCTTACAGTCTAAACACCTACGTAGATACAATAACAGTCCGGACAACTTAGCAAACTGCACAGAACTAGAATTGGAAGACTAGGCTTCTCACCCTGGAGAGCCCCGGTCTTATTCTTCCAAAGGTCGACGGATTGCATTGTATGTACCTCGGCTATCGAGGACTCCGTAAGGATTTCCATTAGAAATCGTTATCTCTGCCTCGCATAGATGAATTGGTTGAGCAAACGCAAGGAAAGAATTACTTTCAGAAATGGATCTGAGATCCGAATATCATCAGTTCGAGTGTTAGGGAAGGATGTCCGGAAGACTACCTTCCGAACTCGATACGGACACTTCGAGTCCGTAGTGATACCCCTCGAATAGGAGCAATACGCCCATAGTATTCATGAGCTAAATGAGTAGGGTACGTCTTTCTTACTTGGATCATTTTGTCATTTCTCCATGTAATGACTTACTTATCTACCCTCGTAGTAAGAAGGAACCCATGGAAACATTACCCTCGAAGGAACTTTTGCGAAGTTCTCTAAGCACGAGTTTTGAAATTGAAGAGTCAGATTCCTATGACACACTATTAGTGATGTGGGAAATTTTGAGTACTCTTTCAATTTGTCAAAACCGTTGAGAATTTGTCGACACCAGAGACGTCGACAAACATTCACCAAATTCTAGGTCTTACAGACCTACTGTCATAGTTCATTTAGAACTCCTCGCAAATTACAGAAACCCTTTCGACTTTGACCCAGCAAGGGGCGGCCCTTGACTGGGAAGTTTAGCAAGAGAAAGAACCTTTGGAATTCCAAGTGAGAGACCAAATTCTTTAGGAAATCTCACTCTAGGAATGGCTTAACATGCTTCGTAAAGCGTGGAAAGCTAAATCCAATATAGTTAGGACCTCCGAGATTCTTACTAGAATCGATCTTGTACCTCGCAAACTTGACCCACTCAGCGAACTCAGTAATGTATATTTTACCCTTCGCTTCTCGATTTTGAAACCATACCTTTCCGTTAGGACTCTTGTAAGTCCACTCGTCGAGATCCTCACCTTCGTATTAGAACCGTAGTGACCCTCGTCAGAGAGGTCAAGCGAACAAAGCAACGTTGTCGCCCGTTAGTGAAGGTTCATTGGGATACCAACCGAGGACCCGATTTCACTTAGGAGCGCGAGAACCAATCGATTAGGAAGTTTCCACCTCATGACTCGATCATTCAAACCAACTTCCTTACCTAAATTCTAATTTCGAGACGAAATTCCATTTAACAGGGGGATGATGTGACAACCCGAAATTTCCATTATGTACAAATCATATCAAGTCAGTAAAAGATTAGAACTATTGCAGTAAATTTCCAGACTTTTGGGTATAAATTGAGTATTTCAGGATTTACACTTAAGGAGATATCAGGAGAGTGGATGCACTAGGGTTTTGTGCGACACTGTTATTCCAAAACTCTATGATATTAGAGTTCATTTCGGGAATAAAATATTTTCTGCCAAAAACATCCCAGGACTATATATAGAATTCTGAGCCATATTTATTCATTAGTTCCATTTCCAACTAGAGAAAAGTAGATTCTCTCTCATAGATCTTCGGACTTTCATCCCAAAACATGAGTACATCTATCTAGTTGTATTATATAAATTATTCAGTGCTTAATAACCTAGATTACATGTCAAAACAGTAAGATTTGAGAGTTTACCGCCCAAGAACACCTTGGGGAGTAAACTCTTTTATAAGGGCCAAAGTGTGCCCAATGCCCCTCCAAACCTTGGAACTGAACCTAGAAACTACCCATGGCTTGTTTAGACATCAAAAACAATAAGAATCAAGTGCTAAAAGTGAGTTCACGGCCAAGGATGTTCTTGGGCCGTGAACTCCATTTTAAGGTGTCAAAATGCCCTAAAAGCTTTCCTTGAGCAATGAAACTAGTTTGGACTTGTACCCTAATGTGTTTAGGACTAGAAAACACCATTAGAACACCAAGAGTAAGTGTTCACGACCCAAGAAGTTCCAGGGCCGTGAACTCCAAACATTAGGGCTAAAAGGTGCTATAACCTCCTCTAAAGCCTTGTACAATAGCCTAGTATAGCTCCTAGTTAAATTAGGGATTGGAAAACACCACAAACACCCTTCCAAGGGAGATTACGGCAGTAATCTCCATGGGATTTGGTCCCAGGGCTGTAAACTCCTAAAAATAGTTATATAATGCCCTAAACTCTTCCATAGACTAAGCCATTAAGTAGAAATGCTTCTTAGGGTCTTGTAGAGCATCAAACACAAAATGGACATATAGGTGTGAGCTTACGGCCGTAAACTCATGAGTTTATGACCGTAAACTCATTTGGTAGTGTCATTAGGGCCGTGAACTTCATGATGGAGTTTTCCTTGAGCCCTACACATAATAGCTTCCCCTACAAACACTTAGATGCAATCCTAGAGGCTAATAACACTTGATAAAGGTGTTTAGCATGTCCTAGGGTGTCTTGACTTGTTTATTAGTTGTTTATAGACTAATTTGTTACATATATGTGATATTATATGTTAACTAGGATCATAGAGTGTGTTCAAGACTTCACTTGACACCTAGTAGTCCTACCTCTTCAGTTCATCCGTATCACCCACAACAGGTGAGTTCATACCCCTTAAACAATGTTCTAAATGTTTTTAAATACTTTATGGGGGGGGATACAAGTAGAATCATGCTACTTGTTATATCAATCACATGTGATTAATAAGCAGCATTCAAAAGATTTACTACTCATTAGCTGTTTTACCAAACAGTTTCCTTCAAATATTTATTGTATGTTTCATTTCAAACTCATTTATAATTGT
The DNA here is from genome assembly GCF_051521515.1 of Lactuca serriola. Lineage (NCBI taxonomy): Eukaryota > Viridiplantae > Streptophyta > Magnoliopsida > Asterales > Asteraceae > Lactuca > Lactuca serriola. Next base: position 131,241,890 of record NC_136416.1, on the reverse strand, counting down.
GTTTTAAGCAAATGTTTCTTTCTACTTAAACTGCGTTATCAAACCCATGCTTTCAAACCGTTCTATAGATTGACATCAAGTCGATCTTTTCTTAGATAATAAAACTTATTTTATGCTTTTATTTTATCAATTTCATGCCTATATATGTATAGATATATAAGAAATGTTTAAAAGACTAGGAAGGCTATCCACCCTATTTCCTTTTCGCGCTTGAGATGTGGTCTGGTTGGACATCGGGTATCCGTTCGAAGGTTGTTTAAATATTAGTTATATATCATATGTACATATACAGTCATAAAGGTTTTTCCCAGTTCATTCAACACCCTTGGGTAGCAAGGGTATACTTTCATGTTCATACGTGCCAGTTACATTACTAGTAAGCTACCGTATGGGTAGTTTAGGAAGTTACTAGAACTATTACTAGAACACGATATCATACAATGTGACAACCCGAAATTTCCATTTGTACGAACAATATCTATTCAATATGATGTGATCTCACCCAAAATTGAGGTTTAAACACGTTTCGCCCGATCGTTCTTTTGGTTACAGAATTGTAAAACAAAGGTGGAAACCGCGACCCGTTGTCTATAAAGAGACAAGAACCTTGGTATAAAACGCCACAATCAACCCACCAAATTGATTGATAAGTTTGAACGCCAAGGTTCTTGTCTCTTTATAGACAACGGGTCGCGGTTTCCACCTTTGTTTTACAATTCTGTAACCAAAAGAACGATCGGGCGAAACGTGTTCAAACCTCAATTTTGGGTGAGATCACATCATTTGGTATCAGAGCCAGTTCTTTGTGTTGCATATCTATTTTGTTTTCTTCCTTGATTACTTGAGTTCTAAGACGCATATTGGTAGCGGGTCTTGTCACAAGTTGTCAAGGTTCTTACTAGCGACTTTTGAATTTCTAAGTTGTCAAACTTCTATATTCTACATTTCTTTTGTTTCCTTTATGTTTTCATTTGGCTATTAGTTTCCTCAAAAAAAAATCAAAGGTAAAAAAAAAAACAAAACAAAAAGAAGCAAAAAAAAAAAGAAAGAAAAAAAAAGCAAAAAAAAATATTTACAAAAAAAATAGATTTACAAAGAAAAAAAAAGAGAGAAAAAAAAAACAAAAAAAAAGAAAAAAAAAGAAAGAAAGAAGAGGAGGAACAAGTAAAGCCTTTTTTTTTTTCAATAAAGTCAATTTGAATTGCAAGTGTAGTCTTTTTTTTCAAAAAAAAAAAATAACCCATTGTTTGCTTCATCATTAGCAAAGCCAAGTTTGTTTGGCTTTTTTTTTGTGTATTGAGGTTACTTTAATTTGGATACAATTTCTTTTGATTTGTTTGGTAAGTTTGAATTCCTCAAGGCCACAAGTTCAAATTTGATAATTGCTTCTTTAGTTTGTTTAGAACTTTAAGAGTTAAAAGGGAGTGGTAAAAGGCTGTGTGGTGAGACTAAAAGAGGGTAAAAGCCATTCGAGGGATACACGAGGGTTGAGTGAACTATTTTTGAGAGAAACACGTGAGTGAGTGTTGGGAGGAAGTAAACTATTATTATTATTATTATTATTATTATTATTTTTTATTTTTTTGGCAGAAATATAAGATGGGTGATCAAAACCCCCCACCAAACCTTCAAGTTCAAGCTATGATGGATGAAATGCGACGTTTGATGACAAATGAATTTAACCAAGTACATGAAAGAATGGACCGAATGGAGGCACAAGTACAAAGAACTCGATCTCGAGCAGGTTTCTAACGGGGAAGAGGAGGATGATGGTTGAGAACCTAAAAGGCAACCAAATAGAAGGAGGTCACGAAGAGATGACAATTTAAGTTCTATTAAAATGAAAGTTCCTTCTTTCAAGGGCAAATCAGACCCGGACGCGTACATTGAATGGGAGACAAAAATGGAGTTCATATTTGATTGTCATGAATATTCCAACCGTAAGAAGGTAAAACTAGCCGTAGTTGAGTTTTCTGATTATGCACTAACATGGTGGGATCAACTTCTAATCACTAGACGGAGAAATGGAGAAAGGCCTATTGAGACATGGGATGAAATGAAGAGTGTCATGCGAAGACGGTTTGTGCCAAGTCATTACTTTCGTGATCTCCACAATAAACTTCAAAGCTTAAAACAAGGCAGCAAGTGTGTTGATGATTACTTCAAAGAAATGGAGGTTATGATGGTTCGTGCCAATATTGAGGAGGATCCTGAGGCAACCATGGCCAGATTCTTAAATGGCTTAAATCTTGAAATTCGTGATCGCGTTGAGATGCAACATTATGTTGAAATTGAAGACATGGTCCATATGGCTGTTAAAATTGAAAAACAATTAAAAAGAGGTGGCGGGTCTCGAAATAACACTTGGAAGGCTAGTACTTCAAAAAAATCAGAAAATACACCTACTTCTTCTTCTAATTCCAAATCTGATCCTAAAACAACAAAGTCTTCAAAAGGAAAAACTGATTCTTCTACTTTTAGGAATCGTGACATAAAGTGTTTCAAGTGTCAAGGAAGGGGTCATATTGCAAGTCAATGTCCAAATAAGCTTACCATGGTGGTTAGAGAAAATGGCGAGATCGAAACGGATGAATCAGATTCTATAGTTTCACCGGAAGATTGTAGTGATGATGAAGAGGTGGCTGTTCAAGGTGATTTGTTGGTTGCAAGACGAGCTCTAAACATTCAATCCAAGGAGGGAGACGATGCCCAAAGGGAGAATATATTTCATACTCGTTGCTATGTTCAAGGCAAGGTATGTAGTGTTATAATTGATGGTGGGAGTTGTACTAACGTTGCAAGTACTTCCATGGTTGAAAAGTTAGGTATACCCACGATGAAGCATCAAAAACCATACAAACTTCAATGGCTCAATGATAGTGGTGAGGTGCGAGTTACAAAACAGGTGATGGTTTCATTTCAGATTGGAAGATATGAAGACGAGGTGTTGTGTGATGTTGTTCCTATGCAAGCCACTCACTTGCTGCTAGGTAGACCATGGCAATATGATAGACACGTAAGTCACGACGGTTTCACTAACAAATACACTTTTGTTTACAAAACAAAACCGGTAACTCTTGTACCAATGTCACCAATTCAAGTTTACCAAGATCAAGTAAAACTTCAACAAGATGCGAAAAAAGAGAGCAAAGGAAAAAAAGAGAGTGAGAAAAAAAAAGATGATGAACAAAAAAAAATGAGTGAGAAAACAGAAGAAAATGAACAAAAAAAAGAGAGTGAAAAAAACAAAGAAAACATGAAAAAAAGAGGGAAAGAAAAAAAGGAAAATAAATATATTGCACTGGCAAAAAAAAAAGTGAGATAAAAGAAGCTTTTAAATCAGAAATGCATTTTGTGCTTCTTTTGTTCAAAGAAGCTCCAATAGCCACTAACACTTCGGCCGGAACTCTTCCGAGCGATGTTACCTCTCTCTTGCAGGAATTTGGAGACTTGTTTGCTGAGGATGTTCCAAATGGATTGCCACCAATTCGTGGGATTGAACACCAAATTGACTTTATGCCTGGGGCGTCTATTCCCAACAAACCAGCCTATAGAACAAGCCCTGAAGAAACCAAGGAGCTACAAAGGCAAGTTGAAGAGTTACTTGCAAAGGGATTGGTTCAAGAAAGTATGAGCCCTTGTGCCGTTCCAGTCTTGTTGGTGCCAAAGAAGGATGGTTCTTGGAGAATGTGCGTAGACTGTCGTGCCATCAACAATATTACGGTAAAGTATCGTCATCCCATTCCCCGACTCGATGATAAGCTTGATGAGTTGTATGGAGCAAAACTTTTTTCCAAAATTGATTTAAAAAGCGGGTATCACCAAATTCGCATGAAAGAAGGTGATGAGTGGAAAACAGCTTTTAAAACAAAACATGGTTTATATGAATGGTTAGTAATGCCTTTTGGCCTAACTAATGCTCCTAGTACCTTCATGAGATTAATGAACCATGTTTTGCGTGAATATATTGGCAAATTTGTGGTTGTTTACTTCGATGATATTTTGATTTATTCAAAGTGTCCAAAAGATCACCTTGAGCATTTGACATGTGTTTTGAGTGTGCTTAGGAAAGAAAGGCTATATGCTAACTTGAAGAAGTGTACCTTTTGTACTGACCAAGTTGTTTTCCTTGGGTATGTGGTGAGCTCCCAAGGAGTGGCTGTTGATGAAGAAAAGCTAAAAGCCATCCAAGATTGGCCAACTCCAAAGACTATAAGTGAAGTTCGAAGTTTTCATGGCCTGGCAAGTTTTTATCGCCGGTTTGTCAAACATTTTAGCACTTTAGCATCACCACTTACAGAAATCATCAAAAAGAATGTTGGGTTTAAATGGGGCAAAGAACAAGAGCATGCTTTTCAACAACTCAAGTTTCACTTAACTCATGCTCCTTTGTTGTCTTTGCCTAATTTTGACAAAACATTTGAAATTGAATGTGATGCATCAGGAATTGGAATTGGTGCTGTTTTGATGCAAGAGGGTAAACCTTTGGCATATTTCAGTGAAAAATTAAGTGGGGCAACTTTAAATTACCCAACTTATGACAAAGAGCTATGGCAACATTATCTGTGGGCTAAAGAATTTGTAATTCATTCAGATCATGAGTCCTTAAAGTTTCTAAAAGGACAACACAAATTAAACAAAAGACATGCTAGGTGGATGGAGTTCATTGAGACATTTCCTTATGTCATCCGATACAAGAAAGGTAAGGAAAATGTTGTGGCTGATGCTTTGTCACGTAGACACTCTCTACTTTCTTCTCTAGATTTCAAAATTCTAGGATTTGAACAAATCAAGGAATTATACCACAATGACGTTGATTTTGGTCAGATTTACCAAGCTTGTGAACAATGCTCTTTTGAAAAGTTTTTCTTACATAATGGTTTTTTGTTCAAAGAATCAAGACTTTGCATTCCTAAATCTTCCTTGCGTGAGCTTTTGGTTAGAGAAGCACATAGTGGAGGCCTTATGGGACATTTTGGGATCGCAAAAACATTATCTACTTTGCAGGAACATTTCTTTTGGCCAAAAATGAAGGTGGATGTTGGAAAAATTTGCAATAATTGTATTGTGTGCAAGCAAGCCAAAATCCAAGGTTCAACATCATGGTTTATATACTTCACTTCCAATACCATGTGAACCATGGGTTGATATTTCAATGGACTTCGTGTTGGGTCTACCAAGATCCAAAAGTGGAAAGGACTCTATTTTTGTGATTGTTGATAGGTTTTCTAAAATGGCTCATTTTATTGCATGCAATAAAACTAATGATGCATCTCACATTGCTGATTTGTTTTTTAGAGAAATTGTCAGGTTGCATGGAATGCCAAAAACCATTGTCTCAGATCGGGATTCTAAGTTTTTGAGTTATTTTTGGAAAACTTTGTGGGCAAAATTAGGGACAAAACTCTTGTTTTCAACAACTTGCCACCCACAAATGGATGGTCAAACAGAAGTGGTGAATAGGACCTTGTCCACCTTGTTGAGGGCTTTAATAAAGAAGAACATCAAAACATGGGAGGACTGTTTGCCACATGTTGAGTTTGCATACAATCGTGCCACGCATTCTGCTACAAAAATGTCACCATTTGAAATTGTATACGGTTTTAATCCTTTGACTCCTTTGGATTTATCACCTTTGCCTTTTTCTGAGCAGGTTAACTTAGATGGAAACAAAAAGGCTGAATTTGTGAAACAGATACATGAGAAAGCAAGACTAAATATAGAAAGAAGAACGGAGCAATATTCAAAACAAGCGAATAAAGGGCGACGCAAGATGATTTTTGAACCGGGTGATTGGGTTTGGTTACATATGAGAAAAGAACGATTTCCAGCCCAACGACGTTCAAAATTGCTTCCAAGAGGGGACGGTCCTTTCCAAGTTTTAGAGCGTATCAATGACAATGCATACAAATTGGACCTGCCGGGTGAGTATAATGTTAGTGCAACTTTCAATGTAACTGATCTAGCTCCTTTTGATGTAGGTTCTGATTTGAGGACAAATCCTTTTCAAGAGGAGGGGAATGATGCAAACCCACAGCTGTCAACAAAGGATCCAAATCAAATGCCAGATGGACCAGTTACGAGGGCATGAGCTAAAACATTCAAAGAGGCTTTAAATGGATTGGTTAGAGAAGTTTGTACTCAAGAAAGTGTATGGAGACCCATTGGACCCAATCAAAGTTGGATTACCATAATTCAAGTCCAAGAGTGATTTACAAGATACAATAAGAGCCTTTATAAGCCCATTTCGTTTTTTTTCTATATTTTTATGTAATTTTCGTTTTTATATATCCTAAATAAGTGTTGGGGAGATAAAAGGGTCTTAGGTTACATGAACCTTGTGATAAACCATGTCTAGGTTCATAGTTTTAAACTTGGGGGTTAAATGCCTTAAATTAAAGACACTTTTTTAATTCATGGCTCTTTAGGTGCTCTTCCCACACTATAAAAACGTGGTATTTGTATCCATTTGAAATCAATCAAGTTTTGAATACAATTTGTGAGTTTTTAACTCTTTTTTCGTTCTTTGTGAACTTTAGAACTTATCAGGTTTTCATAGCTTGTGGCGTTCAAACTTATCAATCAATTTGGTGGGTTGATTGTGGCGTTTTATACCAAGGTTCTTGTCTCTTTATAGACAACGGGTCGCGGTTTCCACCTTTGTTTTACAATTCTGTAACCAAAAGAACGATCGGGCGAAACGTGTTCAAACCTCAATTTTGGGTGAGATCACATCACAATAGAAGTCAGTCCAATTTCAGTGATTTTCAGACTTTTCCGAACAAGTTAGTGTACATTTCAAGTTTAGGAGATATCAGGAGAGTGGATGCTCCTGGGTTTGTGAAATTTGAACATTTCAAGTTTCATAATGTTACAGTCCAAGTTCGAGAATAAAAATATTTTCTGTCAAAATATTTCAGGACTATAAATAGTTTTCTTAATTAAATTAATTCATTATTCACAATTCCAGCTAGAGAAAAGTCATTTTCTCTCTGACAGATCTTCGGGTTTTTATCCCAGATTGTGAGTAACTCTTTCTAGTAGTGTTAGAATACATATTAGATGCTTAAAACATGATTTAGTTGGCTAAATCATGAGATCTAGGAGGTTACTCCCCAAGGTGTTCTTGGGCGGTAAACTCCCGAAACGAAGCCAAAACTGACATTGGTGCTAGGATAAGGCCTTAGAACATTAGGTATACATGTTAGGGACAAGAAAACACACACAAAACCACCCAAGATTGGGAGTTTACGGCCCAGAACTCTCTTAGGCCGTAAACTCCATTTCCTAGCCCTAAATGGTGATTTGAGGACTTAAGGACTTTAAGGCTTGCATCTAGGTTATTTTCCCAAGTAGCTTAAGGTCTTAAACACATCAAATGACACAAATGAAAGTGAGTTTACGGCCCAGAACTCTCCTAGGCCGTAAACTCCATGTAAATGATCACAAAGGGTGTTTTCATGACACCTAAGGCCCTAGACCTTTACAAGAAATTGTACCCACTAAATGGAAGGACCAAACCACACCAAAATCACTTAAACAAGTTAGTTTACGGCCAAGACATGGTTCTTGGGCCGTAAACTCCTAAAAAGGGCACTAAGTGGTGCCTAATGCCTTCATATGCTAGGAATAAAAGTCTAGAACATATCCCACAAGTGCAAGAGGCTTGAAAGCAACCAAGGAATCACCCCAAGGGAGTTTACGGCCGTAAACTCCAAGGGGAAATGTCCTTGAGGCCGTAAACTCCTATTTGGAGTACTTCTAGACCTTAAACCCTTCCAAGGACATAGCCACTAAGTTAGAATAATTCTAGGAAGCAATTGGGACTTCAAAACACACCAAACACACATGTTTGGGAGTTTACGGCCGTAAACTCAAGAGTTTACAACCGTAAACTCCATGTGTGATGGTTTATGGAGAGTAAACTCTCATATAGGGTCCTTTGGAAACCCTAAACTCAAGTACCCTGTCCCACAATAGCTTAGATGAAGTCCTTACGGCTTAAAACACTTATATAAAGTGTTATCTATGTCTAGGATGTCTTAAACATTATCAATTAGTCTTTGAGTCTAATTGAGTGCATATATGTGTGATTATATGTTCATTAGGATCGTAGTGTGTGCACAAGTCCTCGCTTGACACCTAGCAATCCGATACTGTTCAGTTCATTCCAATCACCAACTACAGGTGAGTTCATACCCCTTAATCAATGTTTTAAAGGAATTTAAATGATTTAATGGGGGGGGGAATACAAGTAGAAAACAATAAGTTATTAAATCAATTTTATGTATTTTATAACTGTGTTTTCACTCAGTAGATTTCACATATTTCAAAAGGAGTCACATGAAATGGTTTTCTATCTTAAAATACTTGGACAACAGAAGTATTAGTTTTGAAATGTATAATGACTTCAAGTCACTTTAAATTATTGTTCAAAACTCCTAGATATCTTGCAAAACCAGTATATTTTACCTTTTTGAATCAAACTATACTTATACGTATATGTTCATTTATATGTTAGAGATTATAGTTTTCATCCTTCGTTCAGTTTCCTGCACCCTGGCGTTGCGAGGGTGCATAAACCTACTTGAACAACCACATACTTTCCAGTTAGCTATCATAGGGATAGTCAGAAGATATCAAACAAGAGTCAATTCATTCATGAGTCTATACTAATGCCTTACATGATACATGAGTACACGTACTTAGGATTATATGATACATGAATATGTTTACATATACTTACCTGTTACATGAACACACTTACATGAATACCATACAGGGACACTTCTTCATAGGTGCATTATCCTTTATTTACTTACCTTGGATACTTGAACTTAGATCTAAGAGGATGATTTATTAGTATTTACTGTGTAAATTGTCTTTCCTATCCCCGTTCAATGGGATGTTTCGGCGGGACTTACCATTCCGAATCTCACTGATTAGCACCAGTGGTCGATGACGTCTACGGATGTCTAAGGTAGTCACTTGATTAGTAGTCAGTGACGGGACTAACTATCCCTCTGTCCACTGTTGCAACAATGGATGAGATGTGAATCTTCGGAGGATCATTAGGTTGACGATCTGCATCAAGAGATCGATACAGGGACTAACCCTCCTTCCATCCTGCTGCTGCTACAGAGGATGAGGGGACACTCTACGGATGTTCCATAGGGTCTATCTTTCGCTTCAGCGATGTCGTGTTTGTCCTGGTAATCCAAGACAATAACACATACATGATTATATTTTCCCTGTTTACTTTATTTTGTGATTACTTTCACATAAACGAGGAGTTAGACTAAGTGCTCTAGTACTAGTCAATAGAAAGGAAAAACTATCATTTTACATACAAAACATTCGAGTCTCGGTAGAAGACTACACTTTATTCATACAAAACATTCGAGTCTTGGTAGAAGACTACACTTCATTCATACAAAACATTCGAGTCTTGGTAGAAGACTACACTTCATTCATACAAAACATTCGAGTCTTGGTAGAAGACTACACTTCATACAAAACATTCGAGTCTTGGTAGAAGACTACATTTCATACTTATAGAAAATAAGGGTTTTTCTAGGGATTTCATACTTACCTCAACACTTTCACTTAAAGGTTTTCATGGCATTCATAGCAGATTTTCACAAACAAAGCAATGACACTTATATACTTATGAACTCACCAGCTTTAAAGCTGATACTCGCTTTCAAAATAACTTGTATTCTCAGGTCGCCAGTAGACAGGTACGGAGGACAGGTTTTGAGAAGACGGAGCAGTCAAGTCTCGTCTTTTATTTTGATTGTATATTTTTGGTGTCTTATTACAATGAAAGAACACACATGTATAAAACTTTACTTATAATGCAATGGATGATGTTGTTGCTTGTTTATTATATTACACTGTTGTGATACTGTACATGACGTCCTCCACCCCTGAACGTTTCCGCCGTTCGTGGTTTTGGGGTGTGACAGATTGGTATCAGAGCATTGTTTATAGTGAATATAGTATATCAACCCATAAAAGATATACTAACTATAAATACATGGGATTAAAACACTCTGTCTAAGAGTTATACTTTTAAATAATAAAATATTTAACAAAGTATACGTGCCTGCATTCATACTAAAACCAGTGTCACAATGACAAGAACAAAAGTATTACGATTGTTGAACATCACAAGTGAGCCTGGGGATATATAGTCAGTCTTGGGAATAGCATAGCCTGATCAACTATGCTGGTCCAAGGAGTGATTAGCATATACCCAAGAATGGTTGTGATGTGGCAACAAGTCTAAAAACTTACCAACACAACCATAAAGAAATACCATATGGGTATTTGATCTTACTGTAATTATCTTAGTTAGTTCGTCTATTTTAGCTATTTCTTATATCCCTTTTCTCGCGTAGATTAAGATGGCTGGATTTCACCATGGCGATCCGTACTTCCCGAACCAAGGCAATGCGGGTTGGCTAGAGGCAGAGCCAGAAGATGATCACCCAATCCCTTTGGATGATCACCATGCTGAGGGCTTTTCCGATAGTTCTGACTCGGAGCCAGAAGTCAACAACCTACCCCCAGCTGCTCAAAACCCAAACCTGAACCCTCGCCCTGTGTTTCAAGGACCCACACCCTTGTGGGCCATTAACTTGACTGAATGGAGTCAGGAACAAGGTCAGCCCATTCCCTACAATGGCGACCGAAGTTTCTACAACCTCACTGAAGGAGGTTCTGCTGATAGAGCCCTACCAATCATGGTGCGTAGGATTTCTCGGAACACGATAATGGCTCAAGCGACTATCAATCAAGTTTTGGAAGTTGACGCCAACTCTGGTGTTAACACTGTCCACATTCGCCAACTAGAGTCTGCACATGAAAGGACTCTGGTCCGCAATGCAAATCTGCAAAGGGAACTTGCTGAAACCCGAGCTGAAGTTAGAGAACTTCGAGCTCAACAAGCGAGTTCGGACAGGCGTATAAGGGACATCGAACGTATACTGTCGGGATCAAGGACTCATGCTAGTAGTTCTCGTCGCCGATAGAATATCGTCGTCTCATCTTTTGGATATAACGTAGTTTATGTAAAACTTCAGTCTAATTTCCTGTCTGTATAAATCTTAGACCTGTTAGGTCTTCGTCTAATCTTAAGTCTGTCAAAATTTTCCATCTTGGTTGATGTAAGGCCTACTCCTAGGCTATTTTTCCCGAACTTGTTACATCTATAATTCCAATATTATTGACAGATATCTAATCTTATAGAAATTATTATCCAAATGCTATCTTCTTCATCTAGTCATGCTATTCTTTCTGTTGTTGGACTATGGTGATTTAGTCCATGAGACACATTCATTTATCATTAGTTCTTATCCATGTCGTCATCTTTTAAACGTATAGTTAAAGATGCCGCCACGTAGGAATCCAAGGAGGAACCCAAACAACGCAGCACCAATACCACCACCTCCACCACCACCTGTACCTCTTCAACCCCCAAATCCTTTTGATGCCACTATGTTCCAGGCAGCTTTCACAGCAGCAGTTGCAGCTGCTGTGTCAGCAATCAACGCTCCTGCCCCTAGTGGATCAGGAACAGGTGCACTACCCTCGAACCACGGCGAAAGCCATGGACACCCTCGGGAATGCACTTACAAGGACTTCACTAATGCCAAACCCCGCAGCTTCAATGGAACTGGGGGTGTTATGGTGTTGAGACAATGGATCGAGAAGATGGAATCTGTCTTCGAGATCTGCACATGCCAAGAAGGCAGCAAGGTCAAGTTCGCAGCTTATACCTTCTCTGACCGAGCACTAACATGGTGGAACAGCCATGTTAACTATCTAACTCTGGTGGTGGCGTATTCCATCAGCTGGGAAAAATTGAAAGAAATGCTCATGAAAGAATATTGTCCTCGAGGTGAAGTACAAAAACTCGAGCAGGAGTTCTGGGGTCTACAAATGGTTGGATCCGACATCACTACCTACACAAATAGGTTTTGTGATTTGGCAAACTTATGCCCCGACATGGTTGCTCTCCAGAGCAAAAAGATCGAGAGGTATATCTGGGGACTGTCGCCCCAGATCCAGTCAAGTGTGATTGCTTCCAGGCCTATTACTTTTGATAGAGCCTAGGAACTGGCACAATCTCTTATCGATCACCGGAAACCTCAGAACATAACAATCCCTACCCCGGTACCACAAAATTCCAACCCCGACCACGACAAGAAGGGGTGGAATAAGAGGAAAAGAGGGGCCTCACAAGGGTCCTCCAAGAAACAACAATTTGTGGCAATCAATGCTGCCACAGTTACTCCTGTTGCCCCTGCCAACCTCTTACCAGCAAGAGCATATGTTGGAACCCTCTCGAAGTGCACCAAGTGCAACTTCCATCACAACGGACCTTGCAGGGAGACGCAGTGCTCTAACTGCAACAAGAAGGGACACACCGTCCGCTTCTGCAAAACTCCAACAGCTCAAGCTGCTCAAGTTCCTAACGCCGGTATGGGCCAAGCTTGCTACGGATGTGGCGAAGTGGGCCATTACAAGAGGAACTGCCCTAAAGCAGGTATGGCTGGAGGAGTGGGAAGAGTTATGGCTCTAGGCCACGAGGAAGCAGTAGCTGATCCAACGATAGTTACTGGTACGGTCCTCCTCGATAACTCTTATGCTTGCATACTTTTCGATAGTGGAGCCGAGAAAAGTTTTGTAAGTCACAAATTTGCACACCTGCTTAAACAAAACCATGTGCATTAGATAGTTCATTCACAGTAGAAATGGCTAACGGGAAAACAGAGAGTACAAACTGCATATACGTAGGTTGTACCTTAACTTTAGATAGCCATACTTTCAAGATAGATCTCATGCCAGTTACCATTAAATGTTTCGACGTTATCATCGGTATGGATTGGTTGAGCCTTCTTCGTGCTTCGAAAAAGCAGTTCGTCTTAACCTTCCTAACAACGAAACTTTAATTATCTACGGCGACAAACCTAGTACGAGCCTTCGCATCATTTCGTGTATTCAAGAACAAAAGTGTTTGCGGAAGGAGTACCATGCATTTCTCGCACACGAAGTCGATACCAGCCAAGAACCAAAATACATCCAGAAAATCCCAGAATTACGCGACTTTCCCGACATATTCCCAGAAGAACTTCCTGGTTTACCACCACAACGCCAAGTCGAGTTCAGAATCGACTTAGTGCTAGGGGCTACCCCCGTAGCCAAATCTCCTTATCGTCTTGCACCGGCTGAAATGCAGGAACTTTCCAGTCAACTTAACGAACTTTTCAAGAAGGGATTCATTCGACCAAGCTTCTCACCATGGGGAGCACCGGTCTTGTTCGTCAAGAAGAAAGATGGATCGTTTCGCATGTGCATCGACTATAGAGAACTCAACAAACTTACCATTAAAAATCGTTATCCCTTGCCCCGCATTGACGATTTATTTGATCAACTTCAAGGAGCCAACTACTTCTCGAAGATAGATCTGCGATCCGGATACCACCAACTACGAGTGTTAGAGGAATATGTTCCCAAGACAGCCTTCCGAACTCGTTATGGGCACTACGAGTTTGTAGTGATGCCATTCGGATTAACTAACGCACCCGCAGTATTCATGGATCTGATGAATAGGGTGTGTTGTCCTTACTTGGATCAGTTCGTCATCATCTTCATTGATGACATACTCATCTACTCTCGAAGTAAGGAGGAGCATGGTCAACATCTCCGTAAAATCTTAGAAACATTGCGAACGGAGAAGCTCTACGCAAAGTTCTCGAAGTGCGAGTTTTGGATTCGGCGAGTCGAATTCTTGGGCCATGTGGTTAGCAAAGAAGGTATACACGTGGACCCTTCCAAAATTAAGGCCATCGAGAACTGGTCAGCACCAAAGACACCTACTGAAATTCGTCAATTTCTAGGTCTAGCTGGCTACTATTGCAGGTTCATTCAGAACTTCTCCAGCATAGCGAAACCTCTTACAACTCTGACCCAGAAAGGCGTGGCCTTCGACTGGGAGGAGAAACAGGAAAGAGCGTTCCAAACGCTCAAGCGAGCCTTGTGCACCGCCCCGGTACTATCCCTTCCCGAAGGAATAGAAGACTTCATTGTCTATTGTGATGCATCCAATCAAGGACTCGGATGTGTTCTGATGCAGCGAGGTAAATTCATCGCCTATGCCTCGAGACAGCTGAAGACACATGAGGTTAACTACACAACCCACGATCTTGAAGTCTACAGCACATTTTCGACCAGAAAGAGCTCAACATGAGACAACGACGGTGGGTCGAGCTACTTAGTGATTACGAATGCGAAATTCGTTATCATCCGGGTAAAGCCAATGTAGTAGCCGACGCCCTAAGTCGGAAAGAATATACTGGTCGTAGGGTCAAATCTTTGACTCTAACTATCCATTCACACTTGTCCACGCAAATAAAGGGGGCTCAGCTCGACGCTTTGAAACCTGAAAACGTGGCAGGTGAATCCCTTAGAGGGATGGATAAGAACTTGGGAGTCAAGGGTGGCGGAGCCTTATACCTCATGGATCGGATCTGGACACCGAAACACGGTGGCTTCAGAGACTTGGTCATGACGGAAGCTCACAACACTCGTTATTCCGTCCACCCGGGTTCAGATAAGATGTATCTGGATCTTAAAAAGCTATACTGGTGGCCTAACATGAAAGCAGATATTGCTACCTTCGTGAGTAAATGCCTTACTTGCGCAAAGGTCAAGGTCGAATACCAGAAACCCTCCGGTCTTCTACAACAACCGGAGATACCAGAATGGAAGTGGGAGCGGGTCACTATGGACTTCATAACCAAGTTGCCCAAGACGACGGGTGGACTTGATTCCATATGGGTCATCGTCGATAGACTGACCAAGTCTGCACACTTCCTACCGATCAAGGAAACAGACAAGATGGAGAAACTTACCAGAACTTACATTAGGGAGATTGTAAGACTGCACGGTGTTCCTTTATGTATCATCTCAGACCGAGATAATAGATTCACTTCGAGGTTCTGGCAGTCATTACAAAGTTCCTAGGAACTAGGCTGGACATGAGTACAGCCTACCATCCACAGACCGACGGGCAAAGTGAGAGAACTATCCAAACCCTAGAAGATATGTTGCGTGCCTGTGTGATTGACTTTGGAAAAGCTTGGGATACTCATTTACCCCTTGTCGAATTCTCCTACAACAACAGTTATCACACGAGCATAAAGGCAGCTCCATTCGAGGCCCTCTACGGCCGGAAGTGCAGATCCCCTCTGTGCTGGGCTGAAGTGGGTGATACCCAGTTAGCTAAGGGACGAGTTCCCGAAAGCACTCTCATGGGTCCGGAGATCATTCGGGAAACGACGGAGAAGATCGTTCAAATTGGTGAACGATTAAAAGCCTCTAGAGACCGACAGAAAAGCTATGCCGACAAGCGTAGGAAACCATTGGAGTTCCAGGTGGGCGACCGAGTCCTACTGAAAGTCTCACCCTGGAAGGGCTTAATACGCTTTGGAAAGCGTGGGAAGCTCAATCCAAGATACATAGGGCCTTTCGAGATTCTCGCAAGAATCGGCCCTGTAGCTTACAAGCTCAATCTACCGAAAGAACTCAGTAACGTACATCCTACCTTCCACGTGTCAAACTTGAAAAAGTGCCTATCCGACGAGACTCTTGTTATTCCACTCGACGAGATCGAGATCAACGAGAGCCTCAACTTCGTGGAGGAACCAGTAGAGATCATGGACCGAGAGGTCAAGCAAACAAAGCAGAGCCGTATCCCGATAGTGAAGGTGCGCTGGAATGCAAAGCGTGGACCGGAATTCACTTGGGAACGAGAGGATCAGATGAAACTGAAATACCCTCATCTTTTCGCTTAATTATGTGTAATTTCTTACTTGCTTAAATTCTAATTTCGGGTCGAAATTCCTTCTAACGGGGGGATGATGTGACAACCCGAAATTTCCATTTGTACGAACAATATCTATTCAATAGAAGTCAGTCCAATTTCAGTGATTTTCAGACTTTTCCGAACAAGTTAGTGTACATTTCAAGTTTAGGAGATATCAGGAGAGTGGATGCTCCTGGGTTTGTGAAATTTGAACATTTCAAGTTTCATAATGTTACAGTCCAAGTTCGAGAATAAAAATATTTTCTGTCAAAATATTTCAGGACTATAAATAGTTTTCTTAATTAAATTAATTCATTATTCACAATTCCAGCTAGAGAAAAGTCATTTTCTCTCTGACAGATCTTCGGGTTTTTATCCCAGATTGTGAGTAACTCTTTCTAGTAGTGTTAGAATACATATTAGATGCTTAAAACATGATTTAGTTGGCTAAATCATGAGATCTAGGAGGTTACTCCCCAAGGTGTTCTTGGGCGGTAAACTCCCGAAACGAAGCCAAAACTGACATTGGTGCTAGGATAAGGCCTTAGAACATTAGGTATACATGTTAGGGACAAGAAAACACACACAAAACCACCCAAGATTGGGAGTTTACGGCCCAGAACTCTCTTAGGCCGTAAACTCCATTTCCTAGCCCTAAATGGTGATTTGAGGACTTAAGGACTTTAAGGCTTGCATCTAGGTTATTTTCCCAAGTAGCTTAAGGTCTTAAACACATCAAATGACACAAATGAAAGTGAGTTTACGGCCCAGAACTCTCCTAGGCCGTAAACTCCATGTAAATGATCACAAAGGGTGTTTTCATGACACCTAAGGCCCTAGACCTTTACAAGAAATTGTACCCACTAAATGGAAGGACCAAACCACACCAAAATCACTTAAACAAGTTAGTTTACGGCCAAGACATGGTTCTTGGGCCGTAAACTCCTAAAAAGGGCACTAAGTGGTGCCTAATGCCTTCATATGCTAGGAATAAAAGTCTAGAACATATCCCACAAGTGCAAGAGGCTTGAAAGCAACCAAGGAATCACCCCAAGGGAGTTTACGGCCGTAAACTCCAAGGGGAAATGTCCTTGAGGCCGTAAACTCCTATTTGGAGTACTTCTAGACCTTAAACCCTTCCAAGGACATAGCCACTAAGTTAGAATAATTCTAGGAAGCAATTGGGACTTCAAAACACACCAAACACACATGTTTGGGAGTTTACGGCCGTAAACTCAAGAGTTTACAACCGTAAACTCCATGTGTGATGGTTTATGGAGAGTAAACTCTCATATAGGGTCCTTTGGAAACCCTAAACTCAAGTACCCTGTCCCACAATAGCTTAGATGAAGTCCTTACGGCTTAAAACACTTATATAAAGTGTTATCTATGTCTAGGATGTCTTAAACATTATCAATTAGTCTTTGAGTCTAATTGAGTGCATATATGTGTGATTATATGTTCATTAGGATCGTAGTGTGTGCACAAGTCCTCGCTTGACACCTAGCAATCCGATACTGTTCAGTTCATTCCAATCACCAACTACAGGTGAGTTCATACCCCTTAATCAATGTTTTAAAGGAATTTAAATGCTTTAATGGGGGGGGGGGAATACAAGTAGAAAACAATAAGTTATTAAATCAATTTTATGTATTTTATAACTGTGTTTTCACTCAGTAGATTTCACATATTTCAAAAGGAGTCACATGAAATGGTTTTCTATCTTAAAATACTTGGACAACAGAAGTATTAGTTTTGAAATGTATAATGACTTCAAGTCACTTTAAATTATTGTTCAAAACTCCTAGATATCTTGCAAAACCAGTATATTTTACCTTTTTGAATCAAACTATACTTATACGTATATGTTCATTTATATGTTAGAGATTATAGTTTTCATCCTTCGTTCAGTTTCCTGCACCCTGGCGTTGCGAGGGTGCATAAACCTACTTGAACAACCACATACTTTCCAGTTAGCTATCATAGGGATAGTCAGAAGATATCAAACAAGAGTCAATTCATTCATGAGTCTATACTAATGCCTTACATGATACATGAGTACACGTACTTAGGATTATATGATACATGAATATGTTTACATATACTTACCTGTTACATGAACACACTTACATGAATACCATACAGGGACACTTCTTCATAGGTGCATTATCCTTTATTTACTTACCTTGGATACTTGAACTTAGATCTAAGAGGATGATTTATTAGTATTTACTGTGTAAATTGTCTTTCCTATCCCCGTTCAATGGGATGTTTCGGCGGGACTTACCATTCCGAATCTCACTGATTAGCACCAGTGGTCGATGACGTCTACGGATGTCTAAGGTAGTCACTTGATTAGTAGTCAGTGACGGGACTAACTATCCCTCTGTCCACTGTTGCAACAATGGATGAGATGTGAATCTTCGGAGGATCATTAGGTTGACGATCTGCATCAAGAGATCGATACAGGGACTAACCCTCCTTCCATCCTGCTGCTGCTACAGAGGATGAGGGGACACTCTACGGATGTTCCATAGGGTCTATCTTTCGCTTCAACGATGTCGTGTTTGTCCTGGTAATCCAAGACAATAACACATACATGATTATATTTTCCCTGTTTACTTTATTTTGTGATTACTTTCACATAAACGAGGAGTTAGACTAAGTGCTCTAGTACTAGTCAATAGAAAGGAAAAACTATCATTTTACATACAAAACATTCGAGTCTCGGTAGAAGACTACACTTTATTCATACAAAACATTCGAGTCTTGGTAGAAGACTACACTTCATTCATACAAAACATTCGAGTCTTGGTAGAAGACTACACTTCATTCATACAAAACATTCGAGTCTTGGTAGAAGACTACACTTCATACAAAACATTCGAGTCTTGGTAGAAGACTACATTTCATACTTATAGAAAATAAGGGTTTTTCTAGGGATTTCATACTTACCTCAACACTTTCACTTAAAGGTTTTCATGGCATTCATAGCAGATTTTCACAAACAAAGCAATGACACTTATATACTTATGAACTCACCAGCTTTAAAGCTGATACTCGCTTTCAAAATAACTTGTATTCTCAGGTCGCCAGTAGACAGGTACGGAGGACAGGTTTTGAGAAGACGGAGCAGTCAAGTCTCGTCTTTTATTTTGATTGTATATTTTTGGTGTCTTATTACAATGAAAGAACACACATGTATAAAACTTTACTTATAATGCAATGGATGATGTTGTTGCTTGTTTATTATATTACACTGTTGTGATACTGTACATGACGTCCTCCACCCCTGAACGTTTCCGCCGTTCGTGGTTTTGGGGTGTGACAGATTGGTATCAGAGCATTGTTTATAGTGAATATAGTATATCAACCCATAAAAGATATACTAACTATAAATACATGGGATTAAAACACTCTGTCTAAGAGTTATACTTTTAAATAATAAAATATTTAACAAAGTATACGTGCCTGCATTCATACTAAAACCAGTGTCACAATGACAAGAACAAAAGTATTACGATTGTTGAACATCACAAGTGAGCCTGGGGATATATAGTCAGTCTTGGGAATAGCATAGCCTGATCAACTATGCTGGTCCAAGGAGTGATTAGCATATACCCAAGAATGGTTGTGATGTGGCAACAAGTCTAAAAACTTACCAACACAACCATAAAGAAATACCATATGGGTATTTGATCTTACTGTAATTATCTTAGTTAGTTCGTCTATTTTAGCTATTTCTTATATCCCTTTTCTCGCGTAGATTAAGATGGCTGGATTTCACCATGGCGATCCGTACTTCCCGAACCAAGGCAATGCGGGTTGGCTAGAGGCAGAGCCAGAAGATGATCACCCAATCCCTTTGGATGATCACCATGCTGAGGGCTTTTCCGATAGTTCTGACTCGGAGCCAGAAGTCAACAACCTACCCCCAGCTGCTCAAAACCCAAACCTGAACCCTCGCCCTGTGTTTCAAGGACCCACACCCTTGTGGGCCATTAACTTGACTGAATGGAGTCAGGAACAAGGTCAGCCCATTCCCTACAATGGCGACCGAAGTTTCTACAACCTCACTGAAGGAGGTTCTGCTGATAGAGCCCTACCAATCATGGTGCGTAGGATTTCTCGGAACACGATAATGGCTCAAGCGACTATCAATCAAGTTTTGGAAGTTGACGCCAACTCTGGTGTTAACACTGTCCACATTCGCCAACTAGAGTCTGCACATGAAAGGACTCTGGTCCGCAATGCAAATCTGCAAAGGGAACTTGCTGAAACCCGAGCTGAAGTTAGAGAACTTCGAGCTCAACAAGCGAGTTCGGACAGGCGTATAAGGGACATCGAACGTATACTGTCGGGATCAAGGACTCATGCTAGTAGTTCTCGTCGCCGATAGAATATCGTCGTCTCATCTTTTGGATATAACGTAGTTTATGTAAAACTTCAGTCTAATTTCCTGTCTGTATAAATCTTAGACCTGTTAGGTCTTCGTCTAATCTTAAGTCTGTCAAAATTTTCCATCTTGGTTGATGTAAGGCCTACTCCTAGGCTATTTTTCCCGAACTTGTTACATCTATAATTCCAATATTATTGACAGATATCTAATCTTATAGAAATTATTATCCAAATGCTATCTTCTTCATCTAGTCATGCTATTCTTTCTGTTGTTGGACTATGGTGATTTAGTCCATGAGACACATTCATTTATCATTAGTTCTTATCCATGTCGTCATCTTTTAAACGTATAGTTAAAGATGCCGCCACGTAGGAATCCAAGGAGGAACCCAAACAACGCAGCACCAATACCACCACCTCCACCACCACCTGTACCTCTTCAACCCCCAAATCCTTTTGATGCCACTATGTTCCAGGCAGCTTTCACAGCAGCAGTTGCAGCTGCTGTGTCAGCAATCAACGCTCCTGCCCCTAGTGGATCAGGAACAGGTGCACTACCCTCGAACCACGGCGAAAGCCATGGACACCCTCGGGAATGCACTTACAAGGACTTCACTAATGCCAAACCCCGCAGCTTCAATGGAACTGGGGGTGTTATGGTGTTGAGACAATGGATCGAGAAGATGGAATCTGTCTTCGAGATCTGCACATGCCAAGAAGGCAGCAAGGTCAAGTTCGCAGCTTATACCTTCTCTGACCGAGCACTAACATGGTGGAACAGCCATGTTAACTATCTAACTCTGGTGGTGGCGTATTCCATCAGCTGGGAAAAATTGAAAGAAATGCTCATGAAAGAATATTGTCCTCGAGGCGAAGTACAAAAACTCGAGCAGGAGTTCTGGGGTCTACAAATGGTTGGATCCGACATCACTACCTACACAAATAGGTTTTGTGATTTGGCAAACTTATGCCCCGACATGGTTGCTCTCCAGAGCAAAAAGATCGAGAGGTATATCTGGGGACTGTCGCCCCAGATCCAGTCAAGTGTGATTGCTTCCAGGCCTATTACTTTTGATAGAGCCTAGGAACTGGCACAATCTCTTATCGATCACCGGAAACCTCAGAACATAACAATCCCTACCCCGGTACCACAAAATTCCAACCCCGACCACGACAAGAAGGGGTGGAATAAGAGGAAAAGAGGGGCCTCACAAGGGTCCTCCAAGAAACAACAATTTGTGGCAATCAATGCTGCCACAGTTACTCCTGTTGCCCCTGCCAACCTCTTACCAGCAAGAGCATATGTTGGAACCCTCTCGAAGTGCACCAAGTGCAACTTCCATCACAACGGACCTTGCAGGGAGACGCAGTGCTCTAACTGCAACAAGAAGGGACACACCGTCCGCTTCTGCAAAACTCCAACAGCTCAAGCTGCTCAAGTTCCTAACGCCGGTATGGGCCAAGCTTGCTACGGATGTGGCGAAGTGGGCCATTACAAGAGGAACTGCCCGAAAGCAGGTATGGCTGGAGGAGTGGGAAGAGTTATGGCTCTAGGCCACGAGGAAGCAGTAGCTGATCCAACGATAGTTACTGGTACGGTCCTCCTCGATAACTCTTATGCTTGCATACTTTTCGATAGTGGAGCCGAGAAAAGTTTTGTAAGTCACAAATTTGCACACCTGCTTAAACAAAACCATGTGCATTAGATAGTTCATTCACAGTAGAAATGGCTAACGGGAAAACAGAGAGTACAAACTGCATATACGTAGGTTGTACCTTAACTTTAGATAGCCATACTTTCAAGATAGATCTCATGCCAGTTACCATTAAATGTTTCGACGTTATCATCGGTATGGATTGGTTGAGCCTTCTTCGTGCTTCGAAAAAGCAGTTCGTCTTAACCTTCCTAACAACGAAACTTTAATTATCTACGGCGACAAACCTAGTACGAGCCTTCGCATCATTTCGTGCATTCAAGAACAAAAGTGTTTGCGGAAGGAGTACCATGCATTTCTCGCACACGAAGTCGATACCAGCCAAGAACCAAAATACATCCAGAAAATCCCAGAATTACGCGACTTTCCCGACATATTCCCAGAAGAACTTCCTGGTTTACCACCACAACGCCAAGTCGAGTTCAGAATCGACTTAGTGCTAGGGGCTACCCCCGTAGCCAAATCTCCTTATCGTCTTGCACCGGCTGAAATGCAGGAACTTTCCAGTCAACTTAACGAACTTTTCAAGAAGGGATTCATTCGACCAAGCTTCTCACCATGGGGAGCACCGGTCTTGTTCGTCAAGAAGAAAGATGGATCGTTTCGCATGTGCATCGACTATAGAGAACTCAACAAACTTACCATTAAAAATCGTTATCCCTTGCCCCGCATTGACGATTTATTTGATCAACTTCAAGGAGCCAACTACTTCTCGAAGATAGATCTGCGATCCGGATACCACCAACTACGAGTGTTAGAGGAATATGTTCCCAAGACAGCCTTCCGAACTCGTTATGGGCACTACGAGTTTGTAGTGATGCCATTCGGATTAACTAACGCACCCGCAGTATTCATGGATCTGATGAATAGGGTGTGTTGTCCTTACTTGGATCAGTTCGTCATCATCTTCATTGATGACATACTCATCTACTCTCGAAGTAAGGAGGAGCATGGTCAACATCTCCGTAAAATCTTAGAAACATTGCGAACGGAGAAGCTCTACGCAAAGTTCTCGAAGTGCGAGTTTTGGATTCGGCGAGTCGAATTCTTGGGCCATGTGGTTAGCAAAGAAGGTATACACGTGGACCCTTCCAAAATTAAGGCCATCGAGAACTGGTCAGCACCAAAGACACCTACTGAAATTCGTCAATTTCTAGGTCTAGCTGGCTACTATTGCAGGTTCATTCAGAACTTCTCCAGCATAGCGAAACCTCTTACAACTCTGACCCAGAAAGGCGTGGCCTTCGACTGGGAGGAGAAACAGGAAAGAGCGTTCCAAACGCTCAAGCGAGCCTTGTGCACCGCCCCGGTACTATCCCTTCCCGAAGGAATAGAAGACTTCATTGTCTATTGTGATGCATCCAATCAAGGACTCGGATGTGTTCTGATGCAGCGAGGTAAATTCATCGCCTATGCCTCGAGACAGCTGAAGACACATGAGGTTAACTACACAACCCACGATCTTGAAGTCTACAGCACATTTTCGACCAGAAAGAGCTCAACATGAGACAACGACGGTGGGTCGAGCTACTTAGTGATTACGAATGCGAAATTCGTTATCATCCGGGTAAAGCCAATGTAGTAGCCGACGCCCTAAGTCGGAAAGAATATACTGGTCGTAGGGTCAAATCTTTGACTCTAACTATCCATTCACACTTGTCCACGCAAATAAAGGGGGCTCAGCTCGACGCTTTGAAACCTGAAAACGTGGCAGGTGAATCCCTTAGAGGGATGGATAAGAACTTGGGAGTCAAGGGTGGCGGAGCCTTATACCTCATGGATCGGATCTGGACACCGAAACACGGTGGCTTCAGAGACTTGGTCATGACGGAAGCTCACAACACTCGTTATTCCGTCCACCCGGGTTCAGATAAGATGTATCTGGATCTTAAAAAGCTATACTGGTGGCCTAACATGAAAGCAGATATTGCTACCTTCGTGAGTAAATGCCTTACTTGCGCAAAGGTCAAGGTCGAATACCAGAAACCCTCCGGTCTTCTACAACAACCGGAGATACCAGAATGGAAGTGGGAGCGGGTCACTATGGACTTCATAACCAAGTTGCCCAAGACGACGGGTGGACTTGATTCCATATGGGTCATCGTCGATAGACTGACCAAGTCTGCACACTTCCTACCGATCAAGGAAACAGACAAGATGGAGAAACTTACCAGAACTTACATTAGGGAGATTGTAAGACTGCACGGTGTTCCTTTATGTATCATCTCAGACCGAGATAATAGATTCACTTCGAGGTTCTGGCAGTCATTACAAAGTTCCTAGGAACTAGGCTGGACATGAGTACAGCCTACCATCCACAGACGGGCAAAGTGAGAGAACTATCCAAACCCTAGAAGATATGTTGCGTGCCTGTGTGATTGACTTTGGAAAAGCTTGGGATACTCATTTACCCCTTGTCGAATTCTCCTACAACAACAGTTATCACACGAGCATAAAGGCAGCTCCATTCGAGGCCCTCTACGGCCGGAAGTGCAGATCCCCTCTGTGCTGGGCTGAAGTGGGTGATACCCAGTTAGCTAAGGGACGAGTTCCCGAAAGCACTCTCATGGGTCCGGAGATCATTCGGGAAACGACGGAGAAGATCGTTCAAATTCGTGAACGATTAAAAGCCTCTAGAGACCGACAGAAAAGCTACGCCGACAAGCGTAGGAAACCATTGGAGTTCCAGGTGGGCGACCGAGTCCTACTGAAAGTCTCACCCTGGAAGGGCTTAATACGCTTTGGAAAGCGTGGGAAGCTCAATCCAAGATACATAGGGCCTTTCGAGATTCTCGCAAGAATCGGCCCTGTAGCTTACAAGCTCAATCTACCGAAAGAACTCAGTAACGTACATCCTACCTTCCACGTGTCAAACTTGAAAAAGTGCCTATCCGACGAGACTCTTGTTATTCCACTCGACGAGATCGAGATCAACGAGAGCGTCAACTTCGTGGAGGAACCAGTAGAGATCATGGACCGAGAGGTCAAGCAAACAAAGCAGAGCCGTATCCCGATAGTGAAGGTGCGCTGGAATGCAAAGCGTGGACCGGAATTCACTTGGGAACGAGAGGATCAGATGAAACTGAAATACCCTCATCTTTTCGCTTAATTATGTGTAATTTCTTACTTGCTTAAATTCTAATTTCGGGTCGAAATTCCTTCTAACGGGGGGATGATGTGACAACCCGAAATTTCCATTTGTACGAACAATATCTATTCAATAGAAGTCAGTCCAATTTCAGTGATTTTCAGACTTTTCCGAACAAGTTAGTGTACATTTCAAGTTTAGGAGATATCAGGAGAGTGGATGCTCCTGGGTTTGTGAAATTTGAACATTTCAAGTTTCATAATGTTACAGTCCAAGTTCGAGAATAAAAATATTTTCTGTCAAAATATTTCAGGACTATAAATAGTTTTCTTAATTAAATTAATTCATTATTCACAATTCCAGCTAGAGAAAAGTCATTTTCTCTCTGACAGATCTTCGGGTTTTTATCCCAGATTGTGAGTAACTCTTTCTAGTAGTGTTAGAATACATATTAGATGCTTAAAACATGATTTAGTTGGCTAAATCATGAGATCTAGGAGGTTACTCCCCAAGGTGTTCTTGGGCGGTAAACTCCCGAAACGAAGCCAAAACTGACATTGGTGCTAGGATAAGGCCTTAGAACATTAGGTATACATGTTAGGGACAAGAAAACACACACAAAACCACCCAAGATTGGGAGTTTACGGCCCAGAACTCTCTTAGGCCGTAAACTCCATTTCCTAGCCCTAAATGGTGATTTGAGGACTTAAGGACTTTAAGGCTTGCATCTAGGTTATTTTCCCAAGTAGCTTAAGGTCTTAAACACATCAAATGACAC
This sequence comes from Lactuca serriola, assembly GCF_051521515.1. Lineage (NCBI taxonomy): Eukaryota > Viridiplantae > Streptophyta > Magnoliopsida > Asterales > Asteraceae > Lactuca > Lactuca serriola. The sequence goes on along the minus strand of NC_136416.1, from coordinate 131,216,037 downwards.
AAATGAAAGTGAGTTTACGGCCCAGAACTCTCCTAGGCCGTAAACTCCATGTAAATGATCACAAAGGGTGTTTTCATGACACCTAAGGCCCTAGACCTTTACAAGAAATTGTACCCACTAAATGGAAGGACCAAACCACACCAAAATCACTTAAACAAGTTAGTTTACGGCCAAGACATGGTTCTTGGGCCGTAAACTCCTAAAAAGGGCACTAAGTGGTGCCTAATGCCTTCATATGCTAGGAATAAAAGTCTAGAACATATCCCACAAGTGCAAGAGGCTTGAAAGCAACCAAGGAATCACCCCAAGGGAGTTTACGGCCGTAAACTCCAAGGGGAAATGTCCTTGAGGCCGTAAACTCCTATTTGGAGTACTTCTAGACCTTAAACCCTTCCAAGGACATAGCCACTAAGTTAGAATAATTCTAGGAAGCAATTGGGACTTCAAAACACACCAAACACACATGTTTGGGAGTTTACGGCCGTAAACTCAAGAGTTTACAACCGTAAACTCCATGTGTGATGGTTTATGGAGAGTAAACTCTCATATAGGGTCCTTTGGAAACCCTAAACTCAAGTACCCTGTCCCACAATAGCTTAGATGAAGTCCTTACGGCTTAAAACACTTATATAAAGTGTTATCTATGTCTAGGATGTCTTAAACATTATCAATTAGTCTTTGAGTCTAATTGAGTGCATATATGTGTGATTATATGTTCATTAGGATCGTAGTGTGTGCACAAGTCCTCGCTTGACACCTAGCAATCCGATACTGTTCAGTTCATTCCAATCACCAACTACAGGTGAGTTCATACCCCTTAATCAATGTTTTAAAGGAATTTAAATGCTTTAATGGGGGGGGGGGAATACAAGTAGAAAACAATAAGTTATTAAATCAATTTTATGTATTTTATAACTGTGTTTTCACTCAGTAGATTTCACATATTTCAAAAGGAGTCACATGAAATGGTTTTCTATCTTAAAATACTTGGACAACAGAAGTATTAGTTTTGAAATGTATAATGACTTCAAGTCACTTTAAATTATTGTTCAAAACTCCTAGATATCTTGCAAAACCAGTATATTTTACCTTTTTGAATCAAACTATACTTATACGTATATGTTCATTTATATGTTAGAGATTATAGTTTTCATCCTTCGTTCAGTTTCCTGCACCCTGGCGTTGCGAGGGTGCATAAACCTACTTGAACAACCACATACTTTCCAGTTAGCTATCATAGGGATAGTCAGAAGATATCAAACAAGAGTCAATTCATTCATGAGTCTATACTAATGCCTTACATGATACATGAGTACACGTACTTAGGATTATATGATACATGAATATGTTTACATATACTTACCTGTTACATGAACACACTTACATGAATACCATACAGGGACACTTCTTCATAGGTGCATTATCCTTTATTTACTTACCTTGGATACTTGAACTTAGATCTAAGAGGATGATTTATTAGTATTTACTGTGTAAATTGTCTTTCCTATCCCCGTTCAATGGGATGTTTCGGCGGGACTTACCATTCCGAATCTCACTGATTAGCACCAGTGGTCGATGACGTCTACGGATGTCTAAGGTAGTCACTTGATTAGTAGTCAGTGACGGGACTAACTATCCCTCTGTCCACTGTTGCAACAATGGATGAGATGTGAATCTTCGGAGGATCATTAGGTTGACGATCTGCATCAAGAGATCGATACAGGGACTAACCCTCCTTCCATCCTGCTGCTGCTACAGAGGATGAGGGGACACTCTACGGATGTTCCATAGGGTCTATCTTTCGCTTCAACGATGTCGTGTTTGTCCTGGTAATCCAAGACAATAACACATACATGATTATATTTTCCCTGTTTACTTTATTTTGTGATTACTTTCACATAAACGAGGAGTTAGACTAAGTGCTCTAGTACTAGTCAATAGAAAGGAAAAACTATCATTTTACATACAAAACATTCGAGTCTCGGTAGAAGACTACACTTTATTCATACAAAACATTCGAGTCTTGGTAGAAGACTACACTTCATTCATACAAAACATTCGAGTCTTGGTAGAAGACTACACTTCATTCATACAAAACATTCGAGTCTTGGTAGAAGACTACACTTCATACAAAACATTCGAGTCTTGGTAGAAGACTACATTTCATACTTATAGAAAATAAGGGTTTTTCTAGGGATTTCATACTTACCTCAACACTTTCACTTAAAGGTTTTCATGGCATTCATAGCAGATTTTCACAAACAAAGCAATGACACTTATATACTTATGAACTCACCAGCTTTAAAGCTGATACTCGCTTTCAAAATAACTTGTATTCTCAGGTCGCCAGTAGACAGGTACGGAGGACAGGTTTTGAGAAGACGGAGCAGTCAAGTCTCGTCTTTTATTTTGATTGTATATTTTTGGTGTCTTATTACAATGAAAGAACACACATGTATAAAACTTTACTTATAATGCAATGGATGATGTTGTTGCTTGTTTATTATATTACACTGTTGTGATACTGTACATGACGTCCTCCACCCCTGAACGTTTCCGCCGTTCGTGGTTTTGGGGTGTGACAGATTGGTATCAGAGCATTGTTTATAGTGAATATAGTATATCAACCCATAAAAGATATACTAACTATAAATACATGGGATTAAAACACTCTGTCTAAGAGTTATACTTTTAAATAATAAAATATTTAACAAAGTATACGTGCCTGCATTCATACTAAAACCAGTGTCACAATGACAAGAACAAAAGTATTACGATTGTTGAACATCACAAGTGAGCCTGGGGATATATAGTCAGTCTTGGGAATAGCATAGCCTGATCAACTATGCTGGTCCAAGGAGTGATTAGCATATACCCAAGAATGGTTGTGATGTGGCAACAAGTCTAAAAACTTACCAACACAACCATAAAGAAATACCATATGGGTATTTGATCTTACTGTAATTATCTTAGTTAGTTCGTCTATTTTAGCTATTTCTTATATCCCTTTTCTCGCGTAGATTAAGATGGCTGGATTTCACCATGGCGATCCGTACTTCCCGAACCAAGGCAATGCGGGTTGGCTAGAGGCAGAGCCAGAAGATGATCACCCAATCCCTTTGGATGATCACCATGCTGAGGGCTTTTCCGATAGTTCTGACTCGGAGCCAGAAGTCAACAACCTACCCCCAGCTGCTCAAAACCCAAACCTGAACCCTCGCCCTGTGTTTCAAGGACCCACACCCTTGTGGGCCATTAACTTGACTGAATGGAGTCAGGAACAAGGTCAGCCCATTCCCTACAATGGCGACCGAAGTTTCTACAACCTCACTGAAGGAGGTTCTGCTGATAGAGCCCTACCAATCATGGTGCGTAGGATTTCTCGGAACACGATAATGGCTCAAGCGACTATCAATCAAGTTTTGGAAGTTGACGCCAACTCTGGTGTTAACACTGTCCACATTCGCCAACTAGAGTCTGCACATGAAAGGACTCTGGTCCGCAATGCAAATCTGCAAAGGGAACTTGCTGAAACCCGAGCTGAAGTTAGAGAACTTCGAGCTCAACAAGCGAGTTCGGACAGGCGTATAAGGGACATCGAACGTATACTGTCGGGATCAAGGACTCATGCTAGTAGTTCTCGTCGCCGATAGAATATCGTCGTCTCATCTTTTGGATATAACGTAGTTTATGTAAAACTTCAGTCTAATTTCCTGTCTGTATAAATCTTAGACCTGTTAGGTCTTCGTCTAATCTTAAGTCTGTCAAAATTTTCCATCTTGGTTGATGTAAGGCCTACTCCTAGGCTATTTTTCCCGAACTTGTTACATCTATAATTCCAATATTATTGACAGATATCTAATCTTATAGAAATTATTATCCAAATGCTATCTTCTTCATCTAGTCATGCTATTCTTTCTGTTGTTGGACTATGGTGATTTAGTCCATGAGACACATTCATTTATCATTAGTTCTTATCCATGTCGTCATCTTTTAAACGTATAGTTAAAGATGCCGCCACGTAGGAATCCAAGGAGGAACCCAAACAACGCAGCACCAATACCACCACCTCCACCACCACCTGTACCTCTTCAACCCCCAAATCCTTTTGATGCCACTATGTTCCAGGCAGCTTTCACAACAGCAGTTGCAGCTGCTGTGTCAGCAATCAACGCTCCTGCCCCTAGTGGATCAGGAACAGGTGCACTACCCTCGAACCACGGCGAAAGCCATGGACACCCTCGGGAATGCACTTACAAGGACTTCACTAATGCCAAACCCTGCAGCTTCAATGGAACTGGGGTGTTATGGTGTTGAGACAATGGATCGAGAAGATGGAATCTGTCTTCGACATCTGCGCATGCCAAGAAGGCAGCAAGGTCAAGTTCGCAGCTTATACCTTCTCTGACCGAGCACTAACATGGTGGAACAGCCATGTTAACTATCTAACTCTGGTGGTGGCGTATTCCATCAGCTGGGAAAAATTGAAAGAAATGCTCATGAAAGAATACTGTCCTCGAGGCGAAGTACAAAAACTCGAGCAGGAGTTCTGGGGTCTACAAATGGTTGGATCCGACATCACTACCTACACAAATAGGTTTTGTGATTTGGCAAACTTATGCCCCGACATGGTTGCTCTCCAGAGCAAAAAGATCGAGAGGTATATCTGGGGACTGTCGCCCCAGATCCAGTCAAGTGTGATTGCTTCCAGGCCTATTACTTTTGATAGAGCCTAGGAACTGGCACAATCTCTTATCGATCACCGGAAACCTCAGAACATAACAATCCCTACCCCGGTACCACAAAATTCCAACCCCGACCACGACAAGAAGGGGTGGAATAAGAGGAAAAGAGGGGCCTCACAAGGGTCCTCCAAGAAACAACAATTTGTGGCAATCAATGCTGCCACAGTTACTCCTGTTGCCCCTGCCAACCTCTTACCAGCAAGAGCATATGTTGGAACCCTCTCGAAGTGCACCAAGTGCAACTTCCATCACAACGGACCTTACAGGGAGACGCAGTGCTCTAACTGCAACAAGAAGGGACACACCGTCCGCTTCTGCAAAACTCCAACAGCTCAAGCTGCTCAAGTTCCTAACGCCGGTATGGGCCAAGCTTGCTACGGATGTGGCGAAATGGGCCATTACAAGAGGAACTACCCTAAAGCAGGTATGGCTGGAGGAGTGGGAAGAGTTATGGCTCTAGGCCACGAGGAAGCAGTAGCTGATCCAACGATTGTTACTGGTACGGTCCTCCTCGATAACTCTTATGCTTGCATACTTTTCGATAGTGGAGCCGAGAAAAGTTTTGTAAGTCACAAATTTGCACACCTGCTTAAACAAAACCATGTGCATTAGATAGTTCATTCACAGTAGAAATGGCTAACGGGAAAACAGAGAGTACAAACTGCATATACGTAGGTTGTACCTTAACTTTAGATAGCCATACTTTCAAGATAGATCTCATGCCAGTTACCATTAAATGTTTCGACGTTATCATCGGTATGGATTGGTTGAGCCTTCTTCGTGCTTCGAAAAAGCAGTTCGTCTTAACCTTCCTAACAACGAAACTTTAATTATCTACGGCGACAAACCTAGTACGAGCCTTCGCATCATTTCGTGCATTCAAGAACAAAAGTGTTTGCGGAAGGAGTACCATGCATTTCTCGCACACGAAGTCGATACCAGCCAAGAACAGAAAGACATCCAGAAAATCCCAGAATTACGCGACTTTCCCGACATATTCCCAGAAGAACTTCCTGGTTTACCACCACAACGCCAAGTCGAGTTCAGAATCGACTTAGTGCCAGGGGCTACCCCCGTAGCCAAATCTCCTTATCGTCTTGCACCGGCTGAAATGCAGGAACTTTCCAGTCAACTTAACGAACTTCTCAAGAAGGGATTCATTCGACCAAGCTTCTCACCATGGGGAGCACCGGTCTTGTTCGTCAAGAAGAAAGATGGATCGTTTCGCATGTGCATCGACTATAGAGAACTCAACAAACTTACCATTAAAAATCGTTATCCCTTGCCCCGCATTGACGATTTATTTGATCAACTTCAAGGAGCCAACTACTTCTCGAAGATAGATCTGCGATCCGGATACCACCAACTACGAGTGTTAGAGGAATATGTTCCCAAGACAGCCTTCCGAACTCGTTATGGGCACTACGAGTTTGTAGTGATGCCATTCGGATTAACTAACGCACCCGCAGTATTCATGGATCTGATGAATAGGGTGTGTTGTCCTTACTTGGATCAGTTCGTCATCATCTTCATTGATGACATACTCATCTACTCTCGAAGTAAGGAGGAGCATGGTCAACATCTCCGTAAAATCTTAGAAACATTGCGAACGGAGAAGCTCTACGCAAAGTTCTCGAAGTGCGAGTTTTGGATTCGGCGAGTCGAATTCTTGGGCCATGTGGTTAGCAAAGAAGGTATACACGTGGACCCTTCCAAAATTAAGGCCATCGAGAACTGGTCAGCACCAAAGACACCTACTGAAATTCGTCAATTTCTAGGTCTAGATGGCTACTATTGCAGGTTCATTCAGAACTTCTCCAGCATAGCTAAACCTCTTACAACTCTGACCCAGAAAGGCGTGGCCTTCGACTGGGAGGAGAAACAGGAAAGAGCGTTCCAAACGCTCAAGCGAGCCTTGTGCACCGCCCCGGTACTATCCCTTCCCGAAGGAATAGAAGACTTCATTGTCTATTGTGATGCATCCAATCAAGGACTCGGATGTGTTCTGATGCAGCGAGGTAAATTCATCGCCTATGCCTCGAGACAGCTGAAGACACATGAGGTTAACTACACAACCCACGATCTTGAAGTCTACAGCACATTTTCGACCAGAAAGAGCTCAACATGAGACAACGACGGTGGGTCGAGCTACTTAATGATTACGAATGCGAAATTCGTTATCATCCGGGTAAAGCCAATGTAGTAGCCGACGCCCTAAGTCGGAAAGAATATACTGGTCGTAGGGTCAAATCTTTGACTCTAACTATCCATTCACACTTGTCCACGCAAATAAAGGGGGCTCAGCTCGACGCTTTGAAACCTGAAAACGTGGCAGGTGAATCCCTTAGAGGGATGGATAAGAACTTGGGAGTCAAGGGTGGCGGAGCCTTATACCTCATGGATCGGATCTGGACACCGAAACACGGTGGCTTCAGAGACTTGGTCATGACGGAAGCTCACAACACTCGTTATTCCGTCCACCCGGGTTCAGATAAGATGTATCTGGATCTTAAAAAGCTATACTGGTGGCCTAACATGAAAGCAGATATTGCTACCTTCGTGAGTAAATGCCTTACTTGCGCAAAGGTCAAGGTCGAATACCAGAAACCCTCCGGTCTTCTACAACAACCGGAGATACCAGAATGGAAGTGGGAGCGGGTCACTATGGACTTCATAACCAAGTTGCCCAAGACGACGGGTGGACTTGATTCCATATGGGTCATCGTCGATAGACTGACCAAGTCTGCACACTTCCTACCGATCAAGGAAACAGACAAGATGGAGAAACTTACCAGAACTTACATTAGGGAGATTGTAAGACTACACGGTGTTCCTTTATGTATCATCTCAGACCGAGATAATAGATTCATTTCGAGGTTCTGGCAGTCATTACAAAGTTCCTAGGAACTAGGCTGGACATGAGTACAGCCTACCATCCACAGACCGACGGGCAAAGTGAGAGAACTATCCAAACCCTAGAAGATATGTTGCGTGCCTGTGTGATTGACTTTGGAAAAGCTTGGGATACTCATTTACCCCTTGTCGAATTCTCCTACAACAACAGTTATCACACGAGCATAAAGGCAGCTCCATTCGAGGCCCTCTACGGCCGGAAGTGCAGATCCCCTCTGTGCTGGGCTGAAGTGGGTGATACCCAGTTAGCTAAGGGACGAGTTCCCGAAAGCACTCTCATGGGTCCGGAGATCATTCGGGAAACGACGGAGAAGATCGTTCAAATTCGTGAACGATTAAAAGCCTCTAGAGACCGACAGAAAAGCTACGCCGACAAGCGTAGGAAACCATTGGAGTTCCAGGTGGGCGACCGAGTCCTACTGAAAGTCTCACCCTGGAAGGGCTTAATACGCTTTGGAAAGCGTGGGAAGCTCAATCCAAGATACATAGGGCCTTTCGAGATTCTCGCAAGAATCGGCCCTGTAGCTTACAAGCTCAATCTACCGAAAGAACTCAGTAACGTACATCCTACCTTCCACGTGTCAAACTTGAAAAAGTGCCTATCCGACGAGACTCTTGTTATTCCACTCGACGAGATCGAGATCAACGAGAGCGTCAACTTCGTGGAGGAACCAGTAGAGATCATGGACCGAGAGGTCAAGCAAACAAAGCAGAGCCGTATCCCGATAGTGAAGGTGCGCTGGAATGCAAAGCGTGGACCGGAATTCACTTGGGAACGAGAGGATCAGATGAAACTGAAATACCCTCATCTTTTCGCTTAATTATGTGTAATTTCTTACTTGCTTAAATTCTAATTTCGGGTCGAAATTCCTTCTAACGGGGGGATGATGTGACAACCCGAAATTTCCATTTGTACGAACAATATCTATTCAATAGAAGTCAGTCCAATTTCAGTGATTTTCAGACTTTTCCGAACAAGTTAGTGTACATTTCAAGTTTAGGAGATATCAGGAGAGTGGATGCTCCTGGGTTTGTGAAATTTGAACATTTCAAGTTTCATAATGTTACAGTCCAAGTTCGAGAATAAAAATATTTTCTGTCAAAATATTTCAGGACTATAAATAGTTTTCTTAATTAAATTAATTCATTATTCACAATTCCAGCTAGAGAAAAGTCATTTTCTCTCTGACAGATCTTCGGGTTTTTATCCCAGATTGTGAGTAACTCTTTCTAGTAGTGTTAGAATACATATTAGATGCTTAAAACATGATTTAGTTGGCTAAATCATGAGATCTAGGAGGTTACTCCCCAAGGTGTTCTTGGGCGGTAAACTCCCGAAACGAAGCCAAAACTGACATTGGTGCTAGGATAAGGCCTTAGAACATTAGGTATACATGTTAGGGACAAGAAAACACACACAAAACCACCCAAGATTGGGAGTTTACGGCCCAGAACTCTCTTAGGCCGTAAACTCCATTTCCTAGCCCTAAATGGTGATTTGAGGACTTAAGGACTTTAAGGCTTGCATCTAGGTTATTTTCCCAAGTAGCTTAAGGTCTTAAACACATCAAATGACACAAATGAAAGTGAGTTTACGGCCCAGAACTCTCCTAGGCCGTAAACTCCATGTAAATGATCACAAAGGGTGTTTTCATGACACCTAAGGCCCTAGACCTTTACAAGAAATTGTACCCACTAAATGGAAGGACCAAACCACACCAAAATCACTTAAACAAGTTAGTTTACGGCCAAGACATGGTTCTTGGGCCGTAAACTCCTAAAAAGGGCACTAAGTGGTGCCTAATGCCTTCATATGCTAGGAATAAAAGTCTAGAACATATCCCACAAGTGCAAGAGGCTTGAAAGCAACCAAGGAATCACCCCAAGGGAGTTTACGGCCGTAAACTCCAAGGGGAAATGTCCTTGAGGCCGTAAACTCCTATTTGGAGTACTTCTAGACCTTAAACCCTTCCAAGGACATAGCCACTAAGTTAGAATAATTCTAGGAAGCAATTGGGACTTCAAAACACACCAAACACACATGTTTGGGAGTTTACGGCCGTAAACTCAAGAGTTTACAACCGTAAACTCCATGTGTGATGGTTTATGGAGAGTAAACTCTCATATAGGGTCCTTTGGAAACCCTAAACTCAAGTACCCTGTCCCACAATAGCTTAGATGAAGTCCTTACGGCTTAAAACACTTATATAAAGTGTTATCTATGTCTAGGATGTCTTAAACATTATCAATTAGTCTTTGAGTCTAATTGAGTGCATATATGTGTGATTATATGTTCATTAGGATCGTAGTGTGTGCACAAGTCCTCGCTTGACACCTAGCAATCCGATACTGTTCAGTTCATTCCAATCACCAACTACAGGTGAGTTCATACCCCTTAATCAATGTTTTAAAGGAATTTAAATGCTTTAATGGGGGGGGGGAATACAAGTAGAAAACAATAAGTTATTAAATCAATTTTATGTATTTTATAACTGTGTTTTCACTCAGTAGATTTCACATATTTCAAAAGGAGTCACATGAAATGGTTTTCTATCTTAAAATACTTGGACAACAGACGTATTAGTTTTGAAATGTATAATGACTTCAAGTCACTTTAAATTATTGTTCAAAACTCCTAGATATCTTGCAAAACCAGTATATTTTACCTTTTTGAATCAAACTATACTTATACGTATATGTTCATTTATATGTTAGAGATTATAGTTTTCATCCTTCGTTCAGTTTCCCGCACCCTGGCGTTGCGAGGGTGCATAAACCTACTTGAACAACCACATACTTTCCAGTTAGCTATCATAGGGATAGTCAGAAGATATCAAACAAGAGTCAGTTCATTCATGAGTCTATACTAATGCCTTACATGATACATGAGTACACGTACTTAGGATTATATGATACATGAATATGTTTACATATACTTACCTGTTACATGAACACACTTACATGAATACCATACAGGGACACTTCTTCATAGGTGCATTATCCTGTATTTACTTACCTTGGATACTTGAACTTAGATCTAAGAGGATGATTTATTAGTATTTACTATGTAAAATGTCTTTCCTATCCCCGTTCAATGGGATGTTTCGGCGGGACTTACCATTCCGAATCTCACTGATTAGCACCAGTGGTCGATGACGTCTACGGATGTCTAAGGTAGTCACTTGATTAGTAGTCAGTAACGGGCCTAACTATCCCTCTGTCCACTGTTGCAACAATGGATGAGATGTGAATCTTCGGAGGATCATTAGGTTGACGATCTGCATCAAGAGATCGATACAGGGACTAACCCTCCTTCCATCCTGCTGCTGCTACAGAGGATGAGGGGACACTCTACGGATGTTCCATAGGGTCTATCTTTCGCTTCAGCGATGTCGTGTTTGTCCTGGTAATCCAAGACAATAACACTTACATGATTATATTTTCCCTGTTTACTTTATTTTGTGATTACTTTCACATAAACGAGGAGTTAGACTAAGTGCTCTAGTACTAGTCAATAGAAAGGAAAAATTATCATTTTACATACAAAACATTCGAGTCTCGGTAGAAGACTACACTTTATTCAAACAAAACATTCGAGTCTTGGTAGAAGACTACACTTCATTCATACAAAACATTCGAGTCTTGGTAGAAGACTACACTTCATTCATACAAAACATTCGAGTCTTGGTAGAAGACTACACTTCATTCATACAAAACATTCGAGTCTTGGTAGAAGACTACATTTCATACTTATAGAAATAAGGGTTTTTCTAGGGATTTCATACTTACCTCAACACTTTCACTTAAAGGTTTTCATGGCATTCATAGCAGATTTTCACAAACAAAGCTATGACACTTATATACTTATGAACTCACCGGCTTTAAAGCTGATACTCGCTTTCAAAATAACTTGTATTCTCAGGTCGCCAGTAGACAGGTACGGAGGACATGTTTTGAGAAGACGGAGCAGTCAAGTCTCGTCTTTTATTTTGATTGTATATTTTTGGTGTCTTATTACAATGAAAGAACACACATGTATAAAACTTTACTTATAATGCAATGGATGATGTTGTTGCTTGTTTATTATATTACACTATTGTGATATTGTACATGACGTCCTCCACCCCTGAACGTTTCCGCCGTTCATGGTTTTGGGGTGTGACATACAATGAGACAGTTCATTCACGAGTCAATACTTGCTAGATAGAGAGAGAACACGTCACAGCTAGCACACACAATACATTACTATACTATCACATAGATATGTTAACATGATTACATTTACATGAGTACGTTTACATAATTACATTTACATGAGTACATTTACATAGATACATTTACATGAGTACATTTACATGAGTACAGTTACATGAGTATGTTTACATAGATAACATATGATGAATTAATAGTACATTTTATATGTATAGATTCTGTTATATAATCCTCACTCTTACACTTTGTGATACAATCACATAATCGGGGAAACAGATTGGATTTAACATCATAGTACCAAAGGATACTTTGCGGGATTAACCATTCCTAGAATCTCTGTTAGCTACAGAGGTTAAAGCACATCCACTGATATCAACGGTTGATACCATTACAGGTATACTTTAAGAGACTAACTATTCCTACACCTAGCTGTTAGCAACAGAGGTAAATGTACATCTACGGAAGTCTTCAGTTAATGATGTTAGTTACCCTAGTACCAAAGGGTAATACTTAGGTTATTAATATTATTACCTTTATCTTGTGACCCATTCACATAAGCGATGAGGTGAATTATATTTGAGTATCTTAGTACCAAAGGATACAATTTCTTATAATAATAATAATAATAATAATAATAATAATAATAATAATAATAATAATAATAATAATAATAGCGCAATTAAGTCTTAGTAGAAGACTACATTTAGAACAGTTAAGTCTTGGTAGAAGACTCCATTTTAATATAGTAGGAATCTAGGGATTTCTAGGGTTTTTCAAACGTTTACAGTTGTTTTACAAACATGTTCATACTTACACGAACTTTCTTTCAAAACATTTTCAAGTCTTCTTTCCATGTCAAACAAATACTTACATACAAATTAAGACATATTAATACTTATGATCTCACCAGCTTTAAAGTTGATACTCTCTTTCAAAATAACTTGTATCCTTAGGTCAACAGTAGACGGGTACTGATGCAAGGTTTAGAGAAGATGGAGCTCGTTCAAGACTCATCTTTCATTTTGTTTATACTTTAGTGTCTATTATAATTTGACAGAACACTTGTATTAAAATTATATTATTAATGCAATGGATGATGTTGTTGCTTGTTTACTACTTTTCATTGTTGTGATACTGTACATGACGTCCTCCTCCCCAGAACGATTCTGCCGTTCTTGGTTTTGGGGTGTGACATAAACGTGGAAGACAAAATGGATGTTGCTAAGCTCTTGAGGTAGTCGGAGTTTGTAGGCTACGGGACCGATCTTAGCAAGGATCTCGAAAGGTCCTACGTACCTCGGGTTAAGTTTTCGCGCTTTCCAAAGCGTATCATACCTTTCCAGGGTGAGACTTTCCACAGGACACGATCTCCAACCTGGAATTCCAAGGGTTCATTTGTGACATATCAGCAGCCATAGTAGTAGTAACGGCTGCTTGGAACATGGCGGGATCAAATGGAGAGGGAGGTGGTGGAGGAGGATTGTTGTTCTTTGAGCTGGGTCTTTTCTTTGGAGGCATCTTGATCTAAAATGATCAGGAAAGAGAGGATGGTAAGTCCTCTTAATTGAATCAACATATATCTCATTATGACAGATAAAGTGTTCTACTATGTGATAATATAGAAAAGCTACCAAAGCAAGGGAATTTATCACTAAAGGAAATGAGTAGCAACACTTGAACGAGGATTTCTATAGCGAAGTTGATTCTAGAAAATACTCCCATAGTATTTTATGTTTCGCTGCGACGATGACTCATTGTTTGGATATTAGGTAAGTTTTAGGCCTGCTGCACACCACAGTTACTCCTAAGCACATGTTGGTCGTGTCTCAAATGAATATAGTTGATCAGACTATATTGAACCTAGACACGACTACATAACTGCCCAGGTTTAACCACAATGCACAACACCCAATTACTTATGTTTTCTTCTACTCAGGATTATGGTTTCTGGCGTTAGTATTCTTGTATACTTGGAGTAAAAATACTTATATTTTTAAAGTGTACTTTTAGTTCAGAGCGCTTCGGCCCCTTAATGTTTATAGTTATATACCATGTAAGGTTCAGTATACTTAGTTCACTATAAACAAGGGCTCTGATACCAATCTGTCACACCCCGAAACCGATGGCGGAAACATTCCGAGGCGGAGGACATCATGTAAAGTATCACAACCAATGTACATAGCAAGCATAGTAAACACAACCATTACATTACATAGGATTATAAAATTTGTTTAAAAGCAAAGTAATACATGTTATATATATATATATATATATATATATATATATATATATATATATATCAGTATAACAAAAGTAAAGACGTGACATCTATACGCTCTGTCTTCTCCAAAAGAACGCGGGATACCTGTCTAACGGGAACCTGAGAATACAAGCAGTTTTGAAAATATCAGCATAAAGCTGGTGAGTTCATAAGCAGTTTGTTTCTGGTAAAAGAACAAGTTTCCTTTGGTTTTCTGAAAAAGTTGATATCCAAGAAAATCCCATATTTTCTTATAAGAGAAGTTTAGCTATCCATTTGTTAAACAGCCTAGTTAAGAAAGGTTAAGTTATTCCAGGAAAAACCCTTATTTTCCTTAAAAGTTGGTGATTGGTTATCGATTCGGAATGTAGTGTACAAGTATCTACCATACTTGTAGTGTTTAAGTGAAGTATCCTGAAAGCCTGGTTATCCTTGAAAAGTACATTAGTTTTAACACGTATATCAAACTAATAAGTAGGTAGTAAACTAATTCCTAAGGGTGTTAGTTCACTAGGTTCATTATTACTAAAAAGTAAATCTCCATTATTCAAGTTTGCGAGTTCTATAACCATATGATAGACTCTATGGCAATAAGAAGTCCATTATCATTTTATGACTTTTGTCACCCGTAGACCTGTCGGTCCCACTGTAGCTAGCAGTAAGGTGTGGGGTAGTCAGCCCAATATAGTTCTATAGACTCAAGTCACGCTCTTCGTCCAGGAGATTCTGGTTACAGGGGCAGTCCTCCACTCGCGTATCTCTGTGGAGTGTTACAAAGGACGTGTCTCCAATCTTAAGAACTACTAATTTAGTAAGATAATACACTCCGAGGTGCGAAAACACTTTATCTCAAGTGTTAGGACTGATCCGGGTTGCATCTAAGGGACGTGTAGGGCCTAGATAGGGAACTCTTCAAGAGTAAATTCTTAGGGGAGATTACGGCCCAATGACCATATCCCCATGATTTTACGGTCGTAAACTCATGGGTGGTGTGTTCTTGGATGCTTAAAGGTCTTACAACACTTGGAAAATTAAGCTATGCTCAATTCTAGGGCATAGGAATTGAGTAACTCATCAAATGGACCATTTATGGGAGTTTACGGCTGTAAACATAGAGTTTACGGCTGTAAACTCTTACTTGTTCCTTCCTTGCATGATTTGGGGTCTCTAATAGAAGAATACAAAGTTCTATGCATTTATCCAAGCCATAAGGGGAAGTTAGGGCACCATTTGACCTCCTTAAGGGAGTTTACAGCCAAAGATCCATTCCCTTGGGGGGGGGGGGTTTACGGCCATAATCCCTTTATGCTCATGTTTTCTTTGATTTTTAAGGTCCCTAATTCGATGGTGGTTGGTTCTAGACATTATCTCAAGCCATAGGAGGTGTTTAAGGGGCAATTTAACACCTTAAATGGTGTTTACGGCTTATGAATGAGTGTTTACGGTCCAAGAATGTTCTTAGGCCGTAAACACAGATTTGCATGCTAAACAAGCTAAACACCCTAGTCCATGCCGAGAACTGTCATGCTCCAACTGTGGCAAAAAGGGTCACACTGCGAAAAATTGCAAGGCACCAACCCAATCAACAAATCAATCTTCCAGAGCGGGTGTCGGTTAGGCCTGCTACGGATGTGGTGAAGTTGGGCATTTTAAGAGGAACTGCCCCAAGACGGCAACAACTGTTAACACTGGGAGAGTCCTAGCTTTGGGACGATAGGAGGCAGTCGCCGATCCCACTGTTGTCTCGGGTATGTTCCTTCTCGACAACTGTTATTCTAGTATCCTTTTCGATTCTGGTGCTGAACATAGTTTTGTTAGCCATTCATTCAAACGCCTTCTTAAACATAGTCCCCAACCATTAACCGAAACATTTACCGTCTAGATGGCTAAGGGATAGAAAGAAAGCGCTAACGATATATTCATAGGTTGTACCCTTACCCTAAACGACCATTCTTTTCCCATCGATCTTATGTCAGTCTCCATAAAGAGCTTTGATGTTATCATTGGCATGGATTGGTTGAGTCCCAATCATGCTGATATCCTTTGTTACGAAAAAGCCATCCGTCTCAATCTCCCCTCTAGCCAGACTCTCATGATCTATGGCGATAAGCTTAGCTCCAATCTTCGCATTATTTCCTGCATCAAAGCTCAAAAGCTTATGCGAAAGGAATGCCATGCATTCCTAGCCCATGTGATCAACGAGAAACAGGAACTTAAAGACCTCGAGAGCATTCCCAAAGTCTGTAACTTTCCCGATGTCTTTCCCGAAGATCTCCCGGGAATTCCTCCTGAACGTCAAGTTGAGTTTCGCATTGACCTAATTCCTAGAGCTACCCCCGTAGCCAAGTCTCCATATCGCTTAGCTCCAGCAGAAATGCAGGAGTTATCCAACCAGCTCAATGAGCTGCTCGATAAAGGGTTCATCAGACCGAGTTCCTCACCCTGGGGAGCTCCGGTATTGTTTGTGAAGAAGAAAGAATGATCTTTCCGAATGTGTATAAACTACCGCGAGTTGAAGAAATTGACCGTCAAGAACCGATATCCTCTTCCTCGAATAGAAGACCTCTTCGATCAACTTCAGGGAGCCAGCTACTTTTCGAAGATAGACCTTAGGTCAGGGTACCATCAGCTACGAGTTCATGAGAACGATGTTTCCAAGACATTATTCAGGACTCGATATGGTCACTACGAGTTCGTAGTGATGCCCTTCGGTCTAACCAACGCACCGGCAGTGTTCATGGACCTGATGAACTAGGTGTGTCGTCCCTTTTTAGACAAGTTCGTCATCGTTTTCATTGATGACATACTTGTCTATTCCCGAAGAGAAGAAGATCACAAACAACACTTGAGGGTAGTGTTGGAAACACTGAGAACGAAGAAGCTATACGCGAAATTCTCCAAGTGCGAATTCTGGATTTGGAAGGCAGTCTTCGTTGGTCACGTGGTAACTGAGAGGGTATACACGTGGACCCTTCCAAGATCAAAGCGATAGAGAATTGGTCGGCACCGAAGACACCCACAGAAATCCGTCAATTCTTGGGTCTCACCGGCTATTATCGAAGATTCATCCAGAATTTCTCTAGAGTCGCCAAACCCCTAACCACTCTGACACAGAAAGGTGTACCCTTTTGTTGGAGTGAAAAGCAAGAAACTGCGTTCCGAACATTGAAGCAGGCCTTGTGCAGCGCACCTATCCTGTCCGTGCCCGAAGGGACAGAGGACTTCGTTGTTTATTGCGATGCGTCCAATCAGGGTTTAGGCTGTGTGAAGGGGAAAAGTTATTGCTTATGCCTCGAGACAGCTGAAGGCACACGAGGCCAACTATACAACTCACAACTTGGAGTTAGGAGCAGTAGTCTTTGCATTGAAAATTTGGAGACATAATCTCTATGGAACCAAGTGCACGATCTTCACTGACCATAAGAGCCTACAGCACATCTTCGATCAGAAAGACTTAAACATGAGGCAACGACGATGAGTAGAGCTGCTCAGTGACTATGAGTGTGAAATCCGCTACCATCCCGGCAAGGCCAATGTGGTGGCAGATGCCCTTAGCCGAAAGGAAAGTTCAAGCCGCAAGGTGAAGACACAGACGATGACTATCCATTCCCACTTATCCATACAAATCTGAGAAGTCCAGTTAGAAGCCCTCAAACCAGACAATGTGTCGAACGAAGCCTTGAGAGGAATGGATAAGAATCTTGAGATCAGAGGTAATAGAGTCTATTGTTTCATGAATCGGATCTGGACCCCAAAGTTCGGAGGATTCAGGGAGGTTGTCATGAGTGAAGCACACAAGACCAAATACTCTGTTCACCCGGGTTCAGATAAGATGTACTTGGATCTCAAGAGACAATACTGGTGGCCAAACATGAAAGCCGAAATCGCTACATTCGTGGGCAAGTGCCTGATTTGCGCCAAGGTGAAGGTCAAGTATCAGAAACCCTCGGGTCTGCTCCAACAGCCCGAGATACCCGAATGGAAATGGGAGATGATTACCATGGATTTCATCACCAAGTTACCCAAATGTCCGAGTGGGTACGATACCATTTGGGTAATTGTCGATCGTTTGACAAAATCCGCTCACTTCATCCCGATTAAAGAGTCGTTCAAGATGGAAAGACTCACACGAATTTACATCCAAGAGGTAGTCCGACTGTATGGTGTGCCTGTGTCCATTATCTCCGATCGAGATAGCAGGTTTACCTCTAGACTAAACTCATGAGCACGACTTATCATCCTCAGACAGATCAGTAGAGTGAGAGAACTATCCAAACCCTGGAAGACATGCTTAGCGCATGTGTCATCGATTTCGAAAAGTCGTGGGACACACATTTGCCTTTGATCGAGTTCTCGTATAACAACAGTTACCACACCAGTATCAAGGCTGCCCCGTTCGAAGCCCTCTACGGTCAAAAGTGCAGATCCCCTCTGTGTTGGGCCGAGGTAGGGGACACGCAGCTAGCCCAAGGGTCGAGTCCCCGACAGTGCTCTCACTGGTCCTGAAATCATCCGCGAAACCACCGAGAAAATCATCCAAATACGAGATCAACTGAAAGCTTCATGAGACAAACAGAAGAGTTACGCCGATAAACAACAGAAACCTTTGGAATTCCATGTTGGAGACCGTGTCCTGTTGAAGGTCTCGCCCTGAAAGGGCATGATACGCTTTGGAAAGCGCGGAAAACTTAACCCGAGGTACATAGGACCTTTCGAGATCCTCGCTAGGATCGGTCCCGTAACCTATAAACTCCGACTACATCAAGAACTTAGCAACATCCATCCTGTCTTCCACGTCTCGAATCTTAAGAAGTGCCTATCTGATGAAACCCTCGTAATCCCTCTTGATGAGATCGAAATCAACGAAAACCTAAACTTCGTGGAAGAACCAATCGAAATCATGGATCGAGAGATCAAATGTACGAAACAAAGTCGCATCCCGATAGTGAAGGTTCGCTGGAACGCCAAGCGGGGACCCGAGTTCACTTGGGAGCGCGAAGACTCGATAAAGCAGAAATATCCGCATCTCTTTCCAATACCATGATTTGTATCTTAATTTTAAATTTCGGGACGAAATTCTTTCTAACGGGGGGATAATGATCCATGCATGGATCATGAAAGCCCAAAATGTGATGGATTAGTGATTACTAGTGGGCTAGAAGGTGGTTTGGGCTCAATGGTTGGGTTGTGCATGGTAACCCACAAATTGAATTAGGGTTGCATGAAGACTAGGGCAACATTTTTAAGGCTTCATAAGTGCTAAAAACGTTACTATTTGCTTCATAAAGCCTCCTAGCCGTTTTTGACACTCTTTGGTGGATTAGGGTTACACTTTAATGCTTATGATGACTCCTTAATGCTTCTTATGGCTCCTTAATGAAGCATAGCCGTTTTTTTTTCATTCACAAGTCTCATGGACGTTTTTTTTGTGTTCTTTCAAGAGTTACCTTAATTTCTATTTACTAGTTTTAATGAATAATTGGTTGGTTGGCTTGTAACCACCAAATTTGTAATAAAGGCTTCATATAAAGCCAAATTATGCATGGAAAAAGTAATAGACGAATTTTTAATCAAAGAACCCTTTTGTTCACTTTGAATTATTGTTATAATTCACAAATTATCTTGTTAGGACGTGTTCTTGACTTGATACGAACTCAATCCAATAGGTCTTGGATTGTTTTCACCGGTATACAACTTAATAGGTCTTGAGTTGTTACTAATCTATCCATTTCTTTCCATTCATATATCATTTGTGGTTACTATTCTCTTTTAATTTACCTAAACACTACCCTACTCACCAAATCAAGCCCATACACGCATCATAAGTGGTATCAGAGCGCATAATGGATTTTGATGATCCGGAGTTCCTACAAAATCTTCGTGAAGCATTAAGAAACATCCAAGAAGGTGGAAATCGAAGGCAACCCCGCCGTGGTGAACATAGGGTTGTGGAAGAATTCAAGGTGTCTGAATTGCCTGAATTTGTTGGTGGAACTGATCCTGAACGCTACTTGGAGTGGGAAAGGAAGATTGAAAGAATGTTCGAGTTCAAAGAAGTGGATGATGAAAAAAGCTGCAAGTATGCCATTCTCAAGCTAAGTGGTGGTGCTTCATTGTGGTTTGAAGGGCTTAAGGCCAAGAGAACCCGTGAAGGCAAAGAAAAAATTTGTTCTTGGCTTTCTCTAAAACGAAAGCTAAGAAAGAGATATGTTCCTTCTACTCATAGAATTGCCACTTACAAGAAGATTGCTGATTTGAGGCAAGGAAAAATGAGTGTTGGAGAATACATTGATGAATTTGAGAAGTTGTCCTTGATGGGGGATATTGAAGAAATTGAAGAACAAAAAATGACTCGTTTTCTAAAAGGGTTGAACTACAACATTGCCAATGTTGTGGAGTTATATCCTTATGCTGATTTTGGAACTCTTTGTGGTTTGTGTTTGAAGTTGGAGGGGCAGGCCAAAGCACGTTATGGTGGGAGTTCAAGTTCAAGTCTCGAAAGTCCCAAGTCAAAGTCGTGGTCCAAGCCCGAGTCTAGCAATAGACAAAATTCTGTTTCTACTCCTTCTGGTTCTAGTAGTGTTCCCGTTGCTCCTAAACTTACTAGTGGTACCAAAGAAACTAGTTTGGCGAAAATTAGATGTTTCAAGTGTCAAGGTTTTGGTCATTACCAAAATGCTTGTCCAAACAAAAGGGTGGTGACTTTAAGGGAGGCCATTGAATGTCGTGAAGAGTTGGAGGAAGAAGAGAGGTTGGCGGGTATTTTTTATGATACACAACAAGAAGAGGAAGAAGAGGAGGAGGTAGAGTATGAAGCACCGGTGTATGATACAGTTTTGGTGCTTAGAACCCTTAAAACTCAAGGGGTTCAAACCGTGGCTGATATGGATCAACGAGACCAATTGTTTCACACCAAATGTTTGGTTAGAAACAAGTGGTGTAGTTTGATTATTGATGGTGGAAGTTGTACTAATGTTGCTTCTAATGAAATGGTGATCAAATTGGGTTTGTCTACTACAAACCACCCAAAACCATATGTTCTTCATTGGTTGGATGATGGAAGCAAAATAAAGGTGACAAAACAGGTTAGAGTTGGTCTAACTATGGGGTCTTATGAAGATGAAGTGTTGTGTGATGTTATTCCTATGGATGCATGTCATATTTTGTTGGGGCGTCCTTGGCAATTTGATAGGGACGTGTTACATAGAGGGAGGAGCAATGAATATGAGTTGAAACACAATAATAAAAAAATTGTGTTAAAACCCATGTCCCCAACGGCCATAAGGTCCATGAATTCTAAACAAGTAAAAAAACCTAATCTTTCTATGTTTGCTAGTGAAAGGGAGGTGGAGCAAGTTCTTGACAAAGGTGATGTTATCTACATGCTTGTGGCCAAAGAGCATGCAAAGGTGGAGAAGATGGTGCATGGAGAAAACGCTATTGCTGATTTGCTTTTGGAGTTTCAAGATGTGTTTCCAAGCGAATTACCACCGGGTTTGCCTCCAATCCGTGGTATCGAACACCAAATTGACCTTATTCCGGGTGCTCCTTTGCCCAATAAAGCCGCCTATAGATGTAATCCGGAGGTGACAAAAGAGCTGCAAAAACAAATTGATGAACTCATGAAAATGGGTTATGTTTGTGAAAGCCTAAGTCCTTGTGCTGTTCCAGTTTTGTTGGTTCCAAAAAAAGATGGTTCTTGGAGGATGTGTGTTGATAGTAGGGCCGTTAATAACATCACCATAAAATACCGATTTCCTATTCCTAGAATTGATGATTTGTTGGACGAGTTGCATGGTTCTATTGTGTTCTCAAAAATTGATTTGAGAAGTGGTTACCATCAAATTCGTATGCGTGAAGGGGATGAATGGAAAACAGCCTTTAAAACTAAACATGGCTTGTATGAATGGACCGTGATGCCTTTCGGTCTAACTAATGCACCTAGCACTTTCATGCGACTAATGAATGAAGTGCTAAAATCTTTTTTGGGCAGGTTTGTGGTTGTGTACCTTGATGATATCTTGGTATATAGCAAGAGCTTGGAGGATCATTTGGTGCACTTAAAACAGGTTTTCGAGACGCTTAGAGCTCAAAAACTCTATGGGAAGCAAGAAAAATGTTCGTTTTTGGTGGAAGAAGTGGCATTTTTGGGTTTTGTGGTGTCAAGAAATGGCGTGTCCGTGGACCCATCCAAGACTGAAGCAATCAAGTCATGGCCTATTCCTACTAATATTTCTGAAGTTAGATCATTTCATGGTCTTGCTTCTTTCTATAGAAGATTTGTTCGTGATTTTAGCACCATTGCAAGTCCCATAACAGGTTGTTTGAAGAAAGGAGTCTTTGCATGGGGAGAAGAAGCTCAAAAGGCATTTGAGAAACTCAAGGCATTGTTGTGTGATGCTCCTATTTTGGCTCTTCCTGATTTTTCTCAACCATTTGAAGTGGAGTGTGATGCAAGTGGAGTTGGTATTGGGGCTGTTTTGATCCAATCCAAACGTCCTATTGCTTATTTTTCTGAAAAGTTGGGTGGTGCTCGTTTGAATTATTGCACTTATGATAAGGAGTTTTATGCTATTGTCCGTGCTTTAGATCATTGGAGTCATTATTTGCGTGCAAATCATTTTATTTTGCATTCTGATCATGAATCCTTAAAGTACATCAATGGGCAACAAAAGTTGAGCACAAGACATGCAAAGTGGGTGGAGTTCTTGCAATCCTTTCATTTCTCATGCAAATACAAGGATGGTAGAAGCAATGTGGTGGCTGATGCACTCTCGAGGCGTTACTCGTTGTTGGTGACTTTGGATGTTCGTTTCTTGGGATTTGAAACTCTAAAGGACCATTATCAATCTGATATGGACTTTGGAGATATGTTTTTGAAATGTGCAGGTGGTCCTAATGGTGAATTTGTGATTCAAGATGGCTTTCTATTCAAAGGCAATCGCCTTTGTGTCCCAAAACATGCAATACGGGAGTTGTTGATTCGTGAAGCTCATGGCGGTGGTTTGGCTGGTCATTTTGGCATTACCAAAACTTTGCAGGTGCTTAAAGAACATTTCTTTTGGCCGAAGATGTTGGGGGATGTAACCAACATAGTGGGCAAGTGTGTTACATGTCATATGGCAAAAACAATTTTCAAGCATGGTGTTTACACTCCTTTGCCGGTTTCCTATTCGTCCTTGGGAAGATGTGTCCATGGATTTCATTATGGCTTTGCCTAGAACTCAAAGGGGGAAGGATTCCATTATGGTGGTGGTGGATAGGTTTTCAAAAATGGCTCACTTTGTGCCATGTCATAAAACAAATGATGCCTCTAACGTGGCTGATTTGTACTTTAAAGAGGTGGTTCGTTTGCATGGTATTCCTAAAACAATTGTTTCTGATAGGGATTCCAAGTTTCTAAGTTACTTTTGGAACACTTTGTGGAGGAAAGTCGGTACTAAGTTACTTTTTAGTACATCCCATCATCCACAAACGGATGGGCAAACGGAGGTGACTAATAGAACTTTGGGTGCTTTGTTGAGAGGGTTGGTTAGCAAAACTCAAAAAGATTGGGACATCAAACTTGCACATGCTGAATTTGCCTATAATCGTTCTCCTACTTATGCTACAGGTCACTCTCCTTTTGAGGTGGTGTATGGTGTGAATCCTTACATGCCTTTGGATTTGATTCCATTGCCAAAGGATGAATTGGTTCACAAGGATGCTAATGACAAGTTGAAGGCTATGATCAAACTACACCAACAAGTTCATGAGAAGATTGAAGCCGTGAATGAGTTGTACAAACAGAAGTCCAACAAGCATAGGAAACCACGTGTCTTTCAAGATGGTGACTTGGTGTGGGTGTATATGAGGAAAGAACGTTTTCCTAACAAAAGGAAAAACAAGTTGATGCCAAGAGCTGAAGGTCCTTACAGAGTGGTGTCACGTGTCAATGATAATGCTTATAAGGTAGATTTGGGAGGAGACCATGGAGTGCATGCTACCTTTAATGTGGGAGATCTTTCACCTTATCTTGATGATGATGGACTTGATGAATTGAGGTCAATTCCTTTCAAAGGGGGAGGGGATGATCCATGCATGGATCATGAAAGCCCAAAATGTGATGGATTAGTGATTACTAGTGGGCTAGAAGGTGGTTTGGGCTCAATGGTTGGGTTGTGCATGGTAACCCACAAATTGAATTAGGGTTGCATGAAGACTAGGGCAACATTTTTAAGGCTTCATAAGTGCTAAAAACGTTACTATTTGCTTCATAAAGCCTCCTAGCCGTTTTTGACACTCTTTGGTGGATTAGGGTTACACTTTAATGCTTATGATGACTCCTTAATGCTTCTTATGGCTCCTTAATGAAGCATAGCCGTTTTTTTTTTCATTCACAAGTCTCATGGACGTTTTTTTTTGTTCTTTCAAGAGTTACCTTAATTTCTATTTACTAGTTTTAATGAATAATTGGTTGGTTGGCTTGTAACCACCAAATTTGTAATAAAGGCTTCATATAAAGCCAAATTATGCATGGAAAAAGTAATAGACGAATTTTTAATCAAAGAACCCTTTTGTTCACTTTGAATTATTGTTATAATTCACAAATTATCTTGTTAGGACGTGTTCTTGACTTGATACGAACTCAATCCAATAGGTCTTGGATTGTTTTCACCGGTATACAACTTAATAGGTCTTGAGTTGTTACTAATCTATCCATTTCTTTCCATTCATATATCATTTGTGGTTACTATTCTCTTTTAATTTACCTAAACACTACCCTACTCACCAAATCAAGCCCATACACGCATCAGATAATGTGACAACCCGAAGTTTATTCTGTCATTGTAACCCGTTTCCGTCAATAAAACTCGTCTTTATCGAATTGTTTCGTTTATGTTTTTGGATTAAGTCATTTAAATTGGGACTATTATTATAACTTCATGAGTGTCCAAACACATTAGAAACGCGTGAAAACACCCCCAATTCTTATTTGGGAAAAACTTTTAGTTACGACCACGTTGGGTTACAAACAACTAAATCGGGTACGAACATAAGCCTCGTTTAACGTCAGTATCGGGTAGATTTCCACCGGGCCTCAAACTCAAACCATATATAAAGTTGAGTGGGCTTCATTTGAAGCTTTTTCACTCTCTCTCTCTACAAATCCAAATCTTGATCTAAAACACCCCATTTCAAGCTCCAATTTGGTAAGTGATCCATCCTAGCTCATAGATTAACATGTTTAGCTTTCAAATTCGTGTCAAAATCATCCAAAAGGACCAAAGACTTGTGTTTACGGCCCAGGAACAGTCCCAAGCCACAAACACACATAAATGGGGTTTTGGAGCCCCCAAACCTTTCCAAAACACTCCTGGAGCTTAGATATGACTTAGGGGCTTACAAGATTGGACTTAGAACACCAAAACCTTAACATTTGAGGGGTAAGCATGAGTTTACGGCCCAAGAACATGCTTCGACCATAAACACCCTTTCTTAGGCCGAAAACACCTTTTAAGGTGTTAAGATGCCCCTTAAACACCTCCTAAGCCTTGGAATAATGTTTAGAACCATCCACCTTTGTGTCACACCCCAAAACCAGAACGGCAGAAACGTTCTGGGGTGGATGACGTCATTTCAAGTATCACAACACATGCATTATAGTAATCAAAGTACGACAAAACATTGCATTAATAGTAATAGTTTTACATGGTTTACTTTACAATACATAAAGGTAATACAGTTAAATCTAATAAGTACATCATCGTACTAAGCTATCTTCATCAACAGCTCCAGGGATGTACCTGTCTAATGCTGACCTGAGAATACAAGTTATTTGAAAAGCGAGTATCAGCATTTATTACAAATGCTGGTGAGTTCATAAGTATTTAGTGGCATTTTATCCAAATAACTTTAATAAAAGTGGTAGTTTCAGTGTGTCTAATACATTAGTGTCTTTTCCGGAAAATCCTATATTTTCTTTAATAAAAGCAGTCTTCTACCAAGACCGGGCGAAGTTATGTGGTAAAAAGTAGTTTTCCCTTAATCGCTATCATTATCAAAATGCAGAATTTGGTTATTAAAGAAAGCAAGAGGAATTAGGGAAAATAACATATGCCTCAGCAGTGAGGACTGCTGACTAAGGCAAAAGGAATCATAGACTCTAGGAGAGTTTCGAACAAACGACACGCCTGGCTCAGTCTAACAAAGGGAGACACAGACCCCAGCTGGTACCAAATGAAAGGTACGGCTAGTAAGGTCTAAAAACAGTGAATACAGACCCCAGACAGTATCAAATGAAAGATACAGCTAGCAAGGTCGAAAAATAGTGAACACATACCCCAGACAGTACCAAATGAAAGGTACATCTAGCAAGGTCTAAAACAGTGAATACAGTGAATACAGTGAACACAGACCCTAGACAATATCAAATGAATGATACGTCTAGCAAGGTCTAAAACAGTGTGACTCCGAGAGTGGGTTCCAGCATACAGGGTAAATTGCTAGTGAAAAACCATTACCTTAAGGCCATGAATTATAAGGTAACCTGGCATACTCGTAACCATACTAACCGACACTAGAGTACCTGACGCCCTACAAGCGTCTAGAGAATATGACATTTGTCACCCCTTGGCTTGGTAGGCCGTGGACTGTAGCTAGCAGTCAGGGTGCGGGGGTGTCAATCCCGTATAGATCTATACACACAATGTCCGCTCTCCCTACAGGAGACTCTGGTTACCAACTAGATGACGGAGAAGGCCGTGTCCCGAAGATGCATCCCAAATAGTGGTTAGTGTGTTTCCAATACAGTGTTGAACTAGAAGTAGAGACTCATAACTAAACTGACTAAAGTAAACCTATATGTCTAGCTTGGGTACATAATATATAAGTAATAAATCAAACGACCTTCGGATGGACATCCGATCCCACCAGACCACATCTCAACGAAGAAAAGGAAATAGGGCGGACAAGCCTTCCTAAGTCCTACAATCATTACTTATATGCATCTAAACAAGCACAGACATACATCTAACTACGCTTGAGTGTGTAACAAGTGGAATCATATCATGAAGTATAACCGAATCGTATGGAATAACCGGATCGTGAAGTATAAGCGTACAGTGTGGAATAACCGAATCGTGATGTATAAGCGTACATTGTGGAATAGCCGAATCGTGATGTATAAACATACAGTGTGGAATAGCTGAATCGTGATGTAGAAACGTACAGTGTGGAATAGCGGAATCGTGATGTATAAGCGTACAGTGTGGAATAACCGAATCGTGATGTATCAGCGTTATCAATTATAAGTGTATCACGAAGTGGAAACGTTATCAAGTAGGAGTTTAAACTAAGTAAAAGCGAAGCAGCGGTATCTAACAAGTAAGAAAATACGGCATGAAATAGAACCTTGATGAAAACCTTGGAAAACCTTTATGCTTAAGAAAATCACAACTTGGTGTTCTTTGGTAAAATAAGTTTGAAAACTTTTAGAAATTCTTTGGAAACTTTTCGTAAACCAGTTTAATATGAACTTTGATAAAACAGTATAAGCAAGAGTTTTGAATAAGTGAAAACCTTTTTGGAAAACCATTCATAGTATCCTACTTGGTAACAATTTACAGTGTGGTAAATCCTTGTGCATGTGGGCTATCAATCACATGTGATTGATATGATAACTGGCATGTTTAACTTGTATTCCCCCCCTATGAAACATGTAAAAACATTTAAAAGGTTCATTCAGGGGTATGAACTCACCTGGTGTAAGTGGATCTGACGAAGGCGCCGGCTGGGTGCTTGGTGTCAAGTAAGGACTTGGACACACTTAGAGACCTATTTAACATATGATAACATATGTTCACATACAATTAGTTTATTATATACTAATTAAACAAGTATACACACTCTAAGGAGCGGAAAACACTTTGGTTAAGTGTTTGGGGTGTCCCGGGTAACATTTAAGGGCATAAATGACTTAGGAATGGAGTTTAATTTCCAAGAGTAAACTCACCATAGGGTGTTTACGGCCTTGGGACTACTCCCCATGAGTTTACGGCCGTAAACTCATGGTGAGGGTGTTCTAGGGTGTTTAAAAGCCTCATTTCAATTGTGGAATTTTGCTAGACTCAAATATCAAATGTGTGAATGGGTTTAAAGCGTCAAATGGACCCTTTGAGGAGTTTACGGCCCTAAGCAAGGGAGCTTACGGCCGTAATCTCCTATACACTCTTTCTTTTGGTGTTTTAAGGGCTTAAGTGGTAGAGGGTAAATTCCTAAGCATTTTTCCAAGTCAAATGGGGAGTTTAGGGCACCAAATAACCCCTTTGTAGGAGTTTACGGCCCAGGTACCCTTCCATGAGGGGTTTACGGCCATGAAATCCTTATGGAGTTGTTTTAATTACATTTAAGGTCCCTAACTTGTTGTTGGTCGTTTCTAGAATTTAATCCAAGGCCATTGGTGTGTTTAAGGGCATTTTTAACACACAAATATGAGTTTACTCCCCATGAAGAGGAGTTTACGGCCCAAGCATGTTCTTGGGAAGTAAACTCATGTTTACTCCCCAAAATGCTAGTTCAAGGTGTTCTAAGTCCGATTCCATAAGCCTACAAGTCATATCTAAGCCTTAGGGACAATTTGGAGCGGTTTTGGGGCTTAAAAACCCCATAAAATGGTGTTCACGGCCCAAGAGTGTTCTTGGGCCGTAAACACATGATTATGTCCCTATTTTATGTTTTAAACTCGAAATTGCAGGCTAGATAAGTTATACAACGAGTTAGGATACTTTACCTACTCGTTTGAGGCTCGAAACGGAAGATTTTTGGCTCGAATTTAAGTTGTAGAGAGAGAGAGGGTTTAGAGAGTGTAAAAAGTCTCCAATGGAATCCACTCACCCTTATATGGGGTTTGGAGTTGGGGCTCAGTGGGATTCTACCTGATACTGTCGTTAAACGGGGCTTCTGGTCGCACCCGATTTCGTGGTCGTAATAATAAAAACTAACTTTTTCTAAATTACTATGGAAATGTAATTTAAGTGTTTTCATTTACTTTATTACGACTATCACGACATAAAACATAAATAAATAAATAAAACATTTATTTATTTGACGACCTCTTATTAACATAACTTTTATACAGTGGAATATCCCGTTAACGGAAACGGGGTAATGTAATGGAATAAACTTTAGGGTTGTCACATCATCCCCCCGTTAGAGGGAATTTCATCCCGAAATTCAGGTCTAGGCAAGGAATTAGGTATGAATGACCGAGTAGAGGCAGGAGGGTACTTCCTATTCTATTTGTCCTCGCATTCCCCTGTGAATCTTTGGTCTGTGTTTGTCATTCCAACAAACCTTCACCTACGGGATGCGGATTCTGTCTCGTGTAGTTTGTG
Source organism: Lactuca serriola (assembly GCF_051521515.1). NCBI lineage: Eukaryota > Viridiplantae > Streptophyta > Magnoliopsida > Asterales > Asteraceae > Lactuca > Lactuca serriola. Next base: position 131,186,533 of record NC_136416.1, on the reverse strand, counting down.
GTTTTCGAATGGTGTATCTATGAGGTTAGGGTTCTCAATGGTTTCTATCATGATGTGTGGGATACGAAGAGTGACGCCGGGCAACACTGATCAAGTCTAAGAAGTGGATCGATCCAAGATGAGGCTTGTGGAATATCCGAAAGTAGTAGTGGTCTGACGAGGGTTGGACCAAATCTCCGTGAGGATTTTCGGATGGTTCTAAGCTCTCGGAAGGGTAGAGCTTTTCAGTTGCTAGAACATAGTGTACTTCTATGGCAAGATCATCACTGGCGTGATCGCCATTCCGAAGTTCCTAACGTTCTCTCCCGTACTGGTAGCGTAGTCCTTCAGGTTGGTTCTTAGGAATCTCGGGTTGTCTTTAGTTTCGTGTTTCCTGTCAATTGGCTTTTTAGAGGCTTTCTAGGTCATCGGATGGGTTACGTATCTACGGTTATCTGTCTGCTGTAGAGTGTCTATCTCAAGCTCGTGCAAAATGAACCTGCACTAACGAATCCTGGGATACGGAAACCCTAAGGGTCGGGGAGATAGGGTTTCACCAGACGAGTGTTGGACTATCTCGGGAGGTGGATCTACTATTTCTGCGCGAGATAGTATTCATGGAACACCTAGTAGTCCAATAAATCTCTAAGACTTTGGTTTATTCTAGTGCGGAAAGCGCATGCTCCTGCATAACCCCTCGACTAACACCAAGGCTGGTGTTAAGTCTATAATCTCTTCGGGATCTGGGTCATGAGGCTTAACGCAACTACTTTCGCACTTTGATCAATTATTCTTGGCTGGGGTGGGTATCTTGTGTTTCTCGGTATTCTAGTGTTCACTTCGGAGAATGCAGTCTATCGTCTACAGGGCGACGGTGACTTCCTCCATGCGAGGGGGCGGAGGGTCCTAGGCACTACTAGTCTGTAATAGGGTGGACAAAGTGCCTGAGTAGTGCGAACATCTTCAGCAACTTCTCTTCCAAAGGTTCTGAGTTTTCTCGGTCTAGGTCAAATCTAGTGAGCATTGGGTTCCATCACTCGGAACTTTAGTCTTCTCATCCACTCTTCTTAGAGTTTAATTTATCGCAGCTCTCGGATTTCCGGGATATTCGCTGCGATGCTTAATTCGGGGGATTAAGCATGAATGGATGGTCGTAGTCAATGGTCTTGACTCCTATGACTCGGACTTCTTTACAAACCGAGGGTGTTAGCTACTATGTTGGCTCAAGCGGAATGATAACAACTTCGGATTTGTGATCATTATAGTAGCTCATTCTGTAGGGGTTCTCTTGACTCTGGTTCCCGTTCCATGGGATAGGATGAAGGGTCTTTCTAGGGAATCTACTAGCTATGCTTTGGGTGGTTATCGTCTTTTGGAATGCATGCAGTGCCTTTCGCTTCGGTTCCTATCTGTCTTAGGAGGGTTGGTTAACAGCGCACGGTACCCCTCTCCTGGGTACTTCGGAAAGTTTGAAATAAAAGTGACGACTGACGGATCGCATTAGTTTTTATTATTTTTATTTTGTTTAGGTTTGGAGAAACCTTTCTTTGCCGAAAGGGCTATGAAGAAAGTTCTTTTTACACAGCACTAAGGATTTACACATGGCTGAACGAAGTCAAACCATGATCGATAGAGTCGTCGAAGTTGGCACACTTTGACATGATATAAAACGAAGGTCAATAGAGTCATGCGCCGAATAGGCACACAAGTTCTAGGCGTCTCGGGTTTCGTCCTGTGTATCACTGCCGCGAATACTTGGACCGATAGAGTCGACGCGAAACTGTAGAGAGTCCTAAGTGTTTCTGAGTAGAGTACCTTTTTATGAATGGATTCTCACGAGGCATTTCTATAATCGCCTAACATATACTAGTCATGTATAATTAAGGTGGGGAGGACTGTTGACTGAGCGACTCCGCCCTAAATCCATAACCAAACGAGGAACAGGAAATGAGGCAGCACTCACTCACTCTAGGTCTATCCATCTTAACTATACACGACCATAATGTATATGTTTAGCCATTATAGTTTTACCTGATGAATTTTAAATTTTATAACAGTGCTGCGACTTTCGCCTTAATGGGGAAGTATTTACATTGAATTAGCCTTTTAATGTTTTGCGTTAGTTATCTGGGATCGAGAGGCGTACCAAAATCTACCAGGTTCCTTGATGCTTCTCCCTAAGCATTAGAGTTAGACTCCTCCTGTGTCTTTGTCTTTCCCTTTGGTTGGGCAGTCCTTCTTGAAGTGTCCCACTTCACCACATAGGTGGCAAACTGTATGGGTCGCCACATTGGTGGTTGATGTAATGAACTCAACCGGGGTTCTGCAGACGCGAGCAGTATGCCCCAACATGTGGCACCTAGCACAATAGAGCTCCCGGCAGACACCATGATGATGGTAGCTGCACTTGCTGCAATGGGGAAGGTTTCCTAAGTACGGTCTCCCAGGTGTAGGGATGGAAGGGTTGGCAGGGAATTTGACCATCTCAGCTCGTTGCCCTTCGGAAGGTCCTTGAGCCGAGGTACTTCCCTCCTCGATCTTGATCTTTCTCTTCAGTGGATTTGAGTGAGGTCCTTGGGCGGTTGGGTATGCAAAGGTTGGTTGCTGCTGTCCACTACTAGGATCGGAATTCCCGATAGGGCCCTTGCTAACATTGGCATTGTTAGCATTCAGGTGAGCCATGACAGCTGCTACGGCTGCCGAGACTGCAGCTTGGAACGTAGCTTCGTCGAATAAGAGAGTAGGTTTCTTGCTTGCGGACTGGTTACGCTTCTTCAGTGGCATGGTTTTTCCTACACGGAAAGGAATACAAGATGATGAGAGACGATGGTTAGCCTTGGACATATCTGTCCTGACTATATTAGGCATAAACTTTCTCGTGCCTCGGATGTTGGTTGTCTGAGTGTCGACCTACATCCCTATGATGTAGTCCTGGTGTACAAGGTAGGAGTGTGAGTATCAGAAAAAGGCCATAAGATGCGAGTCGTTCCTACTAAGTTACCTTTATACTGGGAAAGGTTTCACTCTCCGGTCTAGAGAGATTTGAGAACTGTTCGGAACGAAGACCGCAGGAAAAGAGAGGTTCATGATGACTTATGGCTAGATACTTTCAATAGAGGTGCGGGGATCCGCTCTAATCGTGTAACTGGCAACGGGAAACGACGATTTACCTAACACATAGCATGAGTAGTGTAACCACTAACTCACTAAATTGTATTCTTTTAAGGGTGTATTAGCGTGATGAACACGAGGGTAAGACACTTCTTGGGTTCCATGTACTGGCTCCCTCTGTCTGCCTCGTATCTTTGACTGGAATCGGCGTTGGTTTCCTTCGGGTAGTTACCTAGGGTTCTCTCCTCGTATGGACATATTAAATTTCTACTCCGCCTTCCTTCTGATTCCGACTCTGAGTGTCATCACTTCATGATGGATGACTGGGAATCTCCGAAGTTTAGGCGAATTTCTCACCGATGTCCCTAAAAGATATAGGCACTTGGTGAATTCAATAGTCTCGACCTAGTTCATTCGTTTCCGAGCTGGAAATCTTCTCAATGAACTTCTTCGGGGTCGGAATCAACTCTTCTGTTAAGCACTGAAGTGGATAGGGTTTTCTATAGGGTTTGTGCGAGAATGGAAATGTCTAAAGAATCCTAAGAGATTATTAACATTTCACTGGATGATCCATATCGAGTCCTGCTACGATTACACAGGGTATACAAATCATATATAGCTTAGATCCGATAGGCCTTCGAATATGTGATACTACTCTAGATCCACATCCCAACGAGGAGAAGGAAATAGGGCGAAACCACACATTCTTAGCCTATGGGATCCTTATTATAACCTTGGGAGTATACCCTCTGTAGTTGTAGGTATATCAATATGGATCTTTTTATTTCTTCACACCAGGTTGGTTATGGATCCTAAAATACTCCTATGGTATTTTAATTCTTGTTTGTTTCTTACCTTCTGATTATGATTCTGGGATTAGTGTGAATCTTTTGGTGTTCCAAAATACTCCTATAGTAATTTGACTTTATGTTTGGCTCTAGCATTCCTAGTTGGTAAGATTCAGACCTGTTGCAACACCACTATCACTCCCAAACACACGTTCATCGCATCTCGAATAAATGTAGTTGATCATGTTACATTTATTCCAGCTTACGATTACATAACTGCCCAGGTTTGACGGTAATGTTCAACATCTGAAGACTTTTATTATTGTTCTTCTTGTGATACTTTTTTTCAGGTGTTTAGATTCTGGATGTTCTTATACTTTGGTAAAATATGGTTATATTTTAAAGTATAATTCTTGGTCAGAGTGTTTTATCCCATTGTATTTATAGGTTGTATATCTTTTATGAATTGATATACTTAGCTCACTATAAACAATGCTCTGATACCAATGTGTCACACCCCAAAACCAGAACGGCGAAAACGTTCTGGGGTGGATGACGTCATGTCAAGTATCACAACACATGCATTATAGTAATCAAAGTACGACAAAACATTGCATTAATAGTAGTAGTTTTACATGGTTTACTTTACAATACATAAAGGTAATACGGTTAAATCTAATAAGTACAGCATGGTACTAAGCTATCTTCATCAACAGCTCCGGGGATGTACCTGTCTAATGCTGACCTGAGAATACAAGTTATTTGAAAAGCGAGTATCAGCACTTTTTACAAATGCTGGTGAGTTCATAAGTATTTAGTGGCATTTTATCCAAATAACTTTAATAAAAGTGGTAGTTTCAGTGTGTCTAATACATTAGTGTCTTTTCCAGAAAATCCTATATTTTCTTTAATAAAAGCAGTCTTCTACCAAGACCGGGCGAAGTTATGAGGTAAAAAGTAGTTTTTCCCTTAATCGCTATCATTATCAAAATGCAGAATTTGGTTATTAAAGAAAGCAAGAGGAATTAGGGAAAATAACATATGCCTCAGCAGTGAGGACTGCTGACTAAGGCAAAAGGAATCATAGACTCTAGGAGAGTATCGAACAAACGACACGCCTGGCTCAGTCTAACAAAGGGAGACACAGACCCCAGCCGGTACCAAATGAAAGGTACGACTAGTAAGGTCTAAAAACAGTGAATACAGACCCCGGACAGTATCAAATGAAAGATACAGCTAGCAAGGTCTAAAAACAGTGAACACAGACCCCAGACAGTACCTAATGAAAGGTACGTCTAGCAAGGTCTAAAATAGTGAATACAGATACAGTGAATACAGTGAACACAGACCCCAAACAATATCAAATGAATGATACATCTAGCAAGGTCTAAAACAGTGTGTCTCCGAGAGTGGGTTCCAGCATACAGTGTAAATTGCTGGTGAAAAACCATTACCTTAAGGCCATGAATTATAAGGTAACCTGGGATACTCGTAACCATACTAACCGACACTAGAGTACCTGACGCCCTACAAGCGTCTAGAGAATATGACATTTGTCACCCCTTGGCTTGGTAGACCGTGGACTGTAGCTAGCAGTCAGGGTGCGGGGGTGTCAATCCAGTATAGATCTATACACACAATGTCCGCTCTCCCTACAGGAGACTCTGGTTACCAACTAGACGACGGAGAAGGCCGTGTCCCAAAGATGCATCCCAAATAGTGGGTAGTGTGTTTCCAATACAGTGTTGAACTAGAGGTAGAGACTCATAACTGAACTGACTAAAGTAAACCTATATGTCTATGCTTGGGTACATAATATATAAATAATAAATCAAACGACCTTCGGATGGACATCCGATCCCACCAGACCACATCTCAACGAAGAAAAGGAAATAGGGCGGACAAGCCTTCCTAAGTCCTTCAATCATTACTTATATGCATCTAAACAAGCACAGACATACATCTAACTACGCTTGAGTGTGTAACAAGTGGAATCATATCGTGAAGTATAACCGAATCGTATGGAATAACTGGATCGTGAAGTATAAGCATACAGTGTGGAATAACCGAATCGTGATGTATAAGCGTGTAGTGTGGAATAGCCGAATCGTGATGTATAAGCGTACAGTGTGGAATAGCCGAATCGTGATGTATAAACGTACAATGTGGAATAGCCGAATCGTGATGTATAAGCGTTATCAACTATAAGTGTATCACGAAGTGGAAACATTATCAAGTAGGAGTTTAAACTAAGTAAAAGTGAAGCAGCGGTATCTAACAAGTAAGAAAGTACGGCATGAAAGAGAACCTTGATGAAAACCTTGGAAAACCTTTATGCTTAAGAAAATCACAACTTGGTGTTCTTTGGTAAAATAAGTTTGAAAACTTTTAGAAATTCTTTGGAAACTTTTCGTAAACCAGTTTAATATGAACTTTGATAAAACAATATAAGCAAGAGTTTTGAATAAGTGAAAACCTTTTTGGAAAACCATTCATAGTATCCTACTTGGTGAAACAGTATACAGTGTGGTAAATCCTTGTGCATGTGGGCTATCAATCACATGTGATTGATATGATAACTGGCATGTTTAACTTGTATTCCCCCCTATAAAACATGTAAAAACATTTAAAAGGTTCATTCAGGGGTATGAACTCACCTGGTGTAAGTGGATCCGACGAAGGCGCCGGTTGGGTGCTCGATGTCAAGTAAGGACTTGGACACACTTAGAGACCTATTTAACATATGATAACATATGTTCACATACAATTAGTTTATTATATACTAATTAAACAAGTATTCGCACTCTAAGGAGCGGAAAACACTTTGGTTAAGTGTTTGGGGTGTCCCGGGTAACATTTAAGGGCATAAATGACTTAGGAATGGAGTTTACTCTCCAAGAGTAAACTCACCATAGGGTGTTTACGGCCTTGGGACTACTCCCCATGAGTTTACGGTCGTAAACTCATGGTGAGGGTGTTCTAGGTTGTTTAAAAGCCTCATTTCAATTGTGGAATTTTGCTAGACTCAAATATCAAATGTGTGAATGGGTTTAAAGTGTCAAATGGACCCTTTGAGGAGTTTACGACCCTAAGCAAGGGAGCTTACGGCCGTAAGCGAATACACTCTTTCTTTTGGTGTTTTAAGGGCTTAAGTGGTAGAGGGTAAATTCCTAAACATTTTTCCAAGTCAAATGGGGAGTTTAGAGCACCAAATAACCCCTTTGTAGGAGTTTACGGCCCAGGTACCCTTCCATGAGGGGTTTACGGCCGTGAACTCCTTATGGAGTTGTTTTAATTACATTTAAGGTCCCTAGCTTGTTGTTGGTCGTTTCTAGAATTTAATCCAAGGCCATTGGTGTGTTTAAGGGCATTTTTAACACACAAATATGAGTTTACTCCCCATGAAGAGGAGTTTACGGCCCAAACATGTTCTTGGGTAGTAAACTCATGTTTACTCCCCAAAATGCTAGTTCAAGGTGTTCTAAGTCCGATTACATAAGCCTACAAGTCATATCTAAGCCTTAGGGACAATTTGGATGGGTTTTGGGGCTTAAAAACCCCATTAAATGGTGTTCACGGCCCAAGAGTGTTCTTGGGCCGTAAACACATGATTATGTCCCTATTTTATGTTTTAAACTCAAAATTGCAGGCTAGATAAGTTATACAACGAGTTAGGATAGTTTACCTACTCGTTTGAGGATCGAAACGGACGATTTTTGGCTCGAATTTAAGTTGTAAAGAGAGAGGGTTTAGAGAGTGTAAAAAGTCTCCAATGGACTCCACTCACCCTTATATAGGGTTTGGAGTTGGGGCTCAGTGGGATTCTACCCGATACTGCCGTTAATCGGGGCTTTTGGTCGCACCCGATTTCGTGGTCGTAATAATAAAAACTAACTTTTTCTAAATTACTATGGAAATGTAATTTAAGTGTTTTCATTTACTTTATTAAGACTATCACGACATAAAACATAAATAAATAAATAAAACATTTATTTATTTGACGACCTCTTATTAACGGAACTTTTATACAGTGGAATATTCCGTTAACGGAAACGGGGTAATGTAATGGAATAAACTTTGGGGTTGTCACACTTTGTGTTAGGGACCTAAAACATGAAAGAAACCATCCCCTTAGGATATTACGGCCGTAAACCCCCCAAGGAATGGTTCTTGGGCCGTAAAGTCCTATAAGGTGGTCAAATGGTGCCCTAACTTCCTTCCATGGCTTGTTCCTTGGACTAGAAACACTAGTGCTTAACCTAGGGACACCAAAACACATAAGGAAAGAGTACATTAGAGTTTACGGCCATAAACTCCTAGTTTACAGCCGTAAACTCCTTTATATGGTCCATATGTTGATCAAACCCCTCCCAATGCCTTAGAACTAAACCTAGCATCGCCCCACAAGTGTTGTAAGGCTATTAAACACCCAAGAACACCACACCCATGAGTTTATGGCCGTAACTCATGGGGATATAGTCTATGGGCCATAATCTCCTTTAGGAGTTTACTCTTGAAGAGCAAACTCCATATCCAAGCCCTACACACCCTTAGATGTTACCCGGATCATTCCTAACACTTGAAATAAAGTGTTTTCACGTCTTGGAGTGTTTTGTCTTACTTAATTGGTAGTTCAAAGTGTAATTATGTCACACCCCGAAAACCGAAGGCGGAAACATTTCCGGGGTTGACTCCATGTTGTGTATCAAATCCAGTGCACATAGTAAGTAAAGTGAAACAACCAGTACATTACATATAGGAAAGTTTACATTTGTTTCAAAAGTAAGTTGTACAATTGTGATACATAGTATATATATAAACAAAACGAGACAAGTCTTCTGCATATTCCGACCTGGAACAAAATGATCTTCGGGTACCTGTTCTAACGCTTACCTGAGAACACAAGCGATTTGAAAATCAGCATAACGCTGGTGAGTTCATAAGCGGTTTTTGTTTTGTGAAAGTGTTCAAGTTTCCTTTCTATTTATGAAAATGTTACATACACCAAGAAAATCCCATATTTTCCTAAAAAGATTGGTTTTTGTTCTCAACATGTAAAGTATAGTTGTACATTGAAAATACGTTTACTCTTGTGAAAATTTACAGTTATGTTATCTGGTTTGTTATTCTGTTCTGGTTACGTACCAATGTATCCCCAGGAAAGTCCCATACTTTCCTGATTGTGTTTTTACCAATTGTAACATATGTAAATTTATCCGTTTTGTTACACTTTTCTAGTTATGTAAACGTTTCCCAGGAAAGCCCCATACTTTCCTGAATGTTGGTTATCAATGGAAAAGATGTATTCTGAAACCTGGTTATCTTGTAAAATGTGTTAAGTTATTCATTATTACTATTAAGTAAATCACTGATATCCTAATTGCGAGTTCCATAACCATATGATACACTAGATATGGCAATAAGTAGTCCACATCACCTTATGACTCTCGCCACCCTTGAACCATTTCGGTTCGGTTGTAGCTAGCAGCCAGGTGTGGGGTAGTCAGCCCCGTATATATCTATACACTCAAGTCACGCTCTCTAAACCCAGAGATTCTGGTTACGGATGTAGTCCTCCACTCGCGTATCTCTGTGGAGTGTTCACCGAGGACGTGTCTCCAATCATATAGGACTAACAAATTTACTAATAATAATATGCTAATCCTCCACTCGCGTATCTCTGTGGAGTGTTACCGACGACAAAACAGTGTACAAGTTCTATGTTCAAAGATTCAATGTCACGCTTTTAACTGATAAAATGTGGAAAATCATTTGTGAAATATATGTAAAACATAACAGTTTAAATTTCATTTCACAAATATATGTTTACGTGATCTGCATGTTCAAACGATTATCGGTTGTAACGATCAGTGTTAATAGCATATAAAATGTGAAACACACACATGAAAACAAGTTTTGAGTACAAGAAACCCCTTGTACTTTGCTTGTGTTCCCCCTGAAAATAGTTAAAAAAAATAGTGAAAAAGGGTAAGGGTATGAACTCACCGCTTAATGTAGAGATCGAGTGTCAACGGATGCCCTGAACTCCTATGGCCCCTATTTTTCATGTGATGACACATAAATGAGTTAGAACTAAGGTTTTCCATGACTAAACATGATGGGAAAACATCCTTAGGGCTTGGAATTACTAAGAATAAGTGTCCTATGATCCAAACTTAATGATTTATGCAAGTTTATGGCCAAAAATGGGTATTAGAGTGGGTGTATGGTCTTGAAAATGAGTGTAAGGTTGGGGAGTGCGGCCAGGAGTGTGTGTGAGGCAGCACACAAGAGTGTGCGGCTGTACAGAGGGTGTGTGCGGCCGTACACAATAGTGTGCGGCCGTACACTCCTCATTTGAGTCCATATGTTGATTTTTGAAGTGTATGTTCTTCATACTTGGGAGTTTTGAATGTGTGTTGCCCCCATATGAAGGTGTACGGCCGTACATCTTCATGGGATGATGAATATGATGAACATAATGAGTTTTAAGCTTGGGATTCAAGTGTTTACCAATATACATAGCTTGAAGATGAAGTAGATCATGATTATGAAGCCTTCCAAGTGTTCTTAGTTGATGATTTAGAGAGAGAAAGTAGAGAGAGGGAAGAGAACATCTAAATGAATGAATGAAGAGGTATCCATCCATAAATTGAATTGGGTGTGAGGTTGAGGGTGTTTGCGGTTGGGTGTGTGGCCGTACACACAGGTGTGTGGCCGCACACACCTTATTTGGTGAGTTTTGGCCCGATTTTGTGATAGTAAACACTCTCCAACCCTTCCTATGACTCATATCTAAATTATACTAAGTCTAAAGCACCCAATATGGAATCACAAGATTTAATAAAAGACAATGAACTCAAGTTTTAGTGCTGAAACACAGATCAATTACATGGGTTAGAAGTTTCGGGTTGTCACATTATCCCCCTGTTAGAGGGAATTTCGTCCCGAAATTCAAAATTAAGATACAAGTCAAGATACAAATCATGGATCTGGAAAGAGATGCAGATACTTCTGTTTCATCGAGTCTTCACGCTCCCAAGTGAACTCCGATCCCCACTTGGCATTCCAACGGACCTTCACTAACGGGATGCGGCTTTGCTTTGTACGTTTGACTTCTCGATCCATGATTTCGATCGGTTCCTCCACGAAATTGACGTTTTCATTGATCTCGATCTCGTCTAAAGGAATTACTAGGGTTTCATCGGATAGGCACTTCTTGATATTTGAAACATGGAAGACAGGATGGATGTTACTGAGCTCATGGGGTAAACGAAGTTTATAGGCTACCGGACCGATCCTGGCGAGGATCTTGAAGGGTCCAATGTACCTAGGGTTAAGTTTCCCACGCTTTCCAAAGCGTACTGTGCCTTTCCAGGGCGAGACCTTCAACAGGACACGGTCTCCAACCTGGAATTCCAGAGGTTTCCGGCGGTTATCAGCGTAACTCTTTTGGCGATCTCGTGAAGCTTTCAATCGTTCTCGGATTTGGATGATCTTCTCAGTGGTTTCGCAGATGATTTCAGGACCAATGAGAGCACTGTCGGGGATTCAACTCTTGGCTAGCTGTGTGTCCCCCAACTCGGCCCAGCACAGAGGGGATCTGCACTTACGACCGTATAGGGCTTCAAACGGGGCAACCCTGATGCTGGTGTGGTAACTATTGTTGTACGAGAACTCGATCAAAGGTAGATGTGTGTCCCACGACTTTCCAAAATCAATGACACATGCTCTAAGCATGTCCTCCAGGGTTTGGATAGTTCTCTCACTTTGTCCATCGGTCTGAGGATGATACGATGTGCTCATGTCTAATTTGGTTCCAAGAGTCTTTTGGAGTGACTGCCAAAATCTAGAGGTAAACCTACTATCTCGATCAGAGATAATGGACGTAGGTACACCGTGCAGTCGGACTACCTCTTGGATACAAATCCTCTCGAGTCTTTCCATCTTGAATGATTCTTTGATCGGAATGAAGTGAGCGGACTTTGTCAGACGATCGACAATTACCCAAATGGTATCATACCCACTCGGACACTTGGGTAACTTGGCGATAAAATCCATGGTAATCATCTCCCATTTCCATTCAGGTATCTCAGGTTGCTGGAGCTGACCCGAGGGTTTCTGATATTCGACTTTCACCTTGGCGCAAGTCAAGCACTTGCCCACAAATATAGCTATCTCAGCTTTCATGTTTGGCCACCAGTATTGTTTCTTGAGATCTAGGTACATCTTGTCCGAACCCGGGTGAACAGAGTATTTGGTCTTGTGTGCTTCCTGCATAACAGTCTCCCTGAATCCTCCGGACTTTGGAATCCAGATCCGATCCATGAAGCAGTAGACTCCGTCGCCCCTAATCTCAAGTTTCTTTTCCATTCCTCTTAAGGCTTCGATCGCCACGTTCTCGGGTTTCAGGGCTTTTAACTGGGCTTCTCGGATTTGCATGAGTAAGATGGAATGGATGGTCATCGTCTGGTTCTTCACTTTGTAGACCGAACTTTCCTTTCGGCTAAGGGCATCTACTACCACATTCGCCTTGCCGGGATGATAACGGATTTCACACTCATAATCGCTGAGTAGTTCTACCCATCGTCGTTGCCTCATGTTCAAGTCTTTCTGATCAAAGATGTGCTGTAGGCTCTTGTGGCCAGTGAAGATCGTACAGTTGGTTCTGTAGAGGTAATGTCTCCAAATCTTCAATGCAAAGACTACGACTCCTAATTCCAAGTCATGTGTGGTATAGTTGACCTCGTGTGCTTTCAGCTGTCTAGAGGCATAAACAATTACTTTTCCTCTTTGCATAAGCACTCAGCCTAAGCCTTGATTGGACGCATCGCAGAAGACAACAAAGTCCTCTGTCCCTTCGGGTAGGGACAGAACAGGCGCGCTGCACAAGGCTTTCTTCAACGTCTGGAACACGGTTTCTTGCTTATCACTCCAACGAAAGGGTACACCTTTCTGTGTTAGAGTGGTTAAGGGTTTGGCGATTCTAGAAAAGTTCTGGATAAATCTCCGATAATAGCCGGCGAGACCCAAGAATTGTCGAATTTCTGTGGGTGTCTTCGGTGCCAACCAATTCTCTATCGCTTTAATCTTGGAAGGATCTACATGAATACCCTATTCGCTTACCACGTGACCGAGGAAAGTTACCTTCCGAATCCAGAACTCACGCTTGGAAAATTTAGCGTACAACTTCTCGGATCTAAGGGTTTCCAACACTAGCCTCAAGTGCTGTTTGTGATCTTCTTCGCTTCTGGAGTAGACAAGTATGTCGTCAATGAATAAGATGACGAACTTGTCCAGATAGGGACGACACACCCGGTTCATCAGGTCCATGAACACTGCTGGTGCGTTAGTTAGACCGAAGGGCATCACTACGAACTCGTAGTGTCCATATCGAGTTCTAAAAGCTGTTTTGGACACATCACTCTCATGAACTCATAGCTGATGGTACCCTGACCGAAGGTCTATCTTGGAGAAGTAACTGGCTCCCTGGAGTTGATCGAAGAGGTCATCTATTCGCGGAAGAGGATATCGGTTTTTGACGGTCAACTTGTTCAGCCCGCGATAATCGATACACATCCAAAAGGATCCATCTTTCTTCTTGACAAACAATACCAGAGCTCCCCAGGGTGAGGAACTCGGTCTAATGAATCCTTTACTGAGCAACTCATTGAGTTGGTTGGATAACTCCTGCATTTCTGCTGGAGCTAAGCGATACGGAGACTTCGCTACGGGAGTAGCTCCAGGAATTAGGTCAATACGGAACTCGACCTGACGCTCGGGAGGAATTCCTGGAAGCTCTTCGGGAAACACATCAGGAAAGTTACAGACTTCGGGGATGCTCGCGAGGTCTTTAACTTCCTGTTTCTCGTTGATTACATGGGCCAAGAACGTTATGCACTCCTTTCGCAGGAGCTTTTGAGCTTTGATGCAGGAAATGATACGAAGATTGGAACTAAGTTTATTGCCATAGATTATGAGAGTTTGATCCAAAGGAAGGTTGAGACGGATGGCTTTTTCGAAACAGATGATATCAGCATGATTGGGACTCAACCAATCCATGCCAATGATGACATCAAAGCTCTTTATGGAAACCGGCATGAGATTGATAGGAAATGAATGGTCGTTCAGGGTAAGGGTACAACCTACGAATATCTCGTTAGCGCTTTCTTTCTCACCATTAGCCATCTCGACGGTAAACGTTTCAGTTAAAGGTTGGGGATTATGTTTTAGGTTATGTTTGAACGAATGACTAACAAAGCTTCTTTCAGCATCCGAATCGAAAAGAATACTAGCATATGAGTTGTCGAGAAGGAACGTACCCGAGACAACAGTGGGATCGGTGACCGCTTCCTCCCGTCCTATGGCTAGGACTCTCCCGGTGTTATCGGCTGTAGACTTCTTGGGGCAGTCCCTTTTAAAGTGCCCAACCTCTCCACAGTTATAGCAGGCTTGACCAACGCCTGCTCCAGATGATTGATTGGCCGATTGGGCCGGAGCTTTACAGAATCGGACCGTGTTCCCCTTCTTACCACAATTGGTACATGATAATTCTCGGCAGGGGCCGGGGTTGTGATGGTATTTGCACTTGTCACAGTGGGGAAGATTACCAGCATACCGGCTGGTAGGAGTTGGAGCTGTGGATCCCACAACAGAAACAACAGCAACGGGGGTAGTAGCAGCATGGACTGCTACTGTTTGTTGTCTTTTGGAGGACCCTTGGGAAGATTGACCCTTCTTCTTCTTCCAGAATTTTCTTTTCTCACCACTACTCTTGATCGGCTCAGGAGTGGTAGTGGTTTCTTTGACATCATCACCGTGATCAATTAGGGTTTGGGCTAAAGTCTTTGCACTATCATAGGTATCCGGACGAGCAGCTAAGACATGACCCTTTGTTGGTTGAGTTAACCCCCAAATGAACCTCTCGATCTTTTTACTTTCAGGAGTGACTAGTCCCGGGCAGAGAAGTGCGAGATCATCGAATCGGGAAGTGTATGTAGCAATGTCAGAACCTTTCATCTTTAGGTTCCAGAGCTCGTGCTCTAGTTTCTGCATTTCACCACGGGGACAGTATTCGGCTATCAAGAGTTCTTTCATGGCTTCCTAGCCCATGGCGTTGGCTACGAATTTGACCTTGTTAGATTCCGCACAGGCACAGATTTTGAAAATGGATTCGATTTTCTCGAACCATAGGGATAAGGAAATGACACCTCCAGTGCCATCGAAGGATGTTGGTTTTGCATTCATGAAGTCCCTATAGGAACCCTCCTTTCGGTGTCCCTGATTGCTTTCTTGATCCTGAGTTTGAGTACCACCTCCTGAACCACCGGAACCACGGGTGTTTAATTGAGACATAGCAGTTGCCACCGCGGCGGTAACAGCTGCCTGAAATACCACAGGGTCAATTTCAGGAGGAGGTGGTGGCGGAGGGTTATTGGTCTTGGAGCTGGGTCTCTTTCTGGGAGGCATCTTGATCTAATAAGATCAAGAAAGAGAGGATGATAAGTCCTCTGAATCGAATTGAGAGATATGACATATATATATTCCGAATAAGCAATAAAGCAGGAAAGAGTTATCAAAGCAGGTAAACTATCGCTAACGGAATGATCAAGGATCTATACGTGAACGAGGATTTCTACGAAGGATTGGCTTGAGAAATACTCCCATAGTATTTCATGATTCACTACGACACTGGCTCAATGTTTGTGGTATTAGGGTAAGTTTTAGGCATGTCGCCTACCACAGTCACTCCCAAGCACATGTTGGTCGTGTCTCGAATGAATATAGTTGGCCAGGCTATATTGATCCTAGACACGACTACATAACTGCCCAGGTTTAACCGGAGTACACAACACACATTTACTTATGTTTTGTTCTACTTGTAGTTACGGATCTCGACGGTTCGGTATACTTGTATACTTTTGAAAATACTTATAGTTTGAAGATACTTTTAATTCAGAGCACTTAGGCCCTTTTAGTGTTTATAGTTTTATACCATGTAAGGTTTGGTATACTTTATTCACTATAAACAAGGGCTCTGATACCAATCTGTCACACCCCGAAAACCGAAGGCGGATACATTTCCGGGGTTGACTCCATGTTGTGTATCAAATCCAATGCACATAGTAAGTAAAGTAAAACAACCATTACATTACATATAGGAAAGTTTACATTTGTTTCAAAAGTAAGTTGTACAGTTGTGATACATAGTATATATAAACAAAACGAGACAAGTCTTCTGCATATTCTGACCTGGAACAAAATGATCTGCGGATACCTGTTCTAACGCTGACCTGAGAACACAAGGGATTTGAAAATCAGCATAACGCTGGTGAGTTCATAAGCGGTTTTTGTTTTGTGAAAGTGTTCAAGTTTCCTTTCTATTTATGAAAATGTTACATACACCAAGAAAATCCCATATTTTCCTAAAAAGATTGGTTTTTGTTCTCAACATGTAAAGTATAGTTGTACATTGAAAATACGTTTACTCTTGTGAAAATTTACAGTTATGTTATCTGGTTTGTTATTCTGTTCTGGTTACGTACCAATGTATCCCCAGGAAAGTCCCATACTTTCCTGATTGTGTTTTTACCAATTGTAACATATGTAAATTTATCCGTTTTGTTACACTTTTCTAGTTATGTAAACGTTTCCCAGGAAAGCCCCATACTTTCCTGAATGTTGGTTATCAATGGAAAAGATGTATTCTGAAACCTGGTTATCTTGTAAAATGTGTTAAGTTATTCATTATTACTATTAAGTAAATCACTGATATCCTAATTGCGAGTTCCATAACCATACGATAGACTAGATATGGCAATAAGTAGTCCACATCACCTTATGACTTTCGTCACCCTTGAACCATTTCGGTTCGGCTGTAGCTAGCAGCCACGTGTGGGGTAGTCAGCCCCGTATAGATCTATACACTCAAGTCACGCTCTCTAAACCTAGAGATTCTGGTTACGGGTGTAGTCCTCCACTCGCGTATCTCTGTGGAGTGTTCACCGAGGACGTGTCTCCAATCATATAGGACTAACAAATTTACTAATAATAATATGCTAATCCTCCACTTGCGTATCTTTGTGGAGTGTTACCGAGGACAAAACAGTGTACAAGTTCTATGTTCAAAGATTCAATGTCATGCTTTTAACTGATAAAATGTGGAAAATCATTTGTGAAATATATGTAAAACATAACAGTTTAAATTTCATTTCACAAATATATGTTTACGTGATCTGCATGTTCAAACGATTATCGGTTGTAACGATCAGTGTTAATAGCATATAAAATATGAAACACACACATGAAAACAACTTTTGAGTACAAGAAACCCCTTGTACTTTGCTTGTGTTCCACCTGAAAATAGTTAAAAAAAACAGTGAAAAAGGGTTGTATGAACTCACCGCTTAATGTAGAGATCGAGTGTCAACGGATGCCCTGAACTCCTATGGCCCCTATTTTTCATGTGATGACACATAAATGAGTTAGAACTAAGGTTTTCCATGACTAAACATGATGGGAAAACATCCTTAGGGCTTGGAATTACTATGAATAAGTGTCTTATGATCCAAACTTAATGATTTATGCAAGTTTAGGGCCAAAAATGGGTATTAGAGTGGGTGTATGGTCTTGAAAATGAGTGTGCGGCTGGGGAGTGCGGCCAGGAGTGTGTGTGAGGCAGCACACAAGAGTGTGCGGCCGTACAGAGGATGTGTGCGGCCGTACACTCCTCATTTGAGTCCATATGTTGATTTTTGAAGTGTATGCTCTTCATACTTGGGAGTTTTGAATGTGTTCTGCCCCCATATAAAGGTGTGCGGCCGTACACCTTCATGGGATGATGAATATGATGAACATAATGAGTTTTAAGCTTAGGATTCAAGTGTTTACCAATATACTTAGCTTGAAGATGAAGTAGATCACGATTATGAAGCCTTCCAAGTGTTCTTAGTTGATGATTTAGAGAGAGAAAGTAGAGAGGGAAGAGAATATCTAAATGAATGAATGAAGAGGTATCCATCCATAAATTGAATTGGGTGTGAGGTTGAGGGTGTTTGCGGTTGGGTGTGTGGCCGCACACACCTTATTTGGTGAGTTTTGGCCCGATTTTGTGATAGTAAACACTCTCCAACCCTTCCTATGACTCATATCTAAATTATACTAAGTCTAAAGCACCCAATATGGAATCACAAGATTTAATAAAAGACAATGAACTCAAGTTTTAGTGCTGAAACACAGATCAATTACATGGGTTAGAAGTTTCGGGTTGTCACAAATTAGATATAATTGTGTATCTTTTCATATTACATAGGAACCTCGCGTGTTTTCAAGCCCCGAACTGACACTTAGCATCCTAGCCGACACATTTCTCGTCTGGTGAGTTCATATCCGTACACCTTTTTCTGTGTTTTCAATGTTTTCAGGGGGGAATACAAGCAAAAGTATAAGAATATTTTGTACTCAAACTTATTATTTCATTTGAAATGTTCATATTCCGTATGCTTTTAACATTGGAATCAGTATTAACCAACCGTTTAACTTGTAAAGTTAGTTTTCAAACTGTTTGTGAAAGTCGTTATAAAATGTCATATTTTATATTTCACAAATGATTTTTCCATGTCATTACTGTTAAAAGCATTAGCTTAGTATTTTTGATTCGTCCTCGGTAACACTCCACAAAGATATGCGAGTGGAGGACCACCTTTTTGTAACATGATTTTCGCATTATTACTTGTAAATTTGTTATTCTTAAAAATCGGAGACACGTCCTCGGAAACACTCCACAGAGATACGCGAGTGGAAGACCGCCCCTATAACCAGAATCTCCTGGAGGGAGAACGTAACTTGAGTGTATAGATCTATATGGGGCTGACTACCCCGCACCTGGCTGCTAGCTACAGTCGGACCGAAAGGTCCAAGGGTGACAAAAGTCATAAAATGATGTTGGACTTCTTATTGCCATATCTAGTCTATCATATGGTTATGGAACTCGCAATTTGGATAACAGAGATTTACGTGTTAGTAATAATGGACCTAGTAACTAGTTTACTTCTTACTTATTAGTTTTATATACGTGTTAAAACTAATGCACTTTACAAGGATAACCAGGTTTTCAGAACACATCTCTTAACACTGCAAGTATGGTAGATACTTATACATTCCATTCCGGATTGGTAACCAACTTTTAGGAAACTAAGGGTTTTTCCTGGTATAACTGAACTGTTCATAACCAGATTTGTGTAACAAACGGATAACTAAACTTTACTTATAAGAAAATATGGGATTTTCTTGGATAACAACTTTTACAGAAAACCAGAGGAAACTTGTTCATTTTCAGAAAACAAAACCGCTTATGAACTCACCATCTTTATGCTAATTTTCAAACTGCTTGTATTCTCAAGTGTGCATTAGACAGGTACCTCATGATCTTTTGGAGGAGACGGAGCGTCTAGAAGTCACGTCTTAACTTTTGTTCATTTTGGATGTATATATCTATAAACATGTATAACTTCGTTTACAAACAAATGTAAATACTTCTATGTAATGTAATGGTTGTGTTTACTACGCTTACTATGTACATTGGTTGTGATACTTAACACGACGTCACCTCCGCCCCGGAACGTTTCTGGCTTCGATTTCAGGGTGTGACACATGGCCATCCCACCACGTCAGGGCCCTTTCAGTGAAGGTGCAAGTAGCGAACTTTATCTTGCTTTCCTTGGGCATGAGCACATCTCGAAAACGGCTTCAGTTCTTTCAATCCATTAGGACAGTGCAATGATCCCTCTGGTCCCATTGAAGAATGTTGGTTTGCAGCTCATGAAATCCTTATAGGTACACCCCCGTGTATGCGGATGGATTTCACCATGCCTATAGTTGGTGCCCATTCCGGCTCCACTTGCATCACCGGAATTTATTTGGGTCATAGCTGCAGTCACAGCTACGGTTACAACTGTCTGAAACTTCACCGCATCGAACTGCGGAGGAGGAGGAGGAGGAGGTAGAGGTGGTGGTGTAGTTTGAGTTGCGGGTCTGCCCCTGTTTGGACGTGGACGAGGCGACATCTTTTACTGAAAGTTATGAAAAGTGATGGTAATAGTGAGAATCGACCATGAATATGATGAGAGTGTTTCATGGACTAAATCACCATAGTCCAACTATTAGATAGAGTCATAACACAAAGTAGAGGAATATACGAGTATAGACTTTTCTAACAGGTTAGATAACTGCCAATATTACTGGTATTACTGATGCAAATAAGTTCGGGAAGAACGACCTAATAGTAGGTCTTACATCAAACCATAAGGGAAAATGTTGGCAGCTTAGAAGTCTAGTTGGAGTACTTTCAAGTTTAGGAATGTTTACAGATAAGTGCTCTACCAAGCATAGAAAAGAAAAGGCTATTCCTTAATAAAAAAAAAAAAAAAGATGAGTTGACATCTTCTACTGGCGACAGGTATCTCTGGGGCGAACCCTAAGATCAGCCAGTTGGCGTACAACTTCTTGAAGATGTCGTTCCTGAGCCCTCTGACGCACTCGGAGTTCCCTGACTTCGGCTTGGGATGCAGCTAGCTGTTGCTGCAGAGCCTCGTTGGTCCTCTTAGTCCTATCCATAGCTTCTTTAAGTTGGCGGATACGGACAATGTTAAGGTTAGAGTTGGCATCAATTTCCACAACTCTGCCGATGGCTGCAGGACCTTGCTCGATGTTCCTAGAAATCCTATGGACCATGATGGGTAGGGATCGATCAGCTGAGCCACCCTCGCTTATGTTGTAAAAGCTTCGATCTCCGTTGAAAGGTAAAGGTTGGCCCTGCTCATCGCTCCATCGATTCAAGGTTGTTACCTACATGGGAGTGGGACCTTGAAATGCTGGACGGGGGTTGGGGTTTGGAGCTATTGGGGGTAGGTTGTTAACTTATGGTTCGGAGTCGGAGCTATCCGAAAAGCCTTCTGTACGGTGATCATCCAAAGGGATCGGGTGATCATCTTCTGACTCTTCATCAAGCCATCCTCCATTGCCTTGGTTCGGATAGTACGATCGTCAGGATGGTGGAAGCCAGCTATGCTATCTACACGAGAATGGGGAAAGAAAAGTTAATAGATGTATTAATCTAAGTTACTTATTAGACGATCGTTATTAGTCGACCCAATACTTGCATAGTGCATACCAATTACATGTACCTGAGAGAGGATAGACCTTCAAATAAGTGACCCTAACTCTAAATCCACAACCAAACAAGGAACAGGAAGTAAAGCAAAGATCACAGATTCTAAGTCTATAGCGTCTTAGTCACATGTAACCGTAGAGTATCCACTTAGCAACTATTGCCCAACTAGTAACGACCCTTTTAGTTCTCACATATGTAAATTTACAGAATGTAGAATACTCCTATAGTATTCTCGTTCCTATGTTCTTTTAGCAGTGTTGGTAATTTTTTAGACTTGTTGCAACACCACAACCATTCTTAGGCACATGTTAGTCACTCCTAGGAAAAATGTAGTTGATCAGGCTACATCCACCCAGATTTGACTATATGTCTCTAAGTCTAATTATGCTATTCAACAATCTTAATACTTTTGTTCTGTTCTAGTATGATACTGACCCTTTGTATTAATGGGTGTATATATATACTTAGTTAAATATTTTATTATTTAAAAGTATATATTCTTGGTCAGAGTGTTTTAATCCCGATGTGTTTATACTTTGTATATCTTTTATGGGTTGATATACTTGATTCACTATAAACAATGCTCTGATACCAATCTATCACACCCCAAAACTGAGAATGGCGGAATACGTTCTAGGGGGGAGGACGTCATGTACAATATCATAACAATGCATAATAGTAAAGACAAGCAATAATATGCATTGCATTAATATAATAATTGTAATACAAGCGCGTTATGTACAGTTTGTTAGACACCAAAAGTATAATCAAAATAAAGAGGAGTCTTGTATGTGCTCCATCTTCTCAAAAGTTGCATCTGTACCTGTCTACTGATGACCTGAGAATACAAGTTATTTTGAAAACGAGTATCAGCATAAAGTTGGTGAGTTTATGAGTATTTAGTGTCATTGCTTGTATAAAAGTGTTTACAATCATGTAATATAATAGTTGTCATCAATGTTTGAAAATAGTGTGTTCCCTAGAAAATCCTATATTTTCCACTAAAAGTGGTCTTCTACTAAGGCCTGGTTATTTGTATGTTTAATCCTTTTGAAAGCATAAAATTTTTCCTAGTGAAACTACCAACCAGTATGTAAATATAGTTTTAGACTTCATTCATGTAAAGTAAATGGGAAAATAATGTTTTATCCTAGCAATGTCACTGCCGGCTGAGTGAAATAGAAATGCACACCCCCTATTAAATGCACAATACACCTCGGGGAGCCCGTTTTGCCTTTAGTTCTTAATGTGTTCATTAAAGGTCTGAATGTGAACTCGTATGTAACCATCCTGATTGACGACCGAATAACTGATGACCCTCCATGTCATACGTAGTATGGTGACATTTTGTCACCCCTGGGCCTAGTCGGCTCAGACTGTAGCTAGCTGCCGGGATGTGGGAGTGTCTGTCCCGTATAGATCTATACACATAATGCCCGCTCTCCCTCCAGGAGACTCTGGTTACGAGGTGATAGCACAATCAAGTGTCGTATCGAGAAGTAGTATGTCACATCCTGTTCTAGTATATTCTCTTGTATTAGTGTATAATGTACCTACTGGTATAATGTATAGAGTGTTCTCTTGTATAGTATATAGTATTTTCTTTACATAGTATTTAGCATGTATTGACTCGTAACTGTACTAACTCTGTTAAGTGTCATAGTAATAGTAATAGTGAGCGGTAATCCTTAATTATACCTATTATAGTTAAATAAAAATGTTAATCTCATGCCTTTAATACACAAGGTATTGCACTGAACTGAAGAATACCCGACAACAATATATATGATATATAACTAAGAATTCAATGACAGTCGGACAGATAACAAGATACCCTAAGTCCACAATCAAACAAGAACAGGAGGTAAGGTGAGCTATCAGTCCTAAGTCCTTCAAGTCTTACTTATATAAATATATTGATGTGGATATGGTTTGGGAACAAAATAGGTTTTAAAAGAGTTTGGAAATAGTTTTATAACAATTTAACACGAAAAATGGGTTTGATAAACATTTAAAGCAGTTTTGTTGACAAAGCAGTTAAAAGTATAGAAAATCCTTTTTGGTTGCAAGTCATAAATCACATGTGATTGATACTATAACTTGTTGGATTCAACTTGTATTCCCCCCCCCCCATAAAAGCATTTAAAAACATTTAAAAGGTCGATTAAGGGGTATGACTTACCCGCAGCGAGTAGAGTGGATGGAAGTGCCGGGTAGGATGCTAGGTGCCAAGTGAGGACTTGGACACACACACGGATCCTATGTAATATGTAATGATACATAAATGTATCTAATTAGTTATTTAATCACTAATTAAGTAAGTAAAGACACTCTAATACATGAAAACGCTTTGCTTCAAGTGCTAGGAGTGCTAAGGGTTGCATCTAAGGAGTGTATGGCCTCACTATGGAGTTTACACTTCAAATGGTAGTCCTTAGGGGTGTTTACAGTTTTTGAACCATTTCCCCCATGAGTTCATGGCCGTAAACTCATGGGAATGGAGTGTTTGAGTGCTTCAAGGTCTCATGCTTCACAAAAGAAGGTCCTAGGGTTGAATCAAGGGCTTAGGAAGTGGTTAGGGCTCGAAATGGTATACTTTTTGGAGTTTACGGTCCTTGGACCATTTTTGGGGGTTTACTCCCATAAACCCATGAGTTTACTGCCATAAACTCATGGTCACTCCATCCATTTCATGTTTTTGTGGTTCTTAGATCATTCATGCAAGTTCCTAGTTCATTAGCCAAGCATTGGAAGGAGTTTGGGGCATCAAAACCCCTTTTAGGGGTGTTTACGGTTTTAGGAGATGCCCAAACCGTAAACCCATGTTCTTGGGGTAAAATCCATGGATTTGCAAGCACACTAAGAAGATAACTAGCTAGGAAGAGTATACTTACTTATAGGGAGCTTGCAAGGGTGTTTTAGGACCCAAAACACTAGTGTGTTCTTGGTGTTTTGAGGATGCTTGAAGATCTAAGTAAAAATCAAAAATCCATGGATGAAATGTTGTATAAACACTAGATTTAGTGTTATATGAACGAATTTAGGGAAGAAAACTTACATTTTTGGTGGATTTGGAAGGATAAACTTATGATAGTTGAGAGAAAAGTGGGGTGTTCTTGAGTGGGAAGTGTAAAAATGAGGACAAGAGGGTAAACTCATGCTATATGCATGAGTCTTGGGGAAAAGGGTGTTTACGGCCCAAACACCCCTTGTTTGGCCGTCAACACCTAGCTAAGGTGTTGAATTGTTTTGCTCGTTACACGTCACTAATAACGACACTTCCTTTTATTTAATCGCTCGACGAAAAATAAAATAAAACACCAAACGGACTTAAACCTGGCCAAAAATGTATTGAAATATTATTGACTAATATTTGGAGTGTTTGAATGTGGAATTTATACAAATGAAAATTTCGGGTTGTCACAGAATGGTACTTCGGGGAGGTTTGCTGAGATTTCTTTGGAAAGGATAAGAAACATGAGGTACTCCATGCATGAGTACTTCGGTGTTCTGGTATGACGGCTTCGCTAGAAAGACGATTTCGGAGAAAGAGATGTGCGCACGAAACTGGTATTGCGAGGATCGAATGGACTCAAGTTGTATGATAATGTCGGAATCATATGGGAACTAAAGACATTAGATTTGAACATAAGGCGTTACAGACAACAGTGCAACCTTTAACAGAGTTACATTACTTTAGATTTACTACAAGACTATTGCTGCGAACAAGGTATACTACAAAACGACAAGTATACGCAGCATGAGGATCCATTTGTCACACCCCAAAACCCAGGGCGGAAACGTTCCGGGGCGGAGGTGACTTCATGTTAAGTATCACAACCAATGTATATAGTAAGCGAAGTAAACAAACATTACATTACATATTAGAATTTACATTTGTTTGAAAGTAAAAAGGTTACAAGTGTTATACATATGTATATATGATCAAAAGTAAATACGTGTCTTCTATGAACTCCATCTTTGCCAAAAGAATTGCTGAGGTACCTGTCTAATGCAATCCTGAGAATACAAGAAGTTTGAAAATTAGCATAAAGTTGGTGAGTTCATAAGTGTTTTTTTTTCTGAAAATGAACATGTTTCCTTTAGTTTTTTGAAAAAGTTGTTATCCAAGAAAATCCCATATCTTCTTTTTAAGACAGTTTAATACATATAACTTTAGACTGAAAACCATGGGAATACCATCCCGTATCACAGTAGGTAGTTTTAATACATAAAACTATAGATTGAAAACAATGGGAATACAATCCCGTACTAGATAGTTTTAATTCTTAAAACTATTAAAAACCATGGGAATACCATCCCGTAATAGATCAAAGATAGATATAACAATCCTTGAATAAACTTATATTAATACGTATTGTGAGTCGGGTAACCATGCTGATATGACAACGAGACCTCCTTGACGTTCATCAGACGTCGGACGATATCCAGAATTTGTCACCCCAGACGTGCCCGCCCAACTTTAGCTAGCAGTTAAGGTGTGAGATTGTCAGTCCCGAATAGATCTATTCAAAAATTCCACGCTCTCCCTCCAGGAGACTCTGGTTACACTTCCGGGGAGGATTTACTGATAACCCAAAGGGTTTACTGAAGACGAATCTCACAAGCTAGTATTAAATTATTCATGATGTACTTGGTTGCTATCAAATATCATAATCGTTTTGGAACATAATAAAGTATAAATGATTTAAATCAGACATAATTTATCTATTAACATTGCATCAAATCCGAATTCATAAAACGAGAAATGAAGATCCCAAATTATTCCCATAATAATGAGATTAGTTTGATTGTTTCCTTTACTGAAATCCATGTAGTTGTATTCGATAAAACATCCCTTATGCTTCGCATAATACATAAGGGGTAAAGATATCAAAAGTTTGCCAGATATTTGTAGAGTTACATCAGTTTTAAGTTCCGAAAACATTTATACTTTGCTTGTATTCCCCCCTGAAAACATTGAAAAACACTGAAAAAAGGTGTAGGGGTATGAACTCACCAGTCGAGGAACGTGTCGTCTAGGATGCTAAGTGTCAGATCGGGGCTTGATAACGCGTGAGGTTCCTATGTAATATGAAATGATGAACAATTTTATCTAATTAGACTTCAAACCACTAATTAGATAAGAGTAAACACTTCTAGACGCGAAAACACTTCAATTCAAGTGTTTGGAGTGACCCGGGTAGCTTCTATGGACGAGTATGGCTTGGATATGGAGTTTACTCTTCAAGAGTAAACTCCTTTAGGAGTTTATGGTCCAAATGACCCACTCCCCATGAGTTTACGACCATAAACTCATGGTGGGGGTGTTCTTGGTTGCTAAATAGCCTTATAACTCATGAGGGGTGATGATAGGCTTGGTTTCAATGCATTTGAATGAGATTTGAACATCCTAAGGACCATTTGAGGAGTTTACAGTAGTAAACTATGAGTTTATGACCGTAAAATCTTATGTACCGTGTCTTAAGATGTTTTGGTGGTCCTAGGTCACTACAATGCATAAAGGAAAGTTTTAGGGTTGATTCAATGGCTTAGGAAGTGATTGGGACCTGAATTGACCTTGGAAAAGTAGTTTACGGTCTATGAAGATGTTCTTGGGAGTTTACTACCTTAAACACATGAGTTTACAACCGTAAACTCATGTTTGTCCATGATTCATGGGTTTTAGTGGTTGTAGGTTAAGCATACAAAGTTCTAGGTCCAATTCCAAGCCATACAAGGTGTTATAGGCACTTTAACACTCATTGGAGGAGTTTATGGTCTAAGGAGGTGTCTTTACGGTCCAAGAATGTTCTTGGGTCGTAAACTCAAGTTTGTCCCATTTGTGTATGTTTTGGTGCATTTCTTGAAGGATTATAAGGTTCTATGCACTCATGGAAGTTCATGGAGGCTTTTGGAGGTTTTTAAGGGGCAATTTAACACTTTAAAAGGTGTTTAAGGTTTATGAATGAGGGTTTACGGTCCAAGCATGATCTTGGGCCGTAAACTCATGTTTACCCCCTAAATGGTAAGATTTTGGTGCTCTAAGTCCATTCCTGCAAGTCCAAAGGTCTTTACTAAGCACTAGAAGTGGTTTGGAGGGGTTTTGGGGCTTCAAAACCCTCTTTGTTCACGGTTTTGGGAGGTGTTCCCAACCATAAACACAAGTTCATGGGTGTTTTGGGTTATTCAAACATAGATTTGCATACCAATGAAGTTAAACAACAAGTTAGGATAGATTGCTTACCAATTTGAGTTTTAGAGAGAGAGAGAGAGAGTAGTGAGAGAGAGTGATTTAAGAGAGAGAAAAAGCTTCAAAATGATGTCACTCAATCCCTTATATAGGGGTTGAGTTTATGGCCCGGTGGAATTCTACCCGATACTGACGTTAGACGAGGCTTTTGGTCACACCCGATTAAGTTGCCGTAACCCGATATGGTCGAAACTAAAAATTCTCTAATTATTAATTTAGAAGATTTTCTTGAGTTATTATCGTGTTTGAACACCCATTAAGTCATAATAAACGACCCAAAATTAATGACTTAATTTATTAACGAAACGGAAACAATTCGAAAACGACGAATTTTATTGATGAAACGGGTTATAATGACGGAAAAAATTTCGGGTTGTCACATTATCCCTCCGTTAGAGGGAATTTCGTCCCGAAATTCAAGATTAAGATACAATCATGGATCTGGAAATAGATGCGGATACTTTTGTTTCATCGAGTCTTCGCGCTCCCAAGTGAATTCTGGTCCCCGCTTGGCATTCCAGCGAACTTTCACTATCGGGATGCGACTTTGCTTCGTACGTTTGATCTCTTGATCCATGATTTCGACTGGTTCCTCCACAAAGTTTAGGTTTTCATTGATCTCAATCTCGTCCAAAGGGATCACGAGGGTTTCATCGGATAAACACTTTTTAAGGTTCGAGACGTGAAAGACGAGGTGGATGTTACTAAGCTCTTGAGGTAATTGGAGTTTATAGGCTACAGGACTGATCCTGGTGAGGATCTCGAAAGGTCCAATGTACCTCGGGTTAAGTTTCCCACGCTTTCTGAAGCGTACCATGCCTTTCCAAGGCGAGACCTTCAACAAAAAATGGTCTCCAACTTGAAACTCCAGAGGTTTCCGTCGTACATTGGCATAACTCTTCTGTCGATCTCGTGAGGCTTTCAGTCGTTCTCGAATCTGGATGATTTTCTCTGTGGTTTCTCGAATGATTTCAGGACCAGTGAGAGCACTGTTGGGGAATCGACTCTTGGCTAGCTGCGTGTCCCCTACCTCGGCCCAGCACAGAGGGGATCTGCACTTGCAACCATAGAGGGCCTCGAATGGGGCAGCCTTGATACTGGTGTGGTAACTGTTGTTATACGAGAACTCGATCAAAGGCAAATGTGTGTCCCACGACTTTCCGAAATCAATGACGCATGCTCTAAGCATGTCTTACAGGGTTTGGATAGTTCTCTCACTCTGTCCATTTGTCTGAGGGCGATAAGCCGTGCTCATGTCTATCTTAGTTCCAAGAGCTTTCTGAAGGGACTGCCAAAATCTTGAGGTAAACCTGCTATCTCGGTTAGAGATAATGGACGCAGGCACACCGTGCAGTCGGACAACCTCCTGGATGTAGATCCGCGCGAGTCTTTCCATCTTGAATGATTCTTTGATCCAAATGAAGAGAGCGGATTTTGTCAAACGATCGACAATTACCCAAATGGTATCGTGCGCACTCGGAGATTTGGGTAACTTGGTGATGAAATCCATCGTAATCATCTCCCATTTCTATTCAGGTATTTCGGGCTGCTAGAGCAGACCCGAAGGCTTCTAATACTCAACCTTTACCTTGGCGCAAGTCAAGCACTTGCCCACAAAAGTAGCGATCTCGGCTTTCATGTTTGGCCACCAATATTGCCTCTTGAGATCTAGGTATATCTTATCCGAACCCGGGTGAACAGAGTATCTAGTCTTATGTGCTTCCTCCATGACAACTTCCCTGAATCCTCTGAACTTTGGAGTCCAAATTCGGTCCATTAAACAGTAGACTCCGTCACCTCTGATCTCAAGTTTCTTATCCATTCCCCTCAAGGCTTCACTTGACACATTCTCTGGTTTGAGGGCTTCCAACTAGGCATCCCGGATTTGCATGGATAAGTGAGAATGGATAGCCATCGTCAGTGTCTTCACTTTGCGGTTTGAACTTTCTTTTCGGCTAAGGGCATCTGCCACCACATTAGCCTTGCGAGGATGGTAACGGATTTCACACTCGTAATCGCTGAGCAGCTCTACCCATCGTCATTACCTCATGTTTAAGTCCTTCTGATTGAAGATGTGCTGCAGGCTCTTATGGTCTGTGAAGATCGTACACTTGGTTCTATAAAGATAATGTCTCCAAATTTTCAATGCAAAGACTACGGCTCCTAGTTCCAAGTCATAAGTGGTATAGTTGACCTCGTGTGCCTTTAGATGTCTCGAGGCATATGCAATTACTTTTCCCCTTTGCATAAGCACACAGCCTAAGCCCTGGTTAGACGCGTCACAATAAACAACGAAGCCCTCCGTTCCTTCGGGCAAGGACAGGACCGGTGCGCTGCAAAAGGCTCGCTTTAACGTTCGGAGCGCGGTTTCTTGCTTTTCACTCCAACAAAAGGGTACACCTTTCTATGTTAGAGTGGTTAGAGGTTTGGCGATTCTGGAAAAATTCTGGATGAATCTCCGATAATAGCCGGCGAGACCCAAGAATTAACGAATTTCTATGGGTGTCTTCGGTGCCGACCAATTCTCTATTGCTTTGATCTTGGATGGATCCACGTGAATACCCTCTTCGCTTACCACGTGACCGAGGAAAGTTACCTTCCGAATCCAGAATTCACACTTGGAAAATTTCGCGTTCAGCTTTTCGGATCTAAGGGTTTCCAACACTGACCTCAAGTGTTGCTTGTGATCTTCTTCACTTCTGGAGTAGAAAAGTATGCCGTCAAGGAACACGATGACGAACTTGTCTAAGAAGGGACGACACACCCGGTTTATCAGGTCCATGAACACAGCCGGTGCATTGGTTAGACCGAAGGGCATCACTACGAACTTGTAGTGTCCATACCGAGTCCTGAAAGCTGTTTTGGAAACATCACTCTCATGAACTCGTAGCTGATGGTGTCTTGACCTAAGGTCTATCTTTGAGAAGTAGCTAGCTCCCTGAAGTTGGTCGAAGAGGTCATCGATTCGAGGAAGAGGATAACGGTTCTTGATGGTCAACTTATTCAACTCACGGTAGTCGATACACATCTGCAAGGATCCATCTTTCTTCTTCACAAACAAAACCAGAGCTCCCCAGGGTGAGGAACTCGGTCTGATGAACCCTTTGCTGAATGACTCGTTGAGTTGGCTGGATAACTCCTGCATTTCTGCTGGAGCTAAGCGATATGGAGACTTGGCTACGAGGGTAGCTCTAGGGATTAGGTCGATGCAAAACTCAACTTGACATTCAGGAGGAATTCCCGGGAGCTCTTCGGGAAAGACGTCAGGAAAGTTGCAGACTTCGGGGATGCTCGCGAGGTCTTTAACTTCTTGTTTCTCGTTGATGACATGGGCTAGGAATGCTTGGCATTCCTTCTGCAGAAGCTTTTGAGCTTTGATGTAGGAAATGATGCGAAGATTGGAGCTAAGCTTATCGCCATAGATCACGAGAGTCTGGCCAGAGGGGAGATTGAGACGAATGGCTTTTTTGTAACAAAGGATATCAACATGATTGGGACTCAACCATTCCATGTCGATGATAACATCAAAGCTCTTTATGGAGACTGGCATAAGATCGATGGGAAAAGAATGGTCATTCAGGGTAGTACAACCTATGAAAATATCGCTAGCGTTTTCTTTCTCACCGTTAGCCATCTCGACAGTAAATGTTTCGGTTAATGGTTGGGGATTTTGTTTAAGAAGGCGTTTGAATGACCGCTAACAAAACTATGATTAGCTCTAGAATCGAAAAGGATACTAGCATAAGAGTTGTCAAGAAGGAACGTACCCGAGACAATAGTGGGGTCGGCGACAGCCTCCTCCCGTCCCATAGCTAGGACTCTCCCCGTGTTGCCAACTGATGCCGCCTTGGGGCAATTCCTCTTGAAGTGCCCAACTTCACCATAATTATAGTAGGCCTGGCCGACACCCACTCCGGAATATTGATTTGTTGATTGGGCTGGTTTTCTGCATTTTTGAGCAAGGTGGCCCTTCTTGCCACAGTTGTTACAGAGATGTTCGCGACATGGCCCGGGAGTACGGTGATGGTAGTTGCACTTACTGCACCAAGGAAGGGTACCGGTATATCCACTGGTAGGAGTCTGAGCTGTGGATCCGACGGCAGAAACAGCAGCAGGGGCAATAGCAGCGTGGACTGCTACCATTTGTTGTTTCTTAGAGGACCCTTGTGTACTTTGGGCCTTCCGTTTGTTCCAGAATTTCTTTTTACTTCCACCACTACTCTTAACCGGCTCGGGAGTGGTGGTCTCCTCATCAGGGTTGTCTCCGTGATCAATCAGGGTTTGCGCCAAAGATTTAGCGCTGTCGAATGTGTCTGGCTTTGCGGCCAACACATTCCCTTTTGTTGGTTGGGTTAGCCCCCAGATAAACCTTTCAATCTTTTTACTCTCCGGGGTAACCATTCCCGGACAGAGCAGCGCCAAGTCTTCGAATCTAGAGGTGTAGACTATGTCGGAACCCTTCATCTTGAGATTCCATAGTTCATGCTCCAATTTCTGCATCTCGCACCGCGGGCAGTATTCAGCAAAGAAGGAGATCCTTCATGGCCTCCCAACCCATAGCATTAGCTACACGTAGAGTTAAGGATTTGACTCGGCCGTTCCACCAAGTCAAGGCTTTATCGGTGAAGGTACAAGCGGCGAACTTCACCTTATCAGATTCCGAACAAGCATACATTTCAAAGATAGATTCGATTTTCTCGAACCATCGGGTTAAGGAAATGACACCTCCAATGCCATCGAAGGATGTGGGTTTCGCGTTCACCTCCTGAACCACCGAGGTTCATTTGCGCTGGAACGTTTCCTTCCGGTGTCCCTGACCATCGTCCTGTTTTTGAGGTTGGGGACCACCTCCTGAACCACCGAGGTTCATTTGCGACATGGCGGCTGCTACTGCGGCAGTAACAGCTGCCTGGAACATTACAGGATCAAATTGAGGAGGAGGTGGTGGCGGAGGAGGATTGTTGTTCTTTGAACTGGGTCTCTTTCTTGGAGGCATCTTGATCTATAAAGATCAGGAAAGAGAGGATGGTAAGTCCTCTGATCTGAATCAAGAGATATGACAGATATTGGATTCTATTAAGCGATAAAGCAGGAACGAGTTATCAAAGCAGATAAATTATCGCTAAAAGAATGATCGAGGAGCAACGTTGGAATGAGGATTTCTATAATGAAGCTGGCACTAGAAATACTCCCATAGTATTTCGTGATTCGCTGCGACGACGGCTCATTGTTTGGGTATTGGGTGAGTTTTAGGCATGCTGAGCACTACAGTCACTCCCAAGCACATGTTGGCCCGCGTCTTGAATGAATATAGTTGGCCAGGCTATATTGACCCTAGACACGACTACATAACTGCCCAGGTTTAACCGCAGCGTACAACACCCATTTACTTATGTTTTGTTCTACTTGTAGTTACAGATTTCGACAGTTAGGTATACTTGTATACTTTTGAAAATACTTATATTATAAGGTATACTTTTAGTTCAGAGCACTTAGACCCCTTAGTGTTTATAGTCTTATACCATGTAAGGTTTCGTATACTTAGTTCACTATAAACAAGGGCTCTGATACCAATCTGTCACACCCCAAAACCCAGGGCGGAAACGTTCCAGCGCGGAGGTGACTTCATGTTAAGTATCAAAACCAATGTGCATAGTAAGCGAAGTAAACAAACATTACATTACATATCAGAATTTACATTTGTTTGAAAGTAACAAGGTTACAAGTGTTATACATATGTATATATGATCAAAAGTAAAGACATGTCTTCTACGAACTCCATCTTCGCCAAAAGGATTGCTAAGGTACCAGTCTAATGCAAACCTGAGAATACAAGCAGTTTGAAAATCAGCATAAAGCTGGTGAGTTCATAAGTGTTTGTTTTCTGGAAATGAACATGTTTCCTTTAGTTTTCTGAAAAAGTTTTTATCCAAGAAAATCCCATATTTTCTTTTTAACACAGTTTAATACGTATAACTTTAGACTGAAAACCATGGGAATACCATCCCGTATCACAGTAGGTAGTTTTAATACATAAAACTATAGATTGAAAACCATGGGAATACCATCCCGTACTAGATAGTTTTAATATTTAAAACTATTAAAAACCATGGGAATACCATCCCGTAATAGATCAAAGATAGATATAACAATCCGTGAATAAACTTATATTAATACGTATTGTGAGTCGGGTAACCATGCTGATATGACAACGAGACCTCCTTGAGGTTCGTCAGACGTCGGACAATATCCAGAATTTGTCACCCCAGGCGTGCCCGCCTAACTGTAGCTAGCAGTTAAGGTGTGGGATTGTCAGTCCCGAATAGATCTATTCAAAAGTTTGCCAGATGTTTGTAGAGTTAAATCAGTTTTAAGTTTCGAAAACATTTATAGTTTGCTTGTATTCCCCCCTGGAAACATTGAAAAACACTGAAAAAGCTGTAGGGGTATGAACTCACCAGTCGAGGAACGTGTCGTCTAGGATGCTAAGTGTCAGATCGGGGCTTGATAACGCGTGAGGTTCCTATGTAATATGAAATGATACACAATTGTATCTAATTAGACTTCAAACCACTAATTAGATAAGAGTAAACACTTCTAGATGCGAAAACACTTCAATTCAAGTGTTTGGAGTGACTCGGGTAGCATCTATGGACGAGTATGGCTTGGATATGGAGTTTACTCTTCAAGAGTAAACTCCTTTAGGAGTTTACGGTCCAAATGACCCACTCCCCATGAGTTTACGACCATAAACTCATGGTGGGGTGTTCTTGGTTGCTAAATAGCCTTATAACTCATGAGGGGTGATGCCAGGCTTGGTTTCAATGCATTTGAATGAGATTTGAACATCCTAAGGACCATTTGAGGAGTTTACGGCAGTAAACTATGAGCTTACGGCCGTCAAATCTTATGTGCCATGTCTTAAGGTGTTTTGGTGGTCCTAGGTCACTACAATCCACAAAGGAAGGTTTTAGGGTTGATTCCATGGCTTAGGAAGTGATTAAGACTTGAATTGACCTTGGAAAAGTAGTTTACGGTCTATGAAGATGTTCTTGGGATTTTACTACCTTAAACACATGAGTTTACAACCGTAAACTCATGTTTGTCCATGATTCATGGGTTTTAGTGGTTGTAGGTTAAGCATACAAAGTTCTAGGTCCAATTCCAAGCCATACAAGGTGTTAAAGGCACTTTAACACCCATTGGAGGAATTTATGGTCTAAGGAGGTGTGTTTACGGTCCAAGAATGTTCTTGGGCCGTAAACTCAAGTTTGTCCCATTTGTGTATGTTTTGGTGCATTTCTTGAAGGATTATAAGGTTCTATGCACTCATGGAAGTTCATGGAGGCTTTTGGAGGTGTTTAAGGGGCAATTTAACACTTTAAAAGGTGTTTAAGGTCTATGAATGAGGGTTTACAGTCCAAGCATGCTCTTGGGCCGTAAACTCATGTTTACCCCCTAAATGGTAATATTTTGGTGCTCTAAGTTAGGGGTGGCAATTGTTGACACGACACGACAAAAATACACGAAACGAAACGAAATTGGGACGAAACTGAAATTCGAATTCGTGTTCGTGTCGTGTTCGTGTTAAGTGAAAAAAACATGATGTCGTGTCGTTTTGTGTTCGTGTTTAAAATTTGACACGAAATTAACACGATTTGCATTTATTTGTCATGTTTTTCGTGTTTTTCGTGTTATGTATGATTAAATATTAATTAAATAAACTAACTTTTTATTATGTTATCTTTGTCGTGTCGTGTCGTGTTTGTCATTTTTTAATCGGTTCGTTTTCGTGTTAGTTAAAAAAACACGACATTGTGTCATGTCGTGTTCGTGTTACATAAAACTTTGTCATCTCGTTTTGTGTCAAACAAAAATACGACACGATGGCCCGATTTGCCACCCCTACTCTAAGTCCATTCCTGCAAGTCCAAAGGTCTTAACTAAGCACTAGAAGTGGTTTGGAGGAGTTTTAGGGCTTCAAAACCCTCTTTAGAGGTGTTCACGGTTTTGGGAGGTGTTCCCAACTGTAAACACATGTTCATGGGTGTTTTGGGTGATTCAAACATAGATTTGCATACCAATGTAGTTAAACAACAAGTTATGATAGATTGCTTACCAATTTGAGGCTTGAAAGGGGGGTTTTGGATCAATTTCGAGTTTTAGAGAGAGAGAGAGAGTAGTGAGAGAGAGTGATTTAAGAGAGAGAAAAAGCTTCAAAATGATGTCACTCAATCCCTTATATAGGGGTTGAGTTTATGGCTCGGTGGAATTCTACCCGATACTGACGTTAGACGAGGCTTTTGGTCGCACCCGATTAAGTTGCCGTAACCCGATATGGTCGAAACTAAAAATTCTCTAATTATTAATTTAGAATATTTTCTTGAGTTATTATCATGTTTAAAGACCCATTAAGTCATAATAAACGACCCAAATTTAATGACTTAATTTATTAACGAAACGGAAACAATTCGAAAACGACGAATTTTATTGACGGAACAGGTTATAATGACGGAAAGAATTTCTGGTTGTCACACCTTTTACTGATGGGATCCCGCAAAAGATGGGACTCTAGTTGCACAAGTTTTTAAAACAATATAAAAGCATACTTAATACTGATGATTGGAAGTGAACCTATACTATAGTAGGTCCCTTCGTTGCCTCTTTCCATTCTGAGGTCAAACTCCTCATGTTCCATCGTCGTTCTTCTCTGTTGGGAAATTCCTCTTGAAGTGTCCCATTACGCCACATAGATGGCGTATCCGAGAGATTTCGACATTGGTGGTTGAAGTAATGTGTTGGATCCGCGTCCTGCAGCAGCTGTTAGTATGTCCGTTCTTGTTGCAATTAAAGCTGTGTAACGAATGACAATTACCTAGATGATGGAAGCTGCATTTATTGCATTTTGGTAGGTTTCCGGCATACAGTCTGGCTGGGTCAGGGGCAATTGGGATACCTAAAGGAATGGCAGTAGGAGGTACAGATGTCGTGGCTGTGAAGGTTGTCACCGATGATTGTTTCTTGTTCGCCCCTCGGAGTGATTTGTCCTTAGATTTAGCCTAGAACTTCCGTTTGTTATTCTTTGTCTTGGAATTCGGGGTGTCGTGGTAGCTCGTTACTTGCTGAGGTACTTGATTGTTACTTGGATTGGAATTATTGTTAACAATCCCGCTAATATTCGCGCTGTTAGCATTAAGGTGGTTCAGAACAGCTG
Source organism: Lactuca serriola (assembly GCF_051521515.1). Taxonomy (NCBI): domain Eukaryota; kingdom Viridiplantae; phylum Streptophyta; class Magnoliopsida; order Asterales; family Asteraceae; genus Lactuca; species Lactuca serriola. The sequence goes on along the minus strand of NC_136416.1, from coordinate 131,150,018 downwards.
TCATGGCAGCTGAGACTGCAGCTTGAAAGGTAGTTGCATCAATCTGAAGAGTTGGTGTTTGGTTGATGGGTTGATCGTTTTTCTTCGGCGACATGATTCTGTTACACGGAAAGAAAATGGATTTGTGAGTGAGTACGAGTGAACCTGCATCATTTTGATTCTGGCTAAGAGGTGAGTTATCATACATGAAAACTTAGCTTATACACGTTATGATGTAATCAAGATTGGGCGGATAATAAAATGTGTGATTCTACTCTAGTTTCACATCCCAATGAGGAAAAGAAGCTAAATTAGAAATCTCACATTCTATTGTCTACCAGGTCTTCGTTATATATAACTCGGGAGTGTCATAAGCGAGGAAAGTCATAATAATAATATCCTTTTTGATGAACTAGAATTCCTAGTAAGGCTACCATTGAACTACATCCCTATGATGCAGTCCTAGTAAAGAGTAGAAATAAGTTCGTAGAATGGTCTCAAGACGTTTGACGTTCAAACTGGGGGTACCGTTGGTTGGTGAATAACATGATCCAACCTTTGAAAGAGACCTGGAAATGTTTCCGGAGTTAAATTACTATAGTCCAATGACTTGACTAAAGCAAGTTTCAGATAAAATCCAACGATAGTATGATGAAAGGTAATTGAACAAAGAGTGACACGAAAGTTAGCCGACTGTCAATATCATCGATGTTTAAGATGTAAAAAGTTCGGGGAGAATTGACCTTGTAGTAGGTCTTACATCACATCCGGAGTAGAAAAGTCTTTGATAGCATAAAGACCTAACTAAAAGTACTTACAATACAAGGTAGTCACGTAGAAAAGTGCTACACAGAACATAGACTCCAACACGGTTCTTTAAAACAAAGAAGGAAGGTAAGTTATCTCCTATTGGCGACGGTCACCCCTATGGTGAACGCTTAGTTCAGCTAGTGCTTGCAACAGGGTCTCACGGTTACTCTCAGATCTCTCACTTGTGTGTTCAAGGCGATTGGTGTGGAGGGTATGCATTCCTACATTGGTATCAACCTCTGCGATACAATGGAGAGCCGTCCTGCCCTGAATTTCATTTCGAGCAGCTCTACGGATCAGGATTAGTAGAACTTTGTCTGCTGAGCTCCCTTCGTCTACGTTGTAGAAGCTTCAGTCTCTATTAAACGACATAGGTTGATCTTGCTCTTCGCTCCTTGTTTCCAAGCATTCTACCCAAGGAGGCGTCGGGCCATGAAAAGTCGGACGAGGGTTAGGATTTGGAATGGGAGCTACCGGGGGTAGGTTCTCAACCTCGGGCCTGGAGTTATCATCATCTGAAAGGTCTTCAGCATGGTGATCATTCAAAGGGATTGGATGATCATTCTCGAGTTCTTCTCCAAACCATCCAGCATTGCCTTCATTCGGAAGGTACGGGTTGCCGTGGGGATGGAGTCCAGCCATGTTATCTACGCGAGAATTGGGGTAAGAAAATAATTATTAGATGAACTATCTAGATAATTATAAGAAAATCTTTATTAGTTACATCACTATTTGTAAAGTGCATACCGATTATATGTAATCAAACAGGATAGGCCTTCGAATAAGTGACCTAAACTCCAAATTCACGAGGAACAAGGGTAAAGCAAAATTTCACAGATTCTGAGCCTATATCATCCAAGTTACATATAACCTTAATGTAACCACTTAGCAACTATTGACCTGGTAATGAAGATCCTCTTTTTCTTTAGTTCTCAAGTAATTATTTATAGTAACACCAAATACCCCTATGGTATTTCATTGTGGTAGTGTTGGTAAGTTTTTAAACTTTTTGCCATATCACAACCATTCTTGGGCATGTGCTAATCACTCCTCGGACCATCATAGTTAATCAGGCTATGCCACTCCCAAGACTGGCCATACACCCTCGAGCTTACCCGTGATATTCAACAATCGTAATACCTTTGTTCTTGTCATTATGACACGGAGTTTAGTATGAATGCAGGCACATATACTTAGTCAAATATTTTATTATTTAAAAGTATAAACTCTTGGTCAGAGTATTTTTAATGCCATTGTATTTATAGTTAGTATATCTTTTATGGGTTGATATACTTAATTTACTATAAACAATGCTCTGATACCAATTTGTCACACCCCAAAACCGAGAACGGCGGAAACGTTCTAGGGCGGAGGACGTCATGTAATGTATCACAACAATGTAAAGTAGTAAACAAGCAACAACATCATCCATTGCATTAATAGTATAATTTTAAATATATGCGTGTTCTTTCATAGTATAAGACAACATAATAAATAATCGAAATAAAAGATGATTCTTGACTGCTTCGTCTTCACAAAACCTGGTCGTCGTACCTATCTATTTGTGACCTGAGGATACAAGTTATTTTGAAAGCGAGTATCAGCAATAAAGCTGGTGAATTCATAAGTATTAATGTGTCTTTGACTTGTAAAACTGGAAAGTAAAGACTTGTAAATGTTTGAAGAAGAGTTTGTATGAGTATGAAAGTATTTGTAGATAATTGTAAACATTTGAAAACCCTATAAAATCCCATATTTCCTATTAGTGTAAAAGTATTCTTCTACCAAGACCCGACTGTTTTTGTAACAACGAAAATTTTAAGACAAATTTTTCATTTCTTAAAAATATATTTCCATCCAAAATAAGTCATAAAGATCCAATGTATCATGTCATAATACAAATCATATAAATCCCAAGATCATAAATCCCCCATCAGTGTGTACAGATCACGCCGGCGCCTTCCCATGGTCCTTGCTGGTACCTGAAACACATATCACAACAACTGTAAGCATAAATGCTTAGTGAGTTCCCCAAAATACAACCTACGCACATACGCCTTTCCAGGCCCTGACCTTCCGGTCCATGTGTCTCAGGGGACTTCCGTCCCGACTAGATAAACCTTACGGTCCACATTACAACGCCTTCCGGCCCATAACATATTCGCCTTCCGGCCCATAACATAATGCCTTCCGGCCCATATCAAGCATATCATACATGGCGCATATAACGATTAACTTATCACACATAACACATATATCTCATACCAAATCTGACCTTCCGATCGCACAGTCAAACCCTTCCGGGTATAGTATACTGAGAAGACTCACCTCGTGGAAAGTCTAAGATCTCGAGTCCTTGCTAACACCGACCCCGAACGACGGCTCAACCTCGCCTAAACATAAAAATATCATTTATTACACAAGGACTTCCACAACTTAGAACTTTACTCCTTATCATCATTCCTCAGAGGGTAAAAGACCATTTTACCCTTCCTTGACCTAAAGTCCTCAAGTTGACCAAAACCCTAAAAGTCAAGAAAAGTCAAACCCTAAGAGTACGCGGGGCGTACGTCGCCAACCCCTCCCTGATCGGGGTCTCCACCCAGTACGCTGCGCGTACTGGAAGTTACGCCCAACGTAACCCCCAGAATCAGCCACTCTCCATTTCTGGTCTTAATCGGTTAAGCCATTACTTCCACTTCTAGATCCGACTCTTCTATTGTGTCTAAGCCCATAAAGTCGAGACCTTTAAGCCTTGGCACGGCTGTAAAGGCTCCAACATCACAATACAACCTTTTATTCAAACTCAAGGACCTAGATCTCATGCATGGTGAAATCCCCACGTCCAAGATGCCATTTTTATGAGTCTACAACTCCAATAGATCAGAAATATGAAGTATCTAAGCTTATGGAGGCCATTTGCACAAAAGTCTCCACCTTTGGGACTTAAACCCTAGAAAATAACCTTTTAAGCATACAACATGAACCAAGTGACAAGATCCGAACTTTATACCTGGAAATGAAGCTTTAGCCCTTGCAAAGTTCAGATCTACACTTGAGCACCACTTCTAGCCTCTCCAACAAGCTCTTCTTCTTCTATGCAACCTTGAAATGGCACCACCAAGCTTAGAATACACACACAATGGCCTAAGAACGAGGGTACACTCTTTTTAGGGTTTCACTCTGAGGGATGGTGGCTGAGAAGACCAGCCACATGTTCCTTTTATAGCCCCATCAAAGAAATTTAGGGTTTGGGTCTGAATAAGTTACGCCGGGCGTAACCTTGGGTACGCCCCGCGTACCTGAGGGGAAACGCATCCAAAATGAGGCGCGCGAGTACGCGTAGCGTACACCTTGTACGCCCAGCATACTCGCCTACCATGAAAACCCTAAATCACTAACTTAACCAAGATGTAAAGCCAAAAGAAGAATACCTGGATTCCGGGCTGTTAGAATTCTCCCCCACTAGAATCAGACTTCACCCCCGAAGTCTCATACCGAAAACAACTCTGGATATTGATCCCGCATCTCAGACTCGGTCTCCCATGTCAGCTCGGACCCTTTCCGATGTTGCCACTGCACTTGTACCAGGGGTATTTCCTTGTTCCTCAAAACCTTAACTTTCCGATCCCTGATCGCTACTGGTCTCTCCACATAGTTCAAGCCTGCATCCACCTGAATATCATCCAAGGGCACCACTGCCGACTCGTCGGCAATACATTTCCTCAACTGCGAGACATGAAAGGTATCATGAATCTGCCCCAACTCAGCAGGTAACTCCAACCGGTAGGCTACCCGGCCCACCCTAGCAATTACCCTGAAGGGTCCAATATACCGGGGTCCCAACTTGCCCCTTTTCCTGAATCGTATCACCTCTTTCCAAGGAGAGACCTTTAGGAGCACAAGGTCGCCAACCTGAAACTCGAGCTTGGACCGCCGCATGTCCGCATAACTCTTCTGGCGACTCTGCGCAGTCAACAACCTCTGCCTGACCTGCTGAATCTGCTCGGTCGTCTGGAGTACAATCTCCGTGCTACCCATCACCATCTGCCCCATTTCTCCCCAACAGATGCGGGTGCGACACCTCCGACCATACAACAGCTCAAAGGGTGGCATATCAATGCTCGAATGATGGATGTTGTTGTACGAAAACTCTGCTAAAGGCAGATAGGTGTCCCAGCTCCCTCCAAAATCCAAAACACATGCACGGAGCATATCCTCAAGCGTCTGAATCGTCCGCTCGCTCTGTCCGTCTGTCTGCGGGTGGTATGCGGTACTGAAATGTAGTCTCGTACCCAACTCCTCATGAAACTTCTTCCAAAACTTGGAAGTAAAACGCATATCACGATCTGAAACAATCGACATCGGGACCCCATGCCGCGATACCACCTCCCTCGCGTATAGTTCCGCCAACTTCTCCGCAGAAGAGCTCTCGCTGATGGCTAGAAAATGAGCGCTCTTCGTCAATCTATCCACGATCACCCAAATCGCGTCGACTCCCCTCGCAGTCCGCGGCAATTTGGTGATAAAATCCATGGTAATCTGTTCCCACTTCCATTCGGGAATCTCAAGCGGCTGCAACTTACCGTGCGGACGTTGGTGCTCGGCCTTAACCTTCCGACAAGTCAGGCATCTCTCAACAAACCATGCAACATCCATTTTCATACAGGGCCACCAATACTCCTTCCTTAGGTCCAAATACATTTTCGTAGCCCCGGGATGAATCGAGAATTTCAAACAATGCGCTTCCTCCATCAAAATAGTACGCGTACCGCCCACAAACGGTACCCAAATCAGACCCTGAAAGGTCATAAGTCCTCGACCATCCGTAACGAATCCTGATACCTGACCTACAACCCGCTCTCTCTTCTGGTTTTCTGGTTTCGCAGCCTCAGCCTGAGCTCCACGAATGGTATCTAAAATCAGGGTCATCACCGTCAACCTCATACAAATATCTCGGATCGGGGCGCTTTCTGCCCTACGGCTCAACGCGTTGGCTACCACATTATTAGCCTTATCCGGGTGGGACAGGATCTCACAATCGTAATCCTTCACCACATCCAACCATCTCCTCTGTCGCATATTCAGGTTTGGCTGATCCATCAAGTACTTCAGACTCTTGTGGTCCGTGTAGATGGTACACCGAACCCTATAAAGATAATGCCACCAGATCTTGAGGGCAAACACCACAGCCCCCAATTCCAGGTCGTGGGTGGGATATCTCGACTCATGAGGCTTCAACTGCCTCGAAGCATACGCTATCACATGCCCCCTCTGCATAAGCACCGCCCCTAAACCCGATATAGATGCATCACAGTACACCACAAAATTCTCCATCCCTTCCGGGAGTGCAAGCACCGGGGCCTTGCACAATTTCTGACGAAGGGTCTCGAATGAGGACTGCTGCTCCGGTCCCCACGAAAATGCAACACACTTCCGGGTCATCCTAGTAAGTGGCATGGCGATCTTGGAGAAATCCTTGATAAACCTGCGATAATATCCAGCCAAACCCAGAAAGCTCCTGATCTCGGTGGGCGATCTCGGCACTTCCCATCTCATCACCGCCTCTATCTTGGCCGGATTGACCAAAATCCCTTTCTGGTTAACGAGGTGCCCTAGGAACTGGACCTCTCGTAACCAGAAATCACACTTGGAGAATTTGGCATACAGCCTCTCCGATCTCAGAACTCCAAGAATCTCCCTCAAATGCTCCTCGTGCTGCTCCCTAGACCTCGAATATACCAGAATATCATCAATGAATACGATCACCGACCGATCCAGCATCGGCCTGCACACCCTGTTCATGAGATCCATGAACGCAGCTGGGGCATTGGTGAGCCCAAAAGGCATCACCACAAACTCATAATGTCCATAACGAGTTCTGAAAGCAGTCTTCTAAATATCTTCATCCCGAACCCTCATCTGATGATAACCCGACCTCAAGTCTATCTTGGAGAACCAAGATGCCCCCTGCAACTAATCGAACAGATCGTCGATCCTAGGTAACGGATACCGGTTCTTAACCGTCAACTTGTTCAACTCCCGGTAATCGATACACATCCGGTGTGAACCATCCTTTTTCTTGACAAACAAAATCGGCGCTCCCCAAGGTGAGCTACTTGGCCGGATAAACCCCTTCCCCAACAGCTCCTGAAGCTGCGAGGATAACTCCTGCATTTCCAGTGGAGCGAGACGATAAGGCGCCTTGGCGATGGGCGCCGCTCCCGGAACCAAATCGATACGGAACTCCACTGACCTTTCCAGAGGCACACCTGGTAACTCTTCGGGGAACACATCCGAAAACTCGCATACAACAGGAACGTCATCAACTGAATTGGGCCTCCCCGAGGCCACTCGAGTATCCGTCACGTAGGCTATGAACCCATTGCAGCCCTGCTGCAAACTCTGCCTCGCCCTGGCAGCCGAACAAAACGCCGACCCACACCGGGTCCCCTCGCCATACACCGAAAGCACTCCCCCACTAGGGTCTCGAATCGTCGCCAGCTGTCTCTCGCAGTCAATAACTGCCCCAAACTTACTCAACCAGTCCATGCCCACGATAACGCAGACATCCCCCATCGCTATAGGAACCAAGTCTATAGGGAATTTGACACCAAAAATCTCGAGAACACATCCTCGAATCACGTCTGTGGCATATATCACTTTCTCATCAGCTATGGAAACCCTCAGAGGTCGACTCATCACTTCCCGATCAGTACCGAGGTGCTGACTAAAAGCCAGATATACGAAAGACCTACTCGCACCCGAGTCAAATAATACTAAAGCACGTACAGAATTCACAAGGAAAGTACCTACGCATATCATGAAATAAGCATAACATTTCATAAAAGAATAATAAATACATGAAAGAATACATACCAACCACAACATCGGGCGCCGCGCGGACCTCCTCCGCAGTCAACTGGAAAGCTCTCACACGAGCCCTCGGGGCCTCGGCCTTCACTGGTCGAGGCTCAGTAGCCCTAGCAGCTGGTGCAGATCCCTGGAGAAGCTGAGGGCACTCGGCCTTTTGATGGACGGTCTGGTTGCAATGCAAGAAGACCATAAACCCCTTGGGGCAATCCCTAGCAATGTGCCCCTCCTTGCCACACTTGTAGCAAGCACCTGATCGACATGTCCCCTCGTGACCCTTGCCGCACTTTCCGCAAGTGTGGCCCTTCTGACCTCCAGTCCTCGAATCGGCGGACTTAGTCTGCTTGGCTGCCGGCTGAGACTGAGCCGGCCGTCGATCCACCCGTTGAGACTCGGCCTCCTCCCTGGCCTGGGTCTCCAACTCGATCTCGCGCTTCCTGGCATTCGCCTGAAGCTCAGCAAAAGTCTGATATGTCGAGTTCGATACAAACTCCTGGATATCCCTCCTCAACACACCCAAATACTGGCTCATCCGAGCCTGCTCCGTGGACACCTGCTCGGGGCAGAACATCGCCCTCTCATGAAACTTCCACGTGATCACCGTGACAGAATCATTACCCTGCTTGAGGGTCAAGAACTCCTGAACTAACCATTCCCTCTCCACCGGGGGAACGTACTCGTCTCTGAACATGGTGGTAAATCTCTCCCATGTCACAGCTGAAACCTCTGCCAGAGTGAAGTTCGCCGTCACGAACTTCCACCAATCCTTTGCTCCCAGGCGGAGCTGGTTCAAGGCGAACCGTACCCTTAGATGCTCCGGACATGAACAAGTGTAGAAGCATCCCTCGATATCAGCAATCCATCTCATCGCAGCGATCGGATCCTGTGTCCCGTCAAACTCAGGTGGCTTCGTGTTGCTGAACTCCCGGAACAGCAACAAGTCACCTCCATGTGGTCTGGCAGCGGCTGCAGCCTCAGTCAACGCGACGTACCGCTCATCAAATGTCTCCATCAGAGTGGTCTTAATAGACCCAAACATCTCCGGAATCTCTGCCCGGATCGCTGCAGCCACCTCCTCATGAATCATCTGACGAATCTCCTCGTCACTCACACTACTCGAACTAGGTCTGTGGCGTGGTCCAACCATGATGCCTCTGAAATACAACATAGAAATATCAGAGACTCTATCAAGCATAATCGTACTCAACAACGCAACCCTACTCAGTCTCCGATACCCATGGATTCTTACTTGGGTTGCCCACTGACCCGGTGTCTTCGGTAGTACGGGCCCAATACTACCAACTACACCGCATCAGCATTCACCCCAAGTCCTCCTCCCCAAACCCCGGATTCTGAGTACTCTATTCTTGCCATGCACTAACTACCCGCTCACTCTCAAAGCATCTCATAGCAACAGATTTCCCTAGACTAAGGCATCATAAATCAGGCCACTCTAGTCCTAATATGAATACCTAGTCTTCTAGCATGCATTTCATATCATATCATATCTCATATATCGTAAGGGTATTTTGGGGATTTTTACCGTTCGGGCGCTGGCTGATCATACACACTGCTTCATCCTTGGTTACCACAAAATCCTTTATAAAAATTTTTATGCTTTTGTTTTTGAAAGATTTTCTCAAATCCTCGGTTTGAGTTCAGTTACGCCCGAAGGTGTACCCGAATTCCCCAAACCAAGGCTCTGATACCAACTTGTAACAACGGAAATTTTAAGACAAATTTTTCATTTCTTAAAAATATATTTCCATCCAAAATAAGTCATAAAGATCCAATGTATCATGTCATAATACAAATCATATAAATCCCAAGATCATAAATCCCCCATCAGTGTGTACAGATCACGTCGGCGCCTTCCCACGGTCCTCGCTGGTACTTGAAACACATATCACAACAACTGTAAGCATAAATGCTTAGTGAGTTATCCAAAATACAACCTACGCACATACGCCTTTCCAGGCCCTGACCTTCCGGTCCAAGTGTCTCAGGGGACCTCCGTCCCGACTAGGTAAACCTTCCGGTCCTACCCACGCCAACCTTGCGGTCCACATTACAACGCCTTCCGGCCCATAACATATTCGCCTTCCGGCCCATATCAAGCATATCATACATGGCACAGATAACGATTAACTTATCACACATAACACATATCTCATACCAAATCCGACCTTCCGATCGCACAGTCAAACCCTTCCGGGTATAGTATAGTGATAAGACTCACCTCGTGGAAAGTCTAAGATCTCGAGTCCTTGCTAACACCGACCCCGAACGACGGCTCAACCTCGCCTAAACATAAAAATATCATTTATTACACAAGGACTTCCACCACTTAGAACTTTACTCCTTATCATCATTCCTCAGAGGGTAAAAGACCATTTTACCCTTCCTTGACCTAAAGTCCTCAAGTTGACCAAAACCCTAAAAGTCAAGAAAAGTCACACCCTAAGAGTACGCGGGGCATACGTCGCCAACCCCTCCCTGATTGGGGTCTCCACCCAGTACGCTGCGCGTACTGGAAGTTACGCCCAGCGTAACCCCCAGAATCAGCCACTCTCCATTTCTGGTCTTAATCGGTTAAGCCATTACTTCCACTTCTAGATCCGACTCTTCTAATGTGTCTAAGCCCATAAAGTCGAGACCTTTAAGCCTTGGCACGGCTGTAAAGGCTCCAACATCACAATACAACCTTTTATTCAAACTCAAGGACCTAGATCTCATGCATGGTGAAATCCCCACGTCCAAGATGCCATTTTTAGGAGTCTACAACTCCAATAGATCAGAAATATGAAGTATCTAAGCTTATGGAGGCCATTTACACAAAAGTCTCCACCTTTGGGACTTAAACCCTAGAAAATAACCTTTTAAGCATACAACATGAACCAAGTGACAAGATCCGAACTTTATACCTGGAAATGAAGCTTTAGCCCTTGCAAAGTTCAGATCTACACTTGAGCACCACTTCTAGCCTCTCCAACAAGCTCTTCTTCTTCTATGCAACCTTGAAATGGCACCACCAAGCTTAGAATACACACACAATGGCCTAAGAACGAGGGTACACTCTTTTTAGGGTTTCACTATGAGGGATGGTGGCTGAGAAGACCAGCCACATGTTCCTTTTATAGCCCCATCAAAGAAATTTAGGGTTTGGGTCTGAATAAGTTACGCCGGGCGTAACCTTGGGTACGCCCCGCGTGCCTGAGGGGAAAGCGTCCAAAATGAGGCGCGCGAGTACGCGCAGCGTACTCGCCTACCATGAAAACCCTAAATCCCTAACTTAACCAAGATGTAAAGCCAAAAGAAGAATACCTGGATTCCGGGCTGTTACAGTTTTGTAAGTAAGCATCACTGTATATGTAATGGTTTTTCCCTTGTTTAACTATTACTATAAAAGTTATACCCTGCCTCGTTGTTTATGTGTATGAGTCACAATATAAAGGTAATAAGGAAAATAGTTTATCTATATCAAATATATCCTACCTCGTCGTTCATGTGGATGTGTCACAAAGTAAAGGAAGGAGAATAATATAATAACTAAAAAAATGTATCCTTTTGCACTAGGATATTCACGTCGTGGAAGCTCGCCGAAAAGTTAAACTGCGGGCACCCGTCGATGCCCCTTTTCCCTACTGTAGCTAACAGCTTTGCGTGTCGAATGGTAAGTCCCGAAACATTTTGTAACAAATTCTATGTAATAGTATCTATTAAACGCATTAATGTAAACGTGTTCATGTAAGCGTATCTATGTAAATGTACTCATGTTAGCGTGTTCATGTAAGCATATCAATGTAAACGTACTCGTGTAAGCGTGTTCATGTAAGCGTATCTATGTAAACGTACTCATGTAAGCGTATTCATGTAAGCGTATCTATGTAACCGTATTCATGTAAGCATATCTATGTAAACGTATTCATGTAACATGGAATGGTAAGTAGTAGTATTAGTATAGACTCATGAATGAACTGACTCTTGTGTGATTCCTTGTACTTGGAATGGTAAGTAGTATCTCCTAACTATACCTATAATAGTTACTAATAATGTACGTGTATAACCGAAAGTATGCCTTTGCTACTCAAAGGTACTGAACTAACTGGGGGAAACTTTTATGTCTACATATGTATACATGATATATAACTAATATTTAGATGACATTCGGGAGAATAACTGATACCCTAAAGCCACATCCAAACGAGGAAAAGGAAATAAGGTGAGTTAGCCTTCCTAAGTCCTTTAAACATGTAACACCGTAAATTTCAAAATAATTTTTCACAATTTATAAAAACATTTCTCACTAACTTTTCATAAAAACATTAAGTTTAAATCCCAATTCACATTATACAAAATCCCAAGATCATATGTATATCAAAATCCCATGCGTGTGTACAGATCAAGCCGGCGCCTTCCCACGGTCATCGCTAGTACCTGAAACAACAACACTAACACTGTAAGCACAAAGCTTGGTGAGTTCCCCAAAATACCACAAACATAACACATATATTAGCCACTCGAGGCTATAACTCTATGGGTCCGTGCACCCAAGCTCTGTGAACCCTCAGGTTCTAACTCTGGGAACCTTCCGGTTCCAACTCTATAAACATGCACAACATAAATCACATAGACATCATGCAGTACAACACATAGCATACACATAACATACAAACTCTGACACATAACTCTGATTACCTATTCAAGGTAAAGTATAGTGAGAAGACTCACCTCACGTATCTCGATAACTCGCGACTCCTGGAATCACTCGTGCTCGATCCTCCGAGCTATAATCCTCCTATAACATCACATGAATCTAATTAATACTTTTACCACTAAGGTTGACTACCCCTATCAAGTCAACACTGGTCAACGGTCAACTTTGACCGGACTCGGCGAGTGCACTAGGGCGACTCGGCGAGTCTAAGCGTTTTCACCAACTCTCTAGGATTCCCTTTTTGGCACGTCGAGTATTCCCCTAACTCGACGAGTTCCACCTGGTAAGAATCGCGGGGCCACCCCGACTCAACTCGCCGAGTCTCCAGAACAACTCGGCGAGTTCCAGTTCGACTCAATCCACCTGTCAACTTCTAACTCGCCCTGACTCACTGAGTCAACTCATAACTCGGCTGGACCACTCACCGAGTGGTCAAGGACAATCTTCATGCTACTCGTCGAGTCTGTTCTTCAGACTCGGCGAGTCCATGCCATGCACCAACTCAAACTTGCTTCTGAGGTCAGATCCGCTCCAACAACTCATAGATCTGACCCTCCTAAGCTAATTCATCATGTAAAGTCCATAACTTGGTGCTCAAAACACACCCCATGACTCATAAATGGTGTTTTGACCTTAAGCACAAAGACCCCAATCCAAAACCCTCATAGATCCATAAAAATCTTCGGCAAAGGGACACTCTGGACCTCCAAAGGTCCAGATCTATAACTTAACTCACTTAAGGGACTAAGGAAGCACCAGATCTAACCACAAAAGGGCTCAATAAGCCCTAAATCAATATAACCTCAACATAACAGAAATAGCTCGAAGATAATACCTCAAATGTGATGTTCTGGACCTCAAACCTTCAGGAAGTGGCTCCTCTTGTTTCCCCTTAGCTAATTCTTCCTTTCCCTTGCAAAATGATACCTCCAAGGTCAATAATGGCTTCCTACTTTGCTCCAAACGCTCACACTCGCTAGGGTTTTACTCAAGGGGCTGGTGAGCACAAATGACGGCCTAAAGGCCCTTTAAATAGGTCCCAAACCCAAGAAATTAGGGTTTCATTAAACAGCGCAGACTCGCCGAGTCCATACCTTGGACTCGTCGAGTCCAGGCGCGAACCCGCGTCCAGAACCGCGATCCTACTCGGCGAGTCTGAGCTCCAACTCGCCGAGTCCTCTCACAAAACACCGAAAACATAAACATAAAAGATACCTGGAAATCCGGGCTGTTACGATTCTCCCCCACTAGAACTAGACTTTGCCCTCGAAGTCTCACTCTGGAAATAGCTCCAGATGCTGCTCACGCATCTCACGCTCCGGCTCCCAGGTCATCTCTGATCCCTTCCGATGTTGCCACTGAACCAACACCAGAGGTACCTCCTTGTTCTTCCGATCTCTGATGGCCACTGGTCTCTCGGCATAATTTAGGCTCGCATCCACCTGAATATCCTCTAATGGAACCACTGCCGACTCATCGGCTATACACTTCCTCAACTGCGACACATGAAAAATGTCGTGAATCTGCCCCAACTCTGCTGGCAAATCCAAACGATAGGCTACCCGGCCTACCCTCGCGATCACACGAAATGGACCAATATACCGAGGCCCCAACTTGCCCCTCTTCCTGAATCGAATCACTCCTTTCCAAGGAGAGACCTTCAGGAGAACAAAGTCGCCGACTTGGAACTCAAGCTCGGACCAGTGTCTGTCTGCATAACTCTTCTGTCGGCTCTGAGCGGTCAGCAACCTCTGTCTGACCTACTGAATCTGCTCTGTCGTCTGAAGCACGATCTCTGTACTGCCCATCACTCGCTGCCCAACCTCTCCCCAACAAATGGGGGTCCGACACCTCCTCCCATACAACAGCTTAAAGGGGGGCATACCAATGCTCGGATGATGGCTGTTGTTGTAGGAAAACTCTGCCAAGGGTAAATACGCATCCTAGCTACCCCCGAAATCCAACACACATGCCCGGAGCATGTCCTCAAGCGTTTGAATCGTCCGCTCACTCTGACCGTCTGTCTGGGGATGATATGCGGTACTAAAATGCAGTCTAGTACCCAACTCCTCATGAAATTTCTTCCAGAATCTGGAAGTGAAACGCACATCACGGTCTGAAACAATCGAGATCGGCACCCCATGCCGAGATACCACTTCCCTCACATACACCTCCGCCAATTTCTCTGCTGAAGAACTCTCACTAATGGCAAGGAAGTGAGCGCTCTTCGTCAACCTGTCCACAATCACCCAAATTGCATCAACTCCTCTTGCAGTCCTCGGCAATTTGGTGATGAAATCCATAGTGATCTGTTCCCACTTCCACTCGGGAACCTCCAATGGCTGCAACTTGCCATGCGGCCTCTGGTGCTCGGCCTTAACCCTACGGCAGGTCAAGCACCTCTAAACAAACCATGCGACGTCCCTCTTCATACAGGGCCATTAATACTCCTTTCTCAAATCCAAATACATCTTTATGGCCCCAGGATGGATCGAAAATTTCGACCGATGAGCCTCCTCCATCAAAGTGGTACGCGTTCCTCCCACAAACGGTACCCAGATACGCCCCTGAAATGTTATCAGACCCCGACCATCAGTCACGAACACTGAAACCAAACCAACAACCCATTCCCTCTTCTGCATCTCAGGTTGCACAGCCTCGACCTGTGCCCCGCGAATGGCGTCCAATACCGGAGCTATCACGGTCAATCTCAAACATACATCCTGCAGTGGAGTGCTCTCCGCCCTGCGGCTCAACGCATCGGCTACCACATTGGCCTTGCCTGGGTGGTACAGGATCTCACAATCATAATCCTTGACCACATCCAACCACCTTCTCTGTCGCATATTTAGGTTGGGCTGATCCATCAAGTACCTCAAACTC
The DNA here is from genome assembly GCF_051521515.1 of Lactuca serriola. Lineage (NCBI taxonomy): Eukaryota > Viridiplantae > Streptophyta > Magnoliopsida > Asterales > Asteraceae > Lactuca > Lactuca serriola. The sequence goes on along the minus strand of NC_136416.1, from coordinate 131,134,756 downwards.
TAATGGTCCGTGTATATCGTACACCGAACCCCATACAAGTAGTGACACCAAATCTTGAGGGCGAACACTACTGCCCCCAACTCTAGATCATGGGTGGGATATCTCGTCTCATGAGGCTTCAGCTGCCTCGATGCATATGCTATCACATGCCCTCTCTGCATCAGCACCGCTCCCAGCCCCAAAATTGATGCATCACAATATACCACAAAGTCCTCCATCCCTTCCGGGAGAGCTAATACCGGGGCTTCGCACAACCTTTGGTGAAGTGTCTCAAAGGAGGCCTGCTACTCAGGACCCCATGAGAAAGCAACACCCTTCCGAGTCAATCTGGTGAGTGGCACTGCGATCTTGGAGAAATCCTTGATAAATCTCCGATAATACCCTGCCAACCCTAGGAAACTCCTGATCTCGGAGGGTGACTTCGGCACCTCCCAACCCATCACTGCCTCAACCTTGGCCGGATCGACCAATATCCCTTCCTGGTTAACGAGATGTCCTAAGAACTGAACCTCCGCAACCAAAAATCACACTTGGAGAATTTGGCATAAAGCCTCTCCGATCTCAAAACTCCGAGAACCTCTCTCAGATGCTCCTCATGCTGCTCTCTAGATCTCGAATATACCAGAATGTCGTCGATAAACACAATCACCGACCGATCCAGCATCGGCCTACACACTCGGTTCATGAGATCCATGAGCACCGCCGGGGCATTGGTGAGCCCAAAAGGCATCACCACAAACTCATAATGCCCATAACGCGTCCTAAACGCTGTCTTCGGGACGTCCTCGTCCCGCACCCTCACCTGATGATATCCAGACCTCAAATCGATCTTGGAGAACCAAAATGCTCCCTGCAACTGATCGAACAAATCGTCGATCCTCGGCAATGGGTAACGGTTCTTGACCGTCAGCTTGTTCAACTCCCGGTAATCAATGCACATCCGGTGTGAACCATCCTTCTTCTTGACGAACAAGATAGGTGCTCCCCACGACGAGCTGCTCGGCCGAATAAACCCCTTCCCCAGCAGCTCCTGAAGCTGTGAGGATAACTCTTGCATCTCTGGAGGTGTAAGGCGATAAGGCACCTTAGCGATAGGCGCAGCCCCCGGAACCAAATCGATACTGAACTCCACTTGCCTTACAGGAGGCACACCCGACAACTCCTCGGGAAATACATCCGGGAACTCACGCACTACCGGAACCTCCTCAACTGAACTCGGCCTCTCGGAAATCACCCGCGTATCCATCACATACGCCACAAAACCCTTACAGCCCTGCTGTAGACACTTCCTCGCCCTAGCGGCCGAACAAAACGCTGATCCTGAACGTGTACCCTCGCCGTACACCGAAAGAACTCCCCCACTAGGGTCTGTATGGTCACCAGCTGACGCTCGCAGTCGATAACCGCACCGAATCTGCTCAACCAGTCCATGCCCACAATGACACAGACATCACCCATCGCAATAGGAACCAGATCAATCGGGAACTCAACACCGAAAATCTCGACTACGCAACCTCGGAGAACCTCCGTGGCATATATCACTCTCTCATCAGCTATGGAAACTCTCAGAGGCCGACTCAACGCCTCACGACTAACACTGATATGCTGACTAAAAGCCAAAGATACAAAAGTCCGACTCGCACCCGAGTCAAATAACACCAAGGTAGGTACAGAATTCACAAGAAAAGTACCTACGCATAACATAACATAAGCATGATATCTCAACATCAAAATAAATACATGAAAGAATACATACCAGCCACGACATCGGGTGCTGCGCGGACCTCCTCTGCGGTCAGCTGAAAAGCTCTCCCTTGTGCCCTCGGCGCCTCGGCCTTCACCGGTCGACTCTCCGTAGCTCTGATGGCGGCAGGGGCAGATCCCTGAGGTGCTCCCTGAGATGACCCTCGCAACTGCAGACACTCTGCCTTCCGGTGTCCGGTCTGATTGCAGTGGAAGCACACTACAAACCCCTTAGGGCAATCCTTGGCCATATGCCCCTCCTTGCCACATTTGTAGCAAGATCCCGCTCTGCAGACTCCAACATGACCCTTGCCACACTTCCCACAAGTGCAGCCCTTCTGGCTCCCTGGTTTGGGATCAGCGGGCTTGGCCCGCTTGGCTGCCGGCTGAGACTGTGCCGGTCGCCGATCCCTCCCCTAAGACTACGCCTCCTCCCTGGCCTGAGTCTCAAGCTCAATCTCCCTCTTCCGGGCATTTTCCTGGAGCTCAGCAAATGTCCGGTACGAGGAGTTCGCAGCGAACTCCCGAATATCCCGCCTCAAAATTCTCAAATAACGGCTCATACGTGCCTGCTCAGTGGACATGTGCTTAGGGCAGAACATCGCCCTCTCATGGAACATCCTCGTGATCGCTGTAACTGACTCAGTACCCTGCTTGAGGGTCAGAAACTCCTGTGCCAAACGTTCCCACTCCACCTGGGGAACGTACTCATCTCGGAACATGACAGTGAACCTCTCCCAGGTCACTGCCGCAAGCTCAGCAGGCGTATAATGTGCCGTCACAAACTTCCACCAGTCCTTCGCTCCCAAGCGAAGCTGGTTCAGCGCGAACCGGACCTTCAAATGCTCAGGAGATGAGCAAGTGAAGAAGCACCCCTCAATATCAGATATCCACCTCATCGCTGCCACCGAATCCTAGGTCCCATCAAACTCTGGTGGTTTTGTGTTGCTGAACTCCCGGAACAGCAACGCATCACCACCTTGCGGCCTCGCAGCAGCAATCGCTGCGGTAGCCGCTGCAACAGCATCCTCAGAAAGAGCGGCATAACGCTCGTCAAAAGTCTCAATCAGCGTGGTCTTTATAGACCCAAACATCTCCGGTATCTCTGCCCTAATGGCCGCAGCCACCTCCTCATGGATGATCCGGCGGATCTCCTCATTACTGGTACCACTGCTCTCGGGCATCAAGCGTGTCCTCACCATAATCTACCTCTGAAATATAACACACGATAAATTAGAACCCATACGAGCATACTCACACTCGTCAACTCTTTCCTCCTTGTTTCTTGGTATTCGAAAGATTCTTACTTGGGCTGTACACCGCTCCGGTGCTTTCAGTAGTACGGGCCCAATACTAGTGTCCACACCGTATCAGAATACACCCCAAGTCCTCCTCTTCGGATCCCAAATTCCAAGTACTCTATCATGCGTAAACCTCCCTCTAATAGATCTCTCATAAGCCCCTCGTTGCTACCTACTCACTCTCAAGCATCTCATAGCAGCTCACCTCTTCCTAGGCAAAGGCATCACAAATCAGGCCACTCTAGTCCTAATAGGAATACCTAGCCTACTCTAGCATGCGAATACATCACACCAGTATCAATATCACATAACATAAGGGTATTTTGGGAAATCACCGTTCGGGCGCGGACTGATCGTACACACAACTCTGCTCAGCATTTTCAAAATCTTTTATTCTTTTTGAAAATACTTCTTAAATCCTCAGTTTGAGTTCAAATATGCCCGAAGGTGTACTCGAATCCCTCAAACCAAGGCTCTGATACCAACTTGTAACACCGTAAATTTCAAAATAATTTTTCACAATTTATAAAAACATTTATCATTAACTTTTCATAAAAACATTAAGTTTAAATCCCAATTCACATTATACAAAATCCCAAGATCATATGTATATTAAAATCCCATGCGTGTGTACAGATCAAGCCGACGCCTTCCCACGATCATCGCTGGTACCTGAAACAACAACACTAGCACTGTAAGCACAAAGCTTAGTGAGTTCCCCAAAATACCACAAACATAACACATATATTAGCCACTCGAGGCTATAACTCTATGGGTCCGTGCACCCAAGCTCTGTGAACCCTCAGGTTCTAACTCTGGGAACCTTCCGGTTCCAACTCTATAAACATGCACAGCATAAATCACATAGACATCATGCAGTACAACACATAGCATACACATAACATACAAACTCTGACACATAACTCTGATTACCTATTCAAGGTAAAGTATAGTGAGAAGTCTCACCTCACGTATCTCGATAACTCGCGATTCCTGGAATCACTCGTGCTCGATCCTTCGAGCTATACTCCTCCTATAACATCACATGACTCTAATTAATACTTTTACCACTAAGGTTGACTACCCCTATCAAGTCAACACTGGTCAACTCTGGTCAACGGTCAACTTTGACCGGACTCGGCGAGTGCACTAGGGCGACTCGGCGAGTCTAAGCGTTTTCACCAACTCTCTAGGATTCCCTTTTTGGCACGTCGAGTATTCCCCTAACTCGACGAGTTCCACCTGGTAAGAATCGCGGGGCCACCCCGACTCAACTCGGCGAGTTCCAGTTCGACTCAATCCACCTGTCAACTTCTAACTCGCCCTGACTCACTGAGTCAACTCATAACTCGGCTGGACCACTCACCGAGTGGTCAAGGACAATCTTCATGCTACTCGCCGAGTCTGTTCTTCAGACTCGGCGAGTCCATGCCATGCACCAACTCAAACTTGCTTCTGAGGTCAGATCCGCTCCAACAACTCATAAATCTGGCCCTCCTAAGCTAATTCATCACGTAAAGTCCATAACTTGGTGCTCAAAACACACCCCATGACTTATAAAGTGTGTTTTGACCTTAAGCACAAAGACCCCAATCCAAAACCCTCATAGATCCATAAAAAGCTTGGGCAAAGGGACGCTTTGGACCTCCAAAGGTCTAGATCTATAACTTAACTCACTTAAGGGACCAAGGAAGCACTAGATCTAACCACAAAAGGGCTCAATAAGCCCTAAATCAATATAACCTCAACATAACAGAAATAGCTCGAAGATAATACCTCAAATGTGATGTTCTGGACCTCAAACCTTCAGGAAGTGGCTCCTCTTGTTTTCCCTTAGCTAATTCTTCCTTTCCCTTGCAAAATGATACCTCCAAGGTCAATAATGGCTTCCTACTTTGCTCCAAACGCTCACACTCCCTAGGGTTTCACTCAAGGGGCTGATGAGCATAAATGACGGCCTAAAGGCCCTTTAAATAGGTCCCAAACCCAAGAAATTAGGGTTTCATTAAACAGCGCAGACTTGCCGAGTCCATACCTTGGACTCGCTGAGTCCAGGCGCGAACCCGCGTCCAGAACCGCGATCCTACTCGGCGAGTCTGAGCTCCAACTCGCCGAGTCCTCTCACAAAACACCGAAAACATAAACATAAAAGATACCTGGAAATCCGGGCTGTTACAAAACATTACATATATAACTATACATATATGGTCATGCAATTGATAATATAAAAGCATTAAAGAAGTTTTGCAAAACCTTTGAAAAGTTTAATACTAAGAAACGATGACTTGATGTCAATTTATAAAACGATTTGAAATTATTTTGTTTGATAAAACAGTTTTAGTATAAAGAAAACCTTTGTTTGAAACACAATTATAACAGAGTTTAAAAGGAAACATTGTCACACCCCGAAACCGATGGCGAAAGCGTTCCGGGGCGGAGGATGTCATGTAAAGTATCACAACCAATGTACATAGTAAGCATAGTAAACACAACCATTACATTACATAGAAGTATTTACATTTGTTTGAAAGCAACGTTATACATGATTATATATACATCCAAAAATGAACAAAAGTAAAGACGAGACTGCTAATATGCTCCATCTTCTCCAAAAGATTTGCGGTATACCTGTCTAAAGTTGACTTGAGAATACAATCAGTTTTGAAAATATCAGCGTAAAGCTGGTGAGTTCATAAGCGGTTTGTTTCTGTAAAAGAACAAGTTTCCTTTGGTTTTCTGAAAGAGTTGTTATCCAAGAAAATCCCATATTTTCTTATAAGAGAAGTTTAGTTATCCATTTGCTAAAGAGTCTAGTTAAGAGAAGTTAAGTTATCCCAGGAAAAACCCTTATTTTCCTAAAAGTTGGTGGTTGGATATCCATACACGAATGTCGAATATCTACTATACTTAACAAGAATTTTATTTTCGAATCTCTAATTTCGCTCAGAGGAGTATATTAATAGACGTATTTTCGAAACTCTGGCTTTACTCAGAGGAGGATATTAGACGAAATTTCGAAGCTCTGGTGACACTCAAAGAAGTATATTAGTTGTATTTTCGAAGCTCTGGTGACATCCAAAGCCGTATATTAGACGTATTTTCGAAGCTCTGGTGACACTCAAAGACGTACATTAGCTGTATTTTCGAAGCTCTGGTGCCATCCAAAGGCGTATAATGTTAGTAATAATTTTGTTTTGATGATTACCATGAATCCTTTGTAAATTATAAAATATAACATAAATTATAACATTTTATTATGAGTTTCACAATTTGTCTGAAAGCTAACTCTGCAAGTTAAACGGTTGGTCAATACGGTTTCCAGTGTTAAAAGCATACGGAATATGAAACATTCCAAATGAAATAATAAGTTTGAGTACAAGATTTCCTTGTACTTTTGCTTGTATCCTCCCCTGAAAACATTGAAAAACACGGAAAAAGGTGTAGGGGTATGAACTCACCAAACGAGAAATGTGTCGGTTAGGATGCTAAGTGTCAGTTTTAAGGCTTGAACACACGCGAGGTTCCTATGTAACATAAGGAGATACATAATTGTATCTAATTAGACTTTGAACTACTAATTAAGTAAGATAAAACACTCCAAGGCACGAGAACACTTTATCTCAAGTGTTAGGAATGATCCGGGTTGCATTTAAGGGGGTGTATGGCCTAGATATGGAGTTTGCTCTTCAAGAGGAAACTCCTAGGGGAGACTACGGCCCATAGACCATATCCCCATGAGTTTACGGCTGTAAACTCATGGGTGGTGTGTTCTTTGATGCTTTATGGTCTTACAACACTTGTGGAGCTAGGCTAGGTTCAATTTTAGGGCATGGGAAGTGATTGAATAGTTAAATGGACCAATTTAAGGGGTTTACGGCTGTAAACAAGGAGTTTACAGCCATAAACTCTCACATGCACATTCCTTTTGTGTTTTGATGGTCATAGGTTAAGCATAAATGATCTAGTCCAATATACAAGCCTTGGAAGGAAGTTAGGGCACCATTTGACCACTTTATAGAAGTTTACGGCCAAGGAACCATTCCTTGGGGGGGTTTACGGCCGTAATCTCCTAAGGACATGTTTTCCTTCAAGTTTTAGGTCCCTAACACAATGGTGGTTGGTTCTAGACATTATTCTAAACCATAGGAGGTGTTTAAGGGGCAATTTAACACCTTAAATGGTGTTTATAGCTTGTAAACTCATGTTTACTCCCCACATGATAAGATTTTGGTGTTCTAAGTCCATTCATGCAAGCCCCTAAGTCATATCTAAGCACTAGAAATGATTTGGAAGGGTTTTGGGGCTCCAAAACCCCATTTATGGGTGTTTACGGTTTGGGATTGTTCCTGGGCCGTAAACACATGTTTTTGGCACATTTGGATGATTTAAACACGGATTTGAAGGCTAAACAAGCTAATCTATAAACTAGGATGGATTACTTACCAATTTGGAGCTTGAAATGGGTGATTGTGGATCAAAAACTTGGATTTTAGAGAGAGAGTAGAGAGAGAGAGTGGAAAAGGTTCAAATGAAGTCCACTCACCCTTATATAGGGTTTGAGTTTGTGGCCCGATGGAAATCTACCTGATACCGATGTTAAACGAGGCTCATGGTTGTATTCGATTAAGTTGCCGTAACCCTGACGTGGTTGTAACTAAAAATTTTCTAAATAAATTTTGGGGGTGTTTTAACATGATTCTAATGTGTCCCGACACTTATGAAGTTAAAATAAAAGTCCCAATTTAATTAACTCAATCCAAAAGTTAACGGAAAATTTTAATAAAAATAAATTTTATAAACGGAAAAGGGATACAGTGACGGAATAAATTTAGAGTTGTCACATTATCCCCCCGTTAGAGGGAATTTCATCCCGAAATTCAAAATTAAGATACAAATCATGGATTTGGAAAGAGATGCGGATATTTCTGCTTCATCGAGTCTTCGCGCTCCCAAGTGAATTCGGGTTCCCGCTTGGCATTCCAGCGAACCTTCATTATCGGGATTCGGATTTGTTTAGTACGTTTGATCTCTAGATCCACGATTTCGATTGGTTCTTCTACGAAATTCAGATTTCCGTTGATCTCGATCTCATCAAGAGGGATCACGAGGATTTCATCAGATAGACACTTTTAAGATTAAAGACGTGGAAGATAGGATGGATGTTGCTAAGCTCTTGAGGTAGTCTGAGTTTGTAGTCTATGGGACCGATCCTAGCGAGGATCTCGAAAGGTCCTACGTACCTCGGGTTAAGTTTTCCGCGCTTTCCAAAGCGTATCATGCCTTTCCAGGGTGAGACCTTCAACGGGACACGATCTCCAACCTGGAATTCCAGAGGTTTCCGTCGTTTATCGGCATAACTCCTTTGTCTGTCTCGTAAAGCTTTCAGTCGTTCTCGGATTTGTGCGGATAAGTGGGAATGGATGGTCATTGTCAGTGTCTTCACCTTGCGGCTTGAACTCTCCTTTCGGCTAAGGGCATCTGCTACCACATTGGCCTTGCTGGGATGGTAGCGGATTTTCGCACTCATAATCACTGAGCAGTTCTACCCATCGCCGTTGTCTCATGTTTAAGTATTTCTGATCAAAGATATGTTGCAGGCTCTTATGGTTAGTGAAGATCGTGCACTTGGTTCCATAGAGATAATTTCTCCAAATCTTCAGTGCGAAGACCACTGCTCCTAACTCTAGGTCATGAGTTGTATAGTTAACTTCGTGTGCCTTCAGCTGTCTCAAGGCATAAGCGATAACTTTTCCTCTCTGCATAAGCACACAGCCTAAACCCTGATTGGATGCATCATAATAGACAACGAAATCCTCTGTTCCTTCGGGCAGGGATAGGATAGGTGCGCTGCACAAGGCTCGCTTTGACGTTTGGAATGCGGTATCTTGCTTTTCACTCCAACAAAAGGGTACACCTTTCTGTGTCAGAGTGGTTAGGGGTTTGGCGATTCTGGAAAAATTCTGAATGAATCTGCGATAATAGCCGGCGAGACCCAAGAATTGACGGATTTCTGTGGGTGTCTTCGGTGCCGACCAATTCTCTAGTGCCTTGATTTTGAATGAGTCCACGTGTATGCCTTCCTCGCTTATCACGTGACCAAGGAAAATGTAACATCCCGAAATATCAAGAGTAGAGTTGAAGGGCTAAAAGAGTAAGTTGTGAAAGAGTGACTCGGCGAGTCCATGGATGGACTCGGCGAGTAGAGTCGCGACTGGGTCGCGTGTTAAGTAGCCGACTCGGCGAGTCCGTAAGGAGGACTCGGCAAGTAGGCGCTGAGTGGAGAAAACCCTAATTCTCGGGGTTGAGCCCTATATAAAGAACATTATGTTTTCCTCCCAGCCTCTTTATCACCCCTTGAGCCCCAAAAAACCCTAAATCGTGGAGAAGCACCATTGTTGAGTGGATTGGAGCTTGGAGAAGTAATTGTTGAAGGAATTTGGGAGATTGAAGGCTTGGAGCAAGGGGCTTTGCTTAGCTTCGAATTACATTGCAGTTGGGGTGTCTCTTGGAGGTAATATCTCGTTCTTGGACTGTTGTTATGTTGTTTCTTTGTTTTGGGGTTGTGGGAACTTGTCTATGGATGTAATGGGAAGTCTACAGGTTAGATCTGAGGTTGCTACCTCAGATCTGGAAGGGAGAAGAATCAGAGAGCATGAAAGTCCCTGTGTTGGAGTGTTTAGTGAAGCTTACATGTCCCAAACCCTAGCCCAATGTGCAAATGGCCTAGATCTCTTTGGATTCACGTAAAGTTTGCCACTTTACGTGATGGATGAGTGGTAGGAGGATAGATCTATGTTTTGGAGCAATTGCATGGCCTGGAATGCTTCTGAATGGATTCAGACCGGTGGTACTCGGTGAGTCACATGGGTGTACTCGACGAGTTGCTTGAAGATGAGTTGGGACTCGGCGAGTTGGAAGAACAACTCGGCGAGTTGGATGAAGATGGCCTGGAACTCGGCGAGTTGTATGAACAACTCGGCGAGTAGGTTGATGATAGCCTTAGACTCGGCGAGTCTGTTCTTGGACTCGGCGAGTCTTGTCGAAGAGTTCCAATATTTTCTGGTTGAGTCGAGAATCGGCGAGTCAAGGGATGACTCGGTGAGTTGTGTGCAAGTGGACTCAAAGTTGTGGGACTCGGCGAGTCTCGGGGTGACTCGACAAGTGGAGTCGCAGACTGGGTAAGTTCCGGGCATGGGGACTCGATGAGTCGACGGGTTGACTCGGCGAGCAGGGTCAACCAGGAGGGTTGACTTTGACTGAGGACTTTGACTTTGACCAAGAGTTGACCGTTGACTTTTAGGGTTTGGTCAGCGATTTGGCCTTTGGGCCAAGAGAGGGGTAGAATAGTCTTTTACCCTTAAGAGGGTGCTTTGAGAGGGTTGATTCTAGTCTCGAGAGTTATAGTCATGAGAGTATTTGCCTTACGTGTTAGGCGGTGGCGAGTTCGAGATTCAAGTGTGGAGATATCTGCTTTCTGCTTGCCAGGTGAGTCTTCTCACTATACTTTACCTTGAGTAGGTAACCAGAGTTATGTGACAGAGTATTGTATGCTATGTATGTTATGTGTTGTACTGCATTATTTCTATGTGATCTATGCTATGCATGTTTGCAGAGTTGGAACCGGAAGGTTCCTAGAGTTAGAACCGGAAGGTTCACAAAGTTTGGGTGCACGGACCCACAGAGTTATAGCCTCGAGTGGCTAATATGTGTTATGTGTGTGGTATTTTGGGGAACTCACTAAGCTTCGTGCTTACAGTGTTTTGTGTGATGTTTTTCAGGTTTCTTTCAGTATCACGGGACGGCACCGGCTTGATTGTACACACCAGAGAAATAGCCATGTTTTGGAGGATCCTGGTTTTCTATGCAAGTGAAAATGGAGTTATGTTTTGTAATTCGATTATGAATGAGATTTTTAAACAAGTGTTTCTAAGAATAAAATGATTATTTTAAATGAAAAATTATTTTGAAGTTTACGGTGTTACAAGTTGGTATCAGAGCCTTGGTTTGAGGAATTCGGATGCGCCTTCGGGTAAATCTGGACACAAACTGAGGAAGTAAGAAAATTTTTTAAAGAAATAATTTTCTAAAAGTGAATAAGAGTTCAAAGAGAAAGCAAGAAAGAGCAGTGTGTACAATCAGCCAGAGCCTGAACGGTGATTTCCCAAAATACCCTTACTTTTGTGTTATGAGATATTTATGATGCAATTTACGAGATATTATTGCATGCTACAGACAGGCTAGGTATTTCATATCTTAGGACTAGAGTGGCCTGATTTGTGATGCCTTAGCCTAAGACTTGTTGTTATATGTGTTACGCTTTTGAGTATGTGATGAGTGAGAGTATCCAGTTAGAAACCATGAGGGGTAGAGTTACAGAGTCCGGTGGTATTTCCGAGGATGAGCCGAGAAAGTGGAGTTATCACAGAGAGGGAGTCCTATATATTCTTCGATGCTTGAATGCTGCTTGCTTTGTGCTTTGTGGAACTCTCGATGATGGGAGTCAGCTACCAAGTGAATATGATGATATTCAGGAGGTAGATGGCTGGCATCATTAGAAGCTCTTCAGCAGCTGATAGCAAAGAAGTGGGAGGACAACGGAAGAGCCTAGGGAGTAACCCTAGCCAGATGGGTGCGCTGGTAGAGTAGAGAATTTCGCTGGGGAGCGAGCACGCGCGATGGGATTGGTAAAAGAGCAGGTCGAGCAGCTACTTAGGAGCTCTGGGATGGTCCGTTTGGAAAGTATGGGTAGATGTGGCAGGTAGTATGGGCCCGTACTACTGAAAGTAGAGGACCCATACTTGATACAGGGAGTATTCTGAAGGTTCTAAGGAGCGGATTGAGGAGTGATGTTATGGTTCGAGTACCATACATCGGAGCAGATTGAGGAGTGATGTTATGGTTCGAGTACCATACATCGGAGCGGATTGAGGAGTGATGTTATGGTTCGGGTACCATACATCGGAGCGGATTGAGGAGTGGTGTTGTGGTTCGGGTACCATACATCGGAGCGGATTGAGGAGTGATGTTATGGTTCGAGTACCATACATCGGAGCAGATTGAGGAGTGATGTTATGGTTCGAGTACCATATGTCGGAGAAGATTGAGGAGTGATGTTATGGTTCGAGTACCATATATCGGAGCGGATTGAGGAGTGATGTTATGGTTCGGGTACCATACATCGGAGCGGATTGAGGAGTGGTGTTATGGTTCGGGTACCATACATCGAAGCGGATTGAGGAGTGATGTTATGGTTCGAGTACCATACGCCGAAGCATATTGAGAAGAGATGTCATGGAATAAGTACCATGGTTCGTAGGGAATGATGCTTGTGGTTCTCCGGCTATCCGGTCATGATTGAGTTCGAAGAGGCGTCCCTTGAGAGGGAGATCGAGAGCCCCTCAGAGTATTTTAGTAAGGAGTCAGTGAGAAGGGAGGATTTCGATCTGAGTTGAGCGATCAGTCGATAAAGGAGATGTCACCTTCTATGATCTGGGAGGTACTGATTATGTTCGTGTGCAAAATATGAGAAGCATGATGTTTAAGTTTTGGGTTTGGGGGTAAACCCTGCAGGTCGTCATTGATGATGATTTCTCACCAGAGTATCAGGTAGCATGTGTGCCGCGAGGCAGTGATTTATCATGAGCAGATAGTCAGTTGGGACTGAGATAGTCAAGGACCACACTACACCTATTTGAGTATAATAGGATGTATTGTAGTGGTATCAGTGGGGAGTTCAGTCGAGTTTAGCAGTGCAGAGAGTTTTCTATCTATGTTGGGTGTTGAATATGGGAGTGGGTCCCTGTTCTTGGGATGATCCCGGTGTTGGAGCGTTGGTTGATGAGTTGAGGTGAAGGGTACGATGATTTTGTGGTTCAGTCTATGATCCAGGGGTGTTATTGAGCAGTTGAGTTGTTTGGTACTAGATTGGTACGAGATTTGGAACTACTAGAGGCAGTCGTAACGAGGAGTTCTTGAGGAGTTCATCAGAGGTTCAGAGTATATGAGGTCGATTGATTTCCTTAAGGTGCATTATCGGGCGTTGTGTAGCACCTTCCGGGGGCAGGTGCGATTTTGCTGGTGAAAATAGTTATGGGTTGGTTGTGTGCTATTTGGTGATGGTTCGAAACCTAAGTGGGGGAGAACCGGGTACCGTATGTAAGAAAGCAGAGATTTGTCAAGAGCAGTTATAAGTGGAGTATGGAGATCTACGGTAAGAAATCATGAGACCAGAGATGTCGGTGATCGAGGAAAGGGGGTCAGAGTGAATTAAATGCAGGAAGTACTTGTTTGAGAAGGATGAATGTCTCCACGACAGGTGTTTATTTGTCACACCCCCAAACCTGAACGACGGAAACGTTCGGGGGCGGATGACTTCATGTGGTAGCGTAACAAATGGATACATAGTAAAGAAAGCAATACAACCATCATATATTTAATTGAAAGTTTACATTTGTCAAAAGTTACATGTTCAAAACCAATTACAATATGATGCCAAAATACGAGATTAAACTGGCGCCGCAGCATCCCTTCATCAAAAGCATAATGATACCTGAAATTACTGATTACCTGGGACATACAAGTAATTTTGAAAGAGTAGATCAACATTTAAGCTGGTGAGTTTCATAAGTATTTAAGTGACAATGTTTGTATGAAATGAAATGTTTTGTCTTTGTTTGTTTGTGTTTAGAAAATCCTATATTTTCTACTAGTATAAAAGTAGCCTTCACTCAAGACCAATGTTTGTTTCCAAAATGTATGTAAGTGTAAAATAACCAATGTGTTTTGAAAACCTTGTAAATCAATGCATTTTTAATACCCCATGTGAGTTTTATAACCATACTATTGACTCGGAATGCCTATACACAACGTTCTTCAGGCGTTGGAATGTTATGACGTTTGTCACCCCAAACGGTGGACTGCAGCTAACAGTCAGGGCGCGGGTTGTCAAGCCCGTATAGATCTATACACAAACACCATGCTCCCCCTCCAAGGGATTCTGGTATATAATACAGGACTTGAAATGTGTACTCGAACGTACATGAAGTTAGTGTCTCACAAAACCGTGGTATAAAAACAGATCTACTTGTTAAAATGTTACGTTTGTTCTTGTATACGAAAGTGACTTCTTGAAATTCATGTCTCTAGTACATAAGAGTTAGAAATTTGTTCGTAAAACTATACCTATTATAGTTTTCTAACAGTGTGTCTCGTTTGTTTAGAAATACCTAGAAAAGGAATCATTTGTTTATGAAAGCATAGATTTTTGGTGTAGAGTCTAAGATAGACAAGTATAATCTACGAAAAGTTTAGTTTATACATGCATTACAACAAATTTATATTTCAAAAGATAGAATGCTATTTTAACATATGTTATATATATGAAAGTTCCTTAAAAGTTTGTAAATCGCATGTGATTTGAATATATGAAAGCATATAAAAGAGTTCTTTATGTAACACACGATAATACTCGTGTGTTTTACTTGTAATCCCCCCCCCCCCCCTTGAAAGCATATAAAAGAATTTATAAAATATTTAAAAGGTAAATTAAGGGGTATGAACTCACTTGAAAGTTTGGAGATAGCGAGATGGAAAACCGGGCAGAGTTTCGTCTCAGGAAACGGATTTTTCTCGGGATTCTCGGGAATCTCGGGAGTAAAATCGACCCTCGGGACTTGAGCAAAAAGACCAGAGCTTCGGGTTTGAACGGGCACGGAAAATGAGGCAAGATTGTGAGAGAAAGGAGAGAAATGAGCATTTTTCTCGGAAGCCCTCGCATTCTATTTATAGGAGGGTCTAAGAAGCCTCGTACGCAGGGCGTACGCTCGTACGCAGCGCATACGCATACTTCATGCATGACCGAAGCCTCGACTGCCTCGGCTTCGGATGGGACGGATCGGATGGGGCGGCGGGTCGGATGGGACGGCGGGTCGGATGGGACAGCGGGTCGGACGTGTCGGTCGGACGGGCGGGTCGGACGGGTCGGAAGCCTCGGATAGGGCGACGTGGACGATCAGAGGCCAAGTCTCTCGGGTACGCAGGGCGTACAGGGGTACGCAGCGCGTACCTCGAATGAGGACGCTGACTCCTCTTCGGATATGGCTTGAATTTTGATTTAAATAAATATATAATTTATTTAATAAACTTCAAAAATTCATATCTTCTTCATACGAACTCCGTTTTCGATGGTCTTTATATCCACGCGTAGGTGAGACTACGCTCTACAACTTTCGTTTAGACTCCGTTGGCAAATTCCGAAATTATTTTTTTTATTATTTATTTTATAACTCATCGTGTTTAAGGAATTTCTTTGAAAATTCATAACTTCTTTATCTGATGTCGGTTTTTGCCAGACTTTTTACCGCTGAAATACCATTGTCGAGACCTTCGATTCTCGTTTAGGTCATTCCGGCCAAAAGTCGCTCGATCTCCGATTCGAGTTTTTAGCTGTCTGATGCTAAGCTGAACTTGGAAAAATCATAACTTCGATATATGAAGTCGGATTTGGGCATTCTTTTTACGTACGATCATGGTTTAAAGACATTTAAACATAGAAGGAATTTAAATAGAACTATTTGTACATTTTATTATGAAAGTAAATTTTATTACTCAAAAATGGTTACAATACTTTGACCTTTTTAGGTCATTACAAAGAGTTGAAATATCGGGTTGTCACATCATCCCCTGTTAGAGTGAATTTCGTCCCGAAATTGAAAGTAGTAAAGATACTGTTAGAGAGAATTTCATCTGATCTTCGCGTTCCCATGTGAATTCAGGTCCCCGCTTGGCGTTCCAGCGAACCTTCACGATGGGTATGCGACTTTGTTTTGTTTGTTTGACCTCTCGGTCCATGATTTATGCCGGTTCTTCCACAAAGTTGAGGCTCTCGTTGATCTCGATCTCGTCGAGTGGAATAACAAGAGTCTCATCGGACAGACACTTTTTCAAGTTTGAGACGTGGAATGTTGGATGGATGTTACTAAGTTCGCGCGGTAGGTTAAGCTTGTAAGCCACAGGGCCGATTCTGGCAAGAATCTCGAAAGGCCCTATGTATCTTGGATTTAGTTTCCCACGCTTTCCAAAGCGTATTAATCCCTTCCACGGTGAGACCTTTAATAAGACGTGGTCTCCTACCTGGAATTCCAAAGGTTTCCTCCTTTGGTCAGCGTAGCTTTTCTGTCGGTCTCTAGAGGCTTTCAATCGTTCACGAATCTTAACGATCTTCTCTGTCGTTTCTCTTATGATTTCCGGACCGGTGAGAGTGCTTTCAGGAACTCTTCCTCTAGCTAACTGGGTATCGCCAACTTCAGTCGAGCACAGAGGGGATCTGCACTTTCGACCATAGAGGGCTTCAAACGGAGCAGCCTTTATGCTTGTATGATAACTATTGTTGTATGAAAATTCGACAAGGGGTAAATGGATATCCCATGCCTTTCCAAAGTCAATCACACAGGCTCTCAGCATATCTTCTAAAGTTTGTATTGTTCTCTCACTTTGTCCGTCTGTTTGTGGGTGGTAGGCTGTACTCATGTCTAGCCTAGTTCCCAGGGAACTTTGTAGTGACTACCAAAATCTTGAAGTGAATCTACTATCTCTATCGGAGATAATGGATATCGGAACACCATGCAGTCGCACTACTTCCCTTAAGTAAGTTCTTGTAAGCTTCTCCATTTTGTAAGTCTCCTTGATGGGTAGGAAATGCGCGGATTTGGTCAATCTGTCGACAATGACCCATATGGTATCGAGTCCACTTGTCGTCTTGGGTAACTTGGTTATGAAATCCATAGTAATCCGCTCCCACTTCCATTCTGGTATCTCTAGTTGTTGTAGTAATCCTGACGGTTTCTGATACTCGACCTTAACCTTAGCGCAAGTAAGACATTTACTCACGAAGGTAGCAATTTCTGCTTTCATGTTAGGCCACCAGTACAGTTTCTTAAGATCCAGATACATTTTATCTGAACCCGGGTGAACGGAATATCTTGAGTTGTGAGCTTCGGTCATGACTACGTTTCTGAAACCACCATGTTTCGGGGTCCAGATTCGGTCCATGAGATAGTAGGCTCCGCCACCCTTGACTTCTAGATTCTTTTCCATTCCTCGCAGGGATTCACCCGCCACATTTTCAGGTTGCAAAGCTTCCATTTGTGCCTCCTTAATTTGTGTGGATAAGTGGGAATGGATAGTCATGGTCAGAGATTTGACCCTCCGACCAGTGTATTCCTTTCGACTGAGGGCGTCAGCTACTACGTTGGCCTTGCCAGGATGATAACGAATTTCGCATTCGTAGTCATTTAGTAACTCAACCCATCGTCGTTGTCGCATGTTGAGTTCCTTTTGATCGAAAATGTGTTGAAGGCTCTTGTGATCGGTGAAAATAGTACTCTTTGTTCCGTATAAGTAGTGCCTCTAGAGCTTCAGAGCAAATACCACTGCTCCTAACTCGAGATCGTGTGTCGTATAGTTCACTTCGTGTGTCTTAAGCTGTCGGGAGGCTTGCGATAACCTTCCCTCTCTGCATAAGAACACAACCAAGTCCTTGATTTGACGCATCGCAATACACTGCGAAGTCTTCTATCCCTTCGGGGAGGGATAGTATCGGTGCGGTGCACAAGGCCTGCTTTAGTGTCTGGAATGCCTTCTCTTGTTTCGCTTCCCAGTCAAAGGCCACGCCTTTCTGGGTTAATGAAGTAAGAGGTTTCGCAATGCTCGAAAAGTTCTTTATGAATCTGCGATAGTAGCCAGCTAGACCTAGAAATTGACGAATTTCTGTAGGTGTCTTTGGTGCCGACCAGTTCTCAATGGCCTTAATTTTGGAGGGGTCCACGTGTATACCTTTCTCGCTAACAACATGGCCTAAAAATTCGACTCTTCGGATCCAAAATTCGCATTTAGAGAACTTCGCATAGAGTTTCTCCGTTCGCAGTGTTTCTAGGACTTTTCGTAGGTGCTGACTATGCTCTTCCTCACTTCGAGAGTAGATAAGTATATCATCGATAAAGACGATGACGAACTGATCCAAGTAAGGGCGGCATACCCTATTCATTAGGTCCATAAATACTGCTGGTGCATTGGTTAATCCGAACGACATCACTACAAATTCGTAGTGTCCATAACGAGTTCGGAAAGCTGTCTTTGGAATGTCCCCCTCTAGAACTCGTAATTGGTGATATCCGGATCGTAGGTCTATTTTTGAGAAGTAGTTCGCCCCTTGAAGTTGATCGAATAGGTCGTCGATACGGGGTAGAGGATAGCGGTTCTTGACAGTAAGTTTGTTTAGTTCTCTGTAGTCGATGCACATACGGAACGATCCGTCTTTCTTCTTTACAAACAAGACCGGTGCTCCCCATGGTGAGAAACTTGGTCTTACGAATCCTTTTTGAAGGAGTTCATTAAGTTGACTGGAAAGTTCCTGCATCTCTGCTGGTGCGAGACGATAAGGCGACTTCGCTACTGGGGTAACTCCTGGAACTAAGTCGATTCTGAACTCGACTTGGCGTTGCGGTGGTAATCCTGGTAGTTCTTCTGGAAAGATATCGGGAAAGTCGCGTACTACCGAGATGCCCTTGATGTCCTTCAGTTCTTGACTTGTATCAACGATGTGCGCTAGGAATGCTCGACAATCCTTCCGCAAGCACTTGCGAGCTTGGATGCACGAAATGATGCGAAGATTTGTACTAGATTTGTCGCCGTAGATAACTAATGTTTCGTTGTTAGGGAGATTAAGACGGACTGCTTTCTCAAAGCACATGATGTCGGCGCGAAGAAGACTCAACCAATCCATGCCGACTATGACGTCGAAACTTTTAATTTGGACCGGCATGAGATTGATTGGGAAAGAATGGCCGTCTAAAGTTAACGTACAGCCGATGTATATGCAGTTAGTGTTTTCGGTTTTTCCATTGGCCATCTCTACAGTGAATGATTTTTCTAACTTGCTAGGTTTAGGTTTAAGTAAATGAATTAGGTTTTGATTCACGAAGCTTCTCTCCGCTCCACTATCGAATAATATGCATGCATATGAATTATCGAGAAGGAACGTACCAGCAACTATAGTTGGGTCAGCTACAGCTTCGTCGTGGCCTATTGCCAAAAATCGTTCCACACCTCCGGTGCCTGCTGCCTTAGGACAGTTCCTCTTGTAGTGGCCCACCTCGCCACAACCATAGCAAGTCTGTCCTACACCCGCACCGGGAACTTGAGTGATCGGCTTTGCAGGGTCCTTGCAGAAACGGGCTGTGTGTCCCTTCCTGTTGCAGTTGGCGCACTGCATTTCCCGACAAAGTCCATGGTGGTGGTAATTGCATTTGGTGCACTTTCGAAGGTTACCTATATAAGGCTTTGTTAGGTAGGTATTTGTAGGAGCTGTAGTAGGTACAGTGGCAGCATTCACTAAAACCAGTTGTTTCTTTGCGGGCTCTTGGGAAGACCCACACTTCCCTTTATTCCACACTCTCTTTCTGCTATTGTTGTTGTTGTTGTTGTTGTTTCCTTTCTGTGGTTCTGGTGCAGAAGTGGTTGAGTTCTGATGACCTCCGTAGTCAATCAGAGATTGTGCCAGTTCCTTAGCACTTTCAAAGGTGTCAGATTTGGATGCTAACACACTTGATCGAATTTGGGGCGTCAGTCCCCAGATGAACCTTTCTATTTTCTTGCTCTCGGGGGCAATCATATCTGGACAAAGAATTGCCAGCTCGCAGAATCTGTTGGTATAAGTAGCGATGTTGGTACCAACCATTCCGAGAGTCCATAGCTCGTGTTCAAGCTTTTGAATCTCTCCCCGTGGGCAGTATTCTCTCATCATCATGGCTTTCAGGCTCTCCCAGCTTATGGAGTTTGCCACGATTAGGGTAAGTACTTTAATGTGGCCATTCCACCAAGTTAAAGCTTTATCAATAAGGGTGAAAGTTGCAAATTTGACTTTGCTGTGCTCGGGACAGGAGCAGATTTCAAAGACTGCCTCCGTCCTTTCAATCCACTGCCTCAGGGCCATCACACCACCAGTTCCATAAAACATCCGGGGCTTGGCATTGGTGAAGTCCTTATAGGTGCATTCTCGAGGTGGTCCATGACTCTCGCCATGGTTGGATAGGTGTGTGCCAGATCCCGAGCCATTAGTACTCGAGTTATTGATCTGTGACATGGCAGCTGCCACCGCTGTGGTGACTGCTGCTTGAAACATAACAGCATCAAATTGAGGTGGTGGTGGTACTGGTGCTTCCCCACCGTTGTTTCGCCTTGGATTTCTACGCGGAGGCATCCTTCAACTATAGGTTGAAAAGACAGGGATAAGAATTTCATAGAATAGAAAATGTATGTGTCTCATGAACTAAATCGCTATAGTTCAACAACAGATGATAGTATGAGTCTTAAAATAGAAGAATGAAAGTTATTTGTAAGACTGAAGGTATGAAACAAGTATTTGGTTTCACAAAGACCATTCAAGGTTCGAACGAAATACTTAACATAGTAGTAATAGTGTCACTTATATTAATATAAAAGTTGTTACAACGATCATGAAAATTTGACCCCTATAAGGGTCTCCGATTACAAAGTTCGAGAAATTTAAAGACTTTTAGCCGAGGTCCTAAGCTATAACAAAATTTGAGTCCTTGACAAGCACTACTTGCGTCGTAGGTTGCGCTTGGAGCTTGACTCCGCATCTGATTGCTTCGACTCCATTAGACGCCTATCAAAAGCGGCTTGTTGTTCCCTCAGTTCGGCGAGGGCTGCAATCATTTGCGCTTGAAATGCTTCGGTTTGGAGTTGAGCATTGTCTTGTTTCTTGTCCAGCCTACGGATGTCAGAAGTGTGAACCTGCACTTCCTCGTTGACATCCCGGAGTCGACTAGCTTGAACTCCAGATTGATAAGACTGATTGGCTAACTTACCCACCATTATCGGGAGTGCTCGATCAGCCGAACCTCCGCCGCGGACATCATAGAAGTCCCGGCACATGCCGTAGGGAGGGCGTAGGTTTTGTTGTTGGCTCCAATGGTGGAGGTGACTTCCCCAAACGGGAGTCGGTCCTTGAAAGTTCCTTACGAAGACGGGAGGTTGAATGGGTGGTGGATCGATAACTTCCGGCTCTGAGTCGGTACAGAGTCATCACCCACTTCTATGGGTTCCTCGTCCTCTTCGGGATCATCTTCGATCCATCCTCCGTTGCCTTGGTTGGGAAAGTAGGGGTCGCCAGGGTGGTGAAATCCAGCCATTTGATTGTACGAGAAATAGGGTTATAAGAATTGAATAAAGTTGAAACATGCAAAACATGTAAGTTAAACTAGTTTAGATAGCAAATACTCCTATAGTTTTTAAATTCTTGTGTTTGATTCTAGTAATGGTTTGGTAAGTTTTGACTTGTTGCTTGCTACGATCATTCCTCGATATACGTTGGTCCAATCTCGGGCAAATATAGTTGATCACGCTATATTTGTTGAAAATCTGATTACATATATCAAGTCTCAATCGTAGTGTCAACTTGTCTAAATACTTGTATAGCTGGATAACATGAAAATAATTTGTGGTATGCATGTAATTGTACTTAAATGAACTATCAATTTAAGTTGAACGCAATGCTGCTTAAGCGTAAAAAGAAAATTTGTTTTGTCAGAGAGTATTAGTCCCTTAAGCATTTATAGTTTGTATATCTTATGTGGTTCGATATACTTAGTTCACTATAAACATTGCTCTGATACCAATCTGTCACACCCCCAAACCTGAACGGCGGAAACGTTCGGGGGCGGATGACTTCATGTGGTAGCGTAAAAAATGGATACATAGTAAAGAAAGCAATACAACCATCATATATTTAATTGAAAGTTTACATTTGTCAAAAGTTACATGTTCAAAACCAATTACAATATGATGCCAAAATACGAGATTAAACTGGCGCCGCAGCATCCCTTCATCAAAAGCATAATGATACCTGAAATTACTGATTCCCTGGGACATACAAGTAATTTTGAAAGAGTAGATCAACATTTAAGCTGGTGAGTTTCATAAATATTTAAGTGACAATGTTTGTATGAAATGAAATGTTTTGTCTTTGTTTGTTTGTGTTTAGAAAATCCTATATTTTCTACTAGTATAAAAGTAGCCTTCACTCAAGACCAATGTTTGTTTCCAAAATGTATGTAAGTGTAAAATAACCAATGTGTTTTGAAAACCTTGTAAATCAATGCATTTTTAATACCCCATGTGAGTTTTATAACCATACTATTGACTCGGAATGCCTATACACAACGTTCTTCAGGCGTTGGAATGTTATGACGTTTGTCACCCCAAACAGTGGACTGCAGCTAACAGTCAGGGCGCGGGTTGTCAAGCCCGTATAGATCTATACACAAACACCATGCTCCCCCTCCAAGAGATTCTGGTATATAATACAGGACTTGAAATGTGTACTCGAACGTACATGAAGTTAGTGTCTCACAAAACCGTGGTATAAAAACAGATCTACTTGTTAAAATGTTACGTTTGTTCTTGTATACGAAAGTGACTTCTTGAAATTCATGTCTCTAGTACATAAGAGTTAGAAATTTGTTCGTAAAACTATACCTATTATAGTTTTCTAACAGTGTGTCTCGTTTGTTTAGAAATACCTAGAAAATGAATCATTTGTTTATGAAAGCATAGATTTTTGGTGTAGAGTCTAAGATAGACAAGTATAATCTACGAAAAGTTTAGTTTATACATGCATTACAACAAATTTATATTTCAAAAGATAGAATGCTATTTTAACATATGTTATATATATATATATATATATATATATATATATATATATATATATGAAAGTTCCTTAAAAGTTTGTAAATCGCATGTGATTTGAATATATGAAAGCATATAAAAGAGTTCTTTATGTAACACACGATAATACTCGTGTGTTTTACTTGTAATCCCCCCCCCCCTTGAAAGCATATAAAAGAATTTATAAAATATTTAAAAGGTAAATTAAGGGGTATGAACTCACTTGAAAGTTTGGAGATAGCGAGATGGAAAACCGGGCAGAGTTTCGTCTCAGGAAACGGATTTTTCTCGGGATTCTCGGGAATCTCGGGAGTAAAATCGACCCTCGGGACTTGAGCAAAAAGACCAGAGCTTCGGGTTTGAACGGGCACGGAAAACGAGGCAAGATTGTGAGAGAAAGGAGAGAAATGAGCATTTTTCTTGGAAGCCCTCGCATTCTATTTATAGGAGGGTCTAAGAAGCCTCGTACGCAGCGCGTACGTGTACGTCATGCATGACCGAAGCCTCGACTGCCTCGGCTTCGGATGGGACGGATCGGATGGGGCGGCGGGTCGGATGGGACGGCGGGTCGGATGGGACAGCGGGTCGGACGTGTCGGTCGGACGGGCGGGTCGGACGGGTCGGAAGCCTCGGATAGGGCGACGTGGACGATCAGAGGCCAAGTCTCTCGGGTACGCAGGGCGTACAGGGGTACGCAGCGCGTACCTCGGATGAGGACGCTGACTCCTCTTCGGATAAGGCTTGAATTTTGATTTAAATAAATATATAATTTATTTAATAAACTTCAAAAATTCATATCTTCTTCATACGAACTCCGTTTTTGATGGTCTTTATATCCACGCGTAGGTGAGACTACGCTCTACAACTTTCGTTTAGACTCCGTTGGCAAATTCCGAAATTATTTTTTTTATTATTTATTTTATAACTCATCGGGTTTAAGGAATTTCTTTGAAAATTCATAACTTCTTTATCTGATGTCGGTTTTTGCCAGACTTTTTACCGCTGAAATACCATTGTCGAGACCTTCGATTCTCGTTTAGGTCATTCCGGCCAAAAGTCGCTCGATCTCCGATTCGAGTTTTTAGCTGTCTGATGTTAAGCTGAACTTGGAAAAATCATAACTTCGATATATGAAGTCGGATTTGGGCGTTCTTTTTACGTACGATCATGGTTTAAAGACATTTAAACATAGAAGGAATTTAAATAGAACTATTTGTACATTTTATTATGAAAGTAAATTTTATTACTCAAAAGTGGTTACAATACTTTGACCTTTTTAGGTCATTACAAAGAGTTGAAATATCGGGTTGTCACATCATCCCCCTGTTAGAGAGAATTTCGTCCTGAAATTTAAAGTAGTAAAGATACTAGTGAACATGAAAGAGATGAGGGTACTTTTGTTTCATCTGATCTTCGCGTTCCCATGTGAATTCAGGTCCCCGCTTGGCGTTCCAGCGAACCTTCACGATGGGTATGCGACTTTGTTTTGTTTGTTTGACCTCTCGGTCCATGATTTATGCCGGTTCTTCCACAAAGTTGAGGCTCTCGTTGATCTCGATCTCGTCGAGTGGAATAACAAGAGTCTCATCGGACAGACACTTTTTCAAGTTTGAGACGTGGAATGTTGGATGGATGTTACTAAGTTCGCGCGGTAGGTTAAGCTTGTAAGCCACAGGGCCGATTCTGGCAAGAATCTCGAAAGGCCCTATGTATCTTGGATTTAGTTTCCCACGCTTTCCAAAGCGTATTAATCCCTTCCACGGTGAGACCTTTAATAAGACGTGGTCTCCTACCTGGAATTCCAAAGGTTTCCTCCTTTGGTCAGCGTAGCTTTTCTGTCGGTCTCTAGAGGCTTTCAATCGTTCACGAATCTTAACGATCTTCTCTGTCGTTTCTCTTATGATTTCCGGACCGGTGAGAGTGCTTTCAGGAACTCTTCCTCTAGCTAACTGGGTATCGCCAACTTCAGTCGAGCACAGAGGGGATCTGCACTTTCGACCATAGAGGGCTTCAAACGGAGCAGCCTTTATGCTTGTATGATAACTATTGTTGTATGAAAATTCGACAAGGGGTAAATGGATATCCCATGCCTTTCCAAAGTCAATCACACAGGCTCTCAGCATATCTTCTAAAGTTTGTATTGTTCTCTCACTTTGTCCGTCTGTTTGTGGGTGGTAGGTTGTACTCATGTCTAGCCTAGTTCCCAGGGAACTTTGTAGTGACTACCAAAATCTTGAAGTGAATCTACTATCTCTATCGGAGATAATGGATATCGGAACACCATGCAGTCGCACTACTTCCCTTAAGTAAGTTCTTGTAAGCTTCTCCATTTTGTAAGTCTCCTTGATGGGTAGGAAATGCGCGGATTTGGTCAATCTGTCGACAATGACCCATATGGTATCGAGTCCACTTGTCGTCTTGGGTAACTTGGTTATGAAATCCATAGTAATCCGCTCCCACTTCCATTCTGGTATCTCTAGTTGTTGTAGTAATCCTGACGGTTTTTGATACTCGACCTTAACCTTAGCGCAAGTAAGACATTTACTCACGAAGGTAGCAATTTCTGCTTTCATGTTAGGCCACCAGTACAGTTTCTTAAGATCCAGATACATTTTATCTGAACCCGGGTGAACGGAATATCTTGAGTTGTGAGCTTCGGTCATGACTACGTTTCTGAAACCACCATGTTTCGGGGTCCAGATTCGGTCCATGAGATAGTAGGCTCCGCCACCCTTGACTTCTAGATTCTTTTCCATTCCTCGCAGGGATTCACCCGCCACATTTTCAGGTTGCAAAGCTTCCATTTGTGCCTCCTTAATTTGTGTGGATAAGTGGGAATGGATAGTCATGGTCAGAGATTTGACCCTCCGACCAGTGTATTCCTTTCGACTGAGGGCGTCAGCTACTACGTTGGCCTTGCCAGGATGATAACGAATTTCGCATTCGTAGTCATTTAGTAACTCAACCCATCGTCGTTGTCGCATGTTGAGTTCCTTTTGATCGAAAATGTGTTGAAGGCTCTTGTGATCGGTGAAAATAGTACTCTTTGTTCCGTATAAGTAGTGCCTCTAGAGCTTCAGAGCAAATACCACTGCTCCTAACTCGAGATCGTGTGTCGTATAGTTCACTTCGTGTGTCTTAAGCTGTCGGGAGGCTTGCGATAACCTTCCCTCTCTGCATAAGAACACAACCAAGTCCTTGATTTGACGCATCGCAATACACTGCGAAGTCTTCTATCCCTTCGGGGAGGGATAGTATCGGTGCGGTGCACAAGGCCTGCTTTAGTGTCTGGAATGCCTTCTCTTGTTTCGCTTCCCAGTCAAAGGCCACGCCTTTCTGGGTTAATGAAGTAAGAGGTTTCGCAATGCTCGAAAAGTTCTTTATGAATCTGCGATAGTAGCCAGCTAGACCTAGAAATTGACGAATTTCTGTAGGTGTCTTTGGTGCCGACCAGTTCTCAATGGCCTTAATTTTGGAGGGGTCCACGTGTATACCTTTCTCGCTAACAACATGGCCTAAAAATTCGACTCTTCGGATCCAAAATTCGCATTTAGAGAACTTCGCATAGAGTTTCTCCGTTCGCAGTGTTTCTAGGACTTTTCGTAGGTGCTGACTATGCTCTTCCTCACTTCGAGAGTAGATAAGTATATCATCGATAAAGACGATGACGAACTGATCCAAGTAAGGGCGGCATACCCTATTCATTAGGTCCATAAATACTGCTGGTGCATTGGTTAATCCGAACGACATCACTACAAATTCGTAGTGTCCATAACGAGTTCGGAAAGCTGTCTTTGGAATGTCCCCCTCTAGAACTCGTAATTGGTGATATCCGGATCGTAGGTCTATTTTTGAGAAGTAGTTCGCCCCTTGAAGTTGATCGAATAGGTCGTCGATACGGGGTAGAGGATAGCGGTTCTTGACAGTAAGTTTGTTTAGTTCTCTGTAGTCGATGCACATACGGAACGATCCGTCTTTCTTCTTTACAAACAAGACCGGTGCTCCCCATGGTGAGAAACTTGGTCTTACGAATCCTTTTTGAAGGAGTTCATTAAGTTGACTGGAAAGTTCCTGCATCTCTGCTGGTGCGAGACGATAAGGCGACTTCGCTACTGGGGTAACTCCTGGAACTAAGTCGATTCTGAACTCGACTTGGCGTTGCGGTGGTAATCCTGGTAGTTCTTCTGGAAAGATATCGGGAAAGTCGCGTACTACCGAGATGCCCTTGATGTCCTTCAGTTCTTGACTTGTATCAACGATGTGCGCTAGGAATGCTCGACAATCCTTCCGCAAGCACTTGCGAGCTTGGATGCACGAAATGATGCGAAGATTTGTACTAGATTTGTCGCCGTAGATAACTAATGTTTCGTTGTTAGGGAGATTAAGACGGACTGCTTTCTCAAAGCACATGATGTCGGCGCGAAGAAGACTCAACCAATCCATGCCGACTATGACGTCGAAACTTTTAATTTGGACCGGCATGAGATTGATTGGGAAAGAATGGCCGTCTAAAGTTAACGTACAGCCGATGTATATGCAGTTAGTGTTTTCGGTTTTTCCATTGGCCATCTCTACAGTGAATGATTTTTCTAACTTGCTAGGTTTAGGTTTAAGTAAATGAATTAGGTTTTGATTCACGAAGCTTCTCTCCGCTCCACTATCGAATAATATGCATGCATATGAATTATCGAGAAGGAACGTACCAGCAACTATAGTTGGGTCAGCTACAGCTTCGTCGTGGCCTATTGCCAAAAATCATCCCACACCTCCGGTGCCTGCTGCCTTAGGACAGTTCCTCTTGTAGTGGCCCACCTCGCCACAACCGTAGCAAGTCTGTCCTACACCCGCACCGGGAACTTGAGTGATCGGCTTTGCAGGGTCCTTGCAGAAACGGGTTGTGTGTCCCTTCCTGTTGCAGTTGGCGCACTGCATTTCCCGACAAGGTCCATGGTGGTGGTAATTGCATTTGGTGCACTTTGGGAGGTTACCTATATAAGGTTTTGTTGGGTAGGTATTTTTAGGAGCTGTAGTAGGTACAGTGGCAGCATTCACTGAAACCAGTTGTTTCTTTGCGGGCTCTTGGGAAGACCCACACTTCCCTTTATTCCACACTCTCTTTCTGCTATTGTTGTTGTTTCCTTTCTGTGGTTCTGGTGCAGAAGTGGTTGAGTTCTGATGACCTCCGTAGTCAATCAGAGATTGTGCCAGTTCCTTAGCACTTTCAAAGGTGTCAGATTTGGATGCTAACACACTTGATCGAATTTGGGACGTCAGTCCCCAGATGTACCTTTCTATTTTCTTGCTCTCGGGAGCAATCATATCTGGACAAAGAATTGCCAGCTCGCAGAATCTGTTGGTATAAGTAGCGATGTCGGTACCAACCATTCCGAGAGTCCATAGCTCGTGTTCAAGCTTTTGAATCTCTCCCCGTGGGCAGTATTCTCTCATCATCATGGCTTTCAGGCTCTCCCAGCTTATGGAGTTTGCCACGATTAGGGTAAGTACTTTAACGTGGCCATTCCACCAAGTTAAAGCTTTATCAATAAGGGTGAAAGTTGCAAATTTGACTTTGCTGTGCTCGGGACAGGAGCAGATTTCAAAGACTGCCTCCGTCCTTTCAATCCACTACCTCAGGGCCATCACACCACCAGTTCCATAAAACATCCGGGGCTTGGCATTGGTGAAGTCCTTATAGGTGCATTCTCGAGGTGGTCCATGACTCTCGCCATGGTTGGATAGGTGTGTGCCAGATCCCGAGCCATTAGTACTCGAGTTATTGATCTGTGACATGGCAGCTGCCACCGCTGTGGTGACTGCTGCTTGAAACATAACAGCATCAAATTGAGGTGGTGGTGGTACTGGTGCTTCCCCACCGTTGTTTCGCCTTGGATTTCTACGCGGAGGCATCCTTCAACTATAGGTTGAAAAGACAGGGATAAGAATTTCATAGAATAGAAAATGTATGTGTCTCATGAACTAAATCGCTATAGTTCAACAACAGATGATAGTATGAGTCTTAAAATAGAAGAATGAAAGTTATTTGTAAGACTGAAGGTATGAAACAAGTATTTGGTTTCACAAAGACCATTCAAGGTTCGAACGAAATACTTAACATAGTAGTAATAGTGTCACTTATATTAATATAAAAGTTGTTACAACGATCATGAAAATTTGACCCCTATAAGGGTCTCCGATTACAAAGTTCGAGAAATTTAAAGACTTTTAGCCGAGGTCCTAAGCTATAACAAAATTTGAGTCCTTGACAAGCACTACTTGCGTCGTAGGTTGCGCTTGGAGCTTGACTCCGCATCTGATTGCTTCGACTCCATTAGACGCCTATCAAAAGCGGCTTGTTGTTCCCTCAGTTCGGCGAGGGCTGCAATCATTTGCGCTTGAAATGCTTCGGTTTGGAGTTGAGCATTGTCTTGTATCTTGTCCAGCCTACGGATGTCAGAAGTGTGAACCTGCACTTCCTCGTTGACATCCCGGAGTCGACTAGCTTGAACTCCAGATTGATAAGACTGATTGGCTAACTTACCCACCATTATCGGGAGTGCTCGATCAGCCGAACCTCCGCCGCGGACATCATAGAAGTCCCGGCACATGCCGTAGGGAGGGCGTAGGTTTTGTTGTTGGCTCCAATGGTGGAGGTGACTTCCCCAAACGGGAGTCGGTCCTTGAAAGTTCCTTACGAAGACGGGAGGTTGAATGGGTGGTGGATCGATAACTTCCGGCTCTGAGTCGGTACCGGAGTCATCACCCACTTCTATGGGTTCCTCGTCCTCTTCGGGATCATCTTCGATCCATCCTCCGTTGCCTTGGTTGGGAAAGTAGGGGTCGCCAGGGTGGTGAAATCCAGCCATTTGATTGTATGAGAAATAGGGTTATAAGAATTGAATAAAGTTGAAACATGCAAAACATGTAAGTTAAACTAGTTTAGATAGCAAATACTCCTATAGTTTTTAAATTCTTGTGTTTGATTCTAGTAATGGTTTGGTAAGTTTTGACTTGTTGTTTGCTACGATCATTCCTCGATATACGTTGGTCCAATCTCGGGCAAATATAGTTGATCACGCTATATTTGTCCAAAATCTGATTACATATATCGAGTCTCAATCGTAGTGTCAACTTGTCTAAATACTTGTATAGCTGGATAACATGAAAATAATTTGTGGTATGCATGTAATTGTACTTAAATGAACTATCAATTTAAGTTGAACGCAATGCTGCTTAAGCGTAAAAAGAAAATTTGTTTTGTCAGAGAGTATTAGTCCCTTAAGCATTTATAGTTTGTATATCTTATGTGGTTCGATATACTTAGTTCACTATAAACATTGCTCTGATACCAATCTGTCACACCCCCAAACCTGAACGGCGGAAACGTTCGGGGGCGGATGACTTCATGTGGTAGCGTAACAAATGGATACATAGTAAAGAAAGCAATACAACCATCATATATATAATTGAAAGTTTACATTTGTCAAAAGTTACATGTTCAAAACCAATTACAATATGATGCCAAAATACGAGATTAAACTGGCGCCGCAGCATCCCTTCATCAAAAGCATAATGATACCTGAAATTACTGATTCCCTGGGACATACAAGTAATTTTGAAAGAGTAGATCAGCATTTAAGCTGGTGAGTTTCATAAATATTTAAGTGACAATGTTTGTATGAAATGAAATGTTTTGTCTTTGTTTGTTTGTGTTTAGAAAATCCTATATTTTCTACTAGTATAAAAGTAGCCTTCACTCAAGACCAATGTTTGTTTCCAAAATGTATGTAAGTGTAAAATAACCAATGTGTTTTGAAAACCTTGTAAATCAATGCATTTTTAATACCCCATGTGAGTTTTATAACCATACTATTGACTCGGAATGCCTATACACAACGTTCTTCAGGCGTTGGAATGTTATGACGTTTGTCACCCCAAACGGTGGACTGCAGCTAACAGTCAGGGCGCGGGTTGTCAAGCCCGTATAGATCTATACACAAACACCATGCTCCCCCTCCAAGGGATTCTGGTATATAATACAGGACTTGAAATGTGTACTCGAACGTACATGAAGTTAGTGTCTCACAAAACCGTGGTATAAAAACAGATCTACTTGTTAAAATGTTACGTTTGTTCTTGTATACGAAAGTGACTTCTTGAAATTCATGTCTCTAGTACATAAGAGTTAGAAATTTGTTCGTAAAACTATACCTATTATAGTTTTCTAACAGTGTGTCTCGTTTGTTTAGAAATACCTAGAAAAGGAATCATTTGTTTATGAAAGCATAGATTTTTGGTGTAGAGTCTAAGATAGACAAGTATAATCTACGAAAAGTTTAGTTTACACATGCATTACAACAAATTTATATTTCAAAAGACAGAATGCTATTTTAACATATGTTATATATATATATATATATATATATATATATATATATATATATATATATGAAAGTTCCTTAAAAGTTTGTAAATCGCATGTGATTTGAATATATGAAAGCATATAAAAGAGTTCTTTATGTAACACACGATAATACTCGTGTGTTTTACTTGTAATCCCCCCCCCCCCTTGAAAGCATATAAAAGAATTTATAAAATATTTAAAAGGTAAATTAAGGGGTATGAACTCACTTGAAAGTTTGGAGATAGCGAGATGGAAAACCGGGCAGAGTTTCGTCTCAGGAAACGGATTTTTCTCGGGATTCTCGGGAATCTCGGGAGTAAAATCGACCCTCGGGACTTGAGCAAAAAGACCAGAGCTTCGGGTTTGAACGGGCACGGAAAACGAGGCAAGATTGTGAGAGAAAGGAGAGAAATGAGCATTTTTCTCGGAAGCCCTCGCATTCTATTTATAGGAGGGTCTAAGAAGCCTCGTACGCAGGGCGTATGCTCGTACGCAGCGCGTACGCGTACGTCATGCATGACCGAAGCCTCGACTGCCTCAGCTTCGGATGGGACGGATCGGATGGGGCGGCGGGTCGGATGGGACGGCGGGTCGGATGGGACAGCGGGTCGGACGTGTCGGTCGGACGGGCGGGTCGGACGGGTCGGAAGCCTCGGATAGGGCGACGTGGACGATCAGAGGCCAAGTCTCTCAGGTACGCAGGGCGTACAAGGGTACGCAGCGCGTACCTCGGATGAGGACGCTGACTCCTCTTCGGATAAGGCTTGAATTTTGATTTAAATAAATATATAATTTATTTAATAAACTTCAAAAATTCATATCTTCTTCATACGAACTCCGTTTTCGATGGTCTTTTATATCCACGCGTAGGTGAGACTACGCTCTACAACTTTCGTTTAGACTCCGTTGGCAAATTCCGAAATTATTTTTTTTATTATTTATTTTATAACTCATCGTGTTTAAGGAATTTCTTTGAAAATTCATAACTTCTTTATCTGATGTCGGTTTTTGCCAGACTTTTTACCGCTGAAATACCATTGTCGAGACCTTCGATTCTCGTTTAGGTCATTCCGGCCAAAAGTCGCTCGATCTCCGATTCGAGTTTTTAGCTGTCTGATGCTAAGCTGAACTTGGAAAAATCATAACTTCGATATATGAAGTCGGATTTGGGCGTTCTTTTTACGTACGATCATGGTTTAAAGACATTTAAACATAGAAGGAATTTAAATAGAACTATTTGTACATTTTATTATGAAAGTAAATTTTATTACTCAAAAGTGGTTACAATACTTTGACCTTTTTAGGTCATTACAAAGAGTTGAAATATCGGGTTGTCACATTATTGGTCAGGAATCTGGTAGTGGTCAGTGTTGGGGCAAGTAGATAGAGAATGATTGGGCAGCCAACTCCCGGGTCGGTATGCGTATCCTTGTTTGGATTTTTAGCTGCGGGAAAAAGGGTTTCGGAGAATTATCAGCGTGTCTCGTAGCGTTAGCGTTTCCTCGTATTCCAATTGAGAAATTGGATACACCGAAGTTGCAATTTGGAAAATGCAGGTCTATTTATGGGGTTCAGAGGAAATGTATTATTGTGTCTATATGATGCTTGGGGCTGGAGATCAGTGGTTGTGGCAGGATCTTGTGATGTTCTGTTGGGGTATTCCGAGGTATCCGGGTATGATATCTTTATTTCGGAGTTACTCGTGAATCTTGTGATGAGACGACTTGTGGTATATCAGGTATCTATGGATCTAGTGGGAGCCCTTCGAGTATGGGCATCCAGGGAGATTATTTGAGAGAGTGGATCTTCGCAAGGGTGGGCATTTGTTATGTCGATTGCCTCCAGAGTCTGTGATGCATATTCAAGTCGAGTATGGGTAGCCGCCTATGATAGTCTGCGGAGCACGAGCTAGTGGGGTCAGAGGGTGTTGTGATACTGCGGGGAGCCGTAGTACTCACCAGTCAGAGGGTGTTGTGATACTGCGGGGAGCCGTAGTACTCACTAGTCAGAGGGTGTTGTGATACTGCGGGGAGCCGTAGTACTCACTAGTCAGAGGGTGTTGTGATACTGCGGGGAGCCGTAGTACTCACTAGATGACAAGAGAGTGTGATGATGGAATGTTCTCCGATCAGTGTATGATGTGGAAGAGTTTTGGGCTTGAGTAGCCCTAGTATTGAGTTTTTGGAGCCTGGATGTTGGACCGGGGGCGAGACTGGGGTCTTCGTCTCTGTCAGGAAATGTGGTGAGATGCGCAAGGGATATGCGCAGCAAAAACCAGAGATCAGAGTTGAGACAATTCTCGATTGGATTGTATTTTTCTTGCATGAGGAAAAGAGAATTTCGTGACTTGCGTGTCACTAGGCCAGGATAGTGGTCACAAGGAGGAAGTTAGTGGGATATTTGGATTATGATATGGGTGACCTTTGGAGGCTCAGCTGTGGAGTCAAAAGCTGACCTGGTGCTCAGTCTCGAAGAGGGATATGAGAAATGAGCTAGAGCTTATCATGATGATGTCTGAGGACACTTCAGAGAGAGCGAACGATTCAGACGCTCGAAGACATGCTTCGGGCATGTGTATTAGATTTCAGAGGGAGCTGCGGCACGTATTTATCCTTGGTTGAGTTATCCTATATCAACAGCCATCATTAGTGCATTGGTATGCCACCCTTTGAGCTGTTGTATGGGAGGAGGTGTCGGACCCTCATTTGTTGGGGGAAAGTGTTGGTTCACGGAAGAATGGATGATTTGGAGTATGGTGATTGAACACTGTGCCTATGATAGTGGTATGGAATGACATAATGATGGGATGTCCGCTGAGGACGCGGAAGGGATTCCGCGGGTGTAGAGCCAAGAGTCTCAAGATGGATGCAGGGAAGGAGTCTGGGACTCCCAGCTTGATTCTGATCAAGGGTTGTGTGCGTAGTGGTGGTTCCTCCTGGGGATGTTAGAGATGTCGTCAGTGTGACGGGTTTTCCTAACCCGAGGGTGCGAAGGTTGGTGCAGCATGTGTGTGTGATTGCAAGAAGTGGACTCGTGGGAGTTGCTCTGGGATTGAAGAGTGAGTCTTTCTGTCAGCATGGAATGGATAGAGTGGGATTCGGATCGGGAATCCGGTGGTTCGTGATTATTTCTAGCTCGTAGGGGGGGGTCGAGCGATTGTTGAGATTTGGAGCAGTGATGCATCTCGGGTAATTCTCGATTGTTGAGTGTGATTATCAGAGGGTACAGCCAGTGCCCGGTTCGAGACGGTGGTCAGGGCACCGTAAGGGAAGGGAAAGTGTGTTCGAGTTTCGATGGGTATGCCTTGTGGGACCTGGTCCGATTAAGGCCAGGTGGCACGTTGTGGGAGAATTTCTGGAGTTAAGTTGTTGTAGGCTTCGAGGATGAAGCCTAATTTAAGTGGGGGAGAATTGTAACATCCCGAAATATCAAGAGTAGAGTTGAAGGGCTAAAAGAATAAGTTGTGAAAGAGTGACTCGGCGAGTCCATGGATGGACTTGGCGAGTAGAGTCGCGACTGGGTCGCGTGTTAAGTAGCCGACTCGGCGAGTCCGTAAGGAGGACTCGGCGAGTAGGCGCTGAGTGGAGAAAACCCTAATTCTCGGGGTTGAGCCCTATATAAAGAACATTATGTTTTCCTCCCAGCCTCTTTATCACCCCTTGAGCCCCAGAAAACCCTAAATCGCGGAGAAGCACCATTATTGAGTGGATTGGAGCTTGGAGAAGTAATTGTTGAAGGAATTTGGGAGATTGAAGGCTTGGAGCAAGGGGCTTTGCTTAGATTCGAATTACATTGCAGTTGGGGCATCTCTTGGAGGTAATATCTCGTTCTTGGGCTGTTGTTATGTTGTTTCTTCATTTTGGGGTTGTGGGAACTTGTCTATGGATGTAATGGGAAGTCTAGAGGTTAGATCTGAGGTTCCTACCTCAGATCTGGAAGGGAGAAGAATCAGAGAGCATGAAAGTCCCTGTGTTGGAGTGTTTAGTGAAGCTTACATGTCCCAAACCCTAGCCCAATGTGCAAATGGCCTAGATCTCTTTGGATTCACGTAAAGTTTGCCACTTTACGTGATAGATGAGTGGTAGGAGGATAGATCTATGTTTTGGAGCAATTGCATGGCCTGGAATGCTTCTGAATGGATTCAGACCGGTGGTACTCGGTGAGTCACATGGGTGTACTCGACGAGTTGCTTGAAGATGAGTTGGGACTCGGCGAGTTGGAAGAACAACTCGACAAGTTAGATGAAGATGGCCTGGAACTCGGCGAGTTGTATGAACAACTCGGCGAGTCTGTTCTTGGACTCGGCGAGTCTTGTCGAAGAGTTCCAATATTTTCTGGTTGAGTCGAGAATCGACGAGTCAAGGGATGACTCGGTGAGTTGTGTGCGAGTGGACTCAAAGTTGTGGGACTCGGCGAGTCTCGGGGTGACTCGGCGAGTGGAGTCGCGGACTGGGGAAGTTCCGGGGCTTCCGGGCATGGGGACTCGACGAGTCGACGGGTTGACTCGGCGAGCAGGGTCAACCAGGAGGGTTGACTTTGACTGAGGACTTTGACTTTGACCAAGAGTTGACCGTTGACTTTTACGGTTTGGTCAGCGATTTGGCCTTTGGGCCAAGAGAGGGGTAGAATAGTCTTTTACCCTTAAGAGGGTGCATTGAGAGGGTTGATTCTTGTCTCGAGAGTTATAGTCATGAGAGTATTTGCCTTACGTGTTAGGCGGTGGCGAGTTCGAGATTCAAGTGTGGAGATATCTGCTTTCTGCTTGCCAGGTGAGTCTTCTCACTATACTTTACCTTGAGTAGGTAACCAGAGTTATGTGGCAGAGTATTGTATGCTATGTATGTTATGTGTTGTACTGCATTATTTCTATGTGATCTATGCTGTGCATGTTTGCAGAGTTGGAACCGGAAGGTTCCTAGAGTTAGAACCGGAAGGTTCACAGAGTTAGAACCGGAAGGTTCACAGAGTTTGGGTGCATGGACCCATAGAGTTATAGCCTCGAGTGGCTAATATGTGTTATGTGTGTGGTATTTTGGGGAAATCACTAAGCTTCGTGCTTATAGTGTTTTGTGTGATGTTTTTCAGGTTTCTTTCAGTATCACGGGACGGCACCGGCTTGATTGTACACACCAGAGAAATAGCCATGTTTTGGAGGATCCTGGTTTTCTATGCAAGTGAAAATGGAGTTATGTTTTGTAATTCGATTATGAATGAGATTTTTAAACAAGTGTTTCTAAGAATAAAATGATTATTTTAAATGAAAAATTGTTTTGAAGTTTACGGTGTTACAGAAAGTTACCTTCCAAATCCAGAATTCGCACTTGGAGAATTTCGCGTACAACTTTTCCTATCTAAGAGTTTCCAACACTAACCTCAAGTGTTGTTTGTGATCTTCTTCACTTCTGGAATAGACAAGTATGTCATCAATGAACACGATGATGAACTTGTCCAGAAAGGGGCGACACACCCGGTTCATCATGTCCCTGAACATTGCCGGTGCGTTGGTTAGACCGAAGGGCATCACTACAAACTCGTAGTATCCATATCGAGTCCTGAATGCTGTCTTGGAAACATCATTCTCGTGAACTCGAAGCTGATGGTACCTTGATCTAAGGTCTATCTTCGAGAAGTAACTAGCTCCCTGAAGTCGATCGAAAAGGTCATCTATTCGAGGAAGGGGGTAACGGTTTTTGATAGTCAATTTGTTCAACTCGCGGTAGTCTATACATCATCCGGAAGGATCCATCTTTCTTCTTCACAAACAATACCGGGGCTCCCCAGGCTGAGGAACTCGGCTGATTGGATAACTCCTGCATTTCTGATGGGGCTAAGCGATAGGGATATTTGGCTACAGGATTTGCTCCGGGAATTAGGTCGATGAGAAACTCGACTTGACGTTCAGGAGGAATTCCCGGAAACTCTTCGGGAAGACATCAGGAAAGTTACAGACTTCGGGGATGCTCTCAAGGTCTTTAACTTCCTGTTTCTCGTTGATCACATGAGCTAGGAATGCGTAACACTCCTTTCGCAGAAGCTTTTGAGCTTTGATGCACGGAATGATGCGAAGGTTGGAACTGGGTTTATCGCCGTAGATCATGAGAGTCTGGTCCGAGGGTAGATTGAGACGGATGGCTTTTTCATAACAAAGGATATCAGCATGATTGGACTCAGCCAATCCATGCCAATGATAACATCAAAGCTCTTTATGGAAACTGACATTAGGTTGATGGGAAAGTAATGATCGTTCAGGGTAAGGGTACAGCCTATGAATATATCGTTAGCGTTCTCTTTCTCACCGTTAGCCATCTCGACTGTAAACGTTTCGCTTACTAGTAGAGGACTATGTTTAAGAAGATGTTTGAATGAATAGATAACAAAATTTTCTTTCAGCACCAGAATCGAAAAGCATTGCAAGCCTAAAAGTTGTCGAGGAGGAACATACCTGTGGCAACGGTGGGTTCGGCGACTGTTTCATCTGGTCCCATAGTTAGAACTCTCCCGGTGTTGACAGTTGTTGCTGCCTTGGGGCAGTTTCGCTTGAAATGCCCGACTTCACCACAAGCGTAGCAGGCCTGACCGACACCCGCTCTGGTAGCTTGATTGGTTGAGTTTCGCGCAAGGTGACCCTCCTGGCCACAGTTATTGCAAAACTTTTCACGACATGGGCCAGGGATACGATGGTGGTAACTACACCTGTTGCACCACGGGAGGGTACGAGTATATCCACTGGTAGGTGCTTGAGCTGTAGAAGCGACGGCAGAAACATCAACAGGGGTAGTAGCGGCGTGGATTGCCACAATTTGCTGCTTCTTCGAGGACTCCTGCGAAGACTGTCTTCCAAAATTTTCTTTTCTCACCACTCCTTTTTGTCGGTTCAGGAGTGGTAGCCGCTTCCTCAATATCATCTCCGTGGTCGATCAAAGTTTGCGCTAGGCATTTGGCGCTGTCGTAGGTGTCTGGCTTCGCAGCCAAAACATTTCCTTTAGTTGGCTGGGTCAGCCCCCAGATGAATCTCTCAATCTTTTTTCTTTCCGGGGTAACCATACCCGGACAGAGAAGCGCCAAGTCATCAAATATGGAAATGTAAGTGGTGATATCGGAACCCTTCATCTTTAGGTTCCAGAGTTCATGCTCCAGCTTCTGCATTTCGCCTCGGGGGCAGTACTCCACAAGCAGAAGTTCCTTCATGCTCTCCCATCCCATAGCATTGGCTACACATAGGGTTAAGGATTTGACCTGGCCATTCCACCAAGTCAGGGCTTTATCGGTGAAAGTATAGGCAGCGAACTTCACCTTGTCAGCTTCAGAACAGACACATATTTCAAAAATAGACTCGATCTTCTCAAACCATCGAGTCAGAGCAATAACACCTCCAGTGCCATTGAAATATGTGGGTTTCGCGTTCATAAAATCTTTGTAGGAACACTCCTTCCGGTGTCCCTGACTACCTTCCTGGTTTTGGGGTTGAGTACCACCTTCTGGCACGCCTGAACCACCGGGGTTCATTTGTGACATAGTAGTAGCCACAGCGGCAGTAACGGCTGCTTGGAACATGGCGGGGTCAAATGGAGAGGGAGGTGGTGGTGGGGGAGGATTGTTATTCTTTGAGCTGGGTCTTTTCCGTGGAGGTATCTTGATCTAAAATGATCAGGAAAGAGAGGATGGTAAGTCCTCTAAATGGAATCGAGAGATATGAAACAAGATATATCTCATTATGGCAGATACAGAGTTCTACTTAAGCGATAAAACAGGAAAGAGCTATCAAAGCGGGTAAACTATCGCTAAGGAAAGAATGAGTAGCAACACTCGGAATGAATTTCTACAACGTATTCGACTTTGGCTAAAATACTCCTATAGTATTTTATGTATCGCTGCGACGATGACTCGTTGTTTGGATATTAGGTAAGTTTTATGCCTGCTGCACACCACAGTCACTCCCAAGCACATGTTGGCCATGTCTCGAATGAATATAGTTGATCATGCTATATTGACCCTAGACACGACTACATAACTGCCCAGGTTTAACCACAGTGCACAACACCCAATTACTTATTTTTTGTTCTACTCAAGGTTACGGTTTCTGGCATTTAGGTATTCTTCTATACTTTTGAAAAATACTTATATTTTTAAAGTATACTTTTAGTTCAGAGCACTTCGGCCGCTTAGTGTTTATAGTTATATACCATGTAAGGATCAGTATACTTAGTTCACTATAAACAAGGTCTCTGATACCAATTTGTCACACCCCGAAACCAATGGCGAAAACGTTCTGGGGCGGAGGATGTCATGTAAAGTATCACAAGCAATGTACATAGTAAGCATAGTAAACACAACCATTACATTACATAGAAGTATTTACATTTGTTTGAAAGCAACGTTATACATGATTATATATACATCCAAAAATGAACAAAAGTAAAGACGAGACTGCTAATATGCTCCGTCTTCTCCAAAAGATTTTGCGGTATACCTGTCTAAAGTTGACCTGAGAATACAAGCAGTTTTGAAAATATCAGCATAAAGCTGGTGAGTTCATAAGCGGTTTGTTTCTGGTAAAAGAACAAGTTTCCTTTGGTTTTCTGAAAGAGTTGTTATCCAAGAAAATCCCATATTTTCTTATAAGAGAAGTTTAGTTATCCATTTGCTAAACAGTCTAGTTAAGAGAAGTTAAGTTATCCCAGGAAAAACCCTTATTTTCCTAAAAGTTGGTGGTTGGATATCCATACACGAATGTCGAATATCTACTATACTTAATAAGAATTTTATTTTCGAATCTCTAATTTCGATCAGAGGAGTATATTAATAGACGTATTTTCAAAACTCTGGCTTTGCTCAGAGGAGGATATTAGACGAAATTTCGAAGCTCTGGTGACACTCAAAGAAGTACATTAGTTGTATTTTTGAAGCTCTGGTGACATCCAAAGCCGTATATTAGACGTATTTTCGAAGCTCTGGTGACACTCAAAGACGTACATTAGCTGTATTTTCGAAGCTCTGGTGCCATCCAAAGGCGTATAATGTTAGTAATAATCTTGTTTTATGATTACCATGAATCCTTTGTAAATTATAAAATATAACATAAATTATAACATTTTATTATGAGTTTCACAATTAGTCTGAAAGCTAACTCTGCAAGTTAAATGGTTGGTCAATACGGCTTCCAGTGTTAAAAGCATACAGAATATGAAACATTCCAAATGAAATAATAAGTTTGAGTACAAGATTTCCTTGTACTTTTGCATGTATCCTCCCCTGAAAACATTGAAAAACACGGAAAAAGGTGTAGGGGTATGAACTCACCAAACGGGAAATGTGTCGGTTAGGATGCTAAGTGTCAGTTTTAAGGCTTGAACACACGCGAGGTTCCTATGTAACATAAGGAGATACATAATTGTATCTAATTAGACTTTAAACTACTAATTAAGTAAGATAAAACACTCCAAGGCACGAAAACACTTTATCTAAAGTGTTAGGAATGATCTTGGTTGCATTTAAGGGGGTGTATGGCCTAGATATGGAGTTTGCTCTTCAAGAGTAAACTCCTAGGGGAGATTACGGCCCATAGACCATATCCGCATGAATTTACGGCCGCAAACTCATGGGTGGTGTGTTCTTTGATGCGTAATGGTCTTACAACACTTGTGGGACTAGGCTAGGTTCAATTCTAGGGCATGGGAAGTGATTGAATCATTAAATGGACCAATTTAAGGGGTTTATGGATGTAAACAAGGAGTTTACGGCCGTAAACTCTCACATGCACATTCCTTTTGTGTTTTGATGGTAATAGGTTAAGCATAAATGCTTCTAGTCCAATATACAAGCCTTGGAAGGAAGTTAGGGCACCATTTGACCACTTTATAGGAGTTTACGGCCAAGGAACCATTCCTTGGGGGGTTTATGGCCGAAATCTCATAAGGACATGTTTTCCTTCAAGTTTAAGGTCCCTAACACAATGGTGGTTGGTTCTAGACATTATTCCAAACCATAGGAGGTGTTTAAGGGGCAATTTAACACCTTAAATGGTGTTTACGACCTAAGAAGGAGGGTTTACGGTCCAAGAATGTTCTTGGGCTGTAAACTCATGTTTACTCCCCAAATGATAAGATTTGGTGTTCTAAGTCCATTCATGCAAGCCCCTAAGTCATATCTAAGCACTAGAAGTGATTTGGAAGGGTTTTGGGGCTCCAAAACCCCATTTATGGGTGTTTACGGTTTGGGATTGTTCCTGGGCCGTAAACACATGTTTTTGGCACATTTGGATGATTTAAACACGGATTTGAAGGCTAAACAAGCTAATCTATAAGCTAGGATGGATTACTTACCAATTTGGAGCTTGAAATGGGTGATTTTGGATCAAAAACTTGGATTGTAGAGAGAGAGTAGAGAGAGAGAGAGTGGAAAAGGCTCAAATGAAGTCCACTCACCCTTATAGAGGGTTTGAGTTTGAGGCCCGGTGGAAATCTACCTGATACCGATGTTAAACGAGGCTCATGGTCGTACCCAATTCAGTTGTCGTAACCCGACATGGTTGTAACTAAAAATTTTCTAAATAAATTTTGGGGGTGTTTTAACATGATTCTAATGTGTCCCGACACTTATGAAGTCAAAATAAAAGTCCCAATTTAATTAACTCAATCCAAAAGTTAACGGAAAATTTTAATAAAAATAAATTTTATTAACGGAAAAGGGATACAGTGACGGAATAAATTTAGAGTTGTCACAAACATACAGTGTATAAGACAGTTTAATAAAGAGTTTTAATCATATAAAACGTTTAAGAAAATCATTTGAAGAAATCTGTTTGGTAAAACAGTTAACGTATAGTAAATCCATTTGCATGTTAGTTATTAATCACATGTGATTGATATAATAACTAGCATGATTCTACTTCTATCCCCCCATAAAGCATTTAAAAACATTTAGAAACATTTAAAAGGTTAATTTAAGGGGTATGAACTCACCTGCAGTAAGTGGATCGGATGGAAGTGTCGGACAAGTGCTTGGTGTCAAGTGAAGAGTTAGACACACACAATGATCCTAATAACATATGAAGATATGTGTGTATATATATAATTAGTGACTATAACACTAATTAAACATGTATAAACATCCTAATGTGAGGAAAACACTTTGGTCAAAGTGTTAGGAGGCTATCGGGTTGCAACAAAGGTGTGCAAGGCCTTATACGGGAGACTATGGTCAATGGACCATGTTTGTTGGAGTTTACGGCCCATGGGAGTTCACTCCTGGCCGTAAAGTCTCAATTGGGTCACTAAATGAGGCTTAAAACTATTATAACTTAAGTGGTTAAGTGTTCCAAGGCTTAAACAAGAGGTTGAGTGAGTTTAAGGTCCACGAATGGCCTTGTATGGTGTTTACGGTGTGGGGACCACTTCCCCATGAGTTTTTGCCCATAAACTCATGGTAAGAAGTACCAAATCGATGTTTGAAGTCCCTAATTCAATGGTAGTTGGTTCTAGACTAAGATCCAAGGCTTGGTAAGGTGTTAAGGGCATCAAAACACCCTTTGGGGGTGTTTACGGTTTTGGGAGATTCCTAAACCGTAAACTCATATTCATGGGGTTTTTTGGTGTTTTTCAAGTGCTAAACTCATCAAGGAAAGGATCTATGTAAGACAACCCAAAAATTTCCATTCGGTAA
Organism: Lactuca serriola; assembly: GCF_051521515.1. Classification (NCBI taxonomy): domain Eukaryota; kingdom Viridiplantae; phylum Streptophyta; class Magnoliopsida; order Asterales; family Asteraceae; genus Lactuca; species Lactuca serriola. The sequence goes on along the minus strand of NC_136416.1, from coordinate 131,091,901 downwards.
AACCATCCACTACAATTGAAGTCAAATATGTATCAACTAACTATCAAACTTTTGGGATAAGTTTGAGAGTTTTAAGGTTAGTGCTCCAGAGGATATTAGGAGAGAGGATACACTAGGGTTTAATATGTTGCAATAAGTGCCCAAACCTTCAAGAGTTTGGAATATTACAATCCAAAAATGGTATTGGGACCAAAAACCCTCAAGGCTATATAAAGAAAATTTAGCCATTTTGCATTCATTTGTTACATTTCTAGCTAGAGAAAAGTCGATTTTCTCTCTCAAGGATCTTCACCTGATCACCCCCAACTGTGAGTACTTCAACCTAGAGTGTATATAAGTGTGTTATATGCCATAATAACGTGAAAATCAAGTCAACACAACAAGATTTGGGAGTTTACCGCCCAAGAACATCTTGGAGAGTAAACTCCTTTATAAGGGCCAAAGTGTGCCCAATGTCCCTCCAAGCCTTGGGACTAAACCTAGGGACTACCACTATTTTCTTTAGACCCCCAAAACATTAAGAAACAAGGCTAGAAGCGAGTTCACGGCCAAGGAAGTTCTTGGGCCGTGAACTCTATTTTAGGGTGCCAAAATGCCCTAAATGCCTTCCATAAGCCAAGAGACAAGCATAGAACTTTAGCTAGATGTGTTTAGGACTCAAAACAATCAAAATATCATCACCCATAGGTGATTACGGCCGCAAGCTCAAGCCAAAATGGTCCAAGGGCCGAAAACTCAAGATAAGAGTGTTTTGATGCCACAAACACTTCCTAAGGCTTAGACATGAATTTAGAATGCTTCCTTATGACCTTTAGGACCCTCATAAGCATAAATGGCCATGATTTTACGGTAGTAAACTCATTTGGGCCGTGAACTCCTCAAAAACTCCAAAGAAGGTGGTTTTTCTCATCCTAGGCTAAAGCTAATGTCCCTAAAACATTCCCTAGCTTTCATACTTGCATTCCCACATGTGTAGCCATGAGTTTACGGCCGTAAACTCCCTTGGGCCGTGAATTGATGGTAGTAAACTCATGTGTGTGCCTTTATACCTTCCTATATTGAATCACATGTGATTCCAACACTTGGTCAAGGTGTTTCCTGGTCCCGGAAGGTGTTTTCTTTCATATAGTTGTTTATAAACACTATATTCATGTCAATATGTGTCCTTATATATCATTTAGGACTTATTGTGTCTCGGGACTTCATTCGTGGAACTTCTCATCCGTACGCGCATACCCGTTTGAATCACCCACATCAGGTGAGTTCATACCCCGTAATGAATCTTTTAACTATTTTAATTGTTTAAGGGGGGGGGGGGATACAAGTTGAAAACAATGATAATTGTGTAAATGTTTGTTATAAACATCTTTCAAAATGTTACTTATGTTATTTATAAGTTGTTAAAACATTTCAAAACTCTTCTAAAGGTTATGTTACTTTATAGTTATACAAAACTCCATTTTAAAGTATAAGCATAACTTTGTAGATAAATGAGTCTTTTTAGTAACAGTCCTGTTAGAGCATTAGTAAACTATTATAGGTATAGTTTAGGAGAATACTATTCATTACTTCTAGTACAACGAAGCACACAAAGAATCAAAACAGAAGTGAACATAACATAACTAACAAGTTAATTTGCTATAGCATGACAACACGCAGACAGGATCTAACTTTAATGTAAATTACATGGCTTGCATGGATTTGCTCGAATCGCGTTTGGTTCCCTCAATCTCCATACATGAGAGCGGTTAGTAGGGGTTCCAACTTTCACATTATGACCGTAATAAAACAAATATGTTTTTAGGTTGATAGTACCTCCCTATGTCATTATAAACGACATCAGGGTACTCATTTCTCCCATTATTCTCTATTCGAGATAGGTTATAAACTACGGAGAATGTACTTTACAGTTAACAAAGGAACAGTAGAGTCTTGGTAGAAGACTGCTTTCATAAGGGTACCAGGTATGGATCAGGTCATAGGACACTAGAGTCAATGCACACTTTTTCTAGTACAAAACTTTCCTTTCAAAGTCAGTACTTTTGGTATACAAAACTAGCGATTTCCCAGTTAAGGGCTTAATCCATTTTATTAAGCCAATACAGTTTTAAAGACTTAAGTGAGTTAACTCTATAATACCTTAGTTTATACACCATGTTTATATATAAAACTAGTATCCGACAGCTAGTAGGATGTGTGCTCTTCATTTTACGTCCTGTTCCTGTTGGATGTGGGCTTACACCGAGGTCACCCAATCTACTATCTACTCGATATCAAATTATCTATAGCAGTATAAACATAGCTATTATAAAAGTAATCACCATAGTCAATATTGTATTATAAGAAATATAGGTTTTCTTAAAAAGGAACTCTCCATTAGACATAAAGGAACCATTACAAATAACTCCATGAGTAACAATTGAATACACCAAGGTTATATATATGACAACGATCTGACAACCAATGGAATATGTGCTATCCGCCTTACTTACTGTACCCCATCGGGTTGTAGGTTGAGGGCAGATGTGCATAATCGATTGTTTGTTTACTCCAAGTATATATAACTTGTACCCACTTATTACGCATAGAAAGGCTTGTAGTGTCATTTTACTCAACTCCCATTTTAAGTAGGAAATATATGATTGTCTAGAGGAAGAGGCAAACTTTACAAAACAACACCTTACATCTTACAGCACTTTACATATACATTTTCAACCACATTTTTACAGCTTACTCACATCATTAAAATCTTATGAACTCACCAGCGTAATTGCTGATCAACTCTTTCAAATAACTTGTATTCTTAGGAGACTATTAGACAGGTGCTCGTGCTGGGACTTCAGAAGATGGAGCATTATAGCTTCAAGTCTTGTTTTGTTATTTGTTTATGACTTCTATGTTTTGTGAACACATACATTGTAAACACGTTCTTTCTAAATGAAAAGGTTGTTCATTACTTGCTTACCATATACATATCTCGTGATACTTGACATGACGTCCTCCACCCCCGAACGTTTCCGCCGTCCCGGTTTTGGGGTGTGACAGATTGGTATCAGAGCATTGTTTATAGTGAGCTAAGTATATCAACCGATAAAAGATATACGTCTATAAATACAATGGGGCTTAAGTGCTCTGGATAACGATATATTTTAGAGTATAACTACAAGTTATAAAAATATACCTACTTGCTCATACATGTACATAATAGAACTAGGATCACGAGGAGAACAGACTAAAAGTATTTAGAGGTTGGACATTGTCGTCAACCTGAACAGTTATGTAATCATAGCTAGGATCAATATAGCCTGATCAACTATATTCATTCGAGATGTGACCAACATGTGTTTGGGAATGAGGTGGTGTTGCAACAGGGTTAAAACTTACCAGAACACCAGTCAAGAGAACGCCAGAACAAGTACAATTAGAGTTAGAGTACTATGGGAGTATTCTATGATACGATAACGCGATAACAAGTCTAGAACATAACAAGTACATTACGTTAGGATACTATAGGAGTATTTTAGTCCAGATACATAACTTATGTGATTACTTAAAAGACCCTTGCGGATAGGTCTATAATCTTACAGGGTATATTCATAAACTTTTATATATAATCAAGACCTTATAGACATAGAATCTGTGACCGACGCTTCGCTATGTATTCCTTTTAAGGAAGTAGTGTTGAGGTGGGATCAATTGTTCGAAGGTCTATTTGGTCTTCAATTATATACAATACCAACTGGTATACCTAATATAATTATAGGAAGATTCCGTAAGGAGCACCCCATAAAGTTACCTTAAAGCTCATAGGTTCTTTAGTCACTTTCATTCTCGCACGACAAGCCTAGATAAACGTAACCACTTCCTCATAGTAGACAACAAAAGAGTTCAGGAGGAACGAGGACAAATTCATGAGAAGTTTTTCAAGGAAAGATCAGTCGAAGTAACCAAAACGTCTTACGCGTCACACTAATAAATATTAAGTAGGTTAATTTATCGAGCGAGTGGAAACACTGCTCACATTACATGTGTTAGAATTATTTTCATACATGCAGCTGGTAACAGTTATTCAGGAAACATATATTCATTCGAGGATAGTTATTTCAAATTCATAGAGTTTATTAGGTATAGACTCATTTATGAATTGTTCCTAGAACCCTGTGGAAGTCAGGACCCGATACATCCAGAACTAGGATAACCTTGTCTGTTCAGATTTCGGGTTGTGTCTGTTGCTATAGACTTATTCCGTCTCCTCTTTGTTTTCTTTTAGCAAGGATGCCTCCTCGAAGATCACCTAGACACGCTACTCCGATAACTCCCATACCTTCTCCACAAATCGATGCAGCAACTTTGAACGTTGCAGTGGCCGAGGCTGTGGCAACAGCCATGGCACAATATCACTCCACCAGTACAGGTGGAGGCGAAGCGCCTACCGATTCTACTCAAGGTGAGGTCCCTGTGCGCCAGGGAGAGTTCTCCTATAAGGACTTCACCAGATGCCAACCACTGTCCTTTAAAGGGACTGAAGGAGTCATTGCCCTCCTGCAATGGTTCGAGAAAACAGAGTTAGTCTTTGAAATTTGTTTATGCCCCGAAGGAAGCAAAGTTAAGTTTGCTGCCTGCACCTTCGATGGCAAGGCCCTAACATGGTGGAACAACCATGTTAAGTCACTGACCCTATCAGTGGCAAACTCCATAGGTTGGGAAAACCTAAAGGAGTTAATGCGGGAAGAATATTGCCCGTTAGGCGAGATTCAAAAGCTGGAACAAGAGCTGTGGGATCTCACTATGGTCGGCTTAGACATAGTGACCTACACGGACCGGTTCAGCGAACTAGCAGCTCTATGCCCCAGGATGATTACCACGGAAAAGAAGAAGATAGAGAGATACATTTGGGGTCTGACTGCTTTGACCCAAGGAAATGCGTTATCTTCTAACCCAGCCACGTTCGATAGTGCTAAACGCTTGGCTCAGCGACTCATCGATCATGGAGTCCGCCACAGCATAAAAGTCCCTATTCCCGAGTCATCAAGGGAAGAGGACTATAATCAAGAGTCGGAGAACAAGAGAAAGAAGAAGCGAACAACACAAGACATCCCGCAAGAGCAACAAGCGAGTACTATGTACGCCGCTATGACGCCTACTACTTCAGCATCTGCCAGTCGTTATGCTGGAAACCTTCCAAAGTGTGGAAAGTGCAACTTCCACCACACTGTGTGCCGAGAAATGCAGTGTCTGAACTGCCACAAAAAGGGACACACAATCCGTTACTGTAGGGCACCAGCTCAACCGATCTCCCAAGTCCTCGGAGCTGAAGAAAACCAACCCTGTTATGGCTGTGGTGAGAATGGACACATTCAGAGGGACTGCCTAATAATGAAGAACTCAGGAGCGGATGGACGTATTCTAATGATCACTGCAGGAGAATCTACCTTGGAGTCGTCATCGAGTAGTGGTACGTTTTTCAAAAATGTAATTACATTTAAAAATTAATTTATATTCATATAAGATTTAAAATATTGGGGATGACACTTAAAAGTAACTATAACAACTCACATGTTGAAATAGGTCATAAAATTCAAGAGAAATAAAAGATCCCTTAGAGAAGCTATTATGACTCACCATATACATCAGGGTTGTGCGCAACTGAGATGTTGCAGACCTAGAGTGAGCGACTCCGCTTAGGTCCCCTTTCCTTAATTGGTTGAGGATTTGAGGCAGAGATGCTCATTCGACTGCCTGACTCATCTTAAGTATTCACAACTTGTATATGACGGGCGATGGTAGTGGTACCATGGGGGATCATAGTATAAAAGTATCCTTTCAGTAAGTAAAGCACTGTTATTTGTATGTATGCGCACATAGCGGTACGATACGTAGGAGTGCTAATTTCAAAACAGAAAGCAGGAAACTCGAGATCAGTTACAAGGAGTACATTGTTGAACATACTAGGAGTACAGTACCAAGCATACTAGGGATACATTTTCGTTTATCAGACGTTTCTTTCACTTGACCAAATTTTTGTTCGGTATAGAGTCCGTTGTTTTCTTTCGTCATGAGTTGGCGTGGTCCTCACCATACTGAGTTCATATGTTTCTATCGCCTTGATCGGTAAGTTCTCGAAACTTTCGTCATTCGTATCGAAGGTCCGACCTAAACCTAAACTTTATCTTTCGCATTCTAAACCCTCGAAGTACTCGTGCGAAGAGTACTTTGTCCTCCGAAGCCTTATCGTCAGACGTCCGCAGACCGGCACGAAATACCACTCGTCCAGCAGACCAATGTTCGAGCATAGAGGCTATGGACAAATACAGCCCGCCTATTATTTTCGAATGTATACGCAAGGGTGGTATATGAGTGTGATTATGCAGACCTAGTATGTGTGTTTCCGCCCTATCTCCTGTTTTCCCCGTGGGTTGTGGACCTGGGGCAGAGTCGCACATCCGACAGTCCTACTAATCTTAATCATATACGGCTTGTATACGCGAGGTAATGATAGATGGACCAAGTATGAATTCTATCAAGAACACCAGGGCAAAGTTGCCAGGTCTACGAGTGAATATTCTACAAAGCAGAAGAGCTCAACCCCCAGTAGTAACATTAAGAGAGCGAATTTCGGGACGAAATTCATTTTAACGGGGGGATGATGTGACAACCCAAAAATTTCCATTCAGTAAAACCATCCACTACAATTGAAGTCAAATCTGTATCAACTAACTATCAAACTTTTGGGATAAGTTTGAGTGTTTTAAGGTTAGTGCTCCAGAGGATATTAGGAGAAAGGATACACTAGGGTTTAATATGTTGCAATAAGTGCCCAAACCTTCAAGAGTTTGGAATATTACAGTCCAAAAATGGTATTCGAACCAAAAACCCTCAAGGCTATATAAAGAAAATTTAGCCATTTTGGATTCATTTGTTACATTTCTAGCTAGAGAAAAGTCGCTTTTCTCTCTCAAGGATCTTTACCCGATCACCCCCAACTGTGAGTACTTCAACCTAGAGTGTATATAAAGTGTGTTATATGCCATAATAACATGAAAATCAAGTCAAAACAACAAGATTTGGGAGTTTACCGCCCAAGAACATCTTGGAGAGTAAACTCCTTTATAAGGGCCAAAGTGTGCCCAATGTCCCTCCAAGCCTTGGGACTAAACCTAGGGACTACCATTACTTGCTTTAGACCCCCAAAACATTAAGAAACAAGGCTAGAAGGGAGTTCACGACCAAGGAAGTTCTTGGGCCGTGAACTCCATTTTAGGGTGCCAAAATGCCCTAAATGCCTTCCATAAGCCAAGAGACAAGCATAGAACTTTAGCTAGATGTGTTTAGGACTCAAAACAATCAAAATATCATCACCCATAGGTGATTACAGCCGCAAGCTCAAGCCAAAATGGTCCAAGGGCCGAAAACTCAAGATAAGAGTGTTTTGATGCCACAAACACTTCCTAAGGCTTAGGCATGAATTTAGAATGCTTCCTTATGACCTTTAAGACCCTCATAAGCATAAATGGCCATGCGTTTACGGTAGTAAACTCATTTGGGCCGTGAACTCCTCAAAAACTCCAAAGAAGGTGGTTTTTCTCATCCTAGGTTAAAGCTAATGTCCCTAAAACATTCCCTAGCTTTCATACTTGCATTCCCACATGTGTAGCCATGAGTTTACGACCGTAAAATCCCTTGGGCCGTGAACTCATGGTAGTAAACTCATGCGTGTGCCTTTACACCTTCCTATATTGCATCACATGTGATTCCAACACTTGGTCAAGGTGTTTCCTGGTCCCGGAAGGTGTTTTCTTTCATATAGTTGTTTATAAACACTATATTCATGTCAATATGTTTCCTTATATATCATTTAGGACTTATTGTGTCTCGGGACTTCATTCGTGGAACTTCTCATCCGTACGCGCATACCCGTTTGAATCACCCACATCAGGTGAGTTCATACCCCGTAATGAATCTTTTAACTATTTTAATTGTTAAAGGGGGGAATACAAGTTGAACACAATGATAATTGTGCAAATGTTTGTGATAAACATCTTTCAATATGTTACTTATGTTAGTTATAAGTTGTTAAAACATTTCAAAACTTTTCTAAAGGTTATGTTACTTTATAGTTATACAAAAATCCATTGTAAAGTATAAGCATAACTTTGTAGATAAATGAGTCTTTTCAGTAACAGTCTAGTTAGAGCATTAGTAAACTATTATAGGTATAGTTTAGGAGAATACTATTCATTACTTCTAGTACAATGAAGCACACAAAGAGTCAGAACAGAACTGAACAGAACAGAACATAACATAACTAACAAGTTAATTTGCTATAGCATGACAACACGCAGACAAGATCTAACTTTAATGTAAATTACACGGCTTGCATGGATTTGCTCGGGTCGTATTTGGTTCCCTCAATCTCCATACATGAGAGCGGTTAGTAGGGGTTCCAGCTTTCACATTATGACCGTAATAAAACAAATATGTATTTAGGTTGATAGTACCTCCCTATGTCATTATAAACGACATCAGGGTACTCATTTCTCCCATTATTCTCTATTCGAGATAGGTTATAAACTACGGAGAATGTACTTTACAGTTAACAAAGGAACAGTAGAGTCTTGGTAGAAGACTGCTTTCATAACAGTAGAGTCTTGGTAGAAGACTGCTTTCATAACAGTAGAGTCTTGGTAGAAGACTGCTTTGATAATAGTAGAGTCTTGGTAGAAGACTGCTTTCAAAACAACCGAGTCATTGTAGAAGGCTACTTTAAAAAGTTAGGACCATGATGCTCACCTTATAATTCCGTAATGTACACTATAGGATACATATATGCTAAGTAGATTCCGATAGCTAATAGGATGTGTGTTCCCGTTGGATGTGGGTTTACACCGAGGTCACCCAATCTATTATCTACCTGAATCTATATATATTTATGCTTAGTGAACATTAAGTCATCATAAGGGTACCAGGTATGGATCAGGTCATAGGACACTAGAGTCAATGCATAGTTTTTCTAGTACAAAACTTTCGTTTCAAAGTCAGTACTTTTGGTATACAAAACTAGCGATTTCCCAGTTAAGGGCTTAATCCATTTTATTAAGCCAGTATAGTTTTAAAGACTTAAGTGAGTTAACTCTATAATACCTTAGTTTATATACCATGTTTATATATAAAACTAGTATCTGACAACTAGTAGGATGTGTGCTCTTCGCTGTACGTCCTGTTCCCGTTGGATGTGGGCTTACACCGAGGTCACCCAATCTACTATCTACCCGATATCAAATTATATATAGCAGTATAAAGAAAGCTATTATAAAAGTAATCACCATAGTCAATATTTTATTATAAGAAATATAGGTTTTCTTAAAAAGGAACTCTTCATTAGACATAAAGGAACCATTACAAATAACTCCATGACTAACAAGTGAATACACCAAGGTTATATATATGACAACGATCTAACAACCAATGGAATATGTGCTATCCGCCTTACTTACTGTACCCCGTCGGGTTGTAGGTTGAGGGCGGATGTGCATAATCGATTGTTTGTTTACTCCAAGTATATATATAACTTGTACCCACTTATTACGCATAGAAAGGCTTGTAGTGTCATTTTACTCAACTCCCATTTTAAGTAGGAAATATATGAGTTTCTAAAGGAACATGCAAACTTTACAAAACAACACCTTACAGCTTACAACACTTTACATATACATTTTCAACCACATTTTTACAGCTTACTCACATCACTAAAATCTTATGAACTCACCAGCTTAATTGCTGATCAACTCTTTCAAATAACTTGTATTCTCAGGAGACTATTAGACAGGTGCTCGTGCTGGGACTTCAGAAGATGGAGCATTATAGCTTCAAGTCTTGTTTTGTTATTTGTTTATGACTTCTATGTTTTGTGAACACATACATTGTAAACATTTTCTTTCTAAATGAAATGGTTGTTCATTACTTGCTTACCATATACATATCTCGTGATACTTGACATGACGTCCTCTACCCCCAAATGTTTCCGCCGTTCCGGTTTTGGGGTGTGACACTATGCTAGTTGCCAAGGCTTAGAAGGGACTAGGGCACACTTTGGCACTCATATTAGGGTTTACGGTCTAAGAACACCTTGGACCGTAAACACCTTTTTCATGGTGTTTCTTGGGTGATTTCTTCATATATGGAAATGTAACAAGCCTTAATATACTCTAGGATAGAAGTACTTACATATGAGAAGATTTGGGACGGAAGATTGAAGATCCTTGGGAGAGAAATCGAGTTATCTCTAGTTGAAATGGGAGAAATGAATGAAAAATAGCTAAGTGCCATATATATAGTCCATGGAGTTTACGGTCTAAATGCCATTTGGGACGTAAACTCTAAACTCTGTGAGTTTTTGGAACTTTATTGATGTACAATAAACTCTAGGGCATCCTCTCTCCTGATATCTCCTAAAGTGCTAATCCTAATATGCTCAAACTTATTCCAAAAAGCTTGAAAATTAGCAGAAACTGTCCTGACTTCTATTAAAGTGAAGGGTTACACAGAATAGAAAATTTCGGGTTGTCACAAATTCATGAGCTCCACAATAGAAGTAATCTTTGCAATTTAGCAAAGTTTTGATGAGAATTGTTTAATTCTTGAGTTCCACAATAGAAGTGTATGCAATTTAAGCAAAGTTTTGATGAGCATTGTTTCATTCTTGAGTTCTACAATAAAGGTCTATGAAATTTAGCAAAGCTTTGATGAGCATTCTTTATCTCTTGAGTTCCACAATAGAAGTCGAAGGCTGTTTTTATTTAGAAAATATAGGATTTTCTGGAAAGGATTCTAACACTCCGTAGATTCTAAACCACCACGTTTCATGAGGTTATTCTGAATAAAACATGTATTTATACAAATGTCATTAAATACTTATGAACTCACCAGCATTATAGAAATGCTGATACTCGGTTTCAAAATAACTTGTATTCTCAGGTCATCGATAGACAGGTACATCCCAGGAGCTTTTGCAAAGTCAGCCTAGAAGCGAGCTGCATCTATGTTATGTTCTGTATTACTTGAATGTTGCTATTAAATGTAACCTATGTAAAATTATTACTATTAATGCAATGGTTGTTGTACTTTGAGTACTATACTGCATATGCTGTGATACTTGATATGACGTCACCCACCCAAGAACGTTTCCGCCGTTCCGGTTTTGGGGGGTGACAGATTGGTATCAAAGCATTGTTTATAGTGAACTCAGTATATCAATGCATAAAAGATATACAGCCTATAAATACATAGGGATAAAACACTCTAACCAAGAATTATACTTTAAAATACAACCATATTTTATTAAAGTATAAGAACATCCATAATCTAAACACTCGAACAAAAGTATCACAAGAAAAACAAAATAAATTGCAAAGTTTACATCTATTGTGGAACTCAAGCATTAAACAATCCAAATCAAAGCTTTGCTATATTGCATAGACTTCTAATGTGGAACTCAGGAATGAAACAATTCTCATCAAATCTTTGCTTAAATTGCATAGACTTCTATTATGGAACTTAAGAATTAAACATTGCTCATCAAAGCTTTGCTAAATTGCGAAGACTACTTTTATTGTGGAACTCAAGAATTAAACAATACTCATCAATACTTTGCAAATTGCATAGACTTCTAATGTGGAACTAAATAATGAAACAATGATCATCAAAGCATTGCTTAAATTGCTTAGACTTCTATTGTGGAACTAAAGAATTAAACAATGCTCATCAAACCTTTGCTAAAATGCAAAGATTACCTCTATTGTGGAACTTTGGAATTAAACAATGCTCATCAAAGCTTTGCTAAATTGCATAGACTTCTAATGTGGAACTCAAGTATTAAACAATGCTCATCAAAGCTTTGCTAAATTGCAAAGACTATTTATATTATGGAACTCAAAAATTAAACAATGCTCATCAATGCTTTGCTAAATTGCATAGACTTCTATTGTGGAACTCAAGAATCAAACAATGCTCATCGAAGCTTTGCTTAAATAGCATAGGCTTCTATTGTGGAACTCAAGAATTAAACGACTCTCATAATAGCTTTGCTAAATTGCGAAGACTACATCTAATATGGAACGCTAGAATTAAACAATACTCATCAAAGATGTGCAAATTGCATAGAATTCTAATGTGGAACTCAAGAATGAAAGAATGCTCATCAAAGGTTTGCTTAAATTTCTTAGACTTTTATTGTGGAAGTCAAGAAATAAACAATACTCATCAAAGCTTTGCTAAATAGCGAAGACTACTGATAATGTGGAACTCAAGAATTTAACAATGCTCATCAAAACCTTTGTAAATTGCATACACTTCTATTGTAGAACTCAAGAATTAAAGAATGCTCATAAAAGCTTTGCTAAACTAAAAATACCACGTCAATTGTTGATCTCAAGAATTAAACAATGCTCATCAAAGCTTTCCTAAATTGCGAAAACTACTTCTACTGTGGAACTCAAGAATTAAACAATGCACATCAAAGCTTTGCTAAATTGCATAGACTTCTAATGTGGAACTAAAGAATGAAACAATGCTCATCAAATCTTCGCTTAAATTGCATAGACTTCTATTTTGGAACTCAAGAATTTAACAATGCTCATCAAAGCTTAGCTAAATTGCAAAGTCTACATCTATTGTGGAACTCAAGAATTAAACAATGCGAATCAAAGCTTTGCTAAATTGCGTAGACTTCTAATGTGGAACTCAAGAATGAAACAATGCTCATCAAAGCTTTGCTTAAATTGCATAGACTTATATTGTGGAACTCAAGAATTAAACGATGCTCATAATAGCTTTGCTAAATTGCGAAGACTACATCTATTATGGAGCTCTAGAATTAAACATTACTCATCAAAGCTTTGCAAAATTGCATAGACTTCTAATGTGGAACTCAAGAATGAAAGAATGCTCATCAAAGCTTTGTTTAAATTGCTTAGACTTCTATTGTGGAACTAAAGAATTAAACAATGCTCATCAAATGTTTGCTAAATGGCGAAAAATACTTCTATTGTGGAACTCTAGAATTAAACAATGCTCGTCAAAGCTTTGCTAAATTGCATAGACTTCTAATGTGGAACTCGTGTATTAAACAATGCTCAACAAAGCTTTGCTTAAATTGCATACACGATTGTGGAACTCAAGAATTAAACAATGCACATCAAAGCTTTGCTAAATTGCACAGACTATTTATATTATGGAACTCAATAATTAAACAATGGTCGTCAATACCTTGCAAAATTGCATAGGCTTCCAACGTAGAGCCCAAGAATGAAACAATGCTCCTCAAAGCTTTGCTAAATTGCATAGACTTCTGTTGTGGAACTCAAGAATCAAAAAATGCTCATCAAAGCTTTTGTTAAATAGCATAGACTTCTATTGTGGAACTCAAGAATTAAACGTTGCTCGTAATAGCTTTGCTAAATTGCAAAGACTACATCTATTATGTAACTCTAGAATTAAACAATACTCATCAAAGCTTTGCAAAATTGCGTAGACTTATAATGTTGAACTCAAGAATGAAAGAATGCTCATCAAAGGTTTGCTTAAATTGCGTAGACTTTTATTTTGGAACTCAAGAAATAAAGAATGTTTATCAAAGCTTTGCTAAATAGCGAAAACTACTTATATTGTCGAACTCTAGAGTTAAACAATGCTCATCAAAACCTTGGTAAATTGCATAGACTTCTATTGTGGCACACAAGAATTAAGCAATTCTCATCAAAGTTTGGCTTAACTGAAAACACCACATCAATTGTGGAACTCAAGAATTAAACAATGCTCATCAAAGCTTTGATAAATTGCAAAGACTACTTCTACTGTGGAACTCAAGAATTAAACAATGCACATCAAAGATTTGCTAAATTGCATAGACTTCTAACGTGGAACTATAGAATAAAACAATGCTAATCAAAGCTTTGCTTAAATTGCATAGACTTCTATTATGGAAATAAAAAATTTAACAATGCTCATCAAAGCTTAGCTAAATTGCAAAGTCTACATCAGTTGTGGAACTCAAGAACTAAACAATGCAAATCAAAGCTTTGCTAAAATGCATAGACTTCTAATGTGGAACTCAGAAATGAAACAATGCTCATCAAATCTTTGCTTAAATTGCATAGACTTCTATTGTGGAATTTAAGAATTAAACATTGGTCATCAAAGCTTTGCTAAATTGCGAAGACTACTTTTGTTGTGGAACTCAAGAATTAAACAATGCTCATCAATACTTGGCGAAATTGCATAGACTTCTGAATAAAACATGTATTTATACAAATGTCATTAAATACTTATGAACTCACCATGTGACAACCCGAAATTTCTAGCTTACATTCTTCATTTTTATCAAAGTTAGCTTCGTTTTGCTATTTTATAATGAAGTTTTGGGTCTAAAATAGTGCTTAAAGCTTAGTATAATTGAGTTACATATCGGAGGATGGGTGAGATTGGGTGTAGCATCGAAAATTCGTGCCAAACACACCAAACCAGGTGTGTGCGGTGCGGCCAGCCAGCCGCACACAGGCCAACCACACACACCTCCAACCTCACTCACCCTCCTATATATACTATCCTTGATCATTTTGATCATTTCTCACATTTCTACAAAGCAAGGAACCGAAAATCCTCTCAAGTATCATCCGGAAAGGTAACATCTTTCACCAAGAACACCAAGAACACCATGTATTCTGGGAGCACACGTCTTCTGGCTGTACACATGGCCGCACACATGTGCTCGCAGCACACCTGGCCGCACTCCTGGCCGCACACACATATAGTGTGTATTTAGGCCATACACTCTCTTGTATAGCCTTATAACCCTTCGTACATTCATATACGGTTGTAACACTTCAATATAAGTGTTTACCAGTCCCTAAGGTGGTCCCAATTCAATAATTAGTTGTTCATAACACTAATTATATTCATATATGTATCAATATATGCTAAATAGGATTCGCGTGTGTACTCAAGTCACCACTTGGCACTTAGCAACTGATCCAACATTTTCATCAGAACCACTCACTACAGGTGAGTTCATACCCGTTAATCAATGTTTTAAATGTTTTATGGGGGGATACAAGTAGAATCATGCTAGTTATTATATCAATCACATGTGATTAATAAGCAGCATTCAAATGATTGGCTACTTATTAACTGTTTTACCAAACAATTTTCTTCCCATGATTTTTCCTAAACGTTTTAGATGTTTAAAACTCCTTATTAAACTGTATAGTTTACTCGATATGTTTCATTTCAATCTCATTTATAATTGTGTTTCAAACAAATGTTTCTTTATACTTAATCTGTTTTATCAAACCCATGCTTCCAACCCGTTTTTATAGATTGACATCAAGTCGATCTTTTCTTAGATAATAATTATGTTCAAAGGTTTTACAAAACTTATTTTATGCTTTTATATTATAAATTGCATGCCTATATATGTATAGTTATATAAGAAATGTTTAAAAGACTTAGGAAGGCTATCCACCCTATTTCCTTTTCGCACTTGAGATGTGGTCTGGTGGGACATCGAGTATCCGTCCGAAGGTTGTTTAAATATTAGTTATATATCATATGTACATATATAGTCATAAAGGTCCTTCCAGTTCATCCAAAGCCCTTGGGTAGCAAGGGTATACATCCATGTACATACGTACCAGTTAGATTACTAGTAAGCTACCATGTGGGTAGTTTAGGAAGATACTAGAACTATTACTAGAACGCGATATCATACAATGAGTTAGTTCATTCATGAGTCAATACTTGCTAGATAGAGAGAGAACACACATTACAGCTAGTACACGTAGAGCATTACAGTACATTACTATACTACTACATAGATACGTTTACATGATTACATCTACATGAGTACATTTAGATGAATACGTTTACATATATACACTTACATGAGTACATCTACATAGATACATCTACATGAGTACATTTACATGATTACACTTACATGAGTACGTTTACATACACGATGATAGGACAGACATCACTAGGTGTTATAGCATGGAACAAGTTCAGGATCTAACTATACCGATGAATCACAACGCAATTGTGATAGTTATATCGGGTATACATGATCACAGTAATATGGATGTGTCACGGCGTGCATATATGCATTGGCGTGTAAAGGTCTCAAAATCCCTTTGACAGGGGAGCGTATTGCCTGGGATCTAGCCATCACATTATACCTTATCCCTCAAATAAGGCAATTGAGTACAGAAGTAGTTATTTATTACAAATACTACAGTACTTAGAAGAATTACCCTAGACTTAAGGTAATTGGCACGGTTGTAGTTCGACACTACACCATAGTTCTATTTTATTTTTCCCATTACATTCACTTCGTGAACATTCACACGACGCACGGTAATGTAGAAACTATATTTTTGGTTAATGATAGACAGACTTGGGAAAATACAAACTCTTACAAGAGACACACACACAGACACTAGATGCCTTGGTAGAAGGCTACATTTAGAACAGTTAAGTCTTGGTAGAAGACTCCCTATTATAATAGTAGGAATCATAGGGATTTCTAGGGTTTTTCAAACGTTTACAGTTGTTTTACAAATATTTTCATACTTACAATTCATTTACATTTTCAATACTTACAATTCATATACATTTTCAATACTTACAATTCATATACATACAAATACTTACATACAAATTAAGACACTAAAATACTTATGATCTCATCAGCTTTAAAGCTGATACTCTCTTTCAAAATAACTCGTATCCTCAGGTCAACCATAGACAGGTACCGATGCAAGGTTCAGAGAAGATGGTGCTCGTTCAAGACTCATATTTCATTTTGGTTTATACCATAGTGTCTATTATAATTTGACAGAACACACTTGTATTAAAATTATATTATTAATGAAATGGATGATGTTGTTACTTGTTTACTACTTTTCATTGTTGTGATACTGTACATGACATCCTCTGCCCCAGAACGTTTCCGCTGTTATTGGTTTGGGGTGTGACAGATTGGTATCAAAGCATTGTTTATAGTGAATTAAGTATATCAACCCATAAAAGATATACTAACTATAAATACATTGGGATTAAAATACTCTGAGCATGAGTTTATACTTTAAATAATAAAATATTTAAGTAAGTATACGTGCCTGCATTCATGCTAAAATCAGTGTCGCTAGGACAGTACACAAGAATTACGATTGTTGGGCAACACAGGTGGACTTAGAGACATATAGTCAAAACTGGGAAGATATAGCCTGATCAACTATATTATCCGAGGGTTGACTAGCATGTGTCTAAGTGTAGTTGTGTGGTTGCAACAAGTCAAAAATCTTACCAACCCGACCACAATGAGAACAGTAGAACATAACATTAAACTTAAAATACTATAGGAGTAATTGGTGTTACTATAAGTACTTTATACTTGAGAACTAAAACGGGATCTTCATTACTAAGTTGATAGTTGCTAAGTGGATACACTAAGGCTATATGTAACTAGGATGTTATAGACTTAGAATCTGTAAAAATTTTGCCTTACCCCTATTCTGTGTGAATTTGGAGCTAAGGTCACTTATTCGAAGGCCTATCCTGTTTCGATTACATATAACTGGTATGCACTTCATAAATGGCGATATAACTAATGAAGATTTTCTAAATAATTATCTAGATAGTTCATCTAATGATTATTTTCTTACCCCAATTCTCGAGTAGATAACATGGCTGGACTCCATCCCCACGGCAACCAGTATCTTCCGAACGAAGTCATTGCTGGTTGGTTTAGAGAAGAACCAGAGAATGATCATCCTATCCCTTTGAATGATCACCATGATGAAGACCTTTCGGACGCTGCTAACTCCGAACCCAAGGTTGAGAACCAACCCCAGGCAGCTCCCGTTCCAATTCCTAACCCTCGTCAGGCTTTTCATGGCCCGACACTTGAGTGGGTAGAATGCTTGGAAACATGGAGCCAAGGACAAGATCAGCCCATGCCATTTAATGGTGAACGAAGTTTTTATGACCTGAGCAATGGGGGCTCAGCAGACAGAATCTTGCCAATCTTGGTCCGCAGAGTGGCCCGAAAGGGGATTCAAGGCAGGACAGCCTACATCAGATCACAGAAGTTGTCGCTGATGCGAGAATGTATATGTAACAACCTGGAATTATCCATCGCCAAAACGCGTTTCGTCCGTAAGACCCATTTTTAGAAATTTGCTCCGGTTTCGTTTTTGGGATAATTTATTCAAACACACATGATTATTATAATCTAATGAGTGTCCAAACCTCTTAGGAACTCATGAAATTGGCCCAAATTATTGATTTGAAAACTTTAAGAACCGCTCCCGCCGGATTACGACAACTTAATCGGGTGCGACCAAAAGCCCCGTTTAAGGCCGGTATCGGGTAAAATTCCATTGTGTCCCGAACTTGGACACTATTTAAAGGAATTTAAGCTTCCATTTGAAGCTTTTGCCTCTCTCTCAACTCTCTCTCTAAGCTCTCTCCTCTAACTCAAGATTAAGGTCCAAAAACTTCAAATTTAGGCTCCAAACCACCAAGGTAACTACCCTAACTCCTTGTATAACATCTTAGACCTTCAAATTCGAGTTCAAACCATGGATTAGGACCATTATCATGAGTTTACGGCCCTAGAACAGTCCTAGGCCGTAAACTCATATAAATGGGGTTTTTGAGCAACAAAACCCTTCAAAACCACAATTAGACCTTAGATATGCCTAGATGACTTAATGGAATGGACTTAGAATGCCTCAAACATGGTTTTTGAAGAGTAAACTTGAGTTTACTGCCCAAGATCATGCTTGGGCCGTAAACACCTCATACATGGGGAGTAAACTCATTTTCTAGTGTTAAAAAGCCATGTAAACCCACCAATAGCCTTGGAATAAATCCTAGAACCAACCAAAACTAGTTTCGGGACCTTAAACATGATTAAATCCTCCCATTTAGGAGTTTACGGCCATAGCTTCCCAAGAAATAGTTCCAGGGCCGTAAACTCATAAAATCATGTTAAATGGTGCCCTAAATTCATACCAAGGCTTGTAAAAATTGTTGGAATCACATGTGATTAATCTAAGGCCATTAAATCATCAATTTAAAGGGGTATAGGAGCTTACGGCCATAAACTCCATGTTTAGGGCCGTAAACTCTCTTAAGTGGTGGTATTTTTGGTGATTTAATTCACTTCCATCCCTTAGATAAATCCATACCAACTCTTCCCAAGTGTTATTGGACCATTAAGCACCATAAAATCCCCTAACCATGAGTTCAAGGCCGTGAACTCATGTGTGTATAGTGTATAGGGCAGTAAACTCCCTAAAGAGTTTACTCTTGAAGAGTAAACTCAATTCCCAAGTCCCTCACGTCCGTAAATGTCACCCGGGTCACTCCAAACACTCGTTTTGAAGTGTTTTCGCTCATTGGAGTGTAATATCATATCTAACTAGTAATTTAAAATCTAATTAGATATATTTGTATACCATTTCATATTACATAGGAACCTCGCGTGTTATCAGGCCTTGAATCGACACTTAGCATCCGGAACGTCGCATTTTCTCGTCTGGTGAGTTCATACCCCTACCCTTTTTCAATGGTTTTTAAATGTTTTCAGGGGGAATACAAGCTAAAGTACAAGAATATCTTGTACTTAAATTCATTATTTCATTTAAATGGTTTCATAATTTGCACACTTTTAAGAATTGGAAAGCTATTAACAAACTGTTTTAACTTACAGAATTGTCTGTTCAAACGATTTCAATTCTTATTATATACTGTTATGTTATATACTTCACAATTGATTGTTCACACTTATATTGATAGAAAACATAAAACATTTGTAATGTCCTTAATAAAACACCTTAGGCTCGAGTGTAAAGGACATGCACCATTAGAAAACATAAAACATTTGTAATGTCCTTAATAAAACACCTAGGCTCGAGTGTAAAGGACAGGCACCATTAGAACTTAGTTAGTCATAGATACTACTCCCCTAGGCATGAGAGTAAAGAGTAATCTTAAAGATTGGAGACATGTCCTCGGCGAACACTCCACATAAATACGCGGGTGGAGGGCTGCACCCGTAACCAGAATCTCTTAGATAGGGAGCGTGACTTGAGTGTATAGATCTATACGGGACTGACTATCCTGCACCTGGCTGCTAGCTACAACCGAACCGTAAGGTTCAAGGGTGACAAAAGTCATAAAAAGATACTGGCCCCGACCCGAGTCATATCTAGTCTGAAGTATGGTTATGGAACTCGCAATCAAGATTATGAACATTTTACACTTAATTATTAGTTTTATATATGTGTTAAAACTAATGTACATTTAAGGATAATCAGACTTTCAGGAGACTTCACACACACACACATTCAGGAAAATAAGTGATTTTCCTGGGGATAACATTGAACATAATCAGACTCGATAACAATTCGCACACACACATTCAGGAAAATATGGGATTTTCCTGGGGATAACATTGAACATAATCAGAATCGGTAACAATTCACACACACACACATTCAGGAAAATATGGGGTTTTCCTGGGGATAACACTAAACATAATCAGAATCGGTAACAATTCACACACACACACATGTAGGAAAATATAGGATTTTCCTGGGTAATAGTACTATGTAACCAGAAACGTGTAAAAATTTAGATAATCAAACTTTACAATTCACAAGAACAATCATGTTTTTAGTGTACATCTTTTACATTACATTTTGGATTTGGTAACCAACTTTTAAGAAAATATGGGATTTTCTTGGATAACCACTTTTTCAGGAAACCAAAGGAACTCGTACATTTTCAGAAAACTAACCGCTTATGAACTCACCCGCTTTATGTTGACTTTCAAACCGCTTGTATTCTCAGGTCCACATTAGACAGGTACCCGACAATCTCTTTTGGCGAAGACGGAATACGTAGAAGACTCGTCTCATTTTGTTCATATATACTATGTATCACACTTGTACAATTTACATTTGAAACAAATGTAAACTTTGATATATGTAATGTAATGGTTGTTTACGTTGCTTACTATGTGCATTGGATTTGATACTCAACGTGGAGTCCGCCCCGGAAATGTTTCCGCCTTCGGTTTTCGGGGTGTGACAGATTGGTATCAGAGCCCTTGTTTATAGTGAATAAAGTATACCAAACCTTACATGGTATAAAAATATAAACATTAAGGGGCCTAAGTGCTCTGAACTAAAAGTATCCTTCAAAATATAAGTATTTTCAAAAGTATATAAGTATACCGAACCGTCGAGATCGGTAACTACAAGTAGAACAAAACATAAGTAAATGGGTGTCGTACGCTATGGTTAAACCTGGGCAGTTATGTAGTCGTGTCTAGGATCAATATAGCCTAGCCAACTATATTCATTCGAGACACGACCAACATGTGCTTGGTAGTGACTGTGGTATGCGGCATTCCTAAAACTTACCCTAATACCACAAACATCGAGCCAGTGTCGTAGCGAATCATGAAATACTATGGGAGTATTTCTCGAGCCAATCCTTGGTAGAAATCCTCATTCATGCATTGTTCCTTGATCATTCCTTTAGCGATAATTTACCTGCTTTGATAACTCTTTCTTGCTTTATCGCTTATTCAGCCTATATCTTTCATATCTCTTGATTCAATTCAGAGGACTTATCATCCTCACTTTCTTGATCTTATTAGATCAAGATGCCTCCAAGAAAGAGACCCAACTCCAAGACCAACAACCCTCCACCACCACCTATTCCCCAAATTTACCATGTAGTATTCTAGGCAGCTGTTACAGCCGCAGTGGCAGCTGCCATGTCTCAACGGAACTCTGGCGGTTCCGGTGGTTCGGGAGGTGGTACCCAAACCCAAAGCCAAGAAAGCAGTCAGGGACACCGAAAAGAAGGTTCCTATAAGGATTTCATGAACGCGAAACCCACGTCCTTTGATGGCACTGGAGGTGTCATTTCCCTCAACCGATGGTTCGAGAAGATCGAATCCATCTTTGAAATTTGCGCCTGCTCAGAATCTGACAAGGTGAAGTTCGCTGCCTGCACTTTCATTGATAAAGCCCTGACTTGGTGGAACGGCCGAGTCAAATCCCTAACCTTACCTGTAGCCAACACCATGGGATGGGAAGCCATGAAGGAACTTCTGATGGCTGAGTACTGCCCTCGAGGCGAAATGCAGAAGTTAGAACACGAACTCTGGAACCTGAAGATGAAGGGTTCCAATATCATCGCTTACTCTGCCCGGGAATGGTTACCCCGGAGAGTAAGAAGATGAAGAGATTCATCTGGGGATTGACCCAGCCAACAAAAGGAAACGTCATAGCTGCGAGGCCGGATACATACGACAGCGCCAAACGCTTAGCACAAATCTTAATCGATCATAGTGAAGACCCTGAGGAGACAGCTACCACTCCTGAGCCGACAGAGAGGAATAGTGAGAAAAGAAAAATTGGGAAGAAGGAGAAAAGTCAAACATCGCAGGAATCCTTGAAGAGGCAGCAAACGGTGGCAGTTCACGCTGCCACTTCTCCTGCAACTGTTTCTATTGTTGGATCTTCAGCTCGAAAACCTACCAGTAGGTATACTGGAACCCTTCCTAGTTGTGACAAGTGCAACTATCATCACCTCCCTTCTAGTCCATGTATAGAGGTGTTTTGCAACATTTTTGGCATAAAGGGTCACACGGCGAAAAACTGTAAGACACCAACTCAATCAACAAGTCAAGCTTCTGGAGCGGGCATTGGTCGGGCCTGCTATGGTTGTGGAGAAGTTGGACATTACAAGCGAAATTGCCCCAAAGCAGTAACATCTGGCAACACCGGAAGAGTTTAGCGAGAGGACAAGAGGAGACAGCCATCGATCCCACCGTTGCCACAGGTATATTTCCCCTCGTTAAATTTTATGCCTGTGATTCTTTTCGATTCTAGCACCGAAAGAAATTCACCAACCATCCATTTGAACATATTTTTAAATCCTGTCGTTCGTTAGTAATCGAAAACGTGTACCGTCGAGATGGTTATCAAGTGAGAAGGAGAACGCTAACGTCATATCCGTAGATTGTATCCTCAATCCGAACAATTACTCTTTTCCATTCGATCTTATGGCAAACTTTTCATAAAATGCTTTGATGCCATCTTTGGCATGTAAGGACCGAGCCTCACTCATATTGTCATTCTTGGTTTCGAGAAAGTCACCCGTCTTAACTTTCCTCCGACCCGACTCTCCTGATCTTCGTGAATCAAAGCTTAAAAAGTTTTCCCATGTATACCTCGTCCATGTGATCATCGAGAACGAGAAGTCTGCAACTCTTTCCCGATGCCTTTTCCGAGGATCTCCTGAGAATTTCTTTCCGAACGTGTAGTCAAGTCTCGCATCGACCTAATCCCCGGAATTACCACGTAGCCAAAACCTCAGTGAGGACGATGTATCCAAGGCAGCAACCAGGGCTTGATATGATCACTATGAGATAGTAGCGGTGCCCTTGGTCAAACCATTTTCTTGGTCATGTAGATAAGCAAAGCAGTCATACCCGTAGACCTTTCCAAAAACTAAGGTGATAGAGAATTAGTCGGCACCGGGGATACCCATAGAAACCCGTCAATTCTTGGGTCCCGCTGGCTATTATCGCAGACCCACGTAGAAGTTTCCTTTAGGACCATCAGACCCTTAGCTACTCTGCCACATGAAGATGTGCCCTCTTGTTGGAAGTCTTACTCTGAAAAGACATAGTACGCCTTTGGAAGTGCGAAAAACTTAACTTGTGGTACATAAGACCCTTCGAGATCCTCGTTAGGAATCGATTCCGTAGCCCTCTCCGAGTTATCTTCAAAACTCAACAACAACCATTTGGATTCCACGTCGTTATTCGTAAGGAGTGCCGACCTGACAAAACCTGAGTAATCCCTTTGATGAGATCGAAGTCAGCGGAAGTCCGAACCTCCATAGATGAAACAAATGAAATCATGGATTGATAGGTTGACCATCCGAAACAAAGCCGCACCCCGACAGTGAGGGTTCGCTGGAATGTCAAGCGGAGACCCGATTCCACTTAGGAGCGTCAAGACCCGAAGCAATAGACTCATTCTCATCTATCCTTTCACTTCATGATCTACATTCAAATCTTTGAATTTCGGGACGAAATTCCCTCTAACGGGGGGATAATGTAACAACTCAGAATTATCCATCGCCAAAACCCGTTTCGTCCGTAAGACCCGTTTTTAGAAATTCGCTCCGATTTCGTTTTTGGGCTAATTTGTTCAAACTCACATGATTATTATAATCTAATGAGTGTCCAAACCTCTTAGGAACTCATGAAATGGGCCCAAATTATTGATTTGAAAACTTTTAGAACCGCTCCCTCCGGATTACGACAACTTAATTGGGTGCGACCAAAAGCCCCGTTTAAGGCCGGTATCGGGTAGAATTCCACCGTGTCCCGAACTTGGACACTATTTAAAGGAATTTAAGCTTCCATTTGAAGCTTTTTCCCCTCTCTCAAATCTCTCTCTAACCTCTCTCCTCTAACTCAAGATTAAGGTCCAAAAACTTCAAATTTAGGCTCCAAACCACCAAGGTAACTACCCTAACTCCTTGTATAACATCTTAGACCTTCAAATTCGAGTTCAAACCGTGGATTAGGACCATTATCATGAGTTTACGACCCTAGAACAGTCCTAGGTCGTAAACTCATATAAATGGGGTTTTTGAGCAACAAAACCCTTCCAAACCACAATTAGACCTTAGATATGCCTAGATGACTTAATGGAATGGACTTAGAATGCCTCAAACATGGTTTTTGAAGAGTAAACTTGAGTTTACTACCCAAGATCATGCTTGGGCCGTAAACACCTCATACATGGGGAATAAACTCATTTTCTAGTGTTAAAAAGCCATGTAAACCCACCAATAGCCTTGGAATAAATCCTAGAACCAACCAAAATTAGTTTCGGGACCTTAAACATGATTAAATCCTCCCATTTAGGAGTTTACGGCCGCAACTTCCCAAGAAATAGTTCCAGGGCCGTAAACTCATAAAATCATGTTAAATGGTGCCCTAAATTCATACAAAGGCTTGTAAAAAATGTTGGAATCACATGTGATTAATCTAAGGCCATTAAATCATCAATTTAAGGGGGTATAGGAGCTTACGGCCATAAACTCCATGTTTAGGGCCGTAAACTCCCTTAATTGGTATTTTAGGTGATTTAATTCACTTCCATGCCTTAGATAAATCCATACCAACTCTTCCCAAGTGTTATTGGACCATTAAGCACCATAAAACCCCCCCAACCATGAGTTCACGGCCGTAAACTCATGTGTGTATAGTGTATAGGGCAGTAAACTCCCTAAAGAGTTTACTCTTGAAGAGTAAACTCCCTAAAGAGTTTACTCTTCAAGAGTAAACTCAATTCCTAAGTCCCTCACGTCCGTAAATGTCACCGGGTCACTCCAAACACTCGTTTTGAAGTGTTTTCGCTCATTGGAGTGTAATATCATATCTAATTAGTAATTTAAAATCTAATTAGATATATTTGTATACCATTTCATATTACATAGGAACCTCGCATGTTATCAAGCCTCGAATCGACACTTAGCATCCGGAACGTCGCATTTTCTCGTCTGGTGAGTTCATACCCCTACCCTTTTTCAATGGTTTTTAAATGTTTTCAGGGGGGAATACAAGCAAAAGTACAAGAATATCTTGTACTTAAATTCATTATTTCATTTAAATGGTTTCTTAATTTGCACACTTTTAAGAATTGGAAAGCTATTAACAAACTGTTTTAACTTACAGAATTGTTTGTTCAAACGATTTCAATTCTTATTATATATTGTTATGTTGTATACTTCACAATTGATTGTTCACACTTATATTGATAGAAAACATAAAACATTTGTAATGTCCTTAATAAAACACCTAGGCTCGAGTGTAAAGGACAGGCACAATTAGAACTTAGTCAGTCATAGATACTACTCCCCTAGGCATGAGAGTAAAGAGTAATCTTAAAGATTGGAGACACGTCCTCGGCAAACACTCCACAGAAATACGCGGGTGGAGGGCTGCACCCGTAACCAGAATCATTTAGATAGGGAGCGTGACTTCAGTGTATAGATCTATACGGGACTGACTATCCCGCACCTGGCTGCAAGCTACAGCCGAACCGTAAGGTTCAAGGGTGAAGAAAGTCATAAAAAGATACTGGCCCCGACCCGAGTCATATCTAGTCTGAAGTATGGTTATGGAACTCGCAATCAAGATTATGAACATTTTACACTTAATTATTAGTTTTATATATGTGTTAAAACTAATGTACATTTAAGGATAATCAGACTTTTAGGAGACTTCACACACACACACACATTCAGGAAAATATGGGATTTTCCTGGGGATAACATTGAACATAATCAGAACCGGTAACAATTCGCACACACACACACACACACATTCAGGAAAATATGGGATTTTCCTGGGGATAACATTGAACATAATCAGAACCGGTGATACGTGTATGGGCTGTTTTGTATTGAGATTGAATAGTGTTTGAGACAAAAACAATAAAAGGATAGATTTGATAAACAAACTAGACCTATAGCTTGTAAATCTGAAGACAAACTAAGACCTATTAGTTTGAATTCGATCAACTCAAGGATCACGTCCAAAAGATGATAATTTGTGAACTATGACAATAATTCAAAGTGACAAAAGGGTTCTTTGATTAAAATTCGTCTATTACTTTTTCCATGCATAATTTGGCTTTATATGAAGCCTTTATTACAAATTTGGTGGTTACAAGCCAACCAACCAATTATTCATTAAAACTAGTAAATAGAAATTAAGGTAACTCTTGAAAGAACTCAAAAAAAAACGTCCATGAGACTTGTGAATGAAAAAAAATGGCTATGCTTCATTAAGGAGCCATAAGAAGCATTAAGGAGTCATCATAAGCATTAAAGTGTAACCCTAATCCACCAAAGAGTGTCAAAAACGGCTAGGAGGCTTTATGAAGCAAATAGTAACGTTTTTAGCACTTATGAAGCCTTAAAAATGTTGCCCTAGTCTTCATGCAACCCTAATTCAATTTGTGGGTTACCATGCACAACCCAACCATTGAGCCCAAACCACCTTCTAGCCCACTAGTAATCACTAATCCATCACATTTTGGGCTTTCATGATCCATGCATGGATCATCCCCTCCCCCTTTGAAAGGAATTGACCTCAATTCATCAAGTCCATCATCATCAAGATAAGGTGAAAGATCTCCCACATTAAAGGTAGCATGCACTCCATGGTCTCCTCCCAAATCTACCTTATAAGCATTATCATTGACACGTGACACCACTCTGTAAGGACCTTCAGCTCTTGGCATCAACTTGTTTTTCCTTTTGTTAGGAAAACGTTCTTTCCTCATATACACCCACACCAAGTCACCATCTTGAAAGACACGTGGTTTCCTATGCTTGTTGGACTTCTGTTTGTACAACTCATTCACGGCTTCAATCTTCTCACGAACTTGTTGGTGTAGTTTCATCATAGCCTTCAACTTGTCATTAGCATCCTTGTGAACCAATTCATCCTTTGGCAATGGAATCAAATCCAAAGGCATGTAAGGATTCACACCATACACCACCTCAAAAGGAGAGTGACCTGTAGCATAAGTAGGAGAACGATTATAGGCAAATTCAGCATGTGCAAGTTTGATGTCCCAATCTTTTTGAGTTTTGCTAACCAACCCTCTCAACAAAGCACCCAAAGTTCTATTAGTCACCTCCGTTTGCCCATCCGTTTGTGGATGATGGGATGTACTAAAAAGTAACTTAGTACCGACTTTCCTCCACAAAGTGTTCCAAAAGTAACTTAGAAACTTGGAATCCCTATCAGAAACAATTGTTTTAGGAATACCATGCAAACGAACCACCTCTTTAAAGTACAAATCAGCCACGTTAGAGGCATCATTTGTTTTATGACATGGCACAAAGTGAGCCATTTTTGAAAACCTATCCACCACCACCATAATGGAATCCTTCCCCCTTTGAGTTCTAGGCAAAGCCATAATGAAATCCATGGACACATCTTCCCAAGGACGAATAGGAACCGGCAAAGGAGTGTAAACACCATGCTTGAAAGTTGTTTTTGCCATATGACATGTAACACACTTGCCCACTATGTTGGTTACATCCCCCAACATCTTCGGCCAAAAGAAATGTTCTTTAAGCACCTGCAAAGTTTTGGTAATGCCAAAATGACCAGCCAAACCACCGCCATGAGCTTCACGAATCAACAACTCCCGTATTGCATGTTTTGGGACACAAAGGCGATTGCCTTTGAATAGAAAGCCATCTTGAATCACAAATTCACCATTAGGACCACCTGCACATTTCAAAAACATATCTCCAAAGTCCATATCAGATTGATAATGGTCCTTTAGAGTTTCAAATCCCAAGAAACGAACATCCAAAGTCACCAACAACGAGTAACGCCTCGAGAGTGCATCAGCCACCACATTGCTTCTACCATCCTTGTATTTGCATGAGAAATGAAAGGATTGCAAGAACTCCACCCACTTTGCATGTCTTGTGCTCAACTTTTGTTGCCCATTGATGTACTTTAAGGATTCATGATCAGAATGCAAAATAAAATGATTTGCACGCAAATAATGACTCCAATGATCTAAAGCACGGACAATAGCATAAAACTCCTTATCATAAGTGCAATAATTCAAACGAGCACCACCCAACTTTTCAGAAAAATAAGCAATAGGACGTTTGGATTGGATCAAAACAGCCCCAATACCAACTCCACTTGCATCACACTCCACTTCAAATGGTTGAGAAAAATCAGGAAGAGCCAAAATAGGAGCATCACACAACAATGCCTTGAGTTTCTCAAATGCCTTTTGAGCTTCTTCTCCCCATGCAAAGACTCCTTTCTTCAAACAACCTGTTATGGGACTTGCAATGGTGCTAAAATCACGAACAAATCTTCTATAGAAAGAAGCAAGACCATGAAATGATCTAACTTCAGAAATATTAGTAGGAATAGGCCATGACTTGATTGCTTCAGTCTTGGATGGGTCCACGGACACGCCATTTCTTGACACCACAAAACCCAAAAATGCCACTTCTTCCACCAAAAACGAACATTTTTCTTGCTTCCCATAGAGTTTTTGAGCTCTAAGCGTCTCGAAAATCTGTTTTAAGTGCACCAAATGATCCTCCAAGCTCTTGCTATATACCAAGATATCATCAAGGTACACAACCACAAACCTGCCCAAAAAAGATTTTAGCACTTCATTCATTAGTCGCATGAAAGTGCTAGGTGCATTAGTTAGACCGAAAGGCATCACGGTCCATTCATACAAGCCATGTTTAGTTTTAAAGGCTGTTTTCCATTCATCCCCTTCACGCATACGAATTTGATGGTAACCACTTCTCAAATCAATTTTTGAGAACACAATAGAACCATGCAACTCGTCCAACAAATCATCAATTCTAGGAATAGGAAATCGGTATTTTATGGTGATGTTATTAACGGCCCTACTATCAACACACATCCTCCAAGAACCATCTTTTTTTGGAACCAACAAAACTGGAACAGCACAAGGACTTAGGCTTTCACGAACATAACCCATTTTCATGAGTTCATCAATTTGTTTTTGCAGCTCTTTTGTCACCTCCGGATTACATCTATAGGCGGCTTTATTGGGCAAAGGAGCACCCGGAATAAGGTCAATTTGGTGTTCGATACCACGGATTGGAGGCAAACCCGGTGGTAATTCGCTTGGAAACACATCTTGAAACTCCAAAAGCAAATCAGCAATAGCGTTTTCTCCATGCACCATCTTCTCCACCTTTGCATGCTCTTTGGCCACAAGCATGTAGATAACATCACCTTTGTCAAGAACTTGCTCCACCTCCCTTTCACTAGCAAACATAGAAAGATTAGGTTTTTTTACTTGTTTAGAATTCATGGACCTTATGGCCGTTGGGGACATGGGTTTTAACACAATTTTTTTATTATTGTGTTTCAACTCATATTCATTGCTCCTCCCTCTATGTAACACGTCCCTATCAAATTGCCAAGGACGCCCCAACAAAATATGACATGCATCCATAGGAATAACATCACACAACACTTCATCTTCATAAGACCCCATGGTTAGACCAACTCTAACCTGTTTTGTCACCTTTATTTTGCTTCCATCATCCAACCAATGAAGAACATATGGTTTTGGGTGGTTTGTAGTAGACAAACCCAATTTGATCACCATTTCATTAGAAGCAACATTAGTACAACTTCCACCATCAATAATCAAACTACACCACTTGTTTCTAACCAAACATTTGGTGTGAAACAATTGGTCTCGTTGATCCATATCAGCCACGGTTTGAACCCCTTGAGTTTTAAGGGTTCTAAGCACCAAAACTGTATCATACACCGGTGCTTCATACTCTACCTCCTCCTCTTCTTCCTCTTCTTGTTGTGTATCATAAAAAATACCCGCCAACCTCTCTTCTTCCTCCAACTCTTCACGACATTCAATGGCCTCCCTTAAAGTCACCACCCTTTTGTTTGGACAAGCATTTTGGTAATGACCAAAACCTTGACACTTGAAACATCTAATTTTCGCCAAACTAGTTTCTTTGGTACCACTAGTAAGTTTAGGAGCAACGGGAACACTACTAGAACCAGAAGGAGTAGAAACAGAATTTTGTCTATTGCTAGACTCGGGCTTGGACCACGACTTTGACTTGGGACTTTCGAGACTTGAACTTGAACTCCCACCATAACGTGCTTTGGCCTGCCCCTCCAACTTCAAACACAAACCACAAAGAGTTCCAAAATCAGCATAAGGATATAACTCCACAACATTGGCAATGTTGTAGTTCAACCCTTTTAGAAAACGAGTCATTTTTTGTTCTTCAATTTCTTCAATATCCCCCATCAAGGACAACTTCTCAAATTCATCAATGTATTCTCCAACACTCATTTTTCCTTGCCTCAAATCAGCAATCTTCTTGTAAGTAGCAATTCTATGAGTAGAAGGAACATATCTCTTTCTTAGCTTTCGTTTTAGAGAAAGCCAAGAACAAATTTTTTCTTTGCCTTCACGGGTTCTCTTGGCCTTAAGCCCTTCAAACCACAATGAAGCACCACCACTTAGCTTGAGAATGGCATACTTGCAGCTTTTTTCATCATCCACTTCTTTGAACTCGAACATTCTTTCAATCTTCCTTTCCCACTCCAAGTAGCGTTCAGGATCAGTTCCACCAACAAATTCAGGCAATTCAGACACCTTGAATTCTTCCACAACCCTATGTTCACCACGGCGGGGTTGCCTTCGATTTCCACCTTCTTGGATGTTTCTTAATGCTTCACGAAGATTTTGTAGGAACTCCGGATCATCAAAATCCATTATGCGCTCTGATACCACTTATGATACGTGTATGGGCTGTTTTGTATTGAGATTGAATAGTGTTTGAGACAAAAACAATAAAAGGATAGATTTGATAAACAAACTAGACCTATAGCTTGTAAATCTGAAGACAAACTAAGACCTATTAGTTTGAATTCGATCAACTCAAGGATCACGTCCAAAAGATGATAATTTGTGAACTATGACAATAATTCAAAGTGACAAAAGGGTTCTTTGATTAAAATTCGTCTATTACTTTTTCCATGCATAATTTGGCTTTATATGAAGCCTTTATTACAAATTTGGTGGTTACAAGCCAACCAACCAATTATTCATTAAAACTAGTAAATAGAAATTAAGGTAACTCTTGAAAGAACACAAAAAAAAACGTCCATGAGACTTGTGAATGAAAAAAAAATGGCTATGCTTCATTAAGGAGCCATAAGAAGCATTAAGGAGTCATCATAAGCATTAAAGTGTAACCCTAATCCACCAAAGAGTGTCAAAAACGGCTAGGAGGCTTTATGAAGCAAATAGTAACGTTTTTAGCACTTATGAAGCCTTAAAAATGTTGCCCTAGTCTTCATGCAACCCTAATTCAATTTGTGGGTTACCATGCACAACCCAACCATTGAGCCCAAACCACCTTCTAGCCCACTAGTAATCACTAATCCATCACATTTTGGGCTTTCATGATCCATGCATGGATCAACCGGTAACAATTCGCACACACACACACACACATTCAGGAAAATATGGGATTTTCCTGGGGATAACATTGAACATAATCAGAATCGGTAACAATTCACACACACACACACATTCAGGAAAATATGGGGTTTTCCTGGGGATAACACTAAACATAATCAGAATCGGTAACAATTCACACACACACACACATGTAGGAAAATATCGGATTTTCCTGGGTAACAATAGTACGTAACCAGAAACGTGTAAAAATTTAAATAATCAAACTTTAAAATTCACAAGAACAATCATGTTTTCAGTGTACATCTTTTACATTACATTTTGGATTTGGTAACCAACTTTTAAGAAAATATGGGATTTTCTTGGATAACCACTTTTTCAGGAAACCGAAGGAACTCGTACATTTTCAGAAAACTAACTGCTTATGAACTCACCAGCTTTATGCTGATTTTTAAACCGCTTGTATTCTCAGGTCCACATTAGACAGGTACCCGACGATCTCTTTTGGCGAAGACGGAATGCGTAGAAGACTCGTCTCATTTTGTTCATATATACTATGTATCACACTTGTACAATTTACTTTTGAAACAAATGTAAACTTTTATATATGTAATGTAATGGTTGTTTACTTTGCTTACTATGTGCATTGGATTTGATACTCAACGTGGAGTCCGCCCCGGAAATGTTTCCGCCTTCGGTTTTCGGGGTGTGACAGCATACCCTCTGCACCATTCGTCTAGAAGATGCTCGCGAGAGATCTGAGAGAAACCATGAAACCCTGCTGCAAGCACTGGCCGAGTCGCGAGCCGAAGTCATAGAACTCCGAGTACACCAGAGGGTGTACGAAAGACACCTACTTGATGTGGAACGTCAACTGGCTGAACTGAGAGTTCACCAGAGGGATGACCGTCGCCAGTAGTAGATGCTTTACTTTATTTTCCTTGTTAAAATGAATTGTCTTCTGTCTATGCCCGATGTGGCATTTTCTATGAAATTATCTTGTATCGTAAGTACTTTTGGTTAGGTCTTTATACTGTCAAGGACTATCTTCGCTGGATATGATGTAAGACCTTTTACAAGGTCATTTTCCTGAATTTTACGTCATGAATATCAAAGATATTGATAGTCGGCTAAGTTCTGTGTCATTCTTTATTCAAATACTCTTATCATACTTTCATTTGAGTCTATCTGAAACATGCTTTAGTCAAGTCATTGGACTATACTAATTTAACTCCGGAGACATTTCCAAGTCTCTTTCAGTGGTTGGATCATATTATTCACCAACCAATGATACCTCGGCTTGAACGACAAATATCTTGACACCATTTTACGAACTTACTTCCACTCAGTACTAGGACTGCATCTTAGGGATGTAGGTCAAACTTTCGTGAACATACTTCCAATCCGTACTAGGACTGCATCATAGGGATGTAGGGCAAACTGTCGAGAACATACTCTTACTCTTTACTTGAACAATCGAAGTACATCTAGAGTCAACCAGAATCACTCACAAAATCCTTATCTTTCGTATTACAGAATCATGTCGTCATCCGGAAACACATAAACACACATAATTCACATAATACTCAAATATTTTATATTTATTACTTCAAAAAGAGTTACAATAGTTGACCTAGACTATTACATTGACAAAAATGCTTAGCCCTGAAAACCCGGGCGTTACAATTCTCTCCCCCTTAGGATGATTCCGTCCCGGAATCATGCATCAGCAAACAGATGTGGATAGCGACTCATCATGTCATCCTCTGTTTCCCAAGTGAGATTCGGCCCATTCGAATGTTTCCATCGGACTAGCACCAAGTTGACCATCTTGCGTCGTAGCTTCTTAGTCTTACGGTCAATAATTGCCTCAGGCTCTTCGATCAGCCTTTTATTCTCATCCATCCTTAATTCCGAGATTGGAATTATGTCGGGAACATCTCCCATGAATTTCCTCAAATAACACACATGGAAGGTGTTATGAATACCATTGAGTTCTTCGGGCAATTCCAGCTTGTAAGCTTGGTTCCCAATCTTCTGAAGAACTTTGAACGGTCCAATAAACCTTGGACTCAACTTTCCTCGTTTCCCAAATCGTATAAGTCCCTTCCACGGTGAGACTTTAAGTAAAACGGAATCCCCAACTTCGAAGGTTATCGGTCGTCTTTTCTTGTCAGCATAGCTCTTCTGACGATCCTGAGCTGCTAACATTCTTTCCCTAATCACCTTCAATTTCTCAGCAGTCTCATGGACTATCTCGGGGCCCATAAACTGCTTCTCTCCGGCTTCAAGCCAACAAGACGGCGTACGACACTTCTGTCCATACAAGGCCTGATAAGGTGCCATCTTGATGCTTGAGTGAAAACTATTGTTGTAGGAAAATTCTACCAGAGGTAAGTGCTCGTCCCAATTCCCTTGGAATTCGAGGGTACATGCTCTCAACATATCTTCCAGCGTCTGAATCGTTCTTTCGCTCTGACCATCAGTTTGCGGATGGTAAGCAGTACTCAAACACAACTTTGTACCCAACTCCTCTTGTAGACTCCTCCAAAACCTTGACGTGAAACGACTATCACGATCTGACACAATCGTAAGAGGGACACCGTGAAGTCTTACAATTTCCTTCACGTAAGCGTTTGCGAGCTTATCCATAGACCACTTCTCGTTGGCGGCTATGAAGTGTGCACTCTTGGTGAAACGATCCACGACTACCCAAATCATGTCGTGTCCGTTCTTCGTTCTGGGCACTTTAGTCACAAAATCCATGGTGATGTCTTCCCATTTACCCATGGGTATAGGTAAAGGTTCTAAACTCCCATACGGTTTCTGATGTTGTGCCTTAACCCTCGCGCATGTTACGCACTCGGCCACATACTTCGCAACATCGAGCTTCATCGTCGGCCACCAGTAGTAGGGTTTTAGGTCCCTATACATTTTAGTGCTACCGGGATGAATCGAGTACATGGTCTTGTGTGCTTCTTCCATTAGAAGATCTCTTATTCCTCCCATCTTAGGTACCCAGATTCGATCTTGGAATACCTTCAGTCCTCGACTGTTTGTACCGAACACTAACGTTTTTCCCAAACGTTCTTCCTTTCGGTCATTCTTTTCTAAGGCTTCTTCTTGAGCTTTCCTGATACTTTCCACAATCGTCGAGACGACTTCAATTCTTAACGCTCTTGGCCTTTTTCTTTCAAGATTGACTTTCCGACTGAGAGCATCAGCAACAATATTTGCTTTACCTGGGTGGTAAAGTATCTCACAGTCGTAGTCCTTGAGAAGCTCTAGCCAGCGTCGTTGCCTCATGTTCAACTCCTTTTGATTAAAGAGATACTGGAGACTCTTATGATCAGTGAAGAGCTTACACTTCGTGCCATAGAGGTAATGCCTCCATATCTTTAAGGCAAATACTACCGCTGCCAACTCCAGATCATGAGTGGGGTAGTTCTTTTCGTGCTCTTTCAATTGTCGAGATGCGTATGCTATCACCTTTTCTCTTTGGGTCAGAACACAACCCAACCCGACTCCAGATGCATCACTATAAACCGCGAAATCTTCAACTCCATCGGGTAGAGAAAGTATCGGTGCTTCACATAACTTCTTCTTTAGCTTCTCGAACGCCTCATCGTGTTTCTCACTCCATGTATACGTAGCTCCTTTATGGGTCAAAGCTGTTAATGGAGCAGCTATCGAAGAAAAGCCTTGGATAAATCGTCGGTAATATCCGGCTAATCCTAGAAAGCTTCGAACCTCCGTGGGACTCTTCGGACGTTCCCACTTCATTACAGCCTCGATCTTGGCGGGGTCAACCATTATTCCTTCTTGGTTAACAACATGACCCAAGAATTGGACTTCCCGTATCCAGAAGTCGCATTTGGAGAACTTCGCAAAAAGCTTCTCCTTCTTTAACACCTCCAACACTTCTCGTAGATGCTTGCCATGCTCCTCCTGGCTTTTCGAGTAAATAAGAATGTCGTCGATGAACACTATCACAGATTTATCGAGGAATGGTTTACAGACCCTATTCATCAAATCCATGAATGCTGCGGGAGCATTGGTTAGTCCGAATGACATAACCAAGAACTCGTAGTGTCCATATCTTGTTCTGAATGCAGTCTTCTCAATATCCTGCTCTCTCACCTTCAGCTGATGATATCCTGACCTAAGATCGATCTTTGAGAAGTAGCTCGAACCTTGCAGCTGATCGAATAGGTCATCAATCCTCGGCAATGGATACTTGTTCTTCACCGTTGCCTTATTCAGCTCTCGGTAGTCTATGCACATCCTCATGCTTCAGTCCTTCTTCTTCACGAATAACACCGGAGCTCCCCAGGGTGATGAACTAGGTCGAATGAATCCGCTGTCCAACAACTCCTGAAGTTGTGTCATGAGCTCCTTCATCTCAGTCGGTGCTAATCGGTAAGGTGGCTTTGCTATCGGTGTTGTTCCTGGTAACAAGTCTATACGAAACTCCACTTGTCTATCACGTGGTAATCCGGGAAGATCTTCGGGAAAGACTTCCGGATAATCGCACACAATCGGTATATTCTGCACCTCTTTCTTTTCTTTCTTAGCATCGATTACGAATGCCAAGTATGATGCACATCCTTTGGACAAACATTTCCTGGCTTTCATCAGGGAGATGATTCCAGAAGTTACTCTGCGTTTGTCCCCGTACACCATAAATGATTCCTTTCCGGGTGGGTTTATCCTAACTATCTTCTTTTGGCATAATATCTCGGCATCGTTGGCGCTAAGCCAATCCATACCCAAAACGATGTCGAAACCGTTTAACTCTATGGGTAATAGTTCCTCATGGAATTCGTTTTCGTTTAGGTCAATGACGATGTTCCTAATACGATTACTAACAGGTATGAGTTTGCCACTGGCAACTTCTACAATCAGAGCATTATCTAGTTTTTCTACAGGCAATGCTAATCTTCCACCAAATTTATGCGACACAAAGGAGTAATTGGCTCCGGAATCAAATAGTATATTTGCAGGCAAACCATTTACAAGAAAGGTACCTGAAGCGACGTCTGCTGCCTCCTTCGCAGCCTCGAGCGTCATCTGAAAGGCTCTCGCCTTTGGCTTTGGTGGTATGTTGGGCCTTCCCGCATCTTTCTTCCTTGGGCAATCCTTAGCAATATGCCCTTCTTCACGACACTCGTAGCACACCTTCTTGTTGGTGGTGCACTCATTGGCATAGTGCCCTGTTTTCCCACACTTGTAGCAGGTTACTTCATCGCCACATTTTCCCGAGTGCTTCTTCTTGCACTTCTCGCACCATTTAAATTCGTTTCCTCCCCCGAATTTTTTTGAACCGAACTTGCTCTTCTTTTTGTTGGGTTTAGCAGACCCTTCAAATTTCCTCTTCTCGCCAACCTCGATTTTGCTGGCAGCTCTTCCCTTAATCATGTCCTCCACAGACTTGGCAGCCCAGATAGCTGCCTCCAAAGTAGGTGCCTGACGTACTGGCACCGCGTACTCCCATGGAAGTCCCTTTGCGTACTTATCAATTTTCGTCAGCTCATCCGGAACAAGACGCAAGGCAAACTCCATCTTTTCTGTGAAGTTGTTCGTGTATTCATCGATTGACATGCTTCCCTTCTTCAAGGTTAGAAACTGGTTCTCTAACTCTAGCAGGTTTTGAGCCGAGCAGTATTTTCGTTTGAATTGCACCAGAAATTCTGCCCATGTCAGTTGCAGGGGCTTGTTGGGGCTTAAAGTCTTCCCCAAGGTATTCCACCAACGTACAGCGCCTCCTCGAAACTGACGTACTGCAAATGTGGTCTGTAGCTTTCCTCTGCAACCGCACGTCATGAAAGCTAACTCCATCTCCGAGATCCAATCCATGACCCTGATTGGATCTTCTTTTCCCGTGAAAGTTGATGGCTTGCAAGTCAGAAAATCCTTGTACTTGCATCTATTCCTCTTGACTTCGTCACCTTGGTTGTTTTGTTGAACTATTGGTGGGTTGGCTTGACCAACGGTTCCACTGTAGTCTCCTTCCTCAGTCTGCCCTTCATTCAACTCGGGCTGTTCGATTTGAATAGTCGCTTCCTCTCGATTTTGCTGGAGCAAACGCCTGGTTTCCTCCATTTGACGATCCAACATTGCCTGGATCATCGCTTGCACTCCGGCCATCGTTATTGGTCCGGCAGCGGCTTCCACAACTGGTATTTGCTCGATCACGGGGGGTTGGTGTCTGTTCCCATTTGCGTTTACGTTTCCGCTACGGGTCCTTGCCATCTTGATCTATACACCGAATAAGGTGAATTTAGATCTTTATTTAGGAGAGACGTTTTAAATCGTCCTTATCACTCCGAAACATTTACATGCTAGTTCTAATAGCGTAGTCGTACGTTTAGAATCCTAAACACATAAGGTTTCCAGATCCGGTCGGCAACAGACCATAGATCCGAACAAAATAACAGCATAACATGCA
This sequence comes from Lactuca serriola, assembly GCF_051521515.1. Lineage (NCBI taxonomy): Eukaryota > Viridiplantae > Streptophyta > Magnoliopsida > Asterales > Asteraceae > Lactuca > Lactuca serriola. Next base: position 131,053,288 of record NC_136416.1, on the reverse strand, counting down.
TAAAGCATTTAGCACATAAAAGCATTTTAGGCACAATTCCTAAAATAAGCTAGTGCTCACACCTCACAATCATCGCTTATCATTCTAAGTTTAAGTCTAGAAATCCTATAAATTCCTAGTTCGCTTAAACTAATGCTCTGATACCAACTGTGACATCCCCAAAATCACGGCCAGAAAAGACCGGTTTGTTTATGCTTTGTTTAAAAATCAGAGTAACATTTTAAATAAAAGTGTTGCAGAATTTGTCCCAAAACAATAATATGATAAAGATTTATCAAAAGCATTTCCATAGAAATGTATTTCATTAAAAGACTCGGGATGTCATGTTCGTACAGATCAAAAGCATAAACAGTACAATACAAGCCTTACTACATTATTTCATATCTACAGGCCTATATCCGTAATCCCTCGTCCAACCATCATATATATGCTCAAGCGCCACTACCTGTAATACATAAAACTGAGTGGGTCAGGCTTGGGAGCCTGGTGAGCACATAGGGTTTTCAACCCACAATAAATAGTTTATTAATTTCATCAATCAACAATAACCCGATTACCCGTTCCCGTTATCCTCACTTTACGTCCCTAAACACCTATCATAAGGGACCTAGCCTAAGGATCATCATCGGGACGGACACTACTACTAAGGGGATTCCTTAGCAATAAATGTCCTAATAGGCAACCATGTGGGGGATGGAGTACATCTGGTGAGCACACAGTTCAAATAAACACACAGTTCAAATAAACACCTACAGGTTGCGAGCCTGCTAGTGTTCCACTGGACTGTCTAGAATAGTCCGTGGTCGTCATCTATACTCCGCTAGATGACTGGATCATCAATAACATCTATAACGAGGCCTCTCATTATTTTATTTTGTCACACAGCAACTATTACATCTACCCATGTTTTACCCAACACATTTTGTAGATATAAAATACATATACAGTTTAAATCTTTGAAAACATGTATAAAACGTTCATCCAGCATAGATAGCAAGTATTCAGATAATATGCACAAATAGCACGTAATTTATATTAAATACTTCATATCTATGTGTAAGTTGAAAGTAAATATGCACTCACCTGAAAAGGCGGTGATTCCGAACTCAGACAGCGCTTCGCTTCTTAAAAAGAATTTTCTTCGACGAAACCTAGTATTATTACCACTAGAATTTAGTTTATTATTCGTCGAGACTAATTAATAGTGTAGCTATTATTATTATTATTATATAAGCGTCAAAAAAATACTTATATAACCCATAATAATAGCCCAAGTATTTATTATAAGTTCCTAATAACGTTACTATAATTAAATAAAAGCTATATTAAAAATAGCGTAGGCGTAGCTCACTTACAACGGGTTTTATAGAAAACCGGGCTTTGCTTGGAGCAGCGTTCCCGAGCCGAAAAGCTCTTCTTCTCGGAGCCTTCGAGCACTCCGGGGCTTCCGCCTCGTGCTAGGGAGGTTCCCTAGGCTTTTCGGGGGATTTCGGGGCTAGAGAGAGGTTCTAGAGAGAGAGAGAGAGTAAAGAGAAGAAAGAATGGGAAAGGTGTGAAGAAAATGAGGGTGGGAGAGGTGGTATTTATAGGGTGAAATGTGGCTGAACTTGGTGCCACATGTCACCATCTGGTGGCAAGCCTTGGGGAGAAAGCAATGGCCAAGATTGTGCCACATCACCCATTTTCGCACAGCACACTTCCGACTTCTAAAATCCGTAACTTTCACATACGACCTCCGTTTTTGACGTTCTTTATATCCACGCGTAGGTAATAATAAGATCTACAACTTTCATTTTGACACCGTCAGCCAATTCTCGACCGATCTTAAATTTAACAGTACAAGGAGATTATACTGTTAAACGTCTGCGTAAAATTAATAACTTCTACATACGGACTCTGTTTTTGTCTGTCTTTTTACCGTTGATTTCCTATTAATGAGATCTTCAACTCTCATTTACGTTGCGTAAGCCAAAAACCGCTCGAACTAAAATTCGAGTTTCAGGCCGTGCACTGCTAAGCCGAATCTTAGAAAAATCATAACTTCTTCATACGAAGTCAGATTTGGGCGTTCTTTTTATCGATGTTCTTAGTTTAACATATTCTACGACTTTTGTTTAGATTGATAAGGCTAAAAAGTCTTCTATCGTAAATTCACTATTTACGTCTCCCGGTGTCGTGCCGGTTTTGCCGTAAAACTTCGGCGGGCCATAACTTCTTCGTTATAGCTCGGATTTCGGCATTCTTTATATGTACGGAAACCTTGAGACGTATTCTACAACTTTATGTAGAGATATCAGGATTATCTCACACTTTAATTTTGACGCTCATTTTTATTCTTTATTAATTATACATTTATAATTAAATAATAAACACATAAACACACATAATTCACATAATACTCAAATATTTTATATTTATTACTTCAAAAAGAGTTACAATAGTTGGCCTAGACTATTACATTGACAAAAATGCTTAGCCCTGAAAACCCGGGCGTTACAAATTATCATCAAAAGTTTGCTTAAATTGCGTAGACTTTTATTTTGTAACTCAAGAAATAAACAATGCTCATCAAAGCTTTGCTAAATAGCGAAAACGACTTATATTGGGGAACTCAAGAATAAAACAGTGCTCATCAAAACCTTGGTAAATTGCAAAAACTTCTATTGTGGAACACAAGAATTAAACAATTCTCAGCAAAGCTTTGCTTAACTGAAAACACCACATCAATTGTGGAACTCAAGAATAAAACAATGCTCATCAAAGCTTTGCTAAATTGCGAAGACTACTTCTACTATGGAACTCAAGAATTAAACAATGCACATCAAAGCTTTGCTTAAATTTCATAGACTTCTATTATGGAACTTAAGAATTAAACATTTCTCATCAAAGCTTTACTAAATTGCGAAGACTACTTCTGCTGTGGAACTCAAGAATTAAACAATGCAAATCAAAGCTTTGCTAAATTGCATAGACTTCTAATGTGGAACTCAGAAATGAAACAATGCTCATCAAATCTTTGCTTAAATTTCATAGACATCTATTATGGAACTTAAGAATTAAACATTCCTCACCAAAGCTTTGCTAAATTGCGAAGACAACTTTTATTGTGGAACTCAAGAATTAAATGATGCTCATCAATACTTTGCAAAATTGCATAGACTTCTAAGGTGGAACTCAAGAATGAAACAATGCTCATCAAAGCTTTGCTTAAATTGCTTAGAATTCTATTGTGGAACTAAAGAATTAAACAATCCTCATCAAACCTTTTCTAAATTGGGAAGATTACTTCTAGTGTGGAACTCTGCAATTAAACAATGTTCATCAAAGCTTTGCTAAATTGCATAGACTTCTAATGTGGAATTCAAGTATTAAACAATTCTCATCAAAGCTTTGCTTAAATTGCATATACGATTGTGGAACTCAAGAATTAAACAATGCGCATCAAAGCTTTGCTAAATTGCAATGACTATTTATATTATGGAACTCAAGAATTAAATAATGCTCATCAATGCTTTGCAAAATTGCATAGACTTCCGACGTAGAGCCCAAGAATGAAACAATGCTCAACAAAGCTTTGCTTAAATTGCATAGACTTCTATTGTGGAACTCAAGAATTAAACGATGCTCATAATAGCTTTGCTAAATTGTGAAGACTACATATATTATGGAACTCTAGAATTAAACAATACTCATCAAAGATTTGCAAAATTACGTAGACTTCTAATGTGGAACTCAAGAACTCAAGAATGCTCATCAAAGGTTTGCTTAAATTGCATAGACTTTTATTGTGGAACTCAAGAAATAAACAATACTCATCAAAGCTTTGCTAAATAGCAAAGACTACTTGTAATGTGGAACTCAAAAATTAAACAATACTCATCAAAACCTTTGTAAATTGCATAGACTTCTATTGTGGAATTCAAGAATTAAACAATGCTCATAAAAGCTTTGCTAAACTTAAAACACCACATCAATTGTGGAACTCAAGAATTAAACAATGTTGATCTAAACTTTGCTAAATTGCGAAGACTACTTCTACTATGGAACTCAATAATTAACCAATGCACATCAAAGCTTTGGTAAATTGCATAGAGTTCTAATGTGGAACTAAAGAATGAAACAATGTTCGTCAGAGCTTTGCTTAAATTGCATAGACTTCTATTGTGGAACTCAAGTGTCACGCCCCAAAACCAGACGGCGGAAACGTCCGGGGGTGGAGGACTTCATTTGTAGTATCACAACACATGTATCATAGTAATCAAAGCACAAACAACCATTGTATTTAAAAGTATAATATTTATATGTGTTCAATCATTGTATATTGAAACCAAAATAGTTATACAAAAGAAGAAGATAAGACTCCTAATGGCTCCATCTTCTCAAAAAGCTCGGGGAGTACCTGTTATTATTTCCCTGATAATACAAGTAATTTGAAAAGAGAGTATCAACAATAAGTTGAGTGAGTACATCTTTATGTTTGAATGGGTGTCTTTGTATTTTGAATATGAAAACACTTCTAGAAAATCCCATATTTTCTGTGGTACATGAAAAGTAGTTTTATTCCCATAAAACCGTCTTATTTGTAAACCAATGTATTTGTAAAACTTGTATTTTAGAGTGTGCCTGACTTCACCAACTGTTATTGAAAACTATAATATACCAATGTACTTTGCATTTTGTAAATTGGTATTTTGAAGATATACTTACGTTTAGTTGTTTATACACTAACTTGTTGTTGATATCTTTTTAATGAGTTATTATAACCATACTAAGACATGAACGCCTGAAACAAACGCCTGATGAGCGTTTAAACTGTTGATAACAATTGCCACTCATTTGCGTGTATGCTTGACTGTAGCTAGCAACCTGAGTGCGGGGTTGTCAATCCCGATATAGATGTACACACAACTTGTTTCGATCCCCGGACTGGAGATTTTGGTTATAATGTCAGGGCTTTACCTTGGTTGTCTAAAATGAATTAAACAACCTGAATTGAATGTCTCATAAAAAGCATATAAACGTTACATGTATATTAGTTATGAAAACCCAATCATTCTGAAATAAATGATTGACAGTATGTTCTTGACTTAGTATCCCGAACATGTATTTGATAAGTGTAAACCCTTGATTTGTTTTGAATTAAAACCCTTGTTGCATGTAAAACAGTGTATTCATATGAATTATTGCTCTATGTATCATAAATTATACCTATTATAATTTATATGTACTTTATGAATTGGTAAATAACTATTTTTGCATGTAATCCTTTGCTCAACATGTTACAAAGGGAGATTAAACTGATGAAATAACTTTTATTTTTATATACATATACAATTTTATATATAAATAAAATTTGAACGACCTTTGGACAAATAACTGGTACTATAAGTCCACATCCAAACAAGGAAAAGGACCTAGAATGAATTATTAGTCCTATGCCTTTTAAATCTTATTTATATTAAATTATATATACAAATATGTATATTTGGGAAAAATATAAGTTTATAAAAGAGTTCAATATTTAAAGTATTTTTGATGCTTTAAAATCATTTTATCGTGATTTGAAATCATTTATTTATAACACAAAGTTGTTGTGTTATACTTTTATTTCCCCCTTAAAACAGTAGAAATTATGACAATACGGGGGTATGAACTCACTTGATAGGTGATAATTCGGACAAAGTTTCATTTCACGAAAAGGAGTTTATTTGTCGAGAAACCGGTTCAAATCGGGCAGAGTTTTGACAGGAGAGAGGATGAATTCTCGAGAATTTCGGGGCTTCACGGCTTACTTCGGGATCGAGTCTTGATACCGGGGCTTTAGGGGCTGTATATGAGCTTAAGGGAGTGGAAAAGGTGAAAGAGTGTAAAATTTGGGGTGAAAAAGTGAAATTATTCGGAAGCCCTCGCATGCTATATATAGCCCGAAGGCTCGGACCCGAAGCTATGCGAGGGTGACACACGTTTGACAGATGGCGAGGCGAGGGCAGTTCTTCGGACCGGAGGCTCGCTGCTGGCTGGCTCGGATTGGACCAACCCTCGGTCCAATGGAAAGACGACACGTGCGAAGGGGGCTGGTCTGAGGCGTGCGAGAGGTGTGCATGGACCGTGCGAGGGTGAGGTCCGGTGTGTCTCATGCGAGGTTGTTCGGTTCTAAGTGGACCTCGGACGTGGTCGAATCAGGAGGCGACATGCGAGGCTGCGGTCCAATCAAAAGATGCCACGTGGAGGCTCGCATGCGAGGGTGACGTGGCAGTTACTGTTCATGCGAATATTCCCGGTTTTTGTTATTTTTCTTTATTTTTTTGTCAAAACTTGTAAAATTCATAACTTTTGCATACAAACTCCGTTTTTGACGTTCTTTATATGCACGCGTAGGTAAAATTATACTCTACAAATTTCGTTTAGACTTCGTCGGCTAATTTAGACTTTATTTTTAATGTTATTATTTTAAACAGACCGGGACGTGAATCCGTTATAAATTCATAACTTCTTCATACGACGTCCGTTTTTGTTTGTCTTTTTACCGTTGTACTACTAATGACGAGACCTTCAATTCTCGTTTAGGTTGTGTTGGCTAAAAACCACTCGATCTTTATTTCGAGTTTTTAGTTGTACACTGCTATACTGAAACTTAGAAAAATCATAACTTCCTCATACAAAGTCAGATTTTGGCGTTCTTTTTGCCGGTTTTGTCGCGGATTTTCGATTGGTCATAACTTCTTCGTTATAACTCGGATTTTAGTGTTCTTTATATTTTTGGAAACCTTATTACAATCTCTATCACTTGGTTCAACCCAATTGAGATTATCTAATAATTTATTTTTGAGGGTCAATTATGTAAATATACATAGTATGCCAAAATTTCTCTTTATTAATTTACAAATAAGTACAAATTGACCTACACTATTACATAGGTTTGAAATAATGGTTTGTTACATTATCCCCCCATTAGAGAGAATTTCGTCCCGAAATTTACTTTACAGATAGACTAGGGAAAAAGATATGGGTATTTTTGTTGCATTTGATCCTCCCGCTCCCAAGTGAATTCAGGTCCTCGCCTTGCATTCCAGCGAACCTTCACTATCGGGATGCGGCTTTGTTTGGTTTACTTAACTTCCCTGTCTAGTATCTCTACGGGTTCTTCCACAAAATTGAGGCTCTCGTTTAACTCGATTTCCTCGAGTGGTATCACAAGAGTCTCGTCGGAAAGACACTTTTTCAAGTTCGAAACGTGGAAGGTAGGATGAATGTTACTTAGTTCTTGGGGTAACCGAAGTTTGTAAGCTACACGGCCAATTCGGGCAAGAATCTCGAATGGTCCTATATACCTTGGGTTTAGTTTGTCACGCTTTCCAAAGCGTATCATGCCTTTCCAGGGTGAGACCTTTTGCAAAACTCGGTTGCCAACCTGGAATTCCAAGGGTTTTCTCCTTTTGTCTGCGTAGCTTTTCTGTCTATCTCTCAAAGCTTTAAGTCGTTCCCGAATTTGTACAATCTTTTCGGTAGTTTCTCGAATAATTTTTGGACCAGTGAGAACACTGTCAGGAGTTTGACCTTTAGCTAGCTGTGTGTCACCCACTTCAGCCCAACACAGAGGGGATCTACACTTGCGGCCATAGAGGGCTTCGAATGGAGCAACTTTTATGCTAGTGTGATAACTATTGTTATAAGAGAACTCAACAAGGGGTAAATGAATATCCCATGCCTTTCCGAAGTCTATCACGCAAGCTCGTAACATATCTTCTAACGTTTGAATCGTCCTCTCACTTTGTCCATTGGTTTGCGGATGGTAGGTTGTACTCATGTCTAGCCTAGTTCCCAGAGAGTTTTGTAAAGACTGCCAAAAACGAGAGGTGAATCTACTATCTCGGTCTGAAATAATAGATATTGGTACACCATGTAGTCTAACAATCTCCTTGAGGTATGTTCTGGTTAGCTTTTCCATCTTGTCAGTCTCTTTGATTGGTAAGAAGTATGCGGATTTGGTTAATCTATCGACGATTACCCAAATAGTATCATAACCACTTGATGTCTTGGGTAACTTGGTTATGAAATCCATTGTAATCCGCTCCCACTTCCATTCAGGGATTTCAGGTTGTTGTAATAAGCCTGAAGGTTTCTGGTACTCTACCTTAATTTTGACGCAAGTAAGGCACTTGCTCACAAAGGTAGCGATTTCGGCCTTCATGTTAGGCCACCAATATAGCTTCTTAAGGTCCAGATACATCTTGTCTGAACCTGGGTGGATGGAGTATCGGGTTTTGTGTGCTTCATTCATAACCACATCTCTATAACCACCGAACTTTGGTGTCCAGATCCGGTTCATGAAAGAATAGACTCCATCATCCCTGAGTTCGAAGTTCTTATCCATTCCTCTCAGAGTTTCTCCTGCTACGTTTTCGGGTTTCAAGGCTTCAAGTTGAGCTTCCTTGATTTGCGTGGACAGATGCGAATGGATTGTCATGGTCAACGACTTTACCCGGCGTCCCAAGTATTCTTTTCTACTAAGGGCGTCAGCTACTACGTTTGCTTTACCAGGGTGATAAAGAATTTCACACTCGTAATCGTTCAGTAGCTCCACCCATCGTCGTTGTCTCATATTCAGCTCTTTCTGATCGAAGATGTGTTGGAGACTTTTATGGTCCGTGAATATTGTGCATTTTGTGCCATATAATTAATGTCTCCAGATCTTCAGAGCAAACACCACTGCTCCTAGTTCAAGGTCATGTGTTGTATAATTGACTTCATGTGTCTTTAGCTGTCTTGAGGCATAGGATATAACCTTTCCTTTTTGCATAAGAACACATCCAAGCCCTTGATTAGAAGCATCACAGTACACTACGAAATCCTCTGTCCCTTCAGGGAGAGACAGGATCGGTGCACTACACAAGGCTCGCTTCAGCATTTGAAACGCTGTTTCTTGCTTTTCTCCCCAACTAAAAGTTACACCTTTTTGGGTCAGAGTAGTAAGAGGCTTAGCTATTCGAGAGAAATTTTGAATGAATCTGCGATAATAGCCAGCAAGACCTAAGAATTGACGGATTTCTGTAGGTGTTTTAGGTGCTGACCAGTTTTCAATTGCCTTTATTTTGGAAGGGTCGACATGTATTCCTTCTAAACTGACCACGTGACCTAGGAAATCTACCTTCCCGATCCAAAATTCACACTTTGAAAACTTCGCATAGAGCTTCTCCGATCTAAGAGTTTGTAATATTTGACGAAGATGTTGGCCATGTTCCTCTTTGCTCTTTGAGTAGATAAGGATATCGTCAATGAAGACTATAACGAATTTGTCCAAGAATGGACGACACACTCTATTCATTAGGTCCATGAACACTGCAGGTGCATTCGTCAATCCGTATGGCATCACTATAAACTCGTAATGACCATAACGAGTTCTGAACGCGGTTTTGGGAACGTCTTCCTCCAAAATTCATAACTGGTGATACCCAGATCTTAAGTCTATCTTCGAGAAGTAGTTCGCCCCTTGAAGTTGGTCGAACAGATCGTCAATGTGAGGCAGAGGATATCGATTCTTGATGGTAAGTTTATTCAGCTCGCGGTAGTCTATACAGATGCGGAATGATCCATCCTTCTTCTTTACGAACAAAACCGGTGCTCCCCAAGGTGAGAAGCTTGGTCTTATGAAACCTTTGCTTAGGAGTTCGTTAAGTTGGCTGGATAATTCATGCATTTCAGAAGGTGGAAGACGATAGGGGGATTTGACTACAGGGGTAGCTCCAGGGATTAAGTCGATTCGGAATTCGACATGTCGCTCGGGAGGCACCCCTGGAAGATCATTGGGAAATACATCGGGAAAGTTGCAGACCTCAGGAATGCTTGCGATGTCTTTCACTTCTTGCTTTTTGTCTACCACATGAGCTAGGAATGCATAATATTCCTTGTGAAGGTATTTCTGTGCCTTGATGCATGAAATGATCTGAAGGTTCGTTCCATGTTTGTCGCCATAGATAATAAGAGTTTTGTTAGTTGGTAAGTTCAAACGAATAACTCTTTCATAGCATAGGATGTCGGCATGGTTGGGGCACAACCAATCCATACCTATTATGATGTCAAAACTTTTGATAGAGACCGGCATAAGGTCTATTGGGAAAGACAAGTCATTTAAGGTAAGGGTACATCCTATGTATATATCATTGGTGGATTCGGATTTCCCGTTAGCCATTTCTATTGTGAAGGTTTTATTTAGTGGTTGGGAGTTCTGATTTAGTAGATGTTTAAAGTTATGGCTCACGAATCTCCTCTCGGCACCACAATCAAAAAGAATGCATGCATAAGTATTGTTGAGAAGGAACGTACCCGTGACCACAGCAGGGTCTGCCACCGCTTCTTCGTGACCTAGTGCTAGAATTCTCCCAACCCCACTGGCATTTCCAGCTTTTGGACAATCTTTCTTGAAATGCCCCACATCACCGCATTGGTAGCATGCTCGACTTACTCCAGCGGCAAGTACTTGGTTAAGGGGTTGAGGTGGTGTTCTACAGAATCGGGCAGTATGCCCTTTCCTGTTGCAGTTACGACACTACATTTCAGGGAAATTTCAGGTGTGGTGAAAATTGCACTTGTTGCATTTAGGGAGGCTACCGGCATAGGGCTTAGTTGGTGCTGAGTAGTTAGGGGCAACAGCAGGTGCAGTAGTAGGTATGGTAGCAGGCACAGTAGTAGCATGGACTGCCACTATTTGTTGCTTCTTTAAAGGTTCTAGAGGAGATTTTCCCTTCCTTTTGTTCCAACCCTTCTTGTTGTTGTTGTTGTTGTTCTCCCTAGGTTGTTCTGGGGCAGTAACCATAGAGTTTTAACAGTTTCCGTGGTCAATAAGTGACTGTGCCATTTCCTTGGCACTGTCAAAAGTGACAGGTTTAGATGTAATGACACTTGCTTGTATCTAGGGCGACAATCCCCAAATATACCTTTCAATCTCTTTGCTCTCTGGAGCAATCATCTCCAGACACAGAATCGCCAAGTCACAGAACCGATTCGTGTAAGTTGTTATGTCTACACCGGCCATGGTAAGACCCCAGATTTCTTGTTCCAGTTTCTGAATTTCCCCTCGCGGGCAGTATTCCCGCATCAACATGGTTTTTAGGTTCTCCCAGCTTATAGTATTAGCCACTATCAAAGTTAGTGACTTAACATGGCCATTCCACCATGTTAGGGCCCTATCTAAGAAAGTAAAGGTAGCAAATTTAACTCTGCTACCCTCTGGACAGGAGCAAATTTCAAAGACTGCTTCTATCTTCTCAATCCACTGCCTTAAAACCATCACTCCTCCAGTTCCATTAAAGTTCATGGGTTTAGCATTCGAGAAGTCTTTATAAGTGCACTATCTCGAGTGCTCATGACCCTCGGCAAGGTTAGAAGAACGTGGACCAGCTCCCGACCCACTAGCACCAGGAGTATTGATATGAGATAAGGCAGTCGCTACAGCTGCCGTGACTGCCGCTTGGAACATGGCAGCATCGAATTGAGGGGGTGGTGGTGGAGGTGGCGTTGGTGCTTCCGTGTCATTGTTACGTCTTGGATTCCTATGAGGAGGCATCTTTTTCTATAAAAGTCAATAGATAAAAAGATAGTGAGATATCAAGAATGAATATGAATTTGATATCTTTGAACTTAAACACTTAATTCAACAAGAATCTTGTAAAGAATTGAAAATGGATGTACATTGCAAGTACGACTTGCAACTGGATAGATTAAAATGAAGTGGTTATTTTTCAAAGAGTATGAAAGTACATGTCGATTGTGTTGGTATATTAAGTATATGTAATTTGGATACTTAACCCTAAGGTAGGTCTTTAATAAACCACAATATTGCAAAAGTATCGACATCAAACCGGCCTACCGAAAATAAAAATTTTCGCGGTCGTATTTGAAAAGTATGAAAAATAACACTGGAACATATCCAAAATCCCAAAACTTTGGAATGGAATGTTTATGTAAAATGTAATAACTCTTGTTGAAGTAAAGTGCTTATTATTTTATTGATACTTGATTTATACATATCCTGAAAGTAGTCTATATATTCAGTATATTAAACTAGAAAGTAGTGTAACACTACTTGCGGCGGTTGCTACGACGGTTACTGGGTTCCGCTTCATCTTGCGATTTCCAGCGCCTTTCTTGGGCAGCTTGATGCTCCCTCAGTCCTCTGATCTCTGATTCGGCAGCATTAAGTTGCCTTTGAAGGGCTTCAGTATGGTGTTGGGTATCATCTTGCATCTCGTCAAGACGAAGGATATCGGCAGCGTTAGCCTACGCAGCCACATTTACTTCTAGGATGCGGTTGATTGACATCCTTGATTGATCGAATTGTCAGGCAATTCGGTTCACTATAACTGGAAGAGCTCTGTCGGCTGTTCCTCCTTCTGAGACGTTATAAAAACCCCGTGCCATTCCGTAGGGAGGGCGTTGGCCGTCTTGTCGACTCCAATGGTTTATGTATTGGCCCCACTCGGGTATGGGTATTACTTCCTGTTGTCTTGAGGGATGTATCCCCGGGTTGCAGACTTGTGGCTCTGTATCTGTACCGCTTGATTTGCTGTCCTCAAATGGTTCTTCATCTGAGTCTTCTTCTGGATCCTCCTCCGAATCTTCCTCCGGATCTTCCATTATACATCCTTGATTGCCATGATTTGGAAAATAAGGGTCCCCTGGTAGATGATGTCCTGCCATTGTGTCTGTACGAGAATAAGGTTATGAGAAATGCCTGAAAAGAAAACTAAAGCATATCGATGTTTATAATATTCTTATAGTATTTTATGTTCTGTTCTTAGAGTTTCTTCGGTAGTTGGTAAGTTTTAGACATGTCACACCACTACTATCACTCCCAAACACATGTTGGTCATGTCCGAAATCAATATAGTTGATCAGGCTATATTAATTCTAGATATGATTACATAACTGTCCGGGTTTAACTCTAATGTTCAACATCCAAATACTTTTAAGTTCTTATGACTATGTACTTGTAGGTATGAGGGTTAGTATACTTCTTGTAAAAATACTTAGAATTCTTAAAAGTATACTTGTAGTCAGAGCTCTCAGCCCCAATGTATTTATAGTTTGTATATCTTTTATGGATTGATATACTGAGTTCACTATAAACAATGCTCTGATACCAATCTGTCACACCCCCAAACCAGATGGCGGAAACGTCTGGGGGTGGAGGACTTCATTTGTAGTATCACAACACATGTATCATAGTAATCAAAGCACAAACAACCATTGTATTTAAAAGTATAATATTTACATGTGTTCAATCATTGTATACAAAAGAAGAAGATAAGACTCCTAATGGCTCCATCTTCTCAAAAAGCTCGGGGAGTACTTGTTATTATTTCCCTGATAATACAAGTAATTTGAAAAGAGAGTATCAACAATAAGTTGAGTGAGTGCATAAATCTTTATGTTTGAATGGGTGTCTTTGTATTTTGAATATAAAAACACTTCTAGAAAATCCCATATTTTCTGTGGTATGTGAAAAGTAGTTTTATTCCCATAAAACCGTCCTATTTGTAAACCAATGTATTTGTAAAACTTGTATTTGAGAGTGTGCTTGGCTTCACCAGCTGTTATTGAAAACTATAGTATACCATTGTACTTTGCATTTTGTAAACTGGAACTTTGAAGATATACTTACGTTTAGTTGTTTATACACTAACTTGTTGTTGATATTTTTTTAATGAGTTATTATAACCATACTAAGACATGAACACCTGAAACAAACGCCTGATGAGCGTTTAAACTGTTGATAACAATTGCCACTCATTGGCGTGTATGCCTGACTGTAGCTAGAAGCCTGAGTGCCGGGTTGTCAATCTCGATATAGATCTATACACAACTTGTTTCGATCCCCGGACTGGAGATTCTGGTTATAATGTCAGGGCTTTACCTTGGTTGTCTAAAATGAATTAAACAACCTGAATTGAATGTCTCATAAAAAGCATATAAACGTTACATGTATATTAGTTATGAAAACCTAATCATTCTGAAATAAATGATTGACAGTATGTTCTTGACTTAGTATCCCGAACATGTATTTGATAAGTGTAAACCCTTGATTTGTTTTGAATTAAAACCCTTGTTGCATGTAAAACAGTGTATTCATATGAATTATTGCTCTATGTATCATAAATTATACCTATTATAATTTATATGTACTTTATGAATTGGTAAATAACTATTTTTGCATGTAATCCTTTGCTCAACATGTTACAAAGGGAGATTAAACTGATGAAATAACTTTTATTTTTATATACATATACAATTTTATATATAAGTAAAATTTGAACAACCTTCGGACAAATAACTGGTACTATAAGTCCACATCCAAACAAGGAAAAGGACCTAGAATGAATTATTAGTCCTAAGCCTTTTAAATCTTATTTATATTAAATTATATATACAAATATGTATATTTGGGAAAAATATAAGTTTATAAAAGAGTTCAATATTTAAAGTATTTTTGATGCTTTAAAATCATTTTATCGTGATTTGAAATCATTTATTTATAACACAAAGTTGTGTTATACTTGTATTTCCCCCTTAAAATAGTAGAAATTATGAAAATACGGGGGTATGAACTCACTTGATAGGTGGTAATTTGGACAGAGTTTCGTTTCACGAAAATGAGTTTATTTGTCGAGAAACCGGTTCAAATCGGGCAGAGTTTTGATAGGAGAGAGGATGAATTCTTGAGAATTTCGGGGCTTCACGGCTTACTTCGGGATCGAGTCTTGATACCGGGGCTTTAGGGGCTGTATATGAGCTTAAGGGAGTGGAAAAGTGAAATTATACTCTACGAATTTCGTTTAGACTTCGTCGGCTAATTTTGACTTTATTTTTAATATTATTATGTTAAACAAACTGGGACGTGAATCCGTTATAAATTCATAACTTCTTCATACGACGTCCGTTTTTGTCTGTCTTTTTACCGTTGTACTACTAATGACGAGACCTTCAATTCTCGTTTAGGTTATGTCGGCTAAAAACCACTCGATCTTTATTTCGAGTTTTTAGCTGTACATTGCTATACTGAAACTTAGAAAAATCATAACTTGCTCATACGAAGTCAGATTTTGGCGTTCTTTTTATGAAAGTTCTTGGTTTAACATAAACTATAACTTTCATTTAGATTGTTAAGGCTAAAAAGCCTTTTATTAAAAATTCAGTTTTTACACTGAACAGTGTTTTGCCGGTTTTGTCGCGGATTTTCGATTGGTCATAACTTCTTCGTTATAACTCGGATTTTAGTGTTCTTTATATTTTTGGAAACTTTGTTACAATCTCTATCACTTGGTTCAACCCAATTGAGATTATTTAATAATTTATTTTTGAGGGTCAATTATGTAAATATACGTAGTATGCCAAAATTTCTCTTTATTAATTTACAAATAAGTACAAATTGACCTAAACTATTACATAGGTTTGAAAATAGCGGTTTGTTACATCAAGAATTTAACAATGCTCATCAAAGCTTAGCTAAATTGCAAAGTTGACATCTATTGTGGAACTCAAGAATTAAACAATGCAAATCAAAGCTTTGCTAAATTGCATAGACATCTAATCTGGAACTCAAGAATGAAATAATGCTCAACAAAGCTTTGCTTAAATTGCATAGACTTCTATTGTGGAACTTAAGAATTAAACATTGCTCATCAAAGCTTTGCTAAATTGCGAAGACTACTTTTATTGTGGAACTCAAGAATTAAACAATGCTCATCAAAACTTTGCAAAATAGCATAGACTTCTAATGTGGAACTCAAGAATGAAACAATACTCATCAAAGCTTTGCTTAAATTGCTTAGACTTCTATTGTTGAACTCTAGAATTAAACAATGCTCATCAAACGTTTGCAAAATTGGGAAGATTAATTCTATTGTGGAACTCTAGAGTTAAACAATGCTCATCAAAGCTTTGCTAAATTGCATAGACTTCTAATGTGGAACTCAAGTATTAAAACAATGCTCATTAAATCTTTGCATAAATTGCATACACGAATGTCGAACTCAAGAATTAAACAATTCTCATCAAAGATTTGCTAAATTTCAAAGACTATTTATATTATCGAACTCAAGAATTAAACAATGCTCATCAATGCTTTGCAAAATTGCATAGACTTCCAACGTAGGGCCCAAGAATGAAACAATGCTCATCAAAGCTTTGCTTAAATTGCATAGACTTCTATTGTGTAACTTAAGAATTAAACGGTGCTCATAGTGGCTTTGCTAAATTGCGAAGACTACATCTATTATGGAACTCTAGAATTAAACAATACTCATCAAAGATTTGCAAAATTACGTAGAATTCTAATGTAGAACTCAAGAATGAAAGAATGCTCATCAAAGGCTTGCTTAAATTGCATAGACTTTTATTGTGAAATCTAGAAATAAACAATACTCATCAAAGCTTTGCTAAATAGCGAAGACTACTTACAATGTGGAACTCAAGAATTAAACAATGCTCATCAAAACCTTTGTAAATTGCATAGACTTCTTGTGAAAACGGCTGTAAACTCATGGGGATATGGTTTTAGGGCCGAAAACTCCATAAAGAGTTTACTCTTGAAGATTAAAACTCCCTAACTAGGCCTTACACTCCCTTATTGCAACCCAATAGCCTCCTAGCACTTGACCAAAGTGTTTTCCGCGCATTAGGATGCTTATACCTGTTTAATTGATATTATAAACACTAATTATATGTAAACATTTGTCTCCATATGTTAATAGGTCACTAAGTGTGTTCAAGTCTTCAGTTGACACCGAGCACCTAACTGACACCTCCATTCGATCCATTTACAACAGGTGAGTTCATACCCCTGAATTAACCTTTTAAATGATTTTAACTGCTTTTAGGGGGGATACAAGTTGATCTATACAGTTATTATATAAATCACATGTGATTGACAACTGTATAGCAAAATGGATTTTCGCATGTTATACCGTTTTATCCAGCTTAAGATTTTCCAATCTCACTTTCAACTCTTGATAAAGTTTTTCCAAAGGTTTTTCTTCACTTAATCTATTTTATACAAATCATTTCAAAGTTGTTATGAAAGGTTTTTCAAAGGATTCCAAAGATTTTCAAACTTGTTTTACAAACTGACATCAAGTCATGAATTTCTTATGTGTAAAGGTTTTTCAAAGTTTTCTTCTATGCTTTTATTTCGTTAAATGCATGCTTGTATTTCTATAATTATATAAATAGTGTTTAAAAGGCTTAGGAAGTCTAGTTCGCCCTATTTCCTTTTCCTCGTTGGGATGTGTTCTGGTGGGTATCGGTTATTCGTCCGAAGGTCGTTTAAACATTAGTTATATATCATGTATACATATATAGACATAAAGGTTTCCATCGACCAATTCATTTCCCTTGGGTATCAAGGGCATCCTTCCATTCGTCATTCATAGATCTTTCGTTAAATGCATGCCTGTATTTGTATAGTTACATAAATAATGTTTAAAAGACTTAGGAAGGCTAGTTCGCCCTATTTCCTTTTCCTCGTTGGGATGTGGTCTGGTGGGTATCAGTTATCTGTTCGAAGGTCATTTAAACATTAATTATATATCATGTATACATATATGGACATAAAAGCTCTCTCTCTCTCAGCCAGTTCATCGCCTTGGGTAGTAAAGGCCTCCCTCTATTATTCATATTTCTGGAACCCTAGTAACTATTATAGGAATAGTTAGGAGTCTCTATCTCTATCTCTATCTCTATCTATACCTCTCTCTTTTACTTTAGAATGTGACACACTATTTCCCTCTACGACGCTTCATTGCGCCAATGCCATGTAACCAGAGTCTCCGGGAAGGATAGCGAACATCATGTGTATAGATGTATACGGGACTGAGACTCCCACACCCTGGCTACTAGCTACAGTCCGCGTCGGTAAGGCCCATGGGTGACATAATGCCACTACCTCTACGCGTGACCTGGAGGGTCATCGGATACTCTATCGTCGATCAGCATGGTTACGTACAGGTTCACATTCATTCTTTGTTTTAGACCTTGCTAGCTTTATCGTTCATTTGATATTGTCTAGGGTCTGTGTTTCTTTGTTTTAGACCTTGCTAGCCGTATCGTTCATTTGATACCGTCTGGGGTCTGTCTTTCCTTTTGTTAGACTGAGCGAGGCGTATCATTCATTCGATACTCTCCTGGAGTCTATGATTTCTTTTGCCTTAGTCAACAGTATAACTGCTGAGGCATATGTTATTTTTCCCTTAGTATCTTCACTTTTGATTTTCTCATTACTCTTTTAAAGTCAATTATGTATTTAGTAATAATAGTAATTTGGGGAAAACCAGTCCTCTAAACATAAATCAGTCGGGTCTTGGTAGAAGACTGTTTTTATTTAGAAAATATAGGATTTTTCTGGAAAGGACGTTAATACACCGTAGATTCTAAACTACTACTTTTCATAAAGTTATTTTGAATAAAATGCTTACTTACACAAATGACACTAAATACTTATGAACTCACCAGCATTTATAAAACTGCTGATACTCGCTTTCAAAATAACTTGTATTCTCAGGTCAGCAATAGACAGGTACACCTGGGAGCTTTTGTGAAGCCAGCCTAGAACTGAGCTGCATCTATACCAGTTTCTGTATTACTTTGATGTCTTTATAAAATGTAAATTATGTAAAACTATTACTATTAATGCAATGGTTGTTGTACTTTGATTACTATACTGCATATGTTGTGATACTTGACATGACGTCATCCACCCCAGAACGTTTCCACCATTCAGGTTTGGGGGTGTGACAGATTGGTATCAGAGCATTGTTTATAGTGAGCTCAGTATATCAATTCATAAAAGATATA
Organism: Lactuca serriola; assembly: GCF_051521515.1. Classification (NCBI taxonomy): domain Eukaryota; kingdom Viridiplantae; phylum Streptophyta; class Magnoliopsida; order Asterales; family Asteraceae; genus Lactuca; species Lactuca serriola. The sequence goes on along the minus strand of NC_136416.1, from coordinate 131,034,442 downwards.
CAACCTATAAAATAGATAGGTATAAAGCACTCTGGCCAAGAATTATACTTTAAAATATAACCATATTTTACCAAAGTATAAGAACATCCAGAATCTAAACACCCGAACAAAGTATCACAAGAAGAACAAGAATAAAAGTCTTCGGATGTTGAGCATTACCGTCAAACCTGGGCAGTTATGTAATCGTAAGCTGGAATAAATGTAACCTGATCAACTACATTTATTCGAGATGCGATGAACGTGTGCTTGGGAGTGATGGTGGTGTTGCAACAGGTCTGAAACTTACCAAATAGGAATGCTAGAGCCAAACATAAAGTTTAAAATACTATGGGAGTATTTTGGGATATTAAAAGACTCACAATAATCCCATAATCATATTCAGAAGTTAAGAAACAAACAATAAATTCAAATACCATAGGGGTATTTTCGGATCCATAGATAACCTTGTGTGAAAAACTAAAAAGATCCTTATTGATATACCTATGATTACAGAGGGTATACTTCCAAGGTTATATATAATAAGGATCCCATAGACTAAGAATATGTGATTTCACTCAACTTCCATTTCCTCGTTGGGATGTGGATATAAAGTAGTATCACATACACGAAGGCCTATCGGATCTAAGATATATATGATTTGTGTACCCTATGTAATTGTAGCAGGACTCGATATGGATCACCCAGTGAAATGTTAATAATCTCTTAGGATTCTTTAGACATTTCCATTCTCGCACGAACCCTGTAGAAAACCTTATCCGCTTCAGTGTTTGACCGAAGAGTTGATTCAGACTCAGAAGAGGTTCATTGAGAAGATTTCCAGTTCGGAAATAAATGAACTAGGCCGAGACTATTGAAACCACCAAGTGCCTATACCTTTTTAGGGACACCGGTAGGAAATTCGCCTGAACTTCCAAAATTTCTATTCATCCATCATGAAGCGATGACATCCAGAGTCAGAATCGGAAGTAAGACGGAGTAGAAATTCAATATGTCTATACGAGAAGAGAACCCTAGGTAACTACTCGAAGAAAACCAACGCCGGTCCCAGTCAAGGATATGAGGTAGACAGAGGGAGTTAGTACATGGAACCCGAGAAGTGTCTTTTCCTCGTTATCGTCGCGCTAATACACCCATGAAATAATACAATATAGTGAGTTAGTGATTACATTACACTACTCACGCTATGTGTTAGGTAAATCGCCTTTTCCCGTCGCAAGTAATACGATTAGAGCGGATCCCAACACCTCGATTGAGAGTGTTTAGCCATAAGTCTTCAGGAGCCTTTCTTTTCGAACTGTCCTCAGATCTTTCCAAGCCGGAGAGTGAACCTTTCCATCATAAAGATAACTTAGTAGGAACGATTCCCATCTTATGGATTTCCGATACCCTTACCCCTACCTTGAAACCTGGACTACATCATAGGGATGTAGGTCGACACTCAGATACCCAATATCCAAGGTGCGGGAAAAATTATGCCTATCATAGTAAGGATATATACGTCTAGAGTTAAGCATCGTCTCTCATCAGCTTGTGTCCCTTTCCGTGTAGGAAAACCATGCCTCCGAAGAAGCGTAACCAATCCGTTGGCAAGAAAGCTACTCTCTTATTCGATGTAGCTACGTTCCAAGCTACAGTCTCGGCAGCCGTAGCAGCTATCATGGCTCATCTAAATGCTAACAACGCCAATGTTAGCAAGAGCCCTATTAGGATTCCTGATCCTAGCAATGGACAACAACAACCAACACCTGCATACCAGCCACCCAAGAACCTTAACCAAATCCACTGAAGAGAAAGTTCAAGAACGAGGAGGGAAGTACCTCGGCTCAAGGACCTTCCGAAGGGCAACGAGCTGAGACAGTAAATACCCCTGCCAGCCCTTCCATCTCGACACCTAGAAGACCATACCTAGGAAACCTTCCCCACTACAGCAAGTGTAGCTACCATCATCATGGTATATGTCGAGAATTCTTTTGCGCTAGGTGCAACAAGAAGGGGCATACCGCTCATACCTGCAGAACCCTGGTTGAGTCCATTACATCAACCACCAATGTAGCGACCAATCCAGTTTGCCATCTATGTGGTGAGATTGGACACTTCAAGAAGGACTGCCCAACTGAAGGAAACGACAAAGGCGCAGGAGGAGTCTAACTCTAAATGCCTAGGGAGAAGCATCAAGGAACCCGGTAGATTTTGGTACGTCTCTCAATCTCAGATAACTAACCGAAAACATTAAAAGGCTAATTCTAAATGTAATTACTCCCCCGTTAAGGCGAAAGTCGCAGCACTGTTATAAAATTTAAAATTTCATCAGGTAAAGATATAATGGCTCGATATATACATCAAAGCCATGTATAATTAAGATGGATAGACCTAAAGCGAGTGTTGCTGCCTCATTTCCTGTTCCTCGTTTGGTTGTGGATTTAGGGCGGAGTCGCTCAGTCAACAGTCCTCCCCACCTTCATTATACATGACTAGTATATGTTAGGCGATTATAGAAAGGCCTCGTGAGAATCCATTCATGAAAGGTACACTATTCAGAAACACTCAGGACCCTCTATAGTTTCGCGTCGACTCTATCGGTCCAAGTATCCGCCACAGTGATACACGGGACGAAACCCGAGACGCCTAGAACTTGTGTGCCCGTTCAGCACATGGCCCTATCGACCCTCATTCTATATCATGTCGATGTATGCCAACTTTGACGCCCCTATCAATCATGGTTAGACTTAGTGCAACCATGTGTAAATCCCTAGTGCTGTGTAAAAAGAACTTTCACCGTAGCCATTTCGGCAAATAAAGGTTCTTCCGAACCTCAAAGTAATAAAACCTAATGTGATCCGTCAGTCGTCCCTCTTATCTCAACCCTTCCGAAGTACCCAGGAGAAGGGTACCACGCGCTGTTAACCAACCCCTTCTTGAACAGATAGAAACCGAAGCCAAAACACTGCAGGTATTCCAGAAGGCAATAACCACCCGAAACCTACTCCGTAGATCCCCCAGAAAGACCCTTCGCACCTCACAATCAGGTTCGTGAAGCTAGAGGAAAGAACTCGTGGGATTGACTACTATTAACTGAGTATATGCATAAGAGTGGTATATAATTGAGACCAAAAAAATTTAAGATGTGTGCTTCCTCCCTACTCCCTATTCCTCGTTGGGTTGTAGGTCTGGGGTGGAGTCGCACAACTGAACATCCTGCCGACCTCAATTATATACGGCTTGCATACACCAAGTATTAGTGGTTAAGCCAAGTATGAGCTCTACCCCAAACCTCATAGTAAAACCCTTCATCATATCCCATAGAATAGGAACTAGAGTCAAGAGAACTACGGCGGGTTGAGCTACAATAATCATCACAAATCCGAAATTTGTTGTCATCCCGGTTAAGCCAACATAGTAGCTAACACCCTCAGTTGGTAGAGAAATCTGAGTCGTAGAGTCAAGGACATTGACTACGACCATCCATGCACGCTTAATCCCCCGAATTAAGCATCTCAACGGATATCCCGGAAACCCGAAAGCTGCGATAAGTTAAATGTTGAGAAGAGTGGATGAGAGAATTAGAAGTCCGAGTGATGAAACCCTATACTTCTAGACTTAACCCAAATCAAGAAAACTCAGAATCACCGGAAGAGTAGTTGCAGAAGATGCTCGCACTACTCAGGCACTTCGTCCACCCCGTTACCGACGAGTAGTGCCTAGGACACTCCGCCTCCTCGCATGGAAGAAGTCACTGTCGCCCTGTAGACGATAGACTTCATTCTCCGAAGGGAATACTAGAATGCTAAGAACCACAGGATAACCTCCGCATCCAAGAGTACTTGAATAAAGTGCGAAAGTAGGTTGTGTAACGCCTTATAACCCAGATCTCGAAGAGATTATAGACTTGGCACCAGTTTCGGTGTTAGCCGATGGGTTATACAAGAGCACGCGCTTTCTACAACTGAAATAAACCGATGCCTTAGAGAATTGAGCATGTCTTAGAGATTCATTGGACTACTAGGTGTTCCAAGAATACTATCTCGCACAGAAATAGTAGAACCACCTCCTAAGATAGTCCAACACTTCAGAGAATCTCTAAGGAATGTGTTAGCCCTGAGCAGAGATTGCTATTCATGAAACAACAAAGCAAGTAAGAGCATGATTCTTTCCCGTTAGGAATCATACTGTGAAAGCGTCAACTAGACGGTGATGAAAAGTTTAAAAACTTTCTAAACAATCGTCTGGTAAAACCCTATCTCATCGACTACGAGAGTTTTTCGTTAGAAACATCTCAAGAATCAGAAATGCAGGTTCATTTTGCATAGGATTGAGATAGTCACCCTGCAGCAAACAGATACCCGTAGACATTCAATTCATCCAATGATCCAGAAAACCTCTGAAAGCCTATCGACAAGAAACACGAATCCAAGGACAACCCGAGCTTTCTAATAACCAACCAGAAGGACTACACTCCCAGTATGAGAGAACGTTTGGAACTTCAGAATGGCGATCACGCCAGTGATGATCTCACCATAGAAGTACAATATGTTCCGAGAACAGAAAAGCTCTACCCTTCCGAGAGCTTAGGACCATCCGAGATTCTTTACAAAATTGGTCCAACCCTCGTCAGACCACGACTACTTTCGGAAATTCCATAAGTTTCACCCCAAATCAATCCACTTCTTAGACTTGAAAGGTGTTTGCCCGACGTCACTCTTTGTATCCCACTCGTCTTGATAGAAATCATTGGGAACCCTAACTTCATAGACGAACCTGTAGGAATCGCTAACTGAATGAAACGGAATCCGCATCCCGTAAGTGAAGGTTTGTTAGAATGCCAAGCAAAGGCTAGAGTTCACTTGGGAGTACGAGGACCAACCGAATAGGAAGTACCCTCATACCTCTACCCGATTGTTTATGATTACTTCCTTGACTAAACCCAAATTTCGGGACGAAATTCCCTCTAACGGGGGGATGATGTGACAACCCGAAATTTATCCCATCATTTTTAACCACATCTTCCGTTAATAAAACCCTCTTTATTAATTGTCCGTTAACCTTTTGGACTGTGACAACCCGAAGTTTGTTCCATCGTCGTAACCTGTTCCGTCCATAAAAACTCGTCTTTAGCGAATTGTTCCGATTTCGTTTTTGAGTTAAGTTATCTAAATTGATGTTTTTATTATGATCTCGTGATTGTTCAAACCCCTTAGAAACTCATGAAAACGTCCCAAATTTTTAATTGAGGAATTTTTAGTTTCGACCACATCGGGTTACGACAACTTAATCAGGTGCGACCAAAAGCCCCGTTTAACGTCGGTATGGGGTAGATTTCCACCGTGTCTCAAATTCAAACCATATTTAAAGTTGAGTGGGCTTCATTTGAAGCTTTTCCACTCTCTCTCTCTACTCTCTCTCTCGTCAAATCCAAGTTCTAGGTCCCAAAATCACTCAATTCAAGCTCCAAATCGGTAAGATAACTATCCTAGCTCATAGTATAACCTCTTTAGCTTTCAAATCCATGTTTAAATCATGAAACAGGACCATAATCATGTGTTTATGGCCCTTGAACAGTCCTAGGCCGCAAACACACATAAATGGGGTTTTGGAGCCCCAAAACCCTTCCAAACCACCTTTGGAGCTTAGATATGACTTAGGGCATAGACAGAAGACGATTCCTTTTAACAAGGAAAATAAAGTAAAGCATCTACTATTGGCGACGGTCATCCCTCTGGTGAACTCTCAGTTCAGCCAGTTGACGTTCCACATCAAGTAGGTGTCTTTCGTACACCCTCTGGCGTACTCGGAGCTCTATGACTTCAGCTCGTGATTCGGCCGGTGCTTGCAGCAGGGTTTCATGGTTTCTCTCATCTCACGAGCATCTTCTAGATGAATGGTGCAGAGGGTATCCATTCTCGCATCGGCGACAACTTCTGTGATCTGATGTAGGGCTGTCTTGCCTTGAATCTCATTTCGGGCCACTCTGCGGACCAAGATTGTCAAGATTCTGTCTGTTGAGCCCCCATTGCTCAGGTCATAAAAGCTTCGGTCATTTCTAAATGGCATGGGCTGATCTTGTCCTTGGCTCCATGTTTCCAAGCATTCCACCCACTCAGGCGTTGGGCCATGAAAAGCCGGACGAGGGTTAGGAATTGGAACAGGAGCTTCCTGGGGTAGGTTCTCTACCTCGGGTTCGAAGCTAGCACCGTCCGAAAGGTCTTCATCATGGTGATCATTCAAAGGGATAGGATGATCATTCTCTGGTTCTTCTCCAAACCAACCAGCAATGACTTTGTTCGGAAGATACTGGTTGCCGAGGGGATGGAGTCCAGCCATGTTATCTACGCGAGAATTTGGGGTAAGAAAATAATTATTAGACGAACTATCTAGATAATTATTTAGAAAATCTTCATTAGTTACATCGCTATTTGTGAAGTGCATACCAGTTATATGTAATCGAAACAGGATAGGCCTTCGAATAAGTGACCTTAACTCCATATTCACACAGAATAGGGGTAAAGTAAAATTTTCACAGATTCTAAGTCTATAACATCCTAATTACATATAGCCTTAGTGTATCCACTTAGAAACTATCAACTTAGTAATGAAGATCCTGTTTTAGTTCTCAAGTATAAAGTACTTATAGTAACACCAAATACCCCTATAGTATTTTAAGTTTAGTGTTATGTTCTACTGTTCTCATTGTGGTAGGGTTGGTAAGATTTTTGACTTGTTGCAACCACACAACTACACCTAGGCACATGCTAGTGAACCCTCGGATAATATAGTTGATCAAGCTATATCTTCCCATTTTTGACTATATGTCTCTAAGTCCACCTGTGTTGCCCAACAATCGTAATTCTTTTGTACTGTCCTAATGACACTGATTTTAGTATGAATGCAGGCATGTATACTTACTTAAATATTTTATTATTTAAAGTATAAACGCTTGGTCAGAGTATTTTTAATCCCTATGTATTTATAGTTAGTATATCTTTTATGGGTTGATATACTTAATTCACTATAAACAATGCTCTGATACTAATCTGTCACACCCCAAAACCAAGAATGGCGGAAACGTTCTGGGGCGGAGGACGTCATGTACAGTATCACAACAATGAAAAGTAGTAAACAAGCAACAACATCATCCATTGCATTAATAATATAATTTTAATACAAGTGTGTTTTGAAAAATTATGATAAATACTAAAGTATGCTCAAAATGTTAGATGAGTCTTGAACGAGATCCATCTTCTCTAAACCTTGCATCGGTACCTGTCTATCGTTAATCTGAGGATACAAGTTATTTTGAAAGCGAGTATCAGCTTAAAGCTGGTGAGATCATAAGTATTTTAGTGTCTTAATTTGTATGTAAGTATTTGAAAAACATGTAATGAAAGACTTGAAAATATTTTGAAAGGAAGTTCGGGTAAGTATGAAAATGTTTGAAAAACAACTGTAAACATTTGAAAAACCTTAGACATCCCTATGATTCCTACTATTATATAAGGGAGTCTTCTACCAAGACCTAACTGTTCTAAATGTAATCTTCTACCAAGACTTAACTGTTCTAAATGTAGTCTTCTACAAGACTTAACTGTGCTACTATTATTATTATTATAAGAAATTGTATCCTTTGGTACTAGGATACTCAAATAATTCACCTCATCGGTTTTGTGAATGGGTCACAAGGTGGAGGTAATAATATAAATAACCCAAGTATTATCCTGTTGTACTAGGATAATTAACAGTGCCAACTGAAGACATCCGTAGATGGACATTTACCTCTGTTGCTAACAGCTGGGTATAGGAATAGTCAGTACCTTAAAGTATACCTATAATGGTATCAACCGTTGACATCCGTAGATGTGCTTTTACCTCTGTAGCTAACAGAGATTTTAGGGATGGTTAATCCCACAAGTATCCTTTGGTACTAGGATATTAAATCCAATCTATCTCGCCGATTATGTGATTGTATCACAAAGTGAAGATAAGAATGAGGATTATATAACAGAATCTATACATATAAAATGTACTATTAATTCATCATATGTTATCTATGTAAACGTACTTATGTAAGTGTACTCATGTACTCATGTAGATGTACTCATGTTAGTGTAATCATGTAAAGGTAATCATGTAAATGTACTCATGTAAATGTACTCATGTAGATGTATCTATGTATATGTACTCATGTAAGTGTATATATGTAAAGGTAATCATGTAAATGTACTCATGTAGATGTACTCATGTAGATGTATCTATGTATATGTACTCATGTAAGTGTATATATGTAAACGTATTCATGTAAATGTACTCATGTAGATGTATATATGTAATAGTATAGTAATGTACTGTGTGCACTAGCTATGATGTGTGTTCTATATCTATCTAGCAAGTATTGACTCATGAATGAACTGACTCGTTGTAAGATATCGCGTTCTAGTAATAGTTCTAGTATCTTCCTAAACTACCCATATGGTAGCTTACTAGTAATGTAACTGGCACGTATGAACATGGAAGTATACCCTTGCTACCCAAGGGTACTGAATGGACTGGAAGAACCTTTATGACTATATATGTACACATGATATATAACTAATATTTAAACGACCTTCGGACGGGTACCTGATATCCCACCAGACCACATCTCAAGCGCGAAAGGGAAATAGGGTGGATAGCCTTCCTAAGTCTTTTAAACATTTCTTATATAACTATACATATATAGGCATACAATTGATAATATAAAAGCATAAAATAAGTTTTGTAAAACCTTTGAACATAATTATTATCTAAGAAAAGATTGACTTGATGTCAATCTATAAAACGGGTTGAAAGCATGGGTTTGATAAAACAGTTCAAGTATAAGGAAATGGTTGGAGGAAACACAATTGTAAATGAGTTTGAAATGAAACATACAGTGTAAAATAAGGGTTTTAAACATATAAAACGTTTATGAATATCATGTGAAGAAAACTGTTTGGTAAAACGGCTAATGAGTAGCAAATCATTTAAATGTTGCTTATTAATCACATGTGATTGATATAATAACTAGCATGATTCTACTTGTATCCCCCCATAAAACAATTAAAACATTTAAATCATTGATTAAGGGGTATGAACTCACCTGTTCCGAGTGGATCGAATGGAAGTGTCGGATAAGTGTTTGGTGTCAAGTGGAGACTTAGACACGCACAAAGATCCTAATTACATATGAGGACATATGTATATAAACAATTAGTCTTTAAACAACTAATAAACAAGTCAAGACACTCTAGGACATGACAAAAACTTTGTATAAGTGTTATAAGTGCTAAGGAGTGCATCTAAGTGTTGTAGGGAAAGGCTAGTATGATTGGGGTTCAAGGAACACTCTTAAAATGAGTTTACTCCCTAAGGACCAACACCCCTTGAGTTTACGGTCGTAAACTCCTATCCTTTTGACCATTTGTTGTTTTGAAGTCTTCTAAGCTATTCCAAGCATTCCTACTTCATGATTTAGCCTTAGGAAGTGTTGTGTGGCATCAAAACACTCCTAAATGGAGTTTACGGTCTAAGGACCATTTCTCCATGAGTTTACTACCTTAAACTCATGAGTTTACTACCTTAAACTCATGAGTTTACTACGTTAAACTCATAAGTTTGGTATTTGGCGGTTTTCAAGTCCTTAGCTCATACATGGCATTAGTCTAGGTTAGATTTAGACATAAGGAACAACCGTGGGACATTTATAGGACTTTTACACATCATTTGGGGTGTTTACGGTTTTGCGAGATCCCCAAACCGTAAACACATAAAAATGTATGATTTTGGTGCTTTTTGTGTGATAAACTCATCAAGGATGAATCTAGACAAGTCGCTAAGGCATTGTGAAGCATCTAGGCACCCTAACACACCACTTTGGCCCTATTCTTGGTGTTTACGGTTTTGGGACCTCCCAAAACCGTGAACACCTTTAACTTGGTGTTCTTGGGACTTTTCTTTGATATAAACATGTATAGCAAGCTTTAAATGACTCTAGGATAGAAGTACTTACATTGTGGAAGCTTGAAATGAACTTAAAGTCCAAGAACACTAGTGTGTGTTCTTGGTGTTTTTGGAAAACTAGTCAAACACAAAAATGGATGGATTAACGGATGTACAATCACTAGATTAAGTGATATACTAACTTGAAAAGGCTAGAAACACTTACTCGATTGAAGATCTTGAATAATTTCTAGGATGATACTTGAGAGGATTTTTGGAGTTTACTCTTTTGGTAAATGGGGAGTAAACACAAATGACTAGTTTTTGGGGAGTAAACTCGTGCTTAAGGTATGAGTTTACATATTTTGGAAGATTTTTCGACCCAAACATAAAAGTTTGGTCGTGAACTTCTAAGACACGAGGTGTTTGCGGTTTTTAAATTTCAAAACCCGAGACGACACTTTCTTTCACCCGTTCATTTAAAGAATAATATTAAAATAATCAAAGGAACTTTAAATTTGCTAAAATAAGTAATAATGTAATTGACCTATAAATCGAAGTGCTTGACTTTTAGGGTTTGACCGAATGAAAATTTCGAGTTGTCACAATATCTAACTAATACTACTAGTATGGTAGATAACTAGTACATTGAAATCCGAACTAAGAACTAACCACGAATTTTAGGAAAATAAGGGTTTTTCCTGGGATAACATACTGCTCTTAATCGAACTGTGCAACGAATGGATAACTAAACTGTTTTTATAAGAAAATATGGGATTTTCTTGGATAACAACTTTTTCAGAAAACCAAAGGAAACTTGTTCTTTTACGAAAATAAACCGCTTACGAACTCACCAGCTTTATGCTGATTTTCAAACTGCTTGTATTCTCAGGTCCACATTAGACAGGTTCCCAACGATCCTTTTGGCGAAGACGGAGTACGTAGAAGGCACATCTTTACTTTTGTTCATTTTTGATGTATATATATCTATAATCATGTATAACTTTACTTACAAACAAATGTAAATGATTCTATGTAATGTAATGATTTGTGTTTACTATGTTTTCTATGCACATTGGTTGTGATATTACGCATGACGTCACCTCCGCCCCGGAACGTTTCCGCCATCGGTTTTGGGGTGTGACATGGACTAGGTTAATTAAAATGGGACTTTTAACGACTTCGTAAGGGTTGAAACAAATTAGAAACACCCTCAATAATCCCTTGAAAAGTTTTAGTTTCAACCAAGTCAAATTACGACCATTTAATCGGGTGCGACGAAAAGCCCCGTTTAACGTCAGTATCGGGTAGATTTCCACCGAGACACAAACTCAAACCCCTATATAAGGGTGAGTTAATCTCATTTACATCCTTTTCACTCTCTCTACTCTCTCATTACAAGTTGCTTTCGATCCAAAAACCGCCCATTTCGAGCCCCAAAGTAGTAAGTGGTCTACCCTAAGAACACTCTTGGACCGTAAACCTCTCTTAATGGGTCATGAACACCTTTTAAGGTGTTAGAATTGCCCTCAAACACCTCCTATGGCTTGGGAAAATGTCTAGAATCAACCACAATTGAAGTAGGGGCTTTAAACATCAAAGAAACCAAGGACCTAGGAGTTTACGGTCGTAAACCCCCCTAGGATTGGTCCATGGGTTGTAAACTCCCAAAAAGAGGCCAAATGATGCCCTAACTTCCCTATATGGCTTGGAAAAATGCATAGAACTTTATACCCTTCCATTTAAGACCTTAATACACAAAAGGAAAGGGAATGTAAGAGTTTACGACCGTAAACTCCTTGTTTACAGCCATAAACTCCTTAAATTGGTCCATTTGATGATTAAACCACTTCCTATGCCCTAGAATTGAACCTAACATAATTCCACAAGTGTTATAAGCCCTTAAAGCATCGAAGAACACACCACCCATGAGTTTACGGCCGTAAACTCATGGGGATATGGTTTTAGGGCCGAAAACTCCATAAAGAGTTTACTCTTGAAGAGTAAAACTCCCTAACTAGGCCATACACTCCCTTATTGTAACCCAATAGCCTCCTAGCACTTGACCAAAGTGTTTTCCGTGCATTAGGATGCTTATACGTGTTTAATTGATATTATAAACACTAATTATATGTAAACATATGTCTCCATATGTTAATAGGTCACTAAGTGTGTTCAAGTCTTCACTTGACACCGAGCACCCAACCGACACCTCCATCCGATCCATTTACAACAGGTGAGTTCATACCCCTGAATTAACCTTTTAAATGATTTTAATTGCTTTTATGGGGGGGGGGGGGAATACAAGTTGATCTATACAGTTATTATATAAATCACATGTGATTGACAACTGTATAGCAAAATGGATTTTCGTATGTTATACTGTTTTATCCAACTTAAGATTTTCCAATCTCACTTTCAACTCTTGATAAAGTTTTTCCAAAGGTTTTTCTTCACTTAATCTGTTTTATACAAATCATTTCAAAGTTGTTATGAAAGGTTTTTCAAAGTTCCAAATATTTTCAAACTTGTTTTACAAACTGACATCAAGTCATGAATTTCTTATGTGTAAAGGTTTTTCAAAGTTTTCATCAAAGTTTTCTTCTATGCTTTTATTTCGTTAAATGCATGTCTGTATTTCTATAATTATATAAATAATGTTTAAAAGGCTTAGGAAGGCTAGTTCGCCCTATATCCTTTTCCTCGTTGGGATGTGTTCTGGTGGGTATCAGTTATTCGTCTGAAGGTCGTTTAAACATTAGTTATATATCATGTATACATATATAGACATAAAGGTTTCCATCGACCAGTTCATTTCCCTTGGGTAACAAGGGCATCCTTCCATTCGTCATTCATAGATCTTTCGTTAAATGCATGCCTGTATTTGTATAGTTACATAAATAATGTTTAAAAGACTTAGGAAGGCTAGTTCGCCCTATTTCCTTTTCCTCGTTGGGATGTGGTCTGGTGGGTATCGGTTATCTGTTCAAAGGTCATTTAAACATTAATTATATATCATGTATACATATATGGCCATAAAAGCTCTCTCTCTCAGCCAGTTCATAGCCTTGGGTAGTAAAGGCCTCCATCTATTATTCGTATTTCTGGAACCCTAGTAACTATTATAGGAATAGTTAGGAGTCTCTATCTCTATCTCTATCTCTATCTCTACCTCTATCTTTTACTTTAGAATGTAACACACTATTTCCCTCTTCGACGCTTCATTACGCCAATGCCGTTTAACCAGAGTCTCTGGGAAGGAGAGCGAACATCATGTGTATAGATCTATATGGGACTGACACTCCCACACCCTGACTACTAGCTACAGTCCACGCCGGTAAGGCCCATGGGTGACATAATGCCACTACCTCTACGCGTGACCTGGAGGGTCATTGGATAATCTATCGTCGATCAACATGGTTACGTACGGGTTCACATTCATTCTTTGTTTTAGACCTTGCTAGCTGTATCGTTCATTTGATACTGTCTGGGGTCTGTGTTTCTTTGTTTTAGACCTTGCTAGCTGTATCGTTCATTTGATACCGTCTGGGGTCTGTTTTTCCTTTTGTTAGACTGAGCCAGGCGTATCATTCATTCGATACTCTCCTGGAGTCTATGATTTCTTTTGCCTTAGTCAGCAGTATAACTGCTGAGGCATATGTTTTTTTCCCTTAGTATCTTTACTTTTGATTTTCTCATTACTCTTTTAAAGTCAATTCTGTATTTGGTAATAATAGTAATTTGGGGAAAACCACTCCTCTAAACATAAATCAGTCGGGTCTTGGTAGAAGATTGTTTTTATTTAGAAAATATAGGATTTTCTGGAAAGGACGCTAATACACCGTAGATTCTAAACTATTACTTTTCATGCACACTAATTGGTTCTAAGCGAAGGTGGCAAAGGGTGATTCATTGTTTATCATAGTTCGATGGAGCGTGTGTGGTTTACCGGCACATCGAATAGGTGATCGTTACAATGAAGACACCATATGAATTTGCATGGTAATTCACACCCGCTTTGTGATCCTCGGCATCCCAGTCACAAACAAGAGGGGCACATCGAGATTTAAACATGCCATTGACTAGTTTCAATGAATCTCATCCGAACCTAGGAATTCTCAAAACACTTAGGACTAATAGTTTAGGTTTTTGTGATGGAGAATTAGTGAATCGTCATTCACTTACCTTCAATTTATTTGCATGTTAGATTACGGCATCCCTTTTCTAGTATGTAAATGTTATTGTTGGATCCTATCCCTAATTTTCTTATTGGGTGATAATTAGGGATTCTTAGTCTAATCTATCTTTGTCCTTTTCTAATTGTAGATGTCGAACGCAAACAACGCTGCTGCTAGTTCTTTCACATTGATGAGCCTTTGCCAAAAGGTCACCTTCGATGGAACGAACTTTAGCGAATGGATAAGATACATTCGCACCATTGCTCGCTATGAGGACAAAGAGTATGTCCTTGATGAGAAGCTCGAGAAAATCAACACCGAAATCGCTACTCCAGCCGAAATCACCGCCTTTGAAACTCATGAGCGAGATGCAACGAAGGTACATTGCATCATGATCGCCACTATGAACTCCGAATTCCAAAAGTCCTACGAGGACATGTACCCGTACGAGATGCACCAAGACTTATTGGAGAGGTACCACCAAAACGCGAGACAAGAGAGGTATGAGATTTTCACGAACATGATTTCCGCGAAGATGGGTCATGGAGAATCTCTTACCGTGCACTTGCAAAAGATGCAAAGGTATGTCGACCGCCTTCGCAAGTTAAATGTTGACTTCGGTGAGGACTTGGCGATCGACATGGTGCTTCACTCTTTACCTCCGATGTACAACCAATTTAGGATGACCTACCACATGAACAAAGAAGAGGTCACCCTAAGCAAGCTCCAAGGTCTCTTGAGGGTTGCTGAGAGCAACTTCAAAGACAAGTCTGTTGCACCTACTCCCAATCCGCCCGCTGCTCCTGTCTTGGCTATTGGACAAGGGAAGGGAAAGAAGAGGAAAGCTTCATCGAAGAACTATCGCAAGGTGAAAGCCCGAGATGGTGCCTCTTCTAGTGGGACCAAAGTTGATCCCGCCAAGCCCTGCTCTAACCCGAAGGAGGCAGAGTGCCACCACTGCCACAAGATAGGACATTGGAAGAGAAGCTGCCCAGATTACCTGCAAGCAATCAAAGAAGGAAAGATCAAGCCATCTTTCGCAGGTATATACACAATCAAATCTAACGATTCTAATCATGCTATTTCTTGGGTTCTTGATACCGGTTGTGGTTATCACATTTGTTCTAATGTGCAGGGACTAAGAAGAAGTAGGGATGTGGAGCAAGGAAGGATCAATCTAATCATGGGGAACAGAAGATCGTCGCCTGTGACCAAGATTGGAGTGTATTCTTTAGTGCTTAGGAATAGTTTGGTTTTAGATTTGAACAATTGTTGCTATTCGCCAGAAATGGCAAGAAACATCATTTCATTTCATGGTTTATATAGACAAGGATTTAGATTTTCTTTTAATAATGAGAATGGTTCTATTTTGGCTTATCTAAATGGTGTCTTTTACTTTGAAGCTATACCATGTAATGGAATATATGAAACCGTTATGATTGTTGATAACTTAGGAAATGATGTTTTGAATATTGATTCTTCCACTAGTATGGATAAAGCATCCTTGTGGCATTGTCGTCTTGGACATGTCAACAAGAAACGCATAGCCCAACTCCAAAAGGATGGAGTGTTGGAGTCATTCGACCTTAGGGAAGATGACACATGCGAGATTTGTTTGCTTGGAAAAATGACTAAGTCACCCTTCACAAGTACATGTGAAAGGGGCGAGGGTCTATTGGACCTAATACATATCGATGTATGTGGACCGTTTAGATCAAACACGAAGGATGGGAACCGCTTCTATGTGACTTTTACCGATGACTATAGTAGATATGGGTATATCTACTTAATAAAGCAAAAGTCAGACACCTTTGAAAAGTTCAAGGAGTTCAAGAATGAAGTGGAGAATCAATTGGGCAGGAAAATCAAGATGCTTCGATCCGATCGAGGAGGAGAGTACCTAAGTCTTGAATTCCACGATTATCTCAAGGAGTGTGGAATAGTTTCACAATTGACGCCTCCTAGGACACCGCAGTTGAATGGTGTGGCAGAAAGGCGTAATCGAACCTTATTGGATATGGTTCGCTCTATGATGAGTCGTGCTTAGCTACCAATCTCTTTTTGGGGGTATGCCTTAGAGACTGCCGCCCATATCCTTAACCGAGTCCCTACTAAGAAGGTTGCCAAAACACCTCACGAGATATGGACGGGGAAAGCTCCCTCGTTGGCACATATCAAGGTTTGGGGTTGCGAGGCTTTCGTAAGATGAGATACTCACGACAAGCTTGAACCTCGAAGTGAGTGATGTATTTTCATCGGCTACCCGCAGACATCCTTTGGATATCTCTTCTATAGACCGAAGGACAATGTTGTCTTCGTTGCGAGGAGAGGAGTTTTCCGAGAGCGAGAACTCATAAGCCAAGGAGACAGTGGGAGGCAAATCGAACTTGAGGAGATTCAAGATTCGATAGATGAAGGAACCTCTACCGCTGGCTTTCAACCCGAGGAGGAAACTCCGGTTGAACCGATTGACGAATCCTTACCTCTTAGACGTTCCGATAGAGTTAGAGTTCATCCCCAGTTCTATGGTTTTCATATTACTACCGAAGGGGACACGTATATTAGTGATGGTACACTAGTAAACCTTGATGAACCTAATAGCTATAAGGAAGCCATGGCAGGCCCGGAGTCTGTAAAGTGGAAAGAGGCAATGGATAGCGAGATCCAATCCATGTATGATAACCAAGTTTGGAATTTGGTTGATTACGTGCCCGGACGTAAGACCGTTGGGTGCAAATGGATCTTCAAGAAGAAGACCAACGTGGATGGGAACGTACACACATATAAAGCGCGATTGGTCGCGAAGGGCTTTACTCAAACTCCCGGAGTTGACTATGATGAGACCTTCTCACCAGTTGCGAAGATTAAATCTATTAGAGTGATGCTAGCAATTGCCGCATTTCATGATTATGAGATTTGGCAAATGGATGTCAAGACCGCTTTCCTTAATGGAAAGTTGGCTGAGGATGTTTACATGGCTCAGCCAGAGGGGTTTGTGGATCCGAAGCATCCGAATAGAGTGTGTAAGCTTGAGAAGTCCATTTATGGACTCAAGCAAGCGTCTCGCAGATGGAATCTTTGCTTCGATGAGAAAGTCAAAGAGTTTGGATTTGTACGAAGCGAAGACGAATCTTGTGTATATGTCAAAGCCAGTGGGAGTATAGTAAGCTTCCTCATTCTATATGTCGATGACATATTACTCATAGGAAACGACATCCCGACTCTGCAGGAAGTTAAGTCCTGGCTCGGAAAGTGCTTCGCTATGAAGGACCTCGGAGAGGCTTCGTACATTTTGGGAATAAGGATAGTAAGAGAAAGAAGTAAGAGACTAATTGGACTTAGTCAGAATACTTACTTAGAGAAAGTACTAAAACGTTTTAGTATGGAAAACTCAAAAAAAGGGAGAACTACCGATACAAAGCAATGCCAAATTGAGTAAGACTCAAAGTCCGAGTACCGAAGCTGAGATAGCAGAAATGAGCCGAGTACCATACGCTTCCGCAGTTGGCTCAATCATGTACGCTATGACTTGTACTTGCCCTGATGTAGCCTTCGCTTTGAGCATGGTTAGCAGATATCAAGGGAATCCTGGCAAAGCACATTGGATTGCGGTGAAAAACATCCTTAAGTACCTTCGGAGGACGAAGGAATGGTTCTTAGTCCTCGGAGGGAGTGATGACTTGAAGGTGCGAGGGTATAGTGACGCTAGTTTTCAGACCGATAGGGACAACTACCGTTCGCAGTCGGGCTGGGTCTTTACCCTAAATGGGGGAGCAGTGACATGGAAGAGTTCCAAGCAGGAAACCGTAGCTGATTCAACGTGCGAATCAGAGTACATTGCAGCGAGCGAAGCGTCGAAGGAGGCAATATGGCTAAAGAACTTCATCGGTGATCTTGGAGTCGTACCTGCCATAAAGGAGCCCATGGAGATTTTCTGTGATAACGAAGGAGCGGTTGCCTTGACCAAGGAACCGAGGGATCATGGTAGATCAAGACATATCGACAGAAAATATCACTTCATCAGACATCGTGTAGAAGAAGGACAACTCGTAGTGAAGAGGATATCATCAGAAGATAACCCAGCAGATCCGCTTACGAAGGGACTGAGTAGGGTTAAGCACTTGCAGCATGCTAGGAGTATTGGGCTAAAGGATGATATTAGCATAGATTAGATAGTATTAGAAACGTGTAATAGATAAATGTAATTGACATTTGATGATTAAATAAAGAAGTTTTATTTATGAGTAATGTTACTGTCTTATGTTAATTGTTTACCTATTGTTTCACTTTGCATGTTTTGACTTCCAAAATAATTGAGTTTATTAGGAATAATCGAATTATTCAAATGGTCCACAATCGTTCATATGTTGGGAGTAGATATGAATGAAGATTGTCATGAATTGGTGTGTAGAATGTCTAAATGTGTTAGACATAGCAAAGGATTGCTGCAACATTCATGAGTGCTTATGAACTAGTTTTGAGCATTGGAATAGACCCGCGCTTGCTGGAACCACCTTATGGAATACGATATAAAAGGTGATCGCAAGACGATAATATCATATAGTCTTAAAACCTAGATATATGGTTTATTATTTGTTAATTGATTGTACATTGATAATACGAAAACGCATCAATAACTTGGTGTTATAAAACGTATTGTTGTGTATAGTTGGTAAATGAATAAGTAAATGCATATAAGTCGAAGTTTATCTGTAACTTTTATCTAAGAAGGTAAAAGCGATATCTCGGCCGCTCGATGATTTGATTTGACTTATGTGCCGGGCCCGGTCAGAACTGAATTGATGTGTTCGATTAAGTTCTATGTCAAATAAATCAGAGATCGAGAAACCTAAATGCTTGACTAACCATTCCATAGGATTGTCAGCATGATATCTAACAGAGGACTGTGCGTTCCCTTATCTAAAGGACAAGATTGATTAGATCAGAGTTGACAGCGTTTTTGAGAGCTATGATTGCAAACCGAATTATACTTATGAATATAGTTACTAGACTTATCCAAGTGGGAGACTGTTGGAATAGTGTCTAAGGCTGCAACTATATTAGGCAAGTATTTGACCCGGTTGTGCATGGTCCTTTTGGGTTGCCTTCACCATAGCAACTTGATAGGATGATTTATTAAGAGAGAGTAAATATTATTAATATATTATAAGAATAATATAATGAATAATATATTTGTTATTTGATTAATATAAGTCATAGAATTAATTAGAATTAATTTGGTGACTTAAAGAGATTAATTAAATAAAGGGGTATAAACTGTCAATTGTTTGATAGATAAGATTTAGACTGTAAATCCATTAGGATATGCCTTGGACGAATCCTAAGAGCTTTTGGATAGCTAAAATCGTCCATATGCTTATCTATGGAATGGATTTAGATAGCCTTAAGAGAAGATTATCCAATTAGGGTTTAGGTTGTAACCCTTAAGGAATCTACAAGTATAAATAGACCCCATGGCATAGGGAATTCGACACCTCTGATTAAGTAAGAGAACCCTGGTCGAAATTCCTCCCTCTCCTCTCTCCTAAATCATTCTTCCTGCTGTTGGTGTTTGTAAGCCATTAGAGGAGTGACATTTGTGACTCTAGAAGCTCCAAGACCTCAAGATCAACAAGGAACTCAAAGGTATGATTCTAGATCTGTTTCAATGTTGTTATTTAACCTAATTAGTAATTAGAAGTCTTGGATTCAAAGCATGTTTATTAGAAAGCCTAGATCCAAGCATTAGGGTTTTGCATGCGCACATAGGAAAGTTCTTATGGCTAAAACCCATCACTCTATGGGTCCGTGCACCCAACTCTGTGAACCCTCAGGTTCTAACTCTAGGAACCTTCCGGTTCCAACTCTGTAATCATGCACAGCATAAATCACATAGAAATAATGCAGTATAACACATAGCATACACATGACATACATACACTAACACATAGCTCTGATTACCTACTCAAGGTAAAGTATAGTGAGAAGACTCACCTCGCGTATCTCGGTATCTCACGAATCCTGGAAATCCCTCGTGCTCGATCCTCCGAGCTCTAATCCTCCTATAACATCACATGACTCTAATTAACACTTTTTATCTCTAAGGTTGACTATCCCTAAGAAGTCAACACAGGTCAACGGTCAACGGTCAACGGTCAACTTTGATCGGACTCGGCGAGTGCACACGGCAACTCGGCGAGTCTAGACGTTCTCACCAACCCTCTAGGATTCCCTTTCTACACGTCGAGTACTCCCCCTGACTCGACGAGTTTCACTTGGCAGAAATCGCGGGGCCACCCCGACTCAACTCGCCGAGTCTCAAGAACGACTCGGCGAGTCCCAGCTCGACTCAGTCCACTTGACAACCCTCTCTAACTCGCCCTGACTCACTGAGTCAACCCATGACTCGACTGGACCACTCACTGGCCGGTCCAAGGCAATCTTCAAGCTACTCGCCGAGTCTGCTCATCGGACTCGGCGAGTCCATGCCATGCTATCACTCAAACTTGCTTCTAAGGTCAGATCTATTCCAACAATTCATAGATCTGGACTTCCTAGACTGATTCACCACGTAAAGCCCCAGACTTGGTGCATAAACAACCTCTATATGACCATATATGAAGAATTATCAACAATTATCACTACTCAAGGTCATAACCTCCATTGTTCTCTATAAAGCTTGATGAATGAGGCTCTCTGGACCTCTATGGATCCAGATCCAAAGTCTCATCACTAGCAAGGGACTATTTGGCCATCCAATCAACTCAACAAGGTCACAAGAAACCCTAAAATCAATTATACTTCACAAAACAGGAGATGAGCCGAAATCATACCTTTAGATTGAAGGGCTAAGCTTCAAATCCACAGAATAGCAACCTCCTTTGTCTCCTCTTGGCTAGAACCTCCCTCTTCTTTGCTAAACAACACACAAATGTCAAGAAATGCTTCCTTTCTCTCTCAAATCGCTAAGGCACTCTAGGGTTTCTCTCTATGGACTGATGGGTGCAAATGACGGCCATAAGGCCCTTTAAATAGGTCCCAAACCCGAGAATTTAGGGTTTCATTAAACAGCATGGACTCGCCGAGTCCATATCCTGGACTCGCCGAGTCCAGACGAATCCCGCGTCCAGAATCGCGACCCTACTCGGCGAGTCTGAGCTCCAACTCGCCGAGTCCCCTCTCAAAACATCAAAAATCAAAACAATAAAGATACCTGGAAATCCGGGCTGTTACATACTAAACCTTTCTTGTATAGTTTTCAAACTTATATATTGTTAAAACCATGTATATTACATATATAGTTATATAAATAAGGTTTGAAGGACTTAGGAGAGATAACCCACTTTACTTCCTGTCCATGTTTGGTTGTGGTCTTAAAGTACCTGGTTGTTTGTCCGAGGGTCGTTGAACCCTTAGTTATATATTATGTATATATGTATAGATATAAAGACTTCTATCTCAGTTAAGTACATTCAATCATGCAAACAAGTTTACTAATAAACTATAATAGGTATAGTTTAGAGTTATACAACTTAATACTTCTAGTCCAATGAAGCATACAAGAGTCAGTTCATTAATGAGTCATTACTTACTACAATGAGAACATATACAAGTATACGATAACATAAATGTGATCCTCTGTATCGTAGCATGCCTTCATTGGCAAGGCCCGAGTTGTAACCAGAGTCTCCTGGAGTGACAGCATGAGTTTGCGTATAGATCTATACTGGATTGACTATCCTACACCTTGCTGCTAGCTAAGACCGGACATGCATGTCTGCCGGTGCCAAATGTCATACCTTTTGACGACTTACATTGTCGTGTTTTCCAGTCGATAGTATGGCACAATTAATCACATAATACCTTGATATAAATCTGGTTTAAGGTAGTTAGTATAGGAGTAGTTCCTATAATACAACACTACAGTACTACATTAATTTACCCTTTACATTTATTTGGTGATCATTTCACTTAAACATTAATGTACAAACTATATTTTGATAATGATAGTTACACTTGGGGAAATTACACACTTTTACAAGAAACAAACATAAAAAATAGTTGTGCCTTGGTAGAAGCCTACTTTTAGTAGAAAATATAGGATTTTCAAGGAGATACAAACACTTACAAACATTCACATACTTTTACTACAAACGTTTACAAAACTCGTACTTCAAACACCGTTTCAAACATTTTGATACAAACCTAGACACTAAATACTTATGAACTCACCAGCTTTAATGCTGATAAACTCTTTCAAAATAATTTGTATTCTCAGGTCATCAGTAGAGAGGTACCGATGCCAGCTTTTGAGAAGATGGAGCGCATTCAAGACTCATCTTTATTTTGATTCATATATTGGTGTCTTATAAACTACAAAACACACTTGTATTAAAATTATATATTTAATGCAATGGATGATGTTGTTTACTTGTTTGCTATTATACTGTGTTGTGATACTATACATGACGTCCTCCGCCCAGAACGTTTCCACCGTTCCTGGTTTTGGGGTGTGACATCTATTGTGGAACTTAATAATTAAACAATTCTCATCAATACTTTGCTAAAATGTGAAGATTACTTCTATTGTGGAACTCTAAAATTAAACAATGCGCATCAAAGCTTTGCAAAATTGCATAGACTTCTAATATGGAATTCAAGTATTAAACAATGCTCATCAAAGCTTTGCTAAATTGCAAAGACTATTTATATTATGGAACTCAAGAATTAAAAAATGCTCATCAAAGCTTTGCTAAATTGCAAAGACTATTTATATTATGGAGCACAAGAATTAAACAATGGTCATCAATGCTTTGCAAAATTGCATAGACTTCCAATGTAGAGCCCAAGAATGAAACAATGCTCATCAAAGCTTTGCTGAATTGCATAGATTTCTATTGTGGAACTCAAGAATCAAACAATGCTCATCAAATCTTAGATTAAATTGCATAGACTTCTATTGTAGAACTCAAGAATTAAACGATGCTCATAATAGCTTTGTTAAATTGCAAAGACTACATCTATTATGGAAGTCTAGAATTAAACAATACTCATCAAAGCGTTGCAAAATTGCATAGACTTCTAATGTGGAACTCAAGAATGAAAGAATGCTCATCAAAGGTTTGCTTAATTTGCATAGACTTTTATTGAGGAACACAAGAAATAAACAATGCTCATCAAAGCTTTGCTAAATAGCGAAAACTACTTATATTGTGGAACTCAAGAATTAAACGATACTCATCAAAACCTTAGTAAATTTCATAGACTTCAATTGTGGAACTCAAGAATTAAACAATGCTCATCAAATCTTTGCTTAAATTACATAAACGATTGTGGAACTCAAGAATTAAACAATGCTCATTAAAGCTTTGCTAAATTGAAAAGACTATTTATACTATGGAACTCAAAAATTAAACAATGGTAATCAATGCTTTGCAAAATTGCATAGACTTCCAACGTAGAGCCCAAGAATGAAACAATGCTCATCAAAGCTTTGCTAAATTGCATAGACTTCTATTGTGGAACTCAAGAATCAAAGAATGTTCATCAAATCATCGCTTAAATTGCATAGACTTCTATTTTGGAAATCAAGAATTAAACGATGTTGATAATAGCTTTGCTAAATTGTGAAGACTACATCTATTACGGAACTCTAGAATTAAACAATACTCATCAAAGCTTTGCAAAATTGCACAGACTTCTAATGTGGAACTCAAGAATGAAAGAATTCTCGTCAAAGGTTTGCTTAATTTGCATAGACTGTTATTGTTGAACTCAAGAAATAAACAATGCTCATCAAAGCTTTGCTAAATAGCGAAGACTACTTATATTGTGGAACTCAAGAATTAAACAATGCTCATTAAAACCTTGGTAAATTGAATAGACTTCTATTGCGGAGCTCAAGAATTATGCAATGCTCATCAAAGCTTTGCTTAACTGAAAACACCACATAAATTGTGGAACTCAAGAATTAAACAATGCTCATCAAAGCTTTGCTAAATTGCGAAGGCTACTTCTACTGTGGAACTCAAGAATTAAACAATGCACATCATAGCTTTGCTAAATTTGATAGACTTCTAATGTGGAACTAAAGAATGAAACAATGCTCATTAAAGATTTGCTTAAATTGCATAGACTTCTATTGTGGAACTCAAAAATTTAACAATGCTCATCAAAGCTTAGCTAAATTGCAAAGTCTACATCTATTGTGGAACTCAAGAATTAAACAATGCAAACCAAAGCTTTGCTAAATTGCATAGACTTCTAATGTGGATCTCAAGAATGAAACAATGCTCATCAAAGCTTTGCTTAAATTTCATAGACTTCTATTGTGGAACTTAATAATTAAACATTGCTCGTCAAAGGTTTGCTAAATTGCGAAGACAACTTTTATTGTGGAACTCAAGAATTAAACAATGCTCATCAACACTTTGCAAAATTGCATAGACTTCTAATGTGGAACTCAAGAATGAAACAATGCTCATCAAAGCTTCGCTTAAATTTCTTAGACTTCTATTGTGGAACTAAAGAATTAAACAATGCTCAACAAACCTTTCCAAAATTGCATAGACTTCTAATGTGGAACTCAAGAAGGAAACAATGCTCATCAAAGTTTTGCTTGAATTGCTTAGACTTCTATTGTGGAACTAAAGAATCAAACAATGCTCCTCAAACCTTTGCTAAATTGTGAATATTACTTCTATTGTGGAACTCTAGAATTAAACATTGTCCGTCAAAACTTTGCTAAATTGCATAGACTTCTAATGTGGAACTCAAGTATTAAACAATGCTCATCAAAGCTTTCCTTTAATTGCATACACGATTGTGGAACTCAAGAATTAAACAATGCTCATCAAAGCTTTGCTAAATTGTAAAGACTATTTATATTATGGAACTCAAGAATTAAACAATGGTCATCAATGCTTTGCAAAATTGCATAGACTTCCAACGTAGAGCCGAAGAATGAAACATTTCTCATCAAAGCTTTGCTAAATTGCGTAGACTTCTATTGTGGAACTCAATAATCAAAAAATGCTCATCAAAGCGTTTCATAAAATGCATAGACTTCTATTGTGGAATTTAAGAATTAAACGATGCTCATAATAGCTTTGCTAAATTGTGAAGACTACATCTGTTATGGAACTCTATAATTAAACAATACTCATCAAAACTTTGCAAAATTGCATAGACTTCTAATGTGGAACTCAAGAATAAAAGAATGCTCATCAAAGGTTTGCTTAAATTGCAAAGACTTTTATTGTGGAACTCAAGAAATAAACAATGCTCATCAAAGCGTTGCTAAATAGCGAAGACTACTTGTATTGTGGAACTCAAGAATTAAACAATGCTCATCGAAAACTTGGTAAATTGCATAGACTTCTGTTGTGAAACACAAGAATTTAACAATTCTCATCAAAGCTTTGCTTAACAGAAAACACCACATCAATTGTGGAATAGAAGAATTAAACAATGCTTATCGAAGCTTTGCTAAATTGCAAAGACTACTTCTACTATGGAACTCAAGAATTAAACAATGCACCTCAAAGCTTTGCTAAATTGCATAGACTTCTAATGTGGAACTAAAGAAAGAAACAATTCTCATCAAAGCTTTGCTTAATTTGCATAGACTTCTATTGTGGAACTCAAAAATTTAACATTGCTCATCAAAGCTTAGCTAAATTGCAAAGTCTACATCTATTGTCGAAACCGAGAATTAAACAATGCAAATTAAAGCTTTGCTAAATTTCATAGACTTCTAATGTGGAACTCAAGAATGAAACAATGCTCATCAAAGCTTTGCTTAAATTGCATACACTTCTATTGTGGAACTTAAGAATTAAACGTTGCTCATTAAAGCTTTGCTAAATTGCGAAGACTACTTTTATTATGGAACTCAAGAATTAAACAATTCTCATCAAAACATTGCAAAATTGCATAGTCTTTTAATGTGGAACTCAAGAATGAAACAATGCTCATCAAAGCTTTTCTTAAATTGCTTAGACTTCTATTGTGGAACTAAAGAATTAAACAATGCTCATCAAACCTTTGCTAAATTGCAAAGATTACTTCTATTTTGGAACTCTAGACTTAAACAATGCTCGTTAAAGCTTTGAATTGCATAGACTTCTAATGTGGAACTCAAGTATTAAACAATGCTCATCAAATCTTTTCTTAAATTGCATACACTTCTATTGTGGAACTCAAGAATTAAACAATGCTCATCAAAGCTTTGCTAAGTTGCAAAGACTATTTCTATTATGGAACTTAAGAATTAAACAATGCTCATCATAGCTTTGCAAAATTGCATAAACTTCCAACGTAGAGCCCATGAATGAAACAATGCTCATCAAAGCTTTGCTAAATTGCATAGATTTCTATTGTGGAACTCAAGAATCAAACAATGCTCATCAAAGCTTTGCTTAAATTGCATATACTTCTATTGTGGAACTCAAGAATTAAACGATGCTCATAAAAGCTTTGCGAAATTGCGAAGACTACATCTATTATGGAACTCTTGAATTATACAATACTCATCAAAGTTTTGCTAAATTGCATAGACTTCTAATGTAGAACTCAAGAATGAAACAATGCTCATCAAAGGTTTGCTTAAAGTGCATAGATTTTTATTGTGGAATCCAAGAATTAAACAATGCTCATCAAAGCTTTGCTAAATTGCGAAGACTACTTATATTGTGGAACTCAAGAATTAAACAATGCTCATCAAAACCTAGGTAAATTGCATAGACTTTTATTGTGGAACTCATGAATTAAACAATGCTCATCAAAGCTTTGCTAAATTGCGAAGACTACTTCTATTGTGTAACTCAAGAATTAAACAATGTGCATCAAGGCTTTGCTAAATTGCATAGACTTCTAATGTGGAACTCAGGAATGAAACAATGCTCATCAAAGCTTTGCTTAATTTGCATAGACTTCTATTGTGGAACTCAAGAATTTAACAATGCTCATCAAAGCTTTGCTAAATTGCAAAGACTACATCTGTTGTGGAACTCAAGAATTAAACCATGCTCATCAACGCTTTGTTAAATTGCATAGACTTCTAATGTGGAACTCAAGAATGAAACAATGCTCATCAAAGCTTTGCTTAAATTGCATAGACTTCTATTGTGGAACTTAAGATTAAACATTGCTCATCAAAGCTTTGCTAAATTGTGAAGACTACTTTTAATGTGGAACTCAAGAATTAAACAATGCTCATCAAAGCTTTGCTAAATTGCATAGACATCTAATGTGGAACTCAAGAATGAAACAATGCTCATCAAAGCTTTGCTTAAATTGCATACACTTCTATTTTGGAACTCAAGAATTAAACAATGCTCATCAAAACTTCGCTAAATTTTGAAGATTACTTCTATTGTGGAACTCAAGAGAAACTGCCCCAAGGCAACAACCGCTGGAAACAATGGGAGAGTGCTAGCGATGGGTCAGGAGGAGGCAGTTGCAGATCGCATTGTTGTTACGGGTACGTTCCTCCTTGACAACTCTTATACATACATTCTTTTTGATTCTGGTGCGGAGAGAAGTTTTGTCAGTCATGCATTCAAACATCTTCTCAAACATAAACCCCAACCTTTAACCTAAATGTTCACCGTCGAGATGGATAATGGAAAGAAAGAGAGCACTAACGACATATTCATCGGCTGTACTCTTACCTTAAACGATGATTCCTTTCCCATCGACCTTATGCCTATTTCCATAAAGAGTTTTGATGTCATCATCGGCATGGATTGGTTGAGCCCCAATCATGCTGATATCCTTTGCTATGAAAAAACTATCCGTTTCAATCTTCCTTCTAGAGAGTCCCTCATGATCTATGGTGATAAACTCAACTCAAACCTCCGTATCATTTCGTGCATCAATGCCCAAAATTTTCTACGAAAGGAGTGTCATGCATTCCTAGCCCATTTCATTGATGACAAACGAAGAAGTTAAAGACCTCGAGAGCATCCCCGAAGTCTACAATTTTCCTAATGTCTTTCCCGAAGAGCTTCTGGGAATTCCTCCCGAGTGCCAAGTCAAGTTCCGAATCGACTTAATCCCCGGAGCTACCCCTGTAGCTAAATCCCCATACCGTCTACTTGTCTAGCACCAACAGAGATACAAGAGTTATCCAGCCAGCTCTCTAATCTCCTTAACAAAGGATTCATCAAGCCAACTCCTCACTTTGGGGAGCCCTAGTGTTATTTGTGAAAAAGAAGGATGGATCCTTTCGGATGTGCATAGATTATCGCGAATTGAACAAGCTTACCGTCAAGAACCGTTATCCTCTTCCTCGAATCGACGACCTTTTCGATCAACTTCAAGGAGCCAGCTACTTCTCGAAAATAGACCTAAGATCAGGGTACCATTAGCTGCGAGTCCATGAGGGTAATGTTCCCAAGACAACATTTCGGACTCGATATGGTCGCTACGAGTTTGTAGTAATGCCCTTTGGTCTAACCAACGCATCAGCGGCATTCATGGATTTGATGAATCGGATATGCCGCCCTTTTCTAGACTAGTATCTGATAGTATTCATCGATGATATACTTGTCTATTCTAGAAGTAAGGAAGATCACAGACAGCAGTTGAGGTTAGTACTGGAAACTCTAAGGACGGAGAAGTTATACGAGAAATTCTCCAAGTATGAATTCTGGATTCGAAAGGTAACCTTCCTTGGTCACGTGGTAAGCGAGGAAGGCATACACGTGGACCCTACCAAAATTAAAGCAATAGAAAATTGGTCAGTGATACATGCATATCTACACATATATTTTACATCATATCTTAATATTTTATGCTATATTTATGCTTATTATAGAACAAAAGGTACTTATTATGTTTAGTATCTGTTATGTAGCATAAAATACATGCTTGGAAGCAATATGGCAGCTGGAACCAGGAAAATACGAGCTTAGACAAGAAGAAGACACAAGAAGGATGTTGCTAGACAGCTTGACCTGTGACAACCCGAAATTTATTCCGTCACTGTAACCCATTTCCGTTGATAAAATTTAATTTTATTGAAATTTTTAGTTAACTTTTGGGTTAGGCAAATCAATTAAGATTTTTATTCTGATTTCTTAAGTGTCGGAACGAAATAAAATCACGTGAAACACCCTCGATAGTCCTTTGGAAAGTTTTTAGTTTACGACCAAGTCGGGTTACGACCATTTAATCGAGTATGACCATAAACTCCGTTTAACGTCGGTCTTGGGTAGATCCCCACCTGGCCACAGACTCAAACCCTATAGAAAGGTTGAGTGGTCACCATTTGAGCCTTTTCCCACCCTTATAGCTCTCCCTCTCTCTACTCTCTCTCTACAACTCGGGTTTTGATCGAAAAACACCTCATTCAAGATCCAAAATCGTAAGTAATCCTTCCTAGCTTGTTGATTAGCTTGGTGTGCATGCAAATTCGTGATTAAATCATTCAAAAGCCCCAAAAACTTGTGTTTACAGTTGGGGAACACCTCCCAAAACTGTAAACTCCCATAAGGGGGTTTTGAAGCCCTAAAACCCTTCCAAACCACTTCTAATGCTTAGCTATGACTTAGGAACTTGCATGAATGAGCTTAGAACCCCAAAATCATGTCATAAAGGGAGTAAACATGAGTTTACAGCCCATGAACATTTATGGACCGTAAACACCTTTTCATGGTGTTAAAATGCCCTTAAACACCTCCTATAGCTTGGGTTAATGTCTAGAACCTTGTATCCCTTCATTTGAAGCACCAAACTATGCAAAAATGAGCCACACATGAGTTTACAGCCGTAAACCCATGTGTTTATGGCAGTAAACTCACAAAGGGTCCTTCAAGAACCGTAAACCCCATTTCCAAGGTCATTTCAAGTCTCGATCACTTCCTAAGCCCTTGAATCAACCCTAAAACCCTTCCTTGTAAAGTACGAGACCATTGAACACCCAAAAACACCCCACCCATGAGTTTACGGCCGTAAACTCATGGGGATATGTTCTTTGGGCCGTAAACACCCCTAAGGGCTTACTCTTGAAGAGTAAACTCCTTAACGAGGCCATACACTCCTTAGATGCAACCCGTATTATTCCTAACACTTGAAATAAAGTGTTTCAATGCATTAGAATGTATTTACTAGCTTAATTAGTGATTAAATAGCTAATTAGATACAATTATGTATCACTTCATGTTACATAGGACCCTCGCGTGTGTTCAAGTCCTAAATTGACACCTAGCGTCCTACCCGACACATCCTCGTCTGGTGAGTTCATTCCCCTACACCTTTTTTCGTGTTTTTCATGTTTTCAGGGGGGAATACAAGCAAAAGTACAAGGGAATTTGTACTCAAAACTTATTATTTCATATGAAATGTTTACATGTTCATCATGCTTTTAACATAGAAAACCGTTTTACCAAACAACGATGAAATTAACTGTTGAGTTAGTTTTCAAGACTAAAACAAAGGAACTTATGAATATTATCATAAAATGTTATATTTTATATTTTACCAAGGATTCATACCATTCATAAAACGAGAATTTCCATATTATTACTTGTAAATTCGTTATTCATAAGATTGGAGACACGTCCTCGGTAACACTCCACAGAGATACGCGAGTAGAGGACCGACCCTGTAACCAGAATCTCTTGGAAGGAGAACGTGACTTGTGTGTATAGATCTATACGAGACTGACTATCCCGAACCTTGCTGCTAGCTACAGTGGGACTGACAGGTCTACGGGTGACAAAGTCATAAAATGATACTGGCCCCGTTACGAGCCATATCTAGTTAATTGTATGGTTATAGAACTCGCAACTTAGATAATGGAGATTTACTTTTAGTAATAATGAACCTAGTGAACTAACCTTGAAGTAATAACTGTTTTGATTACTAGAGGGTATTAGCAATGCCCTTAGAAATTAGTTCACTACCTACTTATTAGTTTTATATATGTGTTAAGACTAATGTACTTTATCAAGATTAACCCGACTTTCAAGGAAACTTTGCCTAACTAAACAAGTATGGTAGATACAAGTACACTTCATTCCGGATCGATAACCAACCATTAACTTTTAAGGAAAATAAGGGTTTTTCCTAGGATAACTTAACTTTTCATGAATAGGCTGTTCAACAAATGGATAAACAAACTACTTTTATAAGAAAATATGGGATTTTCTTGGGAAACAACTTTTCATAAAACCAAAGGAAACCATTTCTTTTACCAGAACCAAACCGCTTATGAACTCACCTGCTTTATGCTGATATTTCTAAAACTGCTTGTATTCTCAGGTTCACGTTAGACAGGTATCTCGCTTACTTTTGGAGAAGACGGTGCATATAGAATTCTCGTCTATACTTTTGTTATACTGATGTACTTAATATATGTTTTTCTTTACTTTCCAAACAAATGTAAATATTCTTATGTAATGTAATGGTTGTGTTTACTATGCTTACTATGTACAATGGTTGTGATACTTTACATGATGTCCTCCGCCCCGGAACGTTTCTGCCATCGGTTTCGGGGTGTGACAGATTGGTATCAGAGCCCTTGTTTATAGTGAACTAAGTATACCGAACCTTACATTGTATATAACTATAAACATTAAGGGGCCAAAGCGCTCTGAACTAAAAGTATACTTTAAAATACAAGTATTTTTCAAAAAGTATACAAGAATACCTAAATGCCGGAAATCGTAACCACGAGTAGAGCAAAACATAAGTAATTGGGTATTGTAGATTGCGGTTAAAACTGGGCAGTTATGTAGTCGTCTCTAGGGTCAATATAGCTTGATCAACTATATTCATTCGAGACACGACCAACATGTGCTTAGGAGTGACTGTGGTGTACAGCAGGCCTAAAACTTACCAAATATCCAAACAACTAGTCATCGTCTCAACAAAACATAAAATACTATAAGAGTATTTTAGTCAGAGCCGAATACATTGTAGAAATTCGTTCCAAGTATTGCTACTCATTCTTTCCTTAGCGATAGTTTACTTGCTTTAGTAACTTTTTCCTGTTCTATCGTTTAGTAGAACACCCTAACTCCCATAATAAGATATCTCTTGTTTCATATCTCTTGGTTCTATCCAGAGGACTTACCATCCTTTCTTTCCTGATCATTTTAGGTCAAGATGCCTCCAAAGAAAAGACCCAACTCAAAGAACAACAATCCTCCTCCACCACCACCTCCCTCTCAATTTGATCCCGCCATGTTCCAAGCAGCCGTTACTGCTGCTATGGCTGTTGCAATGTCACAAATGAACCTTGTAAGTCCCGGCGGGCCAGGAGGTGGTACTCAGCCCCAAAACCAGGAAGGTGGTCAGGGACACCAGAAGGAGTGTTCATATAAGGACTTCATGAATGGAAAACCCACATCCTTCAGTGGCACTGGAGGTATTATTGCCCTGACTCAATGGATTGAGAAGATTGAGTTCATTTTCAAAATCTGTTCCTGTTCCGAAGTCAACAAAGTAAAATTCGCCGCTTGCACTTTTGCCAACAGGGCACTGGCCTGGTGGAATAGTCGGGTCAAATCCCTAACCCTACCAGCCGCAGACGCCATGGGTTGGGAGAGCTTGAAGGAGTTAATGCTTGTCGAGTACTGCCCGCGGGGCAAAATGTAGAAACTAGAGCATGAACTCTGGAATGAAACACCGAAAATTTCAAACAAATTTTTCATTTTAAAATAATCGTTTAATTCTTAGAAACACTTGTTTTAAATCTCATTCATAATCGAATTACAAATCATAACTCCATTTTCACTTGCATAGTAAACCAGGATCCTCAAAACATGACTCTTTCTCTGGTGTGTACAATCAAGTCGGTGCCGTCCAGTGATCCTGAAAGAAACTTGAAACACATACATAAAACAAAACACTGTAAGCACGAAGCTTAGTGAGTTCCCCAAAATACCACACATAACACATATTAGCCACTCGAGGCTATAAATCTGTGGGTCCGTGGGCCCTGCTCTGTGAACCCTCTGGTTCTAACTCTGTGAACCTTCCGGTTCTAACTCTAGGAACCCTCCGGTTCCAACTCTGAAAACATGCACAACATAAATCACATAGAAATAATGCAATACAACACATAACATACATAGCATACAAATACTCTGTCACATAACTCTGGTTACCTACTCAAGGTAAAGTATAGTGAGAAGACTCACCTGGCAAGCAGAAAGCAGATATCCCCAGACTTGAATCTCGAACTCGCCACCGCCTAACACGTAAGACATATACTCTCATGAATATAACTCTCGAGACTAGAATCAAGCCTCTCATGGCACCCTCTTAAGGGTAAAAGACTATTTTACCCCTCTCTTGGCCCAAAGGCCACATCGCTGACCAAGCCCTAAAAGTCAACGGTCAACTCATGGTCAAAGTCAAAGTCCTCAGTCAAAGTCAACCCTCCTGGTTGACCCTGCTCGCCGAGTCAACCCGTCGACTCGTCGAGTCCCCATGCTCAGAACTTCCCCAGTCCGCGACTCAACTCGCCGAGTCACCCCGAGACTCGCCGAGTTCCACAACTCTGAGTCCACTCGACACAACTCACCGAGTCATCCCTTGACTCGCCGATTCTTGACTCAACCAGAAAATATTGGGACTCTTCGACAAGACTCGCCGAGTCCAACAACAGACTCGTTGAGTCTAAGGATATCTTCAACCTACTCGCCGAGTTGTTCATACAACCTGCCGAGTTCCAGGCCATCTTCATCCAACTTGTCGAGTTGTTCTTCCAACTCGTCGAGTTCCAGCTTATCTTCAAGCAACTTGTCGAGTACACCCATGTGACTCGCCGAGTACCACCAGTCTGAATCCATACCAAAGCATTCCAGGCCATGCAATTGATCCAAAACATAGATCTAGCCTCCTACAATTCATCCATCACGTAAAGTGGCAAACTTTACGTGAATCCAAAGAGATCTATGCAATTTCACATTTTGGCTAAGGTTTGGGACAAAATAACTCCATCAACCACTCACAAACAGGGACTTTCATGCATTCCAACCCTTCTCCATTCCAGATCTGAGGTAGCAACCTCAGATCTAACCTCTAAACTCCAATACATCCACAGATATGATCTCTAATACCCCCAAAATGATGCATCTAGGAAATAGCAGCTCAAAAACGAGATATTACCTCAGAAGAACGCCCCAATTGCAATGAAACTCAATTCCAAGCAAAGCCCCTTGCTCCAAGCCTCTTCTTCTCTAAGATCTCTTCAACAACCACCTCTCCAAGCTCCAATTTGCTCAACAATGGGGTTCCTCCACGAAATTAGGGTTTCTGGGACTCAAGGGTTGAAAGGAAACATAATGTTTTTTATATAGGGCTCAACCCCGAGAATTAGGGTTTTCTCCACTCAGCGCCTACTCGCCGAGTCCATCTCATTGACTCGCCGAGTCGGCTACTTAACACGCGACCAAATCGCGACTCTACTTGCCGAGTCCAGCCATGGACTCACCGAGTCACTCTTTCCCAATTTACTCTTTTAGCCCTTCAACTATACTCTTGATATTTCGGGATGTTACATGGAACCTAAAGATGAAGGGTTCCGATGTTGCCACCTACACTTCTAGGTTGGAAGACCTAGCGCTCCTTTGTCCGGGAATGGTCACCCCGGAAAGCAAAAAGATTGAAAGATTCATTTGGGGGCTGACCCAACCAACCAAAGGAAATTTCTTGGTAGCTAGGCCAAACACCTTCGACAGCGCAAAGTGCCTGGCGCAGATTTTGATCGATCATGGAGTCGATCTCGATGAAGTGACCACCACTCCTGACCCAGCTAAAGGGAGTGGTGAGAAAAGAAAATTTTGGAAACAGAAAAAGGGTCAGTCTTCGCAAGAGGCCTCAAAGAAGTAGCAAACTATGACAGTCCACGCTGCTACTACCCCTGTTGCTACTCCTACCACTCAAGCACCTACCAGTAGATATGTTGGTACCCTTCCTCGGTGCGACAAGTTCAACTACCATCATCTTATTTCCAGCCCATGTTGTGAGATGCTCTACAGCAACTGTGGCAAAAGGGCCACACTGCTCGGAACTGCAAAACACCAACCCAACCAACCAATCAAGCACTGGAGCAGGTGTTAGTCAAACCTGCTACGGTTGTGGTGAGGTCGGGCATTACAAGCGAAACTACCCCAAGGCAGCAACAACTAACAACACCGGGAGAGTTCTAATGATGGGGCAAGAGGAGGCAGTCGCCGATCCTACCGCTTTCACGGGTACGTTCCTTCTCGACAACTCTTATGCATGCATCCTTTTCGATTCTGGTGCGGAACGAAGTTTTGTTAGCCATTCATTCAAACATCTTCTTAAACATAATCCTCAACCATTAACTGAAACGTTTACCGTCGAGATGGCTAACAGCGAGAAAGAGAACGCTAACGATATATTCATAGGTTGCACCCTTACCCTGAACGATTATTCCTTTCCCGTTGACCTTATGCCAGTTTCCATAAAGAGCTTCGATGTTAATATTTGCATGGATTGGTTGAGCCCCAATCATGCTGATATCCTTTGTTACAAAAAAGCTATCCGTCTCAATTTTCCCTCTGGCCAAACCCTCATGATATACGACGATAAACTCGGTTCCAATCTTCGCATCATTTCATTCATCAAAGCCCGAAAGCTTCTATGAAAGGAGTGCCATGCTTTCCTAGCCCATGTGATAAACGAGAAACAGGAAGTTAAAGACCTCGAGAGCATCCCCGAAGTCTGCAACTTTCCTGAGAAGTCTGCAACTTTCCTGAAGAGCTCCCGGGAATTCCTCCCGAACGCCAAGTCGAGTTTCGCATCGACCTAATTCCCGGAGCTACCCCCGTAGCCAAGTCCCCATATCGCTTAGCGCCAGCAGAAATGCAGCAGTTATCCAGTTAGCTTAATGAGCAACTCAACAAAGGGTTCATCAGACCGAGTTCCTCACCTTAGGGAGCCCCGATGTTATTTGTGAAGAAGAAAGATGGATCTTTCGGATGTGTATAGACTACCGTGAACTGAACAAGCTGACCATCAAAAACCATTATCCTCTTCCTCGAATAGATGAGCTCTTCGATCAACTTCAGGGAGCTAGTTACTTCTCGAAAATAGACCTTAGGTCAGGGTACCATCAGCTGCGAGTTCATGAGAGTGATGTTTCCAAGATAGAATTCAGAACTCGATATGGTCACTACGAGTTTGTAGTGATGCCCTTCGGTCTAACCAACGCACCGACAATATTCATGGACCTGATGAACCAGGTGTGTCGCCCTTTCTGGACAAGTTCGTTATCGTGTTCATTGACGACATACTTGTCTATTCCATAAGCGAAGAAGATCACAAACAATATTTGAGGTTAGTGTTGGAAACTCTTAGATCGGAAAAGCTGTACGCGAAATTCCCCAAGTGCGAATTCTGGATTCGGAAGGTAACTTTCCTAGGTCACGTGGTAAGCGAGGAAGGCTTACACGTGGACCCTTCCAAAATCAAAGCGATAGAGGATTGGTCGGCACCGAAGACACCCACAGAAATCCGTCAATTCTTGGGTCTCACCAGCTATTATCGTAGATTCATTCAGAATCTTTCCAGAATCGCCAAACCCCTAACCACTCTGACACAGAAATGTGTACCCTTTTGTTGGAGTGAAAAGCAAGACACTGCATTCCAAAAGTTGAAGCGAGCCTTGTGCAGCGCACTTATCCTGTCCCTGCCCGAAGGGACAGAGAATTTCATTGTCTATTGCGATGCGTCCAATCAGGGATTAGGCTGTGTGCTTATGCAGAGAGGAAAAGTAATAGCTTATGCCTCGAGACAGCTGAAGACACATGAAGTCAACTATACAACTCACGACCTGGAGTTAGGAGCAGTGGTCTTCGCACTGAAGATTTGGAGACATTACCTTTATGGGACCAAGTGCTCAATTTTCACCGACCATAAAAGCCTACAACACATTTTCGACCAGAAGGACTTAAATATGAGACAATGGCGATGGGTAGAGCTACTCAGTTACTACGAGTGCGAAATCCGCTACCATCCCGGCAAGGCCAATGTGGTGGCAGATGCCCTTAGCCGAAAGGAAAGCTCAGATAACAAGGCGAAGACACTGGCAATGACCATCCATTCCCACTTATTCGCACAAATCCGAGACGCTCAGTTGGAAGCCCTAAAACTAGAGAATGTGTCGAACGAAGCTTTGAGGGGAATGGATAAGAATCTTGAGATCAGAGGTGACAGAGTCTATTATTTCATGGATAGAATCTGGACCCCAAAGTTCGGAGGTTTCAGAGAGGTTGTCATGAACGAAGCTCATAAGACTAGATACTCTGTGCACCCAGGTTCGGATAAAATGTACCTGGATCTCAAGAAGCTATACTGGTGGCCAAACATGAAAGCCGAAATCGATACCTTCGTGGGAAAGTGTCTGACTTGCACCAAGGTGAAGGTCGAATATCAGAAGCCCTCAGGCCTGCTCTAGTAGCCCGAGATACCTAAATGGAAATGGGAGATGATTACTATGGATTTCATCACCAAGTTACCCAAATCTCCGAGTGGGTACGATACCATTTGGGTAATTGTCGACCGATTGACAAAATCCGCTCATTTCCTACCGATTAAAGAAACGTTCAAGATGGAAAGACTCACACGAATCTACATTCAAGAGATAGTCCGACGACATGGTGTACCTGTGTCCATTATCTCCGATCGAGATGGCAGGTTTACCTCAAGATTTTGGCAGTCCCTTTAGAAAGCTCTTGGAACTAAGCTGGATATGAGTACAGCTTATCATCCCCAAACGGATGGGTAGAGTAAGAGAGCTATCCAGACCTTGGAAGACATGTTGAGAGCATCTGTTATCGATTTCGGAAAGTCGTGGGACACTCATTTACCCTTGATCGAGTTCTCGTATAGCAACAGTTACCACACCAATATCAAGGCTGTCCCGTTCGAAGCCCTCTACGGTCGAAAGTGAAGATCCCCTCTGTGCTGGGCCGAGGTAGGGGACACGCAGCTAGCCAAGGGTCGAGTCCCCGACAGCGCTCTCACTGGTCTTGAAATCATCCGTGAAACCACTGAAAAGATCATTCAAATCCGAGAACGATTGAAAGCTTCACGAGACAGACAAAAGAGCTACGCCGATAAACGACGAAAACCTCTGGAATTCCAGGTTGGAGATCGTGTCTTGTTGAAGGTCTCGCCCTGGAAAGGCATGATATGTTTTGGAAAGCATGGAAAACTTAACCCGAGGTACATAGGACCTTTCGAGATCCTCGCTAGGATTGATCCCGTAGCCTATAAACTCCGATTACCCCAAGAGCTTAGCAACATTCATCCTGTATTCCACGTCTCTAATCTTAAAAAGTGTCTATCTGATGAAACCATTTGTGATCCCTGTTGATGAGATCGAAATCAACAAAAACCTGAACTTCGTGGAAGAACCAATCGAAATCATGGATCGAGAGATCAAACGTATGAAACAAAGCCGCATCCCGATAGTGAAGGTTCGCTGGAATGCCAAGCGGGGACCCGAATTCACTTGGGAGCGCGAAGACTCAATGAAACAGAAATATCCGCATCTCTTTCCAAATCCATGATTTGTATCTTCATTCTAAATTTCGGGACAAAATTTCCTCTAACGGGGGGATGATGTGACAACCCGAAATTTATTCTGTCACTGTAACCCATTTTCGTTAATAGGTTAGGCAAATCAATTAAGATTTTTATTCTAATTTCTTAAGTGTCAGAATGAAATAAAATCACGTGAAACACCCTCGATAATCCTTTGGAAAGTTTTTAGTTTACGACCAAGTCGGGTTACAACCATTTAATCGAGTATGACCATAAACTCCGTTTAACGTCGGTATTGGGTAGATCCCCACCTGGCCACAGACTCAAATCCTATATAAGGGTTGAGTGGTCACCATTTGAGCCT
The DNA here is from genome assembly GCF_051521515.1 of Lactuca serriola. Taxonomy (NCBI): domain Eukaryota; kingdom Viridiplantae; phylum Streptophyta; class Magnoliopsida; order Asterales; family Asteraceae; genus Lactuca; species Lactuca serriola. Next base: position 130,995,421 of record NC_136416.1, on the reverse strand, counting down.
TTTCCCAGCCTTATAACTCTCTCTCTACTCTCTCTCTACAACTCGGGTTTTGATCTAAAAACACCTCATTCAAGCTCCAAAAACGTAAGTAATCCTTCCTAGCTTGTTGATTAGCTTGGTGTGCATGCAAATTCGTGATTGAATCATTCAAAAGCCCCAAAAACTTGTGTTTATAGTTGGGGAACACCTCCCAAAACTGTAAACTCCCATAAGGGGGTTTTGAATCCCCAAAACCCTTCCAAACCACTTCTAATGCTTAGCTATGACTTAGGAACTTGCATGAATGATCTTAGAACCCAAAAATCATTTCATAAAGGGAGTAAACGTGAGTTTACGACCCATGAACATTCATGGACTGTAAACACCTTTTCATGGTGTTAAAATGCCCTTAAACACCTCCTATAGCTTGGATTAATGTCTAGAACCTTATATCCCTTCATTTGAAGCACCAAACTATGCCAAAATGAGCCACACATGAGTTTACAGCCGTAAACCCATGTGTTCATGGCAGTAAATTCACCAAGGGTCCTTCAAGAACCGTAAACCCCATTTCCAAGATCATTTCAAGTCCCGATCACTTCCTAAGCCCTTGAATCAACCCTAGAACCCTTCCTTGTGAAGTATCAGACCATTAAACACCCAAAAACACCCCATCCATGAGTTTACGGCCGTAAAATCATGGGGATATGGTATTTGGGCCGTAAACACCCTTAAGGGCTTACTCTTGAAGAGTAAACTCCTTAACGAGGCCATACACTCCTTAGATGCAACCCGTATTATTCCTAACACTTGAAATAAAGTGTTTCCACGCATTAGTGTGTATTTACTTGCTTAATTAGTGATTAAATAGCTAATTAGATACAATTATGTATCACTTCATGTTACATAGGACCCTCGCGTGTGTTCAAGTCCTAAATTGACACCTAGCGTCCTACCCGACACATCCTCGTCTGGTGAGTTCATGCCCCTACACCTTTTTCTGTGTTTTTCATGTTTTCAGGGGGGGATACAAGCAAATGTACAAGGGAATTTGTACTGAAAACTTATTATTTTGTATGAAATGTTTACATGTTCATCATGCTTTTAACATAGAAAACCGTTTTACCTACCAACTATAAAATTAACTGTTGAGTTAGTTTTCAAGACTAAAACAAAGGAACTTATGAATATTATCATAAAATGTTATATTTTATATTTTACCAAGGATTCATACCATTCATAAAATGAGAATTTCCATATTATTACTTGTAAATTCATTATTCATAAGATTAGAGACACGTCCTCGGTAACATTCCACAGAGATATGCGAGTGGAGGACTGACCCCGTAACCAGAATCTCTCGGAGGGAGAACGTGACTTGTGTGTACAGATCTATACGGGACTAACTATCCCGTACCTTGCTGCTAGCTACAATGGGATCGCCAGGTCTACGGGTGACAAAGTCATAAAATGATATTGGCCCCGTTACGAGCCATATCTAGTTAATTGTTTGGTTATAGAACTCGCAACATAGATAATGGAGATTTACTTTTAGTAATAATACAACTAGTGAACTAACCTCGAAGTAATAACAGTTTTGATTACTAGAGGGTATCAGCAATGACCTTAGAAATTACTTCACTACTTACTTGTTACTTTATATATGTGTTAAAACTAATGTACTTTATCAAGATTAACTCGGCTTTCAAGGAAACTTTGCCTAACTAAACAAGTATGGTAGATACAAGTACACTTCATTCCGGATCGATAATCAACCATTAACTTTTAAGGAAAATAAGGGTTTTTCCTGGGATAACTTAACTTTTCATGAACAGGTTTTTTAACAAATGGATAACCAAACTACTTTTATAAGAAAATATGGGATTTTCTTAGGAAACAACTTTTCATAAAACCAAAGGAAACTATTTCTTTTACCAGAACCAAACCGCTTATGAACTCACCAGCTTTATGCTGATATTTCTAAAACTGCTTGTATTCTCAGGTTCATGTTAGACAGGTATCTCGCTTACTTTTGGAGAAGACGGTGCATATAGAAGTCTCGTTTATACTTTTGTTATACTGATGTACTTAATATATGTTTTGCTTTACTTTCCAAACAAATGTAAATATTCTTATGTAATGTAATGGTTGTGTTTACTATGCTTACTATGTACAATGGGTGTGATACTTTACATGACATCCTCCGCCCCGGAACGTTTCCGCCATCGGTTTCGGGGTGTGACATGACCCCTTGTTAGTATTTTGACCATATACATGACTCGTAACTCCGATTAAGGTGATTCAAAATGATCTGAAAACTAGACATAATTTCGGACGACTTTCATGTTTTGAGAAAAGTCGGATTTCCAACCACCACGACGTGGTGATCCCACCACGACGTGGTGAATGGAATCTTCGTGATTTTTGATGTTGGCTTAGAGAATACGGGATAAACACGAAGACCACGATGTGGTGCCATTACCACGTCATGGTGGCCATATTTTTGGCAAGTATATATATCCAAACATTATGACGAATTAAGAGACTTCGAGGCGACTTTCTGGAGAAGCATTACGAAAAATAACCTCTGGAAAACCTTTAGAAGAGGTGGAAACAATTGGAGCTTAAGATTTGAAGAGACCTAGACGAAAACATCAACTTATTCGGTTTGATCATGTTTAGATTTATCTCCATTGAGTTTTTGTGTTTGATTTTTACCATGAGTAGCTGAATTTAGCTACTCCTGTTTAGCTAGATGAAGCTTCAACTTATGAATTAGTTTATTATGGATTTGACTTGTTGGTATTGTGCTTGTGTTTGGTTGTTAATACCTAGCATGCTAATATTTGGTTGTTTAGTTGCTTGAATTCATGTTCTGTGTAGCTTAGTGATTATTAAATTACATCAACTTGACACCTAGTGATTTAGTGAATATTGAATTGCTAGAGCTAGGATTGACCCAGTCTTAGATAAGTGATTGAAGTAATTGAATTTAGTTGTGCTAGAGAACATAAATTATGACCATAATTATGTTTGCATAATAAATCTTACATAGCCTATTCATAATCCATAACTGATTATGTGTTTGATTGTGTGTGACCATGCATAGTTTTACATGAATTAGTTAAATATTAGTAAATTTGGACTTAAATTACTAATAATATAATATTAGGTAACCAACTTTGATATTCCATAATTGTTAGTTAACCATAAAGAAGAAATGGATTCGAACTAAATGGGAGTGTTTTTAGTAATTGATTGAACCTTTGTTTAGTAATTAAGTTTGTCTGAACTTGCAAAATCAGATAAAAACCTTTTAAATTATTGTTTGATTTTAGATTAATTTAGAGTAATTATTTTAGGTAATTAAATTCGTTCCCTGTGTTCGACCCCAACTTACTTTACTACACTACAATCCGACTAGGTACACTGCCTAGGTGCATATTAGTTAAGTTAGTTAGGTTATAAATTTAAAACTAGTAGGTACTTTTGTGCACATCAGTCAGCACCGAAGACGCCCACATAAATTCGTCAATTCTTGGGTCTCGTTGGCTATTATCGCAGGTTTATCCAGATTTTCTCCAAGATTGCCAAACCCTTAACCATTCTGACTCAGAAAGATGTACCATTTTATTGGAGTGAAAAGCAAGTTCCTGCGTTCCGAACAATGAAGCAGACTCTATGCAGCGCACTTATCCTGTCTCTGCCCGAAGGGACAGAGGACTTCGTTGTCTACTGTGATGCATCCAATCAGGGATTAGGTTGTGTGCTCATGCAGTGAGGAAAGGTTATTTCTTATGCCTCAAGACAGCTGAAAGCACACGAATTCAAACAATACAACTCATGATTTGGAGTTAGGAGCAGTGGTTTTCGCATTAAAGATATGGAGACATTACCTCTATGGAACCAAATGCATACTCTTCACTGACCATAAGAGCTTGCAGCATATATTTGATCATAAAGAGTTGAACATGAGACAACGACTATGGGTAGAACTACTCAGTGATTACGAGTGCGAAATACGCTACCATCCCAACAAGGCCAATGTGGTAGCAGATGCCCTCAGCCGCAAGGAATACTCAGGTCGCAGTGTGAAAACATTGACCATGACCATCCATTCTTACTTATCCGCACAAATCAGAGAGGCTCAGTTGTGACAACCGGCAAACTTCTGGTCAAAGTCAAAGTCAAGTCAAGGTCAACTGACCATCTGGTCAACTCAACTAGTGCTTATATGTTAGGAAATTCTTTATGTTTCCTAATGTTCAACTAAAATTCTTAATGAAAAGTAACACTTGAAAGTCTCAAAAGTTCAAAAATTAAAACCCTAATTTGATTTAGGGAAGTAACAGCTCTATAAAGCACAATTGATTGCCCTTCAGGGGTGTATAACACTCAAATTAGAATGTATCTAAGTCTAAGGACCTTGCACTATGAAGAAAAACACTAATAAAGGCTCCCGACAAAGTCTCTCCCAATCTCTCCCACTGTATCTCTCTCTCTCTCTCTCTCTCCTAAATCTCTCCAAGAAAATGAAAGTCTTTTCCCAAATCTCTCCGAGAAAATGAAGTCTTTTCTCAAATCTCTCCAAGAATATCAAATCTCTCCCAGTATGTGAAATCTCTCCAAAATCTCTCCAAGTACGAGAAATCTCTCCCAAATCTCCCTATGTACCTTCCTCAGTCGAAAATAGCCCAAAACCGAAGGAGAGAACCCAAAAGGACCCCCTTGGTCCGGACTCCTCTTGGTCAGGAACCCTCTTGGTTCGGAACCCTCTTGGTCCTGAACCTCTTAGTCCGGAACCCTCTTGGTCAGGAATGCCTTCTAAGGAACCAAGAGGAAGCACATTTTTGGAACCTCCCTTCTTAACTTCGTACCTTGCACTCCGGAAGCCTCCCATCCGGACCATTTCGCAGCTCCGGAATCCCCTTACCTCGCTTCGGTTCGGAAACACCTGATCGGTCCGGACCACTGACTCCGCCTTCTGACTTCGGAACCGCGGAGATGCTCTAGAAATTGAAACTCAGCTTCGGATTTCGCCTGGTAGCTCCGGACTTGAGCAAGCGACTTCGAAACCCTTCTCAAGCCCTTCGGACCCTCGCAGGAGCATCATCCCACTCCGGATTTTCATCATTTTCGGACTTTTTCACCATTTTAAGGCATTTTGACGCCGAAAATCACACCAAACTTGTATTTTTCATGTCCTAAACCCCTGAAACTCCTATTTTATGCCAAAATTAAATATTTTAAATATATTTATATAAAATAAAAACCCAAGATTTTAAGAGGATCCTAAGAACATAAAGGGGTCTGACCTTGTGATGTGATGCTCAATCCTCCATTTTCCCATGCAAATGCCAGTTAAACACACATTACCCTTAGAAAATAAACATTACCCACCACTTGTCCATGCAAATGTCAAGTCATTCCTTATCCTTCCCCTTTAGATACATGAACCTCTTTTCCTCCCTTATCCCACTTCCCACTTCCTCATCAGTAAACTCCCAAGAATTCTCTCAAACACCTTCAAGACTCAAGCTTCATTCCTTCAAGGAAAATTTCCAGAATCTTTGGTAAGTGTTCATCCTCCTTAAATAGTGATTTTTCCTCACCATTCCTAAGATTACACTATACTCACACATAAATTATTCTTAGAATCATTCTGAAGTCCCAAGAACCTTTCAAGTGTTGGGAAACTTGGAAGCTCCTCATCACCTCTTCAAATCTCCTGCAAACTAAATGTAACAGCCCAGATTTCCAGGTATCTTTTATGCTTATATTATTGGAATTTTGTGAGGGGACTCGGCGAGTTGGAGCTCAAACTCGCCGAGTAGGATCGCGATTCAGGACGCGGGTTCGCGCCTGGACTCGGTGAGTCCAAGGAATGGACTTGGCGAGTCCTCGCTGTTTAATGAAACCCTAATTTCCCGGTCCTAAGCCCTATTTAAAGGACCTTATGACCCTTCATTGCGGCTACCTTGATCTTGAGAGCACCAAAGCAGCTGAGAGTTCTTGTGAGTGAGCTAAGAGGCCATTGTTCACCAAATTTGTGTGTTTTTGCAAGAAAGGAAGAGGAAAGTCAAGCTAGAAGAGTTGGGGAGCTTGGATCTACTTTCATTTCATCAGAGGAGGCTTCTTGAGGTATCATTCAGAGCTTATTCTCGTGTTTTTGATGATATGCTTAAATCTAGGGTTTCTTCATGCCTTAATTGCTTTGTATTTGAAGCATGAGAGGTCCCATGGAGATATGGTGCTTAGATCTGGACCTTAGTAGGTCCAGAGAGTCCCTAATGTCATGCTTTATGTCCTTCCTTTTGGGTTGGAGACTAGGGTTGCCATCTTAGAGGTCATTTCTCCAAATAGAGCCTTGTAAGTGTTGCATGGTAACCAAGATATGAACTTTACATGATGAATGAGCTTATGAGGGCCAGATCTATGAATGGATGGAGCGGATCTGACCTCAGAAGCTAGTTTGAGTTGATGCATGGCATGGACTCGCCGAGTCTGAAGAACAGACTCGGCGAGTAGCATGAAGATTGTCCTTAACCACTCAGCGAGTGGTCCTGCCGAGTTATGGGTTGACTCAGTGAGTCAGGGCGAGTTAGAGAGGGTTGACAGGTGAGCTGAGTCGAGCTGGAACTCGCCGAGTTGTTCTTGAGACTCGGCGAGTTGAGTCGTGGTGGCCCCGCGATTCATGCCAGGTGGAACTCGTCGAGTCATGGGCGTACTCGATGTGTCCAAAAGGGAATCCTAGGGAGTTGGTGAAAACGCTTAGACTCGCCGAGTCGCTTAAGTGCACTCGCCGAGTCCTGTCAAAGTTGACCGTTGACCGTTGACCAGAGTTGACTTGTTAAGGGTAGTCAACCTTAGTGGTAAAAGTGTTAATTAGAGATATATGATGTTATAGGAGGATTATAGCTCGGAGGATCGAGCACGAGTGATTTCCAGGATTCGCGAGTTATCGAGATATTCGAGGTGAGTCTTCTCACTATACTTTACCTTGAGTAGGTAATCAGAGTCATGTGATAGAGTATGTGTATGCTATATGTATGATATGTGTTGTACTAGCTTGATGTCTATGTGATTTATGATGTGCATGTTTATAGAGTTGGAACCGGAAGGTTCCCAGAGTTAGAACCTGAGGGTTCACAGAGTTTGGGTGCACGGACCCACAAAGTTATAGCCTCGAGTGGCTTATATGTGTTATATGTGGTATTTTGGGGAACTCACTAAGCTTTGTGCTTACAGTGTTAGTGTTGTTTGTTTCAGGTACTAGTGATGACCGTGGGAAGGCGCCGGCTTGATCTGTACACACGCATGGGATTTTGTTTATATGTGATCTTGGGATTTTGTATGATGTGAATTGGAGATTTAAACTTGATGTTTTATAAAATTTAAATGAAAAATGTTTTTATGATTTGTGAAAAATTATTTTGAAATTCTCGGTGTTACACTAAACCAACGTGAGCTTCATACCCCACCTTTTTCCTTAGTTTTTTAGTGATTTGGGGAAGATTACAAGTCACCTCTTGTTCTAAATTCTTGAATGATTGCATGTGTATGTGTGTTTAATATGTGTGATGAAATATTATCATTTTTGTATATATATAACTCTCTGTGAACGTGAGGTCTCACAGAACCCATGAAAATAAAAAATATTTTAATCATTATATGAGTAAAAAAATTTACAAAAGGAGCCTCTGTAACAACCCGAAATTTCGTATCATTACTTGTAACTCTTTTCGTAATCCAATTCGATCAACCAAATCGTCATTTCCAAATTCGTTTCCGATTTAATCATTTAATTAAGTCATTAATTCATATTTATCTAAAATGACTTAATGAGTGTCCTAATGCATTTAGAAATCATTCTAACACCCCATATTAGTGATCAGAACATTTCTAGAATCGACCATATCGGGTTACGACAACTTGGTCGGGTGCGACCAAAAGCCCCGTCTAACGATGGTATCGGGTAGAATTCCGTCGTGTCCAATTCCCGAACACTATTTAAAGTGTTCAAAGCTTCCATTTGAAGCTTTTGGCTTTCTTTCATTACTCTCTCTCTAACCTCTCTCCTCATCCAACAAATCAAAGTCCAAAACAAAGATTTAAGGCTCCAAATCAAAGAGGTAACATTCCTAACTTGTTATTCAACCTCTTTAACCTTCAAATCTATGTTTAAACTATGAATTAGTACCTGGAACATGTGTTTACGGCCAAGGAGCATGCTTGGGCCGTAAACACATAAAAATGGGGGTTTTTTTTTTATGCAATTTAACCCTTCCAAATCATTGTTGGGACTTAGATACGACCTTGAGGCTTGCAAACCCGGACTTGAAACACCTTAAACTTGGATTTTGAGGGATTAGCATGAGTTTACGGCCAAGGAATGCTCTTGGGCCGTAAACCCCTCAAACATGGAGAGTAAACTCCTTTAGACATGTTAGAATGCCCTGAAACTTAACCAATAGCCTTGTGGTAAATCCTAGAACCATCTAAAAATAGTTTTGGGGTCTTAAACATAACAAAACACCACATATAAGAGTTTACGGCCATAGCACATACTCATGGGCAGTAAGCTCCTAATTAGGTGTTATTTGATGCCTTGAAGTGATACCAAGCCTTGGAAAATTAACTAGAATCACATGTGATTGTTCTAAGAGCCATAAAATAAATATACAAGAACATGGGAGAGTTTATGGCCGTAAACTCCAAGTTTATAGCCGTGAACTCCTTTAAATATGGTATAAGTCCATTTAATCCATTCCAAGGCATTCGATAAATTCATTCCAACAATCCCCATGTCCAAACAAGCCATTAAACACTCAAAACCACCCAAACATGAGTTTACGGCCGTGACCTCATGTGTGTATGGGTTTTATGGCAGTAAACTCCCTAAAGTGTTTACTCTTGGGGATTAAACTCAAATCCCAAGTCCCTCGCTTCATTTCACGTCCGTAGATGTCACCCGGGTCACTCCAAACACTCGTTTTGAGGTGTTTAACCTCATTGGAGTGTAATGTTCCATCTAATTAGTAATTGTAAATCTAATTAGATATATATGGACATTATTTCATTTTACATAGGGACATCGCGAGTAATCAAGCCCCGAACCAACGCTTAGTGTCCGAAACTATCGCATTTCCTAGCCTGGTGAGTTCATACCCCTACCCCTTTCACTGTTTTCAGGGGGAACACAAGCAAAGTACATGGGATTTCTAGTACTCAAAACTGGTTTTTGCGTGTATGTTTCACATATTATATGGTTTTAACACTGATTGATACAATTGATAACCGTTTGAACATGCAGATCAAGTAAACTTATGTTTGTGAAATGGGTTTATAAACTGTTATGTTTTATATATTTCACAAATGGTTTCCACATTTTATCAGTTAAAAGCATGACATTAGAACTTTTGAAACATAAAACTTGTACACTGTATATCCTCGGTAACACTCCACATAGATACGCGTGTGGAGGATTATCATATTATTACTAGTAAATTTGTTAGTCCTGTATGATTGGAGACACGTCCTCGGTGAACACTCCACAGAGATACGCGAGTGGAGGACTGCACCCGTAACCAGAATCTCTAGGATTAGAGAGCATTACTTGAGTGTATAGATCTATACGGGGCTGACTACCCCACACCTGGCTGCTAGCTACAGCCGAACCGAAATGGTTCAAGGGTGACAAAAGTCATAAGGTGATGTGGACTACTTATTGCCACATTTAGTCTTTCGTATGGTTATGGAACTCGCAATTAGGATAAAAGAGATTTACTTAATAGTAATAATAAATAACTTAATATATTTCACAAGATGACTAAGTTTCAATATACATCATTCACATTGGTAACCACCATTCAGGAAAGTATGGGACTTTCCTGGAGAAACATTGAACATAACCACGTTTTTCAGATTACATCTTTTACATTGATAACCAACATTCAGGAAAGCATGGGGCTTTCCTGGGGAAACGTTTACATAACTGGAAAAGTGTAACAAACCGGATAACTTTACATCTTTTACAATTGGTAAAACACAATCATTTTCGTATGGGACTTTCCTGGGAATACATTGGTACATAACCAAAACCGTATAACAAACTAGATAACATAACTGTACATTTTCACAAGAGTAAACATGTTTTCAGTGGACAACTTTACTTTACATGTTGAGAACAAAAACCAACCTTTTTAAGAAAATATGGGATTTTCTTGGTGTGTGTAACATTTTCAGAAGCAGAAAGGAAACTCGAACATTTTCATAAAACAAAAACCGCTTATGAACTCACCAGCGTCATGTTGATTTTCAAACCGCTTGTGTTCTCAGGTCAGCGTTAGAACGGGTACCCGAAGATCATTTTGTTCCAGGTTGGAGTGCGCAGAAGACCAGTTCGTTTTGTTATTATATACTATGTATCACAACTGTATAACTTTACTTTTGAAACAAATGTAAAACTTTTCTATATGTAATGTAATGGTTGTTCTACTTTACTTACTATGTGCATTGGATTTGATACTCACCGTGGAGTCAACCCCGGAAATGTTTCCGCCCTCGGTTTTCGGGGTGTGACAGCCTCCCAAGTTTTTGGGGGTGTTTAACATGCATCATTGTATCCATGCTATTCATAATTAGAGATAAAAGTTGTTGAAATTGTCCTTGAAAGGTTGACACTAAGTCTAGAACTTCGAAATTTGAACTTGGTGTTCCATAAATGACTAAAGAATGTGCATCAAAGCTTTGCTAAATTGCATAGACTTCTAATGTTGAACTCAAGAATGAAACAATTCTCATCAAAGCTTTGCTTAAATTGCATAAACTTCTATTGTGGAAGTCAAGAATTAAACAATGCTCATCAAAGCTTTGCTAAATTGCGAAGACTACTTCTATTGTGGAACTCTCGAATTAAACAATGCTCATCAAGGCTTTGCTAAATTGCGTAGACTTCTAATGTGGAACTCAAGAATGAAACAATGCTCATCAACAGTTTGGTTAAATTGCATACACTTGTATTATGGAACTCAAGAATTAAACAATGCTCATCAAAGCTTTGCTAAATAGCGAAGACTACTTATATTAGGGAACTCAAGAATTAAACAATGCTCATTAAAACCTTTGTAAAGCAATTGTTTAAGCAAACTCACCAATCGTACGACAATGGTAGTGAGTCTACCTTAGGCCCACAACCAAGAAAGGAACAGGACCCAAGGCGGACTCACCATTTCTAAGTCGATAGTCTATTAATTAGACATAACCTTGAGGTATACACTAAGTACTCTTAGAGTTATCATAAGAAAATCGTTTGTAATACCAAGTTATGAAATGATGGTAAACTCCTAATGAAATACAATGCATGCAAATTTTTATTGATATAATATAGTACATAGAGTTTGGGAAAATTTGGCCTTATAATAGGTCTACGTTTCGCTAATGTGATGGGAAAATCTTTGTCAGTGTTACAATTCCCTTGTATAGTGTAGTCTCTGGATTTTGAAGGGTCGAATTATATATATATATATATATATATATATATATATATATATATATATATATATATATATATATAAATATATAGGGGTAGTCGTTAAACGCATGCTAGTAGTCCAAGTCTAAATTGATATGCCAGTAGTATACACACTACTCGTGGCGGGTGATGCTCCATGGGTCATAGAATGAAGACATGAAAGTCTGCATTGTCTTATCCTCTGCCCTGGCTTCCGCCATTTGATGTTATGCTTTTACCATGCGTTTTCTCTAACGTTATGTGAATTTCCCGATACTCCAAATCTCAGCTCGGGTTGCGGTCACATCCCTTTGAAAGCTCTGATGTGGTTTTCTGATCTGTTCATGGTCTCCATCCAGGTGACGAAGGAGAATTGCGGTGGTCTTGGTGGTATCACCAACCTCCATGATTTCGGCTGACCGATGCTCGTGTTTGTACGCTCGAGTGAGTGATGTGGCATACTATGACAAGGAGATCTCTGTCTACTAATTCTCCTCTTGTTGAGGTTGTAAAATCCTCATCCATGTCATAGGAAGGGTGCTAATCTTGTTCCTAACTCCGTCTCTTGTAGATATACGGCTTATCGAGGTGTCGGGCCGTGGAAGCCTCGTCGGGGTGTGGCGACGGGAGGGTGTATTCTAGACCTCGGGCTCTTCGCCAACGCCTTCTCCTATTTCTTCTTTGTCTTTGTCTTCTTTTTGGTTTCGCTTCCTCCAGATCTTCATCTGAATTGTTTTTGGGGTCTTACTCTATTATTTCCCTCAGGATCCTCTTCGGGGCTTTCTTCATTCTAACCACCATCTTCCTTGTTAGGAGAATAGGGTCTCCTGGTAGTTGAGCTTCTGTCACGTTTCTTGTGCGAGAATGGGGGTAGAAGAGATGATTAATAGGCGTATAATCCTATAATTACTTATAGGGGAGTGATCCTTATTAGTCGCTTCTATAATCGCATAATGCATACCAGTTATACATAATCTGAGATAGAATAGACCTTCGAATAAATGACTCTGCTCTAAGTCCACAACCAAACAAGGAACATAAAGTAGAGAAATAGTCATAGATTCTGAGTCTATAATATCTTTAGTTATATATAACCTTAGCGTATGCACTCAATCATTATAGACCTACTAATAGGGGTCTTTCGTTTTCACATAAGTTGGTTATAGTACCACAAAATACTCCTATAGTATTTTAATGTTTGCCTTATGTTCTGAATTTTTCTTGGTAGGTAGAGTTGGTAAGTTTTTAGACTTGTTGCAACACTACAACCATTCCTGGGCATATGCTAATCACTTCTGGGTTAGACATAGTTGATCAGGCTATGTCATTCCCAAACCTGACTATACATCCCCAAGCCTACTTGTGTTGTTCAACAATCACCACTTTTGTTATGTTCTAGTATGATACTGACCTTAGTATGTATGCATGTATACTTTTAACAAGAAACTATTTATTTCTAAAAGTATAGTCATTTGAAAATGTTTAATCAGAGACTTTAGTCCCAATGCATTTATAGTTTGTATATCTTATGTGGTTTGATATACTTAGTTCACTATAAACAATGCTCTGATACCAATCTGTAACACCCCCAAACCAACGATGGTGGAAACGTCCGGGGGTGGAAGACTTCATGTATAGTATCACAACAACGAGTATAATAGTGCTCAAAGTAAATACAACCATCATAAATATAATTGAAAAGGTAACACAATAAAGTATGTTTACATGTTCAAAATTAATTACATTATGATGACAAAATGAACTGTTTGACGATTTAACGTTTCATCCTCAAAATGCTGTTGATTTCTTGTATCACTGATATCTTGAGAATACAAGTAGTTTTGAAAGAGTGTCAACAATTAAGTTGGTGAGTTCATAAGATTTTGAATGCATTAGTAAAAGTCTTTTTCCTTGTAAATGTGGTGTTTATCCAGAAAAATCCAATATTTTTCTTAAAGTGTGAAATGTAGTCTTAAAATTCAAAGACCGAGATGTACAAGTAATTTCCCATACTTATAGTAAAAACAATGCAAGTTTAAATTGACATAAAACTCGTTTGATTTGGTGAGGTTCCCGTAAATCCTATGTTTTGTGAATACCATGAGTGAGTTATTATAACCATGCTAAGACCTAGTCGGCCTTGTATGCGAAGTTCTTCAGGCGTTGGACGTTAATGACATTTGTCACCCATAGACCACTGCAGCTAACAGCAAGGTGTGGGGTGTCAATCTCAATATAGATCTATACACAACTATCAGGCTCTCCCTCTAAGAGACTCTGGTTACAATTACAAGACTTTTGATGTGCTTCTTTAAAAGTAACGTGAAGCGAATGTCTCACAAAGTTATTCGTTAACAGAATTACATGGTGAACCGAAAACTCTTTTGTACAGAAATAAAACCTTTCGTAGGAAGTTTGTTCGTATAACATAAACTATCTTTGTCATAGTTTATCAAACTGTTTGTAATGTAAATAAACATAAACTATACCTATTATAGTTTATCAAATTGTTTGTAATGTAAATGAACATAAACTATACCTATTATAGTTTATCAAATTGTTTGTATGCAATGGATATAAACTTTGTTTATTATAGTAAAATCCATTTGTTTTCTAATGTATGTCTAAATACCAAGACAAAATGACATATAATATAAAAACATATAATCACATGATGATACACACCTTGCTCAACAAGTTACAAGGTGTAAATGAAATTGATAGCATTTTTCTAGTGTTAACGTTTCTATTACTGTTCTTAGAAAATTTATAGAAAAATCATCAAAGGTCCAAATCAGAATACGTAAATTTTGAGAGTTTAGAAAACGAGTCTAGTTTGTTCATAAATTTTATTATCATCTTTAGTGACCTTCAATTTGTGTGAAAAAAATCCAAAATCACAGACTGGTCCGGATTTATTCTTGAAATGATAGGCAGTTTTGTAAAAATTGCCATAAATTGTAGAAAAATCGTATGGAGATGTGTAAGTAGCCATTTTAAAGGTATGGATCTGAACTATTTGTAACTAGTACAGTTTTGAGAACTAAAATGTTTAAGTTATCCAAAATAGTCCGTGAATGGAGTTTAACTTTTCTGATGAAAGCTGTTGGAAAAGTTTAGTTGTGTTCTTGGTATATTAACTTGTATTCCCCCCCCCCCCCCCTTAAAACTTAAGAAAACGTGAAAAGATAGGAGTATGAACTCACCTTGTGGGTTCTTAGTGGATGGATGGTTAAGAAAAGAAGTGTTCTACTCAAGAACACTTAAAAGATGCCTTGAAGATTCGAAGATCTAACACAAATATGAAGGAATTTGTGTAAGAAATCTATGATTTGAGTGGAGAAGTGTAAGGAAAGCAAGTATGGGAAGAGATTTAATTACCAAGGTGTATGAGAAGCCTTAGAACTCCTGGAGAATTCGAGAATTTGGGGAGGAGAGTGAGAGAGAAAAGTGTTTGCTCTTTGGTGAGAAGTGAGTAAAGTAGGAGGAGAGATAATGATTTCTCCAGCTTTTGTTCTAGATTATGGCTGAAAAAGAGTGTAAAAAGGACAATGATTAATTAGGTATGGGTGAATAGTGACTAGGGATGGTCATGGAGTGGGTATGGGAGGTAACTTGTGTCATTGCCCAAAGGATAAGTCAACACTCCACCTAAATATCTCACCCACTAGATTTTTATTTTTAAATAAAGATTTCCCTAAAAATGTGATTAGATTATGAAAATATGGGGTCTTATATGTAAAAATATAAGTTTGGGTGAAAATCCCGCGTTAGAATAATTAAAAACGGGCTTAAAATGGAGTCGTGTTCGAAAACCGGGTGGAAAAGGGCCTTACAGCGAGGCTTCTCGGATAGAGGCCGAAGGTGTGAGGTTCGGTCCTAAGGAGGTTGAGAACCGAAGGTTGGGTTCGGTTGCTTCGTAGGAACCGAAGGCGAACTTGTCAGACCCGAGCTTGTCAGAAGCGAACCTAGGCGAGAAGCGAAATAGACCGAACCCGAAGGTGACCTCGGTCCTTAAGAGGCTTCGGCTCTAGAGTAGTTTCGGTCCTAGAGAGGCTTCGGTTCTAAGGAGGCTTTGGCCCAAAATGGCTATTTTTCAAGGTTTCTTCCCGTTTCGAGCGGTTTGTGACCCGGTTAAGGGTCAGGATGACCCGAATGATTATAAAAAGTTGAAAGAAGTTTTGAGAGAGATTTGGAGGAGATTTCACATACTTGGAGAGATTTCTCATACTTAGAGAGATTTGGGAGAGATTTCATATACTTGGAGAGATTTGGGAGAGATTGCTCATACTTAGAGAGATTTGGAAGAGATTTCACATACTTAGAGAGATTTGGGAGAGATTTCACATACTTGGAGAGATTTGGGAGAAATTTGAGGTAGAGAGAGACAGAGTGAAAGAGGTTGAGAGAGACTATGTTTGTGACCTTTTTGAGTGTTTGGCTTCGTAACGCTAGTCGAAGTAGTCTTCGCAATTTAGCAAAGACTACTTCTGACCGGTTTGACTTGTTGACTTTGACTTGACCGGACATTGACGATTGTCACAGTAACTATTAGTATTCTAGTCAGACGAAATCTTCACAGTACATATATTATATACAATATTGTACACCCTAAGTCCTGTGAGAGTTATAAATAGAGTCTCCTAGAGGAAGAGCGAGAATTTGTGTATAGATCTATATAGGGTTGACACCCCGCACCTTCGCTGTTCGTTACAGCTAGACCGGCCAGTCTAGGGTGACAAATGTCTTGAACAAAACCGACGCATGAAGAACGTCATAACAGGCACTCCGTCATATTAGTATGGTTATAACGACTCACTAGAATATATCAAAAATGTATTTATACAAATTTCATCTTCGGTTGAAAAATCAACTATTTTGACTACCTCAATGAGACTTTTCCACACCAGTGTTATGTTATTACCAAAATTACAATTTTATACATAAGAAAATATAGGATTTTCTGGAGAAACGGTTCGTATGATTTTGGAAAATGATGAATTAACACACATGCAACTACACTCGATTTGAAACAAGAATTATAACCATTTGATAAGAAAATATTGGATTTTCTGGATTTCTAAACTATCATCAAAGTTTTTATACTCAAATGCTTATCAACTCACCAACATATTTTATGTTGACGCTTTTCAAACGAATTGTATTCTCAGGAAATCAATAAGCAGGTTATGGATTGCGGACTCAAGTATTTTGCTGTATTTTGGGAAATTTGCTTACTGATGTTTCTTTTGTGTACACTTGAAAACATAAACATGATGTAAAACAATTTAAGCTTGTTATATTTATGTATGTTGTTTGGATTTGCTATGTTTCATTTATATGCAATTGTTATGATACTACACAATGAAGTCACCCGCCTCCGGACGTTTCCGTCGTTCTGGTATGGGGGTGTGACATCAGTTGGAAGCCTTAAAGCCAGAAAACAAGCCGAATGAGCCTTTGAGAGGAATCGAAAAGAACTTTGAGATCAAGGGAGACGGAGTCTATTATTTTATGGACTAGATCTGGACCCCAAAGTTTAGTGGTTACAGGGAGGTTGTCATAAGATGTACTTGGATCTTAAAAAGTTATATTGGTGGCCAAACATGAAAGCGGAGATCGCTAATTTCGTGGGAAAGTGTCTGACTTACGCCAAGGTGAAGATCGAGTATCAGAAGCCCTCAGGTTTGCTTCAGCAACCAGAAATACCTGAGTAGAAGTAGGAAATGATTACTATGGATTTTATCACTAAATTACCCGAATCTCCGAGTGGGTACGATACCATATGGGTAATTGTTGACCGGTTGACCAAATCCGCCCACTTCCTGCCAATCAAAGAAACTTTCAAGATGGAGAAACTGAGTATGGCTTATCATCCACAAACAGACAGGCAGAGTGAAAGAACCATTCAGACTTTGGAAGACATATTGAGAGCATGCTTCATAGACTTTCGGAAAGTCGTGGGACACCCATTTGCCCTTGGTTGAATTCTCCTACAACAACAGTTATCACGCCAGTATCAAGGTGCGCCGTTGAAGCCCTGTATGGCCGTAAGTGCAGATCCCCTCTATGTTGGGCTGAAGTGGGCGATACGCAGTTAGCCAAGGGGCAAGTCCTTAACAGCACTCTCACGGGCCCATAAATTATCTACGAAACTACAGAAAAGATCTTACAAATCCGGGAACGATAAAAGCTTCACGAGACAGACAAAAGAGCTACGCCGATAAGAGATGAAAACCCCTAGAATTCTAGGTTGGTGACTGTGTCCTTTTGAAGGTCTCACCCTGGAAAGGCATGATATGCTTTGGAAAAGCACGAAAAGCTAAATCCAAGATACATAGGACCATTCGTGATCCTTGCTAGGATCGGTCTCGTAGCAAACAAACTTCGGTAACCTCAAGAACTTAGTAACATCCATTCCGTCTTTCACGTTTCGAACCTAAAGAAGTGTCTGTCCGATGAGACACTTGTGATTCCCCTCAACGAGATCGAACTAGACGAGAGCTTATACTTCGTAGAGAACTAGTTGAAATCAAGGATCGGGAGGTCAAACAAACAAAACAAAGTCGCATCCCGATAGTGAAATAAACGATGAGCATTGTTGAGCATTGTTTAAGCAAACAAACAAAACAAAGTCGCAAAGATGTAGTATTTGAAACAAACTAGCCAATCGTACGGCATATTTATGTAATAATATACCTCTCATGAACTCAAGAATTAAACAATGCTCATCAGAGCTCTGCTAAATTGCAAAGACTACTTTGCGAGTAGCATGAAGATTGTCCTTAACCACTCAGCGAGTGGTCCTGCCGAGTTATGGGTTGACTCAGTGAGTCAGGGCGAGTTAGAGAGGGTTGACAGGTGAGCTGAGTCGAGCTGGAACTCGCCGAGTTGTTCTTGAGACTCGGCGAGTTGAGTCGTGGTGGCCCCGCGATTCATGCCAGGTGGAACTCGTCGAGTCATGGGCGTACTCGATGTGTCCAAAAGGGAATCCTAGGGAAGCAATGCTCATCAAAGCTTTTCTTAAATTGCATAAACTTTTATTGTGGAACTCAAGAATTTAACAATGCTCATCAAAGCTTTGCTAAATTTCAAAGACTACTTCTATTGTGGAACTCAAGAATTAAACAATGTTCATCAATGCTTTGCTAAATTGCATAGACTTCCAATGTGGAACCCAATAATGAAAAAAAGCTCATCAAAGCTTTGCTAAATTTCATAGAGTTCTACTGTGGAACTCAAGAATCAACCAATACTCAACAAAGCTTTGCTTAAATTGCATACACTTCTCTTGTGGAACTCAAGAAATAAACAATGCTCTTAAAAGCTTTGCTAAATTGCATAAACTTCTAATGTGGAACTCAAGAATGAAATAATGCTCATCAAAGTTATGCTTAAATTGCATAGACTCCTATTGTGGAACTCATGAATTTAACAATGCTCATAAAGCTTTGCTAAATTGCGAAAAATACCTCTATTGTGGAACTCTAGAATTAAACAATGCTCATCAAGGCTCTGTTAAATTGCATAGACTTCTAATGTGGAACTCAAGAATGGAGCAATGCTCATCAAAGGTTTGCTTAAATTGCGTAGACTTATATTGCGGAAAGAATTAAACAATGCTCATCAAACCTTTGCTAAATAGTGAAAACTACTTATATTGCGGAACTCAAGAATTAAACAATGCTCATCAAACCTTTGCTAAATAGTGAAAACTACTTCTATTGTGGAACTCAAGAATTAAACAATGCTCATAAAAGCTTTGCTAAACTAAAAACACCACATCTATTATGCAACGCAAGAATTAAACAATTGTCATCAAAGCATTGCTTTAATTGCATAGACTTCAATTATGGAGCTCAAGTATTAAACAATGCTAATCAAAGATTTGCTAAATTGCATAGACATCTATTATGGAACTGAAAAATTAAACAACGCTCATCAAAGCTTTGCTAAATAGCGAAGACTTTAAACAATGCTCATCAAAACCATGGTAAATTGCATAGACTTCTATTGTGGAACTCAAAATTTTAACAATGCTCATCAAAGCTTTTCTAAATTTCAAAGACTACATCTATTTAGGACCTCAAGAATTAAACAATGCTCATCAAAGCTTTGCTAAATTGCATCGACTTTTAATGTGGAACTCAAGAATGAAACAATGGTCATCAAAGCATTGCTTAAGTTGCATAAAGTTCTATTGTGGAACTCAAGAATTTAACAATGCTCATCAAAGCGTTGTTAAATTGCAAAGACTACTTCTATTTTGGAACTCAAGAATTAAACAATGCTCACCAATGCTTGGCTAAATTCCATAGACTTCCAATATGGAACCCAAGAATGAAACAATGCTTATCAAAGCTTTGCTAAATTACATAGAGTTCTATTGTGGAACTTAAGAATCAGACAATGCTCAATAAAGCTTTGCTTAAATTGCACAGACTTCTATTGTGAAACTCAAGAAATAAAGAACGCTCGTCAAAGCTTTGCTAAATTGCATAAACTTCTAATGTGGAACTCAAGATTGAAACAATGCTCATCAAAGCTTTGCTAAAATTGCATAGACCTCTATTATGGAACTCAGGAATTAAACAATGCTCATCATAACTTTGCTAAATGGCGAAGACTATTTCTATTGTGAAACTCTAGAATGAACGAGTGCTCATCAAAGCTTTACTAAATTGAATAGACTTCAAATGTGGAACTCAAGAATGAAACAATGCTCATCATAGGTTTGCTTAAATTGCATAGATTTTTATAGTGGAATTCAAGAATTAGACAATGCTCATAGAAGCTTTGCTAAATAGCGCAAACTACTTAGATTCCAACTCAAGAGTTAAACAATGCTCATCAAAACCTTGGTAAATTGCATAGACTTCTATTGTGGAACTCAAGAATTAAATAATGCTCATCAAAGCTTTGCTAAACTGAAAACACCACATCTATTGTGGAACTCAAGAATTAAACAAGGCTAAGCAAAGCATTGCTTAAACTGCATAGACTTCAATTGTGGAACTCAAGTATTAAACAATGCTAATCAAAGATTTGCTAAATTGCATAGACATCTATTGTGGAACACAAGAATTAAACAATGCTCATCAGAGCTTTGATAAATTGCAAAGACAACTTCTATTGTGGAACTCAAGAATTAAACAATGCTCATCAAAGCTATGCTAAATTGCATAGACTTCCAATGTGGAAACGAAGAAAGAAAGCATGCTCATCAAAGCTTTTCTAAATTCTGTAGACTTCTATTGTGGAACTCAAGAATCAAACCATGCTCATCAAAGCTTTGCATTAATTGCATAGACTTTTATTGTGGAACTCAAGAATTTAACAATGCTCATCAAAGCTTTGCTAAATTTCAAAGTCTACATCTATTGTGGAACTCAAGAACTAAACAATGCTGATCAAAGCTTTGCTAAATTGCATTGACTTTTAATGTGGAACTCAAGAATGAAATAATTGTGACAACCCGAAATTTCCGTTCGTTTTAACGTCGTAATTAAGCACGTCAAAAAAATACTTTAGCGAAATTTATCCCAGAATATTTTTGACCGGATTTAAGCCCGTTGGAATATTTTAAATAATATTCGTTAAGTGAACCAAAAATAAGGCGGTATAATTTTAAAATTTGTTGTGATTAACGGAAGTCATGAAAAACCCCGTTCGCGGTTGGTGTCGGGTGGACCCCCAACCAAGCCATAAACTCCACCCTATATAAGGGTTGAGTGGGTTTCATTCCAACCCTTTTCACAGCTTAGGAGTCTCTCTCTCTCTTTCTACAAATCGGGTTTTGGTCAAAAATCGCCCCATCGAGCTTCAAAACGGTAAGTTAACCTTCCTAGCTTGTTGCTTAGCTTCTCACACTTGCAAATTCGTGGCTTAATCATCCAAAAACCCCAAGAACAAGAGTTTACGGTTTGGGAATATCCCAAAACCGTAAACACCTTGAAAGTGGGTTTTGATGCCCAAAAACCCTCCCAAAACCTTTCCAATGCTTAACTAAATGGCCTAGGGTCTTGCATGAATGATCTAAGAACCCCAAAACATGGATTTAAGAGTGTAAACATGAGTTTACGGTTAGGGGTTCTCCCAAAACCGTAAACACCTTCTAAAGGGGTTTTAAGTGCCCTTAAGACCTTCCAATGCTTGATTAAGTGACTAGAAACCTTGCCTACATAGCCTAGAACCACCAAAGCACAAAAGAAATGGACTAACATGAGTTTACGACCACAAACTCATGTGTTTACGGCCGTAAACTCCCCAAGGAGTGGTTAAGAAACCGTAAACTCCCTAAAGTGTCCATTTTTAAGCCTTAATCACTTCTATAGCCCTTGAATCAACTCTAGAACCTTTATTTGTGAAGCATGAAGCCTTAAAGAACACAAATGCACCATTCCCATGAGTTTACGGTCGTAAACTCATTGGGGATATGGTTCCAAAACCGTAAAAACCCCTAGACACTACCATTTGAGGAGTAAACTCCAAAGTGAGACTATACTCTCCTTATATGTAACCCTTAATACTCCTAGCACTTGTAGCAAAGTGTTTTCATGTAGTTGGACATCCTTACTTGCTTAATTAGTTATTAAATGACTAATTAGATACTTAAATGTATCATTACATGTTAAATAGAATCTGAGAGTGTGTTCAAGTCCTCACTTCACACCTAGCGTCCTATACCCTCCATTCATCCGAATCGCCCACGTCAGGTGAGTTCATACCCCTGAATTAACCTTTTAAATGTTTTTAACTGCTTTTATGGGGGGGGGATACAAGTTGAAACATGCTAGTTATCATATCAATCATATGTGATTAATAACCCGCATGCAAAAGGATTTACTACACTTTCATCTGTTTTACCGAGTATGTGTAACAACCCGAAATTTCGTATCATTACTTGTAACCCTTTTCGTAATCCATTTCGATCAATCAATCGTCGTTTCCAAATTTGTTTCCGATTTCATCGTTTAATCAAGTCATTAAATTTTCATGTATCTAAATGACTTAATGGGTGTCCTAATGCATTTAGAAATCATTCTAACACCCCATTCTAGTGATCAGAACATTTCTATAATCGACCATATCGGGTTACGGCAACTTGGCCGGGTGCGACCAAAAGCCCCGTCTAATGCCGGTATCCGGGAGAATTTCACCATGTCCAATTCCCAAACACTATTTAAAGTGTTCTAAGCTTCCATTTGAAGCTTTTGACTCTCTCACTACTTTCTCTCTAACCTCTCTCCTCATCCTAGATCAAGGTCCAAAATCAAAGATTTAAGGCTCTAAATCATAGAGGTAACCTCCCTAGCTTGTTATTCAACCTCTTAAGCCTTCAAATATATGTTTAAAGTGTGAATTAGGACCTGGAACATGTGTTTACGGCCAAGGAGCATGCTTGGGCCGTAAACACATAATAATGGGTTTTTTTGAGCAATTTAACCCTTCCAAATCAATGTTGGGACTTAGATACGACTTTATGGCTTACAAACCTGGACTTGGAACACCTTAAACTTGGATTTTGAGGGATTAGCATGAGTTTACGGCCAAGGTATGTTCTTGGGCCGTAAACCCCTCAAACATGGGGAGTAAACTCACTTTTACATGTTAGAATGCCTTGTAACTTAACCAATAGCCTTGTGGTAAATCCTAGAACCATCTAAAAATAGTTTGGAGACCTTGAACATAACAAAACCTTACATACCAAGGCTTGGAAAATTAACTAGAATCACATGTGATTGTCCTAAGTATCACAAAATAAACATGGATTGTGCTTGGAGGAGTTTACGGCCGTAAACTCCATGTTTACAGCCATGAACTCCCATAATTAATGTATATTTTCATACAATCCATTCCAAGGCATTTGAATAATCCATTCTAGCAATCCCCATGTCCATTCAAGCCATTTAGCACTCAAAATCACCCAAACATGAGTTCACGGCCGTGAACTCATGTATGTAGGGTATATATGGCCGCAAACTCCATTAGGGAGTTTACTCTTGAGGAGTAAACTCAAATCCCAAGTCCCTCGCTTCATTTCAAGTCCGTAGATGTCACCCGGGTCACTCCAAACACTCGTTTTGAAGTGTTTTAGCTCATTGGAGTGTAATATTCCATCTAATTAGTATTTGTAAATCTAATTAGATATATTTGGACATTATTCCATTTTACATAGGAACCTCGCGTGTAATCAAGCCCCGAACCAACGTTTAGTGTCCGAAACAGTCGCATTTCCTCGTCTGGTGAGTTCATACCCCTACCCTTTTTCACTGTTTTTAGGGGGGGGAACACAAGCAAAGTACAAGGGATTACTTGTACTCAAAACTTGTTTTTGTGTGTGTGTTTCACATATTATATGCTTTTAACACTGATTGATACAACTTATAACCGTTTGAACATGCAGATCAAGTAAACATATGTTTGTGAAATGGGTTTATAAACTGTTGTGTTTTATATATTTCACAAATGTTTTTCACATTTTATCAGTTAAAAGCATGACATTAGAACATTTGAAACATAAAACTTGTACACTGTATATCCTCGGTAACACTCCACAGAGATACACGAGTGGAGGATTATCATATTATTACTAGTAAATTTGTTAGTCCTGTATGATTGGAGACACGTCCTCGGTGAACACTCCACAGAGATACGCGAGTGGAGGACTGCACCCATAACCAGAATCTCTGGGATTAGAGAGCGTGACTTTAGTGTATAGATCTATACGAGGCTGACTACCCCACACCTGGCTGCTAGCTACAGTCGAACCGAAATGGTTCAAGGGTGACGAAAGTCATAAGGTGATGTGGACTACTTATTGCCACATTTAGTCTATCGTATGGTTATGGAACTCGCAATTAGGATAACAGAGATTTACTTAATAGTAATAATGAATAACTTAACACATTTCACAAGATAACAAGGTTTCAGTATACATCTTTCACATTGGTAACCATTATTCAGGAAAGTATGGGACTTTCCTGGGGAAACATTGAACATAACCACGTTTTACAGAATACATCTTTTACATTGATAACCAACATTCAGGAAAGCATGGGGCTTTCCTGGGGATCGTTTACATAACTAGAAAAGTCTAATAAACCGGATAACTTTACATCTTTTACAATTGGTAAAACACAATCAGGAAAGTAGGGGACTTTCCTTGGGATACATTGGTACGTAACCAGAACAGTATAACAAACCAGATAACATAACTGTACATTTTCACAAGAGTAAACGTGTTTTCAGTCTACAACTTTACTTTACATGTTGAGAACAAAAACCAACCTTTTTAAGAAAATATTGGATTTTCTTGGTGTGTGTAACATTTTCAAAAACAGAAAGGAAACCTGAACATTTTCACAAAACAAAAACCGCTTATGAACTCACCAACGTTATGCTGATTTTCAAACCGCTTGTGTTCTCAGGTCAGCGTTAGAACAGGTACCCGAAGATCATTTTGTTCCGTGTTGGAGTGCGCAGAAGACCAGTTCGTTTTGTTATTATGTACTATGTATCACAACTGTATAACTTTACTTTTGAAACAAATGTAAAACTTTTCTATATGTAATGTGATGGTTGTTTTACTTTACTTACTATGTGCATTGGATTTGATACTCAACGTGGAGTCAACCCCGGAAATGTTTCCGCCTTCGGTTTTTGGGGTGTGACAGTATGTTACTTCAAATGGTTTTTTTCCAAAACGTTGTTACTTGCTTAGAGCTTTCTCAAACTATCTTTCATGTTGTATGTTTTCCTTCAAAACCTGTTACATCAGTGTTTCAAACAAAGGTTTTTCTTCACTTAAACTTATTTATCAAATCATTTTCAAAGCGTGTTTATGAAGGGTTTTTCAAATATTTTCCAAAGGTTTTACCAAGGTTTTCTTCTATGCTTTTATTTCGTTAAATGCATGCCTATATTTTTATAGTTATATAAATAATGTTTAAAGGACTTAGAACAGCTAGTTCGCCCTATTTCCTTTTCCTCGTTGGGATCTGGTCTGGTGGGTATCGGTTATCCGTCCGAAGGTCGTTTAAATATTAGTTATATATTATGTATACATGTATAGACATAAAGGTTTCCATCGACCAGTTCATTTCCCTTGGGTAGCAAGGGCATCCTTCCATTCATCATTCATATTCCTGAAACATTAGTAACTATTATAGGAATAGTTAGGAAATTCTACCTCTCTCTCTATCTCTATCTCTATCTCTATCTCTATCTCTCTCTCTCTAGTACGAAGATTTACTCAGGAGCCAGTTCATTCGTGAGTTTATATCATTATTCCAGTACTTATAACAGAATTCGAAAATACGAGATAAATCCTCGGGACACGGATTTCACCGTTGTCAAGTTGGTAACCAGAGTCTGCTAGAGGGAGAGCGGGCATTGTGTGTATAGATCTATACGGGACCGACACTCCCACACCCTGACTGCTAGCTACACTCCCCGGCCTATCAAGCCAAGGGGTGACAAATGTCACATTCTTTTCGACGCTTGCAAGGCGTCAAGTACTCTATTGTCTATCAGTATGGTTACGAGTATCTCGATGTTTACCTTATAATTCATGGCCTTAAGGTAACGAGAATTAACACGGTATTTTTTTGAAACAACCCACTTAGGATTACCGGATGTTTTAGACCTTGCTAGCTGTGTTGTTCACTCGATACTGTCTGGAGTCTGTATTTCCATATTTTTGACTTTGCTAGCTGTGTCGTTCACTCGATACTGTCTGGAGTCTGTATTTCCATGTTTTAGACTTTGCTAGCTGTGTCGTTCACTCGATACTGTCTGGAGTCTATATTTCCTTGTTTTAGACTTTGTTAGCTGTTTCGTTCACTCGATACTGTCTGGAGTCTGTATTTCCATGTTTTTAGACTTTGCTAGTTGTGTCGTTCACTCGATACTGTCTGGAGTATGTATTTCCTTGTTTTAGACTTCGCTAGCTGTGTCGTTCATTCGATATTGTCTGGAGTCTGTGCTTCCTTTTGTTAGACTGAGCCAGGCGTATCATTCATTCGATACTCTCCTGGAGTCTATGATTTCTTTTGCCTTAGTCAGCAGTATTACTGCTGAGGCATATGTTATTTTTCCCCTAGTATTTGTGCTGGTGGTATTCTCATATTTTCTTTAAAGTCATACCGTATTTTGGTAATGATAGTATTTTGGGGAAAATTACTCCTTAAAACATAAGTCTGTCGGGTCTTGGTAGAAGACTACTTTTATTTAAGAAAATATAGGATTTTCTGGAAAGGACGCTAATACACCGTAAATTCTAAACTATTATCTTTCATAAAGTTATTTTGAATAAAAATGTGTAATTATACAAATGACACTAAATACTTATGGACTCACCAGCATTATAAAGTGCTGATACTCGCTTTCAAAATAACTTGTATTCTCAGGTCAGCGATAGACAGGTACATCCCGAGAGCTTTTGTAAAGACAACCTAGTACCGAGCTGCGTCTACATTATTCCTTGTATTACTTTGATGTTGCCATGAAATGTAAACTATGTAAAATTATTACTATTAATGCAATGGTTGTTTTACTTTGATTACGATACTGCATATGTTGTGATACTTGACATGACGTCATCCACCCCAGAACGTTTCCGCCGTTCCGGTTTTGGGGTGTGACAGATTGGTTGAGCATTGTTTATAGTGAGCTCAGTATATCAATACGTAAAAGATATACAGCCTATAAATACATAGGAAAAAACACTCTGACCAAGAATTATACTTTAAAATATAACCATATTTTACCAAAGTATAAGAACATCCAGAATCTAAACATTCGAACAAAAGTATCACAAGTAGAACAAAATAAAAGTCTTTGGATGTTGACCATTACCGTCAAACCTGGGCAGTTATGTAATCGTAAGCTGGAATAAATGTAACCTGATCAACTACATTTATTCGAGATGCAATGAATGTGTGCTTGGGAGCGATGGTGGTGTAGCAACAGGTCTGAAACTTACCAAATAGGAATCCTAGAGCGAAACATAAAGTTTAAAATACTATGGGAGTATTTTGGAATACTAAAAGACTCACATTAATCCCAGAATCATATTCAGAAGTTAAGAATCAAGCAAGTAACTAAAATACCATAGGGGTATTTTAGGATCCATAGATAACCTTGTGTGAAAAACTAAAAAGATCCTTATTGACATACCTATGATTACAGAGGGTATACTTCCAAGGTTATATATAATAAGGGTCCCATAGATTAAGAATGTGTGGTTTCGCTCTACTTCTTTTTCCTCGTTGGGATGTAGATATAGAGTAGTATCACATATTCGAAGGCCTATTGGATCTAAGTTATATATGATTTGTGTACGCTATGTAATTGCAGCAGGACTCAATATGGATCACCCAGTGAAATGTTTTAATAATCTCTCAGGATTCTTTAGACATTTCCATTCTCGCACAAACCCTATAGAAAACCTTATCCACTTCAGCGTCCGACAGAAGAGTTGATTCAGACCCAGAAGAGGTCCATTGAGAAGATTCCAGTTCGGAAATAAACAAACTAGGACGAGACTTTTGAAACCACCAGGTGCCTATATCTTTTAGGGACACCGGTGGGAAATCCGCCTGAACTTCCGAGATTTCCAGTCATCCATCATGAAGCGATGACACTCAGAGGGAGGACCAGAAGTAAGACAGCGATGACACTCAGAGTTAGGATCGGAAGTAAGACGGAGTAGAAATTCAATATGTCTACACGAGAAGAGAACCCTAGGTAACTACCCGAAGAAAACCAACGCCGGTCCCGGTCAAGGATAAGAGGTAGACAGAGGGGGCCAATACATGTGTGACAACCCTATATTTTCCAAAAGCATTGTAACGCTCAAAAGTCAAATACAACGAAATTAACCTCGAAAATAAAGTGTTCAAATATCTAAGTTGGGATGCATCAAATATTAGATATCATGCCAAGGTTTCCAAAAACATAATGAACGCTCAAAACTGAGTTATAATTAAGAAATTATAACCACTCGTATATTTACGACACGCCGTTAAAACTTTTTTTGACGTAAAAAGTAAAATCTCAATAAAATGCATTTTAGCCTTAAGTATCTAAACAAAAGTCGTAGATCTCGTTGAAAGGTGAGCGTGCATGAAAAGATCGCCCAATTTGGACCTCGTATGAAGAAGTTACGAATTTTCAAAGTTTCGTAACAGTAGTAGAGGGCTAAAAACTCGAATTGAAGATCGAGTGTTAATTAGCTAGCACAACCTAAATGAGAGTTGAAGATCTCCACAATAGGAGCAAATTGATAAAAAGACAAACGAAAACCGACGTCGAATAAAGAAACTATGAATTTTTAACGAAGTTTAGGAGGCCCGGCCTATTAAAATTATGTCATTAAAAATAAAGTCAAAATTAGCCGACGGAGTCTAAACGAAAGTTGTAGAGCATAATCTCACCTACGCGTGGATATAAAGAACACGAAAAACGGAGCTCGTACGCGAAAGTTACGGAATTTAGAAGTGGACAGCCTGGATTACGCCCCGCGTTCTCTGGGAGTACGCCCCGCGTACTAGACCCAGAGTCGAGTCCCATCGGCCCGCCCCCTCTATGCTTAGCTAGCCAGGAGTCGTAAGCCATGACGCATTCTTACGCCCAGCGTAACGAGGTACGCGCTGCGTACGTGAGTAAGCCCCGCGTACTCCAAAATTACGCCCCGCGTACTCACTCCTCCAACACTATAAATAGATGGCATAAGCTTCGACTTTTTGCACACCTTCACAATTCATCAGTCATTCTCCCATACTTCTAAGCCCCAGAGACCATTCCCGACGACCTCGATTTCCACACTCGAGCCCCCGACGAAAGATCTACGCTGCAGAGATTCCCGAGAGCCCGAAGACGCAACTTTCTGCGGTCGAAACTCTGCTCAACTCTAGCCTCTCTCTTCAAACTTAACGGGTGAGTTCATACCCCTATTTTTCAATTCTTTTCACGTTTTAGGGGGGGAAATACAAGTACATTACAAATCAAAGTATCGTTTTGTAAACATAATTATAATACCTTTCTTATAGGGCTTTGATACAAATATCTTTATGTTTAAAGGGCTATTATATCACCAAGTTGTTCTTACAAAATGGAAACATACTTTTTGAGAAACTATAATGGATATAGTTATCAAGTTATTCATACATTATATCTTGACAAATGAAATACTTTCAAAAGAAGTAAAGTCTTTATTATCGTAAATCTGTTTATACCAAGTAATGTGAGACATTCAAACTTCAACGTACTCGTATGTATGCATTTCAAGTCCTGTATTATATACCATAATCTCTTGGAGAGAGAGCGGGATTAACAACCCCGCACCTAAACTATTAGCTATTGTTAGATCGGCAGGTCTGGGGTGACAAATGTCATAACACTACAACACCTAAAGAATGTTGTTACAGGCCGTCAGTGTCAATAGTATGGTTATAAAACTCACATAAAAGTATAAAAACAAGTTTGATTTACGAGATTCATATATGCATTCAGTTTTCTACATCATTTTGGCACAAAGTTATCATTATTATTCAAGTATGGAACATACTAACACACACCAACTCTGGAAACTTTTCAAACCATTTATAGAAAATATTGGATTTTCTGAAAACCTCGTTCATCGATTTACTACCAAAAAAGGACATACTTTTCAATGCAAAACACTTATGAACTCACCAACTTAATTGTTGACACTTTTTCAAAACCACTTGTATTTCTCAGGGAATCAGTAATACAGGTAACCACCAGCTTTTGGAGAAGGGAACACTAAGGATGTTTTATTATTGAACATTTATCATCATATTGTAATATTCTTTTGCTAATATGTATAACGCAACAACATACGTTTTCATTATATATATGATGGTTGTGTTACTTTCTTTACAATATTCAATGGTTGTGATACTACGTGAAGTCATCCACCCCCGAATGTTTCCGCCATTCTAGTTTGGGGGTGTGACAGATTGGTATCGGTGCATTATTTATAGTGAACTAAGTATATCGAACCACATAAGATATACAAACTATAAATACAAAGGGGACCAAAAACCCTCTGACAAAGTATTTTCATAAACAATATACATACATTTTACACGCATGCATCAGTCTCGTATTATGACAAGTTTTCTAATAAAGTCTTAAGGCAAGTTGCGACACTATGATTGGGCCTCGAGGTATGTAATCAAATCGAGAATAAATATAGCCTGATCAACTATATTTATCCTGGATTTGACCAACGTACGTCAATGAATGGTCATAGTGGACAGCAAGCCAAAAACTTACCAAATACAAATTATTTTGGATTCGCCAATTTGAAATACTATAGGAGTATTATTAAATAGTTGTACAATAAAATAATGGTGCTCCGTAAAAATATAGTTAAAAATAGTAAGTCGTTAAATAGAAATTTCTTTTCTTATAAAGTTCTCATACCTCTATCCTAGTACAGACAAATGGCCGGATTCCATTTACCAGGAGATCCCTACTACCCAAACAAAGGCAACGGCGGTTGGATAGAAGAAGACCCGGAGGAAGAACCCGAAGGAGTTATTGAAGTAGAATTCGAAGTCGAAGTCGGAGAGGAATTCGAATCGACGAAGAGATCGAGGAAATTTCTAGCGGAACAGACTCCGAGCCGGAAGTAATCGACCCTCCCATCCCTCATCCTCCCGTAATCAGACCATATCAACCGGGACCCATCCCCATTTGGGGAAGCCACCTCTACTACTAGAGCCGCCAGCAAGGTGTACGCCCTCCTTTCGGCATGTGCCGAGATTTTTACAATGTCAGTGGGGGAGGCTCAGCTGATAGAGCACTTCATGTCGTCGTGAATGCTATAGCTAACCAGAACTACCAAGCGGACCAACAAGCAGCCAGAGTTCGCGAGATCAATGTTGCTACCCAAGGTAACGTCGCTGACATCCGCCGTTTGGAAGGACTACATGAGAATACCCAAATCTACACGGGAACACTTCAGAACCAAATGATAACGGCTCTAGCAGAAATAAGAGAAATGAAGGAACAACAAGCAGATCTCGAGAGGCGACTAATGGGAGTCAAACTGTCGGATGCCGAATCTAGCTCAAAACGCCGCAAGTAGAGCTTGTTCGATGCCCAACAATTTTGTTATAAAATAGGATCTCGGATAAAAGTTTTTCTTTCCGCTTGTAACTATAGTCGGAGACCTCTAAGTAGGTCAAATTTTCCAAGCAAGACATGTAACACACTGATAAGATTAAAACTTAATCTTGAAGATCGATTAGATCTTAAACAGGTAAATAAAGATTAAACAGCAAGAACACGAAAACAATGAACAACTCAAGAATGAATCAAACGTGTTGAATGATTATAAAACAACCCTCAGAAGAGCTCGACAAAGAACATCAACTGTAGAGGGTTAGAAGGTTTACAGGAACGATAAAGAAAATCAAAGCTATCGTAAATCTCTCTATTGTATTCTAGATCGTTAACCTAATATGCATGCAAGCATATTCTTATATAGTAAACCTAACAGGCTCACGGTTGGACAGGCCCAAACCGGAGTACAAAACTATTGGACTATTAGCTGAGCCCAATGACGCAATACTAAACGAATCTGCAACCCAACAATCTCCCCCTTTGTGTCAATTGGAGCGAGATCTTCACTTCTTGCTTGGGCCAGCAGCAGCGGCAGGTACCTTCTTCTTTACAGTCTGAAACGGACGAGAGATAAGAGCAAGTATCGTTTGTCTGAATCTGATGTACCATTGGATCATATCGTTGAAGTATTTGACATCATCCGCTGCATTCTCTTTACACCGATGGATGATCGACAGCACATGCTCTAGACAAGCAGTGGTATAAAGATGTTTATCCGCTAAGGCAATGAGACATTTATGTCCTTCATCCCTAGTGAACATGACCGAATTACGCCTTGGGTCAATCCTACCCATCTTCATCTGATTGAGATCACTGGCCGATCCAACAGGAGATATCTTCGGTTTCTTCTTGAAGACTGTGGCTATCTCCTGATTCATCAAGGTGACCTCCATGATGTAACAAACTATCATCCTTTTGAGATGGTCTATAATTGGACTATATTCAGCCTCATTCGTCAAAAGGATGTTATGCAGAACGATCCAATCATGGGGGTTGAGGTTCGGTAGATCTGCTAAGGATATAAGATGTTCGGTTCTTGCAGACCCTCTGATCACCCTGAACCGAACGTTGATGAATCTCCCTTCGGTATATGGCTTTAAAACCCGAACGTTAACGATCTTCTGAGCGCTCCATGTTTGGTACTGTTGTTGAGCAGCCTTCAGATAGAATTCGATTAACTCCCTATCAACCTCAGGATTAGGATGAGGGACTTCAAAAATGTTGGAGAAGGCGTGGAAGATAAACGCCTTTCGAGTCAAGGGTATATCGAACTGCGAATCGACAGAATTGTAGCAGTCGAAGGAGATCACCGGTTCGAGCCATAGGATGCTAGGAGTATCTATGGCCTCCTTTATCATTCTCTCCCGAGTCCAAGCAGGGAAAAGAGTCTTCCTGCTCTCGAGGAGATCGTGGGCTTCTTTCTTCTTGCGTTCGGCTTCTTCAGCTTCTCGCGCAACACGGACATTATCATTTTCAACATTGCGACTATTTTTGCGTTTAAGCAAGTCAGCAATGGTTTCTTTATCATCTTCATCTTCTTCCTCAGCTATTTTCTTTCCTTTATCCTTCACACCCGAACCCGAAGTTTGGCCAGTGGGAGGTGGTTCGGTTGTGTGAGCAGCTGTTGAGGAAGGAGGTGGTTTCGATCCGGACTTCACTTCTCCCTCTTGTTTCGGAGTGGACACGAAACTAGGAAGCCCTTCAATTTTGCTGAGAAGGTCCAGGGCAGGAGTAAGTTTTTCAGCAAGGGTTCGCCTCACCGAATGATTGAGAATCGGATCGTGTGCTTCCAGGATGTTGGATAGGGCAGAGTGTACATCCGAAACACATGTTTTAATAACCTCCCGTTCGGATCGAAGAGCTTCAATCTGTTACTGAGAGTTTGAAAGCTGAGCGCTCTTGACCTTGAGGGCGGTGGTTTTACTAGCAAGAACGTCCATTAACGAGTTTTCGGCAGCGAGATCCTCTTGAAGTTTGGCGAGGCGCTCGTCAATGGAGGCACGAAGGGCCGATTTGTCGTCGCTGATGGATTGGCGAAGGGTAGCGAACGATTTCAACTCCGTTGAGACGAACGTGGCCAATTGTTGAACGATTGGTTCCAACGTTGTCTTTGTAGCATCAGCGCTCTCCTGTAAGGACTTCAACAGGGAAGAGGCTTCAGAGAATAGTTTATCGACTTTTGCGGTCGCAGCCTCACAAGCTTTTGTGGAGGCGTCTATTGCTGCAGCGGCTGAAGCGACGGAATCATGTTGAGCCCTGGAGAAGGCATCAACAATCTTCTGAAGAGCGGCTTCAGAGAGAGAGGACTGAGTGTTGGAGGATGAAGCAAGAAGCAAGTCAACCTTCTCGTTTAGCTCCTTAAGATGCTTCTTTGTTACAGGAGCATCGTCCTCGTCGTCGCTTTGGATCTGAAACGGACTAAAGTAGACCGAATCGAAGGTCATATTTTCCCCTCCAAGGAAAGGGTTATCTCCATCAGAGGCATGATCTGGAGATGTTGGGGGTGGGGAAGCTGGGGGTGTGATGGTTTGTGTAGGTTCATGTTGAGTGTTGGTGGGGGTAGTTTCGGGTGGTGGTTGAGTGTGGGTAGGTTCGGTTGTATGCTGGGTTTCGGTTGTATGAGGAGGTTCGGTTACAGGCGGTGTTTCGGTTACATCGGTATGAACCCCCGTATCAGACATGTTGGTTGTAACCTTTGCAGTTGTTGTTGTAGTTGTAGCAGTGAAAATGGGTGGTGGTATAGGGATAGAGGTTTTGGGAATGGTGGTAGAGGGGTTTATGGTAGGAATGGAAGTAGGGATTGTTTGAGTAGGTGAGGGAATTGGTGAGACATGGATTTCCATGTCTGGGGTAGGTGATCGGGGTGGGGTGTTGCCTCTGGGAGGGGTTTCGCCTCTTTGAGAGCCGTCCGAATCCGAACTCTCGCCTTCTGAGTCACTCAAAGAGGAAGTGATTACAAGCTTTCGCTTCGGTTGAGTCTTCCGTCTCTTCGGTTGCGGGGAATGTGCAGGTTTGGTTGGTTTCCTCTTCCTGGGAGAAGGACCTTTAGCAGCTTTGGTCACTTGCTTCCCTTTCTCTGCCTTTTTGCCCCTATTAACAGGCTTGTCAGCATCATGGATGGATTTGAGCATTTCCTATGTGAGTTCCCTAGGTCCAGACGCCTTGAACTCCTTAATGGTCCGGATGATCTTGCTGTCAGATGGAACATCGCTGTACATTGTCTCCGGAATTAAGCCAATGAAAGAAAACTTGGATGCATCTGAGACGATGATCTTCGTGGTATGAAAAGTACCGATCGAAGACATCGATGCACCAGCAGCAGTGGGGACATCAAATTTATCCATCGCCCATTTTGTGATAAGAGTCCAGAACCGGGCATACGACACCTCAGAATGTCGTGAAGAAGAAGAGAGGCTCTGGATGAGTTGTTGCCAGAGAACAAACCCATAGTCAAGATTTACACCATTGTAGACGCCATACATAATCGACAAGAACAGTCGACTAGAACCATCGGATCCTGAGCTCCGTTCAGACAAGCCCTTGAAGAGGACTGTGAACATGCCGTTC
Organism: Lactuca serriola; assembly: GCF_051521515.1. Taxonomy (NCBI): domain Eukaryota; kingdom Viridiplantae; phylum Streptophyta; class Magnoliopsida; order Asterales; family Asteraceae; genus Lactuca; species Lactuca serriola. Next base: position 130,960,203 of record NC_136416.1, on the reverse strand, counting down.
CACTGTGGCGGCAAGCAGGATTTTTTAAACTTCGCGACGGAGGTGAGCGCCTCCGTGTACCCCCATATTGTAAAACATGTTGTAGAGGTGCCCAATCGGAATCGTCTCTGGATTAATTCTTGAAGGGTCAGCAGCAAACCCTAGCAATGTGCCAAATCGTTGTCTAGAAATGGAGGTCTTGTGATCAGAAACTTCGAAGAACACCCTATCGACTGCTTTATCGTAATGTGCAGTCGCATACACCTGCGATAGGAGCTCCATGGGCATAGACTCAACCCTAGAAAGTGCAGGAGCGATTTGTGAGTACTTCAGGCACTCCATGATCGGAAACATGTAGGAATCGTACGCCTGAGGGGTTAGGTCAATCACCAAACACTGTTGAGGGCGAATGGGAAGGATGTGTGAGGTGGCATGGACGGAGGATGATTCTGCCATTGTTGAAGTTGGGAAGAAGAAGATGAACAGTAAAGGCTTTAGGGAATTTTTGCTCTCTTGGAAAATCGGATGCAATAAAGAGGTAAACGGGAGAGGAGATTGCCTTTTATAGTGGGTGAAAGGAGAGAGAAAAATATGTTCAAATCTTCTATGGAAATACGAAAAGGTTTTCCCGAAATGACAGATGCGTGACAGTTAAGGCATGCGATGATCACGTAGGAGAGAGAGTGTCAGATTCCTAGGAACACGCCGCCCAACAAGCACCGTTTCAGCAGAAACCGTTTCAATTCCACACGCGCCTTCATGTGCCAGAGAAGAACCGCTTGAAATTCGCACACGCGTCCATTATGTCAGTTAAAGAATGGGTGTTTCGAATTCGCATGCGTCCCTTTTTAACCGCCGTTTGAAATTCAATCTTATTATCTCCCGCCTGAGTCAGCAACCCTTCATCTTATCTTTTAAATGGCATCTTTTGAATTAATTTCCCACGTGGATGATTTTTGACCACAACTCGATAATTAACCACCAAAGCAATAATACAGCCTGTAATTATTAGTACCAGAATTTTGGAAAATCAAAGATTTTCGTGCTAAGAGTGTAAAAAGAAAAGAAATAAAGCAACTCTTTTTGGGAATAACTGTGATGTCAATAATGACACGAAACAAATGATCCCGGGCACGAATCTCTTCCTTCAAGATCAAGAGAGACCTTAAAGTGTTGATGTGGTTTCCCGTTAAATGACGATCAAACACTTATTAATAAATGTTGAAAGGCTTCTTTTAAATAGGCTACTTAAGGGTGGCTTTCGCTTTGATGCAACAATTCTAATCTTGAAATAAGAAAGAAAGTGAACAAAGTACTTGTGAGACCGGTGTAGTCTGTTGAACAAGTAGGTAGGAATAAAGTTTAAATTGGCTTTGAAAATATAAAATCTCAACAAAAAAAAATTTAAAAACTGGATCCCAAGGGAAGAAATGTTATTGTGTTTTACAATTTCATAGGAATCACACAAAATAAAAATTTGAGATTTCATTAAGATACATCCGTTAATTCTTTGGTGAAAACTTGAGCAAATTTATTGTTCACCGTCAATTCAGATTTGGTGTTGAATTTTGGGTTTCACTCAGCTCGTAGTGGCACGAAACTGAGATCATAAACACAGTTGTTGTGTAACCATAAACCTCAGTGGTAATTTCTGAGAGTCTCAATGGTTACGTTGATGAAACGAATGTAATGGAGAAATGTAATGGAGATGGTGTAAGAAATTAAAGTACCTCTGCTGCGAAAATAAGGACCAAGCAGAAAACTCTTATCTCATGTGAGAAGAGAGTGAGGTAGCTCACGATTAGAATAAATATGATAGCCTAATTGGGAAGACAAGGTTTGTTTATACCAAGTCATTAAGGCTATTATTCAGAATCTTATGAGGCTTGGGACACATACAACAGCATGCTTCTAGGGACACTTAAGTAATCCAACAATTATATCCCCATAAACAAACGAACACAAAAAAAAATAAAAGAGAAAAATATTTTTGTAGTTTTTGATATATATTAAAAAAGATAAAAGAAAAAGAAGAAAAAAATAAAAAATTAGCAAGAAAAAAAATAAGACTTAGAAAGAGAAGAAAAAAAAACTTTGGAAAAATTTGGTAACCGAACCCGAACGTTCGGTTGGTTTCGGTTGAGGAAAGTTTTGAAAAAAACCGAACCCGAGCGTTCGGTTGGTTTCGGTTTAAGAAAATTTTGAAAAACCGAACCCGAGCGTTCGGATGGTTTCGGTTTAAGAAAATTTGGAAAAACCGAACCCGAGCTTTCGGTTGGTTTCGGTTTAAGAAAATTTGGAAAAACCGAACCCGAGCGTTCGGTTGGTTTCGGTTAAAGAAAATTTTGAAAAACCGAACCCGAACCTTCGGTAGGTTTCGGTTTTGGAAAATTTTGAGAAACCGAACCCGAACCTTCGGTAGGTTTCGGTTTTGGAAAATTTTGAGAAAACCAAGGAATTTAGGCTTGCAATAAGAAAATACTTTTGACAATAAGAGAAACAACTGTACATGAAATTTACAACCAAGAAAACTACCTTTGTGGTGATGAGCGAGTCAGATGATTTAACCGAACCTGAACGTTCGGTCAATTTCGCTTCTTACTTTTGAGGTTGAGAGATAGTTTGAGGTACTGACTCTGATTCCATCATACCTAGCCCTTGTAAAATTCTGTTGAATGATGCTTCAGGAAGAGCTTTGGTAAAGACGTCAGCCAGTTGATCAGTGGTTCTTACAAAGTGTACTTCAACGTTTCCATCTTCCACATGATCTTTGATGAAGTGATACCTTAGTGCTATGTGTTTGGTTTTAGAGTGTTGCACTGGGTTATGACAGATCCTAATTGCACTTTCAGAGTCACAATACAGTGGGATCTTCTTCATATTGAGTCCATAGTCTCGAAGTTGACTCTGGATCCAAATCACTTGAGAGGTGCAGGATGCAGCGGCTATGTATTCAGCTTCGGCAGTAGACAACGACACGCACGTTTGTTTCTTTGATTGCCAGCTACCCAACTTCCCGTCAAGGAATTGACAGCCGCCAGTGGTGCTTTTTCTGTCGAGTCCACATCCTCCGAGGTCTGCATCTGAGTAGGCTTGAACGAAGAAGCCTGAGTTGGAAGGATACCATAGACCTAAGGAGGCAGTTCGCTTGAGATATCATAAAATGTTCTTCACTGCAAGCATGTGAGGTTCGCGTGGGTTTGCCTGAAATCTAGCACAGTAACACACAGAAAACATGATGTCAGGCCTGCTAGCAGTAAGATACATTAGTGAGCCTATCATTTGACGATAGAGCGTGATATCAACAGCCGGTTTGTCCAGAGATGGAGTTAGCTTGGTGCCGAATGCCATTGGGACTTTGATTTTAGAATCTCCCATCATGCCAAATTTTGCTAAGAGAGTCTTCGTGTAAGCTTCCTGATTGATAAAGATGCCTTCGGGTCCCTGTCTAATATTTAAGCCAAGGAAAAAGTTAATAGGACCCATTGAGCTCATTTCAAATTTAGTCTCCATCAGCTTTCTGAATTCAGCTGTTAGGCTGGGATTCGTTGAGCCAAAAATGATATCATCGACATAAATTTGAACGATAATAAGGTGGTTACCTTCCTTTTTGCGAAAGAAGGTTGGGTCAACCGAACCTTGTTTGAATTTAGACATCTTTAAGAATTTAGTTAGCGTTTCATACCAGGCTCTCGGAGCTTGTTTGAGTCCATACACAGCTTTATCCAGAATGTAGCAATGATTGGGATACTTTTCGTTCACGAAACCAGGAGGTTGCTCCACGTACACTGTTTCTTCGAGTTCTCCATTAAGAAATGCACACTTGACGTCCATTTGGAAAACTTCAAAGTTTTTGTGGGCAGCATAGGCAAGAAATATTCTTACAGATTCCAGCCTAGCTACAGGAGCGAAAGTCTCTTCATAATCAATCCCTTCCTCCTGACAATATCCTTTTACTACCAGACGAGCTTTGTTCCTTATAACGTTCCCTTCCTTGTCCATTTTATTCCTAAAGACCCATTTGAGACCAACAACCGAGGCATCTGGAGGAGTTGGAATGAGGCGCCAGACTTTGTTGCTTTCAAATTCGTTCAGTTCGTCTTGCATCGCTTGAACCCAATTAGAGTGATCGAGAGCAGTGTTAACTGTCTTCGGTTCAACTTTTGATACGAATGAGTTAAACATGCAAAACTCAACTTTGGAAAATAAGGATGTCTGTTTTGCCTTTAGTTGTGATCGGGTCAGAACCTTTTCAGAGACATCACCAACCACTTGAGAGACAAAATGATCTCTGGTCCATTTGGTGAGGGGAGGGTAGTTTGGATCAAAGGTTGGGTCCAGTTCAGCATTGATCATTTCTTCTGGCTTGGATTGGCTTTCGTAGTCGAATGACATATCAGCTTGCTCCCCCTCGATAGATGAGCTTTCTGGAATGCTTTGAGAAACTTCAGGTTCAGTGGTTTTCTTGTGGTGCTGGGCTTTCAAGCGTTGATGCACCTTCGGATGGTGAAGCAGTTTCGGTTAGTGAAGTGCTTTCGGGAGCAGTTGGGGACCTTGGCTCCCCCTCAACATGTGAGATCGGCTGAGTTGATGACGATTGATCCTCCCCCTCGACTAAAGCATTGTTTTACGGAGGTTCGTTAGAATTCGATTCTCCTTCATTCATTCTCCTGGCAGCTTCTTCGACAATTTGTTTCATGTGGTCTACCTTGTTGTCTGCTGCGCCTGCTTCTGAGAGAGTAGCTTTCTCTGGTTCGTCAAATAGCTCCATAAACTTCTCGAATAGATTAGCGATCGAGACTGTGACTTGGCTAGTTTGAGGAAAGATTTCCCCAGCTGTGTCTTCTTTGGCCTGTAGCTTTTTGACATAGCTATCATCGAAAGTCACGTAATAAGTCTCTTCGATTTTTCTTGAACGCTTGTTTAATACTCTGTATGCTTTGGAAGTGAGAGAGTAGCCCAGAAAGATTCCCTCGTCGGCTTTGACATCGAACTTGTTGCGGTGTTCTTTAGAGTTAAAGATGAAACACCGTGAGCCGAACACATGGAAAAATTTCACATTGGGCTTCCTGTTGTTGAGAATCTCATAAGGTGTGAGCGTGAATCGCTTGTTGAGATATGACCTGTTCTGTGTAAAACAAGCAGCAGAAATAGCATCAGCCCAAAAGTAAAGAGGTAAGGAAGCGAAACTTAGCATGGTTCGGGCAGCTTCACACAAAGATCGGTTTCGTCTTTCGACAATTCCGTTCTGTTGAGGTGTGTAGGGAGCTGAGAAGTTGTGACTTATTCCCTTTTCTGCCAGAAATTCTTCAAATTCTCTATTTTTGAATTCCAGACCATTGTCGCTCCTGATGTTGCGAACGACCTTCTTGAGCTGTACTTCAATCTGCTTGATGAACACTTTCAGCTTATGAGTCGCTTCAGATTTGAGCTTTAGAAAGAACACCCATGTAAACCGCGAAAAGTCATCAACAATAACAAGAATATACTTGCTACCACCGATGCTTTCGATAGATGATGGAACACACAAATCAATATGAAGTAATTCGAGTGGTTCAACAACTTTCGTGTTAATTATAGATGGATGACTTTGACGACTCTGCTTCCCCATTTCGCATGCAGCACACAAATGATCTCTGTCGAACTTGAGCAATGGAAGACCTCGAACATGACCTCCAGTGACAAGTTTGTTGATATCTTTAAAGTTGAGATGAGAGAGTCTTCGGTGCCACAACCAGCTTTCGTCAGTTTGTGCTTTTGATAACAGGCATATAGCTGGGTTTCCTTTGATGGGTTTGAGGTTTAGAGGAAACATTTCACCCTTACGCTCTGATTTGAGAATTACTTTCTTCGTCTTCTTCTCAATAATTTCAGAACCTTCATCGTCGAATGAGACTTTGAGACCGGTACCTCCAACAAGCTGAGATACACTGATGAGGTTGTGTTGTAGTCCTTCCACATATGCCACCTTCCTTATAGTAAAATCACCATTAGTAATCATTCCGTATCCCTTTATGGTGCCGAAGGAGTTGTTTCCAAACTTGACGTTGCCACCATTTGTAAGAGACCTGTATTCCCTGAGCTCTTCTTTCCTCCCTGTCATGTGACGCGAGCAGCCACTATCGATGTGCCATTCTTCGTCAAACTGCTCGTCACTTATAACCTGCAAAAATTAAGCAGATTTAGGAACCCAAAGTTTCTTGGGTCCACGTGAGCCTTTCACAGGTACAGGAATAGTAAGAGAGATGTCAACAAGATATGTTCGTTTTATTAGTGTTGTTTCATCTTTCTTTTTGATGGTAAAAACTTTGATTTTAACAAGATTAGGTGCGTTTGGTTTAGACTCTGGTTTGGATGCAGAACCCTTCTGTTTGCCTTTTTGTTCAGCTGACGAATGAGATTTTTGAGAATGAACAGAATGAACTTTAGAGCGAGATGGAGATAAACTGGAAGAATTAGAAGAATTAGATGAGTGAGATTGAGAGGGCTTAGATTGAGATGACTTCTTGGCTGGAGACTCTAGGTAACCTTTTTGCTTTTGATCATTGGTGGGACTGACCTTAGAGTTTTGATCTCTTTTGATTTCAGAACCGAACCTTTGCTTTCGGTTGGTTTCATTCTCTGAACCGAACCTTTGCTTTCGGTTGGAGTCATCCTCAGAACCGAACCTTTGCTTTCGGTTGTAGTGGCTCTCGTGTTTTTTAACAGGATTATTCTCAAACTTTAGATTCTTGTCTTGATGTGAGAAATATGCATTCTAGGATTGCCAGAATTGTTTCCTTTCAGAGAGATTCTTCCTGTATCTCTGGTTCCTTTGACGTTTCTGATTCCTCATCTGCTTCGGTTGATGATGGATGTTGGCTTTCATTTTCGGTTTCTCTTTGGCTGGTTCACTTTGAACAGTGGAAGTTTCACTTTGAACTGAGGAACTAAAGGGAATGTCTTCTTTTACCGAACTTCCATTTTCTTGAGGAATGTCTTTCGTACCACTGGTACTTGGCACATCGAAATTATCTGGCTTGTTCAAGGGTTTTGGTATGTATCTATCTTTACTTTTCCAAGAGGTCCTTTCAGATAAGCCTACCGTTTCATCAGCATTATCGATTGGAGCTGACCAGAAGAACTCATCGCAGCCATCAGCATTGTCTTCGTTTACAATTGCTGTGAGTTCAGCAGTCTGATGTTCGGTTACTCTGATGACCTTGTACACTTGATTTGGAGTGGTCCTAACCTTTTGATATACAACGACTTTCTCTGCTAAGATTGGGGACTTTTGTTGGGACAATCGAGCGAACTCCACTGAATTTTCTGAAATTAGATTCTTGTGGTTTTCAGGTTCGTTTTTCACAAATTCTGAGCAGTCAACCGTGTCCTCTACAGAAATTTCACTCATATTATCATCCTCATTAAGCTCAGATGCATTTTCAACATCAATTTTGTTTTCTGAGCTCAAGTTGGAGTTTAAAGAGTCAAATTTTGTATGGTTTCGGTTCTCAGTTTAAGTCTATCATTTTCATCCAAAAGGTTTTTAAGCATGTCCTTATGGTCCTTGGATTTAATGAAAAATTCTATTTTGTCCAGTCCATACATATAGGTCGGATTGACGTCATCAGATGATATCACACTATCACAATTATAAGCTTCAGCATCAGTACTAAAGGAAGGGCAAAATCATGCGATGAATCTTTTGTCCTATTTCACAATCCAAGTGAAGCTAAGTAATATTAGTGTAAAGACATTTTGCAATCAAACAAAAAACATTTCGCTGTTTTAACAGCTTTAAATTGTCTCTTTGTAAATAAATATTTTCATCTTTTATTTTGACTAATTCCGACTCCTTCAACTCGATCCACATGCGCCGTTCCTCACTCTTCGAAGACACCCTGCTTAATTGATCAATTAGGTTAGAATTGGTGACTCGAGTTTGAGTTAAACTACTATCTAGATGAGAGATTCGTGAATTAACACTTTTTAGTTCTTTTTCATATGAGCATTGTGGTACTTTAAATGAAACAAAAACCGATTGTACCTTCTTGATCAGTTCATCGAGCTCGTTGAACTGCACGCTGAGTGGTTTGGCTGTAAAGCACATATCCTGCTGCCCCTTCGGTTCATTGCTTCCACCATCAATGAATGGTCATAGTGGACAGCAAGCCAAAAACTTACCAAATACAAATTATTTTGGATTCGCCAATTTGAAATACTATAGGAGTATTATTAAATAGTTGTACAATAAAATAATGGTGCTCCGTAAAAATATAGTTAAAAATAGTAAGTCGTTAAATAGAAATTTCTTTTCTTATAAAGTTCTCATACCTCTATCCTAGTACAGACAAATGGCCGGATTCCATTTACCAGGAGATCCCTACTACCCAAACAAAGGCAACGGCGGTTGGATAGAAGAAGACCCGGAGGAAGAACCCGAAGGAGTTATTGAAGTAGAATTCGAAGTCGAAGTCGGAGAGGAATTCGAATCGACGAAGAGATCGAGGAAATTTCTAGCGGAACAGACTCCGAGCCGGAAGTAATCGACCCTCCCATCCCTCATCCTCCCGTAATCAGACCATATCAACCGGGACCCATCCCCATTTGGGGAAGCCACCTCTACTACTAGAGCCGCCAGCAAGGTGTACGCCCTCCTTTCGGCATGTGCCGAGATTTTTACAATGTCAGTGGGGGAGGCTCAGCTGATCGAGCACTTCATGTCGTCGTGAATGCTATAGCTAACCAGAACTACCAAGCGGACCAACAAGCAGCCAGAGTTCGCGAGATCAATGTTGCTACCCAAGGTAACGCCGCTGACATCCGTCGTTGGGAAGGACTACATGAGAATACCCAAATCTACACGGGAACACTTCAGAACCAAATGATAACGGCTCTAGCAGAAATAAGAGAAATGAAGGAACAACAAGCAGATCTCGAGAGGCGACTAATGGGAGTCAAACTGTCGGATGCCGAATCTAGCTCAAAACGCCGCAAGTAGAGCTTGTTCGATGCCCAACAATTTTGTTATAAAATAGGATCTCGGATAAAAGTTTTTCTTTCCGCTTGTAACTATAGTCGGAGACCTCTAAGTAGGTCAAATTTTCCAAGCAAGACATGTAACACACTGATAAGATTAAAACTTAATCTTGAAGATCGATTAGATCTTAAACAGGTAAATAAAGATTAAACAGCAAGAACACGAAAACAATGAACAACTCAAGAATGAATCAAACGTGTCGAATGATTATAAAACAACCCTCAGAAGAGCTCGACAAAGAACATCAACTGTAGAGGGTTAGAAGGTTTACAGGAACGATAAAGAAAATCAAAGCTATCGTAAATCTCTCTATTGTATTCTAGATCGTTAACCTAATATGCATGCAAGCATATTCTTATATAGTAAACCTAACAGGCTCACGGTTGGACAGGCCCAAACCGGAGTACAAAACTATTGGACTATTAGCTGAGCCCAATGACGCAATACTAAACGAATCTGCAACCCAACAATCTCCCCCTTTGTGTCAATTGGAGCGAGATCTTCACTTCTTGCTTAGGCCAGCAGCAGCGGCAGGTACCTTCTTCTTTACAGTCTGAAACGGACGAGAGATAAGAGCAAGTATCGTTTGTCTGAATCTGATGTACCATTGGATCATATCGTTGAAGTATTTGACATCGTCCGCTGCATTCTCTTTACACCGATGGATGATCGACAGCACATGCTCTAGACAAGCAGTGGTATAAAGATGTTTATCCGCTAAGGCAAAGAGACATTTTTGTCCTTCATCCCTAGTGAACATGACCGAATTACGCCTTGGGTCAATCCTACCCATCTTCATCTGATTGAGATCACTGGCCGATCCAACAGGAGATATCTTCGGTTTCTTCTTGAAGACTGTGGCTATCTCCTGATTCATCAAGGTGACCTCCATGATGTAACAAACTATCATCCTTTTGAGATGGTCTATAATTGGACTATATTCAGCCTCATTCGTCAAAAGGATGTTATGCAGAATGATCCAATCATGGGGGTTGAGGTTCGGTAGATCTGCTAAGGATATAAGATGTTCGGTTCTTGCAGACCCTCTGATCACCCTGAACCGAACGTTGATGAATCTCCCTTCGGTATATGGCTTTAAAACCCGAACGTTAACGATCTTCTGAGCGCTCCATGTTTGGTACTGTTGTTGAGCAGCCTTCAGATAGAATTCGATTAACTCCCTATCAACCTCAGGATTAGGATGAGGGACTTCAAAAATGTTGGAGAAGGCGTGGAAGATAAACGCCTTTCGAGTCAAGGGTATATCGAACTGCGAATCGACAGAATTGTAGCAGTCGAAGGAGATCACCGGTTCGAGCCATAGGATGCTAGGAGTATCTATGGCCTCCTTTATCATTCTCTCCCGAGTCCAAGCAGGGAAAAGAGTCTTCCTGCTCTCGAGGAGATCGTGGGCTTCTTTCTTCTTGCGTTCGGCTTCTTCAGCTTCTCGCGCAACACGGACATTATCATTTTCAACATTGCGACTATTTTTGCGTTTAAGCAAGTCAGCAATGGTTTCTTTATCATCTTCATCTTCTTCCTCAGCTATTTTCTTTCCTTTATCCTTCACACCCGAACCCGAAGTTTGGCCAGTGGGAGGTGGTTCGGTTGTGTGAGCAGCTGTTGAGGAAGGAGGTGGTTTCGATCCGGACTTCACTTCTCCCTCTTGTTTCGGAGTGGACACGAAACTAGGAAGCCCTTCAATTTTGCTGAGAAGGTCCAGGGCAGGAGTAAGTTTTTCAGCAAGGGTTCGCCTCACCGAATGATTGAGAATCGGATCGTGTGCTTCCAGGATGTTGGATAAGGCAGAGTGTACATCCGAAACACATGTTTTAATAACCTCCCGTTCGGATCGAAGAGCTTCAATCTGTTACTGAGAGTTTGAAAGCTGAGCGCTCTTGACCTTGAGGGCGGTGGTTTTACTAGCAAGAACGTCCATTAACGAGTTTTCGGCAGCGAGATCCTCTTGAAGTTTGGCGAGGCGCTCGTCAATGGAGGCACGAAGGGCCGAGTTGTCGTCGCTGATGGATTGGCGAAGGGTAGCGAACGATTTCAACTCCGTTGAGACGAACGTGGCCAATTGTTGAACGATTGGTTCCAACGTTGTCTTTGTAGCATCAGTGCTCTCCTGTAAGGACTTCAACAGGGAAGAGGCTTCAGAGAATAGTTTATCGACTTTTGCGGTCGCAGCCTCACAAGCTTTTGTGGAGGCGTCTATTGCTGCAGCGGCTGAAGCGACGGAATCATGTTGAGCCCTGGAGAAGGCATCAACAATCTTCTGAAGAGCGGCTTCAGAGAGAGAGGACTGAGTGTTGGAGGATGAAGCAAGAAGCAAGTCAACCTTCTCGTTTAGCTCCTTAAGATGCTTCTTTGTTACAGGAGCATCGTCCTCGTCGTCGCTTTGGATCTGAAACGGACTAAAGTAGACCGAATCGAAGGTCATATTTTCCCCTCCAAGGAAAGGGTTATCTCCATCAGAGGCATGATCTGGAGATGTTGGGGGTGGGGAAGCTGGGGGTGTGATGGTTTGTGTAGGTTCAGGTTGAGTGTTGGTGGGGGTAGTTTCGGGTGGTGGTTGAGTGTGGGTAGGTTCGGTTGTATGCTGGGTTTCGGTTGTATGAGGAGGTTCGGTTACAGGCGGTGTTTCGGTTACATCGGTATGAACCCCCGTATCAAACATGTTGGTTGTAACCTTTGCAGTTGTTGTTGTAGTTGTAGCAGTGAAAATGGGTGGTGGTATAGGGATAGAGGTTTTGGGAATGGTGGTAGAGGGGTTTATGGTAGGAATGGAAGTAGGGATTGTTTGAGTAGGTGAGGGAATTGGTGAGACATGGATTTCCATGTCTGGGGTAGGTGATCGGGGTGGGGTGTTGCCTCTGGGAGGGGTTTCGCCTCTTTGAGAGCCGTCCGAATCCGAACTCTCGCCTTCTGAGTCACTCAAAGAGGAAGTGATTACAAGCTTTCGCTTCGGTTGAGTCTTCCGTCTCTTCGGTTGCGGGGAATGTGCAGGTTTGGTTGGTTTCCTCTTCCTGGGAGAAGGACCTTTAGCAGCTTTGGTCACTTGCTTCCCTTTCTCTGCCTTTTTGCCCCTATTAACAGGCTTGTCAGCATCATGGATGGATTTGAGCATTTCCTATGTGAGTTCCCTAGGTCCAGACGCCTTGAACTCCTTAATGGTCCGGATGATCTTGCTGTCAGATGGAACATCGCTGTACATTGTCTCCGGAATTAAGCCAATGAAAGAAAACTTGGATGCATCTGAGACGATGATCTTCGTGGTATGAAAAGTACCGATCGAAGACATCGATGCACCAGCAGCAGTGGGGACATCAAATTTATCCATCGCCCATTTTGTGATAAGAGTCCAGAACCGGGCATACGACACCTCAGAATGTCGTGAAGAAGAAGAGAGGCTCTGGATGAGTTGTTGCCAGAGAACAAACCCATAGTCAAGATTTACACCATTGTAGACGCCATACATAATCGACAAGAACAGTCGACTAGAACCATCGGATCCTGAGCTCCGTTCAGACAAGCCCTTGAAGAGGACTGTGAACATGCCGTTCCACTGTGGCGGCAAGCAGGATTTTTTAAACTTCGCGACGGAGGTGAGCGCCTCCGTGTACCCCCATATTGTAAAACATGTTGTAGAGGTGCCCAATCGGAATCGTCTCTGGATTAATTCTTGAAGGGTCAGCAGCAAACCCTAGCAATGTGCCAAATCGTTGTCTAGAAATGGAGGTCTTGTGATCAGAAACTTCGAAGAACACCCTATCGACTGCTTTATCGTAATGTGCAGTCGCATACACCTGCGATAGGAGCTCCATGGGCATAGACTCAACCCTAGAAAGTGCAGGAGCGATTTGTGAGTACTTCAGGCACTCCATGATCGGAAACATGTAGGAATCGTACGCCTGAGGGGTTAGGTCAATCACCAAACACTGTTGAGGGCGAATGGGAAGGATGTGTGAGGTGGCATGGACGGAGGATGATTCTGCCATTGTTGAAGTTGGGAAGAAGAAGATGAACAGTAAAGGCTTTAGGGAATTTTTGCTCTCTTGGAAAATCGGATGCAATAAAGAGGTAAACGGGAGAGGAGATTGCCTTTTATAGTGGGTGAAAGGAGAGAGAAAAATATGTTCAAATCTTCTATGGAAATACGAAAAGGTTTTCCCGAAATGACAGATGCGTGACAGTTAAGGCATGCGATGATCACGTAGGAGAGAGAGTGTCAGATTCCTAGGAACACGCCGCCCAACAAGCACCGTTTCAGCAGAAACCGTTTCAATTCCACACGCGCCTTCATGTGCCAGAGAAGAACCGCTTGAAATTCGCACACGCGTCCATTATGTCAGTTAAAGAATGGGTGTTTCGAATTCGCATGCGTCCCTTTTTAACCGCCGTTTGAAATTCAATCTTATTATCTCCCGCCTGAGTCAGCAACCCTTCATCTTATCTTTTAAATGGCATCTTTTGAATTAATTTCCCACGTGGATGATTTTTGACCACAACTCGATAATTAACCACCAAAGCAATAATACAGCCTGTAATTATTAGTACCAGAATTTTGGAAAATCAAAGATTTTCGTGCTAAGAGTGTAAAAAGAAAAGAAATAAAGCAACTCTTTTTGGGAATAACTGTGATGTCAATAATGACACGAAACAAATGATCCCGGGCACGAATCTCTTCCTTCAAGATCAAGAGAGACCTTAAAGTGTTGATGTGGTTTCCCGTTAAATGACGATCAAACACTTATTAATAAATGTTGAAAGGCTTCTTTTAAATAGGCTACTTAAGGGTGGCTTTCGCTTTGATGCAACAATTCTAATCTTGAAATAAGAAAGAAAGTGAACAAAGTACTTGTGAGACCGGTGTAGTCTGTTGAACAAGTAGGTAGGAATAAAGTTTAAATTGGCTTTGAAAATATAAAATCTCAACAAAAAAAAATTTAAAAACTGGATCCCAAGGGAAGAAATGTTATTGTGTTTTACAATTTCATAGGAATCACACAAAATAAAAATTTGAGATTTCATTAAGATACATCCGTTAATTCTTTGGTGAAAACTTGAGCAAATTTATTGTTCACCGTCAATTCAGATTTGGTGTTGAATTTTGGGTTTCACTCAGCTCGTAGTGGCACGAAACTGAGATCATAAACACAGTTGTTGTGTAACCATAAACCTCAGTGGTAATTTCTGAGAGTCTCAATGGTTACGTTGATGAAACGAATGTAATGGAGAAATGTAATGGAGATGGTGTAAGAAATTAAAGTACCTCTGCTGCGAAAATAAGGACCAAGCAGAAAACTCTTATCTCATGTGAGAAGAGAGTGAGGTAGCTCACGATTAGAATAAATATGATAGCCTAATTGGGAAGACAAGGTTTGTTTATACCAAGTCATTAAGGCTATTATTCAGAATCTTATGAGGCTTGGGACACATACAACAGCATGCTTCTAGGGACACTTAAGTAATCCAACAATTATATCCCCATAAACAAACGAACACAAAAAAAAATAAAAGAGAAAAATATTTTTGTAGTTTTTGATATATATTAAAAAAGATAAAAGAAAAAGAAGAAAAAAATAAAAAATTAGCAAGAAAAAAAATAAGACTTAGAAAGAGAAGAAAAAAAAACTTTGGAAAAATTTGGTAACCGAACCCGAACGTTCGGTTGGTTTCGGTTGAGGAAAGTTTTGAAAAAAACCGAACCCGAGCGTTCGGTTGGTTTCGGTTTAAGAAAATTTTGAAAAACCGAACCCGAGCGTTCGGATGGTTTCGGTTTAAGAAAATTTGGAAAAACCGAACCCGAGCTTTCGGTTGGTTTCGGTTTAAGAAAATTTGGAAAAACCGAACCCGAGCGTTCGGTTGGTTTCGGTTAAAGAAAATTTTGAAAAACCGAACCCGAACCTTCGGTAGGTTTCGGTTTTGGAAAATTTTGAGAAACCGAACCCGAACCTTCGGTAGGTTTCGGTTTTGGAAAATTTTGAGAAAACCAAGGAATTTAGGCTTGCAATAAGAAAATACTTTTGACAATAAGAGAAACAACTGTACATGAAATTTACAACCAAGAAAACTACCTTTGTGGTGATGAGCGAGTCAGATGATTTAACCGAACCTGAACGTTCGGTCAATTTCGCTTCTTACTTTTGAGGTTGAGAGATAGTTTGAGGTACTGACTCTGATTCCATCATACCTAGCCCTTGTAAAATTCTGTTGAATGATGCTTCAGGAAGAGCTTTGGTAAAGACGTCAGCCAGTTGATCAGTGGTTCTTACAAAGTGTACTTCAACGTTTCCATCTTCCACATGATCTTTGATGAAGTGATACCTTAGTGCTATGTGTTTGGTTTTAGAGTGTTGCACTGGGTTATGACAGATCCTAATTGCACTTTCAGAGTCACAATACAGTGGGATCTTCTTCATATTGAGTCCATAGTCTCGAAGTTGACTCTGGATCCAAATCACTTGAGAGGTGCAGGATGCAGCGGCTATGTATTCAGCTTCGGCAGTAGACAACGACACGCACGTTTGTTTCTTTGATTGCCAGCTACCCAACTTCCCGTCAAGGAATTGACAGCCGCCAGTGGTGCTTTTTCTGTCGAGTCCACATCCTCCGAGGTCTGCATCTGAGTAGGCTTGAACGAAGAAGCCTGAGTTGGAAGGATACCATAGACCTAAGGAGGCAGTTCGCTTGAGATATCATAAAATGTTCTTCACTGCAAGCATGTGAGGTTCGCGTGGGTTTGCCTGAAATCTAGCACAGTAACACACAGAAAACATGATGTCAGGCCTGCTAGCAGTAAGATACATTAGTGAGCCTATCATTTGACGATAGAGCGTGATATCAACAGCCGGTTTGTCCAGAGATGGAGTTAGCTTGGTGCCGAATGCCATTGGGACTTTGATTTTAGAATCTCCCATCATGCCAAATTTTGCTAAGAGAGTCTTCGTGTAAGCTTCCTGATTGATAAAGATGCCTTCGGGTCCCTGTCTAATATTTAAGCCAAGGAAAAAGTTAATAGGACCCATTGAGCTCATTTCAAATTTAGTCTCCATCAGCTTTCTGAATTCAGCTGTTAGGCTGGGATTCGTTGAGCCAAAAATGATATCATCGACATAAATTTGAACGATAATAAGGTGGTTACCTTCCTTTTTGCGAAAGAAGGTTGGGTCAACCGAACCTTGTTTGAATTTAGACATCTTTAAGAATTTAGTTAGCGTTTCATACCAGGCTCTCGGAGCTTGTTTGAGTCCATACACAGCTTTATCCAGAATGTAGCAATGATTGGGATACTTTTCGTTCACGAAACCAGGAGGTTGCTCCACGTATACTGTTTCTTCGAGTTCTCCATTAAGAAATGCACACTTGACGTCCATTTGGAAAACTTCAAAGTTTTTGTGGGCAGCATAGGCAAGAAATATTCTTACAGATTCCAGCCTAGCTACAGGAGCGAAAGTCTCTTCATAATCAATCCCTTCCTCCTGACAATATCCTTTTACTACCAGACGAGCTTTGTTCCTTATAACGTTCCCTTCCTTGTCCATTTTATTCCTAAAGACCCATTTGAGACCAACAACCGAGGCATCTGGAGGAGTTGGAATGAGGCGCCAGACTTTGTTGCTTTCAAATTCGTTCAGTTCGTCTTGCATCGCTTGAACCCAATTAGAGTGATCGAGAGCAGTGTTAACTGTCTTCGGTTCAACTTTTGATACGAATGAGTTAAACATGCAAAACTCAACTTTGGAAAATAAGGATGTCTGTTTTGCCTTTAGTTTGTGATCGGGTCAGAACCTTTTCAGAGACATCACCAACCACTTGAGAGACAAAATGATCTCTGGTCCATTTGGTGAGGGGAGGGTAGTTTGGATCAAAGGTTGGGTCCAGTTCAGCATTGATCATTTCTTCTGGCTTGGATTGGCTTTCGTAGTCGAATGACATATCAGCTTGCTCCCCCTCGATAGATGAGCTTTCTGGAATGCTTTGAGAAACTTCAGGTTCAGTGGTTTTCTTGTGGTGCTGGGCTTTCAAGCGTTGATGCACCTTCGGATGGTGAAGCAGTTTCGGTTAGTGAAGTGCTTTCGGGAGCAGTTGGGGACCTTGGCTCCCCCTCAACATGTGAGATCGGCTGAGTTGATGACGATTGATCCTCCCCCTCGACTGAAGCATTGTTTTACGGAGGTTCGTTAGAATTCGATTCTCCTTCATTCATTCTCCTGGCAGCTTCTTCGACAATTTGTTTCATGTGGTCTACCTTGTTGTCTGCTGCGCCTGCTTCTGAGAGAGTAGCTTTCTCTGGTTCGTCAAATAGCTCCATAAACTTCTCGAATAGATTAGCGATCGAGACTGTGACTTGGCTAGTTTGAGGAAAGATTTCCCCAGCTGTGTCTTCTTTGGCCTGTAGCTTTTTGACATAGCTATCATCGAAAGTCACGTAATAAGTCTCTTCGATTTTTCTTGAACGCTTGTTTAATACTCTGTATGCTTTGGAAGTGAGAGAGTAGCCCAGAAAGATTCCCTCGTCGGCTTTGACATCGAACTTGTTGCGGTGTTCTTTAGAGTTAAAGATGAAACACCGTGAGCCGAACACATGGAAAAATTTCACATTGGGCTTCCTGTTGTTGAGAATCTCATAAGGTGTGAGCGTGAATCGCTTGTTGAGATATGACCTGTTCTGTGTAAAACAAGCAGCAGAAATAGCATCAGCCCAAAAGTAAAGAGGTAAGGAAGCGAAACTTAGCATGGTTCGGGCAGCTTCACACAAAGATCGGTTTCGTCTTTCGACAATTCCGTTCTGTTGAGGTGTGTAGGGAGCTGAGAAGTTGTGACTTATTCCCTTTTCTGCCAGAAATTCTTCAAATTCTCTATTTTTGAATTCCAGACCATTGTCGCTCCTGATGTTGCGAACGACCTTCTTGAGCTGTACTTCAATCTGCTTGATGAACACTTTCAGCTTATGAGTCGCTTCAGATTTGAGCTTTAGAAAGAACACCCATGTAAACCGCGAAAAGTCATCAACAATAACAAGAATATACTTGCTACCACCGATGCTTTCGATAGATGATGGAACACACAAATCAATATGAAGTAATTCGAGTGGTTCAACAACTTTCGTGTTAATTATAGATGGATGACTTTGACGACTCTGCTTCCCCATTTCGCATGCAGCACACAAATGATCTCTGTCGAACTTGAGCAATGGAAGACCTCGAACATGACCTCCAGTGACAAGTTTGTTGATATCTTTAAAGTTGAGATGAGAGAGTCTTCGGTGCCACAACCAGCTTTCGTCAGTTTGTGCTTTTGATAACAGGCATATAGCTGGGTTTCCTTTGATGGGTTTGAGGTTTAGAGGAAACATTTCACCCTTACGCTCTGATTTGAGAATTACTTTCTTCGTCTTCTTCTCAATAATTTCAGAACCTTCATCGTCGAATGAGACTTTGAGACCGGTACCTCCAACAAGCTGAGATACACTGATGAGGTTGTGTTGTAGTCCTTCCACATATGCCACCTTCCTTATAGTAAAATCACCATTAGTAATCATTCCGTATCCCTTTATGGTGCCGAAGGAGTTGTTTCCAAACTTGACGTTGCCACCATTTGTAAGAGACCTGTATTCCCTGAGCTCTTCTTTCCTCCCTGTCATGTGACGCGAGCAGCCACTATCGATGTGCCATTCTTCGTCAAACTGCTCGTCACTTATAACCTGCAAAAATTAAGCAGATTTAGGAACCCAAAGTTTCTTGGGTCCACGTGAGCCTTTCACAGGTACAGGAATAGTAAGAGAGATGTCAACAAGATATGTTCGTTTTATTAGTGTTGTTTCATCTTTCTTTTTGATGGTAAAAACTTTGATTTTAACAAGATTAGGTGCGTTTGGTTTAGACTCTGGTTTGGATGCAGAACCCTTCTGTTTGCCTTTTTGTTCAGCTGACGAATGAGATTTTTGAGAATGAACAGAATGAACTTTAGAGCGAGATGGAGATAAACTGGAAGAATTAGAAGAATTAGATGAGTGAGATTGAGAGGGCTTAGATTGAGATGACTTCTTGGCTGGAGACTCTAGGTAACCTTTTTGCTTTTGATCATTGGTGGGACTGACCTTAGAGTTTTGATCTCTTTTGATTTCAGAACCGAACCTTTGCTTTCGGTTGGTTTCATTCTCTGAACCGAACCTTTGCTTTCGGTTGGAGTCATCCTCAGAACCGAACCTTTGCTTTCGGTTGTAGTGGCTCTCGTGTTTTTTAACAGGATTATTCTCAAACTTTAGATTCTTGTCTTGATGTGAGAAATATGCATTCTAGGATTGCCAGAATTGTTTCCTTTCAGAGAGATTCTTCCTGTATCTCTGGTTCCTTTGACGTTTCTGATTCCTCATCTGCTTCGGTTGATGATGGATGTTGGCTTTCATTTTCGGTTTCTCTTTGGCTGGTTCACTTTGAACAGTGGAAGTTTCACTTTGAACTGAGGAACTAAAGGGAATGTCTTCTTTTACCGAACTTCCATTTTCTTGAGGAATGTCTTTCGTACCACTGGTACTTGGCACATCGAAATTATCTGGCTTGTTCAAGGGTTTTGGTATGTATCTATCTTTACTTTTCCAAGAGGTCCTTTCAGATAAGCCTACCGTTTCATCAGCATTATCGATTGGAGCTGACCAGAAGAACTCATCGCAGCCATCAGCATTGTCTTCGTTTACAATTGCTGTGAGTTCAGCAGTCTGATGTTCGGTTACTCTGATGACCTTGTACACTTGATTTGGAGTGGTCCTAACCTTTTGATATACAACGACTTTCTCTGCTAAGATTGGGGACTTTTGTTGGGACAATCGAGCGAACTCCACTGAATTTTCTGAAATTAGATTCTTGTGGTTTTCAGGTTCGTTTTTCACAAATTCTGAGCAGTCAACCGTGTCCTCTACAGAAATTTCACTCATATTATCATCCTCATTAAGCTCAGATGCATTTTCAACATCAATTTTGTTTTCTGAGCTCAAGTTGGAGTTTAAAGAGTCAAATTTTGTATGGTTTCGGTTCTCAGTTTAAGTCTATCATTTTCATCCAAAAGGTTTTTAAGCATGTCCTTATGGTCCTTGGATTTAATGAAAAATTCTATTTTGTCCAGTCCATACATATAGGTCGGATTGACGTCATCAGATGATATCACACTATCACAATTATAAGCTTCAGCATCAGTACTAAAGGAAGGGCAAAATCATGCGATGAATCTTTTGTCCTATTTCACAATCCAAGTGAAGCTAAGTAATATTAGTGTAAAGACATTTTGCAATCAAACAAAAAACATTTCGCTGTTTTAACAGCTTTAAATTGTCTCTTTGTAAATAAATATTTTCATCTTTTATTTTGACTAATTCCGACTCCTTCAACTCGATCCACATGCGCCGTTCCTCACTCTTCGAAGACACCCTGCTTAATTGATCAATTAGGTTAGAATTGGTGACTCGAGTTTGAGTTAAACTACTATCTAGATGAGAGATTCGTGAATTAACACTTTTTAGTTCTTTTTCATATGAGCATTGTGGTACTTTAAATGAAACAAAAACCGATTGTACCTTCTTGATCAGTTCATCGAGCTCGTTGAACTGCACGCTGAGTGGTTTGGCTGTAAAGCACATATCCTGCTGCCCCTTCGGTTCATTGCTTCCACCATCAATGAATGGTCATAGTGGACAGCAAGCCAAAAACTTACCAAATACAAATTATTTTGGATTCGCCAATTTGAAATACTATAGGAGTATTATTAAATAGTTGTACAATAAAATAATGGTGCTCCGTAAAAATATAGTTAAAAATAGTAAGTCGTTAAATAGAAATTTCTTTTCTTATAAAGTTCTCATACCTCTATCCTAGTACAGACAAATGGCCGGATTCCATTTACCAGGAGATCCCTACTACCCAAACAAAGGCAACGGCGGTTGGATAGAAGAAGACCCGGAGGAAGAACCCGAAGGAGTTATTGAAGTAGAATTCGAAGTCGAAGTCGGAGAGGAATTCGAATCGACGAAGAGATCGAGGAAATTTCTAGCGGAACAGACTCCGAGCCGGAAGTAATCGACCCTCCCATCCCTCATCCTCCCGTAATCAGACCATATCAACCGGGACCCATCCCCATTTGGGGAAGCCACCTCTACTACTAGAGCCGCCAGCAAGGTGTACGCCCTCCTTTCGGCATGTGCCGAGATTTTTACAATGTCAGTGGGGGAGGCTCAGCTGATCGAGCACTTCATGTCGTCGTGAATGCTATAGCTAACCAGAACTACCAAGCGGACCAACAAGCAGCCAGAGTTCGCGAGATCAATGTTGCTACCCAAGGTAACGCCGCTGACATCCGCCGTTGGGAAGGACTACATGAGAATACCCAAATCTACACGGGAACACTTCAGAACCAAATGATAACGGCTCTAGCAGAAATAAGAGAAATGAAGGAACAACAAGCAGATCTCGAGAGGCGACTAATGGGAGTCAAACTGTCGGATGCCGAATCTAGCTCAAAACGCCGCAAGTAGAGCTTGTTCGATGCCCAACAATTTTGTTATAAAATAGGATCTCGGATAAAAGTTTTTCTTTCCGCTTGTAACTATAGTCGGAGACCTCTAAGTAGGTCAAATTTTCCAAGCAAGACATGTAACACACTGATAAGATTAAAACTTAATCTTGAAGATCGATTAGATCTTAAACAGGTAAATAAAGATTAAACAGCAAGAACACGAAAACAATGAACAACTCAAGAATGAATCAAACGTGTCGAATGATTATAAAACAACCCTCAGAAGAGCTCGACAAAGAACATCAACTGTAGAGGGTTAGAAGGTTTACAGGAACGATAAAGAAAATCAAAGCTATCGTAAATCTCTCTATTGTATTCTAGATCGTTAACCTAATATGCATGCAAGCATATTCTTATATAGTAAACCTAACAGGCTCACGGTTGGACAGGCCCAAACCGGAGTACAAAACTATTGGACTATTAGCTGAGCCCAATGACGCAATACTAAACGAATCTGCAACCCAACAATCTCCCCCTTTGTGTCAATTGGAGCGAGATCTTCACTTCTTGCTTAGGCCAGCAGCAGCGGCAGGTACCTTCTTCTTTACAGTCTGAAACGGACGAGAGATAAGAGCAAGTATCGTTTGTCTGAATCTGATGTACCATTGGATCATATCGTTGAAGTATTTGACATCGTCCGCTGCATTCTCTTTACACCGATGGATGATCGACAGCACATGCTCTAGACAAGCAGTGGTATAAAGATGTTTATCCGCTAAGGCAAAGAGACATTTTTGTCCTTCATCCCTAGTGAACATGACCGAATTACGCCTTGGGTCAATCCTACCCATCTTCATCTGATTGAGATCACTGGCCGATCCAACAGGAGATATCTTCGGTTTCTTCTTGAAGACTGTGGCTATCTCCTGATTCATCAAGGTGACCTCCATGATGTAACAAACTATCATCCTTTTGAGATGGTCTATAATTGGACTATATTCAGCCTCATTCGTCAAAAGGATGTTATGCAGAACGATCCAATCATGGGGGTTGAGGTTCGGTAGATCTGCTAAGGATATAAGATGTTCGGTTCTTGCAGACCCTCTGATCACCCTGAACCGAACGTTGATGAATCTCCCTTCGGTATATGGCTTTAAAACCCGAACGTTAACGATCTTCTGAGCGCTCCATGTTTGGTACTGTTGTTGAGCAGCCTTCAGATAGAATTCGATTAACTCCCTATCAACCTCAGGATTAGGATGAGGGACTTCAAAAATGTTGGAGAAGGCGTGGAAGATAAACGCCTTTCGAGTCAAGGGTATATCGAACTGCGAATCGACAGAATTGTAGCAGTCGAAGGAGATCACCGGTTCGAGCCATAGGATGCTAGGAGTATCTATGGCCTCCTTTATCATTCTCTCCCGAGTCCAAGCAGGGAAAAGAGTCTTCCTGCTCTCGAGGAGATCGTGGGCTTCTTTCTTCTTGCGTTCGGCTTCTTCAGCTTCTCGCGCAACACGGACATTATCATTTTCAACATTGCGACTATTTTTGCGTTTAAGCAAGTCAGCAATGGTTTCTTTATCATCTTCATCTTCTTCCTCAGCTATTTTCTTTCCTTTATCCTTCACACCCGAACCCGAAGTTTGGCCAGTGGGAGGTGGTTCGGTTGTGTGAGCAGCTGTTGAGGAAGGAGGTGGTTTCGATCCGGACTTCACTTCTCCCTCTTGTTTCGGAGTGGACACGAAACTAGGAAGCCCTTCAATTTTGCTGAGAAGGTCCAGGGCAGGAGTAAGTTTTTCAGCAAGGGTTCGCCTCACCGAATGATTGAGAATCGGATCGTGTGCTTCCAGGATGTTGGATAAGGCAGAGTGTACATCCGAAACACATGTTTTAATAACCTCCCGTTCGGATCGAAGAGCTTCAATCTGTTACTGAGAGTTTGAAAGCTGAGCGCTCTTGACCTTGAGGGCGGTGGTTTTACTAGCAAGAACGTCCATTAACGAGTTTTCGGCAGCGAGATCCTCTTGAAGTTTGGCGAGGCGCTCGTCAATGGAGGCACGAAGGGCCGAGTTGTCGTCGCTGATGGATTGGCGAAGGGTAGCGAACGATTTCAACTCCGTTGAGACGAACGTGGCCAATTGTTGAACGATTGGTTCCAACGTTGTCTTTGTAGCATCAGCGCTCTCCTGTAAGGACTTCAACAGGGAAGAGGCTTCAGAGAATAGTTTATCGACTTTTGCGGTCGCAGCCTCACAAGCTTTTGTGGAGGCGTCTATTGCTGCAGCGGCTGAAGCGACGGAATCATGTTGAGCCCTGGAGAAGGCATCAACAATCTTCTGAAGAGCGGCTTCAGAGAGAGAGGACTGAGTGTTGGAGGATGAAGCAAGAAGCAAGTCAACCTTCTCGTTTAGCTCCTTAAGATGCTTCTTTGTTACAGGAGCATCGTCCTCGTCGTCGCTTTGGATCTGAAACGGACTAAAGTAGACCGAATCGAAGGTCATATTTTCCCCTCCAAGGAAAGGGTTATCTCCATCAGAGGCATGATCTGGAGATGTTGGGGGTGGGGAAGCTGGGGGTGTGATGGTTTGTGTAGGTTCAGGTTGAGTGTTGGTGGGGGTAGTTTCGGGTGGTGGTTGAGTGTGGGTAGGTTCGGTTGTATGCTGGGTTTCGGTTGTATGAGGAGGTTCGGTTACAGGCGGTGTTTCGGTTACATCGGTATGAACCCCCGTATCAAACATGTTGGTTGTAACCTTTGCAGTTGTTGTTGTAGTTGTAGCAGTGAAAATGGGTGGTGGTATAGGGATAGAGGTTTTGGGAATGGTGGTAGAGGGGTTTATGGTAGGAATGGAAGTAGGGATTGTTTGAGTAGGTGAGGGAATTGGTGAGACATGGATTTCCATGTCTGGGGTAGGTGATCGGGGTGGGGTGTTGCCTCTGGGAGGGGTTTCGCCTCTTTGAGAGCCGTCCGAATCCGAACTCTCGCCTTCTGAGTCACTCAAAGAGGAAGTGATTACAAGCTTTCGCTTCGGTTGAGTCTTCCGTCTCTTCGGTTGCGGGGAATGTGCAGGTTTGGTTGGTTTCCTCTTCCTGGGAGAAGGACCTTTAGCAGCTTTGGTCACTTGCTTCCCTTTCTCTGCCTTTTTGCCCCTATTAACAGGCTTGTCAGCATCATGGATGGATTTGAGCATTTCCTATGTGAGTTCCCTAGGTCCAGACGCCTTGAACTCCTTAATGGTCCGGATGATCTTGCTGTCAGATGGAACATCGCTGTACATTGTCTCCGGAATTAAGCCAATGAAAGAAAACTTGGATGCATCTGAGACGATGATCTTCGTGGTATGAAAAGTACCGATCGAAGACATCGATGCACCAGCAGCAGTGGGGACATCAAATTTATCCATCGCCCATTTTGTGATAAGAGTCCAGAACCGGGCATACGACACCTCAGAATGTCGTGAAGAAGAAGAGAGGCTCTGGATGAGTTGTTGCCAGAGAACAAACCCATAGTCAAGATTTACACCATTGTAGACGCCATACATAATCGACAAGAACAGTCGACTAGAACCATCGGATCCTGAGCTCCGTTCAGACAAGCCCTTGAAGAGGACTGTGAACATGCCGTTCCACTGTGGCGGCAAGCAGGATTTTTTAAACTTCGCGACGGAGGTGAGCGCCTCCGTGTACCCCCATATTGTAAAACATGTTGTAGAGGTGCCCAATCGGAATCGTCTCTGGATTAATTCTTGAAGGGTCAGCAGCAAACCCTAGCAATGTGCCAAATCGTTGTCTAGAAATGGAGGTCTTGTGATCAGAAACTTCGAAGAACACCCTATCGACTGCTTTATCGTAATGTGCAGTCGCATACACCTGCGATAGGAGCTCCATGGGCATAGACTCAACCCTAGAAAGTGCAGGAGCGATTTGTGAGTACTTCAGGCACTCCATGATCGGAAACATGTAGGAATCGTACGCCTGAGGGGTTAGGTCAATCACCAAACACTGTTGAGGGCGAATGGGAAGGATGTGTGAGGTGGCATGGACGGAGGATGATTCTGCCATTGTTGAAGTTGGGAAGAAGAAGATGAACAGTAAAGGCTTTAGGGAATTTTTGCTCTCTTGGAAAATCGGATGCAATAAAGAGGTAAACGGGAGAGGAGATTGCCTTTTATAGTGGGTGAAAGGAGAGAGAAAAATATGTTCAAATCTTCTATGGAAATACGAAAAGGTTTTCCCGAAATGACAGATGCGTGACAGTTAAGGCATGCGATGATCACGTAGGAGAGAGAGTGTCAGATTCCTAGGAACACGCCGCCCAACAAGCACCGTTTCAGCAGAAACCGTTTCAATTCCACACGCGCCTTCATGTGCCAGAGAAGAACCGCTTGAAATTCGCACACGCGTCCATTATGTCAGTTAAAGAATGGGTGTTTCGAATTCGCATGCGTCCCTTTTTAACCGCCGTTTGAAATTCAATCTTATTATCTCCCGCCTGAGTCAGCAACCCTTCATCTTATCTTTTAAATGGCATCTTTTGAATTAATTTCCCACGTGGATGATTTTTGACCACAACTCGATAATTAACCACCAAAGCAATAATACAGCCTGTAATTATTAGTACCAGAATTTTGGAAAATCAAAGATTTTCGTGCTAAGAGTGTAAAAAGAAAAGAAATAAAGCAACTCTTTTTGGGAATAACTGTGATGTCAATAATGACACGAAACAAATGATCCCGGGCACGAATCTCTTCCTTCAAGATCAAGAGAGACCTTAAAGTGTTGATGTGGTTTCCCGTTAAATGACGATCAAACACTTATTAATAAATGTTGAAAGGCTTCTTTTAAATAGGCTACTTAAGGGTGGCTTTCGCTTTGATGCAACAATTCTAATCTTGAAATAAGAAAGAAAGTGAACAAAGTACTTGTGAGACCGGTGTAGTCTGTTGAACAAGTAGGTAGGAATAAAGTTTAAATTGGCTTTGAAAATATAAAATCTCAACAAAAAAAAATTTAAAAACTGGATCCCAAGGGAAGAAATGTTATTGTGTTTTACAATTTCATAGGAATCACACAAAATAAAAATTTGAGATTTCATTAAGATACATCCGTTAATTCTTTGGTGAAAACTTGAGCAAATTTATTGTTCACCGTCAATTCAGATTTGGTGTTGAATTTTGGGTTTCACTCAGCTCGTAGTGGCACGAAACTGAGATCATAAACACAGTTGTTGTGTAACCATAAACCTCAGTGGTAATTTCTGAGAGTCTCAATGGTTACGTTGATGAAACGAATGTAATGGAGAAATGTAATGGAGATGGTGTAAGAAATTAAAGTACCTCTGCTGCGAAAATAAGGACCAAGCAGAAAACTCTTATCTCATGTGAGAAGAGAGTGAGGTAGCTCACGATTAGAATAAATATGATAGCCTAATTGGGAAGACAAGGTTTGTTTATACCAAGTCATTAAGGCTATTATTCAGAATCTTATGAGGCTTGGGACACATACAACAGCATGCTTCTAGGGACACTTAAGTAATCCAACAATTATATCCCCATAAACAAACGAACACAAAAAAAAATAAAAGAGAAAAATATTTTTGTAGTTTTTGATATATATTAAAAAAGATAAAAGAAAAAGAAGAAAAAAATAAAAAATTAGCAAGAAAAAAAATAAGACTTAGAAAGAGAAGAAAAAAAAACTTTGGAAAAATTTGGTAACCGAACCCGAACGTTCGGTTGGTTTCGGTTGAGGAAAGTTTTGAAAAAAACCGAACCCGAGCGTTCGGTTGGTTTCGGTTTAAGAAAATTTTGAAAAACCGAACCCGAGCGTTCGGATGGTTTCGGTTTAAGAAAATTTGGAAAAACCGAACCCGAGCTTTCGGTTGGTTTCGGTTTAAGAAAATTTGGAAAAACCGAACCCGAGCGTTCGGTTGGTTTCGGTTAAAGAAAATTTTGAAAAACCGAACCCGAACCTTCGGTAGGTTTCGGTTTTGGAAAATTTTGAGAAACCGAACCCGAACCTTCGGTAGGTTTCGGTTTTGGAAAATTTTGAGAAAACCAAGGAATTTAGGCTTGCAATAAGAAAATACTTTTGACAATAAGAGAAACAACTGTACATGAAATTTACAACCAAGAAAACTACCTTTGTGGTGATGAGCGAGTCAGATGATTTAACCGAACCTGAACGTTCGGTCAATTTCGCTTCTTACTTTTGAGGTTGAGAGATAGTTTGAGGTACTGACTCTGATTCCATCATACCTAGCCCTTGTAAAATTCTGTTGAATGATGCTTCAGGAAGAGCTTTGGTAAAGACGTCAGCCAGTTGATCAGTGGTTCTTACAAAGTGTACTTCAACGTTTCCATCTTCCACATGATCTTTGATGAAGTGATACCTTAGTGCTATGTGTTTGGTTTTAGAGTGTTGCACTGGGTTATGACAGATCCTAATTGCACTTTCAGAGTCACAATACAGTGGGATCTTCTTCATATTGAGTCCATAGTCTCGAAGTTGACTCTGGATCCAAATCACTTGAGAGGTGCAGGATGCAGCGGCTATGTATTCAGCTTCGGCAGTAGACAACGACACGCACGTTTGTTTCTTTGATTGCCAGCTACCCAACTTCCCGTCAAGGAATTGACAGCCGCCAGTGGTGCTTTTTCTGTCGAGTCCACATCCTCCGAGGTCTGCATCTGAGTAGGCTTGAACGAAGAAGCCTGAGTTGGAAGGATACCATAGACCTAAGGAGGCAGTTCGCTTGAGATATCATAAAATGTTCTTCACTGCAAGCATGTGAGGTTCGCGTGGGTTTGCCTGAAATCTAGCACAGTAACACACAGAAAACATGATGTCAGGCCTGCTAGCAGTAAGATACATTAGTGAGCCTATCATTTGACGATAGAGCGTGATATCAACAGCCGGTTTGTCCAGAGATGGAGTTAGCTTGGTGCCGAATGCCATTGGGACTTTGATTTTAGAATCTCCCATCATGCCAAATTTTGCTAAGAGAGTCTTCGTGTAAGCTTCCTGATTGATAAAGATGCCTTCGGGTCCCTGTCTAATATTTAAGCCAAGGAAAAAGTTAATAGGACCCATTGAGCTCATTTCAAATTTAGTCTCCATCAGCTTTCTGAATTCAGCTGTTAGGCTGGGATTCGTTGAGCCAAAAATGATATCATCGACATAAATTTGAACGATAATAAGGTGGTTACCTTCCTTTTTGCGAAAGAAGGTTGGGTCAACCGAACCTTGTTTGAATTTAGACATCTTTAAGAATTTAGTTAGCGTTTCATACCAGGCTCTCGGAGCTTGTTTGAGTCCATACACAGCTTTATCCAGAATGTAGCAATGATTGGGATACTTTTCGTTCACGAAACCAGGAGGTTGCTCCACGTATACTGTTTCTTCGAGTTCTCCATTAAGAAATGCACACTTGACGTCCATTTGGAAAACTTCAAAGTTTTTGTGGGCAGCATAGGCAAGAAATATTCTTACAGATTCCAGCCTAGCTACAGGAGCGAAAGTCTCTTCATAATCAATCCCTTCCTCCTGACAATATCCTTTTACTACCAGACGAGCTTTGTTCCTTATAACGTTCCCTTCCTTGTCCATTTTATTCCTAAAGACCCATTTGAGACCAACAACCGAGGCATCTGGAGGAGTTGGAATGAGGCGCCAGACTTTGTTGCTTTCAAATTCGTTCAGTTCGTCTTGCATCGCTTGAACCCAATTAGAGTGATCGAGAGCAGTGTTAACTGTCTTCGGTTCAACTTTTGATACGAATGAGTTAAACATGCAAAACTCAACTTTGGAAAATAAGGATGTCTGTTTTGCCTTTAGTTTGTGATCGGGTCAGAACCTTTTCAGAGACATCACCAACCACTTGAGAGACAAAATGATCTCTGGTCCATTTGGTGAGGGGAGGGTAGTTTGGATCAAAGGTTGGGTCCAGTTCAGCATTGATCATTTCTTCTGGCTTGGATTGGCTTTCGTAGTCGAATGACATATCAGCTTGCTCCCCCTCGATAGATGAGCTTTCTGGAATGCTTTGAGAAACTTCAGGTTCAGTGGTTTTCTTGTGGTGCTGGGCTTTCAAGCGTTGATGCACCTTCGGATGGTGAAGCAGTTTCGGTTAGTGAAGTGCTTTCGGGAGCAGTTGGGGACCTTGGCTCCCCCTCAACATGTGAGATCGGCTGAGTTGATGACGATTGATCCTCCCCCTCGACTGAAGCATTGTTTTACGGAGGTTCGTTAGAATTCGATTCTCCTTCATTCATTCTCCTGGCAGCTTCTTCGACAATTTGTTTCATGTGGTCTACCTTGTTGTCTGCTGCGCCTGCTTCTGAGAGAGTAGCTTTCTCTGGTTCGTCAAATAGCTCCATAAACTTCTCGAATAGATTAGCGATCGAGACTGTGACTTGGCTAGTTTGAGGAAAGATTTCCCCAGCTGTGTCTTCTTTGGCCTGTACCTTTTTGACATAGCTATCATCGAAAGTCACGTAATAAGTCTCTTCGATTTTTCTTGAATGCTTGTTTAATACTCTGTATGCTTTGGAAGTGAGAGAGTAGCCCAGAAAGATTCCCTCGTCGGCTTTGACATCGAACTTGTTGCGGTGTTCTTTAGAGTTAAAGATGAAACACCGTGAGCCGAACACATGGAAAAATTTCACATTGGGCTTCCTGTTGTTGAGAATCTCATAAGGTGTGAGCGTGAATCGCTTGTTGAGATATGACCTGTTCTGTGTAAAACAAGCAGCAGAAATAGCATCAGCCCAAAAGTAAAGAGGTAAGGAAGCGAAACTTAGCATGGTTCGGGCAGCTTCACACAAAGATCGGTTTCGTCTTTCGACAATTCCGTTCTGTTGAGGTGTGTAGGGAGCTGAGAAGTTGTGACTTATTCCCTTTTCTGCCAGAAATTCTTCAAATTCTCTATTTTTGAATTCCAGACCATTGTCGCTCCTGATGTTGCGAACGACCTTCTTGAGCTGTACTTCAATCTGCTTGATGAACACTTTCAGCTTATGAGTCGCTTCAGATTTGAGCTTTAGAAAGAACACCCATGTAAACCGCGAAAAGTCATCAACAATAACAAGAATATACTTGCTACCACCGATGCTTTCGATAGATGATGGAACACACAAATCAATATGAAGTAATTCGAGTGGTTCAACAACTTTCGTGTTAATTATAGATGGATGACTTTGACGACTCTGCTTCCCCATTTCGCATGCAGCACACAAATGATCTCTGTCGAACTTGAGCAATGGAAGACCTCGAACATGACCTCCAGTGACAAGTTTGTTGATATCTTTAAAGTTGAGATGAGAGAGTCTTCGGTGCCACAACCAGCTTTCGTCAGTTTGTGCTTTTGATAACAGGCATATAGCTGGGTTTCCTTTGATGGGTTTGAGGTTTAGAGGAAACATTTCACCCTTACGCTCTGATTTGAGAATTACTTTCTTCGTCTTCTTCTCAATAATTTCAGAACCTTCATCGTCGAATGAGACTTTGAGACCGGTACCTCCAACAAGCTGAGATACACTGATGAGGTTGTGTTGTAGTCCTTCCACATATGCCACCTTCCTTATAGTAAAATCACCATTAGTAATCATTCCGTATCCCTTTATGGTGCCGAAGGAGTTGTTTCCAAACTTGACGTTGCCACCATTTGTAAGAGACCTGTATTCCCTGAGCTCTTCTTTCCTCCCTGTCATGTGACGCGAGCAGCCACTATCGATGTGCCATTCTTCGTCAAACTGCTCGTCACTTATAACCTGCAAAAATTAAGCAGATTTAGGAACCCAAAGTTTCTTGGGTCCACGTGAGCCTTTCACAGGTACAGGAATAGTAAGAGAGATGTCAACAAGATATGTT
Organism: Lactuca serriola; assembly: GCF_051521515.1. NCBI lineage: Eukaryota > Viridiplantae > Streptophyta > Magnoliopsida > Asterales > Asteraceae > Lactuca > Lactuca serriola. The sequence goes on along the minus strand of NC_136416.1, from coordinate 130,928,825 downwards.
CGTTTTATTAGTGTTGTTTCATCTTTCTTTTTGATGGTAAAAACTTTGATTTTAACAAGATTAGGTGCGTTTGGTTTAGACTCTGGTTTGGATGCAGAACCCTTCTGTTTGCCTTTTTGTTCAGCTGACGAATGAGATTTTTGAGAATGAACAGAATGAACTTTAGAGCGAGATGGAGATAAACTGGAAGAATTAGAAGAATTAGATGAGTGAGATTGAGAGGGCTTAGATTGAGATGACTTCTTGGCTGGAGACTCTAGGTAACCTTTTTGCTTTTGATCATTGGTGGGACTGACCTTAGAGTTTTGATCTCTTTTGATTTCAGAACCGAACCTTTGCTTTCGGTTGGTTTCATTCTCTGAACCGAACCTTTGCTTTCGGTTGGAGTCATCCTCAGAACCGAACCTTTGCTTTCGGTTGTAGTGGCTCTCGTGTTTTTTAACAGGATTATTCTCAAACTTTAGATTCTTGTCTTGATGTGAGAAATATGCATTCTAGGATTGCCAGAATTGTTTCCTTTCAGAGAGATTCTTCCTGTATCTCTGGTTCCTTTGACGTTTCTGATTCCTCATCTGCTTCGGTTGATGATGGATGTTGGCTTTCATTTTCGGTTTCTCTTTGGCTGGTTCACTTTGAACAGTGGAAGTTTCACTTTGAACTGAGGAACTAAAGGGAATGTCTTCTTTTACCGAACTTCCATTTTCTTGAGGAATGTCTTTCGTACCACTGGTACTTGGCACATCGAAATTATCTGGCTTGTTCAAGGGTTTTGGTATGTATCTATCTTTACTTTTCCAAGAGGTCCTTTCAGATAAGCCTACCGTTTCATCAGCATTATCGATTGGAGCTGACCAGAAGAACTCATCGCAGCCATCAGCATTGTCTTCGTTTACAATTGCTGTGAGTTCAGCAGTCTGATGTTCGGTTACTCTGATGACCTTGTACACTTGATTTGGAGTGGTCCTAACCTTTTGATATACAACGGCTTTCTCTGCTAAGATTGGGGACTTTTGTTGGGACAATCGAGCGAACTCCACTGAATTTTCTGAAATTAGATTCTTGTGGTTTTCAGGTTCGTTTTTCACAAATTCTGAGCAGTCAACCGTGTCCTCTACAGAAATTTCACTCATATTATCATCCTCATTAAGCTCAGATGCATTTTCAACATCAATTTTGTTTTCTGAGCTCAAGTTGGAGTTTAAAGAGTCAAATTTTTGTATGGTTTCGGTTCTCAGTTTAAGTCTATCATTTTCATCCAAAAGGTTTTTAAGCATGTCCTTATGGTCCTTGGATTTAATGAAAAATTCTATTTTGTCCAGTCCATACATATAGGTCGGATTGACGTCATCAGATGATATCACACTATCACAATTATAAGCTTCAGCATCAGTACTAAAGGAAGGGCAAAATCATGCGATGAATCTTTTGTCCTATTTCACAATCCAAGTGAAGCTAAGTAATATTAGTGTAAAGACATTTTGCAATCAAACAAAAAACATTTCGCTGTTTTAACAGCTTTAAATTGTCTCTTTGTAAATAAATGTTTTCATCTTTTATTTTGACTAATTCCGACTCCTTCAACTCGATCCACATGCGCCGTTCCTCACTCTTCGAAGACACCCTGCTTAATTGATCAATTAGGTTAGAATTGGTGACTCGAGTTTGAGTTAAACTACTATCTAGATGAGAGATTCGTGAATTAACACTTTTTAGTTCTTTTTCATATGAGCATTGTGGTACTTTAAATGAAACAAAAACCGATTGTACCTTCTTGATCAGTTCATCGAGCTCGTTGAACTGCACGCTGAGTGGTTTGGCTGTAAAGCACATATCCTGTTGCCCCTTCGGTTCATTGCTTCCACCATCAATGAATGGTCATAGTGGACAGCAAGCCAAAAACTTACCAAATACAAATTATTTTGGATTCGCCAATTTGAAATACTATAGGAGTATTATTAAATAGTTGTACAATAAAATAATGGTGCTCCGTAAAAATATAGTTAAAAATAGTAAGTCGTTAAATAGAAATTTCTTTTCTTATAAAGTTCTCATACCTCTATCCTAGTACAGACAAATGGCCGGATTCCATTTACCAGGAGATCCCTACTACCCAAACAAAGGCAACGGCGGTTGGATAGAAGAAGACCCGGAGGAAGAACCCGAAGGAGTTATTGAAGTAGAATTCGAAGTCGAAGTCGGAGAGGAATTCGAATCGACGAAGAGATCGAGGAAATTTCTAGCGGAACAGACTCCGAGCCGGAAGTAATCGACCCTCCCATCCCTCATCCTCCCGTAATCAGACCATATCAACCGGGACCCATCCCCATTTGGGGAAGCCACCTCTACTACTAGAGCCGCCAGCAAGGTGTACGCCCTCCTTTCGGCATGTGCCGAGATTTTTACAATGTCAGTGGGGGAGGCTCAGCTGATCGAGCACTTCATGTCGTCGTGAATGCTATAGCTAACCAGAACTACCAAGCGGACCAACAAGCAGCCAGAGTTCGCGAGATCAATGTTGCTACCCAAGGTAACGCCGCTGACATCCGCCGTTTGGAAGGACTACATGAGAATACCCAAATCTACACGGGAACACTTCAGAACCAAATGATAACGGCTCTAGCAGAAATAAGAGAAATGAAGGAACAACAAGCAGATCTCGAGAGGCGACTAATGGGAGTCAAACTGTCGGATGCCGAATCTAGCTCAAAACGCCGCAAGTAGAGCTTGTTCGATGCCCAACAATTTTGTTATAAAATAGGATCTCGGATAAAAGTTTTTCTTTCCGCTTGTAACTATAGTCGGAGACCTCTAAGTAGGTCAAATTTTCCAAGCAAGACATGTAACACACTGATAAGATTAAAACTTAATCTTGAAGATCGATTAGATCTTAAACATGTAAATAAAGATTAAACAGCAAGAACACGAAAACAATGAACAACTCAAGAATGAATCAAACGTGTCGAATGATTATAAAACAACCCTCAGAAGAGCTCGACAAAGAACATCAACTGTAGAGGGTTAGAAGGTTTACAGGAACGATAAAGAAAATCAAAGCTATCGTAAATCTCTCTATTGTATTCTAGATCGTTAACCTAATATGCATGCAAGCATATTCTTATATAGTAAACCTAACAGGCTCACGGTTGGACAGGCCCAAACCGGAGTACAAAACTATTGGACTATTAGCTGAGCCCAATGACGCAATACTAAACGAATCTGCAACCCAACACACACCACGGGTGTGACCAATATATATATTAATATGAAGTACTTCTTTATAATACCTCTCGGAAACTTATGGGTTAACTAAAAATTTCTATTCCAACCTTGAAACCATAAACTAAAGTCAAAACAAATTACAAGATACAACTAACACACGATTATCAAAAACGTTAGAAACTTATAGTATTCATTTTTATTTTTGTCTACCAGAACATGCCTCCTCGTAGATCAACACGCAGAAACTCAACTTCAACACCACCTCCACCACCTCCTCCAATTATGGACGCCGTTATGTTCCAGACTGCTGTAACCGCTGCTGTAACCGCCGCAATGGCTCAAATGAGCAACAACGGATCGGGGGGAGGAACAAACAGTTTTACAAATGGCCAAGGTCAAAGCCGTTCAGGGGTATGCACTTACAAAGACTTCACCAACGGAAAACCTATTCCCTTTTATGGGACTGGGGGAGTATTGGCTCTATCTCAATGGATAGAGAAAACGGAAGCTGTATTCGAAATCTATGCATGTCCTGAAGAAAGCAAAGTAAAGTTTGCTGCTTTTACTTTCGCTGAACGTGCCCTGACATGGTGGAACGGCCACGTCTAGACACTAACCCTGGTGGTGGCGAACTCCATGGGTTGGGAAAACCTGAAACGAATGTTCCTTCGAGAATACTGCCCAAGAGGCGAGATCCAGAAGCTTGAACAGGAACTGTGGAACCTTTCGATGGTAGGTTCGGACATAGCAGGTTACACCAACAGGTTCAGTGACTTAGGGGGGGAAATACAAGTACATTACAAATCAAAGTATCGTTTTGTAAACATAATTATGATACCTTTCTTATAGGGCTTTGATACAAATATCTTTATGTTTAAAGGGCTATTATATCACCAAGTTGTTCTTACAAAATGGAAACATACTTTTTGAGAAACTATAATGGATATAGTTATCAAGTTATTCATACATTATATCTTGACAAATGAAATACTTTCAAAAGAAGTAAAGTCTTTATTATCGTAAATCTGTTTATACCAAGTAATGTGAGACATTCAAACTTCAATGTACTCGTATGTATGCATTTCAAGTCCTGTATTATATACCATAATCTCTTGGAGAGAGAGCGGGATTAACAACCCCGCACCTAAACTATTAGCTATTGTTAGATCGGCAGGTCTGGGGTGACAAATGTCATAACACTACAACACCTAAAGAATGTTGTTACAGGCCGTCAGTGTCAATAGTATGGTTATAAAACTCACATAAAAGTATAAAAACAAGTTTGATTTACGAGATTCATATATGCATTCAGTTTTCTACATCATTTTGGCACAAAGTTATCATTATTATTCAAGTATGGAACATACTAACACACACCAACTCTGGAAACTTTTCAAACCATTTATAGAAAATATTGGATTTTCTGAAAACCTCGTTCATCGATTTACTACCAAAAAAGGACATACTTTTCAATGCAAAACACTTATGAACTCACCAACTTAATTGTTGACACTTTTTCAAAACCACTTGTATTTCTCAGGGAATCAGTAATACAGGTAACCACCAGCTTTTGGAGAAGGGAACACTAAGGATGTTTTATTATTGAACATTTATCATCATATTGTAATATTCTTTTGCTAATATGTATAACGCAACAACATACGTTTTCATTATATATATGATGGTTGTGTTACTTTCTTTACAATATTCAATGGTTGTGATACTACGTGAAGTCATCCACCCCCGAATGTTTCCGCCATTCTAGTTTGGGGGTGTGACAGATTGGTATCGGTGCATTATTTATAGTGAACTAAGTATATCGAACCACATAAGATATACAAACTATAAATACAAAGGGGACCAAAAACCCTCTGACAAAGTATTTTCATAAACAATATACATACATTTTACACGCATGCATCAGTCTCGTATTATGACAAGTTTTCTAATAAAGTCTTAAGGCAAGTTGCGACACTATGATTGGGCCTCGAGGTATGTAATCAAATCGAGAATAAATATAGCCTGATCAACTATATTTATCCTGGATTTGACCAACGTACGTCAATGAATGGTCATAGTGGACAGCAAGCCAAAAACTTACCAAATACAAATTATTTTGGATTCGCCAATTTGAAATACTATAGGAGTATTATTAAATAGTTGTACAATAAAATAATGGTGCTCCGTAAAAATATAGTTAAAAATAGTAAGTCGTTAAATAGAAATTTCTTTTCTTATAAAGTTCTCATACCTCTATCCTAGTACAGACAAATGGCCGGATTCCATTTACCAGGAGATCCCTACTACCCAAACAAAGGCAACGGCGGTTGGATAGAAGAAGACCCGGAGGAAGAACCCGAAGGAGTTATTGAAGTAGAATTCGAAGTCGAAGTCGGAGAGGAATTCGAATCGACGAAGAGATCGAGGAAATTTCTAGCGGAACAGACTCCGAGCCGGAAGTAATCGACCCTCCCATCCCTCATCCTCCCGTAATCAGACCATATCAACCGGGACCCATCCCCATTTGGGGAAGCCACCTCTACTACTAGAGCCGCCAGCAAGGTGTACGCCCTCCTTTCGGCATGTGCCGAGATTTTTACAATGTCAGTGGGGGAGGCTCAGCTGATAGAGCACTTCATGTCGTCGTGAATGCTATAGCTAACCAGAACTACCAAGCGGACCAACAAGCAGCCAGAGTTCGCGAGATCAATGTTGCTACCCAAGGTAACGTCGCTGACATCCGCCGTTTGGAAGGACTACATGAGAATACCCAAATCTACACGGGAACACTTCAGAACCAAATGATAACGGCTCTAGCAGAAATAAGAGAAATGAAGGAACAACAAGCAGATCTCGAGAGGCGACTAATGGGAGTCAAACTGTCGGATGCCGAATCTAGCTCAAAACGCCGCAAGTAGAGCTTGTTCGATGCCCAACAATTTTGTTATAAAATAGGATCTCGGATAAAAGTTTTTCTTTCCGCTTGTAACTATAGTCGGAGACCTCTAAGTAGGTCAAATTTTCCAAGCAAGACATGTAACACACTGATAAGATTAAAACTTAATCTTGAAGATCGATTAGATCTTAAACAGGTAAATAAAGATTAAACAGCAAGAACACGAAAACAATGAACAACTCAAGAATGAATCAAACGTGTCGAATGATTATAAAACAACCCTCAGAAGAGCTCGACAAAGAACATCAACTGTAGAGGGTTAGAAGGTTTACAGGAACGATAAAGAAAATCAAAGCTATCGTAAATCTCTCTATTGTATTCTAGATCGTTAACCTAATATGCATGCAAGCATATTCTTATATAGTAAACCTAACAGGCTCACGGTTGGACAGGCCCAAACCGGAGTACAAAACTATTGGACTATTAGCTGAGCCCAATGACGCAATACTAAACGAATCTGCAACCCAACAATCTCCCCCTTTGTGTCAATTGGAGCGAGATCTTCACTTCTTGCTTAGGCCAGCAGCAGCGGCAGGTACCTTCTTCTTTACAGTCTGAAACGGACGAGAGATAAGAGCAAGTATCGTTTGTCTGAATCTGATGTACCATTGGATCATATCGTTGAAGTATTTGACATCGTCCGCTGCATTCTCTTTACACCGATGGATGATCGACAGCACATGCTCTAGACAAGCAGTGGTATAAAGATGTTTATCCGCTAAGGCAAAGAGACATTTCTGTCCTTCATCCCTAGTGAACATGACCGAATTACGCCTTGGGTCAATCCTACCCATCTTCATCTGATTGAGATCACTGGCCGATCCAACAGGAGATATCTTCGGTTTCTTCTTGAAGACTGTGGCTATCTCCTGATTCATCAAGGTGACCTCCATGATGTAACAAACTATCATCCTTTTGAGATGGTCTATAATTGGACTATATTCAGCCTCATTCGTCAAAAGGATGTTATGCAGAACGATCCAATCATGGGGGTTGAGGTTCGGTAGATCTGCTAAGGATATAAGATGTTCGGTTCTTGCAGACCCTCTGATCACCCTGAACCGAACGTTGATGAATCTCCCTTCGGTATATGGCTTTAAAACCCGAACGTTAACGATCTTCTGAGCGCTCCATGTTTGGTACTGTTGTTGAGCAGCCTTCAGATAGAATTCGATTAACTCCCTATCAACCTCAGGATTAGGATGAGGGACTTCAAAAATGTTGGAGAAGGCGTGGAAGATAAACGCCTTTCGAGTCAAGGGTATATCGAACTGCGAATCGACAGAATTGTAGCAGTCGAAGGAGATCACCGGTTCGAGCCATAGGATGCTAGGAGTATCTATGGCCTCCTTTATCATTCTCTCCCGAGTCCAAGCAGGGAAAAGAGTCTTCCTGCTCTCGAGGAGATCGTGGGCTTCTTTCTTCTTGCGTTCGGCTTCTTCAGCTTCTCGCGCAACACGGACATTATCATTTTCAACATTGCGACTATTTTTGCGTTTAAGCAAGTCAGCAATGGTTTCTTTATCATCTTCATCTTCTTCCTCAGCTATTTTCTTTCCTTTATCCTTCACACCCGAACCCGAAGTTTGGCCAGTGGGAGGTGGTTCGGTTGTGTGAGCAGCTGTTGAGGAAGGAGGTGGTTTCGATCCGGACTTCACTTCTCCCTCTTGTTTTGGAGTGGACACGAAACTAGGAAGCCCTTCAATTTTGCTGAGAAGGTCCAGGGCAGGAGTAAGTTTTTCAGCAAGGGTTCGCCTCACCGAATGATTGAGAATCGGATCGTGTGCTTCCAGGATGTTGGATAGGGCAGAGTGTACATCCGAAACACATGTTTTAATAACCTCCCGTTCGGATCGAAGAGCTTCAATCTGTTACTGAGAGTTTGAAAGCTGAGCGCTCTTGACCTTGAGGGCGGTGGTTTTACTAGCAAGAACGTCCATTAACGAGTTTTCGGCAGCGAGATCCTCTTGAAGTTTGGCGAGGCGCTCGTCAATGGAGGCACGAAGGGCCGAGTTGTCGTCGCTGATGGATTGGCGAAGGGTAGCGAACGATTTCAACTCCGTTGAGACGAACGTGGCCAATTGTTGAACGATTGGTTCCAACGTTGTCTTTGTAGCATCAGCGCTCTCCTGTAAGGACTTCAACAGGGAAGAGGCTTCAGAGAATAGTTTATCGACTTTTGCGGTCGCAGCCTCACAAGCTTTTGTGGAGGCGTCTATTGCTGCAGCGGCTGAAGCGACGGAATCATGTTGAGCCCTGGAGAAGGCATCAACAATCTTCTGAAGAGCGGCTTCAGAGAGAGAGGACTGAGTGTTGGAGGATGAAGCAAGAAGCAAGTCAACCTTCTCGTTTAGCTCCTTAAGATGCTTCTTTGTTACAGGAGCATCGTCCTCGTCGTCGCTTTGGATCTGAAACGGACTAAAGTAGACCGAATCGAAGGTCATATTTTCCCCTCCAAGGAAAGGGTTATCTCCATCAGAGGCATGATCTGGAGATGTTGGGGGTGGGGAAGCTGGGGGTGTGATGGTTTGTGTAGGTTCATGTTGAGTGTTGGTGGGGGTAGTTTCGGGTGGTGGTTGAGTGTGGGTAGGTTCGGTTGTATGCTGGGTTTCGGTTGTATGAGGAGGTTCGGTTACAGGCGGTGTTTCGGTTACATCGGTATGAACCCCCGTATCAGACATGTTGGTTGTAACCTTTGCAGTTGTTGTTGTAGTTGTAGCAGTGAAAATGGGTGGTGGTATAGGGATAGAGGTTTTGGGAATGGTGGTAGAGGGGTTTATGGTAGGAATGGAAGTAGGGATTGTTTGAGTAGGTGAGGGAATTGGTGAGACATGGATTTCCATGTCTGGGGTAGGTGATCGGGGTGGGGTGTTGCCTCTGGGAGGGGTTTCGCCTCTTTGAGAGCCGTCCGAATCCGAACTCTCGCCTTCTGAGTCACTCAAAGAGGAAGTGATTACAAGCTTTCGCTTCGGTTGAGTCTTCCGTCTCTTCGGTTGCGGGGAATGTGCAGGTTTGGTTGGTTTCCTCTTCCTGGGAGAAGGACCTTTAGCAGCTTTGGTCACTTGCTTCCCTTTCTCTGCCTTTTTGCCCCTATTAACAGGCTTGTCAGCATCATGGATGGATTTGAGCATTTCCTATGTGAGTTCCCTAGGTCCAGACGCCTTGAACTCCTTAATGGTCCGGATGATCTTGCTGTCAGATGGAACATCGCTGTACATTGTCTCCGGAATTAAGCCAATGAAAGAAAACTTGGATGCATCTGAGACGATGATCTTCGTGGTATGAAAAGTACCGATCGAAGACATCGATGCACCAGCAGCAGTGGGGACATCAAATTTATCCATCGCCCATTTTGTGATAAGAGTCCAGAACCGGGCATACGACACCTCAGAATGTCGTGAAGAAGAAGAGAGGCTCTGGATGAGTTGTTGCCAGAGAACAAACCCATAGTCAAGATTTACACCATTGTAGACGCCATACATAATCGACAAGAACAGTCGACTAGAACCATCGGATCCTGAGCTCCGTTCAGACAAGCCCTTGAAGAGGACTGTGAACATGCCGTTCCACTGTGGCGGCAAGCAGGATTTTTTAAACTTCGCGACGGAGGTGAGCGCCTCCGTGTACCCCCATATTGTAAAACATGTTGTAGAGGTGCCCAATCGGAATCGTCTCTGGATTAATTCTTGAAGGGTCAGCAGCAAACCCTAGCAATGTGCCAAATCGTTGTCTAGAAATGGAGGTCTTGTGATCAGAAACTTCGAAGAACACCCTATCGACTGCTTTATCGTAATGTGCAGTCGCATACACCTGCGATAGGAGCTCCATGGGCATAGACTCAACCCTAGAAAGTGCAGGAGCGATTTGTGAGTACTTCAGGCACTCCATGATCGGAAACATGTAGGAATCGTACGCCTGAGGGGTTAGGTCAATCACCAAACACTGTTGAGGGCGAATGGGAAGGATGTGTGAGGTGGCATGGACGGAGGATGATTCTGCCATTGTTGAAGTTGGGAAGAAGAAGATGAACAGTAAAGGCTTTAGGGAATTTTTGCTCTCTTGGAAAATCGGATGCAATAAAGAGGTAAACGGGAGAGGAGATTGCCTTTTATAGTGGGTGAAAGGAGAGAGAAAAATATGTTCAAATCTTCTATGGAAATACGAAAAGGTTTTCCCGAAATGACAGATGCGTGACAGTTAAGGCATGCGATGATCACGTAGGAGAGAGAGTGTCAGATTCCTAGGAACACGCCGCCCAACAAGCACCGTTTCAGCAGAAACCGTTTCAATTCCACACGCGCCTTCATGTGCCAGAGAAGAACCGCTTGAAATTCGCACACGCGTCCATTATGTCAGTTAAAGAATGGGTGTTTCGAATTCGCATGCGTCCCTTTTTAACCGCCGTTTGAAATTCAATCTTATTATCTCCCGCCTGAGTCAGCAACCCTTCATCTTATCTTTTAAATGGCATCTTTTGAATTAATTTCCCACGTGGATGATTTTTGACCACAACTCGATAATTAACCACCAAAGCAATAATACAGCCTGTAATTATTAGTACCAGAATTTTGGAAAATCAAAGATTTTCGTGCTAAGAGTGTAAAAAGAAAAGAAATAAAGCAACTCTTTTTGGGAATAACTGTGATGTCAATAATGACACGAAACAAATGATCCCGGGCACGAATCTCTTCCTTCAAGATCAAGAGAGACCTTAAAGTGTTGATGTGGTTTCCCGTTAAATGACGATCAAACACTTATTAATAAATGTTGAAAGGCTTCTTTTAAATAGGCTACTTAAGGGTGGCTTTCGCTTTGATGCAACAATTCTAATCTTGAAATAAGAAAGAAAGTGAACAAAGTACTTGTGAGACCGGTGTAGTCTGTTGAACAAGTAGGTAGGAATAAAGTTTAAATTGGCTTTGAAAATATAAAATCTCAACAAAAAAAAATTTAAAAACTGGATCCCAAAGGAAGAAATGTTATTGTGTTTTACAATTTCATAGGAATCACACAAAATAAAAATTTGAGATTTCATTAAGATACATCCGTTAATTCTTTGGTGAAAACTTGAGCAAATTTATTGTTCACCGTCAATTCAGATTTGGTGTTGAATTTTGGGTTTCACTCAGCTCGTAGTGGCACGAAACTGAGATCATAAACACAGTTGTTGTGTAACCATAAACCTCAGTGGTAATTTCTGAGAGTCTCAATGGTTACGTTGATGAAACGAATGTAATGGAGAAATGTAATGGAGATGGTGTAAGAAATTAAAGTACCTCTGCTGCGAAAATAAGGACCAAGCAGAAAACTCTTATCTCATGTGAGAAGAGAGTGAGGTAGCTCACGATTAGAATAAATATGATAGCCTAATTGGGAAGACAAGGTTTGTTTATACCAAGTCATTAAGGCTATTATTCAGAATCTTATGAGGCTTGGGACACATACAACAGCATGCTTCTAGGGACACTTAAGTAATCCAACAATTATATCCCCATAAACAAACGAACACAAAAAAAAATAAAAGAGAAAAATATTTTTGTAGTTTTTGATATATATTAAAAAAGATAAAAGAAAAAGAAGAAAAAAATAAAAAATTAGCAAGAAAAAAAATAAGACTTAGAAAGAGAAGAAAAAAAAACTTTGGAAAAATTTGGTAACCGAACCCGAACGTTCGGTTGGTTTCGGTTGAGGAAAGTTTTGAAAAAAACCGAACCCGAGCGTTCGGTTGGTTTCGGTTTAAGAAAATTTTGAAAAACCGAACCCGAGCGTTCGGATGGTTTCGGTTTAAGAAAATTTGGAAAAACCGAACCCGAGCTTTCGGTTGGTTTCGGTTTAAGAAAATTTGGAAAAACCGAACCCGAGCGTTCGGTTGGTTTCGGTTAAAGAAAATTTTGAAAAACCGAACCCGAACCTTCGGTAGGTTTCGGTTTTGGAAAATTTTGAGAAACCGAACCCGAACCTTCGGTAGGTTTCGGTTTTGGAAAATTTTGAGAAACCGAACCCGAACCTTCGGTAGGTTTCGGTTTTGGAAAATTTTGAGAAAACCAAGGAATTTAGGCTTGCAATAAGAAAATACTTTTGACAATAAGAGAAACAACTGTACATGAAATTTACAACCAAGAAAACTACCTTTGTGGTGATGAGCGAGTCAGATGATTTAACCGAACCTGAACGTTCGGTCAATTTCGCTTCTTACTTTTGAGGTTGAGAGATAGTTTGAGGTACTGACTCTGATTCCATCATACCTAGCCCTTGTAAAATTCTGTTGAATGATGCTTCAGGAAGAGCTTTGGTAAAGACGTCAGCCAGTTGATCAGTGGTTCTTACAAAGTGTACTTCAACGTTTCCATCTTCCACATGATCTTTGATGAAGTGATACCTTAGTGCTATGTGTTTGGTTTTAGAGTGTTGCACTGGGTTATGACAGATCCTAATTGCACTTTCAGAGTCACAATACAGTGGGATCTTCTTCATATTGAGTCCATAGTCTCGAAGTTGACTCTGGATCCAAATCACTTGAGAGGTGCAGGATGCAGCGGCTATGTATTCAGCTTCGGCAGTAGACAACGACACGCACGTTTTTTTCTTTGATTGCCAGCTACCCAACTTCCCGTCAAGGAATTGACAGCCGCCAGTGGTGCTTTTTCTGTCGAGTCCACATCCTCCGAGGTCTGCATCTGAGTAGGCTTGAACGAAGAAGCCTGAGTTGGAAGGATACCATAGACCTAAGGAGGCAGTTCGCTTGAGATATCATAAAATGTTCTTCACTGCAAGCATGTGAGGTTCGCGTGGGTTTGCCTGAAATCTAGCACAGTAACACACAGAAAACATGATGTCAGGCCTGCTAGCAGTAAGATACATTAGTGAGCCTATCATTTGACAATAGAGCGTGATATCAACAGCCGGTTTGTCCAGAGATGGAGTTAGCTTGGTGCCGAATGCCATTGGGACTTTGATTTTAGAATCTCCCATCATGCCAAATTTTGCTAAGAGAGTCTTCGTGTAAGCTTCCTGATTGATAAAGATGCCTTCGGGTCCCTGTCTAATATTTAAGCCAAGGAAAAAGTTAATAGGACCCATTGAGCTCATTTCAAATTTAGTCTCCATCAGCTTTCTGAATTCAGCTGTTAGGCTGGGATTCGTTGAGCCAAAAATGATATCATCGACATAAATTTGAACGATAATAAGGTGGTTACCTTCCTTTTTGCGAAAGAAGGTTGGGTCAACCGAACCTTGTTTGAATTTAGACATCTTTAAGAATTTAGTTAGCGTTTCATACCAGGCTCTCGGAGCTTGTTTGAGTCCATACACAGCTTTATCCAGAATGTAGCAATGATTGGGATACTTTTCGTTCACGAAACCAGGAGGTTGCTCCACGTACACTGTTTCTTCGAGTTCTCCATTAAGAAATGCACACTTGACGTCCATTTGGAAAACTTCAAAGTTTTTGTGGGCAGCATAGGCAAGAAATATTCTTACAGATTCCAGCCTAGCTACAGGAGCGAAAGTCTCTTCATAATCAATCCCTTCCTCCTGACAATATCCTTTTACTACCAGACGAGCTTTGTTCCTTATAACGTTCCCTTCCTTGTCCATTTTATTCCTAAAGACCCATTTGAGACCAACAACCGAGGCATCTGGAGGAGTTGGAATGAGGCGCCAGACTTTGTTGCTTTCAAATTCGTTCAGTTCGTCTTGCATCGCTTGAACCCAATTAGAGTGATCGAGAGCAGTGTTAACTGTCTTCGGTTCAACTTTTGATACGAATGAGTTAAACATGCAAAACTCAACTTTGGAAAATAAGGATGTCTGTTTTGCCTTTAGTTGTGATCGGGTCAGAACCTTTTCAGAGACATCACCAACCACTTGAGAGACAAAATGATCTCTGGTCCATTTGGTGAGGGGAGGGTAGTTTGGATCAAAGGTTGGGTCCAGTTCAGCATTGATCATTTCTTCTGGCTTGGATTGGCTTTCGTAGTCGAATGACATATCAGCTTGCTCCCCCTCGATAGATGAGCTTTCTGGAATGCTTTGAGAAACTTCAGGTTCAGTGGTTTTCTTGTGGTGCTGGGCTTTCAAGCGTTGATGCACCTTCGGATGGTGAAGCAGTTTCGGTTAGTGAAGTGCTTTCGGGAGCAGTTGGGGACCTTGGCTCCCCCTCAACATGTGAGATCGGCTGAGTTGATGACGATTGATCCTCCCCCTCGACTGAAGCATTGTTTTACGGAGGTTCGTTAGAATTCGATTCTCCTTCATTCATTCTCCTGGCAGCTTCTTCGACAATTTGTTTCATGTGGTCTACCTTGTTGTCTGCTGCGCCTGCTTCTGAGAGAGTAGCTTTCTCTGGTTCGTCAAATAGCTCCATAAACTTCTCGAATAGATTAGCGATCGAGACTGTGACTTGGCTAGTTTGAGGAAAGATTTCCCCAGCTGTGTCTTCTTTGGTCTGTAGCTTTTTGACATAGCTATCATCGAAAGTCACGTAATAAGTCTCTTCGATTTTTCTTGAACGCTTGTTTAATACTCTGTATGCTTTGGAAGTGAGAGAGTAGCCCAGAAAGATTCCCTCGTCGGCTTTGACATCGAACTTGTTGCGGTGTTCTTTAGAGTTAAAGATGAAACACCGTGAGCCGAACACATGGAAAAATTTCACATTGGGCTTCCTGTTGTTGAGAATCTCATAAGGTGTGAGCGTGAATCGCTTGTTGAGATATGACCTGTTCTGTGTAAAACAAGCAGCAGAAATAGCATCAGCCCAAAAGTAAAGAGGTAAGGAAGCGAAACTTAGCATGGTTCGGGCAGCTTCACACAAAGATCGGTTTCGTCTTTCGACAATTCCGTTCTGTTGAGGTGTGTAGGGAGCTGAGAAGTTGTGACTTATTCCCTTTTCTGCCAGAAATTCTTCAAATTCTCTATTTTTGAATTCCAGACCATTGTCGCTCCTGATGTTGCGAACGACCTTCTTGAGCTGTACTTCAATCTGCTTGATGAACACTTTCAGCTTATGAGTCGCTTCAGATTTGAGCTTTAGAAAGAACACCCATGTAAACCGCGAAAAGTCATCAACAATAACAAGAATATACTTGCTACCACCGATGCTTTCGATAGATGATGGAACACACAAATCAATATGAAGTAATTCGAGTGGTTCAACAACTTTCGTGTTAATTATAGATGGATGACTTTGACGACTCTGCTTCCCCATTTCGCATGCAGCACACAAATGATCTCTGTCGAACTTGAGCAATGGAAGACCTCGAACATGACCTCCAGTGACAAGTTTGTTGATATCTTTAAAGTTGAGATGAGAGAGTCTTCGGTGCCACAACCAGCTTTCGTCAGTTTGTGCTTTTGATAACAGGCATATAGCTGGGTTTCCTTTGATGGGTTTGAGGTTTAGAGGAAACATTTCACCCTTACGCTCTGATTTGAGAATTACTTTCTTCGTCTTCTTCTCAATAATTTCAGAACCTTCATCGTCGAATGAGACTTTGAGACCGGTACCTCCAACAAGCTGAGATACACTGATGAGGTTGTGTTGTAGTCCTTCCACATATGCCACCTTCCTTATAGTAAAATCACCATTAGTAATCATTCCGTATCCCTTTATGGTGCCGAAGGAGTTGTTTCCAAACTTGACGTTGCCACCATTTGTAAGAGACCTGTATTCCCTGAGCTCTTCTTTCCTCCCTGTCATGTGACGCGAGCAGCCACTATCGATGTGCCATTCTTCGTCAAACTGCTCGTCACTTATAACCTGCAAAAATTAAGCAGATTTAGGAACCCAAAGTTTCTTGGGTCCACGTGAGCCTTTCACAGGTACAGGAATAGTAAGAGAGATGTCAACAAGATATGTTCGTTTTATTAGTGTTGTTTCATCTTTCTTTTTGATGGTAAAAACTTTGATTTTAACAAGATTAGGTGCGTTTGGTTTAGACTCTGGTTTGGATGCAGAACCCTTCTGTTTGCCTTTTTGTTCAGCTGACGAATGAGATTTTTGAGAATGAACAGAATGAACTTTAGAGCGAGATGGAGATAAACTGGAAGAATTAGAAGAATTAGATGAGTGAGATTGAGAGGGCTTAGATTGAGATGACTTCTTGGCTGGAGACTCTAGGTAACCTTTTTGCTTTTGATCATTGGTGGGACTGACCTTAGAGTTTGGATCTCTTTTGATTTCAGAACCGAACCTTTGCTTTCGGTTGGTTTCATTCTCTGAACCGAACCTTTGCTTTCGGTTGGAGTCATCCTCAGAACCGAACCTTTGCTTTCGGTTGTAGTGGCTCTCGTGTTTTTTAACAGGATTATTCTCAAACTTTAGATTCTTGTCTTGATGTGAGAAATATGCATTCTAGGATTGCCAGAATTGTTTCCTTTCAGAGAGATTCTTCCTGTATCTCTGGTTCCTTTGACGTTTCTGATTCCTCATCTGCTTCGGTTGATGATGGATGTTGGCTTTCATTTTCGGTTTCTCTTTGGCTGGTTCACTTTGAACAGTGGAAGTTTCACTTTGAACTGAGGAACTAAAGGGAATGTCTTCTTTTACCGAACTTCCATTTTCTTGAGGAATGTCTTTCGTACCACTGGTACTTGGCACATCGAAATTATCTGGCTTGTTCAAGGGTTTTGGTATGTATCTATCTTTACTTTTCCAAGAGGTCCTTTCAGATAAGCCTACCGTTTCATCAGCATTATCGATTGGAGCTGACCAGAAGAACTCATCGCAGCCATCAGCATTGTCTTCGTTTACAATTGCTGTGAGTTCAGCAGTCTGATGTTCGGTTACTCTGATGACCTTGTACACTTGATTTGGAGTGGTCCTAACCTTTTGATATACAACGGCTTTCTCTGCTAAGATTGGGGACTTTTGTTGGGACAATCGAGCGAACTCCACTGAATTTTCTGAAATTAGATTCTTGTGGTTTTCAGGTTCGTTTTTCATAAATTCTGAGCAGTCAACCGTGTCCTCTACAGAAATTTCACTCATATTATCATCCTCATTAAGCTCAGATGCATTTTCAACATCAATTTTGTTTTCTGAGCTCAAGTTGGAGTTTAAAGAGTCAAATTTTTGTATGGTTTCGGTTCTCAGTTTAAGTCTATCATTTTCATCCAAAAGGTTTTTAAGCATGTCCTTATGGTCCTTGGATTTAATGAAAAATTCTATTTTGTCCAGTCCATACATATAGGTCGGATTGACGTCATCAGATGATATCACACTATCACAATTATAAGCTTCAGCATCAGTACTAAAGGAAGGGCAAAATCATGCGATGAATCTTTTGTCCTATTTCACAATCCAAGTGAAGCTAAGTAATATTAGTGTAAAGACATTTTGCAATCAAACAAAAAACATTTCGCTGTTTTAACAGCTTTAAATTGTCTCTTTGTAAATAAATGTTTTCATCTTTTATTTTGACTAATTCCGACTCCTTCAACTCGATCCACATGCGCCGTTCCTCACTCTTCGAAGACACCCTGCTTAATTGATCAATTAGGTTAGAATTGGTGACTCGAGTTTGAGTTAAACTACTATCTAGATGAGAGATTCGTGAATTAACACTTTTTAGTTCTTTTTCATATGAGCATTGTGGTACTTTAAATGAAACAAAAACCGATTGTACCTTCTTGATCAGTTCATCGAGCTCGTTGAACTGCACGCTGAGTGGTTTGGCTGTAAAGCACATATCCTGCTGCCCCTTCGGTTCATTGCTTCCACCATCAATGAATGGTCATAGTGGACAGCAAGCCAAAAACTTACCAAATACAAATTATTTTGGATTCGCCAATTTGAAATACTATAGGAGTATTATTAAATAGTTGTACAATAAAATAATGGTGCTCCGTAAAAATATAGTTAAAAATAGTAAGTCGTTAAATAGAAATTTCTTTTCTTATAAAGTTCTCATACCTCTATCCTAGTACAGACAAATGGCCGGATTCCATTTACCAGGAGATCCCTACTACCCAAACAAAGGCAACGGCGGTTGGATAGAAGAAGACCCGGAGGAAGAACCCGAAGGAGTTATTGAAGTAGAATTCGAAGTCGAAGTCGGAGAGGAATTCGAATCGACGAAGAGATCAAGGAAATTTCTAGCGGAACAGACTCCGAGCCGGAAGTAATCGACCCTCCCATCCCTCATCCTCCCGTAATCAGACCATATCAACCGGGACCCATCCCCATTTGGGGAAGCCACCTCTACTACTAGAGCCGCCAGCAAGGTGTACGCCCTCCTTTCGGTATGTGCCGAGATTTTTACAATGTCAGTGGGGGAGGCTCAGCTGATCGAGCACTTCATGTCGTCGTGAATGCTATAGCTAACCAGAACTACCAAGCGGACCAACAAGCAGCCAGAGTTCGCGAGATCAATGTTGCTACCCAAGGTAACGCCGCTGACATCCGCCGTTTGGAAGGACTACATGAGAATACCCAAATCTACACGGGAACACTTCAGAACCAAATGATAACGGCTCTAGCAGAAATAAGAGAAATGAAGGAACAACAAGCAGATCTCGAGAGGCGACTAATGGGAGTCAAACTGTCGGATGCCGAATCTAGCTCAAAACGCCGCAAGTAGAGCTTGTTCGATGCCCAACAATTTTGTTATAAAATAGGATCTCGGATAAAAGTTTTTCTTTCCGCTTGTAACTATAGTCGGAGACCTCTAAGTAGGTCAAATTTTCCAAGCAAGACATGTAACACACTGATAAGATTAAAACTTAATCTTGAAGATCGATTAGATCTTAAACAGGTAAATAAAGATTAAACAGCAAGAACATGAAAACAATGAACAACTCAAGAATGAATCAAACGTGTCGAATGATTATAAAACAACCCTCAGAAGAGCTCGACAAAGAACATCAACTGTAGAGGGTTAGAAGGTTTACAGGAACGATAAAGAAAATCAAAGCTATCGTAAATCTCTCTATTGTATTCTAGATCGTTAACCTAATATGCATGCAAGCATATTCTTATATAGTAAACCTAACAGGCTCACGGTTGGACAGGCCCAAACCGGAGTACAAAACTATTGGACTATTAGCTGAGCCCAATGACGCAATACTAAACGAATCTGCAACCCAACACACACCACGGGTGTGACCAATATATATATATTAATATGAAGTACTTCTTTATAATACCTCTCGGAAACTTATGGGTTAACTAAAAATTTCTATTCCAACCTTGAAACCATAAACTAAAGTCAAAACAAATTACAAGATACAACTAACACACGATTATCAAAAACGTTAGAAACTTATAGTATTCATTTTTATTTTTCTCTACCAGAACATGCCTCCTCGTAGATCAACACGCAGAAACTCAACTTCAACACCACCTCCACCACCTCCTCCAATTATGGACGCCGTTATGTTCCAGACTGCTGTAACCGCTGCTGTAACCGCCGCAATGGCTCAAATGAGCAACAACGGATCGGGGGGAGGAACAAACAGTTTTACAAATGGCCAAGGTCAAAGCCGTTCAGGGGTATGCACTTACAAAGACTTCACCAACGGAAAACCTATTCCCTTTTATGGGACTGGGGGAGTATTGGCTCTATCTCAATGGATAGAGAAAACGGAAGCTGTATTCGAAATCTATGCATGTCCTGAAGAAAGCAAAGTAAAGTTTGCTGCTTTTACTTTCGCTGAACGTGCCCTGACGTGGTGGAACGGCCACGTCTAGACACTAACCCTGGTGGTGGCGAACTCCATGGGTTGGGAAAACCTGAAACGAATGCTCCTTCGAGAATACTGCCCAAGAGGCGAGATCTAGAAGCTTGAACAGGAACTGTGGAACCTTTCGATGGTAGGTTCGGACATAGCAGGTTACACCAACAGGTTCAGTGACTTAGGGGGGGAAATACAAGTACATTACAAATCAAAGTATCGTTTTGTAAACATAATTATAATACCTTTCTTATAGGGCTTTGATACAAATATCTTTATGTTTAAAGGGCTATTATATCACCAAGTTGTTCTTACAAAATGGAAACATACTTTTTGAGAAACTATAATGGATATAGTTATCAAGTTATTCATACATTATATCTTGACAAATGAAATACTTTCAAAAGAAGTAAAGTCTTTATTATCGTAAATCTGTTTATACCAAGTAATGTGAGACATTCAAACTTCAACGTACTCGTATGTATGCATTTCAAGTCCTGTATTATATACCATAATCTCTTGGAGAGAGAGCGGGATTAACAACCCCGCACCTAAACTATTAGCTAATGTTAGATCGGCAGGTCTGGGGTGACAAATGTCATAACACTACAACACCTAAAGAATGTTGTTACAGGCCGTCAGTGTCAATAGTATGGTTATAAAACTCACATAAAAGTATAAAAACAAGTTTGATTTACGAGATTCATATATGCATTCAGTTTTCTACATCATTTTGGCACAAAGTTATCATTATTATTCAAGTATGGAACATACTAACACACACCAACTCTGGAAACTTTTCAAACCATTTATAGAAAATATTGGATTTTCTGAAAACCTCGTTCATCGATTTACTACCAAAAAAGGACATACTTTTCAATGCAAAACACTTATGAACTCACCAACTTAATTGTTGACACTTTTTCAAAACCACTTGTATTTCTCAGGGAATCAGTAATACAGGTAACCACCAGCTTTTGGAGAAGGGAACACTAAGGATGTTTTATTATTGAACATTTATCATCATATTGTAATATTCTTTTGCTAATATGTATAACGCAACAACATACGTTTTCATTATATATATGATGGTTGTGTTACTTTCTTTACAATATTCAATGGTTGTGATACTACGTGAAGTCATCCACCCCCGAATGTTTCCGCCATTCTAGTTTGGGGGTGTGACAGATTGGTATCGGTGCATTATTTATAGTGAACTAAGTATATCGAACCACATAAGATATACAAACTATAAATACAAAGGGGACCAAAAACCCTCTGACAAAGTATTTTCATAAACAATATACATACATTTTACACGCATGCATCAGTCTCGTATTATGACAAGTTTTCTAATAAAGTCTTAAGGCAAGTTGCGACACTATGATTGGGCCTCGAGGTATGTAATCAAATCGAGAATAAATATAGCCTGATCAACTATATTTATCCTGGATTTGACCAACGTACGTCAATGAATGGTCATAGTGGACAGCAAGCCAAAAACTTACCAAATACAAATTATTTTGGATTCGCCAATTTGAAATACTATAGGAGTATTATTAAATAGTTGTACAATAAAATAATGGTGCTCAGTAAAAATATAGTTAAAAATAGTAAGTCGTTAAATAGAAATTTCTTTTCTTATAAAGTTCTCATACCTCTATCCTAGTACAGACAAATGGCCGGATTCCATTTACCAGGAGATCCCTACTACCCAAACAAAGGCAACGGCGGTTGGATAGAAGAAGACCCGGAGGAAGAACCCGAAGGAGTTATTGAAGTAGAATTCGAAGTCGAAGTCGGAGAGGAATTCGAATCGACGAAGAGATCGAGGAAATTTCTAGCGGAACAGACTCCGAGCCGGAAGTAATCGACCCTCCCATCCCTCATCCTCCCGTAATCAGACCATATCAACCGGGACCCATCCCCATTTGGGGAAGCCACCTCTACTACTAGAGCCGCCAGCAAGGTGTACGCCCTCCTTTCGGCATGTGCCGAGATTTTTACAATGTCAGTGGGGGAGGCTCAGCTGATCGAGCACTTCATGTCGTCGTGAATGCTATAGCTAACCAGAACTACCAAGCGGACCAACAAGCAGCCAGAGTTCGCGAGATCAATGTTGCTACCCAAGGTAACGCCGCTGACATCCGCCGTTTGGAAGGACTACATGAGAATACCCAAATCTACACGGGAACACTTCAGAACCAAATGATAACGGCTCTAGCAGAAATAAGAGAAATGAAGGAACAACAAGCAGATCTCGAGAGGCGACTAATGGGAGTCAAACTGTCGGATGCCGAATCTAGCTCAAAACGCCGCAAGTAGAGCTTGTTCGATGCCCAACAATTTTGTTATAAAATAGGATCTCGGATAAAAGTTTTTCTTTCCGCTTGTAACTATAGTCGGAGACCTCTAAGTAGGTCAAATTTTCCAAGCAAGACATGTAACACACTGATAAGATTAAAACTTAATCTTGAAGATCGATTAGATCTTAAACAGGTAAATAAAGATTAAACAGCAAGAACACGAAAACAATGAACAACTCAAGAATGAATCAAACGTGTCGAATGATTATAAAACAACCCTCAGAAGAGCTCGACAAAGAACATCAACTGTAGAGGGTTAGAAGGTTTACAGGAACGATAAAGAAAATCAAAGCTATCGTAAATCTCTCTATTGTATTCTAGATCGTTAACCTAATATGCATGCAAGCATATTCTTATATAGTAAACCTAACAGGCTCACGGTTGGACAGGCCCAAACCGGAGTACAAAACTATTGGACTATTAGCTGAGCCCAATGACGCAATACTAAACGAATCTGCAACCCAACACACACCACGGGTGTGACCAATATATATATATTAATATGAAGTACTTCTTTATAATACCTCTCGGAAACTTATGGGTTAACTAAAAATTTCTATTCCAACCTTGAAACCATAAACTAAAGTCAAAACAAATTACAAGATACAACTAACACACGATTATCAAAAACGTTAGAAACTTATAGTATTCATTTTTATTTTTGTCTACCAGAACATGCCTCCTCGTAGATCAACACGCAGAAACTCAACTTCAACACCACCTCCACCACCTCCTCCAATTATGGACGCCGTTATGTTCCAGACTGCTGTAACCGCTGCTGTAACCGCCGCAATGGCTCAAATGAGCAACAACGGATCGGGGGGAGGAACAAACAGTTTTACAAATGGCCAAGGTCAAAGTCGTTCAGGGGTATGCACTTACAAAGACTTCACCAACGGAAAACCTATTCCCTTTTATGGGACTGGGGGAGTATTGGCTCTATCTCAATGGATAGAGAAAACGGAAGCTGTATTCGAAATCTATGCATGTCCTGAAGAAAGCAAAGTAAAGTTTGCTGCTTTTACTTTCGCTGAACGTGCCCTGACGTGGTGGAACGGCCACGTCTAGACACTAACCCTGGTGGTGGCGAACTCCATGGGTTGGGAAAACCTGAAGCGAATGCTCCTTTGAGAATACTGCCCAAGAGGCGAGATCCAGAAGCTTGAACAGGAACTGTGGAACCTTTCGATGGTAGGTTCGGACATAGCAGGTTACACCAACAGGTTCAGTGACTTAATAACACTTTGCCCAGGAATGTTAACCCTGGAAAGCCAAAAGGTCGAGAGATACATCTGGGGACTATCACCCCAACTTCGAGGAAGTGTGTTAGCTTCCAAACCCTTGACCTTCGCCAGCGCCAAGGAACTAGCACAATCTCTTGTTGATCATGGTGTCTGTCAAGGAGTCACGGCTATCATGGCTGAACCAACCAAAGGGAACAGCAACAACGAGATCAATGCCAACAACAACAACAAGAACAAATTCTAGAACAAAAGGAAGGGGCAAACTTCGCAAGAACCTTCAAAGAAGCAAATGGTTGTGATTCATGCTGCTACTACCCCCACCACAACTCCTGCTACCTCTGCGCCAACAAAACCATATGCGGGGAATCTGCCCAAGTGCAGCAAGTGCAACTACCATCACCACGGTATCTGTCGCGAGATGCACTGCAAGAACTATGACAGGAAAGGGCACACAACCCGTATCTGTAGAGCACCGGCACGACCAATCACTCAAGTTTCTGGTACGGGAGTAAGCCAGGCGTGTTATGGGTGCGGAGAGACTGGACACTTCAGGAGGAATTGTCCCAAGGAAAGGAACGCTGGCGGTGTGGGGAGAGTGTTGGCAGTAGGACAGAATGAAGCAATAGCAGACCCCACGGTGGTTACGGGTACGTTCCTACTCAACAACACTTATGCATGCATACTCTTTGACTGTGGTGCGGAGAGAAGTTTTGTGAGTCATAAATTCAAACACCTACTTAGTCAAAAACCCCAACCACTTAATAAAATATTCACTGTAGAAATGGCAAACGGTAAAACAAAAAACGCAAACGATTTGTACGTAGGGTGCACACTAAATTTAAACGAGCACTTGTTTCGAGTCGATCTTATGCCCGTTTCCATAAGAAGTTTCGATGTCATCATCGGTATGGACTGGTTGAGCCTTCACCATGCCGATATCCTTTGTCACGAAAGGGTCGTTTGCCTAAATCTGCCAAACGGCGAAACTCTTGTCATTTATGGCGACAAACCTAGTTCAAATTTACAAATCATTTCCTGTATTAAAACACAAAAGTATCTTCGTAAGGAATATCATGCCTTTCTAGCCCACGTAGTAGACAAGAAACGAGAATCGAAAAACATTAAAGACATTCCGAAAGTCTGTAATTTCCCAGACATCTTCCTAGAAGATCTTCAAGGAATCCCACCGGAACGTCAAGTCGAGTTCAGAATCGACTTAATCCCCGGAGCTACCCCAGTAGCAAAGTCGCCTTACCGTTTAGCCCTGGCCGAGATGCAGGAACTATCCAGTCAATTAAACGAGCTGCTGAGCAAGGGATTCATCAGACCGAGTTTCTCACCATGGGGAGCACCAGTCCTATTCGTGAAAAAGAAGGACGGATCCTTTCGCATGTGCATCGATTATCGGGAACTGAACAAACTCACGATCAAGAACCGATATCCCTTACCGCGCATAGACGATCTATTCGACCAACTACAGGGAGCAAGCTACTTCTCAAAGATCGATTTAAGATCTGGTTATCACCAACTGCGAGTACTGGAAGGAGACATCCCCAAAAACGGCTTTCCGAACACGTTATAGTCTCTACGAATTTGTGGTAATGCCCTTCGGATTGACGAATGCTCCAGTAGTGTTCATGGACTTGATAAACCGAGTATGTCGTCCCTTCCTGGATAAATTCGTGATCGTGTTCATAGATGATATACTCATCTATTCAAGAAGCCAGGAAGAACACAGCCAACATCTCCGCCAAGTATTGGAAACATTAAGGGCAGAGAAACTTTACGTAAAAATTTCCAAGTGCGAATTTTGGATTCGGGAAGTGGATTTCCTAAGACATGTTGTAAGCAAAGAAGGAATACACGTGGACCCTTCCAAGATAAAGGCAATAGATAGTTGGACTACTCCAAGGACCCCTACAGAAATCCGGCAATTTTTGGGACTCGCCGGGTATTATCGAAGATTCATACCGAACTTTTCAAAGATTGCCAAGCCACTTACCACCCTAACCCAGAAAAATGTGACCTTCGACTGGGGAGAAAAACAAGACAGCGCATTTCAGGCACTAAAGCGAGCCTTATGTAGTGCGCCCATCCTAACCCTGCCAGAAGGAACGGAGGACTTCGTGGTCTATTGTGATGCATCAAACCAAGGACTTGGGTGTGTCTTAATGCAAAGAGGGAAGGTCATCGCCTACGCCTCAAGGCAACTAAAGACGCACGAAGTGAACTACACAACGCACGATCTTGAACTAGGGGCAGTCGTCTTTGCTCTGAAGATATGGAGACACTACCTCTACAGCACAAAATGCACAATCTTCACCGATCATAAAAGCCTCCAACATATCCTCAACCAGAAGGAACTCAACATGAGACAGAGACGATGGGTAGAACTACTCCTGTGATTACGAATGCGAAATTCGATATCACCCCAGAAAGGCTAATGTAGTGGCTGATGCACTCAGTCGGAAGGAGTACTCAGGTCGCCGAGTGAAGTCCCTAACTATGACGATCCATTCACACCTGTTCACGCAAATCAAGGAAGCCCAAATAGAAGCCTTGAAATCTGAAAATGTGACAGGAGAAGCCCTAAGGGGAATGGATAAGAACCTTGAGACCAAGAGCAACGGAGTTCGTTATTTCATGGATCGAATTTGGATACCGAAGTTTGGTGGATTTAGAGGAATCGTCATGGACGAAGCCCATAAAACACGATACTCCATACATCCCGACACCGATAAGATGTATCTCGACCTCAAGAAGTTGTACTGGTGGCAAAACATGAAAGCCGAAATTGCTACCTACGTGAGCAAATGCCTGACATGTGCCAAAGTCAAGGTGGAATACCAGAAGCCTTCGGGTTTATTACAACAACCAGAAATACCCGAATGGAAGTGGGAGCGGATTGTTGGATTAGTGTCTAAGTCCATAACTATTTTGGTATGTACTTGACCCGATGGTGCATGGTCCTTTTGGGTTGCCATCACCGAAGCAACTTGATAGGATGAATTATGGAGAGAAAGGATTAAATATGATTTATTAATATATTATGAGAATAATATATTAAAGGAGAAATCATATTGTTTAATTAATATTAGTCAATAATTAATTGGTAATTAGTTTTGTGACTAAAAGAGATTAATTAAATTTAAGGGACTGGAATTGTAATTATAAGATAATTGCAATTTGGGCCATGGATTGCCTTTTATTATAAAGGTGGACGAATTCTAATGGGGAAGCCCATATGAAGTCGTCCAAGGCTTTAAGAAAGGGCTCCATGGGTTGCTTAGGGCTTAAGCAACCAAATTAGGGTTTCCTTGTTAGATAACCCTAATAGGCTTACTATATAAAGACCCCTTATGCCTCAAAAACGTGGATAAGCAACCTTCTAGGGTTTTCACACGTTTTGGGCAGCCTCCATCCTCTCTCCTCTTCATCCTCTTGCTTATGGTGTTTGTGAACCATTAGAGGAGTGACATTTGTGACTCTAAGCTTTCCAAAGTCAATTTAAGGAGGAATTGGATTGTTATTGCTATATAACAATCAAGGTATGTTCTTAAACCTAATTATATGTTAATATTGATTTCCATATGCTAGAGTTAGGGTTTATAGTCTTGGATTCAAAGCATGTACAATAGAGAAACCTAGATCCAAGCATTAGGGTTTGTATGAGCACATAGGATGTCTTATGACCAAAACCCATCAGTGGTATCAGAGCCTTGATTGGTTTCTATTGTATTGATGCTTGTTGTAACTAAAAAATTCGATTTTTTGCATTCTGGAGGCTGGACTCGTCGAGTCCATAGCTGAACTCGCCGAGTCCAAGGTGACTCGACGAGTCAGCTCGTCAGATGGAGGGTACTTCGGGATTTCTTGCTGTTTTTGCTTATGGATAGTTACCTTATCATGTTAGATCAATTTTAATCCGATTATATGATATATTTGACTATATTTTTTATATAATTGAAGATATTTATCAATTAATAAGATAATTGTTTCCTTATAAGATAATTGATTAATTATTTTGACTAAATTGATAAATTGTTTTGCAAGAAATCATTAAATAAATCAAATATGGATAATTATGTGATTAAATGTTAATTTGAATTATTTGTTATTTGATCCTTGTTGTTATGAAAAGTTTCATATTTTGCCCTTTAGGTTTTATAGTTTAAATTTGAACCCAAAAGTTTTGTAGTTTTGAAATTTAAATAGTTAAAACACTAATGTTTTGAAAAAGGTTTCAAAACTTGCCCTTAAGTTTTGGAATTTAAATTTTGATTAAATGGTTTAATTTTGATGTATATTTAAATTCTAAACCCTAATGTGTTGAAATGTTTCAAAACTTGCCCTCAAGTTTTGGAATTTAAAAGTTGATTAAAAGTTTAATTAGGAATGTTAAATTCTAAAACTCTAGTATAGTTTTGAAAAAGTTCAAATCACACCCTTATGGTTTTATTAATTAATTAAGGTGTATAATTAAAAGAGGTTTAATAAATCCATAAAAGTTTAGGTTAACAATTTAATTGAATTAAAAGTATAATTGTTAAATTTAACCACCTAGTATTTTGAAAGTATAAAATACACCCTATACTATATATAACATTAAAAGTCTAACATTATATATGTATAAGTAAAAGTCAGTCTTACCGTTAGTAGGCATCATTCACGAAGCTAGTCTATAAGGGGTGTTTAAGGAAATTGCCTATAAAATGGCGATTGAATGGGTATCCACTCTTACCCACCGCACTCTTGACTAGTGGAGGGTCGTTAGCCGAACGGGTAGGATAGGACACAACCTTCCATTATAAGTATAATGAATTACTAAAGTAACTAAATGTTTTCATAAAATTCCTAATCTTAGTTACTTAGGCGAAAGTGAATTGATGCAATTCCATGAAATTACACTTTGTGCCATTGCTAAGGCGTTAGTGGAGCGCGTGTGGTTAACCGGCACACTAAATGGTTCTAAGCAAAGGTAGCAAAGGGTGACTCAATGGTTGTCATAGTTCGGTGGAGCGTGTGTGGTTTACCGGCACATCGAATAGGTGATTGTAACATGTGAGGGCACCATGTAAGTTTGCATGGTTATTCACACCCGCTTTGTGATCCTCGGCATCCCAGTCACAAACAAGAGGGGCATATCGAGATATAAACATGCCATTGAAAGTTCAATGTATCTCAAAGGATCTAGGAGTTTTCATAGATTTAAAACTTAAATTTCTTTTTCGTTTTTCATGGTGGAAATTAGTGAATCGTCATTCACTTACCTTCAAATATTCTGCAACTAGATTACGGCATCCCTTTTCTAGGTTGTTGCGTATTGTGTTGGGTCCTAGCCTTGGAATTTCATTTGGGTGATCTACCAAGGACTCAATCTATCAACTAACTTGAATTCGTTTTTCTCCCGTTTTGTAGATGTCAAAGTTCGACAACTATGGTCTTCTCAAATCCCGTGGAATAAGCATTCCACATGAAGATGGTATTCCACGATTTAATCGAGGAACGAGAAATCATGCTTCACTTCCTCCTCCTCCTCCTATTGTTCTCCCTAGCCCACAAGATCGAAGAATTGAAAGGTTCAATATCACTAAAGCCCTATTGGAAATGAAACATGAAGATGGTAAACCCGTGTGTGCCCACGTTCTAGGAATGAAATCACACATTGACAGGTTGATAATGTTGGGTGTGTCATTCCCAGATCAGTTGGCTGTGAATTGGGTTTTGCAGTCACTTCCTGAATCATATAATGAGTTCAAAAGAAAGTATTATATGATGGATCATGACGACAACCTCATTGACCTAACTTATATGCTCATTGCCGCTGAATCAGAAATGATTTGGCGAAGCAATGGAGCGTATTTGTTGGGAAAGTCAACCAGCCATGCTTCCGAGGACGTTCTAGGAGAACCGACCTGCGTTTGCTGCCAAAAGAAAGGGCGTTGGATACAAGTCTGCCCAAAGAGCCTGAAGAGCCCAGAAGATGGGAGAGTCAAAGAGTATGGCTGCGCTTCAGGTAAAAATCCACTATTTAACTCAATTAAGTTCCTATTCATTGATACATAATGTGATAAGATTGCATTTGAATGTTTTACAGGATCGGTGAAAAGAAAGGAAGCTTGGTGAAAGAACAAGATGAATCTAATCACAAGGAATGGATCTTGATCGCATGGACTTGAAGATTAGATTTTGAGCTTAGATAGTTATGATAGAGTTGTTAGAAATTTTCTTTTGAAATACATAGTTTTCAATGGATTTTGCATTGTAAGGACAAATGTTTTCCGCTGCTTTTATAAATAAAATAAATTTTTTGTTTGACTTATTTATTTATTTCCTTGCAATGAAATCGTTATGAAAATTGGTGTTTGCATATTTCTACAACAAATGGATATGACTCTTATTTATGGTGTTTATAATTTACCAAATAGGGAGAGTTTCTCATCGCCCAAGTTTCAATTGGACAGAAACTTGGAATCATGCAACATGGATGCATGATGAATGAGAAATTTCGTATTTGGAAATTAGACTAATTCATTGACAAAGTGTCAAGTGAAGGACTAGGAGATCGAGTACACAAAGTTGTGTGATCAAAGTCCACCATAAGAGTAACGAGATATTCGTCATGATTTACTAAAGGTTTAGTAAATATGATTATACTTACAAGATTATGTGTAATTCTGAATTGATTAAAGGGTTTAGATCAATAGCAGAACGAATAAGAAGAGTCAAGTAGGCAGAAAGATAAAAGTTTCTCCATTCTAAGAAGAAGGGAGAGTACCTTTTATGCTTTATGATAGGTCTTAATGATTAAAAACCATATCTCAATTGATCCTCTAAGTGAGTCTTAGTATAATTGTATGTCTAAGAAGAGGAATCAAGAATTGAAGAAATGGTTAAATCAATAAGTCAATCATACTTCGTTCCAATAACAAGTCTTAAAGTTAAGATTGTGACATTGAGTGAAAGGTATTAAGAAGGTTTGTAACTTTCATTAAATGTGGAAAGTTGTGATGTCTTGGATAAGACAAAGACCAACTAGGACCAATTTAGGAAGTGTTTTGATAAAAGCTACACTAACTCTTGAATATTTGTTTGTCAAGAAATGGTTTTTGACAAGAGAATCTTATATGTCAAGGAGTCAGTGGGAGTCTTAATGGTCTTGAAAGGTTTCAAGAACAAATCAAATAAACCTTATCGATCATCACTAGCACACGAGTTGAGGTTTACAACCTATCGTGTTGACATTATTTTCATTCTGTGCCAATCCAATCGAGTTAATTATGCATGTGAGTTCTATGAGTTCTCATTTTGAACGCATAAAAGGCAAAACACCTTAATCAATGAAAGGTATATTGATAGGAAAGGGTGAGCTACTTAACTACTTGGAAGACATGGTGGGCAGCTGTGCTACCATAAAGGCAAGAAAATCAAGATTAAGAAAGGTTCGGTCCATATGAGTTTGAATTTGTCGTAAACTTTGGTTTTAACAAATTCACATGGATAGGAACACATACACCGCTCAAATCTAAGTGTCATAAGATTTCTTCCTTCATGAAAATGATTGTGAGGAAATGCTTTCACTAAGAAAGATTTTAAGAAGATAGTGATTGTAAAATTGCATTCTCGAATTCAATTATGGTTACGACATCCCTTTCCATAATTTGAATTGTGAGGTTTGGCAATTAGTCTTAATTGTTTAGACACACATATGAACTATCGGAGGCAAATGTGTATAAGTTCAAGAAACCTTGATAAAAGATTATCAAA
This sequence comes from Lactuca serriola, assembly GCF_051521515.1. NCBI lineage: Eukaryota > Viridiplantae > Streptophyta > Magnoliopsida > Asterales > Asteraceae > Lactuca > Lactuca serriola. Next base: position 130,897,602 of record NC_136416.1, on the reverse strand, counting down.
GCACTAAGTATTAAAAACATGAACTTAAGAAATTCAATAAGTATTGTTTTTCTGAAAGTTAAGATGTTTATGAATACATGTCGAAGCTAGTGGGAGCATAAGTGTTATGTTTTTATAATAATCATCATGATAGTGGGAGCATAAATGTTATGATTGTATGATTATTAAGGAAAGTATTGCAAGTTGGCAATATTAATTATAGAAAACAAGAGTCATACTTTGCAAAGTTGTAAGAGTTGAATGGTTGTTTTGCTATAATTAAGGGAGAGAATATTATGCTTCATTTCAAATCTAAAGGATTAGGTTCAGAAATGTTAATAAATTTAGTCAAAGGTACATAGTGTGTTCTTAAAATTTCGATTATGATTACGGCATCCCTTTTCACAATTCGAATTTTGAGAACATAGCAACTAAAACATTATGCGTAGTGTCCCATACGCTTCGGGTATAGGATCGATTGCAAATGCTTAATGTTTGACCATTCTAAAATTTTCCAAATGTCGAGCACATTTAGAGGGAAAAGGGACTAGAATTGGTTTTGACTAAAACAATTAAACAACTATCAAAGGACAACCCAAAGTTCGACGAGGATTGGTCGCTTGTGAGTAGTTGGAAGTATAGTATTGGAAAATATGGAAATGTTTCCATATTGGATGGACCGTATCGACATCATTACCAATAGATAAGACTCTATTAAGAATGAGTTGTCATATGGAACATATGGAAGTGTGTCCATATTGGGAATTGAATATTGAGAAATCTATGACTAGATTAGAAACTTCTATGCAAAAGGATGTTCAAAGAATGTACTTCGAGTGAGAGACATCACGTCTATGGAATTGTCTTGTAACAATCTCTGATAGAGGACTTTGTAATATCATTGGCAATAGTCTTTGTGACTTTGGTGCAGTGACATTACGAAAGGATAGTTGCATAGAATGTTAGAATCTAGCATATTCTATAAGTAGCAAGAATTTGATATTCTTTGACTTATGAAAAACGGATTTGGAGTTGTGAAATGAGAAGGATTGGAAATGTATTCAATGAGATCTATTTCACAAAGTAAGAACCGTAGGTAAACATTGTTTTCATGCTAGGAGCATGGGACAAGTGTTGGAATTCAAGTAAGAAGTTGATTACCCGAAACAACAAATAATGAGTAATCAATATGGTGATAAATAAAAGGCGTTTTATTTATACTCAAAGGTTTGAGGCCATATGGGATTAGTATTATTCTTGTGTTTCACTTTGCATGTTTTGACTTCCAGAATAATTGAGTTTATTAAAAATAATCGAATTATTCAAACGGGCCACAGTCGTTCATATGTTGGAAGTAGATATGAATGAAGACTGTCGTGAATTGGTGTGTGGATTGTCTAAAAGAGTATTAGACATAAGCAAATGTTTGCTGCAACGTTCATGAGTGCTTATGAATGTGATTTGAGCATTGGATTAGACCCACGCTCACTTGGATCACTCCATGGATTGTATCATGAGTGATTGGTGAGACGATAACATCTTATATTCTTGAAACCGAGATGTGTGAGTTGTATCTTGCAAATCGGTTGCACATTGATAATATGTAAACGCACCAGTAACTTGGTGTTATAAAACATATTGTTGTGTGTAATTCGGTGCGTGAGTGCAAGCGAGCATTGTATCAAAGTTTATCCATTCCTTTTATTCAAAGTAGGATAAAAGCGATATCTTTGGGCCCCTCGATGGTTTAGTGATGACAAACGTAAATGCTCGGCCGGGCTAGGGCTAATTTGATTTGTTCAATTAGTCTGTCGTCGTAAATCAGGAATCGAGATATAGTACAAAGAGAATGATTTGAAATCATATCTCATATGATATCTAGAATGGAGGAATATATGATCCCTTATCTTAAGGACACGCGTATCTGATATGATCAGAGTTGACAGCGGCTTTGGAAAGCTACGATTGCAGATCGGGATCTGAAGTCATACGCAGAATAGTTATTAGACTTATCCAAGTGGGAGACTGTTGGATTAGTGTCTAAGTCCATAACTATTTTGGTATGTACTTGACCCGATGGTGCATGGTCCTTTTGGGTTGCCTTCACCGAAGCAACTTGATAGGATGAATTATGGAGAGAAAGGATTAAATATGATTTATTAATATATTATGAGAATAATATATTAAAGGAGAAATCATATTGTTTAATTAATATTAGTCAATAATTAATTGGTAATTAGTTTTGTGACTAAAAGAGATTAATTAAATTTAAGGGACTGGAATTGTAATAATAAGATAACTGCAATTTGGGCCATGGATTGCCTTTTATTATAAAGGTGGACGAATTCTAATGGGGAAGCCCATACGAAGTCGTCCAAGGCTTTAACAAAGGGCTCCATGGGTTGCTTAGGGCTTAAGCAACCAAATTAGGGTTTCCTTGTTAGATACCCCTAATAGCCTTACTATATAAAGACCCCTTATGTAACAACCCAGATTTCCAGGTATCTTTATTGTTTTGATTTTTTGATGTTTTGAGAGGGGACTCGACGAGTTGGAGCTCAGATTCGCCGAGTAGGGTCGCGATTCTGGACGCGGGATTCGTCTGGACTCGGCGAGTCCAGGATATGGACTCGGCGAGTCCATGCTGTTTAATGAAACCCTAATTTCTCGGGTTTGGGACCTATTTAAAGGGCCTTATGGCCGTCATTTGCACCCAACAGTCCATAGAGAGAAACCCTAGAGTGCCTTAGCGATTTAAGAGAGAAAGGAAGCATTTCTTGACATTTGTGTGTTGTTTAGCAAAGAAGAGGGAGGTTCTAGCCAAGAGGAGACAAAGGAGATTGCTATTCTGTGGATTTGAAGCTTTATAAAGAACAATGGAGGTCCAAATAGTCCCTTGCTAGTGATGAGACTGTGGATCTGGATCCATAGAGGTCCAGAGAGCCTCATTCATCAAGCTTTATAAAGAACAATGGAGGTTATGACCTTGAGTAGTGATAATTGTTGATAATTCTTCATATATGGTCATATAGAGGTTGTTTATGCACCAAGTATGGGGCTTTACGTGGTGAATCAGTCTAGGAAGGCCAGATCTATGAATTGTTGGAATAGATCTGACCTTAGAAGCAAGCTTGAGTGATTGCATGGCATGGACTCGCCGAGTCCGATGAGCAGACTCGACGAGTAGCTTGAAGATTTCCTTGGACCGGCCAGTGAGTGGTCCAGTCGAGTCATGGGTTGACTCAGTGAGTCAGGGCGAGTTAGAGAGGGTTGTCAAGTGGACTGAGTCGAGCTGGGACTCGCCGAGTCGTTCTTGAGATTCGGCGAGTTGAGTCGGGGTGGCCCCGCGATTTCTGCCAAGTGAAACTCGTCGAGTTAGGGGGAGTACTCGACGTGTAGAAAGGGAATCCTAGAGAGTTGGTGAGAACGTCTAGACTCACCGAGTTGCCGTGTGCACTCGCCGAGTCCGGTCAAAGTTAACCGTTGACCGTTGACCGTTGACCTGTGTTAACTTCTTAGGGATAGTCAACCTTAGAGATAAAAAGTTTTAATTAGAGTCATGTGATGTTATATGAGGATTAGAGCTCGGAGGATCGAGCACGAGGGATTTCCAAGATTCGTGAGATACCGAGATACGCGAGGTGAGTCTTCTCATTATACTTTACCTTGAGTAGGTAATCAGAGCTATGTGTTGGTGTGTGTATGTTATGTGTATGCTATGTGTTGCACTGCATTATTTCTATGTGATTTATGCTATGCATGATTACAGAGTTGGAACCGGAAGGTTCCTAGCGTTAGAACCTGAGGGTTCACAGAGTTGGGTGCACGGACCCATAGAGTTATAGCCACGAGTGGCTAATATGTGTTTTATGTGTGGTATTTTGGGGAACTCACTAAGCTTCATGCTTACAGTGTTAGTGTTGCTGTTTCAGGTACTAGCGATGACCGTGGGAAGGCGCCGGCTTGAGCTGTACACACGCAGGGGACTTTTGATATATTTATGTGATCTTGGGATTTGTATGATACATATTGGAATTTGAAACTTAATGTTTTATGAAATTAAATGAGAAATGTTTTTATATTGCGAAAAATTATTTTGAAATTCACGGTGTTACAAGTTGGTATCTGTAACGACCAAAATTTCAAAACAATTAAAACTTTTCAAAAACCACTCATTTTAATAACGTTGTTACAAAAAGGTTTTCAATACATTATTTAACAGAGTATTTCCCAGGTTCATTTCATAAAACACCAACGCGAGGAACGGTACGATCACGCCTTTGCCTTGTCACAGACTCCTGAGAACCTGAAATCATAAAACCACAACTGTAAGCCCAAAAGCTTAGTGAGATACCCCCAAAATACCAACCACATATACGCCTTTCCAGGCCACGACCTTCCGGTCCAAAACATATCGCCTTCCGGCCCATAACGCAATGCCTTCCGGCCCATAACATATTGCCTTCCGGCCCACAACATAATAAGCATACATATCAGCATAAAAGCATACATAACCTAACAGGACATAGAACGACCATGCATACCGGGTCACACCCCAAGTCTAGCAATCATACGCATAACATCACCCTACGAATCAGTCAACATACTAAATGCACACATACGCCTTTCCAGGCCATGACCTTCCGGTCCACATAGCAATGCCTTCCGGCCCACAACATGTAATGCCTTCCGGCCCACAACATATAACGCCTTCCGGCCCATATCATAACAACTGACAACTACCCGGACTTCCATCCGATAAAAAGGTTGGCCTTGGTGCCATAAACCCTAGCGATATAGTGAGGATAACTCACCTCGAAACTGCCGACTGAACAGATAGCTCAAGCTGCTCCGGTCACTGATACGATCTCCACCTCTGGACAGCCACCCATGCACTGAACTCAAACAATAAACAACAATTACCAAAATACCCCTGGAGCCACTGGTCAACCCTTGGTCAAAGACAAGGTCAAAGTCAACCCCTGACTGACCCTACTCGCCGAGTCAACCCTATGACTCGCCGAGTCCCCATAATCAGAACTTCACTCAATCCGCGATCTAACTCGCCGAGTCACCCCGAGACTCGCCGAGTTCAACAACTCTGAGTCCACTCGCCCTCAACTCACCGATTCTCTAAGATTCCCTTTCTACACGTCGAGTATCCCCCTTGACTCGACGAGTTCCTCCTGGAAGAATCGCGGGGCCACCCCGACTCAACTCGCTGAGTCTGAAGAACAACTCGGCGAGTCCCAGTTAATCTTCAAGCTACTCACCGAGTCTGTTCATCGGACTCGGCGAGTCCATGCCATGCAACCGCTCAAACTGCTTTCTAAGGTCAGATTTGCTCCAACAATCCATAGGTCTGGCCTTCCTAGACTGGTTCCTCACGTAAAGTCCTCATTTTGGTGCTCATAATACACCCCATGACTCATAATTTACGTTTTGACCTAACGCATAAGGATTCCAATCCAAAACCTCCATTGATTCCCGAAATGCTCAGGCATGGGACACTCTGGACTTCCAAAGGTCCCAATAAAAGGTTCCAATCGCTTGGGGGACTAAGGAGACACTCAATCTAGCCACAAAAGGGTTCAATAAACCCTAAATCCATATACACATCAACATAGAAGGGATCAACTCGAAATATTACCTGAATAACGTTGCTCTGTGTCCCCAACTCTCAGAATATGGCTTCTCCTGTTGTTCCCTTAACCAAGCCTCCTCCTTTTTGCAAAATAACACTTCCAAGATCAATAATGGCCTTCTACCTTGCTCCAGATGCTCTCAATCGAATTAGGGTTTCACTCACAGGACTAGGGTGAACAATGACGGCCATAAGGCCCCTTATATATGTACCAAACCTGGACGGTGAGGGTTTCGCTAAACAGCGCGGACTCGCCGAGTCCATATCCTGACTCGTCGAGTCCAGTCGCGAACCCGCGACCAGATCCGCGATCCTACTCGGCGAGTCTGAGCTCCAACTCGCCGAGTCCCCTCTTAAAACACCCAAAATCATAAATATAACGATACCTGGAATTCCGGGCTGTTACAATTCTCCCCCACTTATATTAGGCTTCGCCCTCGAAGCCTACAGCAACTCAACTCCAAGGATATTCCCACAACGCTCCACCGGCCCTTAACCGGCCCAGGTCTCTCAAGGCATAAATATCAAAACTCGAACATACATTCCCCTCCTTCACGGTGTCCTGATCACCATCTCGAACCGGGCATCGACTGTACCCCTGATCATCACTCTCAACAACCGAGAATTACCCAAGATGCAACTCCGCCCTAAATCGCAACAATCACTCGACCCATAAGAGCTAGAAACCCTGAACCATCGAATCCCCAATCCAAGTTCCACTCTATCCATTCCGCGACGACGGAATGAACCATCCTCAATCCCCGAGCAACTCTCACGAGTTCCCCTCTTGCAACCGCATACTCATGCTGAACTAGCTCCTACACCCTCAGGTTGGGAAAACCTGACGCACTGATAATATCCTCAAACATCTCCCAGAATGAATCACTAATATACACCCCATACCCTGATCAGAATCACACTGAGAGTTCAAGACTCTCTCTCTCTCTCTACATCCCTTCCGAGCCTTTTGGCTCTACACTTGCGGATTTCCCTCCGCGACCTCAGCGGTCATTCCAAACCGGATGGGCTTCTAATCCACTGTCGCAAACACGCTGCTCACTAACCATACTCGAATTGTTCTAACATAACTCTGCTCTGCCACTTTCACTTCCGTGAACTTGCACTCCCTCTCGGAGTTACACCTCTTACCTTTCTCTCTTCCTTTACCAAGGAATCCACCCGGCTACAATGTTACTTCGACAAATGCCATGGTACTTGCCCGACGCTACACCACCCTTAGCGTGTCCGCTATCCATCCAATACACTTATTCTGACTCTCCTCGCAGGGACTCTCAAGCCCATGCACTACCTCAACTAAACAAGATCGCTACCCTGGGGCCAGACCTTCCATTGCAACCACACTGCAACATACACAATCCGCAATCTCAAACTGATCCAACAATACCAGCAGAGTCTCCAGCATGACCAGACCGACTCACATAACACATATTAGCCACTCGAGGCTATATCTCTATGGGTCCGTACACCCAAACTCTGCGAACCCTCAGGTTCTAACTCTGGGAACCTTCCGGTTCCAACTCTATAAACATGCATAGCATAAATCCCACAGAATTAATGCAGTACAACACATCACGTACATAAAGCATACAAATACTCTGATTACATAACCCCAGTTACCTACTCAAACTTGATCCCGGCCTGCTTCCAGGCCTCCACAATCAAATGCCCTAGGTCTGTATCCCGCCCCGCATGCCCGACACTCGCTCCCATCAACCTATACTCTGGGCTGACAGAACACTGCTGAATCCCAACAGCTAAGCATCCTCAAATACTCATTGATCTCTCGGAGAATTCTCCAATTCTCCCCCACTTAAAGCACTGACTAACAACCACCAGTCGCCAACAACGACCTTCCAAAACAACCCTTACACAAAGAGAACACTTACACACTGGCTGCTTCCCACAAGCATAAACAACCCTCAGCAAAACACATCTCCTCACTGATCAATCCGCTCAAAAGAATCTGATCTCCACTTATCCATTCCACGATTATAGATGCTACCCGACACTCAACCCAATGTCGCATCTCCACTAATAACCCTCACGAACGATAACCAACGATAACACAAAACACCAAACTATAATCATACCAAACCCCCAGGGAACAACGGATACCAAAACGAAAACCCGAAACATAAATCCATAACCAAAAACTTCAACCCGCAAAACGACGAATGCCGCATCGAAATCCACACAAAGATACCAGCACAAACAATACACCCCCATAATCGCAAGATAACAAAACATGAAGAAGAACATACCCGCAGCTGCCTCCGGCGCTGCTGTGACCTCCTCTGCCGCAAGCTGATAAGCACGAACCTGAGCCCTTGGGGCTCCGCTCCATCCTGACTTCCTCCTGGAATCCTCAAAGTGGCCAGTGCTGGAGCCTGCACCGGTCCTACAGAAAGCTGTGGACAGTTGACCCTCAAATGGCCAACCTAACAACAATGATAACAAATCCTCAAATCACGAACCGGCACTGACTGCCGACAATCTCGCGCATAGTGCTCCTCCTTTCCGCACTGGCGGCATGCACCACCGGACCAACAAACTCCGGTATGACCCATCCCACACTTCCCACAAGTGTGGCCGCTCAGATTCCCCACTCTAACATCAACGGTCCTGGACCGTTTCTGCGTCGGCTGCGACTGCATCGGAGCCTGCCTCAGCTCACGCAACTGTAACTCAACCTTCAACTCACGCCGCCTGGCGGCCTCCTGGAACTCCAACAAGGTCTCGCACCTCTGCGTAGGCACGGACTGTCTGATATCCCCCTTGAGCATACTCAGATATCGGGACGTCTGAGCCTGCTCCAAAACGAACTCAGGGCAAAACACCGCCCTCTCAGTGAACATCCTGATGATCTCAGTCACCGACTCCGAATCCTGCTTCAGTTCAAGGAACTCCTGAGCCAATCTCTCCCTCTCATCCCGCGGAACATAGCGAGTGCTGAACATCTCTCTGAACTGATCCCATGAAACCGCAGCCCTCTGCGCATCGGAATATGACCCCGTGGTCAATCTCCACCAATCCTTCGCCCCGAGCCTCAACAGGTTTAGAGCACCTCTCACCCTCTGATCAACAGGGCATAAACGCGTGGAGAAACACCCCTCCACGTTTGATAACCATCTCATAGCAACAATCGGGTCCTGAACTCCATCGAATGTGGGAGGCTTCGTATAATAGAAATCCCGATACTGAAAACCCCGACTAGCTCCTCCCCTTACAGCCGCTGTAGCCGTCGCGGCAGCCGTCTCTGCGAGAGCCGCATATCGCTCATCAAAATACTCAATCATGGCGGTCTTGATCGACCCAACAATTCCGGCAACTCAGCCCGGAATAATGCAGCAACCCCATCACGTAGGATCTCGCGAATCCTCGCATCCAACTCGCTCGTGCTCGTCTGATCGATAACCTCAGACAGCACCGATCCACCCGGAACTCGCTCTCCAGCTCCCGATCCTGATCCGGATCCACTATCATCATGCCTCGAAATCTCCATACCGAAGATACCATACCAATCTCAGACACTTCCCACAATCCTGGGATCCAACTCTCGCAACCCAACCCTAGAGATCATGGTTTCCCTGATACGCGTATGGGTCCTGTGCTTTCAGTAGTACGGGCCCATACTACCTTCCACACCTACCCATATTTGTATGAAGTACTACCACAATACCCTAGAGAACATGCATAACAACTATCAACCCTCACCACTAGAGGAACACTGAGAATCTCCCATAAGGGACCCTAGGCTACAGGCATCACAAATCAGGCAACAATATCATGAATTCCTGAAGATCCCTAGCCTAACTCTAGCATGCTGTTCTATCAAGCTCAAATAAAACAAATATCATGTATGGTATCTTGGGGTTACTTACTGGCTCTGGCTGATCGTACCTCTGCGTCCTCCCTTTACTTAATTTGAAAACCATTTTAAATTTTCTCTTTTTAAAATCCTCCTCGATTTGAGACTGGAGTCACACGAATGTTCCCCCAATTCACTCAAACCAAGGCTCTGATACCAACTTGTAATGACCAAAATTTCAAAACAATTAAAACTTTTCAAAAACCACTCATTTTAATAACGTTGTTACAAAAAGGTTTTCAATACATTATTTAACAGAGTATTTCCCAGGTTCATTTCATAAAACACCAACGCGAGGAACGGTACGATCACGCCTTTGCCTTGTCACAGACTCCTGAGAACCTGAAATCATAAAACCACAACTGTAAGCCCGAAAGCTTAGTGAGATACCCCCAAAATACCAACCACATATACGCCTTTCCAGGCCACGACCTTCCGGTCCAAAACATATCGCCTTCCGGCCCATAACGCAATGCCTTCTGGCCCATAACATATTGCCTTCCGGCCCATAACATATTGACTTCTGGCCCATAACATATTGCCTTCCGGCCCACAGCATAATAAGCATACATATCAGCATAAAAGCATACATAACCTAACAGGACATAGAACGACCCTGCATACCGGGTCACACCCCAAGTCTAGCAATCATACGCATAACATCACCCTACGAATCAGTCAACATACTAAATGCACACATACGCCTTTCCAGGCCATGACCTTTCGGTCCACATAGCAATGCCTTCTGGCCCACAACATGTAATGCCTTCCGGCCCACAACATATAACGCCTTCCGGCCCATATCATAACAACTGACAACTACCCGGACTTCCATCCGATAAAAAGGTTGGCCTTTGTGCCATAAACCCTAGCGATATAGTGAGGATAACTCACCTCGAAACTGCCGACTGAACAGATAGCTCAAGCTGCTCCGGTCACTGATACGATCTCCACCTCTGGACAGCCACCCATGCACTGAACTCAAACAATAAACAACAATTACCAAAATACCCCTGGAGCCACTGGTCAACCCTTGGTCAAAGACAAGGTCAAAGTCAACCCCTGACTGACCCTACTCGCCGAGTCAACCCTATGACTCGCCGAGTCCCCATAATCAGAACTTCACTCAATCCGCGATCTAACTCACCGAGTCACCCCGAGACTCGTCGACTTCAACAACTCTGAGTCCACTCGCCCTCAACTCACCGATTCTCTAAGATTCCCTTTCTACACATCGAGTATCCCCCTGGACTCGACGAGTTCCTCCTGGAAGAATCGCGGGGCCACCCCGACTCAACTCGCCGAGTCTGAAGAACAACTCGACGAGTCCCAGTTAATCTTCAAGCTACTCGCCGAGTCTGTTCATCGGACTCGGCGAGTCCATGCCATGCAACCGCTCAAACTGCTTTCTAAGGTCAGATTTGCTCCAACAATCCATAGGTCTGGCCTTCCTAGACCGGTTCCTCACGTAAAGTCCTCATTTTGGTGCTCATAATACACCCCATGACTCATAATTTACATTTTGACCTAAGGCATAAGGATTCCAATCCAAAACCTCCATTGATTCCCGAAATGCTCAGGCATGGGACACTCTGGACTTCCAAAGGTCCCAATAAAAGGTTCCAATCGCTTGGGGGACTAAGGAGACACTCAATCTAGCCACAAAAGGGTTCAATAAACCCTAAATCCATATACACATCAACATAGAAGGGATCAACTCGAAATATTACCTGAATAACGTTGCTCTGTGTCCCCAACTCTCAGAATATGGCTTCTCCTGTTGTTCCCTTAACCAAGCCTCCTCCTTTTTGCAAAATAACACTTCCAAGATCAATAATGGCCTTCTACCTTGCTCCAGATGCTCTCAATCGAATTAGGGTTTCACTCACAGGACTAGGGTGAATAATGACGACCATAAGGCCCCTTATATATGTCCCAAACCTAGACGGTTAGGGTTTCGCTAAACAGCGCAGACTCGCCGAGTCCATATCCTGACTCGTCGAGTCCAGTCGCGAACCCGCGACCAGATCCGCGATCCTACTCGGCGAGTCTGAGCTCCAACTCGCTGAGTCCCCTCTTAAAACACCCAAAATCATAAATATAACGATACCTGGAATTCCGGGCTGTTACAGTATCAGAGCCTTGGTTTGAGGGATTCGAGTACGCCTTCGGGCGTATTTGAACTCAAACTGAGGATTTGAGATGTATTTTCAAAAAGAGTAAAAGATTTTTGAAAAACGCAGAGCAAGAGATGTGTGTACGATCAGTCAGCGCCCGAACGGTGATTTCCCAAAATACCTTTATATATTATGTGATATTGACATTGATATGATGTATTCGCATGCTAGAGTAGGCTAGGTATTGCTATTAGGACTAGAGTGGCGTGATTTGTGATGCCTTAGCCTAGGGCTCTAGGTGAGCTGCTATGAGATGCTTGAGAGTGAGTAGGTAGCAGCAAGTGACTTATGAGAGATCTATTAGAGAGTGGTCTACGCATGATAGAGTACTTGAGACCTGGGATCCGAAGAGGAGGACTTGGAGTGTATTCTGGTGCGGTGCGGACAGTAGTATTGGGCCCGTACTACTGGAAGCACCGGAGCGGTGTGCAGCCCAAGTAAGAATCTTTGGAATGCCAAGAATCAAGGAGGAAAGAGTTGACGAGTGTGAGCATACTCGTGTGGATTCTAATTTATCGTATGTTGTATTTCAGAGGTAGATCATGGTGAGGACACGTTTGATGCCCGAGAGCAGTGGTACCAGTGAGGAGGAGATCCGCCGGATCATTCAGGAGGAGGTGGCTGCGGCCATCAGGGCAGAGATACCGGAGATGCTTGGGTCTATAAAGACCACATTGATTGAGACGTTTGATGAGCGTTACACCGCTCTTTCTGAGGCTGCTGCTGCAGCGGCTACCGGAGTACCATCAAACTCTTTATCGGAGATTTATCAAGGATTTCTCCAAGATCGCAGTGCCGATCACCAGATTGACCCGGAAGGGTGTCGCGTTCTCATGGGGTCCCGAGCAGCAGACCTCCTTTGAGACACTTCGCCAAAGGTTGTGCGAAGCCCCGGTATTAGCTCTCCCGGAAGGGATGGAGGATTTTATAGTATATTGTGATGCATCGATTTTGGGGTTGGGTGCGGTGTTGATGCAGAGGGGACATGTGATAGCATATGCATCGAGGCAGCTGAAGCCTCATGAGACGAGATATCCCACGCATGATCTAGAGTTGGGGGCAATAGTGTTCGCCCTCAAGATTTGGCGTCACTGCTTATATGGGGTTCGGTGTACGATATACACGGACCATAAGAGTTTGAAGTACTTGATGGATCAGCCCAACCTAAATATGCGACAGAGGAGGTGGTTAGATGTGGTCAAGGATTATGATTGTGAGATCCTATACCACCCGGGCAAGGCCAATGTGGTGGCCGATGCGTTGAGCCGCAGGGCGGAGAGCACTCCATTGCGAGATGTATGTTTGAGATTGACCATGATAGCTCCGGTATTGGATGCCATTCGTGGGGCACAGGCCGAGGTTGTGCAGCCGGAGATGCAGAAGAGGGAACGGGTCGTTGGTTTGGTTTCAGAGTTCGTTACGGATGGTCGAGGGCTTATGACTTTTCAGGGTCGGATTTGGGTACCGTTTGTGGGTGGTACGCGCACTTCTTTGATGGAGGAGGCTCATCGGTCGAAATTTTTGATCCATCTAAGGGCTACGAAGATGCATTTGGATTTGAGGAAAGAGTATTGGTGGCCCTGTATGAAGAGGGACGTCGCATGGTTCGTTGAGAGGTGCTTGACCTGCCGCAGGGTTAAGGCCAAGCACCAGAGACCGCATGGCAAGTTGCAACCATTGGAGGTTCCCGAATGGAAGTGGGAACAAATCACTATGGATTTCATCACCAAATTGCCGAGGACTGCCAGAGGAGTTGATGCAATTTGGGTGATTGTGGATAGGTTGACGAAGAGCGCTCACTTCCTTGCCATCAGTGAGAGTTCTTCAGCGGAGAAGTTGGCGGAGTTATATGTGAGAGAAGTGGTATCTCGGCATGGGGTGCCGATCTTGATTGTTTCGGACCGTGATGTGCGTTTCACTTCCAGATTCTGGAAGAAATTTCATGAGGAGTTGGGTACTAGATTGCATTTTAGTACCGCGTATCATCCCCAAACAGACGGTCAGAGTGAGCGGACGATTCAGACGCTTGAGGACATGCTTCGAGCATGTGTGTTGGATTTCGGGGGTAGCTGGGATGCGTATTTACCCTTGGCAGAGTTTTCCTACAACAACATCCATCATTCGAGCATTGGTATGCCACCCTTTGAGCTGTTGTATGGTAGGAGGTGTCGGACCCCCATTTGTTGGGGAGAGGTTGGGCAGAGAGTGATGGGCAGTACAGAGATCGTGCTTCAGATGACAGAGCAGATTCGGCAGGTCAGATAGAGGTTATTGACCGCCCAGAGCCGACAGAAGAGTTATGCAGACAGACGCCGGTCCGAGCTTAAGTTTCAGGTCGGCGACTTCGTTCTCCTGAAGGTCTCTCCTTGGAAAGGAGTGATTCGATTCAGGAAGAGGGGCAAGTTGGGGCCCCAGTATATTGGGCCATTTCGTGTGATTGCGAGGGTAGGCCGGGTAGCCTATCGTTTGGAATTGCCAGCAGAGTTGGGGCAAATCCACGACACTTTTCATGTGTCGCAATTGAGGAAATGTATAGCCGATGAGTCGGCAGTGGTTCCATTAGAGGATATTCAGGTGGATGCGAGCCTGAATTATGCCGAGAGACCAGTAGCCATCAGAGATCGGAAGATCAAGGTTCTGAGGAACAAGGAGGTACCTCTGGTGTTGGTTCAGTGGCAACACCGGAAGGGATCAGAGATGACCTGGGAGCCGGAGCGCGAGATGCAGGAGCAGCATCCAGAGCTATTTACAGAGTGAGACTTCGAGGGCGAAGTCTAGTTCTAGTGGGGGAGAGTTGTAACAGCCCGGATTTCCAGGTATCTTTATTGTTTTGATTTTTTGATGTTTTGAGAGGGGACTCGGCGAGTTGGAGCTCAGACTCGCCGAGTAGGGTCGCGATTCTGGACGCGGGATTCGTCTGGACTCGGCGAGTCCATGCTGTTTAATGAAACCCTAATTTCTCGGGTTTGGGACCTATTTAAAGGGCCTTATGGCCGTCATTTGCACCCAACAGTCCATAAAGAGAAACCCTAGAGTGCCTTAGCGATTTGAGTGAGAAAGGAAGCATTTCTTGACATTTGTGTGTTGTTTAGCAAAGAAGAGGGAGGTTCTAGCCAAGAGGAGACAAAGGAGATTGCTATTATGTGGATTTGAAGCTTAGCCCTTCAATCTAAAGGTATGATTTCGGCTCATCTCCTGTTTTGTGAAGTATAATTGATTTTAGGGTTTCTTGTGACCTTGTTGAGTTGATTGGATGGCCAAATAGTCCCTTGCTAGTGATGAGACTGTGGATCTGGATCCATAGAGGTCCAGAGAGCCTCATTCATCAAAGCTTTATAGAGAACAATGGAGGTTATGACCTTGAGTAGTGATAATTGTTGATAATTCTTCATATATGGTCATATAGAGGTTGTTTATGCACCAAGTCTGGGGCTTTACGTGGTGAATCAGTCTAGGAAGGCCAGATCTATGAATTGTTGGAATAGATCTGACCTTAGAAGTAAGCTTGAGTGATTGCATGGCATGGAATCGCCGAGTCCGATGAGCAGACTCGGCGAGTAGCTTGAAGATTGCCTTGGACCGGCCAGTGAGTGGTCCAGTCGAGTCATGGGTTGACTCAGTGAGTCAGGGCGAGTTAGAGAGGGTTGTCAAGTGGACTGAGTCGAGCTGGGACTCGCCGAGTCATTCTTGAGACTCGGCGAGTTGAGTCGGGGTGGCCCCGCGATTTCTGCCAGGTGAAACTCGTCGAGTCAGGGGGAGTACTCGACGTGTAGAAAGGGAATCCTAAAGAGTTGGTGAGAACGTCTAGACTCGCCGAGTTGCCATGTGCACTCGCCGAGTCCGGTCAAAGTTGACCGTTGACCGTTGAGCTGTGTTGACTTCTTAGGGATAGTCAACCTTAGAGATAAAAAGTGTTAATTAGAGTCATGTGATGTTATAGGAGGATTAGAGCTCGGAGGATCGAGCACGAGGGATTTCCAAGATTCGTGAGATACTGAGATACGCGAGGTGAGTCTTCTCACTATACTTTACCTTGAGTAGGTAATCAGAGCTATGTGTTGGTGTATGTATGTTATGTATGCTATGTGTTGTACTGCATTATTTCTATGTGATTTATGTTGTGCATGATGTAGAGTTGGAACCGGAAGGTTCCTAGAGTTAGAACCTGAGGGTTCACAGAGTTGGGTGCACGGACCCATCGAGTTATAGCCTCGAGTGGCTAATATGTGTTTTATGTGTGGTATTTTGGGGAACTCACTAAGCTTCATGCTTACAGTGTTAGTGTTGCTGTTTCAGGTACTAGCGATGACCGTGGGAAGGCGCCGGCCTGATCTGTACACACGCAGGGGACTTTTGATATATTTATGTGATCTTGGGATTTGTATGATACAGATTGGAATTTGAAACTTAATGTTTTATGAAATTAAATGAGAAATGTTTTTATATTGCGAAAAATTATTTTGAAATTCACGGTGTTACACCTTATGCCTCAAAAACGTGGACAAGCAACCTTCTAGGGTTTTCACACGTTTTGGGCAACCTCCATCCTCTCTCCTCTTCATCCTCTTGCTTATGGTGTTTGTGAACCATTAGAGGAGTGACATTTGTGACTCTAAGCTTTCCAAAGTCAATTCAAGGAGGAATTGGATTGTTATTGCTATATAACAATCAAGGTATGTTCTTAAACCTAATTATATGTTAGTATTGATTTCCATATGCTAGAATTAGGGTTTATAGTCTTGGATTCAAAGCATGTACAATAGAGAAACCTAGATCCAAGCATTAGGGTTTGTATGAGCACATAGGATGTCTTATGACCAAAACCCATCACGGATAACCACGGATTTCATAACAAAATTACCCAAAAAAACAGGCGGACTCGACACCATTTGGGTAATTGTCGACAGGTTAACTAAGTCAGCGCATTTCCTACCGATCAAAGAGACGGTTAAATTGGAGAAGTTAACAAGGACATACCTCAGAGAAATTGTACGACTGCATGGTGTACCCATATCCATTATCTCGGACCGAGATAGTAGATTCACCTCAAGGTTCTGGAAGTCGCTACAAAAAGCTTTGGGGACAAGACTAGACATGAGTACCGCTTATCACCCACAAACCGACGGCCAGAGCGAGAGAACCATACAAACCCTAGAAGACATGCTGAGAGCTTGCATGATCGATTTTGGCAAAGCATGGGACACACATCTACCCTTGGTCGAGTTCTCGTACAACAATAGTTACCACACCAGTATCAAAGCTGCCCCGTTCGAAGCCCTCTATGGCCGCAAATGCAAGTCACCTTTGTGCTGGGCCGAAGTGGGGGACACACAACTAGCAAAAGGACAAGAAACTAACAACACACTCACTGGACCAGAAATCATAATGGAAACTACGGAGAAGATTGTTCAAATCCGAGAACGTCTAAAAGCATCAAGGGATAGACAAAAGAGTTATGCAGATAAGAGACGAAATACCTTGGAATTCCAGGTTGGAGACCATGTCCTACTCAAAGTCTCGCCTTGGAAAGGTTTAATACGCTTCGGAAAACGTGGAAAACTGAACCCTAGATACATCGGACCATTCGAGATCCTTGCCAGGATCGGCCCCGTGGCTTACAAACTAAGACTACCTCAGGAGCTCCACAACGTACACCCTACCATTCACGTATCGAACCTAAAGAAATGCTTATCCGACGAGACCCTTGTCGTCCCTCTAGACGAAATTGCAATAAATGAAAACCTCCAATTTGTGGAGGAACTAGTAGAGATCATGGATTGGGAAATCAAAAGGACTAAACAAACCCGCATACCCATTGTAAAGGTCCGCTGGAACGCCAAGCGAGGACCTGAATACACCTGGGAACGCGAGGATCAGATGAAACAAAAGTACCCGCATCTTTTTCCTAAAACTGTAAACTCTATCTTAGATTAAATTTCGGGATGAAATTCCCTTAACAGGGGGATGATGTGACAACCCTATATTTTCCAAAAGCATTGTAATGCTCGAAAGTTAAATACAACGAAATTAACCTCGAAAATAAAGTGTTCAAATATCTAAGTTGGGATGCATCAAATATTAGATATCATGCCAAGGTTTCCAAAAACATAAAGAACGCTCAAAACTGAGTTATGTTGAAGAAATTATAACCACTCGTATATTTACGACATGCCGTTAAAACTTTTTTTGACGTAAAAAGTAAAATCTCACTAAAATGCATTTTAGCCTTAAGTATCTAAACAAAAGTCGTAGATCTCGTTGAAAGGTGAGCATGCATGAAAAGATCGCCCAATTTGGACCTCGTATGAAGAAGTTACGAATTCTCAAAGTTTCGTAACAGTAGTAGAGGGCTAAAAACTCGAATTGAAGATCGAGTGTTAATTAGCTAGCGCAACCTAAATGAGAGTTGAAGATCTCCACAATAGGAGCAAATTGATAAAAAGACAAACGAAAACCGACGTCGAATAAAGAAACTATGAATTTTTAACGAAGTTTAGGAGGCCCGGCCTATTAAAATTATGTCATTAAAAATAAAGTCAAAACTAGCCGACGGAGTCTAAATGAAAGTTGTAGAGCATAATCTCACCTACGCGTGGATATAAAGAACACGAAAAACGGAGCTCGTACGCGAAAGTTACGGAATTTAGAAGTGGACAGGCCGGATTACGCCCCGCGTTCTCTGGGAGTACGCCCCGCGTACTAGACCCAGAGTCGAGTCCTATCGGCCCGCCCCCTCTACGCTTAGCTAGCTAGGAGTCGTAAGCCATGACGCATTCTTACGCCCAACGTAATGAGGTACGCGCTGCGTACGTGAGTACGCCCCGCGTACTCACTCCTCCAGCACTATAAATAGATGGCATAAGCTTCGACTTTTTGCACACCTTCACAATTCATCAGTCATTCTCCCATACTTCTAAGCCCCAAAGACCATTCCCGACGACCTCGATTTCCGCACTCGAGCCCCCGACGAAAGATCTACGCTGCAGAGATTCCCGAGAGCCCGAAGACGCAACTTTCTGCGGTCGAAACTCTGTTCAACTCTAGCCTCTCTCTTCAAACTTAACGGTTGAGTTCATACCCCTATTTTTCAATTCTTTTCACGTTTTAGGGGGGAAATACAAGTACATTACAAATCAAAGTATCGTTTTATAAACATAATTATAATACCTTTCTTATAGGGCTTTGATACAAATATCTTTACGTTTAAAGGGCTATTATATCACCAAGTTGTTCTTACAAAATGGAAACATACTTTTTGAGAAACTATAATGGATATAGTTATCAAGTTATTCATACATTATATCTTGACAAATGAAATACTTACAAAAGAAGTAAAGTCTTTATTATCGTAAATCTGTTTATACCAAGTAATGTGAGACATTCAAACTACAACGTACTCGTATGTATGCATTTCAAGTCCTGTATTATATACCATAATCTCTTGGAGAGAGAGCATGATACTTGTGTATAGATCTATACGGGATTGACAACCCCGCACCTAAAGTATTAGCTATAGTTAGACCGGCAGGTCTGGGGTGACAAATGTCATAACACTACAACACTTGAAGAATGTTGTTACAGGTCGTCAGTGTCAATAGTATGGTTATAAAACTCACATAAAAGTATAAAAACAAGTCTGATTTATGAGATTCATATATGCATTCAGTTTTCTACATCATTTTGGCACAAAGTTATCATTATTATTCAAGTATGGAACATAATAACACACACCAACTCTGGAAACTTTTCAAACCATTTATAGAAAATATTGGATTTTCTGAAAACCTCGTTCATCGATTTACTACCAAAAAAGGACATACTTTTCAATGCAAAACACTTATGAACTCACCAGCTTAATTGTTGACACTTTTTCAAAACCACTTGTATTTCTCAGGGAATCAGTAATACAGGTAACCACCAGATTTTGGAGAAGGGAACACTAAGGATGTTTTATTATTGAACATTTATCATCATATTGTAATATTCTTTTGCTAATATGTATAACGCAACAACATACGTTTTCATTATATATATGATGGTTGTGTTACTTTCTTTACAATATTCAATGGTTGTGATACTACGTGAAGTCATCCACCCCCGAATGTTTCCGCCATTCTGGTTTGGGGGTGTGACAACATGGAACCCGAGAAGTGTCTTTTCCTCGTATTCGCCCCACTAATACACCCATAAAATAATACAATTTAGTTAGTTAGTGATTACACTACTCACACTATGTGTTTGGTGAATCGCCTTTTCCCGTCGCAAGTAATACGATTAGATCGGATCCCAAAACCTCGATTTAGAGTATTTAGCCATAAGTCTTCATGAGTTTTTCTTCCGTGATCTTCGTTCCAAACTGTCCTCAGATCTTTCAAAGGCCGAAGAGCGAATCTCTCCAATATAAGGATAACTTAGTAGGAATGACTCCCATCTTATGGCTTTCTGATACTCTTACCCCTACCTTGAAACCCGGACTGCATCATAGGGGTGTAGGTCGACACTCCGATAACCAATATTCAAGGCACGGGAAAAATTATTGCCTATTATAGTAAGGATAGATACGTCCAGGGTTAACCATCGTCTCTCATCAACTTGTGTTCCTTTTCCATGTAGGAAAACCATGCCTCCAAAGAAGCGTAACCAGTCCGCTGGCAAAACATCGCCTCTCTTATTTGATGAAGCTACATTTCAAGCTGCAGTTTCAGCAGCCGTAGCAGCTGTCATGGCTCACCCGAACGCCAACAACGCCAACGTTAGCAAGAGCCCCGTCGGGAATTTTGATCAAAGCAATGGACAACAGCAACCAACACCTGCATACCCAGCCACCCAAGAACCTCAACCAGATCCACTGAAAAGAAAGTTTAAGAGCAAAGAGGGAAGTACCTCGACTCAAGGACCTTCCAAAGGGCAACGAGCTGAAGTAGTCAATACCCCTGTCAACCCTTCCATCCCGGCCGCAAGAAGACCATACCTTGTAAATCTTCCCCATTGCAGCAAGTGTAGCTACCATCATCATGGTGTTTGTCGAGAATTCTTTTGCGATAGGTGCAACAAGAAGGGGCATACCGCTCATACCTACAGGACCCCGGTTGAGTTCATTACATCAACCCCCAATGTGGCGACCAGCCCAGTATGCCATCTATGTGGTGAGATTGGGCACTTCAAGGGCGTAGGAGGAGTCTAACCCTAATGCCTAGGGAGAAGCATCAAAGAAGCCGGTAGAAATTTTGGTACGTCTCTTAATCCTAGATAACTAACCAAAAACCTTAAAAGGCTAATTCTAAATGTAATCCCTCTCCCATTAAGGGGAAAGTCGCAGCACTGTTGTAAAATTCAAAGTTTCATCAGGTAAAGCTATAATGGCTCGACATATACATTAAAGTCATGTATAGTTAAGATGGATAAACCTCGAGTGAGTGATGCTGCCTTATTTCCTGTTCCTCATTTGGTTGTAGATTTAGGGCAGAGTCGCTCAGTCAACAGTCCTTTCCACCTTAATTATACATGACTAGTGTATGCTAGGCGATTATAGAGAGGCCTTGTGAGAATCCATTCATGAAAAGTACATTTTTCCAAAATCTCAGGACCGTCTATAGTTATGCGTCGACTCTATCGGTCCAAGTATCCGCGATAGTGATACCATGGATGAAACCCGAGACGCCAAGAACTTGTGTGCCCGCTCAGCACATGGTCCTACCGACCCTCATTCTATATCGTGTCGATGTATGGCAACTTCGATGCCTCTATCAATCATGGTTCGACTTAGTGCAACCATGTGTAAATTCCTAGTGCTGTGTGAAGAGAACTTTCACCGTAGCCATTCGGCAAATAAAGGTCCTTCCGAACCTAATAATAAAACCTAATGCAATCCGTTGGTCGTCTCCCTTATCTAGAACCTTCCGAAATACCCAGCAAAAGGGTATCACGCGTTATTAACCAACCCCTCCCTAGACAAGATAGAACCCGAAGCGAAAGACACTGCCGATATTCCAGAAGACGATAGCCACCCAAAACCTAATCTGTAGATCCCTCAGAAAGACCCTTAGCACCTTGCAACCAGATTCGTGAATCAAGAGAAAGAACTCATGGGATTAACATACTACTACTGAGTATATGCATTAGAGTGGCATATAATTCATATCAATAAGATTTAAGATGTGTGGTTCCTCCGTACTCCCTGTTCCTCGTTGGGTTGTGGGTTTGGGGCGGGGTCGCACAACTGAACATCCCGTCGATCTCCATTATATGCGGCTGGCATACACCAAGTATTAGTGATTAAGCCGAGTATGAGCTCTACCATGAATCTTGTAATAAAATCCTTCATCCTACCCCATAGAATAGGAGCTAGAGTCAAGAGAACCACTGCGGGTTGAGCTACTAAAATGACCATAAATCCGAAATTTGTTGTCATCCCGGTTAAGCCTGATGGGTTTTGAGCATTCTAACACTTCCTAAGTGTACATGCAACCCTAATAACCTTGGATCTATGTTTGTCTAATTATCATGCAAAGTTGAATTTCCAAGGTTATATTCCTATCTAGCATACATGGGGAACAATTTTAACTTGAATGAAAGATAGAATAACTTACCTTGTTGTTGCTTATGTTCCTTGAAACCTTGTGAGCCTAGCACCCCAAGTGTGATGCCTCAAATGCTTCACACAACACCAAATGCTCTTGGAAAAACGTTTGAGAGAATACACACTACTTGAAATCGGCCAAGCCCTCTAGTTTCTTATGTCTAACCGATTTTGGTGGAGAATGGGATCCTTATATATTGTTGACACATCTAGGGTTACACCATGTAAACCCTAATGTGTCATGACTCTTCATTTCCATGACCCATGGGTTTGTAACTCCCATGGAGCATCCATGGAGCATCCTATGGGTAGAACCCAACTTGATAATCCATGGAGCCTCTTAGCCCACTATACAAGATATGAATGATTTACATAATCAACCCATATATTTAATTAGTTATCCTTTGATCACTTAATTAATTCCAAATTAATTCTTTGATCAAACTAATCAAATAATATTATTAATATATTAGAACTTATAATATATCAATAATCTCCAAGTGTTATTTCTCTCATTTAGTCTATCCGATTGCATGGTGCCATGCAACCCAAATGGACCATGCCGGGTCGGGTCAAGTACACACCCGAAATAGTTATGGACTTAGACACCTTATCCAACAGTCTCCCACTTGGATAAGTCTAATAACTATAACTCTAGTACTTCAGGAACCGACCGGCAATCGTAGCTCTTTCAAGGTCTCTCGGAACTGAGAAGATGATGGTACGCCATTTAAGATAAGGGATCATATAATCCTCTGTTCTAGATATCAGCCGGAAAAATACATGGAACAATGTCTTACTTATTGTCCAGCAGTTTGTTTCTCGATTTCCGATTTGTTTGACAAGAACTTAATTGAACACATCAACTTAGTTCTGACCGGGCCCGGTACATAGGTCAAAACAAAATCATCGAGGGGCCCAGATATCAGCTTCTAATCCAAGAAGGAACAGATAAACTTCGACTCATATGTTTGTTCTACCACTCATTGAATTACACACAAAAGCACGTTTTATAACATCGAGTTACCAATGCGTTTTCGTACAATCAATGCATAACCAACTTGTAAGTAACAAATCATATCTCTAGGTTTGAAGACTTATATGATATTACCGTCTCACGATCACTCGAGATAGAATTCCATGAAGTGATTCCAGTGAGCGTGGGTTGAGTCCAATACTCAGAACTTATGAGCACTCATGATTGTTGTAGCCTTGTCCAACACCTTAGACCTCTACAACCCATCATGACAGTCTTGATTCATACCCACTTCCGACATATGACCGACTGTGGAGATTTGAATAATATGTTATACCAAACAAAATTATTCTGGAAGTCAAAACATGCAAAAGAAATATAGTAAACGATCGACAAGAGATAGCAACACTTTACTCATAAATAAAACTCCTTTTATTCATCATCTAATGTCAATTACACTTTACAAATTTCTGGGTTATCTAACTACTGAATCTAATATCATCCTTCAGCCCTATGCTCCGAGCATGCTGGAGATGCTTAACCCGAGTCAGTCCCTTCATGAGGGGATCTGTTGGGTTCTCATCCGATGATACCCTATTTTCCACGAGGAGTCCTTCTTCTATCCGATGTCTGATAAAATGGTATTTTCTGTCGATGTGTCTGGATCTCCCGTGATCCCTTGGTTCTTTGGCTAAGGCAACAGCACTTTCACTATCACAGAAAATCTCCATTGGCTCTTTGATAGCTGGTACAACTCCAAGATCTCCAATGAAGTTCTTCAGCCATATCGCCTCCTTTGCCGCCTCGCTAGCTGCAATATACTCTGATTCACAAGTTGAATCAGCCACTGTTTCTTGCTTGGAACTCTTCCAAGAAATTGCTCCTCTATTTAGGGTAAAGACCCAGCCCGACTGAGAGCGGAAATTATCCCTATCAGTCTGGAAGCTAGCATCACTATACCCTATAACTCTCAAGTCATCACTCCCACCGAGGGTAAGGATCCAGTCCTTAGTCCTCCGTAGGTACTTGAGGATATTCTTTACCGCAGTCCAGTGTGCCTTGCCAGGGTTCGCCTGATACCTGCTAACCATGCTCAAGGCAAAAGCTACATCGGGTCAAGTACATGTCATAGCATACATGATCGATCCTACAGCTGAAGCATAAGGTGTTCGACTCATTTCTGCTATCTCAGCCTCAGTGCTAGGGCTTTGTGTCTTACTCAATCTGGTGTTACTCTGGATGGGTAACTCTCCTTTCTTGGAATCATGCATGCTGAATCTCTGCAGCACCTTATCCAAGTAAGTACTCTGACTAAGTCCAATTAGTCTTTTACTCCGATCTCTCAAGATCCTTATCCCTAGAATATAGGTAGCTTCTCCTAGGTCCTTCATAGAGAAACACTTCCCAAGCCAGGACTTAACTTCCTGCAGAGTTGGGATGTCATTTCCTATGAGTAGTATGTCATCCACATACAACACCAAAAAGCTAACTATACTCCCACTAGCCTTGACATACACGCAAGACTCATCTTCATTCCTAGAAAAGCCAAATTCCTTGACCTTTTCATCAAAGCAAAGATTCCATCTGCGAGGTGCTTGCTTCAATCCATAAATGGATTTCTCAAGCTTACACACTCTATTAGGGTACTCGTTGCTGACAAAACCCTTTGGCTGACTCATGTAAACATCTTCAGCCAACTTTCCATTAAGGAAAGCGGTTTTGACATCCATTTGCCATATTTCATAGTCATGAAATGCAGCTATGGCCAACAGAACCCGAATAGACTTAATCTTGGCTACTGGAGAAAAGGTCTCATCATAGTCCACTCCAGGAATTTGAGAGAAACCCTTCGCAACCAGTCTAGCCTTATATGTGTGTACATTACCATCCATGTCGGTCTTCTTCTTGAAGACCCATTTGCACCCTACTGTCTTACGACCTGGTACATTCTCAACCAAGTTCCAAACTTGATTGTCATACATGGACTGTATTTCACTGTCCATTGCCTCTTTCCACTTGGCTGACTCAGGGCCTGCCATGGCTTCCGCGTAACTGTTAGGTTCATCCAGACCTATCAGTGTCTCATCACTGATAAGTGTATCTCCTTCTGCGGTAATATGGAATCCATAGTAATGCTCAGGAGCATTCCTAACCCTTGTGGAACGCCTTAGAGGTACAGACTTGTCAATTGGCTCAACAGGAGTTTCCTCCTCAAGTTGAGTGCTAGGGTTTGAAGTTCCTTCACCGCTTGACTCTTGAATTTCTTCAAGATCAACTTGCCTCCCACTGTTTCCTTGGCTTATGAACTCTCTTTCTCTAAAGAAAGCCCTCCTAGCTACAAAGACCACATTTTCACTAGGTCTGTAGAAGAGGTAACCAAAGGACTGTTGTGGGTAGCCGATGAAAATACACCTCTCGCTTCGGGGTTCGAGCTTATCATGAGTCTCGCGTCTCACGAAAGCCTCACAACCCCAAATCTTGATGTGGTCTAGTTTGGGTACTTTACCAGTCCACATCTCTTGAGGAGTTTTGGCAACTTTCTTTGTAGGGACTAGATTAAGGATATGGGCGGCAATCTCTAAGGCATACCCCCAGAATGAGATTGGTAGCGAAGCTCGACTCATCATGGAACGAACCATATCTAACAAGGTTCGATTACGCCTCTCAGCCACACCATTCAACTGTGGTGTCCTGGGAGGTGTCAATTGTGAGACTATCCCACATTCCCTTAGATAGTCAAGGAACTCTGAACTAAGATACTCACCACCACGATCGGATCGAAGCATCTTAATGTTCCTGCCCAATTGATTCTCGACTTCCTGTTGAAATTCCTTAAACCTTTCGAAAGTCTCTGACTTATGCTTGATCAAGTAGACATATCCATATCTACTATAATCATCAGTAAAAGTCAAATAATAACGATTAGCATCCCTTGTGGCATGTTTGAATGGTCCACACATATCCGTGTGTACAAGGTCCAACAAACCTTCACCCCTCTCACACGAACCTGTGAAGGGTGACTTTGTCATTTTTCCAAGTAAGCATGATTCGCAACTATCATCTGACTTTAGGTCAAATGACTCCAAGACTCCATCCTTTTGGAGTTGGCCTATGCGTTTCTTGCTTATATGTCCAAGACGACAATGCCATAATGATGCTTTATCCAAGTTATTATTATTAATAGATCAATACACAAAACATTATTTCCTAAGTTATCTACAACAGATACAGCTTCATACACAACATCACAAGGTAATGCTTTAAAATAAAGAACATTATTAAAGAAAGCATCAATAGAACCAACTTCATTATTAAATGAAAAGGTAAACCCTTGTTTGTACAAAGCATGAAAGGAAATAATATTTCTTGCCATTCCTGGCGAGTAACAACATTTAGTCAAATCTAAATTAAATCCACTACTTAGCGATAAAGTATAAACTCCAATCTTGGTAACAGGTAAAGCTTTCCTATTCCCCATGATCAAGTTTATTCTTCCTTGCTCCACATTCTCACTTCTTCTTAGTCCCTGCAAATCACAACAAATATGAATACCACAACCGGTATCAAGGACCCAAGATTTAGAATGGGGTGAGTTATTAGAAATGATAGTGTAAATACCTGCATGGTTGGGTTTAACTTTCCCATCCTTCACATCTTGCTGGTATTTTGGGCAGTTCCGCTTCCAATGTGATTTTTCATGGCAATAGAAGCATTCAGTCTCTTTTGGGTCAGAAGAAGGAGTGATGAAACCTTTCTTGGTTCCACTTGGAGAAGAGCCATCAAGGGTCCGAGCCTTGGTACCCTTAGAAGAGCTCTTTCTCTTCTTCCCTCGACTTTTCCCGATTGCCAAAACCGGAGTAGAGTTTGGAGTAGGAGTGTTAACAACCGACTTCCCCTTAAGACCTGTTTCTGCAGTCTTGAGAAGTCCCTGAAGTTTGCGGAGTGTGACCTCTTCCTTATTCATGTGATATGTCATGCGGAATTGATCATAACACGATGGTAAGGAGTGCAAAATGATATCTATTGCAAGATCCTCAGGGAAGTTCACATTAAGCTTCAGCAAACGATCCACATACCTTTGCATTTTCTGCATGTGGCTCGTGACGGATTCCCCGTCCTTCATCATGGTTGTTATCATGGAGCAGATGATTTCATACCTCTCTTGTCGTGCACTTTGATGGTATCTTTCCATCAAATCTTGGTGCATTTCATAAGGGTAGAAATCCTCATAAGACTTTTGGAGTTCCGCTGTCATCGTGGCCATCATGATGCATGCCACTTTCGTAGCATCCCTTTCATGTGCCTGAAAGTCAGCGATCTCCTGAGGAGTTGCAGTGGTCTCATCAATCTCCTTAAGCTCCTTGTCAAGGACATATTCTTTGTCCTCGTAGCGGGTAATCATCCTGATGTTTCTGATCCACTCATTGAAGTTGGATCCATCAAAGGTGACTTTCCCACACAAGTTCATAAGGGTAAAGGAGCTGTTAGGGTTAGAGCCAGCATTGTTTGAAGACATCTGAAAGAAGAGAGTCCTTAATAAAACACCCAAATGTAATATTAAGGCTAGGATCCAATCACAATATATTATAACTTGGAAGAGGTATGCCGTAATCCAAGCTATAACATATTTGAAAGGTAGGTGAATGATGATTCACCAATTTCCACCACGAAAAACGAAATATTAAATATTAGGTTTTTGATTGGTTCTTAGAAATTCCTAGATTCTTTGAGATTCAATGAACTTTTCAAAGGCATGTTTCAATCTCGAGTGTGCCCTCCAAGTTTTGTGACTGGGATCCCGAGGATCACAAAACGAGGTGTGAAGTAACCATGCAAATCACTTGGTACCCTTAAAGTTTATCACTCAATCGATGTGCCGGTAAACCACACACGCTCCATCGATACTATAATAAACCTTAAGTCACCCTTTACCTACCTTGTTAAGTCCAAGTTAGTGTGCCGGTTAACCACACACGCTCCACCAACGACTTAAACAAAGTGTAAAGTGTAATTTCATGGATTAGCACCTTATTCACATTTTTCCTAAAGTAACTAAGATTGGGAATTTAATAAAACATTTAGTTACTTTATAATATTCATCATACTTTTAATGAGAATTTATAAGTCCTTGTCTTACCCGTTCGGCTAACGACCCTCCACCGATCAAGCAAGCGGTGGGTGAGAGTGGACACCCATTAAGTTGCCATTTTATAGGCAACAACCTTATACCCACCTTATAGACCGGTTTCGTGAATGAGGCGTACTAGCGGTAAGACGACTTTGTTCTTATACACATATATATATATATATATATATATATATATATATATATATATATATATATAATTATTAAATCATAATAATATAAGTATAAGGGTTGAATTTTAACTTTTAAAATTCTAAGGGTTGGAACTAAAGTTTTAACTTGACTTTACTTGTTCCAAAACTTGAGGGCAAGTTTTGTAAACTTTCAAAACATTTCATTTCTTGTAACTTATGAGTTTAATAGAGTAATAAAATGAAGACTCTTCATTTTTCTAACTCTTGTGTTCTTTTAATGGTTTTTAACTCAAGTGACTTTTGGTTTTCCATAACTTGAGGACAAGTTATGGACTCCATTAAAACACATTATGATCAAGAATTAAACTACCACATAGGTTACAAATAATTCCTATGATCATCTAAACCTCATAAGATCAAGAACATGAACATAAGCATTTTCATGAATCAAAACTACACTTAAAACTTTGTAATTTTGATAACTAGTTGTTGTAAATGAATTAGCAAGACATTACACCATCTAAAAACAAGTTTTCAAGTACCAAAACAGTTTAGGGTAATGTTTCTAATCCATTTCCAGCAACTAAAGTCATAAATCTGCACTCTGTCGACCCTACTCGCCGAGTGCATGAACCTACTCGCCGAGTAGGTTGAAGATACAAGTGAACTCGACGAGTCCCCCATGGACTCGCCGAGTCCAGTAGTCAGACAGCAAGTTTTTCAACTTTCTTCAACTTTTAAGCACAAATAACAAACCAACAAGCCTAGGCTCTGATACCACTGATGGGTTTTGAGCATTCTAACACTTCCTAAGTGTACATGCAACCCTAATAACCTTGGATCTATGTTTGTCTAATTATCATGCAAAGTTGAATTTCCAAGGTTATATTCCTATCTAGCATACATGGGGAACAATTTTAACTTGAATGAAAGATAGAATAACTTACCTTGTTGTTGCTTATGTTCCTTGAAACCTTGTGAGCCTAGCACCCCAAGTGTGATGCCTCAAATGCTTCACACAACACCAAATGCTTTTGGAAAAACTTTTGAGAGAATACACACTACTTGAAATCGGCCAAGCCCTCTAGTTTCTTATGTCTAACCGATTTTGGTGGAGAATGGGATCCTTATATAGTGTTGACACATCTAGGGTTACACCATGTAAACCCTAATGTGTCATGACTCTTCATTTCCATGACCCATGGGTTTGTAACTCCCATGGAGCATCCATGAAGCATCCTATGGGTAGAACCCAACTTGATAATCCATGGAGCCTCTTAGCCCACTATACAAGATATGAATGATTTACATAATCAACCCATATTTAATTAGTTATCCTTTGATCACTTAATTAATTCCAAATTAATTCTTTGATCAAACTAATCAAATAATATTATTAATATATTAGAACTTATAATATATTAATAATCTCCAAGTGTTATTTCTCTCATTTAGTCTATCCAATTGCATGGTGCCATGCAACCCAAATGGACCATGCCGGGTCGGGTCAAGTACACACCCGAAATAGTTATGGACTTAGACACCTTATCCAACAAAGCCAATATAGTAGCTAACACCCTCGGTTGGAGAAAGTAACTCAAGTCGTAAGAGTCAAGGACATTGACTATGACCATCCATTCACGCTTGATCCTACAAATTAAGCATCTCAGTAGATATCCCGGAAACCTGGAAGCTGCGATAAGTTAAACTCTGAGAAGAATGGATGAGGAAATTAGAAGCTCCGAGTGACGGAACCCTATACTTTCTAGACTTAATCTATATCAAGGAAACTCAAAACCACCAGAAGAGTAGTTGTAGAAGATGCTCGCATTACTCAGGCACTTCGTCCACCCCGTTACCGACGAGTAGTGCCTAGGACACTCCACCTCCTCATGTGAGAGAAGTCACCGTCGCCCTGTAGACGATAGACTGCATTCTCCGAAGTGAATACTAGAATGCCAATAACCACATGATAACATCCACAACCAAGAATGCTTGAATAAAGTCCGAAAGTAGGTTGCGCTAAGCCTTATAACCCAGATCCCGAAGACATTATAGACTCGACACCAGTTTGGGTGTTAGTCAATGGGTTATACAAGAACACACGCCTTCTGCAACTGGAATGAACCGACACCTTAGAGAACAGGACATGTCTTAGAGATTCGTTAGGCTACTAGGTGTTCCAAGGAATACTATCTCAAAAGAGATAGTAGAACCACCTCCTGAAATAGTCCAGCGCTTCAGAAAATCTCAACGGGCTAAGTTAGCCCTGTTCAGAGACTGCTATCCATGAAACAGCAAAGAGAGTAAGAACAGGATTCTTTCCAGTAGGAATCATACTGCGAAAGCATCCGTCAGACAATGATGAAAATCTAAAACCCTCTAAACATCGTCTGGTAAAACCCTACCTCACTGACTCTGAGAGTTTCCGATAGAAACACCTCAAGAATCAGGAGTGCAGGTCCATTTTGCACTAGGTCGAGATAAATGCCACAAAACCAATACATGCCAGTGTGTAGCCAATACATCCGATGGTCCAGAAAACCTCCGAAAGCCAGTCAGTAGGAAATGCAAATCTGAGGATAACCTGAACCTTCTAAGAACCAACCCGAAGAACTGCACCCTGGTATGAGAGAACGTTTGGAACTTCAAAATGGCGATCACGCCAGTGATGATCTCACCATAGAAGTACATTATGTTCTAAGTACTGAAAAGCTCTATCTTTCTGAGAGCTTAGGACCATCTGAGATTCTTTATAAGAATTGGTCCAACCCTTGTCAGACCACGACTACTTTCGGAATTCCATAAGTTTCACCCCAAATCGATTCACATCTTAGACTTGAAAAAGTGCTTGCCCGACGTAACTCTCTAAATCACACTTGTCTTGATAGAAATCATTGGGAACCCAACTTTACGTAGAGGACCTGTAGGAAATCGTGAATCGAAAGGCCAAACGAACGAACCGAATCCGCATCCCCGTTAAGTGAAGGTTCGCTGTAACACTAAGCGAAGACCGTAGTTCACTGGGGAGCGCGAGGACCAGGCGAATAGGAAGTACCCTCATCACTTACTCAACTATTCATGCCTACTTCCTTGCCTAAACTCTAATTTTGGGACAAAATTCCCTCTAACGGGGGGATGATGTGACAACCCGAAATTTCCGTTCGTTTTAACGCCGTAATTAAGCACGTCAAAAAAAAATTTAGCCAAATTTATCCTAGAATATTTTTGACCGGATTTAAGCCCATTGGAATATTTTAAATAATATTCGTCAAGCAAACCAAAAATAAGGCGGTATAATTTTAAAAAAAATGCCATGATTAATGGAAGTCGTGAAAAACCCTATTCGCGGTTGGTGTCGGGTGGACCCCACCCAGGCCATAAACTCCACCCTATATAAGGGTTGAGTGGGTTTCATTCCAACCCTTTTCACACCTTAGGAGTCTCTCTCTCTACTTTCTCTCTCTACAAATCGGGTTTTGGTCAAAAATCGCCCCATCGAGCTTCAAAATGGTAAGTTAACCTTCCTAGCTTGTTGCTTAGCTTCTCACACTTGCAAATTCAAGGGTTAATCATCCAAAAACCCCAAGAACAAGAGTTTACGGTTTGGGAATATCCTAAAACCGTAAACACCTTGAAAGTGGGGTTTTATGCCCAAAAATCCTCCCAAAACCTTTCCAATGTTTAACTAATGGCCTAGGGCTTGCATGAATGATCTAAGAACCCTAAAACATGGATTTAAGAGGGTAAACATGAGTTTACGGTTTGGGGATCTCCCAAAACCGTAAACACCTTCTAAAGGGGTTTTAAGTGCCATTAACAACTTCCAATGCTTGATTAAGTGACTAGAACCTTGCCTGCATAGCCTAGACTCCGCAAGGAGTGGTTCAGAAACCGTAAACTCCCTAAAGTGTCCATTTTTGAGCCTTAATCACTTCCATAGCCCTTGAATCAACTCTAGAACCTTTATTTGTGAAGCATGAACCCTTAAAGCACACAAATGAACCATTCCCATGAGTTTACGGTCGTAAAATCATGGGGGGTATGGTTCCAAAACCATAAACATGTAACAACCCGAAGTTTTTCATCGCCGAAAGCCCATTCTATCCGTATAACTCGCCGTATGTCGAAACGTTCCGATGTCGTTTTTGGGTTTAGTTAATTAAATTTATAGATTCATTTTAATCCAATGAGTGTCCAAACCATTTAAGAACTTATGAATCTAGCCCAAAAATATTTATTTCATAATTTTAGAAACGTCCCCGCCGGGTGACGGAAACTTAATCGGGTGTGACCTAAAGCCTCGTTTAAGGCCGGTATCGGGTAGAATTCCACCGTGTCCAAGTTTTAGGACCTATATAAACGTGATTAAACATTCATTTGAAGCTTTTTCTTCCTCTCTCTACTCTCTCTCTAACCTCTCTCCTAAAATCCAAGTTTAAGGGTCCAAATCATCAATTTTAGGCTCCAAATCTTTGAGGTACCTTCCCTAACTTGATATGTAACCTTCCTAGCCTTCAAATTCGAGTTCAAATCATAGAAAAGGACCACATTCATGAGTTTACGGCCAAGGAACAGTCCTAGGCCGTGAACTCATATAAAATGGGTTTTGGAGCACAAAAACCCTTCCTAAACACAATTGGACCTTAGATATGGCTAGATGGCTTTATGGAATGGACTTAGAATGCCTTAAACTATAATTTGGAGACTTGAATAGGAGTTTACGGCCAAGGATGGTTTTTAGGCCGAAAACTCATAAATATAGGGTTTTTAAGCCCTTAAACCCTTCCAAAACCACAACAAGACATGGATATGACTTCTAGAATAATTGCTTTAGCCTTGGAACACTTTAAACATAAATTTTGGGAGACTTATGTGAGTTTACGGCCAAGGCATGTGCTTGGTCCGTAAACTCCTTGAAACATGGTATTTACTCTATAAGAGAGTTTACGGCCATGAGGGGGGTCTCATAGGCTGTAAACTCCAAAAACCTCTTCAAAACATCAAGGAAATGCATGTAAGGCCTTGGGATAAATTTACCAATCACATGTGATTTGTTTTGGAACCAATAAACACAATTTTCATGGGTATTTAGGAGTTTACGGCCAGGAGTCTATGCTAGGCCGTAAACTCCCATAAATAAGTTATTTTGATGTTAAAAATCCATTCCAAGACTTTAATCCAAACCTAGAAAAATTCCCTTAAGTGTTACAAGCCAAATTGTGCCATAACTCACCCCACCATGAGTTTACGGCCGTAAACTCATAGGGAGAGGGTCATTATGGCCGTAAACTCCCTAAGGAGTATTCCTTTGAAGTCCCAATTCATTATCCTAACTATATGTGTCCCTAAATGTCACCCGGGTCCCTCTAAACACTTGTATCGGAGTGTTTTCGCGACTAGAAGCAATTGTCCCTATCAAATAATCAATTTAAGTCCTAATTAGATACAAATGTGTATCTTTACATTATACTTAGGAACCTCGTGAGTTTGCAAGCCCCGGACCAACACTTAGCATCCAAATCGTCACATTTCTCGTCCGGTGAGTTCATACCCCTACGCCTTTTCCGTGTTTTTCAATGTTTTCAGGGGGGAATACAAGAAAACTATAACTGTTTTTGAATTATAACATTGATGTGTTTCAATTAATATCTGGCAAACTTATAAACACCTTTACTCCTTATGTATTATGTTGAGCATAAGGAATGATTTATCAATTACAACTAAATGGATTTTAGTTAAGAAAATAACCAAACTAATCAAATTATCATGGGAATAATTTGGGGTTCTTTAACGTTTGTTTTATATCTATATAAAGTTATTAGATAAACTATGTCTGATTCAGTTTATCTCTGTATTATTTGAATGTATTGCCAGATAATCTCATTGTATGTATCTATTTTCACTGTATCATGTTTCATAATCTTTGTATGTTTGATATCGTATGAGAATCCTGTGAATAGTTTAGTACTAGTTTGTGAGTAGTCACTACCCTTTATGGATGATCAATAAATCCTCCCCGGAAGTGTAACCAGAGTCTCCTGGAGGGAGAGCGAGGAATTTGTGAATAGATCTATTCGGGACTGACAATCCCACACCTTAACTGCTAGCTACAGTTAGGCAGGCACGCCTGGGGTGACAAATTCTGGATATCGTCCGACGTCTGACTAACGTCAAGGAGGTCTCGTTGTCGTATCAGCATGGTTACCCGACTCACAATACGTATTAATATAAATTTATTCACAGCTGGAATTTTATTTAGAATCTATATTTTGTTCGGGATGATAATCCCATGGTTTTGTATCTATATCTCGTTCGGGATGATAATCCCATGGTTTTGTATCTATATCTTGTACGGGATGGTAATCCCATGGTTTTGAATTTATATCTTGTACGGGATGGAAATCCCATGACTTTATCCAATTATCTTATATCAAATCCGGGATAGTGATCCCATGGTTTTATCAAACAATCTTATAACTAATTCAGGATGATAGTCCCAAGGTTTTCAAACTATTTTCTATCTACAAACCGTGAATATTAAAGTATCTCATATTTATTTCGGGATAGTAATCCCATGATTTTCAATATATAGTTTTGTGTATTAAACTATACTCTGTGTTATTAAATCGGTCTTGTAATTAGGAAAATATAGGATTTTCCTGGAGTAACGTATATCACATAATTGAACTGTAACGAAAGATAACCAAGCTAACTATTTAACATAAGAAAATATGGGATTTTCTTGGATAACAAACCTTTTTGGAAAACTAAAGGAATCCGATACATTTTCATAAAACAAAACCGCTTATGAACTCACCAGCTTTATGCTGATTTTCAAACTGCTTGTATTCTCAGGTCCACGTTAGACAGGTACCCGGCGTTATCTTTTGGTGAAGATGGAGTGCTCAGAAGACTCGTCTCTACTTTTGATTATATGATATATGTATAACTCTTGTATAATTTACTTTTGAAACAAATGAAAACTTTCAAATATATGTAATGTAATGGTTGTTTACTGTGATTACTATGTACATTGGATTTGATACTTAACATGGAGTCCACCCCGGAAACGTTTCCGCCTTTGGTTTTCGGGGTGTGACAAAACACCCCTAGACACTACCATTTGAGGAGTAAACTCCAAAATGAGACTATACTCTCCTTATATGCAACCGTTAGTACTCCTAGCACTTGTAGCAAAGTGTTTTCATGTAGTTGGACATCCTTACTTGCTTAATTAGTTCTTAAATGACTAAATAGATACTTAAATGTATCATTACATGTTAAATAGGATCCGAGAGTGTGTTCAAGTCCTCACTTGACACCTAGCGTCCTATACCGTCCATTCATCCGAATCGCCCACGTCAGGTGAGTTCATACCCCTAAATTAACCTTTTAAATGTTTTTAACTGCTTTTAGGGGGGGGGGGATACAAGTTGAAACATGCTAGTTATCATATCAATCATATGTGATTAATAACCCGCATGCAAAAGGATTTACTACACTTTCATCTGTTTTACCGAGAATGTTACTTCAAATGTTTTTTTTCCAAAACATTGTTACTTGCTTAGATCTTTCTCAAACTATTTTCATGCTGTATGTTTTCCTTGAAAACCTGTTACAACAGTGTTTCAAACAAAGGTTTTTCTTCACTTAAACTGATTTATCAAATCATTTTCAAAGCGTGTTTATGAAGGGTTTTTCAAAGATTTTCCAAAGGTTTTACAAAGGTTTTCTTCTATGCTTTTATTTCGTTAAACGCATGCCTATATTAGTATAGTTATATAAATAATGTTTAAAGGACTTAGAACGGCTAGTTCGCCCTATTTCCTTTTCCACGTTGGGATGTGGTCTGGTGGGTATCGGTTATCCGTCCGAAGGTCGTTTAAATATTAGTTATATATTATGTATACATGTATAGACATAAAGGTTTCCATCGACCAGTTCATTTCCCTTGGGTAGCAAGGGCATCCTTCCATTCATCATTCATATTCCTGAAACATTAGTAACGATTATAGGAATAGTTAGGTGATTCTACCTCTCTCTCTATCTCTATCTCTATCTCTATCTATCTCTCTCTCTCTCTCTTTCTCTCTCTCTCCTTAGTACGAAGATTTACTCAGGAGCCAGTTCATTCGTGAGTTTATATCATTATTCCAGTACTTATAACAGAATTCGAAAATACGAGATACATCCTCGGGACACGGATTTCGCCGTTGTCAAGTTGGTAACCAAAGTCTCCTAGAGGGAGAGCGGGCATTGTGTGTATAGATCTATACGGGACCGACACTCCCACAGCCTGACTGCTAGCTACAGTCCCCGGCCTATCAAGCCAAGGGGTGACAAATGTCACATTCTTTCCGACGCTTGCAGGCCGTCAAGTACTCTATTGTCTATCAGTATGGTTACGAGTATCTCGATGTTTACCTTATAATTCATGGCCTTAAGGTAACGAGAATTAACACGGTATTTTTTTGAAACAACCCACTTAGGATTACCGGATGTTTTAGACCTTGCTAGCTGTTTCGTTCACTCGATACTGTCTGGAGTCTGTATTTCCATGTTTTAGACTTTGCTAGCTGTGTCGTTCACTCGATACTGTCTGGAGTCTGTATTTCCATGTTTTAGACTTTGCTAGCTGTGTTCACTCGATAATGTCCGGAGTCTGTAATTCCTTGTTTTAGACTTTGCTAGCTGTGTCGTTCACTCGATACTATCTGAAGTCTGTATTTCCATGTTTTAGACTTTGCTAGCTGTGTCATTCACTCGATACTGTCTGGAGTCTATATTTCCTTGTTTTAGACTTTGCTAGCAGTGTCGTTCATTCGATACTGTCTGGAGTCTGTGCTTCCTTTTTTTAGACTGAGCCAGGCATATCATTCATTCGATACTCTCCTGGAGTCTATGATTTCTTTTGCCTTAGTCAGCAGTATTACTGCTGAGGCA
This sequence comes from Lactuca serriola, assembly GCF_051521515.1. Taxonomy (NCBI): domain Eukaryota; kingdom Viridiplantae; phylum Streptophyta; class Magnoliopsida; order Asterales; family Asteraceae; genus Lactuca; species Lactuca serriola. The sequence continues at coordinate 130,860,132 of NC_136416.1, read as the reverse complement.
TATGTTATTTTCCCCCTAGTATTTTTACTAGTGGTATTCTCACATTTCCTTTAAAGTCATACCGTATTTTGGTAATGATAGTATTTTGAGGAAAATTACTCCTTAAAACATAAGTCTGTTGGGTCTTAGTAGAAGACTACTTTTATTTAAGAAAATATAGGATTTTCTGGAAAGGACGCTAATACACCGTAAATTCTAAAAACTATTATCTTTCATAAAGTTATTTTGAATAAAAATGTGTAATTATACAAATGACACTAAATACTTATGGACTCACCAACATTATAAAATGCTGATACTCACTTTCAAAATAACTTGTATTCTCAGGTCAGCGATAGAAAGGTACATCCCAGGAGCTTTTGTGAAGACAGCCTAGTACCGAGCTGTGTCTACATTATTCCTTGTATTACTTTGATGTTGCTATGAAATGTAAACTATGTAAAATTATTACTATTAATGCAATGGTTGTTGTACTTTGATTACTATACTGCATACATTGTGATACTTGACATGATGTCATCCACCCCAGAACGTTTCCGCCGTTCCGGTTTTGGGGTGTGACAATAATGCTCATCAAAGCTTTGCTTAAATTGCATAGACTTCTATTGTGGAACTCAAGAATTAAACGATGCTCATCAAAGCTTTGCTAAATTACGAAGACTACTTTTATTGTGGACCAAAAGATTTAATCAATGCTCATCAAGGCTTTGCTAAATTGCATAGACTTCTAATGTGGAACTCAAGAATGAAACAATGCGCATCAAAGCTTTGCTTAACACATAGACTTATGTTGTGGAACTCAAGAATTAAACAATGCTCATCAAGGCTTTACTAAATTGCATAGATTTCTATTGTGGAACTCAAGAATGAGACAATGCTCATCAAAGCTTTGCTTAACACATAGACTTCTATTGGGGAACTCAAGAATTAAACAATGCTCATAAAACCTTTGCTAAATTGCGAAGACTAAGTATTTTGGAACTCTAGAATTAAACAATGCTTATCAAAACTTTTCTAAATTGCATAGACTTCTAATGTGAAACTCAAGAATGAAACAATTCTCATCAAAGCTTTGCTTAAATTGCATAGACTTTTATTGTGGAACTCAAGAATTAAGGAATGCTCATCAAATCTTTGCTGAATTGCGAAAATTACTTCTATTGTGGAACTCAAGAATTAAATAATCCTCATCAAAGCTTTGCTAAATTGCATAGACTTCTGATGTGGCACTTAAGAATGAAGCAATGCTCATCAAAGCTTTGCTTAAATTGCATAAAATACTATTCTGGAACTCAATTATATAACAATGCTCATCAAAGCTTTGCTAAATTGCAAAGACCACTTCTATTGTGGAGCTCAAGAATTAAGCAATGCTCATCAATGTTTTGCCAAATTGCATAGACTTCCAATATGGAACCCATGAATGAAGCAATGCTCATCAAACCTTTGCAAAATTGCATAGAGTTCTATTGTGGAACTCAAGAATCAAACAATGCTCAACAAAGCTTTGCTTAAATTGTATATTGGAACTCTAGAAATAAACGATGTTGACAGCTTTGCTAAATTGCATAAACTTCTAATGTGGAACTCAAGAATGCAACAAATACTCATCAAAGCTTTACTAAATTGCATAGAGTTCTATTGTGGAACTCAAGAATCAAACAATGCTCAACAAAGCTTTGCTTAAATTGTATTGTGGAACTCCTAGAAATAAACGATGTTGACAGCTTTGCTAAATTGAATAAACTTCTAATGTGGAACTCAAGAATGCAACAAATACTCATCAAAGCTTTGCTTAAATTTCATAGACTTCTATTGTGGAACTTAGGAATTAAGCACTTCTCATCAAAGCTTTACTAAATTGCGAAGACTACTTCTATTGTAGAAATCTAGAATTAAACAATGCTCATCAATGCTTTGCTAAATTGCATAGACTTTTAATGTGGAACCCAAGAATGAAACAACGCTCATCAAAGCTTTGCTTAAATTGCGTAGACTTTTATTGTGGAACTCAAGAATTAAACAATGCTCATCAAAGCTTTGCTAAATAGCGAAGACTACTTATTTTGTGGAACTCAAGTATTAAACAATGCTCATCAAGGGTTTGCTAAATTGCATAGACTTCTAATGTGGAACTCAAGTATTAAACAATGCTCATCAAAGCTTTGCTTGAATTGCATACACTTCTGTTGTTGAACTTAAGTATTAAAAAATGCTAATCAAAGATTTGCTAAATTGCATAGACATCTATTATGGAACTCAAGAATTAAACAAAGCTCATCAAAGCTTTGATAAATTGCAAAGAATACTTCTATTATGGAATTCAAGAATTAAACAATGCTCATCAATGCTTTGGTAAATTGCATAGACTTCGAATTTGGAAACCAAGAATGAAACCATGCTCATCAAAGCTTTGCTAAATTGCATAGACTTCTATTCTGGAATTCAAGAATCAAACAATGCTCATCAAAACTTTCTTTAAATTGCATAGTCTTCTATTATGGAACTCAAGAATTTAACAATGCTCATCAAAGCTTTGCTAAATTTCAAAGACTATATCTATTGTGGAACTCACAAATTAAACAACGCTCATCATGATGGGTGTTAGCCATATGAACATCCTATGTACTCATGCAAACCCTAATACTTGGATCTAGGTTTCTCTATTGTACATGCAATTCATCAAAGACTTTAAACCCTAGTTCTAGCATACAATTAATCATATTAACATAAGAATGGGGTTTAGATCTTACCTTGATTGTTATGTAGCAATAACAATCTCAAATCATCCTTGTAATGACTTTAGAAAGCTTAGAATCACAAGTGTCACTCCTCTAATGGGTCACAAACACCAAGAGTAAGAGGATGAAGAATGATAAGAGAGGAGGCACCCAAAACGTGTAGAAACCCCCTAAGGAATCACTTCACCACGTTTTTGGTGCTCTAGGGATCGTTAAATAGTGAGGCTATTAGGGTTATCTAACAAGGAAACCCTGATTTGAATGCTTAGGCCCTAAGCAACCCATGGACTCCCTCCTTTGATGCCAAGGACGATTTCTAATGGGTTTCCCCATAGAATTCGTCCACCCCTCTAATATGGAGTCCATTAGCCCAATATTCAACTATCACACAATTGACAGTTCTAGTCCCTTAAGTTTAATTAATGTCTTTTATGTAACATCCCGAAATATCAAGAGTAGAGTTGAAGGGCTAAAAGAGTAACTTGTGGAAGAGTGACTCGGCGAGTCCATGGATGGACTCGGCGAGTAGAGTCGCGACTGGGTCGCGTGCTAAGTAGCCGACTCGGCGAGTCGGTGAGGAGGACTCGGCGAGTAGGCGCTGATTGGAAGAAACCCTAATTCTCGGGGTTGATCCCTATATAAAGAACATTATGTTTTCCTCCCAGCCTCTTTATCACCCCTTGAGCCCCAGAAAACCCTAAATCGCGGAGAAGCACCATTGTTGAGTGGATTGGAGCTTGGGGAAGTAATTGTTGAAGGAATTTTGGGAGATTGAAGGCTTGGAGCAAGGGGCTTTGCTTGGGTTCGAATTACATTGCAGTTGGGGCATCTCTTGGAGGTAATATCTCGTTCTTGGGCTGTTGTTATGTTGTTTCTTCATTTTGGGGTTTGTGGGAACTTGTCTATGGATGTAATTGGAAGTCTAGAGGTTAGATCTGAGGTTGTTACCTCAGATCTGGAATGGAGAAGGATCAGAGAGCATGAAAGTCCCTGTGTTGGAGTGTTTTGTGGAGCCATCATGTCCCCAAACCCTAGCCCAATGTGCAAATGGCCTAGATCTCTTTGGATTCATGTAAAGTTTGCAACTTTACGTGATGGATGAGTGGTAGGAGGCTAGATCTATGTTTTGGAGCAATTGCATGGCCTGGAATGCTTCTGAATGGATTCAGACCGGTGGTACTCAGCGAGTCACATGGGTGTACTCGACGAGTTGCTTGAAGATGAGCTGGGACTCGGCGAGTTGGAAGAACAACTCGGCGAGTTGGATGAAGATGGTCTGGAACTCGGCGAGTTGTATGATTAACTTGGCGAGTAGGTTGATGATAGCCTTAGACTCGACGAGTCTGTTCTTGAACTCGGCGAGTCTTGTCGAAGGGTCCCGATATTCCCTGGTTGAGTCGAGAATCGGTGAGTCAAGGGATGACTCGGTGAGTTGTGTGCGAGTGGACTTAGAGTTGTTGGACTCGGCGAGTCTCGGGGTGACTCGGCGAGTTAGGTCGCGGATTGAGTGAAGTTCTGATTATGGGAACTCGGCGAGTCATAGGGTTGACTCAGCGAGTAGGGTCAGTCAGGGGTTGACTTTGACTGAGGACTTTGATTTTGACCAAGGGTTGACCGTTGACTTTTAGGGTTTGGTCAGCGATGTGGCCTTTGGGCCAAGAGAGGGGTAAAATAGTCTTTTACCCTTAAGAGGGTGCCATGAGAGGATTGATTCTAGTCTCGAGAGTTATATTCATGAGAGTATTTGCCTTACGTGTTAGGCGGTGGCGAGTTCGAGATTTAAGTGTGGGGATATCTGCTTTCTGCTTGCCAGGTGAGTCTTCTCACTATACTTTTCCTTGAGTAGGTAACCAGAGTTATGTGACAGAGTATTTGTATGCTATGTATGTTATGTGTTGTATTGCATTATTTCTATGTGATTTATGCTGTGCATGTTTACAGAGTTGGAACCGAAGGGTTCCTAGAGTTAGAACCGGAAGGTTCACAGAGTTAGAACCTAAGGGTTCACAGAGTTTGGGTGCACGGACCCATAGAGTTATAGCCTCGAGCGGCTAATATGTGTTATGTGTGTGGTATTTTGGGGAACTCACTAAGCTTCATGCTTACAGTGTTTTGTGTGATGTTTTTCAGGTTTCTTTCAGTATCACGGGACGGCACTGGCTTGATTGTACACACCAGAGAAAGAGTCATGTTTTGGAGGATCCTGGTTTTCTATGCAAGTGAAAATGGAGTTATGTTTTGTAATTCGATTATGTTTGATATTTTAAACAAGTGTTTCTAAGAATAAAATGATTATTTTAAATAAAAAAAATTGTTTTGAAATTTACGGTGTTACATTTTAGCCACAAAATTAATTCTTATTAATTCTTGACTAATATTAATTAAACAATATGATTTCTCCTTTAATATATTATTCTCATAATATATTAATAAATCATAATTAATCATCTCTCTCCATAATTCATCCGATCAAGTTGCTTTGGTGAAGGCAACCCAAAAGGACCATGCACCATCGGGTCAAGTAGATACCAAAATAATTATGGACTTAGACACTAATCCAACAGTCTCCCACTTGGATAAGTCTAATAACTATTCTGCATATGACTTCAGATCCTAATCTGCAATCGTAGCTTTCAAAAACCGATGTCAACTCTGATCCTATTAGAAGCGTGTCCTTTAGATAAGGGATCATATATTCCTCCATTCTAGATATCGTATAGACATGAGACATGGATTTCAATCATTCTTTCTATACTATTTCCCGATTTCCGATTTATGACGACTGACAACAAACTACATTTGAACACATCAAATTAGTCTCGGCTTGGCCAAGCGCTTAGACACCATCACAAAATCATCGAGGTGCCCACAGATATTGCTTTCATCCTACTTTGGATAAAAGGAACAGATAAACTTTGATTCAATGTTTGCTTGCACTGACTCGGTACTCACTCACAACAATATGTTTTATGACACCAAGTTACTGGTGCGTTTACATATTATCAATGTGTAACCGACTCGCAAGATACAACTCGCACATCTCGGTTTCAAGAATATAAGATGTTATCATCTCACCAATCACTCGTGATAAAATCCATGAAGTGATCCAAGTGAGCGTGGGTTTAATCCAATGGTCAAATCATATTCATAAGCACTCCTGAACGTTGCAGCAAACATTTGCTTATGTCTAGTACACTTTAGACAATCCACACACCAGTTCACGACAGTCTTCACTCATACCTACTTCCAACATATGAACGATTGTGGTCCATTTGAATAATTTGATTGTTTTGAACCAATTAAATTATTCAAGAAGTCAAAACATGCAAAGTGAAACACAAGAATAATACTAATCACATATGGCCCCAAACTCTGGGAATAAAAAAACATTTTATTTAATCACCATATTGATTACTCATTATTTGTTGTTTCGGGTAATCAACTTCTTACTTGAATTTTTACTGCACTTGTCCCATGCTCTCAGCATGCACACAATGTTTACCTACGATCCTTACTTTGTGAAATAGATCAATAGAAAACATTTCCAATCATACTCATTTCACAACTCCCAATCGTTATCATAAGTATAAGAATATCAAATTCTTGTTACTTATGCTAGATTCTAACATTTTATGCAATGATTCTTTCGTAAAGTCATACCTCAAAATCATCAAGACTTGGCCAATCTCTATCAGAAACAATTCTATAGATATGATGTCTCTCACTCAAAGTACATTTCTTTGAACATCCTTCTTGCATAAAAGTTTCTATTCCAGATATAGATTCTCAATATCCAACTCCTAATATGGAAACATTTCCATATTTGTCATATGATAATTCATTTTTAATAGAATCTTATCTATTCATAATAATGTTGATATGGTCCATCCAGTACCATACTTCCAACTACTCACAAGCGACCAATCCTCGGCGAGCTTTGGATCGTCCTTTGATAGTTGTTTAATTATTTTAGTCAAAAACGATTCTTGTCCTTTTTCCCTCAAAATGTGCTAGAAATTTGGAAAATTTTAGAATAGCCAAATATTATAGCATTTGCAACCAATCCTATACCTGAAGCGTATGGGACATGATGCATAATGTCTTACATAAAGATCTGATACTTTATCAATCTTCTGCCATAATATTTTGTGTGCCACGTTCTCAGAATTTCGAAATTTGAGAACACACTATGTATCCTTGACTAAATTTATTAACATTCCACAACCTAAGCCTTTAGATTTGAAATGAAGCATACTTTTCTCTCCCTTAATTATAGCAAAACAACTATTCAACCCTTACGACTTTGCAAAGTATAACTCTTGTTTTCTTTAATTAATATTGCTAACTTGCAATACTTGTCTTAATAATCATACTAGCACAACTTTTATGCTCCCACCATCATGATGATTATTATTATATAAGCATAACACTTATGCTCTCACTAGCTTTGACATGTATTGAGAAAACAACTTAACTTCCAGAAAAACAATACTTATTGAATTTCTTAATTCATATTTCTAATACCTAATGCTTTGATTATCTTTTATCTAAGCTTCTTAATCTCATACACCTTTGCCTTAGATAGCTCATATGTGTGTCTTAAACAATTCAGACTAATTGCCATATCTCACAATTCTAATTATGGAAAGGCATACCGTCATAATCAAATTCGAGAATATTTTTTTTTCACAATCACTATCTTCTTAAAATCTCTCTTAGTGAAAACATTTCCTCACAGTCATCTTCATGAAGGAGGGAATCTTATGACACTTAGATTTTAATGGTGTATGTGTTCCTATCCATGTGAATTTGTCAAAACCAAAGTTTATGACAAATCCAAACTCATATGGACCGAACCTTCTCAATATTGATCTCTTGCCTTATGGTAACACGGCGGCTCACCATGTCTTCCAAGTAGTTAAGCAGCTCACCCTTTCCTATCAATGTACTTTTCATTGATCAAAGTGCTTGCCTTTTATGCGTTCAAATGAGAACTCATAAAACTCACATGCATAATTAGCTCAATTGGAATCGCACAGAAACAAGATAGTGTCAACACGATAGGTTGTAAACCTTAAGTCGTGTGCTAGTGATGATCAATAAGGTTTATTCTTGATTAGTTCTTGAAACTTTTCGAGACCATTAAGACTCTCACTGACTCCTTGACATATAAGATTCTTTTGTCAATAAACATTTCTTGACAAACAAATATTCAAGAGTGAGTGTAGCTTTTATCAAGACAAAAACACTTCACAAAATTGGTCCTAGTTGGTCTTTGTCTTATCCAAGACAGCACAACTTTCCAAATTTAAATGTACAAGAATAAGAAAACCTTTTTCGAATTCCACATTTGATGAATGTTATAAACCTTCTTGTCACTCAATTTCATAATCTTAACTCTAAGACTTAATTTTGGAACGAAGTATGATTGACTTCTTGATTTTAACCATTTCTTCAGTTATTGATTCCTCTTCTCAGACATACAATTGTACTAAGACTCACTTAGAGGATCAATTGACATATGGTTCTTAATCATTAAGACCTATCATAAAACATAATAAAAGGTACTCTCCCTTCTTCTTAGAATAGAGAAACTTTTATCTTTCTGCCTACTTGATTCCTTTTATTCGTTCTGCTATTGATTTAAACTCTTTCAATCAACTCAGAAATGATGGGTTTTTGAGCATTCTAACACTTCCTAAGTGTACATGCAACCCTAATAACCTTGGATCTATGTTTGTCTAATTATAATGCAAAGTTGATTTCCAAGGCTATGATCCTATCTAGCATACATGGGGAACAATTTTAACTTAAATAATAGATATAACTACATACCTTGTTGTTGTAATGTTCCTTGAAACCTTGTGAGCCTAGCACCCCAAGTGTGATGCCTCAAATTCTTCACACAACACCAAATGCTATGGAGTAAACTTGGAGAGAAAGTATAACACACTAAAATCGGCCAAGCCCTCTTGTTTCACTAGTAGTGCCGATTTTAGGAGAACACATGAGCTTTATATAGTGTTGACACATCTAGGGTTACACCATGTAAACCCTAATGTGTCATGAATCTTCATTTCCATGACCCATGGGTTTGTATCTCCTATGGAGCCTCCATGGAGCATCCAATGGGTTTAACCCAACTTGATTATCCATGGAGCCTCTTAGCCCACTATATAAGTTATGGATGATTTACATAATCAACCCATATATTTAATTAGTTATTTTTGATCACTTAATTTATTCTTGATCAAACTAATTAAATAATATTATTAATATATTAGAACTTATAATATATTAATAACCACAAGTGTTATTTCTCTCACTTATTCTATCCAATTGCATGGTGCAATGCAACCCAAATGGACCATGCCGGGTCGGGTCAAGTACATACCAGAAATAGTTATGGACTTAGACACCATATCCAACAGGAAGTACACTTAATCTTATAAGTATAATCATATTTACTAAACCTTTAGTAAATCATGACGAATATCTTTTTCACTCTTGTGGTGGACTTGATCAACACACAACCTTGTGTACTCGATCTCCTAGTCCTTCACTTGACACTTTGTCAACGAATTAGTCTAATTTCCATATATGAAATTTCTCATACATCATGCAACCAAGTTGTATGATTCCAAGTTTCTATCCAATTGAAACTTGGGCGATGAGAAACTTTCCCTATTTGGTAAATTCTTGACATTTCCACAAATAACATTATTAAGAATCTGATCCATTTTTGCTAAAAATAGAAACTTTCAAACATCAATTTTTCATACATGCCATTGCAAGGGTAAATAAATAATATAAAATCAAATTTTATTTTATTGCGGAAAAATTTGTCCTTACAATGCAATTCAATTGAAAAACTATGTTAATACATATTTCTTAGCAATCTGTTCTAACTCCAAGTAGTAGCTCAAAATCTAATCTTCAAACAATGCGATCGAAAACCATTTCTTCACGATTAGATTCCGCTCACTTCTTCCCTTACGCTTCCTCTCTTTTCTATGATCCTACAAAACACCAAATGTAATCTTATCACATCATGTATTAGGAATCTAGAATAGGAACTTAAAAGAGTTAGTTAATGGATTTTACCTAAAGTAGAGCCATACGTTTTGACTCTCTCATCTCTTAGATCTCTTAGGTAATAGGGCAGCTTCGTCTCCAATGCCCCTTCTCTTGGCAATAAAAACAAATGGACTCTTTTGGAATGGCACAAGGAACTATCTCAGAATCTACCTTTTCTGGATCTCCAATGTTACCATTTTCAATATCCATTGAAGTTTGGGAGTTTGATTTACCAGACAAATTTGCTCGACCAGCTCACCAAATCATTGCTGATTCAGCAGCTATAAGCAACCAAGTCAAATCAATGAGGGTCACATCATGATCCATCATATAGTACTCTCTAACGAACTCACTATATGATTCAGGAAGTGACTGAAGAACCCAGTCAACAGCCAGCTCCTCACAGACAACGGATCCCAACATTCTTAACCTATCAATGTGTGACTTCATCTCTAGGACGTGTGCACACACTAACTTTCCTTCTTCATGTCTACTTGCCAAAAGGGCTTGAGTGACCTTGAACTTTTCAAGCCTTCGAACTTGTGGGTTAGGGAGAATAATTGGAGGAGGTGGAGGAAGTGAAACATGATCTCTTGTTCCTTGATCGAATCGTGGAATATCATCTTCATGTGGAAAACTTGTTTCACGGTATTTGGGAAGACCATAGTTGTCGTAGTTTGACATCTACAAAAAGGGAGAAAAATTCAAGTTAAGTCGATTAGATTCCTCGATATGACACCCAAATGAAACATCGAGACTAGGATCCAACACAATACTCTACAACTTGGGAGAGGGATGTCGTAACCCAAATTGCAGAACATTTGAAGGTAGGTAAATGACGATTTACCAATTTCCACCATGAAAAACGAAAAATTAATTTAAGTTTTAAATACATTGAAAATTCCTAGATCTTTTAAGATTCATTGAACTTTTCAATGGCATGTTTAAATCTCGATATGCCCCTCGATTTGTGACTGGGATGCCGAGGATCACAAAACAGGGTGTGAATAACCATGCAAACTTACATGGTACCCTCAATGTTACAATCACGTATTCGATGTGCCGGTTAACCACACACGCTCCACTGAACTATGAAAAACAATGAGTCACCCTTTGCTACCTTTGCTTAGAACCATTTAGGGTGCCGGTTAACCACTAACGTCTTCGCAAGGGCACAAAGTGTAATTTCATGGAATTGCATCAATTCACTTTTGCCTAAAGTAACTAAGATTAGGAATTTGTTAAAGTTTTTAGTTACTTTTGTACTTCATTATACTTATAATGGAAGGTTTCTGTCCTATCCTACCCGTTCGGCTAACGACCCTCCACTAGTCAAGAGTGCGGTGGGTAAGAGTGGATACCCATTCATTTGCCATTTTATAGGCAATTTCCTTAAACACCCCTTATAGACCAGCTTCGTGAGTGAGGCCTACTAATTGTAAGACTGACTGTTTACTCATACATATATAATACTAGACTTTTAATGTTATATATAGTATAGGGTGTATTTTACACTTTTAAAATACTAGGTGGTCAAATTTAATAAATTATACTTTTAATTTAATTAAATGTAACCAAAACTTTATGGATTTATTAAATCACTTTTAATTATACACTTTAATTAATTAATAAAACCATAAGGGTGTGATTTGAACTTTTCAAAACAATACTAGGGTTTTAGAATTTAACATTTCTAAATTAAACTTTTAATCAACTTTTAAATTCCAAAACTTGAGGGCAAGTTTTGAAACATTTCAAAACATCAAGGATCAAATAGCAAATAATTTAAATTAAACAATTAATTTAATGATTATCTAAATTTGGCCTAATTTCAATTTCTTGCAAGATAAGTTACCCAATTAATACAAATAATCAATCTTTAATCATATAAGGAAGTTATTATCTAATCAATTGGTAATTATCTTTTGTTTAATCAAGGATATACTCAAATATAAGATAAAATTCGAATATTAAAGACCCAAAACAATTAAGGCAAGTATCCTCAAGCAAAACAGTAAGAAATCCCGAAAACTGCTCTTATTGACGCTCGAACTTGCCGAGTTCCTCTATGGACTCGTCGAGTTGGAGCAACTCGCCGAGTTCATCAGTCAGGGAGCCAAAAAATCGATTTTGAAGCTTGAACAAATAACCAAGGCATCAATACAATAGAAACCAATCAAAGCTCTGATACCACTGATGGGTTTTAGCCATAAGAACATCCTATGTGCTCATGCAAACCCTAATGCTTGGATCTAGGTTTCTCTATTGTACATGCAATTCATCCAAGACTTTAAACCCTAGTTCTAGCATACAATTAATCATATTAACACGAGAATGGGGTTTAGATCTTACCTTGATTGTTATGTATCAATAACAATCTCAAATCCTCCTTGTAATGGCTTTAGAAAGCTTAGAGTCACAAGTGTCACTCCTCTAATGGCTCACAAACACCAAGAGCAAGAGGATGAAGAATGATAAGAGAGGAGGCACCCAAAACGTGTGGAAAACCCCTAAGGAATCACTTCACCACGTTTTTGGTGCTCTAGGGATCCTTAAATAGTGAGGCTATTAGGGTTATCTAACAAGGAAACCCTAATTTGAATGCTTAGGCCCTAAGCAACCCATGGTCTCCCTCATTTGATGCCAAGGACGATTTCTAATGGGTTTCCTTCATAGAATTCGTCAACCCCTCTAATATGGAGTCCATTAGCCCAATATTCAACTATCACACAATTGACAGTTCTAGTCCCTTAAGTTTAATTAATGTCTTTTAGCCACAAAATTAATTCTTATTAATTCTTGACTAATATTAATTAAACAATATGATTTCTCCTTTAATATATTAATAAATCATAATTAATCATCTCTCTCCATAATTCATCCTATCAAGTTGCCCTGGTGAAGGCAACCCAAAAGGACCATGCACCATCGAGTCAAGTACATACCAAAACAGTTATGGACTTAGAGAATAATCCAACACATCAAAGCTTTGCTAAATTGCATAGACTTCTAATGTGGAACTCAAGAATGAAACAATTCTCATCAAAGCTTTGTTTAAATTGTATAGACTTCTATTGTGGAACTCAAGAATTAAACAATGCTCATCAAAGCTATGCTAAATTGCGAAGAGTACTTTTATTGTGGAACTCAAGAATTAAACAATGATCATCAAGGCTTTGCTAAGTTGCATAGACTTCTAATGTGGAACTCAAGAATGAAACAATGCTCATCAAAGCTTTGCTTAAATTACATAGACATCTATTGTGGAACTCAATAATTAAACAATGCTCATAAAACCTTTGCTAAATTGCGAAGACGACTTCTATTGTGGAACTCTAGAATTAAACAATGCTCATCAAAGCTTTGCTAAATTGCATAGACTTCTAATGTGAAACTCAAGAATGAAACAATGCTCATCAAAGCTTTCCTTAAATTGCTTAGAATTTTGTAGTGGAACTCAAGAATTAAGTAATGTTCATCAAATCTATGCTAAATTGCAAAGACTACTTCTATTGTAGAGCTCAAGAATTAAACAATGCTCTTCAAAGCTTTGCTAAATTGCATAGACTTCTGATGTGGAACTCAAGAATGAAGCAATGCTCATCAAAGCTTCGCTTAAATTGCATAAAATTATGTTGTGGAACTCAAGAATTTAACAATGCTCATCAAGGCTTTGCTAAATTGCAAAGACTACTTCTATTCTGGAACTCTAGTATTAAACAATTGTAACAGCCCGGATTTCCAGGTATCTTTTATACTTATGATTTCGATGTTTTGAGAGGAGACTCGGCGAGTTGGAGCTCAAACTCGCCGAGTAGGATCGCGGTTCTGGACGCGGGTTCGCGCCTGGACTCGGCGAGTCCGCGCTGTTTAATGAAACCCTAATTTCTCGGGTTTGGGACCTATTTAAAGGGCCTTTAGGCCGTCATTTGTGCTTACCAGTCCCTTGAGTGAAACCCTAGCGAGTGTGAGCGTTTGGAGCAAAGTAGGAAGCCATTATTGACCTTGGAAGTGTCATCTTGCAAGGGAAAGGAAGAATTAGCTAAGGGAAAACAAGAGGAGCCACTTCCTGAAAGTTTGAGGTCCAGAACATCACATTTGAGGTACTATCTTCGAGCTATTCTCTGTTATATTGATGTTTATTTTGAGTTAGGGCTTATTGAGCCCTTTTGTGGCTAGATCTAGTGCTCCCTTGGTCCCTTAAGCGATTTAGATTATAGATCTGGGCCCTTGGAGGTCCAGAGTGTTCCTTTGCCCAAACTTTTTGTGAATCCATGGAGGTTTTGGAATGAGATCCTTATGCCTAAGGTCAAAACACTACTTATAAGTCATGGGATGTGTTATGAACACCAAGATAAGGACTTTACGTGACGAATAAGCTTAGGAAGGCCAAATCTATGAATTGTTGGAGCGGATCTGACCTTAGAAGCAAGTTTGAGTTGACGCATGGCATGGACTCGCCGAGTCCGACGAGCAGACTCGGCGAGTAGCATGAAGATTGTCCCAAACCACTCAGTGAGTGGTCCTGCCGAGTTATAGGTTGACTCAGTGAGTTAGGGCGAGTTAGAAGTTGACAGGTGGACTGAGTCGAACTGGAACTCGCCGAGTTGTTCTTGAGACTCGGCGAGTTGAGTCGGGGTGGCCCCATGATTCTTACTAGGTGGAACTCGTCGAGTCAGGGGAATACTCGACGTGTCAAAAAGGGAATTCTAGAGAGTTGGTGAAAACGTCTAGACTCGCCGAGTCGCCCTAGTGCACTCGCCGAGTCCGGTCAAAGTTGACCGTTGACCGTTGACTAGAGCTGACTAGTGTTGACTTGATAGGGGTAGTCAACCTTAGTGGTAAAAGTATTAATTAGAGACATATGATTGTTATAGGGGGTTTGTAGCTCGGAGGATCGAGCGAGTGATTCCAGGATTTGCGAGCTGTCGAGATTCACGAGGTGAGTCTTCTCACTATACTATACCCGGAAGGGTTTTGACTGTGTGACCGGAAGGTCGGATATGATATGAGACATATGTGCTATGTGTGATAAGTTAATTGTTATATGTGCTATGTATGATATGCTTGATATGGGCCGGAAGGCATTATGTTATGGGCCGGAAGGCGAATATGTTATGGGCCGGAAGGCGTTGTATTGTGAACCGTAAGGTTGGCGTGGGTAGGACCGGAAGGTTTACCCAGTCGGGATGGAAGTCCCCTGTGACACATGGACCGGAAGATCAGGGCCTGGAAAGGCGTATGTGTGTAGGTTGTATTTTGGGGAACTCACTAAGCATTTATGCTTACAGTTGTTGTGTATGTGTTTCAGGTACTAGCGAGGACCGTGGGAAGGCGCCGGCGTGATCTGTACACACTGATGGAGGATTTATGATCTTGGGATTTATATGATTTGTATTATGACATGATACATTGGATTTTTATGCCCTATTTTCGTGGAAATACATTTTTGAGAAATGAAAATTTTGTTTTAAAATTTTCGTTGTTACAAGTTGGTATTAGAGCCTTGGTTTGAGGGATTCGGGTACACCTTCAGGCGTAACTGAACTCAAAACGAGGATTTGAGGAAAACTTTTAAAAACAAAGGCATAAAATTTTTATAAAGGATTTTGCGGTAAACAAGAATGAAGCAGTGTGTATGATCAGCCAGCGCCCGAACGGTAAAAATCCCCAAAATACCCTTACAATGTTGTGTTTTGAGATATGATATGATATGCATGCTAGAAGACTAGGTATTCATATTAGGACTAGAGTGGCCTGATTTGCGATGCCTTAGTCTTGGCAAATCTGTTATTATGAGATGCTTCGAGAGCGAGCGGATAGTAGTGCATGGTAAGAGTAGAGTACTCAGGATCCGGGGTTTGGGGAGGAGGACTTAGGATGAATACTGATGCGATGTAGTCAGTAGTATTGGGCCCGTACTACCGAAGGCACCGGGTCAGTGGGCGACCCAAGTAAGAATCCCTGGGTATCGGAGACTGAGTAGGGTTGCGTTATCGAGTGCGATTATGCTCGATAGAGTCTCTGATATTTCTATGTTGTATTTCAGAGACATCATGGTTGGACCACGCCACAGGCCTAGTACGAGCAATGTGAGTGACGAGGAGATTCGTCAGATGATTCATGAAGAGGTGGCTGCAGCGATTCGGGCTGAGATTCCGGAGATGTTTGGGTCTATTAAGACCACTCTGATGGAGACCTTTGATGAGCGGTACGCTGCGTTGACTGAGGCTGCAGCCGCTACAGCTGCCGCAGCTGTGGCCGCTGCCAGACCACAGGGAGGTGACTCATTGCTATTTCGGGAGTTCAGCAACACGAAGCCACCTAAGTTTGACGGGACGCAGGATCCGATCGCTGTGATGAGATGGATTGCTGATATTGAGGGATGCTTCTACACTTGTTCATGTCCGGAGCATCTGAGGGTACGGTTCGCCTTGAACCAGCTCCGCTTGGGAGCAAAGGATTGGTGGAAGTTCGTGACGACGAACTTCACTCTGGCAGAGGTTTTAGCTGTGACATGGGAGAGGTTTACCACTATGTTCAGAGACGAGTACGTTCCCCCGGTGGAGAGGGAACGGTAGGTTCAGGAGTTCTTGACCCTCAAGCAGGGTAATGATTCTGTCATGGTGATCACGCGGAAGTTTCATGAGAGGGCGATGTTTTGCCCCGAACAGGTGTCTACGGAGCAGGCTCGGATGAGCCGGTATTTGGGTGTGTTAAGGAGGGATATCCGGGAGTTTGTATCGAACTCGACATATCATACTTTTGTTGAGCTTCAGGCGAATGCCAGGAAGCGCTAGATCGAGTTGGAGACCCAGGCCAGGGAGGAGGCCGAGTCTGAAGGGGTGGATCGGCGGCCGACTCAGTCTCAGCCGGCAGCCAAGCGGACTAAGTCCGCCGATTCGAGGATGGGAGGTCAGAAGGGCCGCACTTGCGGAAAGTGCGGCAAGGGTCACGAGGGGACATGTCGATCAGGTGCTTGCTACAAGTGTGGCAAGGAGGGGCACATTGCTAGGGATTGCCCCAAGGGGTTTATGGTTTGCTTTAATTGCAACCAGACCGGCCATCGGAAGGCCGAGTGCCCTCAGCTTCTTCAGGGATCTACACCTGCTGCTAGGGCTGCCGAGACTCGACCAGTGAAGGCCGAGGCCCCGAGGGCTCGCGGGAGAGCTTTCCAGTTGACCGCAAAGGAGGTCCCCGCGGCGCCTGACGTTGTGGCTGGTATGTATTTTTTTTCATGTAATTATTATTCTTTATGGGATGTTATGCTTATTTCATGTTTATGCGTAGGTACTTTTCTTGTGAATTCTGTACCTGCTTTAGTGTTATTTGACTCAGGTGCGAGTCGGTCTTTTGTATCTCTGGCCTTTAGTCAGCACATCAGTGTTAGTCGTGAGGTGTTGAGTCGGCCTCTGAGAGTTTCCATAGCTGACGAGAGAGTGATTTGTGCCACGGAGGTTCTCCAGGGATGTGTGTTAGAGATTTTCGGGGTTGAGTTTCCGATTGATTTGGTTCCTATTGCGATGGGTGATGTCTGTGTCATTGTGGGCATGGACTAGTTGAGCAGATTCGGCGCAGTTATCGACTGCGAGCGTCAACTGGTGACCGTACGAGACTCTAGTGGGGGAGTTCTTTCGGTGTACGGCGAGGGTACACGTTCGGGATCAGCTTTTTGTTCGGCCGCTAAGGCGAGGCAGTGTCTACAGCAGGGCTGTAAGGGTTTTGTGGCGTATGTGATGGATACGCGGGTGGCTTCCGAGAGGCCGAGTACAGTTGAGGAGGTTCCGGTGGTGCGTGAGTTTCCAGATGTTTTTCCCGAGGAGTTGCCGGGTGTGCCCCCTATGAGGCAAGTGGAGTTCAGTATTGACTTGATTCCGGGGGCCGCGCCTATTGCTAAGGTGCCTTATCGTCTTGCACCTCCAGAGATGCAAGAGTTATCCTCGTAGCTTCAGGAGCTGTTGGGGAAGGGGTTTATTCGGCCGAGCAGCTCGCCGTGGGGAGCGCCTATCCAGTTCGTCAAGAAGAAGGATGGTTCACACCGGATGTGCATTGATTACCGGGAGTTGAACAAGCTGACGGTCAAGAACCGTTACCCATTACCGAGGATCGACGATTTGTTCGATCAGGTGCAGGGAGCATCTTGGTTCTCCAAGATCGATCTGAGGTCTGGATATCATCAGGTGAGAGTGCGGGATGAGGACGTCCAGAAGACAGCGTTCAGGACTCGTTATGGGCATTATGAGTTTGTGGTGATGCCTTTTGGGCTCACCAATGCCCCTACTGTGTTCATGGATCTCATGAACCGAGTATGTAGGCCGATGTTGGATCGGTCGGTGATTGTATTTATCGATGACATTCTGATATATTCGAGATCTAGGGAGCAGCATGAAGAGCATTTGAGGGAGGTCCTTGGGGTTCTGAGATCGGAGAAGCTTTATGCGAAGTTCTCCAAATGTGATTTCTGGTTGCGGGAGGTCCAGTTCTTAGGACATCTTGTTAACCAGGAAGGGATATTGGTCGATCCGGCCAAGGTTGAGGCGGTGATGAGTTGGGAGGTACCGAAGTCTCCCTCTGAGATCATGAGTTTCCTAGGGTTGGCAGGGTATTATCGGAGATTCATCAAGGATTTATCCAAGATCGCAGTACCTCTCACCAGATTGACCTGGAAGGGTGTTGCTTTTTTATAGGGACCGGAGCAGCAGTCCTCATTCGAGACACTTCGCCAAAGGTTGTGCGAAGCCCCGATATTGGCTCTCCCGGAAGGGATGGAGGACTTTGTGGTATATTGTGATGCATCGATTTTGGGGCTGGGAGCAGTGCTGATGCAGAGAGGACATGTGATAGCATATGCATCGAGGCAGCTGAAGCCTCATGAGACGAGATATCCCACCCATGATCTCGAGTTGGGGGCAGTAGTGTTCACCCTCAAGATTTGGCGTCACTACTTGTATGGGGTTCGGTGTATGATTTACACGGACCATAAGAGTTTGAGGTACTTGATGGATCAGCCCAACCTAAATATGCGACAGAGAAGGTGGTTGGATGTGGTCAAGGATTAAGATTGTGAGATCCTGTACCACCCAGGCAAGGCTAATGTGGTAGCCGATGCGTTGAGCCGCAGGGCGGAGAGCACTCCACTGCGGGATGTATGTTTGAGATTGACCGTGATGACTCCGGTATTGGATGCCATTCGTGGGGCACAGGCCGAGGCTATGCAACCTGAGATGCAGAAGAGGGAACGGGTTGCTGGTTTGGTATCAAGATTCGTTACGGATGGTAGAGGGCTTATGACTTTTTAGGGGAGGATTTGGGTACCGTTTGTGGGCGGTACGCGTATTATTTTGATGGAGGAAGCGCATTGATCGAAATTCTTGATTCATCCCGGGGCTACGAAGATGTATTTGGATTTAAAAAAGGAGTATTGGTGGCCCTGTATGAAGAGGGACGTCGCGTGGTTTGTTGAGAGGTGCTTGACCTGCCGTAAGGTTAAGGCCGAGCACCAGAGGCCGCATGGCAAGTTGCAGCCATTGGAGGTTCCCGAGTGGAAGTGGGAACAAATCACTATGGATTTCATCACCAAATTGCCGAGGACTGCCAAAGGAGTTGATGTAATTTGGGTGATTGTAGACTGGTTGACGAAGAGAGCTCACTTCCTTGCCATCAGTGAGAGTTCTTCGGCAGAGAAATTGGCGGAGGTGTATGTGAGGGAAGTAGTATCTCGGCACGGGGTGCCGATCTCGATTGTTTCAAACCGCGACGTGCGTTTCACTTCCAGATTCTGGAAGAAATTTCATGAGGAGTTGGGTACTAAACTGCATTTTAGTACCGCATATCATCCCCAGACAGACGGTCAGAGTGAGCGGACGATTCAGACGCTTGAAGACATGCTCCGAGCATGTGTGTTGGATTTCGGGGGTAGTTGGGATGCGTATTTACCCTTGGCAGAGTTTTCCTACAACAACAGCCATTATTCGAGCATTGGTATGCCACCCTTTGAGCTGTTGTACGGGAGGAGGTGTCGGACCCCCATTTGTTGGGGAGAGGTTGGGCAGAGAGTGATGGGCAGTACAGAGATCGTGCTTCAGATGTCTGAGCAGGATTCAGCAGGTCAGACAGAGGTTGTTGACCGATCAGAGCCGACAAAAGAGTTATGCAGACAGATGCCGGTCCGAGCTTGAGTTCCAGGTCGGCGACCTTGTTCTCTTGAAGGTCTCTCCTTGGAAGGGAGTGATTTGATTCAGGAAGAGGGGCAAGTTGGGGCCCCGATATATTGGTCCATTCCGTGTGATCGCGAGGGTAGGCCGGGTTGCCTATCGTTTGGATTTGCCAGCAGAGTTGGGGCAGATTCACGACACTTTTCACGTGTCGCAGCTGAGGAAGTGTGACAACCCGAAATTTCCAATTGTACGAACATCATCTATTCACTAGAAGCCAGTTCAGTTTCAGTGATTATCATACTTTTCCAAACAAGTTCGTGTACATTAGGGTTCATGTTTTAGATGATATCAGGAGAGTGGATGCTCCTGGTTTTGTGAAATTTGGGCATTTCAAGTTTCATAATGTTACAGTCCAAAATCAGGAATAAAAATATTTTCTGCCAAAATATTTCAGGACTATAAATAGTTTTCTGAATTTAATTAATTCATTATTCACAATTCCAAATAGAGAAAAGCCATATTCTCTCTGACGGATCTTTGGGTTTTCATCCCATATTGTGAGTTTACTTTTCTATATGTGATTCAATACTTGTTAGGTGTTTATTAACATCAATTACATGTTTAGATTACAAGATCCGGGAGTTTACCGCCCAAGAACGTTCTTGGGGAGTAAACTCCAAAATGGAACTTTAATGCTTTCTAGACCCATTCCCATGTTAGAGGACTTATCAAGGACTTAGTGTATGATCTTTGTAGCCTAGAAAGCATCCAAGAAGCACAAGTTCTTGGAGTTTACGGCCAAGGAACTTCCTTGGGCCGTAAACCCCTTTTTAAGGGCTTAATATGCCCTAAACTTTCCCCTAATGCTTAAGGACTTTACCCACTAATACTTGTGCTTATTTAGAACATCAAAAAAACCCATCAAAATCACAAGTTAGTAGGAGTTTACGGCCAAGAACCCCTCTTGGGCCGTAAACCCCTTTTTGTAGGCTAAAAATCATTCCAAGCACACCTTAGGCCTTAAGACAATTTACCTTGAATACTTGGGACTAGAATGGAGAGTAGAACACATAAAAACCACTCCTTGAAAGGAGTTTACGGCCAAGGAACATATCTTGGGCTGTAAACTCCAAGTGAAGGCACAAAAGTGTGCCTCTTGTCCCCATTAGCCTTAGATAAATTCATGGAAGCCATCCTTGATGTTTAAGAGCCTCAAAACAATTAAAAGCCATCACCCCTTAGGAGTTTACGGCCGTAAACTCTAGGGTGAATGGACTTTAGGCCGTAAACTCCCCTAGGGAGTGTTCTAGAGCCTTAAACTACTTCATGTGTTATTCCAACAAAGCTAGGAGTGTTCTAGGATCAAGATAGCACCATAAAACACCCAAGACCACCCTTTGAGGAGTTCACGGCCATAAACCCATGAGTTTACGGCCGTAAACTCCAAGGTGTGGGGTTTGTTGGGTGGTGAACTCCTATGCAAGGCCATTTGATGTTTCAAACCCTTTTGCCTTGTCCCGTAGCAACTTAGATGCAACCATTTGAACCTTAAACACTCATAAAAGTGTTTAAATGTTTCCTATGTGTTTTAACTTATTTATTAAGTTATTATTTGTCTAATTAGTTATATATATGCTTATTATATGATAACTAGGCTCGTGCGTGTAAACCAGTCTCCGTTTGCCACCTAGCACGGTAGCCGACACTGCAATTCAAACGACTCACCACAAGTGAGTTCATACCCCTTGAATCAACCTTTGAAATGATTTTAAGTGTTTTAAATACTTTATGGGGGGGAATACAAGTCAAATACTTATAGTTATTGCTTCAATCACATGTGATTGCATTTAATCACATGTGATTAATAACTAGGAAAACAACGATTTTTACCGCTGTTCAAACTGTTTATCAAATTGCTTTACTTTGAAATGTTTTACAAATTGTTTTACTATCCAAACTTACTTATAGACTGTGATTCAAACAAATGCTTCTTATACTTAAATTGTTTTATCAACTTATGCCTTCAAAATGTTTTATAGATCGATATCAAGTCGATCTCCTCTTGAAATCATACTTATGCTTCAAATGTTTTATGAAAACTTATTTATGCTTTTATATATTCAATTGCATGCCCATATATGTATAGATATATAAATAATGTTTAACGGGCTTAGGAAGGCCATCCGCCCTATTTCCTTTTTCTCGATTTGGATGTGGTCTGGTGGGATTTCGGGTGACCATCCGAAGGTCGTTTCCATATTACTTATATATCATATATACATGTATAGACATAAAAGTACTTCCATATTCATACCCATCAGTACATCATTAGTTAGTTAGCATCGGGGTAACACTGGATCATACATATACAGATATACTAGAAACAAGTACATATACAGATATACTAGAAACAAGTACATATACAGATATACTAGAAACAAGTACATATACAGATATACGAGAAACAAGTACATATACAGATATACGAGAAACATGAACATATACAGATATACGAGAAACATGAACATATACAGATCCACTAGAACAAGAAACATTACATATACATGAATACTTAACAATTGTGATCCACTGTAACGGAGCATGCCTTAATTGTCATGACCCGAGTTGTAGCCAGAATTCTCTTGGAGGGAGAGTGTGAGTTTGCGTATAGATCTATACTGGATTGACTATCCTACACCTTGCTGCTAGCTACAGCCGGATCTGCAGGTCTGCGGGTGCCAAACGTCATTTCTTTTATTACGACCATTCATTATGTCGTTGTTACCAGTCGATAGCATGGTGCAATTTATCACAATATACCTTAATATAAATCCGGTTTAAGGTAGTAGTATTTAGTACAGCAGTAGTCTTATTATACAAAGCTACAGTACTACAATGATTTACCCATTACATATTTTAGTGATAACCTCACTTAAGCATTAATGTACAAACTATATTTTTAACAAATGATAGTTATACTTGGGTAATCACACACTTTTACAACAGAAAAGTTTACAAAACAGTTTAGCCTTGGTAGAAGGTTACTTTTATAGAAAATATAGGATTTTCTGAGAGATTCAAACTTTTGCAAACACTTTCAAACATTTACTTACATTTTTACAACTTATACATTGAGACAGGTTCAAACGTTTTTGACAAGAAACATTGACACTAAAATACTTATGAACTCACCAGCTTAATGCTGATAAACTCTTTCAAAATAACTTGTATTCTCAGGTCGTCAGTAGACAGGTACAGAGGCCAGCTTTTGAGAAGATGGAGTGCATTCAAGACTCATCTCATATTATTTTGTGTTTCATTATTTTTGGTGTCTATAACTGTACAGAACACACTTGTATTAAAATTATATATTTAATGCAATGGATGATGTTGTTTGCTTATTTACATTTACTGTGTTGTGATACTATACATGACGTCCTCCGCCCCAGAACGTTTCCGCCGTTCTTGGTTTTGGGGTGTGACAGATTGGTATCAGAGCATTGTTTATAGTGAATCAAGTATATCAACCCATAAAAGATATACTAATCTATAAACCCAAAAGGGACTAAAACACTCTGACCAAGAGTCTATACTTTAAATAATAAAATATTTAATTAAGTATACTAGTCTGCATTCATACTAAAATCAGTGTCACAATGACAAGAACAAAAGTATTACGATTGTTGAATATCACAAGTGAGCTCGGGGATGTATGGTCAGTCCTGGGAATGGCATAGCCTGATCAACTATGCTGGTCCTAGGAGTGATCAGCATATGCCCTAGAATGGTTGTGATATGTTAACAAGTCTAAAAACTTACCAACAATACCACAAGAAGATCAGTAGAACTTAAAACTTAAAATACTATAGGAGTATTTTGTGCTACTAGTTACACGTATACTATATTCTTATACCTCTCTTCCCGCGTAGATCTAAATGGCTGGATTCCATCATGGCGACCCGTACTTTCCCAATGAAGGCAATGCAGGGTGGATCGATGAAGAGCCCGAAGATGATCATCCAATCCCTTTGGATGATCACCTCGCAGAAGGCTTTTCAGATGGATCTGACTCCGAGCCTGAAGTCAACAACCTACCGCTTGTAGGTCAAGCCCCGAACAACAACCCCCGACCAGCGTTTCCAGGTCCTACACCCATGTGGGCAAACAATCTGAATCGCTGGAGTAATGAGCAGGGTCAGCCCTTGCCATACTTTGGAGACCGAACCTTTTACAACATTAGCGATGGTGGCTCTGCTGACAGAGCTCTGCCGGTAATCATCCGCAGAATAGCTCGTAATGTCGAGCAAGGTCGAGCAGCCATCGACCGGGTCATGGAGATTGATGCCAATTCAGGCGTTAATACAGTCCGCATCCGCCGTCTTGAAGAAGACATGGAACGGACCCGGAGAACCAACGAAACTCTGCAGCAACAGCTGGCTGCCTCCCGTGCTGAAGTCTTAGAACTTCGAGCTCGTCAGAGAACTAAGGACCGACACCTTCAAGAGGTGTTTCGCCAAATGTCCGACCTCAGGGCTCGCCCGAGGAATTCCCATCGCCATTAGATGATGTCTAGTACATCTCTGTCTTTTGATTTAGGTTCTGAGGAACAAGGAGGTACCCCTGGTGTTAGTTTAGTGGTAACATCGGAAGGGATCAGAGATGACCTGGGAGCCGGAGCGTGAGATGTGTGAGCAGCATCCGGAGCTATTTTCAGAGCGAGACTTCGAGGGCGAAGTCTAGTTCAAGTGGGGGAGAGTTGTAACAGCCCGGATTTCCAGGTATCTTTTATACTTATGATTTTGATGTTTTGAGAGGA
Organism: Lactuca serriola; assembly: GCF_051521515.1. Lineage (NCBI taxonomy): Eukaryota > Viridiplantae > Streptophyta > Magnoliopsida > Asterales > Asteraceae > Lactuca > Lactuca serriola. Next base: position 130,835,341 of record NC_136416.1, on the reverse strand, counting down.
GACTCGGCGAGTTGGAGCTCAGACTCGCCGAGTAGGATCGCAGTTCCGGACGCGGGTTCGCGCCTAGACTCGGCGAGTCCAAGGTATGGACTCGGCGAGTCCGCGCTGTTTAATGAAACCCTAATTTCTCGGGTTTGGGACCTATTTAAAGGGCCTTTAGGCCGTCATTTGTGCTCACCAGTCCCTTGAGTGAAACCCTAGCGAGTGTGAGCGTTTGGAGCAAAGTAGGAAGCCATTATTGACCTTGGAAGTGTCATCTTGCAAGGGAAAGGAAGAATTAGCTAAGGGAAAACAAGAGGAGCCACTTCCTGAAAGTTTGAGGTCCAGAACATCACATTTGAGGTACTATCTTCGAGCTATTCTCTGTTATATTGATGTTTATTTTGAGTTAGGGCTTATTGAGCCCTTTTGTGGCTAGATCTAGTGCTCCCTTGGTCCCTTAAGCGATTTAGATTATAGATCTGGACCCTTGGAGGTCCAGAGTGTTCCTTTGCCCAAACTTTTTGTGAATCCATGGAGGTTTTGGAATGAGATCCTTATGCCTAAGGTCAAAACACTACTTATAAGTCATGGGGTGTGTTATGAACACCAAGATAAGGACTTTAAGTGATGAATAAGCTTAGGAAGGCCAGATCTATGAATTGTTGGAGCGGATCTGACCTTAGAAGCAAGTTTGAGTTGACGCATGGCATGGACTCGCCGAGTCCGACGGGCAGACTCGGCGAGTAGCATGAAGATTGTCCCAAACCACTCAGTGAGTGGTCCTGCCGAGTTATAGGTTGACTCAGTGAGTTAGGGCGAGTTAGAAGTTGACAGGTGGACTGAGTCGAACTGGAACTCGCCGAGTTGTTCTTGAGACTCGGCGAGTTGAGTCGGGGTGGCCCCATGATTCTTACCAGGTGGAACTTGTCGAGTCAGGGGAATACTCGACGTGTCAAAAAGGGAATTCTAGAGAGTTGGTGAAAACGTCTAGACTCGCCGAGTCGCCCTAGTGCACTCGCCGAGTCTGGTCAAAGTTGACCGTTGACCGTTGACTAGAGCTGACTAGTGTTGACTTGATAGGGGTAGTCAACCTTAGTGGTAAAAGTATTAACTAGAGACATATGATTGTTATAGGGGGTTTGTAGCTCGGAGAATCGAGCGAGTGATTCCAGGATTTGCGAGCTGTCGAGATTCACGAGGTGAGTCTTCTCACTATACTATACCCGGAAGGGTTTTGACTGTGTGACCGGAAGGTCGGATATGATATGAGACATATGTGCTATGTGTGATAAGTTAATTGTTATATGTGCTATGTATGATATTCTTGATATGGGCCGGAAGGCGAATATGTTATGGGCCGGAAGGCATTATATTGTGAACCGTAAGGTTGGCGTGGGTAGGACCGAAAGGTTTACCCAGTCGGGACGGAAGTCCCCTGTGACACATGGACCGGAAGATCAGGGCCTGGAAAGGCGTATGTGTGTAGGTTGTATTTTGGGGAACTCACTAAGCATTTATGCTTACAGTTGTTGTGTATGTGTTTCAGGTACTGGCGAGGACCGTGGGAAGGCACCGGCGTGATCTGTACACACTGATGGAGGATTTATGATCTTTGGATTTATATGATTTGTATTATGACATGATACATTGGATTTTTATGCCTTATTTTGGTGGAAATACATTTTTGAGAAATGAAAATTTTGTTTTAAAATTTCCGTTGTTACAACAATACTCATCAAGGCTTTGCTAAATTGCATAGACTTCTAATGTGGAACTCAAGAATGAAACGCACGACCCAAAGGTCAAACAACTTATCAAACAATGACAGAATATAAGAACAATAGAGATTCACAAAGAAAACTTTTCACTAAGAATGATAATCTCACAAAGAGATTATTGTTCGCACAAAGCGGCTATTAGGGTTTGTCAAAAGACTTACCTGTCACAAACTGGTACAAAAGATTATATAGAACTATTCTAGACATTCCCTATAAATCAGGGATATGCCAGCTAACTAATTTACGCTAACTATGGAAACAAGATAAATACAAAAACTGTTACAACGTGCTGAATAAAGATATATACTGATCAACTGAGATGCTGATGTTGATGCTGATGCTGAGTCATGCGCTGATGTTGATAGACTAGTTTCAAACATCATCATATTTCAAGTTTTGACCTTACAGAAACAATGCTCATCAAAGGTTTGCTTAAATTGCATAGACTTTTATTGTGGAACTCAAGTATTAAACACTGCTAAACAAGGTAAGAATTAAACAATGCTAACTTTTTCCCTAACTCTCTCTACTTTCTCTCTCTTCCCCTGATTGTCTCTAGCGGTGGTGCGATCTAGTTTTTGGTTCATCGGTGTTGCTTTTCCGAAAAATTTCATTTAATCGTAGAAGCAATTTCTCCTCTGTTTCTGTTGTCCTAATGGGTGCATCGTCCAAAGCGGATTGATTGAACGAAGTGAAAGTAAAGCCACCGGATAAAAGTGTTGTTGTCCGGTATGTTAGGACTGAAGTGGATGTGAAAGATCTGGTTCTCCTGGGGTCATTGATCAGTCCTCAGCTACGATCTATAAAGCTTGTCATAAGCCTAGTGCTTCTGGACCAGTTGATTCGAGGATTGGAAAAGCTAAATGGAAAATGGAAGGGAACGCTTTTAGAGTGAAGAATCGAGCTCGGAAACTTGTGGATGGGATATAACCGATGGATGCAGAGGAATACTACACTGAAGAAGCTACTGAGGAGGAAACAGAAGATGATTCGGAGTCTATGTCGGCTTGCAAGTCGGATGCTACTGTTTCGATTCTTGGAAATAATAGCACTCTGAAGGGGTAGATGGATGGTGGTGCTGATGAGCTGAAGACTGTAGGTGCTCAAGTTGTTTTTATTCCTTCTGGTAATACTGCTAATTTGTTGAAAAATTTGGAACACAAGGATAGGAATGCTTATGCTTGAATTATTGTTGAAATGGCGGTTGATAAGCAGTGGATGAGGAAATTTGAGGTATCTACTTGGGATTTTGTTTCTAATTCTGCTGTGATTCAGAGTTTTGATGTGGAGTATGCGTGGATTCCTTCTAGATGTTCTCACTATAAGGTTTATGGTCATATGGATAAAGTTTGCATGGCAGCTTTGAATGAAGATAAAGTGTTGAAGAATGGGGATAATGGGAACAATAAGGGAAATAAAGGGAAGGAAGTGGTAAATGATGAAGGTTTTACGGAGGTTGTTTATAAGAAGGTTATAGGAAATAAAGATGGTGAAAGTACTAGTAAATCTAGGGATGGTCCTGCTCTTTTGTACAATCAGAGAAATAGTGGGAAGAATGGCAATTTTAACAAGGGAAATAATTTCAGAGGTAATAATGGGAATAGAGGTGGTAATGGAAGGAGACAGAATGGGAATTGGAATAATAAAGGGGTGGGTCATTGGAATTTGGAAAAGAATAAAAGATATGAGAAGTTTGTTACTAGTCAGGCTTTGACTAGTAACCAGGGGAATAATGAGAATAAGGTGCAGGGGAATGCTATAAAGGATGACATCAAAAAGGTGGGTGTTAGCAAGAATTTAGAAAAAAAAGCTATTTCTAGTGACAGGTGCAGTAATAAAAATAGTTTTGAAATCATGGGAATGATTGGTGAGGAAGTTATGGATGGAATGGAAGAGGATGCTAAGGGGGACAAAGTTGATATCCATTAGAATAAGTTTGAGCGGTTTAAAGTTAGTACTTCAAGAGATAAATGGAGAGAGGATGCCCTAGTGTTTACTGTACATCAGTTAGATTCCAAAAACCCCACGAGTTTAGAGTTTACGGCCCAAAATGGCATTAGGGCCGTAAACCCTGAAGGCTATATAAGTAAGACTTAACCATTTTTAGTTCATTTCTTCCATTTCAACTAGAGAAAACCCGATTTCTCTCCCAAGGATCTTCAACCGTTCATCCCAAATTGTAAGTACTTCAACCCTAGAGTGTATTAAAGTGTATTACATGCCTTGATATCATTGAAATCTTCCAAAAATCACAAGGACAAGGTGTTTACGGCCCAAGATCTTCTTGGACCGTAAACACTAAATATGGTGCCAAAGTGTGCCCTATGTCCTTACAAACCTTGGGAACAAACCTAGAACCTTCCCTTGATGTGTATAGCACACAAAAATACCGAAAGACCCCATTTATATGTGTTTACGGTATGGGGATCTCCCAAAACCGTAAACACCCCAAAGTGTGTTATGATGCCCCATATTCCTTCCTTAAGCCTAGAAACTAACCTAGACTTTTACCTTGAAGTGTTTAGGACTTGAAAACATCAAAATACCATGGTCCATAGGAGTTTACGGCAGCAAACACATGGAGAAATGGTCCATGGGCCGTAAACTCCATTTAGGAGTGAATTGTTTCCCTAATCACTTCCTAAGGCTTAAACATGAAGTAGGAATGCTTAGTATGACTTGGAAGGCTTCAAAACTCAATGAGTGATGGTCACAAGACCATAAACTCATGCTTTGGTCATTCCACTTCCCTTTGTTGAATCACATGTGATTCCAACACTTAACCAAGGTGTTTCCTAGTCCCGAAAGGTGTTTTCTTTCATATAGTTGTTTATAAACACTATATTCATGTCAATATGTGTCCTTACATGTCGTTTAGGACTTATTGTGTCACGGGACTTCATTCGTGGAACTTCTCATCCGTACGCGCATACCCGTTTGAATCACCCACATCAGGTGAGTTCGTACCCCATAATGAATCTTTTAACTATTTTAATTGTTTTAAGGGGGGGGGGGGAATACAAGTTGAACACAATGATAATTGTGTAAATGTTTGTTATAAACATCTTTCAAAATGTTACTTATGTTATTTATAAGTTGTCAAAACATTTCAAAACTCTTAAAGGTTATGTTACTTTATAGTTATACAAAACTCCGTTTTTAAAGTACAAGCATAACTTAGTGGATAAATGAGTCTTTTCATTAACAGTCCAGGTAGAACATTAGTAAACTATTATAGGTATAGTTTAGGAGAATGTTATTCATTACTTCTAGTACAATGAAGCACACAAAGAGTCAGTTTAGTTCATAAGTCTATACTAATGCAATACGTTCACTTAAATACTTTTACGTAGATACGTTTACATGAATACGTTTACATAAATACGATATCAATGCGCGATAACAGAACATAACATAATAAGGAGCTATAGCATGGAACGATTTCAGGATCTAACTATACCAATGAATCACTTCTACATTGTGATAGTTATATTGGGTATACATGATCATAGTAATGTGGATGTTCGCGGCTTGCACTCATGCAGGGGTCGTGATGCGTGTATGGGCTTGATTTGGTGAGTAGGGTAGTGTTTAGGTAAATTAAAAGAGAATAGTAACCACAAATGATATATGAATGGAAAGAAATGGATAGATTAGTAACAACTCAAGACCTATTAAGTTGTATACCGGTGAAAACAATCCAAGACCTATTGGATTGAGTTCGTATCAAGTCAAGAACACGTCCTAACAAGATAATTTGTGAATTATAACAATAATTCAAAGTGAACAAAAGGGTTCTTTGATTAAAAATTCGTCTATTACTTTTTCCATGCATAATTTGGCTTTATATGAAGCCTTTATTACAAATTTGGTGGTTACAAGCCAACCAACCAATTATTCATTAAAACTAGTAAATAGAAATTAAGGTAACTCTTGAAAGAACACAAAAAAAACGTCCATGAGACTTGTGAATGAAAAAAAAAACGGCTATGCTTCATTAAGGAGCCATAAGAAGCATTAAGGAGTCATCATAAGCATTAAAGTGTAACCCTAATCCACCAAAGAGTGTCAAAAACGGCTAGGAGGCTTTATGAAGCAAATAGTAACGTTTTTAGCACTTATGAAGCCTTAAAAATGTTGCCCTAGTCTTCATGCAACCCTAATTCAATTTGTGGGTTACCATGCACAACCCAACCATTGAGCCCAAACCACCTTCTAGCCCACTAGTAATCACTAATCCATCACATTTTGGGCTTTCATGATCCATGCATGGATCATCCCCTCCCCCTTTGAAAGGAATTGACCTCAATTCATCAAGTCCATCATCATCAAGATAAGGTGAAAGATCTCCCACATTAAAGGTAGCATGCACTCCATGGTCTCCTCCCAAATCTACCTTATAAGCATTATCATTGACACGTGACACCACTCTGTAAGGACCTTCAGCTCTTGGCATCAACTTGTTTTTCCTTTTGTTAGGAAAACGTTCTTTCCTCATATACACCCACACCAAGTCACCATCTTGAAAGACACGTGGTTTCCTATGCTTGTTGGACTTCTGTTTGTACAACTCATTCACGGCTTCAATCTTCTCACGAACTTGTTGGTGTAGTTTCATCATAGCCTTCAACTTGTCATTAGCATCCTTGTGAACCAATTCATCCTTTGGCAATGGAATCAAATCCAAAGGCATGTAAGGATTCACACCATACACCACCTCAAAAGGAGAGTGACCTGTAGCATAAGTAGGAGAACGATTATAGGCAAATTCAGCATGTGCAAGTTTGATGTCCCAATATTTTTGAGTTTTGCTAACCAACCCTCTCAACAAAGCACCCAAAGTTCTATTAGTCACCTCCGTTTGCCCATCCGTTTGTGGATGATGGGATGTACTAAAAAGTAACTTAGTACCGACTTTCCTCCACAAAGTGTTCCAAAAGTAACTTAGAAACTTGGAATCCCTATCAGAAACAATTGTTTTAGGAATACCATGCAAACGAACCACCTCTTTAAAGTACAAATCAGCCACGTTAGAGGCATCATTTGTTTTATGACATGGCACAAAGTGAGCCATTTTTGAAAACCTATCCACCACCACCATAATGGAATCCTTCCCCCTTTGAGTTCTAGGCAAAGCCATAATGAAATCCATGGACACATCTTCCCAAGGACGAATAGGAACCGGCAAAGGAGTGTAAACACCATGCTTGAAAGTTGTTTTTGCCATATGACATGTAACACACTTGCCCACTATGTTGGTTACATCCCCCAACATCTTCGGCCAAAAGAAATGTTCTTTAAGCACCTGCAAAGTTTTGGTAATGCCAAAATGACCAGCCAAACCACCGCCATGAGCTTCACGAATCAACAACTCCCGTATTGCATGTTTTGGGACACAAAGGCGATTGCCTTTGAATAGAAAGCCATCTTGAATCACAAATTCACCATTAGGACCACCTGCACATTTCAAAAACATATCTCCAAAGTCCATATCAGATTGATAATGGTCCTTTAGAGTTTCAAATCCCAAGAAACGAACATCCAAAGTCACCAACAACGAGTAACGCCTCGAGAGTGCATCAGCCACCACATTGCTTCTACCATCCTTGTATTTGCATGAGAAATGAAAGGATTGCAAGAACTCCACCCACTTTGCATGTCTTGTGCTCAACTTTTGTTGCCCATTGATGTACTTTAAGGATTCATGATCAGAATGCAAAATAAAATGATTTGCACGCAAATAATGACTCCAATGATCTAAAGCACGGACAATAGCATAAAACTCCTTATCATAAGTGCAATAATTCAAACGAGCACCACCCAACTTTTCAGAAAAATAAGCAATAGGACGTTTGGATTGGATCAAAACAGCCCCAATACCAACTCCACTTGCATCACACTCCACTTCAAATGGTTGAGAAAAATCAGGAAGAGCCAAAATAGGAGCATCACACAACAATGCCTTGAGTTTCTCAAATGCCTTTTGAGCTTCTTCTCCCCATGCAAAGACTCCTTTCTTCAAACAACCTGTTATGGGACTTGCAATGGTGCTAAAATCACGAACAAATCTTCTATAGAAAGAAGCAAGACCATGAAATGATCTAACTTCAGAAATATTAGTAGGAATAGGCCATGACTTGATTGCTTCAGTCTTGGATGGGTCCACGGACACGCCATTTCTTGACACCACAAAACCCAAAAATGCCACTTCTTCCACCAAAAACGAACATTTTTCTTGCTTCCCATAGAGTTTTTGAGCTCTAAGCGTCTCGAAAACCTGTTTTAAGTGCACCAAATGATCCTCCAAGCTCTTGCTATATACCAAGATATCATCAAGGTACACAACCACAAACCTGCCCAAAAAAGATTTTAGCACTTCATTCATTAGTCGCATGAAAGTGCTAGGTGCATTAGTTAGACCGAAAGGCATCACGGTCCATTCATACAAGCCATGTTTAGTTTTAAAGGCTGTTTTCCATTCATCCCCTTCACGCATACGAATTTGATGGTAACCACTTCTCAAATCAATTTTTGAGAACACAATAGAACCATGCAACTCGTCCAACAAATCATCAATTCTAGGAATAGGAAATCGGTATTTTATGGTGATGTTATTAACGGCCCTACTATCAACACACATCCTCCAAGAACCATCTTTTTTTGGAACCAACAAAACTGGAACAGCACAAGGACTTAGGCTTTCACGAACATAACCCATTTTCATGAGTTCATCAATTTGTTTTTGCAACTCTTTTGTCACCTCCGGATTACATCTATAGGCGGCTTTATTGGGCAAAGGAGCACCCGGAATAAGGTCAATTTGGTGTTCGATACCACGGATTGGAGGCAAACCCGGTGGTAATTCGCTTGGAAACACATCTTGAAACTCCAAAAGCAAATCAGCAATAGCGTTTTCTCCATGCACCATCTTCTCCACCTTTGCATGCTCTTTGGCCACAAGCATGTAGATAACATCACCTTTGTCAAGAACTTGCTCCACCTCCCTTTCACTAGCAAACATGGAAAGATTAGGTTTTTTTACTTGTTTAGAATTCATGGACCTTATGGCCGTTGGGGACATGGGTTTTAACACAATTTTTTTTATTATTGTGTTTCAACTCATATTCATTGCTCCTCCCTCTATGTAACACGTCCCTATCAAATTGCCAAGGACGCCCCAACAAAATATGACATGCATCCATAGGAATAACATCACACAACACTTCATCTTCATAAGACCCCATAGTTAGACCAACTCTAACCTGTTTTGTCACCTTTATTTTGCTTCCATCATCCAACCAATGAAGAACATATGGTTTTGGGTGGTTTGTAGTAGACAAACCCAATTTGATCACCATTTCATTAGAAGCAACATTAGTACAACTTCCACCATCAATAATCAAACTACACCACTTGTTTCTAACCAAACATTTGGTGTGAAACAATTGGTCTCGTTGATCCATATCAGCCACGGTTTGAACCCCTTGAGTTTTAAGGGTTCTAAGCACCAAAACTGTATCATACACCGGTGCTTCATACTCTACCTCCTCCTCTTCTTCCTCTTCTTGTTGTGTATCATAAAAAATACCCGCCAACCTCTCTTCTTCCTCCAACTCTTCACGACATTCAATGGCCTCCCTTAAAGTCACCACCCTTTTGTTTGGACAAGCATTTTGGTAATGACCAAAACCTTGACACTTGAAACATCTAATTTTCGCCAAACTAGTTTCTTTGGTACCACTAGTAAGTTTAGGAGCAACGGGAACACTACTAGAACCAGAAGGAGTAGAAACAGAATTTTGTCTATTGCTAGACTCGGGCTTGGACCACGATTTTGACTTGGGACTTTCGAGACTTGAACTTGAACTCCCACCATAACGTGCTTTGGCCTGCCCCTCCAACTTCAAACACAAACCACAAAGAGTTCCAAAATCAGCATAAGGATATAACTCCACAACATTGGCAATGTTGTAGTTCAACCCTTTTAGAAAACGAGTCATTTTTTGTTCTTCAATTTCTTCAATATCCCCCATCAAGGACAACTTCTCAAATTCATCAATGTATTCTCCAACACTCATTTTTCCTTGCCTCAAATCAGCAATCTTCTTGTAAGTGGCAATTCTATGAGTAGAAGGAACATATCTCTTTCTTAGCTTTCGTTTTAGAGAAAGCCAAGAACAAATTTTTTCTTTGCCTTCACGGGTTCTCTTGGCCTTAAGCCCTTCAAACCACAATGAAGCACCACCACTTAGCTTGAGAATGGCATACTTGCAGCTTTTTTCATCATCCACTTCTTTGAACTCGAACATTCTTTCAATCTTCCTTTCCCACTCCAAGTAGCGTTCAGGATCAGTTCCACCAACAAATTCAGGCAATTCAGACACCTTGAATTCTTCCACAACCCTATGTTCACCACGGCGGGGTTGCCTTCGATTTCCACCTTCTTGGATGTTTCTTAATGCTTCACGAAGATTTTGTAGGAACTCCGGATCATCAAAATCCATTGTGCGCTCTGATACCACTTATGATGCGTGTATGGGCTTGATTTGGTGAGTAGGGTAGTGTTTAGGTAAATTAAAAGAGAATAGTAACCACAAATGATATATGAATGGAAAGAAATGGATAGATTAGTAACAACTCAAGACCTATTAAGTTGTATACCGGTGAAAACAATCCAAGACCTATTGGATTGAGTTCGTATCAAGTCAAGAACACGTCCTAACAAGATAATTTGTGAATTATAACAATAATTCAAAGTGAACAAAAGGGTTCTTTGATTAAAAATTCGTCTATTACTTTTTCCATGCATAATTTGGCTTTATATGAAGCCTTTATTACAAATTTGGTGGTTACAAGCCAACCAACCAATTATTCATTAAAACTAGTAAATAGAAATTAAGGTAACTCTTGAAAGAACACAAAAAAAACGTCCATGAGACTTGTGAATGAAAAAAAAAACGGCTATGCTTCATTAAGGAGCCATAAGAAGCATTAAGGAGTCATCATAAGCATTAAAGTGTAACCCTAATCCACCAAAGAGTGTCAAAAACGGCTAGGAGGCTTTATGAAGCAAATAGTAACGTTTTTAGCACTTATGAAGCCTTAAAAATGTTGCCCTAGTCTTCATGCAACCCTAATTCAATTTGTGGGTTACCATGCACAACCCAACCATTGAGCCCAAACCACCTTCTAGCCCACTAGTAATCACTAATCCATCACATTTTGGGCTTTCATGATCCATGCATGGATCAGGTCGCGTGTAGTTCCTAAAATCTCTTGACAAAGGAGCGTTTAACATGGGATCTAACCATCACATTATGCCTTAACCCTCAATTAAGGCAAGATAGTACTAAAAGTAGTCACTTATTACAAATACTTTAGTACTTACACTGTCAATACGACAATTACAAAAGGATATAAAATTCCAGTTTCAATATTATTAATACCTTTACCATGTGTCATATTCACATAATCGATGAGGTAGGTTAGATTTAATTAATAATAGTCGTACAGTCGGGTTTTGGTAGAAGGCTACTTTCAAAACAGTCGGGTCTTGGTAGAAGGCTACTTTCAAAAGTTAGGACCATAATGCTAGCTTTATGATTCCTGAATGTATACACCATAGGATACATATATACTAATAGGTTCCGACAGCTAATAGGATGTGTGATCTCCGCTTCATTTCCTGTCCTCGTTGGGTTGTGGGCTTGGAACGGGTTCACCCAATCTATTATCTACCCGATTCTATATATATTTATTCATAGTATACATTAAGTCGTCATAAGGGTACCAGGTATGGATCAGGTTATAGGACACAGAGTCGAAGCAAAGTTTTTCTAGTACAAAACTTACTTTTCAAAGTCAGTACTTTTGGTATACAAAATTAGAGATTGCCCAGATAAGGGCTTAATCCATTTTATTAAGTCAGTACAATTTTAAAAGACTTTAGGTAAGTAACTCTATAATACCTTAGTTTATACACCATGTTGATATATAAAACTAATACCCAATAGGCAGTTAAATGTGTGTTTTCCGCCTTACTTCCTGTTCCTCGTTGGGTTGTGGACTTAGGGCAGATTCACCCAATTAACTCTCTATCCGATATCAGATTATATATAGCAGTATAAACTAAACTATCATAAAAGTAGTCACCGTGGTCACCATTTTACTATAAAGAAATATAGGTTTTCTTAAAAGAACTTTTCATTAGATGCAAAGGAACCATTACAAATAACTCCATGAGTAACAAGTGAATACACCAGGGTTATATATGACAATGATCTAACAACCAATGGAATGTGTGTTATCCGCCTCACTTTCTGTTCCTCATTGGGTTGTGAGCTTAGGGCAGATGCGCCTAATCGATTGTCTGTTTACTCTGAGTTCTATATACCTTGTACCCACTTAGTACCCATAGAAAGGCTTGTAGGTTCATTTTACTTACTTTCATTCAAGTAGGAAATATATGATTTTCTAGAGGAACAGACGAACTTTTCAAGATAGAACTTACAGCTTACATCGCTTTTACGTATACATTTTTCAATAACATTTTACAGCTTACACCACTTTTACATAAACATTTTCAACAACACATTATAGCTTACTCACATCACTAAAATCTTATGAACTCACCAGCTTAATTGCTGAGCAACTCTTTCAAATAACTTGTATTCTCAGGAGACTATTAGACAGGTGCTCGTGCTTGGGATTTAGAAGATCAAGCATTATAGCTTCAAGTCTTGTTTTGTTATTTATGTATGAATTCTATGTTTTGTGTACACACATTGTAAACACTTTCTTTTTAAATGAAATGGTTGTTTGTTACTTGCTTACCATATACATATCTCGTGATACTTGACATGACGTCCTCCACCCCCGAACGTTTCCGCTGTTCCGGTTTTGGGGTGTGACACTAGAATTGATGGAATTGATAAAAGAGGTATTAAGGATGGTGATAAGAATTTTATGAGTAATGAAGAATTTATTCCAGGAGTTGGTTTTCAATTTCTCAATAAGTTAAAGGAGGAAACTCATAAGAAGAAGGAATTACATAGTAATTTGAATTAGGAAATGGATGTTGATATGTCAAACTTGAATAAGCAAGATAATGAGAAAGGAGATGGTAATGATACTGATGTTTCTTCTGAAGAGTCTAGTGAAGATGAATCTAGTGAGGATGAGGAAATTGTGATGGAAGAGGAGGTTAATATTGTGATGAACAATGAGCCTAATTCGAAGCTAAAGTCTGGTACTATTATTAACAGTATTAATATGCTTCCCTCTATTTTGGGTGATGCTAATAGTTGTAAGAAGGTGGATGGTGATGGTCAGTGGAACTTGTTGAACTCTTATGCAGGTGTTTTAAAAGGTAATAGGCATAAGAGTAAGATTGATGTTAAGTTTATTCCACGGGAAAAAGGTAAAGAAGAAGGACCGGTTATTATTCCGATTGAGAATTTAAAGAAGGCGAGTATTCCATATAATAATACTTTATATGGGTACATGATTGATAAGAAGTTGGTGTTTCCTATAATTCAGAAAGAGGTTAGAAGGCTATGGAAGAATGTAGGACTAGAGGAGATATTCATGAACAATAAAGGGTTTTTCTTTTTTAAATTTAGTGATGAGCAGGGGATGTTATCTACATTGGAAGGAAGTCCATGGCTAATGTTCGAGAATATGCCATTATTTCTTCAAAGGTGGAGACCAGGTCTGACCTTAACTAAGAACAGTCATGATAAAATTCCGGTGTGGATCAAAATATTTGATTTTCCTTTGGAAGTATGGAGTGGGGATAATATGTGTATTATAGCGAGTAAGTTGGAGGTTCCTCTGGCTTTTGATTCTTTTACTGAGGAGATGTGTTTGGAACACTAGGTTAGGAATGCTTATGCTCGAATTATTGTTGAAATGGCGGCTGATAAGGAGTGGATGAGGAAATTTGAGGTATCTACTTGCGATTTTGTTTCTAATTCTGCTGTGATTCAGAGTTTTGATATGGAGTATGCGTGGATTCCTTCTAGATGTTCTCATTGTAAGGATTATGGTCATATGGATAAATTTTGCATGGTAGCTTTAAATGAAGATAAAGTGTTGAAGAATGGGGATAATGGGAACAATAAGGGAAATAAAGGGAAGGAAGTGGTAAATGATGAAGGTTTTACGGAGGTTGTTTATAAGAAGGTTACAGGAAATAAAGATGGTGAAGGTACTAATACATCTATGGATGGTCATGCTCAATTGTATAATCAGAGATATAGTGGGAAGAATGGCAATTTTAACAAGGGAAATAATTTCAGAGGTAATAGTGGGAATAGAGGTGGTAATGGAAGGGGACAGAATGGGAATTGGAATAATAAAGGGGTGGGTCATTGGAATTTGGAATAGAATAGAAGATATGAAAAGTTTGTTACTGGTCGGGCTTTGACTAGTAACCAGGGGAATAAGGAGAATATGGTGCACGGGAATGCTATAAAGGATGACATCAAAAAGGTGGGTATTAGCAAGAATTTAGAAAATAAGGTTGTTTCTAGTTATGGGTGCAGTAATAAAAATAGTTTTGAAATCCTGGGAATGATTGGTGAGGATGTTATGGATGGAGTGGAAGAGGATGCTAAGGGGGACAAAGTTGATATCCATTAGGAAGGAGATTGTATTGCTTCTTCTTCTGATGTTGTTGGAGTAATGAATAATAAGATGGATCCTTCTAAGATTGTGGGGAAGGGTAATGTAGGGAACGAAAGTAACAAAATGAAGAATAGTATGATTGTTCAAGGGAACAGTAATAGCAAAGGCGGGATTTCTCAGGCATTTGAGGTGGTAAATGCCAAAAATACTAGTATTTCCCAATGATGTCTATAGGGGTTTGGAATGTCAGGGGCTTGAATAAAGCCTTTAAACAAAAGGAGGTTATTGATGCTATTAGGAGTAATAACCTTGGTATATGTGCTGTGGTGGAGTCTCATGTCAAGGTCTTAAATCTTAAGAATGTTTGTGTTAAGACCTTTGGTCAATGGGATTGGGTTTCTAATAATAGTAGTTGTGAGGCTGGAACTAGAATAATTGTGTAACAACCCGATATTTTAACTCTTTGTATTGACCTAAAAAGTCAAGTATTGTAACCATCTTGGGGTAAAAAAATTTACTTTGGGAATAAAATGCCCCAAAAAGTATCTATTTAAATTCCTATTATGTGTAATATCATTAAACCGGGATCATACTTAAAGAGAATGCTCAAATCCGACTTCGTATATTGAAGTTATGATTTTTCCAAGTTCATCTTAGCAACAGACAGCTAAAAACTCGAATCGGAGATCGAGCGACTTTTGGCCGGAATGACCTAAATGAGAATCGAAGGTCTCGACAATGGTATTTCAGCGGTAAAAAGTCTGGCAAAAACCGACATCAGATAAAGAAGTTATGAATCTTCAAAGAAATTCCTTAAACACGATGAGTTATAATATAAATAATAAAAAAATAATTTCGGAATTTGCCGACGGAGTCTAAACGAAAGTTGTAGAGCGTAGTCTCACCAACGCGTGGATATAAAGACCATCGAAAACGGAGTTCGTATGAAGAATATATGAATTTTTGAAGTTTACTAAATAAATTATATATTTATTTAATTCAAAATTCGGGCCTTATCCGAAGAGGAGTCAGCGTCCTCATCCGAGGTACGTGCTGCGTACCCCTGTACGCCCTGCGTACCCGAGAGACTTGGCCTCTGATCGTCCACGTCGCCCTATCCGAGGCTTCCGACCCGTCCGACCCGCTGTCCCATCCGACCCGCCTCCCCATCCGATCCGTCCCATCCGAAGCCGAGGCAGTCGAGCCTTCAGTCATGCATGACGTACGCGTACGCGCTGCGTACGAGCGTACGCCCCGCGTACCGAGGCGGTTCAGCCCTCCTATAAATAGCATGCGAGGGCTTCCGAGAAAAATGCTCATTTTTCTCCTTTCTCTCACAATCTTGCCTCGTTTTCCGTGCCCGTTCAAACTCGAAGCTCTGGTCTTTTTGCTCAAGTCCCGAGGGTCGATTTTACTCCCGAGATTCCCGAGAATCCCGAGAAAAGTCCGTTTCCCGAGGCGAAACTCTGTCCGGTTTTCCATCTCGCTATCTTCAAACTATCAAGTGAGTTCATATCCCCTTCGAACACTCTTTAAATACATTTTAAATGCTTTTATACTCTTTTAGGGGAGGAATACAAGTAAACATACCGTTATTATCGTGTATTTCGTAAAAATCTCATTTACTCGTTTCTATCAAATGAATCACTTGTGATTTAGTTCTACTATGCGAAAACTCTTGTTATACTTTGCATGCAATAGATTTATACAAAGTATTTAGTAACACCAAAGTATCTTTCGTTGTTAAACCGTTTCATATATTCTACAAACTTGTGATTTATGTTGGTCAAACATTGTGAAAAAGGATAAACTTTGCATACAAAACTATCACTTTGATACAGACTTAGTTGAGAATCCATGAGACGTGTATATCTTCAAACACTGCCTTTTAGATAAAAGGTATCGCTACAAGTCCTATCTATAACCAGAGTCTCCCGTTCGGAGAACGTGTCAAATGTGTATAGATCTATACGGGAAGTCATGATCCCGCACCCTGGCTGTTAGCTACAGTCCGTCTTTTGGGGTGACAGTTTGTCATAACGCTACGACGCCTGAAGAACGTCGCTACAGGCATATTATGTTCAGTATGGTTATAAAACTCATCGGATATACAACTACTATAGTACTTTTGAATAATGAATAAGTAGTTACTACGGTTATTCATTATCTAACAAACTGAAAACTTCTAATAGGTTTATTATATAAATCTATGTTTAAAACTTTTCTAAAGCATGTGGATTGCTTCAAAATGTTAGCCTTGAACATTAAACAAACAACTATTTAGTAACACCAAAGTATCTTTCGTTGTTAAACCGTTTCATATATTCTACAAACTTGTGATTTATGTTGGTCAAACATTGTGAAAAAGGATAAACTTTGCATACAAAACTATCACTTTGATACAGACTTAGTTGAGAATCCATGAGACGTGTATATCTTCAAACACTGCCTTTTAGATAAAAGGTATCGCTACAAGTCCTATCTATAACCAGAGTCTCCCGTTCGGAGAACGTGTCAAATGTGTATAGATCTATACGGGAAGTCATGATCCCACACCCTGGCTGTTAGCTACAGTCCGTCTTTTGGGGTGACAGTTTGTCATAACGCTACGACGCCTGAAGAACGTCGCTACAGGCATATTATGTTCAGTATGGTTATAAAACTCATCGGATATACAACTACTATAGTACTTTTGAATAATGAATAAGTAGTTACTACGGTTATTCATTATCTAACAAACTGAAAACTTCTAATAGGTTTATTATATAAATCTATGTTTAAAACTTTTCTAAAGCATGTGGATTGCTTCAAAATGTTAGCCTTGAACATTAAACAAACAACTATTAGGAAAATAAGGGATTTTCTTGTTTCAACTATCTACGTTTTTCAATACCAATATTCTCATGCATTTCACACTTTTATAAGGAAATATGGGATTTTCTTGGAAAATATACACTCGTTTTTGGAATGGCATTCAATGTTTCTAAATCTCTTATGAACTCACCAACTTAATTGTTGACACTTTTTATTTGAAATAACTTGGATTCTCAGGGAATCGTTAAGCAGGTTTGGAAATCAACTTTTGGAGAATAACGCGCTGGCATTATTTACTTCTTTTGAAAGATGTTTATGCATTTATCTTTTGAACATGTAATGAATACAACGATGTAAACATTTTTAAAACCTTTATATATGGTGGTGTGTACTTTCCTTTCTATAAACTGTTATGATACTGAATATGACGTCCTCCGCCCCCCGAACGTTTCCGCCGTTCTGGTTTGGGGGTGTGACAGATTGGTATCAGAGCACCGTTTATAGTGAATTAAGTATATCAAAACCATTTTTGGTATACAACTATAAACTCATCTGGGCAAAAACACTCTGAGAAGAGTCATACTTTTGAAATTAAATTTATTTAGTTTTTGTAAAGTAAGCATGCATTCATTTCGTACTAATAACAGTTTCACATCATACCATTTTAGAAGTATTATAAATAAGTTGTGCAGTACAGGTACGCCTTGGGACACGTAATCGGAACTGGGAAGGATATAGCCTGATCAACTATATTTGTCCGAGAGCCGACTAACATGTGCCGAGGGGTGTCTGCAGTGGACAACAAATTTTAAAACTTACCAAGCCGTTACTAGAATCAAACACAAGAATTTAAATACTATAGGAGTATTTGCTATCTAAACTAATTTAACTTACATGTTTTGCATGTTTCGACTTTATTCAATTCTTATAACCCTATTTCTCGTACAGTCAAATGGCTGGATTTCACCACCCCAATGACCCCTACTTTCCCAACCAAGGCAACGGAGGATGGATCGAAGATGATCCCGAAGAGGACGATGAACCCATAGAATTGGGTGATGACTCCGGTACTGACTCAGAGCCGGAAGTGATCGATCCACCACCCATTCAACCTCCTGTCCATGTGAGGAACTTCCAAGGACCCACTCCCGTCTAAGGAAGTCACCTCCATCATTGGAGCCAACAACAAGGCATACGCCCTCCCTACGGCATGTGTCGGGACTTCTATGATGTCCGCGGTGGAGGTTCGGCTGATCGAGCACTCCCGGTAATGGTGGGTAAGTTAGCCAATCAGTCCTATCAGTCCGGAGTTCAAGCAAGCCGACTCCGGGATGTCAACGTGGAAGTGCAGGTTCACACTTCTGACATCCGTAGGCTGGACAAGATACAAGATAATGCTCAACTCCAGTCTGAGGCATTTCAGGCACAGATGATTGCAGCCCTATCCGAATTAAGGGAGCAACAAGCCGCTTTTGATCGGCGCCTAATGGAATCGAAGCAATCAGATGCGGAGTCAAGCTCCAAGCGCAACCTACATTGAAAATAGTG
The DNA here is from genome assembly GCF_051521515.1 of Lactuca serriola. Lineage (NCBI taxonomy): Eukaryota > Viridiplantae > Streptophyta > Magnoliopsida > Asterales > Asteraceae > Lactuca > Lactuca serriola. Next base: position 130,816,592 of record NC_136416.1, on the reverse strand, counting down.
CCTGCCAGGATTTCAAATTTTGTTATAAATTAGGACTTCGGATAAGAATATTATTTTTCTATAAAACTTTCTGTAATCGGAGACCTTTAGAAAGGTCAAATTTTTTTTGTCTAAACTCTGATGTAACATAACTATATGTTTAATATATATAGCATATCTCTTTCTCGTGTTAATTATGTGTAGTCCGTACAATTCAGAAGTACATCCATTCAAACATTATTAATGAATCGAGATCAAAACCAAGTGTTGGCCAAACCAAATTCTTAATCTATTTAAGATAGTTAACTCAATATCATTCAAACTCGCAACCACCGAAACTTATAATATCTCATTTTTCTTTTGGCAGCGCAATGCCTCCTCGTAGATCAGCACATACCAACGCAACCCCACCATCACCTCCACCACTAACTTATGATCCGGCAATGGTCCAGGCTACTATCACAGTAGCAGTAGCAGCAGCCCTCTCTCAAATAAACTCCAATGCAAATAGAGGTACAGGAAGCAGCACGAATCATCCCAATCGTGGCACCGGCCAGGGCCATGTAAGGGAGTGTTCTTACAAGGAGTTCTCCAACTCAAAGCCAAAGACTTTTAATGGCAGTGGAGGAGTCATTGCACTAATGCAATGGTTCGAAAAGACCAAAACGGTCTTCGAGATCTGCTCGTGCCAAGAAACAAGCAAGGTTAAGTTCGCTGCTTGCACCTTCATAGATCGAGCCCTCACTTGGTGGAAAAGCCATGTGAACTCAGTGACGCTCACTGTCGCTAACGCCATGAGTTGGGAAGAACTGAAGGTACTACTACTGGAAGAATACTGCCCAAGGGGTGAAGTGCAAAAGCTTGAGCAGGAGCTCTGGAATTTGAAAATGGTCGGGTCTGATCTAGTCGCCTACACAGCTAGGTTCAACGATCTCGCTGCTCTGTGCCCTACCATGGTCAACCCAGAATCAAAGAAGGTCGAAAGGTACATTTGGGGGTTGTCACCCCAGATTCAAGGGCATGTCCTAGCTTCCAACCCTATCACCTACAACATCGCTAAACGTCTGGCGCAACGACTCATCGACCACGGAGTGAAACAGAGTACCATTACAGCAACCGCAAATCCACCTAGGGAGGCTCAGGGCCAGAGTAAGCCTTGGAACAAGAGGAGGGGACAAACCCTCCAGGAGAACCCCAAGAAACAACAAGTGATAGCGACCCACGCTATTACTGTACCTACCAACTCTGCCCCCACAAGTTCATACAATGGAAAACTACCGAAATGTAACCAGTGCAACTTGCACCACCACGGTCTCCGCCGTGACCTTCAATGCACCAGGTGCAATAAGAAGGGTCATACAGCCCGCTATTGCAAGGAGCCAACCCAACAATCCGCCCCCACTGCTAATACCGGAGTAAGCCGCGCTTGCTTTGAGTGCGGAGACACAGGGCACTACCGCAAGGACTGCCCGAAGACAAACAACAGGAATACCGGCGGAAGAGGCCGAGTTTTCGCAATGGGACAAGATGAAGCCATTGCGTACCCCACTGTTGTTACGGGTACGTTTCTTCTCGATAACTCGTATGCATGCATTTTGTTTGATAGTGGAGCGGAAAGGAGTTTTGTGAGTCACGACTTTAAAAGCATGCTAAAACCAATACCACAATCATTAAGTGAACCGTTCATAGTAGAAATGGCCAACGGGAAAACCGAAGGCACTAAGGAGATATATTTAAACTGCACCCTAACTCTAAACGATAATCTCTTTCAAATCAACCTCATGCCAGTCTCGATTAAGAGTTTCGATGTCATCATTGGCATGGATTGGCTGAGTTCACATCGTGCGGACATTCTATGTTACGATAAGGCCGTTCGCCTTAATCTGCCAACCGGCGAAACCTTCCTTGTCTTGGGCGACAAACCTAGTACCACTCTTAGTATCATCTCAAGTATCCAAGCTCAGAAGTACCTACGCAAGGAGTGTCACGCATTTTTAGCGCATGTTGTAGACGTGAAACGCGAAGTCCGGGACATCAAGGATGTGCCCAACGTATGTGATTTTCCCGACGTGTTTCCCGAGGACCTTCCAGGAATACCACCCGCAAGACAAGTCGAGTTTAGAATCGATCTAATCCCCGGAGCTACCCCAGTAGCCAAAGCACCCTATCGGTTAGCCCCGGCAGAGATGCAGGAGCTATCCAGCCAACTGAATGAACTACTTGGAAAAGGATTCATCAGGCCGAGTTTCTCGCCATGGGGAGCACCCGTATTGTTCGTGAAAAAGAAATATGGATCGTTCAGGATGTGCATCGACTACCGAGGACTCAACAAACTTACCATCAAGAATCGATACCCCCTACCCCGAATTGACGACTTATTCGATCAACTCCAAGGAGCCAACTACTTCTCCAAGATCGATCTAAGGTCGGGATATCACCAGCTGCGTGTCCTAGAGAGTGATGTTCCCAAGACGGCCTTCCGAACGAGATACGGACATTATGAGTTCGTAGTGATGCCGTTCGGACTAACCAATGCCCCAGCCGTATTCATGGATCTAATGAATCGGGTATGTCGTCCATTCTTAGATAAATTTGTGATAGTATTCATAGACGATATACTCATTTATTCAAAGAATAAAGAGGAACATAGTCAACACCTGAGGCAAGTCTTAGAGACGTTGCGAACTGAGAAACTTTATGCAAAATTCTCAAAATGTGAGTTTTGGATTAGAAAAGTGGACTTCCTCGGTCACGTGGTCAACAAGGAAGGAATCCATGTGGACCCCTCAAAGATCAAGGCTATCGAAAACTGGTATGCACCAACCACACTAACCGAGATTCGCCAGTTTCTAGGTCTTGCCGGTTATTACCGAAGGTTCATCCAGAATTTCTCCAGCATCGCAAAGCCTCTTACCGCTTTAACCCAGAAAGGTGTGACCTACAACTGGGGAGAAAAGCAAAATGCTGCATTTCAGACTTTGAAACAAGCCCTTTGCAGTGCACCCATCCTTTCTCTTCCGGAAGGGACCGAAGACTTTGTGGTGTATTGCGACGCTTCGAAGCAAGGGCTGGGCTGTGTGCTAATGCAGAGGGGAAAGGTGATTGCATATGCCTCAAGACAACTGAAAACGCATGAGGTCAATTACACCACTCACGACTTAGAACTTGGAGCAGTGGTCTTCGCTCTTAAAATCTGGAGGCACTATCTTTACGGTGCCAAGTGCACTGTCTTTACAGACCACAAGAGCCTCCAACACATCTTCGACCAGAAAGAATTAAACATGAGACAACGACGTTGGGTCGAATTGCTCAACGACTACGAATGTGAGATTCGCTATCATCCGGGAAAGGCAAACGTCGTAGCCGATGCCCTTAGTCGAAAGGAGTACTCTGGCCGAAGAGTGAAGTCATTAGCTATGTCGATCCATTCGCACCTGTCAACGCAAGTCAAGGAAGCGCAAATAGAGGCCTTGAAACCCGAAAACATGGCAGGTGAGGCCCTTAGGGGAATGGATAAGAACTTAGAAATCAAGAGTGACGGAGCACGCTACCTCATGAACCGGATCTGGACACCCAAGTTTGGTGGATTCAGAGAGGTAGTTATGAGCGAGGTACACAGGACCCCATACTCCGTACACCCAGGGTCAGACAAGATGTATCTAGATCTCAAGCAACTCTACTGGTGGCCAAACATGAAAGCGGAGATTGCTACATATGTGGGCAAGTGTTTAACTTGCGCCAAAATAAAAATAGAACACCAGAAACCCTCAAGTCTACTCCAACAACCTGAAATACCTGAGTGGAAATGGGAGCAGATTTCCATGGACTTCATAACCAAACTGCCCAAAACTCAGAGTGGCCAAGATACTATTTGGGTAATCGTCGACAGATTAACCAAGTCAGCCCATTTCTTATCGATCAAGGAAACTGATAGGATGGAAAAACTATCAAGAACCTACATCCGTTAGATCGTACGACTTCATGGCGTACCGATGTCCATCATCTCAGATAGAGACAGCAGATTCACTTCCAGATTCTGGCAATCACTGCAAAAATCCATGGGAACAAGGTTGGATATGAGTACGGCATACCACCCACAAACTGACGGACAGAGTGAGAGGACGATCCAAACCCTGGAAGACATGTTGCGAGCATGTGTAATCGACTTTGTCAAGGCATGGGATGTTCACTTGCCTTTGGTCGAGTTCTCTTATAACGATAGTTACCATACTAGTATCAAGACCGCTCCATTCGAAGCCCTTTACGGCCGTAAGTGCAGATCACCCTGTGCTGGACGGAAGTGGGCGACACACAATTGGCAAAAGGTCTAGTCCCTAATAGCACCCTCACTGGTCCGGAGGTCATCAGAGAAACGACTGAAAAGATCTTGCAAATATGAGAACGACTGAAGTCCTCAAGAGATAGGCAAAAGAGCTATGCTGACAGGAGACGTAAACCCTTGGAATTCCAGATTGGCGACCAGGTACTACTGAAGGTCTCACCCTTGAAGGGCATGATACGCTTTGGGAAGCATGGAAAGCTAAATCCTCGGTACATTGGACCCTTCGAAATCATTTCGAGAGTTGGTCCAGTGGCCTACAAACTCCAACTTCCAATCGAGCTTAACAAAGTACATCCAGTATTCCACGTATCGAACCTGAAAAAGTATTTGTCCGACGAAACACTTGTAATTCCACTCGATGAAATTGAGCTAAACGAAAATCTTAACTTTGTGGAAGAACCCGTCGAGATCATGGATAGGGAAGTTAAACGAACTAAGCAGAGTCGCATTCCAATAGTAAAAGTTCAATGGAATGCTAAGAGAGGACCCGAATTCACATGAGAACGGGAAGACCAAATGCAACAGAAGTATCCGCACCTCTTCCTCAGTCCCTAAGACTTCTATTTTGTATTAAAATTTCGGGACGAAATTCCCTCTAACGGGGGGATGATGTAACAACCCGATATTTCAACTCTTTGTATTGACCTAAAAATTCAAGTATTGTAAGCATCTTGGGGTAAAAAAATTTACTTTGGGAATAAAATGCCCCAAAAAGTATCTATTTAAATTCCTATTATGTGTAATATCATTAAACCTGGATCATACTTAAAGAGAATGCTCAAATCCGACTTCATATATTGAAGTTATGATTTTTCCAAGTTCAGCTTAGCAACAGACAGCTAAAAACTCGAATCGGAGATCGAGCGACTTTTGGCCGGAATGACCTAAACGAGAATCGAAGGTCTCGACGATGGTATTTCAGCGGTAAAAAGTCTGGCAAAAACCGACATCAGATAAAGAAGTTATGAATCTTCAAAGAAATTCCTTAAACACGATGAGTTATAATATAAATAATAAAAAAAAATTCGGAATTTGTCGACGGAGTCTAAACGAAAGTTGTAGAACGTAGTCTCACCTACGCGTGGATATAAAGACCATCGAAAACGGAGTTCGTATGAAGAAGATATGAATTTTTGAAGTTTATTAAATAAGTTATATATTTATTTAATTCAAAATTCGGGCCTTATCCGAAGAGGAGTCAGCGTCCTCATCCGAGGTACGCGCTGCGTACCCCTGTACGCCCTGCGTACCCGAGAGACTTGGCCTCTGATCGTCCACGTCGCCCTATCCGAGGCTTCCGACCCGTCCGACCCGCCCGTCCGATCGACCCGTCCGACCCGCTCTCCCATCCAACCCGCCGTCCCATCCGACCCGCCTCCCCATCCGATCCGTCCCATCCGAAGCCGAGGCAGTCGAGGCTTCGGTCATGCATGACATACGCGTACGCGCTGCGTACGAGCGTACGCCCCGCGTACCGAGGCGGTTCAGCTCTCCTATAAATAGCATGCGAGGGCTTCCGAGAAAAATGCTCATTTCTCTCCTTTCTCTCACAATCTTGCCTCGTTTTCCGTGCCCGTTCAAACCCGAAGCTCTGGTCTTTTTGCTCAAGTCCCGAGGGTCGATTTTACTCCTGAGATTCCCGAGAATCTCGAGAAAAGTCCGTTTCCCGAGGCGAAACTCTGTCCGGTTTTCCATCTCGCTATCTTCAAACTATCAAGTGAGTTCATATCCCCTTCGAACACTCTTTAAATACATTTTAAATGCTTTTATACTCTTTTAGGGGAGGAATACAAGTAAATATACCGTTATTATCGTGTATTTCGTAAAAATCTCATTTACTCGTTTCTATCAAATGAATCACTTGTGATTTAGTTCTATTATGCGAAAACTCTTGTTATACTTTGCATGCAATAGATTTATACAAAGTATTTAGTAACACCAAAGTATCTTTCGTTGTTAAACCGTTTCATATATTCTACAAACTTGTGATTTATGTTGGTCAAACATTGTGAAAAAGGATAAACTTTGCATACAAAACTATCACTTTGATACAGACTTAGTTGAGAATCCATGAGACGTGTATATCTTCAAACACTGCCTTTTAGATAAAAGGTATCGCTACAAGTCCTATCTATAACCAGAGTCTCCCGTTCGGAGAACGTGTCAAATGTGTATAGATCTATACGGGAAGTCATGATCCCGCACCCTGGCTGTTAGCTACAGTCCGTCTTTTGGGGTGACAGTTTGTCATAACGCTACGACGCCTGAAGAACGTCGCTACAGGCATATTATGTTCAGTATGGTTATAAAACTCATCGGATATACAACTACTATAGTACTTTTGAATAATGAATAAGTAGTTACTACGGTTATTCATTATCTAACAAACTGAAAACTTCTAATAGGTTTATTATATAAATCTATGTTTAAAACTTTTCTAAAGCATGTGGATTGCTTCAAAATGTTAGCCTTGAACATTAAACAAACAACTATTAGGAAAATAAGGGATTTTCTTGTTTCAACTATCTACGTTTTTCAATACCAATATTCTCATGCATTTCACACTTTTATAAGGAAATATGGGATTTTCTTGGAAAATATACACTCGTTTTTGGAATGGCATTCAATGTTTCTAAATCTCTTATGAACTCACCAACTTAATTGTTGACACTTTTTATTTGAAATAACTTGGATTCTCAGGGAATCGTTAAGCAGGTTTGGAAATCAACTTTTGGAGAATAACGCGCTGGCATTATTTACTTCTTTTGAAAGATGTTTATGCATTTATCTTTTGAACATGTAATGAATACAACGATGTAAACATTTTTAAAACCTTTATATATGGTGGTGTGTACTTTCCTTTCTATAAACTGTTATGATATTGAATATGACGTCCTCCGCCCCCGAACGTTTCCGCCGTTCTGGTTTGGGGGTGTGACAAATTGTTGGATGGAATCCTAGATTGTTTGATGTGATGGTGATTTCTCAGTCTAGACAAGTTATACATTGTTATGTTAGATTCTGTAATTCCAAGTATAGCATGTATTTGTATTTTATATATGCTGCTTCGAATTATTTAGAGAGAAGGTTATTATGGGATAATTTGAAGAAACATAGCTTGGTTGTTAAGAAGGAAGCATGGGGAATTTTAGGTGATTTTAATGTTGCTTTAAAGCCATCGGAATATTCAGATTGTTGTTCTAAAACTCCGAAAAGAGTTGATGATTTTATTGACTGTATAAACTTTATTGAAGTTGAGGATCTGAATTGCACTGGGTTTCAGTTTACTTGGAATAAAACTCCTGCTGGGAATAAGGGTCATTTGAAGAAGTTAGATAGGGTGATGGTTAATTTGAAATTTGTTTCGGATCATCCTTTAGCTCATGCAGTTTTTAAACCTTATAGGGTGTCGGATCATTGTCCTGCTACTTTAAATGTTCCTGTTGGTAAATTGAGACGGAAACCTTCTTTTAGGTTTGCCAATTTGATCACTAAGAAGGAGGAATTCTTACAATTGGTTAAGGAAATTTGGGATTCTAATATTGAAGGTTTTTTTATGTTCAAAGTTTGTCAAAAATTGAAGATTCTTAAAAAGTTTTGTCGGGAGCATTGCAATAAATATAGGGGTTATGGGAAGAAAATTCAAGAGTTAAGAAAGGAGTTGGAAAGTAAACAAGCTGATATTGATCTTAATCCTTTTGATTGTAAGATTAGGGAGGAGCATGCTAATATTCTTTTTGAATTCAATGTTGCGTGTAATGATGAAGAAAAGCTTCTTTACCAGAGATCTAAGATGAATTGGTTACTGGAAGGGGACAATAATACTAAGTTTTTTCATAGAGTCGTGAAGAGCAGGGGCAATAAAAATCGTATTTTGATGGTTCTTGATGAAGATGGAAGATGGGTTAGTGGGAAGGCTATGAAGGATAAATTTGTGACTCATTTCAATAAGTTTTTGGGTTGTGAAGATGTTATTGAGTTCTCTTGTTTTAATGATGGGTTCTTTCATAATAAATTGGATAGTAGGGTGGCTTTAAATATGATTAGAGTGGTTACTGATGAAGAAATTATAGTTGCGATGTTTGATATTGATGACAATCGTGCCCCTGGTCCAGATGGGTTCTCCAAATTTTTTGAAAGTGCTTGGAACATTGTTGGGCCGGAGGTGTGTAAAGTTGTGAGGGAATTTTTTTTGGACTGTTAAATTGTTGAAGGGGATTAATGCTACGAGAATTGTGGTGGTTCCTAAAGTGGAGTTCCCGAGGAAAATGTCTGATTTCCGTCCTATAGCTTGTTGTAACACTTTGTATTAGTGTATTAGTAAGATTATAGTGAACAAAATTAGAAATAGTTTGGGTGATATTGTGAGCAAAAATCAATCAGCTTTCATTCCAGGGAGATCTATTTTGGATAATATTCTCCTTGCTCAGGAGCTGATGGTGGGTTATTAAAATAAGAGAGGAGTTCCCAAATGCACCATAAAGATTGATATTCAAAAGGCATATGATATGGTGGATTGGAAATTTCTTAAAATGATTCTCCTGGGTTTTGGGTTTCATCCGATAATGATTCAGTGGATTATGACTTGTGTTTCATCTCCATGGTTCATGCTAAATTTTAATGGTGAAGATCACGGGTTTTTTGAAGGTAAGACGGGTCTTAGGCAGGGTGATCCTCTATCTCCTTACCTATTTACTATAGTTATGGAGGTTTTTAATATCATCCTTTTGATGAAAATTGTGATGGGTTTTACTCATAAGAACATCCTATGTGCTCATACAAACCCTAATGCTTGGATCTAGGTTTCTTTATTGTACATGCAATTCATCCAAGACTTTAAACCCTTGATCTAGCATATGATAATCAATATTAACATAACAATGGGTTTAAGATATTACCTTGATTGTTATGTAGCAATAACAATCTCAAATCCTCCTTGTAATGACTTTAGAAAGCTTAGAGTCACAAATGTCACTCCTCTAATGGTTCACAAACACCAAGAGCAAGAGGATGAAGAATGAGAAGAGAACAGACACCCAAAAACGTGTAGAAACCCTAAGGATTCAGTTGCCCACGTTTTTGGTGCCTAAGGGGTCCTTAAATACTGAGGGTATTAGGGTTATCTAACAAGGAAACCCTAATTTGAATGCTTAGGCCCTAAGCAACCCTTGGACTCCCTCCTTAGAGGCCTTGGACGATATCTAATGGGTTTCCCCCATAGAATTCGTCCACTCCATCCTCTATGGAGTCCATTAGCCTAATATTCAACTATCACACAATTGACAGTTCTAGTCCCCTTCATTTAATTAATGTCTTTTAGCCACAAAATTAATTCTTATTAATTGTTGACTAATATTAATTAGACAATATGATTTCTCCTTTAATATATTATTCTAATAATATATTAATAGATCATAATTAATCCTTTCTCTCCATAATTCATCCTATCAAGTTGCTTTGGTGAAGGCAACCTAAAAGGGCCGTGCACCGTCGGGTCAAGTACATACCAAAATAGTTATGGACTTAGACACTAATCCAACAGTCTCCCACTTGGATAAGTCTAACAACTATTCTGCGTATGACTTCAGATCCTGATCTGTAATCATAGCTTTCCAAAGCTGCTGTCAACTCTAATCTTATCAGATACGCGTGTCCTTTAGATAAGGAATCATATATTCCTCCATTCTAGATATCGTATAGATATGAGACATGAACTAAATCATTCTCTCTATACTATTTCCTGACTTCCGATTTATGATGACTGACAACAGACTACAATTGAACCATCAATTTAGTCCCGGCTTGCCCAAGCGCTTAGGTTCCATCACTAAATCATCAAGGGGCCCAAAGATATCGCTTTTATCCTACTTTGGATAAAAGGAACGGATAAACTTTGACTCAATGCTCGCTTGCACTCACTTACCGAATCACACACAACAATATGTTTTATAACACCAAGTTACTGGTGCGTTTACATATTATCAATGTGCAACCGACTCGCAAGGTATAGCTCACACATCTCGGTTTCAAGAATATAAGATGTTATCGTCTCACCAATCACTCGTGATAAAATCCATGATGTGATCCAAGTGAGCGTGGGTTTAATCCAATGCTCAAATCATATTCAGAAGCACTCGTGAACATTGCAGAAAACATTTGCTTATGTCTAATACACTTTAGACAATCCACACACCAATTCACGATAGTCTTCATTCATACCTACTTCCAACATATGAACGACTGTGGCCCGTTCAAATAATTTGACTGTTCTGAACCAATTAAATTATTCAGGAAGTCAAAACATGCAAAGTGAAACACAAGAATAATACTAATCCCATATGGCCCCAAACTCTGGGTATAAATAAAACATTTTATTTAAGCACCATATTGATTACTCATTATTTGTTGTTTCGGGTAATCAACTTCTTACTTGAATTATTACTACACTTGTCCCATGCTCTCAGCATGCACACAATGTTTACCTATGGTTCTTACATTGTGAAATAGATCAAATGAACACATTTCCAATCATACTCATTTCACAACTCCTAATACTTTTCACAAGTGAAAGAATATCAATTCCTGCCACTTATAGAATGTGCTAGATTCTAACATTTTATGCAATGATCCTTTCGTAATGCCGTAGCACAAAAGTCACAATGACTATTGCCAATGAAATTACAAGGTCCTCTACTTGAGATTGTTACAATACAATTCCATGATGTCTCTCACTCAAAGTACATTCCTTTGAACATCCTTTTGCATAAAATTTTCTAATCTAGACATGGACTTTCAATATCCAACTCCCAATATGGAAACATTTCCATATTTGCCATATGACAACTTATTCTTAATAGAATCTTATCTATTCATAATAATGTCGATATGGTCCATCCAATATCATACTTCCAACTACTCACAAGCGACCAATCCTCAACGAGCTTTGGATCGTCCTTTGATAGTTGTTCGATTATCTTAGTCAAAACCGATTCTTGTCCTTTTTCCCTCTAAATGCGCTAGACATTTGGAAAATTTTAGAATGGTCAAATATTATAGCATTTTGCAATCGATCCTTTACCCGAAGCGTATGGGACATGATGCATAATGTCTTACATAAAGATCTGATACATTATCAATCTTCTGCCATAATATTTTATGTGTTACGTTCTCACAATTCGAACTATGAAGAGGGATGCCATAATCATAATCGAAATTTGAGAATGCACTATGTATCCTTGACTAAATTTATTAACATTCCACAACCAAAGCCTTTAGATTTTAAATGAAGCATGGTATTCTCTCCCTTAATTATAGCAAAACAACTTTTCAACCCTTACAACTTTGCAAAGTCTAACTCTTGTTTTCTATAATTAATATTGCTAACTTGCAATACTTGCTATAATAATCATACAAGCACAACATTTACGCTCCCACTATGATGATTATTATCACATAAGCATAACTCTTATGCTCCCACTAGCTCTGACATGATAATCCTTTATCTAAGTTTCTCAAACTTATACACCTTTGCCTTAGATAGCTCATATGTGTGTCTTAAACAATTCATACTAATTGCCCAATATCACAATTCTAATTATGGAAAGGGATACCGTAACCATAATCAAATTCGAGAATACAATTTCACAATCACTATCTTCTTTAAAATCTCTCTTAGTGAAAGCATTTCCTCACAGTCATTTTCATGAATAAGGGAATCTTATGACACTTAGATTTGAATGGTGTATGTGTTCCTATCCATGTGAATTTGTCAAAACCAAAGTTTGCGACAAATCCAAACTCACATGGACCGAACCTTCTTGTAACGTTCCAAAAATACGAGCTAAAAATTTCATTTTTAAAACATATACTTAGTAAAACATTAGAAATAAAACGTTCACCGATCATAACATTTCATAAAAGATATCGCATGTCTGGAAAAACATTTTCATAAAATATAATAAATGTCAGAGTACAAATCCCCAAGAAGATCTCATAGTGCAGAATACGATGCATGTGTGTGATGGGCCGCTACCGCGCCAGCTCCTTCCCCTTCGAAGAAGAGGTACCTGAAACCAAAACTGAAAACTGTAAGCACGAAGCTTAGTGAGTTTCCCTCATAATACCTCATACCATACAAACATACAATGAACAACTAGGAGATACGGGCCTCGCCCACACTCATGAAGATATGGGCCTCGCCCACACTCCGCTAGCTGGGAGATACGGGCCTCGCCCACACTCCTCTATCTGGGAGATACGGGCCGCGCCCACACTCCACTCTCAGAGAGATACGGGCCTCGCCCACTATCACACCCCAAAAACCAAATGCGGAAACATTTCCGGGGTTGACTCCACGTTGAGTATCAAATCCAATGTACATAGTAAGTAAAGTAGAACAACCATTACATTACATATAAAAGTTTTACAATTGTTTCAAAAGTAAAGTTGTACAGTTGTGATACATAGTATATATATGAACAAAATGAAACGGGTCTTCTGAGCACTCCGACTTCGGGCAAAAGGATCCTCGGTACCTGTTCTAACGTTGACCTGAGAACACAAGCGGTTTTGAAAATCAGCATAACGTTGGTGAGTTCATAAGTAGTTTTGTTTTGTGAAAATGTTCGTGTTTCCTTTCTGTTTCTGAGAATGTAACACACGCCAAGAAAATCCCACATTTTCTTAAAAGTTGTTTGTTGTTTCACAATTACAAAGTATAGTAGGTTTGTACATTGTAAACACGTTTACTCATATGAAAAATGTATATTTTGATTATCCGGTTTGTTAAACTGCTCTGTTTGAGTTCTAATATATTCCTAGGAAAGTCCCATACTTTCCTGATTGTGAGTTATCAATTGTAAAAGATGTAATGTTATTTGTTTGGTTACACTTTTCTAGTTATGTATGTGTTCCCCAGGAAGGCCCCATGCTTTCCTGAATGTTGGTTTTCATTGTAAATATGTATTCTGTTAGACCTGGTTATGTACAAGGTTTCCCAAGAAAGTCCCATACTTTCCTGAATGTTGGTTTTCAATGTAAAAGATGTATAAAGTTATTCATTATTACTATACGTAAATCTCTGTTATCCTAATTGCGAGTTCCATAACCATACTATAGACTGAACCTGTGGCAATAAGTAGTCCACAACCTTATGACTTTCGTCACCCTTGAACCATTTCGGTTCGGCTGTAGCTAGCAGCCATGTGTGGGGTAGTCAGCCCCATATAGATCTATACACTCAAGTCACGCTCTATAAATCCCAAAGATTCTGGTTACGAGTGTAGTCCTCCACTCGCATATCTCTGTGGAGTGTTCGCCGAGGACGTGTCTCCAACCATACAGGAATAACAAATTTACTAGTAATAATATGATAATCCTCCACTTGCGTATCTCTGTGGAGTGTTACCGAGGACAAGACAATGTACAAGTTTTATGTTCATATGTTCTAATGTCATGCTTTTAACTGATAAAATGTAGAAATCCATTTGTGAAATATATAAAACATAACAGTTTATAAAACCCATTTCACAAATCATATGTTTACGCGAGCTGCTTGTTCAAACGATTATCAGTTGTATCAATCAGTGTTAAAAGCATATGAAATGTGAAACACACACATAAAAACAAGTTTTGAGTACAAGTAATCCCTTGTACTTTGCTTGTGTTCCCCCCCTGAAAACAGTTAAAAAAAACAGTGAAAAAGGGTAGGGGTATGAACTCACCAGACTCGGAAATGCGACGGTTTTGGATACTAGACGTTGGTTCGGGGCTTGTTTACTCACGATGTCCCTATGTAAAATGTAATAATGTCCATATATAACTACTTAGATTTACAATTACTAATTATATGGAACATTACACTCCAACGAGGTTAAACACCTCAAAACGAGCGTTTGGAGTGACCCGGGTGACATCTTCGGACGTAATATAGCACTAGGGACTTAGGAATTGAGTTTACTCCCCAAGAGCAAACATTTAAGGGAGTTTACAGCCACAAAACACACACATACATGAGTTTACGGCCGTAAACTCATGTTGGTGTGATTTTGAAGGTTTAATGGCTTGATTGGACTTGGGGATTGTTGGAATGACTTACTAAAATGCCTTGGAACAATTTGAATGAATTAATACCACTTAAAAGGGAGTTCACGGCTGTAAACTTGGAGTTTAAGGCCGTAAACTCTCCTAGGGTGAAGAAAATTTGATTTGAGGCACAAGGAGCAATCACATGTGATTCTAATTAATTTTCCAAGGTTTGGTATCAATTTTGGGCACCATATAACATCATTTTAGGAGTTTACGGCCTAGAAGCATGTTCTATGGCCGTAAACTCTCCTATGCTCATGAATAATCAATTTTTGACACTTAAAACAATCACATGTGATTCTAGAAAATTTTCCAAGCCTGTGGGGTGAATTAGGGGCATCATTTGACATAGATTTATGAGTTTACGGCCAAAGGGTATGTCCCTAGGCCGTAAACTCTTATATGTGGCATTATGATATGTTACAAACCCGCAAACTATTTTTAGATGGATCTAGGATTTTCCACAAGGCTATTGGTTGAGTTACAAGGCATTTTGACATGTTTTAAAGTGTTAAATCCCCATTTTTGAGGAGTTTACGGCCCAAGAAGGAGCCTTGGCCTTAAACTCTCTTTTGTCCCAGAAAATTCATGTTTTAAGTGTTTCAAGTCCCGTTTTGCAAGCCTTAAGGTCGTATCTAAGTCCCAACAATGATTTGGAAGGGTTAATTGACTTAAAAACCCCATTTTTGGGTGTTTACGGCCCAAGCTTGATCCTTGGCCGTAAACACATGTTCTAGGTCCTACAACTCAATTTGAACATCAATTTGAAGGTTAAAGAGGTTAGATAACAAGTTAGGGATGTTACCTCTTTGATTTGGAGCCTTAAATCTTTGTTTTTGGAGCTTTGATTATGGATGAGGAGAGAGGTTGGAAGTGTTTATGAAAGAATGGCCAAAAGCTTCAAATGAAAGCTTTGAATCACTTATATAGTGCTCGGGAATTGGACACGATGGAATTCTACCCGATACCGGCGTTAGGCGGGGCTTTTGGTTGCACCCGACCAAGTTGTCGTAACCCGATATGGTCGATTCTAGAATTAATCCGATAACTATAATGGGGTGTTAGAATTATTCCTAATGGCATTAAGACATCCATTAAGTCATTTTAGATCAATACTAGTTAACGGCTTAATTAAATGGCGAAATCAGAAACGGATTTGGAAACGGCGTTTGGTTGATCGAATTGGATTACAATTTGAGTTACAAGAAGTGATATGAAATTTCAGGTTGTTACATTATCCCCCCGTTAGAGGAAATTTCATCCCGAAATTCAAGACAAGATACAAGAGAAAATACAAATCATGGATCTAGAAAGAGTTGCAGATACTTCTGTCTCATCGAATCTTCCCGCTCCCAAGTGAACTCCGGTCCCCGCTTGGCATTCTAGCGAACCTTCACTAACGGGATGCGACTTTGCTTCGTACGTTTGACTTCTCGATCCATGATTTCGATCGGTTCCTCCACGAAGTTGAGGTTTTCATCGATCTCGATCTCGTCTAACGGAATCACTAGGGTTTCATCGGATAGGCACTTCTTGAGATTTGAAACATGGAAGACGGGATGGATGCTACTGAGCTCGTGAGGTAAACGAAGTTTATAGGCTACCGGACCAATCCTGGCGAGGATCTCGAAAGGTCCAATGTACCTCGGATTAAGTTTCCCACGCTTACCAAAGCGTACAGTGTCTTTCCAGGGCGAGACCTTCAACAGAACACGGTCTCCAACCTGGAATTCCAGTGGTTTCCGATGGTTATCAGCGTAACTCTTCTGGCGATCACGTGAAGCTTTCAGTCATTCTCGGATTTGGATGATCTTCTCGGTGGTTTCACGGATGATTTCAGGACCAGTGAGAGCATTGTCCGGGACTCGACTCTTGGCTAGCTGTGTATCCCCCACCTTGGCCCAGCACAGAGGGGATCTGCACTTACGACCATATAGGGTTTCGCACGGGGCAGCCCTAATGCTGGTGTGATAACTGTTGTTGTACGAGAATTCGATCAAAGGTAAATGTGTGTCCCATGACTTTCCAAAGTCAATGACACATGCTCTAAGCATGTCCTCCAAGGTTTGGATTGTTCTCTCACTTTGTCCATCGGTCTGAGGATGATACGCCATGCTCATATCTAGTTTGGTTCCAAGAGCTTTCTGAAGAGACTGCCAAAATCAGGAGGTAAACCTGCTATCTCGATCAGAGATAATGGACGCAGCTACACCGTGCAGTCGGACTACTTCTTGGATATAAATCCGCGCGAGTCTTTTTTATCTTGTATGATTCTTTGATTGGAACGAAGTGAGCGGACTTGGTTAAACGGTCAACAATTACCCAAATGGTATCATACCCACTCGGACACCTGGGTAGTTTGGTGATGAAATCCATGGTGATCATCTCCCATTTCCATTCGGGTATCGCAGGTTGCTGGAGTAGACCCGAGGGTTTCTGGTGCTCAACTTTTACCTTGGCGCAAGTCAGACACTTGCCCACAAATGTAGCTATCTCAGCCTTCATGTTTGGCTACCAATATTGTTTCTTGAGATCTAAGTACATCTTGTCAGAGCCCAGGTGAACAGAGTATTTGGTTCTGTGTGCTTCCTCCATGACTATCTCTCTGAATCCTCCGGACTTGGGAATCCAGATCCGATCCATGAAACAATGGACTCCGTCACCTCTGATCTCAAGTTTCTTTTCCATTCCTCTCAAGGCTTCGGTCGACATGTTCTCGGGTTTGAGGGCTTCTAACTGGGCTTCTCGGATTTCATGGGTAGGTTGGAATGGATGGTCATTGTTTGGTTCTTCACTTTACGGCCTGTACTCTCCTTTCGGCTAAGGGCATCTGCTACCACATTAGCCTTGCCGGGATGGTAACAGATTTCACACTCATAATCACTGAGTAGTTCTACCCGTCGCCTTTGTCTCATTTTCAAGTCTTTCTGATCAAAGATGTGTTGCAGACTCTTGTGATCAGTGAAGATCGTGCACTTGGTTTCGTAGAGGTAATGTCTCCAAATCTTCAATGCGAAGACTACGGCTCCTAACTCGAAGTCGTGTGTGGTATAGTTGACCTCGTGTGCTTTCAACTGTCTAGAAGCATAGGCAATTACTTTTCCCCTAAGCACACAGCCTAAGCCTTGATTAGACGCATCGCAGTAGACAACAAAGTCCTTTGTCCCTTCGGGTAGGGACAGAACGGGCGCGCTGCAAAAAGCTTTCTTCAGCGTCTGGAATGCGGTTTCTTGTTTATCACTCCAACCAAAGGGTACACCTTTCTGTGTTAGAGTGGTTAGAGGTTTGGCGATTCTGGAAAAGTTCTGGATGAATCTTCGATAATAGCCAGCGAGACCCAAGAATTGCCGGATTTCTGTGGGTGTCTTCGGTGCTGACCAATTCTCTATTGCCTTTATCTTGGAAGGATCTACATGAATACCCTCCTCGCTTACCAAATGACCGAGGAAAGTTACCTTCCGAATCTAGAACTCGCATTTGGAAAATTTCGCGTACAACTTTCCGGATCGCAGGGTTTCCAACACTAGCCTCAAGTGTTGTTTGTGGTCTTCTTCGCTTCGGGAATAGACGAGTATGTCATCAATGAACACAATGACAAACTTGTCCAAATAAGGATGACACACCCGGTTCATCAGGTCCATGAACACCGCCGGTGCGTTGGTTAGACCAAAGGGCATCACTACGAACTCGTAGTGTCCATATCGAGTCCTGAAAGCTGTTTTGGACACATCACTCTCATGGACTTGTAGCTGATGGTACCCTGATCGAAGGTCTATCTTGGAAAAGTAACTGGCTCCCTGGAGTTGATCGAAAAGGTCATCTATTCGCGGAAGAGGATATCGGTTTTTAACAGTCAACTTGTTCAGCTCGCGATAATAAATACACATACGAAAGGATCCATCTTTCTTCTTGACAAACAAAACCGGAGCTCCCCAGGGTGAGGAACTCGGTCTAATGAATCCTTTACTGAGCAACTCATTGAGTTGACTGGATAACTCCTGCATCTCTGCTGGAGCTAAGCGATACGGAGACTTCGCTACGGGAGTAGCTCCAGGAATTAGGTCAATACGGAACTCGACCTGACGCTCGGGAGGGATTCCTGGAAGCTCTTCGGGAAACACATCAGGAAAGTTACAGACTGCGGGGATGCTCGCGAGGTCTTTAACTTCCTGCTTCTCGTTGATTACATGGGCCAAGAATGCAACACTCCTTTCGCAAAAGTTTCTGAGCTTTGATGCAAGAAATGATACGAAGGTTGGAACCGAGTTTATCGCCATAGATTACGAGAGTTTGACCCAAAGGAAGGTTGAGACGGATGGCTTTTTCAAAACAAAGGATATCCGCATGATTGGGACTCAACCAATCCATGCCAATGATGACATCAAAGCTCTTTATGGATACCGGCATAAGATCGATAGGAAACGAATGATCATTCAGGGTAAGGGTGCAACCTACGAATACTTCGCTCGCGCTTTCTTTCTCACCGTTCGCCATCTCGACGTTAAACATTTCGGTTAAAGGTCAGGAATTATGTTTTAGGTTATGTTTGAATGCATGACTAATAAAGCTCCTCTCAACACCCGAATCGAAAAGAATATTAGCATATGAGTTATCGAGAAGGAACGTACCTGAGACAACAGTGGGATCAGCGACCGCTTCCTCCCGTCCCATAGCGAGGACTCTTCCGGTGTTATCAGCAGTAGACTTCTTAGGGCAGTTCCTTTTAAAGTGCCCAGCTTCACCACAGTTGTAACAGGCTTGTCCAACGCTTGCTCCAGAAGATTTATTGGCCGATTGGGTCGGAGCTTTGCAGAATCGGACTGTGTGCCCTGGTCTTACCACAATTGGTACAGGAAAGTTCTCGACAGGGGCCAGGGTTGTGGTGATACTTGCACTTATCACATAGGAGAAGATTACCAACATACCGGCTGGTAGGAGTTGGAGCTGTGGATCGCACAACAGAAGCATTAGCAACGGGGGTAGTAGCAGCATGGACTGCTACTGTTTGTTGTCTTTTGGAGGAGCCTTGGGAAGATTGACCCTTCTTCTTCTTCCAGAATTTTCTTTTCTCTCCACTGCTTTTAGTCGACTCAGGGGCGGTGGTGGTTTCCTTGACATCATCACTGTGGTTAATTATGGCTTGGGCTAAAGTCTTAGCACTATCATATGTGTCCGGGCGAGCAGCTAAGACATGACCTTTTGTTGGATTGGTTAGCCCCCAAATAAACCTCTCGATCTTTTTGCTTTCAGGAGTGACCAAACCAGGGCAAAGGAGTGCGAGATCATCAAATCGAGAAATGTATGCAGCAATGTCAGAACCTTTCATTTTCAGGTTCCAGAGCTCGTGCTCTAGCTTCTGCATTTCACCACGGGGACAATATTCAGCAAGGAGGAGTTCTTTCATTGCATCCCAGCCCATGACATTGGCTACGGGTAGGGTTAAGGATTTGACTCGGCCATTCCACCAAGTCAAGGCTTTATCACTGAAGGTACAGGCTGCAAATTTGACTTTATCGGACTCAGCACAGGCACAGATTTCGAAGATGGATTCGATTTTCTCGAACCATCGGGACAAGGAAATGACACCACCAGTGCCATCGAAGGATGAAGGCTTCGCATTCATGAAGTCCTTATAGGAACCCTCCTTTCGGTGTTCCTGATTACTTTCTTGATCTTGAGTACCACCTCCCGAACCACGGGTGTTTAATTGGGACATAGCAGCTGCCACCGCGGTGGTAACAACTGTTTGGAATAACACGGGATCAATTTCAGGAGGAGGTGGTGGCGGAGGGTTGTTGGTCTTTGAGCTGGGTCTCTTTCTGGGAGGCATCTTGATCTAATAAGATCAAGAAAGAGAGGATGATAAGTCCTCTGAATTGAATCGAGAGATATGACAGATATTAATTCCAAATAAGCGATAAAACAGGAAAGAGTTATCGAAGCAAGTAAACTATCGCTAATGGAATGATCGAGGATCTATACGTGAACGAGGATTTTTACAAGGAATTAGCTCGAGAAATACTCCCATAGTATTTCATGATTCGTTACTACACTGGCGCGACGTTTGTGGTATTAGGGTAAGTTTTAGGCATGCCGCGTACTACAGTCACTCCCAAGCACATGTTGGGCGTGTCTCGAATGAATATAGTTGGCCAGGCTATATTGAACCTAGACACGACTACATAACTGCCCAGGTTTAACCACAGTACACAACACCCATTTACTTATGTTTTGTTCTACCTGTAATTACGGATCTCGACTGCTCGGTATAGTTATATACTTTTTGAAAATACTTATAGTTTGAAGATACTTTTATTTCAGAGCACTAAGGCCCTTTAGTGTTTATAGTTTTATACCATGTAAGGTTTGGTATACTTTATTCACTATAAACAAGGGCTCTGACGAAAACCGAAGGCGGAAACATTTCCGGGGTTGACTCCACGTTGAGTATCAAATCCAATGTACATAGTAAGTAAAGTAGAACAACCATTACATTACATATAAAAGTTTTACAATTGTTTCAAAAGTAAAGTTGTACAGTTGTGATACATAGTATATATATGAACAAAATGAAACGGGTCTTCTGAGCACTCCGACTTCAGGCAAAAGGATCTTCGGTACTTGTTCTAACGTTGACCTGAGAACACAAGCGGTTTTGAAAATCAGCATAACGCTGGTGAGTTCATAAGTAGTTTTGTTTTGTGAAAATGTTCGTGTTTCCTTTCTGTTTCTGAAAATGTAACACACGCCAAGAAAATCCCACATTTTCTTAAAAGTTGTTTGTTGTTTCACAATTACAAAGTATAGTAGGTTTGTACACTGTAAACACGTTTACTCATATGAAAAATGTATAGTTTGATTATCCGGTTTGTTAAATTGCTCTGTTTGAGTTCCAATATATTCCCAGGAAAGTCCCATACTTTCCTGATTGTGAGTTATCAATTGTAAAAGATGTAATGTTATTTGTTTGGTTACACTTTTCTAGTGATGTATGTGTTCCCCAGGAAGGCCCCATGCTTTCCTGAATGTTGGTTTTCATTGTAAAGATGTATTCTGTTAGACCTGGTTATGTACAAGGTTTCCCAGGAAAGTCCCATACTATCCTGAATGTTGGTTTTCAATGTAAAAGATGTATAAAGTTATTCATTATTACTATAAGTAAATCTCTGTTATCCTAATTGCGAGTTCCATAACCATACTATAGACTGAACCTGTGGCAATAAGTAGTCCACAACCTTATGACTTTCGTCACCCTTGAACCATTTCGGTTCGGCTGTAGCTAGCAGCCAGGTGTGGGGTAGTCAGCCCCGTATAGATCTATACACTCAAGTCACGCTCTATAAATCCCAAAGATTCTGGTTACGGGTGTAGTCCTCCACTCGCATATCTCTGTGGAGTGTTCGCCGAGGACGTGTCTCCAACCATACAAGAATAACAAATTTGCTAGTAATAATATGATAATCCTCCACTCGCGTATCTCTGTGGAGTGTTACCGAGGACAAGACAATGTACAAGTTTTATGTTCATATGTTCTAATGTCATGCTTTTAACTGATAAAATGTAGAAATCCATTTGTGAAATATATAAAACATAACAGTTTATAAAACCCATTTCACAAATAATATGTTTACGCGAGCTGCTTGTTCAAACGATTATCAGTTGTATCAATCAGTGTTAAAAGCATATGAAATGTGAAACACACACATAAAAACAAGTTTTGAGTACAAGTAATCCCTTGTACTTTGCTTGTGTTCCCCCCTGAAAACAGTTAAAAAAACAGTGAAAAAGGGTAGGGGTATGAACTCACCAGACTCGGAAATGCGACGGTTTTGGATACTAGACGTTGGTTCGGGGCTTGTTTACTCACGATGTCCCTATGTAAAATGTAATAATGTCCATATATAACTAATTAGATTTACAATTACTAATTATATGGAACATTACACTCCAACGAGGTTAAACACCTCAAAACGAGCGTTTGGAGTGACCCGGGTGACATCTTCGGACGTAATATAGCACTAGGGACTTAGGAATTGAGTTTACTCCCCAAGAGCAAACATTTAAGGGAGTTTATAGCCACAAAACACGCACATACATGAGTTTACGGCCGTAAACTCATGTTGGTGTGATTTTGAAGGTTTAATGGCTTGATTGGACTTGGGGATTGTTGGAATGACTTACTAAAATGCCTTGGATCAATTTGAATGAATTAATACCACTTAAAAGGGAGTTCACGGCTGTAAACTTGGAGTTTACGTCCGTAAACTCTCCTAGGGTGAAGAAAAATTGATTTGAGGCACAAGGAGCAATCACATGTGATTCTAATTAATTTTCCAAGGTTTGGTATCAATTTTGGGCACCATATAACATCATTTTAGGAGTTTATTGCCTAAAAGCATGTTCTCTGGCCGTAAACTCTCCTATGCTCATGAATAATTAATTTTTTACACTTAAAACAATCACATGTGATTCTAGAAAATTTTCCAAGCCTTTGGGGTGAATTAGGGGCATCATTTGACATAGATTTATGAGTTTATGGCCAAAGGGTATGTGCCTAGGCTGTAAACTCTTATTTGTGGCATTTTGATATGTTACAAACCCCCAAACTATTTTTAGATGGATCTAGGATTTACCACAAGGCTATTGGTTGAGTTACAAGGCATTTTGACATGTTTTAAAGTGTTAAATCCCCATTTTTGAGGAGTTTATGGCCCAAGAAGGAGCCTTGGCCGTAAACTCTCTTTTGTCCCACAAAATTCATGTTTTAAGTGTTTCAAGTCCCGATTTGCAAGCCTTAAGGTCGTATCTAAGTCCCAACAATGATTTGGAAGGGTTAATTGACTTAAAAACCCCATTTTTGGGTGTTTACAGCCCAAGCTTGATCCTTGGCCGTAAACACATGTTCTAGGTCCTACAACTCAATTTGAACATCAATTTGAAGGCTAAAGAGGTTAGATAACAAGTTAGGGATGTTACCTCTTTGATTTGGAGCCTTAAATCTTTGTTTTTGGACCTTTGATTATGGATGAGGAGAGAGGTTGGAAGTGTTTATGAAAGAATGGCCAAAAGCTTCAAATGAAAGCTTTGAATCACTTATATAGTGCTCGGGAATTGGACACGATGGAATTCTACCCGATACCGGCGTTAGGCGGGGCTTTTGGTCGCACCCGACCAAGTTGCCGTAACCCGATATGGTCGATTCTAGAATTAATCCGATAACTATATTGGGGTGTTAGAATGATTCCTAATGGCATTAAGACACCCATTAAGTCATTTTAGATCAATACTAGTTAACGACTTAATTAAATGGCGAAATAGGAAACGGATTTGGAAACGACGTTTGGTTGATCGAATTGGATCACAATTTGAGTTACAAGAAGTGATATGAAATTTCGGTTTGTTACACCCACACTCATCTGCTAACCCATAATATACAAGTATCACACGGACAACGAGTATAGACAATTCTATCATACTGACATATATCATTATCAACTCAACCAAGAGATACGGGCTAGGCCCACACTCTAATACTAACAACTCGTCTATACGGGATGGCCTTGGTGCCTTAGACCCGTTACTACTGGAAGGAAACTCACGTCGAAGAGTAGTTACCGAAGGTCTGACCGCTAGACGTCTGGCTGCTGCACCGGTAATCCTCCGGCTACAAACCCATAAACATAGATTAGCCACTCATAAATACCTTTAGGTCAATTGACTGACCCATCCCTGGTCCAAGGTCAACTCTTGATCAAAGTCAACTTCCAGTTGACTGGACTTGCCGAGTTGTGGCACAGACTCGCCGATTCCTTCTCCTACTAACCCGGTCATACTTGCCAAGTCCCTTTTTCCACTCGCTGAGTCACCCTTAACTCACTACTCGGGACTATGGAATCGACTCGTGGTCCGACTCCCCGAGTCCGAGAGCAACTCGCCGAGTTCCACGAGTAGGTCCCCCACTCGCTCTCAATCCTCACCAGAATATCCGCAAGATGATTTGGGGTTTTGGGACTACGTTACCCTGTTGACCCCTCGTGCAGATACAAAGGGTTGGACCTTCAACACTTAAATCCCTTCTTACTCAATCAAAGTTCATATGACTCACTGAGTTTGAAGAACAACTCGGCAAGTTCCAGGCAATCTTCATAGGACTCGCCGAGTTGTTCTACCAACTCGCCAAGTCTAAGACCATCTTCATAGAACTCGTCGAGTTCCACTTTGGGACTCGCCGAGTCCCTATGACCCACTTCCCATACAAACCAAAACTGAGACATGCAACGCTTCTAACCCATAGATCTAAGCTCCTAGGGCATGTTTATCACGTAAAGTTGCAAACTTTACGTGCATGCATGGCCCTATGAGCTCAAGAAGGCAATTCCAAGCTTCTTAAAGGGTCATACACTCAATAGGGACCTCAATAACCCCAACCATAGAGACTTTATACTTCTAGGATGTCCATAAGGTCCTAATCTGAAGTCCTTTTAGAACTTAAAGCATAAATACATGGAATTTAAAGTTTTAGGGCTTGAAACCACTAATTTGGGACAAAAAGGGGATCTAATGAACTAATGATCAAGGTAAGAACTTTTCTACCTGAATGGAAGCTTCTCACAGTGTAGATCCCGGATCTACCTCCCCTCCTTGCACACTTCAACCTCTTCTTCCTTTCTCTAAGCTCCAATCCTTCTCCACAAGGCCAAAATCACTCTTAAGAACAATATGGGGGCTAGGGTTTCTCTCTACAACTCTCTGGAAGTGTTAGCGACTGAAGAGGCCAATTTAGAGCGTTTAAATAGGGTGCACACGCTCGGATTAGGGTTTTTGTCCAAACCGAGTCTACTCACCGAGTCCAAGGACCAACTCGCCGAGTACAAAGTTCAAACCCCGCGCCTTATCCCGCTCTTACTCGGCGAGTTGGTCCTTCAACTCGCCGAGTCCAAGGCAAAAATGCATAAAATTAAAATATTAGCCACAAGAAATACGTACCGGGAACTAGGTGCTACAAATCTCCCCCACTATTTTAGACTTCGTCCTCGAAGTCTGCTGCTCGATCCTGAAACAGCTTGGGGTAATGCTCCATCATCTCCTTCACCGGCTCCCAAGTCCACTCCGATCCCTTTTGGTGCTGCCATTGCACCTTCACGAGTTCCACCCTCTTGTTCCTTAGATCCTTCGACTTCCTGTCGAGGATCGCCACAGGCCGCTTGATGTAATTCAGGCTGTCATCGACCTGAATATCTTCCAAAGGCACCACTGCCGAGTCATCTACCAAACACTTCCGCAATTGAGAGACGTGGAAACTGCTATGGATCTGGCTGGGTTTGGCTGGCAGATCCAACCTATACGCCACCTTGCCCACCCGGGCTACAACCCTGAATGGCCCGATGAACCTTGGGCCCAACTTGCCTCGCTTCCTGAATCGGACGACGCCTTTCCACGGCGACACCTTCAAGAGAACCATATCCCCGACTTGGAGCTCCAAGTCTAAACGGCGCTTGTCGGCATAACTTTTCTGCCAACTCTGGGCAGTCTGGAACCTACTCCGGACCTGCTGGATCTTCTCTGTCGTCTGGAGCACCACTTCGGTGCTTCCCATGACTCTCTGGCCAACCTTTCCCCAACATATCGGGGTCCTGCACCTCCTTCCATACAACATCTCGAAGGGAGGATGATCGATGCTTGCATGATAGCTCTTATTATATGAGAACTCCGCCAACGGGATGTAGGTATCCCAACTACCTCCGAAATCCAGAACACATGCCCGCAACATATCCTCCAACGTTTGGATGGTCTGCTCGCTCTGACCATCCGTCTGCGGGTGAAAAGTTGTGCTGAAATGCAGACGAGTACCCAACTCGTCATGGAATTTCTTCCAAAACCTGGAAGTAAATCGCACATCTCTGTCTGAAATCACTGATACGGGCACCCCGTGCCGCGCCACTACCTCCCTAATATAAATGCCAGCCAACTTCTCGGCCGAGATGCTCTCCTGAATTGGGATAAAATGGGCGCTCTTGGTCAACCGGTCCACGATGACCCATATAGAATCCACTCCCCGCGTGGTCCTGGGTAGCTTTGTGATAAAGTCCATCGTAATATCTTCCCATTTCCACAACGGGATATCCAACGGCTGCATCTTGCCGTGCGGTCTCTGATGCTCGGCCTTGACCTTCCTGCAGGTCAAGCACCGCTCGACGTACCAAGCCACATCCCGCTTCATGCAGGGCCACCAATAGTCCAGACGAAGATCCCTATACATCTTCGTCGCCTCGAGATGAATGGAGAAGCGAGATTTGTGCGCCTCCTCCATCAAGACCTGGCGCACGCCTACGAGGTACGGCACCCACACCCTGCGGTGTAATGACAATAATCCCCTGCTATCATAATCGAAGGAGGAAACCTGACCCACTATGCGGTGTAATGACAAATATCCCTGATCGGCGTCGCCTTGCGACTAAGCGCATCGGCCACCACATTGGCCTTCCCCGGGTGGTAAAGGATTTGACAATCATAATGCTTCACCACATCGAGCCACCGATGCTACCTCATGTTTAGATTCGACTGATCCATGAGGTACCTCAAACTCTTATGGTCCGTGTAAATGGTACACCGAACCCCATAGAGATAATGTCGCCAAATCTTGAGGGCGCATACCACCGCTCCCAACTCTAAATCGTGCGTCGGGTAGTTCACCTCGTGAGGCTTCATCTGCCTCAAAGCGTAGGCAACGACATGACCTCTCTGCATCAGCACCGCGCCCAACCCTGAAATGGACGCGTCACAATATACCACAAAATCCTCTACGCCCTCTGGCAGGGCTAAGATTGGCGCGTCGCACAATGTCTGTCTTAGAACCTCGAATGCTGCCTGCTGCTCAGGCCCCCATCGAAAGACCACGACTTTCTTTGTCAGCCGCGTCAGGGGTGCGGCTATCTTGGAGAAGTCCTGAATGAATCTCTGATAGTAGCCCGCTAATCCCAGGAAACTCCGAATCTCGGATGGAGACTTTGGAACCTCCTATCTCATAACGGCCTCCACCTTGGCCGGGTCTATTGAAATCTCGTTCTGGTTGACGAGGTGCCCAAGAAACTGCACCTCGTGCAACCAAAACTCACATTTGGAGAACTTGGCGTACAAGCTCTCCCTCCTTAAGGTCTCCAAAACCTCTCTCAGATGCTCCTCGTGCTCCTCCTGCATCTTGGAATAAACCAAGATATCATCAATGAAAACTATCACAGACCGATCCAGCATCGGTCTACATACGCGGTTCATGAGGTCCATGAATGCGGCAGGAGCATTGGTGAGCCCGAACGACATCACCACGAACTCATAGTGGCCGTAACGCGTCCGAAACGCGGTCTTCTGTACATCCTCCTCTCTGACCCTCATCTGATGATAACCTGAACACAAATCGATCTTGGAGAACCAAGATGCTCCCTGCAACTGATCAAAGAGGTCATCAATCCTCGGGAGTTTGTAACGGTTCTTCACTGTTACCTTATTCAGCTCCCGATAATCAATACACATCCGATGTGACCCGTCCTTCTTCTTCACAAACAGGATCGGGGCTCCCTAGGGTGAACTGCTCGGTCGAATAAATCCCTTGTCTAGCAGCTCCTGCAGCTGCATAGACAACTCCGGCATCTCGGGAGGAGCCAACCGATAGGGCGCCTTGGCTATCGGAGCCGCACCAGGAACTAGGTCGATCCTGAACTCTACCTGACGCTCCGGAGGTATTCCAGGAAGCTCCTCCGGGAACACATCAGCGTAGTCTCACACCACTGGAACCTCGCTTACCGTCGCCTTACCCGCCTCCCGGGTATCCATAACGTGCGCAACATATCCTGCGCAACCCTGCTGAAGGTAGCGCCTAGCCCTTGCTGCTGAACATACTGTGGATCCACGCTGTGGCCTCTTGCCGTGGATCACCAACTCTCCCCCACTCGGGGTCCTGAGCCGCATTAGCTACTGTGCGCAATCTATCACCGCCCTATTAGGGCTCAACCAATCCATGCCTATAATCACCTTGTTCCCACGCAACTGAATGGGAACCAAATCCACCAAGTAGCGCTCCTCAAACAACCTTAGAACACAATCCCTGAACACTGCTCACGCTCGTACTGATCGATCATCGGCAATCTCCACCTCTAAAGGGAAATCCAACATGCCCGAAGACTCAGTAAACCTCTTGCTAAGCGCAAGGGAAACAAATGACCGGGTGGCACCCGAGTCAAACAATACCTGGACAGGAATACCGTTCACATGGAACGATCCCGTCATCACAACGGGTACAGTGCGTGCCTCCTCTGTCGTCAGCTGAAACGCCCGACTCCTCACCACTGGAGCCTCTGCCTTGCCCTACCGGCCATCTGTAATCCGCAGGGTAGCTGGAGCTGACGCCTTAACCGGCGCTGATGCTGTTAACTGGGGGTAATTGGCCCTCTTGTGGCCCCTCTGGTTACAGTGGAAACACAGCAACTCAGATGTCTGAACAACCGAGACAGGAGCAGTACAATCCCTGCTAAAGTTGTTGGATTAGGTGTCTAAGCCCATAACTATAATTGGTATGTACTTGAATTGATAGCAGCACAGTCCTTTTGGGTTGCCCTCAAACCTAGCAACTGGACAAGGAAATTATGAAAGGAGAGATATTAATTTATTATAAGATTAATAAATTAATATAAATGAATTTATTAATATGTTAAAATATTAATATATTAATAAGAAATCATTTTGTTTAATTAATTGTTAGCCAGAAATTAATTAGAATTAATTTCGGGGTTAAAAGAATTAATTATAAGGTGTAGGGACTAGTTTGCAATTATCTAATAGTTGAGTGGAAGGCTCTAGAACCCCCTTGGATAAGGGTGGACGAAATCTTTAGGGGAAACCGTAATAATTTCGTCCATAGGGGCTTGGATAAGGCCCTTGGGTTTGCTTAGACCCTAAGCAAAGGATAACTAGGGTTTCCCCTAAACCCTAGATCCCTCAGCTATATAAGGAGCCTCCTGGTTCATGTTTTGGTCACTCTTTTCTTTTGAAGAAACCCTAAGGGCCGAAATTTTGCATACTCCCTCTCCCCTCTCTCCTCTACTTTCCTTCTTGCTAGTTTGGGTGTGATTCCATTAGAGGCATTACACTTGTGGTGCTAAGCTTCCAAGAAGATCAAGATCAAGATCAAGGGAATTATCAATTGTTTACTATAACAATTGAAAGGTATGTAATTATTAAACCCTAGTTTGTAAATTTCGATTATAGCCTCTCTCCTCGAGGGTTCTTGTTTTGAAATTCAAAGTTGTATGTTCAATAGATAAAACATAGATCCAAAGTAGGTTGCATGTGAACTTAGGAATTGTTTTCTAGTTTATTTGTTTTACCTAAAACCCATCAGTGGTATCAGAGCCTTTGTTTGTTTTAAATTGAATTGTTATAATTGTTGAATTGCAAATTAGGGTTTATAGCTATTAAACCCTAAAGGCCATTTTTTTCGATTTTTAGGGTTGTGGATCAAAGGGTTTTTGAAAACCCTAGCCTCCAAAGAACCCTAATCGAAATTAGGGTTAGGGTTTTGAAAACCCTAGCCTCCTCCCTTGAAAATTTCGAAATATGCTATAAAGATTAGGGTTTCTTTGTTTTAGATAATAGTTTCCTTATTGGAAAATTGAGAAAAATAAGGAAATTATCCTATCCCCATATTTTCGAAATCTAGAAGGGATATGGATTAGGATTAAATTAATTGTTTAATTTAATTAGATAATCCTTACAAGATTTAATAAATTAATTAAAAGTTAATTAATAGATAAAAATTAAATCTAATTAATTGATTTATTTAAATTTAAAATTTAATAGTTTAAATTTTGAAAAAATTTATATAAACCCTTGGAGTTTTAAAATGTTTTAAAACACACCTTATATATATATATATATATTATAATTAAAAGTTAAATATTATATATGTATAAGAATATGGTCAGTCAAATCGCTAGTATGCCTCATTCACGAAGCTAGTCTATAAGGGGGTATAAGGAAACTGCCTATAAAATGATAGTTGAATGGGTGTCCACTCTCACCCACCGCTTCCTTGATTAGTGGAGGGTCGTTAGCAGAACGGATTTGATAGGACAACTACTTCCCATTAAAAGTATAATGCTATTAAAGAAAGTACTAGAACACTATTTTTCAAAATCCCAACTCTAGTTACTTTAGGAAAAATGTGAAAAGTATGCTAATCCATGAAATTGCACATTATGCTTTATTGGTCGTTAGTGGAGCGTGTATGGTTAACCGGCACACCAAAAAGGCACTAATAAAGAGTAGTAATGGGTATCTTATAATTATCATTTTGATGGAGCGTGTGTGGTTTACCGGCACATCAATAGTTAATGATAAAGACAATGAGGTTACCAAGCACATTTGCATGGTTATTCACATCTAGTTTGTGATCCTCGGTATCCCAGTCACAAATAGTAGAGCATAATCCGAGATTAAAACATGCCATTAAATAGTTATAATGTATCTCAAAAGAATTAGGAATTTCACTTTGTTTATTTTGTCTAATGGTGGAATTGGTGAATCGTCATTCACCTACCTTTATGAGATTTGAACTTGGATCTCGGCATCCCATTTCTAAGTTGTGAATCGTCATAGTTGGGTCCTAACCTTGATATGATATCTTTGTGTTATTATATTGAGGTGTCTTGGAATCTAACTAAAACTATCTTTCTTTTCAGATGTCTACTCCTGGAAACACTTCTGCTTCATCATCCTCCAGCCACAACTTCTCTCTACTAAACATCTGCTCCAAAGTCGTTATGGATGGCTCCAACTATAACGATTGGATGCGTAACATCAAGATGGCGGTTAGATTCGAGGACAAAGAGTATGTCCTTGAAAAGGAGCTCAAAGAACTTGATGAGTCAAAAGCCACTCCCGAACAGTATGCTGCCTACAAGAAACACTATGATGATGCTACCAAAGTGGCATGCATCATGGTTGCAACCATGTCCCCAGAATTGCAGAGGTACTATGAGGACTGCTGGCCTTTTGATATGAACAAGGACCTTATGGAAAAGTACCATAAGCGAGCTCGTCAAGAAAAGTTTGAAGTAGTCAAGTCACTCATGGCTTGCAAGATGAAAGAGGGGGAATCAGTTGTATCTCATGTGCAAAGAATGCAACGCTACATAGAGCGTTTGGTCAAGCTCAACATTCACTTCGATGAGGAATTGGTCATTGACATGGTCTTGAACTCGTTGCCTGATTGTTATGGTCAGTTTATCTTAACTTACCATTTGAACAACACTGAGCAGACTTTCGCCCAATTGCACAACTTGTTGCAGACAGCTGAGGCAGGGATGAAGGGTAAAAGTATACCCTCCACACCTGCAAATGCCCCTGTCTTGGCCATTGGACAGGGAAAGGGGAAGAAGAGGAAAGGTCCTCCCAAGCAAAACTGGAAGAGCAAGGCTCAAGCTGTGTCATCTAGTAATGGCCCGAAGGCTAAGCCCAATGGTTCCACTCCCCATGTTTCTGATCCAAAAGAGGCCATTTGCTTTTATTGCAATCAAAAGGGGCATTGGAAGAGATCTTGCCCACAATATCTGCAAGATATCAAGGATGGCAAAGTGAAGCCATCCTCGGCAGGTATTTACACTATCTCTGCTAATAACTCATTATCTTCTCGTTCATGGGTCCTTGATACAGGATGTGGTTTTCATATCTGTTCTGATTTGTAGGGGCTAAAGGAAAGTGAGGAGATAGAGCATGGGAGGATAAACTTGATCATGGGGAACAAAAAGTCTTCACTAGTGACCAAGAGCGGAGTTTATCAACTATTGCTTAGTAATGTTGTTAGATTAGACTTAATAAATTGTTGCTATTCGTCTGAGATGACGAGAAACATTATTTCATTTCATGCATTGTTCAGACAAGGTTTTAAATATTCTTTTAATGATTTGAATGGTTCAATTTCTGTTTATAAGAATGGTGTTTTTGTGTTTGAAGCTTTACCTTGTGATGGTGTGTATGAAACAGTGACTTGTGTTGACAGCTTAGGAAATAGTGTACTTAATATTGACTTGTCTAATAGTGTAGACAAGGCATGCTTGTGGCATTGTCGTCTTGGACACATTAACAAGAAACGCATAGCCCAACTCCAAAAGGATGGAGTGTTGGAATCATTTGACCTAAAATCAGATGATATGTGTGAATCTTGTCTTTTGGGAAAGATGACAAAATCACCATTCACAGGGTCTTGTGAAAGAGGTGAAGGTCTGTTGGATCTCATACACACAGATGTGTGTGGGCCCTTCTGATCAACCACAAGGGATGCTAATCGATTCTATGTGACTTTCACTGACGATTATAGCAGATATGGTTACATCTACTTGATCAAATATAAGTCAGAAACGTTTGAAAAGTTCAAAGAGTTTAAGCATGAAGTCGAAAATCAATTGGGCAGAAAGATCAAGATACTTAGATCCGATAGAGGCGGGGAGTATCTTAGTACCGAGTTCAACGACTATCTGAAAGAATGTGGGATAGTCTCACAATTGACTCCTCCTAGGACACCACAGTTAAATGGTGTAGCTGAGAGGCATAATCGATCTTTGTTAGACATGGTTCGTTCTATGATGAGTCGTGCCTCGCTTCCTATTCACTTCTGGGGGTATGCCTTAGAGACAGCCGCCCACATCCTCAATCTTGTCCCTACAAAGAAGGTTGCCAAAACACCTCACGAAATGTGGACAGGGAAAGTTCCCTCGTTAGCACATATTAAAGTCTGGGGTTGTGAAGCTTTCGTAAGACGAGAGACTCACGACAAGCTAGCAGCTAGAAGTGATAAATGTGTTTTCATTGGTTACCCAAAGCAGTCTTTTGGATATTTGTTCTACAGACCTAGTGAAAACGTGGTGTTTGTAGCTCGAAGAGGAGTCTTTCTGGAAAGAGAGCTCATATTCAAAGAGGACAGTGGGAGTACCATTGACCTTGAAGAGATTCAAGAGTCAACCAATGAAGGAACCTTAGATGACACTAGCACTCAACCAGAGGAAACAGTTCCTGTTGAACCAGTTGATAAATCATTACCGCTTCGAAGATCCACAAGGGTGAGTGTGCCACCTGAGTTGTATGGTTTTCATATTATTTCAGATGGTGACACATTCATAAGTGACAGAACACTGGTAAACTTAGATGAACCAGTCACTTATAAGGAAGCAATGGCAGGCCCAGAGGCTTCCAAGTGGAAAGAAGCAATGGACAGTGAGATTAAGTCCATGTATGACAACCAAGTTTGGAATTTGGATGATAGTGCACCAGGTCGGAAGACAGTTGGGTGCAAATGGATCTTCAAGAAGAAGACAGATATGGATGGGAATGTGCATACGTTCAAGGCTCAACTGGTTGCAAAAGGTTTCACTCAAACCCCAGGGGTTTACTATGATGAGACTTTTTCGCCGGTGGCTAAGATTAAATCTATTAGGATATTGCTCGCCATAGCTGCCTTTCATGACTATGAAATTTGGCAGATGGATGTCAAGACTGCCTTCCTTAACGGTAAGTTGGCTGAGGATGTTTACATGAGTCAGCCAGAGGGTTTTGTTGATGCAAGTTTCCCAATAGAGTATGCAAGCTTGAGAAATCCATTTATGGATTGAAACAAGCATCTCGCAGCTGGAATCTTTGCTTCCATGAGAAAGTCAAAGAGTTTGGTTTCTCTAGAAGTGAAGATGAGTTTTGTGTGTATATCAAGGCTAGTGGGAGTATAGTAACTTTTCTGGTGTTATATGTCGATGACATATTACTCATTGGTAACGATGTTCCAACCTTGAATGAATTTAAGTCTTGGCTTGGAAAGTGTTTTTCCATGAAAGACCTAGGAGAAGCCGCCTATATTTTTGGGATTAGAATATTGAGAGATAGAAAGAAGAGACTAATTGGACTTAGTCAGAGCACATACTTGGATAAGGTACTAAAGAGGTTTAGTATGGAAAATTCCAAGAAGGGAGAGCTACGTATCAGAAGCAATACCAAATTGAGTAAGACTCAATGCCCGAGTACAGATGAGGAAATAGATGACATGAGTCGTGTACCTTATGCTTCCGCTGTCGGATCGATCATGTACGCTATGACATGTACTCGCCCTGATGTGGCATTTGCTTTGAGCATGGTCAGTCGCTATCAGGGAAACCCAGGTAGAGCTCATTGGATAGCCGTGAAGAATATACTCAAGTATTTGCGAAGAACGAAGGACTGGGTCCTTGTACTTGGTGGCAATGATACTTTGAGAGTAGATGGTTACAGTGATGCCAGCTTTCAGACGGATAGAGATAACTTCCGTTCTCAGTCAGGCTGGGTATTCTTATTAAATGGAGGAGCAGTTACTTGGAAGAGTTCCAAGCAAGATACAGTGGCTGATTCTACTTGTGAATCAGAGTATATAGCAGCAAGTGAAGCGTCGAAAGAAGCAGCTTGGTTGAGGAACTTCATTGGGGATCTCGGAGTTGTTCCAACCATCCAGGAGCCTATGGAACTGTTCTGCGATAATGAAGGAGTGGTTGCCTTGACAAAGGAACCGAGAGATCATGGTAAAACCAGACATATCGACAGAAAGTACCATTTCATCAGACATAGAGTAGAAGAAGGCCATCTTATAGTGAAGAGGGTGTCATCTGAAGATAACCCAACAGATCCCCTCACAAAGGGTCTGAGTAGGGCTAAGCATATTCAGCATGCTCGGAGCATAGGACTGAAAGATGATATTAGTTTTAGTAGTTAGATTAGTTTTGTTCTGAAACTTGTAACAAAGTAAATGTAATTGACTTTTGGTGATTAAATAATAAAGTATTATTTATAAGTTTGGGTTCTACCTTTTGTCAATTGTTTATTATTGTGTTTCATTTTTGCATGTTTTACTTCCCGAATAATAAGATTATTCAAACTCCACAGTCGCTCGTACTTTTGGAAGTAAGTAGTGAATCAAGACTGTCATGAACTGGATTGTAGATTGTCTAAGGATAGATATGGCAATAGATTTTGCTGCAACGTTCATGAGTACTCAGAAATTGAGATTTGAGTATTGGATAAACCCTCACTCAGAGTATTACTTCATGGAATTCATCATGAGTAATACTGAGACGATAATATCTTATAATCTTGAAACAGAGATATATGAGTTGTAATTTGCAAGTCGGCTATGCATTGGTAATACGAAAACACATCAGTAACTTGGTGTTATAAAACGTATTATCATGTATGGTTTGATGAGTAAAAGATACAAGCATATGAGTCAATGTTTATACGTTCCTTTTTCCTTAATGGCAAAAGCGATATCTATGGGCCCCTCGATGATTTGGTGTTGACTTATGTGCTGGGCCCAGCCAGGACTAAATTGATGTGTTCAATTAGAAGTCCTACATCATCACTAATCAGGAATCGGGAAACATAGATTCTAGACAAAGAGGTTGATTGTATTCCATGTCTTTTTTCTAGGGATATCTAGCATAATGAAGGATTATATGATCACTTATCTTAGGACACGTAACTGACTGGGTCAGAGTTCGGCAGCAGCTTTTTGGAAGCTACAATTTGCTGGTCAAATTTAGAAGGCATACTAGCAATTATAGTTACAGACTTATCCAAGTAGGAGACTGTTGGATTAGGCGTCTAAGCCCATAACTATAATTGGTATGTACTTGAATTGATAGCAGCACAGTCCTTTTGGGTTGCCCTCAAACCTAGCAACTAGACAAGGAAATTATGAAAGGAGAGATATTAATTTATTATAAGATTAATAAATTAATATAAATGAACTTATTCATATGTTAAAATATTAATATATTAATAAGAAATCATTTTGTTTAATTAATTGTTAGCCATAAATTAATTAGAATTAATTTCGGGGTTAAAAGAATTAATTATAAGGTGCAGGGACTAGTTTGCAATTATCTAATAGTTGAGTGGAAGGCTCTAGAACCCCCTTGGATAAGGGTGGACGAAATCTTTAGGGGAAACCCTAATAATTTCGTCCATAGGGGCTTGGATAAGGCCCTTGGGTTTGCTTAGGCCCTAAGCAAAGGATAACTAGGGTTTCCCCTAAACCCTAGATCCCTCAGCTATATAAGGAGCCTCCTGGTTCATGTTTTGGTCACTCTTTTCTTTTGAAGAAACCCTAAGGGCCGAAATTTTGCATACTCCCTCTCCCCTCTCTCATCTACTTTCCTTCTTGCTAGTTTGGGTGTGATTCCATTAGAGGCATTACACTTGTGGTGCTAAGCTTCCAAGAAGATCAAGATCAAGATCAAGGGAATTATCAATTGTTTACTATAACAATTGAAAGGTATGTAATTATTAAACCCTAGTTTGTAAATTTCGATTATAGCCTCTCTCCTCTAGGGTTCTTGTTTTGCAATTCAAAGTTGTATGTTCAATAGATAAAACATAGATCCAAAGTAGGTTGCATGTTAACTTAGGAATTGTTTTCTAGTTTATTTGTTTTACCTAAAACTCATCAAAATTGCCCCATCTTGCTGCACTTGTAGCAGCCTGATGATCCCAACCTACATGCTCCCTCATGCGACCTGCTGCATTTCCCGCAGTGGCCCGGCCCTCCTTGGCCTTTCGGCCTCCCATATGATCCTTTGGGCTTCTTCCCCGAAGCCCCAACCACCTGCCCCGCCTCTGTCTTTCTCTTTCAAATGTGCTCTAAATCAATCTCCCTTTCCCTCACCCTGGCAATCATGGACTCCAGGGTAGGGCATGCTGAAAAGCTAACATGCTCCTGGATGTCAGCCCGTAGCATGTCATGATAGCGGGTCCTCCTCATATCCTCATCTCCCGCATACTGGGGCACCAACAATGCCCTCTCCCGGAACTTGGCGGTGATCTCTGCCACAGTCTCCGTCGTATGCCGCATATCCAAGAACTCCCTGGCCAGCTGCTGAAGCTCGACAGTCGGCACAAACTCTGCCCTGAACCTGGTCGCGAAGTCCGACCAGGTCATAGCCTCGACAACCGAGGCTCCCAACGAGTCACCCACGGACTCCCACCAATCCCTAGCTCGATCTCGTAAACACCCTGCTGCAAACCTCACCTTTGCCCCCTCAGGGCAGAAGCTAATCATTTGTGCAGACTCAATGTCTGCAATCCATCGTCTGGCAGCTATGGGGTCCTTTGCCCCGTGAAAATCCGGCGCACCACTGCCCCAGAAGTCCTTGAAGGACAGTGTGTGAGATCCCGACTGGCTGGATGCCATGTCGCTCCTGAATGCCCGGAGGCGATCCTCCATCAACTCCAATATCCCTTCCTTGATCGACCCGAAAATAATGGGGGTTGACTCAAGGATGCCTCTGGTGATCTCTGAAGCGATGAACTCGCGTAGCCCCTCATCTACTGGCTCGGATCCTGATCCCGAACCTGATCCCTCTCTTATACTGCCAACTGCTGGCCTCGAACGTAGTACCACCATTCTGCAATACATAAATAATAACCGTTAGTGATACTGATACCTCTGGAGGGATCACTCCTACTACAAGTTTCCTGGTCTTATCTTGGCCCTCCTCGGTTCGGGTACGGATCCTCTGCTTTCAGTAGTACGGGCCCATACTACCTTCCACATCTATCCGTACCTTCTCCAAGGACTACCTTGACTCCACCAGGTCCCTTTCACTACCGTTGATCACTGCTATACTCATCCTAGGCTTGCCCTAGGAAAATCTCTAACTCCACTCTACTCGGTCCTCAGCTGCTGAAGGCCTCCTTGTAATGCCAGTTAGCCATTACCTGAATACCATCACACGTGGTGAGGCTCAGATAATCATTCGAGTAACAGACTCGGCTCCACAACAGTTAGACTCAGACAAGAGCTGCGCAATAGAGCCAAGTCCAGCACTCTAAGATTATCCAACCCTGAGCACATGTGACGCGACGTATTCACCTAATGTCTAACTCCCATCACTCAAAGTCCTATGAAGCACAAAGCAAGCAGAATTCAGACCACAGGAAACAATCTCAAGTAAATCCGTCCTCATAAAGAGAAACCGACTAGCATACAATGCTAAACTCATACTATCAGGTATAACCTAAACAGGCTATCCTACTATTGTCTGCTCAATTCTAGCATGCAGTTTTCATTCAATGAAGCACATAAAGCAGGAACATAAGGCATCACTCCTAGATCCTTAGTCCTAGTCTAGCATGTTGTTCTACTGAAACGGATAAACATAACATAAGCTTGTACGGGTACTTTGGGGAATACTTACTTGAGCTCGGCCGGTCGCGCACATCACACACTTCGTTCCTTCTTAAAACTCTTTACTTAGCTTTTAGAAAATATTTTCTTCTTTAAAATCTTTTAATCCCTCGATTTGAGTTCAGTCACCCCCAAAGGTGTGTCCGAATCCCTCAAACCAAGGCTCTGATTCCAACTTGTAACGTCCCAAAAATACGAGCCAAAAATTTCATTTTTAAAACATATACTTAGTAAAACATTAGAAATAAAACGTTCACCGATCATAACATTTCATAAAAGATATCGCATGTCTGGAAAAACATTTTCATAAAATATAATAAATGTCAGAGTACAAATCCCCAAGAAGATCTCATAGTGCGGAATATGAGACATGTGTGTGTTGGGCCGCTACCGCGCCAGCTCCTTCCCCTTCGAAGAAGAGGTACCAGAAACCAAAACTGAAAACTATAAGCACGAAGCTTAGTGAGTTTTCCCCATAATACCTCATACCATACAAACATACAATGAACAGCTAGGAGATACGGGCCTCGCCCACACTCCGCTAGCTGGGAGATACGGGCCTCGCCCACACTCCTCTATCTGGGAGATACGGACCTCGCCCACACTCTACTCTCAGAGAGATACGGGCCTCGCCCATACTCAGCTGCTAACCCATAATATACAAGTATCACACAGACAACGAGTATAGACAATTCTATCATACTGGCATATATCATAATCAACTCAACCAAGAGATACGGGCTAGGCCCACACTCTAATACTAACATCTCGTCTATACGGGCCGGCCTTGGTGCCTTAGACCCGTTACTACTGGAAGGAAACTCACCTCGAAGAGTAGTTACCGAAGGTCTGACCGCTAGACGTCTGGCTGCTGCACCGGTAATCCTCCGGCTACAAACCCATAAACATAGATTAGCCACTCATAAATACCCTTAGGTCAATTGACTGACCCATCCCTGGTCCAAGGTCAACTCTTGGTCAAATTCAACTTCCAGTTGACTGGACTCGCCGAGTCGTGGCACAGACTCGCCGAGTCCTTCTCCTACTAACCCGGTCATACTCGCCAAGTCCCTCTTTCCACTCACTGAGTCACCCTTGACTCACTACTCGGGACTATGGAACCGACTCGTGGTCTGACTCGCCAAGTCCGAGAGCAACTTGCCGAGTTCCACGAGCAGGTCCCCCACTCGCTCCCAATCCTCACCAGAACATCCACAAGAGGATTTGGGGTTTTGGGACTACATTACCCTATTGACCCCTCGTGCAGATATGAAGGGTTGGACCTTCAACACTTAAATCCCTTCTTACTCAATGAAAGTTCATATGACTCGCCGAGTTTGAAGAACATCTCGGCGAGTTCCAGGCAATCTTCATAGGACTCGCCGAGTTGTTCTACCAACTCGCCGAGTCTAAGACCATCTTCATAGAACTCGCCGAGTTCCACTTTGGGACTCGCCGAGTCCCTACGACCCACTTCCCATACAGACCAAAACTGAGACATGCAACGCTTCTAACCCATAGATCTAGGCTCCTAGGGCATGCTTATCACGTAAAGTTGCAAACTTTACGTGCATGCATGGCCCTATGAGCTCAAGAAGGCAATTCCATGCTTCTTAAGGGGTCATACACTCAATAGGGACCTCAATAACCCCAACCACAGAGACTTTATACTTCTAGGATGTCCATAAGGTCCCAATCTTAAGTCCTTTCAGAACTTAAAGCATAAATACATGGAATTTAAAGTTTTAGGGCTTGAAACCACTAATTTGGGACAAAAATGGGATATAATGAACTAATGATCAAGGTAAGAACTTTTCTACCTGAATGGAAGCTTCTCACAGTGTAGATCCTGGATCTACCTCCCCTCCTTGCACACTTCAACCTCTTCTTCCTTTCTCTAAGCTCCAATCCTTCTCCACAAGGCCAAAATCACTCTTAAGAACAATATGGGGGCTAGGGTTTCTCTCTACAGCTCTCTGGAAGTGTTAGGGACTGAAGAGGCCAAGTTAGAGCGTTTAAATAGGGTGCAAACGCCCGGATTAGGGTTTTTGTCCAAACAGGGTCTACTCGCCGAGTCCGGGAACCGACTCGCCGAGTACAAAGTTCAAACCCCGCGCCTTATCCCGCTCCTACTCAACGAGTTGGTCCTTCAACTCGCCGATTCCAAGGTAAAAATGCATAAAATTAAAATATTAGCCACAAGAAATACGTACCAGGAACCAGGTGCTACACTTCTCAATCTTGATCTCTTGCCTTATGGTAACACGGCTGCCCACCATGTCTTCCAAGTAGTTAAGCAGCTCACCCTTTCCTATCAATGTACTTTTCATTTATCAAGGTGCTTTCCTTTTATGTGTTCAAATGAGAACTCATAGAACTCACATGCATAATTAACTCAATTTGACGGCACATAAACAAGATAGTGTCAACACGATAGGTTGTAAACCTCAAGTCGTGTGCTAGTGATGATCCATAAGGTTTAATTTTGATTTGTTCTTGAGACCATTAAGACTCCCACTGACTCCTTGACATATAAGATTCTCTTGTCAATAAACATTTCTTGACAAACAAATATTCAAGAGTTATTGTAGCTTTTATCAAAACAAAACACTTCATAGAATTGGTCCTAGTTATTCTTTATCTTATCCAAGACATCACAACTTTCCACATTTGATGAATGTTATAAACCTTCCTAATACTTGTCACTCAATTTCACAATCTTAACTTTAAGACTTGTTTTTGGAACAAAGTATGTTTGACCTTTTGATTTCACCATTTCCTCAATTTTTTTTATTCCTCTTCTCAAACATACCATTGTACTAAGACTCACTTAGAGGATCAATTGAGATATGGTTCTTAATCATTAAGACCTATCATAAAACATAATAAAAGGTACTCTCCCTTCTTAGAATAGCGAAACTTTTATCTTTCTGCCTACTTGATTCTTATTATTCGTTCTGCCATTGATCTAAACTCTTTCAATCAATTCAGAATTATACTTAATCTTATAAGTA
The DNA here is from genome assembly GCF_051521515.1 of Lactuca serriola. Lineage (NCBI taxonomy): Eukaryota > Viridiplantae > Streptophyta > Magnoliopsida > Asterales > Asteraceae > Lactuca > Lactuca serriola. The sequence goes on along the minus strand of NC_136416.1, from coordinate 130,774,924 downwards.
TAATCATATCCACTAAACCTTTAGTAAATCATGACGAATATCTTTGTCTCTCTTGTGGTGGACTTGATCAACACACAACCTTGTGTACTTGATCTCCTAGTCCTTCACTTGACACTTTGTCAACGAATTAGTCTAATTTCCAAATATGAAATTTCTCATTCATCATGCAACCAAATTGTATGATTCCAAGTTTCTATCCAATTGAACCTTGGGCGATGAGAAACTCTCCCTATTTGGTAAATATCAACATTTCCACAAATAACATAATTAAGAATCAAATCCATTATTGCTAATAATAGAAACATTCAAACATCAATTTTTCATACATGCCATTGCAAGGATAAATAAATAAACAAAATGAAAATTTATTTTATTGCAGAAAAATTTGTCCTTACAATGCAACTCATTGAAAAACTATGCTAATACATATATTTCTTAGCAATCTATTCTAACTCTAAGTAGTAGCTCAAGATTCTAATCTTCAAGTAATGCGATCGAAATCCATTTCTTCACGATTAGATTCCGCTCACTTCTTCCCTTAAGCTTCCGCTCTTTTCTTCGATCCTACAAGACATCGAAATGTAATATTATCACATCATGTATTAAGAATCTAGAATAGGAACTTAAAAGAGTTAGTTAATGGAATTTACCTAAAGTAGAGCCATATGTTTTGACTCTCCCATCTCTTAGATCTCTTAGGTAAATAGGGCAGCTTCGTCTCCAATGCCCCTTCTCGTGGCAATAAAAGCAAATTGACTCTTTTGGAACAGCACACGGAACTACTTCTTACTTTGCCTTTCTCTTATGATCAACCTTTTCGATCACGGCATGCCTTTCGTTGCCATTGCCTATATCCATCGAGTTCTGGAAGGCCGATCCACCAATCAACTTTGCTTTCCCAGTGCGCCAAATCATTGCTGATTCAGCAGCAATAAGCATATAGGTGAGACCAATGAGGGTTACGTCGTGGTTCATCATATAGTACTCTCTTACGAACTCACCATATGAGTTAGGAAGTGACTGAAAAACCTAGTCAATAGCCAGCTCCTCACAGACAACAGATCCCAACATTCTGAACATATCAATGTGTGACTTTATCTCTAGGACGTGTGCACACACCGACTTTCCTTCTTCATGTCTACTTGCCAAAAGGGCTTGAGTGAGCTTGAACTTTTCAAGCCTTCAAACTTGTGGGTTAGGGAGAATAATTGGAGGAGGTGGAGGAAGTGAAGCATGATCTCTTGTTCCTTGATCAAATCGTGGAATATCATCTTCATGTGGAAAGCTTGTTCCATGGGATTTGGGAATACCATAGTTGTCATACTTTGCGTAACAACCCGAAATTTCATATCACTTTTTTTAACTCAACTTGTAATCCAATTTGATCAACCAAACGTCGTTTCCAAATTCATTTCCGATTTCGTCATTTTATTAAGTCATTAACTTATATCAATCTAAAATGACTTAATGGGTGTCTTAATGTCATTAAGGATCATTTTAACACTCCATTATAACTATCGGAATAATTTTAGAATCGACCATATCAGGTCACGACAATTTGGTCGGGTATGACCAAAAGCCCCACTTAACGTCGGTATCGGGTAGAATTCCGTCGTGTCCAATTCCCGAACACTATATAAGTGATTCAAAGCTATCATTTGAAGCTTTTGGCCATTTCTTCCATAAACATTTCCAACCTCTCTCCTCAAACTAGAATTTAAGGTCCAAATCTCAAGTTTAAGGCTTCAAATCTTTGAGGTAACTTCCCTAGCTTGCTATACAACCTCTTTAGCCTTCAAATTAGAGTATAATCTATGGATTAGGACCAACATTATGTGTTTATGGTCCTAGAACTATCCTAGGCCGTAAACTCATATAAATGAGGGTTTTTGAGCCAAATAACCCTTCCAAATCATAGTTGGGACTTAGATAGGACCTTAAGGCTTGCAAATTGAGACTTAAAACAATTAAAACATGAATTATATGGGACAAAAGAGAGTTTACGGCCAAGGCTCCTTCTTGGGCCGTAAACTCCTCTAAAATGGGGGATTAAGTGCCTTAAATCATGTTAGAATGCCTTGAAACTCAACAAATAGCTTTGTGGTAAATCCTAGATCCATTTAAAAATAGTTTAAGGGTTTGTAACACATTAAAAATGCCACATATAGGAGTTTACGGCCTAGGAGCATACCCTTGGCCGTAAACTCATGAAACTTGGTCAAAAGATGCATCAAATTCACTTAAATGGCTTGCATAAATTTCTAGAACCACATGTGATTGTTTTAAGCATCAAAAACTAATTTTTCAAGAGCATAGGAGAGTTTATGGCCATAGAACATGCTTCTAGGCCGTAAACTCCTAAAAATATGTTAAATCGTGCTCTAAATTCATAACAAGGCTTGGAAAATTAACTAGAATCACATGTGATTGTTCTTTGTACCTAAAATGAATTGTTTTTGACCATAATAGAGTTTACGGCCGTAAACTCCATGTTTAAGGCCGTAAACTCCCTTTTAAAATGTTATAAATCCAAACAAACCATTCCAAGGCATTTTAGAAATCCATTCCAACAATCCCCATGTCCAAACAAGCCATTAAACACCTAAATTCACACCAACATGAGTTTACGGCCGTAAACTCATGTATGGGTGTGTTTTGTGGTTGTAAACTCATTTAAATGTTTACTCTTGGGGAGTAAACTCAAGTCCCAAGTCCCTAGTGCCAATACATATGGACATTATTACATTTTACATAGGGACATCGCGAGTAAACAATCCCCGAACCAACGTCTAGTATCCAAAACCGACACATTTCCGAGTCCGGTGAGTTCATACCCCTACCTTTTTTCACTGTTTTTCACCGTTTTCAAGGGGGGGAACACAAGCAAAGTACAAGGGTTCTTGTACTCAAAACTTATTTTCGTGAGTGTGTGTTTCACAAATTCTATGCTTTTAATACTGATATACGCAACTGATAATTGGTAGAGCATACAGATCACATAAACACTTATTTGTGAAATGGTTTTATAAACTGTTATGCTTTATATATTTCACAAATGATTTTTCATATTTTATCAGTTAAAAGCATTACATTAGAATAATTGAACATATGATTTGTACATTGTTTGTCCTCAGTAACACTCCACAGAGATACGCGAGTGGAGGATCATCTTATTATTACTAGTAAATTTGTTATTCCTGTATGATTGGAGACACGTCCTCGGCAAACACTCCACAGAGATACGCGAGTGGAGGACTACACCCGTAACCAGAATCTCTGGGATTTAGAGAGCGTGACTTGAGTGTATAGATCTATACGAGGCTGACTACCCCACACCTGGCTGCTAGCTACAGCAGAACCGAAATGGTTCAAGGGTGACGAAAGTCATAAGTATGTGGACTACTTATTGCCACAGGTTTAGTCCATTGTATGGTTATGGAACTCGCAACTAGGATAACAGAGATTTACTTATAGTAATAATGAACCACTTATTACATTTTACAGATAACCCGGTTTTGGTTTACATCTTTTACATCTTTTACATCTTTTACATAAGGTAACCAACATTCAGGAAAGTATGGGACTATCCTGGGGAAAAACAATGAACACAACTACGTATACATCTTTTACAGTGATAATCAACATTCAGGAAGGTATAGGACCTTCCTGGGAAACCTTGTACATAACTAGGTCTAACAGAATACATCTTTCACAACTAAAACCAACATACATGAAAGCATGGTGCATTCCTGGGTAACATATACACAACCAGAAAAGTGTAATAAAAGGAATAACATTACATCTTTTACAATAACTAACATTCAGGAAAGTATGGGACTTTCCTGGGAATACACTGGTACATAAACGGAATAAAACAACGAATTGGATAACTAAACTATACTTTACTTTTGTGAAACAACAACCAACTTTTAAGAAAATGTGGGATTTTATTGGTGTGTGTTATATTTTCAGAAACAGAAAGGAAACATAAACATTTTCACAAATTAAAACTACTTATGAACTCACCAGCGTTATGCTGATTTTCAAACCGCTTGTGTTCTCAGGTCAACGATAGTACAGGTACCCGAAGACTTACTTAATCCAGGACGGTGTGCGTGCAAGGCTCGTTCGTTTTGTTCATATCTATACTATGTATCACAACTGTATAAATTGTGTCTTTTGAAACAAATTGTAAAACTTTTAATATGTAGTGTAATGTTTGTTTCACTATACTTACTATGTAAACTGGATTTGATACTTAACGTGGAGTCAACCCCGGAAATGTTTCCGCCTTCGGTTTTCGGGGTGTGACAGATTGGTATTAGATCCCTTGTTTATAGTGAATTAAGTATACCAAACCTTACATGGTATAAAACTATAAACACTAAAGGGCCTCAGTGCTCTGAATTAAAAGTATTTTCAAACTACAAGTATTTTCAAAAATATACAAGTATACCGAACCGTCGAGATCCGTAACTTCAAGTAGAACAGAACATAAGTAAATGGGTGTTGTGTACTGCGGTTAAACCTGGGCAGTTATGTAGTCGTGTCTAGGGTCAATATAGTCTGGCCAACTATATTCAATCGAGACACGGCCAACATGTGCTTGGGAATGATTGTGGTATGCGGCATGCCTAAAACTTACCCTAATACCACAAACATCGAACTAGTGTCATATCGAATCATGAAATACTATGGGATTATTTCTGGAAACAGTCCTTCATAGAAATCCTCGTGCATGCCTTGATCCTTAATTGTTCCGTTAGCGATAAATTATCTGCTTTGATAACTCCTTTCCGCTTTATCGCTTATCGCTTACTCGGAATATTTGTATATCTGTGATATCTCTCGATTTGATTCAGAGGACTTACCATCCTCTCTTTCTTGATCTTATTAGATCAAGATGCCTCCCAGAAGAAGATCCAGCTCTAACAACCCTCCTCCACCTCCTCCTGAAATCGATCCTGTGTTATTTCAAACAGCTATTACCGCCGCGGTGGCAGCTGCCATGTCCCAACTAAACACCGGTGGTTCCGGTGGTTCCGGTGGTTCAAGAGGCAGTAATCAGAATCAAGATAGTGACCAGGAACGCCGTAAGGAGGGTTCCTACAAGGACTTCATGCATGCGAAGCCTTCTTTCTTCAATGGCACTGGTGGTGTCATTTCCTTATCCCGATGGTTCGAGAGAATCGAACCCATCTTCGAAATCTGTGTCTGTGCTGAGTTCGATAAGGTCAAGTTCGCAGCTTGTACCTTCCTTGATAAAGCATTGACTTGGTGGAATGGCCGAGTCAAATCCTTGACCCTCCCCGTAGCCAATGCCATGAGCTGGGAAGCTATGAAAGAACTCCTCTTTGCTGAATATTGTCCCCGAGGTGAAATGCAGAAGCTAGAGCACGAGCTCTGGTGTAGCACCCGGTTCCTGGTACGTAAATGTTATTTGAGTATTTCCTTTCTTTTAGCCTTGGACTCGGCGAGTTATAGGTCCGACTCGCCGAGTGGATGCGGGACCCGGGACACGTTTAAGTTGGCGACTCGGTGGAGTCACAACCGTTGGATGAAACCCTAAGTTTCAGGGGTTTGCACCCTATTTAAAGGACTTATCCGCCCAGGCCAGCCCCCATTCTCTCCCCAGAGCTCCCAACCCTCGTTCTAAGCTTGTTCCTTGAGAGTTTGAGGCTATTGTGTGTGTTCTTGAAGGTTTTGAGGAAAAGGGGAAGTAGATCAAGAGGAAGGAAAGGAATCCAGGCATCTTTGCACTCTTTCAGCAGTTCCTTTGAGGTATAATCCGTTTTTCCCCTGTTTCTATGCTTATTACTTCATGTAAGTCATTCTTGAGCCAAACCCCAAGTTTGTATGTGCAAATTATTTCGTAATAGGCTGATTGGCCCTTAGATCTAGGCAAGATTGAGCTCCAGGAGCTCAGATCTGTTAGCTTTATGGCCCCATGTTGCTTGCTCAGCCTAGATCTACCCTTTTGAGGCATTTTGAGCCCTAAAATCCATATTGGTGAATATCCACACGTAAAGTTAGAAACTTTACGTGTGATTCGTGTCCTAGAAGTCCAGATTTGTGAATGGCATGGACTGAAATCGGGCAAATCCGTGTATTTAGTGGGTGCATGGCAACGACTCGGCGAGTCTGTTTGCGAGTCTCCGAGTTTGTCCCCTTTTTGTAGTGTCAAGTGAGCAGTGAGTCACGGGGTGTGACTCAGTGAGTCGGAAGCTTAACTCATCTATGGAGGTACTCGGCGAGTCAATTCCCTGACTCGGCGAGTTCAAGGCAATCTCCTTAGATCAAGAACATACTCGGCGAGTTGTTCATACAACTCGGCGAGTCGCAACATAAGTGTTCTTCGGATGAAGATGGACTCGACGAGTTGTTCATACAACTCGGCGAGTCTTAGCATAAGTGTTCATCGGGTGAAGATGAACTCGACGAGTTGTTCATACAACTCGGCGAGTAGGATGAAGGACTTGAATATTGGTTAAGAAGGCGAACCCGTCGAGTCGTCGCCTAACTCGACGGGTAGGATCGGGATTCAGGGCAGTCGTTTGGGTAGGGACTCGGCGAGTTGGAAAGCCAACTCGGCGAGTCGGGTCAACTGAAAGTTGACTCTGACTTTGACTTAGGGCAAGGTCAGGGGTAAAATGGTCATTTTACCCAAAGGTCAGTGAGTAGTGTTTGATTGAGTATATTGTGGGAATTGCAGCCGGAGGGTTTCCGGAGCAGCAGCAGCAGCAGCAGTAGGTGATCAATTCCCACACAGACCAGCAGCTATTTCGAGGTGAGTTTCCTTTCCAGTAGGAACGGGTCTAAGGCACCAAGGCCGACCCGCGTAGACGAGATGCTAGTACTAGAGTGTGGGCCGAGCCCATATCTCTGGGTTTAGTCAAGTATGATATATATGTTAATATGATAGAGTTGCTTATACTTGTTGTCTGCGTGATACTTGTATGTTATGGGTTAGCGGTTGAGTGTGGGCAGGTCCCGTATCTCTCCGAGGTTGGAGTGTGGGCTAGGCCTGTATCTCCCAGATAGCGAAGTGTGGGCAGGGCCCGTATCTTCACAAGTGTGGGCGAGGCCCGTATATCCCGGCTAGCGAAGTATGGGCAGAGCCCGTATCTTCCCGAGTGTGGGCAAGGCCCGTAACTCCTAGCTAAACATTGGTTGTTATATGTTGCATGGTATGGGGTATTATGGGGGAACTCACTAAGCTTTGTGTATACAGTTTTCAGTTTTGGTTTCAGGTACCTCGTCAGCTAGGGGAAAGGAGTCGGCGCGGTAGCAGCATGTCACACACCCACTCTCCGGTTTTCGCATTTACGAGCCTCACTGGGATTTGTACTCTGATATTTTGATTGAATGTATGAATTGGCTTTTAGACATGGTTCACTTTGTGTTATGATTTGACCAAACAATGTTTTTAGTTATTAATATTTTCTAAAGTAATGTTTTTAAAACAAAATTTTTGGTCGTGAAAATTGGGTCGTTACAAGTTGGTATCAGAGCCCTGGTTTGAGGGATTCGGACACACCCTCGGGAGTGTCTGAACTCAAATCGAGGGATTAAAAGATTTTCTAAAAGAAAATGTTTTCTAAAATTGAGAAAAGAGTTTTGAGAAAGAACGAAGTGTGTGATGTGCGCGACCGGCCGAGCTCAAGTAAGTATTCCCCAAAGTACCCATACAAGTTTATGATATGTTTATCAGCTTTTATAGAACAGCATGCTAGAATAGGACTAAGGATCTAGGAGTGATGCCTTATGTGCCTGCTTTATGTGTTTCAGTTGTATGAAAAATTGCATGCTAATTATTGAGTAGACAGTGAGTAGGATAGCCTGATTAGGTTATGCCTGGTAGTATGAGCTTAACACTTTATGCTAGCTCAGTTCCTGAAAGCAGATAGAGTTGATTGAGATGGTTACCCTTATCTGAATGCTGCTTGCTTCGTGCTACGTGGGACTCTGAATAATGGGAGTTAGCTATTAGGCGAATGCGTCACGTCATATGTGATCAGGGTTGAATAATCTTAGAGTGTCGGATTTGATCCTACTGCGCAGCTCTTGTTTGAGTCCAACCGTTGTAGGGACGAGTCAGGTACTCAAAGGATTATCTGAGCCTCGTCACATGTGATGGTATTCGGGTAATGGCTAATTGGCATTACAAGGAGGCCTGCAGCAGCTAAGGACTGGTTAGAGTGGAATTAGAGATTTCCCTAGGGTAAGCCTAGGATGAGTATAGCAGTGATCAGCAGTAGTGAAAGGAATCTGGTGGAGTCGAGGCATTCCTTGAAGAAGGTATGGATAGATGTGGAAGGTAGTATGGGCCCGTACTACTAAAACCAGAGGATCCGTACCCGAACCAAGGAAGGCCAAGATAAGACCATGGAACTTGTAAGTAGTTGTGATCCCTCAGGAAGTATCAGTATCACTAATGTTTGTTATGATGCATTGTAGAATGGTTGTACTTCGATCGAGGCCGGTAGATGGCGGTTCAGGAGAGGGGTCAGGTTCGGGATCAGGTTCCGAGCCGGTTGATGTGGGACTATGCGAGTTCATCGCGTCAGAGATTACCAGAGGCATCCTTGAGTCGACCCCCATTCTCTTTGGGCCGATCAAGGAAGGGATCAAGGAGTTGATGGAGAATCGCCTTCGGGCATTCAGGAGTGATATGGCATCTAGCCAGTCAGGATCTCGCACGCTGTCCTTCAAGGACTTCAGGGGCAGTGGTGCACGGGATTTCCATGGGGTGAAAGACCCCATTGCTGCCAGGCGATGGATTGCAGACATCGAGTCTGCCCGGTTGACTAGCTTCTGCCCCGAGGGGTCGAAGGTGAGGTATGCAGCAGGATGTTTACGGGACCGAGCCCGGGATTGGTGGGAGTCAGTGGGTGACTCGTTGGGAGCCTCAGCTGTCGAGGCAATGACCTGGTCGGACTTTGTGACCAGGTTCAGGGCAGAGTTTGCGCCGGCTGTCGAGCTTCAGCAGCTGGCCAGGGAGTTTTTAGACATGAGGCAAACGACAGAGACTGTGGCGGAGATCACCGCCAAGTTCCGGGAGAGGGCTTTATTGGTGCCCCAGTATGCTGGTGACGAGGACATGAAGAGGACTCGTTACCATGATATGCTACGAGCTGACATCCGGGAGCATGTTAGCTTTTCGGCTTGCCCTACCCTGGACTCCATGATTGCCAGGGCGAGGGAGAGGGAGATAGATTTGGAGCACATCCGGAAACGGAAATTAGAGGAGGGTCATACAGGAGGGGCTTCGGGGAAGAAGCTCAAGGGATCAGATGGTAGGCCGAAAGGCCAGTCAGGACCGAGCCGCAGCGGGAAATGCGGCAGGACGCATGTGGGGGCATGTAGGATGGGATCAGTAGGCTGTTACAAGTGCGGCAAGGCAGGGCACTTTAGCATGGATTGTACTACTCCAGTTTCAGCTATTCAGACATCAGAGTTGTTGTGTTTTCACTGCAACCAGAGGGGCCACAAGAAGGCCAATTTCCCCCAGTTGACAATTGCAGCGCCAGTGAAGGCGCCAGCTCCAGCGACCCTGCGGATCACGGATGGTCGGCAGGGCAAGGCAGAGGCTCCAGTGGTGAGGAGCCGGGCATTCCAGCTGACTACCGAGGAGGCACGCGCCGCACCCGATGTGGTGACGGGATCGTTCCATGTGAACGGTCTTCCAGTTCAGGTGTTGTTCGACTCGAGTGCGTCCCGATCATTTGTTTCCCTTGCGCTTAGCAAGAAGTTTCACGAGTCATCGGGCGAGTTAGATTGCCCTTTGGAGGTGGAGATTGCTGACGATCGATCAGTGCGAGCATCGATTGTATTTTGAGATTACGTGCTGCGTTTGTTCGAGGAGCGCTATTTGGTAGATTTGGTTCCCATTCCATTGCGTGGGAACAAGGTGATTATAGGCATGGATTGGCTGAGCCCTAATGGGGCGGTGATAGATTGCATGCAGCAGCTAGTGCGGGTCAAGACCCCAAGCGGGGGAGAGTTAGTGATTCATGGTGAGAGGCCTCAGTATGGACCCGCTGTATGTTCAACAGCGAGGGCTAGGCACTACCTTCAGCAGGGATGCGTAGGATATGTCGCGTATGTGATGGATACCCGGGAGGCGGGTAAGGCGACAGTGAGCGAGGTTCCGGTGGTCCGAGACTTTGCAGATGTTTTCCCAGAGGAGCTTCCTGGGATACCTCCGGAGCGACAGGTGGAGTTCCGGATTGACCTTGTTCTTGGTGCGGCTCCGATAGCCAAGGCACCGTATCGGTTGGCTCCTCCCGAGATGCAGGAGTTGTCTACGCAGCTGCAGGAGCTGCTAGACAAGGGATTTATTCATCCGAGCAGTTCACCCTGGGGAGCCCCGATTCTGTTTGTGAAGAAGAAGGACGGGTCGCAAAGGCTGTGTATAGATTATCGGGAGCTGAACAAGGTAACAGTGAAGAACTGTTACCCGCTTCCGAGGATTGATGACCTCTTTGACCAGCTTCAGGGAGCATCTTGGTTCTCCAAGATTGATTTGCGTTCGGGTTATCATCAGATGAGGGTCAGGGAGGAGGATATGCAGAAAACCGCGTTTCGGACGCGCTATGGCCATTATGAGTTCGTGGTGATGCCGTTTGGGCTCACCAATGCTCCTGTCGCATTCATGGACCTCATGAACCGCGTATGCAGACTGATGCTGGATCGGTCTGTGATAGTCTTTATCGATGATATCTTGGTTTATTCCAAGACTCGGGAGGAACAAGAGGAGCATCTGAGAGAGGTGTTGGAGACCTTGAGGAGGGAGAGCTTGTATGCCAAGTTCTCCAAGTGTGAGTTTTGGTTGCGCGAGGTGCAATTTCTTGGACACCTTGTCAACTAGAACGGGATTCTGGTCGATCCGGCCAAGGTCGAGGCCGTGATGAGATGGGAGGTTCCGAAGTCTCCATCTGAGATTTGGAGTTTCCTGGGATTGGCAGGCTACTATCGGAGATTTATCCAGGATTTCTCCAAGATAGCCGTACCCCTGACGCGGCTGACGAAGAAAGTCGTGGTCTTTCGGTGGGGACCCGAGCAGCAGGCTGCATTTGAGACGCTGAGACAGAGATTGTGTGAGGCGCCGATCTTAGCCCTGCCAGAGGGCGTAGAGGATTTTGTGGTTTATTGTGATGCGTCCATTTCTGGGTTGGGCGCGATACTGATGTAGAGGGGGCATGTCATTGCCTACGCTTCGAGGCAGCTCAAGCCTCACGAGGCGAACTACCCGACGCACGATTTGGAGTTGGGGGCGGTGGTATTTGCCCTCAAGATTTGGCGGCATTACCTCTATGGGGTTCGATGTACCATCTACACGGACCACAAGAGTTTGAGGTACCTCATGGATCAGCCGAATCTGAACATGAGGCAACGTCGATGGTTGGACGTGGTGAAGGATTATGATTGTGAGATCCTTTACCACCCGGGGAAGGCCAATGTGGTGGCCGATGCGCTTAGCCACAAGGCGGCGCCGATCAGGGACGTTTGTATGAGGATGACCGTGGTGACTCCCCTGTTGGAGCAGATTCGGGAGGCTCAATAGGAGGCTATCAAGGAGGAGCATCAGAAGACCGAGCGTGTGGTGGGTCAGGTTTCCTCCTTTGATTATGATAGCCGACGACTATTGACACTGCACCGTAGGGTGTGGGTGCCGTATCACGGAGGCGTGCGCCAGATTTTGATGGAGGAGGCGCACAAGTCCCGATTCTCTATTCATCCCGGGGCGACGAAGATGTATAGGGATCTTCGTCTAGACTATTGGTGGCCCTGCATGAAGCGGGAAGTGGCATGGTATGTCGAGCGATGTTTGACCTGCAGGAAGGTCAAGGCCGAACATCAGAGACCGCATGGCAAGATGCAGCCGTTGGATATTCCAACGTGGAAATGGGAAGATATCACGATGGATTTTATCACGAAGCTTCCAAGGACCGCACGTGGAGTGGATTCGATTTGGGTCATCGTGGATAGATTGACCAAGAGTGCTCACTTTATTCCGATTTAGGAGAGCATATCGGCCGAGAAATTGGCCGACATCTATATCAGGGAGATTGTGGCACGGCATGGGGTGCCAGTATCGGTGATCTCGGACAGGGATGTGCGTTTTACTTCCAGGTTTTGGAAGAGATTCCATGACGAGTTGGGCACTCGTCTGCATTTTAGCACTACCTTTCACCCGCATACGGATGGGCAGAGCGAGCGGACCATCTAGACTCTGGAGGATATGCTGCGGGCGTGCGTGCTAGACTTCGGTGGTAGCTGGGATACCTATCTTCCCCTGGCCGAGTTCTCCTACAACAACAACTATCACGCGAGTATCGACCTCCCTCCCTTCGAGATGTTGTACGGACGGAGGTGTAGGACCCCGATATGTTGGGGTGAAGTTGGCCAGAGGGTCATGGGGAGCACCGAAGTGGTGCTCAAGACGACCGAGAGGATCCAGCAGGTCCGGAGCAGGCTTCAGACTGCTCAGAGTCGGCAGAAAAGTTATGCCGACAAGCGTCGATCCGATTTGGAGTTCCAAATCGGGGGATATGGTTCTCCTGAAGGTGTCGCCCTGGAAAGGCGTCATTCGATTCAGGAAGCGAGGCAAGTTGGGCCCGCGATTCATCGGACCGTTCAGGGTCGTAGCCGGGTAGGCAAGGTAGCGTATAGGTTGGATCTGCCAGCCGAGCTTAGCCAGATCCACAGCACTTTCCATGTTTCTCAGTTGCGAAAGCGCCTAGTGGACGATTCTGCAGTAGTACCTTTGGAGGATATTCAGGTTGATGACAGCCTGAATTACATCGAGCGCCCAGTCGCAATCCTCGACAGGAAGTCGAAGGATTTGAGGAACAATAAGGTGGAGCTAGTGAAGGTGCAATGGCAGCACCGCAAGGGTTCGGAATGGACTTGGGAGCCGGTGGACGAGATGATGGAGCATTATCCCGAGCTGTTTCAGGATCGAGCAGCAGACTTCGAGGACGAAGTCTAAAATAAGTGGGGGAGATTTGTAGCACCCGGTTCCGGGTACGTAAATGTTATTTGAGTATTTCCTTTCTTTTAGCCTTGGACTCGGCGAGTTATAGGTCCGACTCGCCGAGTGGATGCGGGACCCGGGACACGTTTAAGTTGGCGACTCGGCGAGTCCATATCCTGGACTCGGCGAGTCACAACTGTTGGATGAAACCCTAAGTTTCAGGGGTTTGCACCCTATTTAAAGGACTTATGCGCCCAGGCCAACCCCCATTCTCTCCCCAGAGCTCCCAACCCTCGTTCTAAGCTTGTTCCTTGAGAGTTTGAGGCTATTGTGTGTGTTCTTGAAGGTTTTGAGGAAAAGGGGAAGTAGATCAAGAGGAAGGAAAGGAATCCAGGCATCTTTGCACTCTTTCAGCAGTTCCTTTGAGGTATAATCCGTTTATCCCCTGTTTCTATGCTTATTACTTCATGTAAGTCATTCTTGAGCCAAACCCCAAGTTTGTATGTGCAAATTATTTCGTAATAGGCTGATTGGCCCTTAGATCTAGGCAAGATTGAGCTCCAGGAGCTCAGATCTGTTAGCTTTATGGCCCCATGTTGCTTGCTCACCCTAGATCTACCCTTTTGAGGCATTTTGAGCCCTAAAATCCATATTGGTGAATATCCACATGTAAAGTTGGAAACTTTACGTGTGATTCGTGTCCTAGAAGTCTAGATCTGTGAATGGCATGGACTGGAATCGGGCAAATCCGTGTATTTAGTGGGTGCATGGCAACGACTCGGCGAGTCGTTCATGTGACTCGGCGAGTCTGTTCGCGTGTCTCCGAGTTTGTCCCCTTTTCGTAGTGTCGAGTGAGCAGTGAGTCACGGGGTGTGACTCAGTGAGTCGGAAGCTTAACTCATCTATGGAGGTACTCGGCGAGTCAATTCCCTGACTCGACGAGTTCAAGGCAATCTCCTTAGATCAAGAACAGACTCGGCGAGTTGTTCATACAACTCAGCGAGTCGCAGCATAAGTGTTCTTCGGATGAAGATGGACTCGACGAGTTGTTCATACAACTCGGCGAGTCTCAGCATAAGTGTTCATCGGATGAAGATGAACTCGACGAGTTGTTCATACAACTCGGCGAGTAGGATGAAGGACTTGAATATTGGTTAAGAAGGCGAACCCGTCGAGTCGTCGCCTAACTCGACGGGTAGGATCGGGATTCAGGGCAGTCGTTTGGGTAGGGACTCGGCGAGTTGGAAAGCCAACTCGGCGAGTCGGGTCAACTGAAAGTTGACTCTGACTTTGACTTAGGGCAAGGTCAGGGGTAAAATGGTCATTTTACCCAAAGGTCAGTGAGTAGTGTTTGATTGAGTATATTGTGGGAATTGCAGCCGGAGGGTTTCCGGAGCAGCAGCAGCAGCAGTAGTAGGTGATCAATTCCCATACAGACCAGCAGCTATTTCGAGGTGAGTTTCCTTTCCAGTAGGAACGGGTCTAAGGCACCAAGGCCGACCCGTGTAGACGAGATGCTAGTACTAGAGTGTGGGCCGAGCCCGTATCTCTGGGTTTAGTCTAGTATGATATATATGTTAATATGATAGAGTTGCTTATACTTGTTGTCTGCGTGATACTTGTATGTTATGGGTTAGCGGTTGAGTGTGGGCAGGGCCCGTATCTCTCCGAGGTTGGAGTGTGGGCTAGGCCTGTATCTCCCAGATAGCGAAGTGTGGGCAGGGCCCGTATCTTCACAAGTGTGAGCGAGGCCCGTATCTCCCGGCTAGCGAAGTGTGGGCAGAGCCTGTATCTTCCCGAGTGTGGGCAAGGCCCGTAACTCCTAGCTGAACATTGGTTGTTATATGTTGCATGGTATGGGGTATTATGGGGGAACTCACTAAGCTTTGTGCTTATAGTTTTCAGTTTTGGTTTCAGGTACCTCCTCAGCTAGGGGAAAGGAGTCGGCGCGGTAGCAGCATGTCACACACCCACACTCCGTTTTCCGCATTTACGAGCCTCACTGGGATTTGTACTCTGATATTTTGATTGAATGTATGAATTGGCTTTTAGACATGGTTCACTTTGTGTTATGATTTGACCAAACAATGTTTTTAGTTATTAATATTTTCTAAAGTAATATTTTTAAAACAAAATTTTTGGTCGTGAAAATTGGGTCGTTACATCTGGAACCTAAAGATGAAAGGTTCCGACATTTCTGCATACACTTCCCGATTTGATGATCTTGCCCTACTTTGCCCTGGTCTAGTCACCCCTGAAAGCAAAAAGATCGAGAGGTTTATTTGGGGGCTAACCAATCCGACCAAGGGTCATGTCTTAGCTGCTCGCCCGGATACTTATGATAATGCTAAGACTTTAGTCGAATCCATAATTCACCACAGTGATGATGTTGAGGAAGCCACCACTGCCCCTGAGTCGACTAAAAGCAGTGGTGAGAAAAGAAAATTCTGGAAGAAGAAGAAGGGTCAATCTTCCCAAGGCTCCTCCAAAAGACAGCAAACAGTAGCAGTCCATGCTGCTACTACCCCCGTTGCTGCTGCCTCTGTTGTGGGATCCACAGCTCCAACTCCTACCAGCCGATATGTTGGTAATCTCCCCCTCTGTGATAAGTGCAAGTATCACCACAACCCCGGCCCCTGTCGAGAACTTTCCTGTACAAATTGTGGTAAAAAGGGGCACACGGTCCGATTCTGCAAAGCTCCGACCCAATCAGCAAATCAATCTTCGGGAGGAGGCGTTGGTCAAGCCTGCTACAACTGTGGTGAAGCTGGGCACTTTAAAAGGAACTGCCCCAAAAAGTCTACTACTGATAACACTGGAAGGGTCCTCACCATGGGACAGGATGAAGCGTTCGCTGATCCCACTGTTGTCTCGGGTACGTTCCTTCTCGACAACTCATATGCTAACATTCTTTTCGATTCGGGTGCTGAAAGAAGTTTTATTAGTCATGCATTCAAACATAACCTAAAACATGATTCCCAACCTCTAACCGAAACGTTTACCGTCGAGATGGCGAACGGTGAGAAAGAAAGCGCGAGTGAGGTATTCGTAGATTGCACTCTTACACTGAATGACCATTCGTTTCCTATCGATCTTATGCCGGTATCCATAAAGAGCTTTGATGTCATCATTGGCATGGATTGGTTGAGTCCCAATCATGCAGATATCCTTTGTTTCGAAAAAGCCATCCGTCTCAACCTTCCTTCGGGTCAAACCCTAGTGATCTATGGCGATAAACTCGGTTCCAACCTTCGTATCATTTCCTGCATCAAAGCTCAGAAACTCCTGCGAAAGGAGTGTATTGCATTTTTGGCCCATGTAATCAACGAGAAACAGGAAGTTAAAGACCTCGTGAGCATCCCCGAAGTCTGTAACTTTCCGGATGTGTTTCCCGAAAACTTCCAGGAATCCCTCCCGAGCGTCAGGTCGAGTTCCGTATTGACCTAATTCCTAGAGCTACTCCCGTAGCGAAGTCTCCGTATCGCTTAGCTCCAGCAGAAATGCAGGAGTTGTCCAGTCAACTCAACGAGTTTCTCAGCAAAGGATTCATTAGACCGAGCACCTCACCCTGGGGAGATCCGGTTTTGTTTGTCAAGAAGAAAGATGGATCCTTTCGTATGTGTATCGATTATCGTGAGTTGAACAAGTTGACTGTCAAAAACCGATATCCTCTTCCGCGAATAGATGACCTTTTCGATCAACTCCAGGGAGCCAGTTACTTCTCTAAGATAGACCTTCGGTCAGGATACCATCAGCTACGAGTTCATGAAAGTGATGTGTCCAAAACAGCCTTCAGGACTCGATATGGACACTACGAGTTCGTAGTGATGCCCTTTGGTTTAACCAACGCACCGGCAGTGTTCATGGACCTGATGAACCGGGTGTGTCGTCCGTATCTGGATAAGTTTGTCATTGTGTTCATTGAAGACATACTCGTCTACTCCAGAAGTGAAGAAGACCACAAACAACACTTGAGGCTGGTGTTGGAAACCCTTCGATCCGAGAAGTTATACGCGAAGTTTTCCAAATGCGAGTTCTAGATACGGAAGGTAACTTTCCTCGGTCACGTGGTAAGTGAGGAGGGTATTCATGTCGATCCTTCCAAGATTAAAACGATAGAGAATTGGTCAGCATCGAAGACACCCACAGAAATCCGGCAATTCTTGGGTCTAGCTGGCTACTATCGGAGATTCATTCAAAATTTTTCTAGAATCGCCAAACCTCGAACCACTCTAACACAGAAAAGTGTACCCTTCTGTTGGAGTGATAAACAAGAAACCGCATTCCAAACACTGAAGAAAGCTTTGTGCAGCGCGCCTGTTCTGTACCTACCCGAAGGGACAAAGGACTTTGTTGTCTACTGCGATGCGTCTACTCAAGGCTTAGGCTGTGTGCTTATGCAAAGAGGAAAAGTAATTGCTTATGCCTCTAGACAGTTGAAAGCACACGAGATCAACTATACCACACACGACTTGGAGCTAGGAGCCGTAGTCTTTGCATTGAAGATTTGGAGGCATTATCTCTACGGAACCAAGTGCACGATCTTTACTGACCACAAGAGCCTGCAACACATCTTTGACCAAAAAGACTTGAACATGAGACAACGGCGACGGGTAGAATTACTCAGTGATTATGAGTGTGAAATCCGTTACCATCCCGGCAAGGCCAATGTGGTAGCAGATGCCCTTAGTCGAAAGGAGAGTACAGGCCACAAGGTGAAGAGCCAGTCGATGACCATCCATTCCAACCTACCCATGCAAATCCGAGAAGCTCAGTTATGTCAACTGAAGCCTTGAGGGGAATGGAAAAGAAACTTGAGATCAGAGGTGACGGAGTCCTCTGTTACATGGACCGGATCTGGATTCCCAAGTACGGAGGATTCAGAGGTTTAGTCATGGAGGAAGCACATAGAACCAATTACTCTGTTCACCCGGGCTCTGACAAGATGTATCTAGACCTCAAGAAACAATACTGGTGGCCAAACATGAAAGCTGAGATAGCTACGTTCGTGGGCAAATGTATGACTTGCGCCAAGGTAAAAGTTGAGCACCAGAAACCCTCAGGTTTGCTCCAGCAACCCGAGATACCCGAATGGAAATGGGAGATGATTACCATGGATTTCATCACCAAACTACCCAAGTGTTCGAATAGGTACGATACCATTTGGGTAATTGTCGATCGTTTGACGAAGTCAGCTCATTTCATTCCGATCAAAGAATCATACAAGATGGAAAGACTCGCTCGGATTTACATCCAAGAGGTAGTCCGACTGCACGGTGTACCTGTGTCCATTATCTCCGATCGAGATAGCAGGTTTACCTCCCGATTTTGGCAGTCTCTCCAGAAAGCTCTTGGAACCAAACTAGACATGAGCACGGCGTATCATCCCCAGACCGATGGACAAAGTGAGAGAACAATCCAAACCCTGGAGGACATGCTTAGGGCATGTGTCATTGACTTTGGAAAGTCGTGGGATGCACATCTACCTTTGATCGAATTCTCATACAACAATAGTTACCACACCAGCATTAGGGGTGCCCCGTTCGAAGCCCTATACGGTCGCAAGTACAGATCCCCTCTGTGCTGGGCCGAGGTGGGAGATACACAGTTAGCTAGGAGTCGAGTCCCCGACAGTGCTCTTACTGGTCCTGAAATCATCCGTGAAACCACCGAGAAGATTATCCAAATCCGTGAACGACAGAAGGCCTCACACGATCGCCAGAAGAGTTACGCTGATAACCGTCGGAAACCACTAGAATTCCAGGTTGGAGATCGTGTCCTATTGAAGGTCTCGCCCTAGAAAGGCACTATACGCTTTGGTAAGCGTGGGAAACTTAATCCGAGGTACATTGGACCTTTCGAGATCCTCGCCAGGGTTGGTCCGGTAGCCTCTAAGCTTCGTTTACCTCACGAACTCAGTAACATCCATCCCATCTTTCATGTTTCAAACCTCAAGAAGTGCCTATCCGAAGAAACCCTAGTTATTCCGTTAGACGAGATTGAGATCGATGAAAACCTTAACTTCGTGGAGGAACCGATCGAAATCATGGATCAAGAAGTCAAACTTACGAAACAAAGTCGCATCCCGTTGGTGAAGGTTCGCTGGAATGCCAAGCGGGGACCGAAGTTCACTTGGGTGCGAGAAGACTTGATGAAACAGAAGTATCCACAACTCTTTCTAGATCCATGATTTGTAATTGTCTTGTATTTTGTCTTGAATTTCGGGACGAAATTCCCTCTAACGGGGGGATAATGTAACAACCCTAAATTTCATATCACTTTTTGTAACTCAACTTGTAATCCAATTTGATCAACCAAACGTCGTTTCCAAATTCGTTTCCGATTTCGCCATTTTATTAAGTCATTAACTTATATCAATCTAAAATGACTTAATGGGTGTCTTAATGTCATTAAGAATCATTTTAACACTCCATTATAACTATCGGAATAATTCTAGAATCGACCATATCGGGTCACGACAATTTGGTCGGGTATGACCAAAAGCCCCACTTAACGTCGGTATCGGGTAGAATTCCGTCGTGTCCAAGTCCCGAACACTATATAAGTGATTCAAAGCTATCATTTGAAGCTTTTGGCCATTTATTCCATAAACATTTCCAACCTCTCTCCTCAAACTAGAATTTAAGGTCCAAATCTCAAGTTTAAGGCTTCAAATCTTTGAGGTAACTTCCTTAGCTTGCTATACAACCTCTTTAGCCTTCAAATTAGAGTATAATCTATGGACTAGGCCGTAAACTCATATAAATGAGGGTTTTTGAGCCAAATAACCCTTCCAAATCATAGTTGGGACTTAGATAGGACCTTAAGGCTTGCAAATTGAGACTTAAAACAATTAAAACATGAATTATATGGGACAAAAGAGAGTTTACGGCCAAGGCTCCTTCTTGGGCCGTAAACTCCTCTAAAATGGGGATTAAGTGCCTTAAATCATGTTAGAATGCCTTGAAACTCAACAAATAGCTTTGTGGTAAATCCTAGATCCATTTAAAAATAGTTTAAGGGTTTGTAACACATCAAAAATGCCACATATAGGAGTTTATGGCCTAGGAGCATACCCTTGGCCGTAAACTCATGAAACTTGGTCAAAAGATGCATCAAATTCACTCTAATGGCTTGCATAAATTTCTAGAATCACATGTGATTGTTTTAAGCATCAAAAACTAATTTTTCAAGAGCATAGGAGAGTTTATGGCCATAGAACATGCTTCTAGGCCGTAAACTTCTAAAAATATGTTAAATGGTGCTCTAAATTCATAACAAGGCCTGGAAAATTAACTAGAATCACATGTGATTGTTCTTTGTACCTAAAATGAATTGTTTTTGACCATAATAGAGGTTACGGCCGTAAACTCCATGTTTAAGGCCGTAAACTCCCTTTTTAAATGTTATAAATCCAAACAAACCATTCCAAGGCATTTTAGAAATCCATTCCAACAATCCCCATGTCCAAACAAGCCATTAAACACCCAAATTCACACCAACATGAGTTTACGGCCGTAAACTCATGTATGGGTGTGTTTTGTGGTTTTAAACTCATTTAAATGTTTACTCTTGGGGAGTAAACTCAAGTCCCAAGTCCCTAGTGCCAATACACGTCCGTAGATGTCACCCGTGTCACTCCAAACGCTCGTTTTGAGGTGTTTAACCTCGTTGGAGTGTAATGTCCCATATAATTAGTGATTGTAAATCTAATTAGTTATATATGGACATTATTACATTTTACATAGCGACATCACGAGTAAACAATCCCCGAACCAACGTCTAGTATCCACAACCGACACATTTCCGAGTCCGGTGAGTTCATACCCCTACCCTTTTTCATTGTTTTTCACCGTTTTCAAGGGGGGGAACACAAGCAAAGTACAAGGGTTCTTGTACTCAAAACTTATTTTCGTGCGTGTGTGTTTCACAAATTCTATGCTTTTAATACTGATATACGCAACTGATAATTGGTAGAACATACAGATCTCATAAACACTTATTTGTGAAATGGTTTTATAAACTGTTATGCTTTATATATTTCACAAATGATTTTTCATATTTTATTAGTTAAAAACATTACATTAGAATAATTGAACATATGATTTGTACACTGTTTGTCCTCAGTAACACTCCACAGAGATACGCGAGTGGAGGATCATCTTATTATTACTAGTAAATTTGTTATTCATGTATGATTGGAGACACGTCCTCGGCAAACACTCCACAGAGATACGCGAGTGGAGGACTACACCCATAACCAGAATCTCTGGGATTTAGAGAGCGTGACTTGAGTGTATAGATCTATATGGGGCTGACTACCCCACACCTGGCTGCTAGCTACAGCAGAACCGAAATGGTTCAAGGGTGACGAAAGTCATAAGTATGTGGACTACTTATTGCCACAGGTTTAGTCCATTGTATGGTTATGGAACTCGCAACTAGGATAACAGAGATTTACTTATAGTAATAATGAACCACTTATTACATGTTACAGATAACCAGGTTTCGGTTTACATCTTTTACATCTTTTACATCTTTTACATAAGGTAACCAACATTCAGGAAAGTATGGGACTATCCTGGGGAAAAACAATGAACACAACTACGTATACATCTTTTACAGTGATAATCAACATTCAGGAAGGTATGGGACCTTCCTGGGAAACCTTGTACATAACTAGGTCTAACAGAATACATCTTTCACAACTAAAACCAACATACAGGAAAGCATGGGGCATTCCTGGGTAACATATACACAACCAGAAAAGTGTAATAAAAGGAATAACATTACATCTTTTACAATAACTAACATTCAGGAAAGTATGGGACTTTCCTGGGAATACACTGGTACATAAACGGAATAAAACAACGAATTGGATAACTAAACTATACTTTACTTTTGTGAAACAACAACCAACTTTTAAGAAAATGTGGGATTTTATTGGTGTGTGTTATATTTTCAGAAACAGAAAGGAAACATAAACATTTTCACAAATTAAAACTACTTATGAACTCACCAGCGTTATGCTGATTTTCAAACCGCTTGTGTTCTCAGGTCAACGATAGTACAGGTACCCGAAGACTTACTTAATCCAGGACGGTGTGCGTGCAAGGCTCGTTCGTTTTGTTCATATCTATACTATGTATCACAACTGTATAAATTGTGTCTTTTGAAACAAATTGTAAAACTTTTAATATGTAGTGTAATGTTTGTTTCACTATACTTACTATGTAAACTGGATTTGATACTCAACGTGGAGTCAACCCCGGAAATGTTTCCGCCTTCGGTTTTCGGGGTGTGACAGATTGGTATTAGATCCCTTGTTTATAGTGAATTAAGTATACCAAACCTTACATGGTATAAAACTATAAACACTAAAGGGCCTCAGTGCTCTAAATTAAAAGTATTTTCAAACTACAAGTATTTTCAAAAATATACAAGTATACCGAACCGTCGAGATCCGTAACTTCAAGTAGAACAGAACATAAGTAAATGGGTGTTGTGTACTGCGGTTAAACCTGGGCAGTTATGTAGTCGTGTCTAGGGTCAATATAGTCTGGCCAACTATATTCAATCGAGACACGGCCAACATGTGCTTGGGAATGATTGTGGTATGCGGCATGCCTAAAACTTACCCTAATACCACAAACATCGAACTAGTGTCATATCGAATCATGAAATACTATGGGATTATTTCTGGAAACAGTCCTTCATAGAAATCCTCGTGCATGCCTTGATCCTTAATTGTTCCGTTAGCGATAAATTATCTGCTTTGATAACTCCTTTCCGCTTTATCGCTTATCGCTTACTCGGAATATTTGTATATCTGTGATATCTCTCGATTTGATTCAGAGGACTTACCATCCTCTCTTTCTTGATCTTATTAGATCAAGATGCCTCCTAGAAGAAGATCCAGCTCTAACAACCCTCCACCACCTCCTCCTGAAATCGACCCTGTGTTATTTCAAACAGCTATTACCGCCGCGGTGGCAGCTGCCATGTCCCAGCTAAACACCGGTGGTTCCGGTGGTTCAAGAGGCAGTAATCAGAATCAAGATAGTGACCAGGAACGCCGTAAGGAGGGTTCCTACAAGGACTTCATGAATGCGAAGCCTTCTTTCTTCAATGGCACTGGTGGTGTCATTTCCTTATCCCGATGGTTCGAGAGAATCGAATCCATCTTCGAAATCTGTGTCTGTGCTGAGTTCGATAAGGTCAAGTTCGCAGCTTGTACCTTCCTTGATAAAGCATTGACTTGGTGGAATGGCCGAGTCAAATCCTTGACCCTCCCCGTAGCCAATGCCATGAGCTGGGAAGCTATGAAAGAACTCCTCTTTGCTGAATATTGTCCCCGAGGTGAAATGCAGAAGCTAGAGCACGAGCTCTGGTGTAGCACCCGGTTCCTGGTACGTAAATGTTATTTGAGTATTTCCTTTCTTTTAGCCTTGGACTCGGCGAGTTATAGGTCCGACTCACCGAGTGGATGCGGGACCCGGGACACGTTTAAGTTGGCGACTCGGCAAGTCCATATCCTGGACTCGGCGAGTCACAGCTATTGGATGAAACCCTAAGTTTCAGGGGTTTGCACCCTATTTAAAGGACTTATCCGCCCAGGCCAGCCCCATTCTCTCCCCAGAGCTCCCAACCCTCGTTCTAAGCTTGTTCCTTGAGAGTTTGAGGCTATTATGTGTGTTCTTGAAGGTTTTGAGGAAAAGGGGAAGTAGATCAAGAGGAAGGAAAGGAATCCAGGCATCTTTGCACTCTTTCAGCAGTTCCTTTGAGGTATAATCCGTTTTTCCCCTGTTTCTATCCTTATTACTTCATGTAAGTCATTCTTGAGCCAAACCCCAAGTTTGTATGTGCAAATCATTTCGTAATAGGCTGATTGGCCCTTAGATCTAGGCAAGATTGAGCTCCAGGAGCTCAGATCTGTTAGCTTTATGGCCCCATGTTGCTTGCTCACCCTAGATCTACCCTTTTGAGGCATTTTGAGCCCTAAAATCCATATTGGTGAATATCTACAAGTAAAGTTGGAAACTTTACGTGTGATTCGTGTCCTAGAAGTCCAGATCTGTGAATGGCATGGACTGGACTGGAATCGGGCAAATCCGTGTATTTAGTGGGTGCATGGCAAAGACTCGGCGAGTCGTTCATATAACTCAGCGAGTCTGTTCGCGAGTCTCCGAGTTTGTCCCCTTTTCGTAGTGTCGAGTGAGTAGTGAGTCACGCGGTGTGACTTAGTGAGTCAGAAGCTTAACTCATCTATGGAGGTACTCGGCGAGTCAATTCCCTGACTCGGCGAGTTCAAGGCAATCTCCTTAGATCAAGAACAGACTCGGCGAGTCGCAGCATAAGTGTTCTTCGGATGAAGATGGACTCGACGAGTTGTTCATACAACTCGGCGAGTCTTAGCATAAGTGTTCATCGGATGAAGATGAACTCGACGAGTTGTTCATACAACTCGGTGAGTAGGATGAAGGACTTGAATATTGGTTAAGAAGGCGAACCCGTCGAGTCGTCGCCTAACTCGACGGGTAGGATCGGGATTCAGGGCAGTCGTTTGGGTAGGGACTCGGCGAGTTGGAAAGCCAACTCGGTGAGTCGGGTCAACTGAAAGTTGACTCTGACTTTGACTTAGGGCAAGGTCAGGGGTAAAATGGTCATTTTACCTAAAGTTCAGTGAGCAGTGTTTGATTGAGTATATTGTGGGAATTGCAGCCGGAGGGTTTCCGGAGCAGCAGCAGCAGTAGTAGGTGATCAATTCCCACACAGACCAACAGCTATTTCGAGGTGAGTTTCCTTTCCAGTAGGAACGGGTCTAAGGCACCAAGGCCGACCCGCGTAGACGAGATGCTAGTACTAGAGTGTGGGCCGAGCCCATATCTCTGGGTTTAGTCAAGTATGATATATATGTTAATATGATAGAGTTGCTTATACTTGTTGTCTGCGTGATACTTGTATGTTATGGGTTAGCGGTTGAGTGTGGGCAGGGCCCGTATCTCTCAGAGGTTGGAGTGTGGGCTAGGCCCGTATATCCCAGATAGCGAAGTGTGGGCAGGGCCCGTATCTTCACAAGTGTGGGCGAGGCCCGTATATCCCGGCTAGCGAAGTATGGGCAGAGCCCGTATCTTCCCGAGTGTGGGCAAGGCCCGTAACTCCTAGCTAAACATTGGTTGTTATATGTTGCATGGTATGGGGTATTATGGGGGAACTCACTAAGCTTTGTGTATACAGTTTTCAGTTTTGGTTTCAGGTACCTCGTCAGCTAGGGGAAAGGAGTCGGCGCGGTAGCAGCATGTCACACACCCACTCTCCGGTTTCCGCATTTACGAGCCTCACTGGGATTTGTACTCTGATATTTTGATTGAATGTATGAATTGGCTTTTAGACATGGTTCACTTTGTGTTATGATTTGACCAAACAATGTTTTTAGTTATTAATATTTTCTAAAGTAATGTTTTTAAAACAAAATTTTTGGTCGTGAAAATTGGGTCGTTACAAGTTGGTATCAGAGCCCTGGTTTGAGGGATTCGGACACACCCTCGGGAGTGTCTGAACTCAAATCGAGGGATTAAAAGATTTTCTAAAAGAAAATGTTTTCTAAAATTGAGAAAAGAGTTTTGAGAAAGAACGAAGTGTGTGATGTGCGCGACCGGCCGAGCTCAAGTAAGTATTCCCCAAAGTACCCATACAAGTTTATGATATGTTTAGCAGCTTTTATAGAACAGCATGCTAGAATAGGACTAAGGATCTAGGAGTGATGCCTTATGTGCCTGCTTTATGTGTTTCAGTTGTATGAAAAATTGCATGCTAATTATTGAGTAGACAGTGAGTAGGATAGCCTGATTAGGTTATGCCTGGTAGTATGAGCTTAACACTTAATGCTAGCTCAGTTCCTGAAAGTAGATAGAGTTAATTGAGATTGTTACCCTAGATGAATGCTGCTTGCTTCGTGCTACTTGGGACTCTGAATAATGGGAGTTAGCCATTAGGCGAATGCGTCACGTCACATGTGATCAGGGTTGAATAATCTTAGAGTGTCGGATTTGATCCTACTGCGCAGCTCTTGTTTCAGTCCAACCATGGTAGGGACGAGTCGGGTACTCCAAGGATTATATGAGCCTCGTCACCTGTGATGGTATTCGGGTAATGGCTAATTGGCATTACAAGTAGGCCTGCAGCAGCTGAGGACTGGTTAGAGTGGAATTAGAGATTTCCCTAGGGTAAGCCTAGGATGAGTATAGCAGTGATCATCAGTAGTGAAAGGGATCTGGTGGAGTCGAGGCATTCCTTGAAGAAGGTACGGATAGATGTGGAAGGTAGTATGGGCCCGTACTACTGAAATCAGAGGATCCGTACCCGAACCAAGGAAGGCTAAGATAAGACCAGGGAACTTGTAAGTAGTTGTGATCCCTCAGGAAGTATCAGTATCACTAATGTTTGTTATGATGCATTGCAGAATGGTTGTACTTCGATCGAGGCCGGTAGATGGCGGTTCAGGAGAGGGGTCAGGTTCGGGATTAGGTTCCGAGCCGGTTGATGTGGGACTATGCGAGTTCATCGCGTTAGAGATTACCAGAGGCATCCTTGAGTCAACCCCCATTCTCTTTGGGTCGATCAAGGAAGGGATCATGGAGTTGATGGAGAATCGCCTTCGGGCATTCAGGAGTGATATGGCATCTAGCCAGTCAGGATCTCGCACGCTGTCCATCAAGGACTTCAGGGGTAGTGGTTCGCCGGATTTCCATGGGGTGAAAGACCCCATTGCTGCCAGGCGATGGATTGCAGACATCGAGTCTGCCCGGTTGACTAGCTTCTGCCCCGAGAGGTCGAAGGTGAGGTATGCAGCAGGATGTTTACTGGACCGAGCCCGGGATTGGTGGGAGTCAGTAGGTGACTCATTGGGAGCCTCAGCTGTCGAGGCAATGACCTGGTCAGACTTTGTGACCAGGTTCAGGGCAGAGTTTGCGCCGGCTGTCGAGCTTCAGCAGTTGGCCAGGGAGTTTCTAGACATGAGGCAGACGACGGAGACTGTGGCGGAGATCACCGCCAAGTTCCGGGAGAGGGCTTTATTGGTGCCCCAGTATGCTGGTGACGAGGACATGAAGAGGACTCGTTACCATGATATGCTACGAGCTGACATCCGGGAGCATGTTAGCTTTTCGGCTTGCCCTACCCTGGACTCCATGATTGCCAGGGCGAGGGAGAGGGAGATAGATTTGGAGCACATCCGGAAACGGAAATTAGAGGAGGGTCAGACAGGAGGGGCTTCGGGGAAGAAGCCCAAGGGATCAGATGGTAGGCCGAAAGGCCAGTCAGGACCGAGCCGCTGCGGGAAATGCGGCAGGACGCATGTGGGGGCATGTAGGATGGGATCAGTAGGCTGCTACAAGTGCGGCAAGGCAGGGCACTTTAGCATGGATTGTACTACTCCAGTTTCAGCTATTCAGACATCAGAGTTGTTGCGTTTTCATTGCAACCAGAGGGGCCACAAGAAGGCCAATTTCCCCCAGTTGACAGTTGCAGCGCCAGTGAAGGCGCCAGCTCCAGCGACCCTGCGGATCACGGATGGTCGGCAGGGCAAGGCAGAGGCTCCAGTAGTGAGGAGCCGGGCATTCCAGCTGACTACCGAGGAGGCACGCGCCGCACCCGATGTGGTGACGGGATCGTTCCATGTGAACGGTCTTCCAGTTCAGGTGTTGTTCGACTCGGGTGCGTCCCGATCATTTGTTTCCCTTGCGCTTAGCAAGAAGTTTCACGAGTCATCGGGCGAGTTAGATTGCCCTTTGGAGGTGGAGATTGCTGACGATCGATCGGTGCGAGCATCGATTGTATTTCGAGATTACGTGCTGCGTTTGTTCGAGGAGCGCTATTTGGTAGATTTGGTTCCCATTCCGTTGCGTGGGAACAAGGTGATTATAGGCATGGATTGGCTGAGCCCTAATGGGGCGGTGATAGATTGCACGCAGCAGCTAGTGCGGGTCAGGACCCCAAGCGGGGGAGAGTTAGTGATTCATGGTGAGAGGCCTCAGTATGGACCCGCTGTATGTTCAACAGCGATGGCTAGGCACTACCTTCAACAGGGATGCGCAGGATATGTCGCGTATGTGATGGATACCCGGGAGGCGGGTAAGGCGACAGTGAGCGAGGTTCCGGTGGTCCGAGACTTTGCAGATGTTTTCCCAGAGGAGCTTCCTGGGATACCTCCGGAGCGACAGGTGGAGTTCCGGATTGACCTTGTTCCTGGTGCGGCTCCGATAGCCAAGGCACCGTATCGGTTGGCTCCCCCCGAGATGCAGGAGTTGTCTACACAGCTGCAGGAGCTGCTAGACAAGGGATTTATTCGTCCGAGCAGTTCACCCTGGGGAGCCCCGATTCTGTTTGTGAAGAAGAAGGACGGGTCGCATCAGATGTGTATAGATTATCGGGAGCTGAACAAGGTAACGGTGAAGAACTGTTACCCGCTTCCGAGGATTGATGACCTCTTTGACCAGCTTCAGGGAGCATCTTGGTTCTCCAAGATTGATTTGCGTTCGGGTTATCATCAGATGAGGGTCAGGGAGGAGGATATGCAGAAGACCGCGTTTCGGACGCGCTATGGCCATTATGAGTTCGTGGTGATGCCGTTTGGGCTCACCAATGCTCCTGCCGCGTTCATGGACCTCATTAACCGCATATGCAGACTGATGCTGGATCGGTCTGTGATAGTCTTTATCGATGATATCTTGGTTTATTCCAAGACTCGGGAGGAACAAGAGGAGCATCTGAGAGAGGTGTTGGAGACCCTGAGGAGGGAGAGCTTGTATGCCAAGTTCTCCAAGTGTGAGTTTTGGTTACGCGAGGTGCAATTTCTTGGACACCTTGTCAACTAGAACGGGATTCTGTTCGATCCGGCCAAGGTCGAGGCCGTGATGAGATGGGAGGTTCCGAAGTCTCCATCTGAGATTTGGAGTTTCCTGGGATTGGCAGGCTATTATCGGAGATTTATCCAGGATTTCTCCAAGATAGCCGCACCCCTGACGCGGCTGACGAAGAAAGTCGTGGTCTTTCGGTGGGGACCCGAGCAGCAGGCTGCATTTGAGACGCTGAGACAGAGATTGTGTGAGGCGCCGATCTTAGCCCTGCCAGAGGGCGTAGAGGATTTTGTGGTTTATTTTGATGCGTCCATTTCTGGGTTGGGCGCGGTACTGATGCAAAGGGGGCATGTTATTGCCTACGCTTCGAGGCAGCTCAAGCCTCACGAGGCGAACTACCCGACGCACGATTTGGAGTTGGGGGCGGTGGTCTTTGCCCTCAAGATTTGGCGGCATTACCTCTATGGGGTTTGATGTACCATCTACACGGACCACAAGAGTTTGAGGTACCTCATGGATCAGCCGAATCTGAACATGAGGCAACGTCGATGGTTGGACGTGGTGAAGGATTATGATTGTGAGATCCTTTACCACCCGGGGAAGGCCAATGTGGTGGCCGATGCGCTTAGCCACAAGGCAGCGCCGATCAGGGACGTTTGTATGAGGATGACCGTGGTGACTCCCCTGTTGGAGCAGATTCGGGAGGCTCAACAGGAGGCTATCAAGGAGGAGCATCGGAAGACCGAGCGAGTGGTGGGTCAGGTTTCCTCCTTTGATTATGATAGCCGAGGACTATTCACACTGCACCGTAGGGTGTGGGTGCCGTATCACGGAGGCGTGCGCCAGATTTTGATGGAGGAGGCGCACAAGTCCCGATTCTCTATTCATCCCGGGGCGACGAAGTTGTATAGGGATCTTCGTCTAGACTATTGGTGGCCCTGCATGAAGCGGGAAGTGGCATGGTATGTCGAGCGATGTTTGACCTGCAGGAAGGTCAAGGCCGAACATCAGAGACCGCATGGCAAGATGCAGCCGTTGGATATTCCAATGTGGAAATGGGAAGATATCACGATGGATTTTATCACGAAGCTTCCCAGGACCGCACGTGGAGTGGATTCGATTTGGGTCATCGTGGATAGATTGACCAAGAGTGCTCACTTTATTCCGATTTAGGAGAGCATATCGGCCGAGAAATTGGCCGACATCTATATCAGGGAGATTGTGGCACGGCATGGGGTGCCAGTATCGGTGATCTCGGACAGGGATGTGCGTTTTACTTCCAGGTTTTGGAAGAGATTCCATGACGAGTTGGGCACTCGTCTGCATTTTAGCATTGCCTTTCACCCGCAGACGGATGGGCAGAGCGAGCGGACCATCCAGACTCTGGAGGATATGCTGCGGGCGTGCGTGCTAGACTTCGGTGGTAGCTGGGATACCTATCTTCCCCTGGCCGAGTTCTCCTACAACAACAGCTATCACGCGAGTATCGACCGCCCTCCCTTCGAGATGTTGTACGGACGGTGGTGTAGGACCCCGATATGCTGGGGCGAAGTTGGCCAGAGGGTCATGGGGAGCACCGAAGTGGTGCTCAAGACGACCGAGAGGATCCAGCAGGTCCGGAGCAGGCTTCAGACTGCTCAGAGTCGGCAGAAAAGTTATGCCGACAAGCGTCGATCCGATTTGGAGTTCCAAATCGGGGATATGGTTCTCCTGAAGGTGTCGCCCTGGAAAGGCGTCATTCGATTCAGGAAGCGAGGCAAGTTGGGCCCGCGATTCATCGGACCATTCAGGGTCGTAGCCCGGGTGGGCAAGGTAGCGTATAGGTTGGATCTGCCAACCGAGCTTAGCCAGATCCACAGCACTTTCCATGTTTCTTAGTTGCGAAAGCGCCTAGTGGACGATTCTGCAGTAGTACCTTTGGAGGATATTCAGGTTGATGACAGCCTGAATTACATCGAGCGCCCAGTCACAATCCTCGACAGGAAGTCGAAGGATTTGAGGAACAATAAGGTGGAGCTAGTGAAGGTGCAATGGCAGCACCGCAAGGGTTCAGAATGGACTTGGGAGCCGGTGGACGAGATGATGGAGCATTATCCCGAGCTGTTTCAGGATCGAGCAGCAGACTTCGAGGACGAACTCTAAAATAAGTGGGGGAGATTTGTAGCACCCGGTTCCGGGTACGTAAATGTTATTTGAGTATTTCCTTTCTTGTAGCCTTGGACTCGGCGAGTTATAGGTCCGACTCGCCGAGTGGATGCGGGACCCGGGACACGTTTAAGTTGGCGACTCGGCGAGTCCATATCCTGGACTCGGCGAGTCACAACTGTTGGATGAAACCCTAAGTTTCAGGGGTTTGCACCCTATTTAAAGGACTTATCCGCCCAGGCCAGCCCCCATTCTCTCCCCAGAGCTCCCAACCCTCGTTCTAAGCTTGTTCCTTGAGAGTTTGAGGCTATTGTGTGTGTTCTTGAAAGTTTTGAGGAAAAGGGGAAGTAGATCAAGAGGAAGGAAAGGAATCCAGGCATCTTTGCACTCTTTCAGCAGTTCCTTTGAGGTATAATCTGTTTTTCCCCTGTTTCTATCCTTATTACTTCATGTAAGTCATTCTTGAGCCAAACCCCAAGTTTGTATGTGCAAATTATTTCGTAATAGGCTGATTGGCCCTTAGATCTAGGCAAGATTGAGCTCCAGGAGCTCAGATCTGTTAGCTTTATGGCCCCATGTTGCTTGCTCACCCTAGATCTACCCTTTTGAGGCATTTTGAGCCCTAAAATCCATATTGGTGAATATCCACACGTAAAGTTGGAAACTTTACGTGTGATTCGTGTCCTAGAAGTCCAGATCTGTGAATGGCATGGACTGGAATCGGGAAAATTTGTGTATTTAGTGGGTGCATGGCAACGACTCGGCGAGTCTGTTCGCGAGTCTCCGAGTTTGTCCCCTTTTCGTAGTGTCGAGTGAGCAGTGAGTCACGGGGTGTGACTCAGTGAGTCGGAAGCTTAACTCATCTATGGAGGTACTCGGCGAGTCAATTCCCTGACTCGGCGAGTTCAAGGCAATCTCCTTAGATCAAGAACAGACTCGGCGAGTTGTTCATACAACTCGGCGAGTCGCAGCATAAGTGTTCTTCGGATGAAGATGGACTCGACGAGTTGTTCATACAACTCGGCGAGTCTTAGCATAAGTGTTCATCGGATGAAGATGAACTCGACGAGTTGTTCATACAACTCGACGAGTAGGATGAAGGACTTGAATATTGGTTAAGAAGGCGAACCCGTCGAGTCGTCGCCTAACTCGACGGGTAGGATCGGGATTCAGGGCAGTCGTTTGGGTAGGGACTCGGCGAGTTGGAAAGCCAACTCGGCGAGTCGGGTCAACTGAAAGTTGACTCTGACTTTGACTTAGGGCAAGGTCAGGGGTAAAATGGTCATTTTACCCAAAGGTCAGTGAGTAGTGTTTGATTGAGTATATTGTGGGAATTGCAGCCGGAGGGTTTCCGGAGCAGCAGCAGCAGCAGTAGTAGGTGATCAATTCCCATACAGACCAGCAACTATTTCGAGGTGAGTTTCCTTTCGAGTAGGAACGGGTCTAAGGCACCAAGGCCGACCCGTGTAGACGAGATGCTAGTAGTAGAGTGTGGGCCGAGCCCGTATCTCTGGGTTTGGTCAAGTATGATATATATGTTAATATGATAGAGTTGCTTATACTTGTTGTCTGCGTGATACTTGTATGTTATGGGTTAGCGGTTGAGTGTGGGCAGGGCCCGTATCTCTCCGAGGTTGGAGTGTGGGCTAGGCCTGTATCTCCCAGATAGCGAAGTGTGGGCAGAGCCCGTATCTTCACAAGTGTAAGCGAGGCCCGTATCTCCCGGCTAGCGAAGTGTGGGCAGAGCCCGTATCTTCCCGAGTGTGGGCAAGGCCCGTAACTCCTAGCTGAACATTGGTTGTTATATGTTGCATGGTATGGGGTATTATGGGGGAACTCACTAAGCTTTGTGCTTACAGTTTTCAGTTTTGGTTTCAGGTACCTCCTCAGCTAGGGGAAAGGAGTCGGCGCGGTAGCAGCATGTCACACACCCACTCTCCGTTTTCCGCATTTACGAGCCTCACTGGGATTTGTACTCTGATATTTTGATTGAATGTATGAATTGGCTTTTAGACATGGTTCACTTTGTGTTATGATTTGACCAAACAATGTTTTTAGTTATTAATATTTTCTAAAGTAGTGTTGTTAAAACAAAATTTTTGGTCGTGAAAATTGGGTCGTTACATCTGGAACCTAAAGATGAAAGGTTCCGACATTTCTGCATACACTTCCCGATTTGATGATCTTGCCCTACTTTGCCCTGGTCTAGTCACTCCTGAAAGCAAAAAGATCGAGAGGTTTATTTGGGGGCTAACCAATCCGACCAAGGGTCATGTCTTAGCTGCTCGCCCGGATACTTATGATAATGCTAAGACTTTAGTCGAAGCCATAATTCACCACAGTGATGATGTTGAGGAAGCCACCACTGCCCCTGAGTCGACTAAAAGCAATGGTGAGAAAAGAAAATTCTGGAAGAAGAAGAAGGGTCAATCTTCCCAAGGCTCCTCCAAAAGACAGCAAACAGTAGCAGTCCATGCTGCTACTACCCCCGTTGCTGCTGCCTCTGTTGTGGGATCCACAGCTCCAACTCCTACCAACCGATATGTTGGTAATCTCCCCCTCTGTGATAAGTGCAAGTATCACCACAACCCCGACCCCTGTCGAGAACTTTCCTGTACAAATTGTGGTAAAAAGGGGCACATGGTCCGATTCTGCAAAGCTCCGACCCAATCAGCAAATCAATCTTCGGGAGCAGGCGTTGGTCAAGCCTGCTACAACTGTGGTGAAGCTGGGCACTTTTAAAAGGAACTGCCCCAAAAAGTCTACTACTGATAACACTGGAAGGGTCCTCACCATGGGACAGGATGAAGCGTTCGCTGATCCCACTGTTGTCTCGGGTACGTTCCTTCTCGACAACTCATATGCTAACATTCTTTTCGATTCGGGTGCTGAAAGAAGTTTTATTAGTCATGCATTCAAACATAACCTAAAAAATGATTCCCAACCTCTAACCGAAACGTTTACCGTCGAGATGGCGAACGGTGAGAAAGAAAGCGCGAGTGAGGTATTCGTAGATTGCACTCTTACACTGAATGACCATTCGTTTCCTATCGATCTTATGCCGGTATCCATAAAGAGCTTTGATGTCATCATTGGCATGGATTGGTTGAGTCCCAATCATGCAGATATCCTTTGTTTCGAAAAAGCCATCCGTCTCAACCTTCCTTCGGGTCAAACCCTAGTGATCTATGGCGATAAACTCGGTTCCAACCTTCGTATCATTTCCTGCATCAAAGCTCAGAAACTCCTGCGAAAGGAGTGTATTGCATTTTTGGCCCATGTAATCAACGAGAAACAGGAAGTTAAAGACCTCGTGAGCATCCCCGAAGTCTGTAACTTTCCGGATGTGTTTCCCGAAGAACTTCCAGGAATCCCTCCCGAGCGTCAGGTCGAGTTCCGTATTGACCTAATTCCTGGAGCTACTCCTGTAGCGAAGTCTCCGTATCGCTTAGCTCCAGCAGAAATGCAGGAGTTGTCCAGTCAACTCAACGAGTTTCTCAGCAAAGGATTCATTAGACCGAGCACCTCACCCTGGGGAGATCCGGTTTTGTTTGTCAAGAAGAAAGATGGATCCTTTCGTATGTGTATCGATTATCGTGAGTTGAACAAGTTGACTGTCAAAAACCGATATCCTCTTCCGCGAATAGATGACCTTTTCGTTCAACTCCAGGGAGCCAATTACTTCTCTAAGATAGACCTTCAGTCAGGATACCATCAGCTACGAGTTCATGAAAGTGATGTGTCCAAAACAGCTTTCAGGACTCGATATGGACACTACAAGTTTGTAGTGATGCCCTTTGGTTTAACCAGCACACCGGCAGTGTTCATGGACCTGATGAACCGGGTGTGTCGTCCTTATCTGGATAAGTTTGTCATTGTGTTCATTGAAGACATACTCGTCTACTCCAGAAGTGAAGAAGACCACAAACAACACTTGAGGCTGGTGTTGGAAACCCTTCGATCCGAGAAGTTATACGCGAAGTTTTCCAAATGCGAGTTCTAGATACGGAAGGTAACTTTCCTTGGTCACGTGGTAAGTGAGGAGGGTATTCATGTCGATCCTTCCAAGATTAAAGCGATAGAGAATTGGTCAGCATCGAAGACACCCACAGAAATCCGGCAATTCTTGGGTCTAGCAGGCTACTATCGGAGATTCATTCAAAATTTTTCTAGAATCGCCAAACCTCGAACCACTCTAACACAGAAAAGTGTACCCTTCTGTTGGAGTGATAAACAAGAAACCGCATTCCAAACACTGAAGAAAGCTTTGTGCAGCGCGCCTGTTCTGTACCTACCCGAAGGGACAAAGGACTTTGTTGTCTACTGCGATGCGTCTACTCAAGGCTTAGGCTGTGTGCTTATGCAAAGAGGAAAAGTAATTGCTTATGCCTCTAAACAGTTGAAAGCACACGAGATCAACTATACCACACACGACTTGGAGCTAGGAGCCGTAGTCTTTGCATTGAAGATTTGGAGGCATTATCTCTACGGAACCAAGTGCACGATCTTCACTGACCACAAGAGCCTGCAACACATCTTTGACCAAAAAGACTTGAACATGAGACAACGGCGACGGGTAGAATTACTCAGTGATTATGAGTGTGAAATCCGTTACCATCCCGGCAAGGCCAATGTGGTAGCAGATGCCCTTAGTCGAAAGGAGAGTACAGGCCACAAGGTGAAGA
This sequence comes from Lactuca serriola, assembly GCF_051521515.1. Lineage (NCBI taxonomy): Eukaryota > Viridiplantae > Streptophyta > Magnoliopsida > Asterales > Asteraceae > Lactuca > Lactuca serriola. The sequence continues at coordinate 130,739,258 of NC_136416.1, read as the reverse complement.
GCCAGTCGATGACCATCCATTCCAACCTACCCATGCAAATCCGAGAAGCTCAGTTATGTCAACTGAAGCCTTGAGGGGAATGGAAAAGAAACTTGAGATCAGAGGTGACGGAGTCCTCTGTTACATGGACCGGATCTGGATTCCCAAGTACGGAGGATTCAGAGGTATAGTCATGGAGGAAGCACATAGAACCAATTACTTTGTTCACCCGGGCTCTGACAAGATGTATCTAGACCTCAAGAAACAATACTGGTGGCCAAACATGAAAGCTGAGATAGCTACGTTCGTGGGCAAATGTATGACTTGCGCCAAGGTAAAAGTCGAGCACCAGAAACCCTCAGGTTTGCTCCAGCAACCCGAGATACCCGAAAGGAAATCGGAGATGATTACCATGGATTTCATCACCAAACTACCCAAGTGTTCGAATAGGTACGATACCATTTGGGTAATTGTCGATCATTTGACGAAGTCAGCTCATTTCATTCCGATCAAAGAATCATACAAGATGGAAAGACTCGCTCGGATTTACATCCAAGAGGTAGTCCGACTGCACGGTGTACCTGTGTCCATTATCTCCGATCGAGATAGCAGGTTTACCTCCTGATTTTTGCAGTCTCTCCAGAAAGCTCTTGGAACCAAACTAGACATGAGCACGACGTATCATCCCCAGACCGATGGACAAAGTGAGAGAACAATCCAAACCCTGGAGGACATGCTTAGGGCATGTGTCATTGACTTTGGAAAGTTGTGGGACGCACATTTACCTTTGATCGAATTCTCGTACAACAACAGTTACCACACGAGCATTAGGGCTGCCCCGTTCGAAGCCCTATACGGTCGCAAGTATAGATCCCCTCTGTGTTGGGCCAAGGTGGGAGATACACAGTTAGCCAGGAGTCGAGTCCCCGACAGTGCTCTTACTGGTCCTGAAATCATCCGTGAAACCACCGAGAAGATTATCCAAATCCGTGAACAACTGAAGGCCTCACGCTATCGCCAGAAGAGTTACGCTGATAACCGTCGGAAACCACTAGAATTCCAGGTTGGAGATCGTGTCCTATTGAAGGTCTCGCCCTGGAAAGGCACTATACGCTTTGGTAAGCGTGGGAAACTTAATCCGAGGTACATTGGACCTTTCGAGATCCTCGCCAGGGTTGGTTCGGTAGCCTCTAAGCTTCGTTTACCTCACGAACTCAGTAACATCCATCCCGTCTTTCATGTTTCAAACCTCAAGAAGTGCCTATCTGATGAAACCCTAGTGATTCCGTTAGACGAGATTGAGATCGATGAAAACCTTAACTTCGTGGAGGAACCGATCAAAATCATGGATCAAAAAGTCAAACGTACGAAACAAAGTCGCATCCCGTTGGTGAAGGTTCGCTGGAATGCCAAGCGGGGACCGGAGTTCACTTGGGAGCGAGAAGACTCGATGAAACAGAAGTATCCACAACTCTTTCTAGATCCATGATTTGTAATTGTCTTGTATTTTGTCTTGAATTTCGGGACGAAATTCCCTCTAACGGGGGGATAATGTAACAACCCTAAATTTCATATCACTTTTTGTATCTCAACTTGTAATCCAATTTGATCAACCAAACGTCGTTTCCAAATTCGTTTCCGATTTCGCCATTTTATTAAGTCATTAACTTATATCAATCTAAAATGACTTAATGGGTGTCTTAATGTCATTAAGAATCATTTTAAAACTCCATTATAACTATCGGAATAATTCTAGAATCGACCATATCGGGTCACGACAATTTGGTCGGGTATGACCAAAAGCCCCACTTAACGTCGGTATCGGGTAGAATTCCGTCGTGTCCAATTCCTGAACACTATATAAGTGATTCAAAGCTATCATTTGAAGCTTTTGGCCATTTATTCCATAAACATTTCCAACCTCTCTCCTCAAACTAGAATTTAAGGTCCAAATCTCAAGTTTAAGGCTTCAAATCTTTGAGGTAACTTCCTTAGCTTGCTATACAACCTCTTTAGCCTTCAAATTAGAGTATAATCTATGGACTAGGCCGTAAACTCATATAAATGAGGGTTTTTGAGCCAAATAACCCTTCCAAATCATAGTTGGGACTTAGATAGGACCTTAAGGCTTGCAAATTGAGACTTAAAACAATTAAAACATGAATTATATGGGACAAAAGAGAGTTTACGGCCAAGGCTCCTTCTTGGGCCGTAAACTCCTCTAAAATGGGGATTAAGTGCCTTAAATCATGTTAGAATGCCTTGAAACTCAACAAATAGCTTTGTGGTAAATCCTAGATCCATTTAAAAATAGTTTAAGGGTTTGTAACACATCAAAAATGCCACATATAGGAGTTTACGGCCTAGGAGCATACCCTTGGCCGTAAACTCATGAAACTTGGTCAAAAGATGCATCAAATTCACTCTAATGGCTTGCATAAATTTCTAGAATCACATGTGATTGTTTTAAGCATCAAAAACTAATTTTTCAAGAGCATAGGAGAGTTTATGGCCATAGAACATGCTTCTAGGCCGTAAACTCCTAAAAATATGTTAAATGGTGCTCTAAATTCATAACAAGGCCTGGAAAATTAACTAGAATCACATGTGATTGTTCTTTGTACCTAAAATGAATTGTTTTTGACCATAATAGAGGTTACGGCCGTAAACTCCATGTTTAAGGCCGTAAACTCCCTTTTTAAATGTTATAAATCCAAACAAACCATTCCAAGGCATTTTAGAAATCCATTCCAACAATCCCCATGTCCAAACAAGCCATTAAACACCCAAATTCACACCAACATGAGTTTACGGCCGTAAACTCATGTATGGGTGTGTTTTGTGGTTTTAAACTCATTTAAATGTTTACTCTTGGGGAGTAAACTCAAGTCCCAAGTCCCTAGTGCCAATACACGTCCGTAGATGTCACCCGTGTCACTCCAAACGCTCGTTTTGAGGTGTTTAACCTCGTTGGAGTGTAATGTCCCATATAATTAGTGATTGTAAATCTAATTAGTTATATATGGACATTATTACATTTTACATAGGGACATCACGAGTAAACAATCCCCGAACCAACGTCTAGTATCCAAAACCGACACATTTCCGAGTTCGGTGAATTCATACCCCTACCCTTTTTCATTGTTTTTCACCGTTTTCAAGGGGGGCACACAAGCAAAGTACAAGGGTTCTTGTACTCAAAACTTATTTTCGTGCGTGTGTGTTTCACAAATTCTATGCTTTTAATACTGATATACGCAACTGATAATTGGTAGAACATACAGATCTCATAAACACTTATTTGTGAAATGGTTTTATAAACTGTTATGCTTTATATATTTCACAAATGATTTTTCATATTTTATCAGTTAAAAGCATTACATTAGAATAATTGAACATATGATTTGTACACTGTTTGTCCTCAGTAACACTCCACAGAGATACGCGAGTGGAGGATCATCTTATTATTACTAGTAAATTTGTTATTCATGTATGATTGGAGACACGTCCTCGGCAAACACTCCACAGAGATACGCGAGTGGAGGACTACACCCATAACCAGAATCTCTGGGATTTAGAGAGCGTGACTTGAGTCTATAGATCTATACGGGGCTGACTACCCCACACCTGGCTGCTAGCTACAGCAGAACCGAAATGGTTCAAGGGTGACGAAAGTCATAAGTATGTGGACTACTTATTGCCACAGGTTTAGTCCATTGTATGGTTATGGAACTCGCAACTAGGATAACAGAGATTTACTTATAGTAATAATGAACCACTTATTACATGTTACAGATAACCAGGTTTCGGTTTACATCTTTTACATCTTTTACATCTTTTACATAAGGTAACCAACATTCAGGAAAGTGTGGGACTATCCTGGGGAAAAACAATGAACACAACTACGTATACATCTTTTACAGTGATAATCAACATTCAGGAAGGTATAGGACCTTCCTGGGAAACCTTGTACATAACTAGGTCTAACAGAATACATCTTTCACAACTAAAACCAACATACAGGAAAGCATGGGGCATTCCTGGGTAACATATACACAACCAGAAAAGTGTAATAAAAGGAATAACATTACATCTTTTACAATAACTAACATTCAGGAAAGTATGGGACTTTCCTGGGAATACACTGGTACATAAACGGAATAAAACAACGAATTGGATAACTAAACTATACTTTACTTTTGTGAAACAACAACCAACTTTTAAGAAAATGTGGGATTTTATTGGTGTGTGTTATATTTTCAGAAACAGAAAGGAAACATAAACATTTTCACAAATTAAAACTACTTATGAACTCACCAGCGTTATGCTGATTTTCAAACCGCTTGTGTTCTCAGGTCAACAATAGTACAGGTACCCGAAGACTTACTTAATCCAGGACGATGTGTGTGCAAGGCTCGTTCGTTTTGTTCATATCTATACTATGTATCACAACTGTATAAACTGTGTCTTTTGAAACAAATTGTAACACTTTTAATATGTAGTGTAATGTTTGTTTCACTTTACTTACTATGTACTCCACATGTTACAGTCACCTATTTGATGTGCCGGTTAACCACACACGCTCCACCAAACTATGATAAACATTGAGTCACCCTTTTCCACCTTTGCTTAGAACCATTTAGTGTGCCGGTTAACCACACACGCTCCACTAACGTCTTCGCGAGGGCACAAAGTGTAATTTCATGGAATTGCATCAATTCACTTTTGCGTAAAGTAACTAAGATTGAGAATTTTTTGTAAAAGCATTTAGTTACTTTTGTACTTCATTATACTTATAATGGAAGGTTTCTGTCCTATCCTACCCGTTCGGCTAACGACCCTCCACTAGTCAAGAGTACGGTGGGTAAGAGTGGATACCCATTCAATCGCCATTTTATATGCAATTTCCTTAAACACTCCTGATAGAATAGCTTTGTGAATGAGGCCTACTAATGGTAAGACTGACTTTTACTCATACACACACACACACACACATATATATATATATATATATATATATATATATATATATATATATATATATATATATAATGTTAGACTTTTAATGTTTTATATAGTATAGGGTGTATTTTACACTTTTAAAATACTAGGTGGTCTAATCTAATAATTATACACTTTAATTAATTAATAAAACCATAAGGGTGTGATATGAACTTTTCAAAACAATACTTAGGGTTTTAGAATTAAACATTTCTAAATTAAACTTTTAATCAACTTTTAAATTCCAAAACTTGAGGGTGAGTTTTGAAACATTTCAAAACATTAGGGTTTAAACTATTTAAATTTCAAAACAAAACCTTTAAGTTCAAATTTAAACCATAAAACATACATGGGCACAATTGAAACTTTTTCACAACATAAGGATCAAATAACAAATAATAGAAATTAAACAATTAATTTTTTCATTATCTATATTTGATCTAATTTCAATTTCTTGCAAGATAAGTTACCCAATTAATACAAATAATCAATCTTTAATCATATAAGGAAGTTATTATCTAATCAATTGGTAAATATCTTTTGTTTAATTAAGGATATACTCAAATTTAGGATAAAATTCGAATATTAAAGAACCAAAACAATTAAGGCAAGTATCCTTAAGCAAAACAGTAAGAAATCCCGAAACTGCCTCCTTCTGACGCTCGAACTCGCCGCGTTCCTCTATGGACTCGCCGAGTTGGAGCAACTCGCCGAGTCCACATTGGAACTCGTCGAGTTCATCATGTAGGGAACCAAAAAAGGATTTTTGCAACAAGAATTAATATGCTAGGCATCAATACAATAGAAACCAATCAAGGCAATGATACCACTGATGGGTTTTACTCATAAGAACATCCTATGTGCTCATACAAACCCTAATGCTTGGATCTAGGTTTCTCTATTGTACACGCAATTCATCCAAGACTTTAAACCCTAGATCTAGCATATGATAATCAATATTAACATAACAATGGGTTTAAGATATTATCTTGATTGTTATGTAGCAATAACAATCTCAAATCCTCCTTGTAATGACTTTAGAAAGCTTAGAGTCACAAATGTCACTCCTCTAATGGTTCACAAACACCAAGAGCAAGAGGATGAAGAATGAGAAGAGAAGAGACACCCAAAAACGTGTAGAAACCCTAAGGATTCAGTTGCCCACGTTTTTGGTGCCCAAGGGGTCCTTAAATAGTGAGGCTATTAGGGTTATCTAACAAGGAAACCCTAATTTGAATGCTTAGGCCCTAAGCAACCCATGGACTCCCTCCTTAAAGGCCTTGGATGATTTCTAATGGGTTTCCCCCATAGAATTCGTCCACTCCATCCTCTATGGAGTCCATTAGCCTAATATTCAACTATCACACAATTGACTGTTCTAGTCCCCTTCATTTAGTTAATGTCTTTTAGCCACAAAATTAATTTTTATTAATTCTTGACTAATATTAATTAAACAATATGATTTATCCTTTAATATATTATTCTAATAATATATTAATAAATCATAATTAATCCTTTCTCTCCATAATTCATCCTATCAAGTTGCTTTGGTGAAGGCAACCCAAACGGACCATGCACCATCGGGTCAAGTACATACCAAAATAGTTATGGACTTAGACACTAATCCAACAAATTGAAGATGGCCAAAATTTTAAGTTTCATAGTAAGTGTATGTCCCAAAAAATTACACATTTATGCATTGCTGATGATTTGTTAGTCTTTTCTTATGGGAATGGGAATTCAGCTAGAGTTATTAGGGATGCTCTGGATGAGTTCAAAAAAGTTTCAGTGTTGAAGGTGAGCATGGAAAAAAGTCAGATTTTCTTTAGTTATGTTAAACCCAATATGAGAAGGATTATCTTGGGAATTCTTCCTTTTGATATTGGGAAATTTATGTTTAAGTATTTGGGAATTCCTATGTGTGTTACTAAGTTATTTGACAGAGATTGTAAACAACTTATTGAGAAGATTAATATGAGAGTTTTCAATTGGAAAAGCAAGGCTTTAGCGTTTGCTGGGAGGTTGCAGCTCATTAATTCTGTTTTGACCTCTATTCATGTGTATTGGGCTTCGATTTTTAAAATTCCCATTGCTACTATTAAAGAGATTGAGAAGCTCTATAGAAGTTACCTGTGGGCGAATGGTGAGATAGTCAAAGGGAAAGCTAAAGTCAAGTGGAATGATATTTGTAGGCCTAAAGCTTATGGTGGTTTTGGAGTGAAGAATTTAAGGAAATGGAATGATGCTTTGTTAGCTAAACATGTGTGGAATGTGATTAATAATAAAAATTCTCTTTGGGTCCAGTGGGTGAAAATTAATTACATTGGTGACAGGAATTTTTGGGATATTTTGCAAAAGAAGAGTATTAGCTGGAGTTGGAAGAGGTTCCTTGAGGTGAGGAAAATTGTTAGGCCCCATGTTGTTTCGTGTGTGGGAAATGGGATGAATACTTCTCTTTGGCATGATTGGTGGCACCCAATTGGTATATTATGTTCTATTATATCTAGAAGAGATTGGGTTAGCAATGGGTTTAGTGATATATCCATGGTTAGTGATGTTTTAGTTAATGATTTCTATATATGGCCGATTGAGTGGGTTAATAAATTCCCTGGATTGAAGGATGCTCCCATGTTTTGCATTGAGCCTAATTAGAGGGATGTTACAAGTTGGAAAGATAAGAAGGGGATATGTAAACAATTTTCATGCAAACAGGTGTGGTGTGATATAAATAATTTTGGAGACAAAGTTCCTTGGTATGATATTGTGTGGTATGGTAATTGCATTCCTCGAAATTCGTTAATTTTATAGATGGCTATTTTGAATAGATTGAAGACCCAGGACCGTGTCAAAGGTTAGGAAATTTCTGGTAATTTACTTTGTCCTTTTTGCGCTATTTCTCCAGATTCCCATGATCACCTCTTCTTCAAATGTGATTATTCTCAACTTATTTGGAGGTATTTCTGTAATAAGATTGGTCTTAATCTCTTTTTTGATGATTGGAATGATTTAATTTTGAAGCTATGCAATTCGTTTAAAAGGAAATCTGTTGAGAATCTGGTTAATAAATGTGTTTTGCTAGTTGTGTTGCCCATATTTGGAAGGAGAGAAATTCTAGACTCTTTAGTAGCAGGAGGAATTCGCATAAGGTGGTGATTTCTTGTATTAAAAGTGAAATACATTTAAAGCTGTTGGGGTTAAGGAAAAAGGCTAAGTTGGTCAATGATAAAGTTTTTAAGGCCTGGGGTATTTCTGGAATGAAAAAATTTAAGTTATGGAAGTCATTTTCTAGTTTTTTAGATTGATGGTTGGTGGCTCTCGGTTTTGGGGTTGGCAGAGGAGGATGTTTAATTTTGGTGATCTTAATTCTGTGAACTAGTGGGGGCATTTTTGGAATAAGTTTTTATACAAAGGAATTGATGGATTGTGTTACTGGTTTGAGAGATTGCTTTCAAATCATGTGAGTTGTACCTATGGGATTTTCTGTTTGGATATGATCTTAATCGAGATTATCCAAATGAAGAATCCTAGACATGTGATTGATGCCATGTCTAGTATGAAACTTGTTCTGATTTCTTGGAGGATTGGTGTTAGTTTTTTGTGGTTTGGCTTGTGTTTGATGTGCAGGAAGTTTTTGCAAAGGACGGAGCTAGATTATATTAGCATTCATGTGGTTTATTTTTTGATGAAGACCAAATGGATGCTCTTTCTGTTTGAAGAGGATAAAAGAAGTAAAAGATTTAGTAGGAGAATCGATGGGAGGAGAAGTTGCAGAAGGTTCGGGATTGAAAGGTTGATAGGGTTTTTATGTAGTAGCAATAATGGGTGTTTTAAATGTTTTTTCTTTTATTGTTTCTATTTTGTTATTTGTTTAGATAGTATTGTGGATTTGTTAGGTTTTTTTTTAAAGCTTGGCCTTTGGACTGTGGGTTTTTTTAAGGGCCTTACCCCTTGCTTTGGTATTAAGGATCTTTGGGGTTTTTGGTGGTGCAAGGGGTCAAGTTACCTTTTTTCCCACTTTCAATAAGTCTTTGGGCTAGCTTTAAGGATAATAAGGAATTTTGGGGTTATGGGTGGTTAGGGTTGGTTATTAAAAAGTGGGTAGGAAGTTGTTTATGGATAGGTTGGTTAGATTTGTGTTTTGTTGGTTGATTTGTTGTTGTTTGGTTTTGTATTTTTTTTATTCTCTTTAATAAAGTTTGCTGAGCTTTGGCTCTTTCAAAAAAAAAAAAAAGAATTAAACAATGCACATCAAAGCATAGCTAAACTGCATAGACTTCTATTGTGGAACTCAAGAATTAAACAATGCTCACAAACGCTTTTCCTAAATTGCATAGACTTCTATTGTGGAACTCAAGAGGTAAACAATTCTCATCAAAGTTTTGCTAAATTGCATACTCTTCTGTTGTAGAAGTCAAGTATTAGACAATGCTCGTCAAAGACTTCCTAAATTGCATTGACTTCTTTTATTGTGGAACTCAAGTATTAAACAATGCTCATCAAAACCTTGGTAAATTGCATACACTTCTATTGTGGAAGTCAAGAATTAAACAATGCTCATCAAAGCTTTGCTTAAATTGCATACACTTCTACAACGGAACTCAAGAATTAAACAATGCTCATCAAAGCTTTGCTAAATTGCAAAGACTACTCGTACTGTGGAACTCAAGAATTAAACAATCCTCATCAAAGCTTTGTTAAATTGCATTGACTTCAAATATGGAACTCAAGAATGAAACAATACTCATCAATGCTTTGCAAAATTACAAAGACTTCTAATGTGAAACCCAAGAATTAAATAATGCTCATCAAAGCTTTGCTAAATTGCATAGACTTCTATAGTGGAACTCAAGAATCAAACAATGATCATCAAATCTTTGCTTAAATTGCATAGACTTCTATTGTGGAACTCAAGAACTAAAAGATGCTCATTAAAGCTTTGCTAAATTGCATAGACTTCTCATGTGGAACTCAAGAATGATACAATACTCATCAAAGCTTTTCTAAATTGCATGGACTTTTATTATGGAACTCACGAATCAAACAATGCTCATCAAAGCTTTGCTTAAATTGCATAGATTCTATTGTGGAGCTCAAGAAATAAATGATGCTCATCAAAGCTTTGCTAAATTGCATAGACTTCTACTGTGGAACTAAAGAATGAAACAATGCTCATCAAATCTTTGCTTAAATCGCATAGACTTCTATTGTGGAACTCAAGAATTAAACAATGCTCATCAAAGCTTTGCTAAATTGCATAGCTCATCAAAGCTTTGCTAAATTGCAAAGACTACTTGTATTGTGGAACTCAAGAACTAAAAAATCCTCATCAAAACTTTGTTAAAATGCATTGACTTCAAATATGGAACTCAAGAATGAAACAATGCTCATCAAAGCTTTGCTTAAAATCCATACACATCTATTGTGGAACTAAAGAATTAAACATTGCTCATCAAAACTTTTCTAAATTGAAAAGACTACTTCTATTGTAGAACTCAAAATTTAAACAATGCTCATCAATGCTTTGCTAAATTGTAAAAACTTCTAATGTGACACCAAAGAATGAAACAATGATCATCAAAGCTTTGCTAAATTACATAGACTTCTATTGTGGAACTCTAGAATCAAACAATGATCATCAAATCTTTGCTTAAATTGCATAGATTTCTATTGTGGAAAGACTTCTAAATTGCAAAGAGTTTTAATGTGAAACCAAAGAATGAAACAATGCTCATCAAAGCTTTTCTAAATTGCACAGACTTCTATTGTGGAACTCAAGAATCAAACAATGCTCATCAAAGCTATGCTTAAATTGCATAGAAGCTTTGCTAAATTGCGTAGACTTATAATGTGAAACCCAAGAATGAAACAATGATTGTCAAAGCTTTGCTAAATTACATAGATTCTATTATGGAACTCAAGAATCAAACAATGTTCATCAATGCTTTGCTAAATTGCAAAGACTTCTAATGTGAAACCAAAGAGAGAACCAATGATCGTCAAAGCTTTGCTAAATTACATAGACTTCTATTGTAGAACTCAAGAATCAAACAATGATCATCAAAACTTTGCTAAATTGAAAAGACTACTTCTATTGTAGAACTCAAAATTTAAACAATGCTCATCAATGCTTTGCTAAATTGCAAAGACTTATAATGTGAAACCAAAGAATGAAACAATGATCGTCAAAGCTTTGCTAAATTAGATAGACTTCTATTGTGGAACTCAAGAATCAAACAATGATCATCAAATCTTTGCTTAAATTGCATAGATTTCTATTGTGGAACTCAAGAACTAAAAGATGCTCATAAAGTTGTGCTAAATTGCATAGACTTCTATTGTGGAACTCGAGTATTAAACAACGCTAATCAAAGCTTTGCTAAATTACATACACATCTATTATGGAACACAATAATTAAACAATGCCCATCAAAGCTTTCCTAAATTGCAAAGACTACTTCTATTGTCGAACTCAAGAATGAACCAATATTCATCAAAGCTTTTCAAAATTGCATGGACTTTTATTGTGGAACTCAAGAATCAAACAATGCTCAATAAAACTTTGATTAAATTGCTTAGACTTCTATTGTAGAGCTCAAGAAATAAACGACGCTCATTAAAGCATTCCTAAATTGCATAGACTTCTACTCTGGAACTAAAGAATGAAACAATGCTCATCAAATCTTTGCTTAAATTGCATAGACTTCTATTATGGAACTCAAGAATTAAAAATGCTCATCAAAGCTTTGCTAAATTGCATAGACTTCTCATGTGGAACTCAAGAATGAAACAATGCTCATCAAAGCTTTTCTAAATTGCACGGACTTCTATTGTGGAGCTCAAGAAATAAACGATGCTCATAAAAGCTTTGCTAAATTGCGTAGACTTCTACTATGGAACTCAAGAATGAAAGAATGTTCATCAAAGCTTTGTTAAATTGCATAGACTTCTATTGTGGAACTCAAGAATCAAACAATGATCATCAAAGATTTGCTTAAATTGCATAGACTTCTATTGTGGAACTCAAGAATTAAACAATGCTCATCCATGCTTTGCTAAATTGCATAGACTTCTAATGTGGAATCCAAGAGTTAAACAATGCTCATTAAAGCTTTGCTAAATTGCATAGACTTCTATTATGGAACTCAAGAATTAAACAATGCTCATCAAAGCCTTGCTAAATTACATTGACTTCTTCTATTATGGAACTCAAGAATTAAATAATGCTCATCAAAATCTTGGTAAATTGCTTAGAGTCTATTGTGGAACTCAAGAATTAAACAATACTCATCAAAGATTTGCTAAATTGCAAAGACTACTTGTACTGTAGAACTCGAGAATTAAACAATCCTCATCAAAGCTTTGTTAAATTGCATTGACTTCAAATATGGAACTCAACAATGAAACAATGCTCATCAAAGCTTTGCTTAAATTGCATACACTTCTATTGTGGAACTAAAGAATTAAACAATGCTCATCAAAACATTGCTAAATTGCGAAGACTACTTCTATTGTAGAACTCAAAAATTAAACAATGCTCATAAATGCTTTGCTAAATTGCAAAGACTTCTAATGTGAAACCCAAGAATTAAACAATGCTTATCAAAGCTTCGCTAAATTGCATAGACTTCTATTGTGGAACTTAAGAATCAAACAATGATCTTCAAATCTTTGCTTAAATTGCATAGACTTCTGTTGTGGAACTCAAGAACTAAAAGATGGTCATTAAAGCTTTGCTAAATTGCATAGACTTCTCATGTGGAACTCAAGAATGATACAATACTCATCAAATCTTTTCTAAATTGCGTGGACTTTTATTGTGGAACTCAAGAATCAAACAATGCTCATCAAAGCTTTGCTTAAATTGCATAGATTCCATTGTGGAGCTCAAGAAATAAACAATGTTGATCAAAGCTTTGCTAAATTGCATAGACTTCTATTATGGAACTCAAGAATCAAACAATGCTCATCAAAGCTTTGCTTAAATTGCATAGACTTCTATTATGGAACTGAAAAATTAAACACTGCTCATCAAATCTTTGCTAAATTGCATAGACTTCTATTATATAACTCAAGAATTAAACAATGCTCGTCAAAGCCTTGCTAAATTGTATTGACTACTTCTGTCGTGGAAGTCAAGAATTAAGTAATGCTTATAAAACCCTTGGTAAATTGGATAGACTTCTATTGTGGAACTCAAGAATTAAACAATGCTCATCAAAGCTTTGCTAAATTGAAAACACTACATCTATTGTGGAGCTCCAGAATTAAACAATGCTCATCAAAGCTTTGCTTAATTACGAAGAGTACTTCTATTGTGGAACTCAAGAATTAAAAAATACTCATCAAAGCTTTGCTAAACTGCATAGACATCAAAGGTGGAACTCAAGAATGAAACAATTTTCTTCAAAGCTTTGCTTAAATTTTATAGACTTCTATTATGGAACTCAAGAATTAAACAATGCTCACCAAAGCTTTGCTTAAATCGCATACAATTCTAGTTAGGGAACTGAAGAATTAAATAATGCTCATCAAAGCTTTGCTAAATTGCAAAGACTATTTCTATTGTGGAACTCAAAAATTAAACAATGCTCATCAATGCTTTGCTAAATTGCATAGACTTCCAACGTGGAACCCAAGAATGAAACAATGCTCATCAAAGATTTGCCAACTTGCATAGAATTCTATTATGGAACTCAAGAATCAAACATTGCTCATCAAAAAATTGCTTAAATTGCATAGAATTCTATTGTGGAACTCAAGAAATAAACGATGCTCATCAAAGCTTTGCTATCTTGCATAGACTTCTAATGCGGAACTCAAGAATGAAACAATGCTAAAACAATGCTAATGCTGCAAAAACTTTTTCGCTTTCTCTCTCTACTTTCTCTCTCTTCCCTTGATTCTTTCTGACGGTGGTGCGATCTAGTTTCGATTCATCGGTGCTGCTTTTCCGACGTATTTCATTTAATTTGGTGAAGCAATTTCTCTTCTATTTCCATTGTCTTAATGGGAGCATCATCCAAATCGGATCGATTGAAGGAAGTGAAGGTAAAACCTCCGGATAAAAGTGCTGCTGTCCGGTACACTAAGACTGAAGTGGATGTGAAGGATCTAGTTCCGCCTGGAATTATTGAGCAATCTTCAGCTACGATCTATAAAGCTCGTCGTAAGCCTAGTGTCTCTGGAGCTGTTGCGTCAGGAATTGGTAAAGCTGAGTGGAAAATGGAGGGGAAAGCTTTCAGAGTCAAGAATAGAGGTCGTAAGTTGGTGGATGGGTTAACTTCGATGGATACTGAGGATAATGACTATGAAGAAGGATTTGAAGAAGTATCAGGAGATGATTTGGAATCAGTATCAGCTTGGGATTCAGATTCTATCATTTCTTTTCCTAGATCTGAGAGCAATATGATGGAATTGAAGTATGGAATTACTGGAGAGGTAAAAAATGATGGAGATCAAGTTGTTTCTATTCCTTCAGGTAACACTGCTAATTTGTTGAAAAATTGGGATGGATCGAAATTGAGTAATGTTGTTCAGGATCCTAATGTGGAATTGAAGAATGTTACGAATGAAATGATTAGGGTGAATCCTAACATTGAGGTGATTGATGTCAATATACATGATAGTTCCAAGTTGGATGATAATAAAGGTGTGAAGTCTAGAGCTGATGGGGATAAGATTGTTATCAGTAATGAAGAATTTATTCCGGGGGTTGGCTTTCAATTTCTTAGTGATCTGAAGGTGGAGAAGACTATGGGGAAGGATTTAGACAGTGAGAAGAATCAGAAAATGGATGTTGATAAGTCAAATTTGGGAAAGAAAGACAAGGAGATAGAAGGTAATACTGATGATGATGATTCTTCTGATGAGGAAGGGGATAATGAATCAAGTGAGGATGATACTAGTGGGGATGAGGAAACTGAGATAGAAGAAGAGGTTAATGCTAAGAGTAATATGGGTACTAGCTGCAATGAGAAATCAGGTACTGTTATTAATAGCATTAATTTACTTCCTTCTATTTTGGGAAATGCTAAGAATAGTAATAAGGAGGAAGGAGAAATGCAGGGGAATGTGATGAACTCTTATGCAGGTGTATTAAAGGGTAATAGACATAAGGGTAAGATTGATGTTAGATTCATTCCAGGGGAGAAAGGGGAAGAGGATGGTCCTGTAATAATTCCATTAGAGAATCTAAAGAATGCAAGTATTCCTTTTTCTAATACTCTTTATGGTTATATGATTGACAAGAAGTTGGCGTTTCCTGTAATTCAGAAAGAAGTAAGAAGATTGTGGAAGAATATGGGTTTGGAAGAGGTATTCATGAACAGCAAAGGTTTTTTCTTCTTTAAATTCAGTGATGAAAAGGGGATGTTATCTGTTTTGGAGGGTAGTCCTTGGTTAATGTTTAATAATATGCCTTTATTTCTTCAACGATGGAGGCCTGGTTTGACATTAACTAAGAACAAGCATGATAAAATTCCTGTTTGGATTAAAATATTTGATTTGCCCTTGGAAGTTTGGAGTGGTGAAAACTTATGTAGAATTGCTAGTAAGATAGGTATTCCTTTGGCTTTTGATTCATTTACTGAGGATATGTGTTTGGAACATAAAGGAAGGAATGCTTATGCTAGAATTCTTGTTGAAATGGCAGCTGGGAAGGAATGGAGAAAGAAGATTGATATAGCTACTTGGGATTTTGTCTCTAATTCTGCTGTGATTCAAAGTTTTGATGTGGAATATGCTTGGATTCCTTCTAGATGTAATCATTGTAAAGTCTATGGGCATGGGGATAAAGTTTGTGCTGCTGCTATGAATGTTGTGAAGGAGGATAATAATGGAGAAGTGAGAAATTTAAAGAATAATAAAGGGAAGGAAGTTGTTAATGGGGATGGTTTCACAGAAGTTAAATATAAAAAGGTTAAGGGTAACACTGATGGTGAAGGCACTAGCAAGGCTCAAGAGGGTTATAATCAATTGAATAATATGAAGAATAATGGGAAGAATGGGAATTGGAAAAGGGGTATTTTCTCTAAAGGCAATAATGGGAACAGAGGTGGAAATGGTAAAGGGCAAAATTGGAATTGGAGTAATAAAGGAGTAAGTCACTGGAATTTAGAAAAGAACAGAAATTATGAGAAGTTTGTTAATGGGCAGGATGTTATAGGTAGTCGGGGGTTGAAGGAGAATAATAAGCAGGAGGCTGTAGTTAAAAAGAATAATAAGACAGAGATGGGCAATTTTAGTTTTGGTAGTGAGGATGTAACAGGGGAGGGATTAAGTAATAAAAACAGTTTTGAAATATTGGGAGAGATTGAAGAGGAAGTTTTGGATAAAATGGAAGAGGATGATAAGATTGAGAAGACAGGTGCTAATCAAAATGTTGATAGTGGTGAAGCTGAAATGGGTTCTAATGAAAGCAAGAATAACAAATTGATTTCTTCAATCAAGGGAGAGGGGAAGAAGAAAGAAAATGAAAGTAATAAAGTGAATAAAGATAAGTTGGAGTCGGATAATAATAGCAGTAAGATGGGGAGTTCTCAGGCATTTGAGGAGGTAAATGCCAAAAATTCTATTTTTTCCCAATGATGTCTGTTGGTGCTTGGAATGTTAGGGGATTGAATAAATCTGTTAAGCAGAAGGAGGTTATTGATGTTATTAGGTGTAATAACCTTGGTATTTGCGCTGTGATTGAATCTCATGTCAAAATCTTAAATCTCAAGAGTGTTTGTGCTAAGACTTTTGGGCAGTGGGATTGGATCTCTAATAATAATAGTTGTGAAGCTGGTACTAGAATAATAGTGGGGTGGAATCCGAGACTTTTTGATGTGATTCTGCTTTCTCAATCCAAACAGGTTATTCATTGTTATGTTAAATTGTGTAATTCGGATATTGGCATGTATTTGTCTTTTATATATGCTGCTTCGAATTATATTGAAAGAAGATTACTTTGGGATAATTTGAAAAAACATAGTTTGGTTGTTAATAGGGAAGCTTGGGGATTATTAGGTGATTTTAATGTTGCTTTAAAACCTTCGGAATATTCTGAAAGCTGTTCTAGAACTCCTAAAGGAGTTGAAGATTTTGTTGATTGTTTGAGTTTTATAGAAGTGGAGGACTTGAAGTCTTATGGGTTTCAGTTTACATGGAACAAAACCCCTATGGGTAATATGGGGCTGTTGAAGAAGCTTGATAGAGTTATGGTTAATCAAAAATTTATGTTGAACCATCCTCTTGCTCATGCTGTCTTTAAACCATACAGAAACTCGGATCATTGCCCTGCTATTTTAAATTTTCCTGGTAACAAAGTGAAGTGGAAACCTTCTTTTAGATTTGCGAATTTTATCTCTGAGAAGGAGGAATTTCTCCCTTTGGTTAAGGAGATTTGGGATAAGAATATTGATGGTTATTTTATGTTTAAAGTGACACAAAAGTTGAAGATTCTCAAAAAACATTGTAGGGAGATGTGTAATAAATATTGGGGAGCTGGAAAAAGAATTCAGAAGTTAAGAAAGGATTTGGAGTGTAAACAACAAGATATTGACAATAATCCTTTTGATTGCAAGATTAGGGAAGAGCATGCTAATATTCTCTTAGATTTTAATATTGCTTGTAATGATGAAGAAAAGATTCTTGCTCAGCGTGCTAAAATCAATTGGTTACAGGATGGGGACAATAATTCTAAATTCTTCCACAAAATTGTTAAAAGCAGAGGTATCAATAATCGTATTCAGATGGTTCTGAATGAAGATGGTCGTTGGGTGAGTGGGAAGGCTATGATAGAGAAATTTGTGTCTCATTTTAATCAGTTTTTGGGATGTAAGGATGATACTGATTTGGCTGGCTTAAATGATGAGTTTTTTCCTAAGAAATTGGACAGTAGGGTGGCTGTTGATATGATTAGAGTGGTTACTGATGAAGAAATTAAATTGGCGATGTTTGACATAGATGACAATCGTGCCCCTGGGCCTGATGGGTATTCTTCGAAATTTTTTAAAAGTTCTTGGAGTATTGTTGGTCCAGATGTTTGTAAGGCTGTGAGAGAATTTTTTTGGACTGGTAAATTTTTGAATGGGATTAATGCCACGAGAATTGTTCTGGTCCCTAAAGTTGAGGTTCCGAGGAAAGTTTCTGATTTTAGACCTATAGCTTGCTGTAACACTTTTTATAAGTGTATCAGTAAGATTATAGTGAATAGAATTAGAAATTGCTTGGGTGATATTGTAAGTAATAACCAATCAGCTTTTATTCCTGGTAGATCTATTTTGGACAATATTCTTCTTGCTCAGGAGTTGATGGTGGGGTACAAAAAAAAGAGAGGTACCCCTAAATGTACGATAAAGATTGATATACAAAAGGCTTATGATACGGTGGATTGGGATTTTCTTAATAGAGTTCTGCAGGGATTTGGGTTTCATCCAGTCATGGTTAAATGGATTATGGCTTGTGTTTCTTCCCCGTGGTTCATGATCAATTTTAATGGTGAAGATCATGGGTATTTTGAAGGAAAGCGTGGGCTTAGGCAGGGAGATCCTTTATCTCCTTACCTATTTACTATAGTTATGGAGGTTTTCAATATTATTATGGGTAAACTCATTGAAGATTCTTTGAATTTTAAGTTCCATAGTAAGTGTTTGAGCCTCAAAATCTCCCATTTATGTTTTGCTGATGATTTGTTAATTTTTTCTTATGGTAATGGGAATTCGGCGAGAATTATAAGGAATGCCCTTGATGATTTCAATAAGATTTCAGGGCTGAAGGTTAGTATGGAAAAAAGTCAGATTTATTTCAGTTGTGTTAAGCCTAATATGAGAAGGATTATTTTGGGTATTCTTCCTTATGAAGTTGGGAAATTTCCATTTAAATATTTGGGGGTTCCTATGTGTGTTACTAAATTGTTTGATAGAGATTGTAAAAAGTTGATTGAAAAGATTAAGTTGAGAATTTTCAATTGGAAGTGTAAAACCTTATCTTTTGCTGGCAGATTGCAACTCATTAATTCGGTTTTAACTTCTATTCATGTTTATTGGGCTTCTATTTTTAAAATTCCAATTGCTACTATTAATGAGATTGAAAAGATGTGCAGGAGTTTTTTATGGGCTAATGGTGAGATAGTTAAAGGGAAAGCTAAAGTTAAGTGGCTTGAAATTTGCAAACCTAAGGAGTATGGTGGGCTGGGAATAAAGAATTTGAGGAAATGGAATGATGCTTTACTTGCTAAACATGTTTGGAATGTGGTTAATAACAAAAATTCCCTGTGGGTGCAGTGGGTTAGAATCAATTATATAGGCAGCAGGAATTTTTGGGATATTCTGCAGAAAAAGAGTATGAACTGGACATGGAAGAGATTTTTGGAGATAAGGAAAACTATTAGGCCTCATGTTATTTCATGTGTGGGTAATGGGAGGAACACTTCTTTATGGCATGATTGGTGGCATCCTATAGGTATTCTTTGTACTATTATCCCTAGGAGAGAGTGGATTAGTAATGATCTTAGTGATTCTGCTTTAGTTTGTGATGTTCTTGAGCTTGATTCTTATTCTTGGCCGGTTGAATGGGTTAATAAGTTTCCTGGATTGACTGAAGCTCCTATGTTCTGTATTGATTCTAATTTGAATGATGTTGTTGGATGGAGGGATAAGGGAGGTATATGCAGAAAATTCTCATGCAAACAGGTGTGGAATGATTTGAATAACTTTGGGGATATTGTTCCTTGGTTTGATCTTGTTTGGTATAATAATTGCATTCCTCGCAACTCTTTTATTTTATGGTTGGCTGTTCTGAACAGATTAAAAACTCAGGATAGGGTTAGAGGATGGGAATTGGCTGGTAATTTGTTGTGTCCTCTTTGTGATAATATGCCTGATTCGCATAACCATTTATTCTTTAATTGTGAGTATTCTTCCAGAATCTGGAAATATTTCTGCAGTAAAGTGGGCCTAAGTTTGACAGCGGTTGATTGGAATGATCTTATTTCTTTGTTGAGCAGTATGCTTAAACTGAAGACTGGTGAGAATTTAATCATTAAATGTATGATTGCTAGCTGTGTGTCTCATATTTGGAGAGAGAGAAATTCTAGGCTGTTTGATTCTAGCATAATTTCTGTTGAGGGAATTATAGCTAGTATTGAGAATGAGATTCGTTTGAAGCTGATGGGATTAAGGAAAAGAACTAAAATGATCAATAATAAGATTTATTTGATCTGGGGTATTTCGGGAATTGAGAATGTTGAATAATGGAGATATTTTTCTGGTTTTGCTGTTTGAAGTATAGTTGGTTATGGTTTTGGGTTTGGCAGTGGTGGCAGTCTAATATGGATGATGCTATTAATGGTATATGGTGGGGGTATTTTGGGAATAAAAATATGCACAAAGGAATTGACGGAATTTGTCACTGGTGTGAGAGTTTTCTCTTATATCATGTGACTTGTACCTGTGGGATTTTCTGTTTGGATATGATCTTAATTGAGATTATCCAAATAGAGAATCCTAGACATGTGATTGATGCCATGTCTAGTATGAAACTTAATTTGATTCACTGGTATTCTGGTATTATTTTCTTGTGTTCCTTTTTGAGTTTGTGGTGCAGAAAGGTGAAGCAAAGGTTGATGGTGGGCAATAGCTGTAGAGAGCTTATGGATTTCATGATGAGGACTTCGAAAGATAAAGAGGACAAGGATTAGGACAGGAGCTTTGGGACTAGAAGTCGTGAGGGGCTTTTCTATTTTTATTTTTTTGTTATGTTTAGTTATGGATTTGATTATGGGGATTTCCTTGTTTTTTATGATATATGGGCTTTGAACTTGAGGGTTTTTTTCTTAAAGGTTAGCTTATGGACGGAGGGTTTTTTTAAGGGCCTTACCCCTTGCTTTGGTTTTTTTTTCTTTTGGAGATTTGGTAGGAGCAAGGGGGTGAAGTTACCTTTTTTCCCTCTTTCAATAAGTCTATGGGTTACCTTTAAGGATTTTAGGGTGTTTTGGGGTTATGAGTGGTTATTTCTTATTATTAGGAAATGGTTTGGTAGTTGGTTATGGATAGGATGGTTATATTTGTATTTTGTTTGATTTTTGGTGTTTGTATTTTTTTTTATTCTTTTTAATAAAGTTTGCTGAGCTTTGGCTCTTTCAAAAAAAAAAAAAAAAGAATGAAACAATGCTCATCAAAGCTTTGGTTAAATTGCATATACTTCTATTGTGGAACTCAAGGATTAAACAATGCTCATCAAAGCTTTGCTAAATTACGAAGACGACTTTTGTTGTGAAACTAATGAATTAAACAATGCTTATCAAAGCTTTCCTAAATTGCATAGACTTCTAATGTGGAACTCAAGAATGAAATAATGATCGTCAAAGCTCTGCTTAAATTGCACAGACTTCTCTTGTGAAACTCAAGAATTAAACAATTCTCATTAAAGCTTTGGTAAATTGCGAAGACTACTTCTATTGTGTAACTCAAGAATTAAACAATGCTCATCAGAGCTTTGCTAAATTGCATAGACTTCTAATGTGGAACTCAAGAATGAAACAATGCTCATCAAAGCTATGCTTAAATTGTAGACACTTCTATTGTGGAACTCAAGAATTAAACAATGCTCATCAAAGCTTTGCAAAATTGCAAAGACTATTTGTATAGCGGAACTAAACAATTAAAGAATGCTCATCAATGTTTTGCTAAATTGCATAGACTTCTATAGCATGAGAACAACTACAGGATCTAATTATACCAATGAATCACTAACTCATTGTTCTAAACAAAAAGTGATAGTTAAATTGGGTATACATGATCACATAACTTTAAATATGGATTACACGACCTAGCAACTAGTTTGCGGAAGTCGTGTTTGGTTCCCAGAATCTCTTGACAGGGAGATCGTATAGTATGGGTACTAGCCTTCACATTATGACCTTTATAAAACAAACATGTTTTAAGAGAATCAGTAGGACAAGATGTCAATTTAAAAGACAACTGAGTTCTTTCATTTTCCCATTACTTTCATAAAGTGACAGTTCTACTTGAAAGTTAATGCAAACTATTTTCGAGTCAAGATACTTATAAACTAGGGAAAACTTACATTTTACAAACGACAAATAGAACAGTCGAGTCTAGTACCTTCAGTAGAAAGGGACCATAATGCTAACCTTATGATTCCTTAATGTATACATCTAGGGATATATATTAATAGGATTCGATAGGCAATAGGATGTGTGCCTTCCGTTTCATTTCCTGTTCCTTGTTTGGTTGTGACTTAGAGCGGATTCACCCAGCCTATTATCCATTCGATCTTATTATTATATATGTTGCGTATACATTAAGTCATCATAAGGAGTAGCAGGTATGGGTCAGGTCATAGGACACTAATTCAATGCCCATTTTTCTAGTACAAAACATACTTTTCAAATAAAACATTTGGTAGACAAACTAGAAACTTACCAGTAAAGGGTTTAATCCATTTTATTAAACCAGTATAACTTAAAGGACCTTAGGTGATTAACTCTATAATACCTTAGTTTATACATCAGGGTTATATATAGTTAATACCCGATAGGTAGTTGGAGGTGTGCTTTCCACCTTACTTCTTGTTCCTTGTTTGGTTGTGGGCTTAGGGCAGATTCATACAATTAACTATCAATTCGATATTAGATTATATATAACTAGTATAAACTAAGCGATTATAGAAGTAACCACTGTGGTTACCATTTTTATTATAAGAAATAAGGGTTTTCTTAAAGAATCTTTTCATCAAATATAAAGGAACTATTACAATTAACTCTGTGAGGACCAAGTGAATACGCCCACTACTAGAAAAACAACCTTTTACGATGCGCAATCAATGACACGTGCTAATAGAGGACACGCATTTGTTTGTGCCCTAAAAATTGATTTCAGATTTCCAAAATATGATGCATAGAGGACACGCATTTTTGCGTGCCCAAAAATTTTAGTGTCTAATAAAAAAACACGGATGGCACCTTAAATAAAATATGCATCATCTAACTATGTCGCTTTATAAATTTTAATGAAACACGCATTTCATCCAAGGGGGAAATGAAATCCAAAATTTAATAAGCCCGCTTTGTTTCCACCGGCTGAAAACCCTAACTCATCGCCGCTGAAAACCCCCTTTCTTTCTTTCTTCTCTCTCAATTCTCAAACCTCCACCGCTTCACTTCCCACAAGTTCACATCTTCATCGCTTGTTCATACAGAATTCAAGAATTTCTATGGTTTCAATTATTGGGTGAGATACAGGGAGGTGTAATCGTTTTGGACTCTTTACTAATTGACTTGATTGAACCCTAAAAACTCAATTCACACTTCGAACTTCTCTGATCCTCTCTTCTTCCACTCCCCAATCTCTGGTTCCACTCCAATCGAGCTCTACGAAGGCTTTGATTGGTGGTCATCGATTTGCACCATCACCTCCTTGTTCGTTCCTAAAATAAAGACCTTAGAATAGTATCCACTCCCAATCTCTGATTCCACTCCAATCGGTTTGTCTCTTAAGAATCAAATCGTTCATTAAGGTGTACTTGGCCTTGCTATGGATATCCTTTTTCTGAAGAGAATGGATCGGTTGTGCTTCAGCAAGGAGTAGGTCGCCTCATAAATTCAATAGGTACTATTCTTAGTCCTGTATGTGTTGAATTCTCGATTGCTTTTTTAATCTGGTTTCCTATCACGTGAAACTTCCAATTTGCCTCTATAATCAAATAAAGCTTCAATTAGAGATATTATTCCTTAATTACTAATCAGATGCGATCCGTATGATTGCTAATGGTCATAGCATGGGTGGATTATGTATAGGGCTAGGAGGGGCTTTGGCCCCCTTGATATTTGGGTTAGAAATAGCAAATATATCTTCAAAATTTTTAATTATAGGTTTGTTAGTGTAGAAATTGGGTTGTGCCCCTCCCGATTTCAGTCCGATTTCCAAACCTAGCGACAAGAAGTCAAAATCGATTTGTATCTTACGTTGTTACCCAGTTCCTCCCCCATCATCACTAGTCGCTACCTCATTACCTTGCTTGTTGCCCGTTGCTCTCGCCATTCACCACCGCAACAGCTGTTATCGTAAATCAGGTATGTTCTTCTCTTGTTCTCCTGTTCTCTCAATCTATTGGATTCAACTCTTCTTGAAATTGGAATATTAGAATTAGAAATTAGAATTTACAAATCTGAAATTTTCATAAAGCTCCTGCTGTTGCAAATCTGAAAATATCATAAACCTTCTTGAAATTGGTCTCGCCATTCACTACCCTTCTATCACTTGAACCTGTTGTTGCATTTGGTGTTCCATGTTGCAGGTTTGTTATTTCTTTGTTCAAAATTGAATTCAACATTCTAAACTTCCTTTAGAAAATCTCAAAGTAATTATGTAAAACATAAGGTGGTAAATTGTTGAGATTTGTGACATTCTACTGAAAATTTCTGATGTTTCATGCTTGCAGGTTAGTACACAACCTTAGTGAATTTGTAGTGACCTTTACAAGGGCTTATCACATAGGATTCAGCCATGGAACATGAGTAATGGGCTTATCCTCAAAGAAAACAAACTGTTAACCTGTATTGTTAATAGATCTTCCTCTTATCATGCAGTCATATGGAACATGAGTAATGGGTATTTAAGACCTAGAATATTCTGTTTAGAGCATGCAAGCAAAGTTGAAGAGCTGTTGGACTTCATAGGTGGAGCTGATTAGGTTTTTTTCTTCACACTTTTTTTAATCTTTTTCCTAAAGTGATTTTGTAATACTTTTGTTTTTAGTGGATTTTGATTCTGATATTAAAGTTTGATTGAATAATAAATAGTTTGTAAAGGAAGTAGAACGGAGTTTACATGATGCAATCATGATAGTAAGGTGAGCCATGAAGAATTCCACGGTGGTTACTGGTGGTGGTGCAATCGATGTAATTTTTTTAATTAGAAATTTGAATGTAGTGGTGTTATTTTTTATGAATTATGATGATGTGATAATTTGAATTGCATATGGAGATAAGCCAGTACATGTGGCAACATGCAAGGAATATAGCTGGAAAGTCATAGCTTTTTGTCAGTTGAGGTAGGTTTTTGTCAGTTGCATAAATTGTTTTTCATTACTATTATATCATATTATACACTAAATAATAACATACTAATTGTATGTTATTATTTATGCGTTATCCCATGACAACTTTGTGTTAATGCTGGATCTGATGCAACTGATGTACTTAACAAGCTAAGGCAGAAACGTGCACTTGCTGTTGCTTGGTCTTTGTCTCTTGCATTACATTTTATTTATTTATTTATTTTGTAAAGAAATGTAATGTGTAATAATATAGTATATGTAAGGGTTCCCTTCATGGAGTGGATATTAACATAGGTAGAATTTCAAATTCCTTTGCTAACTTTGTGTGGGAGCTAGCAGTCGTAAAGGTAACTAACTAATTTCTTTCTCCATGCTCTTTAAGACTCGGTTTTCTTAATAAAACTAAACTAACTTACTTTGATTTTTACTTACTGCAGATAAATGCTATAAATGTTGCTACTGAGGCTGCATGTCTTATACTAAGTGTTGATGAGACAGTCAAGAACCCAAAGGTAACTATAACAAACTACAATCTAGTGTTTCTGTATACTTATGAGTTTAATGAAAGAAATTAGAGTTGAAATTATGGCTTCAAAGTTGAGTGCTTCTGAGTCTGTGACTTCAATTAGAGCTGGAATTAGAGGTAGATTCGTCAAATTTTGTACTAGGAGGCTTACAGCACCTAATGTACTTGGTGAGTATATAAATCATTATATATTTTCTTATGGTATTAAAATCTGTATGAAATGAAATGTGAATTTGTTACTGTTATTGTTTGTTTTTACCATAAATGATGGTGTTTGGTTATGTTTGAAGTATTCTACAGTGTATGGTATGGTGGCCTAGTTAAAGGAGGAATCATAAACCTATGATTGGACAAATTTGTTGCCACAAATCATTAGTTTTGCAACTATTATGTATGTATGTAACATATATGTTGTATGTATTTTGTAGGTTAAATAATGAAGAAAACAATCAGAGAATATGGTTAGCTATGAGTCAAGGCTCTCGACAAAAATCCAAAAGTAGATGAGGACAACTACTGCTCATGGGCTTATATGGTAAACATGTAAATCTATATGATTCCCGCTTTACTTGTAGGATGATTCAAAGTAGTTCTTCTCAATTGGTGCATGAAACTGAAAGTAAAATGGGATGAGTCCAAAAATGAAATTAGTCAACCTGTCCACCACTCGAGAATGAACTTTGGGCACAACCTTTAACAGGACATTAAAGATTCGGATTAAGGCACAATCTTTATCTCTTAATCACTCTGTTCCATCATGAAATAAAGAATATAATTATTGTAGTGGAAGGATGCTTAATAGGGGTATTTGAATCATTTTTTTTGTTTTTTGTTTTTTGTTTTTTTTTTTTTTTTTTTTTTTTTTTTTTTTTGCAGATCTTTCACTGTATCTGGAAAGTTAAGGCCGGAGGAAGTTGTCAGGAGAAGGTAGTGAGGTAGGTGATTCAATAAATATTGATCTCCTAAAAGAACATTTGATATATATATATATATATATATATATATATATATATATATATATATATCAAATGTTCTTTTAGGAGATCAATATTTATTAAATCACCTACCTCACTACCTTCTCCTGACAACTTCCTCCGGATATATATATATATATATATATATATATATATATATATATATATATATATATATATCCGGAGGAAGTTGTCAGGAGAAGGTAGTGAGGTAGGTGATTTAATAAATATTGATCTCCTAAAAGAACATTTGATATATATATATATATATATATATATATATATATATATATATATATATATATATCAAATGTTCTTTTAGGAGATCAATATTTATTAAATCACCTACCTCACTACCTTCTCCTGACAACTTCCTCCGGATATATATATATATATATATATATATATATATATATATATATATATATATATATGGTAAATTATTTAGGATCCGATTCGGTGGTTGATTCTTTCCCATGATATTCTTTATCTGATTGCAGCCCAAGAATTTGGTTTCCAGTTTTGCAAAACAACTCAGTCTTTAATTTTTGTTAAAGAGATTAATTCTTCTGCAGAGGAGGTCGAAAGGTCGATGCTTTCCCATGATATTCTTTATCTTTATGACTTCATCTCCCCTTTTATTATCCTATCTTTTTTTTTAAATACATATACATGGTTAACTGTTAGGGAATACAAGCTATTGAACTTATTAGAATTCAGCAGTTCAAGAAAGAGGATGTCAATGTTAGTTCATGATGAAGTTGGTCAAATATTCAATTGAAAAAGTAAGTTTCTTGATTTTCCCATTGTAACAGAATTTGTAGATTTTGAGGATAAATATTTAATATTTGACCTGAAAGAGAGGATGTGCATTGCTACTTCTCTTAATTTAAAATTTTTGACTAATTTACCCTTGAATTCTGGTTGTTGCTTTCACTTTGAATTTTAATTGACACCAATGACTAATTGTCTATACAGTTCTAGAAATTTGTTAACCCACTTCACTGGGTTTTTTTTTTGCTTTTTTTTGATGTTACATATCCTCAGGTAACTCATCAAGACTTTCTTGTTTGATAAATCACAGCTTTCAACCAAATTGTCGCACTGAAAAGGTTAGTTTACTTGAATTCGGTTTATTTAAATATTAAATCATAAATTTACATTCTCATTGGAAAATATATGCTTGAATGTTGTTTAATTTGTCAACTTACTACTTAATTTGTGTTTTATCTGACCAATGGATGATTAATGGGGAAGTCTGCATTGGACTATTTGCAATAAGAGATATTAAGAAGGTATGCACATCTTTTGCTGTATATTATTTGTTGTAATACATATATAAATGTAACTTGTCACACCCCCAAACCAGAACGGCGGAAACGTTCGGGGGCAGAGGACGTCATATTCAGTATCATAACAGTTCATAGAAAGGAAAGTACACACCACCATATATAAATATATTTGAAAATTTTACATAATTGTATGTGTTACATGTTTGCAAAAGACATCAAATACAATATGGTGATCCAAAATACGTTACTAACGCCAGCGCGTTAGTCTTCAAAAGTAGTTGCTACCTGGTCTAGCGGTTTCCTGAGAATACAAGTTATTTCAAAGAAAAAGTGTCAACATTTAAGTTGGTGAGTTCATAAGTGGTGTTTTGAGAAAATGTATGCCGTTCGAAAGTGCGTGTATGTTTTCCAGAAAATCCCTTATTTTCTACTTGATGTATGAAATGAGTTTGAAAGTTTGTTGTATGTACTATCTGTATTTGAACCAGGAAAATCCCTTATTTTCCTAAAAGTGAAATGCAGTCTCAAATGACCAAGACCGTAAGCTATAAGAAACTATGACATGCTCAAAAGAATGATGTTGTAAATCGCTATTGTACAAAATGAATGTATTTGAACCAGGAAAATCCCTTATTTTCCTAAAAGTGAAGTGCAGTCTTATTGTTAAGTAAAACTAGTTGTGGAGGTGTTTTAACCTGAGTTTTGATCATGCCGATAATACCCTAGAATGTAGTTATTACCCCCCAAGCATGATTGAGTTATGTATTACTACGTGCATGAGTCATTGTTTCCGTGTGTTGTGAGTTCCTCATAACCATACTAGACGCAGTACCTAATGTTGACATTTGTCACCCCAATGACGGCCTGTAGCTAACAGTTAGGGTGCGGAGTTGTCAGCCCCGTATAGATCTATACACACTTGTCACGCTCTCCCTCCAAGAGACTCTGGTTATAGGTGGGGACTTTCTTTTGGTACAAACAAAGCCATATGCCATCACATGATTGCTAACAACAAGTTCACGAGTAATATGATGAAAATCGTTCGTATGAAATGATTTCGTTTTCTACCGTGTTACAAAAACGTGATGATGAGTTGAGTTTTCTTGTAAAAGCATCGTGTTATAATTGAAATGGTTACTCTTGATATGATGTAGTATGCAAACGTATAAATAAAACCTATTTCTATTTATAAAACATATTGTATCCCAAGAGGGTAAAGCAGTGTTGTGAGGTGTTTTGTATGATAATAACTTCATAAGACAGTTAAAACAACAGTATGAAAAGTATATCAAAGGATCGATGTTTCACACGATTTTAGTCGTGTGTTTACTTGTATTCCCCCCCCCCCCCTTAAAAGAGTATAAAAAGCATTTAAAAACGTATTTAAAGTGTGTTTGCAGGGGTATGAACTCACTTGAAAGTTTGAAGAAAGCGAGCAGAAAACCGGGCAGAGTTTCGTCTTGGGAAACGGATTTTTCTCGGGATTCTCGGGAATCTCAGGAGTAAAATCGACCTTCGGGACTTGAGCAAAATGACCAGGGCTTCGGGTTTGAATGGGCACAAAAAACGAGGCAAAACGCAAGAGAAAGGAGGAGAAATGAGCAAGTTTTTCGGAAACCCTCGCACCCCTTTTATAGGGCCTGGAAGCCTCGCGTACGCGGGGCGTACGCTCGTATGCAGGGCGTACGAGACGTCATGGATTACCGCATCCTCGGAAGAAACATCGGAGCGACGTGGACAGTTCGGAGCCCTTGATTTGAGTACGCGGGGCGTACGAGGGTATGCAGGGCGTACGAAGGATTGGACCGCTGACTCGTTCTTCGGATAATACCGGGGGTTTATATTTAAATTTATATTTATTTTAAATAAACTTCAAAAATTCATATCTCCTTCATACGAACTCCGTTTTTGACGTTCTTTATATCCACGAGAAGGGGAGACTACGATCTACAACTTTCGTTTAGACTCCGTCGGCAAATTCCGAAATTATTTTTAATATTTATTTATTAAAATGACGTGATTAAGGAATTTCTTTAAAAATTCATAACTTCTTTATCTGACGTCGGTTTTTGCCAGACTTTTTACTGCTGAAATACCATTGTCGAGACCTTCGATTCTCGTTTAGGTCATTCCGGCCAAAAGTCGCTCGATCTCCGATTTGAGTTTTTACGTAACTTCATATTGCCGGTTTTTGTCGGAAAACCTAGAATGGTCATAACTTCTTCGTTATAACTCGGATTTTAGCATTCTTTATATGTATGAAAACCTTGTTACAATATCTACCACTTAGTATACTTAATTACGGTTTTATAAAAGTTTAAATTTTGACCTGAATTTTTGCTGTTGTTACATTATCCCCCCGTTAGAGAGAATTTTGTCCCGAAATTCGCATTTTGACTGGGACTCTAATACTTGCGAGCAGGCGTGAGTGCTTATGGTCCATTTGTTCCTCTTGTTCCTTTATGAATCTAGATCCTAATGTGCGTGTTTCAGCGGACCTTCATTACTCCGCCTATCACTTCGACTGATCGGGATCATGTGGTTATGGGTTTATTTACTTATGTTCTTCTAAATGTTAGCATATTCACTCGATGCATTAGGGTAGCTACGTTTTGAAGTTCATGGTTGAATTCACTCCTAGTTTCTGAGCTTGGATTTGACTCGTTGTATGTGTGGTATTTCTAAATGATCTGTTGGGGGATACTACGGGAAGGTTGTAAAGATATAGTACTCCTCACATGAGTACCTCGGGGTTTTGAAACTAGAAACCAATTGGGGTTAGTGTCGGGTTTGTCGTGATAAATCGATCAAGTTTCGTTAGTCGATGGTTAAAGTGAAAGGGTCTACTGGTATGGGTAGGGCCACACCAATCCACGTCGAATGTCGACGTCGGTACTTCTCATTGTAAGACGTTCGTTAGTGGGATAGTGCATTCTACGTATGTGTTCTCAGTGCTTTTTAGTCTATCTTTGTTATTACTACTATGAAAGTTTTGTCTAATGATTGGGGTGTTTATTTGAGTAGATTTTTAAACTTGTGACTCACAGAACTCTTCTGCGTTCCTGCTATCAAAATGGAATGTATGCAAATAAGTTATCAAGGAGAAATGTACCCATAATAACCGTGGGGTCTGCAATAGCCTCCTCTTGGCCCATTGCGAATACTCGGCCTCCTCTACTAGCATTCTTGTTGTTTGCCTTCGGGCAGTTCCGTCGGAAGTGTCCCGTTGCTCCGCACTCATAACAAGTACGGTCTACTCCCACATTTGCGGCTGGAGCGGTTGGTTGGGCTATTTCCCTGCAGTAGCGGATGGTGTGTCCCTTACTATTGCACCTAATGCAATGCATTTCACGACAGGGTCCGTGATGATGAAAGTTGCATCGGTTGCACTTAGGTTGGTTGCCGTTGTACGACCTTGTGGGTGTAGGGGTGGTAGGGATAGTAACAGAATGAGCTGTCACTAACTGTTGCCTCTTGGGGTTCTCTTGCATGGTTTCCCCCTTCCTCTTATCCCAGGGTTTCCTTCGGTTCTCTATATCCTTCGGTGGCTCCGAGACAGCGGTAATAGTACCCTGTTTAACACCGTGATCAATCAATCGTTGAGCCAAGCGCTTCGCGCTGTCAAACGTGACTGGGTTAGAGGCCAGGACATGCCCTTGGATCTGGGGTGATAATCCCCAAATGTACCTCTCCACCTTCTTCGATTCCGGGTTTACCATACTTGGGCACAAGGCTGACAAATCACTGAACCTAGCCGTGTAAGCGATTACGTCCGATCCGGTCATCCTTAGGTTCCATAGCTCATGCTCTAATTTTTGGATTTCGCCCCTCGGGCAGTATTCTTCCAGCATCAAGATTTTGAGATCTTCCCAGCTCATGGCATTAGCAACTGGGAGAGATAGGGCTTCCACATGTCCCTTCCACCAGGTGAGGGCTCGATCAGAGAAAGTGCAAGCGGCGAACTTGACTTTGCTGGTCTCTGGGCATGCACATATCTCGAAGACCGTTTCGGTCTTCTCGAACCATTGCATAAGTGCAATGACTCCTCCTACCCCGTTGAAAGTTTTTGGCTTTGCATTCGAAAATTCCTTGTATGTGCATTCTCTGATATAACCATGGCCAGTGCCATGATTCAAGTGGTTGGTACTGCTTCTAGTTCCACCAGCTCCGTTAGTGTTTATCTGCGTAAGAGTAGCTGCTACTGCTGCAGTGATAGCAGCCTAAACCATGACAGGATCATATTGTGGGGGTGGTGGCGGCGGCGTAGGTGTTGCGTTGTTGATGCGACGTGCAGATCTACAAGGCGGCATCGCTGCCAAAGAAATAACAATGAAGACAATAAGTCTTTTAATGATTGTATGGTTTGGGTAGTAGGGGTCTCCTGCTAGGTGGAAATCCGGCCATTGTGTTTGTACGAGAATAGGGAGATAAGGATTGTCTAGAACTAAGGCACATAAGGTTGACATCAAAGTTAAACTATCGTATGCATAAAATACTCCTATAGTATTCTAAATGTTATGTTTGATTCTAAAGTTTATAAGTTTGGTAAGTTTTAAATTTGTTGTCCATTGCAGACACTCCTTGGCATACGTTAGTCGGATCTTGGACAAATATAGTTGATCAGGCTATATTCTTCCCAATTCCGATTACATGTCCCAAGGCATACCTGCACTGCACAACTTATTTATAATACTTCTATATTGTTTTAATTATGATACTGACCATGTTATTAATATGAAATGAATGCATGCCTACTTTACAAAAACTAAATAAATTTAATTTTTAAAAGTATGACTCTTACTCAGAGTGTTTTTGCCCAGTTGTGTTTATAGATGTATACCAAAATGGTTTTGATATACTTAATTCACTATAAACAATGCTCTGATACCAATCTGTCACACCCCCAAACCAAAACGGCGAAAACGTTCGGGGGCGGAGGACGTCATATTCAGTATCATAACAGTTCATAGAAAGGAAAGTACACACCACCATATATAAATATATTTGAAAAGTTTACATAATTGTATGTGTTACATGTTTGCAAAAGACATCAAATATGGTGATCCAAAATACGTTACTAACGCCAGCGCGTTAGTCTTCAAAAGTAGTTGCTACCTGGTCTAGCGGTTTCCTAAGAATACAAGTTATTTCAAAGAAAAAGTGTCAACATTTAAGTTGGTGAGTTCATAAGTGGTGTTTTGAGAAAATGTATGCCGTTCGAAAGTGCGTGTATGTTTTCCAGAAAATCCCTTATTTTCTACTTGATGTATGAAATGAGTTTGAAAGTTTGTTGTATGTACTATCTGTATTTGAACCAGGAAAATCCCTTATTTTCCTAAAAGTGAAATGCAGTCTCAAATGACCAAGACCGTAAGCTATAAGAAACTATGACATGCTCAAAAGAATGATGTTGTAAATCGCTATTGTACAAAATGAATGTATTTGAACCAGGAAAATCCCATATTTTCCTAAAAGTGAAGTGCAGTCTTATTGTTAAGTAAAACTAGTTGTGGAAGTGTTTTAACCTGAGTTTTGATCATGCCGATAATACCCTAGAATGTAGTTATTACCCCCCAAGCATGATTGAGTTATGTATTACTACGTGCATGAGTCATTGTTTCCGCGTGTTGTGAGTTCCTCATAACCATACTAGACGCAGTACCTAATGTTGACATTTGTCACCCCAATGACGGACTGTAGCTAACAGTCAGGGTGCGGAGTTGTCAGCCCTGTATAGATCTATACACACTTGTCACGCTCTCCCTCCAAGAGACTCTGGTTATAGGTGGGGACTTTCTTTTGGTACAGACAAAGCCATATGCCATCACATGATTGCTAACAACAAGTTCATGAGTAATATGATGAAAATCGTTCGTATGAAATGATTTCGTTTTCTACCGTGTTACAAAAACGTGATGATGTGTTGAGTTTTCTTGTAAAAGCATCATGTTATAATTGAAATGGTTACTCTTGATATGATGTAGTATGCAAACGTATAAATAAAACCTATTTCTATTTATAAAACATATTGTATCCCAAGAGGGTAAAGCAGTGTTGTGAGGTGTTTTGTATGATAATAACTTCATAAGACAGTTAAAACAACAGTATGAAAAGTATATCAAAGGATCGATGTTTCACACGATTTTAATCGTGTGTTTACTTGTATTCCCCCCCCCCCCCCTTAAAAGAGTATAAAAAGCATTTAAAAACGTATTTAAAGTGTGTTTGCAGGGGTATGAACTCACTTGAAAGTTTGAAGAAAGCGAGCAGAAAACCGGGCAGAGTTTCGTCTTGGGAAACGGATTTTTCTCGGGATTCTCGGGAATCTCGGGAGTAAAATCGACCTTCGGGACTTGAGCAAAATGACCAGGGCTTCGGGTTTGAACGGGCACGAAAAACGAGGCAAAACGCAAGAGAAAGGAGAAATGAGCAAGTTTTTCGGAAACCCTCGCACCCCTTTTATAGGGCCTGGAAGCCTCACGTACGCGGGGCGTACGCTCGTATGCAGGGCGTACGAGACGTCATGGCTTACCGCATCCTCGGAAGAAACATCGGAGCGACGTGGACAGTTCGGAGCCCTTGATTTGAGTACGCGGGGCGTACGAGGGTACGCAGGGCGTACGAAGGATTGGACCGCTGACTCGTTCTTCGGATAATACCGGGGGTTTATATTTAAATTTATATTTATTTTAAATAAACTTCAAAAATTCATATCTCCTTCATACGAACTCCGTTTTTGACGTTCTTTATATCCACGAGAAGGTGAGACTACGATCTACAACTTTCGTTTAGACTTCGTCGGCAAATTCCGAAATTATTTTTAATATTTATTTATTAAAATGACGTGATTAAGGAATTTCTTTAAAAATTCATAACTTCTTTATCTGACGTCGGTTTTTGCCAGACTTTTTACTGCTGAAATACCATTGTCGAGACCTTCGATTCTCGTTTAGGTCATTCCGGCCAAAAGTCGCTCGATCTCCGATTTGAGTTTTTACGTAACTTCATATTGTTGGTTTTTGTCGGAAAACCTAGAATGGTCATAACTTCTTCGTTATAACTCGGATTTTAGCATTCTTTATATGTATGAAAACCTTGTTACAATATCTACCACTTAGTATACTTAATTACGGTTTTATAAAAGTTTAAATTTTGACCTGAATTTTTGCTGTTGTTACATAACTACAGTGCCATTATTTAGAGAACTGGTATATAAATATATAATTATTGAAAATATATATGAGGAGGCTTATTTATTGTTTTTGCATATGTGTGATTGTTGTGTAGAGAGATGAAGATGTGGAGTTGTTGAGGGAAAGGTTTGCTGGAAGTTAAGCTGATCGAATTAATGTTGATTGGCTTCAAGTAGTGGAAAACAATTTTCTTTTTGTGGGTATG
Source organism: Lactuca serriola (assembly GCF_051521515.1). Classification (NCBI taxonomy): domain Eukaryota; kingdom Viridiplantae; phylum Streptophyta; class Magnoliopsida; order Asterales; family Asteraceae; genus Lactuca; species Lactuca serriola. The sequence goes on along the minus strand of NC_136416.1, from coordinate 130,704,027 downwards.
TGATAGTGGAAGACTTTATTTCAAATTATGCAATGGATTGTATTTTTTTTGCAATGGAATTGTATTTTTTGCAATGGAAAACAATTTTTTTTTGTAAGAAATAGAATTGTATGACATTAAATTTTATGCAATGGATTGTATTTTTGTATATGATATTTTATTTCTATTATGAGACATTAAATGCAAATTTAATTTAAAAATTAATAAATATATAAATATATTTTTTGAAACATTTAAATTTACGATACGCAAAAATGTATGTCATCTTCATTTATGACATGGCCTTTCTTGATAGGGGTTTTAGTGATACACATTGCGTGTCGTAAATGCGCGTCGTCTATAGACGACGCACAAAAGCTTATCGTCTCTCGTTATGACAGGGCCTTCCTTGACGCGCATTTGCGCGTCGTCTGAGTGTTTTACGACACGCATTGCGCGTCGTAAAAGGCTGTTTTTCTAGTAGTGGCCAGGGTTATATATAATGACGTTCTAACAAACAATGGGAAGTGTGCCTTCCGCCTCATTTCATGTTCCTTGTTTGGTTGTGGGCTTAGGGCAGATACACACAATCGATTGTTTGTTTACTCAGAGTTCTATCTAACTTGTGACCATTTAGTACTCATAGAAAGAATTGTAGAGTCATTTTTACATATCTTTCATCAAAGTAGGAAAATAGGATTTTTCTGGAGGAACATGCGAACTTTTCTAAACAAAACATACAATTTACTACAACTTACTAAGCTTTCTACAACTTACTCACATGACTAAAATCTTATGAACTCGCCAGCTTAATTGATGATCAACTCTTTCAAAATAACTTGTAATCTCAGGAAACTAGTAGACAGGTACTCGCACTAGGAATTCGGAAGATGGAGCAGTATAGCTTCAAGTCTTGTTTTGTTATTTACATATGTATTCTATGTTTTGTGAACACATACTTTGTAAACACTTTCTTTCTAATGAAATGGTTGTTAATTACTTTGATTACTATGATGCATGTCTTGTGATACTAAACATTATGTCCTCCACCCCCGAACGTTTCCGCCGTTCCGGTTTTGGGGTGTGACATAGCACTTGATAACGGATAAGAGTATTTCTAAATATAGGCATTGTTATAAAAGTGCACTTAGTTGCTAAGTGTATCTAGATTAATGCCTATAATAAGCAATGCTCGTACGCGCACCGAAAAATTTTGTTTCTCAAAAGTTTAAGTTGAAAATTGTTTTGAACATAATTCTACTATAACCGTTTCTAGCCTCTTATTAACTCTCCTTAATTAAGCATAGTTGGCCAGACTATACTTAATTAAAGTCCAATAATGTGTACTCGAATTAGTTATACCAGTAGTATGTTCAGTATTTTAAAAACGTTTTGAATTTTTTTTTGGCTATAGTTGTGGTTCTCCAAAGGAAAACCGGTATTCTCTATAACCTTCGGCTCTGATACCATTTCTGTCACACCCCGCTAAAGCGGACACACGAGGCGTGGTAGTATAAAGGGTTGCATAGCAAATTTATAAAAGACAACACCAACCATAATATTAAAAATCATTATAAATTTACAATGAGTTTGAACAACTTTTTAAAAGAAATTACAATATATTTAAAAGTCAGCACATGCAAATGCTCCTACAAGTGTTGTGTCACACCCCCAAACCAGAACGGCGGAAAACGTTCGAGGTTGGATGACTTCATGTACAGTATCATAACAATGCAAAATAGTAAACAAGCAACAACATCGTCCATTGCATTAATAGTAATAGTTTAATACATGTGTGTTCTTTCATAGTAATTAGACAATAGAACAAGTAATCAAAATAAAAGACGAGTCTTGATTGCTCCGTCTTCGCAAAACCTGGTCATCGTACCTGTCTACTAGTGACCTGAGAATACAAGTTATTTTGAAAGTGTAGGTCAGCATTTTAAGCTGGTGAGTTCATAAGTAATTAATGTCATTGTTCGTATAAGTTTGATGATAACGTTTGAAATTGTTCAAAGTAATTATTTGTATATGTTTTGAAAACTCCTAGAAAATCCCATATTTTCTACTAGTATAAATGTAGTCTTATACCAAGACTCGACTGTTTTGAATGTTTACTTTTAGAAATCCAACATTTGTTCATAAGTGTGTGGTAGTTTAAAAGTTCCAAAACTATAACACAATGATGTTTTTCATGCCTAAATAATAGATTTATGTATGTATAAAATCGCCAAGGCACTTGATGACTCTGTAAACCAATATATTTTTAATACTCCCAGTGAGTCTTTTGCTTAAGTAAAACTGGTTAAAAGGGTGTTTATCCCAAATTGATCAACATGCTAATAATATCCCATGGTATAGTTATTACCCTTTGAGCATGATTGAGTTCAATGTATATTACTACATACAAGAGTTGTTGTTTCCGTGGTTTGTAAGTTTCTCATAACCATACTAGATGTGGTACTAATGTCAACAATTGTCACCCCAGACCTACCGGTCTAACTGGAGCTTACAGTTTAGGTGCAGGTTCGTCAAACTCGTATAGATCTATACACAAATTCGCGCTCTCCCTCTCGGAGACTCTGGTTAAAAATGGGGACTTTCGTTTGGTACTAACAAAGTCATATGTCTCACATGATTGCTAACAACAAGTTCACGAGTAATATAATGAAATACCTTTTGTATGAAAAGATTATCCTTGTTATGAAGAATGCATACTTGTAAATAAAACATTGGTATATTAGTATGTTCCTTTGGTTATAGTATTTTATGTTATAATATTTGTAAACGATAGTATTCGCCTAAACTATACCTATTATAGTTTACTAGTAAGTTCCGTTGTAGTAATTTAAGAAATGAATGTACACCTTTGCTACTCAAAGGTATTGAACTGATTGATGGGACTTTTATGTCTATATATGTATACATGATATATAACTAATATTTAGACGACATTCGGACGAATAACCGATACCCTAAGGCCACATCCCGACGAGGAAAAGGAAATAAAGCAAGCTAGCCGTCCTAAGTCCTTTAAACATTTCTTATATAACTATACATATATGGGCATGCATTTGTCAATATAAAAGTATAAAAGAAGTTTTGTAATACCTTTGAAAAGTTTAATAACGAAGAAATGATGACTTGATGTTAGTGTATACAATGATTTAAAAAGTAGTTTGTTTGATAAGACAGTGTAAAATAAAAGAAATCCCTTGTACGAAAACACAGTTTTGAATCGCATGTGATGGATTATATAACAAAGAGTATAACAAAATATTTATGTTTTTCACACGATGATAATCGTGTGTTTACTTGTATTCCCCCCCCCCCCCCTTAAAGTGTATAAAATGCATTTATAAAACATTTGAAAGTGTAGTTCATAGGGGTATGAACTCACTTGATTGACGAGAGAAAGCGAGATGATAATCGAGCAGAACTTCGAATTGGAAGAGTTGATTTTCTCGGGAATCTTGGGAATCTCGGGAGTGTAGAACCTTCCTTCGGAACTTAAGTTTGAAAAACCAGGGCTTCGGGATGGCTTATCGAGTGCTTAAACGCAGAGTTTCGGCGCGAGAAAGAAGAGAACTGAGCAATGAAACTCGGAGCCCTTGAAATCTATTTATAGGGGTATTTCTGGTGTGCCATGTCGTGGTGAGCAAATCTTATCCCCTTCCGTTGATGTGACACCCTCAGTCACTTGTCGGGTCGCGGCAAACTGTGCCACGTCGGGGCAAGCCTGATATCCTCGGATTTCGGGCCTCGAACTTGTAAAATTCGTAACTTTTGCGTACGAGCTCCGTTTTCGACGTTCTTTATATGCACGCGTAGGTGAGAATATACTCTACAACTCTCGTTTAGACTTCATTGGCAAATTTTGACTTTATTTTTAATTATTTATTTTTAACGGGCCGCGACACGAAAAGTCCGTTAGAAATCCATAACTTCTTCATCCAATGTCCGTTTTCGTCAGACTTTTCTCCGTTGCGCTACTATTGTTGAGACCTTAGATTCTCATTTAGGTTGTTTCAGCCAAAAGCCTCTTGATCTCTATTTCGAGTTTTTAGCTGTCTACTGCTATATCCGGATCTTGGAAAAATCATAACTTTCTTTTACGAATTCAGATTTGGACGTTCTTTTTACGTATGTTCGCGGTTTTGGGATATCTACAACATTCATTTAGATACTTAAGGCTAAAAACTATTATATTGAAACTTCGCGTTTTTCGTTTAATCGGTGTTGCCGGTTTTGTCGGGAATTTTAGAATGGTTATAACTTCTTCGTTATAACTCAGATTTTTGTGTTCTTTATATGTATGAAAACCTTGTTACGATTCCTACCACTTGATTTAACCCAAATAAGATCTTAGGAAAGTTATATTTTGACCTAAATTTGACTGGTGTTACATTACATTGTCTCTAAATATCGGGTTGTCACATCATCCCCCCGTTAGAGAGAATTTCATCCCGAAATTAGAGTTTAAGCAGAATTGATAATCATGCTACAGATAGAAGTTTTATTTTCTCCTCGTGTTCTTAAGTGAACTCAGGTCCTCGCTTAGCTTTCCAGCGAATCTTTCACTATCGGGATACGGCTTTGCTTCTTTCGTTTGACTTCACTGGTATGATAACTCTTCTTGGTCGAATGTATGTTGAATGTTTTTGTGGTCTGTGAAAATAGTACACCTTGTACCCTACAAATAGTGTCTCCAGATCTTCAGAGCAATTACCGCTGCTCCTGACTCAAGATCATGTGTTGTGTAGTTAACTTCCTGTGTCTTAAGCTGTCTTGAGGTATAGGCAGTGAACTTTCCTTTTGCATAAGAACACAACCAAGCCCTTGGTTGGATGCATCACATTTCACCATAAAATCTTCTATCCCCTTTGAGAGGGATAATATCGGTGCGGTGCACCAGGCTTACTTTAGCGTTTGGAACGCTCTTTCTTGTTTACAGACAAGTCCGGTGCTCCTCAAAGTGAGAAACTTGGCCTAAAGAATCCTCTTCTAAGGAGTTCGTTAAGCCGTCTGGGAAGTTCTAGTATCTTAGTTGGAGCTATATGATAAGGTGATTTGGCTACTGGGGTAGCCCTTGTAACTAAGTCGATTCTGAACTCGAATTGATGTTGTGGTGGTAATCTCGGTAGTTCTTATGGAAAGTTGTTGGGAAAGTCACGTACTTTTGGGATGTTCTGAATGCCTTTCACTTCTTGGATGGTATCGACGATGTGTGCAAGGAATGTGTGATATTCCCTTCGTAAGCGCTTTTGAGCTTAAATACACGAAATGATGCGAAGGTTCGTACTTGATTTGTCTCCGTAAATAACAAGAGGTTCTTTGATAGGGAGGTTAAGATGAACTGCTTTCCCAAAGCGCTTGATATCGGCTTGATGTAGACTCAACCGATTCATATTGATTATGACGTCAAAACCTTGTGGTTGATTAGATGTCGTGAAGATCTAAAAGAAAGTATGATTACTCATAAATTAAGGAAAAAAGGTAGGTACTTCTAAGTTTCTTCGCATGGCAGCACGATCACTCGTAGTCTTAGGCAGTCTCCATCCTGAAGTTCATATTAGAACTCATACCTGGTTCATCAATCACAGTTTCGCGTATACGAGTCGTATATAATTAAGGTTGAAAAGGTATTCGAATAAATGATTCTTCTTTAAGCCCACATCCCAACGAGGAAAAGAAGTTAAAGTGGAATCACCAATTCTAAACCTGTAGAACCTTGATTATATGCCACCCTTGTGTATACATTCTTCAATGATAGATCAACCGTACGGGTCTTTGGATAGAACTTGACGTATTGTACGAGTGGTTGTAACACCCCGTTCTTAAAGTATTTAATTATGAGTCCCTGAGATTTAAGAGGAAGGGTAATTCTGGTCCTTTTTTGGGAAATGGGTTTTATCCAAGAAGGTTTCGGACTGGTGTATGTTGATAGAAGCATAGGGCTTCTCGTCACCCTCGTGTGAATGTAAAGTCTATTGGGAGCGGGTTTAGAGTAGAGGAGTTGCGGCGTCTTGGAAATGATATTGTTTATAGCTCTTTGTGGAAAAAGTGGAAAGGTCCCATGCATGCATGGCATGCATGCTTAAAGTTGGCTGGGTACGCCCAGTGTAAGCTGGACGTACGCCCAGCGTAATGGAGGAAAGAAATGCGGGGTGGCAAGGTGAGTAAGCCCAGCGTACTAGACGTACGCCCAGCGTACTCTCAGAAACCCCAAACCCTAAAATTAGGGTCAGCCACTATATAAGGAATATGTTGGTTCATACCCTAGCCTCCTTAAGCTCATCCTTAACCTTAGAAACCCTAGAAACCCGTATTCCCTCCATTGTTGGGTGTGTTTGGCCTTCGAAAGCTCATTTTGGCAAAAGAAAAGCTAGAAGAAGAAAGGAGAAGTTGTCAAAGAAGGGAAGGAACATTTGGAGCTTGTAGATCTGAAGAGATATCATCCTTTGAAGCTTATTTGAGGTATAAAGCTTCTTGCTTGCCATTTATTTTGCATAGCTCTAAGTGTAGTGAAGTTTTAGCATCTTTCTTGTCCCAAAGTTCTCATCTTGATTCATGCTTTGTGTGGGCCGAGATTATCTGTCCTTTCAGACCTTTGGAGAGGTCTTCAGTGAGAAAAATGAGGTCCCAAGAGCTGTAGTTGTTCCATGTGTGAGATATATCGGTCTTAATGGATTAAGACCTTAGATTAAGAGCTTTTGGACGTCCCAAGTGATAAAGTTTGAGACTTTATGAATCTTAGGCATATTTAGCCTAGGGGTCTGAAGTTTAGGCTTAAGAGCTTAAGCCATTAAGAGGTTGTAAGGACTTTATGAGTAGCGAAGTTACGCCCCGCGTAACATGGTTGTACGCCCCACGTAGCGGGTCAGGGCCCCGATCCTCAGCTGCATTTCAGTGTGTACGCCCCGCGTACCAAGGAGGGTACGTCCAGCGTACTCCCCCTGATTGGACCTTAATATTGGGCCTTAGAGTTTGGGTCGTTTGTGGGTAGTTGGTTTATAGGCCAAGTCTGGAAATTATGGATAGAGTGTTTTGGGTCCAATTATTGTTATGGACCTTGGATATAGGCCCATTTGGTGAGGTGGACCCAATTTGGTAAATTGGGCCAATATTGGACTTTGTATAAGATTTGGACCTTGGCCTTGGCCTGATAAGTGGATGTATGCTTGGCCTAATGTTTATTTTGTTATGATGGCTAGTTTGGGATTTGCGGTGAGTTGGTGATTCGAGAATCTGCTCTTCAGTTCAGAGTTTCGGCAGTGCGAGATGAGTTATCCTCACTAGAGGCACCAAGGCCGGCCCTTTATTGGATTGAGATCCGAGTATTTGTTGTTATGTTATTGCTTTGATATGTTTGCATCCTGATAACTAGGATGGTATATGTTAGAGACCTGGTTAAGGTCGGTTTCCTGATATGTAGGGTGATGTTATGCTAGTGACCGGTTAGGTCGGTATCCTGGTTAGGATGATGATATGATATGTGATCTGTTTGATCGGCTTGTTGACTGTGAATTCTTATATGATTGTACGTTTATGTGCACATGGTTGTTTGGACTGGAGTTGGATTAAGGCGGGTACTGCTTTGTGCTATAGGCCAAGATACCCAGGGCGGACCGGTTGTCCCAAAGGCCCGGCGAGCGGTCTGGATAGGTTGTAGGCCCCAAGAGGGCGGACCAGACGTGCCGAGGCTCGGAGAGTGGACCAGGCCGACTGAAGGCCCGATGTGGGCGGACGAGTCATACTGTAGACTCAGAGAGTGGACCAGGTGGGTTGTAGGCCCGATGCGGGCGGACCAATCACATTGTAGACTCGACGTATATGGCCAGACTCGGAGGGTGGACCAGGTGGACTGTTGGCCGGTGCGGCGGACCAGTCTCACAGTAGACCCAAAGTGCATGGCTGTTCCGTGTTCTGTATGTTATGTATGCTATGTATGATATGGGCCCGAAGGCACTATGTTATGGGCCGGAAGGCATTATGATTTGGACCGGAAGGTCGTAGCCTGGAAGGGCGTATGTGTGGTTGGTATTTTGGGGATATCTCACTAAGCTTTCGGGGTTACAGTTGTGGTTTAATGTTATTCAGGTTCTTCAGGAGACCGTGGCAAGACGAAGGCGTGATCGTACCGCTCCTCATATTTATGTTGTGATGTGATTCTAGGAATACTCTAAATGAATTGTATTGAAAACCTTTTTGTAATAATTTAATGAAATCGGGTTGTTTTTGAAAAGTTTAAATTAGTTGAAAGTTTTCGGTCGTTTCAAGTTGGTATCAGAGCCTTGGTTTGAGTGAATTGGAGGAACACTCGTGTGACTCCAGTTTCAAATCGAGGAGGGTTTTCAAAAGAGAATTTAAAATGGTTTTCAAAATGAGTAAAAGGAGGACGCGGAGGTACGATCAGCCGGAGCCAGTAAGTAACCCCAAAATACCAAACATGATATTTTTTTTTCGAGCTTTGATAGAACAGCATGCCAGTGCTAGGCTAGGGATCTTCAGGATTTCATGTTAATGTTGCCTGATTTTTGTGACAACCCGAAAAACTTCTCGCATGCACTCTTCAATTCTTTCCAATATTAGACTTATTTTACTATATAGTAGTACCCTTTAGAGTCTAATGAAGCGTTCTAAATGTGATATAATCAAGGTAGGAGTGTTAAAAAGGGTTAACTCGAAGTGTAGGAATCAAAACCGAGCCAAACACTCCAACACATGGAGTGTGCGGCCACACACTCTTGTTTGCGGCCTCACACCTTTCCCAACCGCACACTCCACCTATATATGCCACACATAAATCATTTTGAACACTTCCTTCACTTCTTCAAGCATAGAACACGAAAATCCTCTCAAGTATCATCCATTCTCCTTAAAGATCTTCATAAAAGGTACCAAGAACATCAAGATCACCATCTGGCCGCTCACATAGCAGCACACACCATCTGGCAGCACACATGGCCGCACACAGGGCCGCACACATGTACTGGCAGCACACTAGGCCGCACACCTGTCCGCACACACATATAGTGTGTATTTTGGCCATACACCCTCTTGTATAGCCTTATAAACCCTCATACAATCATATATGATTATAACACTTCATTATAAGTGTTTGCTAGTCCCAAAGGTGGTCCCAAAATCATCAATTAGTTGTTCATAACACTAATTAAATCCATATATGTGCCAATATATGCTAAATAGGATTCGCGCATGTACTCAAGTCACCACTTGACACCTAGCGTCTAATCCAACATTGTCATCAGAACCACTCACTACCGGTGAGTTCATACCCCTTTAATTAACCTTTGAAATACTTTTGAATGTTTTAAATGCCTTTATGGGGGGGGGGGGGGAATACAAGCTGAATGCTTATAGTTATTACATCAATCACATGTGATTAATAACTACAAAACCAATGATTTCATCACTGTTTCAAAATGTTTATCAAACTATTTTACTTCAAAATGTTTTACAAACTCTTTTACTTATCAAATACTTTTATTTAAACTTTATTAAACTTCTTATAAATTGCATGTCCATATATGTATAGATATATAAGAAATGTTTAAAAGGCTTAGGAAGGACATCCGCCCTATTTCCTTTTCCTCGATTTGGATGTGGTCTGTTGGGATGTCGGGTAGCCGTCCGAGGGTCGTTTCAATATTAATTATATATCATATATGCATATATAGACATAAAAGTACTTCCATATTCATGCGTATCAGTTACATCATTAGTAAGTTACCATCGGGGGTAACACAGGATTACACTTATACTTTTGCTAGATCAATGAGTCAGTTCATTCATGAGTCAGTACTTAGTACTATGAGAAACATATACAACTATACTAGAAGGAGAACATATACAACTATACTAGAAGGAAAACATATACAAGTATACTAGAAAGAGAACATATACAACGATACTAGAACAAGAACAATACATTACTTATACATACATACACTTACATAAATGTGATCCACTGTATCGAAGCATGCCTTAAATGTCATGGCCCGAGTTGTAACCAGAGTCTCTTGGAGGGAGAGCGTGAGTTTGCGTATAGATCTATACTGGATTGACTATCCTACACCTTGCTGCTAGCTACAGCCGGACCTGCAGGTCTACGGGTGCCAAACGTCATACCTTTTTACGACCTACATTTGTCGTTGATTACTCAGTCAATAGTATAGTACAATTAATCACATGATACCTTATTATAAATCCGGTTTAAGGTAGTTAGTACAGCAGTAGTTCCTATAACACAACACTAAAGTATTACATTAATTTACCCATTGCATACATTTAGTGATTATTTAACTCAAACATTAATGTACAAACTATATTTTGTTAATGATAGTTACACTTGGGAAATTACACACTTTTACAACAAACGAACATACAAAATAGTTAAGCCTTGGTAGAAGGCTACTTTAATAGAAAATATAGGTTTTTCTAAGAGATTCAAACTTTTACAAACATTTACATACATTTTACAAACTTACACTTGAGACATGTTCAAACGTTTTGATAACAAACACCGACACTAAAATACTTATGAACTCACCAGCTTAATGCTGATGCTCGCTTTCAAAATAACTTGTATTCTCAGGTCATTAGTAGGCAGGTACCGCGACCAGCTTTTGAGAAGATAGAGCGCATTCAGGACTCATCTCTTTATTTTGATTTACATTATTTTTGGTGTCTATAACTGTACAGAACACACTTGTATTAAAAATTATATATTTAATGCAATGGATGATGTTGTTTGCTTGTTTACTATTATTGTGTTGTGATACATTACATGACGTCCTCCGCCCCAGAACGTTTCCGCCGTTCTCGGTTTTGGGGTGTGACAGATTGGTATCAGAGCATTGTTTATAGTGAATTAAATATATCAACCCATAAAAGATATACTAAACTATAAACCCATTTGGGATTAAAACACTCTGACCGAGAGTCTATACATTAAATACCAAAATATTTAATTAAGTATACTAGGCTGCATTCATACTAAAATCAGTGTCACAATGACAAGAACAAAAGTATTACGATTGTTAAATATCACAGGTAAGCTCGGGGATGTATGGTCAGTCTTGGGAATGGCATAGCCTGATCAACTATGCTGGTCCGAGGAGTGATTAGCATATGCCCTAGAATGGTTGTGATGTGTTAACAAGTCTAAAAACTTACCAACAATACCACAAGAAGATCAGTAGAACCTAAACTTAAAATCCTATACGTGTATTTTGTACTACTAGCTACATATATACTATATTCTTATACCTCTCTTCTCGCATAGATTTAAATGGCTGGATTCCATCACGGTGACCCGTACTTCCCAAATGAAGACAATGCAGGATGGATTGAAGAAGAGCCCGAAGATGAGCATCCAATCCCTTTGGATGATCACCTCGCAGAAGGCTTTTCTGATGGATCCGACTCCGAGCCGGAAGTCAACAACCTACCGCTAGTAGGTCAAGCCCCGAACAACGATCCCCGACCAGCTTTTCCAGGTCCCACTCCCTTGTGGGTAAACAACTTGAATCGCTGGAGCGACGAACAGGGTCAACCCTTACCTTACTTTGGGGACCGAAGCTTTTACAACGTTAGCGAAGGTGGTTCTGCGGATAGAGCTCTGCCCGTCATGGTCCGTAGAATTGCTCGAAACGTCGAACAAAGTCGAGCAGCCATCGACCGAGTCATGGAAATTGATGCCAGCTCAGGCGTTAATACCGTCCACATTCGACATTTAGAAGAAGCGCTCGAAGGGACAAGGAAAACCAATGACGCATTGCGACAACAATTAACCACCAAAATTGCAGAACTTCGAGTTCGCCAAAGAGCTCACGAACGACACCTCCGAGAAGTGGTTCGTCAACTGGCAGATATGAGGATCCGCCCTAGGAATTCCCGTCGTCGTTAGAAGATGTCTAGTACATCTTTGTCTTTTGAATTAAGAAATAGCCTTTAGTATCTGGGCTTTTGGTAACGCTTGTCTGTAAAATATTCCTAACTCTCAGTACGCTAACTAGGAATCTAGTAACTGTCAAACTTTTCCGTATGGTATGATGTAAGACCTACTGTTAGGTCAATTTTTTCCCTGGAACCCATTACATCAATAATACCAGTAATATTGACAGCTAGCTAATCTGTGAGAAAATCTTTGCACTTGTGTTTTCCTACTATTCTTCCTTATTGTAATCTCAATTCGTACGCTCATTCAAACTGTTGGGCTATGGTTAGTTAGTCAATGTGTCACTCTCAACTTGCTTACAATTGATTCTTACCATTGTAATTGTCTTTATAAACTTATAGCTGAAAGATGCATCCTCGCAAATCTCCCCGGAATAACCCTACACCTCCACCACCTCCTCCTCCGGTCATCGATACTGCAGCCCTGAATGCTGCGGTAGCTGCGGCAGTGGCAACTGCCATGGATCAATATCACTCAACTAACAACAGCAAAGGCGGAACCCCTGTTGAATCTACTCATGCTGAGATCCATGTGCGCATGAGAGAATGCTCCTACAAGGATTTCACCAACTGTAAGCCGAAGTCCTTTTATGGAACCGGCGGAGTCATTGCCCTCTCGCAATGGTTCGAGAAGACTGAATCGGTCTTCGAAAGCTGTTCATGCCCTGCTGCGAGCAAAGTCAAATATGCTGCATGCACCTTTGAAGGAAAGGCCCTGACGTGGTGGAACGGCCACGTTAAAGCTCTAACTCTCGTCGGAGCCAACGACATGGGCTGGGAAACAATGAAAGACCTCATGATTGAGGAGTATTGCCCGAGGGGCAAAATCCAAAAATTGGAACAAGAACTTTGGAGCCTGACCATGAAGGGCACCGACGTGGTCGCTTATACCGCTAGATTTAGCGAACTGGTGGCTCTCTGCCCTAATATGGTTCCCAGTGAAGGGAAGAAGATCGAGAGGTACATCTGGGGGCTAGTGCCTCCGTATCAAGGAAATGTTCTATCATTAAACCCCGCTACTTTCGACAGTGCCAAGCGACTGGCACAGCGACTCGTCGACCATGGAATTCAATCCCCAGCAGCGACAACAACCTTAGCCATCCCGGAACCCTCCAAACCCGCTGACTCTAAGCGGAAGTTCTGGGATGACAAGAAGAAGCAGCGAGCTGCCAAAAAGCAGCAGATTATGGCTGTACATGCTGCGATAACCCCTACTGCTGCTACTGCTCCAGTGAAGCAGTATGCTGGAAGTTTGCCTAAGTACAACAAATGGAACTTCCACCACAACGGCCCCTGCCGTGAAATGCAGTGTTCTAACTGCGACAAGAAAGGACACACTTTCCGTTTCTGTAGGTCTCCGGCAAGACCGATCACTCAAGTCCCTGGCTCAGGCGCGAGCCCAACCTGCTATGGATGTGGTGAAATATGCCACTACAAGAGGGACTGCCCCAAAGCATAGAATGCAGGTGGATCGGGGAGAGTACTGGCAAAAAGCCATGGGGAAGCGGTTGCTGACCCGACGGTGGTGACTGGTACGTTCCTTCTTGATAACTCCTATGCATGCATTCTGTTCGATAGTGGAGCGGAGCGAAGCTTCATGAACCATAAATTTGCTCACATACTTAAACATCAACCACACGCACTCAAAGAACAATTCACGGTAGAAATGGCTAATGGGAAAACTGAAAGCACCAGGAGCATATATTTAGGATGCAACCTAACTCTAGATAACCATTCATTTCCAATCGACCTCATGCCGGTTTCAATTAAAAGCTTCGACGTTATCATCGGTATGGATTGGTTGAGTCTTCATCACGCTGACATCATGTGCTTCGAGAAAGCAATCCGTCTAAACCTCCCGTCTAACGAAACTCTTATCGTCTACGGCGACAAACCCAATATAAGTCTTCGTATTATCTCTAGTATCCAAGCACAGAAATACCTACGTAAGGAATATCGTGCATTCCTTGCTCACGTTGTCGAGACAAGCCTAGAAACGAAAGAACTAAAGAACATCCCAGTAGTGAGCAAATTCCCCGACATTTTTCCAGAAGAGCTACCAGGATTACCTCCGCAACGACAGGTCGAGTTCAGAATCGACTTAATTCCAGGAGCTACCCCAGTAGCTAATTCGCCCTACCGATTAGCACCAGCTGAGATGCAGGAATTATCTGGTCAACTTAACAAACTGCTCAGCAAGGGCTTCATAAGACCAAGCTTCTCGCCTTGGGGAGCACCAGTCTTGTTTGTTAAGAAGAAAGACGGATCATTCCGTATGTGTATCGACTACAAGGAACTCAACAAACTGACGGTCAAAAATCGTTACCCTCTGCCTCGCATCGACGATTTATTCGACCAACTCCAAGGGGCGAATTATTTTTTCCAAAATTGATCTGAGATCCGGATATCACCAGTTACGAGTGCTAGAGGAAGATGTTCCGAAGACAGCCTTCCGGACTCGTTACGGACACTACGAGTTCCTGGTGATGCCATTCGGACTGACCAATGCGCCCGCAGTTTTCATGGATCTGATGAATCGAGTATGCCGACCTTACTTGGATCAGTTCGTAATTGTTTTCATCGACGACATTCTAATCTACTTCTGGAGTAAGGAAGAGCATGGCAATCACCTACGATAGGTTTTAAGAACTTTACGAACGGAGAAGCTCTATGCGAAGTTCTCGAAATGTGAATTTTGGATCTGAAGAGTCGAATTCTTAGGACATGTGGTAAGCGAAGAGGGAATCCACGTGGATCCATCCAAAATTAAGGCTATTGAGAACTGGTCAGCACCAAAGACGCCTACAGTAATTCGTCAATTTCTAGGTCTTGCTGGCTACAACCGCAGATTCATACAGAACTTCTCCAGTATTGCGAAACATCTTACAACACTGACCCAGAAGGGCGTGGCCTTTAACTGGGAAGAGAAACAAGAGAGAGCATTTCAAACGCTCAAGCGAGCCTTGTGCACCGCACCAATACTATCCCTACCCGAAGGAATAGAAGACTTCGTGGTCTATTGCGATGCGTCAAACCAAGGGCTCGGTTGTGTCCTGATGCAACGGGGTAAGGTCATCACCTATGCCTCGAGACAGCTGAAGACACACGAAGTCAACTACACCACACATGATCTTGAGCTGGGGGCAGTTGTGTTTGCCCTGAAGATCTGGAGACATTACTTGTATGGCACAAAAAGCACTATTTTTACCGACCACAAGAGTTTACAACACATATTCGATCAGAAGGAGCTCAACATGAGACAACGACGGTGGGTCGAGCTACTCAATGACTACGAATGCGACATTCGTTATCATCCTGGTAAAGCCAACGTAGTAGCGGACGCCCTAAGTCGGAAGGAATATTTTGGTCGAAGAGTCAATTCGTTGACAATGACTATCCATTCGCACTTGTCTAAACAAATTCAGGTGGCTCAACTTGAAGCTATGAAACCTGAACATGTGGCGAGTGAATCCCTCAGAGGAATGGATAAGAACTTAGAAGCCAAGGGTGGCGGAGCCCTATGTTTCATGAACTGGATCTGGACCCCGAAGCACGGTGGTTTCCGAGACTTGGTCATGACCGAGGCGCACAACACTCGGTATTCCGTCCACCCAGGTTCAGATAAGATGTATCTGGATCTTAAAAAGTTATACTGGTGGTCTAATATGAAAGCAGAGATTGCTACCTTCGTAAGTGAATGCCTTACTTGCGCGAAGGTCAAGGTCGAGTACCAGAA
This sequence comes from Lactuca serriola, assembly GCF_051521515.1. Classification (NCBI taxonomy): domain Eukaryota; kingdom Viridiplantae; phylum Streptophyta; class Magnoliopsida; order Asterales; family Asteraceae; genus Lactuca; species Lactuca serriola. The sequence continues at coordinate 130,688,330 of NC_136416.1, read as the reverse complement.
ACCCTCTAGCTTACTGCAACAACCAGAGATCCCAGAATGTAAGTGGGAGCGGATCACTATGGATTTCATAACCAAGTTGCCCAAGACAACGGGTGGACTTGATACCATATGGGTCATCGTCGATAGATTGACCAAGTCTGCACACTTCCTACCTATCAAGGAAACCGATAAGATGGAGAAACTTACAAGAACATACATTAGGGAAATCGTGCGACTACATGGTGTTCCTATATCCATTATCTCCGATAGAGATGTAGGTTCACCTCAAGATTCTGGCAATCGTTGCAACATTCCCTAGGAGCAAGGCTAGACATGAGCACAGCCTACCATCCTCAGACCAACGGACAAAGTGAGAGGACCATCCAAACACTGGAAGATATGTTGAGAGCCTGTGTGATCGAATTTGGAAAGGCATGGGATACTCATTTACCCCTTGTCGAGTTTTCCTACAACAACAGTTATCACACGAGCATCAAGCTGCCCCATTTGAAGCCCTCTACGGCCGAAAGTGCAGATCCCCTCTGTGCTGGGCTGAGGTGGGTGATACCCAATTAGCTAGGGGACAGCTTTTGACAGTACTCTCACCGGTCCGGAGATCATTCGGGAAACGACAGAGAAAATCGTATAGATCTGTGAACGATTGAAAGCCTCTAGAGACCGATAGAAGAGCTACGCTGATAAACGAAGAAAACCTTTGGAATTTCAGGTGGGAGACCGAGTCCTTCTCAAAGTCTCACCCTGGAAGGGCTTGATACGCTCCGGAAAGCGTGGAAAGCTAAATCCAAGGTACATTGGGCCTTTCGAGATTCTCACAAGAATCGGCCCAGTGGCTTACAAACTCAATCTACCGAACGAACTTCGTAACGTACATTCTACATTCCACGTTTCCAATTTGAAAAAGTGTCTATCGACGAGACTCTTGTAATCCCACTCGACGAGATCGAGATCAACGAGAGCCTCAACTTCGTGGAAGAACCCGTAGAATTCATGGACCGTGAGGTCAAGCAGACGAATTAAAGCCGTATCCCGATTGTGAAGGTTCGCTGGAACGCCAAGCGCGGGCCGGAATTCACTTGGGAACGCAAGGATCAGATGAAACTGAAATATCCTCATCTTTTTACTTAGTTATTTGTAATAATCTAGTAACTTAAACTCAAATTTCGGGACGAAATTCCCTTAACAGGGGGATGATGTGACAACCCGAAAAATTTCTCGCATGCACTCTTCAATTCTTTCCAATATTAGACTTATTTTACTATATAGTAGTACCCTTTAGAGTCTAATGAAGCGTTCTAAATGTGATATAATCAAGGTAGGAGTGTTAAAAAGGGTTAACTCGAAGTGTAGGAATCAAAACCGGGCCAAACACTCCAACACATGGAGTGTGCGGCCACACACTCTTGTTTGCGGCCTCACACCTTTCCCAACCGCACACTCCACCTATATATGCCACACTTAAATCATTTTGAACACTTCCTTCACTTCTTCAAGCATAGAAAACGAAAATCCTCTCAAGTATCATCCATTCTCCTTGAAGATCTTCATAAAAGGTACCAAGAACACCAAGAACACCAAGATGACCATCTGGCGACTCACATGGCAGCACACACCATCTCGCAGCACACATTCCGCACACAGGGCCGCGCACATGTGCTGGCAGCACACTAGGCCGCACACCTGGCCGCACACACACATATAGTGTGTATTTTGGCCATACACCCTCTTGTATAGCCTTATAAACCCTCATACAATCATATATGATTATAACGCTTCATTATAAGTGTTTGCTACTCCCAAAGGTGGTCCCAAAATCATCAATTAGTTGTTCATAACACTAATTAAATCCATATATGTGCCAATATATGCTAAATAGGATTCGCGCATGTACTCAAGTCACCACTTGACACCTAGCGTCTAATCCAACATTGTCATCAGAACCACTCACTACCGGTGAGTTCATACCCCTTTAATTAACCTTTGAAATACTTTTGAATGTTTTAAATGCCTTTATGGGGGGGGGGGGGGAATACAAGCTGAATGCTTATAGTTATTACATCAATCACATGTGATTAATAACTACAAAACCAATGATTTCATCACTGTTTCAAAATGTTTATCAAACTATTTTACTTCAAAATGTTTTACAAACTCTTTTACTTATCAAATACTTTTATTTAAACTTTTTTATACTTCTTATAAATTGCATGTCCATATATGTATAGATATATAAGAAATGTTTAAAAGGCTTAGGAAGGCCATCTGCCCTATTTCCTTTTCCTCGATTTGGATGTGGTCTGGTGGGATGTCGAGTAGCCGTCCGAGGGTCGTTTCAATATTAATTATATATCATATATGCATATATAGACATAAAAGTAATTCCATATTCATGCGTATCAGTTACATCATTCGTAAGTTACCATCGGGGTAACATAGGATTACACTTATACTTTTGCTAGATCAATGAGTCAGTTCATTCATGAGTCAGTACTTAGTACTATGAGAAACATATACCACTATACTAGAAGGAGAACATATACAACTATACTAGAAGGAAAACATATACAACTATACTAGAAAGAGAACATATACAACGATACTAGAACAGGAACAATACATTACTTATACAAACATACACTTACATAAATGTGATCCACTGTATCGGAGCATGCCTTAAATGTCATGGCCCGAGTTGTAACCAGAGTCTCTTGGAGGGAGAGCATGAGTTTGCGTATAGATCTATACTGGATTGACTATCCTACACCTTGCTGCTAGCTACAGCCGGACCTGCAGGTCTGCGGGTGCCAAACGTCATACCTTTTTACGACCTACATTTGTCGTTGATTACTCAGTCAATAGTATAGTACAATTAATCACATGATACCTTATTATAAATCCGGTTTAAGGTAGTTAGTACAGCAGTAGTTCCTATAATACAACACTACAATACTACATTAATTTACCCATTGCATACATTTAGTGATTATTTCACTTAAACATTAATGTACAAACTATATTTTGTTAATGATAGTTACACTTGGGAAATTACACACTTTTACAACAAACAAACATACAAAATAGTTAAGCCTTGGTAGAAGGCTACTTTAATAGAAAATATAGGTTTTTCTAAGAGATTCAAACTTTTACAAATACTTACATACATTTTACAAACTTACACTTGAGACATGTTCAAACGTTTTGATAACAAACACCGACACTAAAATACTTATGAACTCACCAGCTTAATGCTGATGCTCGCTTTCAAAATAACTTGTATTCTCAGGTCATCAGTAGGCAGGCACCGAGACCAGATTTTTTGAGAAGATAGAGCGCATTCAGGACTCATCTCTTTATTTTGATTTACATTATTTTTGGTGTCTATAACTGTACAGAACACACTTGTATTAAAAATTATATATTTAATGCAATGGATGATGTTGTTTGCTTATTTACTATTACTGTGTTGTGATACATTACATGACGTCCTCCGCCCCAGAACGTTTCCACCGTTCTCGGTTTTGGGGTGTGACAATTTTGATGTCTGTTAGCCTAGGGTTTCCTTGTGGAAGATTTCCAGTGTTCCTCTAGTAGTGAGGGTTGAGCGTTTGTTATGTATGTTTTCACTAGGGTGTTGTGGTAGTACTTCATATAAATATGGGTAGGTGTGGAAGGTAGTTTGGGCCCGTACTACTGAAAGCACAGGACCCATACGCGTATCAGGGAAATCATGACCTTTAGGGTTGGGTTGAGAGTTGGTTACCGGGTTAGTGGGAAGTTTCTGAGATTTTGTGGTGTTTTTCAGTATGGAGATTCCGAGGCATGCTGGGAGTGGATTTGGGTCAGGATCATGAGCACGAGAGGGAGTTCCGGGCGAGTACGCACCGCCCGAGGTTTTTGGTCAGATGAGCACGTGCGAGTTGGATGCGAGGATTCGCGAGATCCTGCATGATGAGGTTGTTGCATTGTTCCGGGCTGAGTTTTCGGAACTCTTTGGGTCGATCAAGACTGCCATGGTTGAGTATTTTGATGTGTGCTATGTAGCTCTCACAAAGACGGCTGCCGCGGTGGCTACAGCGGCTGTAGCAGCGGCAGGGGGAGGAGCCGGTCGGGGTTTTCAGTATCGGGACTTCGATAATACGAAGCCTCCCACCTTTGATGGAGTTCAGGACCCGATTTTTGCTATGAGATGGTTGTCGGACGTGGAGGGGTGTTTCTTCACGTGTTCATGCCCTACTGATTAGAGGGTGAGGTGTGCTCTAAACCTGTTGAGGCTCGGGGCGAAGGATTGGTGGAGATTGACCACGGGGTCATATTCGGATGCGCAGAGGGCTACGGTTTCATGGGATCAGTTCAGAGAGATGTTCAACACTCGTTATGTTCCGCGGGTTGAGAGAGAAAGATTGGCTCAAGAAATTCCTTGAGCTGAAGCAGGACTCGGAGTCGGTGACTGAGATCACCATGATGTTCACAGAGAGGGTGTCTACGCAGAGGTGACTGAGATCACCCTGAGTTCGCTTCATAGCAGGCTCAGATGTCTCGATATCTGAGCATGCTCAAGAGGGATATCAGACAGTTTGTGTCTACGCAGAGGTGCGAGACTTTGTTGGAGTTGCAGGAGGCCGCCAGGCGGCGTGAGTTAGAGATTGATTTGCAGTTGCATGAGCTGAGGCAGGCTCTGGTGCAGTCGCAGCCGGCGCCAAAACGGTCCAAGACCGTTGATTCTAGGTTGGGAGATCTGAGTAGCCACACTTATGGGAAGTGTGGGAGGAGTCACACCGGAGTCTGTAGGTCCGGTGGTGCATGTCGCAAGTGCGGAAAGGAGGGGCACTATGCGAGGGATTGTCGGCAGTCAGCGCCAGTTCGGGATTTGAGGATTTGTTATCATTGTCATCAGGTTGAACATTTGAGGGTTAACTGTCCACAGCTCGCTGCAGGACCGGTGCAGGCTCCAGCACCGGCCACTTTGAGGATCACGGGTGGAGGTCAGGGTGGAGCGAAGCCCCCAAGGGCTCGGGGTCGTGCTTTTCAGCTTACAGCAGAGGAGGTCAGAGCAGTGTCGGATGCAGCCGCAGGTATGTTTCTTTCTTGATGTCTTGTTTATCTTGTGATTATTGTGGAGTATTGTTTATCTGGTAGTCTTATTATGTGGTTTTTGGTGTGGTATTCGTTGTTCTTTGAGGGTTATGGTATGGTTATGGGTTAGTGTTGGGAATTTCGTTGGTTATCATTCATGGGGGTTATTAGTGGAAATTTGGCGTCTGATTTGAGGGATGGTTAGCATCCGCATTCTGAGGAGTGGTTAGCTGCAGATTGAGTTTCTTTCGAGCTCGGGTTAATCAGTGTTGATATGTGATTTTGTGAAGGTTGTTAGCGCTAGTGGGAATCAGTCCGCGTGTAAGTGTTGGTTTTGTGCAGGGTTGTTTTGGGTGGTCGGTGATAGCGACCGGTGGTTGATAGTCAGTGCCCTAAGTGGGGGAGAATTGGAAAATTCTCCGGAAGATCGATGAGCATGTGAGGTTGTTTAGCTATTTGGGACTCAACAGTGTTCTGTCAGCTAAGAGCATAGGCTGGTATGAGTAAGTGATACGCATGCAGGGCGGGATACAGACCAAGGGTATTCGATTGTGGAGGGCCTGGGATAAGCTCAGGATCGAGTTTGTATGATGGAGAAAGAGTTCGGAACCCCTAGAGGGCTAAAACAGTATGCATGGGAGGATTTCCCAGAGAGATAACTCGGAGTGATGAATGCTAGTTGAGCGGTTCGGATAGACTGAAGGCCGGTAGGCGTACCAGTCAGGCCGAAGGCTCGGAGGACGGTCCAGTCAGACTGAACGCCCTGGAAGGCGGTCCAGATTGGCTGAAGGTTTTGAGGGTGGCCCAGATTGGCTAGAGGCCTGGTAAGGCGGACCAGTCATGCTGAAGACTCTGCAGGTTTTGTTAGACCGGTTTGAGGGAAAGGATTGAATATGTCGTGATGTGTTAACATTGGAAGGTCTGGCCCCAGGTATTGATCTTGATTGGTGGAGATAGTGCATGGACTCGAGAGTCCTTGCGAGCAGACTCAGAGCATGTGTGTTGCAGGTATACCGGTTGTCACACCCCAAAACCACGAACGGCGGAAACGCTCACGCGTGGAGGACGTCATGTACAATATCACAACAGTGTAATATAATAAACAAGCAACAACATCATCCATTGCATTATAAGTAAAGTTTTAATACATGTGTGTTCTTCATTGTAATAAGACACCAAAAACATACAATCAAAATAAAAGACGAGACTTGTCTGCTCCGTCTTCTCAAAAACTGGCCTCCGTACCTGTCTACTGATGACCTGAGAATACAAGTTATTTTGAAAGAGAGTATCAGCTTTAAAGCTGGTGAATTCATAAGTATTTAAGTGTCATTGTCTTGCTTTACTAAAAGCTGTTTTAAAAGTCATGTAAACCTTTAAATGAAAATGTTGATGAAAGTATGAAAAGCCCTAGAAAATCCCTTATTTTCTATCAGTGTGAGATGTAGTCTTCTACCAAGACCCGAATGTTTTGTAAGTAAAATGATAGTTTTTCCTTCTATTGACTAGTACTAAAGTACTTAGTCATACTCATCGTTATGTGAAAGTATCACAAAATAAAGTAAACAGGAAAATGTACTACTGTAAGTGTTGTCACTGGGTACTAGGACTAACACCACATCGCGTTAAGCGAAAAATGCAACCTAATGAACATCCGAAGATTGTCTAGAAAAGTAATAATGTAAGTGTCATCGCTAGGTACTAGGAGTAACACAACATCGCAATAAGCGAAAAGTATAACCTTATGAACAATTGAAGATTGTCCACTTGTCCTTTGTAGCAGCAACAGGTGGGCGGAGGGGTTAGCCCTGGTTATCGATCTTCCTAATATAAATAGTAACCTTAGACCTCCGTAGATGGTCATCGACCACTGGTGCTAGTCAGTGGGGTTTGGAATGGTAAGTCCCGCCGAGATATCCCATTGAATCGGGATAGGAAAGATAATTTATACAGAAAGTACTAATAAATCATCCTCGTAGTTCTAAGTACAAGTATCCAGGTAAGTGAATACAGGATAATGCACCTATCTAACAGTGTTCATGTATGGTATTCATGTAAGTGTGTTCATGTATCAGGTAAGCATATGTAAACGTACTCATGTATCAGGTAATGTACTGGTATAGACTCATGAATGAACTGACTCTTGTGTGATTCCTTGTAATAGGAATAATGTTTGATAACTTCAAATTATCCCTGTGATAATTTACTGAAATGTAATTGGTTGATCAAGTAGGTTTATACACTCTTACTACTCAAGGGTGTGGGAAACTAAATGAAAGATGTAAACAATAACATCAATACATACATACATACATATATATATATATATATAGTATAAGTGTACATGCATAGTTTAGTTCAAGAATGTAAAATGGTTTTGTAAGACATCCTAGGGTTTTTGAACAAACATAACAGTGACTTGATGTCATTTTGATAAACCTTTCAAAAGTAATACATTTGATAACAAAGTATTTTAAAGATAGAAAACCATTTCATGCATCACATTTTGTAGTATGTGAAATCCGTTGAATGAAAACACAGTTATAAAATACATACATATGATTTAATAACATGCTGTTTTCTACTTGTATTCCCCCCCCCCCATTAAAGCATTTAAAATCATTTAAAACATTGATTAGGGGTATGAACTCACCTGTAGATGGTGATTCGGATGAACCGGATGGCGTAGGATTGTTAGGTGTCAAGTGAGGACTTGTACACACACTACGATCCTAATGAACATATAATCACACATATATGCATTCAATTAGTCTTAAATCACTAATTGACAATGTTAAGACATCCTAGACATAATAAACACTTTATATAAGTGTTTTAAGCCCTAAGGATTGCATCTAAGCTAATGTGGGACAAGGCACTTGTGTTTAGGGTTCCAAAAGACCCCATATATGAGTTTACTCCCCAGATACCGTCACACATGGAGTTTACGGTTGTAAACTCTTGAGTTTACAGCCGTTAACTCCCAACCATAAGGGTATTGTGTGTTTTGAAGTCCCAAATGATTCCTAGAATTATCCCAACTTGGTGGTTCAATTCTTGAAAGGGTTTAAGGCCTAGAAACACTCCTTTGAGGAGTTTACGGCCCCAAGGCCATTTCCTTTGGAGTTTACGGCCGTAAACTCCCTTGGAATGGTGTTTTTGTTGTTTTCAAGTCTCTTGCATATGAAGGATAGGTTCTAGACTTTTACCTAAAGCATATGAAGGCATTTGGCACACTTTGGTGCCCTTCATTCATGTTTACAGCCCAAGAACCATGTCTTGGCCATAAACTCACTTTTGAAGGTGATTTTGATGTGTTTAAGGCCCTTGATTTATTGGGAACAAGTCTAGGTAAAAGCCTAAGGTCCTAGGTGCCTTGAAAGCACCATTTTGAGTATGATTTTGGAGTTTACGGCCTAAGAAACTCTTGGGCCGTGAACTCCCAAACTTGGGTGGTTCTTGCTTGATTTCATGTCCCTAACACACTCCTATACAAGTCCAAGGCATTAGTATATCACAGGGGACAGTCTAGGCTTCGTTTCGGGAGTTTACCGCCCAAGAACACCTTGGGGAGTAAACTCCTAAATCTAGTGATTTAGCCATCTAAATCATGTTATAACTACAATATAAGCTTCCTAACACTACTAGAAAGAGTTACTCACGTTTTGGTATAAAAATCCGAAGATCCGTGAGAGAGAGAGAAAATGGCTTTTCTCTAGTTGGAAATGTGAATAATGAATGAATTTGGTTTAGAATTCTATTTATAGTCCTGAGATATTTTTGGCAGAAAATATTTTCATTCCTGAAATGACCTCTAATATAATTGAGTGATGGAATAATAGAGTTGCACTAAACCCTAGTGCATCCACTCTCCTGATATCTCCTGAAGTGTAAACCCTGAATTACTCAAACTTACACGAAAAAGTCTGAAAATTAACTGTGACTGCTATAACTTCTATTGAAGTGATATAGTTTGTACAGAATGGAAATTTTGGGTTGTCACATCATCCCCCCGTTAGAAGGAATTTCGTCCCGATATTAGAATTTAAGCAATTAAGAAGTTACAAATAACTAAGCGAAAAGGTGAGGGTATTTCAGTTTCATGTGATCCTCTCGTTCCCAAGTGAATTCAGGTCCATGCTTTGCGTTCCAGCGCACCTTCACTATCGGGATACGACTCTGCTTTGTTTGCTTGACCTCTCGGTCCATGATCTCTACTGGTTCCTCCACGAAGTTGAGGCTCTCGTTGATCTCAATCTCGTCGAGTGGAATAACAAGAGTCTCGTCGAACAGACACTTTTTCAAGTTCGAGACGTGGAAGGTAGGATGTACGTTAGTGAGTTCGTGCGGTAGATTGAGTTTGTAAGCTACAGGGCCGATTCTCGCAAGAATCTCGAAAGGCCCTATGTATCTTGGATTGAGCTTCCCACGCTTTCCAAAGCGTATCAAGCCCTTCCAGGGTGAGACCTTTAGTAGGACTCGGTCGCCCACCTAGAAATCCAATGGTTTCCTACGCTTGTCGGCGTAGCTTTTCTGTCGGTCTCTAGAGGCTTTCAACCGTTCACGAATTTGAACGATCTTCTCTGTCGTTTCCCGAATGATCTCCGGACCCGTGAGAGTGCTTTCGGGAACTCGTCCCTTAGCTAACTGGGTATCACCCACCTCAGCCCAGCACAGAGGGGATCTGCACTTTCGGCCATAGAGGGCCTCGAATGGAGCTGCCTTTATGCTCGTGTGATAACTGTTGTTGTAGGAAATTCGACAAGGGGTAAATGCGTATCCCAAGCTTTTCCAAAGTCAATCACACAGGCACGCAACATATCTTCTAAGGTTTGGATAGTTCTCTCACTTTGCTCGTCGGTCTGTGGATGGTAGGCTGTACTCATGTCCAGCCTAGTTCCTAAGGAACTTTGTAATGACTGTCAGAACCTCGAAGTGAATCTACTATCTCTGTCCGAGATGATAGATAAAGGAACATCATGCAGCCTTACAATCTCCCTAATGTAAGTTCTGGTAAGTTTCTCCATGTTGTCTGTTTCTTTGATCGGCGGGAAGTGTGCAGACTTGGTCAATCTATCGACGATGACCCATATGGAATCAAGTCCTCCCGTCATCTTGGGCAAATTGGTTATGAAGTCCATAGTGATCCGCTCCCACTTCCATTCTGGTATCTCCGGTTGTTGTAGCAGACCGGATGGTTTCTGGTATTTGACCTTGACCTTTGCGCAAGTAAGGCATTTACTCACGAAGGTAGCAATATCTGCTTTCATGTTAGGCCACCAGTATAACTTTTTAAGATCCAGATACATCTTATCTGAACCCGGGTGGACGGAATAACGAGTGTTGTGAGCTTCCGTCATGACCAAGTCTCTGAAGCCACCATGTTTCGGTGTCCAGATCCGATCCATAAGTTATAAGGCTCCGCCACCCTTGACTTCTAAGTTTTTATCCATCCCTCCAAGGGATTCGCCAGTCACGTTTTCAGGTTTCAAGGCGTCGAGCTGAGCCTCCTTTATTTGCGTGGACAAGTGTGAATGGATAGTTAGAGTCAAAGATTTGACCCTACGACCAGAATATTCTTTCCGACTTAGGGCGTCGGCTACTACATTGGCTTTACCTGGATGATAACGAATATCGCACTCGTAATCATTGAGTAGCTCGACCCACCGTCGTTGTCTCATGTTGAGCTCCTTCTGGTCGAAAATGTGTTGCAGACTCTTATGGTCTGTAAAGATCGTGCTTTTTGTACCATATAGGTAATGTCTCCAGATCTTCAGAGCAAACACACCTAGTTCAAGATCGTGGGTTGTGTAGTTCACCTCATGTGTCTTCAGCTGTCTCGAGGCATAGGCAATGACTTTACCTCGCTGCATCAGAACACATCCGAGTCCTTGATTGGATGCATCGCAATAGACAATGAAGTCTTCTATCCCTTCGGGGAGGGATAGTATCGGGGCGGTGCACAAGGCTCGTTTGAGCGTTTGGAACGCTCTTTCTTGTTTCTCTTCCCAGTCAAAGACCACACCTTTCTGGGTCAAGGTTGTAAGAGGTTTTGCTATGCTGGAGAAGTTCTGAATGAACCTGCGATAGTAGCCAGCGAGACCTAAAAATTGACGAATTTCGGTAGGTGTCTTCGGTGCTGACCAGTTCTCGATGGCTTTGATCTTGGAAGGGTCCACGTGTATACCTTCTTTGCTAACAACATGGCCCAAAAATTCGACTCGCCGAATCCAAAATTCGCACTTGGAGAACTTCGCGTAGAGCTTCTCCAATCGTAATGTTTGTAAGATTTTACGGAGATGTTGACTATGTTCCTCCTTACTTCGAGAGTAGATGAGTATGTCATCAATGAAGACGATGACAAACTGATCGAAGTAAGGGCGACACACCCTATTCATCAGATCCATGAATACTGCAGGCGCGTTAGTTAATCCGAACGGCATCACTACAAACTCGTAGTGCCCATAACGAGTTCGGAAGGCTGTCTTGGGAACATCCTCCTCTAACACTCGTAGTTGGTGATATCCGGATCGTAGATCTATCTTCGAGAAGTAGTTGGCTCCTTGAAGTTGATCAAACAAATCGTCAATGTGGGGCAAGGGATAATGATTTTTAATGGTAAGTTTGTTGAGTTCTCTATAGTCGATGCACATGCGAAACGATCCATCTTTCTTCTTGACGAACAAGACCGGTGCTCCCCATGGTGAGAAGCTTGGTCTAATGAATCCCTTCTTGAGAAGTTCGTTCATTTGACTGGAAAGTTCCTGCATCTCGGCCGGTGCCAGACGATAAGGAGATTTGGCTACTGGGGTAGCTCCTGGCACTAATTCGATTCTGAACTCGACTTGGCGTTGCGGCGGTAAACCGGGAAGTTCTTTTGGGAATATGTCGGGAAAGTCGCGTACTTCTGGGATGTTCTGGATGTCTTTTAGCTCTTGACTGGTATCGACGACGTGTGCGAGGAATGCATGATATTCCTTTCGCAAGCACTTCTGGGCTTGAATACACGAAATGATGCGAAGGCTCGTACTAGGTTTGTCGCCATAGATAACTAAGGTTTCGTTGTTAGGAAGGTTAAGACGAACTGCTTTTTCAAAGCACATGGTGTCGGTGCGAAGAAGACTCAACCAATCCATGCCAATGATAACGTCGAAACATTTAATTGGAACTGGCATGAGATCTATCTTGAAAGTATGGCTATTTAAGGTTAAGGTACAACCTACGTATATGCAATTTGTACTCTCCGTTTTCCCATTAGCCATTTCTACCGTGAATGAATGATCCAATGCACGCGGTTTTTATTTAAGCAGGTGTGCAAATTTGTGACTTACGAAACTTTTCTCTGCTCCACTATCGAAAAGTATGCAAGCATATGAGTTATCAAGGAGAAACGTACCAGTAACTATTGTAGGATCAGCTACCACTTCCTCGTGGCCTAGGGCCATAACTCTTCCTACTCCTCCAGCCATCCCCGCTTTAGGTCAGTTCCTCTTGTAGTGGGGCACTTCGCCACAACCGTAGCAGGCTTGGCCCATACCGACATTAGGAACCTGGGCGGCCTGAGCTGTTGGAGTTTGGCAGAAACGGGCTGTGTGCCCCTTCTTGTTGCAGTTGGTGCATTGCATCTCCCTGCAAGGCCTGCGGTGGTGGAAGCTGCATTTGTTGCACTTCGGGAGAGACCCAGCATAAGTTTTTGCTGGTAAGGGGTTCGCAGGGACAACAGGAGTCACTGTGGCAGCATTGATCGCCACAAGTTGTTGTTTATTGGAGGATCGTTGTGAAGCCCCTCTTTTCCTCTTATTCCACCCCTTCTTATTGTTGGGGTCGGGGTTGGACTTTTGTGGTACAGGTGTAGGGATTGTTGGGTTCTGAGGTTTCCGGTGATCTATGAGAGATTGTGCCAGTTCCTTGGCACTATCAAAAGTGATAGGCCTGGAGGCTAGCACACCTGACTGGCTCTAGGGCGATAGTCCCCAGATATACCTCTCTATCTTCTTGCTCTCGAGAGAAACCATATCAGGGCATAAGTTTGCCAGATCACAGAACCTATTAGTGTAGACCCCAGAACTCCTGCTCGAGTTTTTGTATTTCACCTCGAGGACAGTATTCTTTCATCAGCATGTCCTTCAACTTTTCCCAGCTAATGGAATACGCCACCACCAAAATCAGGTACTTAACATGGCCGTTCCACCATGTTAGTGCCCTGTCAGAGAAGGTACAAGCTGCGAACTTGACCTTGTTGCCTTCTTGGCATCCGCAGATTTCAAAGACAGATTCCATCTTTTCAATCCATTGTCTCAACACCATAACACCCCCAGTTCCGTTGAAGCTGCGGGGTTTGGCGTTCATGAAATCCTTGTAGGTGCATTCCCGAGGGTGTCCATGGCTTTCGCCGTGGTTCGAGGGAGGTGCACCTATTCCCGATCCACTAGGGACAGGAGCGTTGATTGTTGACACAGCAGCTGCAACTGCTACTGTGAAAGCTGCCTGGAACATATTGGCATCAAAGGGGTTAGGTGGTTGAAGAGGTTCAGGTGGTGGTATCGGCGCTTCGTTGTTTGGGTTACGCCTTGTACTTCTGCGTGGCGGCATCTTTAACTATACGTTTAAAAGATGACGCCATGGATAAGAATAAATGATTAATGAATGTGTCTCATGGACTAACTCCCCATAGTCCAACAACAGAATGAATAGAATGACTAAATAAAGATGACAACATTTAGATAATGATTTCCATAAGATTAGATATCTGTCAATAATATGGGGATTACAGATGTAACAAGTTCGGGAAAAATGGCCTAGAAGTAGGCCTTACATCAACCAAGATGGAAAATTTTGACAGAATTAAGACTAGATCAAGACCTAACAGGTCTAAGATTTATAAAGACAGGAATTTAGACCAAAGTTTTACATAAACTAGGTTATATCCAAAAGCTGAGTTGACGAGATTCTATCGGCGACGAGAACTGCTAGCATGGGTTCTTGATCCCGATAGTAGACGTTCCATGTCCCTCATACGCCTGTCATCTCTCACTTGCTGAGCTCGAAGTTCCCTAACTTCAGCTTGAGTTTCCGCAAGTTCTCTCTACAGATTTGCATTGCGGACTAGAGTTCTTTCATGAGCAGACTCTAGTTGGCGAATGTGGACAGTGTTAACGCCAGAATTGGCTTCAATCTCCATGACCCGGTCAATAGTTGCTTGACCCAGTATCGTGTTTCTGGAAATTCTACGAACCATGATGGGTAGGACCCTGTTAGCAGAACCCCCTTCAGTGAGGTTGTAGAAACTTCGGTCTCCATTGTAGGGAATGGGCTGACCTTGTTCCTGACTCCATCTAGTCAAGTTAGTGGCCCACAAGGGTGTGGGTACTTGAAACACAGGACGGGGGTTCAGGTTTGGGTTTTGAGCAGTTGGGGGTAGGTTGTTGACTTCTGGCTCCGAGTCAGAACTATCGGAAAAACCCTCAGCATGGTGATCATCCAAAGGGATTGGGTGATCATCTTCTGGTTCTGCCTCTAGCCAACCAGCATTGCCTTGGTTCGGGAAGTACGGATCGCCGTGGTGAAATCCATCCATTTTAATCTACGGGAGAAAAGGGATATAAGAAATAGCTAAATAGACGAACTGACTAAGATAATTATAGTAAGACCAAATACCCCTATGGTATTTCTTTATGGTTGTGTTGGTAAGTTTTTAGACTTGTTGCCACATCACAACCATTCTTGGGCATATGCTAATCACTCCTCGGACCATCATAGTTGATCAGGCTATGCCATTCCCAAGACTGACCATATATCCCCAGGCTTACTTGTGATATTCAACAATCGTAATACTTTTGTTCTTGTCATTGTGACACTGATTTTAGTATGAATGCAGGCACGTATACTTACTTAAATATTTTATTATTTAAAAGTATAACTCTTAGACAGAGTGTTTTAATCCCCATGTATTTATAGTTAGTATATCTTTTATGGGTTGATATACTATATTCACTATAAACAATGCTCTGATACCAATCTGTCACACCCCAAAACCACGAACGGCGGAAACGTTCAGGGGTGGAGGACGTCATGTACAATATCATAACAATGTAATTTAATAAACAAGCAACAACATCATCCATTGCATTATAAGTAAAGTTTTAATACATGTGTGTTCTTCATTGTAATAAGACACCAAAAATATACAATCAAAATAAAAGACGAGACTTGTCTGCTCCGTCTTCTCAAAAACTAGCCTCCGTACCTGTCTACTGATGACCTGAGAATACAAGTTATTTTGAAAGAGAGTATCAGCTTTAAAGCTGGTGAATTCATAAGTATTTAAGTGTCATTGTCTTGCTTACTAAAAGCTGTTTTAAAAGTCATGTAAACCTTTAAATGAAAATGTTGATGAAAGTATGAAAAGCCTTAGAAAATCCCTTATTTTCTATCAGTGTGAGATGTAGTCTTCTACCAAGACCCGAATGTTTTGTAAGTAAAATGATAGTTTTTCCTTCTATTGACTAGTACTAAAGTACTTAGTCTAACTCATCGTTATGTGAAAGTATCACAAAGTAAAGTAAACAAGAAAATGTACCATTGTAAGTGTTGTCACTGGGTACTAGGACTAACACCACATCGCGTTAAGCGAAAAATGCAACCTAATGAACATCCGAAGATTGTCCAGAAAAGTAATAATGTAAGTGTCATCGTTGGGTACTAGGAGTAACACAACATCGCAATAAGCAAAAAGTATAACCTTATGAACAATCGAAGATTGTCCACTTGTCCTCTGTAGCAGCAGCAGGTGGGTGGAGGGGTTAGCCCCGGTTATCGATCTTCCTAATATAAATAGTAACCTTAGACCTCCGTAGATGGTCATCGACCACTAGTGCTAGTCAGTGCGGTTCAGAATGGTAAGTCCCGCCGAGATATTGTCACACCCCAAAACCAAGAACGGCGGAAACGTTCTGGGGCGGAGGACGTCATGTAAGGAAATCACAACACAGTAAATGTAAATAAGCAAACAACATCATCCATTGCATTAAATATATAATTTTAATACAAGCGTGTTCTGTACAGTTTTAGACACCAAAAATATAACGTAAATCAAAATAATAATATGTTGAGTCTTGAGTGCGCTCCATCATCTCAAAAGCTGGCATCGGTACCTGTCTACTGATGACCTGAGAATACAAGTTATTTTGAAAGAGTTTATCAGCATTAAGCTGGTGAGTTCATAAGTATTTTAATGTCGGTGTCTATTATCAAAAACATTTGAACATGTCTCAAGTATAAGTTCATGTATGTAAGTGTTTGTAAAAGTTTGAATCTCTCAGAAAAACCTATATTTTCAACAAAAGTAGCCTTCTACCAAGGGTTTAACTGTTTTGTATGTTCGCTTGTTGTAAAAGTGTGTAATTTTCCAAGTGCAACTATCTTTTAACAAAATATAGTTTGTACATTAAAACTCAAGTGAGGTTATCACTAAAAATATGTAATGGATAAATCATTGTAGTACTGTAGCTTAGTTTTATAGTGACTACTGCTGTACTAATTACCTTAAACTGGATTTATATTAAGGTATAATGTGATAATTGCACCATACTATCGACTGATAACAATGACAATAAGAACGGTCGTAATAACGGAATGACGTTTGGCACCCGCAGACCTGCAGGTCCGGCTGTAGCTAGCAGCAAGGTGTAGGATAGTCAATCCAGTATAGATCTATACGCAAACTCAACGCTCTCCCTCCAAGAGAATTCTGGCTACAACTCGGGCCATGACATTTAAGGCATGCTCTGATACAGTGGATCACAATTGTTAACGTATTAATGTGAGGGTAATGTTCCTCGTTCTCGTATAGTTGTATATGTTCTCATAGTAATGTAATGTAATGTATAGACTCATGAATGAACTGACTCATTGATCTAACAGATGTAATAGTATGATCTTGTGTTACCCTGATGGTAACTCACTAATGATGTGGCTAGTACGTATGAATATGGAAGTACTTTTATGTCTATATATGTATATTGGATATATAATTAATATTGAAACGACCTTCGGATGGTCACCCGAAATCCCACCAGACCACATCCAAATCGAGAAAAATGAAATAGGGTGGATGGCCTTCCTAAGCCCTTTAAACATTATTTATACATCTATACATATATGGGCATGCAATTTATATTATAAAAGCATAAATAAGTTTTTATAAGACATTTGAAACATAAGTATTATTTAAAAGAAAGATCGACTTGATGTCAATCTATAAAACAATTTAAAGGCATAGGTTTGATTAAAACAGTTTAAGTATAAGGAACATTTGTTTGAATCACAGTTGTAATATAAGTTTGAAAAGTAAATGGGTTTGTAAAACATTTTGAAGAAAAACAGTTTGATAGACAGTTTGAACAGTGATAAAATCACTGGTTTCCCTAGTTATTAATCACATGTGATTAATGCAATCACATGTGATTGAAGCAATAACTATAAGTATTTAACTTGTACCCCCCCCCCTTGAAAGCATATAAACGAATTTATAGAACATTTAAAAGGTAAATTAAGGGGTATGAACTCACTTGATTGATTGAAGAAAGCAAGATGGAAAACCGGGCAGAGTTTCGTCTCGGAAAACGGATTTTTCTCGGGATTCTTGGGAATCTCGGGAGTAAAATCGACCCTCGGGACTTGAGCAAAAAGACCAGAGCTTCGGGTTTGAACGGGCACGGAAATCGAGGCAAGATCGTGAGAGAAAAGAGAGAAGTGAGCAAAATTTCCGGAAAGCCTCGCATCCCTTTTATAGGGGTGCTGAACTGCCTCGGTACGCTGGGCGTACGAGGGTACGCAGCGCGTACGAGTCGTCATCGCTTACGCACTTCGGATGGGACGGCGGGTCGGACGGGCGGGTTGGAAGCTTCGCATAGGCGACGTGGACGATCCGAGGCCCTTGATCTGAGTACGCAGGGCGTACTTCGGTCCTATCCGATGACTCCCCTTCGGATAATACCGGGAGTTTATAATTAAATTTATATTTATTTTAAATAAACTTCTAAAATTCATATCTCCTTCATACGAACTCCGTTTTTGACGTTCTTTATATCCACGCGAAGGTGAGACCAAGATCTACAACTTTCGTTTAGACTCCGTTAGCAAATTCCGAAATTATTTTTATTATTTATTTATTAAAATGACGTGATTAAGGAATTTCTTCAAAAATTCATAACTTCCTC
Organism: Lactuca serriola; assembly: GCF_051521515.1. Classification (NCBI taxonomy): domain Eukaryota; kingdom Viridiplantae; phylum Streptophyta; class Magnoliopsida; order Asterales; family Asteraceae; genus Lactuca; species Lactuca serriola. The sequence goes on along the minus strand of NC_136416.1, from coordinate 130,670,040 downwards.
ATCCGAAGTCAGATTTGGACGTTCTTTTTATGTACGAAAACCTTGATACGATTCCTACTACTTTATTTAACCCAAATAAGATTTTAGGAAGGTTATATTTTGACCTAGATTTGATAGGTTTTACATTACATTGTCTCGAAATATCGGGTTGTCACAGATATCCCATTGAACCGGGATAGGAAAGATAATTTACACAGAAAGTACTAATAAATCATCCTCATAGTTCTAAGTACAAGTATCCAGGTAAGTGAATACAGGATAATACACCTATGTAACAGTGTTCATGTATGGTATTCATGTAAGTGTGTTCATGTATCAGGTAAGCATATGTAAACGTACTCATGTATCATGTAATGTACTGGTATAGACTCATGAATGAACTGACTCATGTGTGATTCCTTGTAATAGGAATAATGTTTGATAACTTCAAATTATCCCTGTTATAATTTACTGAAATGTAATTGGTTGATCAAGTAGGTTTATACACCCTTACTACTCAAGGGTGTGGGAAACTAAATGAAAGATGTAAACTATAACATCAATACATATATATATATATATATATATATATATATATATATATATATATATATATATATATATATATATATATATATATATAGTACAAGTGTACATGCATAGTTTAGTTCAAGAATGTAAAATGGTTTTGTAAGACATCCAAGGGTTTTTGAACAAACATAACAGTGACTTGATGTCATTTTGATAAACCTTTCAAAAGTAATACATTTGATAACAAAGTATTTTAAAGATAGAAAACCATTTCATGCATCACATTTTGTAGTATGTGAAATCCGTTGAATGAAAACACAGTTATAAAATACATACAGATGATTTAATAACATGCTGTTTTCTACTTGTATTCCCCCCCCCCCCCATTAAAGCATTTAAAATCATTTAAAACATTGATTAGGTGTATGAACTCACATGTAGATGGTGATTCGGATGAACCGGACGGCATAGGATTGTTAGGTGTCAAGTGAGGACTTGTACACACACTACGATCCTAATGAAAATATAATCACATATATGCATTCAATTAGTCTTAAATCACTAATTGACAATGTTAAGACATCCTAGACATAATAAACACTTTATATAAGTGTTTTAAGCCCTAAGGATTGCATCCAAGCTAATGTGGGAAAAAGGCACTTGTGTTTAGGGTTCCAAAAGACCCCATATATGAGTTTACTCCCCATATACCATCACACATGGAGTTTACGGTTGTAAACTCTTGAGTTTACGGCCGTAAACTCCCAACCATGGGGGTATTGTGTGTTTTGAAGTCCCAAATGATTCCTAGAATTATCCCAACTTGGTGGTTCAATTCTTGAAAGGGTTTAAGGCCTAGAAACACTCCTTTGAGGAGTTTACGGCCCCAAGGTCATTTCCTTTGGAGTTTACGGCCGTAAACTCCCTTGGAATGGTGTTTTTGTTGTTTTCAAGTCTCTTGCATATGAAGGATAGGTTCTAGACTTTTTTACCTAAAGCATATGAAGGCATTTGGCACACTTTGGTGCCCTTCATTCATGTTTACGGCCCAAGAACCATGTCTTGGCCGTAAACTCACTTTTGAAGGTTATTTTGATGTGTTTAAGGCCCTTGATTTATTGGGAACACAAGTCTAGGTAAAAGCCTAAGGCCTTAGGTGCCTTGAAAGCACCATTTTGAGTATGATTTTGGAGTTTACGGCCTAAGAAACTCTTGGGCCGTGAACTCCCAAACTTGGGTGGTTCTTGCTTGATTTCATGTCCCTAACACACTCCTATACAAGTCCAAGGCATTAGTATATCACAGGGGACAGTCTAGGCTTCGTTTCGGGAGTTTACCGCCCAAGAACACCTTGGGGAGTAAACTCCTAAATCTAGTGATTTAGCCATCTAAATCATGTTATAACTACAATATAAGCTTCCTAACACTACTAGAAAGAGTTACTCACGTTTTGGTATAAAAATCCGAAGATCCGTGAGAGAGAGAGAAAATGGCTTTTCTCTAGTTGGAAATGTGAATAATGAATGAATTTGGTTTAGAATTCTATTTATAGTCCTGAGATATTTTTGGCAGAAAATATTTTCATTCCTGAAATGACCTCTAATATAATTGAGTGATGGAATAATAGAGTTGCACTAAACCCTAGTGCATCCACTCTCCTGATATCTCCTGAAGTGTAAACCCTGAATTACTCAAACTTACACGAAAAAGTCTGAAAGTTAACTGTGATTGCTATAGCTTCTATTGAAGTGATGTAGTTTGTACAGAATGGAAATTTTGGGTTGTCATAGCGGTTATGCTATAAGGGAGTGTAAATTCACAGAAGCGAAAGTAGCAGCGCAGAATTATGATAGGAGTGGTCCAATTATGGTCATTGAGCAGCATGATTGCGTCAGTGGTATGGGATCACATCCGGGTTGGATGGTTGCTGAGGCTCGGCAGGAATGCATGGATGGAATCTCAGATTTCCAGTTAGACTTTGTTTTATGTGATGGAAATTCACCCGGAAGGATGTTTGGAAGTGTCATCAGTGTATCGGGTTTTTCCTAACCGGAGGACACCAGGGCCAGTTCAGTGTGGTTATGAGATTGCGGTGGAGAACTCGTGGGAGTTGCTCTGAGGCTGAAGCATGTGTCAACCTATCAGCAAGAAAGGTAAAGTTGGGTTTCGGATCTCGATGGTCGAGTCTTGAGGAACCTGGTCCGGTGAATGCCAAGTGGTGCATTACGGGGGTAGTTCTGGAGTAGGGTTGTCGCAGGCTTCGAGGGAGAAGCCTAATTTAAGTGGGGGAGAATTGTAACACCCCGTTCTTAAAGTATTTAATTATGAGTCCCTGAGATTTAAGAGGAAGGGTAATTCTGGTCCTTTTTCGGGAAATGGGTTTTATCCAAGAAGGTTTCGGACTGGTGTATGTTGATAGAAGCATAGGGCTTCTCGTCACCCTCATGTGAATGTAAAGTCTATTGGGAGCGGGTTTAGAGTAGAGGAGTTGCGGCGTATTGGAAATGATATTTTTATAGCTCTTTGTGGAAAAAGTGGAAAGGTCCCATGCATGCATGGCATGCATGCTTGAAGTTGGCTGGGTACGCCCAGCGTAAGCTGGACGTACGCCCAGCGTAATGGAGGAAAGAAATGCGGGGTGGCAAGGTGAGTACGCCCAGCGTACTAGAGGTATGCCCAACATACTCTCAGAAACCCCAAACCCTAAAATTAGGGTCAGCCACTATATAAGGAACATGTTGGTTCATACCCTAGCCTCCTTAAGCTCATCCTTAACCTCAGAAACCCTAGAAACCCGTATTCCCTCCATTGTTGGGTGTGTTTGGCCTTGGAAAGCTCATTTTGGCAAAAGAAAAGCTAGAAGAAGAAAGGAGAAGTTGTCAAAGAAGGGAAGGAACGTTTGAAGCTTGTAGATCTGAAGAGATATCATCCTTTGAAGCTTATTTGAGGTATAAAGCTTCTTGCTTGCCATTTATTTTGCATAGATCTAAGTGTTGTGAAGATCTTTCTTGTCCCAAAGTTCTCATCTTGATTCATGCTTTGTGTGGGTCGAGATTATCTGTCCTTTTAGACCTTTGGAGAGGTCTTCAGTGAGAAAAATGAGGTCCCAAGGGCTGTAGTTGTTCCATGTGTGAGATATATAGGTCTTAATGGATTAAGACCTTAGATTAAGAGCTTTTGGACGTCCCAAGTGATAAAGTTTGAGACTTTATGAATCCTAGGCATATTTAGCCTAGGGATCCGAAGTTAAGCCATTAAGAGGTTATAAGGACTTTATGAGTAGCGAAGTTACGCCCCGCGTAACATGGTTGTACGCCTCGCGTAGCGGGTCAGGGCCCCGATCCTCAGTTGCGTTTCAGTGTGTATGCCCCGCATACCAAGGAGGGTACGCCCAGCGTACTCCCCCTGATTGGACCTTAATATTGGGCCTTTGTGTTTGGGCCGTTTGTGGGTAGTTGGTTTATGAGCCAAGTCTAAAAATTATGGATAAAGTGTTTTGGGTCCAATTATTGTTATGGACCTTGGATATAGGCCCATTTGGTGAGGTGGGCCCAATTTGGTAAATTGGGCCAATATTGGACTTTGTATAAGATTTGGACCTTGGCCTTGGCCCGAAAAGTGGATGTATGCTTGGTCTAATGTTTATTTTGTTATGATGGCTAGTTTGGGATTTGCGGTGAGTTGGTGATTCGAGAATCTGCTCTTCAGTTCAGAGTTTCGGCAGTGCGAGGTGAGTTATCCTCACTATATCGACAGGGTCTAAGGCACCAAGGCTGGCCCTTTATCGGATTGAGATCTGGGTATTTGTTGTTATGTTATTGCTTTGATATGTTTGCATCCTGATAACTAGGATGGTATATGTTAGAGACCTGGTTAAGGTCGGTTTCCTGATATGTAGGGTGATGCTATGGTCGTGACCGGTTAGGTCGGTATCCTGGTTAGGATGATGATATGATATGTGATCTGTTTGACCGGCTTGTTGACTGTGAATTCTTGTATGATTGTATGTTTATGTGCACATGGTTGTCTGGACTGGAGTTGGGTTGAGGCGGGTCCTGTTTTGTGTTGTAGGCCAAGATACCCAGGGCGGACCGGTTGTCCCGAAGGCCTGGCGAGCGGTCCGGATAGGCTGTAGGCCCCAAGAGGGCGGACCAGACATGCCGAGGCTCGGAGAGTGGACCAGGCCGACTGAAGGCCCGATGCGGGCGGACCAGTCATACTATAGACTCAAAGAGTGGACCAAGTGGGTTGTAGGCCCGATGCGGGCAGACCAATCACACTATAGACTCGACGTATATGGCTAGACTTGGAGGGTGGACCAGGTGGACTGTTGGCCGGTGCGGCGGACCAGTCTCACAGTAGACCCGAAGTGCATCGCTGTTCCGTGTTTTGTATGTTATGTGTGCTATGTATGATAATGTTATGGGCCGGAAGGCATTATGATTTGGACCGGAAGGTCGTAGCCTGGAAGGGCGTATGTGTGGTTGGTATTTTGGGGATATCTCACTAAGCTTTCGGGGTTACAGTTGTGGTTTAATGTTTTTCAGGTTCTTCAGGAGACCGTGGCAAGGCGAAGGCGTGATCGTACCGCTCCTATATTTATGTTGTGATGTGATTCTGGAATACTCTAAATGAATTGTATTGAAAACCTTTTTGTAATAATTTAATGAAAACCTTTTTGTAATAATTTAATGAAATCGGGTTGTTTTTGAAAAGTTTAAATTAGTTGAAATTTTTCGGTCGTTTCAGTGATACTTTGGGAAGGTTTGTCAAGGTTCCTTCGGAAAGAATAAGGAACATGAGGTACTCTACGCATGAGTACTTCGGAGTTCTGAAATGACGGCTTCGCTAGAAAGACGTTTACGGAGAAGGAGATGTGTGCACGAAACTGGTATGTGAGGATCGAATGGCCTCAAGTCGTATGATAATATTGGACTCTCTTGGAAATAAAGACACTAGATTTGATCATAAAGGCGTTACAGACAAAACACAATAGTGCAACTTTCAACAGAGTTACAGTACTTTAGAGTAACTACGGAAATACTAATGCGAACAAACTATACTACAAAAGGCAAGGATACGCAGCACAAGGGTCCCTTAACTGACGGGATCTCGCGAAAGATAAGTATCGAGTTGCACTACTTTTAAACATGTTAAAAAAACATACATAATATTGACGATTGAGAGTGAACCTATACTGTAGCAGGGTCCGTCGTTGCCCCTTTCCATTCTGAGGTCCAACTCCTCTGGATTCACCGTCGTCCTCCTCTGTTGGACAATCCCTCTTGAAGTGTCCCATTACGCCATATAGATGGAATATTCGAGAGATTTCGACATTGGTGGTCGAAGTAATGTGTTGGGTCCAAGTCCTGCAGCAATTGATAGTATGTCCGTTCTTGTTGCATTTAAAGCAGTGTAGCGGACGACAACTACCCAGATGATCCCTGAGCTAAATTACCCTAGTCCAATAACTTGACTAGAATGGGTTTCAGATAGATCCCAACGAAAGTATGATGAAAGTATTTGAACAAAGAGTGACACAGAAGTTAGCCTGGTTTCAATATTGATATTCATGATGTAATAAGTTTGGGAAAATTGATCTTGAAGAAGGTCTTACATCATATTCGGAGTAGAAAAGTCTTTTACAGCATAAAGACTTAACTAAAATTACTTACAGTACAAGGTAGTCACATAGAAAGTACAACACAGAACATAGACAGGAACACAGTTCTTTAAAACAAAGAAGGAAGTAAGTTATCTCCTACTGGCAACGGTCACCCCTATGGTGAACCCTTAGTTCGGCTAGTTGACGTTCCATATCAAGCAGGCATCTTTTGTACACCCTTTGGCGTACTTGGAGCTCTATGACATCGGCTCGGGTTTCAGCTAGTGCTTGCAACAGGGGCTCATGGTTTCTCTCAGATTTCTCACTTGTGTGTTCAAGGCGATTGGTGCGGATGGTATGCATTCTTGCATTGGCATTAACCTCTTCGATACGATGGAGAGTCGTCCTGCCCTGAATTTCGTTTCGGGCAACTCTACGGATCAGGATTGGTAGAACTCTATCTGCTGAGCTCCCTTTGCTTGAGTAGTAGAAGCTTCGGTCTCCTTTAAACGTCATAGGTTGATCTTGCTCTTCGCTCCATGTTTCCAAGCATTCTACCCAAGGAGGCGTCGGGCCATAAAAAGCGGGATGAAGGTTAGGATTTGGAACAAGAGCCATCGGTGGTAGGTTCTCCACTTCAGGTTCGGAGGCAGAACCATCAGCAAAGCCTTCAGCTTGGTGACCATCCATAAGGATTGGGTGATCATTCTCTGGCTCCTCTCCGAGCCATCTAGCATTGTCGTGGTTAGGGTAGTACGGGTTGTCGTGGGGATGGAATCCAACCATGATATCTACACGAGAAAAGAGGTAATGAGAACTAACTAAATAGACGCACTAACTAAGATAATTATAACATGATCTTTATCAGTTGCTTCAATACTTGTTTAGTGCATACCAGTTATATGTACTTAGGATAGGATAGACCTTTGAATAAGTGACCCTATACCTAAGCCCCCAACCCAACGAGGACAGGACATAAAGAAAAGATCCACAGATTCTAAGTCTATGACATCCTAGTACATATAACCTTAGTGTATCTACTTAAACAACTATTGAAATATTAATAAAAATCTATTTAGTTCTCAGATAAGTAATTACAGTAACACTAAATACCCCTATGGTATTTCATTGTGGAAATGTTGGTAAGTTTTTAGACTTGTTGCCACATCACAACCATTCTTGGGCATATGCTAATCACTCTTCGGACCGGCATAGTTGATCAGGCTATGCCACTCCGAAGACTGACCATACATCCTCGAGCTTACCTGTGATATTCAACAATCGTAATACTTTTCTTCTTGTCATTGTGACACGGATTTTTAGTATGAATGCAGGCATATATACTTAGTTAAATATTTTGTTGTTTAAAAGTATAAAATCTTGGTCAGAGTATTTTAATCCCATTGTATTTATAGTTAGTATATCTTTTATGGGTTGATATACTTAATTCACTATAAACAATGTTTTGATACTAATCTGTCACACCCCCAAACCAGAACGGTGGAAAACGTTCGAGGTTGGATGACTTCATGTACATTATCATAACAATGCAAAATAGTAAACAAGCAACAACATCGTCCATTGCATTAATAGTAATAGTTTAATACATGTGTGTTCTTTCATAGTAATTAGACAATAGAACAAGTAATCAAAATAAAAGACAAGTCTTGATTGCTCCGTCTTCGCAAAACCTGGTCATCGTACCTGTCTACTAGTGACCTGAGAATACAAGTTATTTTGAAAGTGTAGGTCAGCATTTTAAGCTGGTGAGTTCATAAGTAATTAATGTCATTGTTCGTATAAGTTTGATGATAACGTTTGAAATTGTTCAAAGTAATTATTTGTATATGTTTTGAAAACTCCTAGAAAATCCCATATTTTCTACTAGTATAAATGTAGTCTTATACCAAGACTCGACTGTTTTGAATGTTTACTTTTAGAAATCCAACATTTGTTCATAAGTGTGTGGTAGTTTAAAAGTTCCAAAACTATAACACAATGATGTTTTTCATGCATAAATAATAGATTTATGTATGTATAAAATCGCCAAGGCACTTGATGACTCTGTAAACCAATATATTTTTAATACTCCCTGTGAGTCTTTTGTTTAAGTAAAACTGGTTAAAAGGGTATTTATCCCGAATTGATCAACATGCTAATAATATCCCATGGTATAGTTATTACCCCCTAAGCATGATTGAGTTAAATGTATATTACTACGTAAAAGAGTTATTGTTTTCGCGGTTTGTAAGTTTCTCATAACCATACTAGACGTGGTACTAATGTCGACATTTGTCACCCCAGACCTACCGGTCTAACTGGAGCTTACAGTTTAGGTGCGGGTTCGTCAAACCCGTATAGATCTATACACAAATTCGTGCTCTCCCTCCAGGAGACTCTGGTTAAAGATGAGGACTTTCGTTTTGGTACTAACAAAGCCTATGTCTCATATGATTGCCAACAACAAGTTCACGAGTAATATAATGAAATACCTTTTGTATGAAAAGATTATCCTTGTTATGAAGAATGCATACTTGTAAATAAAACGTTGGTATATTAGTATGTTCCTTTGGTTACAGTATTTTATGTTATAATATTTGTAAATGGTAGTATTCTCCTAAACTATACCTATTATAGTTTACTAGTAAGTTCCGTTGTAGTAATTTAAGAAATGAATGTACACCTTTGCTACTCAAAGGTATTGAACTGACTGATGGGACTTTTATGTCTATACATGTATACATGATATATATAACTAATATTTAGATGACATTCGGATGAATAACCGATACCTTAAGGCCACATCCCAACGAGGAAAAGGAAATAAAGCGAGCTAGCCATCCTAAGTCCTTTAAACATTTCTTATATAACTATACATATATAGGCATGCATTTGTCAATATAAAAGTATAAAAGAAGTTTTGCAATACCTTTGAAAAGTTTAATAACGAAGAAATGATGACTTGATGTCAGTGTATACAATGATTTAAAAAGTAGTTTGTTTGATAAGACAATGTAAAATAAAAGAAATCCCCTGTTCGAAAACATAGTTTTGAATCACATGTGATTGATTATATAACAAAGAGTATAACAAAAGATTTATGTTTTTCACACGATGATAATCGTGTGTTTACTTGTATTCCCCCCCCCCCCTTAAAGTGTATAAAATTCATTTTTAAAACATTTGAAAGTGTAGTTTATAGGGGTATGAACTCACTTGATTGACGAGAGAAAGCGAGATGATAATCAAGCAGAACTTCGACTTGGAAGAGTTGATTTTCTCGGGAATCTCGGGAGTGTAGAACCTTCCTTTGGAACTTAAGTGTGAAAAACCAGGGCTTCGGGATGGCTTATCGAGGGCTTAAACGCAGAGTTTTGGCGCGAGAAAGAAGAGAGCTGAGCAATGAAACTCGGAGCCCTTGAAATCTATTTATAGGTGTATTTATGGTGTGCCATGTCGTGGCAAGAGTTGGATACATCGTGGTGATCAAATCTTATCTCCTTCCATTGATGGGATGCCCTCAGTCACTTGCCAGGTCGCGGAAAACTGTGCCACGTCGTGGCAAGCCTGACAGCCTCGGATTTCGAGCCTCGAACTTGTAAAATCCGTAACTTTCGTGTACGAGCTCCGTTTTTGACGTTCTTTATATGCACGCATAGGTGAGAATATACTCTAAAACTCTCGTTTAGACTTCATCGGCAAGTTTTGACTTTATTTTTAATTATTTATTTTTAACGGGCGGGGACACGAAAAGTTCGTTAGAAATCCATAACTTCTTCAACCGATGTCCGTTTTCGTCAGACTTTTCGCTGTTGCGCTACTATTGTTGAGACCTTCGATTCTCATTTAGGTTGTTTCGGCCAAAAGCCTCTCGATCTCTATTTCGAGTTTTTAGTTGTCTACTGCTATATCCGGATCTTGGAAACATCATAACTTCCTCTTACGAAGTCAGATTTGGACGTGCTTTTTACGTATGTTCGCGGTTTTGGGATATCTACAACATTCGTTTAGATACTTAAGGCTAAAAACTATTGTATTGAAACCTCGTGTTTTTCGTTTAATCGGTGTTGCCGGTTTTGTCGGGAATTTTAGAATGGTTATAACTTTTTCGTTATAACTTGGATTTTTGTGTTCTTTATATGTATGAAAACGTTGTTACAATTCCTACCACTTGATTTAACCCAAATAAGATTTTAGGAAAGTTATATTTTGACCTAAATTTGACTAGTGTTACATTACATCGTCTCTAAATATCGGGTTGTCACATGTTGTGTCTCTACGTGCCTCTTACTAGATGATTCCTGAAAAAAGCATGTAAAACGACCGTCAACTATAAAAATAGGTTGTGAGTACTCACAGATTAAAATAAAAGTTTTGATAAAAGTTTCCATAAATAAAAGTATATTGCTAAAATGAGTTTTCACGAATCGAAATAATATTCGTTGTTACATGGAGCAAACAATTTCTTTGCTAAGACAAGTATATAAGTTTTCAGTAATAAAAGTTTGTTGCTATAATGAGAAACAAAGTTCGTTGCTATAATAAGCATAAAAGTTTCGTTGCTAAAATAAGTATACAAGTTTCAGTGCTAAAATAATTATACAAGTGTCATTACGAACATGGGAATACAATTTTGATATGTGTATAAAGATTCGTATGTGCATCAAGTTTCCATTCATGAGTTCACAACCCAAGCCTAATGACCGAATCATGCCCTATTGACTATTATGTGTATCGCAAACATAGTGAATAAAATGGTAAAATGCATTCAAGCGAATCGTGCAAGTGAGGAGTTGTCTACCTCCTGATAGCGCTATCCATAATAACCATAGGCTCAAAAGAGTTAATGAGTTGTGTCTAGAGATTCCAGGGACTTAACCGCGATATAGTCCTCATGAATTAAAGTAACATACACATACATACGAAATATATCAACCAAGTTTCATACGAGTCAAAATAAATACAACGAACATAAAAAGTTTAGGACATGCTTTTCCACCCCAAAACATTTAAAAACCGAAAATAGGGGAGTGGTGAATACTCACAATATGCAAAATATAGCAACCAAGTTTATACGAGTCAGATAAATACAACGAACATACATAGTTTAGGACATGCTTTTCTACCCCAAAACATTTAAAAACCGAAAATAGGGGAATGCGTGAATACTCACATTGCATTGAGATGATGCAAATGGTGCCTTGAACTATGCTCCACTCGTACCATTATCGATTCCTACAATAATGGTATTCACTAGTGAGTCTCTAATCGAAATCTAACACTAGTATACTTACTACTACAATAGAGTTTTGTCAATATTATGTCAAAATTTAATATTCATAAGTTACTAACATTTTTCTGTGAAATTTAGATTTCTATGAATCAATTGTTATATATCAATTTAAGTGGAAAAAATCTCATTATTGAAATGTTAATATTTAACATTTTTGTGCATTTATTCTAATGAAAATCGTGTTAAATAGAAAAAAGTTTCCAAAGTTATCCAAACCTTTTGTAATACTGTTATTAAACATTATTAAGCTGAGAAAAATATATAAATCGATTTCTAAACTGTTTAGCCTAATTTTATGATTTTTGTGGTTTTAAGTGTATTAAATATTGTGAAAATAGAAGAAAAATAGCATACAGAAAATAAAAATCATCAAAATTTTTATCAAAGCATCCTAATATATTAAAAGGTATTCTAGTAACTTTTCATGAATTTTGGATGAGTAAAACTATTTTTCATGTTTTTAGTCCATTATAAACACAAAATTTATGGAAAAAATAGATATACATTTTGAAAAAATACCCAAAATATTTTTCTTAGTCTTAAACATAAGGTAGAAGCTGTGGAAAATAATAAATAATACTTTCACATTCCCTAAAGTGGTTTTATGATTTATTGGAGCTCAATAAAAAGAAAATTAAAATCTATACTAAACAGTAACAACAATCGATGAAACTTCATGAGAGATGTTTATTAACTTAAAGGATCATTAAAGAATATTTCTAGAATTTATTTACAAGTGTAAGTATTTTATATGCTTTAACACACTATTATCTTATTGTTTTCATGTAAAAATAAAGAAAATATATATTGAGCTGAAAATTTCCAGAATGCATCTTCAAACAATTTAATAACAACGAAAAATCATTTTTTTAATTTTTGATGTCGAAAAACATGCCTAAAGGCTCAAACAAATATAGAGAAAACTTGGTTCTTGTTATTTTGGTAAAGATTATTGATGTTACTTTGAGAATTTTTGCAACATGTTCCAAAGACTTTTGAGTCAAGACCTTTTTTTACCTCTTAATACATGATGTTAAGTGCTCAAATTTATTTTTCCTAGATTTTTAGTGAGAAATAAGACCTTTGAATATGCAATACAAAACTAGTATTCACAAAAAGGTGTTGTTTGAGCAACAATTTTGTAAAAATTGCTAAAAATCTAAATACTGAAATTTTCCAGTGAGATGAGATGGGTTTGAAAGCTAACTCAAAATATTATATTTCAGAAAAAGAATCTTGAATTTTGGTAAATAAATGAGTGATATATGGCAGTTTAAATTTAGGTAAAGAAATCTAGCATATTGCATGCATGATGATTGGTTAGAAAAGTGAGTTTTCATCATTTCTTTGAGTAAATCTTTTGAAATATTTTAAAGATATCCTGATCCATGCATGTTATGGTCATGTTTCCAGAGATCAAATATATTTAAAAATCATAATTTACATACATGCATTAACATACAAAAATCTTATTTCTCAAGAACTCTTAAAAATGAGTTTGATATTTTGATCCTTAAAATCGATTTTTGCACTAAGATCATGAACATGCAACCTTGTTTAACATACATGAATGGTGTTAAAACACATCCATGATGTTCTAAAAACCATTTTAACATAAATAAAACAAGTTTAAAGAAGATGAAGAAGGAGAAGAAGGAGAAAGTGCAAGAAAATAGCAAAACTTGAAGGAAAAGTGAAGTAGAATGAAAGAAAATTCGGAATTACCTTCAAGATTACTTCAAATGATGAATATTTAGGGTTTAAGGTGTGTTCTTAGGGCCATTTTTCGATAAAATTTCTTGTTTAGGGTGAGGGGAAGAGAGAAAATGTGATGGTGATGAAGAGTGTGAGAGAGAATGAGAGAAGATGATTGAGTGTAGAAGAAAGGAAAATGATTTAATGTGTTAGGAAGACAACTTTTGAAGGAGAGAGGGGGAACGAAATTTATGAGGCATGATGCCCTCTCTCACTCTTTTTTTTATAAAATTTTTAGATTTTATAAGTATGCTTCCAATTTTATAAAATCTCATTTCTATAAAATGCACATTTATTGAATTTTGGTTATAAAACCCTTGGTTTTTAAATATAAAACAAGGTTAAATGTTAATGACTTCAATTCTTATTTTCGTTGAATTTAGTTATTTTAAATTGATCTTGTAAGGTTCATAATTATTTTTATTGAATTTTAGAGGTCAAATTAATAAATTTAGGTTTTTAGGGCATTTAGGGTTTTTGAGAGTTTGTAAATATTTAGATATCAAAATAAATTGAATTATTTGAGATTTCAATATATGTTAGAGTTTCATAACTCTTTCTAGTTAAAAATAATGTTTGTAATTTATTTTATCGGTTTATTGGCATTCTATGTAGTGGTTTCGAGATTCATGCGAAATTGAAGAATTAAGTATACTAGTCTTAGTTTTCAACTTTGACTTAAGTTCCAACGAGACTCGGACCTAATTTCTACTTATAGGTCAAGTGAATGATGTGTGTATATGATTCATGAAAAGGTGTTCGAGTCAAAGAGTGAATCGAATATGGGTAGTCTCTACAGTTAAGTAGTTGTAGAATTCACATATCAATGCAAAATCTATGTACACTATCCATTGATTCTAACTGTTTCCAAGTTTCTAGTAGGTTATAACTTAGCTTCTAGTTACTAAGTCTAGTACGTCTCGTGCCTACATGTGCAACTAAGTTTATCAAATCTAGAACTGACCCGAATTTTGACGGTTGTCACAGATACCCATTTACCACTCATCGAATTCTCATACAATAATAGTTATCACACTAGAATCAAAGCTGCACCATTCAAATCCCTCTACGGACGCAAGTGCAGATCACCTCTATGCGGGGCTCAAGTGGGTGACACACAAATTGTAAGGGGGCAAGTTTCTAATAGCACTATCACCGACCCTAAGATCATAAGGGAGACAACTGAGAAGATCGTCCAAATTCAGGAACGACAAATAGCATCCACGGATCGGCAAAAGAGCTATGCAGATAAGCGACGCAAACCCTTGGAATTCTAGGTTGCTGACTGTGTTTTGTTAAAGGTCTCATCCTGGAAGGGAATGATACGTTTTAGAAAACATGGAAAACTAAATCCAAGGTACAACTGGCCATTCGAGATTCTTGCTAGAATCGGTCCGGTAGCTTACAAGCTTCAACTACCGTAGGAACTCAGTAACATACATCCCACATGTCACACCTCAAAATCGGAACGGCAGAAACGTTCTAGGGTGGATGATGTCATGTCAAGTATCACAACATATGTAGTATAGTAATCAAAGTACAACAACCATTGCATTAATAGTAATAAGTTTACATTTCATAGCAATATCAAAATAATACAAGGAATAATGTAGACGCAGCTCGGTATTAGGCTGTCTTCACAAAAGCTCCCGGGATGTACCTGTCTACGCTGACCTGAGAATACAAATTATTTTGAAAGCGAGTATCAGCATTTTTATAATGCTGGTGAGTCCATAAGTATTTAGTGTCATTTGTATAAATACATGTTTTATTCAAAATAACCTCATGAAATGTGGTGGTTTAGAATCTACGGAGTATTAGAATCCTTTCCAGAAAATCCTATATTTTCTAAATAAAAGCAGTCTTCTACCAAGACCCGACAGACTTATGTTTTAAGGAGTAATTTTCCCCAAAATACTATCATTACCAAAATATGGTATGACTTAAAAGAAAATATAAGAATATCACTAGTGAAAATACTAGGGGAAAAATAACATATGCCTCAGCAGTAATACTGCTGACTAAGGCAAAAGAAATCATAGACTCCAAGAAGGTATCGAATGAACAATACGCCTGGCTCAGTCGGAAACAAGAAAACACAGACCCCAGACGGTATCAAATGAACGATACGGCTAGCAAGGTCTAAAACAAAGAAACACAGACCCCAGACAGTATCAAATGAACGATACAGCTAGCAAGGTCTAAAACAAAGAAACACAGATCCCAGATAGTATCAAATGAACGATACAACTAGCAAGGTCTAAAACAAAGAAATACAGACTCCAGAGAGTATCGAATGAACGAAACAGCAAGCAAAGTCTAAAACATCCGGTAATCCTAAGTGGGTTGTTTCAAAAATACCGTCTTAATTCTTGTTACCTTAAGGCCATGAATTATAAGGTAAACATCGAGATACTCGTAACCATATTGATTAACAATAGAGTACTTGACACCCTACAAGCGTCGGAATAAATGTAACATTTGTCACCCCTTGGCTTGGTCGGTCGGGGACTGTAGCTAGCATTCAGGGTGTGGGATTGTCTGTCCCGTATAAATCTATACACACAATGCCCGCTCTCCCTCCAGGAGACTCTAGTTACCAACTTGACAACGGGGAATCCATGTCCTGAAGATGCATCTCGTATTTCGAATTCTATTATAAGTATTGGAATAATGATATAGACTCACAAACGAACCGACTCCTTTGGAATTCTCCATATTGGAAAGAGTAATTAGAATCTCCTAACTATTCCTATAATAGTTACTAATGTTTCAGGTATATGAATGACGAATGGAAGGATGTCTTTGCTACCCAAGGGAAATGAACTGGTCGATGGAAACCTTTATGTCTATACATGTATACATGATATATAATTAATGTTTAAACGACCTACTGATGGATATCCGATACTCACCAGACCACATCCCAACGAGGAAAAGGAAATAGGGCGAACTAGCCTTCCTAAGTCCTTTAAACATTATTTATATAACTATAAAAGTATAGGCATGCATTTAACGAAATAGAAGCATAGAAGAAAACTTCGGTAAAACCTTTACACATAAGAAATTTATGACTTGATGTCATTTTGTAAAACAAGTTTTGAAAACCTTTGGAATCCTTTGAAAAACCTTTCATAAATAGCTTTGAAAATGATTTCTATAAAACAGTTTAAGTGAAGAAAACCTTTGATAAGAAATTACGACTGGATGTCTCTTTGGTAAACAAACTTTGAAAAACTTTGGATAACCTTTAATAATCTAATAAGGGATATTCATACTTTAACAAGATTCGAAAACATGATTTGGAAATCTTGAATCGGATAAAACAGTTTAACATGCAAAAATCTATTTTGCTATACAGTTATTAATCGTATGTGATTTATCTAATAATTGTACAGTTCAACTTGTATTCCCCCCCCCCTATAAAAGCAGTTAAAATCATTTAAAAGGTTAATTCAGGGGTATGAACTCACCTGCTGTAAGTGGATCGGATGGAGGTGTCAGTTGGGTGCTCGGTGTCAAGTGAAGACTTGAACACACTTAATGACCTAGTAACATATGATGACATATGTTTACATACAATTAGTGATTATAATACAAATTAAACACATATTAGCATCCTAATGTGCGGAAAACACTTTGGTCAAGTGCTAGGAGGCTATTGGGTTGCAATAAGGGGGTGTATGGCCTAGTTAGGGAGTTTACTCTTCAAGAGTAAACTCTTTATGGAGATTTCGGCCCTAAGACCATATCCCCATGAGTTTACGGTCATAAACTCATGGGTGGTGTGTTCTTGGATGCTCAAAGGTCTTATATCACTTGTGGAATTAGGCTAGGTTCAATTCTAGGGCATATGAAGTGGTTAAGTTCTCACATTGACCATTTATGGGAGTTTACGGCTGTAAACATAGAGTTTACGGCCATAAAATCTTACTTGTCCCCTTACTTCATGATTTAATGTCTTAAATGGAAGAATACAAGGTTCTATGCATTATTCCAAGCCATATGGGGAAGTTAGGGCATCATTTGGCCTCCTTAAGGGAGTTTACGGCCCATGGACCAATCCTTAGGGGGTTTACGGTCGTAAACTCCTAAGTCCATAGTTTCTTTGATGTTTAATGCCCCTACTTCAATGGTGGTTGATTCTAGACATTTACCCAAGCCATAGGAGGTGTTTAAGGGCAAGTTTAACACCTTAAAAGGTGTTCACGGCCCATGAAGAGGGGTTTACGGTCCAAGAGTGTTCTTGGGCCATAAACTCATGTTTATACCGCAAAATACAAGGTTTTGGTGTTCTAATCTCATATATGCAAGTCCACAAGTCATATCTAAGCCCTAAGAGTGATTTGGAAGGGTTTTGGGGCTTCAAAACCCCATTTATGGGTGTTTGCGGTCCAAGAGTGTTCTTGGGCTGTAAACACATAACTTTGAGGCTTTTGGATGATTTAAACACTAATTTTCATGTTAAATGAGCTAAACAACAAGTAAGGATAGATCACTTACTAGTTTGGAGCTTGAAAGAGGCGTTTTTGGATCAAAATCGGCTTTGTAGAGAGAGAGAGGGTAGAGAGAGTGTGGAAAGGGTGTAAATGAGGTTTACTCACCCTTATATAGGGGTTTGAGTTTGTGGCCCAGTGGAAATCTACCCGATACTGATGTTAAACGGGGCTTATGGTCGTACCCGATTAAGTGGTCGTAACTCGACATGATTGTAACTAAAAATTTTCAAGGGAATATTAAGGGTGTTTCACGTGTTTCTAAATCGCTTGGGCACTAATGAAGTCATAATAAAAGTCCCAATTTAATTAACCTAATCCAAAAGGTTATCGGAACAATTTAATAAAGCAAGTTTCATTAACGGAAGAAGAGGTTAAAATGACGGGATAAATTTCAGGTTGTCACATCATCCCCCCGTTAGAGGGAATTTCGTCCCGAAATTAGGGTTTTGGGAAGGAAGTGGCATGAACAATCAGGTAGAGAGATGAGGGTACTTCCTGTTTGGTTGGTCCTTGCGCTCCCAAGTGAACTCTGGCCTTTGCTTGGCGTTCTAACAAACCTTCACTTACGGGATGTGGATTCTGTTTCATTCACTTGTTCGCTCAGCTCGCGATTCCTACAGGTTCCTATACGAAGTTAGAGTTCCCAATGATTTCTATCAAGACGAGTGGGATTTTGAGAGTTACGTCGGGCAAACACTTTTCAAGTCTAAGACGTGGATCGATTTGGGGCGAAGCTTATAGAATTTCCGAAAGTAGTCGTGGTCTGACGAGGGTTGACCCTATTTTTGTAAAGAACCTCGGATGGTCCTAAGCTCTCGGAAAGGTAGAGCTTTTTAGTACTTAGAACATAGTGTACTTCTATGGCGTGATCGCCATTCTGAAGCTCCAAACGTTCTCTCATACTGGGGGTGTAGTCCTTCAGGTTGGTTCTTAGAAGGCTCGGGTTATCCTTGGACACGTGTTTCCTGTTGATTGGCTTTCAGAGGTTTTCTGGATCATCGAATGAATTGGATGTCTACGGGTATCTGTTTGCTGCAGGGTGACTATCTTAATCTTGTGCAAAATGAACCTGCACTTCTGATTCTTGAGATGTTTCTAACGGAAACTCTCAGGGTCGGTGAGATAGGGTTTCGACCATACGATTGTTTAGAAAGTTTTTAAACTTCTCATCATCGTCTAGTTGACGCTTTCACAATATGATTCCTAACAGGAAAGAATCATTCTCTTACATGCTTTGTTGTTTCATGAATAGCAATCTCTGCTCAGGGCTAACTTAGTCCCTAGAGATTTTCTGAAGTGTTGGACTATCTCGGGAGGTGGTTCCACTATTTCTATGTGAGATAGTATTCTTGGAACACCTAGTAGTCCAATGAATCTCTAAGACATGCCCTAATCTCTAAGGTGTCGGTCTATTTCAGTTGCAGAAAGCGCATGCTCTTGTATAACCCATCGACTAACACCTAGACTGGTGTCAAGTCTATAATCTCTTCGGGATCTGGGCTATAAGGCTTAATGCAACCTACTTTCGCACTTTATTCAAGTATTCTTGGCTACGAAGGTTATCTTGTGGTTCTTGGCATTCTAGGATTCACTTCGGAGAATGCAGTCTATTGTCTTCAGGGCGATGGTGACTTCTTCCACGTGAGGAGGCGGAGTGTCCCAGGCACTACTCGTCAGTAATAGGGTGGACGAAGTGCCTGAGTAGTGCTAGCATCTTCTGCAACTACTCTTCCATTGGTTCTGAGTTTTCTTGATTTAGGTTAAGTCTAGAAGTATAGGGTTCCGTCACTCGGAACTTCAAATCTCCTCATTCACTCTTCTCAGAGTTTAACTTATCGCAACTTCCAGGTTTCCGGGATGTCCGTTGAGATGCTTAATTCGTGGGATTAAGTGTGAATGGATGGTCGTAGTCAATGTCCTTGACTCTTACGACTCAGATTTCTTTTCCAACTGAGGGTGTTAGCTACTATGTTGGCTTAACCAGGATGACAACAAATTCCGAATTTATGGTCATTTTAGTAGCTCAACCCGCAGCGGTTCTCTTGACTCTAGTTCCTATTCTATGGGATAGGCTGAAGGGTTTTACTATGGGGTTCGTGGTAGAGCTCATACTTGGCTTAACCACTAATACTTGGTGTATGCAAGCCGTATATAATTGAGGTCGACAGGATGTTCAGTTGTGCGACTCCACCCCAGACCCACAACCCAACGAGGAACAGGGAGTAGGGAGGAAGCACACATCTTAAATCTTTTTGATCTCATTTATATACCACTCTTATGCATATACTTAGTTAATAGTAGTCAATCCCATGAGTTCTTCCCTCTTGATTCACGAACCTGATTGTGAGTGCTAAGGGTCTTTCTGGGGAATCTATGGAGTAGGTATCGGGTGGTTATCGTCTTCTGGAATACCTGCAGTGTCTTTCACTTTGGGTTCTATCTATCTAAGAAAGGGTTGGTTAACAGCGCGCAATACCCTACTCAGGGGTATTTCGGAAGGTTTTAGATAAGGTAGACGACTAACGGATTGCATTAGGTTTTATTATTAAGTTCGGAAGAACTTTTAATTGACGAAATGGCCACGGTGAAAGTTCTTTTTACACAGTACTAGGAATTTACACATGGTTGCACTAAGTTAAACCATGATTGATAGAGGCGTCGAAGTTGGCATACATCGACATGATATAGAATGAGGGTCGATAAGGCCAGGTGCTGAACGGGCACACAAGTTCTCGGCGTCTCGGGTTTCGTCCTGTGTATCACTGTTGCGGATACTTGGACTGATAGAGTCGACGCGGAACTATAGAGGGTCCTGAGGTTTCGGAATAATGTACTTTTCATGAATGGATTCTCACGAGGTCTTTGTATAATCGCTTAGCTGTGACAACCCAAAATTATTTATGTCATTATAACCTGTTTCCGTTAAATAGAATATTCTATTTATTAAAAGTTCCGTTAATTTAGGTTCGACAAATAAATAAATGTTTTATTTATTTGTAATTTTATGTTAATATAGTCGTAACAAAATAAATAAAACTCGTAAAATATCATTTCCAATTAATTGGAAAAAGTTATCTTTATTACGACTATTTAACCGGGTAAAAAGGTTAAACCTCGTTAAACATAAGTATCGGGTAGACGTATACCGGGTACAACACCCAAGCCTTATATAAAGGAGGGTGGGCATCCATAGAAACCTTTTACCACACTAGACCCGCTTTCTCTCTCTACTCTCTCTCTCTCTCTCTCTCTCTCTCTCTTCAAGTTCGATTTCCGCCTCAAAACCGCAAGTTTCCGCCTCCAAAATGAAAGTTCTTTTACCCTAACTTGTTCTAGGCACCTTTGATTTGTGTTTTAGCTTAAAATTTGTGGAAGAAGGCTGAAAAGGAGGAGTTTACAGCCTAGGAACATCCTTAGGCCGTAAACCCCTAAAATGTGGCCAAAAGTCTCAAATTTCTTCCCGTTAAGCCTAAAAAATAGCCTTGGACTTAACCTAGAAGTGTTTGGACCTTGAATCATCAATTTTTGGGGCTTGAAAGACGGTTTACGGTCCAAGCACATGCTTAGACCGTAAACACCCTCTAAGCTTGCAAATCAAACCCAAAACACTTCCAAACCCCATTTAGTCTTAAGAGATGGCTTAGGGACTTGCTACTTCGGACTTGGAACACCTAAACATCAACATTTGAGGGGTAAACTCCCCTAAACCATGTCAAATGAGAGTTTAAGTCCCCTAAAGAGCCTTATACCCTCACTAGAACTTGTTAGGATTGAACCAAGGGCCTTGTAATCAAAGATTGGAGGTGCACAAGAGTTTACTACCGTAAACCATGGGGTTTACGGCCGTAAACTCCCAAGGAGTGGTCTTTGGACCGTAAACTCCAAGGGAGCACACTCTTGGAACCTTAAACACCCCTATAGCCTTGTATACTACCTTAGAACCACTTCTAGAACCACATGAGGCTTAAAAACACTCAAAAACACTCCTCCCATGAGTTTACGGCCGTAAACTCATGGGGGATGTGGTCTCCCAACCGTAAACTCACTTAAGGTGAGTTTTTGGAGAGTAAACTCCATGGTGAGGTCTTATACTCTTTCCTTGCAACCCATTAGCCTTCTAGCACTCAACCATAAGACCTTTAATCACATTAGGATGCCTATATGTGTTTAATTAGAGTTTAAATCACTAATTACTTGTAAACATATGTCTTCATATGTTACTAGGGTCATAAATGGTGTACAAGTCTTTACTTGACACCAAACGCTCCTCCGACACTTCCACCCGATCTACTCATTTCAGGTGAGTTCATACCCCTTAATGAACATTTTCAACTGTTTTTACATGTTTTAGGGGGGGATACAAGTATAATGCTACAAGATTTATTATTAAATCATATGTGATTCAAAAATTATCATCAAAAAGGGATTTTTTTTCCACACCTTTAGCTGCTTTCCAGTAAAACTGTTTTAGTTGATTATCAAATGTATTTTTAAGATTAAATTGTTATTAAACTTCTTTTAAAACTGTGTTTAAATTTACTTTTCTTTTTAAAATATATCTACACAAATATATTTATATAAGTAAGGCTTGAAGGACTTAGGACCGATAGCTCGCCTTATTTCATGTTCTTGTTTGATGTGGTCTTAAGGTATCGGTTATCCGTCCGACTGTCATTGATTTCTTACTTATATATCATATATATGTGTGTTAGATATGAAAGTCTTCATCTCACTCAATACCTTTGTTATTCAAAGGCAGGAAATCATACACTCTTGTTAGCTATAATAGGTATAGCTAAGTCTACTACTCGTTATCTCTACTACTGCTATACTCACTATAACGGCTACAATTACAAGTTAATACTAGTATGAGAGAACACTCTATGAACTATACAAAAGACTACTATACTATAATACAAGAGAATACGCTAATCCAGAGTATAACACACTATCTCTCTATAAGACACCCTACCGCGCTTATACCATGTGACCAGGGCTTTCCGAAAGGAAGGCAACACTACACGTATATATCTTTACAGGACAGACACTACTACATCCCGACTATTAACTACATTCCGAGCCGACCAGGCCCAGGGATGGCACTACTTCACTACACTACGTATGACCGGGAAGGTCATCAGGTTCTCTACTACTATAAAACTGGTCACATGAAGGGTTACACCTATATTCAAATTAATACTCTAAGACTAAAGTCTAAGCTAACATCCCAAAGTAAATTCGTATCTATTACTAATGGACGTTTGCACCACTACTACTGTCAACAAGCGTAACTTTTCTCCAGCCATGTTACTTACCTGAGATTTATTACCATACTTTTGCAACTGAAGGTTTTCAATGATAATACTTACACACTACTTAAAGGATTTAACTTGCATTGTATTTTTCTAGAAAATATAGGATTTTCTAGGGATTTCTACTACTTATAAACATAAAATTTCAGTTTTTATACTACAAATTTGTAAACACTTTTAAACAACAACGACACTAAATTCTTATGAACTCACGAGCTTTTTGATGATACTCGTTTTCAAAACAACTTGTATCCTCAGGTCAAACATAGACAGGTACTGGTGCAGCTTTTGGAGAAGATGGAGCGCATACAAGACCCATCTTTTATTTTGTTATACTTTTGGTGTCTATTAAACTTTACAGAACACGTTGTAATTAAACTTACTATGTAAATGAAATGGATGTTGTCGCTTGCTTTTACTATTATGCAATTGTTATGATACTGTACATGACATCCTCCACTCCAGAACGTATTCCGCCGTTATCGATTTTGGGGTGTGACAGATTGGTATCAGAGCAATGTTTATAGTGAATCAAGTATATCAACCTATAAAAGATATACGAACTATAAATACTTCGGGACTAAAACACTTTGACATAGAATATATACTTCTAAATACTAAAATATTTAATTAAGTATATATATATATATATATATATATACACTCACTACTATAGAAGGGTCAGTATCATACTAGAACAAAACAAAAGTATTAAGATTGTTGAACAACACAATTAAGCTTAGAGACATATAGTAACATCTGGGGGGATGTAGCTTGATCAACTACATTTCTTCAGGAGTGACTAGTATGTGCCTAAGGGTGATTGTGGTGTTGCAACAAGTCTAAAAACATACCAACACTACCACAAGAACATTAGAACAAGAACACTATAGGAGTATTTTGTATACTACTAACTACATATGTGATAACTAAAAGGGTCGTTATTGGTAGGACAATAGTTGCTAAGTGGATACACCACGGTTACATGTGACTAGGGCGCTATAGACTCAGAATCTGTGGCCTTTACTTCATTTCCTGTTCTTTGTTGATTGGGGATCTGAAGTTAGGGTTGTTTATTCGAAGGACTATCTTGCTTCGGTTACATGTAATTGGTATGCACTACGTAAGTATTGGGTCG
This sequence comes from Lactuca serriola, assembly GCF_051521515.1. Lineage (NCBI taxonomy): Eukaryota > Viridiplantae > Streptophyta > Magnoliopsida > Asterales > Asteraceae > Lactuca > Lactuca serriola. Next base: position 130,645,928 of record NC_136416.1, on the reverse strand, counting down.
ACTAATAACGATTCATCTTATAAGTATCCTAGATTAGTACGTCTATTAACCTTTCTTTCCCCATTCTCGCGTAGATAGCATGGCTGGCTTCCACCATCCCGGCGATCCGTATTATCCAAATCAGGGCAATGGAGGATGGCTCGACGAGGAGTCAGACGATGATCACCCGATCCCTTTGGACGATCATCATGCTGAAGGCTTCTTGGACAACTCCAGCTCCGAGCTAGAAGTTAACAACCTACCCCCTGAAGCTCCGAACCCCAACCCCCGTCCGGCATTTCAGGGTCCCACTCCCATGTGGGCCATATCCTTGAACCGATGGAGCGAGGAGCAGGGCCAGCCTTTACCTTACAATGGAGACCGAAGCTTCTATAACATAAGTGAGGGAGGATCAGCGGACCGAGTTCTGCCCATCATGGTCCGAAGGATCGCCAGGAATGTCGAGCAGGGTCAAGCAACCATTGGCAAAGTCATAGAAGTGGATGCCAACTCGAATCTCAACACTGTTCGCATTCGCCAACTTGAAGAAGCTATGGATAGGACAAGGAGGACCAATGAGGCTCTGCAGCAACAGCTAGCTGCATCCCGAGCCGAAGTTAGGGAACTCCAAGCACGTCAAAGGGCTCATGAACGACATCTTCAGGAAGTTATGCGTCAACTAGCTGATCTGAGGGTTCGCCCAACGGGTGCCCGTCGCCCGTAGAAGATGTCAAATCATCTCACTCTTTTGTTTAAGGACTAGCCTTTTCTTTCTAAGCTCAGTAGAGCACTTGTCTGTAAACATTCCTAACTTTGAAAGTACTCTAATTAGGCCTCTAGACTGCCAACACCTTCCTTTTGGTTTGATGTAAGACCTACTGTTAGGTCGCTTTTCCCGAACTTGTAGTACATCATTAATACCAGTAATTGGCAGTTAACTACTCTATTGCTATGACTCTCTCTCTGATTTTGAACTATGTTGATTTAGTCCATGAAACACTCTTATCATACTTGCAATAGACTCTTACTATTGCTATCATTTCTATGAACTTTCAGTAAAAGATGCCTCCTCGCAAGCGCCCAACCAGAGGCAGACCAGCAACTCAAGCCCCTCCTCCACCACCTCCTCCTCCGCAGTTCGATCCAGTGTTGTTTCAAACAGCTGTGACGGCAGCCATGGCTCAAATGAACTCTGGTGATGTGAGCGGTGGCAACTCTAGATTTGGTGAAGTCCATCAAAGGGCGCAGGGATGTACTTATAAGGACTTCATGAACTGCAAACCCACTTTCTTCGGTGGGACTGGAGGAATTCTAGCATTGTCTCAGTGGTTCGAAAGAACTGAGGCTGTCTTTGAAATGTGCTCATGCCCCGAGGAGAGCAAAATAAAGTTCGCTACTGCCACCCTCACTAACAGGGCCCTGACATGGTGGAACGGTCATGTCAGTGCACTCTCTTTGGTAACAGCCAACACCATGGGCTGGGACACACTGAAGGACCTCATGAGAAGGGAGTACTGCCCTAGGTGTGAAATTCAGAAACTTGAGGAGGAACTCTGGAACCTCAAGATGAAAGGGACTGACCTAACAGCTTACACAGCCAGGTTCTGCAACTTGGCGGCTATGTGTCCCAACATGATCCCTTCGGAGAGCAAGAAGATTGAACGATACATTTGGGGTTTAATGCCTCCGTATCGAGGAAACGTTCTAGCCTCACGCCCTATGACCTTTGACAGCTCCAAGGAATTAGCCCAGAGGTTAATTGATCATGAGGTTCCTTCCACACCAGCAACAACCCCGGCAAATACCACCGCACCACCCAAATCATCCGACAACAAGAGGAAGCGTGGGGATCAGAAGAAGGGCAAGAAGACTCAATCTTCTTCTAAAAACCAACAGATCGTGGCTGTCCATGCTGCCACCACTCCTGCTACCCCTGCGCCGGCAAAAGCTTATGTTGCGAACCTGCCCAAGTGTCCCAAGTGCCCCTTTCATCACAACGGCCCCTGCCGTGAATTGCAATGCACCAACTGCGGCCGGAAGGGCCATACCGTCCGGGTTTGCAGAGCCCAACCCAAACCCATCTCGCAAGTCCCCAGTTCGGGAGTGACCCAGACCTGTTATGGCTGCGGTGAAGCTGGTCATTTAAAGAAAAACTGTCCGAAGGCTGGGAATGCGGGAGGAACAGGAAGACTACTCGCTATTGGACACAACGAAGCAGTAGCGGATCCCGCAGTAGTCACGGGTACGTTCCTTCTCAACAACTCTTATGCCTGGGTCTTATTCGATAGTGGTGCAGAAAGAAGCTTCATAAACCACAACTTTAAACACTTACTTAAACAATCCCCGCAACCACTAAAATAAACATTCGTCGTAGAAATGGCTAATGGAAAGACCGAAAGCTCTAACGAAATTTACATAGGTTGTACCCTCAGACGATCATTCATTCCCAAACGATCTCGTACCAGTCTCGATCAAGAGTTTTGATGTCATTGTTGGCATGGACTGGTTGAGTCTTCATCGCGCAAATATTCTATGCTTCGACAAAGCCATTCGCCTAAATCCACCGAATCACGAAACTCTATTAATCTACGGAGACAAACCCGATACGAGCCTTCGTATCATCTCAAGTATTCAAGCCCAGAAATACTTACGTAAGGAATACCGCATTTTTCTTGCACACGTCGTTGACACAAGCCAGAAAGCGAAAGATCCAAAAGACATCCCTGTTGTGTGCGATTTCCCTGATGTCTTCCCAGAGGACCTTCCAGGTTTACCTCCCAAACGTCAGGTTGAGTTTAGAATCGACCTAGTCCCAGGAGCTACCCCCGTAGCTAAGTCGCCCTATCGTTTAGCGCCTGCTGAGATGTAAGAAATATCCGGTCAACTTAACGAGCTGCTCAGCAAGGGCTTTATAAGACCGAGCTTCTCACCCTAGGGAGCTCCGGTCTTGTTCGTAAAGAAGAAGGACAGATCATTCCGTATGTGCATCGATTATAGGGAACTCAACAAACTCACGGTCAAAAATCGCTACCCTCTTCCCCGTATCGGTGACTTATTCGACCAACTACAAGGAGCGAGTTACTTTTCCAAGATTGATCTTAGGTCCGGGTATCACCAGTTATGAGTACTTGAGGAGGATGTGCCGAAGACAGCATTCCGAACTCGTTATGGGCACTATGAGTTCGTAGTGATGCCCTTTTGACTGTCTAACGCACCCGCAGTGTTCATGGACTTGATGAATAGGGTGTGTCATCCATACTTAGATTAGTTCGTTATTGTCTTCATTGATGATATACGCATCTACTCTCGGAGCGAGGAAGAACATAGGAATCATCTACGACGAGTCCTAGAAACCCTGCGATCGGAGAAGTTATACGCGAAGTTCTCTAAGTGCGAATTTTGGATCCGAAGAGTTGAATTCTTAGGACACGTGGTTAGTGAAGAAGGAATCCACATGGATCCCTCCAAGATTAAAGCTATTGAGAACTGGTCAGCACCGAAGACGCTTATAGAAATTCGTCAATTTCTAGGCCTCGCTGGCTACTACCGCAGATTCATTCAGAACTTCTCTAGGATTGCGAAACCTCTCACCATGTTGACACAGAAAGGCATAACATTCGACTGGCAAGAGAAACAGGAGAAGGCATTCCAGACCCTGAAGCGAGCTCTATGCACCGCACCGGTATTATCCCTTCCCGAAGGGACAGAAGATTTTGTGGTATATTGCAATACATCGAACCAAGGGCTCGGTTGTGTCTTGATGCAACAAGGTAAGGTCATCGCCTGTGCCTCAAGACAGCTGAAGACACATGAGGTTAACTCTACCACTCACGACCTCGGGTTAGGGGCGGTCATATTCGCTCTAAAGATCTGGAGACACTACTTGTATGGAACGAAGAGCATAATATACACCGATCATAAAAGCCTCCAACACATACTGAACCAGAAAGAGCTCAACACGAGACAACGACGATGGGTCGAACTACTCAATGATCACGACTGTGAAATTCGTTATCACCCGGGGAAAGCCAATGTAGTAGCAGACGCCCTAAGTAGAAAAGAGTATTTCGGTCGAAGAGTCAAGTCATTAACAATGACTATCCATTCGTACCTATCCGCACAGATTAAGGAGGCTCAGCTCGAAGCCTTAAAGCCTGAGAATGTGGTGGGAGAATCCCTGCGTGGAATGGATAAGAACTTGTAGGTCAAGGGTGACGGAGCCTATTATCTTATGGACCGAATCTGGACTCCGCACCACGGAGGTTTCAGAGACTTGGTCAAGAAGGAAGCACACAACACTCGATACTCCGTTCACCCGGGTTCAGATAAGATGTATCTGGATCTCAAAAAGCTATACTGATGGCCTAACATGAAAGCAGAGATTGCTACCTTCATGAGTAAGTGCCTTACTTGCGCAAAGGTCAAGGTCGAATACCAGAAGCCATCAGGTCTTCTCCAACAACCGGAGATACCAGAATGGAAGTGGGAGCGGATCACCATGGATTTCATAACCAAGCTACCCAAGACAACGGGTGGATTGGATACCATATGGGTCATCGTCGACAGATTGACCAAGTCCGCGCACTTCCTACCCATCAAGGAAATAGACAAAATGGAGAAACTCACAAGAACATACATTAAGGAGACAGTACGACTGCATGGGGTTCCTGTATCTATTATCTCGGATAGAGATAGTAGGTTTACTTCGAGAGTTTGGCAATCACTACAAAAAGCATTAGGGACAAGGCTGGACATGAGTACAGCCTACCATCCGCAGACTGACTGACAAAGTGAGAGGACGATCCAAACCTTAGAGGATATGCTGCGAGCCTGTGTGATTGACTTTGGTAAGGCATGGGATACACACTTACCTCTTGTGGATTTTTCCTACAACAATAGTTATCATACGAGCATTAAGGAAGCTCCATTTGAAGCCCTCTACGGTCGGAAGTATAGATCCCCTCTGTGCTGGGCTAAAGTGGGTGACACTCAGTTAGCTAAAGGACGAGTTCCTGACAGCGCTCTCACAGGTCCGGAGATTATCAAAGAAACAACCGAAAAGATTGTACAGATTCGTGAACGATTAAAAGCCGCTAGGGATCGACAGAAAAGCTACGCAGATAAACGAAGAAAACCTTTGGAATTCCAGGTAGAAGACCGAGTCCTGTTAAAAGTCTCACCCTGGAAGGGCACGATACGCTTTGGAAAGCGTGGAAAGCTGAACCCAAGGTACATAGGGCCCTTCAAGATTCTCACTAGAATCGGCCCCGTAGCTTACAAACTCAACCTACCCCATGAGCTAAGTAACATACATCCTACCTTCCACGTCTCAAACTTGAAGAAATGCCTGTCCGACGAGACTCTCGTCATTCCACACGACGAGATCGAAGTCAACGAGAGCCTCAACTTCGTGGAAGAGCCTACAGAGATTATGGACCGAGAAGTAAAACGAACAAAACAAAGCCGCATCCCAATTGTGAAGGTTCGATGGAACACCAAACGAGGATCGGAGTTCACTTGGGAGCGCGAGGATCAAATGAAACTCAAATATCCCCATCTCTTTGCTTAGTAGTACTATAATAATTTAACTATTTGGATTCTAAATTTCGGGACGAAATTCCCTTAACGGGGGGATGATGTGACAACCCAAAATTATTTCCGTCATTATAACCCGGTTCCGTTAAATAGAATATTCTATTTATTAAAAGTTCCGTTAATTTAGGGTCGTCAAATAAATAAATGTTTTATTTATTAGTAATTTTATGTTAATATATTCGTAACAAAATAAATAAAACTCGTAAAATATCATTTCCAATTAATTGGAAAAAGTTATCTTTATTACGACTATTTAACCGGGTAAAAAGGTTAAACCTCGTTAAACATAAGTATCGGGTAGACGTATACCGGGTACAACACCCAAGCCTTATATAAAGGAGGGTGGGCATCCATAGAAACCTTTTACCACACTAGACCCACTTTCTCTCTCTACTCTCTCTCTTCAAGTTCGATTTCCGCCTCAAAACCGCAAGTTTTCACCTCCAAAACGTAAGTTCTTCTACCCTAACTTGTTCTAGGCACCTTTGATTTGTGTTTTAACTTAAAATTCGTGGAAGAAGGCTGAAAAGGAGGAGTTTACGGCCTAAGAACATCCTTAGGCCGTAAACCCCTAAAATGTGGCCAAAAGTGTCAAATTTCTTCCCCTTAAGCCTAGAAACTAGCCTTGGACTTAACATAGAAGTGTTTGGAACTTGAATCATCAATTTTTGGGGCTTGAAAAAGGGTTTACGGTCCAAGCACATGCTTAGACCGTAAACACCCTCTAAGCTTGCAAATCAAGCCCAAAACACTTCCAAACCCCATTTAGACTTAATAGATGGCTTAGGGACTTGCTACTTCGGACTTGGAACACCTAAACATCAACATTTGAGGGGTAAACTCCCCTAAACCATGTCAAATGAGAGTTTAAGTCCCCTAAAGAGCCTTATACCCTCACTAGAACTTGTTAGGATTGAACCAAGGGCCTTGTAATCAAAGATTAGAGCTGCACAAGAGTTTACTACCGTAAACCATCGGGTTTACGGCCGTAAACTCCCAAGGAGTGGTCTTTGGACCGTAAACTCCAAGGGAGCACACTCTTGGAACCTTAAACACCCCTATACCCTTGTATACTACCTTAGAACCACTTCTAGAACCACCTGAGGCTTGAAAGCACTCAAAAACACTCCTCTCATGAGTTTACGGCCGTAAACTCATGGGGGATGTGGTCTCCCAACCGTAAACTCACTTAAGGTGAGTTTTAGGAGAGTAAACTCCATGGTGAGGTCTTATACTCTTTCCTTGCAACCCATTAGCCTTCTAGCACTCAACCATAAGACCTTTAATCACATTAGGATGCCTATATGTGTTTAATTAGAGTTTAAATCACTAATTACTTGTAAACATATGTCTTCATATGTTACTAGGGTCATAAAGGGTGTACAAGTCTTTACTTGACACCAAACGCTCATCCGACACTTCCACCCGATCTACTCATTTTAGGTGAGTTCATACCCCTTAATAAACCTTTTCAACTGTTTTTACATGTTTTAGGGGGGGATACAAGTATAATGCTACAAGATTTATTATTAAATCATATGTGATTCACAAATTATCATCAAAAAGGGATTTTTTCCACGCCTTTAGCTGCTTTCCAATAAAACTGTTTTAGTTGATTATCAAATGTATTTTTAAGATTAAACTGTTATTAAACTTCTTTTAAAACTGTGTTTAAATTTACTTTTCTTTTTAAAATATATCTACGCAAATATATTTATATAAGTAAGGCTTGAAGGACTTAGGACCGATAGCTCGCCTTATTTCCTATTCTTGTTTGATGTGGTCTTAGGGTATCGGTTATCCGTCCGACTGTCGTTGATTTCTTAGTTATATATCATATATATTTGTGTTAGATATGAAAGTCTTCATCTCACTCAATACCTTTGTTATTCAAAGGCAGGAAATCATACACTCTAGTTAGCTATAATAGGTATAGCTAAGTCTACTACTCGTTATCTCTACTACTGCTATACTCACTATAACGGCTATAATTACAAGTTAATACTAGTATAAGAGAACACTCTATGAACTATACAAAAGACTACTATACTATAATACAAGAGAATATGCTAATCCAGAGTATAACACACTATCTCTCTATAAGACACCTTACCGCACTCATACCATGTGACCAGGGCTTTCCGAAAGGAAGGCAACACTACACGTATAGATCTATACGGGACAGACGCTACTACATCCCGACTGTTAACTACAGTCCGAGCCGACCAGGCCCAGGGGTGGCACTACTTCACTACACTACGTATGACCGGGAAGGTCATCGGGTTCTCTACTACTATAAAATTGGTCACATGAAGGGTTACACCTATATTCAAATTAATACTCTAAGACTAAAGTCTAAGCTAACATCCCAAAGTAAATACGTATCTATTACTAATGGAAGTTTGCACCACTACTACTGTCAACAGGCGTAACTTTTCTCCAGCCATGTTACTTACCTGAGATTTATTACCATATTTTTGCAACTGAAGGTTTTCAATGATAATACTTACACACTACTTAAAGGATTTAACTTACATTGTATTTTTCTAGAAAATATAGGATTTTCTAGGGATTTCTACTACTTATAAACATAAAATTTCAGTTTTTATACTACAAATTTGTAAACACTTTTAAACAACAACGACACTAAATTCTTATGAACTCACCAGCTTTATGCTGATACTCGTTTTCAAAATAACTTATATCCTCAGGTCAAACATAGACAGGTACTGGTGCAGCTTTTGGAGAAGATGGAGCGCATACAAGACCCATCTTTTATTTTGTTATACTTTTGGTGTTTATCAAACTTTACAGAACATGTTGTAATTAAACTTACTATGTAAATGAAATGGATGTTGTCGCTTTCTTTTACTATTATGCAATTATTATGATATTGTACATGACGTCCTCCACCCTAGAACGTATTCCGCTGTTATCGGTTTTGGGGTGTGACATTAGTATACACTAGTCATGTATAATTAAGGTGGGAAGGACTGTTGACTAAGCGACTCCGCCCTAAATCCACAACCAAACGAGGAACAGGAAATGAGGCAGCATCACTCACTTGAGGTCTATCCATCTTAATTATACATGGCCTTAACGTATATACCGAGCCATTATAGCTTTACCTGATGAACATTTTGAATTCTTACAACTGTGCTGCGACTTTTGCCTTAACGAAAGAGTTATTACTTTTAGAATTAGCCTTTTAATGTTTTCAGTTAATTTTTTCGGTTAGTTATCGGAGATTGAGAGACGTACCAAATTTTTATCGGGTTCATTGATGCTTCTTCTAGGTATTAGGGTTAGGCTCCTCCTGCAATCTTGTCGTTTCTTTCAATTGGGCAGTCCTTCTTGAAGTGTCCAATCTCACCACATATGTGGCATATTGGACTGGTCCCAACATTGGTGGTCGATGCAATGAACTCAACCGGGGTTCTGCAGACGCGAGTGGTATGCCCCTTCATGTTGCACCTAACACAAAGGAGTTCTCGACATGTACGATGATGATGGTAGCTACACTTGCTGCAACAGGGGAGGCTTCCTAAGTATGGTCTTCTAGGTGTTGGGATGGAAGTGTTGGCAGTGATATTGACTGTCTCAACTCGTTGCCCTTCGGAAGGTCCTTGATCCGAGGTACTTCCCCCCTCGTTTTTGAGCTTTCTCTTCAGTGACTTTGGTTGGGGTTCTTGGGTGGTTGGGTATGCATGCGTTGGTTTCTGTTGTCCATTGCTAGGATCGGGATTCCCGATAGGGCTCTTGCTAACATTGGCGTTGTTAGCATTCAGTTGAGCCATGACAGCTGCTACGGCTGCCGAGACTGCAGCTTGGAACGTAGCTTCATCAAATAGGAGAGTCGGTTTCTTGCCAGTGAATTGGTTACGTTTCTTCGGAGGCATGGTTTTTCCTACACAAAAAGGAACACAAGTTGTTGAGAGACGATGGTTAAACCTGGATGTATCTATCCTCACTATAATAGGCAATAATTTTTCCCGCGCCTTGGATATTAGTTATCTGAGTGTCGACCTACATCCCTATGATGTAGTCTGGGTATTCAAGGTAGGAGTAAGAGTATCGGAAAGCCATAAGATGGAAGTCGTTCCTACTAAGTTGTCTTTATGATGGAAAGGTTCACTCTCCGACTTGGAAGGATTTGAGGGAAGTTCGGAACGAGGACTACGAGAAGAAAGGCTCATAAAGACTTATGGCTAAACATTCTCAACCGAGGTTTTGAAATCCGATCTAATCGTATTACTTGCGACGAGAAAAGGCGATTTACCTAACACATAGTGTGAGTAGTGTAATCACTATCCCACTAAATTGTATTATTTTATGGGTGTATTAGCGTGACAATAACGAGGAAAAGACACTTCTCGGGTTCCATGTACTGGCTCCCTCTGTCTACCTCTTATCCTTGATTAGGACCGGCGTTAGTTTTCTTCGGGTAGTCACCTAGGGTTCTCTTCTCGTGAAGACATATTGAATTTCTACTTTGTCTTACTTCCGATCGTAACTCTGAGTGTCATCGATGTCTTACTTCTGATCCTGCCCCTGAGTGTCATCGCTTCATGATGGATGACTGGAAATCTCGAAAGTTCGGGTGGATTTCCCCACCGGTGTCCCTAAAAGGTATAGGCACTTGGTGGTTTCAATATTCTTGTCCTAGTTCATTTATTTCCGAGCTGGAAATCTTCTAAATGAACATCTTCTAGGTCTGAATCAACTCTTCTGTCGAACACTGAAGTGGATAAGGTTTTCTACAGGGTTCGTGCAAGAATGGAAATGTCTAGAGAATCCTAAGAGATTATTAACATTTCACTGGGTGATCCATATCGAGTCCTGCTAAAATTACATAGGGGACACAAATTATATATAACCTAGATCCGAAAAGCCTTCGAATATGTGATACTACTCTATATCCACATCCCAACGAGGAAAAGGAAGTAGAGCGAAACCACACATTCTTAGTCTATGGGATCCTTATTATATATAACCTTGGAAGTATACCCTTTGTAATCATAGGTATATCAATAAGGATCTTTTTAGTTTCTCACACAAGGTTATCTATGGATCCTAAAATACCCTTATGGTATTTTAATTTCTTGATTGATTCTTATCTTCTAAATCTGATTCTGGGGTTAATGTGAGTCTTTTAGTATTCCAAAATACTCCCATAGTATTTTTAAACTTTATGTTTGGCTCTAGAAGTCCTATTTGGTAAGTTTCAGATTTGTTGCAACACCACCATCACCCCCAAGCACACGTTGGTCGCATCTTGAATAATTGTATTTGATCAGGTTACATTTATTCCAGCTTATGACTACATAACTGCCCATGTTTGACGGTAATGGTCAACATCCAAAGACTTTTATTTGTTCTTCTTGTGATACTTTTGTTCGAATGTTTAGATTCTGGATGTTCTTATACTTGGTAAAATATGGTTATATTTTAAAGTATAATTCTTGTTCGGAGTGTTTTATCCCTATGTATTTATAGGTTGTATATCTTTTATGAATTGATATACTGAGCTCACTATAAACAATGCTATGATACCAATCTGTCACACCCCAAAACCGGAACGGCGGAAACGTTCTGGGGTGGATGACGTCATGTCAAGTATCACAACATATGTAGTATAGTAATCAAAGTACAACAACCATTGCATTAATAGTAATAAGTTTACATAGTTTACATTTCATAACAATATCAAAGTAATACAAGGAATAATGTAGACGCAACTCAGTATTAGGATGTCTTCACAAAAGCTCCCAGGATGTACCTGTCTATCGCTGACCTCAGAATACAAATTATTTTGAAAGCGAGTATCAGCATTTTTATAATGCTGGTGAGTCCATAAGTATTTAGTGTCATTTGTATAAATACATGTTTTATTCAAAATAACCTCATGAAATGTGGTGGGTTAGAATCTACGGAGTATTAGAATCCTTTCCAGAAAATCCTATATTTTCTAAATAAAAGCAGTCTTCTACCAAGAACCGACAGACTTATGTTTTAAGGAGTTATTTTCCCCAAAATACTATCATTACAAAAATACGGTATGACTTAAAAGAAAATATAAGAATATCACTAGTGAAAATACTAGGGGAAAAATAACATATGCCTCAGCAGTAATACTGCTGACTAAGGCAAAAGAAATCATAGACTCCAGGAAGGTATCGAATGAACAATACGCCTGGCTCAGTCGGAAACAAGAAAACACAGACCCCAGACGGTATCAAATGAACGATACGGCTAGCAAGGTCTAAAACAAAGAAACACAGACCCCAGACAGTATCAAATGAACGATACAGCTAGCAAGGTCTAAAACAAAGAAACACAGATCCCAGATAGTATCAAATGAACGATACAGCTAGCAAGGTCTAAAACAAAGAAATACAGACTCCAGAGAGTATCGAATGAACGAAACAGCAAGCAAAGTCTAAAACATCCGGTAATCCTAAGTGGGTTGTTTCAAAAATACCGTCTTAATTCTTGTTACCTTAAGGCCATGAATTATAAGGTAAACATCGAGATACTCGTAACCATATTGATTAACAATAGAGTACTTGACACCCTACAAGCGTCGGAATAAATGTAACATTTGTCACCCCTTGGCTTGGTCGGTCGGGGACTGTAGCTAGCATTCAGGGTGTGGGATTGTCTGTCTCGTATAAATCTATACACACAATGCCCGCTCTCCCTCCAGGAGACTCTAGTTACCAACTTGACAACGGGGAATCCATGTCCTGAAGATGCATATCGTATTTCGAATTCTATTATAAGTATTGGAATAATGATATAGACTCACAAACGAACCGACTCCTTTGGAATTCTCCATATTGGAAAGAGTAATTAGAATCTCCTAACTATTCCTATAATAGTTACTAATGTTTCAGGTATATGAATGACGAATGGAAGGATGTCTTTGCTACCCAAGGGAAATGAACTGGTCGATGGAAACCTTTATGTCTATACATGTATACATGATATATAATAAATGTTTAAATGACCTACGGATGGATATCCGATACCCACCAGACTACATCCCAACGAGGAAAAGGAAATAGGGCGAACTAGCCTTCCTAAGTCCTTTAAACATTATTTATATAACTATACAAGTATGGGCATGCATTTAACGAAATAGAAGCATAGAAGAAAACTTCGGTAAAACCTTTACACATAAGAAATTTATGACTTGATGTCATTTTGTAAAACAAGTTTTGAAAACCTTTGGAATCCTTTGAAAAACCTTTCATAAATAGCTTTGAAAATGATTTCTATAAAACAGTTTAAGTGAAGAAAACCTTTGATAAGAAATTACGACTGGATGTCTCTTTGGTAAACAAACTTTGAAAAACTTTGGATAACCTTTAATAATCTAATAAGGGATATTCATACTTTAACAAGATTCGAAAACATGATTTGAAATCTTGAATCGGATAAAATAGTTTAACATGCAAAAATCTATTTTGCTATACAGTTATTAATCACATGTGATTTATCTAATAAATGTACAGTTCAACTTGTATTCCCCCCCCCTATAAAAGCAGTTAAAATCATTTAAAAGGTTAATTCAGGGCTATGAACTCACTTGTTGTAAGTGGATCGGATGGAGGTGTCGGTTGGGTGCTCGGTGTCAAGTGAAGACTTAAACACACTTAATGACCTAGTAACATATGATGACATATGTTTACATACAATTAGTGATTATAATACAAATTAAACATGTATAAGCATCCTAATGTGCGGAAAACACTTTGGTCAAGTGCTAGGAGGCTATTGGGTTGCAATAAGGGGGTGTATGGCCTAGTTAGGGAGTTTACTCTTCAGGAGTAAACTCTTTATGGAGATTTCGGCCCTAAGACCATATCTTCATGAGTTTATGGTCGTAAACTCATGGGTGGTGTGTTCTTGGATGCTCAAAGGTCTTATATCACTTGTGGAATTAGGCTAGGTTCAATTCTAGGGCATAGGAAGTGGTTAAGTTCTCACATGGACCATTTATGGGAGTTTACGGCTGTAAACATAGAGTTTACAGGCGTAAACTCTTACTTGTCCCCTTACTTCATGATTTAAGGTCTTAAATGGAAAAATACAAGGTTCTATGCATTATTCCAAGCCATATGGGGAAGTTAGGGCATCATTTGGCCTCCTTAAGGGAGTTTACGGCCCATGGACCAATCCTTGGGGGGTTTACGGCCGTAAACTCCTAAGTCCATAGTTTCTTTGATGTTTAATGCCCCTACTTCAATGGTGGTTGATTCTAGACATTTACTCAAGCCATAGGGGGTGTTTAAGGGCAAGTTTAACACCTTAAAAGGTGTTCACGGCCCATGAAGAGGGGTTTACGGTCCAAGAGTGTTCTTGGGCCGTAAAATCATGTTTACTCCTCAAAAGACAAGGTTTTGGTGTTCTAAGCTCATATATGCAAGTCCACAAGTCATATCTAAGCCCTAAGAGTGATTTGGAAGGGTTTTGGGGCTTCAAAACCCCATTTATGGGTGTTTGCGATCCAAGAGTGTTCTTGGGCCGTAAACACATAACTTTGAGGCTTTTGGATGATTTAAACACTAATTTTCATGTTAAATGAGCTAAACAACAAGTTAGGATAGATCACTTACTAGTTTGGAGCTTGAAAGAGGCGTTTTTAGATCAAAATCGGCTTTGTAGAGAGAGAGGGTAGAGAGAGTGTGGAAAGGTTGTAAATGAGGTTTACTCACCCTTATATAGGGGTTTGAGTTTGTGGCCCAGTGGAAATCTACCCGATACTGACGTTAAACGGGGCTTATGGTCGTACCCGATTAAGTGGTCGTAACTCGACGTGATTGTAACTAAAATTTTTCAAGGGAATATTAAGGGTGTTTCACATGTTTCTAAATCTCATGGGCACTCATGAAGTCATAATAAAAGTCCCAATTTAATTAACCTAATCCAAAAGGTTAACGGAACAATTTAATAAATCGAGTCTCATTAACGGAAGAAGAGGTTAAAATGACGGGATCAATTTCAGGTTGTCACACCACCTTCCACATGTCTAATCTGAAGAAGTCCCTGTCCGACGAAACTCTTGTAATCCCACTCGATCAAATCGAGGTAAATGAGAGTCTACACTTCATAGAGGAACCTGTGGAAATCATGGATAGGGAGATCAAGAGAACGAAACAAAGCTGTATACCAATAGTGAAGGTCCGCTGGAACGCCACGTGAGTACCTGAATTCACTTGGGAATGAGAAGACTAGATGAAACAAAAGTACCCACATCTTTTCCCTGGCTCATGCGTATTCACTCTATAACTAATTTCGGGACAAAATTCCCTCTAATGGGGGGATAATGTGACAATCGACTATTATGGGTCAACAAAAGTTAAACAAGTCAACAAGAGTCAAACGAGTCAGCAAAAGTCAAATAGTTAAGACAAAACACTTTTACGCCTTGTTTTTAGGGTTTTTAGTTTTGAGACCCAAAAACCTTGAGATTTTGGTTGTGATGGACCGAAATCACATGCGAGACCGAAATCATACTTAGACCGAAATTTTGGTGGCTTAAAGAGGGTTCTCAGTTGGAGCTTAGGCCGAAATCATGGAGATTTCAGTGGTGCCTAGGCCGAAATCACTAGTTTAAAGCGGTGATCCTTTTCCTAATGTGATATATTACACATACCAATGCAAACATCACATCACTCTTACACCTCATATATATATTTGGCCAAAATCACTCTCCATATTTCTCATTTACATCTTCATACTTCATTTTTCTCTCAAAAAAAAATTCCCTTACATCTTCAAATCTTCACACGTCTTTCCCAAAATCAATATCAAAACTTTCCCCAGTGACTATTCTTCAAGATAGTTCTTAAGAATCTTTGTAAGTTTCCTTCTTTAATCTAGTGTTTTATAACACTTTCATGTTATTTCAACTAATGTACACACGATATCGTGTGTTAAATACTCATAGGATACGAACATCTTCACGTATTTTAACTTGAAGATCATCATCTTCACCTCATTATCCAGTCACGAACACAACTCGAGGTGAGTTCATACCCATACAGTTTTCAAGATTTTACTTTGTTTGGGGGGGGGGGGGGGGAATACAAGTAAAACACAAGAGAACTTGTGTTAAAAATACAAAATGGTTAAATACATTTTCCTACCATATATACAAAGATGCTAAATTCATAAATAGTTTTGCGTCAAAAACCGTGAAACTTTTCATGCAACGTTTTGCTCAAAACACAAAGCCATGAAAAATGATCACAAATACGCTAGTTTATTCTTACAAAATAATATATATATATATATATATATATATATATATATATATATATATATATATATATATATATATATAATGGTACATACAAAGGATTCATCATTTCCGCGAAACAATTTTTATAAACTATAATAGGTATAGTTTATGGGGCATTCACACTGTTTTACCCTTTTAGGACAAAGAAATAATTATTTAAAAGTATACTTATTTTTACGCTATATAAACACTATGGATGGGTGTCACACCCCGAAAACCGAAGGCGGAAACATTTCCGGGGTTGACTCCACGTTGAGTATCAAATCCAATGTACATAGTAAGTAAAGTAAACAACCATTACACCACATATAGAAAAGTTTTACATTTGTTTCAAAAGCAAAAGTTATACATGTGATACATAGTATATATGAACAACACAAAACGAGTCTTCTGAGAACTCCTTCTTCGCACAAAAGGATCTTCGGGTACCTGTCTAACACGGACCTGAGAATACAAGCGGTTTGAAAATCAGCATAAAGCTGGTGAGTTCATAAGCAGTTAGTTTTTCTGAAAATGTACGAGTTCCTTTGGTTTCCTGAAAAAGTGGTTATTTAAGAAAATCCCATATTTTCTTATGTAAAGTTAGTTTCCAAATCCAAAAGTAAAGTAAACAATGTACGATGAAAACATAATTGTTCTTGAGAATTGTAGTTCAGTTGTTTAACTTGTTACTATTTTCTAGTTACGTACTACTGTTACTCGGGAAGAACCCCATGTTCTCCTGACTGTATATGTGTGTGTGACAACCCGATATTTCAACTCTTTGTAATGACCTAAAAGGGTCAAGTATTGTAACCACTTTTGAGTTAATAAAATTAACTTTCATAATAAAATGTACAAATAGTTCTATTTAAATTCCTTCTATGTTTAAATATCTTTAAACCATGATCGTACGTAAAAAGAACGCCCAAATCCGACTTCATATATTGAAGTTATGATTTTTCCAAGTTCAGCTTAGCAACAGACAGCTAAAAACTCGAATCGGAGATCGAGCGACTTTTGGCCGGAATGACCTAAACGAGAATCGAAGGTCTCGACAATGGTATTTCAGCGGTAAAAAGTTTGGCAAAAACCGACGTTAGATAAAGAAGTTATGAATTTTTGAAGAAATTCCTTAAACACGATGTGTTATAAAATAAATAATAAAAATAATTTCGGAATTTGCCAACGGAATCTAAACGAAAGTTGTAGACCGTAGTCTCACCTGTGTGGATATAAAGACCATCGAAAACGGAGTTCGTATGAAGAAGATATGAATTTTTGAAGTTTATTAAATAAATTATATATTTATTTAATTCAAAATTCAAGCATTATCCGAAGAGGAGTCAGCGTCCTCATCCGAGGTACGTGCTGCGTACTCCTGTACGCCCTGCGTACCCGAGGGACTTGGCCTCGGATCGTCCACGTCGCCCTATGCGAGGCTACCGACCCGTCCGACCCGCCGTCCCATCCGACCCGACAGACTGATCCGTCCCATCCGAAGCCGAGGCAGTCGAGGCTTCGGTCATGCATGACGTACGCGTACGCGCTGCGTACCCCCCCCCCCCCCGCGTACGAGGCTTCTCAGACCCTCCTATAAATAGCATGCGAGGGCTTCCGAAAAAGATGCTCATTTCTCTCCTTTCTCTCTCGATATTGCCTCGTTTCCCGTGCTCGTTCAAACCCGAAGCTCTGGTCTTTTTGCTCAAGTCCTGAGGGTCGATTTTACTCCCGAGAATCCCGAGAAAAATCCGTTTCCCAAGACGAAACTCTACCCGGTTTTCCATCTCACTATCTTCAAACTTTCAAGTGAGTTCATACCCCTTAATTTACCTTTTAAATGTTCTATAAATTCTTTTATATGCTTTCAAGGGGGGGGGGGATTACAAGTAAAACACACGAGTATTATCGTGTGTTACATAAAGAACTATTTTATATGCTTTTATATATCCAAATCATGCGATTTACAAATTTTATAAGGAACTTTCATATATATAACATATGTTAAAATAGCATTCTATCTTTTGAAATATAAATTGTCGTAATGCATGTATAAACTAAACTTTTCTTAGATTATACTTGTCTATCTTAGACTCTACACCAAAAATCTATGCTTTCATAAACAAATGATTCCTTTTCTAGGTATTTCTAAACAAACGAGACACACTTTTAGAAAACTATAATAGGTATAGTTTTTACGAACAAATTTCTAACTCTTATGTACTAGAAACATGAATTTCAAGAAGTCACTTTCGTATACAAGAACAAACGTAACATTTTAACAAGTAGATCTGTTTTTATACCACGGTTTTGTGCGACACTAACTTCATGTACGTTCGAGTACACATTTCAAGTCCTGTATTATATACCAGAATCCCTTGGAGGGGGAGCATGGTGTTTGTGTATAGATCTATACGGGCTTGACAACCCGCGCCCTGACTGTTAGCTGCAGTCCACCGTTTGGGGTGACAAACGTCATAACATTCCAACGCCTGAAGAACGTTGTGTATAGGCATTCCAAGTCAATAGTATGGTTATAAAACTCACATGGGGTATTAAAAGCGCATTGATTTACAAGGTTTTTCATACACATTGGTTATTTTACCACTTACATACATTTTAGAAACAAACATTGGTCTTGAGTGAAGGCTACTTTTATACTAGTAGAAGATATAGGATTTTCTAAACACAAACAAACAAAGACAAAACATTTCATTTCATACAAACATTGTCATTTAAATACTTATGAAACTCACCAGCTTAAATGCTGATCTACTCTTTCGAAATTACTTGTATGTCCCAGGGAATCAGTAATTTCAGGTATCATTATGCTTTTGTTGAAGGGATGCTGCGGCGCCAGTTAAATCTTGTATTTTTGACATCATATTGTAATTGGTTTTGAACATGTAACTTTTGACAAATGTAAACTTTCAATTATAGATATGATGGTTGTATTGCTTTCTTTACTATGTATTCATTTGTTACGTTACCACATGAAGTCATCCGCCCCCGAATGTTTCCGCCGTTCAGGTTTGGGGGTGTGACAGATTGGTATCAGAGCAATGTTTATAGTGAACTAAGTATATCGAACCACATAAGATATACAAACTATAAATGCTTAAGGGACTAATACTCTCTGACAAAACAAATTTTCTTTTTACGCTTAAGCAGCATTGCGCTTAACTTAAATTGATAGTTCATTTAAGTACAACTACATGCATACAACAAATTCTTTTCATGATATCTAACTATACAACAAGTATTTAGACAAGTTGACAGTACGATTAAGACTCTATATATGTAATCAGATTTTGGACAAATATAGCGTGATCAACTATATTTGCCCGAGATTGGACCAACGTATATCGAGGAATGATCGTAGTAAGCAACAAGTCAAAACTTACCAAACCATTACTAGAATCAAACACAAGAATCTAAATACTATAGGAGTATTTGCTATCTAAACTAGTTTAACTTACATGTTTTGCATGTTTCAACTTTATTCCATTCTTATAACCTTATTTCTCGTACAGTCAAATGGCTGGATTTCACCACCCTGGCGACCCCTACTTACCCAACCAAGGCAACGGAGGATGGATCGAAGATGATCCCGAAGAGGACGAGGAACCCATAGAAGTGGGTGATGACTCCGGTACCGACTCAGAGCCGGAAGTTATCGATCCACCACCCATTCAACCTCCCGTCTTCGTAAGGAACTTTCAAGGACCGACTCCCGTCTAGGGAAGTCACCTCCACCATTGGAGCCAACAGCAAAACCTACGCCCTCCCTACGGCATGTGCCGGGACTTCTATGATGTCCGCGGCGGAGGTTCGGCTGATCGAGCACTCCCGGTAATGGTGGGTAAGTTAGCCAATCAGTCCTATCAGTCTGGAGTTCAAGCTAGCCGACTTCGGGATGTCAACGTGGAAGTGCAGGTTCACACTTCTGACATCCGTAGGCTGGACAAGATACAAGACAATGCTCAACTCCAAACCGAAGCATTTCAAGCGCAAATGATTGCAGCCCTCGCTGAACTGAGGGAACAACAAGCCGCTTTTGATAGGCGTCTAATGGAGTTAAAGCAATCAGATGCGGAGTCAAGCTCCAAGCGCAACCTACGTCGCAAGTAGTGCTTGTCAAGGACTCAAATTTTGTTATAGCTTAGGGCATCGGCTAAAAGTCTTTAATTTTCTCGAACTTTGTAATCGGAGACCCTTATAGGGGTCAAATTTTCAAGATCGTTGTAACAACTTTTATATTAATATAAGTGACACTACTATTACTATGTTAAGTATTTCGTTCAGACCTTGAAAAGTCTTTGAGAAACAAAATACTTGTTTCATACTTTCAGCCTTACAAATAACTTTCATTCTTCTATTTTAAGACTCATACTATCATTTGTTGTTGAACTATAGCGATTTAGTTCATGAGACACATACATTTTCTATTCTATGGAATTCTTCTCTTTACCTTTTCAAACTATAATTGAAGGATGCCTCCGCGTAGGAATCCAAGGCGAAACAACGGTGAGGAAGCACCTGTACCACCACCACCTCCACCACCTCAATTTGATGTTGTTATGTTTCAAGCAGCAGTCACCGCAGCGGTGGCAGCTGCCATGTCATAGATCAATAACTCGAGTACTAATGGCTCGGGATCTGGCACACACCCATCCAACCATGGCGAGAGTCATGGACCACCTCGAGAATGCACCTATAAGGACTTCACTAATGCCAAACCCCGGATGTTTTATGGAACTGGTGGTGTGATGGCCCTGAGGCAGTGGATTGAAAGGACGGAGGCAGTCTTTGAAATCTGCTCCTGTCCCGAGCACAGCAAAGTCAAATTTGCAACTTTCACCCTTATTGATAAAGCTTTAACTTGGTTGAATGGCCACGTTAAAGTACTTACCCTAATCGTGGCAAACTCCATAAGCTGGGAGAGCCTGAAAGCCATGATGATGAGAGAATACTGCCCACGGGGAGAGATTCAAAAGCTCGAACACGAACTATGGACTATCGGAATGGTTGGTGTAACAACCCGAAGTTGTTCATCGCCGAAAACCCGTTCTACCCGAATAACTCGTCGGAAATAGAAATGTCCTGTTATCGTTTTTGGGCTTAGTTAACTAAAATTATATGTTTATTTTCATTCAATGAGGGTCCAAATCATTTAGGAACTCATGAATTTAGCCCAAAACATTTATTTCATAAGTTTTAGAAATATCC
The DNA here is from genome assembly GCF_051521515.1 of Lactuca serriola. Classification (NCBI taxonomy): domain Eukaryota; kingdom Viridiplantae; phylum Streptophyta; class Magnoliopsida; order Asterales; family Asteraceae; genus Lactuca; species Lactuca serriola. The sequence continues at coordinate 130,624,837 of NC_136416.1, read as the reverse complement.
TCGTCGGGTGACGAAAACTCAATCGGGTGCGACCCAAAGCATCGTTTAAGGCCGGTATCGGGTAGAATTCCACCGTGTCCAAGTTTTAGGGACTATATAAACATGTTTAAGCACTCATTTGAAGCTTTTTCCTTCTCTCTCTACTCTCTCTCTAACCTCTCTCCTAAATCCAAAGATTAAGTGTCCAAAACTCAAATTTAAGGCTTCAAATCCTTAAGGTACCTTCCTAGCCTTAATCTATAGCATGTTTAGCTTCCAAATTTGACATTTAATCATGAAATTGGACAATATATGTGAGTTTACGGCCCAGGAGGCTGCCTAGGCCGTAAACACCATTTTGAAGGGTTTTTAGCCCTTAAACTCCTTCCTTAACTCAATTGGACTTTAGATATGGCTAAGGGACTTCAAGATATGGACTTAGAACACTTAAAACTATGATTTTGAGGACTTTGAAGGAGTTTACGGCCAAGGCATAAGCTTGGGCCGTAAACTCATGTTAATGGGGTTTTTCATGCCTTTAAACCCTTCCAAATCACCTCTATGGCTTAGATATGAATTATAGGACCTTGGTATTAGCATTTGGACACTTGAAACATGAATTTTGGGGGATTTAGATGAGTTTACGGCCAAGGATAGTGCTTGGGTCGTAAACTCCCCAAAACTTGACATAAATCCAATTCTAAGGTGTTAGAAAGCCATCCAACACCACCAAAAGCCTTGGAATAAATCAAGGGACCAACCAAAAATACTTTAAAGGCCTTAAACACATCTTTTGTGGGATTTCTAAGAGTTTACGGCCAAGACCTGTTCTTGGGCCGTAAACTCCAAAATTTTTGGTGTTAGAATGCAAACTAAACACCCCTAAAGCCTTTAGATGAATTTTAGAAGTCCTTTCATGCAAGTTTTAGACCTTGAAACACATTGTAGCTTCATATATTAGAGTTTACGGCCATGAAGGGGGTTTCATGGGCCGTAAACTCCATAAATCCCTCCTATGTCCCATACAAATTCATGTTAGGCCTTGGAATAATTCTATTAATCACATGTGATTTGTTCTAGCAACATTTAACACCATTTTCTTGGAAAAATAGGAGTTTACGGCCAAGGAGCCATGCTAGGCCGTAAACTCCCATATAAGGGTCTATTTTATGTTTTAAAACTATTCCAAGTCCCTAAACCAAGTCTAGAAATTATCCCTTAAGTGTTAGAAGTCATTTAGCACCATAAACCACACCCACCATGAGTTTACGGCCGTAAACTCATGGGGAATGGGTGTATTTAGACCAAAAATCTTATTTTAGTTTACTCATGGGGAGTAAACTCAAGTCCCAAGTCCCTAGTGTTATTTCACATCCTTAAACGCCACCCGGGTCCCTCCAAACACTCGTATCGGAGTGTTTTCGCGACTAGAAGCAATTGTCCCTATCCAACAATCAATCTAAGTCCTAATTAGATACAAATGTGTATCTTTACATTATAATTAGGAACCTCGTGTATTTACAAGCCCCGGATCAACTCTTAGCATCCAAATCGTCCTACTTCTCGTCCGGTGAGTTCATACCCCTACGCCTTTTTCACTGTTTTTAACTGTTTTCAGGGGGGAATACAAGCAAACCAAAACTGTTTTCAAATCATAACATTTATGTGTTTCAAATAATATCTGGCAATCTTATAAACTCTTTTACTCCTTATGTATTATGTTGAGCATAAGGAATGATTTATCAATTACAACTAAATGGATTTTAGTTAAGAAAATAACCAAACTAATCAAATTATTATGGGAATAATTTGGGGTTCTATGTTTCTCTTTATATCATGTACTGATATATGTATTAAGTTATTAGATAAACTATGTCTGATTCAGTTTATCTCTATACCATTCGAATGTTTTGCCAGATAGTCTCATTGTATGTATCTATTTTTCACTGTATCATGTCTTAAAGTCTTTGTATGTTTGTTATCGTATGAGAATCCTGTGAATAGTTTAATACTAGCTTGTGAGATAGTCACTACCCTTTATGGATGATCAAGTAAATCCTCTCCGGAAGTGTAACCAGAGTCTCCTGGAGGGAGAGCGAGGAATTTGTGAATAGATCTATTCGGGACTGACAATCCCACACCTTAACTGCTAGCTACAGTTAGGCGGGCACGCCTGGGGTGACAAATTCTGGATATCATTCGACGTCTGACTAACGTTAAGGAGGTCTCGTTGTCGTATCAGTATGGTTACCCGACTCACAATACGTATTAATATAAACTTATTCACAGCTAAGATTTGTTTAGAATCTAAATCTTGTTCGGGATGATAATCCCATGGTCTTGTATCTATATTTCGTTCGGGATGGTAATCCCATGGTTTTATATCTATATCTCGTTCGGGATGGTAATCCCATGGTTTTATGTCTATATCTCGTTCGGGATGATAATCCCATGATCTTGTGTCTATATCTCGTTCGGGATGGTAATCCCATGGTTTTGAAACTAAATCTTATACGGGATGATAATCCCATGATTTTATCAATCTATCATATATCTAGTTTCGGGATAGTGATCCCATGGTTTATCAAGCTATCTTATATCTATTTTCGGGATAGTGATCCCATGGTCTTTATCGAATTATCTTATGTCACACCCCGAAAACCAAAGGCGGAAACGTTCCCAGGGTTGACTCCATGTTGTGTATCAATTCCAATGTACATAGTAATCACAGTAAACAACCATTACATTACATATATCTGAAAGTTTATATTTGGTTCAAAAGTAAATTGTACAAAAGTTATACATATATCATATGAACAAAAGAGACGAGTCTTCGGAGCACTCCATCTTCAGCAAAAGATATCGCCGGGTACCTGTCTAACTTGGACCTGAGAATACAAGCGGTTTGAAAATCAGCATAAAGCTGGTGAGTTCATAAGCGGTTTTGTTTTGTGAAAATGTATCGATTTTCTTTAGTTTTCTGAAAAGATTTGATATTCAAGAAAATCCCATATTTTCTTATGTAAAGTAGTTAAGTTATCTTTCATTACAGTTCTGATACAGATATAGCTAACCCCAGGAAAATCCCATATTTTCCTAATTGTAAGATTGATTAGATAGCACATAGTATAGTTTAATTCACAAAACTATAATTTGGACAAACTGTAAATAGAAAGTATTTTGAAAACCTTGGGACTACATCCCAAACCAGTTATAAGGTAATTCGATAAAAACCATGGGATCACTATCCCGAAAGTAGATATAGATAGCTCGATAAACCATGGGATCATTATCCCAAAACTAGATATATGATAGATTGATAAAATCATGGGATTATCATCCCGTATAAGATTTAGTTTCAATACCATGGGATTGCCATCCCGAACGAAATATGGACACAAGATCATGGGATTATCATCCCGAACGAGGTATAGACATAAAACCATGGGATTACCATCCCGAACGAGATATAGATTACAAAACCATGGGATTACCATCCCGCACGAGATATAGATTCTAAACGAAATCATAGTTGTGAATAAGTTTATATTAATACGTATTGTGAGTCGGGTAACCATACTGATATGACAACGAGACCTCCTTGACGTTAGTCAGACGTCGAATGATATCCAGAATTTGTCACCCCAGGCGTGCCCGCCTAACTGTAGCTAGCAGTTAAGGTGTGGGATTGTCAGTCCCGAATAGATCTATTCACAAACTCTTCGCTCTCCCTCCAGGAGACTCTGGTTACACTTCCGGAGAGGATTTACTTGATCATCCATAAAGGGTAGTGACTATCTCACAAGCTAGTATTAAACTATTCACAGGATTCTCATACGATACCAAACATACAAAGATTTCAAGACATGATACATTTGAAAATAGATACATACAATGAAATTATCTGGCAAAAACATTCGAATGATACAGAGATAAACTGAATCAGACATAGTTTATCTAATAACTTAATACAGATATCAGTACACGATATAAAGAGAAACATAGAACCCCAAATTATTCCCATAATAATTTGATTAGTTTGGTTATTTTCTTAACTAAAATCCATTTAGTTGTAATTGATAAATCTTTCCTTATGCTCAACATAATACATAAGGAGTAAAAGAGTTTATAAGATTGCCAGATATTATTTGAAACACATAAATGTTATGATTTGAAAACAGTTTTGGTTTGCTTGTATTCCCCCCTGAAAACAGTTAAAAACAGTGAAAAAGGCGTAGGGGTATGAACTCACCGGACGAGAAGTAGGACGGTTTGAATGCTAAGAGTTGATCCGGGGCTTGTAAATACACGAGGTTCCTAATTATAATGTAAAGATACACATTTGTATCTAATTAGGACTTAGTTTATTTATATGATAGGGACACTTGCTTCACGTCGCGAAAACACTCCGATACGAGTGTTTGGAAGGACCCGGGTGGCGTTTAAGGATGGGAAATGACACTAGGGACTTGGGACTTGAGTTTACTCCCCATGAGTAAACTTTTAAATGAGTTTACAACCACAAAACACACACATACATGAGTTTACGGCCGTAAACTCATGTGGGTGTGGTTTTGGGTGTTTAAATGGCTTAAATGGCTTACATGGACATGGGAAATGATTCTAGGCTTTGATCTAAATGCATGGAATGGATTAAAATCACTAAAATGATTAATTTAGGGGAGTTTACGGCCTAGCATAGGCTCCTGGCCGTAAACTCCTTAATCTTTATGAAAATGATGCTAAATGGTGCTAGAACAAATCACATGTGATTGGTAAAATTAATCCAAGGCCTAACATGAGTTTGTATGGGATTTTTGGGAGATTTATGGAGTTTACGGCCTATGAGACCCCCCTCATGGCCGTAAACTCTATTATATGATGCTATAATGTGTTTCAAGGTCTAAAACTTGCATGAAAGGACTTCTAAAATTCATCTAAGGGCCTTAGGGGTGTTTAGTTTGCATTCTAACACCAAAATTTTTGGAGTTTACGGCCCAAGAATAGGTCTTGGCCGTAAACTCTTAGAAACCCCATAAATGTTGTGTTTTAGGCCCTCAAAGTATTTTTGGTTGGTCCCTTGATTTATTCCAAGGCTTTTGGTGGTATTGGATGGCTTTCTAACACCTTAGAATGAGATTTATGCCAAGTTTTATGGAGTTTACGGCCCAAGAACTCTCCTTGGCCGTAAACTCATCTAAGTCCCTCAAAATTAATGTTTCAAGTTTCCAAATGCAAGAATCAAAGTCCTATAATTCATATCTAAGCTGTAGGGGTGATTTGGAAGGGTTTAAAGTCATGAATAACACCATTTTAATGAGTTTACGGCCCAAGCTTATGCCTTGGCCGTAAACTCCTTCAAAGTCCACAAAATTATAGTTTTAGGTGTTCTAAGTCCATATCTTGAAGTCCCTTAGCCATATCTAAAGTCCATTTGAGTCTAGGAAGGAGTTTAAGGGCTAAAAACCCTTCAAAATGATGTTTATGGCCTAGGCTGCCTCCTGGGCCGTAAACTCACATATATTGCCCAATTTCATGATTAAGTGTCTAATTTGGAAGCTAAACATGCTATAGATTAAGGCTAGGAAGGTACCTTAAGGATTTGAGGCCTTAAATTTGAGTTTTGGACACTTAATCCTTGGATTTAGGAGAGAGGTTAGAGAGAGAGTAGAGAGAGAAGGAAAAAGCTTCAAATGAGTGCTTAAACATGTTTATATAGTTCCTAAAACTTGGACACGGTGGAATTCTACCCGATACCGGCTTTAAACGATGCTTTGGGTCGCACCCGATTGAGTCTCCGTCACCCGACGAGGATATTTCTAAAACTTATGAAATAAATGTTTTGGGCTAAATTCATGAGTTCCTAAATGATTTGGACCCTCATTGAATGAAAATAGATATAAAATTTTAGTTAATTAAGCCCAAAACGATAACGGGACATTTCGATTTCCGACGAGTTATTCGGGTAGAACGGGTTTTCGGCGATGAACAACTTCGGGTTGTTACATTATCCCCCCGTTAGAGGGAATTTCGTCCCGAAATTCAAAGAATAAGATACAGATCATGGATTGGAATGAAACACGAATGGATTTGTTGCTTTGGATCTTCACTTTCTCAAGTGGAATCAGGTATCTACTGGGCGTTCTAATGAATTCTCATTATCGGGACATGTCTTGGTTTCGCTTCTTGACTCTCTATCAATCTACGATATCAATCTGTTTTCTCGTGGAAGTTCCAACTCTGAACGACTTCGGTTTCCTCAAAGGAATCATTAGGGTTTCATCGAGTAGGTGCTTCTAAGGATTCGAGACATGATGGTCTAGATAAATGTTATCAAACTCTAAGGGCCTCCGAAACTTGAAGGTTACAGAATCGATCTCTATGAAAATCTCGAAAGACTAAACTAGATGCTCGAAAGAAACTCCCAGGAATCCTTCGGGATAGTCATTTAGAGGGAATAGTTGCTAACTTCCCGTTTCTCAATAATCACAGAAACGAGGGATGCGTGATAATTCATATTGGGAAAACTTTTGAGTTCTAAAGCATAAATGATACGGAAGTTTGATGCCGAAGATTACGAGAACCGGGTCGAGAAAAAGATTTAACGAGCGGCCCTTTCGAAAGTAAAGATAACAACGCGAACGAAACTCGATCATTTCTGGTTAAACATGGCACCAAAGTATTTTCATAGAAAGTTTTCCCCTTTATAAATCGAATGGAATAGAATAGTCCTCCGGACCGAGGATTCAATCTATAGATACGAAATTAGTGTTCTCTATCTCACTAGTTAGTTGTCTCGACGGTATACATTTCGATTACATGCGAAAGATTGAGTTTAGAATATGTTCGAATAGATAGATAACAGGTTTCCTTTTTGCACCCAAAATCGAAAAAAGTTGCAAGTATAAGAATTATCAAAGAGAGATATACCTGTGGCAGCAGAGGGATTTGTGGTTGTAGCTGTCTTGGGACAATTCCTTTTGAAGTGCCCAGCTTCACCACAATTGTAGCAGGACGGACTGATTCCCGCTCCGGATGATTGGTTTGTTGGCTTGGCTGGTTTTCTGCAGGTTCGCGCAAGATGGCCCTTATTGCCACAGTTGTCGCAGATCCTTTCGCGACATGGTCCAAGAATGCGGTGGTGGTAGTTACATTTACCACACCAAGGGAGGGTACCAGTGTATCCACTGGCGGGAGTTTGGGCTGTGGAACCTACAGCTGAAACAGCAACAGGGGCAGTAGCAGCATGGACTGCTACCGTTTTGGCTTTTCTTAGAAGACCCTTGCGTACTCTGGGCCTTCCGCTTGTTCTGGGATTTCTTTTTACTTCCGCCTCCACTAGCGACTGGCTCGGGGGTAGTAGCTTCTTCATCAGAGTTGTCTTCGTGATCTATTAGGATTTTCGCAAGACACTTGGCACTGTCATAAGTGTCTGGCTTCGCAGCCAAGACATTCCCCTTTGTTGGCTGGGTCAACCCCCAGATGAACCTCTCTATCTTTTTACTTTCCGGGGTAACCATTCCCGGACAAAGTCCAGATCATCGAATCTTGAGGTATAAGTAGTTATGTCGGAACCTTTCATCTTAAGGTTCCAAAGTTCATGTTCTAGTTTCTGAAGCTCGCCCCGAGGGCAATACTCTGCGAGAAGAAGCTCCTTCATAGCTTCCCAACCCATAGCATTGGCTACAGGTAAAGTTAAGGATTTGACTCGGCCATTCCACCAAGTCAGGGTTTTGTCTAGGAAGGTACAGGCGGCAAACTTGACTCTATCAGACTCCGAACAGCCACATATTTCAAAGATTGATTCAATTCTCTCGAACCATCGGGTTAAAGCAATGACACCCCCTGTGCCATCGAAGAATGTTGGTTTTGCGTTCATGAAGTCCTTATAGGAACCCCCTTTTTGGTGTCCCTGACTATCTTCTGGGTTTTGGGGTTGGGGATCACCTCCTGAATTTCTAGAGTTCATTTGCGACATGGCTGCTACCATTGCAGCAGTCAGAACTGTCTGAAGCGATGCAAGATCAAGTTGAAGAGGAGGATTGTTGTTGTTCGTTGAGCTGGGTCTCTTTCTTGGAGGCATCTTGATCTAAAAAGATCAGGAAAGAGAGGATCATAAGTCCTCTGAATCGAATCAAGAGATATGGGACAGGAGATATCTCATCAAGGCAAATATAGCATCATACAAAGCGATAAAGCAGAAAGGAGTTATAAAGGTAGAACATTTTATGGCTAGAGGAATGATCAAAGAATAACACGTATACGAGAATTTCTACAAAGGATCGGCTTGAGAAATACTCCCATAGTATTTCATGGTTCACTGCAGCGACGATTCGTTGTTCGGGATATTGGGTAAGTTTTAGGTATGCCGCATGCCACAGTCACTCCCAAGCACATGTTGGTCGTGTCTCGAATGAATATAGTTGGCCAGGCTATATTGACCCTAGACACGACTACATAACTACCCAGGTTTAACCGCAACGTACAACACCCATTTACTTATGTTTTGTTCTACTTGTAGTTACGGATTTCGATGGCTCGGCATACTTAAATACTTTTGAAAATACTTATATTTTGTAGGATACTTTTAGTTCAGAGCACTTAGGCCCCTTAATGTTTATAGTTTTATACCATGTAAGGTTTGGTATACTCTATTCACTATAAACAAGGGTCTGATACCAATCTGTCACACCCCGAAAACCAAAGGCGGAAACGTTCCCGGGGTTGACTCCATGTTGTGTATCAATTCCAATGTACATAGTAATCACAGTAAACAACCATTACATTACATATATGAAAGTTTACATTTGGTTCAAAAGTAAATTGTACAAAAGTTATACATATATCATATGAACAAAAGAGACGAGTCTTCGGAGCACTCCATCTTCAGCAAAAGATATCGCTGGGTACCTGTCTAACTTGGACCTGAGAATACAAGCGGTTTGAAAATCAGCATAAAGCTGGTGAGTTCATAAGCGGTTTTGTTTTGTGAAAATGTATCGATTTTCTTTAGTTTTCTGAAAAGATTTGATATTCAAGAAAATCCCATATTTTCTTATGTAAAGTAGTTAAGTTATCTTTCATTACAGTTCTGATACAGATATAGCTAACCCCAGGAAAATCCCATATTTTCCTAATTGTAAGATTGATTAGATAGCACATAGTATAGTTTAATTCACAAAACTATAATTTGGACAAACTGTAAATAGAAAGTATTTTGAAAACCTTGGGACTACATCCCAAACCAGTTATAAGGTAATTCGATAAAAACCATGGGATCACTATCCCGAAAGTAGATATAGATAGCTCGATAAACCATGGGATCATTATCCCAAAACTAGATATATGATAGATTGATAAAATCATGGGATTATCATCCCGTATAAGATTTAGTTTCAATACCATGGGATTGCCATCCCGAACGAAATATGGACACAAGATCATGGGATTATCATCCCGAACGAGGTATAGACATAAAACCATGGGATTACCATCCCGAACGAGATATAGATTACAAAACCATGGGATTACCATCCCGCACGAGATATAGATTCTAAACGAAATCATAGCTGTGAATAAGTTTATATTAATACGTATTGTGAGTCGGGTAACCATACTGATATGACAACGAGACCTCCTTGACGTTAGTCAGACGTCGAATGATATCCAGAATTTGTCACCCCAAGCGTGCCCGCCTAACTGTAGCTAGCAGTTAAGGTGTGGGATTGTCAGTCCCGAATAGATCTATTCACAAACTCTTTGCTCTCCCTCCAGGAGACTCTGGTTACACTTCCGGAGAGGATTTACTTGATCATCCATAAAGGGTAGTGACTATCTCACAAGCTAGTATTAAACTATTCACAGGATTCTCATACGATACCAAACATACAAGGATTTCAAGACATGATACATTTGAAAATAGATACATACAATGAAATTATCTGGCAAAAACATTCGAATGATACAGAGATAAACTGAATCAGACATAGTTTATCTAATAACTTAATACAGATATCAGTACACGATATAAAGAGAAACATAGAACCCCAAATTATTCCCATAATAATTTGATTAGTTTGGTTATTTTCTTAACTAAAATCCATTTAGTTGTAATTGATAAATCTTTCCTTATGCTCAACATAATACATAAGGAGTAAAAGAGTTTATAAGATTGCCAGATATTATTTGAAACACATAAATGTTATGATTTGAAAACAGTTTTGGTTTGCTTGTATTCCCCCCCTGAAAACAGTTAAAAACAGTGAAAAAGGCGTAGGGGTATGAACTCACCGGACGAGAAGTAGGACGGTTTGAATGCTAAGAGTTGATCCGGGGCTTGTAAATACATGAGGTTCCAAATTATAATGTAAAGATACACATTTGTATCTAATTAGGACTTAGTTTATTTATATGATAGGGACACTTGCTTCAAGTCGCGAAAACACTCCGATACGAGTGTTTGGAAGGACCCGGGTGGCGTTTAAGGATGGGAAATGACACTAGGGACTTGGGACTTGAGTTTACTCCCCATGAGTAAACTTTTAAATGAGTTTACAACCACAAAACACACACATACATGAGTTTACGGCCGTAAACTCATGTGGGTGTGGTTTTGGGTGTTTAAATGGCTTAAATGGCTTACATGGACATGGGAAATGATTCTAGGCTTTGATCTAAATGCATGGAATGGATTAAAATCACTAAAATGATTAATTTAGGGGAGTTTACGGCCTAGCATAGGCTCCTGGCCGTAAACTCCTTAATCTTTATGAAAATGATGCTAAATGGTGCTAGAACAAATCACATGTGATTGGTAAAATTAATCCAAGGCCTAACATGAGTTTGTATGGGATTTTTGGGAGATTTATGGAGTTTACGGCCTATGAGACCCCTCTCATGGCCGTAAACTCTATTATATGATGCTATAATGTGTTTCAAGGTCTAAAACTTGCATGAAAGGACTTCTAAAATTCATCTAAGGGCCTTAGGGGTGTTTAGTTTGCATTCTAACACCAAAAATTTTGGAGTTTACGGCCCAAGAACAGGTCTTGGCCGTAAACTCTTAGAAACCCCATAAATGTTGTGTTTTAGGCCCTCAAAGTATTTTTGGTTGGTCCCTTGATTTATTCCAAGGCTTTTGGTGGTGTTGGATGGCTTTCTAACACCTTAGAATGAGATTTATGCCAAGTTTTATGGAGTTTACGGCCCAAGAACTCTCCTTGGCCGTAAACTCATCTAAGTCCCTCAAAATTAATGTTTCAAGTTTCCAAATGCAAGAATCAAAGTCCTATAATTCATATCTAAGCTGTAGGGGTGATTTGGAAGGGTTTAAAGTCATGAATAACACCATTTTAATGAGTTTACGGCCCAAGCTTATGCCTTGTCCGTAAACTCCTTCAAAGTCCACAAAATTATAGTTTTAGGTGTTCTAAGTCCATATCTTGAAGTCCCTTAGCCATATCTAAAGTCCATTTGAGTCTAGGAAGGAGTTTAAGGGCTAAAAACCCTTCAAAATGATGTTTACGGCCTAGGCTGCCTCCTGGGCCGTAAACTCACATATATTGCCCAATTTCATGATTAAGTGTCTAATTTGGAAGCTAAACATGCTATAGATTAAGGCTAGGAAGGTACCTTAAGGATTTGAGGCCTTAAATTTGAGTTTTGGACACTTAATCCTTGGATTTAGGAGAGAGGTTAGAGAGAGAGTAGAGAGAGAAGGAAAAAGCTTCAAATGAGTGCTTAAACATGTTTATATAGTTCCTAAAACTTGGACACGGTGGAATTCTACCCGATACCGGCTTTAAACGATGCTTTGGGTCGCACCCGATTGAGTCTCCGTCACCCGACGAGGATATTTCTAAAACTTATGAAATAAATGTTTTGGGCTAAATTCATGAGTTCCTAAATGATTTGGACCCTCACTGAATGAAAATAGATATAAAATTTTAGTTAATTAAGCCCAAAACGATAACGGGACATTTCGATTTCCGACGAGTTATTCGGGTAGAACGGGTTTTCGGCGATGAACAACTTCGGGTTGTTACATCTTATAACTGGTTCGGGATGTTAGTCCCAAGGTTTTCAAAATACTTTCTATCTACAGTTCGTCAAAATTATAGTTTTGTATATTAAACTATACTATGTGTTATTCAATCAATCTTGCATTTAGGAAAATATGGGATTTTCCTGGGGTTAACTTATAACTGGTAACAGAACTGTAACGAAAGATAACTTAACTACTTTACATAAGAAAATATGGGATTTTCTTGGATATCAAATCTTTTCAGAAAACTAAAGGAAACCGATACATTTTCACAAAACAAAACCGCTTATGAACTCACCAGCTTTATGCTGATTTTCAAACTGCTTGTATTCTCAGGTCCAAGTTAGACAGGTACCCGGCGATATCTTTTGGTGAAGATGAAGTGCTCCGAAGACTCGTCTCTTTTGTTCATATGATATATGTATAACTTTGTACAATTTACTTTTGAACCAAATGTAAACTTTCATATATATGTAATGTAATGGTTGTTTACTGTGATTACTATGTACATTGGATTTGATACACAATATGGAGTCAACCCCGGGAACGTTTCCGCCTTTGGTTTTCGGGGTGTGACAGATTGGTATCAGAGCCCTTGTTTATAGTGAACAGAGTATACCAAACCTTACATGGTATAAAACTATAAACATTAAGGGGCCTAAGTGCTCTTAACTAAAAGTATCCTACAAGATATAAGTATTTTCAAAAGTATTTAAGTATGTCGAGCCGTCGAAATCCGTAACTATAAGTAGAACAAAACATAAGTAAATGGGTGTTGTACGTTGCGGTTAAACCTGGGCAGTTATGTAGTCGTGTCTAGGGTCAATATAGCCTGGCCAACTATATTCATTCGAGACACGGCCAACATGTGCTTGGGAGTGACTGTGGCATGCGGCATACCTAAAACTTACCCAATATCCCAAACAACAAATCGACGCTGCAGCGAACCATGAAATACTATGGGAGTATTTCTCAAGCCGATCCTTTGTAGAAATTCTTGTATACGCGTTATTCCTTGATCATTTCTCTAGCGATAAAAATGTTCTATCTTGATAACTCCTTTCTGCTTTACCGCTTTGTATGATGCTATATTTGCCTTGATGAGATATCTCCTGTCCCATATCTCTTGATTCGATTCAGAGGACTTATGATCCTCTTTTTCCTGATCTTTTTAGATCAAGATGCCTCCAAGAAAGAGACCCAGCTCAAGGAACAACAACAATCCTCCTCCGCCACCACCTCCTCCTCAACTTGATCTTGCATCGCTTCAGACAGTTCTGACTGCTGCAATGGTAGCAGCCATGTCGCAAATGAACTCTAGTAATTCAAGAGGTGGTCCCCAACCCCAAAACCCAGAAGATAGTCAGGGACACCAAAAAGGGGGTTCCTATAAAGACTTCATGAACGCAAAACCGACATTCTTTGATGGCACAGGGGGTGTCATTGCCTTAACCCGATGGTTCGAGAGAATCGAATCAATCTTTGAAATATGCAGCTGTTCGGAGTCTGATAGAGTCAAGTTTGCCGCCTGTACCTTCCTAGACAAAGCCCTGACTTGGTGGAATGGCCGAGTCAAATCCTTAACTTTACCTGTAGCCAATGCTATGGGTTGGGAAGCTATGAAGGAGCTTCTTCTCGCTGAGTATTGCCCTCGGGGCGAACTTCAGAAGCTAGAACACGAACTTTGGAACCTTAAGATGAAGGGTTCCGACATTGCTGCTTATACCTCAAGATTCGATGATCTGGCATTACTTTGTCCGGGAATGGTTACCCCGGAGAGTAAAAAGATAGAGAGGTTCATCTGGGGGTTGACCCAGCCAACAAAGGGGAATGTCTTGGCTGCGAAGCCAGATACATATGACAGTGCTAAGTGCCTTGCTAAAATCCTGATAGATCACGAAGACAACTCTGATGAAGAAGCTACTACCCCCGAGCCAGTCACTAGTGGAGGCGGAAGTAAAAAGAAATCCTGGAACAAGCGGAAGGCCCAGAGTACGCAAGGGTCTTATAAGAAACAGCAAACGGTAGCAGTCCATGCTGCTACTGCCCCTGTTGCTGTTTCAGCTGTAGGTTCCACAGCCCAAACTCCCGCCAGTGGATACACTGGTACCCTTCCTTGGTGTAGTAAGTGTAACTACCACCACCGCATTCCTGGTCCATGTCGCGAAAGGATCTGCGACAATTGTGGCAATAAGGGCCATCTTGCGCGAACCTGTAGAAAACCAGCCAAGCCAACAAACCAATCATCCGGAGCGGGAATCAGTCCGGCCTGCTACAATTGTGGTGAAGCTGGGCATTTCAAAAGGAATTGTCCCAAGACAGCTACAACCACAAATCCCTCTGCTGCCGCAGGTATATCTCTCTTTGATAATTCTTATACTTGCAACTCTTTTCGATTTTGGGCGCAAAGGGGAAATCTGTTATCTATCTATTCGAACGTTTTCTAAACTGAATCCTTCGTATGTAATCGAGACGTGTACCACCGAGACGACTAACTAGTGAGATAGAGAACACTAACTTCGTACCTATAGATTGAATCCTCGGTCGGGAGGACTATTCTATTCCATTCGATTTATAAAGGGGGAAACTTTCCATGAAAATACTTCGATGCCATGTTTAACCAGAAATGACCGAGTCTCATTCATATTGTTATCCTTACTTTCGAAAGGGTCGCTCGTCTAGATTTCTTTCTCGACCCGGTTCTCGTGATCTTCGGCATCAAACTTCCGTATCATTTTATGCTTTAGAACTCAAAAGTTTTCCCAATGTGAATTATCACGCATCCCTCGTTTCTGTGATTATTGAGAAACGGGAAGTTAGCAACTATTCCCTCTAAATGTCTATCCCGAAGGATTCCCGGGAGTTTCTTTCGAGCATCCAGTTACTCTCACATCAAACCTTTCGAGATCTTCGTAGAGATCGATTCTGTAACCTTCAAGTTTCGGATGCCCTTAGAGCTTGGTAATATCTATCTAGACCATCACGTCTCGAATCCTTAGAAACGTCTGCCCAACGAAACCCTAGTGATTCCTTGAAGAAACCGAAGTCGTTCAGGGTTGGAACTTCCACGAGAAAACAGATTGATATAGTAGATTGAGAGAGAGTCAAAGTACGAAATCAAGGCATGTCCCGATAATGAGAATTCGTTAGAACGCCCAATAGAAACCTGATTCCACTTGAGAAAGTGAAGATCCGAGGCAACAAATCCATTCGTATCTCATTCCAATCCATGACCTGTATCTTATTCTTTGAATTTCGGGACGAAATTCCCTCTAACGGGGGGATAATGTAACAACCCGAAGTTGTTCATCGCCGAAAACCCGTTCTACTCGAATAACTCGTCGGAAATCGAAATGTCCTGTTATCGTTTTTGGGCTTAGTTAACTAAAATTATATGTTTATTTTCATTCAATGAGGGTCCAAATCATTTAGGAACTCATGAATTTAGCCCAAAACATTTATTTCATAAGTTTTAGAAATATCCTCGTCGGGTGACGAAAACTCAATCGGGTGCGACCCAAAGCATCGTTTAAGGCCGGTATCGGGTAGAATTCCACCGTGTCCAAGTTTTAGGGACTATATAAACATGTTTAAGCACTCATTTGAAGCTTTTTCCTTCTCTCTCTACTCTCTCTCTAGCCTCTCTCCTAAATCCAAAGATTAAGTGTCCAAAACTCAAATTTAAGGCTTCAAATCCTTAAGGTACCTTCCTAGCCTTAATCTATAGCATGTTTAGCTTCCAAATTTGACATTTAATCATGAAATTGGACAATATATGTGAGTTTACGGCCCAGGAGGCTGCCTAGGCCGTAAACACCATTTTGAAGGGTTTTTAGCCCTTAAACTCCTTCCTTAACTCAATTGGACTTTAGATATGGCTAAGGGACTTCAAGATATGGACTTAGAACACTTAAAACTATGATTTTGAGGACTTTGAAGGAGTTTACGGCCAAGGCATAAGCTTGGGCCGTAAACTCATGTTAATGGGGTTTTTCATGCCTTTAAACCCTTCCAAATCACCTCTATGGCTTAGATATGAATTATAGGACCTTGGTATTAGCATTTGGACACTTGAAACATGAATTTTGGGGGATTTAGATGAGTTTACGGCCAAGGATAGTGCTTGGGCCGTAAACTCCCCAAAACTTGACATAAATCCAATTCTAAGGTGTTAGAAAGCCATCCAACACCACCAAAAGCCTTGGAATAAATCAAGGGACCAACCAAAAATACTTTAAAGGCCTTAAACACATCTTTTGTGGGATTTCTAAGAGTTTACGGCCAAGACCTGTTCTTGGGCCGTAAACTCCAAAATTTTTGGTGTTAGAATGCAAACTAAACACCCCTAAAGCCTTTAGATGAATTTTAGAAGTCCTTTCATGCAAGTTTTAGACCTTGAAACACAATGTAGCTTCATATATTAGAGTTTACGGCCATGAAGGGGGTTTCATGGGCCGTAAACTCCATAAATCCCTCATATGTCCCATACAAATTCATGTTAGGCCTTGGAATAATTCTATTAATCACATGTGATTTGTTCTAGCAACATTTAACACCATTTTCTTGGAAAAATAGGAGTTTACGGCCAAGGAGCCATGCTAGGCCGTAAACTCCCATATAAGGGTCTATTTTATGTTTTAAAACTATTCCAAGTCCCTAAACCAAGTCTAGAAATTATCCCTTAAGTGTTAGAAGTCATTTAGCACCATAAACCACACCCACCATGAGTTTACGGCCGTAAACTCATGGGGAATGGGTGTATTTAGACCAAAAATCTTATTTTAGTTTACTCATGGGGAGTAAACTCAAGTCCCAAGTCCCTAGTGTTATTTCACATCCTTAAACGCCACCCGGGTCCCTCCAAACACTCGTATCGGAGTGTTTTCGCGACTAGAAGCAATTGTCCCTATCCAACAATCAATCTAAGTCCTAATTAGATACAAATGTGTATCTTTACATTATAATTAGGAACCTCGTGTATTTACAAGCCCCGGATCAACTCTTAGCATCCAAATCGTCCTACTTCTCGTCCGGTGAGTTCATACCCCTACGCCTTTTTCACTGTTTTTAACTGTTTTCAGGGGGGAATACAAGCAAACCAAAACTGTTTTCAAATCATAACATTTATGTGTTTCAAATAATATCTGGCAATCTTATAAACTCTTTTACTCCTTATGTATTATGTTGAGCATAAGGAATGATTTATCAATTACAACTAAATGGATTTTAGTTAAGAAAATAACCAAACTAATCAAATTATTATGGGAATAATTTGGGGTTCTATGTTTCTCTTTATATCATGTACTGATATATGTATTAAGTTATTAGATAAACTATGTCTGATTCACTTTATCTCTATACCATTCGAATGTTTTGCCAGATAGTCTCATTGTATGTATCTATTTTTCACTGTATCATGTCTTAAAGTCTTTGTATGTTTGTTATCGTATGAGAATCCTGTGAATAGTTTAATACTAGCTTGTGAGATAGTCACTACCCTTTATGGATGATCAAGTAAATCCTCTCCGGAAGTGTAACCAGAGTCTCCTGGAGGGAGAGCGAGGAATTTGTGAATAGATCTATTCGGGACTGACAATCCCACACCTTAACTGCTAGCTACAGTTAGGCGGGCACGCCTGGGGTGACAAATTCTGGATATCATTCGACGTCTGACTAACGTTAAGGAGGTCTCGTTGTCGTATCAGTATGGTTACCCGACTCACAATACGTATAAATATAAACTTATTCACAGCTAAGATTTGTTTAGAATCTAAATCTTGTTCGGGATGATAATCCCATGGTCTTGTATCTATATTTCGTTCGGGATGGTAATCCCATGGTTTTATATCTATATCTCGTTCGGGATGGTAATCCCATGGTTTTATGTCTATATCTCGTTCGGGATGATAATCCCATGATCTTGTGTCTATATCTCGTTCGGGATGGTAATCCCATGGTTTTGAAACTAAATCTTATACGGGATGATAATCCCATGATTTTATCAATCTATCATATATCTAGTTTCGGGATAGTGATCCCATGGTTTATCAAGCTATCTTATATCTATTTTCGGGATAGTGATCCCATGGTCTTTATCGAATTATCTTATAACTGGTTCGGGATGTTAGTCCCAAGGTTTTCAAAATACTTTCTATCTACAGTTCGTCAAAATTATAGTTTTGTATATTAAACTATACTATGTGTTATTCAATCAATCTTGCATTTAGGAAAATATGGGATTTTCCTGGGGTTAACTTATAACTGGTAACAGAATTGTAACGAAAGATAACTTAACTACTTTACATAAGAAAATATGGGATTTTCTTGGATATCAAATCTTTTCAGAAAACTAAAGGAAACCGATACATTTTCACAAAACAAAACCGCTTATGAACTCACCAGCTTTATGCTGATTTTCAAACTGCTTGTATTCTCAGGTCCAAGTTAGACATGTATCCGGCGATATCTTTTGGTGAAGATGAAGTGCTCCGAAGACTCGTCTCTTTTATTCATATGATATATGTATAACTTTGTACAATTTACTTTTGAACCAAATGCAAACTTTCATATATATGTAATGTAATGGTTGTTTACTGTGATTACTGTGTACATTGGATTTGATACACAACATGGAGTCAACCCCGGGAATGTTTCCGCCTTTGGTTTTCGGGGTGTGACAGATTGGTATGAGAGCCCTTGTTTATAGTGAACAGAGTATACCAAACCTTACATGGTATAAAACTATAAACATTAAGGGGCCTAAGTGCTCTTAACTAAAAGTATCCTACAAGATATAAGTATTTTCAAAAGTATTTAAGTATGCCGAGCCGTCGAAATCCGTAACTATAAGTAGAACAAAACATAAGTAAATGGGTGTTGTACGTTGCGGTTAAACCTGGGCAGTTATGTAGTCGTGTCTAGGGTCAATATAGCCTGGCCAACTATATTCATTCGAGACACGGCCAACATGTGCTTGGGAGTGACTGTGGCATGCGGCATACCTAAAACTTACCCAATATCCCAAACAACAAATCGACGCTGCAGCGAACCATGAAATACTATGGGAGTATTTGTCGAGCCGATCCTTTGTAGAAATTCTTGTATACGCGTTATTCCTTGATCATTTCTCTAGCGATAAAAATGTTCTATCTTGATAACTCCTTTCTGCTTTACCGCTTTGTATGATGCTATATTTGCCTTGATGAGATATCTCCTGTCCCATATCTCTTGATTCGATTCAGAGGACTTATGATCCTCTCTTTCCTGATCTTTTTAGATCAAGATGCCTCCAAGAAAGAGACCCAGCTCAAGGAACAACAACAATCCTCCTCCGCCACCACCTCCTCCTCAACTTCATCTTGCATCGCTTCAGACAGTTCTGACTGCTGCAATGGTAGCAGCCATGTCGCAAATGAACTCTAGTAATTCAAGAGGTGGTCCCCAACCCCAAAACCCAGAAGATAGTCAGGGACACCAAAAAGGGGGTTCCTATAAAGACTTCATGAACGCAAAACCGACATTCTTTGATGGCACAGGGGGTGTCATTGCCTTAACCCGATGGTTCGAGAGAATCGAATCAATCTTTGAAATATGCAGCTGTTCGGAGTCTGATAGAGTCAAGTTTGCCGCCTGTACCTTCCTAGACAAAGCCCTGACTTGGTGGAATGGCCGAGTCAAATCCTTAACTTTACCTGTAGCCAATGCTATGGGTTGGGAAGCTATGAAGGAGCTTCTTCTCGCTGAGTATTGCCCTCGGGGCGAACTTCAGAAGCTAGAACACGAACTTTGGAACCTTAAGATGAAGGGTTCCGACATTGCTGCTTATACCTCAAGATTCGATGATCTGGCATTACTTTGTCCGGGAATGGTTACCCCGGAGAGTAAAAAGATAGAGAGGTTCATCTGGGGGTTGACCCAGCCAACAAAGGGGAATGTCTTGGCTGCGAAGCCAGATACATATGACAGTGCTAAGTGCCTTGCTAAAATCCTGATAGATCACGAAGACAACTCTGATGAAGAAGCTACTACCCCCGAGCCAGTCACTAGTGGAGGCGGAAGTAAAAAGAAATCCTGGAACAAGCGGAAGGCCCAGAGTACGCAAGGGTCTTCTAAGAAACAGCAAACGGTAGCAGTCCATGCTGCTACTGCCCCTGTTGCTGTTTCAGCTGTAGGTTCCACAGCCCAAACTCCCGCCAGTGGATACACTGGTACCCTTCCTTGGTGTAGTAAGTGTAACTACCACCACCGCATTCCTGGTCCATGTCGCGAAAGGATCTGCGACAATTGTGGCAATAAGGGCCATCTTGCGCGAACCTGTAGAAAACCAGCCAAGCCAACAAACCAATCATCCGGAGCGGGAATCAGTCCGGCCTGCTACAATTGTGGTGAAGCTGGGCATTTCAAAAGGAATTGTCCCAAGACAGCTACAACCACAAATCCCTCTGCTGCCGCAGGTATATCTCTCTTTGATAATTCTTATACTTGCAACTCTTTTCGATTTTGGGCGCAAAGGGGAAATCTGTTATCTATCTATTCGAACGTTTTCTAAACTGAATCCTTCGTATGTAATCGAGACGTGTACCACCGAGACGACTAACTAGTGAGATAGAGAACACTAACTTCGTACCTATAGATTGAATCCTCGGTCGGGAGGACTATTCTATTCCATTCGATTTATAAAGGGGGAAACTTTCCATGAAAATACTTCGATGCCATGTTTAACCAGAAATGACCGAGTCTCATTCATATTGTTATCCTTACTTTCGAAAGGGTCGCTCGTCTAGATTTCTTTCTCGACCCGGTTCTCGTGATCTTCGGCATCAAACTTCCGTATCATTTTATGCTTTAGAACTCAAAAGTTTTCCCAATGTGAATTATCACGCATCCCTCGTTTCTGTGATTATTGAGAAACGGGAAGTTAGCAACTATTCCCTCTAAATGTCTATCCCGAAGGATTCCCGGGAGTTTCTTTCAAGCATCCAGTTACTCTCACATCAAACCTTTCGAGATCTTCGTAGAGATCGATTCTGTAACCTTCAAGTTTCGGATGCCCTTAGAGCTTGGTAATATCTATCTAGACCATCACGTCTCGAATCCTTAGAAACGTCTGCCCAACGAAACCCTAGTGATTCCTTGAAGAAACCGAAGTCGTTCAGGGTTGGAACTTCCACGAGAAAACAGATTGATATAGTAGATTGAGAGAGAGTCAAAGTACGAAATCAAGGCATGTCCCGATAATGAGAATTCGTTAGAACGCCCAATAGAAACCTGATTCCACTTGAGAAAGTGAAGATCCGAGGCAACAAATCCATTCGTATCTCATTCCAATCCATGACCTGTATCTTATTCTTTGAATTTCGGGACGAAATTCCCTCTAACGGGGGGATAATGTAACAACCCGAAGTTGTTCATCGCCGAAAACCCGTTCTACTCGAATAACTCGTCGGAAATCGAAATGTCCTGTTATCGTTTTTGGGCTTAGTTAACTAAAATTATATGTTTATTTTCATTCAATGAGGGTCCAAATCATTTAGGAACTCATGAATTTAGCCCAAAACATTTATTTCATAAGTTTTAGAAATATCCTCGTCGGGTGACGAAAACTCAATCGGGTGCGACCCAAAGCATCGTTTAAGGCCGGTATCGGGTAGAATTCCACCGTGTCCAAGTTTTAGGGACTATATAAACATGTTTAAGCACTCATTTGAAGCTTTTTCCTTCTCTCTCTACTCTCTCTCTAGCCTCTCTCCTAAATCCAAAGATTAAGTGTCCAAAACTCAAATTTAAGGCTTCAAATCCTTAAGGTACCTTCCTAGCCTTAATCTATAGCATGTTTAGCTTCCAAATTTGACATTTAATCATGAAATTGGACAATATATGTGAGTTTACGGCCCAGGAGGCTGCCTAGGCCGTAAACACCATTTTGAAGGGTTTTTAGCCCTTAAACTCCTTCCTTAACTCAATTGGACTTTAGATATGGCTAAGGGACTTCAAGATATGGACTTAGAACACTTAAAACTATGATTTTGAGGAATTTGAAGGAGTTTATGGCCAAGGCATAAGCTTGGGCCGTAAACTCATGTTAATGGGGTTTTTCATGCCTTTAAACCCTTCCAAATCACCTCTATGGCTTAGATATGAATTATAGGACCTTGGTATTAGCATTTGGACACTTGAAACATGAATTTTGGGGGATTTAGATGAGTTTACGGCCAAGGATAGTGCTTGGGCCGTAAACTCCCCAAAACTTGACATAAATCCAATTCTAAGGTGTTAGAAAGCCATCCAACACCACCAAAAGCCTTGGAATAAATCAAGGGACCAACCAAAAATAATTTAAAGGCCTTAAACACATCTTTTGTGGGATTTCTAAGAGTTTACGGCCAAGACCTGTTCTTGGGCCATAAACTCCAAAATTTTTGGTGTTAGAATGCAAACTAAACACCCCTAAAGCCTTTAGATGAATTTTAGAAGTCCTTTCATGCAAGTTTTAAACCTTGAAACACATTGTAGCTTCATATATTAGAGTTTACAGCCATGAAGGGGGTTTCTTGGGCCGTAAACTCCATAAATCCCTCATATGTCCCATACAAATTCATGTTAGGCCTTGGAATAATTCTATTAATCACATGTGATTTGTTCTAGCAACATTTAACACCATTTTCTTGGAAAAATAGGAGTTTACGGCCAAGGAGCCATGCTAGGCCGTAAACTCCCATATAAGGGTCTATTTTATGTTTTAAAACTATTCCAAGTCCCTAAACCAAGTCTAGAAATTATCCCTTAAGTGTTAGAAGTCATTTAGCACCATAAACCACACCCACCATGAGTTTACGGCCGTAAACTCATGGGGAATGGGTGTATTTAGACCAAAAATCTTATTTTAGTTTACTCATGGGGAGTAAACTCAAGTCCCAAGTCCCTAGTGTTATTTCACATCCTTAAACGCCACCCGGGTCCCTCCAAACACTCGTATCGGAGTGTTTTCGCGACTAGAAGCAATTGTCCCTATCCAACAATCAATCTAAGTCCTAATTAGATACAAATGTGTATCTTTACATTATAATTAGGAACCTCGTGTATTTACAAGCCCCGGATCAACTCTTAGCATCCAAATCGTCCTACTTCTCGTCCGGTGAGTTCATACCCCTACGCCTTTTTCACTGTTTTTAACTGTTTTCAGGGGGGAATACAAGCAAACCAAAACTGTTTTCAAATCATAACATTTATGTGTTTCAAATAATATCTGGCAATCTTATAAACTCTTTTACTCCTTATGTATTATGTTGAGCATAAGGAATGATTTATCAATTACAACTAAATGGATTTTAGTTAAGAAAATAACCAAACTAATCAAATTATTATGGGAATAATTTGGGGTTCTATGTTTCTCTTTATATCATGTACTGATATTTGTATTAAGTTATTAGATAAACTATGTCTGATTCAGTTTATCTCTATACCATTCGAATGTTTTGCCAGATAGTCTCATTGTATGTATCTATTTTTCACTGTATCATGTCTTAAAGTCTTTGTATGTTTGTTATCGTATGAGAATCCTGTGAATAGTTTAATACTAGCTTGTGAGATAGTCACTACCCTTTATGGATGATCAAGTAAATCCTCTCCGGAAGTGTAACCAGAGTCTCCTGGAGGGAGAGCGAGGAATTTGTGAATAGATCTATTCGGGACTGACAATCCCACACCTTAACTGCTAGCTACAGTTAGGCGGGCATGCATGGGGTGACAAATTCTGGATATCATTCGACGTCTGACTAACGTCAAGGAGGTCTCGTTGTCGTATCAGTATGGTTACCCGACTCACAATACGTATTAATATAAACTTATTCACGGCTAAGATTTGTTTAGAATCTAAATCTTGTTCGGGATGATAATCCCATGGTCTTGTATCTATATTTCGTTCGGGATAGTAATCCCATGGTTTTATATCTATATCTCGTTCGGGATGGTAATCCCATGGTTTTATGTCTATATCTCGTTCGGGATGATAATCCCATGATCTTGTGTCTATATCTCGTTCGGGATGGTAATCCCATGGTTTTGAAACTAAATCTTATACGGGATGATAATCCCATGATTTTATCAATCTATCATATATCTAGTTTCGGGATAGTGATCCCATGGTTTATCAAGCTATCTTATATCTATTTCCGGGATAGTGATCCCATGGTCTTTATCGAATTATCTTATAACTGGTTCGGGATGTTAGTCCCAAGGTTTTCAAAATACTTTCTATCTACAGTTCGTCAAAATTATAGTTTTGTATATTAAACTATACTATGTGTTATTCAATCAATCTTGCATTTAGGAAAATATGGGATTTTCCTGGGGTTAACTTATAACTGGTAACAGAATTGTAACGAAAGATAACTTAACTACTTTACATAAGAAAATATGGGATTTTCTTGGATATCAAATCTTTTCAGAAAACTAAAGGAAACCGACACATTTTCACAAAACAAAACCGCTTATGAACTCACCAGCTTTATGCTGATTTTCAAACTGCTTGTATTCTCAGGTCCAAGTTAGACAGGTACCCGGCGATATCTTTTGGTGAAGATGAAGTGCTCCGAAGACTCGTCTCTTTTGTTCATATAATATATGTATAACTTTGTACAATTTACTTTTGAACCAAATGTAAACTTTCATCTATATGTAATGTAATGGTTGTTTACTGTGATTACTATGTACATTGGATTTGATACACAACATGGAGTCAACCCCGGGAACGTTTCCGCCTTTGGTTTTCGGGGTGTGACAGTTGGTACCGACATCGCTACTTATACCAACAGATTCTACGAGCTGGCAATCCTTTGTCTAGATATGATTGCTCCCGAGAGCAAGAAAATAGAAAGGTACATCTGGGGACTGACGCCCCAAATACGATCAAGCGTGTTAGCTTCCAAACCTGACACCTTTGAAAGTGCTAAGGAACTGGCACAATCTCTGATTGACTACGGAGGCCATCAGAACTTAACCACTTCTGCACCAGAACCACAGAAAGGAAACAACAACAACAACAACAACAACAACAATAGCAGAAAGAGAGTGTGGAATAAAGGGAAGGGTGGGTCTTCCCAAGAATCCGCAAAGAAACAGCTGGTTTCAGTGAATGCTGCCACTGTACCTACTACAGCTCCTACAAATACCTACCCAACAAAGCCATATATAGGTAACCTCCCAAAGTGCACCAAATGTAATTACCACCACCATGGACCTTGTCGGGAAATGTAGTGCGCCAACTGCAACAAGAAAGGACACACAACCCGTTTCTGCAAGGACCCCGCAAAGCCGATCACTCAAGTTCCCGGTGCGGGTGTAGGACAGACTTGCTGCGGTTGTGGCGAGGTGGGCCACTATAAGAGGAACTGTCCTAAGGCAGCAGGCACCGGAGGTGTGGGACGAGTTTTGGCAATAGGCCATGACGAAGCTCTAGCTGACCCAACTATAGTTGCTGGTACGTTCCTTCTCGATAATTCATATGCATGCATATTATTCGATAGTGGAGCGGAGAAAAGCTTTGTGAGTCAAAACTTTATTCATTTACTTAAACCCAAACCTAGCAAGTTAGAAAAATCATTCACTGTAGAGATGGCCAATGGAAAAACCGAAAACACTAACTGCATATACATGGGCTGTACGTTAACTTCAGACGGCCATTCTTTCCCAATCAATCTCATGCCGGTCCAAATTAAAAGTTTCGACGTCATAGTCGGCATGGATTGGTTGAGTCTTCTTCGCGCCAACATCATGTGCTTTGAAAAAGCAGTTCGTCTTAATCTCCCTAACAACGAAACATTAGTTATCTACGGCGACAAGTCTAGTACAAACCTTCGCATCATTTCGTGCATCCAAGCTCGCAAGTGCTTGCGGAAGGATTGTCGAGCATTCCTAGCGCACATCGTTGATACAAGTCAAGAACTGAAGGACATCAAGAGCATCTCGGTAGTACGCGACTTTCCCGATATCTTTCCAGAAGAACTACCAGGATTACCACCGCAACGCCAAGTTGAGTTCAGAATCGACTTAGTTCCAGGAGCTACCCTAGTAGCGAAGTCGCCTTATCGTCTTGCACCAGCAGAGATGCAGGAACTTTCCAGTCAACTTAATGAACTCCTTCAAAAAGGATTCATAAGACCAAGTTTCTCTCCTTGGGGAGCACCGGTCTTGTTTGTAAAGAAGAAAGACGGATCGTTCCGTATGTGCATCGACTACAGAGAGCTGAACAAACTTACTGTCAAGAACCGCTATCCTCTACCCCGTATTGACGACCTATTCGATCAACTTCAAGGAGCGAACTACTTCTCAAAGATAGACCTACGATCCGAATACCACCAACTATGAGTTCTAGAGGGGGACATTCCAAAGACAGCTTTCCGAACTCGTTATGGACACTACGAGTTTGTAGTGATGCCGTTCGGATTAACCAATGCACCAGCAGTATTTATGGACCTAATGAATAGGGTATGCCGTCCTTACTTGGATCAGTTCGTCATCGTCTTTATCGATGATATACTTATCTACTCCCGAAGTGAGGAAGAGCATAGTCAGCACCTACGAAAAGTCCTAGAAACACTGTGAACGGAGAAACTCTATGCGAAGTTCTCTAAATGCGAATTTTGGATTCGAAGAGTCAAATTTTTAGGCCATGTTGTCAGCGAGAAGGGTATACACGTGGACCCCTCCAAAATTAAGGCCATTGAGAACTGGTCGGCACCAAAGACACCTACAGAAATTCGTCAATTTCTAGGTCTAGCTGGCTACTATCGCAGATTCATAAAGAACTTTTCGAGCATTGCGAAACCTCTTACTACATTAACCCAGAAAGGCGTGGCCTTTGACTGGGAAGCGAAACAAGAGAAGGCATTCCAGACACTAAAGCAGGCCTTGTGCACCGCACCGATACTATCCCTCCCCGAAGGGATAGAAGACTTCGTAGTGTATTGCGATGCGTCAAATCAAGGACTTGGTTGTGTTCTTATGCAGAGAGGGAAGGTTATCACTTATGCCTCCCGACAGCTTAAGACACACGAAGTGAACTATACGACACACGATCTCGAGTTAGGAGCAGTGGTATTTGCTCTGAAGATCTGGAGGCACTACTTATACGGAACAAAGAGTACTATTTTCACCGATCACAAGAGCCTTCAACACATTTTCGATCAAAAGGAACTCAACATGCGACAACGACGATGGGTTGAGTTACTAAATGACTACGAATGCGAAATTTGTTATCATCCCGGCAAGGCCAACGTAGTAGCTGACGCCCTCAGTCGAAAGGAATACACTGGTCGGAGGGTCAAATCTCTGACCATGACTATCCATTCCCACTTATCCACACAAATTAAGGAGGCACAAATGGAAGCTTTGCAACCTAAAAATGTGGCGGGTGAATCCCTGCGTGGAATGGAAAAGAATCTTGAAGTCAAGGGTGGCGGAGCCTACTATCTCATGGACCGAATCTGGACCCCGAAACATGGTGGTTTCAGAAATGTAGTCATGACCGAAGCTCACAACTCAAGGTATTTCGTTCACCCGGGTTGAGATAAAATGTATCTGGATCTTAAGAAATTGTACTGGTGGCCTAACATGAAAGCAGAAATTGCTACCTTCATAGGTAAATGTCTTACTTGCGCTAAGGTTAAGGTCGAGTATCAGAAACCGTCAGGATTACTACAACAACCAGAGATACCAGAATGGAAATGGGAGCGGATTACTATGGACTTCATAACCAAGTTACCCAAGACGACAAGTGGACTCGATACCATATGGGTCATTGTCGACAGATTGACCAAATCCGCGCATTTCCTACCCATCAAGGAGACTGACAAAATGGAGAAGCTTACAAGAACTTACTTAAGGGAAGTAGTGCGACTGCATGGTGTTCCGATATCCATTATCTCCGATAGAGATAGTAGATTCACTTCAAGATTCTGGCAGTCACTACAAAGTTCCATGGGGACTACGCTAGACATGAGTACAACCTACCACCCACAAACAGACGGACAAAGTGAGAGAACAATACAAACTTTAGAAGATATGCTGAGAGCCTGTGTGATTGACTTTGGAAAGGCATGGGACATCCATTTACCCCTTGTCGAATTTTCATACAACAATAGTTATCATACAAGCATAAAGGCTGCTCCGTTTGAAGCCCTCTATGGTCGAAAGTGCAGATCCCCTCTGTGCTGGACTGAAGTTGGTGATACCCAGTTAGCTAGAGGAAGAGTTCCTGAAAGCACTCTCACCGGTCCGGAAATCATACGAGAAACGACAGAGAAGATCGTTCAGATTCGTGAACGATTGAAAGCCTCTAGAGACCGACAGAAAAGCTACGCTGACCAAAGGAGGAAACCTTTGGAATTCCAAGTAGGAGACCACGTCTTACTAAAGGTCTCACTGTGGAAGGGTTTAATACGCTTTGGAAAGCGTGGGAAACTAAATCCAAGATACATAGGGCCTTTCGAGATTCTTGCCAGAATCGGCCCTGTGGCTTACAAGCTTAACCTACCGCGCGAACTTAGTAACATCCATCCAACCTTCCACGTCTCAAACTTGAAAAAGTGTCTGTCCGACGAGACTCTTGTTATTCCACTCGACGAGATCGAGATCAACGAGAGCCTCAACTTTGTAGAAGAACCAATAGAAATCATGGACCGAGAGGTCAAACAAACAAAACAAAGTCGCATACCCATCGTGAAGGTTCGCTGGAACGCCAAGCGGGGACCTGAATTCACATGGGAACGCGAAGATCAGATGAAACAAAAGTACCCTCATCTCCTTCATGTTCACTAGTATCTTTACTACTTTAAATTTCGGGACGAAATTCTCTCTAACGGGGGGATGATGTGACAACCCGATATTTCAACTCTTTGTAATGACCTAAAAGGGTCAAGTATTGTAACCACTTTTGAGTTAATAAAATTAACTTTCATAATAAAATGTACAAATAGTTCTATTTAAATTCCTTCTATGTTTAAATGTCTTTAAACCATGATCGTACGTAAAAAGAACGCCCAAATCCGACTTCATATATTGAAGTTATGATTTTTCCAAGTTCAGCTTAGCAACAGACAGCTAAAAACTCGAATCGGAGATCGAGCGACTTTTGGCCGGAATGACCTAAACAAGAATCGAAGGTCTCGACAATGGTATTTCAGCGGTAAAAAGTCTGGCAAAAACCGACGTCAGATAAAGAAGTTATGAATTTTTGAAGAAATTCCTTAAACACGATGTGTTATAAAATAAATAATAAAAATAATTTCGGAATTTGCCAACGGAATCTAAACGAAAGTTGTAGAGCGTAGTCTCACCTACGCGTGGATATATAGACCATCGAAAACGGAGTTTGTATGAAGAAGATATGAATTTTTGAAGTTTATTAAATAAATTATATATTTATTTAATTCAAAATTCAAGCATTATCCGAAGAGGAGTCAGCGTCCTCATCCGAGGTACGCGCTGCGTACTCCTGTACGCCCTGCGTACCCGAGGGACTTGGCCTCGGATCGTCCACGTCGCCCTATGCGAGGCTACCGACCCGTCCGACCCGCCCGTCCGACCGACTCGTCCGACCCGCCGTCCCATCCGACCCGACGGACTGATCCGTCCCATCCGAAGCCGAGGCAGTCGAGGCTTCGGTCATGCATGACGTACGCGTACGCGCTGCGTACGCCCGCGTACGAGGCTTCTCAGACCCTCCTATAAATAGCATGCGAGGGCTTCCGAAAAAGATGCTCATTTCTCTCCTTTCTCTCTCGATATTGCCTCGTTTTCCGTGCTCGTTCAAACCCGAAGCTCTGGTCTTTTTGCTCAAGTCCCGAGGGTCGATTTTACTCCCGAGATTCCCGAGAATCCCGAGAAAAATCCGTTTCCCAAGACGAAACTCTACCCGGTTTTCCATTTCGCTATCTTCAAACTTTCAAGTGAGTTCATACCCCTTAATTTACCTTTTAAATGTTCTATAAATTCTTTTATATGCTTTCAAGGGGGGGATTACAAGTAAAACACACGAGTATTATCGTGTGTTACATAAAGAACTATTTTATATGCTTTTATATATCCAAATCATGCGATTTACAAATTTTATAAGGAACTTTCATATATATAACATATGTTAAAATAGCATTCTATCTTTTGAAATATAAACTGTTGTAATGCATGTATAAACTAAACTTTTCTTAGATTATACTTGTCTATCTTAGACTCTACACCAAAAATCTATGCTTTCATAAACAAATGATTCCTTTTCTAGGTATTTCTAAACAAACGAGACACACTTTTAGAAAACTATAATAGGTATAGTTTTTACGAACAAATTTCTAACTCTTATGTACTAGAAGCATGAATTTCAAGAAGTCACTTTCGTATACAAGAACAAACGTAACATTTTAACAAGTAGATCTGTTTTTATACCACGGTTTTGTGAGACACTAACTTCATGTACGTTCGAGTACACATTTCAAGTCCTGTATTATATACCAGAATCCCTTGGAGGGGGAGCATGGTGTTTGTGTATAGATCTATACGGGCTTGACAACCCGCGCCCTGACTGTTAGCTGCAGTCCACCGTTTGGGGTGACAAACGTCATAACATTCCAACGCCTGAAGAACGTTGTGTATAGGCATTCCAAGTCAATAGTATGGTTATAAAACTCACATGGGGTATTAAAAGCGCATTGATTTACAAGGTTTTTCATACACATTGGTTATTTTACCACTTACATACATTTTAGAAACAAACATTGGTCTTGAGTGAAGGCTACTTTTATACTAGTAGAAGATATAGGATTTTCTAAACACAAACAAACAAAGACAAAACATTTCATTTCATACAAACATGGTCATTTAAATACTTATGAATTTCAGGTATCATTATGCTTTTGTTGAAGGGATGCTGCGGTGCCAGTTAAATCTCGTATTTTTGACATCATATTGTAATTGGTTTTGAACATGTAACTTTTGACAAATGTAACCTTTCAATTATAGATATGATGGTTGTATTGCTTTCTTTACTATGTATTCATTTGTTACGTTACCACATGAAGTCATCCGCCCCCGAATGTTTCCGCCGTTCAGGTTTGTGGGTGTGACAGTGTGTGAACTATTACCAATTCTGATTATGTTCGGTGTCCTTCCTAGGAAAACCCCATGTTTCCCTGACTGTGTGTGTGTGTGTATCTTTACCGGTTCTGGTTATGTTCAGTGTTCTCCCCAGGAAAACCCCATGTTTTCCTGAATGTGTGTATGTGTGTGTGCCTGACATCCTTGAACGTACATTAGCTTTACTACGTACATAAAGCTAGTAAATGAGTCTAAAGCGTTAATAATCTAGATTGCGAGTCCTTAACCATACTCAGACTAGATATGACTCGAGTCGTGGTCAATATCCTTTTTATGACTTTCGTCACCCTTGAACCTTTCGGTTCGGCTGTAGCTAGCAGCCAGGTGCGGGATTGTCAGTCCCGTATAAATCTATACACTCAAGCCACACTCTCCTACGTTCGGAGATTCTGGTTACAGGGTTAGTCCTACACTATCTCGTGCCATGGAAGTGTTACAAGGACGTGTCTCCAATCTTTAAGATTACTCTTTACTTTTTGACTAGGAAAGTGGTATTTACGACTAGCTATGTTCTACGTACCTGTCCTTTACACTCGAGCCTAGGTGTTTTATTAAGGACATTTCACTCGAGCCTAGGTGTTATCTAATGATGACTGTCCTTTACACTCGATCCTAGGTGTATTATTAAGGACATTACAAATGATATATATATGTGTTATCTTATGGTGATCTGTATTGTTAAGGACATACAAATGTTTTATGTTTTCTGATGGTGTCTGTCTTTTACACTCGAACCTAAGTGTTTTATTACAGACATTACAATATTTTATGTGTTCTATCAATATAAGTGTGAACAATCATATGTAAAGTATACAATATAACAATGTATAATAAGAATTGAAAATCGGGTTAAAACAAACAACTCTGCAAGTTAAACTAGTTTGATAAAAGGTTTTCAATTCTTAAAAATGTACAATTATGAAACCATTTAACTGAAATCATGTGATTGAGTACAATATATTCTTGTACTTTTGCTTGTATTCCCCCCCCCCCCTGAAAACATTGAAAAAACATTGAAAAAGGGTAGGGGTATGAACTCACCGGACGTGGAAGTGTGTCGATTTCAGATGCTAAACGTCGAATCGAGGCCTGATAACACGTGAGGTTCCTATGTAACAGGAAATGGCATACAAATATATCTAATTAGATTCACAAACTCTAATTAGATATGAAGTTACACTCCAACGAACGAAAACACCTCAAAACGGATGTTTGGAGTGACCCGGGTGACATCTACGGACGGGAATTGAAGCGAGGGACTTGGGATTTGAGTTTACTCCCCAAGAGTAAACTTCCTAATGAGTTTTCAGCCTCTAAACACATAACCACATGAGTTCACGGCCATGAACTCATGTCCGGGTGTTTTATGGTGCTAAAATGGTCAATATCACTTGGGAAGAGTTGGTACAATTTTATCTAAGGCATGGGATGGAAATTAAATCACCAATAACATCACTTAAGGGAGTTTACGGCCCTAAACATGGAGTTTACATCCGTAAACTCCTATACCCCTTTAGATTGATGATTTAATGGTCTTAGCTTAATCATATGTGATTCCAATAATTTTTACAAGCCTTGGATGAATTTTTGGGGGACTTTGGATAAGGATTTAGGAGTTTATGGCCCATGAACACCCTCATGGCTGTGAATTCTTATGAAAGGGTGATTTTATATGTTTTAAGGTCCAATACTTGTTTGTAAACACTTCTAGAATTTATCCCAAGGCTTTAGGTGTGTTAAAGTGGCATTTTAACACATTTAGAGGAGTTTACTCTCCAAGAACAATGAGTTTATGGCCCAAGCATGTTCTTGGGCAGTAAACTCAAGTTTACTCCTCTAAATTGATGTTCAAGGTGTTCCAAGGCCAAATCCATAATTCTACAAGTCGTATCTAAGCCTTGTTGGTGTTTTGGAAGGGTTTAAGGGCTTAAAAACCCCTTTAATATGTGTTTACTCTCCATGATATGGACTTTACGGCCCAAGCTTGTTCTTGGGAAGTAAACTCATGTTTACTCTTCAAAAATTATGATTAGGGTGTTCTAAGTCCAAATTAGTAAGCCATATAGTCGAATCTAAGTCCCAAAATTGTTTAGGATGGGTTTAAAGGCATAAAAACCCTCTTATTATTAGTTTACGGCCCAAGCATGCTCCTTGGCCGTAAACTCATGTTTGAGGTCCA
The DNA here is from genome assembly GCF_051521515.1 of Lactuca serriola. Classification (NCBI taxonomy): domain Eukaryota; kingdom Viridiplantae; phylum Streptophyta; class Magnoliopsida; order Asterales; family Asteraceae; genus Lactuca; species Lactuca serriola. The sequence continues at coordinate 130,591,493 of NC_136416.1, read as the reverse complement.
AATTTATAGTTTAAGTTCGGATTTGAAGGCTAATGAGGCTGTACAACAAGTTAGGGAAGGTACCTTGGTGATTAGAAGCCTTAAATTTGAGATTTGGACCCTTAAACTTGAATTTAGGAGAGAGGTTAGAGAGAGAGTAGTGAGATGAAGCAAAAGCTTCAAATGAAGTCTTAGAACACTTTAAATAGTGTTCGGGATTTAGACACGATGAAATTCTACCCGATACCTGTCACACCCCAAAACCAAGAACGGCGGAAACGTTCTGGGGCGGAGGACGTCATGTACAGTATCACAACACAGTAAATGTAAATAAGCAAACAACATCATCCATTGCATTAAATATATAATTTTAATACAAGCGTGTTCTGTACAGTTATAGACACCAAAATAATGTAAATCAAAATAATAAGATGAGTCTTGGATGCGCTCCATCTTCTCAAAAGCTGGCCTCGGTACCTGTCTACTGATGACTTGAGAATACAAGTTATTTTGAAAGAGTTTATCAGCATTAAGCTGGTGAGTTCATAAGTATTTTAGTGTCGGTGTTTGTTATCAAAACGTTTGAACCTGTCGCAAGTATAAGTTGTAAAATGTGAACAATTGTTTGTAAGTGTTTGTAAAAGTTTGAATTCCTCAGAAAAACCTATATTTTCTATTAAAGTAGCCTTCTACCAAGGCTTAACTGTTTTGTATGCTCGTTTGTTGTAAAGTGTGTAATTTCCCAAGTGTAACTATCATTTAACAAAATATAGTTTGTACATTAATGTTTAAGTGAAATAATCACTAAAAATATGTAATGGGTAAATCATTGTAGTACTGTAGTTTTGTATTATAGGAACTACTGCTGTACTAACTACCTTAAACCAGATTTATATGTGACAACCCGAAATTTCCATTCTAATCAAACCATTTCAATCCAATAGAAGTAGAGCAGTTACAGTGAAAATTCAGACTTCGAGTATAAGTTTGGCAGTTTTCAGGGTTTTACACCTAAGGAGATATTAGGAGAGTGGATGCACTAGGATTTTGTGCAACACTGTAATTCCATTACTCTAGGTCATTAGAATCCATTCCGAGAATAGAAATATTTTCTGCCAAAAATCTCAGGACTATAAATAGAATTCTGAACCAAATTGGTTCATTAATTGAATTCCAATTAGAGAAAAGCCAAATTCTCTCTCACGGATCTTCGGGTTTTCATCCCAAATCGTGAGTACACTTCTCTAGTTGTGTTTTAATGCTTGTTTTATGCCTATTAACATAGATTGTAAGTCAAATATAAGAGATCCGGGAGTTTACCGCCCAAGAACATTCTTGGGGAGTAAACTCCATTTTAAGGTCCTTAAGGGTTCAAATGACCCTCAAAGATTTAGAACTCGAACTAGGAGCCTTTAATTCATGCTTTATACCACAAAACAATTAGGATCTATGACTAGAAGGGAGTTTACGGCCAAGGAGCTTCTTAGGCCGTAAACTCCAAGTTTTAAGTGCCAAAATCCTTTCAAACACTTCCTAAGGCTTAAGATTTAATTAGGACAAGTACCCTATAGTGTTTATAGCCTAGCAAACATAAGAAAACACAAGTGTTGAAGAGTTTACGGCCAAGAGTAGTTCTTGGGCCGTAAACTCCTATTAAGGGGTCAAAGGACACCCTAAACCCTTCCTTGAGCCAAGAAACAATTTGGGCATGTACCTAAATAAGTTATGGACTAGTCAAAACACTTAGAACCCCATTAGTGAGGGAGTTTATGGCCCAAAAGGTTCCAGGGCCGTAAACTCCATAAAATGGAACAAATTGGTGCCATAAACCCTCCTTAAGCCAAGTGCTAAAGTCTAGACTTGTTCCTAGGAATGTTTGAGACATGAAAGCATCATAATAACGCTCCCAAGGGAGTTTACGGCCGTAAACTCCAAGGGAAAGTGGTCTTTGGGCCGTAAACTCCCCAAAGGAGTCAATGTGGTGCCCAAACACTTGTATAAGCCTTGAAACAATTCCCACTAGGGTTGTAGTAATTCTAAGTACCATTCCAAGCCTTGGTTGAGAGTTTACGGCCAGGAGCTTACTCCCCTGGGCCGTAAACTCCAATGATTATGGTCATTAGACCTTAAACTCACATTAGGGGCATTGCACTCCTTTGTTGCAACCCATTAGCCTCCTAGTACTTGACCAAAAGTGTTTTCCTCGCGTTTAAATGTTTATACTTGTATAATTTGTGATTTAATCTCTAATTATTTATATACATATGTCTTCATATGTAATTAGGATCATTGTGTATGTCTAAGTCTTCACTAGACACCAAGCACTTGTCTGATCCTTCCGTACGATAACAGTCCGTTCAATTCCAGTCACTTACTGCAGGTGAGTTCATACCCCTTAACTAATGTTTTAAACTACTTTTAAATGTTTTATGGGGGGATACAAGTAGAATCATGCTAGTTATTATATCAATCACATGCGATTAATAAGTAGAATTACGCTAGTTATTATATCAATCACATGTGATTAATATACAACATTCAAAAGATTTCGCTACTCATGAGCCGTTTTACCAAACGGTTTCCTTCAAATGATTTTTATAAACATTTTATATGTTTTAAACTACTTATTACCCTGTACATTTTACTCTGTACATTACTTTTCAAACTTATTTACAACTGTGATTCAAACAAATGTTCCTTATACTTAAACTGTTTTATCGAAGTTATGCCTTCAAATTGTTTTATAGATTGACATTAAGTCGATCTTTTCTTAAAATAATATTTATGTTTCAAATGTCTTACAAAACTTATTTATGCTTTTACTACTTATAAATTGCATGCCCATATATGTATAGATATATAAGCAATGTTTAAAGGGCTTAGGAAGGGCATCCGCCCTATTTCCTTTTTCTCGATTTGGATGTGGTCTGGTGGGCTTTCGGGTGACCGTCCGAAGGTCGTTTCCATATTAGTTATATATCAATTATACATGTATAGACATAAAAGTACTTCCATATTCATGCGTACTATACATGTCATTAGTAAGTTACCATCCGGGTAACACAGGATCGTACTACTACAACTGCTAGATCAATGAGTCAGTTCATTCATGCGTCTATACATTACATATACAACTATACTAGAAGCAGAACATATACAACTATACTAGGAGGAGAACATATACAACTATACTAGGAAGAGAACATATACAACCATACTAGGAGGAGAACATATACAACTATACTAGGAGGAGAACATATACAACTATACTAGGAGGAGAACATATACAACTATACTAGAACGAGAAACATTACAGTACATTACTATACTTGCCAGATAGAGAGAACACACACATTACAGCTAGCACACGTAGAACATTACAGTACTCTACTATACTATTACATGATCACACTTATATAAGTACAATTACATGATCACACTTATAGGAGTACTTTTACATAGATATTACAGGAGGAGTCCTATTACATTTTATATGTATCGACTCTGTTATCAAATCCTCATTCTTATCTTTACCTTGTGAGACAATCACATAATCGACGAGATAGATTGGATTTAATATCCTAGTACCAAAGGATACGTTGCGGGATTGACCATTCCTAGAATCTCTGTTAGCTACAGAGGTAAAAGCACATCCACTGATGTCAACGGTTGATACCATTACAGGTATACTTTTGGGGACTGACTATTCCTATACCCAGTTGTTAGCAACAGAGGTAAATGTACATCTACGGATGTCTTCAGTTAACATTGTTATTTGCCCTAGTACCAAAGGGGAATACTATACAGTTAGGTCTTGGTAGAAGACTACATTCAGAACAGTTAGGTCTTGGTAGAAGAATACATTCAGAACAGTTAGGTCTTGGTAGAAGACTACATTCAGAACAGTTAGGTCTCGGTAGGAGACACCTTCATATACTAGTAGGAATCATAGGGATTTCTAGGGTTTTTCAAACACTTACAGTTCATATACACTTGCAAATTCTTACAATGCATATACTTACAAATTCTTACATACAAATTAAGACACTAAATACTTATGATCTCACCAGCTTCAAAGCTGATACTCGCTTTCAAAATTACTTGTATCCTCAGGTCATCATAGACAGGTACCGATGCAAGGAGAAAGGAAGATGGAGCTTGTTCAAGACTTATCTTTCATTTGATTTATGCTTTAGTGTTTATCAAAATTTGACAGAACACAATTGTATAATAATTATTTTATTAATGCAATGGATGATGTTGTTGCTTGTTTACTACTTTACGTTGTTGTTGATATTATACATGACGTCCTCCGCCCCAGAACGTTTCCGCCGTTCTTGGTTTTGGGGTGTGACATTATATTAAGGTATTATGTGATAAATTGCACCATACTATAGACTGGTAACAACGACAACGTATAGTCGAAAATAAGGTATGACGTTTGGCACTCGCAGACCTGTCGGTCCTGCTGTAGCTAGCAGCAAGGTGTAGGATAGCCAATCCAGTATAGATCTATACGCAAACTCACGCTCTCCCTTCAAGAGACTCTGGCTACAACCCGGGGCATGACAATTAAGGCATGCTTCCATACAGTGGATCACAATTGTTAACGTATTCATGTATATGTAATGTAATGTTACTTGTTCTAGTATCGTTGTATATGTTCTAGTCCTAGTACAGTTGTATATGTACTCTTAGTAATAAGTATTGACTCATGAATGAACTGACTCGTTGATCTAGAAATTGTAGTAGTATGATCCTGTGTTACCCCGATGGTAACTTACTAATGATGTACTGATACGTATGAATAAAGGAGTACATTTATGTCTATATATGTACATTCGATATATAATTAATATTTAAACGACCCTTGGAGGGCTACCCAAAATCCCACCAGACCACATCTCAAGTGCGAAAAGGAAATAGGGCGGATGGCCTTCCTAAGCCCTTTAAACATTTCTTATATATCTATACATATATGGGCATGCAATTTATAAGAAGTATAATAAAGTTTAAATAAGAGTATTTAATAAGAAAGGAGTTTGTAAAACAGTTTGAAGTAAAACAGTTTGAACGGTGGTAAAAATCATTGGTTTTCTAGTTATTAATCACATATGATTGATGCAATAACTATAAGTATTTAACTTGTATCCCCCCCCATAAAGTATTTAAAACATTTAAAATCATTTCAAAGGTTAATTAAAGGGGTATGAACTCACTTGCGGTGAGCGGTTTGGAATGTAGTGTCGGATACCGTGCTAGGTGGCAAACGGAGACTTGTTCACACGCACGAGCATAGTTATCATATAATAAGCATATATATAACTAATTAGCCAAATAATAACTTAATGAAATAAGTTGGGACACTCAGGAACATGTAAACACTTGGTATTAGTGTTATAGGTCCTAATGGTTGCATCTAAGTTGCTACGGGACAAGGCTAAAGGGGTTTAATGTACCAAATGACCTTGTATATGAGTTTACTACCCAACAAACCCCACACAAGGAGTTTACGGTCGTAAACCCTTGAGTTTACGGTCGTGAACTCCACTCTTGGTGGTTTTGGGTGTTTTAAGGTACTAAATGATTTCTAGAATAAGCCTAGCTTGGTGGTTTAATCCTTTGAGTAGTTTAGGGCATAGATAACACTCCTTTGAGGAGTTTACGGCCTAAAGACCATATCCCTTAGAGTTTACGGCCGTAAACTCTCATAGGATGGATGTTTTAATTCTTTCAAGTCTCTTGCACAAGTAGGATAATTTCTAGGCTTTTGATTTAGGCTAAGGGGAACCCTAGGCACACTTTGGTGCCTTTACTTGGAGTTTACGGCCCAAGAGCATTTCTTGGCCGTAAACTCCCTTTTAGGGATGATTCTGATGTGTTTTAGTCCCCATTTTAGCTACAAGTATTTGAGGGTTAAAGTCTAAAGCCTTAGGGGTAATTAGGACACATTTTAAGCCCTTGAAAATGGTGTTTACGGTCCAAGAAACTCTTGGGCCGTAAACTCCAGAAGCTATGTGTTCTTGATTGATTTCTAGCCTCAAATGATCCTACTTATTATGCTAAACTAGTTGCCTAACAAGGAATTGGGACTAGATAGCCTTAAAGCTCCATTTTGGAGTTTACTCCCCAAGAACGTTCTTGGGCGGTAAACTCCCGGATCTCATACATTAGACATGTAATCTAAGTTAATAAGCATAAAACAAACATTATAACGCAACTAGAGAAGTGTACTCACGATTTGGGATGAAAACCCGAAGATCCGTGAGAGAGAATATGGCTTTTCTCTAGTTGGAAATGTGAATAATGAATGAATTTAGTTCAAAATTCTATTTATAGTCCTGAAATATTTTTGGCAAAAATATTTTTATTCCGGAAATGGACTATAACATTATGAAGTTTTGAAATGCTCAAGTTTCACAAACCGAGGAGCATCCACTCTCCTGATATCTCCTTAAACGTAAGCCCTAATGTACACAAACTTATTCGGAAAAGTCTGAAAATCACTGAAACTGGACTAGCTTCTATTGAATAGATATTGTTCGTACAAAATGGAAATTTCGGGTTGTCACATCATCCCCCGTTAGAAGGAATTTCGTCCCGAAATTAGAATTTAAGCAAATAAGAAGTTACAAACAATTAAGCAAAAAGATGAGGGTATTTTAGTTTCATCTGATCCTCGCGTTCCCAAGTGAATTCCGGTCCTCGCTTGGCGTTCCAGCGAACCTTCACGATAGGGATACGGCTTTGCTTCGTCTGCTTAACCTCACGGTCCATGATCTCTACCGGTTGTTCCACGAAGTTGAGGCTCTCGTTGATCTCGATCTCGTCGAGTGGGATTACAAGAGTCTCATCGGATAGACACTTTTTCAAGTTAGATACGTGGAATGTAGAATGTATGTTATGAAGTGTGTCGGGTAGGTCGAGTTTGTAAGCTACGGGGCCGACTCTTGCAAGTATCTCGAAAGGCCCTATGTACCTCGGATTAAGCTTCCCACGCTTTCCGAAGCGTATCAAGCCCTTCCAGGGTGAGACTTTGAGAAGGACTCGGTCTCCCACCTGAAATTCCAAAGGTTTTCTTCGTTTATCAGCGTAACTCTTTTGTCGGTCTCTAGAGGCTTTCAATCGTTCACGAATCTAAACGATTTTCTCTGTCATTTCCCGAATGATCTCCGTACCGGTGAGAGTACTGTCGGAAGTTTGCCCCCTGGCTAATTGGGTATCACCCACCTCATCCCAGCACAGAGGGGATCTGCACTTTCAGCCGTAGAGGGCTTCAAATGGAGCAGCCTTGATGCTCGTGTGATAACTGTTATTATAGGAAAACTCGACAAGGGGTAAATAAGTATCCCATGCCTTCCCAAAGTCAACCACGCAGGCTTGCAACATATCTTCCAGTGTTTGGATGGTCCTCTCACTCTATCCGTCTATCTGTGGATGATAAGCGGTGCTCATGTCCAGCCTTATTCCTAGGGAATGTTGTAGTGATTGACAGAATCTTGAGGTGAACCTACTATCTCTATCGGAGATAATGGACATAGGTACCCCATGTAGCCGTACGATTTCCCTAATGTATGTTCTCGTAAGTTTCTCCATCTTGTCAGTCTCTTTGATAGGCAGGAAGTGTGCAGACTTGGTCAATCTATCGACGATGACCCATATGGTATCAAGTCCACCCGTTGTCTTGGGCAACTTGGTTATGAAATCCATAGTGATCCGCTCCCACTTCCATTCTGGAATCTCTGGTTGTTGCAGTAAACCAGAGGGCTTCTGGTACTCGACCTTAACCTTTGCGCAAGTAAGGCATTTACTTACGAAGGTAGCAATCTCTACTTTCATATTAGGCCACCAGTATAGCTTTTTAAGATCCAGATACATCTTATCTGAACCTGGGTGGACGGAATACCGAGTGTTGTGCGCCTCGGTCATGACCAAGTCTCGGAAACCACCGTGTTTCGGTGTCCAGATCCGGTTCATGAAATATAAGGCTCCGTCACCCTTGGCTTCTAAATTCTTGTCCATTCCTCTAAGGGATTCACTCGTAACATTTTCAGGTTTCATGGCTTCAAGTTGAGCCGCCTGAATTTGCTTAGACAAGTGCGAATGGATGGTTATTGACAATGATTTGACTTTGCGACCAGAATATTCCTTTCGACTTAGGGCGTCTGCTACTACGTTGGCTTTACCCGGATGATAACGAATATCGCATTCGTAGTCACTGAGTAGCTTGACCCACCGTCGTTGTCTCATGTTGAGCTCCTTCTGATCGAAAATGTGTTGTAAACTCTTGTGGTCGGTAAAGATAGTGTTTTTCGTTCCGTACAAGTAATGTCTCCAAATCTTCAGAGCAAACACCACTGCTCCTAGTTCAAGATCGTGGGTCGTGTAGTTAACCTCGTGTGTCTTCAACTGTCTCGAGGCGTAGGCGATGACCTTACCTCGCTGCATCAGAACACACCCGAGCCCTTGATTCGATGCGTCGCAATAGACTACGAAGTCTTCTATCTCTTCGGGGAGGGATAGTATTGGCGCGGTGCACAAGGCTCGCTTGAGCGTTTGGAAAGCTCTCTCTTGTTTCTCTTCCCAGTCAAAGGCCACGCCTTTCTGGGTCAGGGTTGTAAGAGGTTTCGCTATTCCGGAGAAGTTTTGTATGAATCTGCGGTAGTAGCCAGCGAGACCTAGAAATTGACGAATTTCTGTAGGCGTCTTGGGTGCTGACCAGTTCTCAATGGCTTTAATTTTGGATGGGTCCACGTGGATTCCCTCTTTGCTTACCACGTGTCCTAAGAATTCGACTCTTCGGATCCAAAATTCACATTTCGAGAACTTCGCATAAAGTTTTTCCCTTCGTAATGTCCCTAGAACTTGTCGCAGGTGATCGCCATGCTCTTCCTTACTTCGGGAGTAGATCAGGATGTCGTCAATGAAAACGATGATGAACTGATCCAAGTAAGGTCGGCATACTCTATTCATCAGATCCATGAACACTGCGGGCGCATTGGTCAATCCGAATGGCATCACCGCGAACTCGTAATGTCCGTAACAAGTTCGGAAGGCTGTCTTCGGCACATCCTCCTCTAGTACTCGTAACTGGTGATATCCGGATCTCAGATCAATTTTGGAAAAGTAGTTTGCCCCTTGCAGTTGGTCAAATAGATCGTCTATGCGAGGCAGAGGGTAACGATTCTTGACCGTCAGTTTTTTGAGTTCTCTGTAGTCAATACACATACGGAATGATCCGTCTTTCTTCCTAACGAACAAGACCGGTGCCTCCCAAGGTGAGAAACTTGGTCTTATAAAGCCCTTGCTGAGCAGTTCGTTAAGTTGACCAGAGAGCTCCTGCATCTCAGCTGGTGCTAAGCGGTAGGGCGACTTGTCTACTGGGGTAGCTCCTGGGACTAAGTCGATTCTGAACTTGACCTGTCGTTGCGGAGGTAACCCGGGTAGTTCTTCTGGGAAAATATCGGGGAAGTCACTCACTACTGGGATGTTCTTTAGTTCTTTCGTTTCGAGGCTCGTGTCGACAACGTGAGCAAGGAATGCATGGTATTCTTTACGTAGATACTTCTGTGCTTGAATACTTGATATAATACGAAGACTTGCACCGGGTTTGTCGCCGTAGACTATAAGAGTTTCGTTAGACGGGAGCTTTAGACGGACTGCTTTCTCGTAGCACATGATGTCAGCGCGATGAAGACTTAACCAATCCATGCCAATGATAACGTCAAAGCTTTTTATTGAGACCGACATGAGGTCGATTGGGAATGAATGGTTATCTAGAGTTAGGGTACAACCTAAGTATATGCTATTCGTACTTTCAGTTTTCCCATTAGCCATTTCTACTGTGAATTGTTCCTTAAGTGTGTGTGGTTGTTGTTTAAGCATGCTAGCAAATTTATGGTTTACGAAGCTTCGCTCCGCTCCACTATCAAACATAATGCATGCATAGGAGTTATCGAGGAGGAACGTACCAGTCACCACTGTCGGGTCAGCAACTGCTTCCCCGTGGCCTATAGCTAGTACCCTTCCTGCTCTTTCAGCATTCTTCGCTTTCGGGCAGTCCCTCTTAAAGTGGCCTGCTTCGCCACATCCATAGCAGGTCGGGCTCACGCCAGAGCCGGGGACTTGGGCGATCGGTTTTGCCGGAGATTTACAGAAACAGACTGTGTGTCCTCTCCTGTGGCAGTTAGAGCACTGCATTTCATGGCAGGGGCCATTGTGGTGGTAGTTGCATTTGTTGCACTTAGGCAAACTCCCAACATACTGTCCCACCGGAGTAGTAGTAGCAGCTGCAGGGGTTATTGCGGCATGCACTGCCACAATTTGCTGCTTTTTGGCAGCTCGTTTCGTCTTCTTCCTTTCCTCCCAAAGTTTCCGCTTTGAGTCAGCGGGTTTGGAGGGTTCTGAGGAGGCTAGGGTTGTTGTGGTTGCAGGGGTTTTGACTCCATGGTCAATGAGTCGTTGTGCCAATCGTTTGGCACTGTCGAAGGTAGCAGGGTTAGATGATAGGACATTCCCTTGATACGGAGGTACTAGCCCCCATATGTACCTTTCAATCTTTTTTCCCTTCAGTGGGAACCATATTGGGACAGAGGGCCACCAGTTCGCTGAATCTGGCGGTATAGGAGACTACGTCGGAGCCTTTCATGGTTAGGCTCCACAGCTCCTGTTCTAATTTTTGGATCTCGCCCCTCGGGCAGTATTCCTCGATCATGAGGTCCTTCATGGTTTCCCAACCCATGTCATTCGCCACCACTAGAGTTAGTGCCTTAACATGGCCATTCTACCATGTCAGCGCCTTTCCTTCAAAGGTGCATGCGGCATATTTTACTTTGCTCGCAGCAGGGCATGAACAGATTTTGAGGACCGCTTTAGTCTTCTCGAACCATTGCGAGAGGGCAATGACTCCGCCGGTCCCATGAAAGGACTTCGGCTTGCAGTTGGTGAAATCCTTGTAAGAGCACTCTCTCGAGCGCACAGGGGTTTCAACCGGGATTGATTCGATAGGGGTTCCACCTCTGCTGGCATCAGATGAGTGATACTGAGCCATGGCAGTTGCCACTACTGCAGCTACGACAGCATTCAGGGATGCAGTATCGATGACTGGAGGCGGAGGAGGCGGTGGAGGTGCAGGGTTATTCCTGGGAGATTTGCGAGGAGGCATCTTTTAGCTATAAGTTTATAAAGATAAGAAAAGTGGTAAGAATCAATTTGTAAGCAAGGTGAGAGTGACACATGGACTAACTAACCATAGCCCAACAGTTGAATGAGTGTTTGAAATCACAACAAGGAATATTAGTAGGAAAACACAAGTGTACAGATTTTTCCCACAGATTAGATAGATTTCAATAATACTGGTATTACTAATGTAATAAGTTCAGGGAAAATCGACCTAACAGTAGGTCTTACATCATACCATACAGAAAAGTTTGACAGTTCTTAGATTCCTAATTAGAGCACTGAAAGTTAGGAATATTTTACAGACAAGTGCTACTTAGAGCACAGATGTTAAAGGCTATTCCATAACCAAAAGACAGAGATGTACTAGACATCATCTAACGGCGATGGGAATTCCTTGGGCGAGTCCTGAGGTCTGACACTTGACGAAACACCTCTTGAAGGTGTCGCTCCTGAGCCCTCTGGCGGGCTCGAAGTTCCAAGACTTCAGCTCGTGAGGCAGCCAACTGCTGCTGCAGGGTTTCATTGGTTCTTCGGGTCCGTTCCATGTCTTCTTCAAGACTGCGGATACGGGCTGTGTTGACACCTGAGTTGGCATCAATCTCCATGACCCGGTCGATGGCTGCCCGACCTTGCTCAACATTACGAGCTATTCTGCGGATAATGACGGGCAGAGCTCGGTCAGCAGAACCACCTTCACTGACGTTGTAAAAGCTTCGGTCCCCAAAGTATGGTAAGGGTTGACCCTGTTCATCACTCCAGCGATTCAAGTTGGTTTCCCACAAGGGAGTAGGACCTGGAAAAGCTGGTCGGGGGTTGTTGTTCGGGGCTTGACCTAATAGCGGTAGGTTGTTGACTTCAGGCTCGGAGTCGGATCCGTCAGAAAAGCCTTCTGCGAGGTGATCATCCAAGGGGATTGGATGCTCATCTTCGGGCTCTTCTTCGATCCACCCGGCATTGCCTTCATTTGGAAAGTACGGGTCGCCGTGATGGAATCCAGCCATTTAAATCTACGCGAGAAGAGAGGTATAAGAATGTAGTATACATGTAACTAGTAGTACAAAATACACCTATAGTATTTTAAGTTTAAGTTCTACTGATCTTCTTGTGGTATTGTTGGTAAGTTTTTAGACTTGTTTACACATCACAACCATTCTAGGGCATATGCTAATCACTCCTTGGACTGGCATAGTTGATCAGGCTATGTCATTCCCAGGACTGACCATACATCCCCAAGCTCACTTGTGATATTTAACAATCGTAATACTTTTGTTCTTGTCATTGTGACACTGATTTTAGTATGAATGCAGACTAGTATACTTAATTAAATATTTTAATATTTAAAGTATACTCTTGGTCAAAGTGCTTTAATCCCTACTGGGTTTATAGTTTAGTATATCTTTTATGGGTTGATATACTTGATTCACTATAAACAATGCTCTGATACCAATCTGTTACACCCCAAAACATAGAACGACGGAAACGTTCTGGGGTGGAGGACGTCATGTACAGTATCACAACACAGTAAATGTAAATAAGCAAACAACATCATCCATTGCATTAAATATATAATTTTAATACAAGCGTGTTCTATACAGTTATAGACACCAAAATAATGTAAATAAAAATAATAAGATGAGTCTTGGATGCGCTCCATCTTCTCAAAAGCTGGCCTCGGTACCTGTCTACTGATGACCTGAGAATACAAGTTATTTTGAAAGAGTTTATCAGCATTAAGCTGGTGAGTTCATAAGTATTTTAGTGTCGGTGTTTGTTATCAAAACGTTTGAACCTGTCGCAAGTATAAGTTGTAAAATGTGAACAATTGTTTGTAAGTGTTTGTAAAAGTTTGAATTCCTCAGAAAAACCTATATTTTCTATTAAAGTAGCCTTCTACCAAGGCTTAACTGTTTTGTATGTTCGTTTGTTGTAAAGTGTGTAATTTCCCAAGTGTAACTATCATTTAACAAAATATAGTTTGTACATTAATGTTTAAGTGAAATAATCACTAAAAATAAGTAATGGGTAAATCATTGTAGTACTGTAGTTTTGTATTATAGGAACTACTGCTGTACTAACTACCTTAAACCGGATTTATATTAAGGTATTATGTGATAAATTGCACCATACTATAGACTGGTAACAACGACAACGTATAGTCGAAAATAAGGTATGACGTTTGGCACTCGCAGACCTATCGGTCCTGCTGTAGCTAACAGCAAGGTGTAGGATAGCCAATCCAGTATAGATCTATACGCAAACCCACGCTCTCTTCAAGAGACTCTGGCTACAACCCGGGGCATGACAATTAAGGCATGCTTCCATACAGTGGATCACAATTGTTAACGTATTCATGTATATGTAATGTAATGTTACTTGTTCTAGTATCGTTGTATATGTTCTATTCCTAGTACAGTTGTATATGTACTCTTAGTAATAAGTATTGACTCATGAATGAACTGACTCGTTGATCTAGAAATTGTAGTAGTATGATCCTGTGTTACCCCGATGGTAACTTACTAATGATGTACTGATACGTATGAATAAAGGAGTACTTTTATGTCTATATCACATGTGATTGATGCAATAACTATAAGTATTTAACTTGTATCCCCCCCATAAAGTATTTAAAACATTTAAAATCATTTCAAAGGTTAATTAAAGGGGTATGAACTCACTTGCGGTGAGCGGTTTGGAATGTAGTGTCGGATACCGTGCTAGGTGGCAAACGGAGACTTGTTCACACGCACGAGCCTAGTTATCATATAATGAGCATATATATAACTAATTAGCCAAATAATAACTTAATGAAATAAGTTGGGACACTCAGGAACATGTAAACACTTGGTATAAGTGTTATAGGTCCTAATGGTTGCATCTAAGTTGCTACGGGACAAGGCTAAAGGGGTTTAATGTACCAAATGACCTTGTATATGAGTTTACTACCCAACAAACCCCACACAAGGAGTTTACGGTCGTAAACCCGTAAGTTTATGGTCGTGAACTCCACTCTTGGTGGTTTTGGGTGTTTTAAGGTGCTAAATGATTTCTAGAATAGGCCTAGCTTGGTGGTTTAATCCTTTGGGTAGTTTAGGGTATAGATAACACTCCTTTGAGGAGTTTACGGCCTAAAGACCATATCCCTTAGAGTTTACGGCCGTAAACTCTCATGGGATGGATGTTTTAATTCTTTCAAGTCTCTTGCACAAGTAGGATAATTTCTAGGCTTTTGATTTAGGCTAAGGGGAACCCTAGGCACACTTTGGTGCCTTTACTTGGAGTTTACGGCCCAAGAGCATTTCTTGGCCGTAAACTCCCTTTTAGGGATGATTTTGATGTGTTTTAGTCCCCATTTTAGCTACAAGTATTTGAGGGTTAAAGTCTAAAGCCTCAAGGGTAATTAGGACATATTTTAAGCCCTTGAAAATGGTGTTTACGGTCCAAGAAACTCTTGGGCTCCAAAAGCTATGTGTTCTTGATTGATTTCTAGCCTCAAATGATCCTCTTATTATGCTAAACTAGTTGCCTAACAAGGAATTGGGACTAGATAGCCTTAAAGCTCCATTTTAGAGTTTACTCCCCAAGAACGTTCTTGGGCGGTAAAATCCCGGATCTCATACATTAGACATGTAATCTAAGTTAATAAGCATAAAACAAACATTATAACACAACTAGAGAAGTGTACTCACGATTTGGGATGAAAATCCGAAGATCTGTGAGAGAGAATATGGCTTTTCTCTAGTTGGAAATGTGAATAATGAATGAATTTAGTTCAGAATTCTATTTATAGTCCTGAAATATTTTTGGCAAAAATATTTTTATTCCGGAAATGGACTATAACATTATGAAGTTTTGAAATGCTCAAGTTTCACAAACCCAGGAGCATCCACTCTCCTGATATCTCCTTAAACGGAAGCCCTAATGTACACAAACTTATTCAGAAAAGTATGAAAATCACTGAAACTAGACTAGCTTCTATTGAATAGATATTGTTCATACAAAATGGAAATTTCGGGTTGTCACAATACCGACTTTAGACGGGGCTTTTGGTCGCACCCGATCAAGTTGTCGTAACTCGATATGGTTGATTCTAGAAATGTTCCGATCACTAATATGAGGTGTTAGAATGAGTTCTAAAGGTATTAGAACACCCACTAAGTCATATTAGAAAATTTCTAATTAACGACTTAATTAAATGACGGAATCGAAAACGAAATTGGTAACGGCGATTGAATCATCGACATGAGTTACGAAAAGGGTTACGAACAATGGTACGAAATTTCGGGTTGTTACATTATCCCCCCGTTAGAGGGAGTTTCATCCCGAAATTCAAAGATTCGAACACAGATCACGAAGTGAAAAGAGATATAAGGATGAATCTACTGCTTCGGGTCTTCAAGCTCCTAAGTGAAATCGGGTCTCCGCTTGACATTCCAGCGAACCCTCACTGTCAGGATGTGGCTTTGTTACGCATGGTTAACCTCTCAATCCACGATCTCAATTGATTCAAACACAAAGGTTCAGATTTTCATTGGTTTTCATCTCCTCAAAGGAATTTACTAGGGTTTCGTCAGGTCGGCAAGCCTTATGAATAAAGATGCGGAACACCAGATGGTTGCTACTAAGTCCTGAAGATAGCTCGGAGAGGGCTATGGAATCGATTCCTAACGAAGATCTCGAAGGGTCTAAGGTTCCACAAGCTAAGTTTTCCGCACTTCCCAAGGCGTACTATGTCTTTCCAGGATAAGACCTCCAATAAGTGGGTACACTTTCACATGGCAGAGTAACTAAGGTTCCGATGGTTCTAAGGGAAACTTCTACGTGAGTCTATGATCATGGCCAACGGGACCCAAGAATCGACAGGTTTCCATGGGTGTTCCCGGTGTCGACTAATTCTTTATTGCCTTAGCTTTTGGAAAGGTTTACGAGTATGACTGTTTTGGTTGTCTACATGACCAAGAAAATGGTTCGACTGAAGGGCGCCACTACTACCTCGTAGTGATCGTATCATGCCCTGATTGCTGACTTGCACACATCGTGCTTACTGAGGTTTGGTTACGAGTAAATTCTCGGGATTAGGTTGATGCGAGACTGGACTACGCGTTCGGAAAGAATTCTCAAGAATTCTTCAGAAACAGCATCGGGAAAGGATTGTAGACTTCTCGATTCTTGGTGATCACTCGGACGAGAGATACATGGGAAAACTTTTTAAGCTTTGATGTACGAAGATCATGAGAGTCGGATTGGAGGGAAGTTAGAACAAACGGCTTTCTCGAAACTAGGAAAGACAACATGGATGAGGCTCGATCATTACATGCTAAGGGTGACATCAAAGCATCTCATAAAAAGTTTGCCAATAGGTCGAATGGAAAGAATAATCGCTCGGATTGAGAATACAATCTACGGATACGACACCAGCGTTCTCGTTCTCACGTGATATCCATCTCGAAAATATACATTTTCGGTTACTCGCAAACGACGGGGTTAGAAAATGTTCAAATGGATGTTTAACGAATTTCTTTCGGTGCTAGAATCGAAAAGAATCACAGGCATATAAATTTAACGAGGGGAAATATACCTGTGGCAACAGTGGGATCGGTGGTTGTCTCCTCTTGTCCTATCGCTAGAACTCTTCCGATGTTGCCACGTGTTACAGCCTTAGGACAGTTTCGCTTGAGATGCCCCACTTCTCCACAACCATAGCAGGTCCGACCAATTCCCGCTCCAGAAGTTTGACTTGTTGATTGAATTGGTGTCTTACAGTTTTTCGCCATGTGACCCTTTATGCCACATTTGTTGCAAATTACTTCGATACATGGACCGGAAGGAAGATGATGATAGTTGCACTTGTCACAACTAGGAAGGGTTCCAGTATACTTACTGGTAGGTTTCCGAGTTGAGGATCTAACAACAGAAACAGTCACAGGGGAAGTGGCAGCGTGAACTGCCACCGTTTGCTGTCTCTTTGAGACTCGTGCGATGTCTGACTTTTCTCTTTCTTCCCAAGTTTTCTTTTCTCCCCACTCCTCGCTGTCGGCTCAGGAGTGGTAGCTGCCTCCTCAAAGTCTTCACTATGATCGATTAGGATTTGAGCTAGACGTTTGGCGCTGTCGTATGTATCCGGCCTCGCAGCTATGACGTTTCCTTTAGTTGGCTGGGTCAGCCCCCAGATGAATCTCTCTATCTTCTTACTCTCCGGGGTAACCATTCCCGGGCAGAGTAATGCCAAGTCGTCGAACCTGGAAGTATAAGTAGTGATGTCGGAACCTTTCATCTTCAAGTTCCAAAGTTCATGTTCTAACTTCTGCATTTCGCCCCGATGGCAGTACTCAGCCAGCAGAAGTTCCTTCATGGCTTCCCAACCCATGGCGTTGGCTACAGGTAAGGTTAGGGATTTGACTCGGCCGTTCCACCAAGTCAAGGCTTTGTCGATAAAGGTGCAGGCGGCAAACTTCACCTTGTCTGAATCTGAACAGGCGCAGATTTCAAAGATGGATTCGATCTTCTCGAACCATCGGGTGAGGGAAATGACACCTCTAGTGCCATCAAAGGACGTGGGTTTGGCGTTCATGAAATCTTTATAGGAACCCTCTTTTCGGTGTCCCTGACTACTTTCATGGTTTTGGGTTTGCGTACCACCTCCCGAACTACCGCAACCGCTAGAGTTCCGTTGAGACATGACAGCTGTCACTACGGCTGTAACAGCTGCCTGGAATACTACAGGATCAATTTGGGGAGGAGGTGGTGGCGGAGGGTTGTTGGTCTTGGAGCTGGGTCTCTTTCTTGGAGGCATCTTGATCTAATAAGATCAAGAAAGAGAGGATGATAAGTCCTCTGAATTGAAACAAGAGATATGATAGATATATGTTGAATAAGCGATAAAGCAGGAAAGAGTTATCAAGAGGGAAAATTATCGCTAAAGGAATGATCAAAGAACAATGCATGAACGAGGATTTCTACCAAGGATTGGCTCGAGAAATACTCCCATAATATTTCATGATTCGCTACGATACTAGCTCGATGTTTGTGGTATTAGGGTAAGTTTTAGGCATGTTGCATACCACAGTCACTCCCAAGCACATGTTAGCCGTGTCTCGAATGAATATAGTTGGCCAGGCTATATTGATCCTAGACACGACTACATAACTGCCCAGGTTTAACCGCAGCGTACAACATCCATTTGCTTATGTTATGTTCTACTTGTAGTTACGGATCTCGACGATTCGGTATACTTATATACTTTTGAAAATACTTATATTTTGAAGGATACTTTTAGTTCAGAGCACTTAGGCCCCTTAATGTTTATAGTTTTATACCATGTAAGGTTTGGTATACTTCATTCACTATAAACAAGGGCTCTGATACCAATCTGTCACACCCCGAAAACCGAAGGCGGAAACATTTCCGGGGTTGACTCCACGTTGAGTATCAAATCCAATGTACATAGTAAGTAAAGTAAACAACCATTACATTACATATAGAAAAGTTTTAAATTTGTTTCAAAAGCAAAAGTTATACATGTGATACCATAGTATATATGAACAACACAAAACGAGTCTTCTGAGAACTCCTTCTTCGCACAAAAGGATCTTCGGGTACCTGTCTAACACGGACCTGAGAATACAAGCGGTTTGAAAATCAGCATAAATCTGGTGAGTTCATAAGCAGTTAGTTTTGCTGAAAATGTACGAGTTCCTTTGGTTTCCTGAAAAAGTGGTTATTCAAGAAAATCCCATATTTTCTTATGTAAAGTTAGTTTCCAAATCCAAAAGTAAAGTAAACAATGTACGATGAAAACATGATTGTTCTTGAGATTTGTAGTTCAGTTTTTTAACTTGTTATACTTTTCTAGTTACGTACTACTGTTACTCAGGAAGAACCCCATGTTCTCCTGACTGTATGTGTGTGTGAACTATTACCAATTCTGATTATGTTCGGTGTCCTTCCCAGGAAAACCCCATGTTTCCCTGACTGTGTGTGTGTGTATCTTTACCGGTTCTGGTTATGTTCAGTGTTCTCCCTAGGAAAACCCCATCTTTTCTTGAATGTGTGTATGTGTGTGTGCCTGACATCCTTGAACGTACATTAGCTTTACTATGTACATAAAGCTAGTGAATGAGTCTAAAGCGTTAATAATCTAGATTGCGAGTCCTTAACCATACTCAGACTAGATATGACTCGAGTCATGGTCAATATCCTTTTTATGACTTTCGTCACCCTTGAACCTTTCAGTTCGGCTATAGCTAGCAGCCAGGTGTGGGATTGTCAGTCCCGTATAAATCTATACACTCAAGCCACACTCTCCTACGTTCGGAGATTCTGGTTACAGGGTTAGTCCTCCACTATCTCGTGCCATGGAAGTGTTACAAGGACGTGTCTCCAATCTTTAAGATTACTCTTTACTTTTCGACTAGGAAAGTGGTATTTACGACTAGCTATGTTCTACGTACCTGTCCTTTACACTCGAGCCTAGGTGTTTTATTAAGGACATTTCACTCGAGCCTATGTGTTATCTAATGATGACTGTCCTTTACACTCGATCCTAGGTGTATTATTAAGGACATTACAAATGATATATATGTGTTATCTTATGGTGATTGTCCTTTACACTCGATCATAGGTGTATTATTAAGGACATTACAATTGATTTGTGTGTCATGATGGTGTTTATCATTCACACTCGAGCCTAGGTGTATTGTTAAGAACATACAGATGTTTTATGTTTTCTGATGGTGTCTGTCTTTTACACTCGAACCTAAGTGTTTTATTACAGACATTACAATATTTTATGTGTTCTATCAATATAAGTGTGAACAATCATATGTAAAGTATACAATATAACAGTGTATAATAAGAATTGAAAATCGGGTTAAAACAAACAACTCTGCAAGTTAAAATAGTTTGATAAAACGTTTTCAATTCTTAAAAATGTACAATTATGAAACCATTTAACTGAAATCATGTGATTGAGTACAAGATATTCTTGTACTTTTGCTTGTACTCCCCCACCTGAAAATATTGAAAAACCATTGAAAAAAGGGTAGGGGTATGAACTCACCGGACGCGGAAGTGTGTCGATTTCGGATGCTAAACGTCGAATCGAGGCCTGAGAACACGTGAGGTTCCTATGTAACAGGAAATGGCATACAAATATATCTAATTAGATTCACAAACTCTAATTAGATATGAAGTTACACTCCAACAAACGAAAACACCTCAAAACGGGTGTTTGGAGTGACCCGGGTGACATCTACGGACGGGAATTGAAGCGAGGGACTTGGGATTTGAGTTTACTCCCCAAGAGTAAACTTCCTAATGAGTTTTCAGCCACTAAACACATAACCACACGGCCGTGAACTCATGTCCGGGTGTTTTATGGTGCTAAAATGGTCAATATCATTTGGGAAGAGTTGGTACAATTTTATCTAAGGCATGGGATGGAAATTAAATCACCAATAACATCACTTAAGGGAGTTTACGGCCATAAACATGTAGTTTATGGCCGTAAACTCCTATACCCCTTTAGATTGATGATTTAATGGTCTTAGCTTAATCATATGTGATTCCAATAATTTTTACAAGCCTTGGATGGATTTTTGGGGGACTTTGGACAAGGATTTAGGAGTTTACGGCCCATGAACACCCTCATGCCCATGAACTCTTATGAAAGGGTGATTATATATGTTTTAAGGTCCAATACTTGTTTGTAAACACTTCTAGAATTTATCCCAAGGCTTTAGGTGTGTTAAAGTGGCATTTTAACACATTTAGAGGAGTTTACTCTCCAAGAACAATGAGTTTACGGCCCAAGCATGTTCTTGGGGAGTAAACTCAAGTTTACTCCTCTAAATTGATGTTCAAGGTGTTCCAAGGCCAAATCCATAATTCTACAAGTCGTATCTAAGCCTTGTTGGTGTTTTGGAAGGGTTTAAGGGCTTAAAAACCCCTTTAATATGTGTTTACTCTCCATGATATGGAGTTTACGTCCCAAGCTTGTTCTTGGGCAGTAAACTCATGTTTACTCTTCAAAAATTATGATTAGGGTGTTGTAAGTCCAAATTAGTAAGCCATATAGTCGAATCTAAGTCCCAAAATTGTTTAGGAGGGGTTTAAAGGCATAAAAACCCTCTTATTATGAGTTTACGGCCCAAGCATGCTCCTTGGCCGTAAACTCATGTTTGAGGTCCAAATTCACAGTTTAAGATCGGATTTGGAGGCTAATGAGGCTGTACAACAAGTTAGGGAAGGTACCTTGGTGATTAGAAGCCTTAAATTTGAGATTTGGACCCTTAAACTTGAATTTAGGAGAGAGGTTAGAGAGAGAGTAGTGATATGAAGCAAAAGCTTCAAATGAAGTCTTAGAACACTTTAAATAGTGTTCGGGATTTGGACACGATGAAATTCTACCCGATACCGGCTTTAGACGGGGCTTTTGGTCGCACCCGATCAAGTTGCCGTAACTTGATATGGTTGATTCTAGAAATGTTCCGATCACTAATATGAGGTGTTAAAATGAGTTCTAAAGGTATTAGAACACCCACTAAGTCATATTAGAAAATTTCTAATTAACGACTTAATTAAATGACGGAATCGAAAACGAAATTGGTAACGGTGATTGAATCATCGAAATGAGTTACGAAAAGGGTTACAAACAATGGTACGAAATTTCGGGTTGTTACAGTGGGTAATACATACATTTACAAGAAAAAGGGGTTTTCATTACACTAGAAGTAAACTAGTCAATACAATTTTGTGAGACAGTTGGCTTCACCGTACCTACCAGAGTACACACTAAAGTCCTGTATTATAACTACAGTCTCTTGTAGGAAGAGCGTGACACTTGTGTATAGATCTATACGGGACTGACAATCTCGCACCTAATTTGTTAGCTACAGTTTGACCAGGAGGTCTGGGGTGATAAATGCCGTACCATTTTGACGCCTGAAGAATGTCGTAACAAGCCATCTAGGTCGCTAACATGGTTATAATGACTCACTTGGGGTATTAACTAATATATTTGGCTTACGGGGCTAACTTATATTCAACCAGTTTTATTTAACAATAAAACTACATTACACTATTTTACAGTACAACCGGTAGTTCCAGAAACATACATTCAAAGAGTTTTACACAGTTACAACTACAATACATTATTTTCTAGTATAGTACAACTTACATTTCTATAAATATACATTCAAATGGTTTTATAAATATTAAAACTACATTATACTACTTTCAAGTACAACAATACTCATTCATTTTGGGTCTTAGGGTATTCTAAGACTACTGTTCATTTGACAAGAAAATATTGGATTTTCTAGAATCACACTCTTTCGTCTAACAAGGAAAACTGAAGGCAAATTTTTCTCATACAAACACTAATGAACTCACCAACTTAATTGTTGACACTTTTTCAAAACTACTTGTGTTCTCAGGAAATCAGTAAACAGGTACTCATAAGGATTTGATTTTTGAAGATGGGGCGTAGCAATGTCATGTCACATATTTTTGGTCATATATATTTGGAAATCAAACAAACAACGATTCAAATACAATGTAAAAACTTATAAGTTATCAATATGATGGTTGAAATGATTTGATTCAATTGTTATGATACTGTACATGAAGTCATCCACTCCCAGACGTTTCCGTCGTTTCTCGATTTGGGGGTGTGACATTAACATTCACAACAAACTATTACACTACTAATCATTATATGTATGTATGCATATAAGCCACCGTTACACATACGTTTACATTCTAACATTCACAACAACTCCATGTATAATAGACAATTTTTTCTTAATAAAATTAAGGTACAAGGTACGTAAATTGACCTTAATAACTTATATAGGTCAACTCATCAAATATAGTACATAAAAAACTCCAAACATTACAAGAAAATCAACAAAATAAAATCCATCACACATTACTAAATGTCAATTCCAAACAGAGAAACAATTGCAAATAAAATCCAAGTTGAGAACAGTTAAACTTCATTTGTTTGGCTTCGTCCTCTAAATCTTTGATTAATAACTTCATAATATTGAAGTTTTTGAGTATAGCAGATGTAATAATCTTAGCGTGATCAAACATTGGTTCTCAACCCAACCAATAAAGGCACATTTCGATCCCTTTACACCCCCACCTAAATTCGGGAAAAAGTTATAAAAGTAAATAAAGATGATGATGATGTTTCTACCTGTATAGGGCAGTAGTATATTTGTCTCCCATGAGTGAGGGATGTCCATGAGGTGTAAATTACAATAAAATTCCCACAATAGCATAAAATCATCTTCTACTTTGGTCGTGGATTAGAAATAACTGTTATGTTGCAAAAAAGACACATTTATAGTTGAAATTCAACTTTCTACTGCAAATTTGGTCCCTCAATAAGAAAAGACGAAAATGTCGATGTGTGAGGGGTACATGCTAAAGAAAATGGAGGCCATTTAACGCCTCATAAACTTAGGGATTAAACCCATAATAAAATCTTTAAAGAGTGTCTAGGTGTTCATCTAAAAATGACTTTTGTAAGATCCTGTTTCGAGAATTTCTTATTTCTGGATTGTGTACAATAAATGGAGTGGACTTAGGCTTCAATGGAATGGGATTTAGACTCTATTGGAGGTATATGATGTTGGACAAGTGATTTAAACCTTGGATTGTTCGATGGAAGCTGAGGGGTAAAATGGGAAAGGTTATGTTTCGGGCTTCTTGCATAATTTTTGATTTTAGTTCGAGATGTCTTTAGTCATAAGTATCAAGATATAATTGTAGACCTCGCTGATACCTTTCCATGGATATAAAGATCATTGAAAACAGAATTGAAACGAAGAAGTTATGACTGTTTGAAGTTAAGATAGAAAAAGGGAGTATGGCAGTACGTTGGACGTACACTAGCTAGTATGTTGGGCGTACTGTTGGGTTTTGAGCATTCTAACACTCCTAAGTGCACATGCAACCCTAAATACCTTGGATCTATGTTTTCTCTATTATACATGCAATTATGAACATCCAAGGTATTATCCTAATCTAGCATACAAAACAATGAATATAACAAGATAGAATACACACCTCTTTGATGTAGAATGTCTTCATGAAGCTTGAGTGCCTAGTGCCTCAAGTGTGACACCTCAAATGGTTCACACAACACCAAATACACATGAAATGACTTGAGATAAATCTACACTTCATGAAATCGGCTAGCCCTTCTATTACACACACTAGTGCCGATTTTAGTGAATAATATGATGCTTATATAGTGTGTTACAATTAGGGTTACACCATGTAAACCCTAATTGTCATGACCTTTCATTTCCATCACCCATGGGTTATGTAACCTCCATGGAGCATCCTATGGGTTTAACCTAACTTGATTATCCATGGAGCTTTGGCCCACTATATAAGTTATGGATGATTTGCACAATCATCCCATGTATTTAATTAGTCTTCTTTTGATCACATAATTAATTCTAAATTAACTCTTGATCAATACTAATTAAATATTATTATTCTTATTATTAATATACTAGAACTTATAATATATTAATAACCATAAGTGTCTTCTTTCTCTCATTTAGTCTATCCAAGTGCATGAGCCATGCAACCCAAATGGACCATTCCGGGTCGGGTCAAGTCTTAATAATTATAGTTATGGACTTAGACATTAATCCAACAGTCTCCCACTTGGATAAGTCTAAAACTATTATTGCGTATGACTTTAAGAACCGACTAGCAATCGTAGTTCTCAAAAGCTTATGTCGAACTCTGACCTTGTAGATGAACTCTGACCTTTGTCAATGACTTGTCCATTAGATAAGGGATCATATATTCCTCCATTCTAGATATCATATGGACTGAGACATGGATTATAATCATTCTCTCTGTCCATTTGTTGTTTCCCGATTTCCGATTTATGACGACTGACTAATTGAACAAATCAAATCAGTCCTGGCCCGGCCGAGCACTTCCATTTGTCATCATTAAATCATCGAGGGGCCCACAGATATCGCTTTTATCCTGAAGGTAAAAGGAATTGATAAACTTCGACTCATATGGCTTGTTATACTACTTGTTGAATCATACACAAAGCCACGCTTTATAACATCAAGTTACCAAAAGTGTTTTCGTGCAATCAATGTACAACCAACTCATAGTAACAACTCATATCTCTAGGTTTGAAGAATATAAGATATTATCGGCTCATGATCACTCGTGATAAAATCCATCAAGTGATTCTAATGAGCGCGGGTTGAATCCAATACTCAGAAGTTATGAGCACTCATGAGTGTTGTAGCCCTTTGTCCAACATCTTAGACCTCTATAAGCCAACCCATGACTGTCACACCCCAAAACCACGAACGGCGGAAACGTTCTGGGGCGGAGGATGTCATGTATGCATCACAACAAATGTAAAGTAGTAAACAAGCAACAACATCATCCATTGCATTAATAGTATAATTTTAGTTACAAGTGTTTTCTTTCATAGTACAAGACAGCATGATAACTGATCAAAATAAAAGACGAGTCTTGACTGCTCCGTCTTCTCTAAACCTTGCATCAACACCTGTCTATTTGTAACCTGAGAATACAAGTTATTTTGAAAGAGTAGATCAGCATTTAAGTTGGTGAGTTCATAAGTATTTAATGTCATTGCTTTGATTAGTTGATATGAAAGACTGGTGAATGAATGATGAAACATTTAGTATAAGTATGAAAAGCTCTAGAAAATCCCATATTTCCTACTAGTATAAAAGTAGTCTTCTACCAAGACTCGAATGTTTTGAAAGTAGTCTTTTACCTAGACCTGACTGTTTTGAAAGTACGCATCTCTTGAAAATGTGACGGTTTTTCCCTGTTTAACTCTTATTAGTAGTCCCTTAAGTATACCTGAAATGGTATCAACCTAAAACATCCGTAGATTGTTCATTTACCTCTGTTGCTAACAGCCGGGTTTAGGAATAGTTAGTCCCTTATGTATACCCGCGATGGTATCAACCTAAAACATTCGTAGATTGTTCATTTACCTCTATTGCTAACAGCCGGGTTTAGGAATAGTTAGTCCCTTATGTATACCGCGATGGTATCAACCTAAAACATCCGTAGATTGTTCATTTACCTCTGTAGCTAACAGTGGTTGTCGGAATGGTTAGTCCCTCAAAGTATCCTGTGGTACTAGGAGATAAAGTTCCAATCTATCTCGTCGATGATGTGATTGTATCACAAGGTAAAGATAGAAAGGAGAACGATATAACCGTATCTAGACATATAACATGTAATAGTAATTTGCCATATAATGTCTATGTAAAAGTATTCATGTATAAGTATTCATGTAAGAGTATTCTTTCATATAACATGTAGTAGTAATCTGCCCTATAATGTCTATGTAAAAGTATTCATGTATAAGTATTCATGTAAGAGTATTCTTTTATATAACATGTAGTCTAGACTCATGAATGAACTGACTCCGGTGTAATTTCTTGTAGTAGGGAAAATGTTTTGTTTACTCTAAACTATTCCTATAATAGTTTACTAGAATGTAATTGATGAGTGACCAAGTAGGTTTATACACCATTGCTACCTAAGAGTATCGGAACTAAATTAACTGATGGAACATTTATGACCATATATGTATACATGATATATAACTAATATTTAAACGACTTTCGGACGAATACCCAATATCCCACCAGACCACATCTCAAGGCGCGAAAAGGAAATAGGGTGGAT
Organism: Lactuca serriola; assembly: GCF_051521515.1. Classification (NCBI taxonomy): domain Eukaryota; kingdom Viridiplantae; phylum Streptophyta; class Magnoliopsida; order Asterales; family Asteraceae; genus Lactuca; species Lactuca serriola. The sequence goes on along the minus strand of NC_136416.1, from coordinate 130,564,604 downwards.
AGCCTTTCTAAGTCTTTTAAACATTTCTTATATAACTATACATATAGAGGCATGCAATTTATAATATAAAAGCATAAGGAAGTTTTGTAAATCCGTTGAAAAGTCTAATAAAGCATTTGTGACTTGATGTCGGTTTATAAAATGATTGAAAGTATTTTGTTTGATAAGACAGTTTAAGTACACGGAAAACCATTGTTTGAAAACACCTTTGTAACCGAGTTTGAAAGGAAGCTTACAGTGTGTAAGACAGTTTGATGACGAGCAATAAACATGTAAAACGTTTAAGAAAGTCATTTGAAGTAATATGTTTAGTAAAAATGTTAAACTTGTAGTAATTCCATTTGTATACTAGTTATAAATCCCATATGATTGTTTTACTAACAACAAGTATCCCAAAATATTGATGTTTTTCGTGCCAAAATAATCGTATGTTTATAGTATCGAAGGTGGACACATATACATACAGTATAAGCAGAGTGTTTGATTTGTATATAAATAGCAACACTTTTCATTACAAAAGATATGATGTTATCGTGATACGTTTTGCATACGAAAGTTTCTTTATAATAGTTATAAATCACATGTGATTCCGTTGATAAAAAGTGTATAACGAAACTTTATATAACATACGATAATTATCGCGTGTTTTACTTGTATTCCCCCCCCCCTTTAAAAGCATATAAAAACATTTATAAAACATTTAAAAGTGTGGATTATAGGGGTATGAACTCACCTGAAAGTTTGAAGATAGCGAGATGGAAAACCGGGCAGAGTTTCGTCTCGGGAAACAGATTTTTCTCGGGATTCTCGGGAATCTCGGGAGTAAAATCGACCCTTGGGACTTGAGCAAAAAGGCCAGAGCTTCGGGTTTGAACGGGCATGGAAAACGAGGCAAAACGCAAGAGAAAAGAGGAGAATTGAGCAAATTTCCCGGAGACCCTCGCATCACTATTTATAGTGGTGCTGAACCGCCTCGGTACGCTGGGCGTACGAGGGTACGCAGCGCGTACGAGACGTCATCGCTTACGCACTTCGGATGGGACGGCGGGTCGGTAGCTTCGCATAGGGCGACGTGGACGATCCGAGGCCTTCGATCTGAGTACGCGGGGCGTACGAGGGTACGCAGGGCGTACTCCGGTCCTATCCGATGACTCCCCTTAGGATAATACCGGGAGTTTTTATTTAAATTTATATTTATTTTAAATAAACTTCTAAAATTCATATCTCCTTCATACGAACTCCGTTTTCGACGTTCTTTATATCCACGTGAAGGTGAGACTAAGATCTACAACTTTCGTTTAGATTCCGTTGGCAAATTTTGAAATAATTTTTATTATTTATTTATTAAAATGACGTGATTAAGAAATTTCTTTAAAAATTCATAACATCTTTATCTGACGTCGGTTTTTGCCATACTTTTTACCGCTGAAATACCATTGACGAGACCTTCAATTCTCGTTTAGCTCATTCCGGCCAAAAGTCGCTCGATCTCCGATTCGAGTTTTTACATAACTTCGTATTGCCGTTTTTCTGTTGGAAAAACTTAGAATGGTCATAACTTCTTCGTTATAACTCGGATTTTAGTGTTCTTTATATGCTTGGAAACCTTGATACGATTCCTTCTACTTTATTTAACCCAAATAAGATTTTAGGAAAGTTAAATTTTGACCTAAATTTGACTTGCGTTCCATCATATCGTCTTGAAATATCGGGTTGTCACAATGACAGTCTTAATTCATATCTACTTCCAACATATGACCGACTATGGATGGTTTGAATAACTTAGTCAATCAGGAAGAACGACCTAGTTATTCTGGAAGTCAAAACATGCAAAATGAAACACAATAATAATAGAATCTAATATGGTCTCAGAACTTATGAATATAAATAAAACACCTTTTATTTATCACCATATGATTACACATTATTCCTTGTATACTGTTTCAACTATCAACTTTATTCTTGAATTTAAAACAATAGTTGTCCCATGCTCCAAGCATGTACACTATGTTTCTAAACACCAGTCATGCCATACACCAAGTATGCATACTATGTTTGTCTATGATCTTTAGTTTGTGAACTAGATTAGTTAAACATAACTTCAATGATTCTCTTTTCACACTCCTAAATCCTTACTGCAAATGCAAGAATTCCAAATTCATGCCATTTACTAAAATCTGTTAGATTCTAAACTTATATGCATTGAACCTCTTGTAATGATTATGCACAAAGTCAGAAAGACTTGACAACAAACATTACAGAGCATTCCAATGGAGATCAACTCCTTGGAAACATCCTTCTTGCATTAAGTTTCCTAATCTTACACAGATTGAATAATTTCTAACTTTGAAACATTTCCATATTCCATTTTGACTATCACTTCTGAACAAGAGCTGCCTCTTTACAGATTATGTCAATATGGTCCTTCCAGAATTATCACTATATTTCCAACTGTCCTTAAGCAACCAATCTTTGGTAAACCTTAGATTGTCCTCGACAATTGTTTAATCCTTTTAGTCATATCCAATTCTAGACCTTTTCCCTTCTTAACGCCCCAGGCATTTGGAAAATTTTAGAAAGGATGAATATATCACATGTAATCGATCCTATATCTGAAGCATATGGATGAATATAGCACATGTAATCGATCCTATATCCGAAGAATATGGGACACGATTCATGATGTCTCACATAAAGACTAAACCAGTCTTTTGCTATACCATTTCCATTTCCATTTGCCAAGTTCTCATAATTCAGATTATGAAAAGGGATGTCGTAATCATAATCGAATTTTAGAACGCAAATAATGGACCCATATACAGAATTTTCTTATGATATATATATATATATATATATATATATATATATATATATATATATATATATATATATCCTTGACTAAATGATTAAAACCTCACGATCTAAGCTTATAGATTTGAGATGAAGTATAATTTCCTCTCCCTTAATTATAGCAAAACAACTCTTTCCCAATCGAAACCTTTTGTTTTCTATAATTAACATTGCTAACTTGCAATACTTATCATAATTATCATGCTCCCACTAACATGATGGTTATTATCATAATACTTATGCTCCCACTAGCTTTGACATGTACTCAGAAATCAGCTGACTTTCTTACCAAAGTTCAAATTTCTGTTACTAGATTGTTTTGATAAGTCTTTATCAAAATTATACACCTTATCTTAGATAGCTCATAAGTGTGTGTAAACAATTTAAGAACTATGAAAAGGGATGCCGTAATCATAGTCTCGATTGTTTAGACCTTTGCCACTTCTCACAAGTCCATGTTAGTGTGTCGGTTAACCACGCACGCTCCACTAACGACTTTGAGAACTACAAATATCACAATTGCTATCTACTTAAAATCTACTTAGTGAAAGAATTTCCTCACCATCATTTTCATGAATCAGAGAGAAACCTTATGACACTTAGATTTTATAGTGTATGTGTTCTTATCCATGTGAATTGTCAAAACCATAGTCACAAGACAAGGATAATGACAAATCCAAACTCATATGGACTGAACTCAATCTTAATTTCTTGCCATCTGGCAGCTCAAGGACCTACCATTGCTTCCAAGTTGTTATGCAACCAATTGAGAACTCTAAGAACTCATATGCAAAGCCAACTTTAACTGGAATGAGCACAGAATATGTCAACACGATAGGTTAGAAACCTCATGTCGTGTGCTAGTGAAGAACTTCAGGGTTTATTCTTGATTAGTTCTTGAGACTTTCAAGACCTTTAAGACTCCCACTGTCCTCTTGACCTATAAGACTCCCTTGTCAAACATCCAAGAGATAGTGCGGATTCTAATCAAGACAAACACTTCACACAATTGGCCTTAGTTGGTCTTTGCTTTATCCAAAACATCACAACTTACCAATTTCAAATGTACAAGGGTAGAAAACTTTTACTCTTACATTTGACAAGTGTTTTAAACCTTGTTTAAGACATGTCACTCAAGTTACAATCTTGGAGTATGACTCTAAGACTTATATTGGAATGAAGTATGACTCATCTTCTTGATTTAACCATTTCAACAATTCAAGTTCCTCTTCTTAGTCATAAGAATGCACTAAGATTTCCTTAGCGAACTAATTTTGATATGGTTTCTTAATCATTAAGATGATCACAAAACTGATACTAAAGTACTCTCCCATCTTTTCAGATTTGAGAAACTTTTATCCTTCTGCCTAATTTGATTCTTCTTATTCGCTCTGCCATACATTGGAACCTTTTCCAATGTCTCAGAGTTACACTTAAGCTTGTAAGTATAACCATATTTACTGAGCTTTAGTAAACTATGACGAATAGTCTTATCAATCTTTTGTGGTGGACTAAATCAGTGCACAAGAATGTGTACTCGATCCCTTAGTCCTTTACTTGACTCACACATCCATGTGACCGAGTAATTAGTCTTAATTTTCCAATACTTGAAAGTTCTCATTCATCATGCTATATAACTTGCATGATTCCAAGTTCCGGTCCAATTGAAACTTGGGTGATGAGAATCTTTCCTTATTTGGTAAATTTTGACATTACCACAAATGAAAGAATCAATTTCATATTTCCACTCTTGCTATTAATGGAATCATATAAGCAACAATTTTTCCTCAAATGCCATTGTAAGGATATTTTAAAATAAATAAAATCAAAAATTTTTCTTTTATTTTAAAACTTTGCGGAAAAACTTATCCTTACAATCCATATGAAAACTTGTTGTTATCTATTCCTAAGCAATATCTCATAACTCCTAAGAAGTAGCTCAAGAATCCGATCTTTAACCTATGCGATAGAAATCCATCTACGCGATCAGATTCAGCATATTCTTTCTTTAAGTTTCTTAACTTTTCTTTGATTCTTAAAACATCAACATGTGACCCAATCACATCATGTATCAAGAATCTCTGAATAGAAACTTAGCAGAGTTAGATAGTGGACTTTACCTGAAGTAGAGTCAAACATCCTTAGGTAAAATTGGCAGCTTCGCAACCAATGCCCCTTCCTTTGGCAATATAAACATATGGACCCTTTGGTAATGGTACACGGGACTATCACAGACTTAGCCTTTCTCTTTACCATTTGGTCAACCGAGTTGACTATGGCCGATCCCTTTCCACTGGGAAGAGAGAGCTTTACTAGATATCCAATGTCATCATTGTCAATGTCCATAAAGTTTTAGGAAGTTGATCTTAGCAAATAGATAAGATCATTAAGGGTCTTGTCATATTCTATTTCATAGGAATCCCAAAAGAACTCTATGTGACTTAGAAAGTGATTGAGCCACCAACTTTCTCAAGACTTTGACACCCAACTCTCTCGGCTTGTCAATATGACTACATCTCCAGGATGTGACCACACATAGACCTTTACTTGCCAATAGGGCTTGAGTGACCTTAAACTTTTCAAGAACTTGTGGGTTAAGGAGAATAATTGGAGGAGGTGAAAGAAGTATGATTTCCATGGGAGATCATCTTCATTTAAGAAACCTTGTTTCAAGAGATTTGGGAAGATCATAAATGTCTAAACCAGACATCTTTTGGGAGATATTCAAGATAGTTGATCTAAAGTCCTTAATATGACACCCAATATGAAATATTATGGCTAGGACCCAACAAACTATTTTATAACTTAGAAGAGGGATGTCGTAATCCAAGCTATAAAATATTTGAAGGTAGGTGAATGACAATTCACCAATTTCCATCATGAAAAACGAAATAATTTATTAGGTTTTAATTGGATTTGAAACTCCTAGATCTTTGAGATTCATTGAACTTTCAATGGCATGTTTCAATCTCGAGTGTGCCCCTCAGGTTTTGTGACTGGGATGCCGAGGATCACAAAACAAGGTGTGAAGTAATCATGCAAATTACTTGGTACCCTTAAGTGTTTACCCCTCAATCGATGTGCCGGTTAACCACACAAGCTACACCGATACTATGATAAACATTAAGTTACCCTTTTCCTACCTTGTTTAATACGAGTTAGTGTGCCGGTTAACCACACACGCTCCACTAACCGACTTAAACAAACTGCAAAGTGTAATTTCATGTATTAGCACCTTATTCACATTTTCCTAAATAACTAAGATTGGGTATTAATAAAAGGTTTAGTTACTTAGTATTTATCATTAATACTTTTAGTGAAGGGAAAATTATAGTCCTTGTCCTACCCGTTCGGCTAACGACCCTCCACCAGTCAAGGAAGCAGCGGGTGAGAGTGGACACCCATTAAACTACCATTTTATAGGCAGTAACCTTATACCCCCCTTAGACCGGCTTCGTGAATGAGGCCTACTAACGGTAAGACTGACTTGCTCTTATACATATATATATATATATATATATATATATATATATTATTAACTTATAATATTATAAAGTATAAGGGTTGAATTTTAACTTTTAAAATTCTAAGGGCTAACTTGGAATTAAAGTATTCATAAGTGAAAACTTTTCTAATTCCAAAACTTGAGGGCAAGTTTTGAAACTATTCAAAACTAATTAATTTCATAACTTATGAGTTTAAAGTAGTTTTAATCCAAAAACTCTTCAAGTTCCATAACTTGAGGACAAGTTATGGAAGACTTTAAATTATTAAAGAATGTAACTTTTTATTTATTTTATAACTTATGGAATTAATAAGGTTATATATTTTATTAATTAATGAAGTGACTCTTGAACCTCCATAACTTAACGACAAAACTCTTCATTTTTTGTAACCTTTGCCAACTTTTATGAGTTTTATGAAACTTAAATGTGACTTTTCATATAACTTGAGGACAAGTTACAAAAACAAATTTTAGAATCAACTCTTAGATTAAAATGGATTGAAAAACAACAATTTCACATAACTTCCTATTAATCTAAGCAACTCATAAGAACAAGATAATTCAAATCAAACTTATTCATGTAATTAGTCTAATCCTTAAACTAATACAAAACATGAATCTATTGACAATTATCTTTGAAATTGGATTAGCATGAACATTACCACATCAAAAACAAGTTTATAAGTCCAAAAACATCTTAGGGTAATGTTCCTAGTCCAATTCCAACCAAAAAAGTCGAATATATACTGTCTGGGGGTCTAACTCGTCGAGTGCACGAACCAACTCTGTGAGTTGGATGCATTTTGTCTTGGACTCGGCGAGTCCATTCATGGACTCGGTGAGTCTGTTGGGCAGACAACATCAAAACTCGATTTTTCAGCTACTTTTGCAAGTATAACAAGAAAACAAGCCTAGTCTATGATACCACTGTTGGGTTTTGAGCATTCTAACACTCCTAAGTGTACATGCAACCCTAAATACCTTGGATCTATGTTTTCTCTATTATACATGCAATTATGAACATCCAAGGTATTATCCTAATCTAGCATACAAAACAATGAATTTGATAGAATACATACCTCTTTGATGTAGAATGTCTTCATGAAGCTTGAGTGCCTAGTGCATGATGCCATGCAACCCAAATGGACCATGTCGGGTCGGGTCAAGTCTTACCAATTATAGTTATGGACTTAGACATTAATCCAACATGTACTAGGTTGAAGGAACGCGTTTTTAGGGCATTATGCTAGGCGTAACTTTAAGTATGTTGGGTGTACCGCCGCAGAGTAAAAATCCTATTTTCATGGTTTTGAGCCCTATTTAAGGTCTCTAACCCCTTAGGGGTCCTTCCTATCTTGAGGCTCCACCCTCTTAAGCCTCTAACTCGAAACCCTAGCCTCCTCTCACTTATTTTTAGCATTGACATCATTTATGAGCTTATTTCTCCATTAGAAAGTGAGATCTTAAAGAACAAGGTGGTGACAGTTGTAACACCCTGTTCAGGATCATTTTGTGATTCAGGGTCGTGGGTCGGAAGTCGATTGTGTAAAGGCTTTGGGATTTAAGGAGGTGATGTTTAGACCTTTTTGAAGGAGCTAATGATGGTTATGATGTAAACCCTTGAATTTTGTTTTGGAGTCAAAGGGTAAAACGGGAAAACTCATAGGCAGAGTTCTTGCATGAAATATGAATTTTTGTTCGAGAAGTTTTTAGTCCAAGATATTTAAATAATATTGTAGAGCTCTTCAATAACTTTATATGGATATAAAGGTCGTCGAAAATGAAGTTGGAACGAAGAAGTTATGACCGTTTGAAGTTAGGGCATCCCTAGTACACTAGGTGTAATTTGAGTACGTTGGGCGTACGCGATCAGTGCCAAGCCCTATTTTCATGGTTTGATCCCTATTTAAACTCCTTAACTCCCCCAAACCCATTCCATTCTCAGCCTCTACATCTCCAACATCCTTTCTTGTAACCCTAACCCTAGATTGAGCCTTATAAGCAAAAAGAATGTGTTTTTAAGTGCTTTGGAGTGTTCTTGGTGCACCTTGGAGAAGAAGGAACTAATTGAAGAAGTGTTGGTTGCATTAGAGCTTGTAGATCCAGACTTTGTTCACATTTATCTTTCTTCTAGAGGTATAAAGTTTGAATCTTGATGATGAAATTGTTAGATCTAGCTAGTTTTGGGTGTAATGAGCTTTTGGTTACTTTAAGTGCATAAATTTTAGATCTTGAACATTTGTGACCTTGTTATGGATTACGTTGGAAAATTTATCCATCTAAAAATCATTTTGATTCAGATATAAAGGTTGGAGACTTGTACTTAATGGATTAAGTTGAAAAAGATGCACTTTTGGGTCCCTTTAAGACTTAAAGACTAGATCTTGTTTGTTGGGACCATTATAATGGATAAAGTTGGAAAATTTATCCATTATGGAGCTAGTATGAACCATAAAAATGTGATCTTGGCCCTTCTATGCCTCCATACAAGAGTTGTGGTGTCTTATTGGGTTAAGAACTTAGGGTTTTAGACATTAAGCACTTTATAGCCATGCAAAGTCATAAAGTTGGAAACTTTATGACTTAGGACATCATTTTGGGCTTGGATATGAGTTTTGGACATAAGGGCTTGATGGAATAAGCTCTTAATTGAGTTTTGGAACTGGGTTGCATATGATGGGCGTAACAGGTGGTACGTTGCAAGTACGCGGTCAGCGCCCTGCTTTTGGTCAACATCAAAGTACGCTGGGCGTACTCTCTTGATATGTAGGGTTTACTCTGCTGGGAAGAAATATTGACTTTTGGACCTTGAACATTGACTTTGTCTTTGACTAGGGCTGACCAAGTTTAACCTAAGGGAATTTTTTGGTAATTTGATTTATAGTTTGAGATTTGGGTTCCTGTTAATTGTATAGGTGACCGGTAGAGATAGCTTTTAGAGTAGTGATCAGTGCAACTATTCTTTCAGACTGTGAGGTGAGTCTCCTTACTAGATCTATGGGTCGAAAGCACCAATGATGGCCCATTAGTTTGTTATGTAGAATGCTAGTTGTCTTTGTGATACTTGAATAGAAGACCAGGATCTGGCCCCTGAAAATTGTATGAAAGACCAGGATCTAGCCCCTAACACTTTTATGTATGCCCGGGATTTGGCCCTCGATATTGCAAGGAAAGACCATGATTTGGCCCATGGCAGGAAATGATTGTAAGACTATGATTTGACCCATACATTCACTTCCTTATGTACGGTATGTTATACTTTGGGGAACTCACTAAGCTTTGTTCTTACGGTTTCATATTTATGGTTTCAGGTACTTTCGGTTCGAAAGGGAAGGGCCCGACGTGACTGCACAGCATCCCCCAGAGTTTTCCACATTAGCAATTAATGATATTACTTTGATGTTTAAATGATAAATTCACTTTGATCAACTATGGAACAACTCATTTGTATGATTTATTGTTTTAAAAATGGAAAAAAAAATTACCTTGGATCTTCAGGACGTTACATGACAAAGTGTATGGAAGAAGGATTCAAGCATAGATCCAACAAGATTAAATCATTTTATGGACCTTTCTGAGTAAAAAGCTTCAAACTTGCTTATCAGTTTCTTAGATCTTGTAATTTTCATATTTGTCACTTTAGTGCATAAAGCTTAGATCTTGAAAGTTTGTGACCTTGTTATGGATAAAGTTGTAAACTTTATCATCTAAACATCATATTGATTACGATCTAAAGGTTGGAGACTTGGACTTAATGGATTAAGTTGAGAAAGATGCATTTTTGTCCCTTTGAGACTTAAAGACTAGATCTTCGTTATTTAGACCATCCTAATAGATAAAGTTGGAAACTTTATCCATTATGGAGCTATTAGGAACCATAAAAATATGATCTTGGTCCCTTTCTTCCCTCCATGCAAGAGTTATGATGCCTTGGTTTGTATATTAAGTTAGACTTTTGGTGTGTGGACTCCTTCTAGCCATGGAAGGTCATAAAGTTGGAAACTTTATGACTTAGAATATTATTTAGGACTAGGTTTAAGCTTTAGACACGAGATCATAATGAAATAAGCACTTAATGAAGGTAAATGGAATTTGTCGAGTATGATGGGCGTACCTGGTAGTACGCTATCACACCCTAAGCCTAAACGGCGGAAACATTCGGGGGCGGAGGACGTCATGTGTAGTATCATAACAATTGAATAGTAAAGAAAGCCAACACAATCATCATATACGTAATTGAAAAAGTTACATCATTGTATGAGTTACATGTTTCAAAATGTCAATTACAATATGATGTCAAAAGATTTATTTAATGCCTTAGTGTCAAATCTTCAAAAGTTGTTGATAACCTGTTTTACTAGTTTCTGAGAATACAAGTTATTTGAGAAAAAGTGTCAACATTTAAGTTGGTGAGTTCATAAGCATTTATATGAATAAATGTATGTCATTCATTGAGTTGAAATCACGTTTGTTTACAGAGAATCTGATATTTTTATATAAAATAAGTTGTAATTCGTTTGTTTATAAAATGGAAATGTTTATGTCACACCCCCAAACCAGAACGGTGGAAATGTTCGGGGGCGGAGGACGTCATGTTCAGTATCATAACAATGCATAATAGTAAAACAAGCAACAACATCATCTATTGCATTAATAATATAGTTAATACAAGTGTGTTCTGAATGCATTTGTAAGACACCAAAAATAGAAATATCAAAATAAAAAGCGAGTCTTGAACATCCTCCGTCTTCTCAAAACCTGGTCTAGTGTACATGTCTACTGGTGACCTGAGAATACAAGTTATTTTGAAAGAGTATATCAACATTTAAGTTGGTGAGTTCATAAGTATGTTAGTGTCAAATGTTTGCATAAGTTTGATGAAAATGTTTGTAAGTGTTTAATGTAAAGTTTGTAAGTTTTTGATGTAAATGTTTGTATACTTCTAGAAAATCCTATATTTTCTACTAAAATGGAAAGTAGTCTTCTACCAAGACCCGATTATTCTGTATGTTTGTGCTTTTGTAAAAGTGAGTGTTTTTCCCAAGTGTATGACTATTATTACCAGAAAATAGTTTGCATTAACTTTTATGTGAGAAGATCACTATATGAATGTAATGGGAAAAATGAAGATGTACATTAGTATTGTATAAAGTAACTACTGAAGTACTAACTACCTAAAACCAATTTGTTTAACTAAGGTAAAATGTGATGAGATTATAACCATGCTTGATTGACTAGTATAAAACACGACGTTCCAAAGACATCGAAATGGTATGACATTTCTCACCTGTAGACCTGCAGGTCCCACTGTAGGTAGCAGCAAGGTGTAGGATGGTCAATCTCGTATAGATCTATACACAAACTCACACTCTCCCTCCAGGTGACTCTGGTTACACAACGTAACACATCAGTATATTGCCATGCCATGAAGTAGTGGCTCACATTAATGTTATCATATTCTTGTATTAGTATGTATGTTCCTTCCTGTTCTAGTGTATAGTATGTTCCTTTTATTCTATTGTATATTATGTTCCTTCTGTTCTTGTTATAGTATATTCTTTTTATTCTTGTTATAGTATGTTCTTTATGTTCTTGTTATAGTATGTTCCTTCTTGTTCTAGTTATAGTATGTTTGAATTGACTCTTGTAAGTAGTAATCCTCTAAACTATACCTATTATAGTTTACTAGTACTGTTGTTTGAATGTCATTGATGTATAGAAAAGACTAAATTACTTACCAAGCAACTAAGTTAGGTATAATCCTTAAAATGGGTTTAATATTCACATATCTATTCAATAAGTATAACTATGATTTAACCGACATTCAAACTAGTGATCCTACCCCGAGCCCACAACCAAACAAGGAACAGGAGTCAAGGTTTCTAGCAATAGTCCTAAGTCTATTAAAGCATACTTATAAGTAAATAGATAGACGAATATGATTTTATATAAAAGAAGTTTATAAAAGCTTTAAAGTGTTTTCAACAAGTTAGAGTATAAGAAATCCTTTTGAATGTAGTTTTCACATGTAAATGATTAACACAATATCATTGTTTTATACATGTATTCCCCCCAGAAATCATTTAAAAACATTTAAAAGTGTAATTATAGGGGTATGAACTCACTTGTAGTGAATGATTCGAATGAAAGATCGATATAGGATGCTAAGTATGCCAAGTGAAGTCTCGAGCACAAACGGATCGTATTAAGCATATAATGACACATATATGTACACCATTAGTGTATATAACAACTAATCATGTAAGGGAAACAACCTTAGGCACTAGGAAACACTTGCAATGAAGTGTTACAATCACATATGATTGTTTGAAGGGAGTTCACGACCACACAAGGATGTGATCATGACCTTAGAAGGGTTCACGACCATAGAACACATGATGTGTTCACGGCCCAACATTGTTCTTTTGAAGGGTTCACGGCCATGGAAGGAGGGTTCATGTACACACCATGATCTTACGAAGGGTTCACGGCCCAATGAAGTGTTCACAGCCATGAACTCTTGAAGATCTTGCAATTTGGTGTTTATTTCATGGGTGGAATCAAGTGCTTTAATGGACAACAAGTTTATGGAAGAGATACTTACATTTTGATAGCTTTGAGTAGTGTTCACGGTTGAAGAAGTTGAGAGAAAATGGGGTATGTTCAAGGCGAGAGTTGAAGGAGTTGAAAAAGTGAATAAAATGAGCCAATTTCATATATATATATATATATATATATATATATATATATATGTGTGTGTGTGTGTGTGTGTATGTGTGTGTGTGTATGGGAGTTGTTCACGGCCATGAGCCTAGATGTAGCCGTGAACTCCTTCTGATGGAGTTTCCGACTCAATTGCAACTCAAAGAACTCAAGCTAACATTTCCTAACACACAAACCTTGAGTGTACTAGGCTTAGAACTCATAGACTAACCCTTAGCAAGGCTAAAAGATAACAGAAACAAGTCTGACTTTTGATTAAATTGATGGACTTTACAAGATAGAAATTTCGGGTTGTCACAGTTTATCCCGGAAAATCCTATATTTTCCATAAAGCTAAATCGTAAACTGTTTGTTTGTAAGGTAATCGTATTTATCCCGAAAAATTCTATATTTTCCCTAAAATAGAACTGTAGTCTTATACATTCCAAGACCAAAAGTGTAAGTATATGTGTCATACTTAGTTTAGTAGTATGCAGTTTTATTCGTAAATTAAACCGTTTGAAGAGATATGTATTTACGTAAAATAAGCGTATTATCGATTGTACGTAAAAATAATGTACTGTCGTTTATCATGAGAGTTTTCATAATCGTGTTGAAAATGAATTGCCTACCTCGACGTTCTTCAGGCGTCGAAAAGATATGACATTTGTCACCCATAAGATGCCGGTCTGGCTGTAGCTATTAGCCAGGGTGCAGGATCATCAGTCCCTTATAGATCTATACACAAGTATTACGCTCTCCGGGAGGAGACTCTGGTTATAAATCAGGACTTCCATGGATACCTTTGGTAGGTACGATAAAGACGAACGACTCACAATTTTCCAACGAGATACGTGTTTTTGTAATGAAAATATTCATGTATGAAATTGTTACTCTTTTCGTTATGTTTATAATATATAAAAATAATCGTATTTTTATATAATCGTTTCCTTGCCCCAAAAGGGTAAAATAATGTCATTGATTCTCAAACTATACATATTATAGTTTAAAATGTATTGTTTCGTTGAAAATTATAACCGTTTCGTTTTAATGCATTTTGCTTGTAACCGTTTGCAAATTTGGTAATAACGTTATGTCGCATGTTTGATATTCTTACGTAAGAGATACTTAAACGTAATAAAATATAAACCATAATTTGTATATTAACACAAGTTTCTTGTGTTTTACTTGTATTCTCCCCCTTAAAACATAAAAAAAAGTTATTAAAATGTAGGGGTATGAACTCACCTTGTGTGTAGTCGAGTTTTAGATAACGAGACTAGAAACGGTGATCCTCGATTAAGAACACAAAACGATAGTCGTATCCTAATATTTAAACACATATAAATGTATGAATATTTGATGAACCAAGAATTTATATATGGTATACACACTAAATTTAAGAGATACATACCAAGTCTTATAACTTGTTCTTAAGAAGAATGATCTCCTAGAGTAGTTTGATCTTGGGATGAAAGGAACTGAGTCTTATACTTGAGATTGAATGGAAGGGATAATGTTTGCTATTTGAGAGAAATGAGGGCGTTCTTGTTTACTGGAAGTGTTAACTGGTAGTAAACTCTATGTAGTATCTTAAGTATGAAGTAATATAAGGAGGTGATGTTTTCATTGGTAACTGAATCAAATCTCATTGGGAAGCTGAATAACATAGCAAGATATTTAAGGATTTTATTGCCAAGTTGCAAGTGTTTACTCCAAAAACAAGAGTTTACTCCCAACCTGAACGATATGATCTCTAGAGCCGAGAGCGGGAGATTTATTGGAGCACTTCGAGAAGAAGGGTATTATATGGGAGGTCTGGGGACAGGGTCCCACAGGATGGTTATTCAGCATTGTCAGGATTCAATTGTTTTAGTAGCTGTTATTGATTGACGGAGGAAAATGCCAAGGGGAAATAGCTCGTGGCTGAGACATTAGTTGGAACATCTACCTTAGGACTTCAAGATTTGGGTGTGGGATCGTTCGAGCATTAGGGACTGTTGGTTTCCGTGGGATTCAGGAAGCGGTCACCTAGTTATTAAAAGAATGTGATCGTTTGGGGTTGGCTAGTAAAGGAGTACTGGTTGGAGAGGTCTGGTTGCCATTAGATCGACCATTGGAAAGTGAGAAGGTGTAACAACCCCAAGTTGTCCATCGCCGAAACCCATTTCGTCCGTAAAATACGTCTTTAGCGATTCGTTCTGATTTAGTTTTTTGGCTAAATTATCTAAATTTATATGTTTATTTTAATCTCATGAGTGTCCAAACCCCTTAGGAACTCATGAAATTGGCCCAAATTATTGATTTGAAAATTTTTAGAATCGTTACCGCCGGATTACGACAACTTAATCGGGTGCGAACAAAAGCCCCGTTTAACGTCGGTATCGGGTAGAAATCCTCCGTGTCCAAATCTTAGACACTATTTAAAGGAGATTAAGCTTCCATTTGAAGCTTTTACTCTCTCTCGCTACTCTCTCTCTCTCTAACCTCTCTCCTCAATCCAAAGATCTAAGTCCAAAAACATCAATTTAAGGCTTCAAATCATTAAGGTAATTTCCCTAACTCATAGTATAGCATTATTAGCCTTCAAATCCGAGTTTAAGCTATGAAAAAGGACTTTATTCATGAGTTTACGGCCCAGGAGCATGCTTGGGCCGTAAACACATATAAAATGGGTTTTTAAGCCTTAAAACCCTTCAAAACCTCATTTGGAGCTTAGATATGACTTAGGGAATTACCAAATTGGACTTAGAACACCTTGAACATCATTTTTGAGGAGTAAACATGAGTTTACTACCCAAGAACATGCTTGGGCCGTAAACTCATATTCATGGGGAGTAAACTCATTTTAAGGTGTTAAGATGCCACTTAAACACACCAAGAGCCTTGGAATAAATTCTAGAACCAACCACAATCGATTTGGGGACCTTAAACATGATGAAAACCCTCCATTTGAGTGTTTACAGCCATAACCCCCCATGAATGGGAACCTGGGCCGTAAACTCATATACATGGATCAAATGATGCTCAAAATTCACTCCCTTGCTTGTAAAATTAATTGGAATCACATGTGATTGAATTAGGACCACCAAAGCATTTTGTGAATGGTACTCTAGAGTTTACGACCGTAAACACTTATTTTACTGCTGTAAACTCCTCAAAAGTCCTTAAAATTCCTCAAATCATTTTCTCCATGCCCTAAACTCAAATCTAGAATTAAATCCCCAAGTGATTCAAAGCCATTTAGCAACCCAAAGCACCCCACCATGAGTTTACGGCCGTAAACTCATGGGGAATGGGACTTTAGGGCCGAAAACTCTAGTATGAGTTTACTCTTGATGAGTAAACTCCGTATCTAAGCCTTATGTGTCCTCACATGCCACCCGCTTCCTTCCAAACACTTGTAATGGAGTGTTTTCGCATCTAGAAGTATTTT
Source organism: Lactuca serriola (assembly GCF_051521515.1). Classification (NCBI taxonomy): domain Eukaryota; kingdom Viridiplantae; phylum Streptophyta; class Magnoliopsida; order Asterales; family Asteraceae; genus Lactuca; species Lactuca serriola. The sequence continues at coordinate 130,548,111 of NC_136416.1, read as the reverse complement.
TCCCTAACTAATAAATAGTTTAATATCTAATTAGATACAAATGTGTATCTTTTCATAATACATAGGAATCTTGTGTGTTTGCAAACCCAGAACTGAAGTTTAGGATCCAAACTGACGCGTTCCTCAACCAGTGAGTTCATACCCCTACCCTTTTTCAATGGTTTTTCAATGTTTTCAGGGGGGAATACAAGCAAAAGTACAAGAATATCTTGTACTTAAATTCATTATTTCATTTAAATGTTTCATAATTCGTACACTTTTAAGAATTGAAAACATATTAACAAACTGTTTTGACTTGCAGAGTTGTTGTTCAAACCGATTTCAATTCTTATTATATAGTGTTATACTTTACTTCACAATTGATTGTTCACACTTTTACAGTTGAAATCATAGATCTTTAGTATTGTCCTTAATAAAACACCCCCTAGATTCGAGTGTGAAGCACAGGTATCATTAGAAGTTTAGTCAGGTCCTTGATAGTACTCCTCCTAGATACGAGAGTAAAGGACTAATAATAACAGGGTTTCCTTATTAATAATTTCAGTTTTAAATTCATTAATCTTAAGATTGGAGACACGTCATTTGTAACACTTCCCCTAGATACGAGAGTGGAGGACTAGCCCTATAACCAGAATCTCCGGAAAGGGAGAGTGTGACTCGAGTGTATAGATCTATACGGGACTGACTATCTCGCACCTGGCTGCTAGCTACAGTCGAACCAAAAGGTTCAAGGGTGACGAAAGTCATAAAAAGATACTGGTCCTAATCCGAGTCATATCTAGTCTGAAGTATGGTTAAGGACTCGCAATCAAGATTATGAATACTTTACACTTAATTATTAGTTTTATATATGTGTTAAAACCAATATACATTTAAGGGTAATCAGACTTTCAGGAGACTCCACACACACACTTTAAGCATGGTAGACATTTGCACATTACTTTCAGATCTGGTAACACTTCGCAAACATTCAAGAAAAATATGGGATTTTTCTGGGGATAACATTTGTACTTAACCAGAAACGTGTAACAATTCAGATAACTAAACTTTACAATTCACAAGGGTAAACATGTTTTTCAGTGTACATTTGTTACATTACATTTTGGATTCAATAACCAACTTTTAAGAAAATATGGGATTTTCTTGGGTGTAACTTTTTCAGAAACAGAAAGGAACACGTACATTTTCAGAAAACAAACCGCTTATAAACTCACCAGCTTTATGCTGATTTTCAAACTGCTTGTATTCTCAGGTCCGTATTAGATAGGTACCCGATGATTCCTTTTGGCGAAGTCGGAGTGCGTAGAAGACTCGTCTCACTTTTGTTCATATATACTATGTATCACACTTGTACAACTTTACTTTTGAAACAAATGTAAACTTTTTTATATGTAATGTAATGGTTGTTTACTTTACTTACTATGTGCATTGGATTTGATACTCAACGTGGAGTCAACCCCGGAAATGTTTCCGCCTTCGGTTTTCGGGGTGTGACAAATTGGTATCAGAACCCTTGTTTATAGTGAATAAAGTATACCAAACCTTACATCGTATACGACTATAAACATTAAAGGGCCTAAGTGCTTTGAACTAAAAGTATCCTTCAAAATATAAGTATTTTCAAAAGTATACAAATATATCGAACCGTCGAGATCCGTAACTACAAGTAGAACAAAACATAAGTAAATGGGTGTTGTATGCTGCGGTTAAACCTGGGCAGTTATGTAGTCGTGTCTAGGATCAATATAGCCTGGCCAACTATATTCATTCGAGACACGGCCAACACGTGCTTGGGAGTGACTGTGGTATGAGGCATGCCTAAAACTTACCCTAATACCACAAACATCGAGCCAGTGTCGTAGCGAATCATGAAATACTATGGGAGTATTTCTCGAGCCAATCCTTTGTAGTAATCCTCGTTCATGCATTGTTCCTTGATCATTCCTTTAGCGATAATTTACCTGCTTTGATAACTCTTTCCTGCTTTATCGCTTATTCGGAATATATATCTGTCATATCTCTTGATTCGATTCAGAGGACTTATCATCCTCTCTTTCTTGATCTTATTAGATCAAGATGCCTCCAAGAAAGAGACCCAACTCCAAGACCAGCAACCCTCCGCCACCACCTCCTCCCCGAATTGATCTTGTAGTATTCCAGGCACTTGTTACTGCCGCGGTAGCAGCTGCCATGTCTCAACGGAACTCTGGTGGTTCCGGTGGTTCGGGAGGTGGTACCCAAACCCAAAACCAAGAAAGCAGTCAGGACACCGAAAAGAGGGTTCCTATAAAGATTTCATGAACGCGAAACCCACATCCTTTGATGGCACTGGAGGTGTCATTTCCCTCACCCGATGGTTCGAGAAGACCGAATCCATCTTTGAAATTTGTGCCTGTTCAGAATCTGATAAGGTGAAGTTCGCCGCCTGCACCTTCATCGACAAAGCCCTGACTTGGTGGAACGGCCGAGTCAAATCCCTGACTTTACCTGTAGTCAACGCCATGGGTTGGGAAGCCATGAAGGAACTTCTACTGGCTGAGTACTGCCCTCAGGGTGAAATGCAGAAATTAGAACACGAACTCTAGAACCTGAAGATGAAAGGTTCCGATATTGCCGCTTACACTTCCAGGTTCGATGACTTGGCACTACTCTGCCCGGGAATGGTTACCCCAGAGAGTAAGAAGATAAAGAGATTCATCTGGGGACTGACCCAGCCAACAAAAGGAAACGCTTTAGCTGCGAGGTCGGATACATACGATAGCGCCAAATGCTTAGTACGAACCTTAATCAATCACAGTGATGACCTTGAGGAAGCAGCTACCACTCCTGAGCCGACGGAGAGGAGTGGCAAGAAAAGGAAAATTGGGAAGAAGAAGGAAAGTCATACATCACAAGAGTCTTCGAAGAGGCAACAAACGGTAGCAGTTTACGCTGCCACTTCCCCTGCAGTTGTTTCTGTTGTTGGATCCTCAGCTCGAAAACCTACCAGTAGGTATGCTGGAACCCTCCCTAGTTGTGACAAGTGCAACTATCATCACCTCACTTCCAGCCCATGTCTAGAGGTGTTTTGCAACAGTTGTGGCAAAAAGGGTCACATGGCGAAAAAACTGTAAAACACCAACTCAATCAACCAGTCAAGGTTCCGGAGCGGGCATTGGTCAGGCCTGCTATGGATGTGGAGAAGTCGGACATTACAAGCGAAACTGCCCCCAAGCGGTAACATCTGGCAACACCGGAAGAGTTCTAGCAATAGGATGAGAGGAGACAGCTACCGATCCCACCGTTGCCACATGTATATTTCCCCTTGATGAATCTTATGCCTGTGATTCTTTTCGATTCTAGTGCTGAAAGAAATTTGCTAACCATCCATTCAAGCATCTTTCCAAACTCAGTCCTTTGTTAGTAATCGAAAACGTATACCGTCGAGATGGTTAACAAGTGAGAAGGAGAACGCTAACGTCATATCCATAGATTGTATCCTCAATCCGGACAATTATTCTTTTCCATTCGATCTTGTCACAACTAGAAATTTTGTGCCTTGTAACTACAACAATTTAGTAAAAATTATGAATCAAAGTCTTAAGAGCATGTATGATGCTTACTTTATGACAACAAAATTTGCAATCTAATACACCATACAAGCATTACAAATAGTCAACAAGCAAATGGGAAACCCTAGAAGTTCTTGTTTAGGTCCACCTTGGACTAGGACTTCCTTATTGGGCCCAATGGACCAATAAGCTTCCAATTTGACTATCTTGGGCTTAGAATCCTTAAACGGGCTATAATTGGACCCACTTTCATTTATTTCAACATTTGGGCCATGATGGGCCTAGAATTAAACAAAATACCCTTATTGGACCATAACAAATCTAATCAACCAAATTGGGCCATGAGGCACCCTAGGAGTCCAATGGGCCGAAAAATAATCAATATGGGCCCATGATTTGGATTTAAGCACCAAAGGCCCAAGTCTCCATCTCTCCCCTCTATCTCTCGGCCCAAGTAGAAAAAAAAAGGGAAAGAAAAGAAGAAATTGAGAATTAAGGAGGATTAGCCACCTCCTTAATACCTATGGGATATCCAAGCTTATCTCACATGTTTCCATGCATGTCCTCTCACTTCTCTCTCTTCCTTCTTCTTCTATTACTCTCGACCGAGAGTATCACACACACACATAATCATTCACCTAAACACTCTCAAGAACAGACCACAAATCCCTTCACTTTCCCTTCAAAAATTTTGAGATTCAAGGGCCTTGCAAGGAGGATTCTTCACAAAAATCATCATCTAGGTAAGGTGATGCTTGGATCCACACTTTAGACTCCTTCTTCTATCCAAAAATCTCTTCTTAACTCATATGAAATCATGATCTTGTATCTTAGAACCCCCTAAATTTGAGATCTTCCAAGAAGAGGTTGCTAGGGCCGAAATAGCAACAAACTCTTCTCTTTTCTTCTTCAAATCGAAACCACAACTCAAGGTGAGCTTCATACCCCCTATTTTTCGGTTTTTAAAAGTTTTTTTTTTGGGGGGGGGGGGAATACAAGCAAATGTGTAGATCTATGAGTATATGTATGCCTTGTGTGATTTCTATGTTTATTTACATGTTCTTATGTGATTATGGTGTTGGATCTAGTCCAAAAGAACTCAAAACCGAGATCTATCTTATGTTGAATGAAATAAGTATAAGTCATATTATTTCATACAAATCAACTCTAGAAAAATAACCAAGTTGGTTAATATGAACTCTTTGGACTAAAAATCCCATTTTTGGACTCAAAATGTTAAAAATGTAAAGTTAAAGGGCCCAAAATGACAAAATACAAATTCAGATGGTTGAAATGAGTCAAAACAGTTTCAACAATGTATTTTATGGAAATATTCTCTTTTGAAGGATTAAAATGTGAAATTTTAAGCATAATGGGCCAAAAATGAACTTTTCGGCCCAATAAAGCCCAAATTGCGAGATTTTCAAATTAGAGGGGCTGAAACTGTATTTTTCTGTAAAACAGGGGACTACTAGTGCTCCAAGTCCATTTCAAGGGTTAAAAATACTTTTCATATTTAAAAGGGACCAAAGATGCAAAAAAATTCTATTTTGGGCCAAAAGTGTTAAAATTGCGAAAATAAGGGTTTCAGCCGAGAAAACTTCATTTTGAGGGATTAAAACTGTTTTTCAAATAAATTTGAGCTGAAATATACCTTTTCTACAAGTTTTGATACTAAAGTGTCAAGAAAAATGGTTTAAGGACTAAAATAGAAATTCTTTTATACAAAGGGTCAAAAGTGTAAATTTATCCAAAAGAAAGGGGCTGCAAAAAGAAAAATTCTAATGTTTTAAACAATATATCCGACATGATGAAATACTAGTACCACGACTACTGACAAAACATAATACACCTTCAACACCAAAAATCGTTATCAAACGAATTGATTCGGTCTCGAATCAATAATGAATCAAAAATCTATACACGACGATACTTCAATACACACGTGGAAATTTCGGGAATTCAATACACACGCGGAAATTTCGGGAAGTCAATACACACGTGGGAATACACCAGACGTCGATACACCATCTTTGGGCCCGAAAGTTTCAAATCGTGCTTGTTGGGCCTAGCTAGCCCAACGACATTAACTTTAGGCCCGAAGGAAACTCGCTTACATGTAGTTGGGTCTTATATGACCTAATTCCGTGTAAAAGGACTTTCAATGGCTTTTGTGCTGTTGGGCCCCAAGGGTCCTTTGGTACTACTAGCGAAGTCGAGAATTCACCAATGCGAGTCGGGCTAAGGGCCCTTCGCATTCACGATAGCGTTGAACGACTTATGGAAAAATCGGGGGCTTCGCACCCTCTTTTCCTCCTCGGTTGTGGGGCTATAAGGAGTCAGGCCGATTGGATTAAGTGAATAGTGCGAACGACGCCTAAGGGATCGTTTGTATAGTTGTAAACTAGTCATTTTCATTAATGTGTGTTTATAACAATTCACAATCCATAATTAATCCAATGTCACCGGGACTCAACGAATACACACGTCGCAACGAAATAACAAAATATAAAACGCTTGATTCAAAGTATTAGGAAAACATCGGGTTTTCCTATGGTTTTAAATTAATACACCTACGAAATGCATACCGAGTTTTACAAATTGTACTTTTACATTTATAGAAACAAACAAGCATACTTACGGATCTTCACACTTTTTATACTATGCTCTTTTCAGAAAATATCAGATTTTCTGGTGATTTTCAAAACAATACAAACCATTATATTTCAAACATTACTTATGAACTCACCAACATTTCATATGTTGACGTTTTTAAAAATACTTGTATTCTCAGGTAACAGGTAAATCAAAAAGGAAAAATGTACTCAGTAACGTCATGCTGTTGTTTTAACTAGTATCTAACAATTTACTTTTGGGCATGTAATATTATGGATCAATGTACTGAATGTAAACGCTACCAGTTGTAATATTTCAATGCTTGGTAATGTATGATGTTATGTTTCATGTATATTCATTGTGATGGTATTCAATTGAGTCACAATAACCCTCGGACGTTTCCGCCGTCTGGTTCGGGGGTGTGACAGGTTGGTATCAGAGCTCTATTTATAGTGAACTAGCATATCTAACCATACATTGATATGCAACTATAAACCAAAAGAGGGACTAACCCAACTCTGAACAAAACAAGTAAAACATAATAATAAAACACCCCTGCTTGTATTAGGAATAAGAACATAACACTAAACCAAACAAGATAATGCTAGTATCTCGGTTAATTCAGGACTGTTCTTAGTGGTACCAAGGAGTGGATGTAGCCTGATCAACTACATTCTCTCCAAAGTATAACTAACACACATTCTGATGAGATCGTGATAGCTAGGGAACCTAAAACTATACCCCTTTATCACCAAAAAGAGAACGTCTGTTTAGTATATATCATAGTCATGGGAGTGACGATAGTTTATATTTTCCCCCAGTCGTCATGGAGGGAGATCAGCCAGGTATCCAGTTTCATCAAGTCCTAGTGGCTCACGGGATGCTTGAAGATGAACCAGAAGGGAATCCAGAGGAAGCACACGACGTCGGAGCTAACGAATACATAGACACCGACTACAAGTTTGGAGAGACCGACGATGACGTCGAGGAAGGGCAAGACCGGGACAAGGATCACGTCACATCGTGTGTGGACGAGGCGCAAACAGACCACCCCGCTCCACCAATGAACCCCCCAAGGGAGAACCGTTCTCCCAAAGCTGAGATCGCCGCACTGCGACAACAGTTGTATGCTATGGAGGCCCGGGCAGTGCGAGCTGAGCATGAGAGGGATGAGGTTATTGGAGACATGACGGAGATGGCTCAGTTGCTGGCACAAAATTTCGGCATATGACCCCGCCACTACGTAGGACACAGCTCATCGCGGTTAGTGATAGACTTATCTTAGTAGGTCATTAGGAACTATGCTATGTACCCCGACTCTATGTTTAAGTGACTACACTACTCATAGAGCCGTTATGCTGTCGAACTAGTGTCACTCATGTATGCTCTTACGAGCAAAATTTTCATGTATCAAATGTGGATAATATTAGTAAACTTTTACGTGCTTTGTTATGATATTACAAATTGCTATGTGTTGCGAATCTATGATTGTATGCTCATTGGTAGGAGTGTTTAAGTTCGTACCATGCACCAAGTCAGTAGGGTCACAACCTCCTAGAAACCCCAAACACTCAACATCTTTCCGTTTCATGACAGAAAAGATGCCTCGCCGACCTACTCGCAGAAACCCTGGACCAACCCCACCCGAAGTTGACTCCACTGCATTCCAGGTAGCCGTGTCTGCTGCAGTCACCGCAGCTATGGCACAAATTCACCAAGGGAACAACGGAGGAGGCAACGGGCAAAGGGTCGGGAGTTCGAACAACAGGATGAATCAAGGACCCACCAAAACGTGTACCTACAAGGACTTCACAAACGCCAAACCACGAACTTTCAACGGCACTGGAGGGGTGATCACTCTGAAGCGATGGATCGAGAAGGTGGAATCGGTATTCGAGATATGCGATTGTCCTGAGGAGATGAAGGTGAAGTTCGCAGCCTGCACTTTTGTCGATCAAGCGCTCACTTGGTGGAACGGACACGTGGAAGCCATGACACTCCCTGTAGCCAACTCCATGCGGTGGTCGGAAATGAAAGAAATGTTGATGGCTGAATACTGCCCACGAGGTGAGATTCAGAAAATGGAGCAAGAGCTGTGGAACCTCACTGTGCAAAATGCGAATATCGATGCCTACATATCGAGATTTAGTGAACTATCTCTGTTATGCCCGGGTATGATCACCTCGGAAGGAAAGAAGATTGAGAGATTCATCTGGGGACTAACATCGCCAATCCAAGGAAATGTGATAGCTGCAAACCCCGAAACATTTGACAGTGAAAAAAGATTGGCGAAGAAGTTGTATGACCATAACAACAAAAAGGGTGAGAAGCCAGCGGAGACTGAAGGCAAGAAGGATGGTGATGGCAAGAAAGGGAAGAACAACAAGAAGAAGGGGCGTCAGGGCCCCGAGACCTCTAAGAAGCAGCAGACAGTGGCAGTTAATGCTGCCACCGCACCGGTTCCAGCCACATCACATGCTCCAGCCTCAGCTGCTTCAAATGCTTCCAGACCTTATTCCGGTAATCTTCCCAAGTGCAACAAGTGCGGTTTCCATCACAATGGAGAATGCAAGGAGTTGCAGTGCACCAGTTGCCATCGAAGGGGACACACGGCGAGGTACTGCAGGACTTACCCTCCCCAGAACCAACAACAAGGAAACAACAACAACAACAACAATCGCAACAACAACAACATCACCACCGGCGGCAACAATGCAGGGCCTAGCCACACCTGCTATGGGTGTGGGAGGACTGGGCATTTCCGCCGAGATTGCCCTAACAACAACAATCTCGGAAATGGAGGGACAGGAAGGATGCTGACCATGGGTCAGGGAGAGGCAATTCAGGATCCCGTAGTTGTTACCGGTACGTTTCCCCTAAACTCCACTTATCCATGCATCCTATTTGATACCGGAGTGGAGCGAAGCTTTGTGAGCAATAAGTTTAAACACTATCTAGAACAACGACCCCAGAAGCTCAATGAAACCTTTACGGTGGAAATGGCCAATGGGAAAACCGAATCCACGGGGGAAATCTACATCGGATGTACCCTAACCCTGAACCAACACGTCTTTCGAATAGACTTAATGTCTGTGTCCATTAGGAGTTTCGACGTGATTATTGGCATGGACTGGTTAAGCCCCCACCATGCTGAAATTATGTGTCACGAGAAGGCCATTCGCCTTCACCTTCCCAATCACGAAACCCTAGTAATTTATGGAGACAAACCTAGCATGAACCTTTGCCTCATCTCATGCATCCAGGCACGGAAACATCTACGAAAGAACAATTTGGCGTTCCTGGATCACATAGTGGATAAAACCAAGTAAGAGGTTAACGTTCAAGACATTCGCATAGCATGTGAGTTCCCAAACATGTTTCCTGAAGATCTTCCTGGAGTACCCCCAGAGAGACAAGTGGAGTTCCGAATTGACCTCGTTCCAGGAGCAACTCCTCTCGCTAAATCACCCTATCGGCTAGCTCCTGCTGAAATGCAGGAATTGTCCAGCCAACTCAGTGAACTCTTGGACAAGGGCTTCATCCGACCTAGTTACTCGCCATGGGGAGCTCCAGTCCTCTTTGTCAAAAAGAAGGGCGGATCTTTTAGAATGTGCATCGATTACAGAGAGTTAAATAAACTCACTATTAAAAATCGCTACCCACTCCCACTAATCGACGATCTATTTGACCAGCTCCAAGGAGCTATTTATTTTTCTAAGATAGATCTACGGTCCGGATACCATCAACTCAAAGTCCGGGAAGAGGATATTCCAAAAACCGCTTTCCGAACTCGTTACGGACATTATGAATTTGTCGTAATGCCCTTCGGTCTAACAAATGCCCCTGCCGCATTTATGGATCTGATGAACCGGATCTGTCGACCATTCCTCGAAAACTTTGTCATTGTCTTCATCGACGACATTCTCGTCTATTCCCGCAGCGAAGAAGAGCATGGCCAACATCTCCGACAAATCCTAGAAACTTTGCGATCGGAAAAGCTATACGCAAAACTCTCCAAGTGTGAGTTCTGGCTCCGTAGTGCGAACTTCCTAGGTCATGTTGTTAGCCAAGATGGAATTCATGTGGATCCCTCTAAGGTCAAAGCTGTTGAAGGATGGGCAATCCCGACAACACCCACGGAAATCCGTCAATTCTTGGGTCTAGCAGGCTACTATAGGAGATTCATTCAAAACTTCTCTAGGATCGCCAAGCCACTTACCTCGCTTACACAAAAGGGAGTACCATTCAAATGGACGGACAAACAAGAAGTCGCATTCCGAACCCTGAAGTAAGTTCTCTGTAATTCCCCGGTACTATCTCTACCGGAGGGAACGGAAGATTTCGTGGTCTACTGTGACGCATCAAATCAGGGCTTAGGTTGCGTTCTCATGCAGCGTGGAAGAGTGATAGCTTATGCATCCCGCCAACTAAAGACGCACGAAGTGAATTATACGACCCATGACCTAGAATTGGGAGCTGTGGTCTTTGCCCTGAAGATTTGGAGGCATTACCTTTACGGTACGAAGTGCACCATCTTCACGGACCACAAGAGTCTCCAGCACATCTTGAACCAGAAAGAGTTGAACATGAGGCAACGAAGATGGGTTGAATTATTAAACGATTACGAGTGTGAAATCAAGTACCACCCAGGCAAGGCCAACGTGGTAGCTGACGCATTGAGTCGGAAGGAGTACTCTAATCGTCGTACGAAAACTCTCTTAATAACCATTCAATCTCACCTAGCCACTCAAATTGCAGTAGCCCAGTCAGAGGCCATGAAGACGGAAAATAGAGCAAGCGAAGCATTGCGCGGAATGGAGAAGAACCTAGAGGCAAAGGAGAATGGAGTATACTATTTCATGAACCGTATTTGGGTCCCTAAACTCGGAGGATTTAGGGAGGTAGTTATGAAGGAAGCCCACAAGACGCGATACTCCATTCATCCGGCTCAGACAAGATGTATTTGGATATTAAACAACACTATTGGTGGCCTAACATGAAGGCGGAAATTGCCACCTATGTTAGTAAGTGCCTTACGTGTGCCAAGGTAAAGGTGGAGTACCAGAAGTCCTCAGGGTTATTACAGCAACCGGTAATCCGTGAGTGGAAATGGGAGGGGATTTCTATGGATTTCGTGACCAAGCTACCCAAGACATCGGATGGACTAGACACCATATGGGTAATAGTCGACCGACTGACGAAATCTGCCCATTTCCTGCCAGTAAAAGAAATCGTGAGACTCCACGGAGTACCAGTGTCTATCATCTCGGATAGGGACAGTAGGTTCACTTCACGTTTTTGGCAATCACTCCAAAAAGCACTAGGAACTAATCTCGACATGAGCACCGCTTATCATCCACAAACGGTTGGTCAAAGTGAACGAACCAGTCAAACGCTCGAAGACATGCTTCGCGCATGTGTGATAGACTTTGGGAAGTCTTGGGATACCCATTTACCCTAAGTCGAATTCTCATATAACAACAGTTACCATTCAAGCATCAAGGTCGCTCCTTTCGAAGCACTATACGGGCGTAAGTGTAGATCACCGTTATGTTGGGCTGAGGTGGGTGATACCCAACTAGCAAAAGCACATACGTCGGAAAAGGCGCTAACGGGACTGGAGATCATTCGTGAAACCACGGAAAAGATCGTTCAAATCAGAGCTCGATTACAAGCATCGCGCGACCGACAAAAGAGCTACGTCGATAAACGGCGAAAGCCCTTAGAATTTCAGGTCGGGGATCGAGTACTGTTAAAAGTCTCACCCTGGAAAGGAGTTATTTGTTTTGGAAAACAGGGAAAACTGAACCCACGATACATTAGACCTTTCGAGATCGTCGCCCGAATAGGTCCAGTGGCGTATAAACTGCAACTACCCGCAGAGCTAAACAGTGTACACCCCGTATTCCATGTCTCTAATCTAAAGAAGTGCCTGTCGGATGAAACACTCGTCATTCCCCTTGACGAGATCAAAATCAACGAGAATCTCCTGTTCGTTGAAGAACCGGTTGAAATCATGGACAGGGAGGTGAAGTGTACTAAGCAAAGTCGCATCCCGATCGTGAAAGTACGGTGGAACGCGAAGCGTGGGCCAGAATTCACGTGGGAACGCGAAGATCAAATGAAGCAAAAGTACCCTCACCTATTCTAGCATTCTCAAATCTAGCTTTCAAACAGAATTTCGGGACGAAATTCCCTCTAACGGGGGGATGATGTCACAACTAGAAATTTTGTGCCTTGTAACTACAACAATTTAGTAAAAATTATGAATCAAAGTCTTAAGAGCATGTATGATGCTTACTTTATGACAACAAAATTTGCAATCTAATACACCATACAAGCATTACAAATAGTCAACAAGCAAATGGGAAACCCTAGAAGTTCTTGTTTAGGTCCACCTTGGACTAGGACTTCCTTGTTGGGCCCAATGGACCAATAAGCTTCCAATTTGACTATCTTGGGCTTAGAATCCTTAAATGGGCTCTAATTGGACCCACTTTCATTTATTTCAACATTTGGGCCATTATGGGCCTAGAATTAAACAAAATACCCTTATTGGACCATAACAAATCTAATCAACCAAATTGGGCCATGAGGCACCCTAGGAGTCCAATGGGCCGAAAAATAATCAATATGGGCCCATGATTTGGATTTAAGCACCAAAGGCCCAAGTCTCCATCTCTCCCCTCTATCTCTCGGCCCAAGTAGAAAAAAAAAGGGAAAGAAAAGAAGAAATTGAGAATTAAGGAGGATTAGCCACCTCCTTAATACCTATGGGATATCCAAGCTTATCTCACATGTTTCCATGCATGTCCTCTCACTTTTCTCTCTCTCTTCTTCTTCTATTACTCTCGGCCGAGAGTATCACACACACACACATAATCATTTACCTAAACACTCTCAAGAACACACCACAAATCCCTTCACTTTCCCTTCAAAAATTTCAAGATTCAAGGGCCTTGCAAGGAGGATTCTTCACAAAAATCATCATCTAGGTAAGTTGATGCTTGGATCCACACTTTAGACTCCTTCTTCTATCCAAAAATCTCTTCTTAACTCATATCAAATCATGATCTTGTATCTTAGAACCCCCTAAATTCGAGATCTTCCAAGAAAAGTTTGCTAGGGCCGAAATAGCAACAAACTCTTCTCTTTTCTTCTTCAAATCGAAACCACAACTCAAGGTGAGCTTCGAACCCCCTATTTTTCGGTTTTTATAAGTTTTGTGGGGGGGGGGGGGGGGAGGGAATACAAGCAAATGTGTAGATCTATGAGTATATGTATGCCTTGTGTGATTTCTATGTTTATTTACATGTTCTTATATGATTATGGTGTTGGATCTAGTCCAAAAGAACTAAAAACCGAGATCTATCTTATGTTGAATGAAATAAGTATAAGTCATATTATTTCATACAAATCAACTCTAGAAAAATAACCAAGTTGGTTAATATGAACTCTTTGGGCTAAAAATCCCATTTTTGGACTCAAAATGTTAAAAATATAAAGTTAAAAGGCCCAAAATGACAAAATACAAATTATGATGGTTGAAATGAGTCCAAACAATTTCAACAATGTATTTTTTGGAAATATTCTCTTTTGAAGGATTAAAATGTGGAATTTTAAGCATAATGGGCCAAAAATGAACTTTTCAGCCCAATAAAGCCCAAATTGCGAGATTTTCAAATTAGAGGGGCTGAAACTGTATTTTTCTGTAAAACAGGGGACTACTAGTGCTCCAAGTCCATTTCAAGGGTTAAAAATACTTTTCATATTTAAAGGGACCAAAGATGCAAAAAATTTCTATTTTGGGCCAAAAGTATTAAAATTGCAAAAATAAGGGTTTCAGCCGAGAAAACTTCATTTTGAGGGACTAAAACTGTTTTTCAAATAAATTTGAGCTGAAAATATACCTTTTCTACAAGTTTTGATACTAAAGTGTCAAGAAAAATGGTTTAAGGACTAAAATATAAATTCTTTTATACAAAGGGTCAAAAGTGTAAATTTATCCAAAAGAAAGGGGCTGCAAAAAGAAAAATTCTAATGTTTTAAACAGTATATCCGACATGATGAAATACTAGTACCACGACTACTGACAAAACATAATACACCTTCAACACCAAAAATCGTTATCAAACGAATTGATTCGGTCTCGAATCAATAATGAATCAAAAATCTATACACGACGATACTTCAATACACACGCGGAAATTTCGGGAATTCAATACACACGCAGAAATTTCGGGAAGTCAATACACACGTGGGAATACACCAGACGTCGATACACCATCTTTGGGCCCGAAAGTTTCAAATCGTGCTTGTTGGGCCTAGCTAGCCCAACGACATGATCTTTAGGCCCGAAGGAAACTCGCTTACATGTAGTTGGGTCTTATATGACCTAATTCCGTGTAAAAGGACTTTTAATGGCTTTTGTGTTGTTGGGCCCCAAGGGTCCTTTGGTACTACTAGCGAAGTCGAGAATTCACCAATGCGAGTCGGGCTAAGGGCCCTTCGCATTCACGATAGCGTTGAACGACTTATGGAAAAATCGGGGGCTTCGCACCCTCTTTTCCTCCTCGGTTGTGGGGCTATAAGGAGTCAGGCCGATTGGATTAAGTGAATAGTGCGAACGACGCCTAAGGGATCGTTTGTATAGTTGTAAACTAGTCATTTTCATTAATGTGTGTTTATAACAATTCACAATCCATAATTAATCCAATGTCACCGGGACTCAACGAATACACACGTCGCAACGAAATAACAAAATATAAAACGCTTGATTCAAAGTATTAGGAAAACATCGGGTTTTCCTATGGTTTTAAATTAATACACCTACGAAATGCATACCGAGTTTTACAAATTGTACTTTTACATTTATAGAAACAAACAAGCATACTTACGGATCTTCACACTTTTTATACTATGCTCTTTTCAGAAAATATCAGATTTTCTGGTGATTTTCAAAACAATACAAACCATTATATTTCAAACATTACTTATGAACTCACCAACATTTCATATGTTGACGTTTTTAAAAATACTTGTATTCTCAGGTAACAGGTAAATCAAAAAGGAAAAATGTACTCAGTAACGTCATGCTGTTGTTTTAACTAGTATCTAACAATTTACTTTTGGGCATGTAATATTATGGATCAATGTACTGAATGTAAACGCTACCAGTTGTAATATTTCAATGCTTGGTAATGTATGATGTTATGTTTCATGTATATTCATTGTGATGGTATTCAATTGAGTCACAATAACCCTCGGACGTTTCCGCCGTCTGGTTCGGGGGTGTGACAGGTTGGTATCAGAGCTCTATTTATAGTGAACTAGCATATCTAACCATACATTGATATGCAACTATAAACCAAAAGAGGGACTAACCCAACTCTGAACAAAACAAGTAAAACATAATAATAAAACACCCCTGCTTGTATTAGGAATAAGAACATAACACTAAACCAAACAAGATAATGCTAGTATCTCGGTTAATTCAGGACTGTTCTTAGTGGTACCAAGGAGTGGATGTAGCCTGATCAACTACATTCTCTCCAAAGTATAACTAACACACATTCTGATGAGATCGTGATAGCTAGGGAACCTAAAACTATACCCCTTTATCACCAAAAAGAGAACGTCTGTTTAGTATATATCATAGTCATGGGAGTGACGATAGTTTATATTTTCCCCCAGTCGTCATGGAGGGAGATCAGCCAGGTATCCAGTTTCATCAAGTCCTAGTGGCTCACGGGATGCTTGAAGATGAACCAGAAGGGAATCCAGAGGAAGCACACGACGTCGGAGCTAACGAATACATAGACACCGACTACAAGTTTGGAGAGACCGACGATGACGTCGAGGAAGGGCAAGACCGGGACAAGGATCACGTCACATCGTGTGTGGACGAGGCGCAAACAGACCACCCCGCTCCACCAATGAACCCCCCAAGGGAGAACCGTTCTCCCAAAGCTGAGATCGCCGCACTGCGACAACAGTTGTATGCTATGGAGGCCCGGGCAGTGCGAGCTGAGCATGAGAGGGATGAGGTTATTGGAGACATGACGGAGATGGCTCAGTTGCTGGCACAAAATTTCGGCATATGACCCCGCCACTACGTAGGACACAGCTCATCGCGGTTAGTGATAGACTTATCTTAGTAGGTCATTAGGAACTATGCTATGTACCCCGACTCTATGTTTAAGTGACTACACTACTCATAGAGCCGTTATGCTGTCGAACTAGTGTCACTCAGCTCGAAAACCTACCAGTAGGTATGCTGGAACCCTCCCTAGTTGTGACAAGTGCAACTATCATCACCTCACTTCCAGCCCATGTCTAGAGGTGTTTTGCAACAGTTGTGTCAAAAAGGGTCACACGGCGAAAAAACTATAAAACACCAACTCAATCAACCAGTCAAGCTTCCGGAGCGGGCATTGGTCAGGCCTGCTATGGTTGTGGAGAAGTCGGACATTACAAGCGAAACTGCCCCTAGGCGGTGACATCTGGCAACACCGGAAGAGTTCTAGCGATAGGACGAGAGGAGACAGCTACTGATCCCACCGTTGCCACATGTATAGTTCCCCTCGATGAATCTTATGCCTGTGATTCTTTTCGATTCTAGTGTTGAAAGAAATTTGCTAACCATCCATTCAAGCATCTTTCCAAACTCAGTCCTTTGTTAGTAATCGAAAACGTATACCGTCGAGATGGTTAACAAGTGAGAAGGAGAACGCTAACGTCATATCCATAGATTGTATCCTCAATCCGGACAATTATTCTTTTCCATTCGATCTAATGGCAAACTTTTCATGAAATGCTTTGATGCCATCTTTGGCATGTAATGACTGAGCCTCATTCATGATGTTATTCTTGGTTTCGAGAAAGCCATCCGTCTTAATCTTCCTCCGACCCGACTCTCATGATCTTCGTGCATTAAAGCTTAAAAATTTTCCCCATGCATTCCTCGTCCGTGTGATCATCGGGAAACGGGAAGTCTATAACTCTTTCCCCGATGCCTTTCCCGAAGATTTCCCGAGAATTCTTTCCGAACGTCTAGTCAAGTCTCGTATCGACCTAATCCCTGGAATTACCTCGTAGCCACACCTCAGTGAGGATGATGTGTCCGAGACAGCGACCAGGGCTAGATATGATCACTACGAGATAGTAGTGATGCCCTTCGATCAAACCATTTTCCCTAGTCATTTAGATAAGCAAAGTAGTCATACATGTGGACGTTTCCAAAAACTAAGGCGATAAAGAATTAGTCGGCACCGGAGATACCCATAGAATCCTGTCAATTCTTGGGTCCCGCCGGCTATTATCGTAGACCCACTTAGAAATTTCCTTTAGAACCATCAGACCCTTAGCTACTCTGCCACATGAAGATGTACCTTCTTGTTGGAACTTGTGTCTTGTTGAAGGCCTTATCCCAGAAAAGCAAGATATACTTTGAGAAACGCGATATACTTCCCCCGTGATGCATCGAACCTTTCGAAAATCCCCACCAGAACCGGAACCGTGAACTACAGACTTCGACCATCTCAAGGACATGGTAGTATTATCCATCTTGTCTTTTCTGCCTCGAAACGTTAGAAGCGCCTGCCCAACGAAACCTTAGCAATTCCTTTGATGAGACCGAAATCAACGGATAACCGAACCTCCAATGAAGAACCAATTGAGATCATGGATTGAGAGGTTAAACGTACGAAACAAAGTCGCATCCCGGTAGTGAGGGTTCGCTGGAATGTCAAGCGGAGACCCGATTCTACTTAGGAGCGTGAAGACCCGAAGCAGTAGATTCATCCTTATCTCTCTTTTCATTTCATGATCTATATCTCAATCTTTGAATTTCGGGATGAAATTCCCTCTAACGGGGGGAAATTGTAACAACCCGAAGTTGTCCATCGCCGAAACCCATTTCGTCCGTAAAACACGTCTTTAGCGATTCGTTCCGATTTCGTTTTTGGGCTAAATTATCTAAATTTATATGTTTATTTTAATCTCATGGGTGTCCAAACCCCTTAGGAACTCTTGAAATTGGCCCAAATTATTAATTTGAAAATTTTTAGAATCGTTCCCGCCGGATTACGACAACTTAATCGGGTGCGACCAAAAGCCCCGTTTAACGTCGGTATCGGGTAGAAATCCTCTGTGTCCAAATCTTAGACACTATTTAAAGGAGATTAAGCTTCCATTTGAAGCTTTTACTCTCTCTCGCTACTCTGTCTCTAACCTCTCTCCTCAATCCAAAGATCTAAGTCCAAAAACATCAATTTAAGGCTTCAAATCATTAAGGTAATTTCCCTAACTCATAGTATAGCATTATTAGCCTTCAAATCCGAGTTTAAGCTATGAAAAAGGACTTCACTCATGAGTTTACGGCCCAGGAGCATGCTTGGGCCGTATACACATATAAAATGGGTTTTTGAGCCATAAAACCCTTCCAAACCTCATTTGGAGCTTAGATATGACTTAGGGAATTACCAAATTGGACTTAGAACACCTTGAACATCATTTTTGAGGAGTAAACATGATTTTACTACCCAAGAACATGCTTGGTCCGTAAACTCATATTCATGGGGAGTAAACTCATTTTAATGTGTTAAGATGCCACTTAAACACACCAATAGCCTTGGAATAAATTCTAGAACCAACCACAATCGATTTGGGGACCTTAAACATGATGAAAACCCTCCATTTGAGTTTTTACAGCCATAACCCCCCATGAATGGGTTCCTGGGCCGTAAACTCATATACATGGATCAAATGATGCTCAAAATTCACTCATTGGCTTGTAAAATTAATTGGAATCACATGTTATTGAATTAGGACCACCAAAACATTTTGTGAATGGTACTCTAGAGTTTATGGCCTTAAACACTTATTTTACTGCCGTAAACTCCTCAAAAGTCCTTAAAATTCCTCAAATCATTTTCTCCATGCCCTAAACTCAAATCTAGAATAAAATCCCCGAGTGATTCAAAGCCATTTAGCAACCAAAAGCACCCCACCATGAGTTTACGGCCGTAAACTCATGGGGAATGGGACTTTAGGGCCGAAAACTCTAGTATGAGTTTACTCTTGAAGAGTAAACTCCATATCCAAGCCTTATGTGTCCTCAAATGCCACCCGGGTCCTTCCAAACACTTGTAATGGAGTGTTTTCGCATCTAGAAGTATTTGTCCGTAACGAATAAATAATTTAAGATGTAATTAGATACAAATGTGTATCTTTTCATAATACATAGGAATCTTGTGCGTTTGCAAACCCAGAACTGAAGTTTAGGATCCAAACTGACGCGTTCCTCAACCGGTGAGTTCATACCCCTACCCTTTTTCAATGGTTTTTCAATGTTTTCAGGGGGGAATACAAGCAAAAGTACAAGAATATCTTGTACATAAATTCATTATTTCATTTAAATGGTTTCATAATTCGTACACTTTTAAGAATTGAAAACATATTAACAAACTGTTTTGACTTGCAGAGTTGTTGTTCAAACCGATTTCAATTCTTATTATATAGTGTTATACTTTATACCTCACAATTGATTGTTCACACTTTTACAGTTGAAATCATAGATCTTTAGTATTGTCCTTAATAAAACACCCCCTAGATTCGAGTGTGAAGGACAGTTATCATTAGAAGTTTAGTCAGGTCCTTAATAGTACTCCTCCTAGATACGAGAGTAAAGAACTAATAAAAACAGGGTTTCCATATTAATAATTTTAGTTTTAAATTCATTAATCTTAAGATTGGAGACACGTCCTTTGTAACACTTCCCCTAGATACGAGAGTGGAGGACTAGCCCTATAACCAGAATCTCCGGAAAGGGAGAGCGTGACTTGAGTGTATAGATCTATACGGGACTGACTATCTCGCACCTGGCTGCTAGCTACAGTCGAACCGAAAGGTTCAAGGGTGACGAAAGTCATAAAAAGCTATTGGCCCCGATCCGAGTCATATCTAGTCTGAAGTATGGTTAAGGACTCGCAATCAACATTATGACTACTTTACACTTAATTATTAGTTTTATATATGTGTTAAAACCAATATACATTTAAGGGTAATCAGACTTTCAGGAGACTCCACACACACACTTTAAGCATGGTAGACATTTGCACATTACTTTCAGATTTGGTAACACTACGCAAACATTTAGGAAAAATATGGGATTTTTCTGGGGATAACATTTGTACTTAACCAGAAACGTGTAACAATTCAGATAACTAAACTTTAAAATTCACAAGGGTAAACATGTTTTTCAGTGTACATATGTTACATTACATTTTGGATTCAATAACCAACTTTTAAGAAAATATGGGATTTTCTTGGGTGTAACTTTTTCAGAAGCAGAAAGGAACTCGTACATTTTCAGAAAACAAACCGCTTATGAACTCACCAGCTTTATGTTGATTTTCAAACTGCGTGTATTCTCATGTCCGTATTAGACAGGTACCCGATGATTCCTTTTGGCGAAGTCGGAGTGCGTAGAAGACTCGTCTCACTTTTGTTCATATATACTATGTATCACACTTGTACAACTTTACTTTTGAAACAAATGTAAACTTTTATATATGTAATGTAATGGTTGTTTACTTTACTTACTATGTGCATTGGATTTGATACTCAACGTGGAGTCAACCCCGGAAATGTTTCCGCCTTCGGTTTTCGGGGTGTGATAAATTGGTATCAGAACCCTTGTTTATAGTGAATAAAGTATACCAAACCTTACATGGTATAAGACTATAAACATTAAAGGGCCTAAGTGCTCTGAACTAAAAGTATCCTTCAAAATATAAGTATTTTCAAAAGTATACAAGTATATCGAACCGTTGAGATCCGTAACTACGAGTAGAACAAAACATAAGTAAATGGGTGTTGTATGATGCGGTTAAACCTGGGTAGTTATGTAGTCGTCTCTAGGATCAATATAGCCTGGCCAACTATATTCATTCGAGACACGGCCAACACGTGCTTGGGAGTGACTGTGGTATGAGGCATGCCTAAAACTTACCCTAATACCACAAGCATCGAGCCGGTGTCGTAGCGAATCATGAAATACTATGGGAGTATTTCTCGAGCCAATCCTTTGTTGAAAGCCTCGTTCATGCATTGTTCCTTGATCATTCCTTTAGCGATAATTTACCTGCTTTGATAACTCTTTCCTGCTTTATCGCTTATTCGGAATATATATCGGTCATATCTCTTGATTCAATTCAGAGGACTTATCATCCTCTCTTTCTTGATCTTATTAGATCAAGATGCCTCCAAGAAAGAGACCCAACTCCAAGACCAACAACCCTCCGCCACCACCTCCTCCCCAAATTGATCCTATAGTATTCCAGGCAGCTGTTACTGCAGCGGTAGCACCTGCCATGTCTCAATGGAACTCTGGTGGTTCCGATGGTTCGGGAGGTGGTACCCAAACCCAAAACCAAGAAAGCAGTCAGGGACACCGAAAAGAGGGTTCCTATAAAGATTTCATGAACGCGAAACCCACATCCTTTGATGGCACTGGAGGTGTCATTTCCCTCACCCGATGGTTCGAGAAGACCGAATCCATCTTTGAAATTTGTGCCTGTTCAGAATCTGATAAGGTGAAGTTCGCCGCCTGCACCTTCATCGACAAAGCCCTGACTTGGTGGAACGGCCGAGTCAAATCCCTGACTTTACCATTAGCCAACGCCATGGGTTGGGAAGCCATGAAGGAACTTCTACTGGCTAAGTACTGCCCTCGGGGCGAAATGCAGAAATTAGAACACGAACTCTAGAACCTGAAGATGAAAGGTTCCGATATTGTCACTTACACTTCCAGGTTTGATGACTTGGCACTACTCTGCCCGGGAATGGTTACCCCGGAGAGTAAGAAGATAGAGAGATTCATCAGGGGACTGACCCAACCAACAAAAGGAAACGTTTTAGCTGCGAGTCCGGATACATACGATAACGCCAAATGCTTAGCACGAACCTTAATCGATCACAGTGATGACCTTGAGGAAGCAACTACCACTCCTGAGCCGACAGAGAGGAGTGGCGAGAAAACGAAAATTGCGAAGAAGAAGGAAAGTCAGACATCACAAAAGTCTTCGAAGAGGCAACAAACGGTGGCAGTTTACGCTGCCACTTCCCCTGCAGTTGTTTCTGTTGTTGGATCCTCAGCTCGAAAACCTACCAGTAGGTATGCTGGAACCCTCCCTAGTTGTGACAAGTGCAACTATCATCACCTCACTTCCAGCCCATGTCTAGAGGTGTTTTGCAACAGTTGTGTCAAAAAGGGTCACACGGCGAAAAAACTATAAAACACCAACTCAATCAACCAGTCAAGCTTCCGGAGCGGGCATTGGTCAGGCCTGCTATGGTTGTGGAGAAGTCGGACATTACAAGCGAAACTGCCCCTAGGCGGTGACATCTGGCAACACCGGAAGAGTTCTAGCGATAGGACGAGAGGAGACAGCTACTGATCCCACCGTTGCCACATGTATAGTTCCCCTCGATGAATCTTATGCCTGTGATTCTTTTCGATTCTAGTGTTGAAAGAAATTTGCTAACCATCCATTCAAGCATCTTTCCAAACTCAGTCCTTTGTTAGTAATCGAAAACGTATACCGTCGAGATGGTTAACAAGTGAGAAGGAGAACGCTAACGTCATATCCATAGATTGTATCCTCAATCCGGACAATTATTCTTTTCCATTCGATCTAATGGCAAACTTTTCATGAAATGCTTTGATGCCATCTTTGGCATGTAATGACTGAGCCTCATTCATGATGTTATTCTTGGTTTCGAGAAAGCCATCCGTCTTAATCTTCCTCCGACCCGACTCTCATGATCTTCGTGCATTAAAGCTTAAAAATTTTCCCCATGCATTCCTCGTCCGTGTGATCATCGGGAAACGGGAAGTCTATAACTCTTTCCCCGATGCCTTTCCCGAAGATTTCCCGAGAATTCTTTCCGAACGTCTAGTCAAGTCTCGTATCGACCTAATCCCTGGAATTACCTCGTAGCCACACCTCAGTGAGGATGATGTGTCCGAGACAGCGACCAGGGCTAGATATGATCACTACGAGATAGTAGTGATGCCCTTCGATCAAACCATTTTCCCTAGTCATTTAGATAAGCAAAGTAGTCATACATGTGGACGTTTCCAAAAACTAAGGCGATAAAGAATTAGTCGGCACCGGAGATACCCATAGAATCCTGTCAATTCTTGGGTCCCGCCGGCTATTATCGTAGACCCACTTAGAAATTTCCTTTAGAACCATCAGACCCTTAGCTACTCTGCCACATGAAGATGTACCTTCTTGTTGGAACTTGTGTCTTGTTGAAGGCCTTATCCCAGAAAAGCAAGATATACTTTGAGAAACGCGATATACTTCCCCCGTGATGCATCGAACCTTTCGAAAATCCCCACCAGAACCGGAACCGTGAACTACAGACTTCGACCATCTCAAGGACATGGTAGTATTATCCATCTTGTCTTTTCTGCCTCGAAACGTTAGAAGCGCCTGCCCAACGAAACCTTAGCAATTCCTTTGATGAGACCGAAATCAACGGATAACCGAACCTCCAATGAAGAACCAATTGAGATCATGGATTGAGAGGTTAAACGTACGAAACAAAGTCGCATCCCGGTAGTGAGGGTTCGCTGGAATGTCAAGCGGAGACCCGATTCTACTTAGGAGCGTGAAGACCCGAAGCAGTAGATTCATCCTTATCTCTCTTTTCATTTCATGATCTATATCTCAATCTTTGAATTTCGGGATGAAATTCCCTCTAACGGGGGGAAATTGTAACAACCCGAAGTTGTCCATCGCCGAAACCCATTTCGTCCGTAAAACACGTCTTTAGCGATTCGTTCCGATTTCGTTTTTGGGCTAAATTATCTAAATTTATATGTTTATTTTAATCTCATGGGTGTCCAAACCCCTTAGGAACTCTTGAAATTGGCCCAAATTATTAATTTGAAAATTTTTAGAATCGTTCCCGCCGGATTACGACAACTTAATCGGGTGCGACCAAAAGCCCCGTTTAACGTCGGTATCGGGTAGAAATCCTCTGTGTCCAAATCTTAGACACTATTTAAAGGAGATTAAGCTTCCATTTGAAGCTTTTACTCTCTCTCGCTACTCTGTCTCTAACCTCTCTCCTCAATCCAAAGATCTAAGTCCAAAAACATCAATTTAAGGCTTCAAATCATTAAGGTAATTTCCCTAACTCATAGTATAGCATTATTAGCCTTCAAATCCGAGTTTAAGCTATGAAAAAGGACTTCACTCATGAGTTTACGGCCCAGGAGCATGCTTGGGCCGTATACACATATAAAATGGGTTTTTGAGCCATAAAACCCTTCCAAACCTCATTTGGAGCTTAGATATGACTTAGGGAATTACCAAATTGGACTTAGAACACCTTGAACATCATTTTTGAGGAGTAAACATGATTTTACTACCCAAGAACATGCTTGGTCCGTAAACTCATATTCATGGGGAGTAAACTCATTTTAATGTGTTAAGATGCCACTTAAACACACCAATAGCCTTGGAATAAATTCTAGAACCAACCACAATCGATTTGGGGACCTTAAACATGATGAAAACCCTCCATTTGAGTTTTTACAGCCATAACCCCCCATGAATGGGTTCCTGGGCCGTAAACTCATATACATGGATCAAATGATGCTCAAAATTCACTCATTGGCTTGTAAAATTAATTGGAATCACATGTTATTGAATTAGGACCACCAAAACATTTTGTGAATGGTACTCTAGAGTTTATGGCCTTAAACACTTATTTTACTGCCGTAAACTCCTCAAAAGTCCTTAAAATTCCTCAAATCATTTTCTCCATGCCCTAAACTCAAATCTAGAATAAAATCCCCGAGTGATTCAAAGCCATTTAGCAACCAAAAGCACCCCACCATGAGTTTACGGCCGTAAACTCATGGGGAATGGGACTTTAGGGCCGAAAACTCTAGTATGAGTTTACTCTTGAAGAGTAAACTCCATATCCAAGCCTTATGTGTCCTCAAATGCCACCCGGGTCCTTCCAAACACTTGTAATGGAGTGTTTTCGCATCTAGAAGTATTTGTCCGTAACGAATAAATAATTTAAGATGTAATTAGATACAAATGTGTATCTTTTCATAATACATAGGAATCTTGTGCGTTTGCAAACCCAGAACTGAAGTTTAGGATCCAAACTGACGCGTTCCTCAACCGGTGAGTTCATACCCCTACCCTTTTTCAATGGTTTTTCAATGTTTTCAGGGGGGAATACAAGCAAAAGTACAAGAATATCTTGTACATAAATTCATTATTTCATTTAAATGGTTTCATAATTCGTACACTTTTAAGAATTGAAAACATATTAACAAACTGTTTTGACTTGCAGAGTTGTTGTTCAAACCGATTTCAATTCTTATTATATAGTGTTATACTTTATACCTCACAATTGATTGTTCACACTTTTACAGTTGAAATCATAGATCTTTAGTATTGTCCTTAATAAAACACCCCCTAGATTCGAGTGTGAAGGACAGTTATCATTAGAAGTTTAGTCAGGTCCTTAATAGTACTCCTCCTAGATACGAGAGTAAAGAACTAATAAAAACAGGGTTTCCATATTAATAATTTTAGTTTTAAATTCATTAATCTTAAGATTGGAGACACGTCCTTTGTAACACTTCCCCTAGATACGAGAGTGGAGGACTAGCCCTATAACCAGAATCTCCGGAAAGGGAGAGCGTGACTTGAGTGTATAGATCTATACGGGACTGACTATCTCGCACCTGGCTGCTAGCTACAGTCGAACCGAAAGGTTCAAGGGTGACGAAAGTCATAAAAAGCTATTGGCCCCGATCCGAGTCATATCTAGTCTGAAGTATGGTTAAGGACTCGCAATCAACATTATGACTACTTTACACTTAATTATTAGTTTTATATATGTGTTAAAACCAATATACATTTAAGGGTAATCAGACTTTCAGGAGACTCCACACACACACTTTAAGCATGGTAGACATTTGCACATTACTTTCAGATTTGGTAACACTACGCAAACATTTAGGAAAAATATGGGATTTTTCTGGGGATAACATTTGTACTTAACCAGAAACGTGTAACAATTCAGATAACTAAACTTTACAATTCACAAGGGTAAACATGTTTTTCAGTGTACATATGTTACATTACATTTTGGATTCAATAACCAACTTTTAAGAAAATATGGGACTTTCTTGGGTGTAACTTTTTCAGAAGCAGAAAGGAACTCGTACATTTTCAGAAAACAAACCGCTTATGAACTCACCAGCTTTATGTTGATTTTCAAACTGCGTGTATTCTCATGTCCGTATTAGACAGGTACCCGATGATTCCTTTTGGCGAAGTCGGAGTGCGTAGAAGACTCGTCTCACTTTTGTTCATATATACTATGTATCACACTTGTACAACTTTACTTTTGAAACAAATGTAAACTTTTATATATGTAATGTAATGGTTGTTTACTTTACTTACTATGTGCATTGGATTTGATACTCAACGTGGAGTCAACCCCGGAAATGTTTCCGCCTTCGGTTTTCGGGGTGTGATAAATTGGTATCAGAACCCTTGTTTATAGTGAATAAAGTATACCAAACCTTACATGGTATAAGACTATAAACATTAAAGGGCCTAAGTGCTCTGAACTAAAAGTATCCTTCAAAATATAAGTATTTTCAAAAGTATACAAGTATATCGAACCGTCGAGATCCGTAACTACGAGTAGAACAAAACATAAGTAAATGGGTGTTGTATGATGCGGTTAAACCTGGGTAGTTATGTAGTCGTCTCTAGGATCAATATAGCCTGGCCAACTATATTCATTCGAGACACGACCAACACGTGCTTGGGAGTGACTGTGGTATGAGGCATGCCTAAAACTTACCCTAATACCACAAGCATCGAGCCGGTGTCGTAGCGAATCATGAAATACTATGGGAGTATTTCTCGAGCCAATCCTTTGTTGAAAGCCTCGTTCATGCATTGTTCCTTGATCATTCCTTTAGCGATAATTTACCTGCTTTGATAACTCTTTCCTGCTTTATCGCTTATTCGGAATATATATCGGTCATATCTCTTGATTCAATTCAGAGGACTTATCATCCTCTCTTTCTTGATCTTATTAGATCAAGATGCCTCCAAGAAAGAGACCCAACTCCAAGACCAACAACCCTCCGCCACCACCTCCTCCCCAAATTGATCCTATAGTATTCCAGGCAGCTGTTACTGCAGCGGTAGCACCTGCCATGTCTCAATGGAACTCTGGTGGTTCCGATGGTTCGGGAGGTGGTACCCAAACCCAAAACCAAGAAAGCAGTCAGGGACACCGAAAAGAGGGTTCCTATAAAGATTTCATGAACGCGAAACCCACATCCTTTGATGGCACTGGAGGTGTCATTTCCCTCACCCGATGGTTCGAGAAGACCGAATCCATCTTTGAAATTTGTGCCTGTTCAGAATCTGATAAGGTGAAGTTCGCCGCCTGCACCTTCATCGACAAAGCCCTGACTTGGTGGAACGGCCGAGTCAAATCCCTGACTTTACCATTAGCCAACGCCATGGGTTGGGAAGCCATGAAGGAACTTCTACTGGCTAAGTACTGACCTCGGGGCGAAATGCAGAAATTAGAACACGAACTCTAGAACCTGAAGATGAAAGGTTCCGATATTGTCACTTACACTTCCAGGTTTGATGACTTGGCACTACTCTGCCCGGGAATGGTTACCCCGGAGAGTAAGAAGATAGAGAGATTCATCAGGGGACTGACCCAACCAACAAAAGGAAACGTTTTAGCTGCGAGTCCGGATACATACGATAACGCCAAATGCTTAGCACGAACCTTAATCGATCACAGTGATGACCTTGAGGAAGCAACTACCACTCCTGAGCCGACAGAGAGGAGTGGCGAGAAAACGAAAATTGCGAAGAAGAAGGAAAGTCAGACATCACAAAAGTCTTCGAAGAGGCAACAAACGGTGGCAGTTTACGCTGCCACTTCCCCTGCAGTTGTTTCTGTTGTTGGATCCTCAGCTCGAAAACCTACCAGTAGGTATGCTGGAACCCTCCCTAGTTGTGACAAGTGCAACTATCATCACCTCACTTCCAGCCCATGTCTAGAGGTGTTTTGCAACAGTTGTGTCAAAAAGGGTCACACGGCGAAAAAACTATAAAACACCAACTCAATCAACCAGTCAAGCTTCCGGAGCGGGCATTGGTCAGGCCTGCTATGGTTGTGGAGAAGTCGGACATTACAAGCGAAACTGCCCCTAGGCGGTGACATCTGGCAACACCGGAAGAGTTCTAGCGATAGGACGAGAGGAGACAGCTACTGATCCCACCGTTGCCACATGTATAGTTCCCCTCGATGAATCTTATGCCTGTGATTCTTTTCGATTCTAGTGTTGAAAGAAATTTGCTAACCATCCATTCAAGCATCTTTCCAAACTCAGTCCTTTGTTAGTAATCGAAAACGTATACCGTCGAGATGGTTAACAAGTGAGAAGGAGAACGCTAACGTCATATCCATAGATTGTATCCTCAATCCGGACAATTATTCTTTTCCATTCGATCTAATGGCAAACTTTTCATGAAATGCTTTGATGCCATCTTTGGCATGTAATGACTGAGCCTCATTCATGATGTTATTCTTGGTTTCGAGAAAGCCATCCGTCTTAATCTTCCTCCGACCCGACTCTCATGATCTTCGTGCATTAAAGCTTAAAAATTTTCCCCATGCATTCCTCGTCCGTGTGATCATCGGGAAAAGGGAAGTCTATAACTCTTTCCCCGATGCCTTTCCCGAAGATTTCCCGAGAATTCTTTCCGAACGTCTAGTCAAGTCTCGTATCGACCTAATCCCTGGAATTACCTCGTAGCCACACCTCAGTGAGGATGATGTGTCCGAGACAGCGACCAGGGCTAGATATGATCACTACGAGATAGTAGTGATGCCCTTCGATCAAACCATTTTCCCTAGTCATTTAGATAAGCAAAGTAGTCATACATGTGGACGTTTCCAAAAACTAAGGCGATAAAGAATTAGTCGGCACCGGAGATACCCATAGAATCCTGTCAATTCTTGGGTCCCGCCGGCTATTATCGTAGACCCACTTAGAAATTTCCTTTAGAACCATCAGACCCTTAGCTACTCTGCCACATGAAGATGTACCTTCTTGTTGGAACTTGTGTCTTGTTGAAGGCCTTATCCCAGAAAAGCAAGATATACTTTGAGAAACGCGATATACTTCCCCCGTGATGCATCGAACCTTTCGAAAATCCCCACCAGAACCGGAACCGTGAACTACAGACTTCGACCATCTCAAGGACATGGTAGTATTATCCATCTTGTCTTTTCTGCCTCGAAACGTTAGAAGCGCCTGCCCAACGAAACCTTAGCAATTCCTTTGATGAGACCGAAATCAACGGATAACCGAACCTCCAATGAAGAACCAATTGAGATCATGGATTGAGAGGTTAAACGTACGAAACAAAGTCGCATCCCGGTAGTGAGGGTTCGCTGGAATGTCAAGCGGAGACCCGATTCTACTTAGGAGCGTGAAGACCCGAAGCAGTAGATTCATCCTTATCTCTCTTTTCATTTCATGATCTATATCTCAATCTTTGAATTTCGGGATGAAATTCCCTCTAACGGGGGGAAATTGTAACAACCCGAAGTTGTCCATCGCCGAAACCCATTTCGTCCGTAAAACACGTCTTTAGCGATTCGTTCCGATTTCGTTTTTGGGCTAAATTATCTAAATTTATATGTTTATTTTAATCTCATGGGTGTCCAAACCCCTTAGGAACTCTTGAAATTGGCCCAAATTATTAATTTGAAAATTTTTAGAATCGTTCCCGCCGGATTACGACAACTTAATCGGGTGCGACCAAAAGCCCCGTTTAACGTCGGTATCGGGTAGAAATCCTCTGTGTCCAAATCTTAGACACTATTTAAAGGAGATTAAGCTTCCATTTGAAGCTTTTACTCTCTCTCGCTACTCTGTCTCTAACCTCTCTCCTCAATCCAAAGATCTAAGTCCAAAAACATCAATTTAAGGCTTCAAATCATTAAGGTAATTTCCCTAACTCATAGTATAGCATTATTAGCCTTCAAATCCGAGTTTAAGCTATGAAAAAGGACTTCACTCATGAGTTTACGGCCCAGGAGCATGCTTGGGCCGTATACACATATAAAATGGGTTTTTGAGCCATAAAACCCTTCCAAACCTCATTTGGAGCTTAGATATGACTTAGGGAATTACCAAATTGGACTTAGAACACCTTGAACATCATTTTTGAGGAGTAAACATGATTTTACTACCCAAGAACATGCTTGGTCCGTAAACTCATATTCATGGGGAGTAAACTCATTTTAATGTGTTAAGATGCCACTTAAACACACCAATAGCCTTGGAATAAATTCTAGAACCAACCACAATCGATTTGGGGACCTTAAACATGATGAAAACCCTCCATTTGAGTTTTTACAGCCATAACCCCCCATGAATGGGTTCCTGGGCCGTAAACTCATATACATGGATCAAATGATGCTCAAAATTCACTCATTGGCTTGTAAAATTAATTGGAATCACATGTTATTGAATTAGGACCACCAAAACATTTTGTGAATGGTACTCTAGAGTTTATGGCCTTAAACACTTATTTTACTGCCGTAAACTCCTCAAAAGTCCTTAAAATTCCTCAAATCATTTTCTCCATGCCCTAAACTCAAATCTAGAATAAAATCCCCGAGTGATTCAAAGCCATTTAGCAACCAAAAGCACCCCACCATGAGTTTACGGCCGTAAACTCATGGGGAATGGGACTTTAGGGCCGAAAACTCTAGTATGAGTTTACTCTTGAAGAGTAAACTCCATATCCAAGCCTTATGTGTCCTCAAATGCCACCCGGGTCCTTCCAAACACTTGTAATGGAGTGTTTTCGCATCTAGAAGTATTTGTCCGTAACGAATAAATAATTTAAGATGTAATTAGATACAAATGTGTATCTTTTCATAATACATAGGAATCTTGTGCGTTTGCAAACCCAGAACTGAAGTTTAGGATCCAAACTGACGCGTTCCTCAACCGGTGAGTTCATACCCCTACCCTTTTTCAATGGTTTTTCAATGTTTTCAGGGGGGAATACAAGCAAAAGTACAAGAATATCTTGTACATAAATTCATTATTTCATTTAAATGGTTTCATAATTCGTACACTTTTAAGAATTGAAAACATATTAACAAACTGTTTTGACTTGCAGAGTTGTTGTTCAAACCGATTTCAATTCTTATTATATAGTGTTATACTTTATACCTCACAATTGATTGTTCACACTTTTACAGTTGAAATCATAGATCTTTAGTATTGTCCTTAATAAAACACCCCCTAGATTCGAGTGTGAAGGACAGTTATCATTAGAAGTTTAGTCAGGTCCTTAATAGTACTCCTCCTAGATACGAGAGTAAAGAACTAATAAAAACAGGGTTTCCATATTAATAATTTTAGTTTTAAATTCATTAATCTTAAGATTGGAGACACGTCCTTTGTAACACTTCCCCTAGATACGAGAGTGGAGGACTAGCCCTATAACCAGAATCTCCGGAAAGGGAGAGCGTGACTTGAGTGTATAGATCTATACGGGACTGACTATCTCGCACCTGGCTGCTAGCTACAGTCGAACCGAAAGGTTCAAGGGTGACGAAAGTCATAAAAAGCTATTGGCCCCGATCCGAGTCATATCTAGTCTGAAGTATGGTTAAGGACTCGCAATCAACATTATGACTACTTTACACTTAATTATTAGTTTTATATATGTGTTAAAACCAATATACATTTAAGGGTAATCAGACTTTCAGGAGACTCCACACACACACTTTAAGCATGGTAGACATTTGCACATTACTTTCAGATTTGGTAACACTACGCAAACATTTAGGAAAAATATGGGATTTTTCTGGGGATAACATTTGTACTTAACCAGAAACGTGTAACAATTCAGATAACTAAACTTTACAATTCACAAGGGTAAACATGTTTTTCAGTGTACATATGTTACATTACATTTTGGATTCAATAACCAACTTTTAAGAAAATATGGGATTTTCTTGGGTGTAACTTTTTCAGAAGCAGAAAGGAACTCGTACATTTTCAGAAAACAAACCGCTTATGAACTCACCAGCTTTATGTTGATTTTCAAACTGCGTGTATTCTCATGTCCGTATTAGACAGGTACCCGATGATTCCTTTTGGCGAAGTCGGAGTGCGTAGAAGACTCGTCTCACTTTTGTTCATATATACTATGTATCACACTTGTACAACTTTACTTTTGAAACAAATGTAAACTTTTATATATGTAATGTAATGGTTGTTTACTTTACTTACTATGTGCATTGGATTTGATACTCAACGTGGAGTCAACCCCGGAAATGTTTCCGCCTTCGGTTTTCGGGGTGTGATAAATTGGTATCAGAACCCTTGTTTATAGTGAATAAAGTATACCAAACCTTACATGGTATAAGACTATAAACATTAAAGGGCCTAAGTGCTCTGAACTAAAAGTATCCTTCAAAATATAAGTATTTTCAAAAGTATACAAGTATATCGAACCGTCGAGATCCGTAACTACGAGTAGAACAAAACATAAGTAAATGGGTGTTGTATGATGCGGTTAAACCTGGGTAGTTATGTAGTCGTCTCTAGGATCAATATAGCCTGGCCAACTATATTCATTCGAGACACGGCCAACACGTGCTTGGGAGTGACTGTGGTATGAGGCATGCCTAAAACTTACCCTAATACCACAAGCATCGAGCCGGTGTCGTAGCGAATCATGAAATACTATGGGAGTATTTCTCGAGCCAATCCTTTGTTGAAAGCCTCGTTCATGCATTGTTCCTTGATCATTCCTTTAGCGATAATTTACCTGCTTTGATAACTCTTTCCTGCTTTATCGCTTATTCGGAATATATATCGGTCATATCTCTTGATTCAATTCAGAGGACTTATCATCCTCTCTTTCTTGATCTTATTAGATCAAGATGCCTCCAAGAAAGAGACCCAACTCCAAGACCAACAACCCTCCGCCACCACCTCCTCCCCAAATTGATCCTATAGTATTCCAGGCAGCTGTTACTGCAGCGGTAGCACCTGCCATGTCTCAATGGAACTCTGGTGGTTCCGATGGTTCGGGAGGTGGTACCCAAACCCAAAACCAAGAAAGCAGTCAGGGACACCGAAAAGAGGGTTCCTATAAAGATTTCATGAACGCGAAACCCACATCCTTTGATGGCACTGGAGGTGTCATTTCCCTCACCCGATGGTTCGAGAAGACCGAATCCATCTTTGAAATTTGTGCCTGTTCAGAATCTGATAAGGTGAAGTTCGCCGCCTGCACCTTCATCGACAAAGCCCTGACTTGGTGGAACGGCCGAGTCAAATCCCTGACTTTACCATTAGCCAACGCCATGGGTTGGGAAGCCATGAAGGAACTTCTACTGGCTAAGTACTGCCCTCGGGGCGAAATGCAGAAATTAGAACACGAACTCTAGAACCTGAAGATGAAAGGTTCCGATATTGTCACTTACACTTCCAGGTTTGATGACTTGGCACTACTCTGCCCGGGAATGGTTACCCCGGAGAGTAAGAAGATAGAGAGATTCATCAGGGGACTGACCCAACCAACAAAAGGAAACGTTTTAGCTGCGAGTCCGGATACATACGATAACGCCAAATGCTTAGCACGAACCTTAATCGATCACAGTGATGACCTTGAGGAAGCAACTACCACTCCTGAGCCGACAGAGAGGAGTGGCGAGAAAACGAAAATTGTGAAGAAGAAGGAAAGTCAGACATCACAAAAGTCTTCGAAGAGGCAACAAACGGTGGCAGTTTACGCTGCCACTTCCCCTGCAGTTGTTTCTGTTGTTGGATCCTCAGCTCGAAAACCTACCAGTAGGTATGCTGGAACCCTCCCTAGTTGTGACAAGTGCAACTATCATCACCTCACTTCCAGCCCATGTCTAGAGGTGTTTTGCAACAGTTGTGTCAAAAAGGGTCACACGGCGAAAAAACTATAAAACACCAACTCAATCAACCAGTCAAGCTTCCGGAGCGGGCATTGGTCAGGCCTGCTATGGTTGTGGAGAAGTCGGACATTACAAGCGAAACTGCCCCTAGGCGGTGACATCTGGCAACACCGGAAGAGTTCTAGCGATAGGACGAGAGGAGACAGCTACTGATCCCACCGTTGCCACATGTATAGTTCCCCTCGATGAATCTTATGCCTGTGATTCTTTTCGATTCTAGTGTTGAAAGAAATTTGCTAACCATCCATTCAAGCATCTTTCCAAACTCAGTCCTTTGTTAGTAATCGAAAACGTATACCGTCGAGATGGTTAACAAGTGAGAAGGAGAACGCTAACGTCATATCCATAGATTGTATCCTCAATCCGGACAATTATTCTTTTCCATTCGATCTAATGGCAAACTTTTCATGAAATGCTTTGATGCCATCTTTGGCATGTAATGACTGAGCCTCATTCATGATGTTATTCTTGGTTTCGAGAAAGCCATCCGTCTTAATCTTCCTCCGACCCGACTCTCATGATCTTCGTGCATTAAAGCTTAAAAATTTTCCCCATGCATTCCTCGTCCGTGTGATCATCGGGAAAAGGGAAGTCTATAACTCTTTCCCCGATGCCTTTCCCGAAGATTTCCCGAGAATTCTTTCCGAACGTCTAGTCAAGTCTCGTATCGACCTAATCCCTGGAATTACCTCGTAGCCACACCTCAGTGAGGATGATGTGTCCGAGACAGCGACCAGGGCTAGATATGATCACTACGAGATAGTAGTGATGCCCTTCGATCAAACCATTTTCCCTAGTCATTTAGATAAGCAAAGTAGTCATACATGTGGACGTTTCCAAAAACTAAGGCGATAAAGAATTAGTCGGCACCGGAGATACCCATAGAATCCTGTCAATTCTTGGGTCCCGCCGGCTATTATCGTAGACCCACTTAGAAATTTCCTTTAGAACCATCAGACCCTTAGCTACTCTGCCACATGAAGATGTACCTTCTTGTTGGAACTTGTGTCTTGTTGAAGGCCTTATCCCAGAAAAGCAAGATATACTTTGAGAAACGCGATATACTTCCCCCGTGATGCATCGAACCTTTCGAAAATCCCCACCAGAACCGGAACCGTGAACTACAGACTTCGACCATCTCAAGGACATGGTAGTATTATCCATCTTGTCTTTTCTGCCTCGAAACGTTAGAAGCGCCTGCCCAACGAAACCTTAGCAATTCCTTTGATGAGACCGAAATCAACGGATAACCGAACCTCCAATGAAGAACCAATTGAGATCATGGATTGAGAGGTTAAACGTACGAAACAAAGTCGCATCCCGGTAGTGAGGGTTCGCTGGAATGTCAAGCGGAGACCCGATTCTACTTAGGAGCGTGAAGACCCGAAGCAGTAGATTCATCCTTATCTCTCTTTTCATTTCATGATCTATATCTCAATCTTTGAATTTCGGGATGAAATTCCCTCTAACGGGGGGAAATTGTAACAACCCGAAGTTGTCCATCGCCGAAACCCATTTCGTCCGTAAAACACGTCTTTAGCGATTCGTTCCGATTTCGTTTTTGGGCTAAATTATCTAAATTTATATGTTTATTTTAATCTCATGGGTGTCCAAACCCCTTAGGAACTCTTGAAATTGGCCCAAATTATTAATTTGAAAATTTTTAGAATCGTTCCCGCCGGATTACGACAACTTAATCGGGTGCGACCAAAAGCCCCGTTTAACGTCGGTATCGGGTAGAAATCCTCTGTGTCCAAATCTTAGACACTATTTAAAGGAGATTAAGCTTCCATTTGAAGCTTTTACTCTCTCTCGCTACTCTGTCTCTAACCTCTCTCCTCAATCCAAAGATCTAAGTCCAAAAACATCAATTTAAGGCTTCAAATCATTAAGGTAATTTCCCTAACTCATAGTATAGCATTATTAGCCTTCAAATCCGAGTTTAAGCTATGAAAAAGGACTTCACTCATGAGTTTACGGCCCAGGAGCATGCTTGGGCCGTAAACACATATAAAATGGGTTTTTGAGCCATAAAACCCTTCCAAACCTCATTTGGAGCTTAGATATGACTTAGGGAATTACCAAATTGGACTTAGAACACCTTGAACATCATTTTTGAGGAGTAAACATGATTTTACTACCCAAGAACATGCTTGGTCCGTAAACTCATATTCATGGGGAGTAAACTCATTTTAATGTGTTAAGATGCCACTTAAACACACCAATAGCCTTGGAATAAATTCTAGAACCAACCACAATCGATTTGGGGACCTTAAACATGATGAAAACCCTCCATTTGAGTTTTTACAGCCATAACCCCCCATGAATGGGTTCCTGGGCCGTAAACTCATATACATGGATCAAATGATGCTCAAAATTCACTCATTGGCTTGTAAAATTAATTGGAATCACATGTTATTGAATTAGGACCACCAAAACATTTTGTGAATGGTACTCTAGAGTTTATGGCCTTAAACACTTATTTTACTGCCGTAAACTCCTCAAAAGTCCTTAAAATTCCTCAAATCATTTTCTCCATGCCCTAAACTCAAATCTAGAATAAAATCCCCGAGTGATTCAAAGCCATTTAGCAACCAAAAGCACCCCACCATGAGTTTACGGCCGTAAACTCATGGGGAATGGGACTTTAGGGCCGAAAACTCTAGTATGAGTTTACTCTTGAAGAGTAAACTCCATATCCAAGCCTTATGTGTCCTCAAATGCCACCCGGGTCCTTCCAAACACTTGTAATGGAGTGTTTTCGCATCTAGAAGTATTTGTCCGTAACGAATAAATAATTTAAGATGTAATTAGATACAAATGTGTATCTTTTCATAATACATAGGAATCTTGTGCGTTTGCAAACCCAGAACTGAAGTTTAGGATCCAAACTGACGCGTTCCTCAACCGGTGAGTTCATACCCCTACCCTTTTTCAATGGTTTTTCAATGTTTTCAGGGGGGAATACAAGCAAAAGTACAAGAATATCTTGTACATAAATTCATTATTTCATTTAAATGGTTTCATAATTCGTACACTTTTAAGAATTGAAAACATATTAACAAACTGTTTTGACTTGCAGAGTTGTTGTTCAAACCGATTTCAATTCTTATTATATAGTGTTATACTTTATACCTCACAATTGATTGTTCACACTTTTACAGTTGAAATCATAGATCTTTAGTATTGTCCTTAATAAAACACCCCCTAGATTCGAGTGTGAAGGACAGTTATCATTAGAAGTTTAGTCAGGTCCTTAATAGTACTCCTCCTAGATACGAGAGTAAAGAACTAATAAAAACAGGGTTTCCATATTAATAATTTTAGTTTTAAATTCATTAATCTTAAGATTGGAGACACGTCCTTTGTAACACTTCCCCTAGATACGAGAGTGGAGGACTAGCCCTATAACCAGAATCTCCGGAAAGGGAGAGCGTGACTTGAGTGTATAGATCTATACGGGACTGACTATCTCGCACCTGGCTGCTAGCTACAGTCGAACCGAAAGGTTCAAGGGTGACGAAAGTCATAAAAAGCTATTGGCCCCGATCCGAGTCATATCTAGTCTGAAGTATGGTCAAGGACTCGCAATCAACATTATGACTACTTTACACTTAATTATTAGTTTTATATATGTGTTAAAACCAATATACATTTAAGGGTAATCAGACTTTCAGGAGACTCCACACACACACTTTAAGCATGGTAGACATTTGCACATTACTTTCAGATTTGGTAACACTACGCAAACATTTAGGAAAAATATGGGATTTTTCTGGGGATAACATTTGTACTTAACCAGAAACGTGTAACAATTCAGATAACTAAACTTTACAATTCACAAGGGTAAACATGTTTTTCAGTGTACATATGTTACATTACATTTTGGATTCAATAACCAACTTTTAAGAAAATATGGGATTTTCTTGGGTGTAACTTTTTCAGAAGCAGAAAGGAACTCGTACATTTTCAGAAAACAAACCGCTTATGAACTCACCAGCTTTATGTTGATTTTCAAACTGCGTGTATTCTCATGTCCGTATTAGACAGGTACCCGATGATTCCTTTTGGCGAAGTCGGAGTGCGTAGAAGACTCGTCTCACTTTTGTTCATATATACTATGTATCACACTTGTACAACTTTACTTTTGAAACAAATGTAAACTTTTATATATGTAATGTAATGGTTGTTTACTTTACTTACTATGTGCATTGGATTTGATACTCAACGTGGAGTCAACCCCGGAAATGTTTCCGCCTTCGGTTTTCGGGGTGTGATAAATTGGTATCAGAACCCTTGTTTATAGTGAATAAAGTATACCAAACCTTACATGGTATAAGACTATAAACATTAAAGGGCCTAAGTGCTCTGAACTAAAAGTATCCTTCAAAATATAAGTATTTTCAAAAGTATACAAGTATATCGAACCGTCGAGATCCGTAACTACGAGTAGAACAAAACATAAGTAAATGGGTGTTGTATGATGCGGTTAAACCTGGGTAGTTATGTAGTCGTCTCTAAGATCAATATAGCCTGGCCAACTATATTCATTCGAGACACGGCCAACACGTGCTTGGGAGTGACTGTGGTATGAGGCATGCCTAAAACTTACCCTAATACCACAAGCATCGAGCCGGTGTCGTAGCGAATCATGAAATACTATGGGAGTATTTCTCGAGCCAATCCTTTGTTGAAAGCCTCGTTCATGCATTGTTCCTTGATCATTCCTTTAGCGATAATTTACCTGCTTTGATAACTCTTTCCTGCTTTATCGCTTATTCGGAATATATATATGTCATATCTCTTGATTCAATTCAGAGGACTTATCATCCTCTCTTTCTTGATCTTATTAGATCAAGATGCCTCCAAGAAAGAGACCCAACTCCAAGACCAACAACCCTCCGCCACCACCTCCTCCCCAAATTGATCCTGTAGTATTCCAGGCAGTTGCTACTGCCGCGGTAGCAGCTGCCATGTCTCAACGGAATTCTGGTGGTTCCGGTGGTTCGGGAGGTGGTACCCAAACCCAAAACCAAGAAAGTAGTCAGGGACACCGAAAAGAGGGTTCCTATAAAGATTTCATGAACGCGAAACCCACATCCTTTGATGGCACTGGAGGTGTCATTTCCCTCACCCGATGGTTCGAGAAGACCGAATCCATCTTTGAAATTTGTGCCTGTTCAGAATCTGATATGGTGAAGTTCGCCGCCTGCACCTTCATCGACAAAGCCCTGACTTGGTGGAACGGCCGAGTCAAATCCCCGACTTTACCTATAGCCAACGCCATGGGTTAGGAAGCCATGAAGGAACTTCTACTGGCTGAGTACTGCCCTCGGGGCGAAATGCAGAAATTAGAACACGAACTCTAGTACCTGAAGATGAAAGGTTCCAATATTGCCGCTTACACTTCCACGTTCGATGACTTGGCACTACTCTGCCCGGGAATGGTTACCCCGGAGATTAAGAAGATAGAGAGATTCATCTGGGGACTGACCCAGCCAACAAAAGGAAACGTTTTAGCTGCGAGGCCGGATACATACAATAGCGCCAAATGCTTGGCACGAACCTTAATCGATCACAGTGATGACCTTGAGGAAGAAGCTACCACACCTGAGCCGACGGAGAGGAGTGGCGAGAAAAGGAAAATTGGGAAGAAGAAGGAAAGTCATACATCACAAGAGTCTTCGAAGAGGCAACAAACGGTGGCAGTTTACGCTGCCACTTCCCCTGCAGTTGCTTTTGTTGTCGGATCCTCAGCTCAAAAACCTACCAGTAGGTATACTGGAACCCTCCCTAGTTGTGACAAGTGCAACTATCATCACCTCACTTCCAGCCCATGTCTAGAGGTGTTTTGCAACAGTTGTGGCAAAAAGGGTCACACGGCGAAAAAACTGTAAAACACCAACTCAATCAACCAGTCAAGCTTCCAGAGCGGGCATTGGTCAGGCCTGCTATGGTTGTGGAGAAATCGGACATTACAAGCGAAACTGCCCCCAGGCAGTAACATCTAGCAACACCGGAAGAGTTCTAGCGATAGGGCGAGAGGAGACAGCTACCGATCCCACCGTTGCCACATGTATATTTCCCCTCGATGAATCTTACGCCTGTGATTCTTTTCGATTCTAGTGCTGAAAGAAATTTGCTAACCATCCATTCAAGCATCTTTCCAAACTCAGTCCTTTGTTAGTAATCGAAAACATATACCGTCGAGATGGTTAACAAGTGAGAAGGAGAACGCTAACGTCATATCCATAGATTGTATCCATAATCCGGACAATTATTCTTTTCCATTCGATCTAATGGCAAACTTTTCATGAAATGCTTTGATGCCATCTTTGGCATGTAATGACCGAGCCTCATTCATGTTGTTATTCTTGGTTTCGAGAAAGCCATCCGTCTTAATCTTCCTCCGACCCGACTCTCATGATCTTCGTGCATCAAAGCTTAAAAATTTTCCCCATGTATTCCTCGTCCGTGTGATCATCAGGAAACGGGAAATCTATAACTCTTTCCCCGATGCCTTTCCCGAAGATTTCCCGAGAATTCTTTCCGAACGTCTAGTCAAGTCTCGTATCGACCTAATCCCTGGAATTACCTCGTAGCCAAACCTCAATGAGGATGATGTGTCCGAGACAGCGACCAGGGCTTGATATGATCACTACGAGATAGTAGTGGTGCCCTTCGATCAAACCATTTTCCCTAGTCATGTAGATAAGCAAAGCAGTCATACCTGTGGACCTTTCCAAAAACTAAGGCGAAAAAGAATTAGTCGGCACCGGAGATACCCATAGAAACCCGTCAAAATTTGGGTCCCGTCGGCTATTATCGCAGACCCACTTAGAAATTTCCTTTAGAACCATCAGACCCTTAGCTACTCTGCCACATGAAGATGTACCTTCTTGTTGGAACTTGTGTCTTGTTGAAGGCCTTATCCCAGAAAAGCAAGATATACTTTGAGAAACGCGAAATACTTCCCCCGTGATGCATCGAACCTTTCGAAAATCCCCACCAGAACCGGAACCGTGAACTACAGACTTCGACTATCTCAAGGACTTGGTAGTATTATCCATCTTGTCTTTTCTGCCTCGAAACGTTAGAAGCGCCTGCCCAACAAAACCTTAGCAATTCCTTTGATGAGACCGAAATCAACGAAAGACCGAACCTCCATGGAAGAACCAATTGAGATCATGGATTGAGAGGTTAAACGTACGAAACAAAGCCGCATCCCGGTAGTGAGGGTTCGCTGGAATGTCAAGTGGAGACCCGATTCCACTTAGGAGCGTGAAGACCCGAAGTAGTAGATTCATCCTAATCTCTCTTTCCATTTCATAATCTGTATCTTAATCTTTGAATTTCGGGACGAAATTCCCTCTAACGGGGGGAAATTGTAACAACCCGAAGTTGTCCATCGCCGAAATCCATTTCGTCCGTAAAACACGTGTAACATCGAAAATTTCTAACAATTATTCATTTAAAATTGTCGTTTAATTCTTAGAAACACTTGCTTAAAATCTCATTCATAATCGAATTACAAAACATGACTCCATTTTCACTTGTATAGAAAACCAGGATCCTCAAAACATGGCACTTTCTCTGGTGTGTACAATCAAGCCGGTGCCGTCCCGTGATCCTGAAAGAAACCTGCAACACATACATAAAACAAAACACTGTAAGCACGAAGCTTAGTGAGTTCCCCAAAATACCATACATAACACATATTAGCCACTCGAGGCTATAACTCTGTGGGTCCGTGGACCCTGCTCTGTGAACCCTCTAGTTCTAACTCTGTGAACCTTCCGGTTCCAACTTTGAAAACATGCACAGCATAAATCACATAGAAATAATGCAGTACAACACATAACATACATAGCATACAAATACTCTATCACATAACTCTGGTTACCTACTCAAGGTAAAGTATAGTGAGAAGACTCACCTGGCAAGCAGAAAGCGGATATCCCCACACTTGAATCTCGAACTCGCCACCGCCTAACACGTAAGGCATATACTCTCATGAATATAACTCTCGAGACTAGAATCAACCCTCTCATGGCACCCTCTTAAGGGTAAAAGACTATTTTACCCCTCTCTTGGCCCAAAGGCCACATCGCTGACCAAGCCCTAAAAGTCAACGATCAACTCATGCTCAAAGTCAAAGTCCTCAGTCAAAGTCAACCCTCCTGGTTGACCCTGCTCGCCGAGTCAACCAGTCGACTCGTCGAGTTCCCATGCTCAGAACTTCCCCAGTCCGCAACTCAACTCGCCGAGTCACCCCGAGACTCGCCGAGTCCCACACCTCTGAGTCCACTCGCACACAACTCACCGAGTCATCCCTTGACTCGCCGATTCTCGACTCAACCAGAGAATATTGGGACTCTTCGACAAGACTCGCCGAGTCTAAGGCTATCATCAACCTACTCGTCGAGTTGTTCATACAACTCGCCGAGTTTCAGACCATCTTCATCCGACTCGCCGAGTTGTTCTTCCAACTCGTCGAGTCCCAGCTCATCTTCAAGCAACTCGTCGAGTTCACCCATGTGACTCGCCGAGTACCACCGGTCTGAATCCATACAGAAGCATTCCAGACCATGCAATTGATCCAAAAGATAGATCTAGCCTCCTACAACTCATCCATCACGTAAAGTGGCAAACTTTACGTGAATCCCAAGAGATCTATGCATTTTGCACATTGGGCTAGGGTTTGGGACATGATGGCTCCACAAAACACTCCAACACAGGGACTTTCATGCTCTCTGATCCTTCTCCATACCAGATCTGAGGTAGCAACCTCAGATCTAACCTCTAGACTCCAATTACATCCATAGACAAGTTCCCACAAATCCCAAAATAAAGAAACAACATAACAACAGCCCAAGAACGAGATATTACCTCCAAGGAACGCCCCAACTGCAATGAAACTCGAATCCAAGCAAAGCCCC
This sequence comes from Lactuca serriola, assembly GCF_051521515.1. NCBI lineage: Eukaryota > Viridiplantae > Streptophyta > Magnoliopsida > Asterales > Asteraceae > Lactuca > Lactuca serriola. The sequence continues at coordinate 130,504,886 of NC_136416.1, read as the reverse complement.
TTGCTCCAAACCTTCAAACTCCCAAAATTCTTCAACAACCACCTCCTTCAAGCTCCCAAATGAGATATGATCTCTCACACACGAAGGCTAAAGGTTTCTGGACTTGAGGATGAATAAAGAGACTGAGAGTGGGCTGTTATGTTCTTTATATAGGGCTCAACCCCGGGAATTAGGGTTTTCTCCACTCAGCGCCTACTCACCGAGTCCTCCTTACCGACTCTCCGAGTCGGCTACTTAACACGCGACCCAGTCACGACTCTACTCGCCGAGTCCAACCATGGACTCGCCGAGTCACTCTTTCCCAACTTACTCTTTCAGCTCTTCTACTTTACTCTTGATATTTCGGAATGTTACAATTCTCCCCCATTTAAATTAGGCTTCGTCCTCGAAGCCTACAGCAACTCAACTCCAGAAATACTCCCACAACGTGCCACCTGTCCTTAATCGGACCAGGTCCCACAAGGCATAACCATCGAAACTCAAACACACTTTCCCTTCCCTTACGGTGTCCTGACCACCGTCTCGAACCGAGCACCGGCTGTACCCTCTAAGAATCACTCTCAACAATCAAGAATTACCCATGAAGCATCACTGCCCCAAATCTCAACAATCACTCGACCCATAAGGCTAGAAAGCCATGAACCATCGTATCCCCGATCCGAATCCCACTCTATCCATTCCGTGATGACGGAAAGACCCATTCTCAATCTCAGAGCAACTACCACGAGTTCTCCTCTTGCAATCACATACGCATGTTGAACTTACTCCAGCACCCTCAGGTTAGGAAAACCCGATACACTGATGATATCCTCCAACATCCCCCAGGATGAACCACTAGTACATATCCAATACCCTGATCAGAAACAAGCTGGGAGTCCCAGACTCCCTCCCTGCATCCATCCTGAGACTCTTGGCTCTACACCCGCGGAATCCCTTCCGCGTCCTCAGCAGACATCCCATCATGATGTCATTCCATACCACTGTCACAGACACAGTGCTCAACCACCATACTCCAAATCATCCATTCTCACTACTACTTTCACTTCCGTGAACCAACACTTTCCTCCCCCCCCCTCCCCGGGGTTACATACCTTTCTCTTCCCTTACCCAGGGAAATCCACTTGCCAACCTTGCCACTACTCCATGTATCGCACATGCTCTGGATCTGCTCGCAAGGACTCTCGGGTCCATGCGCTACCTCTCCCCAGCACATGAGGGTCCGACCCCTCCTCCCACACAACAGCTCAAAGGGTGGCATACCAATGCACTAATGATGGCTGTTGATATAGGATAACTCAACCAAGGATAAATACGTGCCGCAACTCCCTCCGAAATCTAATACACATGCCCGAAGCATGTCTTCGAGCGTCTGAATCGTTCGCTCACTCTAAAGTGTCCTCAGACATCATCATGATAAGCTCTAGCTCATTTCTCATATCCCTCTTCGAGACTGAGCACCAGGTCAGCTTTTGACTCCACAGCTGAGCCTCCAAAGGTCACCCATAACACGATCCAAATATCCCACTAACTTCCTCCCCGTGACCACTATCCCGGCCCAGTGACACGCAAGTCACGAAATTCTCTTTTCCTCGTGCGAGAAAAATACAATCCAACCGAAGATCGTCTCAACTCTGATCTTTGGTTTCTGCTGCGCATATCCCTTGCGCATCTCGCTGCATCTCCCGACAGAGACGGAGACCCCAGTCTCGCCCCCGGTTCAACACCCAGGCTCCAAAACTCAATACTAGGGCTACTCAAGCCCAAAACTCTTCCACATCATACACTGATCGGAGAACATTCCATCATCACATTCTCTTGCCATCTAGTGAGTACTACGGCTCCCCGCAGTATCACAACACCCTCTGACTAGTGAGTACTATGGCTCCCCGCAGTATCACAACACCCTCTGACTAGTGAGTACTACGGCTCCCCGCAGTATCACAACACCCTCTGACTAGTGAGTACTACGACTCCCTGCAGTATCACAACACCCTCTGACTAGTGAGTACTACGGCTCCCCGCAGTATCACAACACCCTCTGGCTAGTGAGTACTACGGCTCCCCGCAGTATCACAACACCCTCTGACTAGTGAGTACTACGGCTCCCCGCAGTATCACAACACCCTCTGACTAGTGAGTACTACGACTCCCCGCAGTATCACAACACCCTCTGACCCAACTAGCTAATGCTCCGCAGACTATCATAGGCAGCTACCCATACTCGGCTCGAATATGCATCACAGACTCTGAAGACAATCGACATATCAAATGCCCACCCTTGCGAAGATCCACTTCCTTAAATAATCTCCCTGGATGCCCATACTCGAAGGGCTCCCACTAGATCCATAGATACCTGATATACCACAAGTAACCCCGAAATAAAGATATCATACCCGGATACCTCGGAATATCCCAACAAGATCCTGCCACAACCACTGATCTCCTGCCCCCAAGCATCATATAGATACAATAATACATTTTCCCAAAATGCAACTTCGATGTATCCAATTTCTCAATTGGAATACGAGAAAACGCTAGCGCTATGAAATACTCTGATAATTCTTCGAAACCCTTTTTCCCACCGCTCAAAATCAAAGCAAGGATACGCATACCGACCCGGGAGTTGGCTGCCCAATCATTCTCTAACAACACTGACCACTACCAGGTTCCTGACCATTAAGCACCCGCCGTGGAGACATTCATCCTTCTCAAACAAGTACTTCCTGCAGATCTCTATACTCCACTTATAACTGCTCTTGGCAAATCTCTGCTTTCTTACATACGGTACCCGGTTCTCCCCCACTCAGGGTTTGAACCATCACCAATTAGCACACAACCAACCCACAACTATTTTCACCAGCAAAATCACACCTGCCCCTAGAAAGTGCTACACAACGCCCGATAATCCCCTTTAAGGAAATCAATCGACCTCATATACTCTGAAGCTCTGATGGACTCCTCAAGAACTTCTCAACACGACTGCCCTTAGTCGTTCCAAATCTCGTACCAATCTAGCACCAATCAACTCAACTGCTCAATAACATCCCTGGCTCATAGACTGAACCACAAAATCATCGTACCCCTCACCTTAACTCATCAACCAACGCTCCAACATCGGGTTCATCCCAAGGATAGAGACCCACTCCCATACTTAATACCCAACATAGATAAAAACCCTCTGCACTGTTAAACTCGACTGAACTCCCCATTGATACCACTATAATACATCCTACTATACTCAAATAGGTGTAATGTAGTCCTTGACTATCTCAGTCCCAACTGACTATCTGATCACGATAAATCACTGCCTCGCGGCACACATGCTACCTGATACTCTGGTGGGAAATCATCATCAATGACGACCTGCAGGGTTTTACCCCCAAACCCAAAACTTTAACATCATGCTTCTCATATTTTGCACACGAACATAATCAGTACCACCCAGATCATAGAAGGTGACATCTCCTTTATCGACTGATCGCTCAACTCAGATCGAAATTTTCCCTTCTCACTGACTCCTTACTAAAATACTCTGAGAGGCTGTCGATCTCCCTCTCAAGGGACGCCTCTTCGAACTCAAACATGACCGGATAGCCGGAGAACCACAAGCATCATTCCCTACGAACCATGGTACTCATTCCATGACATCTCTTCTCAATATGCTCCGGCGTACGGTACTCGAACCGTAACATCACTCCTTAGTCCGCTCCGATGTATGGTACCCGAACCATAACACCACTTATCAATCCGCTCCAATGTATGGTACCCGAACCATAACATCACTCCTCAATCTGCTCTGATGTATGGTACTCGAACCATAACATCACTCCTCAATCCGCTCCGATGTATGGTACTCGAACCATAACATCACTCCTCAATCCGCTCCGATGTATGGTACTCGAACCATAACATCACTCCTCAATCCGCTCCGATGTATGGTACACGAACCATAACATCACTCCTCAATCCGCTCCTTAGAACCTTCAGAATACTCCCTGTATCAAGTATGAGTCCTCTGCTTTCAGTAGTACGGGCCCATACTACCTGCCACATCTACCCATACTTTCCACACGGACCATCCCAGAGCTCCTAAGTAGCTGCTCGACCTGCTCTTTCACCAATCCCATCGCGCGTGCTCGCTCCCCAGCGAAATTCTCTACCCTACCAGCACACTTATCTAGCTAAGGTTACTCCCTAGGCTCTTCCTTCGTCCTCCTACTTCTTTGCTATCAGCTGCTGAAGAGCTCCTAATGATGCCAGCCTTCTACCTCCTGAATATCGTCATATTCACTTGGTAGCTGACTCCCATCATCGAGAGTTCCACAAAGCACAAAGCAAGCAGCATTCGAGCATCGAAGAATACATAGAACTCACTCTCGGTGATAACTCCACTTCCTCGGCTCATCCTCGAAAGTACCACCGAACTCTGTAACTCTACCCCTCATGGGTTCTAACTGGATACTCTCACTCACCACATACTCAAAAGCATAACACATATAACAACAAGTCCTAGGCTAAGGCATCACAAATCAGGCCACTCTAGTCCTAAGATATGAAATACCTAGCCTGTCTCTAGCATGCAATAATATCTCATAAAGTGCATCATAAATATCTCATAACACAAAAGTAAGAGTATTTTGGGAAATCACCGTTCGGGCTCTGGCTGATTGTACACACTGCTCTTTCTCGCTTTCTCTTTGAACTCTTATTCACTTTTAGAAATTCATTTCTTTTGAAAACTTTTCTTACTTCCTTAGCTTGAGTCCAGATTTACCCGAAGGCGCATCCGAATCCCTCAAACCAAGGCTCTGATACCAACTTGTAACACCGAAAATTTCAAACAATTTTTCATTTAAAATAGTCATTTAATTCTTAGAAACACTTGCTTAAAATCTCATTCATAATCGAATTACAAAACATGACTCCATTTTCACTTGTATAGAAAACCAGGATCCTCAAAACATGGCACTTTCTCTGGTGTGTACAATCAAGCCGGTGCCGTCCCGTGATCCTGAAAGAAACCTGCAACACATACATAAAACAAAACACTGTAAGCACGAAGCTTAGTGAGTTCCCCAAAATACCATACATAACACATATTAGCCACTCGAGGCTATAACTCTGTGGGTCCGTGGACCCTACTCTGTGAACCCTCTGGTTCTAACGCTGTGAACCTTCCGGTTCTAACTCTAGGAACCCTCCGGTTCCAACTCTGAAAACATGCACAGCATAAATCACATAGAAATAATGCAGTACAACACATAACATACATAACATACAAATACTCTATCACATAACTCTGGTTACCTACTCAAGGTAAAGTATAGTTAGAAGACTCACCTGGCAAGCAGAAAGCAGATATCCCCACACTTGAATCTCGAACTCGCCACCGCCTAACATGTAAGGCATATACTCTCATGAATATAACTCTCGAGACTAGAATCAACCCTCTCATGGCACCCTCTTAAGGGTAAAAGACTATTTTACCCCTCTCTTGGCCCAAAGGCCACATCGCTGACCAAGCCCTAAAAGTCAACGGTCAACTCATGGTCAAAGTCAAAGTCCTCAGTCAAAGTCAACCCTCCTGGTTGACCCTGCTCGCCGAGTCAACCCGTCGACTCGTCGCGTTCCCATGCTCAGAACTTCCCCAGTCTGCGACTCAACTCGCCGAGTCACCCCGAGACTCGCCGAGTCCCACAACTCTGAGTCCACTCGCACACAACTCACCGAGTCATCCCTTGACTCGCCGATTCTCGACTCAACCAGAGAATATTGGGACTCTTCGACAAGACTCGCCGAGTCCAAGAACAGACTCGCCGAGTCTAAGGCTATCATCAACCTACTCGTCAAGTTGTTCATACAACTCGCCGAGTTTCAGACCATCTTCATCCGACTCGCCGAGTTATTCTTCCAACTCGTCGAGTCCCAGCTCATCTTCAAGCAACTCGTCGAGTTCACCCATGTGACTCGCCGAGTACCACCTGTCTGAATCCATACAGAAGCATTCCAGACCATGCAATTGATCCAAAACATAGATCTAGCCTCCTACAACTAATCCATCACGTAAAGTGGCATACTTTACGTGAATCCCAAGAGATCTATGCATTTTGCACATTGGGCTAGGGTTTGGGACGTGATGGCTCCACAAAACATTCCAACACAGGGACTTTCATGCTCTCTGATCCTTCTCCATACCAGATCTGAGGTAGCAACCTCAGATCTAACCTCTAGACTCCAATTACATCCATAGACAAGTTCCCACAAACCCCAAAATGAAGAAACAACATAAAAACAGCCCAAGAACGAGATATTACCTCCAAGGAACGCCCCAACTGCAATGAAACTCGAATCCAAGCAAAGCCCCTTGCTCCAAACCTTCAAACTCCCAAAATTCTTCAACAACCACCTCCTTCAAGCTCCCAAATGAGATATGATCTCTCACACACGAAGGCTAAAGGTTTCTGGACTTGAGGATGAATAAAGAGACTGAGAGTGGGCTGTTATGTTCTTTATATAGGGCTCAACCCTGGGAATTAGGGTTTTCTCCACTCAGCGCCTACTTGCCGAGTCCTCCTTACGGACTCGCCGAGTCGGCTACTTAACACGCGACCCAGTCGCGACTCTACTCGCCGAGTCCAACCATGGACTCGCCGAGTCACTCTTTCCCAACTTACTCTTTCAGCCCTTCTACTCTACTCTTGATATTTCGGGATGTTACAACACGTCTTTAGCGATTCGTTCCGATTTCGTTTTTGGGCTAAATTATCTAAATTTATATGTTTATTTTAATCTCATGAGTGTCCAAACCCCTTAGGAACTCTTGAAATTGGCCCAAATTATTAATTTGAAAATTTTTAGAATCGTTCCCGCCGGATTACGACAACTTAATCGGGTGCGACCAAAAGCCCCGTTTAACGTCGGTATCGGGTAGAAATCCTCCGTGTCCAAATCTTAGACACTATTTAAAGGAGATTAAGCTTCCATTTGAAGCTTTTACTCTCTCTCGCTACTCTCTCTCTAACCTCTCTACTCAATCCAAAGATCTAAGTCCAAAAACATCAATTTAAGGCTTCAAATCATTAAGGTAATTTCCCTAACTCATAGTATAGCATTATTAGCCTTCAAATCCGAGTTTAAGCTATGAAAAAGGACTTCATTCATGAGTTTACGGCCCAGGAGCATGCTTGGGCCGTAAACACATATAAAATGGGTTTTTGAGCCATAAAACCCTTCCAAACCTCATTTGGAGCTTAGATATGACTTAGGGAATTACCAAATTGGACTTAGAACACCTTGAACATCATTTTTGAGGAGTAAACATGAGTTTACTACCCAAGAACATGCTTGGGCCGTAAACTCATATTCATGGGGAGTAAACTCATTTTAATGTGTTAAGATGCCACTTAAACACACCAATAGCCTTGGAATAAATTCTAGAACCAACCACAATCGATTTGGGGAACTTAAACATGATGAAAATCCTCCATTTGAGTGTTTACGGCCATAACCCCCCAAGAATGGGTTCCTGGGCCGTAAACTCATATACAGGGATCAAATGATGCTCAAAATTCACTCCTTGGCTTGTAAAATTAATTGGAATCACATGTGATTGAATTAGGACCACCAAAACATTTTGTGAATGGTACTCTAGAGTTTATGGCCTTAAACACTTATTTTACTGCCGTAAACTCCTCAAAAGTCCTTAAAATTCCTCAAATCATTTTCTCCATGCCCTAAACTCAAATCTAGAATAAAATCCCCGAGTGATTCAAAGCCATTTAGCAACCAAAAGCACCCCACCATGAGTTTACGGCCGTAAACTCATGGGGAATGGGACTTTAGGGCCGAAAACTCTAGTATGAGTTTACTCTTGAAGAGTAAACTCCATATCCAAGCCTTATGTGTCCTCAAATGCCACCCGGGTCCTTCCAAACACTTGTAATGGAGTGTTTTCGCATCTAGAAGTTTTGTCCGTAACGAATAAATAATTTAAGATGTAATTAGATACAAATGTGTATCTTTTCATAATACATAGGAATCTTGTGCGTTTGCAAACCCAGAACTGAAGTTTAGGATCCAAACTGACGCGTTCCTCAACCGGTGAGTTCATACCCCTACCCTTTTTCAATGGTTTTTCAATGTTTTCAGGGGGGAATACAAGCAAAAGTACAAGAATATCTTGTACATAAATTCATTATTTCATTTAAATGGTTTCATAATTCGTACACTTTTAAGAATTGAAAACATATTAACAAACTGTTTTGACTTGCAGAGTTGTTGTTCAAACCGATTTCAATTCTTATTATATAGTGTTATACTTTATACCTCACAATTGATTGTTCACACTTTTACAGTTGAAATCATAGATCTTTAGTATTGTCCTTAATAAAACACCCCCTAGATTCGAGTGTGAAGGACAGTTATCATTAGAAGTTTAGTCAGGTCCTTAATAGTACTCCTCCTAGATACGAGAGTAAAGAACTAATAAAAACAGGGTTTCCATATTAATAATTTCAGTTTTAAATTCATTAATCTTAAGATTGGAGACACGTCCTTTGTAACACTTCCCCTAGATACGAGAGTGGAGGACTAGCCCTATAACCAGAATCTCCGGAAAGGGAGAGCATGACTTGAGTGTATAGATCTATACGGGACTGACTATCTCGCACCTGGCTGCTAGCTACAGTCGAACCGAAAGGTTCAAGGGTGACGAAAGTCATAAAAAGCTATTGGCCCCGATCCGAGTCATATCTAGTCTGAAGTATGGTTAAGGACTCGCAATCAACATTATGACTACTTTACACTTAATTATTAGTTTTATATATGTGTTAAAACCAATATACATTTAAGGGTAATCAGACTTTCAGGAGACTCCACACACACACTTTAAGCATGGTAGACATTTGCACATTACTTTCAGATTTGGTAACACTACGCAAACATTTAGGAAAAATATGGGATTTTTCTGGGGATAACATTTGTACTTAACCAGAAACGTGTAACAATTCAGATAACTAAACTTTACAATTCACAAGGGTAAACATGTTTTTCAGTGTACATATGTTACATTACATTTTGGATTCAATAACCAACTTTTAAGAAACATATGGGATTTTCTTGGGTGTAACTTTTTCAGAAACAGAATGGAACTCGTACATTTTCAGAAAACAAACCACTTATGAACTCACCAGCTTTATGCTAATTTTCAAACTGCTTGTATTCTCAGGTCCGTATTAGATAGGTACCCGATGATTCCTTTTGGCGAAGTCGGAGTGCGTAGAAGACTTGTCTCACTTTTGTTCATATATACTATGTATCAAACTTGTACAACTTTACTTTTGAAACAAATGTAAACTTTTTTATATGTAATGTAATGGTTGTTTACTTTACTTACTATGTGCATTGGATTTGATACTCAACGTGGAGTCAACCCCGGAAATGTTTCCGCCTTCGGTTTTCGGGGTGTGACAAATTGGTATCAGAACCCTTGTTTATAGTGAATAAAGTATACCAAACCTTACATGGTATAAGACTATAAACATTAAAGGGCCTAAGTGCTCTGAACTAAAAGTATCCTTCAAAATAATAGTATTTTCAAAAGTATACAAGTATATCGAACCGTCGAGATCCGTAACTACAAGTAGAACAAAACATAAGTAAATGGGTGTTGTATGTTGCGGTTAAACCTGGGCAGTTATGTAGTCGTGTCTAGGATCAATATAGTCTGGCCAACTATATTCATTCGAGACACGGCCAACATGTGCTTGGGAGTGACTGTGGTATGAGGCATGCCTAAAACTTACCCTAATACCACAAACATCGAGCCAGTGTCGTAGCGAATCATGAAATACTATGGGAGTATTTCTCGAGCCAATCCTTTGTAGTAATCCTCGTTCATGCATTGTTCCTTGATCATTCCTTTAGCGATAATTTACCTGCTTTGATAACTCTTTCCTGCTTTATCGCTTATTCGGAATATATATCTGTCATATCTCTTGATTCGATTCAGAGGACTTATCATCCTCTCTTTCTTGATCTTATTAGATCAAGATGCCTCCAAGAAAGAGACCCAACTCCAAGACCAACAACCCTCCGCCACCACCTCCTCCCCAAATTGATCTTGTAGTATTCCAGGCAGTTGTTACTGCCGTGGTAGCAGTTGCCAGGTCTCAACGGAACTCTGGTGGTTCCGGTGGTTCGGGAGGTGGTACCCAAACCCAAAACCAAGAAAGTAGTCAGGACACCGAAAAGAGGGTTCCTATAAAGATTTCATGAACGCGAAACCCACGTCCTTTGATGGCACTGGAGGTGTCATTTCCCTCACCCGATGGTTCAAGAAGACCGAATCCATCTTTGAAATTTGTGCCTGTTCAGAATCTGATAAGGTGAAGTTCGCCGCCTACACCTTCATTGACAAAGCCCTGACTTCGTGGAACGGCCGAGTCAAATCCCTGACTTTACCATTAGCCAACGCCATGGGTTGGGAAGCCATGAAGGAACTTCTACTGGCTGAGTACTGCCCTCGGGGTGAAATGCAGAAATTAGAACACGAACTCTAGAACCTGAAGATGAAAGGTTCCGATATTGTCACTTACACTTCCAGGTTCGATGACTTGGCACTACTCTGCCCGGGAATGGTTACCCAGAGAGTAAGAAGATAGAGAGATTCATCTGGGGACTGACCCAACCAACAAAAGGAAACGCTTTAGCTGCGAGGTCGAATACATACGATAGCGCCAAATGCTTAGTACGAACCTTAATCGATCACAGTGCTGACCTTGAGGAAGCAGCTACCACTCCTGAGCCGACGGAGAGGAGTGGCGAGAAAAGGAAAATTGGGAAGAAAAAGGAATGTCAGACATCGCAAGAGTCTTCGAAGAGGCAACAAACGGTGGTAGTTCATGCTGCCACTTCCCCTGCAGTTGTTTCTGTTGTTGGAACCTCAGCTCGAAAACCTACCACTAGGTATGCTGGAACCCTCCCTAGTTGTGACAAGTGCAACTATCATCACCTCACTTCCAGCCCATGTCTAGAGGTGTTTTGCAACAGTTGTGGCAAAAAGGGTCACACGGCGAAAAAACTGTAAAACACCAACTCAATCAACCAGTCAAGCTTCCGGAGCGGGCATTGGTCAGGCCTGCTATGGTTGTGGAGAAGTCGGACATTACAAGCGAAACTGCCCCCAGGCAGTAACATCTGGCAACACCGGAAGAGTTCTAGCGATAGGACGAGAGAAGATAGCTACCAATCCCACTGTTGCCACATGTATATTTCCCCTCGATGAATCTTATGCATGTGATTCTTTTCGATTCAAGTGCTGAAAGAAATTTGCTAACCATCCATTCAAGCATCTTTCCAAACTCAGTCCTTTGTTAGTAATCGAAAGCGTATACCGTCGAGATGGTTAACAAGTGAGAAGGAGAACACTAACGTCATATCCATAGATTGTATCCTCAATCCGGACAATTATTCTTTTCCATTCGATCTAATGGCAAACTTTTCATGAAATGCTTTGATGCCATCTTTGGCATGTAATGACCGAGCCTCATTCATGCTGTTATTCTTGGTTTCGAGAAAGCCATCCGTCTTAATCTTCCTCCGACCCGACTCTCATGATCTTCGTGCATTAAAGCTTAAAAATTTTCCCCATGCATTCCTCGTCCATGTGATCATCGGGAAACGGGAAGTCTATAACTCTTTCCCCGATGCCTTTCCCGAAGATTTCCCGAGAATTCTTTCCGAACGTCTAGTCAAGTCTCGTATCGACCTAATCCCTGGAATTACCTCGTAGCCAAACCTCAGTGAGGATGATGTGTCCGATACAGCGACCAGAGCTTGATATGATCACTACGAGATAGTAGTGGTGCCCTTCGATCAAACCATTTTCCCTGGTCATGTAGATAAGCAAAGCAGTCATACCTGTGGACCTTTCCAAAAACTAAGGCGATAAAGAATTAGTCGGCACCAGAGATACCATAGAAACCCGTCAATTCTTGGGTCCCGCCGGCTATTATCGCAGACCCACCTAAAATTTCCATTAGAACCATCAGCCCCTTAGCTACTCTGCCGCATGAAGATGTACCTTCTTGTTGGAACTTGTGTCTTGTTGAAGGCCTTATCCCAGAAAAGCAAGATATACTTGGAGAAACGCGAAATACTTCCCCCGTGATGCATCGAACCTTTCGAAAATCCCCACCAGAACCGAAACCGTGAACTACAGACTTCGACTATCTCAAGGACATGGTAGTATTATCCATCTTGTCTTTTCTGCCTCGAAACGTTAGAAGCGCCTGCCCAACGAAACCTTAGCAATTCCTTTGATGAGACCGAAATCAATGGAAGACCGAACCTCCATGGAAGAACCAATTGAGATTATGGATTGAGAGGTTAAACGTACGAAACAAAGCCGCATCCCGGTAGTGAGGGCTCGCTGGAATGTCAAGCGGAGACCCGATTCCACTTAGGAGCGTGAAGACCCGAAGCTGTAGATTCATCCTCATCTCTCTTTTCATTTCATGATCTGTATCTTAATCTTTGAATCTCGGGACGAAATTCCCTCTAACGGGGGGAAATTGTAACAACCCGAAGTTGTCCATCGCCGAAACCCATTTCGTCCGTAAAACACGTCTTTAGCGATTCGTTCCGATTTCATTTTTGGGCTAAATTATCTAAATTTATATGTTTATTTTAATCTCATGAGTGTCCAAACCCCTTAGGAACTCTTGAAATTGGCCCAAATTGTTGATTTGAAAATTTTTAGAATCGTTCCCGCCGGATGACGACAAGTTAATCGGGTGCGACCAAAACCCCGTTTAACGTCGGTATCGGGTAGAAATCCTCCGTGTCCAAATCTTAGACACTATTTAAAGGAGATTAAGCTTCCATTTTAATCTTTTACTCTCTCTCTAACCTCTCTCCTCAATCCAAAGATCTAAGTGCAAAAACATCAATTTAAGGCTTCAAATCATTAAGGTAATTTCCCTAACTCATAGTATAGCATTATTAGCCTTCAAATCCAAGTTTAAGCTATGAAAACGGACTTCATTCATGAGTTTATGGCCTAGGAGCATGCTTGGGCCGTAAACACATATAAAATGGGTTTTTGAGCCATAAAACCCTTCCAAACCTCATTTGGAGCTTAGATATGACTTAGGGAATTACCAAATTGGACTTAGAACACCTTGAACATCATTTTTGAGGAGTAAACATGAGTTTACTACCGAAGAACATTCTTGGGCCGTAAACTCATATTCATGGGGAGTAAACTCATTTTAATGTGTTAAGATGCCACTTAAACACACCAATAGCCTTGGAATAAATTCTAGAACCAACCACAATCGATTTGGGGAACTTAAACATGATGAAAATCCTCCATTTGAGTGTTTACGGCCATAACCCCCCAAGAATGGGTTCCTGGGCCGTAAACTCATATACAGGGATCAAATGATGCTCAAAATTCACTCCTTGGCTTGTAAAATTAATTGGAATCACATGTGATTGAATTAGGACCACCAAAACATTTTGTGAATGGTACTCTAGAGTTTATGGCCTTAAACACTTATTTTACTGCCGTAAACTCCTCAAAAGTCCTTAAAATTCCTCAAATCATTTTCTCCATGCCCTAAACTCAAATCTAGAATAAAATCCCCGAGTGATTCAAAGCCATTTAGCAACCAAAAGCACCCCACCATGAGTTTACGGCCGTAAACTCATGGGGAATGGGACTTTAGGGCCGAAAACTCTAGTATGAGTTTACTCTTGAAGAGTAAACTCCATATCCAAGCCTTATGTGTCCTCAAATGCCACCCGGGTCCTTCCAAACACTTGTAATGGAGTGTTTTCGCATCTAGAAGTATTTGTCCGTAACGAATAAATAATTTAAGATGTAATTAGATACAAATGTGTATCTTTTCATAATACATAGGAATCTTGTGCGTTTGCAAACCCAGAACTGAAGTTTAGGATCCAAACTGACGCGTTCCTCAACCGGTGAGTTCATACCCCTACCCTTTTTCAATGGTTTTTCAATGTTTTCAGGGGGGAATACAAGCAAAAGTACAAGAATATCTTGTACATAAATTCATTATTTCATTTAAATGGTTTCATAATTCGTACACTTTTAAGAATTGAAAACATATTAACAAACTGTTTTGACTTGCAGAGTTGTTGTTCAAACCGATTTCAATTCTTATTATATAGTGTTATACTTTATACCTCACAATTGATTGTTCACACTTTTACAGTTGAAATCATAGATCTTTAGTATTGTCCTTAATAAAACACCCCCTAGATTCGAGTGTGAAGGACAGTTATCATTAGAAGTTTAGTCAGGTCCTTAATAGTACTCCTCCTAGATACGAGAGTAAAGAACTAATAAAAACAGGGTTTCCATATTAATAATTTCAGTTTTAAATTCATTAATCTTAAGATTGGAGACACGTCCTTTGTAACACTTCCCCTAGATACGAGAGTGGAGGACTAGCCCTATAACCAGAATCTCCGGAAAGGGAGAGCGTGACTTGAGTGTATAGATCTATACGGGACTGACTATCTCGCACCTGGCTTTTAGCTACAGTCGAACCGAAAGGTTCAAGGGTGACGAAAGTCATATAAAGATACTGGCCCCAATCCGAGTCATTTCTAGTCTGAAGTATGGTTAAGGACTCGCAATCAAGATTATGAATACTTTACACTTAATTATTAGTTTTATATATGTGTTAAAACCAATATACATTTAAGGGTAATCAGACTTTCAAGAGACTCCACACACACACTTTAAGCATGGTAGACATTTGCACATTACTTTCAGATTTGGTAACACTTCGGAAACATTCAGGAAAAATGTGGGATTTTTCTGGGGATAATATTTGTACTTAACTAGAAACGTGTACCAATTCAGATAACTAAACTTTACAATTCACAAGGGTAAACATGTTTGTCAGTGTACATCTTTTACATTACATTTTGGATTCAATAACCAACTTTTAAGAAAATATGGGATTTTCTTGGGTGTAACTTTTTCAGAAACAGAAAGGAACTCGTACATTTTAAAAAAACAAACCGCTTATGAACTCACCAGCTTTATGCTGATTTTCAAACTGCTTGTATTCTCAGGTCCGTATTAGACAGGTACCCGATGATTCCTTTTGGCGAAGTTGGAGTGCGTAGAAGACTCGTCTCACTTCTGTTCATATATACTATGTATCACACTTGTACAACTTTACTTTTGAAACAAATGTAAACTTTTATATATGTAATGTAATGGTTGTTTACTTTATTTACTATGTGCATTGGATTTGATACTCAACGTGGAGTCAACCCCGGAAATGTTTCCGCCTTCGGTTTTCGGGGTATGACAGAAGGATTGGGAATTCTCGAATTTTCATGTGTTGTGAAGACTTAGTTGAATCTGAGTGGGGGAGAATTGTCCCGGAATGTAGAAGCTTGATCGGTTTTGAAACTGGGATAAGTTTCGCATCGTTTCCAGGAAAGAAGACAACCCTAGTGGCTGCTTGGTTTGAGTGTTGTGGGAGTTGGGAGTTCAGTAAAACTCCCCAGCATGTGAATCATGTCTTCTCAGTGTTTGATAACAGAACTTGGGGAAATCAGGTTGGGATTTTAGCCATGAATTAAGTTCAGTTGTGTGTTAGGTCGAGTGCGTGTTCGACCGGTATGGAAAGTGTTGTAAGACTGCGGGGGTAGCCGTAGCATTCATTAGCAATCAGGTAGTATGGAAAGTGTTGTAAGACTGCGGGGGTAGCTGTAGCATTCACTAATGATCAAGCGGTATGAGGAGTGTTATAAGTCTACAGGTGTAGCCGTGGCATTCACCAGCTTAGCAGATGGTGATAGAGTGATGTAAGTCTGTGAGTGTAGCCGTAACATTCACTAGGTTGGTAGATAGCATGAGCGTGTTGTTAGGACGCGGAAGGAACAGTAGTAACCACCAGTTCGGGTGTAGCAGTGAGGATATGGAAATCCACGGATGGGTTTATGGGTTTCCCCAGAGGGGATTAGACATGGTTAAGCCAGTGATAAGACTGTAGGAACGTCACTACAGTTATGAGATCAAGGAGGCAATGGATTGAGTAAGGTTGCTTGTAATGTAAGGCTACCATTGGTCATGTAGCAATCGCTTTTAGCCATGTATTGGGAAATGACGGGATTCGACGCACGGATCCGACGGTTGGATCAGTAGGTTGTTAGAGTCGAAGTTGCATGATAACTAGTGGCAACTAGTTCCAGGGAAGGATTTCGTTCGGAAGTCGTGTGAGGCAACTATATAGGAGTCTTTTAGCTCCGCGACCGGGCTGGAACCCGGTATTTCAAATGAGTGTCACTCGGTTGTGACGAATCAGAGGATTTTGGATGAGATATAGGGATAGGTCCTTGGATTCCAAGTTATGGGTTAGACCCGAGTTGTGTGTATAGTGGTATTCCAATCTAGGGTATTCCATCTTGACGATGACCAGACCCTACGATTGAGTGGACCTGACGTGTTTGGTATTCCAACCCGAGGGTTAATTGGACCAAACATGTGACAACCCAAAATTTATTCTGTCGTTGTAACCCAGTTCTGCTAATAAAATAACATTTATTGTTATTATTTCAGTTAATATTTGGGTTAGAAATATAAATTAATGTTTTTATTTTATTGAAACGAAATAAAAACACATGTAACACCTCGAATTGATTTGAGAAAATTTTAGTTTACGACTAAGCCGTGTTACGACCATATAATCGGGTAGAACTTTAAACCCCGTTTAATGTTAGTATCGGGTAGATTCCTACCTGGCCATAAACCCAACCCCTATATAAGGGTGAGTAGACATCATTTGGACCTTTTACCACCCTATTCACTCTCTCTCCTCAAGGCCCGATCCATCCGAAAACCGCAAGTTTCCGCTTCCAAACTGTAAGTTCTCACCCTAGATTGTTCTAAAACTCATTACATGTTGATATAGCTTGAAAATCGTCCAAGAAGGCCAAGAATAAGGAGTTTACGGCCCAAGAACACTCTTAGGCCGTAAACCCCTAAAAGTGTGCCAAAAATGCCCCAAATCTCTTCCTTAGGCTTAGAAACTAGCTTAGAACTTAACCTTGAAGTGTTCTAGACATTAATCACCAAGTTTGGAGGCTTGAAAGAGGGTTTACGGACCAAGAACATTCTTAGGCTATAAACTCCCTCAAACTATGCAAATTAAGCCCTAAACCCCCTATTTAGCCTTGGACCCTCACTTAGAAACTTTTAGGAATGAGCTAAGGACCTCAAAATCGAAGTATGAGGGGTATCCAAAAGTTCACGGCCGTAAACCATGGGGTTCATGACCGTAAACTCCCAAGGAGTGGTCCTAGGACCGCAAACTCCAAGCGAGTGCCCTCTTTTAACCCTAAACGCCCCTCAAGCCTTGGATTAAGCCCTAGAACTATCCCTAGTGATATAAGAAACCTTTAAGCACTCAAACCCACTCCTCCCATGAGTTTACGGCCATAAACTCATGGGGGAAATGGTCCCTCAGCTGTAAACTCACCTAAGGTGAGTATTAGAAGAGTAAACTCCATGGTGAGGCCTTATACTCTTCCATTGCAACCTAATAGCCTCATAGCACTTGACCAAAGAGTTTTTCTTCACATTAGGATGTCTATGCATGTTAAATTAGTGTTTCACTCACTAATTATATGAAGACATATGTCTTCATATGTTACTAGGGTCATAGAGTGTGTTCAAGTCTTTACTTGACACCAAACGCTCATCCGACACTTCCACCGATCTACTCGCAACAGGTGACTTCAATAACCTTTTTAAATGTTTTTACATGTTTTAGGGGGGGATACAAGTTAAATGCAACAAGCTTTACTATCAAATCATATGTGATTTATAACTTGCAACCAAAAAGGATTTTCTATACTTTTAGCTACTTGTCAATAAAACTGTTTTAGATAACCATCAAACGCATTTTCTATGTTAAATTGTCATCAAATTATTTTCAAACTGCTTTTAAATTACTTTTCTTTTAAACTATATCTACACCAATATATTTATATAAGTAAGACTTGAAGGACTTAGGACCGATAACTCGCCTTATTGCCTGTTCTTGTTTGATTGTGGTCTTAGGGTATACGGTATCCGTTCGACTGTCGTTGCATTCTTAGTTATATATCATATATATTTGTGTTAGATATGAAAGTCTTCATCTTATTCAATATCTTTGTGAATCAAATGCTTGCAATCCCACACACTATTTAACTATAATAGGTATAGTTAAGACTACTGCTCGTTACCTCTATTACTATGATACCCACTATAAATACTACTACTACAAGTAAATGCATGTTAAAGAGAACACTCTATACATTATACTAAAAGTTACTATACTATAATACCAGAGAATACACTAATCCAGAATATAACACACTATCCCTCTATACGGCACACTACTGCGCAAATACCATGTAACCAGAGCTTCCCAGAAGGAAAGCAACACTACATGTATAGATCTATACAGGACGGATGCTATTACATCTCGACTGTTAACCACAGTCCGAGACAACTAGGCCTAGGGATGGCACTACTTCGCTACACTACGTATGACCGGGAAGGTCATCGGACCCTCTATAATCAATCAGTTTGGTTACATGAAAGATCACATCCATATCCAAATTAACACACTAAGACTTAAAGTCTAAGCTAACTTCCCGAAGTAAATAAACATGTGTTACTAATTGAAGTTTGCAACACTACTACAGCCAACCGGCAATGCTTTTCCTTATTTACGTTACTTGAATGAAATTTATTACCTTATTTTTATAACTGGAGGTTTCAATGGAAATACTTTTACACACTCGAGGATTTAACTTACAAATGCTCAATTTTGAAAAATATAGGATTTTCTAGCGATTTCTACTATTCTTAAATATTAAATACAACTTTCATATTACATGATTGTAAACATTTTTATACAAGCAACGACACTAAATTCTAATGAACTCACCAGCTTAATGCTGATACTCGTTTTCAAAATAACTTGTATCCTCAGGTCAAAGATAGACAGGTACTGGTGCAGCTTTTGAGAAGATGGAGCGTATACAAGACTCATCTTTTATTTTGTTATACTTTTGGTGTCTATCAAAACTATACAGAACACGCTTGTAATTAAATTTACTATATTAATACAATGGTTGTTGTCGCTTGTTTTTACTATTATGCAATTGTTATGATACTGTACATGACGTCCTCCACCCCAGAACGTATTCCGCCATTCTCGGTTTTGGGGTGTGACAAAACATGTGTGTGATGCGAGGGTATTCCATCCTAGGGATGACTGGACCCGTCGTAGGCATGCCTGGTATTCCAGCCCGAGGCTGATTGGGCCAGGTGTGCGTGTTCATGCTTACGAGCCAATTATTATATGTATGTGGTTCGGGAACGAAAGGAAACATGGTTTTGTTGATCCAGAAAGGGTTCATCTCCCATTTTACATCTCGTTGATTATTATATCACTAGGAATTGGTTATCAAGACAGATTTCTTTTGAGGGGGTACCTAGTCTTTTGTCAAAAGAGAATTACATGTAGTAGTGTGGGATTGTGATTCTTTTTTCGGGTGGGAACCCTAGGGTTTTAGCAGTTAAATAGCTAGTTAGGAGATAAGTGCAATGAACTCGACAATGATCCAGTGTGGGCGGTCTGTCAGGAAGCCAGACCATCTCGAGACTCCAAATTTCGTATTAAGTAAATGTGATCATATTTTAAGGGATTCGTTTATTTTCCTGGTTTTATAACCCTGTGAGGGTTGGACATGGTTGCCTTGGAGAGGCTAGAGTTTCGCTCGAGGTTGTAGCCAAGTAGCTTAAGCTGTTTGGCGCGTAAGGAATGATAAGAAACGATTTCGAGGACGAGATCAAATTAAGTGGGGGAGAGTTGTAACATCCCATTTAAAATATAATTAAAATAATAAACCCGGAACCCCAAGAAGTAATTTTATTAATATTTTACGTTATTATAGTAAAAACCATATAATAATTAGTGGAGCGTTGATTTCGGGGTGCCAAATGGTACTTTTGATTCCCGAGGGTAAAAGAATAAATATCAGACTTATTCAGAGAAGGATTCTTGAAGCCAGGGTAGAAATGGTAATTTATGGATCTTGATTGAGAATAATTTGTAGAGGAGGGGTTATTTTGTAACTGATGGACTTATATTGAAAAGAATTATAGAGGCAAGGGTTTCAATGGTAAATATTGGATTTATTTTGAAAGAAGTATGAGAATGAGGGGCCATTTTGGTCATTATGGGATACATTCATATGGACTCGGGGTATTTAACTGTGCTATCCCCGTCAAACCCTAACCCTAGATGCTCTAAACCTCCAGCCGCCATCTTAAGCTTCAGCCTCCATTATCGCCACCTTCCTCCGTTGTCAAGGCCGTGAACCACCACAACGATGCCGCCACAGTGAATACTGAAGAAACCAAGACTTAGTCGTCGACGTCTTGAAGATCGGGTGAACCACGAGCCATGGTCGCTATGGTCATTCTTCCGATGGGGGTGCGGCCACTGCAGTGGAAGACGAAGGGCCACCATGTCGCCTGCAGCTTCGTCGTCGGAACGCCACCACCCCTACTACCGCCAGTGACGTCGTGTACAACCAGGGTCTTCGCATGAGTCGCCGGAAAAATCATTTGGCGAGGTTGTTGTCGTTGTATTCGGTGGTTTCGCAAACCACCATCTCCCCTTCTCGTTCACTTCATGATGCCATTGCTCCATTGTGCTCTCTAGTGATTTGTTCTGTCCATTTTCGTCGCCGTCATGCAACTGTGCCGCCGACAGCTGTTGACCGCCGCTGCTGCCCGCCTCCTTGTGTAACCGCCGTTGCACGTCGTGAGGTGGTTGGCTGGCTTTATTTCGCAATAGAAGAGCATACGAGGGTGTGGTTTCTTGACCGGAAATCACAAGAGGGCCACCATCACCACCGTGTGTGTGTAATTAGTGTGTGTGTTTGTTTTATGTGAGTATGTGTGTGTTGAGTATTGTTGTAAGTTGTAATAGCGTGGGAATAATGAAAGAAAAGTCTAAACCACCACCGATCGCCGTGTCGGGTGGTGGGGTGCTTTGATTGCGTTTGGAACTTGTTTGGGATGATTGGACAAAAATAGGCCCAATGAAACCCTAGTGGACCCAATGGAACCCTAATGGGCCAATAAGGCCCAATGTGACCTAAAAGCCTAACCAATGGACTAATGAACTACTATTGGGTTGGAAAACCCTAATCAGGGTTTGGAAAACCCTAAGGGCATAAAACCCTTATTTTGGGAATTGATCGAGACACACACACGAGAATTATTTAATAAGCTTAAAATATTAAATAATAATCATTGGCAAATTAACCTAAGCAATATTGGACTTAATGGATTAAGTCCTTAGTGGATTATATCCTTAATGGGTTAAGTAGGAACACTTAACCTTAATCGTCTTGTCATGTGAAAACCCTAATTTCACATGGGCCTTGAGTCGGGCCTTTCTTTTGGGACTTGGTGATTAAGCTATTGATGGGCTATCCAAGAACAAGTAAATGTACTTAAAGTAATTGGATGAGCTTTAGGATAAGGCCCATATGAGGGGTTGGGCCCAATTTGGAAAATTGGGCCATAGATCGGCCATACTTGGTCCTTTATGATTATGTGATATTGTAATGCCCGTAGATCAGGGCTAGTCAATTAAGAGATAATAAGTGTCGAAAATGACTTTTTGATAGAAGATTATTTAGAATTAATAATATTAACTAAGTTGTAGTGGTCGTGACAAGGTTTCCGAATATATAAAGAATGCCGAAATCCGAGTTATAATGAAGAAGTTATGACCTGTCGAAGTTTCGTGACAGAACCGGCACGACACAGTGCGACGTAAAATAGTGAATTTACGTTAGAGCGATATTTGGCCTTAGCAATCTAAATGAAAGTCGTAGAATACGTTAAACTGAGAGCGTGCATAAAAAGAACACCAAAATCTGACTTCGTATGAGGAAGTTATGTTTTTTCGAAGTTTCGGCTTAGCAGTGTACAACCCGAAGTTTGGATATGAGATCGAGCAATATTTAGCCGAAACAATCTAAACGAGAATTGAAGATCGTCGATAGTAGTCCAACGGTGAAAAGACAGACGAAAATGGACGTCAGACGAAGGAGTTATGATTTTCTAACGGAGTTTTCCTGTCCCGGCCTACTAAAAATAATATAAAAATAATATAATAAAAATAAATTCAAAATTAGTTGACGAAGTCTAAATGAAAGTTGTAGATCTTGTTTTTACCTACGCTTCGATATAAGTAACGTCGAAAACGGAGTTCGTATGCGAAAGTTATGAATTTCTGAAGCTCGGGGCGCGAAACCCCAAAACTGTCAGAGACCACGATGTGAAATCAGTGTTCACGACGTGAACTGACTTTTGACGCCTTCTGGAGCCTGACAGAGCAAGTGGACGATGACACATGCAATGACGTTTATACCCACGACGTGGGAGCACTGTTCAAGACATGAAAATCGAGAAAACAGCCCTATAAATAGAGTTGAAGGGGCAGCCGAGTTTGGTTGCTCATTCTCTCATCTCTCACCCGTATTGCATCGATTTACGTGCAAAGAAATACCCTGAAGCCCCTGTATCATCTCGAGACTTGAAGCGAGTCCCGAAGCTCCGAAGATCCCGAAAAGAAAAGAGTTTCCGAGCCGAAGCTCTGCCCGCGATAAGCCCGGTGTGTGAAGATATTTCAGTTTCACCGAAGAATACTACTCTTAGAGCCGTAGTGCCGTCCGAGCATCGTCTAATCAAGTGAGTGTGTAGTTACTTCATTCTAACACATAAATACGAAGTATTTGTTATGAAATACGTGATATGTGTTTATATATTGTTTGTTTATTTGAGATGGGTGGAATGAATGTTTTTTATCGGTTTTTAAATGATTAAAATTGTATGTGTATTTTATATCTACAAGATAAATGTTGGGTAGAACATGGGTAGATGTAATAGTTGGTGTGAGATGAAAGATGTTATGAGTGAACCCTTGCGAATATGCCACGTAGTGCCTATTGTGTAAACCCTGACGACTATGCGACGTAGTGCCTATTGTGTAAACCCTGGCGACTATGCGACGTAGTGCCTATTGTGTAAACCCTGGCGACTATGCGACGTAGTGCCTATTGTGTAAACCCTAGCGACTATGCGACATAGTGCCTATTGTGTAAACTCTGGCAACGATGTGACTTTGTGCCTATTAGATAAACCATGGCGACGATGTGACTTCGTGCCTATTAGATAAACCATGGCGACGATGTGACTTCGTGCCTATTAGATAAATCCTGGCGACTATGGAGTTAGCGCCTGTTAAGTGAACCTTAGTGACTATGGAGTTAGCGCATGTTACGTGAACCTTGGTGACTATGGAGTTAGCGCCTGATAGCTATGGATTTAGTACCTGATAGATAAACTTTAGCAGCAATGGACTTTGTGCCAATTCCTTAGGTCAATCCTTAGGAACGAATGAATAAATGATAGTTGATTCTTAGGGTAAAACCTTAAGAAATAAAGAAGATAATGGGGATGGGTAATTGGGTTGATTGTTTGATGATTAAATATAATAATTAAAATATTTTGGGTTGAAAACCCTATATGCTCACCAGGCTCCCAAGCCTGACCCACGCAGTTTTCTTTGCATTACAGGTAATGGCACAAGAGTATAAGTTGATGGACTTGACGAGCGATTTTGGATTATAAATCAGTAGTTATAAATAACTATTGTAAGGTCTATTTTATACTGTTTATGCTTTTGGTCTGTATCGGAACATGACATCCCGAGATTTTGTTATTTAATGAAAATACATTTCTTTAAAGAAATGCTTTGATAAATTCGTATCATATTTTGTTTTGGGAACAAATTCCGCAACACTTTTAATCAAAGGATTACTCAGATTTTATAAAACAAAGCATAAACAAATCGGTCTTTTCTGGCCGTGAAAATTAGGGATGTCACAGATATTGGGCTATAGGAATTGGATTGGAATAATTTGATGGGCCTTAAGGAAAGACCATGTAGAGGTATGGGCCCAATTTTTAAAGTTGGGCCATATGTTGGGCTTTGGCCCATTATATGACTTTTGGGCTTTTGTAGTGTGAGTTGGACCTTGGGCTTGGAACCTAAGTATTAACTGGGTATTGTTTGATGTTGACAGTTCGGGGATTTGTCAACCAGCAGCCGGAGTTTTATCTACGGGACTTCAGCGGTGCCAGGTGAGTTATCCTCACTATACTAAGGGGTCTAAGGCATCAAGGTCGGCCTATTGGATTTGATATTGTAATAGTTATTGATATGTTGAATTTGATTTAGTGATGTATGGCAGTTGATATGCTAGTCTGGTAGATCTGTAGGACTACCTATGATACTGTATAATTATATGTATGTGCATTAGTTATGTTATATGTCGACATGTTGTGTGGGATGGGTTGAGGTTGTACTGCTTCGTGCAGTAGCCAACAAACCCTAGAGTATTCTAGATATGAGCTGAGGGCCGGGCAAGGCATGCCAGACTCATACTGAGGACTCAGGAGCATTCCAGATATGAGTTGAGGGTCGGGTAGGGCATGCCAGACTCGTACTGTGGGCTCATGATCATTCCAGATACGAGCTGATGGTCAGGTAGGGCATGCCAGACTCGTACTGTGGGCTCAGGAGCATTCCAGATCCGAGCTGAGCACCGGGTAGGGCATACCAGACTCGTATTGTGGGCTTGGAGGCAATCCAGATGTGAGTTGTGGGTTCGGAAGGCAATCTAGACTCACACTGTGGGCCAGGGGTAATTCAGTCTGTAAAGTCGTGGACCGTTGCATGCTGTATTGTTTTGTTATGCTATATATTGATGTTATTGTTATGTGGATTGTATGTGTATCGGTATTTTAGGGGTAACTCACTAAGCTTTGTGCTTACGGTTTCAGTTTATTATTTCAGGTGCTTCAGATGACTTGGCAAGGCGAAGGCATGACCGTACACATCCTCGTGTTTTGGACTTATGGTTTCTGGGATACTCTAATATTAAACTATTTTGAAAACACTTTATAATAACTAATGGCTTTTGGATGCTTGAAAAAGTTTTAAATTGACTTGATTTTTATGGGTGTTACACATTGGTATCAGAGCCTTGGTTTGAGTGAATTGGAGGAACATTCTTGTGAATCCAGTCTCAAATCAAGGAAAGATTTTCAAAATGTTTTTTAAATGGTTTTCAAAATAAGTAAGGGAGGATGCAGGGTGTACGATCAGCCGGAGCCAATAAGTAGACCCCAAAATACCATACAGTTATTTGATTATGTGATATGTTAGAATAACATGCTAGTACTAGGCTAGGGATCTTCAGGAATTGCATGATAAAATTGCCAGATTACATGATGCCTGCTAGCCTAGGGTTTCCTTTATATGAGATTGACATCATTATTGTAGTTGCTTAGAATATGCGTCACAGTTATACATAATTAAGATCTTATAGCCAGATAATGTTTGATTTGGCCTTATGTTCCATTCTTGTTTGATTCGGAGCTTAGGGTAGGATTGGATATTCGAAAGTCTATAGGGTCCAGCGTTATGTATGGCTAGCATACACTAGTGTTGCAGGGTTGGTGGAAGTTAATGAATGGGTGGGTTGTGTGAGGTCGGGAGGCCAGTTATGAGATATTTAGCATTCCTCTAGGAGTGAGGATTGAGCGCTTGCCATGTTGTGTATTCAGTTAGGGTGTTGTGGTGATACTTGAGACAAATATGGGTATGTGTGGAAGGTAGTATGGGCCCGTACTACTGAAAGCACATGACCCATATGCGTAGCAAGGAAGTCACAACCCCTAGGGTTTCGTTAGGAGTTGGTTCCCTATCATTATATGGGCTATTAGAGATCTTTCTGGTGTGTTATCAGAATGTTGGTTGCGAGACGTCTTGAGACCGGATCCAGGTCAGGATTGGGAGCTGGCAGCCAGGATAGGCCAGGATTGTCAGAGGATCGTGTTAGTGAGATCATCCAAGAGGAGGTGGTCGAGGTTGTCCAAGGATAGTTGCCATAGATGTTTGGGTCTATCAAGACTGCCACGGTTGAGTATTTTTATGAGCGTTATGAAGCCATTGCCGAGACGGTTGTCGCGGTATGTCACACCCCCAAACCGGAACGGCGGAAATGTTCGGGGGCGGATGACTTCATGTGGTAGCGTAAAAAATGAATACATAGTAAAGAAAGCAATACAACCATCATATATATAATTGAAAGTTTACATTGTTAAAAGGTACATGTTCAAAACCAATTACAATATGATGCTAAAATATGAATTTAAGCTGGTGCCACAGCGTCCCTTCTTCAAAAGCTGTTTGTTACCTGTAATTACTGAATCCCTGGGACATACAAGTAGTTTTGAAAGAGTAGATCAGCATTTAAGCTGGTGAGTTTCATAAGTATTAAATGACAACGTTTGTATGAAATGAAATGTTTTGTTTTTGTTTGTTTGTTCCTAGAAAATCCCATATTTTCTACTAGCATAAATGTAGCCTTCTATCAAGACCAATGTTTGTTTCTAGAAAATGTATGTACGTATAAAATTTCCATTACGTCAGAAAAACCCCGTAAATCAATGTATTTTTAATACCCCATGTGAGTTTTTATAACCATGCTATTAACTAGGAATGCCTATACGCAACGTTCTTCAGGCGTTGGAATGTTCTAACAAATGGTGTATTGTAGCTAACAGTCAGGGCGCGGGGTTGTCAAGCCCGTATAGATCTATACACAAACACCATGCTCCCCATCCAAGGGATTCTGGTATATAATACAGGACTTGAAATGTGTACTCGAATGTACGTGAAGTTAATGTCTCACAAAACTTAGTATAAAAACAGATTTACGTGTAAAAATGTTCTTTTGTTCTTGTATGTGAATGTGACTTCTTGAAAATAGTGTTTCTAGTATGTAAAAGTTCATAATTTTCTCGTAAAACTATACCTATTATAGTTTTCTTTAAGTGTGTCTCGTTTGTATAGTAATCCCTAGTAAAATGCTCACTTGTTATGAAAAGTCTAATTTTTATAGTGTCTAAGATGGACACATATACATACAGTATAAACAGAGTGTTTGATTTATACATATATAACTACATTTTCATTTCAAAAGATATGATGTTATCGTGATATATTTTGCATATGAAAGTTTCCCTATAATAGTTATAAATCACATATGATTCCGTTGATAAAAAGTGTATAATGAAACTTTATATAACACACGATAATTATCGTGTGTTTTACTTGTATTCCCCCCCCCCCCTTAAAAGCATATGAAAGCATTTATAAAACATTTAAAAGTGTGGATTATAAGGGTATGAACTCTCTTGAAAGATCGAAAATGGCGAGATGAAAACCGAGCAGAATTTCAACTCGAGAAAGCGGATTTTCTCGGGATTCTCAGGAATCTCGGGAGCACAAACGACCTTCAGGACTTGAGCAAGGAAACCGGGGCTTCGGGCTAGTACGTGCACGGAAAATGAGGAAAAAACACAAGAAAGATGAGAGGAATTGGCCCTTTTCTTCGGAACCCTCGCATCCCTTTTATAGGGGGTGGGAACCGCCTCGGTACGCTGGGCATATGCAAGTACGTTGGGCGTACGCGTGCGTCATGCGTGACCGCTTCCTCGACTGCCTTGGACCTTCGGATGGGATGGGGCATAGCCTCGCATAAGGGCGACGTGGACGATTTGAGGCCTAGTCCTCGAGTACGCTGGGCGTACGAGCGTACGTTGGGCGTAACTCAGATCGACCTGGTGACTCCTCCTTCGGATAATACCAAGGTTATATAATAAAATTTATATTTTAATTATTTAATAAACTTCAAAAATTCATATCTTCTTCATACGAACTCCGTTTTCGACGTTCTTTATATCCACGCATAGGTGAGACTACACTCTACAACTTTCGTTTAGATTCCGTTGGCAAATTTTGAAATTATTTTAATTATTTATTTTTAAAAGGTCGCGGTAAGAAAATTTCGTTAGAAATTCATAACTGCATTATCTGACGTCTGTTTTTGCCAGACTTTTTACCGTTGCAAAACCATTGTCGAGACCTGCGATTCTCATTTGGGTCATTCCGGCCAAAACTCGCTTGATCTCCGTTTCGAGTTTTTAGCTGTCTGTCGCTAAGCCGAACTTGGAAAAATCATAACTTCTTTATACGAAGTCAGATTTGGGTGTTCTTTTTACGTACGATCACGGTTTAATGTCATCTAACGTAGTAGGTAATTAATTTGAGATTTTTGGACATTTTATTTTCGAAGTTTATTTCCTTATATCAAAAGTGGTTACTATACTTGACTTTTTAGGTCATTACATAGAGTTGAAATATCGGGTTGTCACGCGGTAGCTTTAACAGCTGTAATGACGGTAGGGGAAGGAGCTAGTCAAGCTCGCCAGTACAGGGACATGTTTTAATGAGCAGAGGGCTGCAATTACTTGGGATCAGGGAGATGTTCTGTACTCGTTACATTCCGCGGGTTGAGCGGGAGAGTCTAGCATATGAGTTTTTAGATTGAGGCTTCGGGGTTTTTGCTCGAGACCAGAATATGAGTCGCGGGGACTCCGGAAAGGAGTAATGAGTATGTTCTGCTGGATTTAGGCAGCTGAAAGTAAGATGGTTAAGTGATAGGATTGGAACATTGTTTTCTAGGGCAGGGATTGTACCCTTCTAGTTTATGGACTTGAAGGATTGAGTAGGCTTGTTACCCCAGGATCAGGTCGTATTTCAGCTCGGGGATAATTGGTCATTGGGATTGGCGATAGTAGTTCAACGTGGGTGGGTCAAGGTGACATAAGTATCTTGTGAGATCTGATTCGCCTTGGATCTCTTGCATCATACAGTAAGGATTAGTTGTGCAATCTATTGCACTTTTGGGATTAGAGACTACGTATTAGGAGTGGTCGTAGCTCGGTTTAGGGCAAAGATTGTTTTAGCTGTTGCAGTTCAACTGTGGGTGATTGAACTGCAGTCAGGGTGCGAGACCCTGGACGAAATGATCTCTAGAGCCAAGAGCAGGAGATTTATTGGAGCACTTCGGGAAAAAGGGTATTATATGGGAGGTCTGTGGATAGGGTCCCACGGGATGGTTATTCAGCATCAGGATTCAATGGTTTTAGTAACCGTTATTGATTGACGGAGGAAAACGCCAAGGGGAAATAACTCGTTGTTGAGACATTAGTTGGAGCATCTACCTTTGGACTTCAAGGTTTGGGTGTAGGGTCGTTCGAGCATCAGGGACTGTTGGTTTCCGTGGGATTCAGGAAGCGTTCACCTAGTTATTAGAAGCATGTGATCATTTGGGGTTGGCTAGTAAAGGAGTACTAGTTGGAGAGGTTTGGTTGCCATCAGATCGACCACTATAAAGTGAGAAGGATTGGGAATTCTCGAATTTTCATGTATTTTGAAGACTTAGTTGAATCTGAGTGGGGGAGAATCGTCTCGAAATGCAGAAGCAGGATCGGTTTTGAAATTGGGATAAGTTTTGCGTCGTTTCCAAGAAGGAAGACAACCCTAGTAGCTGTTTGATTTGAGTGTTGTAGGTGTTGGGAGTTCAGTAAAACTCCCCAACATGTGAATCATGTCTTCTCAGTGTTTGATAATAGAACTTGGGGAAATCAGGTTGGGATTCTAGCCATGAGTTAAGTTCATTTATGTGTTTGGTCGAGTGTGTGTTCGACCGGTATGGAAAGTGTTGTAAGACTGTAGGGGTAGTCGTAGCATTCACTAGCAATCAGGTAGTATGGAAAGTGTTGTAAGATTGCAGGGGTAGCCGTAGCATTCACTAGCGATCAAGCGGTATGAGGAGTGCTGTAAGTCTGCGG
Organism: Lactuca serriola; assembly: GCF_051521515.1. Classification (NCBI taxonomy): domain Eukaryota; kingdom Viridiplantae; phylum Streptophyta; class Magnoliopsida; order Asterales; family Asteraceae; genus Lactuca; species Lactuca serriola. The sequence goes on along the minus strand of NC_136416.1, from coordinate 130,474,984 downwards.
GTGTAGCCGTGGCATTCACCATGTTAGCAGATAGTGCTAGAGTGATGTAAGTCTGTGAGTGTAGTCGTAACATTCACTAGGTTGGTAGATAGCATGAGCGCGTTGTTAGGACATGGAAGGGACAATAGTAACCACCAGTTCGGGTGTAGTAGTGAGGATATGGAAATCCACGGATGGGTTTATGGGTTTCCCCAGAGGGGATTAGACATGGTTAAGCAGTGATAAGACTGTTGGAACATCACTACAGTTATGAGATCAAGGAAGCAATGGATTGCGTAAGGTTGCTTGTGATGTAAGGCTACCATTGGTCATGTAGCAATTGCTTTTAGCCATGGATTGGGCAATGACGGGATTCGATGCACGGATCCAACGGTTGGATCAGTAGGTTGTTAGAGTCGAAGTTGCATGATAACTAGTGGCAACTAGCTCCATGGAAGGATTTCGTTCGGAAGTCGTGTGAGGCAACTATGTTGGATTCCTTTAGCTCCGTGACCGGGCCGGAACCCGGTATTTCAAATAAATGTCACTCTATTGTGACGAATTAGAGGATTTTGGATGAGATGCAAGGATAGGTCCTTGGATTCCAAGTTATGGGTTAGACCCAAGTTGTGTGTATAATGGTATTCGAATCTAGGGTATTCCATCGTGAGGATGACCAAACCCTACGATTGAGTGGACCTGACGTGTTTAGTATTCCAACCCGAGGGTTGATTGGACCAAACATGTGTGTGATACGAGGGTATTCCATCCTAGGGATGACTGGACCCGTCGTAGGCATGCCTGGTATTCCAGCCCGAGGCTGATTGGGCCAGGTGTGAGTGTTTGTGGTTACGAGCCGATTATTATATGTATGTGGTTTGGGAACGAAAGGAAACATGGTTTTGTTGATCCAGAAAGGGTTCATCTCCTAGTTTACATCTCGTTGATTATTATATCACTAGGAATTGGTTATCAAGATGGATTTCTCTTGAGGGAGTACCTAAGCTCTTGTCAAAAGTGAATTACAAGTAGCAGTGTGGGATTGTGATTCTGTTTTCAGGTGGGAACCCCAAGGTTTTAGCAGTTGTATAGCTAGTTGGGAGATAAGTGCAATGAACTCGGCAATGATCCAGTGTGGGCAATCTGTTAGGAAGCCAGACCATCTCGAGACTCCAGATTTCAGAGGAGAAACGTACCCGTGACCACAGTTGGATCTGCTATTGCCTCCTCCTGTCCCATTATCAGTACTCTTCCTACTCCCCCAACATTCCTTGTTGTCGATCAATCCCTCTTAATGTGCCCTGTTTCTCCACATCCGTAGCAAGTGCAACTCGCTCCTATATTTGCGGTTGGGGCAGCTTGTTGAGCTGGCTCTTTGTAGAAACGGACTGTGTGTCCTTTCTTGTTGCACTTTGTGCAATACATTTCCCGGCATGCACCGACATGGTGGTAGTTACACTTATTGCATTTCGGTAGATTCCCAGCATATTGTTTAGCGGGTGTTGGGGCTGCTGGGACAGTGACAGTGTAAGCTGCCACCACTTGTTGTCTTTTGGAGGTTCCCTCTGTTTTTTTGCTCTTTCTCTTGTTCCAAGGTCTTTTTCTGTTATCATTTTCTTTCGGTTGTTCAATGGCGGCTGTTATCATGCCCTGACGGACTCCATGATCGATCAATGAGTCGTTGTGCCAAGTGTTTTGCATTGTCGAAAGTAGTAGGGTTGGACGCTATCACATGCCCTTGGATCTGGGGTGACAATCCCCATATGTATCTTTCCAACTTCTTTGCTTCCGGGGTGACCATCCTGGGACACAATACGACTAGATCACTAAATATGGCCGTGTAACGACGAGGTCAGATCTAACCATTTTAAGGGTCCATAACTCATGCTCCAATTTTTCCACTTCGCCCCTTGAGCAATATCCCTCTAGCATTAAGATCTTTAGATATACCCAACTCATGGAATTTGCCACTAAGAGGGTTAATGCCTTGACATGGCCCTTCCACCAAGTAAGAGCTCTGTCAGAGAAAGTGGAAGTTGCATATTTGACTTTACTTGTTTCCGGACACACACATACTTCGAAGACTGATTCGGTCTTCTTGAACCATTGTATTAGTGTGATTATGCCTCCACTTTCGTTGAAGGTTTTAGGTTTCCCGTTGGTGAAGTCTTTGTATGAACACTCCCTGGGGTGTCCATGACTTTCTCCATGGTTCGAGTGGTTAGTACCATTTTCTGCTCCACCGACACTGCTTGCGTTTATTTGTGTTATGGTGGCTGCTATGGCAGCAATTACCGCAACTTGGAACATTGCGGAGTCATATTGTGGAGGTGGTGGCGGTAGTGGTGCATTGTTGAAATGTCTGCGATTCTTTCTTGGTGGCATCTTTCTGCCATAGAGTTAAAAAAAATGAAAAGACGGTAAGTCTTCAATAATAGCTGTAAGTCGGGTGCCAATGAACTAATTTTAGTAGTTTCTACATGCATTATGTTCCGACTCATAATATGTTTTGTATTCAATTCATAGTAGAAATTTATGTAAGAATAAATTTATGAATTTCAATAGTAATACTCTCAATAAAGTAAAATGCTTGTCAATTCCTTTGATATATTGATACATAATGTTTTGGAAAATTTGACCTTGACACTGGTCTATAATATATCAAAGTTTAAAGGAAATTCTTGAAGCATTATGATTCCTTGAATAATGTAAACACCTAGACACATGGTTGAGTTTATATGTAGATACGAGTAATATTTAACACATATCCGCAGTCCTAGTCTATATAAAAAATGTGAGTAGTGTAAACACTACTCGTGGCGAGTGCTACTCTGAGTATTGGACTCTGCCACTTCATGTTTTGCTTCCCTCAAACGTCGCTCTAGCGTAGCCTGATGCTCCCTAAGTGCTCTAATTTCAGATCGGGCAACAATCATTTCGTCATGAAGAGCTTCGGTGTGGTTCCTGGTCTGATCATGGTCTTCATCCAGACGGCGAAGACAGACAGCTGTAATCTCGGCAGTAGCACCAACCTCCATGATTTGGTTGGCAGATGCCCTTGCCTATCCACCCTGGTTAGCGATGCGGCAAATTATGATCGGGAGAGCCCTGTTTGCTGAACCTCCTTTAGAGAGGTTATAGAAGCCTTTTTTCATCCCATAAGGAGGGTGTTGGCCTTGTTCTTAGCTCCATATTTGTAAGTCTATGACCCATCTTGGCACTGGGCCATGGAAGTTCTGTCTGATTGCGGGGTACCGGACAACTTGCGGTGGATTGTAAACCTTTGGATATGAGTCGGTGCCTTCCGAATCCTCTTCAACTTCGTCTTCCATTGGCTCTTTTGGATTTTCCATGATCCAACCTTTGTTTCTTTGATTAGGAAGGTAGGGATCTCCAGGTAAGTGGAACCCTGCCATAAAGTCTATTCGAGAAATAGGGATAAGAGGTACATAGAGAATTTGAGTGTGTGGTTTAATGTATTACAAAAATACTCCTATAGTATTTTAAGTTTAGAGGTTCTTTGTATGGTCTGTTGGTAAGTTTAGACTCGTTGTTCACTACGACTATTCCTCGGTATACATTAGTCACATTCTGGATAAATATAGTTGATCAGACTATATTCATCCCAAATCTGATTACATACCCCAAGACCTACTCGTAGTGTTCAACTTATCTTCATACTTATTGTTTTGCTATTGTTATGACATCCAACTAGCAAATATACTTGTACTTATACTTTTATAAAATATCCTAATATTATAAAGTATACTTGTACGAAAATGTTTTTTCAGAGAGTTTTTGTCCCATTGTATTTATAGTTTGTATATCTTATGTGGTTCGATATACTTAGTTCACTATAAACAATGCTCTGATACCAATCTGTCACACCCCCAAACTTGAACGGCGGAAACGTTCGGGGGCGGAGGACGTCATGTGCAGTATCATAACAATTGAATAGTAAAGAAAGCAAACACAACCATCATATACATAATTGAAAATTTTATATCATTGTATGAGTTACATGTTTCAAAATGTCAATTACAATATGATGTCAAAAGATTTATTTAACGCCTTAGCGTCAAATCTTCAAAAGCTGTTGATAACCTGTTTTACTGGTTTCTGAGAATACAAGTTATTTGAGAAAAAGTCTCAACATTTAAGTTGGTGAGTTCATAAGCATTTATATGTGAACGACCCAAAGATCAAACAACTTAACAAACAATGACTGTAAATAAGAACAATAAAGATTCAAAAAGAAAACTTTCACTAAGAATGATAATCTCACCAAGAGATTATCGTATGCACAAAGCGGCTATTAGGGTTTGTGAAAGGCGTACCTATCTCAAATCGGTACAAACGAATATATACAACTATTCTAGGCTATCCCTACAAATCAGGGATATACTAGCTAACTAATAGACGATAACTATGGAAATTAGATAAGTACTAAATCTGTTACAAAATGCTGAATACTAAGCTATACACTAAACAACTATTACGCTGACGTTGATACTGACGCTGAGTGACTAGTTTCAAACATCATCATATTACAAGGTTTGACCTTACAATCTCCCCCAATATGATGATGTTCAAAACCAGCTAGACTAGAACACCTCTAGACAAAAATTCTTTATACTCAGCTTCAGCTTCTACTTTTACTGGCCAATAAGGACTATCCAGCAGCTCTTGTCTTCTATTCAGTAATTCCATAGCAATTAGAATAAGAAATTCTCCAGAAAGATCTCGATGACTCATGCACATTTGTCTTAAGCCAACAAGATGAGTTGTTGGAGCCCTTGGAATCTCTACAGTTTGCTGAAAACACATTTTTCTGTTCTTGTCAAGATAAAACATTCCATGTTCAGGAACATAAATGAACTGATGTTGAACCTGCTCAACACCAATGGGAAGAGAGTTGTTTAATTCTTCAACACCAAAATTTAGAACCAACACATCTTCACCATCAACCTGAAATTTGGTTCTTCTGTTTCTTGGAATTGAGGAACTTGAACCTTGCTGCTGAGAGCGCTCTTTAGGAACGAGATCAAGACGCTGAACTTTCTTAATCAGTAAATGAAGAGCACAAGTCAATTATGAAGAAAGAGCTGAAGTTTGCTTGGATGCCAACTCAAGTAATTCCATCCATTCAGAGAGTCCATATATGATCAGCTCGTCTCTCTTGACAACTTCAGTGTATGGATGTTGAGGACCTTGACGAGTGATCAGTAAAGTAAGAATTTTCTCGTTACGAGGTTTTGAGGCTTTAACTTTGATGATCTTATCATTGCTCACTCTTCGTTTAAGAACATCTTGAAACCTCTTGCGAGCAATTCTGTCGAGAACACTATCAGTCCTTGACTTACTGCTACTGGGAGGAGGCTGTGAAGATTTAGATTTGGACTGATATTCTAAAAATCTTTGCATCTGAGCTTCAAAGGATCCTTTGGCCTGAAGTTTGTGCTGAATGAGGGATTCATCAGCTTGAGCAATATTCTTTAGAAGCTGAGCTTTATTGGCTTCATCAAGGATTTGCTTAACTTGATCAGGAGACATGTTCCATTCAGCTGCCAAATTGGATATGCTGACAATGGACTTAGATTTCTTGCTGGGAAGAAAAGTGTCAGTATGTGAATAAGATAATTCAGTATCTGCTGCTTTGCGCTTTCGAGATAAAGGATGAAGATCCTCGCTAACTACATCTGAGTCTTCACCTTGAACTGGCACAGTGGGATCAATGAAGTTCATGTCTAGCATCTGAAACTCATCATCATGTTCATCTTCATCATCATGCTCACTATCTTCAGTAAGCTTTTCAGTTTCTGTTAGTCTCTCAGAGTCATGCACAGGCTGTGGTGGCTCGGTCTGGTTTAAAATGTTCTCTTCAGATCCATGCTCAACAGAATCAGTTTCTCCCCCTTTTTGATCATCATCATTTGGGATAGGGGAAGGAGTTGACAGAAGAACTCCCTTCAGTTGGTTGACATCAGCCTTAATACGTAGAAGACGCTGACTCATATCTCGAGTCAATGTAAGAAGCTCATTAAACGCTGAGGCCGGGATTTGAATGAGCTGAGTACCTGGAATTTCTTATGATCGATGTTGCTCCCCCTGAGAAGGTTGCTCCCCCTGAGATGGTGGCATCCCTTGAGATGGTTGCTCCCCCTAAGCAGATGGCTCCCCATGAGCTGAACGAATCCTTTCAGTGACATAAATGGTATGGTGAGAAAGTTGAGGAGAGATATGACCACCTTCTTGACTAGGATCAACTTGTATTTCAGCATTAGTGTCGTTGATATCAGCAGCTCCTTCGTCAGTGTCAGCGTTTAGTGAAGGAACAGTATATGGATTCGCGATCCATTCGCGCATCCGATCAAAGATGCCGATGTCGTTTGCCAGTGGATCATCCTGATACATTCGTACTGACATGTGTGGGCATTGGATGGGGTTTCCAGAGTGGGAGTAGTAGGCTTCAGCGAAAATTTTATCTTGGACAAGAGCAATCCAGCGTGGAAATGGAACATGATCAGTGATGGCATGCCTAGGGCAGCACAACAGAGTTGCATCCAAGCCCTAGAGCCGGGCACACCAGCCAGATCCGGCCCAACAGGCTCAGCGCCCGCTGGTGCCCCCGGGAGCGGAATGCCCAGGCGAAAGGCTCGCGCCCGCCAAGTGACGCTCTTTGCTCCAAGACAAAAGTATGGCCAGGAGACAAGCAGTGGGATCAGAGCATTACCGTCAAAGCCAATGAGAGCGCTCTGACAGTGGAAGGGGCATGACCCTCCAATCAGCCCCTCTGATCCTGTCTCCCCAAAAAGCGATCCTGTCTGGTACGGACCAGGCAGGAGCGCTAGGTATAAAAGGACGCATTCTCATACTAGCGAGGTAAGTTCCATGACCAATCTAAAGAGAACAAAAACAAACCCTAGAGCCATCCTAACTTGACCGTCGGAGCGTTCTCCCGGGAACTCCTCCCGGGAAGCGGCTGACGGCCCTTGTTCTTTGTGACTTTGTAGATACACCCAGGCAACCAAGAAAGTCCCACTTTAGGATCAGAAGCGAGGTCTTACCAAGAGCAAGGTTCCATAATTTGGCGCCATCCGTTTGTGAGAAGAAGAACACAAACAAAAGCACGCAATCAAGCATCAATGGCGTCCAACGGTAGCGAGGGACGACCAGTTAGTCCCATACGTTCCATGGCGACGTTGGACGAAACGCCACCTGTAACAGCCCGGAATTTCAAGTATTGTAATAATTATGTTTTTGGGGTGTTTTAAGAGGGGACTCGGCGAGTTGGAGCCTAGACTCGCCGAGTAGGATCGCAGACCTGGTCGCGGGTTCGCGACTGGACTCGACGAGTCCAGATATGGACTCGGCGAGTCTGCGCTGTTTAGTGAAAACCCTAACCGTTCAGGTTTGGGACGTATAAGAGGCACTTATTGGCCGTCATTGTTCATTTTAGCCTTCTGAGAAGAACCCTAAATCGATTGTGTGCATCTGGAGCAAGGATTATAGACCATTGTTGGTTATAGAAGAGTGGTTGTGCAAGGAAGAGAAGGGATTGGCTAAAGGAGCAGCAAGGGAGTCACCTTCTGAGGATTGGGGACACAGAGAATACATCATCCAGGTAAGAATTCGAGTATACTCTGCTATGTTGATGTGTTCATGGAATTAGGGTTTGTGGAACCCTTTTGTGATTAGATTGAATGCTACCCTAGTCCCCCAAACGATTGTGACTCTGTATTAGGACCTTTGGAGGTCCAGAATGTCCCATGCTTGTGCATTTCGGGAATTGATGAAGGCTTGGGATTGGAATCCTTATGCCTTAGGTCAAAATGTGAATTATGAATCATGGGATGTATCGTGAGCACTGAAATGAGGACCTTACGTGGTGGATCAGTCTAGGAAGGCCAGACTTGTGAATGGTCGGAACAGTTCTGACCTTAGAAAGCAGTTTGAGCGGTTGCATGGCATGGACTCGCCGAGTCCGATGAGCAGACTCGACGAGTAGCTTGAAGATTTACTGGGACTCGTCGAGTTGTTCTTCAGACTCGGCGAGTTGAGTCGGGGACGCCCCGCGATTCTTCCAGGAGGAACTCGTCGCGTAAAAAGGGGATACTCGACGTGTAGAAAGGGAATCTTAAGGAATCGGTGAGTCAAGGGCGAGTGGACTCAGAGTCGTTGAACTCGGCGAGTCTTGGGGTGACTCGGCGAGTTAGGTCGCGGGTTAAGTGAAGTTCTGAGTATGGGGACTCGGCGAGTCATAGGGTTGACTCGGCGAGTAGGGCCAGTCAGGGGTTGACTTTAACCTTGTCTTTGACCAAGGATTTACCAGTGGTTCCAGGGGTATTTTGGTAATTGTTGTCATTGTTTGAGTTCAGTGCATTGGTGACTGTCCAGAGGTGGAGATCGTATCAGTGATCGGAGCAGCTTGAGCTATCTGTTCAGTCGACAGTTTCGAGGTGAGTTATCCTCACTATATCGCTAGGGTTTATGGCACCAAGGCCGACCCTTTTTACCGGATGGAAATCCGGGAAGTTGTCATTATATGTTACAGGCCGGAAGGCATTACTATGTGGACCGGAAGGTCATGGCCTGGAAAGGCGTATGTATGCATTTAGTATGTTGACTGATTCATAGGGTAATGTTATGATGGTGACCGGCTAGACCGGTATCTTGTTAGAGTAATGCTATGATATGTAATCTGTTGATCGATTGTTGTCTATGAACTACTATATGATTATTCGTGATGTTGTATACGCATTTTATGCTTATGGGCCGGAAGGCAATATATGTTATGGGCCGGAAGGCAATATGTTATGGGCCGGAAGGCGATTATGTTGTGTGATGGACCGGAAGGTCAGGGCCTGGAAAGGCGTATATGTGGTTGGTATTCTGGGGGTATCTCACTAAGCTCTCGGGCTTACAGTTGTGGTTTTATGTTTCAGGTTCTCAAGAGTCTGTGACAAGGCAAAGGCGTGATCGTACCGTTCCTCGCGTTGGTGTTTTATGAATTGAACCTGGGAAATACTCTGTTAAATAATGTATTGAAAACCTTTTTGTAACAACATTATTAAAATGAGTGGCTTTTGAAAAGTTTTAACTGTTTTGAAATTTTGGATGTTACACCACCGCCTACAGCGACCAATAGGCCAATTTTGGGCGAAGAAAGTTCTACAACAGCCGCCGGAAATATTTCACAACCGTTGTCCTCTCAGCAAAGAGCAACTCCGGCGGAGCTACTTTCGCCCACACGGCTTCAGACGCCACCGTTCTTTGCGCCGCCGCTGCAACAAACGCGGACAGTCCACTCAGCTACACCTCCATCGAGCCACATTTCAGCCTTTCACCGTCGTTTGTAACACCCACATCGTTCCAAACGACTGGTGGACAGAGTTCCGCAACGCTATTACCACCATTGGCGCAAATCATGATGAACAACTCACCACCCGTGTACCCAACGGTCGGAGCATGGACTGGACCGACTATTCCCCCGAACAACAGCTTACAACAGCCAATAATGTTCAACCCTGTTACATCCATGCACCCTCTCTCCACTAGCCATCCCCTTCAGTTACCATTCCAACCATACCCATTTTATGGACTAAGCCCAACCTACCTTACGCCCCTACATCATGGAATGAGTTCGCAGTACCAGCAAGGGACGTCAACTGCTCCGAACCAGGATGGTTTTTCCCGGAGTGTAACATCTCTGTTCGTTAAAGAGCTGTTGGATTACGAAATACCAAACACCGCGAAGCTCCCAACGCTTAAAACGTACAATGGAACCACCGACCCAGACAGCCACATTGATACGTACGAATGGACGATGACGTCGTTAAAACTTAACGAGAAGTTTTGGTGCACATACTTCCCGACGACGCTCGATGGCAACGCCTGCACATGGTTCAAAACGCTACAACCGGGCAGCATTTCAAACTTCGCTCAGCTCAAATACCTCTTCCTCACCAACTTCATGCAGTTACGTAAATACAAAGGCGATTCTCATTCAATTATAGGCTGCAAACAAAGGGAGGGGGAGACTGTTCGAGAATACTTCACAATGTTCATAAACGCTACGTTGGATGTACCGGGGCATGACGAAGGGCTCATTGCTGGTGCCTTCACATATGGACTCCTGCCTGGGCCCCTCTCGCAAAAACTCATGGGAAAGAAGCCTCTAACACGAGCTGAGTTGAAAGAAAGAGTGGAGCGATACCTACAACAGGAAGAGGGTGAGGCAGCCAAGCAGGCCTACTTGAAGGCTATGGCGACTAGACATCACCACCCGACCCACACGGACTTCCGAGGGGGAGGAAGACACTATGGCCAAGCAAGGAGACCATCACCGCGTTTCCGACCATTTATTAAAGACGACAGACGGGGTCGCCGCCCATAAGTATATGCAGTGTCCGAGAAACAACAACCAGCCAATCCGCCCAAAAGTCGGTACTGTGAATACCACAAAAGCAAAACGCATGATACAGCTAGTTGTTCGGTGCTAAAGAAGGAGATGGAGGAGAAACAACTTAAGGGAGACCTGGTGGAGGTGGCGCGAAGCCTACACGCCAAATTCAATGCTGAGAACGCCAAGGGTCTGTCCCGCGAAGGAGTTCAGCCCAAGGAGATATTCATGATACGCAGTAAAAGAAGTAGGGAGGAACAACGAGGAGAGCAAATCATTGTTAAACCGCCAGCACGCATGCTCACGTTCTCCATACAGGATCCTCGGCCAGACGATTGGAAGGGCGACAACCCTCTGATAATACAGGCATCCATCAAGGACGTGACTATCCATAAGGTCTATGTCGACACCGGGAGCTCAGCAGACATCATATATGAGCATTGTTTCCGGCTCCTCCCGGATCGCTGGAAAGACAATTTGCGACCTACGACGGGTAGGTTGGTGGGATTCACCGGCCACAGCCTGTGGCCGTTGGGCACGATTCACCTCCCCTTAACAATCACTAGCCACGACAAGCAGCAGAAGAAGACCGCCCTTATAGACTTTGTAGTCATTCGGCACCCGGCGGAACACAACATCATATTGGGAAGAATCGTCCTCCTGAAGCTAGGGGCGGTACCTTCAACCATGCATGGGATCATGAAATTCGACACTCCAAAGGGCGAAGCCACGATTCTAGCTACTTCGCCCAGAGAATTGCGGTGCTATACGATTATGGAGCCTGCAGAAATATCCAAAGGGCCCAAGAGGCCCAGGGGCAGTCTGGCAAAAGGAAAGGAGGTAATCAATGAGGGATATCCCGATCAGCCGATCGATGTTAGGAGCGACCTCCCAAGCCACACAAAAAGAGCACTGGTTGACCTGCTCAAACGCTACAAACTTGTATTTGCTTGGACCCCCATGGATATGTTGGGGTAGAAAGGAAGGTCATCGAACATAAGCTGATGATCAAACTGGGGGTAAAAGAGGTTAAGCAGAAGAAAAGGGTACAGGGAAGAGACCGTAACAGGGCAATCAATGCAGAAGTGGCCAAGTTGACGGAGGCCGGAATAGTAAGGGAGGCGACGTTCCCAACATGGATCGAAAACCCAGTTATGGTCCGTAAGCAAGACGGGCCTAAAGACTGCTACCCACTCTCGGAAATCGATCAGAAGGTAGAGTCGCTACAGGGATACAAGCTAAAATGCTTCTTGGACGCATACAAAGGGTATCACCAGATATTGATGAGCAAAGAAGACGAAGAGAAAACAACCTTCTATATAGACCATGGCACGTTCTGCTACACCAAGATGCCTTTCGGGTTAAAGAACGCAAGGGCGACATACCAACGACTAGTTGACTCGATATTCGCCAAGCAGATTGGAAGGAATATTGAGGTATATGTAGACGATATGGTGATCAAGAGTCCAAATGAAGAAAAAATGTTGCAAGACATCGAAGAGACTTTCAAAACATTAGAGGTAACCAAGATGAAACTAAACCCAGCCAAATGCACGTTTGGAGTGGAAGAGGGGCAATTCTTGGGTTACTATGTTACTAGACAAGGCGTCCAGCCCAACCCGACCAAGGTCGACGAGTTCATCGAGACGCCAACCCCAAATTCTCTTAGAGATGCACAAGGTCTGAACGGGAAGCTCACGGCGCTAAGTAGGTTCATCTCAAAATCTGCCGACAAGGCTATGCAACTGTTCCACACCTTAAAGGGATGCATCGAAAAAAACAATTTCCAATGGACGAATGAGGTTGAGAAGGTGCTCCAGAGAATCAAGGGGGCACTGCACAAGCTGCCGACCCTGGCAACCCCCATCCCGGGAGAAACATTACAAGTGTATCTATCGACGTTAGGTGAAACGATATCATCGGTATTGGCTGTGGAAAGGGAAGGAGAGCAGAGACCAATACGCTTTGTTAGCAGAGCACTGCAAGGACCAGAACTCAATTATCCCACGCTGGAAAAATTGGTACTAGCACTCATCTACGCTGCGAGACGATTAAGGCGATACTTCCAGGCACATCAAATCGAGGTACTCACAAGCTACCCCATTAAACAGATCTTGCTTAAGCCGGAGACGTCGGGTCGGCTGGCCAAGTGGGCAATTGAGCTGGGAGAGCACGACATAAACTACCGCCCAAGAACAAGTATCAAAGGGCAGGCATTGGCTGATTTCTTACTAGAAATTCCTGACGGAGGGAATCCGGCGAAAGAAAAGGTGTGGGTAGTTGAAGAGGCCCCTACCGGCGATGGTTCATGGACCCTGTAACAGCCCGGATTTCCAGGTATCTTTTATGTTTATGTTTTCGGTATTTTGTGAGAGGACTCGGCGAGTTGGAGCTCAGAATCGCCGAGTAGGATCGCGGTTCTGGACGCGGGTTCGCGCCTGGACTCGGCGAGTCCAAGGTATGGACTCGGCGAGTCTGCGCTGTTTAATGAAACCCTAATTTCTCGGGTTTGGGACCTATTTAAAGGGCCTTCAGGCCGTCATTTGTGCTCACCAGTCCCTTGAGTGAAACTGTCACACCCTGAAAACCGAAGGCGGAAACATTTCCGGGGTTGACTCCATGTTGAGTATCAAATCCAATGTACATAGTAAGTAAAGTGAAACAAACATTACATTACATATTAAAAGTTTTACAATTTTCTTCAAAAGACACAGTTTATACAGTTGTGATACGTAATTTTAGATATAAACAAAACAAACGAGCCTTGCACGCACACGATCCTGAATTAAGTAAGTCTTCGGGTACCTGTACTATCTTTGACCTGAGAACACAAGCAGTTTAAAAATCAGCATGATGCTGGTGAGTTCATAAGTAGTTTTGTTTTGTGAAAATGTTTATGTTTCCTTTTTGTTTCTGAAAATATAACACACACCAAGAAAATCCCATATTTTCTTAAAAGTTGATTGTTGTATCACAAAAGTAAAATATAGTTTAATTATCCACTTCATTGTTCTATTCCTTTTATGTACCAGTGTATTCCCAGGAAAGTCCCATACTTTCCTGAATTGTTAGTTATTGTAAAAGATGTAATGCCATGTTTTGAAAACCGGACCGGACCGGCCGGTTCGACCGGTTCAACCGGGAACCGGTCCCGGATCCGGTTCTTAAAGGCCAAAAAACCGGTAATCGTTTGAACCGGTGAAAACCGGTAAAAACCGGTCCGGTTGAACCGGTAAAACCGGTCAAAACCGGAAATTTTAAAAAATATTTAATTTTTTCATTTTTTGTATTTTTTATATAATTAAATATAATTATGACATCATCCGGTTTTTGAGACCGGTCCGACCGGTTGGACCACCTGAACCATCGAACCAGTAAGACGACCGGTTCGGTCTCCGGTCCGGTTTTCAAAACCTTGATGTAATGTTATTCAATTGGTTACCCTTTTCTGGTTATGTATATGTTACCCAGGAATGCCCCATGCTTTCCTGTATGTTGGTTTTTAATGTGAAAGATGTATTCTGCTAAACCTGGTTATGTACAAGTTTCCCAGAAAGGTCCCATACCTTCCTGAATGTTAGTTACCTTATGTAAAGATGTAAAAGATGTAAACTGAATCCTGGTTATCTGAAAAATGTAGTAAGTGGTTCATTATTACTATGAGTAAATCTCTGTTATTCAAGTTGCGAGTTCCATAACCATACTAAAGACTGAACCTGTGGCAATAAGTAGTCCACAGCCTTGTGGCAATAAGTAGTCCACTATCCTTATGACTTTCGTCACCCTTGAACCATTTTGGTTCGGCTGTAGCTAGCAGCCAGGTGCGGGGTAGTCAGCCCCGTATAGATCTATACACTCAAGTCACGCTCTCTAAATTCCAGAGATTCTGGTTACGGGTGTAGTCCTCCACTCGCGTATCTCTGTGGAGTGTTCGCCGAGGACGTGTCTCCAATCATATGGAATAACAAATTTACTAGTAATAATAGGAAAATCCTCCATTCGCGTATCTCTGTGGAATGTTACCGAGGACAAGACATTGTACGAATTATATTGTTCATGTGTTATAATGTTATGCTTTTAACTGATAAAGTGTGGAAACCATTTGTGAAATATATAAAACATAACAGTTTATAAAACCCATTTCACAAATAAATGTTTAAGTGATATGTATATTCTACTAGTTATCAGTTGTGTAAGCAATATTAAAAGCATATGAAATGTGACACACACACACACATGAAAATAAGTTTTGAGTACAAGGAAACCCTTGTACTTTGCTTGTGTTCCCCCCTGAAAACAATGAAAAACAGTGAAAAAGGGTACGGGTATGAACTCACCGGACTCGAAAATGCGTCGGTTTTGGATACTAGACGTTGGTTCGGGGATTGTTTACTCACGATGTCCCTATGTAAAATGAAATAATGTCCATATATATACAATTAGGGATACATTCACTAATTATATGGAACATTATATTCCAACGAGGTTAAACACCTCATAACGAGTGTTTGGAGTGACCCGGGTGACATCTTCGGACTTGTAATGGCACTAGGGACTTGGGACTTGAGTTTACTTCCCAAGAGTAAACATTTTAAAGAGTTTTCAACCACAAAACACACCCACACATGAGTTTACGGCCGTAAACTCATGTTGGTGTGATTTTAAAGGTTTAAGGGCTTAAATGGACATAAGGGTTGCTAGAATGGATATCTAAAAATGCCTTGGAACACTTGGAATGAATTAACACCATTTAAAAGGGAGTTTACAGCCATACTCTTGGAGTTTACGGCCGTAAACCCACCCATGGCCAAGAATGATTAGTTTTAAGCTACAAAGGACAATCACATGTAATTCTAGTTAATTTTCCAAGCCTTGAAATGAATTTAGAACACCATTAAACCTATTTTTGGGAGTTTACGGCCTAGAGGCATGTTCTATGGCCGTAAACTCTCTTATACTCATGAAAAGTTAGTTTTTGATGCTTAAAAATAATCACATGTGATTCTAGAATTTTATACAAGTCATATAAGTGAATTTCATGCATCCTTAAGCAAGTTTTATGAGTTTACGGCCAAGGGTATGTTCCTAGGCCGTAAACTCCTATAAATGACATTTTTGATGTGTTACAAACCCTTAAACTATTTTTAGATGCATCTAGATTTTACCACAAAGCCATTGGTTGAGTTTGAAAGCATTTTGACATGTTTTAAGGCACTAAATCACCATTTAAGAGGAGTTTACGGCCCAAGAATAAGTCTTGGCCGTAAACTCACTTTTATTACCCAAAAATCATGTTTAAAGTGTTCCAAGTCTAGATTATCAAGCCCTAATGTCATATCTAAGTCCCAACTATGATTTGGAAGGGTTTAAGTTCATGAAAACCTCATTTACATGAGTTTACGGCCCAAGCTTATGCCTTGGCCGTAAACTCCTTCAAATGGTTCAAAATCTATGTTTTAAATGATAAAAGTCTTGTCCATGAAGCCATTAAGCCATAACTAAAGTCCAAAATTGCTTAGGAGTGAATTTAGGGCTTAAAAACCCATGATATATGAGTTTACGGCCCATGAAGGCTCCATGGCCGTAAACTCATGAATGTGATCTTAATCCATGCTTTGAACTCTAATTTGAAGGCTAAGAAGGTTACAATACAAGCTAAAGAAAGTACCTTAGAGATTTGAAGCCTTAAATTTGAGATTTGGACCTTAATTCTAGCTTGAGGAGAGAGGTTGTGGAAGTTTAGTGAAAAATTGGCCAAAGGCTTCAAATGAAGTCTTAGAACACTTTATATAGTGTTCAGGAATTGGACACGACGGAGTTCTACCCGATACCGACGTTAAGTGAGTCTTTTGGTCATACTCGACCAATTTGTCGTGACTCGATACAGTCGATTCTATAATTATTCCGATTACTAAAGTGGGATGTTAAAATGATTTCTAAATGTAATAAGACACCCATTAAGTCATTTTAGATTGATATAACTAATGACTTAATAAAATGGTGAAATCGGAAACGAATTTGAAAATGAAGTTTGGTTGATCGAATTGGATTACAAGTTGAGGTACAAGAAGTGATATGAAATTTCGGGTTGTTACAGAAACCCTAGCGAGTGTGAGCGTTTGGAGCAAAGTAGGAAGCCATTATTGACCTTGGAGGTATCATTTTGCAAGGGAAAGGAAGAATTAGCTAAGGGAAAACAAGAGGAGCCACTTCCTGAAGGTTTGAGGTCCAGAACATCTCATTTGAGGTATAATCTTCGAGCTATTTTTGTTATGTTGAGGTTTATATTGATTTAGGGCTTATTGAGCCCTTTTGTGGTTAGATCTAGTGCTTCCTTGGTCCCTTAAGTGAGTTAAGTTATAGATCTGGACCATTGGAGGTCCAGAGTGTCCCTTTGCCCAAGCTTTTTATGAATATATAAGGGTTTTGGATTGGGGTCCTTGTGCTTAAGGTCAAAACACCATTTATGAGTCATGGGGTGTGTTATGAGCACCAAGTTATGGACTTTACGTGATGAATTAGCTTAGGAGGGCCAGATCTATGAGTTGTTGGAGCGGATCTGACCTCAGAAGCAAGTTTGAGTTGGTGCATGGCATGGACTCGCCGAGTCTGAAGAACAGACTCGGCGAGTAGCATGAAGATTGTCCTTGACCACTCGGTGAGTGGTCCAGCCGAGTTATGAGTTGACTCAGTGAGTCAGGGCGAGTTAGAAGTTGACAGGTGGACTGAGTCGAACTGGAACTCGCCGAGTTGATCTTGAGACTCGGCGAGTTGAGTCGGGGTGGCCCCGCGATTCTTACCAGGTGGAACTCGTCGAGTTAGGGGAATACTCGACGTGTCTAAAAGGGAATCCTAGAGAGTTGGTGAAAACGCTTAGACTCGCCGAGTCGCCCTAGTGCACTCGCCGAGTCCGGTCAAAGTTGACCGTTGACCGTTGACCAGAGTTGACCAGTGTTGACTTGATAGGGGTAGTCAACCTTAGTGGTAAAAGTGTTAATTAGAGTCATATGATGTTATAGGAGGATTATAGCTCGGAGGATCGAGCACGAGTGATTCCAAGAGTCGCGAGTTATCGAGATACGCGAGGTGAGTCTTCTCACTATACTTTAACTTGAGTAGGTAACCAGAGTTATGTGATCAGAGTATTTGTATGCTATATGTATGTGATGTGTTGTAGTGCATTGTTTCTATGTGATTTATGTTGTGCATGTTTATAGAGTTGGAACCGGAACGTTCCCAGAGTTAGAACCTGAGGGTTCACAGAGTTTGGGTGCACGGACCCACAGAGATATAGCCTCGAGTGGCTAATATATGTTTATGTGGTATTTTGGGGAACTCACTAAGCTTTGTGCTTACAGTGTTAGTGTTGTTGTTTCAGGTACTAGCGATGACCGTGGGAAGGCGCCGGCTTGATCTGTACACACGCATGGGATTTTTGATATACATTTGATCTTGGGATTTTGTATGATGTGAATTGGGATTTAAAATTAATGTTTTATGAAAATTAAATGAGAAATGTTTTTATAATTTGTGAAAAATTATTTTGAAATTTACGGTGTTACAGACCCTGTACACGGACAGAGCATCCAGCAGGGAGGGCTCAGGGGCGGGTCTGATCTTGACTAGCCCAGAAGGAGAAAAGGTAACCTACGCCCTCCGTTTTGACTTCCATACATCGAACAACGAGGCGGAATATAAGGCACTGCTCGCAGGACTACGACTCGCCAAACAGATGGGTGTGAAAGCTGTAACAGCGCTAACCGACTCAAGGTTAGCAGCGAACCAAGTAAATGGGAGTTTTGAGGTAAGAGACCAAAGAATGGGAAGGTATGTAAAGATGGTAAAGCAACTGATAGAATCGTTCGGCCAATTCACAATCAAGCAGATACCCAGAAGTGAGAATAAGAGGGCAGACGCGTTGAGCAAGCTAGCGTCCACTTGTTTCGACCACCTGTCAAAGAAAGTTTTAGTAGAGGTGCTCCAGGAGAGAAGCATTGATGAACAGAAGGTGAACGTCCTGACCCCCGCAGGACCCACATGGATGACACCGTTCTGGGAATACCTCCAGAGAGGGGTGTTGCCGGACGACCATGACGAAGCCAGAAAAATACGCATAAAGGCGCCCTCATACGCAATGGTGAACGGGGAGTTGTACAAGAAGGGGTTCACATCTCCATGGCTAAAATGTTTAGATCAAGCCAAGGGAAGAGAGACACTGCAGGAAGCACACTCAGGGCAGGTAGGCGCACACGAAGGAGCGAGGGCTTTGACAGGAAAGGTGCTATGAATGGGGGTATACTGGCCAACGATACATCAAGACGCAATAGAAGTAACTAAGAAATGTGGGGAGTGTCAATCTTACGCCCCAGTCCAGGCGGAACCCCCGGCACCGCTAAGCAACATATCCAGCCCGTGGCCTTTCTACCAATGGGGCATAGACATAGTGGGTCCATTCCCAGAAGCACCAGGGAAGCTGAAGTATATGGTGGTAGCCGTGGATTACTTCACAAAATGGATTGAAGCTGAGCCATTGGCATGCATATCTGGGAGGCACATGATAAAATTTGTGTGGGAAAACATCATGACAAGATTTGGAACACCTAAGGTTCTCATCAATGACAATGGTTTGCAATTCGCTGAGAACCCATTCAGAGAATGGTGCGCTGCCAAAGGGATAAGCCAGCGCTTCACATCGGTGGCACACCCCCAAGCGAACGGTCAAACAGAGGTGTCCAACCGAACCATTGTCAATGGGATCAAAAAGAGGTTGGGCAAAGCAAAAGGGAATTGGGTAGAGGAGTTACCAATAGTGCTATGGTCATACAGGACTACGCCACGGAAAAGCACAAAGGAAACCCCTTTCAGCTTGACATATGGGACTGAAGCCATGCTTCCCATGGAAGTGGCAATGAATACGCTAAGGGTGGCCAACCAAGATGAGGAAAGCAATGTACAAGGCCTGAGGATAAACCTAGACATCCTAGAGGAAAAGTGCGAAGAGTCGGGAGTACGCCAAGTTGCATATAAACATGCAACAGAAAGGTATTACAACCAAAGGGTAAAGGAGAAGGCCTTCAAAGTGGGCGAGTATGTTTTGAGGAAAAATGAGGCCAGTCGGGCACAGCCCCAGGGAAAGCTAGGCCCAACGTGGGAAGGCCCATACAGGGTCATAGAGGCAAACAGGAACGGGGCATATGTATTAGAGACGATGGAAGGAAGACCCATTCCAAGAACATGGAATGCTAGGAACCTAAAGAAATATTTCTTCTAAGGAAGAGGAAATATGTAACCCTAGTTGGTTGATATCCCATTGAATATGTTGCACCTTAGAGGTACTTAGAGTACATTTATCCATGCTAAGTGATATGAAAATTGATACTCAGTGTATTCCTGTATTTTAAGGCATGAGTTTAGTACTCGACATATATAAAATTTCATGCATAAGCGACATGAGCTTAATACTCAGTGTATTTACAAAAAAAACCCACGGTTAAATAGTAATGCAATTGCTGATTTCTCATACTTAGTGTAATGATATCCAACGATTAAATGATGAGTGCTAAGCGCACTCAATGTGAACACTTAGCGTGTCCATAATAACAAACAAAGCAAAATATTTGGCACATCTTGAGCAATAGATAATAAATGAATAAGCCAAACACAAAACACAAAAGGAGATAATAGATAATGCTTAGTGCATATCAAACACATACACATAAAAGAAAAACATTGTTCTGGACAATCCAACCACTGAAAAAGCAAAGCACATAGACCAAACAAAACAAGGAAATATTACGGCTTCGAACCATCACCAGCAAACTTATCACCAACCACAACATCATCCGCACTCACTTTCTCACCCAACCCATCAGAAACTTCCCTATCATCTGCCACCTCATCAACATCGCCACCTCCAGCACCTGCTCGACCATCACCACTAGCACCACAATCCTTACCATCTCCTCCCACACCAATGTCATTCACAAGCACCATTTCACGACTCGCAGCATCCTCAGGAGTGCCCTCTGAACCAAAAGAACACAACTCTCGCAAACCATCAATACCAATCTCTCCCAGACCCAACAGACCTGTGTGATCCGTACTAGCAACAGATAAGAGAGCATCACTTACGCTAACCACATGCCCGACAGACAACGAACTAGCACCCGCCTCCCCACCTTCACCGCCACTTAAAGCCTTCTAGGCAGATTCAACCCCGGCCACATATGCAGCATGGCAAATAAGGCTAATAGCATTGGTAAAGTCAGGATGCTTTATCAGCTTATCAACGATACGCACAACACCAATTTGCAGCAGCCAATCCAAATCTCGGCGAACAGCACACACATCTGCTTGCAGCGACGACACAAGCTTGTCGCGGTCAACGATGTCACGCTCGATACTTTCAACCTGGATCATTAAGCCTTCATTAGTTTGGGTGAGAGAGTCAACCTTGGCCTCTAATGCAGCCCTAGCCTCATCAAGAACATTCTTCTCAAACGCCAATAGTTCACATTTCTTTTCGGAGGAGCAAAGATCATCACCAAGCTCATTTAGACGGCGCTCCAAGCTTGCCACACGCGATCCACAGGTGGCATGTGAAGTCTACACCTCACCCAGGGTGTGGATACGCCGAGAACCTGCAACAAGATAAAACATCGCCTATGCAGCAGCATAAGTCATATTGGAAGCAAGGGCAGGATTACCCATCGCTCCCATATCCTCAAACAGCAGCCGGGGGGAAGGCATGACGCAAGAATTCCAGAGCGTTGGCACGAACAGAAAAACGAGAACCACCATGAAGATTCCAAGATGGCACAAAGACTGTAGGCTCAGAAACATCGGCACCACGTCCATTGTCATTGGAAGCCGTAACCGGCCCAGGAGGGCCGAATTCCTTCACCGAGGAAAGCTTGGATGGAGCACGCAGAATAGTTGGAGAAGGAACGGAAGAGAAATCCAGAACAACGGGCTGTTCAGTCGCCCTATTGACCCCCTCAGACTATTGTGCGTCATCATCGGGAATCACCACCACGCCAGCAGAGGTGGAGTTTACTGGCGTGGAACTCATCGAACTCAGCAGGCGAGAAAAGCTGCGCCCAGTATGCACCCTCTTGGGGGCGGGAGGAGCGCCAGTCACCGGCTCACCCATCGCCTGCATAGCCTTCCGTTTCGCCTGCACCCGCCGAACGTCAGCAATAATACCCTCTTTGCTGTCCTCACAGTCCTCCGGGGAAGAGGAAGAAACACCGCCCGTTGGCATAACAGAGGAAATTGGGCGGGCAAACAACGGATCTCCCCCAGGCGCCGACGAGCCCGCTGGAGGGACTGAATGAGTAGGAGTGTTGGGACGATCTGCCCGACGAGGAGGGGGAAGATGCTCGAACAGATCCACCTCACGAAACTCCAGTTTTCCTCGATAGCGTTTACGCAATATGTCATCCATGGATAAGGAAGACTCAACACCTAAAGAAAAACAGAACGAAATGCAAGTCACAAGGAGGCGGCTAAAAGAAACACCAAAAGTAAAATAAAGAGAGCGAATGCGACACTCACCATCAATGACGGAGTAGAACACCGCCATCTTGCCATGCCGCCTCTAGGAAGGGCTCATCCCTACCCCGGACAGGATCGCTTCGGAGTAATCTTCAGCGGTTACTTGCACACTCTTCAGGTAATCGACGACTTCTTGATTGCGAGGAAAGAGCTTGGGGACAGTATCGGCGAAAGTGTTGGCACGGTAACGGCCACTCCCAACCAGTTCCTGGTTCACCCACAACCACTTGTCTTGCCAATTCTTGGGGGTACGCCCATCAAGAACTAAAGCATGCCCCCCTCGCCGAGCAGAAAAAGTACACTTGTCGCCGGTAAGGCAGAACCGGAAAAAGAATTTGAAAACGAAATAGTCAGGAACATACCCATTGGCCCTACAGATCATCTCGAAGGCAACCACTTTGTTAACAGCGTTAGGGATCAACATCTGAAGACTACAGTCGTCCTTCTAAAGAACCTCCTCTTGGAAATCTGTCAGAGGCAATCGTATGCCAGCATCTAGGGTTTTTAGGAAAACCCCAATTTTTCCAGGGGGGAGAAGAGATACTAGAGCCAGTAAAGGGAAATTCCACACCTTCTAAGGAGGATAAGCCATACATGACCTCCAACTTTCGGTACTCGGCAGAAGAAGGGATGATCCCAGGGAGATTAGCCATAAAAGAGAAAGAAGAATGAACACGAAGAGAAAAGAAGAACAAAGGAAGCAAAAGGAACTGTGCAAAGACCCTCTTAAAAGAAGAAGAAGAGGCGGGACATTTAAATGTATGATGTGATGATATAACTGCCAACAGTCACGTCACCATTAAAAATGGAGTGACGGATAAAGAAAAGCGAGCACGCGTCATTCAGTTAAGCCCAGAACGCCGTAACTAGCGCTGCAACGCTACGGCTACTAGACTGGGGGACTTGATGGTGTGCCTAGGGCAACACAGAAGAGTTGCATCCAAGCCCTAGAGCCGGGCACACCAGCCAGATCCGGCCCAGCAGGCTCAGCGCCCGCTGGCAGCCCCGGGAGCGGAACGCCCAGGCGAAAGGCTCGCGCCCGCCAAGTGACGCTCTTCGCTCCAAGACAAAAGTACGGCCAGGAGACAAGCAGTGGGATCAGAGCATTACCGTCAAAGCCAATGAGAGCGCTCTAACAGTGGAAGGCGCATGACCCTCCAATCAGCCCCTCTGATCCTGTCTCCCTAAAAAGCGATCCTATCTGGTACGGACCAGGCAGGAGCGCTAGGTATAAAAGGACGCATTCTCATACTAGCGAGGTAAGTTCCCTGACCGATCTAAAGAGAACAAAAACAAACCCTAGAGCCATCCTAACTTGACCGTCGGAGCGTTCTCCCGGGAACTCCTCCCGGGAAGCGGCTGACGGCCCTTGTTCTTTGTGACTTTGCAGATACACCCAGGCAACCAAGAAAGTCCCACTTTAGGATCAGAAGCGAGGTCTTACCAAGAGCAAGGTTCCATCAATCAGCTCGTACATTGGCACGAAGAAGTTGGACAAGCTGATCAAAGAAGAAAGCCCCATAATCAAGACGTTTGTTGAGAAGAAGGGAACATACAACTTGTTGCTCAAAGGCACTCAGTGGATCACCACTACGAGATTTGTGACCCACACATTTGCAAAGTGCCCCGGTGAAGAACTTCCATCCTGGAGTCATACATTGTCGCAGAATGAGAGTTGGTTGAGCACCAGCCTTGGAGTGATCGTAGCCCAGTTGATCGAAAAGGCGTCGACAGCGTTCAATAGTTGGAAGCTCAGAGAATGGTTTAAAAATTGGTAACCTGAGTGCAGCACTGAGAAGATCAGCGGTGATGAAAACTGAGCGACGGCCATGCCCAATAGTGCCTGAGATGACGTTGTTTTCATTATTAACCGTTGCGGTGTAGTAGAACTCACATACTTGTTCGGGAAAGAACTCTGATGGAACCTCACTGATAGCGTATCGAAGTCGGCAGGATACTAGAAAATTGACAAAATCATCAAGTCCAAGACCGCGATGAACATCTGGTATATCAGGGTTGAAAATGACATTTGTGGCTTTGATGTATATGGGAAGAGGAGGAGAATTTGGAGCTGGAATGACTCTTCTTGAAGTGGAGGAGAAAGTAAACAGTGATGTCGCCATTGAAGAGAGTTTGGATTCTATGGTTTTGAAGAGAGAGAGAAGGAAGTGTGAATTATGGGAGGAAGGTTTGAGAGAGAGGTTGGGAAAAATTTTAAATATGGTATTAAACGGTTTTAAAAAGGTAATGATTATCTTTTTCGAAAATAACTGCGTATCTTAACAAAGTGTCAAATCAAAAAATAGTTGTTGGGTAAAAAGAGTCGTTGTACTGAAGATGAAACGACGATCAGTGTCTGCGGAAGCGCTGAGATCAGAGTCACCAAAAGTTACATGCTGAAAGATAGTTTGTCGTCAATTCAAGGTACAACTTGCTTGTTTAAGGTTAGCAAGGTGGTTGGTGCGTGTGATAGATATTGGTTTAATTACCTAACCATCGGCACAGAGTGTTGAGTCTTTATCAGTGAGTGGTGTTTCTTACTGAATCATTAGACACTGAGTGAGAAGAAGGTGAAGTGTAACACCGTAAATTTCAAAATAATTTTTCGCAAATATAAAAACATTTCTTATTTAATTTCATAAAACGTTAAGTTTAAAATTCCAATTCGTATCATACAAATCCCAAGATCACATAAATATATATCAAAAGTCCCATGAGTGTGTACGGATCAAGCCGGCGCCTTCCCACGATCATCGCTAGTACCTGTAACAACAACACTAACACTGTAAGCACGAAGCTTAGTGAGTTCCCCAAAATACCACACATAAAACACATATTAGCCACTCGAGGCTATAACTCTATGGGTTCGTGCACCCAAACTCTGTGAACCCTCAGGTTCTAACTCTAGGAACCTTCCGGTTCCAACTCTGTAAACATGCACATCATAAATCACATAGAAATAATGCAGTACAACACATAGCATACACATAACATACACACACTAACAAATAGCTCTGATTACCTATTCAAGGTAAAGTATAGTGAGAAGACTCACCTCGCGTATCTCGGTATCTCACGAATCCTGGAAATCCCTCGTGCTCGATCCTCCGAGCTCTAATCCTCCTATAACATCACATGACTCTAATTAACACTTTTTATCTCTAAGGTTGACTATCCCTAAGAAGTCAACACAGGTCAACTCTGGTCAACGGTCAACGGTCAACTTTGACCGGACTCGGCGAGTGCACAAGGGCAACTCGGCGAGTCTAGACATTTTCACCAACCTTCTAGGATTCCCTTTTTACACGTCGAGTACTCCCCCTGACTCGACGAGTTCCACCTGGCAGAATCGCGGGGCCACCCCGACTCAACTCAGTCCACTAACCACCCTTCCTAACTCGCCCTGACTCACTGAGTCAACCCATGACTCGACTGGACCACTCACTGGCCGATCTAAGGGCAATCTTCAAGCTACTCGCCGAGTCTGTTCATCGGACTCGGCGAGTCCATGCCATGCAATCACTCAAACTCGCTTCTAAGGTCAGATCTGTTCCATTAACTCATAGATCTGGCCTTCCTAGACTGATTCACCACGTAAAGCCCCTATCATGGTGTACATACAACCTCTATATGACCATATATGAAGAATTATCAACAAATACCACAACTCAAGGTCATAACCTCCATTGTTCTTCATAAAGCTTGATGAATGAGGCTCTCTGGACCTCTATGGATCCAGATCCAAAGCCTCATCACTAGCAAGGGACTATTTGACCATCCAATCAACCCAACAAAGGTCACAAGAAACCCCAAAACCCAACATACTTCACAAAACAGAAGATGAGCCGAAATCATACCTTTAGATCGAAGATCTAAGCTTCAAATCCACATAATAGCAACCTCCTTTGCCTCCTCTTGGCTAGAACCTCCCTCTTCTTTGCTAAACAACACACAAAGGTCAACAAATGCTTCCTTTCTCTCTCAAATCGCTAAAGCACTCTAGGGTTTCTCTTTATGGACTGTTGGGTACAAATGACGGCCATAAGGCCCTTTAAATAGGTCCCAAACCCGAGAAATTAGGGTTTCATTAAACAACGCGGACTCGCCGAGTCCATATCCTGGACTCGCCGAGTCCAGACGAATCCCACGTCCAGAATCGCGACCCTACTCGGCGAGTCTGAGCTCCAACTCGCCGAGTCCCCTCTCAAGACACCAAAAATCAAAACAATAAAGGATACCTGGAAATCCAGACTGTTACATGAAGAGAGGATTGTTGCGTGTGATAGACCTTGGTGTTTTGGTCTAACCATCGGCAAAGACTGTTAGACTCTCATCAGCATGTGTTTTGTCACACTCAATCACAGAATCAGTGTAAGATTGGTAAGAAGGGATAGTTGCGTGTGATAGACCTTGGTGTTTTGGTCTAACCATCGGCAAAGACTGTCACACTCTCATCAGCATGTGTTTTGTCACACTGAATCACAGAATCAGTGTAAGATTGATAAGAAAGGATAGTTGCGTGTGATAGATCTTGGTGTTTTGTCTAACCATCGACAAAGAGTTTCAAGTTGTTATCAGTGTATGGTTTAATACAATGAATCATTCAAATTTAGTTTAGAAGATTTGTAGAAGAGACAGAGATAAGAGATCATACAATGTACTCAGCATGGTAAACATCATCAGCACATCATCATCAG
Organism: Lactuca serriola; assembly: GCF_051521515.1. Lineage (NCBI taxonomy): Eukaryota > Viridiplantae > Streptophyta > Magnoliopsida > Asterales > Asteraceae > Lactuca > Lactuca serriola. The sequence continues at coordinate 130,448,350 of NC_136416.1, read as the reverse complement.
CAAAAAAAAATTACATTAGTTTATAAGACAATAGCAAACATTAGTAAAACATTTTTTAATCCAGAGTGATCATTCCAAGTTCTCCAATAATGTGAGCAGTAGTTTGAGTATCAAGGGCCTTGGTGAAAATATCAGCTAGTTGATCTGAAGTCTTGACATGTTCAAGAACAACCTTGCCCTTCTCAACATAGTCTCTGATGAAGTGATGTCTGATCTCGATATGCTTTGTCTTTGAGTGCTGAACAGGATTCTGTGTGATCTGAATGGCACTGGTGTTATCACAGTATATAGGAGTCTTTGTGAATTTAAGCCCATAGTCTAGAAGCTGATTCTGAATCCATAAGAGTTGGGCACAACATCTCCCAATTGCAACATACTTAGCTTTTGCAGTGGAGATAGCTACTGAGGTTTGCTTCTTGCTAGACCAACTGATTAGTCGATTTCCAAGGAAATGACATCTACCTGACGTGCTCTTCTTGTCTAAGTTGCATCCTGCATAGTCGGAATCAGTGTATCCAAAGAGTTCAAGTGCTGAGTCACGAGGGTACCACAATGCCAAGTTTTGAGTGCCCTTTAAGTATCGAAAGATGCGTTTAACTGCAATGAGATGAGACTCCTTGGGATTAGCTTGGAATCTAGCACAAAGAATGGTTCCAAACATGATATCAGGGCGACTTGCAGCGAGGTAGAGAAGAGATCCAATCATTCCTCGATAAAGAGAGTGATTAACATCAGTTTCGGTGGGATCAGTGTGTAGCTTGTCAGTCTTGGACACCGGAGTAGAAGCTGGTTTGCTAAGAGAGTACTTAACAAGCATGTCAGCAATATATTTACTTTGACAAATTGAGATACCTGATTTTTGTTGCTGAACCTCAAGACCTAAGAAAAAGGTCATCTTCCCCATCATGCTCATCTCGAACCTTTGAGACATGATCTCAGCGAATTCCTTGCTCAGCTTCTCATTTGGAGAACCAAAGATGATATCATCGACATAGATTTGAACAAGAATCATGTCTGAGCCTTTGTTTTTGATGAAGAGTGTATTATCAATTGCTCTTCTTCTGTAGCCATTTTCAAGAAGATATGATGTCAGTGTCTCATACCAGGCCCTGGGAACTTGCTTTAGTCCATATACAGCTTTATCTAATCTGTACACATAGTCAGGGTGCTCTTTGTCTTCAAAGCCTGGGGGCTGTTTGAGAAATACTTCTTCTTCTAACACACCATGAAGAAATGTTGTTTTGACATCCATCTGGTAGACAATGAAGTTCATGTATGAGGCATATGCGAGAAACAGTCTGATTGCTTCAATGCGGGCAACTGGAGCAAAAGTCTCCCCGTAGTCAATAGATTCAATTTGAGTGAACCCCTGAGCAACAAGTCTTGCTTTGTTGCGAGTAATAATGCCATCTTTATCAACTTTGTTGCGGTAGACCCAGCATGTTCCGGTGATGGTCTTTCCTGATGGTCTGGGAACAAGAGTCCAAACCTTGTGCCTTTCGAACTCATTCAACTCGTCTTGCATGGCTTTAATCCAGTCAGCGTCTTGAAGAGCTGAGTGTATCTTGTCAGGTAAGATCATTGAAACGAAATTAACATACATGCAAAAATTATTAGATACACGAGATCTGGTTCGGACACCATCATGAAGATTCCCAATAATTTGATCAACAGGGTGATCTTGATGTTCAGGAGCTGATTCCAATGGATTTGACACTGAAGTGTTATTACTGAAAGGAACATCAGTTGCAGGAGAATCTTCAGCTTCAAGGGTTTCATCAGCATCGGACAAATGAGTTGTCGAGCTGACCGCAGTACCTTGATTTACAGAACTTGGGTCTGAAGCGATAGGACCAGGAATAATAGCTTCTTTTTCAGTATGAGAAACTTCATCATATGGGCAAGAGAGAAGCTCTTGAAAGATAGAAGAGGAATGAACTACTTTTTCATCAGTGTATGATTCTTCATCAAACTTTACATGAATGGATTCCTCAATGCACTGCCTGTTCACATGAAAGACACGAAAAGCCTTTGAAATAGATGAATATCCAACAAAAATACCTTTGTCAGCCTTAGGCTCAAATTTTGATTTGGGATCGCGCTGATTGAGAATATAGCAAACACATCCAAACACGTGAAAGAAGGATACGTCTGGCTTTCGACCTTTCAGCATCTCATATGGTGTCTTCTTGTGAACCTTGTGAATTAGAGAGCGATTCTGAGTATAACACGCTGTATTAACAGCTTCAACCCAAAACGACATAGGGAGACCAGCATGTATCATCAAGGTTCTTCCTGCCTCAATCAGTGTTCGATTTCTTCGTTCAGCAACTCCGTTTTGTTGAGGTGTGCGAGGAGCTGAAAAGTTCTGCCCAATGCCTTTAAAATCACAAAAGTCTTCAAGTGTTGAATTCCGGAACTCAGTGCCATGATCACTCCTTAGCTGCTTAACTTTGAGACCAGTCAGTGTCTCATTTTGACGAATCAAGGAGATAATTTCCTGTGCAGCATGACCTTTCTTCTTCAAGAAAACCACCCATGTAAATCGAGTAAACTCATCCACAACCACCAAAGTATACTTGTTTCCTCCTAGGGAACGAACATGAATAGGTCCAAACAAGTCCATGTGAAGTAAATGAAGAGGAACGGATATGCTAGAACATGACTTGGGTTTGAAAGATGACTTGGTTTGTTTTCCTTGTTCACACGCTGAGCACACCTTATCTTTGACAAAACTGAATTTTAGGAGACCTCTAACCAGATCTTGATTGGATATTTTAGACAGATTCTTAAAGTTCAAATGTGAGAACCTTTTGTGCCAAATCCAGCTGAGATTGGTTTGAGATTTGGTAAAAAAACATTGCATCAGTGCCTTGTCACTTGAGAACATGTCGAGCACATATATATCATCTTTTCTGCTTGATGAGAGTGCAATGTTCTTGTCAGTGTAGATGACTCTTCCCTCCTTCTTTGTAAAATGAACTTCATAATCAGCATCACACAATTCGCTGATTGAGATAAGGTTGTGTTTGAGCCCCTTTACATATGAAACATTCTGAAACACCACATTGTTGCACTTGATGTTCCCATATCCTTTAGTAAACCCCTTTCCATTGTCTCCGTATGTAACTGCAGGACCACTTTTCTTGACATAGTCTTCCAGTAGAGACTTGGATCCTATCATATGTCCTGAGCAACCACTGTCTAAGTACCAAAGATGCTCTTGACCGTGCAGTGCTGAGAAACTAGTTAGAACACACTGACCCATTGTAAAATGGGTCATTCACAAAGTTATTCGACAATAAATTATAACACTCTTTAGGAAGACAGTTCAAAAAAATTTGATTTAAGAGTCCATTTTTCATTTCTAACTTTGATGTTGTCAGCTCTTAAAGATGTTTTTATCAAACGTGCATTCACTGATCTTGTGAGAGGTATCACCACATCTGTAACAAACTTTAGTACCAAAGTCTAGATTTAACACATTTGGATTTGTAAGATCCACCAAGTGAACTTTGAGTCCTTTTGTTTGACATTGAATCACAACTGAATTCAGTGTCATATGGATTATGATCAGTGATGGATGAGGAGCTGACATCAGTATCAGATTTGGACTTATTCACGGAAGCACTACAATTAGGGTAATGCTTAAGTTGTTCATGAACAGCATGAAACACTCCATTTGAGATAGGAAAGGCAATAATATTTTCAGTGAGATGAGTTGGTCTCACAAGATGTGCAGGGTAAGAGGTAGGATCAGTTCCGGTAATTTCAATATCACATTCAGTAACACCATTAGAATTAGTAACACAGTATTCATCAATTAGACTCTAATTAATAAAAGTGTTACTGATAAACTTGTTTTTGAAACTATCTTTCAACTCATTCATGGAATAAAATTCAGATTTTTTTCTTGAGATTTAAAAACCTTTTCAGCTTCAGCAAAATTTCCCCCAAGAATTTTCTCACATGAATGAGGTATTTGAGCATAAATAATATAATTAGCGTTTTTGTGAGATTTAGCCCAAATTTGTAGTACAGTTTGTTCTTTGTTCAAGAGATCTTTAACATTATCAATTTTAATAGACAGAGAGGAGTTTGATAAACTAGTGACTCTTAGATTTTCCTGAGTAATATCAATAATGTTATTTTTCAGGGATAATTCAGTTTTAAGAAGATCAATTTGATTTTGTAAATCCCTTATTGTTTGATTCTTCTCAGAGTTAAGAACACCCAAATACTCAAACATTTTGATTTTTTCATTCATTGAATAGGAAACAAAATTTTAAACCTGATACATTGAAGGAGAATCAGTGTTGTGCTTCCTGGAATTTTCAACTGCATCAGACATATCAGCATCAAACGAACTTGTGCTGACTTCACATTCATCAGCATCTTCTGTCTTAGCCATCAGACGTTTAACTTCATCATCTGATGACTCCTCATCAGTCTTCCATTTTTCTTCTTCAGCGACAAGAACTTTATGTTCCAAGTTCTCTGCTTTCAGCTTTTCAACCAACTTGTTGTACTTCTGCTTCCAGTATTCGTCCGAGCTTTGGGTTCTTTGCTTGCATTCTTTTGCAAAATGATCAGTGCTACCACAGTTAAAGCATTGGGCTTTCCCTTTCTTTTCAGTAGCATGTTTCTTGTCAGCATCTGATTTTTTAGAAGATTTCCCTTTCATCTTCTTCTGAAACTTTGAGAAATTGCAGCCTAATTTCTCAAAAGTCTTCACAATGAAAGCCGCACTAGCAACAACCTTTTCCAGATCATCAGTATCACTTTTAGAAGAATCAGTGTCTGAATGGTTTTCAGTGTCTGACTCGGATTCATGCCTTTTGTTTGAAAACAGTGTCACTGATGATTCACGCTGAGCATCCTTCATCAGCTCCTTTCTCTGGAGCTTTGATTCCTCATAGTATCGAAGGTTTCCATAAAGACTTTGTAAATCCATTGTGCTGATCTTCTCACTATTCTTCAGCACATCAACATGATTCTCCCAACCTGCACCCAAAGAATCCAAAAACTTCTGCACTAGAACAGTTCGATGCTTCAACTGATCTAGTCTCTGCAGATCATTAACAAGAGTATTAAACCTGTTAAAGGTTTGAGTCAGGGTTTCACCTTTCTTTGCAAAGAAATGTTCATACCTTCTGTTTAGATCATTTATCTGAGTAGCCTTGACTTCCTCAGTGCCTTCAAAAGATACAGTCAGCGTGTCCATCATTTCTTTTGCTGAGATGCAGTTCTGAACCAGCCCAAAGATATTGTATGGCAAAGCATAGCTGATAGCAGCCCGAGCACGAACATCGAGACCATTCTTTCTTTTGTCATCTGCTGCCCAGTTTTCTCTAGGTGTTTTCTTCATGCCACCATCAGGAACATTGTTTTTCAAGGGCTGATACATCGGAACATATGGACCATTGTCGATGATGTCCAACATGTCTTCATCTACAGATTCTAATGCATAGAGAGCTTTGATTTTCCACATAACAAAATTGGTTTCATCAAATGGAGGAATTTTAGCAGAAGGATGATTTGATGAGTTTAAAGAAGAAGATGATGAAGCCATTTGTTTGATAAGAGAACACTGCTCTGATACCAATTGAACGACCCAAAGATCAAACAACTTAACAAACAATGACTGTAAATAAGAACAATAAAGATTCACAAAGAAAACTTTCACTAAGAATGATAATCTCACCAAGAGATTATCGTATGCACAAAGCGGCTATTAGCGTTTGTGAAAGGCGTACCTATCTCAAACCGGTACAAACGAATATATACAACTATTCTAGGCTATCCCTACAAATCAGGGATATACTAGCTAACTATTAGACGATAACTATGGAAATTATATAGGTACTAAATCTGTTACAAAATGTTGAATACTAAGCTATACACTAAACAACTGTTACGCTGACGCTGAGTGACCAGTTTCAAACATCATCATATTACAAGGTTTGACCTTACAGTATGAATAAATGTATGCCATTCATTGAGATGAAATCACGTTTGTTTCCAGAGAATTTGATATTTTTATATAAAATAAGTTGTAATTCGTTTGTTTATAAAATGGGTGTGCTTATCCCGGAAAATCCTATATTTTCCATAAAGCTGAATCGTAAACTGTTTGTTTGTAAGATAATCGTATTTAACCCGAAAAATCCTATATTTTCCATTAAACTGAACTGTAGTCTTATACATTCCAAGACCGAAAGTGTAAGTATGTATGTCATACTTAGTTTAGTAGTATGTAGTTTTATTCGTAAATAAAACCGTTTGAAGAGATATGTATTTACGTAAAATAAGCGTATTATCGATTTTACGTAAAAATGACGTATTGTCGTTTATCATATGAGTTTTCATAACCGTGCTGAAAATGAATTATCTGCCTCGACGTTCTTCAGGCGTCGAAAATATATGACATTTGTCACCCATAACCTGCCGGTCTGGCTGTAAATATTAGCTAAAGTACGGGATTATCAGTCCTATATAGATCTATACACAAGTATCACGTTCTCCGGGAGGAGACTCTGGTTATAAAACAAGACTTCAATGGATACCTTTGGTAGGTATGATGAAGACGAATGACTCACAAATTTCCAACGAGATACGTGTTTTTGTAATGAAAATATTCGTGTATGAAATTGTTACTCTTTTCGTTATGTTTATAATATATAAAAATAATCGTATTTTTATATAATCATTTCCTTGCCCCAAAAGGGTAAAATAATGTGATTGATTCCCAAACTATAGCTATATAGTTTAAAATGTATTGTTTCGTTGAAAATGATAACCGCTTCGTTTTAATGTATTTTGCATGTAACCGTTTGCAAATTTGGTAATAACGTTATGTCGCATGTTTGGTATTCTTATGTAAGAGATACTTAAACGTAATAAAATATAAACCATAATTTGTATATTAACACAAGTTTCTTGTGTTTTACTTGTATTCTCCCCCTTAAAACATAGAAAAAGTTATTAAAATGTAGGGGTATGAACTCACCTTATATGTAGTCGAGTTTTAGATAACGAGACTATAAATGGTGATCCTCGATTTAGAACACGAAATGATAGTTGTATCCTAATGTTTAAACACATATTAATGTGTGAATATTTGATGAACTAAGAATTTATATATGGTATACACACTAAATTTAAGAGATACTTACCAAGTCTTATAACTTGTTCTTAAGAAGAATGATCTCCTGGAGTAGTTTGATCTTGGGATGAAAGGAAATGAGTCTTATACTTGAGAGTGAATGGAAGGGATAATGTTTGCTATTTGAGAGAGAAATGAGGACGTTCTTGTTTACTAGAAGTGTTAACTGGTAGTAAACTCTATGTAGTATCTTAAGTATGAAGTAATATGAGGAGGTGATGTTTTCATTGGTAACTAAATCAAATCACATCGGGAAGCTGAATTAGGATAAGATAGCAAGATATTTAAGGAGTTTACTGTCAAGTTGCAAGTGTTTACTTCCAAAAGAAGAGTTTACTCCCAACCATGAAGGTGTTTACGACCAACATGACCGAAATCACCCAAATCACCCTCAAAAAGGAGATTTCGGTCTTAATGGACCCAAAATATGGGTTTATAGTCTACTTGGTTTGGGTTTTCGGTCATAATGGGCTTCAAGCCATGGATTCACAGTCCTATGTGAGTCCATGAAGGAGTTTTCAGCCATATGTGAATTCAAACTCAAGAATGGAATGTTTAAAATCAAGTTTACTAAAATCATGTAATTCATTTGACTTTTGTTGACCCATTTTTACTCCTTAATGTTTTGGGTAATTTGTATTAGCTTATTATAACTTAAACTAACTTGGGTTATCACCTCTCATACTTAAATAAAACCCATACAAGTATGGTTCATGAAAGTCATATTCTTATTGTACTGAATTACATTGAATTCACATGTACACGATGGTAGTTCAAACTTTTATTTTAACATGTGTGATTTACATTGGTTTGAAATAACAGGTTGTTACATACGCTGAGTGTACCAAGCTGGAGCCCCGTAATCAGGAAGGGATTCCTGATCTACTACGCTGAGCGTAGTAACTGAGTACGTTGGGCGTACTCAGTCTGTGTTGACCTCCTTTAACTTTTTAACTTTTTGAATTTAACCAAGTTTGACCTAAGGGCATTTTTTGTAATTTAACTAGTAGTTGAGATTTAGGTCCCTGTTAATTGTATAGGTAACCTGTAGAGGTAGCTTTTGGAGCAATGATCGATGCAACTATTATTTCAGATTATGAGGTGAGTTTCCTCACTATACTTGTGGATCGAAGGCACCAATGCCGACCCATTGGATTATGTTTTAGGATAGTAATGGTCTTCGTGACACTTACTGATATGCATGTATGTGCTTGTTGTCTTTGTGACTCTTGCTAGTACTGTATGCTTAGTTGTAAGCGGTGAAATAAGTTTGTACCAGTTGAATGATACTGAAGGAGTCAGAAGAGACTCAGAGAGTCGAAAGGGACTCGACGAATCGAAATGGACTCAGCGAGTCGGAAGGGACTTAGAGAGTTAGAAGGGACTCATGATGAAATAGACCCGTTACATGTTTTAGTATGATATGCATGTATGATATGTATGTATGGTATGTGGTACTTTCAGGAACTCACTAAACTTTGTGCTTATAGTTTATGTTTATGGTTTCAGGTATTTCCGTTTCCAAAAAGGAAGGGTCTGACTTGATCGCACTGCATCCCCTTGAGTTTTATTCCGCACTAAATGTTTACAAATTACTCTGATGGGGGAAGTGGTCCCTCAGCCGTAAAATCACCTAAGGTGAGTATTAGAAGAGTAAACTCCATGGTGAGGCCTTATACTCTTCCATTGCAACCTAATAGCCTCCTAGCACTTGACCAAAGAGTTTTTCTTCGCATTAGGATGTCTATATGTGTTTAATTAGTGTCTTAATCACTAATTACTTGTAAACATATGTCTTCATATGTTACTAGGGTCTTAGAGTGTGTTCAAGTCTTTACTTGACACCAAACGCTCATCCGACACTTCCACCCGATCTACTCGCTACAGGTGAGTTCATACTTTTAGCTATTTGTCAATAAAACTGTTTTAGATAACCATTAAGCGCATTTTCTATGTTAAACTGTCATCAAATTATTTTCAAACTGCTTTTAAATTACTTTCCTTTTAAATTATATCTACACCAATATATTTATATAAATAAGACTTGAAGGACTTAGGACCGATAACTCGCCTTATTTCCTGTTCTTGTTTGATTGTGGTCTTAGGGTATACTGTTATCCGTCCGACTGTCGTTGAATTCTTAGTTATATATCATATATATTTGTGTTAGATATTAAAGTCTTCATCTTATTCAATACCTTTGTGAATCAAAGGCTTGCAACCCCACACACTATTTAACTATAAAATGTATAGTTAAGACTACTGCTCATTACCTCTATTACCATGATACCCACTATAAATACTACTACTACAAGTTAATGCACGTTAAAGAGAACACTCTATACTGTATACTAAAAGTTACTATACCAGAGAACATGCTAATTCAAAATATAACACACTATCCCTCTATACGGCACTCTACTGCGCAAATACCATGTAACCAGAGCTTCCCGGAAGGAAAGCAACACTACATGTATAGATCTATACAGGACGGACGCTATTACATCCCGACTGTTAACTACAGTCCGAGCCGACTAAGCCTACGGGTGGCACTACATCGCTACACTACGTATGACCGGGAAGGTCATTGGAACCTCTATTATCATTCAATTTGGTTACATGAGAGATTACAGCCATATTCAAATTAACACACTAAGACTTAAAGTCTAAGCTAACTTCCCGAAGTAAATAAACATATATTACTAATTGAAGTGTGCAACACTACTGCAACCAACCGATAATGCTTTTCCTTATTAACGTTACCTGAATGAAATTTATTACCTTATTTTTATAACCGAATGTTTCAATGGAAATACTTTTATGCACTCGAAGGATTTAACTTACAAATGCTCAATTATTGGAAAATATAGGATTTTCTAAAGATTTCTTCTATTCTTAAACATTAATTATAGTTTTCATATTACCTGTTTGTAAACACTTTTATACAAGCAACGACACTAAATTCTTATGAACTCACCAGCTTTATGCTGATACTCGTTTTCAAAATAACTTGTATCTTCAGGTCAAAGATAGACAAGTACTGGTGCAACTTTTGAGAAGATGGAGCGTATACAAGACTCATCTTTTATTTTGTTATACTTTTAGTGTCTATCAAAACTATACAGAACACGCTTGTAATTAAATTTACTATATTAATACAATAGTTGTTGTCGCTTGTTTTTACTATTATGCAATTGTTATGATACTGTACATGACGTCCTCCACCCCAGAACGCATTCCGCCGTTCTCGGTTTTGGGGTGTGACAGATGACATGAGCGGGTATATTGTTGGCATTCCATAGCCGCTACCCAATGAACCGGAAGCCAGCCTCAATGATGGGTTGGCGATGTATGTTTAGCTACTTGATCGTGTTTTTAAACTACCTATCACCACCATTAAAAGCATCACTCATAACCGTCGTATGACTTTCTCTCAGGCTTTGAAATCAGCCATTTCCAAAGGTGGTTGCTCATTCCGGGTCCGTTGAAGCGTGTGTTGCTTTGTTAATTCTTCCTAGGTGTACTCTTCAGGTGTTCAAGCCCAAGAATAGGCAATAAAGTAGGTTTGACAACAGGAAGTTTTTGCAACATCGTAATATCTTGACCACATTAGCTACTTGGGGGACTAAAGACGCTATCACCAAGCTAGTTTAAATTATTCGTTTAAATTTAAAAGATAAAAAACATCTCCATTATAACAAATTATTATTTTTCTTATTTTCTTATAAATTCAAAGTTCTTAAATATTTTGACTTTTATATTTAACATTATTTTTAAATTAACCGATGTAATACATGGGTCTCACAGTTAGTATTGAATTTTTTTTTTACTTCAAAATAAAATTCCAAACATCCTTTTAACCACAAATCCTTTTTATAATTTAAAACTTTTTTGAAATCCTACGAAAGAAAAATACAAACTACTATATGACATTTTTGTATTTAAGTATTTACTTTTATTTAAAATAATAATAGTAAAAAAAAGGCGAGGGGTCATAGTGCCGGGTTCTCCAAATTCGATCTTTGGTAAACTAGTTTTAAAAAAAACACGTTTGGTAAACTAGTTAAATTAATTTTTAAAAAAGATTTTGGAATCAAGAACTAAGCCAAAAACCCCGTAATCCCAATAAACCATAGTCATAGTGCCGGGTTCTCCAAATTCGACCTAAATCTGCAGTTTTGCATATAAGAGCGTATCATATTGCAGGGTTTAGGGCTCTGCAGTCCAGAACTCGCTTGAATCCTCCCACAAAATTGTTCATACCGACCTAATTTAGGTTTGTTTTATTTGATGGTGTTCTTTTTGCTTTCATGCTTTCTCATTCTACTTGTGGTTTATAATCATTATAGTCAAAATGCAGATTAATGGGTGCGATTGACTTATACAATGGTTCATCTCTTTGCATGGTCAAATCCAGCAACGGTTTTCGCTTTTCGTCATCATTGAAAACAAAAACTTGTGACTTTTCAAGGAATCAGAGGAAGTTGAATTGCATGGCCTCTATTAGCGCAACGGTCAAAGAGGGAAGACAACAATTGACTGGGGATTCCTTCATCAGACATCATCTTAGAGAATTGTCCCCATACCAATCCATATTGCCCTTCGAGGTAATCATTTATCATCTGATATAGTTGGCACTCCAATTAACAATGCATGATTTTGTATTTGATTTGCCTTTTTATCAATTCAATCTTACCCTCCCACTTATAGTTGATATTATCTTAGTTGTATAGTTTTCATTTTTGTGGGAACCTATTCTATTAACAACAAAAGATAAAACCAAATTGACCCATTTCTACATATATGGGTTGAAGTCGGTTCCTCCAGTCTCCAGATTGTTATCGTATAAATCAGAAGCATATGATGTTGCTTTTCTAGATATTTGAGCTTCATTTGAACAACACCATGTTAGATCATAAATACTAATAAAAAAAAGGCATGAATCATTTCAGTTGGCTGAATAAAGCCATTGGCAGATCTCTTTGGTTACATAGATGAAGAGGAGGAGGTATTCACGTCTGTAGTAGCAAAGACAGACTAGTGATCAAGAGGTTCAAAAAATTGCAATTGTACATCTGTCGTGTAACAAATGGGATATTTGTCTTGTTCTAATAAGTTAAAGAAAGTTTGCTATTTGTAACAACTAACACGTTTGGTGTGCATTGCACTGGGATACAGACCGGCAGTGTCAATGAGACAAAAGTTGCCATTTTTTTTGTCCCTTAAAAAAGCAGGACATGGGCTCAGTCAAGTCTCGATCTCTCGTTTGTACCATGACCTCACTATCATCATCATCACCATCATCATCAAAAATAGCCCTTGTCATATGTAACAAACATAGCCAGCGTAAATAAGCAAAACAATGATGTCTCTTGTGTCCTTGCTGCTTATTAAGTATTATTAACAGCCTAAAAATGGTATGGTATGCAATGAGTAAATGACAAGAAGGTTATAAATTATGATACAGGTTTTGTCAACTCGTCTTGGTAGGAAGCCCGAGGAGATTGTAAAATTAGATGCAAATGAGAATCCGTATGGTCCACCTCCAGAGGTAAGCGTAAGCCTTGCTTTGCTTTCTTATATATCAATTTGCCTCCAAAAGCTATCAATGATGAGCATGTGTTTTTCTACTACCTACTATCACTCAAAGAGCCTTGCTTTGCTAAAGTTTTTTTTAGCCCCGACATTCTGGTTTGGTATCCTGGTCATGGTTTTAAAATTATAAAGATTTGATAAATAACATTTTCTTTTCTTGCTTTTTTTATATATAACAATTATTTTTTTTAAAAAAAGTACCTCCAACAAAATATCATTAGTGTGTATCAATTATATATTTTCTAGATTATAATACGAAGAGAAAATTTTGAGGGTACGAGAAAGAGATTTAGAAAAGTAGCATGAGAAATCAATCTTTATTTATAATGTGGAATTTGGAAAAGGAACAAACTTGTAGTCATCTAAAGTAAAGAATGAAATCTTTTTATTTGTAATATATGTAAAAGTCAACCTAGGAATTATTGTTTTAAATTACAAATACTGATTTGTAGGTTTTCGAGGCATTAGGAGCAATGAAATTTCCTTATATTTATCCGGACCCTGAAAGTCGTAGACTGCGTGCTGCCCTTGCTGAGGATTCTGGGCTTGAATCTGAGTATATCCTTGTAGGCTGTGGGGCTGATGAGCTAATTGATCTCATTATGCGGTTAGCCATTTACTCTCTTTCTTTGATTTCTTCCACTTATAAATCTCTATTCTTGGATCCAATAACATGATTCATTCAGTTTGCTACAACAGAATTGCCAAACCTGATCTTGAAATAATCAATTATTGTTTTCTTAGACTTTTAGTTTTCTAAAAGTATTTTGATAAAACATTTTGAAAATAGAAAATTAATAGTTATTATACTCATCTTCGTTTTCCAAAACAGAAGTTACCAATATGTGAAGCTTTTTTAGTGTTATAATTTCCACTTTAACTCTTGAAATGCTCATAAGTAATATCTATATATATTTATCCGCAATAAACAATTACATCACAATAATAAAATTCCTGCAGTTAGAAGTATTCTAAAACTGCTGTATATCAAAAGAAGCTAGCAATGTACATGATCGATGTTTGATTATACCTTTTTTAATTAATAATTCATAGAAATAAATTATAAAATAACTTTTTTTTTTTTTTGGTACATGCATGATATACCTAGTCACTGTGTTTGACTTTCTTGAGCCATCTCCCATGACCTCAATTGCCTCCTCCAATGATGCGGGTTTCTTAGGAACTAGTTATACTACTTATGTTGCTAATGGTTTCTCATGAGTCATGACTTTATAAGTTACACCACCATTGCCACTCTTACACTTCACCTTCCATATTTGACTAGTTTAAGCAGAGGGCACAGGTGTGTGTGCTCGGTTGTACTTTTGCTGTTGTTACAGCCAAACTTTCAAGTTTCATAAAAGGACCCCACTATTCATGCCTCAACATGAATATCTAGAATCATGTTCAACCATTCTTGCACATTAGAGTTAATTGTATTGCTTGCAACAACTAGATTATAGCATCAACATATGAATCTTCCAAAAATAAAATCTTGAGTTTTACACTTGTAAAACCCAAACAAACTTAATGTAAAGTGTATGTTTGATTGTTGTCAATTTTGGAATAACAAAACATTGACTTTATAAACACTATGACTATGTTGCAGTTTTTTATTCTCTATGTCAATAAAAACATTAGGGAATAAAGCAGAAAACTATAGTTGCAATAAAACTGAGTTAAAAGAGGGGACAAGAGTAAAATTGCACAAAAGTTAAAAGGAAACTAGTCCACTGCTCTTTTATCCTTGTCTAACCTTGCTAACAAGTAAGTAACAACTGCCTGAATTTCCCCTTAAATTTTATGCATGCTCCTTCCTTGATCAATCAACATTATGATATGATGTGTGTTACTGTTGAACGAAGCCACCCTCCATTTCTCCTTCAAATTGCCTTGCTTTGGTCATTGTTTATTATTTTCAGATGCAACCAACCTGGCATCTAGTGATACCTACCTACCTACCAAAGCTTTGTGAATGAATCTCTTTCTTTTTTTCTTCTTATATACCTCACACGCCCCCCATCTTCCTTGATGCCTTCATCATTTCCTCGCTTTTTCAACACTCATTCTACAGCTATTCTCCTCAGTCATTCCTCGTTAAGGTTAAATAAAGAATGAAAAAAACTACCCCATTACCCTTAATACCATGGCCCCAGTTCTTACACGACAACAACCTTTTTACCATTTTTCAATTTCATGTAACTTATCCATACAAATGGGACTTATTATCATGTATTAGAAACATTTGCCATAACTCCAAACTTAACGCTCTTTTATACTTTTCCAACTTTACACTAAAACTGGGATTTCTAATCTTTTTATTTCTTCCCGTAGATATCTAACACATGGACGGAAACAACTACTCAATATACAATATACTCGATTCTACTCCTGTTTACCTTACCCCAAATCTTGACTGAGCATGAATAATTTTCCTAAGGCTTACCAAGAAAATAATCTTGACCGAAACCCATAAATAAACACTCCAAAATCTGGATTGGGCTTCTTTCATCAAAGTTGATTTCCTTTACAAGCTCTTCAACTTTAATTCTTACTTCAAATGTATATTCACAACTTAATTTCCTTCTCCCTCTATGGTTTTGTTATAAGTGAACTCAATAACCATAGGCAGATTTTATTCAATCTTGGTCAACTGGGAGATTCAATTGTTGCTCTTTTCTTTTCTTTACACGATTATCCAATATTTAGTCTATACTTGCACATTAAAAAAACTATTCATGTATGGCATTTTTCATATATAAAATACAAAATTTTATTTAGATCATGGATTAGGTGTCATGTTCACTATTCTTTTAATTGAACTTCTTTTCATTAATTTGAGTTTGTTAGAACTTAGAACTTAATGCAAACGTCATCATTAAGAAGTTATAATATTAGTTTCTATGTAGTTATTAGTAGATGTTTTCATTGTTTGTTAGGACATTTTGTTTGTATTTAATCTTTTATTATTATTTAGCTATGAATTGTTATATATTATTTTTTATTATTAATTTTATAATTTTAAAATATATAGCATATTGTTTAACTAATGTAAAGTGCAAACTTTCTTTCCATGTGTGTGTGTGTGTGTGTGTGTCTATATATATATATATATATATATATATATATATATATATATATATAGCCTCTATTAATATATTATGTTTATTAAAAAAGTTATATACCTGAGCAATGTAAGAGTATATAACTAGCTCGTTATGACTTGTAGATGTTTGTTGGAGTGTTCTGACTTGTTATGCTAAAATCTAATTTTTGTTATTGTCTGTGCATTTGTTTATTTTTAAGATTTGATTTTGTAATGTCACAGGTGTGTGCTTGATCCAGGTGACAGTATTGTAGACTGTCCTCCAACCTTTACAATGTATGAATTTGATGCAGCTGTTAATTGTGCACGTGTTATAAAAGGTAGGGATTTAATTCTCTGTTCATTATGTATCACATCAATAACAGTACCATGTGCTTTTCGGTATTTTGCCCCAATAATATATCCACACCCTGCCTTCCTTTACTACCTTATATTTCTTCCATGTTTTAAATTTAGTGATTTTTATATCTGGTCAAATTGAGCAGTACCTCGGAAGACAGACTTTAGTTTGGATGTAGAAAAGATTGCTGAAGCTGTTGAGCATCAGAAACCAAAGATCATTTTTCTAACTTCTCCCAATAATCCTGATGGGAGGTAATCAATAAATAACTGCTCTTACTATTATTATTATTATTATTATTATTATTATTATTATTATTATTATTATTATTATTATTATTAATTAATAGTGTTGTTGTTTTCTTTTGCTTGAAAAGTGCTCCATGGGTATGCAGAAAAATAAAACTGAACCAAAAAAATGAGAAAAGCCATTACAGAAAACCCAAAACCAAACCGTTTGAAAATCGACAGTTTGGATTTCGATTATTTGTTAAACCGAAAAATTGGCCAAACCATATCTTAATACGGCGTGTTTTAATAACATATATATACATACACACACACACACTGATAGGGAACGGGTCAGTCCAACTAACAAGCCCACTGAAGAGCCCAGGCCTTGGAAGGTCTACTCACGCAAAAAGAAAATAGGACAGGTGACTTTGTATTGACTATCGAGCTCTTAACCATGTTACAATCCCTGACAAGTATCCAATCCTAGTCGTCGAGGAACTACTCGATGAACTTCATGGCTTTGCTTTCTTTTTGAAGATCAACCTTAAATCAGGATTTTATCAAGCCCGGATGTGCGAATCGGATGCCTATAAAACTGCTTTTCGTACTCATAATGGCCACTATGAGTTTTTAGTTATGCCTTTTGGGCTAACTAATGCGCCTTCTACATTTTAAGCCTTAATGCACAAAGTCTTCCGCCCACTTCTTCGTAGTGGCGTTCTCGTCTTTTTTGATGACATTTTAGTCTACAGCACAAATTGGGACTCCCATTTTCAACTCCTTACCCAAGTGCTCATACTTTTACAAGACCACAAATTGGTCATTAACAAAAAGAAAAACTCTTTTGGCATCCAATCGGTTGAATATCTTGGACACATTATTTCACAACAAGGCGTTTCCATGGATCCTCAAAAGATTACTGCTGTCCAAGCTTGGCCTACACCTAAACACGTGAAAGGAGTTCGAGGTTGTCTAGGCGTCACAGGCTATTACCGAAAGTTCATTCCCGGGTATGGCAAGATTGCCCGCCCTCTAACTGAGTTGACAAAAAAATATGGGTATTCTTGGGGGCCTGAAGCACAAGCTGCTTTCGATCTTCTGAAACATACAATGACCACAACCCCTTTTCTCACACTTCCTGATTTCTCCAAACCATTCGAAATCGAATGCGATGCATATGGCCATGGACTTGGGGCTGTCCTCATGCAATCTCGCAAGCCAATTGCTTATTTTAGCACGACACTGCCTGGCAAAACACTCTCCAAATCTGCATACGAAAAAGAATTGATGGCTCTCGTCTTAGCAGTTCAACACTAGCGACCTTATTTATTGGGGCGGCCTTTCACAGTTTTCACAGACCAAAAGAGCCTCCGCCATCTACTAGAACAACGCATTACCACCACTGACCAACAAAATTGGCTTGCCAAACTTATGGGATACAATTTCTCTATTCTCTACAAACCGGGACGAGATAATAGCGCTGCCGATGCTCTCTCCCGTGTCTCCGAAGCTCCAGACTTTCGCACCCTATTGTCATATTCTTGTTGGCTAGATGGCGATTCCTTGTTGGAGGGTTTCGAGGCTGATTCTCAACTTCAAAATATCGTTTCTGATTTACAGGCCAACCCTTTTTGACATCCTGGTTTTTCCTTCATCCAGGATAAACTATACCACAAAGGCAAATTGGTCATTCCAGCTTCTTCAGGTTGGATTCCTCAGCCGATTGCAAAATTTCACGACAGTCCTACTGGGGCCACTCGGGGTTATGCCGGACTTACCGCCGTTTAGCAGCCCAAATTTATTGGATCGGTATGACCAAAACTATTAAAGCTTATGCTTACCCAAATTTATTGGATCGGTATGACCAAAAATTTATTGGATTTTATCACATGCTTACCCAAATAAAAAGGGCACGAAATGGTCTTGGTAGTTGTTGACCGACTGTCCAAATATTGCCACTTTATACCTTTAATTAAACATCCTATCACAGCTCGTTCCCTTGCTGAAATATTTGTCAAAGAAGTGATATGATTACATGGTCCACCCAAGACCATCCTTAGCGACTGTGATCCTTTGTTTCTAAGCAAATTTTGGACGGAGATTTTTAAGCTACAAGGGAGTCACTTGAAATTCAGCTCAGCATATCACCTGGAATCCGACGGTCAAACCGAGGTGGTCAACCGCAGTCTTGAAACATACCTCTGATGTTTCGCTTCTGAGCAACCCAAGACTTGGTCCCACTGGCTTCCATGGGCAGAATTCTGGCATAATTCTGCTTACCATGTATCCACAAATACCACTCCTTTTCATACTGTCTATGGTCGTCCTCCTCCGACAATTTTTCAGTACACTCAAGGTGAGATCCGTTGTGAAGCAGTGGCATCGGATTTGGCTAATCGAGACGACTGACGAGGCCCTTTCACAGCTCAAATACCACCTTGCACGCTCCTAGTCCTACATGAGGACTTATGCAGATAAACACAGACGGGACGTTGAATTTTCCGAAGGGGATTGGGTCTTTCTCAAATTGTGTCCCCACAGTCAACAATCAGTTATTCGTCAGATCAACCAAAAGCTGTCACCTCGCTTCTATGGGCCTTTCCTCATCACAACCCGCGTTAGTCTAGTTGCTTATCGCCTCCAATTACCAGATTCTTCGAAAATACACCCTGTGTTTCACGTCTCCCTTCTTAAATATGCCATTGGGAACCATCAAGCTGAACCATCTTTGCCCCCTGGGCTCGAAATGGACTCCACCACCCCTCCACACCCACTACAATGGTTAGAGACTCTCAAGTCGAAGAATTGCTCATTCAATGGGAAATCAAACAGTTTCTGAGGCAACATGGGAAGACGCTTTTGCCATCCAGACTTCTTTCCCTACTTTTGGGCTTGCGGACAAGCCCAATTTTCACGACCCCGACATTGATAGGGAACGGGTAAGTCCAACTAACAAGCCCACTGAGGACCCAGGCCTTGGAAGGTCTACTCACGCAAAAAGAACATAGGACAGGTGTAAAGTGATGTCATAGTTGTTGCATCATTTGAGGGGTAATATATATATATATATATATATATATATATATATATATATATATATATATATATAGGGTTAATTATATCTTCAACATGTAATATGCATTAATTACTTTCTTAAAATAACTAAAATGATTGGTCCAGAATCAGTCATACGGGCACATAATAGATAGTGAAAACATTTGAACCTAACTCTCTCTCTCTCTCTCTCTATATATATATATATATATATATATATATATATATATATATATATATATATATATAGTTGAATGCTGGAATAAGGAGGTGTGGAGAGAATATTTTCTGTTAGAGAGAATCGGCTAGTGGCTAGCTTGGGCAGGAAGAGTAGTTATTGGCTCTCTTCTTTGACATTCCATTTTGTATTCCTTCCATTACCATTTCCAGACCTAAATCAAGCGTTCAACCATTGTTTGTGATTCCATCTTGTTAACAGTTATTTGCTTAATCTAAACCTTTCCTATCTCTCTCACACACACACACACATATATATATATATATATATATATATATATATATATATATATATATATATGTGTGTGTGTGTAGAGCCAGGTTCTTTTGAGAACCAAAAAATTTGTGAGAACGCGCGAACTGATAATCAACTCATCATTTTTCAACACCAAAAACACCAATCTTCTCCAAATGGTGTGTCTAAGCCATATCTAGGCTCAAAAAAAAGATTTGACGATTTTTTTTTTGTATGACTGCTGATGAGCACAATCAATAGTTGTAGGACTGCCGATTGTGCTCATCAGCAGTCCGTACAACTGTTGATTGTGCATACATGCAAGTTTCGAAAATAAATAAAAATAATTGTCAAATCCTTTTTTTTGAGCCTAGATATGGGTTAGACGCACCATTTGGAGAAGATTGGTGTTATTGGTGTTGAAAAATGATGAGTTGATTATGAGTTCGCAAGTTCACATGCTTTTTTAGTTCTCACAATAACTCAACCCTTTATGTGTGTGTGTGCGTGTGTATATATATATATATATATATATATATATATATATTGTGAAAATTGAACAAATTTTGAGAAAGTGAGGGAATGATTTCCCTCCCATTTATCCTTTATTATCTTTCATTTCCGAAGCATGTGTGATTTTATTACAACAAGTGATAAGTGGTGTGTTTAGTATTTATATATTTATCCTGATGGATGTGGACAGTGTGATCAGTGATGATGTTCTATTGAAGATACTTGATCTACCGATACTTGTTGTCCTGGATGAAGCATACATTGAATTTTCAGGACTTGATTCTAAGATGCGATGGGTCAAGCAACATGACAATCTTATTGTTCTTCGCACATTTAGCAAAAGGGCAGGTACATAACTTTCTTCTTCTTCTTCTTCTTCTTCTATCCTAAATCCTATTTATTATACCCATGAAAACTTACAATCATCATCAAGCTTTGACAGCTACATTTGTATAGGGTAGGGCTATTTTAATATTTTCGAACGGACAAGAGTGTTTTTGGATGGGAAAAGAAAACTGCTTATCTGTCTTTCCTAGTCCTAGATAACAAACAAATGACATAATACATGATGTTTGATGTGCATATGCATCATGAATTCCTAGGCCCAAGTACCAATAAACCAAGATTCTTAAAAGGTCATTCTAGAAGGTCCAAAAGGGTAGTGGTGGAAAGTGGCCGAATTAGGTTATAGGACTGAGAAGAATTAGAAAAGGGGATTATGTCTTTGACTTTGTTGTCTAGACTTTTGATATTTTGATACATCTTGTATTGGCTCCAACCTTGTGCTTATGAGAAAATTATGTTTTTTTTTTTTTTTTTTTTTTTTTTTTTTTGTTGTTGTTGTTGTTGTTGTTGTTGTTGTTGTTTGTAGTTCATCATTAAGATCATCGTCTTCTCTCCTAAATTTGATTTCATTAAACCCTAATTTCTGTATCTTATCACATTATTATTGTCATCATTCTTTAAATTGTTGTTTTGAAGAACAGTTTCAGTTAGTTTCATGATATTTTGAAATTACTACACATTTGAGCTATAAACTCGTAACACCACCAAAATCCAAACCAAATGATTGGTTTTAGTATCATCAATATGTGGTGTTTTTGAAAGGAATAACTAGTGTACTAGTTGGTGTGTTTGGTTTATTATTATTATTATTATTATTATTATAAGAGTGAGTAGTAGCAAATCACTTTTTTTTTTTGTTTAATAAATGGAATATAAGAAGGTAAGGTAGGTATGATAATAGATGGTAGTGTTATTTGTCCCATTGAATTGATAGTGATAGTGATAGACTGATAGTGAATAGTGATGGAGATGTTTGTGGTTTTGGTTGGAATTGGAAACAGGGTTAGCAGG
Organism: Lactuca serriola; assembly: GCF_051521515.1. NCBI lineage: Eukaryota > Viridiplantae > Streptophyta > Magnoliopsida > Asterales > Asteraceae > Lactuca > Lactuca serriola. The sequence continues at coordinate 130,426,516 of NC_136416.1, read as the reverse complement.
ACTACGGGTGGGGTATGGAGCATTTCCTTTGAGCATTATTGAGTACCTCTGGAGGGCAAAGCAACCTTATAATGTCTCTGTTGCTGCTGAACTCTCTGCTTGTGCTGCATTGCAGAATCCCACTTATCTGGAGGTAATTATTTGATACCATTACTTACAGTTACAGTTACAGTTGGAATTGGGTAGACTGTTCAAAGTACATTCAATGTTGGCCTTGATAAGAAAAAAGTTGGAGCAATGAAAATAGAATTGGGTAGACTGCTGCATCTTTTCAAAGTACAATCATGTGACTGTTGTGTTGACTTGAGATTATTGATTGGCAGAGAGTAAAAGTGGCCCTGGTAGAAGAAAGAGAGAGGCTTTATGCGCTTTTAAAACAAGTCCCATTTCTAAATCCGTATCCAAGCCATTCCAATTTTATACTTTGCGAGGTCACTGCTGGAAGAGATGCTAAGAACCTAAAGGTCTCTCTCTCTCTCTCTCTCTCTCTCTCTATATATATATATATATATATATATATATATATATATATATATAGCTGCTGTGTTTGCTTGTTACGTGGGACAAGACAGGAGTTTAGGGTTATTTTTTTTTATGATGATGATGAGGGCTTTTACGTCTTTTGCACACATGCACGATATGAGAAGCACTCTGCCCCTATATAGGCAAGCTGCATGATCGTCTTTGGGACTGAATTTGTTATATTATATGTAAATAAGATATGTGGTTTTATCTCTGCCTTATGTATTAATTAATTATAACTAACAAAAAATTACATCGAATAAAAGCTCATCAATATGCAACCTTTTTAAACATTTTTAACTCTTTGTAAACTTAGTTTACAGCATTTTTTTTTAAAACTTTTTACTAAGTTTTTTTACAACCTAGGAATGGTGAAAAAAATAAGTAAATAAGTTTAAAAGGTTTGATATGTAAAAAGGTTTAAAAATATTTTTTAAACCTTTTTTGAAAACCTCTAAAAAGAAATCATCCTTTTTTAACCTTTTTACTTATATTCAAAATTTTTAAACCTTTTTCTTATGTTTTTTTCAACCTGCATAGGCTGTAAAATAGGTTAAAATGATGTAAAAAAGTTTAAATATGTTGTAAAAAATGGTTTAAAAAAAGTTGTAAAAAATTTTCAAAGTCTATAAAAAGTTTGTGCAAAAAGTGTTTAAAAAGTTGGGACCAAGTTTATAACAAAGTTTAAAACTTGGGCAAAAAGTGTAAATATGTAAATGATAGCAGGTGAAAACACATAAACCGTAAGTTGGTTATCTTTTTACACAATAATTTGGTTTTGTTGGCAACATGAAGACAAACTATACATATGATATAAAAGATTCATTATGAAAATTGATTTTATTGTAAGATGCCAATCTAACATGATCGTACTATTTCATTACCTTGCTTATTCGATTACCAATTTCATCCAACCAAATGTTTCGTTTGTGGATTCTGGTGGAATTAGAAATTGAGATTCCAATATTCAGGTCTGTTGGAAGGAATTCAATTTCCATTAAAAGAAGACCAAAATACCCTCATTAAATATGTTTACGATTTAAGTGTATCTAAATATTAGTAAACTATATCTAATTTTTATTATTGAATACCATTTTATTTCCTTCCAACCAAATAAATAAATAAATAAATGCATATCAGTAGTTGCTTGTTTTGACACAGATATTCTTCCATTGTGTGGTGTGGTTTATTGATGATATTAAAGATGATGATTCATGATTTACAGGAAGATCTTGCAAAAATGGGGGTGATGATACGTCACTACAGCAACAAAGAACTGAAGGGCTATGTCCGTGTTTCTGTTGGTAAACCAGATCAAACTGACGCTTTAATGGATTGCCTCACCCGTCTATCTTGATCTCTATTATTTTTATTGACATTTGTTGTTTTCTAGAATCAATCAGATAAGATGTCTGTCTGTCACAATGTCTAGAAGAAGAAAACGCTGTAACTTGTGTTGATTATCACATATTGCACCCATCGTCGTTTGTCATGTAGGACAAATGTCCTTAACTGTGATTAATCAGATTGGGAGGACATCTATTATGTTTTTTTTTTCTTTGCTGGTTGGGGCAAAAAGTGTAACTTTTATCTAGCGTCTTACATTGTGAAATTTATATATTGCTTGTTGGGTCGGTTGGGTTTGATAGTCGGAAGTCTAGGGGTGAGTAAAAATCGCACCGTAACTAAAATTAACCGCAACCGCAATAAAAACCGATGATGAGGTCTTTTGTTTTTCAAAAACCGCAAAAAAACCACACTGAATTATATATATTATATATGATTTTTTATTAATTATTAATATATTAAATATTAAAAATAAGACCTTATGAATGAAAAAATAATAAAATTCTAGAAGACAAAAATGTTTATTTTTTATTTTTTATTTTTTATGTTTAACTTTTAAAAATAGTGAAATTTGATAATTTTAAGGCATTGTTAATTATTGGTGATTTAATGTTTTTAAGATATTAGTTGTTTGTAATTTAAGTTAATTGTAAACCTTTATGGTTTTTTATTATTACAAATAATATGTTTAAACTCTAAAAATTATTTAAACTTTAAAGTGCGGTTAAAAACCACAGAGTAACTGTACCAAATCAATACGGTTAATAACCGAAATACAAAAAAAATAAAACCGCATCGTAAAAATAACCGACTAACCACACTGCAAAAATAACCGCACCAAGCGGTTTTGAAAATGAATTAACCATATTTGCGGTTAGGAGTGAAGTTTTGGCCAATAACCACACTGAACTGTACCGCGCTCCTAATGCCAACTGTCAAGCCTATTGATGTGAAACACGTGTTGTGTTGCTCAAATGTCCTTAATGAGATATCTAGATTTTCCTCTAAAAACCCGACCTCTTCTAGTCAACCTAATTATACTAGATTTCGGGAAAATCTACTATCTTTGAATCACAAAATATAAGTAATCCAAGTTATATGATTGTACCACAACCAGATAAACCAAGATATGCTAATGCAATTTGAAACAACTACTGTAAGGAATTGGAAGAAATAAAAATCCCTTAAATGTAATGAATTGAAAATACGGTTATTTGGAAAACAAAAAACCCTAAAAATTATAAAAATGCATAAAAACAATACTTAGAGATCACAATTTTTTTTTTTTTTTTTTATAAAAAATCGCAGCTTTTTGTACAAATTCATTTTCAATTTTTTTTTATTAAAAAAATTGATTTTTTATTTTTTTTTCCAGCGAATTTAAAAAAAAAAGCTACGATTTTTTATAAAAAAATTAAAAAAAAGGTTTTGTGATCTCTAAGTATTTTTTATGCATTTTTATTTTTATTTTTAGGGTTTTTTGTTTTCCATAGAACCTAAACCTATATATATATATATATATATATATATATATATATATATATATATATATATCATTTTAATTATTTTAAGAAAGTAATTAATGCATATTACATGTTGAAGCTATAATGAATATTAATTACATCTTCAACATTTAATATGCATTAATTATTTTCTTAAAATAACTAAAATGTTTGGTCCAGAATCAATTATACATGCACACAATAGATAGTGAAAACATTTGAACCTATATATATATATATATATATATATATATATATATATATATATATATTAGTTTTTTAATCATTTCATGAAAATAGATTAAGTTATTTTTAGATAAAAAAACATTTAATAAGAACTTCAGAAAATATAAGGGTTTTAGTGCACTAATATATATATATATATATATATATATATATATATATATATATATATAAAATAGTTTTTAATCATTTCATGAAAATATATTAACTTTTTCTGAGGTTAGAAAACATTAAATAAGAACTTCAGAAAATATAAGGCTTTTAGTGCATTAAAAAAAATAATTAGTTGTTTTTTTAAGCATTTGATGAAAATACATTGGGTTTTTCTCAAAATTTTCCAAGATAATTAACCAAATGGCTTGTAGATTTCAGATCTTCAAACTCTCCTTTAAGTAGGCTACAATGATTAAATTATTTAAGGGCTCTTGCATCTTCTTTTTCCATACACGGATTATATATTCATGCATACCTTCTAGTGGTTCACTTGTAGATACCTTGCCATCCATCTCTAAAGTGTTGGATTCTGGACTCCCATCACTCTCCCTCTTCGAAACTCTTCTTCCTTAAATCCAAACGAACTTATCAAATTCAAAAGGAGACAAATCAGAAACATTGAAAATGATATTTATTCCAACGTCTCTTGCTTGTATGCATTATTGTTATTGTGAGCCAAAATTTGAAATGGTCCATCACCATGAGGATGTAACTTTGTACACATTGAGTAATGGAATATTTCTTTCGTTATGTGTACTGAAACCTCGTCATCGGGATAAAATATAACTAGCTTTCGTCCCTTGTTTTTCTTTTTTGACATATTGCCCCGACTTCCTTTCAATGTTATAATGAACTTGTTCATGCAGCTAAAATGATGAAAATATATTTAGTAGTATCCGTCACGAAATTTTAACTAGTTTTGCGGTTGTTTTTCTTTTTCGGTGGGTGCAAACGCCGGCACACCTCCGATGCTTTCTGGAAATTTATTTATCCGTTGGGTAAAGCGACGCCAATCTCTATTTTTTTAGGGATTGATCGTCGAATCATTTCTAAGTCAGGTCGACGTGGTTTCTAGAAGTTTGGTTTTGTTTATCCTTTGGTAGATTTCCTTTGCAAAGTTATGAAATTTTGGAATTTTTGGTTCTTATGGAGAAGTGGGAAATGATCTATCGAAGAACGAAAGGGAGGAGGAGTCTTGATAGATTGGGAAAAATAATATGAATCAACATAGACTCAACAAAGTGATGACAATAAGCAAGATTTTTACTTCTATTTACATTACAAATTCCCTCCACACGGGAGTTACAAAGAATTTGTCAAAAGTTTGGGGTTGTAGTTGATGTTTTTATTTTAACTAAATTGTCTAAATTAGGGAAAAGTTTTGGTTTTGTTCGTTTCATCAAGGTGAATGACTTCAACGATTTAATTCAAAATCTTTGCAACATATGGATCAGGCACCATAAGCTCTTTGGTACTCTCGAAAAGTTTGACAGGAAACATGTGAAGACTTCTGTAAAGGCTCAAACTGTCACTCATACCCCTGTTATTGCACAACATAACAGAACTAAGGAGACATGTTATGCTCAGGTTGTGGCTTGCCAACAACTTCGATTGTCTGTTGTTAAGCCTTCAGAATATTTACTCGAACTTTCCGTAGGAGACTATGTGGTAGACATGAAGTGTAACATCATGATTTTTCACCTAATTTTTTTTTGATGTTTAAGAACATTTATTTATCAGAATATGTTGCGGAAGACTTATTAGGTTTATTTCAAAAACACCATCAAAGTTATTTTCATGTCAAAACAAACCCATCCAAATTTAAAGTTCACAAAAACATAATGATGAAACTCAACATGTCCAAATGGTATCATAACTAAAGATACTAACTAAGACTATTCAAAAGCTCCCATCCTCACCAAAGCATCATGTCAAACTACCTGTTCCAACACACAAGGAAAGCCAACAAGTAAAGAACAAGTGTTAGCATAAGCTACGCGAGTCAATATAGTACAGTGTTAAGAGAACACACATATCACAGATAGATTCACACAATACATCCACACACAGTCAAAGACTCACTGACAATACATACAACATCACACCACATAAAAAACATAGGTTTAGCTCAATTTACTTTAGTTCTTCAGTTAGAGCTTGTTTTATTAGTTACTCTCCTCAACGCCGCTATAACTAATTTAATCTTATCGATTCACCGCTTGAATATTATTATATAATATTTTGTTTCTCCGCTTTACATAAATAACTACTCACCACTCACCGCTGTAATTATTAAAGTACTACCTCCTAGTTAGGGTCTTTCCTTTCATCGTAAAAACCTCCCCAAAACTAGACCCCGTTCGCTACTAACGAGACCGACACGACCCTCACCCGTAATCATTACCCCCGGTGCGCTGCGTTCGCTACTCCGACTGTGCACATACGTATACATGCGTTATCGTTCAGGATTGTTACGAGCGGTGCCAATTCCAACAGATACACATCCCAAATCCCACGTGATGTTTGCGTTGGTCCCACCACTTGACCAACATCACTCCAGTCCCGATACACCGATATACCAAGGTGTACCAAGACCATGTCCCGAGTGGTTGTCTAGAAAAACCAGTTGGCGTCACAGTTGACTTAAGCTCTTTTTTCCCATACTAGGCCATCATAATATCCTGATTGGGTATTTACCTATGTCTAGGTTTCTACATGTCTAGGTTTCTACCCTTCGCCCAGCTAGTGTGTTCCCCTTTTCTAATTTAATAATGATTAATTAAATAAGGAGTTACACTTTTACCCTTTCAAGTAATCATGTAAATATTATGAATTTTATTTTATTAACACCTCTTTAAGGGTTATTTTCATACAAACATGTAATTTCATGAAGTTATCACATTTTACATCACACTACTTTCATACACAACACATCTATAAAGTTGATACAATACTAGCATGCTTGTCCTAAAACATTTTAAACAAATATTTTCAAACACGAATTACTATGCTCACATCACATAATGCTCATACACTTCACTCAATCTAGCATGACCCTAACTCACATCTCACACCAAACAAGGAAGATTCTAGCATGCAACACCCTAGCTATCATTACACATAAAACATTTCAACAATAATGACATAACAATCAATCATCAAAAGGGGCACATGCATCCTAGATAACTAGGTTCATCCCAATCCATCTAAGATATGGGATATCCTAACAATGTACATTTAAAACCACAAAATTGACTCACCTCTAGTCCAAGAACAACAAGCAGTCCAAGAATAATGAGCAACGAGCAGTAGAAGGCCAACAATCCATCAACCAAATGAGACACCATCAATACAGTTGCATAGAAGCCCGGTCAGAAAACGAGCACAAAACAACAAAGTAAAATACCTAAACACGATCAGGATGACGTATAACTTAGGCTCAACACTTCTAATAATCTAAATACAACATACGATTATACCTAGATTATTTTACCATAACTTAACCAGTTAGTCAATCAATTAATTAACATTGTCTATTTATTTAATTTCTAAAATAACAGAATATAGGAGACGTCAAGATTTATCCCATGCATGGTAAATTGTTTCCATTTGATCAGGAAGCTTAAATCTCATAAAAAGGATATATTATACTTTTTTGATAATAATATCCATCTGTTAAAAAACAATCTTTTATTTTCAATGATTAATTGTTTGTAAAGATATTAGCTAGTGCCAACGCAGCTACACAAAACCCACCCCACGTGGCTATGCTATTCATGTACATAGTATTAACCACCACATAAATATATACATATATATAATTATCTCCTTGAACTCCTTTAAATCAGAATGCTAGTTAAGGAATATGCACCTGAGCAAAAGGATCATTCTTTAACCCTTGCAATCCCGTACGTCACCTTCATCGTGGATTCTAACTGATTTCATGTATGTTTCCCTCATCCATGCATCTGTTTGTATTCAAGGAATATATATATATATATATATATATATATATATATATATATATATATATATATATATATATATATATATATATATATATATATATATATATATATATATATATATATATATATATATATAAGCCATCGCTTAACAAGTGAGTGTTTAGGGGACATACTATTTGCACAGCCCGTGGAGTTTCTTGTCGGAAAGCATCTTGTAACCCAAGCCCGTCATTAGAAGACTGCATAGAAGAACTTACACATCCTTCTTTGACCCCACCACCATGCCACTGCCATTCCTTTTGAACCTCCAACTCGCCGATATCTTAAATGGTACTTGATCAGAGCTTATGCCACTGGTGATCGAGAAGGAAACGACCATCTTTCCGACTCTCTCTAACTCTAATATCGACGTCCTCTACAACTTTTATCATGATCTTATTCTCTCCTTTTATTCTCTCTATACTTCGATGCACTCAGTGGAAAAGATGACCGAACCTTGTTCTCTCTTCGGCTTTACTATCAGGGAGTTTCACAAGCTCGATTAAACTTTCCCCCGTTTCCTGTAATTTTATTTTCCTTTTCAACTTGTGGCACCAAAAAAAAACAAGGGTGATGGTACAAACCCAGTTAGAGAGATTAGATATTGTTAGGTTAATGCCCAAAAACGTATGCCTAACCTTTAATGGTAATTCTTTTGGTCTGACGGTTATAAACAACGAAGCATCGTTATTTATTGTGACGGTAATTTTGGCATGAAAGCGTTTGATCAGAAGGATACATAAAGAAACGTATGAATTCATTTTAGAAACCAATTTACAACATTGAACCCTCGATTCTCTCTTTTTATTCACAAATAACCTTTTACTTTTATTTGAATTATTCCAATCCCCCACCTTTAATAAGACTTATTTATATAATTTGGCATATTTACAACTTAACGCCCTGAATTTTCTACAATATGTTAATTATTAAATAAGTCTTTAAATATTAAGTAATACCTTTTGTATTTAATTTATCTCGTTTTATCACTCATGATCGAAATAACTTTACGAAATGAACATTTGCGTAACGGAAGGTAACATCGTTAATAATAGGATTTTTGGGTCGTTACATGAAGGACCAGGATAAAGTGCTGCTTGGTATAGCTAAGGAGTTTTCATCTTTATCAGTTATGATAAATTTGTGTAAAGGCCAAGGATTCTTAGATGTAGACATTAGATATGTGGGTGACATGTGGGTTTTGTTGGACTTTCCTTATGTGCGAGCCTGTACTAATTACTCTTGAAACTAAGTGGCCCAGTCTTGGTTTAAGGAGCTGATCAAATGGTCTAATAACTCTCTTAGCAAGGAATGCCTTGTTTGGCTTGATATTGAAGGGGTTCCATTAAGGGCTTGGAGCAAGTACACTTTTCGAAAGATTGCTAACAAATGGGATAACATTGTCTCCAGGATGAAGACTTGGGTTTAAACTTGGCTACTAATAGGATTTGTGTCGAAACAGAAAAAATGGGAATTATTTCGGAGGAACTCTCTGTTAATATTGAAGATGCCTTGTTTATTATACGGGCTGGGCTCCTTTCTTTAAAGAGGATGATGAAACCAGATCTTGGGTGGAACCATTTTTGGACGATAATGCCACTCACATTGAAGACTTTAATGATGAAAATGGGCATTCCTTGGAAGTGGAAGATCTTAGAGATGTAAATATTTCTAATTCGGATCCTTTTGGTCTAAGCAATCTTATTCATAAAGGATCTAGAAAAAACGATGTTGTTCAACCTTCTATTCGTTTTGAGTTTCAGAATTTCGAAAAATGTAATTGTATTGAATGGTTTGATAGAGATGTGAATAATATTGGAAGCATTGTAGGGTCTGATCAAGACTCTCCTAAAAAGTTAGAGAACACAAGAGTAATCTACACAAGAATCGATCCACTGGAGCTCCTCTTATTGCCGATACGAAAAGGAAGGGGTTGATGAAACATATGTTTCTTTGTCCCACCCCTAGGTTTTCTCATCCTCACCCTAGTGATAATTGTTTTTCCCACGTTAACTCTAGTAGAGGTGGTGGTGCATATTCATTTAATTCTGGAAGTATTAATAATTTATGCAAAGATACTTCAATGGTGGAAGGTTTATCGGTTTTGTTTGAGATGGGTCATGCTATGGGATTCAATATGACGGGATGTGAAAAGGATAAATTTGATGTTATTAGTTGAATGGGAGCTAAGAAGGTTTATTAATGAATTGTATTTCTTTGAATATTCAAGGCGCTGGTAACGGGGATAAGTGTTCTTGGTTACGAAAGTTGTGTAATCGACATCATGTTAACTTCTTGGGCATTCTAGAGACGAAAGTAACGACTATGGATCCTATGTTGGTTCGTTCTATATAAGGGTAATAGCGCTTTTGAGTTTGAGTACTCTAATATTCGAGGTTTGTCGGGGGGGGGGGGGGTATCTTGGTCATTTGGGATTCTGGTTGCTTTTTTAAAAATGACTATTGCTCATGAAAATTTTGTTGTTGTAGAAGGGATGTGGAAGGCGAAGGAGGTTTAGGTCTTGATGGTAATTGTGTATTTTCCTCAACAGTTGGAGCGTAAACGACTAATTTGGCACACCTGGCTTCAATTATTTCGAAAAACCACATGGGAAATAGTAGTTATGGGGGATTTTAATGAGGTCCGGGAGTGTAGTGAGAGGTTTGGTTCTATTTTTTATGCTTATTCTTCGGCCACTTTTAATCAATTTATTATTGATTCTTCTTTGATCTATATTCTTTTGGCTGGACCTTCTTTTACTTCGTCCAATAAATGGGGCATGAAAATGAGCAAGTTAGACCCCTTTTTTGGTTTCGGATGGTCTGTGTGATTTTACTCGGACATGGCAGCCATGTGCGTCTTATTAAATACATTTGAAATTACGCCATATATCGATTAAGTATTACTACCACATGTCTATTTCATTACTTTAAATGTTCTATCACATATAATAATCAAATACAATGTTTCAGGTGACACAAGCATGTTGGGCAAAAAAAAAAACCCACGTAAATGAAAAGCATTGCTGTAGAATGAGCACAGTAAGACTTTTGCTAAGGGGATATGCGAAGAGGTAATTAATTTCATCTTAATCATAATTGTTTGTTTGTTCATGTCCCTTCACTTTAAAGCTCATATATACTTGTAATGAAATTCAAGTTAACACACAAAGAGAGAGAGAGAGAGAGAGAGAGAGAGAGAGAGAGAGAGAGAGAGAGAGAGAGAGAGAGAGAGAGAGCCATCTCAAATGAAAGTGTAACCGAAACCATAAGGTGGATTTCACTTGGACCATGTGCCACCATAGTGAAATACGATGCATACAACATCAATGGGTATACGTTTTGTACTAAAAGTCATGATGGCGGAGTTTACCATAATAGTAGGGTTTGTTTTGAGGCATTAGATCTCCACATATCCAAAGAAGTTGAAACCATGAAGCAAAGATTTTACTATGGGGTTTTACAAGAGATATGGGTACTAGATTACCACTTAAGGCAAATTGCTCTTTTTAAGTGTGATTGGGTTAATCATAAAAACGGTGGGGTCAAACGCGATACTACTTTAGGTTACACATTGGTTGACCTGAATAATGTAGACCACAAGATGGATCCATATGTATTAGCCTCACAAGCACGACAAGTGTTTTATGTGAAAAACCAACTAAGTAAAATTTTTCCTATTATCATTAAGACACCTCCAAAGAATTACAACGAAACATATGACGATGTGGATGAGGAATTTAGTACCGTCATTTACCTGCAAAATGATAACATATTGCCACCTGTACATCAAAGTGACTTGGGTAATGAATCACGAAATGAGTACTATCGAATCGACATTTCCAGAACAATTGTATCAAAGAAAAAAAATCCAAGTGATCCACTTTTAGTTACTTATTATTGATGTATAAGTTTCAACAATTGTATAGATTGATAATTTGTAACTTTGTATCTCTTCCATACTTTATCGTACATTGCCAATTATTGTAGTACATTAACCTTGCAAATTACCACATATATAATTACATTCCATGTCATAACATCGCTTTTACATTACCATTTAGTAACAAACATTCAGCCATATGTTTGACCATACCATTTCTGGTAAACTTCAATGCATATAGTATATATAATATGTAACACTCGAACCTTGTAAGTCATCTTTTTACCCTTGAATAACAAAAAACATTGCAATTTGGTCCTTTTGGTTAGTACGCGGGGCATACTATAGAGTACGCCCTACGTACTAGCTGAAGTCTGATCGTGGGCATCGACCATGTACGCTGGGCGTACATGGGTTATGCTGGGCGTATGTTGGCCAAGGGTAAACCCTAATTTTTAGAGTTTGTGCCCTATTTAAGCATCATTAACCCACCTCTTAGACATTTTAGACCAGCCTCCATATCCTCAAACCCTAATTTCATCCCTTAGCCTTTGTGTGGTGCTTTTGAGCTCTTGTGAAGCATTTTTGGTGTGTTTTCTACATCTTGAAGAGGAAGGAGAAGATTGAAGACTCATCCTTTGGAGAGGAGCTTTGAGATCCAACTTTAGCTTCTCCATTTTGTGGATTTTAAGGTATAAAGTACATAACTTGATAAATCGTTGTATAGATCTACTTTTGGCCTTGTTTATGGCTATTTGGGTCCCTTTTGATTGGTTCTTGTGAGCTAAGGCCGTTTCTGGAGTTTAACCTTTTAGATATGGACATATTAAGGGTTCCTTAAGCATAAAGATGCAAAATTTATGGTATTTATGGACTCATGCATGTGTTAAGTCATTTCTTAAGCTCTTTTGAGCTTTAGAGCCCCATTAAGCCATGCATGCACGTAAAGTTGCCAACTTTATGTGATAAGTCATCTTTTGGGTCAAGATCTGAGAGTATGGAGTAGGGATGAATGGATTAAGTGCTTTTTGATGAGGGTTGGCCAACTGGGGAGTACGCTAGGCTTACTAGCTGGTACACTGTGCATACTAGCCCCAGAGTGTGTATGCTAAGCGTACGAGCTAAATATGCCCAACATAACCAGCAGGTGGGCTTTAGTTTTGGGCTTCTCGATTTTTGGCTATGTGTGGACCTAGGGAGTTTAGGGATTTATTGGGCCATCAGATTTCTAGTTGGATTTTTGGATGAAGGCCCACGAAGGGGTTGAGCCCAATTTGGAAGATTGGGCCATAATTGGGTCTTAGGTGATTATTATTGGAATTTGGGCCTTTTTGAGTAATCGGGTTGGGCTTTGGACTTAGGCCAAGTTAGGTAAAGGTTTAAAATGGTCTTTTACCCTAGTTTAGACTCTTAGTATGAGTCGGGACCCAATTATTAATTAAATGTTTATGTATGATGATAGCGTGGGGATTTTCGGACCAGCAGCTAGAGAATTATCTTTAAGGTTCAACATTCTGAGGAGAGTCTTCCTCACTGTGTCACTACTAGAAAATAGCCCTTTAATGACGCGCAAACAATGACACTCGCTGATAGAGGACGCGCATTTGTGTGTGCCCTAAAAAATAATGTCAATTTTGTAAAATTTGAAGGATAGTAGACACGCATTTGTGCGTGCCCTAAAATTAGTGTTAGAAAAGAAAAAAAAAGAAATGCGGAGGGCGCCTTTCATAAAATGTGCGTCCTATAAATGTGTTGCTTTATAATTTTAATGAAACACGCGTTTTTAAGGCGGGATTTCACCCACCTATTGAATCCCAAAAATTAAACCCCCCGCCTCTTCCAACTAGCAAGAAAAAGCCCTAGGGCCTTCGTCTTCATGGCCGCCGCTTCAGAGAACGATACTGTTGATATCTCTACCGTAACAACAACCACCATCAATATATCCAGAAGCACCAGATCGTGCCATTACACCTCAAACCATCTTCCCTGCAAACCATCAACTGCTATCTCACTTCACCTTTCTTCATCTAACAGAGCAGAAGGAAGAGGGAGATGGCGAACATAAAAGGGTCGAATAACAAAATCACACGAACCGATATTGATATTAATTCTAGGGCTTTTTTAAGACTCAAAACACTCGCTCACTCAGTGCTCTATAGCATCGATCCGGCGACCTGGCCTCACCTTCCGGCAACCCCTTGCTCACTTCTCCTCATTGACGATCTCATGCTCACCTGACCTCAAATTCCTTTGTTTCAATCTTTTGCAGAAAGCCCAAATACATGCTTGCCCCGTTTTTGACGCTCAGAAACGATCAAGGGAAAGCGCCTTGGTATGTGAGAAGATGTATTTTTGGGAAATAGGGGATTTTGGTTCTACGAGTTCTTATAACCCTAGGAATCAAGAACCCTGTATTCTCACACCGGATTCATAGTTGAAGTCTACCGGAGACTCGGAGAGGAAAGTGTACAGATGAGCCCAATGGGTCGGGGAATAGCAGAGGAAGCGCTATTCCTTCTTCGTAAAAGACTAAGTGATCTCAATTTCATCTTCTCCCTCTTCTCCTATTGTCCCGACAGCAACTACAAGTGCGATTGATGCTTATTCGAATTTTCTATATATCTTCTAATTATATATACGTGAATATTATAATCCATTTTTTTTCTCGTCCTCCATTGTGAAGTATTTAAGCTCTGAACAAATTTCAGCAAGTTGAAATTTATCTATCAAGTTTGATAACTGAGGCTGTAACATATTAGCCTCTTTTATTGGGGTTTCAATGAAAGATGAATCAGATTCAGAAGTATCACAAAGCTGAAATGCAGCACGAGCTCCTTCAATAAAAGTTGTTTGGTTCATCTTCCGCAGGCTTTGGACACCAATTGATGGCGAGTTGGACGATTACATTGTCAATCCAAAGTCAGGCGGATATCAGGTAAAGATCTATCTCACTATACTTTTTTGTACGCTGCTGATATTAGGTATACCTATTTCATATTTGTGTGAGTAATGCATGTCGTTTCCTTCTTATCTCTTCTTTTTGTCAATGCCCACAAATTCTGACTCTCATTTTATACGGTCTCTGCATACTGCAGTGCATGGTCCAGAAAACTCACCCTTGGAAGTCTAAATAAGAACGCAGGTATACAGTATATATATATATATATATATATATATATATATATATATATATAACATTTTTTTTTAATAGAGCATGCATGAATATGTTGAGCATGGAGTTGCTGCCCATTGGCTTTACAAAGAAGCTAGTAATAAGTTGCCTGCGAAGAGCAATGTAATTGGTTCGGAGATTACATCATCCTCATATCTCTCGAATGACATGGAAGATAAAAGTCCAGTTGAAGATGATGTGTTTCACAAATATAGGTCTCTAAAACTAGGAGATCTGGTCCTTAGAGTTGAAGGAAGCCATTTGTTTGCTGCAGTAATTGTCAGGTATTTAAAATCATGTTTCTTTCTTTAATTAACGCTTGACATGGTTTGATGACACCTGCTGCAATTCATAGTGGATGATGATGGAAGGGATCTGCTTGTGGCTGCGAGCTTCGTACTCGCTGCTTCTGAAGCAGTTGCGGACAGAAGATCTTCTTCTCAAAGAAAGTGGTGGGAAGCTTATGCAAGATTGTACAAGAAGGTTGATATAAATGTCTCCCCAGATGTGGTGGCGAGGGTGTTACAGAGAGGGGGGGGGGAGAATGAATTCAGATGTAAACGTCTCCCCAGGTGTGGTGGCTGTATCTGTTCTTGTCATCCTTCTCATAAGGTAATTAATTCAAATTTGCATGGGTATAATTGTCATTTCACCTCTCATTCTTGCTTTTAAAATGGTAAATTTTGTTTGTTAGGTTTTTTACCGGACACAAAAAGGACGATAAGGATCAAGTGGAGTTTAATACTGACATAGCCCCTGTGAAACATAAGTCTAGACATAGAAACAATGACAGATTTCAATATGTGGAAGCCAAATAAAATAGACAGATGAATTGATGAAATGTTTTTACAACTGAATTACCTCCTTTAGGTGAGGAAAAATCTTCCATAGAAAAGGAATTGTTAGAATTTGGGAGGCAAAACTCCATTGAAGGTCAATATCTGGACAAACACAATACCCTTGACTAGTATGAGTAACAACTAGGGCAAGAACATGCTCCATTAAAGATACACTTCCAATTCGGCTTTCAGTGTTTAAACTTTCCTACAAAAATTTAAATAGGTAACAAGTAAAAGATAAGGTAAGACTAAAACAGGATGCAGATTTTAAAAAACTAAAACATATTAACAATTAACATACCCTTCCTGTAATAACAATCTTCCGGAAAATCTTATATATGTTTTGTTGCAAAAGATAACTTGTTATCTTACAAGACCAAGGAAGCTTGGGATCAATCAACAATGCAACTGCTTTCAACAAGATACTTGTTGGTGTATTTGAGTCCAAATATGTTGATAACAATTGATGAACAACTTGTAGCTTGACAGGTATGCATGCTATTTACATTTAATTTAGGGTGGACTTGTAACATGATTGGTTTATTACTTAGAGATTATGATGGAAAAGTTACTCATGAGGAAATGGCATCTGCAGCAATATACTTGAAAGATACTTTAGGCAAGGAAGGGGTTCAGGAGCTTATCACCAACCTTTCCAAAGATAAAGGTCACCCTCGTTACTTTACAACTTGTAAAAATTTACTCCAAAACAGAATGCACTTGATTCCCAAAGATAAAGTTCCATCCATTTGGCAACCAAACAAAGCTCAAATTCCAATTCCTTCAAAATCCACACCACACCCTAATAACTTTGTCTTTATACCCAACAACTTGACTTGTTTTGGTATGTGTATTGTATGACAGAGGGGAATATTCTTGTTGAAGACATAGTGAAATTGGGCAGTCGAGCAGAGGATGCTGACTGATTGATCTCAATTCTCTCAACAACCACAGATGAGATGAATAATGGTATTGTATTCTTTTGTTTGATTTTAGATGTAACTAACTAGTATATGTATAACTTCCAATACCTTTTTTTTTTTTTTTTTTTTTTTACTTTTTGTAGCCAGATTGTGAGGCTAGCTTGCTGAGTGAGTGAAATGGTTTATTTTTTTAACCCTGATCTGTTGTTGCTTAGGCCTTGTTTATTTTTTCTTATTCTTGTGGAACCAATGAGCAAATAAAGTATGTTTTTTATCAAGCTGTTGTATCTATTCAGACCCGGCTTAGAGAAATGGTTGCAAGAGATGAGTTCAGAAGAAGAAGAAACAAGGTTGCAACTATAGTTTAGGTACTATGGATGAATTATGTTTGTAAAATATTTAAGAAAATGATTAGAAACAAGGGTGAATTTGTATAGATTAGTTAGCTACTTGCAGGTTGATCTTGAAAAAGCAAAGGGGCAATGGATTGTATTTTTTGTATCTAATTTGTTTGTAAATTTTTGTTACAACTTCTATTGATTTGTTTCATCTTTCCATGGAACAATTATTTGTATGACATTAAACTTATGCAATGGATTCTATTTTTTTTATATGATATTTTATTTTCTATTATGAAACATTAAATACAAATTTAATTTGAAAATAAGTAAATCTATAAAAAAATATTTTTTTTAAACATTTTAAATTATGATACGCAAAAATGTGTGTCATCTTCATTTATGACATGGCCTTTCTTGACAGGGGCTTTCTTGATACGCATTGCGTGTCATTAACACGCGCGTCGTAAGGTTACGACACGCGAATGCGTGTCGTCTTCCTTTATGACAGGGCCTTCCTTGATACGTATTGCGTGTCGTAAACGCGTGTCGTAATTGTGCGTCGTAAATGAGCGTCGTCTATAGACGACGCGCAAAAGCGCGTCGTCTCTCTTTATGACAGGGCCTTCCTTGACACGCATTTGCGCGTCGTCTGAGCCTTTTACGACGCGCGATGAGCGTCGTAAAAGGCTGTTTTTCTAGTAGTGTGTTTAGCGGCTCGAAGGCACAAATGTCGATCCATGGTTTATTATGTTAGGGTGCTAGATGTTTGCGTGACTCTTGCATGTGTATGTATGTTTAGTGGGCGGGGCCCAATGGGTAATATGTATGCCATTACTTGTTATACTTGTATGTTTGTATGTTAGGCATGATCTATTATGAGAGTTATGGTGAGGCGCGTTATACTCAGTGGGCGGGGCCCGTTATACGAGTTAGGGCGGGGCCCATTACACTCATCGGGCGGGGGCCCATTTTATGTTGATATGTATGGTGTGTGGTATTTGGAGGAAACTCACTAAGCTTCATTCTTACGGTTTTCAGTTTATGTTTCAGGTACTTCTAGTGCAAAAAAGAACAACTCGGGGCGATTACGGTGCACACACAATATAGTTCCACATTTTCATGATAACTCTGATAATTTGTGATGTTTTGATACATTTGATCCTTTTGAAATTTATGATGATGTTTTGGGATAATATTTTACTTAACTGAAAAATGAAATTTTTGGGTCTTTTTTTGGGATCAGAGCCTTAGTTTGAGGGATTCAAACATACTCTCAGGTGTGTCTGAACTCAAACTGAGGATTTGGTAAAGAGTTTTTTAAAAAAAAGAAATATTTTTAAAGAAAAGGGTTTCTAATACAAGAAAGGGGTGTGGTACATGCAATTGACCGAGCTCAAGTAAGATTTCCCAAAATACCCATACATGTTATCTGATATGATTTGATTTGTGAATTTGTGAATCGCTTGCTCGTTAGGGCTAAGGATCTGCTCAATATATGCATGATAGAATGATAGGAGAGATGCCTTTGTATGCCTATTGTATGAGCTTGTAGACTTTCATGCTAGTACTGATCAACCAGTGATAGGAGGGCCTAATTAGGTTATGCTTGGTTCTGAATAGTCGATGCTGGAATGCTGCTGGCTTTGTGCTTTTAGGAGTTCTCACTAGTTTCAGCTAACTAGTAAGCGGATATGCTAAGTTACATATTACCGAGACTAGATAATTTTAGAAGGTTAGGTTTTAACTCTATTTCACAACTCTTGTTTAAGTCTAACCGTTAGTAGTGTGAGACCTATCATTCGGAGAATTATCTGGATTTAGTGATATGCAATTGTATTCTTGAGCTAGTTAGAGGAAGTTAGCGGGGGTTCCTTCTGCAGCTGATGGCGGAGAGTGGTGTGGAGTTTGCCCTAGGAAAACCTAGGAAGAGATTTAGTGTTGGGAGCCTTATCTTGATGAGGGTTAATTGTATGGATATAAAGTAACTTGGCGATTCAAGGCAATCCTTGAGGAAAGTACAAATAGATGTTGAAGGTAGTATGCGCCCGTACTACTAGAAGTAGAGGATCCATACTCGAGTCAAGGAGAGCTGCGATGAAACCAGAAAGCTTGTAGAGTTTGTGATCCCTCAATATATTTTGATGCATATTCTGATGATTTATATGGTCTGTTTTCAGTATAGTGACTCTTCGAGGCAGTCCGGTTGGTAGTGCTTGTGCTAGTGAGGGATCGGGCTCAGGTTCTGGATTCGAGGAGTTGGATGATCAGACGAGGGAGTTAATTTTGTCTAAGATTACGTGTAGTATTTTCAAGCAGACTCCTGTGATCTTCGATATGATCAAGGATGGTATTGTGGAGTTGTTGGAGGAGCGTTTGATCTCTTTCCGTTCTGAGATGGTGGCCTTGATTGGGGCGCGTTCATTGACCTTCAGGGAGTTCCAGGCATGTGGGGCTCTAGACTATCACGGGGCGAAGGAACCGATAACGAGCAGGAGGTGGTTAGAGGATGTTGCTAACGCCTTCTGCACCGACAGTTGTCTTGAGGGGGCAAAGGTCTGACTTGCTTCCTGTCTCCTGAAAGACAAAGCTCGAGATTTATGGGAGGAGGTTGGGCGCATAGTTGGTGATGATGCTGTTGATGCGGTGATTTTACGATGAGATTCAGGGTTGAGTTTGTACCGGTGATCGAGGTGCAGCAGTTGGCGCAAGTGTTTAAGGATCTTCGCCAGACTACTGAGACAGTGGCTGAGATCACCACGGTGTTTCGTGAGAGGGCACTATTGGTTCCGCAGTATGTGGCGGATAAGGAGATGTAGAAGGCAAGGTATCATGAGATGTTGAGTAGTGATATTTGACAGTTTGTGAGCTGATCCAGCTGTAGGACGCTGGAGGATATGATAGTAAGGGTTAGGGAGAGAGAGATTGATCTGGAGATGGAGAAGAATGTTGGATTAGTGTCTAAGCCATAACTATAATTGGTATGTGCTTGACCCGATTTGGCATGGTCCATTTGGGTTGCATGGCATCGAAACAATTTGGATAGACTTTTGTGAGAAAAGGGTATTTATGATTTGTTAATATATTATAAGTTCTAATATATTAATATGAAATCATATTATTTAATTAGTATTGATCAAGAATTAATTTGGAATTAATTTTGTGATCAAAAGGAGACTAATTAAATATATGGGGATTGATTGTGTAAATCATTCATTCGTATATATGTGGGCTTATGATCCATAGTTCTCCATGTTGGGCTAAACCAATGGAGTAACCCATGGATACTCCATGGAGGTTATAACCCATGGAGCATGAAGAATATGGAAAGACATGAGTTATATGGTGTAACCCTAATAGTCATAATATATAAGGACCCCATGGCTCAAGAAATTAGACTACAGTGTGTACACATGAGGGCTAGCCGATTTGAGCATAAGAACTTCTCTCTCAAGTTATTCCAAGTTGTTGGTGGTGTTGTGTGAACCATTTGAGGTGTCACACTTGAGGCACTAGGCTCTTAAGCTCCATGGAATCAAGCTACAACATCAAAAGGTATGTCATTCTACTAGATTCTTGTAGTATAGTTGCTTCAAATTATGCTAGTTAGGATGAAACCTTGGAATATCAAATATTTGCATGTATAATTGAGAAAACATGGATCCAAGGTTTATAGGGTTGGATATACACCATAAGAGTGTTGAATACTCAAAACCCATCAGTGGTATCAGAGCCTAGGCTTGATTTCTTTTATACTTGATGCAAATTGCTGAAAATCAAAGTTTATATGCTGTCTGGATAGCTGACTCACCGAGTTCATTAAGGGACTCGACGAGTCCATGCTGGAATTGGTTCATGCACTCGACGAGTTGGACCCCTTGACAACATATCTTCGAGTTTTAAGGCTGGAATTGGTCTAGAATCATTACCTTAAACTGTTTTGGGCTTATAAAACCTGTTTTTGATGTGGTAATGATTATGGTAAACCTATTCTCCCCCACTTGAATTAGATTTCGCCCTCGAAATTGCTCCTTTTCAACACATAGATTGAACCCATCAAGAACTCCCAAGCCCTAAAGGACAGACCCCTTCTGCTGCTACGGTGCTCATTTTGTCTCTCCAGAACTTGACAATTCTAGTGGTCTATCTCCTTGCCAGACTGCCCTTGCAAGATATCACCATGTCATTCTCTCATCGAATGACAGCCTCTAAGAACACTCTATCAACTCCGATTCCCTAATCGACCCCGGTCGTGACTCAAAAGGAATGGAAAGGTCATAACCCACCAAGGACCCACCGCCTGAGAAACTACTAGAACTTTTCTGAAGGAATGATCCTCAAATTCCCATAATCATATGCCTCAGCTCTTCTCAAATGTTCCTTCCGACAATGAACACCAGGTCAACTCCCGACCCAATGGTTGGACCTTCAAGGCTACTCATTTTTCATCTAACCAGTAATTCTTTGTAACTCCCTTTCACACTAGCAATCTCGGCCCCTCATGTGACTCGCAAGGTCACGGAGTTCGACTTTCTTCAAGTGAACACTACTATTCCCTTCCTGTAGTCACCTCGCTCCCGACCCCCATTGATTACTACTTACTAGTTCCGTATGCCTCGCAGTCCTTTCCAAACCGACAACTTAGCTCACTCAAATCCAAAGCATCCGACGGAAAACATATCTCTCTAAGAATGAGATTATCCCGAAGTCTCAACTGCTCATCTTCCACATAGATACAACCAGACTCAACCTCCACAGTCTGTTCCGACACAGAATTGGAACCACTCGTCCCAATATAACACTCAACTCATGACCCATGATCCACGATTATACACAACGAATACACCTCAATCCGTCCGATTAGCGACAACCCTTCTTTAGCTCAAAACACCACGGTTTTCGACCACTGCAGAGTTCCCCGTCTCGACCTTGATTCGGCCCCCAGGTTCTCACAAACTCTTATGGTAAGGCTACCCTAAGAGCCGCTCTACATCATATCCTGACAATAAGGCTGTGACTCCCTGCATTCATACAACAGTTCCTCTCTACCTAGTGAATACCACGACTCCCCGCAGTATAATGATACACTCCCTCTTTGCCTAGTGAATACCACGGCTCCCCGCAGTGTCACGATACCCTCTCTCTGACTCATGTATGTTGCGGATCTCCGCAGTCACACGATCCCTTTTTTTTCTCTGACTCATAGATGCTACGGCTCCCCGTAGTCTTACGACACCCTCTTACTCACTGACTCGCCAAGGGATCACTCCCTGGTTTTTCCCCTATAATCCCAAGTGATTACCCCCACTCGGATCCACCCGCTCTCGTGTCACCTCATAATCTCATCATCAAGTCATCACCACACTGATTTCACTAACTCATGCTCCGCAACCCAACATAGATAAGTGCACACACCCACTCAGTTCATGCATCACCACTTCCTGATGGAAGTTCTCGTAGGCAAGGCACTTTTCTTCGCATGACTATACCCTTAGATAGTTCGACTCTGATGATAATTAACCAAGGGGTTCCACCTGGAACAAAAGTCACTAGGTACTCCGCTCGCCATCCCACAACTCGAGTCTCAACATGACCAAATATTAGGACCTCATACATGGGTACCTTGCTACACCATCTCAACATCTCACGATGTCTTTCCTCCACCACTGATCATCCACTCACGCAACTCGAAATTTCGAAATACCCCAATATCACAAATTAAAACACGGAGGAATCGCCAACGACTGAAACATGTTGACGAAAACCCGAAGCTCCATTCTCTACTGATTACCACCCATATGAAGCTACTCATACTGACTCTGAAATTTGTTGACAACCCGATTGCTGCCCCCCCTGGAGTATAGATCACAATCCATACCGATGCCCACAAATCTCAGAAATTGCACCTTGAACTCAACGACCCAACCGCCTCGAACTCAACATTTACAAACCCGAAAAATCCCTGGCCACAATAAATTCTCTAACCAACGGCCACCTGCCGTGGATTGACTCATCCTTTCTTAAGCACATACATGTACATCATCCCGCGTTGCACCTCGCTTCATCCATCAATAACCTAGATTTCCTGTGTCCGCATCGCAATCCATAACCAGCTCTCTAACAGTACCTGAACAAATCTCTGATCCTCATAAATAGATACTCAGTCCTCCCCCACTCAGGGTTCGTCCCATCACCAATTGGCATACCTACAGTCTACTCCACAGACTGTTTCACCGGGTACATCACACTTAACTCTTGGAATGTACCATGTAGTTACATCAATGATTATCCCAATGGAAGCCAAACAATCCCAAATATCCCATAACTCAAACAAAATCTCAGAATCCTCTCGACGTGACTGCCTCTAGTCATTTCGAAGCCTCAGACTGACACACCGTCGGGTACCCCAACTATTCCAAAATAATCCTGACTCTTAGTCCAGAAATAATGCACTACCACACACCTCGTCTCCGTCTCCTTGACCAGCCTCCCAACACAGGAATCATCATCAAAGCATGAGACCTCACTCCCACAGCTGATACATAACATAACAACGAGGGCCACCGCCCTAGTATACTCCTCTTGATCACTTGAAACCGCTGCTAAAAGCATGCCTGACTCGACTAAGGCATCTGTTTGTCCTCATCCCAGTCTCCACTAATGGCTCTCTCATGGTATGAGGAATATCTCGCAACAACATATTGCCCAAATACTTTGGTGAAAAGGTTGCATCCCAATTCTACCTCATGGGGTTTACCTCCAACTCTGAAACCAGAAGCTCAACATCTCGTTTTGCTTCTCTAGGAACGGGATCAACACAAATCTTGTCTCAGAAAGTGACATCTCAACTATCGACCGATTGCTCAACTCAGTCCGCAATTCTCCATAAAGTCTCATCTCTACTCACCCCTGTCTTGTGACTTCAATTGACATCTCACCAATAAATCTCCCAGAAACTGACTTGATTGCTTCTCCAGGTATGCTCCATTAAAACTCTCTCGACATGGCCCTCTAGCCCCACACTCTATCACAACTGATCTCAGCCTGATCAATCACAACAAAATAACTGGCAAACAAGAAATACTAACCGAAATGGATCATGGTACTCGAACCATGTTACCTCTTCTCAACCTGCTACTTAGAACCTCTGGAATTTTCCATGCTTCGAGTATGGGTCCTCTGCTTTCGGTAGTACGGGCCCATACTACCTTCCACATCTACCCATACTTTCCACATGGTTCGTCCCAAATTTTCTAAGTAGTTGATCAACCTTCTCAATCAGCAATCCCGACACACGTGTTCGCTCTCCAGTGAGATACTCCCCTCTATCAGCGTACTCATCTGACTCAGTTCACTCTCTAGGCTCTTCCTTGGTTCTCACTCTTCTTTGCCATCAGCTGCTGAAGAACTCCTCATGATGCCAACCATCTACCTCCTGAATATTGTCGTATTCACTTAGTAGCTGTCTCCCATCATCAAGAGTTCCACAATGCACAAAGCAACCAACATTCGGGCATCGAATAACCTCCACTAATACATAAATCTACTCTGGCATATAATTTCTCTTGCTCTATTCACAACTCCCAAAACATTGTCGACTCAGACAATCCTACCTCTCGAGGTATCTAATTACTCTACTCAATAGACTCCACAAATGTTCATCTAGGTATCTCTCCTAGATTATCTCTCGACTCAGAACTCTTTCTCTATATAGGTGATTCCTGCTGGATACTCTTACTCGGCACATACGTAAAACACATTACAAATAGAAGCAACCCCTAGGCATCACCAATCAGGCAACTCTAGCCCTAAAATATGGAATACCTAGCCTATCCTCTAGCATGAATAATATCTCATAACATCTCATACATATCTCATAACACAAAATAAGGGTATTTTGGGAAATCATCGTTCGTGCCCTGGCTGATTGTACACACTACTCCAACTTGTTTTCTCTTAAACTCTTTCTCATTTAGAAAATTTTATCACTTTTGAAAATCTTTTCTCAAATCCTCAGTTTGAGTCCAGACATACCTGAAGGTGCATCCGAATCCCTCAAACCAAGGCTCTGATACCAAATTAACGACATAAATTTTCAAAACAAATTTCTCAATTTAAAAACACAATGTCACAATAATAAATCTCATTTCTTTAATTTACAAAACGCATCTCCATAATTTATTGTTTAATAATCCAGGATCCTCGAAACATAATTCCTGCTCTGGTGTGTATAATCAAGCCGATGCCGTCCCGTGATCCTGATAAAACCTGAAACACATAACACATAACATGGTAAGCACGAAGCTTAGTGAGTTCCCAAAAATACCACACACAACACATTAACCACTCGAGGCTATAACTCAATTAGACCCTTTGGTTAATGTGTCTCAGTGGGATCCTCTGGTCCCACAACTTATATGGACCCTTCGGTCCCTCAACTCAGCAGCACAATATAATACTCGTAAAGCATAACACAAGTAAATAGCAGGATATCTCATTACACAGTTCATGTATATAAGACCCTCTGGTCACACATACGGTTTACCACTCAAGGTAAGTATAGTGAGAAGACTCACCTCGGATGAAGTACAGTCCCTACACATGTTGCCACTGCACACCGACCTCTAACACTGTGCGAAACCCACAGTAACCCTAATTAGGACCCAAGACTATACCCTTACTCATTAGGTCTAAAGATAGTCCATCAACTCGGTCCACAATAACTCAAACTCCTTGGGCCAACCAAGGCCCAATACTAAATGGGTCCACTCAAATCTCAACCCTTAAACTTGAGTAAAAAGGCAAGCCCAACACAAGGGAGCACAAATGGCCCAATCTTCCCAATTGGGCCCAACCCTAAATGGCCATAACCCTTTACAAATTCTCAAGAGGGAGAAAAGACCCTTTTTCCCCTCTAAATCCATATTTGCTCGAAGCCCTAAAAGTCAACGAAGAGGTCAACGCATGGCGCATATGCTGGGCGTACGTCCATCCATGCATGAACGGGGATGGCTCAGCGCTACGTAGCGCGTAACTGGGAGTACGCTCAACGTATGTCCCATTCTTGTTCATTCAACTCTATTGGTCTTAACTCATTAAGACAAAAGCTACCATCTCAGATCTTGGTTCAATAAAGTCTCTTATAGCATAAAGTTGGTGACTTTAAGCCCCCTCAAGGCTGAATAAGTCTAGATCTCAATTAATCTCACTCATTCACCATAAAAATCCTTGTATCTCTTAAAGGGGAAGGTCTTCACAACCAAGACTCCATTTTTATGAACTCTAATGTCTGAATACATCAAGGAGGACAGGTACAAGGTTCTGAGGTGGACCAACCCAAAAAGCTTCAAGCTTTGGGGACATAAACCCTAAAATGGACTTTTAAATGAACTATGAAAAGTAAGAGTAAAGCTTTGAGCTTGGTACCTCTGAATGATGCTCCATCCTCAAGGAAACTTAGATCCATAAGCTTGAACATCCACTCTTCTTCCTTCAAAGTTCCTTCTTCTCAAAAGAATCCCACAAGGTTACTTCCTAAGCCTCCAAATGCACTCACAAGCTAATGAATGAGATCTAGGGTTTTGGGAGGAGGAAGGTGCCGGAAAATGGTGGTTGGATATGAAGGCATGATGTTCTTTAAATAGGGATACTCCAATAGTTAGGGTGACCTTCGCGTCCCTCCTACGAATATGAGTACGTGTAACGACCCAATTTTCACGACCAAAAAATTTCATTTTTAAATCAATACTTTGGAAAACATTTGTGAATAAACATCATTTGATCCCATCATTTCATAAACATATTTCGTGTTTGAAAGCCAAAACATAAAAACAACCATAATGTCAGAGTACAAAACCTAGAATAACTCATGGTGCGGAAAACAATGTGCGTGTATGATGTGCCGCTACCGCGCCAGCTCCTTCCCCTTCGAAGAAGAGGTACCTGAAACCGAAACTATACTGTAAGCATGAAGCTTAGTGAGTTCCCCCATAATACCACATACCATACAATCATATAATGAACAGCTAGGAGATACGGGCCTCACCCACACTCATGGAGATACAGGCCTCGCCCATGCTCCGCTAGCTGGGAGATATGGGCCTCACCCACACTCCGCTATCTGGGAGATACGGGCCTCGCCCACACTCCGCTATCTGGGAGATACGGGCCTCGCCCACACTCTGCTATCCGAGAGATACGGGCCTCGCCCACACTCAGCTACTAAATCATGACATACAAGTATCACACAGACAACGGGTATAAACAACTCTACCACACCATCATATATCATCATCAAACTCAACTATGAGAAACGGGCTCTGCCCACACTCCGATACTATCATATCATCTATACGGGCCGAACTTGGTACCCTAGACCCGTTCTTTCTGGAAGGAAACTCACCTCGAATAGTAGCTGCTGAAAGTCTGCTTGCTAGACGTCTGACTGCTGCATCGGTAATCCTCCGGCTATAAATCCATAACATAGATTAGTCACTCATAAATACCATTAGGTCAAATGACTGACCTACCCCTGGTCCAAGGTCAACTCCTTGGTCAAAGTCAACTTCCAGTTGACTGGACTCGCCGAGTCATGGCACAGACTCACCGAGTCCCTCTCCTATTAACCTAGTACTAACTCATCAAGTCCCTCTTCCACTCACTGAGTCACCCATAACTCACTACTTGGGACGATTGGACCGACTCGCGATCCGACTCGCTGAGTCCAAGAACAACTCTCCGAGTCCCACGAGCAGATCTCCTACTCGATTTCAAATCCTCACCAGAGCATCCATCTTGAGGATTTAGGTTTCTGGGACAATTGCTACACGTTAAATTGCTAATTCTGCGTGCAGCTACGAAGGGTTGGACCTTCTACACTTAAACCTGTCTTAACTCAGTAACAGTTCATATGACTCGCCGAGCTTGAAGAACAACTCGTCGAGTACCAGACAATCTTCAAAGGACTCGCCGAGTTGTTCATCCAACTCGTCGAGTCTAAGACCATCTTCATAGAACTCGCCGAGTCCCTTCCGCTCTCCTCCCATACAGACCAAATCTGAGACATGCAACGGTTCCAAACCATAGATCTAAGCTCCTAGGGCATGCTTATCACGTAAAGTTGCAAACTTCACGTGCATGCATGGCCCTTTGAGCTCCAAAAGGCAATTCCAAGCTCTTTATGAGGTCATGCACTCACTAGGGACATCAATCACTTCAACCACAGAGACTTTACACTTCTAAGATGTCCATAAGGTCCAGATCTGAAGTCCTTTTAGAACATAGAGCATAAACACACGGAGTTTGAGGTTTTAGGGCTTGAAAACCACCAATTTGGGACAAAAAGGGGATCTAATGAATTAGTGATAAAGGTAGGAACTTTTCTACCTGAATGAAAGCTTCTCACAGTGTAGATTCCGGATCTACCTCCCCTCATTGCACTCTTCAACCTCCTCCTTCTTCTAAGCTCCAAATTTCCTTCACAAAGCCAAAATCACTCACAAGAACAATATGGGGGATAGGGTTTCACTCTACAGCTCTCTGGAAGTGTTAGGGACAAAGGAGGCCAAGTTAGAGCGTTTAAATAGGGTGCAAACACCCAGGTTAGGGTTTTTGCCTAGAAAGGGTCTACTCGCTGAGTCCGGGAACCGACTCGCCGAGTCCACAGCTTAGACCCCGCGTCTTATCCCGCTTCTACTCGGCGAGTTGGTCCTTCAACTCGCCGAGTCCAAGGCCAAAAATGCAATATTTAAAGAGTTAATTACAAAGAATATGTACCAAGAACCAGGTGCTACAGTACGACCAACGTACTCATAATTACGCCCCGCGTACTCGAACTGCCACAGTTTTCAAAGTAAGGGCCAAACTTGCCAAATCTTCAAACTGTCGTGGTTCCTTTGTTACAAGTCCGTTTACAACAAACCTTATATCCACGTAGAGGTGACGAGAAGCCGTATGCTCACAACAACTTCCCCCCCCCCCCTTCGGGGGGGGGGGGTTTCCTCTTTCCCGAGTTGCAGCCCACGAATCCCTAAATCATGGACGACCCAGAACAGGATGTTACAATACGGTTATAATAACTCACATAATAGACGACTCTTATGGTATTAAATCTTCCGTAAAAAGTAATAATACAATTGTTTTTACGTGAAACTGCAAATCTTCATATAGTTTTATTTACTAGTAAAACTATATTTTATCAAGCTAAGTATGACATATTTACTTACAAATTATGGTCTTGGAGTATTAAGACTACTTCTCAATGTTCAGGAAGATATAGGATTTTTCGGGTTCAATACATCCATTTTATACAACATCAAAGCATAATTCATTTTATAGAAAATATCGGATTTTCTGGAAACAAACTTGAACTTACGAATGGCATGCATTTATTCAAATAACTACTTATGAACTCACCAACTTAGTTGTTGACACTTTTTCTTTGAAATAACTTGTATTCTGAGGAAATCGCTAAATCAGGTTGTCAACTACTTTGAAGATTGACGCTCAAGCGTTAATAAAATCTTTTGAACATCATATTATAATTGACTTTTGGAACATGTAATACTTACAATCATGTAAACTTTTCAATTATGTCTATGATGGTTGTGTGTATTTTCTTTACTATTCAATTGTTATGATACTATATTTGACGTCCTCTGCCCCCGAATGTTTCCATCGTTCAGGTTTGGGGGTGTGACAGATTGGTATTAGAGCATTGTTTATAGTGAACTAAGTATATCAAACCATTTTTGATATACAACTATAAATACAACTGGGCAAAAACACTCTGATAAAGAGTCATACTTTTTAAATGAAAATGTTATAAGAGTATTCATGCATACGTTATACACCAGCATGAGTGTCGTAATAAAAACAGTATAGAAGTATTATAAATGAGTTGTGCACTGCAAGTACGCCTTGGGATATGAAATCGGGTCTGGGATAAATATAGCCTGATCAACTATTTTTATCCGAGAGCCGACTAGTGTCACACCCTAAAACCGAGAACGGCGGAATACGTTCTGGGGTGGAGGACGTCATGTACAGTATCATAACAATGCATAATAGTAAAAACAAGCAACAACATCTATTGCATTAATATAGTAATTGTAATACAAGCGTGTTCTGTACAGTTTGTTAGACACCAAAAAGTATAATCAAAATAAAGAAGAGTCTTGTACGTGCTCCGTCTTCTCAAAAGCTGCACCTGTACCTGTCTACTGATGACCTGAGAATACAAGATATTTTGAAAATGAGTATCAGCATAAAGCTGGTGAGTTCATAAGCATTTAGTGTCATTGCTTGTAAAAAAGTGTTTTTAATCGCGTCTTGTAAAAGTTGTTATCAAGTTTGAAAATAGTGTGAATCTCTAGAAAATCCTATATTTTCCAGTAAAAGCAGTCTTCTGCGAAGACTTGGAAACTTGTAGGTTTGATCCTTTGAGTGTGTAAACGTTTTTCCCAATTAGACCCTCAATTATAAAAATATAGTTTTGGACTTCATTTATGCAAAGTAAATGGGAAGATAATGTATTATAACAGCAGTGTTACTGCCGGCTGAATGGTAAATAAACTGCAGACTCTAGGTAGTGATAAGTATATAATACACCTCGGGGAGTATGTTTTACCTTTATTTCTTAATTTGTTAATTTAGGGATCCGAATGTGAATTCATATGTAACCATGCGAATAGGCGATCGAATGTCCAATGACCCTCCAGGTCACACGTAGTGTTGTAACATTTTGTCATCGCTGGGCCTAGTTGGCTCGGACTGTAGCTAGCAGTCAGGATGTGAGAGTGTCTGCCTTGTATAGATCTATACGCGTAGTGCCCGCTCTCCCTCCAGGAGACTATGGTTACACGGCGAAGGCGCAGTGAAGTGCCGTATAGAGGAATAGCGTGTCACATTCTGTTTTAGTATATTCTCTTGTATTAGTGTATAGTGTACTTCTCGGTATCATATATTTAGTATTCTCTTGTATAGTATATAGTATTCTACTTATATAGTACTTAACATCTAGAGACTCATAATAGTACTAACTATGGTAAGTATCGTAGTAATGGTAGTAAGGAGCGGTAAACCTTGACTATACCTATTATAGTTAAATAGCATGTTGTAGTCTATCTTTGATACACAATAGTATTGAGCTGAGTGAAGACGTTCATATCCAACACAAATATATACAATATATAACTAAGAATTCAACGACAGTCGGACAGATAACAATATACCCTAAGACCACAATCAAACAAGATCAGGAAATAAGGCGTGCTATCAGTCCTAAGTCCTTCAAGTCTTACTTATATAAATATATTGGTGTAGATATATTTTGGGAACATAAGAAGTTTAAAAGAGTTCGGAAATAGTTTTTATAACAATTTAACATGAAAAATGAGTTTGATAAACATTTAAAGCAGTTTTGATGGCAAAACGGTTAAAAGTATATAAATCCTTTTTGATTGCAAGTTACAAATCACATGTGATTAATACTATAATTTGTTGGATTCAACTTGTATTCCCCCCATAAATGCATTTAAAAAACTTTGAAAGGTTAATTAAGGGGTATGAACTCACCTGCAGTGAGTGGAGTGGATGGGATGCCGGGTAGGATGCTAGGTGTCAAGTGAGGACTTAAACACACCCACAAATCCTATGAAACAAGTAGTGACGCATAATGGTGTCTAATTAGTCATTTTTATCACCAATTAAGTAAGTAAAGACCCTCTAATGCATGAAAACACTGTGCTTCAAGTGCAATGAGTGCTAGGGGTTGCTTCTAAAGAGTGTATAGCCTCACTATGGAGTCTACACTTCAAATGGTCTCCCTAATATGAGTTTACGGTTGGGAGACCATTTCCCCCATGATTTTATGGCCGTAAACTCATGGGAATGGTGAGTTTGTGTGTTTAAAGGTCTCTTGTATCACTAGAAAGGGTTCTAAGGTCAAATCAAAGGCTTGAGAAGTGATTAGGGTTCAAAAGAGTACTCCCTTGGAGTTTGCAGTCCTTGGACCACTCCTTGGGAGTTTACGATCGTAAACACTAGGGTTTACGGCCGTAAACCCTTGGGCACATCATTTCTTTCATGTTTTGTGGTCCTAAGCTCATGCATACAAGTTTCTTGTCCATTAAACATGCTAAGGAAGGAGTTATGGACACCAAAACTGTCACACCCCCGAACCAGACGGCGGAAACGTCCGAGGGCTATTGTGATTCAATTGAATACCATCACAATGAATATACATGAAACATGACATTATACATCACCAAGCATTGAAATATTACAACTGGTAGCGTTTACATTTAGTACATTGATCCATAATATTACATGCCCAAAAGTAAATTGTGCGATACTAATTAAACAAACAGCAAGACGTTACTGAGTACATTTTTCCTTTTCGATTTACCTGTTACCTGAGAATACAAGTATTTTGAAAAACGTCAACATATGAAATGTTGGTGAGTTCATAAGTAATGTTTGAAATATAATGTTTTGTATTGTTTTGAAAACCACCAGAAAATCCGATATTTTCTGAAAAGAGCATAGTATAAAAAGTGTGAAGATCTGTAAGTATGCTTGTTTGTTTCTATAAATGTAAAAATACAATTTGTTAAACTTGGTATGCATCTCGTAGGTGTATGAATTGGAAACCCTAGGAAAACCCAATGTTTTCCTAATACTTTGAATCAAGCGTTTTATATTTTGTTATTTCGTTGCGACGTGTGTATTCGTTGAGTCCCGGTGACATTGGATTAATTATGGATTGTGAATTGTTATAAACATACATTAATGAAAATGACTAGTTTACAACTATACAAATGATCCCTTAGGCGTCGTTCGCACTATTCACTTAATCCAATCACCCCGACTTCTCATAGCCCCACAACCGAGGAGGAAAAGAGGGTGCAAAGCCCCCGATATTTCCATAAGTCGTTCAAGGCTATCGTGAATGCGAAGGGCCCTTAGCCCGACTCGCATTGGTGAATTCTCGACTTCGCTAGCAGTACCAAAGGACCCTTGGGGCCCAATAGCACAAAAGCCATTGAAAGTCCTTTTACACGGAATTAGGTCATATAAGACCCAACTACATGTAAGCGAGTTTCCTTCGGGCCTAAAGATCATGTCATTGGGCTAGCTAGGCCCAACAAGCACGATTTGAAACTTTCGGGCCCAAAGATGGTGTATCGACGTTTGGTGTATTCCCCACGTGTGTATTGACTTCCCGAAATTTCCACGTGTGGATTGAAATAGCGTCGTGTTATTAAGTTCGGATTCGTTATTGATTCGAGACCGAATCAGTTCGTTTGATAACGATTTTTGGTGTTGTAGGTGTATTATATTTCGTCGATAGTCGTGGTACTAGTATTCCATCCTAACAGATTTATTGTTTAAAATGACTGGAATTTTTCTTTTGCAGCCCCTCTCTTTTGGATAAATTTACAATTTTGGCCCTTTGCATAAAAGAATTTCCGTTTTAGTCCTTAAACCATTTTTCTTGACACTTTAGTATCAAAACTTATTGAAAGGGTATTTTTTTCAGCTCAAGTTTATTTGAAAAACAGTTTTAGTCCCTCAAGATGAAGTTTTCTCGGCTGAAACCTCATTTTTCGCAATTTTTACATTTTTGGCCCACAATAGAATTTTTTTGCATCTTTAGTCCCTTTTGAATATGAAAAGCATTTTTGACCCTGGAAATGGACTTGGAGCACTAGTAGTCTCTGTTTTACAGAAAAATACAGATTCAACCCCTCTAGTTTGAAAATCTCACAATTTGGGCCTTATTGGGCCGAAAAGTGCATTTTTGGCCCATTAGGTTTAAAAATTTCCATTTTAGCCCATCAAAAGAGTAATTTTCAAGAAAATACATTTTTGAAACTGTTTTAACTCATCTCAACCATCAGAATTTGTATTTTGTGATTTTGGGCCATTTAACTTTATATTTTTAACATTTAAAGTCCAAAAATGGGATTTTAGCCCAAAGGAGTTCATATTACCCAACTTGGTTATTTTTCTAGAGTTGATTTGTAGGAAATAATTTGATTTATACTTATTTCATTCAACATAATGTAGATCTCGGTTTTGAGTTCCTTTTTTTTTGACTAGATTCAACACCATAATCACATAAGAACATGTAAATAAACATAGAAATCACACAAAGCATACATATACTCATAGATCTACACATTTGCTTGTATTCTCCCCCCACAAAACTTATAAAAACCGAAAAATAGGGGGTATGAAGCTCACCTTTGCTTGTTGTTTTCGGTTTAGAAGGAAGAAATGAAGAAAACTTGATCCTAGCAAGCCTCCTTGGAAGATCTCGAACTTAAGGAGTTTTCTAGGAGTATGATCACCAAAACTTGTTTAGAATAAGTGATCTTACATGAGAGAGGAGTTTTGTAACTTAGACATGTGAAAACTTACCAAAGGATGATGATTATCTTGTGAAATCCTCTTGAAACACAAGCAAAATTCTGAGATTTTTGGATGAAGAAGAAGGGATGAGTCTTGAGTGATTTAGAGAGAGTTTTGTGGTGAAGTGTGTGTGTTTGGGAGACTCTCGGCCAAAGGAAAAAGAGGGAGGGGGAAGAGAAGTGAGTGAAGTGATGTGTGCATGGAAACATGAGTTAGTGCATGGAGATCCAAGAGGTAATAAAGAGGTGGCAAATGAAAGTCAACCCTCTTCCATGTTGGGTTGTTGGGCCGAGAAGAGGAGAAAGGAAAGGAAGAATATTGTGCTTCTTATGTTCAAGCCCATATTATGACTTAATTATGTAATTTTTCGGCCTAAATAAATCAAGGAATGATTTTTATGATCCATTAGGGCTATATAAATTTGTTGTGACCCAATAAGGTCCATTAGGGTATTTTATTTCATTCTAGGCCCAATATGGCCCGAAATATTGAATTAAATGGAAATGGGTCCAATTAGAGTTCATTTAATAGTTCTAAACGCAGGATGGTCAAATTGGAAGCTTATTGGTCCATTGGGCCCAATAAGGAAGTCCTAGTCCAAAATGGACCTAAGCAAGAACTTTTAGGGTTTCCAATTGCTTATTGACCATTTGTAATACTTGTATGGTGTATTGGATTGAAATTTTGTTGTCATAGAGTAAGCATCATACATGCTCTTAAGTTTTTGATTCAACATTTTACTTGAGTGTTGTGATTACAAGACACAAAATTTCTAGTTGTGACAAAAACACCCTTTAAGGTGTTTACGGTTTTGAGTGTTTACAATTTTGGGAGATTCCCAAACCGTGAACATGTGTTCTTGAGGGTTTTGAGGTTCATTCCATGGATTTAACAAGCACACTAACTAAACAACTAGTTAGGAAGAATATACTTACTTCTAGGAGGCCTGTAGAGGTGTTTTAGGACCGAAAAACACAAATGTGTTCTTGGTGATTTGAAGATCCTTTGAAGATCTATGTAAAAATCGGAAATCCATAGATGAGAAGGTGTAAAAACACTAGATTAAGTGTTGTTTGAAAGGATCTAGGAAGAAAACTTACATTTTTGGCAGATTTTGGAAGAAGAAGGTGATGATACTTTAGAGAAAAAGCTAGTGTTCTTGAGTGGGGAGTGGCAAAAGTGAGGACAAGGTGTAAACTCATGCTATATGCATGAGTTTTTGGGGAGAAGGGTGTTTACGGCCTAAACTCCCTTGGTTGGCCGTAAACACCTAGCTATGGTGTCGGGTTGTCCGGTTTATTACACGCCACTAATTACGTCACTTCTTTTTATTTAATCGTTTTACGAAAAATAAAATAAAGCACCAAACGGGTTTAATTCCGGCCAAAAATGTATTAAAATATCTTTGAGTAATATGTGAAGCGTTTGGATGTGGAAATTATACAAATGAAAATTTCGGGTTGTCACAACTAGCATATGCCAGGAAATAGTTGTAGCGGACAAGTCTAAAACTTACCAAACTTATAAATAATATGAATCAAACATAAAAATTTAAAATACTATAGGAATATTTTATAAATGCAATAGTTCAACTTTGAGGTTTAATTGTTATATGCTTTAGTTTTTCATGAAATTCTCATATCCATATTCTAGTACAGACACAATGGCCGGGTTTCATATACCAGGGGGACCTTTACTTCCCGAACCAAGGCAATGGAGGATGGATAGAAGACGATCCGAAAGAGGGTCCAGAAGAAATTGTGGACGAGGAGGAAGAAGAAGAGGAAACCATGGAGGAAGAAGAAGACGAAGAGTCAGAGGGTACCGATACAGAACCTGAAGTGTACAATCCCTTACCAACCATCCCACCTCCTGCAATCAGGAGATGTTTTCAAGGACCAACGCCAATGTGGTGAAATCTCATACATCACTGGAGCAAACAACATGGAGTGCAACCTCCATATGGAATGTGTCGAGACTTTTACAATGTTAGTAACGGAGGTTCATCTGACAGAGCACTCCCTGTCGTCGTGGATAAGATAGCTCGCCAAACCGATCATGCGAGAATTTCGATAAACCGGATTGTGGAAGTCAATGGGACGACACAAATCAACACTGTAGATATACGTCGTCCGGACGAGTTACATGATGAAACCCAAACCCACACTGAGGCGCTACAAGGCCAAATGAGTGCAGCCCTCGCAGTTGATGGGAACCAAACATCAAGAAGCAGAGTCTAGTACTCGGCGTAGTACACATCGCAAGTAGTACTTGAACTACTTTCAAATTTTGTTATAGAGTAGGACTTTGGCTTAATGTTTTACTTTCATTAACTTTGTGTACTGTAGACCTTTAGAAGGTCTAATTTTCCCAACATCACGATGTATCATATATATATATATATATATATATATATATATATATAAAAGTATTTGCTTTGTATTATACTTCGTTACATATCAGTCGAAATTTATAAGTTGATCTTTTATATAAAATCTTATTATGAATTGAATACAAATCACATCTTAAAGTTGAATCTTAATACATGAACAATCCAAAATGGTTAACTTACTAACACTCAACTTCTAATTGTCAAGGACTTATTGTATTTCATTGTTAATTCTTTGGTAGAAAGATGCCTCCTTGTAGATCAGGTATACGCATCAACAATGCAACACCGACACCACCACCACCACCTCCCCAATATGTCCCTGTTATGGTACAAGCTGCTATAACTGCAGCAGTTGCAACTGCTTTGACACAAATAAACTCTAATGGCACAGGTGGAGTAGGAAGTAGTACCAACCACTTGAACCATGGCACTGGTGATGGTCATTCCAGAGAATGCACATACAAGGATTTCACAAATGCAAAACCAAAAATTTTTAATGGAATCAGAGGAGTCATTGAACTTATGCAGTGGTTCGAGAAGACCGAAACGATCTTCGAAATCTGTGTATGTCCGAAAGCAAGTAAAGTCAAGTTCGCTTCTTGTACTTTCTCTGATCGAGCCCTCACTTGGTGGAAGGGCCATGTGAAAGCCTTATCTCTCCCGTTTGCTAATGCCATGATCTGGGAGGATCTAAAAATCTTAATGATGGCGGAGTATTGCCCAAGGGGCAAAATTCAGAAGTTAGAGAAAGAGTTGTGGAATCTAAAGATGACTGAATCTGATCTGGCCCCATACACGGCCATGTTCAATGATTTAGCTGCCTTGTGTCCAGGGATGGTGAGTCTGGAACAGAAGAAGGTAGAGAGATATATATGGAGACTGTTGCCTCAGATCCAAGGGCATGTCCTAGCATCTAACCCGATCACATTTGACAGCGCAAAGCGCTTGGCTCAATGACTGGTTGACCATTGGGTTCGCCAGGGCACAATCGCTATCACTTCCGATCCACCAAAAGAGAGTGAGAACCGAAGGAAAACCTCGAACAAAAGAAAGGGGCAAACAACATAGGAAAACCCAAAAAGACAACAAATAGTGGCAGCTCACACTGTCACTACGCCTACCACCCCAACACTAATTAAGTCATACTTCAGAAACCTACCAAAGTGCAATAAATGCAATTATCATCATCATGGACCCTGCCGTGAAATGAACTACACGAGGTGCAATAAAAACGGGACATATTGTCTGTTTTTGCAAGGAACCGATCCAACCAGCCACTCCAGCCACAAATGTCGGAGTGGGCCGCACTTGTTATGAATGCGGTGAAGTGGGGCACTTCAGGAGGGGCTTCCTGAAGGCAAATAATAGGAATGCTGGTGGAGGAGGCAGAGTTTTCACAATGGGACAAGAGGAAGCCATTGAAGATCCCACAGTGGTTACAGGTACGTTTCTCCTCGATAACTCTTATGCATGCATTCTATTTGATAGTGGAGCGGAGAGGATTTTCGTGAGTCACAAGTTTAAAAATCTACTCAAACAAAACCATTAAACGAAACATTCATAGTAGAAATGGCTAATGGAAAAATAGAAGGCGCTAAAGAAATATACCGAAACTGTACTCTCGCACTAAACAACAATTCTTTTTCCATCAACCTCATGCCAGTTTTAATAAAAAGTTCCGAAGTTATCATAGGCATGGGTTGGTTGAGTTCTCATCGAGCGGACATTTTATGTTACGAAAAGGCCGTTCGCCTTAATCTGCCAAATGGCGAAATCCTCATTATTTATGGCGATAAACTCAGTACAAATCTTCGTATCATCTATTGCGTCAAAGCTCAAAAGTATTTACGCATGGAATGCCACACATTCTTGTCACACCCCAAAACTGGAACGGCGGAAATGTTCGGGGGCAGAGGACGTCATGTACAGTATCACAACAATGCAAAGTAGTAAACAAGCAACAACATCATCAATTACATTATTAGTATAATTTTACTTACAAGTGTGTTCTTTCATAGTATAAGACAACATAATGAACAATCAAAATAAAATAGGAGTCTTGATTTCTCCGTCTTCACAAATCCTTGTTGTCGTATCTGTCTATTTGTGACCTGAGAATACAAGTATTTTGAAAGCGAGTATCAGCAATAAAGCTGGTGAATTCATAAGTATTAATGTGTCTTAGATTTGTAAAACTGGAAAGTAAAGACTTGTGAACATTTGGAAAAAAAGTTTGTATAAGTATGAACTGTTTGAAAGTAGTTTGAAAACGTTTGAATACCCTAGAAAATCCCTATGATTTCTATTAGTATAAAGAGTGGTCTTCTACCAAGACTAGACTGTTTTGAAAGTAACAAAGATGGTTTTTCCCTTGTATGACTACTATTAACAATATATATAGTCTACCTCATCGTTTATGTGAATGTATCACAAAATAAAAGTAACAGGAAAAATATAGCCATGTAAGTATTATCCTTTTGTATTAGGATAAATCTGACATCGCGACTGCCGAATAGTATTAAGCTTGAACGTCCGTAGATGATCATTGTCCTCTGTAGCTAACAGCAGGGTGTAGGAATGGTTAGTCCCGTAAAGGTACTCTATTATAAGTATTAACTGTAGGCATCCGTAGATGCTCATTACCTCTGTTGCTAACAGTTGGGTGCCGGAATGGTTAGTCCCGTCTAGTAAGTAGGTAGTCTTCTCACGAGACCCGCTGTAAGTAAGTAATAATATGATTGGTAGTCCCTATTCTACATTTGGAACTAAAGGAGACTTCCGCAACGAATCGCTAGGTCGAAATCCATATTTATTACCAAATCATATATAAGCCCAAACTACCCCTATAATAGTTTACTAAGGATATATGAACGTATACCGTTGCTACCCAAAGGTACTGACTGTTCAGAACTATTATGTCCGTATATGTACACATGATATATAACTAAAGATTTAAACGACCTTCGGACGGATACCCGATACCCTACCAGACCACATCCCAACGAGGAAAAGGAAATAAAGCGGGTTAGCCTTTCTAAGTCCTTTAAATATTACTTATATAACTATACATATACAAGCATGCTTTTAACAAGGTATCTATGTAAAGATATCCATGTAAGTGTATCCAAGTAAGTGTATCCAAGTAAGTGTATCCAAGTAAACGTATCTCTTCATATAGCATTTAGTATAGAATCATGTATGAACTGACTCTGATGTGATTCCTTGTAATAGGAATAGCAAGTAGTATCTCCTAACTATACCTATAATAGTTACTAGTAATGTACAAGTATCAACGAAGGTATACCTTTGCTAGCCAAAGGTACTGAACTGAATGAGGGAACTTTTATGTCTACATATGTATATATGATATATAACTAATACTTAGACGACATTCGGACGGATAACCGATACCCCATAGCCACATCCCAACGAGGAAAAGGAAATAAAATGAGTTAGCCTTCCTAAGTCCTTTAAACATTACTTATATAACTATACATAAGTGGGCATGCATTTGATAATATAAAATCATAAAAGGAGTTTTGTAAAACCTTTGAATAAGATTAATATCTAAGAAAAGATCGACTTGATGTCAATTTATAAAACGGTTTGAAAGTATTTTGTTTGAATAAACAGTTTAAGTATAAAGAAAACCTTTGCTTGAAATACAATTGTAATAGAGTTTGAAAAGAAACATACAGTGTATAAAGTAGTTTGATAAATAGTTTTAAACATATTAAAAAAATGTTTAAGAAATTCATTTGAAGAAATCTATTTGGTAAAACAGTTAACGTATAGTAAATCCATTTGCATGCTAGTTATTAATCACATGAGATTGATATAATAACTAAACATGTTTTAACTTGTATTCCTACCCATAAAGCATTTAAAAACATTTAAAACATTGATTAAGGGGTATGAACTCACCTGTAGTTGATGGTTTGGATGAATTGACTGACGTAGGATGCTAAGTGTCAAGTGAAGACTTGTACACACACAAGGATCCTAGTTAACATATAGTAGTACATATATGTATCCAATTTGTCTTTAAACAACTAATTAACAAAGTTAAGACATCCTAGGACATGATAAACACTTTATATAAGTATTATAGGTGCTAAAGAGTGCATCTTAGTGTTGTAGGACAAGGCCATTGAGTTTAGGGTTCAATAGAACCCCTTTCATGAGTTTACACTTTAATGACCATAACTCATTGAGTTTACGGTCGTAAACCCTTGAGTTTACGGCCGTAAGCTCATAATCTTTTGACCATTTGTTGATTTGAAGTCCTAGAAGTCATTTTGAAGCATCCTAACTCCAAGTCTAAGCCTTAGGAAGTGATTAGGGCAACAATTCACTCCTAAATGGAGTTTACGGCCCATGGACCATTTCTCCATGTGTTTGCTGCCGTAAACTCCTAAACACTTCAAGGTAATAGTCTAGGCTAGTTTCTAGGCATAAGGAAGGAATATGGGTCATCATAACACACTTTGGGGTGTTTACGGTTTTGGGCGATCCCAAAACCGTAAACACACCTAAATGGTGTATTTTGGTGATTTCTATGTGCTAAAAACATCAAGGTAAGTTTCTAGGTTAGTTTCCCTGGCTTTCGAAAGGATAAGGCACACTTTGGCACTAAAATTAGGGTTTACGGCCAAAGATGTTCTTGGACCATGAACACCCTTGATCCTTGGTTTCTTGGGTGTTTTCATGGTGTTTAGAAGTGTAACAAAGCTTATAAGACTCTAGGATAGGAGTACTTATAATATAGAAGCTTGAAATGAGCCAAAAGTCCAAGAACACTAGTGTGTGTTCTTGGTGTAACTTGAAGAAACAACCTTTTGGAACATTTTCAAGGATGAAAGTGTGTTAGATCACTAGATTAAGGTAGATGTCAACTAATTAGGGCTTGAAACACTTACAAGTTGAAGATCAAGAAGGAAAATTCGGATGCTACTTGAGAGGATTTGAGTTTGGATCTTGGAATTTTGAAAAAGTGATAAAATAACTAAGTCTCACTTATATAGCCATTAGGGTTTATGGCCCTAATACCATTTGGGCCGTAAACTCCAAACTATAGGGGTTTTTGGAACCTAAATGATGTACAATAAACACTAGGGCATCCTCTCTCCATTTATCTCTTGAAGCACAAACTTTAAACCACTCAAACTTATTCCAAAAAGCTTGAAAGTTAGCATAAACAGTTTTGACTTTAATTAAAGTGGATGGTTGTACAGAATGTAAATGTTTGGGTTGTCACAATTCTTGGCACATGTCGTGGATGGACAACGAGAAACATAAGACTTCAAGAGCATTCTTGATGTCTGTAATTTTCCCGACGTATTTCCCGAAGATCTTCCAGGAATACCACCAACTAAACCAGTTGAATTCAGAATTGAGTTAATTCCTGGAGCCACCCCCGTAGCCAAAGCACCGTATCGTTTTGCCACAATAGAGATGTAAGAATTACCCATTCAACTAAAAGAACTGCTCAACAAAGGATTTATCAGACCAAGTTACTCACCTTGAGGAGCTCCAGTCATGTTCGTGAAGAAGAAATATGGATCGTTCAGAATGTGCATCGACTACCGCGAGCTAAACAAACTCACCATAAAGAACCGATACCCTTTGCCACAAATAGACGATCTGTTCGATCAACTCCAAGGAGCAAATTACTTCTCAAAAATCGACCTAAGATCCGGATATCATCAACTTCGAGTCCTGGAAGGTGATGTTCCCAAAACGGCATTCCGAACTAGATATGGTCACTATGAATTTGTAGTGATGCCTTTTGGACTAACTAATGCACCCACCATGTTCATGGACTTAATGAACCGGGTATGTCGTTCTTTCTTGGACAAGTTTGTGATCGTGTTCATAGATGACATACTCATCTATTCAAGGAGTAAATAAGAACTCTTAGACAAGTCTTGGAGACACTACGAGCAGAAAAGCTATACGTAAAGTTCTCAAAGTGTGAGTTTTGGATTAGGAAAGTAGATTTCCTGGGTTACGTGGTTAGCGAAGAAGGAATTCACGTGGACCCTTCCAAAATCAAAGCAATCAAGAATTGGTCAGCACCAAAGACGCCAACCAAAATCCGCCAATTTTTAGGCCTTTCTGGCTATTACCGTAGATTCATACAAAACTTTTCGGGCATCGCCAAACCCCTTACTACCCTGACTCAGAAGGGCGTAACCTTCAAATGGGGAGAAAAACAAGATGCTACATTTCAAACTCTAAAGCAAGCCTTGTGCAGCGCACCCATTTTATCTCTTCCGGAAGGGACATAAGACTCTGTAGTATGCTGCGATGCGTCCAATCAAGGGCTGGGTTGTGTGCTGATGCAATGAGGGAAGGTATTGCTTACGCCTCACGACAATTAAAAACCCACGAGGTTAACTACACCACCCACGACCTGGAACTTTGAGCCGTAGTGTTCGCTCTAAAAATTTGGAGACACTATTTATATGACACAAAATGCACCATTTTCACAGGCCACAAGAGCCTTCAACATATATTCGATCAGAAGGAGCTAAATATGAGGCAATGGCGATGGGTAGAACTACTCAATGACTACGAATGTGAAATTCATTATCATCCCAGAAAAGCCAATGTAGTGGCAGATGCCCTCAGTCGAAAGGAGTACTCTGGTCGAAGAGCAAAAGCGTTAACCATGACAATCCATTCACACTTGTCGGCACAAGTCAAGGAAGCTCAGCAAGAATCCGTGAGACCTGAAAATGTGACAGGTGAAGCACTTAGAGGAATGGACAAGAATCTTGAAATCAGAAGTGACGAAGTTTGTTATCTCATGAATCGAATCTGGACACCGAAATTTGGTGGATTCAGAGAAGTGGCTATGCATGAAGCACATAAGACTCGATACTCTGTACATCCAGGTTCAGATAAGATGTATCTGTGTGACAATAGTCAAATTCGGGTCAAGTCTAAGCCGGACAAGGTCAACGAGTCAAACCGGTCAACTCAATTAAAACCTTGTATAATAGGGTTTGTATTATGTAATTTCTGTATAACTCACTATCTTAATGAGAAAACATCACTTGGAAAGTTCGTGTGTTTAAATTTCTTTAACTTTAGTGCTAAACAATAAACAAGAACAATAAAACAATGTTGCATACTCATAGGGAGTGTGTAAGATCCTAAAACATGGCATAACGGGGTTTACGGACCTTGCATTTCGAAGCCGGACACTCACATTCGTCACACACGAAACCGCTCTCAATCGTTTTCACTCTATCTCTTCTTATCGAGAATCTCTCCCAAATCTCTCTAAGAAAGTGAAATCTCTCCCAAATATCTCTTTCTATGTGAAATCTCTCAAAGAATGTCAAATCTCTCCCAAATCTCTCTAAGTATGTGAAATCTCTCCCAAATATCTCTCTGTATGTGAAATCTCTCCAAGAATGTCAAATATCTCCCAAATCTCTCTAAGTATGTGAAATCTCTCCCAAATATCTCTCTGTATGTGAAATCTCTCCAAGAATGTCAAATATCTCCCAAATCTCTCTAAGTATGTGAAATCTCTCCCAAATATCTCTCTGTATGTGAAATCTCTCCAAGTATGTCAAATCTCTTCCAAATCTCTCTAAGTATGTGAAATCTCTCCCAAATATCTCTCTGTATGTGAAATCTCTCCAAGAATGTCAAATCTCTCCCAAATCTCTCTGAGTATGTGGAATCTCTCTCAAATCTCTCTCGAAATCTCTCCCAACTTTCTATAATCACTCGGGGCATCCCGACCCTCGAATTTGGCGAAAACAGCCCAAAAACGGAAGTCTACGCGAAAAACGGACCTAAGGAACCGAAACCCCTCTTAGGAATCGAAACTGAACCCCTCTTAGGAACCGAAACCCCTCTTAGGAACCGAACCCTTCTGAGCCGAAGGCTGCTCAACCGAACCCGAACGTTCGGCACCTTTCGGTTTTGACCTCTTCTTTTCTAATGGCTACCGAACCTTCCCTTCTGACCTTCGTTTCTGACCCTCGCTTCTGACCTTCGGACCGAGCCTATCGCCCTCGTTCCTTCTTCTGGCTCAGCCTCTCGCTTCCGAATCAGCACCATCCTGACCGAACCTCGGCCTAGGGACCGAACCTCGGCCTAGGACCGAGAGGCCTCGCTGGGAAGCCTTTTTCTCCCGGTTTTCGATTAAATTCGCGTTTTAAGCCCGTTTTTAATTGTTTTAACACAGGATTTTCACCCAAAACTTTATTTTAACATATAAGACCCCTAAATTAATGATTTAATCACATTTTAAGGATAAAACCTTATCCAAAAGAGAGTAGGTAAAGTACAAAGGTAGAGTGTTGACTTTACCTTA
Organism: Lactuca serriola; assembly: GCF_051521515.1. Taxonomy (NCBI): domain Eukaryota; kingdom Viridiplantae; phylum Streptophyta; class Magnoliopsida; order Asterales; family Asteraceae; genus Lactuca; species Lactuca serriola. Next base: position 130,381,602 of record NC_136416.1, on the reverse strand, counting down.
TTTTATGACACAAGCAACCCCATACCCACTCCATGATTAACCCACACTCCTCCCCACCATACCTTGTCACTTCCTTGTACTTTTTACCCCTCTCACAAGCCATCCCCACGTTTTTAGGGCTGGTCACTCAACCTCTCTCCTCATTTTCTATCAATCACTCTCATTCCACCAAAGATCCAACTCCAACTTTTCTCTCTAATTCAAGATCCCAAGGTTGATCATCAAGTGTTCTTCCACTCTTGGTAAGTGTAATTCATCCTCCTTGTGATTTTTACACTTCATTCTACTCAAATCATTGATAGCTTATACAAACTCCATAACTATGATGCTAGATTTTCAAAAATCTTCAAGGCATCTCCAAGTGTTCTTGAGTTAAATACCTCCATTCTTCAACAATCATCTACTAAAAACACTTAAGGTGAGTTCATACCCCTACATTTTTATGTTTTCTCAAGTTTTTAGGGGGGGAATACAAGTAAAACAACAAAAACTAAACTAAACTTTTCTAACAGCCTACATCAGAAAAGTTGGACCCCATTCACGGACTGTTTTGGACAACTTAAACATTTTAGTTTTCAAAACTGTTTTAGGTGCAAGTAGCTCCGCTTCTTAGCTTTAAAATGACTACCTGTACATCTCCATACGATTTTTCTACAATTTATGGTGATTTTTACAAAACTGCCTATCATCTCAAACACCAATCCGGACCAGTCTGTGATTATGGACTTGGTTACACAAGTTAGAGGTCCCTAAAAATTATGGGAAAATTTATGAACCAACTAGGCTCATTTTCCAAACTCCCAGAGGTTACAGAACTTGATTTGGACATTTTATGATTTTTCTACAAATTTTCTAATAACAGTTACAGAAAATGTTATAATCAGAAAAGCACTAGCAATTTCATTTCACCTTGTAACATGTTGAGCAAGGTGTATATTATTATGTGTTTATGTGTTATTGCAATATATGACATTCTTGTGTTAGTATCTAGACATAAACCAGTTAACAAATGGATTTTTACTAGATAAAGCATAGATTAAACAAAGCGTTGTTATTGAAGTATACCCATTACACACAAACATTTAATAAACTATGTTAAGTATAATTTACGTACTTTGCTGTTACTACCCTTGTTTTGATAAACTATAATAGGTATAGTTTACGATAGATTTCAAAATGCATACATTTCAGAAGGGTACATTTATACAAAAGGGAAACTTTCATTATGTTAAGTGTAAATTCGTTAATAACTTTGTGAGACATTCACTTCGCATAAATCATAAGTCCTGTATTGTAACCAGAGTCTCCTGGAGGGAGAGCGTGATAGTTGTATATAGATCTATATTGGGCTTGACAAACCCACACCAGAGCTGCTTGCAACAGCTAGACCGGCAGGTCTGTGGTGACAAGTGTCATTTCAGTTCAACAACGCCTGAAGAACGTCGTTTTCAGGCCACCTAGGTCATAGTATGGTTATAATAGCTCACGGAAAGTATTAACAAACTTAAGAATTTACGAGAATTTCACTAATATCATACGCGTTTTTATTGAAATAAACTCACGTTATTTTCTGTAAATAAGGAAGATTACTCATACGTTTCAGTCTTTGGATACAAGACTACAGTATTCATTTTAAGGAAAATATCGGATTTTTCTGGAACAACTATACAATTACATGACAAGCTTTTTCATAATTATATACAAAAACTTATGAACTCACCAACCATTGTGTTGACACTTTTTCAAACTACTTGTATTCTCAGGAAATCGCTAAACAGGTAACAAAGTACTTTTGAGGATGGGACGTTGAGGCGTCAAACTTATCATATTTTGTCAACATATTGTAATTGATTTTGAAACATGTAATTCATACAATGATGTAACTCTTTCAATTATATATATGTTGGTTGTGTTTACTTTCATCACTATTGCCATTGTTGTTATGATACTACACATGAAGTCCTCCACCCCCGGACGTTTCCGCCATCCTTGGTTTGGGGGTGTGACAATATGGATCTTAACAAACTTTATTGGTGGCCAAACATGAAATCAGAGATTGCTACCTATGTGAGCAAATGCTTAACTTGTGCCAAGATCAAAGTAGAACATCAAAAACCCTCAGGTCTACTTCAACAGCCCGAAATACCTGAGTGGAAGTGGGAGTAAATTGCCATGGATTTCATAACCAAACTACCCAAGACACAAGGTGGTCACGATACCATTTGGGTGATCGTTGACAGATTAACCAAGTCTGCCTATTTCCTACCAATCAAGGAGACCGATAAGATGGAGAAGATGACAAGAACTTACATTAGGGAGATCGTACGACTCCATGGAGTACCGATGTCTATTATCTCGGACAGAGATAACAGATTTACTTCACGATTCTGGCAATCACTACCGAAATCCTTAGGAACTAGGCTAGACATGAGTACAACCTACCACCCTCAAACTGACGGACATAGTGAGAGAATTATTCAAACCCTAGAAGACATGCTATAGGCTTGTGTAATAGACTTTGGTAAAGCATGGGTTACCCACTTACCATTAGTCGAATTCTCGTATAACAATAGTTATCACACTAGCATCAAGACTGCTCCATTTGAAGCTCTCTAGAACCGCAAGTGCTGATCACCTCTGTGTTGGGCGGCAGTGGGAGACACACAGTTGACGAGAGGTATAGTCTCTGATAACACTCTCACTGGCCCGAAAATAATTAGAGAAACGACTAAGAAGATTGTCTAAATCCGTGAACGACTGAAATGTTGGGTTTTGAGCATCCTAACACTATAAATACATGCAAATTTGTTTTTCCAAGGTTCCTAACCTATCTAGCATGGCATGGGGAACTTTAAACATAAAAGCTAGAAGAATTATATTCCTTTCAATAGCGAGTTGATTCCTTGGAGTTTGAGAGCCAAGCACCAATAATGTGGATGCCTCAAATGGAAATCACAAATCACCACAAACTTTGGAAAAACTATGAGAGTGTATGTTTGCTTGTAGAAATCGGCCACCTTCTTGCACACACACAACTAGTGCCATTTCAAGCATCATATGATCCTTTATATAATGTGGAGGATTAGGATTACATCCATGTAAACACTAATACCCATGACTCTTCCTTTCCAAGGATCCATGGGTTAAAATCTCCATGGACTATCCATGGACTCCCATGCATGCCAAGCCCATTCCAAATGAGTATTAGCCCATAGTTATATAAATACAAGAGCCTATATTTAATTAATCACTTTTTTGATCACCAAATCAATTCTAAATTAATTTATGATCAATACTAATTAAATAATATGCTTTCATATTAATATATTATAACTTATAATATATTAACAAATCATAAACATACAATTCTCAACGGTTTAACCATATAAATAGTTCGGGTGAAGTGCAACCCAAATGGACAATGCAGGGTCGGGTCAAGTATATACCAAATAAAGTTATGCACTTAGACACCTTATCCAATAGTCTCCCACTTGGATAAGTCTAATAACTATATTTGCCTATATTACTTCAGGAACCAACCGACAATCGTAGCTCTAAAAACTCTGTTGAACTATGAAGTGCCATTTTAGATAAGTGATCATGTAATCCTCTGTTCTCAACATATCAGCTGGACAAATACAAGGAACAACGTCGTACTTATTGTCCAATAGTTTTTTTCCTGATTTCCAATTTGTTTGACATAGAACTAAATTGAACACATCAATTAGGTTCTGATCGGGCCCGATACATAGGTCAAAACAAAACCATCGAGGGGCCCAGATATCGCTTCTAATCCTCCAAGGACTAGAAGGAACATATAAACTTCGACTCATATACTTATTTTGTCACACCCACGAACCAGACGGCGGAAATGTCCGAGGGCTCTTGTGACTTAAATTGAATACCATCACAATGATTATACATGAATCATAACATCATTCATCACCATGCATTGAAATATTACAACTGATATTGTTTACATTCAGTACATTGTTTTAAACGTTACAATTTTCATAACATAAACCGTTCGATAAATATTCTAAGCAAAACACCATGATAACTTGATACTTATTCTTCGGCTTACCTGGTACCTGAGAATACAAGTTATTTTGGAAAACGTCAACATATGAAATGTTGGTGAGTTCATAAGTAATGTTATGGAAAAATGATTTTTGTGATGTTTGAAAAACCCAGAAAATCCGATATTTTCTGAAAAGAGTATTTGTTTATAAAAAGTGTGAAGATCCGTAAATATGCTTGTCGATTTTGAAAACATGTATAATTGTTGAATTTTGTTTACATCACATTGGTGAAAATGTTGAACTTTCCGGGAAAACCTGATGTTTTCCCAATACGTAAATTACATGACTTGTTTACAGGCCCGACCCAATCACATGGGCGAGTTGGGCTTAAGCCCAGGGCATCAAAAAAATAGGGGCATATTTTTTATCCAACAAGTAATAATATACATATATAATTTTGGCCCAAAAATTAAGCCCAATTACTTAATCCAAGAAAAACAACGATCAGGCATCGTATCTTATCTGGGGCATCACCGCATCACCGAAATTCTTGAGAGCCAAGTTGAAGAAGCACAATCGTCAAATTGATTATCCAAAATCTTTGAAAATAGTACTGTGGAGATCGAGGAGTCGCCTCTGCCCTCTCGATAGAACGTTCAAATCGATTAAACTATTTGTTGTGCAGTTTGATCTGGCGATTCCCATTCCTTAATCTCAATTTCTGATTCTATTTTCTCTAAAGCTGATACATTCAATCGATATTTTCAACCTTCCATTTACTGATTTATGAATACTGAGTTCGATTCCTTTTCAACCTAAATCTAGAGACAACAAACGAAGGGAACAATTTCTGATTTGCCAATTTCTATTCTTTATTCTCATTCACACGATTTTTGGGTTAATTTTTCTTCAATTGACTGCGATTTTTCTACGGTACATATATAAAGGGCATAAATTTTTTGTCTCGCCCCGGGTACTAAAAAACAATGGACCGGCCCTGCTTGTTTATTGTTATACCGGTACGACGATTGTTTTTGATTACCCAGGTGACATTGGATTAATTAAGGTTTGTGAGTTGTTACAATCACGCATTAATGAAAATGACTAGTTTATAACTACAAATTACGAACGATCCTTGAGGCTTCGCCCATACTACTCACATAATCCAACGACCCTGACTTCTCTTGTTTAACGTCACGAATCTGTTTACTCGAATTCTCATAAGCCGGTCAACCGATGAGAAAGGAGGGTACGAAGCCCCCTTTATTTCCACAAGTTATTCAAGGCTATCGGGAATGCGAAAAACACTTGGCCCAACTCACATTTGACTTCTCGACCTCACTAGTAGTACTAATGGAGCATTAGGGCCCAATAACACATTAGAGCTATTGAAGTCGTTTTACATGTAATTGGGTCATAGAAGGCCCATTAACACGTAAGCGTATTCCCTTCGGGCCCAAAGATCATGTTATTGGGCTAGCAAGGCCCAACAAGCACGATTTGAAACTTTCAAGCCCAAAGTTTGTTTGTTGACTCCTCATAGTTATCGCGTGTTCATTGAATTACTTTGGTTTATTGTTTTTTTGTTTTGTTATTGATTCGAGACCGAATCAATTCGTTTTGTAACGATATTTGTTGTCGAGAGTGTATTTGTTTTTACGTTTCGTCGGTAGTTCGTAGATCTTGTATTTTGTCTTAATGAATTAATTTGTTTAAAAGTAAGATTTTTACCTTTTCACAACCTTTCTTTTATAAAAATAGCACTTTTAGTCCTTTATATAAAATAATTTCATTTTAGTCCTTAGAACATTATTTTGACACTTTTGTAACATAAACTTGTTGAAAGGACATTTTTAGCCCAAATTTATTTTGTAAACAACTTTAGTCCTTCTAGAATAATGTTTTCTCGGTTAAAACCCCCTATTTCGCAACTTTTACATTTTTGGCCCAAAATAGAAAATCTTTACATTTTTGGTCCTTTTTGAATTTGAAAAGCATTTTTGACCATTGGAGTAGTTTTAATACACTTCAAATCCCCTGTTTTATAGAAAATTTCATTTTCAGCCCCTCAAATTTAGAAATCTCGCATTTTGGAGCTTATTGGGCCGAAAAGCCCAAATTTAGCCCATTAAACTCAAAATTTACATTTTAAGTCCCTAAAAATGTTGTTGTTTAGAAAAATTAACATAGAAACTGTTTGGACCCTTTTGATCCTCCAGAATTTATAATTTGTCGGTTTGGACCCCAAGTTTTGTATTTTTGACAATTTAAGCCCAAAAATGAGTTTTATGTTCAAGTATGTTCATCCTAACCATATAAACTATTTTTCTTGACTTGATTAGTGTAAAATAGTTTACGTTATGTTTATTTCTTTCCCCATGTTTTAGATCTTGGTTTTTACACACTTTTTGGATAACATATTCATCACAAACACATGATATCACACACATACATGCATCAAATCACACATAGCATACATTTACACATATATCTACACATTTACTTGTATTCTCCCCCATAAAAAATCATAAAAACCGAAAAGAAGGGGGTATGAAACTTACCTTGAGTTGGTTTCGGTTTTGGAAGGAAAAGATGAAGAAGAATTCGATCCTAGCAACCTTTCTTTGAGGATCTCGAACTTAAGGAGCTTCTAAGGTGCAAGATCACAAGATTGAATGGATTTAGAAAAGATTTTGATGAAATGAAGTAGCTAGATGTGACAACCCGATATTTCAACTCTTTGTAATGACCTAAAAAGTCAAGTATTGTAGCTACTTTTGAAATAATGAAATTAACTTCGAAGATGAAATATGTAAAAATCTTTATAAGAATATATATTATGTTAGACATTGTGTCAAGGTTTGCATAAATACTAAGAACACTAAAATCCGAGTTACAACGAAGAAGTTATGACCATTCTAAGATTTCCGACAAAACCGACAACACCGATTAAACGGAAAACGCGAAGTTTCAATACGATAGCATTTAGCCTTAGGTATCTAAATGAAAGTTATAGATAACATTAAACCGTGAGCGTACACAAAAAGAACGTCCAAATCTGACTTCGTATGAGGAAGTTATGATTTTTCCAAGATCCGAATATAGCAGTAGACAGCTAAAAACTCGAAATAGAGCTCGAGAGACTTTTGACCAAAACAAACTAAATGAGAATCAAAGGTCTCAACATTTGTAGCGCAACAGCGAAAAGTCTGACGAAAACGGACATCGGATGAAGAAGTTATGGATTTTATACGGACTTTTCGTGTCCCGGCCCGTTAAAAATAAATAATTAAAAATAAAGTCAAAATTTGCCGATGAAGTTTAAACGAAAGTTGTAGATCATATTTTTAGCTACGCGTGCATATAAAGAAAGTCGAAAACGGAGCTCGTACGCGAAAGTTATGGATTTTACAAGTTCGGGGTCCAAAATCCGAGGCTGTCAGGCCTCCCCACGACGTGGCAATGTTTTGCCGCGACCCGGCAGGTGACTGAGGGCGTCCAATCCATGGAAGAGGATAGGCTTGCTCTCCACGACGTGGCCAACCCTAGCCACGACGTGGCACTCAAAAATACCCCCTATAAATAGAACTCTTGGGGTGCCGGGTTTAGGTGCTCCATTCTTCCCTCTCTCGTGCTGAAACTCTGCGGTTAAGCTCCCGAAGCCCTACCGAAGCCCCGGTTTTCAAACTTAAGTTCCGAAGGAAGGTTCTACTCTCCCGAGATTCCCGAGATTCCTGAGAATCCCGAAAAAATCGACTTTCACGAGCCGAAGTTCTGCTCGATTTTCTTCTCGTTTTCCCCAATCAATCAAGTGAGTTTCATACCCCTTAATCAACCTTTTTAAATATTCTAAATGCTTTTATATGCTCTCAAGGGGGGGAATACAAGTAAACACACGAGTATTATCGTGTGTTACATAAACAATTATTTTATGTGCTTTTATATATCCAAATCGCATGTGATTTATAAACTATATAGGGAACTTTTATATATACAAAATATGTTATATTCCATCCTTTGAAATATAAATTGTTGTAATGCATGTATAAACTAAACATTTTCTTAGATTATATGTATACTTGTCTATCTTAGACTCTACACCAAAAATCTATGTTTTCATAACAAATGATTCATTTTCTAGGTATTTCTAAACAAACGAGGCACACTTTTAGAAAACTATAATAGGTATAGTTTTACAAACAAATTTCTAACTCTTATGTACTAGAAACATGAATTTCAAGAAGTCACTTTCGTATACAAGAACAAATGAAACATTTTAACAAGTAGAACTATTTTTATACCACGGTTTTGTGAGACGCTAACTTCACGTACGTTCGAGTACACATTTCAAGTCCTGTATTATATACCAGAATCCCTTGGAGGGGGAGCATGGTGTTTGTGTATAGATCTATACGGGCTTGACAACCCGCGCCCTGACTGTTAGCTGCAGTCCACCGTTTGGAGTGACAAACGTCATAACATTCCAACGCCTGAAGAATGTTGTGTATAAGCATTCCGAGTCAATAGTATGGTTATAAAACTCACATGGGGTATTAAAAATGCATTGATTTACAAGGTTTTCAAAACACATTGGTTATTTTACACATACATACATTTTGGAAACAAACATTGGTCTTGAGAGAAGGCTACTTTTATACTAGTAGAAAATATAGGATTTTCTAAACACAAACAAACAAAGACAAAACATTTCATTTCATACAAACATTGTCACTTAAATACTTATAACTCACCAGCTTAAATGCTGATCTACTCTTTCAAAATTACTTGTATGTCTCAGGGAATCAGTAATTTCAGGTATCATTATGCTTTTGATGAAGGGATGCTGCGGCGCCAGTTTAATCTCGTATTTTGGCATCATATTGTAATTGGTTTTGAACATGTAACTTTTGACAAATGTAAACTTTCAATTATATATATGATGGTTGTATTGCTTTCTTTACTATGTATCCATTTGTTACGCTACCACATGAAGTCATCCGCCCCCGAACGTTTCCGCCGTTCAGGTTTGGGGGTGTGACAGATTGGTATCAGAGCAATGTTTATAGTGAACTAAGTATATCAAACCACATAAGATATACAAACTATAAATGCTTAAGGGGCTAATACTCACAAAACATTTTTTCTTTTTACGCTTAAGCAGCGTTACGTTTAACTTAAATTGATAGTTCATTTAAGTACAATTACATGCATACAACAAATTATTTTCATGATATCTAACTATACAACAAGTATTTAGACAAGTTGACACTACGATTAAGACTCGATATATGTAATCTGATTTGGGACAAATATAGCGTGATCAACTATATTTGCCTGAGATTGGACCAACGTATATCGAGGAATGATCGTAGTAAGCAACAAGTCAAACCTTACCAAACCATTACAAGAATCAAACACAAGAATTTAAATACTATAGGAGTATTTGCTATCTAAACTAGTTTAACTTACATGTTTTGCATGTTCCAACTTTATTCAATTCTTATAATCCTATTTCTCGAACTGTCAAATGGCTGGATTTCACCACCCTGGCGACCCCTACTTTCCCAACCAAGGCAACGGTGGATGGATCGAAGATGATTCTGAAGAGGACGAGGAACCCATAGAAGTGGGTGATGACTCCGGTACTGACTCAGAGCCGGAAGTTATCGATCCACCACCCATTCAACCTCCCGTCTTCGTAAGGAACTTTCAAGGACCGACTCCCGTCTGGGGAAGTCACCTCCATCATTGGAGCCAACAACAAGGCATACGCCCTCCCTACGGCATGTGCCGGTACTTCTATGATGTCCGCGGCAGAGGTTCGGCTGATCGGGCACTCCCGGTAATGGTGGGTAAGTTAGCCAATCAGTCCTATCAGTCCGGAGTTCAAGCTAGCCGACTCCGGGATGTCAACGTGGAAGTGCAGGTTCACACTTCTGACATCCGTAGGCTGGACAAGATACAAGACAATGCTCAACTCCAAACCGAGGCATTCCAAGCGCAAATGATTGCAGCCCTCGCTGAACAGAGGGAACAACAAGCCGCTTTTGATAGGCGTCTGATGGAGTCGAAGCAATCAGATGCGGAGTCAAGCTCCAAGCGCAACCTACGTCGCAAGTAGTGCTTGTCAAGGACTCAAATTTTGTTATAGCTTAGGACATCGGCTAAAAGTCTTTAAATTTCTCGAACTTTGTAATCGGAGACCCTTATAGGGGTCAAATTTTCATGATCGTTGTAACAACTTTTATATTAATATAAATGACACTATTATTACTACGTTAAGTATTTCATTCAAACCTTGAAAGGTCTTTGAGAAACCAAATACTTGTTTCATACTTTCAGTCTTACAAATAACTTTCATTCTTCTATTTTAAGACTCATACTATCATCTGTTGTTGAACTATAGCGATTTAGTTCATGAGACACATACATTTTCTATTCTATGGAATTATTATCCTTGTCTTTTCAACCTATAGTTGAAGGATGCCTCCGCGTAGGAACCCAAGGCGAAACAACGGTGGGGAAACACTTGTACCACCACCACCTCCACCACCTCAATTTGATGCTGTTATGTTCCAAGCAGCAGTCACCGCAGCGGTGGCAGCTGCCATGTCACAGATCAATAACTCGAGTAATAATGGCTCGGGATCTGGCACACACCCATCCAACCATGGCGAGAGTCATGGACCACCTCGAGAATGTACCTATAAGGACTTCACTAATGCCAAGCCCCGGATATTTTATGGAACTGGTGGTGTGATGGCCCTGAGGCAGTGGATTGAAAGGACGGAGGCAGTCTTTGTCACACCCCAAAACCGAGAACGGCGGAAACGTTCTGGGGCGGAGGACGTCATGTAATGTATCACAACAATGCAAAGTAGTAAACAAAGCAACAACATCATCCATTGCATTAATAGTATAATTTTAATTACATTAGAGTTCTTTCATAGTATAATTCTATAAAATGAATATTCAAAAATAAAAGACGATTCTTGATTTCTCCGTCTTCACAGAACCTGGTAGTCGTACCTTTCTATCCGTATCCTGGGAATACAAGTTATTTTGAAAGCGAGTATCAACAATAATGCCGGTGAGTTCATAAGTATTTATGTGACTTTGATTTGTAAAGCTGTAAAGAAAACCTGTAAATGTATGAAGGAAAGTTTGTACCAACGAACATGTTTGCAAGTAATTGTGAACGTTTGAAAACCTTAGAAAATCCCATATTTTCTACTAGTATAAATTGTAGTCTTCTACCAAGACTCGACTGTTTTGAATAATTGCTTCAGAAATCCAATATTTGTTTATAAGTGGGTGGTAATTTAAAAGACCCAAAGATGTACTACCATGATATTATTCATGTCTAAAACAGTAGATTTGTGTACAGTTACAACTGCTATGGTATATGATAAATCCGTAAATCAACGTGTTTTTAATACTCCATGTGAGTTTTATAACCATGCTATTGACACTGATGGCCTGTAACAACGTTCTTCAGGCATTGGAATGTTATGACATTTGTCACCCCATACCTGCCGGTCTAACTGTAGCTAACAGTTTAGGTGCGAGATTGTCAACCCCGTATAGATCTATACACAAGTATCACGCTCCCCCTCCAAGGGATTATGGTATATAATACAGGACTTAAAATGCATACTCGAACGTACGTGAAGCTGAAATGTCTCACAATTCTTAGTATTAAATAGATTTACGTATGAAAGTCCATTTTGTTTTTGTATATGAATATACCTTCTTGATATGGTACTTGTAGTATATAAAATGTTATGAATATCTAGTATACTATCTCATGTAATTGTATTCCTTGAAATGGTATGTCTTGAAGTTGTATACTTCTGTAATTGTATGTCTTACGATTGTATGCCTTTTTAATCGTATATAATTGTATCTCTTCGCATAGTATGTAATGTATTTGTATTGACTCATGAATAGACTGAATCTTGTATAACTCCTGGTACTTGGAATGGTAAATAGTATGTCTTAACTATATCTATTATAGTTATTGATAATGTGTGTGTATAATTCGAAATATGCCTTTGCTACTCAAAGGTACTGAACGAACTGACGGAAACTTTTATGTCTATATATGTACATATATATATATATATATATATATATATATATATATATATATATATATAACTAATATTTAGACGACATTCGGAAGAATAACTGATGCCCTAAGGCCACATCCTAACGAGGAAAAGGAAATAAAGCGAGCTAGCCGTCCTAAGTCCTTCAAACATTACTTATATAAGTATACATATATAGGCAAGCACAAAAATATAAAAGAAGTTTTGTAAAACCTTTGAAAAGTTTAATAAATAAGAAATGATGACTTGATGTCAGTTTATAAAATGATTTGAAAGCAGTTTGTTTGATAAGAACAGTTTTAAATATAGGAAGACTTTTGTTAGAAACATGATTCTAACAGCGTTTGAAAGGAATCATAAAGTATGTAAGACAGTTTGATAAAGAGTTTTTAACATGTATAAATGTTTGTCGTAAACTATTATAGTTTTTCCAAAAGTTCGTTTCGTTTGTATAGTAACCCTAGTGTAATGCTCACTTGTTATGAAATGTGTAACTTTTTGTGGTGACATAATGAACACTTGAACTCGAGGTATAAATAGACTGTTTGATTCGTATACGTATAACAACATATTTAATTTCGATATATATATCAGACGATATCGTGTTATGTTTTCCGTATGAAAGATTCCACATAATGGTTGTGAATCACATATGATTTACTTGATAAAAATGAGTATTTAGTGAATCTTTGAGTTACACACGATAAAAATTGTGTGTTTACTTGTATTCCCCCCCCCCCTCAAAAGTGTATATTAAAACAATATTGATAAAAATGTAGATTTTAGGGGTATGAAATCACCGATGAAGGCGCGTGATTTGAAGAAAACGAGAATTTCCCGGGCGGCACCTCGACCGGAAAGTAACGAGATTTTCGGGAATCTCGGGGCTTCGGACTTTCGTCGGGGCTTGGATATGTGTCACACCCCAAAACCACGAACGGCGGAAACGTTCAGGGGTGTAGGACGTCATGTACAGTATCACAACAGTGTAATATAATAAACAAGCAACGACATCATCCATTGCATTATAAGTAAAGTTTTATACATGTGTGTTCTTTCATTGTGGTAAGACACCAAAAATATACAATCAAAATAAAAGACGAGACTTGTCTGCTGCGTCTTCTCAAAACCTGTCCTCCGTGCCTATCTACCGGCGACCTGAGAATACAAGTTATTTTGAAAGAGAGTATCAGCTTTAAAGCTGGTGAGTTCATAAGTATATAAGTGTCATTGCTTTGTTTGTGAAAACCTGCTATGAATGCCATGAAAACCTTTAAGTGAAAATGTTGAGGTAAGTATGAAATCCCTAGAAAAACCCTTATTTTCTATAAGTATGAAGTGCAGTCTTCTACCAAGACCCGAATGTTTTGTATGAATGAAGTGTAGTCTTCTACCAAGACTCGAATGTTTTGTATGTATGAAGTGTTTTCCTTTGTGTAGACTAGTACTAAAAGTGCTTAGTCTAACTCATCGTTTATGTGAAAGATATCACAAAATAAAGTAAATAGGAAAAACATGATATGGTAAGTGTTGTCCTGGGTACTAAGACCAACACTACATCGCATGAAGCGAAAGTTAGACCCTGAGGAACGTCCGAAGAGCGTCCCCTCATCCTCTGTAGCAGCAGTAGGATGGAAGGAGGGTTAGTCCCTGCATCGATCTCTTGACGTAGATCGTCAACTTAATGATCCTCCGAAGATTCACATCTCGTCCACTGTTGCAACAGCGGGCGGAGGGATAGTTAGTCCCGTCACTGACCACAAATCAAGTGACTACCTTAGACATCCGTAGACGCCATCTCTCACTGGCGCTAATCAGTGAGATTCGGAATGGTAAGTCCCGCTGAAAACATCCCCTCGAACGGGAATAGGAAGGACAATTTATATAGTAAATACTAATAAATCATCCTCTTAGATCTAGTTCAAGTATCCAAGGTAAGTAAGTACAGAATAGTGTACTTATTAAGAAGTGTCCCTGTTTAGAATTCATGTAAGTGTGTTCATGTAACAGGTAAGTATATGTAAACATATTCATGTATCATAGAATCCTAAGTACGTGTAATCATGTATCATGTAAGGCATTAGTATAGACTCATGAATGAACTGACTCTTGTTTGATATTCTCTGACTATCCCTATGATAGTTAACTGGAAAGTATGTTGTTGTTCAAGTAGGTTTATGCAAGGTATCTAGGAGCTTTGAACAATAATATAAAGTGACTTGAAGTCATTATACAATTCAAAACTAATACTTCTGTTGTCTAAGTATTTTAAGATAGAAAAACCATTTCACGTGACTTCCTTTGAAATATGTGAAATCTACTGAGTGAAAACATAGTTATAAAATACATGAAACTGATTTAATAACATGTTTGTTTCTACTTGTATTCCCCCCATTAAAGCATTTAAAATCCTTTAAAACATTGATTTACGGGGTATGAACTCACCTGTAGTTGGTGATTGGAATGAACTGAACGGTATCGGATGGCTAGGTGTCAAGCGAGGACTTGTGCACACACTACGATCCTAATGAACATATAATCACACATATATGCACTCAATTAGACACCAAAGACTAATTGATAATGTTTAAGACATCTTAGATATAGATAACACTTTATGTAAGTGTTTTAAGCCGTAAGGACTTCATCTAAGCTATTGTGGGACAGGGTACTTGAGTTTAGGGTTTCCAAAGGACCCCATATGAGAGTTTACTCTCCATAAACCATCACACATGGAGTTTACGGTTGTAAACTCTTGAGTTTACGGCCGTAAACTCCCAAACATGTGTGTTTGGTGTGTTTTGAAGTCCAATATGCTTTCTAGAATTATTCTAACCTAGTGGCTATGTTCTTGGAAGGGTTTAAGGCCTAGAAGTACTCCAAATAGGAGTTTACGGCCTAAAGGACATTTACCCTTGGAGTTTACGGCCGTAAACTCCCTTGGGGTGGTTCCTTGGTTGTTTTCAAGCCTCTTGTACTAGTGGGATGTGTTCTAGACTTTTAATCCTAGCATATGAAGGCATTAGGCACCACTTAGTGCCCTTTTTAGGAGTTTACGGCCCAAGAACCATGTCTTGGCCGTAAACTCACTTGTTTATGTGATTTTTGGTGTGGTTTGGTCCTTCCATTTAGTGGGTACAATTTCTTGTAAAGGGCTAGGGCCTTAGGTGTCATGAAAACACCCTTTGTGACCATTTTCATGGAGTTTACGGCCTAGGAGAGTTCTGGGCCGTAAACTCACTTTCTTTTGTGTCATTTGAAGTGTTTAAGACCTTAAGCTACTTGGGGAATTAATCTAGATGCAAGCCTTAAAGTCCTTTAGTCCAAAAACCACCATTTAGCCCTTTGAAATGGAGTTTACGGCCTAAGAGAGTTCTGGGCCGTAAACTCCCAATCTTGGGTGGTTTTGTGTGTGATTTCATGTCCCTAATGTGTTTACCTAATGTCCTAAGGCCTTATTCTAGCATCAATGTCGGTTTTGGCTTTGTTTCGGGAGTTTACCGCCCAAGAACACCTTGGGGAGTAAACTTCTAGATCTCATGATTTAGCCCTCTAAATCATGTTATAAGAATCAAATATGTAATCTAGCACTACTAGAAAGAGTTACTCACAATCTGGGATAAAACCCCGAAGATCTGTCAGAGAGAAAATGGCTTTTCTAAGATTTTACGGAGATGTTGACCATGCTCCTCCTTACTTCGAGAGTAGATGAGTATATCATCAATGAAGACGATGACGAACTGATCTAAGTAAGGATGACACACCCTATTCATCAGATCCATGAATACTGCGGGCGCGTTTGTTAATCCGAATGGCATCACTACAAACTCGTAGTGCCCATAACGAGTTCGGAAGGCTGTCTTGGGAACATCTTCCTCTAACACTCGTAGTTGGTGGTATCCGGATCGCAGATCTATCTTCGAGAAGTAGTTGGCTCCTTGAAGTTGATCAAATAAATCGTCAATACGGGGCAAGGGGTAACGATTTTTAATGGTAAGTTTGTTGAGTTCTCTATAGTCTATGCACATGCGAAACGATCCATCTTTCTTCTTGACGAACAAGACCGGTGCTCCCCATGGTGAGAAACTTGGTCGAATGAATCCCTTCTTGAGAAGTTCGTTAAGTTGACTGGAAAGTTCCTGCATTTCAGCCGGTGCAAGACGATAAGGAGATTTGGCTACTGGGGTAGCCCCTGGCACTAAGTCGATTCTGAACTCGACTTGGCGTTGTGGTGGTAAACCGGGAAGTTCTTCTGGGAATATGTCGGGAAAGTCGCGTACTTCTGGGATTTTCTGGATGTCTTTCTGTTCTTGGCTGGTATCGACGACGTGTGCGAGAAATGCATGGTACTCCTTCCGCAAACACTTTTGTGCTTGAATGCACGAAATGATGCGAAGGCTAGTACTAGGTTTGTCGCCGTAGATAGTTAAGGTTTCGTTGTTAGGAAGGTTAAGACGGACTGCTTTTTCGAAGCACATAATGTCGGCACGCAGAAGACTCAACCAATCCATACCGATGATAACGTCGAAACATTTAATGGTAACTGGCATAAGATCTATCTTGAAGGTATGGCTATCTAAAGTTAAAGTACAACCTATGTATATGCAGTTTGTACTCTCTGTTTTCCCGTTAGCCATTTCTACCGTGAATGAACTATTTAATGCACATGGTTTTTGTTTAAGCAGGTGTGCAAATTTGTGACTTACAAAACTTTTCTCGGCTCCACTATCGAAAAGTATGCAAGCATAAGAGTTATCGAGGAGGAACGTACCAGTAACTATCGTTGGATCAGCTACTGCTTCCTCGTGGCCTAGAGCCATAACTCTTCCCACTCCTCCGGCCATCCCTGCTTTAGGGCAATTCCTCTTGTAATGGCCCACTTCGCCACATCCGTAGCAAGCTTGGCCCATACCGGCGTTATGAACTTGAGCAGCTTGGGCTGTTGGAATTTTGCAGAAGCGGACGGTGTGTCCCTTCTTGTTGCAGTTAGAGCAATGAATCTCCCTGCAAGGTCCGAGGTGATGGAAGTTGCACTTGGTGCACTTCGGGAGGGTTCCAGCATATGCCCTTGCTGGTAAGAGGTTGGCAGGGGCAACAGGAGTAACTGTGGCAGCATTGATTGCCACATATTGTTGTTTCTTGGAGGACCCTTGCGGAGCCCCTCCTTTCCTCTTATTCCACCCCTTCTTGTGGTAGTCGAGGTTGGACTTTTGTGGTACAGGGGTAGGAATGGTTATGTTCTGAGGTTTCCGGTGATCGATAAGAGATTGTGCCAGTTCCTTGGCACTATCAAAAGTAATAGACCTAGAAGCGATCACACTTGACTGGATCTGGGGTGACAGTCCCCAGATATACCTCTCGATCTTTTTGCTCTGGAGAGCAACCATGTCGGGGCATAAGTTTGCCAAATCACAAAACCTATTTGTGTAGGTAGTGATGTCGGATCCAACCATTTGAAGACCCCAGAATTCCTGCTCGAGTTTTTGTACTTCGCCTCGAGGACAGTATTCTTTCATGAGCATCTCCTTCAATTTCTCCCAACCAATGGAATACGCCACTGTAAGAGTTAGATAGTTAACATGGCTGTTCCACCATGTTAGTGCTCGGTCAGAGAAGGTACAAGTTGCGAACCTGACCTTGCTGCCCTCCTGACAGGCACAGATTTCAAAGACGGATTCCATCTTTTCAATCCATTGCCTCAACACCATAACACCCCCAGTCCCATTGAAACTGCGGGGTTTGGCGTTAGTAAAATCCTTGTAGGTGCACTCCCGAGGGTGTCCATGGCTTTCGCCGTGGTTTGAGGGTGGTGCACTTGTTCCTGATCCACTAGGGGCAGGAGCGTTGATTGCCGACACAGCAGCTGCAACTGCTGCTGTGAAAGCTGCCTGGAACATAGTGGCATCAAAAGGATTTGGAGTTTGAAGAGGCACAGGTGGTGGTGGAGGTGGTGGTATAGGTGCTTCGTTGTTTGGATTCCTCCTAGGATTCCTGCGTGGCGGCATCTTTAACTATACGTTTAAAAGATGACGACATGGATAAGAATAAATGATAAATGAATGTGTCTCATGGACTAAATCACCATAGTCCAACAACAGAAGGAATAGTATGACTAAATGAAGAGGATAGCATTTGGATAATAATTTCCATAAGATTAGATATCTGTCAATAAAACTGGAATTACAGATGTAACAAGTTCGGGAAAAATGGTCTAAGAGTAGACCTTACATCAACCAAGATGGAAAATTTTGACAGACTTAAGATCAGATAAAGACCTAACAGGTCTAAGATTTATATAGACAGGAAATTAGACCAAAGTTTTACATAAACTAGGTTATATCCAAAAGATGAGATAACGATATTCTATCGGCGACGAGAACTACTAGCATGAGTCCTTGATCCCGACATTAGACGTTCGATGTCCCTTATACGCCTGTCCGACCTTGCTTGTTGAGCACGAAGTTCTCTATCCTCAGCTTGGGTTTCAGCAAGTTCTCTTTGCAGATCTGCATTACGGACCAGAGTCCTTTCATGAGCAGACTCTAGTTGGCGAATGTGGACAGTGTTAACACCAGAGTTGGCATCAACTTCCAAGACTTGATTGATAGCCGCCTGAGCTATTATCGGGTTCCTAGACATCCTACGCACCATGATCGGTAGGACTCTATCGGCAGAACCTCCTTCGGTGAGGTTGTAGAAACTTCGGTCTCCATTGTAGGGAATGGGTTGACCCTGTTCATGACTCCATGTTATCAAGTTAGTGGCCCACAGAGGTGTGGGTCCTTGAAACACAGGGTGAGGGTTCAGGTTTGGGTTTTGAGCAGCCGGGGGTAGGTTATTGACTTCTGGCTCCGAGTCGGAACTATCGGAAAAGCCCTCAGCATGGTGATCATCTTCTGGCTCTGCCTCTAGCCAACCAGCATTGTCTTGGTTCGGAAAGTACGGATCGCCGTGGTGAAATCCAGCCATCTTAATCTACGCGAGAAAAGGGATGTAAGAGATAGCTAAAATAGACGCACTAACTAAGATAATTACAGTAAGATCAAATACCCATATGGTATTTCTTTATGGTTGTGTTGGTAAGTTTTTAGACTTGTTGCCACATCACAACCATTCTTGGGCATATGCTAATCACTCCTTGGACCAGCATAGTTGATCAGGCTATGCCATTCCCAAGACTGACTATATATCCCCAGGCTTACTTGTGATATCCAACAATCGTAATACTTTTGTTCTTGTCGTTGTGACACTGATTTTAGTATGAATGCAGGCACGTATACTTTGTTAAATATTTTATTATCTAAAAGTATAACTCTTAGACAGAGTGTTTTAATCCCATGTATTTATAGTTAGTATATCTTTTATGGGTTGATATACTATATTCACTATAAACAATGCTCTGATACCAATCTGTCACACCCCAAAACCACGAACGGAGGAAACGTTCAGGGGTGTAGGACGTCATGTACAGTATCACAACAGTGTAATATAATAAACAACCAACAACATCATCCATTGCATTATAAGTAATGTTTTATACATGTGTGTTCTTTCATTGTGGTAAGACACCAAAAATATACAATCAAAATAAAAGACGAGACTTGTCTGCTGCGTCTTCTCAAAACCTGTCCTCCGTACCTGTCTACCGGCGACCTGAGAATACAAGTTATTTTGAAAGAGAGTATCAGCTTTAAAGCTGGTGAGTTCATAAGTATGTAAGTGTCATTGCTTTGTTTGTGAAAACCTGCTATGAATGCCATGAAAACCTTTAAGTGAAAATGTTGAGGTAAGTATGAAATCCCTAGAAAAACCCTTATTTTCTATAAGTATGAAGTGCAGTCTTCTACCAAGACCCGAATGTTTTGTATGAATGAAGTGTAGTCTTCTACCAAGACTCGAATGTTTTGTATGTATGAAGTGTTTTCCTTTGTGTAGACTAGTACTAAAAGTGCTTAGTCTAACTCATCGTTTATGTGAAAGATATCACAAAATAAAGTAAACAGGAAAAACATGATATGGTAAGTGTTGTCCTGGGTACTAAGACCAACACTACATCGCATGAAGCGAAAGTTAGACCCTGAGGAACGTCCGAAGAGCGTCCCCTCATCCTCTGTAGCAGCAGTAGGATGGAAGGAGGGTTAGTCCCTGCATCGATCTCTTGACGTAGATCGTCAACTTAATGATCCTCCGAAGATTCACATCTCGTCCACTGTTGCAACAGCGGGCGGAGGGATAGTTAGTCCCGTCACTGACCACAAATCAAGTGACTACCTTAGACATCCGTAGACGCCATCTCTCACTGGCGCTAATCAGTGAGATTCGGAATGGTAAGTCCCGCTGAAAACATCCCCTCGAACGGGAATAGGAAGGACAATTTATATAGTAAATACTAATAAATCATCCTCTTAGATCTAGTTCAAGTATCCAAGGTAAGTAAGTACAGAATAGTGTACTTATTAAGAAGTGTCCCTGTTTAGAATTCATGTAAGTGTGTTCATGTAACAGGTAAGTATATGTAAACATATTCATGTATCATAGAATCCTAAGTACGTGTAATCATGTATCATGTAAGGCATTAGTATAGACTCATGAATGAACTGACTCTTGTTTGATATTCTCTGACTATCCCTATGATAGTTAACTGGAAAGTATGTTGTTGTTCAAGTAGGTTTATGCAAGGTATCTAGGAGCTTTGAACAATAATATAAAGTGACTTGAAGTCATTATACAATTCAAAACTAATACTTCTGTTGTCTAAGTATTTTAAGATAGAAAAACCATTTCACGTGACTTCCTTTGAAATATGTGAAATCTACTGAGTGAAAACATAGTTATAAAATACATGAAACTGATTTAATAACATGTTTGTTTCTACTTGTATTCCCCCCATTAAAGCATTTAAAATCCTTTAAAACATTGATTTACGGGGTATGAACTCACCTGTAGTTGGTGATTGGAATGAACTGAACGGTATCGGATGGCTAGGTGTCAAGCGAGGACTTGTGCACACACTACGATCCTAATGAACATATAATCACACATATATGCACTCAATTAGACACCAAAGACTAATTGATAATGTTTAAGACATCTTAGATATAGATAACACTTTATGTAAGTGTTTTAAGCCGTAAGGACTTCATCTAAGCTATTGTGGGACAGGGTACTTGAGTTTAGGGTTTCCAAAGGACCCCATATGAGAGTTTACTCTCCATAAACCATCACACATGGAGTTTACGGTTGTAAACTCTTGAGTTTACGGCCGTAAACTCCCAAACATGTGTGTTTGGTGTGTTTTGAAGTCCAATATGCTTTCTAGAATTATTCTAACCTAGTGGCTATGTTCTTGGAAGGGTTTAAGGCCTAGAAGTACTCCAAATAGGAGTTTACGGCCTAAAGGACATTTACCCTTGGAGTTTACGGCCGTAAACTCCCTTGGGGTGGTTCCTTGGTTGTTTTCAAGCCTCTTGTACTAGTGGGATGTGTTCTAGACTTTTAATCCTAGCATATGAAGGCATTAGGCACCACTTAGTGCCCTTTTTAGGAGTTTACGGCCCAAGAACCATGTCTTGGCCGTAAACTCACTTGTTTATGTGATTTTTGGTGTGGTTTGGTCCTTCCATTTAGTGGGTACAATTTCTTGTAAAGGGCTAGGGCCTTAGGTGTCATGAAAACACCCTTTGTGACCATTTTCATGGAGTTTACGGCCTAGGAGAGTTCTGGGCCGTAAACTCACTTTCTTTTGTGTCATTTGAAGTGTTTAAGACCTTAAGCTACTTGGGGAATTAATCTAGATGCAAGCCTTAAAGTCCTTTAGTCCAAAAACCACCATTTAGCCCTTTGAAATGGAGTTTACGGCCTAAGAGAGTTCTGGGCCGTAAACTCCCAATCTTGGGTGGTTTTGTGTGTGATTTCATGTCCCTAATGTGTTTACCTAATGTCCTAAGGCCTTATTCTAGCATCAATGTCGGTTTTGGCTTTGTTTCGGGAGTTTACCGCCCAAGAACACCTTGGGGAGTAAACTCCTAGATCTCATGATTTAGCCCTCTAAATCATGTTATAAGAATCAAATATGTAATCTAGCACTACTAGAAAGAGTTACTCACAATCTGGGATAAAAACCCGAAGATCTGTCAGAGAGAAAATGGCTTTTCTCTAGTTGGAATTGTGAATAATGAATTAAATAAATTCAGAAAACTATTTATAGTCCTGAAATATTTTGACAGAAAATATTTTTATTCTGGAACTTAGACTGTAACATTATGAAACTTGAAATGACCAAATTTCACAATCTCAGGAGCATCCACTCTCCTGATATCTCCTAAAGTGTAAACCCTAAGGTACACTAAATTGTTCGGAAAAGTCTGAAAATCACTGAAATTGGACTGACTTCTATTGAATAGATATTGTTCGTACAAATGGAAATTTCGGGTTGTCACAATATGAAACCGGGAAGTCGGGATGTTGTCGGCATGAAAAACGAGGCGAAAATGAGAGAGAATTGAAGCATTTGTGTGAAAATAGCCGGTACCTTCGCAATCTATTTATAGAGGCTGGAGGTCCTCGGTACGCGGGGCGTACTCCGAGGGTACGCGGGGCGTTCGTTTGCGTCACTGCTTATCGCATCCTCGGTCGAAGCGTCTGGTTGTTGTGGCTGATCCGGAGCCTTGTATCCGAGTACGCGGGGCGTACGAGGGTACGCAGGGCGTACTCCTTCGGATAAGACTTTGAAGTGCGTGCCAAGAACTTCTAAAATGCGTAACTTTCGCATACGAGCTCCGTTTTTGACGTTCTTTATATCCACGTGAAGGTGAGAAAATACTCTACAACTTTCATTTAGACTTCGTTGGCTAATTTTGACTTTATTTTTAATTATATTTTAATTAATAGGTCGGGACACGATAACTTCGTTAAAAATCCGTAACTTCTTTATCCAAAGTCCGTTTTCGTCAGACTTTTTATTGTTATACTCCTATTGTCGGGCTCTCCAACTTTCGTTTAGGTTGTGTCGGCTAAATATCGCTCGATCTCTGTTTCGAGTTTTTAGCTGTCAACTGCTAGGTTAGAAACTTCGGAAAATCATAACTTCCTCATACGAAGTCAGATTTGGGCATTCTTTTTATGCATGATCACGGTTTAACGTAATCTACGACTTTCGTTTAGATACCTCAGGCTAAAAATTATTGTATCGAAACTTTGCGTTTTACGTCTACCAGCGTTGCCGGTTCTCGCCGTGAATTTTTGATTGGTCATAACTTCTTCGTTATAACTCGGATTTTAGTGTTCTTTATATGTACGAAAACCTTGATACGAGTCCTACCACTTCATTTAACCCAAATATGATTTTAGGAAAGTTAATTTTTGGCTTAAATTTGACTGGCGTTACATTTTATCATCTCAAAATATCGGGTTGTTACATCATCCCCCTGTTAGAGGGAATTTCGTCCCGAAATTCGAGTTTTAAGTAGTATTAACAATCATGCTACAGACTGGAGTTCTATTTGATACTCGTGTTCTTAAGCAAACATTTGTCTTCGCCTGGCATTCTAGTGAATCTTTTACTAATGGGATACGACTTTGCTTCTTTCGTTTGACTTCACTGGTATGATATCCTTTCCTTGTCAAATGTGTGTTGTGTGTTTCCGTTTTCGGTGAGAGTATTACACCTTGTACCCTACAAGTAGTGTCTCCAGATCTTCAGAGCAATCAACGCTGCTCCTGAATCAAGGTCATGTGTTGAACAATTAAATTTTTGGGTCTTAAACTGTCTTGAGGTATAGGTAGTGATCTTTCCTCTTGCATAATAACACAACCAATCCCTTGGTTAGATGTATCGCATTACACCACGCAATATTCTATCCCCTTTTTGGGAGGGATAATATTGGTGCAATGCATCAGACTTACTTTAGCGTTTGGAACGCTCTTTCTTGTTTACAGACGAATCCGGTGCTCTTCCAAGTGAGAAACTTGTCCTAAAGAATCCCCTTCTGAGGAGCTTGTTAAGCTCGTTAGGAAGTTCTTGCACCTCGGTTGGAGCTAGACAATAAGGTGATTTGGCTACTGGAACTAAGTCGATTCTGAGTTTGACTTGACGCCGTGTTGGTAGTCTCGGTTGTCCTTCTGGAAAGGTGTCGGGGAAAGCCGCGTACTTCTTGGATGTTCTGAATGTCCTTCACTTCTTGGCACGTCTCGGCGATGTGTGCAAGGAATACATGATATTCCTTTCGTAAGCATTTCTGAGTATGCATACACGAAAAGATGAGAGGGTTTGTACTGGGTTCGTGGCTGTAAATAACTAGGGCTTCATTGTTTTAGGGAGGTTGGGACGAACTGCTTTATCAAAGCACTTGATGTTGGCCCGATGTAGACTGAATCAACTACTACTGATTATGATGTCAAAATCTGGGGGTGGATTAGCTGTCGTGAAGGTCTAAAAGAAGTATGACTACTCATGAATTAGGGGAAAAGGATAGGTATTTCCAAGTTTATTCTTACGGAAGCACGATCATTCGTAGTCTTGGGCAGTCTTCGTCCTGAAGTTCATAGTAGAACTCATACCTGGTTCATCCATCACAATCTCGGGTATACGAGTCGTTTATAATTAAGATTGAAAAGGTAGTCGAATAAATGATTCTTCTTAGAGTCCTCATCCCATCGAGGAAAAAGAAGTTAAAGTGGATTTGTCAATTCCGAATTTGTAGAACCTTGATTATATATCACCCCTATGTACACTTTCATCAGCGAAGTTCAACCGTATGGACCCTTTGGATTTTTGAACTTGACGTATTGTACAAGTGGTACTTCAGAGATTCCTTTGGAAAAGAAAAGAACTATGAGGTATTCTATACATGGGTACTTCGGTGTTCTGGAATGATGGTTTCGCTAGAAAGACATTTTCGGAGAAGGAGATGTACGTATGAAGCTGTTTTTGTGAGGATCTAATTGTATCAAGCCGTAAGATAATGTTGGAGTCATAAGGAAACTTAAAGACATTATATTTGAATATGAAACGTTTACAGACAAAACACAACCGTGCAACCATCAACAGAGTTACAGTACTTTAGACTACTACAAGTCTATTGCCGTGAATAAGGTATACTATAAATGGCAAGTATACACAGTACGAGCATCCCTATACTGACGGGATCCCGCAAAGGATAAGACTCTGATTGTGCTAGTTTTGGATGGTTTATAAGTCTGTTACCACGAAACGCTTAAATTACATTAACGTGGGTTCGTAGTAGGTTCTCCTGCAGCTGTGACCCTGAGAATCCTACCGTCTGCACCAGAGTTCTTTGTTATAGGACAATCCTTCTTGAGATGCCCTATCTCCCCGCATTGGTGGCATGACTGGCTAGTACTTAGCCTTGGTGGCGGAAGTGAGGTGTTTAGCCAGTGTTATGTGGACACGAGTGCCTTCCTCATTACACCACCTTGGAAACTGCTTCCTAAAGCGTTCTGCAGGAGTTGCCATTTGTTGTTTTTCCCGTTTCGGTATTACCATCGGGACTCTCGACTTCTTTGTCGGTCTTGCTTACGTTGCCTGGGTTGATGTGTGTAAGGAAAGTTGTCACCGCAGCTGCTACCGTAGTTTGAAATGAAGCGGCGTCGATATGGAGGATAGGGTTTTTCGTTGCTCAGCGGATCGTTTCCGAATGACGACATGATTTTTGTAACACGAAAGATAAAGATTTTTGTGAGTGATTCTGGTTGACTCTAGATGTACTTCGATTGCTTTAAGTAAAGAGTAAAAGTATGTTCTCGCAAGTTTGACCTACATCCCTATGATGCAGTCCTAGTACGGATTGGAAGTATGTTCATGACGGTTTGATCTACATCCCTATGATGCAATCATAGTATAGAGTAGAAGTATGTTTGTAAAATGGTCTTTCAAGACGTTTGTCGTTCCAGCTGAGGTATAACTGGTTGGTGGATAACATGATCCAACCGCTAGAAGAGACATGGAAATGCCTCCGGAGTTAAATTACTATAGTCCAATGACTTGACTAAAGCATATTATCGAAGGTATGATGAGGGTTTTTGAACCAAAGGTGACACGGGAGTTAGCCGACTGTCAATATCATCGATGCTTTACGATGTAATAAGCTTAGGAAAAATTTGACTTTGAAGAAGCTCTTACATCATATCCAGAGTAGGAAGGTTTTAGCAGCATAAAGGCCCAACTTACAGTACAAGATAGTTTCATAGAAAATGCTCCATCAGGCATAGACAGAAAAATAGTCCATTTAAACAAGGTAGGGAAACAAAGTCTTTCTTTCTGGCGGAGGTCATCCTTCTGGTGAACTCTTAGTTAGCCAATTAATGTTCCATTATTATTAAGAAGGTGTCCTTCGTACACCCGTTGGAGTTCTTATGACTTCGGCTTGCGTTTCAGCTAATGCTTGCAGCAGGGTCTCATGGTCTCTCTTAGTTCTCTCACGAGTGTTTTCAAGATGATTGGTCTAGATGGTGTGCATTCTTGTGTTGGTATTTAACTTCTTTGATATAATGGAGCGTCGTCCTGCCTTGAATTTCGTTTTGATCAACTCTGCGGATCAGTATTGTTAGAACTTTGTGTGCTGAGCTCCCTTCTCTTAAGTGGTAGTAGCTTCGGTCTCCTTTTGACGACATAGGTTGATCTTGCTCCGCGCTCCATGTTTCTAGGCATACTACCCAAGGAGGTGTCGGGCCATGAAGAGCTAGACGAGGTTTAGGGTTTGAATTGGAAGTTACCGGGGGTAGGTTCTCCTTCTCGAGTTCAGAGTTATCATCGTCCGAAAGATCTTCAGTATGGTGATCATTCAAAAGGGATTGGATGATCATTCTCTGGTTCTTCTCTGAACCATCTAGCATTGCCTTTGTTCGGGAAGTACGAGTTGTCGTGGGGATGGGGTCCAGCTATGTTATCTATACGGTAATTTGGGGTATAAGAATCTAACACATAAGTAGTTTATAGAATACACAAAATACTCCTATAGTATTTTAGGTTTACGTTCTATTGTTCCCATTGTGGTGTTGTGGGTAAGTTTTTAGACTTGTTGCAACTCACAACCACACTTAGGCACATGCTAGTCAACCCTTGGAAAATATAGTTGATCAGGCTATATCACCCTAGTTTTGACTATATGTCTCTAAGTCTACTTGTGTTGCCCAACAATCGTAATACTTTTGTTCCGTCCTAGTGATACTAATTTTAGTATGTATGCAGGCACGTATACTTACTTAAATATTTTATTATTTAAAAGTATAATCTCTTTATCAGAGTATTTTAATCCTTATTGTATTTATAGTTCGTATATCTTTTATGGGTTGATATACTTGATTCACTATAAACAATGCTCTGATACCAATCTGTCACACCCCAAAACCGAGAACGGCGGAAACGTTCTGGGGCGGAGGACGTCATGTAATGTATCACAACAATGCAAAGTAGTAAACAAAGCAACAACATCATCCATTGCATTAATAGTATAATTTTAATTACATTTGAGTTCTTTCATAGTATAATTCTACAAAATGAATATTAAAAAATAAAAGACGAGTCTTGATTTCTCCGTCTTCACAGAACCTGGTAGTCGTACCTGTCTATCCGTATCCTGGGAATACAAGTTATTTTGAAAGCGAGTATCAGCAATAATGCTGGTGAGTTCATAAGTATTTATGTGACTTTGATTTGTAAAGCTGTAAAGAAAACCTGTAAATGTATGAAGGAAAGTTTGTACCAACGAACATGTTTGCAAGTAATTGTGAACGTTTGAAAACCTTAGAAAATCCCATATTTTCTACTAGTATAAATTGTAGTCTTCTACCAAGACTCGACTGTTTTGAATAATTGCTTCAGAAATCCAATATTTGTTTATAAGTGGGTGGTAATTTAAAAGACCCAAAGATGTACTACCATGATATTATTCATGTCTAAAACAGTAGATTTGTGTACAGTTACAACTGCTAAGGTATATGATAAATCCGTAAATTAACGTGTTTTTAATACTCCATGTGAGTTTTATAACCATGCTATTGACACTGATGGCCTGTAACAACGTTCTTCAGGCATTGGAATGTTATGACATTTGTCACCCCAGACCTGCCGGTCTAACTGTAGCTAACAGTTTAGGTGCGGGATTGTCAACCCCGTATAGATCTATACACAAGTATCACGCTCCCCCTCCAAGGGATTATGGTATATAATACAGGACTTAAAATGCATACTCGAACGTACGTGAAGCTGAAATGTCTCATAATTCTTAGTATTAAATAGATTTACGTATGAAAGTCCATTTTGTTTTTGTATATGAATATACCTTCTTGATATGGTACTTGTAGTATATAAAATGTTATGAATATCTAGTATACTATCTCATGTAATTGTATTCCTTGAAATGGTATGTCTTGAAGTTGTATACTTCTGTAATTGTATGTCTTACGATTGTATGCCTTTTTAATCGTATATAATTGTATCTCTTCGCATAGTATGTAATGTATTTGTATTGACTCATGAATAGACTGAATCTTGTATAACTCCTGGTACTTGGAATGGTAAATAGTATGTCTTAACTATATCTATTATAGTTATTGATAATGTGTGTGTATAATTCGAAATATGCCTTTGCTACTCAAAGGTACTGAACGAACTGACGGAAACTTTTATGTCTATATATATATATATATATATATATATATATATATATATATATATAACTAATATTTAGACGACATTCGGACGAATAACCGATGCCCTAAGGCCACATCCCAACGAGGAAAAGGAAATAAAGCGAGCTAGCCGTCCTAAGTCCTTCAAACATTACTTATATAAGTATACATATATAGGCAAGCACAAAAATATAAAAGAAGTTTTGTAAAACCTTTGAAAAGTTTAATAAATAAGAAATGATGACTTGATGTCAGTTTATAAAATGATTTGAAAGCAGTTTGTTTGATAAGAACAATTTTAAATATAGGAAGACTTTTGTTAGAAACATGATTCTAACAGCGTTTGAATGGAATCATAAAGTATGTAAGACAGTTTGATAAAGAGTTTTTAACATGTATAAATGTTTGTCGTAAACTATTATAGTTTTTCCAAAAGTTCGTTTCGTTTGTATAGTAACCCTAGTGTAATGCTCACTTGTTATGAAATGTGTAACTTTTTGTGGTGACATAATGAACACTTGAACTCGAGGTATAAATAGACTGTTTGATTTGTATACGTATAACAACATATTTAATTTCGATATATATCAGACGATATCGGGTTATGTTTTCCGTATGAAAGATTCCACATAATGGTTGTGAATCACATATGATTTACTTGATAAAAATGAGTATTTAGTGAATCTTTGAGTTACACACGATAAAAATCGTGTGTTTACTTGTATTCCCCCCCTCAAAAGTGTATATTAAAACAATATTGATAAAAATGTAGATTTTAGGGGTATGAACTCACCGATGAAGGCGCGTGATTTGAAGAAAACGAGATTTTCCCGGGCGGCACCTCGACCGGAAAGTGACGAGATTTTCGGGAATCTCGGGGCTTCGGACTTTTGTCGGGGCTTGGATATGAAACCGGGAAGTCGGGATGTTGTCGGCATGAAAAACGAGGCGAAAATGAGAGAGAATTGAAGCATTTGTGTGAAAATAGCCGGCACCTTCGCAATCTATTTATAGAGGCTGGAGGTCCTCGGTACGCGGGGCGTACTCCGAGGGTACGCGGGGCGTTCGTTTGCGTCACTGCTTACCGCATCCTCGGTCGAAGCGTCTGGTCGTCGTGGCTGATCCGGAGCCTTGTATCCGAGTACGCGGGGCGTACGAGGGTACGCAGGGCGTACTCCTTCGGATAAGACTTTGAAGTGCGTGCCAAGAACTTCTAAAATGCGTAACTTTCGCATACGAGCTCCGTTTTTGACGTTCTTTATATCCACGTGAAGGTGAGAAAATACTCTACAACTTTCATTTAGACTCCGTCAGCTAATTTTGACTTTATTTTTAATTATATTTTAATTAATAGGTCGGGACACGATAACTTCGTTAAAAATCCGTAACTTCTTTATCCGAAGTCCGTTTTTGTCAGACTTTTTATTGTTATACTCCTATTGTCGGGCTCTCCAACTTTCGTTTAGGTTGTGTCGGCTAAATATCGCTCGATCACTGTTTCGAGTTTTTAGCTGTCTACTGCTAGGTTAGAAACTTCGGAAAATCACAACTTCCTCATATGAAGTCAGATTTGGGCGTTCTTTTTATGCATGATCACGATTTAACGTAATCTACGACTTTTGTTTAGATACCTCAGGCTAAAAATTATTGTATCGAAACTTTGCTTTTTACGTCTACCAGCGTTGCCGATTCTCGCCGTGAATTTTTGATTGGTCATAACTTCTTCGTTATAACTCGGATTTTAGTGTTCTTTATATGTATGAAAACCTTGATACGAGTCCTACCACTTCATTTAACCCAAATATGATTTTAGGAAAGTTAATTTTTGGCTTAAATTGGACTGGCGTTACATTTTATCATCTCAAAATATCGGGTTGTTACAGTCTTTGAAATCTGCTCTTGTCCCGAGCACAGCAAAGTCAAATTTGCAACTTTCACCCTTATTGATAAAGCTTTAACTTGGTGGAATGGCCATGTTAAAGTACTTACCCTGATAGTGGCAAACTCCATAAGCTGGGAGAGCCTAAAAGCCATGATGATGAGAGAATACTGCCCACGGGGAGAGATTCAAAAGCTAGAACACGAACTATGGACTCTCGGAATGGCTGGTATCGACATCGCTACTTATACCAACAGATTCTGCGAGCTGGGAATCCTTTGTCCAGATTTGATTGCTCCCGAGAGCAAGAAAATAGAAAGGTACATCTGGGGACTGACACCCCAAATACGATCAAGCGTGTTAGCTTCCAAACCTGACACCTTTGAAAGTGCTAAGGAACTGGCACAATCTCTTATTGACTACGGAGGTCATCAGAACTCAACCACTTCTGCACCAGAACCACAGAAAGGAAACAACAACAACAACAACAACAACTATAGCAAGAAGAGGGTATGGAATAAAGGGAAGGGTGGGTCTTCCCAAGAGCCCGCAAAGAAACAACTGGTTTCAGTAAATGCTGCCACTGTACCTACTACAGCTCCTACAAATACAAAGCCTTATGTAGGTAACCGTCCAAAGTGCACCAAATGCACTTACCACCACCATGGACCTTGTCGGGAAATGCAATGCGCCAACTGCAAAAAAAAGGGACACACACCCCGTTTCTGCAAAGACCCCGCAAAGCCGATCACTCAAGTTCCCAGTGCGGGTGTAGGGCAGACATGCTACGGTTGTGGTGAGGTGGGCCACTACAAGAGGAACTGTCCTAAGGCAGCAGGCACCGGCGGTGTGGGACGAGTTTTGGCAATAGGCCACGATGAAGCTGTAGCTGACCCAACTATAGTTGCTGGTACGTTCCTTCTTGATAATTCATATGCATGCATATTATTCGATAGTGGAGCAGAGAGAAGCTTCATGAGTCAAAATTTTATTCATTTACTTAAACCTAAGCCTAGCAAGTTAGAAAAATCATTCACTGTAGAGATGGCCAATGGAAAAACCGAAAACAGTAACTGCATATACATGGGCTGTACGTTAACTTTAGACGGCCATTCTTTTCTAATCAATCTCATGCCGGTCCAAATTAAAAGTTTCGATGTCATAGTCAGCATGGATTGGTTGAGTCTTCTTCGCGCCGACATCATGTGCTTTGAGAAAGCAGTCCGTCTTAATCTCCCTAACAACAAAACATTAGTTATCTACGACGACAAATCTAGTACAAACCTTCGCATCATTTCGTGCATCCAAGCTCGAAAGTGCTTGCGGAAGGATTGTCAAGCATTCCTAGCGCACATCGTTGATACAAGTCAAGAACTGAAGGACATCAAGAACATCTCGGTAGTATGCGACTTTCCCGATATCTTTCCAGAAGAACTACCAGGATTACCACCGCAACGCCAAGTCGAGTTCAGAATCGACTTAGTTCCAGGGGCTACCCCAGTAGCGAAGTCGCCTTATCGTCTCGCACCAGCAGAGATGCAGGAACTTTCCAGTCAACTTAATGAACTCCTTCAAAAAGGATTCATAAGACCAAGTTTCTCACCTTGGGGAGCACCAGTCTTGTTTGTAAAGAAGAAAGACGGATCGTTCCGTATGTGCATTGACTACAGAGAGCTGAACAAACTTACTGTCAAGAACCGCTATCCTCTACCCCGTATTGACGACCTATTCGATCAACTTCAAGGAGCGAACTACTTCTCAAAGATAGATCTACGATCCGGATATCACCAATTACGAGTTCTAGAGGGGGATATTCCTAAGACAGCTTTCCAAACTCGTTATGGACACTATGAATTTGTAGTGATGCCGTTCGGATTAACCAATGCACCAGCAGTATTTATGGACCTAATGAATAGGGTATGCCATCCTTACTTGGTCAGTTCGTCATCGTCTTTATCGATGATATACTTGTCTACTCCCGGAGTGAGGAAGAGCATAGTCAGCACCTACGAAAAGTCCTAGAAACACTGCAAATGGAGAAACTCTATGCGAAGTTCTCTAAATGCGAATTTTGGATTCGAAGAGTCGAATTTTTAGACCATGTTGTTAGCGAGAAAGGTATACACGTGGACCCCTCCAAAATTAAGGCCATTGAGAACTGGTCGGCACCAAAGACACCTACAAAAATTCGTCAATTTCTAGGTCTCGCTGGCTACTATCGCAGATTCATAAAGAACTTCTCTAGCATTGCAAAACCTCTTAATACATTAACCCAGAAAGGCGTGGCCTTTGACTGGGAAGCGAAACAAGAGAAGGCATTCCAGACGCTAAAACAGGCCTTGTGCACCGCACCGATACTATCCCTCCCCGAAGGGATAGAAGACATTGTAGTGTATTGCGATGCATCAAATCAAGGACTTGGTTGTGTTCTTATGCAGAGAGGGAAGGTTATTGCTTATGCCTCCCGACAGCTTAAGACACACGAAGTGAACTATACGACACATGATCTCGAGTTAGGAGCAGTGGTATTTGCTCTGAAGATCTGGAGGCACTATTTATACGGAACAAAGAGTACTATTTTCACCGATCACAAGAGCCTTCAACATATTTTCGATCAAAAGGAACTCAACATGCGACAACGACGATGGGTTGAGTTACTAAATGACTACGAATGCGAAATTCGTTATCATCCTGGCAAGGCCAACGTAGTAGCTGACGCCCTCAGTCGAAAGGAATACACCGGTCGGAGGGTCAAATCTCTGACCATGACTATCCATTCCCACTTATCCACACAAATTAAGGAGGCACAAATGGAAGCTTTGCAACCTGAAAATGTGGCGGGTGAATCCCTGCGAGGAATGGAAAAGAATCTAGAAGTCAAGGGTGGCGGAGCCTACTATCTCATGGACCGAATCTGGACCCCGAAACATGGTGGTTTCAGAAACGTAGTCATGACCGAAGCTCACAACTCAAGGTATTCCGTTCACCCGGGTTCAGATAAAATGTATCTGGATCTTAAGAAACTGTACTGGTGGCCTAACATGAAAGCAGAAATTGCTACCTTCGTGAGTAAATGTCTTACTTGCGCTAAGGTTAAGGTCGAGTATCAGAAACCGTCAGGATTACTACAAAAACCAGAGATACCAGAATGGAAATGGGAGCGGATTACTATGGACTTCATAACCAAGTTACCCAAGACGACAAGTGGACTCGATACCATATGGGTCATTGTCGACAGATTGACCAAATCCGCGCATTTCCTACCCATCAAGGAGATTGACAAAATGGAGAAGCTTACAAGAACTTACTTAAGAGAAGTAGTGCGACTGCATGGTGTTCTGATATCCATTATCTCCGATCGAGATAGTAGATTCACTTCAAGATTCTGGCAGTCACTACAAAGTTCCCTGGGGACTAGGCTAGACATGAGTACAGCCTACCACCCACAAACAGACGGGCAAAATGAGAGAATGATACAGACTTTAAAAGATATGCTGAGAGCCTGTGTGATTGACTTTGGAAAGGCATGGGATATTCATTTACCCCTTGTCGAATTTTCATACAACAATAGTTATCATACAAGCATAAAGGCTGCTCCGTTTGAAGCCCTCTATGGTCGAAAGTGCAGATCCCCTCTGTGCTGGACTGAAGTTGGCGATACCCAGTTAACTAGAGGAAGAATTCCGGAAAGCACTCTCACCGGTCCGGAAATCATACGAGAAACGACAGAGAAGATCGTTCAGATTCGTGAACGATTGAAAGCCTCTAGAGATCGATAGAAAAGCTACGCTGACCAAAGGAGGAAACCTTTGGAATTCCAGGTAGGAGACCACGTCTTATTAAAGGTCTCACCGTGGAAGGGTTTAATACGCTTTGGAAAGCGTGGGAAACTAAATCCAAGATACATAGGGCCTTTCGAGATTCTTGCCAGAATCGGCCCTGTGGCTTACAAGCTTAACCTACCGCGTGAACTTAGTAACATACATCCAACCTTCCACGTCTCGAACTTGAAAAAGTGTCTGTCCGATGAGACTCTTGTTATTCCACTCGACGAGATCGAGATCAACGAGAGCCTCAACTTTGTGGAAGAACCAGTAGAAATCATGGACCGAGAGGTCAAACAAACAAAACAAAGTCGCATACCCATCGTGAAGGTTCGCTGGAACGCCAAGCGGGGACCTGAATTCACATGGGAACGCGAAGATTAGATGAAACAAAAGTACCCTCATCTCTTTCATGTTCACTAGTATCTTTACTAATTTAAATTTCGGGACGAAATTCCCTCTAACGGGGGGATGATGTGACAACCCGATATTTCAACTCTTTGTAATGACCTAAAAAGTCAAGTATTGTAGCTACTTTTGAAATAATGAAATTAACTTCGAAGATGAAATATGTAAAAATCTTTATAAGAATATCTATTATGTTAGACATTGTGTCAAGGTTTGCATAAATACTAAGAACACTAAAATCCGAGTTACAACGAAGAAGTTATGACCATTCTAAGATTTCCGACAAAACCGACAACACCGATTAAACGGAAAACGCGAAGTTTCAATACGATAGCATTTAGCCTTAGGTATCTAAATGAAAGTTATAGATAACATTAAACCGTGAGCGTACACAAAAAGAACGTCCAAATCTGACTTCGTATGAGGAAGTTATGATTTTTCCAAGATCCGAATATAGCAGTAGACAGCTAAAAACTCGAAATAGAGCTCGAGAGACTTTTGACCAAAACAAACTAAATGAGAATCGAAGGTCTCAACATTTATAGCGTAACAGCGAAAAGTCTGACGAAAACGGACATCGGATGAAGAAGTTATGGATTTTATACGGACTTTTCGTGTCCCGGCCCGTTAAAAATAAATAATTAAAAATAAAGTCAAAATTTTCCGATGAAGTCTAAACGAAAGTTGTAGATCATATTTTTAGCTACGCGTGCATATAAAGAACGTCGAAAACGGAGCTTGTACGCGAAAGTTATGGATTTTACAAGTTCGGGGTCCAAAATCCGAGGCTGTCAGGCCTCCCCACGACGTGGCAATGTTTTGCCGCGACCCGGCAGGTGACTGAGGGCGTCCAATCCATGGAAGAGGATAGGCTTGCTCTCCACGACGTGGCCAACCCTAGCCACGACGTGGCACTCAAAAATACCCCTATAAATAGAACTCTTGGGGTGCTGGGTTTAGGTGCTCCATTCTTCCATCTCTCGTGCTGAAATTCTACGGTTAAGCTCCCGAAGCCCTTCCGAAGCCCCGGTTTTCACACTCAAGTTCCGAAGGAAGGTTCTACTCTCCCGAGATTCCCAAGATTCCCGAGAATCCTGAGAAAATCGACTTTCACGAGCCGAAGTTCTGCTCGATTTTCTTCTCGTTTTCCCCAATCAATCAAGTGAGTTTCATACCCCTTAATCAACCTTTTTAAATATTCTAAATGCTTTTATATGCTCTCAAGGGGGGGGGGGGAATACAAGTAAACACACGAGTATTATCGTGTGTTACATAAACAATTATTTTATGTGCTTTTATATATCCAAATCGCATGTGATTTATAAACTATATAAGGAACTTTTATATATACAAAATATTTTATATTCCATCCTTTGAAATATAAATTGTTGTAATGCATGTATAAACTAAACATTTTCTTAGATTATATGTATACTTGTCTATCTTAGACTCTACACCAAAAATCTATGTTTTCATAACAAATGATTCATTTTCTAGGTATTTCTAAACAAACGAGGCACACTTTTAGAAAACTATAATAAGTATAGCTTTACAAACAAATTTCTAACTCTTATGTACTAGAAACATGAATTTCAAGAAGTCACTTTCGTATACAAGAACAAATGAAACTTTTTAACAAGTAGATCTGTTTTTATACCACAGTTTTTTGAGACGCTAACTTCACGTACGTTCGAGTACACATTTCAAGTCCTGTATTATATACCAGAATCCCTTGGAGGGGGAGCATGGTGTTTGTGTATAGATCTATACGGGCTTGACAACCCGCGCCCTGACTGTTAGCTGCAGTCCACCGTTTGGGGTGACAAACGTTATAACATTCCAACGCCTGAAGAACATTGTGTATAGGCATTCCGAGTCAATAGTATGGTTATAAAACTCACATGGGGTATTAAAAATGCATTCATTTACAAGGTTTTCAAAACACATTGGTTATTTTACACTTACATACATTTTGGAAACAAACATTGGTCTTGAGAGAAGGCTACTTTTATACTAGTAGAAAATATAGGATTTTCTAAACACAAACAAACAAAGACAAAACATTTCATTTCATACAAACATTGTCACTTAAATACTTATGAAACTCACCAGCTTAAATGCTGATCTACTCTTTCAAAATTACTTGTATGTCCCAAGGAATCAGTAATTTCAGGTATCATTATGCTTTTGATGAAGGGATGCTGCGGCGCCAGTTTAATCTCGTATTTTGGCATCATATTGTAATTGGTTTTGAACATGTAACTTTTGACAAATGTAAACTTTCAATTATATATATGATGGTTGTATTGCTTTCTTTACTATGTATCTATTTGTTACGCTACCACATGAAGTCATCCGCCCCCGAACGTTTCCGCCGTTCAGGTTTGGGGGTGTGACACTAGATCATGGGTCTAACATCAGTTTACCTTAGATGATGTGTTTCTTGATGAAAATCCTTAGACTTCAAGCCAAATTTTCGAGATTTTTGGATGAAGAAGAGTGGATGATTTTTGAGTGATTTAGGGAGAATTTTGTTGTGAAGTGTGTGTGTTTAGGGTTTGGGGGACTCTCGGACGAAAGGAAAAAGAAGAGGGAGAGGGTGCATGGAAACATGAGTAAGGCTTGGATGCATGATGAATAATGGCCTAGTTACCCACAAAATAACCATGAGGTGGCTAGCAAAAGTCAAACCTTCTTCTTGGGTTTGTCTTGGGCCGAGAATGGAGAGGTAAAAGAGAATGTTTGGGCCTTAAATGCTTAGGCCTAATTTTCATGGTTATGTTGAGTGATTTTTGGTTTAAATAAATATAAATGTGGTTTTATGACCTATTAGGGCTAAATTAGGTTAATTATGGCCCAATATGGTTCATTTAAATAATTTATTTCATTCTACGCCCAATATGGCCCAAAATATTGAAATAAATGGAAGTGGGTCCAATTAGAGCCCATTCAAGAGTTCTAAGCCCAAGATAGTCCATTTGGAAGCTTATTGGTCCATTGGGCCCAATACGAAAATCCTAGTCCAAAATGGATTTAAACAAGGATTTCTAAGGTTTCCAATTGTTTGTTGACTATTTGCAGTGCTTGCATGAAGTGTTTGATTGAAAATTTGTTGTAATAGAGTAAGCATCATACATGCTTTCATGTTTTTGATTCATAATTGACATAAGTGTTGTAGTTACAAGGCACAAAAGTTTCTAGTTGTGACATGGTTCTACTACTTGCTGAATTATACACAAAGACACGTTGTATACCATCAAGTTACTGATGCATTTTCATGCAATCAATGCACAACCAACTCATAGGCAACAACTCATATCTCTAGGTTTGAAGACTTATATGATATTACCGTATCACGATCACTCGAGATAAATTCGATGAAGTGATGCAAGTAAGCGTGGGTTTATTCCAATACATGCAAAAGATAGTAACACCTTACTCATAAATAAACACACCTGATATCTGCTGACTATGCTCAAAGCGAAGGCCACATCAGGGCGGGTACAAGTCATAGAATACATGATTGAGCCAACAACGGAAGCATATGATAATCGACTCATCTCATCTATCTCAGCCTCTGTACTCGGGCTTTGAGCCTTGCTCAGTTTGGCATTGCTTTAGATCGGTAATTCTCCTTTCTTGGAATTTTGCATGTTGAACCATTTGAACACCTTATCCAAGTAGGTACTCTGACTAAGTCCAATTAGTCTTTTACTCCTGTCTCTTAATATCCTTATCCCTAGGATATAGGTAGCCTCTCCAAGATCCTTCATAGCAAAACACTTCCCAAGCCTGGACTTCACCTCTTGCAAGGTTGGGATGTTGTTTCCTATTAGCAGTATGTCATCCACATATAGCACCAAGAAGCTAACTATACTCCCACTAGCCCTGACATACACACAAGACCCATCTTCACTTCTCGACAAACCAAACTCTTTGACTTTCTCATAGAAATAAAGATTCCATCTGCGAGGTTCTTGTTTCAATCCATAGATGGGTTTCGCAAGCTTACACACTCTATTAGGGTCCTCTGTGCTAACAAAACCCTCTGGCTGACTCATGTAAACATCCTCAGCCAACTTCCTACTAAGGAAAGCGGTTTTGACATCCATTTGCCATATCTCATAGTCATGAAATGTAACAATGGCTAACATAACCCTAATAGACTTAATCTTTGCTGCTGGTGAAAATGTCTCATCATAATCAACTCCGGAGTTTGAAAAGCCCTTTGCAACCACTCGCGCCTTATAAGTGTGTACATTACCATAAATGTCAGACTTCATCTTGAAGATCCATTTGCACCGATTGTCTTACGACCTGGTACATTGTCAACCAAGTTCCAAACTTGATTGTCATACATGGAATCTATCTCGCTGTCCATAGCCTCTTTCCATATAGCAGCCTTAGGGCCTGCCATGGATTCAGTGTAGCTGTTAGGTTCATCCAGATTTACCAGTATGCAATAACTGATAAGTGTATCACCTTTGTTAGAACGTTGTTCTATCAGGATCGATTGATTCTAAGCATACAAACAAATAAGTATGTAAAAGTGAACACGAATATGGCTTGAATACGTTGAATGATTAATGCTTCAACACCTCAGAAGAGCTCGACAAAGAACTTCAATCGTAGAGGTGTTTAGGGTTACAAAACAAAAGCGTAATAATTACTCGTCTCATTAATATGCATACATGCATGCATATATATAGCAAAACCCTATTAACTAATCTAGATAATCACGGATGGACAGGCCCAATCCGGATATAACACAAAAAGCCCAAGACGCAACACAATTAGTCCTAGCAATCTCCCCCTTTGCGTCTTTGGGACTGAAACTTCAACTTTTTTTAACAACTGCAGACTTCTTCAAAGTCTTGAATATCCACGAGATGATAGCCAAAAGATGGTACCGAAAAGTAATATTCCAACGAAGCATATCAGTGAAAATTTTCTTGTCAGCTTTCGAGTTCTGCTTGCACCGATGTATCAAGTTGATAATGTGCTCCAAGCAGTCAGTAGAAAACAAATGTTTATCTACCAGA
Organism: Lactuca serriola; assembly: GCF_051521515.1. Taxonomy (NCBI): domain Eukaryota; kingdom Viridiplantae; phylum Streptophyta; class Magnoliopsida; order Asterales; family Asteraceae; genus Lactuca; species Lactuca serriola. The sequence continues at coordinate 130,341,666 of NC_136416.1, read as the reverse complement.
GCAAACAAAAACTTGTGAGCTTCGCCTTTCATGAACATCACAGTAAGATTCGTTGAATCTATTTGTCCTATCTTCATCTTATTCACATCCCCTGGTTTCGGTGTAATCTTGACTGTTGGATTTTTGTTCATCACCTTTGCTATCTCCTGATCCATAGTAGCAACTTCATGGATGTAGGAGGCCAACATTCTATTGAGATGTTCTAAAATAGGCTCATATTCCACATGATTAGTGAGCAGAATGTTGTATAGCAGAATCCAATCATGGGGGTTGAGATTGGGAAGGTCTGTAAGAGAGGTAGTAGACACCGAGTTTGCTGAACCACGAGTGATCTTGAAATTGATGTTGATAAATCTCCCTGCAGGCGAAGGTTTGAGTACCTTGACTGTAATGATCTTTTGTGTGCTCCAAGTCAAGTATTGCGGTTGCCCATACTTCAAGTAAAAGTCTATCAGCTCACGATCAACCTTCGGGTGAGGGAAAGGAACCTCAACAGTCATTTCAAAACAATGGAAAGTGAAAGCCTTCTTTGTAATTGGCATGTCGAACTGCGAGTCCTTGGAGTTATCACAATCAAACAAAGCAACTGGTTCCAACCAATAGACAGAAGGAAACTCAATCGCCATATTGATAAGTGTCTCTTTCGTCCACAAGGGAAACAAAGCCTTCTTGCAGTTGAAGGCATTTTCTTCTTCTTTGTTTCTCTTTTCCTTCACCTCTGCTTCCTCTGCTACTTTCAAATTTTCATCCAACTCTCTGTATCTTTTCTTTCATTTGAGAGCTTCAGCAATGGTTTCTTCTACATCACTTTCACTTTCATCAATGGTCTCCTTTCGCTTTGCTTGTGAACCAGAACCTGAAGCTACATTATCCTTCAGTTCGGTTGTGACTCTTGGTTGAGCATCTTCTATTTTCATAATTATTATTCGTTGAACAACACGAGCACTACTTTCTCCCCCTTGTTTTGGAGGTATGAACCCCTCCGAAACACCCTTCATTTCATGCAGCATGGGCAGGAAGGAGTTTGGATGTGAGATGATTACGAATTGTAAGTGTTAAAATAGGATCATGAGCACCAAGCAAATTGGTCAACAAGTCCTTCACCTCACCCGCACAGCTCTTATACACAGCCCGTTGGGTCTTCAACAAAGAAATTTCTTTCTTTGCATGGGCTAGCTTCACCTTCTGGACTTCTATGGTGGAAGATTGTTTGGCAAGTTCAGCCTTCAAAGCACTTTCGGTTGCCAGGTTAGCTTGAAGAGAGTCAAAACGAGAATCCGCTGAGCTTATAAAAGAAGTGATCTCGGTTTGGAGCGATGAGCGTACAACATTGAACTTAGTGCTTTCTTCTTAAAGGGACTTAGAAAAGGAGTCCACAGAGGACTGTACTTTCACTGCATTGGTGTCAACATGAGCTTTCAAAGAGTCAAGGAAGATCTGAGTGGTGTGAACAACCTCAGTAGCCTTTTTTGTTTCCTTTTTACAAGAAGAAGTAGATTTTTCAATGGCCTTTGTGTATTGATCGATGGCAGTCTCGAGGAAGGCTTTAAGAACAACACCACTGTAAGCTTTACTGTCGTCAAGTAAGCGATCAAGCTTCTCATGAATTTCCTGTAAATGTTGAGTTGTGACTGGAGCATCAATATCATCATCAGTCGGAAGCCAGTATGAACTGAAATAAGTAGAGTCATATTCATCATTTTCTCTACCAAGGGTAGCACCAGAATCAGTGGAGTTGATAGGGGAAAGAGGTTTAGTGATGACAGGAGTTTCTGTTATAGTGGTTGCCCCCGTATCAGATACATTAACATTCACTGTGGGGTTAGGAATTGTAGTGGTTGTGGATTCTGTAAGGATTGGAGATGATAAAGGAGTTGTGGAAATAGGAATGGAAGTAATTTGAGGTGGTGGTGGTAAAGTTGTTTCTTGATATGTGACTGGTGGAATAATAATAGGAACAGAGAGGGGTATGGTCTGTTTCGGTGATTGAGGTGGTGCTGGAATTCTGTTGTGATTGGGAGATTCGGTTGAAGTAGGTGAACGGGGAGGACTGTTCCCTCTTGGTGAGTCATGATGACTTTCCTCTTCTTCATTGTCATCGTCATGTTCTGAGCGTGGAGGAGTGGGACTCTTAGACCTTCGTTCCATCTTCTTTATCTTCTTTTTCTTTTGCTGAGAAGAATCCCCTTCACCAGTCTTGCTTTTCGTGGACTTGGAGGACTTAGACTTTCCTTCCTCAGTGGGTTCTTTCTTGGAGATCCTCTTCCTGTAACGTCCCAAATTTAAGACTAAAAATTTCTTTAAATAAAACATCCCTTAAATTAAAATCATCGATTCAAAACATAATCAGAGTAATAGTTTTCAAAACACATTTTCGTTATCAGAGTAAACATTCCCAGGCTGTCTAATCTATGGTGTGTGCCATGCGATAACCCCGAGCTCTTCCCTCCGCTACCGGAAGTACCTGAAACCAAAACTGAAAACCGTAAGTACGAAGCTTAGTGAGTTCCCCACCCTACCACATACCATGCATAACCACATACTGCACGCCCGCTAACCTGGGCCTCGCCCCTACCTCGGGCCTCGCCCGCTGCAACGGCCCCGCCTGGCTTCGAGCCCCGCTCGGATACAGATCTGTTTCACTTAGGCCTCGCCTGTCACAGGGCCTCGCCCGCTAACATATAATAGCACATAATCATATCACAACACATAAACCAAACACATACTAACAGATCCTATCCGAAGGCCTCGCCTATCTTGGGCCTCGCCCTTATCCTGCTACTGATGAGTCATGGAACCCCATCCATGCTCCTACTGATAGTGAGATACAAGCCCAACCCACACTCACTCTTTCCCCAACTTGGGCCTCGCCCCTGATCTGCTGCTGATGAGATGTGGAACACCATCCACACTCTGCTATTGGTGAGATACGGGACCTCGCCCACACTCACCTCCGTACCAGGCACATACAAGTATCACACAGACAACAAGTATAAACTATCACATAAACCATTCCTTGGGCACCCGCCCGCTATCATTGGACCTCGTCCTGAAAATCATGCTAGCATACTGTGCCTAGGGCTATCCCCCGGGTCTTCTACTCATAACTACATGGGCCGACATTGTGGCCGTAGACCCATTCACACAAAGGGAAACTCACTTGCACTGGCTGAACTCGATGATGATCCCACTAGCTACTGCCCGGCAGCTTACTGAACTCCTACTCCTCTAGCTCCCCTTGCTACCAATATCAATGCAACACTTAGTCTAACTGACCCCCGACAGTCAACCAAGTCAACTCTAGTCAAGGTCAAAGTCCTGGTCAAAGTCAACCTTCTAGGTCAACCATACTCGCTGAGTCTACCTACCGACTCGCCGAGTTCATGTGCCTAAAGTCCTTACAATCGCGACTCAACTCGCCGAGTTTACCAATTTCCGAGTCCTGACCTGTCCAACTCACCGAGTCTCCACTCGACTCACTGACTCGAGTTTCAACTCGAAGGGTTTGGGGGTTTCACGACCTGACTCGCCGAGTCCAAGAACAGACTTGCCGAGTCCAAGGCAATCTTCAACAGACTCGCCGAGTTGTTCTTCAAACTCGCCGAGTTCCTACCCAACTTCATCCAAATCGACGAGTTGTTCATCCCACTCGTCGAGTTCCTCCTCATCTTCATGATACTTGTCGAGTCCACTAAAAGGACTCGTCGAGTCCATTCAGATCTACATACATGCAGAGGACTTTTAACTCATGCATGGACTCCAAACTGTAGATCTACCCTTCCCAAGCCTATTCCTCACGTAAAGTTGCAAACTTTACGTGTAGAGAAGGAGATCTAGGCAAAATACACCATAAACTAGGGTTTAAGGCAAGGAGGCTCCATAATCAACTCAAGGGCTGAAACTTTATGCTTCTCAAGACCATAATATGGCTGGATCTGAAGTAGCAACTCCAGATCCGGCTTCTAACTCAAATGGATGACTATCCATTGCTTAAAAATCCCCAAATCTCACAACCATAGAAGATCTAAAGGAAAGAAACGACTTATTACCTTCAATAACTCAGAAAGGTTCCACAAACTCCAGATCTAAGGCCAATCCTTGAAGCTTCAATGATTTCCCTCTTTCTTCTTCCTTCAATTTACCCAAAAATGGCTTGGAAGCTTGAATGCACAACAATGGGGGCTTCGGGTTCGTTTTATGTATGAGGGAGGCTCTAAGGAACCCTAAGGGAGAGAATAAAGAGCTTAAATAGCGCCCAAAGTCCCAGATTTAGGGTTTTCCTCGTACAGACCAGACTCGCCGAGTCTCCTTAGCTGACTCGCCGAGTCGGTCACTTACTCCTCGACCCGGATCCCGCTCCGACTCGCTGAGTTCCTCCTTGGACTCGCCGAGTCACCCCCTAAACTTAGGGTTTCCTTTCCTTTCTTGGCCTTTCTAACTTTGGGTGTTACACTTCCCTTGGTTGTTAGGCTTGTCCAAGGTATCTAGGGCAGCCTGCTGTTCTGGAGAAAGAACTCTTGGTCCAATGGGAGGAAGGTTCCGATATTCAGCCATAACATTACATCGGTCTGTAACACCCCTATACATGGACTCAGGAATTGATCCATTGTGAGGAAACTTAAGTGGATCCGAAAGAATGATCTTCTTCATGTGGAAGGTAGCGATAGAGGCAAGCAGAGCATCCTTCATAACCGGAATCTCCAAAGAATTGATTGCTTTCCTCGTAATCAGAGTCTAAAATCTTCCACCAGATACTTCAGAATGCCTCGTTGATGTGTTGAGGCTCTGCACCACCTAAGACCAGATTATTGACCCATAATCAAGATTGATCCCGTTGTAAAGTCCATAAAGAAGGGTAAGGAAACCCTTGCTGGTACTGTCTGAACCACCACTTCGTTCTGCTAGACCCTTAATGAGTAGAGTGAGCAATCCATTCCATTGAGATGGTAAACAAGAATTCTTGACTTTGGTAATGGTGGTTAGTACATCGGTATACCCCATCTCATAAAGCATCGAGAATAGTTGAGTCGTCGTAATAAAATCCGGCGAGATAACTGAGGAATCGACAGCAAGATTCAAAATCGAACAAAACTTCACCTTCGAAACAGATGCCTTCTTATCGTGGATGACAAAGTAGATGCGTTCTTTGTTTTTGCCATATGTTGCAGTGGAATAAACTTGAGATAAGAGCAACATTGGGACAGATTCAACCTGTGTTAGGGCTAACACTAGCGGTGAGTACTTCAAACATTCTACTACTTGCAACATATATGCATCATACAAAAACGGATTAAGTTCGATGATCATATTTTGATTGGGTTTGATTGAAAGCAATGTTGAAGAATCCGTTTGATCATGAACGGATGAAAAAGTTGCCATTGTTGATCGAAGAAGGAAGATGAACAGTTTATACTTGTCCTGTAAGTTTGAGAGAATTTGTTGCTGGTAAAAGACAAATAAAACGAGAAACCCTTTATATACCATTGCCAGGAGAGAGAAAAATCATGATGATAATGACGTGATCTCTGAAACGTCACCTGAAAAAGCGTGATGTGACAGTGTGGTTACTCCCAGGTGTACGTCAGCACGCATAGGTATAGAGACCGTTCAAATTCATACGCCTAAAGATTATCTTCAATCGTTGTTTGAAATTCCATGATAACCCCTTGTTTGGCTCCAATAGAGAAAACAAAATTCAAACCAATCAGTAACCAGAATGTGGGAAAATTGAAATTTTCGTGCATTAGTGTGACAAAGATAAATAAATAAAGAAAATGTGTATGGGGTGTGAGTGATGTCTCATTAGAAGACAAAAAGCAAGGGATTCCAGGCAAGAATCACTTCCTTCAAAGTTAAGAGAGACTTGAAGTGCTTGAGTGGTTTCCCGATAAATACGATCAATTGTTTGTTAATAGACATTGAAAGGCTTCTTTTAATTATAAGGCTTAGGGTAGCTTATCTTCAACCGAACTTCGAGTCTTAACATAAGACCGAACATGGGAAGAAGTACTTGTGAGACCGATGTGGTCTGTTGAACAAGTAGGTTGGATATAAGTTGGAGTAACAAGTAAGGTAATAGAAATCTCAAAAACAAAATAAACTGGGTCTTTTGGGGAAGAAAAGCCTTGGTGTTAGACAATTTCAGAAAAGACCACACAAAAATAAAAAGAGATTTCATTAAGTAACCAGTAAGTTCTTGAATAATTAATTCACCGTCAATTCATTATTGGTGTTGGATATTGGGTTTCACTCAGCACATGGTATATGTATCTAAGATCACAAACACAAATGTTGTGTAACCTTAAACCTCAGTGGTAAGGACCGAGAGTCTCAAGGGTTACAATGGTGAACCGAAAGTAAATGGAGAATATAAGGGAGGTGGCTATAGAACCGAAAGTACCTTCTGCTAGATAGATGTGACAAAGCAGAAAAACTCTTATCTCATATGAGAAGAGTAAGGTAGCTCTAGACCGAGTAGATGTGATCAGCATGATTGGGAAGAAACGATAGGTATAGATTGAATCATTAAGGCTTGCTCAAAGTCATAGAGACTTAGGTCAACATGCAGCAACATGCTTCTAGGGACCCTTAACTAGTTTGTATTGAAATGAAATATACCTACCTTAGATCCACATTCTATTGTACTGGTACTTTTATCACCTAAGAAGAACAAAGAAACACACCACACAAACGAAACAAACAAAAAATATTTTTGAAATTTTGGAATTTTCTGAAAAAGAATAAAAACAGAAACATAAAATATTTTTGGATTTTTGAAATTTTCTGAAAAAGAATAAAAACAGAAAGATAAAATATTTTTGGATTTTTGAAAGTTTCTGAAAAAGAATAAAAACAGAAAGATAAAATATTTTTGGATTTTTGAAATTTTCTGAAAAAGAATATAAACAGAAAGAAGAATAATTAAATTTAAATCGAATTAAAGACGAGAGAAAAGAATGTACAGGATATACAACTGAAACCTGATCTTAGATGAGTGAAGCGAAATAGACCGAGCGATCGGTTCATTTCGGTTCCTTAAAATTCTAGAGCCGAAATAGACCGAGCGTTCGGTTCATTTCGGTTCCCGAAAATTAGGGAGCCGAGATAGACCGAGCGGTCAATTCATTTCAGTTCCCTAAAATTCCAGAGCCGAAATAGACCGAGCGGTCAGTTCATTTCGGTTCCTGAAAATTATGGAGCCGAAATAGACCTAGCGTTCGCTCCATTTCGCTTGTCTAATTTTTAGTGAGAGATTTGAGGATTCGGGACCGACTCTCCTTCCATCATGCCTAAGCCTTGTAAAATTTTGTTAAAGGTAGCTTCAGGTAAGGCTTTAGTAAAGATGTCAGCCAGTTGATCAGCAGATCGAACAAAGTGTACTTCCACATTCCCATCTTCTACATGATCCTTGATGAAATGATATCTAAGTGCAATGTGCTTGGTTTTTGAATGTCGCACTGGATTGTGACAAATCCTAATTGCACTTTCGGAGTCATAATAGAGAGGGATCTTCTTCATACTTAGCCCATAGTCTCTCAGTTGACTTTGAATCCATACCACTTGAGAAGTGCAAGATGTTACAACTATATACTCAGCTTCGGCTGTGGATAGTGAAACACAGGTTTGTTTCTTGGACTGCCAGCTAACAAGTTTCCCGTCAAGAAATTGGCATCCACCTGTAGTGCTCTTTCTGTCCAGTCCACATCCTCCTAGATCAGCATCAGAAAAGGCGTGAATGAAGAATCCAGATCTTGCAGGATGCCAGAGACCGAGAGATGAGGTTCGCTTCAGATAACGAAAAATACTCTTTATTGCCACCATGTGAAGTTCTCTTGGATTGGCTTGAAACCTGGAACAATAACAAACAGAAAACATAAGGGACCCTATCATTTGACGATATAGTCTTATGTCCACAGCAGGTTTTTCTAGAGATGGAGTTAACTTAGTGTCAAATGCCATATGAACCTTCACTTTTGAATCACCTTGCATTCCGAATTTCGTCAGTAAGTTCTTTGTATAGGCCTCCTAGTTGATAAACATACCTTCTAGTCCCTGTCTAATATTTAAACCAAGGAAAAAATTAATTAGACCCATTGCGCTCATTTCAAATTTAGTCTCCATCAATTTCCTGAACTCAGCTGTTAAGCTAGGATTTGTGGAGCCGAAGATGATATCATCAACATAAATCTGAACAATCATCAGATGTTCACCTTCCTTCTTACGAAAGAAGGTTGGGTCAACCGAACCTTGCTTAAAATTTGACATTTTCAAAAAGCGAGTTAGTGTTTCATACCAGGCCCTCGGTGCTTGCTTTAATCCATAGACAACTTTATCTAGCACATAGCAATGATTAGGGTATTTTCGTTCACAAAACCCGGCGGTTGCTCAACATAGACTGTTTCTTCTAATTCTCCATTCAAGAAAGCGCATTTGACATCCGTTTGGAAAACTTCAAAGTTTTTATGAGCAGCATATGCCAAGAAGATTCTAACTGATTCCAACCTAGCTACTGGAGCGAAGGTTTCCTCATAATCTATCCCTTCCTCTTGGCAATATTCTTTCACCACCAACCGAGCCTTGTTGCGAATGACGTTTCCTTCTTTGTCTAATTTATTTCTAAATACCCATTTCAAGCCAACTACAGAAGCATCTTTCGATGTAGGAATCAACCTCCAAACTCGGTTGCGTTCGAACTCATGGAGCTCATCCTGCATTGCTTGAACCCAATTGGAATGATCAATTATAACATTTACAGTTTTCGGCTCAATTTTGGAAATAAACGAATTAAACATACAAAATTCAACTTTAGAGAATAATGCAGTTTGTTTCACTTTCAGTTGAGAACGAGTAAGAACTTTTTCAGAAGATTCACCAATGATCTGTTCCTTGGGATGGTCCTTTGTCCATTTTACTAACGGAGGATAGTTTGGATCATATTCTGGATTCAATTCAGCTTCCACCTCTTCTTCAAATTCTGATTGATCATCCTCGCCTTCGTCAGTTGCATTCTCTTTCTCTTTCTCCCCCTCGACTGGCGAAGTGTAATCTCTGTCAGCATCAGAGTCTGCAGTTCCTGTGGAAGTTGGTTTCTCCCCCTCGATTGAACTACTACTTGTTGGTTTTGGATCAGTACTTTCCCCTTCATCTACACCTTTATGTGTTGGGGAGGGAATAGGATTCTCGCCCTTAACAGAGACTTCGGTTGTCTTTGGTGCTGTGGAGCTTTCCCCCTTGAACTTTGAATCTTTGTTTGGAGAGCCATTTGATGACGTAGCACCTTTAGGTTCACTTTCCATCTCTTTAGCAGCTTCGTCTATGACCTTTTTGAGATTATTGATTTTGTTATCTGTTGCTTTCGCCTCTGAATGAATCGCTTTCTCTGGTTCATCAAACAACTGAATGTATTCCTCGAACAAGTTGGATATTGGAACCGAGACTTGTCCAGATTCTAGGAATATGTCACCTAGGTCACCTTCAGTCCTCCGAACCTTCTTCATATAATTGTCATCAAAGGTGACATAATAAGTCTCTTCAATTCTTTTGGAGCGTTTATTCAACACTCTGTATGCTTTTGATGACAGAGAATAACCCATAAATATTCCCTCATCGACTTTGATGTCAAACTTATTTCGGTTCTCTTTAGAGTTGAAAATAAAGCACCTTGAACCGAATATGTGGAAAAATTTGACATTAGGCTTCCTATTATTTAAGATCTCATATGGAGTAATTGAGAATCTTTTGTTGAGCAAGGACCGATTCTGAGTGTAGCAAGCAGTGGCAATTGCATCAGCCCAGAAGTATAATGGAAGTGAGGCAAAACTAAGCATTATTCTGACTGCTTCACATAGAGAACGGTTTCGTCTTTCAACAATCCCATTCTATTGTGGTGTATAAGGGGCCGAAAAGTTGTGAGTTATCCCCTTATCAGTCAGAAAGTCCTCAAAATCCTTGTTCTTGAATTCCAGACCATTGTCACTTCTGATGTTTCTCACCGTCTTCCTCAGCTGTACTTCCACTTGTTTGATAAATGTCTTTAATTTAGGGGTTGCATCTAATTTTTGCTTAAGAAAGAAAACCCAAGTGAAGCATGAAAAATCATCTACAATGACAAGAATGTACTTACTACTACCGATACTCTCAATAGCCGAAGGTCCACACAAGTCAATGTGCAATAGTTCAAGTGCTTCAACTATCTTCGTATTTATGCGTGTGGGGTGGTTCTTTCTGCTCTGTTTGCCCATCTCACATGCAGCACATAGATGCTCCTTATCAAACTTGAGAAGAAGGAGGCCTCGAATGTGATCACCAAGCACCAATTTGTTGATGTCTTTGAAGTTCAGATGCGATAGGCGTCGATGCCATAACTAGCTTTCATCGGTATTCGCCTTTTATAGAAGACAAATAGTTGGTGTACCTCGAATTGGGTTTAGATTCAGAGGGTACATTTCTCCCTTACGTTCAGATTTAAGCAGAACCTTCTTGGATTGTTTTTCAATTATCTCAGACCCCTCATCATCAAATGATACCTTAAAACCTGTGCCCACAACTAATTGTGACACGCTGATGAGGTTGTGTTGCAATTCTTCTACATACGCCACTTTCCTAATCGAGAAGTCTCCATTGGTTGTCATGCCATATCCCTTGATTGTTCCATAGGAATTGTTTCCATACTTTACACACCCACCATCTTTCAGGGACCGAAACTCCCTTAGCTGTTCCTTCCTTCCTGTCATGTGACGCGAGCAGCCACTATCTATGTACCATTCATCATCGAACTGTCGTCACTGATTAACTGCAAATTCAAGCAGATTTAGGAACCCAAAGTTTCTTGGGTCCTGGTGAGTCTTTCACAGAAAAAGGAATTACATCAGAAATATCAACCAAATAAGTTCGTTTAATAAGAGTGATTTGATCTTTTCTTTTAATTGTATATACCTTAATTTTTGTTTTATCTTGTTTAAATTTGAATTCGTTGGTTAGTTTGTTTGATGGCATGTGGCACCTAGGATTAGCTGATGATTGCTTATTATGGATCCTAGTATCAGAAGTTAGCTTTCCTTTTCCCTTGATGTTTGTTTTGAAATTTGCTTTGCTTTGAGGTTTGTTGTAACAGAAATTTGACTGAGGACCAAAACTAGGTTTTGAACTAGTAGGAGGACCGAAACTTGACTTAGGACCGAAACCAGTCTGCGGACCGAAAGTGGACTTTTGGTTTTGAGTGACATTCGGACCAAAACATGACTTTTGGTTCTTAGACTTGGAATAGTAAGAACTTGAGCTGAAAATTTCTTTTACTATTTCCTTTCCCTTGTCCTTTGAGATTTTATTTCGAGGAACATAGTTGAAATTTTATGAATACCAGTAACTCTTTCACTCATTTAGATTCTTTGCATATCTTTGATTTCTCAAGCATTTTTGCTTAGCCAGTTCCTTCTGTGATTTGTGCATGTTGAAGCTTGCCTTTTGCTTGTCTCTTTGAGTTTCGGTTGTTTTGACTCGAGCTTTCAGTTCTTCTTTCGGTTCTATAGGAATTTCTTTGGTTCCACTCGTGCTTGGTTTGTCAGAACTTGAGGGTTTATTTAAGGGTTTAGCTACGTATCTTCCTTTAACTCTCCAAGAGGTCTGCTCAGATAAGCCTACTGTTTCGTCTGTATTATCTATGGGAGCAGACCAGAAGAAATCTTCGCGCCCTTCTGCATTGTCTTTTTCTACCAAGACTCTTAGTTCTGCTGTTTGTCTAGGAGTAACTCCTTTAGCTGCATATACCTGATTTGGCATAATTTGATCCTTTTGAAAAACCACAAATTTTTCTTTGAGTTTCTTTTCCTTATTCTTTGCTAGACGAGTAAATTGATGGGTTTTGAGCATTCTAACACTTCCTAAGTGTACATGCAACCCTAATAACCTTAGATCTATGTTTGTCTAATTATCATGCAAAGTTGAATTCCAAGGTTATATTCCTATCTAGCATACATGGGGAACAATTTTTAACTTGAATGAAAGATAGAATAACTTACCTTGTTGTTGCTTATGTTCCTTGAAACCTTGTGAGCCTAGCACCCCAAGTGTGATGCCTCAAATGCTTAACACAACACCAAATGCTCTTGGAAAGACTTTTAAGAGAATACAAACTTCTTAAAATCGACCTAGCCCTCTTGTTTCATATGTGTAGCCAATTTTGGTGGAGAATGGGACTCTTATATAGTGTTGACACATCTAGGGTTACACCATGTAAACCCTAATGTGTCATGACTCTTCATTTCCATAACCCATGGGTTTGTAACTCCCATGGAGCATCCATGGAGCATCCTATGGGTGGAACCCAACTTGATAATCCATGGAGCCTCTTAGCCCACTATACAAGATATGGATGATTTACATAATCAACCCATATATTTAATTAGTTATCTTTTGATCACTTAATTAATTCTTGATCAAACTAATCAAATAATATTATTAATATATTAGAACTTATAATATATTAATAATCTCCAAGTGTTATTTCTCTCATTTAGTCTATCCAATTGCATGGTGCCATGCAACCTAAATGGACCATGCCGGGTCGGGTCAAGTACTTACCAAAAATAGTTATGGACTTAGACACCTTATCCAACAGTCTCCCACTTGGATAAGTCTAATAACTATAACTCTAGTACTTCAGGAACCGACCGGCAATCATAGCTCTTTCAAGGTCTCTCGGAACTAAGAAGATGATGATACGCCATTTAAGATAAGTGATCATATAATCCTCTGTTCTAGATATCAGCCGGACAAATACATGGAACAATGTCTTACTCATTGTCCAACAGTTTGTTTCCCGATTTCCGATTTGTTTGACAAAGAACTTAAGTGAACACATCAACTTAGTTCTGACCGGGCCCGGTACATAGGTCAAAACAAAATCATCGAGGGGCCCAGATATCAGCTTCTAATCAGTTCATCCCATGCCCTTAGTTAGCAAGGGTATACATCCATGACCATACGTACCAGTTAGACTGCTAGTAATCTACCATATGGGTAGTTTAGGAAGATACTAGAACAATTATTAGAACGCGATATCATACAATGAGTCAGTTCATTCATGAGTCAAAACTTTCTAGAACAGTACAGTACATTACATATACAACTATACTAGGAAGAGAACATATATAACTATACTAGAATGATTACATTACTATACTTGCTAGGTAGAGAGCACGTACATTACAACTAGAACAGTACAGTACATTACATATACAAGAATACGTTAATAATAGTGATTTAAATCGGAGCATGACTTAAATGTCATGGCCCGAGTTGTAGCCACAGTCTCTTGAAGGGAGAGCGTGAGTTTGCGTATAGATCTGTAATGGATTGACTATCCTACACCTTGCTGCTAGATACAGTGGGACCTGCAGGTCTGCGGGTGCCAAACGTCATACCTTATTTTCGACTATACGTTGTTGCTGTAACCAGTCTATAGTATGAGTTTGTGTATAGATCTATATTGGATTGACTATCCTACACCTTGCTGCTAGCTACAGTGGGACCTGCAGTTCTGCGGGTGCCAAACGTCATTCCGTTATTACGACCATTCGTATGTCGTTGTTATCAGTCGATAGTATGGTGCAATTTATCACATAGTGCCTTAGCCTAAAATCCGGTTTAAGGTAGTTAGTACGGTAGTAGTCCTTTTAGAGCTACGTTGTAGTACTAAGTTAATTTTCCCATTATATATTTTTAGTGATAACCTCACTTAAACATAAATGTACAAACTATATTTTTGGATAATGATAGTTATACTTTGGAAAATACTTACTCTTACAAGAGACACACACACATAACAGTTAGGTCTTGGTAGAAGACACCTTCATATACTAGAAGGAATCATAGGGATTCTAGGGTTTTTCAAACACTTACAATTCATATACACTTTCAAATTCTTACAATACATAGACTTACAAATTCTTACATACAAATTAAGACACTAAATACTTATGATCTCACCAGCTTCAAAGCTGATACTCGCTTTCAAAATTACTTGAATCCTCAGGTCATGATAGACAGGTACCGATGCAAGGAGAAAGGAAGATGGAGCTTGTTCAAGACTTATATTTCATTTTGATTTATGCTTTGGTGTTTATCAAAATTTGACAGAATACAATTGTATAATAATTATTTTTTTAATGCAATGGATGATGTTGTTGCTTGTTTACTACTTTACATTGTTGTTGATATTATACATGACGTCCTCCGCCCCAGAACGTTTCCGCCGTTCTCGGTTTTGGGGTGTGACAGATTGGTATCAGAGCATTGTTTATAGTGAATTAAGTATATCAACCCATAAAAGATATACTAACTATAAATACATAAGGGATTAAAAATACTCTGACCAAGAGTTTATACTTTAAATAGTAAAATTTTTAAGTAAGTATACGTGCTGCATTCATACTAAAATCAGTGTCACTAGGACAGTACAAAAGAATTACGATTGTTGGGCAACACAAGTGGGCTTAGAGACATATGGTCAAAACTGGGAAGATATAGCCTGATCACCTATATTATCCGAGGGTTGACTAGCCTGTGCCTAAGTTTAAGTGTGTGGTTGCAACAATGCTAAAATCTTACCAACCCTACCACAATGAGAACAATAGAACATAACATTAAAAATTTAAAATACTATAGGAGTATTTGGTGTTACTATAAGTACTTTATACTTTAGAACTAAAATGGGATCTTCATTATTAAGTTGATAGTTGCTAAGTGGATACACTGAGGCTATATGTAATTAGGATGTTATAGACTTAGAATCTGTGATAATTTTGCCTTACCCCTATTCTGTGTGAATTTGGAATTAAGGTTACTTATTCGAAGGTCTATCCTGTTTAGATTACACATAGCTGGTATGCACTTCACAAATAGAGATGTAACTAATGAAGGTTTTCTAAATAATTATCTAGATAGTTCGTCAAATAATTATCCTCTTACCCTGAATTCTCGCATAGAAATCATAGCTGGACTCCATCCCCTCAGCAACCAGTATCTTCCGAACGAAGTCATAGCTGGTTGGTTTGAAGAAGAACCAGTGAATGATCATCCTATTCCCTTGGATGATCACCATGATGAAGACTTTTCGTATGATGCTAACTCCGAACCAGAAGTTGAAAACCTACCCTGAGCAACTCCCGTTCCAACTCTTAACCCTCGTCCGACTTTTCATGGCCCGACCCCGAGTGAGTGGAATGCTTGGAAACAGGGAGCCAAGGACAAGATCAGTCTATGCCATTTGATGGCGACCGAAGCTTTTGCAACTTGAACAATGGGGGCTCAGCAGATAGAGTCTTGCCAATCTTGGTCCGCAGACTGTCCTGAAATGCGATTCAAGGCAAGACAGCCCTACATCAGATTGCAGAAGTAGTCGCCTATGCTAGAATGCATACCCTCCACACCATTCATCTAGAAGATGCTCACGAGAGATCAGAGAGAAACCATGAAACCCTACTGCAAGCACTGACTGAATCACGAGCCGAAGTCATAGGGCTCCGAGTACGCCAGATGGTGTGCGAAAGACACCTACGTGACGTGGAACATCAATTAGCTGAACTAAGTAGACGCTTTACTTTATTTCCTTATAAAGAGGAATCATATTTTTCTGTCTATGCCTGATGTGGCATTTTCTATGAAATTATCTTGTACCGTAAGTACTTTAGTTAGGTCTTTATGCTGTCAGGAACTATCTCCTGTGGATATGATGTAAGACCTTTACAAGGTCATTTTCCTGAACCTTTACGTCGTAAATATCCAAGATATTGACAGCCGGCTAACTTTTGTGTCATTTCCTTCATTCAAGTACTCTTATCATACTCTCATTGGAATCTATCTGAAACCTGCTTTAGTTAAGTCATTGGACCATAGCAAGTTAGATACGGAGACATTTCCAAGTCTCTTTCAGTGGTTGGATTTTGTTATTCACCAACCCACGATACCTCAACTTGTACAACAAACGTCTTGAGACCATTCTACGAACTTACCTCTACTCATTACTAGGACTGCATCATAGGGATGTAGGTCAAACCTTCGCGAACATACTTTCATTCTGTACTAGGACTGCATCATAGGGATGTAGGTCAAACTTTCGAGAACATCGTCGTACTCTTTACATGAACAATCTAAGTACATCAGGGTCAACTAGAATCGCTCACAAAATCCTTACTTTTCGTGTTACAGAATCATGTCGTCATCCAGAAGCAATTAGTCGATCAGCGAAACCCCCACTTTTCCTATGGACGCCGCTACCTTTCAAACAACAATTACAGCTGCCGTGGTGGCTGCCGTAACCGTGGTCCTTGCACACCGTAGCGCTAACAGCACAGTCAATGCAACTGATGGGAATGAAGTTTCCAATCGTGGTATCCATCCAGGAGGTCGTCAAACAGTAACAGTCACAGGCTCGCAAAGCCGAAAAACAGAAAACAAGAAACGAAAGCGTCAAGCTCGGAAGGAACGCAAGAGATCCCAAAAGCTGGCTATACAACAGCAGCAAGTGGAAACCCCTGCCATCCCAGTACCGAGCAGGCCATACGAGGGAAAACTCCCGAAGTGTGATAAGTGTAGTTTCCATCATCATGGGGCTTGCCATGAGATGAAGTGTTGCAATTGCCTAAACATAGGGCACCATGCTCGTAACTATGGAGCACCGGCGCAACCCATCACTCAAGTCCCTTTCATCGGGACTAAACCTGCACACAAGATTTGTTATAGCACCGAACGATTTAAGAAGCAGTTTTCAAAGTGGAGTAACGAGGAAAGCACTCGTGTCCACATAACATTGGCTAAACACTGCAATCCTGTCTCCAAGGCTAGTACTAGCCAGTCATGCCACCAATGCGGTGAGGTAGGGCACTTCAAGAAAGATTGCCCGATAACAAAGAACTCTGGCGCAGATGGGAAAATTCTCAGGATCACAGCTGCAGGAGAGCCTACTCCGGAACCACGTTAAATGTAATTTGGGCGTTTCGTTGTAACAGACTTATAAACTATCTAGAACTAGTGCAACTAGAGTCTTACCTTTTGCGAGATCCTGTCTGTATAGGAATTCTCGTGCTGCGTATACTTGTCTTTTGTAGTATATCTTATTCGCAGCAATAGTCTTGTGGTAAATCTAAAGTACTGTAATTCTGTTCATGGTTGCACAGTTGTGTTTTGTCTGTAATCGTCTATGTTTAATTCTAATGTCTTTAAAGTTTCTGTATGATTCTGACATTATCATACAATCAGATTCAATTTGATCGACGCCAAAACAGCTTCATACGTACATCTCTTTCTTCTAGATCGTTTTTCTAGCGAAGCCGTCATATCAGAACACCGTAGTACTCATGCCAGGAGTACCACTTAGTTATTTTCTTTCCGAAGAAATCCCCGAAGTACCACTCGTGCAGTACGTCAAGTTCAATCCAAGGATTTATACGATTGATCTATCACTGAGAAATGTATGCATAAGAGTGATATATAATCAAGGTTCTAAAGGTTTAGAATTGATGATTTCACTTTAACTTCTTTTCCCGGATGGGATGTGAGGGTAAGGAAGAATCAGTTATTCGACTACCTTTTCAATCTTAAATATATAGGACTCGTATACACGAGATTGTGATCGTGAAGCCCTGTATAAATTCTAAAATGGACTTCAGGACGGAGAACTGCCTAAGTATACGAGTAATCACATCGTCATGTGAACAAACTTAGAACCCAGTACGACTCCCGAAAATAGATCGCCCTATAGTTTAAAATTAAACACCCTCGGAGATACCAGAACAGTACAAACCACTTGACGAACTACACAGAAAGAGAATTAGAAGACTAGGCTTCTCACCCTAGAGAACCCCGGTCATATTCTCGCGAAGATCGACGGATTGCAACATATGTGCCTCGGATATCGAGGACTCCGTCAAAATTTTCATAGAAATCGTTATCTCTGCCTCGCATAGACAAAGTGGTTGAGCAAACGTAAGGAAAGAAACTACTTCCAGGAATGGATCTGGAATCCGAATATCACCTGTTCAAGTGTTAGGGGAGGATGTCCGGAAGACTATCTCCTGAACTCGATGCGAACACTTCGAGTTCGTAGTGATACCTTTCGGATATGACCAATACGCCCATAGTTTTCATGAGCTAAATAAATAGAGTTACGTCTTTCATACTGGGATCAATCATCATTTCTCCATCAAATGACTTACTTATCTACCCTCGTAGTAAGAAGAAAGCCCATGGTAACATTCCTACAGAGGAACTTTTAGCAAAGTTCTCTAGGCGCGAGTTTTGAAATTGAAGAGTCAAATTTATAGGACACACTGTTAGTAATGTGAGAAATTATGAGTACTCTTTCAATTTGTCAAAACCGTTGAGCATTTATCGACACCAGAGACACCGACAGTTTTTCGCCAGATTCTAGGTCTTACCGACCTACCGCCTTAGTTCATTCAGAACTCCTCGCAAGCTACAGAAACTCGTACGACTTTGACCCAGCAAGGGGTGGCCTTTGACTGGGAAGTTACGCAAGAAAAGGAACCTTTGAGATTCCAAGTGAGTGACCAAGTTCTTTAGGATAACTCACTCTGGGAATGGCTTAATACGCTTCGTAAAGCGTGGAAAGCTAAATCCAAGTTAGACAGGACCTCCGAGATTCTTATCCGAATCGGTCCATTGCCTCACACAAACTAGACCTACTCTGCGAACTCAGTAACGTACTTTCTACTCTTCACATCTCGATCGTGAAACCATACCTTTCCGTTAGGACTCTTGCAAGTCCACTCGTCGAGATCCTCACCTTCGTATTAGAACCGTAGTGACCCTCGACCGAGAGGTCAAGCGGACGAAGAAACGTCATCGCCAGTTAGTGAAGGTTCGTTGGAATGCCAACCGAGACCCCGTTATCACTTAGGTGCGCTAGAACCAATCGATTAGGAAGTTTCCTCCTCACGACTCGATCATTCGTGCATACTTCCTTGCTTAAATTCTAATTTCGGGATGAAATTCCTTCTAACGGGGGGATGATGTGACAACCCGATATTTCGAGATAATGTAATGTAAAACCAATCAAATTTAGGTCAAAATATAACTTTCCTAAAATCTTATTTGGGTTAAATAAAGTAGTAGGAATCGTATCGAGGTTTTCGTACATATAAAGAACCCTAAAATCCGAGTTATAACGAAGAAGTTATGACCAACCGAAGATTCTCGGCAAAAACCGGCAACACCGATTAAACGAAAAACGCGAAGTTTCAATACAATAGTTTTTAGCCTTAAGTATCTAAATGAAAGTTATAGATAACCTCAAACCGTGAGCGTACATAAAAAGAACGTCCAAATCTGACTTCGTATGAGAAAGTTATGATTTTTCCAAGATTCGGGTATAACAGTAGACAGCTAAAAACTCGAAATAGAGCACGAGATACTTTTGACCAAAACAACCTAAATGAGAATCTAAGGTCTCAACATTGGTAGCGCAACGACGAAAAGTCTGACGAAAACGGACACCGGATGAAGAAGTTATGGATTTTTAACGGACTTTTCGTGTCCCGGCCCGTTAAAAATAAATAGTTAAAAATAAAGTCAAATTTTGTGGATGAAGTCTAAACGAGAGTTGTAGATAACATTTTCAGCTACGCGTGCATATAAAGAACGTCGAAAACGGAGCTCGTATGCGAAAGTTACGGATTTTACAAGTTCGGAGTCCAAAATCCGAGGCTGTCAGGCCCCAACGACGTGGCACAGCTTGGCCGCGACCCGGCAAGTGACTGAGGGAGTCCAATCAACGGAAGGGGATGAGGCTTGCTCCCCGCGACCAGAAATGCCCCTATAAATAGAACTCTTGGGATGCCGGGTTTAGGTGCTCCATTCTTCCATCTCTCGTTCTGAAACTCTGCGGTTAAGCTCCCGAAGCCCTCCCGAAGCCCCGGTTTTCACCTTCAAGTCCCGAAGGAAGGTTTTGTGTTCCCGAGATTCCCGAGATTTCCGAGATTCCCGAGAATCTTGAGATTTTCCCCCGCTTTCAACTCTTCCTGTCAAAGTTCTGCTCGATTCTTCTCTAGACTATTTCAAATCAACCACTTCAATCAAGTGAGTTCATACCCCTTAACTAATGTTTTAAACTACTTTTAAATGTTTTATGGGGCGGGGGGGGGGGGGGGGGGAATACAAGTAGAATCATGCTAGTATTATATCAATCACATGTGATTAATTTACAGCATTCAAAAGATTTGGCTACACATTAGCCGTTTTACCAAACAGTTTCCTTCAAATGATTTTTATAAACATTTTATATGTTTTAAACTACTTATTACACTGTACATCTTACTCGGTACATTACCTTTCAAACTTATTTACAACTGTGTTTCAAACAAATGTTTCCTTATACTCAAAACTGTTTTATCATACTTATGCCTTCAAATTGTTTTATAGATCGACATCAAGTCGATCTTTTCTTAAAATAATATTTATGTTTCAAATGTCTTACAAAATTTATTTATGCTTTTATATTATAAATTGCATGCCTCTATATGTATAGTTATATAAGAAATGTTTAAAAGACTTAGGAAGGCTATCCACCCTATTTCCTTTTCGCGCCTTGAGATGTGGTCTGGTGGGATATTGGGTATTCGTCCGATACTTTCTAGAACAGTACAGTACAGTACATATACAACTATACTAGGAAGAGAACATATACAACTATACTAGAATGGTTACATTACTATACTTGCTAGGTAGAGAGCATGTACATTATAGCTAGAACAGTACAGTACCTTACATATACAAGAATACGTTAATAATAGTGATTTAAATCGGAGCATGACTTAAATGTCATGGCCCGAGTTGTAGCCACAGTCTCTTGAAGGGAGAGCGTGAGTTTGCGTATAGATCTATAATGGATTGACTATCCTACACCTTGCTGCTAGCTACAGTGGGACCTGCAGGTCTGCGGGTGCCAAATGTCATACCTTATTTTCGACTATACGTTGTCGTTGTAACCAGTCTATAGTATGAATTTGTGTATAGATCTATACTGGATTGACTATCCTACACCTTGCTGCTAGCTACAGTGGGACCTGCAGGTCTGCGGGTGCCAAACGTCATTCCGTTATTACGACCATTCGTATGTCGTTGTTATCAGTCGATAGTATGGTGCAATTTATCACATAGTGCCTTAGCCTAAAATCCGGTTTAAGGTAGTTAGTACGGTAGTAGTCCTTTTAGAGCTACGTTGTAGTACTATGTTAATTTTCCCATTATATATTTTTAGTGATAACCTCACTTAAACATAAATGTACAAACTATATTTTTGGATAATGATAGTTATACTTTGGAAAATACTTACTCTTACAAGAGACACACACACATAACAGTTAGGTCTTGGTAGAAGACACCTTCATATACTAGAAGGAATCATAGGGATTCTAGGATTTTTCAAACACTTACAATTCATATACACTTTCAAATTCTTACAATACATAGACTTACAAATTCTTACATACAAATTAAGACACTAAATACTTATGATCTCACCAGCTTCAAAGCTGATACTCGCTTTCAAAATTACTTGTATCCTCAGGTCATCATAGACAGGTACCGATGCAAGGAGAAAGGAAGATGGAGCTTGTTCAAGACTTATATTTCATTTTGATTTATGCTTTGGTGTTTATCAAAAGTTGACAGAATACAATTGTATAATAATTATTTTATTAATGCAATGGATGATGTTGTTTCTTGTTTACTACTTTACATTGTTGTTGATATTATACATGACGTCCTCCGCCCCAGAACGTTTCCGCCGTTCTCGGTTTTGGGGTGTGACATATGACTTGCATGGGGAGTAAATTACATCAAAATCATCCCTTAAAGGGAGTTTACGGCCAAGGAACATCTCTTGGGCCGTAAACTCCAAGTAAAGGCACAAAGGTGTGCCTAATGTCCCCTTTAGCCTTAAACAAAAACCTAGAAGCTATCCTTTATGTGCAAGGGACTTAAAAGAATTAAAACCAACACCCCATGGGAGTTTACGGACGTAAACTCTAGGAGATATGGTCTTTAGGCCGTAAACTCCTCTATGGAGCATTCTAGGGCCTTAAACTACTTCAAGGATTATTCCACAAGTGCTAGGCTTATTCTAGGGTTAATATAGCACCTTAAAACACCCAAAACCACCAATTGTGGAGTTCACGGCCGTAAACTCAAGGGTTTACGACCGTAAACTCCAAGGGTGGGGTTTGTTGGGTGGTGAACTCTTATTCCAGGTCTTTTGGTACATTAAACCCTTTTGCCTTGTCGCGTATCGACTTAGATGCAACCCTTAGGACCTATAACACTTATACAAAGTGTTTACATGTTCCTGAGTGTCCCAACTTATTTTATTAAGTTATTATTTGGCTAATTAGTTATATATATGCTTATTATATGATAACTAGGCTCGTGCGTGTAAGCAAGTCTCTGTTTGCCACCTAGCGCGGTATCCGACACTACAATCCAATTAACTCACCACAAGTGAGTTCATACCCCTTTAATCAACCTTTGAAATGATTTTAAATGTTTTAAATACTTTATGGGGGGGATACAAGTTAAATAATTATAGTTATTGCTTCAATCACATGTGATTGCATTAATCACATGTGATTAATAACTAGACAACCAATGATTTTATCACTGTTCCAACTGTTTATCAAACTGTTTTACTTCAAAATGTTTTACAAACTCTTTTACTTATCAAATGCTATTATTTAAACTTTGTTTTACTTCTTATAAATTGCATGCCCATATATGTATAGATGTATAAATAATGTTTAAAGGGCTTAGGAAAGCCATCCGCCCTATTTCCTTTTTCTCGATTTGGATGTGGTCTGGTGGGATTTCGGGTGACCATCCGAAGGCCGTTTCCATATTAATTATATATTAAATATACATATATAGAAATAAAAGTACTTCCATATTCATACGAACTAGACACACCATTAGTAAGTTACCATCGGGGTAACACAGGATCATACTATTACAACTGTTAGATCAATGAGTCAGTTCATTCATGAGTCTATACATTACATCGCTATGAGAACATATACAACTATACTAGGAGGAGAACATATACAACTATACTATGAGAACATATACAACTATACTAGGAGGAGAACATATACAACTATACTATGAGAACATATACAACTATATTAGGAGGAGAACATATACAACTATACTATAAGAACATATATAACTATACTAGGAGGAGAACATATACAACTATACTATGAGAACATATACAACTATACTAGGAGGAGAACATATACAACTATACTATGAGAACATATACAACTATACTAGGAGGAGAACATATACAACTATACTAGAACGAGAAACATTACATTTCATATACAAGAATACGTTAACAATTGTGATCCACTGGATCGGAGCATGCCTTAAATGTCATGTCCCGAGTTGTAGCCAGAATTCTCTTGGAGGGAGAACGTGAGTTTGTGTATAGATCTATACTGGATTGACTATCCTACACCTTGCTGCTAGCTACAGCCGGACCTGCAGGTCTGCGGGTGCCAAACATCATTCCGTTATTACGACCATTCATTATGTCGTTGTTATCAGTCGATAGTATGGTGCAATTATCACATTATACCTTAATATAAATCCGGTTTAAGGTAGTTAGTACAGCAGTAGTTCCTATAATACAAAACTACAGTACTACAATGATTTACCCATTACATATTTTTAGTGATAACCTCACTTAAACAATAATGTACAAACTATATTTTGTTAAATGATAGTTATACTTGGGAAATTACACACTTTTACAAACAAACGAGCATAAAAATCAGTTAAGCCTTGGTAGAAGGCTACTTTAATAGAAAATATAGGTTTTTCTGAGAGATTCAAACTTTTACAAACACTTACTTACATTTTACAACTTTTACTTGCGACAGGTTCAAACGTTTTTAATAACAAACACAGACACTAAAACACTTATGAACTCACCAGCTTAATGCTGATAAACTCTTTCAAAATAACTTGTATTCTCAAGTCATCAGTAGACAGGTACCGATGCCAGCTTTTGAGAAGATGGAGCGCATTCAAGACTCATCTTATTATTTTCATTTACATTATTTTGGTGTCTATAACTGTACAGAACACGCTTGTATTAAAATTATATATTTAATGCAAGGGATGATGTTGTTTGCTTATTTACATTTACTGTGTTGTGATACTATACATGACGTCCTCCGCCTCAGAACGTTTCCGCCGTTCTTGGTTTTGGGGTGTGACATTAACTCTGGCTCTGAGTCAGAACCATCAGAAAAGCCTTTAGCTTCATGATCATCCAAAGGAATTGGGTGATCATCTTCTGGTTCTTCTTCCAGCCATCCTGCATTGCCGTGGTCGGGATAGTACGGGTCTACGGGAAGGTGGAATCCAACCATTAAATCTACGCGAGAAGAGAGGTATAAGAATCTAGCACATAAGTAACTTATAGTAATGCAAAATACTCCTATAGTATTTTAAGTTTAGGTTATATTGTTCTCATTGTGGTATTGTGGGTAAGTTTTTAGACTTGTTGCAACCTCACAACTACACTTAGGCACATGCTAGTCAACCCTCGGATAATATAGTTGATCAGGCTATATCTTCCCAGTTTTGACTATATGTCTCTAAGTCTACTTGTGTTGCCCAACAATCGTAATACTTTGGTAATATCCTAGTGACACTGATTTTAGTATGAATGCAGGCACGTATACTTAATTAAATATTTTAATATTTGAAGTATAAACTCTTGGTCAGAGTATTTTTTTTCCCATTGTATTTATAGATAGTATATCTTTTATGGGTTGATATACTTAATTCACTATAAACAATGGTCTGATACCAATCTGTCACACCCCAAAACCATGAACGGCAGAAACGTTCTGGGGTGGAGGACGTCATGTATAGTATCACAACAATAAATAGTAGTAAACAAGCAACAACATCGTCCATTGCATTAATAATATAATTTTATACAAGTGTGTTCTGTCAAGTTTTATAGACACCAAAAATACATATCAAAATAAAAGACGAGTCTTGAATGAACTCCATCTTCTCAAAAGCCTCACACCTGTACCTGTCTACTAGTGACCTGAGAATACAAGTTATTTTGAAAGCGAGTATCAGCTTTAAAGTTGGTGAGATCATAAGTATATTAGTGTCTGTGTTTGTATGAAAGCATTTGTAAGATGTTTTGTACTCTCCTAGAAAACCCTATGTTTCCTACTAATTGTAGCCTTCTACCAAGGCATCTAGTATCTGTGTGTGTCTCTTGTAAGAGTGTGTATTTTCCAAATTCTGACTATCATTAACCAAAAATATAGTTTTTACATTACCGTACATCGTGTGAATATTCACGAAGTGAATGCAATGGGAAAATATCATAGTACTGTAGTATTTCTAATAAGTGACTACTGCTACACTAACTACCTTAATTCAAATGATATTTAAAGTAACATGTGATCGACCTGTATCCTGCTACCGACTCTAGTAAAATGACGATGTAAGACGCCGTAAGAAATGACATTTGGCACCCGTAGACTTGCAAGTCCCACTATAACGAGCAGCAAGGTGTAGGATAGTCAATCTAGTATAGATCTATATGCAAACTCATACGCTCCCTAATTAAGGAGATTCTGGATACAAAAACGGTCATGGCAGGAAGTGCCATTACCCATTTAATGGTTCATATAACTGCATGAATGTATATGTAATGAATGTGCTAACTGTAAAGTGTACTCTTTCTCTGTCTAGCCTGTATGTACTGTATGTTCTGCGTGTGCTAGCTGTAATGTGTGTTCTCTCTCTCTAGCATGTATAGTAATGTACTGTGTGTACTTCCCGTATTGACTCATGAATGAACTGACTCATTGTATGTTTCATTCTTCTAGTAATAGTATTAGTATCTTCCTATGCTACCCCTATGATAGCTTACTAGTAATGTATGATCATGATTGTAAACCCTTGCTACCCAAAGGTATGGAACTTGTTGAAAGAACTTTTATGTCTATATATGTATACATAATATATAACTAATAAATAGACGACCTTCGGACGGATAGCCGATGCCCTAAAGCCACATCCCAACGAGGAAAAGGAGAAAAAAGCAAGCTAGCCTTCCTAAGCCGTTTACACATTACTTATATAACTATACATACATAGGCATGCATTTAATAATAAGTATAAAAGAGTTTAAGTAAAAGTATTTGACAAGTATAAGAGTTTGTAAAACAGTTTGAAGTAAAACAGTTTAGTAAACAGTTTGAACAGTAAGAAAACTACTGGTTTGGTAGTTATTAATCACATGTGATTGATATAATAACTATAAGTATTCAAATTGTATTCCCCCCCATAAAAGCATTTAAAAAAATTTAAACCAATTATTAAGGGGTATGAACTCACCTGTAGTGAGTGGTATGGATGAACTGATGAAACATGATTGCTAAGTGTCAAGTGAAGTCTTGAACACACACAAGGATCCTAGTTGACATATAATATCACATATATGTATCCAATTAGTCTCTAAACAACTAATAAACAAAGTTAAGACACCCTAGGACATGCTAAACACCTTATATAAGTGTTATAAATTGCATCTAAGTGTTGTAGGACAAGGCTAGTGTGCTTGAGGTTCAAGGAAAACTCCCTTATGGAGTTTACGGTTTTATGGTCACTAACAAAAGAATTTATGGTCATAAAACCTTGAGTTTACGGCCGTAATCTCCTCCTCTTTTGACCATTTGATGATTTGAAGCCTTAAAAGTCCCTAGAAGCTTTTCTACTTGAAGTACGTGTCTATGGAAGGGATTAGGACACCATTTCACTCCTAAATGGAGTTTACGGTTCCTAAACCATTTTACTTTGAGTTTACTACCTTAAACTCATAAGGTTTATGGTAGTTTGGGGTTTTCAAGTCCTTTACTCAACAAGGAAAGGATTTAGACATTTTTCTAAGGCTTGTGAAGGACTAGAGCACACTTTGGCACATTTATTTGGGGTTTACGGTCCAAGAACATTCTTGGACCATAAACACCTTGATCTTGGTGTTCTTGGGACGATTTCTCGATGTAAAGGAATGTAACAAGATTTATAAGACTCTAGGATAGAAGTACTTACTACATTGAAGCTTGAAAGGAGCTAAAAGCCCAAGAACACTAGTGTGTGTTCTTGGTGTAAATTGAAGAATCAACCTTTTGGAATGATTTCATGGTTAGAAGTGTGTTAAAACACTAGATTAAGGCATATAATCACTTAAGAAATCTAGAATCACTTACTAGATTGAAGATCTTGAAAAACATCTGGATGATACTTGAGAGAGAAATGGGTTTGGATCTTGAGATTTTGGAAAAAGTGTAAATAATGACAAATTGTCATATATATACTCCCAAATTTAGGGTTTTTGGCTATAAATATTTTATTCAGGTAGTAAACTCTAATTTCTTGGAGTTTTGGAATAACAGTGTTGCACAATAAACCTGAGTGCATCCTCTCTCCTGATATCACTAAAGTGTAAATCCTAAAATACTCAAACTTATTCTAAAAAGTCTAAAAATTAACAGCAACTGTTCTGAGTTCTATTGACTTGATATGTTTGTACAGAATAGAAATTTCAGGTTGTCACACTCGAGTTCTTAGAGAAGGAAATGAGAGAGAAGTGTTTGCTTCTTGGTGAGAGAGTGAGTAAAGTGGAAGGAGAGATGAGAGTTTTCCAGCTTATGACCAAGATCTTGTTGTTGGAGGGAGTATGAGAGGACAAATAATTGACTAGGTAGGGATGAATAGTGACTGGGGGGTTGTCCTATGTGGGTATGGGGGATAGCTTGTGTCACGCTTTATAGAAAGTCAACACTCTAACATAATATCTCACCTAATAGATATTGTCCTTAGTGTATGATCCTATCCCTAAAAATGTGATTTAAAATATGATAATATAGGGTCTTATACATCAAATATTAGTTTTGAGAGTTTATATCATGAAAAGTACAAGTTTGAGGAAATTTCCGGAGTAAAAATCACTCAAAATCATTAAAAAGTCCGAAATGGTTGAAAATCCGAAGTCAGGAGTGTCAGGAGTCAGGAGCGTTTGTTCGAAATCTGGAGTGTCAGGAGTATCCGGAGTCAGGAGCGTTCGTCCGAAATAAGGAGTGTCAGGAGTGTTCGGAGTCAGGAGCGTTCGTCCGAAATCAGGAGTGTTAGGAGTGTTCGGAGTCAGGAGCTGTCTTCCGGAATTAGGAGTGTCATGAGTGTTCGGAGTCAGGGGCGTTCGTCCGGAATCAGGAGTGTCCGGACCAAGAGGGTTCCTTTGGGTTTTCTCCTTCAATTTTGGGTTGTTTTCGACTGAGGAAAGTACATAGAGAGATTTGGGAGAGATTTCACATACTTGGAGAGATTTGGGAGAGAGAGATAGGGTGGGACAGATTTAGAGATATTTTTTTCGGGGCCTTTTCTAGTGTTTTTCTTTGTCGTGCAAGGACTGTAGGCTTCGTTAAGCCTTGTTATGAGTGTTATATGTCCCCGAAGGGTACTTAAAGGTGTCTTGTCGAGTTGTCGCATTACTTACTCCTTTTAGAATTTTAGATTTTCGGAACATTGAAAAATTCTAAGCGATACTTTATATTAAGGTAGTGAGTTGTACAAAGTAAGCATAATGTAAACCCTAACATACGAAAGGTTAGTTGAGTCGACCGGTTTGACTTGTTGACTTAATTGACTTTGACTTTACCAGATATTTACGGTTGTCACATGTTCATCCAACATAGATATGAAGAACACTAATTAAAATACACACATAGCACATAATTTATCTTAAATACTTCATATCTATGTGTAAGATGAAAGTAACTATGCACTCTCTTGCTAAAGTGACGACTCGAAATTCGAGCAGCGCTTCGCTTCTAGCAATTGTCTTTTCCTTTGACGTAATCTAGCATTATTATCACTAAGTGTTAGTCTAATATCTATTGCGACTAATTATTAGTCTAGACTCATCATTAACTCAAAGTCTACTTTCACAGTCTATCAAGTAAAGAACAACCCGGTAGGATCATATCAGAGGTAAGGTCCGTTTGGTATATGAAGTGTACTGTTTGGAAATCACAATTTAAACACCTCACTAAACCAAAGCCTAGATATCATCCCCATAAGTAGATCAATCAGCATAACGACTTGGAATCATTGATAAATCTTGTTTATAGGTTCATAATAATGATAATTAACTTAAACATAAGTTATACTTAAAGTACGGTAGGCATAACTCAACTTATAAGGGGTTTAGCGAGACACCGGGCTCTGTGGGGCAGAACTTCCAAGCCGAAAAAGTCTTTTTTTCGAAGCCTTCTGGTGCTTCGGGACTTTCCTCTAGCACCTTGAGGTTACTAGGGCTTTGGGAGGGTTTTGGGAGGCTTAGAGAGAAGTCAGAGAGAGAAGTGAAGGAGTTTTAGTGTGAAAAATGAAGGCACTATCGCATGGTATTTATAGGCTGGAAATAGGTCCAACTCGTCGAGTTTTGGCCTCCAACTCATCGAGCAGGTGCCACATGTCACCATTTGGTGGCAAGGCTTGGGGAGGAAGCAATGGTCCAGATTAAGCCACGTCACCCCTTTCGCAGCAACACCATTCCAACTTCTAGATTCCATAACTTTCACATCCGAGTTCTGTTTCGACGTTCTTTATATCCACGCGTAGGTGGAGACTTACTCTACAAGTTTCATTTCGTCGGCTAATTGTCGACCGATTTTAAATTTAACAGTATGAGAAGATTACACTGTTAAGGACCGTGTAAAATTCATAACTTCTACATACGGACTCTGTTTTCGACTGTCTTTTTATCATTGAGCTCCTATTAATGAGATCTTCAATTCTCATTTAGGTTGTATCTAGTAAAATTTGAATTCTGGGCTGCATACTGCTATGCGAAATCTTAGAAAAATCATAACTTCCTTATACGAAGTCAGATTTTGATGTTCTTTTTATACACACTCACGGTTTAACGTATAGTACAACTTTCATTTGAATATCTAAGGCTAAAAAGTAGTTTATCAAAAGTTCACTTTTTACAATTCCCGATGTCGTGCCGGTTTTGCCGTAAAACTTCGATATGTCATAACTTCTTCTTTATAACTCTGATTTCAACATTCTTTATATGTACGGAACCCTTGTGACGTATACTATAACTTTGTTAAGATTATTTATTCTAAATAATCTTCTATCGGAAAGTCATTTTTGACGCTTATTGTCTCTAAATTGACTAGCCCGAATATGCGGGCGTTACAATTATCTCCCCCTTAGGATGATTGTGTCCCTGAATCATCAACAAAACATGGCTTGTATAATTACTCCATACGTTATCTCTTCAACCTAGGTACTAACTTTAACTTCTATGTGATGAGTTGAAAACTCTTAGATCGATTAGATCTTCAATAGGTGAATCAGTAAAACAAAAAAACAAACAAACATGAAGAACACAAGATAGAATCAAAATATAGCTTAATGATTCAAGAATAGTCACGCCTCAGTAGAGCTCGATAAAGAACTTCCACTGTAGAGGCGAGCTAGGGTTTGTAGTACAATATTAAGAATAATAAATGAAAGTGATAATTATAAAGGATGCATGCATGCACCTTAAATACTAAAACCCTAATCAAAATAAACACGGTTGTACAGGCCCAAACCGATAACAAAACTGGGCTAGGGAGCAAGACACAGACGCAACACTTAGGGTCCCAACAATCTCCCCCTTTGCGTCAAATGGGGCGAGACATCACTTCGGTTGATTCACTGCAGTACACTTCACCACTTTGAATAGCTTTTGAATTATAGTGAGCAGTACTTTACGAAAATCGATGTACCATCTAATCATATTAGTGAAGAACTTCTTGTCATCCTCACTGTTTTGCTTGCACTTATGAATGATCTCCAAAACGTATTCCAAGCAAGCTGTAGTGAAAAGATGTTTGTCAATCAGAGAGAACAAGCACTTTTGACCCCCGCCTCTGGTAAACATCACAAAGTTGAGCTTCGGGTCAATCTTCCTCATCGTCATTCTGTTGATGTCACTAGATGAACCAATGGGTAACACTGTTGGCTTCTTTTTAAGGACTGAAGCAATTTCTTGATCCATCTTTGCCACTTCTAAAATGTAGGACACCAACATCCTCTTGATGTGATCGATGATCAGCTCATATTCATCTGGATTGGAGAGAAAAAAAAGTTATACAGCAAGATCCAGTTGTGAGGATTGAGATTTGGAATATCTGCCAGAGAAATTACGTGCTCAGAGTTTGCTGAACCTCTGGTCACCTTGAATTTGACATTGATGAATTTCCCTGCAGTAGTTGGTTTTAGAACCCTGACATAAGTTATCTTTTGAGCGCTCCAGGTAAGATACTGAGGCTGAGCAAACTCAAGATAAAAATCAATCAGATCCCTGTCGACTTCTAGATCAAGATGGGGAACTTCAGCAATGGGAAGGAAGCAGTGAAAGATAAATGCCTTTTAATGCGACATCGACCTCCGGCGAGCCTTCTTGGTCTTCTGCTGTGGCGGAGATCTGGACATCACAAAGCAAAGTCGTTAGAGCCTCCCCAGGGACTGTGCCCCGGGAGCAAACACCGACGATCAAGTTAGATCAATTGATATATCTGAGATGGTCCTCCGTAGTTGGAGAGGACCATCTTGGTGCTGGTGGTGGTGTATGGTGACTGACGGCGGCGGGTGGCGGCTGAGCCACCCGGCCAGAGTATAGTGTGGCAGTTGAACCATGGGGAAGAGTCTAGGGAAAGGGGTCCTCCTTCATGGAGGAGGCACTATTCTATTTATAGGGGACAACTAGGTCAAGGGGAATTGCGTCAGGCCTTGGGCCAGCCCAATTCAGGCCCAACTAGTAAGGAGCTGGGTAAGGCCGCCCGGAGGTGCCGGACAAGGTTGGCCAGCGCGCCCCATGCAAGGATGGTGGGTGCGCACCAGAGAGGGCTGGCAAGGGAGCGCCAGGCTGGGCCAGTGGGGAAATCCCCAGCAAGGCTGGCAAGGGAACGTCAGGCCGGGCCGACGGGAGAGTCCCCTGCAAGGCTGGCAGGAGCGCGCCAGGCCAGACTGGCACGCTAGAGTAGTCTAGGTCATGCTAGTGGACCATATATCATCAAGTCCCCCCAGTCTGATGTTATTGGTACACGGCCAATGACATTGAACTGGACTTAGTCATATAAACTGTGCGTTGTCAAGTCCCCCTAGTCTGATGCGATTGAGGTGCTGATTATCGGATCGGACTAGTTAAATCACCAAAGCATTAAATACTAGAGAGAACGTCCGAACCTCGCCCACGAGAGCCATGGGGTTGTGCGATGATCCTAACGTTGCTTATGCAGTTTGAACTGGCTTGATACTCCTTCATTTAGAGGAGCGCGAGCCGATCGGTGTGATGCAGCTTAACTGATGTTACAATAATGCAGACCGAGGCTGCTAAAGAGTGTTACGCGACATGGATGTCGATAAAATGTCGGGTCGGGGTAGCTAAGGAGCATAATCACGCCATGCAGTGTCTGAGACTGTTATTCGGCACAGATGTTGTCGTAGTTACGTGCAAATGGAATCTCACCGATAACCATCTACATAGTCTGCATTAATAAGCATCTTGAAGGTATTTCTTACTTGGGCTACACCTAGCTAGATTCCCTCCTAGTATGATGTGGGTAGCGTAGGTAGCCGCGTCAGACTATGTTGTCAAACCAATAAATTGTAAGGTTGTTGACCATAATATAAGTGGCATAGATTTCGAGAGCTGGGCGATTAGGTTGCTAGCAAGGGTCACGTAGTGAGACTATTGCCGATAGCCAGACAACAAATTTCTTAAGGGACAGGCGGTAAGGCTATTGACAGGAAATAAGCAGTGAGACTGTTGCCGAGAGCCAGACAGCAGAGGTGCTAAGGGATAAGCAGTGAGGCTAGAGGTATGGGTTGCGCAACAAAACCTTTTCTGAAGGCCAGGCAACAGTGATGCTGAGGGATACACAGCGAGGCTACAGGTAGGGTTACGTAGCAAGACTGTTTCCAAGAGCCAGGAAACAGAGATGTTGTGGGGTACGCGGCGAGGCTACAGGTAATGTTGCATAGCAAGACCATTTCTGAGAGCCAGGAAACAGAGATGATATGGGGTATGCGGCGAGGCTACTGGTAAGGTTGCATAGCAAGACTGTTTCCGAGAGCCAGGAAACAGAGATGCTGAAAGGTAGTAGGTAGCAAGGCTGTTGTCGGGATGACCGTCTTGCTGGAGAGTAACCTCACTAGTAGGTTGTAATATGGATAACACTTCATCGATCTTCCGAGCATAAGAGAACCATGACGACTGTGAGAGAGGAAGCACCGAGATCATGGTGTTAGTCATGCAATAAGCTTGTGATGCGCGAATTATGGTGCGCGACGATGCGCGACTTAGGAGAATAACTTGAACTTAGCACCCATGATCATGGAGATGTTACGCGAGAGAGCATCGCACGAAATGGATCGAACTTGGCTGCCAGCGATCGTAAATACATCACATGGGAAAGCATCGCATAGAATCATATAGGCAAGGTTTCAAGCCTTTGAGCCTCGTTGGTGAAGTATGCTGTGACAACTCGAAATTTTCATTCGGTCAAACCCTAAAAGTCAATCACTTTGATTTATAGGTCAATTACATTATTACTTATTTTCAGCAAATTTAAAGTTTGTTTGATTATTTTAATATTATTCTTTAAACAAACGGGTGAAAGAAAGTGTCGTCTCGAGTTTTCAAATTTAAAAACCGCAAACACCTCGTGTCTTAGAAGTTCACGACCAAACTTTTATGTTTGGGTTGAAAAATCATCCAAAAACCATGAACTCATGCATAAGCATGAGTTTACTCCTCAAATTAGTCACTTTTCATTTCTTCACCCTAAAAGACTAAACTCAAAAACCTCTCAAGTATCATCCAAGTTTTGTTCAATATCTTCAATCTAGTAAGTGTTTCTAGCCCTTTCAAGTTAGTATATCACTTAATCTAGTGATTGTACATCCTTTAATCCATCCATTTTTGTGTTTTGATTAGTTTTCCAAAAACACCAAGAACACACACTAAGTGTTCTTGGACTTTTAGCTCAATTCAAGCTTCCTTATAGTAAGTACTTCCATCCTTGAGTCTTATTAAGCTTGTATTACATATTAGCATCAAAGAAAAGTCCCAAGAACACCAAGATAAAGGTGTTCACGGTTTTGGGAGGTCCCAAAACCGTAAACACCAAGATTAAGTGCAAAGTGGTGCCTTTGGGTGCCTAGATGCTTCACCATGCCTTAGGGACTTGTCTAGATTCATCCTTGATGAGTTTATCACACAAAAAATCACCAAAACCTTACATTTTTATGTGTTTACGGTTTGGGGATCTCCCAAAACCGTAAACACCCCAAAGGTGTGTAAAAGTCCAATAAGAGTCCCATGGTTATTCCTTATGTCTAAATCTAACCTAGATTATTGCCATGATTGAGCTAAGGACTTGAAAACCCCCAAATACCAAACTTATGGGTTTAAGGTAGTAAACTCATGAGTTTAAGGTAGTAAACTCATGAGTTTAAGGTAGTAAACTCATAGAGAAATGGTCCTTAGACCGTAAACTCTATTTAGGAGTGTTTTGATTCCACACAACCCTTCCTAAGGCTTAAACATGAAGTAGGAATGTTTGGAATAGCTTAGAAGACTTCAAAACAACAAATGGTCAAAAGGTTAGGAGTTTACGACCGTAAACTCAAGGGGTGTTGGTCTTTAGGGAGTAAACTCATTTTAGGAGTGTTCCTTGAACCCCAAACACACTAGCCTTTCCCTTCAACACTTAGATGCACTCCTTAACACTTATAACACTTATACAAAGTGTTTGTCATGTCCTAGAGTGTCTTGACTTGTTTATTAGTTGTTTAAAGACTAATTGTTTATATACATATGTCCTTATACGTTATTAGGATCTTTGTGCGTGTTTAAGTCTTCACTTGACACCAAGCACTTATCCGACACTTCCTTCCGATCCACTTGCTACAGGTGAGTTCATACCCCTTAATCAATGTTTTAAATGTTTTTAAATGCTTTATGGGGGGATACAAGTAGAATCATGCTACTTATTATATCAATCACATGTGATTAATAAGCAGCATTCAAATGATTTACTACTCATTAGCCGTTTTACCAAACAGTTTCCTTCAAATGATTTTCATAAACACTTTATATGTTTAAAACTCCTTATTAAACTGTACATTTTACTCTGTATGTTTCATTTCAAACTCATTTACAAATGTGTTTCAAACAAATGTTTCTTTATACTTAAACTGTTTTATCAAACCCATGCTTTCAAACCGTTTTATAGATTCACATCAAGTCGATCTTTTCTTAGATAATAATTATGTTCAAAGGTTTATAAAACTTATTTTATGCTTTTATATTATCAATTGCATGCCTATATAGGTATAGTTATATAAGAAATGTTTAAAAGACTTAGGAAGGCTATCCACCTTATTTCCTTTTCGTGCTTGAGATGTGGTCTGGTGGGATGTCGGGTACCCGTCCGAAGGTCGTTTAAATATTAGTTATATATCATGTGTACATATATGTAGTCATAAAGGTTCTTCCAGTCCATTCAGTACCCTTGGGTAGCAAGGGTATACTTCCATGTTCATATGTACCAGTTACATTACTAGTAAGCTACCATATGCGTAGTTTAGGAAGATACTAGAACTATTACTAGAACGCGATATCATACACTGAGTCAGTTCATTCATGAGTCAATACTTGCTAGATAGATAGAGAACACACATTATAGCTACTGCACACAGTACATTACTATACTATTACATAAATACTTCTACATGAGTACATTTACATGAATACGTTTACATATATACACCTACATGAGTACATCTATATAGATACATCTACATGAGTACGTGAGTACACTTACATGAGTACGTTTACATAGATAACATATGATGAATTACTAGTACATTTTATATGTATAGATTCTGTTATATAATCCTCATTCTTATCTACACTTTGTGATATAATCACATAATCGGAGAGATAGATTGGATTTAATATCCTAGTACCAAAGGATACTTTGCGGGATTAACCATTCCTTAAATCTCTGTTAGCTACAGAGGTAAAAGTACATTCACGGATGTCAACGGTTGATACCATTACAGGTATACTTTAAGGGACTAACTATTCCTATACCCAGCTGTTAGCAACAAAGGTAAATGTACATCTACGGATGTCTTCAGTTGACACTGTTAGTTACCCTAGTACCAAAGGGTAATCCTTAGGTTATTTATATTATTACCTCTATCTTGTGACCCATTCACATAATCGATGAGGTGAATTATATTTGAGTATCCTAGTACCAAAGGATACAATGTCTTATAATAATAATAATGGTAGCACAGTCGGGTCTTGGTAGAAGGCTACATTCAGATCAGTTAAGTCTTGGTAGAAGACTACATTTAGAACAGTTAGGTCTTGGTAGAAGACTCCCTTTATAATAGTAGGGATCATATGGATTTCTAGGGTTTTTCAAACGTTTACAGTTGTTTTACAAACATTTTCATACTTACACGAACTTTCTTTCAAAACATTTTCAAGTCTTTCATTACATGTCAAACAAATACTTACATACAAATTAAGGCACATTAATACTTATGATCTCACCAGCTTTAAAGCTGATACTCTCTTTCAAAATAACTTGTATCCTCAGGTCAACAGTAGACAGGTACCGATGCAAGGTTTAGAGAAGACGGAGCTTGTTCAAGACTCATCTTTGATTTTGTTTATACTTTAGTGTCTATTATTATTTGACAGAACACTTGTATTAAAATTATATTATTAATGCAATGGATGATGTTCTTGCTTGTTTACTACTTTTCATTGTTGTGATACTGTACATGACGTCCTCCGCCCCAGAACGTTTCCGCTGTTCTTGGTTTTGGGGTATGACAGATTGGTATCAGAGCATTGTTTATAGTGAATTGAGTATATCAACCCATAAAAGATATACTAACTATAAATACATAGGGATTAAAAATACTCTGACCAAGAGTTTATACTTTAAATAGTAAAATATTTAGGTAAGTATACGTGCCTGCATTCATACTAAAATCAGTGTCACTAGGACAGTACAAAAGAATTACGATTGTTGGGCAACACAGGTGGACTTAGAGACATATGGTCAAAACTGGGAAGATATATCCTGATTAACTATATTATCCGAGGGTTGACTAGCATGTGCCTAAGTGTGGTTGTGTGGTTGCAACAAGTCTAAAATCTTACCAACAATACCACAATGAGAACAATAGAACATAACATTAAACTTTAAATACTATAGGGGTATTTGGTGTTACTATAAGTACTTTATACTTGAGAACTAAAACGGGATCTTCATTACTAAGTTGATAGTTGCTAAGTGGATACACTAAGGCTATATGTAATTAGGATGTTATAGACTTAGAATCTGTGAAAATTTTACTTTAACCCTATTCTGTGTGAATATGGAGTTAAGGTCACTTATTCGAAGGCCTATCCTATTTTGATTACATATAAATGGTATGCACTTCACAAATAGCAATGTAACTGATGAAGTTTTCTAAATAATTATCTAGATAGTTCGTCTAATAATTATTTTCTTACCCCAAATTCTCGCATAGATAACATGGCTGAACTCCATCCGCACGACAACCAGTATCTTCTGAACGAAGTCATTGCTGGTTGGTTTGGAGAAGAACCAGAAAATGATCATCCTATCCCTTTGAATGATCACCATGATGAAGACCTTTCTGACGGCGCTAACTCCGAACCCGAGGTTGAGAACCTACCCCAGGCAGCTCCCTTTCCAATTCCTAACCCTCGTCCGGCTTTTCATGGCCCAACGCCTGAGTGGGTGGAATGCTTTGAAACATGGAGCCAAGGACAAGATCAGCCCATGCCATTTAATGGTGATCGAAGCTTTTAAGACCTAAGCAATGGGGGCTCAACAGACAGAATCTTGCCAATCTTGGTCCGCAGAGTGGCCCGAAATGAGATTCAAGGCAGGATAGCCCTACATCAGATCACCGAAGTTGTCGCCGATGCAAGAATGCATACCCTCCGCACCATTCATCTAGAAGATGCTCGTGAGAGATCTGAGAGAAACCATGAAACCCTGCTGCAAGCACTGGCCGAATCATGAGCCGAAGTTGTGACAACCCGATATTTCAACTCTTTGTAATGACCTAAAAGGTCAAGTATTGTAACCACTTTTGAGTTAATAAAATTAACTTTCATAATAAAACGTCCAAATAATTCTATTTAAATTCCTTCTATGTTTAAATGTCTTTAAACCATTATCGTACGTAAAAAGAACGCCCAAATCCGACTTCGTATATTGAAGTTATGATTTTTCCAAGTTCAGCTTAGCAACAGACAGCTAAAAACTCGAATCGGAGATCGAGCGACTTTTGGCCGGAATGACTTAAACGAGAATCGAAGGTCTCGACAATGGTATTTCAGCGGTAAAAAGTCTGGCAAAAACCGACGTCGGATAAAGAAGTTATGATTTTTTGAAGAAATTCCTTAAACACGATGAATTATAAAATAAATAATAAAAATAATTTCGGAATTTGCCAACGGAGTCTAAACGAAAGTTGTAGAGCGTAGTCTCACCTACGCGGGGATATAAAGACCATCGAAAACGGAGTTCGTATGAAGAAGATATGAATTTTTGAAGTTTATTAAATAAATTATATATTTATTTAATTCAAAAATCAAGCATTATCCGAAGAGGAGTTAGCGTCCTCATCCGAGGTACGCGCTGCGTACCCCTGTACGCCCTGCGTACCCGAGGGCCTTGGCCTCTGATCGTCCACGTCGCCCTATGCGAGGCTGCCGACCCGTCCGACCCGCCCGTCCGACCGACCCGTCCGACCCGCCGTCCCATCCGAACCCGCCAGTCTGATCCGTCCCATCCGAAGCCGAGGCAGTCGAGGCTTCGGTCATGCATGACGTACGCGTACGCGCTGCGTACGAGCGTACGCCCCGCGTACGAGGCTTCTCAGACCCCCCTATAAATAGCATGCGAAGGCTTCCGAGAAAAAGGCTCATTTCTCTCCTTTCGCTCACGATATTGCCTCGTTTTCCGTGCCCGTTGAAACCCGAAGCTCTGGCCTTTTTGCTCAAGTCCCGAGGGTCGATTTTACTCCCGAGATTCCCACGAATCTCGAGAAAAATCCGTTTCCCGAGATGAAACTCTGCCCGGTTTTCCATCTCGCTATCTTTAAACTTTCAAGTGAGTTCATACCCCTTAATTTACCTTTTAAATGTTCTATAAATTCTTTTATATGCTTTCAAGGGGGGATTACAAGTAAAACACACGAGTATTATCGTGTGTTACATAAAGAACTATTTTATATGCTTTTATCTATCCAAATCACATGCGATTTACAAACTTTATAAGGAACTTTCATATATATAACATATGTTAAAATAGCATTCTATCTTTTGAAATATAAATTTGTTGTAATGCATGTATAAACTAAACTTTTCTTAGATTATACTTGTCTATCTTAGACTCTACATCCAAAAATCTATGCTTTCATAACAAATGATTCCTTTTCTAGGTATTTCTAAACAAACGAGGCACACTTTTAGAAAACTATAATAGGTATAGTTTTACGAACAAATTTCTAACTCTTATGTACTAGAAACATGAATTTCAAGAAGTCACTTTCGTATACAAGAACAAACATAACATTTTAACAAGTAGATCTGTTTTTATACCACGGTTTTGTGAGACACTAACTTCATGTACGTTCGAGTACACATTTCAAGTCCTATATTATATACCAGAATCCCTTGGAGGGGGAGCATGGTGTTTGTGTATAGATCTATACGGGCTTGACAACCCACACCCTGACTGTTAGCTGCAATCCACCGTTTGGGGTGACAAACGTCATAACATTCCAACGCCTGAAGAACGTTGTGTATAGGCATTTCCGAGTCAACAGTATGGTTATAAAACTCACATGGGGTATTAAAAATGCATTGATTTACATGGTTTTTCATACACATTGGTTATTTTACACTTACATACATTTTAGAAACAAACATTGGTCTTGAGTGAAGGCTACTTTTA
Source organism: Lactuca serriola (assembly GCF_051521515.1). Classification (NCBI taxonomy): domain Eukaryota; kingdom Viridiplantae; phylum Streptophyta; class Magnoliopsida; order Asterales; family Asteraceae; genus Lactuca; species Lactuca serriola. Next base: position 130,301,470 of record NC_136416.1, on the reverse strand, counting down.
TACTAGTAGAAAATATAGGATTTTCTAAACACAAACAAACAAAGACATAACATTTCATTTCATACAAACATTGTCATTTAAATACTTATGAAACTCACCAGCTTAAATGCTGATCTACTCTTTCAAAATTTCTTGTATGTCCCAGGGAATCAGTAATTTCAGGTATCATTATGCTTTTGTTGAAGGGATGCTGCGGCGCCAGTTAAATCTCGTATTTTTGACATCATATTGTAATTGGTTTTGAACATGTAACTTTTGACAAATGTAAACTTTCAATTATATATATGATGGTTGTATTGCTTTCTTTACTATGTATTCATTTGTTACGTTACCACATGAAGTCATCCGCCCCCGAATGTTTCCGCCGTTCAGGTTTGGGGGTGTGACAGAAGTCATAGAGCTCCGAGTACGCCAAAGGATGTACGAAAGACACCTACTTGATGGGGAACATCAACTGGCTGAGCTGAGAGTTCACCAGAGGGATGGCTGTCGCCAGTAGTAGATGCTTTACTTTATTTTCCTTATTAAAAGGAATCGTCTTTCTGTCTATGCTCTATGTGGCATTTTCTATAAAACTGTCTTGTACTGTAAGTACTTTTGGTTAGGTATTTATGCTATCAAGAACTATCTTCTCTGGATATGATGTAAGACCTTTTACAAGGTCATTTTCCCAAACTTGTACGTCATGAATATCAAAGATATTGACAGTCGGCTAACTTCTGTGTCATTCTTTATTCAAGTACTCTTATCATACTTTCATTGGAGTCTATCTGAAACATGCTTTAGTCAAGTCATTGGACTATAGTAATTTAACTCCGGAGAAATTTCCAAGTCACTTTTAGTGGTTGGATCATATTATTTACCAACCATCGATACCTAGGCTTGAACGACAAACGTCTTGAGACCATTTTACGAACTTACTCCCACTTAGTACTAGGACTGCATCATAGGGATGTAGGTCAAACCTTCGGGAACATACTTCTACTCTTTACTTGAACAATCGAAGTACATCTAGGGTCAACCAGAATCGCTCCCAAAATCCTTATCTTTCGTGTTACAGAATCATGTCTTCATCCGGAAGCAGCCAGCCGAACAACGAAACCTCTGCTTTTCCTATGGACGCCGCTACTTTTCAAGCCACCGTTACAGCTGCCGTGATGGCTGCCGTGACAACTGTCCTTGCAAATCGCAGCACTGTCAACACAACCAAGACTGAAAAAGGAGTTGACAATCCCGATCGTGTTAACGATCCGAGAAATCAACAAATAGTAACAGTCGCCACCGCCCAAAACAATAACTCAGATTTCAAGAAACAAAAACGTCAAGCCCAAGTAGAACGCAAGCGATTTTAGATAATTGCCATGCAACAACAACAAGTGGAAACCTCTGCCATCCCAGTACTGAGCAGACCATATGAAGGAACACTCCCGATGTGCGACCGGTGCAACTACCACCACAAGGGAATTTGCCGAGCCTGGCAATGCAATAATTGCAACAAGATGGGGGCACATTGCTCGTTTCTATAGAACTACCTCCACAACTGGAGCAAGCCTAGTTTGCTATAGTTGTGGTGAGGCAGGGCACTATTATAGAAATTGTCCAAAAGAGAAGATCAACGAAAGAAACTATGTCCCCATAACTCCTACTCAACACTTCACTTCCACCACAAATGTTGGTGCTGCTCAGATATGTCACCAATGCGGTGAAATTGGGCACCTCAAGAAGGATTGTCCAATAACAAGGAACTCAGGCGCTGATGGGAAGATTCTCAGGTTCACAGCTGCAGGAGAACCTACTCTGGACCCACATAAAAGTATTTAAGGCGTTTTATTGTAACAGACTTATAAACCATCCAAAACTAGTGCAACTAGAGTCTTATCTTTTGCGAGATTCCGTCGGTATATGGATGCTCGTGTTGTGCATACTTGTCTTTTGTAGTATACCTTGTTCGCACCAATAGTCTTGTAGTAAATCTATAGTACTGTAACTCTGTTGATGGTTGCACGGTTGTGTTTTGTCTGTAACGCCTTATGTTCAAATCTAATGTCTTTAAGTTTCCTTATGATTCCGACATTATCATACGACTCGATTCAATTTAATCCTCACGAAAACAGCTTCATATGTATATCTCTTTCTTCGAAATTGCCTTTCCAGCGAAGCCGTCATATCAGAACACCGAAGTACTCATGCATGGAGTACCTCATAGTTCTTTTCCTTTCGAAAGAAATCCCCAAAGTACCACTCGTACAGTACGTCAAGTTCAAATCCAAAGATCCATAAGGTTGATCTGTCGCTAATGAACGTATACATAGGGATGATATATAATCAAGGTTCTACAGGTTTAGAATTGATGATTCCACTTTAACTTCTTTTTCCTCAATGGGATATGAGCTTAAAGAAGAATCAGTTATTCGACTACCTTTTCAATCTTAATTATATACGACTCGTATACACGACATTGTGATCGTTGAACCAAGTATGAATTCTAATATGAACTTCAGGACGGAGAACTGCCCAAGTCTATGAGTAATCGCATCGGCATGTGAACAAACTTAGAAACCAGTATGACTCCTGTAAACAGATCGCCCTATAGTCTGAACACCTACGGAGATACAAGTATAGCCCGGACAACTTAGTGAACTACACAGAAATAGAATTGGAAGACTAGGCTTCTCACCCTGGAAAACTCCGGTCTTATCCTTCCAGAGGTCGACAGATTGCATCATATGTACCTCAGGTATCGAGGGCTCCGTCAAGATTTCCCATTAGAAATCGTTGCCTCTGCCCCGCATAGATGAAGTGGTTGAGCAAACGCAAGGAAAGGATGACTTTCAGAAATGGACCTGAGATTCGAATATCACCAGTTTGAGTGTTAGGGAAGGATGTCCAGAAGACTACCTTCTGAACTCGATGCGGACACTTCGAGTCCATAGTGATACCCCTCGGATAGGACCAATACACCCGAAGCATTCATGAGTTTAATGAATAGAGTCCATCTTTCTTACTTGGATCAGTTCGTCATTCTCCATGTAATGACTTACTTATCTACCCTTTAAGTAAGAAGGAACCCGCGGAAATATTGCCCTCGGAGATACTTTTCGCAAAGTTCTCTGAACACGGGTTTTGGAATTGAAGAGTCAAAATTTCCTAAGACACACTATTAGTGATGTGGAAATTCTTGAGTACTCTGTCAATTTATCAAAACCGTTGAGAATTTGTCGACACTAGAGCCGCCGAGAAGAAGTCGCCAAATTCTAGGTCTTACAGACCTACTGTCATATTTCATCCCGAACTCCTCGCAAATCAGAGAAACCTTTACGACTTTGACCCAGCAGAGGGTGGCCTTTGATTGAGAAGTTAAGAAAGAAAAAGAAACCTTGGAAATTCCAAGTGAGGGACCAAGTTCTTTTGGAAAACTCACTCTAGAAATGGCTTAATACGCTTCGTATCGCGTGAAAAGCTTAAATCCAAGATAGTTAGGACCTCCGAGATTCTTACCAGAATCGGTCTTGTATCTCACAGACTAAACCTACTCCACGAACTCAGTAACGTACATTTTACCCTTCGCGTCTCGATCTTGAAACCGTACCTTTCCGTTAGGACTCTCGTAATTCCAACCCGACGAGATTGATATAAACGAGGTCCTCGCCTTCATAATAGAACCGTAGTGACCCTCAACCGAGAGGTCAGGCGGACGAAGAAACGCCGTCACCAGTTAGTGAAGGTTCGTTGGGATACCAACCGAGGACCCGAATTCACTTATGAGCGCGTGAAACAATCGCTTAGGAAGTTTCCCACCTCTCGACTGGACCATTCATACCTACTTCCTTACCTAAATTCTAATTTCGGGACGAAATTCCCTTTAACATGGGGATAATGTGACAACTCGAAATTTTAATTCGGTCAAACCATAAAAGTCAATCACTTCGATTTATAGGTCAATTACATTATTACTTATTTTTAGCAAATTTAAAGTTCGTTTGATTATTTTAATTTTATTCTTTAAACGAACGGGTGAAAGAAAGTGTCGTCTCGGGCTGAACCTTGCATATGGAGCGTGCCGCTATAATGGACTCGGGCTGGGAAGCCAGACGACTCAAGGCGAGGGTACTGAACCTCGTATGCGGAACGTGCCGCTATAATGGAGTCGAGATAAGAAGCCAGGCGACTCGAGGAGAGGGTACTGAACTTCGCATGCGAAGCTTGCCGCTAAAGTGGAGTCGAGCTGGGAAGCCAGACGACTCAAGGCGAGGGTACTGAACCTAGTATGTGGAGCGTGCCGCTATAATGTGTGACAACCCGAGATCTTCATTCGGTAAAACCCTAAAGTCAATCATTTCAAATTATAAGTCAAGTTCAATATTATTTGTTTTTAGAAAATTTAAAGTTCGTTTGATTATTTTAATAATTAATCTTTAAACGAACGGGTGAAAGGAAATGTCGTCTTGGGTCTTGAAATTTCAAAACCGCAAGTATCACGTAGTTAAGAAATTGACGGCCAAAATTTTATGTTTGGGCCAAAAATTTCTCCAAAAACCGTAAACTCATGCCTTAAGCATGAGTTTACTCCCCAAAGTACCTCATTTCTTTCTTGCAATCTCAAGAGTAAACTCCCAAACACTCTCAACTATCATCCCAGTTTTCACCTGATTTCCTGAAAACGTAAGTACTCCTTGGCTTGATTTGTTGTTATATCATAACAAATAGTGATTATACATCTTTTCAATCATCCATTTTTGTGTTTTGATTAGATTTCCAAAACACCAAGAACACCAAGAACACATACTAGTGTTCTTGGACTTTTAGTTCATTTCACGCTTCCACAAAGTAAGTACTTCTATCCTAGAGTATTTTAAAGCTTGCTATACATCTTAATATCAAGGAAATGTCCCAAGAACACTAAGAACAAGGTGTTCACGGTTTTGGGAGGCTCCCAAAACCGTAAACACCAAGTAAGGTGCCAAAGGGTGCCTTAGGGTGCCTAGATGCTTCACAATGCCTTAGGGAATTGTCTAGATCCTTCCTTGATAAGTTTATCACACAAAAATCACAAAAATCACTCATTTATATGTGTTTACGGTTTGGGGATCTCCTAAACCGTAAACACCCATTAGAGTGTATAAATGGCCCATATTTATTCTTTATGCCTAGAATTTAACCTAGATTATTACCTTGATGAGCTAAGGACTTGAAAACCCCCAAATACCATAAACCTTATGATTTTCTGGTATTAAACTAAAAGGAAAATGTTTTAGGGACCGTAAACTCCAATTAGGAGTGAAATGGTGCCCTAGTACCTTCCATGGTCACATAGAACAAGTAGAAAAGCTTCTAGGGACTCTTAAAGCTTCAAACAACAAATGGTCAAAAAGAGTGTGAGCTTATGGCCGTAAACTCAAGGGTTGACGACCATAAACTCTTTTGGTTATGACCACAAAACTGTAAACTCTCTAATGGAGTTTTCGTTGAACCCCAAGCACACTAGCCCTTCCCTACAACACTTAGATGCAATCCTTGAGACTTATAACACTTGTTTAAGGTGTTTATCATGTCCTAGGGTGTCTTGACTTTGTTTATTAGTTGTTTAAAGACTAATTGAATACATATATGGGATATTGTATGTTAACTAGGATCATAGAGTGTGTTCAAGACTTCACTTGACACCTAGCAATCCTACATCTTCAGTTCATCCGTACCACTCACTACAGGTGAGTTCATACCCTTAATCAATGGTTTAAATGTTTTTAAATGCTTTTATGGGGGGAATACAAGTGAAATACTTATAGTTATTACATCAATCACATGTGATTAATAACTACAAAACCAGTGGTTTTCTTACTGTTCAAACTATTTATCTAACTGTTTTGCTTCAAACTGTTTTACAAACTCTTTTACTTATCAAATACTATTACTTAAACTCTGTTATACTTATTATCAAGTGCATGCCTATGTATGTATAGTTATATAAGCGATGTTTAAAGGGCTTAGGAAGGCCAGCTCGCTTTGTCTCCTTTTCCTCGTTGGGATGTGGTTGTAGGGCTTCGGTTATCCGTCCGAAGGTTGTCTAAATATTAGTTATATATTATGTATAAATATATAGACATAAAGGTTCTTCCAATCCATTCAATACCCTTGGGTAGCAAAGGTATACTTTCATGTTCATACGTACCAGTTACATCACTAGTAAGCTACCATAGGGGTAGCATAGGAGGATACTAATACTATTACTAGAACAATGAAACATAGAATGAGTCAGTTCATTCGTGAGTCAGTATGTGACATCCCCTAATTTCTCGGCCAGAAAAGACCAATTTAATTTATGCTTTTTAAAATAAAATCAGAGAAATCTTTTTAAAAGATGTTGCGGAATTGGTCCCCAAACAACATATGATAAAAGTTTATCAAAACCCTTCTTTAAGAAGGTATATATTTTCCATATATATCAAAACCTCGGGGATGTCATGTTCCAATATGAAGAGATTTGTTATCGAGATAATGAAAGCAATTATGATTGAATGAATGAAAAGTAAGAACACAACGAGTAAATATTAATTAGATCTTATATTGATGAAGACTGATTACAACGCTTAAGCAGAAAGAATACTTGAGTTCAAAAGTTCTCTCTACTTCTATCCTCAGCCCCTATTTATAGGAAACTTGAGTGTACAAAAAATATACTAAGTCTATTACAATACACTTCATTTAAACTGTGACTTAGTAAAATAACTAATATGCGAAACTAAAGAAACAACTACTTCGACTTTTTACAATACATAGACTCTACAATCTCCCCCTTTGTAAACAGTCGAAGCTATTCAGTCCATAAGTCTCTGAACAGCTGAGTGAATTGTCTTTCGCACTTCACCATACCAAGAAGTCACCTTCTTAAGCTCCCTCTTGTCTCATTCGTTATTCTTCTTGCAGTTATTCATACGAACAATAAAATTCGTATATTGCGAAGAAGTATATCTTTCAACTTCTGAGACCTTGAACAAAAATTTCTTGGGCTTTCCCTTCGTATCTCTCCCTGAAAATACCATGCCAAAAGGTTTCAGGCATATTTCTCCAACAACATACTTAGATAATGCTGACTGGGTCAAGGTATCTTCCCAAGGGACATTCACTTCTCTTCCCAAAGTCGTTGCAAGTTCTTCATCAGTTAATGCCAAAAAATCGAAGTAATTATAGATAAAAGTATTGACATGTGCGAAACCAATTCTAAACACTTCAGTTTTAGATCCTTTGAGCTTGTGGTCTTCCATATGTTTCAAAATAAGAGCCACTTGAATAAGATCATTGCAATTCATTAGAGGGAAGTCAGCTATTGTGAAGTCATATTTCTTGTTATCAGCTCGAATGACAAAATAGCGAAAATTCTGAAGCATGTCTTCAAACATCGTATCCTTCTTGATTTTCAACACCTTTTTAATCTTCATTAAGGACCATACTTCATCTGGATTCTTTCCCAATACAACATGAAATCTGATTTTCATGTGTATGTAGTCATCAACATTATCAAACTTCTCACTAATCTTGTACTGAGCTGTTATGAAAAGCATTTCATTAATCAGAAAATCCAACTGGTATTTGTCCGAATTCGCAATGTCGTAGCTCTTCTTTGGCTTTTTCTCAAATTCATACATCTCTCTCTCCTACTACTTTCGACTCTATAGTTTCATAAGAGTATAGCTTCGCAGGATCTCCTTTATTCATTTTGGGAGGATCACTTGGCCTTTGCCTCATTATGCTCTGAACTTGCCTCAGCCTTTCCAATTCAGCCTCTGCTTCAGCTTTCTTCTCCTCCTTCGACTTTTCATACAAAATCCCTTTCCCTTTTCCCACATCATCAGTTGGAGGTTTCGCACTAGAACTTCCTTCTTTTGACCCAATATATATTCCTTTGGCTATTTGTCTTGTGGTTATTATTGTTGAGGAAATCGGCATAGTGAATATTGGAAGAGTAATTTTGAGCTGAGTAGATATCACTTTCCCCACAGTCTTCGCATCATCCTCTTTACTTGCATTATTCTCTCCCCCTTGCACCCTTGTGAAAGCAGGTGGGGCAGTCTTCGGTAGTAAAGAGTTAAAGTTCGTAATGGGAGCAAGTGCCTTCTAAATTGCTTGTTCCAAAGTATTGACTTTGAGAGACAAGAATTCAGGAGTGAGAATGGACGAAGATGAAGATTGCGAAACCAAGGATTTCAACTCAGTCACCAGATGAATCAACTGATCAAACTTCTCCTTGTTTTCTTTGTGGTTTGCTTCAAAGATAGGAGCAGCAATAATTTTGTTGATGTCTATGGCAACCACATCAACCTTCTTCTGTACTTCAATATGTTGAGAAATAATATCTCGAAGCTCCTTCGCAAGTTCAGTCTTTAATTCTTCAATCTTGAAGTTCACATCCTCCCGAACCTTCTTTACGTCCTGCACAAACAGAACATGGCGTTCTTTTGCAACAGTTTGTAAATCCTTGACAACTCCATTGAATGAACTCCCTTGAGATTTAATGCGAAGCTCATTGTTCTTGTCTGTCTGATCAACTTTATCAAGTATTCTTTTCTCATCAGCCTTGATCATAACATCAACCTCCAATCCTGAGGTAGACGACGTTCTACCAGAATCAGCTTGTGACTGAATAATGGCATTCAACTTTTGATTCAGGACTTTGAACTGCTTTCCTGTCATAAGCATATGATCAGGTATATCCTCCTCCTCTGAATCAAAATGAATATCCTCAAATACTCCTCCAAAAGCTCCTCCTTCGGTTTCATCATCGGACATGGGTTGCGAAGGTTGAGGAGTTTCGAGTGATTGTGATGGAAATAAGGTTGTGAATGGATTTTGTAGATGATGGTCAAAAATGGATGAGGTAGAAAGTGTAGAAGTTGGAAGTGATACTGGTGGTAATGAAATAGGTAATGTAGCAGGTAGGCTAATGGGTAGAGTGGTTGCAACACTTGTGATAGGTGCCCTCGTATCAGATACGTTGACAACCATATCAAAAATAGGTACCTCCTCAGAAACTGATTTGGTAGTGACTATTTCAAGTGGAATGGGTTGTGTGTAAATTTGTGAAACAGGTGTAATGGAAATAGGTGGAAAAGAAACAATTACCGGCATAGAAACAGGTGGAGTGTCTGGAACCACCTCTTCATCAGAAGACTCGTTACGAATGATCAACTTTCGCTTCTTCAAAAGAGTTTGTTGCATTTGTTTCGCAACATCCTGAGCTTGTTGCCTCTTTGATCCTGGAGAAACAGGAGTTGGAACACTGCGAACTGTCACCCCCTTACTACTTACTTTAGTTTTGCGAATCTTTTTCAGTACCCCAGATTTTGAGGGTATAATTTCCTTCTTCGATTTTGACTAGGTCTCCTCTATCTGAACCTCTTCTTCTTGACTTTGTTTCGAAGATTGAACTTTTTCATCCTTCTTAGTGGTCTTCTTCTTCTTTGGGGTTTTGGCAGTGACTTCCAATAAGATCCCAGTCTGCACAGCTGGATTAAACGTCTTCATGTATCGTATCAACACTTTGTGAGTGGATGATACTTTGCGAAGCATCGCATCTGGAATGCGAGAAACATGTGTAAAGATGTTTTCATCATCCTCCACCTCCTTCGGAAATTGATACAACGAAAATTCCGCAACCTTAGCACCCTCTGGAACTTGAATTCCCTCTTTTTCATATGCCTTTTCCAGAATAAATCTCCAATACCTTGCACATGAAATACCTTTCTCAGAATTCGTGTTTTCCAAACTTTTTACGAGCTCCTTCCACAACTGAGTTCCGTAATCTACACTAATATCGTACTATAAGCCGATCACCATTGCATAGACTTCCATACGCCCCCTGTCAAGACCTACTGTTCTTCCTGTCAAACATCTGAGAAAAATTCCAAATAGAAAATTCCACATACAGGGTAATCCAGACTTTCTAAAATCACTAATTTTCTCAAGTGATGGTTGATGACCCATCTCATTGAACATGAAGATTATTTGGGAATTGAGGGGTTTGAAAAATGGAGGGTTGTTGGGAATGTTCAAGAACTCAATGAACAGTTTCTTCGTGAGCTTAACCTTTTTGTTGTTCATCAGATTGAAGGTAATAACATCAGTGGCATAGTTGTATGAAGTCAAAGATGCTGCCAATGACAACCATGTCATCGGAACTGAGAAAGAAATAAACATGGCGGTGGACAGAGGAGATCGTTTTAGTGCAACTATTAACATCTTCAATCCTTCTGGGTATGATGAGACATTGGGATCAACCAGATAGTTGGTGCTTTGGATCTTCATGAGTGATTGTGAGAGAACTTCATCAGTGTTTGATTGAGTACCGGCCATTGTTAGGGTTTGAACACGATGAAGTTTGAAGTACTTTAGGATTATGAGAGTTTTGTTCGTGTAACCGTATAAAATGATCTTGAACCCCTTTTATAGGTAACCCAAATTGATTTGAAATTAAAGCGGGATACATTTAATGTTATCCGATGTGGCACCTTGATAATCAGACCATGACAGCAAAAGGTAGCCATGCTGCAAAAAGTAACTGTCACATCTCCTAGAAAACCGGATAGAATACCAACCATCTTGAGTACACAGCCTGTCAATTTTCCCGTTATAGAATTGGAACCATTAAAACCCTTCGCATGGAGGCAAGGCTCTTTAACTTTCGGGATATAAAGTGAAGTCATATGCCAGATTTGCGAAATCATCAGCCTGAGTTGGTATTACTCAGAACCTCAAGGATTTCGTGAGTGCAGTGTTCCAAAGAAATAAGATGAGAAACAACAATAAAAAAAATTTGGAATTCTGTGATGTCAAAAATTCAATTTGACACGAAGGTAGTAAAACCCCAGGCAAAGGTTGCTTCGTTAATCATCAAGAGAGATGATTAACAGCTTGTGTATTTTCCCGTGAATTACAATCGAATACTTTTTGAGAAGTATCAAAGGGCTTCTTTTGAAAGATATTTTGGGTTGGATTCGAATTTCATTACATATCAACCTTAACATAAGGTGAGAAATTGTAACTGAAATTACTTGTAGGACCAGTGTAGTCAGTGACAAGTTGGCTTTTGAAAATATTTATCATGACTAGGAATTGCGAATGAAACTCACACAGAAATCATATTCATGAAAATTTTTGTACTGGATCTTGTTGGGTAACAAACATCGTGGGTTGCGGATGTTTGATCAAGACCACACATGCGAATTGAATATGATTTGTAGTTTCGAAATTTTGGTACTGAAACAAAAGTTTCGTTAATATCTGGAAGAATGTTCCCTGTCAATTCCTCAAAGTTTATGATGTTTGGGTTTCACTTTCATCACGGACTCATGATGTCAGATCATAAACACAAAATTTTTGTATATCTAAGTCTCGATGGGTTTGATCAGATGTAACAGCCCGGATCTCCAGGTATTTTATTGTTTTAATATTTTGAGTTTTGAGAAGGGACTCGGCGAGTTGGAGCTCAGACTCGCCGAGTAGGGTCGCGATTCTGGACGCGGGATTCGTTCGGACTCGGCGAGTCCAGGATATGGACTCGGCGAGTCCACGCTGTTTAATGAAACCCTAATTTCTCGGGTTTGGGACCTATTTAAATGGCCTTATGGCCGTCATTTGCATCCATCAGTCCATAGAGAGAAACCCTAAAAGTGCTTTAGCGATTTGAGAGTGAAAGGAGGCATTTCTTGACATTTGTGTGTTGTTTAGCAAAGAAGAAGGAGGCTCTAGCCAAGAGGAGGCAAAGGGGACTGCTATTTGGTGGATTGGAAGCTTGACCCTTCAATCTAAAGGTATAATTTCGACTCATCTCCTGTTTTGTGAAGTATAACCGATTTTAGGGTTTCTTGTGGCCTTGTTGAGTTGATTTGATGGCCAAATAGTCCCATGCTAGTGATGAGACTTCGGATCTGGATCCATAGAGGTCCAGAGAGTCTCATTCTTCAAGCTTTATAGAGAACAATGGAGGTCATGACCTTGTGTAGTGAGATTTGTTGAAGATTCTTCATAATTAGTCATATAGAGGTTGTTAATGCATCAAGGCTAGGACTTTACGTGATGAATCAGTCTAGGAGGGCCAGATCTATGAATTGTTGGAGTAGATCTGACCTTAGAAGCAAGTTGGGTGATTGCATGGAATGGACTCGCCGAGTCCGATGAGCAGACTCGGCGAGTAGCTTGAAGATTGCCTTGGACCGGCCAGAGAGTGGTCCAGACGAGTCAGGAGTTGACCCAGTGAGTCAGGGCGAGTTAGAGAGGATTGTCATGTGGTCTGAGTCGAGCTGGGACTCGCCGAGTCGTTCTTGAGACTCGGCGAGTTGAGTCGGGGTGGTCCCGCGATTCTTCCAGGTGGAACTCGTCGAGTCAGGGGGAGTACTCGACGTGTAGAAAGGGAATCCTAGAGAGTTGGTGAGAACGTCTAGACTCGCCGAGTTGCCGCGGGCACTCGCCGAGTCCGGTCGAAGTTGACCGTTGACCGTTGACCGTTGACCTGTGTTGACTTCTTAGGGATAGTCAACCTTAGAGATAAAAGTGTTAATTAGAGTCTTGTGATGTTATAGGAGGATTAGAGCTCGGAGGATCGAGTGCGAGGGATTTCCAGGGATCGTGAGATACTGAGACACGCGAGGTGAGTCTTCTCACTATACTTTACCTTGAGTAGGTAACCAGAGTCATGTGATAGAGTATGTGTATGTTATGTGTATGCTATGTGTTGTACTGCATGATGTCTATGTGATTTATGTTGTGCATGCTTATAGAGTTGGAACCGGAAGGTTCCTAGAGTTAGAACCTGAGGGTTCACAGAGTTTGGGTGCACGGACCCATAGAGTTATAGCCTCGAGTGGCTAATAAGTGTTTATGTGTGGTAGTTTGGGGAACTCACTAAGCTTTGTGCTTACAGTGTTAGTGTTGTTGTTTCAGGTACTAGCGATGACCGTGGGAAGGCGCCGGCTTGATCTGTACACACGTAGAGGAATTCGATATAATTATGTGATCTTGGGATTCGTATGATACATATTGGAATTTGAAATTTGATGTTTTATGAAATTAAGAGAGAAATGCTTTTATAAATTGTGAAAAATAAATTTTAAAATTTTCAGTGTTACATCAGAGACCTCTCGGACATACGTCTTTGTGTGTGATTTGTGTGAAGAATTTTGAGATGAAAAAGATTGGTTATAAGATTGTTAGGTTGAAGATTCGTTTAAGTGTTGCGTCATTGGGCTCGGTTATTAGTCCAATTATTTTGTACTCCGGTTTGGGCCTGTCCAACCGTGAGCCTGTTAGGTTTACTATATAAGAATATGCTTGCATGCATATTAGGTTAACGATTTAGAGAATATACGATTGATACAAGTAGACAGCATTACATAGTTCTTTCTTTATCATTCCTGTAAACCTTATAACCCTCTACAGTTGATGTTCTTGATCGAGCTCTTCTGAGTGTTATTTTATAATCATTCGACACGTTTGATTCATTCTTGAGTTGTTTATTGTTTTCGTGTTCTTGCTGTTTAATCTTTATTTACCTGTTTAAGATCTAATCGATCTTCAAGATTAAGTTTTAATCTCATCAATTGGTATCAGAGCAGGAGGCTGTGTAATCGATACACTTCTTTTCTGTGAAAAGGTTTCAATTAGGGTTTTCCGCAATTACTGATATTTATTGAGCTGTCATCTCATTATTGACGTATCTTGATATTTATTGTTTTGCCCTAATCTGATTTATTACAAGTCTGATCTTTGAACAGGTTATTCGATCATAATGGACGAGTCGCAATCGAATCCCATCAATATTTCCAACAACATTGGATCAACCACGAAGATTCCCATCCTATACACCCATGATTATGAAGTCTGGGCGCATCACTTTGAAGACTATGTTATAGGATCTGAGGATAATGGATACCTCATCTGGGAAGCAATCATCAATGGACTGTTTTCTCACTCTGCAACGTCAAGGATTATTAAAACTCAAAAGGAGTATAATGATCTACTGAAGGACGTTAAAGATATTGCGCAAGATGAAAAGGATAAATTCTAGTGCAATATCAAGGCGCTAAGATTGATCAGATTCGCCCTTCAGTCCGACACTTTCAGGTTAGTAAGTTCATGCACGATGGCAAAGGAAGTTTGGGATAGACTTCGTGAACTGTACTCTACAGACGAGGATCTTGAACACTCTATCCAAACCTTACTCTTATCTGAGTTTGGAGAATTCAGGCAAGGAGCCGAAGAAACTGTGACCCAAACGTTCGATCGCTTCAATCATCTTCTCAGCAATATGATCAAACATGACATCGAAAGGAAGCTTATCGAGCAGAAGGTTACGTTTCTAAATGGTCTAAGATCAGAGTGGAGAGCAGTGGTGTCTACAGTTAAAGCCCATGAGCAGCTTAAATCATATTCTTTGGCGAAACTGGTGGGTATCCTCAAGTCTCAGGAGAAGATTGTGATGTAGGAAAAGAATGTTGTCTCAAGCCTAGGTTCGTTAGCCCTCCTGTCAAAAAGTAAAGCTGTGATGGAGGACGAAGACCTCAACTTGGAGGAGTATGACCTCACGTCTGAGGATTATGCTATGATGGTGTCTAACCCCAAGAGGTTCATTAAGAAGAGATTCCCCAACAACAAAAACCGAAACTGGCAGGGGAGTTATAGTTCAGAAAAGGTTAACAATGAACCGAAGGTTGAAGAGTCTAAGAAGGAACCGAAGGCAGAAGGTGATTCTGGAGTTAGCTGTTACTACTGTGGAGGGAAAAACCACTATGCTAAGGATTGTGTCCTCAAAAAGATGGCTGAAAAGGATGAGGAAGCTTTGCTGCAGAAAAGGCTTGATGAGATGAGGAAGAAGAAATCTACCGCTAACTCTTCCATGAATGCTCTAATTGTGCAGGGTTCGGTTGCTGATGACGAGTTCGGTGGTGTGGAAGTTTGGTCAACCGACTCTGAAGATGATGAAGTGAGGAAGCCTTTTCATGGAAAGGTTTGTGTGGAAAAAGAGGAAAGCAGTGGAGGAAGGTGCTTGATGGTGTCCGAAGTATCTCAGATGAGGGGATACAACACTGATGGTGGAAGCAATGAACCGAAGGAGCAGCAGGATATGTGCTTTACAGCCAAACCGCTCAGCGTGCAGTTCAACGAGCTCGATGAACTGATCAAGAAGGTACAATCGGTTTTTGTTTCATTTAAAGTACCACAATGCTCATATGAAAAAGAACTAAAAAGTGTTAATTCACGAATCTCTCATCTAGATAGTAGTTTAACTCAAACTCGAGTCACCAATTCTAACCTAACTGATCAATTAAGCAGGGTGTCTTCGAAGAGTGAGGAACGGCGCATGTGGATCGAGTTGAAGGAGTCAGAATTAGTTAAAATAAAAGATGAAAACATTTATTTACAAAGAGACAATTTAAAGCTGTTAAAACAGCGAAATGTTTTTTGTTTGATTGCAAAACGTCTTTACACTAATATTACTCAGCTTCACTTGGACTGTGAAATAGGACAAAAGATTCATCGCATGATTTTGCCCTTCCTTGAGTTTAAGGAGGATGAAATTGATGCTGAAGCTTATAATTGTGAGAGTGTGATATCATCTGATGACGTCAATCCGACCTATATGTATGGACTGGACAAAATAGAATCTTTCATTAAATCCAAGGACCATAAGGACATGCTTAAAAACCTTTTGGATGAAAATGATAGACTGAAACTGAGAACCGAAACCATACAAAAATTTGACTCTTTAAACGCCAACTTGAGCTCAGAAAACAAAATTGATGTTGAAAATGCATCTGAGCTTAATGAGGATGACAATATGAGTGAAATTTCTGTAGAGGACACGGTTGACTGCTCAGAATTTGTGAAAAGCGAACCTGAAAACCACAAGAATCTAATTTCAGAAAATTCAGTGGAGTTCGCTCGATTGTCCCAACAAAAGTCCCCGATCTTAGCAGAGAAAGTCGTTGTATATCAAAAGGTTACGACCACTCCAAATGAAGTGTACAAGGTCACAGGAGTAACCAAACATCAGACTGCTGAACTCACGGCTATTATAAACGAAGACAATGCTGATGGCTGCGATGAGTTCTTCTGGTCAGCTCCAATCGATAATGCAGATGAAACGGTAGGCTTATCAGAAAGGACCTCATGGATAAGTAAAGGTAGATACATACCAGAACCCTTGAACAAGCCAGATAATTTCGATGTGCCAAGTACCAGTGGTACGAAAGACATTCCTCAAGAAAATGGAAGTTCGGCAAAAGAAGACACTCCCTCTTGTTCCTCAGTTCAAAGTGAAACTTCCACAGTTCAAAGTGAACCAGCGAAAGAGAAACCGAAAATGAAAGCCAATATCCATCATCAACCGAAGCAGATGAGGAATCAGAAACGTCAAAGGAACCAGAGATACAGGAAGAATCTCTCTGAAAGGAAACAATTCTGGCAATCCCAGAATGCATATTTCTCACATCAAGACAAGAATATAAAGTTTGAGAATAATCCTGTTAAAAAGCACAAGAACCACAACAACCGAAAGTCAAGGTTCGGTTCGGAAAAGAATACCAACCGAAAGCAAAGGTTCGGTTCTGAGGATGACCCCAACCGAAAGCAAAGGTTCGGTTCACAGAACGACTCCAACCGAAAGCAAAGGTTCGGTTCTGAAATCAAAAGAGATCAACACTCTAAGGTCAGTCCCACCAATGATCAAAAGCAAAAGGGTCACCTAGAGTCTCCAGACAAGAAGTCATCTAAGCTCTCTCCTTCTCACTCATCTAATTCATCTAATTCTTCTAATTCTTCCAATTCATCTCCATCTCACTCAAAAGTTCATTCTGTTCGTTCTTAAAAATCTCATTCGTCAGCTGAACAAAAAGGCAAACAGAAGGTTTCAGCATCCAAACCAGAGTCTAAACCGAACGCACCTAATCCTAATAAAATCAAAGTTTTTACCATCAAAAGGAAAGATGAAACAACACTAATAAAACGAACATATCTTGTTGACATCTCTCTTACTATTCCTATACCTGTGAAAGGCTCACGAGGACCCAAGAAACTTTGGGTTCCTAAATCTGCTTAATTTTTGCAGGTTATAAGTAACGAGCAGTTTGACGAAGAATGGTACATCGATAGTGGCTGCTCGCGTCACATGACAGGGAGGAAAGAAGAGCTCAGGGAATACAGGTCTCTTTCAAATGGCGGCAACGTCAAGTTTGGAAACAACTCTTTCGGCGCCATAAAGGGATACGGAATGATTACTAATGGTGATTTTACTATAAGGAAGGTGGCATACGTGGAAGGACTGCAACACAACCTCATCAGTGTATCTCAGCTTGTTGGAGGTACAGGTCTCAAAGTCTCATTCAACGATGAAGGTTCTGAAATTATTGAGAAGAAGACGAAGAAAGTAATTCTCAAATCAGAGCGTAAGGGTGAAATGTTTCCTCTAAACCTCTAACCCATCAAAGGAAACCCAACTATATGCCTGTTATCAAAAGCACAATCTGACGAAAGCTGGTTGTGGCACCGAAGACTCTCTCATCTCAACTTTAAAGATATCAACAAACTTTTCACTGGAGGTCATGTTCGAGGTCTTCCATTGCTCAAGTTCGACAGAGATCATTTGTGTGCTGCATGCGAAATGGGGAAGCAGAGTCGTCAAAGTCATCCATCTATAATTAACACTAAAGTTGTTGAACCACTCGAATTACTTCATATTGATTTGTGTGGTCCATCATCTATCGAAAGCATCGGTGGTAGCAAGTATATTCTTGTTATTGTTGATGACTTTTCGCGATTTACATGGGTGTTCTTTCTAAAGCTCAAATCTGAAGCGACTCATAAGCTGAAAGTGTTCATCAAGCAGATTGAAGTACAACTCAAGAAGGTCGTTCGCAACATCAGGAGCGACAATGGTCTGGAATTCAAAAACAGAGAATTTGAAGAATTTCTGGCAGAAAAGGGAATAAGTCACAACTTCTCAGCTCCCATCACACCTCAACAGAACGGGATTGTCGAAAGACGAAACCGATCTTTGTGTGAAGCTGCCCGAACAATGCTAAGTTTCGCTTCCTTACCTCTTTATTTTTGGGTTGATGCTATTTCTGCTGCTTGTTTTACACAGAACATGTCATATCTCAACAAGCGATTCATGCTCACACCTTATGAGATTCTCAACAACAGGAAGCCCAATGTGAAATTTTTCCACGTGTTCGGCTCACGGTGTTTCATCTTTAACTCTAAAGAACACCGCAACAAGTTCGATGTCAAAGCCGACGAGGGAATCTTTCTGGGCTACTCTCTCACTTCCAAAGCATACAGAGTTCTAAACAAGCGTTCGAGAAAAATCGAAGAGACTTATTATGTGACTTTCGACGATAGCTATGTCAAAAAGCTACAGGCCAAAGAAGACACAGCTGGGGAAATTTTTCCTCAAACTGGCCAAGTCACAGTCTCGATCGCTAATCTATTCGAGAAGTTTATGGAGCTATTTGACGAACCAGAGAAAGCCACTCTCTTAGAAGCAGGCGCAGCAGACAACAAAGTAGACCATATGAAGCAAATTGTCGAAGAAGCTGCCAGGAGAATGAACGAAGGAGGATCGAATTCTGACGAATCTCCATCAAACGATGCTTCAGTCGAGGGGGAGGATCAACCGTCATCAACTCAGCCGACCTCACATGTTGAGGGGGAGCCAAGCTCTCCAACTGCTCCCGAAAGTACTTCTCAAACCGAAAGTTCTTCACCATCCGAAGGTGCATCAACGCCTGAAAGCCTAGCACCACAAGAAACCTCTGATCCTCAAGTTTCTCAAAGCATTCCAAAAAGCTCATCTATCGAGGGGGAGCAAGCTGATATGTCATTCGACTACGAAAGCCAATCCGAGCCAGAAGAAATGATCAATGCTGAACTGGACCCAACCTTTGATCCAAACTACCCTCCCCTAACCAAATGGACCAGAGATCATCCTGTCTCTCAAGTGGTTGGTAATGTCTCTGAAAAGGTTCTGACCCGATCACAACTAAAGGCAAAACAGACATCCTTATTTTCCAAAGTTGAATTTTGCATGTTTAACTCATTCGTATCAAAAGTTGAACCGAAGACAGTTAACACTGCTCTCGATCACTCCGATTGGGTTCAAGCGATGCAAGACGAACTGAACGAATTTGAAAGGAACAAAGTCTGGCGCCTCATTCCAACTCCTCCAGATGCCTCGGTTGTTGGTCTCAAATGGATCTTTAGGAATAAAATGGACAAGGAAGGGAACGTTATAAGGAACAAAGCTCGTCTGGTTGTAAAAGGATATTGTCAGGAGGAAGGGATTGATTATGAAGAGACTTTCGCTCCTGTAGCTAGGCTGGAATCTGTAAGAATATTTCTTGCTTATGCTGCCCACAAAAACTTTGAAGTTTTCCAAATGGACGTCAAGTGTGCCTTTCTTAAAGGAGAACTCGAAGAAACAGTGTATGTGGAGCAACCTCCTGGTTTCGTGAACGAAAAGTATCCCAATCATTGCTACATTCTGGATAAAGCCGTGTATGGACTCAAACAAGCTCCGAGAGCCTGGTATGAAACGCTAACTAAATTCTTAAAGATGTCCAAATTCAAACAAGGTTCGGTTGACCCAACCTTCTTTCGCAAAAAGGAAGGTAACCAACTTATGATCGTTCAAATTTACGTCGATGATATCATCTTTGGCTCAACGAATCCCAGCCTAATAGCTGAATTCAGAAAACTGATGGAGACTAAATTTGAAATGAGCTCAATGGGTCCTATTAACTTTTTCCTTGGCTTAAATATTAGACAGGGACCCGAAGGCATCTTTATCAATCAGGAAGCTTACATGAAGACTCTCCTAGCAAAGTTTGGTATGATGGGAGATTCCAAAGTCAAAGTCCCAATGGCATTCGGCACCAAGCTAACTCCATCCTTAGACAAACCAGCTGTTGATATCACACTCTATCGTCAAATGATAGGCTCACTAATGTATCTTACTGCTAGCAGGCCTGACATCATGTTTTCTGTGTGTTACTATGCTAGATTTCAGGCAAACCCACGCGAACCTCACATGCTTGCAGTGAAGAACATTTTACGATATCTCAAGCGAACTGCCTCCTTAGGTCTATGGTATCCTTCCAACTCAGGCTTCTTCGTTCAAGCCTACTCAGATGCAGACCTTGGAGGATGTGGACTCGACAGAAAAAGCACCACTGGCGGCTGTTAATTCCTTGACGGGAAGTTGGTTAGCTGGCAATCAAAGAAACAAACGTGCGTGTCGTTGTCTACTGCCGAAGCTGAATACATAGCCGCTGTATCCTGCACCTCCCAAGTGATTTGGATCCAGAGTCAACTTCGAGACTATGGACTCAATATGAAAAAGATCCCACTATATTGTGACTCTGAAAGTGCAATTAGGATCTGTCATAAACCAGTGCAACACTCTAAAACCAAACACATAGCACTGAGGTATCACTTCATCAAAGATCATGTGGAAGATGGAAACGTTGAAGTACACTTTGTTCGAACCACTGATCAACTGGCTGACGTCTTTACCAAAGCTCTTCCTGAAGCATCATTCAACAGAATTCTACAAGGGCTAGGTATAATGGAATCAGAGTCAGTATCTCAAACCACCTCTCAACCTCAAACGTAAGAAGCGAAATTGACCGAACGTTCAGGTTCGGTTAAATACTCTGACTCGCTCATCACCACAAAGGTAGATTTATTGGTTGTAAATTTCTTGTACAAAGTTGTTTATCTTATTGTCAAAAGTATTTTCTGATTGCATGCCTCAATTCCTTGGTTTTCTAAAATTTTCCAAAACCGAAACCTACCGAAGGTTCGGGTTCGGTTTCTTAAAATTTTCCAAAACCGAAACCTACCGAAGGTTCGGGTTCGGTTTTCCAAAATTTTCTTAAACCGAAACCAACCGAACGCTCGGGTTCGGTTTTCAAAAATTTTCTTAAACCGAAACCAACCGAACGCTCGGGTTCGGTTTTTCAAAATTTTCTTAAACTGAAACCAACCAAACGCTCGGGTTCGGTTTTTCAAAATTTTCTTAAACCGAAACCAACCGAACGCTCGGGTTCGGTTTTTCAAATTTTTCTCAACCGAAACCAACCGAACGTTCGGGTTCGGTTTTCCAAATTTTTTCAAAGTTTTTTTTTCTCTTACTAAGTTTTTTTCCTTGCTTATTTTTTTTTCTTATTTATTTTTTTATATATCAAAAACTCCAAAAATATTTTCTTATTTAATTTATGTGTTCGTTCGTTTATGGGGATATAATTGTTGGATTACTTAAGTGTCCCTAGAAGCATGCTGCTGTATGTGTCCCAAGCCTCATGAGATTCTGAATAATAGCCTTAATGACTTGGTATAAACAAACCTTGTCTTCCCAATTAGGCTATCACATTTATTCTAATCGTGAGCTACCTCACTCTCTTCTTACATGTGATAAGAGTTGTCTGCTTGGTCCTTATTTTCGCAGCAGAGGTACTTTACTTTCTTACACCATCTCCATTACATTTCTCCATTACATTCGTTTCATCAACGTAACCCTTGAGACTCTCAGAAATTACCACTGAGGTTTATGGTTACACAACAATTGTGTTTATGATTTCAGTTTCGTGCCACTACGAGCTGAGTGAAACCCAAAATTCAACACCAAATCTGAATTGATGGTGCACAATAAATTTGCTTAAGTTTTCACCAAAGAATTGACGGATGTATCTTGATGAAATCTCAAATTTTTATTTTGTGTGATTCCTATGAAATTGTTAAACACCATCACATTTCTTCCCTTGGGATCCAGTTTTTAATTTTTTTTGAGATTTTCTATTTTCCAAGCCAATTTAAAATTAATTCCTACCTACTTGTTCAACAGACTACACCGGTCTCACAAGTACTTTGATCACTTTCTTTCTTATTTCAAGATTAGAATTGTTGCATCAAAGCGAAAGCCACCCTTACATAGCCTAATTAAAAGAAGCCTTTCAACATTTATTAATAAGTGTTTGATCGTCATTCAACGGGAAACCACATAAACACTTTAAGGTCTCTCTTGATCTTGAAGGAAGAGATTCGTGCCCGGGATCATTTGTTTCGTGTCATTATTGACATCACATTTATTCATAAACAGAGTTGCTTTATTTCTTTTCTTTTTTACACTCTTAGCACGAAAATCTTTGATTTTCCAAAATTCTGGTACTAATAATTACAGGTTGTATTATTGCTTTGGTGGTTAATTATCGAGTAGTGGTCAAAAATCATCCACGTGGGAACTTAATTCAAAAGATGCCATTTAAAAGATAAGATTAAGGGTTGCTGACTCAGGCGGGAGATCATAGGATTAAATTTCAAATGGTGGTTAAAAAGGGACGCGTGCGAATTTGAAACGCCCATTCTTTACTGACATAATGGACGCGTGTGCGAATTTCAAGCGGTTCCTCTCTGGCACTTAAAGGCGCGTGTGGATTTGAAACGGTTTGTTCTGAAACGGCGCTTGTTGGGCGGCGTGTTCCTAGGAATCTGACACTCTCTCTCCTACGTGATCATCACATGCCTTAACTGTCACGCATCTGTCATTCCGGAAAACCTTTTCGTATTTCCATAGAAGATTTGAACCGATTTTTCTCTCTCCTTTCACCCACTATAAAAGGCAGTCTACACTCCCATTTACCTCTTTACTGCATCCGAATTTTCAAGAGAGCAAAATTTCCCAAAAGCTTTCCTGTTCATCTTCTTCTTCCTACCTTCAACAATGGCGGAATCATCCTCAGTCCATGCCACATCACACATCCTTCCCATTCGCCCTCAACAGTGTTTGGTGATTGACCTAACCCCTCTGGCGTACGATTCCTATATGTCTCCGATCATCGAGTGCCTGAAGTACTCACAAATCGCTCCAGCACTTTCTAGGGTTGAGTCTGTGCCGATGGAGCTCCTATCGCAGGTGTATGCGACTGCACATTACGATAAAGCAGTCGACAGGGTGTTCTTCGAGGTTTCTGATCACAAGACCTCCATTTCTAAACAACGATTTGGCACACTGCTAGGGTTGGCTGCTGACCCTTCAAGAATTAATCCGGAGAAGATTCCGATTGGGCATCTTTACAACATGTTTTATAATATGGGGTACACGGAGGCGCTCCCCTCCGTCGCGAAATTTAAAAACATCCTGCTTGCCGCCACAATGGAACGACATGTTTACAGTCCTCTTCAAGGGCTTATCTGAACGGAGCTCAGGATCTGATGGTTCTAGTCGACTGTTCTTGTCGATTATGTATGGCGTATACAACGGAGTCAATCTTGACTATGGGTTTGTTCTCTGGCAACAACTCATCCAGAGCCTCTCGTCTTCTTCACGACACTCTGAGGTTTCGTATGCCCGGTTCTGGACTCTCATCACAAAATGGGCGATGGATAAATTTGATGTTCCCACTGCTGCCGGTGCATCGATGTCTTCGATCGGTACTTTTCATACCACGAAGATCATCGTCTCTGATGCATCCAAGTTTTCTTTCATTGGCTCCATTCCGGAGACAATGTATGGCGATGTTCCATCTGACAGCAGGATCATCCGAACCATTAAGGAGTTCAAGGCGTCTGGACCGAGGGAACTCACACAGGAAATGCTCAAGTCCATCCATGATGCTAACAAACCTGTTAATTGGGGCAAAAAGGCGGATAAAGGGAAGCAAGTGACCAAAGCTGCTAAAGGTCCTTCTCCCAGGAAGAGGAAACCAACCAAAGCTGCACAATCTCCGCAGCCGAAGAGAAGGAAGACTCAACCGAAGCGAAAGCTTGTCATCGCTTCCTCTTCGAGTGACTCAGAAGGCGAGAGTTCGGGTTCGGACGACTCTCAAAGAGGCGAAACCCCTCCAAGAGGCAACACCCCACCCCGGTCACCTACCCCAGACATGGAAATTCATGTCTCATCCATTCCCTCTCCTACTCAAACAATCCCTACTTCCATTCCCACCATAAACCCCACTACCACCATTCCTAAAACCTCTTTCCCTATACCACCACCCATTTTCACAGATACCACTACAACAACTGCAAAGGTTACAACCAACGTATCTGATACGGGGGTTCATACCGATGCAACCGAAACACCACCTGTAACCGAACCTCCTCATACAACCGAAACCCAACATACAACCGAACCTACCCACACTCAACCACCACCCGAAACTACCCCTACCAAAACTCAACCTGAACCTACACAAACCACCACACCCCCAGCTTCCCCACCCCCACCATCTCCATATCATGCCTCTGATGGAGATAACCCTTTCCTTGGAGGGGAAAATATGACCTTCGATTCGGTCTACTTTAGTCCGTTTCAGGTTCAAAGCGACGACAAGGACGATGCTCCAGTAACAAAGAAGCATCTTAAGGAGCTAAACGAGAAGGTTGACTTGCTTCTTGCTTCATCCTCCAACACTCAGTCCTCTCTCTCTAAAGCCGCTCTTCAGAAGATTATTGATGCCTTCTCCAGGGCTCAGCATGATTCCGTCGCTTCAGCCACTGCCGCCATAGACACCTCCACAAAAGCTTGTGAGGCAGCGACCGCAAAAGTCGATAAACTACTCTCTGAAGCCTCTTCCCTGTTGAAGTCCTTACAGGAGAACGCTGATGCAACAAAGACAACGTTGGAACCAATCGTTCAACAATTGGCCACGTTCGTCTCAATGGAGTTGCAATCGTTCGCTACCCTTCGCCAATCCATCAGCGACGACAACTCGGCCCTTCGTGCCTCCATTGACGAGCGCCTCGCTAAACTTCAAGAGGATCTCGCTGCCGAAAACTCGTTAATGGACGTTCTGGCAAGTAAAACCACCGCCCTTAAGGTCAAGAGCACTCAGCTTTCAAACTATCAACAACAGATTGAAGCTCTTCGATCCGAACGGGAGGTTATCAAAACATGTGTTTTGGATGTACACTCTGCCCTATCCAACATCCTGGAAGCACACGATCCGATTCTCAATCATTCAGTGAGGCAAACCCTTGCTAAAAAACTTGCTCCTGCCCTGGACCTTCTCAGCAAAATTGAATGGCTACCTAGTTTCGTGTCCAATCCGAAACAAGGGGGAGAAGTGAAGTCCGGATCGAAACCACCTCCTTCCTCAACAACTACTCACACAACCGAACCACCTCCGACTAGTCAAACTTCGGGTTCGGGTGTGAAGGATAAAGGAAAGAAAATAGCTGAGGAAGAAGATGAAGATGATAAAGAAACCATTGCTGACTTGCTTAAACGCAAAAACAGTCGCAATGTTGAAAATGATAATGTTTGTGTGGCGCGAGAAGCTGAAGAAGCCGAACGCAAGAAGAAAGAAGCCCACGATCTCCTCGAGAGCAGGAAGACTCTTTTCCCTGCTTGGACTCGGGAGAGAATGATTAAGGAGGCCATAGATACTCCTAGCATCCTATGGCTCGAACCGGTGATCTCCTTCGACTGCAACAATTCTGTCGATTCGCAGTTCGATATGCCCTTGACCCGAAAGGCGTTTATCTTCCACGCCTTCTCCAACATTTTTGAAGTCCCTCATCCTAATCCTGAGGTTGATAGGGAGTTAATCGAATTCTATCTGAAGGCCGCTCAACCACAGTACCAAACATGGAGCGCTCAGAAGATCGTTAATGTTCGGGTTTTAAAGCCGTATACCGAAGGGAGATTCATCAACGTTCGGTTCAGGGTGATGAGAGGATCTGCAAGAACTGAACATCTTATATCCTTAGCAGATCTACCGAACCTCAACCCTCATGATTGGATCGTTTTGCATAACATCCTTTTGATGAATGAAGTTGAATATGGTCCAATTATTGACCATCTCAAAAGGATGATAGTTTGTTACATCATGGAGGTCGCCTTGATGGATCAGGAGATAGCCACAGTCTTCAAGAAGAAACCGAAGATATCTCCTGTTGGATCGGCTAGTGATCTCAATCAAATGAAGATGGGCAAGATTGACCCGAAGCGTAATTCGGTCATGTTCACTAGAGCAGAAGGACAGAAAATGTCTCTTTGCTTTAGCGGATAAACATCTTTATACCAATGCTTGTCTTGAGCATGTGCTGTCGATCATCCGTCGGTGTAAAGAGAATGCAGCAGACGATGTCAAATACTTCAACGATATGATCCAATGGTACATCAGATTCAGACAGACGATACTTGCTCTTATCTCTCGTCTGTTTCAGACAGTAAAGAAGAAGGTACCTGCCGCTGCTGCTGGCCCAAGTAACAAGTGAAGATCTCGCTCCAATTGACGCAAAGGGGGAGATTGTTGGGTTGAAGATTCGTTTAAGTGTTGTGTCATTGGGCTCGGTTATTAGTCCAATTATTTTGTACTCCGGTTTGGGCCTGTCCAACCGTGAGCCTGTTAGGTTTACTATATAAGAATATGCTTGCATGCATATTAGGTTAACGATTTAGAGAATATACGATTGATACAAGTAGACAGCATTACATAGTTCTTTCTTTATCGTTCCTGTAAACCTTCTAACCCTCTACAGTTGATGTTCTTGATCGAGCTCTTCTGAGGGTTATTTTATAATCATTCGACACGTTTGATTCTTCTTGAGTTGTTTATTGTTTTCGTGTTCTTGCTGTTTAATCTTTATTTACCTGTTTAAGATCTAATCGATCTTCAAGATTAAGTTTTAATCTCATCAAAGATCGAATGTACCTCTGTTATTTGTGGACCAAACAGAAAACTCTTAACTCATATGAGAAGAGTAAGGTAGCTCTTTTGACTTATGTGAATACAAGCCTTATTGGGAAGAAATTGTCATGTGATAATTTCATTAAGGCTTTCTTTTCTCACACATAGAGTTGTATGAGGCTTGAGTCAACATGCTGCAACATGCTTCTAGGGACATCCTAACTAGTACAAATTTTAAAAAAAAATGATACCTTCCCATAGAAACATATAAGCATGACCTCTTCGCATTAAGCCCTGGACTAAACTCAAAACACACTAAAAAATATTTTTGTGATTTTTAAATTTTTCAAAAATAAAAACATAAGAAAATAAAATCTTTTTGGATTTTGGATTTTTCAAAAAACGAAAATGAATAAACAAAAAAAAATATTTTTGATTTTTCAAGTTTTTCAAAAATTAAAAATAAATTCAAAATTAATCGTAAACCTAACCTTAGTTGTTATGTGTGCAAATGCGAAGAAATGTGGATGCGAAGCCTCTGGATGAACAGTAACTTCTGAACGATTCTGACTCATAACTGCTGAATGGACCTTTCATTCTTGATATTTTGAAATTGAATTCGCATCTATCATCCCCAAACCTGCTAAAATTCTTACAAATGATTTTTCATCAAGAGGTTTAGTAAAAATATAAAAAATTTGTTCAGTGGTTTTAACAAAATGAATTTCAATATTCCCATCTTCCACATGATCTTTGATAAAATGATATCGAAGAGCAATGTGTTTTGTCTTTGAATGTTGTACTGGATTATGACAAATACGAATTGCACTTTGCGAATCACAATACAAGGGAATCTTTTTCATGTTTATTGCATAGTCACGCAGTTGACTCTGAATCTAAATAATTTGCAAAGTGCAAGCAGCAGCTACAATGTATTCAGCCTCAGCAATTGATATAGCAACATAAGTTTGCTTCTTCGATTGCCAACTTACCAACTTCCCATCCAATAGCTGACATCCACCACTTGTACTTTTCCTATCCAAAGTACATCCTCCTAGATCAGAATCTGAAAAAGCTTGAATGAAAAATCCCGATTTTGAAGGATACCAAAGTCCTAACGAAACTGTTCCCTTAAGATAGCGAAAAATGTTTTTCATTGCAGTCAAATGAGGTTCTCTTGGATTAGCTTGATATCTAGCACAATTACATACCGAAAACATAATATCAGGTCTACTTGCAGTTAAGTACAATAAAGACCCTATCATGCTTCGATAAAGTGTTAAGTCAACAGCAGGAGCATCTAACGAAGGAGTTAGTCTTGTTCCCACTGCCATTGGTACTCTCAGTTTCGTGCTGTTGGTTATTCCAAACTTTTCAAGCAAGTTCTTCGTGTATTTTTCTTGATTGATTAAAATTCCATCCCTGTTCTGTCTTATGTTCAATCCAAGAAAATTATTAATTTTTCCCATCATACTCATTTCAAACTGACTCTTCATTAGATTTTCAAATTCAATTGACAATGCTGGGTCAGTTGAGCCAAAAATAATATCATCAACATAAATTTGAACAAGCATAAGATGATTCCCAACTTTCTTGCGAAATAATGTGGGGTCAACTGATCCTTGTTTAAATTTAGATTGTTTCAAGAAATTTGTAAATGTTGCATACCAGGCTCTTGGCGCTTGTTTTAACCCATACATTGCTTTGTCTAGAATGTAGACATGATCAGGATGTTCATCATTTATAAATCCTGGTGGTTTTTCAACATATACTGTTTCTTCAAGTTCTCCATTTAAGAATGCACACTTAACATCCATTTGAAAATAATGAAAGTCTTTGTGAGCTGCATAAGCTAAAAATATGAGAACTGCTTCGAGTCTTGCAACAGAAGCAAATGTTTCTTCATAGTCTATTCCTTCTTGTTGCGAATCACCTTTAACAACTAGTCTAGCTTTATTGCGAATAATATTGCCATCTTTGTCGGTTTTATTTTTAAAAATCCATTTTAATCCGACAATTGAAACATCAGAAGGTTTAGGAATTAATCTCCAAACCTTGTTTCATTCAAATTCAGCCAGTTCAGATTGCATAGCAACAACCCAATCTGAGTGTTCCATAGCATCCTTTACTGTCTTTGGCTCTATTTTTGAAATAAAGACATTAAACATACACAGTTCTTGATTCGCATTCAGTACCTCATTTTTCACACGAATTTTAGCTCTTGTCAACACACCATCTTGTGGATTGCCAATTACTTGTTCTTTAGGATGATTTCTTGTCCATTTCTCAAGTGGTGGAAAATCAGGATTAAATTCCAATGGTGCATCTTCATACATATCTTCATTTTCAGATCCTGCAACAGAAAAATTATCATTTAGTTCATGAAACTCATCATTTTCATCAAGATTAATTGTCTTTGTTTCATCATGCTCCCCCTCAACATGATGTTCATCTTGATGCTCCCCCTCAAAATGATGATCCTGTTGAATTTGCGAATGCTCCCCCTCAACTTGATGATTCATATTTTCATTCTCCCCCTCGAAAGTTTGCTGTCTGAGTTCATTGTTAATTGTGTGCTCCCCCTCCATATGAACTTCAGGCACACTTTCGCAAGATATTGAACTTGTTGTGATTGTTGAATCATCAGTATGTTTTAAGGATTTTGATGTTTGATTATCAGGAGTATTATTTTCCGCATTAATTGCCCTGTCAGGAATTCCAAAAATTAAGTCATAATCAAAATCACTTATTTCAAAATTATCAATTTGTGTATCTGAATCAACAAGAATTGATTTATTTTCAAATTTACTATCCGTTTGTTTAAGATTGTAATCATCGAAAGTTAAACTGAAAGTCTCTTCAACTTTTCTTGTTCGCTTGTTTAGCACCCTGTATGCAACTGAATTTTGCGAATATTCTAAAAATATGCCTTCATCAGCTTTAGCTTGGAACTTTGTCAGATTATCTTTTAGATTCATTATAAAACACCTACAACCAAAAACATGGAAATTTGACATTAGGTTTTCGATTGTTGAGTATTTCATATGGAGTGACATTGAATCTACGATGAATGAATGATCGATTCTGAGTAAAGCATGCAGTGGAAACTGCTTCAGCCCAAAGATATTGAGGTAGATTCGCATATGTTAACAAGGTTCTGGCTGCTTCGCATAAAGATCGATTTCTTCTTTCAACAACACCATTTTGTTGTGGAGTATATGGTGACGAGAAATTATGCGAAATTCCTTTGCCTATGAGAAATGAATCAAGAGTTTGATTTTTAAACTTAGAACCATTATCACTTTTAATTTTGCGAACATTCTTTTTAAGGCTAATCTCAATCTTTTTGATAAAATCAATCATCGTCTGAGCAACTTTAGATTTTAACCTGAGAAAAAATACCCATGTGAATCGAGAAAAATCATCAACAATAACTAATATGTACCATTTTTTATTGATTGTAGCAAAAGTCGACGGTCCACATAAGTCAATGTGAAGAAGTTCCAATGGTTCTACGATTTTTGAGTCTATCACAATCGGATGACCTTTTCTATGTTGTTTTCCTTGTTCGCAAGCTGCACACAAAGAATCATTGTTAAATTTTAGTATAGGTAAACCTCGAACTAAATCTTTAGTAACAAGTTTGTTAATATTGCGAAAGTTCAAATGTGACAATCTTCTATGCCAAAGCCAGCTAACAGCATTAGATGCCTTTGATAGTAAACACACAGCAGGTTTGCCCACGATTGGTTTGATGTCCAGTGTAAACATATCACCATATCTTTTAGATTTGAGAAGTACTTCATTTGTCTTCGCATTTGAAATGATACTTCCTTCTTCATTAAACACAACCTGGTTTCCAGTACCCACAACAAGTTGCGAAACACTAATCTAGTTATGTTGAAGACCTTCAACATAAGCAACCCTGTTAACAGTGAATTGTCCATTTGTTACTTTCCCATAGCCTTTCACTTGACATTTGTGGTTATTTCCGAATTGACTACTCCTGCATTTTCCAAGCTTCGATAATCTCGCAAGTTTTCCTTTCTTCCAGTCATGTGACGAGAGCAACCACTATCAATATACAATTTCGCATCATATTGCTCGTCACACATCACCTGCATTTATTGAAAAAATTTATGAGCCCAAGAGTTATTGGGTCCTCCATTAGTATTTTTGAACAAATTCTTTGAATTTAAAAACCATGTTTTCACTTTGTCAGTGACACTATCAATTATATCAACATCATCAGATAGAGATATTGAAATAAAGTTGTTCAACAATTTTGGATTTTCATTGAGTTTCATCTCATCTTTCACAACATTCGCAACTTTGATAACTAGTTTCCATTTTTGTACCGGAACTTGCGAATTATAAGATGACGAACTACCAGTGGAAGAGTTATTTGCGAACTTGTCAAATGCATTTTTTATTTGTTGCTCTGAAAACTTCCCATTTTGTTATTGTTTTCCTTTCCCTTCAAGCTAACGATTGATCATACCTACTTCAGATTTTCCTTTTGTATACGAAACTTTGGTCGGTTTTGAGACTGAAGGATTTGGAAAATTTGGTTGTTTAGGAGAAAACTTCATTTTTGTTTGAGTTGTGACATTCAAAGATGATGAATCATTCGTGAATTTGCCAACTTTATGTAACTTTTGATTTTTCACAAATTTTTGCGAAGTCTCAAATTTTCGATTGTTGTCATATTTGCGAACAAGTTTATCATTATTTTTCATTGGAGTTTTGTCAACAAAATTTATTTGTTTATGAAAACTTGTATCCTTTTGTTTATATATTCTTTGAAATTTTGATGATTTTGCCTTTGAAATTTGTTCTTTTTCAACTTTTGATTTATCATTGAACACAACTTGCCAAAAGATTGCTTTTCTTTTTGAAACATTATTTTTTGTTGAATAATTTCCAACCATCAATTTAAATTCATGAGAATATAATTTCACTTCAACCTTTGGTTTTTCAAAATTTTCAAAAACTTTGTTTGCTTTTTCACCTTTAACCACCCATTTTTGTGATGATTTTTGTCTTTGAAAAACATAAGGATTTTGAGTTAAATTGTTTTCTTCTGTGTTTTGATTTGCAAAGAACCCTTTAGTAGTTGACCTTTGATTATCTTTTTCAACCATTTTGTTGAATTCAGGGTTAATTTTCTCAGCATTCCCAGTAGTGACAAAAATTTGATTTGGAAAGATGGTGTTATCAGTGCATATAAAATTTGGATATACCACAGTGTTAGTTTCCAAATAATGTGGACCTTTGTCACTTAGAATTTTGTCAAATTCTTTTGTATCTCCAAACACTTGATCAACCACAACTCGTGGAGGTGTTTCATGTGAATCCTTCACATCTTCTTTGTTTTCATCAGTGTCATCAGATTTCCAGCTTTCAACTTCCACATTATCAAAATTACAATGTTGTGAAGTAGAGGGTTTTTCAATGTTATCTTTAACAATCGAATCAACTATAATTTCTTTACCTTTGATCTTAGATGTGATATTAATGATTGACAATTGAGAACAATCAACCTCTTCTTCCTCTTCAATCTCACTGATTTCACTCACATTATCTGAGTTGTCATCGATATCAGCATAATTGAGTTGAGAATCAAGAGTTGAGGTTTCAGTTTTCTTAAAGATTTTCACTTGTTCATTCTTTGTCAAACTTTCATTGACAATGCTGTCATCAGCATTCAAAAATTCATCAATTTTGACAATACCATATGCGAATCTATCATCAGGTGTTTTTTCAAATTGAGCAATTGTGTTTTCCCAATCATAAGACATAACATCAACTTTTTCATGATCATATTCAAGAAAAGGTAAAAGTTTCCTATGTTGTTCTTTGCTAATGTCAGATGAATGATGTAAAGCAGTTAATTTTGCATACAAATGCTTAGTAGAATTACAGTATATATTTCTTTGAGCTAGCAACAACCTAACTTCATTTCCAAGATTGTCCCTATCACAATTTACATTTTTGATTTGCAATTCAAGTTTGTCTACTCTGCTTCGTTTTATTTCTAACTCTCTTCGTGTCTCAACTAGTTGCATATTTAAATTTTGAGCTTCAGTACTAGCAGACACAATAATAGAATCAAAATAAGCAACAGTATCATCAAAAGAAGTAATTTTAGTATCATAAGCAGATAAAGGAATATTAAAAGATTCAAGAATAGCACGTACCTTGGTGGTCATTGGTGATTTGTCTATAGATTTGGATACGAAGCACCGACCTGAAACATCCTCTTCGCAATTTTCTTCAAAGCTTGCGAACATTGCTCCATGAGTTGGATGCCTCATTTCTTCGTCATCGGATCCTGAAGACCAGATCTGATATCTTTAACATTCTTCCTCATCAGACTCACCCTTCGCAACTAATGACATTCCTTTTGTTTTTGCATGCAACTTTTCAATTATTTCGGAATAGTAAGCTTCATCTTTCACTTTGTTCTTTTTCTCCTCATTCTTTCGCAACATGCAATCAGCTGCGAAGTGATTCGCAGCATTGCAGTAGTGACAATAGATTCCAGAATCACCTTTCAGTTTCTTCACATCTTTATCATCTTTTTTCTTTTCATCAACTTTTTCCATTTTCTTCTTCTCCTCTCCTTCAGCTTTTGAGACTCCACTGTTCGCATCATTTGCCTTTCCTTTTGGATTAAAAGGCTTTTTGAAAAATTTCTTAACTCTGTTGTTTGAGTAGAATCACAGCTTCATCATTAGAGTTCATTAAGAAGCCTTCATTTTCTAAACCATATGTTTCATTAATTCGACTTCTGATACCTTTGAAACAAGAGCCAAAGGTCCTCCTATACTTTGTTTTGATTCTTCATACATTTCTGAAACTTCACTTTCGTGTGTTTTCAACTGATTGTAGAGATCATTCAAGCTGGTTGTATCAAAACTCTGTTGATTCTTAATCATCATACTCACACTTCGCCATTCCTTGCGAAGGCCCATGATGAATGTTAAATTGAACTCCATGAGAGACCTAGTGATTCCATACCTATTGCAACGATACACAAGTTCATTCAGACGATCATAGTAACTTTCAAGAGTTTCAGCATCCTTTTGTCTGAATTCCTTCAGTTCAACAAGACATTGCTTCACAGAGTTGATCTTCGTTTTTTCGCTACCTTGATACTTCTCTTTTAGAGTGATCCAGATCTCATTGGCTATTTTACAACTACAGATGTAATTGTAAACTACAGGAGGTAGAGCACCTCTTAGTTCCCTCATGCATCTCTTTTCATTCTTCTTCAAACGGTTTTGTAGTTCAGCAACTTCAGCAGAAGTAGTAGACAGTGCAATTGGTTGAACATTAGCAGGAGCTTGCACTATTTCATTGATACAATTCCAAAGTTCTTCATCAATTCCATTTAAGTAATCCTCCATTCTATCAGCCCACTGATCATAGTATTCAGGGATTAACATCGGAATTTTGGTTGAAGAACCAAGCAAGTGAGAGAAAGAAGTCATTGTATTCATGTTGAAGTTCGCCATTGATGAACACGGAAATTTCAGAAAGCTTGAAAAACTTGATGAATTTGAGAATTGATCAACTGAAATGATCACAAAATGCTAATCGATCACTCGACTAAACAATTTAAAGGCAGAATCAATTCAAATCTAAAGATCAAATGTGATTTTCAAAACCAAAATGCGCGGAAAATTTTGAGTAAAGTTACTACTCAAAAAGCAAATGATTCTAACACGAAAATCAGATCGATGCAGTTTGAATCCTGCTCTGATACCAATTGAAGAGAATTGTTATCGAGATTATGAAAGCAATTATGATTGAATGAATGAAAAGTAAGAACACAACGAGTAAATATTAATCAGATCTTATATTGATGAAGACTGATTACAACGCTTAAGCAGAAAGAATTCTCGAGTTCAAAAGTTCTTTCTACTTCTATCCTCAGTCCCTATTTATAGGAAACTTGAGTGTACAAAAAATATACTAAGTCTATTACAATACACTTCGCATAAACTGTGACTTAGTAAAATAACTAATATGCGAAACTAAAGAAACAACCACTTCGACTTTTTACAATCCATAGACTCTACACAATACAGATCAAAAGCATAAACAATACATTATAAGCCTTTCAACAGTTATTTACAACTACTGGCCTATAATCCAAAAATCTCCCATCGTCCTCCGACTATGCTCGGGGTCCACTACCTTTAATCATAAAAACTGAACGCGTCAGGCTTGGGAGCCTAGTGAGCATATAGGGTTTTTAACCCACAATAATAATATACTTATTAAGTTCACCACTCAACAATAACCCTGATTACCCATTCCCGTTGTCCTCACTTTACGTCCCTAAACACCTATCACAAGGGACCTAGCCTAAGGATTATCATCGGGACGGACACTACTGCTAATGGGTTTCCTCAGCCATACATGTCCTAAAGGCAACCATGAGGGGGATGGAGTACGCCAATGAACATTTAATTCATCAACACCTACAAGTTGCGAACTTGCTAGTGTTCCACTGGACTGTCTAGAAAAGTCTGTGGTCGTCATCTATACTCCGCTAGATGACTACAACAACAACAACAACAATAACAACAACATCGAGGCCTCTCACCATTTTTAACACACATCAACTATTTCATCTACCCATGTTCTACCCAACATATTTTGTAGATAAAAAGCATACACAGTTTAAAACTTGTATAAAACATCAATTCAACAGTCACCTCAAATAAACAATTAACATATTTACACATAACAGGTATTTCAAGGTAAATACTTCATATCTATGTGTAAATTGGAAGTAACTACACACTCACATGATTTGATGATAATCGGGCAGCAATTCGTTTCCTAAAACAATCGTTTCTAATAAAACCGAGAGTTTTATTGAGAAACCGGGCTTTGCAAAAGTCGGGTTTCGAAACCAAAAAGGTAAATTTTCCAGGCTTCTCGGGCACTTCGTGGAGTATTCCGGGCTTTACAATCGATACCGGGGCTTTGTGGGATGTTAACATGAAGAAAATATAGGTTTAGGGGTTAAAATTGACAAATTTTCAAAGTTACCCGGGAGGTCTCGCACCCTTCTATTTATAGGGGCGAGGCTTCTGATCGGACAGTCAGAAAGAAGACACGCGTCGCAGAGGAGGTGGCTTGCACGTGGCTGCGCATGGCTCGCACATGGGTCGCATCTGCGATGGCTCGCTGGCAGCTTCTAAGTGGACCGGAGTCTAGGTCCGAGGTTCGGACCCGAAGCAGGAGGGAAGGGAGACAATTGGTGCGAAGGTCGGAAACGCGGCAGGCATTGCGAGGCTCGGACTAGGTTGCACACGCGTCGCTCCTTGGATGTGCCACGGCTTCGGATGACTCAGCAGCTCAGTGACTCAGCAGGACACGTGTCACATTCTAAGCGAGGGTGACGTGGCAAAGTGTGACTATGCGAATTTTCTCGATTTTTGCGCATAAACTTCTAAAATCCATAACTTTCGCATACAAGCTCCGTTTTTGACGTTCTTTATATGCACGCGTAGCTAAAATTACGATCTACAACTTCCGTTTAGACTTCGTCGGCTAATTTTGACTTTAATTTTTTTATTATTATTTTTAACAGACCGGGACAGGAAATTCGTTAAAAATTCATAACTTCTTCATCTGACGTCCGTTTTCGTCAGACTTTTTACCGTTGTGCTACTAATGACGAGACCTTCAATTCTCGTTTAGGTTGTGTCGGCTAAAAATCGCTCAATCTAAAATTTGAGTTTTTAACTGTCTACTGCTAAGCTGAAACTTCGAAAAATCATAACTTCCTCATACGAAGTCAGATTTGGGCGTTCTTTTTATTGAACTTCTCGATTTAACGAATACTACGACTTTCATTTAGATTAATAAGGCTAAAAAGTAGTTTATCGAAAACTCACTTTTTACGACATTTAGCACCGTGCCGGTTTTGTCGCGAAACTTTGACAGGTCATAACTTCTTCGTTATAACTCTGATTTTGGTATTCTTTATATCCCCGAAATCCTTGTTTCGACCACTACAACTTTATGTAAAGATATCGGGATTATCTCACACTTTAATTTTGACGCTTATTTTTATTCTTAATCAATTAAGCCCTAATAATTAAGCATAAAACACATAATTCACATAATATTCACATAATTCCTTTTCATTTCTTCAGAATGAGTTACAAAGGTTAACCTAGACTATCAACTCAATATAAATGTCTAGGATAGAAACACGAGTGTTACAATTCTCTCCTCCTTAGGATGATTCCATCCCCGGAATCACATATCACCAAACAACTGCGGGTAGCGACTCATCATGTCACTCTCCGTTTCCCAAGTGAGATTTGGTCCATTCGTATGTTTCCAATGCACAAGCACTAAATCGACCATCTTGCGTCGCAACTTCATAGTCTTACGGTCAACGATTGCCTCAGGTTCCTCGATCAACCTCTTGTTTTCATCCAACCTTAACTCAGAAATTCGAATTATGTCGGGCACATCTCCTGTGAACTTTCTCAAATAACACACATGAAAGGTGTTATGAATACCCGCTATTTCTTCCGGTAACTCTAGCTTGTAAGCTTGATTCCCGATCCTCTGAAGAACTTTAAATGGTCCAATAAACCTTGGACTCAACTTCCCTCTCTTACCAAATCTTATAAGTCCCTTCCACGGCGAGACTTTAAGTAAAACCGAATCTCCAACATCGAAGGATATTGGTTGTCTTTTCTTGTCAGCATAACTCTTTGGTCGATCTTGAGCAGCTAACATCCTTTCCCTTATCACTTTCAACTTTTCAGCAGTCTGATGGACTATTTCAGGTCCCATAAACTGCTTTTCCCCAGCTTCCAGCCAGCATGATGGCGTTCGACACTTCTCCCCATACAAAGCGTGATAAGGTGCCATCTTGATGCTCGAGTGGAAACTATTATTATAGGAGAATTCTACTAGAGGTAAGTGTTCATCCCAGTTACCTTGGAATTCTAGGGTACATGCTCTCAGCATATCCTCTAATGTTTGAATCGTTCGTTCGCTCTGACCATCAGTTTGCGGATGGTAAGTTGTACTCAAACACAACTTGGTACCCAAATCCTCTTGTAGACTCCTCCAAAATCTCGAGGTAAAACGGCTGTCATGATCGGACACAATCGTTAACGGAACACCGTGAAGCCTCACAGTTTCCTTCACGTAAGAATTCGCAAGTTTATCCATAGACCATTTCTCTTTGGCTGCTATGAAATGCGCACTCTTAGTGAAGCGATCAACGACCACCCAAATCATGTCGTGACCGTTCCTTGTTCTGGGTAGTTTAGTCACAAAATCCATGGTGATATCTTCCCATTTACCCATGGGTACGGGTAAAGGGTCTAAACTCCCATACAGTTTCTGATGTTGAGCCTTAACCCTAACACAAGTTACACACTCGGCCACATACTTAGCAACATCGAGCTTCATCGTAGGCCACCAATAATAGGGCTTTAAATCCCTATACATTTTTGTACTGTCGGGATGAATCGAGTACATGGTCTTGTGAGCTTCTTCCATCAGAAGATCTCTTATTCTGCTCGTGTTAGGTACCCGAATCCTATCTTGGAATACCCTCAACCCTTGGTTGTTTGTACCGAATACTAACGTTTTGCCCAAACATTCTTCCTTTCGGTGATTTTTCTCCAAAGCTTCCTCTTGATCTTTCTTTATACTTCCCGCAATTGTCGAGACAACTTTAATTCTCAACGCTCTTGGCCTTTTCTTTTCAAGGTTTACCTTCCGACTGAGAGCATCAGCAACATTTGCTTTACCAGGGTGGTAAAGTATCTCACAGTCGTAGTCCTTGAGTAACTCTAGCCAGCGTCGTTGCCTCATGTTCAATTCCTTCTGATTAAAGAGATATTAAAGACTCTTATGATCAGTGAAAAGTTTACACTTTGTGCCATAAAGATAATGCCTCCATATCTTTAAGGCAAATACTACCGCTACCAACTCCAGATCATGAGTGGGGTAGTTCTTTTCATGCTCCTTTAATTGCCTCGATGCATACGCGATCACTTTATCCCTTTGGGTCAGAACACAACCTAACCCAACTCCAGATGCATCGCTATAAACTGCAAAGTCATCAACTCCTTCAGGCAATGAAAGAATCGGTGCTTCACACAATCTCTTCTTCAACTTCTCAAAGGCTTCCTTATGCTTCTCATTCCAAGCATAAGTAGCTCCTTTGTGGGTTAAAGCTGTTAATGGAGTAGCAATCGAAGAAAAGCCTTGGATAAACTTTCGGTAATATCCAGCTAATCCTAAAAAGCTTCGAATCTCCGTAGGACTTTTCGGTTGTTCCCACTACATTACAGCTTCAATCTTTGCTGGGTCAACCATTATTCCTTCTTGGCTAACCACATGACCTAAAAATTGGACTTCTTGAATCCAAAATTCATATTTGGAGAACTTTGCATACATCTTCTCCTTTTTCAGGACTTCTAGCACTTCACGTAGATGCTTTTCATGTTCCTGCTTGCTTTTCGAATAGATCAAGATATCGTCTATGAATACTATCACGGATTTATCTAAGAATGGTTTACAAACCCTATTCATCAAATCCATGAAAGGTGCTGGGGCATTGGTTAGTCCGAACGACATAACCAAAAATTCATAGTGTCCATATCTTGTTCTAAACGCAGTCTTTTCGATATCCTACTCTCTCACCTTTAGTTGATGGTATCCCGACCTAAGATCGATCTTCGAGAAATAGCTCGAACCTTGCAACTGGTCGAACAGGTCGTCGATCCTTGGCAACGGGTACTTGTTCTTTATCGTCCTTTTGTTCAGCTCTCTGTAATCGATGCACATTCTCATGCTCCTGTCTTTCTTCTTTACAAATAACACAGGGGCTCCCCAGAGCGATGAACTAGGTCGAATGAAACGTTTTTCCATTAACTCCTAAATTTGTGTCATAAGTTCTTTCATTTCGGTTGGCGCTAATCGATAAGGTGCTTTTGCTATCGACGTCGTTCCTGGTAACAAGTCGATACGAAATTCTACTTGTCGATCAGGGGGCAATCCGGGAAGATCTTCGGGAAAGACTTCCAGATACTCACACACCATCGGAATATCCTGCACCTCCTTCTTTTCCATCTTAGCATCGATCACAAACGCTAGATATGATGTACATCCCTTGGCCAAACACTTTCTGGATTTCATTAGGGAAATGATTCCATAATTTACTCTGCGTTTGTCTCCATACACCATAAACGACTCTTTCCCTGGCGGGTTTACTTTTACTATATTCTTTCTACATAGTATTTCTGCATCGTTGGCGCTAAGCCAATCCATTCCAAAAACTATGTCGAATACATTTAACTCGATAGGCAATAATTCCTCTTGGAACTTATTCCCATCCAAGTCAATGAGGATGTTTTTCATACGATGGCTAACAGGTACAACCTTGCCACTAGCAATCTCGACTATTATAGCATTAACTAGCATATCTACAGGCAAAGCTAGCTTTCTACCAAATTCATGCGATATAAAGGAGTAATTGGCTCCAGAATCAAACAAAATTTGGGTAGGCAATTCGTTTACGAGAAAGGTACCTAAAGCAACATCGGCTTCTTCTTTCGCAGCTTCGAGTGTCATCTGAAAGGCTCTCGCCTTCGGCTTTGGTGGTAGATTGGGTTTTGCTGCGTCCTTTTTCTTCAGGAAGTCCCTCAAAATATGCCCTTCTTCATTGCACCCAAAACATACGTTCTTATTGAAGGTGCATTCATTGGCATAATGCCCAGGCTTTCCACATTTTTAACAAGTGACTTCCACGCTACATTTCCCAACATGTTTCTTCTTACACTTGTCACACAACTTGGCTTCGGCTCCTCCTCCAAATTTTCTCGAACCAGTCTTCGAGAATCTGTTCTTTTTATTGGAACTTGAAGTTCATTCAAACTTTCTCTTTTCGCCAACTTCAACCTTGCTGGCGGCTCTCCCTTTTATCATATCTTCAACAGACTTGGCAGCCCAGATAGCTGCCTCCAAAGTAAGTGCCTAACATACTGGCACCGTGTACTCCCATGGAAGTCCCTTTGCGTACCTGTCAATTTTAGCCAAATCATTTGGGACAATACGCAAAGCAAACTCCATTTTGTCTGTGAAGTTATTCGTATATTCGTCAACGATCATACTCCCCTTCTGCAACGTTAGAAATTGGTTTTCTAACTCAAGTACGTTTTGGGCCGAGCAGTACTTGCACTTGAAGTGCACTAAGAACTCTGCCCAAGTTAATTGTAGTGGCTCATTAGGGCTTAAGGTTTTCCCCAAAGTGCTCCACCAACGAGCAGCACTACCCCTGAACTGACGTACTGCAAAGGTAGTTTGTAACTTGCCTTGGCAATCACAAGTCATGAAAGCCAACTCCATTTCCGAGATCTAGTCCATTACTCCGATAGGATCTTCTTTTCCATTGAAGGTCAATGGCTTGCAAGTCATAAAGTCCTTATACTTGCACCCATTTCTCTCCATCCTACCCTCGTGGTTATTCCTCCCAACCACAAGCGGTTCACTATGACCAACCAATCTACTGTTGTTCCCTTCTTCAATTCCTCCCTCTGTTCAGCCAACATGGTCTTAATCATAGTTCGTACACCAGCCATGGTGATGGGTTCGGGTGCAGCTCCTATAATAGGCACCTGTTCCACCACTTGGGGTTGAGGTTGTTGGTTTCTGTTTGCATTTCCAGCTCCACTCCGAGTTCTTGCCATTATAATCTATATACCGAATAAGGTGAATTTAGGTATTTATTCTTGTTAGACATGTCAATTCCCTTATCACTCCGAAACGTTTACATGTTAGTTCTAATCTCGTATTCATACGCTTAGAATCCTATACACATAAGGTTTCCAGATCCGGTCGGCAATAGATCATAGATCCGAACAAATAATGGCACACATGGCAAACATATAGCATTTAGCACATAAGGGCATTTTAGGCATCTTCCCTAAAATAAACTAGTGCTCGTGTCTAAAATATGGTAGACACTCATCTTTCAATCATCACTTAGCATTATAAGTTCAAGTCTAGAAATTCTACAATTTCTTAGTTCGCTTAAACTAATGCTCTGATACCAACTATGACATCCCCTAATTTCTCAGCCAGAAAAGACCAATTTAATTTTAGCTTTTTAAAATAAAATCAGAGAAATCTTTTTAAAAGATGTTGCGGAATTGGTCCCCAAACAACATATGATAAAAGTTTATCAAAACCCTTCTTTAAGAAGGTATATATTTTACATATATATCAAAACCTCGGGATGTCATGTTCCAATACAGATCAAAAGCATAAACAAGACATTATAAGCCTTTCAACAGTTATTTACAACTACTGGCCTATAATCCAAAAATCTCTCGTCGTCCTCCGACTATGCTCGAGGTCCACTACCTGTAATCATAAAAACTGAGTGGGTCAGGCTTGGGAGCCTGGTGAGCATATAGGGTTTTCAACCCACATTAATAATATACTTATTAAGTTCACCAATCAACAATAACCCTGATTACCTATTCCCGTTGTCCTCACTTTACGTCCCTAAACACCTATCACAAGGGACCTAGCCTAAGGATTATCATCGGGATGGACACTACTACTAAGGGGTTTCCTCAGCCATACATGTCCTAAAAGCAACCATGAGGAGGATGGATTACGCCAATGAACATTTAATTCATCAACACCTACAAGTTGCGAACCTGCTAGTGTTCCACTGGACTGTCTAGAAAAGTCCGTGGTCGTCATCTATACTCCGCTAGATGACTACAACAACAACAACAACAACATCGAGGCCTCTCACCATTTTAACACACATCAACTATTTCATCTACCCATGTTCTACCCAACATATTTTGTAGATAAAAAGCATATACAGTTTAAAACTTGTATAAAACATCAATTCAACGGTCACCTCAAATAAACAATTAACATATTTACACATAACACGTATCTCAAGGTAAATACTTCATATCTATGTGTAAATTGGAAGTAACTACACACTCACATGATTTGATGATAATCAGCTAGCAATTTGTTTCCTAAAATGATCTTTTCTAATAAAACCGGGAGTATTATTGAGAAACCGGGCTTTGCAAAAGTCGGGCTTCGAAACCGAAAAGGTAAATTTTTCGGGCCTCTCGGGCAGTTCGTGGAGTATTCCGGGCTTTACAATCGATACCGGGGCTTTGCGGGATGTTAAGATGAAGAAAATATGGGTTTAGGGGTTAAAATTGACAAATTTTCAAAGTTACCTGGGAGGTCTCGCACCCTTCTATTTATAGGGGCGAGGCTTCTGATCAGATGTTCAGAAAGAAGACACGCGTCGCAGATCTGAAGCTTGCAGAGGAGGTGGCTCGCACGTGGCTGTGCATGGCTCGCACATGGGCCACACCTGCGAGGGCTCGCTGGCAGCTTCTAAGTGGACCGGAGTCTAGGTCTGAGGTTCGGACCCGAAGCAGGAGGGAAGGGAGACAGCTGGTGCGAAGGTTGGACACGCGGCAGACATTGCGAGGCTCGGACTAGGTTGCACACACGTCACTCCTCGGATGTGCCACGGCTTCGGATGACTCAGCAGCTCGGTGACTCAGCAGGACACGTGTCACATGCTAAGCGAGGGTGACGTGGCAAAGTGTGACTATGCGAATTTTCTCGATTTTCGCGCCAAAACTTCTAAAATCCATAACTTTTGCATACGAGCTCCGTTTTTGACGTTCTTTATATGCACGCATAGCTAAAATTACCCTCTACAAATTCCGTTTAGACTTTGTCAGCTAATTTTGATTTTACTTTTTTTATTATTATTTTTAACAGGCCAGGACAGGAAATCTGTTAAAAATTCATAACTTCTTCATCTGATGTCCGTTTTCGTCAGACTATTTACCGTTGTGCTACTATTGACGAGACCTTCAATTCTCGTTTAGGTTGTGTCGGCTAAAAATCGCTCGATCTAAAATTCGAGTTTTTAGCTGTCTACTGCTAAGTTGAAACTTCGAAAAATCATAACTTCCTCATACGAAGTCAGATTTGGGCGTTCTTTTTATCGAACTTCTCGGTTTAACGAATTCTATGACTTTCGTTTAGATTACTAAGGCTAAAAAGTAG
Source organism: Lactuca serriola (assembly GCF_051521515.1). NCBI lineage: Eukaryota > Viridiplantae > Streptophyta > Magnoliopsida > Asterales > Asteraceae > Lactuca > Lactuca serriola. Next base: position 130,257,665 of record NC_136416.1, on the reverse strand, counting down.
TTTATCGAGAACTCACTTTTTACGACATTCAGCACTGTGCCGGTTTTGACGCGAAACTTCGACAGGTCATAACTTCTTCGTTATAACTCGGATTTTGGTATTCTTTATATCCCCGAAATCCTTGTTTTGACCACTACAATTTTATGTAAAGATATCGGGCTTATCTCACACTTTAATTTTGACGCTTATTTTTATTGTTAATTAATTAAGCCCTAATAATTAAGCATAAAACACATAATTCACATAATATTCACATAATTCCTTTTCATTTCTTCAGAATGAGTTACAAAGGTTAACCTAGACTATCAACTCAATATAAAAGCCTAGGATAGAAACACGAGTGTTACACAGTACATTACTATACATGCTAGATAGAGAGAGAACATACATTACAGCTAGCACACGCAGAACATTTCAGTACATACAGGCTAGACAGAGAAAGAGTACACTTTTCAGTTAGCACATTCATTACATGTACATTCATGTAGTTATGTGAACCATTAGACGGGTCATGGCACTTCCTACCATGACCGTTTTTGTATCTCGAATCTCCTTAATTGGGGAGCGTATGAGTTTGCGTATAGATCTATACTGGATTGACTATCCTATACCTTGCTGCTCACTACAGTGGGACTTGCAAGTCTACGGGTGCCAAATGTCATTTCTTACGGCGTCTTACATCGTTGTTTTACTAGAGTCAGTAGCAGGATACAGGTCGATCACATGTTTCTTTGAACACCTTTTGTTTTTAAGGTAGTTAGTACAGCAGTAGTCACTTTTTACAAATACTACAGTACTACGATATTTTTCCCATTACATTCACTGCGTGAATATTCACACAATGCACGGTAATGCAAAAACTGTATTTTTGGTTAATGATAGTCGGATTTGGGAAAATTCACGCTCTTATAAGAGACATACACACAGACACTAGATGCCTTGGTAGAAGGCTACCATTAGTAGGAAACATAGGGTTTTCTAGGAGAGTACAAAACATCTTACGAAACATCTTACAAATGTTTTCATACAAACACAGACATTAATATACTTATGATCTCACCAGCTTTAAGCTGATACTCACTTTCAAAATAACTTGTATTCTTAGGTCACCAATAGACAGGTACAGGTGCCAGGCTTTTGAGAAGATGGAGTTCGTTCAAGCTTCGTTTGATATGTATTTTTGGTGTCTATAAAACTTGACAGAACACATTTGTATGAAATTATATTATTAATGCAATGCACAATGTTGTTGCTTGTTTACTACTAGTCATTGTTGTGATACTGTACATGACGTCCTCCGCCCCAGAACGTTTCCGCCGTTCATGGTTTTGGGGTGTGACAGATTGGTATCAGAGCATTGTTTATAGTGAATTGAGTATATCAATCAATAAAAGATATACTAACGATAAATACAATGGGATAAAAGTACTATGACCAAGATTTTATACTTTAAATATTAAAATATTTAATTAAGTATACGTGCCTGCATTCATACTAAAATCAGTGTCACTAAGACATTACAAAAGTATTACGATTGTTGGGCAGCACAAGTAGACTTAGAGACATATAGTCAAAACTGGGAAGATATAGCCTGATCAACTATATTATCCGAGGGTTGACTAGCATGTGCCTAAGTGTAGTTGTGAGGTTGCAACATGTATAAAAACTTACCCACAATACCACAATGAGAACAATAGAACCTAAACTTAAAATACTATAGGAGTATTTTGCATTACTATAAGTTACTTATGTGCTAGATTCCTATACCTCTCTTCTCGCGTAGATTTAATGACTGGATTCCACCTTCCCGGAGACCCGTACTATCCCGACCACGGCAATGTAGGATGGCTGGAAGAAGAACCAGGAGAGGATCACCCAATTCTTTTGGATGATCATGAAGCTGAAGGCTTTTCTAATGGTTCTAACTCAGAGCCAGAAGTCAACAACCTGCCCCCAACTGATCAAAACCATGACCCTCGTCCAACATTTCAAGGACCCACACCCCTGTGGGCAACAAACTTGAATACATGGAGCCATGAACAGGGTCAACCCATTCCCTACAATGGAGACAGAAGTTTCTACAACCTCACTGAGGGAGGTTCTGCTGACAGAGTCCTACCCATCATGGTTCGTAGGATTTCTCGGAACACGATATTGGGTCAATCATCTATCAATTGAGTCTTAGAGATTGACACCAACACTGGTGTTAACACTGTCCACATTCGCCAACTAGAGTCTGCTCATGAAAGGGCTCTGGTTCACAATGCAGCTCTTCAGAGGGAACTTGCTGAAACCGGAGCTGAAGTCAGAGAACTTCGAGCTCAGCAAGCAAGAGCTGACAAGCGCATGAGGGACATAGAACGTCTTCTGTCGGGATCAAGAACTCACTCTGGTAATTCTCGTCACCGATAGATTCTCATCAACTTCTCTCTTTTGGATATAACCTAGTTGTGTAAAACTCTAGTCTAATTTCCTATCATTGTAAATCATAGACCTGATAGGTCTTGGTTAGGTTGTAATTTTGTCAAAATTTTCCCATTTTGGTTGATGTAAGGCCTACTTCTGATGGTTGTTTTTCCCGAACTTGTTACATCTGTAATTCCAGTAATATTGACAGGTACCTAATCTTATGGGAATTATTATCCAAATGTGATCATCTATTAGTTCTAGATTTCCATTCAATCGTATCGTTGGGCTATGGAGAGTTAGTCCATGAGTAATTCTCATCAATTCTTCCATTGAAATCTTATCAATATTTTCATCTTCATAAACTATAGATCAAAGATGCCGCCTCGCATAAATCCAAGTAGAAACCTCAATAACGAAACACCACCTCCTCCACTTCCTCAACCACCTACTCCTCAGTTCGACACGACAGCCTTAAATGCTACTGTAGCTGCAGTTGTGGCTACAGCCATGGCTCAATATCATTCATCTAGTTCCACTGGAGGAGGAACCCCTGTCCTGTCAACTCATGGTGAAATCCTGGTGCACTTGAAAGAGTGCTCATACAAGGACTTCACCACTGCAATCCATTGTCCTTCAAGGGGACTGGCGGAGTCATTTCCCTCTCGCAATGGTTCGAGAAAACCAAATCGGTTTTCGAAATATGCTCTTGTTTCGAGGAGAGCAAGGTGAAGTTTGCTGCTTGCACCTTCGAAACTAAAGCCCTAACATGGTGGAATGGCTATGTTAAGTCACTGTCTCTAATAGTGGCTAATGTGAAGGGCTGGGAAACTTTGAAAGACCTCATGATTGAGGAGTACTGCCCGAGGGGCGAGATCCAAAAGCTGGAGGAAGAGCTATGGAGCCTAACCATGAAGGGCTCCAACGTAGTCACCTACACCGCCAGGTTCTGTGAACTGGTGGCCCTCTGTCCCAACATGATTCCTTCAGAGGGAAAGAAGATCAAGAGATACATATGGGGGCTGGTGCCACCATACCAGGGAAATGTTTTGGCATCACACCCCACTATATTTGATAGTTCCAAGCGATTGGCACAACGGCTCATAGACCATGGGGTTCGTACCTCGGCCGCAACAACTACCCTGGTCATCTCAGAACCTGCGAGAAGCGCTGACTCCAAGCGGAAGTTTTGGGATGACAAGAAGAAGGCAAAGGCTGCCAAGAAGAGGCAGGTCGTGGCAGTACATGGTGTGTTAGCACCTGCCGCTGCTGCTCCGGTAAAGCAGTATGCTGGAAGTTTGCCTAAATGCAACAAGTGCAACTTCCATCACGTTGGTGCCTGCCGAGAGATGCAGTGTCTGAACTGCAACGGGAAGGGGCACACAGCCCGTTTCTGTAAAGCTTCGGCGAAGCCAATCAACCAAGCCCCCAGTGCTGGAGTGGGCCAAACTTGCTACGGATGTGGCGAGGTAGGCCACTTCAAAAGAAACTGCCCGAAGGCAGGGTTTGCCGGTGGAGCGGAAAAAGTTCTGGCCATAGGCCATGAGGAAGCGGTTGTCGACCCCACAGTGGTCACTGGTACGTTCCTCCTCGATAACTCTTATGCATGCATTCTATTTGATAGTGGAGCAGAGAGGAGTTTCGTGAACCAAAAATTTGCTCATTTACTTAAGCAAAAATCATGAGCACTTAATGAACCGTTCACTGTAGAAATGGCTAACGGAAAGACAGAGAGCACTAGCAGTATATTCATAGGGTGTACCCTAACATTAGATAACCATTCATTTTCTATTGATCTCATGTCGGTCTCAATTAAAAGTTTCGACGTCATTATCGGCATGCATTGGTTGAGTCTTCATCGTGCCGATATCATGTGTTACGAAAAGGTTGTACGCCTTAATCTGATGTCTGGCGAAACCTTAGTAGTTTATGGCAACAAACCCGGCACGAACCTACGTATCATCTCGAGCATCCAAGCTCATAAATTCTTGCGAAAGGAATGTCGTGCATTCCTTGCACATGTGGTCAATGTGAGCCAAGAAACGAAGGACATTTAGAACATTTCAGTAGTACGCGATTTTCTCGACATCTTTCCATAAGAACTCCCAGGATTACCTCCGCAACGTCTAGTCGAGTTCCGAATCGACTTAGTTCCAGGGGCTACCCCCGTAGCCAAATCGCCCTATCGTTTAGCACCTGCAGAGATCCAAGAACTGTTTGGTCAACTTAACGAACTGCTCAGCAAGGGCTTTATAAGACCAAGCTTCTCACCCTGGGGAGCTCCAGTCTTGTTCGTCAAGAAGAAATACAGATCGTTTCGTATGCGCATCGACTACAGGGAGCTCAACAAGCTGACAGTCAAAAATCGTTATCTGTTGCCTCGTATCGACGATTTATTTGACCAACTTCAAGGGGCGAACTTCTTTTCAAAAATCGACTTGAGATCCGGATATCACCAATTATGAGTGCTAGGGGAGGATGTTCCAAAGACAGCCTTCTGAACTCATTATGGGCACTACGAATTTGTAGTGATGTCGTTCGGATTGACAAACGCACCCGCAATATTCATGGATTTAATGAATAGGGTGTGTCGTCCTTACTTGGATCAGTTCGTCATCGTTTTCATCGATGACATACTTATCTACTCTCGAAGTAAGGAGGAGAATAGTCAACATCTGCGTCAAGTCCTCGAAACATTACGTTCAGAGAAGCTCTACGCGAAGTTCTCGAAATACGAATTTTGGATTCGGCGAGTCGAATTCTTAGGGCACGTGGTTAGCGAAGAGGGTATACACGTGGACCCTTCCAAAATCAAGGTCATTGAGAACTGGTCAGCACCGAAGACGCCTACAAAAATTTGTCAATTTCTAGGCCTCGCTGGCTACTATCGTAGGTTCATTCAGAACTTCTACCGCATAGCAAAACCTCTTACAACACTAACCCAGTAGGGCATGGCCTTTGACTGGGAAGAGAAACAGGAAAGAGCATTCCAAACGCTCAAACGAGCCTTGTGCACCGCGCCAATACTATGCCTTCCAGAAGGAACAGAAGACTTCATCGTCTAATGCGATGCGTCAAATCAAGGACTCGGATGTGTTCTGATGCAGCGAGGTAAGGTCATCGCCTATGCCTCGAGACAGCTAAAGACACATGAGGTCAACTATACGACCCACGATCTTGAACTAGGAGCAGTTGTATTTGCTCTGAAGATCTGGAGACATTACTTGTACGGAACGAAGAGCACCATCTTTACAGACCACAAACTCTTACAACACATATTCGACCAGAAGGAGCTCAACATGAGACAACGACGGTGGGTCAAGCTGCTCAGTGATTACGAATGCGAAATTCATTATCATCCGGGTAAAGCCAACATAATAGCTGATGCCCTAAGTTGGAAGGAATATTCTGGTTAGGTTAGGGGTAGCGGAACTTATTATTTCATGGACTGGATCTGGACCCTGAAACTAGGAGGTTTCAGAGACTTGGTCATGAACGAGGCACACAACACTCGATATTCCATGCACCTGGGTTCAGATAAGATGTATCTGGATCTCTAAAAGTTATACTGGTGGCCTAACATGAAAGCAGAGATTGCTACCTTCGTGAGTAAATGCCTTACTTGCGCAAAGGTCAAGGTCGAATACCAGAAACCCTCCGGTCTACTACAACAGCCTGAGATACCAGAATGGAAGTGGGAGCAGATAACTATGGATTTCATAACCAAGTTGCCCAAGACAACGGGTGGACTTGATACTATATGGGTCATCGTAGATAGACTGACCAAGTCTGCACACTTCCTGCCGATCAAAGAAACAGACAACATGGAGAAACTTACAAGAACTTACGTTAGGGAGATTGTACGACTGCATGGTGTTCCCTTATCTATTATCTCGGGCAGAGATAGTAGATTCACTTCGAGGTTCTGGCAGTCGTTACAAAGTTCCTTAGGAACTAGGCTGGACATGAGTACAACCTACCATCCACAGACCGACGGGCAAAGTGAGAGAGCTATCCAAACCTTGGAAGATATGTTGCGAGCCTGTGTGATAGACTTCGGGAAAGCATGGGATACTCATTTACCCCTTGTCGAATTTTCTACAACAACAGTTATCACACGAGCATAAAGGTTGCTCCATTCGAGGCCCTCTATGGCCGAAAGTGCAGATCCCCTCTGTGTTGGGCTGAGGTGGGTGATACCCAGTTAGCTAAAGGACGAGTTTTTGACAGCACTCTCACAGGTCCGAAGATCATACAGGAAACGATGGAGAAGATCGTTCACATCCGTGAACGATTGAAAGCCTCCAGAGACCGACAGAAAAGCTACGCTGATAAACATAGGAAACCGTTGGAATTCCAGGTGGGAGACCGTGTTCTATTGAAGGTCTCACCCTGGAAGGGCTTGATACGCTTTGAAAAGCGTGGAAAGCTAAATCCTAGGTACATTGGGCCTTTTGAGATTCTCGCAAGAATCGGCCCTGTAGCTTACAAACTTAACTTACCGCGCGAACTCAGTAACGTACATTCTACCTTCCACGTATCGAACTTGAAAAAGGGTTTGTCCGATGAGACTCTTGTAATCCCACTCGACGAGATCGAGATCAACGAGAGCCTCAACTTCGTGGAAGAACCAGTAGAGATCATGGACCGGGAAGTCAAGCAAACAAAACAAAGCAGTATCCCGATAATGAAGGTTCGCTGGAACGCCAAGCAAGGACCGAAATTCACTTGGGAGCGTGAGGATCAGATGAAACTGAAATATCCTCGTCTTTTTACTTAGTTAATTGTAACTATTTATTTGCTTAAATTCTAATTTCGGGACGAAATTCCTTCTAAGGAGGGGATGATGTGACAACCTGAGATCTTCACTCGGTAAAACCCTAAAGTCAATCATTTGAAATTATAAGTCAAGTTCACTTTTATTTGTTTTTAGAAAATTTAAAGTTCGTTTGATTATTTTAATAATTAATCTTTAAACGAACGGGTGAAAGGAAATGTCGTCTTGGGTCTTGAAATTTCAAAACCGCAAGTATCACGTAGTTAAGAAATTCACGGCCAAACTTTTATGTTTGGGCCAAAAATTTCTCCAAAAACCGTAAACTCATGCCTTAAGCATGAGTTTACTCCCCAAAGTACCTCATTTCTTTCTTGCAATCTCAAGAGTAAACTCCCAAACTCTCTCAACTATCATCCCGGTTTTGACCCGATTTCCCGAAAATGTAAGTACTCCTTGGCTTGATTTGTTGTTATATCATAACAACTAGTGATTATACATCTTTTCATCCATCCATTTTTGTGTTTTGATTAGATTTCCAAAACACCAAGAACACACACTAGTGTTCTTGGACTTTTAGTTCATTTCAAGCTTCCACAAAGTAAGTACTTCTATCCTAGAGTCTTTTAAAGCTTGCTATACATCTTAATATCAAGGAAATGTCCCAAGAACGCCAAGAACAAGGTGTTCACAGTTTTGGGAGGCTCCCAAAACCGTAAACACCAAGTATGGTGCCAAAGGGTGCCTAGATGCTTCACAATGCCTTAGGGACTTGTCTAGATCCTTCCTTGATGAGTTTATCACACAAAAAGCACGAAAATCACTCATTTATATGTGTTTACGGTTTGGGGATCAAAACCGTAAACACCCCTTAGAGTGTATAAATGGCCCATATTTATTCCTTATGCCTAGAATCTAACCAAGACTATTGCCTTGATGAGCTAAGGACTTGAAAACCCCCAAATACCATAAACCTTATGAGTTTACGGTAGTTAACTCAAAGGAAAATGGTTTAGGGACCGTAAACTCCAATTAGGAGTGAAATGGTGCCCTAGTACCTTCCATGGTCACATACATCAAGTAGAAAAGCTTCTAGGGACTCTTAAAGCTTCAAACAACAAATGGTCAAAAAGAGTGTGAGCTTATAGCTGTAAACTCAAGGGTTTACGACCGTAAACTCTTTTGGTTATGACCACAAAACCGTAAACTCTCTAATGGAGTTTTCCTTGAACCCCAAGCACACTAGCCCTTCCCTACAACACTTAGATGCAATCCTTGAGACTTATAATGATTGTTTAAGGTGTTTAGCATGTCCTAGGGTGTCTTGACTTTGTTTATTAGTTGTTTAAAGACTAATTGAATACATATATGTGATATAATATGTTAACTAGGATCATAGAGTGTGTTCAAGACTTCACTTGACACCTAGCAATCCTACATCTTCAGTTCATCCGTACCACTCACTACAGGTGAGTTCATACCCCTTAATCAATGGTTTAAATGTTTTTAAATGCTTTTATGGGGGGATACAAGTGAAATACTTAAGTTATTACGTCAATCACATGTGATTAATAACTACAAAACTAGTGGTTTTCTTGTTGTTCAAACTATTTATCAAACTGTTTTGCTTCAAATTGTTTTAGAAACTCTTTTACTTATCAAATACTATTACTTAAACTCTGTTATACTTATTATCATGTGCATGCCTATGTATGTATAGTTATATAAGCAATGTTTAAAGGGCTTAGGAAGGCGAGCTCGCTTTATCTCCTTTTCCTAGTTGGGATGCGGTTGTAGGGCATCGGTTATCCGTCTGAAGGTCGTCTAAATATTAGTTATATATTATGTATACATATTTAGACATAAAGGTTCTTCCAGTCCATTCATTACCCTTGGGTAGCAAGGGTATAGTTCCATGTTCATACGTACCAGTTACATCACTAGTAAGCTACCATAGGGGTAGCACAGGAGGATTCTAATACTATTACTAGAACAATGAAACATACAATGAGTCAGTTCATTCATGAGTCAGTACATTACTATACATGCTAGATAGAGAGAGAACATACATTATAGCTAGCACACGCAGAACATTTCAGTACATACAGGCTAGACAGAGAAAGAGTACACTTTTCAGTTTGCACATTCATTACATGTACATTCATGCAGTTATTTGAACCATTAGACGGGTCATGGCACTTCCTGCCATGACCGTTTTTGTATCTCGAATCTCCTTAATTGGGGAGCATATGAGTTTGCATATAGATCTATACTGGATTGATTATCCTACTCCTTGCTGCTCGCTACAGTGGGACTTGCAAGTCTACGGGTGCCAAATGTCATTTCTTACGGCGTCTTACATCGTCGTTTTACTAGAGTCGGTAGCAGGATACAAGTCGATCACATGTTTCTTTGAACACCTTTTGCTTTTATGGTAGTTTGTACACTAATAGTCACTTATTACAAATACTACAGTACTACGATATTTTTCCCATTACATTCACTTCGTGAATATTCACACGATGCACAATAATGCAAAAACTATATTTTTGGTTAATGATAGTCAGATTTGGGAAAATACATGCTCTTACAAGAGACACACACACAGACACTAGATGCCTTGGTAGAAGGCTACCATTAGTAGGAAACATAGGGTTTTCTAGGAGAGTACAAAACATCTTACGAAACATCTTACAAATGCTTTCATACAAACACAGGCATTAATATACTTATGATCTCACCAGCTTTAAGCTGATACTCGCTTTCAAAATAACTTGTATTCTCAGGTCACCAATAGACAGGTACAGGTGCCATGCTTTTGAGAAGATGGAGTTCGTTCAAGACTCATCTTTTATTTTGATATGTATATTTTGGTGTCTATGTAACTTGACAGAACACACATGTATGAAATTATATTATTAATGCAATGGATGATGTTGTTGCTTGTTTACTACTATTCATTGTTGTGATACTGTACATGACGTCCTCCACCCCAGAACGTTTACGCCGTTCATGGTTTAGGGGTGTGACATAATGGAGTCGGGCTGAGAAGCCAGGCGACTCGAGGCAAGGGTACTGAACCTTGCATGCGGAGCTTGCCGCTCTAGTGGAGTTGGACTGAAAAGTCAAACGGCTCAAGGCGAGGGTACTGAACCTCGCTTGATTGGGTGTAGCACCCAACAATCTATATTTCTAGCTCGTGTTATCAATCTAGGTTAAAGCGGAATGGTACGTGATGATTTGCAGCATCGCTAGTCATACTGATAGTTGATGCCTCGATGTCTTGGCTTTTTGCAAAGAGCTATGTGGCGGTGCTACTTAGAGCTTGATAGTGTCGCTTCTATTAGGATGTGTACAATGAAACTGCTGTCAGGAACTGGTCAGCAGGGCCGCTGAGAACTGGGCATCGAGTTGCTAGCGATGGATGAGCAAGACGACTACTAAGAGTTGGGCAACGAGCCTCCCAAGGGTTGAACTACGAGGATGCCCTTTCGATCTAATGTCACCTCAGGAATACACTACCACGTACAGTATCGACTCTTCATATACTTTAACTCTGCTCCTTTGGAATAAAAATCACTTATGCATAGTGTCATACCAACCCTTCCCCCTCCCCCCCCCCATTTTCTCAAAAGAGGGGAAGGAAGGGAATAATGAATGCATAGCTGTTGAAAGCCGAGATACATAGTTGCTGGAAAGAGCTAGGCGACCCAAGTACTAACAAAGATTGGGTAGCACGGCTGGCGAGAGCTGAGCAGTGCGACTGCTGGGAATCTGAAAATCATAACTGCTGATGGTTGGGATTTACAGCTGCTGGGTTGAGTTGTATGGCCGCTAATGGTCGGGTTGCGTGACCGATGAGATCCAGGCAGCACGACTGCTGAGAGCTAAGCGGTGAGACTATCAGGGGCCGGTCAAAATGAGTGGTGAGAGCTGAGTGGTGAGACTTCCTGGAGCTAGTTACCACGGCTGTTGATAACCAGGCAACATGGTTGACGTTTGGTGTTGAGCCATGGAGCTTCTTCTTCGTTGATGACACCAATCTCTTCCCAGGGATGCACAATCGTATATAACGTCAATTTGCTATGTAGTTCAACTCTTTGCTTGGAATAACACTTTTGTAGTGTCGTGCTAACCCTTATACTCCCCCATTATAGAAAAGGTGAGGAGTCACTACGAACAGATATATGACACTGGCTAGTTTTTGCACATTCGAGCCTTGAGTTTTTCTAGCGGTCATATTCTAAAATGCTCCATGTAGTGGAGAAAGCATACTACTCTTTTCCCCATCTTTTTTTTTAAATGCCGAGTGATCCACGCTGCAACGTGTACTCTGATAGTACAGCTAGCAGTATGCCAGCGTTAAGTTGTTGATTTTTGTCTTGTAAAACTGGCCCGTGTAGGGAAGTCCAATATGATGCTAACCCATTTGTGAATTGGAAGGAGTCCAATTGTGAATCAATAAGCTCAATTTCTTTTCCTTTTTTTTTTTGAAAATGCCGAGTTGAACCGGGCTGCAAAGAGTTTTCTGAGAATATATTTTATTAGGCGGGATCACAACACGCGAGCTTTGGGTGGTTGATCTCGTTTTGCAAAATTAGCTTACATACGAGATGGCCCATAAAGAGCTTAAACGGAGCCCAAAGAAATTTACTACAGCCTATTTCAAAGTTGGGAGCCTATAATAAATATATGAGTAAGAATTATCAGCCCACTTATTCGTTAATTAGCCCAACTGAAAAATTATGGCCCAAAATCGAGTTGTGGACCTACTTAGGGAATGATCAGCCCAATGTAAGGCTGTTGGAGCCTACTTGCGAGATATGGGTCGTGCCCTAATCCCTTTTGTCTATGTGAAACGGATTGAGTATCAAGGGTTGGCCCATCTGTGCTTTCTTTCCAATTTTGGAGAAGATGTCCTCCAGCCTCCCATTATCCCGATCCCTTGGAAATGGAATCAAAAGATTAAACATCGGTCACTGGATATATAATTCACGGTAGCAAGTGACGTTCGGTGGTTGTAATGATCTTTAATGATGAAATTGATCTTGTTGGAGGGTCAACGGGATTACAGAGTGGCATATTGCAACCAGAGATCGAAAGTTGAAGGTTTATACGGGTTCTAGGGAGTTGGAGTAGGCGTTCAGATTCCGACAACCACCACTTGGAGAAGGAAGTGGATGGTCGGAACTGCTTCGTCGGAAGAACGATGTCAGGTAGCTAGGATCGACCGGAAGTGCTCAAATTTCGAGCGTCGGTGGGGTTTCTATGCCTATTTTCGGATAGGGGAGAGCATCCAGTGACAATCGGGCTCTGATTGCCGGCGATTATGTTTGCTTAGGGGCTAGGGATTGCCGACTGACCAGGTAGAAGAGATGATCAACTGGCGGTGCCACAGATATGGTGGATCTACAATTGTCGAGCAGCGGTGTGAGGCTCTTTATCGGATAATGATTGTAGATGGGCTTGTATCGCCGACGTTGAGGGTGACCGACGAAGGTAACATTGCTATTCTGTTTCGTCCTTGTTGGTGATGTTGCGGTTGGTGACATCTGCTTTTGGAGCTATTTCGTTGGAGATTGGAGGTTTATGTTGGGCTAAGGTATCTTAACCCCGATGCTCCAGTCACCGTTAGATGTGGTGAACTAATTTGCTAGGTTTGTTTCACCGGGGAATGACATCTTGGAGATAACGGATAAATGAATATTAAGATAAGATTATACCTGAATGATGCGTTGAGATGGATTAACGATGGATTATGTTGAATAATTGAATGTTTATGTGGATAGTTTGGATAGGGCTTTGCTATTCAGAAATAGACAAACTATTTCAACAGAGGAAGAACTTTGAGATCAACTCAAGTCTTAAACACTCAAACTTCACTTGTTTATTTCATATGGGCGAAGGCCCTATTTATAGCCTCGAAGCAGCCGGTTACATAATTGGGTTGTAATCGTTTGATTGCAAAACGACACACATAATTTAAAATATAGACCCCTAGACTTTGGAGGGTCTTACATCCTACCGACACTATTTGTCACACCCCGAAAACCGAAGGCGGAAACATTTCCCGGGTTGACTCCACGTTGAGTATCAAATCCAGTGTACATAGTAAGTAAAGTGAAACAAACATTACACTACATATTAAAAGTTTTACAATTTGTTTCAAAAGACACAGTTTATACAGTTGTGATACATAGTATAGATATGAACAAAACGAACGAGCCTTGCACGCACACCGTCCTGGATTAAGTAAGTCTTCGGGTACCTGTACTATCGTTGACCTGAGAACACAAGCGGTTTGAAAATCAGCATAACGTTGGTGAGTTCATAAGTATTTTTGTTTTGTGAAAATGTTTATGTTTCCTTTCTGTTTCTGAAAATATAGCACACGCCAAGAAAATCCCACATTTTCTTAAAAGTTGGTTGTTGTTTCACAAAAGTAAAGTATAGTTTGGTTATCCAATTCGTTGTTTTATTCCGTTTATGTACCATACCCAGGAAAGTCCCATACTTTCATGAATGTTAGTTATTGTAAAAGATGTAATGTTATTCCTTTTATTACACTTTTCTGGTTGTGTATATGTTACCCAGGAATGCCCCATGCTTTCCTGTATGTTGGTTTTAGTTGTGAAAGATGTATTCTGTTAGACCTAGTTATGTACAAGGTTTCCCAAGAAGCTCCCATACCTTCCTGAATGTTGATTATCACTGTAAAAGATGTACACGTAGTTGTGTTCATTGTTTTTCCCCAGGAAAGTCCCATACTTTCCTGAATGTTGGTTACCTTATGTAAAAGATGTAAAAGATGTAAACCGAAACCTGGTTATCTGTAAAATGTAATAAGTGGTTCATTATTACTATAAGTAAATCTCTGTTATCCTAGTTGCGAGTTCCATAACCATACAATGGACTAAACATGTGGCAATAAGTAGTCCACATACTTATGACTTTCGTCACCCTTGAACCATTTCGGTTCTGCTGTAGCTAGCAGCCAGGTGTGGGGTAGTTAGCCCCGTATAGATCTATACACTCAAGTCACACTCTCTAAATCCCAGAGATTCTGGTTACGGGTGTAGTCCTCCACTCGAGTATCTCTGTGGAGTGTTTGCCGAGGACGTGTCTCCAATCATACAGGAATAACAAATTTACAAGTAATAATAAGATGATCCTCCACTCGCGTATCTCTGTGGAGTGTTACTGAGGACAAACAGTGTACAAATCATATGTTCAATTATTCTAATGTAATGCTTTTAACTGATAAAATATGAAAAATCATTTGTGAAATATATAAAGCATAACAGTTTATAAAACCATTTCACAAATAAGTGTTTATGTGATCTGTATGTTCTACCAATTATCAGTTGCCTATATCAGTATTAAAAGCATAGAATTTGTGAAACACACACGCACGAAAATAAGTTTTGAGTACAAGAACCCTTGTACTTTGCTTGTGTCCCCCCCCCCCCTTGAAAACGGTGAAAAATAGTGAAAAAGGGTAGGGGTATGAACTCACCGGACTCGGAAATGTGTCGGTTTTGGATACTAGACGTTGGTTCGGGGATTTTTTACTCGCGATGTCCCTATGTAAAATGTAATAATGTCCATATATAACTAATTAGATTTACAATCACTAATTATATGGCACATTACACTCCAACGAGGTTAAACACCTCAAAACGAGCGTTTGGAGTGACCCGGGTGACATCTACGGACGTGTATTGGCACTAGGGACTTGGGACTTGAGTTTACTCCCCAAGAGTAAACATTTAAATGAGTTTACAACCACAAAACACACCCATACATGATTTTACGGCCGTAAACTCATGTTGGTGTGAATTTGAGTGTTTAATGGCTTGTTTGGACATGGGGATTGTTGGAATGGATTTCTAAAATGCCTTGGAATGGTTTGTTTGGATTTATAACATTTAAAAAGGGAGTTTATGGCCTTAAACATGGAGTTTACGGCCGTAAACTCTATTATGGTCAAAAACAATTCATTTTAGGTACAAAGAACAATCACATGTGACTCTAGTTAATTTTCCAAGCCTTGTTATGAATTTAGAGCACCATTTAACATATTTTTAGGAGTTTACGGCCTAGAAGCATGTTCTATGGCCGTAAACTCTACTATGCTCTTGAAAAATTAGTTTTTGATGCTTAAAACAATCACATGTGATTCTAGAAATTTATGCAAGCCATTAGAGTGAATTTGATGCATCTTTTGACCAAGTTTCATGAGTTTACGGCCAAGGGTATGCTCCTAGGCCGTAAACTCCTATATGTGGCATTTTTGATGTGTTACAAACCCTTAAACTATTTTTAAATGGATCTAGGATTTACCACAAAGCTATTTGTTGAGTTTCAAGGCATTCTAACATGATTTAAGGCACTTAATCCCCATTTTAGAGGAGTTTACGGCCCAAGAAGGAGCCTTGGCCGTAAACTCTCTTTTGACTCATATAATTCATGTTTTAATTGTTTTAAGTCTCAATTTGCAAGCCTTAAGGTCCTATCTAAGTCCCAACTATGATTTGGAAGGGTTATTTGGCTCAAAAACCCTAATTTATATGAGTTTACGGCCTAGGATAGTTCTAGGACCAAAAACACATAATGATGGTCCTAATCCATAGATTATACTCTAATTTGAAGGCTAAATAGGTTGTATAGCAAGATAGGGAAGTTACCTCAAAGATTTGAAGCCTTAAACTTGAGATTTGGACCTTAAATTCTAGTTTGAGGAGAGAGGTTGGAAATGTTTATGGAAGAAATGGCCAAAAGCTTCAAATGATAGCTTTGAATCACTTATATAGTGTTCGGGAATTGGACACGACGGAATTCTACCCGATACCGACGTTAAGTGGGGCTTTTGGTCATACCCGACCAAATTGTCGTGACCTGTTATGGTCGATTCTAGAATTATTCCGATAGTTATAATGGAGTGTTAAAATGATTCTTAATGACATTAAGACACCCATTAAGTCATTTTAGATTGATATAAGTTAATGACTTAATAAAATGGCAAAATCAGAAACGAATTTGGAAACGACGTTTGGTTGATCAAATTGGATTACAAGTTGAGTTACAAAAAGTAATATGAAATTTCGGGTTGTTACATTATCCCCCCGTTAGAGGGAATTTCGTCCCGTAGTTCAAGACAAAATACAAGACAATTACAAATCATGGATCTAGAACGAGTTGTGGATACTTCTGTTTCATCGAGTCTTCTCGCTCCCAAGTGAACTCCGGTCCCCGTTTGGCATTCCAGCGAACCTTCACCAACGGGATGCGACTTTGTTTCGTACGTTTGACTTCTCGATCCATGATTTCGATCGGTTCCTCCATGAAATTAAGGTTTTCATCGATCTTAATCTCGTCTAACGGAATCACTAGGGTTTCATCGGATAGGCACTTCTTGAGGTTGAAACATGAAAGATGAGATGGATGTTACTGAGTTCGTGAGGTAAACGAAGCTTATAGGCTACCGGACCAACCCTGGCGAGGATCTCGAAAGGTCCAATGTACCTCGGATTAAGTTTCCCACGCTTACCAAAGCGTATAGTGCCTTTCCAGGGCGAGACCTTCAATAGGACACGATCTCCAACCTGGAATTCTAGTGGTTTCTGACGGTTATCAGCGTAACTCTTCTGGCAATCGCGTGAGGCCTTCAGTCGTTCACGGATTTGGATAATCTTCTCGGTGGTTTCACGGATGATTTCAGGACCAGTAAGAGCACTGTCGGGGACTCGACTCCTGGCTAACTGTGTATCTCCCACCTCGGCCCAACACAGAGGGGATCTGCACTTGCGACCGTATAGGGCTTCGAACGGGGCAACCCTAATGCTGGTGTGGTAACTGTTGTTGTACGAGAATTCGATCAAAGGTAGATGTGCGTCCCACGACTTTCCAAAGTCAATGACACATGCCCTAAGCATGTCCTCCAGGGTTTGGATTGTTCTCTCACTTTGTCCATCGGTCTGAGGATGATACGCCGTGCTCATGTCTAGTTTGGTTCCAAGAGCTTTCTGGAGAGACTGCCAAAATCAGGAGGTAAACCTGCTATCTCGATCGGAGATAATGGACACAGGTACACCGTGCAGTCGGACTACCTCTTGGATGTAAATCCGAGTGAGTCTTTCCATCTTGTATGATTCTTTGATTGGAATGAAATGAGCTGACTTCGTCAAACGATCGACAATTACCCAAATGGTATCGTACCCATTCGAACACTTGGGTAGTTTGGTGATGAAATCCATGGTAATCATCTCCCATTTCCATTCGGGTATCTCGGGTTGCTGGAGCAAACCCGAGGGTTTCTGGTGCTCGACTTTTACCTTGGCGCAAGTCAGACATTTGCCCACGAACGTAGCTATCTCAGCTTTCATGTTTGGCCACCAGTATTTTTTCTTGAGGTCTAGGTACATCTTGTCAGAGCCCGGGTGAACAGAGTAATTGGTTCTATGTGCTTCCTCCATGACTATACCTCTGAATCCTCCGAACATGGGAATCCAGATCCGGTCCATGTAACAGAGGACTCCGTCACCTCTGATCTCAAGTTTCTTTTCCATTCCCCTCAAGGCTTCAGTTGACATGTTCTTGGGTTTAAGGGCTTCTAACTGAGCTTCTCGGATTTGCATGGGTAGGTTGGAATGGATGGTCATCGACTGGCTCTTCACCTTGTGGCCTGTACTCTCCTTTCGACTAAGGGCATCTGCTACTACATTGGCCTTGCCGGGATGGTAACGGATTTCACACTCATAATCACTGAGTAATTCTACCCATCACCGTTGTCTCATGTTCAAGTCTTTTTGGTCAAAGATGTGTTGCAGGCTCTTGTGGTTAGTGAAGATCGTGCACTTGGTTCCGTAGAGATAATGCCTCCAAATCTTCAATGCAAAGACTACGGATCCTAGCTCCAAGTTGTGTGTGGTATAGTTGATCTCGTGTGCTTTCAACTGTCTAGAGGCATAAGCAATTACTTTTCCTCTTTGCATAAGCACACTGTAACACTGAAAATTTTAAAATTTATTTTTCACAATTTATAAAAGCATTTCTCTCTTAATTTCATAAAACATCAAATTTCAAATTCCAATATGTATCATACGAATCCCAAGATCACATAATTATATCGAATTCCTCTACGTGTGTACAGATCAAGCCGGCGCCTTCCCACGGTCATCGCTAGTACCTGAAACAACAACACTAACACTGTAAGCACAAAGCTTAGTGAGTTCCCCAAACTACCACACATAAACACTTATTAGCCACTCGAGGCTATAACTCTATGGGTCCGTGCACCCAAACTCTGTGAACCCTCAGGTTCTAACTCTAGGAACCTTCCGGTTCCAACTCTATAAGCATGCACAACATAAATCACATAGACATCATGCAGTACAACACATAGCATACACATAACATACACATACTCTATCACATGACTCTGGTTACCTACTCAAGGTAAAGTATAGTGAGAAGACTCACCTCGCGTGTCTCAGTATCTCACGATCCCTGGAAATCCCTCGTACTCGATCCTCCGAGCTCTAATCCTCCTATAACATCACAAGACTCTAATTAACACTTTTATCTCTAAGGTTGACTATCCCTAAGAAGTCAACACAGGTCAACGGTCAACGGTCAACGGTCAACTTCGACCGGACTCGGCGAGTGCCCGCGGCAACTCGGCGAGTCTAGACGTTCTCACCAACTCTCTAGGATTCCCTTTCTACACGTCGAGTACTCCCCCTGACTCGACGAGTTCCACCTGGAAGAATCGCGGGACCACCCCGACTCAACTCGCCGAGTCTCAAGAACGACTCGGCGAGTCCCAGCTCGACTCAGACCACATGACAATCCTCTCTAACTCGCCCTGACTCACTGGGTCAACTCCTGACTCGTCTGGACCACTCTCTGGCCGGTCCAAGGCAATCTTCAAGCTACTCGCCGAGTCTGCTCATCGGACTCGGCGAGTCCATTCCATGCAATCACCCAACTTGCTTCTAAGGTCAGATCTACTCCAACAATTCATAGATCTGGCCCTCCTAGACTGATTCATCACGTAAAGTCCTAGCCTTGATGCATTAACAACCTCTATATGACTAATTATGAAGAATCTTCAACAAATCTCACTACACAAGGTCATGACCTCCATTGTTCTCTATAAAGCTTGAAGAATGAGACTCTCTGGACCTCTATGGATCCAGATCCGAAGTCTCATCACTAGCATGGGACTATTTGGCCATCAAATCAACTCAACAAGGCCACAAGAAACCCTAAAATCGGTTATACTTCACAAAACAGGAGATGAGTCGAAATTATACCTTTAGATTGAAGGGTCAAGCTTCCAATCCACCAAATAGCAGTCCCCTTTGCCTCCTCTTGGCTAGAGCCTCCTTCTTCTTTGCTAAACAACACACAAATGTCAAGAAATGCCTCCTTTCACTCTCAAATCGCTAAAGCACTTTTAGGGTTTCTCTCTATGGACTGATGGATGCAAATGACGGCCATAAGGCCATTTAAATAGGTCCCAAACCCGAGAAATTAGGGTTTCATTAAACAGCGTGGACTCGCCGAGTCCATATCCTGGACTCGCCGAGTCCGAACGAATCCCGCGTCCAGAATCGCGACCCTACTCGGCGAGTCTGAGCTCCAACTCGCCGAGTCCCTTCTCAAAACTCAAAATATTAAAACAATAAAATACCTGGAGATCCGGGCTGTTACACACACAGCCTAAGCCTTGAGTAGACGCATCGCAGTAGACAACAAAGTCCTCTGTCCCTTCGGGTAGGGACAGAACAGGCGCGCTGCACAAAGCTTTCTTCAGTGTTTGGAATGCGGTTTCTTGTTTATCACTCCAACAGAAGGGTACACCTTTCTGTGTTAGAGTGGTTAGAGGTTTGGCGATTCTAGAAAAATTTTGAATGAATCTCCGATAGTAGCCAGCTAGACCCAAGAATTGCCGGATTTATGTGGGTGTCTTCGGTGCTGACCAATTCTCTATCGCTTTAATCTTGGAAGGATCGACATGAATACCCTCCTCACTTACCACGTAACCGAGGAAAGTTACTTTCCGTATCCAGAACTCGCATTTGGAAAACTTCGCGTATAACTTCTCGGATCGAAGGGTTTCCAACACCATCCTCAAGTGTTGTTTGTGGTCTTCTTCACTTCTGGAGTAGACGAGTATGTCATCAATGAACACAATGACAAACTTATCCAGATAAGGACGACACACCCAGTTCATCAGGTCCATGAACACTGCCGGTGCGTTGGTTAAACCAAAGGGCATCACTACGAACTCGTAGTGTCCATATCGAGTCCTGAAAGCTGTTTTGGACACATCACTTTCATGAACTCGTAGCTGATGGTACCCTGACCGAAGGTCTATCTTAGAGAAGTAACCGGCTCCCTGGAGTTGATCGAAAAGGTCATCTATTCGCGGAAGAGGATATCGGTTTTTGACAGTCAACTTGTTCAACTCACGATAATCGATACACATACGAAAGGATCCATCTTTCTTCTTGACAAACAAAACCGGAGCTCCCCAGGGTGAGGTGCTTGGTCTAATGAATCCTTTGCTGAGCAACTCGTTGAGTTGACTGGACAACTCCTGCATTTCTGCTGGAGCTAAGCGATACGGAGACTTCGCTACGGGAGTAGCTCCAGGAATTAGGTCAATACCGAACTCGACCTGACGCTCGGGAGGGATTCCTGGAAGCTCTTCGGGAAACACATCAGGAAAGTTACAGACTTCGGGGATGCTCACGAGGTCTTTAACTTCCTGTTTCTCGTTGATTACATGGGCCAAAAATGCAATACACTCCTTTTGTAGGAGTTTCTGAGCTTTGACGCAGGAAATGATACGAAGGTTGGAACCGAGTTTATCGCCATAGATCACTAGGGTTTGACCCGAAGGAAGGTTGAGACGGATGGCTTTTTCGAAACAAAGGATATCTGCATGATTGGGACTCAACCAATCCATGCCAATGATGACATCAAAGCTCTTTATGGATACCGGCATAAGATCGATAGGAAACGAATGGTCATTCAGGGTAAGAGTGCAATCTACGAATACCTCACTCGCGCTTTCTTTCTCACCGTTCGCCACCTCGACGGTAAACGTTTCGGTTAGAGGTTGGGAATCATGTTTTAGGTTATGTTTGAATGCATGACTAATAAAACTTCTTTCAGCACCCGAATCGAAAAGAATGTTAGCATATGAGTTGTCGAGAAGGAACGTACCCGAGACAACAGTGGGATCAGCGACCGCTTCCTCCCATCCCATGGTGAGGACCCTTCCAGTGTTATCAGTAGTAGACTTTTTGGGGCAGTTCCTTTTAAAGTGCCTAGCTTCACCACAGTTGTAGCAGGCTTGACCAACGCCTGCTCCCGAAGATTGATTTGCTGATTGGGTCGGAGCTTTGCAGAATCGGACCGTGTGCCCCTTTTTACCACAATTTGTATAGGAAAGTTCTCGACAGGGCCGGGGTTGTGGTGATACTTGCACTTATCACAGAGGGGGAGATTACCAACATATCGGCTGGTAGGAGTTGGAGCTGTGGATCCCACAACAGAGGCAGCAGCAACGGGGGTAGTAGCAGCATGGACTGCTACTGTTTGCTGTCTTTTGGAGGAGCCTTAGGAAGATTGGCCCTTCTTCTTCTTCCAGAATTTTCTCTTCTCACCACTTCTTTTAGTCGACTCAGGGGCAGTGGTGGCTTCCTCAACATCATCACAATGGTGAATTATGGCTTGGGCTAAAGTCTTAGCACTATCATAAGTATCCGGGCGAGCAGCTAAGACATGACCCTTTGTCGGATTGGTTAGCCCCCAAATAAACCTCTCAATCTTTTTGCTTTCAGGGGTGACTAGACCAGGGCAAAGTAGGGCAAGATCATCAAATCGGGAAGTGTATGCAGAAATGTCGGAACCTTTCATCTTCAGGTTCCAGAGCTCGTGCTCTAGCTTCTGCATTTCACCTCGGGGACAATATTCAGCAAGGAGGAGTTCTTTCATAGCTTCCCAGCTCATGGCATTGGCTACGGGGAGGGTCAACGATTTGACTCGGCCATTCCACCAAGTCAATGCTTTATCAAGGAAGGTACAAGCTGCGAACTTGACCTTATCGGACTCAGCACAGGCACAGATTTCGAAGATGGATTCGATTCTCTCGAACCATCAGGATAAGGAAATGACACCACCAGTGCCATTGAAGAAAGAAGGCTTCGCATTCATGAAGTCCTTGTAGGAACCCTACTTATGGCGTTCCTGGTCACTATCTTGATTCTGATTACTGCCTCTTGAACCATCGGAACCACCAGTGTTTAGCTGGGACATGGCAGCTGCCACCGCGGCGGTAACAGTTGTTTGAAATAACACGGGATCGATTTCAGGAGGAGGTGGCGGAGGGTTGTTAGAGCTGGATCTTCTTTTGGGAGGCATCTTGATCTAATAAGATCAAGAAAGAGAGGATGGTAAGTCCTCTGAATCAAATCGAGAGATATCACAGATATACAAATATTCCGAGTAAGCGATAAGCGATAAAGCGGAAAGGAGTTATCAAAGCAGATAATTTATCGCTAACGGAACAATTAAGGATCAAGGCACGCACAAGGATTTCTATGAAGGATTGTTTCCAGATATAATCCCATAGTATTTCATGATTCGATATGACACTAGTTCGATGTTTGTGGTATTAGGGTAAGTTTTAGGCATGCCGCATACCACAATCACTCCCAAGCACATGTTGGCTGTGTCTCGAATGAATATAGTTGGCCAGACTATATTGACCCTAGACACGACTACATAACTGCCCAGGTTTAACCGCAGTACACAACACCCATTTACTTATGTTCTGTTCTACTTGAAGTTACGGATCTCGACGGTTCGGTATACTTGTATACTTCTGAAAATACTTGTAGTTTGAAAATACTTTTAATTCAGAGAAATGAGGCCCTTTAGTGTTTATAGTTTTATACCATGTAAGGTTTGGTATACTTTATTCACTATAAACAAGGGCTCTGATACCAATCTGTCACACCCCGAAAACCGAAGGCGGAAACATTTTCGGGGTTGACTCCACATTGAGTATCAAATCCAGTGTACATAGTAAGTAAAGTGAAACAAACATTACACTACATATTAAAAGTTTTACAATTTGTTTCAAAAGACACAGTTTATACAGTTGTGATACATAGTATAGATATGAACAAAATGAACGAGCCTTGCACGCACACCGTCCTGGATTAAGTAAGTCTTCGGGTACCTGTACTATCGTTGACCTGAGAACACAAGCGGTTTGAAAATCAGCATAACGCTGGTGAGTTCATAAGTAGTTTTGTTTTGTGAAAATGTTTATGTTTCCTTTCTGTTTCTGAAAATATAACACACGCCAAGAAAATCCCACATTTTCTTAAAAGTTGGTTGTTGTTTCACAAACGTATAGTATAGTTTGGTTATCCAATTCGTTGTTTTATTCCGTTTATGTACCAATGTATTCCCAGGAAAGTCCCATACTTTCCTGAATGTTAGTTATTGTAAAAGATGTAATGTTATTCCTTTTATTACACTTTTCTGGTTGTGTATATGTTACCCAGGAATGTCCCATGCTTTCCTGTATGTTGGTTTTAGTTGTGAAAGATGTATTCTGTTAGACCTAGTTATGTACAAGGTTTCCCACGAAGGTCCCATACCTTCCTAAATGTTGATTATCACTGTAAAAGATGTATACGTAGTTGTGTTCAATGTTTTTCCCCAGGAAAGTCCCATACTTTCCTGAATGTTGGTTACCTTATGTAAAAGATGTAAAAGATGTAAACCGAAACCTGGTTATCTGTAAAATGTAATAAGTGGTTCATTATTACTATAAGTAAATCTCTGTTATCCTAGTTGCGAGTTCCATAACCATACAATGGACTAAACCTGTGGCAATAAGTAGTCCACATACTTATGACTTTCGTCACCCTTGAACCATTTCGGTTCTGTTGTAGCTAGCAGCCAGGTGTGGGGTAGTCAGCCCCGTATAGATCTATACACTCAAGTCACGCTCTCTAAATCCCAGAGATTCTGGTTACAAGTGTAGTCCTCCACTCGCGTATCTCTGTGGAGTGTTTTCCGAGGACGTGTCTCCAATCATACAGGAATAACAAATTTACTAGTAATAATAAGATGATCCTCCACTCGCGTATCTCTGTGGAGTGTTACTGAGGACAAACAGTGTACAAATCATATGTTCAATTATTCTAATGTAATGCTTTTAACTGATAAAATATGAAAAATCATTTGTGAAATATATAAAGCATAACAGTTTATAAAACCATTTCGCAAATAAGTGTTTATGTGATCTATATGTTCTACCAATTATCAGTTGCCTATATCAGTATTAAAAGCATAGAATTTGTGAAACACACACGCACGAAAATAAGTTTTGAGTACAAGAACCCTTGTACTTTGCTTGTGTTCCCTCCCCCCCCCTTGAAAACCGTGAAAAACAGTGAAAAAGGTTAGGGGTATGAACTCACCGGACTCGGAAATGTGTCGGTTTTGGATACTAGACGTTGGTTCGGGGATTGTTTACTCGCGATGTCCCTATGTAAAATGTAATAATGTCCATATATAACTAATTAGATTTACAATCACTAATTATATGGGACATTACACTCCAACGAGGTTAAACACCTCAAAACGAGCGTTTGAAGTGACCCGGGTGACATCTACGGACGTGTATTGGCACTAGGGACTTGGGACTTGAGTTTACTCCCCAAGAGTAAACATTTAAATGAGTTTACAACCACAAAACACACCCATACATGAGTTTACGGCCGTAAACTCATGTTGGTGTGAATTTGAGTGTTTAATGGCTTGTTTGGACTTGGGGATTGTTGGAATGGATTTCTAAAATGCCTTGGAATGGTTTGTTTGGATTTATAACATTTAAAAAGGGAGTTTACGGCCTTAAACATGGAGTTTACGGCCGTAAACTCTATTATGCTCAAAAACAATTCATTTTAGGTACAAAGAACAATCACATGTGATTCTAGTTAATTTCCCAGGCCTTGTTATGAATTTAGAGCACCATTTAACATATTTTTAGGAGTTTACGGCCTAGAAGCATGTTCTATTGCCATAAACTCTCCTATGCTCTTGAAAAATTTGTTTTTGATGCTTAAAACAATCACATGTGATTCTAGAAATTTATGCAAGCCATTAGAGTGAATTTGATGCATCTTTTGACCAAGTTTCATGAGTTTACGGCCAAGGGTATGCTCCTAGGCCGTAAAATCCTATATGTGGCATTTCTGATGTGTTACAAACCCTTAAACTATTTTTAAATGGATCTAGGATTTACCACAAAGCTATTTGTTGAGTTTCAAGGCATTCTAAGATGATTTAAGGCACTTAATCCCCATTTTAGAGGAGTTTACAGCCCAAGAAGGAGCCTTGGCCGTAAACTCTCTTTTGTCCCATATAATTCATGTTTTAATTGTTTTAAGTCTCAATTTGCAAGCCTTAAGGTCCTATCTAAGTCCCAACTATGATTTGGAAGGGTTATTTGGCTCAAAAACCCTCATTTATATGAGTTTACGGCCTAGTCCATAGATTATACTCTAATTTGAAGGCTAAAGAGGTTGTATAGCAAGCTAGGGAAGTTACCTCAAAGATTTGAAGCCTTAAACTTGAGATTTGGACCTTAAATTCTAGTTTGAGGAGAGAGGTTGCAAATGTTTATGGAAGAAATGGCCAAAAGCTTCAAATGATAGCTTTGAATCACTTATATAGTGTTCGGGAATTGGATACGACAGAATTCTACCTGATACCGACGTTAAGTGGGGCTTTTGGTCATACCCGACCAAATTGTCGTGACCCGTTATGGTCGATTCTAGAATTATTCCGATAGTTATAATGGAGTGTTAAAATGATTCTTAATGACATTAAGACACCCATTAAGTCATTTTAGATTGATATAAGTTAATGACTTAATAAAATGGCGAAATCGGAAACGAATTTGGAAACGACGTTTGGTTGATCAAATTGGATTACAAGTTGAGTTACAAAAAATGATACGAAATTTCGGGTTGTTACACTATTTTAATACAAATGACAAATACAAATAATTCTACCGACACTTTACATAATTAAAAATATAATAATCCCTTCCACATTGAAAAGACAGGTGTCTTTAATAATGTCTTCAATAATGGCATTTTACGTCATTACTTACGTCATTAGGTGTCTTTAATAATGTCTTTTTACGTAATTGCTTACATTATTCCTCCCGTTAATCTTCCATGAATGGTGTTTCTTCTGTGTTTTCTGAACAGTGACTGCAATGATGTCTTGGTGCATGCATAATATGTTTACAAAGTTGTTTTTTGATATCAGCAGGTAATTCAGCTAATTGATGAGAAAACTTTTCGAAAGGCTGTTCGAAGGTTTCAATTGCTTTCATTGCTTCCGGAGTGATTTCATTGTCTGTTAACGAATAGCTAATGAAAGTTTTACTAGCGTAATTCACTCTGATTCTTGACTTTTGATCTTTATCGTTTCCTATGCGTGATGATGCTAAATAGACACCGGCGAGTGCAAAAATTAGATGATCCTGTGTTGGTGATTCTCGTGGTAGATCATCTTTTGTTGGTTTTGAGCCGTTGCTTATTCCCATGTTTGCGAAAGTAATACTTGGGACAATTAGTTGAGAGTCTTCATCAAAAATTGGATAGCTAGAATGCATTTTAATGAATAATCCTCTTTCCTATTTTACAAATCGTATTTTATAATTTCTAATGATAGTTTACACAGCAGAAGGGAACTCGCTGATGCAGTGTAAATTGGTGCCTTCTAGATAGATGGTGTCGATGAATCTATGAATAAAATAATCCCATAAAGTCATAGGATCTGATAAGTCGGCTAAGAAAACTGCTTTAGGACCTGGGCGTCTGGCTACTGGGTACAAACCCATCAAAGAATGGACTTCGGTGTATGAACTGAGGCTGTCCCATAATTCGGCAAATTTTTTGGCAGATGGTTTTTTCATGGCTTCTTTTTCTTTGGTTGATAGAATGGATTCAAGGGCAATTTTTGCATTTAATTGGTTAAGGGATCTTGGGATGGATACAGGTTTTTGTGGTGTGAAACTGGATATAGGTTTATGTGGTGTTAGGAGAACAGTTTTTGAACATTCGACGTTATCTTTTATTACTGCTTTGTATGCTTCGTTGTATGCAGTTTCTGCTTCATTTTTCGTTTTGTACCTTTTGTGAATGATATTTTTTCCAATAATATATGAACTGGCGATTCCCCAATCGTCATATACTCCTTTGTTTTCTCCGTTGAAAATTACGTACCATTTCTTTATATTTTTATGATCTGCTTGTAGTGGTGGATACTCCTCCTGGTTTGGCGTCATGGTTTGTTTTTCTGTTTAGAGTGCTATTTGTGGTTGACTTTCGTCGGATGATATTTCTTGAATTTCTTCTTTTGGTTGCTTTATTGTTGAGCTGCAGGCTGCTTCTTCTTTAGATGCTGAATAGAATTTTTATTGTTTGTTGTAGTTGCTCTTTTTCACATTTGACTACTTCAAGCTATCTGGTTAATGATGCTTCTTGCTACTCTTTTTGTCTGAACTGGTGTTTGACTTGCTTCATGATGGCTTCCATTTCAATATTTCTGTTGAATGAATATTTGCGCCTTTTGGGTACCTGAATAATTGCTTAATGATGTTTGCTTTTAATGATGATATGAGAATTTTCATATCAATGTATGCTTTGGTGATATTTTCATATCACTGTTTACTTTATCATTGTTTACTTTGGATGATATTTTCATACCAATATATGCTTTAGCAATGTATACTTTGGATAGGTTAGATATGAGGTTTCCCTCATGTTCTAAACCCAATAATGCTGTCTTTGTAGGACTTATTTATCTGAATCAGAATCAGTATCAGTTGTATATGCATAAATATTTATATCTGAATCTATTCCTGAATCTTCTATAGGTTCATACCCGAGATCATATGAAATTTTTAATAAGCTTGTTTCTTTTTCTTTTTTAGTCTTTTTGGGACATTCGTAGGCTTTATGTCCGCCTTCTTGACATATCCAACATTTACAATCTTTTTTATTAGATGGACTGTAATTTGTGTTAGATTGATATTTTTTCTTATATTGTTTTCTGTCTCGAAAATATTTTCTTTCACCTTGTTTATAATATTGTTTATATTTAGGTTTATAAGTTTGTTTTTTCCAATTTTTCTTTTTATATTTTGGTTTTTTATTATCTTTACAACCATATTGATTAACTTTATTAGATAAGGTATCACAGCATAAATCAATTCTTGCATCTTGTGTTGTTTTTTTTTCTAAACATTTGTTCTGCATCCATGCTTTTAATATACTTATCCTTGCTCCTAAGGTATCTGCAATTTTATTTTGTTGTAATGCTTCTTGGAAATCTTTTATTACACTTTGACTTACTAATGATGATAATTTTTGGTAAAACATGTCTATGCTATCTTTTTTCTAGTAAAATCTAGATTATAACGAAAACAATCATATGTTGAAGATGATTATCAAAGTCAATATATTTATGGACCACCTTCGCTAGAAGAAATTTTTTATATAGACAAGGAATGGTCAAAAATAAACAAAACAAATGGGAAAAAATACCTCCACAATATATACCTAAACTATTTACTTTTCCAACAAATTCATATATTCTTTTTATTGATTGTGAGCAAAATCCCGAAGCAAAAATTCAAGAATGTAGTAATAAAATGGGAATTCAAATTCAACTAACTGAAGAATTACGAAATCTGCATCCAAAAAATTTTCTTAATTATATTATACATAAAACACAGGGCAATGCATATCGTTTCCTTAATTATATTATACATAAAATAAGGCCTACTTAATTATATTATACATAAAATAAGGTCTTCGACCATATGAAATAAACGAGTGAAGTTTGAGTGTTTAAGACTTGAGTTGATCTCAAAGTTCTTCCTCTGTTGAAATAGTTAGTCTATTTCTGAATAGCAGAGCCCTATCCAAACTATCCACATAAACATTCAATTACTCAACATAATCCATCGTTAATCCATCTGAACGCATCATTCAGGTTTAATCTTATCTTAATATTCATTTATCCGTCATGCTGTTAAATTTGGTATCAGAGCTAAGTAACGTTCTTACTATTACTTTGAATATTAAATCTTTCGTTCATATGAATATATGTTCAGCATGCATCATCATATATATTCTTATAAATATTCCTCGTTACAAACATTCATCGTTATAAGTTATTGTCATAAACTCATTATTAAAATCAAATATTATTATCCGCCTACAATTTAAACATATGTCGGTAGAAGGTGTTTTACAATTATGACTATGTACCAAGAAGTTAGAAACACATTTCATATGTCAAAAAAGTTTTTAATTCTCTGACTGCATCATAAATATAATAGTATTAAAAAACCCCACCATCAACATCTTATTAGAATTTATAAATCGTAACTTTGAAAGAAAAAATAAATTATCATTTTGTTTCTAAAAATTATAATCATGAGTTTTTCAAGTTTAAATATTAACAAATAAAAAATCTTGAAGATAAAATAACAAGAATAATTTATTAAATATGTCTCAAGAAATAGAAAATACACCAATCATTATTAATAACGAAGAAAATGAATCGGGATACACTTTTGATGCTCTAATTAATAAAAATAATATTAATAAAGATGCTACAAGAAAATCAAATTTTACACTATCTGAAAATCAAAATTTTAGATATAACTCATTGAAAAATTTCTTTTCTAGAAAAAATATTATATATTATGGAAAAATTCTAGGAGAAGAACCAATACCTATGGAATCAACTCAAGGAAATATTATTATACCTATATTAAATAAACAACAAATTAGAAATAGATTATCTAATATTAAAGAAACAGATAGAACAAAAATCGCTTATATTCATATATCAACTATTCAAATAATTTTAAAAAGTACTTTTAGCGATTTAGACACACCAATAGAATTAGAAATTAGAGATGATCGTATAATTAATAATCAATAAAAGTATTATTACAAAAGGAAAAGGAAATTTAATTGAAGAAAAAATAAAATTTGATATTAATATACAACTAGGATTAAGTCTAAAAGATAAAAATTTAAGTAATAGTATTACCGTACGATATAAATTATTAAGACAAAATTTTATGTTAAAAGGGAATCATCATTTTACTATTACATATCAAATAAATTATGCATTAACAAATTCTCATCATAGTATTACATTTAAAACAGAAGATAGAATTTATATAGATAAACTATTTACACCTTTATTATCACTTGAATCACCAAATATGACTAATAATAATTTTTTTAATGAAACTAATTTTCAACCGATAATAACTACTCCGCTAATAAAAAGAAACTAAAAATTTATTAATATGGAAACTTTACAAAAAAAAAGTAGATACATTAACTATATTTTTCACAGCACTAGAAATTCCATCCGAAATTCAAGAAAATAACACAGAAATAGAAAATAATAACGATGCAGAAGTAATATATGATTTTTCAGCCGATGATGAAAACCCTTATTCAAATCCATATAAAGAATCGCAAAATAGTTTTGGATTAAAACGAAAACAATCATATGTTGAAGATGATTATCAAAGTAAATATATTTATGGACCACCTTCGTTAGAAGAAATTTTTTATATAGACAAGGAATGGTCAAAAATAAACAAAACAAATGGGAAAAAATACCTCCATAATATATACATAAACTATTTACTTTTCCAACAAATTAAGATATTCTTCTTATTGATTGTGAGCAAAATCCCGAAGCAAAAATTCAAGAATGGAGTAATAAAATGGGAAGTCAAATTCAACTAACTGACGAATTAAGAAATCTACATCCAAAAATTTTTCTTAATTATACTATACATAAAACACAGGGCAATGCATATTGTTTCCTTTCATCTCTCGATAAAACAGAGACGATGATGATAGCAACCACTGACGCTATGGAAACATTTAAAAATGTATTAAATCGGCTTATTCAAGAATTCATAGGAAAACAAATAGAAGATAAAATATCTCAAGAAGCTTTTCAATTAGAATCATTATGGCATCTAACAAACTTACAAATTTGTAACATGTGTTATTTAAACCCATTTATATGCGAATATTCTGAACATTATTATAATCTAGATTTTACTAGAAAAAAGATAGCATTAGACATGTTTTACCAAAAATTACCATCATTAGTAGGTCAAAGTGTAATAAAAGATTTCCAAGAAGCATTACAACAAAATAAAATTGCAGATACCTTAGGAGCAAGGATAAGTATATTAAAAGCATGGATGCAGAAAAAATGTTTAGAACAAAACAACACAAGATGCAAGAATTGATTTATGTTGTGATACCTTATCTAATAACGTTAATCAATATGGTTGTAAAGATAATAAAAAACAAAAATATAAAAAGAAAATTGGAAAAAACAAACTTATAAACCTAAATATAAACAATATTATAAACAAGGTGAAAGAAAATATTTTCGAGACAGAAAAAAATATAAGAAAAAATATCACTACTAGAAAAAAAAGCCTTTTACGACGCTCATTGCGCTTCGTAAAAGGCTTAGACGATGCGCAAATGCGTGTCAAGGAAGGCCCTGTCATAAAGAGAGATGACGCGCTTTTGCGCGTCGTCTATAGACGACGTGCATTTACGACGCTCATTTACGACGCGCATTTACGACACGCGTTTACGACACGCAATGCGTATCAAGGAAGGCCCTGTCATAAAGGAAAACGACGCACATTTGCGTGTCGTAACCTTACGACGCGCGTGTTTATGACACGCAATGCGTATCAAAGAAGCCCCTGTCAAGAAAGGCCATGTCATAAATGAAGATGACACACATTTTTGCGTATCGTAATTTTAAATGTTTAAAAAAATATTATTTATAGATTTACTAATTTTCAAATTAAATTTGCATTTAATGTCTCATAACAAAAAATAAAATACTATACAAAAAATACAATCCATTGCATAAAATTTAATGTCATACAAATAGTCAATCCATGGAAAGATAAAAACAAATCAATAGAAATTGTTTTCTCCCTATACATGATTATCACATACTAAATAAGAAACTTTATTTCATATTCATAAATATGATTACATTATTCATTAAAAAAACATATACCTACATCTTCGCCTAAAATGTTATTACATGATGCAAGTTGGCCACTTCATTGATGGATCACCAAGAGGAAGACCAACAACTGCCCTAAAATGTTCCATGATGTGTCCATACTCATGTCCTGTAACTTTAAACATTTAATAAAGTAAAATACCTCCTAAAATAAAATTGCACAAGAAACAACACATCATAATGAGAAATTACTAACATGAATGGAAGAAGTACACTATAAATTTGTTTTACCAAGAGTGGCATGGACGATCAGGTGCTACAAGATTATCCAAGCTGCCAAACAAAAGCCAAAACATTGGAAAAAGTTGAGATAGAAAAATGTAGCATGCTTCTTTTGAAGGATTTGGCAGTGCCTGCAGATAGCTCAGAGGCAAAATTTTGACATAGAAAAATGTAGCATGCTTCTTTTGAAGTGTGACATAGCTTAGGGGCAAAAAGGTAATTTGACAGAGAAACATGATTATCTTACCATGTATGAGCAGAAGGCAAACGATAAGAGCTTCCATAAACTTTGTGAATCTGGATGGTAGTGCTAGTCTTTGGAGTAGCTTGAAATCCATTCCCAAATCCAGGCGTCACCTCCTTTCAGACAGCCAATAAACATGTTCGTATCAGAAACAACTAATAAACCACGTTAATTCTTCAAGAAAATTTAAATAAATACACAAAGCATATGGACAATTTTATATAAAATGTAGCTATTTGGAATTCCGACAGCCATGCAAGCTCTCTTACAAAGCGGGTTACTCATTTCTAGAAGGGACCTTGAAGATTCCTCCTTGTCTTACAGATAAAGGAAATGTAAGAAAAAAAATTAAGCCTTACAAAGTATATGGACAATTTTATACAAAATTCTATTGAAACAGATAGAAACTTGGGAGTATTTATATTATGTCATATCCTAAGAAGGCTCATAAACAAGTGATATGCTTAAACAATCCTTAATTGTTTTCCAGAGTGTGGTATTTTGTTATTAACATGGAAGGCCCATAAACATCTATTATACCTGTCAAGTCTATCTGTTCCAGCCAACAACAACAGCTTTGGGACAGGAGATGACAAAAAATTTCCGAGAGGCCTTCATACCTGAATTTTTTTTATTTACAAAAATAGAAAGTTAAACATAATAAAAAAATTCCTTCAATGACTACAAATATCAAAGAGTTAATTTTTACCATCCTCTCCAATATTGTTTTGTTTCCTCCAATCGTGCTCTATGTCGATAGTTGTACATACAACAGCAAGATCAATCAACTTGCACAAAAGGAATTCAATATATTTGTAAAAATATTTACAAGGGAGTTGAATTACTAATCTATTAACTTTTTTTTTCTAAATTCCAAAAAATAATTTACAAGAATCAAGATATGTTGTATAAAAATTAGGAATGACAAAAGAAAAAAGAAATTAGTTTTCAAAAAATAAGAAACCTAAAAACTTACCACTGCTGTGAATCATCATACTTTACAGTCCCGGGAATCGATATTCGAGCAGAATCGATGTTTCTTAAAGGGCCTGATCTCACATTCCACTCAATCTATAAGTATTTACAAATTACAATTCAAATTTTATATATAAAAAAAATTAACAGTTTTGTACATTCTTATAGATATATGAAATAAGTGAAGTCAAAAGGCTGATTTTATAGAAAGGGTAAAATGGTCATTCACTAACATCCACACGATTAATCTTAACACAATCACAGGAGAAATTTGTACCTTCATCATTCGACCTGCAATCTACAATTTTTCATTTAAACTCTATGCAGCTCTAGCATCTTCAAGGCGTGCAAACTGAATAGTAACACAAAATTTATATATATGGTGGTCAAAGTTGACAAAATAGCATTTTTCACTTGCCATGGGAATCGGTCGGCTATGATTCGGATCAGAGGCCTGGAATCATCAAGGTAGAAATTAAATCAAATATGATGCCACATCACTGTTAAGTCTATAGTCAAAAGTTAAAAAAGGTCAAATAAGTTATATTTTACCTTATTTCATATAAATGAAACATGGGTGGCAAAACCTATTCAAAAAAAAGTTTAAAGTACCTAGGTGGAACAAACTTGATACTTGGTTACTATATTATGAAATTAACCCCTTTATGTAGAAATAAAGTTGACACAACCAAAAGAAGGGTAGTATTATACTATTATAGATCATAAAAAGTATATCAACAAACAAAAAAATGACATGTGAATATGTGATGGCTAAAGAAAACAAGAAAACATTGTATTTTGCTGTTTGGTATATTAAGCTTTGTTTATATGTAAAGTTCAATAAATAAGAATCTACTACTAATTCTATGAACATCCACGTAGCTGTAAGCCTGTAATTGCAGAATAAGTAGATAAAAGAAGAAGATGAATCCAGAAACATAAGCAAACAAAGGAACACAATTTGGCTTAAGAGATGAATATGAAAATTTTGACAGAATAGATTCCAAATTGTTAGATATATATTATATTTCTAACCTGCATATTAAATGCCACCATCTGAGCTCCATGCATCCACCCAATCAGTGGGTTGTAGTTAGATGAGTCAACTCGTATCCCTTTAGGATACACCCTCAGAACATTCCTCTGGGTAAACCTATAGCAAGCTAGTTTTTAGCAAGTTTTCAATTTGAAAATGTTTATAAAAAATTAGGCAATACCTGACAATTGGAGAAGAGTCATTGAAGAAGATAATGAATTTGGAAACTATTCATAGTGGAGACTATTTACTTCTAGCTGGTATATATGCATCAGTTGGTAGATTAGAAGATGCATTTAGGGTAAGAAGAGAGATGAAAGAAAAGGGTGTTATTAAAAAGACTCCAGGTTGTAGCTCAATTGAAGTCAATGGTGTCATTCATGAGTTTGTTGCTGAAGATGATGTGAATTTTGAGTCTGAGAAAATATATGCAGCTACTGAAAAGATGATGAAGAAGATAAAGTTGGTTGATTATGTGATGAATATAGAAGATGCAAGATTGGAGGCAGATAAATATGATAAAGAAAAATCGGTTTTTCATCATAGTGAGAAATTGACAATGATTCCTAACCCGTTTTGAATTATAAAACTTTTAATGACAAATGATCTCTATTAAATCCTATAATTAATTTAATTTCTAATGTTCTATAGAAAACTTGGTGTTAACAAAAGATCAAAGAACACTAAAACTTGTAGATTTTGGATTAGCAAGAGAAGAGACAGTTACAGAGATGATGATAGCTGAAACAGGGACATATTGTTGGATGGCTCCAGAGGTAATTTTTTTTAATCTTTTTTTTTCTTTTTTATCAAAGATAAAGATTTTTAAATGTTTCTTTTTTAATAGTTATATGGCACTGTGACACTAAGGCAAGGACGTGATGAAAAAACGAAACCATGCAGCAGAACTTGCAAGACTCCCACATGTGAGATGAGGGAACTACAAACAAAAACCATGCACTAAGAGCTCCAGCATAAGAAACGCCAAACAAAAAACCATGGATTTTCAAAATAAACCTGATAATTAAAAAAAAAGAATGTTACTGGCTAGAAAAGGAAGCTTTCTCCAATCTGGATTTAAACAAAGTGGCATTAGAAATATTGACACATGGAGATTAATTATAAATTCAAAAATTCAAAAAAAGAATGTTACTGGCTAGAAAAGGAAGCTTTCTCCAATCTGTGACATCATTAGATGACTCCTCAACAGACTGTTCTTTCTGTATTAGATCCAATTCAATTTCAGCCTCTTTAATTTCCTGCCACACGTCAATCAATACCTCTTATTATTATTTTTTTTATTTTATAAAACAAAATATTGTAATGTTAGAACTTACCATAAGTTTTTCATCAGTGTTTTTCGAAAAGAAATCAAAGTATGATTGTGTTCCATGTTCTCTCCAACTTCCAGAATGGCAGCCATAACCAAGGAATGGCTAACAATTCTATTTCACAAGGAAAAATACATGAAATGTGGGATGGGATGCTAGGTTGATTCATACCCCTGATACAGTTAATTCTATCCTTCATTGTCCCACCTTGCACCTATAAAGAAGCATAAATAATAGTTTAGTAGTAAATTTGTACACATTTATAAAAGTTTAGTGTTGAGAATTGTTAAGAATCGTTATTATTTAGGAAAAGAAAAGAAACATGATAAGTTTTTTTAAATACTATTATTATTTATCCATTCCAGAGAACACTTAATATGTATGTTGTCATACTTAAGAAAGTGAATGACCATTTTACCCTTGTATTTGCAAAACTACTAAATCTAATAGAAACATTGGTAGAACGGGAAAATGCAACATCTTAATTCATAGAGTGAGTGACACCCATTACGACATTGCTAAAGAAAGTAAATGAAGTGTCTAAATGTGAGTAAATGACCATTTTACCCTTGCATTCATAAAACAATAGTGCTACTATTAGCTACATGATGCTAAATGTATTCAAGTAAAAAAGAAACGGGCATTTATAAAAGAATAGTGCTACTATTATCTACATTATCAAAATTCAATTGTAAACTCAAAATTTAAAAAAATGTTCAAATCAGATAGGGCATGATTTACATGAATATACACGAAGAAGAAAGATAGAGAATGCGGAAACCATACCATGAGCTCTTGACCACCAATACTTAATTTACTCAGAAGCCTTAAAGCACGTAGAACTCCTTCAACATTCATAAATTCACAAAAACCAAAGCCCTTCAAAGCCCCAGTAGTGGTATCTGGTACATGTTTCCAACTTTTAACAGGCCCACAGAGCTTCAGAAGACATAAATGTGTAATAAGTCCAAGAACATTGGGCAATAAGATCTATTTCCAGTAAAGATGTGAGAAAAAGAGGAACTTACCTACAAAAAGGGAGAGCATGAACTCATTGTCCACTGATGATGCTATCTTGCCAACATAAACTGTGGTCATTGGCTTTTCAGCTGGAGTTATTGTATTGATGGGTCGCCTAATGATTGTAGGGACCACTGGACCCCGCATAGCCATCATTGGTGGGCATGCTAATGATGGAATGACTCCCACTGCTCCAAGTGGCCTTTGAGGATATGCAGGTTGCAACATTTGTGGATATGGAGAGGCATAACGGAGAATCCCTGCAAAAATAAGACAAAAATACTAATACAAAAAAGAGAGATCAAATAGTGAAAGTATCACAGCAAAATTCAAACATATCGCACATATTTTCATCATTGACATATATAACTATATACCAAAAACTCAGATCTGATGTGAAGTTAAAAAAAAGGAAATTTTAACTAAATTGAAAATTAAAACTTGAAGTTCTATAATGAAGCTAATGCTCTGTTCCATGGAAGGCTCGTGGAAGGTCAATGAATGATTTGATTGTTCCACTTCCATAACTCTCTGTCTCTAGCTGAATCACAAGTTTAAAACAACAAATTTTGGGGAAATTCAAGAAGAAGTGATCATTTGATATCAACAAAAGAACCCTAGCTTTAGTTTACTCTCTACTTTACTAGATACATGTAGAGAAAGATTGGGTGTGCAATGGATTCCAAGATTTAACTAACTTACTGATTATAATAATATATATTTTGGTTCAAACATTTAGTCAAACACCTGGTGTGCATAAAAAAAATTAGGTACTTATATCATAAAATATCAATAATTCCATGAAAAGATTTGAGAAAGGGTAGAAGGGCACAAAAATCGTCCAAAAAGAAGGACTAGTTGTACATGAAATAGGTAACTGTGTTTGAAAAAAGAAGAATTACCTTTATAATATGCCTACTACGCAAATGAAATACACTCCTTTAATTTTGAAGTCTCCAGAATCGACATGAGGTCAAGATGACCTGAAGCAACCAGGAAACTATCATACTACATGATGGAGGCATGCAGAAGTAAGCAGGATGGCAACATCGGGAGAAACGACACTGCCAACAAGGAGAACCCATAGAAGGGAAGAGACGAGAAAAAGGCACCGTATCGTTCTTCTGCTTGTTTCTGTTGTATAAGTAAAATCAAGATTGATAGAAGATTATAAAAAATTGGGATGAGAGAATAAAGAAAACATACCTTAATCTGTACGAGGAGGGTTGAATCCGAACTCCTCAGACTTTGTAGAGAGAACTCATGTAGTAATGCCCTAAATCACCGATTCTCTGAGAGTAAGAAAATTAGTGTGATTCTGATGGGAACCTTAGATTTCTGTCGATTCTTTCAAGTTTCAATCAAAAAATGAGAAAGAGTTTGGGAAATCAAGAATGGAATGCTCACGATCATTGGGAAGATGAAAGATAGAAAGAAGGTAGAAAAGAAGAAGGCGGGTCTTCAAAATTTTGGAGATTTCATTTCCCCCCGTTAATAGGAGAAGCGCGTTTCATTAAAATTATAAAGCGACAGTCACAGAGGACGCGCGATTAAAATAAAGCGCCCTCCGTGATTTTTTAATTTTTTCTTGGGACACTAATTTAAGGGCACGCAATAGTGCGTGACTTAAATCCTTAAAATTTTTGAAGAGATGACACTCTTTTAAGGTCACTCTTATTTGCGTAACATAAATCATTGCGTGTCGTGGTTTGCACGTCGTAAAAGCGTGTTTTTCTTGTAGTGTATCAATCTAACACAAATTACTGTCCATCTAATAAAAAAGATTGTAAATGTTGGATATGTCAAGAAGACGAGCATAAAGCCTACGAATGTCCCAAAAAGACTAAAAAAGAAAAAGAAACAAACTTATTAAAAATTACATATGATCTCGGGTAAGAACCTATAGAAGATTCAGGAATACATTCAGATATAGATATTTATGCATATACAACTGATACTAATTCTGATTCAGATAAATAAGTCCTATGAAGACAACATTATTGGGTTTAAAACATGAGGGAAACCTCATATCTAACCTATCCAAAGTATACATTGCTAAAGCATATATTGGTATGAAAATACCATCCAAAGTAAACAATGATAAAGTATACAGTGATATGAAAATATCACCAAAGCATACATTGATATGAAAATTCTCATATCATCATTAAACAAACATCATTAAGCAATTATTCAGGTACCCAAAAGGCGCAAATATTCATTCAACAGAAATATTGAAATGGAAGCCATCATGAAGCAAGTCAAACACCAGTTCAGACAAAAAGAGGAGCAAGAAGCATCATTAACCAGACATCTTGAAGTAGTCAAACGTGAAAAAGAGCAACTACAACAAACAATACAAATTCTATTCAGCATCTAAAGAAGAAGCAGTCAGCAGCTCAACAACAAAGCAACCAAAAGAAGATATTCAAGAAATATCATCCGATGAAAGTCAACCACAAATAGCACTCGAAACAGAAAAACAAACCATGACGCCAAACCAGGAGGAGTATCCACCACTACAAGCAGATCATAAAAATATAAAGAAGTGGTACGTAATTTTCAACGGAGAAAACAAAGGAGTATATGACGATTGGGGAATCGCCAGTTCATATATTCTTGGAAAAAATATCATTCACAAAAGTTACAGAACGAAAAATAAAGCAGAAACCGCATACAACGAAGCATACAAAGCAGTAATAAAAGATAACGTCGAATGGTCAAAAACAGTTCTCCTAACACCACAAAAACCTATATCCAGCTTCACACCACAAAAACCTGTATCCATCCCTAGATCCCTTAACCAATTAAATGCAAAAATTGCCCTTGAATCCATTCTATCAACCAACGAAAAAGAAGCCATGAAAAAACCATCTGCCAAAATATTTGTCGAATTATGGGACAGCCTCATTTCATACACCAAAGTCCATTCTTTGATGGGCTTTTACCCAGTAGCCAGACGCCCAGGTCCTAAAGCAGTTTTCTTAGCCGACTTATCAGATCCTATGACTTTATGGGATTATTTTATTCATGGATTCATCGACACCATCTATCTAGAAGGCACCAATTTACACTGCATCAGCGAGTTCCCTTCTGCTGTGCAAACTATCATCAGAAATTATAAAATACGATTTGCAAAACAGGAAAGAGGATTATTCATTAAAATGCATTCTAGCTATCCAATTTTTGATGAAGACTCTCAACTAATTGTCCCAAGTGTTACTTTCGCAAACATGGGAATAAGCAACGGCTCAAAACCAACAAAAGATGATCTACCACGAGAATCACCAACACAGGATCATCTAATTTTTGCACTTGCCGGTGTCTATTTAGCATCATCACGCATAGGCAACGGTAAAGATCAAAAGTCAAGAATCAGAGTAAATTACGCCAGTAAAACTTTATTATCTATTCGTTAACAGACAGTGAAATCACTCCGGAAGCAATGAAAGCAATTGAAACCTTCGAACAACCTTTCGAAAAGTTTTCTCATCAATTAGCTGAATTACCTGCTGATATCAAAAAACAACTTTGTAAACATATTATGCATGCACCAAGACATCATTGCAGTCACTGTTCAGAAAACACAAAAGAAACACCATTCATGGAAGATTAACGGGAGGAATAATGTAAGCAATGACGTAAAAAGACATTATTGAAGACACCTAATGACGTAAGAAATGACGTAAAATGCCATTATTGAAGACATTATTAAAGACACATGTCTTTTCAATGTGGAAGGGATTATTATATTTTTAATTATGTAAAGTGTCGCTAGAATTATATATATTTGTCGTTTGTATTAAAATAGTGTCGTTAAAAACATGATGGATAAATGAATATTAAGATAAGATTATACCTGAATGATGCGTTGAGATGGATTAACGATGGATTATGTTGAATAATAGAATGTTTATGTGGATAGTTTGGATAGGGCTCTGCTATTCAGAAATAGAAAAACTATTTCAACAGAGGAAGAACTTTGAGATCAACTCAAGTCTTAAACACTCAAACTTGACTTGTTTTTTTTTTCATATGGGCGAAGGCCCTATTTATATGCTCGAAGGAGCCGGTTACATAATTGGGTTGCAATCATTTGAATGCAAAACAACACACATAATTTACAATATAGACCCCTAGACTATGGAGGGTCTTACATCCTACCGACACTATTTTAATACAAACGACAAATACAAATAATTCTACCGACACTTTACATAATGAAAAATATAATAATCCCATTATTATATTTTTAATTATGTAAAGTGTCGGTAGAATTATTTGTATTTGTCGTTTGTATTAAAATAGTGTCGGTAGGATGTAAGACCCTCCATAATCTAGGGGTCTATATTGTAAATTATGTGTGTCGTTTTGCCATTATTATATTTTTAATTATGTAAAGTGTCGGTAGAATTATTTGTATTTGTCGTTTGTATTAAAATTGTGTCGGTAGGATGTAAGACCCTCCATAGTCTGGGGGTCTATATTGTAAATTATGTGTGTCGTTTTGCAATCAAACGATTGCAACCCAATTATGTAACCAGCTCCTTTGAGTCTATAAATAGGGCCTTCGCCCATATGAAAAAAACAAGTGAAGTTTAAGTGCTTAAGACTTGAGTTGATCTCAAAGTTCTTCCTCTGTTGAAATAGTTTGTCTATTTCTGAATAGCAGAGCTCTATCCAAACTATCCACATAAACATTAAATTATTAACATAATCCATCGTTAATCCATCTGAACGCATCATTCAGGTATAATCTTATCTTAATATCCATTTATCCGTCATGTTGTTAAATTTGGTATCAGAGCTAAGTAACGTTCTTACTATTACTTTGAATATTAAATCTTTCGTTCATATGAATATATGTTCATCATGCATCATCATATATATTCTTATAAATATTCATCGTTACAAACATTCATCGTTATAAGTTATTGTCATAAACTCATTATTAAAATCAAATATTATTATCCGCCTACAATTTAAACATATGTCGGTAGAAGGTTTTTTACAATTATGACTATGTACCAAGAAGTTAGAAACACATTTCATATGTCAAAAAAGTTTTTAATTCTCTAACTGCATCATAAATATAATAGTATTAAAAAAACCCCACCATCAACATCTTATTAGAATTTATAAATCGTAAATTTGAAAGAAAAAATAAATTATCATTTTGTTTCTAAAAATTATAATCATGAGTTTTTCAAGTTTAAATATTAACAAATAAAAATTCTTGAAGATAAAATAACAAGAATAATTTATTAAATATGTCTCAAGAAATAGAAAATACACCAATCATTTAATAACGAAGAAAATGAATCGAGATACACTTTGGATGCTCTAATTAATAAAAATAATATTAATAAAGATGCTACAAGAAAATCAAATTTTACACTATCTGAAAAACATAATTTTAGATATAACTCATTGAAAAATTTCTTTTCTAGAAAAAATATTATATATTATGGAAAAATTCTAGGAGAAGAACCAATACCTATGGAATCAACTCAAGGAAATATTATTATACCTATATTAAATAAACAACAAATTAGAAATAGATTATCTAATATTAAAGAAACAGATAGAACAAAAATCGCTTATATTCATATATCAACTATTCAAATAATTTTAAAAAGTACTTTTAGCGATTTAGACACACCAATAGAATTAGAAATTAGAGATGATCGTATAATTAATAATCAATAAAAGTATTATTACAAAAGGAAAAGGAAATTTAATTGAAGGAAAAATAAAATTTGATATTAATATACAACTAGGATTAAGTCTAAAAGATAAAAATTTAAGTAATAGTATTACCGTACGATAGAAATTATTAAAACAAAATTTTATGTTAAAAGAGAATCATCAATTTACTATTACATATCAAATAGATTATGCATTAACAAATTCTCATCATAGTATTACATTTAAAACAGAAAATAGAATTTGTATAGATAAACTATTTACACCTTTATTATCACTTGAATCACCAAATATGACTAATAACAATTTTTTTAATGAAACTAATTTTCAATCGATAATAACTACTCCGCTAATAAAAAGAAACTAAAAATTTATTAATATGGAAACTTTAAAAGAAAAGGTAGATACATTAACTACATTATTCACAGCACTAGAAGTTCCATCCGAAATTCAAGAAAATAACACAGAAATAGAAAATAATAACGATACAGAAATAATATATGATTTTTCATCCGATGATGAAAACCCTTATTCAAATCCATATAAAGAATCGCAAAATAATTTTGGATTAAAACGAAAACAATCATATGTTGAAGATGATTATCAAAGTCAATATATTTATGGACCACCTTCGTTAGAAGAAAATTTTTTATATAGACAAGGAATGGTCAAAAATAAACAAAACAAATGGGAAAAAATACCTCCACAATATATACCTAAACTATTTACTTTTCCAACAAATTAAGATATTCTTTTTATTGATTGTGAGCACAATCCCGAAGCAAAAATTCAAGAATGGAGTAATAAAATGGGAATTCAAATTCAACTAACTGAAGAATTAAGAAATCTACATCCAACAAATTTTCTTAATTATACTATACATAAAACACAGGGCAATGCATATCGTTTCCTTTCATCT
This sequence comes from Lactuca serriola, assembly GCF_051521515.1. Taxonomy (NCBI): domain Eukaryota; kingdom Viridiplantae; phylum Streptophyta; class Magnoliopsida; order Asterales; family Asteraceae; genus Lactuca; species Lactuca serriola. The sequence goes on along the minus strand of NC_136416.1, from coordinate 130,213,805 downwards.
CTCGATGAAACAGAGACGATGATGATAGCAACCACTGACGCTATGTAAACATTTAAAAATGTATTAAATCGGCTTGTTCAAGAATTCATAGGAAAACAAATAGAAGATAAAAAAATCTCAAGAAGCTTTTCAATTAGAATCATTATGGCATCTAACTAACTTACGAATTTGTAACATGTGTTATTTAGACCCATTTATATGCGAATATTCTGAACATTATTATAATCTAGATTTTACTAGAAAAAAGATAGCATTAGACATGTTTTACCAAAAATTACCATCATTAGTAAGTCAAAGTGTAATAAAAGATTTCCAAGAAGCATTACAAAAAAATAAAATTGCGGATACTTTAGGAGCAAGGATAAGTATATTAAAAGCATGGATGCAGAAAAAATGTTAAGAACAAAACAACACAAGATGCAGGAATTGATTTATGTTGTGATACCTTATCTAATAAAGTTAATCAATATGGTTGTAAAGATAATAAAAAACAAAAATATAAAAAGAAAAATTAGAAAAAACAAACTTATAAACCTAAATAAAAACAATATTATAAACAAGGTGAAAGAAAATATTTTCGAGACCGAAAACAATATAAGAAAAAATATCAATCTAACACAAATTACTGTCCATCTAATAATAAAGATTGTAAATGTTGGATATGTCAAGAAGACGGACATAAAGCCTACGAATGTCCCAAAAATACTAAAAAAGAAAAAGAAACAAACTTATTAAAAATTGCATATGATCTCGGGTATGAACCTATAGAAGATTCAGGAATAGATTCAGATATAGATATTTATGCATATACAACTGATACTGATTCTGATTCAGATAAATAAGTCCTATGAAGACAGCATTATTGGGTTGAGAACATGAGGGAAACCTCATATCTAACCTATCCAAAGTATACATTGCTAAAGCATATATTTGTATGAAAATACCATCCAAAGTAAACAATGATAATGTATACAGTGATATGAAAATATCACCAAAGCATACATTGATATGAAAATTTCCATATCATCATTAAAAGCAAACATCATTAAGCAATTATTCAGGTACCCAAAAGGCGCAAATATTCATTCAGCAGAAATATTGAAATGGAAGCCATCATGAAGCAAGTCAAACACCAGTTCAGACAAAAAGAGGAGCAAGAAGCATCATTAACCAGACAGCTTGAAGTAGTCAAACGTGAAAAAGAGCAACTACAACAAACAATACAAATTCTATTTAGCATCTAAAGAAGAAGCAGTCAGTAGCTCAACAACAAAGCAACCAAAAGAAGAAATTCAAGAAATATCATCCGATGAAAGTCAACCACAAATAGCACTCGAAACAGAAAAACAAACCATGACGCCAAACCAGGAGGAGTATCCACCACTACAAGCAGATCATAAAAATATAAAGAAATGGTACGTAATTTTCAACGGAGAAAACAAAGGAGTATATGACGATTGGGGAATCGCCAGTTCATATATTTTTGGAAAAAATATCATTCACAAAAGTTACAGAAAGAAAAATGAAGCAGAAACCGCATATAACGAAGCATACAAAGCAGTAATAAAAGATAGCGTCGAATGGTCAAAAACAGTTCTCCACCACAAAAACCTATGTCCGGCTTCACACCACAAAAACTTGTATCCATCCCTAGATCCCTTAACCATCTAAATGCAAAAATTGCCCTTGAATCCATTCTATCAACCAAAGAAAAAGAAGCCATGAAAAAACCATCTGCCAAAAAATTTGCCGAATTATGGGACAGCCTCATTTCATACACCGAAGTCCATTCTTTGATGGGCTTTTACCCAGTAGCCAGACGCCCAGGTCCTACAGCAGTTTTCTTAGCCGACTTATCATATCCTATGACTTTATGGGATTATTTTATTCATGGATTCATCGACACCATCTATCTAGAAGGCACCAATTTACACTGCATCAGCGAGTTCCCTTCTGCTGTGCAAACTATCATCAGAAATTATAAAATACGATTTGCAAAACAGGAAAGAGGATTATTCATTAAAATGCATTCTAGCTATCCAATTTTTGATGAAGACGCTCAACTAATTGTCCCAAGTGTTACTTTCGCAAACATGGGAATAAGCAACGGCTCAAAACCAACAAAAGATGATCTACAACGAGAATCACCAACACAGGATCATCTAATTTTTGCACTCGCCGGTGTCTATTTAGCATCATCACGCATAGGCAATGGTAAAGATCAAAAGTCAAGAATCAGAGTGAATTACGCCAGTAAAACTTTATTATCTATTCGTTAACAGACAGTGAAATCACTCCGGAAGCAATGAAAGCAATTGAAACCTTCGAACAACCTTTCGAAAAGTTTTCTCATCAATTAGCTGAATTACCTGCTGATATCAAAAAACAACTTTGTAAACATATTATGCATGCACCAAGACACCATTGCAGTCACTGTTCAGAAAACACAGAAGAAACACCATTCATGGAAGATTAACGGGAGGAATAACGTAAGCAATGACGTAAAAATACATTATTGAAGACACCTAATGACGTAAGCAATGATGTAAAAATTTATTATTGAAGAAACCTACGTAATAATGTCTTTAAAAATTTGTCAACTATGAAACGACAACAACACATAAACTCACTACTAAAGAACACATAGACTAAAAATGAGTTAAGACCCATCAAAGCTTCTTCTCCCTTCTTTTTTTTGAAGGTTCTATAAGATGTACAAGCCGTATGGTTGTGTGTACAAATAGTTGTTGTAGTGGGAGTGAAGATGCTCACAGAAATTTTTTACTAAAAACGATTTTTTTGATAATATATGGACTGAAATCGGATAAAATTCATAAAAATTCTTTTCCACTCAACTTTCTGGAAAGACATCAAAATATAAATGAATCTGAAAAAGTTTTTTTTTTCTAATTAACTCTTTTTTCTTTTAAATTCCTGAGAAACCCCATATCATAAATAGAAAACGGATCTGATGGAGTTTTCATGAAACTTCATTTTCTTTTCAGCTTGCTCAACAAGCTATGAAGATATGAACAAGGAACAGATCTAGAAAAATTTTCATTTTCTATCTCTAAGCTTTTAGAGAGAACAATATTAATTAGACAACTCCAGAAGAGCTTTACAAAGAAAATCATAAATTGAAGGTGATTTCTTTGTAACATAAACTGAAAATAAGGTAAAGAATCATGAAAAAATTCTTCTCATCTCAAGTTATTTGATGAAACACCAAAATAAAAACGAAAATGGATTAAGAACTCATAAGAGTTTCTTTCTTCATGACTTGCCGAAGAACACATCAAAACATAGACGAAAATGATATCTGATAAATTCTTTTAAGTCTTGAGAGTTGTTAAAACGAAACTGATGCGACATCGACCTCCAGCAGCGCTTCTGGTCTTCTACTGCGGCGGAGATCTGCTAGTCACAATTAGAGAGATGCGTTAGAGCCGTCCCAGGGACTGTGCCCCGGGAGCGGGCTCCGAAGGTCGAGTTAGATCAGCTAGAAGATCTGATATGGTCCTCCATAGCTGGAGAGAACCATCTTGGTGCTGGCGGTGGCTGACAGCGGCGGGTAGCGGCTGAGCCACCTGGCCGGAGTGTAGTGGCGGCTGAGCCATGGGGGGAGAGTCTAGGGAAAGGTCCCTCTCCATGGAGAAGGTACTGTTCATTATATAGGGGACAATTAGGTCAGGCCTTGGGCCTGCCCAAATCAGGCCCAACTAGCAAGGAGCTGGGTGAGGCCGCCCGGAGGTGCCGGGCGAGGCTGGTGGGCGCGCACCAGGAAAGGCTAGCGGGTGCGCACCAGGAAAGGATGGAAAGGGAGTGGCAGGCGAGGGAGCGCCTGGCCGAGCCGGCAGAAGAGTCCCCAGCAGGGCTGGCAAGGGATTCCCCAGCAAGGGCTAGCAAGGGAAAGCAAGGCAGGACTGACAGGAGCGCGCCAGGCCAGGCTAGCACGCTGGAGCAGTCTAGCCCATGCTAGTGGACCATATCTCATCGAGTCCCCCAGTCTGGTGTTATTGGTACGCGGCCAATGACATCGGATTGGATTTAGTCGGATAAACCAACAGGAGAGTCCCCAACGGGGTAGGCAAGGGAGTCCCCGACAAGGTTTGCAGGAGCGCGTCAGGCCAGGCTGGCACGCTAGAGCAGTTTGGGCCATGCTAATGGACCATATATCATCAAGTCCCCCCAGTCTGGTGTTATTGGTGTACGACCAATGACATCGAACTGGACTTAGTCTTATAAATTGTGCGTCGTCAGGTCCCCCTAGTCTGATGCAATTGGGTTGCTGACAATCGGATCGGACTAGATAAAGCACCAATACAATAAACAATAAAGAGAATGACCGAACCTCTCCCACGGGAGCCGTGGGGTTATGCGATCAGTCAAACGCTGCTTGAGCAGACTTGATACTCCTTCATTGAGAGGAGTGTGTGCCGGTCGGTGAGATGCAACGTAACTATTGTTGCAATCATGTGGACCGAGGCTGCTACAGAGTGTTACGCGACACTGATGTCGGTGGAATGTCGGATCGGGGTAGTTAAGAAGCATAAGCTTGCCATTCAGTCCCTAAGACTGTTATCTGACATGACTGTTGAGGTAGCCATGTGAGATGGGATGTCACCAGTAACCATCTATATAGTCTGCATTGCGGCGTACCAAACCTATTCCCCCCCCCCTTTCTTAGAGGAGGCGAGGAATAAATTACGAGAGTTAGGCGACTAGGTTGCTAGCGAGGGTCACGTAGTAAGACTATTGTCGATAGCCAAACAACAGAATTGTTGAGGGATAGGCAGTGAGGCTATAGGTAGGAAACATGTAGTGAGACTGTTGCCGAGAGCCAGCCAGTAGAGATGTTGCGGGGTACGCGACGAGGCTATAGGTAGGGTTACACAGCAAGACCATTTCCGAAAGCCAGGAAACAGAGATATTGTTGGGTACGCAACGAGGCTACAGGTGGGGTTACACAGCGGGACTGTTTCCAAGAGCCAGGAAACAGAGATGTTGTGGGGTAGGCGACGAGCCTACATGTAGGGTTACACAGCGAGACCATTTCCGAAAGCCAGGAAATAGAGATGATGTGGGGTATGCAACGAGGCTACAGGTGGGCAGGAAATAGAGATGATGTGGGGTATGCAACGAGGCTACAGGTGGGGTTACACAGTGGGACTATTTCCGAGATCCAGGAGACAGAGGTGCAGTGGGGTCGGGTAGTAGGGCCGCTGTCGGGATGACCTTCTTGCTGGAGAGTATCCTCACTATAGCAGGTTGTAATGCGGATAACACTTCACCGATCGTCCGAACACCAGAGAGTCGTGATGACTGCGAGACTTAGGAGAATAGCTTGGGCTTAGCAGCCAGCGACTTAGGAGAATAGCTTGGGCTTAGCAGCCAGCGGACATGGAGATGTCTTGCGGGAAAGCATCGCGTATAAAAGATCAGGTTTGGCTGCTAACGATCGTAGATAAACCACGCGGGAGAGCATCACGTGGAATGGATCGGGGCATGTTGCTATACTGGAGTCGGGCTGAGAAGCCAGGCAACTCGACACAAAGGTACTGAACCTCGCATGCGGAGCTTGCTGCTATAATGGAGTCGGGCTGAGATGCCAGGCGACTTGAGGCGAGGGTACTGAACCTCGCATGCAGAGCTTGCCCCTATAATGGAGCCGGGCTGAGAAGCCAGGCGACTTGAGGCGAGGGTACTGAACCTCGCATGCAGAGCTTGCCACTATAACGGAGTCGAGCTGAGAAGCCAGGCGACTCAAGGCGAGGATACTAAACCTTGCGCGCGGAGCGCACTGCTATAATGGACCCAGGCTGGGAAGCCAATCGAGTCAAGGCGAGGGTGTTGAGCGTCGCATGCGGAACTTGCCACTATAATGGAGCCGGGCTGAGAAGCCAGGCGACTCGAGGCGAGGGTACTGAACCTCGCATACGGTGCATGTCGCTATAGTGGAGTCGGGCTGAGAAGCCAAGCGACTCAAGGCGAAGGTACTAAACCTCGCATGCGGTGCTTGTCACTGTAATGGAGTCGGGCTGGGAAGCCAGACGACTCGAGGCGAGGGTACTGAACCTCGCATGCGGAGCTTGCCGCTGTAATGGAGTTGGGCTAGGAAGCCAGGCGACTCGAGGCGAGGGTACTGAACCTCGCATGATTGGGCGTAGCACCCCACGATCTATGCGTCTAGCTCGCGTGATCACTCTGGGTTAAAGCGGAATGGTACCTGATGCTTTGCTGCATCGCTAGTCGTACTAATAACTAATGCCCGTTGTCTTGACTGTTTGTCAAGGGCTATGCGGGGTGCTACTTAGAGCTGGATAGTGTAGCTACCGTCAAGTGGTGCGTAGCGATACTGCTGTCATGAACTGGTTAGTAGGGCCGCTGAGGCCCGCGCAACGAGCTACTAGCGATATGTGAGCAACCCGACTATTGAGAGTTGGGCAACAAGACTACCAAGAGTTCGACTACAAGGCTGTTCTTTCAATCCAAAATACTAATGTCGCCTCAGGAATGCACTATCATGCATAGTGTTGTACCAACCCTACACCCCCCTTTTTTTCTCTTGGACGGGGCGAAGAAAGGGAAAGATGGATGTATATCTGCTGAAAGCTGAGATACATAGCTGCTGGAAAGAGCTAGGCGACCCAAGTACTAATAAAAACTGGGGTGCACGGCTGGCACGACTGCTGAGAGTCAGGAAACGTAAATGCCGATGACTGGGCTTTGTGGCTGCTGAGCTGGGTCACATGGCTGCTGAGGGTCGAGTTGCGCGACTACTAAGAGTTCGGCAGTAAGACTAGCGGAGGCCGGTCAACATGAATGTGAGAGGTGATTAGCGAGACTTCATGGTGCTGGTCAACGCAGCTTTCTGATAGCCAGACGCCGTAGTTGCCATCACGAGTAGTAGTAGCGTACTACTCTTCTCCCTCCCCCTCTTTTTTTTGAGAATATCGAGTGATCCGGGCCGCAATACGTATTCTGAAAGCATTTTTTTGCGCGGGGCTTGCGGTGCACGATCTTTAAACAACTTTTTTTATCTTACAATATAGCCTACTCTGTTTGTTGATGGAGTAGCCCAATAGTCGTGAAGATGAGCCAAACCCAATGATTAATATGTTACAACCCATTTATGTATTGCAGACCCCTATGCAATGCCCAAAGTATAAAAGTTGTAATCCATTTACGATGGAAAGTGCAATATTCTTTTCCTCAAATCTTTCTTTCTTTTTTTTAAACGTCAAGTGACGCGGATCACATTGTATCTTCCAAATTTGGGCTTTGTTCCAAGATTGTAGCATGTTAGCCTTGACTGGCTATTTATATTTGATTAAACGAATAGCCCTTTTTAATTAAGGTTGATGTAGCCTAGTATAATGTAGAGGCCTAATGCAAGGATCCCACCTGCACCATAAGCCCAATTCTCTTTTATGTTGTATGTGTGTGGGAGCCCATATGGCATTTGTGAAGTCGCCCTTTGACGTGAACGACTGCACTTTCCCTTCTTCCACGATCCGTTCCAGGTGAGCACCCAAAAAGGGAACGGCGACTGCGATTTGGTAGATCCAAATGGTTGTCGAGGGCGTTTCTTGTAATCCCCGATCGTGGTTTGTGAGTTCTCGTGATGGAGCCCCGTTTTGTATGTTGTTTGTCTAAGCTTGGCGGCTAGGGGAATTGGGGCGTCCTTTTTTCTGACGAGTTGTAATCTGGCGACGATACGGATCCGACGGGTGGTGGCTGAGCCACCTGGATGGCGCCAAATGATGCAACATCGACCTCCGGCGGTGCTTCTGGTCTTCTGCTGCGGCGGAGATCTGCTAGTTACAATCAGAGAGACGTGTTAGAGCCGTCCCATGGACTGTGCCCCGGGAGCGGGCTCTGACGGTCAAGTTAGATCAGCTAGAAGATCTGAGATGGTCCTCCATAGCTGGAGAGAACCATCTTGGTGCTGGTGGTGGCTAACGGCGGCGGGTGGCGGCTGAGCCACCTGGCCGGAGTGTAGTGGCGGCTGAGCCATGGGGGGAGAGTCTAGGGAAAGGTCCCTCTCCATGGATAAGGTAATGTTCATTATATAGGGGACAATTAGGTCAGGCCTTGGGCCTACCCAAATCAGGCCCAACTAGCAAGGAGCTGGGTGAGGCCGCCCGAAGGCGCCGGGTGAGGCTGGCGGGCGCGCACCAGGCAAGGCTGGAGGGCGCGCACCACGAAAAGATGGAAAGGGAGTGCCACGTGAGGGAGCGCTGGTCGAGCTGGCAGGAGAGTCCCCAGCAGGGATGGCAAGGGATTCCCCAGCAAGGGCTAGCAAGGGAACGCCAAGCAGGGTTGGCAGGAGCGCGCCAGGCCAGACTGGCGCGCTAGATCAGTTTAGGCCATGCTAGTGGACGATATCTCATCAGAAACATATCTACACATCTGAGCAAAAACTCAACAGATCTGAAGATCTGAACGAGAAAAACTCAACAGATCAAGAGATCTAAATGAAAAAGTTGGCTCATCAAAAGATTTATACGAAAAACTAAGCAGATCAATAGATTTGAATGAAAAACTCATAAAGGTTTCTTTTCTCTTCATCCTACTCAAGAAACCCCTAGAATATGAACCAAAAACGATTCTCAGAAGATTCTTGCACAATTAGGGAGTGTTTGAGTGAAGGAAACCATATAGATCCATAGATCTGAACTAAAAAACGTGATCGATCTACAAATCTATAAGATGGTGTAGCAAATTTGAAGAAATCTTGGCAAATAAACAAATAGATCTGAACAAATGATACTTGAAATTAGCAGATCTGAGGAAACCTGAGATGGAAACACATCAGATCTGAGGAAGAACGAGCTTGAAACCAATTGAGGCTTTTGCTACTTGCTCGAATCCGGGATGGCGCCAAATGATGCGACATCGACCTCCGGCGAGCCTTCTTGGTCTTCTGCTGTAGCGGACATCTGGACATCACAGAGCAAAGTCATTAGAGCAGCCCCAGGGACTATGCCGCAGGAGCGGACTTCGGCGATCAAGTTAGATCAACCGATAGATCCGAGATGGTCCTCCATAGCTGGAGAGGACCATCTTGGTGCTGGTGGTGGTATATGGTGATTGACGGTGGCGGGTGGCGGCTGAGCCACCTGACCGGAGTATAGTGTGGCAGTTGAACCATAGGGAAGAGTCCAGGGGAAAAGTCTAGGGAAAAGGGTCCTCCTTCATGAAGGAGGCACTATTCTATTTATAGGGTACAACTAGGTCAAGGGGAATAAGGTCAGGCTTTGGACCAGCCCAATTCATGCCCAATTAGCAAGGAGCTGGGCAAGGCTGCCCAAAGGTGCCAAGCGGGACTGGTCGGCGCGCCCCAGGCAAGGCTGGCGGGCGCGCACCAGGGAGGGCTAGCAAGGGAGCGCCAGGCTGAGCCAGCGGGGAAGCCCCCAGCAAGGCTGGCAAGGGAACGCCAGGTAGGGCTGGCAGGAGCGCGCCAGGCCAGGCTGGCACGCTAGAGTAGTCTAGGCCATGCTAGTGGACCATATATCATCACCTTTCGGGTTATAGGCATGTCAAACTATGAATCTCTAGAGTTCTCTCAGTCTAGAGACACAACCGGCTCAAGTTAATGTGTGCTTGGACATTCAATAGCTTCTTTTATTAGCCTTTCCAACGACCAAAGAGGAAAAAGTGTTTTTCTGCTTTCAAAAAGATTGTGAGCTTCTTTCCTTTTTCTATCCTTCTCTTCTGCTTCCCTAGCAACCTTAGCTTTAAGATCTTGTTCCCTTTCCCTTTGCTTTCGCTTCAGAGCCTTAGCAATGGTCTCTTCTTCTTCTTCACTGTCTTCCAGAACACCTTTTCCCTTGTCCTTCACACTAGAAACTGAAGCTTTGTTACCCTTCTTTCATTCAGTGGTGACTGTTGGAGGAACAGTTTTGCTTGTAGGATGAGGTTGAGTAGTGCTTGTAATTCCTTCTCCCCCTTGTTTCGGAAGGACAACTGTATCCAAAACACCCTCTATGCGACTTAACATTTCAAGTGTTGGGCCAAGTTTTTCTACAAGATGACATCTAACAGAAAGAGTGAGAATCGAGTCGTGAGCTTCCAGAACATTAGAGAGAAGAGCATAAACATCTGAGACACAGCTCTTGACAACGGCCCGCTCAGAACGAAGGTTATCAATCTCTTTGGATGCCTGAGAAACTTAGAGGGACTTGGTCTTTAGTTGAGTTGTTTTGAGAGCCAGTTTATCCATGATTTTGCTTTCAATGGCCAAGTCTTCTTGAAGCTTTTGGAGACGCTCATTGATAGAGGTTCGCAATGCAGCGTTATCTGTCTGGATACTCTGACGCATGGTGGCAAAGTGCTTCTTTTCTGTGTCAAGAGACACAACAAGCTTTTCTACTGTGGAGTTCATGTAACATCCCGGAATAACAAGAGTAGAGTTGAAGGGATAAAAGTGTAAATGTGAGAGGGCAACTCGGCGAGTCCACGAGTGGACTCGGCAAGTAGGGTCGCGACTCTAGTCGCATGTTAAGTGACCGACTCAGCGAGTAGCATGGATGGACTCGGTGAGTTGGTGCTGAGTGGAGAAAGCCCTAATTTCACAGGTTGAGCCCTATATAAAGAACATAACACCTCTTTACCTTCCCTTTGAGTTCCAGAAACCCTAAATTCGTGTGAGCCTTCCTTGGTGAGAGATTAGAGCCTTGGAGGAGGTAATCTTGGAAGGAAATTGAAGAGCAAGAAGAGTGGAGCAACGGGATTTGAAGAGAATTGGTTCATTCATCAGTGGGAGCCTTCATTTGAGGTAATAATCTTCTGTTTAAGCTTTTGTGCATCTAGATCTATCATTTGTGGGGGGTTTTGGGGCATAAATGAGGTCCATCTCAAGTTTGGTGTAAGATCTGAGGTTGCTACCTTAGATCCAGGTTGTTAATGATCCAGAAAGCCATAAAGTCTATGCTCAAGAGTTGTTGGTGAAGTCCTTTTGTCCTAAACCCTAGCCCTAGAGTGTAAAATGTCTAGATCTCTTTGGATTCACGTAAAGTTTGCCACTTTACGTGATGGATGGCTTGTACAAGGGTAGATCTGTGGTTTAGAGCTTCTGCATGGCTTGGAAAGCCTCTGTATGGTTTCAGATCTAGGGGTACTCGGCGAGTCACAAGGGTGTACTCGGCGAGTTGCTTGAAGATAGACTGAAACTCGACGAGTTGGAAGAACAACTCGACGAGTTGGTTGAAGATAGGCAGGAACTCTGCGAGTTGGAAGAACAACTCGGCGAGTTGTTTGCAGATAGCCTTGGACTCGGTGAGTCTGGTCGTGAGGTCCTAACCTTTCTTTTGGTTGAGCTGTTAATTAGTGAGTCAAGGGATGACTCGGTGAGTCGAGTGTGAAAGGACTCAGAGTTGTTGGACTCGGCGAGTTGAGTAGCGAATTGGGGAAAGTTCTGAGCATGGGGACTCGGCGAGTCATCGGGTTGACTCGGAGAGTAGAGTCAGTTAGGGGTTGACTTTGACTTTGACTTTGACTAAGGGTTGACCAGTTGATTTCCAGGGGCATTTTGGTAATTGTTGACATTTGTTTTGAGTTCAGTGTTTTGGTGGTTGGCCAGTAATGGAGATCGTATCAGTGGTCGGAGCAGCTTGGGTTTATCTGTTCAGTCGACAGTTGCGAGGTGAGTTATCCTCACTATATCAACATGGTCTACGGCACCAAGGCCGGCCCTTTATCGGATTGTGATCCGGGTATCATTGTTATGTTATTGCTTTGCTATGATGCATCCTGGTAGTTAGGATGGTATATGTTAGAGACCTGGTTAAGGTCGGAATCCTGGTATATAGGATGATGCTATGCTAGTGACCGGTTAGGTCGGTATCCTGGTTAAGATGATGTTATGCTATGTGATCTGTTAGATCGGTTTGATTCGATGTGATATGTTATATGATTGAATGTTTATGTGCACATGGTTGTTGGACTGGGGTTGGGTTGAGGCGGGACCTGCTTTGTGCTATATGCCAACATACCCAGGGAGGACCAGTTATCCCAAAGGCCCAGCGAGCGGTCCGGATACGCTGTAGGCCCCAAGAGGGAGGACCAGACGTGCCGAGGCACGGAGAGTGGACCAGGCCGACTGAAGGCCCAGTGCTGGCGGACCAGTCATACTGTAGACTAAGAGAGTGGACCAGGTGGATTGAAGGCTCGGTGTGGGCGGACCAATCATGTTGTAGACTTGATGTATGTAGTTAGACTCGGAGGGTGGACCAAGTGGACTGAAGGCCGGTACGGCGGACCAGTCACACAGTAGACCCGAAGTGCATGGCTGTTCATTGTTCTGTTATGATATGGCATGTTATGCGTGTATGGTATATGTGGTTGGTATTTTGGGGATATCTCACGAAGCTTTCGGGCTTACAGTTGTGGTTTAATGTTTTTCAAGTTCTTCAGGAGACCGTGGCAAGACAAAGGCATGATCGTACCGCTCCTCATGATTATGTTTTGTGATGTGATTCTGGGAAGACTCTGAAATAATTTTATTGAAAACCTTTTTGTAATAATTTTATGAAATCGGGTTGTTTTTGAAAAGTTTAAATTGGTTGGAATTTTATGGTTGTTACAAGTTGGTATCAGAGCCTTGGTTTGAGTGAATTAGAGGAACATTCGTGTGAATCCAGTCTCAAATCGATGAGGGTTTTTAAAAGAGAATTTAAAATGGTTTTCAAAATGATAAAGGAGGACGCGGAGGTACGATCAGCCAGAGCTAGTAAGTAACCCCAAAATACCATACATGATATTTGTTTTGAGCTTTGATAGAACAACATGCTAGTACTAGGCTAGGGATCTTCAGGATTTCATGATAATGTTGCCTGATTTATGATGCCTGTTAGCCTAGGGTTTCCTTTGTGGGAGATTTCCAGTGTTCCTCTAGGAGTGAGGGTTGAGTGCTTGTTATATATGTTCTTCACTAGGGTGTTGTGGTAAAATTGATACAAATATGGGTAGGTGTGGAAGGTAGTATGGGCCCGTACTACTGAAAGCACAGGACCCATACGCGTATCAAAGAAACCATGACCTCTAGGGTTGGGTTAGGAGTTAGTTCCCGGGTTTGCGCGAAGTATCTGAGATCTTGTGGTTTTTTTCAGTATGGTGGTTACGAGGCATGCTGGGAGTGGATCCGGGTCAGGATCAGGAGCAGGAGAAGGAGGTCAGGGAGGGTCAGTACCGCCCAAGGTTATTGGTCAGATGAGCACATGCGAATTGGATGCTAGGATTCGTGAGATCCTGCATGATGAGGTTGTTGCGTTGTTTCGGCATGAGTTACCGGAACTGTTTGGGTCGATCAAGACCGCCATGGTTGAGTATTTTTATGAGCGCTAAGCAGCTCTCACAGAGACGACTGCCGTGGCGGCTACAACGGCTGTAGCAGCGGCAGGGGGAGGAGCTGGTCGGGGTTTTCAGTATCGGGACTTCGATAATACGAAGCCTCCTACCTTTGATGGAGTTCAAGACCCGATTGTTGCTATGAGATGGTTGTCAGATGTAGAGGCGTGTTTCTTCACGTGTTCGTGCCCTGCTGATCAAAGGGTGAGGTGTGCTCTGAACCTGTTGAGGCTCGGAGTGAAGGATTGGTGGAGATTGACCACGGGGTCATATTCGGATGCGCAGAGGGCTGCGGTTTCATGGGATCAGTTCCGGGAGATGTTCAGCACTCATTATGTTCCTTGGGTTGAGAGGGAGAGATTGGCTCAGGAGTTTTTGGAGCTGAAGCAGGATTCGGAGTCGGTGGGGGAGATCACCAGGATGTTCACTGAGAGGGCAATATTTTTCCCGGAGTTTGCTTCAGAGCAGGCTCAGATGTCCCGATATCTGAGTATGCTCAAGAGGGATATCAGGCAGTTTGTGTCCGCAGAGGTGCGGGACCTTGTTGGATTTGCAGGAGGCCGCCAGGCGGCGTGATTTGGAGATTGAGTTGCAGTTGCGAGAGTAGAGGCAGGCTCCGGTGCAGTCGCAGCCGGCGCCAAAACGGTCCAAGACCGTTGATTCTAGATTGGGATATCAGAGCAGCCACACTTGTGGGATGTGTGGGAAGGGTCACACCGGGGTTTGTAGGTCCGGTGGTGCATGCCGCAAGTGCGGAAAGGAGGGGCACTATGCGAGGGATTGTCGGTAGGCAGCCCCGGGTCGGGATTTGAGGATTTGTTATCATTGTCATCAGGTTGGACACTTGAGGGTCAACTGTCCACAACTTCCTGTAGGACCGGTGCAGGCTCCAGCACCGGCCACTTTGAGGATTACGGGTGGAGGTCAGGGTGGAGTGGAGCCCCTAAGGGCTCAAGGTCGTGCTTTTCAGCTTATAGCAGAGGAGGTCAGGGCAGTGCCGGATGCAACTGCGGGTATGTTTCTTTCTTGATGTCTTGTTATCTTGTGATTATTTTGGAGTATTATATAATTGCTAGTCTCGTTGTGTGGTTTCTGGTATTGTATTCGTTGTTCCTTGAGGGTTATGGTATGGTTAAGGGTTTGGTGTTGGGAATTTCGTTGGTTATCTTTCATGAGGGTTATTAGTGGGAATTTGGCGTTTGGTCTGAATGTTAGGCAACATCTGCAGTCTGAGGAGTGGTTGGCTGAAGGTCGGGTTTCTTTCGAGCCGTGATGATCCGTGATAATATGTAATTTTGTGAAGGTTGCTCGTTCTAGTGGGAACCAGATCGTGTGTAAGGGATTGTGTTGTGTAGGGTTGATAAGGGAGGTCGGTGATGGCGACCGGTGGTTGATAGTCAGTGCTCTAAGTGGGGGAGAATTGGAAAATTCTCCGGAAGATCGATGGTCATCAGAGGTTGTTTAGCTGCTTGGGTTTCAGCAGTGGTTCTGTCAGCCAAGAGTGTAGGCTGGTATGAGTAAGTGACAGGCATGTGGGGCGGGATACAGACCAAGGGTGATTGATTGTGGAAGGCTTGGGATCGGGCCGGGAATTGAGTATGAAGGGTAGAGATAGAGTTCGGAACCCCTAGAGGGCTAGAACAATATGCATGGGAGAGTTTTCCTGGAGGGATAATTCGGAATGTTGGATGTTGGTTGAGCGGTCCGGATAGACTGAAGGCCGGTGGGCGTACCAGTCAGGCCGAAGGCTCAGAGAATGGTCCAGACAGGCTGAAGGCCCTAGAGGGCGGTCCAGACCTGCTGAAGGTTCCGAGAGTGGTCCAGATGGGCTGAAGGTCTGGAAAGGCGGTCCAGTCATGCTGAAGACTCTGCATGTGTTGATAGATCGGTAAGAGGAAATGAATTGAGTATGTCGCGACGTGTTAGCGTCAGAAGGTCTGGCCCCGGGTATTGATCATGGTGAGTGGAAGGTAGAGCATGGACTTGAGAGTCCTTGCGAGCAGATCCAGAGCATGTGTGGTGCATGGGATAGCGGTTATGCTATAAGAGAATGGTGTAGTATTGGGTGAGCACCATGTGTCACACCCCAAAACCAAGAACGGCGGAAACGTTCTGGGGCGGAGGACGTCATGTATAATATCAACAACAATGTAAAGTAGTAAACAAGCAACAACATCATCCATTGCATTAATAATATAATTATTATACAAATGTGTTCTGTCAAATTTTGATAAACACTAAAGCATAAATCAAAATGAAAGATAAGTCTTGAACAAGCTCCATCTTCCCTTCTCCTTGCATCAGTACCTGTCTATGATGACCTGAGGATACAAGTAATTTTGAAAGCGAGTATCAGCTTTGAAGCTGGTGAGATCATAAGTATTTAGTGTCTTAATATGTAAGTAAGTATTTGTATGTAAGAATTTGTAAGTCTATGTATTGTAAGTATTGAAAGTGTATATGAACTGTAAGTGTTTGAAAAACCCTAGAATCCCTATGATTCCTACTAGTATTTGAAGGTGTCTTCTACCAAGACCTAACTGTTCTGAATGTAGTCTTCTACCAAGACCTAACTGTTCTGAATGTAGCCTTAGTACTACCCTTTGGTACCAGGGTAACTAACGATGTTAACTGATGACATCCGTAGATGTTCATTTACCTCTGTTGCTAACAGCTGGGTATAGGAATAGTCAGTCCCTTAAAGTATACCTGTAATGGTATCAACCGTTGACATCCGTGGATGTGCTTTTACCTCTATAGCTAACAGAGATTCTAGGAATGGTCAATCCCGCAACGTATCCTTTGGTACTAGGATATTAAATCCAATCTATCTCGTCCATTATGTGATTGTATCACAAGGTAAAGATAAGAATGAGGATTTGATAACAGAGTCTATACATATAAAATGTAACAGGATTCCTCCTATTATATCTATGTAAAAGTACTCATATAAGTGTGATCATGTAATTGTACTTATGTAAGTGTGATCATGTAATAATATAGTAGTGTACTGTAATGTTCTACGTGTGCTAGCTGTAATGTGTGTTCTCTCTATCTAGCAAGTATAGTAACGTACTGTAATGTTCTACATGTGCTAGCTGTAATGTGTGTTCTCTCTATCTAGCAAGTATAGTAATGTACTGTAATGTTCTACGTGTGCTAGCTGTAATGTGTGTTCTCTCTATCTAGCAAGTATAGTAATGTACTGTAGTGTTCTACATGTGCTAGCTGTAATGTGTGTTCTCTCTATCTAGCAAGTATAGTAATGTACTGTAATGTTCTAGAAGGTATTGACTCATGAATGAACTGACTCATTGTATGATCTCGTGTTCTAGTAATAGTTCTAGTATCTTCCTAAACTACCCATATGGTAGTTTTCTAGTAGTCTAACTGGTACGTATGGACATGGATGTATACCCTTGCTACCCAAGGGCATGAGATGAACTGGAAGGACCTTTTATGACTATATATGTACACATGATATATAACTAATATTTAAACGACTTTCGGACGAGTACCCGATATCCCACCAGACCACATCTCAAGCGCGAAAAGGAAAAAGGGTGGATAGCCTCCCTAAGTCTTTTAAACATTTCTTATATAACTATACATATAGAGGCATGCAATTTATAATGTAAAAGCATAAATAAGTTTTGTACAAAATTTGAACATAAATATTATTTTTGGAAAAGATCGACTTGATGTCAATCTATAAAACAATATGAAGGCATAAGTTTGATAAAACAGTTTAAGTACAAAGAAACATTTGTTTGAAACACAATTGTAAGTAAGTTTGAAATATAATATACAGAGTAAACTGTATAGTGTAATAAGGAGTTTAAAAACATATAAAATGTTTATAAAAATCATTTGAAGGAACTGTTTGGTAAAACGGCTAATGTGTAGCCATATCGTTTGAATGTTGTATATTAATCACATGTGATTGATGTAATAACTAGCATAATTCTACTTATTAATCACATGTGATTGATATAAGAAGCAGCATGATTCTACTTGTATCCCCCCATAAAACATTTAAAAATAGTTTAAAACATTAGTTAAGGGGTATGAACTCACCTGCAGTAAGTGCCTGGAGTTGAACGGACTATTATCGTACGGAAGGATCGGACAAGTGCTTGGTGTCAAGTGAAGACTTAGACACACGCAATGATCCTAATTACATATGAAAACATATGTATATAACTAATTAGTGATAAAAACACTAATTGTACAAGTATAAACATTTAAACGTGAGGAAAACACTTTTGGTCAAGTGCTAGGAGGCTAATGGGTTGCAACAAAGGAGTGCAATGCCCCTAATGGAAGTTTAAGGTCTAATGACCATAATCTTTGGAGTTTACGGCCCAGGGGAGTAAACTCCTGGCCGTAAACTCTCAACCAAGGCTCTAAATGGTGCTTAGAATTATTACAACTCTAGTGGTGAATTGTTTCAAGGCTATAACAAGTGTTTCAGTGCCATATAAACTCCTTTGGGGAGTTTACGGCCCAGAGACCATATTTCCTTGGAGTTTACGGCCGTAAACTCCCTTGGGATGGTTTTTATGGTGCTTTCGAGTCTCTAACATTTCTAGGTAATGATCTATGTTGGGTTCTAGGCATAAGGAAGGAGTTAGGGTGTCATTTGACCCCTTTATAGGTGTTTACGGCCCAAGAGTTTATCTTGGCCGTAAACTCCTTTTTCCTTGTGATTCCTTATGTTTTCTTGGCTTTAAACACTTTAGGGTACTTGTCCTAATTGAAGTCTAAGCTTTAGGAGGTGTTTCAAAGCATTTTAACATGTTCAAGGGAGTGTACGGCCTAAGATATTCTTGGGCCGTGAACTCCCAAACTTGGGTGATTCTAGGTTGATTTCATGTCCCTAATACAAGTAGAATACTTTCTAGGCATTTGATTAAGGCTATGGAGGACCCTAGGCACACTTTGGTGCCCTTATTTGGTGTTTACGGCCCAAGAGTAGTTCCTTGGCCGTAAACTCCCTTTAAGGGGTGTTCTTGATTGATTTCTAGTCTCAAATGATCCTACATATTATCCTAAGCTAGTTACCTAACAAGGAAATGGGACTAGATGGCCTTTAAGCTTAATTTTGGAGTTTACTCCCCAAGAATGTTCTTGGGCGGTAAACTCCCGGATCTCATATATTTGACATACAATCTATGTTAATAAGCATAAAACAAGCATTATAACACAACTAGAGAAGTGTACTCACGATTTGGGATGAAAAACCCGAAGATCCGTGAGAGATAAAACGGCTTTTCGCTAGTTGGAAATGTGAATAATGAATGAATTTAGTTTAGAATTCTATTTATAGTCCTGAAATATTTTTGGTAGAAAATATTTTTATTCCTGGAACGAACTCTAATGTCCTAGAGTCTTGGAATAACAGTGTTGCACAAAACCCTAGTGCATCCACGCTACTAATATCTTCTTAAGTGTAAAAATCCTGAAAACTACCAAACTTATACTCAAAATCTGAGTTTTCACTGTAACCATTCTAACTTCTATTGGATTGAAATGGTTTGTTCAGAATGGAAATTTCGGGTTGTCACACTGTGGCACTTGTTGTAGTGACAAGACGGCCAAGTGGATTTCCTTGGTAAGGAAGGGGAAAGGAATGTAGCTCCGAGATGGAGTGTAAGTTCATGGAAGTGAAAGCAGTAGTGCAGAGTTATGATTGGGGTGTCCCAATCATGGTTGATGAGCAGTGTGTCTGCGACTGTGGTATGTGATCACATCCGGGTTGGATGTTTGCTGAGGTCACGGAAGGAATTTCCTAGGGTAGAGCCAAAATGCTCGGAAGGAATGCAGGGATGGAATCTTGGATTTCCAGTTTGATTTTGATCAAGGATTTATGTATGTGGTGGAAATTCATCCTGGGGAATGTTTAGAGGTGTCGTCAGTGTATCGGGTTGTCCCAACCCAAAGATGCTAGAGCCAGTTCAGCATGGGAATGAGATTGTGGTAAAGAAACTCATGGGAGTTGCTCTGAGGCTGAAGGACGTGTCATCCTGTCATCATGGAATGGATAAAGTTGGGCTCAGATCGGGAATTTCGGTGGTTCATGGTTATTTCTAGCTCGTATGAGTCGAGTGATTGTTGTGATTTGGAGCGAGTGATGCATCATGGGGTGGTACTCAGTTGATAAGTGTGGTTATCAGAGGATGAGGCTGATGGCCGGCTTGAAGCGGTGGTCAGAACACCGCGGGAAGGAAAATTGGGTTTGGGTTTCGGTGGTTGTGCTTTGAGGAACCTGATCTGGAATGCCAGGTGGTGCATTGCGAGAGTAGTTCTGGAGTTGTGTTGCCGCAGGCTTCGAGGACGAAGCCTAATTTAAGTTGGGGAGAATTGTAACATCCTGGAATAACAAGAGTAGAGTTGAAGGGCTAAAAGTGTAAGTGTGAGAGGGAAACTCGGCGAGTCCATGAGTGGACTCGGCGAGTAGGGTCGCGACTCTAGTCGCGTGTTAAGTGACCGACTCGGCGAGTAGCATGGATGGACTCGGCGAGTTGGTGCTGAGTGGAGAAAACCCTAATTTCGGAGGTTGAGCCCTATATAAAGAACATAACACCTCTTCCCCAGCCTCTTTACCTTCCCTTTGAGTTCCAGAAACCCTGAATTCGTGTGAGCCTTCCTTGGTGAGAGATTAGAGCCTTGGAGGAGGTAATCTTGGAAGGAAATTGAAGAGCAAGAAGAGTGGAGCAAGGGGATTTGAAGAGAATTGGTTCGTTCATCAGTGAGAGCCTTCATTTGAGGTAATAATCTTCTGTTTGAGCTTTTGTGCATCTAGATCTATCATTTGTGGGGGGTTTTCGGGCATAAATGAGGTCCATGTCAAGTTTGGTGTAAGATTTGAGGTTGCTACCTCAGATCTAGGTTGTTAATGATCCAGAAAGCCATATAGTCTATGCTTAAGAGTTGTTGGTGAAGTCCTTTTGTCCTAAACCCTAGCCCTAGAGTGTAAAATGTCTAGATCTCTTTGGATTCACGTAAAGTTTGCCACTTTACGTGATGGATGGCTTGTAGAAGGGTAGATTTGTGGTTTAGAGCTTCTACATGGCTTGGAAAGCCTCTGTATGGTTTCAGATCTAGGGGTACTCGGCGAGTCACAAGGGTGTACTGGGCGAGTTGCTTGAAGATAGACTGAAACTCGACGAGTTGGAAGAACAACTCGGCGAGTTGGTTGAAGATAGACAGGAACTCGGCGAGTTAGAAGAAAAACTCGGCGAGTTGGTTGCATATAGCCTTGGACTCAGCGAGTCTGTTCTAGGACTCGGCGAGTCTGGTCGTGAGGTCCTAACCTTTCTTCTGGTTGAGCTGTAAATCAGTGAGTCAAGGGATAACTCGGTGAGTCGAGTGTGAAAGGACTCAGAGTTGTTGGACTCGGTGAGTCTCAGGGTGACTCGGCGAGTTGAGTCGCAAATTGGGGAAAGTTCTGAGCATGGGGACTCGGCGAGTCATCGGGCTGACTCGGCGAGTAGAGTCAGTTAGGGGTTGACTTTGACTTTGAATTTGACCAAGGGTTGACCAGTTGATTTCCAGCGGCATTTTGGTAATTGTTGGCATTTGTTTTGAGTTCAGTGTTTTGGTGGTTGGCCAGTAGTGGAGATCATATTAGTGGTCGGAGCAGCTTGGGTTTATCTGTTCAGTCGGCAGTTGCGAGGTGAGTTATCCTCACTATATCAACAGGGTCTACGGCACCAAGGCCGGCCCTTTATCGGATTGTGATCTGGGTATCATTGTTATGTTATTGCTTTACTATGATGCATCCTGGTAGTTAGGATGGTATATGTTAGAGACCTGGTTAAGGTCGGAATCCTGGTATATAGGATGATGCTATGCTAGTGACCGGTTAGGTCGGTATCCTGGTTAGGATGATGTTATGCTATGTGATCTGTTAGATCGGTTTGATTCGATGTGATATGTTATATGATTGAATGTTTATGTGCACATGGTTGTTGGACTGGGGTTGGGTTGAGGCGGGACCTGCTTTGTGCTATAGGCCAACATACCAAGGGCGGACCGGTTATCCCGAAGGCCCAGCGAGCGGTCCGGATAGGCTGTAGGCCCCAAGAGGGCGGACCAGACGTGCCGAGGCTCGGAGAGTGGACCAGGCCGACTGAAGGCCTAGTGCGGGCGGACCAGTCATATTGTAGACTCAGAGAGTGGACCAGGTGGATTGAAGGCCCGATGCGGGCGGACCAATCACACTGTAGACTCGATGTATGTGGTTAGACTCGAAGGGTGGATCAGGTGGACTGAAGGCCAGTACGGCGGACCAGTCACACAGTAGACCCGAAGTGCATGGCTGTTTTGTGTTTTGTTATGATATGGCATGTTATGCGTGTATGGTATATGTGGTTGGTATTTTGGGGATATCTCACTAAGCTTTCGGGCTTACAGTTGTGGTTTAATGTTTTTCAGGTTCTTCAGGAGACCGTGGCAAGGCAAAGGCATGATTGTACCACTCCTCATGATTATGTTTTATGATGTGATTCTGGGAAGACTCTGAAATAATTTTATTGAAAACCTTTTTGTAATAATTTTATGAAATCAGGTTGTTTTTGAAAAGTTTAAATTGGTTGGAATTTTATGGTTGTTACAGTTCACTTTGTTTGCATTCTACTCCGCTACACCCTTTAATGACTCTAGAAAAACGTTAGCATCAAGAATTAGTTTTTCGACTTTTTCGGTCGCTTCTTTGCAGGACTTGGTGGAGTCATCTATAGCAGATGTTGCCTTAGCAATTGAAGCTTCATGCTCTTTGACGAAGGTGGTTATCAAAGCCTTTGCAGTGGCTTCTAAAAAATAGACATGGGAAGAGGAGAAAGATACCACAAGCATGTCAAGCTTTTCGTGCAAATCCTTGAGGTGCCTCTTGGTTACAGGAGCATCATCATCATCGCTCTGCAACCTGAAAGCGTTGTAGTAGAAAGTGTCAAAATCGACATCATCACCACCAAGAACGGTATTGGTTTCTGGGTATTGGGTAGGGGATAGAGGTTTGGAAGTAACAGGGGTTTCGGGTGTTGATGTACGAACCCCCGTATCAGATACGTTGGTCTGAACTCTAGTGGTGGTTGTGGTTGTAGCTTCGGAGAAAATGGGAGTAGGAATGGGAATGGTGGATGAAGGTTGAGATGTGATGATAGGGGAAATGGGAGGAAAGGAAATAGGGATAGAAACAGGTGGAGGAGAAGGTTCTTGGGAGCGAACAGATACCTCTAGTGTAGGCGAACGAGGTGGTGTATCACCACGAACCGAACCCTCATCAGCTGAGCTTTCGCTCTCTGGTTCACTTTCGTCGGGTGGAATGATAGGATGATGACCAGAAGGCACATACTCTGAGTCTGAGTCACTTGATGAACCAAGAATAAGCTTCCTGACTAGTTTCATGGTCTTTTTCTACTTGGGATGGGAAGGTGCTGCCTTCTCACACTTTCGCTTCTTTGGAGTCTTCACCTTTGATATTTTAACGCCTTTTTCGCCCTTTTTCGCTACTTGCTTTTCGGCCCTCTTAGCAGGTTTGTCTGCTTCTTCAATAGACCTTAGCATATCAGGAGTAAGTTCCCTTGGACCAGATGAAGGGAGCTTCTTGTACTCCTGAATGATCTTGGTTTTAGTGGATACACAGGCGTACATTGACTTTGGAATAGAGCCAATGAAGAAATACTTCGAGGGATCAGTAACAATTATCTTCGTGGTGTGAAAGGTAGCGATGGAGGAGAGCAAGGAATCTGCCATGATCGGAACATGAAAGCGCCCCGTTGTCCATTGAGTAACAATGGTCCAAAACCGGGCACATGAAATTTATGTGTGGCGAGTGGCAGAAGACAAACTTTGAACAAGTTGTAGCAATAAAACGAACCCACAATCAAAGTTTATACCATGGTACAACCCCATAAAGCAGAGTCATGAAAGACTTCTAGCACCATCTGAGCCGACACTTCGTTCTGAAAGCCCTTTGAAGAGCAGGGTGAAGAGTCCATTCCATTGAGGAGGAAGGCACGATTTCGCAACCTTGGTCACAGTGGTTAGGGTTTTGGTGTACCCCATGTTGTAGAACATTGAAAAGAGCTGATGTCACACCCCCAAACCAGAACGGCGGAAACGTTCGGGGGCGGAGGACGTCATATTCAGTATCATAACAGTTCATAGAAAGGAAAGTACACACCACCATACATATTAAGGTTTCCAAAATGTTTACATAATTGTATTCGTTACATGTTCAAAAGATAAATACATAAACATATTTCAAAAGAAGTAATTAACGTCAGCACGTTAATCCTCAAAAGTTGATTTCCAAACCTGCTTAGCGGTTCCCTGAGAATACAAGTTATTACAAAGAAAAAGTGTCAACAATTAAGTTGGTGAGTTCATAAGTAGTGTTTTGAGAAAATGTACGCCATTCGAAAGTTCATGTATGTTTTCCAGAAAACGCGGTATTTTCAAATGAAAAGAGTTATGATTCGTTGGGTTGAAAATGAATGTATTAGATCCAGAAAATCCCATATTTTCCCTATTAGTTGAGATATGATTTGTTGTGCTTTCCAAGAAAAACTCTTATTTTCTTATAAAAGTATAAAATGCATATGAATGTTCGTGTTATAAGTTGTAAATAGTTGCACCAAGAAAATCCCTTATTTTCCTATTAGTTGTTTGTTTTAAATGCAGGAAAAACCCTTATTTTCCTAACATAACTGGCAGTCTCTAAGACCGAAAATCGCAAGCAACCGACGTGCTTAAAAGCTGTGGCATAGTTTTATATAATAAAGCTATACGAAGATCGCACTTGTTAGATGAAGAATAGTTTTAATAGCTACTCGTTCATAAAAGCATAATACCATAATAATTGTATATCCGGTGAGTTTTATAACCATACTAAACATAATATGCCTGTAGCGATGTTCTTCAGGCGTCGTAGCGTTATGACAACTGTCACCCCAAAAGACGGACTGTAGCTAACAGTCAGGGCGCATGATCATGACTTCCCGTATAGATCTATACACATTTGACACGTTCTCCGAACGGGAGACTCTGGTTATAGACAGGACTGGTAGCGATACCTTTTATCAAAAAGGCAGTGTTTGAAGATGTACACGTCTCATGGATTCTCAACTAAGTCTGTATTAAAGTAATAGTTTTGTATGCAAAGATCATCCTTTCTCACAAAGTTTTGACAATGCATAAATCATAAGTTTTTAAAATGCATTAAAACGGTTTAACAACGAAGGATACTTTGGAATTTTTAAATACTTTGTATAAATCTAGTGCATGCAAAAAATGACAAGAGTTTTCACATAGTAGTAATAAATCACAAGTGATTCATTTGATAAAAATGAGTAAAGTGAAATTTTTGATGTAGAAGACAAGTTTGTAAACAAAACATATATATGTATATGGTTATATATATGTATAAGTTTTAAAAGATGATTTGGTATGTTTCGTAATTGTTGTTCATATTCTTACGTTTTTATTAGAAACTTTGCATGAAATAATCCTTAAGTTTGATACTAAAGACCTTTTTGTACTTATCACTTTTGTAAAAATGGTAATTAAACATATTTAAATGATTGTGTTTTAACTTCCTTAATGTATAAACATTGCTCAAAAATGTTAGAAGGTGTTAATAAATCTATAAACCACTTTTGACAGTTTTACCCTTTACTGTCCCTGTTTTTAGAAAACTCATAGAAAAATCATCGTAAGTCAAAAACTGAATCTGTCACCTCTGAGAGTTTACAAAATGAGTCTACTTTGTTCCCAATTTTTATTATGATTTTTAGTGGTCTCAAACTAGTTTGAAAATGAACATCTTCACAGACTGGTCCGAAATCACTTCTGAAATGACAGACAATTTTATAAAAATCGCCATAAATTGTAGAAAAATCGTATGAACGCGTGCGAGTAGTCCTTAGAAAGGTATAAACTTGAACTATTTGCATATTGTACAGTTTTGAAATATATTAAGTTTAAGATGGTCAAAACAGTCCGCGAACAGGACTCAACTTTTCTGTAGAAAGCTGTCATTTAAATTTAAGTTATGTTTAGTGTTCTAACTTGTATTCCCCCCCCCCCCCCTAAAAATTGAATAAAACATGAAAATGTAGGGGTATGAACTCACCTTATGTGAATACTTGAAGAATGGAAGGTTGAAGATGAACTTTTGGTTGTTGGTTTGATGCTCCAAAACAACCACTCTTTTGGCCATGTTGCTGTCACGAAATTTCATAGCAAAAGAGCAAGAAAAAGGGTAGTTTACTTACTGTTTTGAATCAATAATTTTGAGTATCATAACAAGTAACTTCCAGGGGTATTTGGTGGTAAAATATCAAGCAAAAGGAAGGTGTAGATGGGTGAAATGGTGGCTGAAACACAAAAGGGACAGCAACCCTTTTGTTCATGGTTTTGATGACTTTGGAAGGAAGTTCTTGTTCTTGAAAATGAGATGAAGGTTGAGAGTAATTCCCTGGAGTATTGGCTGGTCAAATGAGGGTAAAATGAAGAGTAAATTTCGTGGATATGAAGGAGGAAAGAGTGGAAGAGGATAAGGGGACAAAACCTAGACTAGCTTGTGATGGGATGTGAGTTTAAGTGATGTGATCTTGTCTAGCCACTTGCTTGGGTGGTTGCTTAGAAATAGAGTTAGTTAACTAACTAACTACTAGTTATTTAGTTAGTTAGGAGTTCTAGTTAAGGAGAGGGAAGGTCTTAATCTCGAAAATTAGAAGAGGGATTAAGAAGCATTCTTAGTAAAATGTCTTAAGTGATTAAGCACTTATTAGTTAAGTTGGCACTTATCTTCACCAATTCTCTTATCTTAATTGATTTAGAAATCATATTCCTTACATGAAATCACTTTAAGTAATGACCCATAACTAGTCATTCACTAGATAATAATACATATGTACAAATACATACATGTATACTTAGTATAAAATAACAATGTAGTTTTTGTGTATTTGAACTTTAATGTTTATGTTTTATTCTTTTTATTCAAAAACACTTAAATACATTCTAATTATACCTTATAATAATTCATTTTATATTTTAATTTATTTAAATATAAAATTTATTGACCAATGTATAATTTCGTGACATTTAACCGGTTAACCATATCGTTAAACACGTTTTGTCACTTTGGTTCGTATATTTGTCGAATTTAGATCCTACATAACTATTAAGCACACGTTTTACATAGAACCTAACTTAATTATCAACTAGATACATGTTGATACAAAAATTAAGTTTGTTGCGTTCAAATGATGTTATATGCTAATTTCACAAACCGGTGATGGTTCGTAGCCATACATCATAACAAAATTTATCAATAGCTACTTGTTTTATATTTCCCAATAACTTATTTAAATAAAAGCGGTTAAATTCCTTCAACCATTCTTGATAAAATACTCATATTGCTTAATAATCAAAACATAGCATCGCACGATCGTTCCTATTTTTACCAATTGTTACAGCTGACATGTGGAGATGGAATCATGATTTACCTTGGATGCATCATGAGAAAGCCCTAGTAGCGAGCAAAATCGGTTCTTTGAGATGGAAGCCTTCTGGTTGATAATGTCAAAATAAATCTTGCCTGCATCTTTGTCATAAGTAGCAGTGGAGTAGATTGTTGAAAGGCATGTCATGGGAACGACTTCGACAGTTGATAAAGCGTTAAGGAGTGGGGAATACTTAAGACATTCCACCACTTGATACATGTAAGGATTGTAGAGGAACGATATGAGATCGATTAGAAAGTATTGATTAGGCTTGATTGAGAGAAGAGTGGACCGGGCAGAGGTTTCTTAAGCTGAAGAAGAATTTGCCATTGTTGGAGCTTGAGGAAGAGGAAGATAAATAGTGAATTTCGAATCGCCTGAAATCGCCTTCTTTGTTTGAGAGAGTTGAAGAGTGATGAAGAATAAGATCACGGTAATTAAATCTCTTATATACGATTCTGTGGAGAGAGAAAAATACGGAGCAATGATTCCACTTTTACGGGAAACGACGCCTAAAAAGGTGAGATTTGACAATAAGCAGCCCCAATAAAGTAGGCGATGACGCATGACTGGGTAACGGTTCAAATTCACACGCCTTCCATACTTATCCTCTTTTTCAAATTTACACTCGATTGGACTTCCTACTGACTCACCCCCTGTACCTTTAATGGAAACGATATCGCCATAATTAACCAAGGCAATATGCTGGCCCATCCTTTCGTTTGTAAATAACTACATTACATCGTTAGGAACCGAAGCTATATTTATGAATAGCTTGTGAATAATCGAACTAGACTTTTGGAAAATCCAAGATTTTCGTGCAAGATAGTGTCAAAGATAAAGAAATAAATCAAAATATTTGTGGGATTTTGTGATGTCATATAAGACATAAAGCAGTGGATCCCGGGCACGAATCTCTTCTTCCAAAGTCAAGATAGACTTCAAAGTGCTTGTGTGGATTCTCGTTGGATTACGATCAAATACTTGTTAAGAAGCATCGAAAGGCGTCTTTTATATATAAGGCTATTAAGGGTGGCTTTCGCTTCAATTCAGGTTTCAGTACTTGATATAAGACCAAAAACAGAACGAAGTACTTGTGAGACCGATGTGGCCTTTTAAACAAGTAGGTTTGGATCATATTCAGTGACTTGTTGATAGTAGATAATTAGAAATCTCAAAAAATAAAACTTGGATCCTATGGGAAGAAAAGTCGTGGTGAAAGAGATTTTCATAAGGATCTCTCAAAAATAAAAAGAGATTTCAAGGTACTTCCACAAAAGTGGTTTCGTTAATTCAAAGTGAAAACTAGAACATTAAATTGCTCACCATCAATGCATTATAGGTGTAGAATTTTGGGTTTCACTTAGCACGTAGTGACACGAAACTAAGATCATTAACACAGAAGTTGGGTAACCATAAAGCTCAATGGTAGAGCTGAGAGTCTCAAGGGTTACAATTATGAAACGAATGATTAATGGAGAATAAGATTGAGGTGGTTAAAGAATGAATGTACCTCTGCTATAAAATTGGACCAAGCAGAAAAACTCTTAACTCAATTTAGAGAAGAGTAAGGTAGCTCATGATTAGAGTAAATTTGACAACCTAATTGGGAAGATATGATTGGTATTTATCAAGTCATTAAGGCTTCACTCAGAATCTTTGGAGGCTTGGGTCAACATACAGCAGCACGCTTCTGGGGACTGTAAGCTAATACAAAGATAAAGAATTATACTTGCACCAGCTCTGTCATCGAGAATGTTCCTTCTATGCATGGATTAGATAAGATAAAAAATATTTTTGAATTATGGTTTGCATTTTCTGAAAAAAAAAGATAAAAATAGAAATGAAAATTATTTTTGGATTTTATAAGATTTTCTGACAGAGAATTAAAAAAACTATTTTTGGATGTTTATGAAAATAAAAGGAAAAACATAAAATAAGTTACAAGAAAAGAGTGTGTACATACTATACAACCGAAACCATCACTAGAAGATGAAAAGTGAACCGAGCCCAGTAAGACCAAACTCGAAATGGACCGAGCGTTCAGTTCATTTCGGTTCCCAAAAGAACCGAACCTGAAATGGACCGAGCGTTCGCTCTATTTCGCTTCCAACTTTTATTGAGGCGAAAGTGGTTTCGGTACATATTCAGCTTCCATCATTCCTAAGCCTTGTAGGATTTTATTAAAACTTGCTTCAGGGAAGGCTTTAGTAAAGAAATCAACTAATTGATCAGTGGTTCTTACAAAATTAATTTCTACATTACCATCTTCCACGTGATCCTTGATAAAGTGATACCTCAGTGCAAAGTGTTTCGTCTTTGAGTGTTGCATTGGGTTATGACAAATCCTAATTGCACTCTCTGAGTCACAATATAGTGGGATTTTCTTCATGTTCAGGTCGTAGTCTCGAAGTTGAATTTGTATCCAAATGACCTGAGATTTGCACGATGCTGCGGCTATATATTCTGCTTCAGCAGTGGAGACAGAGACACAGGTTTGTTTCTTTGACTGCCAGCTAACAAGTGTGCCATCTAGAAATTGGCATCCTCCAGTGGTACTTTTTTGGTCCAGTCCACATCCTCCTATATTAGCATCCGAGAATGCTTGGACAAAGAACCCTGACTTCGTTGGGTACCATAGACCGAGCGAAGAGGTTCGCTTCAGGTATTGAAAGATATTCTTCACAGCTAGCAGGTGAGGTTCGCATGGATTAGCTTGAAACCTAGCACAATAGCAAATAGAGAACATGATGTCTGGTCGACTTGCTATTAGATACATTAGGGACCCTATCATCTGACGATAGAGGGTCATGTCAGCAGCCGATTTGTCTAGAGAAGGTGTTAACTTTGTGCCAAACTCCATAGGAACCTTTACTTTCGAATCTCCGGTCATTCCAAACTTGTCACGCAAGGTCTTCGTGTAAGCCTCTTGATTAATGAAAATGCCTTCGGGTCCCTGTCTAATATTTAAGCCAAGGAAAAAGTTAATAGGACCCATTGAGCTCATTTCAAATTTAGTCTCCATCAACTTCCTAAATTTAGCTATTAAGCCAGGATTTGTGGAACCGAAGATGATATCATCAACGTAAATTTGAACGATCATAAGGTGGTCACCTTCTTTCTTACGAAAGAAGGTTGGGTCAACCGAGCCTTGTTTAAACTTTGACATTTTGAGAAATCTAGTTAGAGTTTCATATCATGCCCTTGGTGCTTGCTTGAGACCATAGACTGCCTTGTCCAGAATGTAGCAGTGATCTGGATACTTCTCGTTCACGAAACCCAGTGGTTGCTCTACGTACACCGTCTCTTCCAGTTCTCCAATTAAGAAGGCACACTTCACATCAATTTGGTACACTTCAAAGTTCTGGTGTGCAACATAGGCAAGAAAAATACGAACTAATTCTAGCCTTGCTACTAGATAGAAGGTCTCTTCGTAATCTATGCCTTCATCTTGACAGTAACCTTTCACAACCAATCTTGCCTTGTTGCGAATCACATTTCCTTCTTTATCCATCTTGTTCCTGAAAACCCACTTTTGTCCAACCACAAAAGCATCCTTTGGTGTTGTTGTTTCGCTCGAACTCGTTGAGTTCGTCCTGCATCGCCTATACCCAATCAGAAAAATCGAGTACAATGTTGATCGTCTTTGGTTCAACCTTGGAGACCAACGAATTAAACATGCAAAATTCCACTTTAGAGAATAGTGCAGTTTGTTTTGCTTTCAGTTGTGATTGTGTGAGAAATTTTTATGTTGGTTTACCAATAATTTGTGTTTGTGGATGATCTTTGGTCCATTTGGATAGAGGAGGGTTATTAGGATCATAAGAGGGATCTAGTTCAGCAGTCACTTCTTCGAATTCTGACTAAGTTTCATCATCGTATGTATTTGTATTCTCCCCCTCGAATGATGATACTTCCTCAACTTCAGGCTGAAAATTTTCCTTCTGGACTTGACTTTCGGTTGGTATTGATGAAGATGGACTCTCCCCCTAGAATGGTGAATCTTGGTTATTTGGAGAAGACGACCCCTCCCCCTGAACATAAGAACTATCTTTCAGAGGTTCACTTGAGTCAGGCTGTTTGTTTGCTGTCGGTTGTTCATCTGCCATTTTCTTTGCAGCATCATCGATTATCTTCTTCAGGTTGTCTACCTTGTTGTCTGTAGCTTTGGATTCAGAGTGAATAGCCTTTTGTTTCATCAAACAGCAGTGTGTATTGCTCAAAGAGGTTTGAGATTGGTGTCGTAGCTTGACTAGATTTTAGAAATATTTCCTCCGCAGAACCTTCGGTTGTCTTCAGTTTCTTGACGTAGTTGTCATCGAAGGTGACATAATATGTCTCTTCAATTTTATTTGAACGCTTGTTGAAGACCATGTATGCTTTGGAGTGTAACGAATAACCCAGAAAGATTCCTTCATATGCTTTGACGTCAAACTTGTTTCAATGCTCTTTTGAATTGAAGATAAAGCATCTTGAACCGAACACATGGAAAATTTTATATTAGGCTTTCGGTTGTTCAAGATCTAATAAGGAGTGATGGAGAAACGTTTGTTGAGATAAGATCTGTTCTGCATGTAGCAAGCAGCAACAATGACCACCAGTTGAGAAACACTGATAACGTTGTGTTGTAAACCTTCAACGTACGCCACTTTTCATATCGAGGAATCGCCATTAGTGATCATACCATAACCTTTGATCGTGCCAAAAGAATTATTACCATACTTGACACTTCCACCATCTTGAAGGGACCGAAATTCCCTCAGCTCTTCCTTTCTCCCTGTCATGTGATGCGAGCAGCCACTGTCTATGTACTATTCATCATCAAACTGCTCGTCATGCATAACCTGTAAAAATTAAGAAGATTTAGGAACCCAAAGTTTCATGGGTCCTTGTGAGCCTTTTACAGAACAAGGAATTGTAAGAGAAACATCAACTAAAAAGGTTCTTTTTATTAAGGTTGTTTCATCTTTTCTTTTTATGGTGAAAACTTTGATTTTATTAGAATTGAGTACTTTAGGTTCAGTTTTTTATTTGACGTCAGCAGTCTTTCTGTTCTCCTCTTTGGGTTCAAACAACGTCTTCTTTTCGTTTTCAGGAAAGAGCTTTCCTTTTCCCTTTCGATCATTCCGTGAGTGAGAGTGAGAATGAGAAAGATGAGACTTGGGAGCAAAATTTAGCTTTTGGTCATTGCTCTTGGTTGAGAGCCGAAACAACTTTCCCTTCGGTTCCTTTCATTGGTTGATTTAGGACCGAAACCATCCTTTCGGCTTCTCTCATTTTGAGGACCGAAACCATCCTTTCGGCTTCTCTCATTTTGAGGACCAAAACTTCTTTTTTGGTTGTCGTCCGTATGAGGACTGAAACTTCTCTTTTGGTTGCTATGCCTTTGTGGACTGAAACTCTATTTTCGGCTGTCTTGTTTCTGGGCACCAAAACTCTTCTTTTGGTTGTTTTCATGATGTTGAGCGTGAGAAGCTGAGTTTGCTTTTGCTTCTTCCTTTAACTTAAAGGACTTTTTATAGCGAACGTAATTACGGTTTTGAGATTGCCAAAATTGTTTTCTTTCAGTGAGATTCTTCTTGTATCCCAAATTACGTTGACGCTTTCTTTCTAACACCTGTTTTGGATTTTTGTGGATGTTTGCCTTTTTCTTCGGTCTTTGAGCATGAGTTTCACTTGACATGATGGCCGGTTCGCCTGAAGGAGTTTTGGTACCACTTGTGCTTGGCACATCAAAGCATGTAGGTTCATTAAGTGGTTCTGCCACATACCTACCCTTCACTCTCCATGATGCTTTCTTAGATAGACCTTCTGTTTCATCAGCGTTATCAATCGGTGCTGACCAAAAAACCTCCTCACAACCATCAACATTATCTTCTTCTACCAAAGTTGTTAGTTCGGCTGTCTGTTGCTGAGTAACTCATTTAACTATATACACTTGATTTGGAGTTGTTTGGACCTTTTGAGATACAACAACCTTCTTCTTGAGGACTTTAGTCTTGTTTTTGGATAAACGAGCGAACTCAACAAAATTTTCTGAAATAAGATTTTTGTTGGTTTCAGGTTTGCTCTTGACAAATTCGGAACAGTCCACCTCATCTTCTACAGATATTACACTCATATCACCATCCTCATTGAATTCAGAAGTGTTTTCAAAATCAATTTTATTTTCTGAATTCAACTTGACATTCAAAGAGTCAAATTTCTATATAGTTTCGGTTTTGATTTTTAATCTGTCATTTTCATCCAAAAATTTTTTGATCATGTCCTTATGGTCTTTTGACTTTATGAAGGACTCTATTTTGTCAAGACCAATTTTGTAAGCAGGAGAGATATCATCGGAAGAAACAACGTTTTCATAGTTATATGCATCGACATCGATTCATCTTCCTTTAACTCAAGAAAGGGTAAAATCATACAATGTATCCTCTTCCCTATATCACAATCAAGATGCAATTGAGTAATGTTGGAATATAATCGTTTCGCAATCAAACAAAAAACATTCCGTTGTTTTAAAAGCTTTAAGTTATCTCTTTGCAAATAAATTGTTTCATCTCTAGACCTAATCAACTCCTTCTCCTTTTCCTCTATCCACATACGCCTCTCCTCACTCTTCGACGATATCCTGATGATTTGATTAGTTAGGTTAGAATTTGTGACGCGAGTTTGAGTTAGACTACCATTTATACTAGAAAATTTAGATTTTAATCCATTAAGTTCTTTTTCATAGTTTGTAATGGGGATTTGTAAAGAAACAAGAATGGATTGTACCTTCTTCATTAACTCATTGCATTCGTTGATGTGCTCACTGACAGGTTTCAATGCAAAACACTTGTCTTCTTGCTCTTTCACTTTGTCTAGCCCCCCATCAGTGGTATATCCTCTCATTTGTGACACCTCAGAGGTCACCATCAGACACTTTCCTGCAATGTTCTCTTCTTTCACCAACAAATCCTTGCCATGAGTGGGCTTCCTCACTTCTTCATCTTCAAAATCTGTAGACCAAACTTCAACACCACCGAACTCATCATCAACATTATTTCCCTGCACAATAAGAGCATTCATAGTGTTATTAGATCCAACTTTCTTCTTCTTGATTTCCTCCAATCGTCGTATGAGGTTCGCTTCCTCGTCATCATCATCATTCTTTTCTGACTTCTTTCTCAACATAGAATCTTTGGCGAATTGATTTTTGCCTCCACAGTAGTGACAATTAAAACCTAAGTCACCACCAATTTTTTCTTCCTTCTTTGGTTCTTCGTTCTAAGAAACACTTTTCGGTTCCTCCTTCACTTTCTCGGCACTGTAGCTTCCCTGTCAGTTTCGGTTCTTATTAGCCAGGAACTTTCTTCTGATGAACTTCTTGGGATTTGACACCATTAAAGCATAATCTTCACTTGTTAGATCATATTAAAAAAGATCTAAATCTTCTTCTCCTCCAGCAAAATTCTTTCATTTGGAGATTAGAGCCAAGGACCACATGTTAGAAACCACATTCATATCTTTAGTCACTGCACTCTCATGTGACTTTAATATTCCCACCAGTTTTGCCAAAGAGTAAGCCTTGAATTGTTCGTGTGCCTTCACAGTTGTAAGGTCCTGAAAGGATCTTACCAGTGATCAAACAACAATAACAATCAAATAATCAAATAAGAATGAGTAGAATAGAGAATCAAACAAGCTTGCACACGCTTTTCTATTAGAATCACGTCTTGTACAACTTGCAGTTTACAAGAGCTAAGAATACCGAGGCATCAACAACCACAAAAGACCTAGCATACCTCTATATATACTATCATGGGCCGGCCTTGGGTTTACGGCCGTAAACAATTATAAGGTCCTGAAAGGATCTTACCCGTGATCAAACAGCAATTACAATCAAATAATCAAATAAGAACGAGTAGAATAGAGAATCAAACAAGCTTGCACATGCTTTTCTATTAGAATCACGTCTGGTACAACTTGCAGTTTACAAGAGCTGAGAATACCAAGGCATCAACAACCACAAAAGACCTAGCATACCTCTATATATACTATCATGGGTCGGCCTTGGGTTTACGACCGTAAACAAGCTTACGGCCGTGAACTCATTACAGTCACCGTAAACTCCAAGAAAAATGCTATAAGCTATCAAATGACCAAAAGAACCTATTACATGGAAAGCCTAGACCAAACCACTAATTGGACCCTTCAATCTCCCCTTGGTTTGGTGCTAGCTTTAAATTAATCTTTGTCTATGATGATTACATCAACCAGCCCCATCGCTCCATTCCACATTCGCTTGTTGATGATTTCAGCAACCATCATGGTATATTCTTTCACAGCAGACTCAAAAATCTCCTCAGCAACTTGAATCTGGAAATGGCTCAAATGTTGAATGTCCCATTTGCCAAACTGGTACAAATTCCTTCTATCATATAAACAAATGCACCCCTCCTTCAGTTTGATGACAACAGATGTTGTGGTTTCATCAAACACCCAGTAAAGCATAGAGCTTAGAGATCCATCCGAGTAATCTTGAAGCACTGGAATTTGTTTGACCTGATTTGTAGTAGGCCACATCACCAACTAAAGCGGATTGCCAGTCTTGCGATCAAGAACATCAGGATGATCCATTATCACAGACTTAGCAGTCTTCATAGCTGGAAACCCCTTCTTTACTTGGTCTTCCAGAAAGGGCTTGAAGCTTGTTGCTTGTTGGTTATCAGTGGGGTTTGAAAACGGAGATTGAGATAGCTCCGAAAGATCCCCTCTGGTCCATGAGTTAAAATCATGATAGTCCTTGTAGAGCTTTGTATTGCCGCTCTTTCTGCGAACAATCCACATTTTCAGTGGATCATGAAAACCCCAAGAGATGATACCTGACCTATCACCATACGTGTCTCTAAACCTTACGGTTTCAAGATCCGTAACAGTGATTTTGGACTGTTTTTCCGGTGCATTTTTGTCAATACTCCTCTTGAATAAGATTTGTCCCTTCTTGGCAGCCTTCTCTTGTTTTTCCCGAATGATCTCTGAAATATGCGGAGCATGAATGGGCTCTTCTTCGAAGAGAATCACGACCCGTGAGGTATCAGCAGTTGGCACAACAATGGGATGAGCGTGAGAGTGAAGATTAATTCTATATTCATCAGCAGTAGTCTGGTACTTAACACCCAAATCTTCTTCAAGCTTCATCTTTAGATCAAAGTAGCTGGAGGTCAAGAGATTAAAATGAGCTTGGAGCTCAGATATCTGTTTGGTCATTGTCGCCCCATCTTCTTTAAAATCAGAGACTTGAATCTTTAAATTCATATTTTCACTTAGAAGATCTTCAACTTGGATGCTAAGCTCAATGTTCTTCTGATCAAGCACATTTAATCTTTTCTGAAGTTAGTTGATTACAAAATCTTCATCTCTAGACTGGCCTTCATTAAAAACGATCCCTTTTGCCTTAGAAGCAGTTGCACTGGTTTGCTCTTGAGCCAAAAATTGAACCAAACGAATGTAAGCTTCTTCATGATCTGCCCCTGGAGGAGAGAACCCTGGTGGTATAGAGGTACCACCGGTTTCAAAAACGGTACTAGGGCCTTCACTGAATGGTTATGTGGTTACCATAGTCGAAGTAGTAATTGGAGTAGTAGGTACACCTTAAGAAAGGCCAGAGTCCAAAAACCCAACCCTAGGATCTCTTCTTCTCCTTTTTGATGTAGGTTGCACTGTCTGGTCTTCTTGTTGATCATCTTGAAGTGGTTTAAATATGGGCAATGCACTGTCAAGGGGACGAATCCCTGACACTGTCACCGTAGGAGTTGAAGAACCAACCACTTGCTCTTGAGAAACGGGGGTTGAATAAAAAACGTCTTCCTTTTCCCTTGTCTCCGTTACTGGGATAGTAACATCACTAACATTATCTAGAAAAGAGTTGAGATTTACGCTTGCTAACAAGTCATCATTTCTTCCAAAACTCTCAAGAATGTAATCTTGGTCGAATCCGGTAAGATCAAGGTCCTCAAATTGGTTAGGTTGGGCAGTGTTCTTAGATGATCCCTCATCGTAATCTCCTTCGATTTGAACATTTTGTAGATTATGTTCCTCTGCAACTGATACAGCATGAGCATCAATCTCTTCTCCTTCTTGATCCGATATTGTGACCACATTTCCTTTTGAAATAACCCTTTCCGATGAAGTATGCTCTGAATAAATTTTTTTTGTCGATCCATGAGACTCGGTTGCTTCGTTCGGTTCGGCAAATCGTCCGAACTTGACCAATGGATGCAACCCTTGAAAGACTACTTTCCCCCTGCGGTTTTGCATAATGAGCCCAATAGTATGAGGACCCAAAGACTTCATATCCAATGTTTCTCCATCCTTCACCAAATTGGGAAATTGCTTGTTGATGGTGAGTTGAATAAATCGAGGGTACATTAAGAAAGTATCCCGAGTAGTGGCATTAATGTTGACCACAAACTCGTCTAGAATAAATCTAGAAAAGCTGGAGGTAGGTTGTTAACTTCAGGATCTGAGTAAGAACTATCAAAAAAACCCTCAGCATGGTGATCATCCAAAGGGATTGGGTGATCATCTTCTGGTTCTTCCTCTAGCCATCCAGTGTTGCCTTGGTTTTGGAAGTACGGGTCGCCGTGGGGAAATCCAGCCGTTTAATATCTACGCGAGAAAAGGGATATAAGAAATAAATAAATGCACGAACTAACTAAGATAATTACAGCAAGACCAAATACCCCTATGGTATTTCTTTGTGGTTGTGTTGGTAAGTTTTTAGACTTGTTGCCACATCACAAGCATTCTTGGGCATATGCTAATCACTCCGTGGACCAACATAGTTGATCAGCCTATGCCGCTCCCAAGACTGACCATATATCCCTAGGCTTACTTGTGATATTCAACAATCGTAATACTTTTGTTCTCGTCGTTGTGACACCGATTTTAGTATGAATGCAGGCACGTATACTTACTTAAATATTTTAGTATTTAAAAGTATAAACTCTTAGACAGAGTGTTTTAATCCCAATGTATTTATAGTTAGTATATCTTTTATGGGTTGTGATGAGTTGAAAAACTCTCTGATCAATTAGATCTTAAACAGGTTGATCACAATAATTCAAACATAAATGTCAAACAAGAGAATGAATCAAAATATGCTGAATGATTCAATAGATTCACGCCTCAGCAAAGCTCGATAAAGAACTTCCGTTGTAGAGGCTTTCTAGGGTTACAATCAATAAAAGATATATTCTGTGAATAATCGACTCTAAAAACTTACGTATAAAGATGCATGGAAGCATCTATAAATACTAAACCCTAATAATAAAATCACGGATGGACAGGCCCAATCCGGATATAAAGTTTGGACAATAAATCGAGCCCAAGACGCAACACCTAATGGACCCTACAATCTCCCCCTTTGCATCAATTGGAGCGAGACTCTACTTAGGCTTGCTGGGTCCTGCTGCAGGAACTTTCTTCGTAGTATCGAACAGACGAGGAATGATGGCAAGAATGGTCTGTCTCAAACGAATGTACCACTGGATCCTATCATCAAAATACTTCTTTTCATCTTCAGAATTCTGCTTGCACCGATTAATGATCCCCAGAACATGTTCCAAGCACGAAGTGGTATAAAGATGCTTGTCTGCCAAGGCGAGCAGGCATTTTTGGCCTTCATTCCTGGTGAACATGACTGAGTTCCGCTTTGGATCGATTCTCCGCATCTGCATCATATTCAAATCACTTGCAGAACCAACTGGAGAGATAGTGGGCTTCTTTTTTAAGACACTTGCAATCTCCTGATCCATCTTGGCAACCTCCATGATGTAGCAAAACCAACATCCTCTTGAAGTGATCTATGATCGGCCCATATTCAGCTTCATTGGTGAGGAGGATGTTATGCAAAATGATCCAATCATGTGGATTCAGGTTAGGAAGATCAGCGAGTGAAATGGCATGTTCGGTTTTAGCTGACCCCCTCAAAACTTTGAACCTGACATTTGTGAAGTTACCCTCCCGAAAGGGTTTGAGAACCCGAACATTGATGATATTTAGCGCACTCCACGTCTGATACTGAGGCTAAGCAGATCTCAGATAGAATTCAACAAGCTCCCTATCGACCTTCAGGTGAGGATGAGGGACATCAGCAACGTGGGAAAATGCATGAAATATGAAGGCCTTTCGGGTCAAAGGCTTGTTGAACTGAGAGTCGACAGAATTAACCCTGTCCAAGGAAATCACCGGTTCAAGCCAGAGGATACTGGGAGTATCGATAGCTTCTTTGATAAGCTTCTCGAGAGTCCATGGAGGGAATAGGGTTTTTTTTGACTTTCAAGGAGATCATGAGCCTCCTTCATCTTCCTTTCGTTTGCTTCTGCCTCTCTAGCGATTCGAGCACTCATGTCTGAACTGGACTGTTTCTTCAAGAGATCAGCAATGGTCTCTTCGTCATCATCACCATCACTGTCAACCATAGCCTTTTTCCCTTTATCTTGAGCACCCGAACCTGAAGCCTGACCAGTTTTTGGAGGTTCGGTTGCTTTAGTTGAAGCTGATGTAGAAGTAGGAGGCGGTTGAGATTGATTTTCGCCCTTTGAAACTCCTTCTCCCCCTTGTTTTGGATGGGCCACGAACTCAGGAAGCCCCTCAATTTTGCTGAGCAAGGCAAAGACATGAGAAAGCTTCTCAGAAAGAGTTCGCCTTACTGAGTAGTTGAGTATAGGGTCGTGTGCTTCAATAATGTTGGAGAGGGCGCCGTGGACATCCGAAACACAAGTTGAAATGACCGCTCGCTCAGAT
Organism: Lactuca serriola; assembly: GCF_051521515.1. Classification (NCBI taxonomy): domain Eukaryota; kingdom Viridiplantae; phylum Streptophyta; class Magnoliopsida; order Asterales; family Asteraceae; genus Lactuca; species Lactuca serriola. Next base: position 130,174,152 of record NC_136416.1, on the reverse strand, counting down.
CGAAGAGACGCAACCTCCTTTTCTGATTGGGAAAGCTAAAGACTCTTGACCTTTAGAGCAGTGGTTTTACGAGCAAGCGCATCCATCACTGAGTTCTCCGAAGCGAGATCTTCTTGGAGCTTAGCCAATCGCTCCTCAATAGTTGCCTGGAAAGATTTATTGTCAGCTTCAAGAGACTGAAGAAGACCGACAAAGAATTGTTGTTCTGATGTGAATGAAGTAGCCAGCTTCTCGACAACGGAATCGACCTTCGCTGCACTAGAGTCAGCTGCTCCCTGTAAAGACTGTAAAAGACTGTTAGCATCGTGAAATAGTTTTTCAACTTTTTCGGTCGCAGCAGCACAGGCCTTTGTAGATGCTTCGATAGCAACAGTGGCGGAGTTGATAGAAGCTTCATGTGCCTTGGTGAAACAATCAACTAGGCCCTGAATGGCAGCCTCTGAGATATTGGACCAAGAGGAGGAGGAGGAATCGATGAGACTATCAATTTTCTCATGAAGTTCCTTGATGTGCTTTTTGGTGACAGGAGCATCATCGTCATCATCTTTTGAACCTGGTAGGGACTGTAGTAGACAGAATCGAAGGTCATGTCTTCCCCTCCAAGAAAAGTGTCGGTATCTGCTGAGTGATTTGGAGATGAAGGCGAAGGTGGAGGTTCGGTTGTGGTAGTAGGTTCGGGTTTGGAAGTAGGTTCGGTTGTAGGTGTGTGTTTGGGTGTTGAAGTGCGAGCCCTGGTATCAGATACGTTGGTTCAAACTCCAGTGGTTGTTGTTGTTGTAGCGTCTGAGAAAATGGGAGGTGGTATAGGAATAGAAGTGGGTGGAATATGAGTAGTGGAGGTTATGGGGGAATGGAAATAGAGATAGATATTGGGGGAGGAGAAACAGGTTTGGTTGAAATTGGTACCTCAGGTGAAGGCGAGCGAGGAGGAGTGTCACCACAAAACGACTCCTCTGATTCTGAACCCTCATCCTCTGATTCACTGGAGGAAGAGGCAAGAATAAGTTTTCGCCTGGGCTGGGTTTTCCTCTTCTTTGGTGGAGGTGATTGGGCTGCCTTCGTGGGTTTTCTCTTTTTAGGAGAACGGCCTTTCGCCCCTTTGACCACCTTCTTGTCTTTCCCCTTTTCTGGTTTCTTTCCCCTGGGAGCAGGCTTGTCAGCGTCGTGGATTGACTGAATCATCTCTGGAGTGAGCTCTCTGGGACCCGAAGGAAGAAACTCCTTGTAGGTCTTGATGATGCGACTCTCCCCTGATACACACACATACATTGATTCTGGAATAGAACCAACAAACTGAAACTTGGAAGGGTCCGTCACAATGATCTTCGTAGTGTGGAAGACGCCGATAGATGAGAGTGGAGATGTAGCCACAATCGGGACATGATACTTGTCCATTGCCCATTTGGTGACGAGCGTCCAGAACCTTGCATATGAAATTTCAGAATGGCGAGAAGTAGAGGCAAGACTTTGGATTAACTGTTGCCATAAAACTGAGCCATAGTCGAGGTTGACACCAGTGTACAACCCATAGAGAATCATCATGAATAGACGACTAGCCCCATCAGAACCCGCGCTCCTCTCTGATAGACCCTTGAATAGGATCGTGAAAAAGCCATTCCATGGAGGAGGAAGACACGATTTCTTGAACTTCGTCACGGTGGTCAGGATTTCAGTGTAACCCATGTTGTAAAACATGGAGAACAACCGTCCCACAGAAATAGACTCAGGGTTAAGCCTCGACTCATCAGGTTCAAACCCTAGAAGCGAGCAGAATCGTTGCTTTGAGATGGAGGTTTTGGTATCAAGAATGTCGAAGAAAATGCGATCAACAAACTTGTCGTAGTGGGCAGTAGAGAAAATCTGGGATAAACACTCCATAGGTACGATTTCGACCTTGGTTAGTGCGAGAACCAGTTGAGAGTGTTTAAGACACTCCACTATAGGGTACATGAAGGCATCGTACGAAAATGGGGAGAGATCAATGACCAAGCTTTGCTGGGGTAGGATAGGGAGAATGTGGAAGGTTTTATGAACAGAGGAGGAATCCGCCATTATTGAGTGCTTCGAAGAAGGAGATGAACAGTGGTAGAAAAGCGTCTTTGTTTGCTCTCAGAAAATTAGGTGCAGTAAAGAGGTAAAAAAAACTTAGGGTTTACCCTTTATACCGTGTGTATAGGTGAGAGAAAAATCCTCCCCCAAATCTTCTTGAAAAACGAATCGGTTCCAGAGTTGATTGACGCGTGACAATTAGCAGCTCTTATGATTACGCATGAGAGAGAAAAACGTTTCCATTTTGCACGCTTCCCATCAGATACCCATTATCTTCAGATCCAATAACGTAATCTTCAAAGTGGTGCGTCCACACTTCATAGTCTTGAGTGTAGAGGATTGGAATCTTGGTGGTTGATCCGATGCTGTTAGAGATGTTGATGGGATTGGATTGAGAATCGTCCATGCTTGATTGTTTAACCTGTTATAAGATCAGACTTTGTAATATGTAATATTAGGGCAAGACGAATAATTAATGAGATACGTTAATTATGGAGTGACGGCTTAATAAATTTCAATGAATACGGAATAAAAATTAATCACTTCTTTCACAGAAGAGACGTGTATGAATTACATAGTCTCCTGCTCTGATACCAATTGATGAGTTGAAAAACTCTTTGATCAATTAGATCTTAAACAGGTTGATCACAATAATTCAAACAGAAATATCAAACAACAGAATGAATCAAAATATGCTGAATGATTCAATAGATTCACGCCTCAGCAGAGCTCGATAAAGAACTTCCGCTGTAGAGGCTTTCTAGGGTTACAATCGATAAAAGGTATATTCTGTGAATAATCGACTCTAAAAACTTACGTACAAAGATGCATGCAAGCATCTATAAATACTAAACCCTAATAATAAAATCACGGATGGACAGGCCCAATCTGGATACAAAATTTGGACTATAAACCGAGCCCAAGACGCAACACCTAATGGACCCTATAGGTTGATATACTATATTCACTATAAACAATGCTTTGATACCAATCTGTCACACCCAAAAACCAAGAACGGCGGAAATGTTCAGGGGTGGAGGACGTCATGTGAAGTATCATAACAGTGTAAAGTAGTAAACAAGCAACAACATCATCCATTGCATTAAAAGTAAAGTTTAAATACATGTGTGTTCTTTCAATGTAATAAGACACCGAAATATGTAATCAAAATAAAAGACGAGTCTTGTCTGTGCTCCGTCTTCTCAAAACCTGGTCATCGTACCTGTCTACTGGTGACCTGAGAATACAGATTATTTTGAAAGAATATATCAGCATAAAGTTAGTGAATTCATAAGTATTTAAGTGTCATTACTCTGTTTTGGATAGCTGTTATGAATGCCATGTAAAGCTTTGATTGAAACATTTGATATAAGTGTGAAAACCCTAGAAAATCTCATATTTCCTACTAGTATAAAAATAGACTTCTACCAAGTCCCGAATGTTTTGAAAGTAGTCTTCTACCAAACTTGAATGTTTTGAAAGTAGTCTTCTACCAAGACTTGAATGTTTTGAAAGTAGTCTTCTACCAATACTTGAATGTTTTGTTGTAACAAAGGTGGTTTTTCCCCTGTATGACTACTATTAACAATATATAATCTACTTCATCGTTTATGTGAAAGTATCACAAAATAAAAGTAATAGGGAAAATATAGCCATATATAAGTATTATCCATTTGTATCAGGATAAACACGACATCGCGACTGCCGAAAAGTATTAACCTTGAACCTCCGTAGATGTTCATTTTCCTCTGTAGCTAACAGCAGGTCGTAGGAATGGTTAGTCCCGTAAAGGTACCGCTAGTATAAGTATTTAATCGTAGGCATCCGTAGATGTTCATTACCTCTGTTGCTAACAGGTGGTACCGGAATGGTTAGTCCCGTATAGTATTCTTTTGTACTAAGATAGACAGAACTAATCTACACGTATAGTATGTAATAGTAACTTATCATATAGTTTCTAGGTATGAGTATCCATGTAAGTGTATCCATGTAAGAGGATCCATGTAAGTGTATCTCTTCATATAGCATTTAGTATAGACTCATGAATGAACTGACTCTGGTGTGATTCCTTGTAATAGGAATAATGTTTTGTATCCCCTAAACTATCCCTATAATAGTTTACTGGAATGTATTTGTGGTCCATGAAGGTTTATACACCCTTGCTACTCAAGAGTGTGGGAACTGAATGAAGAATGAAAGCTGTCATATCAATACATACATATATATATATATATATATATATATATATATATATATGAACATAAGTGTATAGATATAGATATGACCAAGGACATGAAATAGGTTTTGTAAAACATATAAGAGTTTTGAACAATAAATAACAATGAATTGATGTCATTGTATAAACATTTCAAAAGTAATTCATTTGATAACAAAACATGTTAAGACAGAAAACCATTTCATGTATCACATTTTGAAGCATGTGAAATCAGTTGGATGAAAACACAGTTATGAATCACATATGATTGATTCTATAGCATGCTGTTTTCTACCTGTATTCCCCCCCCCATTAAAGCATTTAAAATCATTTAAAACATTGATTAAGGGGTATGAACTCACCTGTAGATGGTGGTTTGGATGAACTGAACAATGTAGGCTTGCTAAGTGTCAAGTGAAGACTTGTACACACTCAAAGATCCTAATTAACATATAATCACACATATATGTATCCAATTCGTCGTTAAACTACAAATTGACAATGTTAAGACATCCTAGAACATGCTAAACACCTTATATAAGTGTTATAAGCCCTAAGGATTGCATCTAAGTTGTTGTACGACAAAGCTATTGGGTTTAGGGTTCCAAAGAACCCCTTTCTTGAGTTTACTCCCCAAGGACCATAACCCAATGAGTTTACGGTCGTAAACTCTGGATTTTACGGTCGTAATCTCCTAAGCTTATGGTCATTTGATGTTTTGAAGCCTTACATGTCCCTTAGAGGTATTTCTACTTGATGGTTTAATCCTTGGAAGATATTAGGGCACCCTTTACCTCCTTTGAGGAGTTCACGGCGGTAAGACCAATTCCCTTAGGGATTGCGGCCGTAATCTCTCATGGACATGGTATTTTTGTGCTTTCAAGTCCTATACACATTAAGGTATGAGTCTAGGCTAGTTTCACAAGGAAGGGAAGGGACTAGGGCACTCTTTTGGCCCTTAAAGAAGGGTTTACGGTCCAAGGTATTCTTGGGCCGTAAACTCTTTGATCTTGATGTTTCCTTGTGATTTCTTGATTATAAGACACATTACAAGCCCTATTATACTCTTAGATAGAAGGACTTACGATTTGGGATGAAAAGCTGAAGATCCTTGAGAGAGAATCGGGTTTTTCTCTAGTTGGAAATGGAACAAACGAATAAATATGGCTAAGGACCATATATATACCCCTTGGGGTTTTGGACCGCAAACTCCATGTTTGGGCCGTATATTTCCAATTTCTTGGAGTTTGAAATCTTATTGTTGCACAATAAGCCCTAGGACATCCCTTCTCCTGGCATCTCCTAAAGTGTTAATCAAAGAATACTCAAACTTATCCCAAATAGTCTGAAAATTAACAGTAACTGTTCTGACTTCTATTGACTTGATATATTGTACAGAATGGAAATTTTGGGCTGTCACATCATCCCCCCTTTAGAAGGAATTTCATCCCGAAATTAGAATTTAAGCAAATAAGTAGTTACAAATAACTAAGCAAAAAGAAGAGGATATTTCAGTTTCATCTGATCCTCTCGCTCCCAAGTGAATTTCGGTGCTCGCTTGGCGTTCCAGCGAACCTTCACTATCGGGATACGGCTTTGCTTCGTTCGCTTGACCTCTCGATCCATGATCTCTACTGGTTCTTCCACGAAGTTGAGACTATCGTTGATCTCAATCTCGTCGAGTGGGATTACAAGAGTCTCGTCAGACAGACACTTTTTCAAGTTCGAGATGTGGAAGGTAGAATGTACGTTACTGAGTTCGCGCGGTAGATTGAGTTTGTAAGCTACGGGGCCGATTCGGGCAAGTATCTCGATAGGCCCTATGTATCTTGGATTGAGCTTCCCACGCTTTCTAAAGTGTATCAAGCCCTTCCAAGGTGAGACCTTCAGTAGAACCCAGTTGTCTTGGGTAACTTGGTTATGAAGTCCAAAGTGATCCGCTCCCACTTCCATTCTGGTATCTCCGGTTGCTGCAGAATACCAGAGTGTTTCTAGTATTCGACCTTTACCTTCGCGCAAGTAAGGCATTTACTTACGAAGGTAGCAATATCAGCTTTCATGTTAGGCCACCAGTATAATTTTTTAAGATCCATATACATCTTATCTGAACCTGAGTGGACGGAATAACGAGTGTTGTGTGCCACGGTCATGACCAAGTCTCTAAAGCCACCGTGTTTCGATGTCCAGATCCGATCCATGAGGTATGTCACACCCCAAAACCAAGAACGGCGGAAACGTTCTGGGGCGGAGGACGTCATGTAAAGTATCACAACACAGTAAAAGTAAACAAGCAAACAACATCATCCATTGCATTAAATATATAATTTTAATACAAGTGTGTTTTGTACAGTTATAGACACCAAAAATAATGTAAGTCAAAATAAAGAGATGAGTCCTGAATGCGCTCCATCTTCTCAAAAGCTGGTCTCGGTACCTGTCTACTGATGACTTGAGAATACAAGTTATTTTGAAAGAGTTTATCAGCATTAAGCTGGTGAGTTCATAAGTATCTTAGTGTCGGGGTTTGTTATCAAAACGTTTGAACATGTCTCCATTGTAGGTTTGTAAAATGTATGTAAATGTTTGTAAGTGAGTTCATAAGTATCTTAGTTTATACATTATTATTTATGTGAAATAGTCACTAAATGTATATAAAGGATAAATTACTGTAGTACTTGTAGTATTATATTATAATAACTACTGTTGTACTATCTACCTTAACCCGGATTTATATTAAGGTATCATGTGATAAATTGTACCATACTATCGACTGAGTAACAACGACAAATGTAGGTCGTAAAAAGGTATGACGTTTGGCACCCGCAGACCTGCAGGTCCGGCTGTAGCTAGCAGCAAGGTGTAGGATAGTCAATCCAGTAAAGATCTATACGCAAACTCACGCTCTCCCTCCAAGAGACTCTAGTTACAACTCGGGCCATGACATTTAAGGCATGCTCCGATACAGTGGATCACATTTATGTAAGTGTAAGTATGTATATGTAATGTATTGTTCCTGTTTTAGTATCGTTGTATATGTTCTCTTTCTAGTATAGTTGTATATGTTTCCTTCTAGTATAGTTGTATATGTTCTCAAAGTAATATCATGTATATGTTCTCGTAGTAATGTAATGTATATGTTCTCGTAGTAATGTAATGTATATGTTTTCATAGTAATACTCGTGAATGAACTGACTCATTGATCTAGCAAAAGTATAAGTGTAATCCTGCGTTACCCCGATGGTAACTTACTAATGATGTAACTGATACGCATGAATATGGAAGTACTTTTATATCTATATATGCACATATGATATATAATTAATAATGAAACGACCCTCGGACGGCTACCCGACATCCCACCAGACCACATCCAAATCGAGGAAAAGGAAATAGGGCGGATGGCCTTCTTAAGCCTTTTAAACATTTCTTATATATCTATGCATATATGGACATGCAATTTATAAGAAGTATAATAAAGTTTAAATAAAAGTATTTGATAAGTAAAGGAGTTTGTAAAACATTTTGAAGTAAAGCAGTTTGATAAACAGTTTGAATAGTGATAAAATCATTGGTTTTCTAGTTATTAATCACATGTGATTGATGTAATAACTATAAGTATTCAACTTGTATTCCCCCCCCCCCCCATAAAAGCATTTAAAACATTTAAAAGTATTTCAAAAGTTAATTAAAGGGGTATAAACTCACCTGTAGTGAGTGGTTCTGATGATAATGTTGGATTAGACGCTAGGTGCCAAGTGATGACTATAGTACATGCGCGAATCCTATTTAGCATATATTGGCACATATATGGATTTAATTGGTGTTATGAACAACTAATTGATGATTTTGGGACCACCTTAGGGACTAGTAAACACTTATAATGAAGTGTTATAACCATATATGATTGTATGAGGGTTTATAAGGCTATACAAGAGGGGGTATGGCCAAAATACACACAATATGTGTGTGTGCGGCATACTGTGCTGCCAGCACATGTGTGCAGCCCTATGTGCAGCCATGTGTGCTGCTAGGTGTGTGGCCAGATGATGATCTTGGTGTTACTGGTGTTCTCGGTACCTTTTATGAAGATCTTCAAGGAGAATTGATGATACTTGAGAGGATTTTCGTGTTCTATGCTTGAAGAAGTGAAGGAAGGGTTCAAGAATGATCTAAGTGTGGCATATATAGGTGGAGTGTGCGGTTGGGAAGGTGTGAGGCCGCAAATAAGAGTGTGTGGCCGCACGCTCAAGTGTATGGCCGCACACTCCATGTGTTGGAGTGTTTGGCCTGGTTTTGATTCCTACACTTCGAGTTAACCCTTCTTAACACTCCTACCTTGATTATATCACATTTAGAATGCTTCATTAGACTCTAAAGGGTATTACCGTATAGTAAAATAAGTCTAATATTGGAAAGAAATGAAGAGTGCATGCGAGAAGTTTTCGGGTTGTCACATCATCCCCCTGTTAAGGGAATTTCGTCCCGAAATTTGAGTTTAAGTTACTAGATCATTACAAATAACTAAGTAAAAAGATGAGAATATTTCAGTTTCATCTGATCCTCGCGTTCCCAAGTGAATTCCGGCCCGCGCTTGGCGTTCCAGCGAACCTTCACAATCGGGATACGGCTTTGCTTCGTCTGTTTGACCTCACGGTCCATGACTTCTACGGGTTCTTCCACGAAGTTGAGGCTCTCGTTGATCTCGATCTCGTCGAGTGGGATTACAAGAGTCTCGTCGGATAGACACTTTTTCAAATTGGAAACTTGGAATGTAGAATGTACGTTACGAAGTTCGTTCGGTAGATTAAGTTGTAAGCCACTAGGCTGATTCTTGTGAGAATCTTGAAAGGCCCAATGTACCTTGGATTTAACTTTCCACGCTTTCCGAAGCGTATCAAGCCCTTCCAGGGTGAGACCTTGAGAAGGACTCGGTCTCCCGCCTGAAATTCTAAAGGTTTTCTTCGTTTATCAGCGTAGCTCTTCTGTCGGTCTCTAGAGGCTTTCAATCGTTCACGGATCTGTACGATTTTCTCTGTCGTTTCCCGAATGATTTCCGGACCTGTGAGAGTAATGTCAGAAGTTTGCCCCTTAGCTAACTGGGTGTCACCCACTTCAGCCCAGCACAGAGGGGATCTGCACTTCCGGCCGTAGAGGGCTTCAAATGGAGCAGCCTTGATGCTCGTGTGATAACTGTTATTATAAGAAAACTCGACAAGGGGTAAATGAGTATCCCATGCCTTTCCAAAGTCAATCACACAGGCTCTCAACATATCTTCCAGTGTTTGGATGGTCCTCTCACTTTGTCCGTCGGTCTGAGGATGGTAGGCTGTGCTCATGTCTAGCCTTGTTCTTAGGGAATGTTGCAACGATTTCTAGAATCTTGAGGTGAACCTACTATCTCTATCGGAGATAATGGATATAGGAACACCATGTAGTCGCACGATTTCCCTAATGTATGTTCTCATAAGTTTCTCCATTTTATCGGTTTCCTTGATAGGTAGGAAGTGTGCATACTTGGTCAATCTATCGATGATGACCCATATGGTATCAAGTCCACCCGTTGTCTTGGACAACTTGGTTATGAAATCCATAGTGATCCGCTGCCACTTCCATTCTGGGATCTCTGGTTGTTGCAGTAAACTAGAGGGTTTCTGGTACTCGACCTTGACCTTTGCACAAGTAAGGCATTTACTTACGAAGGTAGCAATCTCTGCTTTCATATTAGGCCACCAATATAGCTTTTTAAGATCCAGATACATCTTATCTGAACCTGGTTGGACGGAATACCGAGTGTTGTGCGCCTCGGTCATGACCAAGCCTCGGAAACCACCGTGCTTCGGGGTCCAGATCTGGTCCATGAAATATAGGGCTCCGCCACCCTTGGCTTCTAAGTTTTTATCCATTCCTCTGAGGGATTCACTCGCCACATGTTCAGGTTTCATAGCTTCAAGTTGAGCCGCCTGAATTTGTTTTGACAAGTGCAAATGGATAGTCATTGTCAACGACTTGACCTTTCGACCAGTATATTCCTTCCGACTTAGGGCGTTTGCTACTATGTTGGCTTTACCCGGATGATAACGAATGTCGCATTCGTAGTCATTGAGTAGCTCGACCCACCGTCGTTGTCTCATGTTGAGCTCCTTCTGATCGAATATGTGTTGTAAACTCTTGTGGTCGGTAAAAATAGTGCTTTTTGTGCCATACAAGTAATGTCTCTAGATCTTCAGGGCTAACACAACTGCCCCCAGCTCAAGATCATGGGTGGTGTAGTTGACTTCGTGTGTCTTCAGCTGTCTCGAGGCGTAGGCGATGACCTTACCCCGTTGCATCAGAACACAACCGAGCCCTTGGTTTGACGCATCGCAATAGACCATGAAGTCTTCTATTCCTTCAGGTAGGGATAGTATTGGTGCGGTGCACAAGGCTGGCTTGAGCGTTTGAAATGCTCTTTCTTGTTTCTCTTCCCAGTCAAAGGCCACGCCCTTCTGGGTCAGTGTTGTAAGAGGTTTCGCAATACTGGAGAAGTTCTGTATGAATCTGCGGTAGTAGCCAGCAAGACCTAGAAATTGACGAATTTCTGTAGAAGTCTTTGGTGCTGACCAGTTCTCAATAGCCTTAGTTTTGGATGGATCCACGTGGATTCCCTCTTCGCTTACCACATGTCCTAATAATTCGACTCTTCAAATCTAAAATTCGCACTTCGAATCTGTCGACGATGAACCATATGGTATCAAATCCACCCGTTGTCTTGGGTAACTTAGTTATGAAGTCCAAAGTGATCCGCTCCCACTTCCATTCTGGTATCTCCGGTTGCTGCAGAATACCAGAGTGTTTCTGGTATTCGACCTTTACCTTCGCGCAAGTAAGGCATTTACTTACGAAGGTAGCAATATCAGCTTTCATGTTAGGCCACCAGTATAATTTTTTAAGATCCATATACATCTTATTTGAACCTGAGTGGACGGAATAACGAGTGTTGTGTGCCACGGTCATGACCAAGTCTCTAAAGCCACCGTGTTTCGATGTCCAGATCCGATCCATGAGGTATGTCACACCCCAAAACCAAGAACGGCGGAAACGTTCTGGGGCGGAGGACGTCATGTAAAGTATCACAACATAGTAAAAGTAAACAAGCAAACAACATCATCCATTGCATTAAATATATAATTTTAATACAAGTGTGTTTTGTACAGTTATAGACACCAAAAATAATGTAAGTCAAAATAAAGAGATGAGTCCTGAATGCGCTCCATCTTCTCAAAAGCTGGTCTCGGTACCTGTCTACTGATGACTTGAGAATATAAGTTATTTTGAAAGAGTTTATCAGCATTAAGCTGGTGAGTTCATAAGTATCTTAGTGTCGGGGTTTGTTATCAAAACGTTTGAACATGTCTCCATTGTAGGTTTGTAAAATGTATGTAAATGTTTGTAAGTGAGTTCATAAGTATCTTAGTTTATACATTATTATTTATGTGAAATAGTCACTAAATGTATATAAAGGATAAATTACTGTAGTACTTGTAGTATTGTATTATAATAACTACTGTTGTACTATCTACCTTAACCCGGATTTATATTAAGGTATCATGTGATAAATTGTACCATACTATCGACTGAGTAACAACGACAAATGTAGGTCGTAAAAAGGTATGACGTTTGGCACCCGCAGACCTGCAGGTCCGGCTGTAGCTAGCAGCAAGGTGTAGGATAGTCAATCCAGTAAAGATCTATACGCAAACTCACGCTCTCCCTCCAAGAGACTCTAGTTACAACTCGGGCCATGACATTTAAGGCATGCTCCGATACAGTGGATCACATTTATGTAAGTGTAAGTATGTATATGTAATGTATTGTTCCTGTTTTAGTATCGTTGTATATGTTCTCTTTCTAGTATAGTTGTATATGTTTCCTTCTAGTATAGTTGTATATGTTCTCAAAGTAATATCATGTATATGTTCTCGTAGTAATGTAATGTATATGTTCTCGTAGTAATGTAATGTATATGTTTTCATAGTAATAAGTATTGACTCGTGAATGAACTGACTCATTGATCTAGCAAAAGTATAAGTGTAATCCTGCGTTACCCCGATGGTAACTTACTAATGATGTAACTGATACGCATGAATATGGAAGTACTTTTATATCTATATATGCACATATGATATATAATTAATAATGAAACGACCCTCGGACGGCTACCCGACATCCCACCAGACCACATCCAAATCGAGGAAAAGGAAATAGGGCGGATGGCCTTCTTAAGCCTTTTAAACATTTCTTATATATCTATGCATATATGGACATGCAATTTATAAGAAGTATAATAAAGTTTAAATAAAAGTATTTGATAAGTAAAGGAGTTTGTAAAACATTTTGAAGTAAAGCAGTTTGATAAACAGTTTGAACAGTGATAAAATCATTGGTTTTCTAGTTATTAATCACATGTGATTGATGTAATAACTATAAGTATTCAACTTGTATTCCCCCCCCCCCATAAAAGCATTTAAAACATTTAAAAGTATTTCAAAAGTTAATTAAAGGGGTATAAACTCACCTGTAGTGAGTGGTTCTGATTACAATGTTGGATTAGACGCTAGGTGCCAAGTGATGACTTGAGTACACGCGCGAATCCTATTTAGCATATATTGGCACATATATGGATTTAATTAGTGTTATGAACAACTAATTGATGATTTTGGGATGTAACGCCTGTGTTTCCGGGCTTGCCATTTTTAGCAATGTAATAGTCTAGGTTAACCTCTGTAACCCGTTTTGAAATAATAAAGATTGTATTATTTAAGTATTGTGTGTTTTGTGCTTAATTGCTTAATTATGTGGTTTGATTAATTAAGAATAAGAATAAGCGTCAAAATTATAGTGTAAAATAAACTTGATATATTTGGTTAACGTTGTAGTAGTTGAAACGAGGTTTTCAAATATATATAGAACGCCCAAATCTGACTTCGTATGAGGAAGTTATGATTTATCGAAGTTTCGGCTTAGCGGTATGCAGCCTGTTATACTCGATTTGAGATCGAGCGGTTTTTAGCCGAAGCAATCTAAACGAGGATCGAAGGTCTCGTTGTTGGTATCGAAGCGATAAAAAGTTAGGCGAGAACGGACGTCAAAAGTAGAAGTTATGAATTTATAAAGAAGTTTTTCTGTGCCGGCCTATTAAAAATAAATAATAAAAATAAAGTTAAAATTAGCCGTCGGAGTCTAAACGAAAGTTGTAGAGCGTAGTCTCACCTTCACGTGGATATAAAGAACGTCGAAAACAGAGTTCGTATGATGAAGATATGAGTTTCTGAAGTTCATTAAATAATTTGTATTTAATTTTAATTGGAAAGTCCAGTATTATCCGAAGGGGAGTCAGCAATCCGAACCGAAGTACGCATCGCGTACTCGTGTACACCCCACATACACCGAAGATGTCGACACTCGCAGCAAGTGGCTTCGGATGCGTAAGCAGTGACGTTTTTCGGACCAGTACGCCCCGCGTACTGGCGTACACCCCGCGTACTCCGAGGCTCCAGCCTCCTATAAATAGGATCCGAAGGCAGCCGATTCTTTTGTTCATTTTCTCTCTTCTCTCTCCAGTTTTGCTTCGTTTTGTGTGCCAGAAATACCCCGAAGCCCCGATATTATTCTCGAGCCTCGAGGCAAGTCCCGAGATCCCGAAGATCCCGAGAAGTGCGGTTCCCGAGCCGAAGCTCTGCCAGCGAGAAGTTCGATTTTTGAAGAGATCTTCCAGATCTGCGGAGGATTACTACTTTTGCAAGTCGTGGTGCTGTCTGATCATCTTCTAGTCAAGTGAGTGTATACTACCTTTCATAAACACGATAATAATACAAGTATGGTTTGAGTGTATTAAGTATATTGTTGTTTATATGTGTGAATGTGTATTCACTTTCTTCTGTCTCATAGATATGATTTATTCTCTACAAAATATGTGTTATGTGTGTGTGCCTCATCTGTTATGTGGAATATGTATTGATTAAAGCATGCTATACAGGTTTTCAAAACTATGTATAAAAATGTATATTTTATCTACTAATATGTTGGGTAGAACATGGGTAGATAGTTGGTGTGTAATAAAACAGATGAGAGGCCTCGTTGTTGTTTGATTTAGTCATCTAGTGGAGTTTAGATGACGACCACGGACTTTTCTAGATAGTCTTGTGGAAACATTTGCAGGTTCACCACCTGTAGGTGTTAATGAACTTGGGTGTTCATTCGCTGTACTCCATCCCCCTCATGGTTGTCTTATTTGACTTATATTGCTGAGGAACCCCCGAAGCATGTGTTGTCGCCTCGATGAAATATTCTTAGACTAGGTCCCTTATGTTAGTTGTTTTAGGGACATAAAGTGAGAATAACGGGAATGGGTAATTGGGTTATTGTTGGTTGGTGAAAAATTAAATATGATTATTTATTGTGGGTTGAAAACCCTATATGCTCACCAGGCTCCCAAGCCTGACCCACTCAGTTTTATTTGTATTACAGGAAGTGGCACGAGGGCATAAGATGGATGAACCATCAAGTTGTTTTGTTTACAAGTCTGTATATGTTTATATTTGTTGAATGACTTGTAATGTTATCGTTTATGCTTATTGGTTTGTATCGGAACATGACACCTCGAGTTTTGATTATAATGAAAATACATTTCTTTTATGAAATGCTTTGGTAAACATTGTTTTATCATGTTTTGTTTTTGGGAACAAATTTCGCAACTCTTTCAAATCAAAAGGATTTACTCTGAAAATATTTTAAAAGCATAAATGAAAATTGGTCTTTTCTAGCCGAGATTTTGGGGATGTCACAGTTGGTATCAGAGCATTAGTTTAAGCCAGCTAGGAATTTATAGGATTTCTAGACTTAAACTTAGAATGCTAAGTGAAGTTTTGAGATGTGTGTCTGTTATGTTTTAGGCACGAGCACTAGTATATTTTAGGAAAGTTGCCTAAAATGCTTTATGTGCTAAATGTTATATGTTGCCATATATGATATTATTTGTTCGGATCTATGGTCTGTTGCCGACCGGATCTAAATACCTTATGTGTGTAGGATTCTAAGCGTGCGTCTACGATATTAGAACTAGCATATAAACATTTCGGAGTGATAAGGATGATTTGAATACCTATCGTGATTGAGGATCTAATTTCGCCTTATTCGGTGTGTAGATCAAAATGGTGAGAACAAGAAGTGGAGTTGGAAATGCTGATGAAAACAGGAATCAACCACCAGTGATTGAACAAGTACCTGTCGTAGCAGCAGCACCTGAGCCAATAACCATGGCTGGTGTGCAAATGATGATTCAGACGATGTTGGGTCGTCAGATGGATGAAACTAGACAGTTGCTTCAACAGAATCGTGAAGAACTGTCAATTCGTGTTGAAGAGCCCGAATTAAATGAAGGGCACTCAGAAGGTGGAAACTTCAGTGGGTTTGTTGGTCAAGCCAACCCACCGATAGTTAGGCAAGATAACCATGATGGAAGGAATGATGGAATGGGATGCAAGTACAAGGACTTTCTAACTTGCAAACCATCGACCTTCAATGGAAAGGAGGATCCGATTGGGGTTATGGATTGGATCTCCGAAATGGAGTTAACCTTCATGACTTGTGGTTGCAGAGGCAAGTTGCAGACTATCTATGCAGTGCGTCAGTTCTGAGGTGGAACCGTTCGTTGGTGGAACACTCTAGGGAAGACGTTAAGCCCTAATGAGCCACTGAAGTTGTCATGGGCAGAGTTCTTGGTGCAGTTCAAGCGCAAGTTATGCTCGGCTCAAAATCTGTTGGAACTAGAGAACATGTTTCTGACATTGACGAAAGGCAACATGTCAGTTGATGAATACACCAATAACTTCACCGATAAGATGGAGTTTGCTTTGCGCATCGTTCCAGATGAGCTGACAAAGGTGGATCGGTATGCGAAGGGACTCCCATGGGAGTACGAGGTGCCAGTACGTCAGGCACTTACTCTAGAGGCAGCTATCTGGGCTGCCAAGTCTGTTGAGAACATGATTAAGGGAAGAACCACCGACAAGGTTGAGGTTGGTGAGAAAAGAAAGTTTGAGGGAACATCTGGTTCCGGTAAGAAAGGCAAATTTTCGAAATCTGATTTGAAAAAGTTTGGAGGAAAGGGAGGCGAAGCGAAGTGGTGTGATAAGTGTAAGAAAAAGCACTTTGGGAAATGTAGCGAGGATGTAACCTGCTACAAGTGTGGAAAGGTCGGACATTTTGCCAATGAATGTCCGAACAACAAAAGGATGTGTTTTGGTTGTAATGAAGAGGGGCATATTTTGAAAGACTGTCCGAAGAAGAAGGAGGTAGCTAGGCCCAACATTCCACCAAAGCCGAAGGCGAGAGCCTTCCAGATGACACTTAAGGTCGCGAAAGATGAAGCTGATGTCGCTTCAGGTACCTTTCTCGTAAACAAATTACCTGCTCAAATTTTGTTTGATTCTGGAGCCAACTACTCCTTTATTTCGCATGAGTTTGGTAGAAAGCTAGCTTTGCCTGTTGATAGACTAGATAATGCTTTATTAGTCGAAGTAGCTAGTGGCAAGTTTGTACCTGTTAGTCATCGTATGAAAGACATCTTAAATGATCTGAATGGGAATAAGTTCCACGAGGAATTATTGCCTATCGAACTAAATGGTTTCGACATCGTGTTGGGAATGGATTGGCTTAGCGCCAATGATGCCGAAATTTTATGCAAGAAGAAGATAGTTAAACTAAACCCGCCTGGGAAGGATTCATTTATGGTGTATGGGGACAAACGCAGAGTGAATTCTGGAATCATTTCTCTAATGAAAGCCAGAAAGTGTTTGACCAAGGGATGTACATCATATTTAGCATTCGTGATTGATGCTAAGAAGGAAAGGAAGGTGATGCAGAGTATTCCAGTGGTGTGTGATTATCCGGAAGTGTTTCCCGAGGATCTTCCTGGATTACCACCTGATAGACAAGTAGAGTTCAGAATAGACTTGTTACCAGGAACCACGCCAATAGCAAAAGCACCTTATCGATTAGCACCGACGGAGATGAAGGAGCTGATGATGCAACTTCAGGAGTTATTGGACAAAGGTTTCATTAGACCTAGTTCATCGCCCTGGGGAGCTCCGGTGTTATTTGTGAAGAAGAAAGATGGAAGTATGAGAATGTGCATCGATTACAGAGAGCTGAACAAGGCAACAATAAATAATAGATATCTGTTGCCGAGGATTGATGACCTATTTGATCAATTGCAAGGTTCGAGCTATTACTCGAACATCGATCTAAGGTCAGGATATCATCAGTTGAAAGTAAGAGAGCAAGATTTCGAGAAGACTACATTCAGAACTAGATATGGACACTACGAGTTCTTGGTGATGTCGTTTGGACTAACCAATGCTCCGGCAGCATTCATGGATTTGATGAATAGGGTTTGTAATCCTTTCCTTGATAAATCCGTGATAGTGTTCATAGACGACATTCTGATTTACTCGAAAAGCTAGGAGGAGCATGGCAGACACTTGCGAGAAGTGCTAGAAGTTTTGAAGAAGGAGAAGTTGTATGCAAAGTTCTCCAAATGTGATTTTTGGATTCATGAAGTCCAATTCTTGGGTCATGTGGTCAACCAAGAAGGAATAATGGTTGATCCAGCGATGATCGAAGCTGTGATGAAGTGGGAACAACCGAAAAGTCCCACGGAGATTCGAAGCTTTTTAGGATTAGCCGGATATTACCGAAGGTTTATCCAAGGCTTTTCTTCGATTGCTACTCCATTAATAGCTTTGACCCACAAAGGAGCTACTTATGCTTGGAGTGATAAGCATAAAGAAGCATTCGAGAAGCTAAAGAAGAAGCTATGCGAGGCACCGATACTTTCTCTACCCGATGGAGTTGAAGACTTTGCTATTTATAGCGATACGTCTGGGATTGGATTGGGTTGTATTTTGACCCAAAGAGAAAAGGTGATAGCATATGCGTCTCGACAGCTGAAGGAACATGAAAAGAACTACCCTACTCATGATTTGGAGTTGGCAGCGGTAGTTTTCGCTCTGAAAATATGGAGGCATTACTTCTATGGCACGAAGTGCAAACTTTTTACTGATCATAAGAGTCTCCAATATCTCTTTAATCAGAAGGAATTGAATGTGAGGCAACGACGCTGGCTAGAATTACTTAAAGACTACGACTGCGAGATACTTTACCACCCCGGTAAAGCTAATGTTGTTGCTGATTCTCTCAGTCGGAAAGTCAATCTTGAAAGGAAAAGGCCAAGAGCGTTGAGAATTGAAATTGTCTCGACCATTGTGGAAAGTATAAAGAAAGCTCAAGAGGAAGCTTCTGAGAAAAATGACCGAAAGGAGGAACGTTTGGGTAAAACGTTGGTGTTTGGTACAAATGGTCATGGACTGAAGGTATTCCAAGATCGTATTTGGGTACCTAAGTCAGGAGGAATTAGGGATCTTCTGATGGAAGAGGCTCACAAGACCATGTACTCGATTCATCCTAGTAGCACTAAAATGTATAGGGACCTGAAACCCTACTACTGGTGGCCGACGATGAAGCTTGATGTTGCAAAGTATGTGGCTAAGTGTGTGACTTGTGCGAGAGTAAAGACACAACATCAGAAACCTTATGGGAGTTTAGAACCATTGCGTGTGCCTATGGGTAAGTGGGAAGACATTGCTATGGATTTTGTCACTAAACTGCCCAGAACAAAGAATGGTGACGACATGATTTGGGTGGTCGTTGATCGAATCACTAAGAGTGCGCATTTCATAGCAGCCAAGGAGAAATGGTCTATGGAGAAGCTTGCAAATTCTTACGTGAAGGAAATTGTGAGGCTTCACGGTGTTCCGTTAGCGATTGTATCGGATCGTGATAGTCGTTTCACCTCAAGGTTTTGGAAAAGTCTACAAGAGGAAATGGGTACCAAGTTATGTTTAAGCACAGCTTACCATCCGCAGACTGATGGTCAGAGTGAAAGAACGATACAAACACTTGAAGATATGCTGAGAGCATGTACCTTGGAATTCCTAGGTAATTGGGATGAACATTTACCATTGGTAGAATTTTCCTATAACAATAGCTTCCACTCGAGCATTAAGATGGCACCTTATCAAGCTTTGTATAGACAGAAGTGTCGTACACCGTCTTGTTGGCTTGAGGCTGGGGAAAAGCAGTTTATGGGACCGAAGATGGTTCATCAAACTGCTGAAAAGTTGAAAATAATTAGGGAAAGAATGTTAGCAGCTCAAGATCGTCAAAAGAGCTATGCTGACAAGAAGCGAAGACCGATGACTTTTGAGGTTGGAGATTCGGTTTTGCTTAAAGTCTCGCTGTGGAAGGGACTTATAAGATTTGGTAAAAGGGGAAAGTTGAGTCCAAGGTTTATTGGACCGTTTAAAGTTCTTCAGAGGGTTGGGAACCAAGCTTACAAGCTCGAATTACCCGAAGAATTGAATGGAATTCACAACACTTTTCATGTGTGTTATTTGAGGAAGTTCACGGGAGAAGTTCCCGATATAATTCCAATTTCTGAATTGAGAATTGATGAGAACAAAAGCTTGATTGAAGAACCAGAGGCAATTGTTGACCGAAAGACTAAGAAGTTGCGACGCAAAATGGTTGGGTTAGTGCTTGTCCGATGGAAACACGCGAATGAGCCGAATCTCACCTGGGAGACGGAGAGAGACATGTTGAGTCGCTATCCGCATTTGTTTGATGATGTGTGATTCCGGGGACGGAATCATTCTAAGGTGGAGAGAATTGTAACGCATGTGTTTCCGGGCTTGCCTTTTTTTAGCAATGTAATAGTCTAGGTTAACCTCTGTAACCCGTTTTGAAATAATAAAGATTGTATTATTTAAGTAATGTGTGTTTTGTGCTTAATTGCTTAATTATGTGGTTTGATTAATTAAGAATAAAAATAAGCATCAAAATTATAGTGTAAAATAAACTTGATATCATTGGTTAATGTTGTAGTAGATGAAACGAGGTTTCCAAATATATATAGAACGCCCAAATCTGACTTCGTATGAGGAAGTTATGATTTATCGAAGTTTCGGCTTAGCGGTATGCAGCCTGTTATACTCGATTTGAGATCGAGCGGTTTTTAGCCGAAACAATCTAAACTAGGATCGAAGGTCTCGTTGTTGGTATCGAAGCGATAAAAAGATAGGTGAGAACGGACGTCAAACGAAGAAGTTATGAATTTATAACGAAGTTTTTCTGTCCCGGCCTATTAAAAATAAATAATAAAAATAAATTTAAAATTAGCCAACGGAGTCTAAACGAAAGTTGTAGAGCGTAGTCTCACCTTCGCGTGGATATAAAGAACGTCAAAAACGAAGTTCTTATGATGAAGATATGAATTTCCGAAGTTTATTAAATAATTTGTATTTAATTTTAATTGGAAAGTCCGGTATTATCCGAAGGGGAGTCAGCAATCTGATCCGAAGTACGCCCCGCGTACTCGTGTATGCCCCGCGTACACCGAAGATGTCGACACTCGCAGCATGTGGCTTCAGATGCGTAAGCAGTGACGTTTTTCGGACCAGTACGCCCTGCGTACTTCGAGGCTCCAGCCTCCTATAAATAGGATCCGAAGCCAGCTGATTCTTTTGTTCATTTTCTTTCTTCTCTCTCCCGTTTTGCATCGTTTTGCGTGCCAGAAATACCCCGAATCCCCGGTATTATTCTCGAGCCGCGAGGCAAGTCCCAAGATCCCGAAGATCCCGAGAAGTGCGGTTCCCGAGCCGAAGCTCTGCCCGCGAGAAGTTCGATTTTTGAAGAGATCTTCCAGATCTGCGGAGGATTACTACTTTTGCAAGTCGTGGTGCTGTCTGATCCTTTTCTGGTCAAGTGAGTGTATACTACCTTTCATAAACACGATAATAATACAAGTATGGTTTGAGTGTATTAAGTATATTGTTGTTTATATGTGTGAATGTGTATTCACTTTCTTCTATCTCATAGATATGATTTATTCTCTACTAAATATGTGTTATGTGTGTGTGCCTCATCTGTTATGTGGAATATGTATTGATTAAAGCATGCTATACAGGTTTTCAAAACTATGTATAAAAATGTATATTTTATCTACTAATATGTTGGGTAGAACATGGGTAGATAGTTGGTGTGTAATAAAACAGATGAGAGGCCTCGTTGTTGTTTGATTTAGTCATATAGCGGAGTTTAGATGACGACCATGGACTTTTCTAGATAGTCTTGTGGAAACATTAGCAGGTTTGCCACCTGTAGGTGTTAATGAACTTGGGTGTTCATTCGTTGTACTCCATCCCCCTCATGGTTGCCTTATTTGACTTATATTGCTGAGGAACCCCCGAAGCATGTGTTGTCGCCCCGATGAAATATTCTTAGACTAGGTCCCTTATGTTAGTTGTTTCAGGGACATTAAGTGAGAATAACGGGAATGGGTAATTGGGTTATTGTTGGTTGGTGAAAAAATAAATATGATTATTTATTGTGGGTTAAAAACCCTATATGCTCACCAGGCTCCCAAGCCTGACCCACTCAGTTTTATTTGTATTACAGGAAGTGGCACGAGGGCATAAGATGGATGAACCATCAAGTTGTTTTGTTTAGAAGTCTATATATGTTTATATTTGTTGAATGACTTGTAATGTTATCGTTTATGCTTATTGGTCTGTATCGGAACATGACACCCCGAGTTTTGATTATAATGAAAATACATTTCTTTTATGAAATGCTTTGGTAAACATTGTTTTATCATGTTTTGTTTTTGGGAACAAATTCCGCAACTCTTTCAAATCAAAAGGATTTACTCTGAAAATATTTTAAAAGCATAAATGAAAATCGGTCTTTTCTGGCCGAGATTTTGGGGATGTCACATGGGACCACCTTAGGGACTAGTAAACACTTATAATGAAGTTTTATAACCATATATGATTGTATGAGGGTTTATAAGGCTATACAAGAGGGTGTATGGCCAAAATACACACTATATGTGTGTGTGCGGCCAGGTGTGCGGCCTAGTGTGCTGCTAGCACATGTGTACGGCCCTGTGTGTGGCCATGTGTGCTGCCAGGTGGTGTGTGCTGCCATGTGTGTGGCCAGATGATGATCTTGGTGTTCTTGGTATCTTTTATGAAGATCTTCAAGGAGAATGGATGATACTTGAGAGGATTTTCGTGTTCTATGCTTGAAGAAGTGAAGGAAGGGTTCAAGAATGATCTAAGTGTGGCATATATAGGTGGAGTGTGCGGTTGGGAAGGTGTGAGGCCGCAAACAAGAGTGTGTGGCCGCAGACTCAAGTGTATGGCCGCACACTCCATGTGTTGGAGTGTTTGGCCCGGTTTTGATTCCCACACTTCGAGTTAACCCTTCTTAACACTCCTACCTTGATTATATCACATTTAGAACGCTTCATTAGACTCTAAAGGGTATTACCGTATAGTAAAATAAGTCTAATATTGGAAAGAATTGAAGAGTGCATGCGAGAAGTTTTTCGGGTTGTCACAAGGTATAAGGTTTCGCCACTCTTAACTTCCAAGTTCTTATCCATCCCTCTCAGGGATTCACCTACCACATTTTCAGGTTTCAAAGCGTCTAGCTGAGCCTCCTTAATTTGCGTGGACAAGTTTGAATGGATAGTTAGAGTCAAAGATTTGACTCTACGACCAGAGTATTCATTCCGACTTAGGGCGTCAGCTACTACGTTGGCTTTACCCGAATGATAACGAATTTTGCATTCGTAATCACTGAGTAGTTCGACCCGCCGTTATTGTCTCATGTTGAGCTCCTTCTGGTCGAAAATATGTTGTAGACTTTTGTGGTCGGTAAAGATCGTGCTTTTTGTACCATACAGGTAGTGTCTCTAGATCTTCAGAGCAAACACAACTGCTCCTAGTTCAAGATCGTGGGTGGTGTAGTTAACCTCATGTGTCTTTAGCTGCCTCGAGGCGTAGGCAATGACCTTACCTCGTTGCATCAGGACACATCTGAGTCCTTGATTTGACGCATCGTAATAGACAACAAAGTTTTCTATCCCTTCGGGGAGGGATATTATTGGTGCGGTGCACAAGGCTCGCTTGAGTGTTTGGAATGCTCTTTCCTGTTTCTCTTCCCACTCAAAGGCTACACCCTTCTGGGTCAATGTTGTAAGAGGTTTTGCTATGTGGGAGAAGTTCTGAATGAACCCGCGATAGTAGCCAGCGAGACCTAGAAATTGACGAAATTTTGTAGGTGTCTTCGGTGCTGACCAGTTCTCAATGGCCTTGATTTTGGAAGGGTCCACATGTATTCCCTCTTCACTAACAACGTGGCCCAAGAATTCGACTCTTCGAATCCAAAATTCGCACTTAGAGAACTTCGCGTAGAGCTTCTCTGATCGTAATGTTTCCAAGACTCTTCGGAGATGTTGACTATGTTCTTCCTTGCTTCTAGAGTAGATGAGTATGTCATCGATGAAGACGATGGCAAACTGATCCAAGTAAGGATGACACACCCTATTATTTAAATCCATGAATACTGCAGGCGCATTATGTCACACCCCGAAAACCGAAGGCGGAAACATTTCCAGGGTTGACTCCACGTTGAGTATCAAATCCAATGCACATAGTAAGTAAGTAAAACAACCATTACATTACATTAAGAAAAGTTTTACACTTGTTTCAAAAGTACAATTATACAGTTGTGATACATAGTAAATGATAACAAAACGAGCGGATCTTCGGAGTACTCCATCCTGAACAAAAACGATCTTCAGGTACCTGTTCTAACGTTGACCTGAGAACACAAGCGGTTTGAAAATCAGCATAACGCTAGTGAGTTCATAAGCGGTTTCTGTTTTGTGAAAATGTTCGAGTTTCCATTCTGTTTCTGAAAATGTTACACACACCAAGAAAATCCCACATTTTCTTAATAAGGTTGGTTTTTGTTCTCAACATGTAAAGTAAAGTTGTACACTGAAAACACGTTTACTCTTGTGAAAATGTACAGTTATGTTATCTGGTTTGTTAAACTATTCTGGTTACGTACCAATGTATTCCCAGGAAAGTCCCATACTTTCCTAATTGTGTTTTACCAACTGTAAAAGATGTAAAGTTATCCGGTTTGTTACACTTTTCCAGTTATGTAAACGTTTTCCCCAGGAAAGCCCCATGCTTTCCTGAATGTTGGTTATCAATGTAAAAGATGTATTCTGAAACCTGGTTATCTTGTAAAATGTGTTAAGTTATTCATTATTACTATTAAGTAAATCACTGTTATCCTAATTGCGAGTTCCATAACCATATGATAGACTAGATATGGCAATAAGTAGTCCACATCACCTTATGACTTTCATCACCCTTGAACCATTTCGGTTCGGCTGTAGCTAGCATCCAGGTGTGGGGTAGTCAGCCCCGTATAGATCTATACACTCAAGTCATGCTCTCTAATCCCAGAGATTCTGGTTACGGGTGTAGTCCTCCACTCGCGTATCTCTGTGGAGTGTTCGCCGAGGACATGTCTCCAATCATACAGGACTAACAAATTTACTAGTAATAATATGATACTCCTCCACTCGCATATCTCTGTGGAGTGTTACCGAGGACAAGTAGTGTACAAGTTTGATGTTTCAAATGTTCTAATGACATGATTTTAACTGATAAAATGTAGAAACCATTTGTGAAATATATAAAACATAACAGTTTATAAACCCATTTCACAAATAATATATTTACTTGATCTGCATGTTCAAACGGTTATCAGTTGTATCAATCAGTGTTAAAAGCATATAAAATGTGAAACACACACACGAAAACAAGTTTTGAGTACAAGTAATCCCTTGTAATTTGCTTGTGTTCCCCCCTGAAAACAATGAAAAACAGTGAAAAGGGTAGGGGTACGAACTCACTAGGCTAGGAAATGCGACGATTTCGGACACTAAACGTTGGTTCGGGGCTTGATTACTCGCGATGTCCCTATGTAAAATGCAATAATGTCCATATATATCTAATTAGATTTACAATCACTAATTAGATGGAACATTACACTCCAATGAGGTTAAACACCTCAAAACGAGTGTTTGGAGTGACCCGGGTGACATCTACGGACGTGTAATGGTACGAGGGACTTGGGATTTGAGTTTACTCCCCAAGAGTAAACATTTTAGGGAGTTTACTGCCATAAAACCCATACACACATGAGTTCACAGCCGTGAACTCATGTTTGGGTGGTTTTGAGTGTTTAATGGCTTGTTTGGACATGGGGATTGCTAGAATGAATTTCTCAAATGCCTTGGAATGGGTTAAATGGACTTATACCATTTTAAAGGGAGTTCATGGCTGTAAAATTGGAGTCTACGGCCGTAAACTCTCCCATGTACATGTATATTTATTTTAAGGCTTTTAGAACAATCACATGTGATTCTAGTTAATTTTCCAAGGCTTGATATCACTTCAAGGCATCAAATAACACCTAATTAGTAGTTTACGGCCCATGAGTATGTGCTATGGCTGTAAACTCTTATATGTGGTGTTTTGTTATGTTTAAGACCCCCAAACTATTTTTAGATGGTTCTAGGATTTTCCACAAGGCTATTGGTTAAGTTTCAAGGGATTCTAACATGTCTAAAGGAGTTTACTCTCCATGTTTGAGGGATTTACGGCTCAAGCACATGCCTTGGCCGTAAACTCATGTTTACCCCTCAAAATCTAAGTTTAAGGTGTTTCAAGTTGTAACACCGTAAATTTTCAAAATAATTTTTCTTTTTCAAAATCACATAATGTATCAAATCACAAATCAAAATCCATAATCAATACTGTTTTCAAAAACAATTCCCAAGATCTCTACACATAATAAACTCCATCGGTGTGTGTATGTACGTGTCAAGCCGTCGCCTTCCCACGGTCCTCGTTGGTACCTGAGACATCAAACATGACAACTGTAAGCATAAATGCTTAGTGAGTTCCCCAAAATACCACATACCACAAATACGCCACTCAAGGCTAAATCCGACCCTCTGGTCTAGATGTCTCAGCGGGACTCTCCAGTCTTGCAGCTCGTTGGACCCTCCGGTCCAGTCACAGCTCATTGGGCCCTCCGGCCTGGTCAGAATCGTTGGACCCTCTGGTCCGGTCTACAAAATCATACCGCATACATATAACACATAGCACGTAATCTGATACATAGCAAATAATCTCATAAATAACACATAAGACCCTCTGGTCAACTCATAATACCACTCAAGGTAGCGTATAGTGAGAAGACTCACCTCGCGTGTCTCGGTAACTCGTAAATCTCTTAACCACTAGTGATCGATCTCCCGAGCTATCGTCTACAACACAAGTGTATTTCTACTTAATACTACTTGACTCTGGCTGACTAATACCACGAAGTCAAACCAGTCAACACTGGTCAACGGTCAACGGTCAATGGTCAACCCGACTCGCCGAGTCTGGCGTGGACTCGCCGAGTTCCTACGGAAACTCGATCCCTCTGAATCTTTTCCGACTCACCGAGTCACTCACCCGACTCGGTTACTCAACCCCTGGTTCGTAATCGTTGAACAACCCGCACCAACTCGCCGAGTCTGGGGAATGGACTCGGCGAGTGTATTCCATGCACAACCCCAAACGACCTTCTGAGGTCAGATCCACTTCACTAATTCATAGATCCAGTCTCCTTAAGCTTACTGACCACGTAAAGTCCAAGTCTTGATGCTCATCAAGCATTGAATAGCTCATGAATGGTGTTTTAGCCTCAAATACATTGATCCCAAGCCAAAACCTCAATGGATGCATATAACCTCAATAGCCTTCTCCTGAGCTCCTCACTGCGTCCTACTCACTCTCAAAGTACCTCATAGCAGCAGCGATCTCCTAAGCTAAGGCATCACAAATTAGGCCCACTCTAGTCCTAATAGGAATACCTAGCCTCTCTAACATGCACAACATAATATCTCATAACTCATAACATATAATGTAAGGGTATTTTGGGGATTCACCATTCGGGCGCTGGCTGACCGTACACACCATCCACTCTGCTCGCTTCCAAAACTTCTTTTTCTTTTTAGAAAATTTGTAGTTTTGGTTGTAAAATTTCTCAAATCCTCGGTTTGAGTTCAAATACGCCCGAAGGTGCATCCGAATTCCTCAAACCAAGGCTCTGATACCAACTTGTAACACCGTAAATTTTCAAAATAATTTTTCTTTTTCAAAATCACATAATGTATCACATCACAAATCAAAATCCATAAGCAATACTGTTTTCAAAAACAATTCCCAAGATATCTACACATAATAAACTCCATCGGTGTGTGTGTGTGTACGTGTCAAGCCGTCGCCTTCCCACGGTCCTCGCAGGTACCTGAGACATCAAACACAACAACTATAAGCATAAATGCTTAGTGAGTTCCCCAAAATACCACATACCACAAATACGCCACTCAAGGCTAAATCCGACCCTCTGGTCTAGATGTCTCAGCGGGACCCTCCAGTCCCGCAGCTCATCGGACCCTTCGGTCCAATCACAGCTCATTGGGCCCTCCGGCCCGGTCAGAATCGTTGGACCCTCTGGTCCGGTCTACACAATCATACCGCATACATATAACACATAGCACGTAATCTCATACATAGCAAATAATCTCATAAATAACACATAAGACCCTCTGGTTAACTCATAATACCACTCAAGGTAACGTATAGTGAGAAGACTCACCACGCGTGTCTCGGTAACTCGTAAATCTCTTAACCACTAGTGCTTGATCTCCCGAGCTATCGTCCTCCTACAACACAAGTGTATTTCTACTTAATACTACTTGACTCTGGCTGACTAATACCACGAAGTCAAACCAGTCAACACTGGTCAACGGTCAACCCGACTCGCCGAGTCTGGCGTGGACTCGCCGAGTTTCTACGGAAACCTGATCCCTCTGAATCTCTTCCGACTCACCGAGTCACTCACCCGACTCCGTTACTCAACCCCTGGTTCGTAATCGTTGAACAACCCGCACCAACTCGCCGAGTCTGGGGAATGGACTCGGCGAGTGCATTCCATGCACAACCCCAAACGACCTTCTGAGGTCAGATCCGCTTCACTAATTCATAGATCCAGTCTCCTTAAGCTTATTGACCACGTAAAGTCCAAGTCTTGATGCTCATCAAGCATTGAATAGCTCATGAATGGTGTTTTAGCCTCAAATACATTGATCCCAATCCAAAACCTCCATGGATGCATATAAAGCTTTGGCAATGAGGTGCTCTGGACCTCTATGGGTCCAGATCCAGGACCTTAACTCACTAAGGGACCATGAGGACACTAGATCTAGCCACAAATGGGTTCAAAAGCCCTAAATCTACATGAACATCACAATAACAGAGAATGATTCGAGATTGTACCTCAGTTGTGATGTTCTGGACCTCAAATCTGCAAGAATCCACCCCTCTCTTGCTTCCTCTTGGCTAGATCTCCTCTTTCCTTGCTAGACAACAACTCCAAGTTTAATAATGGCTCCCTCCCTCACTTGAATCACTCAAACGCTCTAGGGTTTCACTCTGGGGACTGATGAGTGCAAATGATGGCCAGAAGGCCCTTTAAATACTCCTCAAACCCGAGAAATTAGAGTTTCATTAAACAGCGTGGACTCGCCGAGTCCACTCTTGGACTCGCCGAGTCCGGACGCGAACCCGCCTCCAAATCCGCGATCATACTCGGCGAGTCTAGGCTCCAACTCGCCGAGTCTCCTCACAAAGTACCAAAAAAATAATAATAATAATACCTGGGAATCCGGGCTGTTACACAAGTCCGGGTTTGTAAGCCTCAAGGTCGTATCTAAGTCCCAACAATGATTTGGAAGGGTTTAATGGCTCCAAAACCCCATATTTATGTGTTTACGGCCCAAGCATATGCCTTGCCTATAATCGCTTGTTCCAGGTCCTAAATCATAGTTTAAACATGGATTTGAAGGCTAAAGAGGTTGAATAACAAGTTAGGAATGTTACCTCTTTGATTTGGAACCTTAAACCTTTGATTTTGGACCTTGATTTGTGGATGAGGAGAGAGGTTAGAGAGAGAGTAATGAGAGAGAGCCAAAAGCCTCAAATGGAAGCTTAGAACACTTTAAATAGTGTTCGGGAATTGGACATGGTGAAATTCTACCCGATACCGGCTTTAGACGGGGCTTTTGGTCGCACCCGACCAAGTTGCCGTAACCCGATATGGTCGATTCTAGAAATGTTCCAATCACTAGAATGGGGTGTTAGAATGATTTCTATATGCATTAAGACACCCATTAAGTCATTTTAGATCAATATAAGTTAATGACTTAATTAAACGACGAAATCGGAATCGGATTTGGAAACGACGATTGGTTGATCGAAATGGATTACGAAAAGGGTTACAAGTAATGATACGAAATTTCGGGTTGTTACACATTAGTTAATCCAAACGGCATCACCACGAATTCGTAGTGTCCATAACGAGTTCGGAAGGCTGTCTTGGGAACATCCTCCTCTAACACTCGTAGTTGGTGATATTCGGATCGTAGATCTATCTTCGAGAAGTAGTTGGCTCCATGAAGTTGATCAAATAAATCGTCAATGCGGGGCAAGGGATAACGGTTTTTAATGGGATGCATGTTGAGTTCTCTGTAGTCGATGCACATACGAAATGATCCATCTTTCTTCTTGACGAACAAGACCGGTGCTCCCCATGGTGAGAAGCTTGGCCTAATGAATCCCTTCTTGAGAAGTTCGTTAAGTTGACTGGAAAGTTCCTGCATCTCTGTCGGTGCCAAACGATAAGGAGATTTGGCTACTGGAGTAGCCCCTGGCACTAAGTCGATTCTGAACTCGACTTGGCGTTGTGGTGGTAATCCGGGAAGTTCTTCTAGAAAGATTTCGGGAAAGTCGCGTACTTCGGGGATGTTTTGAATGTCTTTTACTTCTTGACTCGTATCCACGATGTGAGCGAGGAATGCATGATATTCCTTTCGTAAGCACTTCTGGGCTTGGATGCACTAAATGATGCGAAGGCTTATACTAGGTCTGTCGCCGTAGATAACTAAGGTTTCGTTGTTAGGAAGGTTAAGACGGAATGCTTTCTCAAAGCACATGATGTCGGCGCGAAGAAGACTCAACCAATCCATGCCGATAATAACGTCGAAACATTTAATTGGGACCTACATGAGGTCTATCTTGAAAGTATGACCATCTAAAGTTAAAGTACAACCTACATATATGCAGTTAGTACTTTCCGTTTTCCTGTTTTCCATTTCTACCGTGAATGATTTATCTAATGCACATGGTTTTTGTTTAATTAGGTGAGCAAATTTATGACTTACAAAACTTTTCTCTGCTCCACTGTTGAAAAGTATGCAAGCATATGAGTTATCGAGGAGAAACGTACCAGTAACTATCATAGGATCAGCTACTGCTTCCTCATGGCCCATGGCCATAACTCTTCCTACTCCGCCAGCCATCCCCACCTTAGGGCAGTTCCTCTTATAGTGGCCCACCTCGCCACAACCGTAGCAAGCTTGGCCCACACCGGCGTTAGGGACTTGGGCGGTTGGCCCTGCTGGAGTCTTGCAGAAACGAGTTGTATGCCCATTCCTGTTGCAGTTAAAGCACTGCATCTCCTTGCAAGGTCCGTGGTGATGGAAGTTGCATTTGTTGCACTTCGGAAGATTTCCAACATAAGTTTTTGCTGGTAAGGGGTTTGTAGGGACAACAAGGGTTACTCTGGCAGCATTGATTGCCACAAGTTGTTGTCTCTTTGAGGACTCTTGCGAAGCTCCTCTTTTCCTCTTGTTCCACCCCTTCTTCTTGTTGTCGTTGTTGTCTCCCTTTTGTGGCTGGGGTGTAGGGATTGTCGGGTTCTAGTGTTTCCCGTGATCTATTAAAGATTGTGCCAGCTCCTTGGCTGTCACACCCCGAAAACCAAAGGCGGAAACGTTCCCGGGGTTGACTCCACGTTGAGTATCAAATCCAATGTACATAGTAATCACAGTAAACAACCATTACATTACATATATATGAAAGTTTACATTTGGTTCAAAAGTAAATTGTAAAAAAGTTATACATATATCATATGAATAAAAGAGACGAGTCTTCCATGCACTCCGTCTTCACCAAAAGATATCACCGGGTACCTGTCTAACTTGGACCTGAGAATACAAGCAGTTTGAAAATCAGCATAAAGCTGGTGAGTTCATAAGCGGTTTTGTTTTGTCAAAATATATCGGTTTCCTTTAGTTTTCTGAAAAGGTTTGATATCCAACAAAATCCCATATTTTCTTATGTAAAGTAGTTAAGTTATCTTTCATTACAGTTCTGTTACAAGTTATAAGTTAACCCCAGGAAAATCCCATATTTTCCTAAATGCAAGATTGATTGAATAACACAGAGTATAGTTTAATATACAAAACTATAATTTAGACGAACTGTAGATAGAAAGTATTTTGAAAACCTTGGGACTAACATCCCGAACCAATTATAAGATAATTCGATAAAGACCATGGGATCACTATCCCGAAAATAGATGTAAGATAGCTTGATAAAAACCATGGGATCACTATCCCGAAACTAGATATATGATAGATTGATAAAATCATGGGATTATCATCCCGTATAAGATTTAGTTTCAAAACCATGGGATTACCATCCCGAACGAGATATAGACACAAGATCATGGGATTATCATCCCGAACGAGATATAGACACAAGATCATGGGATTATCATCCCGAACGAGATATAGACACAAGATCATGGGATTATCATCCCGAACGAGATATAGACATAAAACCATGGGATTACCATCCCGAACGAGATATAGATAGAAGACCATGGGATTATCATCCCGAACAAGATTTAGATTCTAAACAAATCCTAGCTGTGAATAATTTTATATTAATACGTATTGTGAGTCGGGTAACCATACTGATACGACAACGAGACCTCCTTGACGTTAGTCAGACGTCGGACGATATACAGAATTTGTCACCCCAGGCGTGCCCGCCTAACTGTAGCTAGCAGTTAAGGTGTGGGATTATCAGTCCCGAATAGATCTATTCACAAATTCCTCGCTCTCCCTCCAGGAGACTCTGGTTACACTTCCAGAGAGGATTTACTTGATCATCCATAAAGGGTAGTGACTATCTCACAAGCTAGTATTAAACTATTCATAGGATTCTCATACGATACCAGGCATACAAAGATTTTAAGACATGATACAGTGAAAATAGTTACATACAAGAAACTATTTGGCAATACATTCAAATGATACGGAGATAAACTGAATCAGACATAGTTTATCAAATAATTTTATACAGATATCAGTACATGATATAAAGAGAAATATAGAACCCCAAATTATTCCCATAATAATTTGATTAGTTTGGTTATTTTCTTAACTAAATTCCATTTAGTTGAAATTGATAAATCATTCCTTATGCTCAACATAATACATAAGGAGTAAAAGAGTTTATAAGTTTGCCAGATATTATTCGAAATACATCAATGTTATAATTTGAAAACAGTTATAGTTTGCTTGTATTCCCCCCTGAAAACATTGAAAAACACGGAAAAAGGCATAGGGGTATGAACTCACCGGACGAGAAATGTGTCGATTTGGACGCTAAGAGTTGATCCGAGACTTGTATATACACGAGGTTCCTAATTATAATGTAAAGATACACATTTGTATCTAATTAGGACTTAGTTTATTTATATGTTAGGGACACTTGCTTCAAGTCGCGAAAACACTCCGATACAAGTGTTTGGAGGGACCCGGGTGGCGTTTAAGGACGTGAAATGACACTAGGGACTTGGGACTTGAGATTACTCCCCATGAGTAAACTAATATAAGAGTTTTGGTCTAAAACACCCATTCCCCATGAGTTTACGGCCGTAAACTCATGGTGGGTGTGGTTTATGGTGCTAAATGACTTCAAACACTTAGGGGATAATTTCTAGAGTTGGTTTAAGGACTTGAAATGATTTCAAAACATCAAATAGACCCTCTTATGGGAGTTTACGGCCTAGCATGGCCTCATGGCCGTAAACTCCTATTTTGTCATGAAAATTTTGTCAAATGGAGCTAGAACAAATCACATGTGATTAATAGAATTATTTCAAGGCCTAACATGAGTTTGTATGGGACATTTGAGGGGTTTATGGAGTTTACGGCCTATGAGACCCCCACATGGCCGTAAACTCTTCTGTAGGGTGATACAATATGATTTAAGGCTTAAAACTTGCATGGAAGGGCTTCTAAAATTCATCTAAGGGCTTTAGGGGTGTTTAGTTAGCATTCTAACACCATGAATCAAGGAGTTTACGGCCCAAGAACAAGTCTTGGCCGTAAACTCATAGAAATCCCTCAAATAATGTGTTTAAGGTCCTTAAACTATTTTTGGTTGGTCCTTTGATTTATTCCAAGGCTTTTGGTGGTGTTGGATGGCTTTCTAACACCTTAGAATTGAATTTATGCCATGTTTTGAGGAGTTTACGGCCCAAGCACATGCCTTGGCCGTAAACTCACCTAAATCCCCCAAAAATCATGTTTCAAGTGTCCAAATGCTAGAATCAATATTCTAAAAATCATATCTAAGCCATACTAGTGATTTGGAAGGGTTTAAGGTCAAGAAAACCCTAATAATATGAGTTTACGGCCCAAGCTTGTGCCTTGGCCGTAAACTCCTTCAAGGTCTTCAAAATTCATGTTTTAAATGTTCTAAGTCCATATCTTGAAGTCCCTTAGCCATATCTAAAGTCCAAATGAGTTTAGGAAGGAGTTTAAGGGCTTAAAACCCTTCAAATTGGTGTTTACGCCCTAGGTAGCCTCCTGGGCTGTAAACTCATATATGTTGTCCCATTTCATGATTAAATGTCGAATTTGGAAGCCAAATATGGTATAGATTAAGGCTAGGAAGGTACCTTAGGAATTTGAGGCCTTAAAATTGAGTTTTGGACCCTTAATCTTTGGATTTAGGAGAGAGGTTAGAGAGAGAGAGAGAGAGTAGAGAGAGAAGGAAAAAGCTTCAAATGATAGGTTAAACATGTTTATATAGTTCCTAAAACTTGGACACGGTGGAATTCTACCCGATACCGGCCTTAAACGAAGCTTTAGGTCGCACCCGATTGAGTTTCCGTCACCCGACGAGGATATTTCTAAAACTTATGAAATAAATGTTTTGGGCTAAATTCATGAGTTCCTAAGTGATTTCGACCCTCATTTAATGATAATAAACATATAATTTTAGTTAACTAAACCCAAAAACGATATCGGGACATTTCGATCTCCGACGAGTTATACGGGTAGAATGGGTTTTCAGCGATGAACAACTTCGGGTTGTTACATTATCCCCCCGTTAGAGGGAATTTCTTCCCGAAATTCAAAGAATAAGATATTGATCATGGATTGTCATGAGATACGAATGGATTTGTTGTCTCGGATCTTCACTTTCTCAAGCGAAATCTGGTCTCCGTTGGGCGTTCTAACGAATTCTCATTATCGGGACATGTCTTGATTTCGTACTTTGACTCTCTCTCAATCTACGATATCAATCTGTTTTCTCATTGAAGTTCCAACCCTGAACGACTTCGGTTTCCTCAAAGGAATCACTAGGGTTTCGTTGGGCAGGCGCTTCTAAGGATTCGAGACGTGATGGTCTAGATAGATATTACCAAGCTCTAAGGGCATCCGAAACCTGAAGGTTGCAGAATCGATCTCTACGAAGATCTCGAAAGGTCTGATGTGAGACTAAACTAGACGCTCGAAAGAAACTCCCGGTAATCCTTCGGGATAGACATTTAGAGGGAAGAGCTGCTAACTTCCCGTTTCTCAATAATCACAGAAACGAGGGATGCGTGGTAATTCACATTGGGAAAACTTTTGAGTTTTAAGGCATAGAATGATACGAAAGTTTGATGCCGAAGATCACGAGAACAGGGTCGAGGAAAATCTAGACGAGCGACCCTTTCGAAAGTAAAGATAACAACATTAATGAGACTCGGTCATTTCTTGTTAAACATAGCATCAAAGTATTTTCTTGGAAAGTTTCCCCCTTTTTAAATCGAATGGAACAGAATAGTCCTCCGGACTGAAGATTCAATCTATAGGTACGAAGTTAGTGTTCTCTATCTCACTAGTTAGTTGTCTCGACGGTATACATTTCGATTACATGCGAAGGATTGAGTTTAGAAATTGTTCGAATAGATAGATAACAGGTTTCCCTTTTTGTACCAAAATCGAAAAGAGTTGCAAGTATAAGAATTATCAAAGAGAAATATACCTGCGGCGGCAGAGGGATCAGTGGTTGTAGCTGTCTTGGGGCAATTCCTTTTGAAGTGCCCAGCTTCACCACAATTGTAACAGGCTGGGCTGATTCCCGCTCCGGATGATTGGTTAGATGGCTTGGCTGGTTTTCTGCAGGTTCGCGCAAGATGGCCCTTATTGCCACAGTTGTCGCAGATTCTTTCGCGACATGGACCGGGAATGCGGTGGTGGTAGTTGCACTTACTACACCAAGGAAGGGTACCAGTGTATCCACTGGTGGGAGTTTGGGCTGTGGAACCGACAGCTGAAACAGCAACAGGGGCAGTAGCAGCATGGACTGCTACCGTTTGCTGTTTCTTAGAAGACCCTTACATACTCTGGGCCTTCCGTTTGTTCCAGGATTTCTTTTTGCTTCCGCCTCCACTGGTGATTGGCTCGGGGGTGGTAGCTTCCTCATCGGAGTTGTCTTCGTGATCGATCAAGATTTTCGCAAGGCACTTAGCACTGTCATATGTGTCTGGCTTCGCAGCCAAGACATTCCCTTTGGTCGGCTGGGTTAGTCCCCAGATGAATCTCTCTATCTTTTTACTTTCCGGGGTAACCATTCCCGGACAAAGTAACGCCAGATTGTCAAATCTTGAGGTATAAGCAGCTATGTCGGAACCCTTCATCTTAAGGTTCCAAAGTTCGTGTTCTAGCTTCTGAAGTTCGCCCCGAGGGAAATACTCTGCGAGAAGAAACTCCTTCATAGCTTCCCAACCCATAGCATTGGCTACAGGTAAAGTTAAAGATTTGACTCGGCCGTTCCACCAAGTCAGGACTTTGTCTAGGAAGGTGCAGGCAGCAAACTTGACTCTATCAGACTCCAAACAGCCACATATTTCAAAGATTGATTCGATTCCCTCGAACCATCGGGTTAAAGCAATGACACCCCCTGTGCCATCGAAGAATGTCGGTTTTGCGTTCATGAAGTCTTTATAGGAACCCCCTTTTTGGTGTCCCTGGCTAATGTCGGTTTTGCGTTCATGAAGTCTTTATATGAACCCCCTTTTTGGTGTCCCTGGCTATCATCTGGGTTTTGGGTTTCACCTCCCGAACCCCTAGAGTTCAGTTGAGGTAAGAGAGCTGATATAGTAGCAGTAATGGTTGCCTGAAGTGTTTCCAAATCGATCTGAATAGGAGGTGATGGCGGAGGAGGATTTTTGATTTTCGTTGAGCTGGGTCTCTTTCTTGGAGGCATCTTGATCTAAAAAGATCAGGAAAGAGGGGATCATAAGTCCTCTGAATTGAATCAAGAGATATGGAACAGGAGATATCTCATCAAGGCAAATATAGCATCATACTAAGCGATAAAGCAGAAAAGAGTTATCAAGATAGAACATTTTATCGCTAGAGGAATGATCAAGGAATAACGCATATACGAGAATTTCTACAAAGGATCAGCTCGAGAAATACTCCCATAGTATTTCATGGTTCGCTGCAGCGACGATTTGTTGTTTGGGATATTGGGTAAGTTTTAGGTATGCCGCATACCACAGTCACTCCCAAGCACATGTTGGTTGTGTCTCGAATGAATATAGTTGGCCAGGCTATATTGACCCTAGACACGACTACATAACTGCCCAGGTTTAACCGCAGTGTACAACACCCATTTACTTATGTTTATTTCTACTTATAGTTACGGATTTCGACGGCTCGGCATACTTAAATACTTTTGAAAATACTTATATTTTGTAGGATACTTTTAGTTCAGAGCACTTAGGCCCCTTAATGTTTATAGTTTTATACCATGTAAGGTTTGGTATACTCTGTTCACTATAAACAAGGGCTCTGATACCAATCTGTCACACCCCGAAAACCAAAGGCGGAAACGTTCCCGGGGTTGACTCCATGTTGAGTATCAAATCCAATGTACATAGTAATCACAGTAAACAACCATTACATTACATATATGAAAGTTTACATTTGGTTCAAAAGTAAATTGTACAAAAGTTATACATATATCATATGAATAAAAGAGACGAGTCTTCCATGCACTCCGTCTTCACCAAAAGATATCACCGGGTACCTGTCTAACTTGGACCTGAGAATACAAGCAGTTTGAAAATCAGCATAAAGCTGGTGAGTTCATAAGCGGTTTTGTTTTGTCAAAATATATCGGTTTCCTTTAGTTTTCTGAAAAGGT
This sequence comes from Lactuca serriola, assembly GCF_051521515.1. Taxonomy (NCBI): domain Eukaryota; kingdom Viridiplantae; phylum Streptophyta; class Magnoliopsida; order Asterales; family Asteraceae; genus Lactuca; species Lactuca serriola. The sequence goes on along the minus strand of NC_136416.1, from coordinate 130,136,460 downwards.
TTGATATCCAAGAAAATCCCATATTTTCTTATGTAAAGTAGTTAAGTTATCTTTCGTTACAGTTCTGTTACAAGTTATAAGTTAACCCCAGGAAAATCCCATATTTTCCTAAATGCAAGATTGATTGAATAACACAGAGTATAGTTTAATATACAAAACTATAATTTAGACGAACTGTAGATAGAAAGTATTTTGAAAACCTTGGGACTAACATCCCGAACCAATTATAAGATAATTCGATAAAGACCATGGGATCACTATCCCGAAAATAGATGTAAGATAGCTTGATAAAAACCATGGGATCACTATCCCGAAACTAGATATATGATAGATTGATAAAATCATGGGATTATCATCCCGTATAAGATTTAGTTTCAAAACCATGGGATTACCATCCCGAACGAGATATAGACACAAGATCATGGGATTATCATCCCGAACGAGATATAGACACAAGATCATGGGATTATCATCCCGAACGAGATATAGACACAAGATCATGGGATTATCATCCCGAACGAGATATAGACATAAAACCATGGGATTACCATCCCGAACGAGATATAGATAGAAGACCATGGGATTATCATCCCGAACAAGATTTAGATTCTAAACAAATCCTAGCTGTGAATAAGTTTATATTAATACGTATTGTGAGTCGGGTAACCATACTGATACGACAACGAGACCTCCTTGACGTTAGTCAGACGTCGGACGATATACAGAATTTGTCACCCCAGGCGTGCCCGCCTAACTGTAGCTAGCAGTTAAGGTGTGGGATTATCAGTCCCGAATAGATCTATTCACAAATTCCTCGCTCTCCCTCCAGGAGACTCTGGTTACACTTCCGGAGAGGATTTACTTGATCATCCATAAAGGGTAGTGACTATCTCACAAGCTAGTATTAAACTATTCACAGGATTCTCATACGATACCAGGCATACAAAGATTTTAAGACATGATACAGTGAAAATAGTTACATACAAGAAACTATCTGGCAATACATTCAAATGATACGGAGATAAACTGAATCAGACATAGTTTATCAAATAATTTTATACAGATATCAGTACATGATATAAAGAGAAATATAGAACCCCAAATTATTCCCATAATAATTTGATTAGTTTGGTTATTTTCTTAACTAAATTCCATTTAGTTGAAATTGATAAATCATTCCTTATGCTCAACATAATACATAAGGAGTAAAAGAGTTTATAAGTTTGCCAGATATTATTCGAAATACATCAATGTTATAATTTGAAAACAGTTATAGTTTGCTTGTATTCCCCCCCCTGAAAACATTGAAAAACACGGAAAAAGGCATAGGGGTATGAACTCACCGGACGAGAAATGTGTCGATTTGGACGCTAAGAGTTGATCCGGGACTTGTATATACACGAGGTTCCTAATTATAATGTAAAGATACACATTTGTATCTAATTAGGACTTAGTTTATTTATATGTTAGGGACACTTGCTTCAAGTCGCGAAAACACTCCGATACAAGTGTTTGGAGGGACCCGGGTGGCGTTTAAGGACGTGAAATGACACTAGGGACTTGGGACTTGAGTTTACTCCCCATGAGTAAACTAATATAAGAGTTTTGGTCTAAAACACCCATTCCCCATGAGTTTAAGGCCGTAAATTCATGGTGGGTGTGGTTTATGGTGCTAAATGACTTCAAACACTTAGGGGATAATTTCTAGACTTGGTTTAAGGACTTGAAATGATTTCAAAACATCAAATAGACCCTCTTATGGGAGTTTACGGCCTAGCATGGCCTCATGGCCGTAAACTCCTATTTTCTCATGAAAATGGTGTCAAATGGAGCTAGAACAAATCACATGTGATTAATAGAATTATTTCAAGGCCTAACATGAGTTTGTATGGGACATTTGAGGGGTTTATGGAGTTTACGGCCTATGAGACCCCCTCATGGCCGTAAACTCTTCTATAGGGTGATACAATATGATTTAAGGCTTAAAACTTGCATGGAAGGGCTTCTAAAATTCATCTAAGGGCTTTAGGGGTGTTTAGTTAGCATTCTAACACCATGAATCAAGGAGTTTACGGCCCAAGAACAAGTCTTGGCCGTAAACTCATAGAAATCCCTCAAATAATGTGTTTAAGGTCCTTAAACTATTTTTGGTTGGTCCTTTGATTTATTCCAAGGCTTTTGGTGGTGTTGGATGGCTTTCTAACACCTTAGCATTGAATTTATGCCATGTTTTGAGGAGTTTACGGCCCAAGCACATGCCTTGGCCGTAAACTCACCTAAATCCCCCAAGAATCATGTTTCAAGTGTCCAAATGCTAGAATCAATATTCTAAAAATCATATCTAAACCATACTAGTGATTTGGAAGGTTTTAAGGTCAAGAAAACCCTAATAATATGAGTTTACGGCCCAAGCTTGTGCCTTGGCCGTAAACTCCTTCAAGGTCTTCAAAATTCATGTTTTAAATGTTCTAAGTCCATATCTTGAAGTCCCTTAGCCATATCTAAAGTCCAAATGAGTTTAGTAAGGAGTTTAAGGGCTTAAAACCCTTCAAATTGGTGTTTACGCCCTAGGAAGCCTCCTGGGCCGTAAACTCATATATGTTGTCCCATTTCATGATTAAATGTCGAATTTGGAAGCCAAATATGGTATAGATTAAGGCTAGGAAGGTACCTTAGGAATTTGAGGCCTTAAAATTGAGTTTTGGTCCCTTAATCTTTGGATTTAGGAGAGAGGTTAGAGAGAGAGAGTAGAGAGAGAAGGAAAAAGCTTCAAATGATAGGTTAAACATGTTTATATAGTTCCTAAAACTTGGACACGGTGGAATTCTACCCGATACCGGCCTTAAACGAAGCTTTAGGTCGCATCCGATTGAGTTTCCGTCACTCGACGAGGATATTTCTAAAACTTATGAAATAAATGTTTTGGGCTAAATTCATGAGTTCCTAAATGATTTCGACCCTCATTTAATGATAATAAACATATAATTTTAGTTAACTAAACCCAAAAACGATATCGGGACATTTCGATCTCCGACGAGTTATACGGGTAGAATGGGTTTTCAGCGATGAACAACTTCGGGTTGTTACATTATCCCCCCGTTAGAGGGAATTTCTTCCCGAAATTCAAAGAATAAGATATTGATCATGGATTGTCATGAGATACGAATGGATTTGTTGTCTCGGATCTTCACTTTCTCAAGCGAAATCTGGTCTCCGTTGGGCGTTCTAACGAATTCTCATTATCGGGACATGTCTTGATTTCGTACTTTGACTCTCTCTCAATCTACGATATCAATCTGTTTTCTCATTGAAGTTCCAACCCTGAACGACTTCGGTTTCCTCAAAGGAATCACTAGGGTTTCGTTGGGCAAGCGCTTCTAAGGATTCGAGACGTGATGGTCTAGATAGATATTACCAAGCTCTAAGGGCATCCGAAACCTGAAGGTTGCAGAATCGATCTCTACGAAGATCTCGAAAGGTCTGATGTGAGACTAAACTAGACGCTCGAAAGAAACTCCCGGTAATCCTTCGGGATAGACATTTAGAGGGAAGAGCTGCTAACTTCTCGTTTCTCAATAATCATAGAAACGAGGGATGCGTGGTAATTCACATTGGGAAAACTTTTGAGTTTTAAGGCATAGAATGATATGAAAGTTTGATGCCGAAGATCACGAGAACAGGGTCGAGGAAAATCTAGACGAGCGACCCTTTCGAAAGTAAAGATAACAACATTAATGAGACTCGGTCATTTCTTGTTAAACATAGCATCAAAGTATTTTCATGGAAAGTTTCCCCCTTTTTAAATCGAATGGAACAGAATAGTCCTCCGGACTGAAGATTCAATCTATAGGTACGAAGTTAGTGTTCTCTATCTCACTAGTTAGTTGTCTCGACGGTATACATTTCGATTACATGTGAAGGATTGAGTTTAGAAATTGTTCGAATAGATAGATAACAGGTTTCCCTTTTTGTACCAAAATCGAAAAGAGTTGCAAGTATAAGAATTATCAAAGAGAAATATACCTGCGGCGGCAGAGGGATCAGTGGTTGTAGCTGTCTTGGGGCAATTCCTTTTGAAGTGCCCAGCTTCACCACAATTGTAACAGGCTGGGTTGATTCCCGCTCCGGATGATTGGTTAGATGGCTTGGCTGGTTTTCTGCAAGTTCGCGCAAGATGGCCCTTATTGCCACAGCTGTCGCAGATTCTTTCACGACATGGACCGGGAATGCGGTGGTGGTAGTTGCACTTACTACACCAAGGAAGGGTACCACTGTATCCACTGGTGGGAGTTTTGGCTGTGGAACCGACAGCTGAAACAGCAACAGGGGCAGTAGCAGCATAGACTGCTACCGTTTGCTATTTCTTAGAAGACCCTTGCATACTCTGGGCCTTCCGTTTGTTCCAGGATTTCTTTTTGCTTCCGCCTCCACTGGTGACTGGCTCGGGGGTGGTAGCTTCCTCATCGGAGTTGTCTTCGTGATCGATCAAGATTTTCGCAAGGCACTTAGCACTGTCATATGTGTCTGGCTTCGCAGCCAAGACATTCCCTTTGGTCGGCTGGGTTAGTCCCCAGATGAATCTCTCTATCTTTTTACTTTCCGGGGTAACCATTCCCGGACAAAGTAACGCCAGATTGTCAAATCTTGAGGTATAAGCAGCTATGTCGGAACCCTTCATCTTAAGGTTCCAAAGTTCGTGTTCTAGCTTCTAAAGTCGCCCCGAGGGAAATACTTTGCGAGAAGAAACTCCTTCATAGCTTCCCAGCCCATAGCATTGGCTACAGGTAAAGTTAAAGATTTGACTCGGCCGTTCCACCAAGTCAGGGCTTTGTCTAGGAAGGTGCAGGCAGCAAACTTGACTCTATCAGACTCCAAACAGCCACATATTTCAAAGATTGATTCGATTCTCTCGAACCATCGGGTTAAAGCAATGACACCCCCTGTGCCATCGAAGAATGTCGGTTTTGCGTTCATGAAGTCTTTATAGGAACCCCCTTTTTGGTGTCCCTGGCTATCATCTGGGTTTTGGGTTTCACCTCCCGAACCCCTAGAGTTCAGTTGAGGTAAGAGAGCTGATATAGTAGCAGTAATGGTTGCCTGAAGTGTTTCCAAATCGATCTAAATAGGAGGTGGTGGCGGAGGAGGATTGTTGATTTTCGTTGAGCTGGGTCTCTTTCTTGGAGGCATCTTGATCTAAAAAGATCAGGAAAGAGAGGATCATAAGTCCTCTGAATTGAATCAAGAGATATGGAACAGGAGATATCTCATCAAGGCAAATATAGCATCATACTAAGCGATAAAGCAGAAAAGAGTTATCAAGATAGAACATTTTATCGCTAGAGGAATGATCAAGGAATAACGCGTATACGAGAATTTCTACAAAGGATCGGCTCGAAAAATACTCCCATAGTATTTCATGGTTCGCTGCAGCGACGATTTGTTGTTTGGGATATTGGGTAAGTTTTAGGTATGTCGCATACCACAGTCACTCCCAAGCACATGTTGGTTGTGTCTCGAATGAATATAGTTGGCCAGGCTATATTGACCCTAGACACGACTACATAACTGCCCAGGTTTAACCGCAGTGTACAACACCCATTTACTTATGTTTTGTTCTACTTATAGTTACGGATTTCGACGGCTCGGCATACTTAAATACTTTTGAAAATACTTATATTTTGTAGGATACTTTTAGTTCAGAGCACTTAGGCCCCTTAATGTTTATAGTTTTATACCATGTAAGGTTTAGTATACTCTGTTCACTATAAACAAGGGCTCTGATACCAATCTGTCACACCCCGAAAACCAAAGGCGGAAACGTTCCCGGGGTTGACTCCACGTTGAGTATCAAATCCAATGTACATAGTAATCACAATAAACAACCATTACATTACATATATATGAAAATTTACATTTGGCTCAAAAGTAAATTGTACAAAAGTTATACATATATCATATGAATAAAAGAGACGAGTCTTCCATGCACTTCGTCTTCACCAAAAGATATCACCGGGTACCTGTCTAACTTGGACCTGAGAATACAAGCAGTTTGAAAATCAGCATAAAGTTGGTGAGTTCATAAGCGGTTTTGTTTTGTCAAAATATATTGGTTTCCTTTAGTTTTCTGAAAAGGTTTGATATCCAAGAAAATCCCATATTTTCTTATGTAAAGTAGTTAAGTTATCTTTCGTTACAGTTTTGTTACAAGTTATAAGTTAACCCCAGGAAAATCCCATATTTTCCTAAATGCAAGATTGATTGAATAACACAGAGTATAGTTTAATATACAAAACTATAATTTAGACGAACTGTAGATAGAAAGTATTTTGAAAACCTTGGGACTAACATCCCGAACCAATTATAAGATAATTCGATAAAGACCATGGGATCACTATCCCGAAAATAGATGTAAGATAGCTTGATAAAAACCATGGGATCACTATCCCGAAACTAGATATATGATAGATTGATAAAATCATGGGATTATCATCCCGTATAAGATTTAGTTTCAAAACCATGGGATTACCATCCCGAACGAGATATAGACACAAGATCATGGGATTATCATCCCGAACGAGATATAGACACAAGATCATGGGATTATCATCCCGAACGAGATATAGACACAAGATCATGGGATTATCATCCCGAACGAGATATAGACATAAAACCATGGGATTACCATCCCGAACGAGATATAGATAGAAGACCATGGGATTATCATCCCGAACAAGATTTAGATTCTAAACAAATCCTAGCTGTGAATAATTTTATATTAATACGTATTGTGAGTCGGGTAACCATACTGATACGACAACGAGACCTCCTTGACGTTAGTCAGACGTCGGACGATATACAGAATTTGTCACCCCAGGCGTGCCCGCCTAACTGTAGCTAGCAGTTAAGGTGTGGGATTATCAGTCCCGAATAGATCTATTCACAAATTCCTCGCTCTCCCTCCAGGAGACTCTGGTTACACTTTCGGAGAGGATTTACTTGATCATCCATAAAGGGTAGTTACTATCTCACAAGCTAGTATTAAACTATTCACAGGATTCTCATACGATACCAGGCATACAAAGATTTTAAGACATGATACAGTGAAAATAGTTACATACAAGAAACTATCTGGCAATACATTCAAATGATACGGAGATAAACTGAATCAGACATAGTTTATCAAATAATTTTATACAGATATCAGTACATGATATAAAGAGAAATATAGAACCCCAAATTATTCCCATAATAATTTGATTAGTTGGGTTATTTTCTTAACTAAATTCCATTTAGTTGAAGTTGATAAATCATTCCTTATGCTCAACATAATACATAAGGAGTAAAAGAGTTTATAAGTTTGCCAGATATTATTCGAAATACATCAATGTTATAATTTGAAAACAGTTATATTTTGCTTGTATTCCCCCATGAAAACATTGAAAAACACGGAAAAAGGCGTAGGGGTATGAACTCACCGGACGAGAAATTTGTCGATTTGGACGCTAAGAGTTGATCCGGGACTTGTATATACACAAGGTTCCTAATTATAATGTAAAGATACACATTTGTATCTAATTAGGACTTAGTTTATTTATATGTTAGGGACACTTGCTTCAAGTCGCGAAAACACTCCGATACAAGTGTTTGGAGGGACCCGGGTGGCGTTTAAGGACGTGAAATCACACTAGGGACTTGGGACTTGAGTTTACTCCCCATGAGTAAACTAATATAAGAGTTTTGGTCTAAAACACCCATTCCCCATGAGTTTACGGCCGTAAACTCATGGTGGGTGTGGTTTATGGTGCTAAATGACTTCAAACACTTAGGGGATAATTTCTAGACTTGGTTTAAGGACTTGAAATGATTTCAAAACATCAAATAGACCCTCTTATGGGAGTTTACGGCCTAGCATGGCCTCATGGCCGTAAACTCCTATTTTCTCATGAAAATGGTGTCAAATGGAGCTAGAACAAATCACATGTCATTAAGAGAATTATTTCAAGACCTAACATGAGTTTGTATGGGACATTTGAGGGGTTTATGGAGTTTACGGCCTATGAGACCCCCTCATGGCCGTAAACTCTTCTATAGGGTGATACAATATGATTTAAGGCTTAAAACTTGCATGGAAGGGCTTCTAAAATTCATCTAAGGGCTTTAGGGTGTTTAGTTAGCATTCTAACACCATGAATCAAGGAGTTTACGGCCCAAGAACAAGTCTTGGCCGTAAACTCATAGAAATCCCTCAAATAATGTGTTTAAGGTCCTTAAACTATTTTTGGTTGGTCCTTTGATTTATTCCAAGGCTTTTGGTGGTGTTGGATGGCTTTCTAACACCTTAGAATTGAATTTATGCCATGTTTTGAGGAGTTTACGGTCCAAGAACATGCCTTGGCCGTAAACTCACCTAAATCCCCTAAAAATCATGTTTCAAGTGTCCAAATGCTAGAATCAATATTCTAAAAATCATATCTAAGCCATACTAGTGATTTGGAAGGGTTTAAGGTCAAGAAAACCCTAATAATATGAGTTTACGGCCCAAGCTTGTGCCTTGGCCGTAAACTCGTTCAAGGTCTTCAAAATTCATGTTTTAAATGTTCTAAGTCTATATCTTGAAGTCCCTTAGCCATATCTAAAGTCCAAATGAGTTTAGGAAGGAGTTTAAGGGCTTAAAACCCTTCAAATTGGTGTTTACGGCCTAGGCAGCCTCCTGGGCCGTAAACTCATATATGTTGTCCCATTTCATGATTAAATGTCGAATTTGGAAGCCAAATATGCTATAGATTAAGGCTAGGAAGGTACCTTACGGATTTGAGGCCTTAAAATTGAGTTTTGGACCCTTAATCTTTGGATTTAGGAGAGAGGTTAGAGAGAGAGAGTAGAGAGGGAAGGAAAAAGCTTCATATGATAGGTTAAACATGTTTATATAGTTCCTAAAACTTGGACACGGTGGAATTCTACCCGATACCGGCCTTAAACGAAGCTTTAGGTCGCACCCGATTGAGTTTCCGTCACCCGACGAGGATATTTCTAAAACTTATGAAATAAATGTTTTGGGCTAAATTCATGAGTTCCTAAATGATTTGGACCCTCATTGAATGATAATAAACATATAATTTTAGTTAACTAAACCCAAAAACGATATCGGGACATTTCGATCTCCGACGAGTTATACGGGTAGAATGGGTTTTCAGCGATGAACAACTTCGGGTTGTTACATTGGCGCTGTCAAAAGTGACAGGCTTGGATGCTAACACACTTGACAGGATCTGGAGTGACAGTCCCCAGATGTATCTCTCTATTTTCTTTCCCTCGAGAGCAACCATATCAGGGCATAGAATTGCCAGATCACAAAATCTATTTGTATAGGTTGATATGTCGGAACCAACCATTTCTAGACCCCCAGAGTTCCTCTTCGAGTTTTTATATCTCCCCTCGAGGACAGTAGTCTCTCATCAGCATGGCTTTCAAGTTTTCCCAACTGATGGAATTTGCCACCCCTATAGTCAGAGGCTTAACATGTCCATTCCACCAAGTTAGTTCTCTGTAAGAGAAGATACAAGTAGCAAACTTGACCTTGTTGCCCTCCAGGCAGGCGCAGATTTCAAAGACCGCTTCCGTCTTTTCAATCCATTGCCTTAAGACCATAACCCCACCAATTCCATTGAAGTTCCGGGGTTTAGCATTCGTAAAGTCCTTGTAGGTGCATTCCCTGGGATGCCCATGGCTCTCGCCGTGGTTGGAAGGATGCGCACCTGTTCCCGATCCACTAGGGGCAGGAGTATTGATGGCTGACACAGTAGCTGCTACGGCTGCTGTGAAGGCTGCCTGGAACATAGTGGCATCGAAAGGAGGAGGTGGTTGAGGAGGTTGAGGTGGTGGTATCGACGTTTCGTTATTAGGGTTACGCATTGGGTTTCTACGTGGCGGCATCTTTTAACTATACGTTTAAAAAGATGGCAACATTGATAAGAATAAATGGATAACGGTGACTCATGGACTAACTTTCCATAGTCCAACATCATAATGAATAGTATGTTTGAATGAAGATGATAGCATTTGGAAAATAATTTCCATATGATTAGATATCTATCAATAATATGGGAATTACAGATGTAACAAGTTTGGGAAGAGTGCCTAGAAGTAGGCCTTACATCAACCAAGATAGGAAAATTTTGACAGAACTATGACTAGATCAAGACCTAACGGGTCTATGATTTACAAGGATAGGAAATTTGACCAAAGTTTTTACATAAACTAGGTTATATCCAAAAGATGAGTAGATGAAATTCTATTGGCGACGAGAACTGCTAGCATGAGTTCTTGGACCCGACAGTAGGTGTTCTATGTCCCTTATATGCCTGTCAGCTCTCACTTGCTGAGCTCGAAGTTCCCTAACTTCAGCTTGGGTTTCAGTAAGTTCTCTCTTTAGAGCTGCATTGAGGACCAAAGTCCTTTCCTAAGCAGACTCTAGTTGGCGAATGCGGACCGTGTTAACGCCAGAGTTGGCGTCAATCTCCAAGACTCGATTGATAGTTGATTGACCCAGTATCATGTTCCGAGAAATCCTATGAACCATGATGGGTAGGACCTTGTCAGCAGAACCTCCCTCAGTGAGGTTGTAGAAGCTTTTGTCTCTATTTTAGGGGATAGGTTGACCCTGTTCCTGACTCCACCTATTCAAGTTTGTGGCCCACAGAGGTGTGGGTCCTTGAAATGCAGGACGGGGGTTCAGGTTTGGGTTTTGAGTAGCTGGAGGTAGGTTGTTGACTTTAGGCTCTGATTCAGAACTATCAGAAAAACCCTCAGCATGGTGATCATCCAAAGGGATTGGGTGATAATCTTCTGGTTCTTCCTCTAGCCATCCAGCATTGCCTTGGTTTGGGAAGTACGGGTCGCCATGGGGAAATCCAGCCATTTAATATCTACGCGAGAAAAGGGATATAAGAAATAACTAAATAGACGAACTAACTAAGATAATTATAGTAAGACCAAATACCCCTATGGTATTTCTTTGTGGTTGTGTTGGTAATTTTTTATACTTGTTGCCACATCACAAGCATTCTTGGGCATATGCTAATCAATCCTTGGACCAACATAGTTGATCAGGCTATGCCACTCCCAAGACTGACCATATATCCCCAGGCTTACTTATGATATTCAACAATCTTAATACTTTTGTTCTCGTCGTTGTGACACCGATTTTAGTATGAATGCAGGCACGTATACTTACTTAAATATTTTAGTATTTAAAAGTATAAACTCTTAGACAAAGTGTTTTAATCCCAATGGGTTGATATACTATATTCACTATAAACAATGCTCTGATACCAATCTGTCACACCCCAAAACCAAGAACGGCGGAAACGTTCAGGGGTGGAGGACGTCATGTGAAGTATCATAACAGTGTAAAGTAGTAAACAGGCAACAACATCATCCATTGCATTAAAAGTAAACTTTTAATACATGTGTGTTGTTTTAGTGTAATAAGACACCAAAATATGTAATCAAAATAAAAGACGAGTCTTGTCTGTGCTCCGTCTTCTCAAAACCTGGTCATCGTACCTGTCTACTGATGACCTGAGAATACAAGTTATTTTGAAAGAGTAGATTAGCATAAAGTTGGTGAATTCATAAGTATTTAAGTGTCATTACTTTTTTTTTGGAAAGCTGTTATGAATGCCACGTAAAGCTTTGATTGAAACATTTGATATAAGTGTGAAAACCCTAGAAAATCCCATATTTCCTACTAGTATAAAAGTAGTCTTCTACCAAGACCCGAATGTTTTGAAAGTAGTCTTCTACCAAGACTTGAATGTTTTGAAAGTAGTCTTCTACCAAGACTTGAATGTTTTGCTGTAACAAAGGTGGTTTTTCCCCTGTATGACTACTATTAACAATGTATAGTCTACCTCATCGTTTATGTGAACGTATCACAAAATAAAAGTAATAGGGAAAATATAGCCATATATAAGTATTATCCTTTTGTATTAGGATAAACACGACATCGTGACTGCCGAAAAGTATTAACCTTAAACCTCCGTAGATGTTCAGTTTCCTATATAGCTAACAGCAGGTCGTAGGAATGGTTAGTCCCGTAAAGGTACCCCTAGTATAAGTATTAACCGTAAGCATCCGTAGATGTTCATTACCTTTGTTGCTAACAGGTGGTGCCGGAATGGTTAGTCCCGTATAGTATCCTTTTGTACTAGGATAGACATAACTAATCTACATGTATAGTATGTAATAGTAACTCATCATATAGTTTCTAGGTACGAGTATCCATGTAAGTGTATCTCTTCATATAGCATTTAGTATAGACTCATGAATGAACTGACTCTGGTGTGATTCCTTGTAATAGGAATAATGTTTTGTACCCCCTAAACTATCCCTATAATATTTACTGGAATGTATTTATGGTCCATGAAGGTTTATTCACCCTTGCTACTCAAGAGTGTGGGAACTGAATGAAGAATGAAAGTTGTCATATCAATACATACATACATACATACATACATACATATATATATATATATATATATATATATATATATATATATGAACATAAGTGTACAGATATAGATATGACCAAGGACATGAAAGAGGTTTTGTAAAACATTTAAGAGTTTTGAAAAATAAATAACAATGACTTGATGTCATTGTATAACCATTTCAAAAGTAATTCATTTGATAACAAAACATGTCAAGACAGAAAACCATTTCATGTATCACATTTTGAAGCATGTGAAATCAGTTGGATGAAAACACATTTATGAATCACATATGATTGATTCTATAGCATGCTGTTTTCTACTTGTATTCCCCCCCCCCCCATTAAAGCATTTAAAATCATTTAAAACATTGATTAAGGGGTATGAACTCACCTGTAGATGGTGGTTTGGATAAACTAAACGATGTAGGATTGCTAAGTGTCAAGTGAAGACTTGTACACACTCAAAGATCCTAGTTAACATATAATCACACATATATGTATCCAATTAGTCTTTAAACTACTAATTGACAATGTCAAGACATTGTAGAACATGCTAAACACCTTATATAAGTGTTATAAGCCCTAAGGATTGCATCTAAGTTGTTGTAGGACAAAGCTATTGGGTTTAGGGTTCCAAAGAACCCCTTTCTTGATTTTACTCCCCAAGGACCATAACACAATGAGTTTACGGTCGTAAACTCTTGAGTTTACGGTCGTAAACTCTTGAGTTTACGGTCGTAATCTCCTAAGCTTATGGTCATTTGATGTTTTGAAGCCTTACATGTCCCTTAGAGGTATTTCCACTTGATGGTTTAATCCTTGGAAGAGATTAGGGCACCCTTTACTTCCTTTGAGGAGTTCACGGCGCTAAGACCAATTCCCTTAGGGATTGCGGCCGTAATCTCTCATGGACATGGTATTTTTGTGCTTTCAAGTCCTATACACTTTAAGGTATGAGTCTAGGCTAGTTTCACAAGGAAGGGAAGGAACTAGGGCACTCTTTTGGCCCTTAAAGAAGGGTTTACGGTCCAAGGTGTTCTTGGGCCGTAAACTCTTTGATCTTGATGTTTCCTTGTGATTTCTTGATGTTAAGACACATTACAAGCCCTATTATACTCTTAGATATAAGGACTTGTGTGACAACCCTATATTTTTCCAAAAGCATTGTAACGCTCGAAAGCTAAGTACAACGAAATTAACCTCGGAAATAAAGTGTTCAAGTATCTAAGTTGGGATGCATCGAATATTAGATATCATGCCAAGGTTTCCAAAAACATAAAGAACGCTCAAAACCGGGTTATATTGAAGAAATTATAACCACTCGTATATTTACGACGCGACGTTAAAACATTATTTGACGTAAAAAGTAGAATCTCAATAAAATGCATTTTAAGCCTTAAGTATCTAAACAAAAGTCGTAGATCTCGTTGAAAGGTGAACGTGCATAAAAAGATCGCCCAAATTGGACCTCGTATGAAGAAGTTACGAATTTTCAAAGTTTCGTAACGGTAGTAGAGGGCTAAAAACTCGGATTGAAGATCGAGTGTTATTTAGCTAACGCAACCTAAACGAAAGTTGAAGATCTCCTCAGTAGCAATAACACAATAAAAAGACAAACGAAAACCGACGTCGAATAAAGAACCTATGAATTTTTAACGAACTTTAGGTGGCCCGGCCTATTAAAAATATATCATTAAAAATAAAGTCAAAACTAGCCGACGAAGTCTAAACGAAAGTTGTAGAGCATAATCTCACCTACGCGTGGATATAAAGAACGCGAAAAACGGAGCTCGTACGCGAAAGTTACGGAATTTAGAAGTCGGAAGCAGGGATTACGCCCCGCGTACTCTGGGAGTACGCCCCGTGTACTAGACCCAGCGTCGAGTCCCATCGGCCCGCCCAAGCTACGTTTAGCTAGACCCGAGTCGTAAGCCATGACGCCATTCTATGCCCCGCGTAACCAAGAACGCCCCGCGTACCGAGTACGCCCAGCGTACTCCGGAAGTACGCACCGCGTACGAGGGTTTCCAGCCCTATAAATAGAAGGCATGAGCTCGAGTCTTTGCACACCTTTCTCAATTCTTCAGTCACTCTCACACCCTTCCAAGCACCAGAGACCATTCCCTCACCTCGGTTTCCGCACTCGAGCCCCGACGAAAGATTTACGCTGCAGAGATCCCCGAAGAGCCCGACGACGCAACCATCCGCGGACGAAGTTCTGCTCAACCCTAGCCTCTCTCTTTGAAACGAGTGAGTTCATACCCCTACTTTTCAATTCTTTTCACGTTTTAGGGGGGAATACAAGTACATTACAAGTCAAAGTATCATTTCATAAACATAATTATAACATCGTTCTTATAGGGTTTTGATACAAAAATAACGTTATGTTTAAAGGGCTAATATATCACCAAGTTGTTCTTACTATATGGAAACATACTTTTGAGAAACTATAATGCGTGTAGTATTCAAGTGATTCATACATTCTACATAAACATCTCGACAAATGAAATGCTTTCAAAAGAAGTAAAGTCTTTACTATCGTAAATCTGTTTATACTAAGTAATGTGATACATTTAAACTTCAACGTACTCGTGTGTATGCATTTCAAGTCCTGTATTATATACCATAATCTCTTGGAGGGAGAGCGTGATACTTGTGTATAGATCTATACGGGATTGACAATCCCACACCTAAGCTGTTAGCTACAGCTAGGCCGGCAGGCCTGGGGTGACAAATGTCATAACAGTTCCAACGCCTGAAGAACGTTGTTACAGGCCAACAATGTCGTTAGCATGGTTATAAAACTCACATAAAAGTATAAAAACAAGTTAGATTTACGAGATTCATATATGCATTTCAGTTTTCCATTTTATCGTTAATACAAATTTTATCACTATTATTCAAGTATGGAAAACACAAACGCACTCCAACACGGGAAACTTTTCAAATCATTTATAGAAAATATTGGATTTTCTGAAAACCTCGTTCATCGGTTTACTATCAAAAAGGACATACTTTTTCAATACAAAACGCTTATGAACTCACCAACTTAATTGTTGACACTTTTTCGAAACCACTTGTATTTCTCAGGGAATCAGTAATACAGGTAACCACCAGCTTTTGGAGAAAGGAACACTAAGGATGTTTTATTATGGAACATTTATCATCTCATTGTAATATTCTTTTGCCATTATGTATAACGCAACAACATACGTTTTCATTATATATGTGATGGTTGTGTTACTTTCTTTACAATATTCAATGGTTGTGATACTACGTGAAGTCATCCACCCCCGAATGTTTCCGCCATTCTGGTTTGGGGGTGTGACAGATTGGTATCAGAGCATTGTTTATAGTGAACTAAGTATATCGAACCACATACGATATACAAACTATAAATACAAAGGGGGACCAAAAACCCTCTGATGAAACATTTTCATGAACAAAATACATTCTTTTAAAGATATACATTTTTACAAGCATGCATAAATCTCGTATCATAACAAGTTTTACTAAAAAGTATTACGGCAAGTTACGACACTACGATTGAGCCTCGGGGTATGTAATCATGTCGAGAATAAATATAGCCTGATCAACTATATTTATCCTGGATTTGACCAACGTACGTCGAGGAATGGTCGTAGTGGACAACAAGCCAAAAACTTACCAAATACAAAATTGTTCTAGTTTCGCCAAGTTGAAATAGTATAGAAGTATTATTAAAAATAGTTGTACCATAAAAATTATTGTTAAAAATAATAAGTCGTTAAATAGAAATTTCTTTTCTTATAACGTTCTCATACATCTATCCTAGTACAGACAAATGGCCGGATTCCATTTACCAGGAGATCCCTACTACCCAAACCAAGGCAACGGCGGTTGGATAGAAGAAGACCCGGAGGAAGACCCAGAGGAAATCGAAGAAGAGGTCGAGGAAGAATTCGAAGTCGAAGTCGGAGAGGAGTTCGAAATCGACGAAGAGATCGTGGAGATTTCTAGCAGGACAGACTTCGAGCCAGAAGTGTACGACCCTCCCATCCCTCATCCTCCCGTAATCAGACCAGATCAACCGGGACCCATCCCCATCTGGGGAAGCCACCTCTACTACTGGAGCCGCCAGCAAGGTGTACGCCCTCCATTCGGCATGTGTCGGGATTTTTACAACGTCAGTGGGGGAGGCTCAACAGATCGAGCACTTCCTGTCGTCGTGAATGCTATAGCTAACCAGAACTACCAGGCGGACCAACAAGCAGCCAGAGTTCGTGAAATCAATGCTGCTACCCAAGGTAACGCCGCTGACATCCGCCGTTTGGAAGGACTACATGAGAATACCCAAATCTACACGGGAACACTTCAGAACCAAATGATAGTGGCTCTGGCAGAAATAAGAGGGATGAAGGAACAACAAGCAGATCTCGAGAGGCGACTGATGGGAGTCAAACGGTCGGATGCCGAGTCTAGCTCCAAACGCCGCAAGTAGAGCTTGTTCGATGCCCAACAATTTTGTTATAGATTAGGATCTCGGATAAAAGTTTTTCCCTTATTTCCCTTTAGTATCTGCAATCGGAGACCTCTAGGAGGGTCAAATTTTTCCCGAACAAGATATGTAACACACCTCAAGTGTGACCTATATGAATGAATATGAAGTATTTCTTATTATATACCTCTCAAAAATTACGAGTTTTAAATTTCTATGCCTACCTTGAAACCATAAACTAAAGTCAAAACAAATTACAACTAACACACGATTGTCAAAACATTAGAAACTTATAGTATTCATTCTTATTTTTCTCTACCAGAACATGCCTCCTCGTAGATCAACACGCAGAAACTCAACTTCAACACCACCTCCACCACCTCCTCCAATTATGGACACCGTTATGTTCCAGACTGCTGTAACCGCTGTTGTAACTGCAGCAATGGCTCAAATGAGCAACAACGGATCGGGGGGAGGAACAAACAGTTTCACAAATGGCCAAGGTCAAAGCCGTTCAGGGGTATGCACTTACAAAGACTTCACCAACGGAAAACCTATTCCCTTTTACGGGACTGGGGGAGTATTGGCTCTATCTCAATGGATAGAGAAAACAGAAGTTGTATTCGAAATCTGTGCATGTCCTGAAGAAAGCAAAGTAAAGTTCGCCGCTTTTACTTTCTCTGAACGCGCCCTGACATGGTGGAACGGCACGTCCAGACACTAACCCTGGTGGTGGCAAACTCCATGGGTTGGGAAAACCTGAAAAGAATGCTCCCTCGAGAATACTGCCCAAGAGGCGAGATTCAGAAGCTTGAACAGGAACTGTGGAACCTCTCGATGGTAGGATCGGACATAGCTGGTTACACCAACAGGTTCAGTGACTTAATAACACTTTGCCCAGGAATGTTAACCCTGGAGAGCCAAAAGGTTGAGAGATACATTTGGGGACTATCACCCCAACTTCGAGGAAGTGTGCTAGCTTCCAGACCCTTGACTTTCGCCAGCGCCAAGGAACTAGCGCAATCTCTTGTTGATCATGGTGTCTATCAAGGAGTCGCGACGATTATGGCAGAACCAACCAAAGGGAACAGCAACAATGAAATCAATGCCAGCAACAACAACAAGAAGAAATTTTGGAACAAAAGGAAGGGGCAAACTTCACAAGAACCTTCAAAGAAACAAATGGTTGCAGTTCATGCTGCTACTACCCCCACCACAACTCCTGCTACCTCTGCACCAACAAAACCATATGCAGGGATTCTGCCCAAGTGCAGCAAGTGCAACTACCATCACCATGGTATTTGTCGCGAGATGCACTGCAAGAACTGTGACAGGAAAGGGCACACAGCCCGTTTCTGTAAAGCACCGGCACAACCAATTACTCAGGTTTCTGGCACTGGGGTAAGCCGGGCGTGTTATGGGTGCGGAGAGACTGGACACTTCAGGAGGGATTGTCCCAAGGAAAGGAATATTAGCGGTGTAGGGAGAGTGTTGGCAGTAGGACAGAATGAAGCAATAGCAGACCCGACGGTGGTTACGGGTACGTTCCTACTCAACAACACTTATGCATGCATACTTTTTGACTGCGGTGCGGAGAGAAGTTTTGTGAGTCATAAATTCAAACACCTACTTAATCAAAAACCCCAACCACTCAGTAAAATATTCACTGTAGAAATGGCAAACGGTAAAACAGAACACGCAAACGATTTATACATAGGGTGCACACTAAATTTAAACGAGCGTTTGTTTCAAGTCGATCTTATGCCCATTTCCATAAGAAGTTTCGATGTCATCATCGGTATGGACTGGTTGAGCCTTCACCATGCCGATATCCTTTGCCACGAAAGGGTTGTTCGCTTAAATCTGCCAAACGGCGAAACTCTTGTCATTTATGGCAACAAACCTAGTTCAAGTTTACAAATCATTTCCTGTATTAAAGCACAAAAATATCTTCGTAAGGAATATCATGCCTTTCTAGCCCACGTAGTAGACAAGAAACGAGAATCGAAAAACATTAAAGATATTCCGGAAGTCTGCAACTTCCCGGATATTTTCCCAGAAGATCTTCCAGGAATCCCACCCGAACGTCAAGTTGAGTTCAGAATCGACTTAATCCCCAGAGCTACCCCTGTAGCAAAGTCACCGTACCGTTTAGCCCCAGCCGAGATGCAGGAACTATCTAGTCAATTAAACGAGCTGCTGAGCAAGGGATTCATCAGACCGAGCTTCTCACCATGGGGAGCGCCAGTCCTGTTCGTGAAAAAGAAGGACGGATCCTTTCGCATGTGCATCGATTATCGGGAACTAAGCAAACTCACGATCAAGAACCGATATCCCTTACCGCGCATAGACGATCTATTCGACCAACTGCAGGGAGCAAGCTACTTCTCAAAGATCAATCTAAGGTCTGGTTATCACCAACTGCGAGTACTGGAAGGAGACATCCCCAAAACGGCTTTCCGAACACGTTATGGTCACTACGAATTTGTGGTAATGCCCTTCGGATTGACGAATGCTCCAGCAGTGTTCATGGACTTGATGAACCGAGTCTGTCGTCCCTTCCTGGACAAGTTCGTGATCGTGTTCATAGATGATATACTCATCTATTCAAGAAGCCAGGAAGAACACAGCAAACACCTCCGCCAAGTACTAGAAACATTAAGGGCAGAGAAACTTTACGCAAAATTTTCCAAATGTGAATTTTGGATTCGGGAAGTGGATTTCCTAGGACATGTTGTAAGCAAAGAAGGAATACACGTGGACCCCTCCAAGATAAAGGCAATAGATAGTTGGACTACTCCAAGAACCCCTACAGAAATCCGGCAATTTTTGGGACTCGCCGGTTATTACCGAAGATTCATACCGAACTTTTCAAAGATTGCCAAGCCACTTACAACCCTAACCCAGAAGAATGTGACCTTCGACTGGGGAGAAAAACAAGACAGTGCATTTCAGACACTAAAGCGAGCCTAATGTAGTGCGCCCATCCTAACCTTGCCAGAGGGAACGGAGGACTTCGTGGTCTATTGTGATGCATCAAACCAAGGACTTGGGTGTGTCTTAATGCAAAGAGGGAAGGTCATCGCCTACGCCTCAAGGCAACTAAAGACGCACGAAGTAAACTACACAACGCACGATCTTGAGCTAGGAGCAGTCGTCTTCGCTCTGAAGATATGGAGACACTATCTCTACGGCACAAAATGTACCATCTTCACCGATCATAAAAGCCTCCAACATATCCTCAATCAGAAGGAACTCAACATGAGACAGAGACGATGGGTAGAACTACTAAGTGATTACGAGTGCGAAATTCGATATCACCCCGGAAAGGCTAATGTAGTGGCTGATGCACTCAGTCAGAAGGAATACTCAGGCCGCCAGGTGAAGTCCCTAACTATGACTATCCAATCACACCTGTTCACACAAATCAAGGAAGCCCAAATAGAAGCCTTGAAATCCGAAAATGTGACAGGAGAAGCCCTAAGGGGAATGGATAAAAACCTTGAGACTAAGAGCAATGGAATTCGTTATTTCATGGATCGAATTTGGATACCGAAGTTTGGTGGATTCAGAGAAATCGTTATGGACGAAGCCCATAAAACACGATACTCCATACATCCCGGCTCCGATAAGATGTATCTCGATCTCAAGAAGTTGTACTGGTGGCAAAACATGAAAGCCGAAATTGCTACCTACGTGAGCAAATGCCTGACATGTGCCAAAGTCAAGGTGGAATACCAGAAGCCCTCGGGTTTATTACAACAACCAGAAATACCCGAATGGAAGTGGGAGCGGATAACCATGGATTTCGTAACAAAGTTACCCAAGACAACAAGCGGACTCGACACCATTTGGGTAATTGTCGACAGGTTAACTAAGTCAGCACATTTCCTACCGATCAAAGAGACGGATAAATTGGAGAAGTTAACAAGGACATACCTCAGAGAAATTGTACGACTGCATGGTGTGCCCATATCCATTATCTCGGACCGAGATAGTAGATTCACCTCAAGGTTCTGGCAGTCGCTACAAAAAGCTTTGGGGACAAGACTAGACATGAGTACCGCTTATCACCCACAAACCGACGGCCAGAGCGAGAGAACTATACAAACCCTAGAAGACATGCTGAGAGCTTGCGTAATCGATTTTGGCAAAGCATGGGACACACATCTACCATTGGTCGAGTTCTCGTACAACAATAGCTACCACACCAGTATCAAGGCTGCCCCGTTCGAAGCCCTCTATGGACGCAAATGCAGGTCACCTTTGTGCTGGGCCGAAGTGGGGGACACGCAACTAGCAAAAGGACAAGCAACTGACAACACGCTCACGAGACCAGAAATCATAAGGGAAACTACGGAGAAGATTGTTCAAATCCGAGAACGTCTAAAAGCATCAAGAGATAGACAAAAGAGTTACGCAGATAAGAGACGCAAACCCTTGGAATTCCAAGTTGGAGACCGTGTCCTACTCAAAGTCTCACCTTGGAAAGGTTTAATACGCTTCGGAAAACGTGGGAAACTGAACCCTAGATACATCGGACCATTCGAGATCATTGCCAGGATCGGTCCAGTGGCCTACAAACTTAGACTACCTCGGGAGCTCCACAACGTACACCCTACCTTTCACATATCGAATCTGAAGAAGTGCTTATCCGATGAGACCCTTGTCGTCCCTCTAGACGAAATTGCACTAAATGAAAACCTTCAATTTGTGGAGGAACCAGTAGAGATCATGGATCGGGAAATCAAAAGGACTAAACAAAGCCGCATACCCATTGTAAAGGTCCGCTGGAACGCCAAGCGGGGACCTGAATACACCTGGGAACGCGAGGATCAGATGAAACAAAATTACCCGCATCTTTTTCCAAAGCTGTAAACGCTATCTTAGAGTAAATTTCGGGACGAAATTCCCTTAACAGGGGGATGATGTGACAACCCTATATTTTTCCAAAAGCATTGTAACGCTCGAAAGCTAAGTACAATGAAATTAACCTCGGAAATAAAGTGTTCAAGTATCTAAGTTGGGATGCATCGAATATTAGATATCATGCCAAGGTTTCCAAAAACATAAAGAACGCTCAAAACCGGGTTATATTGAAGAAATTATAACCACTCGTATATTTACGACGCGACGTTAAAACATTATTTGACGTAAAAAGTAGAATCTCAATAAAATGCATTTTAAGCCTTAAGTATCTAAACAAAAGTCGTAGATCTCGTTGAAAGGTGAACGTGCATAAAAAGATCGCCCAAATTGGACCTCGTATGAAGAAGTTACGAATTTTCAAAGTTTCGTAACGGTAGTAGAGGGCTAAAAACTCGGATTGAAGATCGAGTGTTATTTAGCTAACGCAACCTAAACGAAAGTTGAAGATCTCCTCAGTAGTAATAACACAATAAAAAGACAAACGAAAACCGACGTCGAATAAAGAACCTATGAATTTTTAACAAACTTTAGGTGGCCCGGCCTATTAAAAATATATCATTAAAAATAAAGTCAAAACTAGCCGACGAAGTCTAAATGAAAGTTGTAGAGCATAATCTCACCTACGCGTGGATATAAAGAACGCGAAAAACGGAGCTCGTACGCGAAAGTTACGGAATTTAGAAGTCGGAAGCATGGATTACGCCCCGCGTACTCTGGGAGTACGCCCCGCGTACTAGACCTAGCGTCGAGTCCCATCGGCCCGCCCAAGCTACGTTTAGCTAGACCCGAGTCGTAAGCCATGACGCCATTCTACGCCCTGCGTAACCAAGAACGCCCCGCGTACCGAGTACGCCCAGCGTACTCCGGAAGTACGCGCCGCGTACGAGGGTTTCCAGCCCTATAAATAGAAGGCATGAGCTCGAGTCTTTGCACACCTTTCTCAATTCTTCAGTCACTCTCACACCCTTCCAAGCACCAGAGACCATTCCCTCACCTCGGTTTCCGCACTCGAGCCCCGACGAAAGATTTACGCTGCAGAGATCCCCGAAGAGCCCGACGACGCAACCATCCGCGGACGAAGTTCTGCTCAACCCTAGCCTCTCTCTTTGAAACGAGTGAGTTCATACCCCTACTTTTCAATTCTTTTCACGTTTTAGGGGGGGAATACAAGTACATTACAAGTCAAAGTATCATTTCATAAACATAATTATAACATCGTTCTTATAGGGTTTTGATACAAAAATAACGTTATGTTTAAAGGGCTAATATATCACCAAGTTGTTCTTACTATATGGAAACATACTTTTGAGAAACTATAATGCGTGTAGTATTCAAGTGATTCATACATTCTACATAAACATCTCGACAAATGAAATGCTTTCAAAAGAAGTAAAGTCTTTACTATCGTAAATCTGTTTATACTAAGTAATGTGATACATTTAAACTTCAACGTACTCGTGTGTATGCATTTCAAGTCCTGTATTATATATCATAATCTCTTGGAGGGAGAGCGTGATACTTGTGTATAGATCTATACGGGATTGACAATCCCACACCTAAGCTGTTAGCTACAGCTAGGCCGGCAGGCCTGGGGTGACAAATGTCATAACAGTTCCAACGCCTGAAGAACGTTGTTACAGGCCAACAATGTCGTTAGCATGGTTATAAAACTCACATAAAAGTATAAAAACAAGTTAGATTTACGAGATTCATATATGCATTTCAGTTTTCCATTTTATCGTTAATACAAATTTTATCACTATTATTCTAGTATGGAAAACACAAACGCACTCCAACACGGGAAACTTTTCAAATCATTTATAGAAAATATTGGATTTTCTGAAAACCTCGTTCATCGGTTTACTATCAAAAAGGACATACTTTTTCAATACAAAACGCTTATGAACTCACCAACTTAATTGTTGACACTTTTTCGAAACCGCTTGTATTTCTCAGGGAATCAGTAATACAGGTAACCACCAGCTTTTGGAGAAAGGAACACTAAGGATGTTTTATTATGGAACATTTATCATCTCATTGTAATATTCTTTTGCCATTATGTATAACGCAACAACATACGTTTTCATTATATATGTGATGGTTGTGTTGCTTTCTTTACAATATTCAATGATTGTGATACTACGTGAAGTCATCCACCCCCGAATGTTTCCGCCATTCTGGTTTGGGGGTGTGACAACTTGTGTAGGGTTTCAAAGCACTCCATGGATGATGGCAATGGGCCCCTTTGATGAATTCTAGGTTAAAAGCCCAAGACTTGTCTTTTCCCTATAAATTGTCATGTATTATTCATTATTAGGGTTAAGAGTGAGGCAAAATGTAGCCGCCACGTTGTGAGGTTTCTTGTAGAGTTAGATTATTATTTCTTAAGTGTAATTTGTTCCTCACATTTCAATAAATCGAGTGATCATTCGACATAATCTTCATTATTGTGTTTGTTCTTATTTTCCGCATCTTGTTCATCAAATCACAATTAGGGTTTTATTCCCAACAAGTGGTATCAAAGCGGGTCTTTGAAAATCTGTTGATTTTTGAAGTATCGGTTCTTGATTTGATGATTTTCTTCACAAGTTATTGAAGATTTTTGGTGTTTTGGCGGTATGGAATCAAAATTTTGTTCAAGTTACTGTTCATGAAGATTTGTGGTGTTTTCTACTGTTCATATGGGTATTATTTTGATCCAGTTCTCTTTTTACTCTTAATCTGTTTTTTTTTTGGATCTGATCTGGTTCTTTTGCCCTAAACCAAATCGTCTAGCCGAATTTTTGATCCATATGCATTCAGCGAATCCAATTTTTTTCTTACTGTTCATTCATTCCATTCATTGAGCCCATTGTTTTCTTTTACTGTTCATTGGTTTGGCCCATATATTCTTTTCTTTGAAATCGCATACTGCAATTCACTCATCTCGAATCTATGATTGTTGTTCCTTCAAAATTATTGTTCTTGTTCTTGAGCCGATATCTATGAACAATACCAATATCAAAATCGATTTTGATTTTATTAATTGATTTTATTTTTTAATTGAGACTTTCTGTTTATTCATGTTCCAACATCGAGTTTGTTTCTTGATTGTATTGATCTGAGAAGTTAATGATGATTTGGAGATTCGATGATTTAGGGATTTGAGTACAGATAACGATGATGATGAACTCAATTGAAGTGGTGTTTGATCTTGAAATCGATTTGAGAAAATTATTTGGTGTTTATTGGGGTCAAACTAATAAAGTCAAAATTGGTTTAAAGGCGTATGTGAACTGAATGATGGCAAAAAGACGTATCTTGATACCTTTTGCAGTTGACACTGTTTCGTTTTCAAAATCGGATATGCTTGGTATCTTAATCGGAATGAAATCAGGGTGGTTGTGTGCTTATTCGCAATTCCTGAACAACGAAAAGTCAAAATCGCTGTGAAATCCTCACCTATGAACGCTCGTTTACTGTGCTTCTCATTGGGGTATAATTGTTGAAATTGAAGCGAATCTATGATTGGGTTTGTTTGTTGCCTTGGAACGAAAGAAAGGAAGACAGAAAGCGAACTTGGGTTCGGGTGCTAGCACTTGGAACGAAAGGGGGGAGATTCGCGTTAGCAGCTCATGGAACGAACCTCGATCTTGTGTTCGTGTGTTTATGTTGGGACTGTAATAGGAGATGAACCGAAAGCGAACCTGTGATTCGGCTTGGCTAAGATTTCGCTCCTTATTCTAATCGGGATGCTCGGTTTTGCTTTTGAAACTGGGTTCGGTTGTTAATGGTTGGAGCGATCGACGGATGAACCGAAAGCGAAAGGGGTTTCGCCTGATAATGCTTGATTTGAAACGAACCGAACGTTCGGTTCGCGTGATTACATGGCGATCTTGAAACGAACCTTGGTTTGGTTGCTTGTGGTTGAAACGATTGTGGCTCCGTTCGCTTGAAATCACCTTCCAGTCGTGTTCTTTATATTGGGGAAGAAGACTTAATGTTTCATTTTTGGTCCCTGAAACTTCAGCGAATTGGCTCTTTTGGTCCCTGTTGTTTTCACAGTTTGGTATTTTTGGACCATTTGCAGAATTTGTTACATAAAAAAAAAAGGTTTGTTGATGCTGAATTACCATTCCAGCCCCTGTCTTTCAGAAAGTGACAGTTTCGGCCCAATTTTCAGAAAAGTTACTACATTGAGGGCCGGTGAACAGTTTTGGATTCTTTAACGCTCATATTTTTTTGTGAACAGAAAAATAAAGATTCCATCAAGTCTTGGCGGTTCGGAAAGTCGTTTTTTTTTTTAACGTCAAGTTTTCACGATTTTTTCCGGATTTTTTTTTTGTGTATATCTTTTTGTCGCGGGGGAGCATAGTAAATTTTTATCCATTCAAGATCATTCTCATGACCATTTGAAGGCTTTATAATCATGTTTTTGATTATAAATCGGGGAAGAATTTGGTATGGCCATTCGAAATTGGATTTGTGACTTTTCAAAGTCGAAGATTTTTGATAAAGCTTGTGGGAGAATTATGAAGGTAGCTTTTTTTACAGAAGTTCTTCATCGAGCTCTACTAAGGTTTTTACAGAGAAGTATCCTTTACAGCAAGAGTTCTTCATCGAGCTCAGCTAAGGAATTGTTATATCTCCGACTTCTTGTATTTTCTCGATCAAGTGGCGTTACGAATCTTAAAGTTTGGATTGTTACATGATATTTTTTGATGGCTTATATCATTAGCTTATTTGAAGATCGTTGTGACTTGGAGGGGGAGCTCTTCAAAGACAAGAAGTGATTCAGTTTCTTTGTTCTGAGATGGGTTTTATGGCGGGTTTGGTTTTCATGAAGATTCTTTGGGATTACATTCGAAAATGAAGTTTAAAGACATTACTTCAGTGCTTGATTTATATATCCTAGAGCCCGTGTTTGAAGACTATTGAAGAATCAAGATTCGTGGATTGCTTCATATATTCCTCGTTGCAGATCTTTTTATTTGCTAGATGCTTGTTTTGGAAGTTAAAGCATTGTCATCCATTCCATACTTTGAGGGGGAGATTGTAGGGTTTCAAAGCACTCCATGGATGATGGCAATGGGCCCCTTTGATGAATTCTAGGTTAAAAGCCCAAGACTTGTCTTTTCCCTATAAATTGTCATGTATTATTCATTATTAGGGTTAAGAGTGAGGCAAAATGTAGCCGCCACGTTGTGAGGTTTCTTGTAGAGTTAGATTATTATTTCTTAAGTGTAATTTGTTCCTCACATTTCAATAAATCGAGTGATCATTCGACATAATCTTCATTATTGTGTTTGTTCTTATTTTCCGCATCTTGTTCATCAAATCACAATTAGGGTTTTAATCCCAACAACTTGCGATTTGGGATGATAAGCTGAAGATCCTTGAGAGAGAATCGGGTTTTTCTCTAGTTGGAAATGGAACAAATGAATAAATATGGCTAAGGACCATATATATACCCCTTCGGGTTTTGAACCGCAAACTCCATGTTTGGGCCGTATATTTCCAATTTCTTGGAGTTTGAAATGTTATTGTTGCACAATAAGCCCTAGGACATCCCCTCTCCTGGCATCTCCTAAAGTGTTAATCAAAGAATACTCAAACTTATCCCAAATAGTCTAAAAATTAACAGTAACTATTCTGACTTCTATTGACTTGATGTGTAGTACAAAATGGAATTACGGGTTGTCACAAGAAAAATGAGCAATTAAAATTTTAAATGATTTAATTTTTGATCCAAAATGAAATAATAATTTTTTAATTATAATTGGGTCAAAGTCAGAATTTGCGGTCAACATCAGGGTTTGCGGTCAACGAGGGTTTACGGCCATAAACCCTTGACCGTATGCTAATGACCATTTGTGGAGTTTACGACCGCAAACACCTAACGGCCGTAAGCTTCGACCGTAAACTCCAAAAACCCTTTTTGTCGATTTCAGCCTCAAAAACACGGTTAATCACACAATGAGATGCATATTCTTGTTCAAAAATACAATACCTTCAAGACTATCGGATTAATTTCGCAAAAATCGATGAAATTTTTTTCGGAGGAGAGAGAGGATGAGAGAGTTTGCGGCCGGAATCAAGAAAATGATAGAGATTCCGGTTGTAAACCTCCTTATATACCCACCATTCACTTACCTGATAACCACACAGTATAAGGCAGTCTCCAACACATTCCAATATTTTTCAAAAATTGTTAAAAATAAATATTTTGAGGATTAATATTAAAACTAAAATTAAAAATAAAGTAAAATTAACTTTGCAAAATTAAAAAAAATTAAAAATAATAATATTTTTTTTTTGTTTTTAGTAGTTGACATAATAAAAATTAAAAATAAAAATTAAATTAAAATTAAAATTAAATTAACACCAACTAAAATATACAACTTAAAAATTTAATTATTGAGAATGAATTTGTGACACCGGGATCAAAGTTGTTGGACAACCTTATTCCACTTGTCGGTACCCTTATTTTCACGTCTTCGTCTGATCGATCGCCGGTATTGTGGTCCACTAAAACACGAAACATTTGTGACATAATTTTGGACAATTTATCAATAAAATGACATTTTTAGCCCTTATTCTTAAGTAGGTTTCTTAGGGACCATTTATCTGACGACAACTAGGAATATTGTTGTCCACCTAAATTGAGCAGTGAGATCTACAGACAATTTGTATGTGTTCAATTTTAATTGTACTAGAATGTGTTTCCCACTTCCTGATATGCTCTAGCCATCAAGGACTTCCAGAATACTCCTTACACCGGGTGAGCAGACAATTATTCAGAGAGAAGATAGATTTAGAATGCATATGTTGTACATGCTGGTCGGATCTCTTCCAATCATGCAAAGGATGAAACATATGACTAACTGAGGTTTTTAGGGGGATTGAGAAGAGAATGGTGCATATACTGTGTACCAGGTCGGATTTTGAGTCACGCAGAGGAGACAGTATATGCCTAACAGATAGAAAGAATTGCATAGAGAGAAGATTCAGAGAGATAGAATTGCATATGTTACAGTCCAGGTCGGATCTTTCGATCACGCAAAGGAGGCAACATATGACTAACAGATAGAAAGAAAGAAAATAACCTTCTACAGACCTAATTTATCGGAATTCCCCAGTCATCCTATCAAAACCGGAATTACGGACAGAATCCGCACATCGAGGAAAAGTTAATCTATAGTTCTAGATACGAGTTCTTTTAATGTGACCAGTATATTCCCGTGTATATCTCCCTGCTCAACTTATCCGAGCGTTGTATTATCAGGCTAAACGGATCTAACTAGGTCAGTGTTTGTCAAGTCCTTGAATTCATTAAGTTCAACTCTCCCTAATCAAGTCCATTTAAAATCTTTCGTGCCTACCAGCGCATCAAGCATAGAGCGTAGACGATTCCACTTAGGTACGTTACGCAGATTCAGATTGACCGTTATCACTTGCTAATTTCATTTCTCATCGCAACACCTGCAAACAAGACGGACAACAATATTTTTGATTTTCCGGATTTTTTATTGTTTTTGGGTTTTTTTTGATTTTTTATTGTTTTTGGATTTTTCTCCCCCTAAATTTTTGCATGAGTGAGAATAAAAATAACAATAAAATGCGCAAATTTAAATTAACCTACCTACAGAAACCAAAAAAAATTTAAAAATTTTAGAAGAATTAAGAAAAGAAAAAAAAATAACAAAAAAAAACTTAATCCTCAAAACGAATCATTTTCAGAAATCCCACAAGCACATCGAAACGAGCTTTGTTAAAGGGCTTAGTGAACAGAACCGCTACATTAATAGCAGTGCAAACCTGTTCCAGCCGGATTAGGGAACGTTCGTAACAGTCTCTGATAAAATGAATTTTAATATCGATGTGCTTGGTTTTAGAGTGTTGGACTGGATTTTTGGTAATTTGAATTGCGGCCTCATTATCACAGTAAATGGGGGTTTCTAATTAATTCAAACCGTAGTCCAACAGCTGATGTTGGATCTAGATAACTTGAGAACAACAAACATACGTAGCAACGTATTCCGCCTCTGTTGTTGAGGTTGAAATAGTATGTTGTTTCTTGCATTGCCACGACACTAATATGTCACCAAGATATTGACACCCTCCCGAGGTAGATTTCCTATCAAGCTCACAGCCTCCACAATTACTAACAGCAAAAGCATATAAATCAAAATCAGAATTCTTCGGATACTAACGACCCAATTTTGGGCTACCTTTGATATACTGAAAAATTCTTTTGACAGCAATAAGATGTGAAAGTTTAGGATTAGCCTGATAACGTGCGCATTGACAAACTGCAAACATGATGTCAGGTCGGCTTGCAGTAAGATCCATTAGCGATCCGATCATTGATCTGTAGAGCGTCTGATCTACGGATTTGCCATCAGGATCTGGAGTCAGGAGAGGTCTTTTAGCCATTGGCGTCGATGCAGATTTGGCGTCGTGAAATGTGACAACTCGGAGTTCGTTCCGTCATTGTAACCGATCTGTCAGTAAAATTCGTCGTTTTTGAATTGTTTTCGTTTACCTTTTTTAATTAAGTCTTTTATTATGACTTAGTGGGTGTCCAAACACATTAGAAACTCATGATAACGCCCCAATTTAATAATTAGAAAATTTTAGTTTCGACCATATTGGGTTACGACAACTTAATCTGGTGCAACAAGCCTCGTCTATCGTCAGTATCGGGTAGAATTCCACCGTCTCCCAAACTTGAACCATATATAAAGTTGAAATCACTTCATTTTGAAGCTTTTCAACCTCTCTCTACTCTCTCTCCTCTCAATCCAAGATCTAGGTCCAAAATCATCCAATTCAAGTCCTCAAATCATTAAGGTAACTATCCTAGCCCTTAGTATAACCTTTTCAGCTTTTAAATCCATGTTCAATCTATGATTTAGGACCATAAACATGTGTTTACAGCCCTAGAACACCCATAGGCCGTAAACACACATATAAGGGGTTTTTGAGCCCCAAAACCCTCCCAAATCACTCTTGGAGCTTGGAATCGACTTAAGGACTTATTGGAATGGACTTAGTACACCTTGAACTCAACATTTAGGGAGTAAACATGAGTTTACGGCCCAAGAGCATGCTTGGACTGTAAACACCATTTCATGGGCAGTAAACTCATTCTAGGGTGTTAAGATGCCCCTTAAACACCTCATAAGCCTTAGATTAAAGTCTAGAAGCAACCACAAACAAGTTAAGGGCCCTAAACTTGATGAAAACCACCCCCATAGGAGCTTACGGCCGTAAACCCCCCAAGTATGGGTTCCTGGGCCGTAAACTCCTATAACTTGGTCAAATGGTGCCATAAATCCATCCTATGACTTGTAAAATGAGTTGGAATCACATGTGATTAATCTAGGACCACCAAAACACATTAAGACATAACACATAAGAGTTTATGGTTGTAAAATCATATTTTACTGCCATAAACTCCTCAAATGGTCCTTAGGATGCCCAAATTCCCTTTCTAATGCCCTAGAACCAAACCTAGCATCATCCCTCAAATGTTATAAGGCCATTTAGCACTCAAGAGCACCACCCATGAGTTTACGGCCATAAACTCATGGGGATGTGGTGTTTAGGGCTGAAAATTCTTCTAAGAGTTTACTCTTGAATAGTAAACTCCATTCCTATGTCATACACCCCTTTAGATGCCACCCGGGTCACTCCAAACACTT
This sequence comes from Lactuca serriola, assembly GCF_051521515.1. Lineage (NCBI taxonomy): Eukaryota > Viridiplantae > Streptophyta > Magnoliopsida > Asterales > Asteraceae > Lactuca > Lactuca serriola. The sequence goes on along the minus strand of NC_136416.1, from coordinate 130,104,875 downwards.
GAATTGAAGTGTTTTCGCGTCTAGAAGTGTTTATCCTTATTTAATAAATAGATCAAGGTCTAATTATATACAAATTATGTATCTCTTCATATTAAATAGGAATCTCGCGTGTTTCAAGCCCTGAACTGACAGTTAGCATCCAACCGACACATCTTTCGCCTGGTGAGTTCATACCCCTATGCCTTTTTCCATGTTTTTCAATGTTTTCAGGGGGGAATACAAGAAAATTATAAATGTTTTCAAAACCTAAAATTGATGTAATTCTATAAATATATGGCTAACTTTTAGATATCTTTACCCTTTATGTATTATGTGGAGCAAAAGGGATGTTTTACTGAATATAACTAAGTAAATTTCAATCACAGTGTAAGAAACAATCAAAACAATCAAATTATTATGGGAGTAGTTTGGTATCTTCAATTCTTGTTTTACGAGCACATATTTATGTAAAGTTAATAGATAAACTATGTCTGAATCAGTTTATCTCTGTTTAATTTAGAGTATTATGCCAGATAATTTCATTGTATTAAACTGTTTTTACTGTATTATGTTTCAAAACGATTAGTATGTTTGATAACGTCCGAGAACACCGTGAATAATTTAATACTAGTTTGTGAAATAATCTTCATTAAACCCTTCGGGTCATCAGTAAATCCTCCCCGGAAGTGTAACCAGAGTCTCCTGGAGGGAAAGCGTGGAATTTGTGAATAGATCTATTCGGGACTGACAATCCCACACCTAAACTGCTAGCTACAGTTAGGCGGGCACGCCTGGGTTGACAAATTCTGGATATCGTCTGACGCGTGAAGAATGTCAAGGAGGTCTCGTTGTCATATTAGCATGGTTACCCGACTCACAATACGTATTAATATAAGTTTATTCACAAATTTTTATATCTCTTTTCAATCTATAGATTTTATACCTAGTACGGGATGGTATTCCCATGGTTTTTATATCTAGTACAGGATGGTATTCCCATGGCTTTCAATCTATAGTTTTGTGTATTAAAACTACCTTATATCTAGTACGGGATGGTATTCCCATGGCTTTCAATCTATAGTTTTATGTATTAAAACTACCTTATATCTAGTTCGGGATGGTATTCCCATGGTTTTCAATCTATATTTTTATGTATTAAAAATATCTACTGTTGTACTGGATGGTATTCCCAGTGGTTTTCAATATAGAGTTTTATGTATTAAACTATATACTGTTGTATCAAGCGGAAATTCAGAACTTTAACTAAACTGTCTTTATAAGAAAATATGGGATTTTCTTGGATAACAACTTTTCAGAAAACCAAAGGAAACATGATCTTTTTACATAAACAAACAGCTTATGAACTCACCAGCTTTATGCTGATTTTTAAATTGCTTGTATTCTCAGGTTCTCCTTAGACAGGTATCACGCGTTCTTTTGCAGAAGACGGAGCTTATGGAAGTCTTATCATATTTTGATTAACTTATGTAACTACAAAACTTGTATTATTCTACTTTCAAACAAATGTAATGTTTTGTGTTTACTATGCTTACTATGTACATTGGTTACGATACTTCATGACGTCCTCCGCCCCGGAATGTTTCCGCCATCGGTTTCGGGGTGTGACAGATTAGTATCAGAGCCCTTGTTTATAGTGAACTAGTATAACAAAGCTTACATGGTATAAGACTATAAACACTAAGGGGCCTAAGTGCTCTGAACTAAAAGTATACTTAAAATATAAGTATTTTCAAAAGTATATAAGTATACCTAACCGCCGGAATCCGTAACCTCGAGTAGAACAAAACATAAGTAAATCGGTGTTGTACACTGTGGTTAAACCTGGGCAGTTATGTAGTCGTGTCTAGGGTCAATATAGCCTGATCAACTATATTCATTTGAGACACGGCCAACATGTGCTTGGGAGTGACTGTGGTGTTCAGCATGCCTAAAACTTACCCAATACCCAAACAACGAGCCGTCGTCACAGCGAAACATAAAATACTATGGGAGTATTTTAGCCAAAGTCGAGTACGTTGTAGAAATTCATTCCGAGTATTGATACTCGTTCCTTCTTTAGTGATAGTTTATCTGCTTTGATAACTCTTTCCTGCTTATCGCTTTTGGAACCTTATATCTGTCATAAAGAGATATCCCCTGTTTCATATCTCTTGATTCAATTTAGAGGACTTACCATCCTCTTTTCCCTAATCATTTTAGATCATCATGCCTCCAAAGAAAGGACCCAACTCTCGGAACAACCACTCTCCGCCACCATATTCTCCTCCGTTCGACCCTGTCTTGTTTCAGACAGTTGTTATTGCCGCAGTGACGGCTACAATGATGCTATTGTACCCTAGCAGGTTCAGTGGACCAGGAAGTAATATCTACCTCCAAAACCATGAAAATGATCAAGAGCATCAGACTGAGCGTAATGAGAGTAAAAAGGTTATCTGGAAAAAGAAGCGAAAGGGTCAGAGCTCACAAGGACCCTCCAAGAGGCATGAATCTGTGGCAGTTCAAGCTTCCACTACTCCTGTTGCTGCGTCTACAACTCAAGCACCTACCACTAGGTATGCGGGTAACCTCCCTTGGTGCAACAAGTGCAAATATCACCATAACCCCGGCCCATGCCGTAATCTGTCGTGCTCCAACTGTGGCAAGAAGGGCCACCTTGCGCGAAACTGCAAAGCACTGGCTCAACCAACCAATCAAGCTTGCGGAGCAGGCCTCAGTCAGGCCTGCTATGGTTGCGGCGAAGTCGGGCATTACAAGTGAAACTGCCCCAAAGCAGTAACAACTAGCAACGATGAGATAGTTACGGCTATAAAGTAGGAGGAGGCAGCCGCCGATCCCACCGACGTCGCGGGTACGTTTCTTCTCGAAACTTTTTATACACGCATCCTTTCGAATCTAGTGCCAAAGAAGTTTTATTAGTCATTCATTTAAGCGTCTTCTTAAACATAGTCCTCGTCTAGTAACCAAACCATTTACTGTCGAGATAGCTATCAGCGAGAAAGAATACGTCAAAGATAGATTCATAGGATGTACCCTTACCCCGAACGATCATTCCTTTCCCATCAACCTAATTCCAGTTTCCATAGAGAGCTTTGATGTTATCATTGGCATAGATTGGTTGAGTTCCAATCATGCAGATATCCTTTTGTTACGAAAAAGCCATCCATCTTAATCTCCCCTCTGGTCAGACTCTTATGATCTACGGTAATAATCTTAGTTCAAATCTTTGTATTATTTCTTACATCAAAGCTCAAAAACTCTTGCAAAAGAAGTGTCATGTGTTCTTAGCTCATGTAATCAAGGAGGAACAGGAAGTTAAAGACCTCGAGAGCATCCACAAAGTCTGTAACATTCCTGGTGTCTTTCCCGAAGAGCTTCCAGGAATTCCTTCCAAACGTCAAGTCGAGTTTCGCATCGACCTAATTCCTGGAGCTACCCTCGTAGCCAAGCCCCCGTATCGATTAGCACCAGCAGCAATGCAAGAGTTATCCAGTCAGCTTAATGAGCTACTCAGCAAAGGATTCATCAGACCGAGTTCCTTCCCCTGGGGAGCTCCGGTATTATTGTAAAGAAGAAAGATGGATCCATCCGGATGTGTATCGACTACCACGAGTGGAACAAGTTGACCATCAAAAACCAATATCCTCTTCCTTGAATAGACGACCTTTTCAACCAATTTCAGGGAGCCAGTTATTTCTCGAAGATAAACCTCAGATCAGGGTACCATCAGCTTCGAGTTCACGAGAATGATGTTTCCAAGACAACATTCAGGACTCGATATGGACACTACGAGTTCGTAGTGATACCCTTTCACCTAATCACTTTCCTTGGACACGTGATAAGCAAGGAAGACATACACGTGGACCCGTCCAAAATTCAAGGCGATAGAAAATTGGTCAGCACCTGTGACAACCCGAAACTTCTAACCTATGTAATTGATCCGTGTATCAGCACTAAAACTTGAGTTCATTGTCTTTTATTAAATCTTGTGGTTCCATAAGGGTGTTCTAGACTTAGTATAATATAGATATGAGTCTTAGGAAGGGTTGGAGAGTGTTTAGTATCACAAAATCGGGCCAAACTCACCAAATAAGGTGTGTGCGGCCACACACCTGTGTGTACGGCCACACACCCAACCTCAAACACCCTCAACCTCACACCCAATTCAATATATGGATGGATACCCCTTCATTCATTCATTTAGATGTTTCTCTTCCCTCTCTCTACTTTCTCTCTCTAAATCATCAACCAAGAACACTTTGAAGGCTTCATAATCGTGATCTACTCCATCTTCAAGCTGATTATAGTGGTAAACACTTGAATCCCAAGCTTAAAACTCATCATGTTCATCATATTCATCATCCCTTGAAGGTGTACGGCCGCACACCTTCATATGGGGGCAGCACACATTCAAAACTCCCAAGTATGAAGAGCATACACTTCAAAAATCATCATATGGACCCAAATGAGGAGTGTACGGCCGCACACACCCTCTGTACGGCTGCACACTCTTGTGTGCTGCCTCACACACACTCCTGGCCCCACTCCCCAGCCGTACACTCATTTTCAAGACCATACACCCACTCTAATGCCCATATTTGGCCCTAAACTTGCATAAATCATTAAGTTTGGATCATAGGACACTTATTCTTAGTAATTTCAAGCCCTAAGGATGTTTTCCCATCATGTTTAGTCATGAAACACCTTAGTTCTAACTCATTTATGTGTCATCACATGAATAATAGGGGCCATAGGCATTCAGGGCATCCGTTGACACTCGAACCCTACATTAAGCGGTGAGTTCATACCCCTACTCTTTTTCAATGTTTTTCACTGTTTTCAGGAGGAATACAAGCAAAGTACAAGGAATACTTGTACTCAAAACTTGTTTTACATTAGTTGTGTTCCATATTACATATGCTTTTAACACTGATAATCAGAACAGATAACAGTTTGAACTTGCAGAATACATTATCGTATTATTTGTGAAAAACATTATAAAATGTTGTATTTTATATTTTCACAAATGGTTTTCCACATTTTAACAGTTAAAAGCATAACCTTTGAACTTTGAACATGAAACCTAGTAAACTGTTTTGTCCTCGGTAACACTCCACAGAGATACGCGAGTGGAGGACCATCGTTTTTAATAGTATCTTTCTGTATTATTACTAGTAAATTTTTTATTCCTATAAATTGGAGACACGTCCTCGGTAACACTCAACAGAGATACACGAGTGGAGGACCGCTCCCGTAACCAGAATCTCCTGGAGGGAGAGTGTGAATTGAATGTATAGATCTATACGGGGCTGACTACCCCATACCTGGCTGCTAGCTATAGCCGAACTGAAAGGTTCAAGGGTGACGAAAGTCATAAGGTGATGTGGACTACTTATTGCCATATCTAGTCTATCATATGGTTATGGAACTCGCAATTTGGATAACAGAGATTTACTTGTTAGTAATAATGGGTTAGTAACCAGTTTACTTTACACTTATTAGTTTTATGTACATGATAAAACTAATACATTTCACGAGGATAACCAAGTTTTCAGTATACATCTTTTACATTACATCTCAGCTCGGTAACCAACTTTAAGGAAAATATGGGATTTTCCTGGGATAACAGTTGTTCATAACCAGATTTGTGTAACAAAACAGATTACCAAACTTTACATATCAGAAAATACGGGATTTTCTTGGGTGTGTAACTTTTTCAAAAAATAAAAGGAAACTTGTAAATTTTCAGAAAACAAAATCACTTATGAACTCACCAGCTTTATGCTGATTTTCAAAATGCTTGTAGTCTCAGGTCCACATTAGACAGGTACCTAGTGATCCTTTTTGGCGAAGACGGAATGCGTAGAAGATGTGTCTTTACTTTTGTTCTTATATACTTATGTATAAAAACTGTAACTCTTGGTTTTCAATCAAATGTAAATCTATATATGTAATGTAATGGTTGTTTACTTTGCTTACTATGTACATTGGATTTGATACTCAACGTGGAGTCCGCGCTGGAAACGTTTCCGCCCTGGGTTTCGGGGTGTGACAGATTGGTATTAGAGCCCATGTTTATAGTGAACTAAGTATACCAAACCTTACATGGTATAAGACTATAAACACTAAGGGGCCTAAATGCTCTGAACTAAAAGTATACTTTAAAATATAAGTATTTTCAAAAAGTATATAAGTATACCTAACCGCCGAGATCCGTATTTACAAGTAGAACAAAACATAAGTGTGACAACCCAAAAATTTCCATTCGGTAAAACCATCCACTACAATTGAAGTCAAATCTGTATCAACTAACTATCATACTTTTGGGATAAGTTTGAGTGTTTTAAGGTTAGTGCTCCAAAGGATATCAGGAGAGAGGATACACTAGGGTTTAATATGTTGCAATAACTGCCCAAACCTTCAAGAGTTTGGAATATTATAGTCCAAAAATGGTATTCGGACCAAAAACCCTCGAGGCTATATAAAGAGAATTTAGCCATTTTGAATTCATTTGTTACATTTCTAGCTAGAGAAAAGTCGATTTCCTCTCTCAAGGATCTTCACCTGATCACCCCCAACTGTGAGTACTTCAACCTAGAGTGTATATAAGTGTGTTATATGCCTTCATAACATGAAAATCAAGCCAAAACAACAAGATTTGGGTGTTTACCGCCCAAGAACATCTTGGAGAGTAAACTCCTTTATAAGGGCCAAAGTGTGCCCAATGTCCCTCCAAGCCTTGGGACTAAACCTAGAGACTACAATTACTTGTTTTAGACACCCAAAACATTAAGAAACAAGGCAAGAAGTGAATTCACGGCCAAGGAAGTTCTTGGGCCGTGAACTCCATCTTAGGGTGCCAAAATGCCCTAAATGCCTTCCACAAGCCACTAGACAAGCATAGCCCTTCACCATGATGTGTCTAGAACCCAAAACAATCAAAATATCATCTCCCATAAGTGTTTACGGCCACAAACACATGACCAAATGGTCCATGGGCCGTAAACTCAAGATAGAGGTGTTTTGATGCCACAAACACTTCCAAGGGCTTAGGCATGAATTTAGAATGCTTCCTTATGACCTTTAAGACCCTCATAAACATATTTGGCCATGAGTTTATGGTAGTAAACTCATTTGGGCCATGAACACCTCAAAAACTCCAAAGAAGGTGGTATTTCTCACCCTAGGCTAGAGCTAATGTCCCTAAATAATTCCCTAGCTTTCATACTTGCACTAACCCATGAGTAACCATGAGTTTACGGTCGTAAACTCCCTTGGGCCGTGAACTCATGGTAGTAAACTCATATAAGTGCCTTTATACCTTCCTATGTTGAATCACATGTGATTCCAATACTTGGTTAAGGTGTTTCCTAGTCCCGGAAGGTGTTTCCTTTCATATAGTTGTTATAAACACTATATTTATGTCGATATATGTCCTTATATGTCATTTAGGACTTATTGTGTCTCGGGACTTCATTCGTGGAACTTCTCAACCTTACACGCATACCCGTTTGAATCACCCACATCAGGTGAGTTCATACCCCGTAATGAATCTTTTAACTATTTTAATTGTTTTAAGGGGGGGGGGGTGGGGGAATACAAGTAGAACACAATGATAATTGTGTAAATGTTTGTTATAAACATCTTTCAAAATGTTACTTATGTTATTTATAAGTTGTTAAAACATTTCAAAACTCTTTTAAAGGTTATGTTACTTTATAGTTATACAAAACTCCTTTTTTAAAGTATAAGCATAACATGTTAGATAAATGAGTCTTTTTCAGTAACAGTCCAGTAGAGCATTAGTAAGCTATTATAGGTATAGTTTAAGAGAATGCCATTCATTACTTCTAGTACAATGAAGCACACACAGAATAGAACAGAACAGAACAGAACATAATAAGGTGCTATAGCATGGAACAATTTCAGGATCTAACTATACCAATGAATCACAATGCATTGTGGTAGTTATATTGGGTATACGTGATCACATAACTTTAATGTGGATAACGTGGCCTAGGAACTCGTTGCGAAAGTCAACCTTGATTCCCAGAATCTCTCGTAGGGAGAATGTTTAGTATGGGAATTTCTTATCACATTATGACCTTAATAAAACACATATGTTTTTAGGTTGTTAGTACCTACGTATGTCATTATAAATGACATCAGGGTACTCATTTCTCCCATTACTTTCATAAAGTGTCGGTAACACTTGAAGGTTGATCTATTCTCTAATCGAGATAGGTTATAAACTAGGGATAATGTACTTTTCAGTTGACAAAGGAACAGTAGAGTCTTGGTAAAAGACTTCTTTCATAACAGTAGAGTCTTGGTAGAAGACTGCTTAAATAACACTAGAGTCTTGGTAGAAGACTGCTTTCATAACAGTAGAGTCTTGGTATAAGACTGCTTTCAAACAATCGAGTCTTGGTAGAAGGCTACTTTTAAAAGTTAGGACCATGATGCTAGCTTTATGATTCCTTAATGTATACACTATAGACTACGTATATGCCAATAGATTCCAACAGCTAATAGGATGTGTGCCTTCGCTTCATTTCCTGTTCTCGTTTGATGTGGTCTTGAACCGAGTTCCCCCAATCTATTATCTATCCGAATATATATATATATATATATATATATATATATATATATATATATATATATATTTATGCTTAGTATACATTAAGTCATCATAAGGGTACCAAGTATGGATCAGGTTATAGGACACAGAGTCAAAACACAGTTTTTCCAGTACATAACTTACTTATCAAAGTCAGTGTTTTTGATAAACAAAACTAGAGATTTCCCAGAAAGGGCTTAATCCATGTTATTAAGCAGTACAGTTTTAAAAGACTTTAAGTGAGTTAACTTTATAATACCTTAGTTTATACACCATGTTTATATATAGAACTAATATCCGATAGCTAGTTAAATGTGTGTTTTCCGCCGACGTCCTGTTCTCGTTGGATTGTGGGCTTAGGGCAGATTCCCCTAATTAACTATCTACCCGATATCAGATTATATATAGCAGTATAAACAAAGCTATTATAAAAGTAATCACCGTAGTCATTATTTTACTATAAGAAATATAGGTTTTCTTAAAATAACTCTTCATTAGATATAAAGGAACCATTACAAATAACTCCATGAGTAACAAGTGACTACACCAAGGTTATATATGACAACGATCTAACAGCCAATGGAATGTGTGCTATCCGCCTTACTTACTATTCCCCGTTGGGTTGTGAGTTTAGGGCAGATGCGCACAATCGATTGTTTGTTTACTCTAAGTATATACATAACTTGTACCCACTTAGTACGCATAGAAAGGCTTGTAGTGTCATTTTACTTAACTTCCATTAAAGTAGGAAATATAAGATTTTCTAGAGGAACAGGTGAACTTTTCAAAACAGAACTTACAGCTTACATCACTTTTACATATACATTTTCAACAATATTTTACAGCTTACTCACATCACTAAAATCTTATGAGCTCACCAGCTTAATTGTTGATCAACTCTTTCAAATAACTTGTATTCTTAGGAGATTATTAGATAGGTGCTCGTGCTGGGGATTCAGAAGATGGAGCATTATAGCTTAAGTCTTGTTTTGTTATTTGTTTATGACTTCTATGTTTTGTGAACACATACATTGTATACACTTTCTTTCTAAATGAAATGGTTGTTCATTACTTTCTTACCATATACATATCTCGTGATACTTGACATGACGTCCTCCACCCCCGAACGTTTCCGTCGTTCCAGTTTTGGGGTGTGACAATAAGTAAATAGGTGTTGTATGCTACGGTTAAACTTGGGCAGTTATGTAGTCATGTCTAGGATCAATATAGCCTGGCCAACTATATTCATTCGAGACACGGCCAACATGTGTTTGGGAGTGACTGTAGTATGCGGCGTACCTAAAACTTACCCAATACCCAAACAATGAGCCGTCGTCGTAGCGAATCATGAAATACTATGGGAGTATTTCTCGAGTCAATCCTTTGTAGAAATCGACATTCAAGCGTTGCTCCTCGATCATTCTTTTAGCGATAATTTATCTGCTTAGATAATTCATTCCTGCTTTATCGCTTATTCGGAATATATATATATATATATATATATATATATATATGTCATATCTCTTGATTCAATTCAGAGGACTTACCATCCTCTCTTTCCTAATTTTTATAGATCAAGATGCCTCCAAGAAAGAGACCCATCTCAAAGAACAACAATCCTCCTCCGCCACCACCTCCACCTCAATTTGACCCTGTGATGTTGCAGGCAGCTGTTACTGCCGCAGTAGCAGCCACCATGTCTCAAATGACCCCTAGTGGTTCAGGAGGTGGTCCCCAGCCCCAAAACCAAGAAGATAGCCAGGGACACCGAAAAGAGGGTTCCTATATAGATTTCATGAACGCAAAACCCACGTCCTTTGATGGCACTGGAGGTGTCATTTCCCTCACCCGATGGTTTGAGAAAATCGAATCTATCTTCGAGATCTATGCCTATTTGGAATCTGACAAAGTGAAGTTTGCAGCCTATACCTTTATCGATAAAGCCCTGACTTGGTGGAACGGCCGAGTCAAATCCCTAACTCTACTTGTAGCCAATGCTATGGGTTGGGAAGCCATGAAAGAACTCCTTCTAGCTGAGTACTGCCCTCGGGGCGAAATACAGAAATTAGAGCACGAGCTCTGGAACCTGAAGATGAAGGGTTCCGATATTGCCGCATACACTTCTAGATTCGATGATCTAGCGCTACTTTGTCCGGGATTGCTTACCCCGGAGAGTAAGAAGATAGAGAGATTCATCTGGGGATTGACCCAGCCAACAAAAGGAAACGTCTTAGCTGCGAAACCGGATACTTATGACAACGCCAAAAGTTTAGCCCAGACCTTGATTGACCACAATGACGATATTGAGGAAGCAACTGCCACCCCTGAACCAACCAAGAGTTGTGGAGAGAAAAGGAATTTTTGGAAGAAGAAGAAGGGCCAATCTTCTCAAGGGTCCTCAGAGAAACAGCAGAAAGTAGCGGTCCATGTTGCTACTACCCCTGTTGCTACTGCTTCTGTTGTAGGATCCACAGCTCAAACACCTACTAATAGGTATGTTGGTAACCTTCCCCAGTGTGAAAAGTGTAAATACCACCATAACCCCGGCCTCTACCGTGAACTTACATGCACCAACTGTGGTAAAAAGGGGCACACGATCCGATCCTGCAAAGCACCAGCCCAACCATCCAATCAATCTTCTGGAGCAGGTGTTGGTCAAGCCTGCTACAATTGTGGAGAAGTCGGGCATTTCAAGAGAAACTGCCCCAAGAAGGCGACAGCTGATAACACCGGGAGAGTCCTAGCCATGGGACGAGAGGAGGCAGTCGCGGATCCCACCATTGTTTCGAGTACGTTCCTTCTTGATAAATCTTATGCTAGTATTCTTTTCGATTCGGGTGCCGAAAGAAGATTTGTTAGTCATTCGTTCAAGCATAACCTTAAACATAATCCCCAACCATTAACCGAAACATTTACTGTCGATATGGTTAATGGCGAGAAAGAAAACGCTAGCGATATCTTCATAGGTTGTACCCTTACCCTAAACGACCATTCTTTTTCCATTGATCTTATGCCAGTTTCCATAAAGAGCTTTGATGTCATCATTGGCATGGATTGGTTGAGCCCCAATCATGCTGATATCCTTTGTTACCAAAAAGCCATTCGTCTCAACCTTCCCTTTGGTCAGACTCTCATGATCTATGGAGATAAGCTTAGCTCCAATCTTCGTATCATTTCCTGCATCAAAGCTCAAAAGCTTCTGCGGAAGGAGTGCCAAGCATTCTTAGCCCATGTCATTAACGAGAAACAGGAAGTTAAAGACCTTGCGAGCATCCCCGAAGTCTGTAACTTTCCTGATGTCTTTCCCGTAGAGCTTCCAGGAATTCCTCCCGAACGTCAAGTTGAGTTTCGCATTGACCTAATTCCTGGAGCTACCCCCATAGCCAAGTCTCCATATCGCTTAGCCCCAGCGGAAATCCAGGAGTTATCCAGCCAACTCAATGAGTTACTCAGCAAAGGGTTCATCAGACTGAGTTCCTCACCCTAGGGAGCTCCGGTTTTGTTTGTGAAGAAGAAAGATGGATCCTTCCGAATGTGCATCGACTACCGCGAACTTAATAAGTTGACTGTCAAGAACCGATATCCTCTTCCTCGAATCGATGACCTCTTCGACCAACTTCAGGGAGCTAGCTACTTCTCAAAGATAGACCTTAGGTCAGGGTACCATCAGCTATGAGTTCATGAAAGTGATGTTTCCAAAACAGCTTTCAGGACTCAATATGGACATTACAAGTTTGTAGTGATGCCCTTCGGTCTAACCAATGCACCGGCTGTGTTCATGGACCTGATGAACCGGGTGTGTCGTCCCTTCTTAGACAAATTTGTCATCGTGTTCATTGACGACATACTTGTCTACTCAAGAAGTGAAGAAGATCACAAGCAACACTTGAGGTCAGTATTGGAAACCCTTAGATCCGAATAGTTGTACACAAAATTTTCGAAGTGTGAATTATGGATTCGGAAGGTAACTTTCCTCGGTCACGTGGTAAGCAAAGAGGGTATTCACGTGGATCCATCCAAGATCAAAGCAATAGAGAATTGGTCGGCACCGCAGACACCCACAGAAACTCGTCAATTCTTGGGTCTCGCCGGTTATTATCGGAGATTTATCCAAAAAATTTCCAGAATCGCCAAACCTCTAACCACTCTGACACAGAAAGGTGTACCCTTTTGTTGGAGTGAAAAGCAAGAAAATGCATTCCAAATGTTAAACAGAGCCTTGTGTAGCACACCGGTCCTGTCCCTGCCCGAAGGAACAGAGGACTTCGTTGTTTATTGTGATGCGTCTAACCAAGGCTTAGGTTGTGTGCTTATGCAAAGGGGAAAAGTGATTGCATATGCCTCGAGACAGCTGAAGGCACACGAAGTCAACTATACCACTCATGACCTGGAATTAGGAGTCGTAGTCTTTGCACTAAAAATTTGGAGACATTATCTTTATGGAACCAAGTGTACGATCTTCACTGACCATAAGAGCATGCAGCACATCTTTGATCAAAAATACTTAAACATGAGACAATGGCGATGGGTAGAGCTACTCAGTGACTATGAGTGTGAGATTCGCTACCATCCCGGCAAGGCCAATGTGGTGGCAGATGCCCTTAGCCGAAAGGAAAGTTCGAGCCGCAAAGTGAAAACCCTGACGATGACTATCCATTCCCATTTATCCATGCAAATCCGAGAAGCCCAGTTAGAAGCCCTTAAACCTGAGAACGTGTCAAGCGAAGCCTTGAGGGGAATGGATAAGAAACTTGAGATCAGAGGTTACGGAGTCTACTGTTTCATGGACCGAATCTGGATTCCAAATTCCGGAGGATTCAAGGAGATTATCATGGAGGAAGCACACAAGACCAGATACTCTGTTCACCCGGGTTCATATAAGATGTACCTGGATCTCAAGAGACAATATTGGTGGCCAAACATGAAAGCCGATATCGCTACTTTTGTGGGCAAGTGCTTGACTTGTGCCAAGGTAAAAGTTGAGTACCAGAAACCCTCGGGACTGCTCCAGCAGCCCGAAATACCCGAGTGGAAATGGGAGATGATTACCATGGATTTCATCACTAAGTTACCGAAATCTCCGAGTGGGTACGATACCATTTGGGTAATTGTTGATCGTTTGACAAAATCCGCTCACTTCATTCCGATCAAAGAATCATTCAAGATGGAAAGACTTACGCGAATCTACATTCAGGAAGTAATTCGATTGCACGGTGTACCTGCGTCCATTATCTCCAATCAAGGGCTTACATCGAGATTTTGGCAATCTCTCCAAAAGGCCCTTGGAACTAAACTAGACATGAGTACGGCTTACCATCCTCAAACAGATGGACAGAGTGAGACAACTATCCAAAATCTAGAAGACATGCTGAGAGCATGTGTCATTGATTTCGGAAAGTCGTGGGACACTCATCTACCCTTGATCAAATTCTCGTATAATAACAGTTACCACACCAGCATCAAGGCTGCCCCATTCGAAGCCCTCTACGGTCGCAAGTGCAGATCCCCTCTGTGTTGGGCTCAGGTAGGGGACGTGTAGCGAGCCAAGAGTCGATTCCCCGACAGTGCTCTCACTGGTCCTGAAATCATTCGCGAAACCACCAAAAAGATCATCCAAATCCGCGAATGATCGAAATCTTCACGGGATTGCCAAAAGAGTTATGCTGATAACCACCGGAAACCTCTGGAGTTCCAGGTTGGAGACCGTGTCCTGTTGAAGGTCTCGCCCTGGAAAGGCATGGTACGCTTTGGAAAGCGTGGGAAACTTAATCTGAGGTACATTGGACCCTTTGAGATCCTTGCCAGGATCGGTCCGGTAGCCTATAAACTTCGATTACCCCATGAGCTTAGTAACATCCATCTTGTTTTCCACGTCTCTAATCTTAAGAAATGTTTATCCGATGAAACCCTTGTGATCCCTCTTGATGAAATCAAGATCATCGAAAAGTTGAACTTCGTGGAAGAACCAATCGAAATCATGGATCGAGAGATCAAACGTATGAAACAAAGTCGCATCCCAATAGTGAAGGTTCGCTGGAATGCCAAGCGGGGACCGGAATTCACTTGGGAGCGCGAAGACTCGATGAAACAGAAGTATCCGCATCTCTTTCCAAATCCTTGATTTGTATCTTAATTCTGAATTTCGAGATGAAATTCCCTCTAACGGGAGGATAATGTGACAACCCGAAACTTCTAACCTATGTAATTGATCCGTGTATCAGCACTGAAACTTGAGTTCATTGTCTTTTATTAAATCTTGTGGTTCCATAAGGGTGCTCTAGACTTAGTATAATCTAGATATGAGTCTTAGGAAGGGTTAGAGAGTGTTTAGTATCACAAAATCGGGCCAAACTCACCAAATAAGGTGTGTGCGGCCACACACCTGTGTGTGCGGCCACACACCTGTGTGTACGGCCACACACTTGTGTGTATGGCCACACATCCAACCTCAAACACCCTCAACCTCACACCCAATTCAATATATGGATGGATGCCCCTTCATTCATTCATTTAGATGTTTCTCTTCCCTCTCTCTACTTTCTCTCTCTAAATCATCAACCAAGAACACTTTGAAGGCTTCATAATCGTGATCTACTCCATGTTCAAGCTGATTATAGTGGTAAACACTTGAATCCCAAGCTTAAAACTCATCATGTTCATCATATTCATCATCCCTTGAAGGTGTACGGCCGCACACCTTCATATGGGGGCAGCACACATTCAAAACTCCCAAGTATGAAGAGCATACACTTCAAAAATCATCATATGGACTCAAATGAGGAGTGTATGGCCGCACACTCTTGTGTACGGCCGCACACACCCTCTGTACGGCCGCATACTCTTGTATGTTGCCTCACACACACACTCCTGGCCACACTCCCCAGCCGTACACTCATTTTCAAGACCATACACCCACTTTAATGCCCATATTTGGCCCTAAACTTGCATAAATAATTAAGTTTGGATCATAGGACATTTATTCTTAGTAATTCCAAGCCCTAAGGATGTTTTCCCATCATGTTTAGTCATGAAACACCTTAGTTCTAACTCATTTATGTGTCATCACATGAATAATAAGGGCCATAGGCGTTCAGGGCATCCGTTGACACTCGAACCCTACATTAAGCGGTGAGTTCATACCTCTACTCTTTTTCAATGTTTTTCACTGTTTTCAAGGGGAATACTTGTACTCAAAACTTGTTTTCCATGAGTTGTGTTCCATATTACATATGCTTTTAACACTGATAATCATACCAGATAACAGTTTGAACTTGCAGAATACATTATCGTATTATATGTGAAAAACATTATAAAATGTTGTATTTTATATTTTCACAAATGGTTTTCCACATTTTAACAGTTGTGACAACCCGAAATTTCCATTCTGAACGAACAATATCACTTCAATAGAAGTTATAGCAGTCACATCAAATTTTCAGACTTTTCCGTATAAGTTTGAATAATTCAGGGTTTACACTTTAGGAGATATCAAGAGAGTGGATGCACTAGGGTTTTGTGCAACACTGTTATTCCAATACTCTATGATATTTGAGTTTATTCCGGGAATAAAATATTTTCTGCCAAAAATCTCAAGACTATAAATAGAAATCTGAACCATATTCGTTCATTAGTTACATTTCCATCTAGAGAAAAGCCATTTTCTCTCTCACGAATCTTCGGGTTTTCATCCCAAATCGTGAGTACCTCTCTCTAGTAGTGTTATATAGCTTATAATGTGTTTATAAATTAGATTACATAGCTAAACAACTAGATTTAGGAGTTTACTCCCCAAGGTGTTCTTGGGTGGTAAACTCCCGAAACAATGCCTAGCCTTTCCCCCGTGATATGTTACTACCTTAGGCTTGTATATAGGTGTAATTGGGACAAGAAAACAACAAAGAAACACCCAAGTTTAGGTTTTCACGGCCCAAGAAGATCTTGGGCCGTGAACTCCAAAAACATGGACCAAAGTGTGCTTTTAATGCACCTAAAGCCTTGGACTATCACATAGAATTACTTCCACTTAAATCAAGGACTCTAACACATCAAAAACCCCTCTTTTGAGAGATTACGGCCCTAATAAGGCACTTGGGCCGTAAACATGAAAGAAGAGCACCAAAGTTGCCTAAGGCCTTCATTTTCTGTAGGTAAAAGTCTAGAACCTATCCTACATGTGTATGAGACTTGAAAGCATCAAAAACACCATTCGATGTGAGTTTACGGCAATAGACTCCAAAGGAATTGGCCTTGGGGCCGTAAACTCCTCAATGGAGGTTATTAGTGCCCTAAACCCTTCCAAGAATTTAACCATCAAGTTGGAATACTTCTAGGGATCATTTAGAACCTCAAAACAACAAAGGACTTTATGCCTAGGAGTTCACGGCCGTAAAATCAAGAGTTTACGGCCGTAAACTCCTTGTGTGGGGTTATATGGAGAGTAAACTCAATTATGGGGTCCTTTGGAAACCTAAACCCAGGTGCCTTGTCCCACAACAACTTAGATGCAATCCTTAGGGCTTATAACACTTATATAAAGTGTTTATTGTGTTCTAGGATGTCTTAACATTTTCAATTAGTAATTTAAGACTAATTGGTTACATATATGTGTGATTATATGTTCATTAGGATCATAGTGTGTGTACAAGTCCTCACTTGAAACCTAACAACCCGACATCGTTCAGTACATCCAAACCACCATCTACAGGTGAGTTCATACCCCTTAATCAATGTTTTAAATGATTTTAAATGCTTTAATGGGGGGAAATACAAGTAGAAAACAGTATGTTATTAAATCAATCTTATGTATTTTATAACTGTGTTTTCACCCAGTAGATTTCACATACTTCAAAATGTGACACATGAAATGGTTTTCTATCTTAAAATACCTTGATAACAGAAGTATTAGTTTTGAAATGTTTATGACATTAAGTCACTCTTAATTATTGTTCAAAACTCTTAGATATCTTGCAAAACCATTATTTTTACCTTCTGGAACCAAACTATACTTATACACTTATGTTTCTTATATATATGTAATGATGTTATAGTTTCATCCTTCATTCGGTTTCCCACACTCTTGTGTAGCAAGGGTGTATAAACCTACATGAACAACCAATTACCTTTCAGTTAACTATCATAGGGATAGTTAGAAGATATGAAACATTATTCTTATTACAAGGAATCACACAAGAGTCAGTTCATTCATGAGTCTATACCAGTTCATTATCTGATACATGAGTACGATTACATATGCTTACATGATACATGAGTACATTTACCTAGGCTTACATGATACATGAGTACGTTTACATAGATACATTTATCTGACTACGCTTACATGAATACCATACATGAGTATCGTTACATAGATGCATTATCATGTATTCACTTACCTGGATACTTGTACCTAGAGTTACGAGGGAGATTTATTCGTGCCTTCTGTGTAGATTTTTCCTGCCTATCCCTGTTCGATGGGATGTCTAGACGGGACTAACCATTCCGAAACCCAGCTGTTAGCACCAGTGGGTGATGAATATCTACGGATGCCTACGGTTACTACTTATATTAGGAGTCAGTTACGGGACTAACCCTTCCTCCAACCTACTGCTGCTACAGAGGACAATTGGACAATCCTCGGATGTTCATTAGGTTATTCATTTCGCTTACTGCGATGTTGTGTTAGTCCTAGTACCTAGTGATAACACTTACATTAGTACTTTTTCCTGTTTACTTTATTTTTTGATACTTTCACATAAACGAGGAGTTAGACTAACTACTTTAGTACTAGTCAATAGATAGGAAAAACTATCATTTTACTTACAGAACATTCAGGTCTTGGTAGAAGACTATCATATTCTTTTCCTAATTTACTTTATTTTGTGATACTTTCACATAAACGAGGAGTTAGACTAAGTACTTTAGTACTAGTCAATAGAAAGGAAAAACTATCATTTTACTTACAGAACATTCAGGTCTTGGTAGAAGACTATCATATTCTTTTCCTAATTTACTTTATTTTGTGATACATTCACATAAACGATGAGTTAGACTAAAGTACTATTTGTAATAGTCAAAAAGAAGGAAAAACTATCATTTTCATAGTAAAACATTCGGGTCTTGGTAGAAGACTACATTTCATACTTGTAGGAAATAAGGGATTTTCTAGGATTTTCAAACTTATATCAATTGTTACATTTAAAGATTTTCCAGACATTCATGATAGTTTTCCAAAGAAGACAATGACACTTAAATACTTATGAATTCACCAGCCATAGGCTGATACTCGCTTTCAAAATAACTTGTATTCTAAGGTCACCAGTTAGACAGGTATGATGTCCAGGCC
Source organism: Lactuca serriola (assembly GCF_051521515.1). Taxonomy (NCBI): domain Eukaryota; kingdom Viridiplantae; phylum Streptophyta; class Magnoliopsida; order Asterales; family Asteraceae; genus Lactuca; species Lactuca serriola. Next base: position 130,085,916 of record NC_136416.1, on the reverse strand, counting down.
TTGAGAAGACGGAGCACAGTCAAGACTCATCTTATTTTGATTATTTATGTTATTGTTGTACATTGTGAAAGAACGCACATGTATTAAAACTTTACTGTTAATGCAATGGATGATGTTGTTGCTTGTTACTACTTTACACTGTTATGATACTTCACATGACATCCTCCACTCCGGAACGTTTCCGCCGTTCTTGGTTTTGGGGTGTGACAACAGTTAAAAGCATAACCTTTGAACTTTGAACATGAAACCTAGCAAACTGTTTTGTCCTCGGTAACACTCCACAGAGATACACGAGTGGAGGACCATCGTTTTTAATAGTATCTTTCTGTATTATTACTAGTAAATTTGTTATTCCTATAAATTGGAGACACGTCCTCGGTAACACTCGACAGAGATACACGAGTGGAGGACCGCTCCCGTAACCAGAATCTCCTGGAGGGAGAGCGTGACTTGAGTGTATAGATCTATACAGGGTTGACTACCCCACACCTGGCTGCTAGCTATAGCCAAACTGAAAGGTTCAAGGGTGACGAAAGTCATAAGGTGATGTGGACTACTTATTGCCATATCTAGTCTATCGTATGGTTATGGAACTCGCAATTTGGATAACAAAGATTTACTTGTTAGTAATAATGGGTTAGTAACCAGTTTACTTTACACTTATTAGTTTTATGTACATGATAAAACTAATACATTTCACGAGGATAACCAGGTTTTCAGTATACATCTTTTACATTACATCTCAGCTCGGTAACCAACTTTAAGGAAAATATGGGATTTTCCTGGGATAACAGTTGTTCATAACCAGATTTGTGTAACAAAATAGATGACCAAACTTTACATATAAGAAAATACGGGATTTTCTAGGGTGAGTAATTTTTTCAGAAAACAAAAGGAAACTTGTACATTTTCAGAAAACAAAATCACTTATGAACTCACCAACTTTATGCTGATTTTCAAACTGCTTCTATTCTCAGGTCCACATTAGACAGGTACCCAGTGATCCTTTTTGGCAAAGACGGAATGCGTAGAAGATGCGTCTTTACTTTTGTTCTTATATACTTATGTATAACAACTGTAACTCTTGGTTTTTAATCAAATGTAAATCTATATATGTAATGTAATGGTTGTTTACTTTGCTTACTATGTACATTGGATTTGATACTCAACGTGGAGTCCGCCCCGGAAACGTTTCCGCCCTGGGTTTCGGGGTGTGATAGCACCGAAGACACCCACAGAAATCCGTCAATTCTTGGGTCTCGCTGGCTACTATCGCATGTTCATCCAGAATTTTTCCAGAATCGCCAAACCCCTAACCACTCTGACACAGAAAGACTTAAACATGAGACAACGGCGATGGATAGAGATGCTCAGTGTTTATGAGTGTGAAATCCACTACCATCCCGGCAAAGCCAATGTGGTAGCAGATGCCCTGAGCCAAAAGGAGAGTTCAAGTTACAAGACGAAGATGTTGTCAATGACCATCCATTCCTACTTGTCCGTACAGATCCGAGAAGCACAATTTAGGAACCCTCGGGTCTGCTCCAGCAGCCCGAGATACCTGAATGGAAAGACTCACGCGAACCTACATCCAAGAGATAGTCCGACTGCACGGTCTACCTGCATCCATTATCTCTGAACGAGATAGCAGGTTTACCTCAAGTTTTGGCAGTCCCTTCAGAAATCTCTCGGAACTAAGTTGGACTTGAGAATGGCATACCATCCTCAGACAGACGGACAGAGTAAGAGAACTATCCAAACCCTGGAAGACATGCTGAAATCATGAGTCATCGATTTAGGGAAGTCATAGGACACCCATTTACCTTTGACCGAATCATCATAGACCTGCATTAAGACTACCTCGTTCGAAGACTTCAACGGTCGCAAGTGCAAGATCCCTTCTGTGGTGGACCGAGATAGAGGACGCGTAGCTAGTCAAGAGACCATTTCCCTGACAGTGCCTTCTCTGGTACTTAAAATCACCCGTGAAACCGTCGAGAAAATCATCCAGATCCGAGATCGACAGAGAAGCCTCACGAGACAGACACAAGTGTACGCCGATAAACTACGAAAACCCTTAGAATTCTAGATTGGAAACCGTGTCCTGTTGAAGGTCTCGCCCTGGAAAGAAATGGTGCGCTTTGGAAGTGCGGAAAAAAAAACTTAATTCGAGATACATAGGACCTTTCGAGATTCTCGTTAGGATCGATTCCGTAGCCTACAAACTCCGACTACCTTCAGAATTTAGCAACATCCATCTTGTATTCCACATCCCTATTCTTAAGAAGTGCCCACCCGATGAAACCCTAGTAATCTCTTTGATGAAATTGAGATCAATGAAAATCTGAACTTCGTGGAAGAACCAATCGAAATCATGGATCGAGAAACCAAACGTACGAAACACAACCGTATCCTGATAGTGAAGGTTCGCTGGAATGTCAAGCAGGAACCCAACTTCACCTAGGTACACGAAGACTCGATAAGACAAATATTCACATCTTTTTGATTATATGATTTGTATATTAAATTTTGAATTTCAGGACGAAATTCCCTCTAACAGGGGGATAATGTGACAACCTGGAGTTCGTTTCGTCATTGTAACCGATCTGTCAATAAAATTCGTCGTTTTTGAATTGTTTCCGTTTACCTTTTTAAATTAAGTCGTTAATTTTAAGTCTTCTATTATGACTTAATGGGTGTCTAAACACATTATAAATTGATGATAACGCCCTTATTTAATAATTATAAAATTTTAGTTTCGACCATATCGGGTTACGACAACTTAATCGGGTGCAACCAAAAGCCTCGTCTATCGTTAGCATCGGGTAGAATTCCACTGTGTCCCAAACTTGAACCATATATAAAGTTGAAATCACTTCATTTTGAAGCTTTTCAACCTCTCTCTACTCTCTTTCCTCTCAATCCAAGATCTAGGTCCAAAATCATCCAATTTAAGTCCTCAAATCATTAAGGTAACTATCCTAGCTCTTAGTATAACCTTTTCAGCTTTCAAATCCGTGTTCAATCTATGATTTAGGACCATAAACATGTGTTTACGGCCCTAGAACACCCATAGGCCATAAACACACATATAAGGGGTTTTTGAGCCCCAAAACCCTCCCAAATCACTCTTGGAGCTTCGAATCGACTTAAGGACTTATTGGAATGGACTTAGAACACCTTGAACTCAACATTTAGGGAGTAAACATGAGTTTACGGTGCAAGAGCATGCTTGGACTGTAAACACCATTTCATGGGCAGTAAACTCATTCTAGGGTGTTAAGATGCCCCTTAAACACCTCATAAGCCTTGGATTAAAGTCTAGAAGCAACCACAAACGAGTTAAGGGCCTTAAACTTGATGAAAACCACCCCCATAGGAGCTTACGTCTGTAAACCCCCCAAGAATGGGTTCCTGGGCCATAAACTCCTATAACTTGGTCAAATGGTGCCTTAAATTCATCCTATGACTTGTAAAATGAGTTGGAATCACATGTGATTAATCTAGGACCACCAAAACACATTAAGACATAACACATAAGAGTTTACGGTTGTAAACTCATAGTTTACTGCAGTAAACTCCTCAAATGGTCCTTAGGATGCCTAAATTCCCTTTCTAATGCCCTAGAACCAAACCTAGCATCATCCCTCAAATGTTATAAGGCCATTTAGCACTCAAGAGCACCACCCATGAGTTTACGGCCGTAAACTCATGGGTATATGGTGTTTAGGGCCAAAAACTCTTCTAAGAGTTTACTCTTGAAGAGTAAACTCCATTCCTAAGCCATACACCCCTTTAGATGCCACCCGGGTCACTCCAAACACTTGAATTGAAGTGTTTTCGCGTCTAGAAGTGTTTATCCTTATTTAATAAATAGATCAAGTTCTAATTAGATACAAATTATGTATCTCTTCATATTACATAGGAACCTCACGTGTTTCAAGCTCTGAACTGACAATTAGCATCCAACCGGCACATCTCTCGTCAGGTGAGTTCATACCCCTACGCCTTTTTCTATGTTTTTCAATGTTTTCAGGGGGAATACAGGCAAATTATAAATGTTTTCAAAACCTAAAACTGATGTAATTTTGTAAATATATGGCTAACTTTTAGATATCTTTACCCTTTATGTATTATGTTGAGCAAAAGGGATGTTTTACTGAATATAACTAAGTAAATTTCAATCACAGTGTAAGAAACAATCAAAACAATCAAATTATTATGGGAATAATTTGGGATCTTCAGTTCTTGTTTTACGAGCATAGATTTATGTAAAGTTAATAGATAAACTATGTCTGATTCAGTTTATCTCTGTTTAATTTAGAGTATTATGCCAGATAATTTCATCGTATTAAAATGTTTTTACTGTATTATGTTTCAAAACGATTAGTATGTTTGATAACGTCCGAGAACACTATGAATAATTTAATACTAGTTTGTGAGATTATCTTCATTAAACCCTTCGGGTCATCAGTAAATCCTCACCGGAAGTGTAACCAGAGTCTCCTGGAGGGAGAGCGTGGAATTTGTGAATAGATCTATTCGGGACTGACAATCCCACACCTAAACTGCTAGTTACAGTTAGGCGGGCATGCCTGGGGTGACAAATTCTGGATATTGTCCGACGCCTGAAGAACGTCAAGGAGGTCTCGTTGTCATATTAGCATGGTTACCCGACTCACAATACGTATTAGTATAAGTTTATTCACGGATTTTTATATCTATCTTCAATCTATAGATTTTATACCAAGTATGGGATGGTATTCCCATGGTTTTTATATCTAGTACGGGATGGTATTCCCATGGCTTTCAATCTATAGTTTTGTGTATTAAAACTACCTTATATCTAGTACGGCATGGTATTCCCATGGCTTTTAATCCATAGCTTTGTGTATTAAAACTAACTTATATCTAGTTCGGGATGGTATTCCCATGGTGTTCAATCTATATTTTTATGTATTAAAAATATCTACTGTTGTACTGGATGGTATTCCCAGTGGTTTTCAATATAGAGTTTTATGTATTAAACTATATACTGTTGTATCAAACGGAAATTTAGAACTTTAACTAAACTGTCTTTATAAGAAAATATGGGATTTTATTGGATAACAAGTTTTCAAAAAACCAAAGGAAACATGATCTTTTTACATAAACAAACAGCTTATGAACTCACCAGCTTTATGTTGATTTTTAAACTGTTTGTATTCTCAGGTTCTCCTTAGATAGGTATCCCGCGTTCTTTTGCAAAAGACGGAGCGTATGGAAGTCTCGTCATATTTTGATTAACTTATGTAACTACAAAACTTGTATTATTCTACTTTCAAACAAATGTAATGAATCTATGTAATGTAATGTTTTGTGTTTACTATGCTTACTATGTACATTGGTTGCGATACTTCATGAAATCCTCTGCCCCGGAACGTTTCCGCCATCGGTTTCGGGGTGTGACATGAAACCCGAACTTCTCAAGTATATCTTCCACATACTTTGCTTGATGTAACAGGATTCTGGTTGAATTTTGTTTGACCTGAAGCCCCAAAAACATGGTCATTTCCCCCAACGAACTCATTTCGAACCTCTTTTTCATAACACCTTTGAATTCTCTGCAGAGCTGCGGACTGGTCGACCCAAAGATAATGTCGTCAACATAGATTTGCACCAGTATCTAATCATTACCGACCTGCTTGATAAACAAAGTCTGATCGATAGTGTCACGAGAGTAACCATGCTCGAGCAAATGCTTTGTCATAGTTGCATACCACGCTCGAGGAGCTTGATGTAAACCATACAATGCTTTTCCAACTTGTAGACATGATTAGGAAACTTTGAGTCAACGAACCCAGGAGGTTGATCAACGTATATTTCTTCCTTCACCTTGCCATACAAGAAGGCGGTCTTGACATCCATTTGGTAAACGGTAAAGTTCATGTAGGAAGCATATGCTAGGAAGAGACGAATAGCCTCCAAGCATGCTACTGGAGCATAAACTTCAGTGTAATCCAGACCCTCGACCTATCGAAACCCGCGAACCATCAATCTAGATTTGTTACGCACTATAACCCCTAAATCATCTTGCTTATTACGATAGACCCATCGTGTGTCAAGAGACTTTTTGCCCTTTGGCAACTCAACCAACTTCCAAACCCCAAGTTTTTCAAATTGATGTAACTCTTCATGCATTGCATTTACCTAGCTAGGCTCATTCAGAGCTATTTCAACATTCTTAGGCTCTATTTGAGAAATAAAGCAAGAGTAAAGACAGGTATTGACATCTCCACTCTGACTTCTTGTTTTAACATCGTCACCCAGCTGACTAATGATGTTGTCGATCGGATGATCACGTTGAATCCTTGAGGGTATTTCATGGCTGATGTCATTAAGCGAGATAGGAAGATTGTGAATATTGACACCTCCGTCATTTGCTGATTGAGCCGCACCAGACGACTCTGCCACAAACTCATTTGAAAAGTCTTCAGGAAAGAGTAGCTCCATGAATGTTGAAGTAGCAGCGGAAGAGTCTTTGGACATGAACTCTCTTTCTATAGGAGTGAGTGGTGTTGTTTCAGTATCAGGAGTAGTATTCTGAACTGGAGATTTCGGACTATAAGGATGTACAGATGACTCCCCCTCAGGCGAAGCAGGAGTCTCCCCCTCAGGTTGTGAAGAGGATACCGTTGGAGGTCTGTATACAACTTCTTCGTCTTCGTCTTTAGAAACATTCTTCGAAAGGGTGCAAGGGCACATTTATAGATTTGAATAGAGATGTGTAATCAAACAACCAATCCGGACCTACTCGAGCATCCGTCTCATTTTCTTCCAACCAGCGCACGTCATATGATTCTACAACTTGCTTTGTCTTCTTGTTATAGACTCGATAGGCGGTGCGAGAAGCATACCCTATGAAGTAACAGCCATCGGCTTTGGCATTGAACTTTGGGTTGGACTCTAAGTGAAGAAGGGTGCAAGGGCAACCAAATACACAGAAATGACTAACTGAAGGCTTGTGACCATATAGAATCTCGTACGGAGTCTTCATTTGAGCTTTGTTGATCAACACGCGATTCTGAACGTAGCAAGCAGTGTTTATTGCCTCGGCCCAAAAGAAGACTGGCAGTTTGGAGTCACACAGCATCGTCCATGCGGCGTCTTTCAAAGTTCTGTTTCTCCTCTCAGCAACGCCATTTTGTTGGGGTGTGTGAGCGGAGCTGTATTAACGCATAATACCCTTTTCTGCGCAGAAATGATCGAGTATATAGTTCTTAAACTCTATTCCGTTGTCAGTACGAAGCGCCTTCACCCTGTTGTTGGTTTGGTTCTCAATTAACACAATGAATTTCTTAATCAGATCAGCAACTCAAACTTTATTGGATACAAAGAAAACCCATGTAAAACGTGAGAAATCATCAATCACGACTAGACAATAGGAATTTCTGTTAATGCTGAGAACATTTACTGGTCCGAACAGATCCATATGTAGCAATTGAAGCACCTGACTAATTGAGTTGATATGTTTTGGCAGGTGTGGTTTTCTATGATGCTTTCCTTGGGCACATGACACACACTTCTCAAACGTGATAAATTCCTTGACAGGCAAACCACGAACCATCTCATTCTTTGCAAGACGATTCAAGTTCTTGGCGTTAGCATGACCAAGTCTTCTGTGCCACAACATTGCAGTTTGTTTAGAAATCTTTGAGAAGACATATCAATGATGTAGGCATTCCCATCCCTTTTAGATTTTACAGGAATCCACTCTTTGGAATGACAAAGCCTAGCTTGAGAATCATACATTCCTTCTCAGTGAAATGTGTAGAATAGCTTTGTCGCATATCTCAGACACACTCAACAAAACTATGCTTCAATTCCGGAGCAAAGTTGACATTTTCGAAACTCAAAACCCCATTTGTGACACTTCCTCTTTGAGTAATTCCACCCGCAAAGGAGATGTATTCCCCATTAAAGGATTGAATGTTGTGTAGTTGGGCGATATCTTTTGTCATATGCTGGGAGCAGCTGTGGTCGATGAACCAGGGTCTGACGACATTCCCCCGCAACTGTCCCTGCAAGATGTGCGGGTTTAATTAGATTTGGGAACCTAGGTCATTACTTTCCTAGGTGGTCTCGATGCCTTCTCAGATTTATTATCATTAACGGATTTTCCAGAGGACACAAATGATAAATTGGAAGCTAATTTGGGCAACCATTGATAATTAGGTTTTATAACAGTCCCGGGTGGTTTTGAAATCAAATGTTGATCAGTTTTCTTGAAGCATTTTGGTTTTCTACTAAAATTAGTTGAAGACCCACTACTGCTTCTTGACGAAACCGACCTTGGCTTGGCCATGCTCGGTTTTAGCAAACTGCTTGGGACTTTGTTATGAAAGACCTTTTTATGTTTTTGAAAAATAGCCCGTTTTCTACTCCGATCATTTTTCCAATCATCATTTCGAGAACGATTTCTAGAGGACTTTCTAGTTAAAGACCTTCCTCTAAATTCGTTCTCTCTTCTTGGAGATTCATAATGTACAAACATATGATTTTGAAAATTTCTAGCTATATGGCCACCAATACCACAATTGAAACAAATCTGTTTGTTATTGTTATAACTTGTGCTGCATTGATCAGATTTGTTTTCCATACTAACACCCTTGCTTCTCGCACAAGAACTTGAACAAGAATTAGGTTGTGAGACAAGTGAGGGTACATTAGATGGAGAAGCTTGTGAAACTGGTGGTTTTTCAAAATTTTCATCACAATCATCAGAATTGTCAACCAAATTATTCGAACTAGTATCAGACACTTTAAAACCATTCAAAACAATATCAGAAGAAACAGAAACACCACAAAAAACATTGTCACTTGAAACATCAGAAAAATTATTGTTTTTATTTAAAACTAAAACTTCAGGTTCAGACTCAGTTTTATTTTCATAAACAGATCCTTCAACTTCGTACTTTGACTGATTTAAGGATTGATCTGCAGGAGAAGTAGAAATGTAAGTACTTTCAACATTAATAAATCCTCCCGAAACAAAACCAGATGGCTTGCCATAAACCATGAATGGTTCATTGGCAATCTCTTCTTTGGACAGGGGTTGAAACTGATATGTATGATTGAAAGGAGGAGGCACTTGATTATACCCTAGACCCTTTGACTAATTTCTTTTAAATTGCATGCAGTGGTCTATCGTATTTGCAACTACCTCACTCGATACATCAAATTTTCTAAAGTCAAAATTAGCAGTTTCAAATTTGCCCTTTAATGATTCAATTTCAGCCACTAGTTCAGTGTTAGTTTCATTATATAGTCATAATTTTCACATTTATTACTATAGTCTTCTTGAAGTCTCCTAAATTCCTTTATTTTAGATTCTAATTGGGATTTAAGAGGTTTTTGACCTTTTCTGAGTTGGTAACCTTCATATCTAAGGTCATCTACTTCCCTTTTTAGTGAGTCATTAAGTTCACGGATAATTTTAAGGTTCTCTACTTCGCTACCTAATGTCTTAATTTTCTCATGTAGAATTTTAACATAATCAATACAAGCTTGAGAGCATGAGGGTAGACTTACCTCGTTTTTATTAGGTTCATGAGAAGAGGATACCATCAACATGAACTGCAACTACATCATTTGATCTTCAACTGCAACAATCTTTGCCGGAGCATCATCACTAACCTGTGCCAGGTGGGCATTTTCAGGTCCGGATAAGTTCAGGGCCTGCATCTGATCCTCCCAGTCAAACGATTGTGAAACCATAGCCTTCTCGTTGTTGAACTGAGCACTGCTTCGACTGTTCCCAACTGTAACTATTGTCCTGTCATTATTTAATCTTCTGTCTGGTTGTGGACAATCACGAGCAAAATGCCCTATCTCGTGGCAGTTGAAACACCGCAACTTTCCCTTGCTGAACCCAACCTTCTTGTCAGCACTCATCCCCCAGTTGTTCTTTCCGTTCTTCTTGGCAAACTGTTTCGCCCTAAAAACTGCCATGGCAATTTGCCATGTAATATCCATCTCTTCAACGTCTTCAGGGTGAATCTGATCAAGATCGGCAAATGATAGTTGGGGTGGAAGATCTCCAGCTACGAGTGCTTTATAGCAATCGACAAGCCCTATAGCAAGAGCGGGATTTTCATCACCCTCCTTTCCTTTTGAAGAAGAAGCCACATTGGAGGAGGAAGCAACTTGAGCAGCCACGAACGATTGGTTCTGTGAGAAAGGCATGGCTGATGCAGAGGAAGCTGATGTAGTGGGGAAGGACTGAACCTGAGCTTGCTGAGTAGCAAATGATTGACCTGCAGAAGGAAAAGTAAGAGATGAAAGAGCATTGTTAGTAGAGATTCCAAGATTCGCAGCTGAGTATGAGTTCATATGGTTGATCTCTCGCTGCTTGTCATCAATATCACAGGCCTTGATGACAACCATCACTTCAGCAAGAAAGAGCCAGCTAAGATCCTTAGACTTCTTGATGACAGCTACATTCATGTCCCAAGACTTTGGGAGAGAATTAAGTAGCTTCTTGTTTATCTCAGACTTTGTGTAGAAAATCCCGGCTATAGTGATTTCAGTGTTAAGAGATGTGAACCGCTGCAGCTGTGCTTCAAAAGTTTCTCCAGGAACGTAGTTGAAAATATTGAAACGTTGTCGCAGCATATCTTGGCGACTCTCCCTCATATCTTCGTTGCCTTCATAGACCTCAATTAGGGCTTCCCACAAAGCTGTAGCAGAAGTGTACTCCCTGAACCCTTGAGCAATGTCTGGAGATAATGCCATGGTCAAGGTGGCCAAAATTTTTTCTTGCTCTTCAACCTTCTCAAAGTCTTCATCAGTGTAGTTTTCCATCTTCTTGTCAGCCACTTGCCCTGCAATAGTAGTGGTTATTCTAACAGGATCTTTTATTATGCTTCTCCAGATTTTGAAGTCCTTCATTTTTATGTACTGCTCAATTCTATACTTCCATTCTGGGAAACCTTCAGCGGATAAGAGTCTAGGAATTCGGGTGGTTGTGCCCATAACTGAATCCAGTTCGTGGTTGTGTGTTTGACTTTGAGAATCCATAATTATTTAATTAACAGAAATTAAATTATTTACGATTAAATTAAGTTTCTGGTCAAACACAGTCAAAACAATATTTGCGGCCGTAAACAAAGTTCACGGTTAGATGAGAGTTTGCGGCCGTAAACTCTGTGGTTACGGTCTAAAGTTCACGGTCCAAGAACAATCAGTTTCCAGTTTATGAATATTCTTTATTCACGGCCCAAGAACACAATTTACGGTACAAGAACTTCGAAGATTTTGCGGCCGTAAACTGAGATTACGGTCGTAAGCTAAGGCTGTAAGCTCTCAAACTTGAGAGAATTTGCAGATTTTTGACGAAACCGAGAACCCTTTTGTAGTAATCACCAACTTTTAGTCGCAAACAGATGAGAACCCGGTCCAAAATCGATTGTAGAGTGCTTTTGACGCTGGTCTCGCTCTAATACCAATTGTAAGGTCCTGAAAGGATCTTACTAGTGATCAAATAGCAATAACAATCAAATAATCAAATAAGAACGAGTAGAATAGAGAATCAAACAAGCTTGCACACGCTTTTCTATTAGAATCACGTCTGGTACAACTTGTAGTTTACAAGAGCTGAGAATACCGAGGCATCAACAACCACAAAAGACCTAGCATACCTCTATATATACTATCATGGGTCGGCCTTGGGTTTACAACCGTAAACAAGCTTACGGCCGTAAACTCATTACAGTGACCGTAAACTCCAAGCAAAATACTATAAGCAATCAAATGATCAAAAGAGCCTATTACATGGAAAGCCTAGACCAAACCATTAATTGGACCCCTTAACAGTAGACACCACAACCATCCATTCAGGTCTAAGGCCATTCATGAATGTGACCTTCTGTTCAATGACTTTTCTTTCAGTCCCATGCTTTATTATCTTACTAAGAAGATGATTAAAGCGATCGAAGGCTTGAATAAGCTTCTCTTCATGCTTCTGCTTGAAGTCACCAAATTCTGAGAGCAACAATGTTTGGATTGAGTGCTCAAGATCTTCACCCGTAGAATACAGTTCCTTCAACCTGTCCCATAATTCTTTTGTCGTTGTGCATGAGCTTACCAACCAAAACGTGTCTGACTGTAAGGCGAACCTTATCATCCTTAAAGCTTTGATGTTGCACTGAAACTTTTCCTTCTCATCTTGGGGTATGTCTTTCACATCATTAACGAGTTGATTGCACTCCTTTTGAGTTTTTACAATTCTTGAAGTGCTTGAGTGAGCGAATGGACCTACAATAATCGCCTCCCAGATCAACTATCCATTATCTTCTGAACCAATCACCTAGTCTTGAAAATGGTGCGTCCAGACCTCATAATCATGAGTGTATAATATAGGAATCCTTGTTATCGATCCTATACTGTTGGAGATATTGATTGGGTTTGTCTGAGAATCTTCCATGGACATGATGATGTTTGTTCAAAAACCTGTTTAAGATCAGACTTGTAAACAACATTAGGGTAAGATCAACTATTAAAGAACTACGTCAATAGCATATGACGGCTCTAACAATATCGATTAAAGTGGAAAAACCCTAATATTTTCTTCAACAAAAGACATGTGTATGGATTACACAGTCTCCTGCTCTGATACCAATTAATGAGCTGAAAACTCTTAGATCTATTAGATCTTCAACAGGTAAATCAGTAAAACAAACAAACAAACACTAAGAACACAAGATAGAATCAAAATATAGCTTAATGATTCAAGAATAGTCACACCTCAGCAGAGCTCAATGAAGAACTTCCACTGTAGAGGCGAGCTAGGGTTTGTAGTACAATACTAAGAATAATAAATGAAAGCGATAATTACAAAGGATGCGTGCATGCACCTTAAATACTAAAACCCTAATCAAAATAAACACAGTTGGACAAGCCCAAACTGGTAACAAAACTGGGCTAAGGAGCGAGCCACAGACGCAACACTTCGGGTCCCAACACTATGTTCCTTCGAATGAGTGTCTAACTCTTGGACTTCTTGAATGCAGGCGGTGCTCAATGTTCCACCCACTCTTTATTATATGTTGGACTTCCAACCGTAGCCTTCGAGTTACAAAATCGATCCTTATTGGAGATTCCTACTTCTTCTTAAACAGGCTTAACTTAAAGAGAAGTTCTTTACTTCGATTATCATGACAGACCAATGGGTCATGTTCTAATGACCTCTCATCATATGATGCAATGTAACGCCCGTGTTTCTAGACTAGGCATTAATATTGACATAATGGTCTAGGTTAACCTTTGTAACTCATTTAGAAGAAATGAAAAAGAATTATGTGAATATCATGTGAATTATGTGTTTTATGCTTAATTATTAGGGTTTAATTAATTAAGAATAAAAACGAGCGTCAAAAACTAAATTTTAGATAAAGCCAATATCTATTAAGAAACTTGTAGTGGGTGTGACAAGGATTATGGATATATAAAGAATGCCGAAATCCGAGTTATAACGAAGAAGTTATGACCTGTCGAAGTTTCGCGACAAACCGGCACGGTGCCGAATGTCGTAAAAAGTGGGTTTTTGATAAACTACTTTTTGGCCTTAGTGATCTAAACAAAACTCGTAGTGTTCGTTAAACCGAGAGTAGATATAAAAAGAACGCCCAAATCTGACTTCGTATGAGAAAGTTATGATTTTTCGAAGTTTCAGATTAGCAGTAGAAAGCTAAAAACTCGAATTTTAGATCGAGTAATTTTTAGCCGACACTACCTAAACGAGAATCGAAGGTCTTATCATTTATAGCACAATGGTAAAAAGTCTGACGAAGTTATGAATTTTTAATGGATTTCCTGTCCCGGTCTGTTAAAAATAATAATATAAAAATTAAATTCAAAATTAGTCGACGAGGTCTAAATGAAAGTTGTAGAGCGTAATTTTACCTACGCGTGCATATAAAGAACGTAAAAAACGGAGCCTATATGAGAAAGTTATGGATTTTACAAGAATAGGCACAATTTTCGAGAAAATTCACAAGGAATGGTGTTGACCACGTGATCCTCGCATGCATAGCCCGTGCGCAACACGCGTGTCGCTTGATGATTTGACTGAGGGTGCGGTCCATTGATCTTCCGACGCCTCGCTTCTGACTCATCATCCGAGCCTCGCTGGCCCAATCCGAAGGCGCCGCGTGCCCTTCGCATGTCCGAAGCTCGCACCCGCCACCTGTCCTCACTCCGCGGATGCCACTTGCCTTCGCTGACTCCTCCTTCTCGGCCGATCCCTAGCAGCTCTCCCCTATAAATAGTGGCCTTGCGAGACTTCCCAGGTAATTTTGGGAAATTGCCCATTTTTACCCCTTTTTATATATTTTGGTTATTTTGATCTCCCCCGATGCCCCGAGATCATTTCCAACGCCCGGAACACGTCCCGGAGTGCCTGAAGGCCCAGAAAATTTATCTTTTCGGTTTTGAAGCCCGACCTTTCGCAGAGCCCGGTTTCTCAATAAAACTCCCGATTTTATTAGAAACAATCGTTTTATGAAATGAATTGCTGCCCGATTTTCATTAAATCAGGTGAGTGTATAGTCACTTTCACCTTACACATAGATATGAAGTATTTACCTTAAAATATGTGCTATGTGTAAATATATTAATTGTTTATTTGAGGTAACTGTTGAATTGATGTTTTATACAAGTTTTAAACTGTATATATATATATATATATATATATATATATATATATATATATATGTTGGGTAAAACATGGGTAGATGAATTAGATGATGTGTGATGAAATAAAAGTGATGAGAGGTATCGATGTTTAAGATGATATAGTCATCTAGCAGAGTATAGACAACGGCCACAGACTATTTTAGATAGCCTAGTGGAACGTTAGTAGACTTGTAATCGGTACGTATGTTTGAACTATATGTTCATTAGGTATTTTTGAACTATGTGTTCATCCATTAGTTCTTCCTTTTGACACTATTATGTGTCGGATTACGGGAGTGTACGGGAGTATTTTATCATTATTTTCCCTATACTTTTATTTGGAAGAACTTTGGAGTCTTTGTTCTTTTATGAAGTGATTGGACAAGCTTCATGAGTTAGTGATATAGATCATGAGTTCAGAGTGAGTGGTGAAATATGGGAAATGCTTTTACCCAAATTTTGGCGTGAATGGTGCAATATGAGAAAAGCCCTTACCCAACGTTGACCCCCATCATTCAGCAGAGTAGGGATGACAACCATGGACTGTTCTAGACAGTCTGCGGAAGACTAGCAGGCTCGCAACCTGTAGGTGTTAATGGACTTGAGTGTTCATTCGTTGTACTCTAAAACCCCCGTCATTCAGCAGAGTATGGATGACAACCATGGACTGTTTTGACGGTCTGTGGAACACTAGCAGGCTCGTAACTTGTAGGTGTTAATGGACTTAAATGTTCATTCGATGTACTATATTCCCCTCATGAGTGCCTTTAGGGCAAGTAAGGCTGGGGAAAACCCCTTAATTATGTTCATCAGCTGTATGGAAAACCCATTGACATGTATTGCGAGGGAAAACTCCCGTGGGAAATACCGTCGATGAATAAGAGCTATGGACTTAGTATATGAAAAACCCTTTGACATGTATGTTGGAACTTTGACTACAAAATTACAATGTGGGACTTATCTCAAATTGGTGGAAGAGAAAACCTTCTCCCACCTTATATGTCTAGTCCCACTCATTTAATCAAATGGGTCAAGTAATGGATTAAGCATATTGGGCTTGGGTTGTGGTGGTGGATTAGCCTAATTGGACTCAAAATGGGCTAATATCAAGAGAATATTTAATGGTCAAAAGATGGGCATTGGGCCTTGGGGCTCTTGGGGTCTTCCTGATTAATTAAATAATTTTTAATTACGAAATTAATTTTTATTCTTTATTTTTATTAAATTCATAATTATTGAATGACAGGTTTTGACAGCTATTTTCGGTTTTGATAGTTTCCAACTGTCATAACTAATACCTATAAATACCTGTTTCATTCATCTGCGAGGGGTTATAGAAATCATTTTCACACCACAAAATTCTCTTTCAAATTCGTTCTTCCAAAAGATGATGAAGGGAACATAGGAATTTCGTCATATTCAAGATCACTTCTTGGATTGATTGTTGTATCCTCTTGACAGATCCCCACCAGGGAAATTTCTGTCTTAGGACACTACATAGCAGGCCTCAATCTGTGCAATTTCCTGATTATATCTCCTGTGTAATCTTAATACAAGTATGTTTTCTGTATATTGATTCTTATATTCTAGATATATTTAAATTTCGTTTGTTTTATTTCAATTAGAATTGTTGATTGTATACTTCTGTCATAACAATCTAAGACAGAAATCAAAAAGTGGAAGAATGGATCAACAATCCATCATCAAAACACATGTGGAAAAGCCTAAGAAATTCAAAGGCTCAGATTTTTGGAGATGGCAACAGAAGATGTTGTTTTATCTAACAACTCTTCATGTTTCCAATGTTCTCACTGATGATTCTCCCTCTCCTCCTACTGGTATAACCACTGCAGAGGGAACAACACCACCCAGTGAAGCCCAAATGGCAGAACATCAAAGGGCTATGGAAACTTGGAACACAAATGAATATAATTGCAAAAATTATATTCTGAATGCCCTGGATGATTCTCTCTATGATATCTACTCTACCATGACTACTGCAAGAGAGATATGGGAATCACTGGAAAAGAAATAGAAAATAGAAGTGGCATGTTCCAAGAAATTCGTGATTGGAAAGTTCATGAATTTCAAGATGGTGGATACCAAATCTGTCCTCAAACAAGTGGAGGAAATTCAAGTCATTGCACATGATCTTGAAGTTGAAGGTATGGGTATAAACTCTAACTTTCTTGTTGGTTCAATCATTGAAAAACTTCCTCCTTCTTGGAAGAATTTCAAATTATATCTTAAGCACTTAACTAATGACATGAGTTTTGAGCAACTTGTGTTGAGAATTCGTGTGGAAGAAGATAACAGATTGAATGAGAAAGCAGATGCAAATTCCTTGGAACCAAGTGCAAAATTTGTTGGAGAAGCAAGTACTTCAAGGACAAAGCACAACAACAAGAAAGGGAAGCAAGGCTCCAAAAACTCTTCCAAAGATGGCAAAAATCATGGCCCTAACAAGAAGAATTTCAAGAAGAATTCTGGTCCATGCTATGTTTGTGGAAAAATTAGACACAAGGCCAAAGATTGCAGATTCAGGAGGGGTCAAGGAGGAAACAATGGAGGAAATAATGGAGGGAACAATGGAAACAATGGTGGTAATTCTGGTGGAGGAAATCCTGGTCAAGCCAACATGGTTGAATCACCAAATCAATTTGTTGTTGTGATTCAAACCAACATGGTTAGCAATTGTGTGGATTGGTGGATTGATACTGGAGCCACAAGGCACATTTGCAACTCCCGTACCATGTTTTCCACATACCAGAAAGTCTCGGATTCTAAACCAATGTTTATGGGGAATGGCTCTACTACAAAAGTTGAAGGAAAGGGAAAAGTGAAGCTACAACTGACTTCTGAAAAAGAACTTCTTTTAAGTGATGTCTTGAATGTTCCTAAAATTACTAAGAATTTGATTTCTGGTCCTATTCTTAGTAACAAAGGTTTCAAACTTGTATTTGAGTCTGATAAGTTTGTTCTCACCAAGGGTGGGGTGTATGTTGGAAAGGGATACCTTAGTGAGGGTCTCTTCAAAGTCAGTGTATTACCTTTGTACTATGGTGTTAAAACACCAAACAATGATGTAACCAATGTTAATGCTAATGCAATAATGGGCACTACTAGCCCCTCTTCTATGTATATGCATGATCCTTCATTTTTGTGGCATTCTCGATTGGGACATGTCAATTTTCGCTCTATTCAAAGAATGGCAAAACTTGGCATGTTACCAAAATGTTCATTAGATAAAAACATAAAATGTGAGGTTTGTGTAGAATCAAAATTCTCACAACATCCTCATAAATCAGTTGAAAAATCTAATGAAATACTTGGCTTAATCCACTCTGATTTAGGTGACCTTAGAATAACACCTACAAGAGGAGGAAAATTTATTATATTTCCTTTATTGATGATTGCAACAAGTATTGTTATATTTATTTGTTAAATACCAAGGATGAAGCCTTGAATTCTTTTAAGAACTACAAGGCTGAAGTTGAAAATCAACTTGATAAAAAGATCAAAATTATAAGGTCTGATCGAGGAGGAGAATATGAATCCAAAGACTTTTCTGAATTTTGTTCTTTAAATGGTATTATACATCAAACAACTGCTCCATATACTCCACAACAAAATGGACTTGCTGAAAGGAAGAATAGAACATTGAAAAACATGATAAATTCAATGTTAATAACTTCTGGAGCACCCTATAATTTGTGGGGAGAAGCATGTCTTGCAGCAAACTCAATACTTAATAGAATTCCTCATAAAAAGAGTGACAAATCACCCTATCATATGTGGAAAGGGAGATTACCCTCTTACAAAAGGATGAAAGTGTGGGGTTGCCTGGCTAAGGTACAAGTACCTCTTCCAAAGAGGACTAAACTTGGACCAAAAACCATAGACTACATCTATCTTGGCCCTACCAGTGCAGCCTATAGGTTTCTTGTGTATAAATCACATGTTGATGAGATCCATAACCAAACCATCATGGAATCAACTGAGGCTGGATTCTTTGAAAATATTTTTCCGTTTAAGGATAAAGGGAAAGAGGTTACCTGCTGTAGGAAAAGACCTCTAGATGATGGACTGAATGATACCATTCCAGACAAAAGTTTACAATCAAATGAAGAGAATTCTTCAAAGGTTCAAGAAGAGAACTTAGAACCTAGAAGAAGCAAATGGGGCAAAATAGCCAAAGATTTTGGACCTGATTACATGACCTATGTAGTGAATAAAGAACCACAAACTTATAAGGAAGCTATGCACTCCTCTGAAGCTCCTTACTGGAAAGAGGCAATCAAAAGTGAGATTGACTCCATTGTGCAAAATAACACTTGGAAATTGGTAGATTTGCCACCTGGGCAAAAACCAATTGGGTACAAATGGATATTCAAGAAGAAGTTTAGACATGATGGTACCATTAAAAAGTACAAAGCTCGTTTAGTAGCTAAAGGGTATCGTCAAAAAGAGGGTCAAGACTTCTTTGACACCTATTCACCTGTTACAAGAATTACATCAATTCGCACATTAGTAGCAATAGCAGCCATTCACAATTTGGAAATACACCAAATGGATGTGAAAACTGCCTTCTTATATGGTGAACTAGATGAAGAGATATATATGAATCAACCTGAAGGGTTTGTGGTTAAAGGTCAAGAAAACAAAGTCTGTACGTTAGTTAGATCACTTTATGGACTAAAACAGGCTCCAAAGCAATGGCATGAGAAGTTTGACAACACATTACTCTCTAATGGATTTAGAATTAATGAATGTGATAAATGTGTTTATGTCAAACAATACAAGAATGCTTGTGTCATCATATGCTTGTATGTGGATGATATGCTTATAATGGGTACTAATTTGGATGTGATCAATCAAACCAAGAAAATGCTACACTCCTCCTTTTCCATGAAGGACTTGGGAGTAGTAGATGTGATCCTTGGTGTAAGAGTTCAAAGAATATCAGATGGTTATACTCTTACTCAGTCCCATTCAATTGAAAGTGTACTTAAGAAATTTGGACATTATGATGACAAGCCGGTAGTCACCCCTTTTGATCCTTCAAGTCATCTTAAGAAGAATAAAGGTGATAGTGTAGCTCAGTTAGAATATACTCAAGTTCTTGGTAGCTTAATGTATATTATGAATTGTACTCGACCGGACTTGGCTTATAGTGTAAGTAGATTGAGCCGCTACTCCCACAATCCTGGGAAAGATCATTGGTATGCATTAGTGACAGTGCTTAGATATTTAAAGCATACAATGAATTATGGATTGCATTACACAAGATATCCTCCTGTTCTTGAAGGGTATTGTGATGCAAATTGGATTTCCAATACTTCAGAGGCAAAATCCACAAGTGGATATGTGTTCACTTTTGGTGGAGCTGCTATCTCTTGGAAATCATCTGAGCAAACTGTGAATACTCGTTCTACAATGGAAGCAGAGTTTGTTGCTTTAGACAAAGCTGCTGAAGAAGCTGAATGCTTTAAAAGCTTCCTAGAAGGTATTCCTATGTGGCCTCAACCTGTCACTGCCATTGGCATACATTGTGATAGTATGGCTGCTCTTACTAGAGCACAAAGTCAGATATACAATGGCAAGTCGAGACACATTAGGCGCAAACATATTACAATAAGAGACTTGCTGAAGAATGGAATCATTTCCATTAGTTACATAAAGTCAAAGGAAAATATAGCTGATCCCTTGACAAAAGGCCTTAGTAGAGAGCAAGTTCTCTTCACATGGAGGGGAATGGGCTTAAAGCCAACACAATGAGTCACCACCTGGCGGAAACCTAACCTAGCAATATTGGAGATCCCATGGTCTAGGTTCAATAAGACAACTAGTTGGGGAAGACTCAAAGAAGCACTAACACAAAGGTATGCTCACTCCTATGATATTTATTTTGTGTTTTTCCATTGATGATATAGGGATGAATTCTTTATTCTTAATAATGTTGATAGCTTTTATAGTGGAATAAGTACGGATTGTTCCAGATTAGCATTACCTATGTGAGATGGATGTGAGGTCGCATCTTTGGGAGCTGATATGGCTAAAGCTCTCTAAAAGTCTCATGAAGAAAGGATCGTTCATGACCGAAATGAACACAACGGTAAGAAATGATCTATGCTTAGACATGATATGTGTGATACTTCTTGTTTTTTATTCTGCTATAAAAAGTGGTTAGTTCAAGACTCTAGTTCACTACCAACAAAGTAGATCCAAGTAGTACTCACTATGAAAGGTTCAAGTTTTACAACACCTATTCAGATGCATGTCATATCTTACTTCCCTTATTTGAATATCAAAGTTCACTTATTTTCTATTCAAATGTGGGGTATTCTTGGAGTTTGAATAGAAAATGTGGGGTATTGTTGGAACTTTGACTACAAAATTACAATGTGGGACTTATCCCACATTGGTGGAAGAGAAAACCTTCTCCCACCTTATATGTCTAGTCCCACTCATTTAATCAAATGGGTCAAGTAATGGGTTAAGCATATTAGGCTTGGGTTGTGGTGGTGGATTAGCCTAATTGGACTCAAAATGGGCTAATATCAAGAGAATATTTAATGGTCAAAAGATGGGCCTTGGGCCTTGGGGCTCTTGGGGTCTTCCTGATTAATTAAATAATTTTTAATTACGAAATTAATTTTTATTCTTTATTTTTATTAAATTCGTAATTACTGAATGACAGGTTTTGACAGTTATTTTCGGTTTTGACAGTTTCCAACTATCATAACTAATACCTATAAATACTTGTTTCATTCATCTGCGAGGGGTTACAGAAATCATTTTCACACCACAAAATTCTCTTTCAAATTCGTTCTTCCGAAAGATGATGAAGGGAACATAGGAATTTCGTCATATTCAAGATCACTTCTTGGATTGATTGTTGTATCCTCTTGACAGATCCCCACCAGGGAAATTTCTGTCTTAGGACACTGCATAGCAGGCCTCAATCTATGCAATTTCTTGATTATATCTCCTGTGTAATCTTAATACAAGTATGTTTTCTGTATATTGATTCTTATATTCTAGATATATTTGAATTTCGTTTGTTTTATTTCAATTAGAATTGTTGATTGTATACTTCTGTCATAACAATGTATTGTGGGGGAAAACTCTCGTGGGAAATACCGTCGATGAATTAGAGCTATGGACTAGTACATGGTGACGATGTGACTTTGTGCCTATTTGACATAAATTGCTGAAGGAAAGCAATGTTGTTACCTTGTTGGTTGTTTTATGTTAGGATGTATTGTTTGACATAACTTGCTGAGGGAAAGCAATGTTGTCACCCCGGTGTTTGTTTTATTTGAAATAAATTGCTGAGGAACCCCCAAAGCAATGGTGTCATCCCTTGTGAAAAATCATTAGGCTAGGTCCCTTGTGATAGTTGTTTTAGGGACGTAAAGTGAAGATAATGGGAATGGGTAATTAGGGTTATTTTTGGTTGATGAAATTAATAAATTTATTATTGACTGAGAACTTAATAAGTTTATTATTGATTGTGGGTTGAAAACCCTATATGCTCACCAGGCTCCCAAGCCTGACCCACTCATTTTATTTGTATCATAGGTATCGATACAAAGTTTCTTTACACTGAGAGATTAAAAGAGAAGTAGATCACTAGTGTAAATGAATGTAAGTTTTGTTTATGCTTATGTTTTTGTATTGACAGTGACATCCCAATGGTTTAAGTGAATAAAATACATTTCTTCGGAAATTATTTGATAACATATTTATTATGTTTTTCTAGGAATAAATTCCGCAACACTTTTAATCAAATGATTACTCTTAAATTATTTTAAAAAAAGCATAAAAGAAATCGGTCTTTTCTAGCCGTGAAATTGGGGATGTCACATGCAACGCTTAAACTCAGGTCTCTTAGAGTCAAATTCCCGGATGGATATATACCTTTCGTCATGTTCTAATGTGATATAATCACATTCTAGCATGTAGCACTTTTAGCTACAAGCTTCTTACTTTAATAATGATTGTGATACTTCTATTGACCGCTTCAATTATCTTTCACTTCAATCTTCTGGATTAAGTCGGATGTTACATCGATCTTGGCTCTCTAAACCATGTAACATGCTTATCTAAGTCAGACTCGATTTGATATGAGCACCAGGGTCGGAATAACAATCATCTTCTTAGTCATTACCGAAAATATGGTAGCGACATACTTGAACAAAACGAAATCAATTACTAGCTTCTTGGTAACCTTCTTACTTTCCCTGATACATGTGTGAGTCCTGTGCTTCCGATAGTATAGGCCTTACTACCATTCATACCTACTTATACTCGTCCCAAGTATTGTCTAGCAGTTCTCCAAGTTATTATCACAAAAACAATTTTAACACATACAAATGTGTCCGAACAATCATAAAATTTTCCCTAGACTCTAATATGACTCCTTCCATGCGTATCTTCAATCATCAATTCTTCTTCAAATCTATTGGTGGTGGAAACGCCAGACAATGGGGCAACTTCAGGAATTACGCCAATTGTTTTATCATCTCTCCAATCGAAGGTGTACTTTGGACATACCGTACTCCTCTAGACGTACTATTATTTTATCCGACATATTCTAAAGGTAAGATACCAATATTTCGTTATCTTCTGATAGGTATCATTTTCTATCGTAATCCTTCTCATTTCCTCCATTTGCTCAATCCGCTACAAGTCATGTCGTTCCATACACCGTAATAGTTGTTCAAGAGGAGAAATTTAAGATAGAGAAGGTTTAGACGCGTAATCATCCTTATTACTCTGAAAAGTTGCATGCCAGTTCTAATATCGTAGTTAAACGTTTAGAAATCTAAACACATAAAATTTCCAGATCCGGTCAGCAACAAACCACAGATCTGTGACAACCCGAAATTTCCATTCTGAACAAACCATTTCAATCCAATAGATGTAGAACAGTTACAATGTAAACTCAGATTTCGAGTATAAGTTTGGCAGTTTTCAGGATTTTACACTTAAGGAGATATTAGGAGAGTGGATGCACTAGGGTTTTGTGCAACACTGTTATTCCAAGACTCTAGGACATTAGAGTTCGTTCCAAGAATAAAAATATTTTCTGCCAAAAATATTTCAAGACTATAAATAGATTTCTGAACTAAATTCATTCATTATTCAAAATTCCAACTAGAGAAAAGCCATTTTCTCTCTCACGGATCTTCGGGTTTTCATCCCAAATCGTGAGTACACTTCTCTAGTTGTGTTTTAATGCTTGTTTTATGCCTATTAACATAGATTGTAGGCCAAATATAAGAGATCCGGGAATTTACCGCCCAAGAACGTTCTTAGGGAGTAAACTCCAAAATGAAGCATAAAGGCCATCTAGTCCCATTTCCTTGTTAGGTAACTAGCTTAGGATAATATGTAGGATCATTTGAGACTAGAAATCAATCAAGAACTCATAGTTTTAGGAGTTTACGGCCCAAGAGTTTCTTGGACCGTAAACACCAAATTCAAGGGCTTAAATGAGCCCTAATCACTCCCAAAGGCTTAGGTTTTATTATAGATATGTACCCTAAAGTGATTAGAACCTAGAAAACACATGGAAACACAAGTGTTGAAGAGTTTACGGCCAAGAGTAGTTCTTGGGCCATAAACTCCTATAAAGGGGTCAAAGGACACCCTAACTCCTTCCTTAAGCCAAGAGACCAATTTGGGCATGTACCTAAATGAGTTTTGGACTAGCTAAAACACTTAGAACACCAAGAGTGAGGGAGTTTACGGCCCAAAAGGTTCTATGGCCGTAAACTCCATAAAATGGTGCCAAATGGTGCCATAAACTCTTCTAAAGCCGAGTACCAAAGCCTAGTTTAGTTCCTAGAAATGTTTGAGACTTGAAAACACCATAAGAACCCTCCCAAGGGAGTTTACGGCCGTAAACTCCAAGGGAATGTGGTCTCTGGGCTGTAAACTCCCCAAAGGAGTTAATATGGCACCCAAACACTTGTATAGCCTTGAAACAATTCCCCACTAGAGTTGTAGTAATTCTAAGCTTCAATTAGGGACCCTAAGGAGAGTTTACGGCCAGGAGTTTACTCCCCTAAGCCGTAAACTCCAAAACATATGGTCATTAGACCATAAACTTCCATTAGGGGCATTGCACTCCTTTGTTGCAACCCATTAGCCTCCTAGCACTTGACCAAAAGTGTTTTCCTCGCGCTTAAATGTTATTACTTGTATAATTAGTGTTTTAATCACTAATTATTTATATACATATGTTTTCATATGTAATTAGGATCATTGTGTGTGTGTCTAAGTCTTCACCTGACACCAAGCACTTGTCTGATCCTTTCGTACGATAACAGTCCGTTCAATTCCAGTCACTTACTGCAGGTGAGTTCATACCCCTTAACTAATTTTTTAAACTATTATTGTAACAGACCGGAATTCCAGGTATTGTTATATTTACGATTTTGGGTGTTTTAAGAGGGGACTCGGCGAGTTGGAGCCTAGACTCGCCGAGTAGGATCGCGGAGCTGGTCGCGGGTTCGCGACTGGACTCGACGAGTCCGGATATGGACTCGGCGAGTCTGCGCTGTTTAGCGAAAACCCTAACCGTTCAGATTTGGGACGTATATAAGGGACTTTATGGCCGTCATTGTTCACCCTAGTCCTCTGAGAGAAACCCTATATCAATTGTGGGCATCTGGAGCAAGGTTGAAGACCATTGTTGATTTTGGAAGTGTTGTTTTGCAAGGAAGAGAAGGCTTGGTTAAGGGAACAGCAAGGGAAGCCATGTTCTGAGGATTGGGGACACAGAGAGCACGTTATTCAGGTAATATTTCGAGTTGCATCTTTCTATGTTGATGTGTATATGGATTTAGGGTTTATTGAACCCTTTTATGGCTAGGTTGAGTGTTACCTTAGTCCCCCAAACGATTGGAACCCTGTATTGGGATCTTTAGAAGTCCAGAATGTCCCATGCCTGAGCATTTCGGGAATCAATGGAGGTTTTGGATTGGAATCCTTATGCCTTAGGTCAAAATGTAAATTATGAGTCATGGGGTGTATTATGAGCACCGAAATGAGGACCTTACGTGATGAATCAGTCTAGGAAGGCCAGACCTATCAATGGTCGGAGCAGTTCTGACCTTAGGAAGCAGTTTGAGCGGTTGCATGGCATGGACTCGCCGAGTCCAATGAACAGACTCGGCGAGTAGCTTGAAGATTAACTGGGACTCGTCGAGTTGTTCTTCAGACTCGGCGAGTTGAGTCGGGGTGGCCTCGCGATTCTTCCAGGAGAAACTCGTCGAGTCAAGGAGGGTACTCGACGAGTAGAAAGGGGATCTTAGAGAATTGGTGAGGACGTCTAGACTCGCCGAGTCGCCCTAGCACTCGCCGAGTCAGGTCAAGTTGACCGTTGACCGTTGACCAGAGTTGACCTATGTTTGACCTCTTAGGGATAGTCAAACTTAGAAGATAAAAGTGTTAATAAGAGATGTATGATGTTATAGGGAGATTGTAGCTCGGCGGATCGAGTACGAGTGACTTCGGGATTTGTTAGCTTTCGACATTCACGAGGTGAGTCTTCTCACTATCTGTACCCGGAAGGGTTTGACTGTGTGACCGGAAGGTCGGATATGATATGTGATATACGTGCTATATGTGATAAGTTAATTGTTATGCGTGCTATGTATGTTTATGTGGGCCGGAAGGCAATATGTTATGGGCCGGAAGGCGATTATGTTATGGGCCGGAAGGCGTTGTGTTGTGGACCGGAAGGTCGGCGTGGGTAGGACCGGAAGGTTTACCCAGCAGGGACGGAAGTCCCCTGAGACACGCGGACCGGAAGGTCAGGGCCTGGAAAAGCGTATATGCGTAAGTTGTATATTGGGGAACTCACTAAGCATTTATGCTTACAGTTGTATGTATGTGTTTCAGGTATTAGCGAGGACCGTGGGAAGGCGCCGGCGTGATCTGTACACACTGAAGGATGTTTTGTGATCTTGGGATTTAGATGACTTGTATTTTGATATGACACTTGAAATGTTTATGCTTTGTTTGAATGAAAATAACTTATTTGAAATGAAAAATTTGTTTGAAAATTTACGGTGTTACAAATTGGTATCAGAGCCTTGGTTTGAGGGATTCGGGTGCACCTTCGGGCGTAACTGAACTCAAACCGAGGATTTGAGGAAAACTTTTAAAAATAAAGGCATAAACTTTTATAAATGATTTTGTGGTAAACAAGAAAGAAGCAGTGTGTACGATCAATCAGCGCCCGAACGGTAAAAATCCCCAAAATACCTTACAATGTTATGTTATGAGATAAGTTATGATATGAACTGGTATGCATGCTAGAAGACTAGGTATTCATGATAGGACTAGAGTGGCCTGATTTGTGATGCCTTAGTCTAGGGAAGTTTGCCGATATGAGATGCTTGATAGCGTGCAGGTAGATAGTGCATATCAAAAGTAGAGTACTCACTATCCGGGGTTTGGGGAGGAAGATTTGGGATGAATGCTGATGCGGTGTGGTCGGTAGTATTGGGCCCGTACTACCGAAGACACCGGGTCAGTGGGAGACCCAAGTAAGAATCCCTAGATATCGGAGACTGAGTAGGGTTGCGTTATCGAGTGCGATTATACTCGATGGAGTCTCTGATAGTTTTATGTTGTATTTCAGAGACATCATGGTTAGACCACGCCACGGAGCGAGTTCGAGCGGTGTGAGTGACGAGGAGATTCGTCAGATGATTCATGAGGAGGTGGCTGCAGCGATCCGGGCTGAGATCCCGGAGATGTTTGGGTCTATTAAGACCACCTTGATGGAGACTTTTGAGGAGCGGTACGCCGCATTGACTGAGGCTGCAGCCGCTGCAGCTACCACCATTGTGGCCGTTGCCAGGCCACAAGGGGGTGACTCGTTGCTGTTTCGGGAGTTCAGCAACACGAAGCCACCTGAGTTTGATGGGACGCAGGATCCGATTGCTGCGATGAGGTGGATCGCTGATATTGAGGGGTGCTTCTACACTTGTTCATGTCCGGAGCATCTGAGGGTACGGTTCGCTTTGAACCAGCTCCGTCTGGGAGCAAAGGATTGGTGGAAGTTCGTGACAGCGAACTTCACTTTGGCAGAGATTTCGGCAGTGACATGGGAGGGGTTTACCTCTATGTTCAGAGACGAGTACGTTCCCCTGGTGGAGAGGGAACGATTGGTTCAGGAGTTCTTGACCCTCAAGCAGGGTACTGATTCGGTTGCGGTGATCACGCGGAAGTTTCATGAGAGGGCGATGTTCTGCCCCGAGCTGGTGCCCACAGAGCAGGCTCGGATGAGCCGGTACTTGGGTGTTTTGAGGAGGGATATCCGGGAGTTTGTGTCAAACTCCACCTATCATACCTTTGTTGAGCTTCAGGCGAATGCCAGGAAGCGCGAGATTGAGTTGGAGACCCAGGCCAGGGAGGAGGCCGAGTCTCAGCGGGTGAACCGGCGGCCGGCTCAGTCTCAGCCGGCAGCCAAGCGGACTAAGTCCGCCGATTCGAGGACGGGAGGTCCGAAGGGCCGCACTTGCGGAAAGTGCGGCAAGGGTCATGATGGGGCATGTCGATCTGGTGCTTGCTACAAGTGTGGCAAGGAGGGGCACATTGCTAGGGAGTGCCCCAAGGGGTTTACGGTTTGCTTTCACTGCAACCAGACAGGCCATCGGAAGGCCGAGTGCCCTCAGCTTCTTCAGGGATCTGCACCTACTGCCAGGGCTACTGAGACTCGACCGGTGAAGGCCGAGGCCCCGAGGGCTCGTGGGAGAGCCTTTCAGCTGACTGCGGAGGAGGTCCGCGTTGCGTCCGATGTTGTGGCAGGTATGCTTTATTTCATGTATTTATTTTGATGTCGAGATGTTATGCTTATGTTAGGATATGCGTAGGTACTTTCCTTGTGAACTCTGTGCCTGCTCTAGTATTATTTGACTCGGGTGCGAGTCGGTCCTTTGTATCTTTGGCTTTTAGTCAGCATATCAGCGTTAGTCGTGAGTCGTTGAGTCGGCCTCTGAGAGTTTCTATAGCTGACGAGAGAGTGATTTGTGCCACGGAGGTTCTCCGGGGATGTGTGTTAGAGATTTTCGGGGTCGAGTTTCCGATTGATCTGATTCCTATTGCGATGGGTGATGTCTGTGTCATTGTGGGCATGGACTGGTTGAGCCGATTCGGCGCCGTCATCGACTGTGAGCGTCAGCTGGTGACTATACGAGATCCTAGTGGGGGAGTTATTTCGGTGTACGGTGAGGGTACCCGTTCGGGATCAACTTTTTGTTCGGCCGCTAGGGCGAGGCAGTGTTTACAGCAGGGCTGTAAGGGTTTTGTGGCATATGTGATGGATACGCGGGAGGTTTCCGAGAGACCGAGATCAGTTGAGGAGGTCCCAGTGGTGCGTGAGTTTCCAGATGTTTTCCCCGAGGAGCTGCCGGGAGTACCTCCTGTGAGGCAAGTAGAGTTTGGTATCGATCTGGTTCCAGGGGCCGCGCCTATCGCTAAGGTGCCTTATCGTCTTGCACCTCCAGAGATGCAAGAGTTGTCCTTGCAGCTTCAGGAGGTGCTGGGGAAGGGATTCATTCGGCCGAGCAGCTCGCCGTGGGGAGCACCTATTCTGTTCGTCAAGAAGAAGGATGGTTCACACCGGATGTGCATTGATTACCGAGAGTTGAACAAGTTGACGGTCAAGAACCGTTACCCATTACCGAGGATCGATGATTTATTCGATCAGTTGCAGGGAGCATCTTGGTTTTCCAAGATCGATCTGAGGTCGGGGTACCATCAGGTGAGAGTGTGGGATGAGGACGTCCAGAAGACAGCGTTTAGGACGCGATATGGGCACTATGAGTTTGTGGTGATGCCTTTCGGGCTCACCAACGCCCCGGTTGTGTTCATGGATCTCATGAACAGGGTATGCAGGCCGATGTTGGATCGGTCAGTGATTGTATTTATCGACGATATTCTAGTGTATTCGAGATCTAGAGAGCAGCATGAAGAACATTTGAGGGAGGTCCTTGGGGTTTTGAGATCGGAGAAGCTGTATGCAAAGTTCTCCAAGTGTGACTTCTGGTTGCGGGAGGTCCAATTCCTAGGACATGTTGTTAATCAGGAAGGGATATTGGTCGATTCGGCCAAGGTTGAAGCGGTGATGAGTTGGGAGGTGCCGAAGTCACCTTCTGAGATCAGGAGTTTCCTTGGATTGGCAGGGTATTATCGGAGATTCATTAAGGATTTCTCCAAGATCGCAGTGCCGCTCACCAGATTGACCCGGAAGGGTGTTGCATTCTCATGGGGTCCCGAGCAGCAGACCTCCTTTGAAACACTTCGCCAAAGGTTGTGCGAAGCCCCGGTATTAGCTATCCCGGAAGGGATGGAGGATTTTGTAGTATATTGCGATGCATCGATCTCGGGGCTGGGTGCAGTGTTGATGCAGAGGGGTCATGTAATAGCATATGCATCGAGGCAGCTGAAGCCTCACGAGTCGAGATACCCCACGCACGATTTAGAGCTGGGGGCAGTAGTGTTCGCTCTCAAGATTTGGCGTCACTACTTGTATGGGGTTCGATGTACGATATACACGGACCATAAGAGCTTGAAGTATTTGATGGATCAGCCCAACCTAAATATGCGTCAGAGGAGGTGGTTGGATGTGGTCAAGGATTATGATTGTGAGATCCTGTACCACCCAGGCAAGGCTAATGTGGTAGCCAATGCATTGAGCCGCAGGGCGGAGAGCACTCCACTGCGAGATGTATGTTTGAGATTGACGGTGATAGCTCCAGTATTGGATGCTATTCGTGGGGCACAGGCCGAGCTGTGCGACCAGAGATGCAGAAGAGAGAGCGGGTCGTTAGGTTGGTTTCAGAGTTCGTTCAGGATGGACGAGGGCTTATGACGTTTCAGGGTCGGATTTGGGTACCGTTCGTGGGCGGTACGCGTAATACCTTGATGGAAGAGGCCCATCGGTCGAAGTTTTCGATCCATCCGGGGGCTACGAAGATGTATTTGGATTTGAGGAAAGAGTATTGGTGGCCCTGTATGAAGAGGGACGTCGCATGGTTCGTGGAGAGGTGCTTGACCTGCCGTAGGGTTAAGGCCGAGCACCAGAAACCGCATGGCAAGTTGCAGCCATTGGAGGTTCCCGAGTGGAAGTGGGAACAGATCACTATGGATTTCATCACCAAATTGCCGAGAACTGTCAGAGGAGTCGATGCAATTTGGGTGATTGTGGATAGGTTGACGAAGAGCGCTCACTTCCTTGCCATCAGTGAGAACTCTTCAGCGGAGAAGTTGGCGGAGATATATGTGAGAGAAGTGGTATCTCGGCATGGGGTGCCGATCTCGATTGTTTCAGACTGTGATGTGCGCTTCACTTCCAGATTCTGGAAGAAATTTCATGAGGAGCTGGGTACTAAATTGCATTTTAGTACCGCATACCATCCCCAGACAGACGGTCAGAGCGAGCGAACGATTCAGACGCTGGAGGACATGCTTCGAGCGTGTGTGTTAGATTTTGGGGGTAGTTGGGATGCGTATTTACCCTTGGCGGAGTTTTCCTACAACAACAGCCATCATTCGAGCATTGGTATGCCACCCTTTGAGCTGTTGTATGGTAGGAGGTGTCGGACCCCCATTTGCTGGGGAGAGGTGGGTCAGAAAGTGATGGGCAGTACAGAGATCGTGCTTCAGACGACAGAGCAGATTCAGCAGGTTAGACAGAGGTTATTGACCGCCCAGAGCCGACAGAAGAGTTATGCAGACAGACGCCGATCCGAGCTTGAGTTTCAAGTCGGTGACTTCGTTCTCCTGAAGGTCTCTCCTTGGAAAGGAGTGATTCGATTCAGGAAGAGGGGCAAGTTGGGACCCCGGTATATTGGGCCATTTCGTGTGATTGCAAGGATAGGCCGGGTAGCCTATCGCTTGGAGTTGCCAGCAGAGTTGGGGCAGATCCACGACACTTTTCATGTGTCGCAATTGAGAAAGTGTATAGCCGATGAGTCGGCAGTAGTCCCATTAGAGGACATTCAGGTGGATGCGAGCCTGAATTATGCCGAGAGACCAGTGGCCATCAGAGATCGGAAGATCAAGATTCTGAGGAATAAGGAGATACCTCTAGTGTTAGTGCAGTGGCAGCACCGGAAGGGATCGGAAATGACCTGGGAGCCGGAGCGTGAGATGCGGGAGCAGCATCCGAAGCTATTTTCAGAGTGAGACTTCGAGGACGAAGTCTAGTCCTAGTGGGGGAGAGTTGTAACAGCCCGGAATTCCAGGTATTGTTATATTTACGATTTTGGGTGTTTTAAGAGGGGACTCGGCGAGTTGGAGCCTAGACTCGCCAAGTAGGATCGCGGAGCTGGTCGCGGGTTCGCGACTGGACTCGACGAGTCCGGATATGGACTCGGCGAGTCTGTGCTGTTTAGCGAAAACCCTAACCGTTCAGATTTGGGACGTATATAAGGGACTTTATGGCCGTCATTGTTCACCCTAGTCCTCTGAGAGAAACCCTATATCGATTGTGGGCATCTGGAGCAAGGTTGAAGACCATTGTTGATTTTGGAAGTGTTGTTTTGCAAGGAAGAGAAGGCTTGGTTAAGGGAACAGCAAGGGAAGCCACGTTCTGAGGATTGGGGACACAGAGAGCACGTTATTCAGGTAATATTTCGAGTTGCATCCTTCTATGTTGATGTGTATATGGATTTAGGGTTTATTGAACCCTTTTATGGCTAGGTTGAGTGTTACCTTAGTCCCCCAAACGATTGGAACCCTGTATTGGGATCTTTAGAAGTCCAGAATGTCCCATGCCTGAGCATTTCGGGAATCAATGGAGGTTTTGGATTGGAATCCTTATGCCTTAGGTCAAAATGTAAATTATGAGTCATGGGGTGTATTATGAGCACCGAAATGAGGACCTTACGTGATGAATCAGTCTAGGAAGGCCAGACCTATGAATGGTCGGAGCAGTTCTGACCTTAGGAAGCAGTTTGAGCGGTTGCATGGCATGGACTCGCCGAGTCCGATGAACAGACTCGGCGAGTAGCTTGAAGATTAACTGGGACTCGTCGAGTTGTTCTTCAGACTCGGCGAGTTGAGTCGGGGTGGCCCTGCGATTCTTCCAGGAGAAACTCGTCGAGTCAAGGAGGGTATTCGACGAGTAGAAAGGGGATCTTAGAGAATTGGTGAGGACGTCTAGACTCGCCGAGTCGCCCTAGCACTCGCCGAGTCAGGTCAAGTTGACCGTTGACCGTTGACCAGAGTTGACCTATGTTTGACCTCTTAGGGATAGTCAAACTTAGAAGATAAAAGTGTTAATAAGAGATGTATGATGTTATAGGGAGATTGTAGCTCGGCGGATCGAGTACGAGTGACTTCGGGATTTGTTAGCTTTCGACATTCACGAGGTGAGTCTTCTCACTATACTGTACCCGGAAGGGTTTGACTGTGTGACCGGAAGGTCGGATATGATATGTGATATACGTGCTATATGTGATAAGTTAATTGTTATGCGTGCTATGTATGTTTATGTGGGCCAGAAGGCAATATGTTATGGGCCGGAAGGCGATTATGTTATGGGCCGGAAGGCGTTGTGTTGTGGACCGGAAGGTCGGCGTGGGTAGGACCGGAAGGTTTACCCAGCAGGGACGGAAGTCCCCTGAGACACGCGGACCGGAAGGTCAGGGCCTGGAAAAGCGTATATGCGTAAGTTGTATATTGGGGAACTCACTAAGCATTTATGCTTACAGTTGTATGTATGTGTTTCAAGTATTAGCGAGGACCGTGGGAAGGCGCCGGCGTGATCTGTACACACTGAAGGATGTTTTGTGATCTTGGGATTTAGATGACTTGTATTTTGATATGACACTTGAAATGTTTATGCTTTGTTTGAATGAAAATAACTTATTTGAAATGAAAAATTTGTTTGAAAATTTACGGTGTTACAATTATTAAATGTTTTATGGGGGAGGGATACAAGTAGAAACATGCTTGTTATTATATCAATCACATGTGATTAATAAGTAGAATTATGCTAGTTATTACATCAATCACATGTGATTAATATACAACATTCAAATGATTTGGCTACTCATTAGCCGTTTTACCAAACAGTTTCCTTCAAATGATTTTTATAAACATTTTATATGTTTTAAACTCCTTATTACACTGAACATCTTACTCTATACATTACCTTTCAAACTTATTTACAACTGTGTTTCAAACAAATGTTTCCTTATACTTAAACTGTTTTATCAAACTTATGCCTTCAAATTGTTTTATAGATTGACATCAAGTCGATCTTTTCTTAAAATAATATTTCTGTTTCAAATGTCTTACAAAAATTATTTTGCTTTTATATTATAAATTGCATGCCTCTATATGTATAGTTATATAAGAAATGTTTAAAAGTTTTAGGAAGGCTATCCACCCTATTTCCTTTTCGCGCTTGAGATGTGGTATGGTGGGATATCGGGTATTCGTCCGAAAGTCGTTTAAATATTAGTTATATATCATGTGTACATATATAGTCATAAAAGGCCCTTCCAGTTCATCCCATGCCCTTGGGTAGCAAGGGTATACATCCTTGTCCACACGTACCAGTAGATTACTAGTAAGCTACCATATGGGTAGTTTAGGAAGATACTAGAACTATTACTAGAACACGATATCATACAATGAGTCAATTCATTCATGAGTCAATACTTTCTAGAACATTACAGTACATTATGCATACAACTATACTAGGATGATTACATTACTATACTTGCTATGTAGAGAGCATGTACATTACAGCTAGAACAGTTCATTACATTACTATACTTGCTAGGTAGAGAGCACGTACATTACAGCTAGAACAGTCCATTATAGTACATATACAAGAATACGATAATTATTGTGATTTAAATCGGAGCATGACTTAAATGTCATGACTCGAGTTGTAGCCAGAGTCTCTTGTAGGGAGAGCGTGAGTTTGCGTATAGATCTATACTGGATTGACAATCCTACACCTTGCTGCTAGCTACAGCCGGACCTGCAGGTCTGCGGGTGCCAAACGTCATTCCATTATTACGACCATTCGTATGTCGTTGTTATCAGTCGATAGTATGGTGCAATTTATCACATAATGCCTTAATATAAATCCGGTTTAAGGTAATTAGTACAACAGTAGTTCTTATAACGCTACGTTTTAGTACTACATTAATTTTTCCCTGTGCATATATTTAGTGATCTTTTCACTTAAACTATAAATGTAAAAACTATATTTTTTTTAATAATAGTTACACTTGGGAAAATTACACACTCTTACAAGAAACGAACATTGAGAACAGTTAGGTCTTAGTAGAAGACTACATTCAGAATAGTTAGGCCTTGGTAGGAGACACCTTCATATACAAGTAGGAATCATCGGGATTCTAGGGTTTTTTAAACACTTACAGTTCATATACACTTACAAATTCTTACATATAAATACTTACTTACAAATTAAGACACTAAATACTTATGATCTCACCAGCTTCCAAGCTGATACTCGCTTTCAAAATTACTTGTATCCTCAGGTCATCATAGACAGGTACCGATGCAAGGAGAAAGGAAGATGGAGCTTGTTCAAGACTTATCTTTCATTTTGATTTATGCTTTAGTGTTTATCAAAATTTGACAGAACACATTTGTATAATAATTATATTATTAATGCAATGGATGATGTTGTTGCTTGTTTACTACTTTACATTGTTGTTGATATTATACATGACGTCCTCCGCCCCAGAACGTTTCCGCCGTTCTTGGTTTTGGGGTGTGACAAGATCCGATCAAATAATGGCATCATAAAGCATATGTCATTTAGCACATAAGAGAAATTTAGGCATCTTCCCTAAATAAGCTAGTGCTCGTGTCTATTCAGGTGTACTACCTAAAATATATTAGACACACTCCTCACGATCATCGTTTAGCATTTCTAAGTTTAAGTATAGAAATTTCCTACAAATTCTTAGTTCGCTTAAACTAATGCTTTGATACCAACTGTGACATCCCCGAATTCACGGCCATTTTTAAATTTTTATTTATGTTTATTTGAAAATCATAGTATTCATTTTAAAGAATAATATTGCGGAATTTGTTCCCAGAAAACATGATAAAGATATTATCAAAGCATTTCCGAAGAAATGCATTTTGTTTATATAAAAACTTTGGGATGTCATCGTCAATACAGAAACATAAGCATAAACAAACCTTACATTCATTTGCACTAATGATTTACATCTCCTTTAATCTCTTAGTGT
The DNA here is from genome assembly GCF_051521515.1 of Lactuca serriola. Classification (NCBI taxonomy): domain Eukaryota; kingdom Viridiplantae; phylum Streptophyta; class Magnoliopsida; order Asterales; family Asteraceae; genus Lactuca; species Lactuca serriola. The sequence continues at coordinate 130,049,929 of NC_136416.1, read as the reverse complement.
AATGTAGCTTCATATTGACACCTATGATACAAATTAATTAAGTGGGCCAGGTTGGGAAACCTGGTGAGTACATAGGTTTTCAATCCACAATAATATAATTATTATGTTTAATCATCAAACAATCAACCCAATTACCCATCCCCATTATCTTCTTTATCATTAAGGATCTACCCTAAGAATAATCTATCATTCACTCATTCATTCCTAAGGATTGTCCAAAGGAATATGCATGAAGTCCATCGCTGTCGGGGTTCACCTAATAGGCACTAAGTCCATAGATGCCGATGTTATCTGTTAGACACTAAGTTCATAGCTGCCAATATCCATTTATAAGACATTAAGTCCATAGCTGATGGGTTTATCTATTTGGCACTAAGTCCATAGTTGCCATGGTTTATCTATCAGGCACGAAGTCCATAGCTGTTAGGGTTTATCTATCATCTTTCATCTTTCATCTTTCATCTCTCATCTCATCTCATCTTTAATCTACCCATCTTTACTCATTATAATTATAGGTATAAAATACGTATACAGTTTAAATCGAATAAAACATGTATATTTTGTTCATCCATCATAGATATCAAGATGAAAGTAACTATGAACTCACTTGTTAAAGTGACGACTCGAAATTCGAGCAGCGCTTCGCTTCTAGCAATTGTCTTTTCCTTTGACGTAATTTGGCATTATTATCGCTAAGTCTTAGTCTAATATTTAGTGTGAATAATTATTAGTCTAGATTCATCATTGACTCAAAGTCTACTTTCATGATCTCTATCAAGTAAGAAACAACCAGGTAGGATCATATCAGAGGTAGGGTCCGTTTGGTGTACGAAGTATACGATTTGGAAATCTCACTTTTAAACACCTCACTAAATCACAGCCTAGACATCATCCCTGTAAGTAGATCAATCAGTATAATGACTTGGAATCATTGATAAATCTTGTTTATAGGTTCATAATAATGATAATAAACTTAAACATAAGTTATACTTAAAGTACGATAAGCATAACTCAACTTACAGGGGGGGTTTAGCGAGGAACCAGGCTCTGCGGGGCAGAACTTCCGAGCTGAAAAAATCTTTTTTTCGGAGCCTTCGGGCGCTCCAGGGCTTTCCTCTAGCACCTTGAGGTTACTAGGGCTTTGGGAGGGTTTTGGGAGGCTTAGAGAGAAGTTAGAGAAAGAAGTGAAGGGGGTTGGTATGAAAAATGAAGGCACTCTTGCATGGTATTATAGGTTGGAAATGGATCCTACTTGTCGTGTTTTGGCCTCCAACTCATCGACTAGGTGTAACATGTCACCATCTGGTAGCAAGGCTTGAGGAGGAAACAATGATCCAGATTAAGCCACGTCACCCCTTTCGCACCAACACCATTCTGACTTCTAGATTCCGTAACTTTCGCATACAAGCTCTATTTTTGACGTTCTTTATATCCACACGTAGGTGGAGATGTACTTTACAACTTTCGTTTAGACTCTGTCGGCTAATTTTCAACCGATTTTAAATTTAACAGTATGAGAAGATTACATTGTTAACAATCGTGTAAAATTCATAACTTTTACATATGGACTCCGTTTTCAACTGTCTTTTTATTGTTGAGATCCTATTAATGAAATCTTCAATTCTCATTTAGGTTGTGTCGGCTAAAAATCGCTCGATCTGAAATTCGAATTTCGGGCTGTATACTGCTATGCGAAATCTTAGAAAAATCATAATTTCCTCATACAAAGTCAGATTTTGACGTTCTTTTTATGTACATTCTCGGTTTAACGTATAATATAACTTTCACTTACATCTCTAAGGCTAACAAGTAGTTTATCAAAAATTCACTTTTTACGATTCCCGGTGTCGTGCCGGTTTTGCCTTAAAACTTCGATAGGTTATAACTTATTCGCTATAACTCGGATTTCGGCGTTCTTTATATGTACGGACCCTTGTGACATATACTATAACTTGGTTAAGATTATTTATTCTAAATAATCTTGTATCAGAAAGTCATTTTCGACGTTTATTGTCTCTAAATTGGCTAGCCCGAATCTGTGGGTGTTACACCCTGAAACTTCTTCATCTGCGCGTAAAGGATTGGGAACCTGATGACAGATTCTTATACTCTTGAGCAGAGGATTACTATTACTTGGGGCAATTCTTGGAGATGGAGTATGTTTCCTTGGTGGAGAGGGAGATGTTAGCTAATGAATATCTATCGTTGAGGTAGACGACAAAGTCAGTAACGGAGATCATCTAGATGTTTACCAAGAGAGCTTTTTTCCGTCTCAAGTATTCTGCTTCGAAGCAGGCCTAGATGTCGCGATACTTGAGCATGCTCAAGACTGGGATCGAGAGTTTGTGTCTACCCAGCGATACCGTACCCTCTCCGTACCTTCTCCAAGTTCTTTGTGTGCACGACCATTGTTCGTTGTCACCTCAACCACGAACCGGTTCGTGGAGAGTATACCGGTAGGTCTAAGAAGAGGATAGGAGAAGAAAAGCTAAGGATATTTGATTTTTTTCTTTTAATATATTAAGTTGGGAAATAGAGGATTAGAGGGTTAAGTTTTTTTAGGCGAAATAAAGGGCTTTCAAGTTCAAGTTCTCGCTGCACAGAAATTATTGTCCTTTGGTTTCTCTAGGGTTAGAGCTCCGAATCAACGACGGCAATGGAGGGATGGGATCCGACCACCAAGTCAACTTTGACACAAATTCCTCTCCTAACAGTTAAAGCCGGTCCTCGCGACGGCGCCGCTTGGACTCAGCGTCTGAAGGAGGAGTACAAAGCGTTGATCGCCTATACTTCAATGAACAAATCCAGAGACAACGATTGGTTTCGTATCTCCGCTGCTAATCCAGAAGGAACACGATGGACAGGAAAGTGTTGGTATGTGCATAATTTGCTCAAGTATGAATTTGATCTCCAATTTGATATTCCGGTGACCTACCCTGCCACAGCTCCTGAACTTGAGCTTCCCCAACTCGATGGCAAGACTCACAAGGTTCGTAAAGAAACCCATTTTTATGCAGTTTTGCATATTTTAAGTCAATTTTAAGATCTTACAGTATCGATGATTGTTAGTCGATTTTGGCTGTTTATATTTCAATAGGAAAACCTTGATTATCAATTCATATTTCATAGGATCCATTTCAACTTTAAGTTGGCGTGAATTTAACGCCTTGTTCTTAACTATTTTTATACAAAAATTGAAGATACCGTAGCAACTCCTGTTATGAGATGTGATGAAGGACCCACACAATAGAGAAATTAGGAAAGCTATAGATGTCTTAGTTTCTGGTTATTTCTTTTGAATCAAAATCAGTATCATCTTTGGGTAGCTGAATTGACTCTTTTACTGGACTCTGCTTGCTGCCAAACTACTTATGCATGCTCAGGAATCTTGCATTAAGTAATACATATTCAGGTGAAAAAAAACTGTATTTAGTTAGAAAGAATGCGAGGCATATCAAATTATCAATGAATCCTATTTATGCAAAAGGGCTATTCTTCTAGTAACCTTTGAGCTGGCTCACACAACCACCCATGCCAAAGCATCATGTGAGATGTAATGTCTGCAAAAAGGGCTTGACAATAATCGTTTTTTGCAAAAAAAAAAAAAAAAAAAAAAAAACATTGTAGCTACAATAACTTAGTTTAAGATGGATGGATTTGTTTGTAAAGAAGTGATAGAGTCTATTCTTATGTTTTTATTAAATTTTTGTTCATGTTGTGGCTGGCTACAGATGTATAGAGGAGGGAAGATTTGCTTGACGGTGCATTTCAAGCCACTCTGGGCTAAAAACTCGTAAGAATTTTATGTAATAGATTCATCATATTTATGAACAAGCCTCTACCAGGACTCGTTATGTAAACAAATAAAAGTTTAGAAATTTGTATCCATTATTATTTTATATAAAGTGAGGTTTGTATATTTCAGGCCTAGATTTGGTATAGCACATGCGCTTTGTTTGGGGCTTGCACCGTGGCTTGCAGCGGAAATACCAGTTCTTGTGGATTCTGGCATGATCAAGCATAAAGATGATGCCGTCTCCACCAGTGAGGCATGCTAGTTTCTTGTTATTATCTTATCGCTTAACAATACAATATACAATGTTATATAACATCACAATTTCCCTTTTCGACTTGAGTTGTGCTTTGGCTGAATCACATACAATAAGTATCCGTATCCCGGACTAACTCTGCAATATATGATTCCGATGCCTGCAATTGAATCAAAAACTTTAATTTATACTCTAATTTTGCAATGCAAGATTGTCGCTGACAATTGTTTCTTTTAAGGCCAAGTACAAGAAATAGCAATGTAGTTTCATTCATCTGTGCATAATATTTCATTTTTTTATGTAACTTTTTTTCATATCAAGGCATTGTAATTTCAATTTTTTTTGGATACTATACTTTGAAAAAGCTACCAGATTATAATTGTGAAAATTGATGTATAGTGTTTAGTTAAATTACTATAATTGGATAGATTTTTGATGTATGGAGAAGTGATAGCACGGTGTTATTATTATAAACAAATTAATGAAACTATGTTGCTATTTCTTTTATTCAACACATTTAATAAATGTTAGGTCTTTTGAAAATTGTGATCGTTTTGGATGATGATAAAACTCTATTTTTTATTTTGGTCATTGATTCATCTTAAATTCATTTAAGTGTTTTTTTTAAACAGCAAATCTATAATAAATCAAAATCATTTTTAACAAATGTTATATTCTAATTGAATTTGACACATGTAATTTTTTAAGATTTTTAGAATTAATTTTTTCCACTTGTTATTTTCTTATGTTTTCCATTTTCTTAAATTATATATATATATATATATATATATATATATATATATATATATATATATATATACACACAGACTAGGTGTGAGACCCATGTATTAAATGAGTTACTTAAAAAAATATATATGAAATTTTAACAATTTGAGAAGTTTGAATTTATAAAAAAAATGAGAATTTTTTTTGAATTATTAAAATTAATGAAACTTTAATAAATTGAATACATTATATATATAAATCATTTCTAATGAAATACCTTACATAATAAATGTGGAATTTTAATTTAATAAAATGAAAATTACAATAAAATGACAAGTGTAAAATAGAAAATTTAAAAATTCTAGAAAATATCATGTGTCCAAATGAATGAGAAGATGACATGTGACAAAAATATTTTGATTTATTAGGGAGGATATATAGAAAACTACAATCAAATAAATAAGAGCATTGAGTGGTTGAATGTATAAATAAAGATATTACATAAACATACATTTAAATCAAAAGAAAAAACTAATATTCGTCAACTTTGCTAAATCAAAAAAACCTATATCAATTTTATGAATCTTCTTTCTTCATTTAACAACATTCAACCATAGAAACTTGATGACAATTCTTCACTAACCTGCAATCAAAATATTTTTTTTGAAAAGAAGAATCAGAAAGATATTCCAAGCAAAACATTAATATTTGGAGAGTCACATTCAAGATTGAGTAATACACACAAATCATATATAAAGATTAAATGAGAAACTGAATATAAAGAAAGAATAGAAAAACTTTATTTGTTTTGGTTGAAAGAAAAAATCATATTACAATTACCATCGATGCGACATAACTAATTTCTTCAAATCTGATATTTTGATCGTGAATGCTTCAACTATACGAAAACTTTTGAATCACAATATCTTCAAATCCTTCTTACTTATACGACTTTATATAACATAAAAGACACGGAATATTGACTTTTTTATAGTAAAGTTTTCACTAAATGCTAATTAAAGATAATATAAGTTATAAAACTTTTGAGTGTTAAATCATAATTAAGAAAACTTTTGAGTTGCATTAGTTAAAAAAAGGGGTTTTAAATGAATGTGGTTTGAGAAAGTTAAAAAATGGGGTTTCAAATGCATGAGATTCAAGAAAAAATGCTATATATATATATATATATATATATATATATATATATATATATATATATATATATATATATATATATAGAGAGAGAGAGAGAGAGAGAGAGAGAGAGAGAGAGAGGTTCATATGTGGATAGTCATTTATTGTGTGGATGTAGGTACTAATCAAATTTTAATAAAAATTAAATTATTAGTTAATAGTGAAAGGGTATAATGGTAATCTTAATTATAAGTAATTATAGTAAAAATATTAAATTAAGTAATATCCCTTAATTTATGGTATCGCTGTCACCTTATAACAAACATCATCGTCGTCTTAGCAACAAAAAATATCGATCTCAACCCTACCCGCAAAACCTTTAATTGCCGACCACAAAATGATGGTTCTTAGAAGTCGCTTTTTGATAGCATTTCACAAATTAAAAAATGTCAAATTGGAGACACGTAAGTATCACTTTTTGTTATTGGAACGTGTCTTCTTCTTTTTTTTTTTTTCCATAAATCTTTAATTTTTATTTCTTTTAATTTTTTCTATTAAAGAGTTATTGATGAAGATGAATATAATTAATTCATTTTGTTTACTTTTTTACATTGATGCCTACTACGAATGTTTTTGTTTATAGACTTTATCTATTTTATTTTTTGAATATTGATAATTCCTTTAGTAAACTCATTGATATATATGTTTTTGGTGTGTTATGGTCCATTTCATGCCACCCTGATCGCTGGTGATCTAAATCATATTTTAGAATAATTAAGTTTGATATGTTCATTGGGTTCACTACAGAAGGTAACCATGGAAAAGAAATATTACGACGACGATCTTGAAAGTCTGAATCAAGGCTGAATCTAGGACGATTTCTTAGGGATTCCAATTCAAGGTTCTTGATGTGTGAATTCAATTCACAAATTTACGATTTCAATCATTTATCATGTCTCATAGAGGATTAAGGTAATTCAATTTTCAAATTTGTTATATCACACGTCCATGCGTCATGTCCATGATTTTTTAAAACATAGTTATGCAAATTGTTAATGGGATAGTGGAATTATCATCTTTTTGAACTGTAATATTACAACTCTTAAATGATCAAACACAAATACGAAGGAATTTTTTTTTGGTGATTTGTCATTTGCGTTCATTTTTTTTAGAAAACATGTTATTTTCATTTTTTATATTTCTTTTACTTTCTTACATTTTACATTCCATTTTCTTGGTTTGTTTAACATTATAAACTTCCATTTTACATTGATATATAATAATGATGATGGGTAACTCGGCCATAATTGAATCTTAAATTTTCAATTCTGTCGGAATGGAATCACGAGTTTTAATTATGTTGGAAAGGAATATGAATATTTCCATTTAGCATTTTCTATAATTATTGATTCTTGGTTTTGGTGCATTTCATAAGTCCGCATATTTTTCCAAAGGAATTTAGTTTTTTAATTTTCATTTACTAATGCATTATTGGAATCTAAACTACAATTAGATTTGGTTTCACAGAAGTTGAAGCTCAAAGAACGGACCACAAAATTGAAAGTGATTCTTAGCAGCAATATTCTTTTAGAATGTATTAGTGTCTTTGTTAGATTTTGATGTTTTTTCCCAATTTGAAAGTGTTTTTAGTTTTATTCTTTAACAACAAATGTAACTCTTAACAATTGTTACACGTATTCTATAAGAATTAATGTAATTTTTGTTTTTATTTTTCAATTGATAGTTCAAGAATTTGTTATTCTAGAAGTTCATTGTGTCAAAATATGTATTCTGTTAGAACATGTATTCTTTTATGCTTCAAGAATGTCATTACTTTTGTTGATACTCATAAATATATTCTATCAGAATGGTCCAAAATAAAATAATTATTATCTATTGAAATCAGATTTTGAAAATTAATAGAATTAATAACCCCTTAAAATCCGAAATTTCCTTTTTTAAATGTAGTGTAATTGACTAAAATAGCATTGTACTAAAATTTCTGTTATTATATGGTACATAATATCCCATAGCAATATCATAGACCCTCAAATCATTGTCATTCATTCTATTCATCTATTGGTTCAGAATTGTCCTTACGACCACACAATAGCTGACATCCACATTATAACCTAGCCCTATATATACAGAGAGAGAGAGAGAGAGAGAGAGAGACTAAGGGTTTATATATGTAATGTATGCATTCAAATAAATATGAGAATATATACTCCAGATTATAACATTTCCAAAATAATACAATATAGATTTCAATTTATCAATACATGATTTTGTTATTTTTGGTGATTTTTCATTTAGATAAATGCTACTATAAATATTATGCTTAAGCCTAAATTTAAGAGTATGTTTGTTCTTAGCCCTTTAAATCTTTTCATAAATTATGAAAGATAAAATACATTTACAAGATTTAATGTTTATCCTTTAAAACTTTGCCTCTAATTAGCTCTTAGAGCATAATATACATAAAATATCTTCACTAACAATTGACAACCATGACTATCAACACCACCATTTAGTATTGTCGTCACTATTACATCACCACCATTTTGCGTCGTTGTCTATTTACAAACCCTAAAAGAGCTACCATCATCCTGCCATTCTTGTGTTATGCTTCTATGCCACTACTTCTCGTTCTTTTCTCTTTTCATCAACAATGGTTGTGTCGGTTTATCGTTGTGCATTGGATTAGGTATCGATTGCTCTTCTTCTTCTTCTTCTTCTTCTTATTGTTGCATTATAGAAACCTCATGCAAGGAATGTGTGTTATCAAAGCAAGCTTTATTTTTCAAATTTCTGGTTTTTCAGTGTAGGATTTTTTAGTCTAGTTTCATGTTTCTTTTCCCCATCTTATTTAGGTTCTTATAGGGCGTGTTCGGTAAAACTAACTGGTAGCGGGTAGCTTGTAGCTTTTAGTGTTTTGTTAAATGCTACATGAAATAGGATTTGGATTTTGAGCGTTTTGTTTACTACCAAACGCTAGAAGCTTGTAGTGCCAAACGAGACCGTCTATTCAAAACGTAGCGTTTTGTCAAATGCTAGAAGCTAGAAGCTCTAAAAAAGTCCTAAACGCTCATTTCCGAACACGCCCATAATGATAGGACCAAATTTTTATTTTTCGAATCCTTTTTTATTTCATTGATGTGTTTTGTCGGTTTTATGGAAGGTTTGAATGGAATGGCTAAAGTTACAAGAGTTAACAAAAAAATCTTGTAAATGTAGATTGGTTTTAATTTTAATTCAATTTTTGTGATTTTAATTGATTTGTTGGGTTGTAATCTTTTGGGGATGAGTTGCATAAGGCCAAATATGTTGCATCCTTACATATACTGTTATAAGGTTGATGTCGTATTAAGGGTACCATTTTGTCTTTAATATATTCTCTTAATTTTAATGTTTATGATATACTATGTGTTCCTAATTTTTATGTGAAAATATCACTTGTGGTGGCTACAGAAAGACTACAGAACTACTTTATAAGTCAGTATATGAATTGTTTCTCTTATATACGTGATTATCTTAATATTATGTTTCTCTTATGTTTTCATTCTAGAAACTATAAACACATTATTTGAACGATTACTAAGGGAAAACGACTTAAAAGTCCAACGAAGTTTCCAAACCATTCAAAAAGTCCCAATCATGTTTTGTTTGTTCAAAAAAAACTCAACAAACTATTTTCTCTAAAAAAGCCCAACTAACTTACGATTGTGTTCAATTCTATAAAAAATCCCTAAGACTAATAACTTCAAATTCCTTTGATCTTCATGATATCTTATTATGAACAAGAGACATGGATCAACTGTCAATATCATGATTCAAGATTATGTTTCTCGATACTGACTTGTGGTGACCTTTTCGACCGATTATTGAATCTATTCAACTTAGTCTCAGCTTGGCCAATCATTTGTTATCAGCACCAAATCAACGAGGGATCCAGAGATATCCAATTCTCCATTTGTGGCAGAAAAATCAAATAAACTTTGACTACATAGGTTTGTACTATTCCTCATGTAGTACCTAGTCAAACCATGTATAGAAGCTAGTTACGAAAACGTTGCGGAGAGAATAAGATACAACCGATTGTATAACAAAACCTCATGAATCTCCATTTGAAGAGTATGAAAAATAGTCATCTTAATTTACTCATGACATGATCAGTGAAGTAATCTTTAAGCGTGGTTACTCCAATTGTAACACTCAATTCTAGGTATTAAATTAATTTGAAATTGTTCATGATTTCTCATTGGCCACGACGTGGGGAATCCTCACCACGGCCTGACGATAAGCCTTTGGCCCGTAGAGTTTATTGGACCAACACAGTGTGGTGGTGTAGTAACACGTTGTTTTGGTGGCTGGTGGAGAAACCCTAATTTTTAGGGTGTTGCACCCTATATATTCTCCTTAAGTCCCAAGAGCCGGTCTCTTTATCAGCCTCCATTCCCCCAAATAGTTGGTGTTTTTGAAGCTAAAGAAGGAAGAATTTGGAGGTAGGAAGCAAAGATCCAGTAAGCAATCTCTCATTCTTTAGTTTGACACTCTTTTGGGCCTTTGTAAGTGTTCAAGACTCGATTTTTATCATTCCAAGTTGTTAGATCTTGAGTTTTGTCACTTTAGTTTCTTTTTCTTGAATACTGGAATGGCTAAATCTCATAAAGTTTGCAACTTTATGGATCTCCAAGATGACTGCATCGCACACGCCATATGGTTATATGTTTGGTATGCAATATCTTGGGTAACTCACTAAGCTTTGTGCTTACGGTTTTCTGTTTATGTTTCAGGTACTTCCAGTTCCAAGGGGAGGAGCTCAAGATGACTGCATCATACACGCCATATGGTTTCAGCTTTTGAGATATTACTTTGATTGATATGATGTTTGATACACTTATTTTCATTTGGGTTGTATGGATAATGTTCTTGGAATACTATTCTATTTAAATAAAAATTGAAAATTTTGAATCATATTTTTGGGACGTTTCACCAATACTTACAATCTCCATTTTAAGCACTCATCAGTATTGGTCGTAGGGCTTTGCTATGTTCATCCATATGAACAATGTACCGATACTATTGCAATCTTAATTCACTACCATCTTCCAAGGATAGGATTGATTGTGGAATGTCTGAATAATAAATTAATTTGGAAAGGATTCTAAACTTGCAAAATTAGGAATAAGGATAATATGAATAGTCAAAGTAACTTATTATTAATAATTACCAAATAAAAAAATTCAATAGGTTCCAAAAAGAGATCAAACTATAAATTATGTTATCCAACCAACTCACTAGCAAATCTAATGCCAATAAACCTAGTATGAAAGATCATGCTTAATTCATGACAGTGGTTTGATGAGTGGATAAGTTGGATTGTCTTTGGATGGTACCCGAATCACAATAATGTATCCATCATCAACAAACTTTCTTATAAGACGAAATTTTCTCTTAATATGCCTTGTGTGCTTGTGATCTCGAGATTTTTTAGTTAAGGCAACTGCACCCTCATTATCAAAGAAGATCTCAACCGGTTCAACTATTCTAGGAACAACACCTAAATCATTGATGAAATTCTTTAGCCACACTACTCCTTTAGCCGCTTCGTTTGCTATAATTTACTATGACTCTGTAGTTGAATAATTAATTATTTCTTGCTTGGAATTTCTCCAAGTTACTGCTTCTCCCTTTAATGTGAACACAAACCAGACTGAGATCTTGAATTATCTCTATCATTTTGGAAACTTGCATCCACATAAACCAAGAACATATCTTTAGTCCTCCTAAGATACTTCAGAGTTTTCTTGACAGTAGTCCAATGACTTTCACTAGTATCAACTTAATAGCGTATGAGACATCTGTCCTTGTGCATATCATGGCGTACATGATCGATCCTATGTCAGAAGCCTATAGGACTCGACTCATTCTCTCCAGTTCTTCACCAGTACTAGGACATTGGATTTTGCTCAAAACAGTGCCACGTTGCATAGGTACAAATCCCTTCTTAGACTCTTCCATCTTGAATTTCTTCAAGATTTTATCTAAGTAATGTGTTTTGGCAAAGTCCTATTAGACAACTAGATCTATCCCTATAGATCTTGATACCAAGTATGTAGGAAGCTTCTCCGAAGTCTTTCATAGAGAAACTATTCCCAAGCTATGCTTTTGCACTATTAAGTGTAGGGATGTCGTTTCCTCTAAGTAGAATGTCATCGACTTACAAGACAAGAAAGACAAATACCCTCCCACTAGATCTAACATACACACAATGTTCATCTTCATTTTGTGAGAAACCAAACTCCTTGACTTTCTCATCGAAACAAATGTTCCATCTATGAGGTGCTTGTTTAAGTTCGTAAATAGACTTTTGAAGCTTAAATACCATACTAGGAGACTTGGATTGTACAAATCCTTTTAGATGAGCCATGTAAATATCCTTAGTAAATTTCCCATTAAGGAAAGAAATTTTTACATCCATTTTCCATATTTCATAATCATGAAATGCAACTATAGTATACTAATTGACTTAATCATAGCTACTCGTGAGAAGGTTTCCTCATAATCAATTCCTTGAGTTTGATTGTAACCCTTCGCAACGAGTGGAGTTTTATAAGTCTTTACATACCCATCCATGTCAGTCTTTGTCTTAAAGACTCATCTACATCTGATGGTTTTAAGACCAGGTGTAGGATCAAGCATGTTCCATACTTGGTTATCTTACATGGACTGAATCTCGCTGTCCATCACCTCTTTCCATTTAGCATCATCTAGGCTCGCCATGGATTCCTGATAGTTGTACAGCTCATTATCACCTAACAGATTGTCATCCTTTGGAGTAATATGAAATCCATAGAACTCAAGTTGATGATGTTCACTATCAGATCTACGAGGTAGTAATGGAAGAACATTAGATTTGTCAACAGGTTGTTCAACCTATTGTTGGGTTCTAGTGTCAACTTTAGGGTCTTTATTGGTTGGCTCTTAAATCTCATCAAAATCAGTTGGATTTCTACTAGTTTCTTGAGATTTCAACTCTCTTTCATGAAATACTTCCATACGAGTAATAAAAACCTTGTTCTCAATAAGCTTGTAGAACAAGTATCCAAAAGAGTCTTTGGCGTAACCAATGAAGTAACATCTTTCGGATATAGGTTCAAGTTTTTCAAGCACTTCGCGATGAATGGAAGCCTCACAACCCCAGACCTTAATTCGTAATAGAGAAGGACGAGTCTCTTTCCACATGTTAAATGGTGTTTTCTCAACCTTTTTAGTTGGTACGAGGTTTAGAATATAAGCAACCATTTCTAGAGCATAACCCTAGAAACTAATTGGAAGTGTAACATGAGGCATCATGGAACAAACCATGTCAAGCAAGGTTCAATTTCTCCTTTATAAGACACCACAATGTCGTGGTGTTCTTAGTGGAGCTAGTTGTGAGACTATTTTACGACTTCTATGATGATCATAGAAGTCATCACTCAGATACGCTCCATCCCTATCAGAACGAAGTATGTTAATTTTCTTGTACATTTGGTTCTCTACTTCATTTTGGAATTTCTTAGATACTTCAAATGTTTCAGAATTATGTTTAATCAAATAAACATATTCATATCTATTGTAATTGTCAATAAATGTGACAATATCTTTCACCATGTCTAGTGATGTGTTTGAACGGAACATATACATCCGAATGGATGATGTCCAATAGATGCTCCTCTCTCACAGTTGTGTGTGAAAGGAGACTTTGTCATCTTTCTAAGAAGACAAAATTTTGAATCTCCATTAAACTCTAGGTTAAATGGTTCCAAGATCGCATCCGATTAAGCTTGGTGATTAACTTCTTGGTGATATGGCCAAGGCGACTGTTTTGGTCAAAAATTACACAAGTATAAATCAACCAAATTGAATGAGAGGCTGTGATGTTCGAATTTTGCAATAGATAATGGTAAAGCGAATGAAAAAATTGTTTACAAGACAAGCCCTTGATCCTTGCTAGGATCTCCGATACAAAACCATGGGAGGTGATAATCATCACCTGCCTTGATGGTTTTATTAATATAAAATGATGATTATAGAGAGTTTTAAGTAAGAACAAGTGAAAAAGTTCATAGTGTAATGTAAGAGTAAGTTGAGTGTGTCGTGTGCGAGATACATGTGTCAACTTATAGTCTAAACTAGCTAACAAGATGTCCGATATTTTCGGGATCCTCTATGACCAGCTTTGTGAGCATTGTTTAACTTGGTATTCCGAGTCTTTAGCATAGTTGAGATGACTCTCTGTTGAGAATAATTATTCTCTTGACTATTTCTGCACATGTGTTAATTAAGAATGAAATATAACTGTTATAAATGTTAGTAAATAATAATAATGGTAATAATCGAGATCCTGAGGTAGTTGAGGATCCTAAATATCAGATGAGGTTTGAGGATCTTGAATGCTTTGAGGATCCTGGTGCTAACAATTGCCCCAAGTTATTCTTGAGAATATAGGAGTTAATTTTGAGAATATTAAAGGGATAACTTAAAAATAAATTAAAAAGAGGAGATAAAGAAGAGTTTAAAAATTGTCCCTCAATGGATAAGTTTTATCCATCTCGAGGTAACTGAGAAGTAGTCAAATCATCTTTCTTATCTCTTCTTTTCTATATATGTGGGTTTCCGATAGTTTCTTCTTTACTCTCTTCAGTTGTCATTGTCTTATTGCGAAGGTAAGTTTTCCTCTTACTTGTTTTCTTCTGTTCCTCCGATTTTCCTCGTCATGATTAAGAAAACTACTAGTTCTCGAGCTAGCGTTGTTACTTCTCCTGAGAATGACTTCATTAATCAAGCAATCTTATCTTATGATGAGGTATTCTCCTTTGACGATGAGGATATGGAATCATTGAAAGCCATTGGGGCTTTTTCTTCCGATGAGTTTTTCGACCTTGTAGGGCCACCATTCAACCGAATCTTATTTCTCCGACGTGGGTTTGCTTTCCCAAATACCCATTTACTATAGGTTTAACTTATAGTTTTATTGGTATCAATCGTGATTTCTTTTTGACTACCCAAATTTCTTATATCTAAGTTGTGCATGTGGTTTTGAGGATCATGTTTTGGATTGAGTGTCTGAATCAGACACATGATCTTGGCTTGGGTCTAACTGAATTGTCCCATGTCTATGATCTCTCAACTTTTGGCAATTCTCGCTTCTTGTTCAAGGTTAAGAGTGGCAAGCCTCCATTTGTGTTAAAAAGAAAACACAATGATGGGGCTTGGAAGGGGAGATACTTCTTTGTGTCACACCCCGAAACCGATGGCGGAAATGTTCCGGTGCGGAGGATGTCATGTAAAGTATCACAACCAATGTACATAGTAAGCATAGTAAACACAACCATTACATTACATAGAAGTATTTACATTTGTTTGAAAGCGAAGTATTACATGTTTTACATATACATTAGTAACAAAAGTAAGGACGTGACTTCTAAACGCTCCGTCTTCTCCAAAAGAATTCGGGGTAACTGTCTAACGAGGACCTGAGAATACAAACAGTTTTAAAAATATCAGCATAAAGCTGGTGAGTTCATAAGCGGTTTGTTTCTGTAAAAGAACAAGTTTCCTTTAGTTTTTCTGAAAGAGTTGTTATCCAAGAAAATCCCATATTTTCTTATAAGAGAAGTTTAGTTATCCATTTGTTAAACAACCTGGTTAAGAGAAGTTAAGTTATCCCAGGAAAAACCCTTATTTTCCTAAAAGTTGGTGGTCGGTTATCCATAAACAAATGTCGAATATCTACAATACTTAACAAGGATTTTATTTTTTTGAAACTCTAATTTCGCTCAGAGGAGTATATTAATAGATGTGTTTTCGAAACTCTGGTTTTACTCAAAGGAGGATATTAGACGAAATTTTGAAGCTCTGGTGACACTCAAAGACGTACATTAGCTGTATTTTTGAAGTTCTGGTGACATCCAAAGGCGTATTAGGCGTATTTCCGAAACTCTAGTGACACTCAAAGACGTACATTAGCTGTATTTTCGAAGTTCTGGTGACATCCAGAGGCGTAATTTAGACGTATTTTCGAAGCTTTGGTGACACTCAAAGACGTACATTAGCTGTATTTTCGAAGCTCTGGTGCCATCCAAAGGCGTATAATATTAGTAATAATCCTAATTTATGATTAGCATGAGTCCTTCGTAAATTATAAAATATAACATAAATTATAATATTTTATAATGAGTTTCACAACTAGTCTGAAAGCTAACTCTGCAAGTTAAACGGTTGGTCAATACGGTTTCTAGTGTTAAAAACATACGGAAAATGAAACATTTCAAATGAAATAATAAGTTTGAGTACAATATTTCCTTGTACTTTTGCTTGTATTCCCCTCCCCCTGAAAACATTGAAAAACACAGAAAAAGTGTAGGGGTATGAACTCACCAGTTGAGAAATGCGTCGGTTAGGATGCTAAGTGTTAGTTCAGGGCTTGAACACACACGAGGTTCCTATGTAATACGAAGAGATACATAATTGTATCTAATTAGACTTTGAACCACAAATTTTGTGACATAATACACTCTGAGACGCGGAAACACTTTATTTCAAGTGTTAGGGGTGATCCGGGTTATATCTAAGGAGGTGTAAGGCCTAGATATGGAGTTTGCTCTTCAAGAGTAAACTCGTAAGGGAGATTATGGCCTAATGACCATATCCCCATGAGTTTACAACCATAAACTCATGGGTGGTGTGTTCTTCAATGCTTAATGGTCTTATAACACTTGTAGAATTAGGCTAGGATCAATTCTAAGGCATTGGAAGGGATTAAACCATCAAATGGACCATTATGGGGAGTTTACGGTAGTAAACATAGATTTTACGGCCGTGAAGTCTTACTTACCCTTTTCTTTTGTGTTTTGGTGGTCCTAGGTTAAACACAAGTGGTTCTAGTCCAAAATATAAGCCATGGAAGGAAATTAGGGCACCATTTGACCACTTTATAGGAGTTTATGGCCCAGGAACCATTCCTTGGGGGGTTTACGGCCGTAATCTCCTAAGGAGGTGGTTTCTCTCATGTTTAAGGTCCCTAACACAAAGGTGGTTGATTCTAGACATTATTCCAAGGAATATGAGGTATTTAAGGGGCATTTTAACACCTTAAATGGTGTTTACGGCCTTAGAAGGGGTGTTTACGGTCCAAGCATGATCTTGGGCCGTAAACTCATGTTTAATCCCCATATGTTAAGTTTTTGGTGTTCTAAGTCCATTCATGTAAGCCCCTAAGTCATAACTAAGCTCCAAAAGTGATTTGGAAGGGTTTTGGGGCACCAAAACCCCCTTTAAGTGTGTTTACGGTTTTGGGATTGTTCCTGGACCGTAAACACAAGTCTTTGGTCCTTTTGGATGATTTAAACACGAATTTGAAAGCTAAGCATGCTAAACTATAAGCTAGGATAGATCACTTACCAAATTGGAGCTTGAAAAGGGTGGTTTTGGATCAAAGTTTGGATTGTAGAGAGAGAGAGAGAGAGAGAGTAGAGAGAGAGGGAGTGGAAAAGCTTCAAATGGGATCCTCTCAAATTTATATATGGTTTGAGTTTGAGACCCAGTGGAAATCTACCCGATACTGACGTTAAACGAGGCTTATGGTCGTACCCAATTTAGTTGTCGTATCCCGACGTGGTCGAAACTAACAATTTTCCAAATAAAAATTGGGATGTTTTAACATGTTTCAAATGGGTTTGGACACTCACGAGATCATTATAAAGGTCTCAAATTAATTAACTTAACCCAAAAGTTAATGGAAAAAAATTGGAATACAAACGGTTTTTATTAACGGGAACGGGTTAAAATGACGGAATAAATTGTGGGTTGTCACATTATCCCCGTTAGAGGGAATTTCATCCCAAAATTTAGAATTAAGATACAAATCATGGAATTAGAAAGAGATGCGGATATTTCTGTTTCATCGAGTCTTCGCGCTCCCAAGTGAATTCGGGTCCCCGCTTGGCATTCCAGCGAACCTTCACTATCGGGATACGACTTTGTTTCGTATGTTTAATCTCTCGATCCATGATTTCGATGGGTTCTTCCACAAAGTTTAGGTTTTCGTTGATCTCGATCTCATCAAGAGGAATCACGAGGGTTTCATCGGATAGACTTTTTTTAAGACTAGAAACGTGGAAGACAGGATGAATGTTACGAAGTTCTTGAGGTAGTCGAAGTTTGTAGTCTACGGAACTGATTTTAGCGAGGATTTCGAAAGGTCCTATGTACCTCGGGTTAAGTTTTCCGCGCTTTCCAAAGCGTATCATGTCTTTCCAGGGTAAGACCTTCTATAGGACACAATCTCCAACAAAAAGGGGTACACCTTTCTGTGTCAGAGTGGTTAAGCGTTTGGCGATTCTGGAAAAATTTTGGATGACCTGCGATAGTAGCCAGAGAAACCCAAGAATTGATGGATTTCTGTGGGTGTCTTTGGTGCCGACCAATTCTCTATCGCCTTGATTTTGGACAGGTCCACGCGTATACCCTCCTTGTTTACCACGTGACCAAGGAAAGCTACCTTCTGAATCCAGAATTCGCACTTGGAGAATTTCACGTACAGCTTCTCTGATCTAAGAGTTTCCAACACTATCCTCACGTGTTGTTTGTGATCTTCTTTGCTTTTGGAATAGACAAGTATGTCGTCAATGAACACGATAACGAACTTGTCCAGAAAGGGGCGACACACCCGGTTCATCAGGTCCATGAACACTGCTGGTACGTTGGTTAGACCGAAGGGCATCACTTCGAACTCCTAGTGACCATATCGAGTCCTGAATGCTGCCTTGGAAACATAATTCTCGTGAACTCGTAGCTGATGCTACCCTGATCTAAGGTCTATTTTCGAGAAATAACTAGCTCCCTGAAGTTGATCGAAAAGGTCTTCTATTCGAGGAAGGGGACATCGGTTTTTGACGGTCAATTTGTTCAACTCACGGTAGTCTAAACACATCCTAAAGGATCTATCTTTCTTCTTCACAAATAGTACCGAGGCTTCCCAGGGTGAGGAACTTGGTCTGATGAACCCTTTACTAAGTAGCTCATTGAGCTGACTGGATAACTCCTACATTTCTGCTGGAGCTAAGCGATAGGAAGATTTGACTACAGGATTTTCTCCAGGAATTAGGTCGATGTGAAACTCGACTTGACGTTCGGGAAGAATTCCCGGGAGCTTTTCGGGAAAGACATTAGGAAAGTTATAGACTTCGGGGATGCTCTCGAGGTCTTTAACTTCCTGTTTCTCGTTGACTACATAAGCTAGGAATTCGTGGCACTCCTTTCGCATAAGCTTTTGGGCTTTGATGCATGAAATGATGCGAAGGTTGGAACCGAATTTATCACTGTAGATCATGAGAGTCTGGCCAGAGGGGAGATTGAGATGGATGGCTTTTTCATAACAAAGAATATCGGCATGATTGGGGCTCAACCAATCCATGCCAATAATAACATCAAAGCTCTTATGGAAACTGGCATTAGGTCGATGGGAAAGGAATGATCATTCAGGGTAAGGGTACAACCTATGAATATATCGTTAGCGTTCTCTTTCTCACCGTTAGCCATCTCGACGGTAAACATTTTGGTTACTAGTTGAGGACTATGTTTAAGAAGATGTTTGAATGAATAGCTAACAAATTTTCTTTCAGCACCAGAATCGAAAACGATTGCAAGCATAAGAGTTGTCGAGGAGGAACATACCTGTGGCAACGGTGGGATCGGCGACTGCCTCATCTCGTCCCATAGTTAGAACTCTTCTGGTGTTTCCAGTTGTTGCTACCTTGGGGCAGTTTCGCTTGAAATGCCCGACTTCACTGCAACCGTAGCAGGCCTGACCGACACCTGCTCCGGAAGCTTGATTGGTTGATTGGGTTGGTGTTCTGCAGTTTCACGCAAGGTGACCCTCCTAGCCACAGTTTTTACAAAACTTTTCACGACATGGGCCAGGGATACGATGGTGGTAACTGCACCTGTTGCACCAGGAGAAGGTACCAGTATATCCACTGGTAGGTGCTTGAGCTGAGGAACCGACGACAGAAACAGCAGCAGGGGTAGTAGCAGCGTGGACTGCCACAGTTTGCTGCTTCTTCGAGGACACCTGCGAAGACTGACTCTTCTTCTTCTTCCAAAATTTTCTTTTCTCACCACTCATCTCTGTCGGTTCAGGAGTGGTGGTTGCTTCCTGAAGGTCATCACTATGGTCAATCAGAGTTTGCGCTAGGCATTTGGTGCTGTCGCAGGTGTCTGGCTTTGCAGCCAAGACATTACCCTTGATTGGCTGGATTAACCCCCATATGAACCTCTCAATCTTTTTGCTTTCCGGGGTAACCATACCCGGACAGAGAAGTGCCAAGTCATCAAATCTGGAAGTGTAAGCGGCGATATCGGAACCCTTCATCTTTAGGTTCCAGAGTTCATGCTCTAGTTTCTGTATTTCGCCTCGAGGTCAGTACTCCGCAAGTAGAAGTTCCTTCATGATCTCCCAACCCATAGCATTGGCTACAGGTAGGGTTAAGGATTTGACTCGGCCATTCCACCAAGTCAAGGCTTTATCAGTGAAAGTGCAGGCGGCGAACTTCACCTTATCAGTTTCAGAGCAGGCACAGATTTCGAAAATAGATTCGATTTTCTCAAACCATCGAGTTAGGGTAATGACACCTCCAGTGCCATTGAAGGGTGTGGGTTTCGCATTCATAAAGTCCTTGTAGGAACACTCCTTCCGGTGTCCCTGGTTACCTTCCTGGTTTTGGGTCTGAGTACCACCTCCTGGCCCGCCTGAACCACCAGGGTTCATTTGTGACATAGCGGCAGCCAAAATAGCAGTAACAGCTGCTTGGAACATGGCGGGATCAAATGGAGGGGGAGGTGGTAGTGGAGGAGGATTGTTATTCTTTGAGCTGGGTCTTTTCGTTGGAGGCATCTTGATCTAAAATGATCAGGAAAGAGAGGATGCTAAGTCCTCTAAATGGAATCGAGAGATATGAAACAAGATATATCTCATTATGGCAGATATAGAGTTATACTTAAGCGATAAAACAGGAAAGAGCTATCAAAGCGGGTAAACTATCGCTAAGGAAAGAATGAGTAGCAACACTCGGAATGAATTTCTACAACGTATTCGGCTTTGGCTAAAATACTCCCATTTTGCTGCATCGATGAATCATTGTTTGGATATTAGGTAAGTTTTAGGCATGCTGCACACCACAGTCACTCCCAAGCACATGTTGGCTGTGTCTCGAATGAATATAGTTGATCAGGCTATATTGACCATAGACACGACTACATAACTGCCCAGGTTTAACCGCAACGTACAACACCCAATTACTTATGTTTTGTTCTACTCGTAGTTACAGTATCTGACAGTTAGGTACTATTGTATACTTTTGAAAAATACTTATATTTTAAAGTATACTTTTAGTTTAGAGCACTTCGGCCCCTTAGTGTTTATAGTCTTATACCATGTAAGGTTTGGTATACTTAGTTCACTATAAACAATGGCTTTGATACCAATCTGTCACACCCCGAAACCGATGACAGAAACGTTCCAGGGCGGAGGACGTCATGTAAAGTATCACAACCAATGTACATAGTAAGCATAGTAAACACAACCATTACATTACATAGAAGTATTTACATTTGTTTGAAAGCGAAGTATTACATGTTTTACATATACATTAGTAACAAAAGTAAGGACGTGACTTCTAAATGCTCCGTCTTCTCCAAAAGAACGTGGGGTACCTGTCTAACGAGGCCCTGAGAATACAAGCAGTTTTAAAAATATCAGCATAAAGCTGGTGAGCTCATAAGCAGTTTGTTTCTGTAAAAGAACAAGTTTCCTTTAGTTTTTATGAAAGAGTTGTTATCCCAGAAAATCCCATATTTTCTTATAAGAGAAGTTTAGTTATCCATTTGTTAAACAGCATGGTTAAGAGAAGTTAAGTTATCCCAGGAAAAACCCTTATTTTCCTAAAAGTTGGTGGTCGGTTATCCATAAACGAATGTCAAATATCTACAATACTTAACAAGGATTTTATTTTTTTGAAGCTCTAATTTCGCTCAGAGGAGTATATTAATAGATGTGTTTTCAAAACTCTGGTTTTACTCAGAGGAGGATATTAGACAAAATTTCGAAGCTCTGGTGACACTCAAAGACGTACATTAGCTGTATTTTTGAAGTTCTGGTGACATCCAAAGGCGTATTAGGCGTATTTCCGAAACTCTGGTGACACTCAAAGACGTACATTAGCTGTATTTTTGAAGTTCTGGTGACATCCAGAGGCGTAATTTAGACGTATTTTCGAAGCTTTGGTGACACTCAAAGACGTACATTAGCTGTATTTTCGAAGCTCTGGTGCCATCCAAAGGCGTATAATATTAGTAATAATCCTAATTTATGATTAGCATGAGTCCTTCGTAAATTATAAAATATAACATAAATTATAATATTTTATAATGAGTTTCACAACTAGTCTGAAAGCTAACTCTGCAAGTTAAACGGTTGGTCAATACGGTTTCTAGTGTTAAAAGCATACGGAAAATGAAACATTTCAAATGAAATAATAAGTTTGAGTACAAGATTCCCTTATACTTTTGCTTGTATTCCCCCCTAAAAACATTGAAAAACACGGAAAAAGTGTAGGGGTATGAACTCACCAGTCGAGAAATGCGTCGGTTAGGATGCTAAGTGTTAGTTCAGGGCTTGAACACACGCGAGGTTCCTATGTAATATGAAGAGATACATAATTGTATCTAATTAGACTTTGAACCACAAATTTGGTGATATAATACACTCCGAGACGCGGAAACACTTTATTTCAAGTGTTAGGGGTGATCCGGGTTGCATCTAAGGAGGTGTAAGGCCTAGATATGGAGTTTGCTCTTCAAGAGTAAACTCCTAAGGGAGATTATGGCCTAATGACCATATCCCCATGAGTTTACAACCATAAACTCATGGGTGGTGTGTTCTTCAATGTTTAATGGTCTTATAACACTTGCGGAATTAGGCTAGGATCAATTCTAAGGCATTGGAAGGGATTAAACCATCAAATGGACCATTATGGGGAGTTTATGGCAGTAAACATAGAGTTTATGGCCGTAAAGTCTTAATTACCCTTTTCTTTTGTGTTTTGGTGGTTCTAGGTTAAGCACAAGTGGTTCTAGTCCAAAATACAAGCCATGGAAGGAAATTAGGGCACCATTTGACCACTTTATAGGAGTTTACGGCCCAGGAACCATTCCTTGGGGGGTTTATGGCCGTAATCTCCTAAGGAGGTGGTTTCTCTCATGTTTAAGGTCCCTAACACAAAGGTGGTTGATTCTAGACATTATTCCAAGGAATAAGAGGTATTTAAGGGGCATTTTAACACCTTTGATAAGTTTAAATCTAAACTTGAAGATCGATTAGATCTTAAACAGGTAAAATAAAGAGTAAACAGCAAGAACACGAAAACAGTAAACAACTCAAGAATGGATCGAACAATGTCGAATGATTATAAAACAATCCTCAAAAGAGCTCGATAAAGAACATCAACTGTAGAGGATTAAAGGGTTTACAGGAACGATAAAGAAATCTGCAAAGCTATCGTAATTCTATCAATCGTATTCTAGATCGTTAACCTAATATGCATGCAAGCATATTATTATATACTACACCCTACAGCTCACGGTTGGACAGGCCCAAACCGAAGATCAAAATATTGGACTAATAACCGAGCCCAATGACGCAATACATAAACGAATCTGCTACCCAACAATCTCCCCCTTTGCATCAATTGGAGCGAGATCATTACTTCTTGCTTGGGCCAGCAGCAGCAAGAACCTTCTTCTTTACAGTCTTAAACAGACGCGAGATAAGGGCAAGTATCGTCTGTCTGAATCGGATGTACCACTGTATCATATCATCGAAGTATTTGATATCATCCGCTGTATTCTCTTTACACCTATGGATGATACCCAACACATGCTCAAGACAAGCAGTGGTATAAAGATGTTTATCCGCTAAGGCAAAGAGACATTTCTGTCCTTCAGCCCTAGTGAACATGACCGAATTTTGCCTTGGGTCAATCTTTCCCATCTTCATCTGGTTGAGATCACTGGCTGATCCAACAGGAGACATCTTCAGTTTCTTCTTGAAGACATTGGCAATCTCCTGATTCATCAAGGCGACCTCCATGATATAGCACACCAACATCCTTTTGAGATGGTCTATGATCGGACCATATTCAGCTTCATTCGTCAAGAGGATGTTGTGCACGACGATCCAGTCATGGGGGTTGAGGTTCGGTAGATCTGCTAAGGATATGAGATGTTCGGTTTTTGCAGACCCTCTGATCACCCTGAACCGAACATTGATAAATCTCCCTTCAGTGTATGGCTTTAGCACCCGAACGTTGGCGATCTTTTGAGCGCTCCAGGTTTGGTACTGGGGTTGAGCGGCCTTTAGATAGAACTCGATCAATTCCCGATCAACCTCCGGATGAGGATGAGGGACTTCGGCAACGTTGGCGAAGGCGTGGAAGATAAACGCCTTTCGGGTTAAGGGCATGTCGAACTGCGAGTCGACAGAATTGTAGCAGTCGAAGGAGATCACCGGTTCGAGCTATAAGATGCTCGGAGTATCGATTGCCTCCTTTATCATTCTCTATCGAGTCCAAGCAGGGAAAAGAGTCTTCCTGCTCTCGAGGAGATCGTGGGCTTCTTTCTTTTTGCGTTCAGCTTCTTCAGCTTCTCGCGCCACACGAATGTTGTCATTATCAACATTGCGACTATTTTTGCGTTTCAGCAAGTCGGCAATGGTTTCTTGATCATCTTCCTCTTCTTCCTCAGCTATCTTCTTTCCTTTATCCTTCACACCCGAACCAGAAGTTTGACCTGTTGGAGGAGGTTCGGTAGTGTGCAGCTTTTGAGGAAGGAGGTTGCGATCCAGACTCCTTTTCTCCCCCTTGTTTCGGAGTGGACACGAAACTAGGTAGCCCTTCAATTTTGCTGAGTAGATCCAGGGCAGGGGCGAGTTTTTCTGCAAGGGTTCGCCTCACAGAGTGGTTCAGAATGGGATCGTGCGCTTCCAGGATGTTGGATATTGCTGAGTGTACATCCGAAACACACGTCCTTATTACCTCCCGTTCGGATCGAAGAGCGTCAAGTTGTTGTTGAGAACTTGAAAGTTGAGCACTCTTGACCTTGAGGGTAGTGGTCTTCCTTGCTAGAGCATCCATCAACGAGTTATCATAGGCAAGATCCTCTTGGAGTTTAGAGAGGCGCTCGTCGATAGAGGTCCGAAGGGCAGAGTTGTCGTCTGTCAAAGTTTGATGAAGGGTGGCGAACGACTTCAACTCTATGGAGACGAACGTGGCCAATTGTTGAACAATCGGTTCCAGCGTTGTCTTGGTTGCAGAAGCACTCTCCTGTAAAGATTGTAACAGGGCAGAGGCGTCGGAAAACAGTTTATCAACTTTTTCGGTCGCAGTCTCACAAGCTTTCGTCGAGGCGTCAATGGCTGCAGTGGTAGAAGCGACGGAATCATGTTGAGCCCTGGAGAAGGCATCAACAATCTTCTGAAGAGCAGCTTCAGAGAGAGAGGATTG
The DNA here is from genome assembly GCF_051521515.1 of Lactuca serriola. Lineage (NCBI taxonomy): Eukaryota > Viridiplantae > Streptophyta > Magnoliopsida > Asterales > Asteraceae > Lactuca > Lactuca serriola. The sequence continues at coordinate 130,024,413 of NC_136416.1, read as the reverse complement.
AGAATTGGAGGATGAAGCAATAAGCAGGTCAACCTTCTCATGCAGCTCCTTAAGGTGCTTCTTTGTTACTGGAGCCTCCTCATCGTCGTCACTTTGGACCTGAAACGGACTGAAGTAGACCGAATCAAAGGTCATATTTTCCCCTCCAAGGAAAGGGTTATCTCCATCAGAGGCATGACCTGGAGATGTTGGGGGTGGTGAAGCTGGGGGTGTTGTGGTATGAGTAGGTTCAGGTTGAGTGTGAGCGGGGGTAGTTTCGGGTGGTTGTTGAGTATGGGTAGGTTCGGGTGGTGGTTGGGTTTCGGTTGTGTTCATAGGTTCGGTTACAGGTGGTGGTTCGGTTGCATCGGTATGAACCCCCGTATCAGATACGTTGGTTGTAACCTTTGCAGTGGTTGTTGTTGTTGTATCGGTGAAAATGGGTGGTGGTATAGGGAAAGAGGTTTTAGGAATGGTGGTAGAGGGGTTTATGGTGGGAATGGAAGTGGGAATTGTTTGAGTGGGAGAGGGAATTGGTGAGATATGGATTTCCATGTCTAGGGTAGGTGATCGGGGTGGGGTGTTGCCTCTTGGAGGGGTTTCGCCTCTTTGAGATCCGTCCGAATCCGAACTCTCACCGTCTGATTCACTCAAAGAGGAAGCGATAATGAGCTTTCGCTTCGGTTGAGTCTTTCGCCTCTTCGGCTGCGGGGACTGTGCAGCTTTCGTTGATTTCCTCTTCCTGGGAGAAGGACCTTTAGCCCCTTTGGCCACCTGCTTGCCTTTATCTGCCTTTTTGCCTCTTGAAACAAGCTTATCGGCATCATGAATGGACTTGAGCATCTCCGGCGTGAGATCCCTCGGTCCAGACTGCTTGAACTCCTTGATAGTCCGGATGATTCGACTGTCTGCTGGGACATCAGCATGCATTGTCTCCGAAATAGAACCAATAAAAGGGAATTTTGATGCATCTGAGACGATAATCTTCGTGGTATGGAAAGTACCGATCGAAGACATCGATGCACCGGCAACAGTGGGGACATCGAACTTATCCATCGCCACTTAGTGATGAGAGTCCAAAACCTTGCATACGACACCTCAGAATGTCGTGAAAAAGAAGAGAGGCTTTGGATGAGTTGTTGCCAGAGAACCAACCCATAATCGACGTTGATTCCGTTGTAGACGCCATACATGATCGACAAGAAGAGTCGACTGGAGCCATCTGATCCTGAGCTCCTTTCTGATAAACCCTTGAAAAGGACAGTGAACATACCGTTCCACTGTGGCGGAAAACATGACTTTTTAAACTTCGCGACGGAGGAGAGCGCCTCCGTGTACCCCATATTGTAGAAGATACTATAGAGATGCCCAATCGGAATCGTCTCCAGATTAACTCTGGAAGGGTCAGCAGCAAACCCTAGTAATGAACCAAATCGCTGCTTGGAGATCGAGGCTTTGTGATCAGAAACCTCGAAGAAGATCCTATCGACTGCTTTATCGTAATGTGCAATCGCATAGATCTGCGATAAGAGCTCCATGGGCACAGATTCCACCCTAGAAAGTGCAGGAGCGATGGGCGAATACTTCAGGCACTCGATGATCGGAAACATGTAGGAGTCGTATGACTGAGGGGTTAAATCGATCACCAAACACTGTTGAGGGCGAATGGGAAGGATGTGCGAGGTAGCATGGACGGATGATGAATCTGCCATTGTTGAAGTTGGGAAGAAGAAGATGAACAGTAAGGGTTTCAGGGAATTTTTGCTCTCTTGGGAATTCTGATGCAGTAAAGAGGTAAATGGGAGAAGACGTCTCTTTTTATAGTGGGTTTTAGGAGAGAGAAAAATCTGCACAAATCTTCTATCGAAATACCAAGGGTTTTCCGGAATGACTGAGGCGTGACAGTTAAGGTTTGCGATGATCACGCATGAGAGAGAGTGTCAGATTCCTTGGAACACGCCTCCCATCAAGCGCCGTTTCTGAGAAACCGTTTCAAATCCACACGCGCTTTTCTGTGCTTTTCAGAGATGAACCGTTTCAGCTTCGTACACGCGTCCACGACGTCAGTTAAAGAATGGACGTTTCAAATTCGCATGCGTCCCTTTTTACCGCCGTTTGAAATTCAATCCATTAGACTCCCGCCTGAGTCAGCAACCCTTCATCTTATCCCTGTAACGACATCTTTTGAATAATACTCCCACGTGGATGAATTTTGACCACATCTTTTAAGTAACCACCAATTCAGTAAAACAGCCTGTAATTATTAGTACCAGAATTTTGGAAAATCAAAGATTTTCGTGCTAAGAGTGTAAAAAAAAAAGAAATAAAGCAAATCTTTTTAGGAAAAAATGTGATGTCAATAAAGACACAAAACAAATGATCCCGGGCACGAATCTCTTCCTTCAAAGTCAAGAGAACTTTAAAGTGTTAGTGTGGTTTCCCGTTGAATAACGATCAAACACTTATTAATAAGTGTTGAAAGGCTTCTTTTAATTAGGCTCTTTAGGGTGGCTTTATCTTTGACTCAACAGTTCTAATCTTGAAATAAGATAGAAAGTGAACAAAGTACTTGTGAGACCAATGTAGTCTTTTGAACAAGTAGGTAGGAATTAAGTTTAAAGTGGCTTGGAAAATATAAAATCTCAACAAAAAATTAAAAGCTGGATCCCAAGGGAAGAAATGTTATGGTGTTTAACAATTTCATAGGAATCACACAAAATAAAAATTTGAGATTTCATCAAGATACATCCGTCAATTCTTTGCTGAAAACTTGAGCAAATTAATTGTTCACCGTCAATTCAGATTTGGTGTTGAATTTTGGGTTTCACTCAGCTCGTAGTGGCACGAAACTAAGACCATAAACATAGTGTTTGAGTAACCATAAACCTCAGTGGTAATTTCTGAGAGTCTCAAGGGTTACGTTGATGAAACGAATGTAATGGAGAAATGTAATGGAGATGGTGTAAGAAATTAAAGTACCTATGCTGTGAAAATAAGGACCAAGCAGAAAACTCTTATCTAATGTGAGAAGAGAGTTAGGTAGCTCACGATTAGAATAAATGTGGTAGCCTAATTCGGAAGACAAGGTTTGTTTATACCAAGTCATTAAGGCTATTATTCAGAATCTTAAGAGGCTTGGGACACATACAGCAGCATGCTTCTAGGGACACTTAACTAATCCAACAATTATATCCCCATAAACGAACGAACACACAAATAAAAATAAAGACAAAAATTAAAAGAAATATTTTTGGAGTTTTTGAAATTAGAAGAAAATAAATATTTTTGGAATTTTTGATATAAAAAAAAAATAAAAAAATAAGACTAAGAAAGAAAATAAAAAGATAAAAAAAACTTTGGAAAATTTTGGAACCGAACCCGAACGTTTGGTTGGTTTCGGTTGAGAAAAATTTTGAAAAACCGAACCCGAGTGTTCGGTTGGTTTCGGTTTTGAAAAATTTTGAAAAACCGAACCCGAGCGTTCGGTTGGTTTCGGTTTTGAAAAATTTTGAAAAACCGAACCCGAGCGTTCGGTTGGTTTCGGTTTTGAAAAATTTTGAAAAACCGAATCCGAGCGTTCGGTTGGTTTCGGTTTTGGAAAATTTTGGAAAACCGAACCCGAGCGTTCGGTTGGTTTCGGTTTTGAAAAATTTTGGAAAACCGAACCCGAACCTTCGGTAGGTTTCGGTTTTGAAAAATTTTGAAAAACCGAACCCGAACCTTCGGTAGGTTTCGGTTTTGGAAATTTTTTGGAAAACCAAGGAATATAGACTTTGAGAAAGGAAATACTTTTGACAATAAGATAAACAACTTTATACATGAAATTTACAACCAAGAAAACTACCTTTGAAGTGATGAGCGAGTGCAGATGATTCAACTGAACCTTAACGTTCGGTCAAATTCGCTTCTTACGTTTGAGGTTGAGAGGTAGTTTGTGGTACTGACTCTGATTCCATCATACCTAGCCCTTGTAAAATTCTGTTGAATGACGCTTCAGGAAGAGCTTTGGTAAAGACGTCGGCCAGTTGATCAGTGGTTCTAACAAAGTGTACTTCAACATTTCCATCTTCCACATGATCTTTGATGAAGTGATACCTCAGTGCTATGTGTTTGGTTTTGGAGTGTTGCACTGGGTTATGACAGATCCTAATTGCACTTTCAGAATCACAATATAGTGGGATCTTTTTCATATTGAGTCCATAGTCTCGAAGTTGACTCTGGATCCAAATCACTTGTGAGGTGCAGGATGCAGCTGCTATGTATTCAGCTACGGCAGTAGACAAAGACACGCATGTTTGTTTCTTTGATTGCCAGCTAACCAACTTCCCGTCAAGGAATTGGCAGCCACCAGTGGTGCTTTTTCTGTCGAGTCCACATCCTCCAAGGTCTGCATCGGAGTAGGCTTGAACGAAGAAGCCTGAGTTGGAGGGATACCATAGACCTAAAGAGGCAGTTCGCTTGAGATATCGTAGAATGTTCTTCACTGCAAGCATGTGAGGTTCGCGTGGGTTTGCCTGAAATCTAGCACAGTAACACACAGAAAACATAATGTCAGGCCTACTAGCAGTAAGATACATCAGAGAGCCAATCATTTGACGATAGAGCGTGATATCAACAACCGGTTTGTCCAGGGATGGGGTGAGCTTGGTGCCGAACGCCATTGGGACTTTGACTTTGGAATCTCCCATCATGCCAAATTTTGCTAGGAGAGTCTTCGTGTAAGCTTCCTGATTAATAAAGATGCCTTCGGGTCCCTGTCTAATATTTAAACCAAGGAAAAAGTTAATAGGACCCATTGAGCTCATTTCAAATTTAGTCTCCATCAACTTTCTGAATTCAGCTGTTAGGCTAGGATTCGTTGAGCCAAAGATAATATCATCGACATAAATTTGAACTATCATAAGGTGGTTACCTTCCTTTTTACGAAAGAAGGTTGGGTCAACCGAACCTTGTTTGAATTTGGACATCTTTAAGAATTTAGTTAGCGTTTCATACCAGGCTCTCAGAGCTTGTTTCGGTCCATACACAGCTTTATCCAGAATGTAGCAATGATTAGGATACTTTTCGTTCACGAAACCAAAAGGTTGCTCCACATACACTGTTTCTTCGAGTTCTCCATTAAGAAATGCACACTTGACGTCCATTTGGAAAACTTCAAAGTTTTTGTGGGCAGCATAAGCTAGAAATATTCTTACTGATTCCAGCCTAGCTACAGGAGCGAAAGTCTCTTCATAATCAATCCCTTCCTCCTGACAATATCCTTTCACTACCAGACGAGCTTTGTTCCTTATAACGCTCCCTTCCTTGTCCATTTTGTTCCTAAAGACCCATTTGAGACCAACAACCGAGGCATCTGGAGGAGTTGGAATAAGGCGCCATACTTTGTTCCTCTCGAATTCGTTCAGTTCATCTTGCATGGCTTGAACCCAATCGGAGTGATCGAGAGCAGTGTTAACTGTCTTCGGTTCAACTTTTGATACGAATGAGTTAAACATGCAGAATTCAACTTTGGAAAATAAGAAGGTCTGTTTTGCCTTGAGTTGTGGTCTGGTCAGAACCTTTTCAGAGACATCACCAACAACTTGAGAGACAGGATGATCTCTGGTCCATTTGGTGAGAGGAGGGTAGTTTGGATCAAAGGTTGGATCCAGTTCAGCATTTATCATTTCTTCTGGTTCAGACTGGCTTTCATAGTCGTAAGACATATCAGCTTGCTCCCCCTCGATAGATGAGCTTTCAGGAATGCTTTGCGAATCTTGAGCTTCAGAGGTTACTTGTGGTGCTGGGCTTTCAGGCTTTGATGGACCTTCGGATGGTGAGGCACTTTCGGTTGGCAAAGTGCTTTCGGGAGCAGTTGGAGACCTTGGTTCCCCCTCAACATGTGAGGTTGGCTGAGATGACGATGGTTGATCCTCCCCCTCGACTGAAGCATTGTTTGATGGAGGTTCGTCAGAACTTGATCCTCCTTCATTCATTCTCCTTGCAGCATCTTCAACAATTTGTTTCATGTGATCTACCTTATTGTCTGCTGCACCTGCTTTGGAGAGAGTGGCTTTCTCAGGTTCATCAAAAAGCTCCATGAACTTCTCGAATAGATTAGCGATCGAGACTGTGACTTGGCCAGTTTGAGGAAAGATTTCCCCAGCTGTGTCTTCTTTGGCCTGTAGCTTTTTGACATAGCTATCATCAAAAGTCACGTAATAAGTCTCTTCGATTTTCCTCGAACGCTTGTTTAATACCCTGTATGCTTTGGAAGTGAGAGAGTAGCCCAGAAAGATTCCCTCGTCGGCTTTAACATCAAACTTGTTGCGGTGTTCTTTAGAATTAAAGATGAAACACCGTGAACCGAACACATGGAAAAATTTCACATTGGGCTTCCTGTTGTTGAGAATCTCATAAGGTGTGAGCATGAATCGTTTGTTGAGAAATGACCTGTTCTGTGTAAAACAAGCAGCAGAAATAGCATCAGCCCAAAAATAAAGAGGTAAGGAAGCGAAACTTAGCATAGTTCGGGCAGCTTCACACAAAGATCGGTTTCGTCTTTCGACAATTCCGTTCTGTTGAGGTGTGTAGGGAGCTGAGAAGTTGTGACTTATTCCCTTTTCTGCCAGGAATTCTTTGAATTCTTTATTTTTGAATTCCAGACCATTGTCGCTCCTGATGTTGCGAACGACCTTCTTCAGCTGTACTTCAATCTGCTTGATGAACACCTTTAGCTTTTGAGTCGCTTCAGATTTAAGCTTCAAAAAGAACACCCATGTAAAACACGAAAAGTCATCAACAATAACAAGAATATACTTGCTACCACCGATGCTTTCGATAGATGATGGACCACATAAATCAATATGAAGTAATTCAAGTGGTTCAACAACTTTAGTGTTTATTATAGATGGATGACTTTGACGACTCTGCTTCCCCATTTCGCATGCAGCACACAAATGATCTCCATCGAACTTGAGCAGTGGAAGACCTCGAACATGACCTCCAGTGACAAGTTTGTTGATATCCTTAAAGTTAAGATGAGAGAGCCTTCGGTGCCACAGCCAACTTTCGTCAGATTGTGCTTTTGATAACAAGCAGATAGCTGGGTTTCCTTTGATGGGTTTGAGGTTTAGAGGAAACATTTCACCCTTACGCTCCGATTTGAGAATAACTCTTTTAGTCTTCTTCTCTATTATTTCAGAACCTTCATCGTCGAATGAGACTTTGAGACCGGTACCTCCAACAAGCTGGGATACACTGATGAGGTTGTGTTGTAGTCCTTCCACATATGCCACTTTCCTTATCGTGAAATCACCATTAGTAATCATTCCATAGCCTTTTATGGTGCCGAAGGAATTGTTTCCAAACTTGACGTTTCCACCATTTGAAAGAGACCTGTATTCCCTCAGCTCTTCTTTCCTCCTTGTCATGTGACGCGAGCAGCCACTATCAATGTACCATTCTTTGTCAAACTGCTCGTCACTGATAACCTGCAAAAATTAAGCAGATTTAGGAACCCAAAGTTTCTTGGGTCCACGTGAGCCTTTCACAGGAACAGGAATAGTAAGAGAGATGTCAACTAAATATGTTCATTTTATTAGTGTTGTTTCATCTTTCTTTTTGATGGTAAAAACTTTAATTTTATTAGGGTTTGGTGCTTTCGGTTTTGACTCAGGTTTAGACACTGAAACCTTCTGTTTCCCTTTTTGTTCAGTTGGTGTATGAGATTTTTGACAAGGAACAGAATGGGATTTAGAACGAGGTGGAGAGGAATTGGAAGAATTAGAAGAATTAGATGAGTGAGAATGAGAGGGCTTAGATTGAGATGACTTCTTAGCTGGAGACTCTAGGTGACCCTTTTGCTTTTGATCATTCGTGGGACCAACCTTAGAGTTTTGATCTCTTTTGTTCTCAGAACCGAACCTTTGCTTTCGGTTGGTTTCGTTCTCTGAACCGAACTTCTGCTTTCGGTTGGAGTCATTCTCAGAACCGAACCTTTGCTTTCGGTTGGTATTATTTACTGAACCGAACCTTTGCTTTCGGTTGATGTTTTTCTCCGAACCGAATCTCTGCTTTCGGTTGTTGCAATTCTCTTGCGATTCAACAGGATTTTTCTCAGACTTTAGGTTCTTGTCTTGATGTGAGAAATAAGCATTCTGGGATTTCCAGAACTGTTTTCTTTCAGAGAGATTCTTCCTATATCTCTGATTCCTTTGACGTTTTTGATTTCTCATCTGCTTCGGTTGATGATGGATGTTGGCTTTCGGTTTCGGTTTTTCTACAGCTGGTTCACTCTAAACTGAGGAAGTTTCACTTGAAGAAGTGACTTCTTTTGCTGGAATTCCTTTTTCTTGAGGAATGTCTTTCGTACCGCTAGTGCTTGGCACGTCAAAGTTATCAGGCTTGTTCAAGGGTTCTGGCACGTATCTGCCTTTGCTTTTCCATGAGGTCCTTTCAGACAAACCTATTGTTTCATCAGCATTATCGATTGGAGCTGACCAGAAGAACTCATCGCATCCATCAGCATTGTCTTCGTTTACAATGGCTGTGAGTTCAGCAGTCCGATGTTCGGTTACGCCTGTGACCTTGTATACCTGATTTGGAGTAGTTCTAACCTTTTGATATACTACGGCCTTCTCTGCAAGAATCGGGGACTTTTGTTGGGACAATCGAGCGAACTCCACTGAATTTTCAGAAATTAGATTCTTGTGGTTTTCAGGTTCGCTTTTCACAAATTCTGAGCAGTCAACCGTGTCCTCTACAGAAATTTCACTCATATTGTCATCCTCATTAAGTTCAGATGCATTTTCAACATCAATTTTGTTTTCTGAGCTCAAGTTGGAGTTTAAGGAGTCAAATTTTTGTATGGTTTCGGTTCTCAGTTTCAGTCTATCATTTTCATCCAAAAGGTTTTTAAGCATGTCCTTATGGTCCTTGGATTTAATGAAAGATTCTATTTTGTCCAGTCCATACATATAGGTCGGATTAACGTCCTCAGATGATATCACACTCTCACAATTATACGCTTCGGCATCAATTTCATGCTCCTTAAACTCAAGGAAGGGTAAAATCATGCGATGAATCTTTTGTCCTATTTCACAATCCAAATGAAGCTGAGTAATATTAGAGTAAAGACGTTTAGCAATCAGACAAAACACATTTCACTGTTTCAAAAGCTTTAAATTGTCTCTTTGTAAATAAATGTTTTCATCTTTTATTTTGATTAATTCCGACTCCTTCAGTTCAATCCACATGCGCCGTTCCTCACTCTTCGAAGACACCCTGCTTAATTGATCAGTTAGGTTAGAATTAGTGACTCGAGTTTGAGTTAAACTACTATCTAGATGAGAGATTCTTGAATTAACACTTTTTAGTTCTTTTTCATATGAGCATTGTGGGACTTTAAATGAGACAAAAACCGATTGTACCTTCTTAATCAGTTCATCGAGCTCGTTGAACTGCACGCTGAGCGGTTTGGCTGTAAAGCACATATCCTGTTGCTCCTTCGGTTCATTACTCCCACCATCAGTGTTGTATCCCCTCATCTGAGATACGTCAGACACCATCAAGCACCTTCCTCTACTACTTTCTTCTTTAGCCACACAAGCCTTTCCATGAGAAGGCTTCCTCACTTCTGTTGGATTAGTGTCTAAGTCCATAACTATTTTGGTATGTACTTGACCCGATTATGAGCATGGTCCTTTTGGGTTGCCTTCACCATAGCAATATGTAGGATGATTTAAGGAGAGAAAGGTTTAAATATGATTTATTAATATATTATGAGAATAATATATTAAAGGAGAAATCATATTGTTTAATTAATATTAGTTAAGAATTAATTAAGAATTAATTTTGTGGCTAAAAGAGATTAATTAAACTTAGGGGACTGGACTGCAATTATTGGATAATTGAGTTATTGGGCTAAGGAATGCTAAAGGAACAAGGGGTGAATGAAATTATGATCAAAGCCCATCATATTTTCGTCCATGGCCTTGTCCAGAAGGTTCCATGGGCTGCTTAGAGTTTAAGCTGTCCATTAGGGTTTTGACTGAAACCCTAGCAGCCCACACAAGTATATAAAGGACCCCTTAGGCTCCAAAAACGTGGACAACTGATTCTCTAGGGTTTCCAGCCGTTTTTGGTGCCTCCCCTCTCTTCTCCTCTTCATCCAAGTTGCATAAGGTGTTTGTGACTCCATTAGAGGTGCAGCACTTGAGGCACTAAGCTTTTGAAGCCAATTCAAGCAAGGAATTGATTGTTATTGCTATATAGCAATCAAAGGTAATTCCCTAAACCCTAATTCATTTTATAATATGTTAGATCTAAGTTTATTAGTCTTGGATTCAAAGCATGTACAATAGAGAAACCTAGATCCAAGCATTAGGGTTTGTATGAGCACATAGGATTGTTCTTATGCATAAAACCCATCAACTTCATCATCTTTAGAGTCGGTTGACCAAACCTCCACGCCACCGAACTCATCATCAGCAACCGAACCCTGCACAATTAGAGCATTTATAGAAGGGTTAGCGGTAGATTTCTTCTTCCTGATCTCATCAAGCTTTTTCTGCAGCAAAGCTTCCTCATCCTTTTCCTCATCCTTTTCAGCCATCTTTTTGAGGACACAATCCTTTGCATAGTGGTTCTTTCCTCCACAATAGTAGCAGCTTACTCCAGAATCACCTTCTGCCTTCGGTTCCTTCTTAGACTCTTCAACCTTCGGTTCATCTTTAACTTTTTCAGAACTATAACTCCCCTGCCAGTTTCGGTTTTTGTTGGAGGGAAATCTCTTATTGATGAACCTCTTGGGGTTAGACACCATCATAGCATAATCCTCAGACGTGAGGTCATAATCCTCCAAGTTGAGGTCTTCGTCCTCCATCACAGCTTTACTTTTGGACAGGAGGGCTAACGAACCTAGGCTTGAAACCACATTCTTCTCCTGCAACACGATCTTCTCCTGAGATTTGAGAATGCCCACCAGTTTCGCCAATGAATATGATTTAAATTGCTCGTGGGCTTTAACTGTGGACACAACTGCTCTCCACTCTGATCTGAGACCATTTAAGAACGTAACCTTCTGCTCAATAAGCTTCCTTTCGATGTCATGTTTGATCATCTTGCTGAGAAGATGATTGAAGCGATCGAACGTTTGGGTCACAGTTTCTTCGGCTCCTTGCTTGAATTCACCAAACTCGGACAAGAGTAAGGTTTGAATTGAGTGTTCAAGGTCTTCGTCTATAGAGTACAATTCATGTAGTCTGTCCCAAATCTCTTTTGCCGTCGTGCATAAACTCACCAGCCTGAAAGTATCGGACTGAAGGGCGAATCTGATCAATCTTAATGCCTTGATATTGCACTGAAATTTATCTTTTTCATCTTGCGCAATATCTTTAACATCTTTCAGAAGATCATTGTACTCCTTTTGAGTTTTAATAATCCTTGAAGTTGCAGAATGAGAAAACGGTCCAGAAACAATTGCTTCCCAGATGAGGTATCCATTATCCTCAGATCCTATAACATAATCTTCAAAGTGATGCGCCCAGACTTCATAATCATGGGTGTATAGGATGGGAATCTTCGTGGTTGATCCAATGCTGTTCGAAATATTGATGGGATTCGATTGTGACTTGTCCATTATGATCGAATAACCTGTTCAAAGATCAAACTTGTAATAAATCAAATTAGGGCAAAACAATAAATATCAAGATACGTCAATAATGAGATGACGGCTCAATAAATATCAATAATTGCGGAATAACCCTAATCGAAACTTTTTTCACAGAAAAGAAGTGTATCGATTACACAGCCTCCTGCTCTGATACCAATTGATAAGTTTAAATCTAAACTTGAAGATCGATTAGATCTTACACAGGTAAAATAAAGAGTAAACAGCAAGAACACGAAAACAGTAAACAACTCAAGAATGGATCGAACAATGTCGAATGATTATAAAACAATCCTCATAAGAGGTCGATAAAGAACATCAACTGTAGAGGATTAAAGGGTTTACAGGAACGATAAAGAAATCTGCAAAGCTATCATAATTCTATCAATCGTATTCTAGATCGTTAACCTAATATGCATGCAAGCATATTATTATATACTAAACCCTACAGCTCACGGTTGGACAGGCCCAAACCGGAGATCAAAATATTGGACTAATAACCGAGCCCAATGACGCAATACATAAACGAATCTGCTACCCAACAACCTTAAATGGTGTTTACGGCCTTAGAAGGGGTGTTTACGGTCCAAGCATGATCTTGGGCCGTAAACTCATGTTTACTCCCCATATGTTAAGTTTTTGGTGTTCTAAGTCCATTCATGTAAGCCCCTAAGTCATAACTAAGCTCCAAAAGTGGTTTGGAAGGGTTTTGGGGCTCCAAAACCCCCTTTAAGTGTGTTTACGGTTTTGGGATTGTTCCTGGACCGTAAACACAAGTCTTTGGTCCTTTTGGATGATTTAAACATGGATTTGAAAGCCAAACATGCTAAACTATAAGCTAGGATAGATCACTTACCAAATTGGAGCTTGAAAAGGGTGGTTTTGGATCAAAGTTTGGATTGTAGAGAGAGAGAGTAGAGAGAGAGAGAGAGAGAGAGAGTGGAAAAGCTTCAAATGGGATCCTCTCAAATTTATATATGGTTTGAGTTTGCGACCCAGTGGAAATCTACCCGATACTGACGTTAAACGAGGCTTATGGTTGTACCCGATTTAGTTGTCGTATGCCGACGTGGTCGAAACTAAAAATTTTCCAAATAAAAATTGGGATGTTTTAACGTGTTTCAAATGGGTTTGGACACTCATGAGATCATAATAAAGGTCTCAAATTAATTAACTTAACCCAAAAGTTAACGAAAAAAAAATTGGAATACAAACGGTTTTATTAACGGGAACGAGTTAAAATGACGGAATAAATTACGGGTTGTCACACTTTGTCAGGTGTGACTCTATTCCTGGCAAAGATCACTTATGAAAGGTATGTCATTCTACTAGATACTTAGGTTCACGCCTAAATTCATGCAACTCGTCGATTTGGTTCATGCACTCGATGAGTTGGACCCCTGACAGCATATCTTCGAGTTTTAAGGCTGGAATTGGTCTAGAATCATTACCTTAAACTGTTTCGGACTTATAAAACCAGTTTTTGATGTGGTAATGATTATGGTAAACTAATTTCCAGGTTGTTATCAAAATTTCAAGTTTTATGCGTGTTTATGTAATTCTTAAAATTGTTGATATGATTGTTCATACACTTATGAGTTTTGGTAGATCACAGGAATTATTTGCAAATTGCTTGTTAGTTAATTCTTGATCTAAATATTTTTAATGGACTCCATAATTTTTCCTCAAGTTATGGATTACCATAAGTCTTTTCTTTTAAAGATCCATTAAAATTCATAAGTTACACAACTATAGAGTCTTTTTTGTCTTATGAACTCCATAACTTGTCCTCAAGTTATGGATGTTCAAGAGTCTCTTCATTAAAGTTTTTAAAACCTTAATTAAACTCATAAGTTATGAAAATCCAAAAGTTTTTGAATATTTCAAAACTTGCCCTCAAGTTTTGGAATTTGTAAAGTTTCCCTCATGAATAGTACTTTAATTCCAAGTTAAACCCTTAGAATTTTAAAAGTTAAAATTCAACCCTTATACTTTATAGTAATATAAGTTAATAATATATATATATATATATATATATATATATATATATGAATGTATGTATAAGAACAAAGTCCGTGTTACCGTTAGTAAGCCTAATTCACGAAGCCGGTATAAGATTGCTGCCTATAAAATGGCAGCTTAAAGGGTGTCCACTCTCACCCACTGCTTCCTTGACTAGTGGAGGATCGTTAGCTGAACGGGTTTGATAGGACTCTAATTCTCCCTTCATTATAAGTATAATGATAAATATAAAGTAACTAAACTTTTTATAAATTCCCAATCTTAGTTACTTTAGGAAAATATAAATTTGGTGATAACCCATAAAATTACACTTTGCAATTTGCTTAAGTTGTTAGTGGAGCGCGTGTGGTTAACCAACATGCTAACTTGGATTTAACAAGGTTGACAAAGGGTAACTTAATGTTTATCATAGGATCGGGGGAGCGCGTGTGGTTAACCGACACATCGATTAAGTGATAAATATTAAGGGTACCAAGTATATTTGCATGGTTATTTACACCTTGTTTGTGATCCTCGGCATCCCAGTCACAAACTTGAGAGGGCACAATCGAGATTTAAACACACCATTGAAAAGTTCAATGAATCTCAGAAGATCTAGGAGTTTCAAAACCAATTAAAACCTAATTCCCATGTTGGTTTTCATGGTGGAAATTGGTGAATCGTCATTTGCCCACCTTCAAATATTTTGTAGCTTGGATTACGGCATCCCTCTTCTAAGTTATAAAATATTGTGTTGGGTCCTAGCCTTAATATTTCATGTTGGGTGTTATATTAAGGGCTTAAATCAACTTACTTGAATTTCTCCCTTTGTAGATGTCTGGGCCAGACAAATATGATCTTCACAAATCGCTTGGAACAAGTTTTCCTAATGAAGATGATGTTCCGTGGTTGGGTCATGGAAATCATACTTCACTTCCTCCATCTCCTCCAATTATTCTCCCTAACCCACAAGTTCTTGAAAAGTTCAAGGTCACTCAAGCCTTATTGGCAAGCAAAGTCTATGTGGACTCACATCATGGAGATGAAGTCACATATTGACAAGCCGGGAGAGTTGGGTGTCAAACTCTTGAGGGAGTTGGTTGTTGACTACGTTCTTCAATCACTTTCTAAGTCACATAGTGAGTTCTTTAGGACTACTATGTAACAGACTATGACATGACCCTTAATGATCTTACTTATTTGCTTGATGCTGCTAAATCAGCAATGATTTGCAACACTGGTAAAGCAAATTTCGTTGGAAGATCGACTTCCCAAACTTCCATGGACATTGGCAACGGTAACATTGGAAATCAGAAAAGCATTCTCTTCCTAATGGAAATGGATCGTCCATAGTCAACAAAGTTGACCAAATGGTAAAGAGAAAAGGCTAAGTCCGAGATTTCTCGTGTACCATTCCCAAAAGGTACATATGTTTCTATTTCCAAAAGAAGGGACATTGGTTGCGAAGCTGCCCTATTTACCTGAAAGATCATAAGGTTGGTCAAGTAAAAAAGTTTGACTCTACTTCAGGTATGTCCACTATTTAACTCTATTAAGTTTTTCTTTGGAGATTCTTATTACATGATGTGACTAGGTCACATGTTGATGTTTTAAGAATCAAAGAAAAGAGAGGAAGCTTAAAGGAAGTATATGCTGATTCTGATCGCGAAGATGGATTTCAATCGCATGGTTTGGTGATCAGAATATTAAGCAGCTGCTTAAGAGTTGTGATAGATTTCTTAGGAATAGATAAAAACAGTGTTTTCATATGCATTTGCAGTGTAAGGATAAGTTTTTCCGCAAGTTTTAAAATGAAGGAAAAAAGTTTTGATTTTATTTATTTTAAGTATACTTACAATGGCATTTGTGAAATTTTTTTGCTTATATGACTCCACTGATAGCAATATTGGAAAATGGATTTGATTTTTTTGTTTGTAGTAGTGTCATAATTTGCCAAATGAGGAAAGATTCTCATCACCAAAGTTTCAGTGGGATAGAAACTTGGAATCATGCAACTTGCATTGTATGACGAATGAGAATTTTCATCTTTGGAAAATTAAGACTAATACCTTGTTCACATGTATATGTGAGTCAAGTGAAGGACTAAGTGATCGAGTACACATTCTTGTGCACTGGTCAAGTCCACCACAAAGATCGATAAGACTATTTGTCATGATTTACTAAAGTTTAGTAAATATGGTTATACTTACAAGTTTAAGTATAATTCTAAAACATTGGAAAAGTCTCAATGTATGACAGAGTGAATGAGAAGAATCAAATTAGGCAGAAAGATAAAAGTTTCTCAAATCTGAAAAAGATGAGAGAGTACTTTAGTATCATGTTTTTGTGATCATCTTAATGATTAAGAAACCATATCACAATTGGTCCTCTAAGGAAATCTTAGTGCATTCATACGTCTAGGAAGAGGCATCGTGAATTGTTGAAAATGGTTAAATCAAGAAGATGAGTCATACTTCATTCCAAAACACTTCTTAGAGTCATACTCCACGATTGTAACTTGGGTGACATATCTTAAGAAAGGTTTATAACACATGTCAAATGTAAGAGTAAAATGTGTTCTACTCCTTTACATTTGAAATTGGTAAGTTGTGATTTTTGGATAAAACAAAGACCAACTAAGGCCAATTGTGTAAAGTGTTTGTCTTGATAAGAATCCGCACTATTTCTTGAATATTTATTCTATCAAGGAATGGTTCTTGGCATAAAGAATAAAAACCTGTAGTTTATCACTAGCGCACGACTTGAGGTTTATAACCTATCGCATTGACATTTTCCTATTTATGTGCTCATTCTAGTTAAAGTTGGCTATGCATCTGAGTTCTATAAGTTCTCAGTTGTTTGCATAACTACTTGGAAACAATGGCAGACCCTTGTGCTGCCAGGTGGCAAGAAGTTAAGATTGCACAAGTTCGGTCCATATGTGTTTGGATTTGTCACTAACCTTGTCTTGTGATTATGGTTTTGATAAATTCACATGGATATGAACACATACACCATAAAATCTAAGTGTCATAAGGTTTCTCTACGATTCATGAAAATGATGGTGAGAAAACGCTTTCACTAAGTAGATCTTAAGTAGATAGAAATTGTCATATTTGCATTCTCAAAGTCGTTAGTGGAGCGTGTGTGGTTAACTAGCACACTAACATGGACTTGTGAGAAATGGCAAAGGTCTAAACAATTGAGACTATGATTACGACATCCATATTCATAGTTCTAAAACTTGTTTAGACACACATGTGAGGTATCTAAGGAAAAGTGTATGATTTTGATAAAGTTTTATCAAAGCATCTCTTATCGGAAATCTGAAGTTTGGTAAGAAAGTCTATAAAGTATTGATTTCTAGATGTACATATGATTTCTGAGTACATGTCAAAGCTAGTGGGATCATAAGTCTTATGCTAATAATCATCATGTTAGTGGGAGCATGATAATTATAATAAGTGTTGCAAGTTAGCAATGTTAATTATAGAAAAACAAAAGTTTCAATTCGTGAAGTTGCAGGGGTTGAAAAAGTTGTTTTGCTATAATTAAGGAAGAGGAAATTATACTTCATTTCAAATCTAACAGCTTAGATCGTGAGTTTTGAATCAAATTTAGTCAATTATATATATGAATTTTATGTTGGAATGGTTCAACATAAGGAAATTCTATATATGGGAACATTATTTGCGTTCTAAAAATCGATTATGATTACGGCATCCCTTTTCATAATCTGAATTATGAGAACATGGCAAATAGAAATAGAAATATTATAGCAAAAGCTTGATCTAGTATCATGTCTTTATTTGAGACATCATGAATCGTGTCCCATATGCTTCAGATATAGGATTGATTGCATGTGCTATAATATTCATCCGTTCTAAATTTTTCCAAATGTCTGAGGCATTAAGAGGGAAAAAAGTCTAGAATTAGATAGGGCTAAAATGATTAAGCAATTGTCGAGGACAATCTAAGGTTTAGCAAAGATTGGTTGCTCGTGGACAGTTGGAAGTATAGTGTTAACTTTTGAAGGACCATATTGACATATTTTGAAAAGAGGCAACTCTTATTCAGAAGTGATAGTCAAAATGGGAATATAGAGATGTCTCCATAAGTGGAAGTTATTCAATCTGTGTAAGATTAGAAAACTTAATGCAAGAAGGATGTTCAAAGCAATGTACTTTGAATATGGAACTTCGTTTCCATGGAGTCAATCTCCATTGGAATACTCTGTAATGTCTGTTCACAAGTCTATTTGACTTTGTGCATAATCATTACACGAGGTTCAGTGCATATAATTTTATAATCTAACAGATTTCGGTAAATGGCCAGAATTTGGAATTTCTTACATTTGCAGTAAGGATTCGGGATTGTGAAATGAGAATCATTGGAATTATGTTCAATTGATCTATTCCACAAAGTAAAGGTCATAGACAAACATAGTGTGCATACTTGGTGTATGGCATGACTATTGTTTGGATAAACATATTGTGAATGCTTAGAGCATGGCATGACTATCGTTTTAATTCAAGTATTAAGTTGATTATTCGAAACTTATGCAATGAATAATGTGTAATCAATATGGTGATAAATAAAAGGTGTTTCACTTTGCATGTTTTGACTTCCAGGATAACTAGGTCATTTTTGTCGGATGACTAAGTTATTGAAACCATCCACAGTCGATAATATGTTGGAAGTAGGTATTAAGGCAATATTGTCATGAATTGGGTTTGTAGATGTGTAAGGTGCTGGACATAGCAAGAGTTGCTACAACATTCATGAGTGCTCCTGGAATGAGATTTGAGTATTGGATTCAACCCATGCTCATTTGAATCACTTCATGGATTTTATCACGAGTGATCATGAGACGATAATATTTTATATTCTTCAAACCTAGAGATATGAGTTGTTGACTATGAGTTGGTTATACATTGATTGTACGAAAACGCATTTGTAACTCGATGTTATAAAACATGCCTTTGTGTATGATTCAACAAGTAGTAGAACAAGAATATGAGTCGAAGTTTATCCATTTCTTTTACCCTTAAAGGGATAAAAGCGATATTTATAGGCCCGTCGATGATTTAGTGATGACACCCCTAAGTGCTTGACCAAGCCTGGACTGACTTGATTTGTTCCATAAGTCAGTATTCATAAATCGGAAATCAAGAAACAACAAATGGACAGAGAGAATGATTATAATCCATGTCTCAGTCCATATGATATCTAGAATGGAGGAATATATGATCCCTTATGTAATGGACAAGTCATTGACTAGGTCAAAGTTCGACAACGACTTTAAGAGCTATGATTGCTAGTTGGGTTTTGGAGTCATACGCAATAATAGTTTTAGACTTATCCAAGTAGGAGACTGTTGGATTAGTGTTTAAGTCCATAACTATAATTGGTATGTACTTGAACCGATTTGGCATGGTCTATTTGGGTTGCATGGCATCGGAACAATTGGATAGCCATAATGAGAAAAAGGATACTAAGTGACTTATATTAATATATTATAAGTTCTAATATATTAATATGAAATCGTATTATTTAATTAGTATTGATCAAGACTTAATTTAGAATTAATTTAATGATAAAAAGGAGCTAATTAAATATGGACTCTTATATATATATATATATATATATATATATGTATATATATATATATATATATATATATATATAGGGGGAGTGCTAGGCACTAGAGTGTGTATACACAAAGAGGGCAAAAATCGATTTCATGACTGTGAACCTAAGTATCCTTATTCTAAAATTATTCCAAGGGTTCTTGGTGTTGTGTGAACCATTTGAGGTGCAACACTTGAGGCACTAGGCTCTTAAAGGTTCAAGACTTCAAGCTTCATCAAAAGGTATGCCATTCTACTAGATACTTGTATTGTATATACTTCTTATATGCTAGTTAGGGTGAAACCTTAGAATATAGAATAATTGCATGTATAATAGAGAAAACATAGATCCAAGGTTTATAGGGTTGCATGTACACCATAGGAGTGTTAGAATGCTCAAAACCCTTCACTCAGGATCCTTGCTGAGAAAGTTGAGTCTGCTCTATAAGAGCAGGAGAAAATCTGGAGGACCACCAATGAGGATCTTCTCCGAAGGGTGGAGTTGTTGAGGAAACAGAAAGCTGAGAAGGAGAAGGAGCATTCTGCGGAGCTTGAGGAGGTGATTGCTGATGCGAAGGCAAGTGTTTCGGTGGCTATCCTGGAGGCTAAGATCAAGTTGGAAGAGGATCTTGGGCATTCAGGATCCTGGAATGTAGTAGGATGGTGCGAGGCACTAGCCAAGCTAACTGGCAAGCCTTTCTCCACTGCTGAGGATCCTACACCGCAACCAGAAGTGGAGAAGGAGGAGAAGAAGGTCGATGATGACCAAGCTAAGGTCTAGGCCCTTTAGGTGGTTAGGGTAGTGTATTTTTTGATGTAACCATTTGACTCCTATAGGGCCGTCCCCCTTTTATTTTGAATACAATTGTTACTCTGTCCTTTATCTTTCTATGTTTCCTTTACCTACATAATATGATACTAAGATATTTGCATAGTTAGGATCCTAAAAACAGTGAATAACTTTCAAGATAAAGTTCTTTTGGCAAATAATAGATAAAATGATTTGATAAGGATTGAGTTAGTTAAACAACTAAAAGTAATAACTTAAAATAATAAGAACTAACTTTGTTAAGCAATTTATAATGTTGAAAGTTTCTTTAAAATTTTGAGGAATAACTTGTAATCCTTAAGAGTTTCAAATAATTTTTATAATAAAACAAGTATAAAAGAATTTGTTAAGAACTAATTTTCGTAAATCTAAGTGCTTTAAAACTTCCATAAAGATATCAATTTAAAATAGTAAATGACTCTGAAGTGATGATAGTTTATAAATCAACAATTGGTTTAGGATCCGGAAAAGTTTAAGATCGATCCTTAATTATACTTAAAAAAATTTCAAAGTTAAGAACAAGGAAAGATGGAACCTAATTGTCTTCGAGTTTTTCCTTAAGCTTCATAAGTTTATTAATCTTAAAATTTACTGAGGATAAATCTCAAGTTAGGAAAGAACTTAGGATCGCTGTAGACTTCTGATGATAAGAATCTCACTGATGAGGATCCTTACCGATGAAGATCCTTAATAATGAGGATCCTTAATGATGAGATCATATGGGGGAATTCCCTTCTTAGGATAACCTGTTTAGGTTATAAACCTTGACAAAATTCTTAGGTAACACCATATGTTCAATTGATAACATGTTAATGTTATATACTGAGGAGGATCCCAACTAGCGACATATTTCATGGGAAAGATCCCTACTTATGATAACATGAAAATGTTATGATTCTAGTGTATTTTCTAGAGAAAGATCCCAACGTGTGATAGCATGAAGATGTTATAAACCTTATGTTCTTTCTGGGGTAAGATCCCAATTTTAGATAACATTAAAATCTTATAAACCTTAAGGATCTTAACTTATGTTCAAAGATAAGAGGGTTGCCAAGCCACTACATCATGAAATGATTCCCTTATTCGTATCTAATAGTTAGATATCGTGCGTTCAAGCGAGGTGTATAAATCATAATTCATGTGAAAGAGGTAATTACCTCTTTAAACCTTAGAGGGGATTAAGTACCCTTAAGCGTAGGAGAGATGATCAGTCTCTAGCTTGTGCATATGATATTTTAAAGATCATACATCTGATATAATGGAATTGTCCAAGTGTTAAGATGCTGTGATCTTCACGTGTTAAGATCCTTACATTCTAGGATCTTCAACCTTGAGGATGGTTGTGTTTTAGGATCATTGCTTATTGAGATCCTTAGCTATACGTTGTTCTGCATAGGAAACGTTAGCTAGGGGTGGGCGTTAGTCTTGCTAACGCCCTTCTGATGCTTAAGTTAGTAATTTATTCAAGGAGAAAATAAGTAATGATGAAAAGTTTAAGGTAAAGAACATCTGCACCTCGGTTTTGTTGAAGATCAATTGATCTTATTAACATATAGTATGCTTTGAGATGTATAGAATTTCAAGATCTTGCCAAAATGTCTCCTTCAAGTGTTGTAGCAAATATGCTCATTTTCCTACTTCAGCTTCTATGAGATATGATCCTTCCCACTTAGGAGCTAATTTACCTACATTAGGATCCTTGGTGTTTTGGAATATTTTCCTTAATACCAAGTCTCCTATTTGGAATCTTCTGACGTTTATGTTCTTGTTGTAGGCCTTTGTGATCCGTTGTTGATGAGCAACAATAAGTATCTTGGCAAGATCTTTGAGTTCGTAAACAGTGTCAAGATCTTGGGCTAGGATCTTGTCATCGTTTTCTTGATTTTGGAGCAAGTATCTTGCTATCGGGATCACTACTTGGGTAGGGATCATAGCTTCTGTCCCAAAAACCAAGGAGTAGAGGGTCTAACCTACGGATACTTTGGAAGTAGTCCTATCTGCTTATAGGATGAAAGGAAGTTCTTCTGCCCATCTTCCTTTCTTTTCATCTAGCCTTTTCTTCAAGTTTTTTACTATGATCTTTTTGCTAGATTCTGCTTGACCATTAGCTTGGGGATGAACATGAGTGGACATTATCATTTTGATTCCCCAACTCATGAAAACTTCTCTTGTCCTCTTGCTTATGAATTGGGATCCATTGTCGCATATGATTTCAGCAGAGATCCCGAACGTGGTCAAGATATTACATTTAATAAATGAGACTACCTCTTTGTCTCTAACCAGAACGAAGGCTTCAGCTTCGATCCACTTCGAGAAGTAATCAGTCATCACCAACATGAAGACTTTTCCTCCTAGAGCTATTGGTAATTTTCCTAATATATCCATTCCCCATTTCATGAATGGCCATGGAGAGATAATAGGCTGTAGAGGTTCAGCTGGTTGATGTAGGATGTTTTTATGTCTTTAGCAAGCGTCACACTTTTGAGCATGTAGAAAATAATCTCTCTTCATGGTTGGACAATAGTATCATGTTGTTAATACCTTGTAGCATAAGGATCTGACCCGAGTGTGATTGCCACAGTCTCTTTCATGTATGTTCTTCAAGACTTCTACAACTTCAGGATCTTCCAATCATATGAGGTATGGACCTGCCATACACTTAATATAGAGTTTACCTTGGATTATTACGAATCTTGAGACTCTTGGTCTGAATTCTCTTTCACTTTTTTCTTCTGTTGTGCCATTTTGGAGATACTCCATAATTGGTTGGGTTCATGATCGTGGACTTTTTTGAGGATCTTGTTCATCAGGATCCCTTTGAGGAGGGATCTGACGATCAAGATATCTAATGGCTGCTACACTTATTGGTTGTCCAGGATTATCGGGTTTGTCAAAAAAGGCTTCTATAGCTGGAGTTATTATCTGGGTTATAA
Source organism: Lactuca serriola (assembly GCF_051521515.1). Lineage (NCBI taxonomy): Eukaryota > Viridiplantae > Streptophyta > Magnoliopsida > Asterales > Asteraceae > Lactuca > Lactuca serriola. Next base: position 130,001,391 of record NC_136416.1, on the reverse strand, counting down.
GGATCTTCATTTTTGGTGGGATCCTTAGGGAGGATCCTACGTTTGCTAATGCTTCTGCTTCTGTGTTTTCTTCTTTGGGAACTTGGGTTAGGCTAAAGTTTTCAAAATCAGAGGCTAATTTTTTGAGGATCTTGAGGTATAATGCTAATCTTTCACCTTTCATTGGATAAGATCCATTGAAGTGATTATTAGTTAATAATAAAGAATCAACAAATACCCGGAGATCCTTGATTTGAAGATCCTTAGCCTAGTGTAGTCCCATGATGAGTGCATCATATTCCACTTCGTTTTTAGTTGCGTTGAATTCACAACTAACTGCCTGGGGTAGGATGTCCCCCTGTGGCGATTTTAGTATGATCCCTAGCCGGGTTACTTTTTGGTTTGAAGCTCAATCTGTGAATAGTATGCATTTTCCTCAGTGTTTTTCTTCTAGGAGCTGTTTAGCTTCAATGTCTACTTCATTTTGTAGATCATTACTAAAGTCATCCGTAAAGTCTGCTAATGCTTGTCACTTTATGGCAGATCTTGGCTCATATTTGATGTCAAACGTGCTTAATTTCACTAACCATTTTGCCATCCTTCCTGACATCTCTGGGTTTCTCATCACATTCTTAATAGGATAATTAGTTTTCACATGTATAGTATGTGTCTCAAAATAATGTCGTAACTTAGTTGAAGCAGTTACTAATGCAAGAATTACTTTTTCGAGATGCGAATACCTCGTCTTAGGATCCAGAAGGCTTTTACTTACATAGCAGATAGGATGTTGGTCTCTGTTAAGATCCATGGCTAGGACAACACTTAACGCACTCGAGGATACCGAGAGGTAGATGAGAAATGGTTCTCCATTTATAGGCTTCACCAGTAGTGACACAAAACTTAAGTATCTTTTGAGTTCCTGAAAAGCTTCTTCGTGTTCTTCGGTCCATTCAAACTTCTTGTTCTTCTTCAAGATATCATAGAAGGCTTTACACATTTATGAGGATCTTGAAATGAACCTGTTGATTGCTGCTACTCTTCCGATTAGCCTTTGGATGTATTTTGTTGAAGATGTAGATTTCAGCTCGATGATTGCTTTGATTTGCTCTGGGCTTGCTTCTATTCCTCTCTTGGTTACCATAGACCCAAGGAACATGTCCGACATCATCCCAAAGTGGCATTTAGATGGATTCAACTTCATATTGTATTCGTCTAGAATGTCCAAGGCTCCTTTGAGATCCCTGCGATGATCTTCATCTTTCATGGACTTGACCACCATGTTGTCAATGTAGACCTCCATGGTGCCCCCCAAGCTTGTCATTAAACATCCGGTTCACCAGTCTTTGATATGTTGCACCTACATTTTTAAGACCAAAAGGCATTGTAGTGTAACAATATATACCTGTTGGTGTTATAAATGATGTATCTTCTTGATCAGATGGTTCCATCTGGATTTTTTGGAATTCTTGTTGAAGTATCCATGAAGGTTAAGAGTTTGTGGTCAGCCATTGCATCTATCATGGAGTGAATGTGTGGTAGAGGAAAAGGATTCTTAGGACAAGCCTTGTTAATATCAGTGTAGTCTACACATATTATCCACATACCCTTCTTCTCCTGTACGACAACTACATTAGCTAGCCATCTCGGGAACTTCACTTCCTTGATCATCCCTATCTTGAGAAGATTTTCCATTTCTTCTTTGATGATATGATTCCTTTCGGGTGCAAACTTCCTTCTCTTTTGGTGTATCGGTCTAAAAGAAGGATAAATATTAAGTTTGTGAGTGATAATACTCTTGTCTATACCTGTCATATCTTTGTGTTTCCATGTAAATGTCTTGCTTCTAGTTCGAAGGAAGTTTAACAGGACTTGCTCAATTTGCTCAGGTATTGAGGATCATATGAGGACTTTAGCTTTAGGATCCTCGCTGCTCAGGGGCACTTTTTCATGTTTTGCTCCTTCGTTTCTAGAACATGTCGTGCCTCCTACCTTAATTTCCATGCTTGCTGGGTTTCGTCGTAGGCTTCATAGAGGTTTTATAACATTCCTTTGACTCTTGTTGATCTCCAATGATCTTCACTGTTCCCCACGAAGTAGGCATCTTTACACACTAATTATATGTTGATGGAACCACATTCGTCTCATGGATCCACGGTATACCTGATATCATGTTATAAGAAGATAAGGTGTCCATAACACATTAATTTTGTATGAAGTTTACCCCCTCTATGTATATTGGTAGCTTCATCTCCGTGATGGTGTGTTTAGTTTCTCCGCTAAATCCTATGAGGACCGAGGATCTTTTGATTATCTCCAATTTCGGGATGTTCATCCTCTTCATTGTGTCAAAGAGTATGATATTGACCAAGGATCCTCCGTAAAAAAGGATCCCTTCTGACGAAGTTGTTGGCAATGTATAGTGTTATCACGAGTCCGTCATGGTGAAGATCCTGGATCTCTTCCCCGTCCATCTTGTCAAACATGATTTCCTTTTCATTGCTAACTGATGTATTCTTCCGTGTTCTATCCTCCTTTTTTGTTTTAGAGACCTTGGCATGTCTTTTAGCCTGAGAATAAGAAGTACCACAAATGTTATATCCGCCTGAGATAACATTAATTATCTTGGCGTTTGGGGGTGGAGATCCTGGTTTCTCCGGGATCTTGTGACCATCGTGGTTGTTCTCCTTGGACTTTTCTTTCTTTCTTCCAAGGATCTATTTAAGATTCCCTTTGCTAAGGAGGTAGCTGATCTCCTTTCTTAGAGCTATGCAATCCTACGTCATGTGACTGAAATCTTCGTGGTAAGCACACCATTTGGACTCGTCTTTCCAATTAGTGGACTTGTTATCCTTCTTTGGCCACCTTGCTTTGTCTCCGAGTACCTACATAGCATTGATTAAACCTGAAACATCCATAGAAAAGCAATAGTCAGTGATCTTAGGAGGTTCCTCTTCCTTTCCTTCATCTTCAAGGGCATTAACCATGTGATGATCTGGTTTGGAATAGGGCTTCAATTTGTAGGATCTTGGAGCCGAGGATTTGACCTTCCTATTGAGATTCTTGTATTGACTTGAAGGGTTGCTCCTTTTCTGGACTTCTTTATCCTCTACAGGCCTTATAAACCTCAATGCTCGACACCTAACCTTGTCCAATCTCTTGCATGGAGTCATCACGAGATCTTCCTAGAAGGGTGAATCCTTCCTTGGACCCATCTTGAAGGCCTCCACAAAAGTCGTCATGTCAATGTTGGGGATGCTTAGAGCTTTCCTGCCAAATCTATTAACAAAATCCCTAAGCATTCCTTAGGATCTTGAACCACCCGATACAGATCACTAGTGATTTTCTCAAAGGTTCTGCTATAAGAAAACTGGTTATTGATAATCTTGACTTAATGTGCAAATGAAGTAACAGAATAAGGAGGAATGTTTAGCATCCATTTAAGAGATGATCCCATGAGGGTTGAACCAAATCCTTTGCATAGCCAAGCTTCTTTCAAGTGGACTAGGATGGGAATGATCTCCATCCTTTCTCAATATTGTGCTACGTGCTCTTCAGGATCCGTGGTTCCATCGTAAGGCTTCATGATATGAGTCTGGAAGCGCTTAGGAAGTTCGGTATCGACCATCGTAGGAGAAAATATTGAGATCATGTGACCTGTTAGAGATGCATCTGGTATGGGTTGAGCTACCTCGGGTACACTTGAGATTATGTATCTCAATTGCTGAAGTTCCCTAGCCATGTTTCAACTTATTTCTACATCAACATTCATAGAGTTAGTATTGATAGCATTGATGTTTAAGAATTTACTAAAATCAAGGTTTCTAGGAGTATTGTAAGGCTCATCAAGATCATTGATTATTGTAACAACCCGAAATTTCATGTCACTTCTTGTACCACAACTTGTAATTCAAATCCGATCAACCCGACGTCATTTTCAATTTCATTTCTAATTTCTCCATTTCATTAAGTCATTAGTTTATATTGACCTAAAATGACTTAATGGGTGTTTTAATACATTTAGAAATCATTTTAACACCCAGCTTTAGTGATCGGAATATTTCTAGAAACTACCATATTGGGTTACGGTAACTCAATCGGGTACGACCAAAAACCTCAATTAACGTCGGTATCGGGTAGAATTCTATCGCGTCCAATTCCCGAACATTATATAAACATGTTTAAGACTCCATTTGAAGCCTTTGGCCAAATTATCACTAAACATTTCCCACCTCTCTCCTAATCCAAGTTTAAGGGATCAAAACTCAAATTTAGGGCTTCTAATCTCAAAGGTACCTTCCTAGCCTTAACCTATAACATATTTGTCATCCAATTTCGAGTTTAAGTCATGAATTAGGCCTAACATTCATGAGTTTACGGCCATAGAACATTCATGGGCCGTAAACTCATATTTCAAGGGTTTTTAAGCCCTAAAACCCTTCCTTTGCAAAGTTGGACACTAGATATGACTTAAGGGATTAAAGGGAAGAAATTATAACATGTAGAACATGGATTTAGAGGGACAAAAGTGAGTTTACGGCCAAGGAGCATTCTTGGGCCGTAAACTCATATTCAAGGGGTATTTAAGCCATTTAACCCTTCCAAAACCTAGTTGAGACTTAGACGTGAACCTTGGACTTGCTAATCTAGACTTGGAACACTTTAAACTTGATTTTTGTGTAACAAAGAAGAGTTTACGGCCAAGACACTCTCTTGGGCCGTAAACTCCTCTAAAAGAGTGATTTAAGGCCTTTAAACATGTTCAAATGCTTCCAAACTCAATATATGGCTTTGTGGTAAAATCTAGATGCATCTAAAAATGGTTTAAAGGATTAAAACACAACAAAAGTATGATTTATGGGAGTTTACGGCCTAAGAACATATTCTTGGCCGTAAACTCATAAAACAATGTTTATGAGGCATTAAACACACTCAAATGTCTTGTGTAAATTTCTAGAATCACATGTGAATGTTTTAAGCACCAAAAACTACTTTGCTCAATTGTAAAGGAGAGTTTACGGCCTTAGAACATACCTCTAGGCCGTAAACTCCAATAAATGTCCTAATTGGTGTTCTAAATTCATAACAATGCTTAGAAAATTAGTTTGAATCACATGTGATTGCCCTAAATAGCTTAAATCAATTTTTCTTAGCCTTAGTGAGTTTACGGCCGTAAATTCTATGAGTGGGGCCGCAAACTCAGGCTTTAAATGTGTTAAATCCATTCCAAGTGTTCCAAGGTGTCTAGATAATCATTCCTAGCAATCCCTAAGTTCATTTGAGTCCTTAAAACACCAAAACCTCACCCACATGAGTTTACGGCCGTAAACTCATGTATGTGGGTGTTCCATTGTTGTAAACTCTTTAAAATGTTTATTTATGGGGAGAAAACTCAAGTCCCAAGTCCCTAGTGTCATTACAAGTCCTTAAGCACCACCCGGATCACTCCAAACGCTCATTTTAAGGTGTTTAACCTCATTGGAGTGTAATGTTCCATATGATTAGTGAATGTATCCCTAATTGTATATATATGGACATTATTTCATTTTACATAGGGTCATCACGAGTAATCAAACCCCGAACCAACATCTAGCATTCAAATCCGACACGTTTCCGAGTCCGGTGAGTTCATACCCCTACCTTTTTCACTGTTTTTCACTGTTTTCAGGGGGGGAACACAAGCAAAGTACAAGGGTTTTCTTGTACTCAAAACTTATTTTTCGTGTGTGTGTTTCACATTTCTTATGCTTTTAATACTGATATACGTAACTGATAACCAGTAAATCATACAGTTCACTTAAACATCTAATTGTGAAATGGATTTTATAAATGGTTATGTTTTATATATATTTCACAAATGGTTTCCACATTTTATCAGTTAAAAGCATGACATTATAACACATAAACAATATAATTCGTACACTGTCTTGTCCTCGGTAACATTCCATAGAGATACGCGAATGGGGGATTATTCTATTATTACTAGTAAATTTGTTATTCCGTATGATTGGAGACACGTCCTCGGCGAACACTCCACAGAGATACGCGAGTGGAGGACTATACCCGTAACCAGAATCTCTGGGATTTAGAGAGCGTGACTTGAGTGTATAGATCTATACGGGGCTGACTACCCCACACCCGGCTGCTAGCTACAGCCGAACCGAAATGGTTCAAGGGTGACGAAAGTCATAAGAATTGTGGACTACTTATTGCCACAGGTTCAGTCTTTAGTATGGTTATGGAACTCGTAATTAGGATAACAGAGATTTACTTACAGTAATAATGAACCATATACTACATTTTACAGATAACCAGGAATTAGTTTATATCTTTTACATCTTTTACAAATAATAACCAACATTCAGGAAGGTATGGGACCTTCCTGGGGAAAACTTTGTACATAACCAGGTTTGACAGAAAACATCTTTTACATTAGAAACCAACATACAGGAAAGCATGGGGCATTCCTGGGTAACATTCACATAATTAGAAAAGTGTAACCAATTGTATATTATCACATCTTTTACAATAACTAACTATTCAGGAAAGTATGGGACTTTCCTGGGAATACACTGATACATTTTCAGAAACAGAAAGGAAATATAAACATTTTTACAAAACAAATCTACTTATGAACTCACCAGCTTTATGCTGATTTTCAAACCGCTTGTGTTCTCAGGTCATCTTTAGAACAGGTACCTGAAGATTTCTTTTGATTGGAAGATGGAGTACATGAAGATCCGTTTCTTTTGTCTATGTATACTATGTATTACAACTGTATAAACTTTACTTTTGAAATTAACTGTAAAACTTTAATATGTAATGTAATGGTTGTTCTACTCTACTGACTATGTGCATTGGATTTGATACTCAACGTGGAGTCAACCCCGAAAAAAAAAACGTTTCCGCCTTTGGTTTTCGGGGTGTGACAGATTGGTATCAGACCCCTTGTTTATAGTGAATAAAGTATACCAAACCTTACATGGTATAAAACTATAAACACTAAAGGGCCTAAATGCTCTGAAATAAAAGTATCTTCAGACTATAAGTATCTTCAAAAATATACAAGCATACCGAACCGTCGAGATTCGTATCTATAAGTAGAACAAAACATAAGTAAATGGGTGTTGTGTATTGCAGTTAAACCTGGACAGTTATGTAGTCGTGTCTAGGGTCAATATAGCCTGGCCAACTATATTCATTCGAGACACGGCCAACATGTGTTTGGGAGTGACTGTAATATACGGCAAGCCTAAAAACTTACCCAATATCCCAAACAACAAATCGTCGCTACAGTAAACCATGAAATACTATGGGAGTATTTCTCGAGCCGATCCTTTGTAGGAATTCTTGTATACGTGTTATTCATTGGTTATTACTCTAGTGATAAAACGTTCTATCTCGATAACTCCTTCCTGCTTTATCGCTTAGTATGATGCTATAATTGCCTTGAAGAGATATCTCCTGTCTCAGATCTCTTGATTTAATTCAGAGGACTTATGATCCTCTCTTTCCTGATCTTTTTAGATCAAGATGCCTCCAAGAAAAAGACCCAGCTCAAAGAACAATGATAATCCCTCTTCGCCGCCACCCCCTCTCCAGTTTGACCTAGCATCACTCCAAACGATGATGACCGCTGCAATGGTAGCAGCTATGTCGCAAATGAACTCTAATAGTTCAGGAGGTGGTTCTCAATCTCAAAACCCTGAAGGTAGTCAGGGGCACCAAAGAGGAAATTCCTATAAGGATTTCATGAACGCGAAACCAACATCCTTTAATGGCACTGGAGGTGTCATTTCCTTATCCCGATGGTTCGAGAAAATCGAATCCATCTTCGAAATCTGTGCTTGTGCAGAGTCTGATAAAGTTAAGTTTGCGGCTTGTACCTTCGAAGATAAAGCCTTGACTTGGTGGAATGGTCGAGTCAAATCTCTGACCTTACCTGTAGCCAATGCCATGGGCTGGGAAGCCATGAAAGAACTTCTCCTTGCTGAGTACTGCCCCCGTGGTGAAATGCAAAAATTAGAGCACGAGCTTTGGAATTTGAAAATGAAAGGTTCTGACATTGCTGCGTATACTTCCCGATTCGATGATCTCGCACTTCTCTGTCCGGGATTAGTCACTCCTGAAAACAAAAAGATCGAAAGGTTCATTTGGGGATTATCTCAACCAACAAAGAGTCATGTTTTGGCTGCTCGTCCGAATACTTACGATAGTGCCAAGACTTTAGCTCAAATTCTGATTGATCACAGCGACGACATTAAGGAAATCACTACCACTTCTGAGCCGACTCAAAGGAGTGGTGAAAAGAGGAAATTCTGGAAGAAAAAGAAGGGTCAGTCTTTTCAAGGATCTTCCAAGAAACAACAGACGGTAGCAGTCCATGCTGCTACTGTTACTCCTGTTACTGCAGTTTCTGTCATGGGATCCATAGCCTCAACTCCTACCAGCCGATATGTTGGTAACCTCCCTCTTTGTGAAAAATGCAAGTATCACCACAATCCTGGTCCCTGTCGAGAACTATCCTGTACCAATTGTGGAAAGAAGGGACACACTGTTCGATACTGCAAAGCTCTGACTCAATCAGCAAATCAATCATCTGGAACAGGCGTTGGTCAAGCCTGTTATAACTGTGGTGAGGTCGGACACTTTAAAAGGAACTGCCCCAAGAAGAACACTGCTAGCAACACAGGAAGGGTCCTTGTTATGGGACGAGAAGAAGCAGTTGCTGATCCCAATGTTGTCTTGGGTACGTTTCTTCTCGACAACTCGTATGCTAATATTCTTTTCGATTCGGGCGCTGAAAGAAGTTTTGTTAGTCATGCATTCAAACATAACCTAAAACATAATTCCCAACCTCTAACCGAAATATTTACCGTCGAAATGGCAAACGGAGAGAAAGAGAGTGCGAGTGAAGTATTCGTAGATTGCATTCTTACCTTAAACGACCATTCGTTTCCTATCGATCTTATGCCCGTATCTATAAAGAGCTTTGATGTCATTATTGGCATGGATTGGTTGAGCCCCAATCATGCAGATATCCTTTGCTTCGAAAAAGCCATTCGTCTTAACCTTCTTTCTGGTCAAACTCTAATGATCTATGGCGATAAACTCGGTTCCAATCTTCGTATCATCTCCTGCATCAAAGCTCAGAAACTCCTGCGTAAGGAGTGTGTTGCATTCTTGGCTCACGTAATCAACGAAAATCAAGAAGTTAAAAACCTCGCGAGCATCCCCGAGGTCTGCAATTTTCCTGATGTGTTTCCCGAAGAGCTTCCAGGAATCCCTCCCGAGCGTCAGGTCGAGTTTCGTATTGACCTAATTCCTGGGGCTACTCCTGTAGCGAAGTCTCCGTATCGCTTAGCTCCGGCAGAGATGCAGGAGCTATCCAGTCAACTTAACGAATTGATTAGCAAAGGATTCATTAGGCCGAGTTCCTCACCCTGGGGAGCTCCGGTTTTGTTTGTCAAGAAGAAGGATGGATCCTTTCGAATGTGTATAGATTATCGTGAATTAAACAAGTTGACTGTCAAAAACCGATATCCTCTTCCTCGTATAGATGACCTTTTCGATCAACTCCAGGGAGCCAGTTACTTCTCTAAGATAGACCTTCGGTCAGGGTACCATCAATTGCGAGTTCATGAAAGTGATGTGCCCAAAACAGCTTTCAGGACTCGATATGGACACTATGAGTTCGTAGTGATGCCCTTCGGTTTAACCAACGCACCGACAGTGTTCATGGACCTTATGAACCGGGTGTGCCGTCCCTTCTTAGACAAATTCGTCATCGTGTTCATTGACGACATCCTCGTTTACTCTCGAAGCGAAGAAGACCACAAACAACACTTGAGGCTAGTATTGGAAACCCTTAGATCCGAAAAGCTATACGCAAAGTTTTCAAAATGTGAGTTTTGGATACGGAAGGTAATTTTCCTTGGTCATGTGATAAGTGAGGAGGGTATTCATGTTGATCCTTCCAAGATTAAGGCAATAGAGAATTGGTCAGCACCGAAGACACCCACAGAAATCCGACAATTCTTGGGTCTCGCTGGCTATTATCGAAGGTTCATCCAAAACTTTTCCCGAATCGCCAAACCTCTAACCACTCTAACACAAAAAGGTGTACCCTTTTGTTGGGGTGATAAACAAGAGACCGCATTTCAGACATTGAAGAAAGCTCTGTGCAGCGCGCCTGTCCTATCCTTACCCGAAGGAACAGAGGACTTTGTTGTCTACTGCGATGCATCTACTGAAGGTTTAGGTTGTGTGCTTATGCAGAGAGGAAAAGTGATTGCTTATGCCTCTAGACAGTTGAAAACACACGAGGTCAACTATACCACACACGATTTGGAGCTTGGAGCCGTAGTTTTTGGATTAAAAATTTGGAGGCATTACCTTTACGGAACTAAGTGTACGATCTTTACTGATCATAAGAGCCTGCAACATATCTTTGACCAAAAAGACCTGAACATGAGACAAAGGCGATGGGTTGAACTACTCAGTGATTATGAGTGTGAAATCCGCTACCATCCCGGCAAGGCCAATGTGGTAGCAGATGCCCTTAGCCGAAAGGAGAATACCAGCAACAAAGTGAAGAGTCAGTCGATAACCATCCAGTCCAATCTACCCATGCAAATCCGAGAAGCTCAGCTCGAAGCCCTGAAACCGGAGAACATGACAACTGAAGCTTTGAGAGGAATGGAAAAGAAACTTGAGATCAGAAGTGACGGAGTCCAGTGTTTTATGGATCGAATCTGGATTCCCAAGTCTGGAGGATTAAGAGAGTTAGTCATGGAAGAAGCACATAGAACCAGATACTCTGTTCACCCGGGCTCTGACAAGATGTACTTAGATCTCAAGAAACAATATTGGTGGCCAAACATGAAAGCTGAGATAGCTACATTTGTGGGCAAGTGCTTGACTTGCGCCAAAGTCAAAATCGAACATCAGAAACCTTCAGGTCTGCTTCAACAACCCGAGATCCCCGAGTGGAAATGGGAGATGATTGCCATGGACTTCATCACCAAACTACCCAAGTGTTCTAGTGGGTGCGATACCATTTGGGTAATTGTCGATCATTTGACAAAATCCGCTCACTTCATTCCAATTAAAGAATCATACAAGATGGAAAGACTTGCGCGAATCTACATCCAGGAGGTAGTACGTCTACACGGTGTACCTGTATCCATTATCTCTGATCGAGATAGCAGGTTTACTTCCAGATTTTGGCAATCTCTTCAGAAAGCCCTTGGAACCCAACTAGACATGAGCACGACATACGATCCTCAAACTGACGGTCAAAGCGAGAGAACAATTCAAACTCTGGAGGACATGCTTAGGGCATGTGTCATTGACTTTGGAAAGTCGTGGGACGCACATCTACCATTGATCGAATTCTCATACCACAACAGTTACCACACCAGCATTAGGGCTGCCCCGTTCGAAGCTCTATACGGTCGCAAGTGCAGATCCCCTCTGTGCTGGGCCGAGGTAGGAGATACACAGTTAGCAAAGAGTCGAGTCCCCGACAGCGCACTTACCGGTCCTGAAATCATCCGTGAAACCACTGAGAAAATTATCCAAATCCGTGAACGACTAAAGGCCTCGCGCGATCGTCAAAAGAGTTACGCTGATAATCGTCGGAAACCCCTTGAATTCCAAGTTGGAGATCGGGTTCTGTTAAAAGTCTCGCCCTGGAAAGGCACTGTACGTTTCGGTAAACGTGGGAAACTTAATCCGAGGTACATTGGACCTTTTGAAATCGTCGCCAGAGTTGGTCCGGTAGCCTACAAACTTCAGTTACCTCACGAACTCAGTAACATTCATCCCGTCTTCCATGTTTCAAATCTCAAAAAGTGCCTATCCGATGAAACCCTAACAATTCCCTTAGACGAGATTGAGATCGATGAAAACCTCAACTTTGTGGAGGAACCAATTGAGATCATGGATCGAGAAGTCAAACGTACGAAACAGAGTCGCATCCCGTTGGTGAAGGTTCGCTGGAATGCCAAGCGAGGACCGGAGTTCACTTGGGAGCGAGAAGACTCGATGCAACAGAAATATCCACAACTCTTTTCTAATCCATGATTTGTATCTTGTCTTGTGTTTAAACTTTGAATTTCGGGACGAAATTCCCTCTAACGGGGGGATAATGTAACAACCCGAAATTTCATGTCACTTCTTGTACCACAACTTGTAATTCAAATCCGATCAACCCGACGTCATTTTCAATTTCATTTCTAATTTCTCCATTTCATTAAGTCATTAGTTTATATTGACCTAAAATGACTTAATGGGTGTTTTAATACATTTAGAAATCATTTTAACACCCAGCTTTAGTGATCGGAATATTTCTAGAAACTACCATATTGGGTTACGGTAACTCAATCGGGTACGACCAAAAACCTCAATTAACGTCGATATCGGGTAGAATTCTATCGCGTCCAATTCCCGAACATTATATAAACATGTTTAAGACTCCATTTGAAGCCTTTGGCCAAATTATCACTAAACATTTCCCACCTCTCTCCTAATCCAAGTTTAAGGGATCAAAACTCAAATTTAGGGCTTCTAATCTCAAAGGTACCTTCCTAGCCTTAACCTATAACATATTTGTCATCCAATTTCGAGTTTAAGTCATGAATTAGGCCTAACATTCATGAGTTTACGGCCATAGAACATTCATGGGCCGTAAACTCATATTTCAAGGGTTTTTAAGCCCTAAAACCCTTCCTTTGCAAAGTTGGACACTAGATATGACTTAAGGGATTAAAGGGAAGAAATTATAACATGTAGAACATGGATTTAGAGGGACAAAAGTGAGTTTACGGCCAAGGAGCATTCTTGGGCCGTAAACTCATATTCAAGGGGTATTTAAGCCATTTAACCCTTCCAAAACCTAGTTGAGACTTAGACATGAACCTTGGACTTGCTAATCTAGACTTGGAACACTTTAAACTTGATTTTTGTGTAACAAAGAAGAGTTTACGGCCAAGACACTCTCTTGGGCCGTAAACTCCTCTAAAAGAGTGATTTAAGGCCTTTAAACATGTTCAAATGCTTCCAAACTCAATATATGGCTTTGTGGTAAAATCTAGATGCATCTAAAAATGGTTTAAAGGATTAAAACACAACAAAAGTATGATTTATGGGAGTTTACGGCCTAAGAACATATTCTTGGCCGTAAACTCATAAAACAATGTTTATGAGGCATTAAACACACTCAAATGTCTTGTGTAAATTTCTAGAATCACATGTGAATGTTTTAAGCACCAAAAACTACTTTGTTCAATTGTAAAGGAGAGTTTACGGCCTTAGAACATACCTCTAGGCCGTAAACTCCAATAAATGTCCTAATTGATGTTCTAAATTCATAACAATGCTTAGAAAATTAGTTTGAATCACATGTGATTGCCCTAAATAGCTTAAATCAATTTTTCTTAGCCTTAGTGAGTTTACGGCCGTAAACTCTATGAGTGTGGCCGCAAACTCATGCTTTAAATGTGTTAAATCCATTCCAAGTGTTCCAAGGTGTCTAGATAATCATTCCTAGCAATCCCTAAGTTCATTTGAGTCCTTAAAACACCAAAACCTCACCCACATGAGTTTACGGCCGTAAACTCATGTATGTGGGTGTTCCATTGTTGTAAACTCTTTAAAATGTTTATTTATGGGGAGAAAACTCAAGTCCCAAGTCCCTAGTGTCATTACAAGTCCTTAAGCACCACCCGGATCACTCCAAACGCTCATTTTAAGGTGTTTAACCTCATTGGAGTGTAATGTTCCATATGATTAGTGAATGTATCCCTAATTGTATATATATGGACATTATTTCATTTTACATAGGGTCATCACGAGTAATCAAACCCCGAACCAACATCTAGCATTCAAATCCGACACGTTTCCGAGTCCGGTGAGTTCATACCCCTACCTTTTTCACTGTTTTTCACTGTTTTCAGGGGGGGAACACAAGCAAAGTACAAGGGTTTTCTTGTACTCAAAACTTATTTTTCGTGTGTGTGTTTCACATTTCTTATGCTTTTAATACTGATATACGTAACTGATAACCAGTAAATCATACAGTTCACTTAAACATCTAATTGTGAAATGGATTTTATAAATGGTTATGTTTTATATATATTTCACAAATGGTTTCCACATTTTATCAGTTAAAAGCATGACATTATAACACATAAACAATATAATTCGTACACTGTCTTGTCCTCGGTAACATTCCATAGAGATACGTGAATGGAGGATTATTCTATTATTACTAGTAAATTTGTTATTCCGTATGATTGGAGACACGTCCTCGGCGAACACTCCACAGAGATACGCGAGTGGAGGACTATACCCGTAACCAGAATCTCTGGGATTTAGAGAGCGTGACTTGAGTGTATAGATCTATACGGGGCTGGCTACCCCACACCCGGCTGCTAGCTACAGCCGAACCGAAATGGTTCAAGGGTGACGAAAGTCATAAGAATTATGGACTACTTATTGCCACAGGTTCAGTCTTTAGTATGGTTATGGAACTCGTAATTAGGATAACAGAGATTTACTTACAGTAATAATGAACCATATACTACATTTTACAGATAACCAGGAATTAGTTTATATCTTTTACATCTTTTACAAATAATAACCAACATTCAGGAAGGTATGGGACCTTCCTGGGGAAAACTTTGTACATAACCAGGTTTGACATAAAACATCTTTTACATTAGAAACCAACATACAGGAAAGCATGGGGCATTCCTGGGTTAATATTCACATAATTAGAAAAGTGTAACCAATTGTATATTATCACATCTTTTACAATAACTAACTATTCAGGAAAGTATGGGACTTTCCTGGGAATACACTGATACATTTTCAGAAACAGAAAGGAAATATAAACATTTTTACAAAACAAATCTACTTATGAACTCACCAGCTTTATGCTGATTTTCAAACCGCTTGTGTTCTCAGGTCATCTTTAGAACAGGTACCTGAAGATTTCTTTTGATTGGAAGATGGAGTACATGAAGATCCGTTTCTTTTGTCTATGTATACTATGTATTACAACTGTATAAACTTTACTTTTGAAATTAACTGTAAAACTTTAATATGTAATGTAATGGTTGTTCTACTTTACTTACTATGTGCATTGGATTTGATACTCAACGTGGAGTCAACCCCGAAAAAAAAACGTTTCCGCCTTTGGTTTTCGGGGTGTGACAATTATAGATGCTCGATTGTTCATAGTCGTCCCCCAGGGTGATGTAGCAGTAGCAGGAGCTGTGTTACCCTGTTGATTTCTTGAGGATCCTGCATTGTCAAAGTTTAGGATCCTTGGTTGTACAACTGTGGGCATTATTTCTTGGGATCTCTGAAATTCCGCCTTCATCCTCTCCAGTTCTCTAAGTAGTGTTCTATTGTGGTATTGCTGTTGAGTCATCCGTTTCATCATTTTCCTCATCCTAGCAAAGAGTTTAATAGTAGTGACTGGAGCAGTCGGATCCTGGAGTCCTAAAGATCCTAAACTTCCTTGTTTAGTGACCCGAGGGGTGTTTCTCTCAAAAGTATCATATGCTTTCCTCTGACCGGGGGGTCTACTTGGAGGAGGTGGTTGGTTTTTGGTTGGAGTGGAAGGAGCGGAGGATGAAGAAAGGATCGGTTGTGTAGACAAGATCTTTCAAGGATTTTGAACACCACAGCCCCACAATGGGCGCCAAATTTTTTTGGTCAAAAATTAAACAAGTATAAATCAACCAAATTGAATGAGAGGATGTGATGTTCGAATTTTGCAATAGAGAAAGGTAAAGAGAATGACATGATTGTTTACAAGGAAATCCCATGATCCTTGCTAGGATCTCTGGCACAAAACCTTGGGAAGTGATAATGATCACCTGCCTTGATGATTTTATTAATATAAAATGAGGATTACAGAGAGTATTTCAGCAAGAACAAGTGAAAAAGTTCGTAGTGCAAGCTAAGAGTAAGTAGAGTGTGTCATGTGCGAGATACTTGTGTCAATTTATAGTCTAAATTAGCTAACAAGATGTCCGATATTCCCGGGATCCTCTATGACCAGGTTTGTGAACGTTGTTTGACTTGGTATTCCAAGTCTTTAGCATAGTTGAGACGACTCTCTGTTGAGAATAAGTCTTCGCTTGACTATTTCTGTACATGGGTTAGTTAAGAACAAACCATAATGGTTATAAATGTTAGTAAATAATAATAATGGTAATAGTCAGAATAAGTCTTCGTTTTCTATGCTCTTTATATCCTAGGTGGAACAATGCTTTCTTTAGCAATCTTGAGCACCCCATGTAGATCCATGATACTCTTCTCCAAACCATTCATATAGTAGTTCATAGTGAACTACTTGTATGAACTAGTAAAAGAGTTAAGGATGACATCTGTAACATCCTGTTTCCTGCCATTTCTAGGCCATGGGCTGGAAGTTGATTATGTAAGGCTTGGGTCTTAAGGAGGCAAAGTTTAGGCCTTGTTGAAGGAGATAATGACAGCTAATAGATTTAACCCTTGAATTGTGTTGGGCCAAAGGGTAAAAAGAAAAAAGTCATAGGCTGGGTTCTTTCATGAAATATGATTTTTTTTTCGAGAAGTTTTTAGTCCATGATATTTAGATTATGTTGTGGGGCTCTTCAACACTCTTCTATGGATATAAAGAACATCGAAAACGAAGAAGTTAGGACGGTTTGAAGTTAAGAAGGTTTTGGGTTAATCCGCGTGCGTTGGGTGTACTAAGGCTAGGCAGGTCGTGGGGGATCAACCTGGTACGTTGGGCATACCAGGAGTACGATCGGCGTACACGATCAGACTCCAAACCATAATTTCAAGGTTTTGAGCCCTATTTAAGCTCCTTAACTCCCCCAAACCCTTTCCATTCTCAACCTCCACCCCTTCAATGTCCTCCCTTGAAACCCTACCCGAGTTTGAGCCTTGTGAGCAAAAAGATGGTGTTTTAAGTGCTTTGGAGTGTTCTTGGTAAATCTTGGAGAAGAAGGAGCTCATTGGAGAAGTATTGGTTGCATTGGATCTTGTAGATCCAGACCTTGTTCACCTTGATCTTTCTTCTAGAGGTATAAAGTTTGAATTTTGATGAGGCATTTGTTAGATTTAGCTAGTTTTGGGTGTTATGAGCTTTTGGTCACTTTAAGTGCATAAAGTTTAGATCTTGAAAGTTGGTGACCTTGTCATGGATAAAGTTAGAAACTTTATCTATCTAGACATCATATTGATTTAGATTTGAAGGTTAGAGACTTGGACTTAATGGATTATGTTGAAAAAGATTCACTTTTGGTCCCTTGGAGACATAAAGACTAGATCTTGGTTGTTTGGACCATTCTTATGGATAAAGTTGGAGACTTTATCAATTATGGAGTTATTAGGAACCATAAAAATGTGATCTTGCCCTTTCTATCCCTTCTATGCAAGAGTTATGATGTGTTAAATGGATTAATAAGTTAGGGTTTTGGCTTTTGGACATTTTCTATCCAGGGAAAGTCATAAAGGTAGAAGCTTTATCACTTAAATCAATGTTTTGAGTTTAGATCTGAGCTCTAGATAAAAGGTCTTACGTGATAAAGTACTTAATGGATAAGTAAGAACATGCCGCGTATGTTGGGCGTACTCAGTTGTCCTGGACTTTGAATTTTGTTGACTTCCGTTGACCGTTGACTTTTTGACCAAGTTTGACTTTGGGTCAAACTTGAGGATTTTGGACTATTGTTTAAGATTTTATCTGGTTCTGGTGTTAGTGGATTCACGAGAGCAAGCAATGCAGAAGGGAGCGTATTCCAGTGCTTCAAGGTTCTTAGATTTAGGTGAGTTTTCTTTACTGTACTTGTAAGTCGAAGGCACCAATGCCAACCCACAAGGTTATATATCCTGGTATATAGAATGTTGTTATGCTTTAGTGATCTGTTAGATATGTGTCCCGATATATATGATGTTGTTATGCTGTAATGATTTGTTAGATTTGTGTCCTAGTATATAGGATGGTGTTATGTTGTAGTGATTTGTTAGATCTGTGTTTTGGTATATAGGATGTTGCTATGTTGTAGTGATCTGTTATATCTATATCATGGTATATAGGATGTTGCTATGCGGTAGTGATATGTAGATCTTCCTGTTTCTCTGTTGAATGGTTATGTGTTTATCTGTTATGTATATGTTAACATGTGATGGCTTTAGGTTGAGGCTCTACTGCTATGCACGTGAGCAAATAAACTGGGGGTATTCCAGTCCGCTGACTGAGTGGACCCGAGGGTATTCCAATTCGATGATTGAGTGGACTCGTTGTATGTTGGCATTCTAGTTTGATGACTTAGTGGGACGAGACATTCTAGTCCGATGTATGGTTGGGTCGGGGGTTATCCAGCCAAACGACTGTGGACCCGTGGGTATTCCAGTCCGATGACTGAATGGACGCAACATGCTTTTTTGTATATGATATGTTATGTGGTGGTACTTTGGGGGAATTCACTAAGTTTCGTGCTTATAATTTCAGTTTTATGTTTAAGGTACTTCAGATGACCGGGACAAGGCGAAGGCTTGATCGTGCACATCATCCTGGAGTTTTTTGAGACTATCATTTTGGGATACTCTGATTTATGTTTATGACTTTTGGAAGCTATGGTTTGTAAATGCTTATGGTTTTGGATTGGTTTCAGAAAAGAAAAAAATTTACCATGATTTTCTGGATGTTATAAGCTGGTATCAGAGCGTTGGTTTAAGTGAATTGGATGAACATTCGTGTGAATCCAGACTCAAACTAAGGATCTATGAAAGTTTTCAAATTATTTTCAAAAATAACCAAGGAAGGATGAGATGTGTATGATTAACCGGAGCAAGAAATTATACTCCAAGTTACCACATTGTTACTTGTTTATGATTATTATGATAGAACTGCATGCTAGTGATAGGCTAAGAATCTTCAGGAATTGCATGATATAATTGCCTGATGTATGATGCCTGATAGCCTAGGAGGACTTCTTACATGTTAGATGAAATTGACATCATTACTGTAGTTTCTTAGTGTGTGCATCATAGTTTTACATAACAAAGATTCTATAGCCTAAGAATGTTTGATTTAACTTTATTTCCTATTATTATATGATAAAGGGCTTAGGGTAGACCATCAACAAACAACATTAGTTTTTCCTAATCATGTATAGATTCATCAACATCAAATGTTGGACCGGCATAAATAACAACCTTATCTTTATATGTAAAATCACCCCTTCTACAAGCCCATTGTAAGAAGGAACATGATTCAATGTCATAGGTAATAAATTAAAATTTAGGTTACCTCCAGCACCAAAAGACCGATTACCACTTGAATGATTTTCCCCTATAAATTGATTAATAACACTTTCCATAACATTATTAACAACAAACAGTTGTATTGTATTTAGAGGCATTGTAACATTTGTTGGAACCTATAAGTGAACCTCTAGCAATCTTAATTACCTCTGAAGATCCGAAGTAAATCAGTTTCCGAAATGAATAAGTTGGTGTCCGGAGTTGAAGCCTTGATCCGGAACTGATGATCTCCAGAATATTAAGATGTCCGGAAGAGAAGAAGATATTTTGAACTATATGAAGGCATTCCGGAATGGATGTTATGTCTGAAATGTTATCTTGTCTGAATCAGTGTTTTGTCCATGTGCATTTATCATATTTTTCATTTAGCTTGATTTAACTTGTCATAGGACTTAGTCTCTTTTGTCAAACTCGAATATTCAGAGTGTCAGATGTAACTCTTTTATCTAGTCCTATGTATGTAATCAGTTAGTACCATGTATATTGTTCTCCTATTTATAGGAGCTTTCAATGTTAAATCAAATGATGGATCATTCAAACATATCTAGCAATATTCCATTTTAATTCACTTTCTCTCAAAAAACATTCTTCTTGTTCTTCATTTATTGTCTTTACCTTGATCATCTTCCTCACTCTTCATTAATATCTTAAATACTTTGTTGATTACATTAACTCAGACTTAACTGGTCTTGCCATACTTGACTGTTACATTCATTCGCAAGTAGACATTGATCTTACGCATCAGAACCTCCTTGTTCTCACAATTGGTATCAGAGCTTACGTGGTTCTCCTTTGAATCCATAAGATCATATTATAGCTAGTTTGAAATTACCTTCGTATTTCAACCATTTTTGTGTTTACGATAAAATTTCTTCTATATACCACTTTTGCTTAAAGATATCTTAACTTCAATGGCTGCTTCTAATCCTCAAAAAATGTATTTAATGCAAATCGAAAATAGCATGGGTTGCCCTACTCATTCCCCACTGCTAGTTGTTGAAGAATATGATCATTGGAAAGTAAAAATGGAAAGATTTTTATTGGCTTAAGAGAAAGGTGAAGCTATCTGGAAATCTGTCAAACAAGGACCCCATGTTTTAGTTAGAACAACAGTTAGAGATGTTGGTACTCAACTCATGGGTCAAGATGAACAATGCCCAAATCCTCTCACTATTGACGATATTGAGAAGTTTCATGCTGATCAAGTAGCATTCTCTGAAATGGTATTTGGTGCTCCACCATCTCTCTTTGACCACATCAAGATGTGTAATTTTGCCAAAGAAATTTGGGACACTCTTCAAGATTTGATCGAAGGTTCTGAAAATATGAAAGACAAGCGTCTGACATCTGTTGTAAACGAGTTTGACACCTTTACAACAACTCCTGGTGAATCAGTTGCCTCAGCCTCTAACCGATACCGAATTGTAGTCAACAATATGACTGCTCATGGGATTGTCCAAACTCCTTTGGAGTACAATCTCAAGTTCATAAATAGCATTGGTAAAGGATGGGGAAACGTGAAGTCCTGTCTTCAAAGCAATGGATCTTTGAAGAAGTTGAAGCTCTACCAACTATTTGATGAACTACAAGGTCATGAATTGAACGTTGCTAATACATTAAGAGAACTCTCCGGAGGCCCCCTTTCTCTTGTTAGTTCTTTTGAACCATTAGTTCCTAACCCATCTATCTCAGACCCTCTTAAACCCATTATTCCACCTGTTCAGCCATCCTTACCGATTTTATCCACTCAAAGCTATTCTAATGATGGTGCTCTCGATTCTGAAGCCATGGACTCCGAACTACATTTTCAGCAGGAGTTCGCACTACTCTCCATGAAATATAAACATCCATTTAATCCATCTCACAAAACTTATCAAAATCGCTTTAATGCTCCTCATCAATACAATCCTCAATCATAATCTGCTCCGCATCAACAAACCACCTCAGAAAACCCTCCAGCCTACAAACCAAACATCTTCAAACCCAATTCCACTCTGGAACCTCAACAGATTCCGAAAATAGACAAATCCAAAATTGTGTGTCATAAGTGTGGACATGAAAATCATTTTGAAAAAGATTGTCTGGCTGATATTCCGCAAAAACTAAAAATCAAAGATTCTGCTTACTATGCCCGAAAAGCACAAGAATTGTCTGAAGGTGAGAAGGAATTTGTCACAATTGTGTCTAGAGATGTGGAAGGATATTGGTCATCCGGAGATGATGATGATATGATTGTTAGAAGAAACATGTGTTTGACGACGAGACAAACCATTAAGTGTGATGAAGGCTATTGGTCTTCAGGGTCAGAAGATGAAGATGAAGAAAATGTTGCTGAACCAAACTACTGCTACATGGCCACCAACGATCCACCATGTCGAAGCATCGTTCGGCAGGTAACATCTCTGATTACTGATAATAATTATGATATGAATCTTTGTGAATCTTATCTGACCCAGATCCAGATAGATATGAACACCATCTTTAGAGCCTATGAGTCAGCCATAGAAGCCAGTGAGAATAAGGACTAGGAATTGAGTCGTCTTAGGTTTTGTTTTGAGGATAATAAATTAAAAATAGAGTCTTTAGAGCATGAACTTGTTATGTCTCAAGATGAATGTATCATTCTCAAAGACAAATGTGAAATCACTTATTCAGAAAGAAATGTTTTGATTTCAGATAATAAACGTCTTAATGCCAAAATTGATCCTTTGCATAATTCTATTGACTTGCTCGGAGCAAATCAAAGGATGACACATACTTTTGTCATCCTTGGTCGAAAGCTCCTAATCTCAGAAGTGAGTTTCCAAAACCAATAGTTAGTCCCTTGAAGGAGTTACAAAACCTAACTTTTATGGGAGATGTTTCGAATCGTAAAGATTCAAATACTCCTATTTCTCATTTATCACCCCTTCCTAAGACATCCGAACAATTTGCATCTTTGATTCTTAAGTTTATGCCCTTAGTTGTCAAGTGTCCTGATTCCATGCTACTTCTGCCTCTAAAAAACCTGGACCTGAATCGGACCACAGAATTCCACCATAGTGTTTCAAATTTTGTAGATCATGTTCCAAAACACAATCCTCCTAACAACTGTGTTGTTGAGGAAATTCCTCCTATGACAACTGAACCTGTTACTTTTGAGTTTGCATGGGCACCCTTAGATCATAACTGTTAAACTACAAGTCATGTCTCCTCTGATTCTTGTGAATCAAACTCGTTGTTTATCTCTAAAACAACCTTGGTACCCTTCAAGCCTAAGTTTGGCAATCCTTCAAATGGTCAAACTTCCAAGTCAGCATCTGACCAAAGAAAGAAACCTTCCTTGAACCGAAAAGATGTCATTAGTCCTAAACAAGAAGCTAAAAAATGCTTTTAAAAAGGAAGTTCAGTCAAGACAAAATTCTAGATTCTTAGAGAACTCCAAAAAGAGTGTATCTTGAAATTCACTTTCATCAACCCATAGTCAAAATTCCTTCACTCCTACTAAGATCCTTAAGAGACCTTCAAATCCTTCAAATTCTGTAGAACAAAAGAAACTGGTCAGTCCCAATCGGGAAAAGTCAAGTGTAAGCACCACATCTGTTCGAAACATCTCTCCCCATACTGTTTCATCTATTTTGATTGCAAAATCCGATGAAACAATTTTCAAACCATGTCTCTCAAAATCAAATGTGCCATCAAGCCAAAAAAAAGTATTAAGAAAAAAAAATTTCAAAATCTTCAAAAGAAAACCTTGTGTAATAAGTTAGAACTCGCATTGATGAAATAATCACTCCGGTAGACAAGGTAGTTCCCACTACTCCGGAAGTCAAAAGTCCGAAGAAAGTTGTTCCGAACTCTCCTATCACTGAATATGACTACTGGATAGATGAAAGAACCATTTCATTCTGTTTATTTCCTAAGGAATCTCGAAACAAATCTTCCAAACCATCTGTTGCTCTAAAGTCACTACCAAAATCCAAAACCCATGACTTTGTCACAAAACCTAACTTAGAGCCTAAAATCTCCACATCTCACTAATTTTTGCAGGCACTTTGTGCTACGGAGCAAGAGACAATATGGTATATTGATAGTGCTTGCTCCATGCATTACGGGGCAAAAATAATTTCTGCGATATATAAAACTCTCTCCAAATGCTGGTTACATGACATATGGGAACAACTCCAACTCACAAATTCGTGGTTATGGAATCCTCACCAATGGAAACTTCTCTATTTCAAATGTAGCCTTCATAGTTGACCTGAAGCACAATCTAATAATTGTAGCTCAACTTACTGACTCAAATCGGCGTGTTGAATTTTGCAAGAAATGTAGCTACGTATTGTCCGAAAGCATAAAAGAATGCTTGATTAAGTCAAACCGCAACAAGAACATGTACCCACTCGACATCAACATGATCATTGGCAAACCTCAATTGTGTCTTCTTTCAAAAGCCGTTCCTGACGTCAGCTGGTTACGGAATTGAAGACTTGCTCATCTAAACTTTTGCTACATGAATGATCTTGTGTCTGGTGAAATGGTGAGAGGAGTACCGCTCCTCTAGTTCGAAAATGATCATTTGTGTCCAACATGTGAGTGTAGTAAGCAGTCGGAGAAGGGTCATCCTGTCATCATTGAAAAATAAATCTCAGAACCATTGGAACTTTTTCACATTGATTTATGTGGACCCTTGTGACAACCCGATATTTCAACTCTATGTAATGACCTAAAAAGTCAAGTATAGTAACCACTTTTGATATAAGGAAATAAACTTCGAAAATAAAATGTCCAAAAAGCCAAAATTAATTACCTACTACGTTAGATGACATTAAACCGTGATCGTACTTAAAAAGAACGCCAAAATCTGACTTCGTATAAAGAAGTTATGATTTTTCCAAGTTCGGCTTAGTGACAGACAGCTAAAAACTCGAAACGAAGATCGAGCGACTTTTGGCCGGAATGACCCAAATGAGAATCGAAGGTCTCGACAATGGTTTTGCCCCGGTAAAAAGTCTGGCAAAAACAAATGTCAGATAATGAAGTTATGAATTTCTAACAAAATTTTCTTACCGTGACCTGTTAAAAACAAATAATAAAAATAATTTGAAAATTTGCCGACGGAATCTAAACAAAAGTTGTAGAGCGTAGTCTCACCTACGCGTGGATATAAAGAATGTCGAAAACGGAGTTCGTATGAAGAAGATATGAATTTTTGAAGTTTATTAAATAATTAAAATATAAATTTTATTATTTAACCTTGGTATTTTCCGAAGGAGGAGTCACCAGGACGATCTGAGTTACGCCCAGCGTATGCTCGTACGCCCAGCGTACTCGAGGACTAGGCCTCGGATCGTCCACATCGCCCCTATGCGAGGCACTCGCTATGCCCCGTCCCATCCGAAGGTCCGAGGTAGTCGAGGAAGCGGTCACGCATGACGCACGCGTACGCCCAACGTACCGAGGCGGTTCCCAGCCCCTATAAAAGGGATGCGAGGGTTCCGAAGAAAAGGGCCAATTCCTCTCATGTTTCTTGCGTTTTTGCCTCGTTTTCCGTGCACGTACTATCCCAAAGTCCCGGTTTCCTTGCTCAAGTCTCGAAGGTCGTTTGTGCTCCCGATATTCCCGAGAATCCCGAGAAAATCCGCTTTCTCGAGTCGAAATTCTGCTCGGTTTTCATCTCGCCTTTTTCGATCTTTCAAGTGAGTTCATACCCATATAATCCACACTTTTAAATGTTTTATAAATGCTTTTATATGCTTTTAAGGGGGGAAATACAAGTAAATCGCACGATTATTATCGTGTGTTATATAAAGTTTCATTATAGATTTTTTTATCAACGGAATCATATGTGATTTATAACTATTATAGGGAAACTTTCATTTGCAAAATATATCATGATAACATCCTATCTTTTGAAATGAAAAATGTAGCTATATATGTATAAATCAAACACTCTGTTTATATTGTATGTATATGTGTCCATCTTAGACACTATAAAAATTATACTTTTCATAACAAGTGAACATTTTACTAGGGATTACTATACAAACGAGACACACTTAAAGAAAACTATAATAGGTATAGTTTTACGAGAACATTACGAACTTTTACATACTAGAAACACTATTTTCAAGAAGTCACTTTCACGTACAAGAAGAAAAGAATATTTTTACACGTAAATCTATTTTTATACTAAGTTTTTTGAGACACTAACTTCACGTACGTTCGAGTGCACATTTCAAGTCCTGTATTATATACCAGAATCCCTTGGAGGGGAGCATGGTGCTTGTGTATAGATCTATACGGGCTTGACAACCCCACGCCCTGACTGTTAGCTACAGTACACCATTTGGGGTGACAAACGTCAGAACATTCTAACGCCTGAAGAACGTTGCATATAGGCATTCCTAGTCAATAGCATGGTTATAAAAACTCACATGGGGTATTAAAAATACACTGATTTACAGGGTTTTTCAGACGTATTGGAAATTTTATACGTACATACATTTTCTAGAAACAAACATTGGTCTTGATAGAAGGCTACATTTATGCTAGTAGAAAATATGGGATTTTCTAGGAACAAACAAACAAAAACAAAACATTTCATTTCATACAAACGTTGTCATTTAATACTTATGAAACTCACCAGCTTAAATGCTGATCTACTCTTTCAAAACTACTTGTATGTCCCAGGGATTCAGTAATTACAGGTAACAAACAACTTTTGAAGAAGGGACGCTGCGGCGCCAGTTTAAATTCATATTTTGGCATCATATTGTAATTGGTTCCGAACATGTACCTTTTAACAATGTAAACTTTCAATAATATATATGATGGTTGTATTGCTTTCTTTACTACGTATTCATTTGTTACGCTACCACATGAAGTCATCCGCCCCCGAACGTTTCCGTCGTTCCGGTTTGGGGGTGTGATAGATTGGTATCAGAGCAATGTTTATAGTGAACTAAGTATATCGAACCACAATAGATATACAAACTATAAATGCTTAAGGGACTAATACTCTATGACAAAACATTTTTTTGTTTTACGCCTAAGCCGCGTTTCATTTAACTTAAATTGTTAGTTCATTTAAGTACAAATACATGCATACAACAACTTATTTTCATGATTATAACTATACAAGAAGTATTTAGACAAGTTGGACACTACGATTAAGACTCGATATATGTAATCAGATTTGGGACAAGTATAGCATGATCAACTATATTTGTCCAAGATCGGACCAATGTATATCGAGGAATGCTCGTAGTGAGCAATAAGTCAAAACTTACCAAAACATCACGAGAATCAAACACAAGAATTTAAATACTATAGGAGTATTTATTACAAAGAATAACTTAACATACATGTTTAGTCTTACATGTTCCAAACATTATTCGATTCTTATAACCGTATTTTCGTACAGTCAAATGGCTGGATTTCATTACCCGGCGACCCCTACTATCCCAACCAAGGCAACGGGGGATGGATTGAAGTGGATCCCGAAGAGGGCGAAGAACCCATAAAATTGGATGAAGAGGATGACTCCGATACCGACTCCGAGCCGGAAGTAATCAACCCACCACCTGCACAACCTCCCGTCTTCATGAGAAACTTTCAAGGACCGACTCCCGTCTGGGGAAGTCACCTCCACCATTGGAGCCAACAACAAAGTCTACGCCCTCCCTACGGCATGTGCCGAGACTTCTACAATGTCCGCGGCAGACGTTCAGCCGATCGGGCACTCCCAGTCATGGTGGGCAAACTAGCCAACCAGTCCTACCAATCCGGAGTTCAAGCTAGTCGAATTCGGGAAGTCAACGTGGAAGTACAGGTTCACACTTCCGACATCCGTAGGCTGGACAGAGCTCAGGACAATGCCCAACTCCAAACTGAGGCATTCCAAGCGCAAATGATTGCAGCCCTCTCCGAATTGAGGGAACAACAAGCCGCCTTCGACAGGCATCTTATGGAATCAAACCAATCAGATGTGAAGTCAAGCTCCAAGCACAACCTATGACGCAAGTAGTGCTTGCCAAAATCCCAAATTTTGTTATAAATTAGGACCTCGGCTAAAAGTTTTATTTTCTTTAACTTTGTAACCGGAGACCCTTATAGGGGTTAAATTTTCATGATTGCTGTATCAACTATTATATTAATATAATTGGCATGCTATTACTACTACATTGAGTATTTCGTTCAATCCTTAAAATGTTACGGAGAAACCATATGCTTGTTTCATATATTCGGTCTTACGAATAACTTTCATTCTTCTATCTTTGAGACTCATACTATCATCTGTGGTTGAACTATAACGATTTAGTTCATGAGACACATTCATTTTCTATGCTATGGAATTCTTATCTTTATCTTTTCAACCTATAGTTGAAGGATGCCTCCGCATAGAAACCCGAGACGAAACAACGGTGGGGAAGCACCTCTACCACCACTGCCTCCACCTCCTAAATTTGATGTTGCCATGTTCCAAGCAGCAGTCACCGCAGCTGTAGCGGCTGCCATGTTACAGATCAATACCCCTGTTACTACTGGCTCGAGAACTGGCACACTTCCTTCCAACCATGGCGAGAGTCATGGGCAACCCCGAGAATGCACCTATAAGGACTTTACAAACGTCAAACCCCGGATGTTTAATGGAACTGGTGGTGTGATGATTCTAAGGCAGTGGATCGAAAGGACAGAATCAGTCTTTGAAATCTGCTCCTGTCCCGAGCACAGCAAGGTCAAGTTTGCAACCTACACGCTTACCGATAGAGCTTTAACTTGGTGGAATGGCCACGTTAAGGTACTTACTCTGATAGTGGCGAATTCAATAAGCTGGGAGAGCTTAAAAATCATGTTGATGAGAGAGTACTGTCCACAAGGAGAGATTCAAAAACTCGAGCACGAACTTTGGACTCTTGAAATGATTGGTACCGACATAGCAACGTATACCAACAGATTCTGCGATCTGGCAATCCTTTGCCCAGATATGATTGCTCCTGAGAGCAAGAAAATAGAGAGATACATTTGGGGACTATCGCCCCAAATTCAGTTGAGTGTGTTAGCTTCAAAACCTGACACTTTTGAAAGTGCCAAAGAGCTGGCACAATCTCTTATTGATCACGGAAGTCATCAGAACTCGACAATTTCTACACCAGAACCACAAAAGGGAAACAACAACAACAATAACAGGAAGAGAGGATGGAATGAAGGGAAGGGTGAGTCTTCCCAAGAATCCTCGAAGAAACAACAACTAGTTACACTGAATGTTGCTACTGTACCTACTACCGTTCCTACAAATCCATACCCAACAAAGCCTTATGTGGGTAACATTCCAAAGTGCACCAAATGCACTTACCACCACAATGGACCTTGTCGGGAAATGCAGTGCTCCAACTACAATAGAAAGGGACACACTGTCCGTTTCTGCAGAGCCCCCGTAAAGCCGATCACTCAAGTTCCCAACGCTGGTGTAGGCCAAGCTTGCTACGGTTGTGGCGAGGTGGGCCACTACAAGAGAAACTGCCCTAAGGCAGCGAATACCGGCGGGGTGGGACGAGCATTGGCTATAGGCCACGAAGAAGCTGTAGCTGATCCTGCAGTAGTTGTTGGTACGTTTCTTCTCGATAATTCATATGCATGCATACTATTCGATAGTGGAGCGGAGAGAAGCTTCGTGAGTCAAAACTTTATTCACTTACTTAAACATAAACCTACCATGTTAGAAAAATCATTCACTATAGAAATGGCAAACCGAAAAACAGAAAATACTAACTGCATATACATGGGTTGTGCATTAACTTTAGATGGTCATTCTTTCCCAATCGACCTCATACCGGTCCAAATTAAAAGTTTCGACGTCATAGTCGGCATGGATTGGTTAAGTCTTCTTCGCGCCGACATCTTGTGCTTTGAAAAAGCAGTTCGTCTTAATCTCCCTAACGACGAAGCGTTAGTGATTTATGGCGACAAATCCAGTACAAACCTTCGCATCATTTCATGCACCCAAGCTCGAAAGTGTTTGCGGAAGGATTATCATGCATTTCTTGCACACATCGCCGATACGAGTCAGGAAGTAAAGGACATTAAGAGCATTCCAGAAGTATGCAACTTTCCTGATATCTTTCCAGAAGAACTACCGGGATTACCACCGTAACGTCAAGTCGACTTTAGAATCGACTTAGTTTGAGGGGCTACCCCAGTAGCAAAATCGCCTTATCATCTGGCACCAGTAGAGATGCAAGAACTTTCCAGTCAGCTTAACGAACTCCACTAAAAGGGATTTATTAGACCAAGCTTCTAACCTTGGGGAGCACCGGTCTTGTTTGTAAAGAAGAAAGACGGATCGTTCCGTATGTGCATTGACTACACGGAACTGAACAAACTTGCTGTCAAAAATCGTTATCCTCTGCCCTGCATTGACGACCTATTTGGTCAACTTCAAGGAGCACACTACTTCTCGAAGATAGATCTACGATCCAAATATCACCAATTACGCATACTAGAAGAGGATATTCCCAAGACAGCCTTCCGAACCCGTTATGGACACTACAAAATTGTAGTGATGCCGTTCGGATTAACCAACGCACCAGCAGTATTCATGGACCTAATGAATAGGGTGTGCCATCCTTACTTGTATCAGTTCGTCATCGTCTTCATTGATGATATACTTATCTACTCCCGAAGTAAGGAAAAGCATAGTCAGCACCTACGAAAAGTCTTAGAAACCTTATGTTCGGAGAAGCTATATGCGAAGTTCTCTAAATGGGAATTTTAGATTCAAAGAGTCGAATTTTTGGGCCACGTTGTTCGCGAGAAGGGGATACATGTGGAACCCTCCAAAATTAAGGCCATTGAGAACTGGTCGGCACCAAAGACGCCTACAGAGATTCGTTAGTTTCTAGGTATCGCTGGCTACTATCGCAGATTCATAAAGAACTTCTTTAGCATTGCGAAAGCTCTTACTACACTAACCCAGAAAGGCGTGGCCTTTGACTGGGAAGCAAAACAAGAGAAGGCATTCCAAACACTGAAACAGGCCTTGTGCACCGCACCGATACTATCCCTCCCCGAAGGGACAGAAGATTTTGTAGTGTATTGCAATGCATCCAATCAAGGACTTGGTTGTATTCTTATGCAAAGAGGGAAGGTTATTGCCTATGCCTCCCGCCAGCTTAAGATACACGAAGTAAACTATACAACACACAATCTTGAGTTAGGAGCGGTGGTTTTTGCTCTGAAGATCTGGAGACACTACCTGTACGGAACAAAGAGTACTATCTTCACCGACCACAAGAGCCTTCAACACATTTTTGATCACAAGGAGCTCAACATGCGACAACGACGATGGGTCGAACTACTCAATGACTACGAATGTGAAATTCGTTATCAACCTGGCAAGGAGAATGTGGTAGCTGACGCCCTCAGTCGAAAAGAATACACTGGTCGGAGAGTCAAATCTCTGACTATGACTATCCATTCCCACTTATCCACACAAATTAAGGAGTCTCAACTGGAAGCTTTGCAACCTGAAAATGTGGCGGGTGAATCCTTGAGAGGAATGGAAAAGAATCTAGAAATCAAGGGTGGCGGAGCATATTATCTCATGGACCGTATCTGGACACCGAAACATGGTGGTTTTAGAGACATAGTCATGGCTGAAGCACACAACACGAGGTATTCCATTCACCCAGGTTCAGATAAAATGTATCTGGATCTTAAGAAACTGTACTTGTGGCCTAACATGAAAGCGGAAATTGCTACCTTCGTAAGTAAATGCCTTACTTGCGCTAAGGTTAAGGTCGAGTATCAGAAACCTTCAGGATTACTACAACAACCGGAGATACCGGAATGGAAATGGGAACGGATTACTATGGACTTCATAACCAAGTTGCCCAAGACGACGCATGAACTTGATACCATATGGTTCATTGTCAACAGATTGACCAAATCCTCGCATTTTCTACCAATCAAGGAGACTGACAAGATGGAAAGGCTTACAAGAACTTACATAAGGGAAAGAGTGCGACTGCATGGTGTTCCAGTATCCATTATCTCCGATAGAGATAGTAGATTCACTTCAAGGTTCTGGCAGTCACTACAAAGTTCCCTGGGGACTAGGCTAGACATGAGTACAGCCTACTATCCACAAACAGATGGGCAATGTGAGAGAACAATACAGAATTTGGAAGATATGTTGAGAGCTTGTGTGATTGACTTTGGAAAGGCATGAGATATCCATTTACCCCTTGTCGAATTTTCATACAACAATAGTTATCATACGAGCATAAAGGCTGCTCCATTTAAAGCCCTCTATGGTTGTAATTGCAGGTCCCTTCTATGCTGGGCTGAAGTTGGCGACACACAGGTAGCTAAAGGACGAGTTCCTAAAAGCAATCACACCGGTTTGGAAATAATACGAGTAACGACCGAGAAGATCGTTCAGATTCATGAACGATTGAAAGCCTCTAGAGACCGACAGAAAAGCTACGCTGACCAAAGGAGGAAACCGTTGGAATTCCAGATAGGAGACCGTGTTCTATTGAAGGTCTCATCGTGGAAAGGCTTAATATGCTTTGGAAAGCGTGGGAAGCTAAATCCAAGATACGTAGGGCCTTTCGAGATTCTCGCCAGAATCGGCCCAGTAGCTTACAAGCTTAATCTACCACGTGAACTTAGTAACATACATCCAACCTTCGACGTCTCGAACTTGAAAAAGTGTCTGTCCGATGAGACTCTTGTTATTCCACTCGACGAAATCGAGATCAACGAGAGCCTCAACTTTGTGGAAGAACCAGTAGAAATCATGGACCGAGAGGTCAAACAAACGAAACAAAGTCGCATACCCATCGTGAAGGTTCACTGGAACGCCAAGCGAGGACCTGAATTTACATGGGAACGCAAAGATCAGATGAAACAAAAGTACCCTCATCTTTTTCTCTGATTCACAAGTGTCTTTCTTACTTTAAATTTCGGGACGAAATTCCCTCTAACGGGGGGATGATGTGACAACCCGATATTTCAACTCTATGTAATGACCTAAAAAGTCAAGTATAGTAACCACTTTTGATATAAGGAAATAAACTTCGAAAATAAAATGTCCAAAAATCTCAAATTAATTACCTACTACGTTAGATGACATTAAACCGTGATTGTACGTAAAAAGAACGCCCAAATCTGACTTCGTATAAAGAAGTTATGATTTTTCCAAGTTCGGCTTAGCGACAGACAGCTAAAAAATCGAAACGGAGATCGAGCGACTTTTGGCCGGAATGACCCAAATGAGAATCGAAGGTCTCGACAACGGTTTTGCAACTGTAAAAAGTCTGGCAAAAACAGACGTCAGATAATGAAGTTATGAATTTCTAACGAAATTTTCTTACCGCGACCTTTTAATAATAAATAATAAAAATAATTTCAAATTTTGCCGACGGAATCTAAACGAAAGTTGTAGAGCGTAGTCTCACCTACGCGTGGATATAAAGAACGTCGAAAACAGAGTTCGTATGAAAAAGACATGAATTTTTGAAGTTTAATAAATAATTAAAATATAAATTTTATTATTTAACCTTGGTATTATCCGAAGGAGGGGTCACCAGGTCGATCCGAGTTACGCCCAGCGTACTCAAGGAGTAGGCCTCGGATCGTCCACGTCGCCCCTATGCGAGGCTATGACCCGTCCCATCCGAAGGTTCAAGGCAGTCGAGGAAGCGGTCACGCATGACGCACGCGTACGCCCAGCGTACCGAGGCGGTTCCCACCCCCTATAAAAGGGATGAGAGGGTTCCAAAGAAAAGGGCCAATTCCTCTCATCTTTCTTGCGTTTTTGCCTCGTTTTCCGTGCACGTACTATCCCAAAGCCCCGGTTTCCTTGCTCAAGTCCCGAAGGTCGTTTGTGCTCCTAAGATTCCCGAGAAAATCCGCTTTCTCGAGTCGAAATTCTGCTCGGTTTTCATCTCGCCTTTTTCGATCTTTCAAGTGAGTTCATACCCTTATAATCCACACTTTTAAAAGTTTTATAAATGCTTTTATATGCTTTTAAGGGGGGGAATACAAGTAAAACACACGATTATTATCGTGTGTTATATAAAGTTTCATTATACACTTTTTATCAACGGAATCATATGTGATTTATAATTATTATAGGGAAACTTTTATATGCTAAATATATAACGATAACATCATATCTTTTGAAATGAAAAATATAGTTATATATGTATAAATCAAACACTCTGTTTATACTATATGTATATGTGTCCATCTTAGACACTATAAAAATTATACTTTTCATAACAAGTGAGCATTTTACTAGGGATTACTATACAAACGAGACACACCTAAAGAAAACTATAATAGGTATATTTTTACGAGAACATTACGAACTTTTACATACTAGAAACACTATTTTCAAGAAGTCACTTTCACGTACAAGAAGAAAAGAACATTTTTACACGTAAATATGTTTTTATACTAAGTTTTGTGAGACATTAACTCCACGTACGTTCGAGTACACATTTCAAGTCCTGTATTGTCACACCCCAAAACCGGAACGGCGGAAACGTTCGGGGGTGGAGGACGTCATGTCAAGTATCACGAGATATGTATATGGTAAGCAAGTAAAGAACAACCATTTCATATAGAAAGAAAGTGTTTACAATGTATGTGTTCACAAAACATAGAAGTCATAAACAGATAACAAAACAAGACTTGAAGCTATAATGCTCCATCTTCTGAAGTCCCAACACGAAGACCTGTCTAATAGTCTCCTGAGAATACAAGTTATTTGAAAGAGTTGATCAGCAATTAAGCTGGTGAGTTCATAAGATTTTAGTGACGTGAGTAAGCTGTAAAATGTGGAAAAAGTATATGTAAAAGTGATGTAAGTTGTAAGTTCTGTTTAGAAATGATCGCCTGTTCCTCTAGAAAATCCTATATTTCCTACTTTAATGGAAGTTAAGTAAAATGACACTACAAGCCTTTCTATGCGTACTAAGTGGGTACAAGTTATATATACTTGGAGTAAACAAACAATCGATTGTGCGCATCTGCCCTCAACTTACAACCCAACAGGGTACAGTGAGTAAGGCGGATAGCACACATTCCATTGGTTGTTAGATCGTTGTCGTATGCAACCATGGTGTATTCACTTGTTACTCATGGAGTTATTTGTAATGGTTCCTTTATATCTAATGGAGAGTTCCTTTTAAGAAAACCTATATTTCTTATAATAAAATATTGACTATGGTGATTACTTTTATAATAGCTTTGTTTATACTGCTACATATAATTTGATATCGGGTAGATAGTAGATTGGGTGACCTCGGTGTAAGCCCACATCCAACGGGAACATGACATACAGCGAAGAGCACACATCCTACTAGCTGTCGGATACTAGTCTTATATACAAACATCGTGTATAAACTAAGGTATTATAGAGTTAACTCACTTAAAGTCTTTAAGACTGTACTGGCTTAATAAAATGGGTTAAGCCCTGAACTGGGAAATCGCTAGTTTTGTATATCAAAAGTACTAACTTTGAAACGAAAGTTTTGTACTAGGAAAAACTGTGCATTGACCCTGTGTCCTATGACCTGATCCATACCTGGTACCCTTATCACGACTTAATGTATACTAAGTATACATATATATAGATTCGGGTAGATAATAGATTGGGTGACCTCAGTGTAAGCCTACATCCAACGGGAACAAGACGTACAGCGAAGAACACACATCCTATTAGCTGTCGGCATCTACTTAACATATATGTATCCTATAGTGTATACATTACGGAATCATAAGGTTAGCATCATGGTCCTAACTTTTAAGAGTAGCCTTCTACCAAGACTCGATTGAAAGCAGTCTTCTACCAAGACTCTACTGTTATGAAAGCAGTCTTCTAGCAAGACTCTACTGTTCCTTTGTCAACTGTAAAGTACATTCTCCCTAGTTTATAACCTACCTCAATTAGAGAATAGATCAACCTTCAAGTGTTACCGACACCTTATGAAAGTAATGGGAGAAAGTGAGTACCTTGATGTCGTTTATAATGACATACGGAGGTACTATCAGCCTAAAAACATATGTGTGTTTTATTACAGTCATAATTGATGGGTTTTGAGCATTCTAACACTTCCTAAGTGTACATGCAACCCTAATAAACCTTGGATCTATGTTTGTCTAAGATACATGCAAATAATTATTTTTCCAAGGCTTATATCCTAACTAGCATGGCATGGGGAACTTGAATCAAATAAAGCTAGTAGAAACACTTACCTTGTAGTTGTAGTTGATTCCTTGGAGTTTTAGAGCCTAGCACCAATAATGTGGATGCCTCAAATGAAAGTCACAAATCACCACAAACTTGGAACTTTGAGAGAATAGTCACACTTCTCTTGAAATCGGCCCTCACCTCAACATGTGTCAACTAGTGTGATTTCAAGAGCCAAAGCCTCCTTTATATAGTGTGGTGGATTAGGGTTACATCCATGTAAACCCTAATACCCATGTCTCTTCATTTCCATGAGATCCATGGGTTAAAGCTCCATGGAGTATCCATGGACTTCTCCATCCAAGCCTAGCCCATTCCAAATAAGGATAAGGCCACACTATATAAATATAGAAGCCCATATTTAATTAGTAATATCTTTGATCACTAAATTAATCCTAGATTAATTATAGATCACTACTAATTAAATAACATGATCTTATATTAATATATTAGAACTTATAATATATTAATAAATCATAACTTGTACTATTCTCAAATATTATCCATAAATTGTTCGGGTGAAGTGCAACCCAAATGGACCATGCCGGGTCGGGTCAAGTATATACCAAATATAGTTATGGACTTAGACACTATATCCAACAGTCTCCCACTTGGATAAGTCTAGTAACTATATTTGCAAGTATAACTTCAGGAACCGATCAGCAATCGTAGCTCTTTAAACTCCGTTGAACTAGAACGCGCCATTTAGATAAGTGATCATATAATCCTCTGTTCTAGATATCAGCCGGACAAATACATGGAACATTTTCTTGCTTATTGTCCAGCATTTGTTTCCCGATTTCTGATTTGTTTGACATAGAACTCAACTGAACACATCAATTTAGTTCTGACCGGGCCCGGTACATAGGTCAAAACAAAATCATCGAGGGGCCCATATATCAGCTTCTAATCCAAGAAGGAACAGATAAACTTCGACTCATATGTTTGTTCTACCACTCATTGAATTACACACAAAAGCACGTTTTATAACATCGAGTTACCAATGCGTTTACGTACGATCAATGCATAACCAACCCGTAAGTAACAAATCATATCTCTAGGTTTGAAGACTTATATGATATTACCGTCTCACGATCACTCGAGATAAAATTCCATGAAGTGATTCCAGTGAGCGTGGGTTGAGTCCAATGCTCAGAACTTATGAGCACTCATGATTGTTGTAGCCATGTCCAACACCTTAGACCTCTGCAACCAATCATGACAGTCTTGATTCATACCTACTTCCGACATATGACCGACTGTGGAGGTTTGAATAATATGATATACCAAACATAATTATTTTGGAAGTCAAAACATGCAAAAGAAATATAGTAAAAGATCGACAAGAGATAGCAACACTTTACTCATAAATAAAACACCTTTTATTCATCATCAAATGTCAATTACACTTTACAAATTTCTGGGTTATCTAACTACTAAAACTTATATCATCCTTCAGCCCTATGCTCCGAGCATGCTGGAGATGCTTAACCCTACTCAGTCCCTTCGTGAGGGGATCTGCCGGGTTCTCATCCGATGATACCCTCTTCGCCATGAGGAGTCCTTCTTCAATTCGATGTCTGATAAAATGGTATTTTCTGTTGATGTGTCTGGATCTCCCGTGATCCCTTGGTTCCTTGGCTAAGGCAACCGCACTATTGCTGTCACAGAAAATCTCCATTGGCTTTTTTATAGCTGGTACAACTCCAAGGTCTCCGATGAAGTTCTTTAGCCATATCGCCTCCTTTGCTGCCTCGCTTGCTGCTATATACTCTGATTCACAAGTGGAATCAGCCACTGTCTCTTGCTTGGAACTCTTCCAAGAAATTGCTCATCCGTTTAGGGTAAAGACCCAGCCTGACTGAGAGCGGAAATTATCCCTATCAGTCTGGAAGCTAGCATCACTATACCCTACAACTCTCAAGTCATCACTCCCACCGAAGGTAAGGACCCAGTCCTTAGTCCTTCGCAGGTACTTGAGGATATTCTTTACCACAGTCCAGTGTTCCTTGCCAGGGTTCGCCTGATACCTGCTAACCATGCTCAAAGCAAAGGCTACATCAGGTCGAGTACACGTCATGGCATACATGATCGATCCTACAGCTGAAGCATAGGGAAGTCGACTCATTTCTGCTATCTCAGCCTCACTACTAGGGCTTTGTGTCTTACTCAATCTGGCGTTACACTGAATGGGTAACTCACCTTTCTTGGAGTTATGCATGTTGAATCTTTTCAACACTTTGACTAAGTCCAATTAGCCTTTTACTCCTGTTTCTCAAAATCTTTATCCCTAGGATATAGGCAGCTTCACCAAGGTCCTTCATAGCGAAACACTTCCCAAGCCAGGACTTTACTTCCTGTGGGGTTGAAATGTCATTTCCTATGAGTAGTATGTCATCCACATACAGTAATATGGAAACCATAGTAATGCTCAGGTGCATTCCTAACTCTCGTGGAACGCCTCAGAGGTACAGGCTCATCAACTGGCTCAACAGGAGTTTCCTCCTCAAGTTGAGGGCTAGTGTTTGAAGTTCCTTCACCACTTGATTCTTGAATTTCTTCAAGATCAATTTGCCTCCCACTGTTTCCTTGGCTTATAAATTCTCTCTCTCGAAAGACTCCTCTTCTTGCTACAAAGACCACATTGTCACTAGGTCTGTAGAAGAGGTAACCAAAGGATTGCTGTGGGTAGCCGATGAAAATACACCTCTCGCTTCGAGGTTCGAGCTTATCATGAGTCTCGCGTCTCACGAAAGCCTCACAACCCCAAATCTTGATGTGGTCTAGCTTAGGTAATTTGCCAGTCCACATTTCGTGAGGAGTTTTGGCAACTTTCTTTGTAGGGACAAGATTAAGAATATGGGCGACAGTCTCTAAGGCATACCCCCAGAATGAGATTGGTAGCGTAGCTCGACTCATCATGGAACGAACCATATCCAACAAGGTTTGATTACGCCTCTCAGCCACACCATTCAACTGTGGTGTCCTGGGAGGTGTCAATTGTGAGACAATCCCACATTCACTAAGATAGTCGAGGAACTCTGAACTAAGATACTCACCTCCTCGATCGAATCGAAGCATCTTAATGTTCCTGCCCAATTGATTCTCGACTTCCTGTTTAAATTCCTTAAACCTCTCGAAAGTCTCTGACTTATGCTTGATTAAGTAGACTTATCCATATCTACTGTAATCATCAGTAAAAGTCAAATAATAACGATTAGCATCCCTTGTGGCATGTTTGAATGGTCCACACACATCCGTGTGTATAAGGTCCAACAAACCTTCACCCCTCTTACACGAGCCTGTGAAGGGTGACTTTGTCATTTTTCCAAGTAAGCATGATTCGCAACTATCATCTGACTTTAGGTCAAACGACTCCAATACTCCATCCTTTTGGAGTTGGCCTATGCGTTTCTTGCTTATATGTCCAAGACGACAATGCCATAATGATGCTTTATCCAAGTTATTATTAGTAGAATCAATACACAAAACATTATTTCCTAAGTTATCTACAACAGATACAGCTTCATACACACCATCACAAGGTAATGCTTTAAAATAAAAAAACATTATTATAGAAAACATCTATAGAACCAACTTCATTATTAAATGAAAAGGTAAACCCTTGTTTGTACAAAGCATGAAAGGAAATAATATTTCTTGCCATTCCTGGCGAATAACAACATTTATTCAAATCTAAATTAAACCCACTACTTAGCGATAAAGTATAAACTCCAATCTTGGTGACAGGTGAAGTTTTCCTATTCCCCATGATCAAGTTTATTCTTCCTTGCTTCACATCCTCACTTCTTCTTAGTCCCTGCAAGTCACAACAAATATGAATACCACAACCGGTATCAAGGACCCAAGATTTAGAGTGGGGTGAGTTATTAGAAATGATAGTGTAAGTACCTGCATGGTTGGGTTTGACTTTCCCATCCTTCACATCCTGCTGGTACTTTGGGCAGTTCCGCTTCCAATGAGATTTTTCATGGCAATAAAAGCATTCAGCCTCTTTTGGGTCAGAAGAAGGAGTGACAAAACCTTTCTTGGTTCCACTTGAAGAAGAGCCATCAAGGGTCCGAGCCTTGGTACCCTTCGAGGATCTCTTTCTCTTCCTCCATCGACTTTTCCCAATTGCCAAAACCGGAGTTGAGTTTGGAGTAGGAGTGATAGCAACCGACTTCCCCTTAAGACCTGATTCTGTGGTCTTGAGAAGTCCCTGAAGTTTGCTGAGTGTGACCACTTCCTTATTCATGTGATATGTCATGCGGAATTGATCATAGCACGATGGTAAGGAGTGCAAAATGATATCTATTGCAAGATCCTCAGGGAAGTTCACATTAAGCTTCAGCAAACGATCCACATACCTTTGCATTTTCTGCATGTGGCTCGTGACGGATTCCCCGTCCTTCATCATGGTTGTTATCATGGAGCAGATGATTTCATACCTCTCTTGTCTTGCACTTTGATGGTATCTTTCCATCAAATCTTGGTGCATTTCATAAGGGTAGAAATCCTCATAAGACTTTTGGAGTTCCGCTGTCATCGTGGCCATCATGATGCAAGCCACTTTCGTAGCATCCCTTTCATTTGCCCGAAATTCAGCGATCTCCTGAGGAGTTGCAGTGGTCTCATCAATCTCCTTAAGCTCCTTGTCAAGGACATATTCTTTGTCCTCGTAGCGGGTAATCATCCTGATGTTTCTGATCCACTCATTGAAGTTGGATCCATCAAAGGTGACTTTCCCACACAAGTTCATAAGGGTAAAGGAGCCATTAGGATTAGAGCCAGAAGCAGCATTGTTTGAAGACATCTGAAAAGAAGAGAACAAGATTAGTTTAGATATAAGAGAGTCCTTAATAAAACACCCAAATGTAATATTAAGGCTAGGATCCAATCACAATATAATATAACTTAGAAGAGGTATGCCGTAATCTAAGCTATACCATATTTGAAAGGTAGGTGAATGACGATTCACCAATTTCCACCACGAAAACCGAAATATTTAAGTATTAGGTTTTTGATTGGTTCTTAGAAATTCCTAGATTCTTTGAGATTCAATGAACTTTTCAAAGGCATGTTTCAATCTCGAGTGTGCCCTCCAAGCTTTGTGACTGGGATGCCGAGGATCACAAAACGAGGTGTGAAGTAACCATGCAAATCACTTGGTACCCTTAAGGTTTATCACTCAATCAATGTGCCGGTAAACCACACACGCTCCATCGATACTATAATAAACCCTAAGTCACCCTTTACCTACCTTGCTAAGTCCAAGTTAGTGTGCCGGTTAACCATACACGCTCCACCAACGACTTGATCAAAGTGTAAAGTGTGCTTTCATGGATTAGCACCTTATTCACATTTTTCCTAAAGTAACTAAGATTGGGAATTTAATAAAACATTTAGTTACTTTATAATATTCATCATACTTTGAATGAGAATTTATAAGTCCTTGTCTTACCCGTTCGGCTAACGACCCTCCACCAGTCAAGCAAGCGGTGGGTGAGAGTGGACACCCATTAAGTCACCATTTTATAGGCAACAACCTTATACCCACCTTATAGACCGGCTTCGTGAATGAGGCGTACTAGCGGTAAGACGACTTTGTTCTTATACATATATATATATATATATATATATATATATATATATATATATAATTATTAAATCATAATAATATAAGTATAAGGGTTGAATTTTAACTTTTAAAATTCTAAGGGTTGGAACTAAAGTTTTAACTTGACTTTACTTGTTCCAAAACTTGAGGGCAAGTTTTGTAAACTTTCAAAACTTTTCATATCTTGTAACTTATGAGTTTAATAGAGTAATAAAATGAAGACTCTTCACTTTTCTAACTCTTGTGTTCTTTTAATGGTTTTCAATCCAAGAGACTTTTAGTTTTCCATAACTTGAGGACAAGTTATGGACTCCATTAAATAACATTATGATCAAGAATTAATCTACCACATAGGTTGAAAATAATTCCTATGATCATCTAAACATCATAAGAACAAGATCATGAACATGAACACTTTCATATATCAAAATCACACTTAATCTTTGTAATTTTGATAACTAGTTGTTGTAAATGAGTTAGAAAAGACATTACACTTTCTAAAACAAGTTTTCAAGTACCAAAACAGTTTAGGGTAATGTTTCTAATCCATTTCCAGCAACTAAAGTCGAAAAACTGCACTCTGTCGACCCTACTCGCCGAGTGCATGAACCTACTCGGCGAGTAGGTTGAAGATACAAGTGGACTCGGCGAGTCCCCCCATGGACTCGGCGAGTCCATCAGTCAGACAGCAAGATTTCGACTTTTTCAAGCATATTGCAACAAGTATCAAACAAACAAGCCTAGGCTCTGATACCACTGATGGGTTTTGAGCATTCTAACACTTCCTAAGTGTACATGCAACCCTAATAAACCTTGGATCTATGTTTGTCTAAGATACATGCAAATAATTATTTTTCCAAGGCTTATATCCTAACTAGCATGGCATGGGGAACTTGAATCAAATAAAGCTAGTAGAAACACTTACCTTGTAGTTGTAGTTGATTCCTTGGAGTTTTAGAGCCTAGCACCAATAATGTGGATGCCTCAAATGAAATTCACAAATCACCACAAACTTGGAACTTTGAGAGAATAGTCACACTTCTCTTGAAATCGGCCCTCACCTCAACATGTGTCAACTAGTGTGATTTCAAGAGCCAAAGCCTCCTTTATATAGTGTGGTGGATTAGGGTTACATCCATGTAAACCCTAATACCCATGTCTCTTCATTTCCATGAGATCCATGGGTTAAAGCTCCATGGAGTATCGATGGACTTCTCCATCCAAGCCTAGCCCATTCCAAATAAGCATAAGCCCACACTATATAAATATAGAAGCCCATATTTAATTAGTAATATCTTTGATCACTAAATTAATCCTAGATTAATTATAGATCACTACTAATTAAATAACATGATCTTATATTAATATATTAGAACTTATAATATATTAATAAATCATAACTTGTACTATTCTCAAATATTATCCATAAATTGTTCGGGTGAACTGCAACCCAAATGGACCATGCCGGGTCGGGTCAAGTATATACCAAATATAGTTATGGACTTAGACACTATATCCAACAATAATGTGAAAGCTAGAACCCCTACTAACCCGCTCTCATGTATGGAGATTGAGGGAACCAAATGCAACCCAAGCAAATCCATGCAAGCCGTGTAATTCACATTAAAGTTAGATCCTGTCTGCGTGTTATCATGCTATAGCAAATTTACTTGTTTGTTATGTTATATTCTGGTATTGTTTGATTCTCTTCACTGTTTGTTCTGTTCTGTTCTGTTCTGTTTTGTGTGTGCTTCATTGTACTAGAAGTAATGAATAACATTCTCCTAAACTATACCTATAATAGTTTACTAATGTTCCAACTGGACTGATACTAAAAAGACTCATTTATCTACAAAGTTATGCTTATACTTTAAAAATGGAGTTTTGTATAACTATAAAGTAACATAACGTTTAGAAGAGTTTTGAAATGTTTTAACAACTTATAAATAACATAAGTAACATTTTGAAAGAATGTTTAACAACAAATAATTACACAATTATCATTGTGTTCAACTTGTATTCCCCCCTTAAAACAATTAAAATAGTTAAAAGATTCATTACGGGGTATGAACTCACCTGATGTGGGTGATTCAAACGGGTATGCGCGTACGGATGAGAAGTTCCACGAATGAAGTTCCGAGACACAATAAGTCCTAAATGACATTTAAGGACACATACTGACATAAATATAGGGGTTACAACAACTATATGAAAGGAAACACCTTCTGGGACTAGGAAACACCTTACGGGACTAGGAAACACCTTAACCAAGTGTTGGAATCACATGTGATTCAACCTAGGAGGGTATAAAGGCACTTAAATGAGTTTACTACCATGAGTTCACGGCCCAAGGGAGTTTACGGTCGTAAACTCATGGTTACTCATGGGTTAGTGCAAGTTTGAAGTCTAGGGGGTGATTTAGGGACATTAGCTTTAACCTAGGATGAGAAAGACCACATCTTTTGGCACTTTTGGGGTGTTTACGGCCCAAATGAGTTTACAACCGTAAACTCATGGCCAAATATTCTTATGAGGGTCCTAAAGGTCATAAAGAAGCATTCTAAATTCATGCCTAAGCCCTTGGAAGTGTTTGTGGCATCAAAACACCTCTATTTTGAGTTTACGGCCCATGGACCATTTGGTCATGTGTTTGCGG
This sequence comes from Lactuca serriola, assembly GCF_051521515.1. Taxonomy (NCBI): domain Eukaryota; kingdom Viridiplantae; phylum Streptophyta; class Magnoliopsida; order Asterales; family Asteraceae; genus Lactuca; species Lactuca serriola. The sequence continues at coordinate 129,957,558 of NC_136416.1, read as the reverse complement.
CCGTAAACACTTATGGAAGATGATATTTTGGTTGTTTTGGGTCCTAAACACATCTAGGTAAAGTTCTATGCTTGTCTCTTGGATTATGGAAGGCATTTAGGGCATTTTGGCACACTAAAATGGAGTTCACGGCCCAAGAACTTCCTTGGCTGTGAACTCATTTTTGGTCCTTGATTTTAATTGATTTTGATGCCTACACATGTCAAGGTTTGTCCCATGTTTGGTTTCCAAGGTCTAGGGGTCATTGGGCACACTTTGGCCCTTGAAATGGAGTTTACTCCCCAAGGTGTTATTGGGCGGTAAACTCACAGATCTTTGTGTTTTCCTATGATTTCTAGTGTATTAAGCATATATAAAGCTTTAAAACAACACTAGATAGAAGTACTCACGTTCCGGAACAAAAGTCTGAAGATCCTTGAGAGAGAATTTGGCTTTTCTCTAGTTGGAATTGTAACTTATGAATAATTTGGTTCAGAATTCTATATATAGTCCTGGGATTTTTGGCAAAAAATATTTTATTCCCGGAAAGAACTCTAATATCATAGAGTTTTTGAATAACAGAGTTGCACAAGACCTAAGTGCCACCTCTCTCCTGATATCTCCTTAAGTGTAAATCCTGAGTTGCTCGAACTTGTCCCAAAAGTTTGAAAGTTAGCAGAAACAAACTTGGCTTCTATTTAAGTGGATATTTTTGGGTTGTCACATCATCCCCCCGTTAGAATGAATTTCATCCCGAAATTAGCTCCCTTAGCATTACTACTGGGGTTGCGCTCCTTTGATTTTCGGAATACTCACTCGTAGACCTGGCAACTTGCCCTAGTGTTCTTGATAGGATTCATACTTGGTCCATCTATCATTACCTCGTGTATACAAGCGGTATATAATTAGGATTAGTAGGACTGTCGGATGTGCGATTCCGTTCTAGGACCACAACTCAACGGAGAACAGGAGATAGGGCGGAAACACACATACTAGATCTGTGTAATCATACTCATATACCACCCTCGCGTATACACTAAATAATAATAGGCGGGATGTATTCGTCCTTAGCCTCTGTGCTGGAACTTGGTCTGCTGAACGAGTGGTATGTCGTTACGGTCTGCGGACGTCTGTTGATAAGGCTTCGGATGACAAAGCACTCTTCGCACGAGTACTTCGGGGTTTGCAATGCGAAAGATAAAGTTTAGGTTTAGGTCAGACCTTTTATACGAATGACGAAAGTTTTGAGAACTTGCCTATCGAGGCGATAGAAACATATGAACTCAGTATGGTGAGGACCACGCCAACTCATGACGAAAGGAAAACAACGGACTCTATACTGAACAAAGTTTTGGTCAAATGAAGGAAACGTATGATAAACGACGATGTATCCCTGGTATGATTTGTATTGTACTTCTAGTATGCTCAACAATGTACTCCTTGTAACTGATGTCGAGTTTCCTGTTTTCTATTTTGAAATCAACACTCCTATATATCGTACCGCTATGTGCGCATACATACAAATAAAAGTGCTTTAATAACTGAAAGGATACTTTTATACTATGATCCCCCATGGTACCACTACCATCGCCCGTCATATACAAGTTGCGAATACTTAAGATGATCCCCCATGGTACCGCTATGTGCGCATACTTACAAATAAAAGTGCTTTAATAACTGAAAGGATACTTTTATACTATGATCCCCCATGGTACCACTACCATCGCCCGTCATATACAAGTTGCGAATACTTAAGATGATTTAGGTAGTCGACTGAGCATCTCTGCCTCAAATCCTCAACCAATTAAGGAAAGGGGCCTAAGCGGAGTCACTCACTCTAAGTCTGCAATCTCTCAGTTGCGCACAACCCTGATGTATATGGTGAGCGATAATAGCTTCTCTAAGGGATCCTTTAGTTCTCCTGAATATTACGACCTATTTCAACATGTGGGTTGTTATTGTTACGTTTAAGTGTTATCCTTAAATTTTAATCCTATATGAATATAAATTAATTTTTAAAAGTAAATACTATTTTGAAAACGTACCACTACTCGTCGACGACACCGGGGTAGATTCTCCTGCGGTGATCATCAGAATACGTCCATCCGCGCCTGAGTTTCGGATTATCGGGCAGTCCTTCTGACGGTGTCCAGTCTCACCACAGCCATAGCAGGCTTGGTTTTCTTCAGTTCTGTGGACTTGGGAGATCGGTTGAGCCGGTGCCCTGCTGTAACGGACTGTGTGTCCTTTTCTGTGGCAGTTCAAACACTGCATTTCTCGGCACACTCCAGTGTGGTGAAAGTTGCACTTTCCACACTTTGGAAGGTTTCCAGCATAACGACTGGTAGATGTTGAAGCAGCAGGCGTCGTAGCGGTGTACATAGTACTCGCTTGTTGCTCTTGCGGGATGTCTTGTGTTGTTCGCTTCTTCTTTCTCTTGTTCTCCGACTCTTGATTATAGTCCTCTTCCCTTGATGACTCGGGAATAGGGACTTTTACGCTGTGGCGGACTCCATGATCGATGAGTCGCTGAGCCAAGCGCTTAGCACTATCGAACGTGGCTGGGTTAGAAGATAACACATTTCCTTGGGTCGGAGCAGTCAGACCCCAAATGTATCTCTCTATCTTCTTCTTTTCCGAGGTAATCATCCCAGGGCATAGAGCTACTAGTTCGCTGAATCGGTCCATGTAGGTCACTATGTCTGAGCCGACCATAGTGAGATCCCACAGCTCTTGTTCCAGTTTTTGAATCTCGCCTAACGGGCAATATTCTTCCCGCATTAACTCCTTTAGGTTTTCCCAACCTATGGAGTTTGCCACTGATAGGGTCAGTGACTTAAAACATGGCTGTTCCACCATGTTAGGTCCTTGCCATCGAAGGTGCAGGCAACAAACTTCAATTTGCTTCCTTCGGGGCATAAACAGATTTCGAAGACCGACTCTGTTTTCTCGAACCATTGCAGGAGGGCAATGACTCCTTCAGTCCCTTTAAAGGACAGTGGTTGACATCTGGTGAAGTCCTTGTAGGAGAACTCTCCCTGGCGCACAGGGACCTCACCTTGAGTAGAATCGGTAGGTACTTCGCCTCCACATGTACTGGTGGAGTGATATTGTGCCATGGCTGTTGCCACAACCTCGACCACTGCAGCGTTCAAAGTTGTTGCATCAATTTGTGGAGAAGGTACGGGAGTTATTGGAGTAGCGTGTCTGGGTGATCTGCGAGGAGGCATCTTTGTTAAAAGAAAACAAAGATGAGACGGACTAAGTCTATAGCAACGGACATAAGCCGAAAGCTGAAAAGACAAAGTTATCCTAGTTCTGGATGTATCGGGTCCTGACTTCCACAGGGTTCTATAAATTATTCATAAATGAGTCTACACCAAATAAACTCTATGAATTTGAAACAACTATCCTCGAATGAATATATGTTTCCTGAATAACTGTTACCAGTTTCATGTAAGAAAATAATTCTAACACATGTAATGTGAGCAGTGTTTCCACTCGCTCGCTAAATTAACCTAGTTAATATTTATTAGTGTGACGCGTAAGACGTTTTTGGTTACTTCGGCTGATCTTTTCTTGAAATCTTCTCATTGGTTTGTCCTTGTTCCTCCTGAATTCTTCTGTTGTCTACTATGAGGAAGTGGTTATGTTTATCCGGGCTTGTCGTGCGAGAATGAAAGTGACTAAAGAACCTATGAGCTTTAAGGTAACTATATGGGGTGATCCTTACGAAATCTTCCTATAATTATACTAGGTATACCAGTTGGTATTGTATATAATTGAAGATCAAATAGACCTTCGAACAATTGATCCCACCTCAACACTACTTCCTTAAAAGGAATGGATAGCGAAGCGTCGGTCACAGATTCTATGTCTATAAGGTCTTCATTATATATAAAACTTTATGAATATACCCTGTAAGATTATAGAATTATCTGCAAGGGTCTTTTAAGTTATCACATAGGTTATGTATCTGGACTAAAATACTCCTATAGTATCCTAACGTAATGTACTTGGTATGATCTAAAATCGTTATCGCATTATAGTATCATAGAATACTCCCATAGTACTCTAAATCTAACTGTACTTGTTCTGGCGTTCTCTTGACTGGTGTTCTGGTAAGTTTTAACCCTGTTGCAACACCACATCATTCCCAAACACATGTTGATCACATCTCGAATGAATATAGTTGATCAGGCTATATTGATCCTAGCTATGATTACATAACTGTTCAGGTTGACGAAAGTGTCCAACCTCTAAATACTTTTAGTTCTGTTCTCCTCGTGATCCAAGTTCTATTATGTACATGTATGAGCAAGTAGGTATATTTTTATAACTTGAAGTTATACTCTAAATATATCATTATCCAGAGCACTTAAGCCCCATTGTATTTATAGACATATATCTTTTATCGGTTGATATACTTAGTTCACTATAAACAATGCTCTGATACCAATCTGTCAAACCCCAAAACCGGAACGGCGGAAACGTTCGGGGGTGGAGGACGTCATGTCAAGTATCACGAGATATGTATATGGTAAGCAAGTAATAAACAATCATTTCATATAGAAAGAAAGTGTTTACAATGTATGTGTTCTCAAAACATAGAAGTCATAAACAAATAACAAAACAAGACTTGAAGCTATAATGCTCCATCTTCTGAAGTCCCAGCGCGAGCACCTGTCTAATAGTCTCCTGAGAATACAAGTTATTTGAAAGAGTTGATCAACAATTAAGCTGGTGAGTTGATAAGATTTTAGTGACATGAGTAAGCTGTAAAATGTGGAAAAAGTATATGTAAAAGTGATGTAAGTTGTAAGTTCTGTTTTGAAATGATCGCCTGTTCCTCTAGAAAATCCTATATTTCCTACTTTAATGGAAGTTAAGTAAAATGACACTACAAGCCTTTCTATGCGTACTAAGTGGGTACAAGTTATATATACTTGGAGTAAACAAACAATCGACTGTGCGCATCTGCCCTCAACTTACAACCCAACGGGGTACAGTGAGTAAGGCGGATAGCACACATTCCATTGGTCATTAGATCGTTGTCATATGCAACCATGGTGTATTCACTTGTTACTCATGGAGTTATTTGTAATGGTTCCTTTATATCTAATGGAGAGTTCCTTTTAAGAAAACCTATATTTCTTATAATAAAATATTGACTATGGTGATTACTTTTATAATAGCTTTGTTTATACTGCTACATATAATTTGATATCGGGTAGATAGTAGATTGGGTGACCTCGGTGTAAGCCCACATCCAACGGGAATAGGACATACAGCGAAGAGCACACATCCAACTAGCTGTCAGATACTAGTCTTATATACAAACATGGTGTATAAACTAAGGTATTATAGAGTTAACTCACTTAAAGTCTTTAAGACTGTACTGGCTTAATAAAATGGGTTAAGCCCTTAACTGGGAAATCGCTTGTTTTGTATATCAAAAGTACTGACTTTGAAACGAAAGTTTTGTACTAGGAAAAACTGTGCATTGACCCTGTGTCCTATGACCTGATCCATACCTGGTACCCTTATGATGACTTAATGTATACTAAGCATACATATATATATATATATATATATATATATATATATATATATATATATATATATAGATTCGGGTAGATAATAGATTGGGTGACCTCGGTGTAAGCCTACATCCAACGGGAACAAGACGTACAACGAAGAACACACATCCTATTAACTGTCAGCATCTACTTAACATATATGTATCCTATAGTGTATACATTACGAAATCATAAGGTTAGCACCATGGTCCTAACTTTTAAAAGTAGCCTTCTACCAAGACTCGATTGAAAGCAGTCTTCTACCAAGACTCTACTGTTTTGAAAGCAGTCTTCTACCAAGACCCTACTGTTTTGAAAGCAGTCTTCTACCAAGACTATACTTTTATGAAAGCAGTCTTCTACCAAGACTCTACTGTTCCTTTGTCAACTATAAAGTACATTCTCCCTAGTTTATAACCTACCTCGATTAGAGAATAGATCAACCTCCAAGTGTTACCGACACTTTATGAAAGTAATGGGAGAAAGTGAGTATCCTGATGTCGTTTATAAGGACATACGGAGGTACTATCAACCTAAAAACATATGTGTGTTTTATTACGGTCATAATGTAAAAGCTAGAACCCCTACTAACCCGCTCTCATGTATGGAGATTGAGGGAACCAAACGCAACCCGAGCAAATCCATGCAAGGCGTGTAATTCACATTAAAGTTAGATCCTATCTACGTGTTATCATGCTATAGCAAATTTACTTGGTTGTTATGTTCTGTTCTGGTATTGTTTGATTCTCTTCACTGTTTGTTCTGTTCTGTTCTGTTCTGTTCTGTGTGTGCTTCATTGTACTAGAAGTAATGAATAGCATTCTCCTAAACTATACCTATAATAGTTTACTAATGTTCCAACTGGACTGATACTGAGAAGACTCATTTATCTACAAAGTTATGCTTATACTTTAAAAATGGAGTTTTGTATAACTATAAAGTAACATAACCTTTAGAAGAGTTTTGAAATGTTTTAACAACTTATAAATAACATAAGTAACATTTTGAAAGAATGTTTAACAACAAATAATTACACAATTATCATTGTGTTCAACTTGTATTCCCCCCTTAAAACAATTAAAATAGTTAAAAGATTCATTACGGGGTATGAACTCACCTGATGTGGGTGATTCAAACGGGTATGCGCGTACGGATGAGAAGTTCCACGAATGAAGTTCCGAGACACAATAAGTCCTAAATGACATTTAAGGACACATACTGACATAAATATAGGGGTTACAACAACTATATGAAAGGAAACACCTTCTGGGACTAGGAAACACCTTACGGGACTAGGAAACACCTTAACCAAGTGTTGGAATCACATGTGATTCAACCTAGGAGGGTATAAAGGCACTTAAATGAGTTTACTACCATGAGTTCACGGCCCAAGGGAGTTTACGGCCGTAAACTCATGGTTACTCATGGGTTAGTGCAAGTTTGAAGTCTAGGGGGTGATTTAGGGACATTAGCTTTAACCTAGGATAAGAAAGACCACATCTTTTGGCACTTTTGGGGTGTTTACGGCCCAAATGAGTTTACAACCGTAAACTCATGGCCAAATATTTTTATGAGGGTCTTAAAGGTCATAAAGAAGCATTCTAAATTCATGCCTAAGCCCTTGGAAGTGTTTGTGGCATCAAAACACCTCTATTTTGAGTTTACGGCCCATGGACCATTTGGTCATGTGTTTGCGGCCGTAAACACTTACGGAAGATGATATTTTGGTTGTTTTGGGTCCTAAAAACATCTAGGTAAAGTTCTATGCTTGTCTCTTGGGTTATGGAAGGCATTTAGGGCATTTTGGCAAACTAAAATGGAGTTCACGGCCCAAGAACTTCCTTGGCCGTGAACTCATTTTTGGTCCTTGATTTTAATTGATTTTCATGCCTAAACATGTCAAGGTTTGTCCCATGTTTGGTTTCCAAGGTCTAGGGGTCATTGGGCACACTTTGGCCCTTGAAATGGAGTTTACTCCCCAAGGTGTTCTTGGGCGGTAAACTCACAGATCTTCGTGTTTTCCTATGATTTCTAGTGTATTAAGCATATATAAAGCTTTAAAACAACACTAGATAGAAGTACTCACGTTCCGGAACAAAAGTCCGAAGATCCTTGAGAGAGAATTTGGCTTTTCTCTAGTTGGAATTGTAACTAATGAATAATTTGGTTCAGAATTCTACATATACGCTTACATTATATGTTATGAGTTATGATATATTATGTTGTGCATGTTTGAGAGGCTAGGTATTCTTATTAGGACTAGAGTGGGCCTGATTTGTGATGCCTTAGCTTAGGAGATCGCTGCTGCTATGAGATACTTTGAGAGTGAGTAGGTAGCAATGAGGAGCTCAGGAGAGGGCTATGGAGGGTAGCCAGTGCATAGCGAGAGTAGAGTATTTGCGATTTGGGATCCTAGGAGGATGACTTGGATTTTATATCGATTCGGTGTGGACGATAGTATTAGGCCCATACTATTGAAGACACCGGATTGGTGCGCAGTCCAAGTAAGAATCCTTGGGGGTACCAGGAGAGAGGATGTTTGAGTTTTCGAGTGTGAGTATACTCGAGAGTATTCCTGATATTTTTATGTTGTATTTCAGAGGTTGATCATGGTCGGGACACGCCATAACCCCGAGAACAGTGGGGTGAGCGATGAGGAGATCCATCGGATCATCCATGAGGAGGTGGCTACTGCCATCAGAGCCGAGATTCCGGAGATGTTTGGGTCTATTAAGACCACACTGATCGAGACATTTGACGAGCGTTACACTGGTTCGACTGATGTTGCTGTTGCTGCTGCGAGACCCCAGGGTGGTGATTCGTTGTTGTACCGAGAGTTCAGCAACACGAAACCACCGGAGTTCGATGGTACACAGGATCCGATCGCTGCTATGAGGTGGATCTCAGACATGGAGGGGTGTTTCTATATGTGCTCGTGTTCGGAGCACTTGAGGGTGCGATTCGCACTCAACCAGCTTCGCTTGGGGGCGAAGGACTGGTGGAAATTCGTGACCGCGAGCTATTCTACAGCTGAGCTGACTGCAGTGACCTGGGAGATGTTTACTGCGATGTTTCATGACGAGTATGTTCCCCAGGTGGAGAGGGAACGTTTAGCTCAGGAGTTTCTGACCCTCAAGCAGGGGGCCGAGTCGGTGACAGTGATTACGAGGATGTTTCATGAGCGGGCGATGTTTTGCCCTGAGTTGGTGTCCACTGAGCAGGCTCGCATGAGCTGATATTTGAGTATTTTGAGGAGGGACATCCGTAAGTTCGTGTCGAACTCGACTTATCAGACATTTGCCGAGCTCCAGGCAAATGCCAGGAAGAGGGAGATCGAGCTTGAGACATAGGCGAGAGAGGAGACTGAGTTGCAGAGGGGTGATCGGCGACCGGCGCAGTCGCAGCTGGCCGCCAAGCGGGCAAAGCCCGCTGATTCAAGGACAGGCAGTTCGAGGGGCCGCACTTGCGGGAAGTGCGGCAAGAGCCATGACGGGCCGTGGAAGACTGGGGTATGCTACAAATGCGGGAAGGAAAGACATTTTGCGAGGGACTGTCCGAAGGGGTTCTCGGTTTGCTTCCATTGCAACCAGACCGGCCATCGGAAGGCCGAGTGCCCCCAGCTTCAGAGGTCAGCGCAGGGATCTGCACCTATGGTTCGAGCTGCTGAGACCCGGCCAGTGAAGGCCGAAGCACCGAAGGCTAGGGGGAGAGCCTTCCAGCTGACTGCGGAGGAGGTCCGCGCAGCACCTGACGTCATGGCGGGTATGTAATCTTTATCTATTTTATGTTGAGTTTATGCTATTGTAATTTCTATATGTTATCCGTAGGTACTTTTCTTGTGAGTTCTGTACCTGCATTGGTTTTATTCGACTCGGGTGCGAGTCGGTCTTTCATATCTTTGACTTTTAGTCGACACATTAGTATTCCGAGGGAGGCGTTGAGTCGACCTCTGCGGGTTTCCGTAGCAGATGAGTGAGTGGTATGTGCTACCGAGGTGATACGTGGATGCATGTTGGAGATCTTTGGGGTGGAGTTCCCGATCGATTTGATTCCGATCGCTATGGGGGATGTTTGTGTCATAGTAGGAATGGATTGGTTGAGCCATTTTGGGGCTGTCATAAATTGCGAGCGTCAATTGGTGACGATCCGAGATCCTAGTGGGGGAGCGCTGACGGTTTACGGCGAGGGGACTCGTGGTAGTTCGGTTTTCTGTTCGGCCGCTAGAGCGAGGCGAAGTTTGTAGCAGGGCTGCAAGGGGTTCGTAGCCTATGTGACAGATGCGCGAGAGGCCGCTGGGAGGCCAAGTTCAGTGGATGAGGTGCCGATAGTGCGTGAGTTCCCGGACGTGTTTCCCGAGGAGTTGCCGGGTGTGCCTCCCGAGAGGCAGGTGGAGTTTCGTATTCATTTGGTTCCCGGGGCTGCGCCTATCGCCAAGGCGTCGTATCGGCTAGCACCGCCAAAGATGCAGGAATTATCCTCACAGCTGCAAGAGCTGTTGGGGAAAGGGTTCATCCGTCCCACTAGCTCTCCCTGGGGAGCGTCGATCCTTTTTGTCAAGAAAAAGGATGGTTCACACCGGATGTGCATTGATTACCGGGAGTTGAACAAGTTGACGGTCAAGAACCGTTATCCGTTACCGAGGATCGACGATCTATTCGATCAGTTGCAGGGGGCGTCTTGGAGAGGGCGTCTTGGTTCTCCAAGATTGAATTGAGATCGGGATATCACCAGAGAGGGCATGTGATCGCGTATGCATCGAGGCAGTTAAAGCCTCATGAGACGAGATATCCCACCCACGATCTGGAGTTGGGAGCTGTGGTGTTCGCCCTCAAGATCTGGCGTCACTATCTGTATGGGGTTCGGTGTACGATATACACGGACCACAAGAGTTTGAAGTACTTGATGGATCAGCCCAACCTGAACATGCGGCAGAGGAGATGGCTGGATGTGGTAAAGGATTATGATTGCGAGATCCTGTACCACCCGGGCAAGGCTAATGTGGTAGCTGACGCCCTGAGTCGTAGGGCAGAGGGTTCCCCGATGCGAGATATCTGTATGAGGTTGACGGTGATGACTCCGGTATTGGATACCATCAGAGGGGGCCAGGCAGAGGCGGTGAGACCGGAGAACCGTAAGAGAGAGCGAGTTATCGGGCAGGTGTCGGAGTTTGTTACCGATAGTCGTGGGCTTATGACCTTCCAGGGACGGATTTGGGTACCATTTGTGGGCGGGACGCGTACTATTTCGATGGAAGAGGCGCACAAATTGAAGTTTTCAATCCATCCTGGGGCCACAAAGATGTATCTGGATCTGAAGAGGGAGTATTGGTGGCCCTGCATGAAGAGAGATATGGTGTGGTTCATTGAGAGATGCCTAACCTATCGTAGGGTTAAGGCCGAGCACCAGAAACCGCATGGTAAGTTGCAACCACTTGAGATTCTGGAGTGGAAGTGGGAGCAGATATCCATGGATTTCATCACCAAATTGCCGAGAACGGCAAGGGGTGTCGATGCGATTTGGGTGATAGTGGACCGATTGACGAAGAGCGCCCACTTTCTCGCTATTAGTGAGAGTTCTTCTGCAGAGAGGTTGGCAGAGATATACGTGAGGGAGGTGGTATCGTGGCATGGCGTACCCATCTCGATTGTGTCAGACCGAGATGTGCGATTCACTTCCAGATTCTGGAAGAAATTTCATGAGGAGTTGGGTACGAGGTTGCATTTTAGTACCGCATACCACCCACAGACTGATGGGCAAAGTGAGCAGACGATTCAGACGCTCGAGGACATGCTTCGAGCATGTGTGCTGGACTTCGGCGGGAGCTGGGACGCGTATTTGGCCTTGGCGGAGTTTTCCTACAACCACAACCATCATTCGAGCATCGGTATGCCACCCTTTGAGCTGTTGTATGGGAGGAGATGTCGTACCCCTATTTGCTGGGGTGAGGTAGGGCAACGCGTGATGGCTAGTATGGAGATAGTGCTTCAGACAACTGAGAAGATCCAGCAGGTCAGGCAGAGGTTGTTGACCGCTCAGAGTCGCCAGAAGAGTTATGCAGATAGACGTTGAACCGAGCTCGAGCTCCAGGTCGGTGATTATGTTCTCCTGAAGGTATCTCCTTGGAAAGGAGTGATCCGATTCAGGAAGAGGGGCAAGCTAGGGCCCCGGTATATTGGACCATTTCGGGTGATCGAGAGGGTGGGCAGGGTAGCATATTGCTTGGAGCTACCCGCGGAATTGGAGCGGATTCATAATACCTTCCATGTGTCTCAGTTGAGGAAGTGTATAGCCTACGAGTCGGTGGTAGTGCCGTTAGAGGACATTCAGGTGGATGCGAGCCTGAATTACGCGAAGAGACCAGTTGCGATTGTGGATCGAAAGATCAAGGTTCTGCGGAACAAGGAGGTGCCCTTGGTTTTGGTTCAGTGGCAACATCGGAGGGGGTCCGAGATGACTTGGGAACCGGAGCGTGAGATGCGTGAGCAGCATCCGGAGTTATTTGCAGAGCGAGACTTCGAGGGCGAAGTCTAGTTCTAGTGGGGGAGAATTGTAACAGCCTGGATTCCCAGGTATTATTTATTTATTTATTTTTGGTAATTTGTGAGTAGACTCGGCGAGTTGGAGCCTAGACTCGCCGAGTATGATTGCGGATTTGGACGCGGGTTCGCGTCCGGACTCGGCGAGTCGACGCTGTTTAATGAAACCCTAATTTCTTGGGTTTGAGGCGTATTTAAAGGGCCTTATGTCCGTCATTTGCACTCATCAGTCCCCAGAGTGAAACCCTAGAGCATTTGAGTGTTTCAAGTGAGGGATGGAGCCATTATTGATCTTGGAGTTGTTGTCTAGGAAGGAAAGGGGAGATCTAGCCAAGAGGAAGCAAGAGAGGGGTGGATTCTTGAAGATTTGAGGTCCAGAACATCACAACTGAGGTACATGCTCGAATCATTCTCTGTTATTGTGATGTTCATGTAGATTTAGGGCTTTTGAACCCACTTGTGGCTAGATCTAGTTTCCTCATGGTCCCTTAGTGAGTTAAGGTCCTGGATCTGGACCCATAGAGGTCCAGAGCACCTCATTGCCAAAGCTTTGTATGCATCCATGGAGGTTTTGGCTTGGGATCAATGTATTTGAGGCTAAAACACCATTCATGAGCTATTCAATGCTTGATGAGCATCAAGACATGGACTTTACGTGGTCAATAAGCTTAAGGAGACTGGATCTATGAGTTAGTGAAGCGGATCTGACCTCAGAAGGTCGTTTGGGGTTGTGCATGGAATGCACTCGCCGAGTCCATTCCCCAGACTCGGCGAGTTGGTGCGAGTTGTTCAACGATTGCGAACCAGGGGTTGAGTAACCGAGTCGGGTGAGTGACTCAGTGAGTCGGAAGAGATTCAGAGGGATCGGGTTTCTGTAGGAACTCGGCGAGTCGGGTTGACCGTTGACCGTTGACCAGTGTTGACTGGTTTGACTTCGTGGTATTAGTCAGCCAGAGTCAAGTAGTATTAAGTAGAAATACACTTGTGTTGTAGGAGGACGATAGCTCGGGAGATCGAGCACTAGTGGTTAAGAGATTTACGAGTTACTGAGACACGCGAGGTGAGTTTTCTCACTATACGTTACCTTGAGTAATTTATGAGTTGACCAGAGGGTCTTATGTGTTATTTATGAGATTATTTGCTATGTATGAGATTACGTGCTATGTGTTATATGTATGCTGTATGATTGTGTAGACCGGACCAGAGGGTCCAACGATTCTGACCGGGCCGGAGGGCCCAATGAGCTGTGACCGGACCGGAGGGTCCGATGAGCTGCGGGACTGGAGGATCCCGCTGAGACATCTAGACCAGAGGGTCGGATTTAGCCTTGAGTGGCGTATTTGTGGTATGTGGTATTTTGGGGAAATCACTAAGCATTTATGCTTACAGTTGTTGTGTTTGATGTCTCAGGTACCAACGAGAACCGTGGGAAGGCGACGGCTTGATACGTACACACACACACACCGATGGAGTTTATTATGTGTAGAGATCTTGGGATTTGTTTTTGAAAATAGTATTGATTATGGATTTTGATTTGTGATGTGATACATTATGTGATTTTGGAAAAGAAAAATTATTTTGAAAATTTACGGTGTTACACTTCAATTATTCTCCCTAACTCACAAGTTCAAGGTTACTCAAGCCCTAATGGCAAACATGGTCTATGTGTGCTCACATCTTGGAGATGAAGTCACATATTGACAAGTCGAGAGAGTTGGATGTCAAAGTCTTAAGAAAGTTTGTTGTTCAATCACTTTCTAAGTCACATAGTGAGTTACCTTTGGGACTACTATGAAATAGACTATGACACAACCCTTAATGATCTTATCTATTTGCTTGGTGCTACTGAATCAACAATGATTTGGAGCTTTGGTAAAGCAAATTTGATTAGTAGATCAACTTTCCAAACCTTCAATGGACATTGACAATGGTTGCATTGGATACCGAGTAAAAGCTTTCTCTTCCCAATGGAAAGGGATTGGCCATAGTCAAATCGGTTGACCAAATGGTAAAGAGAAAGGCTAAGTCTGAGATAGTCCAATGTACCATTCCCAAAGAGTCCATATGTTTCTCTTGCCAAAGGAAGAGGCATTGGTTGTGAAGCTACCAAATTTACCTGAAAGATCATAAGGCTGGTAAAGTCAATAAGACTGTCTCAACTTCAGGTAAAGTCCACTATCTAACTCCATTATGTTTCTATTATGAGATTCTTATTACATGATGTGATTGGCTCACATGTTGATGTTTTCAGAATCAAAGGAAAAGTGAAGGAAACTTAAAGAAAGAGTATGTTGAATCTGACCGCGAAGATGGATTTGTATCGCTTGATTGAGGATCAGATTCTTGAGCTACTCTTAGGAGTTATGATAGATTGCTAGGAAACATTTAATAGCATAGTTTTCATTGAAAGTTGCATTGTAAGGAAAAGTTTTTTCTGCATTTTATAAATAAATAAAAGTTTGTTTTACATTATTTTATATCTCCTTGCAATGGAATTTATGAAAACTTGATGTTTCTATGTTTCTAGCAATATTGAAAATATGAATTTGATTCTTTCATTTGTGGTAGTGTCTAAGTTTACCAAATAAAGAAAGCTTCTCATCACCTAAGTTTTCAGTTGGATAGAAACTTGGAATCATACAAGTTGTATAGTATGATGAATGAGAACTTTCAGCTTTGGAAAATTAAGACTAGTTCCTTGTTCACATGTATATGTGAGTCAAGTGAAGGAATAAGGGATTGAGTACACCTTCTTGTGCACTAGTCAAGTTCACCAAAAAAGATCGATAAGACTATTCGTCATGATTTACTAAATTTTAGTAAATATGGTTATACTTACAGGCTTAAGTATAATTCTAAAGAATTGGAAAATTTTCAGTGTATGGCAGGACGGATGAGAAGAATCATTTAGGCAGAAGGATAAAAGTTTCTCAAATCTGAAAAGATGGGAAAGTACTTTAGTATCATGTTTTGTGTTCATCTTAATGATTAAGAAACCATGTCACAATTGGTCCTCTAAAGACATCTTAGTGCATTCATATGGCTAAGAAGAGGAATCAAGAATTGCTGAAATGGTTAAATCAAGAAGATGAGTCATACTTCGTTCCAAAAATAATTCCTAGATTCATACTCCAAGATTGTAACTTGAGTGACACATATTAAAGAAGGTTTATAACACTAGTCAAATATAAGAGTAAAGTGTGTCCCACTATTGTACATTTGAAATTGGTAAGTTTTGATGTTTTGGATAAAACAGAGACCAACTTAAGGCCCATTGTGTGAAGTGTTTGTCTTGATAAAGAATCTGCACTATCTCTTGAATATTTGGCATGATAGTATTATATGTCAAGAGGACAGTGGGAGTCTTAAAGTTTTTGAAAATAATTTCAATATCTAATCAAGAACAACAAACTTGTAGTTTAACAGTAGCACACGACGTGAGGTTTATAACCTATCTTGTTCACATACTTCTATTTCTGTGCCCATTCCAGTTAAAGTTGGCTTTGCATATGAGTTCTTAGAGTTCTCAATTGGTTGCATAACAAATTGGAAGCAATGTGTGACAACCCGAAATTTCCATTCTGCACAACATACCAAGTCAATAGAAAGTCAAACTCATTCCTGCTATCATTTAGCACTATTTAGAGTCCATTTGAGAGTTCTGAGCCTTGTACACATAAGGAAGAAGTGTCGGGGTTTATCTACTGAATTTATAGCACAAAGACCGAGCCTTAAGCACATTTACCATGAGTTCACGGCCACCATGTGGGAGTTTACGACCGTAAACTCCATGTGGGCCATAAACTCACCTTATATGGTGAAGATGAAGGCCATTTGTCCATTTCTTTCATTTCCTTGGCCTAAATCCTCTCAAGTACCATCCCGATCTTCATCCCCGATATTCAAAACTCGTAAGTTTCTTGCCCTAACCATTTGATATCTTAGATGATCTAGTAATCTTACATGATTTCATCCATGAAATCATTCCATTTTGTAGATTTTCAAGATCCACCAAGAACACCAAGAACACACACTAGTGTTCTTGGCCAGAAACGACCATTCAAGCTCTTAGATTGTAAGTACCCTTGATCCAACTCCTTTTACAATAGGTATATCATGTTTAGAGCTTAGAAAAAATAAGAAATCATGGGATTCAAGGAGTTTACGGCCAAGACATGTTCTTGGGCCGTAAACCCCTTTTAAGGGTGCAAATGACACCCTATCACCTTAGTAAGCTTTGGTTAGTGACATAGAACCTTACCCCATCGACCTAAGGACCAAGATTCACGAATTGGTACTCCTTACCATGAGTTTACGGCCGTAAACTCATGGGGGAGTGGTCCCAGGGCCGTGAACATCAAACAAGGTCATTTTAGGACCTTAAACCCACCCAAACACTAGTTTAAAGCTTTGGAGCACTTAACCAATTAAGCCTTAGAGTTTTAAGCCCCTTTTGGTGACCAATGGAGAGTTTACGGCCAGGAGTAAACTCCCCTGGGCCGTAAACTCCAATAAAGATGGTCATTGGACCATAAACTCCCGTATGAGGCTTTTGCACTCCTTTGTTGCAACCCGATAGCCTCCTAACACTTGACCAAAGTGTTTTCCTTGCAATAGGATGTTCATAAATGTTTAATTAGTGTTATAATCACTAATTTTTTATATACATATTTCTTCATATGTAATTAGGATCATTGTGTGTGTCTAAGTCTTCACTTGACACCAAGCACTTGTCTGACACTTCCTTCCGATCCGCTCAATGCAGGTGAGTTCATACCCCTTAATTAACCTTTTTAAATGTTTTTAAATGCTTTATGGGGGGATACAATTTGAAACATGCTTGTTATTAAATCAATCACATGTGATTAATAACTAGCATGGAAATAGATTTACTACACTTTTAGCAGTTTTACCAAATAGATTACTTCAAATGACTTTCCAAAACATTTTTACTAGTTTACAACTCTTTATCAAACTGTCTTACATACTTAATGTTTCTTTTCAAAACTCTGTTACAATTGTGTTTCCAAAACAAAGGATTCATTATACTTTAAATTGTTCTTATCAAATAAACTATTTTACAAACTGACATCAAGTCACCTTTTCTTAGTTCTTAAACTCTTCAAAGGTTTTACAAAAGTTCTTTTATACTTTTATATTTTCAATCGCATGCCTAGATATGTATAGTTATATAAGTAATGTTTGAAGGGCTTAGGAAGGCTAACCCGCCTTATTTCCTTTTCCCCGTTGGGATGTGGTCTGGTAGGGTATCGGGTATCCGTCCGAAGGTCATTTAACTATTAGTTATATATCATGTGTACATATATAGTCATAAAGGTTCTTCCAGTCAATTCAATACCCTTGGGTAGCAAGGGTATACTTCCATGTTCATACGTAGAAGTTATATTACTAGTAAACTACAATAGGCGTAGTTTAGGGTTTTACTAATACTAATACTAGAACAGTGAAGCATACAAAAAGTCAGTTCATACATGAGTCATAAATTATAGTGATGAGAAACAAACATAATACATAGTGATGAGAAACAAACATAATACATAGTGATGAGAAACAAACATAATACATAGTGAAGAGAAACAAACATAATACATAGTGATGAGAAACAAACATAATACATAGTGAAGAGAAACAAACATAATACATAGTGATGAGAAACAAACATAATCGATAGTGATGAGAAACAAACATACAGGCTAGACAGAGGAAGAACACACAATACAGCTAGCACATACATTACATATACATTACATTTAGTTAGGTGAGCCATTAAACGGGTCATGGCACTACCTGCCATGACCATTTTTGTGTCCAGAATCTCCTTAATTGGGGAGCGTATGAGTTTGCATATAGATCTATATTGGATTGACTATCCTACACCTTGCTGCTCGCTATAGTGGGACTTGCAAGTCTACGGGTGCCAAATGTCATTTCTTATGGCGTCTTACATCATCGTTTTACTATTGAGTCGGTAGCAGGATACAGGCAAATCACATGTTACTTTAAATTTCATTTGGTTTAAGGTAGTTAGTAAAGCAGTAGTCACTTATTATAAACTATAGTACATTATTATTGGTTAATGATAGTTAGATTTGGGAAAATACACACTCTTACAATAGACACAGTTAGATACTAGATGTCTTGGTAGAAGGCTACTTTCAGTAGGAAGCATAGGGTTTTCTAGGTTATTCAAAACTTTTACATACGCATACTTACAAATACAGTCTTACAAATACATTATTACAAATACAGACACTAAAATACTTATGATCTCACCAACTTTAAAGCTGATACTCTCTTTTAAAATAACTTGTATCCTCAGGTCAATAGTAGACAAGTACCGATGCAAGGTTTAGAGAAGATGGAGCTCATTCAAGACTCATCTTTCATTTTTGATTCATAATTTAGTGTCTATTAAACATGTCAGAACACTTGTATTAAAATTATATTATTAATGCAATGGATGATGTTGTTGCTTGTTTACTACTATTCATTGTTGTGATACTGTACATGACGTCCTCCGTCCCAGAACGTTTCCGCCATTCTCGGTTTTAGGGTGTGACAGATTGGTATCAGAGCATTGTTTATAGTGAATTGAGTATATCAACCCATAAAATATATACAAACTATAAATACAATGGGATTAAAATACTCTGACCAAGAGTTATACTTTAAATAATAAGATATTTAATTAAGTATACGTGCCTGCATTCATACTAAAATCAGTGTCACTAGGACAGTACAAAAAAATTACGATTATTGGGTAGCACAAGTAGACATAGAGACATATAGTCAAAACTGGGAAAATATAGCCTGATAAACTATATTATCCGAGGTTTGACTAGCATGTGCCTAAGTGTAGTTGTGAGGTTGCAACAAGTATAAAATCTTACCAACAATACCACAATGAGAACAATAGAACATAAACCTAAAATACTATAGGGGTATTTGGTGTTATTATGTGACAACCCGATATTTCAACTCTTTGTAATGACCTAAAAAGTCAAGTATTGTAGCTACTTTTGAAATAATGAAATTAACTTTGAAGATGAAATATGTAAAAATCTTTATAAGAATATCTGTTATGTTAGACATTGTGTCAAGGTTTACATAAATACTAAGAACACTAAAATCCGAGTTACAACGAAGAAGTTATGACCATTCTAAGATTTCCGACAAAACCGACAACACCGATTAAACGGAAAACGCGAAGTTTCAATATAATAGTTTATAGCCCTAAGTATCTAAATGAAAGTTATAGATAACCTCAAACCGTGAGCGTACACAAAAAGAACGTCCAAATCTGACTTCGTATGAGGAAGTTATGATTTTTCCAAGATCCGAATATAGCAGTAGACAGCTAAAAAATCGAAATAGAGCTCGAGAGACTTTTGACCAAAACAACCTAAATGAGAATCGAAGGTCTCAACATTAGTAGCGCAACAGCGAAAAGTCTGACGAAAACGGACATCGGACGAAGAAGTTATGGATTTTATACGGACTTTTCGTGTCCCGGCCCGTTAAAAATAAATAATTAAAAATAAAGTCAAAATTTGCCAATGAAGTCTAAACGAAAGTTGTAGATCATATTTTTAGCTACGCGTGCATATAAAGAACGTCGAAAACGGAGCTCGTACGCGAAAGTTATGGATTTTACAAGTTTGGGGTCCAAAATCCGAGGCTGTCAGGCCTCCCCACGACGTGGCACTGTTTTGCCGCGACCCGGCAGGTGACTGAGGGCGTCCAATCCATGGAAGAGGATAGGCTTGCTCCCCACGACGTGGCCAACCCTAGCCACGACGTGGCACTCAAAAATACCCCCTATAAATAGAACTCTTGGGGTGCCGGGTTTAGGTGCTCCATTCTTCCCTCTCTCGTGCTGAAACTCTGCGGTTAAGCTCCCGAAGCCCTCCCGAAGCCCCGGTTTTCACACTCAAGTTCCGAAGGGAGGTTCTACTCTTCCGAGATTCCTGAGATTTCCGAGAATCCCGAGAAAATCGACTTTCCCGAGCCGAAGTTCTGCTCGATTTTCTTCTCATTTTCCCCAATCAATCAAGTGAGTTTCATACCCCTTAATCAATCTTTTTAAATATTCTAAATGCTTTTATATGCTCTCAAGGGGGGAATACAAGTAAACACACGAGTATTATCGTGTGTTACATAAACAATTATTTTATGTGCTTTTATATATCCAAATCGCATGTGATTTATAAACTATATAGGGAACTTTTATATATACAAAATATGTTATATTCCATCCTTTGAAATATAAATTGTTGTAATGCATGTATAAACTAAACATTTTCTTAGATTATATGTATACTTGTCTATCTTAGACTCTACACCAAAAATCTATGTTTTCATAACAAATGATTCCTTTTCTAGGTATTTCTAAACAAACGAGACACACTTTTAGAAAACTATAATAGGTATAGTTTTACAAACAAATTTCTAACTCTTATGTACTAGAAACATGAATTTCAAGAAGTCACTTTCGTATACAAGAACAAATGAAACATTTTAACAAGTAGATCTGTTTTTATACCACGGTTTTGTGAGACGCTAACTTCACGTACGTTCGAGTACACATTCCAAGTCCTGTATTATATACCAGAATCCCTTGGAGGGGGAGCATGGTGTTTGTGTATAGATCTATACAGGCTTGACAACCCGCGCCCTGACTGTTAGCTGCAGTCCACCGTTTGGGGTGACAAACGTCATAACATTCCAACGCCTGAAGAACGTTGTGTATAGGCATTCCGAGTCAATAGTATGGTTATAAAACTCACATGGGGTATTAAAAATGCATTGATTTACAAGGTTTTTCAAAACACATTGGTTATTTTACACTTACATACATTTTGGAAACAAACATTGGTCTTGAGTGAAGGCTACTTTTATACTAGTAGAAAATATAGGATTTTCTAAACACAAACAAATAAAGACAAAACATTTCATTTCATACAAACATTGTCACTTAAATACTTATGAAACTCACCAGCTTAAATGCTGATCTACTCTTTCAAAATTACTTGTATGTCCCAGGAAATCAGTAATTTCAGGTATCATTATGCTTTTGATGAAGGGATGCTGCGGCGCCAGTTTAATCTCGTATTTTGGCATCATATTGTAATTGGTTTTGAACATGTAACTTTTGACAAATGTAAACTTTCAATTATATATATATGATGGTTGTATTGCTTTCTTTACTATGTATCCATTTGTTACGCTACCACATGAAGTCATACGCCCCCGAACGTTTCCGCCGTTCAGGTTTGGGGGTGTGACATATTATAAGTACTTCATACTTGAGAACTAAATGGGATCTTCATTACTAAGTTGATAGTTGCTAAGTGGATACACTAAGGCTATATGTAACTAGGATGTTATAGACTTAGAATCTGTGAAAATTTTTCTTTACCCCTATTCTTTGTGAATTTGGAGTTAAGGTCACTTATTCGAAGGCCTATCGTGTTTCGATTACATATAACTGGTATGCACTTCACAAATACTAATGTAACTAATGAATATTTTCTAAATAATTATCTAGATAGTTCGTCTAATAATTATTTTCTTACCTCAATTCTCGTGTAGATAACATGGCTGGACTCCATCCCCGTGACAATCCGTACCTTCCGAACGAAGTCATTGCTCGATGGTTTGGAGAAGAACCAAAGAATGATCATCCTATACCTTTGAATGACCACCATGATGAAGACCTTTCGGATGGTGCTAACTCCGAACCCGAGGTTGAGAACCTACCCTAGGCAGCTCCCTTTCCAAATCCTAACCCTCGTCCGGCTTTTCATGCCCTGACGCCTCCATGGGTAGAATGCTTGGAAACATGGAGCCAAGGACAAGATCAGCCCATGCCATTTAATGGTGACCAAAGCTTTTATGACGTGAGCAATGGGGGCTCAGCAGACAGAATCTTGCCAATCCTGGTCCGCAGAGTGGCCCAAAATGAGATTCAAGGTAGGACAGCCCTACATCAGATCACAAAAGTTGTCACCAATGTGAGAATGCATACCCTCCGCACCATTCGCCTGGAAGATGCTCGGGAGAGATCTGAGAGAGACCATGAAACCATGTTGCAAGCACTGGCTGGATCACGAGCTAAAGTCATAAAACTCTGAGTACGCCAAAGGGTGTACGAAAGACACCTACTTGATGTGGAACGCCAACTGGCCGAACTGAGAGTTCACCAGAGGGATGACCGTCGCCAGTAGTAGATGCTTTACTTTATTTTCCTTGTTAAAAGGAATCGTTTTTCTGTCTATGCCCGATGTGGCATTTTCTATGAAACTATCTCGTATTGTAAGTACTTTAGTTAGGTCTTTATGCTGTCAAGGACTTTCTACTCTGGATATGATGTAATACCTGTTACAAGGTCATTTTTCCCAAAATTTTATGTCTAAGATATTGACAGTCGGCTAACTTCTATGTCATTCTTTATTCAATTACTTTCATCATGCTATCATGGGAGTCTATTTGAAACCCACTCTAGTTGAGTTATTGAACTAGGGTATTCTAGCTCAGGGATAATTCCCAATTCTTCTTCAAGGGTTGGATCATGTTATTTACCAACCAATGGTACCCTGTTTTAGACGTCAAGCGTCATAAGACCATACTACGAACTCACTTCTATTCTATTCTAGGACTGCATCATAGGGATGTAGGTCAAACCTTCGCGAACATACTTCCAATCTGTACTAGGACTGCATCATAGGGATGTAGGTCAAACTTTCGAGAACATACTCTTACTCTTTACTTGAACAATCGAAGTACATCTAGGGTCAACTAGAATCGCTCACAAAATCCTTCTCTTTCGTGTTACAGAATCATGTCGTCATCTGGAAACAATAAGCCGAACAACGAAACCCCTGTCCTCCATATCGACGCCGCTACGTTACAAGCTGCAGTAGCAGCTACTGTGACAACTTTTGTTACACACATTAACTCCGGCAACACAAGCAAGACTGACAAAGGAGTCGAGAGGTCCGATTGTAGTACCAATCTGGGAAGTCAACAAATGACAATAGTCACGGACTTGCGAAGCCGTAAAACCGAAAAGAGGAGACGATATCGCCAAGCCAGAAGTGAGCAAAAGCGATTACAAAGACTTGCCATGCAACAACAACAAGTGGCAACTCCTGCCCCTTCAGCACCGGCACGACCCATTCCTCCAGTCCATGGCATCGGGACCAACCCCACCCACAAAAGTAGTGATAAAGCCGAACTCTTTAGGAGGAAATTTTCAAAGTAGAGTAATGAAGAAGGCACTCGTGTCCATGTAACTCTGGCTAAACACCTCACTCCCACCACCAATGCTAGTACTAGCCAGTCATGCCACCAATGCGGTGAGATAGGGCACTTCAAGAAGGATTGTCCTATAATAAAGAACTCTGGCGCAGACGGAAGAGTTCTAAGGATCACTGCCGCAGGGGAGACTACTTTGAACCCACATAAAAGTAATTAAGGCATTTCATTTTAACAGACTTATAAACCGTTTTAAATTAGTGCGACACGAGTCTTACCTTTTGTGGGATCCCGTCAGTTAAGGGACCCCCGTGCTGCGTATACTTGTCTTTTGTAGTATACCTTGTTTGCAGCAATAGACTTGTAGTAAGTCTAAGGTACTGTAACTCGGTTGATGGTTGCACGGTTGTGTTTTGTCGATAACGCCTTATGTTCAAATATAATGTCTTTAGGTCCCATATGATTTCGACATTATCATACAACTAGATTCAATTTGATCCGCACAATACCAGCTCCTTACGTACATCTCTTTCTCCGAAATCGTCTTTCCAGCGAAGCCTTCATACCAGGTGACCGAAGTACTCATGCATGGAGTACCTCATGTTTCTTAGCCCTTCCGAAGAAATCTCCACAAACCTCCCTGAATTATCACTCGTACAGTACGTCAAGTTCAATCCAAAGATCCATACGGTTGATCTGTCGCTGAAGAATGTATACATAGGGGTGATATATAATCAAGATTCTACAGGTTTATATTTGATGATTCCACTTTAACTTCTTTTCCTCGTTGGGATGAGAGCTTAAAGAAGAATCAATTATTCGACTACCTTTTCAAGCTTAATTATACACGACTCGTATACACGAGACTGCGATTGATGAACCATGTATGACTTCTAAATGTGAACTTCAGGACGGAGACTGCCCAAGACTACGAGTAATCGCATCATCATGTGAACAAACTTAGAACCCAGTACGACTTCTGCAACCAGATCGCCCTACAGTCTAAACACCCATAGAAATACAAGAACAATCCGGAGAACTTAGCGAACTACTCAACAATAGAATTGGAAGACTAGGCTTCTCACTCTGGAGGGCTCTGGTCTTATTCTTCTAGAAGTAGACGGATTGCATCATATGTACCTCGAATATCAGAGACCTCGTCACTATTTTCCAGTAGAAGTCGTTATCTCTGCCTCGCATAGATGATTTGGTTGAGCAAACACAAGGAATGAATTACCTTTCAGAAATGGACCGAGATCCGAATATCAGTAGTTTCGAGTGTTAGGGAAGGATGTCCTGAAGACTACCTTCCGAACTCGATGCAGACACTTTGAGTTCGTAGTGATACTGGCACACCCCAAAACCAAGAACGGCGGAAACGTTCAGGGGCAGAGGACGTCATGTAATGTATCATAACAATGTAAAGTAGTAAACAAGCAACAACATCATCCATTGCATTAATAGTATGAATTTTAATTACAAGTGTGTTCTTTCATAATATATAACAATAAAATGAATAATCAGAATAAGACGAGTCTGGACTGCTTCGTCTTCACAAACCTGGTTGTCGTACCTTTCTATGTGTGACCTGAGAATACAAGTTATTTTGAAAGTGAGTATCAGCCAAGAAGCTGGTGAATTCATAAGTATTAATGTGTCTTAGATGTGTAAAACTTGTAATATAAGTCTTGACATTGTTTTGAAAGAAAGCTCATATAAGTATGTAAATGTTTGTAAGTAATGGAATGCGTTTGACTAAGCCTAGAAATCCTTATGAACCCTATAAAAGAAGTCTTCTACCAAGACCCTACTGTTTTGAACGTACGCATCTCTGTAAATGTGATGGTTTTTCCCTGTTTAACTATTAGTATAAAACTAAAGTGTACCTCATCGTTTATGTGTATGAGTGACAATATAAAGGTAATAAGGAAAATAGTTATCTATATCAAATATATCATACCTCGTCGTTCATGTGAATATGTCACAAAGTAAAGGAAGAAAATAACATAATAACTTAAGTACTATCCTTTTGCACTAGGATAATTAACATTGCTAACTTAAGACATCCGTAGATGTACATTTACCTCTGTTGCTAACAACTGGGTTTAGGAATAGTTAGTCCCTTAAAGTATACCTGTAATGGTATCAACCGTAGGCATCCGTAGATGTTCATTATCCTCTGTAGCTAACAGTGGCTATAGGAATGGTTAGTCCCTCAAAGTATCCTTTGGCACTAGGATGTAAATTCCAATCTATCTCGTCGATTATGTGATTGAGTCTGTAACACCATAAATTTCAGAACAATTTTTCACATTTTATAAAAACATAATTCATTTAATATTCATAAAAACATCAGTGTTTGAAACTCAATCCATAACATATAAAAATCCCAAGATCTCATAACATAAAAAACCCATGTGTGTACTGATCAAGCCGGCGCCTTCCCACGGTCGTCACTGCTACTACTTGAAACAAATAACACCAAACACTGTAAGCATAAAGCTTAGTGAGTTCCCCAAAATACCACACATAGCACATATTAGCCACTCGAGGCTATAACTCTGTAGGTCCGTAGACCCTACTCTGTGAACGTTCTGGTTCTAGCTCTGTGAACCTTTCGGTTCCAACTCTATAGGCATCCACAACATAAATCACATAGAAATAATGCAATACAACACATAACAAAAATATAGCATACAAATACTGTATCACATAACTCTGATTACCTACGCAAGGTAAAGTATAGTGAGAAGACTCACCTCGCATATCTCGATAACTCACAAATCCCTGAAATCACTAGCGTTCGATCTCCCGAGCTATAATCCTCCTATAACACAATATATCTCTAATTAGCACTTTCACAACTAAGGTTGACTATCCCTATCAAGTCAACACTGGTCTACTCTGGTCAATGGTCAATGGTCAACTTTGACCGGACTCGGCGAGTGCACTAGAGCGACTCGGCGAGTCTATACGTGTTCACTGACTGCCTCGGATCCTCTCTTGACACGTCGAGTACTTCCCTAACTCGACGAGTTCCACCTGGCATGAATCGCGGGGCCACCAGGACTTAACTCACCGAGTCTCAAGAACAACTCGGTGAGTTCCTGCTTGACTCAGCCCCCCTTTGACTCTCCCTGACTCACTGGGTCATCCCCCAACCCGGCGAGTCTACTCGCTGATCAATTTACGTGAAACCCAAACCCTACTCGCCGAGTCTCAAGAACAACTCGGCAAGTTCATGCCATTTATAAACTCTATTGACCTCTTGAGGTCAGATCTGCTTCCCCAAATCATAGATCTGGGCTTCCTAAGCATGAATGTCACGTAAAGTTCGAAACTTGATGCTTGTATAACCACAACAAGGCATCAAAAGGAGATTTGGTCCCAAAAATGACAACCTAAGTTCGATAACTCCATACTAACCCAAAAAGCTCCAAGGATTAAGGTCTCTGGACATCTTTGAGTCCAGATCCAAGGCACAAACTCGAAGAGGGACCATTTGCTTCACATAATCACTCTCCAAAGGGGTTAGAAAACCCTAACTCTAAAGATCAACCGTAAAACTGAAAGAGGTTCGAACTATTACCTCAAAATGAAGCCTCTGGACTCTGGATCTACTTGAATCTCACCTCCTCCTTGCTCTTGTTACCCTCTTCATGCTAAACAAAGGATACAAAGATCCAAAAGTGACTTCTTCTCTCTCAAAGCGACTTAGATCTCTTAGGATTCTCACAAGGGACTGGTAGCCGCAATGGGAGGCTATAAGTGCCCTTAAATAGGCTCCAAACCCAGGGAATTAGGGTTTCATTAAACAGCATGGACTCGTCGAGTCCAGACGCGAACCCGCACCCATACCTGCGATCATACTCGGCGAGTTTGGGCTCCAACTCGCCGAGTCTCCTCACAAATCACCAAAAATACAATAATAAATAATACCTGGGAATTCGGGATGTTACAATTCTCCCCCACTAGAACTAGACTTCGCCCTCGAAGTCTCGCTCCGCAAATAACTCCGGATGCTGCTCACGCATCTCACGCTCCGGCTCCCAAGTCATCTCGGACCCCTTCCGATGTTGCCACTGAACCAGAACCAAGGGTACCTCCTCGCATCCACCTGAATATCCTCTAATGGAACCACAGCCGACTCATCGGCTATACACTTCCGCAATTACGACACGTGGAAAGTGTCATGAATCTGACCCAACTCTGCTGGCAACTCCAAGCGATAGGCTACCCTACCTACCCTCGCGACCACCCGAAATGGACCAATATATCGGGGCCCCAACTTGCCCCTCTTCCTGAATTGAATCACTCCTTTCCAAGGAGAGACCTATAGGAGCACAAAGTCGCCGACCTGAAACTCAAGCTTGGACCGGCGTCTATCCGGATAACTCTTTTGACGACTCTGAGCGGTCAACAACCTCTGTCTGACCTGCTGGATCTGCTCTGTCGTCTGAAGCACGATCTATGTACTGCCCATAACATGTTGTCCGACCTCTCCCCAGCAAATGGGGGTCCGACACCTCCTCCCATACAACAACTCAAAGGGTGGCATACCAATGCTCGAATGATGGCTGTTGTTGTAGGAAAATTCTGCCAAGGGCAAATACGCATCCCAACTTCCCCCGAAATCCAACACACATGCCCGGAGCATGTCCTCGAGCGTCTGGATCATCCGCTCACTTTGTCCGTCTGTCTGGGGGTGATATGCGGTACTAAAATGCAGCCTAGTACCCAACTCCTCGGGAAACTTCTTCCAGAATCTGGAAGTGAAATGTACATCCCGGTCTGAGACAATCGAGATCGGCACCCCATGCCGAGATACCACTTCCCTCACGTACATCTCTGCTAGCTTCTCTGCGGAGGAGCTCTCACTGACAGCAAGGAAGTGAGCGCTCTTTCTCAACCTGTCCACAATCACCCAAATTGCATCGACTCCCCTAGCAGTCCTTGGCAATTTGGTGATTAAATCCATGGTAATCAGTTCCCACTTCCATTCGGGCACCTCCAACGGCTGCAACTTACCATGCGGTCTCTGGTGCTCGGCCTTAACCCTACGGCAGGTTAAGCACCTCTCAACAAACCACGCAACATCCCTCTTCATACAGGGCCACCAATACTCTCTCCTCAGGTCCAAATACATCTTAGTGGCCCCAGGATGGATCGAGAATTTCGACCGATGAGCCTCTTCCATAAAAATGGTACACGTCCCTCCCAAAAATGGTACCCATATACGCCCTTGAAATGTCATAAGCCCCCGACCATCAGTAACGAACTCTGATACCAACCCAACAACTCGCTCCCTCTTCTGGTTCTCTGATCTCACGGCCTCAGCCTGTGCTCCACGAATGGTGTCCAACACCGGAGCCATCAAGGTCAATCGCAAACATACATCTCGCAATGGGGCGCTCTCCGCCCTGCGACTCAGGGCGTCGGCTACCACATTAGCCTTGCCCGGATGGTACAGGATCTCACAATCATAATCCTTGACCACATCCAACCACCTCCTTTGCCGCATATTTAGGTTGGGCTGATCCATCAAATACTTCAGGCTCTTATGGTCTATATATATCATACACCGAACCCCATATAGATAGTGACGCCAAATTTTGAGGGCGAACACCACTGCCCCCAACTCTAGATCATGGGTGGGATACCTCGACTCATGAGGCTTCAGCTGCCTCGATGTGTATGCTATCACATGCCCTCTCTGCATCAGCACCGCTCCCAACCCCAAGATCGACGCATCACAGTATACCACAAAGTCCTCCATCCCCTCCGGGAGGGCTAACACCGGGGCTTCGCATAACCTTTGGTGAAGCGTCTCAAAGGAGGCCTGCTGCTCGGGGCCCCATGAAAAAGCGACACCCTTCCGAGTCAACCTAGTGAGTGGCACTGCGATCTTAGAGAAATCCATGATAAATCTCCGATAATAACCTGCCAATCCTAAGAAACTCCTGATCTCGGAAGGTGACCTCGGCACCTCCCAACTCATCATTGCCTCAACTTTGGCCGGGTCAACCAATATCCCTTTCTGGTTAACGAGATGCCCTAGGAACTGGACCTCTCGCAACCAAAAATCACACTTGGAGAATTTGGCATAAAGCCTCTCCGATCTCAGAACCCCGAGGATCTCCCTCAAATGCTCCTCATGCTGTTCTCTAGATCTCGAATATACCAAAATGTCGTCGATGAATACAATCACCAACCGATCCAACATCGGCATGCACACTCGGTTCATGAGATCCATGAACACTGCTGGGGCATTGGTGAGCCCGAAAGGCATCACCACAAACTCGTAATGCCCATAACGCGTCCCGAATGCTGTCTTCTGGATGTCCTCATCTCGCACCCTCACCTGATGATATCCAGACCTCAAATCGGTCTTGGAGAACCAAGATGCTCCTTGCAGCTGATCGAACAAATCGTCAATCCTCGACAACGGGTAACGGTTGTTGACCGTCAGCTTGTTCAACTCCCGGTAGTCAATGCACATCCGGTGTGAACCATCCTTCTTCTTGACAAAAAGGATAGGCGCTACCCATGGCGAGCTACTCGGCTGAATAAACCCCTTTCCTAGCAACTTCTGAAGCTGCAAGGATAACTCTTGCATCTCTGGAGGTGCAAGGCGATAAGGCACCTTGGCGATAGGCGCGGCCCCTGGAACTAAATCGATACTGAACTCCACTTGCCACACGGGAGGCACACCCGGCAACTCCTCTGGAAACACATCCGGGAACTCACGCACTATTGGAACCTCCTCAACCGACCTCGGCCTCTTTGAATCAACCCGCGTATCCATCACATACGCCACAAAGCCCTTACAGCGTTGCTGTAGACACTACCTCACCCTAGCGGCCGAACAAAATGCTGACCCAGAACGTGTACCCTCGCCGTACACCGTAAGAACTCCCCCACTAGGGTCTCATATGGTCACCAGCTGCCGCTCATAGTCGATAACCGCACCGAATCTGCTCAAGCAGTCCATGCCCACAATGACACAGACATCACCCATCGCAATAGGAACCAAATCAATCGGGAACTTAACACCGAAAATCTCGAATACGCACCCACGGATAACCTCTGTGGCATAAATCACCCTCTCTTCTGCTATGGAAACTCTCAGAGGCTGACTCAACGCTTCATGACTAACACTGATATGCTGACTAAAAGCCAAAGATACAAAAGACCGACTTGCACCCGAGTCAAATAACACCAAGGCAGGTACAAAATTCACAAGAAAAGTACCTACGCATAACATAATATAAGCATAATATCTCAACATCAAAATAAATACATGAAAGAATACATACCAGCCACGACATCGGGCGCTGCGCGGACCTCCTCCGCGGTCAACTGAAAAGCTCTCCCTCGTGCCCTTGGCGCCTCGGCCTTCATTGGCCCACTCTCGGTAGCTCTGATGGCGGCAGGGGCAGATCCCTGAGGTGCTCCCTAAGCTGATCCCCGCAACTGTAGACACTCTGCCTTCCGGTGTCCGGTTTGGTTGCAGTGGAAACACACTGCAAACCCCTTGGGGCAGTCCATGGCAATATACCTCTCCTTTCCACACTTGTAGCAATATTCAGCTCTACAAACTCCATCATGTCCCTTGCCGCACTTCCCACAAGTGCGGCCCTTCTGGCTCCCAGATTTGGGATCAGCGGGCTTGGCCCACTTGGCTGTCGGCTGGGACTGTCCCGGTCGCCGATCCCTCCCCTGAGACTCCGCCTCCTCCCTAGCCCAAGTCTCTAGCTCAATCTCCCTCTTCCGGGCATTTGCCTGAAACTCAGCAAATGTCTGGTACGAGGAGTTCGCCACAAACTCCCGAATGTCTCGCCTCAAGATACTCAAATATCGGCTCATATGTGCCTGCTCAGTGGACATGTGCTCAGGGCAGAACATCGCCCTCTTGTGGAACATCCTGGTAATCACTGTAACAGACTCAATACCATGCTTGAGGGTCAAAAACTCCTGGGCCAAACGCTCCATCTCCACCTGGGGAATGTACTCATCTCGGAACATGGCAGTGAACCTCTCCCAGGTCACTGTCGCAAGCTCAGCAGGCGTAAGGTGCGCCGTCACAAACTTCCACCAGTCCTTCGCTCCCAAGCGAAGCTGGTTCAGCGCGAACCGAACTCTCAAATGCTCAGGAGATGAGCAAGTGAAGAAACACCCCTCTATATTTGAAATCCATCTCATAGCTGCCACCGGGTCCTGGGTCCTGTCAAACTCCGGCGGTTTCATGTTGCTGAACTCTCGGAACACCAACGCATCACCACCCTACGGCCTCGCGGCAGCAATAGTTGCGGTGGCCGCTGCAACAGCAGCCTCAGAAAGAGTAGCATAACGCTCGTTGAAAGTCTCAATCAATGTGGTCTTAATAGACCCGAACATCTCTGGTATCTCTGCCTTGATGGCCGCAGCCACCTCCTCATGGATGATCCGGCGGATCTCCTCATCACTGGCCCCACTGCTCTCAGGCTTAAGACGTGTCCTCACCATGATCTACCTCTGAAATACAACATACGATAAATTAGATTCCATTCGAGCAAACTCACATTCGACAACTCATCCCTCCTTGATCCTTGGCATTCCAAAGATTCTTACTTGGGCTGTACACCGCCCCAATTCTTTTAGTAGTACGGGCCCAATACTACTGTCCGCACCGTATCAGAATACACCCCATGTCCCCCTCTTCGGATCCCAAGTTCCAAGTACTCTATCATGCATAATCTAATCCCTAACAAATCTCTCATAAGCTCCTCGCTGCTACTTACTCACTCTTAAGCATCTCATAGCAGCTCACATCTCCCTAGGCTAAGGCATCACAAATTAGGCCACTCTAGTCCTAATAGGAGTACCTAGCCTACTTTGGCATGAGAATACATCATATCAATATCATAACACATAATATGAGGGTATTTTGGGAAATCACCGTTCGGGCGCGGACTGATCGTACACACAACTCTGCTCTGCGTTTTTCCAAAAACCTTTTTCTCTTTTTGAAAATATTTCTCAAATCCTCAGTTTAAGTTCAAATACGACCGAAGGTGTACTCAAATCCCTCAAACCAATGCTCTGATACCAACTTGTAACACCGTAAATTTCAGAACAATTTTTCACATTTTATAAAAACATAATTCATTTAATATTCATAAAAACATCAGTGTTTGAAACTCAATCCAGGACATATAAAAATCCCAAGATCTCATAACATAAAAATCCCATGTATGTACTGATCAAGCTGGCGCCTTCCCACGGTCGTCACTAGTACCTGAAACAAATAACACCAAACACTGTAAGCACAAAGCTTAGTGAGTTCCCCAAAATACCACACATAGCACATATTAGCCACTCGAGGCTATAACTCTGTGGGTCCGTAGACCGTACTCTGTGAACCCTCTGGTTCTAACTCTGTGAACCTTCCAGTTCCAACTCTATAGGCATGCACAACATAAATCACATAGAAATAATGCAGTACAACACATAACATACATATAGCATACAAATACTCTATCACATAACTTTGATTACCTACTCAAGGTAAAGTATAGTGAGAAGACTCACCTCGCGTATCTCGATAACTCGCAAATCCTTGAAATCACTAGCGTTCGATTTCCCGAGCTATAGTCCTCCTATAACACAATATATCTCTAATTAACACTTTCACAACTAAGGTTGACTAATCCTATCAAGTCAACACTAGTCAACTCTGGTCAATGGTCAACAGTTAACTTTGACCGGACTTGGCGAGTGCACTAGAGCAACTCGGCGAGTCTATACGTGTTCACTGACTCCCTCGGATCCTCTCTTGACACGTCGAGTACTTCCCTAACTCGACGAGTTCCACCTGGCATGAATCGCGGGGCCACCACGACTCAACTCGCCGAGTCTCAAGAACAACTCGGCGAGTTCCGGTTTGAATCAGCCCCCCTTTGACTCTCCCTGACTCATTGGGTCATCCCCCAACCCGGCGAGTCTACTCGCTGATCAATTTACGTGAAACCCAAACCCTACTCGCCGAGTCTCAAGAACGACTCGGCGAGTTCATGCCATGCATAAACTCTATTGACCTCCTGAGGTCAGATCTGCTTCCCCAAACCATAGATCTGGCCTTCCTAAGCATGAGTGTCACATAAAGTTCGAAACTTGATGCTTGTATAACCACAACAAGGCATCAAAAGGAGATTTGGTCCCAAAAACGACAACCTAAGTCCAATAACTCCATATTAACCCAGAAAGCTCCAAGGGTTAAGGTCTCTGGACCTCTTTGAGTCCAGATCCAAGGCACAAACTTGAAGAGGGACCATTTGCTTCACATAATCACTCTCCAAAGGGGTTAGAAAACCATAACTCTAAAGATCAACCCTAAAACCGAAGGAGGTTCGAACTATTAGCTCAAAATGAAACCTCTGGACTCTGGATCTACTTGAATCTCACCTCCTCCTTGCTCTTGTCACCCTCTTCTTGCTAAACAAAGGATACAAAGATCCAAAAGTGACTTCTTCTCTCTCAAAGCAATTTAGCTGTCTTAGGATTCTCTCAAGGGACTGGTAGCCGCAATGGGAGGCTATAAGTGCCCTTAAATAGGCTCCAAACCCGGGGAATTAGGGTTTCATTAAACAGCATGGACTCGCCGAGTCCAGACGCGAACCCGCACCCATACCCGCGATCATACTCGGCGAGTTTGGGCTCCAACTCGCCGAGTGTCCTCACAAATCACCAAAAATACAATAATAAATAATACCTGGGAATTCAGGATGTTACAGAGTCACAAAATAAAGATAAGAAGGGGAAATATATAAGAGTATCTACACATATAATATGTAATAGTAACCCATCGTATATTATCTATGTAACAGTATTCCTGTAAACGTACTTATGTAAGTGTATGTATGTACATGTACTCATATAAGCGTATCTATGTAAACGTACTCATGTATCATGTAAGCATATGTAAATGTACTCATGTAAGCGTACCTATGTAAATGTACTCATGTAAGCGTATCTATGTAAACGTACTCATGTAAGCGTCCCTATGTAAATGTACTAATGTAAGCGTATCTATGTAAATGTACTCATGTAAGCGTATCTATGTAAACGTACTCATGTATCATGTAATGTACTAGTATAGAGTCATGAATGAACTGACTCTTGTGTGATTCCTTGTACTTGGAATGGTAAGTGGTATCTCTTAACTAAACATATAATAGTTACTAACCATGTACGTGTATAACCTGAAGTAATGCCTTTGCTACCCAACGGTACTGAACTGACTAAGGACAACTCTTCTGTCTCTATATGTATACATGATATATAATTGCTAGTTAAACGACCTTCGGACGGATACCCGATACCCTACCAGACCCCATCCCAACGGGAAAAAGGAAATAAAGCGGGTTAGCCTTCCTAAGTCCTTTAAACATTAATTATATAACTATACATATACCGGCATGCAATTGACAATATAAAAGTATATAAGGAGTTTTGTAAAACTTTTAAAGGAAAATTAATACCTAAGAAGAGATCGACTTGATGTCAATTTATAAAATGGTTTGAAAGTATTTGATTGATAACAACCGTTTAAGTATAAAGGAACCTTTGTTTGACCCACAAATGTAACAGGGTTTGAAATGAAGCATATGGTGTTTAATAAACAGTTTAATAAAGTGTTTTAAACACTTAAAAACGTTCAAGATAAACATTTTATGAAAACTGATTGGCAAAACAGTTAACGTAAGGTAAAGTCATTTGCATGTTTAATTATTAATCACATGTGATTGATATAATAACTAATCATGATTCAACTTGTATTCCCCCCCCCCCATAAAGCATTTATAAACATTTGAAAACATTTAAAACGTTAATTCAAGGGGTACGAACTCACCTGCAGTGAGCGGATTGGAAGGAAGTGTCGGACCAGTGCTTGGTGTCAAGTGACGACTTAGACACACACAATAATCCTAAATACATATGAAGAGATATGTATATAACCAATTAGTGATTTTACCACTAATTAAACATGTATAAACATCCTATTGAGAGGAAAACACTTTGGTCAAGTGCTAGGAGGCTATCGGGTTGCAACAAAGGAGTGCAAAGCCTCATACGGGAGTTTATGGTCCAAAGACCATGTGTGTTGGAGTTTATGGCCCAGGGGAGTAAGCTCCTAGCCGTAAACTATCAATTGGGTCTCTAAACGATGCTCAAAGCTATTACAACTTAAGTGGTTAAGTTCTTCAAAGCTTAAACAAGTGTTTGGGTGGGTTTAAGGCCCTAAAATGGCCTTGCTTAATGTTCACGGCCCTGGGACCACTCCCCCATGAGTTTACGGCCGTTAACTCATGGTAAGGAGTACCATTTCGTGAATCTTGGTCCTTGGGTCCATGGTGTAATGTTTTATCCTAAAAATCAAGGCTTACTAGAGTGTTAGGGTGTCTTTTGCACCCTTAAAATGGGTTTACGGCCCAAGAATATGTATTGGCCGTAACCTCCTTGATCCTCTTGATTTATTATGTTTTCGAAGTCCTAAACACATTAGGGTACAAGTCTAAACTAGTTTTATTGCAATTGGAAGGGACTAGGGCATCATTTGACCTCTAAAGAAGGGTTTACGGTCCAAGAACTTCTTGGGTCGTAAACTATTAAATCTAGATGTTTCCTTGTGATTTCTAGTGTTTTAGACACATATCAAGCTCTATAACACACTAGGATAGAAGTACTCACTTTTCGGGATGAAAGTCCGAAGATCCTTGAGAGAGAATTCAGCTTTTCTCTAGCTGGAAATGTAACTAATGAATAAATATGGCTCAGAATCCTATATATATACTCCTGGGATTTTTGGCAGAAAATATTTTATTTACGCAATGAACTCTAATATCATAGAGTTTTGGAATAATAGAGTTGCACAATACCCTAGTGCATCCTCTCTCCTGATATCTCCTTAAGTGTAAATCCTGAAATACTCAAACTTATACCAAAAGTCTGGAAAATTACTACAACTGTTCTAACTTCTATTGACTGGATATGGTTTGTACAGAATGGAAATTTCGGGTTGTCACATCATCCCCTCGTTAGAGGGAATTTCATCCCGAAATTAGAATTTAGGTAAGGAAGTAGGCATGAATAATCGCGCAAGGAGGTGGGGAAACTTCCTAATTGATTGGTTCTCGTGCTCATAAGTGAAACCGGGTCCTCAGTTGGTATTCCAACGAGCCTTCACTAATGGGCGATGGAGTTTGCTTCGTCCGCTTGACCACTCAGTCGAGGGTCACTACAGTTCTTCCACGAAGGCGAGGATCTTGTTGATCTCGATCTCGACGAGCAGACTTACGAGAGTCCTAACGGAAAGTTATGGTTTCAACTTTGAGACGCGAAGGGTAAAATGTACGTTACTGAGTTCGTGGTGTAGGTTGGGTTTGTGAGTTACAGGACCGATTCTGGCAAAAATCTCGGAGGTCCTAACTATCTTGGCTTTGGCTTACCATGCGTTCCGAAGCGTATCAAGCTTTCCCATAGTGAGATTTCCAAAAGGATTTGGCCTCTCCCCTGAAATTCCAAGGTTTTCTTCCTCTTGCTTTTCTTCCTAGTCAAGGGCCACTCCCTTCTGAGTCAAAGTCATAAGAGGTTTCGCAATCCGCGAGGAGTTCTAAATGAACTCTCGGCAGTAGGTCAGCGAGACCTAGAATTAGGCGAATTTCTGTCGGCATCCTTGGTGTTGACAAATTCTCAGCGGGTTTGATTTTCGACAGGGTCCTCAAGAATTCCCACATTACTGGTAATGTGTATTAGGAATTTGACTCTTCAAATCTAAAACTCGCATTTAGAGAACTTCGTATAAATCTTCTCTGATTGTAATGTTCCTAGGGTTTGTTGTAGATGCTCTTTATGATCTCCTTCTTACTATGAGGGTAGATAAGTAAGTCATTTCCAAAAAGACAATGACAAACTGATCCAATTAAAAATGGCGTACCCTATTCATTATGTTCATGAATACTACGGGTGTATTGGTCCTATCCGAGAGGCATCACCACGGACTCGTAGTGTCCGTGTCGAGTTTGGAAGATTGTCCTTGGGACATCCTTCTCTAATGCTCGCAACTGGTGATATTCGGATCTTAGGTCCATTTCTGCAAGGTACATCGTTCCTTGCAGTTGGTCAACTAATTTATCTATGCGAGGCAGAGAGTAACGATTTCTAATGGAAGTCCTGTTGAGGTCTCTAAAGGTGAGATACTTATGACATGGGTACTTTGGAGTTCTGGAATCACAGCTACACTAGAAAGGCGTTTTCAAAGAAAGAGATGTACGCACGAACTGTTACTGTGTGGATCGATTTGACTCAAGATATATGATAATGTCGGACGAACTTAGAAGTAAATGACATTAGATCTGAACATAAAAGCGTTACAGATAAAACACAACGGTGCAACTTTTAACTGGGTTACAATACTTTTTTGTCACACCCCCAAACCAAGGATGGCGGAAACGTCCGGGGGTGGAGGACTTCATGTATAGTATCACAACGACGAGTATCATAGTGCTCAAAGTAAATACAACCATCATAAATATAACTGAAAAAGTTACACCAATGTATATGTTTACATATTTCAAATCAATTACATTATGATGATAAAATGAAATGTTTGATGATTTATCGTCCCATCCTCAAAACGCTGTTGATTTCCTGTTTCACTGAATTCCTGAGAATACAAGTAGTTTTGAAAAAGTGTCAACACAAGGGTTGGTGAGTTCATAAGTTCTTGAGATAAAGAGTTTGGAAACCGTTCTTTGTAATGAGATGTATGTTACCAAGAAAATCCAATATTTTCCTTATAAAAGTTATGTGGTCCTAAATACCAGGACCGAAAATGAACAAGTATTTGTCATACATAAAGATATAAAAGTGGTTTCAAATTGGCGTAAAACCCTTTCTGATTTGAGAAAACTCCCGTAATGAATGGTGTGTAGTCTTAAATACCAAGACTGAAAATATACAACAATATCTGTAATTATTGATATAAAAAGTGATTTTAAATCGACATAAAACCCTTTTTGATATGAAGGCGTACATGTATTTTTCCATACTTAAAGTAATTTCAGTGAGCTAAATCGACATAACTCGCTAATTTAAAGTTAGAACCTGTAAATCATATGATTTGTTAATACCACATGTGAGCTATCATAACCATACTTGACTTAGACGGCCTCGTAATGCGACGTTCTTCAGGCGTCCCCGTTAAATGACACTTGTCACCACAAACCTGCCGGTCTAGCTGTTGCAAGCAGCTCAGGTGTGGGTTTGTCAAACCCAATATAAATCTATACACAACTATCACGTTCTCCCTACAAGAGACTTTGGTTACAATTTACAGGAGTTTTTGAATTGGTTACTTTGGAAGTAACCCAAAGAGAGTGACTCACAAACTTATTCATTAACAGATTTACGTGAACTAAACTGAAAACCTTTGATAAATGAGTTTGAAAAGTAATTGATACATAAACTATACCTATTATATTTTATCCAAAACGTTTGTAATGTATATGAGCTCTTTTATGCAAATGCATTAGTGTTATGAATCCAAAAACTATGCTTATTATAGCTTAATATACGTGTTCTAAGTGAATGAATAATCTTATCATGAATGACTAAGCTTCAGTTTATGATGATAAACTAACAAGGAAACACATTCAATATTTAGAACTTATTGTTATACACTTTGCTCAACATAATACAAAGTGTTATGAAGTGACTAGGTATGGGCTGATGGTGAATAGTGACATGGAGTGGGTATGGGAGTGGTTGCTTGTGTCATAGATTAAAGCAAAGTCAACACTCCACCAATAATATCCCACCCACTCTTCTTGGATAAGGTTTATCCCCAAAAACGTGGATAATTAATAAATATGGGGCCTTATATGTTAAAATAAACTTTTGGGTGAAAATCCCGCGTTAAAACAATTAAAAACGGGCCTAAAACGCAAAACTAGTCGAAAATCGGGTGAAAATCAGCCTCCTACGAGACCTCTCGGTCCTAGGCCGAGGTTCGGTCCCTTCTGTTGCTGAGCCGAAGGCGAGATGGAGCGAACAGAAAGTAAGAGGCGAAGGCGAAGGTAGCTTCGGTCCCCTAGTGCGAGGTTTAAGTAAAGAGAGATTTGGGAGAGATTTCACATACTTAGAGAGATTTGGGAGAGATTTCACATACTTGGAGAGATTTGGGAGAGATTTCACATACTTAGAGAGGTTTCTCATACAAAGAGAGATTCGGCAGAGATTTCACATTCTTGGAGAGATTTCTCATACAAAGAGAGATTTGGGAGAGATTTCACATACTTAGAGAGATTTGGGAGAGATTTCACATACTTAGAGAGATTTGGGAGAGATTTCACATTCTTTGAGAGATTTGGGAGATATTTTGCATACTTTGAGAGATTTGGGAGAGATTTCACATACTTGGAGAGATTTGGGAGAGATTTCACATACTTAGAGAGGTTTGGGAGAGATTCTCGATAAAGAGAGATAGAGCGAAAACGATTGAGAGAGGTTTCGTGTGTGACAAATGTGAGTGTTCGGCTTTGCAATGCAAGCTCCGTAAACCCTGTTAAGCCTTGTTTAAGGATCTTACACACTCCCGATGAGTATGCAACATTGTTTTATCAGTTTGGCTCGTCACTTACTACAGTTTTAGGTTAGGGAGATCTAGATGTACGTACTTTTCGATTTATGATCTCTCATTAGAATAACGAGTTGTTTAGAGATTACATAACGTAAACTCTAGTACCCACGGGCAAATTGAGTCGAACGGTTTGACTTGTTGACTTCATTTGACTTTGACTTGACCGGAAATTGTCGGTTGTCACATCATCCACCCATTAGAAGGAATTTCGTCCCGAAATTTGAATTTAGGCAAGGAGTAGGCATGAATAACCGAGCCAAGAAGTGGGGATACTTCCTAATCGACTGATTCTCGCGCTCCCAAGTGACTCCAGGTCCTTGGTTAGTATTCCAACAAACTTTCACTAATGGGAATCGGCGTTGCTTCGTCCGCTTGACCTCTCGGTCCATGGTCACTATGGTTCTTCCACGAAGGTGAGGCTCTTGTGGAACTCGATCTCGTCGAGGGGCATTACAAGAGTCTTGTCGGATAGATACTTCTGCAAGTTTGGGACGTGTCGGGTAGAATGTACCTTACCAAGCTCGCGGGAGTAGATTGAAGTAGCGAGTTACAGGGTTGATTCTGACAAGAATCTCGAAAGGCATAATTATCTGGGGTTTTAGCTTTCCATGCTTTCCGAAGCATACTAAGCCTTCCCAGAGTGAGGCTTCCAGAGGAATTTGGTCTCTTATTCTGGAGTTCTGAAGGTTTCTTCCTCTTGCTTCTCTTCCCAGTCAAGGGTTGTTCCCTTTAGGGTCAAAGTCGTAAGGGGGTTCCGTAATTTATGAGAAGTTCCAAAGGAACTAAGACGGTAGGTCAGCGAGACCCGAAATTTTGGCGTATTCCTGTCGACGCCTTTGGCGCTAACAATTTCTCAACGGTTTTGATTAATTGAAAGGGTCCTCAAGAATTTCCACATCAATAATAGTGTGCCTTAGGAATTTGACTCTTCAATTCCAAAACTCGTATCTAGAGAACTTCAGGTAACGCTTCTTTGATCGTATTGTTTCTGCGTTTTATTGTAGCTGCTCTCCTTGGTTTCCTTCTTACCACGAGGGTAGATAAGCAAGTCATTTACAATGACAATGACGAACTGATCTTAGTAAGAATGGCATATCCTATACATTAAGTTCATGAAGACTGCGAGCGGGTTGGTCCTATCCGGGGTATCACTAAGAACTTGTAGCGTCCGCATCAAACTTGGAGGATTGTCCTTGGACATCCTTCTCCAATACTCACGATTGGTGATATTCGGATCTCAGGTCCAATTCATGAAGGGTACCTTGTTCCTTGCGGTTGGTCGGCCTATTCGTCTATGCGAGGCAGAGAGTAAAGGTTTCTATTGGAGATATTGTCGAGGCCTCTGAAGTCGATGGATATACGAGCAATTTGCCTTTCTATTTAAAGAACAATATCGGAGCTCTCCATGGTGAGAAGCTTGGTTCTTCAATTTCATTGTTGAGTAGTTCGACGGGTTTGACCTGACAGTTCTTCTAGCTCGGTAGGAAGCATGTGGGTTTGGTTTACGCGACTAGACCTTTTTCGGATGGTAGGACATTCACTCGTCCTCCTGGGCAACCTTGGCCCAAAGTTTATGGAAGGAATCATACCTGGTCCATCTATCATTAACTTGCGCATATAGGCCGTATGTGCTTAAGATTGGCAAGACAGTTGGATGGGTGACTCTGCCCCAAGTCCACAACCAGACATGGAACAGGAAATAGGGCGGAAGCACGCATCTCATATTCATATAATCTTAATTATACATTATCCTCGCGTATACACGTAGTGGTGGTAGACTAACTGTATCCGTCCCAAGCTTCTATGCTTGAACCTTGTCTATTGCATGCGTGACATTCCCGAAGGTCTCCTGTAAATACTTGTGATAAGGTTTTGGGAAGTATAACACTCTTCTGGTGCGTGTTTTGGAGTTTCACAGCTAGAGATGACCCGTAGATCCGAGCTGGACGCATTTATGGGAGACAAAGGTTTTGATATTCGGAGGGTTAGGTGAAGGGTCCTTTTGTAGTCGTTAAATCGGGAAGATGAGGACTATACTAATTGAAACTAAATGGTGACAACCGAATCTTTTTAAATAACATGTGTTAGGCTGCATTCATAAGAAGAGATCACTAGAGTGATAGAATATCTTGTGTTTCTTTTCAGGGTGTTCCGCTTTGTTTGATATTAATATTACTGTAGATGATTCATTCCACAATGTCTAGCACTGGTAGTGGGTGTATTTCGATAGACAGTAATGATACTTGATATCATGATCCCTGACTGGTCTCCCTACGATCGAGCGGTATATAAACGTCGTATGCAAGTTGATGTTGGTGAAATCATCGAGTGGGTGGCCCCACTCAATTGTTACTACTAGACACGGAATAGGAGTCAGAATGGAATTATTTGTTTCAAGACTTCAGTATTTTGATTATAATTAACCCCGATGTATGTACAAAGTCATCACATCTTATAGGTAATGATCCTAAGGTCATATATGAATGTCTTTGGTTTGATTTAACGAGAGAGTATTTTAACTATTTTTAGAAAGATGGTGATTTTAGCAAACATACCAAATTTATTACAAACATATGGTACTTAAACATTTTTGGCGTTGGAAACATTACAAAAGTCCTAATATGGTTCCCTGTTACCCTTGTTGGTTCGTTTGTCACACTCCTTCGGCTCCCCCGTCATTCCTCTCAATTAGGCAGTTTCTCTTGAAGTCTCTTGTTTCGCCACATAGGAAGCACACTGGAATTACTTTGGTAATAGGGGTTGAAGTGATGTACTAAGTCGGGGCGCTATAGAAACGGACGGTATGCCCTTTCCTGTTGCAGTTTTACAGTGCATCTCCTGGCAATCCCCATTGTGATGGAAGCCACATTGGTTACACCTTGGAGTGATCCCTTATATGGTTTGGCCGACGTTTGGGTGGCAGACCCCATGGCTAGTGTCGAGGCATGATTCCTGACTGCTATTGTAATTGTAGGGGTGGCCATGGGTTGTTGTCTTTTAGTGGAACTTTGAGATTGGTTGCGCTCCTTTTTGTTCCAAAATTTTCTCTTCTTGTTCGTAGGTTTGTGGCCTGAGGTATTTTCGTTGGCAGACACCCGTTGGTGTCCCTGATT
The DNA here is from genome assembly GCF_051521515.1 of Lactuca serriola. Lineage (NCBI taxonomy): Eukaryota > Viridiplantae > Streptophyta > Magnoliopsida > Asterales > Asteraceae > Lactuca > Lactuca serriola. The sequence continues at coordinate 129,914,396 of NC_136416.1, read as the reverse complement.
GTTACCACAATCTGTATTTTCAGTACCGCTTCCATCTCTGCTGGCGTTGTTAGCATTGAATTGCGCCATGACGGTTGTCACGGCTGTCGTGACTGCAGCCTGAAAAGTAGCAGAGTCTATCTGCAGGGTTGGCGCCTTGCTAGTTGGTTGGTTGCCTCTTGGTGAAGACATAGCTCTGTTTCACGATGAAAAATGACTTCGTGAGTGGAAATAATTATCTCAAGTGCATCCTTACGATTTATATTCACATATATAAATTCTTGCACATTACTGTACTATTCCTACTGTTTCTGCTAACGTTTCTGAGATGGAGTCATGGCAGTGGGTATGAGTAGGTTTCATACGGGTGTTAAGCTTTACACATCTTAGAATCATGTTTGTCCAAACACACTTGGCTGAGGAGTTTCGATGGGACCCGATGCATTAGTTCTAGTATGATCGCACCCATAGGTCTATGACGAAAGCATCCCCTCAATCATAAGGGTTAAGGGGTGAGATGGTAACGAGTCTTTAGAATGGCTATATGTCGCGAGTTTTCTAACTAAGTTTATTGATCTTAGTTCAATTTATAACGTATTTCGATTGTTAAGGGTGTTCTGAAAACAATTCATAACGAGAGTATTTATATGGTAAACTCATGTATTTTAGTAGTTCTGTATCCAATTGAAACCTTGTAACTTGACCCAAGCTAGGTCCTTATTATGACCAATTGATGTATGCCTAGTTATATAATTAAGACAAAATAGACCTTCGATTCTGTTAGGTATATCCTAAGCCCATCTTGTTAATATGACTCTAGTAATTATGGTTTCAGCGAACATTTTTGGCCTTGATGCAAGTCTACCTCACATCTGTGCATGGAAAAGTTTTGATAGCAACTAGATCTCTTGATTAGTATGACCACTTCATTTGCAGTGTCGTGATTTTACCTATAATAGAGTAGCACCAACGCATACTCATGAACCTAATTTACCAGGTCTTGTGAGCGGTATGAACTCACTCACGACGATCCATCCCTTATGATGCCTGAGGCAAGGTCAATGCACCTTGCAGCCCTGCCAATCGATGCTTGGCTGCGATCCTTCTCTCTTTGAATGTCGTGTGTCTACCCCGTTACTCTCTTTCCTCTTCACGAGTGGCGATAAGGTTCTAAAAAGAATGTTGTCTTCTGAAATAGTAGTCTAATTCTGAGTCTCGGGTACGTGAGACGGTAGGGTCTGTTGTGACAACCCAAAATTTCCATTCTAATCAAACCATTTCAATCCAATAGAAGTAGAGCAGTTACAGTGAAAATTCAGACTTCGAGTATAAGTTTGGCAGTTTTCAGGGTTTTGCACCTAAGGAGATATTAGGAGAGTGGATGCACTAGGATTTTGTGAAACACTGTAATTCCATTACTCTAGGTCATTAGAATCCATTTCGAGAATAGAAATATTTTCTGCTAAAAATCTCAGGACTATAAATAGAATTCTGAACCAAATTGGTTCATTAGTTGAATTCCAATTAGAGAAAAGCCAATTTCTCTCTCACGGATCTTCGGGTTTTCATCCCATATTGTGAGTCTACTTCCCTAGATGTGTTTTAATACTTGTTATATGCATAATAACATTATTTACATGTCCAAAATACAAGATCCGGGAGCTTACGGCCCAAGAACGTTCTTGGGGTGTAAACTCCAAAACAAGGCCTAAAAGCTACCTAGTCTCATTTCCATGTTAGGTATCTAGTTAGGGACTTTATGTATGAACATTAGAGGCTAGAAATCAATCAAAATCATATAGTTATTAGGAGTTTACGGCCAAGGATATGCTCTTGGGCCGTAAACCCCTTTTTCAAGGGCTAAGAGTGCCCTAATCACCCCAAAGGCTTGGAATCTATTTTAGACAAATACCCTAATGTGTTTAGGACCTAGGAAACATAAGAAAAGCACAAGTATTGAAGAGTTTACGGCCAAGAGTGGCTCTTGGGCCGTAAACTCCCATAAAGGGGTCAAAGGACACCCTAAACCCTTCCTTAAGCCAATAGACAATTTGGGCATGTACCTAAATGTGTTATGGACTAGCTAAAACATTTAGAACCCCATGAGTGAGGGAGTTTACGGCCCAAAAGGTTCCAAGGCCGTAAACTCCATAAAATGGTGCCAAATGTGCCATAAACCCTCCTAAAGCCAAGTACTAAAGCCTAGAATTGTTCCTAGTTATTTTAGAGACTTGAAAGCACCATAATAACCCTCCCAAGGGAGTTTACGGCCGTAAACTCCAAGGGAAGGTGGTCTTTGGGCCGTAAACTCCCCATAGGAGTCAATATGGTACCTTAAACACTTGTTAAGCCTTGAAACAATTCCCCACTAGAGTTGTGATAATTCTAAGCTCCATTTCAAGACTTGGTTGAGAGTTTACGGCCAGGAGCTTACTCCCCTGGGCCGTAAACTCCAATGAATATGGTCTTTTGACCTTAAACTTCCATTAGGGGCATTGCACTCCTTTGTTGCAACCCATTAGCCTCCTAGTACTTGACCAAAAGTGTTGTCCTCGCGTTTAAATGTTTATACTTGTATAATTAGTGATTAAATCTCTAATTATTTATATACATATGTCTTCATATGAAAATAGGATCATTGTGTGTGTCTAAGTCTTCACTTGACACCAAGCACTTGTCCGATCCTTCCGTACGATAACAGTCCGTTCAATTCCAGTCGCTTACTGCAGGTGAGTTCATACCCCTTAATCAATGTTTTAAATGATTTTAAATGTTTTAAATAGGGGGAGGAATACAAGTAGAAAACAGTATGTTATTAAATAAATCTTATGTATTTTATAACTATGTTTTCACTCAGTAGGTTTCACAGATTTCAAAAGGTGACACATGAAGTGGTTTTCTTTCTTAAAATACCTGGATAACAAAAGTATTAGTTTTGAAATGTTTATTAAAATGACATCACGTCATTCTTAAATTATTGTTCAAAACTCCTAGATATCTGGCAAAACCATTATTTTACCTTCTTGAATCAAACTATACTTATGCGCATATGTTCATATATATGATTAGAGATTATAGTTTCACCCTTCCTTTAGTTTCCAATACTCTTGGGTAGCAAGAGTGCCTAAACCTACGTCAAAAACCAATTACCTTCCAGTTAGCTATCATAGGGATAGTCAGAAGATATCAAACAATAGTACTATTACAAGGAATCACACAAGATTCAGTTCATTCATGAGTCTATACCAATAACTTCCATGATACATGAGTACACTTACTTAGGATTACCTGATACCTAAATATGTTTACATATACTTACCTGTTACATGAACACACTTACATGAATACCATACGGGAAGACTGTTACTTAGGTGCATTATCCTGTATTTACTTACCTGGATACTTGTACTTAGAATTACGAGGATGATTTATTAGTATTTACTGTGTAAATTATCTTTCCTGTCCCAGTTCAATGGGATGACTCGGCGGGACTTACCATTCCGAATCCCACTGATTAGCACCAGTAGTCGATGAATATCTATGGATGTTTAAGGTTGTCACTTACTTAGTAGTCAGTGACGGGACTAACCATCCCTCTGTCCACTGTTGCAACAGTGGATGAGATGTGAATCTTCGGAGGATCATTAGGTTGATGATCTGTATTAAGAGATCGATACGGGGACTAACCCTCCCTCCACCCTGCTGCCGCTACAGAGGATGAGGGGACATTCTTCGGATGTTCCATAGGGTCTATCTTTCGCTTCAGCGATGTCGTGTTTGTCCTGGTAACCCAAGACAATAACACTTACATGATTATATTTTCCTAGTTTACTTTATTTTGTGATACTTCCACATAAACGATGAGTTAGACTAAGTACTCTAGTACTAGTCAATAGAAAGGAAAAGCTATCATATTACTTATAGAACATTCGAGTCTTGGTAGAAGACTACTTAGCCATAAAAGAACATTCGAGTCTTGGTAGAAGACTACTTAGCCATAACAGAACATTCGAGTCTTGGTAGAAGACTACTTAGACATAACAGAACATTCGAGTCTTGGTAGAAGACTACTTAGCCATAACAGGACATTCGAGTCTTGGTAGAAGACTACTTAGCCATAACAGAACATTCGAGTCTTGGTAGAAGACTACTTAGCCATAACAGAACATTCGGGTCTTGGTAGAAGACTATCATATCATCTTCCTATTTTTACTTTATTTTGTGATACATTCACATAAACGATGAGTTAGACTAAGTATTCTTAGTACTAGTCGATAGAAAGGAAAACTATCATTTTACTTACAGAACATTAGGGTCTTTGTGACATCCCCAAAATCTCGGCCAGAAAAGACCGATTTTCATTTATGCTTTTAAATATTTTCAGAGTAAATCCTTTTGATTTGAAAGAGTTGCGGAATTTGTTCCCAAAAACAAAGCATGATAAAACAATGTTTACCAAAGCATTTCATAAAAGAAATGTATTTTCATTATAATCAAAACTCGGGGTGTCATGTTCCGATACAGACCAATAAGCATAAACGAATACATTACAAGTCATATAACAAATATAAACATATGCAGACTTGTAAACAAAACAACTTGATGGTTCATCCATCTCATGCCCTTCCGCCACTTCCTGTAATACAATTTAAAACTGAGTGGGTCAGGCTTGGGAGCCTGGTGAGCATATAGGGTTTTCAACCCACAATAAATATCATATTTAATTTTCACCAACCAACAATAACCCAATTACCCATTCCCGTTATTCTCACTTTAATGTCCCTAAAACAACTAACATAAGGGACCTAGTCTAAGAATATTTCATCGGGGCAACAACACATGCTTCGGGGGTACCTCAGCAATATAAGTCAAATAAGGAAACCATGAGGGGGATGGAGTACAGCGAATGAACACCTAAGTTCATTAACACCTACAGGTGGCGAAGCTGCTAATGTTTCCACAAGACTGTCTAGAATAGCCAGTGGTCGTCATCTAAACTCCGCTAGATGACTCAATCAAACAACAACGAGGCCTCTCATCTGTTTATTACACACCAACTGTCTACCCATGTTCTACCCAACATACTAGTAGATAAAAATATACATTTGTATACATAGTTTAAAAACCTGTATAGCATGCTTTAATCAACACATATATCACATAACAGATGAGGCACACACACACATAACACATATCTCATAGAGAAATAATCAGATCTATAAGATAGAAGAGATTGAATACACATTCACACATAACACAACCAAATATATACACATAGCACGTATTTTATATAAAATACTTCGTATTATTGTACTAGAAGAGAATAACTACACACTCACACCTATAAACGACAATATATTTAATACACTCGAACCAAACTTGTATTATTATCGTGTTTATGAAAGGTAGTATACACTCACTTGATTAGAAGATGATCAGATAGCACTACGGCTTGCAAAAGTAGTAATCCTCAGCAGATCTGGAAGATCTCTTCAAAAATCGAACTTCTCGCGGGCAGAGCTTCGGATCGGGAACCGCACTTCTCGGGATCTTCGGGATCTCGGGACTTGCCTCGGGGCTCAGGAATATTACCGGGGCTTCAGGATGGAATCGGCATGCAAAACGAGGCAAAGGACTAGAGAGAAGAGAAGAAATGAACAAAAATTTTGGCTGCCTTCGGATCCCCTTTTATAGTGCTGGACCCTCGCACGAACGCAGGGCGTACGCCTGTATGCGGGGCGTACAAGGCTCCGAATCGTCACTGCATGCGTCATCCGAAATGTCGACACTCTTCGGAGTACGCGGGGCGTACTCGAGTACGCGGCGCGTACCTCAGATTAGATCAATGACTCGCTTCGGATAAGGCTTCCGATTTTTTGATTTAAATATAAATACAAAATGATTAATAAACTTCGGAAATTCATAACTTCTTCATACGAACTCCATTTTCGACGTTCTTTATATCCACGGAAAGGTGAGACCACGCTCTACGACTTTCGTTTAGACTCCGTCGGCTAATTTTGACTTAATTTTTATTAATTATTTTTAATAGGCCGGGACAGAAACTTTCGTTATAAATTCATAACTTCTTCGTTTGACGTCTGTTCTCGCCTAACTTTTTATCGCTTCGATACCAACAATGAGATCTTCGATTCTCATTTAGATCGCTTCGGCTAAAAACCCCTCGATCTCAAATCGAGTAAAACAGGCTGCATACCTCTAAGCCGGAACTTCGATAAATCATAACCTCCTCATACGAAGTAAGATTTGGGCGTTCTATATATATTCGGAAACCTCGTTTCAACTACTACAACATAAATCAAAGTTATTAAGTTTATTTTACACTTAAATTTTGACGCTTATTTTTATTCTTAATTAATCAAACCACATAATTAAGCAATTAAGCACAAAACACATAATACTCAAATAATACAATCTTATTATTTCAAAACGGGTTACAAAGGTTAACCTAGACTATTATATTGCTACAAATGGCAAGCCCGGAAACACAGGCGTTACAGTCTTGGTAGAAGACTATCATATCATTTTCCTATTTTACTTTATTTTGTGATATATTCACATAAACGATGAGTTAGACTAAGTACTCTTAGTACTAGTCAATAGAAGGGAAAACCTATCATTTTACTTGGTCATAACAAAATATCGGGTCTTGGTAGAAGATCGCATTTCATACTTATATCAACTGTTCTATTTGAGGATTTATACGACATTCTTGACAACATTCCAAAACAGGACAATATCACATAAATACTTATGAATTCACCAGCTTTAAAGCTGATACTCGCTTTCAAAATAACTTGTATTCTCAGGTCATCAGTTAGACAGGTGCGGTGGTCAGGTTTTTGAGAAGATGGAGCACAGACAAGACTCGCCTTATTTTGATTATTCATATTATTGTTGTACATTATGAATAAACACATATGTATTAAAACTCTACTTATAATGCAATGGATGATGTTGTTGCTTGTTTATTATATTACACTGTTGTGATACTGTACATGACGTCCTCCACCCCTGAACGTTTCCGCCGTTCATGGTTTTGGGGTGTGACAGATTGGTATCAGAGCATTGTTTATAGTGAATTAAGTATATCAACCCATAAAAGATATACTAATTATAAATACATGGGATTAAAACACTCTGTCTCAGAGTTATACTTTTAAATAATAAAATATTCAAGTAAGTATACGTGCCTGCATTCATACTAAAATCTGTGTCACAACGACAAGAACAAAAGTATTACGATTGTTGAATATCACAAGTAAGCCTGGGGATATATGGTCAGTCTTGGGAATGGCATAGCCTGATCAACTATGCTGGTCCGAGGAGTGATTGGAATATGCCCAAGAATGGTTGTGATATGGCAACAAGTCTAAAAACTTACCAACACAACCATAAAGAAATACCATATGGGTATTTGATCTTACTATAATTAGCTTAGTTAGTTCGGCTATTTTAGCTATTTCTTATATCCCTTTTCTCGTGTAGATAACATGGCTGGATTCCATCCCCACGACAACCTGTTCCTTCCAAACGAAGTAATTGCTGGATGGTTTGGAGAAGAAACAGATGATGATCATCCAATCCCTTAGAATGATCACCATACTGACGACCTTTCAGACGATGCCATCTCCGAACCCGAGGTTGAGAACCTACCCCAGGCAGCTCCCTTTCCGATTCCTAACCCTCGTCCGGCTTTTCAAGGCCCGACGCCTGAGTGGGTGGAATGTTTGGAAACTTGGAGCCAAGGACAAGACCAGCCCATGCCATTTAATGGTGACCGAAGCTTCTATGACCTGAGCAATAGGGGCTCAGCAGACAGGATCATGCCAATTCTGATCCGAAGAGTTGCCCGAAACGAAATTCAGGGCAGGACAGCTCTACAACGTATCGCAGAAGTTAATACAAATGGAGGAATGCACATGCTTCGCACCAGTCGCCTTGAGCATGCTCGTGAGAGGTCTGAGAGAAACCATGAAACCCTGTTGCAAGCACTGGCTGAATCACGAGCCGAAGTCATGGAACTTCGGGTACGCCAGAGAGTGTATGAAAGACACCTACTTGAGGTGGAACGCCAACTGGCTGAACTGAGAGTTCACCAGAAGGATGACCGTCGCCAGTAGTGGACGTGCTACGTTATATTCCTTGTTAGAAAGGAATCGTGTTCCTGTCTATGCCCGATGTGGCATATTCTATGAAACTATCTTGTACTTTAAGTACTTTAGATAGGTCTTTTTACTTCCAGGAACTATCTTCTCTAGTTATGATGTAAAACCTTTTTACAAGGTCATTTTCCCGAACCTATACGTCATGAATATCAAAGATATTGACAGTCGGCTAACTTCTGTGTCGTTCTTTATTCTAATACTCTTATCATACTTTCTTTAGAGTCTATTTGAAACATGCTCTAGTCAAGTCATTGGACTATAGCAATTTGACACCGGAGACATCTCCGAGTCTCTTTCAATGGGTGGATCACGTTATTCACCAACCACCGATACCTCAGTAAGAACGACAAACATCTCGAAACCATTTTAAGAAACTTACTCCCGATCTTTACCAGGACTGCATCATAGGGATGTAGGTCGAACTTTCCTGAACATACTTCCATTCCATTCTAGGACTGCATCATGGGGATGTAGGTCAATCTTTAGAGAACATACTTCTATTCTTTTCATGAGCAATCGAACTACGTTTAGATTCAACCATTTTCGCTCACAAATTCATTTTTCTTTCGGTGTAACAGAATCATGAATCCCAAGAAGAACGATCAGCCCATTAACCAAACACCAACTCTTCAGATTGATGCAGCTACCTTTCAAGCTGCAGTCTCGGCTGCCGTGTCAGCTATTCTGACCCACCTGAACGCTAACGACGCAGGTGTTAGAGGGATTGTTAACAATCATTCCAATCCAAGTATCAAGCGAAAGTCTTGGACTAACTCTAAGGACAAGTCGCTTCGAAAGGCAAACAAGAAACAACCACCAGTAACAACCTTCACAGCTACTACATCAGTACCTCCAACTACCATCCCTTCGGGCGTCCCAATGGTCCCCAAACCAGCCAAACTTTATGCTGGAAAACTCCCAAAATGCATCAAATGCAATTATCACCACCACAAAAACCTTGTAGGGAGATGCAGTGCTCACACTGCAACAGGAATGGACATACTGCTAGTCACTGCAAGATCCAGATCCAACACATTTCTTCAACCACGAATGTCCAAACCTCTCAGTTATGCCATCTATGTGGCGTCATGGGACACTTCAAGAGGGACTGCCCATCGGAGAAGGACAACGGCAAATCTGGATGAGTTTGACCTCAGGATGCGAAAAAGGCAGTTAAGGAACCTAATATAGTATAGGTTCCCTCCAAATCATCAGTATCTTGTATGTACAAAAACATGTTTAAAACTAGTGCAACCAGAGTCTAATCTTTTGCGAGATTCCGTCCGTTAAGGGACTCTCGTGCTGCGTATACTTGTCTTTTGTAGTATACCTTGTTTAGCAGCAATAGTCTTGTAATAAATCCTAAGTACAGTAACTCTGTTAATGGTTGCACTGTTGTGTTTTGTTTGTATCGCCCTATGTTCAAATCTAATGTCTTTAGTTCCATATGTTTCCGACTTTATCATATGACTCGAGTAAATTAATCTTCGAAATACCAGCTTCATAAGTACATCTCTTTCTCAGAAATCGCCTTTTAGAAAAGCCGTTATATCAGAACACCGAAGTACCTATACAAGGAGTACCTTATAGTTCTTTTCCTTTCCGAAGGAATCCCCACATTATTGCCCATGCAGTACGTCAAGTTCAAATCCAGGATTCATACGGTTGATCCATCACTGAAGAATGTATACATGAGAGTGATATATAAACGATGTTCTAAAGGTTTAGAATTGATGATTCCACTTTAACTTCTTTTCCCTCGATGGGATGTGAGATTAAGGAAGAATCAGTTATTCGACTACCTTTTCAGTCTTAATTATATACGACTCGTATACACGAACTTGTGATCATTGAATCACGCATGAATTCTAATATGAAGTTCAGGACGGAGACTGTTCAGGAGTACGAGTAATTGCATTGGCATAGGAACAAACTTAGAATCAGTATGACTCTTAGAACCAGACCGCCTTCAGTCTAAACACCTACGAAAGATACAAGAACAACCCGAACAACACAACGAACTACTCAACCATAGAATTATAAGACCAGGCTTCTCACCCTTGAGAGCTCCGGTCTTATTCTTACCACAAGTCGACGGAGTGTGTCATATGTACCTCGACGACCAGAGACTTCGCTTAGATTTCCTTTAGAAATCGTTATCTCTACCTCGCTTAGAAGAACCAATTGAGCAACCACGGGGAAAGAATTACTTCAGAAATGGACCTGAGATCCGAATATCACCAGTTCGAGTGTTAGGGAAGGATGTCCTAAAGACTACCCTCCAAACTCGATGCGGACACTTCGAGTCCGTAGTGATACCCCTCGAATAGGACCAATACGCCCATAGTATTCATGAGCTGAATAAGTAGAGTACGCCTTTCTTACTGGGATCAGTTCGTCATTTCTCCATATAATGACTACTTATCCACCCTCGTAGTAAGAAAGAACCCATAGAAACATTACCCTCGGAGATACTTTCCGCAAAGTTCTCTGAACAAAAGTTTTGGAATTTAGAGTCAAAATTTCCTAAGACACACTTTTAGTGTTGTGGGAATTCTTGAGCACTCTGTCAAATTATCCAAAACCGTTGGGAATTTGTCAGCACCATAGTCACTGACAGAAAATTTGCCAAATTCTAGGTCTTACAAACCTACTATCATAGTCCATTCGGAACTCCCCGTAAACTTCAGGATCCCTTTCGACTTTGATCCAGCAAGGGATGGCCCTTGACTGGGAAGTAAGCGAGAGGAAGAACATTTGGAATTCCAAGTGAGAGACCAAATTCTTTAGGAAACCTCACTCTGGGAACGGCTTAATACGCTTCGTAAAGCGTGGAAAGCAAAAATCCAATATAGTTAGGACCTCCGAGATTCTCACCAGAATCGGTCCTGCGTTTCACAAACTAGACCTACTCCGCGAACTCAGTAACGTACATTTTTCCCTTTGCGTCTCGAACTTGAAACAGTATCCTTCCATTACGACCTTTCTAATCCCTCTCGACGAGATCGAGAGTTACGAGATCCTTTCCTTCGTATTAGAACCGTAGTGACCCTCGACCGAGTGGTCGAGCGGACGAAGCAACGCCGTTGCTCGTTAGTGAAGGTTCGTTGGGATACCAACCGAGAACCCGATTTCACTTAAGTGCGCTAGAACAAATCGATTAAGAAGTTTCCTCCTCACGAATCCATCATTCATGCATACTTCCTTGACTAAATTCTAATTTCGGGACGAAATTCCTTCTAACGGGGGGATGATGTGACAACCCAAAATTTCCATTCTAATCAAACCATTTCAATCCAATAGAAGTAGAGCAGTTACAGTGAAAATTCAGACTTCGAGTATAAGTTTGGCAGTTTTCAGGGTTTTGCACCTAAGGAGATATTAGGAGAGTGGATGCACTAGGATTTTGTGAAACACTGTAATTCCATTACTCTAGGTCATTAGAATCCATTCCGAGAATAGAAATATTTTCTGCCAAAAATCTCAGGACTATAATTAGAATTCTGAACCAAATTGGTTCATTAGTTGAATTCCAATTAGAGAAAAGCCAATTTCTCTCTCACGGATCTTCGGGTTTTCATCCCAGATTGTGAGTCTACTTCCCTAGATGTGTTTTAATACTTGTTATATGCATAATAACATTATTTACATGTCCAAAATACAAGATCCGGGAGCTTACGGCCCAAGAACGTTCTTGGGGTGTAAACTCCAAAACAAGGCCTAAAAGCTACCTAGTCTCATTTCCATGTTAGGTATCTAGTTAGGGACTTTATGTATGAACATTAGAGGCTAGAAATCAATCAAAATCATATAGTTATTAGGAGTTTACGGCCAAGGATATGCTCTTGGGCCGTAAACCCCTTTTTCAAGGGCTAAGAGTGCCCTAATCACCCCCAAAGGCTTGGAATCTATTTTAGACAAATACCCTAATGTGTTTAGGACCTAGGAAACATAAGAAAAGCACAAGTATTGAAGAGTTTACGGCCAAGAGTGGCTCTTGGGCCGTAAACTCCCATAAAGGGGTCAAAGGACACCCTAAACCCTTCCTTAAGCCAAGAGACAATTTGGGCATGTACCTAAATGTGTTATGGACTAGCTAAAACATTTAGAACCCCATGAGTGAGGGAGTTTACGGCCCAAAAGGTTCCAAGGCCGTAAACTCCATAAAATGGTGCCAAATGTGCCATAAACCCTCCTAAAGCCAAGTACTAAAGCCTAGAATTGTTCCTAGTTATTTTAGAGACTTGAAAGCACCATAATAACCCTCCCAAGGGAGTTTACGGCCGTAAACTCCAAGGGAAGGTGGTCTTTGGGCCGTAAACTCCCCATAGGAGTCAATATGGTACCTTAAACACTTGTTAAGCCTTGAAACAATTCCCTACTAGAGTTGTGATAATTCTAAGCTCCATTTCAAGACTTGGTTGAGAGTTTACGGCCAGGAGCTTACTCCCCTGGGCCGTAAACTCCAATGAATATGGTCTTTTGACCTTAAACTTCCATTAGGGGCATTGCACTCCTTTGTTGCAACCCATTAGCCTCCTAGCACTTGACCAAAAGTGTTGTCCTTGCGTTTAAATGTTTATACTTGTATAATTAGTGATTAAATCTCTAATTATTTATATACATATGTCTTCATATGTAATTAGGATCATTGTGTGTGTCTAAGTCTTCACTTGACACCAAGCACTTGTCCGATCCTTCCGTACGATAACAGTCCGTTCAATTCCAGTCGCTTACTGCAGGTGAGTTCATACCCCTTAATCAATGTTTTAAATGATTTTAAATGTTTTAAATAGGGGGGAATACAAGTAGAAAATAGTATGTTATTAAATAAATCTTATGTATTTTATAACTGTGCTTTCACTCAGTAGGTTTCACAGATTTCAAAAGGTGACACATGAAGTGGTTTTCTATCTTAAAATACCTAGATAACAAAAGTATTAGTTTTGAAATGTTTATTAAAATGACATCACGTCATTCTTAAATTATTGTTCAAAACTCCTAGATATCTTGCAAAACCATTATTTTACCTTCTTGAATCAAACTATACTTATGCGCATATGTTCATATATATGATTAGAGATTATAGTTTCACCCTTCCTTTAGTTTCCAATACTCTTGGGTAGCAAGAGTGCCTAAACCTACGTAAACAACCAATTACCTTCCAGTTAGCTATCATAGGGATAGTCAGAAGATATCAAACAATAGTACTATTACAAGGAATCACACAAGATTCAGTTCATTCATGAGTCTATACCAATACCTTACATGATACATGAGTACACTTACTTAGGATTACCTGATACCTGAATATGTTTACATATATTTACCTGTTACATGAACACACATACATGAATACCATATGGGAAGACTGTTACTTAGGTGCATTATCCTGTATTTACTTACCTGGATACTTGTACTTAGAATTACGAGGATGATTTATTAGTATTTACTGTGTAAATTATCTTTCCTGTCCCAGTTCAATGGGATGACTCGCGGGACTTACCATTCCGAATCCCACTGATTAGCACCAGTGGTCGATGAATATCTACGGATGTTTAAGGTTGTCACTTACTTAGTAGTAAGTGACGGGACTAACCAACCCTCTGTCCACTGTTGCAACAGTGGATGAGATATGAATCTTCGGAGGATCATTAGGTTGATGATCTGTATTAAGAGATCGATACGGGGACTAACCCTCCCTCCACCCTGCTGCCGCTACAGAGGATGAGGGGACACTCTTCGGATGTTCCATAGGGTCTATCTTTCGCTTCAGCGATGTCGTGTTTGTCCTGGTAACCCAAGACAGTAACACTTACATGATTATATTTTCCTAGTTTACTTTATTTTGTGATACTTCCACATAAACGATGAGTTAGACTAAGTACTCTAGTACTAGTCAATAGAAAGGAAAAGCTATCATATTACTTACAGAACATTCGAGTCTTGGTAGAAGACTACTTAGCCATAACAGAACATTCGAGTCTTGGTAGAAGACTACTTAGCCATAACAGAACATTCGAGTCTTGGTAGAAGACTACTTATCCATAACAGAACATTCGAGTCTTAGTAGAAGACTACTTAGCCATAACAGAACATTCGGGTCTTGGTAGAAGACTATCATATCATCTGTAACAGCCCGAAATTCCAGGTATTGTTATATTTACGATTTTGGGTGTTTTAAGAGGGGACTCGGTGAGTTGGAGCCTAGACTCGCCGAGTAGGATCGCGGATCTGGTCGCGGGTTCGCGACTGGACTCGACGAGTCCGGATATGGACTCGGCGAGTCTGCGCTGTTAAGCGAAAACCCTAACCGTTCAGGGTTGGGACGTATAAGAGGGATCTTATGGCCGTCATTGTTCATCCTAGTCCTCTGAGAGAAACCCTAATTCGATTGTGAGCATCTGGAGCAAGGTAGAAGACCATTGTTGATTTTGGAAGTGTTGTTTTGCAAGGAAGAGGAGGCTTGGTTAAGGGAACAACAAGGGAAGCCACGTTCTGAGGATTGGGGACACAGAGAGCACGTTATTCAGGTAATATTTCGAGTTGCATCCTTCTATGTTGATGTGTATATGGATTTAGGGTTTATTGAACCCTTTTGTGTCTAGATTGAGTGTTACCTTAGTCCCCCAAACGATTGGAACCCTGTATTGGGATCTTTAGAAGTCCAGAATGTCCCATGCCTGAGCATTTCGGGAATCAATGGAGGTTTTGGATTGGAATCCTTATGCCTTAGGTCAAAATGTAAATTATGAGTCATGGGGTGTATTATGAGCACCGAAATGAGGACCTTACGTGATGAATCAGTCTAGGAAGGCCAGACCTATGAATGGTCGGAGCAGTTCTGACCTTAGAAAGCAGTTTGAGCGGTTGCATGGCATGGACTCGCCGAGTCCGATGAACAGGCTCGGCGAGTAGCTTGAAGATTAACTGGGACTCGTCGAGTTGTTCTTCAGACTCAACGAGTTGAGTCGGGGTGGCCCCGCGATTCGTCCAGGAGGAACTCGTCGAGCCAAGGGGGATACTCGACGTGTAGAAAGGGAATCTTAGAGAATCGGTGAGTCAAGGGCGAGTGGACTCAGAGTTGTTGAACTCGGCGAGTCTTGGGGTGACTCGGCGAGTTGGATCGCGGGTTGAGTGAAGTTCTGTGTATGGGGACTCGGCGAGTCATAGGGTTGACTCGGCGAGTAGGGTCAGTCAGGGGTTGACTTTGACCTTGTCTTTGACCAGGGATTTACCAGTGGTTCCAGGGGTATTTTGGTAATTGTTATTTATTGTTTGAGTTCAGTGCATTGGTGGCTGTCCAGAGGTGGAGATCGTATCAGTGATCGGAGCAGCTTGAGCTATCTGTTCAGTCGACAGTTTCGAGGTGAGTTAGCCTCACTATATCGCTAGGGTTCATGGCACCAAGGCCGACCCTTTTATCGGATGGAAATTCGGGTAGTTGTCATTACAGGATATGGGCCGGAAGGCATTGCTATGTGGACCGGAAGGTCATGGCCTGGAAAGGCGTATGTATGTATTTAGTATGTTGACTGATTCGTAGGGTAATGTTATGCTAGTGACCGGCTAGACCGGTATCTTGTTTAGAGTAATGCTATGATATGTGATCTGTTGATCGATTGTTGTCTGTGAACTGCTATATGATTATGTGTTATGATTGCTAGATCTGGGGTGTGACCCGATATGTAGGGTCGATCTATGATTTTTTATGTTATGTATGCATTTTATGTTATGGGCCGGAAGGCAATATGTTATGGGCCGGAAGGCAATATGTTACGGGCCGGAAGGCAATATGTTGTGTTGTGGACCGGAAGGTCGGCGTGGGTAGGACCGGAAGGTTTACCCAGCAGGGACGGAAGTCCCCTGAGACACATGGACCGGAAGGTCGTGGCCTGGAAGGGCGTATATGTGGTTGGTATTTTGGGGGTATCTCACTAAGCTTTCGGGCTTACAGTTGTGGTTTTATGTTTCAGGTTCTCAAGAGTCTGTGGCAAGGCAAAGGCGTGATCGTACCGTTCCTCGCGTTGATGTTTTATGATATGAACCTGGGAGAATACTCTGTTAAATAATGTATTGAAAACCTTTTTGTAACAACTTTATTAAAATGAGTGGTTTTTGAAAAGTTTTAATTGTTTTGAAATTTTGGATGTTACAAGTTGGTATCAGAGCCTTGGTTTGAGTGAATTGGGGGAAACATTCGTGTGACTCCAGTCTCAAATCGAGGAGGATTTTAAAAAGAGAAATTAAAAAGGTTTTCAAATTTAATAAAAGGAGGACGCGGAGGTACGATCAGCCGGAGCCAGTAAGTAACCCCAAGATACCATACATGATATTTGTTTTATTGAGCTTGATAGCACAGCATGCTAGAGTTAGGCTAGGGATCTTCAGGAATTCATGATAATGTTGCCTGATTTGTGATGCCTGTAGCCTAGGGTCCCTTATGGGGTATTCTCAGTGTTCCTCTAGTGGTGAGGGTTGATAGTTGTTATGCATGTGCTCTAGGGTTTTGTGGTAGTACTTCATACAAATATGGGTAGGTGTGGAAGGTAGTATGGGCCCGTACTACTGAAAGCACAGGACCCATACGCGTATCAGGGAAACCATGATCTCTAGGGGTTGGGTTGCGAGAGTTGGATCCCAGGATTGTGGAAAGTGTCTGAGATTGGTATGGTGTCTTCAGTATGGAGATTTCGAGGCATGATGATAGTGGATCCGGATTAGGATCAGGAGCTGGAGAGCGAGTTCCGGGTGGATCGGTGCCGTCTGAGGTTATCGATCAGACGAGCCCGAGCGAGTTGGATGCGAGGATTCACAAGATCCTGCGTGATGGGGTTGCTGCATTGCTCCGAGCTGAGTTGCCGGAATTGTTTGGGTTGATCAAGACCGCCATGATTGAGTATTTTGATGAGCGATATGCGGCTCTCGCAGAGATGGCTGCCGCGGTGGCTCCAGCGGCTGTAGCAGCGGCAAGGGGAGGAGCTAGTCGGAGTTTTTAGTATCGGGACTTCTATTATACGAAGCCTCCCACATTCGATGGAGTTCAGGACCCGACTGTCGCCATGAGATGGTTATCAGACGTGGAGGGGTGTTTCTTCACGAGTTTATGCCCTGCTGATCAGAGGGTGAGGTGTGCTCTGGACCTATTGGGGCACGGGGCGAAGGATTGGTGGAGATTGACCACGGAGTCATATTCTGATGCGCAGAGGGTTGCGGTTTCACGGGATCAGTTCAAAGAGATGTTCAGTACTCGCTATGTTCCGTGAGATGAGAGGGAGAGATTGGCTCGGGAGTTCCTTGAGTTGAAGCAGGATTCGGAGTCGGTGACTGAGATCACCAGGATGTTTATTGAGAGGGCGATGTTTTGCCCTGAGTTCGCTTCGGAGCAGGTTCAGATGTCCCGATATCTGAGTATGCTCAAGGGGGATATCAGACAGTTCGTGCCTGCGCAGAGGTGCGAGACCTTGTTGGTGTTGCAGGAGGCCGCCATGCGGCGTGAGTTAGAGGTTGAGTTGCAGTTGCATGAGCTGTGGCAGGCTCCGATGCAGTCGCAGCTAGCGCCGAAACGGTCCAGTACCATTGATGTTAGAGTGGGGGATCGGAGCGGCCACACTTGTGGGAAGTGTGGGAGGGGTCACACCGGAGTTTGCTGGTCCGGTGGTGCATGCCGCAGGTGCGGAAAGGAGGGGCACTATGCGCGGGATTGTCGGTAGTCAGTGTCAGTTCGGGATTTGAGGATTTGTTATCATTGTCAGCGGGTTGGACATTTGAGGGTCAACTGTCCACAGCTTTCTCCAGGACCGGTGCAGGCTCTAGCACCGGCCATCTTGAGGAGGACAGGATGGAGCGGAGCCCCAAGGGCTCAGGGTCGTGCTTATCAGCTTGCGGCAGAGAGAGACGGAGCAGTGCCGGAGGCAGCTGTGGGTATGATGCTTTCTTGATGTCTTGATTATCTTGCGTTGATTGTGGCGTATTGTTTGTGCTGGTATCTTGCGTGGATATCGATGCGGTATTCGTTGTTTCGCGGGTTTGGAATGGTTATGGATTGGTGTTCCTGGTTTTCGCTTTGGCATTCGTTGTTCCCTGATGGTTTGGTATGGTTATAGTTTGGAGTTTTGGTGCCGGTATCCTTGTGCGGTTTTCGATGCGGTATTCATCCTTTTGCAGGTTGTGGGTTTGGTTATGGGTTATTGTTTGGGAATTCCATTGGTTATCATTCGTGAGAGTTGATAGTGGAGATGCGGCACTGGTTTGGATGTCGGGTAGCATCTGCAGCCATGGAGTGGATAATTGAAAGACCGGATTCTTTTGAGTGAATTGATCAGGGAAGAGATGTGTTTGACTGAGGGTTGCTTATGCTTGTGGGAAGCAGTCAGTGTGTAAGTGTTCTCTTTGTGCGGGGTTGTCCTGGAAGGTCGTTAATGGCGATCGGTGGCTGTTAGTCAGTGCTTTGAGTGGGGGAGAATTGGAGAATTCTCCGGGAGATCGATGAGTATGTGAGGGTGCTTAGCTGTTGGGATTCAGCAGTGTTCTGTCAGCTCAGAGTATAGGCTGACAAGAACGAGTGTGGGGTATGCGGGGCGGGATACAGACCTAGGGCATTTGATGGTGGAGGCCTGGGAGCAGGCCGGGACCAAGTTTGAGTAGGTAACCGGGGTTATGCGATCAGAGTATTTGTATGCTTGATGCACGTGATGGGTTGTACTGCATTAATCCCACGGGATTTATGTTGTGCATGTTTCTAGAATTGGAACCGGAAGGTTCCCAGAGTTAGAACCTGAGGGTTCACAGAGTTGGGTGTACGGACCCACAGAGATATAGCCTCGAGTGACTAGTGTGTGTTATGAGAGTCGGTCCAGTCGTACTGGGGACTCTGATGGTATTGTTGGATCAGTTTGAGATTTCGGATTTTGTATATTGCCGTGTGATTACAGTGGAAGGTCTGGCCCCGGATTAGTGATTTTGTTTAGTTGAGGTAGTGAGTTGGTGGAGTGGAGAGAGTGCATGGGCTTGAGAACCCCTGCAATGAGAGCCAGAGTATGTGAGTAGCGGTTACACAATAAGGGTGGTGTCGCTTGGGGCAAGCACCGTGGCACCGGTTGGGGTGGCATTATGGCCAAGAGGGTTCCTTGGAAAAGGAAAAGAGAAAGGTGTGTAACTTCGAAAGGGAGTGCAAGTTCACGGAAGTGAAAGCTGCATAGCAAAGTTATGGTTAGAGTATTTCGAGTATGGTTTTGAGCGTCGTGTTCGCGGCAGTGAAGTAGGAACCCATCCGGTTTGGGATGTCTGTCGAGACTCAGAAGGGATGCAGGAGGAGAGAGAATCTTGAATTCTCAGTGTGATTCTGATCAGGGTCGGGTGATTGTTGAGATTTAGAGCAGAATTGCATCTTGGGTAATTCTCGGTTACACAGAGTGATGGGCTGCACAGAGATCATGTTTCAGTCGACAGAGCAGATTCAGCAGGTTAGACAGAGGTTATTGACCGCCCAGAGCCGACAGAAGAGTTATGCAGACAGACGTCGATCCGAGCTTGAGTTTCAAGTCGGTGACTTCGTTCTCCTGAAGGTCACTCCTTGGAAAGGAGTGATTCGATTCAGGAAGAGGGGCAAGTTGGGACCCCGGTATGTTGGGCCATTTCGTGTGATTGCAAGGATAGGTCGGGTAGCCTATCGTTTGGAGTTGCCAGCAGAGTTGGGGCAGATCCACGACACTTTTCATGTGTCGCAATTGAGAAAGTGTATAGCCGATGGGTCGGCAGTAGTTCCATTAGAGGACATTCAGGTGGATGCGAGTCTGAATTATGCGAGACACCAGTGGCCATCAGAGATCGGAAGATCAAGATTCTCATATACCTCTAGTGTTAGTGCAGTGGCAGCACCGGAAGGGATCGGAAATGACCTGGGAGCCGGAGCGTGAGATGCGGGAGCAGCATCCGGAGCTATTTTCAGAGTGAGACTTCGAGGACAAAGTCTAGTCCTAGTGGGGGAGAGTTGTAACAGCCCGGAATTCCAGGTATTGTTATATTTACGATTTTGGGTGTTTTAAGAGGGGACTCGGCAAGTTGGAGCCTAGACTCGCCGAGTAGGATCGCGGATCTGGTCGCGGGTTCGCGACTGGACTCGACGAGTCCGGATATGGACTCGGCGAGTCTGCGCTGTTAAGCGAAAACCCTAACCGTTCAGGGTTGGGACGTATAAGGGGGATCTTATGGCCGTCATTGCTCACCCTAGTCCTCTGAAAGAAACCCTAATTCGATTGTGAGCATCTGGAGCAAGGTAGAAGACCATTGTTGATTTTGGAAGTGTTGTTTTGCAAGGAAGAGGAGGCTTGGTTAAGGGAACAACAAGGGAAGCCACGTTCTGAGGATTGGGGACACAGAGAGCACGTTATTCAGGTAATATTTCGAGTTGCATCCTTCTATGTTGATGTGTATATGGATTTAGGGTTTATTGAACCCTTTTGTGGCTAGATTGAGTGTTACCTTAGTCCCCCAAACGATTGGAACCCTGTATTAGGATCTTTAGAAGTCCAGAATGTCCCATGCCTGAGCATTTCGGGAATCAATGGAGGTTTTGGATTGAATCCTTATGCCTTAGGTTAAAATGTAAATTATGAGTCATGGGGTGTATTATGAGCACCGAAATGAGGACCTTACGTGATGAATCAGTCTAGGAAGGCCAGACCTATGAATGGTCGGAGCAGTTCTGACCTTAGAAAGCAGTTTGAGCGGTTGCATGGCATGGACTCGCCGAGTCCGATGAACAGGCTCGGCGAGTAGCTTGAAGATTAACTGGGACTCATCGAGTTGTTCTTCAGACTCGGCGAGTTGAGTCGGGGTGGCCCCGCGATTCGTCCAGGAGGAACTCGTCGAGCCAAGGGGGATACTCGACGTGTAGAAAGGGAATCTTAGAGAATCGGTGAGTCAAGGGCGAGTGGACTCAGAGTTGTTGAACTCGGCGAGTCTTGGGGTGACTCGGCGAGTTGGATCGCGGGTTGAGTGAAGTTCTGTGTATGGGGACTCGGCGAGTCATAGGGTTGACTCGGCGAGTAGGGTCAGTCAGGGGTTGACTTTGACCTTGTCTTTGACCAGGGATTTACCAGTGGTTCCAGGGGTATTTTGGTAATTGTTATTTATTGTTTGAGTTTAGTGCATTGGTGGCTGTCCAGAGGTGGAGATCGTATCAGTGATCGGAGCAGCTTGAGCTATCTGTTCAGTCGGCAGTTTCGAGGTGAGTTAGCCTCACTATATCGCTAGGGTTCATGGCACCAAGGCCGACCCTTTTATCGGATGGAAATTCGGGTAGTTGTCATTACAGGATATGGGCCGGAAGGCATTGCTATGTGGACCGGAAGGTCATGGCCTGGAAAGGCGTATGTATGTATTTAGTATGTTGACTGATTCGTAGGGTAATGTTATGCTAGTGACCGGCTAGATCGGTATCTTGTTTAGAGTAATGCTATGATATGTGATCTGTTGATCGATTGTTGTCTGTGAACTGCTATATGATTATGTGTTATGATTGCTAGATCTGGGGTGTGACCCGATATGTAGGGTCGATCTATGATTTGTTATGTTATGTATGCATTTTATGCTATGGGCCGGAAGGCAATATGTTATGGGCTGGAAGGCAATATGTTACGGGCCGGAAGGCAATATGTTGTGTTGTGGACCGGAAGGTTGGCGTGGGTAGCACCGGAAGGTTTACCCAGCAGGGACGGAAGTCCCCTGAGACACATGGACCGGAAGGTCGTGGCCTAGAAGGGCGTATATGTGGTTGGTATTTTGGGGGTATCTCACTAAGCTTTCGGGCTTACAGTTGTGGTTTTATGTTTCAGGTTCTCAAGAGTCTGTGGCAAGGCAAAGGCGTGATCGTACCGTTCCTCGTGTTGATGTTTTATGATATGAAACTGGGAGAATACTCTGTTAAATAATGTATTGAAAACCTTTTTGTAACAACTTTATTAAAATGAGTGGTTTTTGAAAAGTTTTAATTGTTTTGAAATTTTGGATGTTACATCATCATCCTATTTTTACTTTATTTTGTGATACATTCACATAAACGATGAGTTAGACTAAGTATTCTTAGTACTAGTCGATAGAAAGGAAAACTATCATTTTACTTACAGAACATTAGGGTCTTGGTAGAAGACTATCATATCATTTTCCTATTTTACTTTATTTTGTGATATATTCACATAAACGATGAGTTAGACTAAGTACTCTTAGTACTAGTCAATAGAAGGGAAAACCTATCATTTTACTTGGTCATAATAAAATATCGGGTCTTGGTAGAAGATCGCATTTCATACTTATATCAACTGTTCTATTTGAGGATTTATACGACATTCTTGACAACATTCCAAAACAGGACAATATCACATAAATACTTATGAATTCACCAGCTTTAAAGTTGATACTCGCTTTCAAAATAACTTGTATTCTCAGGTCATCAGTTAGACAAGTGCGGTGGTCAGGTTTTTGAGAAGATGGAGCACAGACAAGACTCGCCTTATTTTGATTATTCATATTATTGTTGTACATTATGAAATAACACATATGTATTAAAACTCTACTTATAATGCAATGGATGATGTTGTTGCTTGTGTATTATATTACACTATTGTGATACTGTACATGACGTCCTCCACCCCTGAACGTTTCCGCCGTTCGTGGTTTTGGGGTGTGACATCTGTAGTAACGCGCAGTTTCCGAACTCGGGTTGTAGTCTACCTGCTTTAATCCCCGATGTTCGCGATCCGTCGGGTCTTCGCCGGGAGGGCTTCGTCAGTCGGTCCCCCGTCGTTGAGGTCATAGCACCCTCGTTGGTCTCCACATGGTGGTTGTTGACATTGCTGTCAACATTCAACCCTCGATCACGATTGCCCAACGGGGCACAGGTTCGATGTAGTCGAAACGGTTCGCGGAAACCCTTGCTATGCATGGAGGGTTGATTACCTCTGGTTCCACTTCTAATTCTTCTCATAACCATTCACCATTTCTCGGGTTCGAATTGGGAAAGTAGGGCTCGTCAGGTAAGTAAGGTCTTGTTGTGTTGTACTTGCGAGAATAGGAGTGCACGAGATAATTACTAGGGGTCTACTTTATAATTAATTACTTATAGGGGGTGATCCTTATTAGTTACTTCTATAATGACATGGTGCATACTAATTACATATAAAAAGTTATGATAGACCTTCGAATAAGTGATCCTACCCTAGGTCCACATCAGATACTTTAGTCCAACAATCATTACTTTTGTTTTGTTGTAGAATGATGCTGACCTTAGTATGTATGCATGCATGTATACTTTTAATAGGAAATTATTTATTTCTAAAAGTATAATTGTTTTGAAAACTTTAAATCAGATACTTTAGTCCCAATGCATTTATAGTTTGTATATCTTATGTGGTTCGATATACCTAATTCACTATAAACAATGCTCTGATACCAATCTGTCACACCCCCAAACCAAGGATGGCGGAAACGTCCGGGGGTGGAGGACTTCATGTATAGTATCACAACAACGAGTATAATAGTGCTCAAAGTAAATACAACCATCATAAATATAATTGAAATAGTTACACCAATGTATATTTTTAGATATTTCAAATCAATTACATTATGATGACAAAATAAACTGTTTGACGATTTATCGTCCCATCCTCAAAACGCTGTTGATTTCCTGTTTCACTGAATTCCTGAGAATACAAGTAGTTTTGAAAATGTGTCAACACAAACGTTGGTGAGTTCATAAGTTCTTGAGATAAAGAGTTTGGAAACCGTTCTGTGTAATGAGATGTATGTTACCAAGAAAATCCAATATTTTACTTACAAAAGTTATGTGGTCCTAAATACCAGGACCGAAAATGAACAAGTATTTGTCATACTTAAAAATATAAAAGTGGTTTCATATTGGCGTAAAACCCTTTCTGATTTGAGAAAACTCCCGTAATGAATGGTGTGTAGTCTTAAATACCAAGACTGAAAATATACAACAATATCTGTAATTATTGATATAAAAAGTGATTTTAAATCGACATAAAACCCTTTTTGATTTGAAGGCGTACATGTATTTTTCCATACTTAAAGTAATTTCAGTGAGCTAAATCGACATAACTCGCTAATTTAAAGTTAGAACCTGTAAATCTTATGGTTTGTTAATATCACATGTGAGCTATCATAACCATACTTGACTTAGACGGCCTCGTAATGCGACGTTCTTCAGGCATCGCCGTTAAATGACACTTGTCACCACAGACCTACCGATCTAGCTGTTGCAAGCAGCTCAGGTGTGGGTTTGTCAAACCCAATATAGATCTATACACAACTATCACGTTCTCCCTACAAGAGACTCTGGTTACAATTTACAGGACTTTTTGAATTGGTTACTTTGGAAGTAACCCGAAGAGAGTGACTGACAAATTTATTCATTAACAGATTTACGTGAACTAAACTGAAAACCTTTGATAAATGAGTTTGAAAAGTAACTAATACATAAACTATACCTATTATAGTTTATCCAAAACGTTTTTAATGTATAAGAACTCTTTTATGAAAATGCATTAGTGTTATGAATCCATAAACTATGCTTATTATAGCTTAATATACGTGTTCTAAATGAATGAATAATCTTATCATGAACGACTAAGCTTCAGTTTATGATGATAAACTAACAAAGAAACACATTCAATATTTAGAACTTATTGTTATACACTTTGCTCAACATAATACAAAGTGTTATGAAAGTTATAAGTTGTTAACTAATTTTAACCTTTCTACGCTGTTTTAGAAAAGTCATAGAAAAATCATACGAAGTCGAAAATTAAATCCGTAAACTCTGGGAGTTCCCAAAATGTGTCTAGTTTACTCATAATTTTTATCATGATTTTTGATGACCTCCAACTTGGGTGAAAAAGTCGATAATCACAAACTGGTCCGGATTGGTGTTTAAAATGATAGGCAGTTTTGTAAAAATCACCATAAATTGTAGAAAAATCGTATGGAGATGTGCAAGTAGTCATATTAAAGCTAAGAACTTGATCTATTTGCACCTAATACAGTTTTGAAAACTAGAATGTTTAAGTTGTTCAAAATAGTCCGTGAATGGAGTCCAACTTTTCTGATGAAAGCTGTTAGAAAAGTTTAGTTATGTTCTTGGTGTTTTAACTTGTATTCCCCCCCCCCCCTTAAAAACTTAAGAAAACATGAAAATGTAGGGGTATGAACTCAGATTGAGTGATTTTAGTAGATGGATGATGGACAAAAAAGTGTAGGAGGAAGATACTTACCAAATGTGGAGAGAAAATCTAAGATCAGCCCTTGAATCTCGAAGTTTTAGAGAGAGGAAGTGAGAGAGAAAATATGTTTGATCTTTGGTGGAAGAATGAGAAAATGAGAGAAGTGTGAGGAGAGAGGAGAGTTTTCTTACCCTTGACCAAGTGTGTGGCTGAAAATGGTGGGAAAACTACCATGAAGTGACTAGGTATGGGCTGATGGTGAATATTGACATGGAGTGGGTATGGGAGTGGTTGCTTGTGTCATAGATTAAAGCAAAGTCAACACTCCACCAATAATATCCCACCCACTCTTCTTGGATAAGGTTTATCCCAAAAAACGTGGATAATTAATAAATATGGGGCCTTATATGTTAAAATAAAGTTTTGGGTGAAAATCTCGCGTTAAAACAATTAAAAACGGGCCTAAAACGCAAAACTAGTCGAAAACCGGGTGAAAATCAGCCTCCTGTGAGACCTCTCGGTCCTAGGCCGAGGTTCGGTCCCTTCTGTGCTGAGCCGAAGGCGAGATGGAGCGAACAGGGAGTAAGAGGCGAAGGCGAAGGTGGCTTCGGTCCCCTGGTGCGAGGTTTGGGCCCAAGTGGACCCTTCGGGTTCGGTCCAAGGGGTTCGGTTCATTTCGCTTCTGATGCCTTCGCTTCTGACAAGTTCGCTTCCTAAGAGGGGTTTCGAGTCCTTAAGAGGGTTTGGGTCCTTAAGAGGGGTTTCGGGTCCTTAAGCCCTTTTTGTCCGTTCTTATCCCGTTTTAAGCGGTTTTTGACCTGGTTAATGGTCGGGATGGCCCGAAAGACTATAAAAAGTTACAGGAACTTTTGAGAGAGATTTGGGAGAGATTTCACATACTTGGAGAGATTTGGGATAGATTTCACATACTTAGAGAGGTTTCTCCTACAAAGAGAGATTTGGTAGAGATTTCCCATACTTAGAGAGATTTCGCATACAAAGAGAGATTTGGGAGAGATTTCACATTCTTGGAGAGATTTCTCAAATAAAGAGAGATTTAGGAGAGATTTCACATACTTGGAGAGATTTGGGAGAGATTTCACATACTTAGAGATGTTTCTCATACAAAGAGAGATTCGGGAGAGATTTCACATTCTTGGAGAGATTTCTCATACAAAGAGAGATTTGGGAGAGATTTCACATTATTAGAGAGATTTGGGAGAGATTTCGCATACTTAGAGAGATTTGGGAGAGATTTCATATACTTGGAGAGATTTAGGAGAGATTTCGCATACTTAGAGAGGTTTGGGAGAGATTCTCGATAAAGAGAGATAGAGTGAAAACGATTGAGAGAGGTTTCGTGTGTGACAAATGTGAGTGTCCGGCTTCCCAGTGCAAGGTCCGTAAACCCTGTTAAGCCTTGTTTAAGGATCTTACACACTCCCAATGAGTATGCAACACTATTTTATCGGTTTGGCTCGTCACTTACTACAGTTTTAGGTTAAGGAGATCTAGATGTACGTACTTTTCGATTTATGACCTCTCATTAGAATAGCGAGTTGTTTAGAGATTACATAACGTAAACTCTAGTACCCACGGGCAAATTGAGTCGAACGGTTTGACCTGTTGACTTCAGTTGACTTTGACTTGACCGGAAATTGTCGGTTGTCACATTTTTAGAGTAACTATAGGAATACTGCTGCGAACAAAGTATACTACAAAAGACAAGTATACACAGCACGAGAGTCCCTTAACTGACACGATCTCGCAAAAGATAAGACTTGGGTTGCACTAGTTTTTAAACATGTTTTAAGAGCATACAAGATACTGACGATTGGAAGTGAACCTATACTATAGTAGGTTCCTTCGCTGCCTCTTTCCTTTCTGAGGTCAAACTCCTCTTATTCCATCGTCGATCTACTCTGATGGGCAGTCTCTCTTGAGGTGCCCTATCTCGCCACATAGATGGCATATCCGAGAGTTTTCGACACTGGTGGTTGAAGTAATCTGTTGGATCCAAATCCTGCAGCAGTGGGTAGTATGCCCGTCTTTGTTGCAGTTAAAGCAGTGCGATATACGACATCCTCCTAGATGATGGAAGCTGCACTTATCGCACTTCGGTAGGTTCCCAGCATACTGTCTGGCTGGGTTAGGGAAATTGGGATACCAGAAGGATAGGTAGTATGAGGTACAGATGTCATGGTTGTGAAAGTCGTTACCGATGGTTGTGTCTTGTTCGCCCCTTGAAGCAATTTGTCCTTAGTTCTAGCCCAAAACTTCCGTTTGTTACTCTTGGTTTTGGAACTCGTGGTATCGTGGTATTTTGTTGCTTGTTGAGGTACTTGATTGTCACCCGGATTGGAATTGTTGTTAGCAATCCCGCTAACATTTGTGTTGTTAGCTTTAAGGTGGGTCAGAATAGCTGACACGGCAACCGAGACTGCAACTTGAAAGGTAGTTGCATCAATCTGAAGAGTTGGTGTTTGGTTGAGGGGTTGATCGTTTTTCTTTGGCGACATGATTCTGTTACACGGAAAGAAAATGAATTTGTGAGCGAGAATGGTTGAACCTAGATGTAGTTCGATCGCTCATGTAAAGAATAGAAGTATGTTCTCTAAGGTTTGACCTACATCCCTATGATGCAGTCCTAGTACGGAATGGAAGCATGTTCACGAAGGTTTGACCTACATCCCTATGATGCAGTCTTAGAAAAAGTGGAAGTAAGCTCATATAGTGGTCTCAAGATGTTTGTCGTTCGCGCCGAGGTACTATGGGTTGGTGGATAATATGATCCAACCACTGAAAGAGACTCGGAAATGTCTCCGGATTTTAAATTACTATAGTCCAATGACTTGACTAAATCATGATTCATATCGACTCCAATGAAAGTATGATGAGAGTATTTGAACAAAAATGTGACACGGAATTTAGCCGACTGTCAACATCAACGATGTTTAAGAGGAAATAAGTTCGGGGAAAATTGACCTTGAAGCAGGTCTTTCATCATATCCGGAGTATCCAAAGTTTTGGCCGCATAATGGCCTAACTAAAAGTACCTACAATACAAGGCAGTTCCATAGGAAATGCCACATAGGACATAGAAAGGAACACAGTTCTTTTAAAACAAGAAGGAAATTAAAGTATCTCCTACTGGTGACGATCATCCCTCTGGTGAACTCTCAGCTCTGCCAGTTGACGTTCCACATCGAGCAGGTGTCTTTTATACACCCTCTAGCGTACTCGGAGTTCTATGGCTTTGGCTCGTGATTCAGCCAGTGCTTGCAACAGGGTTTCATGTTTTCTCTCAGATCTCTTGCAAGCATCTTCTAGACGAATGGTGCGGAGGGTATGCATTCTCGCATCGGCGACAACTTCGGTGATCTGATGTAGGGTTGTCCTGCCTTGAATCTCATTTCGGGCCACTCTGCAGACCAGGATTGTCAAGATTCTGTCTGCTGGGCCCCCATTGCTCAGATCATAAAAGCTTCGATCACCATTAAATGGCATGGGCTGATCTTGTCCTTGGCTCCATGTTTCCAAGCATTCCACCCACTCAGGCGTCGGGCCATGAAAAGTCGGATGAGGGTTAGGAATTGGAAAGGGAGCTGCCTGGGGTGGGTTCTCAACTTCGGGTTTGGAGTTATCATCATCATCTGTGAGGTCTTCATCGTGGTGATCATTCAAAGGGATCGGATGATCATTCTCTGGTTCTTCTCCAAACCATCCAGCAATGACTTCGTTCGGAAGGTACGGGTTGTCGTGGGGATGGAGTCCATCCATGTTATCTACGCGAGAATTAGGGTAAGGAAATAATTATTAGACAAACTATCTAGATAATTATTATAAAATCTTCATTAGTTACATCGCTATTTGTAAAGTGCATACCAGTTATAAGTAATCAACACCGGATAGGCCTTCGAATAAGTGCCCTTAACTCCAAATTCACAAGGAATAGGGGTAAAGCAAAAATTTCACCGATTCTAAGTCTATAACATCCTAGTTACATATAGCCTTAGTGTATCCACTTAGCAACTATCAACTTAGTAATGAAGATCCTTTTTAGTTCTCAAGTAAGTAATTATGGTAACACAAAACACCCCTATGGTATTTTTGACTTAGAATTTGTTATAATGTTCTCATTGTAGTGGTGTTGGTAAGTTTTTAGACTTGTTGACACGTCACAACGATTCTTGGGCATGTGCTAATCACTCCTCGGAATAGCATAGTTGATCAGGCTATGCCACTCCCAAGACTGATCATACATCGCCGAGCTTACCTGTGATATTCAACAATCGTAATACTTTTATTCTTGTCATTGTGACACAGATTTTAGTATGAATGCAGGCATGTATACTTTGTTAAATATTTTATTATTTAAAAGTATAAACTCTTAGACAGAGTGTTTTAATCCCAATGTATTTATAGTTAGTATATTTTTTATGGGTTGATATACTATATTCACTATAAACAATGCTCTGATACCAATCTGTCACACCCCAAAACCGAGAACGGCGGAAAGGTTCAGGGGCGGAGGACGTCATGTAATGTATCACAACAATGTTAAGTAGTAAACAAGCAACAACATCATCCATTGCATTAATAGTATGAATTTTAATTACAAGTGTGTTCTTTCATAATATACAACAATAAAATGAATAATCAAAATAAGACGATCCTGGACTGCTCCGTCTTCACACACCTGGTCGTCGTACTTGTCTATGTGTGACCTGAGAATACAAGTTATTTTGAAAGCGAGTATCAGCCAAGAAGCTGGTGAATTCATAAGTATTAATGTGTCTTAGATGTGT
The DNA here is from genome assembly GCF_051521515.1 of Lactuca serriola. Taxonomy (NCBI): domain Eukaryota; kingdom Viridiplantae; phylum Streptophyta; class Magnoliopsida; order Asterales; family Asteraceae; genus Lactuca; species Lactuca serriola. The sequence continues at coordinate 129,884,180 of NC_136416.1, read as the reverse complement.
AAAACTTGTAATGGAAGTCTTGCATTGTTTTGAAAGAAAGCTCATATAAGTATGTAAATGTTTGTAAGTAATGGAATGCGTTTGACTAACCCTAGAAATCACTATGATCCCTATAAAAGAAGTCTTCTACCAAGACCCTACTGTTTTGAACGTACGCATCTCTGTAAATGTGATGGTTTTTCCCTGTTTAACTATTAGTATAAAACTAAAGTGTACCTCATCGTTTATGTGTATGAGTCACAATATAAAGGTAATAAGGAAAATAGTTATCTATATCAAATATATCCTACCTCGTCGTTCATGTGAATATGTCACAAAGTAAAGGAAGAAAATAACATAATAACTTAAGTACTATCCTTTTGCACTAGGATAACTAACAGTGCTAACTTAAGACATCCGTAGATGTACATTTACCTCTGTTGCTAACAGCTGGGTTTAGGAATAGTTAGTCCCTTAAAGTATACCTGTAATGGTATCAACTGTAGGCATCCGTAGATGTTCATTATCCTCTGTAACTAACAGTGGCTATATGAATGGTTAGTCCCTCAAAGTATCCTTTGGCACTAGGATGTAAATTCCAATCTATCTCGTCGATTATGTGATTGGGTCACAAGATAAAGATAAGAAGGGGAAATATATGACAGTATCTACACATATAATATGTAATAGTAACCAATCGTAAGTTATCTATGTAACAGTATTCCTGTAAACATACTTATGTAAGCGTATCTATGTAAATGTACTCATGTAAGCGTATCTATGTAAACGTACTCATGTATCATGTAAGCATATGTAAACGTACTCATGTAAGTGTACCTATGTAAATGTACTCATGTAAGCGTATCTATGTAAACGTACTCATGTAAGCGTACCTATGTAAATGTACTCATGTAGGCGTATCTATGTAAACGTACTCATGTATCATGTAATGTACTAGTATAGACTCATGAATGAACTGAATCTTGTGTGATTCCTTGTACTTGGAATGGTAAGTGGTATCTCTTAACTAAACCTATAATAGTTACTAACCATGTACGTGTATAACTTGAAGTAATGCCTTTGCTACCCAACGGTAATGAACTGACTAAGGACAACTCTTATGTCTCTATATGTATACATGATATATAATTGCTAGTTAAACGACCTTCGGACGGATACCCGATACCCTACCAGACCCCATCCCAACGGGAAAAAGGAAATAAAGCGGGTTAGCCTTCCTAAGTCCTTTAAACATTAATTATATAACTATACATATATCGGCATGCAATTAACAATATAAAAGTATATAAGGAGTTTTGTAAAACTTTTAATGGAAAATTAATACCTAAGAAGAGATCGACTTGATGTCAATTTATAAAATGGTTTGAAAGTATTTGATTGATAACAACCATTTAAGTATAAAGGAACCTTTGTTTGACCCACAAATGTAATAGGGTTTGAAATGAAACATACTGTGTTTAATAAACAGTTTAATAAAGTGTTTTAAACACTTAAAAATGTTCAAGATAAACATTTGATGAAAACTGATTGGCAAAACAGTTAACGTAAGGTAAAGTCATTTGCATGTTTCATTATTAATCACATGTGATTGATATAATAACTAATCATGATTCAACTTGTATTCCCCCCCCCCCCCATAAAGCATTTATAAACATTTGAAAAAATTTAAAAGGTTAATTCAAGGGGTATGAACTCACCTGCAGTGAGCGGGTCGGAAGGAAGTGTCGGACCAGTGCTTGGTGTCAAGTGACGAATTACACACACAATAATCCTAAATACATATGAAGACATATGTATATAACCAATTAGTGATTTTACCACTAATTAAACATGTATAAACATCCTATTGAGAGGAAAATACTTTGGTCAAGTGCTAGGAGGCTATCGGGTTGCAACAAAGGAGTGCAAAGCCTCACACGGGAGTTTATGGTCCAAAGACCATGTGTGTTGGAGTTTACGGCCCAGGTGTGACAACCCGAAAATTTATAGCTTGCATTGTTCATTTCTTATCAATAATAGACTCGTTTTGCTATCTTGTATTACCATTTAGGGTCTATAGGAGCGTTATAAACGTGTTATAATCAAGGTTGGAGTGTGGAAATGGGTTAACTCAAAGTGTAGGAATCAAAAAGAGGCCAAACACTCCAACACATGGAGAGTGCGGCCACACACTTAAGTGTGCGGCCACACACATGTGTTTGCGGCCTCACACCCTTCCCAACCGCACACTCCACCTATATATACCACACTTAGTCATTTTTGAACACTTCCTTCACTTCTTCAAGCATAGAACACGAAATCCTCTCAAGTATCATCCATTCTCCTTGAAGATCTTCATAAAAGGTACCAAGAACACCAAGAACACCAAGAACACCATTTGGCTGCACACATGGCAGCACACACCATCTGGCAGCACACATGGCCGCACACAGGGCCGCACACATGTGCTGGCAGCACACTAGGGCGCACACCTGGCCGCACACACACATATAGTGTGTATTTTGGCCATACACCCTCTTGTATAGCCTTATAAACCCTCATACAATCATATTTGATTGTAACACTTCATTATAAGTGTTTACTAGTCCCTAAGGTGGTCCCAAAATCATTATTCAATCGTTCATAACACTAATTATATTCATATATATATGCCAATATATGCTAAATAGGATTCACGTGTGTACTCAAGCCACCACTTGATACTTAGCAACTGATCCAACGTTTTCATTAGAACCACTCACTACAGGTGAGTTCATACCCCTTAATCAATGTTTTAAACCGCTTTTAAATGTTTTATGGGGGGGATACAAGTAGAATAATGCTAGTTATTATATCAATCACATGTGATTAATAAGCAACATTCAAATGATTGGCTACTCATTAGCCGTTTTACTAAACAGTTTCCTTCAAATGTATTTCATAAACACTTTATGTGTTTAAAACTCCTTATTTCTCTATACATTTTACTCTGTATATTACTTTTCAAACTTATTTACAATTGTGATTCAAACAAATGTTTCCTTATACTAAAGTTGTTTTATCAAACCCATGCCTTCAAAACGTTTTATAAATTGACATCAAGTCGATCTTTTCTTAGATAATAAATATGTTAAAAGGTTTTACAAAAACTTATTTTATGCTTATATATTATAAATTGCATGCCTCTATATGTATAGTTATATAAGAAATGTTTAAAAGACGTAGGACGGCTATCCACTGTTAGGGTGCAAAGTCACTCTTGGATGTAATGTTTTAGGCTTTCCTCTTTGTATGTGTAAATGGGTTGAGTCTTTCCTATAAATAGGAAGTGAGTGACTCCCATTAGGTAAGGGAATCATTTGGAGTGTTAGACTAGAGAGAGAAAATGTATACAAACCCATTTGTATAATCTTTCTAGATCTAATATGAGCTTACACAGATTTATTTACTCCTTGTGTTCTTGATTTGTATGATGAATCGCTAGATCTTTCTAATTCCGCACATGCCATCATAATCAACACCACATCAATTGGTATCAGAGAGGGTGTTCTTGATTCTCATCAAGAATTGATCCTTGATGGCTATTTTGATTTGGTGATTCTTTTTGTTCATTGATCTTAGTGTTTAGAGAGTGTTTTTGTGTTCTAGAAGTCGAATTTTTCTTTGATTTGATCCATAATTCGACTTTCTCTCTCTAGAATACTTGTTTGTATCACTTTATCTCTCTAGAAAACTCATTCAAAATCACTTTCTCTCTCTAGAATTCTTCAAGTTTTTGTGATCATGGTGGGTTTGCCATATGATTCTTGGATTGTGATTGTTAAAGATGTGAAATACAAAGTCAATGAAGATCAATTTTATGGGTTGGTGTTAAGCAAATTGATTTCATGGGGGAATATGGTTTCTTATGGAGGTTTGAAGGATGATCATGGAAGTTTGGTATTTCAACCACTTTGTAAGATTGCATGGTTGAATAAAATTGCCTTGTCCATATTAGTTCGTAGTAGAAATCAAAAGGAAGGAGAAGAAATAGATTTGTTCAATAAGAAATATGTTTCTCTTATTGAAGACCCAAATGATCTTCGTGCTCTTAAATTTCTTGAAGTTCTTGATAATGGAGTTCAATGTGATGTTCTTGATGTTCAAGAAAAAGGAGTTCAAGTTGATTCTCATGATGAAAAAGTTTTTTGCTCAATTGGAGTTCAAACCGATGATATTTTGTGTTCTTGTGATTCGTTTGAAGGAATGATTCCTTATCGGAAGCCGGTGATCCTTGAAAATCACAAGTATCAAACTCCAAAAGATTTGATTCAAACTCAAAATGTTCATGTTGTTGAAAGTGGGTTTGTTGATGAAGTCAAGTCTTCAAGATGCAAAAAGATGAGAAAGAAAAAGAAGAAGAAGATGAATCGGAAAAACAAGCGGGTTTACTCACAAAAATCGTCATATGTTGTGAAGTCGAAATCCGTGAAACAAATTTGGGTTCCAAAGCAACAACCTCCAAATGTTGCATTGAATTTGAAGTCAAAACCCAAATGTGTTGGTGGTTCTTTTGAAGATGTTATTGGGTCGTTGAAGAACACGAAGAACATGAAGAACGAGTTGCACATCTCGCATGGTGGGTGGTATGATGTTCGATTTGGAGATTTTCTCATTCCGACAAAAGAACCAAGATCTTCCAAATTTGATTCGTTCGTTGAAAATGGATCTCGATTCGTGAAAAAGGTAACTCAAATTCTCAAATGGATTCCAAAACGTCCATGATTTCGATTCATACTTTAGGTTTTTCATTTTTGATCGATTTGCCTCATTGGATCAAAGCCGTTTCAACCCCGTTGATTGATCCAATTATTTTTGTTTAGATCAAACACAAAATCAAAATTACACTCTTACAATTTCTTTTTAAATTTGAAATCAATTTTTTTATCGGAAGTGTTACTGTTGATCATTAATTCACATTGAGCCCATTAATGTTCATCATCCATTATTCGAAGCCCACATTTCTAATGTCAATGTTAATCAATTAAATATGAGCCATTATTTCGGAACTGTTACTGTTTTACTAATTAGCCCACTTTGATCCAATTTCTTTGTTTGAAGCCTTATTAAATCTATTCAATTTTAAATACCTTTTGTTCTTCGTTGCTTTCACAACCGCACACTTTGATGTTTTTTTTTCGATCAACTTGTTCTTGATTCTCGTTTTCATTCCATCATCCCTAATAATCGATTGGTACTGTGCATCGATATTGTATAGTTTGTTTATATCGAGTCCATCTTGTTCTTGCTGATGTTGAGAAAATCTTCAATCGAAATCTTGATTTTGATGAATATGATCAATAAATGCTGAATATGTTGAAGAATTAGTTGAATATTCTCTACTTAATCTTAAAATCGTTGATAGATTCATGGATTTGTGTTCGTCGACTGAAGAATTCAAAAAGTCAAACTAAAAAGTCAAAAAAAAATTTGTGTGTTCATTCTGTGCGACCGGTATTCTTGATATGTGAAAATCACATTTGGTTTGATTTCGAATATGTAGTCTCGTTATGAGTTGAAAGTGACAAACGAAATAGAAAGGATGATTGATTGAAGAATTGATGTCATTTATGTTCGAATGCCTTGGAAACAAAAATGTACTGGGAATGAAAGTTTGCATTTTGGATGTTGATTATCGGGTTTGAGATGCTATCAACGTTAGTGGTCGACTGATTGTGGACGAGATTTCAAAAGATTGAGCGTCCCAGTGTTTGATTTTTGATCGATTAGGAAGACTAGATTTCGAATAATTTTGGGACCGATGGGTTTTAAAAGCGACTGATCGATGATTTTGGGAAGATGATTTTGTATGAACAAAAGCAGTGAATTCGTTAAATAGGTGTGTTTGATCAAGTAACGAAGGGGATGGTATTTGGTTTTGATAAATTGAGAAGGATTGATGAGTTTGGGTTGATCGATTCGAAGCGTTCTTATGGCTTGGGAATCGATGATTTGGGGAAGAACTGAATTGAAAAACAAAGAGTTTGGAGTCCAGATTCGAAGGGTACAAAGGTGTTTGGCATTTGAACGAATGGTTACTGGGTTTTTATTTTCGAAGGGGAGAAAGAAAAAGTCTTCGTAAGTGTTCAAGTCTTCGTATGTCTGTTACCTGGTTACTGGGTAACAAATTGAAGAAGGAAACATAAAAGTTTCGAATGGGGTCCCTTAAGTTTCGAAGATAATGCAAAATTGATTCAATTTTGGAGTTACAACAATAATTGACGAAGAACCATACATGTTTCGAAACTTACCCCTGGAATTTCGAAGACTTGGCAGAATTTGTCCAATTTCGAAATGGTGACAAAAGCTGTGAAAAATGATAGAATTTCTCTATTAGCCCCTGCAGTTTCGAAATATTGGCAGAAAATACCCAACTTCAAAATTGGGAAAATTTTCTGAGAAATTGAAGAATGTTCATTTCTGGTCCCTGCAGTTTGTGCAAATTGACGCTTTCTACCCAGATTTGAAAAAGGGGGAGAGTTTTGTATATTTGGCTGTTTTGGACGCAACGGGTCCCTGCAAGTTTCAGAAAGTGATACTTTCTACCCGAATTTTGAAAAATCTTGCAACTTTCACCCAAAAAGTCAAAAATTTTCATAAATTGAAATTTTTTTGTGGCTTTTTTCGTGATTGTTTTTCCGTGCAAGATTTTTGGTGATTCATTTTTGGTACACATCAAGGGGGAGTATTGCGAAGATTATTCTTCGGGCGCTTCTCATCCTTAGTGGGTTTTATAATCATTTTTTGATTATAAAAAGGGGGAGAATGATGGGTATTCGAAGCTTCTCGGGTTTGTCGAATATTCATTTGTGGATTTGAAGACCGGTGTTACTTCGAGGGGGAGTTTGGTCTTGATCGCGCTAGCTCGTTGGAGATTAAAGCCGGACATCCAATCCTAACTTTGAGGGGGAGAATGTTAGGGTGCAAAGTCACTCTTGGATGTAATGTTTTAGGCTTTCCTCTTTGTATGTGTAAATGGGTTGAGTCTTTCCTAGAAATAGGAAGTGAGTGACTCCCATTAGGTAAGGGAATCATTTGGAGTGTTAGACTAGAGAGAGAAATTGTATACAAACCCATTTGTATAATCTTTCTAGATCTAATATGAGCTTACACAGATTTATTTACTCCTTGTGTTCTTGATTTGTATGATGAATCACTAGATCTTTCTAATTCCACACATGCCATCATAATCAACACCACATCATCCACCCTATTTCCTTTTCGCGCTTGAGATGTGGTCTGGTGGGATATCGGGTACTCGTCTGAAGGTTGTCTAAATATTAGTTATGTAACATATATACATATATAGTCATAAAGGTCCTTCCAGTTCATCCCATGCCCTTGGGTAGCAAGGGTATACATCCATGTCCATACGTACCAGTTAGATTACTAGTAAACTACCATATGGGTAGTTTAGGAAGATACTAGAACAATTACTAGAACACAATATCATACTATGAGTCAGTTCATTCATGAGTCAATACTTACTACTATGTGAACATATACAACTATACTAGAGAAGAACATATACAACTATACTAGAGAGAGAACATATACAACTATACTAGAGAGAGAACATATACAACTATACTAGAAAGAGAACATATACAACGATACTAGAACGAGTACATTACTATAATTGCTAGGTAGAGAGCACGTACAATACTAGCTAGAACATTACAGTACATTACTGTCACACCCCGAAAACCGAAGGCGGAAACATTTCCAGGATTGACTCCACGTTGACTATCAAATCCAATGTACATAGTAAGTAAAGCAAACAACCATTACATTACATATAGAAAAGTTTTACATTTGTTTCAAAAGCAAAAGTTATACATGTGATACATAGTATATATGAACAACACAAAACGAATCTTCTGAGAACTCCGTCTTCGTACAAAAGGATCTTCGGGTACCTGTCTAACACGGACCTGAGAATACAAGCGGTTTGAAAATCAGCATAAAGCTGGTGAGTTCATAAGCGGTTAGTTTTTCTGAAAATTGTACAAGTTCCTTTGTTTTCCTGAAAAAGTGGTTATCCAAGAAAATCCCATATTTTCTTATGTAAAGTTAGTTTCCAAATCCGAAAGTAAAGTAAACGATGTACAATGAAAACATGATTATTCTTGTGAATTGTAGTTCAGTTGTTTAACTTGTTACACTTTTCTAGTTACGTACTACTGTTACTCAGGAAGAACCCCATGTTCTCCTAACTGTGTGTGTGTGTGTGTGAACTATTACCAATTCTGATTATGTTCGGTGTCCTTCCCAAGAAAACCCCATGTTTCCCTGACTGTGTGTGTATGTATCATTACCGGTTCTGGTTATGTTCAGTGTCCTCCCCAAGAAAACCCCATGTTTTCCTGACTGTGTGTAGGTGTGCTTGCCATCCCTGAACGTACATTAGCTTTACTACGTACGTAAAGCTAGCAAATGAGTCTAAAAACGTTAATAATCTAGATTGCGAGTCCTTAACCATTCTCAGACTAGATATGACTCGAGCCGTGGTCAATATCCTTTTTATGACTTTCGTCACCCTTGAACCTTTCGGTTCGGCTGTAGCTAGCAGCCAAGTGTGGGATTGCCAGTCCCGTATAGATCTATACACTCAACCCACGCTCTCCTACGAACGGAGATTCTGGTTACAGGGTTAGTCCTCCACTATCTCGTGCCATGGAAGTGTTACAAGGACATGTCTCCAATCTTTAAGATTACTCTTTACTTTTCGACTAGGAAAGTAGTATTTACGACTAGCTATGTTCTACGTACCTGTCCTTTACACTCGAGCCTAGGTGTTTTATTAAGGACATTACACTCGACCTAGGTGTTATCTAATGATGACTGTCCTTTTACACTCGATCCTAGGTGTATTATTAAGGACATTACAGTGATTTGTGTGTTATGATGGTATTTATCTATCACACTCGAACCTAGGTGTATTGTTAAGGACGTATAGATGTTTTATGTTTTCTAATGGTGTCTGTCTTTTACACTTGAACATTAGTGTTTTATTACAGACATTACAATGGTTTATGTGTTCTATTAGTTTAAATGTGAACAATCAAATCTGAAGTATACAATATAACAGAGTGTAATAAGAATTGAAAATCGGGTTAAAACAAACAACTCTGCAAGTTAAAACAGTTTGTTAAAAGGTTTTCAATTATTAAAATGTACAATTAGGAAACCATTTGACTGAAATCATAAGTTTAAGTACAAGATATTCTTGTACATTTGCTTATATTCCCCCCCCCCCCCTGAACACATTGAAAACCATTGAAAAAGGGTAGGGGTATGAACTCACCGGACGCGGAAGTGTGTCGATTTTAGATGCTAAACGTCGAATTGAGGCCTGATAACACGCGAGGTTCCTATGTAAAATGAAATGGCATACAAATATATCTAATTAGATTCAAAAACTCTAATTAGATATGAAGTTACACTCCAACGAACGAATACACCTCAAAACGGGTGTTTGGAGTGACCCGGGTGACATCTACGGACGGGAATTGAAGCGAGGGACTTGGAATTTGAGTTTACTCCCCAAGAGTAAACTTCCTAATGAATTTTACGGCCTAAACACCCATTCCCCATGATTTTACGGCCGTAAACTCATGGTGGGGTGGTTTATGGTGTTTAATGGGTCACAAAATGGATATTAACACTTGGAAATGCTTGGAATAATTTTACCTAAGGCTTGGATTGAATTAAAATCACCAAATACAACCCTTAAGGGAGTTTATGGCCTTGGCATGGGGCCTATGGCCGTAAACTCTCATATCTCCTTGAATAATTGTTTTTAAGGTCCCAAAATTAATCACATGTGATTCTAAAAATTCCTACAAGCCTAGAAATGAATTTTGGGCACCATTTGACATCCTTTTAGGAGTTTACGGCCATGGAGCATGTTCTATGGCCGTAAACTCTCATATGTGAGGTTTTGATGTGTTTAAAGCCCTTAAACTATTTTTGGTTGGTCCTATGATTTATTCCAAGGCTTTTGGTGGTGTTGGATGGCTTTCTAACACCTTGAAAATGAGTTTACACCCAAGTTTGAGGAGTCTACGGCCCAAGCACATGCCTTGGCCGTAAACTCATATAAACCCCTCAAAATTTATGTTTAAGGTGTTCTAGGTCCATAACCAATATTCTAAAAGTCATATCTAAGTCTTGTTTGAGCCATGGAAGGGTTAAACGGCTTAAAAACCCTTTAAATATGTGTTTACAGCCTAGGCACCTTACAGGGCCGTAAACTCATATATAAGGCTTTAAATTATTGTTTGAGGCATTCTAATTCCATTTCATAAAGTCATCTAGCCATATTCAAGGTCCAATTGAGGTTTGGAAGGGTTTTGTTGCTCCAAAACCCCCCCCTTTATATGAGTTTACGTCCTAGGACTATTCTAGGGCCGTAAACTCATGGTAATGGTCCTAATCCAAGGTTTAAACTTGAATTTGAAGACTAGAGAGGTTGCATAACCAATTAGGGAAGGTACCTTGGTGATTTGAAGCCTTAAACTTGAGATTTTGACCCTTAAATCTAGTTTGAGGAGAGAGGTTGGAGTGAAAGTTGTAAAATGGAGCAAAAGCTTCAAAATGGAGACTTGGATCACTTTAAATAGTGTCCAAGTTCGGGACACGGTAGAGTTCTACCTGATACCGACGTTAGATGGGGCTTTTGGTCGCACCCGGCCAATTTGTCGTAACCTGATATGGTTGATTCTAGAAATGTTCCGATCATTAATATGAGACGTTAGAATGAGTTCTAAGGATATTAAGACACTTATTAAGTCATAGAAAAAAACCAAAAATAACGACTTAATAAAAGGTCGGAAACGGAAACGAAATCGGAAACGGCGATTGGATGATCGGAACGAGTCGCGAGAAGGGTTACATTTAGGGATACGAATTTCGGGTTGTTACAATTACCATACTACTACATAGATATGGTCACATGATCATATTTACATGAGTACACTTACAAGAATTTGTAGTACATTTTATATGTATAAATTCTGTTATATATTCCGTTATATAATCCTCATTCTTATCTTTACCTTGTGATTCAATCACATAATTGACGAGATAGATTGGATTTAATATCCTAGTACCCAAGGATACAATGTGGGACTGACCATTCCTAAAATTTCTGCTAGCTACAGAGGTAAAAGCACATCCACGGATGTCAACGGTTGATACCATTACACGTATACTTTTGGGGACTGACTATTCCTATACCCAGCTGTTAGCAACAGAGGTAAATGTACATATACGGATGTCTTCAGTTAACATTGTTAGTTGCCCTTGTTCCAAAGGGTAATACTAATACAGGTTGGTCTTGGTAGATGACTACATTCAGAACAGTTAGGTCTTGGTAGAAGACTACAAGTAGAGCAGTTAGGTCTTGGTAGAAGACTACATTGAGATCAGTTAAGTCTTGGTAGAAGACTCCTTTTGTTACTAATAGGAATCATAGGGATTTCTAGGGCTTTTCAAACGTTTACAGTTGTTTTACAAACATTTTCATACATACAGTTCATTTAGATTCTCAATACTTACAATTCGTATACATACAAATACTTACATTTCAAATACATACAAGTATTTTCATACAAATTAAGACACTAAAATACTTATGATCTCACCAGCTTTAAAGCTGATACTCTCTTTCAAAATTACTTGTATCCTCATGTCATCATAGACATGTACCAATGCAAGGATTAAGGAAGATGGAGCTCGTTCAAGACTCATCTTTCATTTTGATTTATTCATTAGTGTCTATTATACATATCAGAATACACTTGTATTAAAATTATATTATTAATGCAATGGATGATGTTGTTGCTTGTTTACTACTTTTCATTGTTGTGATACTGTACATGACGTCCTCCGCCACAGAACGTTTCCGCCGTTCAATTGTTGTGGGGTGTGGCAGATTGGTATCAGAGCATTGTTTATAGTGAATTAAGTATATCAACCCATAAAAGATATACTAACTATAAATACATAAGGGATAAAAATACTCTGACCAAGAGTTTATACTTTAAATAATAAAATATTTAATAAAGTATATGTGCCTGCATTCATACTAAAATCAGTGTCACTAGGACAGTACAAAAGAATTACGATTGTTGGGCAGCTCAAGTGGGCTTAGAGACATATGGTCAAAACTGGGAAGATACAGCCTGATCACCTATATTATCCGAGGGTTGACTAGCATGTGCCTAAGTGTAGATGTGTAGTTGCAACAAGACTAAAATCTTACCAACCCTTCCACAATGAGAACAATAGAACATAACATTAAACTTAAAATACTATAGGAGTATTTGGTGTTACTATAAGTACGTTATACTTGAGAACTAAAACGGGATCTTCATTACTAAGTTGATAGTTGCTAAGTGGATACACTAAGGCTATATGTAATTAGGATGTTATAGACTTAGAATCTATGAAAATTTTACTTCACCCCGATTCTGTGTGAATTTGGAGTTAAGATCACTTATTCGAAGGCCTATCCTGTTTCGATTACATATAACTGGTATGCACTTCACAAATAGCGATGTAACTAATGAAGATTCTCTAAAATAATTATCTAGATAGTTCGTCTAATAATTAATTCTTACCCCAATTCTCGCATAGATAACATGGCTGGACTCCATCCCCGCGACAACCAGTATCTTTCGAACGAAGTCATTGCTGGTTGGTTTGGAGAAGAACCAGAGAATGATCATCCTATCCCTTTGAATGATCACCATGATGAAAACCCTCAGACGATGCTAATTCCGAACCAGAGGTTGAGAACCTACCCTAAGCAGCTCCCTTTCCAATTCCTAACCCTCGTCCGACTTTTCATGGCCCGACGCCTGAGTGGGTGGAATGCTTGGAAACATGGAGCCAAGGACAAGATCAGACCATGCCATTTAATGGTGACCGAAGCTTTTATGACCTAAGCAATGGGGGCTTAGCAGACAGAACCTTGCCAATCTTGGTCCGCAAAGTGGCCTGAAATGAGATTCAAGGCAGGACAACCCTACATCAGATTACCGAAGTTGTCGCCAATGCGAGAATGCATACCCTCCGCACCATTCGTCCAAAAGATGCTCGCGAGAGATCAGAGAGAAACCATGAAACCCTGCTGCGAGCACTGGCTGAATCGCGAGCCGAAGTCATAGAGCTCCGAGTACGCCATAGGGTGTGCAAAAGACACCTACTTGATGTGGAACGTCAACTGGCTGAACTGAGAGCTCACCAGAGGGATGACCGTCGCCGGTGGTAGACGCTTTACTTTATTTTCCTTGTTAAAAGGAATCGTTTTCTGTCTATGCCCGATGTGGCATTTTCTATGAAATTATCTTGTACCGTAAGTACTTTTGGTTAGATCTCTTGGCTGTCAAGAACTATATTCTCCGGATATGATGTAAGACCTTTACAAGGTCATTTTCCCGAACTTTTACGTCATGAATATCAAAGATATTGACAGTCGGCTAACTTCTGTGTCATTCTTTATTCAAGTACTCTTATCATACTTTTATTGGAGTCTATCTGAATCATGCTTTAGTCAAGTCATTGGACTATAGTAACTTAGCTCCGGAGATATTTCCAAGTCTCTTTCAGTGGTTGGATCTTGTTATTCACCAACCCACGATACCTCGGCTTGAACGACAAACGTCTTGAGACCATTCTACGAACTTACTTCTACTCATTACTAGGACTGCATCATAGGGATGTAGGTCAGACCTCTGTGAACATACTTCCAGTCTATGCTAGGACTACATCATAGGGATGTAGGTCAAACTTTTGAGGACATAGTCGTACTCTTTACATGAACAATCTAAGTACATCAAGGGTCAACCAGAATCGCTCACAAAATCCTTACCTTTCGTGTTACAGAATCATGTCGTCATCCAGAAGCAATCAGTCGAACAGCGAGACCTACGCCTTTCCTATGGACGCCGCTACCTTCCAAACAGTAGTTACAGCTGTCGTAACCGTTGTCCTTGCGAACCGTAGCGCTATCAGCACAATCAATGCTGATAATGGAATTGAAGTTCCCAATCGTGGTATCCATCCAGGAAGTCGTCAAACGGTAACAGTCACAGGCTCACAAAGCCGAAAAGCAGAGAACAAGAAACGAAAGCGTCAAGCCCAGAAATAACGCAAGAAATCCCAAAGGCTGGCTATGCAACAACAGCAAGTGGAAACTCCTGCCATTCCCGTACCGAGCAGGCCATACGAGGGAAAACTCCCGAAGTGTGATCAGTGTAGTTTCCATCATCACGGGGCTTGCTTGAGATGCAATGTTGCAATTGCCTAAACATAGGGCACCATGCTCGTAGCTGTAGAGCACCGGCATGACCCATCACTCAAGTCCCTTTCACCGGGACTAACCCTACACACGAGAGTAGTTATAACGCCGAACACTTTAGGAAGCAATTTTCAAAGTGGAGTAACGAGGAAGGCACTCGTGTCCACATAACACTGGCTAAACACCGCAATCCTGTCACCAAAGCTAGTACTAGCCAGTCATGCCACCAATGTGGGGAGATAGGGCACTTCAAGAAGGATTGCCCTATAGCAAAGAACTCTGGCGTAGATGGGAGGATTCTCAGGATCACAGCTGCGGGAGAACCTGCTCCGGAACCCATGTTAATGTAATTAAGGTGTTTCGTTGTAACAGACTTATAAACTACCCAGAAATAGTGCAACTAGAGTCTTACCTTTCGCGAGATCCTGTCTGTATAGGGATGCTCGTGCTGCGTATACTTGTCTTTTGTAGTATACCTTATTCGCAGCAATAGTCTTATCGTAAGTCTAAAGTACCGTAACTCTGTTCATGGTGGCATGATTATGTTTTGTCTGTAAACGCCTTATGTTCAAATCTAATGTCTTTAAAGTTTCTGTATGATTCCGACATTATCATAAGATTAGATTCAATTTGATCCACGCCATAACAGCTTCATACGTACATCCCTTTTGTCAGTAAATGTCGCTTTAGCAAAGCCGTCATATCAGAACACCGAAGTACTCATTCCAGGAGTACCTCTTAGATATTTTCTTTCCGAAGAAATCCCCGAAGTACCACTCGTGCAGTACGTCAAGTTCAATCCAAGGATTCATACGATTGATCTATCACCGAGGAATGTATACATAAGAGTGATATATAATCAAGGTTCTACAGGTTTAGAATTGATGATTCCACTTTAACTTCTTTTTCCCCGATGGGATGTGAGCTTAAAGAAGAATCAGTTATTCGACTACCTTTTCAATCTTAATTATATACGACTCGTATACACGAGATTGTGATTGTGAAAACATGTATGAATTCTAATATGAACTTCAGGACGGAGAACTGCCTAAGCCGACGAGTAATCGCATCGTCATGTGAACAAACTTAGAACCCAGTACGACTCTTGTAAACAGATCGCCCTATAGTCTAAACACCTACGGAGATACAAGAACAGCCTGGACAACTTAACGAACTACACAAAAATAGAATAAAAAGACTAGGCTTCTCACCCTGGAGAACTCCGGTCTTATTCTTCCAGAGATCGACGGATTGCATCGTATGTGTCTCGGATATCGAGGACTCCGTCGAGATTTTCATTAGAAATCGTTATCTCTGCCTCGCATAGATGAAACGGGTCTGAGATCCGAATATCACCAGTTCGAGTGTTAGGGAAGGATGTCTGGAAGACTATCTTCCAAACTCGATGCGGACACTTCGAATCCGTAGTGATACCCTTCGGATAGGACCAATACGCCCATAGCTTTCATGAGCTAAACGAATAGGGTACGTCTTTCTTACTTGGATCAGTTCGTCATTTCTCCATGTAATGACTCACTTATCTACCCTTGTAGTAAGAAGGAACCCATGGAAACATTACCATCAGAGGAACTTTTCGCGAAGTTCTCTAGGCACGAGTTTTGAAATTGAAGAGTCGAATTTCTATGACACACTGTTAGTAATAAGGGAAATTTTGAGTACTTTTTTTTTCAATTTGTCTAAACCGTTGAGCATTTGTCGACACCGGAGACGCCGATATTCATTTGCCAAATTCTAGGTCTTACCAACCTACTGTCATAGTTCATCCAGAACTCCTCGCAAATCAGAGAAACCTTTATGACTTTGACCCAGCAAGGGGTGGCCCTTGACTGGGAAGTTAAACGAGAAAAAGAAACCTTGGAGATTCCAAGTGAGAGACTAAGTTCTTTAGGAAAACTCACTATTAGGAATGGCCTAATGCGCTTCACTTCACGTGGAAAGCTAAATCCAAGTTAGTCAGGACCTCCGTGATTCTTACCAGAATCGGTCCTGTACCTCGCAGACTAAACCTACTCCGCGAACTCGGTAACGTACATTTTACCCTTCGTGTCTCGATCTTGAAACAGTACCTTTCTGTTAGGACTCCCGTAAGCCACTCGACGAGGTCGAGATTAACGAGATCCTCGCCTTCGTACTAGAACCGTAGTGACCCTCGACCGAGAGGTCAAGCGGACGAAGCAACGTCGCCGCCCGTTACTGAAGGTTCGTTGGGATACCAACCGAGAACCCGATTTCACTTAGGAGCGCTAGAACCAATCGATTAGAAAGTTTCCTCCTCATGACTCAACCATTCGTACCTACTTCCTTGTCTAAATTCTAATTTCGGGACGAAATCCCCTTTAACGGGGGGATGATGTGACAACCCGAAAATTTCTAGCTTGCATTCTTCATTTCATATCAATAATAGACTCGTTTTGCTATCTTGTAGTACCATTTAGGGTCTATTGGAGCGTTCTAAACATGTTATAATCAAGGTTGGAGTGTGGAAATGGGTTAACTCAAAGTGTAGGAATCAAAAAGAGGCCAAACACTCCAGCACATGGAGTGTGCGGCCACACACATGTGTTTACGGCCTCACACCCTTCCCAACCGCACACTCCACCTATATATACCACACTTAGTCATTTTTGAACACTTCTTTCACTTCTTCAAGCATAGAACTCGAAAATCCTCTCAAGTATCATCCGGAAAGGTAACATCTTTCACCAAGAACACCATATTTTCTGGCAGCACACCTGGCCGTACACAAGGCCGCA
Organism: Lactuca serriola; assembly: GCF_051521515.1. Taxonomy (NCBI): domain Eukaryota; kingdom Viridiplantae; phylum Streptophyta; class Magnoliopsida; order Asterales; family Asteraceae; genus Lactuca; species Lactuca serriola. Next base: position 129,867,080 of record NC_136416.1, on the reverse strand, counting down.
CACATGTGCTGGCAGCACACCTGGCCGCACACACACATATAGTGTGTATTTTGGCCATACACTCCCTTAAATAGCCTTATACCCCTTCATACAATCATATATGGTTGTAACACTTCAATATAAGTGTTCAGTAGTCCCTAAGGTGGTCCCAATTCATTAATTAGTTGTTCATAACACTAATTATATTCATATATGTGTCAATATATGCTAAATAGGATTCACGTGTGTACTCAAGTCACCACTTGATACTTAGCAACTGATCCAACATTTTCATCAGAGCCACTCACTACAGGTGAGTTCATACCCCTTAATCAATGTTTTAATCTGTTTTTAAATGTTTTATGGGGGGGATACAAGTAGAATAATGCTAGTTTTTATATCAGTCACATGTGATTAACAAGTAGCATTCAAATGATTGGCTACTCATTAGCCGTTTTACTAAACAATTTCCTTCAAATGTCTTTCATAAACATTTTATGTGTTTAAAACTCCTTATTTCTCTGTACATTTTACTCCGTATATTACTTTTCAAACTTATTTACAATTGTGTTTCAAACAAATGTTTCTTTATACTAAACCGTTTTATCAAACCCATGCCTTCAAACCGTTTTATAGATTGACATCAAGTCGATCTTTTCTTAAGATAATAACTATGTTCAAAGGTATTACAAAACTTATTTATGTTTTTATATTATAAGTTGCATGCCTCTATATGTATAGTTATATAAGAAATGTTTAAAAGATTTAGGAAGGCTATCCACCCTATTTCCTTTTCGCGCTTGAGAGGTGGTCTGGTGGGATATCGGGTACTCGTCCGAAGGTCGTTTAAATATTAGTTATATAACATATATACATATATAGTCATAAAGGTCCTTCCAGTTCATCCCATGCCCTTGGGTAGCAAGGGTATACATACATGTCCATACGTACCAGTTAGATTACTAATAAACTACCATATGGGTGGTCTAGGAAGATACTAGGACTATTACTAGAACACAATATCATACTATCAGTCAGTTCATTCATGAGTCAACACTTACTACTATGAGAACATATACAACTATCCTAGAGAAGAACGTATACAACTATACTAGAGAAGAACGTATACAACTATACTCGAGAAGAACATATACAACTATACTAGAGAAGAACATATACAACTATACTAGAGAGAGAACATATACAACGATACTAGAACGAGTACATTATTGTACTTGCTAGGTAGAGAGCACGTACAATACTAGCTAGAACATTACAGTACATTACCATACTACTACATAGATATGGTCACATGATCATATTTACATGAGTACACTTACAAGAATTACTAGTACATTTTATATGTATAGATTCTGTTATATATTCAGTTATATAATCCTCATTCTTATCTTTACCTTGTGATTCAATCACATAATTGGCGAGATAGATTGGATTTAATACCCTAGTACCCAAGGATACATTGCGGGACTGACCATTCCTAGAATCTCTGTTAGCTATAGAGGTAAAAGCACACCCACGAATGTCAACGGTTGATACCATTACTGGTATACTTTTGGGGACTGACTATTCCTATACCCAGCTGTTAGCAACAGAGGTAAATGTACATCTACGGATGTCTTCAGTTAACATTGTTAGTTGCCCTTGTTCCAAAGGGTAATACTAATACAGCTTGGTCTTGGTAGAAGACTACATTCAGAACAGCTTGGTCTTGGTAGAAGACTACATTCAGAACAGTTAGGCCTTGGTAGAAGACTACATTCAAAACAGTTAGGTCTTAGTAGAAGACTACATTCAGAACAGTTAGGTCTTGGTAGAAGACTACATGCAGAGCAGTTAGGTCTTGGTAGAAGACTACATTGAGAACAGTTAAGTCTTGGTAGAAGACTCCTTTTGTTACTAATAGGAATCATAGGGATTTCTAGGGCTTTTCAAACGTTTACAGTTGTTTTACAAACATTTTCATACCTACAGTTCATTTACATTCTCAATACTTACAATTCGTATACATACAAATACTTACATTTCAAATACATACAAGTATTTCCATACAAATTAAGACACTAAAATACTTATGATCTCACCAGCTTTAAAGCTGATACTCTCTTTCAAAATTACTTGTATCCTCAGGTCATCATAGACAGGTACCAATGCAAGGATTAAGGAAGATGGAGCTCATTCAAGACTCATCTTTCATTTTGATTTATTCATTAGTGTCTATTATGCATATCAGAATACACTTGTATTAAAATTATATTATTAATGCAATGGATGATGTTGTTGCTTGTTTACTACTTTTCATTGTTGTGATATTGTACATGACGTCCTCCGCCCCAGAACGTTTCCGCCGTTCAATAGTTTTGGGGTGTGACAAACATATACAACTATACTAGAAAGAGAACATATACAACTATACTAGAAAGAGAACATATACAAATATACTAGAAAGAGAACATATACAACTATACTAGGAAGAGAACATATACAACTATACTAAAAAGAGAAGATATACAACGATAATAGAACGAGTACATTACTATACTTGCTAGGTAGAGAGCACGTACATTACAGCTAGAACAGTTCATTACATTACATATACATGAATACGTTAATAATTGTGATCCACTGTATCGGAGCATGCCTTAAATGTCATGGCCCGAGTTGTAGCCAGAATTCTCTTGGAGGGAGAGCGTGAGTTTGGGTATAGATTTGTACTGGATTGACTATCCTACACCTTGCTGCTAGCTACAGCCGGACCTGCAGGTCTACGGGTGCCAAACGTCATTCCGCTTTACGACCATTCGTATGTCGTTGTTACCAGTCGATAGTATGGTGCAATTAATCACATGATGCCTTAATATAAATCCGGTTTAAGGTAGTTAGTCCAGTAGTAGTTCCTATAATACAACACTATAGTACTACATTAATTTCCCCTTTTCACATTTTAGTGATCATTTCACTTAAACATTAAATGTAAAAACTATATTTTGTAAATGATAGTTACACTTGGAAAAATTCCACACTTTTACAAGAAACAAACATTTAGAACAATTAAGTCTTGGTAGAAGACTACATTGAGAACAGTTAGGTCTTGGTAGAAGACACGCTTTATATAATAGTAGGAATCATAGGGATTTCTAGTGTTTTTCAAACGTTTACAGTTGTTTTACAAACATTTTCTTACATTTACAGTTCATATACATTTTCAATACTTACAATTCATATACATTTTCCATACTTACAGTTCATAAACTTACAAATTCTTACATACAAATTAAGACACTAAAATACTTATGATCTCACCAGCTTCAAAGCTGATACTCGCTTTCAAAATTACTTGTATCCTCAGGTCATCATAGACAGGTACCAATGCAAGGATTAAGGAAGATGGAGCTCGTTCAAGACTCATCTTTCATTTTGATTTATTCATTAGTGTCTATTATACATATCAGAATACACTTGTATTAAAATTATATTATTAATGCAATGGATGATGTTGTTGCTTGTTTACTACTTTTCATTGTTGTGATACTGTACATGACGTCCTCCGCCCCAGAACGTTTCCGCCGTTCAATTGTTGTGGGGTGTGGCAGATTGGTATCAGAGCATTGTTTATAGTGAATTAAGTATATCAACCCATAAAAGATATACTAACTATAAATACATAAGGGATAAAAATACTCTGACCAAGAGTTTATACTTTAAATAATAAAATATTTAATAAAGTATATGTGCCTGCATTCATACTAAAATCAGTGTCACTAGGACAGTACAAAAGAATTACGATTGTTGGGCAGCTCAAGTGGGCTTAGAGACATATGGTCAAAACTGGGAAGATACAGCCTGATCACCTATATTATCCGAGGGTTGACTAGCATGTGCCTAAGTGTAGATGTGTAGTTGCAACAAGACTAAAATCTTACCAACCCTTCCACAATGAGAACAATAGAACATAACATTAAACTTAAAATACTATAGGAGTATTTGGTGTTACTATAAGTACGTTATACTTGAGAACTAAAACGGGATCTTCATTACTAAGTTGATAGTTGCTAAGTGGATACACTAAGGCTATATGTAATTAGGATGTTATAGACTTAGAATCTATGAAAATTTTACTTCACCCCGATTCTGTGTGAATTTGGAGTTAAGATCACTTATTCGAAGGCCTATCCTGTTTCGATTACATATAACTGGTATGCACTTCACAAATAGCGATGTAACTAATGAAGATTCTCTAAAATAATTATCTAGATAGTTCGTCTAATAATTAATTCTTACCCCAATTCTCGCATAGATAACATGGCTGGACTCCATCCCCGCGACAACCAGTATCTTTCGAACGAAGTCATTGCTGGTTGGTTTGGAGAAGAACCAGAGAATGATCATCCTATCCCTTTAAATGATCACCATGATGAAAACCCTCAGACGATGCTAATTCCGAACCAGAGGTTGAGAACCTACCCTAAGCAGCTCCCTTTCCAATTCCTAACCCTCGTCCGACTTTTCATGGCCCGACGCCTGAGTGGGTGGAATGCTTGGAAACATGGAGCCAAGGACAAGATCAGCCCATGCCATTTAAAGCTGACCAAAGCTTCTACGACTTGAGCAATGGGGGTTCAGCAGATAGAGTCTTGCCAATCTTGGTCTGCAGGGTGACCCAAAATGAGATTCAAGGCAGGACAGCGCTACATTAGATTACTGAAGTTGTCGCTAATGCGAGAATGCATACCCTCCGCACCATTCATCTAGAAGATACTTGCGAGAGTTCAGAGAGAGACCATGAAACCTTGCTGCAAACACTAGCTGAAACTCGAGCCGAAGTCATAGAGCTCCGAGTACGCCAGAGGGTGTACGAAAGATACCTTCTCGATATGGAACGACAACTGGCTGAACTGAGAGTTCACCAGAGGAATGACCGCCGCCAGGAGTAGATGCTTTACTTTATTTTCCTGGTTAAAAGAAATCGTTTTTCTGTATGTGCCCGATGTGGCATTTTCTATGAAACTATCTTGTATAGTAAGTACTTTTGTTAAGTCTTTATGCTGTTAGGAACTATCTTCTCTGGATATGATGTAAGACCTTTACAAGGTCATTTTCCCGAACTTTTATGTCATGAATATCAAAGATTTTGACAGTCGGCTAACTTCTATGTCTTTCTTCATTCAAGTACTTTTATCATACTTTCATTGGAGTCTATCTGAATCCTGCTTTAGTCAACTCATTAGACTATAGTAATTTAGCTCCGGAGACATTTCCAAGTATCTTTCAGTGGTTGGATCTTGTTATTCACCAACCCACGATACCTCGGCTTGAACGACAAACGTCTTGAGACCATTCTACGAACTTACATCTACCCATTACTAGGACTGCATCATAGGGATGTAGGTGAACCTTCGCGAACATACTTCCATTCCGTGCTAGGACTGCATCATAGGGATGTAGGTCAAACTTTCGAGAACATACTCTTACTCTTTTCTTGAACAATCTAAGTACATCTAGAGTCAACCAGAAGCGCTCACAAAATCCTTATCTTTCGTGTTACAGAATCATGTCGTCATCATGAAACAATCAGCCGAGCAACGAAGCCCCTATCCTCCATATCGACACCACTACATTACAAGCTGCAGTAGCAGCTACTGTGACAACTTTCCTTACACACATCAACTCAGCCAACACAAACAAGACTGAAAAAGGAGCCGAGAGTTCCGATGGTAGTACCAAACCAGGAAACCAACAAATGGCAACAGCCATGGACTTGCAAAGTTGTAAGACCAAAAGGAAGAAACAGAAGTGTCAAGCTCAGAGGGAACGCAAGAAATCCCAAAAACTTGCCATACAACAGCAACAAGTGGAAACCCCTACCATTCCCATACCGGCACGACCCATCACTCAAGTCCCTTTCATCGGGATAACCCCACACACGAGAGTAGTTATAACGCCGAACGCTTTAGGAAGCAATTTTCAAAGTGGAGTAACGAGGAAGGCACTCGTGTCCACATAACACTAGCTAAACACCGCAATCCCGTCACCAAAGCTAGTACTAGCCAGTCATGCCACCAAAGAACTCTGGCGCAGATAGGAGGATTCTCAGGATCACAGCTGCGGGAGAACCTGCTCTAGAACCCACCTTAATGTAATTAAGGCGTTTCGTTGTAACAGACTTATAAACTATCCAGAACTACTGCAACTAGGGTCTTACCTTTTACGAGATCATGTCTTTATAGGGATGCTCGTGCTGCGTATACTTGTCTTTTGTAGTATATCTTATTCGAAGCAATGGTCTTGTCGTAAGTATAAAGTACTGTAACTCTGTTCATGGTTGCACGGTTGTGTTTTGTTCTGTAAACGTCTTGAGTTCAAATCTAATGTCTTTAAGTTTCAGTATGATTTCGACATTATCATACGACTCGATTCAATTAGATCCTCACAAAAACAGCTTCATACGTACATCGCTTTCTTCTAGATCACTTTTCCAGCGAAGCCGTGATATCAAAACACCGAAGTACTCATGCCAGGAGTACCTCTTAGTTATTTTCTTTCCGAAGAAATCCCCGAAGTACCACTCGTGCAGTACGTCAAGTTTAATCCAAGGATTCATGCAATTGATCTATCACTGAGGAATGTATACATAAGAGTGATATATAATCAAGGTTCTACAGATTTAGAATTGATGATTCCGCTTTAACTTCTTTTTCCTTGAAAGGAAGTGAGCTTAAAGAAGAATCAGTTATTCGACTACCTTTTCAATCTTAATTATATACGACTCGTATACACGAGATTGTGATTGTGAAAACATGTATGAATTCTAATATGAACTTCAGGACCGAGAACTGCCTAAGCCTATGAGTAATCGCATCGTCATGTGAACAAACTTAGAACCCAGTACAACTCTTGTAAACAGATCGCCCTATAGTCTAAACACCTACGGAGATACCAGAACAGTACAAACGACTTAACGAACTGCACAACGATAGAATAAGAAGACTAGGCTTCTCACCCTGGAGAACCCCCAGTCTTATTCTCCTAGAGATCGACGGATTGCATCGTATGTGCCTCGGATTTCGAGGATTCCATCAAGATTTTCATTAGAAATCGTTATCTCTGTCTCGCATAGATGAAATGGTTGAGCAAACGCAAGGAAAGAATTACTTTCAGAAATGGATCTGAGATCCGAATATCATAGTTCGAGTGTTAGGGAAGGATGTCCGGAAGACTATCTTCTGAACTCGATGCGGACACTTCGAGTCCGTAGTGATACCCTTCGGATAGGACCAATACGCCCATAGCTTTCATGAGCTAAACGAATAGGGTACGTCTTTCTTACTTGGATCAGTTCGTCTTTTCTCCATGTAATGACTTACTTATCTACCCTTGTAGTAAGAAGGAACCCATGGAAACATTACCTTCAGAGGAACTTTTCGCAAAGTTCTCTAGGCACGAGTTTTGAAATTGAAGAGTCGAATTTCTATGACACACTGTTAATAATGTGGGAAATTTTGAGTACTTTTTCAATTTGTCAAAACCGTTGAGCATTTGTCGACACCGGAGACGCCGACAATCATTCGCCAAATTCTAGGTCTTATCGACCTACTGTCATAGTTCATTCAGAACTCCTCGCAAATTACAGAAGCCTGTACGACTTTGACCCAACAAGGGGTGGCCTTTGACCGGGAAGTTAAGCAATAAAAGGAACCTTTGGAATTCCAAGTGAGTGACCAAGTTCTTTAGGAGAACTCACTCTGGGAATGGCTTAATACGCTTCGTATCACGTGGAAAGCTAAATCCAATATAGTTAGGACCTCCAAGATTCTTATTAGAATCGGTCCTGTGCCTCACACAAACTAGACCAACTCCGCGAACTCAGTAACGTACATTATACTCTTAGCGTCTCGATCATGAAACCATACCTTTCCGTTAGGACTCTTGTAAGTCCACTCGTCGAGATCCTCGCCTTCGTATTAGAACCGTAGGGACCCTCGACCGAGAGGTCAAGAGGACGAAGCAACGTCGTCCCCAGTTAGTGAAGGTTCGTTGGATTGCCAACCGAGAAACCGATTTCACTTAGGTGCGCTAGAACCAATCGATTAGGACGTTTCCTCCACACGACTCGATCATTCGTACCTACTTCCTTATCTAAGTTCTAATTTCGGGATGAAATTCCCTTTAACAGGGGGATGATGTGACAACCTGAAATTTCTGTTCTGTACAAACCATTTGAAGCCAATAGAAGTAGAACAGTTACAGTGAAAATTCAGACTTCGAGTATAAGTTTGGCAGTTTTTCAGGATTTACATTTAAGGAGATATCAGGAAAGTGGATGCACTAGGGTTTCGTGCAACATTGTTATTCCAACACTCTGTTATATTAAAAATCATTTCGGGAATAAAAATATTTTCTGCCAAAAATATCTCAGGACTATAGATAGAATTCTGAACCAAATTATGTCATTAGTTACATTTCCAACTAGAGAAAAGCCATTTTCTCTCTCACGGATCTTCGGGTTTTTATCCCAAATCGTGAGTACACTTCTCTAGTTGTCTTATAATGCTTATAATTTGCTTAATAACTTAGATTACATAGCAGATCTGTGAGATTCGGGAGTTTACCGCCCAAGAACGTTCTTGGAGAGTAAACTCCTATATGTGGCTTAAATGCTACCTAGTCTTTTCCCCATGTTAGGTAACTACCTTAGGCTTGTATGCTAGTGTGTATATGACTAGAAAACATCAAAATTGGATCAAGACCCCAAAATTGGGGAGTTTACCGCCCAAGAAGACGCGGAGAGTAAACTCCATTTTAAGGGCCAAAAGTGTCCCAATGTCCCTCAAAGCCTTAGAACTCAACTTAGGGACTAGCATTACATGTTTTAGACCACAAAACAATTAAAATTAAGGATGAAAAGTGAGTTCACGGCCAAGGGTGTTCCAGGGCCGTGAACTCCATGTTTAGGTGTCAAAATGCCTTGAAAATCTTCCTTAAGCAAAGAGACAAATTAGGAAAAGTAACCTAGTGTGTTTGGGGCAAGCAAACACCAATAAAACACCAAGAAAACAGTGTTCATGGCCCAAAATGTTCCATGGCCATGAACTCCAATAAATGGTGCCAAATGGTGCCATAATTCCTCCTAAAGCCATGAACAATTGCCTAGAACATATCCTATGTTAGTATGGGTCTTGAAAGCATCAAAAACATCATTCCAAGGGTGTTTACGGCCGTAAACTCCAAGGGAATAAGGTCCCAGGGCCGTAAACTCCTAAAAGGAGTTATATTATGCCCTAAACTCTTCCATAGACCAAGCCATTAAGTAGAAATGCTTATTAGGGCCTTATAGAGCAGCAAACATCAAATGGACACATAGGTATGAGTAATGAGTTCACGGCCGTAAACTCATGAGTTTACGACCGTAAACTCATTTGGTAGTGTTATTAGGGTCGTGAACTTCATGGTGGAGTTTTCCTTGAGCCCTACACACAATAGCTTCCCCTACAAACACTTAGATGCAATCCTAGAGGCTAATAACACTTGATAAAGGTCTTTAGCATGTCCTAGGGTGTCTTGACTTGTTTATTAGTTGTTTATAGACTAATTTGTTACATATATGTGAAATTATATGTTAACTAGGATCATAAGTGTGTTCAAGACTTCACTTGACACCTAGCAGTCCTACCTCTTCAGTTCATCCGTATCACCCACAACATGTGAGTTCATACCCCTTAATCAATGTTTTAAACTGTTTTTAAAGGTTTCGTGAGGGGGATACAAGTAGAATTATGATAATTATTATATCAATCACATGTGATTAATAAGCAGCATTCAAATGATTGGCTACTCATTAGCCGTTTTACCAAACAGTTTCCTTCAAATGTTTTTCATAAACACTTTAAGTGTTTAAAAACTCCTTATTACACTGTACATTTTACTCTGTATATTACATTTCAAACTTATTTACAATTGTATTTCAAACAAATGTTCTTTATACTAAACTGCTTTATCAAACCCATGCCTTCAAAACCATTTTATAGATCGACATCAAGTCGATCTTTTCTTAGAAAATATTTATGTTCAAAGGTTTTACAAATCTTATTTTATGATTTTATATTATAAATTGCATGCCTCTATATGTAGAGTTATATAAGAAATGTTTAAAAGACTTAGGAAGGCTATCCACCCTATTCCCTTTTCGCGCTTCAGATGTGGTCTGGTGGGATATCGGGTACTCGTCCGAAGGTCGTTTAAATATTAGTTATATAACATATGTACATATATAGTCATAAAGGCCCTTCCAGTTCATCACATGCCCTTGGGTAGCAAGGGTATACATCCATGTTCATACGTACCAGTTAGATTACTAGTAAACTACCATATGGGTAGTTTAGGAAGATACTAGAACTATTACTAGAAAGCAATACCATACTATGAGTCAGTTCATTCATGAGTCAATACTTACTACTATGAGAACGTACACAACTATACTAGAGAAGAACATATACAACTATACTAGAAAGAGAACATATACAACTATACTAGAAAGAGAACATATACAACTATACTAGAAAGAGAACATATACAACTATACTAGGAAGAGAACATATACAACTATACTAAAAAGAGAACATATACAACGATACTAGAACGAGTAAATTACTATACTTGCTAGGTAGAGAGCACGTACATTACCGCTAGAACAGTTCATTCATTACATATACATGAATACGTTAATAATTGTGATCCACTGTATCGGAACATGCCTTAAATGTCATGGCCCGAGTTGTAGCCAGAATTCTCTTGGAGGGAGAGCGTGAGTTTGCGTATAGATCTATACTGGATTGACTATCCTACACCTTGCTGCTAGCTACAGCCGGACCTGCAGGTCTGCGGGTGCCAAACGTCATTCCGTTTTACGACCATTCGTATGTCGTTGTTACCAGTCGATAGTATGGTGCAATTAATCACATGATGCCTTAATATAAATCTGGTTTAAGGTAGTTAGTACAGCAGTAGTTCCTATAATACAACACTACAGTACTACATTAATTTCCCCTTTTCACATTTTAGTGATCATTTCACTTAAACATTAAATGTAAAAACTATATTTTGTAAATGATAGTTACACTTGGGAAAATTACACACTTTTACAAGAAACGAACATTTAGAACAGTTAAGTCTTGGCAGAAGACTACATTGAGAACAGTTCGGTCTTGGTAGAAGACACGCTTTATATAATAGTAGGAATCATAGGGATTTCTAGGGTTTTTCAAACGTTTACAGTTGTTTTACAAACATTTTTTTACATTTACAGTTCATATACATTTTCAATACTTACAATTCATATACATTTTCCATACTTATAGTTCATAAACTTACAAATTCTTACATACAAATTAAGACACTAAAATACTTATGATCTCACCAGCTTCAAAGCTGATACTCGCTTTCAAAATTACTTGTATCCTCAGGTCATCATAGACAGGTACTGATGCAAGGAATAGGGAAGATGGAGCTCATTGAAGACTCATCTTTCATTTTGATTTATACTTTAGTGTTTATCAAAATTTGATAGAACACACTTGTATAATAATTATATTATTAATGCAATGGATGATGTTGTTGCTTGTTTACTACTTTACATTGTTGTGATATTGTACATGACATCCTCCGCCCCAGAACGTTTCCGTCGTTCTTGGTTTTGGGGTGTGACAACATTTCTGGAGAAATTGTCCCAATGCAAACAACAAGGCAACAGGAGCAGCAGGAAGTGTGCTGACTATGGGTCAATGAGAAGCATTTCAGGATCCCGCTGTTGTCACCGGTACATTTCTCCTTAACCACTCCTATGCATGCATCCTGTTTGATACTGGGGCAGAGCGAAGCTTTGTGAGTAATAAATTCAAAAACTTGCTAAAACAACTACCCCAAAAGCTTAATGAAACATTTACGATGGAAATGGCTAATGGGAAAACAAAATTAACTGAAGAAATCTATGTAGGATGTACCCTAACCTTAAATCAACACGCTTTTCAAATAAACTTGATGCCTGTAACTATTAGGAGTTTTGATGTGATTGTTGGCATGGATTGGTTGAGCCTCCATCTTGCCAAAATTATGTGTCGCGAGAAGGCCGTTCGCCTTCATCTCCCTAACCACGAAACCCTAATTATATATGGGGACAAACCCAATACGAACCTTCGTTGTAAAACCATAAATTTCAACACAATTTTTCATTTAAAAATTATCGTTAATTCTTAAAAATTCCATTCTTAAAATTCCAGTCATAATCGAATTACAACAACATAACTCCATTTTCACTTGCTTAATAAACCAGGATCCTCAAAACATGACTCTTTCTCTGGTGTGTACAATCGAGTCGGTGCCGTCCCGTGATCCTGAGAGAAACCTGAAACACATAACACAAAACACTATAAGCACGAAGCTTAGTGAGTTCCCCAAAATACCACACATAACACATATTAGCCACTCGAGGCTATAACTCTGTGGGTCCGTGGACCCTACTCTATGAACCCTCTGGTTCTAACTCTAGGAACCTTCCGGTTCTAACTCTGTAAACATGCACAGCATAAATCATGTAGAAATAATGCAGTACAACACATAACATACATAGCATACAAATACTCTGTCACATAACTCTAGTTACCTACTCAAGGTAAAGTATAGTGAGAAGACTCACCTGGCAAGCAGAAAGCAAATATCCCCACACTTGAATCTCGAACTCGCCACCGCCTAACACATAAGGCAAATACTCTCATGAATATAACTCTCGAGACTAGAATCAACCCTCTCTTGGCACCCTCTTAAGGGTAAAAGACCATTTTAACCCTCTCTTGGCCTAAAGGCCACATCGCTGACCAAACCCTAAAAGTCAACAAAAGTCAACAGTCAACTTTGACCGGACTCGGCGAGTGCACTAGGGAGACTCGGCGAGTCTATACGCGTCCACTGACTCCCTTGAATCCTCTCTTGACACATCGAGTATTTCTCTGACTCGACGAGTTTCACCTAGCATAAATCGCAGGGCCACCACGACTCAACTCGCCGAGTCTCAAGAACAACTCGGCGAGTTCCGGCTTGACTCAGTCCCCCCTGACTCTCCCTGACTCACTGAGTTGACCCCTCAACTCGACAAGACCACTCGCTGAGTGGTTACGGGCAAACTTCATGCTACTCGCCGAGTCTGTTCTTCAGACTCGGCGAGTCATGCCATGCATAACTCAAACTCACTTCTGAGGTCAGATCTTTTCCATACAATCATAGATCTGGCCTCCCCAGGCATGATAATCACGTAAAGTCCAAACCTTGGTGTTCAAACAACAACTATTTACTCCTAGATGATGTTTTAGCCCCATATCTCATAACTCTAGGTCAAAGCTCCCATGAATCGTCATAAAGCTTAAGGAATAAAGCTTCTTTGGACCTCTATGGATCTCATCCCAAGCCTCATCACAAATAGGGACGAAATGGACATCAAATCTAACCAACAAAGGGGTCAAGAAACCCTAACCCCCAGGTTTATCATGACAACAGAAAAAAAGCCAAAATATACCTCCAAGATGATGCTCTGAGCTCCAAAATCGAAGGATGTCTACCTCCCTTGCCTCCTCTTAGCTAGAATCTCCTTTGCCTTGCCAAACAAAGCTTCAAAGGTCAACAATGGCCTCTTCTCTCTCCCAAAACACTCAAAATCTCTTTAGGGTTTCTCTCTGGGGTTTGTGGCCGCAAATGACGGCCATAAGCCCCTTTAAATAGGTCTCAAACCCTGGAAATTAGGGTTTCATTAAACAACGTGGACTCGCCGAGTCCAGACACGAACCCGCGTACAAAACCGCGATCCTACTCGGCGAGTTTGGACTCTAACTCGCCGAGTCTCCTCACAATCACCCAAAAATAAAGAATAAAATAATACTTGGGAATCCGGGGTGTTACAATTCTCCCCCACTAGAATTAGAGTTCGCCCTCGAAGTCTCGCTCTGCAAATAACTCCGAATGCTGACCACACATCTCATGCTCCGGCTCCCAAGTTAACTCTGACGCTTTCCGATGCTGCCACTGGATCTGCACCAGTGACACCTATTTATTCCTCAGAACCTTAATCTTTCGATCTCTGTCCGCCACTGGCCTCTCAACATAATTCAGGCTCGCATTCACCTGAATATCCTCTAGTGGCACTACTGCTGACTTGTCGGCTACGCACTTTCACAACTACGACACGTGGAAAGTGTGATGAATCTGACCCAACTCTGATGGCAAATCCAAACGATAGGCTACCCTGCCTACCCTCACAACCACCCTGAATGCACCAATATATCGGGGCCCCAACTTGCCCCTCTTCCGGGATCGAATCACTCCTTTCCAAGGAGAGACCTTCAGGAGCACAAGGTCGCCGTTCTGGAACTCGAGCTCGGACCGGCACCTGTCCGCATAACTCTTCTGACGACTCTGAGCGGTCAATAACCTCCGCCTGACCTGCTGAATCTGCGTAGTCATCTATAGCCCAATCTCCGTACTACCCATAACACGCTGCCCGACCTCTCCCCAGCAAATGGGGGTCCGATACCTCCTCCCATACAACAGCTCAAAGGGTGGCATACCAATGCTCGAATGATGGCTGTTGATATGGGAAAACTCAACCAAGGGTAAATACGTGCCACAACTCCCTCCGAAATCTAATACACATGCCCGAAGCATGTCTTCGAGCGTCTGAATCGTTCGCTCGCTCTGAAGTGTCCTCAGACATCCCCATGATAAGCTCTAGCTCATTTTTCAAATCCCTCTTCGAGACTGAGCACCAGGTCAGCTTTTGACTCCACAGCCGAGCCTCCAAAGGTCACCCATATGATGATCCAAATATCCCACTAACTTCCTCCTCGTGACCACTATCCCGGCCCAATGACACACAAGTCACGAAATTCTCTTTTCCTTATGCGGAAAAAAAAATACAGTCCAACCGAGGATCGTCTCAACTCTGATCTCTGGTGTCTACTGTGCATATCCCTTGCACATTTCGTCGAATCTCCCGACAGAGACGGAGACCCCCGTCTCGCCCTCGGTTTGACAACCAGGCTCCAAAAACTCAATACTAGGGCTACTCAAGCCCAAAACTCTTCCACATCATACACTGATCGGAGAACAATCCATCATCACATTCTCTTGCCATCTAGTGAGTACTATGGCTTCCCACAACATCATGATGACCTCTCAATGACTAGCGAGTACTACGGCTCCCCGCAGTATCACAACACCCTCTGACTAGTGAGTACTACGGCTCCCCGCAGTATCACAACACTCTCTACCTCCACTAACTCATGCTCCACAGACTATCATAGGTAGCTACCCATACTCGACCCGAATATGCATCACAGAGTCTGGAGGTAATCGACATATCAAAATTCCTACCCTTGCGGAGATCCACTCTCTTAAATAATCCCTCTGGATGCCAATACTCGAAGGGCTCCCACTAGAACCATAGATACTTGATAAACCACAAGTCATCTCAGCTAATTCACGGATAACTCCAAAATTAAGATATCATACCCGGATACCTCGGAACACCCCAACAGAACATCACAAGATCCTGCCACAACCACTGATCTCCTGCCCAAGCATCATATAGATACAATAATACATTTCCTCTGAACCCCATAATTAGATCTTCATTTTTCCCAAAGTCCAACTTCGGTGTATCCAATTACCCAATTGGAATACGAGAAAACGCTAACGCTACGGAATACGCTGATAATTCTCTGAAACCCTTTTTTCCTACCACTCAAAATCCAAGCAAGAATACGCATACCGACCCGGGAGTTGGCTGCCCAATCATTCTCTACCTACTTGCAACAACACTGACCACTACCAGGTTCCTGACCATTAACCACCTACCGTGGAGACATTCATCCTTCTCAAACAAGTACTTCCTGCATTAACTCACTCTGACCCCTTTCCTCGATCACCAATATCTCTGGTCTCATGAATTCTTACCGCAGATCTCTATACCCACTTATAACCTCTCTTGACAAATCTCTACTTTCTTCCATACAGTACTCGGTTTTCCCCCACTCAGGGTTCGAACCATCACCAATTGGCACACAACCATCCCACAAACTATTTTCACTAGCAAAATCGCACCTGCCCCTAGAAAGTGCTACACAACGCCCGATAATCCCCTTTAAGGAAATCAATCGACCTCATATACTCTGAACCTCAGATGAAATCCTCAAGAACTTCTCGTCACGACTGCCTCTAGTCGCTCCAAGTCTCGTACCAATCTAATACCAAACAGCTCAACTGACCAATAACATCACTGGCTCATAGACTGAACCACAAAATCATCATACTCCCCCACTTCAACTTATCAACCAATGTTCCAACACATGGATCATCCCAAGAACAGGGACCCACTCCCATATTCAAAACCCAACATAGATAGAAAACCCATTGCACTGCTAAACTCGACTGAACTCCCCACTAATACCACTACAATACACCCTACTATACTCAAACAGGTGTAATGTGGTCCTCGACTATCTCAGTCCCAGCTGACTATCTGTTCATGATAAATCACTGCCTTGCGGCACACATGCTACCTGATACTCTGGTGGAAAATCATCATCAATGACAACCTGCAGGGTTTACCCCCAAACCCAAAACTTAAACATCATGCTTCTCATGTTTTGCACACGAATATAATTAGTACCACCCAGATCATAGAAGGTGATATCTCCTCTATCGACTGATTGCTCAACTCAGACCGAAATTCTCCCCTCTCTCTGACTCCTTACTAAAAAACTCTGAGAGGCTCTCGATCTCCCTCTCAAGGGACGCCTCTTCGAACTCAATCATGACCGGATAACCGGGGAACCACATGCATCATTCACTACGAACCATGGTACTCATTCCATGACATTTCTTCTCAATATGCTCCGGTGTATGGTACCCGAACCATAACATCACTCATCAATCCGCTCCGATGTATGGTACTCGAACCATAACATCACTCCTCAATCCGCTCCGATGTATGGTACCCGAACCATAACATCACTCCTCAATCCGCTCCGATGTATGGTACTCGAACCATAACATCACTCCGCAATCCGCTCCGATGTATGGTACCCAAACCATAACATCACTTCCTCAATCCGCTCCGATGTATGGTACTCGAACCATAACATCACTCCTAAATCCGCTCACTCCTCAATCTGCTCCGATGTATGGTACCCGAACCATAACATCACTCCTCAATCCGCTCCGATGTATGGTACTCGAACCATAACATCACTCCACAATCCGCTCCGATGTATGGTACCCGAACCATAACATCACTCTGCAATCCGCTCCGATGTATGGTACTCGAACCATAACATCACTCTGCAATCCGCTCCGATGTATGGTACCCGAAGCATAACATCACTCCGCAATCCGCTCCGATATATGGTATCTGAACCATAACATCACTACTCAATCCGCTCCGATGTATGGTACCCGAACCATAACATCACTCCTTAATCCGCTCTGATGTATGGTACCCGAACCATAACATCACTCCTCAATCCGCTCCGATGTATGGTACTCGAACCATAACATCACTCTGCAATCCGCTCCGATGTATGGTACCCGAACCATAACATCACTCCTCAATTCGCTCCAATGTATGGTACTCGAACCATAACATCACTCCTCAATCTGCTCCTTAGAACCTCCAGAATACTCCCTGTATCAAGTATGGGTCCTCTGCTTTCAGTAGTACGGGCCCATACTACCTGCCACATCTACCCATACTTTCCACAAGGACTATCCCGGAGCTCCTAAGTAGCTACTCGACCTACTCTTTCACCAAACCCATTGCGCGTGCTCGCTCCCCATCAAAATTCTCTACTCTGCCAGCGTACTCATCTGGCTAAGGTTACTCCCTAGGCTCTTCCTAGATTCCCACACTTCTTTGCCATCAGCTGTTGAAGAGCTCCTAATGATGCCAGCCATCTACCTCCTGAATATCATCATATTCACTTAGTAGCTGACTCCCATCATCAAGAGTTCCACAAAGCACGAAGCAAGCAACATTCGGGCATTGAAGCGTCCTCTTCAGTACGAAAAATCTCCTTAGGTTATTATCCACTCACCTTCCTCATTCATGATGGATATCACTAAACTCTAACAACTCCGCCCCACGTGGGCATCTGGCTACCCTCTCGGCAAGCTCCTCATATGCTCATATAGATACCTCTTCCATATTACTTCCCTGCTCAAATCCCCTAAAGATTTCATGCTGGACACTGTCGCTCAACACATATTCAAAAGCACATCACATATATCAGCAACCCTAGGCTAAGGCATCACAAATCAGGCCACTCTAGTCCTAAAATATGAATTGCCTAGCCTGCCTCTAGCATGCACACTATCTCATAAAATATATCACAAATATCTCATAAAACAAAATAAGGGTGTTTTGGGAAATCACCGTTCGGGCTCTGGCTGATTGTACACACTGCTCTTTTTGCTTTCTCTTTGAAACTTTTATTCTCTTTATAAAAACACATTTCTTTTTGGAAAATTTTCTTAAATCCTCAGTTTGAGTCCAGATTTACCTGAAGGTGCATCCGAATCCCTCAAACCAAGGCTCTGATACCAACTTGTAACACCGTAAATTTCAAAACAATTTTTCATTTAAAAATTATCGTTAATTCTTAAAAATACTTTTCTTAAAATTCCAGTCATAATCGAATTAAAGCAACATAACTCCATTTTCACTTGCTTAATAAACCAGGATCCTCAAAACATGACTCTTTCTCTGGTGTGTACAATCGAGCCGGTGCCGTCCCGTGATCCTGAGAGAAACCTGAAACACATAACACAAAACACTATAAGCACAAAGCTTAGTGAGTTCCCCAAAATACCACACATAACACATATTAACCACTCGAGGCTATAACTCTGTGGGTCCGTGGACCCTACTCTATGAACCCTGTGGTTCTAACTCTGGGAACCTTCCGGTTCTAACTCTGTAAACATGCACATCATAAATCACATAGAAATAATGCGGTACAACACATAACATACATAGCATACAAATACTCTGTCACATAACTCTAGTTACCTACTCAAGGTAAAGTATAGTGAGAAGACTCACCTGGCAAGCAGAAAGCAGATATCCCCACACTTGAATCTCGAACTCGCCACCGCCTAACACATAAGGCAAATACTCTCATGAATATAACTCTTGAGACTAGAATCAACCCTCTCTTGGCACCCTCTTAAGGGTAAAAGACCATTTTACCCCTCTCTTGGCCCAAAGGCCACATTGCTGACCAAACCCTAAAAGTCAACAAAAGTCCACGGTCAACTTTGACCGAACTCGGCGAGTGCACTAGGGCGACTCGGCGAGTCTATACGTTTCCACTGACTCCCTTGAATCCTCTCTTGACACATCGAGTATTTCTCTGACTCGACGAGTTTCACCTAGCATAAATCACGGGGCCACCACGACTCAACTCACCGAGTACCAAGAACAACTCGGCGAGTTCCGACTTGACTCAGTCCCCCCTGACTCTCCCTGACTCACTGAGATGACCCCTCAACTCGACCAGACCACTCACTCGGGCAAACTTCATGCTACTCGCCGAGTCTGTTCTTCAGACTCGGCGAGTCCATGCCATGCATAACTCAAACTCACTTCTAAGGTCAGATCTGTTCCATACAATCATAGATCTGGCCTCCCCAGGCATGATAATCACGTAAAGTCCAAACCATGGTGTTCAAACAACGACTATTTGCTCCTAGATGATGTTTTAGCCCCATATCTCATAACTCTAGGTCAAAACTCCCATGAATCCTCATAAAGCTTAAGTAATAAAGCTTCTTTGGACCTCTATGGATCTCATCCCAAGCCTCATCACAAGTAGGGACGAAATGGACATCAAATCTAACCAATAAAGGGGTCAAGAAACCCTAACCCCCATGTTTATCATGACAATAGAAAAGGATGCCAAAATATACCTCCAAGATGATGCTTTGAGCTCCAAAATCGAAGGATGTCCACCTCCCTTGCCTCCTCTTAGCTAGAATCTCCTTTGCCTTGCCAAACAAAGCTTCAAAGGTCAACAATGGCCTCTTCTCTTTCCCAAAACGCTCAAAATCTCTTTAGGGTTTCTCTCTGGGGCTGGTGGCCGCAAATGACGGCCATAAGTCCCTTTAAATAAGTCTCAAACCCTGGAAATTAGGGTTTCATTAAACAGCATGAACTCGCCGAGTCCACTTTTGGACTCGCCAAGTCCAGACGCGAACCCGCGTACAAAACCGCGATCCTACTCGACGAGTTTGGACTCCAACTCGCCGAGTCTCTTCACAATCACCCAAAAATAAAGAATAAAATAATACTTGGGAATCCGGGGTGTTATATTCGTCTTATCTCATGCGTTAAGGCACAGAAGTATCTACAAAAGAAGGACTTGGCGTTTCTAGCTCACATAGTGGATAAGTCCAAGGAAGAGGTCAATATTTGAGACATCCCAGTGGCTTGCGACTTCCTGGATGTCTTTCCTGAAAATCTTCCGGAGGTACCCCCAGAAAGACAAGTCGAGTTCCGAATTGACCTGGTGCTGGGAGCTACGCCCATTGCCAAATCACCCTATAGGTTGGCTCCTGCGGAAGTGAAAGAACTGTCAAGCCAACTTAGCGAACTCTTGAGCAAAGGATTCATCCGACCTAGCTTCTCACCCTGGGGAGCTCCGGTCCTTTTTGTTAAGAAAAAGGACAGATCCTTTAGGATGTGTATTGATTACAGAGAATTGAACAAGCTCACTATCAAAAATCGCTACCCACTTCCACAAATCGACGATCTATTCGACCAGCTCCAAGGAGCAAGTTACTTCTCTAAGATAGATCTACAATCCAGATACCACAAACTCAAAGTCCGGGAAGAAAATATCCCCAAAACCGCTTTCCGAACTCGCTATGGACATTATGAATTTGTTGTAAAGCCCTTCAGTTTAACGAATGCCCCTGCCGCATTCATGGACCCGATGAATCGAATTTTCCGACCATTCCTAGACAATTTTGTCATTGTTTTCATCGACAATATCCTAGTCTATTATCGAAGCGAAGAGGAGCATGGCCGACATCTCCGGCAAATCTTGGAAACCCTATGAACCAAAACGTTATACGCAAAACTCTTTAAGTGTGAGTTTTGGCTCCGTAGTGTGAACATTTTAGGTCATGTTGTCAGTCAAGAAGGGATACATGTGGAACCTTCTCAGGTCAAAGCCATTAAAGGATGGGCAGTCCCAACGACCCCCACAGAAATTCGTCAATTTTTAGGTCTCGCAGGCTATTACAGGAGATTCATTCAGAACTTCTCCAAAACAGCCAAGCCACTTGTCACAACTAGAAATTTTGTGTCTTGTAATCACAACACTCAAGTAAAATGTTGAATCAAAAACTTAAGAGCATGTATGATGCTTACTCTATGACAACAAAATTTCAATCCAATACACCATACAAGTATTACAAATGGTTAATAAGCAATTGGAAACTCTAAAAGTTCTTGCTTAGGTCCATTTTGGACTAGGACTTCCTTATTGGCCCAATGGACCAATAAGCTTCCAATTTGACCATCTTCGGTTTAGAACTCTTAAATGAACTCTAATTGGACCCATTTCCATTTAATTCAATATTTCGGGCCATATTGGGCCTAGAATGAAATAAAATACCCTAATGGACCTTATTGGGTCACAACAAATTTATATAGCCCTAATGGATCATAAAAATCATTCCTTGATTTATTTGGGCCGAAAAATTACATAATTAAGTCATAATATGGGCTTAAACATAAGAAGCCCAATATTCTTCCTTTTCTTTCTCCTCTTCTCGGCCCAACAACCCAACATGGAAGAGGGTTGACTTTCATTTGCCACCTCTTTATTACCTCTTGGATCTCCATGCACTAACTCATGTTTCCATGCACACATCACTTCACTCATTTCTCTTCCCCCTCCCTCTTTTTCCTTTGGCCGAGAGTCTCCCAAACACACACACTTCACCACAAAACTCTTTCTAAATCACTCAAGACTCATCCCTTCTTCTTCATCCAAAAATCTCGGAATTTTGCTTGTGTTTCAAGAGGATTTCACAAGATAATCATCATCCTTTGGTAAGTTTTCACATGTCTAAGTTACAAAACTCCTCTCTCATGTAAGATCACTTATTCTAAACAAGTTTTGGTGATCATACTCCTAGAAGACTCCTTAAGTTCAAGATCTTCCAAGGAGGCTTGCTAGGATCAAGTTTTCTTCATTTCTTCCTTCTAAACCGAAAACAACAAGCAAAGGTGAGCTTCATACCCCCTATTTTTTGGTTTTTATAAGTTTTGTGGGGGGGGGGGGGAATACAAGCAAATGTGTAGATCTATGAGTATATGTATGCTTTGTGTGATTTCTATGTTTATTTACATGTTCTTATGTGATTATGGTGTTGAATCTAGTCAAAACAAAAAAAAAGGAACTCAAAACCGAGATCTACATTATGTTGAATGAAATAAGTATAAATGATATTATTTCCTACAAATAAACTCTAGAAATATAACCAAGTTGGGTAATATGAACTCCTTTGGGCTAAAATCCCATTTTTGGACTTTAAATGTTAAAAATATAAAGTTAAAGGGCCCAAAATGACAAAATACAAATTCTGATGGTTGAGATGAGTTAAAACAGTTTAAAAAATGTATTTTCTTGAAAATTACTCTTTTGATGGGCTAAAATGGAAAATTTTAAACCTAATGGGCCAAAAATGCACTTTTCGGCCCAATAAGGCCCAAATTGCGAGATTTTCAAACTAGAGGGGCTGAATCTGTATTTTTCTGTAAAACAGAGGACTACTAGTGCTCCAAGTCCATTTCCAGGGTCAAAAATGCTTTTCATATTCAAAAGGGACTAAAGATGCAAAAAAATTCTATTTTTGGCCAAAAATGTAAAAATTGCGAAAAATGAGGTTTCAGCCGAGAAAACTTCATCTTGAGGGACTAAAACTGTTTTTCAAATAAACTTGAGCTGAAAAATACCCTATCAATAAGTTTTGATATTAAAGTGTCAAGAAAATGGTTTAAGGACTAAAACGGAAATTCTTTTATGCAAAGGGCCAAAACTATAAATTTATCCAAAAGAGAGGGGCTGCAAAAGAAAAATTCCAGTGATTTTAAACAATAAATCTGTTAGGATGGAATACTAGTACCACGACTATCAACGAAATATAATACACCTACAACACCAAAAATCGTTATCAAACGAACTGATTCGGTCCCGAATCAATAACGAATCCGAACTTAATAACACGACGCTATTTCAATACACATGCGGAAATTTAGGGAAGTCAATACACACGTGGGGAATACACCAGACGTCGATACACCATCTTTGGGCCCGAAAGTTTCAAATCGTGCTTGTTGGGCCTAGCTAGCCCAATGACATGATCTTTAGGCCCGAAGGAAACTCGCTTACATGTAGTTGGGTCTTATATGACCTAATTCCGTGTAAAAGGACTTTCAATGGCTTTTGTGCTATTGGGCCCCAAGGGTCCTTTGGTACTGCTAGCGAAGTCGAGAATTCACCAATGTGAGTCGGGCTAAGGGCCCTTCGCATTCACGATAGCCTTGAACGACTTATGGAAATATCGAGGGCTTCGCACCCTCTTTTCCTCCTCGGTTGTGAGGCTATGAGAAGTCAGGGTGATTGGATTAAGTGAACAGTGTGAACGACACCTAAGGGATCGTTTGTATAGCTGTAAACTAGTCATTTTCATTAATGTGTGTTTATAACAATTCACAATCCATAATTAATCCAATGTCACCGGGACTCAACGAATACACACGTCGCAACGAAATAACAAAATATAAAACGCTTGATTCAAAGTATTAGGAAAACATCGGGTTTTCCTAGGGTTTCCAATTCATACACCTACGAGATGCATACCAAGTTTAACAAATTGTATTTTTACATTTATAGAAACAAACAAGCATACTTACGGATCTTCACACTTTTTATACTATGCTCTTTTCAGAAAATATTGGATTTTCTGGTGGTTTTCAAAACAATACAAAATATTATATTTCAAACATTACTTATGAACTCCCCAACATTTCATATGTTGACGTTTTTCAAAATACTTGTATTCTCAGGTAACAGGTAAATCGAAAAGGAAAAATGTACTCAGTAACGTTTTGCTGTTTGTTTAATTAGTATCGCCCAATTTACTTTTGGGCATGTAATATTATGGATCAATGTACTAAATGTAAACGCTACCAGTTGTAATATTTCAATGTTTGGTGATGTATAATGTTATGTTTCATGTATATTCATTGTGATGGTACTCAATTGAGTCACAATAGCTCTCGGACGTTTCCGTCGTCTGGTTCGGGGGTGTGATAGGTTGGTATCAGAGCTCTGTTTATAGTGAACTAGCATATCTAACCATACATTGATATGCAACTATAAACCAAAAGAGGGACTAACACAACTCTGAACAAAACAAGTAAAACACAACAATAAAACACCCTTGCTTGCATTAGGAATAAGAAACATAACGCCGAACCAAACAAGATAATGCTAGTATCTCGGTTAATTCAGGACTGTTCTTAGTGGTACCAAGGAGTATTTGTAGCCTGATCAACTACATTCTCTCCAAAGTATAACTAACACATGTTCCGATGAGATCGCGATAGCTAGGGAACCTAAAAACAAACCCCTTTATCACCAAAAAGAGAACGTCTGTTTAGTATATATCATAGTCATGGGAGTGACGATAGTTTATACTTTCCCCCAGTCGTCATGGAGGGAGATCAACCGGGTATCCAGTGTCATCAAGTCCTAGTGGCTCACGGGATGCTTGAAGATGAACCAGAAGGGAATCTAGAGGAAGCACACGACATCGGACCTGACGAATACATAGACACCGACTACGAGTTTGGAGAGACCGACGATGACGTCGAGGAAGGGCAAGACCGGGACAAGGATCACGTCATGTCGTGTGTGGACGAGGCACAACCAGACCACCCCGCTCCACCAATGAACCCCCCAAGGGAGAACTGTTCTCCCGAAGCCGAGATCGCCGCACTGTGACAACAGCTGTATGCTATGGAGGCCCGGGCAGTGCGAGCTGAGCATGAGAGGGATGAGGTTATTGGAGACATGACGGAGATGGCTCAGTTGTTGGCACAACATTTCGGCATATGACCCCGCCACTACGTAGCACATAGCTCATCGTGGTTAGGGATAGACTTATCTTACTAGGTCATTAAGAACTATGCTATGTACCCTGACTCTATGTTTAAGTGACCACACTACTCATAGAGCCGTTATGCTGTCGAACTAGTGTCACTCATGTATGCTCCTACGAGCAAAATTTTCATGTATTAAATGCATATAATATTAGTAAACTTTTGCGTGTTTTATTATGACATTACAAATTGCTATGTGTTGAGAATCTATGATTGTATGCTAAATGGTAGAAGTGTTTAAGTTCGTACCATGCACCTAGTCAGTAGGATCACAACCTCACAGAAACCCCAAACACTCAACATCCTTCTGTTTCATGACAAAAAGATGCCTCGCCGACCTACACGTGGAAACCCTGGACCAACCCCACCCGAAGTTGACTCCACTGCATTCCAGGCGGCCGTGTCTGCTGCGGTCACCGCAGTCATGGCAGAAATTCACCAAGGGAACAACAAAGGAGGCAACGGGCAAGGGACTAGGAGTTCGAACAACGGGATGAATCAAGGACCCACCAAAACATGTACCTACAAGGACTTCACAAACGCCAAACCACAAACTTTTAACGGAACTGGAGGGGTGATGACTCTGAAGCGATGGATCGAGAAGGTGGAATCGGTATTCGAGATATGCGATTGTCCTGAGGAAATGAAGGTGAAGTTCGCAGCCTGCACTTTTGTTGATCAAGCGCTCACTTGGTGGAACGGACACGTGGAAGCCATGACACTCCCTGTAGCCAACTCCATGCCGTGGTCGGAAATGAAAGAAATGTTGATGGCTGAATATTGCCCATGAGGTGAGATTCAGAAAATGGAGCAAGAGCTGTGGAACCTCACTATGCAGAATGCGAATATCGATGCCTACATATCGAGATTTAGTGAACTATCTCTGTTATGCCCGGGTATGATCACCTCGGAAGGAAAGAAGATTGAGCGATTCATCTGGGGACTAACATCACCAATCCAAGGAAATGTGATAGCTGCAAACCCCGAAACATTTGACAGTGCAAAAAGATTGGCGAAGAAGTTGTATGACCATAACAACAAAAAGGGTGAGAAGCCAGCGGAGGCTGAAGGCAAGAAGGAAGGTGATGGCAAGAAAGGGAAGAACAACAAGAGGAAGGGGCGTCAGGGCCCCGAGACCTCTAAGAAGCAGCAGACAGTGGCAGTTAATGCTGCCACCGCACCAGTTCCAGCCACACCACATGCTCCAGCCTCAGCTGCTTTAAATGCTCCCAGACCTTATTCTGGTAATCTTCCCAAGTGCAACAAGTGCAGTTTCCATCACAATGGAGAATGCAAGGAGTTGCAGTGCACCAGTTGCCATCGAAGGAGACACATGGCGAGGTACTACGGGACTTACCCTCCCCAGAACCAACAACAAGGAAACAGCAACAACAACAACAAACGCAACAACAACAACATCACCACCGGCAGCAACAATGCAGGGCCTAGCCACACCTGCTATGGGTGTGGGAGGACTGGGCATTTCCACCGAGATTTCCCTAACAACAACAATCCCGGAAATGGAGGAACAGGTTGGATGCTGACCATGGGTCGGGGAGAGGCGATTCAGGACCCCGCTGTTGTTACCGGTACGTTTCTCCTAAACCACACTTATGCATGCATCCTATTTGACACCGGAGCAGAGCGAAGTTTCATGAGCAATAGATTTAAGCATTTATTATAACAACAACCCCAGAAGCTCAATGAAACCTTTACGGTGGAAATGGCCAATGGGAAAACCGAATCGACCGGGGAAATCTACACCAGATGTACCCTAACCTTAGATCAACACGTCTTTCGAATAGGCTTAATGCCAGTTTCCATTAGGAGTTTCGACGTGATTATCGGCATGGACTGGTTAAGCCCCCACCATGCTGAAATTATGTGCCGCGAGAAGGCCGTTCGCCTTCACCTTCCCAATCACGAAACCCTAGTAATTTACGGAGACAAACCTAGCATGAACCTTCGCCTCATCTCGTGCATCCAGGCACGGAAACATCTACGAAAGAACAATTCGGCGTTCTTGGCTCATATAGTGGATAAAACCAAGGAAGAGGTTAACGTTCAAGACATTCCCATAGCATGTGAGTTCCCAGACGTGTTTCCTGAAGATCTTCCTGGAGTACCCCCAGAGAGACAAGTGGAGTTCCGAATTGACCTCGTTCCAGGAGCAACTCCTCTTGCTAAATCACCCTATCGGCTAGCTCCTGCTGAAATGCAGGAATTGTCCAGCCAACTCAGTGAACTCTTGTACAAGGGATTCATCCGGCCTAGTTACTCGCCATGGGGAGCTCCAATCCTATTTGTCCAAAAGAAGGACGGATCTTTTAGAATGTGCATCGATTACAAAGAGTTAAATAAACTCACTGTTAAAAATCGCTACCCACTCCCACGAATCGATGATCTATTTGACCAGCTCCAAGGAGCTAGTTACTTTTCTAAGATAGATCTACGGTCCGGATACCATCAACTCAATGTCCGGGAAGAGGATATTCCTAAAACCGTTTTCCGAACTCGTTACAGACATTATGAATTTGTCGTAATGCCCTTCGGTCTAACAAATGCCCCTGCCGCATTTATAGATCTGATGAACCGGATCTGTCGACCATTCCTCGACAACTTTGTCATTGTCTTCATCGACGACATTCTCGTCTATTCCCGAAGCGAAGAAGAGCATGGCCAACATCTCCGACAAATCCTAGAAACTCTGCAATCAGAAAAGCTATACGCAAAACTCTCCAAGTGTGAGTTCTGGCTCCGTAGTGTGAACTTCCTAGGTCATGTTGTTAGCCAAGATGGAATTCATGTGGATCCCGCTAAGGTCAAGGCTGTTGAAGGATGGGCAGTCCCGACAACACCCACGGAAATCCGTCAATTCTTGGGTCTAGCAGGTTACTATAAGAGATTCATTCAAAACTTCTCTAAGATCGCCAAGCCACTTACCTCGCTTACACAAAAGGGCGTACCATTCAAATGGACGGACAAACAAGAAGTCGCATTCCGAACACTGAAACAAGCTCTCTGTAGTGCGGTACTATCACTACCGGAGGGAACGGAAAATTTTGTGGTCTACTGTGAAGCATCAAATCAGGGCTTAGGTTGCATTCTCATGCAGCGTGGAAGGGTGATAGATTACACATCCCGCCAACTAAAGACGCACGAAGTGAATTATACGACCCATGACCTAGAATTGGGAGCCGTGGTCTTTGCCCTGAAGATTTGGAGGCATTACCTTTATGGTACGAAGTGCACCATCTACACGAACCACAAGAGTCTCCAGCACATCTTTAACCAGAAAGAGTTGAACATGAGGCAACGAAGATGGGTTGAATTATTAAACGATTACGAGTGTGAAATCAAGTACCACCAGTGCAAGGCCAACGTGGTGGCTGACGCATTGAGCCGGAAGGAGTACTCTAATCGTCGTACGAAAACTCTCTCAATAACCATTCAATCTTACCTAACCACTCAAATTGCAGTAGCCCAGTCAGAGGCCATGAAGACGGAAAATAGAGCAAGTGAAGCATTGCGCGGAATGGAGAAGAGCCTAGAGGCAAAGGAGAATGGAGTATACTATTTCATGAACCGTATTTGGGTCCCTAAACTCAGAGGATTTAGGGAGGTAGTCATGAAGGAAGCTCACAAGACGCGATACTCCATCCATCCTGGCTTAGACAAGATGTATTTGGATATCAAACAACACTATTGGTGGCCTAACATAAAGGCGGAAATCGCCACCTATGTTAGTAAGTGCCTTACGTGTGCCAAGGTAAAGGTGGAGTACCAGAAGCCCTCAGGGTTATTGCAGCAACCAGTAATCCCTGAGTGGAAATGGGAAGGAATTTCTATGGATTTCGTGACCAAACTACCTAAAACGTCGGATGGACTAGACACCATATGGGTATTAGTCGACCGACTGACGAAATCTGCCCATTTCCTGCCAATAAAAGAATCCTACAAGATGGAGAGATTGACACGTTTATACATTCACAAAATCGTGAGACTCCATGGAGTGCCAGTGTCTATTATCTCGGACAGAGACAGTAGGTTCACTTCATGTTTTTGGCAATCACTCCAGAAAGCACTGGGAACTCATCTCGACATGAGCACCGCTTATCATCCACAAACGGATGGTCAAAGTGAACGAACCATTCAAACGCTCGAGGACATGCTTCGCACATGTGTGATAGACTTTGGGAAGTCTTGGGATACCCATTTACCTTTAGTCGAATTCTCGTACAACAACAGTTACCATTCGAGCATTAAGGTCGCTCCTTTCGAAGCATTATACGGTCGTAAGTGTAGATCACCGTTATGTTGGGCTGAAGTAGGCGACACCCAACTAGCAAGAGCAATCACGTCGGACAAGACGCTAACGGGACCGGAGATCATTCGTGAAACCACGGAAAAGATCATTCAAATCAGAGCTCGATTACAAGCATCGCGCGACCGACAAAAGAGCTACGTCGATAAACGGCGAAAGCCCTTAGAATTTCAGGTCGGGGATCGAGTACTGTTAAAAGTCTCACCCTAGAAAGGAGTTATTCGTTTTGGGAAACAAGGAAAACTGAACCCACGATACATTGGACCTTTCGAAATCGTCGCCCGAATAGGTCCAGTGGCATACAAACTGCAACTACCCGCAGAGCTAAACAGTGTACACCCCGTGTTCCATGTCTCTAATCTAAAGAAGTGCCTATCAGATGAAACACTCGTCATTCCCCTTGACGAGATCGAAATCAACGAGAATCTCCTGTTCGTGGAAGAGCCGAATGAAATCATGGACAGGGAGGTGAAGCGTACTAACAAAAATCGCATCCCGATCATGAAAGTACGGTGGAACGCAAAGCGTGGACCAGAATTCACGTGGGAACGCGAAGACCAAATGAAGCAAAAGTACCCTCACCTATTCAAGCATTCTCAAATCTAGCTTTCAAACAGAATTTCGGGACGAAATTCCCTCTAACGGGTGGATGATGTCACAACTAGAAATTTTGTGTCTTGTAATCACAACACTCAAGTAAAATGTGTTGGATTAGTGTCTAAGTCCATAACTATTTTGGTATGTACTTGACCCGATGGTGCATGGTCCTTTTGGGTTGCCTTCACCAAAGCAACTTGACTGGAGAAATAAATAGAGAGAGAGGTTATTATGATTTACTAATATGTTATAAGAATAATATATTAAAGGAGAAATCATATTTGTTTAATTAATATTGGTCAATAATTAATTAATAATTAGTTTTGTGATCAAATGTAATTAATTAAACTAGAGGGGCTGAATTGTAATTATGTGATAGTTACAAAATAAGGTAAGGATTATCTTATATATATGGTGAACGAATTTGAGGTGTAAATCCCTTAGAATTCGAGTATGATAAGGATTCAAGGATTATCTTATTGGTTGCTTGGTGGATAAGCAACTAGATAAGGATAATGACTGAAACCCTATCTCTACACCTATATAAACACCCCTAGGGTCATGAATTCGTGTATCCCTTCCCAAGAAGTCTTAGAGACGAATTCTAACCTCCCTCCTCTCTCTTTATACCTTCTCCACTTGCTTATGGTGTTTGTAAGCCATTAGAGGAGTGACACTTGTGACTCTCAGCTTTCCAAGGTCAATTCAAGAAGGAATTGGATTGTTATTGCTATGTAACAATCAAGGTATGATCTTAAACCTAATTATATGTTAATATTGATTTCCATATGCTAGAATTAGGGTTTATAGTCTTGAATTCAAAGCATGTACAATAGAGAAACCTAGATCCAAGCATTAGGGTTTGTATGAACACATAGGATGTCTTATGACCAAAAACCATCAGTGGTATCAGAGCCTAGATTGGTTTCAATTGTATTGATGCATTATATATCTGGAAAATTCGTTTTTAGGGTTTCTGGAGGCTGGACTCGCCGAGTCCATAGCTGAATTCGCCGAGTCCAAGGTGACTCGACGAGTCCAAGCCTGACTCGACGAGTCAGCTCGTCAGATGGAGGGTACTTCGGGATTTCTTGCTGTTTTTGCTTATGGATAGTTACCTTATCATGTTAGATCAATATTAATCTGATTATATGATATATTTGACTATATTTTTGATCTAATTGAAGATATTTATCAATTAATAAAATAATTGTTTCCTTATAAGATAATTGATTAATTATTTTGAGTAATTTGATAAATTGTTTTGCAAGAAATCATTAAATAAATCAAATATGGATAATTATGTGATTAAATGTTAATTTGAATTATTTGTTATTTGATCCTTGTTGTTATGAAAAGTTTCATATTTTGCCCTTTAGGTTTTATAGTTTAAATTTGAACCCAATAGTTTTGTAATTTTGAAATTTAAATAGTTGAAACCCTAATGTTTTGAAAAAAGGTTTCAAAACTTGCCCTCAAGTTTTGGAATTTAAAAGTCGATTAAAAGTTTAATTAGGAATGTTAAATTCTAAAACTCTAGTATAGTTTTGAAAAAGTTCAAATCACACCCTTATGGTTTTATTAATTAATTAAGGTGTATAATTAAAAGAGGTTTAATAAATCCATAAAAGTTTAGGTTTACAATTTAATTGAATTAAAGGTATAATTGTTAAATTAGACCACCTAGTATTTTAAAAGTATAAAATACACCTTATACTATATATAACATTAAAAGTCTAACATTATATATATGTATAACTAAAAGTCAGTCTTGCCGTTAGTAGGCCTCATTCATGAAGCTGGTCTATAAGGGGTGTTTAAGGAAATTGCCTATAAAATGGCGATTGAATGGGTATCCACTCTTACCCACCGCACTCTTGACTAGTGGAGGGTCGTTAGCCGAACGGGTAGGATAGGACGAAACCTTCCATTATAAGTATAATGAAGTACAAAAGTAACTAAATGTTTTTCAAATTCCCAATCATAGTTACTTAGGCAAAGTGAATTGATGCAATTCCATGAAATTACACTTTGTGCCCTTGCGAAGACGTTAGTGGAGCGTGTGTGGTTTACCGGCACACTAAATGGTTCTAAGCAAAGGTAGCGAAGGGTGACTCAATGTTTGTCATAGTTCGGTGGAGCGTGTGTGGTTTACCGGCACATCGAATAGGTGACTGTAACATGTGAGGGCACCATGTAGTTTGCATGGTTATTCACACCCGCTTTGTGATCCTCGGCATCCCAGTCACAAACAAGAGGGGCATATCGAGATATAAACATGCCATTGAAAGTTCAATGTATCTCAAAGGATCTAGGAGTTTTCATAGATTTAAAACTTAAATTTCTTTTTCGTTTTTCATGGTGGAAATTAGTGAATCGTCATTCACTTACCTTCAGATATTCTGCAACTAGATTACGGCATCCCTTTTCTAGGTTGTAGCGTATTGTGTTGGGTCCTAGCCTTGGAATTTCATTTGGGTGATCTACCAAGGACTCAATCTATCAACTAACTTGAATTCGTTTTTCTCCCGTTTTGTAGATGTCAAAGTTCGACAACTATGGTCTTCTCAAATCCCGTGGAACAAGCATTCCACATGAAGATGATATTCCACGATTCGATCGAGGAACAAGAAATCATGCTTCACTTCCTCTACCTCCTCCAATTATTCTCCCTAACCCACAAGTTCAAAGGCTTGAAAAGTTCAAGATCACTCAAGCCCTTTTGGCAAGTAAACATAAAGAAGGAAAGTCCGTGTGTGCACACGTCCTAGGGATGAAGTCACACATTGATAAGTTAAGAATGTTGGGATCCGTTGTCTGTGAGGAAATGGCTGTTGATTAGGTTCTTCAGTCACTTTCCAACTCATATAGTGAGTTCGTAAGAAAGTACTATATGATGAACTACGACGTGACCCTTATAGATCTCACCTATATGCTTATTGCTGCTGAATCTGCAATGATTTGGTGCAATAGAAAAGCAAAGTTGATTGGTGAATCTGCCTTCGAGACCTCTATGGATATAGACAATGGCAACGAAAGACATGCTATGATCGAAAAGTTTGATCATAAGAGAAAGGCGATGTCTGAAGTAGTTGCATGTCCTGTTCCAAAAGAGTCAATTTGCTTTTATTGCCAAGAGAAGGGGCATTGGAGACGAAGCTGCCCCATTTACCTAAGAGATCTAAGAGATGGGAGAGTCGAAACGTATGGCTCTAATATAGGTAAAATCCATTTACTAACTCTTTTAAGCTTCTATTCTAGATTCTTAATACATAATGTAATACGATTACAATTGATGTTCGAAGAAAAGAAAGGGAGCTTAAGGGAAGAAGTGAGCAAAATCTAACCGTAAAGGAATGGATTTCGATCGCATTTCTCAAAGATTAGATTCTTGAGCTACTACTTAGAGTTAGAATTAGATTGCTAAGAAAGATGTATTAGCATAAGTTTTCAAA
Organism: Lactuca serriola; assembly: GCF_051521515.1. NCBI lineage: Eukaryota > Viridiplantae > Streptophyta > Magnoliopsida > Asterales > Asteraceae > Lactuca > Lactuca serriola. The sequence goes on along the minus strand of NC_136416.1, from coordinate 129,833,434 downwards.
TGAGTTGCATTGTAAGGACAAAATTTTTCCGCAGTAAAATAAATTTTGATTTTAAATTTTATTTATTTATCCTTACAATGGTGTGTATGAAAAATTGATGTTAAAATGGTTCTATTATTAGCAATAATGGATTTGGTTCTTATTATGTTATTTATGGAAAGTCAAGAATTTACCAAATAGGGAGAGTTTCTCATCGCCCAAGTTTCAATTGGACAGAAATTTGGAATCATGCAACTTGGTTGCACGATGTATGAGAAATTTCATATTTGGAAATTTAGACTAATTCATTGACAAAGAGTCAAGTGAAGGACTAGGAGATCGAGTACACAAAGTTGTGTGATCAAAGTCCACCATAAGAGTAACGAGATATTCGTCATGATTTACTAAAGGTTTAGTAAATATGATTATACTTACATGATTAGGTGTAATTCTGAATTGATTAAAGGGTTTAAATCAATAGCAGAACAAATAAGAAGAATCAAGTAGGCAGAAAGATAAAAGTTACTCCATTCTAAGATGAAGGGAGAGTACCTTTTATGCTTTATGATAGGTCTTAAAGATTAAGAACCATATCTCAATTGATCCTCTAAGTGAGTCTTAGTACAATTGTATGTCTAAGAAGAGGAATCAAGAATTGAAGAAATGGTTAAATCAATAAGTCAATCATACTTCGTTCTAATAACAAGTCTTAAAGTTAAGATTGTGGCATTGAGTGAAAGGTATTAAGAAGGTTTGTAACTTTCATTAAATGTGGAAAGTTGTGATGTCTTGGATAAGACAAAGACCAACTAGGACCAATTTATGAAGTGTTTTGATAAAAGCTACACTAACTCTTGAATATTTGTCAAGAAATGGTTATTGACAAGAGAACCTTATATGTCAAAGAGTCAGTGGGAGTCTTAATTGTCTTGAAAGGTTTCAAGAACAAATCAAATAAACCTTATCGATCATCACTAGCACACGAGTTGAGGTTTACAACCTATCGTGTTGACATTATTTTGATTCTGTGCCAATCCAATCGAGTTAATTATGCATGAGAGTTCTATGAGTTCTCATTTTGAACGCATAAAAGGCAAAGCACCTTAATCAATGAAAGGTACATTGATAAGAAAAGGTGAGCCACTTAACTACTTGGAAGACATGGTGGGCAGCTGTGCTACCATAAAGGCAAGAAATCGAGATCAAGAAAGTTCGATCCATAAGAGTTTGAATTTGTCGTAAACTTTGGTTTTAACAAATTCACATGGATAAGAACACATACACCCCTCAAATCTAAGTGTCATAAGATTTCCTCCTTCATGAAAATGATTGTGAAGAAATGCTTTCACTAAGAGAGATTTTAAGAAGATAGTGATTATTGCATTCTCAAATTCAATCATGGTTACGGCATCCCTTTCCATAATTTGAATTGTGAGGTTTGGCAATTAGTCTTAATTGTTTAGACACACATATGAACTATCGAAGACAAAGGTGTATAAGTTCAAGAAGCATTGATAAAGGATTATCAAAGCACTAAGTATTAGAAACATGAACTTAAGAAATTCAATAAGTATTGTTTTCTGAAAGTTAAGATGTTTATGAATACATGTCGAAGCTAGTGGGAGCATAAGTGTTATGTTTTATAATAATCATCATGATAGTGGGAGCATAAATGTTATGATTGTATGATTATTAAGGAAAGTATTGCAAGGTTAGCAATATTAATTATAGAAAACAAGAGTCATACTTTGCAAAGTTGTAAGAGTTAAAAGGTTGTTTTGCTATAATTAAGGGAGAGAATATTATGCTTCATTTCAAATCTAAAGGATTAGGTTGAGAAATGTTAATAAATTTAGTCAAAGGTACATAGTGTGTTCTTAAAATTTCGATTATGATTACGGCATCCCTCTTCACAATTCGAATTTTGAGAACATAGCAAATAAAACATTATACGTCGTGTCCCATACGCTTCGGGTATAGGATCGATTGCAAATGTTTTAATGTTTGACCATTCTAAAATTTTTCAAATGTCGAGCGCATTTAGAGGGAAAAGGGACTAGAATTGGTTTTGACTAAAATAATTAAACAACTATCAAAGGACAATCCAAGTTCGACGAAGATTGGTCGCTTGTGAGTAGTTGGAAGTATAGTATTGGAAAATATGGAAATGTTTCCATATTGGATGGACCATATCGACATCATTACGAATAGATAAGATTCTATTAAGAATGAGTTGTCATATGGAACATATGGAAGTGTGTCCATATTGGGAATTGAATATTGAGAAATCTATGATTAGATTAGAAACTTCTATGCAAAAGGATGTTCAAAGAATGTACTTTGAGTGAGAGACATCACGTCTATGGAATTGTCTTGTAACAATCTCCGATAGAGGACTTTGTAATATCATTGGCAATAGTCTTTGTGACTTTGGTGCAGTGACATTACGAAAGGATAAGTTGCATAGAATGTTAGAATCTAGCATATTCTATAAGTAGCAAGAATTTGATATTCTTTAACTTATGGAAAAAGGATTTGGAGTTGAGAAATGAGAATGATTGGAAATGTGTTCAATATGATCTATTTCACAAAGTAAGAACCATAGGTAAACATTGTGTGCATGCTAGGAGCATGGGACAAGTGTTGGAATTCAAGTAAGAAGTTGATTACCCGAAACTACAAATAATGAGTAATCAATATGGTGATAAATAAAAGGTGTTTTATTTATACTCAAAGGTTTGAGGCCATATGGGATTAGTATTATTCTTGTGTTTTACTTTGCATGTTTTGACTTCCAGAATAATTGAGTTTATTAAGAATAATCGAATTATTCAAACGGGCCACAGTCGTTCATATGTTGGAAGTAGATATGAATGAAGACTGTCGTGAATTGGTGTGTGGATTGTCTAAAAGAGTATTAGACATAAGCAAATGTTTGCTGCAACGTTCATGAGTGCTTACGAATATGATTTGAGCATTGGATTAAACCCACGCTCACTTGGATCACTCCATGAATTGTATCACGAGTGATTGGTGAGACGATAACATCTTATATTCTTAAAACCGAGATGTGTGAGTTGTATCTTGAAAATCGGTTGCACATTGATAATATGTAAACACACTAGTAACTTGGTGTTATAAAACATATTGTTGTGTGTGATTCGGTGCGTGAGTGCAAGAAAGCATTGTATCAAAGTTTATCTGTTCCTTTTATCCAAAGTAGGATAAAAGCGATATCTTTGGGCCCCTCGATGGTTTAGTGATGACAAACGTAAATGCTCGGCCGGGCTAGGGCTAATTTGATTTGTTCAATTAGTCTGTCGTCATAAATCAGAAATCGAGAAGTAGTACAAAGACAGTGATTTAAAATCATGTCTCATATGATATCTAGAATGGAGGAATATATGATCCCTTATCTAAGGACACGCGTATTTGATATGATCAGAGTTGACAGCGGCTTTGGAAAGCTACGATTGCAGATCAGGATCTGAAGTCATACGCATAATAGTTATTAGACTTATCCAAGTGGGAGACTGTTGGATTAGTGTCTAAGTCCATAACTATTTTGGTATGTACTTGACCCGATGGTGCATGGTCCTTTTGGGTTGCCTTCACCAAAGCAACTTGATTGGAGAAATAAATAGAGAGATAGGTTATTATGATTTACTAATATGTTATAAGAATAATATATTAAAGGAGAAATCATATTTGTTTAATTAATATTGGTCAATAATTAATTAATAATTAGTTTTGTGATCAAATGTAATTAATTAAACTAGAGGGGCTGAATTGTAATTATGTGATAGTTACAAAATAAGGTAAGGATTATCTTATATATATGGTGAACGAATTTGAGGTGTAAATCCCTTAGAATTCGAGTATGATAAGGATTCAAGGATTATCTTATTGGTTGCTTGGTGGATAAGCAACTAGATAAGGATAATGACTGAAACCCTATCTCTACACCTATATAAACACCCCTAGGGTCATGAATTCGTGTATCCCTTCCCAAGAAGTCTTAGAGACGAATTCTAACCTCCCTCCTCTCTCTTTATACCTTCTCCACTTGCTTATGGTGTTTGTAAGCCATTAGAGGAGTGACACTTGTGACTCTCAGCTTTCCAAGGTCAATTCAAGAAGGAATTGGATTGTTATTGCTATATAACAATCAAGGTATGATCTTAAACCTAATTATATGTTAATATTGATTTCCATATGCTAGAATTAGGGTTTATAGTCTTGAATTCAAAGCATGTACAATAGAGAAACCTAGATCCAAGCATTAGGGTTTGTATGAGCACATAGGATGTCTTATGACCAAAACCATCAAAATGTTGAATCAAAAACTTAAGAGCATGTATGATGCTTACTCTATGACAACAAAATTTCAATCCAATACACCATACAAGTATTACAAATGGTCAATAAGCAATTGGAAACCCTAAAAGTTCTTGCTTAGGTCCATTTTGGACTAGGACTTCCTTATTGGGCCCAATGGACCAATAAGCTTCCAACTTGACCATCTTCGGTTTAGAACTCTTAAATGAACTCTAATTGGACCCATTTCCATTGAATTCAATATTTCGGGCCATATTGGGCCTAGATTGAAATAAAATACCCTAATGGACCTTATTGGGTCACAACAAATTTATATAGCCCTAATGGATCATAAAAATCATTCCTTGATTTATTTAGGCCGAAAAATTACATAATTAAGTCATAATATGGGCTTAAACATAAGAAGCCCAATATTCTTCCTTTCCTTTCTCCTCTTCTCGACCCAACAACCCAACATGGAAGAGGGTTGACTTTCATTTGCCACATCTTTATTACCTCTTGGATCTCCATGCACTAACTCATGTTTCCATGCACACATCACTTCACTTACTTCTCTTCCCCTCCCTCTTTTTCCTTTGGCGGAGAGTCTCCCAAACACACACACTTCACCACAAAACTCTCTCTAAATCATTCAAGACTCATCCCTTCTTCTTCATCCAAAAATCTCGGAATTTTGCTTGTGTTTCAAGAGGATTTCACAAGATAATCATCATCCTTTGGTAAGTTTTCACATGTCTAAGTTACAAAACTCCTCTCTCATGTAAGATCACTTATTCTAAACAAGTTTTGGTGATCATACTCCTAGAAGACTCCTTAAGTTCGAGATCTTCCAAGGAGGCTTGCTAGGATCAAGTTTTCTTCATATCTTCCTTCTAAACCGAAAACAACAAGCAAAGGAGAGCTTCATACCCCCTATTTCTCGGTTTTTATAAGTTTTGTGGGGGGAGAATACAAGCAAATGTGTAGATCTATGAGTATATGTATGCTTTGTGTGATTTCTATGTTTATTTACATGTTCTTATGTGATTATGGTGTTGAATCTAGTCAAAAAAAAGGAACTCAAAACCGAGATCTACATTATGTTGAATGAAATAAGTATAAATCATATTATTTCCTACAAATCAACTCTAGAAAAATAACAAAGTTGGGTAATATGAACTCCTTTGGGCTAAAATCCCATTTTTGGACTTTAAATGTTAAAAATATAAAGTTAAAGGGCCCAAAATGACAAAATACAAATTCTGATGGTTGAGATGAGTTAAAACAGTTTCAAAAATGTATTTTCTAGAAAATTACTCTTTTGATGGGCTAAAATGGAAATTTTTAAACCTAATGGGCCAAAAATGCACTTTTCGGCCCAATAAGGCCCAAATTGCGAGATTTTCAAACTAGAGGGGCTGAATCTGTATTTTTCTGTAAAACAGAGGACTACTAGTGCTCCAAGTCCATTTCCAGGGTCAAAAATGCTTTTCATATTCAAAAGGGACTAAAGATGCAAAAAAATTCTATTTTGGGCCAAAAATGTAAAAATTGCGAAAAATGAGGTTTCAGCCGAGAAAACTTCATCTTGAGGGACTAAAACTGTTTTTCAAATAAACTTGAGCTGAAAAATACCCTTTCGATAAGTTTTGATATTAAAGTGTCAAGAAAAATGGTTTAAGGACTAAAACGGAAATTCTTTTATGCAAAGGGCCAAAATTGTAAATTTATCCAAAAGAGAGGGGCTGCAAAAGAAAAATTCCAGTGATTTTATACAATAAATCTGTTAGGATGGAATACTAGTACCACGACTATCGACGAAATATAATACACCTACAACACCAAAAATCGTTATCAAACGAACTGATTCGGTCTCGAATCAATAACGAATCCGAACTTAATAACACGACGCTATTTCAATACGCATGTCGAAATTTCGGGAAGTCAATACACACGTGGGGAATACACCAGACGTCGATACACCATCTTTGGGCCTGAAAGTTTCAAATCGTGCTTGTTGGGCCTAGCTAGCCCAATGACATGATCTTTAGGCCCGAAGGAAACTCGCTTACATGTAGTTGGGTCTTATATGACCTAATTTCGTATAAAAGGACTTTCAATGGCTTTTGTGCTATTCGGCCCCAAGGGTCCTTTTGTACTGCTAGCGAAGTCGAGAATTCACCAATACGAGTCGGGCTAAGGGCCCTTCGCATTCACGATAGCCTTGAACGACTTATGGAAATATCAGGGGCTTTGCACCCTCTTTTCCTCCTCGGTTCTGGGGCTATGCGAAGTCGGGGTGATTGGATTAAGTGAATAGTGCGAACGACGCCTAAGGGATCGTTTGTATAGTTGTAAACTAGTCATTTTCATTAATGTGTGTTTATAACAATTCACAATCCATAATTAATCCAATGTCACCGGGACTCAATGAATACACACGTCGCAACGAAATAACAAAATATAAAACGCTTGATTCAAAGTATTAGGAAAACATCGGGTTTTCCTAGGGTTTCCAATTCATACACCTACGAGATGCATACCAAGTTTAACAAATTGTATTTTTACATTTATAGAAACAAACAAGCATACTTACGGATCTTCACACTTTTTATACTATGCTCTTTTCAGAAAATATCGGATTTTCTGGTGGTTTTCAAAACAATACAAAACATTATATTTCAAACATTACTTATGAACTCACCAACATTTCATATGTTGACGTTTTTCAAAATACTTGTATTCTCAGGTAACAGGTAAATCGAAAAGGAAAAATGTACTCAGTAACGTCTTGCTATTTGTTTAATTAGTATCGCACAATTTACTTTTGGGCATGTAATATTATGGATCAATGTACTGAATGTAAACGCTACCAGTTGTAATATTTCAATGCTTTGTGATGTATAATGTTATGTTTCATGTATATTCATTGTGATGGTATTCAATTGAGTCATAATAGCCCTCGGACGTTTCCGCCGTCTGGTTCGGGGGTGTGACACCACTTACCATGCTTACACAAAATGGTGTGCCATTTGAATGGAAAGAAAAGAAGGAGGTTGCTTTCTGAACTCTGAAGCGAGCACTCTGTAGTGCACCAGTACTATCACTACCAGAGGGAACAGAGGACTTCGTAGTTTACTGCGATGCTTCGAATCAGGGTTTAGGTTGTGTACTCATGCAGCGTGGAAAGGTGATAGCTTATGCATCCCGACAACTAAAGACACATGAGGTGAATTATACCACCCATGATCTCTAATTGGGAGTTGTGGTCTTCGCATAGAAAATTTGGTGACACTATCTTTATGGTACCAAGTGCACCATTTTCACTGACCACAAGCGTCTCCAACACATTTTAAATCAAAAGGAGTTAAACATGAGACAGCGAAGATGGGTTGAGATGCTAAACGATTATGAGTAAGAAATCAAGTACCACCCAGGCAAGGCTAACATGGTAGCTGATGCCTTGAGTCGGAAAGAATACTCAAATCATCGTGTGAAGACTCTTTCAATAACCATTAAATCCCATCTGTCCTCACAAATCAAAGCAGCCCAGTTCGATGCCATGAGGATAGAAAACAGAACGAGCGAAGTGTTACGTGGAATGGAAAAGAACTTCGATGTCAAGGAGGATGGAGCATATTATTTCATGAATCGAATTTGGATCCCTAAATTTGGGGGATTTAGAGAAGTAGTCATGAATGAAGCCCACAAGACATGATACTCCATCCATCCCTGTTCAGATGAAACGTACTTGGATATCAAGCAGCAGTATTGGTGGCCTAACATGAAGGTAGAAATTGCCACTTACGTTAGCAAGTGCCTCACTTGTGCTAAAGTGAAGGTAGAATATCAGAAACCCTCGGGACTATTACAACAACCAGTAATACCCGAGTAGAAATGGGAAAGGATTACTATGGACTTTGTGACCAATTTACCGAAGACAACAGATAGATTGGATGCCATATGGGTAATAGTCGACAGATTGACAAAATCTGCTCATTTCCTGCCAATAAAGGAGTCGTACAAGATGGAACGATTGACGAGAATCTACATCAAGGAAATTGTGAGACTCCATGGAGTAGCAATATCTATCATCTCAGATCGAGATAGTAGATTTACTTCACGCTTTTGGCAATTGCTTCAGAAAGCTATGGGAACACAACTTGACATGAGCACTGCCTACCACCCACAAACCGATGGTCAAAGTGAGCGAACCATTCAAACGCTTGAAGATATACTTCGCGCATGCGTGATAGAATTTGGAAGATCGTGGGATACCCACTTGCCTTTAATTGAGTTTTCATACAACAACAGTTATCGCTCAAGCATCAAAGTTGCTCCTTTTAAAGCCTTATATGGACGTAAATGTAGATCACCGTTGTGTTGGGATGAGGTAGGTGACACTCAGCTAGCAAGAGAATAGACACTAAGCAATGCATTAATAGGACTGGAAATCATACGCGAAAGGACAGAAAATATAGTTCAAATCAAAGCTCGACTTCAAGCATCACGAGACCGACAGAAGAGCTACACTGATAAACGGCAAAAGCCCTTGGAGTTCCGAGTCGGGGATCGGGTTTTGTTAAGAGTCTCTCCCTGGAAAGGAGTGATCCGTTTTAGGAAACGGGGAAAACTAAACCCACGATACATTGGACCATTCGAGATTCTTGCCCGAATCGGCCCAGTGGCTTATAAATTGCAGCTACCTACCGAACTTAGCAGTGTACACCCCGTGTCACATGTTTCAAATTTTGAAAAGTGCTTATCTGACGAGACTCTCGTCATCCTGTTGGAAGAAGTCGAAATCAACGAGAATCTCCTGTTCGTGGAAGAACCCGTCGAGATCATGGACAGGGAGGTGAAGCGTATTAAGCAAAGTCACATTCCAATAGTGAAGGTTCAATGGAACACAAAGTGTGGACCAAAATTCACTTGGGAAAGCAAAGACCAGATGAAATAGAAGTACCCTCACTTATTTTCGCATTCTTGAACTCTAGCTTCAAAAAGAATTTCGGGACGAAATTCCCTCTAACGGGGGGGGGGGGGTGGTGATGTCACAACTAGCATTCTAGCTAGGAAATTTTGTACTCTTGTAAACATTATCTACTATAAAATCGTAACCCTAATTTATGTTATGCTTGAAGTTCAACCTATGGAAACACATTCAAACCTAGATTCATCAAGTAAAGTTGAAAAACCCTAGAAATCCCGGTTTAAGTCCTATATGGACTAGGAATTCCTTATTGGGCCTAATGGGCCAATAAGCTTCCAATTTGACTATTTTGGACTTAGAAATCTTAAATGGGCTCTCATTGTACCCACTCTCACAAGACTTAACCTTTTTGGGCCTTATAAGCCTAAAATGGACTAGTTTATCTTTAATGGGCCTTATTGGGCCGTAACAAATCCATTTAGCTTTAATGGACTAGAATTCATTCTCTTATACAAAGATTGGGCCGTGAGCTACCCTAAGGGCCCAATGGGCCATAAGTTTTCCTTATGGGCCTCATGAACTCGAGCCAAGGAAAGAATGGGCCAAAGTGATTCCTTCCTCCTTCCTTAGCCCATTGCGGCCCAAGTAAAAAAAATAATAAAAGAAAGGATGAAATGAGGGTTGACATTTGTGGTGCCACCTCATAAATATACATAGGATATCCATGCACCATTCTCATATCTCGATGCATGTCAACTCATCTCACTCTCTCCCCTTTCTTTCTGCTCTCAGCCGAGGATCGGCAAACACACACACACACTTAATTCACTTCCAAATCCTCTCAAGAACTCCTTCATTCCTCCTTCAAAATTTTCGAGATTAAGGGCATTCAAGAAGGTTTTCATCCAAGAATCACTCCAAGAAACATACTTGTGGTAAGATCTTGACAACATACTTGCTTTTTATAACTTAATCACTCTTCTTACCACCTGAAATTCTTAATCATACTCCTAGAACTCTTCTTGAGTTTGAGATCTACTCAAGGGAGTTGCTAGGGCCGAAAAATCACTTTATCTTTCCACATCTTCTTCAAAACCAAATCCACAAACTCAAGGTGAGTTCATACCCCTCTATTTTTGGTTTTCATATGATTTATGTGGGAGAATACAAGTAAAATTGTGAAGATCTATGTGTATTTGTATGTTATGTGTGATTTCTTGTGTTTATGTGGTAAATATGTGCTAAAAATGAGAAATATTTTGAGATCTATTGTTCAAGAAGGAAAAATATGTGATCTAGGTTATATTTCACTTAACATGTCAAGATAAACTACCATACAAGCTTTATAATAAACACACTACAACATAAAATTTGTTATTTGTCCATTTTTGATAAATAAACAAAAGTTGGGGAAAAAGATATCATTCACGATTTCTACAAGGATCAAAAGGTCAAAAAAAGCTAAAATAAGATTTATTATAAATATTAGGCTTTCTAAAGGACTAAAAATCTAAAATTTTAGTTTAATGGGCTAAAATTTGGGCTTTTCGGCAATTTAGGCCCAAAAATGCGAAAAAACCAAATTTAAGGGGGCTGAAATGGAAAGTTTTCTCCAAACACGGGCTATAAACGTAAATAAACCCATTTCAGGGATTAAATTGCCTTATTTATCAAAAGGGACTAAAAATGCAAAGCTTTTAGATTTTGGGTAAAAACTGTAAAATTTGCGAAAAGTGTGGATTTAAATGCAAATCTTTTAACTAAGGGGCTGAAACTGTCCTAAACAAAATTTTGGGCTTAAAACATCATTTAACTAAGTGTTTAGGTCAAAAATGTCAAGAAAAATGGTTCAAGGACCTAATATGTCATTTTTCATAAAAAGGGCTAAAAATTACCAACTTTATCAAACTAAGGGGCTGAAATGGTCAAACTAATATTTTTAGTCAATTATGTTAATAATGAAATAATTGGGTCAAGATATATGAAACTTTATAACTTATGGGTTAAATAGAAAAATATCAATTTTTTTTTTAAAATCTAGGAATCGTTATAAAACAAATTGGTGATTTTTATGACATATCAATTAAACAATTTCGCAACACTAATACTATACAAAACAAGTAAACATCCTAATTGATGGGCTTGAAAGATTCTAATCATGTTTATTGGACCTTCGTGACCCATTGACATGACTTTTGGGCCTAACATAAATAATACATGTTATTGGGCCTCCTGTGACCCAATTACATGCTTAAGGGACCCTCAATGACTTTTACATCCTATTTGGCCTCGGTGGCCCATTAGCATTGCTAGTAAGGTCCAAATAAATCTTATGCGAACTGGGCCAACATGTCTTTCGTATACTCGATAGCCTTAAATAACATACGTAATTAGTAGGGCCTAGTAGTTCTCTTCTCCTCGTCTGTTCGGCTTACTTCTTATCCAAGTAAACAAAAATCAGGTCGTTAATCAAGGTTAATCATATTCATTTGGAATAATTGAGTAATAATGGGCGACACCAATAAGTGTCGGTCGTAGTCTGTAGTTATAATCAAAGTCTCCTGGAGGGAGAGCGAGAGTTTGTGTATAGATCTATACGGGGGTGACTCCCCCACGCCTAAGCTGTTCGCTACAGTTAGACTCGGCCAGTCTAGGGCGATAAAATCTTAAGATCAATTCCAGTGTTCATTAGAATGCCAAGACAGTAGAACTAGTCATTATCATGCATGGTTACAACGACTCACATAGAGATCCAATTCCATCTAAGTAATCATGGGAAATCATATTCATTCACTGTGATGATACGATAATACAAAACAATCATAATATTTTATCGGAAAACATCAAGTTTTCCGGGGAAACCAATTTTGTTCACTTGTACTTGTTGGAATAGTGTCTAAGGCTGTAACTATATTAGGCAAGTATTTGACCCGGTTGTGCATGGTCCTTTTGGGTTGCCTTCACCATAGCAACTTGATAAGATGATGTATTAAGAGAGAGTAAATATTATTAATATATTATGGGAATAATATAAAGAATAATATATTGTTATTTGATTAATATAAGTCATAGAATTAATTGGAATTAATTTGGTGACTTAAAGAGATTAATTAAATAAAGGGGTATAAACTGTCAATTGTTTGATAGTTAAGCTTAAGATTATAAATCCTTATAGATATATAGTGGACGAATTCTAGAAGCTAGGATAGCTTCAAAATCGTCCAATGAGTTATCTAAGGAAAGGATTTGGATAGCCTTAAGAGAAGATTATCCAATTAGGGTTTAGGTTGTAACCCTTAAGGAATCTACAAGTACAAATAGACCCCATGGGCAAGGGAAATCGGCACCTCACCTAAAGTAAGAGAACCCTGGCCGATTTCCTCCCCTCCCCTCTCTCCTAAATCATCTTCCTTGCTATTGGTGTTTGTAAGCCATTAGAGGAGTGACAATTGTGACTCTAGAAGCTCCAAGACTACAAGATCAACAAGGAACTCAAAGGTATGGTTCTAGATCTGTTTCAATGTTGTTATTTAACCTAATTAGCCATTAGAAGTCTTGGATTCAAAGCATGTTTAATTAGAAAGCCTAGATCCAAGCATTAGGGTTTTGCATGCGCACATAGGAAAGTTCTTATGGCTAAAACCCATCAGTGGTATCAGAGCCTAGCTTGGTTTTCATTAAATTGTTGCTTATTTGTTTGAAACTTGTTTGCAAAATTCGAATTTTGGGTTTCTGAGTCGTAAACTCGACGAGTCCCATGGTGGACTCGACGAGTTGGCCTAACTCGACGAGTCCAGTTGGGAACTCGACGAGTTCAAGCATCAGGAAAGGCCAGATTCGGGATTTTTTCATACTTATCTTATGGAAACTTACCTTTATCATATTAGATCAATCCTAATCCGAGTTTTTTGATATATGACTATTATCTTGATCTAATTAAAGATATTTATCAACTAATAAAATATTTAATTTCCTTATATGATAATTAATTAATTATTTTATTTATTTTGGTAATTATCTTTCAAAGAAATATTGAATAAAATCAAATATAGATAATTAAGATATTAATTGTTAATTGGAATTATTTGTTATTTGATCCTCTATGTTTTAAATGTTTAACACTTGCCCTCAAGTTTTGAAATTTATATTTGTGATTAAAAGTTTTAATTTAGACAACTTAAATTTCAAACCCTAGATTTTAAAAGGTTTAAAATACAACCCTATACTAATATGATATTACTAGAATAATATATATATATATATATATATATATATATGTATAACTAAATGCTAGTCTTACCGTTAGTAGGCCTCATTCACGAAGCCGATCTATAAGGTGGGTATAAGGTTGCGGCCTATAAAATGGCGCTTAATGGGTGTACACTCACACCCACCGCTTGCTTGATTGGTGGAGGGTCGTTAGCCGAACGGGTAGGATAGGGCAACCTCATCCTCTCATTAAAAGTATAATAAGTAATACAAAGTAACTACACATTTTTTTAAAAAAAAAATTTCTCAATCTTAGTTACTTTAGGAAAAGTGAATTGATGCAATCCCATGAAATTACACTTTGCACCCTTGCTAAGAAGTTAGTGGAGCGTGTGTGGTTTACCGGCACACTAATTGGTTCTAAGCAAAGGTGGCAAAGGGTGATTCATTGTTTATCATAGTTCGATGGAGCGTGTGTGGTTTACCGACACATCAAATAGATGATTGTAACAATGAAGGCACCATGTGAATTTGCATGGTAATTCACACCCGCTTTGTGATCCTCGGTATGCCAGTCACAAACAAGAGGGGCATATCGAGATTTAAACATGCCATTGAATAGTTTCAATGAATCTCATTCGAACCTAGGAATTCTCAATACACTTAGGACTAATAGTTAAGTTTTGTGATGGAGAATTAGTGAATCGTCATTCACTTACCTTCAATTTATTTGCATGTTAGATTACGGCATCCCTTTTCTAGTATGTAATTGTTATTGTTGGATCCTAGCCCTAATTTTCTTATTGGGTGATAATTAGGGATTCTTATTCTAATCTATCTTTGTCCTTTTTCTTTTGTAGATGTCAAACGCAAACAACGCTGCTACTAGTTCTTTCACGTTGATGAGCCTTTGCCAAAAGGTCACCTTCGATGGAACGAACTTTAGCGAATGGATAAGGTACATTCGCACCATTGCTCGCTATGAGGATAAGGAGTATGTCCTCGATGAGAAGCTCGAGAAAATCAACCCCGAAATCGCTAATCCGGCTGAAATAACCGCTTTTGAAACTCATGAGCGAGATGCAACGAAGGTACATTGCATCATGATTGCCACCATGAACTCCGAATTCCAAAAGTCCTACAAGGACATGTACCCGTACGAGATGCACCAAGACTTATTGGAGAGATACCACCAAAACGCGAGACAAGAGCGTTATGAGATTTTCACTAACATGATTTCCGCTAAGATGGGTCATGGAGAATCTCTTACCGTGCACTTGCAAAAGATGCAAAGGTATGTCGACCGCCTTCGTAAGTTAAATGTTGACTTTGGAGAAGACTTGGCGATCGACATGGTGCTTCACTCTTTGCCTCCGATGTACAACCAATTTAGGATGACCTACCACATGAACAAAGAAGAGGTCACCCTAAGCAAACTCCAAGGTCTCTTGAGGGTTGCTGAGAGCAACTTCAAAGACAAGTTTGTTGCACCGACTCCCAATCCGCCTGCTGCTCCTGTCTTGGCTATTAGTCAAGGAAAGGGAAAGAAGAGGAAGGCTTCATCGAAAAACTATCGCAAGATCAAAGCCCGAGATGGTGCCTCTTCTAGTGGGACCAAAGTTGATCCCGCTAAGCCCTGTCCTAACCCGAAGGAGGCAGAGTGCCACCACTGCCATAAGATAGGACATTGGAAGAGAAGCTGCCCAGAGTACCTGCAAGCAATCAAAGAAGGAAAGATCAAGCCATCTTTCGCAGGTATATACACAATTAAATCTAACGATTCTAATCATGTTATTTCTTGGGTTCTTGATACCGGTTGTGGTTACCACATTTGTTCTAATGTGCAGGGACTAAGAAGAAGTAGGGATGTGGAGCAAGGAAGGATCAATCTAATCATGGGGAACAGAAGATCGTCGCCTGTGACCAAGATTGGAGTGTATTCTTTAGTGCTTAGGAATCATTTGTGTTTAGATTTGAACAATTGTTGCTATTCGCCAGAAATGGCTAGAAACATCATTTCATTTCATGGTTTATATAGACAAGGATTTAGATTTTCTTTTAATAATGAGAATGGTTCTATTTTGGCTTATCTAAATGGTGTCTTTTACTTTGAAGCTATACCATGTAATGGAATATATGAAACTGTTATGATTGTTGATAACTTAGGAAATGATGTTTTGAATATAGATTCTTCCACTAGTATGGATAAAGCATCCTTGTGGCATTGTCGTCTTGGACATGTCAACAAGAAACGCATAGCCCAACTCCAAAAGGATGGAGTGTTGGAGTCATTCGACCTTAGGGAAGATGACACATGCGAGTCTTGTTTACTTGGAAAGATGACTAAATCACCCTTCACAAGTACGTGTGAAAGGGGTGAAGGTCTATTGGACCTAATACATACCGATGTATGTGGACCGTTTAGATCAACCACGAACGATGGGAACCGCTTCTACGTGACTTTTACCGATGATTATAGTAGATATGGGTATATCTATTTAATCAAGCAAAAGTCAGAAACCTTCGAAAAGTTTAAAGAGTTCAAGAATGAAGTGGAGAATCAATTGGGCAGGAAAATCAAGATGCTTCGATCCGATTGAGGAGGAGAGTACCTAAGTCTTGAATTCCACGAATATCTCAAGGAGTGTGGAATAGTTTCGCAATTGACGCCTCTTAGGACACCGCAGTTGAATGGTGTGATAGAAAGGCGTAATCGAACCTTATTGGATATGGTTCGCTCTATGATGAGTCGTGCTTCACTATCTATCTCTTTTTGAGGGTATGCCTTAGAGACTGCTGCTCATATCCTTAACCGAGTCCCCACTAAGAAGGTTGCCAAAACACCTCACGAGATGTGGACAGGGAAAGCTCCCTCGTTGGCACATATCAAGGTTTGGGGTTGCGAGGCTTTCGTAAGACGAGATACTCACGACAAGCTTGAACCTCGAAGTGAGCGATGTATTTTCATCGGCTACCCGCAAACATCCTTTGGATATCTCTTCTATAGACCGAAGGACAATGTTGTCTTCGTTGCGAGGAGAGGAGTTTTCCGAGAGCGAGAACTCATAAGCCAAGGAGACAGTGGGAGGAAAATCGAACTTGAAGAGATTCAAGAGTCGATAGATGAAGGAACCTCTACCGCTGGCACTCAACCCGAGGAGGAAACTCCAGTTGAACCGATTAACGAATCCTTACCTCTTAGACGTTCCGATAGAGTTAGATTTCATCCCCAGTTTTATGGTTTTCATATTACTACCGAAGGGGACACGTATATTAGTGATGGTACACTAATAAATCTTGATGAACCTAATAGCTATAAGGAAGCCATGGCAGGCCCGGAGTCTGCAAAATGGAAAGAGGCAATGGATAGCGAGATCCAATCCATGTATGATAACCAAGTTTGGAATTTGGTTGATAATGTGCCTGGACGTAAGACCGTTGGGTGCAAGTGGATCTTCAAGAAGAAGACCGACGTGGATGGAAAGGTACACACATATAAAGCACGATTGGTTGCGAAGGGCTTTACTCAAACTCCTGGAGTTGACTATGATGAGACCTTCTCACCAGTTGCGAAGATTAAATCTATTAGAGTGATGCTAGCAATTGCCGCATTTCATGATTATGAGATTTGGCAAATGGATGTCAAGACCGTTTTCCTTAACGGAAAGTTGGCTGAGGATGTTTACATGGCTCAGCCAGAGGGGTTTGTGGATCCGAAGCATCCAAATAGAGTGTGTAAGCTTGAGAAGTCCATTTATGGACTTAAACAAGCATCTCGCAGATGGAATCTCTGCTTCGATGAGAAAGTCAAAGAGTTTGGATTTGTACGAAGCAAAGACGAATCATGTGTATATGTCAAAGCCAGTGGGAGTATAGTAAGCTTCCTCGTTCTATATGTCGATGACATATTACTCATAGGAAACGACATCCCGACTCTGCAGGAGGTTAAGTCCTGGCTCGGGAAGTGCTTCGCTATGAAGGACCTCGGAGAGGCTTCTTACATTTTGGGAATAAGGATAGTAAGAGAAAGAAGTAAGAGACTAATTGGACTTAGTTAGAATACTTACTTGGATAAAGTACTAAAATGATTTAGTATGGAAAACTCGAAGAAGGGAGAATTACCGATACAGAGTAATGCCAAATTGAGTAAGACTCAAAGTCTGAGTACCGAAGTTGAGATAGCAGAAATGCGCCGAGTACCATACGCTTCCGCAGTTGGCTCAATCATGTACGCTATGACTTGTACTCGCCCTGATGTAGCCTTCGCTTTGAGCATGGTTAGCAGATATCAAGGGAACCCTGGCAGAGCACATTGGATTGCGGTGAAGAATATCCTTAAGTACCTTCGGAGGACGAAGGAATGGTTCTTAGTCCTCGGAGGGAGTGATGACTTGAAGGTGCGAGGGTATAGTGACGCTAGTTTTCAGACCGACAGGGACAACTACCGTTCGCAGTCGGGCTGGGTTTTTACCCTAAATGGAGGAGCAGTGACATGGAAGAGTTCCAAACAGGAGACCGTAGCTGATTCAACGTGCGAATTAGAGTACATTGCAGCGAGCGAAGGGTCGAAGGAGGCAATATGGCTGAAGAACTTCATCGAAGATCTTGGAGTTGTACCTGCCATAAAGGAGCCCATGGAGATTTTCTGTGATAACGAAGGAGCGGTTGCCTTAACCAAGGAACCGAGGGATCATGGTAGATCAAGACATATCGACAGAAAATATCACTTCATAAGACATCGTGTAGAAGAAGGACAACTCGTAGTGAAGAGGATATCATCAGAAGATAACCCAGCAGATCCGCTTACGAAGGGACTGAGTAGGGTTAAGCACTTGCAGCATGCTAGGAGTATTGGGCTGAAGGATGATATTAGCATATATGAGATAGTATTAGAAACGTGTAATAGATAAATGTAATTAACATTTGATGATTAAATAAAGGAGTTTTATTTATGAGTAATGTTACTGTCTTATGTTAATTGTTTAACTATTGTTTCACTTTGCATGTTTTGACTTCCAGAATAATTGAGTTTATTAGGAATAATCGAATTGTTCAAATTGTCCACAATCGTTCATATATTGGAAGTAGATATGAATGAAGATTGTCATGAATTGGTGTGTAGGATGTCTAAATGGTTTTAGACATAGCAAAGGGTTGCTGCAACGTTCATGAGTGCATATGAACTAGTTTTGAGCATTGGAACAAACCCGCGCTTGCTGGAATCACCTTATGGAATATGATATAAAAGGATGATCGCAAGACGATAATATCATATAGTCTTAAAACCTAGATATATGGTTTGTTATTTGTTAATTGATTGTACATTGATAATGCGAAAACGCATCAGTAACTCGGTGTTATAAAACGCATTGTTGTGTATAGTTGATTAATGAATAAGTAAATGCATATAAGTCGAAGTTTATCTGTAACTTTTATCTAAGAAGGTAAAAGTGATATCTCGGCCGCTCGATGATTTGATTTGACTTATGTGTCGGGCTCGGTCAGAACTGAATTAATGTGTTCGATTAAGTTCTATGTCAAATAAATCAGAGATCGAGAAACCTAAATGCTTGACTAACTATTCCATAGGATTGTCAGCATGATATCTAACAGAGGACTGTACGATCCCTTATCTAAAGGACAAGATTGATTAGATCAGAGTTTGACAGCGTCTTTGAGAGCTACGATTGTAAACCGAATTGTACTTGTGCATATAGTTACTAGACTTATCCAAGTGGGAGACTGTTGGAATAGTGTCTAAGGCTGCAACTATATTAGGCAACTATTTGACCCGGTTGTGCATGGTCCTTTTGGGTTGCCTTCACCATAGCAACTTGATAGGATGATTTATTAAGAGAGAGTAAATATTATTAATATATTATGGGAATAATATAAAGAATAATATATTGTTATTTGATTAATATAAGTCATAGAATTAATTGGAATTAATTTGGTGACTTAAAGAGATTAATTAAATAAAGGGGTATAAACTGTCAATTGTTTGATAGTTAAGCTTAAGACTATAAATCCTTATAGATATATAGTGGACGAATTCTAGAAGCTAGGATAGCTTCAAAATCGTCCAATGAGTTATCTAAGGAAAGGATTTGGATAGCCTTAAGAGAAGATTATCCAATTAGGGTTTAGGTTGTAACCCTTAAGGAATCTACAAGTATAAATAGACCCCATGGACAAGGGAAATCGGCACCTCACCTAAAGTAAGAGAACCCTGGCCGATTTCCTCCCCTCTCCTCTCTCCTAAATCATCTTCCTTGCTATTGGTGTTTGTAAGCCATTAGAGGAGTGACAATTGTGACTCTAGAAGCTCCAAGACTACAAGATCAACAAGGAATTCAAAGGTATGGTTCTAGATCTGTTTCAATGTTGTTATTTAACCTAATTAGCCATTAGAAGTCTCGTATTCAAAGCATGTTTAATTAGAAAGCCTAGATCCAAGCATTAGGGTTTTGCATGCGCACATAGGAAAGTTCTTATGGCTAAAACCCATCAGTACTTTCAATAACTATAATGAAAAACTTCTCATTTATACACGTTTTGAAATCATTCACGCGTATACTTACAAGATCATCACAACATTTTCATGAGAAGTCTTATTACAGAAAATATCGGATTTTCTGGATTTTACAAACGACATAAACTATTTTACATCAAACATACTTATGAACTCACCAAACACTTTATATTTTGGGATCATGTAATTTAAACCATGTACTTGATGTAAACAATGTCAGTTGTACTATGTAATGTTTTGGTGATGAATGTGTTATGTTTCATATATACTTATTGCGATGATATTTCAATTTAAGTCACGCGAGCCCTCGGACATTTCCGACGTCTGGTTCGGAGGTGTGACAAATAATGAAGCTGGAGAATAAAATATCTTTGAATAAATTATCACTTTCAGTTTTAGATCCTCGTTCAAGTTAACGTGAACTTGAAGTGAAAAAGATAATTCATTTACAAAATGTAGCAAATCAATTGGCAGATGCATTTACTGACCCTAAGAGAGTAACAAAGTCTCATGTACTAGCTGCAAATGCTCTAGTTAGAATTGATATCCTAGAAGGAAAAAATAAAACTACACATGAATCTAAGGCACGCCTGAAGCGTGGAAGACCAACCAGTTCTAAAGACAAAAATCCTCGAAAACGAAAGGGAGCAAATATAATTAATGGTCCAAAATAGAAAACTAAATCTCTTTAAAAGATTAAAGAAGCTCTAGAAGAGCCCAATGACATAACAAAAGAAACTAAGCTACCTGAAAATTATGAAAATAAAGAGATCTCAATAAATTATGCCATGACATGAATAAGATGGAACATAAATAAGATAGACGTCGAGGATAATTTTTCATATCATGTTGCGCGCAAGATTATGGAAGAAAATGAGGATCTTGAATATGAATCTATAGATGAATGTAGAATTGAAAAGATTGGCCAAAATGGAAAGATGTAATCATTAAAGAGCTTAATTTACTTACTCAATGAAAAGTTTTAGGACCTGTAGTCCGTACACCAAATGGAGTAAGACCCGTGGGACACAAATGGGTATTCATGCACAAAAGAAACGAGAAAAATGAAGTTGTGAGATATAAAGCAAGACTTGTTGCACAAGTTTTTACCCAAAGTCCCAAAATTGATTATGAAGAAACGTATTCTCTAGTAGTTGATGCAATTACATTCCGTTATTTTATAAGTTCGACAACATATGCAAAACTAGAGATATGTCTAATGGATGTATTTACCGTCTATTTATATGGTTCACTTGAGAATGATATTTATATGAAAATCCCAAAAGGGTTTAAGGTGCCAGAAGCACAAATGTTTAATTTTCGAGAAGTATATCCAGTAAAATTAAATAAATCTTTGTATGGATTGAAACAACCTGGCTATATGTTATCCACAAAAATGATCCAATTAGCCCATGTGTATTCATAAAAAGATTCGAATCATAATTTGTGATAATTAATGTTATTGTAGATGATTTGAACATAATTGGAACTCCTAAAAAATTGGAAAAGGCCACTTCTTTTTTTAAAGAAATATTTATGAATGATCTTGGTAAGATGACATTCTGTTTGGGTCTTCAAATTAAGCACACAAAAATGAAGTTTTTGTACATTAATATCTAGAAAAGGTGCTTAAAATGTTTTATAGGAATAACTCACATCCATGTGTAACCCGATGGTGGTAAGGCACTTAGTTGCCAAAAAGGACCAATTTCAACATCATAAAAAAACATGAAAATCTTCTTGTTCCCGAAGAACCATATCCTAGTGCTATTGGTGCACTAATATATCTTACAATTAATACAAGACCTAATATATCTTTTGTTGTAAAGTTATTAGCAAGATATAGTTCTTGTCCAACAAGAAGACATTGGAATGGAGTCAAACATATTCTTTGGTATCTTCGAGGTATAGTGGATATGAATTTATACTAATCAAATTCTTCAAATGCAAAGTTAATTGGTTATATAAAGCTCGAACTCAAACAGGTTACTTATTCAATTATGGAGGTAAGAAAATTTCTTGACATTACATTAAACAAACTTCAGTTGATGCTTATTCTAACCATGCAGAGATTATAGCAATTCATAAGGCCAGTTAACTCAACATATTCGCAAGAATTATGGTCTAACTTCTAACATGGATGTTCCAACCATACTATATGAAGATAATACGACTTTTATAGCTCCATTCAAGGAAAAATTTATCAAAGGAGACAGAACCAAGCATATATTACCGAAGTTCTTTTTCACTTATGATCTTCAAATTAAAAGAGTGTGGCATCAACATCCAGAAAATTCAATCAAGTACCAACATTCCCCATTTTTTCACTAAAGCATTTCCTACATCCATTTTTGAAAAGATGATACGAAACATTGTTATGCGATGCTTCAAGGAAATCAAGTGATGTGTTGATCAGGGGGAGTCGGAAACATATTGTATTCTTTTCCTTTGCTATGTTTTTCTCATTGGGTTTTCTTCACAAGGTTTTTAACGAGGCAATTGTTTTCAATATCTATTATTAATCATGTACTCTTTTTCCTTAATAAAGAGTTTTTCCCATGAGGTTTTACATATTAAGGTTTTAATGAGGCATGATACAATCATCATTCAATGGGGAGTGTTATGAAATATTAGTTTGTCAATGACCATTGGATTCCCCATTTCTCCCAAAACTCTCTATCATTATTTAACATTGGTAACAACCATTTCAATGTGTTTTATGAGTATAATAATGCACAATCATAATGTGCATTCATCTTTGATCTTATTTTGTTTGTATAAATAGTGAGCCATATATATTAGAAAGTTGATGATTTCATCACAAGTATTGGAATAAAAGTTCTCTTTATTCTCATATCTTTCTTTATCTATAATTTATCTTGTTATTTGATCATTTTTTATAACAATTCTTAATATATATATATATATATATATATATATATATATATATATATATATATATATATATATATAGTAGGTTCAAAATAATAGTCCATTCTGACAAAAATGTAATCAAGTTTAACAAAACAGTAGTCAAATTTAGCAACAAAGTAGTTAAATTTAACAAAAAAGTAGTCAAATTTACCCAAAAAGTAGCCAAATAAATAAAATTAGTCAACAAATTCTAAAATGTAATTTACATTTTAGCAATATATATTGTTTAAAATATTTCGATTTTAATTAATAACACTTGAATTCAATACATATCGATTGAAGGCAAACGGGTAACAAGTTGCGCCGCTAGCCCTTTAATTGTTAACAAATATTTTATATTTTACAAAAAAAATTAACAAAATAATTGTCAAAAAACAACTTTTCATTTTATAAACAATCTTTTTAATCAAAATAATTCTCAAAAAATACTCTCTATTTAAAAAAGAAAAAGATGAAAAAAATTAAAACCGTAGTTTTTTTTTTGACAAAACCGTAGATTATATCGCAAAACCATAAATTTAAATAAAAAAAACGTATTTTTTCCTAAAATCATAGACTACGGTTTGAGAAACCGTATTTTATACGGTGCAAATCGTAGGTTATAGCAAAACCTACGATTTTATATCTTGAAAATGAAAAGAAAATTTTATACAAAACACGAAACAATAAACAAATATAAATAACTACTATTTTGTTATCTTGAAAATAAAAAAAAAAAAACAAAAAAATTTATACAAAGCAGGAAATAGACAAATATAAATCACTACTTTGAGCTAATTTGGGACAATACCTAATTTTTAAAAATTGTTAATTTCCTCTCCTTTGGTAGTTTAGTAATAGCCCCATTTTAACACTGGAGTAACCATCATCGGTGCAATGACATTGCATGTGACAAATTTTTGGGTGTGATAGTTCTAAGGGACTCAGGGCATAGTGAAGGAAGGTTTGGACTTCAGGTAAACCGAGGAGGGAGCATATCGCCATTAAATTCGTTACTCTTGCTCGGCTACTGAGAGGATAACAGCGAAGATGATCGGAGTAGGGAAGATTAAGCAGTACACGAATGTTCTGGATAAACCCCTTAGTAAAGGCAGACAAGAGGTAAGATTTGATCGATCCACCCAATTTCTTTCTGTTAACTAAGATCCCAAAATTCAATATTCCGACAGCGATCCCTATGCAATTCAGCGCGTTTAGGATTCTCAGAGAAATTCCAAAAGGGGAAATTGGGAACTGATCAGAAAAATAACTTTTACTTTCTGTTGCCCAAACGGTAGAACTTCTGGACAAATCTGGGCGTACCTTTTTCTGATTATTTGTCTTAGTTAAAAGGAAAGATATACATCGGAACTTTGAATCGCGTTTTTTAATGCAAAATTGATAAAGTATTTGTGAGATAAATTAAATACCGGTGTTACTGTATTTGAGTTGCTTGTTACAAAGTTTGAACATGGATATTTCATCTTTATCGCAAAGGCTTACAAATTCTTCCAGTTTTGAAGTTGGAATGCAACAGATTTGACCTAGAAAGTCAAAGTATATATGTTGAGGGGCTGTACAGTTCTGTATTACAATATGCAGGTCAGTTTAAGTGGATTTGCTTACTTATTCTCAGAGCTTGTTCAGTACAACCAAACTCAGGTTGACAACATTGGGGAACTAGAAAGGAGGTAACCACATGCTGTTTTTAGTTAAACCTATTAAAATAGTAAATAATTTCAGCTGGTAGAATTAGATTTTTGACATGCAGCATAAACAAAAAAGATTTAGTATTTGTGGTATTTTGAAATCCCTCTCTTTGAGAAAACAAGAGCTACATTTTGACTTTGATCCTAGGATGTAGTACACTTAACATCTAATTTAACATGGATTTTGTAATTACTTATATATATATATATATATATATATATATATATATATATATATATATATATATATTAATCTTTTAGTTGTTTTCGATAACCCCATCACTTGTTTCCTTATCGAGTTGATCTGTTGATGCTCATATTTCCCGATTCATGTTTGCTCAGTTGTTCACTTCAGCTTCTTCCAAAATACTTGATTTGCAAGTACAAATATATGATAAATAAGCAAGCATTTAAGGGATGTATGTATAAACCAGAATGTAGTTACATTGATCATAGAATCTTGTTAGTCATTTGTTATGACTTGTTCAACTACAAAGTACAAAGAAAAGAAATGTTTATATACTACATGTGAGCTAATAATAATTAATTAATAAGTTTGAGTTATGAATGTTTTGTAACATAATTCTCATCTGATGTTGGATCAGATTGGAGGATGCTGGTTATGCTGTTGGAGTACGAGTTCTGGAATTACTTTGCCATAGGGAAAAGGTAAAAAATTCATCTTCTTGGCAGTTGATGAATTAATTATTCTATAATCAATAAAATTATTTTATGTGTGTATTTCCAGGTTTTTTTATAGTTAATAATAGATGGCAGCAACACGATTTATTTTGAATTCTTGTTTTAATGTCTCTCAGGGTAACAGAAGAGAGACACGTTTGTTGGGAATTTTATCTTTCGTGCATAGCACAGTATGGAAGGTGCTATTTGGAAAGGTAATAATATACTAGATGTTCCTGAAGGTTTTTTTTTTTTTTTTTTTTTTTTTTTAAATTTTGTTTGGTACTTTCCAAATATGCCCCTATGGTATACAAAAGTTGTTTCCTAATTCTACATTTGTTACATGAGACAAGACTGGAGGATTGGACTAGACTGGACAGGTGAAGGTTTGTAGGCTTAATTAATGCCTTCTGCTTAGTCAAGAGATCAATATTGAGTCTTACTCCAAATATGCCCCTATGGTATACAAAAGTTGTTTCCTAATTCTACATTTGTTACATGAGACAAGACTGGAGGATTGGACTAGACTAGACAAGAGTGTCCCAAACACACACAAACAGAGTGAAGATTTTGTGTTTTCAAGTTTGAGTTTCGACTGTCTTACTCCAAACCAACAACACAATAAATAGGTAGCGGACTCTCTTGAGAAAGGTACTGAACATGAAGATGAATATATGATTAGTGAAAAGGAGCTCCTAGTCAATAGGTACGCCACCTACAAATACAGTTATATGCACACTTATTTTTTGCTATATATATATATATATATATATATATATATATATATATATATATTTCTGTCTATTCTAGTTATTTATACCTCTGTGTGTTTTTGAGTTATAGATTTATTTCGGTACCCAAAGACATGGGGTCTTTTAACTGTGGTGCTTTCGTTGCTGGGATAGTCAGGGTATGTATGTATGTATGTATTTATGTGTGTGTGTATGTATGTATGTGTTAGAATTGGCTATAAATGCAATATTTCCATGTTTGGAATTGGAAACTTGACGGGTGGTGTTGTTGTTGTTTCACTTTGAAGGGCGTTTTAGACAATGCAGGTTTCCCGGCTGTTGTGACTGCTCATTTTGTTCCGGTGGATGGTCAACAACGCCCCCGGACAACCATTTTGATAAAATTTGCCGAGGAGGTAACATCATGAATACATTTATTCTCTTTTTACTTCAATTTCTGTTCCATGTGTTTCTTTCTCAAATATTTTTACCCATTGTAGTCGGTAAACATATTTTTTATTGACATGCAACCATAATAATAATAATAATAATAATAATAATAATAATAGCAATGTAGGCAACACTTTTGGTTGCGACATCTTGGATGCTAAAAAGTGTTTTTCGGTGCAGGTATTACGAAGGGAAGCAAGGTTAGGATGATTATTGTTGGTATAAGTAACTTGTCTGCCTTTGTATTTTGGTCATGGACTGATTGCAATTTTCTATGTCCTTTGAAGAATCAAATTAATTTTAATTTTGTAGTAACCACCCAACTCACAACTATTTTTCTTGTGTATTTTTCACACATACATTTTTCCTCAATCTTCTCTTTTGTTAAATGTATTTTCTTTAACAAAATGGAAAATACTTTTATTTTATTTTGTCTTATCAAGGACATTTTTCATCCATTATACCAAGATTATGGGATGTGGTCATTTTTTTTTCTTTTTGAAAACATGTAATCTTTTAAAAAAATATACAATGCACACACAATGGTGTGTTTGATAAAAATAGCTGGTAGCGTTTAACGCTACGTAAGATAGCTTTTAGATTTGTGGTGTTTTATTTAAACTAAACACTTAAAGCTTGTAGTGCAAAACAAAGTTTTTTGTTTAAAACTGAGTATGTTGTCAAACGTTAGAAGTTAGAAGCTTTCAAACGTTTTATGCCAAACATGCTCAATATCATTTACCATTAAAATATGTCTGATACTACATGTTTGTTAAAAACAAAAGTATGTTGTTTTTAGTAAAGTAAAAGTATATTGTTTTGGTCTAAAAGTATGTTGCGTTGCTGTTTTAGGTTTAAAAATACAAGTACATATCTACTCTATGTTAAAAGAATTATAATCCAATATTTTTTAGGAAAATGATTTACAGGGGTAATCATTTTCTTTTTTATTTTGTTCACATTTAAACTTTTTTTTTTCATATACATTTCTATCATTTAACTTGTTAAATATGTGAATATATTTAACAAGTTAAATGGTCAAATGTGTAAAAAAAAAAAAAACAAAAATTGTCTAAATGTGAATAAAACGAAAAGTCAATTACCTTGATAAGTCATTTTTCTCACTTTTAAATTATCGATAATGATTTGTTATTTATCCCATTTATTGTCTTTTAATTTTGACAAATCAATTTTCTATTAATTTATTTTTAGCAAAAATTTATTATCATATATATTCATTAAATGTTGATCAATTTTAAACTCTATTTTTTATTTAATAAATATGTTTGTGTGAAATTATTTTATATAGCCTCTTAGACCAAGTCCAATCGCATAGTAAAATGGTGGAACAGTGACAATTTTTTTTGGGATAATGACTTGAAAGGGTAACGAACTTTCAACTTTTTTCACATTTAGTCACTAAACTTTTTTTCATTATCTATTTGTCATTGAACTATTGAAACTGTTCACATTTTACCCTTATGACCGGTAACAAAGTCACTAAACTTTTTTTCATTATCTATTTGTCATTGAACTATTGAAACTGTTCACATTTTACCCTTATGACCGGCTGTTACCGATCATAAGGGTAAAATGTGAACAGTTTCAATAGTTCAATGACAAATAGATAATGAATAAAAATTTAGTGACTAAATGTGAACAAAATCGAAAGTTCGTTTCCCTCTAAAAAGTTCAATGACTAAATGTGAACAAACTTTCTATTGTATTATGTTTTAGCAAATTATTTATTTTTGTTTAATTGTAGCAACATTTGTTGATGAAGAAATCTATGAAATAAAAAAATAACAAAACCCTGAAAATATATTAAAAAAAAATAAAAAACCGAAACCGAAATAAAAAAGCAATGGTTTGACATTTTCCAAAATAAAAAATCAAAATTTCCAATCTGATTTTGGTTTTACAAAAAAATGAACTATTCTCACTGATGTGAATTATGACCATTGGTTTGGCATGCGAAATTTGTGACATCCCATGAATACGTAGTTACAACATCGTCTGAGCTCGTAATTCATAGTAAAGGGTTAGAGTATCATCGCATGAATACGTAGTTACAACATCGCCTGAACTTGTAATTCATCACATACAGGTTATGGGTCTGCTGGTGTTTCCACTAGGTTGTCTAGAATAGTCCGTGGTCGCCATCTATACTCTGGTAGATGACTACTTCGCCACATTTCCGGTTAAGGTTATGGTATCTCCTTTCATCCTATATCACCTATTCATCATCATCTATTTACCTAATTATCATCACCTTTCTATCATCACCTATCTCTCATCGTTTTATTTCATCACACGCCAACTATTTCATCTACCCATGTTTCATCCGCAACATATTTGTAGATATAAAATAAATATACCGTTTAAATCTTTTAAAACATGTATAAAATCGTTCATCCAGCATAGACAGCAAGTATTCAAATAATATGCACACATAGCACGTAATTTATATAAAATACTTCATATCTATGTGTAAGATGAAAGTAACTATATATACCATAAAAATCCCATAAATGCTTCCTAACTTCAAACCCCAAGGTTTACTCTACTAAAGCTTCATATTCTCGGCTCTCTGGACTGTCACACCCCCAAACCAGAATGGCGGAAACATTCGGGGGTGGATGACTTCACGTAGTACCATAACAATTGAATATTGTAAAGAAAGTGACACAACCATCACATATATAATAAAAACGTACATTGTTGCGTTATACATGATTCCAAAAGAATATTACAATATGATGATTTAAAATGTTTGATAATAAACGCCTTAATGTTCCTTCTTCAAAAGCTGGTAGTTACCTGTATTACTGATTCCCTGAGAAATACAAGTGGTTTCGAAAAAGTGTCAACAATAAAGTTGGTGAGTTCATAAGTGTTTTTGTACTGAAAAAGTATGTCTTTTTGGAAGAAAATAGATGAACGTAGTTTCCAGAAAATCCAATATTTTCCCCCATATAGTTTGAAAAGTTCCCATAGTTGGAGGGCGTTAGTATCTTTCGTACTTAAATGTTAAAGATAAATATTGTACTCAAAATAATGTAAATACTGAATGCATATATGAGTCTCGTAAATCAAGCTTGTTTTTATACTTTCGTGTGAGCCTTATAACCATACTATTGACACAGACTGCTTGCAACAACATTCTTCAGGTGTTGTAGTGTTATGACATTTGTCACCCCAGACTTGCCGGTCTAACTGTAGCTAACAGTTTAGGTGTGGGATTGTCAATCCCGTATAGATCTATACACAAGTATCACGCTCTCCCTCTAAGAGATTATGGCTTATAATGCAGGACTTGAAATGCATACTTAAGAGTACGTTGAAGTTGAATATCTCACATCACTTAGTATAAATAGATTTACGATAAGAAAGTCTTTGTTACACTTTAGGTGAAAGTATTTCGTTTTAAAGATGTATACGTAAGAATGAATGAATAACTCGCAAAACTATACCCATTATAGTTTTTCAGAAAATGTGTTCCATTTGGTGAAAATAACTTGGTGAAATACTAAACTTTATACGTAAAGTAAGATGTTGGTATTGGATAATAACAAGATAGATGTTGTATTTATATTTATATAAAACGATACGTTTTCTTGTATTGTACTTGTATTCCCCCCTAAAACATGAAAAGACTTGAAAAGTAGGGGTATGAACTCACTTGTTCGGTTTGAAGAGGGTGAGACTAGAGTCGAGCAGAACTTCAACTGCGGAAAGCTGCGTCTTCGAGCTTCTCGAGGATCTCGGTAGCGTAGAACCTTCGTCGGGGGCTCGGGGGTGGAACCAAGGGTGTCGGGATGGCCTCTGGTGCTTAAAAGTGTGTGAAAGTGAGTGAGAGTTTGAGAGAAGTGTGCCAAAATCCGGAGTTCATGCCCTCTATTTATAGGGTTGAAAATGTGAGTACACTGGACGTACTACCAGAGTACGTTGGGCGTACGCGTAACGTTGGGCGTACTTCGGTTACGCTGGGCGTAACTTTGCGTCATGGCTTACGACTTGAGTCTAGCTAGGCGTAGAGCCTTCAGCCGATGGGACTCGACCCTGCACCTGAGTACGCTGGGCGTACGCTTGAATTACGCTGGGCGTAATTCTGGCTTCAAAATTCTAAATTTCGTAACTTTCGCGTACGGGCTCCGTTTTTCGCATTCTTTATATCCACACGTAGGTGAGACTATGCTCTACAACTTTCATTTAGACTCTGTCGGCTAGTTTTGACTTTATTTTTGAGGTTAATTCCGTTGATTCCAAATAGTTTCGTTGTATTTGACTTTTGAGTGTTACAAAGCATTGGAAAAATATAGGGTTGTCACATGGACCTAGTGTCACACCCCAAAACCAAGAACGACAGAAACGTTCTGGGGCGGAGGACGTCATGTAAAGTATCACAACACAGTAATAGTAAACAAGCAAACAACATCATCCATTGCATTAAATATATAATTCTAATACAAGTGTGTTCTGTACAGTTATAGACACCAAAAAAATAATGTAAGTCAAAATAAAGCGATGAGTCCTGAATGCGCTCCATCTTCTCAAAAGCTGGTCTCGGTACCTGTCTACTGATGACCTGAGAATACAAGTTATTTTGAAAGAGTTTATTAGCATTAAGCTGGTGAGTTCATAAGTATTTTAGTGTCGGTGTTTGTTATCAAAACGTTTGAACATGTCTCCATTGTAGGTTTGTAAAATGTATGTAAATGTTTGTAAGTGTTTGTAAAATTTTGAATCTCTCAGAAAAACCTATATTTTCTATTAAAAGTAGCCTTCTCCCAAGGCGTAACTGTTTTGTATGTTTGTTTATCGTAAAAGTGGGAAATTTTCCAAGTGTAACTATCATTATCAAAATATAGTTTATACATTATTATTTAAGTGAAATAGTCACTAAATGTATATAAAGGATAAATTACTGTAGTACTTGTAGTATTGTATTATAATAACTACTGTTGTACTATCTACCTTAAACCGGATTTATATTAAGGTATCATGTGATAAATTGTACCATACTATCGACTGAGTAACAACGACAAATGTAGGTCGTAAAAAGGTATGACGTTTGGCACCCGCAGACCTGCAGGTCCGGCTGTAGCTAGCAGCAAGGTGTAGGATAGTCAATCCAGTATAGATCTATACACAAACTCACGCTTTCTCTCCAAGAGACTCTGGTTACAACTCGGGCCATGACATTTAAGGCATGCTCCGATACAGTGGATCACATTTATGTAAGTGTATGTATGTATATGTAATGTATTGTTCTTGTTCTAGTACCGTTGTATATGTTCTCTTCCTTAGTATAGTTGTATATGTTCTCTTTCTAGTATAGTTGTATATGTTCTCTTTCTAGTATAGTTGTATATGTTCTCTTTCTAGTATAGTTGTATATGTTCTCTTTCTAGTATAGTTGTATGTGTACTCATAGTAATGTAATGTATATGTTCTCATAGTAATAAGTATTGACTCATGAATGAACTGACTCATTGATCTAGCAATAGTATAAGTGTAATCCTGTGTTACCCTGATGGTAACTTACTAATGATGTAACTGATACGCATGAATATGGAAGTACTTTTATGTCTATATATGCACATATGATATATAGTTAATATTGAAACGACCCTCAGACGGCTACCCGACATCCCACCAGACCACATCCAAATCGAGGAAAAGGAAATAAGGCGGATGGCCTTCCTAAGCCTTTTAAACATATCCTATATATATGTGCATATATGGACATGCAATTTATAAGAAGTATAATAAAGTTTAAATAAAAGTATTTGATAAGGAAAAGAGTTTGTAAAACATTTTGAAGTAAAACAGTTTGATGAACATTTTGAAACAGTGATGACATCATTGGTTTTGTAGTTATTAATCACATGTGATTGATGTAATAGCTATAAGTATTCAACTTGTATTCCCCCCCATAAAAGCATTTAAAACATTTAAAAGTATTTCAAAGGTTAATTAAAGGGGTATAAACTCACCTGTAGTGAGTGGTTCTGATGACAACGTTGGATTAGACGCTAGGTGTCAAGTGGTGACTTGAGTACACGCGCGAATCCTATTTAGCATATATTGGCACATATATGGATTTAATTAGTGTTATGAACAACTAATTGATGATTTTGGGACCACCTTAGGGACTAGTAAACACTTATAATGAAGTGTTATGATCATATATGTGTGTGTATGAGGGTATATAAGGCTATACAAGAGGGTGTATGGCCAAAATACACACTTTATGTGTGTGTACGGCCTAGTGTGCTGCCAGCACTTGTGTGTGGCCCTGTGTGCGGCCATGTGTGCTACCAGGTGGTGTGTGCTGCCATGTGTGCAGCCAGATGATGATCTTGGTGTTCTTGGTGCTCTTGGTACCTTTTATGAAGATCTTCAAGGAGAATGGATGATACTTGAGAGGATTTTCGTGTTCTATGCTTGAAGAAGTGAAGGAAGTGTTCAAGAATGATCTAAGTGTGGCATATATAGGTGGAGTGTGCGGTTGGGAAGGTGTGAGGCCGCAAACAAGAGTGTCTGGCCGCACACTCAAGTGTGTGGCCGCACACTCCATGTGTTGGAGTGTTTGGCCCGATTTTGATTCCTACACTTCGAGTTAACCCTTTTTAACACTCCTACCTTAATTATATCACATTTAGAACGCTTCATTAGACTTTAAAGGGGTACTACCATATACTAAAATAAGTCTAATATTGGAAAGAATTGAAGAGTGCATGCAAGAAGTTTTTCGGGTTGTCACATCATCCCCCTGTTAAGGGAATTTCGTCCCGAAATTTGAGTTTAAGTTACTAGATTATTACAAATAACTAAGTAAAAAGATGAGGATATTTCAGTTGCATATGATCCTCGCGTTCCCAAGTGAATTCCGGCCCGCGCTTGGCGTTCCAGCGAATCTTCACAATAGGGATACAACTTTGCTTCGTCTGCTTGACCTCACGGTCCATGACTTCTAAGGGTTCTTCCACGAAGTTGAGGCTCTCGTTGATCTCGATCTTGTCGAGTGGGATTACAAGAGTCTCGTCGGATAGACACTTTTTCAAATTGGAAACGTGGAAGGTAGAATGTACGTTATGAAGTTCGTTCGGTAGATTAAGTTTGTAAGCCACTAGGCCGATTCTTGTGAGAATCTCGAAAGGCCCAATGTACCTTGGATTTAGCTTTCCACGCTTTCCGAAGCGTATCAAGCCCTTCCAGGGTGAGACTTTGAGAAGGACTCGGTCTCCCACCTGAAATTCCAAAGGTTTTCTTCGTTTATCAGCGTAGCTCTTCTGTCGGTCTCTAGAGGCTTTCAATCGTTCACGGATCTGTACGATTTTCTCTGTCGTTTCCCGAATGATTTCCGGGCCTGTGAGAGTACTATCAGAAGTTTGCCCCCTAGCTAATCGAGTATCACCCACCTCAGCCTAGCACAGAGGGGATCTGCACTTTCGGCCGTAGAGGGCTTCAAATAGGGCAGCCTTGATGCTCGTGTGATAACTGTTGTTGTAGGAAAACTCGACAAGGGGTAAATGAGTATCCCATGCCTTTCCAAATTCGATCACACAGGCTCTCAACATATCTTCCAGTGTTTGGATGGTCCTTTCACTTTGCCCGTCAGTCTGAGGGTGGTAGGTTGTGTTCATGCCTAGCCTTGTTCCTAGGGAATGTTGCAACGATTGCCAGAATCTTGAGGTGAACCTACTATCTCTATCAGAGATAATGGATATAGGAACACCATGTAGTCACACGATTTCCCTAATGTATGTTCTCGTAAGTTTCTCCATCTTATCGGTTTCCTTGATAGGTAGGAAGTGTGCAGACTTGGTCAATCTATTGACGATGACCCATATGGTATCAAGTCCACCCGTTGTCTTGGGCAACTTGGTTATGAAATCCGTAGTGATCCACTCCCACTTCCATTTTGGGATCTCTGGTTGTTGTAGTAAACCAGAGGGTTTTTGGTACTCGACCTTGACCTTTGCGTAAGTAAGGCATTTACTTACGAAGGTAGCTATCTCTGCTTTCATATTAGGCCACCAGTATAGCTTTTTAAGATCCAGATACATCTTATCTAAACCTGGGTGGACGGAATACCGAGTGTTGTGTGCCTCGGTCATGACCAAGTCTCAGAAACCACCGTGCTTCGGGGTCCAGATTCGGTTCATGAAATATAGGGCTCCGCCAGCCTTGGCTTCTAAGTTCTTATCCATTCCCCTGAGGGATTCACTCGCCACATGTTCAGGTTTCATAGCTTCAAGTTGGGCCGCCTGAATTTGTCTAGACAAGTGCGAATGGATAGTTATTGTCAACGACTTGACTCTTCGACCAGAATATTCCTTCCGACTTAGGGCGTCCGCTACTACGTTGGCTTTACTCAGATGATAATGAATGTCGCATTCATAGTCATTGAGTAGCTCGACCCACCGTCGTTGTCTCATGTTGAGCTCCTTCTAATCAAATATGTGTTGTAAACTCTTGTGGTCGGTAAAAATAGTGCTTTTTGTGCCATACAAGTAATGTTTCCAGATCTTCAGGGCAAACACAACTGCCCCCAGCTCAGGATCATGGGTGGTGTAGTTGACTTCGTGTGTCTTCAGCTGTCTCAAGGCGTAGGCGATGACCTTACCCCGTTGCATCAGGACACAACCGAGCCCTTGGTTTGACGCATCGCAATAGACCACAAAGTCTTCTATCCCTTCGGGTAGGGATAGTATTGGTGCGGTGCACAAGGCTCGTTTGAGCGTTTGAAATGCTCTCTCTTGTTTCTCTTCCCAGTCGAAGGCCACGCCCTTCTGAGTCAGTGTTGTAAGAGGTTTCGCAATACTGGAGAAGTTCTGTATGAATCTGCGGTAGTATCCAGCAAGACCTAGAAATTGACGAATTTCTGTAGGCGTCTTTGGTGCTGACCAGTTCTCAATAGCCTTAATTTTGGATGGATCCACGTGGATTCCCTCTTCACTTACCACATGTCCTAAGAATTCGACTCTTCGAATCCAAAATTCACAATTCGAGAACTTCGCATAAAGCTTCTCCGTTCGTAAAGTCCTTAAAACTTGTCGTAGGT
The DNA here is from genome assembly GCF_051521515.1 of Lactuca serriola. NCBI lineage: Eukaryota > Viridiplantae > Streptophyta > Magnoliopsida > Asterales > Asteraceae > Lactuca > Lactuca serriola. The sequence goes on along the minus strand of NC_136416.1, from coordinate 129,797,907 downwards.
GATTGCCATGCTCTTCCTTACTCCGGGAGTAGATCAGAATGTCGTCGATGAACACAATTATGAACTGATCCAAGTAAGGTCGGCATACTCGATTCATCAGATCCATGAAAACCGCAGGCGCATTGGTCAGTCCGAATGGCATCACCACGAACTCGTAGTGTCCGTAACGAGTCCAGAAGGCTGGCTTTGGAACATCCTCCTCTAGCACTCGTAATTGGTGATATCCGGATCTCAGATCAATTTTTGAAAAGTAGTTCGCCCCTTGCAGTTGGTCAAATAGATCGTCTATGCGAGGCAGAGGGTAACGATTTTTGACCGTCAGTTTGTTGAGTTCCCTGTAGTCGATACATATACGGAATGATCCGTCTTTCTTCTTAACAAACAAGACTGGTGCTCCCCAAGGCGAGAAGCTTGTTCTTATGAAGCCCTTGCTGAGCAGTTCGTTAAGCTGACCAGATAATTCCTGCATCTCAGCTGGTGCTAATCGGTATGGCGACTTAGCTACAGGGGTAGCTCCTGGAATTAAGTCGATTTTGAACTCGATCTGTCGTTGGAGAGGTAAACCTGGTAGCTCTTCTGGGAAAATGTCGGGGAAGTCGCTCGCTACTGGAATGTCCTTTAGTTCTTTCGTTTCGAGGCTTGTATCGACAACGTGAGCAAGGAATGCGCGATATTCCTTACGTAGGTATTTCTGTGCTTGGATACTGGAGATAATACGAAGACTTGTACTGGGTTTGTCACCGTAGACTATGAGAGTTTCGTTAGACGGGAGGTTTAGACGGATTGCTTTCTCGAAGCACATGATGTCGGCGCGATGAAGACTCAACCAATCCATGCCGATGATAACGTCAAAACTTTTAATGGAAACTGGCATGAGGTCGATTGGAAATGAATGGTTATCTAGAGTTAAGGTACAACCTAAGTATATGCTCTTGGTGCTTTTAGTTTTCCCATTAGCCATTTCTACCGTGAATTGTTCTTTAAGTGCGTGTGGTTGATGTTTAAGTATGTGAGCAAATTTATGGTTCACAAAGCTTCGCTCCGCTCTACTATCGAACAGATGGCATGCATAGGAGTTATCGAGAAGGAACGTACCAGTCACCACCGTTGGGTCAGCAACTGCTTCCCCATGGCTTATTGCCAGTACTCTCCCCGATCCACCTGCATTCTTTGCTTTGGGGCAGTCCCTCTTGTAGTGGCCTGCTTCACCACATCCATAGCAGGTTGGGCTTGCGCATGAGCCAGGGAATTGAGTGATCGCTCTTGCCGGAGACTTACAGAAATGGACAGTGTGTCCTTTGTTGTCGCAGTTGGAACACTGCATTTCATGGTAGGGGCCGTTGTGGTGGAAGTTGCATTTGTTGCACTTAGGCAAACTTCCTGCATACTGCTTCACCGGAGCAGTAGCAGCAGTAGGGGTTATTGCAGCATGTACAACCACAATTTGCTGCTTTTTGGCAGCCCGCTGCTTCTTCTTGTCATCCCAGAACTTCCGCTTAGAGTCAGCGGGTTTGGAGGGCTCTGAGACGACTTGAGTTGTTGTCGCTGTTGGGGATTGGATTCCATGGTCGATGAGTCGCTGTGCCAGCCGCTTGGCACTGTCGAAAGTAGTGGGGTTTGATGATAGAACATTTCCTTGGTACGGAGGCACCAGCCCCCAAATGTACCTCTCGATCTTCTTCCCTTCAGTGGGAACCATATTGGGGCAGAGAGCCACCAGTTCGCTAAATCTGGCGGTGTAAGCGACCACGTCGGTGCCCTTCATGGTCAGGCTCCAAAGTTCCTGTTCCAATTTCTGGATTTCGCCCCTCGGGCAATACTCCTCAATCATGAGGTCTTTCATTGTTTCCCAGCCCATGTCGTTGGCTCTGACGAGAGTTAGAGCTTTAACGTGGCCGTTCCACCACGTCAGAGCTTTTCCTTCAAAGGTGCAGGCGGCATATTTAACCTTGCTCGCCGCAGGGCATGAACAAATTTCGAAGACCGATTCAGTCTTCTCGAACCATTGCGAGAGGGAAATGACTCCACCAGTTCCATAAAAGGACTTTGGCTTACAGTTGGTGAAATCCTTGTAGGAGCATTCTCTAGTGCGCACATGGATCTCAACATGAGTATATTCAATAGGGGTTCCACCTTGGCTGTTGTTAGTTGAGTGATATTGAGCCTTGGCAGTTGCCACTGCCGCAGCTACCGCAACATTCAGGGCTGCAGTATCGATGACCGGAGGAGGAGGTAGTGGAGGTGCAGGGTTATTCCGGGGAGATTTGCGAGGAGGCATCTTTCAGCTATAAGTTTATAAAGACAGATATAATGGTAAGAATCAATTGTAAGCAAGTTGGAGTGACACATGGACTAACTAACCATAGCCCGATAGTTGAATGTATGTACGAATTGCATTCACAATAGGGAAGAATAGTAGGAAAACGTAAGTATAAATATTTTCTCACAGATTAGCTAGCTGTCAATATTACTGGTATTATTGATGTAATGGGTTCAGGGGAAAAATCGACCTAACAGTAGATCTTACATCATACCATACGGAAAAGTTTGACAGTTACTAGATTCCTAGTTAGCGTACTGAGAGTTAGGAATATTTTACAGACAAACATTACCGAAAGCCCAGATACTGAAGGCTATTCCTTAATCAAAATACAAAGATGTACTAGACATCTTCAAACGACGACGGGAATTCCTAGGGCGAATCCTCATATCTACCAATTGACGAACTACTTCTCGAAGGTGTCATTCGTGAGCTCTTTGGTGAACTCAAAGTTCTGTGACTTCGGTGGTTAATTGCTGTCGCAGTGCGTCATTGGTTCTCCTCGTCCCTTCGAGTGCTTCTTCTAGATGTCGAATGCGGACGGTATTAATGCCTGAGTTGGCATCAATTTCCATGACTCGGTCTATGGCTGCTCGACCTTGCTCGACATTTCGAGCAATTCTACGCACCATGACAGGAAGAGCTCTATCCGCAGAACCACCTTCGCTAACATTGTAAAAGCTTCGGTCCCCAAAGTAAGGTAAATGTTGACCCTGTTCGTCGCTCCAATGATTCAAGTTGTTCACCCACAAGGGAGTGGGACCTGGAAATGCTGGTCGGGGATCGTTGTTTGGGGCTTGACCTATGGGAGGTAGATTGTTGACTTCCGGCTCGGAGTCGGATCCATCAGAAAAGCCTTCTGCGAGGTGATCATCCAAAGGGATTGGATGCTCATCTTCGGGCTCTTCTCCTTTGATCCACCCTGCATTGCCTTCATCTGGAAAGTACGAGTCGCCGTGATGGAATCCAGCCATGATATCTATGCGAGAAAAGCGGTATAAGAATATAGTATATATGTAGCTAGTAGTACAAAATACACCTATAGTATTTTAAGTTTAGGTTCTACTAATCTTCTTGTGGTATTGTTGGTAAGTTTTTAGACTTGTTAACATATCACAACCATTCTAGGGCATATAATAATCACTCCTCGGACCAGCATAGTTGATCAGGCTTTGCCATTCCCAAGACTGACCATACATCCCCGAGATTACCTGTGATATTTAACAATCATAATACTTTTTTTCTTGTCATTGTGACACTGATTTTAGTATGAATGCATCCTAGTATACTTAATTAAATATTTTTGGTATTTAATGTATAGACTCTCGGTCAGAGTGTTTTAATCCCAAACGGGTTTATAGTTTAGTATATCTTTTATGGGTTGATATACTCAATTCACTATAAACAATGCTCTGATACCAATCTGTCACACCCCAAAACCAAGAACGGCGGAAACGTTCTGGGGTGGAGGACGTCATGTAAAGTATCACAACATAGTAATAGTAAACAAGCAAATAACATCATCAATTGCATTAAATATATAATTCTAATACAAGTGTGTTCTGTGCAGTTATAGACACCAAAAAAATAATGTAAGTCAAAATAAAGCGATGAGTCCTGAATGCGCTCCATCTTCTCAAAAGCTGGTCTCGGTACCTGTCTACTGATGACCTGAGAATACAAGTTATTTTGAAAGAGTTTATCAGCATTAAGTTGGTGAGTTCATAAGTATTTTAGTGTCGGTGTTTGTTATCAAAACGTTTGAACATGTCTCCATTGTAGGTTTGTAAAATGTATGTAAATGTTTGTAAGTGTTTGTAAAATTTTGAATCTCTCAGAAAAACCTATATTTTCTATTAAAAGTAGCCTTCTCCCAAGGCGTAACTGTTTTGTATGTTTGTTTATTGTAAAAGTGGTAAATTTTCCAAGTGTAACTATCATTATCAAAATATAGTTTATACATTATTATTTAAGTGAAATAGTCACTAAATGTATATAAAGGATAAATTACTGTAGTACTTGTAGTATTGTATTATAATAACTACTGTTGTACTATCTACCTTAAACCCGATTTATATTAAGGTATCATGTGATAAATTGTACCATACTATCGACTGAGTAACAACGACAAATGTAGGTCGTAAAAAGGTATGACGTTTGGCACCCGCAGACCTGCAGGTCCGGCTGTAGCTAGCAGCAAGGTGTAGGATAGTCAATCCAGTATAGATCTATACGCAAACTCACGCTCTGTCTCCAAGAGACTCTGGTTACAACTCGGGCCATGACATTTAAGGCATGCTCCGATACAGTGGATCACATTTATGTAAGTGTATGTATGAATATGTAATGTATTGTTCCTGTTCTAGTACCGTTATATATGTTCTCTTCCTTAGTATAGTCGTATATGTTCCCTTTCTAGTATAGTTGTATATGTTCTCTTTCTAGTATAGTTGTATATGTTCTCTTTCTAGTATAGTTGTATATGTTCTCTTTCTAGTATAGTTGTATATGCTCTCTTTCTAGTATAGTTGTATGTGTACTCATAGTAATGTAATGTATATGTTCTCATAGTAATAAGTATTGACTCATGAATGAACTGACTCATTGATCTAGCAATAGTATTAGTGTAATCCTGTGTTACCCCGATGGTAACTTACTAATGATGTAACTGATACGCATGATTATGGAAGTACTTTTATGTCTATATATGCACATATGATATATAGTTAATATTGAAACGACCCTCGGACGGCTACCCGACATCCCACCAGACCACATCCAAATCGAGGAAAAGGAAATAAGGCGGATGGCCTTCCTAAGCCTTTTAAACATATCCTATATATATGTGCATATATGGACATGCAATTTATAAGAAGTATAATAAAGTTTAAATAAAAGTATTTGATAAGGAAAAGAGTTTGTAAAACATTTTGAAGTAAAACAGTTTGATGAACATTTTGAAAGAGTGATGACATCATTGGTTTTGTAGTTATTAATCACATGTGATTGATGTAATAGCTATAAGTATTCAACTTGTATTCCCCCCCATAAAAGCATTTAAAACATTTAAAAGTATTTCAAAGGTTAATTAAAGGGGTATAAACTCACCTGTAGTGAGTGGTTCTGATGACAACGTTGGATTAGACGCTAGGTGTCAAGTGGTGACTTGAGTACACGCGCGAATCCTATTTAGCATATATTGGCACATATATGGATTTAATTAGTGTTATGAACAACTAATTGATGATTTTGGGACCACCTTAGGGACTAGTAAACACTTATAATGAAGTGTTATGATCATATATGTGTGTGTATGAGGGTATATAAGGCTATACAAGAGGGTGTATGGCCAAAATACACACTTTATGTGTGTGTGCGGCCAGGTGTGCGGCCTAGTGTGCTGCCAGCACTTGTGTGCGGCCCTGTGTGCGGCAATATGTGCTACCAGGTGGTGTGTGCTGCCATGTGTGCGGCCAAATGATGATCTTGGTGTTCTTGGTACCTTTTATGAAGATCTTCAAGGAGAATAGATGATACTTGAGAGGATTTTCGTGTTCTATGCTTGAAGAAGTGAAGGAAGTGTTCAAGAATGATCTAAGTGTGGCATATATAGGTGGAGTGTGCGGTTGGGAAGGTGTGAGGCCGCAAACAAGAGTGTGTGGCCGCACACTCCATGTGTTGGAGTGTTTGGCCCGGTTTTGATTCCTACACTTCGAGTTAACCCTTTTTAACACTCCTACCTTAATTATATCACATTTAGAACGCTTCATTAGACTCTAAAGGGGTACTACCATATAGTAAAATAAATCTAATATTGGAAAGAATTGAAGAGTGCATTCGAGAAGTTTTTCGGGTTGTCACACCTAGAAGGGTCCAGATCAAAAACACAAACTTGCAAGAGGGGTTTGAGGCATTCAAACCCCCAAAGATGAAGTGATTCAAGCCCTAACCCCAAAATGGAATCTACACAATAGGGAAGGAAAAGGGTTCATTTTTGTACCTCAGAATGAAGCTCCTTGCTTGAATAATTCAGAACAATAACTTTCCTTGGTCCCTCATGCTGGAACTCTTATCCTTTATTGCAAAATCACACCAAAAAGCTCAAGATAGCTCTTCCTCTCATTCTACACACTCAAGCTCGCTAGGGTTCTCACTTATGGGAAAGGTAGTCGCAGTTGAAGGCCATAAAGTGCCATTAAATATGGCTCGGGCCCATAGATTTAGGGTTTTTGCCAATAGTGCGGACTCGTAGAGTCGCCTCACCGACTCGTCGAGTCCATTCATTAATCCGAGTCATCAGTCGTGACCTTACTCGACGAGTTGAGACGTCAACTCGTCGAGTCTCTTTTCTTAACTCAAAAGAAAAATACTTAAATTATGATACCTGGAATTCCAGATGTTACATTTTGTTTTTTTATTTCATAGATTTCTTCATCAACAAATGTTGCTACAATTAAACAAAAATAAATAATTTAATAAAACATAATACAATAGGAAGTTTGTTCACATTTAGTTATTGAACTTTTTAGAGGGAAATGAACTTTCGATTTTGTTCACATTTAGTCACTAAACTTTTTTTCGTTATCTATTTGCCACTAAACTATTGAAACTATTCACATTTTACCCTTATGACCGGTAACAGCCGGTCATAAGAGTAAAATGTGAACAGTTTCAATAGTTCAATGGCAAATAGAAAATGAAAAAAAGTTTAGTGACTAAATGTGAACAAATTCGAAAGTTCGTTACCCTTTCAAGTCATTATCCCTTTTTTATTTTCCAATCGTCCGACATAATAGCCGCTATTATTGTGGGATAAATTTTGGCAGCCATATTTGATGGTGCTTCTCTCCAACACCAAATCACTTTTATATCAAATTAAATTTTTAATCATTTAATTAATTAATTACTAATATTATTAATGTTATTTTATATTTTATAACAAGTAAGTTAAATAGAATTATATAATAATAATAAAAATGTTGATTTATTATAATATTATTAGAATATGTTTTTAGTGTATGATTGGAATGGAAACTCTATTTTTATGTTAAAAGATATCATTTTAGTGCATTTTAGTGTTTTGTGATAATTGTCCTTATGTATTTTTTCTTTTGTTTTTAAATATATGCTATATTTTACAGTAAATAATAACTAACAGTAAAATAAATTTGTAATAATAAGTATGAAAAGTCTTTTAAAAAAACAAAAATTTCGTAGAAAAAAAAAACAAACTATATAATATAAATGTTTTAAAATTATTAAAACTTTTTTATACTTTTTAATTATAAGTTTATAAACTTTTTAATTTTTTAATATAACGTTTTAAACTAGTATTTAAGGAAAATATTTTAAATGTTATAAAAAAGTATTAAATTGTCATACAAAATCTATGAAACACTTTAAAAAATATTGTAAATTTTTTTTTTGAAATAGTTGTATGAAAGTTATAAAAAAATGTATTAAAATAATAAAAAAAAACTAAAAACAGGTAAAAATAATTTAAAACATTTAGAAAATATTTGGTTTAAAAGCACATATATGAAAATTATATGAAAGTATAAAAAAATAAAAAAAAAATTAGAAAGTTATAAACAAAAGCTAATACATTGTATTAGAAAAAACTATATGAAAAAATATTATAAAAATATTGTAAGGAATTATTAAAAAGTCTTAAGAAATTTATAAAAAAAAATTATTCACATTTAAGCAACTTCTTTTTGTATACATTTAACCATTTAACTTGTTAAACGTGTTTACATGTTATCAATGTTACACCCGACAACTTCTGTATAAGTTAATTAAGAAATTTTTTATTTATAATTTGCTATGTACCAATTTTAATTTACTTCACTTATTGTGATTCTTTTATTTTTATAATCAATTTAACATTTCATTATATAATATCATTATTTTTTTTCATTAGTTCACAAATAAAAATTGTCCCGTATATCTTGAAAAATAATTTCATATATTTATTTAAATCAATGATTATGATTTTATTTAAATAAAAAACATAAATCTTTTAATTAATAATCTTTTAAAATAATTGATTAATAACTGAGTTTTTTACTATACAACTTTAATTATTTTTCTAACTGTGGTTTTCTACAACCTAGCTTAAAATAAAAATATGTTGCTTTTGTTTATACAATGGAATTATGAGTATTTTAACAACCTTTTTTTGTTATTTAATAGATGTAAGGAACTAAAAACACACACACAAAAAAAAAAGACAACTAACTTCAAGCCGTTATAATTTCTTTTTGTTTAGATTTTTTTTCAAGTTTATATTAAATCTAGACTACTCTTCATAAATGATTCTTCTGGTTTTGTAAAACATCAAATTTAATCTTTAATTTTTTCGATATAAAAAAGTCTATGATCATAATTTTTTTCGTGGTTGATCCTATACTCATATTACTCATACAAAAAGACTTCTATACCATTTTGAATTTGTTTTATTTATTTATTTATTCCTATATAATTTCTATTGATATTAAAATGCTAAGGACATCCACAATGAGAGTTCAATGAGAGTCGAATAAACTATTATTGACTATAATGTTAAAGAGAGAGAAAGTGGTGTTACATGGTCATTTGAACTACATCATAGAATTTACAATGTAAAATTGTGGGGGTTTTAAGAAATTATAAGTTCTTTCTCTTAATTGGCATTCAACTCCTGGAGAGTTGAAAGGATAATGGATGCCCTAAAGTCCCACCATTTCCACCACACCACACCCCATCATTTTCCTTTTCTTTCTTTTGATGCTCTCCACCACCATCCACCGCCAATCCTTTTCCATTTCTTTCTTGCAATGCCCTTCCACCGCCATCCACCACCACTGCCCACCACCGGTTTCAACTCCATCCATTTTCACATACCTGCACATAAACTGATGAACCTGATGATCTTGAAACCCAAATCCAAATACAATGAAGAAAATCACATATGCAATTCTCTTTTCTACCGAAGAAGCAAAATCAAGCCCTCTACATACTACAAATCTTTAATCACTTACAAAAAAAAACCCCAATGTTTGACCAAGACACTTTTAGAATTCAACAGAACACATACATTAAGGTTGTAAAAATCATCTGACGGTCGACTGATGTTAAAGGATTAATCGGGGACCATATATCTATTAATAAAATATTGAAATTAATCAAATATTAATATATTTTAAGAAAAATGAGTACTTCAAAATTAGAAAATAAGAAAATTTGTAATTTAAAATTTTGAAAATTTGAAAATATGAATATTTTGGTATAATATTTGAAATTTTGAAATTGTGAAAATTTTGGAGTAAAATAAATTTATTTTTTTGATTTTTTTAAAACTTTTTTGGAATTTTTTTTACATTTTTGACTTTTGTTGACTTTTTTTTGACCGACTAATCCCAACAAGGTTGATTAATCATGTCAAACCCGATTAATCCATAATTTCCGTCAAGCACACTAATCCTATTCGGTCGGAGAACGCCAAACGATTAATCTCGATTTCTATAACCATGCATCTCAGTATTTGAAAACCCTAAAAATTCAATCATTATAAACCAACTTCACAAATCTTACCACAATCTACCATTAATCAGTTAAAAGAGAACCTACACTACAAATCAAAACGAAGCAAAATAAACTCTAACGCACTTGAAGGTATTATTGTTGCCTTGCCATAAAACCCACTGAAGAAGAGATGGAATGGCCTGAAGGCTGATGAGGACACCTGCTCAAATGGTGAAGGCGGTAAGTATGTCGTGAAAATTAGCGAGGTGAACTATTGTCGCCAATTTCATGCTTACTCCCTTTCACTTGATTTTTGAATATACAATTGAATAGAGATAGGATTCGGTAATGGGAATAAGGGAATAAATTTGTTCGTGGTTTAGTTGGGATGGTAATCGATGGCTTCTTAGTAGAGTGGTGATAGTCGCCAATAAAGGTCTATGGTGGTTGTCGATTAAGAGGAGATATGGTTTTCTGTGGTGCGATATGAGTAACCGAGGGAGAGATGGGGAATAAGAAATATTGTAGAATCGGGGAATGGAAAAGAATGAACAACGCTAAGACTCGAGATATATGGCCGATGGATATTAAAGGCATGTGAGGGTTTTTTCATGGAAGGGGTTGTCATTGGTTTCCTTCCACCATTGAGTGTACACATTTTGGGGTAGGGGCATAGGTAAGGGTAGGCTGTTTTTTATTTTTCTATTCTCTTCCTTTTCAAGTTAATATATATATATATATATATATATATATATATATATATTTCAAAAAGGAATGAGTTAGGAATAGTATACTTTCGTTATTGACAATTTTGCTCCCTTTACTATCAATAGTTTCTACATGTTGGGTATAGTTTTGGTCCCTTTGATATTTTTGGACCTTCCCACTCTTGCTAGAATCTTCTGTTACGGACTCAATTTGGGCACAGTTATATCAGTAGTACACCACCATTCTTCTTTACCTTTCATTCCATATCTGACTGAGACGTACTCTAAGCCTAACGATCATAGCATCATCGATATACCGTCTGCCTTCTCCTCTATTTCCAGTCGCCGGTTCTTCCACCGTAACCACCATTCTTCTTTACATTTCGTTCAATTTTTTCATTTTATTGAAGCATCTAGGATGAAGATGATCATCGATCGGGTTCCGATTTAGATTTCGGCGACACCGCCTTGCCACAACCTCCATGGAATAGGTTGGAAAATGCAGTCGGGACTGCCACAAAGCGAAGCATATCAACAACTTCGGTCACTGTTTCCATGTATTGAAACCCAACACCAAAGAAACCTACCAGTTATCCCTCACTTTCACCCTAACATGTATTCCACAAATTATTGGTATTTCTCCTCTAAAAGTCACATCCACCATACATTCTTGAATGACGAGTATCATCTAAGGTTTTGTTTGCTTTTCTACTTAGCTTTCTCAGTGTTGCCCCACGTCTCCTTTCTTCTACCCTTGATCCCATTCTCCTTGTATGATAACCAGAAATACCCACTATAAACAATCGATTCAAACAAAAGGTATAAGATTTTCTTGTGATGTCCTTATCTTTTTCTTCAAGTTTGATCAGGTAATGAGTTTGTTTTCTAGGGTTCAATCACATATGGAGTTAGAAATTGTGATTTTCGACTTCATATACATGATAACTTTTTTTTTTTTTTATCAAATCTGAAGTTCTGTTTCCAGGGCCATAAATGAGATGCTAGAAAGGGGCATTTTTTCTTGCTTACGTAACTACTCACTTATCGCAAGATGAACCCATTCCTTGGTTCCCCCATGTTAGGTCCCCTATTCGATCTATTCATCTGGCATCTACCTTAAAACAAAATGAATCGCAAATCTAATCAAAAGGCTATAGTTTCTTCCTTCAGATATAAATCTATTTAGATGGCTATAGTTTCTTCGCTCAGATATTTTTCTATGGATACAGAAGCGCAGAAGCAGAAAGGTGTATGTTTCTATTTATCTCCTGAATTTCATACATACATTTTAGGTTTTTTACTTAATTTCATGTGTAGAACAAGCTTGTTGATTTAATTTTTATTAAATTATTTTTTGCTAGTCTAGATGTTTACATCCATGACTATTTGTTAATGGAAGATGCACATATCTGTAATAGCTGTCATGATAGTAGGGAAGGTTGCTACAGATTCTGTAGGTATGTTGTTGAGTTGATCTCATGTGTAGAATTCGGGCATCCTTTATAGATCAACATTATGATAAGGCTTTTGATACTCCACTAATTGCTTTATTTCTATTTCTTTTGCATGATGATGCGAGCTTCAAAGGGTAATAGAAACATAAAATGATATTAAACAATCATTCTTATGCATGACAACACACCAACATATATATATATATATATATATATATATATATATATATATATATATATATACATACATGTTATAAACATGATGCATGCAATGTGAAATTCAGTATGTTTTTGTTTCAGCTACTGATGCTCCTAGTGGATTTCTTTTGGAATAGTGGTCTGTATTTTGGGATATATTTATTGCAATGACTAAAGAGAAACATTTTGAGGTTGCTACATCATATACAGATGTCTCTTCTCTATAGGTTTCACTTGGTGTGAAGTTGTAAGAGGAAGTCATGAAACATTCGCATTCTATAGTTTCAAAAACTTCACCAACTCTTTTTGATACCAACATGATGACCCTTATGAAATCAGCCATAAATCATCAATGGTAAATCAATATTTTCATCAATAAAGATGCTCCTTTTTTTCTTTCTATGTAGATTGGGTGGGTCTTTATGTTCTGTATTTACATTGATTCGGCCTGTTAATACCAGGGAATTCTCCGAATGTATCTTCCACTTTGCAAGAAATTCCAGGAAGACCTCAATTGAATACAATATATTCCCAACACTCTATAAATTCAACTTTTTATGTTTTTCGTATTCTCTCTGTTCCATGTTTGGCTCATAAGCTTCTACAAATCCTAGGAAATCAAACACGAAGTTTACTTGGGTAATACACATAAATCCTTGCCTACATATCCTTCATCAATTTATGGACGTACAATTTTGCAGTCAAGGTCTGGACTAGGTTTGATCCTTCGTATTTGCTTTGTTGAATTTTTTATTATTTTGACTCATTGTAGATAAACCTCAATTAACTACACAATCTGTTAAATATGAAATTATTGATTGGTTTGATCTTCACATCTTGTGATACTTGAAGGTTAATAAAAATTAAAAAAACTATTTTAAATGGTGGGATGGTGTACGGTAAGGTATTGTGGGCTATTTTTTTTTTAATATTTTTAACTATTATAGTTAAATATTATGAAGATATATACTATCGTATGATGACCAGCATATGTGTATTATTAGTGGCATGTCAAGAAACTGTCACTTAGGCAACATCTTTACAAGGATATTAAGGTAAATTCACATCATGATTTTCTCATTAACATACATTACTTTTGTTCTACCTTTATCACTTAATATTATATATATATATATATATATATTCTTTAATTTTAGTGCCGATAAATATCAAATTGGGGTTAATTTTTTCCTTTTCTTACTTTAGATTGTGTGATTATAATTTGTTGCATGCATTAAAAATCTTGATGCAAAGTGGAGTGAAATCCAAAGTAGTCCAAGGATGGAATCATCCATTCTGGTTACGGTGAAGCTGTCCAGTCAATGAAAATGGAATGATTCTACCTCCCCCATTTACCATGGCCCACCACCTAAAAAGACATGAAACCAAGTCCATACATGGTAAGTTTACAAAAACAGTAATTGTTGTATTCTAGTATCCTACTTACTTTTTTTAAAATTACAGCTACAACATTATATGTTAAAAAAAGTCTTTGCTCTTTGAAAAATTGACCTACCATACCATACTCTGAATATTTTTTATCTTATGTTTCATTGTTATTTTTAGAAAATTAAAGAAGTCATAGTAAGTTGTTATTGATATATCATTGGACTAATCATTGCTACTATTTTAAAATGAGGATTTTTATTAGTTTATATTTGTACTGGAACATTGTAGTTTTTTCTATTATTTTTGTAATAAAGCATTGAACTTTGAGAAGTATACTTAATTACTTAATTATAGCATTGTAGTCTCAGTTTTCCTATTTGGAAATGTTGGGTACAAAGTTATCCATGTATGACTTTGTCGAGGACAATCCAAGGTTTACCAAAGATTGGTTGCTCATGGACAGTTGGAAGTGTAGTGTAAAATTTGGAAGGACCATATTGACATATTCTGAAAATAGGCAACTCTTGTTCAGAAGTGATAGTCAAAATGGGAATATGAAAGTGTTTCCATAAGTGGAAGTTATTCTTTAAATCTATGTAAGATTAGAAAAATTTATGCAAGAAGGATGTTCAAATGAATGTAGTTTGAATTTGAGACTTCGCTTCCTTGGAATTGTTTTGTTATCAATCTCTAGTGGAAAGTTTTGTAATATCGTTGGTCAAATCTCTGTGACTAAAGTACTATGACATTACAAAGGCTGCATTACATGATAGTTTAGCAGTGACAAGAATTTGGAATTCTTACACTTGCAATTAAGATTTGGAATTGTGAAATGATCATCATTGAAATGTTTTTCAATTGATCTATTTCACAAAGTCAGGACCATAGACAAAGTGTGCATGCTTGGAGCATAGCATAGCTAGTTTTGTAATTCAAGTATTAAGTTGATTATTCGAAACATTATACAATGAATAATGAGTAATCAATATGGCACCCAAAAGTTTTGGGGCGATATAGGATTAGTATTATTCTTGAGTTTCACTTTGCATGTTTTGTAACTAGGTTATTCAAACCGTCCATAGTTGATCATACTTTGGAAATAGGTATTGAGGCAAGACTGTCATGAATGGGTATGTAGTTTGTCTAGGTGTTTTAGACATAGCTGCAGTGTTCATGAGTACTATTGGAATAAGATTCGAGTATTGGATTCAACCAACACTCATCTGAATCACTTCATGGATTTTATCACGAGTGATTGTGAGACAATAATATCTTACATTCTTGAAACCAAGACGTGTGACTTGTAATTTACAAGTCGGTTGCACATTGACATATGTAAACGCACCAGTAATTTGGTGTTATAAAACATATTGTTGTGTGTGATTTGATGAGTAAGTAAAAGAAAGCATTTGAGTCAAAGTTTATCCATTCCTTCTACTCCATGTAGATAAAAACGATATCTATGGGCCTCTCGATTATTTAGTGGTGACAAACCTAAGTGCTTGGCCAAGCCTGAACTAATTTGATTTGTTTAATTAGTCGGTCGTCGTAAATTGGAAATTAGGAAACAGCAGTTGGACAGAGAGAATGATTATAATCCATGTATCAGTCCATATGATATCTAGAATGGAGGAATATATGATCCCTTATCTAATGGACGCTTCATTGACTAGGTCAGAGTTTGATATCAACTTTTAAGAGCTACGATTGCTAGTCGGGTTGTGGACTTGTACTTTCAATAATAGTTATTAGACTTATCCAAGTGGGAGACTGTTGGATTAGGTGTCTAAGCCCATAACTATAATTGGTATGTACTTGACCTGAAAGTAGCATGGTCTATTTGTTTTGCATATCACCATGACAATTTGATAGGATGGACTTTTGAGAAGAGGTTATTTACGATTTGTTAATATATTATAAGTTCAAATATATTAATATGAAATATTATTATTTAATTAGTATTGATCAAGAATTAATTTGGAATTAATTTTGTGATCAAAAGATACTAATTAAATATATGGGGATTGATTTGGTAAATCAATGATTCTTATAGCGTGGGCCAATTGTTATTTAGGATGGGCTAAACTAATATGGTAGTTGTCACACCTCAAAACCAAGAACGGCAGAAACGTTATGGGGTGGAGGACGTCATGTACAGTATCACAACAATGTAAAGTAGTAAACAAGCAACAAGATCATCCATTGCATTAATAATATAATTATTATACAGGTGTGTTCTGTTAAATTTTGATAAACACTAAAGCATAAATCAAAATGAAAGATGAGTCTTGAACGAGCTCCATCTTCTCTAAACCTTGCATCTGTACCTGTCTATAGATGACCTGAGGATACAAGTAATTTTGAAAGCGAGTATCAGCTTTGAAGCTGGTGAGATCATAAGTATTTTAGTGTCTTAATTTGTATGTAAGAATTTGTATGTATATGAATTGTAAGTATTGAAAATGAATATGAACTGTAAGTATAAAAATGTTTGTAAAACAACTATAAATGTTTGAAAAACCCTAGAAATCCCTATGATTCCTACTATTATATAAAGTAGTCTTCTACCAAGACCTAACTACTCTGAATGTAGTCTTCTACCAAGACCTAACTGCTCTGAATGTAGTCTTCTACCAAGACCTAACTGCTCTGAATGTTCGTTTCTTGTAAAAGTGTGTAATTTTCCAAGTGTAACTATCATTACAAAATATAGTTTTTACATTAATGTTTAAGTGAAAAGATCACTAAATATATGTAAAGGGAAAATTAATGTAGCACTGTAGTGTAGTGCTATAAGAATTACTGATGTACTAACTACCTTAAACCGGATTTATATTAAGGTATCATGTGATTAATTGTACCATACTATCGACTGGATAACAACGACACATGTATGGTTGTAAAAAAATGACGTTTGGCACCCGCAGACCTGCAGGTCCGGCTGTAGCTAGCAGCAAGGTGTAGGATAGTCTATCCAGTATAGATCTATACACAAACTCACGCTCTCCCTCCAAGAGACTCTGGCTACAACTTGGGCCATGACATTTCAGGCATGCTCCGATACAGTGGATCATAATTTTGTCAACGTATTTATGTATATGTAATGTACTTAAATGTTCTACGTGTGCTAGCCGTAATGTGTGTTCTCTCTCTATCTAGCAAGTATAGTAATGTACTGTAATGTTCTAGCTGTAATGTATGCTCTCTCTATCTAGCAAGTATAGTAATGTACTATAATGTTCTAGAAAGTATTGACTCATGAATGAACTGACTCATTGTATGATATCGCGTTCTAGTAATAGTTCTAGTATCTTCCTAAACTACCCATATGGTAGCTTACTAGTAATTTAACTGGTACGTATGAACATGGATGTATACCCTTGCTACCCAAGGGCATTGGCTGAACTGGAAGGACCTTTATGACTATATATGTACACATGATATATAACTAATATTTAAACGACCTTCGGACGGGTTCCCGATATCCCACCAGACCACATCTCAAGCGTGAAAAGGAAATAGGGTGGATAGCCTTCCTAAGTCTTTTAAACATTTCTTATATAACTATACATATAGAGGCATGCAATTTATAATATAAAAGCATAAATACGTTTTGTAAAACCTTTGAACATAATTATTATCTTAAGAAAAGATCGACTTTATGTCAATCTATAAAACGGTTTGAAGGCATGGGTTTGATAAAACAGTTTAAGTATAAGGAAACATATGTTTGAAACACAATTGTAAATAAGTTTGAAATGTAACATATAGAGTAAAATGAACAGTTTAATAAGGAGTTTTAAACATATAAAATGTTTATGAACACATTTGAAGGAAAAATTGTTTGGTAAAACGGCTAATGAGTAGTAAATCATTTGAATGCTGCTTATTAATCACATGTGCTTGATATAATAAGTAGCATGATTCTACTTGTATCCCCCCATAAAACATTTAAAAATAGTTAAAACATTGATTAAGGGGTATGAACTCACCTGTAGTAAGTGACTGGAAATGAACGGATTGTATCGTAAGGAAGGATCAGACAAGTGCTTGGTGTCAAGTGAAGACTTTAGACACACACAATGATCCTAAATACATATGAAGACATATGTATACAAATAATTAGTGATTAAAACACTAATTAAACATGTATAAACATTCTAATGCGAGGTAAACACGTTGGTCAAGTGCTAGGAGGCTAATGGGTTGCAACAAAGGAGCGCAAGACCTCTTATGGGAGTTTATGGTCAAAAGACCATATATGTTGGAGTTTACGGCCCAGGGGAGTAAACTCTTGGCCGTAAACTCTCAATAAGGTTCCTAAATGAAGCCTAACATTATTACAACTCAAGTGGTGAATTGCTTCAAGGCTTAAACAAGTGTTTGGGCTTCCTTTTAACTCCTTTGAGGAGTTGACGGCCCTGGGACCATATCCCTTGGAGATTACGGCCGTAATCTCCCTTGCGAGGATGTTTATGGTGTTTTAAAGTCCCTAAATTAACCAGGAACTAAACTAGGCTGTTGTACTAGGCTTTAGAAGAGTTTATGGCACCATTTAGCACCATTTTATGGAGTTCACGGCCCTAGAACTTCTTGGGCCGTGAACACCTTACTCTTGGTGTTCTAAAGGTGTTTTCTAGTCCTAGACTCATTAGGATACATGTCTAAATTCAAGCCTAAGCCTTAGGAAGTGTTTTGTGGCATCAAAACACCCATAACTTGAGTTTTCGGCCCATGAACCATTTGGTCATGTGTTTGCGGCCGTGAACACCCATAGGTGTTGGTATTTTGATTGTTTTGGGTCTTAGACACATCAAGGTAATGTGCTATGCTAGTCTCTTGGCTAAATGAAGGCATTTATGGCATTTTGGCAACCTAAAATGGAGTTCACGGCCCAAGAACTTCCTTGGCCGTGAACTCACTTCTAGCATTGATTCTTAATTGTTTTGTGGTCTAAACATGTAATAGTAGCTTCTAGGTTCGTTTCCAAGGCTTTGAGGGACATTGGGCACATTTTTGGCCCTTATAAAGGAGTTTACTCCCCAAGTGTTCTTGGGCGGTAAACTCCCAAATCTTGAGGTTTTGATCCGGTTTTGATGTTATAAAATACAATGTAAGCTATATAATATAACTAGATAGAAGTACTCACGATTTGGGATAAAAACCCGAAGATCCGTGAGAGAGAATTTGGATTTTCTCTAGTTGGAAATGTAACTAATGAACGAATATGGTTCAAATTTCTATATATAGTACTGGGATTTTTGGCAGAAAATATTTTTACTCCCGGAATGAACTCTAATATCCTAGAGTATTGGAATAACAGTGTTGCACAAAACCCTAGTGCATCCACTCTCCTGATATCTCCTTAAGTGCTAATCCTGAAATACTCAAACTTATACCCAAAGTCTGGAATTTCACTGCAACTGTTCTACTTCTATTGGCTTGATATGGTTTGTTCAGAATGGAAATTTCGGGTTGTCACATCATTCCCCTGTTAAAGGGAATTTTGTCCCGAAATTAGAATTTAGGCAAGGAAGTAGGTACGAATGATCGAGTCATGAGGAGGAAACTTCCTAATCGATTGGTTCTCGCGCTCCTAAGTGAAATCGGGTCCTCTATTAGTATTCCAACGAACCTTGACTAATGGGCGACGACGTTGCTTCGTCCGCTTGACCTCTCGGTCGAGGGTCACTACGGTTCTAATACGAAGGCGAGGATCTCGACGATTGGAGTTACAAGAGTCCTAACGGAAAGGTATGGTTTCACGATCGAGATGCGAAGAGTAAATGTACGCTACTGATTTCGCGGGGTAGGTCTAGTTTGCGAGGCAGAGGACCGATTCGGGTAAGAATCTCGGAGGTCCTAACTATATTGGATTTAGCTTTCCACGCGATACGAAGCGTATTAAGCCATTCCCAGGGTGAGTTTTCCTAAAGAACTTGATTTCTCACTTGAAATCTCCAAGGTTTCCTTTTCTTGTTTAACTTCCCAGTCAAAGGCCACCCCTTGCTGGGTCAAAGTCGTACGGGTTTCTGTAACTTGCGAGGAGTTCTAAATGAACTATGACAGTAGGTCTGTAAGACCTAGAATTTGGCTAATGTCTGTCGGCGTCTCAGGCGCCGACCAATTCCCAACGGTTTCGGATAAATTGCTAGAGTACTCAAGAATTTCCACATCACTTATAGTGTGTCTTAGGAAATTTTGACTCTTCAATTCCAAAACTCGAGTTCAGAGAACTTTGCGAAAAGTATCTCCGAGGGTAATGTTTCTAGGGGTTCCTTCTTACCACGAGGGTAGATTAGTAAGTCATTACATGGAGAAATGACGAACTGATCCAAGTAAGAAAGATGGGCTCTATTCATTAAATTCATGAATGCTTCAGGCATATCGGTCCTATCCGAGGGGTATCACCACGGACTCAAAGTGTCCGCATTGAGTTCGGAGGGTAGTCTTCAGGACACCCTTTCTTAACACTCACGCTGGTGATATTCGGATCTCAGGTCCATTTCTGAAATTAATTCTTTCCTTGCGTTTGCTCAACCGATTAATCTATGCGAGGTGGAGGCAACGATTTCCAGTGGAAAATCTTGACGGAGTCCTCGATATCTTAGGTACATACGATGCAATCCGTTGATCTCTGTATGAATATGACCGGAGTTCTCCAGGGTGAGAAATCTAGTCTTCTCATTCTATCACTGTGTGGTTTGCTAAGTTGTCTGTACTGTTCGTGTATCTCCGTAGGTGTTTAGACTTGTCACACCCCCGAACCAGACGGCGGAAACGTCTGAGGGCTATTGTGACTCAATTGAAAACCATCACAATGAATATACATGAAAAATAACATTATACATCACCAAGCATTGAAATATTACAACTGGTAGCGTTTACATTCAGTACATTGATCCATAATATTACATGCCCAAAAGTAAATTGTTCGATACTAATTAAACAAACAGCAAGACGTTACTGAGTACATTTTTCCTTTTCGATTTACCTGTTACCTGAGAATACAAGTATTTTGAAAAACGTCAGCATATGAAATGTTGGTGAGTTCATAAGTAATGTTTGAAATATTATGTTTTTTATTGTTTTGAAAACCACCAGAAAATCCGATATTTTCTGAAAAGAGCATAGTATAAAAAGTGTGAAGATCCGTAAGTATGCTTGTTTAATTCTATAAATGTGAAAATACAATTTGTTAAACTTGGTATGCATCTTGTAGGTGTATGAATTGGAAACCCTAGGAAAACCCGATGTTTTCCTAATACTTTGAATCAAGCGTTTTATATTTTGTTATTTCGTTGCGACGTGTGTATTCGTTGAGTCCCGGTGACATTGGATTAATTATGGATTGTGAATTGTTATAAACACACATTAATGAAAATGACTAGTTTACAACTATACAAACGATCCCTTAGGCGTCGTTTGCACTATTCACTTAATCCAATCACCCCGACTTCTCATAGCCCCACAACCGAGGAGGAAAAGAGGGTGCGAAGCCCCCGATATTTCCATAAGTCGTTCAAGGCTATCGTGAATGCGAACGGCCCTAGCCCGACTCGCATTGGTGAATTCTCGACTTCGCTAGCAGTACCAAAGGACCCTTGGGGCCCAATAGTACAAAAGCCATTGAAAGTCCTTTTACACAGAATTAGGTCATATAAGACCCAGCTACATATAAGCGAGTTTCCTTCGGGCCTAAAGATCATGTCATTGGGCTAGCTAGGCCCAACAAGCACGATTTGAAACTTTCGGGCCCAAAGATGGTGTATCGACGTCTGGTGTATTCCCCACGTGTGTATTGACTTCCCAAAATTTCCACGTGTGTATTGAAATAGCGTCGTGTTATTAAGTTCGGATTCGTTATTGATTCGAGACCGAATCAGTTCGTTTGATAACGATTTTTGGTGTTGTAGGTGTATTATATTTCGTCGATAGTCGTGGTACTAGTATTCCATCCTAACAAATTTATTGTTTAAAATCACTGGAATTTTTCTTTTGCAGCCCCTCTCTTTTGGATAAATTTACAATTTTGGCCCCTTGCATAAAAGAATTTCCGTTTTAGTCCTTAAACCATTTTTCTTGACACTTTAGTATCAAAACTTATTGAAAGGGTATTTTTTAGCTCAATTTATTTGAAAAACAGTTTTAGTCCCTCAAGATGAAGTTTTCTCGGCTGAAACCTCATTTTTCGCAATTTTTACATTTTTGGCCTAAAATAGAAATTTTTTGCATCTTTAGTCCCTTTTGAATATGAAAAGCATTTTTGACCCTGGAAATGGACTTGGAGCACTAGTAGTCCTCTGTTTTACAGAAAAATACAGATTCAGCCCCTCTAGTTTGAAAATCTCGCAATTTGGGCCTTATTGGGCCGAAAAGTGCATTTTTGGCCCATTAGGTTTAAAAATTTCCATTTTAGCCCATCAAAAGAGTGATTTTCAAGAAAATACATTATTGAAACTGTTTTAACTCATCTCAACCATCAGAATTTGTATTTTGTCATTTTGGGCCCTTTAACTTTATATTTTTAACATTTAAAGTCCAAAAATGGGATTTTAGCCCAAAGGAGTTCATATTACCCAACTTGGTTATTTTTCTAGAATTAATTTGTAGGAAATAATATGATTTATACTTATTTCATTCAACATAATGTAGATCTCGGTTTTGAGTTCCTTTTTTTTTACTAGATTTAACACCATAATCACATAAGAACACGTAAATAAACATAGAAATCACACAAAGCATACATATACTCATAGATCTACACATTTGCTTGTATTCTCCCCCCACAAAACTTATAAAAACCGAAAAATAGGGGGTATGAAGCTCACCTTTGCTTGTTGTTTTCGGTTTAGAAGGAAGAAATGAATAAAACTTGATCCTAGCAAGCCTCCTTGGAAGATCTCGAACTTAAGGAGTTTTCTAGGAGTATGATCACCAAAACTTGTTTAGAATAAGTGATCTTACATGAGAGAGGAGTTTTGTAACTTAGACATGTGAAAACTTACCAAAGGATGATGATTATCTTGTGAAATCCTCTTGAAACACAAGCAAAATTCCGAGATTTTTGGATGAAGAAGAAGGGATGAGTCTTGAGTGATTTAGAGAGAGTTTTGTGGTGAGGTGTGTGTGTTTGGGAGACTCTCGGCCAAAGGAAAAAGAGGGAGGGGGAAGAGAAGTGAGTGAAGTGATGTGTGCATGGAAACATGAGTTAGTGCATGGAGATCCAAGAGGTAATAAAGAGGTGGCAAATGAAAGTCAACCCTCTTCCATGTTGGGTTGTTGGGCCGAGAAGAGGAGAAAGGAAAGGAAGAATATTGGGCTTCTTATGTTTAAGCCCATATTATGACTTAATTATGTAATTTTCGGCCCAAATAAATCAAGGAATGATTTTTATGATCCATTAGGGCTATATAAATTTGTTGTGACCCAATAAGGTCCATTAGGGTATTTTATTTCATTCTAGGCCCAATATGGCCCGAAATATTGAATTAAATGGAAATGGGTCCAATTAGAGTTCATTTAAGAGTTCTAAACCCAAGATGGTCAAATTGGAAGTTTATTGGTCCATTGGGCCCAATAAGGAAGTCCTAGTCCAAAATGGACCTAAGCAAGAACTTTTAGGGTTTCCAATTGCTTATTGACCATTTGTAATACTTGTATGGTGTATTGGATTGAAATTTTGTTGTCATAGAGTAAGCATCATACATGCTCTTAAGTTTTTGATTCAACATTTTACTTGAGTGTTGTGATTACAAGACACAAATTTCTAGTTGTGACATCATCCTCCCGTTAGAGGGAATTTCGTCCCAAAATTCTGTTTGAAAGCTAGATTTGAGAATGCTAGAATAGGTGAGGGTACTTTTGATTCATTTGGTCTTTGCGTTCCCACGTGAATTCTGGTCCACGCTTTGCGTTCCACCGTACTTTCACGATCGGGATGCGACTTTGCTTAGTATGCTTCACCTCCCAGTCCATGATTTCAATCGGTTCTTCAATGAACAGGAGATTCTCATTGATTTCAATTTCGTCAAGGGGAATGACGAGGGTTTCATTCGATAGGCACTTCTTTAGATTAGAGACATGGAACACAAGGTGCACACTGTTTAGTTCTGTGGGTAGTTGTAGTTTATACGCCACTGGACCTATTCGGGCGACGATCTTGAAAGGTCCAATGTATCGTGGGTTCAGTTTTCCCTATTTTCTGAAACGAATAACTCCTTTCCAGGGTGAGACTTTCAACAGTACTCGATCCTCGACCTGAAATTCTAAGGGCTTTCACCGTTTATCGGCGTAGCTCTTTTGTCGGTCGCGCGATGCTTGTAATCGAGCTCTGATTTGAACGATCTTTTCCGTGGTTTCACGAATGATCTCCGGTCCCGTTGGTGCCTTGTCCGACATATGTGCTTTTGCTAGTTGGGTGTCACCCACCTCAGCCCAACATAGCGGTGACTTACACTTACGCCCGTATAGTGATTCGAAAGGAGCGACCTTGATGCTCGAATGGTAACTGTTGTTGTACGAGAATTCGACTAGAGGTAAACGGGTATCTCAAGACTTCCCAAAGTCTATCACACATCCGCGAAGCATGTCTTCGAGCGTTTGAATGGTTCGTTCGCTTTGACCATCCGTTTGTGGATGATAAGCGGTGCTCATGTCGAGATGAGTTCCCAGTTCTTTCTGGAGTGATTGCCAAAAACGTGAAGTGAACCTACTGTCTCTGTTCGAGATAATAGACACTGGCACTCTATGGAGTCTCACGATTTCGCGAATGTATAAACGTGTCAATCTCTCCATCTTGTAGGATTCTTTTATTGGCAGGAAATGGGCAGATATCGTCAGTCGGTCGACTATTACCCATATGGTGTCTAGTCCATCCGACGTTTTAGGTAGTTTGGTCACGAAATCCATAGAAATTCCTTCCCATTTCCACTCAGGGATTACTGGTTGCTGCAATAATCCTGAGGGCTTCTGGTACTCCACCTTTACCTTGGCACACGTAAGGCACTTACTAACATAGGTGGCGATTTACGCCTTCATGTTAGGCCACCAATAGTGTTGTTTAATATCCGAATACATCTTGTCTGAGCCGGGATGGATGGGGTATCGCGTCTTGTGAGCTTCCTTCATGACTACCTCCCTAAATCCTCCGAGTTTAGGGACCCAAATACGGTTCATGAAATAGTATACTCCATTCTCCTTTGCCTCTAGGTTCTTCTCCATTCCGCGCAATGCTTCGCTTGCTCTATTTTCCGTCTTCATGGTCTCTGACTGGGCTACTGCAATTTGAGTGGTTAGGTGAGATTGAATGGTTATTGAGAGAGTTGTCGTACGACGATTAGAGTACTCCTTCCGGCTCAATGCGTCAGCGACCACGTTGGCCTTGCCTGGGTGGTACTTGATTTCACACTCGTAATCGGTTAATAATTCAACCCATCTTCGTTGCCTCATGTTCAACTCTTTCTGTTTCAAGATGTGCTGGAGACTCTTGTGGTCCGTGAAGATGGTGCACTTCGTACCATAAAGGTAATGCCTCCAAATCTTCAGGGCAAAGACCACGGCTCCCAATTCTAGGTCATGGGTCGTATAATTCACTTCGTGCGTCTTTAGTTGGCGGGATGCGTAAGCTATCACCCTTCCACGCTGCATGAGAATGCAACCTAAGCCCTGATTTGATGTGTCACAGTAGACCACAAAATCTTCCGTTCCCTCCGATAGTGATAGTACCGGGGCACTACAGAGAGCTTGTTTCAGGGTTCGGAATGCGACTTCTTGTTTGTCCGTCCATTTGACTGGTATGCCCTTTTGTGTAAGTGAGGTAAGTGGCTTGGCGATCTTAGAGAAGTTTTGAATGAATCTCCTATAGTAGCCTGCTAGACCCAAGAATTGACGGATTTCCGTGGGTGTTGTCGGGACTGCCCATCCTTCAACAGCCTTGACCTTAGAAGGATCCACATGAATTCCATCTTGGCTAACAACATGACCTAGGAAATTCACACTACGGAGCCAGAACTCACACTTGGAGAGTTTTGCGTATAGCTTTTCCGATCGCAGAGTTTCTAGGATTTGTCGAAGATGTTGGCCATGCTCTGCTTCGCTTTGGGAATAGACGAGAATGTCGTCGATGAAGACAATGACAAAGTTGTCGAGGAATGGTCGACAGATCCGGTTCATCAGATCTATAAATGCGGCAGGGGCATTTGCTAGACCGAAGGGCATTACGACAAATTCATAATGTCCGTAACGAGTTCGGAAAGCGGTTTTAGGAATATCCTCTTCCCGGACTTTAAGTTGATGGTATCCGGACCGTAGATCTATCTTAGAAAAGTAACTAGCTCCTTGGAGCTAGTCAAATAGATCGTCGATTCGTGGGAGTGGGTAGCGATTTTTAACAGTGAGTTTATTTAACTCTCTGTAATCGATGCACATTCTAAAAAATCCGTCCTTCTTTTTGACAAAGAGGACTGGAGCTCCCCATGGCGAGTAACTAGGTCGGATGAATCCCTTGTCCAAGAGTTCACTGAGTTGGCTGGACAATTCCTGCATTTCAGCAGGAGCTAGCCGATAGGGTGATTTAGCAAGAGGAGTTGCTCCTGGAACGAGGTCAATTCGGAACTCCACTTGTCTCTCTGGCGGTACTCCAGGAAGATCTTCAGGAAACACGTCTGGGAACTCACATGCTATGGGAATGTCTTGAACGTTAACCTCTTCCTTGGTTTTATCCACTATGTGAGCCAGGAATGCCGAATTGTTCTTTCGTAGATGTTTCCGTGCTTGGATGCACGAGATGAGGCGAAGGTTCATGCTAGGTTTGTCTCCGTAAATTACTAGGGTTTCGTGATTGGGAAGGTGAAGGCGACCGGCCTTCTCGCGGCACATAATTTCAGCATGGTGGGGGCTTAACCAGTCCATGCCGATAATTACGTCGAAACTCCTAACGGAAACTGGCATTAAGTCTATTCGGAAGACGTGTTGATCTAAGATTAAGGTACATCCGGTGTAGATTTCCCCGTTGGATTCGGTTTTCCCATTGGCCATTTCCACCGTAAAGGTTTCATTGAGCTTCTGGGGTTGTTGTTTTAATAAATGCTTAAATCTATTGCTCACGAAACTTCGCTCTGCTCCAGTGTCAAATAGGATGCATGCATAAGTGTGGTTTAGGAGAAACGTAACGGTAACAACAGCGGGGTCCTGAATCACCTCTCCCTGACCCATGGTCAGCATCCTTCCTGTTCCTCCATTTCCGGGATTGTTGTTGTTAGGGAAATCTCGGCGGAAATGCCCAGTCCTCCCACACCCGTAGCAGGTGTGGCTAGGCCCTGCATTGTTGCCGCCGCCGGTGGTGATGTTGTTGTTGTTGCGATTGTTGTTGTTGTTGTTGCTGTTTCCTTGTTGTTGGTTCTGGGGAGGGTAAGTCCTGCAGTACCTCGCCATGTGTCCCCTTCGATGGTAACTGGTGCACTGCAACTCCTTGCATTCTCCATTGTGATGGAAACCACACTTGCACTTGGGAAGATTACCAGAATAAGGTCTGGGAGCATTTGAAGCAGCTGAGGCTGGAGCATGTGGTGTGGCTGGAACTGGTGCGGTGGCAGCATTAACTGCCACTATCTACTGCTTCTTATAGGTCTCTGGGCCCTGACGCCCCTTCCTCTTGTTGTTCTTCCCTTTCTTGCCATCACCTTCCTTCTTGCCTTCAGCCTCCGCTGGCTTCTCACCCTTTTTGTTGTTATGGTCATACAGCTTCTTCGCCAATCTTTTTGCACTGTCAAATGTTTCGGGGTTTGCAGCTATCACATTTCCTTGGATTGGTGATGTTAGTCCCCAAATGAATCGCTCAATCTTCTTTCCTTCCGAGGTGATCATACCCGGGCATAACAGAGATAGTTCACTAAATCTGGATATGTAGGTATCGATATTCGCATTCTGCACAGTGAGGTTCCATAGCTCTTGCTCCATTTTCTGAATCTCACCTCGTGGGCAGTATTCAGCCATCAGCATTTCTTTCATTTCCGACCACGACATGGAGTTGGCTACAGGGAGTGTCATGGCTTCCACGTGTCCGTTCCACCAAGTGAGCGCTTGATCAACAAAAGTGCAGGCTGCGAACTTCACCTTCATCTCCTCAGGACAATCGCATATCTCGAATATCGATTCCACCTTCTCGATCCATCGCTTCAGAGTGATCACCCCTCCAGTGCCGTTAAAAGTTCGTGGTTTGGCGTTTGTGAAGTCCTTGTAGGTACATGTTTTGGTGGGTCCTTGATTCATCCCGTTGTTCGAACTCCCGGCCCCTTGCCCGTTGCCTCCTCCGTTGTTCCCTTGGTGAATTTGTGCCATGGCTGCGTGTAACGCCTATGTTTCCGGGCTTGCCACTTTTAGCAATGTAATAGTCTAGGTTAACCTTTGTAACCCGTTTTGAAATAATAAGATTGTATTATTTATGTATTGTGTGTTTTGTGCTTAATTGCTTAATTATGCGGTTTGATTAATTAAGAATAAAAGTAAGCGTCAAAATTTAAGTGTAAAATAAACTTAATATCTTTGAATAATGTTGTAGTAGTTGAAACGAGGTTTCCGAATATATATATATATATATATATATATATATATATAGAACGCCCAAATCTGACTTCGTATGAGGAAGTTATGATTTATCGAAGTTTCGGCTTAGCGGTATGCAGCCTGTTTTATTCGATTTGAGATCGAGCGGTTTTTAGCCGAAGCAATCTAAACGAGGATCGAAGGTCTCGTTGTTGGTATCGAAGCGATAAAAAGTTAGGCGAGAACGGACGTCAAACGAAGAAGTTATGAATTTATAACGAAGTTTTTCTGTCGCGGCCTATTAAAAGTAAATAATAAAAATAAAGTCAAAATTAGCCGACGAAGTCTAAACGAAAGTTGTAGAGCGTAGTCTCACCTTCGCGTGGATATAAAGAACGTCGAAAACAGAGTTCATATGGAGAAGATATGAGTTTCCGAAGTTTATTAATTATTTTGTATTTATTTTTAATCTTTAATTCCTACATTATCCGAAGGGGAGTCAGCAGTCCGATCCGAGGTACGCCCCGCGTACTCCGAAGAGTGTCGACACTTCGGATGACGCATGCAGTGACGACTTCGGAGACCAGTACGCCCCGCGTACTCCGAGGCTCCAGCCTCCTATAAATAGGATGCGAGGGCAGCCGACCCAATTGCCAATTTTCTCTCTTCTCTCTCCCGTTTTGCGTCGTTTTGCGTGCCAGAAATATCCCGAAGCCTCGGTATTATTCCCGAGCCCCGAGGCAAGTCCCGAGATCCCGAAGATCCCGAGAAGTGCGGTTCCCGAGCCGAAGCTCTGCCCGCGAGAAGTTCGATTTTTGTGAAGATCTTCCAGATCTGCTGTGGATTACTACTTCTGCAAGTCGTAGTGTTGTCCGATCATCTTCTGATCAAGTGAGTGTGTAGTTAGTTTCTTCTAACGCATAATTATGAAGTATTTTATACGGAATACGTATTATGTGTATAATTTTGTGGTTATGTGTGTGAATGTGTATTCACTTTCTTCTAACTCATAGATATGATTTATTCTCTATGAGATACGTGTTATGTGTGTGTGTGCCTCATCTATTATGTGAAATATGTGTTGGATAAAGCATGCTATACAGGTTTTTAAACTATGTATACAAATGTATATTTTTATCTACTAATATGTTGGGTAGTACATGGGTAGATAGTTGGTGTGTAATAAACAGATGAGAGGCCTCGTTGTTGTTTGATTTAGTCATCTAGCGGAGTTTAGATGACGACCACATACTTTTCTAGATAGTCTTGTGGAAACATTAGCAGGTTCGCCACCTGTAGGTGTTAATGAACTTGAGTGTTCATTCGCTGTACTCCATCCCCCTCATGGTTGCCTTATTTGACTTATATTGCTGAGGTACCCCCGAAGCATGTGTTGTCGCCCCGATGAAATATTCTTAGACTAGGTCCCTTATGTTAGTTGTCTTAGGGACATAAAGTGAGAATAGCGGGAATGGGTAATTGGGTTATTGTTGGTTGGTGAAAATTAAATATGATTATTTATTGTGGGTTGAAAACCCTATATGCTCACCAGGCTCCCAAGCCTGACCCACTCAGTTTTATTTGTATTACAGGAAGTGGCGCAAGGGCATGAGATGGATGAACCATCAGTTGTTTTGATTACAAGTCTGTATATGTTTATATTTGTTGAATGACTTGTAATGTATTCGTTTATTCTTATTGGTCTGTATCGGAACA
Organism: Lactuca serriola; assembly: GCF_051521515.1. Taxonomy (NCBI): domain Eukaryota; kingdom Viridiplantae; phylum Streptophyta; class Magnoliopsida; order Asterales; family Asteraceae; genus Lactuca; species Lactuca serriola. Next base: position 129,768,073 of record NC_136416.1, on the reverse strand, counting down.
TGACACCCTGAGTTTTGATTATAATGAAAATACATTTCTTTTATGAAATGCTTCGGTAAACATTGTTTTTTCATGTTTTGTTTTTGGGAACAAATTCCGCAACTCTTTCAAATCAAAAGGATTTACTCTGAAAATATTTTAAAAGCATAAATGAAAATCGGTCTTTTCTGGCCGAGATTTTGGGGATGTCACACTGCGGTGACCGCAGCAGACACGGCCGCCTGGAATGCAGTGGAGTCAACTTCGGGTGGGGTTGGTCCAGGGTTTCCGCGTGTAGGTCGGCGAGGCATCTTTCTGTCATGAAACGAAAAGATGTTGAGTGTTTGGGGTTTCTGTGAGGTTGTGATCCTACTAACTAGGTGCATGGTATGAACTTAAACACTTCTACCATTTAGCATACAATCATAGATTCTCAACACATAGCAATTTGTAATGTCATAATACAACACACAAAAGTTCACTAATATTATCCGCATTTAATACATGAAAATTTTGCTCGTAGGAGCATACATGAGTGACACTAGTTCGACAGCATAACGGCTCTATGAGTAGTGTGGTCACTTAAACATAGAGTCGGGGTACATAGCATAGTTCTTAATGACCTAGTAAGATAAGTCTATCCCTAACCGCGATGAGCTGTGTCCAGGGGTGGTGCCGAGGATGTAGATGCTCCTTGAAGATGAGCCACCAGTCGTTCTGCATCCTGGAGTCGAGACTCCCACCTCACCTGCCTCATGTGGAACTCTCGAAGGACATCACGTGTCTCCTGTTCCGCACGCTCGACCCTAGTCCACAACTGGCGTACCTGATCAGCAGTGCCCTGAGCAAGGTCGCCAGTGTTCCGTAATCGTCTGACCATGACCGGTAGGGCTCGGTCGGCTGGTCCTCCATCCCTCAGGTCAAAGAACTCGCGTGACATGCCGAACGGGGGCCGCTGTCCCTGCTGTCTGCTCCATCTCCAAAGATCAATACCCCAGGGGGGCGTAGGACCAGTGGGGCCTACCCGGTAAGAAGGCACCCTGATCGGGTAAGGGGGGTTGATGACTTCGGAATCCACGTCCGAATCACCCCCTTCACTGTCATCGGGTTCCTCCTCGAAGCTTCCTTCATCTTCTTCTTGTTCGGCAGGCTCGCCCTCGACTCCCGCCTCCGGTTCCCTGTCAGATTCCTCTTCGGGGTCTTCCTCAGGCTCGTCGTCTAACCATCCGTTATTCCCCTGATTAGGGAAGTAAGGATCTCCGGGGTGATGAAAACCAGCCATGCTGTCTGCGTGAGTATGTAAATATGCTAACATTATTCCTAGGATGCTACAACTATTGTACAGACTAAGCAGGTGTTCTCTTTTTGGTGATAAAGGGGTTTGTTTTTAGGTTCCCTAGCTATCGCGATCTCATCGGAACATGTGTTAGTTATACTTTGGAGAGAATGTAGTTCATCAGGCTACATCCACTCCTTGGTACCACTAAGAACAGTCCTAAATTAACCAAGATACTAGCATTATCTTGTTTGGTTCAGCGTTATGTTTCTTATTCCTAATGTAAGCAAGGGTGTTTTATTGTTGTGTTTTACTTGTTTTGTTCAGAGTTTTGTTAGTCCCTCTTTTGGTTTATAGTTGCATATCAATGTATGGTTAGATATGCTAGTTCACTATAAACAGAGCTCTGATACCAACCTGTCACACCCCCGAGCCAGACGGCGGAAACGTCCGAGGGCTATTGTGACTCAATTGAATACCATCACAATGAATATACATGAAACATAACATTATACATCACCAAGAATTGAAATATTACAACTGGTAGCGTTTACATTCAGTACATTGATCCATAATATTACATGCCCAAAAGTAAATTGTTCGATACTAATTAAACAAACAGCAAGATGTTACTGAGTACATTTTTCCTTTTCGATTTACCTGTTACCTGAGAATACAAGTATTTTGAAAAACATCAACATATAAAATGTTGGTGAGTTCATAAGTAATGTTTGAAATATAATGTTTTGTATTGTTTTGAAAACGACCAGAAAATCCGATATTTTCTGAAAAGAGCATAGTATAAAAAGTGTGAAGATCCGTAAGTATGCTTGTTTGTTTCTATAAATGTAAAAATACAATTTGTTAAACTTGGTATGCATCTCATAGGTGTATGAATTGGAAACCCTAGGAAAACCCGATGTTTTCCTAATACTTTGAATCAAGCGTTTTATATTTTGTTATTTCGTTGCGACGTGTGTATTCGTTGAGTCCCGGTGACATTGGATTAATTATAGATTGTGAATTGTTATAAACACACATTAATGAAAATGACTAGTTTACAACTATACAAACGATCCCTTAGGCGTCGTTCGCACTATTCACTTAATCCAATCACCCCGACTTCTCATAGCCCCACTACCGAGGAGGAAAAGAGGGTGAGAAGCCCCCGATATTTCCATAAGTCGTTCAAGGCTATCGTGAATGCGAAGGGCCCTTAGCCCGACTCGCATTGGTGAATTCTCGACTTCGCTAGCAGTACCAAAGGACACTTGGGGGCCAATAGCACAAAAGCCATTGAAAGTCCTTTTACACGGAATTAGGTCATATAAGACCCAAGTACATGTAAGCAAGTTTCCTTCGGGCCTAAAGATCATGTCATTGGGCTAGCTAGGCCCAACAAGCACGATTTGAAACTTTCGGGCCCAAAGATGGTGTATCGACGTCTGGTGTATTCCCCACGTGTGTATTGACTTCCCGAAATTTCCACATGTGTATTGAATTAGCGTCGTGTTATTAAGTTCAGATTCGTTATTGATTCGAGACCGAATCAGTTCGTTTGATAACGATTTTTGGTGTTGTAGGTGTATTATATTTCGTCGATAGTCGTGGTACTAGTATTCCATCCTAACAGATTTATTGTTTAAAATCACAGGAATTTTTCTTTTGCAGCCCCTCTCTTTGGGATAAATTTACAATTTTGGCCCGTTGCATAAAAGAATTTCCGTTTTAGTCCTTAAACCATTTTTCTTGACACTTTAATATCAAAACTTATTGAAAGGGTATTTTTTAGCTCAATTTATTTGAAAAACAGTTTTAGTCCCTCAAGATGAAGTTTTCTCGGCTGAAACCTCATTTTTCGCAATTTTTACGTTTTTGACCTAAAATAGAAATATTTTGCATCTTTAGTCCCTTTTGAATATGAAAAGCATTTTTGACCCTGGAAATGGACTTGGAGCACTAGTAGTCCTCTGTTTTACAGAAAAATATAGATTCGGCCCCTCTAGTTTGAAAATCTCGCAATTGGGGCCTTATTGGGCCGAAAGTGCATTTTTGGCCCATTAGGTTTAAAAATTTCCATTTTAGCCCATCAAAAGAGTAATTTTCAAGAAAATACATTTTTGAAACGGTTTTAACTCATCTCAACCATGAGAATTTGTATTTTGTCATTTTGGGCCCTTTAACTTTATATTTTTAACATTTAAAGTCCAAAAATGGGATTTTAGCCCAAAGGAGTTCATATTACCCAACTTGGTTATTTTTCTAGAGTTGATTTGTAGGAAATAATATGATTTATACTTATTTCATTCAACATAATGTAGATCTTAGTTTTGAGTTCCTTTTTTTTTGACTAGATTCAACACCATAATCACATAAGAACATGTAAATAAACATAGAAATCACACAAAGCATACATATACTCATAGATCTACACATTTGCTTGTATTCTCCCCCCACAAAACTTATAAAAACCGAAAAATAGGGGGTATGAAGCTTACCTTTGCTTGTTTTTTTCGTTTTAGAAGGAAGAAATGAAGAAAACTTGATCCTAGCAAGCCTCCTTGGAAGATCTCGAACTTAAGGAGTTTTCTAGGAGTATGATCACCAAAACTTGTTTAGAATAAGTGATCTTACATGAGAGAGGAGTTTTGTAACTTAGACATGTGAAAACTTACCAAAGGATGATGATTATCTTGTGAAATCCTCTTGAAACACAAGCAAAATTCCGAGATTTTTGGATGAAGAAGAAGGGATGAGTCTTGAGTGATTTAGAGAGAGTTTTGTGGTGAAGTGTGTGTGTTTGGGAGACTCTCGGCCAAAGGAAAAAGAGGGAGGGGGAAGAGAAGTGAGTGAAGTGATGTGTGCATGGAAACATGAGTTAGTGCATGGAGATCCAAGCAAATGAAAGTCAACCCTCTTCCATGTTGGGTTGTTGGGCCGAGAAGAGGAGAAAGGAAAGGAAGAATATTGGGCTTCTTATGTTTAAGCCCATATTATGACTTAATTATGTAATTTTTCGGCCCAAATAAATCAAGGAATGATTTTTATGATCCATTAGGGCTATATAAATTTGTTGTGACCCAATAAGGTCCATTAGGGTATTTTATTTCATTCTAGGCCCAATATGGCCCGAAATATTGAATTAAATGGAAATGGGTCCAATTAGAGTTCATTTAAGAGTTCTAAACCCATGATGGTCGAATTGGAAGCTTATTGGTCCATTGGGCCCAATAAGGAAGTCCTAGTCCAAAATAGACCTAAGCAAGAACTTTTAGGGTTTCCAATTGCTTATTGACCATTTGTAATACTTGTATGGTGTATTGGATTGAAATTTTGTTGTCATAGAGTAAGCATCATACATGCTCTTAAGTTTTTGATTCAACATTTTACTTGAGTGTTGTGATTACAAGACACAAATTTCTAGTTGTGACATCATTCCCCCTTTGGAGGGAATTTCGTCCCGAAATTCTGTTTGAAAGCTAGATTTGAGAATGCTAGAATAGGTGAGGGTACTTTTGCTTCATTTGGTCTTCGCGTTCCCACGTGAATTCTGGTTGTGACAAGACTGAAGGGAAATCTGTTTACAGAAGTCTTACTGGGTTCTAAGTTTTTTCACATGACAATGCAATTACTCGTACGCTTGGGCAGTTCTCCGTCCTGAAGTTCATATTAGAATTTATACCTGGTTTCACACTCACAATCTCGTGTATACGAGTCGTATATAATTAAGATTGAAAAGGTAGTTGAATAACTAATTCTTCTTTAAGCTCACATCCTATCGAGGAACAAGAAGTTAAAGTGGAATCATTGATTCTAAACCTGTTGAACCTTGATTATATATTACCCTTATGTATACATTCCTCGGTGATAGATCAACCGTATCAATCCTTGGATTGAACTTGACGTACTGCATGAGTGGTACTGCGGGGATTTCTTCAGAAAGAAAGGAACTATGAGGTACTCCATGCATGAGTACTTCGGTGTTCTGATATGACGGCTTGGCTATAACAATGTTTACTGGTAAAGAGATGTACTTAAGATGCTGGTATGGTGTGGATCAAATTGAATCGAGTCGTATGAAAATGTCGAAATCATACTGAAACTTAGACATTAATCCAACAGTAACAATCACCTATTCGATGTGCCGGTAAACCACACATGCTCCATCGAAATATGATAAACAATGTCACCCTTTGCCACCTTTGCTTAGAACCAATTAGTGTGCCGGTAAACCACACACGCTCCACTAACTTCTTAGCAAGGGTGCAAAGTGTAATTTCATGGGATTGCATCAATTCACTTTTCCTAAAGTAACTAGGATTGGGAATTTTGAAAAACATGTAGTTACTTTGTATTTCATATTATACTTTTAATGAGGAGATGCGGTTGCCCTATCCTACCCGTTCGGCTAACGACCTTCCACCGATCAAGCAAGCGGTAGGTGTGAGTGTACACCCATTAAACGCCATTTTATAGGCCGCAACCTTATACCCGCCTTATAGACCAGCTTCGTGAATGAGGCCTACTAACGGTAAGACTAGCATTTTAATTATACATATATATACATATTAATCTTGTAATATTATATTAGTATAGGGTTGAATTTTAAACTTGTAAAATTCTAGGGTTTGAAATTTAAATTGTCTAAATGAAACTTGTAATCAAAAAACATAAATTTCAAAACTTGAGGGCAAGTTTTAAACTTTTCAAAACATAGGGGATCAAATAACAAATAATTCAAATTAACCATTTAATCTCATAATTATCTTTATTTGATTTATTTAAGTGTTTCTTGCAAAACAATTTACCAATTTAATTAAAATAATTAATCAATTATTACATAAGGAAATTATTATTCAATCAATTGATAAATATCTTTAATTAGGTCAAGGATATACTCAAATATATATAAAAATCAGATTTATATTGACCCATTAAGATAAAGGCAAGCTTCCATAAGATAAACAACAAGAAATCCCGAAACTCGCTCTTTCTGACTCTCAAACTCGCCGAATACCACAATGGACTCGTCGAGTTGAGGCCTACTCCCCGAGTCCACTATGGAACTCACCGAGTTCATCAGGTAGAAGACAAAAAATCGAATTTTGCAATCAATAATCAAGCAACCAATGCATCAATTCAATAGAAACCAATCAAGGCTTTGATACCACTGATGGGTTTTTGCCATATGAACATTCCTATGTGCACATACAAACCCTAATGCTTGGATCTAGGTTTCTCTAATTGAACATGCATTGTATCCAAGACTTTTGAACAATAGATCTAGGTAATAACATAAGAAAAACAGATCTAGAAGATTACCTTAAGTTGCTTGCTTGAATCTTCTTGTCCTTGGAGCTTAGAGTCACAATTGTCACTCCTCTAATGGCTTACAAACACCAACTTAGCAAGAGGATGATTAGAGAGAGAGGGGAGGGGGCAAGAAGTCGGCTAGGGTTCTTCCAAAGGCAAGAGTGCCGATTTCCTTGACCCCATGGGTCTATTTATACTTGTGAGGCTCCTAGGGTTTCATCCTTAAACCCTAATTGGATAACTTAGGCCCTAAGCAATCCAATCTCCTTATGATAAGCCTTGGACGATTTCTAGGTCTATCTAAAGCCCCTAAAACCATCCACCCCTTATCCTTAAGGGATTATAGGCCAAAGTACAACTATCATACAATTGACAGTTTATGCCCTTTTATTGAATTAATCTCTTTAAGTCACCAAATTAATTCCTAATTAATTTATGACTTATATTAATCAAATAACAATATTATTATTCCTTATATTATTCTCATAATATATTAATAATATTTCTTCTCTCATTATAAATCATCTTGTCAAGTTGCTATGGTGAAGGCAACCCAAAAGGACCATGCACAATCGGGTCAAATACTTGCCTAATATAGTTGCAGCCTTAGACACTATTCCAACAGTCTCCCACTTGGATAAGTCTAGTAACTATATACACAAGTATAATCCGATTAGCAATCGTAGCTCTCAAAGATGCTGTCAAAATCTGATCTTATCACTCTTGTCCTTTAGATAAGGGATCGTACAGTCCTCTGTTTAAATATCATGCGGACAATTCTATGGAATCTATTGTCCAACAGTTGGTTTCTTGATCTCTGATTTATTCGACATAGAACTTAATCGAACACATCATTTCAGTTCTGACCGGGCCCGACACAAAAGTCAAATCTAATCATCGAGCGGCCGAGATATCGCTTTTACCCTCTTAGGATAAAAGTAACAGATAAACTTCGACTTATATGCATTTAATTATTCATTAATCAACTATACACGACAATGCGTTTTATATCATCAAGTTACTGATGCGGTTTCGCATTATCAATGTACAACCAATTAACAAATAACAAACCATATATCTAGGTTTTAAGACCATATGATATTATCGTCCTGCGATCACCCTTCTTATCATATTCCATAAGGTGATTCCAGCAAGCGCGGGTTCGTTCCAATGCTCAAAACTAGTTCATAAGCACTCATGAACGTTGCAGCAAACTTTTGCTATGTCTAATACCATTTAGACAATCTACACACCAATTCATGACAATCTTCATTCATACCTACTTCCAACATATTAACGATTGTGGATTGTTTGAATAATTCGATTATTCTTAATAAACTCAATTACTCTGGAAGTCAAAACATGCAAAGTGAAACAATAGCTAAACAATTAACATAAGACAGTAACATTACTCATAAATAATACTCCTTTATCTAATCATCAAATGTTAATTACATTTATCTATTACATGTTTCTAATACTATCTAATCTATACTAATATCATCTTTCAGCCCAATACTCCTAGCATGCTGCAAGTGTTTACCCCTGCTCAGTCCCTTCATAAGCGGATCTACTGGGTTATCTTCTGATGATATCCTCTTAACCACGAGTTGTCCTTCTTCTACTCGATGTCTAATAAAGTGATATTTTCTGTCGATATGTCGAGATCTACCATGATCCCTCAGTTCCTTGGTCAAGGCAACCGCTCCTTCATTATCACATAAAATTTCCATGGTCTCCTTTATGGCAGGTACAACTCTAAGATCACCGATGAAGTTCTTCAACCATATTGCATCCTTCGACGCTTCGCTCGCTGCAATGTACTCTGATTCGCACGATGAATCAGCTACGATTTCCTGTTTGGAACTTTTCCAAGTCACTGCTCCTCCATTCAGGGTAAAGACCCAGCCCGACTTCGAACGGTAGTTGTCCCTGTCGGTCTGAAAGCTGGCGTCACTATACCCTCGCACCTTCAAGTCATCACTCCCCCCGAGGACTAAAAACCATTCTTTGGGCCTCCGAAGGTACTTAAGGATATTCTTAACCGCAATCCAATGGGCTCTGCCAGGGTTCCCTTGATATCTACTAACCATGCTCAAAGCAAAGGCTACATCAGGGTGAGTACAAGTCATAGCGTACATGATTGAGCCAACTGCGGAAGCGTATGAGACTCGGCTCATTTCTGCTATTTCAGCTTCGGTACTCGGACTTTGAGTCTTACTCAACTTGGCATTACTTTGTATCGGTAATTCTCCTTTCTTCGAGTTTTCCATACTAAAACGTTTCAGTACTTTATCTAAGTGTTCTGACTAAGTCCTATTAGTCTCTTACTTCGTTCTCTCACTATCCTTATTCCCAGAATATAGCAAGCCTCTCCGAGGTCCTTCATAGCGAAGCACTTCCCGAGCCAGGACTTGGCCTCCTGCAGTGTCGGGACGTCGTTTCCTATGAGTAGTATGTCATCGACATACAGAACGAGGAAGCTTACTATACTCCCACTGGCTTTGACATATACACATGATTCATCTTCGCTTCGTACAAATCCAAACTCTTTGACTTTCTCATCAAAGCAAAGATTCCATCTGCAAGACGCTTGCTTAAGTCCATAAATGGACTTCTCAAGCTTACACACTCTATTTGGATGCTTCGGATGAACAAAACCCTCTGGCTGAGCCATGTAAACATCCTCAGCCAACTTCCCATTAAGGAAAGCGGTCTTGACATCCATTTGCCAAATCTCATAATCATGAAATGCGGCAATTGCTAGCATCACTCTAATAGATTTTATCTTTGCAACTGGTGAGAAGGTCTCATCATAGTCAACTCCGGGAGTTTGAGTAAAGCTCTTCGCAACCAATCACGCCTTATATGTGTGTACGTTTCCATCCACGTCGGTCTTCTTCTTGAAGATCCATTTCCACCCAACGGTCTCACGTCCGGGCACATTATCAACCAAATTCCAAACTTGGTTGTCATACATGAACGGCAGAAACATTTGAGGGCGGATGACTTCATGTGGTAGCGTAACAAATGAATACATAGTAAAGAAAGCAATACAACCATCATATATATAATTGAAAGTTTACTTTTGTCAAAAGTTACATGTTCAAAACCAATTACAATATGATGTCAAAATACGAGATTAAACTGGCGCCGCAACATCCCTTCATCAAAAGCAAAACGAATACCTGAAATTTACTGATTTCCTGGGACATACAAGTAATTTTGAAAGAGTAGATCAGCATTTAAGCTGGTGAGTTTCATAAGTATTTAAATGACAATGTTTGAATGAAATGAAATGTTTTGTCTTTGTTTGTTTGTGTTTAGAAAATCCTATATTTTCTACTAGTATAAAAGTAGCCTTCACTCAAGACCAATGTTTGTTTCTAAAATGTATGTAAGTGTAAAATAACCAATGAGTTTGAAAACCTTGTAAATCAATGCATTTTTAATACCCCTTGTGAGTTTTATAACCATACTATTGACTCGGAATGCCTATACACAACGTTCTTCAGGCGTTGGAATGTTATGATGTTTGTCACCCCAAACGGTGGACTGCAGCTAACAGTCAGGGCGCGGGTTGTCAAGCCCGTATAGATCTATACACAAACACCATGCTCCCCCTCCAAGGGATTCTGGTATATAATACAGGACTTGAAATGTGTACTCGAACGTACATGAAGTTAGTGTCTCACAAAACCGTGGTATAAAAACAGATCTACTTGTTAAAATGTTACGTTTGTTCTTGTATACGAAAGTGACTTCTTGAAATTCATGTTTCTAGTACATAAGAGTTAGAAATTTCTTCGTAAAAGTATACCTATTATAGTTTTCTAAAAGTGTGTCTCGTTTGTTTAGAAATACCTAGAAAAGGAATCATTTGTTATGAAAGCATAGATTTTTGGAGTAGAGTCTAAGATAGACAAGTATACATATAATCTAAGAAAAGTTTAGTTTATACATGCATTACATGTAACATCCCGAAATAGCGAGAGTAGAGTTGAAGGGCCAAAAATGTTATTTGGGAAAGGGTGACTCGGCGAGTCCATGGCTGGACTCGGCGAGTAGAGTCGCGGCTTGACCGCGTGTTAAGTAGCCGACTCGGCGAGTCGATGAGATGGACTCAGCGAGTAGGCGCTGGGTGGAGAAAACCCTAATTCTCGGGGTGGATCCCTATATAAGGAACATTATGTTCCTTCCCCAGCCTCTTTACTTCCCTCTTGAGTTCTAGAAACCCTAAATAGCAGAGGAGCTCCATGGTTGAGTGGATTGAAGCTTGGAGAAGTAATCATTGAAGTAATTTTGTGGGAATTGAAGGCTTGGGGCAAGGGGCTTTGCTTGGAATCAACTTCATTGCAGTTGGGGGCGTCCATTGGAGGTAATATCTCGTTCTTGGTCTGATTGAATGTTGTTTCTTCATTTTGGGGTTTGTGGGATGTTGCCTTTGGATGTAATTGGAAGTCTAGAGGGTAGATCTGAGGTTGCTACCTCAGATCTGGAGTAGAGGAGAATCAGAGAGCATGAAAGTACCTGTGTTGGATTGTTTAGTGAAGCTTGCAAGTCCCAAACCCTAGTTATGAGTGAAAATGGCCTAGATCTCTATGGATTCACGTAAAGATTGCCACTTTACGTGATGGATGAATTGTAGGAGGCTAGATCTATGTTTTGGATCAATTGCATGGTCGGGAATGCTTCTGTATGGATTCAGATCGGTGGTACTCGGCGAGTCACATGGGTGAACTCGATGAGTTGCTTGAAGATGAGCTGGGACTCGACGAGTTGGAAGAACAACTCGGCGAGTCGGATGAAGATGGCTTGGAACTCGGCGAGTTTTATGAACAAATCGGCGAGTAGGTTGAAGATAGCCATAGACTCGGCGAGTCTGTTCTTAAACTCGGCGAGTCTTGTCGAAGAGTCCCGATATTCTCTGGTTGAGTCGAGAATCGGTGAGTCAAGGGATGACTCGGTGAGTTGAGGGCGAGTGGACTCAGAGTTGTTGAACTCGGCGAGTCTCGGGGTAACTCGGCGAGTTAGATCGCGGATCGAGTGAAGTTCTGGGTATGGGGACTCGGCGAGTCATCGGGTTGACTCGGCGAGTAGGGTCAGTCAGGGGTTGACTTTGACCTTGTCTTTGACCAAGGGTTGACCAGTGGTTCCAGGGGTATTTTGGTAATTGTTGATTATTGTTGAGTTCAGTGCATTGGTGGCTGTCCAGAGGTGGAGACCGTATCAGTGATTGGAGCAGCTTGAGCTATCTGTTCAGTCGGCAGTTTCGAGGTGAGTTATCCTCACTATATCGTTAGGGTTTATGGCACCAAGGCCAACCTTTTTATCGGATGGAAGTCCGGGTAGTTGTCAGTTGTTATGATATGGGCCGGAAGGCGTTATATGTTGCAGGCCGGAAGGCATTACATGTTGTGGGCCGGAAGGCATTGCTATGTGGACTGGAAGGTCATGGCCTGGAAAGGCGTATGTGTGCATTTAGTATGTTGACTGATTCGTAGGGTGATGTTATGCTAGTGACCGGCTAGGTCGGTATCTTGAATAGAGTAATGTTATGTTATGTGGTCTGTTGACCGATTGCTGACTGTGAACTGTTATATGATTATGTGTTATGCGTATGATTGCTAGACCTAGGGTGTGACCCGGTATGTAGGGTCGTTCTATGTTTTGTTATGATATGTATGCTTGTTATGCGGTGGGCCGGAAGGCAATATGTTATGGGCCGGAAGGCAATATGTTATGGGCCGGAAGGCAATATGATATGGGCCGGAAGGCGATATGTTTTGGACCGGAAGGTCGTGGCCTGGAAAGGCGTATATGTGGTTGGTATTTTGGGGGTATCTCACTAAGCTTTCGGGCTTACAGTTGTGGTTTTATGTTTTCAGGTTCTCAGGAGTCTGTGGCAAGGCAAAGGCGTGATCGTACCGTTCTTCGCGTTGGTGTTTTATGATATGAACCTGGGAAAATACTCTGTTAAATAATGTATTGAAAACCTTTTTGTAACAACGTTATTAAAATGGGTGGTTTTTGAAAAGTTTTAATTGTTTTGAAATTTTGGTTGTTACATTACAACAATGTATATTTCAAAAGATAGAATGCTATTTTAACATATTTTATATATATGAAAGTTCCTTATAAAGTTTTTAAATCGCATGTGATTTGGATATATAAAAGCATATAAAAGAGTTCTTTATGTAACACACGATAATACTCGTGTGTTTTACTTGTAATCCCCCCCTTGAAAGCATATAAAAGAATTTATAGAATATTTAAAAGGTAAATTAAGGGGTATGAACTCACTTGAAAGTTTGGAGATAGCGAGATGGAAAACCGGGCAGAGTTTCGTCTCGGGAAACGGATTTTTCTCGGGATTCTTGGGAATCTCGGGAGTAAAATCGACCCTCGGGACTTGAGCAAAAAGACCAGAGCTTCGGGTTTGAACGGGCACGGAAAACGAGGCATGATCGTGAGAGAAAGGAGAGAAATGAGCATTTTTCTCGGAAGCCCTCGCATGCTATTTGTAGGAGGGTCTGAGAAGCCTCGTACGCGGGGCGTACGCTCGTACGCAGCGCGTACGCGTACGTCATGCATGACCGAGGCCTCGACTGCCTCGGCTTCGGATGGGACGGATCAGTCTGGCGGGTCGGATGGGACGGCGGGTCGGACGGGTCGGTAGCCTCGCATAGGGCGACGTGGACGATCCGAGGCCAAGTCCCTCGGGTACGCAAGGCGTACAGGGGTACGCAGCGCGTACCTCGGATGAGGACGCTGACTCCTCTTCGGATAATGCTTGAATTTTGAATTAAATAAATATATAATTTATTTAATAAACTTCAAAAATTCATATCTTCTTCATATGAACTCCGTTTTCGATGGTCTTTATATCCACGCGTAGGTGAGACTACGCTCTACAACTTTCGTTTAGACTCCGTTGGCAAATTCTGAAATTATTTTTATTATTTATTTTATAACTCATCGTGTTTAAGGAATTTCTTCAAAAATTTATAACTTCTTTATAACTTCTTTATACGAAGTCGGATTTGGGCGTTCTTTTTATGTACAATCATGGTTTAAAGACATTTAAATATAGAAGGAATTTAAATAGAACTATTTGGACATTTTATTATGAAAGTTAATTTTATTAACTCAAAAGTGGTTACAATACTTGACCTTTTAGGTCATTACAAAGAGTTGAAATATCGGGTTGTCACATCATCCCCCCGTTAGAGAGAATTTCGTCCCGAAATTTAAAGTAGTAAAGATACTAGTGAACATGAAAGAGATGAGGGTACTTTTGTTTCATCTTATCTTCGCGTTCCCATGTGAATTCAGGTCCCCGCTTGGCATTCCAGCGAACCTTCACGATGGGTATGCGACTTTGTTTTGTTTGTTTGACCTCTCGGTCCATGATTTCTACTGGTTCTTCCACAAAGTTGAGGCTCTCGTTGATCTCGATCTCGTCGAGTGGAATAACAAGAGTCTCATCGGACAGACACTTTTTCAAGTTTGAGACGTGGAAGGTTGGATGGATGTTACTAAGTTCGCGCGGTAGGTTAAGCTTGTAAGCCACAGGGCCGATTCTGGCAAGAATCTCGAAAGGCCCTATGTATCTTGGATTTAGTTTCCCACGCTTTCCAAAGTGTATTAAACCCTTCCATGGTGAGACCTTTAATAAGACGTGGTCTCCTACCTGGAATTCCAAAGGTTTCCTCCTTTGGTCAGCGTAGCTTTTCTGTCGGTCTCTAGAGGCTTTCAATCGTTCACGAATCTGAACGATCTTCTCTGTCGTTTCTCGTATGATTTCTGGACCGGTGAGAGTGCTTTCAGGAACTCTTCCTCTAGCTAATTGGGTATCGCCAACTTCAGTCCAGCACAGAGGGGATCTGCACTTTCGACCATAGAGGGCTTCAAACGGGGCAACCTTTATGCTTGTGTGATAACTATTGTTGTATGAAAATTCGACAAGAGGTAAATGGATATCCCATGCCTTTCCAAAGTCAATCACACAGGCTCTCAGCATATCTTCTAAAGTTTGTATCGTCCTCTCACTTTGCCCGTCTGTTTGTGGGTGGTAAGCTGTACTCATGTCAAGCCTAGGCTCCAGGGAAGTTTGTAGTGACTGCCAAAATCTTGAAGTGAATCTACTATCTCTATCGGAGATAATGGATATCGGAACACCATGCAGTCGCACTACTTCCCTTAAGTAAGTTCTTGTAAGCTTTTCCATTTTGTCAGTCTCCTTGATGGGTAGGAAATGCGTGGATTTGGTCAATCTGTCGACAATGACCCATATGGTATCGGGTCCACTTGTCGTCTTGGGTAACTTGGTTATGAAGTCCATAGTAATCCGCTCCCATTTCCATTCTGGTATCTCAGGTTGTTGTAGTAATCCTGACGGTTTCTGATACTCGACCTTAACCTTAGCGCAAGTAAGACATTTACTCACGAAGGTAGCAATTTCTGCTTTCATGTTAGGCCACCAGTACAGTTTCTTAAGATCCAGATACATTTTATCTGAACCCGGGTGAACGGAATACCTTGAGTTGTGAGCTTCGGTCATGACTACGTTTCTGAAACCACCATGTTTCAGGGTCTAGATTCGGTCCATGAGATAGTAGGCTCCGCCACCCTTGACTTCTAGATTCTTTTCCATTCCTCGCAGGGATTCACCCGCCACATTTTCAGGTTGCAAAGCTTCCATTTGTGCCTCCTTAATTTGTGTGGATAAGTGGGAATGGATGGTCATAGTCAGAGATTTGACCCTCCGACCAGTGTATTCCTTTCGACTGAGGGCGTCAGCTACTACGTTGGCCTTGCCAGGATGATAACAAATTTCGCATTCGTAGTCATTTAGTAACTCAACCCATCGTCGTTGTCGCATGTTGAGTTCCTTCTGATCGAAAATGTGTTGAAGGCTCTTGTGATCGGTGAAAATAGTACTCTTTGTTCCGTATAAGTAGTGTCTCCAAATCTTCAGAGCAAATACCACTGCTCCTAACTCAAGATCGTGTGTCGTATAGTTTACTTCGTGTGTCTTAAGCTGTCGGGAGGCATAAGCAATAACCTTCCCTCTCTGCATAAGAACACAACCAAGTCCTTGATTCGACGCATCGCAATACACTACGAAGTCTTCTATCCCTTCGGGGAGGGATAGTATCGGTGCGGTGCACAAGGCCTGCTTTAGTGTCTGGAATGCCTTCTCTTGTTTCGCTTCCCAGTCAAAGGCCACGCCTTTCTGGGTTAATGTAGTAAGAGGTTTCGCAATGCTAGAGAAGTTCTTTATGAATCTGCGATAGTAGCCAGCGAGATCTAGAAATTGACGAATTTCTGTAGGTGTCTTTAGTGCTGACCAGTTCTCAATGGCCTTAATTTTGGAGGGGTCCACGTGTATACCTTTCTCGCTAACAACGTGGCCTAAAAATTCGACTCTTCGAATCCAAAATTCGCATTTAGAGAACTTCGCATAGAGTTTCTCCGTTTGCAGTGTTTCTAGGACTTTTCGTAGGTGCTGACTATGCTCTTCCTCACTTCGGGAGTAGACAAGTATATCATCGATAAAGACGATGACGAACTGATCCAAGTAAGGACGACATACCCTATTCATTAGGTCCATAAATACTGCTGGTGCATTGGTTAATCCGAACGGCATCACTACAAATTCGTAGTGTCCATAACGAGTTCGGAAAGCTGTCTTTGGAATGCCCCCTTCTAGAACTCGTAATTGGTGATATCCGGATCGTAGGTCTATCTTTGAGAAGTAGTTCGCTCCCTGAAGTTGATCGAATAGGTCGTCGATACGGGGTAGAGGATAACGGTTCTTGACAGTAAGTTTGTTCATCTCTCTGTAGTCGATGCACATACAGAACGATCCGTCTTTCTTCTTTACAAACAAGACCGATGCTCCCCAAGGTGAGAAACTTGGTCTTATGAATCCTTTTTGAAGGAGTTCATTAAGTTGACTGGAAAGTTCCTGCATCTTCGCTGGTGCGAGACGGCAAGGCGACTTCGCTACTGGGGTAGCTCCTGGAACTAAGTCGATTCTGAACTCGACTTGGCGTTGCGGTGCTAATCCTGGTAGTTCTTCTGGAAAGATATCGGGAAAGTCGCGTACTACCGAGATGCTCTTGATGTCCTTCAGTTCTTGACTTGTATCAATGATGTGCGCTAGGAATGCTCGACAATCCTTCCGCAAGCACTTTCGAGCTTGGATGCACGAAATGATGCGAAGGTTTGTACTAGATTTGCCGCCGTAGATAACTAATGTTTTGTTGTTAGGGAGATTAAGACGGACTGCTTTCTCAAAGCACATGATGTCGGCGCGAAGAAGACTCAACCAATCCATGCCGACTATGACGTCGAAACTTTTAATTTGGACCGGCATGAGATTGATTGGGAAAGAATGGCCGTCTAAAGTTAACGTACAACCCATGTATATGCAGTTAGTGTTTTCGGTTTTTCCATTGGCCATCTCTACAGTGAATGGTTTTTCTAACTTGCTAGGTTTAGGTTTAAGTAAATGAATAAAGTTTTGACTCACGAAGCTTCTCTCCGCTCCACTATCGAATAATATGCATGCATATGAATTATCGAGAAGGAACGTACCAGCAACTATAGTTGGGTCAGCTACAGCTTCGTCGTGGCCTATTGCCAAAACTCATCCCACACCTCCGATGCCTGCTGCCTTAGGACAGTTCCTCTTGTAGTGGCCCACCTCGCCACAACCGTAGCAAGTCTGTCCTACACCCGCACCGGGAACTTGAGTGATCGGCTTTGCGGGGTCCTTGCAGAAACGGGCTGTGTGTCCTTTCCTGTTGCAGTTGGCGCACTGCATTTCCCGACAAGGTCCATGGTGGTGGTAATTGCATTTGGTGCACTTTGGGAGGTTACCTATATGAGGCTTTGTTGGGTAGGTATTTGTAGGAGCTGTAGTAGGTACAATGGCAGCATTCACTGAAACCAGTTGTTTCTTTGCGGATTCTTGGGAAGACCCACCCTTCCCTTTATTCCACACTCTCTTCCTGCTATTGTGGTTGTTGTTGTTGTTGTTGTTGTTGTTGTTGTTGTAGTTGTTGTTGTTGTTTCCTTTCTGTGGTTCTGGTGTAGAAATGGTTGAGTTCTGATGACCTCCGTAGTCAATCAGAGATTGTGCCAGTTCTTTAGCACTTTCAAAGGTGTCAGGTTTGGAAGCTAACACGCTTGATCGTATTTGGGGCGTCAGTCCCCAGATGTACCTTTCTATTTTCTTGCTCTCGGGAGCAATCATATCTGGACAAAGGATTGCCAGCTCGCAGAATCTGTTTGTATAAGTAGCGATGTCGGTACCAACCATTCCAAGAGTCCATAGTTCGTGTTCGAGCTTTTGAATCTCTCCCCATGGGCAATATTCTCTCATCATCATGGCATTCAGGCTCTCCTAGCTTATGGAGTTTGCCACGATTAGGGTAAGTACTTTAACGTGGCCATTCCACCAAGTTAAAGCTTTATCAATAAGGGTGAAAGTTGCAAATTTGACTTTGCTGTGCTCGGGACAGGAGCAGATTTCAAAGACTGCCTCCGTCCTTTCAATCCACTACCTCAGGGCCATCACACCACCAGTTCCATAAAACATCCGGGGCTTGGCATTGGTGAAGTCCTTATAGGTGCATTCTCGAGGTGGTCCATGACTCTCGCCATGGTTGGATAGGTGTGTGCCAGATCCCGAGCCATTAGTACTCGAGTTATTGATATGTGACATGGCAGCTGCCACCACTGCGGTGACTGCTGCTTGAAACATTACAACATCAAATTGAGGTGGTGGAGGTGGTGGTGGTACAGGTGCTTCCTCACCGTTGTTTCGCCTTGGATTCCTACGCGGAGGCATCCTTCAACTATAGGTTGAAAAGACAAGGATAAGAATTTCATAGAATAGAAAATGTATGTGTCTCATGAACTAAATCGCTATAGTTCAACAACAGATGATAGTATGAGTCTTAAAATAGAAGAATGAAAGTTATTTGTAAGACTGAAGGTATGAAACAAGTATTTGGTTTCACAAAGACCTCTCAAGGTTTGAACGAAATACTTAACATAGTAGTAATAGTGTCACTTATATTAATATAAAAGTTGTTACAACGATTATAAAAATTTGACCCCTATAAGGGTCTCCGATTACAAAGTTCGAGAAATTTAAAGACTTTTAGCCGATGTCCGAAGCTATAACAAAATTTGAGTCTTTGACAAGCACTACTTGCGACGTAGGTTGCGCTTGGAGCTTGACTCCGCATCTGATTGCTTCGACTCCATTAGACACCTATCAAAAGCGGCTTGTTGTTCCCTCAGTTCAGCGAGGGCTGCAATCATTTGCGCTTGAAATGCTTCGGTTTGGAGTTGAGCATTGTCTTGTATCTTGTCCAGCCTACGGATGTCAGAAGTGTGAACCTGCACTTCCACGTTGACATCCCGGAGTCGACTAGCTTGAACTCCAGACTGATAGGACTGATTGGCTAACTTACCCACCATTACCGGGAGTACTCGATCAGCCGAACCTCCGCCGCGGACATCATAGAAGTCCCGGCACATGTCGTAGGGAGGGCGTAGGTTTTGCTGTTGGCTCCAATGGTGGAGGTGACTTCCCCAGACGGGAGTCGGTCCTTGAAAGTTCCTTACGAAGACCGGAGGTTGAATGGGTGGTGGATCGATAACTTCCGGCTCTGAGTCGGTACCGGAGTCATCACCCACTTCTATGGGTTCCTCGTCCTCTTCGGGATCATCTTCGATCCATCCTCCGTTGCCTTGGTTGGGAAAGTAGGGGTCGCCAGGGTGGTGAAATCCAGCCATTTGATTGTACGAGAAATAGGGTTATAAGAATGGAATAAAGTTGAATCATGCAAAACATGTAAGTTAAACTAGTTTAGATAGCAAATACTCCTATAGTATTTAAATTCTTGTGTTTGATTCTAGTAATGGTTTGGTAAGTTTTGACTTGTTGCTTGCTACGATCATTCCTCGATATACGTTGGTCCAATCTCGGGCAAATATAGTTGATCACGCTATATTTGTCCAAAATCTGATTACATATATCGAGTCTCAATCGTAGTGTCAACTTGTCTAAATACTTGTATAGTTGGATAACATGAAAATAATTTGTGGTATGCATGTAATTGTAATAAATGAACTATCAATTTAAGTTGAACGCAATGCTACTTAAGCGTAAAAAGAAAATTTGTTTTGTCAGAGAGTATTAGTCCCTTAAGCATTTATAGTTTGTATATCTTATGTGGTTCGATATACTTAGTTCACTATAAACATTGCTCTAATACCAATCTGTCACACCCCCAAACCTGAACGGCGGAAACGTTCGGGGGCGGATGACTTCATGTGGTAGCGTAACAAATGAATACATAGTAAAGAAAGCAATACAACCATCATATATATAATTGAAAGTTTACATTTGTCAAAAGTTACATGTTCAAAACCAATTACAATATGATGTCAAAATACGAGATTAAACTGGCGCCGCAACATCCCTTCATCAAAAGCAAAACGAATACCTGAAATTTACTGATTTCCTGGGACATACAAGTAATTTTGAAAGAGTAGATCAGCATTTAAGCTGGTGAGTTTCATAAGTATTTAAATGACAATGTTTGAATGAAATGAAATGTTTTGTCTTTGTTTGTTTGTGTTTAGAAAATCCTATATTTTCTACTAGTATAAAAGTAGCCTTCACTCAAGACCAATGTTTGTTTCTAAAATGTATGTAAGTGTAAAATAACCAATGAGTTTGAAAACCTTGTAAATCAATGCATTTTTAATACCCCTTGTGAGTTTTATAACCATACTATTGACTCGGAATGCCTATACACAACGTTCTTCAGGCGTTGGAATGTTATGACGTTTGTCACCCCAAACGGTGGACTGCAGCTAACAGTCAGGGCGCGGGTTGTCAAGCCCGTATAGATCTATACACAAACACCATGCTCCCCCTCCAAGGGATTCTGGTATATAATACAGGACTTGAAATGTGTACTCGAACGTACATGAAGTTAGTGTCTCACAAAACCGTGGTATAAAAACAGATCTACTTGTTAAAATGTTACGTTTGTTCATGTATACGAAAGTGACTTCTTGAAATTCATGTTTCTAGTACATAAGAGTAAGAAATTTCTTCGTAAAACTATACCTATTATAGTTTTCTAAAAGTGTGTCTTGTTTGTTTAGAAATACCTAGAAAAGGAATCATTTGTTATGAAAGCATAGATTTTTGGAGTAGAGTCTAAGATAGACAAGTATACATATAATCTAAGAAAAGTTTAGTTTATACATGCATTACAACAATGTATATTTCAAAAGATAGAATGCTATTTTAACATATTTTATATATATGAAAGTTCCTTATAAAGTTTGTAAATCGCATGTGATTTGGATATATAAAAGCATATAAAAGAGTTCTTTATGTAACACACGATAATACTCGTGTGTTTTACTTGTAATCCCCCCCTTGAAAGCATATAAAAGAATTTATAGAATATTTAAAAGGTAAATTAAGGGGTATGAACTCACTTGAAAGTTTGGAGATAGCGAGATGGAAAACCGGGCAGAGTTTCGTCTAGGGAAACGGATTTTTCTCGGGATTCTCGGGAATCTCGGGAGTAAAATCGACCCTCGGGACTTGAGCAAAAAGACCAGAGCTTCGGGTTTGAACGGGCACGGAAAACGAGGCAAGATCGTGAGAGAAAGGAGAGAAATGAGCATTTTTCTCGGAAGCCCTCGCATGCTATTTATAGGAGGGTCTGAGAAGCCTCGTACGCGGGGCGTATGCTCGTACGCAGCGCGTACACGTATGTCATGCATGACCGAAGCCTCGACTGCCTCGGCTTCGGATGGGACGGATCAGTTTGGCGGGTCGGATGGGACGGCGGGTCGGACGGGTCGGTAGCCTCGCATAGGGCGACGTGGACGATCCGAGGCCAAGTCCCTCGGGTACGCAGGGCGTACAGGGGTACGCAGCGCGTACCTCGGATGACGACGCTGACTCCTCTTCGGATAATGCTTGAATTTGGAATTAAATAAATATATAATTTATTTAATAAACTTCAAAAATTCAAATCTTCTTCATACGAACTCCGTTTTCGATGGTCTTTATATCCACGCGTAGGTGAGACTACGCTCTACAACTTTCGTTTAGACTCCGTTGGCAAATTCCGAAATTATTTTTATTATTTATTTTATAACTCATCGTGTTTAAGGAATTTCTTCAAAAATTCATAACTTCTTTATCTGACTTTGGTTTTTGCCAGACTTTTTACCATTGAAATACCATTGTCGAGACCTTCGATTCTTGTTTAGGTCATTCCGGCCAAAAGTCACTCGATCTCTGATTCGAGTTTTTAGCTGTTTGTTGCTAAGCTGAACTTGGAAAAATCATAACCTCAATATACGAAGTCGGATTTAGGCGTTCTTTTTACATACGATAATGGTTTAAAGACATTTAAATATAGAAGGAATTTAAATAGAACTATTTGGACATTTTATTATGAAAGTTAATTTTATTAACTCAAAAGTGGTTACAATACTTGACCTTTTAGGTCATTACAAAGAGTTGAAATATCGGGTTGTCACAAACTCTAACTCTTTCGGAACGTCTAAGAGGTAATGACTCGTCAATCGGTTCAACCGGAGTTTCCTCCTCGGGTTGATCGCCAGCGGTAGAGTTTCCTTCATCAATCGACTCTTGAATCTTTTCAAGCTCGATTTGACTCCCACTGTCTCCTTGGCTTATGAGTTCTCGCTCTTGGAAAACTCCTCTCCTCGCAACGAAGAAAACATTATCCTTCGGTCTATAGAAGAGATATCCAAATGATTTCTGCGGGTAGCCGATGAAAATACATCGCTCACTACGAGGTTCGAGTTTGTCGTGAGTATCTCATCTCACGAAAGCCTCACAACCCCAAACCTTGATATGTGCTAACGAGGGAGCTTTCCCTGTCCACATCTCGTGAGGTGTTTTGGCAACCTTCTTAGTAGGGACTCAGTTAAGGATATGGGCGGCAGTCTCTAAGGCATACCCCCAGAATGAGATAGGTAGTGAAGCACGACTCATCATAGAGTGGACCATGTCTAACAAGGTTCGATTACGCCTTTCTGCCACACCATTCAACTGTGGTGTCCTAGGTGGCGTCAATTGTGAAACTATTCCACACTCTTTGAGATAGTCGTGGAACTCAAGACTTAGGTACTCTCCTCCTCGATCGGATCGAAGCATCTTGATTTTCCTGCCCAATTGATTCTCCACTTCATTCTTGAACTCTTTGAACTTTTCAAATGTTTCTGACTTTTGCTTGATTAAGTAGATATACCCATATCTACTATAGTCATCGGTAAAAGTCACATAGAAGCGGTTCCCATCCTTCGTGGTTGATCTAAAGGGTCCACATACATCGGTATGTATGAGGTCCAATAAACCCTCACCCCTTTCACATGTGCTAGTAAAGGGTGACTTGGTTATCTTTCCAAGTAAACAAGACTCGCATGTGTCATCTTCCCTAAGGTCGAATGACTCCAACACTCCATACTTTTGGAGTTGGGCTATGCGCTTCTTGTTGACATGTCCAAGACGACAATGCCATAAGGATGCTTCATCCATACTATTGGAAGAATCCATGCACAAAATATCATTTCCTAGGTTATCTACAATCATAACAGTTTCATAAATTCCATTACATGGCATTGCTTCAAAATATAAGACACCATTTAGATAAGCATAAATTGAACCATTCTCATTATTAAAAGAAAATCTAAATCCTTGTCTAAACAAACCATGAAACGAAATGTTGTTTCTTGCCATTTCTGGCGAGTAGCAACAATTATTCAAATCTAAACATAAACCATTACTAAGCACTAAAGAATACACTCCAATCTAGGTCACAGGCAACGATCTTCTGTTTCCCATGATTAGATTTATTCTTCCAAGCTCCAGATCCCTATTTCTTCTTAGTCCCTGCAATTCAAAACAAATGTGGTAACCACACCCGGTATCTAGGACCCAAGAAATAGCATGGGATGAATCATTAGATTTAATTGTGTATATACCTGTGAAAGACGGCTTGATCTTTCCTTCCCTGATGGCTTGCAGGTATTCTGGGCAGCTTCTCTTCCAATGCCCTATTTTGTGGCAATGGTGGCACTCTACCTCCTTTGGGTTAGGGTTGGGCTTAGCATGATCAACTTTGGTCCCACTAGAAGAGGAACCATCTCGGGACTTTCCCTTGCGGTAGCTCTTAGACGGAGCCTTCCACTTCTTACCTCTACCTTGCCCAATTTCCAAAACTGGAGCAGTTGGTGGATTGGGAGTTGGTGCAACAGACTTGTCCTTGAGGTTGCTCTCAGCAACCCTTAGGAGACATTGGAGCTTACTTAGGGTGACCTCCTCCTTGTTCATGTGGTAGGTCGTCCTAAATTGACTGTAACACGGAGGCAAGGAGTGAAGCACCATGTCGATAGCCAAGTCTTCCCCAAAGTCAACATTCAACTTGCGAAGACGATCGACATACCTTTGCATCTTTTGCAGGTGCACGGTTAGAGATTCTCCATGACCCATTTTAGCGGAGATCATGTTAGTGAAGATCTCGTATGCCTCGCGTTTTGATGGTATCTCTCCAATAAGTCTTGGTGCATTTCATACGGATACATGTCCTCGTAGGAATTTTGGAATTCGGCGTTCATTGTGGCTATCATGATGCAATGAACCTTCGTCGCATCACGTTCATGAGTCTCAGAAGCAGTCATTTCAGCCGAAGTAGCGATTTTTGGATTGATCTTCTCGAGCTTCTCATCGAGGACATACTCCTTGTTCTCGTAGCGAGCAATCGTGCGAATGTATCTTATCCATTTGCTAAAGTTCGTTCCATCGAAGGTCACCTTTTGTGATGCGTGTATGGGCTTGATTTGGTGAGTAGGGTAGTGTTTAGGTAAATTAAGAGAGAATAATAACCACAAATGATATATGAATGGAAAGAAATGGATAGATTAGTAACAACTCAAGACCTATTAAGTTGTATACATGTGAAAACAATCCAAGACCTATTGGATTGAGTTCGTATCAAGTCAAGAACACGTCCTAACAAGATAATTTGTGAATTATAACAATAGTTCCAATTGAACAAAGGTTTTTTTCTTAAAAATCCGTCTATTCCTTTTTCCATGCATAAACTTGGCTTTATATGAAGCCTTTATTACAAATTTGGTGGTTACAAGCCAACCAACCAATTATTCATTAAAACTAGTAAATGAAAATTAAGGAAACTCTTGAAATAACACAAAAAAAAACGTCCAAGACACTTGAGGATGAAGAAAAAACGTCTATGCTTCATTAAGGAGCCATAAGAAGCATTAATGAGCCATCAGAAGCATTAAAGTGTAACCCTAATCCACCAAAGAGTGTCAAAAACGGCTAGGAGGCTTTATGAAGCAAATAGTAACGTTTTTAGCACTTATGAAGCCTTAAAAATGTTGCCCTAGTCTTCATGCAACCCTAATTCAATTTGTGGGTTACCATGCACAACCCAACCATTGAGCCCAAACCACCTTCTAGCCCACTAGTAATCACTAATCCATCACATTTTGGGCTTTCATGATCCATGCATGGATCATCCCCTCCCCCTTTGAAAGGAATTGACCTCAATTCATCAAGTCCATCATCATCAAGATAAGGTGAAAGATCTCCCACATTAAAGGTAGCATGCACTCCATGGTCTCCTCCCAAATCTACCTTATAAGCATTATCATTGACACGTGACACCACTCTGTAAGGACCTTCAGCTCTTGGCATCAACTTGTTTTTCCTTTTGTTAGGAAAACGTTCTTTCCTCATATACACCCACACCAAGTCACCATCTTGAAAGACACGTGGTTTCCTATGCTTGTTGGACTTCTGTTTATACAACTCATTCACGGCTTCAATCTTCTCACGAACTTGTTGGTGTAGTTTCATCATAGCCTTCAACTTGTCATTAGCATCCTTGTGAACCAATTCATCCTTTGGCAATGGAATCAAATCCAAAGGCATGTAAGGATTCACACCATACACCACCTCAAAAGGAGAGTGACCTGTAGCATAAGTAGGAGAACGATTATAGGCAAATTCAGCATGTGCAAGTTTGATGTCCCAATCTTTTTGAGTTTTGCTAACCAACCCTCTCAACAAAGTACCCAAAGTTCTATTAGTCACCTCCGTTTGCCCATCCGTTTGTGGATGATGGGATGTACTAAAAAGTAACTTAGTACCGACTTTCCTCCACAAAGTGTTCCAAAAGTAACTTAGAAACTTGGAATCCCTATCAGAAACAATTGTTTTAGGAATACCATGCAAACGAACCACCTCTTTAAAGTACAAATCAGCCACGTTAAATGCATCATTTGTTTTATGACGTGGCACAAAGTGAGCCATTTTTGAAAACCTATCCACTACCACCATAATGGAATCCTTCCCCCTTTGAGTTCTAGGCAAAGCCATAATGAAATCCATGGACACATCTTCCCAAGGACGAATAGGAACCGGCAAAGGAGTGTAAACACCATGCTTGAAATTTGTTTTTGCCATATGACATGTAACACACTTGCCCACTATGTTGGTTACATCCCCCAACATCTTCGGCCAAAAGAAATGTTCTTTAAGCACCTGCAAAGTTTTGGTAATGCCAAAATGACCAGCCAAACCACCGCCATGAGCTTCACGAATCAACAACTCCCGTATTGCATGTTTTGGGACACAAAGGCGATTGCCTTTGAATAGAAAGCCATCTTGAATCACAAATTCACCATTAGGACCACCTGCACATTTCAAAAACATATCTCCAAAGTCCATATCAGATTGATAATGGTCCTTTAGAGTTTCAAATCCCAAGAAACGAACATCCAAAGTCACCAACAATGAGTAACGCCTCGAGAGTGTATCAGCCACCACATTGCTTTTACCATCCTTGTATTTGCATGAGAAATGAAAGGATTGCAAGAACTCCACCCACTTTGCATGTCTTGTGCTCAACTTTTGTTACCCATTGATGTACTTTAAGGATTCATGATCAGAATGCAAAATAAAATGATTTGCACGCAAATAATGACTCCAATGATCTAAAGCACGGACAATAGCATAAAACTCCTTATCATAAGTGCAATAATTCAAACGAGCACCACCCAACTTTTCAGAAAAATAAGCAATAGGACGTTTGGATTGGATCAAAACAGCCCCAATACCAACTCCACTTGCATCACACTCCACTTCAAATGGTTGAGAAAATTCAGGAAGAGCCAAAATAGGAGCATCACACAACAATGCCTTGAGTTTCTCAAATGCCTTTTGAGCTTCTTCTCCCCATGCAAAGACTCCTTTCTTCAAACAACCTGTTATGGGACTTGCAATGGTGCTAAAATCACGAACAAATCTTCTATAGAAAGAAGCAAGACCATGAAATGATCTAACTTCAGAAATATTAGTAGGAATAGACCATGACTTGATTGCTTCAGTCTTGGATGGGTCCACGGACACGCCATTTCTTGACACCACAAAACCCAAAAATGCCACTTCTTCCACCAAAAACGAACATTTTTCTTGCTTCCCATAGAGTTTTTGAACTCTAAGCGTCTCGAAAACCTGTTTTAAGTGCACCAAATGATCCTCCAAGCTCTTGCTATATACCAAGATATCATCAAGGTACACAACCACAAACCTGCCCAAAAAAGATTTTAGCACTTCATTCATTAGTTGCATGAAAGTGCTAGGTGCATTAGTTAGACCGAAAGGCATCACGGTCCATTCATACAAGCCATGTTTAGTTTTAAAGGCTGTTTTCCATTCATCCCCTTCACGCATACGAATTTGATGGTAACCACTTCTCAAATCAATTTTTGAGAACACAATAGAACCATGCAACTCATCCAACAAATCATCAATTCTAGGAATAGGAAATCGGTATTTTATGGTGATGTTATTAACGGCCCTACTATCAACACACATCCTCCAAGAACCATCTTTTTTTGGAACCAACAAAACTGGAACGGCACAAGGACTTAGGCTTTCACGAACATAACCCATTTTCATGAGTTCATCAATTTGTTTTTGCAACTCTTTTGTCACCTCCGGATTACATCTATAGGCAGCTTTATTGGGCAAAGGAGCACCCGGAATAAGGTCAATTTGGTGTTCAATACCACGGATTGGAGGCAAACCCGGTGGTAATTCGCTTGGAAACACATCTTGAAACTCCAAAAGCAAATCAGCAATAGCGTTTTCTCCATGCACCATCTTCTCCACCTTTGCATGCTCTTTGGCCACAAGCATGTAGATAACATCACCTTTGTCAAGAACTTGCTCCACCTCCCTTTCACTAGCAAACATAGAAAGATTAGGTTTTTTTACTTGTTTAGAATTCATGGACCTTATGGCCGTTGGGGACATGGGTTTTAACACAATTTTTTTATTATTGTGTTTCAACTCATATTCATTGCTCCTCCCTCTATGTAACACGTCCCTATCAAATTGCCAAGGACGCCCCAACAAAATATGACATGCATCCATAGGAATAACATCACACAACACTTCATCTTCATAAGACCCCATAGTTAGACCAACTCTAACCTGTTTTGTCACCTTTATTTTGCTTCCATCATCCAACCAATGAAGAACATATGGTTTTGGGTGGTTTGTAGTAGACAAACCCAATTTGGTCACCATTTCATTAGAAGCAACATTAGTACAACTTCCACCATCAATAATCAAACTACACCACTTGTCACTAACCAAACATTTGGTGTGAAACAATTGGTCTCGTTGATCCATATCAGCCACGGTTTGAACCCCTTGAGTTTTAGGGGTTCTAAGCACCAAAATTGTATCATACACCGGTGCTTCATACTCTACCTCCTCCTCTTCTTCCTCTTCTTGTTGTGTATCATAAAAAATACCCGCCAACCTCTCTTCTTCCTCCAACTCTTCACGACATTCAATGGCCTCCCTTAAAGTCACCACCCTTTTGTTTGGACAAGCATTTTGGTAATGACCAAAACCTTGACACTTGAAACATCTAATTTTCGCCAAACTAGTTTCTTTGGTACCACTAGTAAGTTTGGGAGCAACGGGAACACTACTAGAACCAGAAGGAGTAGAAACAGAATTTTGTCTATTGCTAGACTCGGGCTTGGACCACGACTTTGACTTGGGATTTTCGAGACTTGAGCTTGAACTCCCACCATAACGTGCTTTGGATTGCCCCTCCAACTTCAAACACAAACCACAAAGAGTTCCAAAATCAGCATAAGGATACAACTCCACAACATTGGCAATGTTGTAGTTCAACCGTTTTAGAAAACGAGTCATTTTTTGTTCTTCAATTTCTTCAATATCCCTCATCAAGGTCAACTTCTCAAATTCATCAATGTATTCTCCAACACTCATTTTTCCTTGCCTCAAATCAGCAATCTTCTTGTAAGTGGCAATTCTATGAGTAGAAGGAACATATCTCTTTCTTAGCTTTCGTTTTAGAGAAAGCCAAGAACAAATTTTTTCTTTGCCTTCACGGGTTCTCTTGGCCTTAAGCCCTTCAAACCACAATGAAGCACCACCACTTAGCTTGAGAATGGCATACTTGCAGCTTTTTTCATCATCCACTTCTTTGAACTCGAACATTCTTTCAATCTTCCTTTCCCACTCCAAGTAGCGTTCAGGATCAGTTCCACCAACAAATTCAGGCAATTCAGACACCTTGAATTCTTCCACAACCCTATGTTCACCACGGCGGGGTTGCCTTCGATTTCCACCTTCTTGGATGTTTCTTAATGCTTCACGAAGATTTTGTAGGAACTCCGGATCATCAAAATCCATTATGCGCTCTGATACCACTTATGATGCGTGTATGGGCTTGATTTGGTGAGTAGGGTAGTGTTTAGGTAAATTAAGAGAGAATAATAACCACAAATGATATATGAATGGAAAGAAATGGATAGATTAGTAACAACTCAAGACCTATTAAGTTGTATACCGGTGAAAACAATCCAAGACCTATTGGATTGAGTTCGTATCAAGTCAAGAACACGTCCTAACAAGATAATTTGTGAATTATAACAATATTTCCAATTGAACAAAGGTTTTTTTCTTAAAAATCCGTCTATTCCTTTTTCCATGCATAAACTTGGCTTTATATGAAGCCTTTATTACAAATTTGGTGGTTACAAGCCAACCAACCAATTATTCATTAAAACTAGTAAATGAAAATTAAGGAAACTCTTGAAATAACACAAAAAAAAACGTCCAAGACACTTGAGGATGAAGAAAAAACATCTATGCTTCATTAAGGAGCCATAAGAAGCATTAATGAGCCATCAGAAGCATTAAAGTGTAACCCTAATCCACCAAAGAGTGTCAAAAACGGCTAGGAGGCTTTATGAAGCAAATAGTAACGTTTTTAGCACTTATGAAGCCTTAAAAATGTTGCCCTAGTCTTCATGCAACCCTAATTCAATTTGTGGGTTACCATGCACAACCCAACCATTGAGCCCAAACCACCTTCTAGCCCACTAGTAATCACTAATCCATCACATTTTGGGCTTTCATGATCCATGCATGGATCATTTTGGAAAAGGCTCATCAATGTGAACGAACTAGCAGCAGCGTTGTTCGTGTTCGACATCTACAAATAGAAAGGACAAAGATAGATTAGAATTTGAATCCCTAATTATCACCCAATAAGAAAAATTAGGGCTAGGATCCAACAACAATATTTACATATTAGAAAATGGATGCGATAATCTAACATGCAAACAATTTGAAGGTAAGTGAATGACGATTCACTAATTCTCCACCATGAAAACATAACTTTAAGTTCTAAATGTATTGAGAATTTCTAGGTTTGGATGAGATTCATTGAACTTTTCAATGGCATGTTTAAATCTCGATATGCCCCTCTCGTTTGTGATTGGGATACCGAGGATCACAAAGTGGGTGTGAATAACCATGCAAATCTACTCGGTGCCTTCATTGTAACTGTTGGGTTTTGAGCATTCTAACACTCCTAAGTGTACATGCAACCCTAAATACCTTGGATCTGTGTTTTCTCTATTATACATACAAATAAGAACATCCAAGGTATAATCCTAATCTAGCATACAAAAAACAATGAGTGTAACAAGATAGAATACATACCTCTTTGATGTAGAAAGTCTTCATGAAGCTTGAGTGCCTAGCCCCAATAGTGTGGAAGCCTCAAATGGAATCACAATCACCAAAACACTTAGAATAACTTGAGAGAATTCTACAACTCATGAAATCGGCTAGCCCTTTCACTTCACACACTAGTGACCCATTTTGGTCAAGAATAAGATGCTTATATAGTTAGGGTTACACCATGTAAACCCTAATTGACATGGCCTTTCATTTCCATGATCCATGGGTACAAATACACCATGGAGCATCCATGGACCATCTTATGGGTTTTAGCCCAACTTGATTATCCATGGAGCATTAGCCCACTATACAAGTATGGATGATTTACACAATCAACCCATATATTTAATTAGTCTTCTTTTGATCACTTAATTAATCCTAGATTAATTCTTGATCAATACTAATTAAATAATCTTATTATTCTTATTATTAATATACTAGAACTTATAATATATTAATAACCATAAGTGTCTTATTTCTCTCATTATAGTCTATCCAAGTGCATGATGGTATGCAACCCAAATGGACCATGCCGGGTCGGGTCAAGTCTTACCAATTATAGTTATGGACTTAGACATTAATCCAACAGTCTCCCACTTGGATAAGTCTAAAACTATTATTGCGTATGACTTCAGGAACCAACTGGCAATCGTAGCTCTCAAAAGCTTCTGTCGAACTCTGACCTTGTAGATGAACTCTGACCTTTGTCAATGACTTGTCCATTAGATAAGGGATCATATATTCCTCCATTCTAGATATCATATGGACTGAGACATGGATTATAATCATTCTCTCTGTCCATTTGTTGTTTCCCGATTTCCGATTTATGACGACTGACTAATAGAACAAATCAAATCAGTCCTGGCCTGGCTGAGCACTTCCATTTGTCATCATCAAATCATCGAGGGGCCCACAGATATCGCTTTTATCCCGAAGGTAAAAGGAATGGATAAACTTCGACTCATATGGCTTGTTATACTACTTGTTGAATCATACACAAAGGCACGTTTTATAGCACCGAGTTACCAAATGCGTTTTCATGCAATCAATGTACTATCAACTCATAGTAACAACTCATATCTCTAGGTTTGAAGAATATAAGATATTATTGTCTCATGATCACTCGTGATAAAATCCATGAAGTGATTCCAATGAGCACGGGTTGAATCCAATACTCAGAACTTATGAGCACTCATGAGTGTTGTAGCCCTTTGTCCAACACCTTAGACCTCTACAAGCCAACCCATGGCAGTCTTAATTCATATCTACTTCCAACATATGACCGACTGTGGATGATTTGAATAACTTAGTCATTCCGGAAGAATAACCTAGTTTATTCGGGAAGTCAAAACATGCAAAATGAAACACAATAATAATTGAATCCAATATGGTATCAAAACCTATGAACATAAATAAAACACCTTTTATTTATCACCATATGATTACACATTATTCATTGTATACCGTTTCAGCTATCAACTTTATTCTTGAATTTAAAACAATAGTTGTCCCATGCTCCAAGCATGTACACTATGTTTTCTAAACACTAGTCATGCCACACACCAAGTATGCATACTATGTTTGTCTATGATCTTTACTTTGTGAACTAGATCAATTGAACATAACTTCAATGATTCTCTTTTCACACTGCCAAATCCTTACTGCAAATGCAAGAATTCCAAACTCATGCCATTTACTGAAATCTGTTAGATTCTAAACTTATATGCATTGAACTTCTTGTAATGATTATGCACCAAGTCATAAAGACTTGACAACAAACATTACAGTGCATTCCAAAGGAGATCAACTCCTTGGAAACATCCTTCTTGCACTAGGTTTCCTAATCTTAAATAGATTGAAAATTATAACTTTGAAACATTTCCAGATTCCATTTTGACTTATCCCTTCTAAACAAGAGTTGCCTCCTTACAGACTATGTCAGTATGGTCCTTCCAGAATTATCACTATACTCCCAACTATCCTTGAGCAACCAATCTTTGGTAAACCTTAGATTGTTCTCGACAATTGTTTAATCTTTTTAGTCATATCCAGTTCTAAACCTTTTCCCTTCTTAATGCCCCAGACATTTTTAAAATTTTAGAAAGGATGAATATAGCACATGTAATCGATCCTATATCCGAAGCATATGGGACACGATTCATGATGTCTTAATTTAGAACGCAAATAATAGACTCATATACAAAATTTCCTTATGTTGAGCCATTCCAACTTGAAATTCATATATATCCTTGACTGAATGATTAAAACCTCACGATCTAAGCTTATAGATTTGAGATGTAGTATAATTTCCTCTCCCTTTATTATAGCAAAACAACTTTTCCCAATTGAAACTTTTGTTTTCTATAATTAACATTGCTAACTTGCAATACTTATCATAATTATCATGCTCCCACTAACATGACGATTATTAGCATAACACTTATGCTCCCACTAGCTTTGACATTTACTCAGAAATCAGCTGACTTTCTTACCGAAGTTCAGATTTCTGATACTAGATTGATTTGATAAAACTTTATCAAAATCATACACCTTCCCTTAGATAGCACACTTGTGTGTCTAAACAATTATGAAGAGGTATGCCGTAATCATAATGGTTAGACCTTTTTGCCACTTCTCACAAGTCCAGGTTAGTGTGCCGGTAAACCACACACGCTCCACTAACGACTTTGAGAATGCAAATATCACAATTGCTATCTAGCTAAAATATACTTAGTGAAAGTGTTTCCTCACCATCATTTTCATGAATCGGAGAGAAACCTTATGACACTTAGATTTTTTGGTGTATGTGTTCTTATCCATGTGAATTGTCATAACCATAGTCACAAGACAAGGATAATGACAAATCCAAAACCATATGGATTGAACTCAATCTTAACTTCTTGCCACCTGGCAGCTTAAGGGCCTGCCATTGCTTCCAAGTTGTTAAGCAACCAATTGAGAACTCTAAGAATTCATATGCAAAGCCACCTTTAACTGGAATGTGCACAGAATATGTCAACACGATAGGTTATAAACCTCAAGTCGTGTGCTAGTGAAGAACTTCAAGTTTTATTCTTGATTAGTTCTTGAGACTTTCAAGCCCTTTAAAACTCCCACTGTCCTCTTGACCTATAAGACTCCCTTGTCAAACATCCAAGAGCTAGTGTGGATTCTAACCAAGACAAACACTTCACACAATTGGCCTAAGTTGGTCTTTGTTTTATCCAAAACATCACAACTTACCAATTTCAAATGCACAAGAGTAGAAAACTTTTACTCTTACATTTGACAAGTGTTTTAAACCTTCTTTTGAGACATGTCACTCAAGTTACAATCTTGGAGTATGACTCTAAGACTTGTATTGGAACGAAGTATGACTCATCTTCTTGATTTAACCATTTCAACAATTCAAGTTCCTTTACTTAGTCATAAAAATGCACTAAGATTTTCCTTAGAGAACTAATTTTGATATGGTTTCTTAATCATTAAGATGATCACAAAACTGATACTAAACTACTCTCCCATATTTTCAGATTTGAGAAACTTTTATCCTTCTGCCTAGTTTGATTCTTCTTATTCGCTCTGCCATACATTGGAACCTTTTCCAATGTCTCAGAGTTACACTTAAGCTTGTAAGTATAACCATATTTACTGAACTTAAGTAAATCATGACGAATAGTCTTATCAATCTTTTGTGGTGGACTTAATCTGTGCACAAGAATGTGTACTCGATCCCTTAGTCCTTTACTTGACTCACACATCCATGTGACCGAGTAATTAGTCTTAATTTTTCCAATACTTGAAAGTTCTCATTCATCATGCTATACAACTTGCATGATTCCAAGTTCCGGTCCACTTGAAACTTGGGTGATGAGAATCTTTCCTTATTTGGTAAATTTAGACATTACCACAAATGAAAGAATCAATTTCATATTTCCACTCTTGCTATTATTGGAATCATATAAGCAACAATTTTTTCTCAAATGCCATTGTAAGGATATTTTAAAATAAATAAAATCTAAAATTTTTCTTTTATTTTAAAACTTTGTGGAAAAACTTATCCTTACAATCCATATGAAAACTTGTTGTTATCTATTTCTAAGCAATATCTCATAACTCCTAAGAAGTAGCTCAAGAATCCGATCTTCAAACTATGCGATAGAAATCCATCTACGCGATCAGAATCAGCATATTCTTTCTTTAAGTTTCTTCACTTTTCTTTGATTCTTAAAATATCACCATGTGACCCAGTCACATCATGTATCAAGAATCTCAGAATAGAAACTTAGCAGAGTTAGATAGTGGACTTTACCTGAAGTAGAGTCAAACTTATTGACTTCAACATCCTTAGATAAATCTGGCAGATTCGTAACCAATGTCCGTTCCTTTGGCAATATAAACGTATGGACCCTTTGATAATGGTACACGGGACTATCACAGACTTAGCTTTTCTCTTTACCATTTGGTCAACCGAGTTGACTATGGCCGATCCCTTTCCATTGGGAAGAGAATGCTTTTCTGGATTTCCTGTGTCACTATTGTCAATGTCCATCAAGTTTTAAGGAAGTTGATCTTAACAAATAGATAAGATCATTAAGGGTCTTGTCATAGTCTATTTCATAGGTGTCCCAAAGGAACTCACTAGGTGACATAGAAAGTGATTGAACCATTAACTTTCTCAAGACTTTGACACCCAACTTTCCCGGCTTGTCAATATGTGACTACATCTCAAAGATGTGACCACACCTAGACCTTGCCTTGCCAATAGGGCCTGAGTGACCTTAAACTTTTCAAGAACTTGTGGGTTGGGGAGAATAATTGGAGGAGGTGGAAGAAGAATGATTTCCATGGGACATCATCTTCATTTAGGAAAGCATGTTTCAAGAGATTTGGGAAGATCATAAATGTCTAAACCAGACATGTTTTTGGGAGATATTCAAGATAGTTGATCTTAAGTCCTTAATATGACACCCAATATGAAATATTAAGGCTAGGACCCAACAAACTATTTTATAACTTAGAAGAGGGATGCCGTAATCCAAGCTATAAAATATTTGAAGGTAGGTGAATGACGATTCACCAATTTCCACCAAGATAAACGAAATGTATTATTAGGTTTTAATTGGATTTGAAACTCCTAGATCTTTGAGATTCATTGAACTGTTTAAAGGCATGTTTCAATCTCGAGTGTGCCCTTCAGGTTTTGTGACTGGGATGCCGAGGATCACAAAACAAGGTGTGAAGTAACCATGCAAATTACTTGGTACCCTTAAGCATTTACCCCTCAATCGATGTGCCGGTTAACCACACACACTCCATCGATACTATGATAAACATTAAGTCACCCTTTACCTACCTTGTTAAGTCCAAGTTAGTGTGCCGGTTAACCACACACGCTCCACTAATGACTTAGACAAAGTGTAAAGTGTAATTTCATGGATTAGCACCTTATTCATATTTTCCCTAAGTAACTAAGGTTGGGTATTATTAAGAGTTTAGTTACTTAGTATTTATCATTAATACTTTTAATGAAGGGAGAATTATAGTCTTGTCAAACCCGTTCGGCTAACGACCCTCCACCAGTCAAGCAAGCGGTGGGTGAGAGTGGACACCCATTAAGTCGCCATTTTATAGGCAACAACCTTATACCCACCTTATAGACCGGCTTCATGAATGAGGCGTACTAGCGGTAAGACTGACTTTACTCTTATACATATATATATATTATTAACTTATAATATTATAAAGTATAAGGGTTGAACTTTAATTCTTTAAAATTCTAAGGGCTAACTTGGAATTAAAGTGTTCATAAGTGAAAACTTTTCAAATTCCAAAACTTGAGGGCAAGTTTTGAAACTATTCAAAACTAATTAATTCCATAACTTATGTGTTTAAAGTAGTTTTAATCCAAAAACTCTTCAAGTTCCATAACTTGAGGACAAGTTATGGAAGACTTTAAACTAATAAAAGAATTAACTTTTCTTTATTTTATAACTTATGAAATTAATTATGGTTACACTTTATTTATTTATTTATTAATGAAGTGACTCTTAAACCTCCATAACTTAAGGACATGACTCTTCATCTTTTGTAACCATTGCCAACTTTTATGAGTTTTATGAAACTTAAATGTGACTTTTCATATAACTTGAGGACAAGTTACAAAAACACATTTTAGATTCATCTCTTAGATTAATTTGGGTTGAAAACAAATATTTCACTCAACTTTCTATTAATCTAAGCAACTCATAAGAACAAGATAATTCAAATCAAACTTTTTCATGTAATTAGCCTAATCACTAAACTAATTCAAAACATGAATCTATTGACAATTATCTTTGAAAATGGATTAGCATGAACATTACCACATCAAAAACAAGTTTATAAGTTCAAAAACAACTTAGGGTAATGTTCCTAGTCCATTTCTAGCCAAAATAGTCGAATATATGCTGTCTGGGGCTCCTACTCGGCGAGTGCATGAACCTACTCGGCGAGTGGGATGATTTTACTCATGGACTCGGCGAGTTCATCAGTGGACTCGGCGAGTCCAGTGCCCAAAAAGCTAGAAAATCGAGTTTTTCAGCATTTTTCAGCAATTTGCATCAAGTATAATAGAAAACAAGCCTAGGCTCTGATACCACTGTTGGGTTTTGAGCATTCTAACACTCCTAAGTGTACATGCAACCCTAAATAACTTGGATATATTTTTTCTCTATTATACATACAAATAAGAACATCCAAGGTATAATCCTAATCTAGCATACAAAAACAATGAGTGTAACAAGATAGAATACATACCTCTTTGATGTAGAAAGTCTTCATGAAGCTTGAGTGCCTAGCCCCAATAGTGTGGAAGCCTCAAATGGAATCACAATCACCAAAACACTTAGAATAACTTGAGAGAATTCTACAACTCATGAAATCGGCTAGCCCTTTTACTTCACACACTAGTGACCCATTTTGGTCAAGAATAAGATGCTTATATAGTTAGGGTTACACCATGTAAACCCTAATTGACATGGCCTTTCATTTCCATGATCCATGGGTACAAATACACCATGGAGCATCCATGGACCATCCTATGGGTTTTAGCCCAACTTGATTATCCATGGAGCATTAGCCCACTATACAAGTATGGATGATTTACACAATCAACCCATATATTTAATTAGTCTTCTTTTGATCACTTAATTAATCCTAGATTAATTCTTGATCAATACTAATTAAATAATCTTATTATTCTTATTATTAATATACTAGAACTTATAATATATTAATAACCATAAGTGTCTTATTTCTCTCATTATAGTCTATCCAAGTGCATGATGGTATGCAACCCAAATGGACCATGCCGGGTCGGGTCAAGTCTTACCAATTATAGTTATGGACTTAGACATTAATCCAACAGTAACAATCACCTATTCGATGTGCCGGTAAACCACACATGCTCCATCGAAATATGATAAACAATGTCACCCTTTGCCACCTTTGCTTAGAACCAATTAGTGTGCCGGTAAACCACACACGCTCCACTAACTTCTTAGCAAGGGTGCAAAGTGTAATTTCATGGGATTGCATCAATTCACTTTTCCTAAAGTAACTAGGATTGGGAATTTTGAAAAACATGTAGTTACTTTGTATTTCATATTATACTTTTAATGAGGAGATGCGGTTGCCCTATCCTACCCGTTCGGCTAACGACCTTCCACCGATCAAGCAAGCGGTGGGTGTGAGTGTACACCCATTAAACGCCATTTTATAGGCCGCAACCTTATACCCGCCTTATAGACCAGCTTCGTGAATGAGGCCTACTAACGGTAAGACTAGCATTTTAATTATACATATATATACATATTAATCTTGTAATATTATATTAGTATAGGGTTGAATTTTAAACTTGTAAAATTCTAGGGTTTGAAATTTAAATTGTCTAAATGAAACTTGTAATCAAAAAACATAAATTTCAAAACTTGAGGGCAAGTTTTAAACTTTTCAAAACATAGGGGATCAAATAACAAATAATTCAAATTAACCATTTAATCTCATAATTATCTTTATTTGATTTATTTAAGTGTTTCTTGCAAAACAATTTACCAATTTAATTAAAATAATTAATCAATTATTACATAAGGAAATTATTATTCAATCAATTGATAAATATCTTTAATTAGGTCAAGGATATACTCAAATATATATAAAAATCAGATTTATATTGACCCATTAAGATAAAGGCAAGCTTCCATAAGATAAACAGCAAGAAATCCTGAAACTCGCTCTTTCTGACTCTCAAACTCGCCGAATACCACAATGGACTCGTCGAGTTGAGGCCTACTCCCCGAGTCCACTATGGAACTCGCCGAGTTCATCAGGTAGAAGACAAAAAATCGAATTTTGCAATCAATAATCAAGCAACCAATGCATCAATTCAATAGAAACCAATCAAGGCTTTGATACCACTGATGGGTTTTTGCCATATGAACATTCCTATGTGCACATACAAACCCTAATGCTTGGATCTAGGTTTCTCTAATTGAACATGCATTGTATCCAAGACTTTTGAACAATAGATCTAGGTAATAACATAAGAAAAACAAATCTAGAAGATTACCTTAAGTTGCTTGCTTGAATCTTCTTGTCCTTGGAGCTTAGAGTCACAATTGTCACTCCTCTAATGGCTTACAAACACCAACTTAGCAAGAGGATTAATAGAGTGAGAGGGGAGGGGGCAAGAAGTTGGCCAGGGTTCTTCCAAAGGCAAGAGTGATGATTTCCTTGACCCCATGGATCTATTTATACTTGTGAGGCTCCTAGGGTTTCACCTTTAAATCCTAATAAGATAACTTAGGCCCTAAGCAATCCAATCTCCTTATGATAAGACTTGGACGATTTCTAGGTCTATCCAAAGCCCTTAAAACCGTGCACCCCTTATCCTTAAGGGATTATAGCCCAAAGTACAAATATCATACAATTGACAGTTTATGCCCTTTTATTTAATTAATCTCTTTAAGTCACCAAATTAATTCCTAATTAATTTATGACTTATATTAATCAAATAACAATATTATTATTCCTTATATTATTCTCATAATATATTAATAATATTTCTTCTCTCATTATAAATCATCTTGTCAAGTTGCTATGGTGAAGGCAACCCAAAAGGACCATGCACAATCGGGTCAAATACTTGCCTAATATAGTTGTAGCCTTAGACTCTATTCTAACAAACACATCCGTGCAACCATCAACAGATTTACAATACTTTAGACTTACAACAAGACCATTGCTGCGAATGAGGTATACTACAAAAGATAAGTATACGCAGCACGAGCATCCTTATAGTGACAAAATCTCGCAAAAAGGTAAGACTCTAGTTGCACTAGTTCTGGATAGTTTATAAGTCTATTACAACAACACGCCTAAATTAAATTAAAAAGGGTCCGACGTAGTTTCTCCTGCAGCTGTGATCCTGAGAATCCTCCCATCTGCGCCATAGTTCTTTGCTATGGGGCAGTCCTTCTTGAAATGCCCTATCTTACCGCATTGGTGGCATGACTGGCTAGTACTTGAATTGGTGATGGAAGTGCAGTGTTTAGCCAGTGTTATGTGGACACGAGTGCCTTCCTCATTACTCCACCTTGGAAATTGCTTCCTAAAGCGTTCGGCTTTATCACTACTCTCGTGTATAGGGTTGGTCCCGATGAAAGGGACTTGAGTGATGGGTCGTGCCGGTGCTCCACAGCTACGAGCATGGTTCCTAATTTTTAGGCAATTGCAACATTGCATCTGTGACAACCTGGAATTTCCATTCTGAATCAACCATTTGAAGCCAATAGAAGCTAGTCCAGTTTCAATGAATTTCAGACTTTTCCGAATAAGTTTGTGTACGTTAGGGTTTACGTTTAAGGAGATATCAGGAGAGTGGATGCTCATGGGATTGTGAAACTTGAGCATTTCAAAACTTCATAATGTTAGATTCCAATTCCGGAATAAAAATATTTTCTCCCAAAAATATTTCAGGACTATAAATAGATTTCTGAACTAAATTCATTCATTATTCACATTTCCAACTAGAGAAAAGCCGTTTTCTCTCTCACAGATCTTCGGGTTTTCATCCCAAATCGTGAGTACACTTCTCTAGTTGTGTTATAATGCTTGTTTTATGCTTATTAACATAGATTGTATGTCAAATATATGAGATCCGAGAGTTTACCGCCCAAGAACGTTCTTGGGGAGTAAACTCCAAAATGAAGCTTAAAGGCCATCTAGTCCCATTTCCTTGTTAGGTAACTAGCTTAGGATAATATGTATGATCATTTGAGACTAGGAAACAATCAAAAACACCCTTAAAGGGAGTTTACGGCCAAGAGAATGCTCTTAGGCCGTAAACACGAAATAAGGGCACCAAAGTGTGCCTAGGGTACCCCATAGCCTTAAACAGATGCCTAGAAAGTATTCTACTGTATTAGGGACATGAAATCAACCTAGAATCACCCAAGTTTGGGAGTTCATGGCCCAAGAATATCTTAGGCCGTAAACTCCCTTGAACATGCCAAAATTCTTTGAAACACCTCCTAAAGCTTAGACTTCAATTAGGACAAGTACGCTAAAGTGTTTAAAGCCAAGAAAACATAAGGAATCACAAGGAAAAAGGAGTTTACGGCCAAGATAAACTCTTGGGCCGTAAACACCTATAAAGGGGTCAAATGACACCCTAACTCCTTCCTTATGCCTAGAACCCAACATAGATCATTACCTAGAAATGTTTGAGACTTGAAAACACCATAAAAACCCTCCCAAGGGAGTTTACGGCCGTAAACTCCAAGGGAATATGGTCTCTGGGCCGTAAACACCCCAAAGGAGTTAATATGGCACCCAAACACTTGTTATAGCCTTGAAACAATTCACCACTAGAGTTGTAATAATTCTAAGCACCATTTAGAGCCTTGGTAGAGAGTTTACGGCCAGGAGTTTACTCCCCTGGGCCGTAAACTCCAAAGAAGATGGTCATTAGACCTTAAACTCCCATTAGGGGCATTGCACTCCTTTGTTGCAACCCATTAGCCTCCTAGCACTTGACCAAAAGTGTTTTCCTCGCGTTTAAATGTTTATACTTGTATAATTAGTGTTTTAATCACTAATTATTTATATACATATGTTTTCATATGTAATTAGGATCATTGTGTGTGTTTAAGTCTTCACTTGACACCAAGCACGTGTCCGATCCTTCCGTACGATAACAGTCCGTTCAATTCTAGTCACTTACTGCAGGTGAGTTCATAACCGTTAACTAATGTTTTAAACTATTTTTAAATGTTTTATGGGGGGGGGGGGATACAAGTAGAATCATGCTACTTCTTATATCAATCACATGTGATTAATAAGTAGAATTACGCTAGTTATTACATCAATCACATGTGATTAATATACAGCATTCAAATGATTTGGCTACACATTAGCCGTTCTACCAATCAGTTTTCCTTCAAATGATTTTTATAAACATTTTATATGTTTTAAAATCCTTATTACACTGTACCTTGTACTCAGTATACTACATTCGAAACTTATTTACAATTGTGTTTCAAACAAATGTTTCCTTATACTAAACTGTTTTATCAAAGTTACGCCTTCAAATTGTTTTATTGATTGACATCAAGTCGATCTTTTCTTAAAATAATAATTATGTTTCAAATGTCTTACAAAACTTATTTATGCTTTTATATTATAAATTGCATGCCTCTATATGTATAGTTATATAAGAAATGTTTAAAAGACTTAGGAAGGTTATCCACCCTATTTCCTTTTCGCGCTTGAGATGTGGTCTGGTGGGATATCGGGTACTCGTCCGAAAGTCATTTAAATATTAGTTATATATCATGTGTACATATATAGTCATAAAAGGTCCTTCTAGTTCATCCCATGCCCTTGGGTAGCAAGGGTATACATCCTTGTCCATACGTATCAGTTAGATTACTAGTAAGCTACCATATGGGTAGTTTAGGAAGATACTAGAACTATTACTAGCACACGATATCATACAATGAGTCAGTTCATTCATGAGTCAATACTTTCTAGAACATTACAGTACATTACTATACTTGCTAGATAGGGAGCACGTACATTGCAGCTAGAACAGTTCGTTACATTACACTTACATTAATACGCTAATAAAAATTGTGATCCACTATATGGGAGCATGCCTTAGTTGTCATGACCCGGGTTGTAGCCAGAGTCTCTTGGAGGGAGAGCGTGAGTTTGCGTATAGATCTATACTGGATTGACTATCCTACACGTTGCTGCTAGCTACAGCAGGACCGACAGGTCTGCGGGTGTCAAACGTCATACCTTTTTTTGACTATACGTTGTCGTTGTTACCAGTCTATAGTATGGTGCAATTTATCACATAATGCCTTAATATAAATCCGGTTTAAGGTAGTTTGT
This sequence comes from Lactuca serriola, assembly GCF_051521515.1. Taxonomy (NCBI): domain Eukaryota; kingdom Viridiplantae; phylum Streptophyta; class Magnoliopsida; order Asterales; family Asteraceae; genus Lactuca; species Lactuca serriola. The sequence goes on along the minus strand of NC_136416.1, from coordinate 129,724,871 downwards.
ATGGCAGTAGTTCTTATAGCACTACACCATAGTACTATTTCTTTTCCCATTACATTCACCTCGTGAACATTCACACGACGCACGAAAATGTAGAAACTATATTTTTGGATAGTGTTATACTTGGGAAAATACATACTCTTACAAGAGACACACATTCAGAGCAGTTAGCTCTTGGTAGAAGACTACATTCAGAACAGTTAGGTCTTGGTAGAAGACACCTTCTTATACTAGTAGGAATCATAGGGATTCTAGGGTTTTTTAAACACTTACAGTTCATATACACTTTCAATACTTACAATACATAGACTTACAAATTCTTACATACAAATACTTACTTACAAATTAAGACACTAAATACTTATGATCTCACCAGCTTCAAAGCTGATACTCGCTTTCAAAATTACTTGTATCCTCAGGTCATCATAGACAGGTACCGATGCAAGGCGAAGGGAAGATGGAGCTTGTTCAAGACTTATCTTTCATTTTGATTTATGCTTTAGTGTTTATCAAAATTTGACAGAACACATTTGTATAATAATTATATTATTAATGCAATGGATGATGTTGTTGCTTGTTTACTACTTTACATTGTTGTTGATATTATACATGACGTCCTCCGCCCCAGAACGTTTCCGCCGTTCTTGGTTTTGGGGTGTGACAGATTGGTATCAGAGCATTGTTTATAGTGAATTAAGTATATCAACCCATAAAAGATATACTAACTATAAATACATAAGGGATTAAAAATACTCTGACCAAGAGTTTATACTTTAAATAGTAAAATATTTAAGTAAGTATACATGCTGCATTCATACTAAAATCAGTGTCACTAGGACAGTACAAAAGAATTACGATTGTTGGGCAACACAAGTGGGCTTAGAGACATATGGTCAAAACTGGGAAGATATAGCCTGATCACCTATATTATCCGAGGGTTTACTAGCATGTGCCTAAGTTTAAGTGTGTGGTTGCAACAATACTAAAATCTTACCAACCCTACCACAATGAGAACAATAGAACATAACATTAAAATTAAAATACTATAGGAGTATTTGGTGTTACTATATGTACGTTATACTTGAGAACTAAAACGGGATCTTCATTACTAAGTTGATAGTTGCTAAGTGGATACACCAAGGCTATATGTAATTAGGATGTTATAGACTTAGAATCTGTGATAATTTTGCCTTACCCCTATTCTGTGTGAATTTGGAATTAAGGTTACTTATTCGAAGGTCTATCCTGTTTAGATTACACATAGCTGGTATGCACTTCACAAATAGCGGTGTAACTAATGAAGGTTTTCTAGATAATTATCTAGACAGTTCGTCTAATAATTATTCTCTTACCCGAAATTCTCGCATAGAAAACATAGCTGGGCTCCATCCGCACGACAACTAGTACCTTCCGAATGAGGTCATAGGTGGTTGTTTGGAGAAGAACCAGATAATTATCATCCTATCCCCTTGAATGATCACCATGATGAAGACCTTTCGTATGATGCTAACTCCGAACCAGAGGTTGAGAACCAACCCCGAGCAGCTACCGTTCAAATTCCTAACCCTCGTCCGGCTTTTCATGGCCCGACGCTGAGTGAGTGAAATGCTTGGAAACATGGAGCCAAGGACAAGACCAGTCTATGCGATTTGATGGCGACCGAAGCTTTTACGACTTGAGCAATGGGGGCTCAGCAGATAGAGTCTTGCCAATCTTGGTCCGCAGAGTGGCCCGAAATGAGATTCAAGGCAGGACAGCCCTACATTAAATTACAGAAGTAGTCGCCTATGCTAGAATGCATACCCTCCACACCATTCGTCTAGAGGATGCTCGCGAGAGATTAGAGAGAAACCATGAAACCCTACTGCAATCACTAGCCAAGTCACGAGCAGAAGTCATGGAGCTCTGAGTACGCCTTAGGGTGTACGGAAGACACCTACTTAACGTGGAACGTCAAATGGCTGAACTAAGAGTTCACCAAAAGGATGACCGACGCCAGTAGTAGACGCTTTACTTTATTTCCCTTATAAAAAGGAATCGTGTTTTTCTGTCTATGCCTGATGTGGCATTTTATATGAAATTATCTTGTACTGTAAGTACTTTTAGTTAGGTCCTTATGCTGTCAGGAACTATCTTCTGTGGATATGATGTAAGACCTTTACAAGGTCATTTTCCTGAACCTTTACATCGTGAATATCAAGAATATTGATAGCCGGCTAACTTTTGTGTCATTCTTCATTCAAGTACTCTTATCATACTTTCATTGGGATCTATCTAAAACATGCTTTAGTCAAGTCATTGGACTATAGTGATTTATCTCCGGAGACATTTCCAAGTCTCTTTCAGTGGTTGGATCTTGTTATTCACCAACCCACGATACCTCGGCTTGCACAACAAACGTTTTGAGACCATTCTACGAACTCACTTCTACTCATTACTAGGACTGCATCATAGGGATGTAGGTCAAACCTTCACGAACATACTTTCATGTTGTACTAGGACTGCATCATAGGGATGTAGGTCAAACTTTCGAGAACATACTTCTACTCTTTACATGAACAATCTAAGTACATCAGGGTCAACCAGAATCGCTCACAAAATCCTTATCTTTCGTGTTACAGAATCATGTCGTCATCCGGAAGCAATCAGTCGAACAGGGAAACCTCCGCTTTTCCTATGGACGCTGCTACCTTTCAAACAATAGTTACAGCTACCGTGGTGGCTGCCGTAACCGCGGTCCTTGCGCACCGTACCGCTAACAGCACAGTCAATGCTGCTGATGGGAATGAAGTTTCCAATCGTGGTATCCATCCAGGAGGTCGCCAAACAGTAACAGTCACAGGCTTGCAAAGCCAAAAAACAGAAAACAATAAACGAAAGCGTCAAGCCCGGAAAGAACACAAGAGATCCCAAAGGCTGGCTATGCAACAACAGCAAGTGGAAACCCCTGCCATCCCCGTACCGAACATACCATACGAAGGAACACTCCCGAAGTGTGACCGGTGCAACTACCACCACGAGGGAATGTGTCGAGCCTTGCAATGCGATAATTGCAACAAGATGGGGCACATTGCTCGTTTCTGTAGAACTACCTCCACCACTGGGGCAAGCCTAGTTTGCTATAATTGTGGTGAGTTTGGGCACTATAAAAGGGATTGCCCGAAGAAGGAAATCAAGGAAAGAACCCGTGTCCCCATAAATCCCACTCGACACTTCACTTCTACCACCAAAGTTGGTGCTGTCCAGATATGTCACCAATGCGGTGAAATTGGAGACTTCAAGAAAGATTGCCTGATAGCAAAGAATTCGGGTGCTGATGGGAAGATTCTTAGGATCACGGCTGTAGGAGAGCCTGCTCCGGAACCACGTTAAATGTAATTTAGGAGTTTCGTTGTAACAGACTTATAAACTATCCAGAACTAGTGCAACTAGAGTCTTACCTTTTGCGAGATCCTGTCTGTATAGGAATTCTCGTGCTGCGTATACTTGTCTTTTGTAGTATATCATATTCGCAGCAATAGTCTGGTGGTAAATCTAAAGTACTGTAACTCTGTTCATGGTTGCACGGTTGGGTTTTGTCTGTAAACGTCTTATGTTCAAATCTAATGTCTTTAAGTTTCAGTATGATTCCGACATTATCATACGACTCGATTCAATTTGATCCTCACAAAAACAGCTTTATACGTACATCTCTTTCTTCTAGATCACTTTTCCAGCGAAGCCGTCATATCAGAACACCGAAGTACTCATGCATGGAGTACCTCATAGTTCCTTTCTTTTCCGAAGAAACCCGCGAAGTACCACTCGTGCAGTACGTCAAGTTTAATCCAAGGATTCATGCGATTGATCTATCACTAAGGAAGGTATACATAAGAGTGATATATAATCAAGCTTCTATAGGTTTAGAATTGATGATTCCACTTTAACTTCTTTTTCCCCGATGGGATGTGAGCTTAAAGAAGAATCAGTTATTCGACTACCTTTTCAACCTTAATTATATGCGACTCGTATACCTGAAATTGTGATTGTGAAACCATGTATGAATTCTAATATGAACTTCAGGACGGAGAACTGCTTAAGCCTACGAGTAATTACATCATCATGTGAACAAACTTAGAACCCAGTACGACTCCCATAAACAGATCACCCTATAGTCTAAACACCTACGGAGATACCAGAACAGTGGAAACAACTTAGCGAGCTACATAGAAATAGAATTAGAAGACTAGGTTTCTCACCCTGGAGAAATCCTAGTCTTATTCTCCCAGAGGTCAACGGATTGCATCGTATGTGCCTCGGATTTCGAGGACTCCGTCAAGATTTTTCATTAGAAATCGTTATCTCTGCCGCACATAGATGAAATGGTTGAGCAAACGCAAGGAAAGAATTACTTTCAGGAATGGACCTGAGATCCGAATATCACCAGTCCGAGTGTTAAGGAAAGATGTCCGGAAGACTATCTCCTGAACTCGATACGGACACTTCGAGTCCGTAGTGGTACCCTTCGGATAGGACCAATACGCCCATAGTTTTCATGAGCTAAATGAATAGGGTTACGTCTTTCTTACTTGGATCAATTCGTCATTTCTCCATGTAATGACTTACTTATCTACCCTCGTAGTAAGAAGAAAACTCAGGGAAACATTTCCTACAGAGGAACTTTAGCGAAGTTCTCTAGGCACGAGTTTTGAAATTGAAGAGTCGAATTTCTATAACACACTGTTAGTAATGTGAGAAATTATGAGCACTCTTTCAATTTGTCAAAACCGTTGAGCATTTATCGATACCAGACACGCCGACAGTCTTTCGCCAAATTCTGGGTCTTACCGACCTACCGTTTTAGTTCATTCAGAACTCCTCGTAAGCTACAGAAACCCGTGCGACTTGGACCCAGCAAGGGGTGGCCTTTGACTGGGAAGTTAAGCAGGAAAAGGAACCTTTGGAATTCCAAGTGAGTGACCAAGTTCTTTAGGAAGTCTCACTCTGGTAATGGCTTAATACGCTTCATATCGCGTGGAAAGCTAAATCCAATATAGTTAGGACCTCCGAGATTCTCATCAGAATCGGTCCTGTGCCTCGCACAAACTAGACCTACTCCGCGAACTCAGTAACGTACATTCTACTCTTCGCGTCTCGATCGTGAAACCATACCTTTTCGTTAGGACTCTAGTAAGTCCACTCGTCGAGACCCTCGCCTTCGTATTAGGACCGTAGTGGCCCTCGACCGAGAGGTCAATTGGACGAAGCAACGCCGTCGACAGTTAGTGAAGGTTCGTCGGAATCCCAACCGGGAACCCGATTTCACTTAAGTGCGTTAGAACTAATCGATTAGGAAGTTTCCTCCTCAGGACTCGATCATTTGTACATATTTCCTTGCTTAAACTCTAATTTCGGGACAAAATTCCCTTCAACGGGGGGATGATGTGACAACCCGAAATTTCCATTCTGAATCAACCATTTGAAGCCAATAGAAGCTAGTCCAGTTTCAATGAATTTCAGACTTTTCCGAATAAGTTTGTGTACATTAGGGTTTACGTTTAAGGAGATATCAGGAGAGTGGATGCTCATGGGATTGTGAAACTTGAGCATTTCAAAACTTCATAATGTTAGAGTCCAATTCCGGAATAAAAATATTTTCTGCCAAAAATATTTCAGGACTATAAATAGATTTCTGAACTAAATTCATTCATTATTCACATTTCCAACTAGAGAAAAGTCGTTTTCTCTCTCACGGATCTTCGGGTTTTCATCCCAAATCGTGAGTACACTTCTCTAGTTGTGTTATAATGCTTGTTTTTTGCTTATTAACATAGATTGTATGTCAAATATATGAGATCCGGGAGTTTACCGCCCAAGAACGTTCTTGGGGAGTAAACTCCAAAATGAAGCTTAAAGGCCATCTAGTCCCATTTCCTTGTTAGGTAACTAGCTTAGGATAATATGTATGATCATTTGAGACTAGGAAACAATCAAAAACACCCTTAAAGGGAGTTTACGGCCAAGAGAATGCTCTTAGGCCGTAAACACCAAATAAGGGCACCAAAGAGTGCGTAGGGTCCCCCATAGCCTTAAACAAATGCCTAGAAAGTATTCTACTGTATTAGGGACATGAAATCAACCTAGAATCACCCATGTTTGAGAGTTCACGACCCAAGAATATCTTAGCCCGTAAACTCCCTTGAACATGCCAAAATGCTTTGAAACACCTCCTAAAGCTTAGACTTCAATTAGGACAAGTACCCTAAAGTGTTTAAAGCCAAGAAAACATAAGGAATCACAAGGCAAAAGGAGTTTACGGCCAAGATAAACTCTTGGGCCGTAAACACCTATAAAGGGGTCAAATGACACCCTAACTCCTTCCTTATGCCTAGAACACAACATAGATCATTACCTAGAAATGTTTGAGACTTGAAAACACCATAAAAACCCTCCCAAGGGAGTTTACGGCCGTAAACTCCAAGGGAATATGGTCTCTGGGCCGTAAACTCCCCAAAGGAGTTAATATGGCACCCAAACACTTGTTATAGCCTTGAAACAATTCACCACTAGAGTTGTAATAATTCTAAGCACCATTTAGAGCCTTGGTTGAGAGTTTACGGCCAGGAGTTTACTCCCCTGGGCCATAAACTCCAAAGAATATGGTCATTAGACCTTAAACTCCCATTAGGGGCATTGCACTCCTTTGTTGCAACCCATTAGCCTCCTAGCACTTGACCAAAAGTGTTTTCCTCGCGTTTAAATGTTTATACTTGTATAATTAGTGTTTTAATCACTAATTATTTATATACATATGTTTTCATATGTAATTAGGATCATTGTGTATGTCTAAGTCTGAACTTGACACCAAGCACTTGTCCAATCCTTCCGTACGATAATAGTCCGTTCAATTCCAGTCACTTACTACAGGTGAGTTCATACCCCTTAACTAATGTTTTAAACTATTTTTAAATGTTTTATGGGGGGGATACAAGTAGAATCATGCTACTTCTTATATCAATCACATGTGATTAATAGGAAGAATTATGCTAGTTATTACATCAATCACATGTGATTAATATACAGCATTCAAATGATTTGGCTACACATTAGCCGTTTTACAAAACAGTTTTCATTCAAATGATTTTTATAATCATTTTATATGTTTTAAACTCCTTATTAAACTGTACCTTGTACTCAGTATACTACATTCAAAACTTATTTACAATTGTGTTTCAAAAAAATGTTTCCTTATACTAAACTGTTTTATCAAACTTACGCCTTCAAATTGTTTTATTGATTGACATCAAGTCGATCTTTTCTTAAAATAATAATTATGTTTCAAATGTCTTACAAAACTTATTTATGCTTTTATATTACAAATTGCATGCCTCTATATGTATAGTTATATAAGAAATGTTTAAAAGACTTAGGAAGGTTATCCACCCTATTTCCTTTTCACGCTTGAGATGTGGTCTGGTGGGATATCGGGTACTCGTCCGAAAGTCGTTTAAATATTAGTTATATATCATGTGTACATATATAGTCATAAAAGGTCCTTCCAGTTCATCCCATGCCCTTGGGTACTAAGGGTATACATCCTTGTCCATACGTATCAGTTAGATTACTAGTAAGCTACCATATGGGTAGTTTAGGAAGATACTAGTACTATTACTAGAACACGATATCATACAATGAGTCAGTTCATTCATGAGTCAATACTTTCTAGAACAATACAGTACATTACTATACTTGCTAGATAGGGAGCACGTACATTACAACTAGAACAGTTCGTTACATTACACTTACATTACTACACTAATAAAAATTATGATCCACTGTACGGGAGCATGCCTTAATTGTCATGACCCGGGTTGTAGCCAGAGTCACTTGGAGGGAGAGCATGAGTTTGCGTATAGATGTATACTGGATTGACTATCCTACACCTTGCTGCTAGCTACAGCAGGACCGGCAGGTTTGCGGGTGCCAAACGTCATACCTTATTTTCGACTATACGGTGTCGTTGTTACCGGTCTATAGTATGGTGCAATTTATCACATAATGCCTTAATATAAATCCAGTTTAAGGAAGTTAGTACGACAGTAGTTCTTATAGCACTACACCATAGTACTATTTCTTTTCCCATTACTTTCACCTCGTGAACATTCACACGACGCACGGAAATGTAGAAACTATATTTTTGGATAATGATAGTTATACTTGGGAAAATACATACTCTTACAAGAGACACACATTTAGAGCAGTTAGGTCTTGGTAGAAGACTACATTCAGAACAGTTAGGTCTTGGTAGAAGACACCTTCTTATACTAGTAGGAATCATAGGGATTCTAGGGTTTTTTAAACACTTACAGTTCATATACACTTTCAATACTTACAATACATAGACTTACAAATTCTTACATACAAATACTTACTTACAAATTAAGACACTAAATACTTGTGATCTCACCAGCTTCAAAGCTGATACTCGATTTCAAAATTACTTGTATCCTCAGGTCATCATAGACAGGTACCGATGCAAGGAGAAGGGAAGATGGAGCTTGTTCAAGACTTATCTTTCATTTTGATTTATGCTTTAGTGTTTATCAAAATTTGACAGAACACATTTGTATAATAATTATATTATTAATGCAATGGATGATGTTGTTGCTTGTTTACTACTTTACATTGTTGGTGATATTATACATGACGTCCTCCGCCCCAGAACGTTTCCGCCGTTCTTGGTTTTGGGGTGTGACAGCATCTCATGGCAAGCCCCATGATGATGGAAACTACATTTATCACACTTCAGGAGTTTTTCTTCGTATAGCGTGCTCGGTATGGGGATGGCAGGGGTTTCCACTTGCTGCTGTTGCATGACCAGCATTTTGGATTTCTTGCTTTCCTTCTGGGCTTGACGCTTCCGTTTCTTGTTCTTTGTTTTTCGGCTTTGCGAACTTATGGCTGTTACCATTTGATGACTTCCTGAATTGATACAATGATTAGAATCTTCAATCCCATCATCAACATTGTTTGTGCTGATAGTGCTACGGTGCGCAAGGACAGCTGTCAGGGCAGCCATCACGGCAGTTGTAACTGCGGTTTGAAAGGTAGCGGTGTCCATAGGAAAGGTAGAGGTTTCGTTGTTCGACTGATTGCTTCCGGATGACGACATGATTCTGTAACACGAAATATAAGGATTTTGTGAGCGATTCTAGCTGACCCTAGATGTACTTCGATTGCTCAATCAAAGAGTAACAGTATGTTCTCGAAAGGTTGACCTACATCCCTATGATGCACTCCTAGTACGGATTAGAGGTATGATCGCGAAGGTTTGACCTACATCCCTATGATGCAGTCCTAGTACGGAATGGAAGTGAGTGTGTAGAATGGTCTCAAGACGTTTGTCGTTCAAGCTGAGGTATCGTGGGTTGGTGAATAACAGGATCCAACCACTAAAAGAGACTTGGAAATGTCTCCGGAGCTAAATTACTATAGTCCAATGACTTGACTAAAGCAGGTTTCAGATAGACTCCAATGAAATTATGATGAGAGTACTTTTAATAAGGAAGGACCCGAAAGTTAGCCGACTGTCAATATCTTTTATATTCACGACATAAAGGTTCGGGAAAATGACCTTGTAAAAGTTCTTACATCATATCTAGAGAAGATAGTTCTTGACAGCATAAAGACCTAACCAAAAGTACTTACAGTACAAGATAATTTCATAGAAAATGCCACATCGGGCAAAGACAGAAAAACAATTCCTTCTAACAAGGACAATAAAGGAAAACATCTATTACCGGCGATGGTCATCCCTCTGGTGAACTCTCAGTTCAGCCAGTTGACGTTCCACGTCAAGTAGGTGTCTTTCGTACACCCTCTGGCGTACTCGGAGCTCTATGACTTCGGCTCGTGATTCAGCTAGTGCTTGAAGCAGGGTTTCATGGTTTCTCTCAGATCTCTTGCGAACATCTTCTAGACGGATGGTGCGGAGGGTATGCATTGTGCATTGGCGACAACTTCAGTGATCTGATGTAGGGTTGTCGTGCCTTGAATCTTATTTCGGGCCACTCTGCGGACCAAGATTGGCAAGACTCTGTCTGCTGATCCCCCATTGCTCAAGTCGTAGAAGCTTCGGTCACCGTTAAATGGCATGGGCTGATCTTGTCCTTGGCTCCATGTTTCCAAGCATTCCACCCACTCAGGCGTCGGGCCATGAAAAGCCGGATGAGGGTTAGGAATTTGAAAGGGAGCTACTTGAGGTAGGTTCTCAACCTCGGGTTCGGAGTATCGTCCGAAAGGTCTTCATCATGGTGATCATTCAAAGGGATAGGATGATCATTCTCTGGTTCTTCTCCAAACCAACCAGCTATGACTTCGTTCGGAAGATACTAGTTGCCGTGGGGATGGAGTCCAACCATGTTATCTACGCGAGAATTGGGGTAAGAAAATAATTATTCGACGAACTATCTAGATAATTATTTAGAAAATCTTCATCAGTTACTTCGCTATTTTTGAAGTGCATACCAGTTATATGTAATCGAAACGGGATAGGCCTTCGAACAAGTGACCTTAACTCCATATTCACATAGAATAGGGGTAAGGCAAAATTTTCACTGCTTCTAAGTCTATAACATCCTAATTACATATAGCCTTAGTGTATCCACTTAGCAACTATCAACTTAGTAAATGAAGATCCCATTTTAGTTCTCAAGTATAAAGTACTTGTAGTAACAACAAATACTCCTATAGTATTTTAAGTTTAATGTTATGTTCTAGTGTTCTCATTGTGGTAGGGTTGGTAAGATTTTAGACTTGTTGCAACCACACAGTTAAACTTAGGCACATGCTAGTCAACCCTCGGATAATATAAGTGATCAAGCTATATCTTCCCAGTTTTGACCATATGTCTCTAAGCCCAATTGTGTTGCCCAACAATCGTAATTCTTTTCTACTGTCCTAGCGACACTGATTTTAGTATGAATGCAGCACGTATACTTACTTAAATATTTTATTATTTAAAGTATAAACTCTTGGTCAGAGTGTTTTAATCCCAATTGGGTTTATAGTTAGTATATCTTTTATGGGCTGATATACTCAATTCACTATAAACAATGCTCTGATACCAATCTGTCACACCCCAAAACCAAGAACGGCGAAACGTTCTGGGGCGGAGGACGTCATGTACAGTATCACAACAATGTAAAGTAGTAAACAAGCAACAACATCATCCATTGCATTAATAATATAATTATTATACAAGTGTGTTTTGTCAAATTTTGATAAACACTAAAGCATTAATCAAAATGAAAGATGAGTCTTGAACGAGCTCCATCTTTTCTAAACCTTGCATTTGTACCTGTCTATAGATGACCTGAGGATACAAGTAATTTTGAAAGCGAGTATCAGCTTTGAAGCTGGTGAGATCATAAGTATTTTAGTGTCTTAATTTGTATGTAAGAATTTGTATGTATATGAATTGTAAGTATTGAAAATGAATATGAACTGTAAGTATAAAAATGTTTGCAAAACAACTATAAATGTTTGAAAACCCTAGAAATCCCTATGATTCCAACTATTATATAAAGTAGTCTTCTACCAAGACCTAACTGCTCTGAATGTAGTCTTCTACCAAGACCTAACTGCTCTGAATGTAGTCTTCTACCAAGACCTAACTGCTTTGAATATAGTCTTCTACCAAGACCTAACTGCTCTGAATGTAGTCTTCTACCAAGACCTAACTGCACAGAATGTTCGTTTCTTGTAAAAGTGTGTAATTTTCTAAGTGTAACTATCATTACAAAATATAGTTTTTACATTAATGTTTAAGTGAAAAGATCACTAAATATATGTAAAGGGAAAATTAATGTAGTATTGTAGTGTAGTGATATAAGAACTATTGCTGTACTAACTACCTTAAACCAGATTTATATTAAGGCATCATGTGATTAATTGTACCATACTATCGACTCGATAACAACGACAAAGGTATGGTCGTAAAAAGAAATGACGTTTGGCACCCGCAGACCTGCAGGTCCGGCTGTAGCTAGCAGCAAGGTGTAGGATAGTCAATCTAGTAAAGACCTATACGCAAACTCACGCTCTCCCTTTAAGAGACTCTAGCTACAACTTGGGCCATGACATTTAAGGCATGCTCCGATACAGTGGATCACAATTTTGTCAACGTATTTATGTATATGTAATGTACTGAAATGTTCTACGTGTGCTAGCTGTAATGTGTGTTCTCTTTCTATCTAGCAAGTATAGTAATGTATTGTAATGTTCTAGCTGTAATGTATGCTCTCTCTATCTAGCAAGTATAGTAATGTACTGTAATGTTCTAGAAAGTATTGACTCTTGAATGAACTGACTCATTGTATGATATCGCGTTCTAGTAATAGTTCTAGTATCTTCCTAAACTACCCATATGGTAGCTTACTAGTAATTTAACTGGTACGTATGAACATGGATGTATACCCTTGCTACCCAAGGGCATTGGCTGAACTGGAAGGACCTTTATGACCATATATGTACACATGATATATAACTAATATTTAAACGACCTTCGGACGGGTACCCAATTTCCCACCAGACCACATCTCAAACGCGAAAAGGAAATTGGGTAGATAGCCTTCCTAAGTCTTTTAAACATTTCTTATATAACTATACATATAGAGGCATGCAATTTATAATATAAAAGCATAAATACATTTTGTAAAACCTTTGAACATAATTATTATCTTAAGAAAAGATCGACTTTATGTCAATCTATAAAACGGTTTGAAGGCATGGGTTTGATAAAACAGTTTAAGTATAAGGAAACATATGTTTGAAACACAATTGTAAATAAGTTTTAAATGTAACATATAGAGTAAAATGAACAGTTTAATAAGGAGTTTTAAACATATAAAATGTTTATGAAAACATTTGAAGGAAAAATTGTTTGGTAAAACGGCTAATGAGTAGTAAATCATTTGAATGCTGCTTATTAATCACATGTGCTTGATATAATAAGTAGCATTATTCTACTTGTATCCCCCCATAAAACATTTAAAAATAGTTAAAACATTGATTAAGGGGTATGAACTCACCTGTAGTAAGTGATTGGAAATGAACGGACTGTATCGTAAGGAAGGATCGGACAAGTGCTTGGTGTCAAGTGAAGACTTTAGACACACAGAATAATCCTAAATACATATGAAGACATATGTATATAAATAATTAGTGATTAAAACACTAATTAAACACGTATAAACATTCTAATGCGAGGTAAACACTTTGGTCAAGTGCTAGGAGGCTAATGGGTTGCAACAAAGGAGTGCAAGACCTCTTATGGGACTTTATGGTCAAAAGACCATATATGTTGGAGTTTACGGCCCAAGGGAGTAAACTCCTGGCCGTAAACTCTCAATAAGGTTCCTAAATGAAGCCTAACATTATTACAACTCAAGTGGTGAATTGCTTCAAGGCTTAAAAAAGTGTTTGGGCTTCCTTTTAAATCCTTTGAGGAGTTCATGGCCCTGGGACCATATCCCTTGGAGATTACGGCCGTAATTTCCCTTGGGAGGATGTTTATGGTGTTTTCAAGTCCCGAAATTAACTAGGAACTAAACTAGGCTTTTGTACTCAGCTTTAGAAGAGTTTATGGCACCATTTGGCACCATTTTATGGAGTTCACGGACCTAGAACTTCTTGGGCCGTGAACACCTTACTCTTGGTGTTCTAAAGGTGTTTTCTAGTCCTAGACTCATTAGGGTACATGTCTAAGGTCATGCCTAAGCCTTAGGAAGTGTTTTGTGGCATTAAAACACCCATAACTTGAGTTTTCAGCCCATGAACCATTTGGTCATGTGTTTGCGGCCGCAAACACCCATAGGTCTTGGTATTTCTATTGTTTTGGGTCTTAGACACATCAAGGTAATGTGCTATGCTAGTCTCTTGGCTAAATGAAGGCATTTAGGGCATTTTGGCAACCTAAAATGGAGTTCATGGCCCAAGAACTTCCTTGGCCGTGAACTCACTTCTAGCATTGAGTCTTAATTGTTTTGTGGTCTAAACATGTAATAGTAGCTTCTAGGTTCGTTTCCAAGGCTTTGAGGGACATTGGGCACACTTTTGGCCCTTATAAAGGAGATTACTCTCCAAGTGTTCTTGGGCGGTAAACTCCCAAATCTTGGGGTTTTGATCTGGTTTTGATGTTATAAAACACAATCTAAGCTATATAATATAACTAGATAGAAGTACTCACGATTTGGGATAAAAACCTGAAGATCCGTGAGAGAGAATTTGGATTTTTTCTAGTTGGAAATGTAACTAATGAACGAATATGGCTCAGATTTCTATATATAGTCCTGGGATTTTTGGCAGAAAATATTTTTATTCTCGGAATGAACTCTAATATCCTAGAGTATTGGAATAACAATGTTGCACAAAACCCTAGTGCATCCACTCTCCTAATACCTCCTTAAGTGCTAATCCTGAAATACTCAAACTTATACCCAAAGTCTCGAATTTCACTGCAACTGTTCTACTTCTATTGGCTTGATATGGTTTGTTTAGAATGGAAATTTCGGGTTGTCACAGTAGTCCATGGAGGTTTAACCCATGGATCCTAGGTAATATGAAGAGTCATGGGCATTAGGGTTTACATGGTGCTAACCCTAATCTTGCCATGCTATATAAGAAGTCCCTTAGCATCCAAAATGGCACACTAGTGATCCTTAGAGTTCCATGAGCCGATTTTGGTTGCAAGAATATTCTCTAAAAGCCATCCTTTGTCCAAAGGTGTGTTGTGATTCCATTTGAGGTGCAACACTTGGGGCACTAAGTTCCTAAAGGCCAAACTTAAGAAGTTCTACAAGTTACAACAAAGAGGTAATTCTATAACTCTTTTTCATGTTGATTATGTTATTTGCATGCTAGTTGTAGGCTTAATGCTTTGGAAAGAATATTGCATGTATAATTAGAGAAAACATAAATCCAAAGCATTTAGGGTTGTATGTGCACCATAGGATGTTGTAGTAAACTAAAACCCTTCAGTTCCATCATCACTTAACTCTTGAAGCTCTTCAAGGTCAATTTTCCTCCCACTTTCCTCATGGCATATGAGGTCTCTCTCGCGAAAGAATCCTCTCCTTGCAACGCAGACAACATTGCCACTTGGTCTATAGAAGAGATATCCAAAGGATTTTTGTGGGTAGCCGATGAAAATACATCACTCACTACAAGGTTCGAGCTTGTCTTGAGTTTCTATTCTCACAAAAGCCTCGCAACCCCAAACCTTGATGTGTGCTAACAAGGGAACCTTCCCTGTCCACAACTTGTGAGGTGCTTTGGAAACCTTTTTAGTTGGGACTAAATTAAGGATATGAGTAGTGGTCTCTAAGGCATATGTCACACCCCAAAACCGGAACGGCGGAAACGTTCGGGGGTGGAGGACGTCATGTTAAGTATCACGAGATATGTATATGGTAAGCAAGTAATGAACAACCATTTGATTTAGAAAGAAAGTGTTTACAATGTGTGTGTTCACAAAACATAGAAGTCACAAACAAATAACAAAACACGACTTGAAGCTATAATGCTCCATCTTCTGAAGTCCCAGCATGAGCACCTGTCTAATAGTCTCCTGAGAATACAAGTTATTTGAAAGAGTTGATCAGAAATTAAGCTGTTGAGTTCATAAGATTTTAGTGATGTGAGTAAGCTGTAAAATGTGGTTGAAAATGTATATGGAAAAAGTGATGTAAGCTGTAAGTTCTGTTTTAAAATGTTCGCCTGTTCCTCTAGAAAATCCTATATTTCCTACTTGAATGGAAGTTAAGTAAAAGGACACAAACCTTTCTATGCGTACTAAGTGGGCACAAGTTATATATACTCAGGGTAAATAAACAATTGACTGTGCGCATCTGCCCTAAACTCACAACCCAACGGGGAACAGAAAGTAAGGCGGATAACACACATTCCATTGGTTGTTAGATCGTTGTCATATATAACCCTGGTGTACTCACTTGGTACTCATGGAGTTATTTGTAATGGTTCCTTTATATCTAATTAAGAGTTCTTTTAAGAAAACCTATATTTCTTATACTAAAACAATGACTACGGTGACTACTTTTACAATAGCTTTGTTTATACTGCTTTATATAATCTGTTATCGGGTAGAAAGTTAACTGGGTGAATCTGCCCTGATTCCACAATCCAACGGGAACAAGAAGTAAGGCGGAAAACACACATTTAACCACCTATTGGATATTAGTTATACATATATAAACATGGTGTATAAACTAAGGTGTTATAGAGTTACTCACCTAAAGTCTCTAAAACTGTACTGGCTTAATAAAATGGATTAAGCCCTTTTCTGGGAAATCTCTAGTTTTGTATACCAAATGTACTGACTTTGATAATTAAGTTTTTATACTTAGAAAAACTGTACGTTGACTCTGTGTCCTATGACCTGATCCACACCTGGTACCCTTATGAAGACTTAATGTATACTAAGCATAGATATAAATAGATTCGGGTAGATAATAGGTTGGGTGACCTCAGTCCAAGCCCACAATCCAATGAGAACAGGAAGTGAAGCGAAGAGCACACATCCTATTAGTTGTCAGAATCTATTAGTATATATGTATCCTATAGTGTATACATTAAGGAATCATAAAGCTAGCATTATGATCCTAACCTTTAATCGTAGCCTTCTACCAAGGCATCTTCTGTTTTGTGTTGAACCCGACTGTTCCTTTCTCGAATGTAAAAGTACATTCTCCCTAGTTTATAACTATCTTGACTAGAAAATAGATCAACTTTCAAGTGGTACCGACACTTTATGAAAGTAATGGGAGAAGTAAGTACACAGATGTCGTTTATAATGACATGCGGATGTACTAATAACCTAAAAACATATTTGTTTTATTACGGTCATAATGTGAAAGCTAGAACCCCTACTAAATGCTCTCAACGTAAAGAGATTAAGGGAACCAAACGCGATCCCAGCAATTTCTTGTGAGCCGTGTAATTCACATGAAAGTTATATGATCATGTATACCCAATATAACTATCACTAATGCGTTAGTGATTCATTGGTACAATTGGATCCTGTCTGTGTGTTCTCATGCTATAGCAACCTAACTTGTTTGTTATGTTCTGTTCTGGTATTGTTTGATTCTTTTCACTGTTTGTTATGTTCTGGTATTGATTCCTTGTGTGCTTCATTGTACTAGAAGTAATGAATAGCATTCTCCTAAACCATGCCTATAGTAGTTTACTAATTCTCTACTTGGACTGTTACTAAAATGACTCATTTCTCTACTAAGTTATGCTTTTACTTTAATAACGGAGTTTTGTATAACTATAAAGTAACATAAGTAACATTTTGGAAGATGTTTAAAAACAAACATTTACACAATTATCATTGTATTCAACCTGTATTCCCCCCTTAAAACAGTTAAAATGGTTAAATGATTGATTACGGGGTATGAACTCACCTGATGTGGGTGATTCAAACGGGTATGCATGTAAGGATGAGAAGTTCCACAAATGAAGTCCCAAGACACAATAAGTCCTAAATGATATATAAGGACACATATTGACATGAATATAGTGTTTATAAATAACTGTATGAAAGATAACACCTTGCGGGACTAGGAAACACCTTGGTTAATTGTTGGAATCACATGTGATTCAACAAAGGGAAGTGAAATAGCACTAATTGCTGTTTACGGTTTTTAAACCAACTCCTCTTGAGTTTACGGTTGTAAACCCATGAGTTTACTGCCGTAAACTCATGTCCTTTTGACCACTTTGTGCTTTGAAGTCCTATAAGTCCTTTTGAAGCATCCTAACTTCAATTCTTAGCCTTAGGAAGTGATTAGGGCAACATATCACCCCTTTATGGGGTTTACGGTTTTTGGACCATTTTTCTTTGGGTTTACGGTAGTAAACCCAAATGGTTTATGGTCAAATGATGTTTTCAAGTCTTAAACACTTCCGGTAAAGGTCTAGGCTAGTTTCTAAGCTTAAGGAAAGAGTTTGGGGCATTATAACATGCCTTTGGGGTGTTTATGGTTTTGGGAGCTCCCCAAACCGTAAAACATATACATGGGACATTTTTGTGGTTTCATGTGCTAAACGCATCAAATTAAGGTTCTAGGTTTGTTTCCAAGGTTTGGCAAGAGAATAGGGACACTTTTGCACTCTTTTTAGGGTTTACGGTCCAAGAAGATTCTTGGGCCATAAACACTAGTTCCTTGTGATATTTGGGTATTTTCTTGATGCCCTTAAGGTCTAGACATGACAAGGATTGTTTCTATGTTTGGTTCCAAGGTCTAAAGGGACATAAGGCACACTTTGGCCTCATTTTTAGTGTTCACGGTCCAAGAAGATCTTGGGCCGTGAACACCCTTTCCTTAGGGTATTTGGATGATTTCTTGATGTTTAACACTTGATCTAAACATTTTAGGACTAGAAAAACTTACAAGTTGAATATCTTGAAGAAAAATGTGATGATACTTGAGAGAGAAATGGCTCTAGTCTTCGAAATGTGAAAAAGTGAATAAAATATTTAAGTCTCACTTTTATAGTCTTTAGGTTTTACGGTCCCAATACCATATTGGACCATAAACTCCAAACTCTTGAAGTTTTGGGCATTTAATGCTACACAATAAACCCTAGGGTATCCTCTCTCCTGATATCTCTTGATGTACTATCTTTAAAACGCTCAAACTTATTCCAAAAAGCTTGAAAGTTAGCAGAATCAGATTTGACTTCCATTGAAGTGGATGGTTATACATAATGGAAATTTTTGGTTTGTCACATCATCCCCCCGTTAGAATGAATTTCGTCCCAAAATTAGCTTTCTTAACATTACTACTGGGGTTGAGCTCTTCTGCTTTGTAGAATACTCACTCGTAGACCTGACAACTTTGCCCTGGTGTTCCTGATAGGATTCATACTTGGTCCATCTATCATTACCTCATGTATACAAGCCGTATATAATTAGGATTAGTAGGATTGTCGGATGTGTGACTTTGCCCCAGGTCCACAACCCAATGGGGAACAGGAGATAGGGCGGAAGCACACATACTAGATCTGTGTAATCATACTCATATACCACCTTTGCGTATACATTCAATAATAATAGGCGGGTTGTATTCGTCCATAGCCTCTGTGCTCAAACTTGGTTTGCTGGACGAGTGGTGTTTCGTGACGGTCCGTGGACAACTGACGATAAAGCTTCAGAGGACAAAGTACTCTTCGCACGAGTACTTCGGGGGTTTAGAATGCGAAAGATAAAGTTTTTGATTCAGGTCGGACTTTCAGTACAAATGATGAAAGTTTTGAGAACTTGCCGATTCGAGGCGATAGAAACATATGAACTCAGTATGGTGAGGACCACGCCAACTCATGACGAAAGAATACAACGGACTGTATACTGAACAAAGTTTTGTTCAAATGATAGAAACATCTGATAACGATGATGTATCCCTGGTATGCTTGGTACTGTACTCCTAGTATGATCAACAATGTACTCCTTGTAACTATTCTCGTGTTTCCTAGTTTCTATTCGATGTTAACACTCCTATGTATCGTACCGCTATGTGCACATACATACAAATAAAAGTGCTTTACTAACTGAAGGGATACTTTTACACCATGATCCGCCATGGTACCACTACCATCGCCCGTCATATACAAGTTGTGAATGCTTAAGATGAGCCAGGCAGTCGACTGAGCATCTCTGCCTCAAATCCTCAATCAATTAAGGAAAGGGGACCTAAGCGGAGTCACTCACACTAAGTCTGTAACATCTTAGTTGCGCACAACCCTGATGTATATGGTGAGCCATAATAGCTTCTCTAAAGGATCTTTTAGTTCTCTCGAATATTTTGACCTATGTTAACATGTGAGTTGTTATAGTTACTTTTAAGTGTCATCCCCAAATTTTAATCTTATATGAATATAAATTAATTTTAAAAGTAATTACTATTTTGAAAACGTTCCACTACTCGACGACGACTCCGGGGTAGATTCCCCTGCGGTGATCATCAGAATACGTCCATCCGCGCCTGAGTTCCTGATTATCGGACAGTTCCTCTGATTGTGTCCATTCTCACCACAGCCATACCAGGCTTGATTTTCTTCAGCTCCAAGGACTTGGGAGATCGGTTGATCTGGTTCAGACACTACATGTCCCGGCATAATCCGGTGTGGTGAAAGTTGCACTTTCCACACTTCGGAAGGTTTCAAGCATAACGACTGGTAGGTGCTGAAGTAGTAGGCCTCGTTGCGGCGTACATAGTACTCGCTTGTTGCCCTTGCGGGGTGTCTTGTGTTATTTGTTTCTTCTTCCTCTTGTTCCACGACTTCTGATTATAGTCCTCTTCCCTCGATGACTCGGGAATAGGGACTTTTACGCTGTAGCGGACTCCATGATCGATAAGTCGCTGAGCCAAGCGTTTAGCACTATTGAACGTGGCTGGGTTAGAAGACAGTACATTTCCTTGGATCGGAGCAGTCAGACCCCAAATGTAACTTTCTATCTTCTTGCTATCCTAGGTAACCATCTCGGGGCATAGAGCTGCTAGTTCGATGAACCGGTCAGTGTAGGTCACTATGTCTGAGCCGACCATAGTGAGATCCCACAGCTCTTGTTCCAGCTATTGAATCTCGCCTAACGGCCAATATTCTTCCCGCATTAACTCTTTTAGGTTTTCCCAACCTATTGAGTTTGCCATTGATAGGGTCAGTGACTTAACATTGCTGTTCCACCATGTTAGGGCCTTGCCATCGAAGGTGCAGGCAGCAAACTTCACTTTGCTTCCTTCTGGGCATAAACAGATTTCGAAAACCAACTCTGTTTTCTCGAACCATTGCATGAGGGCAATGACTCCTTCAGTCCCTTTAAAGGACAATGGTTGGCATCTGGTGAAGTCCTTGTAGGAGAACTCTCCCTAGCGCACATGGACTTCGCCTTGAGTAGAATCAGTAGGCGTTTCACCTCCACCTGTACTGATGGGGTGATATTGAGCCATGGCTGTTGCCACAGCCGTGGCCACAACATCGTTCAGTGTTGCTGCATCGATTTGTGGAGAAGGTATATGAGTTATCGGGGTTGTGTGTCTGGGTGATCTTCGAGGAGGCATCTTTGCAAAAAGAAAACAAAGTTGAGACAGAATAAGTCTATAGCAACGGACACAAGCCGAAAGCTGAAAAGACATGGTTATCCTAGTTCTGGATGTATCGGGTCCTAACTTCCACAGGGTTCTAGGAACAATCCATAAATGAGTCTATAACAAATAAACTCTATGAATTTGGAATAACTTTCCTCGAATGAATATCTGTTTCCTGAATAACTGTTACCAGCTGCATGTAAGAAAATAATTCTAACACATGTAATGTGAGCAGTGTTTCCACTCGCTCGATAAATTAACATAATTAATATTTATTAGTGTGACGCGTAAGTCGTTTTGGTTACTTCGGCTGATATTTCCTTGAAATCTTCTCATGAATTTGTCCTTGTTCCTCCTGAACTCTTTTGTTGTCCACTATGGGGAAGTGGTTACGTTTATCTGGGCTTGTCATGCGAGAATGAAAGTGACTAAAGAACCTATGATCTTTAAGGTAACTTTATGGGGTGATCCTTACAGAATCCTCCTATAATTGTACAAGGTACACCGGTTTGTATTGTATATAATTGAAGATCAAATAGACCTTCGAATAATTGATCCCACCTTAACACTACTTCCTTAAGAGGAATGGATAGTGAAGTGTCGGTCACAGATTCTATGTCTATAAGATCTTGATTATATATAAAACTTTATGAATATACCCTGTAAGATTATAGACCTATCCGCAAGGGTCTTTTAAGTTATCACATAAGTTATTTATCTGGACCAAAATACTCCTATAGTATTCTAACTCTAACTGTACTTGTTCTGGCGTTCTCTTGACTGGTATTCTGGTAAGTTTTAACTTCTTTGCAACACCACATCATTACCAAACACATGTTGGTCACATCTCGAATGATTATAGTTGATCAGGCTATATTGATCCCAGCTATGATTACATAACTGTTCGGGTTGACGATAGTGCTCAACCATTAAATACTTTTAGTTATGTTCTCCTCGTGACCCTAGTTCTATTATCTACATGTATGAGCAAGTAGATATATTTTTGTAACTTGTAGTTATACTCTTGAATATATCATTATCCAGACCACTAAAGCCCCATTGTATTTATAGACATATATCTTTTATCGGTTGATATACTTAGTTCACTATAAACAATGCTCTGATACCAATCTGTCAGACCCCAAAACCGGAACGGCGGAAACGTTCGGGGGTGGAGGACGTCTTGTCAAGTATCACGAAATATGTATATGGTATGCAAGTAATGAACAACCATTTGATATAGAAAGAAAGTGTTTACAATGTGTGTGTTCACAATACATAGAAGTCAAAAATAAATAACAAAACAAGACTTGAAGCTATAATGCTCCATCTTCTGAAGTCCCAGCACAAGCACCTGTCTAATAGTCTCCTGAGAATACAAGTTATTTGAAAGAGTTGATCAGCAATTAAGCTGGTGAGTTCATAAGATTTTAGTGATGTGAGTAAGCTGTAAAATGTGGTTGAAAATGTATACGCACAAGTGATGTAAGCTGTAAGTTCTGTTTTGAAATGTTCGCCTGTTCCTCTAGAAAATCATATATTTCCTACTTGAATGATAGTTAAGTAAAAGGACACTACAACCCTTTCTATGTGTACTAAGTGGGTACAAGTTATATATACTCAGGGTAAATAAACAATCGATTGTGCGCATCTGCCCTAAACTCACAACCCAATGGGGAACAGAAAGTAAGGCGGATAGCACACATTCCATTGGTTGTTAGATCGTTGTCATATATAACCCTGGTGTATTCACTCGTTACTCATGGAATTATTTGTAATGGTTCCTTTATATCTAATTAAGAGTTCTTTTAAGAAAACCTATATTTCTTATAGTAAAACAATGACTATGGTGACTACTTTTACAATAGCTTTGTTTATACTGCTATATATAATCTGATATCGGGTAGAAAGTTAACTGGGTGAATCTGCCCTAATCCCACAATCCAACAGGAACAAGAAGTAAGGCGGAAAACACACATTTAACCATCTATTGGATATTAGTTTTATATATAAACATGGTGTATAAACTAAGGTGTTATAGAGTTACTCACCTAAAGTCTCTAAAACTGTACTGGCTTAGTAAAATGGATTAAGCCCTTTTCTGGGAAATCTCTAGTTTTGTATACCAAATGTACTGACTTTGATAAGTAGGTTTTTGTACTTAGAAAAACTATGCGTTGACTCTGTTTCCTATGACCTGATCCATACCTGGTACCCTTATGACGACTTAATGTATAGTAAGCATATATATATATATATATATATATATATATATATATATATATGGGTAGATAATAGGTTGGGTGACCTCAGTCCAAGCCCACAATCCAACGAGAACAGGAAGTGAAGCGGAGAGCACACATCCTATTAGCTGTCGGAATCTATTAGTATATATATATCATATAGTGTATACATTAAGGAATCATAAAGCTAGCATTATGATCCTAACCTTTAATCGTAGCCTTCTACCAAGGTATCTTCTGTTCTAGGTTGAACCCGAATGTTCCTTTGTCGAATGTAAACGTATATTCTCCGTAGTTTATAACTATCTTGACTTGAAAATATATCAGCTTTCAAGTGGTACCGACACTTTATGAAAGTAATGGGAGATGTATGTACACAAATGTCGTTTATAATGACATGCAGATGTACTAATAACCTAAAAATATATTTGTTTTATTACGATCATAATGTGAAAGCTAGAACCCCTACTAAACGCTCTCAATGTAAAGAGATTAAGGGAACCAAACGCGATCTGATTCTGCTAACTTTCAAGCTTTTTGGAATAAGTTTGAGTGTTTTAAAGATAGTACATCAAGAGATATTAGGAAAGAGGATACCCTAGGGTTTATTGTGTAGCAATAAATTCCCAAAACTTCAAGAGTTTGGAGTTTATGGTCCAAAATGGTATTGGGACCGTAAACCCTAATGACTATAAAAGTGAGACTTAAATACTTTATTCACTTTTTCACATTTCCAAGACTAGAGCCATTTCTCTATCAAGTATCATCCCATTTTTCTTCAAGATCTTCAATTTGCAAGTTTTTCTAGCCCTAATATGTTTAGATCAAGTGTTAAACATCAAGAAATCATCCAAATACCCCAAGGAAAGGGTGTTCACAGCCCAAGATCTTCTTGGACCGTGAACACTAAAAATGTGGCCAAAGTGTGCCTTATGTACCTTTAGACCTTGGAACCAAACATAGAAACTATCCTTGACATGTCTAGACCTTAAGAGCATCAAGAAACACCCAAATATCACAAGGAACTAGTGTTTACGACCCAAGAATCTTCTTGGACTGTAAACCCTAAAAAGAGTGCAAAAGTGTCCCTAATCTCTTGCCAAACCTTGGAAACAAACCAAGAACCTTCCTAGAACCTTCATTTGATGTGTGTAGCACATGAAAACCACAAAAATGTCCCATGTATATGTGTTTACGGTTTGGGGAGCTCCCAAAACCGTAAACACCCCAAAGGCATGTTTTAATGCCCCAAACTCTTTCCTTAAGCTCAGAAACTAGCCTAGACCTTTACCGGAAGTGTTTAAGACTTGAAAACATCATTTGATCATAAACCATTTGAGTTTACTACCGTAAACCCAAAGAGAAATGGTCTAAAAACCGTAAACCCCATAAAGGGGTGATATGTTGCCCTAATCACTTCCTAAGGCTAAGACTTGAAGTTAGGATGCTTCAAAAGGACTTCTAGAACTTCAAAGCACAAAATGGTCAAAAGGACATGAGTTTACGGCAGTAAACTCATGGGTTTACAACCGTAAACTCAAGAGGGGTTGGTTGTAAAACCGTAAACAGAAATTATTGCTATTTCACTTCCCTTTTGTTGAATCACATGTGATTCCAACACTTAACCAAGGTGTTTCCTAGTCCCGGAAGGATGTATCTTTCATATAGTTGTTTATAAACACTATATTCATGTCAATATGTGTCCTTATATATCATTTTGGACTTATTGTGTCTCGGGACTTCATTCGTGGAACTTCTCATCCTTACACGCATACCCGTTTGAATCACCCACATCAGGTGAGTTCATACCCCGTAATCAATCATTTAACCATTTTAACTGTTTTAAGGGGGGGGGGGGGAATATAGGTTGAACACAATGATAATTGTGTAAATGTTTGTTGTTAAACGTCTTCCAAAATGTTACTTATGTTACTTTATAGTTATACAAAACTTCGTTATTAAAGTAAAAACATAACTTAATAGAGAAATGAGTCATTTCGGTAACAGTCCAAGTAGAGCATTAGTAAACTATTATAGGTATGGTTTAGGAGAATGCTATTCATTACTTCTAGTACAATGAAGCACACAAGGAATCAATACCTGAACAGAACAAACAGTGAAAAGAATCAAACAATACCAGAACAGAACATAACAAACAAGTTAGGTTGCTATAGCATGAGAACACACAAACAGGATCTAATTATACCAATGAATCACTACCGCATTAGTGATAGTTATATTGGGTATACATGATCATATAACTTTAATGTGAATTACACGACTTGCAAGAAATTGTTGGGATCGCGTTTGGTTCCCTTAATATCTTTACATTGAGAGCGTTTAGTAGGGGTTCTAGCTTTCACATTATGACCATAATAAAACAAATATGTTTTTAGGTTATTAGTACATCCGCATGTCATTATAAACGACATTTGTGTACTTACTTCTCCCATTACTTTAATAAAGTGTCGGTACCACTTGAAATTTGATCTATTTTCTAGTCAAGATAGTTATAAAATATGGAGAATATAATTTTACATTCTACAAAGGAACAGTCGGGTTCAACACAGAACAGAAGATGCCTTGGTAGAAGGCTACGATTAAAGGTTAGGATCATAATGCTAGCTTTATGATTCCTTAATGTATACACTATAGGATACATATATACTAATAGATTCCGACAGCTAATAGGATGTGTGCTCTTCGCTTCACTTCCTATTCTCGTTGGATTGTGGGCTTGGACTGAGGTCACCCAACCAATTATCTACCCGAATATATATATATATATATATATATATATATATATATATATATATATATATATCTATGCTTAGTATACATTAAGTCATCATAAGGGTACCGGGTATGGATCAGGTCATAGGACACAGAGTCAACGCACAGTTTTTCTAAGTATAAAAACTTACTTATCAAAGTCAGTACATTTGGTATACAAAACTAGAGATTTCCCAGAAAAGGGTTAACCCATTTTATTAAGCCAGTACAATTTTAGAGACTTTAGGTGAGTAGCTCTATAACACCTTAGTTTATACACCATGTTCATATATAAAACTAATATCCAATAAATGGTTAAATGTGTGTTTTCCGCCTTACTTCTTGTTCCCGTTGGATTGTGGGATTAGGGCAGATTCACATAGTTAACTTTCTACCCGATATCAGATTATATATAGCAGTATAAACAAAGCTATTATAAAAGTAGTCACCGTAGTCATTGTTTTACTATAAGAAATATAGGTTTTCTTAAAAGAAATCTTAATTAGATATAAAGGAACCATTAAAAATAACTCCATGAGTAACAAGTGAATAGACCAGGGTTATATATGACAACGATCTAACAACCAATGGAATGTGTGCTATCCACCTTACTTTCTGTTCCCCATTGGGTTGTGAGTTTAGGGAAGATGCGAACAATCAATTTTTTATTTACCCTGAGTATATAAAACTTGAACCCACTTAGTATGCATAGAAAGGTTTGTAGTGTCATTTTACTTAACTTCCATTCAAGTAGGAAATATAGGATTTTCTAGAGGAACAGGCGAACATTTCAAAATAGAACTTACAACTTACATCACTTGTGCATATACATTTTCAACCACATTTTACCGCTTACTCACATCACTAAAATCTTATGAACTCACCAGCTTAATTGCTGATCAACTCTTTCAAATAACTTGTATTCTCAGGAGACTATTAGAAAGGTGCTCGTGCTGGGACTTTAGAAGATGGAGCATTATAGCTTCAAGTCTTGTTTTGTTATTTGTTTGTGACTTCTATGTTTTGTGAACACACATATTGTAAACACTTTCTTTCTAAGTCAAATGGTTGTTTATTACTTGCTTACCATATACATATCTCATGATACTTTACATGACGTCCTCCACCCCCGAACGTTTCCGCCGTTCCGAGTTTGGGGTGTGACAGCATACCCCCAAAATAAGATAGGTAACGAAGCTCGGCACATCATGGAACGAACCATGTCTAGCAAGGTTCGATTGCGCCTCTCAGACACACCATTAAGCTGTGGTATCCTAGGTGGCGTCAATTGTGAAACAATTCCACATTCCTTAAGATAGTAGTGGAACTCGATACTAAAATACTCTCCTCCTCTATCAGATCGGAGCATCTTTATCTTCCTTCCCAACTGATTCTCCACTTCTTGATTAAAATCCTTGAACTTTTCAACGGTTTCTGACATATGCTTGATTTAGTAGATATAGCCTTATCTCTTGTAATCATCAGCAAAAGTCACATAGAAGCGATTAGCATCCCTTGTGGCGGTTCTAAAGGGTCCACACACATCGGTCTGTATGAGATCCAACAGACCCTCACCCCTTTAACAAGTACCGGTGAAGGGTGATATGGTCATCTTTCCTAGCAAACAAGATTCACAAGTGTCGTCCGACTTTAAGTCAAATGACTCCAACACTCCATCCTTTTGGAGTTGGTCTATGCGCTTCTTGTTAACATGTCCTAGATGACAATGCCATAAGCATGCTTTATCCAAACCTTTGGACGGATCAATATGCAATACATTATTTCCTAAGTTATCTACAACCATCACAGTTTCATATATACCATTACAAGGTAATGCTTCAAAATAATATACACCATTATAATAAACATTAATACTAACAATTTCATTATTAAAAGAAAAGGAAAAACCTTGTTTATATAAACTATGAAAGGAAATAATATTTCTCGACATATCTGACGAGTAGCAACAATTACTCAAATCTAAATTTAACCCACTACTAAGCAATAAAGTATAAACTCCAATTTTGGTGACAAGAGACTTTTCCCTATTCCCCATGATCAAGTTCAATCTCCCCATGCTCCACATCCCTACTTCTTTTTAGTCCCTGCAAATCAGAACAAATGTGAAAACCAAATCCTGTATCAAGGACCTAAGAATTAGCATCTGATGAGTTATTAGACAGAATAGTATAAATACTTGTGAAGGAGGGTTTAATCTTCCCATCCTTTATGTCCTGTAAGTATTTGGGGTAGCTTCATTTCCAGTTCCCTTTTTCATGACAATGGAAGCACTCGACTTCCTTTGGATTGGAAGAGGGTTAAGCAAAACCAACTTTGGTCCCACTAGAAGAGGATCCATCATGAGACTTTCCCTTGTGGCTCCTGGAAGGAGTCTTCCTCTTCTTTCCCTTTCCATGTCTAAGTGCCAGGACAGTGGAAGCAACAGTAGGAGTAGAAACAACAGATTTTCCTTTAAGACTACTTTCAGCAGTCCTTAAAAGGCCTTGAAGCTTGCTTAGAGTCACCTCCTCCTTGTTCTTATGATAAGTCATACGAAACTGATCATAACAAGGAGGTAAAGAGTATAGCATAATGTCAATTTCCAATTCTTCATCGAAATTGACATTCATCTTTAGCAAGCTGTCCACAAACCTTTGCATCTTTTGCAAGTAGGCCGTGATAGACTCTCTATCCTTCATGTTGGTAGTAATCATGGAGGCAATGATTTCATACCTTTCTTGCTTTGTACTTTGATGGTACCTTTCCATTAAGTCTTGGTGCACCTAATAAGGCCAAAATTCGTCATAGGACTTTTGAAGCTCAATAGTCATGGTAGCAATCATAATACACGACACTTTGGTCGTGCCCATCTCATGAACCTTGTATTCAACAATCTGTTCGGGAGTATCGGTAGATTCATGAATTTCCTTAAGCTCTTTATCTAGGACATATTCTTTTTCCTCATAGCGAATGGCTATTCGGATATTTCGAATCCAATCATTGAAGTTCGATCCATCAAATATGCCCCTCCAACATAGGTTCATGAGGGAGAAAGAGCATGAAGGGTTTGGGTTTGAATCAGTGTTGGAAGACATCTGAAAAGAAAGAAAAAGTTTAGATTAGATAATGATCCTTAATATAACACCCAAATGAAATATTAAGGCTAGGAATCAACACAATATTTTACAATTCGGAAGAGGGATGCCGTAATCCAATTGCAAAATATTTAATTTTACTAGTATAAGGGTTGAATTTTAAACTTTTAAAATTTTAGGGTTTGGAATTAAAGTTTCATAAATGAGACTCTTGAAGTTCCAAAACTTGATGGAAACTTTTTTAACTTGTCAAGACTTTTGATTTCCATAACTTATGGATTTTAAAGTTCCATGAATGAGCCCTTTCAAATTCTAAACTTGAGAACAAGTTATGAAACCTTTGAAGACCGCTTGAATCTATAACTTACAATAGTTCTTGGTTTCATAAATAAATACTTTTCATATTCCATGACTTGAGGACAAGTTATGCAATTTTTCAAGAAACACATAGATCAAATTAAACTAATCCAATTATCATATAATTCATCATATATCAATTTGACCTAGTTCATATTCAAGATAGTTTCAGATTTTACGAATAATTAGGTTTTTTTAGCAAAATCAAGTAATTATCTTAAAATTTGATAACCTTCATGGTTTTGGATGGGGATAAACATTACCATACTAGTAAAATAAAATTTTATGAACCAAAACAGTTTGTGGTAATGATCCTAATCCAATACAGGCGAAAAACTCGAAAATTTTGCCAACTGATGAGCCAACTCATCGAGCTAGGATTTAAACTCATCGAGTTCAACTTGAAACTCATCCAACTTGTCAAGTCCATATATGGACTCGTCGAGTTCATCAGACAATGGCCAGAAAAGTCTTTTTTCCAACTTTGAAAATCACTCATTTGCATCAATATAATAGAAAACACCCAAAGCTTTGATACTACTGATGGGTTTTATGTACTCTAACATTCCTATGGTGCACATACAAGCGTAATGCTTTGGATATGAGTTTTCTCTAATTATACACGTAACCTTGTTTTTCCAAATCATAAAGCCTAAACTAGCATGCAAGGTAACGTTTGAATCTTAAAAAACAGTTAGAAGATTACCTTTTGTAGTAGCTTGCTTGTCTTTGACCTTTAGAAGCCTAGCACCTCAAGTGTGATGCCTCAAATGTCTTATAGCAAACCAAGAACAAGATAATGTACTTGAGAGAGAGGTTTGGGAGATCAAAATCGGCTAGCCACCACTATAGTGTGCATGAGTGCTGATTTTAGGTTTTAGGGACTTCTTTTATAGCTTAGGGTTACAACCATGCAAAACATAATGACTCTTCATATTTCTTAGTCTTTTGGGCTAAACCTTCTTAGTCTTTCACATAGGTTTATTCCAACTCTAATCAACATGAATCATGAATACAACCAGAAGTATTACTGATTTCTTAATCAGTCCCTATATCTTTAATTAGTTTCTTTTGATCACTAAATTAATATCAAATTAATTATTGATCAATACTAATTAAAACTATTTATGTCAGTATGAACACGACGATTCCACTATTGGACTTGACGAGTTGGATGATTTTTGTCATGAACTCGATGAGTCCATAGCCTGGCTCGACGAGTTGGATCATCTGTTGGCAATTTTCGGGTTTTTTGGCCTCAATTGCATTAGAATCATTACCACAAACTGTTTTGTATCATAAAATCTGTTTTTCTGATATGGTAGTGATTATTCTCATCTAATTAAAAGATAAATTGTCAAATTTTAATATAATTACTAATTTATATGATAAAGCTAATTATTTGTAATTTTTTATTCGAAATTATCTTACTACAAGAGTTGTATTATGATCAAATTGTTAAAAGATAAAAAAGTTTTTTATTCGTTTAAAGTTTGATCTAAATGTTTTTAAGGAGTTACAAATTTTGTCATCAAATTTAGAACTCAAAAGTTTTTTTTAAGAAGTTACAAATAAAATTAGTTAAATTGAACTAAATGTTTTTGAAGAGTTCCATAAGTTATGGAACTTGAATAGTCTCATCTTCATATAACAAAATAACTCCTTAAGTTATGAAGTTCAAAAGTTTTTCAAGAATTAAAAAACTTGCCCTCAAGTTTTTAAAGTTGAAAAGCCTCAATTAAGAAACATTGAATTCATAGAAACCTTAGTAATTTGAAAGGGAGCTGATCCGTACACAACAATTTTTCTCCATACAAAACAATTGATGCTTTAAAATGTTGTATTGTACAACTATATAATGCATGAATTGTTGTGTATGGCAAAAAACTATTGTGTACGAATCACTTTCCGATTTGAAAAGTTTTCAAAAATGTAACTCAATGTTTCATAACTTCAAATTAACTAAATAGTTTTAATTTGATTTAGCATCTTGTTGTTTTTGAATAGTTCAATTAACTCTTATGGACGTTATTAATAGCTAATTAAATGTTTAATTAAAAGAGTATTATTAAATCCATAATCATATAGTTTAAGTTTAATTAAATTAATAGTATAATTTATTAATAGATTAAACCATCAAGTATTTTAAAAGTTTAAAATACAACCTTATACTATATAAAATTAAAAGTTTAATATATTATATGTATAAATAAAAGGTCAGTCTTACCGTTAGTAGGTCTCATTCATTAAGCCGCTCTATAAGGGTGGGGGGGTGTCACACCCCCGAACCGTCAGGGAAACAATGGCGGAAACATCCGGGGGTGGGAATGTGATGCATAGTATCACAACCATTGTACATAGTAAGCATAGTAAACACAACCATTACATTACATAAGAATATTTACATTGGTTTGAAAGCGAAGAAATACATAATTTATATACATTAGTATAAACAAAAGTAAGGACGAGACTTCTATATGCTCCGCCTTCTCCAAAAGTAAGCGAGATACCTGTCTAACGTGAACATGAGAACTAAGCAGTTATTGCGGTCGAAGTTTCAATAGCGGTCACATGCCGCTATTTGAAATCGCGGTTATTGCGGTGATATAGCAGTGGTATAACGGTTCTTTAATATTATGTACAATTTATATTTTATATTTTTACAAAATTTATACATTAGATTATTAATACTATATAGAGTTAATATCAAAAAAATTCATATAAAACATAACATAATCTATATATAATATTCTAATATACTAATATGGAAACTAAAAAGTGTCAAAGTGTCATCGCAACTCAAGTCGTTCGTGGTTTCTAAATACTAAAAGAGACGAGAAAAAGAAGTTGTAATGTGTTGCTTTGTAGTTTGTAATTAATTATATTTATTAATTGGACTTATTAAGATAAAAAGTGTAGTGGATTAATTAAAAACATAAAGATTTAATATTGAAATAGCAAACAATCGTTTTTTTCTTTGTTAAAGTAGCCTAATGTATACAAAATTGTAAAAGTGGGTGTAGTGTCGCTATAGCGCTGATGAGGTTCACGGTAAATAGCGGTCAATAGCACCGCTAATAGCGTCACCGCTATTCGTAAACGCTATTTCAAAATAGCGGTTCAGTAACACTGCAAAACGCTATAGCGCGCTATTGATAGCATAGCCTGAGAATACAAGCAGTTTTAGAAATATCAGCATAAAGCTGGTGAGTTCATAAGTGGTTGGCTTCTGGTGAAAGAAAATGTTCCTTTGATTTTGTGAAAAGTTGTTTCCCAAGAAAATCCCATATTTTCTTATAAAAGAAGTTTGGTTATCCATTTGTTAAACAGCTTGTTTATGAAAAGTTAAGTTATCCCCGGAAAAAACCTATATTTTCCTTAAAAGTAAATGGTTGGTTATCGATCTGGAAATGAAGTGTACAAGTATCTACCATACTTTTATCGTTAGGAGAAGTTTACTTGAAAACTTGGTTACCCTCGATGAGATACATTAGTTTTAATACACACATAAAACTAATAAGTAGGTAGTGAACTAATTCCTAAGGGTATTGCTGATACCCTCTAGTATTCAAAACAGTTATTACTTTGAGGTTAGTTCACTAGGTTCATTATTACCAAAAGTAAATCTCCATTATCTAAGTTGCGAGTTCCATAACCATATAATAAACTGGATATGGAACATAATGGTTTTGAATATAAGTTCCCTTGTACTTTTGCTTGTATATCCCCCTGAAAACATGAAAAAAACTCGGAAAAAGGTGTAGGGTTTACGGACTCACCTGCAGTGATTGGAATGGATGGAAATGTCGGGTAGAATGCTTAGTGTTAAGTGAGGATTTGAACACACACGAGGATTCTATGTAACATGAAGTGATACATAATTGTATCTAATTACTTATTTAATCACTAATTAAGTAAGTAAATACACTCTAATGCGTGAAAAAACTTTATTTCAAGTGTTATGAATGATACATGTTGCATCTAAGGAGTGTATGGCCTTATTATGGAGTTTACTCTTCAAGTGGTGGCCTTAGGGGTGTTTACGGTTGAGGGACCATATCCCCCATGAGTTTACGGCCGTAAACTCATGGGAATGGTGCATTTGGGTGTTCTAAGGTCTCATGCTTCACAAAGAAAGGTCCTAGGGTTGAATCAAAGGCTTAGGAAGTGATTGGGGCTCCAAATGACCCTCTTTTGGAGTTTATGGTTTTTGAACCACTCCTTGGGGAGTTTACGGTCGTAAACACGTGAGTTTACGGCTATAAACTCATGTTTGTCACTTTCTTTCATCGTTTGGTGCTTCTAGGGTAAGCATGCAAGGTTCTATCCACTCATATAAGTCATAGAAGGTGTTAAGGGCATTTTAACACCCTTTGAAGGCGTTTACGGTTTTGGGACATTCCCCAACCGTAAACTCATGTTTACTCTTATCATTTCATGTTTTGGGGTTCTTAGATCATTCATGCAAGCTTCTAGGTCATTAGCCAAGCATTGGAAAGGTTTTGGGGCATCAAAACCCCCTTTTAAGGTGTTAACGGTTTTGGGATGTTCCCAAACCGTAAACTCATGTTCTTGGGGTTTTTGAGAGTTTAATCCATAGATTTGCATGTACGCTAAGCTAGACAACAAGCTAGCAAGGTTTACTTACTGTTGTGAAGCTTGAAAGGGGCGATTCTTGATCAAAACCCGATTTGTAGAGAGAGAATAGAGAGAGGAGGTTCCTAAAGTGTGAAAAAGGTTGGAATGAAGACCACTCAACCCTTATATAGGGTTGAGTTTACAGCCATGGTGGGGTCCACCCAACACCAACTGCAAATGGGGGTTTTTCGCATGGTTTTTCATTTTCCGACACGTATGAAATTACAACAATAACCCTAATTGATTTACTTAACTTAAAAAATTTAACGGAAAACTTTAATAATAAAAATAAATTCTATTAACAGAAGTAGGTTACAGTGACGGATTAAATTTCGGGTTGTCACATCATCCTCCCGTTAGAGGAAATTTCGTCCCGAAATTTAGAATTAAGATACCAATCATGGATTTGGAAAGAGATGCGGATATTTCTGTTTCATTGAATCTTCGCGCTCCCAAGTGAATTCGGGTCCCCGCTTTGCATTCCAGTGAACCTTCACTATCGGGATGTGGCTTTGCTTTGTTCGTTTGATCTCTCGATCCATGATTTCGATTGGTTCTTCCACAAAGTTCAGATTTTCGTTGATTTCGATCTCATCAAGAGGGATCACAAGGGTTTCATCGGATAGACAATTCTTAAGATTAGAGACGTGGAATACATGATGGATGTTGCTAAGTTCTTAGGGTAATAAGAGTTTATAGGCTACGGGACCGATCCTAGCGAGGATCTCAAAAGGTGCGATGAACCTTGGGTTTAATTTCCCGCACTTCCCAAAGCGTATCATGCCTTTCCACGGCGAGACCTTCAACAGTACACGATCTCCAACCTGGAATTCCAAAGGTTTTCGTCGTTTATTGGCGTAACTCTTTTGTCTGTCTCTAGAGGCTTTCAGTCGCTCTCAGATTTGGATGATCTTTTCGGTAGTTTCACAGATGATTTCAGGACCAGTGAGAGCACTGTCGGGGACTCGACCTGTAACAACCCGAAATTTCATATCACTTCTTGTACCTCAACTTGTAATCCGATTTGATCAACCAAACGTCATTTTCAAATTCGTTTCCGATTTCGCCATTTTATTTAGCCATTAGTTTATATCAACCTAAAATGATTTAATGGGTGTCTTAATACATTTAGAAATCATTTTAACACCCCACTTTAGTGATCGGAATAAGTATAGAATCGACCGTATCGAGTCATGACAATTTGATCGGGTATGACCAAAAGCCTCACGTAACGTCGGTATCGGGTAAAATTCCATCGTGTCCAATTCCCGAACACTATATAAAGTGTTCTAAGACTTCATTTGAAGCCTTTGGCCAATTTCTCATTAAACTCTCACAACCTCTCTCCTCAAGCTAGAATTAAGGTCCAAACCTCAAGTTTAAGGCTTCAAATCTTTAAGGGACATCGCGAGTAAACAATCCCCGAATCAACGTCTAGTATCCAAAACCGACACATTTCCGAGTTCGGTGAGTTCATACCCCTACCCTTTTTCACTGTTTTTCACTGTTTTCAGGGGGGAACACAAGCAAAGTACAAGGGTTTTCTTGTACTCAAAACTTATTTTCATGTGTGTATTTCACATTTCATATGCTTTTAATATTGATTACACAACTGATAACGAGTTGAAAACACAGATTACTTAAACATTTATTTGTGAAATGAGTTTTATAAACTGTTATGTTTTATATATATTTCACAAATGGTTTCCACATTTTATCAGTTAAAAGCATGACTTTATAACACATGAACAATATATTTCGTACACTATCTTGTCCTCGGTAACATTCCACAGAGATACGCGAATGGAGGATTATCCTATTATTACTAGTAAATTTGTTATTCCGTATGATTGGAGACACGTCCTCGGCAAACACTCCACAGAAATACGCGAGTGGAGGACTACACCCGTAACCAGAATCTCTGGAATTTAGAGAGCGTGACTTGAGTGTATAGATCTATACGGGGCTGACTACCCCACACCTGGCTGCTAGCTACAGCCGAACCGAAATGGTTCAAGGGTGACGAAAGTCATAAGGATTGTGGACTACTTATTGCCACAAGGCTGTGGACTACTTATTGCCACAGGTTCAGTCTTTAGTATGGTTATGGAACTCGCAACTAGGATAACAGAGATTTACTTATAGTAATAATGAACCACATACTACATTTTACAGATAACCAGGATTCAATTTACATCTTTTACATCTTTTACAAATGATAACCAACATTCAGGAAGGTATGGGACCTTCCTGGGAAAAACTTTGTACATAATCAGGTTTAATAGAATACATCTTTCACATTGAAAACCAACATACAGGAAAGCATGGGGCTTTCCTGGGTAACATACACATAATCAGAAAAGTGTAACCAACTGAATAATATTACAATTTTTACAATAACTAACAATTCAGGAAAGTATGGGACTTTCCTGGGAATACACTGGTACATAAAAGGAATAGAACAATAAAATGGATAATCTAACTATACTTTAGTTTTGTGATACAACAACCAACTTTTAAGAAAATATGGGATTTTCTTGGCGTGTGTTACATTTTCAGAAACAGAAAGGAAACATAAACATTTTCACACAACAAAACTACTTATGAACTCACCAGCGTTATGTTGATTTTCAAACTGCTTGTGTTCTCAGGTCAACGATAGTACAGGTACCCAAAGACTTACTTGGTTCAGGATCGTGTGCGTGCAAGGCTCGTTCGTTTTGTTTATATCTATAATATGTATCACAACTGTATAAACTGTGTCTTTTGAAACAAATTGTAAAACTCTTAATATGTAATGTAATGTTTGTTTCACTTTACTTACTATGTACATTGGATTTGATACTCAACGTGGAGTCAACCCCGGAAATGTTTCCGCCTTCGATTTTCGGGGTGTGACAGATTGGTATTAGAGCCCTTGTTTATAGTGAATAAAGTATACCAAACCTTACATGGTATAAAACTATAAACACTAAAGGGCCTAGGTGCTCTGAAATAAAAGTATCTTCAGACTACAAGTATTTTCAAAAATATACAAGTATACCGAACCGTCGAGATTCGTATCTATAAGTAGAAAAAAACATAAGTAAATGGGTGTTGTGTATTGAAGTTAAACCTGGGTAGTTATGTAGTCGTGTCTAGGGTCAATATAGCCTGGCCAACTATATTCATTCGAGACACGGCCAACATGTGCTTGGGAGTGATTGTGGTATGCGGCATGCCTAAAACTTACCCTAATACCACAAACATCGAGCCAGTATCGTAACAAACCATGAAATACTATGGGAGTATTTCTCGAATCATCGTACATGTATAGACCCCCGATCATTCTGTTAGGGATAGTTTATTTGCTTCAATAACTCTTTCCTGCTTTACCGCTTAAATTGTAATTAATACCTGTCATATCTCTCGATTCAGAGGACTTATCATCCTCTCTCTTTATTGATCTTATTAGATCAAGATGCCTCCCAGGAAGAGACCCAGGTCCAACAACCCTCCGCTACCTCCTCCTGAAATCGATCCTGTGTTATTTCAAACAGCTGTTACCGCCGCGGTGGCAGCTGCCATGTCCCAGCTAAATACCGGTGGTTCAGTAGGTAGTAATAAAAATCAAGATGGTAATCAGGAACGCCGTAAGGAGGGTTCCTATAAGGACTTCATGAATGTGAAGCCTTCTTTCTTCAATGGCACTGGTGGTGTCATTTCCTTATCCCGATGGTTCGAGAGAATCGAATCCATCTTCGAAATCTGTGCCTGTGATGAGTCCGATAAGGTCAAGTTCACAGCTTGTACCTTCCTTGATAAAGCATTGACTTGGTGGAATGGCCGAGTCAAATCCTTAACTCTCCCTGTAGCCAATGCCATGGGCTGGGAGGCTATGAAAGAACTCCTCCTTGCTGAATATTGTCCCCGAGGTGAAATGCAAAAGCTAGAGCACGAGCTCTGGAACCTGAAGATGAAAGGTTCCGATATTGCTGCCTACACTTCCCGATTTGATGATCTTGCCCTTCTTTGCCCTGGTCTAGTCACCCCTGAAAGCAAAAAGATCGAGAGGTTTATTTGGGGGTTAACTAATCCGACAAAAGGTCATGTCTTAGCTGCTCGCCTAGATACTTATGATAGTGCTAAGACTCTAGCCCAAGCTATAATTCACCACAGTGATGATGTTGAGGAAGCCACCACTGCTACCCCTGAATCGACTAAAAGCAGTGGTGAGAAAAGGAAATTCTGGAAGAAGAAGAAGGGTCAATCTTCCCAAGGCTCCTCCAAAAGACAACAAACAGTAGCAGTTCATGCTGCTACTACCCCCGTAGCTGCTGCTTCCGTTGTGGGATCCACAGCTCCAACTCCTACCAGCCGATATGTTGGTAACCTCCCTCTTTGTGAAAAATGCAAGTATCACCACAACCCTGGTCCCTGTCGAGAACTATCCTGTACCAATTGTGGTAAGAAGGGGCACACTGTTCGATACTGCAAAGCTCCTATTCAATCAGCAAATCAATCCTCTGGAATAGGCGTTGGTCAAGCCTGTTATAACTGTGGTGAAGCCGGGCACTTTAAAAGGAATTGCCCCAAGAAGACTACTGCTGGCAACACCGGAAGGGTCCTTGCTATGGGACGGGAAGAAGCAGTCGCTGATCCCAATGTTGTCTCGGGTACGTTTCTTCTCGACAACTCGTATGCTAATATTCTTTTCGATTCGGGCGCTGAGAGAAGTTTTATTAGTCATGCATTCAAACATAACCTAAAACATGATTCCCAACCTCTAACCAAAATATTTACTGTCGAAATGGCAAACGGAGGGAAAGAAAGTGCGAGTGAGGTATTCGTAGATTGCACTCTTACCTTAAACGACCATTCATTTCCTATCGATCTTATGCCCGTATCTATAAAGAGCTTTGATGTCATCATTGGCATGGATTGGTTGAGTCCCAATCATGCAGATATCCTTTGCTTCGAAAAAGCCATCCGTCTCAACCTTCCTTCGGGTCAAACCCTAGTAATCTATGGCGATAAACTCGGTTCCAACCTTCGTATCATTTCCTGCATCAAAGCTCAGAAACTCCTGCGAAAGGAGTGTGTTGCATTCTTGGCCCATGTAATCAACGAGAATCAAGAAGTTAAAAACCTCGCGAGGATCCCCGAGGTCTGCAATTTTCCTGATGTGTTTCCCGAAGAGCTTCTAGGAATCCCTCCCGAGCGTCAGGTCGAATTCCATATTGACCTAATTCCTGGGGCTACTCCTGTAGCGAAGTCTCCGTATCGCTTAGCTCCAGCAGAGATGCAGGAGCTATCCAGTCAACTTAACGAGTTGCTTAGCAAAGGATTCATTAGACCGAGTTCCTCACCCTGGGGAGCCCCGGTTTTGTTTGTCAAGAAGAAGGATGGATCCTTTCGTATGTGTATTGATTATCGTGAGCTAAACAAGTTGACTATCAAAAACCGATATCCTTTTCCACGAATAGATGACCTTTTCGATCAACTCCAAGGAGCCAGTTACTTCTCTAAGATAGACCTTCGATCAGGGTACCATCAGTTGCGAGTTCATGAAAGTGATGTCCCCAAAACAACTTTCAGGACTCGATATGGACACTACGAGTTCGTAGTGATGCCCTTTGGTTTAACCAATGCACCGGCAGTGTTCATGGATCTGATGAACCGGGTGTGTCGTCCTTATTTGGATAAGTTTGTCATAGTATTCATCGATGACATACTCGTCTATTCCCGAAGTGAAGAAGACCACAAACAACACTTAAGGCTAGTGTTGGAGACCCTGCGATCCGAGAAGTTATACGCGAAGTTTTCAAAATGTGAGTTCTGGATACGGAAGGTAACTTTCCTTGGTCACATGGTAAGTGAGGAGGGTATTCATGTTGATCCTTCCAAGATTAAGGCAATAGAGAATTGGTCAGCACCGAAGACACCCACATAAATCCGACAATTCTTAGGCCTCGCTGGCTATTACCGAAGGTTCATCCAAAACTTTTCCCGAATCGCCAAACCTCTAACCACTCTAACGCAGAATGGTGTATCCTTTTGTTGGAGTGATAAACAAGAAACCGCATTTCAGACGTTGAAGAAAGCTTTGTGCAGTGCACCTGTCCTGTCCCTACCCGAAGGGACAGAGGACTTTGTTGTCTACTGCGATGCGTCTACTCAAGGTTTAGGTTGTGTGCTTATGCAGAGAGGAAAAGTAATTGCTTATGCCTCTAGACAATTGAAAGCACACGAGGTCAACTATACCACACACGACTTGGAGCTAGGAGCTGTAGTTTTTGCATTGAAGATTTGGAGGCATTACCTTTACGGAACCAAGTGCACGATCTTCACCGACCATAAATGCCTACAACATATCTTCGACCAAAAAGACTTGAATATGAGACAAAGGTGATGGGTAGAGCTACTCAGTGATTATGAGTGTGAAATATGTTACCATCCCGGCAAGGCCAATGTGGTAGCAGATGCCCTTAGCCGAAAGGAGAGTACAAGCAACAAGGTGAAGAGCCAGTCGATAACCATCCATTCCAACCTACCCAAGCAAATACGAGAAGCTCAGTTAGAAGCCCTGAAACCCGAGAACATGACAACTGAAGCTTTGAGAGGAATGGAAAAGAAACTTGAGATCAGAAGTGACGGAGTCCATTGTTTCATGGATCGGATCTGGGTACCCAAGTCCGAAGGATTTAGAGAGTTAGTCATGGAGGAGGCACACAAAACCAGATACTCTGTTCACCCGGGCTCTGACAAGATGTACTTAGATCTCAAGAAACAATATTGGTGGCCAAATATGAAGGCTGAGATAGCTTCATTTGTGGGCAAGTGTCTGACTTGCGCCAAGGTAAAAGTTGAACATCAGAAACCCTCGGGTCTGCTCCAGCAACCTGAGGTACCTGAATGGAAATGGGAGATGATCACCATGGATTTCATCACCAAACTACCCAAGTGCTCGAATGGGTATGATACCATTTGGGTGATTGTCGACCGTTTGACAAAATCAGCTCACTTTGTTCCAATCAAAGAATCATACAAGATGGAAAGACTCGCGCGGACTTATATTCAGGAGGTAGTCCGACTACACGGTGTACCTGCATCCATTATCTCTGATCGAGATAGCAGGTTTACTTC
The DNA here is from genome assembly GCF_051521515.1 of Lactuca serriola. NCBI lineage: Eukaryota > Viridiplantae > Streptophyta > Magnoliopsida > Asterales > Asteraceae > Lactuca > Lactuca serriola. The sequence continues at coordinate 129,683,495 of NC_136416.1, read as the reverse complement.
CCGATTTTGGCAGTCTCTCCAGAAAGCCCTTGGAACCCAACTAGACATGAGCACGGAATACCATCCTCAGACTGATGGACAAAGTGAGAGAACAATCCAAACCCTGGAGGACATGCTTAGGGCATGTGTCATTGACTTTGGAAAGTCGTGGGACGCACATCTACCTTTGATCGAATTCTCGTACAACAACAGTTACCACACCAGCATTAGGGCTGCCCCGTTCGAAGCCTTATACGGTCGAAAGTGCAGATCCCCTCTGTGCTGGGCCGAAGTGGGAGATACACAGTTAGCCAAGAGTCGAGTCCCCGACAGTGCACTTACCGGTCCTGAAATCATCCGTGAAACCACTGAGAAGATTATCCAAATCCATGAACGACTAAAGACCTCGCGCGATCGTCAGAAGACTTACGCTGATAATCGTCGGAAACCACTAGAATTCCAAGTTGGAGACCGTGTTCTGTTGAAGGTCTCGCCCTGGAAAGGCACTGTACGTTTCGGTAAACGTGGGAAACTTAATCCGAGGTACATTGGACCTTTTGAAATCATCGCCAGAGTTGGTGCGGTAGCCTATAAGCTTCATCTACCTCACGAACTTAGTAACATCCATCCCGTCTTTCATGTTTCAAACCTCAAGAAGTGCCTATCCGATGAAACCCTAGTGATTCCATTAGACGAGATTGAGATCGATGAAAACCTCAACTTCGTGGAGGAACCGATCGAAATTATGGATTGAGAAGTCAAACGTACGAAACAAAGTCGCATCCCGTTGGTGAAGGTTCGCTGGAATGCCAAGCGGGGACCGGAGTTCACTTGGGAGCGAGAAGACTCGATGAAACAAAAGTATCCACAACTCTTTCTAGATCCATGATTTGTATTTTATCTTATTTCTTGTCTTGAATTTCGGGACGAAATTCCCTCTAACGGGGGGATAATGTAACAACCCGAAATTTCATATCACTTCTTGTACCTCAACTTGTAATCCGACTTGATCAACCAAACGTCATTTTCAAATTCGTTTCCGATTTCGCCATTTTATTTAGCCATTAGTTTATATCAACCTAAAATGACTTAATGGGTGTCTTAATACATTTAGAAATCATTTTAACACCCCACTTTAGTGATCGGAATAAGTATAGAATCGACCGTATCGAGTCACGACAATTTGATCGGGTATGACCAAAAGCCTCACGTAACGTCGGTATCGGGTAAAATTCCGTCGTGTCCAATTCCCGAACACTATATAAAGTGTTCTAAGACTTCATTTGAAGCCTTTGGCCAATTTCTCATTAAACTCTCACAACCTCTCTCCTCAAGCTAGAATTAAGGTCTAAACCTCAAGTTTAAGGCTTCAAATCTTTAAGGGACATCGCGAGTAAACAATCCCCGAATCAACGTCTAGTATCCAAAACCGACACATTTCCGAGTTCGGTGAGTTCATACCCCTACCCTTTTTCATTGTATTTCACTGTTGTCAGGGGGGAACACAAGCAAAGTACAAGGGTTTTCTTGTACTCAAAACTTATTTTCATGTGTGTATTTCACATTTCATATGCTTTTAATATTGATTACACAACTGATAACGAGTTGAATACACAGATTACTTAAAATTTTATTTGTGAAATGAGTTTTATAAACTGTTATGTTTTATATATATTTCACAAATCGTTTCCACATTTTATTAGTTAAAAGCATGACTTTATAACACATGAACAATATATTTCGTACACTGTCTTGTCCTCGGTAACATTCCAAAGAGATACGCGAATGGAGGATTATCCTATTATTACTAGTAAATTTGTTATTCCGTATGATTGGAGACACGTCCTCGGCAAACACTCCACAGAGATACGCGAGTGGAGGACTACACCCGTAACCAGAATCTCTGGAATTTAGAGAGCGTGACTTGAATGTATAGATCTATACGGGGCTGACTACCCCACACCTGGCTGCTAGCTACAGCCGAACCGAAATGGTTCAAGGGTGACGAAAGTCATAAGGATTGTGGACTACTTATTGCCACAAGGCTGTGGACTACTTATTGCCACAGGTTCAGTCTTTAGTATGGTTATGGAACTCGCAACTAGGATAACAGAGATTTACTTATAGTAATAATGAACCACATACTACATTTTACAGATAACCAGGATTCAGTTTACATCTTTTACATCTTTTACATCTTTTACAAATGATAACCAACATTCAGGAAGGTGTGGGACCTTCCTGGGAAAAACTTTGTACATAATCAGGTTTAATAGAATACATCTTTCACATTGAAAACCAACATACAGGAAAGCATGGGGCTTTCCTGGGTAACATACACATAATCAGAAAAGTGTAACCAACTGAATAATATTACAATTTTTACAATAACTAACAATTCAGGAAAGTATGGGACTTTCCTGGGAATACACTGGTACATAAAAGGAATAGAACAATAAAATGGATAATCTAACTATACTTTAGTTTTGTGATACAACAACCAACTTTTAAGAAAATATGGGATTTTCTTGGCGTGTGTTACATTTTCAGAAACAGAAAGGAAACATAAACATTTTCACACAACAAAACTACTTATGAACTCACCAGCGTTATGTTGATTTTCAAACTGCTTGTGTTCTCAGGTCAACGATAGTACAGGTACCCGAAGACTTACTTGGTTCAGGATCGTGTGCGTGCAAGGCTCGTTCGTTTTGTTTATATCTATAATATGTATCACAACTATATAAACTGTGTCTTTTGAAACAAATTGTAAAACTCTTAATATGTAATGTAATGTTTGTTTCACTTTACTTACTATGTGCATTGGATTTGATACTCAACGTGGAGTCAACCCCGGAAATGTTTCCGCCTTCGATTTTCGGGGTGTGACACGACCCTTGAATAGCTGCGTATCCCCTACCTCGGCCCAGCACAGAGGGGATCTGCACTTGCGACCGTAGAGGGCTTCGAACGGGGCAGCCTTGATACTGGTATGGTAACTGTTGTTATATGAGAACTCGACCAAGGGTAAATGAGTGTCCCATGATTTTACAAAATCGATGACACATGCACTCAACATGTCTTCCAAGGTCTGGATATTTCTCTCACTCTGCCCATCAGTTTGGGGATGATAAGCTGTGCTCATGTCTAACTTAGTTCCAAGAGCCTTCTGTAGGGACTGCCAAAATTTTGAGGTAAACCTGCTATCTCAATCGGAGATAATGGACACAGGCACACCGTGCAGTCGGACTATCTCCTGAATGTAGATTCGCGTGAGTCTTTCCATTTTGAACGTTTCTTTGATCGGTAGGAAGTGAGCGGATTTTATCAATCGATCGACAATTTACCAAATGGAATCGTACCCACTCGGAGATTTTGGTAATTTCGTAATGAAATCCATAGTAATCATCTCCCATTTCTACTCAGGTATGTCGGGCTGCTGGAGCAGACCTGAGAGTTTATGATATTTGACCTTCACCTTGGCGCAAGTCAGACACTTGCCCACGAAGGTAGCGATTTCGGCTTTCATGTTTGGCCACCAGTATAGTTTCTTGAGATCCAGGTACATCTTATCCGAACCTGGGTGCACGGAGTATCTAGTCTTGTGAGCTTCGTTCATGACAATCTCCCTGAAACCTTCGAACATTGGGATCCAGATCCGATCCGTGAAATAATAGACTCCGTCTCCTCTGATCTCAAGATTCTTATCCATTCCCCTCAAGGCTTCAATCTATATGTTCTCTGGTTTTAGGGCTTCCAACCGAGCCTCTCGGATTTTTGCGGATAAGTGGGAATGGATGGTTATTGTCATTGTCTTCGCGTTGTTGCCTGAGCTTTCCTTTCGGCTAAGGGCATCTGCCACCACATTGGCCTTGTCGGGAAGGTAGCGGATTTCACACTCATATTCACTGAGCAGTGCTACCCATCGCCGTTGTCTCATGTTTATGTCCTTCTGACCGAAGATGTGTTGTAGTCTTTTATGGTCAATGAAGATCATGCACTTGGTCCTGTAAAGGTAATGTCTCCAAATCTTCAGTGCGAAGACCATTGCTCCTAACTCCTAGTCGTAAGTTGTATAGTTGACTTCATGTGCTTTCAGCTGTCTTGAGGCATAAGCAATAACTTTTCGTCGCTGCATGAGCACACAGCCTAAGCCCTGATTGGACGCATAATAGTAGACAACGAAGTCATCCGTCCCTTTGGGCACGGATAGGATAGGTGTGCTACACAAGGCTCGCTTCAACGTTTGGAATGCCGCATCTTGCTTTTCACTCCAACAAAAGGGTGCACCTTTCTGTGTCAGAGTAGTTAGGGGTTTTGCATTTCTAGAAAAATTCTGGATGAATCTACGATAATAGCCGGCAAGACCCAAGAATTGACGGATTTCTGTGGGTGTCTTCGGTGCCGACCAATTCTCTATCACCTTGATTTTGGAAGGGTCCACGTGTATGCCCTCCTCGCTTACCACGTGCCCTAAGAAAGTTACCTTCCGAATCCAGAATTCACACTTGGAGAATTTTGCATACAGCTTCTCTGATCTAAGTGTTTCCAGTACTAATCTCAAGTGTTGTTTGTGATTTTCCTTGCTTTTGGAATAGAAAAGTATGTCGTCAATGAACATGATAACAAACTTGTCCAGAAAGGGACGACACACCCAATTCATCAGGTCCATGAACACTGCCGGTGCGTTGGTTAAACCAAAGGGCATCACTACAAACTCGTAGTGACCATATCGAGTCCTGAATGTTGTCTTGGAAACATCACTCTCATGAACTCCCAGCTGATGGTACCCTAATCTAAGGTCTATTTTTGAGAAGTAACTGGCTCCCTGAAGTTGATCGAAAAGCTCATCTATTCGAGGAAGAGGATAATGGTTTTTGATGGTCAACCTATTCAGTTCACGGTAGTCTATACACATCCGAAAGGATCAATCTTTCTTCTTCACGAATAACACCGGGGCTCCCCAGGGTGAGGAACTCGGTCTAATGAACCCTTTGCTAAGTAGCTCATTAAGCTGACTGGATAACTCCTGCATTTCTGCTGGCGCTAATCAATATGGGCACTTGGCTACAGGATTAGCTCCGGGGATTAGGTCGATGCGAAACTCGACTTAACATTCGGGAGGAATTCCCAGGAGCTCTTGGAGAAAGACATCAGGAAAGTTGCAGACTTCGGGGATGCTCTTGAGGTATTTAACTTCCTGTTTCTCATTAATTACATGAGCTAGAAATGCATGGCATTCCTTTCGCAGAAGTTTTTGGGCTTTGATGCACAAGATAATACGAAAGTTGGAGCTAAGTTTATCACCATAGATCATGAGGGTTTTGCCAGAAGGGAGATTGAGACGGATAGCTTTTTCGTAACAAAGAATATCAGCATGATTGGGGCTCAACCAATCCATGCCAATGATAACCTCGAAGCTTTTTATAGGTACTGGCATGAGGTCGATGGGAAAAGAATGGTTGTTGAGGGTAAGGGTGCAGCCTACGAATATATCACTAGTGCTCTCTTTCTCACCGTTAGCCATCTCGACGGTAAACGTTTCGGTTAGCAGTTGAGGACTATGTTTAAGAAGATGCTTGATTGCATGACTAACAAAACTTCTTTCAGGACTAGAATCGAAAAGGATGCATGCATAAGAGTTGTCAATAAGGAACATACCCGTGACAATGGTGGGATCAGCGACTGCCTCCTCGCGTCCCATCATCAGTATTCTCCCTGTGCCACCAGCTGTTGTTGCCTTGGGGCAGTTCCTTTTGTAATGCCTGACCTCCCCGCAACTGTAACAGGCTTGAATGACACTTGCTCCAGATGCTTGTTTGGCTGGTTGGGCTGGTGTTCTACAGTTCTGAGAAATGTGACCCTTCTTGCCACAGTTGTTGCAGAGCATTTCACGACATGGAACGGCGATGCGATGATGGTAACTGCACTTGTTGCACCTAGGAAGGGTACCAGTATATCCACTGGTAGGTGTTTGAGCTATAGGAGTGGCGACAGGAGTAGTAGCAGCGTGAACTGCCACAATTTGTTGTTTCTTGGAGGATCCTTGCGAATTCTGACCCTTTCGCTTATTCCAGAATTTAATTTTACTCTCACCACCCTCCTTCTGGTGTCCCTGACCACCTTCCTGGTTTTAGGTATGAGCACCACCTCGTGGCCCGCCAGAGCCGTCGGGGTTCATCTGTGACATTGCAGCAGCCACTGCGGCAGTAACAGTTGCCTGAAACATGACAGAATCGAATTGAGGAGGAGGTGGTGGCGGAGGATTGTTGTTCTTTGAGATGGTTTTTTCCTTGGAGGCATCTCGATCTAAAGCATCAGGAAGTAGTGGATGGTAAGTCCTCTGGTTGAATCCAGAGATATGAAGCAAGAGATATCTCATTATGATACATGAGGTGTTCTACTACGCGATACTAGATAGGAAAACTACCAATGCAAGAGAATTATCGCTAAAGGGAATGAGTAGTAACACTTGGATGAGGATCTTTATAACGAATTTGACTCTAGAAAATACTCCTATAGTATTTTTATGTTTTGTTATGACGATGACTCGTTTTATGGATATTTAGTAAGTTTTAGGCCTGCTGTACACCACCGTCACTCCCAAGCACATGTTGGCCGTGTCTCGAATGAATATAGTTGATCATGCTATATTGACCCTAGACACAACTAAATAACTGCCCAGGTTTAATCGCAATGTGCAACACCCAGTTACTTTTGTTTTGTTCTACTCGTGGTTACTGTTTCTGATATTTAGGTATTCTTGTATACTTTTGGTAAAATACTTGTATTTTAAAGTATACTTTTAGTTTAGAGCTCTTCGGCCCCTTTGTGTTTTTAGTTGTATACCATGTAAGGTTCGGTATACTTAGTTCTCTATAAACAAAAGCTCTGATACCATTCTGTCACACCCCCTAACCGTCAGGGAAACAACGGCGGAAACGTCCAGGCGTGGGAACGCCATGTGTAGTATCACAACCATTGTACATAGTAAGCATAGTAAACACCACCATTACATTACATAAGATTATTTACATTTGTTTGAAAGCGAAGAAATACATAATTTATATACATCAATATAAACAAAAGTAAGGACGAGACTTCTATATGCTCCGCATTCTCTATAAGTAAGCAAGATACCTGTCTAACGTGAACCTGAGAATACAAGCAGTTTTAGAAATATCAGCATAAAGCTGGTGAGCTCATAAGCGGTTAACTTCTGGTGAAAGAAAATTTTCCTTTGATTTTGTGAAAAGTTGTTTCCCAAGAAAAACCCATATATTCTTATAAAAGAAGTTTGGTTATCCATTTGTTAAACAACCTGTTTATGAAAAGTTAAGTTATCCTAGGAAAAACCTATATTTTCCTTAAAAGTAAATGGTTGGTTATCGATCCAGAAATGAAGTGTACAGTATCTACCATACTTGTATCGTTAGGTAAAGTTTCCTTCAAAACTCGGTTACCCTCGATGAGATACATTAGTTTTAATACACACATAAAACTAATAAGTAGGTAGTGAACTAATTCCTAAGGGTATTGCTGATACCCTCTAGTAATCAAAACAATTATTACTTTGAGGTTGGTTCACTAGGTTCATTATTACCAAAAGTAAATCTCCATTATCTAAGCTGCGAGTTCCATAACCATACAATAAACTGGATATGGCACGTAACGGGGCTAGTATCATTTTATGACTTTGTCACCCGTAGACATGTTGGTCCCACTGTAGCTAGCAGCAAGGTGTGGAGTAGTCAGTCCCGTATAGATCTATACGCAATAGTCACGTTCTCCCTCCAGGAGATTCTGGTTACAGGGTTAGTCCTACACTCGCGTATTCTGGTGGAGTGTTACCAAGGACGTGTCTCCAATCTTAAGAATAACGAATTTACAAGTAATAATATGGAAAATCCCGCTTTATGATTGGCATAATTCCTTTGTAAAATATAAAATATAACATTTTATGATGAGATTCACAAGTTTCCTTGTTTTAGTTTTGAAAACTAACTCTACAAGTTAACTTCTTAATCGGTTGGTATAACGGTTTTCTGTGTTAAAAGCATACTGAACAAGGAAGTATTTCATACGAAATAATAGGTTTTGATTACAAGTTCCTGTGTACTTTTTCTTGTATTCCCCCCTGAAAACATGAAAAAAACTTGGAAAGAGGTGTAGGGGTATGAACTCACCTGCAATGATTGGAATGGATGGAAGTGTCGGGTAGAATGCTAGGTGTTAAGTGAGTATTTGAACACACGCGATGATCCTATGTAACATGAAGTGATACATAATTGTATCTAATTAGTTATTTAATCACTAATTAAGTAATTAAATACACTCTAATGCGTGAAAACACTTTATTTCAAGTGTTAGGAATGATACATGTTGCATCTAAGGAGTGTATGGCCTTATTATGGAGTTTACTCTTCAAGTGGTGGCCTTAGGGGTGTTTACGGTTGAGGGACCATATCCACCATGAGTTTATGGCCGAAACTCATGGGAATGGTGCATTTGGGTGCTCCAAGGTCTCATGCTTCATAAAGAAAGGTCCTAGGCTTGAATCAAAGGCTTAGGAAGTGATTGGGGCTTCAAATGACCCTCCTTTTGAGTTTACGATTTTTGAACCACTCCTTGGGGAGTTTATGGTCGTAAACACATGAGTTTACGACCGTAAACTCATGTTTGTCACTTTCTTTCATGGTTTGGTGCTTCTAGGGTAAACATGCAAGGTTCTATCCACTCATACAAGTCATAGAAGGTGTTAAGCACATTTTAACACCCTTAGATGGTGTTTACGGTTTTGGGACATTCCCCAACCGTAAACTCATGTTTACTCTGATCATTTCATGTTTTGGGGTTCTAAGATCATTCATGCAAGCTTCTAGGTCATTAGCCAAGCATTGGAAAGGTTTTGGGGCATCAAAACCCCCTTTTAGGGTGTTTACGGTTTTGGGATGTTCCCAAACTGTAAACTCATGTTCTTGGGGTTTTTGAGAGTTTAAACCATAGATTTGCATGTACGCTAAGCTAAACAATAAGCTAGGAAGGTTTACTTAGTGTTGTGAAGCTTGAAAGGGGCGATTCTTGATCAAAACCCGATTTGTAGAGAGAGAATAGAGAGAGGAGGTTCCTAAAGTGTGAAAAAGGTTGGAATGAAGACCACTCAACCCTTATATAGGGTTGAGTTTACAGCCAGGGTGGCGTCCACCCAACACCAACCGCAAACGAGGGTTTTTCGCATGATTTTTTGTTTTCCGACATGTATGAAATTATGACAATAACCCTAATTGATTTACTTAACTTAAAAAAAAGTTAACGGAAAACTTTAATAATAAAAATAAATTTTATTAACAGAAGTAGGTTACAGTGACGAAATAAATTTCGGGTTGTCACATCATCCTCCCGTTAGAGGAAATTTTGTCCCAAAATTTAGAATTAAGGACTTAAATCAACTAAACTTGAATTTCATTTGGGTGTTATATTAAGGACTTAAATCAACTAAACTTGAATTTCTCCCTTGTAGATGTCTAGTTCAGACAAATATGGTCTTCCCGAATCCTTTGGAAAAAGCTTTCGTCATGAAGATGATGTTCCCAAAAATCATACTTCACTTCCTACACCTCCTCCAATAATTCTCCCTAACCTACATGTTCAAAGACTTGAAAAGTTCAACGTCACTCAAACCTATTGGAAAGAAAACACTAAGATGGAAGGTCTGTGTGTGCACATGTCTTGGAGATGAAGTCACACATTGACAAACTGGGAATGTTTGGAGTCATTGTCTCGAGGAAGTAGGCTGTTAACTTGGTTCTTCAGTCACTTCCTAAGTCCTATAGTGAGATCATTAAAGATTACTATATGATAGAACGTTGTATGTCCTTTATCGATCATACCTATTTGCTAATTGCTGCTGAATCCGCAATGATTTGGCGCATTGATAAAGAAAATATGATTGGAAGATCTATTTCCCAAACTTCCATGGACAATGACAATGGAAACATTGGAAGTCCAGAAAAGATTTCTCTTTCCAATCAAAAGGGAAAGGCTAAGTCTGAGATTGTCCCATGTACCATTCTGAAAGAGTCTGTTTGCTTCTATTGCCAAGAGAATGGGCATTGGTTGCGAAGCTGCCTTATCTACCTTATGGATCATAAAGATGGTAAAGTCAGAGTTTATGACGCGACAAGATTGCATTTTGATGTGTTTGTAGGATCGAAGAAAAGAAAGGAAGCTTAAAGTAAGAGTAAGCAGAGTTTGATCGCAAAGAGATGGATTTCGATCGCATGGTTCGATGATCAGATTTTTGAGCTGCTACTTAGGAGTTATGATAGACTACTTAGATATATTTAGTAACATAGTTTTCATATGTATTTGCATTGTAAGGACAAGTTTTCCGCAATTTTTATCAATAAAGAAAGATTTTGATTTTATCTTATTTCACATTTCCATGCAATGGCATTTGTGAAAATTGATATTTGTATGTGTCTATTGTTAGCAATGTTGAAAATGGATTTGATTATTTCGTTTGTGGTAGTGTCAAGATTTACCAAATAAGGAAAGATTCTTATTAACTAAGTGTCATTTGGACAGAAACTTCGAATCATGCAACTTGTATTGTATGATGAATGAGAACCTTCATCTTTGGGAAATTCAGACTAATTCCTTGTTCACATGTATATGTGAGTCAAGTGAAGGACTAAAGGATCTAGTGCACATTATTGTGAACTGGTCAGGTCCACGACAAAGAACAATTAGACTACTCATCATTATTTACTAAAAGTTTGGTAAATATGGTTATGCTTACAAGATTAAGTGTGATTCTGAATCATTGAAAAAGTTTCGATGTATAGCAGAAATAAGAAGAATCAAATTAGGCAGAAAGATAAAAGTTTCTCCAATCTGAAAGGAAAGAAGAGTAGTTTAGTATCATGTTTTATGATCATCTTAATGGTTATGAAAACCATATCACAATTGATCCACTAAGTGTACCTTAGTGCATTTGTATGACTAAAAAGAGGAATCGAGAATTGTAGAAATGGTTAAATCAATTAAGGTGAGTCAAACTTTGTTCCAAAAAATCGAATCTTAGAGTCATATTCAAAGATTATGCCTTGAGTGACATATCTTAAGTAGCTTTATAACACATTTAGAATTGGTAGTTGTGATGTCTTTAAGACAAAGACCAACTAAGACCGATTTTATGAAGTGTCATTCTTGATAAGAATCCACACTAACTCATGAGTATTTGTTTTCCATGGAATGTTTCTTGACAAAAGAATCTTATATGTCAAGAAGTCAGTGGGAGTCTTAAAGACCTTGAAAAGTTTCAACAACTAATCAAGAATAAATTTGTTATTAATCACTAGCACACGAATTAAGGTTTATAACCTATCGTGTTGACATATACTTGTTTCTGTGCTCATTCCAGTTAAATGTTGACTAAGTATGTGAGTTCTATGAGTTCTCAATTGTTTGCAAAACAACCTGGAAGAAATGGTAGGCCCTTGTGCTGCCAGGTGGCAAGAAATTAAGATTGAACAAGTTTGGTCCATATGAGTTTGGATTTTTCACTAACCTTGTCTTGTGATTATGGTTATGATAAATTCACATGGATAGGAACAGATACACTATTAATCTAATTGACAAAAGTTTCTCTCCGCTTCATGAGAATGATTGTGAGGAAGCATTTTCACTAAGTAGATTTTAAGGAGATAGCATTTGTGATATTTGCATTCTCAAATTCGATTATGGTTACGGCATCCCTCTTCATAGTTCGAATTGTGAGAAATGGCAAATAGTTTGAACATTCGAAACTTATTGCTGTAAGTTCTGAAATACTTTAAATAGACATATGAGCTTTCTAATAAAAGGTGTATGAGCTTAGATAAAATCTTATCAAAGCATCTCGTATCAGAAATCTGAACTTTCGGAAGAAAGTCAATAAATTATTGAATTCTACAAGTCCAACTGATTTTGGATACACGTCAAAGCTATTGGAGCATAACTGTTATGCTATTAAAGAAATAATTGTTATGTTAATGGGAGTATAATAATTATGGTAAGTGCTGCAAGTTAGCAATGTTAATTATAGAAAATAAAAGTTTTAATTTGTAAAGTTGTAGAGTTTGAAAAGCTGTTTTGCTATAATTAAAGAAGAGGAACTCATACTTCATTTCAAATCTAAAAGCTTAGATTGTAAGATTTTAATAAAATGTAGTCAAGGATATATATATATATATATATATATATATATATATATATATACATATATATATATACATATATATATATATGAATGTTATGTTGGAATAGTTCAACATAAGGAAATTCTATATATGGAAATTTTATAGCATGAGAATGGTAAAGTATCATGTATTTATGTAAGACATTATGAATCGTATCCAATATGCTTCGGGTATAGGATTGATTGCATGTGCTATAATATTTATGTGTTCTAAATTTTCCAAATGCCTAGGGCATTAAGAAGGAAAAAGGACCAGAACCGGATATGACTAAAGTTGCTAAACAATTCCTAAGAACAATCTAAGGCTCACCAAAGATTGGTTGCTTGTGGGCAATTGGAAGTATTGTAATGGATAGACCATACTAACATTATTATAGACAAGATTCTGTTAATAATGATTTGTCATATGGCAAATATGGAAATGTTTCCATAATGGGAGTTGGATATTAAGAATATATATGTAGGTTAGAAACTTTTATGCAAGAAGGATGTTCAAAAGAATGTACTTTGAATTTGAGACTTTGCTTCCATGGAATTGTTTTGTTGTCAATCTCCAGTGGAATACTTTGTAATTTCATTGTCCAAATCTGTGTGGCTTTGGTGCATTAACATTACAAAAGATCATTGCATAAAGGTTAGAACCTATCACATTCTAATAGTGGCAAGAATTTGGCATTCTTACACTTGTGATAAAGATTTGGAGTTGTGAAATAAGTTTCATTCAAGATGTATTCAATTGATCTCTTTGACAAAGAAAGGACCATAGGTAAACATAATGTGCATGCTTGGAGTATGGGATAACTATTGTTTTAATTCAAGTATAAAGTTGATAAATCGAAACACTATACAATGAATAATGTGTAATCAATATGGTGATTAAATAAAAGGTGTTTTATTTATATTCAAAAGTTTTGAGACCATATTGGATTTAATTATTCTTGAGTTTCACTTTGCATGTTTTGACTTCCCGAATAACTAGATTATTCTAACTATCCACAGTCGATCATACTCTGGAAGTAGGTATTGAAGCTAGACTGTCATGAATGGGTCTATAGATTGTCTAAAGGTGTTTAGACATAGCACAAGTTTGTTGTAGTATTCTTGAGTACTCCTCTAATAAGATTTGAGTATTGGACTAAACCCACGCTCATTTGAATCACTTCATGGATTTTATCACCAGTGATCATGAGACGATAATATCTTATATTCTTGAAACCAAGACATGTGAGTTGTAGTTTACAAGTCGGTTGCACATTGTTGACATGTAAACGCACCAGTAACTCGGTTTTATAAAACGTATCATTGTGTGTGATTCGATGAGTAAATAGAGCAAGCATATGAGTCGAAGTTTATCCGTTCCTTTTACCCAATGTGGGATAAAAGCGATATATATGGGCCCCTCGATGATTTAGTGATGACAACCCTAAGCGCTTGGGCAAGCCTGGAATGATTTGATTTGTTCAATTAGTCAGTCGTCATAAATCAAAAATTAGGAAACAACACATGAATAGAGGGAATGATTATAATCCATGTCTCAGTTCATACGATATCTAGAATGTCAACAACAGTCTTTCGAGAGCTACAATTACCAATCGGATTTTGAAGTCGTACTTGCAATTATAGTTATTACACTTATCCAAGTGGGAGACTGTTGTATTATGTGTCTAAGCCCATAACTATAATTGGTATGTACTTGACCCGATACAGCATGGTGCATTTGGGTTGTAACACTCTGGAACAATTTGATTGGATGGATATTTCAGAATGAGGTTATTTGTGATTTATTAATATACTATAAGTATAATATATTAATTGAGAAATCATATAATTTAATTAGTATTGATCAAGTTTTAATTTAGTGATCAAAAGAGAATAATTAAATTTGTAGGGATTGATTAGATAAATCAGTAATATTTATAGTTTGGGCTAATGATCCATATTGATTAGAAATGGACTAAATCTTTATGAGGATCCATGAAGAGTTAGTCCATAAGGCTAATAAGTTATTGTATTAAAGGCCCAAGTGAATTAAGGTTTACAAGTTTAAACCTTAAGGTTTCCAAACTAATCACATACTAAACACACAATTGGCTTTAGTACTACACTAGTACTCATATTATGTTCACCATTTTTGTAATATCACATTTGAATCAATAAAACAAAACAAGGCAGGTGATTATGATCACCTCCCATGGTTTTATGTCGGAGATCCTTTAAACAATCAAGGGCTTTCCTTGTAGCTCACTTCTCTCATTTTGATTACCATTCGATACTTGCATTATCTTAAACACCACAACCTCTCATATAATTTGGTTTGAATCACACTTGATCGATTTTTGACCAAAACGTATATATATATATATATATATATATATATATATATATATATATGTATATATATATATGTATATATATATATATATATATATATATATATATATATATTTGTCTTTCTCTCTCACTCTCTCTCTCTCTTAGCATATATATCTCCATCTCTCTCCTCTACGTATGTATATCTCCATTTAGCTTTCTATCTATGCATCTCTATCTTCATCCCTCTCTCTGTCTCTTTATCTTTATCTCCATCTCTTTTTTATCTTTACATATCTATATCCATCTTTCTTTCTAAATCTAGACCTATATCTTACAACTATAGTAAGTCATTAACTCCTATAACAATACTTGACTATTTGTCTCATTAATTCCCCCTCCTTAATTCCTATAATAATATACAACTACATGTCTCAATCGTAATAGTTTATTAATGCATCCTTTAATAATGTATTATATATTTCGAATGTACTCATTATGAATATTATACTATGTTGTGTATATCAATCATACTCATCTTTATACTCGAATATTAGTAACATACTATAATTTTCAATTTTCATATTGAATGACTCATATAACATGAGGCAACTATATTATATTGAACTCTAAAAAATAATTATCACTTAGTTACTTAGTAAAGACTAACTACTATTCTGGCCTCCACCACAACATAGCTTTCAATTCATTGCTTGTCTAACCGTGTTTGAACGATATATCATGTTCATTAGAACTATTCTAATATCATCACTATATCCACTATGGTTATCAATTACCTGATTACCAACTAGACTCAATAATTATTTGTCACCCAAACTAGTCACATTTTCAAATACAATCCACTATCGACTTTACCTTGCAAGCCGTTAATCCAATCAACAAATCTTGGTAAATGTCACACCCCAAAACCAAGAACGGTGGAAACGTTCTGGGGTGGAGGACGACATGTGAACTATCATAACGGTGTAAAGTAGTAAACAAGCAATAACATCATCCATTGCATTAAAGTAAAGTTTTAATACATGTGTGTTCTTTCATAATGTACAACAATAAAATGAATAATCAAAATAAGACGAGTCTTGTCTATGTTCCGTCTTCTCAAAGCCTGGCCATCGTACCTGTCTAACTGGTGACCTGAGAATACAAGTTATTTTGAAAGCGAGTATCAGCCTAAAGCTAATGAATTCATAAGTATTCAAGTATCATTATCTTGTTTTGGAAAGCTATTTTGAATGCCTTGTAAGCTTTAAATGAAACAATTGATATAAGTATGAAAACCCTAGAAAATCCCTTATTTCCTACTAGTATGAAATGTAGTCTGCTACCAAGACTCGAATGTTTTGCTATGATAATGATAGTTTTTCCTTCTTTTTTACTATTACAAACAGTACTTAGTCTAACTGATCGTTTATGTGAATGTATCACAAAATAAAGTAAATAGGAAAAGAATATAATAGTCATCTACCAAGACTCGAATGTTTTGCTATAATAATGATAGTTTTTCCTTTCTATTGACTAGTACTATAAGTACTTAGTCTAACTCCTCATTTATATGAATGTATCACAAAATAAAGTAATAGGAAAATGTACTAATGTAATTGTTATACTTTGGTACTAGGACTAACATGACATCGCGGTAAGTGAAATGTATAACCTAATGAACATCCATAGATTGTTCAATTGTCCTCTGTAGCTACAGCAAGGGGGAGGAAGGGTTAGTCCCATAATCGATTCCCTAATATAAGTATTAACCGTAGGCATCCATAGATGTTCATCAACCTCTGTAGTGAACAGTAGGCTCGAGGAATGGTTAGTCCCGTAACTGTATTCTAATATAAGTAGTAACCGTAGGCATCCGTAGATGTTCATCAACCACTGGTGCTAATCAGCTGGGCTTCAGAATGGTTAGTCCCATCTAGATATCCCGTTAAACTGGGATAGGCAGTACAATTTACACATAAGGTACTAATAAATCATCCTAATGAATCGAGGTACAAGTATCCATGTAAATGTATACAGGAAGATGTATCTACGTAAAGGTTCTCATGTAATGTATTCATGTAAGGTACTCATGTAATGTATTCATGTAAGGTTCTCATATAATGTATTCATGTAAGGTTCTCATGTAATGTATTCATGTAAGGTACTCATGTAATGTATTCATGTAAGGTTGTCATGTAATGTATTCATGTAAGGTACTCATGTAATGTATTCATGTAAGGTTCTCATGTAATGTATAGTGTGGACTCATGAATGAACTAACTCTGATGTAATTCCTTGTAATAGGAATAATGTTATGTATCTCCTAACTATCCCTATAATAGTTAACTGGAAGGGAATTGATTTTCCAAACAAGTTTATACACCCTTGCTACACAAGAGTGTGGGAAACTGAATGAAGGATGAAAACTATAATATCAATACATATAAAAGAACATAAGTGTATAGATATAGTTTTGTTCAAGAGGGAAAAATGGTTTTGTAAAACATCTATGAGTTTTGAACAATAATTAACAATGACTTGATGTCATTTTAATAAACATTTCAAACGTAATACTTTTGCTATCAAGGTAGTTTTAAGATATAAAACCTTTTCATGCATCACACTTTGTAGTATGTGAAATCTGCTAAATGAAAACATAGTTATAAATACATATTATTGATTTAATAACATGTTGTCTTCTACCTGTATTCCCCCCCACTAAAGCATTTAAAATAATTTAAAACATTGATTAAGGGGTATGAACTCACCTTTAGATGGTGGTTTGGATGTACTGAATAATGTAGGGTAGTTAGGTGACAAGTGAAGACTTGTTCACACTCAATGATCCTAGTTAACATATAATCACACATATATGTATCCAATTAGACTTTAAACCACTAATTGACAAAGTTAAGACATCCTAAGGCATGTAAAACATCTTATTTAGGTGCTACAAGTCATAAGGATTGCATCTAAGTGCTAAAGGACCTTGCTACAGTGTTTGGGCTTCAAGGGTAAACTCCCTTGGAGTTTACTGTTTTCCTGACTTTGACCTAATGAGTTTACGGTCGTAAACTCAAGATTTTATGGTCGTAAACTCCTCTCTTTTTTACCATAAGTTGGTTTGAGGTTTTTCAAGTCCTTTGAAGCATTTCTACTTGGTGGTTTGGCCTTTGGAAGAGATTAGGGCATCATTACACTCCTTTGAGAAGTTTACGGCCTCATGGTCATTTCTCTTTGCGTTTACTACCTTAAACTCATGAGTTTACTACCTAAACTCATGATTTTACTACCTTAAACTCCTAAGTTGGGTATTTGGGGGTTTTCAAGTCCTTAGCTCAATCATGGCAATAGCCTAGGTTAGATTTAGGCGTAAGGAATAACCATTGGACTTTTATGGGACTTTTATGCACTTTTTTTGGGTGTTTACGGTTTTAGTGTAACAACGCAAATTTTCAAACAAATTTTTCATTTTTAAAATATAATTATTTCCATTCAAAACAAGGCATAAATAGTTTAAGTATTCTGTCAAATACAAATATTCAAAATCCCAAGATCATAAAAGCATTCTTCAGTCTGTATCGATCACGCCGGCGCCTTCCCACGGTCCTCGCTAGTACCTGAAACACATACATAACAACTGTAAGCATAAATGTTTAGTGAGTTCCCCAATATACAACTTACGCACATACGCCTTTCCAGGCCCTGACCTTCCGGTCATCAGCACCACGCCTTCCGGCCCATAACATATTCGCCTTCCGGCCCATAACATATTGCCTTCCGGCCCACATAACATACATAGCACATATAACAAATATCTTACCACATATAGCATACATATCACATATCGTATCTGACCTTCCGGTCACACAGTCAAACCCTTCCGGGTACAGTATAGTGAGAAGACTCACCTCGTGGTAATGAAAACTATCAACTCTTGAAACCACTCGCACTCGATCCGCCAATCTGTAGACTCCCTATAATACCATATACCCTTATTAATACTCTTGTCATCCAAGACAACTGACCCTAAGAAATTACATGCAGGTCAACTCTGGTCAACGGTCAACTTGACCGGACTCGTCGAGTGCAAAGGCGACTCGACGAGTCTAGACGTCCTCCCCAACTTTCCCTGTTGTTCCCTTTCTACTCGTCGAGTATCCCCCTTGACTCGACGAGATCCACGTGGAAGAATCGCGGGGCCACCCCGACTCCACTCGCCGAGTCTGAAGAACAACTCGGCGAGTCCCAGTGAATCTTCAAGCTACTCGCCGAGTCTGAAGAACACCTCGGCGAGTCCCAGTAAATCTTCAAGCTACTCGCCGAGTCTGATCATTGGACTCGGCGAGTCCATGCCATGCAGACGAGCAACTGCTTCCTGAAATACGTATGGTCCCGAGATATACAATCATGGGACTTTCTGGACTTCTAAACATCTTATTACTGGGGTATAAACGTCTGGGTAATAACATAATAACCCATCTAATCACTAAATGGGTTTCACAAACCCTAGATTCGTATACACATCAAAATAACAGAAATGGTCCGAGTATTACCTGAAGACGCACTCTCTGTGTCCCCAAACCTCAGGACTCGATCCTCCTTGATATTCCTTTGGCCAAACTCTTCTTCTTCTTGCCTAACAAGTTCCTCCAAGTTCCAATAGCTTTCTCTCCTGCTCTAGACGTCCACAACGATTAGGGTTCTTCTCAATCGGCCAAAAGACGGACAATGACGGCCTAAGAGGCATTATATACGATCCAAAACCAAACGGCTAGGGTTTCTGCTGAACAGCGTCGACTCGCCGAGTCCATATCTGGACTCGTCAAGTCCAGTCGCGAACCCGCGACCAAGTCTGCGGTCCTACTCGGCGAGTCTGGCTCCAACTCGCCGAGTCCCTTCCTAAAATGCCCCCAAAAATAGTTTTAAAGCAATACCTGAAATTCCGGGCTGTTACAACTCTCCCCCACTAGAACTAGACTTCGCCCTCGAAGTCTCACTCTGCGAATAACTCCGGATGTTGCTCCCGCATCTCACGTTCCGGCTCCTAAGTCATCTCCGATCCCTTCCGGTGTTGCCACTGAACCAACACCAGAGGTACCTCCTTGTTTCGCAGAACCTTGATCTTCTGATCCCTGATAGCTACTGGTCTCTCGGCGTAATTCAGACTCGCATCCACCTGAATATCCTCTAACGGAACCACTTCCGATTCATCGGCTATACACTTCCTCAACTGTGATACGTGAAAGGTATTGTGAATCTGTCCCAACTCTGCTGGCAACTCTAGCCTATAAGCTACCCGACCTACTCTTGCAATTACCCGAAATGGACCTATGAACCGGGGTCCCAACTTGCCCCTCTTTCTAAACCGGATCACTCCTTTCCAAGGAGAAACCTTCAGGAGAACGAAGTCGCCAACCTGGAATTCAAGCTCGGACCGGCGTCTGTCCGCATAACTCTTCTGTCGGCTCTGGGCGGTCAATAACCTCTGTCTAACCTGCTGAATCTGCTCTGTCGTCTGGAGTACGATCTCTGTACTGCCCATCACTCTCTGTCCCACCTCTCCCCAGCAAATGGGAGTCCGACACCTCCTACCATACAACAACTCAAAAGGTGGCATACCAATGCTCGAATGATGGCTGTTGTTGTAGGAAAACTCAGCCAAGGGTAAATGCGCATCCCAGCTACCCCCGAAGTCTAACACACACGCTCTAAGCATGTCTTCCAATGTCTGAATCGTCCGCTCGCTCTGACCGTCTGTCTGGGGATGGTATGCGGTACTAAAATGCAATTTGGTACCTAGCTCCTCATGAAATTTCTTCCAGAACCTGGAAGTGAAACGCACATCACGGTCTGAAACAATCGAGATCGGTACCCCATGCCGAGATACCACCTCTCTCACATATATCTCTGCCAACTTCTCCGCTGAAGAACTCTCACTGATGGCAAGGAAGTGTGCACTCTTCGTCAACCTATCCACAATCACCCAAATTGCATCAACTCCCTTGACAGTCCTCGGCAATTTGGTGATGAAATCCATAGTGATCTGTTCCCACTTCCACTCGGGAATCTCCAATGGCTGTAACTTGCCATGCGGTCTCTGGTGCTCGACCTTAACCCTACGGCAGGTCAAGCACCTCTCAACGAACCATGCCACGTCCCTCTTCATACAGGGCCACCAATACTCTTTCCTCAAATCCAAATACATCTTTGTAGCACCGGGATGGATCGAGAATTTCGATCTATGAGCCTCTTCCATCAAGGTAGTACGCGTACCGCCCACGAATGGTACCCAAATCCGACCTTGAAACATCAGAAGTCCTCGTCTGTAACAGCCCGAAATCTCAGGTATTGTTTAATTATGTTTTTGGGGTGAGTTAAGAGGGGACTCGGCGAGTTGGAGCCTAGACTCGCCGAGTAGGATCGCAGACTTGGTCGCGGGTCCGCGACTGGACTCGACGAGTCCAGATATGGACTCGGCGAGTCGACGCTGTTCAGCAGAAACCCTAACCGTTCGGTTTTGGATCGTATATAATGCTCTTATATGCTGTCATTGTCCGTCTTTAGTCGATTGAGAGGAACCCTAAACGGCTGTGGGCATCTAGAGCAAGATTGGAGGATATTAGGGCTTGAAGAGATTGTTGGGCAAGGAGGAGAAGGGTTTTGGCTAAAGGAACAGCAAGGGATTCGAGTTCTGCGGTTTGGAGACTCAGAGAGGGCATATTCCAGGCAATATTTCGGATTCCTTTATGTTATTTTGATGTGTATACGAATCTAGGGTTTATGAAACCCATTTAGTGATTAGATGGGTTATTATGTTATTACCCAGACGTTTATACCCCAGTAATAAGGTGTTTAGAAGTCCAGAAAGTCCCATGATTGTATATCTCGGGACCATATGTAATTCAGGAAGCAGTTGATCGTCTGCATGGCATGGACTCGCCGAGTTGTTCTTCAGACTCGGCGAGTAGCTTGAAGATTTACTGGGACTCGCCGAGTTGTTCTTCAGACTCGGCGAGTGGAGTCGGGGTGGCCCCGCGATTCTTCCAGGAGTAACTCGTCGGGACGAGGAGGATACTCGACGAGTAGATAAGGAATCTCAGAAAGTTGGAGGACGTCTAGACTCGCCGAGTCGCCATGGTACTCGCCGAGTCCGGTCGAGTTGACCGTTGACCGTTGACCAGAGTTGACCTAAGTCTGACTCCTTAGGGATAGTCACACTTAGAAGATATAAGTGCTAATGAGATATGTAATGTTATAGGGAGGTTGTAGCTCGTCGGTTTGTGCACGAGTGATTTCAGGATTTGCTAGCTTTCAGCATTTACGAGGTGAGTCTTCTCATTATACTGTACCCGGAAGGGTTTGACTGTGTGACTGGAAGGTCGGATATGATATGTGATATGTATGCTATATGTGGTAAGTTATTTGTTATATGTGCTATGAATGTTATGGGCCGGAAGGCGATTATATTATGGGCCGGAAGGCAATATGTTATGGGCCGGAAGGCGATATGTTGTGTGATGGACCGGAAGGTCGGCGTGGGTAGGACCGGAAGGTTTACCCAGCAGGGACGGAAGTCCCCTGAGACACATGGACCGGAAGGTTGGGCCTGGAAAGGCATATGTGCGTAAGTTGTATATTGGGGAACTCGCTAAGCATTTATGCTTACAGTTGTTGTGCATGTATTTCAGGTACTAGTGAGGACCGTGGGAAGGCGCCGGCGTGATCGATACACACTGAAGACTATTTTTATGATCTTGGGATTTTGATTATTTGTATTTGACAGAATACTTAAACTATTTATGCCTTGTTTTGAATGGAAATAAATATATTTTTAAAATGAAAAATTTGTTTGAAAATTTGTGTTGTTACAATTGGTATCAGAGCCTTGGTTTGAGGGATTCGGGTGCACCTTCGGGGGTAACTGAACGCAAACCGAGGATTTGAGGAAACTTTTTAAGTAAAGGCATAAACTTTTGTAAATGGTTTTGTGGTAAGCAAGAAAGAAGCAGTGTGTACGATCAGTCAGCGCCCGAACGGTAAAGACCCCCAAAATACCTTACAATATTATATGATACGAATTGTTATGCATGCTAGAAGACTAGGTATCCATGATAGGACTAGAGTGGCCTGATTTGTGATGCCTTAGTCTAGGGAAATTTGCCTATATGAGATGTGTTGCTAGCATGCGGGTAGATAGTGCATATCAGCAGTATAGTACTCACTATCCGGAGTTTGGGGAGGAGGACTTGGGATGAACATTGATGCGGTGTGGTCGGTAGTATTGGGCCCGTACTACCGAGGACACCGGGTCAGTGGGAGACCCAAGTAAGAATCCCTGGATATCGGGGACTGAGTAGGGTTGCGTATCGAGTGCGATTATACTCGGAGGAGTCCCTGATAGTTTTATGTTGTATTTCAGAGACATCATGGTTAGACCACGCCACGGAGCGAGTACGAGCGGTGTGAGTGACGAGGATATTCGTCAGATGATTCACGAGGAGGTGGCGGCCGCGATCCGGGCTGAGATCCCGGAGATGTTTGGGTCTATTAAGACCACCCTGATGGAGACATTTGATGAGCGGTACGCCGCATTGACTGAGGCTGCAACCGCTGCAGCTACCGCAGCTGTGGCCGCTGCTAGGCCACAGGGGGGTGACTCGTTGCTGTTCCGAGAGTTCAGCAACACGAAGCCACCAGAGTTCGATGGGACGCAGGATCCGATTGCTGCGATGAGGTGGATCGCGGATATAGAGGGGTGCTTCTATACTTGTTCATGCCCGGAGCACCTGAGGGTACGGTTCGCATTGAACCAGCTCCGTCTGGGAGCGAAGGACTGGTGGAAGTTCGTGACGGCGAACTTCACTTTGGCAGAGACTACAGCAGTAACATGGGAGGGGTTTACTGCCATGTTCAGAGATGAGTACGTTCCCCCGGTGGAGAGGGAACGATTGGTTCAGGAGTTCTTAACCCTCAAGCAGGGTGTTGATTCTGTTGCGGTGATCACGCGAAAGTTTCATGAGAGGGCGATGTTCTGCCCCGAGCTGGTGTCCACTGATCAGGCTCGGATGAGCCGTTACTTGGGAGTGTTGAGGAGGGATATCCGGGAGTTTGTATCGAACTCCACCTACCATACTTTTGTTGAGCTTCAGGCGAATGCCAGGAAGCGCGAGATCGAGTTGGAGACCCAGGCCAGGGAGGAGGCCGAGTCTCAGCGGGTGGACCGGCGACCGGCTCAGTTCCAGCCGGCAGCCAAGCGGACCAAGTCCGCCGATGCGAGGACGGGAGGTTCGAAGAGCCGCACTTGCGGAAAGTGCGGCAAGGGTCATGAGGGGGCGTGTCGATCTGGTGCTTGCTACAAGTGTGGCAAGGAGGGGCACATTGCTAGGGAGTGTCCCAAGGGATTTACGGTTTGCTTTCATTGCAACCAGACTGGCCATAGGAAGGCCGAGTGCCCTCAGCTTCTTCAGGGATCTGCACCTGCTGCCGGAGCTACTGCGACTCGACCGGTGAAGGCCGAGGCCCCGAGGGCTCGGGGGAGAGCCTTTCAGCTGACTGCGGAGGAGGTCCGCGCTGCGCCTGATGTTGTGGCAGGTATGTTGTAATTCATGTAATTATTTTAATGTCGAGATGTTATGCTTATGTTATTATATGCGTAGGTACTTTTCTTGTGAACTCTGTGCCTGCCTTAGTGTTATTTGACTCGGGTGCGAGTAGGTCCTTTGTGTCCTTAGCCTTTAGTCAGCATATCAGCGTTAGTCGTGAGTCGTTGAGTCGACCTTTGAGAGTTTCTATAGCTGACGAGAAAGTGATTTGTGCCACGGAGGTTATTCGGGGATGTGTACTAGAGATTTTCGGGATTGAATTCCCGATTGACCTGATCCCTATTGCGATGGGTGATGTCTGTGTCATCGTAGGCATGGACTGGTTGAGCCGATTCGGCGCTGTCATCGACTGTGAGCGTCAGCTGGTGACCATACGAGACCATAGTGGGGGAGTTCTTTCGGTGTACGGCAAGGGTACCCGCTCGGGATCAGCTTTTTGTTCGGCCGCTAGGGCGAGGCAGTGTCTACAGCAGGGCTGTAAGGGTTTTGTGGCGTATGTGATGGATACGCGGGAGGTTTCCGAGAGACCGAAATCAGTTGAGGAGGTCCCTGTGGTGCGCGAGTTTCCAGATGTTTTCCCCGAGGAGCTGCCGGGAGTACCTCCTATGAGGCAAGTAGAGTTTGGTATCAATCTGGTTCCGGGGGCCGCGCCTATTGCTAAGGTGCCTTATCATCTTGCACCTCCAGAGATGCAAGAGTTGTCCTCGCAGCTCCAGGAGTTGCTGGGAAAGGGATTCATTCGGCCGAGCAGCTCGCCGTGGGGAGCACCTATTCTGTTCGTCAAGAAGAAGGATGGTTCACACCGGATGTGTATTGATTACCGGGAGTTGAACAAGTTGACGGTCAAGAACCGTTACCCGTTACCGAGGATCGATGATTTATTCGATCAGTTGCAGGGAGCGTCTTGGTTTTCCAAGATCGATCTGAGGTCAGGGTACCATCAGGTGAGAGTGCGGGAGGAGGATGTCCAGAAGACAGCGTTTAGGACGCGATATGGGCATTATGAGTTTGTGGTGATGCCTTTCGGACTCACCAATGCCCCGGCGGTGTTCATGGATCTCATAAACAGGGTATGCAGACCGATGTTGGATCGGTCAGTGATTGTATTCATCGACGACATTCTGGTGTATTCTAGATCTAGAGAGCAGCATGAGGAGCATTTGAGGGAGGTCCTTGAGGTATTGAGGTCGGAGAAGCTTTATGCAAAGTTCTCCAAATGTGACTTCTGGCTACGGGAGGTCCAATTTCTAGGACATGTTGTCAATCAGAAAGGGATATTGGTCGATCCGGCCAAGGTTGAGGCGGTGATGAGTTGGGAGGTGCCGAAGTCACCTTCTGAGATCAGGAGCTTCCTTGGGTTGGCAGGGTATTATCGGAGATTCATCAAGGATTTCTCCAAGATCGCAGTGCCACTCACCAGATTGACCCGGAAGGGTGTTGCATTCTCATGGGGGCCCGAGCAGCAGACCTCCTTTGAGACACTTCGCCAGAGGTTGTGCGAAGCCCCGGTATTAGCTCTTCCAGAAGGGATGGAAGATTTTGTGGTATATTGCGACGCATCGATTTCGGGATTGGGTGCAGTGTTGATGCAGAGGGGTCATGTGATAGCTTATGCATCGAGGCAGCTGAAGCCTCATGAGGCGAGATACCCGACGCATGATTTAGAGTTGGGAGCAGTAGTGTTCGCTCTCAAGATTTGGCGTCACTACCTATATGGGGTTCGATGTACGATATATACGGATCATAAGAGCTTGAAGTATTTGATGGATCAGCCCAACCCAAATATGCGTCAGAGGAGGTGGTTGGATGTGGTCAAGGATTACGATTGTGAGATCCTGTACCACTCAGGCAAGGCTAATGTGGTAGCCGACACGTTGAGCCGCAGGGCGGAGAGCACTCCATTGCGAGATGTATGCTTGAGACTGACTGTGATGACCCCAGTATTAGATGCTATTCGTGGGGCGCAGGCCGAAGCTGTGTGACCAGAAATGCAGAAGAAAGAGCGGGTCGTGGGATTAATTTCAGAGTTCGTTAAGGATGGGCGAGGGCTTATGACGTTTCAGGGTCGGATCTGGGTACCGTTCGTGGGCGGTACGCGTATTACTTTGATGGAAGAGGCTCATAGATCGAAATTCTCGATCCATCCCGGTGCTACAAAGATGTATTTGGATTTGAGGAAGGAGTATTGGTGGCCCTGTATGAAGAGGGACGTGGCATGGTTCGTTGAGAGGTGCTTGACCTGTCGTAGGGTTAAGGCCGAGCACCAGAGACCGCATGGCAAGTTACAGCCATTGGAGATCCCCGAGTGGAAGTGGGATCAGATCACTATGGATTTTATCACCAAATTGCCGAGGACTGCCAGGGGATTTGATGCAATTTGGGTGATTGTGGATAGGTTGACGAAGAGTGCACACTTCCTTGCTATCAGTGAGAGTTCTTCAGCGGAGAAGTTGGCGGAGATATATGTGAGAGAGGTGGTATCTCGGCATGGGGTGCCGATCTCGATTGTTTCAGACCGTGATGTGCGCTTCACTTCCAGATTCTGGAAGAAATTCCATGAGGAGCTGGGTACTAAATTGCATTTTAGTACCGCATACCATCCCCAGACAGACGGTCAGAGCGAGCGGACGATTCAGACGCTGGAGGACATGCTTCGAGCGTGTGTGTTAGACTTCGGGGGGAGCTGGGATGCATATTTACCCTTAGCAGAGTTTTCCTACAACAACAGCCATCATTCGAGCATTGGTATGCCACCTTTTGAGCTGTTGTATGGTAGGAGGTGTCGGACCCCCATTTGCTGGGGAGAGGTGGGACAGAGAGTAATGGGCAGCACGGAGATCGTGCTTCAGACGACAGAGCAGATTCAGCAAGTTAGACAGAGGTTATTGACCGCCGAGAGCCGGCAGAAGAGTTATGTAGACAGGCGCCGATCCGAGCTTGAATTTCAGGTCGGCGACTTCGTTCTCCTGAAGGTCTCTCCTTGGAAAGGAGTGATTCGATTCAGGAAAAGGGGCAAATTGGGACCCCGGTATATTGGGCCATTTCGTGTGATTGCAAGGATAGGCCGGGTAGCCTATCGGTTGGAGTTGCCAGCGGAGTTGGGTCAGATCCACGACACTTTTCATGTGTCGCAGTTGAGGAAGTGCATAGCCGATGAGTCGGCAGTGGTTCCATTGGAGGATATTCAGGTGGATGCGAGCCTGAATTACGCGGAGAGACCAGTGGCTATCAGAGATCGGAAAATCAAGGTTCTGAGGAACAAGGAGGTACCTCTGGTGTTGGTTCAATGGCAACACCGTAAGGGATCGGAAATGACTTGGGAACCGGAACGCGAGATGCGGGAGCAGCATCCGGAACTATTTGCAGAGTGAGACTTCGAGGGCGAAGTCTAATCCAAGTGGGGGAGAGTTGTAACAGCCCGAAATCTCAGGTATTGTTTAATTATGTTTTTGGGGTGAGTTAAGAGGGGACTCCGCGAGTTGGAGCCTAGACTCGCCGAGTAGGATCGCAGACTTGGTCGCAGGTCCGCGACTGGACTCGACGAGTCCAGATATGGACTCGGCGAGTCGACGCTGTTCAGCAGAAACCCTAACCGTTCGGTTTTGGATCGTATATAATGCTCTTATATGCCGTCATTGTCCGTCTTTAGTCGATTGAGAGGAACCCTAAACGGCTGTGGGCATCTAGAGCAAGATTGGAGGATATTAGGGCTTGAAGATATTGTTGGGCAAGGAGGAGAAGGGTTTTGGCTAAAGGAACAGCAAGGGATTCGAGTTCTGCGGTTTGGAGACTCAGAGAGGGCATATTCCAGGTAATATTTCGGATTCCTTTATGTTATTTTGATGTGTATATGAATCTAGGGTTTATGAAACCCATTTAGTGATTAGATGGGTTATTATGTTATTACCCAGGCGTTTATACCCCAGTAATAAGGTGTTTAGAAGTCTAGAAAGTCCCATGATTGTATATCTCGGGACCATATGTAATTCAGGAAGCAGTTGATCGTCTGCATGGCATGGACTCGCCGAGTTGTTCTTCAGACTCGGCGAGTAGCTTGAAGATTTACTGGGACTCGCCGAGTTGTTCTTCAGACTCGGCGAGTGGAGTCAGGGTGGCCCCGCGATTCTTCCAGGAGTAACTCGTCGGGACGAGGAGGATACTCGACGAGTAGATAAGGAATCTCAGAAAGTTGGAGGACGTCTAGACTCGCCGAGTCGCCATGGTACTCGCCGAGTCCGGTCGAGTTGACCGTTGACCGTTGACCAGAGTTGACCTAAGCCTGACTTCTTAGGGATAGTCACACTTAGAAGATATAAGTGCTAATGAGATATGTAATGTTATAGGGAGGTTGTAGCTCGTCGGTTTGTGCACGAGTGATTTCAGGATTTGCTAGCTTTCAGCATTTACGAGGTGAGTCTTCTCATTATACTGTACCCGAAAGGGTTTGACTGTGTGACCGGAAGGTCAGATATGATATGTGATATGTATGCTTTATGTGGTAAGTTATTTGTTATATGTGCTATGAATGTTATGGGCCGGAAGGCGATTATATTATGGGCCGGAAGGCAATATGTTATGGGCCGGAAGGCGATATGTTGTGTGATGGACCGGAAGGTCGGCGTGGGTAGGACCGGAAGGTTTACCCAGTAGGGACGGAAGTCCCCTGAGACACATGGACCGGAAGGTCGGGCCTGGAAAGGCGTATGTGCGTAAGTTGTATATTGGGGAACTCACTAAGCATTTATGCTTACAGTTGTTGTGCATGTATTTCAGGTACTAGTGAGGACCGTGGGAAGGCGCCGGCGTGATCGATACACACTGAAGACTACTTTTATGATCTTGGGATTTTGATTATTTGTATTTGACAGAATACTTAAACTATTTATGCCTTGTTTTGAATGGAAATAAATATATTTTTAAAATGAAAAATTTGTTTGAAAATTTGTGTTGTTACATCGTCCATCCTTAACGAACTCTGAAATTAACCCAACGACCCGCTCTTTCTTCTGCATCTCGGATCTCACAACCTCGGCCTGCGCCCCACGAATAGCATCCAATACCGGAGTCATCACCGTCAGTCTCATACATACATCTCGCAATGGAGTGCTCTCCGCCCTAAGACTCAATGCATCGGCTACCACATTAGCCTTGCCTGGGTGGTATAGGATCTCGCAGTCATAATCCTTAACCACGTCCAACCATCTCCTCTGACGCATATTTAGGTTGGGTTGACCCATCAAATACTTCAAACTCTTATGGTCCGTGTATATAGTACAACGAACCCCATACAGGTAGTGACGCCAAATCTTGAGAGCGAACACTACTGCCCCCAACTCCAAGTCATGCGTGGGATATCTCGCCTCGTGAGGCTTTAATTGCCTCGATGCATAAGCTATCACATGGCCCCTCTGCATCAACACTGCACCGAGTCCCGAAATCGATGCGTCGCAATATACAACAAAATCTTCCATCCCTTCCGGGAGGGCTAATACCGGGGCTTCGCACAGTCTCTGGCGTAGTGTCTCGAAGGAAGTCTGTTGCTCGGGTCCCCATGAGAATGTAACACCCTTCTGGGTCAATCTGGTGAGCGGTACTGCGATCTTGGAGAAGTCCCTAATAAACCTCCGATAGTACCCCGCCAACCCAAGGAAACTCCTGATCTCGGAAGGTGACTTCGGTGCTTCCCAACTCATCACTGCTTCCACCTTGGCCGGATCGACCAATATCCCTGACTGATTAATAACATGTCCAAGAAATTGGACCTCCCGCAACCAGAAGTCACATTTGGATAATTTTGCATATAGCTTCTCCGACCTCAGTACCTCAAGGACCTCTCTCAAATGTCCCTCATGCTGCTCTCTAGTTCGCGAATACACTAGGATGTCGTCGATAAATACAATCACAGACCGATCCAGCATCGGCCTGCATACCCTGTTCATGAGATCCATGAACACTGCCGGGGCATTGGTGAGCCCGAAAGGCATCACCACGAACTCATAATGCCCATACCGCGTCCTGAATGCTGTCTTCTGAACGTCCTCATCCCGTACTCTTACCTGATGGTACCCTGATCTCAAATCGATCTTGGAAAACCAAGATGCCCCTTGCAACTGATCGAATAGATCATCGATCCTCGGTAACGGATAGCGGTTCTTGACCGTCACCTTGTTCAACTCCCGGTAATCAATACACATCCGGTGTGAACCATCCTTCTTCTTGACGAACAGAATCGGTGCTCCGCACGGCGAGCTACTCGGCCGAATAAATCCCTTCCCCAGCAACTCCTGGAGTTGCGAGGACAACTCTTGCATCTCTGGAGGTGCAAGACGATAAGGCACCTTTGCAATAGGCGCAGCCCCCGGAATCAGATCGATACCAAACTCCACTTGTCTCGCAGGAGGTACTCCCGGCAATTCCTCGGGAAAAACATCTGGAAACTCACGCACCACTGGAACCTCCTCCACTGTCCTCGGTCTCTCGGAAGCCTCCCGCGTATCCATCACATACGCCACAAAACCTTTACATCCCTGCTGTAGGCATTGCCTCGCCCTAGCGGCCGAACAAAAAGTTGATCCTGAACGGGTACCCTCGCCGTATACCGTAAGAACTCCCCCACTAGGGTCTCGTATAGTCACCAGCTGGCGCTCACAGTCGATGACAGCGCTGAATCGGCTCAACCAGTCCATGCCCACGATGACACAGACATCCCCCATCGCAACAGGAATTAGGTCAATCGGAAACGCAACCCCGAAAATCTCTAGTACGCATCCCCGAAGAACCTCCGTGGCACAAACCACCCTCTCGGCCGCTATAGAAACGCTCAGAGGCCGACTTAACGGCTCACGACTAATGCTGATATGCTGACTAAAAGCTAAAGATACAAAGGATCTACTCGCACCCGAATCAAATAACACTAGAGCAGGCATAGAGTTCACAAGAAAAGTACCTACACATATAATAACATAAGCATAACATCTCGACATCAAAAATAAATACATGAATTACAACATACCTGCCACAACATCGGGCGCAGCGCGGACCTCCTCCGCAGTCAGCTGAAAGGCTCTCCCACGAGCCCTCGGGGCCTCGACCTTCACCGGTCGAGTCTCAGTAGTCCTGGCAGTAGGTGCAGATCCATGACGAAGCTGAGGGCACTCGGCCTTCCGATGGCCGGTCTGGTTGCAATGAAAGCAAACCGTAAATCCCTTGGGACACTCCCTAGCAATGTGCCCCTCCTTGCCACACTTGTAGCAAGCACCGGCTCGACACGCCCCATCGTGACCCTTGCCGCACTTTCCGCAAGTGCGGCTCTTCGAACCTCCCGTCCTCGAATCGGCGGACTTGATCCGCTTGGCTGTCGGCTGAGACTGAGCCGGCCGCCGGTCTGTCTGCTGAGACTCGGCCTCCTCCCTGGCCTGAGTCTCTAACTCGATCTCACGCTTCCTGGCATTCGCCTGAAGCTCAGTAAAAGTATGGTAAGTGGAGTTTGACACAAACTCCCGGATCTCCCTCCTCAGAACACCCAAGTACCGGCTCATCCGAGCCTGCTCTGTGGCCACCAGCTCGGGGCAAAACATCGCCCTCTCATGAAACTTCCGCGTGATCGCCACCACCGAGTCAGTACCCTGCTTGAGGGTTAAGAACTCCTGAACCAATCGTTCCCGATCCACCGGGGGAACGTACTCATCCCTGAACATGGCAGTGAACCCCTCCCATGTCACTGCCGTAGTTTCTGCCAAAGTGAAGTTCGCTGTCACGAACTTCCACCAGTCCTTCGCTCCCAGACGGAGCTGGTTCAAAGCGAACTGTACCCTCAGGTGCTCCTGGCATGAACAAGTGTAGAAGCACCCCTCTATATCTGCGATCCACCTCATCGCAGCAATCGGATCCTGTGTCCCATCGAACTCTGGTGGCTTCGTGTTGCTGAACTCTCGGAACAGCAACGAGTCACCCCCCTGTGGCCTAGCAGCGACCAAGTTGCGGTAGCTGCAGCGGTTGCAGCCTCAGTCAATGCGGCGTACCGCTCATCGAACGTCTCCATCAGGGTGGTCTTAATAGACCCAAACATCTCCGGGATCTCAGCCCGGATCGCCGCCGCTACTTCCTCGTGAATCATCTGACGAATCTCCTCGTCACTCACACCGCTCGAACTCGCTCCGTGGCGTGGTCTAACCATGATGTCTCTGAAATACAACATAAATTATCAGAGACTCCAGCGAGTGTAATCGCACTCGATAACGCAACCCTACTCAGTCTCCGATATCCAGGGATTCTTACTTGGGCCTCCCACTGACCCGGTGTCCTCGGTAGTACGGGCCCAATACTACCGACCACACCGCATCAGCGTTCATCCCAAGTCTTCCTCCCCAAACTCCGGATAATGAGTACTCTACTTCTGATATGCACTATCTACCCGCATACTAGCAAAGCATCTCATATAAGCAAACTTCCCTAGACTAAGGCATCACAAATCAGGCCACTCTAGTCCTATCATGATTACCTAGTCTTCTAGCATGCATAACAATTCATATCATATAATATTCTAAGGTATTTTGGGGATCTTTACCGTTTGGGCGCTGACTGATCGTACACACTGCTTCTTTCTTGTTTACCACAAAACCATTTACAAAAGTTTATGCCTTTATTTTAAAAAGTTTCCTCAAATCCTCGGTTTGAGTTCAGTTACCCCCGAAGGTGCACCCGAATCCCTCAAACCAAGGCTCTGATACCAATTGTAACAACGCAAATTTTCAAACAACTTTTTCATTTTTAAAATATAATTATTTCCATTCAAAACAAGGCATAAATAGTTTAAGTATTCTGTCAAATACAAATATTCAAAATCCCAAGATCATAAAAGCATTCTTCAGTGTGTATTGATCACGCCGGCGCCTTCCCACGGTCCTCGCTAGTACCTGAAACACATACATAACAACTGTAAGCATAAATGCTTAGTGAGTTCCCCAATATACAACTTACGCACATACGCCTTTCCAGGCCCTGACCTTCCGGTCATCAGCAACACGCCTTCCGGCCCATAACATATTCGCCTTCCGGCCCATAACATATTGCCTTCCGGCCCACATAACATACATAGCACATATAACAAATATCTTACCACATATAGCATACATATCACATATCGTATCTGACCTTCCGGTCACACAGTCAAACCCTTCCGGATACAGTATAGTGAGAAGACTCACCTCGTGGTAATGAAAACTATCAACTCTTGAAACCACTCGCACTCGATCCGCCGATCTGCAGACTCCCTATAATACAATATACCCTTATTAATACTCTTATCATCCAAGACAACTGACCCTAAGAAATTACATGCAGGTCAACTCTGGTCAACGGTCAACTTGACCGGACTCGTCGAGTGCAAAGGCGACTCGACGAGTCTAGACGTCCTCCCCAACTTTCCCTGTTGTTCCCTTTCTACTCGTCGAGTATCCCCCTTGACTCGACGAGATCCACGTGGAAGAATCGCGGGGCCACCCCGACTCCACTCGCCGAGTCTGAAGAACAACTCGGCGAGTCCCAGTGAATCTTCAAGCTACTCGCCGAGTCTGAAGAACGCCTCGGCGAGTCCCAGTAAATCTTCAAGCTACTCGCCGATTCTGATCATTGGACTCGGCGAGTCCATGCCATGCAGACGAGCAACTGCTTCCTGAAATACGTATGGTCCCGAGATATACAATCATGGGACTTTCTGGACTTCTAAACATCTTATTACTGGGGTATAAACGTCTGGGTAATAACATAATAACCCATCTAATCACTAAATGGGTTTCATAAACCCTAGATTCGTATACACATCAAAATAACAGAAATGGTCCGAGTATTACATGAAGACGCACTCTCTGTGTCCCCAAACCTCAGAACTCGATCCTCCTTGATATTCCTTTGGCCAAACTCTTCTTCTTCTTGCCTAACAAGTTCCTCCAAGTTCCAATAGCTTTCTCTCCTGCTCTAGACGTCCACAACGATTAGGGTTCTTCTCAATCGGCCAAAAGACGGACAATGACGGCCTAAGAGGCGTTATATACGATCCCAAACCAAACGGCTAGGGTTTCTGCTGAACAGCGTCGACTCGCCGAGTCCATATCTGGACTCGTCGAGTCCAGTCGCGAACCCGCGACCAAGTCTGCGGTCCTACTCGGTGAGTCTGGCTCCAACTCGCCGAGTCCCTTCCTAAAATGCCCCCAAAAATAGTTTTAAAGCAATACCTGAAATTCCGGGCTGTTACATTTAGGAGATCCCCAAACCGTAAACACATAAAAATGGAAGTATTCGGTGCTTTTTGTGTGATAAACGCATCAAGGATGAAGCTAGACAAGTCCCTAAGGCATGGTGAAGCATCTAGGCACCTTAAGGCACCACTTTGCACCATAAATGGTGTTTACGGTTTTGGGAGCCTCCCAAAACCGTGAACACCTTGATCTTGGTGTTCTTGGGACTTTTCATTGATGTTAATATGTATTACAATCTTAAGAAGACTCAAGGATGGAAGTACTTACTATAAGGAAGCTTGGATTTAGCTAAAAGTCAAAGAACACTTAGTGTGTGTTCTAGGTGTTCTTGGTGTTTTTGAAAATCTAATCAAAACACATAAATGAATGGATGAATAGATGCACAAACAATAGATGAAGTGTTTAATCAACTTGAAATGGATAGAACACTTACAACTTGGAAGATCTTGAATTGTTTCTAGTTTGCTACTTGAGAGGTTTTCTTGAGTTTACTCTTTTGGAGTTTACTCTTTTGGATAAATGGGGAGTAAAATCATATTAACTAGACTTAGGGAGTAAACTCATGGATAAGAATGAGTTTACGGATTTTTGGGATGATTTTTCGACCCAAACAAAATAGTTTGGCCGGGAACTTCTAAGACACGAGGTGTTTGCGGTTTTTAAAATTCAAAACCCGAGACGACACCTTCTTTCACCCATTCGTTTATAAATAATATTAAAATAATCAAACGAACTTTATTTTTCCCAAAAACAAGTAAAAGTGAACTTGACTTATAATATGATGTGATTGACTTTTAGGGTTTGACCAAATGACAAATTTCGAGTTGTCACATCATCCCCCTGTTAAAGGGAATTTCGTCCCAAAATTAGAATTTAGGTAACGATGTGGGCATGAATGATCGAGTCATGAGGAGTGAACTTCCTAATCGATTGGTTCTGGTGCTCCTAAGTGAAATCGGGTCCTCGGTTGGTATTCCAACGAACCTTCACTAACGGGCGACGGCGTGGTTCGCCCGCTTGACCTCTCGGTCGAGGGTCACTACGATTTAAAATACGAAGGGAGGATCTCGTTAATCTCGATCTCGTCGAGTGGCTTACGAGAGTCCTAATGGAAAGGTACGTTTTCAAGATCGAGACACGAAGAGTAAAAATGTACGCTACCGGTTCGCAGAGTAGGTCTAGTTTGTGAGATACATGACCGATTCTGGTAAGAATCTCGGAGGTATTGGATTTAGCTTTCCACGCTTTACGAAGCGTATTAAGCCATTCCCAGAGTGAGATTTCCTAAAGAATTTGGTATCTCACTAGGAATTCCAATGGTTCTTTCTATTGCTTAACTTCCTAGTCAAGGGACACCCCTTGTCGGGTCAAAGTCGAAAGGGGGTTTGTGATTTGCGAGGAGTTCTGAATGGACTACGATAGTAGTTCTGCATGACCTAGAATTTGGCGAATTTCTTTCGGCGTCTCTGGTGTTGACAAATTCTCAACGGTTTTGACAAATTGAATGAGTACTCAAAAATTCCCACAATACTAACAGTGTGTCTTAGGAATCTGACTCTTCAATTTCAAAACTCGTGTTTAGAGAACTTACGAAAGTTCCTCTAAAGGTAAAGTTTCCATGGATTCTTTCTTACTACGAGGGCAGATAAGTAAGTCATTACATGGAGAAATGATGAACTGATCCCAGTAAGAAAGGCGTACCCTATTCATTTAGCTCATGAATACTATGGGCGTATTGGTCCTATCTGAGGGGTATCACTACGGACTCGAAGTGTCCGCATTGAGTTCGGAGGGTAGTCTTCAGGACATCCTTCCCTAACACTCGAATTGGTGATATTCGGATCTCAGGTCCATTTCTGAAAGTAATTCTTTCCCTGCGTTTTCTAAATCAACTCTTCTT
The DNA here is from genome assembly GCF_051521515.1 of Lactuca serriola. Lineage (NCBI taxonomy): Eukaryota > Viridiplantae > Streptophyta > Magnoliopsida > Asterales > Asteraceae > Lactuca > Lactuca serriola. The sequence goes on along the minus strand of NC_136416.1, from coordinate 129,647,201 downwards.
TGTGAGACAGAGATAACGATTTCTAAAGGAAATCATAGTGGAGTCCCCGATCGTCGAGGTACATATGATGCAATTCGTTGACTTCTGGAAGACTAAGACCAGAGCTCTCAAGGGTGAGAAGCCTAGTCTTCGAATTCTATTGCTGCGTAGTTCGCTGAGTTGTCCGGGCTGTTCTTGTATCTCCGTAGGTGTTTAGACTGAAGGCAATCTGGTTATAAGAGTCATACTGAGTTCTAAGTTTGTTCCTATGCCAATGCAATTACTCGTACTCTTGGGCAGTCTCCGTCCTGAAGTTCATATTAGAATTCATACATGGTTCAATGATCACAATCTCGTGTATACGAGTCGTCTATAATTAAGATTGAAAAGGTAGTCGAATAACTGATTCTTCCTTAAGCTCACATCCCATCGAGGGAAAAAAGTTAAAGTGGAATCATACATTTTAAACCTGTAGAACATTGATTATATATCACTCTCATGTATACATTCTTCAGTGATAGATCAACTGTATGAATCTTTCGATTGAACTTGACATACTGCACGAGTGATACTGCGGGGATTCCTTCGGAAAGGAAAAGAACTATAAGGTACTCCAAGCATGAGTACTTCGGTGTTCTGATATGACGGCTTCGCTAAAAGACGTTTACTGAGAAAGAGATGTAGTTATGAAGTTGGTATTGCGAGGATCAAATTTACTCGAGTCGTATGATAAAGTTGGAATCATATGGAAACTAAAGACATTAGATTTGAACATAAGGCGTTACAGACCAAAGCACAACAGTGCAATCTCTAACAGAGTTACTGTACTTTTGGATTTACTAAAAGACTATTGTTGCGAACAAGGTATACTACAAAAGACAAGTATATACAACACGAGCATCCCTAAACGGATAGGATCTTGCAAAAGATAAGACTCTGGTTGCACTAGTTTTGGATAGTTTATAAGTCTGTTACAATGAAACGCCTTAATTACATTAACGTGGATCTGGAGTAGTCTCTCTTGCAGCGGTGGTCGGTAGCATACTTCCGTTTGTGCCAGCATTTGCTGCCTCTGGGCAGTTCCTTCTGTAGTGACCTACCTTGCGACAACCGTAGCAAGCCTGGTTTACACTGGTGCTGGGTACTTGGTTGTTCGGCCTTGTTAGGCTCTTGCAGTAATGCTTGGTGTGCCCCTTTATGTTGCAGTTTGAGCACTGCATCTCCCGACAACGTCCATGGTGGTGATAACTACATTGGATGCACTTTGGGAGATTTCCAACATATTGTCTGGCTGGTTTAGGGACAATTGGGATACTCGAAGGGATGGTAGTAGGAAGTACCGATGTTGTGGCTGTGAAGGTTGTTACTGGTGGTTGTTTCCTGTTCGCCCTTCGAAGCGATTTGTCCTTAGATTTATCCCAAGACTTATGTTTGTTACACTTGGTCTTGAGACTCGGGGTGTCGTGATAGTTTGCTGCTCGTTGAGGTGGTACCGATGTTGTGGCTATGAAGGTTGTTACTGGTGGTTGTTTCCTGTTCGCCCTTCGAAGCGATTTGTCCTTAGATTTATCCCAAGACTTATGTTTGTTACACTTGGTCTTGAGACTCGGGGTGTCGTGATAGTTTGCTGCTCGTTGAGGTGCTTGATTGTTACTCGGATTGGAATTTGTGTTAACAATCCCGCCATCATTTGTGTTGTTAGCGTTAAGGTGGGTCAGAATAGCTGACACGGCAGCCGAGACTGCAGCTTGAAAGGTAGCTGCATGAATCTCAAGAGTTAGTGTTTAGTTGAGGGGTTGATTGTCTTTCCTTGGCGACATGATTCTGTTACACGGAAAGAAAATTAATTTGTGTGCGAGAATGGTTGAACCTAGACGTAGTTCAATCGCTCATGTAAAGAATAGAAGTATGTTCTCTAAGGTTGGACCTACATCCCTATGATGTAATCATTGTACGGAATGGAAGCATGTTCACGAAGGTTTGACCTACATCCCTATGAGGCAGTCCTAGCAAAGATCGGAAGTAAGTTCGTACAATGGTCTCAAGATGTTAGTCGTTCTAGCCGAGGTATCGTTGGTTGGTGAATAACATGATCCAACCATTAAAAGAGACTTGGAGATGTCTCCGGAGTTAAATTGCTATAGTCCAATGACTCGACTATAGCATGTTTCAAATAGACTCTAATGAAAGTATAATAAGAGTATTTGAATAAAGAATGACACAGAAGTTAGCCGACTGTCAACATCTTTGATATTCATGACGTACAAGTTAGGGAAAATGAACTTGTAAAAAGGTCTTACATCATAACCAGAGAAGATAGTTCTTGACAGCATAAAGACGTAACCAAAAGTACTTACAGTACAAGATAGTTTCATAGAAAATGTGTAAGACCCCAAAACCGGAACGACGGAAACATGCTGGGGTGGATGACGTCATGTCAAGTATCACAACACATGCATTATAGTAATCAAAGTACAACAAAACATTGCATTAATAGAATAATTTTACATGGTTACATTACAAGGTATCAAAGTAATACAAGTAAATATAAGTAAGTACGGCATGACACTAAGCTATCTTCATCAACAGCTCCGAGGTGTACCTGTGTAATGCTAACCTGAGAATACAACTTATTTGAAAAGCAAGTATCAGCATTTTTACAATGCTGGTGAGTTCATAAGAATTTAGTGACGTTTTCATTCAAATAACTTTAATAAAAGTAGTAGTTTAAGTGATTTCAGTGTATTAGAGTCCTTTCCAGAAAATCCTATATTTTCTTTAATAAAAGCAGCCTTCCACCAAGGCTGGTCAGTGATGTGTGGTAAAAAGTAGTTTCCCTGAGTTGCTATCATTGTCAAAATACTGAATTTGATTATTGAGGAAAGCAAACGACATCAGGGAATATCATATGCCTCAGCAGTGAGGACTGCTGACTAAGGCAAGGAACCATAGACTCCAGGAAAGTATCGAACGAACGACACGCCTGGTTCAGTCTAATCAAATGGAGACGCAGACCCCAGAAGGTACCAAATGAAAGGTACAACTGGTAAGGTCTGAAATAGTGAATACAGGCCGCAGACAATATCAAATGAAAGATACGTCCTGCAAGGTCTAAAACAGTGAACACAGTGAATATAGTGGATTCTGTGATTATAGTGGATACAGACCCCAGACAGCATCAAATGAAAGATACGTATTGTAAGGTAAAAACAGAGGAGACAGACCCCAGACAGTATCAAATGAAAGATATGTCTTGTAAGGTCAAAACAGAGGAGACAGACCCCAGACAGTATCAAATAAAAGATATGTCTTGTAAGGTCAAAACAGTGTGACTCTGAAAATGAGTTACCATCATACAGTGTATATAGCTGGCGAAATACCGTTACCTTAAAGCCATGAATTATAAGGTAACTCGGGATACTCGTAACCGTACTGACTAGAGTACCAGACGCCCTACAAGCGTCTAAAATGTGACATTTGTCACCCGTTGGCTTGGTAGGCCGGGACTGTAGCTAGCAGTCTGGGTGTGGGGTTGTCAATCCCGTATAGATCTATACCCATAATGTCCGCTCTCCCTATAGGAGATTCTGGTTACCAACTAGACGACAGAGAAGGCCGTGTCTTGAAGATGCATCCCAAATAGTGGGTAGAGACTTCCAAATAGTGGGTAGTGTGTAAGTGCTGAACTAGAGGTAGAGACTTCCCAATAGTGGGTTTCTAATGTAAGTGTAGACTAGAGGTAGAGGCTCTTAACTGAACTGACTAGAGAATTCCTATATGTCCATACTCATATACATAATATATAACTAATGAGTCAAACGACCTTCGGACGGCTATCCAATCCCACCAGACCACATCTCATCGAAGAAAAGGAAATAGGGCAGACGAGCCTTCCTAAGTCTTTCAATCATTACTTATATGTGCCTATATAAGCGCAGACATACATCTAACTACGACTGAGTGTGTATCAAGTAGAAGTGATCTTTGTGAAGTAGGAGTGTCTAACAAGTGAAGTAAGAGTGGTCGCAAGTGAAGTAAGAGTGTCGTCAAGTAAAAGCGTATCACAAACTAGAGACGACAATAAGTGAAGTAAGAGTGTATCGAGTATAAGTGAAGTAGAGGCGATATCAAGTATAAGCGAAGTGAAAGCGTTACAGAGTAGGAGTATAAAATAAGTATAAGCGAAGCAGTAGTATTCAACAAGTAAAAGTATACGTCGAAAAAGGGAACTTTGATGAAAAAACTTTACATCTGGAGAAAATCACAATTTGTATTCTTTTGTAAAATATGTTTGAAAACCTTAAAAAATCTTTCATAAACCAGTTTAGAATGAATTTAGATAAACAATATAAGTAAGAGTTTTGAAACAATTGAAAACCTTTACAGTGTCCTACTCGGTAAAACAATGTAAAGTGGTAAAATCTTGTGCATGCGGGTTATCAATCACATGTGATTGATATGATAACTGGCATGTTTAACTTGTATTCCCGCCCCCCCCCCCCCCCCATAACATATGTAAAAACATTTAAAAGGTTCATTCAGGGGTATGAACTCACCTGTAGTGAGTGGTTCTGATGACAATGTTGGACCTGTTGTTAAGTATCAAGTGGTGACTTAAGTACACACGTGAATCCTATTTAGCACATATTGATACATATATGAATATAATTAGTGTTATGAACAACTAACTTTTGAATTGGGACCACTTTAGGGACTAGTAAACACTTATATCGAAGTGTTACAACCATAAAAGATTGTACGTAGGGTTAAAAGGCTATACAAGAGAGTGTATGGCCTGAATACACACTATATGTGTGTGTGCAGCCACGTGTGCTGCCAGCACGTGTGTGCGGCCATGTGTGCTGCCAGAAAACATGGTGTTCTTGTTGTTCTTGGTGTTCTTGGTGTTCTTAGTGAAAGATGTTACCTTTCCGGATGATACTTGAGAGGATTTTCGAGTCCTAGCTTTGTAAGAGTGCAAGAAATGATCAGAACGACCAAGGATAGTATATATATAGGAGGGTGTGTGCGGTTGGAGGTGTGTGTGGGTGGCCTGTGTGCGGCTGACTGGCCACACACACCTGGTTTGGTGTGTTTGGCTCGTTTTTCCAATGCTACACCCAAACTAACCTATCCTTCGACGCGTATTTCAATTATACTAAACCTTAAGCGCTCTTTTAGACTCGAGACTTCATTATAAAATGGAAAAATGAAGCTAACTTTGATAAAAATGAAGAATGTAACTAGAAATTTCGGGTTGTCACATCATCCCCCCGTTAGAGGGAATTTCGTCCCAAAATTCAGGTTTAGGCAAGCAAGTAGGTATGAATGGTAGAGGCAGGAGGGTACTTCCTATTTTTTTTGTCCTCGCATTCCCAAGTGAACTCTGGTCTGTGTTTGTCAATTCAACAAACCTTCACCTACGGGATGCGGATTCCGTCTCGTGTCGTTAGTGGGTTCCGACTGGTGTATCTACGAGGTTAGGGTTCTCAATGGTCGCTATCAACATGAGTGGGATACGAAGAGTGACGTCGGGTAAACACATATCAAGTCTAAGAAGTGGATCGATCTGGTATGAAGCTAGTGGAATTTCCGAACGTAGTAGTGGTCTGACGAGGGTTGGACCAAATCTCCATGAGGATTCTCAGATGGTCCTAAGCTCTCGGAAGGGTAGAGCTTTTCTGTACTTAGAACATAGTGTACTTCTACGGCAAGATCGCCACTGGCGTGATTTCCATTCCGAAGTTCCTAACATTCTCTCTCATACTGGTAGTGTAGTCCTTCAGGTTGGTTCTTAGGAGTTCAAATTGCCCTTGGTTTCGCGTTTTCCTGTCAATTAGCTTTTAGGGTCTTTCTAGGTCATCGGATGGGTTGTGTGACTATGGTTTTCTTATTGCTGTAGAGTGTCTATCTCAAGCTCGTGCAAAATGAATCTGCACTTCTGATGCTTGAGGTATTTCTAACGGAAACCCTCGGGGTCAGGGAGATAGGGTTTCACCAGACGAGTGTTGGACTACCTTGGAAGGTGGTTCTACTATTTCTGTGTGAAATAGCATTCGTGGAACACCTGATAGTCCGATGAATCTCGTATGCCACGCCCTGATTCCCAAGGCGTTGGTTTATTCTGGTGCGGAAAGCGCGTGTTCCTACATAACCCCTCGACTAACACGAAGGTTGATGTCAAGTCTATAATCTCTTCGGGATCCGGGTCATGAGGCTGAATGCAACTACGTTCGCACTTTGGTCAAGTATTCCTGGCTGCGGAGGTTATCCTGTGGTTCTCGGTATCCTAGTGCTTATTTCGGAGAATGAAGTCTATCGTCTACAGGGCGACGACGATTTCCTCCATGCGAAAAGGTGGAGGGTTATCGACATTACTCGTCGGTAACAGGGAGGACGAAGTGCCTGAGTAGTGCGAGCATCTACTGCAACTACTCTTTCGAAGGTTCTGAGTTTTCTCGGTCTATGTTTAATCTAGTGAGTATAGGGTCTCATCACTCGGAACTTTAATCCTTTCATCCGCTCTTCTCAGAGTTTAATTCATCGCAGTTTTCGGATTTCTGGGACATCCGCTACGATACTCAAATCGGGGATTTGAGTGTGAATGGATGGTCGTAGTCAATGGTCTTGAATCTTACGACTCAGATTTCTTTACCAACCGAGGATGTTAGCTACTATGTTGGCTTAACCGGGATGACAACAAATTTCGGATTTGTGGTCATTATAGTAGCTCAACCCATAGGGTTCTCATGACTCTAGCTCCCGTTCCATGGGATAGGATGAAGGGTCTTTCTAGGGAATCTACTAGGTATGCTTCGGGTGGTTGTCCTCTTCTGGAGTATCTGCAGTGTCGTTCAGTTCGGTGTCCATCTGACTACGAGGGGTCGGTCAACAACATACGGTACCCTCTCCTGGGTACTTCGGAAGGTTTGAGATAAGAGGGACGACTGACGGGTCACATTAGTCTTTATTCTTCTTATTTTGTTTAGGCTTGGAAGAACCTTTATTTGCCGGCATGGCTACGGAGAAAGTCCTTTTTACACCGCACTATGAATGTACACATGGTTGCACGAAGTCGAACCATGATCAATAGAGTCGTCGAAGTTGGCACACTCCGACGTGATGTATAATGAAGATCGATAGAGTCATGTGTTGAACAGGCACACAAGTTCTATGCGTCTCGGCTTTCGTCCTGCGTATCACTACCGTGGATACCTGGACCGATAGAGTCAACGCGGAACTATAGAGAGTTCTAAGTGTTTCCAAATAGAGTACCTTTTCATGAACAGATTCTCATGACGCATTTCTATAATCGCCTCACATATACTAGTCATGTAGATTTAAGGTGGGGAGGACTGTTGACTGAGCGACCCCGCCCTAAATCCACAACCAAACGAGGAACAGGAAATGAGGCGGCATTCGCTCACTCTAGGTCTGTCCATCTTAAATATACATGGCCGTAACGTATATGTTTAGCCATTATAGTTTTACCTAATGAATTTTAAATTTTATAACAGTGCTGCGACTTTCGCCTTACTGGGAAGAATTTACATTTGAATTAGTCTTTTATTGTTCTTAGTTTAGTTATCCGAGATCGAGAGACGTACCAAAATCTAACGAGTTCCTTGCCGCTTCTCGCTAAGCAGTAGTGCCAGGCTCCTTCTATGTCTTTGTCTTTCCCTTCGGTTGGGCAGTCCTTCTTGAAGTGTCCCATTTTACCACATAGTTGGCAAACTGTATGGGTCGCCACATTGGTGGTTGATGTAATGAACTCAACCGGGGTTCTGCAGACGCGAGTAGTATGCCCCAACATGTGGCACCTAGCACAATAGAGCTCTCGGCAGACACCATGATGATAGCTGCTGCACTTGCTGCAGTGGGGAAGATCTCCTAGGTATGGTCTTCTTGAGGTCGGGAGGGAAAGATTGACAGGGGTATACACTGCCTCAGCTCGTTGCCCTTCGGAAGGTCCTTGAGCCGAGGTACTTCCCTCCTCTATCATGATTTTTCTCTTTAGTGGGTTCAGTGGAGGTTCTTGGGTGGTTGAGTATGGAAGTGTTGGTTGCTGCTGTCCATCGCTAGGATTGGAAATCCCGACAGGGCCCTTGCTAACATTGGCGGTGTTAGCATTCAGGTGAGCCATGACAGCTGCTACGGTTGCTGAGACTGCAGCTTGGAACGTAGCTTCATCAAATAAGAGAGCAGGTTTCTTGCTTGTGGATTGGTTACGCTTCTTCGGTGGCATGGTTTTCCTACACGGAAAGGAATACAAGGTAATGAGAGGTGATGGTTAACCCTGGACATTTCTGTCCTGAACAAATTAGGCATAAATTTTTCCCGTGCCCTGGGTACTGGTCGTCTGAGTGTCGACCTACATCCCTATGATGTAGTCCTAGTAATCGAAGTAGGTGTATGAGTATCGTAAAAAAGCCACAAGATGCGAGTCGTTCCTACTAAGTTACCTTTATACTGGAAAAGGTTTCACTCTCCGGCCCGGAAACATTTGAGAACAGTTCGGAACGAAACTGCGGAAAGAGAGGCTCACAAGGGCAGATGACTAAATTTTCTCAATAGAGATGCGGGGATCCGCCCTAATCGTGCATCTGGCAACGGGAAATGACGATTTACCTAACACATAGCGTGAGTAGCGTAACCACTAACTCACTAAATTGTATCATTTTATGGGTGTATTAGCGTGACGAACACGAGGAAAAGACAATTCTCGGGTTCCATGCACGGTTCCCTCGGTCTGCCTCGTATCTTTGACTGGAATCGACGTTGGTTTCCTTCGGGTAGTTTCCTAGGGTTCTCTTCTCGTATGGACATATTGAATTTCTACTCCGCCTTCCTTCTGATTCCGACTCTGGGTGTCACCGCTTCATGATGGATGACTGGAATCTCGGAAGTTTAGGCGAATCTCTCACCATTGTCCCTAAAAGAATATGGGCACTTGGTGCATTCATTAGTCTCGACCCAGTTCATTTATTTCCGAACAGGAAATCTTCTCAATGAACCTCCTCGGGGTCGGAATCAACTCTTCTGTCAAGCACTGAAGTGGGTAGGGTTTTCTATAGGGTGTGTGCGAGAATGGAAATGTCTAAAGAATCCTAAGAGATTATTAACATTTCACTGGATGATCCATATCGAGTCCTACTACGATTACACAGGGTATACAAATCATATATAACTTAGATCCGATAGGCCTTCGAATATGTGATACTACTCTATATCCACATCCCAACGAGGAAAAGGAAGTAGAGCGAAACCACATATTCTTAGCCCATGGGATCCTTATTATATATAACCTTGGGAGTACACCCTCTGTAGTTGTAGGTATATAAATAAGGATCTTTTTAGTTCTTCACGCAAGGTTGTTTATGGTTCCTAAAATACCCCTATGGTATTTTAATTCTTGTTTGTTTCTTATCTTTTGAGTTTCATTCTGGGATTAGTGTGGATCTTTTAGTGTTATAAAATACTCCTATAGTATTTTAACTTTATGTTTCGCTCTAGCATTCCTAGTTGGTAAGTTTCAGACCTGTTGTACACCACTATCACTCCCAAGCACATGTTCATCGTATTTCAGATAAATGTAGTTGATCAAGTTACATTTATCCCAGCTTACGATTACATAACTGACCGGGTTTGATGGTAATGCTCAACATCCGAAGACTTTTATTCTTGTTGTTCTTGTGATACTTTTGTTCGAGTGTTTAGGTTTTGGATGTTATTATACTTTGGTAAAATATGGTTATATTTTAAAGTATAATTCTTGGTCAGAGTGTTTTATCCCTTTGCGTTTATAGGTTGTATGTCTTTTTTGAATTGATACACTTAGCTCACTATAAACATGGCTCTGATACTAATCTGCCACACCCCAAAACCGGAAAGGCGGAAACGTTCTGGGGTGGATGACGTCATGTCAAGTATCATAACACATGCATTATAGTAATCAAAGTACAACAAAACATTGCATTAATAGAATAATTTTACATGGTTACATTACAAGGTATCAAAGTAATACAAGTAAATATAAGTAAGTACGACATGGCACTAAGCTATCTTCATCAACAATTCCGAGGTGTACCTGTCTAATGCTAACCTGAGAATACAAGTTATTTGAAAAGCGAGTATCAGCATTTTTACAATGCTGGTGATTTCATAAGCATTTAGTGACGTTTTCATTCAAATAACTTTAATAAAAGTAGTAGTTTAAGAGATTTCAGTGTATTAGAGTCCTTTCCAGAAAATCCTATATTTTCTTTAATAAAAGCAGCCTTCCACCAAGACTGGTCAGTGATGTGTGGTAAAAAGTAGTTTCCCTGAGTTGCTATCATTATCAAAATACTGAATTTGATTATTGAGGAAAGCAAACGACATCAGGGAATATCATATGCCTCAACAGTGAGGACTGCTGACTAAGGCAAGGAACCATAGACTCCAGGAAAGTATTGAACGAACGACACGCCTGGTTCAGTCTTATCAAATGGAGACGCAGACCCCAGAAGGTACCAAATGAAAGGTACAACTGGTAAGGTCTAAAACAATGAATACAGACCGCAGACAATATCAAATGAAAGATACGTCCATCAAGGTCTAAAATAATGAACACAGTGAATATAGTGGATTCTGTGATTATAGTGGATACAGACCCCAGACAGCATCAAATGAAAGATACGTCTTGTAAGGTCAAAACAGAGGAGACAGACCCCAGACAGTATCAAATGAAAGATATGTCTTGTAAGGTCAAAACAGAGGAGACAGACCCCAGACAGTATCAAATGAAAGATACGTCTTGTAAGGTCAAAACAGTGTGACTCTGAAAATGAGTTACCAGCATACAGTGTAAATAGCTGGCGAAATACTGTTACCTTAAAGCCATGAATTATAAGGTAACCCGGGATACTCGTAACCGTACTGACTTGAGTACTAGACGCCCTACAAGCGTCTAAAATGTGACATTAGTCACCCGTTGTCTTGGTAGGCCGGGACTGTAGCTAGCAGTCTGGGCGCGGGGTTGTTAATCCCGTATAGATCTATACACATAATGTCCGCTCTCCCTACAGGAGATTTTGGTTACCAACTAGACGACAGAGAAGGCTGTGTCCTGAAGATGCATCCCAAATAGTGGGTAGAGACTTCCAAATAGTGGGTAGTGTGTAAGTGCTGAACTAGAGGTAGAGACTTCCCAATAGTGGGTTTCTAATGTAAGTGTAGACTAGAGGTAGAGGCTCTTAACTGAACTGACTAGAGAATTCCTATATGTCCATACTCATATACATAATATATAACTAATGAGTCAAACGACCTCCGTACGGCTATCCGATCCCACCAGACCACATCTGAACGAAGAAAAGGAAATAGGGCACACGAGCCTTCCTAAGTCTTTCAATCATTACTTATATGTACCTATATAAGCGCAGACATACATCTAACTACGACTGAGTGTGTATCAAGTAGAAGTGATCTTTGTGAAGTAGCAGTGTCTAACAAGTGAAGTAGGAGTGGTCGCAAGTGAAGTAAGAGTGTCGAACAAGTAAAAGCGTATCACAAAGTAGAGACGACAATAAGTGAAGTAAGAGTGTATCGAGTGTAAGTAAAGTAGAGGCGATATCAAGTATAAGCGAAGTAGAATCGTATCTCTAAGTAATAGTATGAATAAGTATAAGCGTCCATCCAGTATAAGCGACTACAAGTGTAAGTGAAAGCGTTACAGAGTAGGAGTATAAAATAAGTATAAGCGAAGCAGTAGTATTCAACAAGTAAAAGTATACGTCGAAAAAGGGAACTTTGATGAAAAAACTTTACATCTGGAGAAAATCACAATTTGTATTCTTTTGTAAAATATGTTTGAAAACCTAAGAAAATCTTTCATAAACCAGTTTAGAATGAATTTAGATAAACAGTATAAGTAAGAGTTTTGAAACAATTGAAAACCTTTATAGTGTCCTACTTGGTAAAACAGTGTACAGTGGTAAAATCTTGTGCATGCGGGTTATCAATCACATGTGATTGATATGATAACTGGCATGTTTAACTTGTATTCCCCCCTATAACACATGTAAAAACATTTAAAAGGTTCATTCAGGGGTATGAACTCACCTATAGTGAGTGGTTCTGATGACAATGTTGGACCTGTTGCTAAGTATCAAGTGGTGACTTGAGTACACACGCGAATCCTATGTAGCACATATTGATACATATATGAATATAATTAGTGTTATGAACAACTAACTATTGAATTGGGACCACTTTAGGGACTAGTAAGCACTTATATCGAAGTGTTACAACCATAAATGATTGTACATAGGGTTAAAAGGCTATACAAGAGGGTGTATGGCCTGAATACACACTATATGTGTGTGTGTGGCCACGTGTGCGGCCACATGTGCTGCCAGCACGTGTGTATGGCGATGTGTGCTGCCAGAAGAGTGTGCTGCCAGAAAACATGGTGTTTTTGGTGTTCTTGGTGAAAGATGTTACCTTTCCGGATGATACTTGAGAGGATTTTCGAGTCCTAGCTTTGTAAGAGTGCAAGAAATGATCAAAACGACCAAGGATAGTATATATATAGGAGAGTGTGTGCGGTTGGAGGTGTGTGTGGTTGGCCTGTGTGCGGCTGACTGGCCGCACACACCTAGTTTGGTGTGTTTGGCTCGTTTTTCAATGCTACACCCAAACTAACCCATCCTTCGACACGTATTTCAATTATACTAAACCTTAAGCGCTCTTTTAGACTCGAGACTTCATTATAAAATGGCAAAATGAAGCTAACTTTGATAAAAATGAAGAATGTAACTAGAAATTTCGGGTTGTCACAAAATGCCACATCGAGCATAGACAGAAAAACAATTCCTTTCTAACAAAGGAAAATAAAGTAAAGCATCTACTACTGGCGACGGTCATCCCTCTGGTGAACTCTCAGTTCAGCCAGTTGGCGTTCCATATCAAGCAGGTGTCTTTCGTACACCCTCTGGCGTACTCGAAGTTCTATGACTCGGCTCGTGATTCAGCCAGTGCTTGTAGCAGGTTTTATGGTTTCTCTCAGATCTCTCATGAGCATCTTCGAGACGAATGGTGCGGAGGGTATGCATTCTCGCATCGGCGACAACTTCAGTGATCTGATGTAGGGCTGTCTTGCCTTGAATCTCATTTCGGGCCACTCTGCGGACCAAGATTGCCAAGTTTTGGTCTGCTGAGCCTCCATTGCTCAGATCATAGAACCTTCGGTCACCATTAAATGGCATGGGCTGATCTTGTCCTTGGCTCCATGTGTCCAAACATTCCACCCACTTAGGCGTCGGGCCATGAAAAGCCGGATGAGGGTTAGGAATTGGAAAGGGAGCTGTCTGAGGTAGGTTCTCAACCTCGGGTTCGGAGTTAGAACCGTCTGAGAGGTCTTCATCATGGTGATCATTCACAGGGATGGGATGATCATTCTTTGGCTCTTCTTCAAACCATCCATCAATGACCTCGTTCGGAAGGTACAAGTTGCCGTGGGGATGGAGTCTAGCCATGTTATCTACGCGAGAATCTGGGTAAGGAAATAATTATTAGACGAACTATCTAGATAATTATTAGAAAAATCTTCATTTGTTATATCGCTATTTGTAAAGTGCATACCAGTTATATGTAATTAACACACGATAAGCCTTCTAATAAGTGACCTTAACTCCAAAATAACAAGGAATAGGAGTAAAGCAAAAATTTCACCGATTCTAAGTCTATAACATCCTAGTTACATATAGCCTTAGTGTATCCACTTAGCAACTATCAACATAGTAATGATGACCCGTTTTAGTTCTCAAGTAAGTAATTATAGTACACAAAACACCTCTATGGTATTTTAGACTTAGGTTCTGTTATAATGTTCTCATTGTGGTAATGTTGGTAAGTTTTTAGACTTGTTGCCATATCACAACCATTCTTGGGCATGTGCTAATCACTCCTCAGAACAGCATAGTTGATCAGGCTATGCTACTCCCAAGACTAACCATACATCCCCTGGCTTACTTGTGATATTCAACAATCATAATACTTTTGTTCTTGTCATTGTGACACGGATTTTAGTATGAATGCAGGCACGTATACTTTGTTAAATATTTCATTATTTAAAAGTATATACTCTTAGACATAGTGTTTTAATCACAATGTATTTATAGTTAGTATATCTTTTATGGGTTGATATATTATATTCACTATAAACAATGCTCTGATACCAATCTGTCACACCCCAAAACCAAGAACGGCGGAAATGTTCCGGGGTGGAGGACGTCATGTGAAGTATCATAACAGTGTAAAGTAGTAAACAAGCAACAACATCATCCATTGCATTAAAGTAAAGATTTTACAAATGTGTGTTCTTTCATAAGGCACAACAACAAAATGAATAATCAAAATAAGACGAGTCTTGTCTATGCTCCGTCTTCTCAAAGCCTGACCATCGTACCTATCTAACTGGTGACCTGAGAATACAAGTTATTTTGAAAGCGAGTATCAGCCTAAAGCTGGTAAATTCATAAGTATTTAAGTGTCATTGTCTTGTTTTGGAAAGCTATTATGAATGCCTTGTAATCTTTAAATGAAACAATTGATATAAGTATGAAAACCCTAGAAAATCCCTTATTTCCTACTAGTATGAAATGTAGTCTTCTACCAAGACTTGAATGTTTTGCTATGATAATGATAGTTTTTCCTTCTTTTTTACTATTACAAACACTACTTAGTCTAACTGATCGTTTATGTGAATGTATCACAAAATAAAGTAAATAGGAAAAGAATATAATAGTCTTCTACCAAGACCCGAATGTTTTGCTATGATAATGATAGTTATTCCTTTCTATTGACTAGTACTATAACTACTTAGTCTAACTCCTCGTTTATGTGAATGTATCACAAAATAAAATAATAGGAAAATGTACTAATGTAATTGTTATCCTTTGGTACTAGGACTAACACAACATCGCGGTAAGCGAAATTTATAACCTAATGAGCATCCGTAGATTGTTCAATTATCCTCTGTAGCTACAGCAGGGGGGAGGAAGGGTTAGTCCCGTAATCGATTCCCTAATATAAGTAATAACCATAGGCATCCGTAGATGTTCATCAACCTCTGTAGCGAACAGTAGGCTCGAGGAATGGTTAGTCCCGTAACTGTTTCAAATATAAGTAATAACCGTAGGCATCCGTAGATGTTCATCAACCACTGGTGCTAATCAGCTGGGCTTCGGATAGGTGAGTCCCGTCTAGATATCCCGTTGAATTGGGATAGGCAGGACAATTTACACAGAAGGTACTAATAAATCATCCTAATGAATCGAGGTACAAGTATCCATGTAAATGTATACAGGAAGATGTATCTACGTAAAGGTTCTCATGTAATGTATTCATGTAAGGTACTAATGTAATGTATTCATGTAAGGTTCTCTTGTAATGTATTCATGTAATGTATTCATGTAAGGTTCTCATGTAATGTATTCATGTAAGGTACTCATATAATGTATTCATGTAAGGTTCTCATGTAATGTATAGTGTGGACTCATGAATGAACTGACTCTGATGTCATTCCTTGTAATAGGAATAATGTTATGTATCTCCTAACTATCCCTATAATAGTTAACTGGAAGGTAATTGATTTTCCAAACAGGTTTATACAACCTTGCTACACAAGAGTGTGGGAAACTGAATGAAGGATGAAAACTATAATATCAATACATATAAAAGAACATAAGTGTATAGATATAGTTTTGTTCAAGAGGGTAAAAATGGTTTTGTAAAACATCTATGAGTTTTGAAAAATAATTAACAATGACTTGATGTCATTTTAATAAAAATTTCAAACGTAATACTTTTGCTATCAAGGTATTTTTAAGATATAAAACCATTTCATGCATCACATTTTGTAGTATGTGAAATCTGCTAAATGAAAACATAGTTATAAATAGATATGATTTATTTAATAACATGTTGTTTTCTACCTGTATCCCCCCCCCCCCATTGAAGCATTTAAAATCATTTAAAACACATATTAAGGGGTATGAACTCACATGTAGTTGGTGGTTTGGATGTATAGAATAATGTAGGGTAGGTAGGTGACAAGTGAAGACTTGTTCACACTCAATGATACTAGTTAACATATAATCACACATATATGTATCCAATTAGACTTTAAACCACTAATTGACAAAGTTAAGACATCCTAAGGCATGTAAACCACCTTATTTAGGTGCTACAAGTCATAAGGATTGCATCTAAGTGCTAAAGGACCTTGCTATAGTGTTTGGGGTTCAAGGGTAAACTCCCTTGGAGTTTACGGTTTTCCTGACTTTGACCTAATGAGTTTACGGTCGTAAACTCAAGAGTTTATGGTCGTAAACTCCTCTCTTTTTGACCATAAGTTGGTTTGAGGTTTTGCAAGTCCTTTGAAGCATTTCTACTTGGTGGTTTGGGCTTTGGAAGAGATTAGGGCATCATTACACTTTGATGAGTTTACGGACTCATGGTCATTTCTCTTTGGTTTTACTACCTTAAACTCATGATTTTACTACCTTAAACTCCTAAGTTGGGTATTTGGGGGTTTTCAAGTCCTTAGCTCAATCATGGCAATAGCCTAGGTTAGATTTAGGCATAAGGAATAACCATTGGACTTTTATAGGACTTTTATGCACTTTTTGGGGTGTTTATGGTTTTGGGAGATTCCCAAACCATAAACACATAAACATGGAAGTATTTGGTGCTTTTTGTGTGATAAACTCATCAAGGATGAAGCTAGACAAGTCCCTAAGGCATGGTGAAGCATCTAGGCACCTTAAGGCACCACTTTGCACCATAAATGATGTTTATGGTTTTGGGAGCCTCCCAAAACCATGAACACTTTGATCTTGGTGTTCTTGGGACTTTTATTTGATGTTAATATGTAATACAAGCTTAAGAAGACTCAAGGATGGAAGTACTTACTATAAGGAAGCTTGGATTTAGCTAAAAGTCCAAGAACACTTAGTGTGTGTTCTTGGTGTTTTTGAAAATCTAATCAAAACACATAAATGAATGGATGAATAGATCCACAAACACTAGATTAAGTGTTTAATCAACTTGAAATGGATAGAACAATTACAATTAGGAAGATCTTGAATTGTTTCTAGTTTGCTACTTGAGAGGTTTTCTTGAGTTTACTCTTTTGGAGTTTACTCTTTTGGATAAATGGGGAGTAAACTCATATTAACTAGACTTAGGGAGTAAACTCATGGATAAGCATGAGTTTACGGATTTTTGGGATGATTTTTCTGTTGGATTAATATCTAAGTCCATAACGTTATTTGGTATGTACTTGACCCGACCCCGCATGGTCCATTTGGGTTGCACTTCACCGACACAATTTATATAGATAGTCTTTTGAGAATAGCATATTTATGATTTATATGAATATATTATAAGTTCTAATATATTAATATATAATCATATTATTTAATTAGTATTGATCAAGAATTAATTTATAATTAATTAAGTGATCAAAATGAACTAATTAAATATCGACTCTTATATATATGGAATGGGCCAAGTTCATTTAGGTTGGGCTAAGCTTTCATGGATAGTCCATGGAGTTTTTAACTCATGGATCATATGAAATGAAAGGTCATGGGTTTAACCCTAGTCTCCATACTATATAAAGATGTCGTTGGTTGGTGAAATTAGCACTAATGTGGGTACACTAAGAAGGGCTAGCCGATTTCACTATAGAAAAACCAAGTATCCATATTCTCTAAAGTCTTCCAAGGTGTTTTGGTGATTTGTGATTCCACTTGAGGCTTCCACACTATTAGGGCTAAGCTCTTAAAGCTTGAAGACATCAAGCTACATCAAAAGGTATGTCATCTAACTAGTACTTTGTAGTATAAGAGGTTCGTGATATGTTAGTTAGGATTTAAGCCTTGGAAAGTTCTTATTTGCATGTATAATAGAGAAAACATAGATCCAAGGTTTATACGGTTGCATGTACACGATAGGAGTGTTAGAATGCTCAAAACCCAACAGTGGTATCAGAGCCTAGGCTTGTTTTCTTGTTATACTTGCAAAAGTAGCTGAAAAATCTAGTTTTGATGCTGTCGTCCCAGCAGACTCGCCGAGTCCATGAATGGACTCGCCGAGTCCAAGGCAAAATGCATCCAACTCGTCGAGTTGGTTTCTGCACTCGACGAGTTGGACCCCCAGACAGCATAAATTCGACTTATTTGGCTGGAATTGGACTAGGAACATTACCCTAAGATGTTTTTGGACTTATAAACATGTTTTTGATGTGGTAATGTTCATGCTAATCCAATTTCAAAGATAATTGTCAATAGATTCATGTTTTGTATTAGTTTAAGGTTTAGACTAATTACATGAAAAAGTTTGATTTGAATTATCTTGTTCTTATGAGTTGCTTAGATGAATAGTAAAGTTGAGTGAAATAGTTGTTTTCAATCCAAATTAATCTAAGAGTTGATTTTAAAATGTGTTTTTGTAACTTTTCCTCAAGTTATATGAAAAGTCACATTTAAGTTTCATAAAACTCATAAAAGTTGGCAAAGGTTATAAAATGAAGAGTCTAGTTCTAATTAAATGGTTTTATGACTCCATAACTTGTCCTCAAGTTATGGAGGACCAAGAGTCTCTTCATTAAATAATAAATAAATAAAAAGGTGTAACCTTAATTAATTCCATAAGTTACAAAATAAAGAAAAGTTAATTCTTTTACTAGTTTAAAGTCTTACCTAACTTGTCCTCAAGTTATCGAACTTGAAGAGTTTTTGGATTAAAACTACTTTAAACACATAAGTTATGGAATTAATTAGTTTTGAATAGTTTCAAAACTTTCCCTCAAGTTTTGGAATTTGAAAAGTTTTCACTTATGAATACTTTAATTCCAAGTTAGCCCTTAGAATTTAAAAAGTTAAAATTCAACCCTTATACTTTATAATATTATAAGTTAATATATATATATATATATATATATATATATATATATATAAGAGTAAAGTCAGTCTTACCGTTAGTAGGCCTCATTCACAAAGCCGGTCTATAAGGGGGGTATAAGGTTACTGCCTATAAAATGGCAGTTTAATGGGTGTCCACTCTCACCCACCGTTTCCTTGACTGGTGGAGGGTCGTTAGCCGAACGGGTACGACAAGGACTATAATTATCCCTTCATTAAACGTATTAATGATAAATACTAAGTAACTAAACCTTTTATAAATACCCAATCTTAGTTACTTGGGAAAATGTGAATAAGGTGCAAATCCAAGAAATTTCACTTTGCACTTTGTTTAAGTCGGTTAGTGGGGCGTGTGTGGTTAACCGGCACACTAACTCGTATTTAACAAGGGAGGCAAAGGGTAACTTAATGTTTATCATAGTATCGATGGAGCGTGTGTGGTTAACCGGCACATCGATTGAGGGGAAACACTTAAGGGTACCAAGTAATTTGCATGGTTACTTCACACCTTATTTTGTGATCCTCGGCATCCCAGTGACAAAACCTGAAGGGCACACTCGAGATTGAAACATGCCACTGAACAGTTCAATGAATCTCAAAGATCTAGGAGTTTCAAAACCAATTAAAACGTAATTATACATTTCGTTTATCTTGACGGAAATTGGTGAATCGTCATTCACCTACCTTCAAATATTTTATAGCTTAGATTACGGCATCCCTCTTCTAAGTTATAAAATAGTTTGTTGGGTCCTAACCTTAATATTTCATATTGGGTGTCATATTAAGGACTTTAAATCAACTACCTTGAATATCTCCCAAAAGATGTCTAGTTTAGACATTTATGATCTTCTTGAATCTCTTGAAACAAGCTTTCCCTAATGAAGATGATGTCCCATGGAAATCATACTTCTTTTACCTCCTCCAATTATTCTCCCTAACCCACAAGTTCTTAAAAGTTTAAGGTCACTCAAGCCCTATTGGCAAGGCAAGGTCTAGGTGTGCTCACATCTTGGAGATGAAGTCACATACTTACAAGCCGGGAGAGTTGGGTGTCAAAGTCTTGAGATAGTTGGTGGCTCAATCACTTTCTAAGTCACATAGTGAGTTCCTTTGGGACACCTATGAAATAGAATATGACAAGACCCTTAATGATCTTATATATTTGCTAAGATCAACTTCCTAAAACTTTATGGACATTGACAATGATGACATTGGATATCTAGTAAAGCTCTCTCTTCCCAATGGAAAGGGATCGACCATAGTCAATTCAGTTGACCAAATGGTAAAGAGAAATGTTAAGTATGTGATAGACCCATGTACCATTCTCAAAGAGTCCATATGTTTATAGTGCCAAAGGAAGGGGCATAAGTTGCGAAGCTGCAAATTTTATCTAAGGATGGTAAAGTAAATAAGTTCGACTTTATTTCAGGTAAAATCCACTATCTAACTCTGCTAAGTTTCTATTATTAGATTCTAGATACATGATGTGACTGGGTCACATGTTGATGTTTTAAGAATCAAAGAAAAGTAAAGACACTTAAAGAAATAATTTGTTGAATCTGATCGCGTAGATGGATTTCTATCGCATAGTTTGAAGATTGGATTCTTGCGCTACTTCTTAGGAGTTATGATATTTTTGCTTCGGAATAGACAACAACAAGTTTTCATATGAATTGTAAGGATAAGTTTTGCCGCAAAGTTTTAAAATAAAAGGAAAATTTTTGCTTTTATTTATTTTAAAATATCCTTACAATGGCATTTGTGAAAAACTGTGCTGCTTATAAGAGTCCATTAAGAGCAAGAGTGGAAATATGAAATTGATTCTTTCATTTATGGTAATGTCTAAATTAACCAAATAAGGAAAGATTCTCATCACCCAAGTTTCAATTGGACCGGAACTTGGAATCATGCAAGTTGTATAGCATGATGAATGAGAACTTTCAAGTATTGGAAAAATTAAGACTAATTACTTATTCACATGGATGTGTGAGTCAAGTAATGGACTAAGGGATCGAGTACATAGTCTTATGCACTGATTAAGTCCACCACAAAAGATTGATAAGATTATTCGTCATAATTTACTAAAGCTCAGTAAATATGGTTATACTTACAAGCATAAGTGTAATTCTGAGACATTGGAAAAGGTTCGAATGTAAGGCAGATCGAATAAGAAGAATCAACTTAGGCAGAAAGATAAAAGTTTCTAAAATCTCAAAAAGATGGGAGAGTACTTTAGTATTAGTTTTGTGATCATCTTAATGATTAAGAAACCATAGCACAATTAGTTCTCTAAGGAAATCTTAGTGCATTCTTATGACTAAGAAGAGGAACTTGAATTGTAGAAATGGTTAAATAAAGAAGATGAGTCATACGTCGTTCCAATACAAGTCTTAGATTCATACTCCAAGATTGTAATTTGAGTGACATATCTTAGAGAAGGTTTAAAACACATGTCAAATTTAAGATTAAAGTTTTCTACTCTTGAACATTTGAAATTGGTAAGTTGTGATGTTTTGGATAAAACAAAGATCAACTAAGGTAATTGTGTGAAGTGTTTTTCTTTATTAGAATCCACACTATCTTTTGAATATTTTACAAGGGAGTCTTATATGTCAAGAGGACAGTGGGAGTCCTAAAGGTCTTGAAAGCCTCAAGAACTAATTAAGAATAAATCCTGAAGTTCTTCACCAGCACACGACTTCAGGTTTATAACCTATCGTGTTGACATATTTTGTGCCCATTCCAATTAAAGTTGGCTTTGCATATGAGTTCTTAGAGTTCTCAATTGGTTGCATAACAACTTGGAAGCAATGGCAGGCCCTTGAGCTGTCAGGCGGCAAGAATGTAAGATTGCACAAGTTCAATCCATATGAGTTAGGATTTGTCATTAACCTAGTCTTGTGATTATGGTTTGACAAATTCACATGGATAAGAACACATACACCACTAAATCTAAGTGTCATAAGGTTTCTCTCCGATTCATGAAAATGATGGTGAGGAAACACTTTCACTACGTAGATTTTAGCTAGATAGCAATTGTAATATTTGCATTCTCAAAGTCGTTAGTGGAGCGTGTGTGGTTTACCGGCACACTAACCTAGACTTGTGAGAAGTGGCAAAAAGGTCTAACCATTATGATTACGACACCCCTCTTCATAATTTTTTAGACACACAAGTGTGCTATCAAAGGGAAGGTGTATGATTTTGATAAAGTTTCATCGAAGCAATCTAGTATCAGAAATCTGAACTTTTGTAAGAAAGTCAACCAAGTATTGTTTGTTCTAGAAGTTCAGCTGATTTATGAGTACATGTCAAAGCTTGTGGGAGCATAAGTGTTATGCTAATAATCATCATGTTAGTGGGAGCATGATAATTATGATAAAGGTTTCAAGTTAGCAATGTTAATTATAGAAAACAAAAGGTTTCAATTGGGAAAAAGTTGTTTTGCTATAATTAAGGGAGAGGAAATTATACTTCATCTCAAATCTAAAAGCTTAGATTGAGGTTTTAATCGTATTTAGTCAAGGATATATATATATGAATTTCATGTTGGAATGGCTCAACATAAGGAAATTTTGTATATTGGTCCATTATTTGCGTTCTAAAATTCGATTATGATTACGGAATCACTTTTCATAATCTGAATTATGAGAACTTGGCAAATAGAAATGTAAATGTTATAGCAAAAGACTGGTTTAGTCTTTATGTGAGACATCATTAATCGTGTCCCATATGCTTCGGATATAGGATCGATTACATGTTCTATATTCATCTATTCTAAAATTTTCCAAATGTCTAGGGCATTAAGAAGGGAAAAGGTCTAGAATTGGATATTACTAAAAGGATTAAACATTTTTCGAGCAAAATCTAAGGTTTACCAAAGATTGGTTGCTCAAGGACAATTGGAAGTATAGTGATAATTCTGGTAGGAGCATATTGACATAATCTGTAACGAGGCAACTCTTGTTCAGAAGTGGTAGTCAAAATGGAATATGGAAGTGTTTCAAATTATTCAATTTGTGTAAGATTAGGAAACTTAATGCAAGAAGGATGCTTCCAAGGAGTTGATCTCCTTTGGAATGCTTTGTAATGTTTGTTGTCAAGTCTTTCTGACTTTGTGCATAATCATTACAAGAGGATCAATGCATATAAGTTTAGAATCTAACAGATTTCAGTAAATGGCATGAATTTGGAATTCTTGCATTTGCAGTAAGGATTTGGACTGTGAAAGAGGATCATTGGAGTTATGTTCAATTGATCTAATTCACAAAGTGAAGATCATAGACAAACATAGTATGCATACTTGGTGTATGGCATGACTAGTGTTTAGAAAACATAGTGTACATGCTTGGAGCATGGGACAACTATTGTTTTAAATTCAAGTATAAAGTTGATAAAACCGAAACAATGAATAATGAGTAATCAGTATTGTGACAACCCGATATTTCAACTCTTTGTAATGACCTAAAAGGTCAAGTATTGTAACCACTTTTGAGTTAATAAAATTAACTTTCATAATAAAATGTCCAAATAGTTCTATTTAAATTCCTTCTATATTTAAATGTCTTTAAACCATGATCGTACGTAAAAAGAACGCCCAAATCCGACTTCGTATATTGAAGTTATGATTTTTCCAAGTTCAGCTTAGCAACAGACAGCTAAAAACTCAAATCGGAGATCGAGTGAATTTTGGCCGGAATGACCTAAACGAGAATCGAAGGTCTCGACAATGGTATTTCAGCGGTAAAAAGTCTGGCAAAAACCGACGTCAGATAAAGAAGTTATGAATTTTTGAAGAAATTCCTTAAACACGATGAGTTATAAAATAAATAATAAAAATAGTTTCGGAATTTGCCAACAGAGTCTAAACGAAAGTTGTAGAGCGTAGTCTCACCTACGCGTGGATATAAAGACCATCGAAAACGGAGTTCGTATGAAGAAGATATGAATTTTTGAAGTTTATTAAATAAATTATATATTTATTTAATTCAAAATTCAAGCATTATCCGAAGAGGAGTCAGCGTCCTCATCCGAGGTACGCGCTGCGTACCCCTGTACACCCTGCATACCCGAGGGACCTGGCCTCGGATCGTCTACGTCGCCCTATGCGAGGCTACCGACCCGTCCGACCCGCCCGTCCGACCGACCGACCCGTCCGACTCGTGTAACGACCGAAAAATACAACAAATTTTAAAATTTTGAAAAACACCTCGATTCCATAAGATCTTTACAAAAGGTTTTCAATATAAAACATTTAACGTGTTCCCAGAATCACAACACTACAAAATGATGAGGAGCGGTACGATCACGCCTTCGCCCTGCCACGATCTCCTGAAGAACCTGAAAAACATGAAACCACAACTGTAAGCCCGAAAGCTTAGTGAGATACCCCCAAAATACCAACCACAAATACCATACACGCATAACATGCCATAACATATCCGATCATAGAACAGCCATGCTCTCCGGGTCTACTGTGTGACTGGTCTGCCGCACCGGCCAACAGTCCACCTGGTCCACCCTATGAGTCTATCCGCATACATCGAGTCTGCAGGGTGATTGGTCCGCCCGTTCCCGGGCCTTCAATCTCACTGGTCCACTCTCTGAGTCTACAGTATGACTGGTTCGCCCGCACCGGGCCTTCAGTCTGTCTGGTCCACTCTCCGAGCCTTCGACACGTCTGGTCTGCCCCTAACGGGACCTACAGCCTATTCGGACCGCTCACTGGGCCTACGAGACAACCGGTCCGCCCTGGGTATCTTGGCCTACTGCACACTGCAGGACCCGCCTCAACCCAACTCCAGTCCAACCATCCATGTGAACATATACATACAATCATCTAACAATTCACAGTCAACAAGCAGATCAATAGATCACATAACATACCACCATCCTAACCAGGATACCGACCTAACAGGTCACTAACATAGCATCTCCCTATCTCTCAGGATACCGATCTCAATCAGGTCTCTAGCATATACCATCCTAACTCACAGGATGCAAACATATCAAAGCAGTAACATAATAACAACTACCCGGATCTCAATCCGATAAGGGCCGGCCTTGGTGCCTTAGACCCCGCTGATATAGTGAGGATAACTCACCTCGAAGCTGCCGACTGAACAGATAATCCAAGCTACTCCGATCACTGATACGATTTCCACCACTGGACAACCGCCAATGCACTGAACTCAAAACAACAAACAACAATTACCAAAATGCCCCTGGACACCACTGGTCAACCCTTGGTCAAAGACAAGGTCAAAGTCAACTCCTGACTGACCCTACTCGCCGAGTCAACCCGATGACTCGCCGAGTTCCCATACTCAGAACTTCACTCCAACCGCGACCTAACTCGCCGAGTCACCCCGAGACTCGCCGAGTCCAACAACTCAGAGTCCACTCGCACACAACTCACCGAGTCATCCCTTGACTCACCGATTCTCAACTTAATCAGAGAATATCGAAACTCTTCGACAAGACTCGCCGAGTCCAAGAACAGACTCGCCGAGTCTAAGGCTTTCGTCAACCTACTCGCCGAGTTGTTCATACAACTCGCCGAGTTCAAGGCTATCTTCATCCGACTCGCCGAGTTGTTCTTCCAACTCGTCGAGTCCCAGCTCATCTTCAAGCAGCTCACCGAGTTCACCCATGTGACTCGTCGAGTACCACCGATCTGAATCCATTCAGAAGCATTCCAGGCCATGCAAATGATCCAAAACATAGATCTAGCCTTATACAACTCATCCATCACGTAAAGTGGCAAACTTTACGTGAATCCAAAGAGATCTAGGCCTTATTCACTTATAACTAGGGTTTGGGACATGCAAGCTTCACTAAACACTCCAACACAGGGACTTTCATGCTCTCTGATTCTCCTCCCTTCCAGATCTGAGGTAGCAACCTCAGATCTAACCTCTAGACTTCCATTTACATCCATAGGCAAGATCCCACAAACCCCAAAATGAAGAAACAACATACACTCAGTCCAAAAACGAGATATTACCTCTAATGGACGTCCCAACTACAATGAAATTCGAATCCAAGCAAAGCCCCTTGCCCCAAGCCTTCAATTCCCATAAAATTCCTTCAACAAACTTCTCCAATGCTCCAATCCACTCAATATTGGAGCTCCTCCGCGATTTAGGGTTTCTGGAACTCAAGAGGGAAATAAAGAGGCTGGGGAAGGAACATAATGTTCCTTATATAGGGCTCAACCCCGAGAATTAGGGTTTTCTCCACCCAGCGCCTACTCGTCGAGTCCATCTCATCGACTCGCCGAGTCGGCTACTTAACACGCGACCAAGTCGCGACTCTACTCGCCGAGTCCAGCCATGGACTTGCCGAGTCACTCTTTCCCAAATAACATTTTTAGCCCTTCAACTCTACTCTTGCTATTTCGGGATGTTACAATTCTCCCCCACTTATATTGGGCTTCGCCCTCGAAGCCTATAGCAGCTCAACTCCAAAGATACTCCCGCAACGCGCCACCTGGCCTCAACCAGGCCAGGTCCCTCAAAGCATACCCAACCGAAACTCGAACACACTTTCCTTTACTCATGGTGTCCTGACCACCGCCTCAAATAGGGCACCGGATCCACCCTCTGATAACTCCACTTAACCCTTGAGAATTACCCATAATGCAACACTGCTTCAATTCCTAACCATCACTCGACTCATAAAGGCTAGAAAACTATGAACCATCGGATCCCCGATCCGAATCCCACCCTATCCATTCCGTGACGACGGAAAAACCCATTCTCTATCTCAGAGCAACTCCCACGAGTCCTCTTCTTACAATCACATACATATGCTGAACTAGCTCCAGCACCCTCAGGTTAGGAAAACCCGACACGCTGATGACACCCTCAAACATCCCCTAGGATGAACCACTAATACATAACCAATACCCTGAACAGAAACACACTGAGAGTCCAGGACTCTCCCCCTGCATCCTTTCCAAACCTCTTGGCTCTACACCTGCGGAATTTCTTCCGCAACCTCAGCAGACATCCCAAACCGGATGAGCTTCTACTCCACTGCCGCGAACACGATGCTCAAAACCATACCCGAAATACTCTAATCATAACTCTGCTCTGCAGCTTTCACTTTCGTGAACTTGCACTCCCTTTCGGAGTTACACACCTTACTCTCTTCCTTTTCCAAGGAATCCACTTGGCCACATTGTCACTCCAACACGTGCCACGGTGCTTGCCCAACGCGACACCACCCTTTTTGCGTACCTGCTATCGATCCGACACACATGCTCTGGCTCTCATCACAGGGGCTCTCAAGCCCATGCACTATCTCAACTCATCAAGATCACTACCCGGGGCCAGACCTTCCAATGCAATCACATTGCAACATACACAATCAGCAATCTCAAACTGATCCAACAATACCTGCAGAATCTTCAGCATGACTGGACCGCCTCACCAGGCCTTCAGTCCATCTGGACCACTCTCTCAGAACCTTCAGCCAACCTGGACCGCTCTCAGTGCCTTCAGTTTGGCTGGACCATTCTCCGAGCTTTCGGTCTGACTGGTACGCCTTCCGGCCTTCAATCTATCCGGACCGCTCAACTATCAACCAACATTCCAAGCTATCCCCCCCGGGATTCCTCCCATGCATACCGTTCTAGCCCTCTAGGGGTTCCGAACTCTATCTCCATCGTACATACTCGATCCCGGCCTGCTCCCAGGCCCTCCACAATATTATGCCCTAGGTCTGCATCCCACCCCACATGCCCGACACTCGCTCCTGTCAGCCTATACCCTAGGCTGATAGAACACTGCTGGATTCCAACAGCTAAGCACCCTCAAATACTCATCGATCTCCCGGAGAATTTTCCAATTCTCCCCCACTTAAAGCACTGACCAACAACCACCGGTCGCCATTAACGACCTTCCAGAACAATCCACACAAAGAGAACACTTACACACTGACTGCTTATCACAATCATAAATAACCCTCAGTAAAACACATCTCCTCACTGATCAATCCGCTCAAAAGAATCCGATCTCCAATTATCCTCTCCACGGCTACAGATGCCACCCGACATTCAACCCGATGCCGCATCTCCACTAATAATCCTCACGAAAGATGACCAACAACAACACAAACACCAAACTATAACCATACCAAACCCTCAGGGAACAACGGATACCAAAACAAAAACCCGAAACCCAAACCAAACCAAAACTCCAACTTGCAAAACGACGAATATCACAACGAAAACCAAACAAATACCGGCTCATGAACATTACACCACAATAATCACAAGATATCAAGAAATAAACATACTCGCAGCTGCATCCGGAACTGCCCTGACCTCCTCTGCCGCAAGCTGATAAGCACGACCCTGAGCCCTCGGGGGCTCTGCTCCACCCTGACCTCCACCTGTGATCCTCAAAGTGGCCGGTGCTGGAGCCTGCACCGATCCTACAGCAAACTGTGGACAATTGGCCCTCAGATGTCCAACCTGATGACAATGATAGCAGATCCTCAAATCCCGAACTGGCGCTGACTGCCGACAATCCCTCGCATAGTGCCCATCCCTTCCGCACTTGCGGCATGCACCACCGGTCCTACAAACCCCGGTGTGACCCTTCCCACACTCCCCACAAGTGTGGCTGCTCAAATCCCCCACTCTAACATCAACGGTCTTGGACCGTTTTGGTGCCGGCTGCGACTACACCGGAGCCTGCCTCAACTCACGCATCTGCAACTCAATCTGTAACTCACGCCGCCTAGCGGCCTCCTGCAACTCCAACAAGGTCTCGCACCTCTGCGCGGACACAAACTGTCTGATGTCCCTCTTGAGCATGCTCAGATATCGGGACATCTGGGCCTGCTCCGAAGCAAACTCTGGGCAAAACATCGCCCTCTCAGTGAACATCCTGGTGATCTCAGTCACTGACTCCGAATCCTACTTCAGCTCAAGGAACTCCTGAGCCAATCTTTCCCTCTCAACTTGTGGAACATAACGAGTACTGAACATTTCCCTGAACTGTTCCCACGAAACCGCAGCCCTCTGCGCCTCCAAAAATGACCCCATGGTCAACCTCCACCAATCCTTCGCCCCGAGCCTCAACAGGTTCAGAGCACACCTCACCCTATGATCAGCACGGCATGAACATGTGAAGAAACACCCCTCCACGTCAGACAACCACCTCATGGCAACAATCGGGTCCTGAACTCCGTCGAATGTGGGAGGCTTCGTCTTATCGAAGTCCCGATACTGAAAGCCCCGACTAGCTCCTCCCCCTGCCGCTGCTACAGCTGTTGTAGCCGCCGCGGCAGCCGTCTCAGTGAGAGCCGCATAGCGCTCATCAAAATACTCAACCATGGCGGTCTTAATCGACCCAAACAGCTCTGGCAACTCAGCCCGGAACAACTCCGCAATCTCCTCACGTAGGATCTCACGAATCCTCGCGTCCAACTCGCTCGTGCTCATCTGAATGATAACTTCGGGCGGCATCGATTCGCCCGGAACTCTCTCTCCAGCTCCCGATCCTGACCCGGATCCACTCTCATCATGCCTCGGAATCTCAATACTGAAAAGAAACACCACACAAAATATCAGACTCTTCCCACACCCTGGGATCCAACTCTCTCTCTCAACCCACCCTAGAGATCATGGTTTCCTTGATACGCGTATGGGTCCTATGCTTTCAGTAGTACGGGCCCATACTACCTTCCACACCTACCCACATTTGTATGAAGTACTCCCACAAAACCCTAGAGAACAAGCATAACAACGATCAACCCTCACCACAAGAGAAACACTGAGAATCTCCCATAAGGGACCCTAGGCAACAGGCATCACAAATCTGGCAGCATATCATGAAATCCTGAAGATCCCTAGCCTAACACTAGCATGCTGTTCTATCAAAGCTGAAAAACACATAACATGCATGGTATTTTGGGGTTACTTACTAGCTCCGGCTGATCGTACTTTCGCGTCCTCCTTTACTCATTTTGAAAACCATTTTTTTAATATTCTTTTGAAAACTCTCCTCGATTTGAGACTGGAGTCACACAAGTGTTTCTCCAATTCACTCAAACCAAGGCTCTGATACCAACTTGTAACGACCGAAAAATACAACAAATTTTAAAATTTTCAAAAACACCTCGATTCCATAAAATCTTTACAAAAGGTTTTCAATACAAAACATTTAACGTGTTCCCAGAATCACAACACTACAAAATCATGAGGAGCGGTACGATCACGCCTTCGCCCTGCCACGATCTCCTGAAGAACCTGAAAAACATGAAACCACAACTGTAAGCCCGAAAGCTTAGTGAGATACCCCCAAAATACCAACCACAAATACCATACACGCATAACATGACATAACATATCCGATCATAGAACAGCCATGCTCTCCGGGTCTATTGTGTGACTGGTCCGCCGCACCGGCCAACAGTACACCTGGTCCACCCTCTGAGTCTATCCGCATACATCGAGTCTACAGGGTGATTGGTCCGCCCGTTCCTGGGCCTTCAATCTCACTGGTCCACTCTCTGAGTCTACAGTATGACTGGTCTGCCCGCACCGGGCCTTCAGTCTGTCTGGTCCACTCTCCGAGCCTTCGGCACGTCTGGTCCGCCCCTAACGGGACCTACAGCCTATCCGGACCGCTCGCTGGGCCTATGGGACAACCGGTCCGCCCTGGGTATTTTGGCCTACTGCACACACAGCAGGACCCGCCTCAACCTAACTCCAGTCCAACCATCCATGTGCACATATACATACAATCATCTAACAATTCACAGTCAACAAGCAGATCAACAGATCACATAACATACCACCATCCTAACCAGGATACCGACCTAACAGGTCACTAACATAGCATCTCCCTATCTCTCAGGATACCGATCTCAATCAGGTCTCTAGCATATACCATCCTAACTCACAGGATGCAAACATATCAAAGTAGTAACATAATAACAACTACCCGGATCTCAATCCGATAAGGGTCGGCCTTGGTGCCTTAGACCCCGCTGATATAGTGAGGATAACTCACCTCAAAGCTGCCGACTGAATAGATAATCCAAGCTACTCTGATCACTGATACGATTTCCACCACTGGACAACCGCCAATGCACTGAACTCAAAACAACAAACAACAATTACCAAAATGCCCCTAGACACCATTGGTCAACCCTTGGTCAAATACAAGGTCAAAGTCAACTCCTGACTGACCCTACTCGCCGAGTCAACCCGATGACTCGCCGAGTTCCCATACTCAGAACTTCACTCCAACCGCGACCTAACTCGCCGAGTCACCCCGAGACTCGCCGAGTCCAACAACTCAGAGTCCACTCACACACAACTCATCGAGTCATCCCTTGACTCGCCGATTCTCGACTTAACCATAGAATATCGGAACTCTTCAACAAGACTCGCCGAGTCCAAGAACAGACTCGCCGAGTCTAAGGCTTTCATCAACCTACTCGTCGAGTTGTTCATACAACTCGCCGAGTTCAAGGCTATCTTCATCCGACTCGCCGAGTTGGTCTTCCAACTCGTCGAGTCCCAGCTCATCTTCAAGCAGCTCGCCGAGTTCACCCATGTGACTCGTCAAGTACCACTGATCTGAATCTATTCAGAAACATTCCAGGCCATGCAAATGATCGAAAACATAGATCTAGCCTTATACAACTCATCCATCATGTAAAGTGTCAAACTTTACGTGAATCCAAAGAGATCTAGGCCTTATTCACTTATAACTTGGGTTTGGGACATGCAAGCTTCACTAAACACTCCAACACAGGGACTTTCATGCTCTCTGATTCTCCTCCCTTCCAGATCTGAGGTAGCAACCTCAGATCTAACCTCTAGACTTCCATTTACATCCATAGGCAAGATCCCACAAACCCCAAAATGAAGAAACAACGTACAATCAGTCCAAGAACGAGATATTACCTCCAATGGACGTCCCAACTGCAATGAAATTCGAATCCAAGCAAAGCCCCTTGCCCCAAGCCTTCAATTCCCACAAAATTCCTTCAACAAACTTCTCCAATGCTCCAATCCACTCAATAATGGAGCTCCTCCGTGATTTAGGGTTTCTGGAACTCAAGAGGGAAATAAAGAGGCTGGGGAAGGAACATAGTGTTCCTTATATAGGGCTCAACCCCGACAATTAGGGTTTTCTCCACCCAGCGCCTACTCGCCGAGTCCATCTCATCGACTCGCCGAGTCGGCTACTTAACACACGACCAAGTCGCGACTCTACTTGCCGAGTCCATCCATGGACTTGCCGAGTCACAACCCGCCGTCCCATCCGACCCGCCAGACTGATCCGTCTCATCCGAACCCGAGGCAGTCGAGGCTTCGGTCATGCATGACATACGCGTACGCACTGCGTACGAGCGTACGCCCTGCGTACGAGGCTTCTCAGGCCCTCCTATAAATAGCATGCGAGGGCTTCCGAGAAAAATGCTCATTTCTCTCATTTCTCTCACAATCTTGCCTCGTTTTCCGTGCCCGTTCAAACCCGAAGCTCTGGTCTTTTTTCTCAAGTCCCGAGGGTCGATTTTACTCCCGAGATTCCCGAGAATCCCGAGAAAAATCCGTTTCCCAAGACGAAACTCTGCCCGGTTTTCCATCTCGCTATCTTTAAACTTTCAAGTGAGTTCATACCCCTTAATTTACCTTTTAAATGTTCTATAAATTCTTTTATATGCTTTCAAGGGGGGGATTACAAGTAAAACACACGAGTATTATCGTGTGTTACATAAAGAACTCTTTTATATGCTTTTATATATCCGAATCACATGCGATTTACAAACTTTTAAGGAACTTTCATATATATAACATATGTTAAAATAGCATTCTATCTTTTGAAATATAAATTTGTTGTAATGCATGTATCAACTAAACTTTTCTTAGATTATTTGTATACTTTTCTATCTTAGACTCTACACCAAAAATCTATGCTTTCATAGCAAATGATTCCTTTTCTAGGTATTTCTAAACAAACGAGACACACTTTTAGAAAACTATAATAGGTATAGTTTTACGAACAAATTTCTAACTCTTATGTACTAGAAACATGAATTTCAAGAAGTCACTTTTGTATACAAGAACAAACGTAACATTTTAACAAGTAGATCTGTTTTTATACCACGGTTTTGTAAGATGCTAACTTCATGTACGTTCGAGTACACATTTCAAGTCCTGTATTATATACCAGAATCCCTTGGAGGGGGAGCATGGTGTTTCTGTATAGATCTATACGGGCTTGACAACTCGCGCCCTGACTGTTAGCTGCAGTCCACCGTTTGGGGTGACAAACGTCATAACATTGCAACGCCTGAAGAACGTTGTGTATAGGCATTCCGAGTCAATAGTATGGTTATAAAACTCACATGGGGTATTAAAAATGCATTGATTTACAAGGTTTTCAAACACATTGGTTATTTTAAACTTACATACATTTTTAGAAGCAAAGATTGGTCTTGAGTGAAAGCTACTTTTATACTAGTTGAAAATATAGGATTTTCTAAACACAAACAAACAAAGACAAAACATTTCATTTCATAAAAACATTGTCACTGAAATACTTATGAAACTCACCAGCTTAAATGTTGATCTACTCTTTCAAAATTACTTGTATGTCCCAGGAAATCAGTAATTTCAGGTATTCATTATGCTTTTGATGAAGGGATGCTGCGGCGCCAGTTTAATCTCGTATTTTGACATCATATTGTAATTGGTTTTGAACATGTAACTTTGACAAATGTAAACTTTCAATTATATATATGATGGTTGTATTGCTTTCTTTACTATGTAATCATTTGTTACGTTACCACATGAAGTCATCCGCCCCCGAACGTTTCTGCCGTTCAGGTTTGGGGGTGTGACAGATTGGTATCAGAGCAATGTTTATAGTGAACTAAGTATATCGAACCACATAAGATATACAAACTATAAATGCTTAAGGGACTAATACTCTCTGACAAAACAAATTTTCTTTTTACGCTTAAGCAACATTGCGTTCAACTTAAACTGATAGTTCATTTAAGTACAATTACATGCATACCACAAACTATTTTCATGTTATCCAACTATACAAGTATTTAGACAAGTTGACACTATGATTGAGACTCGATATATGTAATCAGATTTTGGACAAATATAGCGTGATCAACTATATTTGCCCGAGATTGGACCAACGTATATCGAGGAATGATCGTAGCAAGCAACAAGTCAAAACTTACCAAACCATTACTAGAATCAAACACAAGAATTTAAATACTATAGGAGTATTTGCTAGCTAAGCTAGTTTAACTTACATGTTTTGCATGTTTCAACCTTATTCCATTCTTATAACCCTATTTCTCGTACAGTCAAATGGCTAGATTTCACCACCTTGGCGACCCCTACTTTCCCAACCAAGGCAACGAAGGATGGATCGAAGATGATCCCGAAGAGGACGAGGAACCCATAGAAGTGGGTGATGACTCCGGTACCGACTTAGAGCTGGAAGTTATCGATCCACCACCCATTCAACCTCCCGTCTTCGTAAGGAACTTTCAAGGACCGACTCCCGTCTGGGGAAGTCACCTCCACCATTGGAGCCAACAGCAAAACCTACGCCCTCCCTACGGCATGTGCCGGGACTTCTATGATGTCCGCGGCGGAGGTTCGGCTGATCGAGCACTCCCGGTAATGGTGGGTAAGTTAGCCAATCAGTCCTATCAGTCTGGAGTTCAAGCTAGTCGACTCCGGGATGTCAACGTGGAAGTGCAGGTTCACACTTCTGACATCCGTAGACTGGACAAGATACAAGACAATGTTCAACTCCAAACCGAAGCATTTCAAGCGCAAATGATTGCAGCCCTCGCTGAACTGAGGGAATAACAAGCCGCTTTTGATAGGCGTCTAATGGAGTCGAAGCAATCAGATGCGGAGTCAAGCTCCAAGCGCAACCTACGTCGCAAGTAGTGCTTGTCAAAGACTCAAATTTTGTTATAGCTTAGGACATCGGCTAAAAGTCTTTAAATTTCTCGAACTTTGTAATCGGACACCCTTATAGGGGTCAAATTTTCATGATCGTTGTAACAACTTTTATATTAATATAAGTGACACTATTACTACTATGTTATGTATTTCGTTCAAACCTTGAAAGGTCTTTGTGAAACCAAATACTTGTTTCATACCTTCAGTCTTACAAATAACTTTCATTCTTCTATTTTAAGACTCATACTATCATCTGTTGTTGAACTATAGCGATTTAGTTCATGAGACACATACATTTTCTATTCTATGAAATTCTTATCCTTGTCTTTTCAACCTATAGTTAAAGGATGCCTCCGCGTAGGAATCCAAGGCGAAACAACGGTGGGGAAGCACCAGTACCACCACCACCTCCACCACCTCAATTTGATGCTGTTATGTTTCAAGCAGCAGTCACCGCAGCGGTGGCAGCTGCCATGTCACAAATCAATAACTCGAGTACTAATGGCTCGGGATCTGGCACACACCTATCCAACCATGGCAAGAGTCATGGACCACCTCGAGAATGCACCTATAAGAACTTCACTAATGCCAAGCCCCGAATGTTTTATGGAACTGGTGGTGTCATGGCCCTGAGACAGTGGATAGAAAGGATGGAGGCAGTCTTTGAAATCCGCTCCTGTCCCGAGCACAGCAAAGTCAAATTTGCAACTTTCACCCTTATTGATAAAGCTTTAACTTGGTGGAATGGCCACGTTAAAGTACTTACCCTAATCGTGGCAAACTCCATAAGGTGGGAGAGCCTGAAAGCCATGATGATGAGAGAATACTGCCCACGGTGAGAGATTCAAAAGCTTGAACACGAGCTATGGACTCTCGGAATGGTTGGTACCGACATCGCTACTTATACCAATAGATTCTGCGAGCTGGCAATCCTTTGTCCAGATATGATTGCTCCCGAGAGCAGGAAAATAGAAAGGTACATCTGGGGACTGACGCCCCAAATTCGATCAAGCGTGTTAGCTTCCAAACCTGACACCTTTGAAAGTGCTAAGGAACTGGCACAATCTCTGATTGACTACGGAGGTCATCAGAACTCAACCACTTCTGCACCAGAACCACAGAAATGAAACAACAACAACTACAACACCACCACCACCAACAACAACAACAACAATAGCAGGAAGAGAGTGTGGAATAAAGGGAAGAGTGGGTCTTCCCAAGAATCCGCAAAGAAACAACTGGTTTCAGTGAATGCTGCCACTGTACCTACTACAGCTCCTACAAATACCTACCCAACAAAGCCTTATATATGTAACCTCCCAAAGTGCACCAAATGCAATTACCACCACCATGGACCTTGTCGGGAAATGCAGTGCGCCAACTGCAACAGGAAAGGACACACAGCCCGTTTCTGCAAAGACCCCGCGAAGCCAATCACTCAAGTTCCCTGTACGGGTGTAGGGTAGACTTGCTACGGTTGTGGCGAGGTGGGCCACTACAAGAGGAACTGCCCTAAAGCAGCAGGCACCGGCGGTGTGGGACGAGTTTTGGCAATAGGCCACGACGAAGCTGTAGCTGACCCAACTATAGTTGCTGGTACGTTCCTTTTCGATAATTCATATGCATGCATATTATTTGATAGTGGAGCGGAGAGAAGCTTCGTGAGTCAAAACTTTATTCATTTACTTAAACCTAAACCTAGCAAGTTAGAAAAATCATTCACTGTAGAGATGGCCAATGGAAAAACCGAAAACACTAACTGCATATACATGGGCTGTACGTTAACTTTAGACGGCCATTCTTTCCCAATCAATCTCATGCCGGTCCAAATTAAAAGTTTTGACGTCATAGTCGGCATGGATTGGTTGAGTCTTCTTCGTGCCGACATCATGTGCTTTGAAAAAGCAGTTCGTCTTAATCTCCCTAACAACGAAACATTAGTTATCTACGGCGACAAGTCTAGTACAAACCTTCGCAT
This sequence comes from Lactuca serriola, assembly GCF_051521515.1. Lineage (NCBI taxonomy): Eukaryota > Viridiplantae > Streptophyta > Magnoliopsida > Asterales > Asteraceae > Lactuca > Lactuca serriola. Next base: position 129,610,300 of record NC_136416.1, on the reverse strand, counting down.
CATTTCGTGCATCCAAGCTTGCAAGTGCTTGCGGAAGGATTGTCGAGCATTCCTTGCGCACATCGTTGATACAAGTCAAGAACTGAAGGACATCAAGAGCATCTCAGTAGTACGCGACTTTCCCGATATCTTTCCAGAAGAACTACCAGGATTACCACCACAACGCCAAGTCGAGTTCAGAATCGACTTAGTTCCAGGAGCTACCCTAGTAGCGAAGTCGCCTTATCGTCTCGCACCAGCAGAGATGTAGGAACTTTCCAGTCAACTTAATGAACTCCTTCGAAAAGGATTTATAAGACCAAGTTTCTCACCTTGGGGAGCACCGGTCTTGTTTGTAAAGAAGAAAGACGGATCGTTCCGTATGTGCATCGACTACATAGAGCTGAACAAACTAACTGTCAAGAACCGTTATCCTCTGCCCCGTATCGACGACCTATTCGATCAACTTCAAGGAGCGAACTACTTCTCAAAGATAGACCTACGATCCGGATATCACCAATTACGAGTTCTAGAGGGGGACATTCCAAAGACAGCTTTCCGAACTCGTTATGGACACTACGAATTTGTAGTGATGCCGTTCGGATTAACCAATGCACCAGCAGTATTTATGGACCTAATAAATAGGGTATGCCTCCCTTACTTGGATCAGTTCGTCATCGTCTTTATCGATGATATACTTATCTACTCCCTAAGTGAGGAAGAGCATAGTCAGCACCTATGAAAAGTCCTAGAAACACTGCGAACGGAGAAACTCTATGCGAAGTTCTCTAAATGCGAATTTTGGATTCGAAGAGTCGAATTTTTAGGCCACTTTGTTAGCAAGAAAGGTATACACGTGGACCCCTCCAAAATTAAGGCCATTGAGAACTGGTCGGCACCTAAGACACCTACGAAAATTCGTCAATTTCTAGGTCTCGCTGGCTACTATCGCAGGTTCATAAAGAATTTCTCTAGCATTGTGAAACCTCTTACTACATTAAACCAGAAAGGCGTGGCCTTTGACTGGGAAGTGAAACAAGAGAAGGCATTCCAGACACTAAAACAGGCCTTGTGCACCGCACCGATACTATCCCTCCCCGAAGGGATAGAAGACTTCGTAGTGTATTGCGATGCGTCGAATCAAGGAGTTGATTGTGTTCTTATGCAGAGAGGGAAGGTTATTGCTTATGCCTCCCGACAGCTTAAGACACACGAAGTAAACTATACGACACACGATCTTGAGTTAGGAGCAGTGGTATTTGCCCTGAAGATCTGGAGACACTACTTATACGGAACAAAGAGTACTATTTTCACCGATCACAAGAGCCTTCAACACATTTTCGATCAGAAGGAACTCAACATGCGACAAAGACAATGGGTTGAGTTACTAAATGACTACGAATGCGAAATTCGTTATCATCCTGGCAAGGCCAATGTAGTAGCTGACGCCCTCAGTCGAAAGGAATACACTGGTCGGAGGGTCAAATCTCTGACTATGTCTATCCATTCACACTTATCCACACAAATTAAGGAGGCACAAATGGAAGCTTTGCAACGTGAAAATGTGGCGGGTGAATCCCTGCGAGGAATGGAAAAGAATCTAGAAGTCAAGGGTGGTGGAGCCTACTATCTCATGGACCGAATCTGGACCCCGAAACATGGTGGTTTCAGAAACGTAGTCATGACCGAAGCTCACAACTCAAGATATTCCGTTCACCCGGGTTCAGATAAAATGTATCTGGATCTTAAGAAACTGTACTGGTGGCCTAACATGAAAGCAGAAATTGCTACCTTCGTGAGTAAATGTCTTACTTGCGCTAAGGTTAAGGTCGAGTATCAGAAACCGTCAGGATTACTACAACAACCAGAGATACCAGAATGGAAATGGGAGCGGATTACTATGGACTTCATAACCAAGTTACCCAAGACGACAAGTGGACTCGATACCATATAGGTCATTGTCGACAGATTGACCAAATCCGCACATTTCCTACCCATCAAGGAGACTGACAAAATGGAGAAGCTTACAAGAACTTACTTAAGGGAAGTAGTGCAACTGCATGGTGTTCCGATATCCATTATCTCCGATCGAGATAGTAGATTCACTTCAAGATTCTAGCAGTCACTACAAAGTTCCCTGGGAACTAGGCTAGACATGAGTACAGCCTACCACCCACAAACAGACGGACAAAGTGAGAGAACAATACAAACTTTAGAAGATATGCTGAGAGCCTGTGTGATTGACTTTGGAAAGGCATGGGATATCCATTTACCCCTTGTCGAATTTTCATACAACAATAGTTATCATACAAGCATAAAGGCTGCTCCGTTTGAAGCCCTCTATGGTCGAAAGTGCAGATCCCCTCTGTGCTGGACTGAAGTTGGCGATACCCAATTAGCTAGAGGAAGAGTTCCTGAAAGCACTCTCACCGGTCTGGAAATCATATGAGAAACAACAGAGAAGATCGTTCAGATTCGTGAACGATTGAAAGCCTCTAGAGACCGACAAAAAAGCTACGCTGACCAAAGGAGGAAACCTTTGGAATTCAAGGTAGGAGACCACGTCTTATTAAAGGTCTCACCGTGGAAGGGTTTAATACGCTTTGGAAAGTGTGGGAAACTAAATCCAAGATACAGAGGGCCTTTCGAGATTCTTGCCAGAATCGGCCCTGTGGTTTACAAGCTTAACCTACCGCGCGAACTTAGTAACATCCATCCAACCTTCCACGTCTCAAACTTGAAAAAGTGTCTGTCCGACGAGACTCTTGTTATTCCACTCGACGAGATCGTGATCAACGAGAGCCTCAACTTTGTGGAAGAACCAGTAGAAATCATGGACCGAGAGGTCAAAGAAACAAAACAAAGTCGCATACCCATCGTGAAGGTTCGCTGGAACGCCAAGCGGGGACCTGAATTCACATGGGAACGTGAAGATCAGATGAAACAAAAGTACCCTCATATCTTTCATGTTCACTAGTATCTTTACTACTTTAAATTTCGGGACGAAATTCTCTCTAACGGGGGGATGATGTGACAACCCGATATTTCAACTCTTTGTAATGACCTAAAAGGTCAAGTATTGTAACCACTTTTGAGTTAATAAAATTAACTTTCATAATAAAATGTCCAAATAGTTCTATTTAAATTCCTTCTATATTTAAATGTCTTTAAACCATGATCGTACGTAAAAAGAACGCCCAAATCCGACTTCGTATATTGAAGTTATGATTTTTCCAAGTTCAGCTTAGCAACAGACAGCTAAAAACTCGAATCGGAGATCGAGTGACTTTTGGCCGGAATGACCTAAACGAGAATCGATGGTCTCGACAATGGTATTTCAACGGTAAAAAGTCTGGCAAAAACCGACGTCAGATAAAGAAGTTATGAATTTTTGAAGAAATTCCTTAAACACGATGTGTTATAAAATAAATAATAAAAATAATTTCGGAATTTGCCAACGGAGTCTAAACGAAAGTTGTAGAGCGTAGTCTCACCTACGCGTGGATATAAAGTCCATCGAAAACGGAGTTCGTATGAAGAAGATACGAATTTTTGAAGTTTATTAAATAAATTATATATTTATTTAATTCAAAATTCAAGCATTATCCGAAGAGGAGTCAGCGTCCTCATCCGAGGTACGCGCTGCATACCCCTATACGCCCTGCGTACCCGAGGGACTTGGCCTCGGATCGTCCACGTCGCCCTATGCGAGGCTACCGACCCGTCTGACCCGCCCGTCCGACCGACCCGTCCGACCCGCCGTCCCATCCGACCCGCCAGACTGATCCGTCCCATCCGAAGCCGAGGCAGTCGAGGCTTCGGTCATGCATGACGTACGCGTACGCGCTGCGTACGAGCGTACGCCCCACGTACGAGGCTTCTCAGACCCTCCTATAAATAGCATGCGAGGGCTTCCAAGAAAAATGCTCATTTCTCTCCTTTCTCTCACTATCTTGCCTCGTTTTCTGTGCCCGTTCAAACCCGAAGCTCTGGTCTTTTTGCTCAAGTCCCAAGGGTCGATTTTACTCCCGAGATTCCCGAGAATCCCGAGAAAAATCCGTTTCCCAAGACGAAACTCTGCCCGGTTTTCCATCTCGCTATCTTTAAACTTTCAAGTGAGTTCATACCCCTTAATTTACCTTTTAAATGTTCTATAAATTCTTTTATATGCTTTCAAGGGGGGGGGGGGGGATTACAAGTAAAACACACGAGTATTATCGTGTGTTACATAAAGAACTCTTTTATATGCTTTTATATATCCGAATCACATGCGATTTACAAACTTTTAAGGAACTTTCATATATATAACATATGTTAAAATAGCATTCTATCTTTTGAAATATAAATTTGTTGTAATGCATGTATAAACTAAACTTTTCTTAGATTATTTGTATACTTTTCTGTCTTAGACTCTACACTAAAAATCTAAGCTTTCATAGCAAATGATTCCTTTTCTAGGTATTTCTAAACAAACGAGACACACTTTTAGAAAACTATAATAGGTATAGTTTTACGAACAAATTTCTAACTCTTATGTACTAGAAACATGAATTTCAAAAAGTCACTTTTGTATACAAGAACAAACGTAACATTTTAACAAGTAGATCTGTTTTTATACCACGGTTTTGTGAGACACTAACTTCATGTACGTTCGAGTACACATTTCAAGTCCTGTATTATATACCAGAATCCCTTGGAGGGGGAGCATGGTGTTTGTGTATAGATCTATACGGGCTTGACAACCCGTGCCCTGACTGTTAGCTGCAGTCCACTGTTTGGGGTGACAAACGTCATAACATTGCAACGCCTGAAGAACGTTGTGTATAGGCATTCCGAGTCAATAGTATGGTTATAAAACTCACATGGGGTATTAAAAATGCATTGATTTACAAGGTTTTCAAACACATTGGTTATTTTAAACTTACATACATTTTTAGAAGCAAACATTGGTCTTGAGTGAAAGCTACTTTTATACTAGTTGAAAATATAGGATTTTCTAAACACAAACAAACAAAGACAAAACATTTCATTTCATAAAAACATTGTCACTGAAATACATATGAAACTCACCAGCTTAAATGTTGATCTACTCTTTCAAAATTACTTGTATGTCCCAGGAAATCAGTAATTTCAGGTATTCATTATGCTTTTGATGAAGGGATGCTGCGGCGCCAGTTTAATCTCGTATTTTGACATCATATTGTAATTGGTTTTGAACATGTAACTTTGACAAATGTAAACTTTCAATTATATATATGATGGTTGTATTGCTTTCTTTACTATGTAATCATTCGTTACGTTACCACATGAAGTCATCCGCCCCCGAACGTTTCCGCCGTTCAGGTTTGGGGGTGTGACAAGTATGGTGATAAATAAAAGTGTTTATTTATATTCATAGGGTTTGATACCATATTTGATTCATTTATTCTTGTGGTTCACTTTGCATGTTTTGACTTCCAGAATAAACTAGGTTATTCTTCCGGAATGCTCATAAGTTCTGAGTATTGGATTCAACCCATGCTCATTGGAATCACTTCATGGATTTTATCACGAGTGATCATGAGACGATAATATCTTATATTCTTCAAACCTAGAGATATGTGTTGTTGCTATGAGTTGGTTGTACATTGATTGCATTTAAACACATTCGGTAACTCGGTGTTATAAAACGTGCCTTTGCGTATGATTCAACAAGTAGCAGAACTAGCCATATGAGTCGAAGTTTATCCATTCCTTTTACCTTTGGGATAAAAGCAATATCTGTGGGCCCCTCGATGATTTAATGATGACACATGTGAGTGCTTGGCCAAGCCAGGACTGATTTGATTTGTTCAATCAGTCAGTCGTCATGAATCGGAAATCGGGAAACAACAAATGGATAGAGAGAATGATTATAATCCATGTCTCAGTCCATATGATATCTAGAATGGAGGAATATATGATCCATTATCTAATGGACAAGTTCGTTGACAAGATCAGAGTTCGACAGCAGCTTTAAGAGCTACGATTGCCAGTTAGGTTTTGAAGTCATACTCAATAATAGTTTTAGATTAAGTGTTTAATAAACTTGAACTGGATAGAACACTTACAACTTGGAAGATCTTGAATTGTTTCTAGTTTGCTACTTGAGAGGTTTTCTTGAGTTTACTCTTGGAGTTTACTCTTTTGGATAAATGAGGAGTAAACTCATATTAACTAGACTTAGGGAGTAAACTCATGGATAAGCATGAGTTTACAGATTTTTGGGATGATTTTTCTGTTTGATTAATGTCTAAGTCCATAATGATATTTGGTATGTACTTGACCCGACCCGGCATGGTCCATTTGGGTTGCACTTCACCTATACAATTTATATGGATAGTCTTTTGAGAATAGCATATTTATGATTTATATTAATATATTATAAGTTCTAATATATTAATATATAATCATATTATTTAATTAGTATTGATCAAGAATTAATTTATAATTAATTAAGTGATCAAAATGAACTAATTAAATATCGACTCTTATATATATGGAATGGGTCAAGTTCATTTAGGTTGGGCTAAGCTTTCATGGATAGTCCATGGAGTTTTTAACCCATGGATCATATGAAATGCAAGGTCATGGGTTTAACCCTAGTCTCCATACTATATAAAGATGTCATTGGTTGGTGAAATTAGCACTAATGTGGGTACACTGAGAAGGGCTAGCCGATTTCACTATAGAAAAACCAAGTATCCATATTCTCTAAAGTCTTCCAAGGTGTTTTGGTGATTTGTGATTCCACTTGAGGCTTCCACACTATTGGGGCTAAGCTCTTAAAGCTTTAAGTCATCAAGCTACATCAAAAGGTATGTCATCTAACTACTACTTTGTAGTATAAGAGCTTCGTGATATGCTAGTTAGGATTTAAGCCTTGGAAAGTTCTTATTTGCATGTATAATAGAGAAAACATAGATCCAAGGTTTATAGGGTTGCATGTACACCATAGGAGTGTTAGAATGCTCAAAAGCCACCATTTTCGACCCAAACAAAGTAGTTTGGTCAGGAACTTCTAAGACGCGAGGTGTTTGCGGTTTTTAAAATTCAAAACCCAAGACGGCACCTTCTTTCACCCGTTCGTTTAAAAATAATATTAAAATAATCAAACGAACTTTATTTTTCCCAAAAACAAGTAAAAGTGAACTTGACTTATAATATGATGTGATTGACTTTTAGGGTTTGACCGAATGAAAAATTTCGAGTTGTCATAGTAAATTAGGCTATTTAACCCAAAATGACCATATTAAAATTTTACAAATCATTGGGTTCATATAGCACCATATCACGAAATCACATAACCATAATTACATAATAACATGATAAAAGATACCCCAGCAAATCGTGTTCTATGATTTTGCCATGTATCGCCACTTTCAGCTACGTGTCCTTCAAAGTTTGACATGTGTCTTGGTGACTCACCTCATACCATGCGGTGGTAAATATGTGAATATCTCATGGTGACCCACAAGTTGAACATTTAACTTTGACTTTTATTGACTTTCTTGAAATAGCAACATATTTTAATCTCAACTTTGAACGGTCATAACTTTCCCATACGAAAACTGTTTTTGAAAAAACTTATATACACCAAACTCTCTCATAGTGATCTATCATTTTCTATCGTAATTTCCTAGTTTAACTCAACTTATTTTCTAATACAACACAATGACTACATGAACCAACACATTACATCATTTAATTATCATCAAATCACTCTTTTAAGCTCACCTAAATCATAGTTATACGAAATACATACTTTAACTGATAGTATGAGTTTTTTTAGGTCATTTAATGTCTCATAATGGTACCTATCATGAAAACAAGGTGTCACAAAAAGGTTCTTTATATATACCATTGTCACTCAAATACACAATAATGATTGCTTTTATTCAAACCAACCATTGTATTCTATGCATATTGCAAAAATTATGGGCCAAAATGAAAAGTTTTTAATATCAAAAGATAAAAATATGGTGATTTGGAGATCTGTTACCAAATTTCCCTATGTTCTTGTTAGAAAACTAGCCAAATATGTTGTTGCTCAACTATTGGGTCATAATGAAATCCAAGTTGTACCTCCAATTACACTCGATGTTGAAAAAATGAATGCTGATGATGTTGCTTTGTTAGAAATAGTCTCTGGTGTTCCTACTTCCCTTTTTGAGCATATCAAGCTATGAAAAACTACAAAAGAGATATAGTATATACTCCAAGATCTAGTCGAAGGTTCTGATAATGTGAAAGACACAAGTTTAACCTATGTAGTTAATGATTATGATACCTTCACTACCACTCCAAGTGCATATGAGTTGTCTACATCAAACCGATATAGAATTTTGGTCAACAATCTCGTTGCTCATGGTGTTTCAAGAACTCGCATTGAACATCACTTAAATTTCATCGAAAACTTGGAAAAGGCTAGGGAAAAATCAAAACAATTTCTCAGAGCGATAGATCAGTGAAAAAGGTGACTCTCTTTTAACTTTTTGATGAGCTCCAACACAAATCAAATGTTGCACAAAATTTGAGAGAAATCTCAGGTAGACCTTTGCCTCTTGTCAGTTCTATATGTCTACAACCTCAAATCAATTTCCCTTCAGATTCTTACACTGAAGATCCTTCATTTATAAATCTTAAAGTTAGCTTCGAACTCAATCCGGACACTGGAACCAAAGATCTTGCATTCCAACAATAGTTTTTTCAACTGACTATGAAGTACAACTAATTTCCTTGGATGAACAACTAGAAAACTTTTCAGAACCAATATCAATCCAACAACTAACTATTGGATTAATGTCTAAGTCCATAACTATAATTGATAAGACTTGACCCGACCCGGCATGGTCCATTTGGGTTGCATGGCATCATGCACTTGGACAGACTATAATGAGAGAAATAAGACACTTATGGTTATTAATATATTATAAGTTCTAGTATATTAATAATAAGAATAATAAGATTATTTAATTAGTATTGATCAAGAATTAAGCTAGGATTAATTAAGTGATCAAAAGAAGACTAATTAAATATATGGGTTGATTGTGTAAATTATCCATACTGGTATAGTGGGCTAATGCTCCATGGATAATCAAGTTGGGCTAAAACCCATAGGATGGTCCCTGGATGCTCCATGGTGTATTTAAACCCATGGATCCAAGGAAATGGAAAGTCATGACAATTAGGGTTTACCCTAATTGTAACACTATACAAAGATCTTATTCTTGACAAAATCAGCGACTAGTATCATTCTAGAGAAGGGCTAGCCGATTTCATGAGTTGTAGATTTCTATCAAGTTATTCCAAGTGTATTTGGTGTTGTGTGAACCATTTGAGGTGTCACACTTGGGGCACTTGTGTAACAACCTGAAGTTGTTCATCACCGATAACCCGTTCTACCCGTAAAGATTCACCGTTTGTCAATCGTTCCGTTTTTGTTTTGGGTTGAATTATTTAAATTTATATGATTATTATAAATCCAATGAGTGTCCAAATCCTTTAGGAACTCATGAAACTAGCCAAAAAAACGTTTATTTCAAAAAGTTAGAAACGTCCCCGCCGGGTGACGGAAACTTAATCGGGTGCGACCTAAAGCCCCGTTTAAAGCCGGTACCGGTAGAATTCCACCGTGTCCAAGTTTTAGGACCTATATAAACGTGTTTAAACATTCATTTGAAGCTTTTTCTTCCTCTCTCTACTCTCTCTCTAACCTCACTCCTAAATCCAAGTTTAAGGGTCCAAATCATCAATTTTAGGCTCCAAATCTTTGAGGTACCTTCCCTAACTTGATATGTAACCTCCCTAGCCTTCAAATTTGAGTTCAAAACATGGAATAGGACCACATTCATGAGTTTACGGCCCTGGAATAGTCCTAGGCCGTGAACTCATATGAAATGGGTTTTGAAGCACAAAAACCCTTCCAAAACACAATTGGACCTTAGATATGGCTAGATGGCTTTATGGAATGGACCTAGAATGACTTAAACTAAATTTTGGAGACTTGTATATGAGTTTACGGCCAAGGATGGTGTTTAGGCCGTAAACTCATAATTATAGGGTTTTTAAGCCCTTAAACCCTTCCTAAACCTCAACAAGACATGGATATGACTTCTAGAATAATTGCTTTAGCCTTGGAACACTTTAAACATAAATTTTGGGGGATTTATATGAGTTTACGGCCAAGGCATGTGCTTGGGCCGTAAACTCCTCAACCTTGGGTGTAAACCCAATTTAATGTGTTAGAAAGCCACTTTAACACCCCTAAAGCCTTGGAATAATTTTTATAAGTGTTTACAAACAAGTTTTTAGCCTTAAAACATAATAAATCCCTCTCTAGGAGAGTTTACGGCCATGAGGGGGGTCTCATAGGCCGTAAACTCCAAAAACACCCCAAATGTCCCATAAAAATTCATGTAAGGCCTTGAAATAATTTTAGCAATCACATGTGATTTGTTTGGAATCAAAAACAAAATTTTTCATGGGTTTATAGGAGTTTACGGCCATGAGTCCTATGCTAGGCCGTAAACTCCCTTAAGTATTGTCACAACTAAAAATTGTGTCATGTAATCTCTACACCCAAGTAAAATGTAGAATCAAAAACTTAAAGAGCATGTATGATGCTTACTCTATGACATCAAATTTTCAAACAAATACCCCATACAAGTAATACAAATAGTCAACAAGGAATTGGAAACCCTAAAAGTTCTTGTTAGGTCGATTTTGGACTAGGACTTCCTTATTAGACTCATTGGACCAATAAGCCTCCAATTTGACTATCATGGGATTAGAACCTTTAAATGGGCTCTAATTGGACCCACATCCATTTATTTCAACATTTTGGCCAATATTGAGCCAAGAATGAAATGAATTAAAAATTATCAACCATGATTAACCTAAACTAGCCCAACAAAGTGTAAAAATCATATTATATTTTTTTTGGGCCAAAAATCATCCAACTTAACTCCTATGTGGGCTTAGGGGCAATAAAGCCCAAAAATCTTTTCTTCCTTCCCAAATCTCGGCCCAAGGCAAACCCATGAGAAAGGAGTTGACTTAATACATGCCACCTCACTTATATCCCACATATCTCCATGCATGGACCAACATGCATCAAGGAATGTCAACTTAACCCTTTCTCTCCTATTTCTTCTTGCTCTCAGCCAAACACAACACACACACACTCACAAAAATCTATTCCACTCTCTCTAAATCTTTAAGAACAACTCCTCCCCCCCTTCTTCAAAAATTTCGAGAATCACGAGCTTCTCAAGGAGGCTTTTCCCACAAAATCATCATCTAAGGTAAGTTGATGACTAATCCATGATCTAGCTACTTCATTCCATCAAAAATCTCTTCTAAATCTATTCCAACTTGTGATCATGCACCTTAGAAGTCACCAAACTCGAGATCTACCAAGGAAAGGTGCTAGTGATGGGTTTTGAGCATTCTAACACTTCCCAAGTGTACATGCAACCCTAATAACCTTGGATCTATGTTTGTCTAATTATCATGCAAAGTTGAATTTCCAAGGTTATATTCCTATCTAGCATACATGGGGAACAATTTTAACTTGAATGAAAGATAGAATAACTTACCTTGTTGTTGCTTATGTTCCTTGAAACCTTGTGAGCCTAGCACCCCAAGTGTGATGCCTCAAATGCTTCACACAACACCAAATGCTCTTGGAAAGACCTTTGAGATAATACACACTTCTTCAAATCGGCCAAGCCCTCTAGTTTCTTATGTCTAACCGATTTTGGTGGAGAATGGGACTCTTATATAGTGTTGACACATCTAGGGTTACACCATGTAAACCCTAATGTGTCATGACTCTTCATTTCCATGACCCATGGGTTTGTAACTCCCATGGAGCATCCTATGGGTAGAACCCAACTTGATAATCCATGGAGCCTCATAGCCCACTATACAAGATATGAATGATTTACATAATCAACCCATATATTTAATTAGTTATCCTTTGATCACTTAATTAATTCCAAATTAATTCTTTGATCAAACTAATCAAATAATATTATTAATATATTAGAACTTATAATATATTAATAATCTCCAAGTGTTATTTCTCTCATTTAGTCTATCCAATTGCATGGTGCCATGCAACCCAAATGGACCATGCCGGGTCGGGTCAAGTACACACCCGAAATAGTTATGGACTTAGACACCTTATCCAACAGTCTCCCACTTGGATAAGTCTAATAACTATAACTCTAGTACTTCAGGAACCGACCGGCAATTGTAGCTCTTTCAAGGTCTCTCGGAACCGAGAAGATGATGGTACGCCATTTAAGATAAGGGATCATATAATCCTCCGTTCTAGATATCAGCCGGAAAAATACATGGAACAATGTCATACTTATTGTCTAGCAGTTTGTTTCTCGATTTCCGATTTGTTTGACAAAGAACTTAATTGAACACATCAACTTAGTTCTGACCGGGCCCGGTACATAGGTCAAAACAAAATCATCGAGGGGCCCAAATATCAGCTTCTAATCCAAGAAGGAACAGATAAACTTCGACTCATATGTTTGTTCTACCACTCATTGAATTACACACAAAAGCACGTTTTATAACATCGAGTTACCAATGCGTTTTCGTACAATCAATGCATAACCAACTTGTAAGTAACAAATCATATCTCTAGGTTTGAAGACTTATATGATATTACGTCTCACGATCACTCGAGATAGAATTCCATGAAGTGATTCCAGTGAGCGTGGGTTGAGTCCAATACTCAAAACTTATGAGCACTCATGATTGTTGTAACCTTGTCCAATACAATCCATCATGACAGTCTTGATTCATAGCTACTTCCGACATATGACTGACTGTGGAGGTTTGAATAATATGTTATACCAAACAAAATTATTCTGGAAGTCAAAACATGCAAAAGAAATATAGTAAACGATCGACAAGAGATAGCAACACTTTACACATAAATAAAACACCTTTTATTCATCATCTAATGTCAATTACACTTTACAAATTTCTGGGTTATCTAACTACTAAATCTAATATCATCCTTCAGCCCTATGCTCCGAGCATGCTGGAGATGCTTAACCCGAGTCAGTCCCTTCGTGAGGGGATCTGCTGGGTTCTCATCCGATGATACCCTCTTTGCCACGAGGAGTCCTTCTTCTATCCGATGTCTGATAAAATGGTATTTTCTGTCGATGTGTCTGGGTCTCCCGTGATCCCTTGGTTCCTTGGCTAAGGCAACAACACTTTCACTATCATAGAAAATCTCCATTGGCTTTTTGATAGCTGGTACAACTCCAAGGTCTCCAATGAAGTTCTTCAGCCATATCGCCTCCTTTGCCACCTCGCTAGCTGCAATATACTCTGATTCACAAGTTGAATCAGCCACTGTCTCTTGCTTGGAACTCTTCCAAGAAATTGCTCCTCCATTTAGGGTAAAGATCCAGCCCGACTGAGAACGGAAATTATCCCTATCAGTCTGGAAGCTAGCATCACTATACCCTACAACTCTCAAGTCATCACTCCCACCGAGGGTAAGGACCCAGTCCTTAGTCCTCCATAGGTACTTGAGGATATTCTTTACTGCAGTCCAGTGTGCCTTGCTAGGGTTCGCCTGATACCTGCTAACCATGCTCAGGGCAAAGGCTACATCGGGTTGAGTACACGTCATAGCATACATGATCGATCCTACATCCGAAGCATAAGGTGTTCGACTCATTTCTGCTATCTCAGCCTCAGTGCTAGGGCTTTGTGTCTTACTCAATCTGGTGTTACTCTGGATGGGTAACTCTCCTTTCTTGGAATCCTACATGCTGAATCTCTTTAGCACCTTATCCAAGTAGGTACTCTGACTAAGTCCAATTAGTCTTTTACTCCGATCTCTCAAGATCCTTATCCCTAGAATATAGGTAGCTTCTCCTAGATCCTTCATAGAGAAACACTTCCCAAGCCAGGACTTAACTTCCTGTAGAGTTGGGATGTCATTTCCTATGAGTAGTATGTCATCCACATGCAACACCAAAAAGATAACTACACTCCCACTAGCCTTGACATACACGCAAAACTCATCTTCACTCCTAGAAAAGCCAAATTCCTTGACCTTTTCATCAAAGCAAAGATTCCATCTGCGAGGTGCTTGCTTCAATCCATAAATGGATTTCTCAAGCTTACACACTCTATTAGGGTACTCGTTGCTGACAAAACCCTCTGGCTGACTCATGTAAACATCTTCAGCCAACTTTCCATTAAGGAAAACGGTTTTGACATCCATTTGCCATATTTCATAGTCATGAAATGCAGCTATGGCCAACAGAACCCGAATAGACTTAATCTTGGCTACTGGAGAAAAGGTCTCATCATAGTCCACTCCAGGAATTTGAGAGAAACCCTTTGCAACCAGTCTAGCCTTATATGTGTGTACATTACCATCCATGTCGGTCTTCTTCTTGAAGACCCATTTGCACCCTACTGTCTTACGACCCGGTACATTCTCAACCAACTTCCAAACTTGATTGTCATACATGGACTGTATTTCACTATCCATTGCCTCTTTCCACTTGGCTGACTCAGGGCCTGCCATGGCTTCCGCGTAACTGTTAGGTTCATCCAGACCTATCAGTGTCTCATCACTGATAAGTGTATCTCCTTCTGCAGTAATATGGAATCCATAGTAATGCTCAGGAGCATTCCTAACACTTGTGGAACGCCTCAGAGGTACAGACTTGTCAATTGGCTCAACAGGAGTTTCCTCCTCAAGTTGAGTGCTAGGGTTTGAAGTTCCTTCACCGCTTGACTCTTGAATTTCTTCAAGATCAACTTGCCTCCCACTGTTTCCTTGGCTTATGAACTCTCTTTCTCTAAAGAAAGCCCTCCTAGCTACAAAGACCACATTTTCACTAGGTCTGTAGAAGAGGTAACCAAAGGATTGTTGTGGGTAGCCGATGAAAATACACCTCTCGCTTCGGGGTTCAAGCTTATCATGAGTCTTGCGTCTCACGAAAGCCTCACAACCCCAAATCTTGATGTGGTCTAGTTTGGGTACTTTACCAGTCCACATCTCGTGAGGAGTTTTGGCAACTTTCTTTGTAGGGACTAGATTAAGGATATGGGCGGCAGTCTCTAAGGCATACCCCCAGAATGAGATTGGTAGCGAAGCTCGACTCATCATGGAACGAACCATATCTAACAAGGTTCGATTACGCCTCTCATCCACACCATTCAACTATGGTGTCCTGGGAGGTGTCAATTGTGAGACTATCCCACATTCCCTTAGATAGTCAAGGAACTCTGAACTAAGATACTCACCACCATGATCGGATCGAAGCATCTTAATGTTCCTGCCCAATTGATTCTCGACTTCCTGTTTAAATTCCTTAAACCTTTCGAAAGTCTCTGACTTATGCTTGAGCAAGTAGACATATCCATATCTACTATAATCATCAGTAAAAGTCAAATAATAACGATTAGCATCCCTTGTGGCATGTTTGAATGGTCCACACACATCCGTGTGTATAAGGTCCAACAAACCTTCACCCCTCTCACACGAACCTGTGAAGGGTGACTTTGTCATTTTTCCAAGTAAGCATGATTCGCAACTATCATGTGACTTTAGGTCAAATGACTCCAAGACTCCATCCTTTTGGAGTTGGCCTATGCGTTTCTTGCTTATATGTCCAAGATGACAATGCCATAATGATGCTTTATCCAAGTTATTATTATTAATAGAATCAATACACAAAACATTATTTCCTAAGTTATCTATAACAGATACAGCTTCATACACACCATCACAAGGTAATGCTTTAAAATAAAGAACATTATTAAAGAAAGCATCAATAGAACCAACTTCATTATTAAACGAAAAGGTAAACCCTTGTTTGTACAAAGCATGAAAGGAAATAATATTTCTTGCCATTCCTGGCGAATAACAACATTTATTCAAATCTAAATTAAACCCACTACTTAGCGATAAAGTATAAACTCTAATCTTGGTAACAGGTAAAGCTTTCCTATTCCCCATGATCAAGTTTATTCTTCTTTGCTCCACATTCTCACTTCTTCTTAGTCCCTGCAAGTCACAACAAATATGAATACCACAACCGGTATCAAGGACCCAAGATATAGAATGGGGTGAGTTATTAGAAATGATAGTGTAAATACCTGCATGGTTGGGTTTAACTTTCCCATCCTTCACATCTTGCTGGTATTTTGGGCAGTTCCGCTTCCAATGTGATTTTTCATGGCAATAGAAGCATTCAGCCTCTTTTGGGTCAGAAGAAGAAGTGATGAAACCTTTATTGGTTCCACTTGAAGAAGAGCCATCAAGGGTCCGAGCCTTGGTACCCTTCGAAGATCTCTTCCTTTTCTTCCCTCGACTTTTCCCGATTCCCAAAACTAGAGTAGAGTTTGGAGTAGGAGTTTTAACAACCGACTTCCCCTTAAGACCTGTTTCTGCGGTCTTGAGAAGTCCCTGAAGTTTGCTAAGTGTGACCTCTTCCTTATTCATGTGATATGTCATGCGGAATTGATCATAGCACGATGGTAAGGAGTGCAAAATGATATCTATTGCAAGATCCTCAGGGAAGTTCACATTAAGCTTCAGCAAACGATCCACATACCTTTGCATTTTCTGCATGTGGCTTGTGACGGATTCCCTGTCCTTCATCATGGTTGTTATCATGGAGCAGATGATTTCATACCTCTCTTGTCGTGCACTTTGATGGTATCTTTCCATCAAATCTTGATGCATTTCATAAGGGTAGAAATCCTCATAAGACTTTTGGAGTTCCACTGTCATCGTGGCCATCATGATGCATGCCACTTTCGTAGCATCCCTTTCATGTGCCTGAAAGTCAGCGATCTCCTGAGGAGTTGCAGTGGTCTCATCAATCTCCTTAAGCTCCTTGTCAAGGACATATTCTTTTTCCTCGTAGCGGGTAATCATCCTGATGTTTCTGATCCACTCATTGAAGTTGGATCCATCAAAAGTGACTTTCCCACACAAGTTCATAAGGGTAATGGAGCTATTAGGGTTAGAGCTAGAAGCAGCATTGTTTGAAGACATCTGAAAGAAGAGGACAAGATTAGTTTAGATATTAAGAGAGTCCTTAATAAAACACCCAAATGTAATATTAAGGCTAGGATCCAATCAAAATATATTATAACTTGGAAGAGGTATGCCGTAATCCAAGCTATAACATATTTGAAAGGTAGGTGAATGACGATTCACCAATTTCCACCACGAAAAACGAAATATTAAATATTAGGTTTTTTTTTATTGGTTCTTAGAAATTCCTAGATTCTTTGAGATTCAATGAACTTTTGAAAGGCATGTTTCAATCTCGAGTGTGCCCTCCACGTTTTGTGACTGGGATACCGACGATCACAAAACGAGGTGTGAAGTAACCATGCAAATCACTTGGTACCCTTAAAATTTATCACTCAATCGATGTGCCGGTAAACCACACACGCTCCATCGATACTATAATAAACCTTAAGTCACCCTTTACCTACCTTGTTAAGTCCACGTTAGTGTGCCGGTTAATCACACACGCTCCACCAACGACTTAAACAAAGTGTAAATTGTAATTTCATGGATTAGCACCTTATTCACATTTTTCCTAAAGTAACTAAGATTGGGAATTTAATAAAACATTTAGTTACTTTATAGTATTCATCATACTTTTAATGAGAATTTATAAGTCCTTGTCTTACCTGTTTGGCTAACGACCCTCCACCGATCAAGCAAGCGGTGGGTGAGAGTGGACACCCATTAAGTTGCCATTTTATAGGCAACAACCTTATACCCACCTTATAGACCGGTTTCGTGAATGAGGCGTACTAGCGGTAAGACGACTTTGTTCTTATACATATATATATAATTATTAAATCATAATAATATAAGTATAAGGGTTGAATTTTAATTTTTAAAATTCTAAGGGTTGGAACTAAAGTTTTAACTTGACTTTACTTGTTCCAAAACTTGAGGGCAAGTTTTGTAAACTTTCAAAACTTTTCATCTCTTGTAACTTATGAGTTTAATAGAGTAATAAAATGAAGACTCTTCATTTTTCTAACTCTTGTGTTCTTTTAATGGTTTTTAACTCAAGTGACTTTTGGTTTTCCATAACTTGAGGACAAGTTATGGATACCATTAAAACACATTATGATCAAGAATTAAACTACCACATAGGTTACAAATAATTCCTATGATCATCTAAACATCATAAGATCAAGAACATGAACATATGCATTTTCATGAATCAAAACTACACTTAAAACTTTGTAATTTTGATAACTAGTTGTTGTAAATGAATTAGCAAGACATTACACCATCTAAAACAAGTTTTCAAGTACCAAAATAGTTTAGGGTAATATTTCTAATCCATTTCCAGCAACTAAAGTCGAAAATCTGCACTCTTTCGACCCTACTCTCCGAGTGCATGAACCTACTCGCCGAGTAGGTTGAAGATACAAGTGAACTCGACGAGTCCCCCCATGGACTCGCCGAGTCCAGCAGTCAGACAGCCAGTTTTTCAACTTTTGTTCAACTTTTTAGCACAAATAACAAACAAACAAGCCTAGGCTCTGATACCACTGATGGGTTTTGAGCATTCTAACACTTCCTAAGTGTACATGCAACCGTAATAACCTTAGATCTATGTTTGTCTAATTATCATGCAAAGTTGAATTTCGAAGGTTATATTCCTATCTAGCATACATGGGGAACAATTTTAACTTGAATGAAAGATAGAATAACTTACCTTGTTGTTGCTTATGTTCCTTGAAACCTTGTGAGCCTAGCACCCCAAGTGTGATGCCTTAAATTCTTCACACAACACCAAATGCTCTTGGAAAGACCTTTGAGATAATACACACTTCTTCAAATCGGCCAAGCCTTCTAGTTTCTTATGTCTAACCGATTTTGGTGGAGAATGGGACTCTTATATAGTGTTGACACCTCTAGGGTTACACCATGTAAACCCTAATGTGTCATGACTCTTCATTTCCATGACCCATGGGTTTGTAACTCCCATGGAGCATCCTATGGGTAGAACCCAACTTGATAATCCATGGAGCCTCTTAGCCCACTATACAAGATATGAATGATTTACATAATCAACCCATATATTTAATTAGTTATCCTTTGATCACTTAATTAATTCCAAATTAATTCTTTGATCAAACTAATCAAATAATATTATTAATATATTAGAACTTATAATATATTAATAATCTCCAAGTGTTATTTCTCTCATTTAGTCTATCCAATTGCATGGTGCCATGCAACCCAAATGGACCACGCCGGGTCGGGTCAAGTACACACCCAAAATAGTTATGGACTTAGACACCTTATCCAACAGTTAGGACCTTTTCAGATACATTACTCACTATCTGAGATACAGGATGATCTCTGGTCCATTTAGTGAGCGGAGGAAAGTTTGGATCATAGGATGGATCCAATTCAGCGTTGACTATTTCTTCCAACTCGGATTGAATATCATGATCATAGAACATGTCGGAATTCTCTCCCTCGATAGATGATGATTCATTTGGATTTTCAGGTTGATTTGGACCTTTGGGTGCTACAGGACTTTCGGGTGTAGCCGGGCTTTCGGGCGTTACAGGACTTTCGGGTGTAGCCGGGCTTTCGAGTGCCACTGGACTTTCATGTGTAGCCGGGATTGAATTCTCCCCCTGAAACTATGAGTCTGGATGATTTGAAGAGAATTGATTCTCCCCCTCAACTGAAGTGTCGTGCTGAGGAGGTTCGTTTGGAACTGGATCTCCTTCTCCCATTTGTTTGGCTGCATCTTCAACAATTTGCTTCAGTCGATCGATTTTGTTGTCTACCGCCTTGGCTTCCGAGAGTGTGGCTTTCTCAGGTTCATCGAATAAGTCTACGAATTGATCAAATAAATTAGCAATCATGGCTGTGACTTAACCTATTTGAGAGAAAATCTCTCCAACTGCTTCTTCAGTAGTCTTTAGTTTCTTGACGTAAATCTCATCAAAAGTCACATAATAGGTTTCTTCAATCTTTCTAGAACGTTTATTTAAAACCCTGTATGCCTTTGAAGTAAGAGAATATCCCAGAAAAATTCGTTCGTCAGCTTTAACATCAAACTTGTTATGATGTTCTTTGGAGATGAAGATGAAGCACCTTGAACCGAACATATGGAAGAATTTTACATTTGGCTTCCTGTTATTGATGATCTCATAAGGAGTGAGAGAGAAACGCTTGTTGAGATAAGACCTATTCTGCGTAAAACATGTTGCAGCAATAGCATCAGCCCAAAAATATAAGGGAAGAGAAGCAAAACTTAGCATAGTTCGGGCCGCCTCGCACAAGGATCGGTTTCGCCTTTTGACAATACCATTCTGTTGAGGCGTATAAGGGGCTGAGAAGTTATGAATGGTTCCTTTTTCTGCCAAGAAGTCTTCGAATTCTTTGTTCTTGAATTCCAGTCCATTGTCGCTCCTAATGTTTCGAACGACTTTTCTCAGTTGCACTTCAACCTGCTTGTTAAACATTTTTAGCTTAGGAGTGGCCTCAGATTTGTGCTTCAGAAAGAATACCCATGTAAAACGTGAGAAATCATCAACAATAACAAGAATATACTTGCTACTGCCAATGCTCTCTATTGATGATGGACCACACAAGTCGGTGTGAAGCAACTCAAGTGGTTCGATAACTTTCGTGTTTATAATTGACGGGTGACTTTGACTACTTTGTTTCCCCATTTCGCATGCATCCCACAAGTGTTCTCGATCAAATTTGAGTAATGGAAGACCCCGAACATGACCTCCGGAGACAAGTTTGTTGATGACTTTGAAATTCAGATGTGAAAGCCTTCGGTGCCACAACCAACTTTTGTCTGAATGAGCTTTGGATAACAGACATATGGTTGGATTTCCTTTGATTGGTCTGAGATTCAGAGGAAACATTTCGCCTTTTCGATCTGATTTGAGAATGACCTTGTTGGATTTCTTCTCTATAATTTCTTAACCTTCGTCGTCGAATGGAACTTTGAGACCGGTACCTCCCACCAGTAGCGATATACTGATGAGGTTATGCTGCAATCCTTCTATGTATGCCACCTTTCTTATTGTGAAGTCTTCATTGGTTATCATTGTTGGGTTTTGAGCATTCTAACACTCCTAAGTGTACATGCAACCCTAAATACCTTGGATCTATGTTTTCTCTATTATACATGCAAATAAGAACTTCCAAGGTATTATCCTAACCTAGCATACAAAACAATAAATATAGCAAGATAGAATACATACCTCTTTGGTGTACAAAGTCTTCATGAAGCTTGAGTGCCAAGTGCCCCAAGTGTGACACCTCAAATGGTTCACACAACACCAAATACACTTGGAATGACTTGAGAGAATTCTACACTTCATGAAAATCGGCTAGCCCTTTCTTACTCTCTCTAGTGGCCGATTTTTGGTCAAGAATAAGATGCTTATATAGTTAGGGTTACACCATGTAAACCCTAATTGACATGGCCTTTCATTTCCATGATCCATGGGTACAAATACACCATGGAGCATCCATAGACCATCCTATGGGTTTTAGCCCAACTTGATTATCCATGGAGCATTAGCCCACTATACAAGTATGGATGATTTACACAATCAACCCATATATTTAATTAGTCTTCTTTTGATCACTTAATTAATCCTAGATTAATTCTTGATCAATACTAATTAAATAATCTTATTATTCTTATTATTAATATACTATAACTTATAATATATTAATAACCATAAGTGTCTTATTTCTCTCATTATAGTCTATCCAAGTGCATGATTGTCACACCCCGCTAAAGCGGAAACGCAAGGTATGACAGCGATAACGGTTTCAATGCAAAAGATAAAGATACATCACCATAGCAATATTTAAAAGTTACAACCCATAGCTTCAAACGAAACAGAATACAAGTTTTTCAAAATAACATTGTTCAAAATATAACTTCATAATAGCTTCAACACGATGCAGCATGCTCTATGATGATGAATCTTTACATCCACTTACTAATTATTTCCTGAAAAAGCATGTAAAACGAGCGTCAACTATGAAAATAGTTGGTGAGTATCACAAGTTTATAAAATCGAGCTTGAAATAAGGCTTTTCGTAAATACAAGTACATTGCTTTAATGATAAACAGAGTTGATTGCTATTAATGAATACAAGTTTATTGCTATAACGAGAAACGAGTTTGTATGTGTATGAGCAAACAATGAGTCTCAACCAAACCTATGACTGAAGCCCTATCGAGATCTATGCTTATCGTTCCATAGATGAATATGGTATCATGCACTCCAGCGATTCGGGCGAGTGAGGAGTTGTCAATTCCTAATAGCGCTATCCATAACGACCATTGGCTCAAAGAGTTAATGGTTAGAGATAAGGGAAGGGCCTTAGTACGATAAGTTCTCATGTTCCGTGTTGCATAGACATACATAAAGAAACATAGCAATACAATAGCAATCATGTTTGATAATAATCAATTTAAATACCACATGCAAACAATAGTTTTTCTGGACATGCTTTTCCACCCCAAAACATAAAAACTGAAAATAGGGGAGTGCGTGAATACTCACGATGTTTTGTGTAGACACAAGCAGTACTTCGGGATGCACCAACGTCTTACTACCGGGATCCTACGACATCAAACACACGCACTAGTGAGTTTTCATGTCGATATCTAATGCTAATATACTAAACTCTACATATAGGGAAATGCCAATTTATGTTTTAGTATTCAATTTTATATCAATTAGTTACACTTTTTCTGAAGTAATGAAATTCTATATATCGGGCGATTAATTACAACCTTGGAATATAAACTTTCCAAATTTTTAAGTCCTTATTACAACATAAATTCACGAAAATAGCATTCGAGGGATAAAAATTCTCAAACTTTTTATTTAACTGTTATTACACAATATTAAGCTGGGAAAAATATAAAAATGGATTTCCAAGCTATTTAATTATATTTTATGATTTATGGGCATTTATTCCAATAAAAATTGAAATAAATAGAAAACAGTTTCCAAAATTACCCAAACTTTTCAATTAACTGTTATTATACATAACTAGGCTGGGAAAAATATAAAAGATATTTTTCAGTGGTTATTTGTATTTTTCCTTGTTTTATTCCTTTAAATAGTCATTAATTAAAGAAATAATATTAAACAGTTAAAATAAATTACCATAAATTTTTGTAACATCATTTACAGTATAAATATCCTGGGAAAAATATCAAAAGTGGTTTTCATAATGTATAAACTGGTTTTGGGTATTTATGTATATTTAAGTGTATTTTAGTGCAATTAACTTTAGAAAATAAGAGAAAAATAGTTTACAGTAGAGAAAAATATTCAAAATTTTTATGTAACCTCCTACTGTATAATATTATATCCTGGTAAATTTGCATGAATTTTGGATAAACAGAACTATTTTTCCCATTTTTAGACCATTATAATTACCAAGAATTGGTAAAAATAGTAAGACATGATGAAAAATCTTGAAACTATTTTCTGAAGTCACCCATAACAGGTAAGGTATGCGAAAATTGTTAGATACAATTTTCATATCCTCTAAGGTGGTTTTGTAATTTATCATGTCCTAAATAAAAGAAAATTAGAAATCGTATTAAACAGTAACAAAAATTTCTGAAATTTGGTGAGGGGTCATTATTCCCCATAAGTATTATCCATGAATTTATTTAGGATTTATTGACCTCTGGAAGTATTTTATATGATTTATGCCCTTGGTTTTAGCAATAACTCTAATAAATCAAAGAAATAACAAAAGCTCTTGAAATTTCCCAGATTATCTCATGCATGAAAGGGCTTTCAAAAGGTAAAATGTAAAAAAAATGTATTCAGAAGAGAAATGAGGGTATTGATTCCAAACAATTTAAGAAAAGTTGCATGCAATAATGCATGAAGTGTAAATGTGGCTGAAATTCATGAATTTGTATAGCCCATTCAGTGAGGTTTTAAGCCACTAAATTTCAACCATCATTCACTAGATATGTTAAGTTTCTAAGGTATTTTTCCTCAGATTTATGGTTGGGTTTAAGGCCATTGATTATGCAAGACAAAAATAGTGATCACAGAAAAAGAGCTGTATGCGCAATCTTTTTGTAAAATCTGCCAAAAATCGGATATTTAATATTTTACAGTAAGACCAGTTGGGTTTGAAAGTTAATTCGTGGAACTAACCAATACAAAAAGAATATCATGATTTGGTTAAGAAATGACTGAGTTATGACTGTTCAAAGTCGAACAAAGTAATCTGGCAGATTGCATGTTTGCTTGTGTGCATTATTAAGGTATTTCAACAAGAACATCATGCATGTCTTTGGTAAGGCCCGATTTCTAATACATGCATGGAATGAATGAGCATCCAAGATGTACTAGAAATGGTTTAAATGCTTTTGTTCATGCATGAACACAAAAGAAATGGAGAAGAACATGAAATATTAGGTTTTGATGTCACATGATCATATGTGCATCTTTTCCACTCCTTGCATGGGTTTGATCCCGGATTTTCACCATCTTTAACACATGCATTGTGTTATGGTGAGAATCTACAAACCACAAGGGGAGAATAAAGATTTCTAGCCATGGAAAGGCATAGAATCCGAAAAGTAGAGAAGATTAAGAAGAAAAGAAGTTTAACCATGAAACTATGGAAGAAGATGTTGTTGTTTACCTTGGTTTTGACCTTGAGAGAAGTAAGAACACTTCAAGGGCTTCACAATCTCGAAATTTTGCAGAGAATTGAGAGGATTTTCGTGAGTTTAGAGAGAGGGAAGAAGAGAGTAAAGTGTGTGAAGAGTGGAGTGTAAGAGAGTGGAGAAAGAAGAGGTGGAGTGAGAGTTTTGACCTAATGATTGAAGTTTTTGGGAAGAGGGAGCATGGGGAGGGGAGAATGGCCAGATTTTTGAGTGGATTAGGGCCTTCTCTCTCCTCAATTCAAATTTTATAAAAATCCCTCCTTAATTTTTATAAAAATCTAATTTTTATAAAAGTGATTATTAAGCAAATTTGGATTTATTTAAAATCTTGTTTTCAACAAAGGAATTATGATTAATACTTGGTAATTTAGTTTCTATTTCATTGACTATAATTCATAATTTGATTAATAAAAATTTGATATTAGGAAGTTTATAGCCAAATTTTATAAAGTTTTTAAGCTTTATAATTTATAACTTTGGATTTTTGGCTCTTTAGGGTTTTTGGAATATTGTTTGATATTCAACAACATGTTGAAGTATAATTAGAATGTTTTAATTTATTTTTAGAGTTTTATACCCTATTTCAATTATAACAAAGCTTGAGGCTTTATTAATTATAGTATTGGCATTTCCTATTGTAGCTAAGCGACTTACTAGAATTGTAAGTATCAAGTATATTAGTCCTAGACCTCAGTTGGATCCTAGTTTATGCAAGATTTTTGACCTAATCTATACTACTAGGTCATGGCATGTTGTGCATGAATGGTTTTTATAGAGATGCATGAGTCCGAGAATGACCTGAATTGGCAGTTGTCACAGTATCCCCCACTTAAAAAGAATTTCGTCCCGAAATTCATTCTATGTCATCGCTTGTCATCGCAAGGGAATAGTTGCGGATACTTTTCCTTTATGTAGTCCTCGCGCTCCCAGGTGTACTCCGGACCGCGTTTTGAGTTCCATCGAACTTTCACAATCGGGATCTTACTCCGCTTAAGTTGTTTTACCTCCCTGTCAAGGATTTCTATCGGTTCCTCAACGAAGCTCAGCTTATCATTGATCTTAATTTCCTCCAGGGGTACTATCAATGTTTCGTCGACTAGACATTTCTTAAGGTTGGAGACGTGGAATGTGTCGTGAATGGCGCTTAACTCTTGGGGCAATTGAAGTTTATACGCTACCGGACCAATCCTTTCAAGGATTTCAAAGGGTCCAACATATCTCGGGCTTAGTTTTCCTTTCTTACCAAAACGCACAAGCCCTTTCCAAGGCGACACTTTTAAAAGTACCTTGTCTCCTACTTGGAATTCTAATGGTTTTCGACGATTATCCGCATAACTTTTCTGACGATCTCTAGCAGCTTTAAGCTTATCCTTGATGATAGCAATCTTGTCAGATGTTTCCTGGATAAGTTCGACTCTAGTCAACTGTCTGTCTCCGATTTCTGTCTAGCATAAGGGCGAACGACACTTGCGTCCATACAATGCTTCATATGGAGCACATTGGATACTCGTGTGGTAACTGTTATTGTAGGAAAACTCAATTAGAGGTAAATGAGTATCCCAATTTCCTTTGAACTCAATGACACACGCTCGTAGCATGTCTTCCAATGTTTGTATTGTTCTCTCTGTTTGCCCATCTGTCTGAGGGTGGTAAGTTGTGCTCAAATCTATCTTGGTTCCTAGTGCCCTCTGTAACATCCACCAAAATCGAGATGTAAAACGACTATCTCTATCAGAAATGATAGATAGGGGTACACCATGCAGAGAAACAATTTTGTCGATGTAGATTTGGGCCAATTTTTCCATCTTGAAATCTTCTCGAATGGGGAGAAAGTGAGCAGATTTCGTCAGTCGATCCACTATGACCCAAATTGAGTCATGACCTCTAGCAGTTCTAGGGAGTTTGGTAACGAAATCCATAGATATTTGCTCCCATTTCCATTGGGGAATTTCAGGTTGTTGCAACAACCCAAATGGTTTCTGATGTTCAGCTTTGACTATTGAGCATGTCAAACACTTCCCAACGTACAAGGCAATATCCTTTTTCATTCCAGGCCACCAATAGTACTCTTTAAGATCCTTATACATCTTATCTGCTCCAGGGTGGATGGAGTATTTAGATCGATGAGACTCCTCTAGTACCATGTCTCTCAGGTTGTTAACCCTTGGAATCCAGACCCTGTCTTTAAAATAACGAACTCCATCAGGTTTGGTTTCAAATCTTTCTTCCAAACCATGTAAAGTTTCGCCTGGAAGATTTTCCTTGCACAACGCTTTCTCCTGGGCATTAATGATTTGAGATTTCAATCTTGTCTGAATTACCATTCCCAAAGCTCTCACATGGGAAGGTTTCACTCTTTCTTTCCTACTAAGAACGTCGGCTACTACGTTAGCCTTTCCTGGGTGATATCGTATCTCACAATCATAATCACTAAACAACTCTACCCATCTTCTCTGTCGCATGTTTAACATTTTCTGATCCAGGATATGCTGAAGGCTTTTGTGATCAGTATAAATGGTGCACTTGGTTCCGTACAAATAATGCCTCCATATCTTAAGGGCGAAAACTATTGCTCCTAGTTCTAGATCATGGGTGGTATAATTCTTCTCGTGCGGTTTGAGTTGTCTGGAAGCATATGCAATGACCTTATCTTTTTGCATTAGCACACATCCTAATCCTTGATGAGACGCATCACAATACACCACAAAGTTCTATGATCCTTCTGGTAAAGCCAGAATTGGTGCATTGCACAGCTTGTTTTTCAGGATTTGAAACGCCTCTTCGTGTTTCTCTTCCCAGAGAAATTTTCTATCCTTTTGGGTCAAAGATGTTAATGGTTGAGCAATCCTAGAGAAATTCTCAATGAAGCGTCTGTAGTACCCAGCTAATCCTAGGAATTGTCGTATTTCTGTCGGGGTTTTGGGGGCCTCCCATTTCTTGATTGCCTCTATCTTAGCTGGATCTACATGGATTCCTCTTTCGCCGATCACATGACCAAGAAAATGTACTTCCCGAATCCAAAATTCACACTTAGTGAACTTGGCATACAATTTCTGTTCCTTCAACAGCTCCAACACTAGCTTTAGATGTCTATTGTGATCTTCTTTGGTCCGCGAGTAAACAAGTATGTCATCGATAAATACAATTACAAACCTGTCTAGGTATGGTCTACAGACCCTATTCATCAAATCCATGAATACAGCGGGTGCGTTCGTTAGTCCAAAAGGCATGACTAAGAACTCATAATGTCCATAACGGGTTCTAAATGCTGTTTTGTGAATGTCCTCTTCGTGAATTCTTAGCTGATGATACCCTGACCGAAGGTCGATTTTTGAGAAGTAGGAAGCGCCCTGCAACTGATCGAACAAGTCATCTATTCTAGGGAGGGGATATCGATTCTTGATTGTCAACTTGTTCAATTCTCTGTAATCAATGCACATTCGGAACGAACCATCTTTCTTTTTGACGAATAACACTGGGGCTCCCCAAGGTGAAGAACTTGGTCGAATAAACCCTTTGTCTAGAAGTTCTTGAAGTTGTCCGGATAGTTCTTGCATCTCGGATGGTGCAAGGCGATATGGTGCTTTTGCTACCGGTGCCGCTCCGGGAATTAAGTCTATCCGAAATTCGACCTGTCTATAAGGGGGTAAACCGGGCAATTCCTCCGGAAATACTTCGGGATAGTTTTGAACCACCGGAATCTCCTTGAGTTGCTTAGCTTCTGGTTCTCTTTCTAGCACGTGGGCCATGAATGCAATACAATTCTTCTTCAGGTACTTGTGAACCTTCACGCTTGATACTATGTTTAAACTTCTTCCTGGCTTCTCACCGTGTATGATAAGGGTTTCTCCATTAGGGAGAGGCACTCTAATGACTTTCTCATAACAACCAATGTCCGCTCTATTTTTGGATAACCAATCCATCCCTACTATCACATCAAAACTACCTAGCTCTACAGGAATTAGGTCAATGCTAAAGAGTTTATCAGCTAAATTCAAAGTACAACCAGGAATTATATCACTAGCCCTAATTTCATACCCATCAGCAAGTTCAATAGCATAAGCATTCCTCATCTTTACCGATTTCAAGCCAATTAACGGTCTAAATGCTAAAGAAACAAAACTCCTATCTGCTCCCGCATCGAATATTACTGATGCAAAATGGTTGTTCAGGAGGAACGTACCTGTTATCACTTCAGGGTTCTGACGAGCTTCTTCTGCACCAATCACAAAGGCTACACCTCTTGGCTGTCCAACTTGATTTCCTTGAAAGTTTTGCCTGGCTTGGCCTTGTCTATTATTACCAGGTCCATTGTTCAGTTTGGGGCATGCTCTACGGAGATGATCAGTACTCCTGCACTCGTAACATGTCCTTTTTCCTTCCTTATTCACCTTACAATACTTCGAGTAATGGCCTGTTTGCTTACAGTTTTGGCACACCGGGCAAGCTCCCTTGTGATGGAAGTTACACTTATTGCACTTAGGAAGCGGCCCTGAGTACTGCTTTCGCTCCTGCACTTCTTGTCCTTGAGTTTTCACTGGTTCTTGCTCCTGGGCTCTTACCATAAAGTTTCTTGAGACTTTCTGCTTCCTCCCTGACTTGCCTCCATACTTCTTCTCTCCCTGATTTGCTGGCTTCCTCTTGCTACTAGAGCTTTCCTTTGCTGATGCTCCCATCCTTATCACATCATTGGTTAGTCGATTTGCTAGGCTTACTGCACTTTGAATGGTAGTTGGGTTTGCTGAGGTAACCATTCCCCGAATCTCTGGTGCCAGACCCCAGATGTAACGATCTATCCGTTTCTCCTCAGGAGTAACCATGTGAGGTACTAGTTTTGCTAGTTCATGAAATCGGACTGTGTACTTCTCTATTTGTGTTCCAACCATAGAATGGTTCCAGAATTCAGATTCAAGTTTCTGAAGTTCATCCTTGGGACAATACTCCTCTATCAACAGCTTCTTTAGGTCTTCCCAAGTTAGCTGATATGCTGCTGTACGGCCTCGGGTTTGCACTAGAGTATTCCACCAGGTTAATGCCCTATCTTGGAATAGGCAAGATGCATACTCAACTTTGTTGCGCTCGAGGCATTTGCTAATGTGAAGGACCGACTCCATGCTGTCAATCCATTTCAGCAACCCGACCGCACCTTCCTTTCCATAGAACTCCTTAGGTTTACAGGCCATAAAGGACTTGTAGTTACATTCTCTTTCATTGTTTCCCCGGTTTCCTCCACTACTTCCTTGGTTAGCATTAAGTCCTGCAGTTACCTGAGTAACAATGTTTGGGATTGCTTGCATGAGCTGTTGTGCTACAACTTGAGCAACATCGGGTGTTTCGTTCTGTGGGCGCCCGCGATTAGGCCTTCCAGACATGGTTCTAAGACACAAGAGTAGAAATACGTATAAATACATAAAATAATGTATAATATTTAGTTCACTACTATTTTGAAAACCGCAAGTGTTGTCAAACTAATGGTTTGCATTAATACTATGCATATAGGTTTTAGAAAGGAAAGAAAAGAAAAATCTCTTTTATTCAACTATTTACCAAATAAATTTTAGGGTTTGACCTCATAGTAAAAGTTTTCAAACATAAAATAAAATTTTTCATTACCATTTGAAATAATCTTAAAACCAAACCAATACATCAATCCCAAAATAAAGTTTTAAATATTTTTCCCAAAAGACACCCAACATGGGTTTTCATTTCAAAACAAAATAAAACAAAATACTGAAATCAGAACCAAAAGCCAATCGCTATCCCAACAAGAAGCATCAACACCACAATCAGGAACAGCCCACCAAACACATAATATGCTGTCATCGCATGACCTGCCTCTCGTCTAGCAGCACTAGCAGTGTTAGCAGTCTCCATCGAATGCTGATACAGGATTTCCATTCCTGCCAAGACTTCATCCAAAACTTCTCGATGCCCAGCTATCACAGCGAGACTGTGACGTAGGCCCGCTGCTATCGACTGCAATCTCCGGGACTCCTCAGGGGTCATACCTGGCTGTCTGACAGGTATCCCTATGACTTGCTGAGGTGAGGGTGCTCTCGGTCCTGCATCGCTGGGTCCTGCTCCGCTAGGTCCTGCCGTGCCATGTCCTGCTGTGCTGGCGGGTATCCTTCCTGGAATGGGAACACTCTTCCTCGCCGTCCTCCGAATGCGAAGTCCATAAAGCGGTGGTTGTGGCAACACCGATGGAGGTGATGCCTCGCGTCGTTGACTCGGGCCGTCGTCATTGCTGATCTCCACTGAGTTCCCAGTATCTTCCGTATCCTCTGATGGGTCTTCTTCTACCGAGGCGGGGGGGGGGGGATTACGTCGAGGGATAATAGTGACGTAGCCGGATTCATCGGCTGAGGTGGTAGCGCGGGAAGATGACGATGTTGACATAATGGACTGTGACATAGTTTCAATGAGATATGAAATAAATGACAATGCATGCCTATAATATGCAATGCTTACACACACCAAAATTAACCTTTTGAAATTTTGAAATAAAGTTTTCTCAAATATTTTTGTTGAACATATTCCCATTATAATTAGCTCAAGCTTTGTATAAATCTTTTCTTAATTAAACATAGGTGATCAGGCTATGTTTAATCGAGGTCCAATAATACAACTCCCGACCTAATTATATTAGTAATATGTTTGATGTAAAAAGAATTTCTTTGTAAGTTTTAGTTATAGGTTGTGTTTTCTTAAAGAAAAACCGATGTTCTCAATAACTTTAGCTCTGATACCACTTCTGTCACACCCCGCTAAAGCGGAAACGCAAGGTATGACAGCGATAACGGTTTCAATGCAAAAGATAAAGATACATCACCATAGCAATATTTAAAAGTTACAACCCATAGCTTCAAACGAAACAGAATACAAGTTTTTCAAAATAACATTGTTCAAAATATAACTTCATAATAGCTTCAACACGATGCAGCATGCTCTATGATGATGAATCTTTACATCCACTTACTAATTATTTCCTGAAAAAGCATGTAAAACGAGCGTCAACTATGAAAATAGTTGGTGAGTATCACAAGTTTATAAAATCGAGCTTGAAATAAGGCTTTTCGTAAATACAAGTACATTGCTTTAATGATAAACAGAGTTGATTGCTATTAATGAATACAAGTTTATTGCTATAACGAGAAACGAGTTTGTATGTGTATGAGCAAACAATGAGTCTCAACCAAACCTATGACTGAAGCCCTATCGAGATCTATGCTTATCGTTCCATAGATGAATATGGTATCATGCACTCCAGCGATTCGGGCGAGTGAGGAGTTGTCAATTCCTAATAGCGCTATCCATAACGACCATTGGCTCAAAGAGTTAATGGTTAGAGATAAGGGAAGGGCCTTAGTACGATAAGTTCTCATGTTCCGTGTTGCATAGACATACATAAAGAAACATAGCAATACAATAGCAATCATGTTTGATAATAATCAATTTAAATACCACATGCAAACAATAGTTTTTCTGGACATGCTTTTCCACCCCAAAACATAAAAACTGAAAATAAGGGAGTGCGTGAATACTCACGATGTTTTGTGTAGACACAAGCAGTACTTCGGGATGCACCAACGTCTTACTACCGGGATCCTACGACATCAAACACACGCACTAGTGAGTTTTCATGTCGATATCTAATGCTAATATACTAAACTCTACATATAGGGAAATGCCAATTTATGTTTTAGTATTCGATTTTATATCAATTAGTTACACTTTTTCTGAAGTAATGAAATTCTATATATCGGGCGATTAATTACAACCTTGGAATATAAACTTTCCAAATTTTTAAGTCCTTATTACAACATAAATTCACGAAAATAGCATTCGAGGGATAAAAATTCTCAAACTTTTTATTTAACTGTTATTACACAATATTAAGCTGGGAAAAATATAAAAATGGATTTCCAAGCTATTTAATTATATTTTATGATTTATGGGCATTTATTCCAATAAAAATTGAAATAAATAGAAAACAGTTTCCAAAATTACCCAAACTTTTCAATTAACTGTTATTATACATAACTAGGCTGGGAAAAATATAAAAGATATTTTTTAGTGGTTATTTGTATTTTTCCTTGTTTTATTCCTTTAAATAGTCATTAATTAAAGAAATAATATTAAACAGTTAAAATAAATTACCATAAATTTTTGTAACATCATTTACAGTATAAATATCCTGGGAAAAATATCAAAAGTGGTTTTCATAATGTATAAACTGGTTTTGGGTATTTATGTATATTTAAGTGTATTTTAGTGCAATTAACTTTAGAAAATAAGAGAAAAATAGTTTACAGTAGAGAAAAATATTCAAAATTTTTATGTAACCTCCTACTGTATAATATTATATCCTGGTAAATTTTCATGAATTTTGGATAAACAGAACTATTTTTCCCATTTTTAGACCATTATAATTACCAAGAATTGGTAAAAATAGTAAGACATGATGAAAAATCTTGAACCTATTTTCTGAAGTCACCCATAACAGTTAAGGTATGCGAAAATTGTTAGATACAATTTTCATATCCTCTAAGGTGGTTTTGTAATTTATCATGTCCTAAATAAAAGAAAATTAGAAATCGTATTAAACAGTAACAAAAATTTCTGAAATTTGGTGAGGGGTCATTATTCCCCATAAGTATCATCCATGAATTTATTTAGGATTTATTGACCTCTGGAAGTATTTTATATGATTTATGCCCTTGGTTTTAGCAATAACTCTAATAAATCAAAGAAATAACAAAAGCTCTTGAAATTTCCCAGATTATCTCATGCATGAAAGGGCTTTCAAAAGGTAAAATGTAAAAAAAATGTATTCAGAAGAGAAATGAGGGTATTGATTCCAAACAATTTAAGAAAAGTTGCATGCAATAATGCATGAAGTGTAAATGTGGCTGAAATTCATGAATTTGTGTAGCCCATTCAGTGAGGTTTTAAGCCACTAAATTTCAACCATCATTCACTAGATATGTTAAGTTTCTAAGGTATTTTTCCTCAGATTTATGGTTGGGTTTAAGGCCATTGATTATGCAAGACAAAAATAGTGATCACAGAAAAAGAGCTGTATGCGCAATCTTTTTGTAAAATCTGCCAAAAATCGGATATTTAATATTTTACAGTAAGACCAGTTGGGTTTGAATGTTAATTCGTGGAACTAACCAATACAAAAAGAATATCATGATTTGGTTAAGAAATGACTGAGTTATGACTGTTCAAAGTCGAACAAAGTAATCTGGCAGATTGCATGTTTGCTTGTGTGCATTATTAAGGTATTTCAACAAGAACATCATGCATGTCTTTGGTAAGGCCCGATTTCTAATACATGCATGGAATGAATGAGCATCCAAGATGTACTAGAAATGGTTTAAATGCTTTTTTTCATGCATGAACACAAAAGAAATGGAGAAGAACATGAAATATTAGGTTTTGATGTCACATGATCATATGTGCATCTTTTCCACTCCTTGCATGGGTTTGATCCCGGATTTTCACCATCTTTAACACATGCATTGTGTTATGGTGAGAATCTACAAACCACAAGGGGAGAATAAAGATTTCTAGCCATGGAAAGGCATAGAATCCGAAAAGTAGAGAAGATTAAGAAGAAAAGAAGTTTAACCATGAAACTATGGAAGAAGATGTTGTTGTTTACCTTGGTTTTGACCTTGAGAGAAGTAAGAACACTTCAAGGGCTTCACAATCTCGAAATTTTGCAGAGAATTGAGAGGATTTTCGTGAGTTTAGAGAGAGGGAAGAAGAGAGTAAAGTGTGTGAAGAGTGGAGTGTAAGAGAGTGGAGAAAGAAGAGGTGGAGTGAGAGTTTTGACCTAATGATTGAAGTTTTTGGGAAGAGGGAGCATGGGGAGGGGAGAATGGCCAGATTTTTGAGTGGATTAGGGCCTTCTCTCTCCTCAATTCAAATTTTATAAAAATCCCTCCTTAATTTTTATAAAAATCTAATTTTTATAAAAGTGATTATTAAGCAAATTTGGATTTATTTAAAATCTTGTTTTCAACAAAGGAATTATGATTAATACTTGGTAATTTAGTTTCTATTTCATTGACTATAATTCATAATTTGATTAATAAAAATTTGATATTAGGAAGTTTATAGCCAAATTTTATAAAGTTTTTAAGCTTTATAATTTATAACTTTGGATTTTTGGCTCTTTAGGGTTTTTGGAATATTGTTTGATATTCAACAACATGTTGAAGTATAATTAGAATGTTTTAATTTATTTTTAGAGTTTTATACCCTATTTCAATTATAACAAAGCTTGAGGCTTTATTAATTATAGTATTGGCATTTCCTATTGTAGCTAAGCGACTTACTAGAATTGTAAGTATCAAGTATATTAGTCCTAGACCTCAGTTGGATCCTAGTTTATGCAAGATTTTTGACCTAATCTATACTACTAGGTCATGGCATGTTGTGCATGAATGGTTTTTATAGAGATGCATGAGTCCGAGAATGACCTGAATTGGCAGTTGTCACAATGATGCCATGCAACCCAAATGGACCATGCCGGGTCGGGTCAAGTCTTACCAATTATAGTTATGGACTTAGACATTAATCCAACAGTCTCCCACTTGGATAAGTCTAAAACTATTATTGCGTATGACTTCAGGAACCAACTGGCAATCGTAGCTCTCAAAAGCTTCTGTCGTACTCTGACCTTGTCGATGAACTCTGACCTTTGTCAATGACTTGTCCATTAGATAAGGGATCATATATTCGTCCATTCTAGATATCGTATGGACTGAGACATGGATTATAATCATTCTCTCTGTCCATTTGTTGTTTCCCAATTTTCGATTTATGACGACTGACTAATTGAACAAATCAAATCAGTCCTGGCCCGGCCGAGCACTTCCATTTGTCATCATCAAATCATCGAGGGGCCCACAGATATCGCTTTTATCCCGAAGGTAAAAGGAACGGATAAACTTCGACTCATATGGCTTGTTCTACTACTTGTTGAATCATACATAAAGGCACGTTTTATAGCACCGAGTTACCAAATGCGTTTTCGTGCAATCAATGTACTATCAATTCATAGTAACAAATCATATCTCTAGGTTTGAAGAATATAATATATTATCGTCTCATGATCACTCATGATAAAATCCATGAAGTGATTCCAATGAGCGCGGGTTGAATCCAATACTCAGAACTTATGAGCACTCATGAGTGTTGTAGCCCTTTGTCCAACACCTTAGACCTCTACAAGCCAACCCATGACAGTCTTAAGTCACATCTACTTCCAACATATGACCGACTGTGGATGGTTTGAATAACTTAGTCATTCCGGAAGAATAACCTAGTTTATTCGGGAAGTCAAAACATGCAAAACGAAACACAATAATAATTGAATCCAATATGGTATCAACCCTTTGAGCATAAATAAAACACCTTTTATTTATCACCATATAATTACACATTATTCATTGTATACTGTTTCAGCTATCAACTTTATTCTTGAATTTAAAACAATAGTTGTCCCATGCTCCAAGCATGTACACTATGTTTTCTTAAACACTAGTCATGCCATACACCAAGTATGCATACTATGTTTGTCTATGACCTTTACTTTGTGAACTAGATCAATTGAACATAACTTTAATGATTCTCTTTTCACACTCCCAAATCCTTACTGCAAATGCAAGAATTCCAAATTCATGCCATTTACTGAAATCTGTTAGATTCTAAACTTATATGCATTAATCCTCTTGTAACGATTATGCACAAACTCACAAAGACTTGGCAACAATCATTACAGAGTGTTCCAAAGGAGATCAACTCCTTGGAAATATCCTTTTTGCATTAAGTTTCCTTAATCTTACACAAATTGAAAATTCTAACTTTGAAACATTTCCAGATTCCATTTTGACTATCACTTCTGAACAAGAGTTGCCTCCTTACAGATTATGTCGATATGGTCCTTCCAGAATTATCACTATACTTCCAATTGTCCTTGAGTAACCAATCTTTGGTAAACCTTAGATTGTCCTTGACAATTGTTTAATCCTTTTAGTCATACCCAGTTCTAAACCTTTTCCCTTCTTAATGCCCCAGGCATTTGGAAAATTTTAGAACGGATGATTATAGCACATGTAATCGATCCTATATCCGAAGCATATGGGACACGATTCATGATGTCTCACATAAAGACTAAACCAGTCTTTTGCTATAATATGTCCATTTCAATTTGCCAAGTTCTCATAATTCAGATTATGAAAAGGGATGCCGTAATCATAATCGAATTTAAGAACGCAAATAATGGACCCATAAACAAAATTTCCTTATGTTGAGCCATTCCAACATGAAATTCATATATATATCCTTGACTAAATGATTAAAACCTCACGATCTAAGCTTATAGATTTGAGATGAAGTATAATTTCCTCTCCCTTAATTATAGCAAAACAACTCTTTCCCAATTGAAACTTTTTTTTCTATAATTAACATTGCTAACTTGCAATACTTATCATAATTATCATGCTCCCACTAACATGATGATTATTAGCATAACACTTATGCTCCCACTAGCTTTGACATGTACCCCGAAATCAGTTGGACTTCTAGAAATCAATACTTCATTGACTTTCTTACCAAAGTTCAGATTTCTGATGATAGATTGTTTTGATAAAACTTTATCAAAATCATACACCTTCCCTTAGATAGCACACTTGTGTGTCTAAACAATTATGAAGAGGTATGCCATAATCATAATGGTTAGACCTTTTCGCCATTTCTCACAAGTCCAGGTTAGTGTGCCGGTAAACCACACATGCTCCACTAACGACTTTGAGAATGCAAATATCACAATTGCTATCTAGCTAAAATCTACTTAGTGAAAGTGTTTCCTCACCATCATTTTCATGAATCGGAGAGAAACCTTATGACACTTAGATTTATATGGTGTATGAGTTCCTGCCCATATGAATTTGTCAAAACCATAATCACAAGACAAAGATAATGACAAATCCAAAACCATATGGATTGAACTCAATCTTAATTTCTTGCCACCTGGCAGCTCAAGGGCCTACCATTGCTTCCAAGTTGTTGTGCAACCAATCGAGAACTCTAAGAACTCATATGCAAATCCAACTTTAACTGGAATGGGCACAGAATATGTCAACACGATAGGTTGTAAACCTCAAGTCGTGTGCTAGTGAAGAACTTCAGGTTTTATTCTTGATTAGTTCTTGAGACTTTCAAGACCTTTAAGACTTCCACTGTCCTCTTGACATATAAGACTCCCTTGTCAAACATCCAAGATATAGTGCGGATTCTAATCAAGACAAACACTTCACACAATTGGCCTTAGTTGGTCTTTGTTTTATCCAAAACATCACAACTTACCAATTTCAAATGTACAAGAGTAGAAAACTTTTACTCTTACACTTGACAAGTGTTTTAAACCTTCTTTAAGACATGTCACTCAAGTTACAATCTTGGAGTAGGACTCTAAGACTTGTATTGGAACGAAGTATGACTCATCTTCTTGATTTAACCATTTCAACAATTAAAGTTCCTTTTCTTAGTCATAAAAATGCACTAAGATTTTCCTTAGAGAACTAATTTTGATATGGTTTCTTAATCATTAAGATGATCACAAAAATGATACTAAAGTACTCTCCCACCTTTTCAGATTTGAGAAACTTTTATCCTTCTGCCTAATTTGATTCTTCTTAGTCGCTCTGCCTTACATTGGAACCTTTTTTCCAATGTCTCAAAATTACACTTAAGCTTGTAAGTATAATCATATTTACTGTGCTTTAGTAAACTATGACGAATAGTTTTATCAATCTTTTGTGGTGGACTTGACCAGTGCACAAGACTATGTACTCGATCCCTTAGTCCATTACTTGACTCACACATCCATGTGACCGAGTAATTAGTCTTAATTTTCCAATACTTGAAAGTTCTCATCCATCATGCTATACAACTTGCATGATTCCAAGTTCCGGTCCAATTGAAACTTGGGTGATGAGAATCTTTCCTTATTTGGTAAATCTAGACATTACCATAAATGAAAGAATCAATTTCATATTTCCACTCTTGCTCTTAATGGAATCATATAAGCAACAATTTTCTCTCAAATGCCATTGTAAGGATATTTTAAAATAAATAAAATCAAAAAATTTTCTTTTATTTTAAAACTTTGTAGAAAAACTTATCCTTACAATCCATATGAAAACTTGTTGTTATCTATTCCTAAGCAATATCTCATAACTCCTAAGAAGTAGCTCAAGAATCCGATTTTTCAAACTATGCGATAGAAATCCATCTATGCGATCAGATTCAGCATATTCTTTCTTTAAGTTTCTTCACTTTTCTTTGATTCTTAAAACATCACCATGTGACCCAGTCACATCATGTATCAAGAATCTCATAATAGAAACTTAGCAGAGTTAGATAGTGGACTTTACCTGAAGTAGAGTCAAACTTATTGACTTTAACATCCTTAGGTAAATATGGCAACTTCGCAACCAATGCCCCTTCCTTTGGCAATATAAACATATGGACCCTTTTATAACGGTACATGAGACTATCATAGACTTAGCTTTTCTCTTTACCATTTGGTCAACCGAGTTGACTATGGCCGATCCCTTTACCATTGGGAAGAGAATGCTTTTCTGGATTTCCTGTGTCACTATTGTCAATGTCCATAAAGTTTTAGGAAGTTGATCTTAGATAAGATCATTAAGGGTCTTGTCATAGTCTGTTTCATAGGTGTTCCAAAAGAACTCACTATGTGACTTAGAAAGTGATTGAACCACCAACTTTCTCAAGACTTTGACACCCAACTCTCCCGGCTTGTCAATATGTGACTACATCTCCAAGATGTGACCACACCTAGACCTTGCCTTGCCAATAGGGCTTGAGTGACCTTAAACTTTTCAAGAACTTGTGGGTTACGGAGAATGGTTGGAGGAGGAGAAAGAAGTATGATATCCATGGGACATCATCTTCATTAGGAAACCTTGTTTCAAGAGATTTGGGAAGATCATAGGTGTCTAAACCAGACATCTTTTGGGAGATATTCAAGATAGTTGATTTTAAGTCCTTAATATGACACCCAATATGAAATATTAAGGCTAGGACCCAACAAACTATTTTATAACTTAGAAGAGGTATGCCGTAATCCAAGCTATAAAATATTTGAAGGTAGGTGAATGACGATTCACCAATTTCCACCAAGATAAACGAAATGTATTATTAGGTTTTAATTGGTTTTGAAACTCCTAGATCTTTGAGATTCATTGAACTGTTCAAAGGCATGTTTCAATCTCGAGTGTGCCCTTCAGGTTTTGTGACTGGGATGCCGAGGATCACAAAACAAGGTGTGAAGTAACCATGCAAATTACTTGGTACCCTTAAGTGTTTACCCCTTAATCGATGTGCCGGTTAACCACACATGCTCCATCGATACTATGATAAACATTAAGTTACCCTTTGCCTACCTTGTTAAATACGCGTTAGTGTGCCGGTTAACCACACACGCTCCACTAACCGACTTAAACAAAGTGCAAAGTGTAATTTCATGGATTAGCACCTTATTCAAATTTTTCCTAAGTAACTAAGATTGGGTATTATTAAGAGTTTAGTTACTTAGTATTATCAATAACACTTTTAATGAAGGGAGAATTCTAGTCCTGTCAAACCCGTTCGGCTAACGACCCTCCACCAGTCAAGCAAGCGGTGGGTGAGAGTGGACACCCATTAAGTTGCCATTTTATAGGCAACAACCTTATACCCACCTTATAGACCGGCTTCGTGAATGAGGCATACTAGCGGTAAGACTGACTTTACTCTTATACATATATATATTATTAACTTATAATATTATAAAGGATAAGGGTTGAATTTTAACTTTTAAAATTCTAAGGGCTAACTTGGAATTAAAGTATTCATAAGGAAAACTTTTCAAATTCCAAAACTTGAGGGCAAGTTTTGAAACTATTCAAAACTAATTAATTCCATAACTTATGTGTTTAAAGTAGTTTTAATCCAAAAACTCTTCAAGTTCCATAACTTGAGGACAAGTTATGGAAGACTTTAAACTAATAAAAGAACTAACTTTTTCTTTATTTTATAACTTATGGATTTAATTATGGTTACATATTTTTCTTTTAATGAAGTGACTCTTGAACTTCCATAACTTGAGGACAAGTTATGGAGTCATAAAAAATCATTCAATGACACAAGACTCTTCATTTTGTAACCATTGCCAACTTTTATGAGTTTTATGAGTCTTTAATGTGACTCTTCATGTAACTTGAGGACAAGTTACACAAACACATTTTATACTCAACTCTTAGATTAAAATGGATTGAAAACAACTATTTCAATTAACTTTTCTATTAATCTAAGCAACTCATAAGAACAAGATAATTCAAATCAAACTTTTTCATGTAATTAGTCTAAACCTTAAAGTAATACAAAACATGAATCTATTGACAATTATCTTTGAAAATGGATTAGCATGAACATTACCACATCAAAAAAAAACAAGTTTATAAGTTCAAAACAACTTAGGGTAATGTTCTTAGTCCATTTCTAGCCAAAAAAACTCGAAAATATGCTGTCTGGGGGTCCAACTCGTCGAGTGCATGAACCAAATCGGCGAGTTGGATCGATTTGATCACTTTTAAGGCATGGACTCGCCGAGTCTCCTGATGGACTCGCCGAGTCTGATGATCAGACAGCAACAAATTCGTTTTTTTCAGCTTCTATTGCAGGTATAACAAGAAAACAAGCCTAGGCTCTGATACCACTGTTGGGTTTTGAGCATTCTAACACTCCTAAGTGTACATGCAACCCTAAATACCTTGGATCTATGTTTTCTCTATGATACATGCAAATAAGAACTTCCAAGGTATTATCCTAACCTAGCATACAAAACAATAACTATAGCAAGATAGAATACATACCTCTTTGGTGTACAAAGTCTTCATGAAGCTTGAGTGCCAAGTGCCCCAAGTGTGACACCTCAAATGGTTCACACAACACCAAATACACTTGGAATGACTTGAGAGAATTCTACACTTCATGAAAATCGGCTAGCCCTTTCTTACTCTCTCTAGTGGCCGATTTTGGTCAAGAATAAGATGCTTATATAGTTAGGGTTACACCATGTAAACCCTAATTGACATGGCCTTTCATTTCCATGATCCATGGGTACAAATACACCATGGAGCATCCATGGACCATCCTATGGGTTTTAGCCCAACTTGATTATCCATGGAGCATTAGCCCACTATACAAGTATGGATTATTTA
This sequence comes from Lactuca serriola, assembly GCF_051521515.1. Classification (NCBI taxonomy): domain Eukaryota; kingdom Viridiplantae; phylum Streptophyta; class Magnoliopsida; order Asterales; family Asteraceae; genus Lactuca; species Lactuca serriola. The sequence goes on along the minus strand of NC_136416.1, from coordinate 129,568,236 downwards.
CACAATCAACCCATATATTTAATTAGTCTTCTTTTGATCACTTAATTAATCCTAGATTAATTCTTGATCAATACTAATTAAATAATCTTATTATTCTTATTATTAATATACTAGAACTTATAATATATTAATAACCATAAGTGTCTTATTTCTCTCATTATAGTCTATCCAAGTGCATGATGCCATGCAACCCAAATGGACCATGCCGGGTCGGGTCAAGTCTTACCAATTATAGTTATGGACTTAGACATTAATCCAACAATCATCCCATAACCCTTTATTGTTCCATAGGAGTTGTTACCGAACTTGACATTGCCACCATTTTGAAGTGATCAAAACTCCCTTAGCTCTTCCTTCCTTCCTCTCATGTGACGTGAGCAGCCACTGTCAATATACCATTCTTCGTCAAACTGCTCGTCACAAATAACCTGCAAAAATTAAGCAGATTTAGGAACCCAAAGTTTCTTGAGTCCACGTGAGCCTTTCACAGGAACAAGAGTAGTAAGAGAAACATCAATAAGATATGTTCGTTTTATTAAGGTTGTTTCATCTTTTCTTTTAATGGTAAACACTTTGATTTTATTAGGATTAGTTGCATGCTTTTTGGATTCAGATTCTGGGGTATGGACTTTAGTCTGCTTTCGGTCTTCCTTGGCTGAGGAATTCTTCCTTTTTCCTTTCAAGTTCGTTAATGATCTTGAATTTTGTGTATGAACAGAATTGGGTTTAGAAGAATATTGAGAATGAGAAGAATCAGAGGAAAAGAAATTAGAATGAGAGTCTTTCCTGACTTGGGGTTCAAAATGACCCTTTCGTTTCTGGTCATTGGAGGGACCGAACCTGGACCTTCGGTAGCTGCTTGATGATGAGCCGAAGTTGGATTTTTGGGTGTTGTTGGTTGGTGGTCCGAAACTTGGTCTTTTATTATAAAACCTTGATGGATTGCAATCAGGTATTTGCCTGTAATTATTTGGCGGACCGAAACTAACTTTTCGGTTGATGTTGCTTTCGGGACCGAACCTATCCTTTCGGTTCTGTTCTTCGTGTGGCCCGAAAGTCTTTCTCTCTGACTTAGGATCTTTATCATGGTAAGAGTAATGAGGGTTTTGAGAGCGCCAAAACTGCTTTCGCTCTGAGAGATTTTTCTTGTATCTCTGTTTTCTCTGCTGCTTTTGGATTTTCACCTGTTTCGGTTGTCTGTGGATATTAGCTTTTTGTTTTAGCTTCTTGGCAACCGGTTCACTCTTCATAGATGAGGTTTCGCTTGTGGAGGTGACTTCTTCTACAGGAATTTCTTTTGTGCCACTTGTACTTGGTATGTCGAAATGGGTAGGCTTATTCAGCGGTTTGGGCACATATCTACCTTTGGTCTTCCAGGATGTTCGCTTCGACAGACCAACCGTTTCGTCTGCGTTGTCTATGGGTGCTGACCAGAAAAACTCATCATAGCCATCGGCATTATCTTCGTTCACTATGGAAGTGAGTTCGGCTGTTTGATGTTTGGTTACTCTTGGGACCTTATACACCTGATTGGGAGTAGTTCTAACCTTCTGAAAGACAACGGCCTTTTCTTTAAGGGCTGGGGACTTAGTTTTGGACAAACGAGTGAATTCCACAAAATTTTCAGAAATCAGGTTTTTGTGGTTTTCGGGTTCGCTCTTGACAAACTCAGAATAGTCGACTTCAACCTCTACAGAAATTTCACTCATATCATCGTCCTCATTATGTTCAGATGCGTTTTCAACATCAATTTTGTTTTCTAAACTTAAATTGGTACTCAATGACTCGAATTTTTGTATGGTTTTGGTCCTGAGTTTCAGCTTATCATTTTCATCCAAAAGATTTTTGAAGTATGTCCTTATGGTCTTTGGACTTTATAAAAAATTCTATTTTGTCCAGACCATACATATAAGTAGGATTAACATCATCGGAAGATACAACACTTTCACAGTTGTATGCTTCGGCATCAATTTCATCCTCTTTATACTCAAGGAAGGGTAGAATCATGCGATGTATCTTCTGCCCTATTTCACAATTTAGATGCAGGTGAGTAATGTTAGCATAAAGTCTTTTAGCGATCAAGAAAAAAACATTCCTATGTTTTAACAATTTTCAATTGTCCCTTTGCAAATAAATGTTTTCATCCCTAGACTTAATTAGCTCCGACTCCTTCTACTCAATCCACATTCTTCGCTCTTCACTCTTGGATGACACCCTGCTTATTTGGTCAGTCAGATTAGAATTTATGACACGTGTTTGAGTTAAACAACTATCTAGATTTGAAAGTCTTGAGTTCAAGTTATTTAATTCCTTTTCATATGATTTTTGTGGAATTTTAAACGAAACAAAAATAGATTGTACCTTCTTGATCAGTTCATCAAGTTCACTGATCTGCACACTGAGAGGTTTTGTTGTGAAGCATAAGTCCTCTCGCTCCTTGGCCTCTTCATTTCCACCATAAGTGTTGTATCCCCTCATCTGAGATACATCAGTCACCATCAGACATCTTCCACCGGTTTCACCACCTTTTGCTACATACGCCTTTCCATGAGAAGGCTTTCTCACTTTATCATCTTCTGAGTCGGTCGACCACACCTGTACGCCACCGAACTCGTCATCCTCTGCCGAACCCTGCACAATAAGAGCATTCATAGAAGAATTAGTAGCAGCCTTCTGCCTTTTTATCTCTTCCAGTCTTTTCATAAGACTTGCTTCTTCATCTTTCTCTTCGTCTTTCTCTGCCATCTTCTTCAGCACGCAATCCTTTGCGTAGTGATTCTTTCCCCCACAGTAGAAGCAACTGACACCAGAGTCAGCTTCACCCTTTGCTTCCTTTTTCGACTCCTCAACCTTCAGCTCATCATTCACTCTTTCGGAACTATATCTTCCCTGCCAATTACGATTTTTGTTGGAAGGAAACTTTTTCTTTATAAACCTTCTAGGATTTGACACCATTAAAGCATAATCTTCGGCTGTCAGATCGTGATCTCCCAGATTAAGATCCTCTTCATCTTCTTCTACACTTTTACCCTTGGACAGAAGCGCCAGAGACCCCAGACTAGAAACCACGTTTTTTTTTCTTGCAACACAATCTTTTCTTGGGATTTCAGAATTCCCACCAGTTTCGCCAGCGAGTACGATTTGAACTGCTCGTGTGCTTTAACTGTTGACACAACAACTCTCCATTCGGATCTTAGACCAATCAGAAAGGTGACCTTCTATTCAATAAGCTTCCTTTCAATATCATGTTTGATCATCTTGCTAAGAAGATGATTGAAGTGATCAAACGTCTGTGTAACAGACTCATCAGGATTTTGCTTGAACTCTCCAAATTCAGACAGAAGCAAGGTCTGAATTGAGTGCTCCAGATCTTCATCTGTAGAATACAACTCTCACAACCGATCCCAGATTTCTTTAGCTGTATTGTAGGAACTTACCAATCTAAACGTGTCAGATTGAAGAGCGAATCGAATCAGTCTCAATGCCTTGATGTTGCACTGAAACTTCTCCTTTTCGTCCTGAGCAACATCTTTCACATCTTTTAACAAATCATTATACTCCTTTTGAGTTTTAATAATTCTGGATGTTCCTGAATGAGCAAATGGTCCAGACACAATAGCTTCCCCTGTCAAATACCCATTATCTTCAGATCCAATGATGTAGTCTTCAAAGTGATGCGCCCAAACCTCGTAATCTTGAGTGTAGAGAATTGGAATCTTAGTTGTAGATCATATACTGTTTAAGATGTTGATAGGATTGGATTGAGAATCGTCCATGCTTGATCGTTTAACCTGTTGTAAGATCAGACTTGTAATACATAATATTAGGGCAAGATGAATAAATACTGAGATACGTCAATTATGGAGTGACGGCTCAATAAATATCAGTAAATGCGGAATAAACCCTAATCACTTCTTTCACAGAAGAAATGTGTATGAATTACACAGTCTCCTGCTCTGATACCAATTGATGAGTTAAGAAACTCTTTGATCATTTAGATCTTCTAACAGGTTAATCACAAAAACAAAAACCAGCAATATAAAACACAAGAATGAATCAAAATATGTCGAATGATTCAATAGATTCAAGCCTCAGCAGAGCTCGATAAAGAACTTCTGCTGTAGAGGCTGTTAGGGTTACAAACGATAAAGATCAAATCTTTTAGAGTAATTAACTTCTAAATCCTTACGTACTAGGATGCATGCAAGCACCTATAAATACAAAACCCTAGAAATAACTCACGGATGGACATTCCCAATCCGGAGACTAAATGGACTAAATAGCGAGCCCAAGACGCAATACCTTTCACACCCTACAATACCTATCGCTGTGGGAGCATGTTCCCTACAATACCTTTTGTCTTGTTTGGACCGCCAGGACGTGGAATTGTCCTGTTGGCAGATCATGCACCATTAGCAGTTATCTGATAGTGGTGTAGAACCACCGAAGAGCAACGTTATGGGGAGTGGTTGGTACTGTTTTGGCGTGTTATAGACCATAGCCAATTATTTTAAGTTGGACCTTGGTGTTAGAACGTCGGGGCCTAAGTACAAGGTCGTGAGGGCGAGGGCCAGGGCCTAGCACTTAAACTGAGTAACGACTGTTATTAGCTAGTGTCACAACTAGGAATTCTAATGCTTTTGTAAATATTAACAATGATGACATTTGTGACTAAAACTTGAAATCATACATGATGTTTATCCAATGACAACAAAATTTCATCAAACACTCTATACAAACACTTTAAATGGTTAACAAAAGATTGGAAACCCTAAAAATCCCGGTTTAAGTCCATTATAGACTAGGATTTCCTTATTGGCCTAATGGACCAATAAGCTTCCAATTTAACTATTGAGCTTTGGACCCTTAAATGGGCTCTAATTCGACCTAATTTCATCAAAGTTAACATTTTGGGCCATAATGGATCCAAAATGAATTGGTTTACCTTAATGGGCCTTATTGGGCCATAATTGATTCAATTAGCTTTCATGGACCATAAATCCATTCTTTTATACAAAATTGGGCCGTAAATTAGCCTAAAGACCCAATGGGCCGAAAACTTCTTTATGAACCTCATAATTTCGAACCAACATATGAAGTAGGCCAAAGTAATTTACCTGCTTCCTCCTAGCCCAAGACTTCAGCCCAAGATTTAAAAAAAACAGAGAGAGAGGGAGAAATGAGATTAATGGGTGATTAGGGGGGGGGGGGCGTGACACCTGAAAATTATATGTGGGATATAAATGCACATTTCTCACCTCCCCATGCATCTATCACTTCACTCTCTCTCTTCTTCTTATCTTCGGCCGAAGATCACAACACACACACACATTTTCAAATCCTCTCCAAACCACCTTCAAGATCACCCTCCGTCTTCCATCAAGATATCTCGAACTTTGCTTGAGTTGTTTAGGATCTTCATCAAGTTTTTCAACCTTTGGTAAGTTGGCATCAAACACAAACATCTACTTCCATCTTAATACTAAAACGCCTTCTTACATAGCTTTGTTTCATGATCTAATCTCCTAGAACTCCTTTAAGTTCAAAAGTCGCTCCAAGTTGTTGCTAGGACCAAAAATCTCTCCATTTCTTATTCAAAATTGTGAGCAAACAATCAAGGTGAGTTCATACCCCCCTTGTTTTCGGTTTTTAATTGTTTTTGGGGGAGAATACAAGTACTATGTGTTGATCTATGTGTGTATGCTTGTTATATGTGATTTCTTTTGTTTATGTTGTGATTATATGATGTTATTTGCTAAATCTTGAAATCTATGGCTAAAGTGTGTAGAATACATAAACAACGTACATATTAAACAACTTACTTCAAAGATCTAAGGATCTTTAGGCCTAAGAAGTGAAAACAAAATCAAAATCCTTATAAGTGTTATTTTTGCCAAAATAATCAAAGTTTGGGGTATAATATGGCATTTTCGGTTTTATAAGGACCAAATAGTATTATTTACATAGAAATCTAAGCTTTATGAAGATAACACTTGTCTAGGGGTCAAAAGCATTGATTTTAGCCTAATGGGCTTTAAATTTGGGCCTCACGAGTTTTGGGCCCAAAGTTGCAAAAAAAGAAGAATTTGAGGGGCTGAATTGGAAAAATTAAAAAACTATGATTCTAAATGTAAATAAACTATTTCAAGGGCTGAAAATGACTTTCATGAAAAAATTGGATTAAAAATGCAAAGTTTTTGATTTTGGGGTCAAAATTGTAAAACTTGCGGAAATTGAGCCAAAAATGTAAACTTATTACAAATAAAGGATGGAAATGATAAATACAATAGCTTTGGGTTGAAATTATTATTTAAATAAAGTTTGGTCATAAATGTCAAGAAAAATGGTTTAAGGACCAAAAATGTCAATTTTTATAAAAAGGGACTAAAAGTGTCATTTTTATAGCTGAAGGGGCTGCAACGGTCAAACTAAATGTTTTGGGCCAAATAGACAAATATAAATTTTAGGGTTAAAAATATCAAGTTTATAACGCATGGTTATATATATATATATATATATATATATATATATATATATATATATATATATATATATATATATATATATATATATATATAACCAAAGCTTCGTTATGAATCAAACGTTAATGTATTTTTTTAACATTGCGAATAAACATTTAGCATACAACAAATACATACACTACGAATTTAACTTGATAAACCGTAAATAATTCAATGATTGGACCCAAAGTCTTCTGTTTGTGCTACTGTGTCTTTGTGGCCCAATATCATGATTACTGGGCCCAATGTATTCAAACATGTTTATTGGGTCTTGGTGATCCAATTACATACCTAATGGGCCCTCAATGGCTTTTATACGCTATTGGGCCTTAGTGGCCCATTTGCATTGCTAGTGTGGTCCAAATCAATCATATGCGTGATGGTCTAACGTGTCCGTCACATACTCGACAGCCTATAATAACATACATAATTACTGGACCATCGTTGTCCTGTTTCATGTTTGTTATGCTTACTTCATATTCACGTAATCATCATTCGAATTGTAAAAGAAGGTTATTCAATTTCATGGGGTTTAGTGAGAAATAACAGGTGGCACCAATAAGTATCGGTCGTAGTCTGTAGTTAGTACCAGAGTCTCCCAGAGGGAGAGCAAGAGTTTGTGTATAGAATTATACGGGGGTGACCCCCCCCATACCTGAGATGTTTGCTACAGTCAGACTCGACCAGTCTAGGGTGACAAAATCTTGATCAAAACCGACATTTGGAAAAATGTCAAGACAGGCGAATTAGTCATTATTATGCATGGTTATAACGACTCACATAGAGATCCATTACCATCCAAGTAATCATGGGAAATCATATTCATTCGTTGTGGTGATACAATAATACAAAACTATCATACTATTTATACCGGAAAACATCGGGTTTTCCGGGGGAACAACATTATTCACTCCTACATACAACAACTATAATACAAGAATCAATTTTGAATAACAATCACTTTTACTTGTTTTGAAATCACATACATATGTACTTATGGGATCATCACATCTTTTTCGCAAAAAGTTTTTGTACAGAAAATATCGGATTTTCTGGGTTTTACAAACAATACAAACTGGTTTATAACAAACATGCTTATGAACTCACCAACATTATATATGTTAATGTTTTCAAAGTAACTTGTATTCTCAGGTAACAGATAAGCTGAGGAAAATTACCAAGTGTATTAGGATGTTATGTTTTGTGACTCTCAAACAAGTTATGTTATGGATATGTAATATTTAGAAAATGTACTTGACGTGAACAATGACAATTGTACTATGTAATGTTGGTGATGTATGTGTTTTTTTATGTATATCCATTGTAATAGTATTCAACTGATAGTGACACGAGCCCTCGGAGCTTTCCGGCGTTCGGTTTGAGGGTGTGTCAAGTTGGTATTAGAGCTCTGGTTATAGTGAACTGGCATATCTAACCACACATTGATATGCAACTATAAACCCAAAGAGGGACTAAATAACTCTGAACAAAATAAATAAAATATAATAATAAACACTCTTACTTGTGTGACTTAGGAAAGTAAACATAATACCAAATCAAATAAGATGATTGGAAAATCCTGACACCACGGTTATGCCAGGATTGTTCACAGTTGTATTAGGGACGAATGTAGCATCATCAAGTACATTTCCTCCAAAATACAACTATCACATGCCCTGGGGAGATCGCAAGGGTCAGTAAACCTAAGACATACCCTTTTGTTAACCAAGAAGTGAACATCAACCAAATTTTTATAACAACTCAAACATCTTAGGAGTAATTTTAGATTATTTATTGTCACACCCCAAAACCGAGAACGACAGAATACGTTCTGGGGTGGAGGACGTCATGTACAGTATCATAACAATTGCATAATAGTAAAAGCAAACGACAACAACCATTGCACTGATATAGTGATTTAAATACAAACGTGTTCTGTACAGTTAATAGACACCAAAAGTATAATAAATATAAAAGATGGGTATTGTATATGCTCCATCTTCTCAAAAGCTGCACCAGTACCTATCTATCTTTGACCTGAATACAAGTTATTGTGAAAAAGAGTATAAGCATAAAGTTGGTGAGTTCATAAGACTTTAGTTTCATTTCTTGCATAAAAGTGTTTACATTCAATTAATATATGAGTTGAAATGACTGTTGAGATTAGTAGAAATCCCTAGAAAATCCTATATTTTTCAAGTTAAATCCTTTGAGTATGTAAAAGTATTTTCATTGAAACTATCAGTGCTAAAAATAAGGTAGAAAGTTTCATACAAGTAGCGTAGATGAGTAAAAATATTGTTGGTTGACTATCGTGGTGTTGCGAACTTCAATATATATTCATTTACTTCGGGAAATTAGATTAGACTTTAATTCTTAGTGTGTCGATTTGAATATAGATGAGATTTCTTATGTAACCGAACTGAATGATTATAGAGGTTCTGATAACCTTCCCGGTCATCCGCAGTGAGTGTTGTAGTGCCATCCCTGGGCCTAGTCGGCTCGGACTGTAATTTAACAGTCGGGATGTAATAGCGTCCGTCCTGTATAGGTCTATACATGTAGTGTTGCTTTCCTTTCGGGAAGCCCTGGTTACATGGTATTTACGTAGTAGAGTGTTGTATAGAGGAATAGTATGTTATATTCTGGATTAGTGTATTCTCTTGAATTATAGTATAGTAACTTTTAGTTATAGTATAGAGAGGGTTCTCTTAAACGTGTCTAAACTTGTGATAGTAGTAGTTATAACGGGTGTCCTAGTGATAGAGGTGTCAAGCAGTAGTGTTAACTATACCTATTATAATTATATAGAGTGTAGAGTCGCATGCCTTTGATTTACAAAGGTATTATATAAGATGAAGACTTTCATATCTAACACAATATATATGATATATAAGTAAGAAATCAACGACAGCCGGACGGATAACAATATAGCCTAAGACCACAATCAAAAAAGAACATGAAATAAGGTGAGCTATCGGTCCTAAGTCCTTCAAGTCTTATTTATATAAAAATATGGATGTCGATATAGTTTAAAAGAAAAGTAATTTAAATACAATTTGAGAATACTTTAACAACAATTTAATTTAGAAAATGTGTTTGATGAATATTTAAAACAATTTTATTGACAAATAGATAAAAGTATAGAGAGATCCTTTTTGGTTGTAAGCTATAAATCACATATGATTAGGAACCAGAACTTGTTGCATTTACTTGTATCCCCTCCCCCCCTAAAACATGTAAAAACATTTAAAAAGATTAATTAAGGGGTATGAACACACCTGCAACGAGTAGATCGGGTGGGAGTCTCGGTTGTGTGTTTGGTGTCAAGTGAGGACTTGAACACACTTTAGAAACCTAGTGACATATGAAGACACATGTTTTCATATAATTAGTGGATGAAAAACTAATTTAACACATATAGAAATCCTAATGTGAAGGAAAATGCTTTGGTTAAGTGTTAGGAGGCTATTGGGTTGCAATGAAAGAGTATAAGACCTCACCATGGAGTTTACTCTTCTAAAACTCACATTGAGTGAGTTTACGGTTGAGGGACCATTTCCTCCATGAGTTTACGGCCGTAAACTCATGGAAGAAGTGGGTTTGAGTGCTTAAAAGGTTCATACACTACTAGGGGTAGTTCTAGGGCTTAATCCGAGGCTTAAGGGGTGTTTAGGGTTAAAGGAGGGTACTCTCTTGGAGTTTGCGGTCCTAGGACCACTCCTTGGGAGTTTACGGCCGTAAACCCCATGGTTTACGGTAGAAAACTTTTGGACAACCCTTAAACTTCGTTTTTGAGGTCCTTTGCTCATTTTTAACAATTTCTAAGTGAAGGTATAAGGCTAAAACGAGGTTTAAGGCTTGATTCCATGGGTTGAAGGAGCTTACAGCCTAAGAATGTTCTTGGGCCGTAAACCCTCATCCAAGCCCCTAAACTTGGTGTTTAGTGTCAAAAATACTTCAAGGCTAAGCTCTAGGCTAACTTCTAAGCCTATGGAGGAGATTTGAGGCATATTTGGCTCACTTTTAGGGGTTTACGGCCTAAGAGTGTTCTGTGACAACCCGATATTTCGAGTCAATGTAATGTAAAACCAATCAAATCTAGGTCAAAAGATAACCTTCCTAAAATCTTATTTGGGTTAAATAAAGTAGTAGGAATCGTGTCAAGGTTTTCGTACAAAAAAAGAACGTCCAAATCTGACTTCGGATGAGGAAGTTATGAATTTTTGAAGAAATTCCTTAATCACGTCATTTTAATAAATAAATAATAAAAATAATTTCGGAATTTGCCAACAGAGTCTAAACGAAAGTTGTAGATCTTGGTCTCACCTTCGCGTGGATATAAAGAACGTCAAAAACGGAGTTCGTATGAAGGAGATATGAATTTTAGAAGTTTATTTAAAATAAATATAAATTTAATTATAAACTCCCGGTATTATCTGAAGGGGAGTCATCGGATAGGACCGGAGTACGCCCTGCGTACCTTCGTACGCCCCGCGTACTCAGATCAAGGGCCTCGGATCGTCCACGTCGCCCTATGCGAAGCTTCCGACTCGCCGCCCCGTCCGACCCGCCCTCCCATCCGAAGTGCGTAAGCAGTGACGTCCCAGTACGCGCTGCGTACCCTCGTACGCCCAGCGTACCGAGGCGGTTCAACACCCCTATAAAAGGGATGTGAGGCTTTCCGGAAATTTTGCTCACTTCTCTCTTTTCTCTCACGATCTTGCCTCGATTTCCGTGCCCGTTCAAACCCGAAGCTCTGGTCTTTTTGCTCAAGTCCCGAGGGTCGATTTTACTCCCGAGATTCCCGAGAATCCCAAGAAAAATCCGTTTCCCGAGACGAAACTCTGCCCGGTTTTCCATCTCGCTTTCTTCAATCAATCAAGTGAGTTCATACCCCTTAATTTACCTTTTAAATGTTCTACAAATTCTTTTATATGCTTGCAAGGGGGGGGGATACAAGTTAAATACTTATAGTTATTGCTTCAATCACATGTGATTGCATTAATCACATGTGATTAATAACTAGGGAAACCAGTGATTTTATCACTGTTCAAACTGTCTATCGAACTGTTTTTCTTCAAAATGTTTTACAAACCCATTTACTTTTCAAACTTATATTACAACTGTGATTCAAACAAATGTTCCTTATACTTAAACTGTTTTAATCAAACCTATGCCTTCAAATTGTTTTATAGATTGACATCAAGTCGATCTTTCTTTAAAATAATACTTATGTTTCAAATGTCTTATAAAAACTTATTTATGCTTTTATAATATAAATTGCATGCCCATATATGTATAGATGTATAAATAATGTTTAAAGGGCTTAGGAAGGCCATCCACCCTATTTCCTTTTTCTCGATTTGGATGTGGTCTGGTGGGATTTCGGGTGACCATCCGAAGGTCGTTTCAATATTAATTATATATCCAATATGCATATATAGACATAAAAGTACTTCCATATTCATACGTACTAGCCACATCATTAGTGAGTTACCATCGGGGTAACACAGGATCATACCATTACATCTGTTAGATCAATGAGTCAGTTCATTCATGAGTCTATACATTACATTACTATGAGAACATATACAACTATACTAGAACGAGGAACATTACCCTCACATTAATACGTTAACAATTGTGATCCACTGTATCGGAGCATGCCTTAAATGTCATGGCTCGAGTTGTAGCCAGAATTCTCTTGGAGGGAGAGCGTTGAGTTTGCGTATAGATCTATACTGGATTGACTATCCTACACCTTGCTGCTAGCTACAGCCGGACTTGCAGGTCTGCGGGTGCCAAACGTCATTCCGTTATTACGACCGTCCTTCATGTCGTTGTTATCAGTCGATAGTATGGTGCAATTATCACATTATACCTTAATATAAATCCGGTTTAAGGTAGTTAGTACATCAGTAGTTACTATAAAACTAAACTACAATACTACAATGAATTACCCATTACATATATTTAGTGATAACCTCACTTGAACTTTAATGTACAAACTATATTTTGTTAAAAGATAGTTGCACTTGGGAAATTACACACTTTTACAACAAACGAACATACAAAATAGTTAAAGCCTTGGTAGAAGGCTACTTTATTAGAAAATATAGGTTTTTCTTAGAGATTCAAACTTTTACAAACACTTACATACATTTCACGAACTTATACTTGAGACATGTTCAAACGTTTTTGATAACAGAAACCGACATTAAAATACTTATGAACTCACCAGCTTAATGCTGATAAACTCTTTCAAAATAACTTGTATTCTCAGGTCATCAGTAGACAGGTACCGATGCCAGCTTTGGAGATGATGGAGCGCATTCAAGACTCATCATATTATTATTTTGATTTACGTTATATTTATGGTGTCTAAAACTGTACAGAACACGCTTGTATTTAAATTATATATATTTAATGCAATGGATGATGTTGTTTCCTTATTTAAATTTACTGTGTTGTGATACTTTACATGACGTCCTCCGCCCCAGAACGTTTCCGCCGTTCTTGGTTTTGGGGTGTGACAGATTGGTATCAGAGCATTGTTTATAGTGAATCGAGTATATCAACCCATAAAAGATATACTAAACTATAAACCCATTTGGGATTAAACTCTGACCAAGAGTCTATACTTTAAATATTAAATTATTTAATTAAGTATACTAGTCTGCATTCATACTAAAATCAATGTCACAATGACAAGAACAAAAGTATTACGATTGTTAAATATCACAAGTGAGCTCGGGGATGTATGGTCTGTCCTGGGAATGGCATAGCCTGATCAACTATGCAGGTCCTAGGAGTGATTAGCATATGCCCTAGAATGGTTGTGATAGGTTAACAAGTCTAAAAACTTACCAACAATACCACAAGAAGATCAGTAGAACTTAAACATAAAATGCTATAGGTGTATTTTGTACTACTAGTTACACGTATACTATATTCTTATACCTCTCTTCTCGCGTAGATCTAATGGCTAGATTCCATCATGGTGACCCGTACTTCCCAAATAAAGGCAATGCCGGTTGGATCGATGAAGAGCCCGATGATGAGCATCCAATCCCTTTGGATGATCACCTCGCAGAAGGCTTTTCTGATGGATCCTACTCCGAGCCTGAAGTCAACAACCTACCGCTCGTAGGTCAAGCCCGAACAACAATCCTCGACCAGCTTTTCCAGGTCCTACTCCCTTGTGAGTAAACCACTTGAATCGCTGGAGTGATGAACAGGGTCAACCCTTACCATACTTTGGGGACCGAAGCTTTCACAACGTCAGCGATGGTGGCTCCGCTGATCGAGCTCTGCCTGTCATTTTCCGCATAATAGCTCGTAATGTCAAGCAAGGTCGAGCAGCCATCGACCGGGTTATGGAGATTGATGCCGACTTAGGTGTCAACACAGTCTGCATTCTCCGTCTTGAAGAAGACATGGAACGGACCCGGAGAACAAATGAAACCCTGCAGCAGCAGTTGGCTGCCCCACGAGCTGCAATCTTGGAACTTCGAGCTCGTCAGAAGACTCAGGATCGACACCTTCAAGAGGTTTCCGTAAAGTGTCCGACCTCAGGGCTCGCCCGGGGTTTTCCCATCGCCGTTAGACGATGCTAGTGCATCTTTTTCTGTTGATTAAAGAATAGCCTTTAATATTTGTGCTCTAAGTAGCACTTGTCTGTAAAATATTTCTAACTTTCAGTACTTAAATTTGAAATCTAAGAACTGTCAAACTTTTCTATATGGTATGATGTAAGACTTACTGTTAGGTCGATTTTCCCTGAACTTATTACATCAGTAATACCAGTATTATTGAGATCTATCTATCTGTGGGAAAAATCTATACACTTGTGCTTTCCTACTAATATTTCTTATTGTGGTTTCAAACACTCTTTCAACTGTTGGACTATGGGTAGTTAGTCCATGTGTCACTCTCTCGTGGCTTACAAATTGATTCTTACCATTTTTCTTATCTTTATAAACTTATAGCTGAAAGATGCCTCCTCGCAAATCTCCTAGGAATAATCCTGCACCACCACTTCCTCCGCCTCCGGTCATCGATACTGTAGCCCTGAATGCTGCCGTAGCTGCAGCAGTGGCAACTGCCATGGCTTAGTATCACTCTTCTGATGCCAGCAGAGGTGGAACCCCTGTGGAATCAGCCCCGGTTGAAACCCCTGTGCGCTCGAGAGAGTGCTCATACAAGGATTTCACAAATTGCAAACCGAAGCCTTTTTACGGCACCGGCGGAGTCATTGCCCTCTCGCAATGGCTCGAGAAGACTGAATCAGTCTTCGAAATCTGTTCATGACCTGCGGCGAGTAAAGTCAAGTACGCCGCATGCACCTTTGATGGAAAGGCCCTGACATGGTGGAACGGCCATGTCAAGGCACTAACTCTCGTCGTAGCCAACGACATAGGCTGGGAAACAATGAAAGACCTCATGTCTGAGGAATACTGCCCGAGGGGCAAAATCCAGAAACTGGAGCAGGAACTTTGGAACCTGACGATGAAGGGCACCAACATGGTCGCTTATACTGCCCGATTCAGCGAGCTGGTGGCCCTCTGCCCCAATATGGTTCCCACCAAGGGGAAGAAGATCGAGAGGTACATATGGGGGCTAGTGCCTCCGTATCAGGGGAATGTTCTAGCATCAAACCCCGCTACCTTCGACAGTGCCAAACGATTGGCACAACGACTCATTGACCATGGAGTCAAAACCCCTGCAATCACAACCACCCTAGCCATCCCGGAACCCTCCAAACCCGCTGATACTAAGCGGAAATTCTAGGATGAAAAGAAAAAGCAACAGGCTGCCAAAAAGCAGCAAATTGTGGCAATACATGCCGCAATAACCCCTGCTGCTGCTACTAACGCTCCGGTGAGTCGGTATGCTGGAAGTTCGCCCAAGGGCAACAAATGCAACTACCACCACAACGGCCCCTGCCGTGAAATGCAGTGCTCTAACTGCAACAGGAAAGGACACACCGTCCGATTCTGTAAGTTCCCGGCACAACCTATCACCCAAGTCCCTGGCTCTGGCGCGAGCCCAACATGCTATGGATGTGGCGAAGCAGGCCACTTTAAGAGGGACTGCCCCAAGGCGAGGAATGCTGGAGGAGCAGGGAGGGTACTAGCTATAGGCCACGGGGAAGCAGTTGCTGACCTGACAGTGGTGACTGGTACGTTCCTCCTCGATAAGTCCTATACATGCATTCTGTTCGATAGTGGAGCGGAGCGAAGCTTCGTAAACCATAAATTTGCTCGCATGCTTAATCAACCACCGCACGCACTCAAAGAACTATTCACAGTAGAAATGGCTAATGGAAAAACTGAATGTACGAGTAGCATATACTTAGGTTGTACCCTGACTCTAGATAACCACTCATTCCCAATCGATCTCATGCCAGTCTCAATAAAAAGTTTCGACGTTATCGTTGGCATGGATTGTTTAAGCCTTCATCGTGCCGACATCATGTGCTACGAGAAAGCAGTCTGTCTAAACCTTCCGTCTAACGAAACTCTTATAGTCTACGGCGACAAACCCAGTGCAAGTCTTCGCATCATATCAAGTATTCAAGCACATAAATATCTGCGTAAGGAATACCATGCATTCCTTGCTCACGTCGTCGACACGAGCCTCGAAACGAAAGAACTAAAGAACATCCCTGTAGTGAGCGACTTCCCCGACATTTTCCCAGAAGAACTACCCGGGTTACCTCCGCAACGATAGGTCGAGTTCAGAATCGACTTAGTCCCAGGAGCTATCCCAGTATCCAAGTCGCCCTACCGCTTAGCACCAGCTGAGATGCAGGAACTCTCTGGTCAACTTAACGAACTGCTCAACAAGGGCTTTATAAGGCCGAGTTTCTCACCTTGGGGATCACCGGTCTTGTTCGTTAAGAAGAAAGACGGATCATTCCGTATGTGTATTGACTACAGAGAACTCAACAAACTGACGGTCAAGAATCGTTACCCTCTGCCTCGCATAGATGATCTATTCGACCAACTGCAAGGGGCAAACTATTTTTCTAAAATTGATCTGAGATCCGGATATCACCAGTTACGAGTGCTAGAGGAGGATGTGCCGAAGACAGCCTTCCGAACTCGTTACGGACATTACGAGTTTGTGGTGATGCCATTCAGATTGACCAATGCGCCCGCAGTCTTCATGGATCTGATGAATAGAGTATGCCAACCTTACTTGGATCAGTTTTTCATCGTTTTCATTGACGACATCCTGATCTACTCCCGAAGTAAGAAAGAGCATGGCGATCACCTGCGACAAGTTCTAGAGACATTACGAAAAGAGAAGCTTTATGCGAAGTTCACGAAATGTGAATTTTGGATCTGGAGAGTCGAATTCTTAGGACATGTGGTAAGCGAAGAGGGAATCCACGTGGACCCATCCAAAATTAAAGCCATTGAGAACTGGTCAGCACCTAGGACGCCTACAGAAATTCGTCAATTTCTAGGTCTCGCTGGCTACTACCGCAGATTCATTCAGAACTTCTCTCGAATAGCGAAACCTCTTACAACCCTAACCCAGAAAGGCGTGGCCTTTGACTGGGAAGAGAAACAAGAAAGAGCGTTCCAAACGCTCAAACGAGCCTTGTGCACCGCACCAATACTATCCCTTCCCGAAGGAATAGAAGACTTCGTAGTCTATTGCGATGCATCGAATCAAGGGCTCGGATGTGTCCTGATGCAACGAGGTAAGGTCATCGCCTACGCCTCAAGACAGTTGAAGACACACGAGGTTAACTACACGACCCACGATCTTGAACTAGGAGCAGTGGTGTTTGCTCTGAAGATCTGGAGACATTACTTGTATGGAACGAAGAGCACTATCTTTACCGACCACAAGAGTTTACAACACATTTACGATCAAAAGGATCTCAACATGAGACAACGACGGTGGGTCGAGCTACTCAGTGATTACGAATGTGATATTCGTTATCATCCGGGTAAAGCCAACGTAGTAGCGGACGCCCTAAGTCAGAAGGAATATTCTGGTCGCAAAGTCAAGTCATTTTCAATAACCATCCATTCACACTTGTCTAAGCAAATTCAGGAGACTCAACTTGAAGCCATGAAACCTGAAAATGTGATGAATGAATCCATTAGAGGAATGGACAAGAATTTAGAAGCCAAGGGTGACGGGGCCTTATATTTCATGAACCGAATCTGGACACCGAAACACGGTGGTTTCCGAGACTTGGTCATGACCGAGGCGCACAACACTCGGTATTCCGTCCACCCAGGTTCAGATAAGATGTATCTGGGTCTTAAAAAGCTATATTGGTGGCCTAATATGAAAGCAGAGATTGCTACCTTCGTGAGTAAATGCCTTACTTGCGCAAAGGTTAAGGTCGAGTACCAGAAGCCCTCTGGTTTATTGCAACAACCAAAGATCCCAGAATGGAAGTGGGAGCGGATCACTATGGATTTCATAACCAAGTTGCCCAAGACAGAGGGTGGACTTGACACCATATGGGTCATCGTTGATAGATTGACCAAGTCTGCACACTTCCTGCCTATCAATGAAACTGACAAGATGGAGAAACTTACGAGAACATACATTAGGGAAATCGTACGGCTACATGGTGTACCTATGTCCATTATCTCCGATAGAGATAGTAGGTTCACCTCAAGATTTTGGCAATCACTACAACATTCCCTAGGAACAAGGCTGGACATGAGCACAGCCTACCATCCTCAGACCGGCGGACAAAGTGAGACGACCATCCAAACTCTGGAAGATATGTTGCGAGCCTGCGTGATTGACTTTGGGAAGGCATGGGATACTCATTTACCCCTTGTCAAGTTTTCCTATAATAACAGTTATCACACGAGCATCAAGGCTGCTCCATTTGAAGCTCTCTACGGCCGAAAGTGCAGATCCCCTCTGTGCTGGGCTGAGGTGGGTGATACCCAATTAGCCAGGGGGCAAACTTCCGACAGTACTCTCACCGGTCCGGAGATCATTCGGGAAACGACAGAGAAAATCGTTCAGATCCGTGAACGATTGAAAGCCTCTAGAGACTGACAGAAGAGCTACGCTGATAAACGAAGGAAACCTTTGGAATTTCAGGTGGGAGACCGAGTCCTTCTCAAAGTCTCACCTTGGAAGGGCTTGATACGTTTCGGCAAGCGTGGGAAGCTTAATCCGAGGTACATAGGGCCTTTCGAGATTCTTGCAAGAGTCGGCCCCGTAGCTTACAAACTCGAACTACCAGACGCACTTCGTAACGTACATTCTACATTCCACGTATCTAACTTGAAAAAGTGTCTATCCGATGAGACTCTTGTAATCCCTCTCGACGAGATCGAGATCAACGAGAGCCTCAACTTCGTGGAAGAACCTGTAGAGATCATGGACCGTGAGGTCAAGCAGACAAAGCAAAGCCGTATCCCTATCGTGAAGGTTCGCTGGAATGCCAAGCGAGGACCGGATTTCACTTGGGAACGTGAGGATCAGATGAAACTGAAATACCCTCACCTTTTTCTTAGTTGTTTGTAATTTCTTACTTGCTTAAATTCTAATTTCGGGACGAAATTCCTTCTAACGGGGGGATGATGTGACAACCCGATATTTCGAGTCAATGTAATGTAAAACCAATCAAATCTAGGTCAAAATATAACCTTCCTAAAATCTTATTTGGGTTCAATAAAGTAGTAGGAATCGTGTCAAGGTTTTCGTACATAAAAATAACGTCCAAATCTGACTTCGGATGAGGAAGTTATGAATTTTTGAAGAAATTCCTCAATCACATCATTTTAATAAATAAATAATAAAAATAATTTCGGAATTTGCTAACGGAGTCTAAACGAAAGTAGTATATCTTGGTCTCACCTTCGCGTGGATATAAAGAACGTCAAAAACGGAGTTCGTATGAAGGAGATATGAATTTTAGAAGTTTATTTAAAATAAATATAAATTTAATTATAAACACCCGGTATTATCCGAAGGGGAGTCATCAGATAGGACCGGAGTACGCCCTGTGTACCTTCGTATGCCCCGCATACTCAGATCAAGGGCCTCGGATCGTCCACGTCGCCCTATGCGAAGCTTCCGACCCGCCCGTCTGAGCCGCCCGTCCGACCCGCCGCCCCGTCCGACCCGCCCTCCCATCCGAAGTGCGTAAGCATTGACGTCCCAGTACGCGCTGCATACCCTCGTACGCCCAGCGTACCGAGGCGGTTCAGCACCCCTATAAAAGGGATGCGAGGCTTTCCGGAAATTTTGCTCACTTCTCTCTTTTCTCTCACGATCTTGCCTCGATTTCCGTGCCTGTTCAAACCCGAAGCTCAAGTCTTTTTGCTAAAGTCCCGAGGGTCGATTTTACTCCCGAGATTCCCGAGAATCCTGAGAAAAATCCGTTTCCCGAGACGAAACTCTGTCCGGTTTTCCATCTCGCTTTCTTCAATCAATCAAGTGAGTTCATACCCCTTAATTTACCTTTTAAATGTTCTATAAATTCTTTTATATGCTTTCAAGGGGGGATACAAGTTAAATACTTATAGTTATTGCTTCAATCACATGTGATTAATAACTAGGGAAACCAGTGATTTTATCACTGTTCAAACTGTCTATCGAACTGTTTTTCTTCAAAATGTTTTACAAACCCATTTACTTTTCAAACTTATATTACAACTGTGATTCAAACAAATGTTCCTTATACTTAAACTGTTTTAATCAAACCTATGCCTTCAAATTGTTTTATAGATTGACATCAAGTCGATCTTTGTTTAAAATAATACTTATGTTTCAAATGTCTTATAAAAACTTATTTATGCTTTTATAATATAAATTGCATGCCCATATATGTATAGATGTATAAATAATGTTTAAAGGGCTTAGGAAGGCCATCCACCCTATTTCATTTTTCTCGATTTGGATGTGGTCTGGTGGGATTTCGAGTGACCATCCAAAGGTCGTTTCAATATTAATTATATATCCAATATGCATATATAGACATAAAAGTACTTCCATATTCATACGTACTAGCCACATCATTAGTGAGTTACCATCGGGGTAACACAAGATCATACTATTACATCTGTTAGATCAATGAGTCAGTTCATTCATGAGTCTATACATTACATTACTATGAGAACATATACAACTATACTAGAACGAGGAACATTACCCTCACATTAATACGTTAACAATTGTGATCCACTGTATCGGAGCATGCCTTAAATGTCATGGCCCGAGTTGTAGCCAGAATTCTGTTGGAGGGAGAGAGTTGAGTTTGCGTATAGATCTATACTGGATTGACTATCCTACACCTTGTTGCTAGCTACAGTCGGACTTGTAGGTCTGCGGGTGCCAAACGTCATTCCGTTATTACGACTGTCCTTCATGTCGTTGTTATCAGTCGATAGTATGGTGCAATTATCACATTATACCTTAATATAAATCCGGTTTAAGGTAGTTAGTACACCAGTAGTTACTATAAAACTAAACTACAGTACTACAATGAATTACTCATTACATATTTTTAGTGATAACCTCACTTGAACTTTAATATACAAACTATATTTTGTTAAAAGATAGTTGCACTTGGGAAATTACACACTTTTACAACAAACGAACATACAAAACAGTTAAAGCCTTGGTAGAAGGCTACTTTATTAGAAAATATAGGTTTTTCTGAGAGATTCAAACTTTTACAAACACTTACATACATTTCACGAACTTATACTTGAGACATGTTCAAACGTTTTTGATAACAGAAACCGACATTAAAATACTTATGAACTCACCAGCTTAATAACTTGTCTCAAGTATAACGTTTTTGATAAACTCTTTCAAAATAACTTGTATTCTCAGGTCATCAGTAGGCAGGTGCCGATGCCAGCTTTTGAGATGATGGAGCGCATTCAAGACTCATCATATTATTATTTTGATTTACGTTATATTTTTGGTGTCTAAAACTGTACAGAACACGCTTGTATTAAAATTATATATATTTAATGCAATGGATGATGTTGTTTGCTTATTTACATTTACTGTGTTGTGATACTTTACATGACGTCCTCCACCCTAGAACGTTTCCGCCGTTCTTGGTTTTGGGGTGTGACATGTTCTTAGGCCATAAACTCCTTATCCTTGGCCTTCTTGGATGATTTTCAAGCCATATAAACATGCAATGATTTTTAGAACAAGCTAGGATGAGAGAACTTACGATTTGGAGCGGAAACTTGTGGTTTTTTGAGAAAATCGGCCTTAAGGAGAGAGAGTAGAGAGAGAGACTGTCTAGGGTGGTAAAAGGTCCAAAAGAATGTCCACTCACCCTTATATAGGTCTTGAGTGTTGTACCCGGTATACTACTACCCGATACTTATGTTAAACGAGGTTTAAAGTTTTACCCGATTAAACGGTCATAACCCGGTGTTGGGTTAAAGATTCGTTTGAAGATTGCGTCATTGGGCTCGAATGTTAGTCCATTTATTTTGTACTCTGGTTTGGGCCTGTCCAACCGAGAGCCTGTTAGGTTTATTATATAAGTATATGCTTGCATGCATAATTAGGAAAATAACCTAGATTACAAGATAGAGAATTACGATAGCTTTGATTTTCTTTATCGTTCTTGTAAACCTTCTAACCCTCTACAGTTGATGTTCTTGATCGAGCTCTTCTGAGGGTTATTTTATAGTCATTCGACACGTTTGATTCATTCTTGACTTGTTCTTTATTTTCGTGTTCTTGCTGTTTGATATTTATTTACCTGTTTAAGATCTAATCGATCTTCAAGATTAAGTTTTAATCTCATCAATTGGTATCAGAGCAGGAGGCTGTGTAATCGATACACATCTTTTCTGTGAAAAGGTTTCAATTAGGGTTTTTCCGCAATTACTGATATTTATTGAGCCGTCATCTCATTATTGACGTATCTTGATATTTATTGTTTTGCCCTAATCTGATTTATTACAAGTCTGATCTTTGAACAGGTTTTT
This sequence comes from Lactuca serriola, assembly GCF_051521515.1. Taxonomy (NCBI): domain Eukaryota; kingdom Viridiplantae; phylum Streptophyta; class Magnoliopsida; order Asterales; family Asteraceae; genus Lactuca; species Lactuca serriola. The sequence goes on along the minus strand of NC_136416.1, from coordinate 129,545,747 downwards.
CGATCATAATGGACGAGTCACAATCAAATCCCATCAATATTTCCAACAGCATCGGTTCAACCACGAAGATTCCAATCCTATATACCCATGATTATGAAGTTTGGGCGCATCACTTCGAAGACTACGTTATAGGATCTGAGGATAATGGATACCTCATATGGGAAGCAATCATTAATGGACCTTTTTCTCATTCTGCAACGTCAAGGATTATTAAAACTCAAAAGGAGTATAATGATCTGCTGAAGTATGTCAAAGATATTGCGCAAGATGAAAAGGATAAATTCCAGTGTAATATCAAGGCGTTAAGATTGATAAGATTCGCCCTTCAGTCCGACACCTTCAGGTTGGTCAGCTCATACACGACGGCAAAGGAAGTTTGGGATAGACTTCGCGAACTGTACTCTATAGACGAGGATCTTGAACATTCTATCCAAACCTTGCTCTTATTTGAGTTTGGAGAATTCAGGCAAGGAGCCGAAGAAACTGTGACCCAGACGTTCGATCGCTTCAATCATCTTCTCAGCAGGATGATCAAACATGACATCGAAAGGAAGCTTATCGAGCAGAAAGTTACGTTCTTAAATGGTCTAAGGTCAGAATGGAGAGCAGTGGTGTCAATAGTTAAAGCCCATGAGCAGTTTAAATCATACTCTTTGGCGAAACTGGTGGGTATTCTCAAGTCTCAGGAGAAGATTGTGCTGCAGGAAAAGAATGTTGTTTCAAGCCTAGGTTCGCTGGCCCTCCTGTCAAAAAGTAAAGCTATGATGAAGGATGAAGACCTCAACTTGGAGGAGTATGACCTCACGTCTGAGGATTATGCTATGATGGTGTCTAACCCCAAGAGGTTCATTAAGAAGAGATTCCCCAGCAACAAAAACCAAAACTGGCAGGGGAGTTATAGTTCAGAAAAGGTTAATAATGAACCGAAGGTTGAAGAGCCCAAGAAGGAACCGAAAGCAGATGGTGATTCTGGAGTAAGCTGTTACTACTGTGGAGGGAAAAATCACTATGCTAAGGATTGTGTCCTCAAAAAGATGGCTGAAAAAGATGAGGATAAGGATGAGGAAGCTTTGCTACAGAAAAAGCTTGATGAGATGAGGAAGAAGAAATCTACCGCTAACCCTTCCATGAATGCTCTTATTGTGCAGGGTTCGGTTGCTGATGACGAGTTTGGTGGAGTGGATGTTTGGTCAACCGACTCTAAAGACGATGAAGTGAGGAAGCCTTCTCATGGAAAGGCTTGCGTGGCAAAGGAGGAGAGCAGTGGAGGAAGGTGCTTCATGGTGTCCGATGTATCTCAGATGAGGGGATACAACACTGATGGTGGAAGCAATGAACCGAAGGAGCAGCAGGATATGTGCTTTACGGCCAAAGCGCTCAGCGTGCAGTTCAACGTGCTCGATGAACTGATCAAGAAGGTACAATCGGTTTTCGTTTCATTTAAAGTACCACAATCCTCATATGAGAAAGAACTAAAAAATGTTAATACAAGAATTTCTCATCTAGATAGTAGTTTAACTCAAACTCGAGTCACCAATTCTAACCTAACTAATCAATTAAGCAGGGTGTCTTCGAAGAGTGAGGAGCGGCGCATGTGGATCGAGTTGAAGGAGTCTGAATTAGTTAAAATAAAAGACGAAAACATTTATTTACAAAGAGACAATTTAAAGTTGTTAAAACAGCGGAATGTTTTTTGTTTAATTGCAAAACGTCTTTATTCTAATATTAATCAGCTTCACTTGGAATGTGAAATAGGCCAAAAGATCCATCGCATGATTTTGCCCTTCCTTGAGTTTAAGGAGGATGAAATCGATGCTGAAGCTTATAATTGTGAGAGTGTGATATCATCTGATGACATTAATCCGACCTACATGTATGGACTGGACAAAATAGAATCTTTCATTAAATCCAAGGACCACAAGGACATGCATAAAAACCTTTTGGATGAAAATGATAGACTTAAACTGAGAACCAAAACCATACAAAAATTTGACTCTTTAAACGCCAACTTGAGCTCAGAAAACAAAATTGATGTTGAAAATGCATCTGAGCTTAATGAGGACGACAACATGAGTGAAATTTCTGTAGAGGACACGGTTGATTGCTCAGAATTTGTAAAAAACGAACCTGAAAACCACAAGAATCTAATTTCTGAAAATTCAGTGGAGTTCGCTCGATTGTCCCAACAAAAGTCCCCGATCTTAGCAGAGAAAGCGGTTGTATATCAAAAGGTCAGTACCACTCCAAATCAAGTGTACAAGGTCACTGGAGTAACCGAACATCAGACCGCTGAACTCACAGCTATTGTAAACAAAGACAATGCTGATGGCTGTGATGAGTACTTCTGGTCAGCTCCAATAGATAATGCAAACGAAACGGTAGGCTTATCAGAAAGAACCTCATGGATGAGTAAAGGTAGATACATACCAGAACCCTTGAATAAGCCAGATAATTTTGATGAGCCAAGTACTAGTGGTACGAAAGACATTCCTCAAGAGAATGGAAGTTCGGCAAAAGAAGACATTCCCTCTAGTTCCTCAGTTCAAAGTGAAACTCCTACAGTTCAAAGTGAACCAGCCAAGGAGAAACTGAAAATGGAAGCCAATATTCATCATCAACTGAAGCAGATGAGGAATAAGAAACGTGAAAGGAACCAGAGATACAGGAAGAATCTCTCTGAAAGGAAACAATTATGGCAATCCCAAAATGCATATTTCTCACATCAAGACAAGAATCTAAAGTTTGAGAACAATCCTGTCAAAAAGCATGAAAGCCACAACAACCGAAAGCCAAGTTTCGGTTCAGAAGAGAATACCAACCGAAAGCAAAGGCTCAGTTCTGAGAATGACTCCAACCGAAAGCATAGGTTCGGTTCAGAGAACTGCTCCAACTAAAAGCAAAGGTTCGTTTCAGAAGTCAAAAGAGATCAAAACTCCAAGGTCAGTTCCACCAATGATCAAAAGCAAAAGGGTCACCTAGAGTCTCCAGCCAAGAAGTCATCTCAATCTAAGCCCACTCCTTCTCATTCATCTAATTCTTCTAATTCTTCCAATTCATCTCTATCTTGCTCTAAAGCTCATTCTGTTCGTTCTCAAAAATCTCATTCGTCAGCTGAACAAAAAGGCAAACAGAAGGTTAATGCATCCAATCCAGAGTCTAAACCGAACGCACCTAATCCTAATAAAATAAAAGTCTTTACCATCAAAAAGAAAGATGAAACAACACTTATAAAACGAACATATCTTGTTGACATCTCTCTTACTATTCCTGTTCCTATGAAAAGCTCATGTGGACCCAAGAAACTTTGGGTTCCTAAATCTGCTTAATTTTTCCAGGTTATAAGTGACGAGCAGTTCGACGAAGAATGGTACATCGATAGTGGCTGCTCGCGTCACATGACAGGAAGGAAAGAAGAGCTCAGGGAATACAGGTCTCTTTCAAACGGTGGCAACGTCAAGTTCGGAAACAACTCTTTCGGCACCATAAAGGGATACGGAATGATAACTAATGGTGATTTTACTATAAGGAAGGTGGCTTATATGGAAGGACTACAACACAACCTCATCAGTGTATCCCGGCTTGTTGGAGGTACAGGTCTCAAAGTCTCATTCGACGATGAAGGTTCTGAAATTATTAAGAAGAAGACGAAGAAAGTAATTCTCAAATCGGAGCGTAAGGGTGAAATGTTTCCTCTAAACCTTAAACCTATCAAAGGAAACCCAACTATATGCTTGTTATCAAAAGCTCAATCTGACGAAAGCTGGTTGTGGCACCGAATACTCTCTCATCTCAACTTTAAAGATATCAACAAACTTGTCACTGGAGGTCATGTTCGAGGCCTTCCATTGCTCAAGTTCGACAGAGATCATTTGTGTGATGCATGCGAAATGGGGAAGCAGAGTCGTCAAAGTCATCCATCTATAATTAACACAAAAGTTGTTGAACCACTCGAATTACTTCATATTGCTTTGTGTGGTCCATCATATATCGAAAGCATCGGTGGTAGCAAGTATATTCTTGTTATTGTTGATGACTTTTCACGATTTACATGGGTGTTCTTTCTAAAGCTCAAATCTGAAGCGACTCATAAGCTGAAAGTGTTCATCAAGCAGATTGAAGTACAGCTCAAGAAGGTCGTTCGCAACATCAGAAGCGACAATGGTCTGGAATTCAAGAACAGGGAATTTGAAGAATTTCTAGCAGAAAAGGGAATAAGTCACAACTTCTCAGCTCCCTACACACCTCAACAGAATGGAATTGTCGAAAGACGAAACCGATCTTTGTGTGAAGCTGCACGAACTATGCTAAGTTTCGCTTCCTTACCTCTTTACTTTTGGGCTGATGCAATTTCTACTGCTTGTTTTACACAGAACAGGTCTTATCTCAACAAATGATTCATGCTCACACCATACGAGATTCTCAACAACAGAAAGCCCAATGTGAAATTTTTCCATGTGTTCGGCTCACGGTGTTTCATCTTTAACTCTAAAGAACACCGCAACAAGTTCGATGTCAAAGCCGACGAGGGAATCTTTCTGGGTTACTCTTTCACTTCCAAAGCATACAGATTCCTAAACAAGCGTTCGAGAAAAATCGAAGAGACCTATTACGTGACTTTTGACGATAGCTATGTCAAAAAGGTACAGGCCAAAGAAGACACAGCTGGGGAAATCTTTCCTCAAACTGGCCAAGTCACAGTCTCGATCGCTAATCTATACGAGAAATTTATGGAGCTCTTTGACAAACCAGAGAAAGCCACTCTCTCAGAAGCAAGCGCAGCAGACAACAAGGTAAACCATATGAAGCAAATTGTCGAAGAAGCTGCCAGGAGAATGAATGAAGGAGGATCGAATTCTGATGAACCTCCATCCAACGTTGCTTCAGTCGAGGGGGAGCCAAGCTTACATGTTGAGGGGGAGCCAAGCTCTACAACTGCTACCGAAAGTCCAACTGCAACCGAAAGTGCTTCTCCAACCGAAGGTGCATCAACGCCTGAAAGTCCAGCACCACAAGAAACCTCTGAACCTCAAGTTTCTCATAGCTCATCAATCGAGGGGGAGCATGGTGATATGTCACTTGACTACGAAAGCCAATCCGAGCCAGAAGAAATGATCAATGCTGAACTAGACCCAACCTTTGATCCAAACTATCCTCCTCTTACCAAATGGACCAGAGATCATCCTATCTCTCAGGTGGTTGGTGATGTCTCCGAAAAGGTTCTGACCCGATCACAACTGAAGGCAAAACAGACATCCTTATTTTCAAAGGTTGAGTTTTGTATGTTTAACTCATCCGTATCAAAAGTTGAACCAAAGACAGTTAATACTGCTCTCGATCACTCCGATTGGGTTTAAGTGATGCAAGACGAACTGAACGAATTTGAAAGGAACACAGTCTGGCGCCTCATTCCAACTCCTCCAGATGCCTCGGTTGTTGGTCTCAAATGGGTCTTTAGGAATAAAATGGACAAGGAAGGGAATGTAATAAGGAACAAAGCTCGTCTGGTAGTAAAGGGATATTGTCAGGAGGAAGGGATTGATTATGAAGAGACTTTCGCTCCCGTAGCTAGGCTGGAATCTGTTAGAATATTTCTTGCTTACGCTGCCCACAAAAACTTTGAAGTTTTCCAAATGGGCGTCAAGTGTGCATTTCTTAATGGAGAACTTGAAGAAACCGTGTATGTGGAGCAACCTCCTGGGTTCGTGAACGAAAAATATCCAAATCATTGCTACATTCTGGACAAAGCTGTGTATGGCCTCAAACAAGCTCCGAGAGCCTGGTATGAAACGCTAACTAAATTCTTAAAGATGTCTAAATTCAAACAAGGTTCGGTTGACCCAACCTTCTTTCGCAAAAAGGAAGGTAACCACCTTATGATAGTTCAAATTTATGTCGATGACATCATCTTTGGCTCTACGAATCCCAACCTAACAGCTGAATTCAGAAAGCTGATGGAGACTAAATTTGAAATGAGCTCAATGGGTCCTATTAACATTTTCCTTGGTTTAAATATCAGACAGGGATCCGAAGGCATCTTTATCAATCAGGAAGCTTACACGAAGACTCTCCTAGCAAAGTTTGGTATGATGGGAGAATCCAAAGTCAAAGTCCCAATGGCATTCGGCACCAAGCTAACTCCATCTCTAGACAAACCGGCTGTGGATATCACGCTCTATCATCAAATGATAGGCTCACTAATGTATCTGACTGCTAGCAGGCCTGACATCATGTTTTCTGTGTGTTATTGTGCTCGATTTCAGGCAAACCCACGCGAACCTCACATGCTTGCAGTGAAGAACATTTTACGCTATCTCAAGCGAACCACCTCCTTAGGACTATGGTATCCTTCCAACTCAGGCTTCTTCGTTCAAGCCTATTCAGATGCTGACCTTGGAGGATGTGGACTCGACAGAAAAAGCACCATTGGTGGCTGTCAATTCCTTGACGGGAAGTTGGTTAGCTGGCAATCCAAGAAACAAACGTGCGTGTCGTTGTCTACTGCCGAAGCAGAATACATAGCCGATGTATCCTGCACCTCTCAAGTGATTTGGATCCAGAGTCAACTTCGAGACTATGGACTCAATATGAAGAAGATCCCATTATATTGTAACTCTGAAAGTGCAATTAGGATCTGTCATAACCCAGTGCAACACTCTAAAACCAAACACATAGCACTGAGGTATCACTTCATCAAAGATCACGTGGAAGATGGAAACGTCGAAGTACACTTTGTCAGAACCACTGATCAACTGGCTGACGTCTTTACCAAAGCTCTTCCTGAAGCATCATTCAACAGAATACTACAAGGGCTAGGTATGATGGAATCAGAGTCAGTACCTCACACTACCTCTCAACCTCAAACGTAAGAAGCGAAATTGACCGAATGTTCAGGTTCAGTTAAATCATCTGACTCGCTCATCACCACAAAGGTAGTTTTCTTGATGTATATTTCTTGTACACAGTTGTTTATCTCATTGTTAATAGTATTTTCTGCTTCCATGTCTAAATTCCTTGGTTTTCTAAATTTTTTCAAAACCGAAACCTACCGAAGGTTCGGGTTCGGTTTCTCAAAATTTTCTCCGAAACCAACCGAACGCTCGGGTTCGGTTTCTCAAAATTTTCTTGAACCGAAACCAACCGAACACTCGGGTTCGGTTTTTCAAAATTTTCTTGAACCGAAACCAACCGAACGCTCGGGTTCGGTTTTTCAAATTTTTCTTGAACCGAAACCAACCGAACGCTCGGGTTCGGTTTTTCAAATTTTCCCAACCGAAACCAACCGAACGTTCGGGTTCGGTTTTTCAAAGTTTTCCAAAGTTTTTTTTTACTCTTTCCAAGTCTTATTTTCTTTGCTTACTTTTTATCTTTTAATTTTTTATCTTTTTATTTTTTTTTTATTATCTATTTCAAAAACTCCACAAATATTTTTCTCTTTTAATTTTATTTGTGCTCGTTCGTTTATGGGGATATCATTGTTGGATTACTTAAGTGTCCCTAGAAGCATGCTGCTGTATGTGTCCCAAGCCTCATAAGATTTTGAATAATAGCCTTCATGACCTGGTATAAACAAACCTTGTCTTCCCAATAAGGCTACCACATTTATTCTAATCGTGAGCTACCTCACTCTCTTCTCACATGAGTTAAGAGTTTTCTGCTTGGTCCTTCTTTTTGCAGCTGAGGTACTTTATTTTCTTACACCATCTCCATTACATTTCTCCTTTACATTCGTTTCATCAACGTAACCCTTGAGACTCTCAGAAATTACCACTAAGGTTTATGGTTACACAACAACTGTGTTTATGATCTTAGTTTCGTGCTACTACGAGCTGAGTGAAACCCAAAATTCAACACCAAATCTGAATTGACGGTGAACAATTAATTTGCTCAAGTTTTCACCAAAGAATTGACGGATGTACCCTCATGAAATCTCAAATTTTATTTTGTGTGATTCCTATGAAATTGTTAAACACCATAACATTTCTTCCCTTGGGATCCAGTTTTTAATTTTTTTTTTGTGATTTTCTATCTTCCAAGCCAATTTCAAATTAATTCCTACCTACTTGTTCAACAGACTACACCGGTCTCACAAGTACTTTGATACTTTCTTTCTTATTTCAAGATTAGAATTGTTGCATCAAAGCGAAAGCCACCCTGAAGTAGCCTAATTAAAAGAAGCCTTTCAACATTTATTAATAAGTGTTTGATCGTAATTCAACGGGAATCCACATTAACACTTTAAGGTCTCTCTTGACCTTGAAGGAAGAGATTCGTGCCCGGGGTCATTTGTTTCGTGTCATTATTGACATCAAATTTATTCCTACAAAGAGTTGCTTTATTTCTTTTGTTTTTACACTCTTAGCACGAAAATCCTTGATTTTCCAAAAATCTGGTTCTAATAATTTCAGGCTGATTTATTGCATTGGTGGTTAATTATTAAGACGTGATCAACAATCATCCACGTGGGCAATTTATTCAAAAGAAGCGATTCAAAAGATAGGACGAAGGGTTGCTGACTCAGGCGGGAAACAAAAGGATTGAATTTCAACCGGTGGTAAAAAAGGGGCGCGTGTGAATTTGAAACGCCCACTCTTTTACTGACATAATGGACGCGTGTGCGAATTTCAAGCGATTCCTCTCTGGCACTTAAAGGCGCGTGAGGATTTGAAACGGTTTGTTCTGAAACGACGCTTGTTGGGCGGCGTGTTCCTAGGAATCTGACACTCTCTCTCCTACGTGATCATCGCATGCCTTAACTGTCACGCATCTGTCATTCCGGGAAACCTTTTCGTATTTCCATAGAAGATTTGAACAGATTTTTCTCTCTCCTTACAATCACTATAAAAGGCAGTGTCCACTCCCATTTACCTCTTTACTGCATCCGGATTTCCAAGAGAGCAAAAATTTCCCTAAAGCTTTCCTGTTCATCTTCTTCTTCCTACCTTCAACAATGGCAGAATCATCATCCGTCCATGCCACCTCACACATCCTTCCCATTCGTCCTCAACAGTGCTTGGTGATTGACCTAACACCTCAGGCGTATGATTCTTACATGTTTCCGATCATCGAGTGCCTGAAGTACTCGCAAATCGCTCCAGCACTATCTCGGGTTGAGTTTGTGCCCATGGTGCTCGTATCGCAGGTGTATGCGACTGCTCATTACGATAAAGCAGTCGACAGGGTGTTCTTCAAGGTGTCTGATCACAAGACCTCGATTTCAAGGCAACGATTTGGTACACTGCTAGGGTTTGCTGCTGACCCTTCAAGAATCAATCCGGAGACGATTCCGGTGGGCCATCTTTACAATATGTTTTACAATATGGAGTATACGGAGGCACTCACCTCCGTCGCAAAGTTCAAGAAATCCTGCTTGCCGCCGCAGTGGAACAGCATGTTCACAGTCCTCTTCAAGGGCTTATCTGAACGGAGCTCAGGATCCGATGGTTCTAGTCGACTGTTCTTGTCGATTATGTATGGCGTCTACAACGGAGTCAATCTTGACTATGGGTTTGTTCTCTGGCAACAACTCATCCAGAGCCTCTCTTCTTCTTCACGACATTCTGAGGTGTCGTATGCCCGGATCTGGACTCTCATCACAAAGTGGGCAATGGATAAGTTCGACGTCCCCACTGCTGCTGGTGCATCGATGTCTTCGGTTGGTACTTTTCATACCACGAAGATCATCGTCTCCGATGCATCCAAGTTTTCTTTCATTGGCTCTATTCCGGAGACAATGTACGGCGATGTTCCTTCTGACAGCAGGATCATCAGGACGATTAAGGAGTTCAAACAGTCAGGACCGAGGGAACTCACACAGGAAATGCTCAGGTCCATCCATGATGCTGACAAACCTGTTCATAGGGGTAAAAAGGCGGATAAAGGGAAGCAAGTGACCAAAGCGGCTAAAGGTCCTTCTCCCAGGAAGAGGAAACCAACCAAACCTGCAACATCCCCGCAGCCGAAGAGAAGGAAGACTCAACCGAAGCGAAAGCTTCTCATCCCTTCCTCTTTGAGTGACTCAGAAGGCGAGAGTTCGGATTGGAACGGCTCTCAACGAGGCGAAACCCCTCCAAGAGGCAACACCCCACCCCGATCTCCTACCCCAGACATGGAAATCCATAATTCACCCATTCCTTCACCCACTCAAACAATCCCTACTTCCATTCCCACCATTACCCCCACTACCACTATTCCTCCAACATCTTTCCCTATACCACCACTCATTTTCACACCTGTAACCGAAACACCACCTGTAACCGAAACCCCACCCATAACCGAACCACCTCAAACCGACACCCAGCATACAACCGAACCTACCCACACTCAACCACCACCCGAAACTACCCCAACCAACACTCAACCTGAACCTACAAAAACCACCACACCCCCAGCTTCACCACCCCCACCATCTCCAGATCATGCCTCTGATGGAGATAACCCATTTCTTGGCGGTGAAAACATGACCTTCGATTCGGTTTACTTTAGTCCGTTTCAGGTTCAAATTGACGATGAGGACAATGCTCCAGTAACAAAGAAGCATCTAAAGGAGCTAAACGAGAAGGTTGACTTACTTCTTGCGTCATCTACCAACTCTCATTCCTCTCTATCTGAATCCGCACTTCAGAAGATTGTTGATGCCTTCTCCAGGGCTCAGCATGATTCAGTAGCTTCAGCCACAGCCGCCATAGACGCCTCCACAAAAGCCTGTGAGGCGGTGACCGCAAAAGTCGATAAACTATTCTCAGACGCCTCTTCCCTGTTGCAGTCCTTACAGGAGAGCGCTGATGCCACCAAGACAACTTTGGAACCAATCGTTCAGCAATTGGCAAAGTTCGTCTCAACGGAGTTACAGTCATTCGCTAACCTTTGCCAATCCATTAGCGATGACAACTCGGCCCTTCGTGCCTCCATTGATGAGCGCCTCGCTAAGCTTCAAGAGGATCTCGCAGCTGAAAACTCATTAATGGACGTTCTGGCAAGCAAAACCACCGCCCTCAAGGTCAAGAGCACTCAGCTTTCAAACTCACAGCAACAGCTTGAAGCTCTTCGATCCGAACGGGAGGTCATAAAAACATGTGTTTCGGATGTACACGCTGCCCTATCTAACATCCTAGAAGCACACGATCCGATTCTCAATCATTCGGTGAGGCGAACCCTTGCTGAAAAACTTTCTCCCGCCATGGACCTTCTCAGCAAAATCGAAGGCTTACCTAGTTTCGTGTCCAATCCGAAACAAGGGGGAGAAGGGAAGAACTTCGGATCGAAACCACCTCCTTCCTCCAAAGCTACTCACACAACCGAACCACCTCCGACTGGTCAAACTTCGGGTTCGGGTGTGAAGGATAAAGGGAAGAACATAGCTGAGGAAGAAGATGAAGATGAAGATAAAGAAACCATTGCGGACATGTTGAAACGTAAAAACAGTCGCAATGTTGATGATGATATCAATCGTGTGGCGCGAGAGGATGAAGAAGCCGAACGCAAGAAGAAAGAAGCCCACGATCTCCTTGAGAGTAGGAAGACTCTCTTCCCTGCCTGGACTCGGGAGCGAATGATTAAGGAGGCCATAGATACTCCTAGCATCCTATGGCTCGAGCTGGTGATCTCCTTCGACTGCTATAACTCTGTCGATTCGCAGTTCGACATGCCGTTGACTCGAAAGGCGTTTATCTTCCATGCCTTCTCCAATATTTTTGAAGTCCCTCATCCGAACCCTGAGGTTGATAGGGAGCTGATCGAATTCTATCTGAAGGCTGCTCTTCCTCAGTATCAAACATGGAGCGCCCAGAAGATAGTGAATGTTCGGGTATTGAAGCCTTATACCGAAGGAAGATTCATCAATGTTCGGTTCAAGGTGATTCGAGGGTCTGCAAGAACTGAACATCTTATATCCCTGGCAGATCTACCGAACCTAAATCCTCATGATTGGATCGTTTTGCATAACAGCCTCTTGACGAATGAAGCTGAATATGGTCCGATTATAGACCATCTCAAAAGGATGTTAGTCTGTTACATCATGGAGGTAGCCCTAATGGATCAGGAGGTAGCCACTGTATTCAAGAAGAAACCGAAGATAGCTCCTGTGGGATCGGCCAGTGATCTCAATCAAATGAAAATGGGCAAGATCGACCCGAGACGCAATTCGGTCATGTTCACTAGAGCAGAAGGACAGAAATGTCTCTTTGCTTTAGCTGACAAACATCTTTACACCACTGCTTGTCTAGAGCACGTGTTGTCGATCATCCGAAGGTGTAAAGAGAATGCAGCGGATGATGTTAAATACTTCAACGATATGATCCAATGGTACATCAGGTTTAGACAGACGATACTGGCTCTTATCTCGCGTCTGTTTAATACCGTGAAGAAGAAAGTACCTGCCACCGCTGCTGGCCCAAGTAACAAGTGAAGATCTCGCTCCAATTGACGCAAAGGAGGAGATTGTTGGGCTAAAGATTCGTTTGAAGATTGCGTCATTGGGCTCGAATGTTAGTCCATTTATTTTGTACTCCGGTTTGGGCCTGTCCAACTGAGAGCCTGTTAGGTTTATTATATAAGTATATGCTTGCATGCATAATTAGGAAAATAACCTAGATTACAAGATAGAGAATTACGATAGCTTTGATTTTCTTTATCGTTCTTGTAAACCTTCTAACCCTCTACAGTTGATGTTCTTGATCGAGCTCTTCTGAGGGTTATTTTATAGTCATTCGACACGTTTGATTCATTCTTGACTTGTTCTTTATTTTCGTGTTCTTGCTGTTTGATATTTATTTACCTGTTTAAGATCTAATCGATCTTCAAGATTAAGTTTTAATCTCATCACCCGGCTTGCGTTGTAAACTCGATTTTTTCCAAACAAAATGAAAGATATTACACGTGTTTTATTTATTTCAATAAATATGAATATAAAATAAAACATTATTTTATTTGTTTAACCCCAAAAATTTATTGGAATAATAATAATTATTATTATTATTTTATTAGCGGAAAGTGGGTTACAACGATGGAATAAATTTCAGGTTGTCACATCATCCCCCCATTAGAGGAAATTTCGTCCCGCAATTTAGAATTTATGTAGCTGAATTATTACAATACAACTAAGCAAAGAGATGGGGATACTTGAGTTTCATTTGATCCTCGCGCTCCCAAGTGAACTCTGGTCCTCGTTTGGCGTTCCAGCGAACTTTCACAATTGGGATGCGGCTTTGTTTCGTTCGTTTGACTTCTCGGTCCATAATCTTGATAGGCTCTTCCACAAAGTTGAGGCCCTCGTTGACCTCGATCTCGTCGAGTGGGATTACGAGAGTCTCGTCGGATAGGCATTTCTTCAGGTTTGAGACATGGAAGGTAGGATGTATGTTACTAAGCTCGCGGGGTAGGTTGAGTTTGTAAGCTATGGAGCCGATTCTTGCGAGAATCTCGAAAGGGCCTATGTACCTTGGATTCAGCTTTCCACGCTTTCCAAAGCGTATTGTGCCCTTCCAGGGTGAGACTTTCAAAAGGACTCGGTCTTCCACCTGGAATTCCAAAAGTTTTCTTCGTTTGTCTGTGTAGCTCTTCTGTCGATCCCTAGCAGCTTTTAATCGTTCGTGAATCTGCACAATCTTCTCGGTCATTTCTCTAATGATCTTCGGACCCATGAGAGCGTTGTCAGGAACTCGTCCCTTAGCTAATTGAGTGTCACCCACCTCAGCCCAGCATAGAGGGGATCTGCACTTCTGGCCGTAGAGGGCTTCGAACGAGGCTGCCTTGATGCTCGTGTGATAACTGTTATTGTAAGAAAACTCTACAAGGGGTAAGTAGGTATCCCATGCCTTACCAAAGTCGATCATACAGGCTCGCAGCACATCTTCTAGTGTTTGCGTCGTCCTTTCACTTTGTCCGTCAGTCTGTGGATGGTAGGTTGTACTCATGTCCAGCCTCGTCCCTAATGCGTTTTGCAGTGATTGCCAAAATCTTGAAGTAAACCTACTATCTCTATCAGAGATAATAGATATAGGGGCACCATGCAGCCGTACTATTTCCTTAATGTATGTTCTTGTGAGTTTCTCCATCTTGTTTATTTCATTGATGGGTAGGAAGTGTGTGGACTTGGTCAATCTGTCGACGATGACCCATATGGTATCCAGCCCACCCGTTGTCTTGGGTAGCTTAGTTATAAAATCCATAGTGATCCGCTCCCACTTCCACTCCGGTATCTCCGGTTGTTGAAGAAGACGTGATGGCTTCTGGTACTCGACCTTGACCTTCGCGCAAGTAAGGCATTTACTCACGAAGGTAGCAATCTCTGCTTTCATGTTAGGCCACCAGTATAACTTTTTGAGATCCAGATACATCGTATCCGAACCTGGGTGAATGGAATATCGAGTGTTGTGTGCTTCCTTCATAACCAAGTTTCTGAAACCACCGTGATGCGGCGTCCAGATTCGGTCCATGAGATAAATAGGCTCCGTCACCCTTGACCTCCAAGTTCTTATCCATTCCACGTAAGGATTCACCCGCCACATTCTCAGGATTTAAAGCTTCGAGCTGAGCCTCCTTAATCTGTGCGGATAGATGCGAATGGATAGTCATTGTTAACGACTTGACCCATCGACTAGAATACTCTTTTCTACTTAAGGCATCTACTACTACATTGGCTTTTCCCGGGTGATAACGAATCTCGCAGTCGTAATCATTGAGTAGTTCGACCCACCTTCGTTGTCTCATATTGAGCTCCTTCTGGTTCAGTATGTGTTGGAGGCTTTTGTGGTCAGTGCATATTGTGCTCATCGTACCATACAGGTAATGTCTCCAGATCTTTAAAGCGAATACCACCGCTCCTAACTCGAGGTCGTGCGTGGTGTAGTTAATCTCGTGTGTCTTCAGTTGTCTCGAGGCATAGGCGATGACCTTACCTTGTTGCATCAGAACACAACCGAGCCCTTGGTTTGATGCATCGCAGTACACCACGAAATCAGCTGTCCCTTCGGGAAGGGACAATACCGGTGCGGTGCATAGGGCTCGCTTCAAGGTTTGGAATGCCTTCTCCAGTTTGTCTCCCCAGTCAAATGTCACGCCTTTCTGAGTCAATGTAGTGAGAGGTTTCGCAATCTGAGAGAAGTTCTGAATGAATCTGCGGTAGTAGCCAGCGAGGACTAGAAATTGACGGATTTTTGTAGGCGTCTTCGGTGCTGACCAGTTCTCGATAGCTTTAATCTTGGATGGGTCCACGTGGATTCCTTCCTCACTAACCACGTGTCCTAAGAATTCGACTCTTCGGATCCAAAATTCGCACATAGAGAACTTCGCGTATAACTTCTCTGATCGTAGGGTTTCTAGGACTCGCCGTATATGATTGCTATGTTCTTCCTCACTCCGAGAGTAGACAAGTATGTCATCAATAAAAGACGATGACGAACTGATCTAAGTAAGGACGACACACCCTATTTATCAAGTCCATAAATATTGCGGGTGCGTTAGTCAGTCTAAAGGGCATCACTATGAACTTGTAGTGTCCGTAACGAGTTCGGAAGGCTGTTTTCGGAACATCCTCCTCAAGCACTCGTAACTGGTGATACCCGGACCTAAGATCAATCTTGGAAAAGTAACTCGCCGCTTGCAGTTGGTCAAATAGGTCGTCTATACGGGGAAGAGGGTAGCGATTTTTGACCGTGAGTTTGTTGAGCTCCCTATAATTGATGCACATACAGAATGATCCGTCCTTCTTCTTAACGAACAAGACCGGAGCTCCCCAGGGTGAGAAGCTCGGTCTTATAAAGCCCTTGCTGAGCAACTCATTAAGTTGACCAGACAGTACTTGTATCTTTGCAGGCGCTAAACGATAGGGCGATTTAGCTACAGGGGTAGCTCCTGGGACTAGGTCGATTCTGAACTCAACCTGACGTTTGGGAGGTAAACCCGGGAGTTCTTCTGGGAACACGTCGGGGGCATTGCATACCATGGGAATGTCTTTTAGATCATTCGTTTTCTGGCTCGTGTCGACGACGTGGGCAAGGAATGCGTGATATTCCTTATGCAAGTACTTCTAGGATTGAATACTTGAGATGATACGAAGGCTCGTACCGGGTTTGTCTCCGTAGATTAACAGAGTTTCGTTATTCGATAGATTTAAACGGATTGCTTTGTTGAAGCACAGGATATCTGTGTGATGACGGCTTAACCAGTCCATGCCCACAATGACATCGAAACTCTTGATTGAAACTGGTATGAGGTCGATTGGGAATGAATGATCATCTAATGTAAGGGTGCAACCTATGTAGATTTCGTTAGAGCTTTTTGTTTTTCCGTTAGCCATTTCTACGACAAATGTTTCTTTTAGTGGTTGGGGGGATTGCTTAAGTAAGTCTTTAAAGTTTTGGTTTATGAAGCTTCTTTTTGCACCACTATCGAATAAAACACAAGCATAAGAGTTGTTGAGAAGGAACGTGCCCGTGACTACTGTGGGGTCTGCTACAGCTTCATTGTGGCCAATAGCGAGTAGTCTTCCTGTTCCCCCAACATTCCCGGCCTTCGAACAATTTTTCTTGAAATGGCCAACTTCTCCGTAGCCATAGCAGGCCTGACTCACTCCCGAGCTGGAGACTTGAGAAATGGGTTTGGGTTGGGATCTGTAAAACTAGACGGTATGGCCCTTCCGGCCGCAGTTGGTGCAGTGCAATTCACGACAGGGGCCGTTGTGATGGAAGGGGCACTTGGGGCACTTGGGCAGGTCCCCAACATAGGTTTTTGCTGGTACAGGGGTAGCAAGAGTGGTGGCGGCCTGGATAGCCACTATTTGATGGTTTTTGGATGAGGATTGAGCTTTCTTCTCCCTCTTTTTGTCCCACCAGTTCCTATTGTTGTCGGATGCCTTGGGCAGTGCAGTGGCAGTTGTTGTTGCTGTTGCTGGAGTGGAAGGAGTTTCATGATCAATCAACCTGTGGGCCAACTCCTTGGCACTGTCAAAGGTTGCAGGATGTGAAGATAGAACGTTTCCTTGATATGAGGGAACTAAACCCCAAATGTATCATTCAATTTTCTTGCTCTCAGATGGGATCATGTTAGGGCACATAGCCACCAGGTCGCAGAACCTGGCCGTATAAGCCACTATATCTGTCCCCTTCATCTTGAGGTTCCAGAGTTCCTCCTCAAGCTTCTGAACCTCACCTCTAGGGCGGTACTCCTTTCTCAGTAGGCCCTTTAGTGTGTCACAGTCCATGGCATTGGCTGTTACTAAGGAGAGTGAATTGACATGGCCATTCCACCATATTAGGGCCCTTTCAGTGAAGGTGGCAGCAGCGAACTTGATTTTGCTTTCTTCGGGGCATGAGCACATTTCGAAAACGGCTTCGGCTCTTTCGATCCATTGGGACAGAGCAAGGATTCCCCCGGTCCCATTGAAAAATGTTGGTTTAAAGTTCATGAAATCTTTATAAGTACACCCCTGTGCACGTGGATGGATTTCACCATGTCTGGAGTTGGTGCCCATTCCGGCTCCACTAGCATCGCCAGAATTCATTTGGGCCATGGCTGCTGTCACAGCCGCGGTCACAGCTGTCTGAAACAACACCGGATCGAACTGCGGAGGAGGAGGTGGTAGAGGTGGAGTTTGAGTCGCTGGTTTGCCTCTGTTCGGGCGCTTGCGAGCAGGCATCTTTTACTGAAAGTTCATAGAGATGATGACAATAGTAAGATTCTATTGCAAGTATGATAAGAGTGTTTCATGGACTAAATTAATATAGCCCAATAATCAGAGAGATTCATAGAAACAGAGTAGGTAGCTGCCAATTTTACTGGTATTAATGATGTCATATAATTTTGGGAAAAATGGCCTAACAGTAGGCCTTACATCAAACCATAAGGGAAAATTTCAGCAGTCTAGGAGCCTAGGCGAAGTACTTTCAAAGTTAGGATTGTTTACAGACAAGTGCTCTACTTAGCAGAGAAAAGACAAGGCTATTGCTTAAACAAAAGAGCAAATATATGTAGATATGTTCTACTGACGACGAGTACTTATTGGGCGAACCCTAAGTTCGGCCAGTTGGCGAACAATTTCCTAAAGATGTCTCTCCTGAACCCTCTGACGTGCTCGGAGTTCCCTAACTTCGGCTCAGGATGCAGCTAGCTGTTGTTGCAGAGCCTCATTGGTCCTCCTCGTTCTATCCATAGCTTCTTCCAGTTGGCGGATGCGAACAATGTTAAGGTTAGAGTTGGCATCAACTTCCACAACTCGGACAATAACTGCTTGACCTTGCTCGACATTCCTGGCAATCCTTCGGACCATGATGGGCAAGATTCGGTCCGCTGATCCTTCTTCGCTTATGTTGTAGAAGCTTCGGTCTCCATTGAAAGGTAAGGGTTGACCCTGCTCATCGTTCCATCGGTTCAAGGTTATTGCCCACATGGGAGTGGGACCTTGAAATGTCGGACGGGGGTTGGGGTTTGGAGCTACAGGGGGTAGGTTGTTAACTTCTGGCTCGGAGCTAGACCTATCCGAAAAGCCTTCTGCATGGTGATCATCCAAAGGGATTGGGTGATCATGTTATGGTTCCTCGTCGAGCCATCCCCCATTTCCTTGGTTTGGGTAGTACGGATCGCCACGATGGTGGAAGCCAGCCATGCTATCTACGCGAGAATGGGGAAAGAAAGGTTAATAGACGTACTAATCTAGGATACTTATAAGATGGATTGTTATTAGTCCACCCAATACTTGCGTAGTACATACCAATTACATGCAACCGAAACAAGATAGTCCTTCGAATAAGCGACCCTAAGTTCAGATCCCCAATCAAACAAGAACAGGAAATGAAGCAAAGTTCACAGATTCTAAGTCTATAGTGCCCTAGTCACATGTAATCGTTGTGTATCCACTTAGCAATTATTGCCCTACCAGTAACGACCCTTTTAGTTATCACATATGTAGTTAGTGGAATGCATAATACTCCTATAGTATTCTTGTTCTAACGTTCTTATGTTCTACTGACGACGAGTACTTATTGGGCGAACCCTAAGTTCGGCCAGTTGGCGAACAATTTCCTAAAGATGTCTCTCCTGAACCCTCTGACGTGCTCGGAGTTCCCTAACTTCGGCTCAGGATGCAGCTAGCTGTTGTTGCAGAGCCTCATTGGTCCTCCTCGTTCTATCCATAGCTTCTTCCAGTTGGCGGATGCGAACAATGTTAAGGTTAGAGTTGGCATCAACTTCCACAACTCGGACAATAACTGCTTGACCTTGCTCGACATTCCTGGCAATCCTTCGGACCATGATGGGCAAGATTCGGTCCGCTGATCCTTCTTCGCTTATGTTGTAGAAGCTTCGGTCTCCATTGAAAGGTAAGGGTTGACCCTGCTCATCGTTCCATCGGTTCAAGGTTATTGCCCACATGGGAGTGGGACCTTGAAATGTCGGACGGGGGTTGGGGTTTGGAGCTACAGGGGGTAGGTTGTTAACTTCTGGCTCGGAGCTAGACCTATCCGAAAAGCCTTCTGCATGGTGATCATCCAAAGGGATTGGGTGATCATGTTATGGTTCCTCGTCGAGCCATCCCCCATTTCCTTGGTTTGGGTAGTACGGATCGCCAGGATGGTGGAAGCCAGCCATGCTATCTACGCGAGAATGGGGAAAGAAAGGTTAATAGACGTACTAATCTAGGATACTTATAAGATGGATTGTTATTAGTCCACCCAATACTTGCGTAGTACATACCAATTACATGCAACCGAAACAAGATAGTC
Organism: Lactuca serriola; assembly: GCF_051521515.1. Taxonomy (NCBI): domain Eukaryota; kingdom Viridiplantae; phylum Streptophyta; class Magnoliopsida; order Asterales; family Asteraceae; genus Lactuca; species Lactuca serriola. Next base: position 129,526,035 of record NC_136416.1, on the reverse strand, counting down.
CTTCGAATAAGCGACCCTAAGTTCAGATCCCCAATCAAACAAGAACAGGAAATGAAGCAAAGTTCACAGATTCTAAGTCTATAGTGCCCTAGTCACATGTAATCGTTGTGTATCCACTTAGCAATTATTGCCCTACCAGTAACGACCCTTTTAGTTATCACATATGTAGTTAGTGGAATGCATAATACTCCTATAGTATTCTTGTTCTAATGTTCTTATGGTAGTGTTGGTAAGTTTTTAGACTTGTTGCAACACCACAATCACTCTTAGGCACATGCTAGTCACTCCTGGGAAAATGTAGTTGATCAGGCTACATCCACTCAGATGTGACTATATGTCTCTATGCTTAATTGTGTTGTTCAACAATCTTAATACTTTTGTTCTATTCTAGTATAATACTGACCCTTTGTATTGGTGAATGTATATATATATATATGCTTAATTAAATATTTTAGTATTTGAAACTATATATTCTTGGTCAGACTGTTTTAGTCCCGAAGTGTTTATAGTTTGTATATCTTTTATGGGTTGATATACTTGATTCACTATAAACAATGCTCTGATACCAATCTGTCACACCCCAAAACCGAGAACGGCGGAATACGTTCTAGGGTGGAGGACGTCATGTACAGTATCATAACAATTGCATAATAGTAAAAACAAGCGACAACAACCATTGAATTGATATAGTGATTTAAATACAAACGTGTTTTGTACAGTTAATAGACACCAAAAAGTATAACAAAAATAAAAGATGGGTCTTGTATATGCTCCATGTTCTCAAAAGCTGCACCAGTACCTGTCTATCTTTGACCTGAGGATACAAGTTATTTTGAAAATGAATATTAGCATAAAGCTGGTGAGCTCATAAGATTTTAGTGTCATTTCTTGCATAAAAGTGTTTACAATCAATTAATATATGAGTTGAAATGACTGTTGAGAGTAGTAGAAATCCCTAGAAAATCCTATATTTTCCAGATTTAGATATGTGTAAGTTAAATCCTTTGAGTATGTAAAAGTATTTTCATTGAAACTATAAGTGCTAAAAATAAGGTAGTAAGCTTCATACAAGTAGCGTAAATGAGTAAAAATATTGTTGGTTGACTGTCGTAGTGTTGGGAACTTTAATATATATTCACTTACTTCGGGAAATTAGATTAGACTTTAATTCTTAGTGTGTCAATTTGAATATAGATGAGATTTCTTATGTAATCGAACTGAATGATTATAGAGGTTCTGATAACCTTCCCGGTCATCCGCAGTGTAGTGTTGTAATGCCATCCCTGGGCCTAGTCGCCTCGGACTGTAATTTAACAATCAGGATGTAATAGCGTCCGTCCTGTATAGATATATACATGTAGTGTTGCTTTCCTTTCGGGAAGCCCTGGTTACATGGTATTTACGTAGTAGAGTGTCATATAGAGGAATGGTATGTTATATTCTAGATTAGTGTATTCTCTTGAATTATAGTATAGTAACTTTCAGTTATAGTATAGAGAGGGTTCTCTTAAACAATATACCCTAAGACCACAAAGGTATAGTATAGTTATACCCTAACTTTTAGTTATAGTATAGTTATATATAGTGTAGAGTCGCATGCCTTTGATTTACAAAGGTATTATATAAGATGAATACTTTCATATCTAACACAATATATATGATATATAAGTAAGAAATCAATGACAGTCAGACGGATAACAATATACCCTAAGACCACAATCAAACAAGAACAGGAAATAAGGTGAGCTATCGGACCTAAGTCCTTCAAGTCTTATTTATATAAACATATGGATGTCGATATAGTTTAAAAGAAAGTAATTTAAATACAATTTGAGAATAGTTTAACAACAATTTAGTTTAGAAAATGCGTTTGATGAATATTTAAAATAGTTTTATTGACAAATAGATAAAAGTATAGAGAGATCCTTTTTGGTTGTAAGCTATAAATCACATATGATTAGGAACCAGAATTTGTTGCATTTACTTGTATCCCCCCCTAAAACATGTAAAAAAAACATTTAAAAAGGTTAATTAAGGCGTATGAACTCACTTGCAACGAGTAGATCGGGTGGGAGTCTCAGTTGTGTGTTTGGTGTTAAGTGAAAACATGAACACACTTTATAAACCTAGTGACATATGAAGACACATGTTTCCATATAATTAGTGGATGAAACACTAATTTAACACATATAGAGATCCTAATGTGAAGGAAAATGCTTTGGTTAAGTGTTAGGAGGCTATTGGGTTGCAATGAAAGAGTATAAGACCTCACCATGGAGTTTACTCTTCTAAAACTCACCTTCAGTGAGTTTACGGCTGAGGGACCATTTCCTCCATGAGTTTACGGCCGTAAACGCATGGAAGAAGTGGGTTTGAGTGATTAAAGGGTTCATACACTACTAGGGGTAGTTCTAGGGCTTAATCTGAGGCTTAAGGGGTATTTAGGGTTAAAGGAGGGTACTCCCTTGGAGTTTGCGGTCCTAGGAGCACTCCTTGGGAGTTTGCGGCCGTAAACCCCATGGTTTACAGTAGTAAACTCTTGGACAGCCTTTAAACTTCGTTTTTGAGGTCCTTTGTCATTCTTAACAATTTCTAAGTGAAGGTATAAGGCTAAAATGGGGTTTAAGGCTTGATTTGCATGGGTTGAGGGAGCATATGGCCTAAGAATGTTCTTGGGCCGTAAACCCTCATCCAAGCCCCCAAACTTGGTGTTTAGTGTCAAATATACTTCAAGGCTAAGTTCTAAGCTAATTTCTAAGCCTAAGGAGGAGATTTGAGGCATATTTGGCTCACTTTTAGGGGTTTACGGCCTAAGACTGTTCTTAGGCCGTAAACTCCTTATCCTTGGCCTTCTTGGATGATTTTCAATCCATATCAACATGCAATGATTTTTAGAACAAGCTAGGATGAGAGAACTAACGATTTGGAGCGGAAACTTGCGGTTTTTGGAGAAAATCGGCCTTGAGGAGAGAGAGTAGAGAGAGTGTGTCTAGGGTGGTAAAAGGTCCAAAAGAATGTCCACTCACCCTTATATAGGTCTTGAGTGTTCTACCCTGTATACTACTACCTGATACTTATGTTAAACGAGTTTTAAAGTTTTACCCGATTAAACGGTCGTAACTTGGCTTGCGTTGTAAACTAGATTTTTCCCAAACAAAATTAAAGATATTACACGTGTTTTAGTTATTTCAAAAAATATGAATATAAAATAAAACATTATTTTATTTGTTTAACCCCAAAAATTATTGGAATAATAATAATAATAAAAATTATTTTATTGGCGGAAAGTAGGTTACAACGATGGAATTAAATTTGGGTTATCACATTTATACCCTCCTTGCATGTTCCTCATCACAGCCACCATGGAAGAGGAGCATCAAGGCATTCAGTTTCACCAGGCCTTGATGGCCCACAGAATGATTGAAGACGACCCCATAGAAGGACATGGAGCAGCACATGACATTAGGCCCGACCAATACTTCGATACAGACTATGAGTTTGAGGGGACCGATGACGACATGGAGGAGGAAGGAGACATAGACAAAGCCCCCGTCGAATCACCTACCGACGAGGCAGACCAGGACCACCCTGCCCAACCAGGAAACCCCATGGGAGAGGATCGTTCACTGGAAGAAGAGATTGCCTCACTTCAAGATCAGTTGTTTGCTGTGGAAGCACGAGCCGTGCAAGCTGAGCAAGAACGGGATGAAGTCATTGAAGAGATGGCCGAGATGGGTCAGCTGCTGGCACAACATTTTGGGATATGATATCGTTGCCACCATTAGGAAATTTACAGCAGGATCAGGACCAGTAGTATGTGTATTGGTATTAGGTCTCTCTTATATGATCTATGCTAGGTACCATTGACTATATGTTTAAGTGATTACACTACTCATAGAGTCGTCATGCTGCCGGATTTTATATGTACTGTATGTTTTATGTTTTATCATGACGTTGTTATCTGTTATGTGCTATATTTCCATGTTGTATGTCAATATGTGAAACTACTTAAGTATATGCTATACACCTAGTTTATAGGATCACAAACTCGCAAAAATTATAGGCACTCAACATCTTTCCGTTCCATGACAGAAGGATGCCTCAACGACCCACCCATAGAAACCCCGAGCCGAAACCACCAGAAATCAACTCAGTTGTGTTTCAAGCAGCTGTATTTGCTGCAGTCATAGTGGCACTGGCGCAGATATACATTGGGAACAATGGTGGAGGCAACGGGCAAGGGGCCGGAAGCTCAAACAACGGAATGAACCAAGGGCCTACCAAGACATGCTCCTACAAAGATTTCACCAACGCCAAGCCACGAACCTTTAATAGCACAGTGGGAATGATAACCCTGAAGAGATGGATTGAAAAGGTGGAATCGGTGTTCGAGATATGTGAATTCCCCGAAGAGGTCAAGGTGAAGTTTGCAGCATGTACATTTGTTGAACAAGCTCTAACCTTGTGGAATGGACATGTGGAGGCCATGACTCTTCCCATAGCCAATGCCATGCCGTGGGCGGAATTGAAAGAAATGTTGATGGTCGAGTAATACCCGCGTGGCGAAATTCAGAAAATGGAGCAAGAGTTATGGAACCTTACAGTCCGAAACTCCGACATCGATGCTTATATATAAAGGTTTAGTGAACTGTCTCTGTTGTGCCCTGGCATGATTACCTTGGAAGGAAAGAAAATCGAACGATTCATCTAGGGATTAAATCCCCCAATTCAAGGAAACGTGATTGCCACAAATCCTGAAACCTTTGACAACACCAAGAGGTTGGCCAAGAAGCTGTATGACCACAACAACAAAAGAGGGGAAAAGCAGGGGAAACTAAAAGCAAGAAGGTGAGTGACAACAAGAAGGGAAACAATAACAAGCGGAAGGGACGAAAAGGCTCAGAGTCATCAAAAAAACAACAAACAGTGACAGTTCATGCTGCAACCACCCAAGTTCCCTCCACACCACATGCTCCAACCTCATCTAGCCCAAGTGCCCCTAAGAAATATTCCAGAAATCTCCCAAAGTACAACAAGTGCAATCTTCATCACAATGGTGAATGCAGGGAGATGCATTGTACCAGTTGTAGCCGAAAGGGTCACATGGCAAAATACTGTAGAACCTATCCTCTCTAAAACCAGCAACCGGGAAAGAACAACAACAACTGCAAGAACAACAACAACAACAACAACAACATCAACAACATCAACAACAACAACGACAACAACACTAGGGCTAGCCACACCTGTTATGGATGTGGAAGAACTGGGCATTTTTGTCGAAACTGCCCCAATGTCAACAACCAAGGGAATGGAGACGCAGGGAGACTGCTGACCATGGATCAAGGAGAAGCGGTTCAGGATCCCGCTGTTGTCACTGGTACGTTTCTCCTTAACAACACATACGCATGCGTCCTGTTTGACAATGGGGCTGAACAGAGTTTTGTGAGTAATAAATCCAAATATTTGCCAAAACAACAACCCTAGAAGCTTAATAAAACCTTTACGGTGGAAATGGCTAATGGGAAAAGAGAATCAACTGGGGAAATCTACGTAGGATGTACCCTGACCTTAAATCACCATGCGTTTCAAATAAATTTGATGCCTGTAACTGTTAGGAGTTTTAATGTGATTATTGGCATGGATTGGTTGAGCCCCTATCATGCCGAAATTATGTGTCATGAGAAGGTCGTTCGCCTTCATCTCCATAACGACGAAACCCTAATTATAACAGCCTGTAATACCCGAGTGGAATTTGGAAAGGATTACCATGGACTTTGTGACCAAATTACCCAAGACAAATGGCAGATTGGATGCCATAAGGGTAATAGTCGACAGGTTGACGAAATCCGCCCATTTCCTGCCAATAAAGGAGACATATAAGATGGAATGGCTGACAAGAATCTACATCAAAGAGATTGAGAAATTCCATGGAGTACTAATATCTATCGTCTCAGACCAAGATAGTAGTTTCACTTCACACTCTTTGCAAATGCTTCAGAAAGCTATGGGAACACAACTCGACATGAGCACTTCTTACCACCCACAAACGGATGCTCAAAGTAAGCGAACCATTCAAACACTTGAAGATATGGTTCGAGAATGTGCGATAGACTTTGAAAGGTCGTGGGATATCCACTTGCCTTTAATTGAGTTTTCATAAAACAACAATTATCACACAAGCATCAAAGTTGCTCCTTTTGAAGCATTATGTGGGCGTAAATGTAGATCACCGTTGTTGTCACACCCCAAAACCAAGAACGGCGGAAACATTCCGGGGTGGAGGACGTCATGTGAAGTATCATAACAGTGTGAAGTAGTAAACAAGCAACAACATCATCCATTGCATTAAAAGTAAAGTTTTAATACATGTGTGTTCTTTCATAATTTACAACAATAAAATGAATAATCAAAATAAGACGAGTCTTGTCTGTGCTCCGTCTTCTCAAAACCTGGCCATCGTACCTGTCTAACCTGTGACCTGAGAATACAAGTTATTTTGAAAGCGAGTATCAGCCTAAAGCTGGTGAATTCATAAGTATTTAAGTGTCATTGTCTTGTTTTGGAAAGCTGTTATGAATGACATGTAAATCTTTAAATGAAACAGTTGATATAAGTATGAAAAACCCTAGAAAATCCCATGTTTCCTACTAGTATGAAATGTAGTCTTCTACCAAGTCCCGAATGTTTTGTTATGACAATGTAGTCTTCTACCAAGACCCGAATGTTTTGCTATGACAATGATAGTTTTTCCTTCTTTTTGACTATTACAAATAGTACTTAGTCTAACTCATTGTTTATGTGAATGTATCACAAAATAAAGTAAATAGGAAAATAATATAATAGTCTTCTACCAAGACCCGAATGTTTTGCTATAATAATGATAGTTTTTCCTTCTTTTTGACTATTACAAACAGTACTTCGTCTAACTCATCGTTTATGTGAATGTGTCACAAAATAAAGTAAATAGGAAAAGTATATAATAGTCTTCTACCAAGACCCGAATGTTTTGGTATGATAATGATTGTTTTTCCTTCTTTTTGACTCTTACAAACAGTACTTAGTCTAACTCATTGTTTATGTGAATGTGTCACAAAATAAATAATAGGAAAAATATAATCATGTAAGTGTTATCCTTTTGTATTAGGATAACACGACATCACGATTTGCGAAATGTATAACCTTTGAACATTCGTAGATGGTTCAATTGTCCTCTGTAGCTACAGCAGGGGGGAGGAAGGGTTAGTCCCATAATCGATGTTCCTAATATAAGTATTAACCATACGCATCCGTAGATGTTCATCAACCTCTGTAGCGAATAGTAGGCCTAAGGAACGGTTAGTCCCGTAAAAGTATTCTAATATAAGAATCAACCGTAGGAATCCGTAGATGTTCATCAACCACTGGTGCTAATAGCTTGGCTTCGGAATGGTAAGTCCCGTGTAGATATCCCGTTGAACTGGGATAGGCAGGACAATTTACACAGAAGGTACTAATAAATCATCCTAATGAATCGAGGTACAAGTATCCATGTAAATGTATACAGGAAAATGTATCTACGTAAAAGTACTCATGTAATGTATTCATGTAAGGTACTCATGTAATCTATTCATCTAAGGTACTCATGTAATGTATTCATGAAAGGTACTCATGTAATGTATTCATGTAAGGTACTCCTGTAATGTATTCATGTAAGGTGCTCATGTAATGTATTCATGTAAGGCACTCATGTAATGTATAGTGTAGACTCATGAATGAACTGACTCTAATGGAATTCCTTGTAATAGGAATAATGTTATGTATCTCCTAACTATCCCTATAATAGTTAACTGGAAGGTAATTGATTGTCCAATCAGATTTATACACCCTTGCTACACAAGAGTGTGGGAAACTGAATGAGGGATGAAAACTATAACATCAATACATATAAAAGAACATAAGTGTATAGATATAGTTTTGTTCAAGAAGGTAAAAAATGGTTTTGTAAGACATCTAAGAGTTTTGAACAATAATTAACAATGACTTGATGTCAATTTAATAAACATTTCAAACGTAATACTTTTGCTATCAAGGTATTTTTAAGATATAAAACCATTTCATGCATCACATTTTGTAGTATGTGAAATCTGCTGAATGAAAACACGGTTATAAATACATATGATTGATTTAATAACATGTTGTTTTCTACCTATATTCCCCCCATTTAAAGCATTTAAAATCATTTAAAACATTGATTAAGGGGTATGAACTCACCTGTTGTGGGTGATACGTATGAGCTGAAGAGGTAGGATTGCTAGGTGTCAAGTGAAGTCTTATACACACTCTATGATCCTAGTTAACATATAATATCAAATACACGTAACAAATTAGTCTTTAAACAACTATTAAACAAGTCAAGACACTCTAGGACATGCTAAACACCTTTATCAAGTGTTATTAGCATCTAGGATTGCATCTAAGTGTTTCTAGGGGAAGCTATTGTGTATAGGGCTCAAGGAAAACTCCACCATGAAGTTCACGGCCCTAATGACACTACCAAAGGAGTTTACGGTCATAAACTCATGAGTTTACGGCCGTAAGCTCACACTTATATGTCCATTTTGTGTTTGATGCTCTACAAGACCCTAAGAAGCATTTCTACTTAATGGCTTGGTCTATGCAAGAGTTTAGGGCATTATATAACTCCTTTTAGGAGTTTACGGCCCTAGGACCAAATCCCATGGAGATTACGGCCGTAATCTCCCTTGGATGGGTGTTTTTGGTGTTTTCAAGTTCCTAATTCAAGTACGAACTAAACTAGGCTAGTGTACAAGGCTTTAGAAGAGTTTATAGCACCATTTGGCACTATTGTTTGGAGTTCACGGCCCTGGAACTTCTTGGGCCATGAACACCTTACTCTTGTTGTTCTAATGGTGTTTGCTAGTCCTAAACACATTAGGGTAAAGTGCTATGCTAGTCTCTTGGCTTAAGGAAGACATTTGGGGCATTTTGACACATTAAAATGGAGTTCACGGCCCAAGAACATCCTTGGCCGTGAACTCACTTTCAACCCTTGATTCTTAATGTTTTGGATGTGTAAACTAGCTATGGGTAGTCTCAAGGTTCATATCCAAGGTTTGGAGGGACATTGGGCACACTTTGGCCCTTATAAAAGAGTTTACTCTCCAAGTGTTCTTGGGCAGTAAACTCTCAAATCTTGGGGTTTTGATCCGATTTTGATGTTATTAAGGACAATCTAAGTTATAGAATACAACTAGATGGGAGTACTCACGATTTGGGATGAAACCTGAAGATCCGTGAGAGAGAATTTGGCTTTTCTCTAGTTGGAAATGAACTATTGAATGAATATGGTTTAGATTTCTATATATAGTCCTGGGATTTTTGGCAGAAAATATTTTATTCCCGGAATGAACTCGAATATCATAGAGTTTTGGAATAACAGTGTTGCACAAAACGCTAGTGCATCTACTCTCCTGATATCTTTTATTGACTTGATATGGTTTGTTTAGAATGGAAATTTCGGGTTATCACATCATCCCCCTGTTAGAGGGAATTTCGTCCCGAAATTAGAATCTATGTAAGGAAGTAGGTAGAGGTGATCGAGTCGTGAGGTGGAAATTTCCTAATCGATTGGTTCTCGCGCTCATAAGTGAATCTGGGTCCTCGGTTGGTATTCCAACGAACCTTCACTAACAAGCGACGGTGTTGCTTCGATCGCTTGACCTCTCGGTCGAGGGTCATTACAGTTCTAATACGAAGGGATGATCTCGTTAATCTCGATCTCGTCGAGTGGCTTACGAAAGTCCTAACGGAATGGTACGGTTTAAAAATCGAGACGTGAAGAGTAAAATGTACGTTACTGGGTTCGCGGAGTAGCTCTAGTCTGTGAGATACTGGACCGATTCTGGTAAGAATCTTGGAGGTCCTAACTATATTAGATTTAGCTTTCCATGCTTTACGAAGCGTATTAAAGCATTCCCAGAGTGAGACTTCCTAATGGATTTGGTCTCACTTGGAATTCCAAAGGTTCCTTCTCTCGCTTAACTTCCCAGTCAAGGGCCACCCCTTGCAGGGTCAAAGTCGAAAAGGGTTTCTATAATTTGTGAGGAGTTCTGAATGGACTACGATAGTAGGTCTACATGACCTAGAATTTGGCGGATTTCTGTCGGCGTCTCTGGTGTTGACAAATTCTAAACGGTTTTGACAAATTGAAAGAGTACTCAAAAATTCCCACATCACTAACAGTGTGTCTTAGGAATCTGACTCTCCAATTTCAAAACTCGTGTTTAGAGAACTTCGCGAAAGTTCCTCTGAAGGTAAAGTTTCTATGGGTTCTTTCTTACTACGAGGGTAGATAAGTAGGTCATTACAAGGAGAATGACGAACTGATCCCAGTAAGAAAGACGTACCCTACTCATTTAGCTCATGAATACTATGGGCATATTGGTCCTATCCGAGGGGTATCACTATGGACTTGAAGTGCCCGCACCGAGTTCGGAGGGTAGTCTTCAGGACATCCTTCCCTAACAATAGAATTGGTGATATTCGGATCTCAGGTCCATTTCTGAAAGTAATTATTTCCCTGCGTTTACTAAATCAACTCATCTATGCAAGGCAGAGATAACGATTTCTTAAGGAAATCATAACGGAGTCCCCGATCGTCGAGGTACATATGATGCAATCCGTCGACTTCTGGAAGAATAAGACCGGAGCTCTCATGGGTGAGAAGCCTGGTCTTCCAATTCTATTGTTGAGTAGTTCGCTGAGTTGTCCGGGCTGTTTCTTGTGTCTCCGCATATGTTTAGACTGTAAGGCGATCTGGTTATAAGAGTCATACTGGGTTCTAAGTTTTTTCACATGCCTATGCAATTACTCGAAGTCTTGGGCAGTCTCCGTCCTGAAGTTCATATTAAAATTCATACATGGTGCAACGATCACAATCTCGTGTATATGAGTCATATATAATTAAGATTGAAAAGGTAGTCGAATAACTGATTCTTCCTTAAGCTCACATCCCATCGAGGGAAAAGAAGTTAAAGTGGAATCATCAATTCTAAACTTGTAGAACATTGATTATATGACACTCTCATATATACATTCTTCAGTGATAGGTCAACCGTATGAATCTTTGGATTGAACATGACGTACTGCACGAGTGAGACTGCGGGGATTCCTTCGGAAAGGAAAAGAACTATGCGGTACTCCATGCATGAGTACTTCGGTGTTCTGCTATGACGGCTTCGCTAAAAGACGTTTACTGAGAAAGAGATGTACTTATGAAGCAGGTATTGCGAGGATCAAATTTACTCGAGTCGTATGATAAAGTCGGAATCATATGGAAACTAAAGACATTAGATTTGAACATAAGGCGTTACAGATAAAACAGAACAGTGCAACCTTTAACTGGGTTACAATACTTTTAGAGTAACTATAGGAATACTGCTGCGAACAAAGTATACTACAAAAGGCAAGCATACGCAGCATGAAAGTCCTTTAACTGACAGGATCTCGCAAAAGATAAGACTTGAGTTGCACTAGTTTTTAAACATGATTTAAAAGCATATAAAATACTGAAGATTTGAAGTGAACCGATACTATAATAGGTTCCTTCGCTGCCTCTTTCCATTCTGAGGTCAAACTCTTCTTGTTCCATCGTCGATCTACCTTGATGGGCAGTCTCTCTTGAAGTGCCCTATCTCGCCACATAGATGGCATATCCGAGAGTTTTCGACATTGGTGGTCGAAGTAATGTGTTGGATCCGAGTTCTGCAGTAGCGGGTAGTATGCCCGTCTTTGTTGCAGTTAAAGCAGTGCAGTATACGACATCCTCCTAGGTGATGGAAGGCGCACTTATCGCACTTCGGTAAGTCCCCAACATACGGTCTGGCTGGGTTAGGGGCAATTGGGATACCAGAAGGAAAGGTAGTTTGAGGTACAGATGTCGTGGCTGTGAAAGTTGATACTGGTGGTTGTTTCCTGTTCGCCCTTCGGAGTGATTTGTCCTTAGATTTAACCCAAGACTGTTGGATATAGTGTCTAAGTTCATAACTATATTTGGTATGTACTTGACCCGACCCGGCATGGTCCATTTGGGTTGCACATCACCCGAACAATTTACGGATAATATTTGAGAATAGTACAAGTTATGATTTATTAATATATTATAAGTTCTAATATATTAATATAAGATCATATTATTTAATTAGTAGTGATCTATAATTAATCTAGGATTAATTTAGTGATTAAAGATATTACTAATTAAATATGGGCTTCTAAATTTATATAGTGTGGGCTTATGCTTATTTGGAATGGGCTAGGCTTGGATGGAGAAGTCCATGGATACTCCATGGAGCTTTAACCCATGGATCTCATGGAAATGAAGAGACATGGGTATTAGGGTTTACATGGATGTAACCCTAATCCACCACACTATATAAAGGAGGCTTTGGCTCTTGAAATCAAACTAGTTGTATCTAGTGAACACTAGTTGACACATGTTGAGGTGAGGGCCGATTTCAAGAGAAGTGTGACTATTCTCTGAAAGTTCCAAGTTTGTGGTGATTTGTGACTTTCATTTGAGGCATCCACATTATTGGTGCTAGGCTCTAAAACTCCAAGGAATCAACTACAACTACAAGGTAAGTATTTCTACTAGCTTTATTTGATTCAAGTTCCCCATGCCATGCTAGTTAGGATATAAGCCTTGGAAAAATAATTATTTGCATGTATCTTAGATAAACATAGATCCAAGGTTTATTAGGGTTGCATGTACACTTAGGAAGTGTTAGAATGCTCAAAAACCCATCAGTGGTATCAGAGCCTAGGCTTGTTTGTTTGATACTTGTTGCAATATGCATGAAAAAGTCGAAATCTTGCTGTCTGACTGATGGACTCGCCGAGTCCATGGGGGGGACTCGCCGAGTTCACTTGTATCTTCAACCTACTCGGCGAGTAGGTTAATGCACTCGGCGAGTAGGGTCGACAGAGTGCAGATTTTCGACTTGAGTTGCTGGAAATGGATTGGAAACATTACCCTAAACTGTTTTGGTACTTGAAAACTTGTTTTAGCTGGTGTAATGTTTTTGCTAATTCATTTACAACAACTAGTTATCAAAATTACAAAGTTTAATGTGATTTTGATTCTTGAAAGTGTTCATATTCATGTTCTTGTTCTTATGAAGTTTAGATGATCATAGGAATTATTTGTAACCTATGTGGTAGTTTAATTCTTGATCATAATGTGTTTTAATGGAGTCCATAACTTGTCCTCAAGTTATGGAAAACCAAAAGTCTCTTGGATTAAAAACCATTAAAAGAACACAAGAGTTAGAAAAAATGAAAAGTCCTCATTTTATTACTCTATTAAACTCATAAGTTACAAGAAATGAAAAGTTTTGAAAGTTTACAAAACTTGCCCTCAAGTTTTGGAACAAGTAAAGTTAAGTTAAACTTTAGTTCCAACCCTTAGAATTTTAAAAGTTAAAATTCAACCCTTATACTTATATTATTATGATTTAATAATTATATATATATATATATATATATATATGTATAAGAACAAAGTCGTCTTACCGCTAGTACGCCTCATTCACGAAGCCGGTCTATAAGGTGGGTATAAGGTTGTTGCCTATAAAATGTTGACTTAATGGGTGTCCACTCTCACCCACCTCTTGCTTGACTGGTGGAGGGTTGTTAGCCGAACGGGTAAGACAAGGACTTATAAATTCTCATTCAAAGTATGATGAATATTATAAAGTAACTAAATGTTTTATTAAATTCCCAATCTTAGTTACTTTAGGAAAAATGTGAATAAGGTGCTAATCCATGAAATTACACTTTACACTTTGATTGAGTCGTTGGTGGAGCGTGTGTGGTTAACCGACACACTAACTTGGACTTAACAAGGTAGGTAAAGGGTGACTTAAAGGTTTATTATAGTATCGATGGAGCGTGTGTGGTTTACCGGCACATCGATTGAGTGATAAACTTTAAAGGGTACCAAGTGATTTGCATGGTTACTTCACACCTCGTTTTGTGATCCTCGGCATCCCAGTCACAAAACCTGGAGGGCACACTTGAGATTGAAACATGCCTTGGAAAAGTTCATTGAATCTCAAAGAATCTAGGAATTTCTAAGAACCAATCAAAAACCTAATACTTAAATGTTTCGGTTTTCGTGGTGGAAATTGGTGAATCGTCATTCACCTACCTTTCAAATATGGTATAGCTTAAATTACGGCATACCTCTTCTAAGTTATATTATATTGTGATTGGATCCTAGCCTTAATATTACATTTGGGTGTTTTATTAAGGACTCTCTTATATCTAAACTAATCTTGTTCTCTTCTTTTTAGATGTCTTCAAACAATGCTGCTTCTGGCTCTAATCCTAATGGCTCCTTTACCCTTATGAACTTGTGTGGGAAAGTCACCTTTGATGGATCCAACTTCAATGAGTGGATCAGAAACATCAAGATGATTACCCGCTACGAGGACAAAGAATATGTCCTTGACAAGGAGCTTAAGGAGATTAATGAGACCACTGCAACTCCTCAGAAGATCGCTGAATTTCGGGCACATGAAAGGGATGCTACGAAAGTGGCTTGCATCATGATGGCCACGATGACAGCGGAACTCCAAAAGTCTTATGAGGATTTCTACCCTTATGAAATGCACCAAGATTTGATGGAAAGATACCATCAAAGTGCAAGACAAGAGAGGTATGAAATCATCTGCTCCATGATAACAACCATGATGAAGGACGGGGAATCCGTCACGAGCCACATGCAGAAAATGCAAAGGTATGTGGATCGTTTGCTGAAGCTTAATGTGAACTTCCCTGAGGATCTTGCAATAGATATCATTTTGCACTCCTTACCATCGTGTTATGATCAATTCCGCATGACATATCACATGAATAAGGAAGAGGTCACACTCAGCAAACTTCAGGGACTTCTCAAGACCGCAGAATCAGGTCTTAAGGGGAAGTCGGTTGCTATCACTCCTACTCCAAACTCAACTCCGGTTTTGGCAATTGGGAAAAATCGATGGAGGAAGAGAAAGAGATCCTCGAAGGGTACCAAGGCTCGGACCCTTGATGGCTCTTCTTCAAGTGGAACCAAGAAAGGTTTCGTCACTCCTTCTTTTGACCCAAAAGAGGATGAATGCTTCTATTGTCATGAAAAATCTCATTGGAAGCGGAACTGCCCAAAGTACCAGCAGGATGTGAAGGATGGGAAAGTCAAACCCAACCATGCAGGTACTTACACTATCATTTCTAATAACTCACCCCATTCGAAGTCTTGGGTCCTTGATACCGGTTGTGGTATTCATATTTGTTGTGACTTGCAGGGACTAAGAAGAAGTGAGAATGTGGAGCAAGGAAGAATAAACTTGATCATGGGGAATAGGAAAGCTTTACCTGTTACAAAGATCGGAGTTTATACTTTATCGCTAAGTAGTGGGTTTAATTTAGATCTGAATAAGTGTTGTTATTCGCCAGGAATGGCAAGAAATATTATTTCCTTTCATGCTTTGTACAAACAAGGGTTTACCTTTTCATTAAATAATGAAGTTGGTTCTATAGATGTTTTCTATAATAATGTTTTTTATTTTAAAGCATTACCTTGTGATGGTGTGTATGAAGCTGTGTCTGTTGTAGATAACTTGGGAAATAATGTTTTGTGTATTGATTCTACTAATAATAATAACTTGGATAAAGCATCATTATGGTATTGTCGTCTTGGACATATAAGCAAGAAACGCATAGGCCAACTCCAAAAGGATGGAGTCTTGGAGTCGTTTGACCTAAAGTCAGATGATAGTTGCAAATCATGCTTACTTGGAAAAATGACAAAGTCACCCTTCACAGGCTCGTGTGAGAGGGATGAAGGTTTGTTGGACCTTATACACACGGATGTGTGTGGACCATTCAAACATGCCACAAGGGATGCTAATCGTTATTATTTGACTTTTACTGATGATTACAGTAGATATGGATATGTCTACTTAATCAAGCATAAGTCAGAGACTTTCGAGAGGTTTAAGGAATTTAAACAGGAAGTCGAGAATCAATTGGGCAGGAACATTAAGATGCTTTGATCCGATCGAGGAGGTGAGTATCTTAGTTCAGAGTTCCTCGACTATCTTAGGGAATGTGGGATTGTCTCACAATTGACACCTCCCAGGACACCACAGTTGAATGGTGTGGCTGAGAGGCATAATCGAACCTTGTTGGATATGGTTCGTTCCATGATGAGTCGAGCTACGCTACCAATCTCATTCTGGGGGTATGCCTTAGATACTGCCGCCCATATTCTTAATCTTGTCCCTACAAAGAAAGTTGCCAAAACTCCTCACGAGATGTGGACTGGCAAAGTACCTAAGCTAGACCACATCAAGATTTGGGGTTGTGAGGCTTTCGTGAGACGCGAGACTCATGATAAGCTCGAACCTCGAAGCGAGAGGTGTATTTTCATCGGCTACCCACAACAATCCTTTGGTTACCTCTTCTACAGACCTAGTGACAATGTGGTCTTTGTAGCAAGAAGAGGAGTCTTTCGAGAGAGAGAGAGAATTTATAAGCCAAGGAGACAGTGGGAGGCAAATTGATCTTGAAGAAATTCAAGAATCAAGCGGTGAAGGAACTTCAAACACTAGCCCTCAACTTGAGGAGGAAACTCCTGTTGAGCCAGCTGATGAGCCTGTACCTCTGAGGCGTTCCACGAGAGTTAGGAATGCACCTGAGCATTACTATGGTTTCCATATTACTACGGAAGGTGAGACACTTATTAGTGATCAGACACTAGTAGGTCTAGAAGAACCTAACAGCTACATGGAAGCCATGGCAGGCCCTGAGGCTGCTAAATGGAAAGAGGCCATGGATAGCGAGATACAATCCATGTATGACAATCAAGTTTGGAACTTGGTTGAGAATGTACCTGGTCGTAAGACTGTAGGATGCAAGTGGGTCTTCAAGAAGAAGACCGACATGGATGGTAAAGTACACACTTATAAGGCAGGACTGGTTGCAAAGGGCTTCTCTCAAATTCCTGGAGTGGACTATGATGAGACCTTTTCTCCAGTAGCCAAGATTAAGTCTATCCGGGTTCTGTTAGCCATAGCTGCATTTCATGACTATGAAATATGGCAAATGGATGTCAAAACCGCTTTCCTTAATGGAAAGTTGGCTGAAGATGGTTACATGACTCAGCCAGAGGGTTTTGTCAGCAACGAGTACCCTAATAGAGTGTGTAAACTTGAGAAATCCATTTATGGATTGAAACAGGCACCTCGCAGGTGGAATCTTTGCTTTGATGAGAAAGTCAAGGAATTTGGCTTTTCGAGGAGTGAAGATGAATCTTGCGTCTATATCAAGGCTAGTGGGAGCATAGTCAGTTTTTTGGTACTGTATGTGGATGACATACTACTTATAGGAAACGACGTCCCAACCCTGCAGGAAGTAAAGTCCTGGCTTGGGAAGTGTTTCGCTATGAAGGACCTCGGTGAAGCTGCCTATATCCTAGGGATAAAGATTTTGAGAAACAGGAGTAAAAGACTAATTGGACTTAGTCAAAGTACCTACTTGGACAAAGTGTTGAAAAGATTCAACATGCATAACTCCAAGAAAGGCGAGTTACCCATTCAGTGTAACGCTAGATTGAGTAAGACACAAAGCCCTAGTACTGAGGCTGAGATAGCAGAAATGAGTCGATTTCCTTATGCTTCAGCTGTAGGATCGATCATGTATGCTATGACGTGTACTCGACCTGATGTAGCCTTTGCTTTGAGCATGGTTAGCAGGTATCAGGAGAACCCTGGAAAGGAACACTGGACTGCGGTAAAGAATATCCTCAAGTACCTGCAAAGGACTAAGGACTGGGTCCTTACCTTCGGTGGGAGTGATGACTTGAGAGTTGTAGGGTATAGTGATGCTAGTTTCCAGACTGATAGGGATAATTTCCGCTCTCAGTCAGGCTGGGTCTTTACCCTAAACGGAGGAGCAATTTCTTGGAAGAGTTCCAAGCAGGAGACAGTGGCTGATTCCACTTGTGAATCAAAGTATATAGCAGCAAGGGAGGCAGCAAAGGAGGCGATATGGCTAAAGAACTTCATCGGAGACCTTGGAGTTGTTCCAGCTATAAAAGAGCCAATGGAGATTTTCTGTGACAGCAATAGTGCGGTTGCCTTAGCCAAGGAACCAAGGGATCACGGGAGATCCAGACACATCGACAGAAAATACCATTTTATCAGACATCGAATTGAAGAAGGACTCCTCATGGCAAAGAGGGTATCATCGGATGAGAACCCGGCAGATCCCCTCACGAAGGGACTGAGTAGGGTTAAGCATCTCCAGCATGCTTGGAGCATAGGGCTGAAGGATGATATAAGTTTTAGTTGTTAGATAACCCAGAAATTTGTAAAGTGTAATTGACATTTGATGATGAATAAAAGGTGTTTTATTCATGAGTAAAGTGTTGCTATCTCTTGTCGATCTTTTACTATATTTCTTTTGCATGTTTTGACTTCCAAAATAATTTTGTTTGGTATAACATATTATTCAAACCTCTACAGTCGGTCATATGTCGGAAGTAGGTATGAATCAAGACTGTCATGATGGGTTGTAGAGGTCTAAGGTGTTGGACAAGGCTACAACAATCACGAGTGCTCATAAGTTCTGAGCATTGGACTCAACAATCACGAGTGCTCATAAGTTCTGAGCATCGAGTGATCGTGAGACGGTAATATCATATAAGTCTTCAAACCTAGAGATATGATTTGTTACTTACGAGTTGGTTATGTATTGATTGTACGTAAACGCATTGGTAACTCGATGTTATAAAATGTGCCTTTGTGTGTAATTCAATGAGTGGTAGAAAAAACATATGAGTCGAAGTTTATCTGTTCCTTCTTGGATTAGAAGCTGATATCTGGGCCCTTCAATGATTTTGTTTTGACCTATGTACCGGGCTCGGTCAGAACTAAATTGATGTGTTCAGTTGAGTTCTATGTCAAACAAATCGGAAATCAGGAAACAAATGTTGGACAATAAGCAAGACAATGTTCCATGTGTTTGTCCGGCTGATATCTAGAACAGAGGATTATATGATCACTTATCTAAATGGCGCGTTCTAGTTCAATAGAGTTTAAAGAGCTACGATTGCAGATCGGTTCCGGAAGTTATACTTGCAAATATAGTTACTAGACTTATCCAAGTGGGAGACTGTTGGATATAGTGTCTAAGTTCATAACTATATTTGGTATGTACTTGACCCGACCCGGCATGGTCCATTTGGGTTGCACTTCACCCGAACAATTTATGGATAATATTTGAGAATAGTACAAGTTATGATTTATTAATATATTATAAGTTCTAATATATTAATATAAGATCATATTATTTAATTAGTAGTGATCTATAATTAATCTAGGATTAATTTAGTGATCAAAGATATTACTAATTAAATATGGGCTTCTATATTTATATAGTGTGGGCTTATTCTTATTTGGAATGGGCTAGGCTTGGATGGAGAAGTCCATGGATACTCCATGGAGATTTAACCCATGGATCTCATGGAAATGAAGAGACATGGGTATTAGGGTTTACATGGATGTAACCCTAATCCACCACACTATATAAAGGAGGCTTTGGCTCTTGAAATCAAACTAGTTGTATCTAGTGAACACTAGTTGACACATGTTGAGGTGAGGGCCGATTTCAAGAGAAGTGTGACTATTCTCTCAAAGTTCCAAGTTTGTGGTGATTTGTCATTTGAGGCATCCACATTATTGGTGCTAGGCTCAAAAACTCCAAGGAATCATCTACAACTACAAGGTAAGTATTTCTACTAGCTTTATTTGATTCAAGTTCCCCATGCCATGCTAGTTAGGATATAAGCCTTGGAAAAATAATTATTTGCATGTATCTTAGACAAACATAGATCCAAGGTTTATTAGGGTTGCATGTACACTTAGGAAGTGTTAGAATGCTCAAAAACCCATCAAAGACATCCGTTTGTTACACTTGGTCTTGGGACTCGGGGCGTCATGGTAGTTTGCTACTCATTGAGGTGCTTGATTGTTACTCGGATTGGAATTTGTGTTAACAATCCCGCCAACATTTGCGTTGTTAGCGTTAAGGTGGGTCAGAATAGCTGACACGACAGCCGAGACTGCATCTTGAAAGGTAGCTGCATCAATCTGAAGAGATGGTGTTTGGTTGAGGGGTTGATAGTAGGGACGCAGAGGAGTTCCGTGAGTCACAAGTTTAACAATCTACTCGAACAAACACCCCAATCATTCAACAAAACTTTCATAGCAGTAATAATAGAGATAGACTAAAAAGCACTAAAAACACATATGTATATTTCACTATCCCACTAACAAGCGTCTTACAATGAGAAGTACCGACATCGGCATTCGATGTGGATTGGTGTGGCCCTACCCATACCAGTTCAATGTGTTATAAAAGACCCTTTCACTTTAACCATCGACTAATGAAACACGATCGATTCATAATGACAAACCCGGCACAAACCCCAATTGGTTTCTAGTTTCAAAACCCCGAAGTAGTCATATGAGGAATCTTTACAACCTTCCCGTAGTATCCCCCAACAGATCATTTAGAAATACCACGCATACAACAAGTCAAACCCAAGCTCAGAAACTAGTAGTGAATTTAACCATGAACTTCAAAACGTAGCTGCCCTAATACATCGAGTGAATATGCTAACATTTAGAAGAACATAAGTAATTAAACCCAAAACCACACGATCCCGATCGGTCGAAGTGATAGGCGGAGTAATGAAGTTCCGCTGAAACACGCACATTAGGATCTAGATTCATAAAGGAACAAGAGGAACAAATGGACCAGAAGCACTCACTCCGGAAACAATCAGCCAAGCAACAAAACCCCCATCCTCCATATCGACGCCGCTACATTACAAGTTGCAGTAGCAGCTGCTGTGACAACTTTCCTTACACACATCAACTCAGGCAACACAAGCAAGACTGACAAAGGAGTCGAGAGTTCCGATGGTAGTACCAAACCGGGAAACCAACAAATGGCAACAATCATAGACTTGCGAAGCCATAAGACCGAAAGGAAGTGACGATATCGTCAAGCCCTAAAGGAGCCCAAGAGATCCCAAAGACTTGCCATGTCACAACAAGTGGCAACTCCTGCAGAACGCTTTAGGAAGCAATTTCCAAGGTGGGGTAATGAGGAAGGCACTCGTGTCCACATAACACTGGCTAAACACCTCACTCCCGCCACTAAGGCTAGCACTAGCCAGTCATGCCACCAATGCGAGGAGATAAGGGCACCTCAAGAAGGATTGCCCTATCACAAAAAATTCTAGCATAGACGGTAGGATTCTCAGGACCACAGTTGCTGGAGAACCTACTCCGAACCCACATTAATGTAATTTAGGCATTTCGTTGTAACAGACTTATAAACCATCCAAAACTAGTGCAACCAGAGCCTTGTCTTTTGCGGGATCCCGTCGGTATAGGGATGCTCATGCTGCGTATACTTGCCTTTGTAGTATACCTTATTCGCAGCAATAGTCTTGTAGTAGTCTAAAGTACTGTAACTCTGTTGATGGTTGCACGGTTGTGTTTTGTCGGTAAACGTCTTATGTTCAAATCTAATGTCTTTAAGTTTCCTTATGATTCCGACATTATCATACGACTTGATTCAATTTGATTCTCACAAAAACGGTTTCATACGTACATCTCTTTCTTCGAAATCGCCTTTCCAGCGAAACCGTCATATCAGAATACCAATTACTCATGAATGGAGTACCTCATAATTCTTTTCCTTTCCGAAGAAGTCCCTGAAGTGCCACTCGTACAGTACGTCAAGTTCAAATCCAAAGATCCATACGGTTGATCTGTCACTGATGAATGTATACGTAGGGGTGATATATAATCAAGGTTCTATAGGTTTAGAATTGACGTTTCCACTTTAACTTCTTTTTCCTAGATGGGACGTGAGCTTAAAGAAGAATCAGTTATTTGACTACCTTTTCAATCTTAATTATATACAACTCGTATACACGAGATTATGATCGTTGAACCATGTATGAATTTCTAATATGAACTTCAGGACGGAGACTGCCTAAGACTACGAGTGATCGTGCTGCCATACAAATAAACTTAGAAGCGCAACACATGCCCTTTCTGTCGATTGGTACAAGAGAGACAGATAGAACAAAAATACCCATCCTTTTTCCTTAATTCGGGAGTAATCATACTTTCTTTTAGGTCTTCATGACATCTAATCCACTTCCAAGATTTTGACATCATAATCAGTATGAATTGGTTGTGTTCTCATGCAAAAGGAAAGGTCACTGCCTATACCTCAAGACAGCTTAAGACACAGGAAGTTAACTATACAACACATGATCTTGAGTCAGGAGCATAGGTAATTACTTCGAAGATCTGGAGACAATACTTGTAGGGCACAAGATATACTACTCTCACAGTCCACAAAAACATTCAACATACGTTCGACCAAGAAGAGTTATCATGCCAGTGAAGTCAAACGAAGGAAGCAAAGTCGTATCCCGATAGTGAAAGGTTCGTTGGAATGCCAAGCGAGGAACCGAGTTCAATTAAGAACATAAGGAATAAATAAAATATCTATCCGTAGCATGAACTCTAATTTCGGGACGAAATTCCCTCTAACGGGGGGATGATGTAACAACCCTTCATTTCAAGTCATTGAAAATCGAGTCTTGTAACCTCTTTGAAAAACTAAGTAGAATATCATCGAAAAATGAAGTGTTCTAAAGCTCTGTTTGGAGTACACTATGTAATAAATACCGTCTTAAGGTTTCCAAGCATATAAAGAACACTAAAATCCGAGTTATAACGAAGAAGTTATGACCATTCTAAGTTTTCCGACAAAAACCGGCAATACGAAGTTACGTAAAAACGCAAAGTTTCAATAAAATACTTTTTGACATTAGGTGTCTAAATGAAAGTCATAGATATCGTTAAACTGCAAACACACATAAAAGGAACGCCCAAAACGGACATCGTATGAAAGAGTTATGAATTATTAACGAATTTTCTTACCCCGACCTTTTAAAAATAAATAATAAAAAAATAATTTCGGAATTTGCCGACGGAATCTAAACGAAAGTTGTAGAACCTAGTCTCACCTACGCGGGGATATAAAGAACGTCGAAAACGGAGTTCGTATGAAGGAGATATGAATTTTAGAAGTTTATTTAAAATAAATATAAATTTAAATATAAACTCTTGGTAATATCCGAAGAGGAGTCAGCAGATAGGATCGAGGTACGCCCTGCGTACCCTCGTACGCCCCGCGTACTCAAATCAAGGGCCCCGGTTCGTCCACGTCGCCCCTACTCCTCTATGCCCTCCCATCCGAAGTACGTAAGCGATGACGCCCCAGTACGCCCCGCGTACCCTCGTACGCCCAGCGTACCGAGGCGGTTCAGCACCCCTATAAAAGGAATGCGAGGGTTCCGGGGAAACTTGCTCATTTTCTCTCGTTTTTCTTGCGTTTTGCCTCGTTTTCCGTGCAATAATAATACCGAAGCCCCGGTTCCCATACTCGAGTCCCGAAGGAAGTTTTACGCTCCCAAGATTCCCGAGAATCCCGAGAAAATCCGCTTTTTCAAGTCAAAGTTATGCTCGGTTTTCGTCACACTTTCTTCAGTCTATCAGGTGACTTCATACCCCTGCAAACACACTTTAAATATGTTTTTAAATGCTTTTTATACTCTTTTAGGGGGGGAATACAAGTAAACACACGACTAAAATCGTGTGAAACCTCGATCTTTTGATATACTTTTCATGCAAAACACCTCACAACACAACTTTACCCTCTTGGGATACAATATTTTATAAATAGAAATATGTTTTATTTATACGTATACATACAAATACATCATATCAAGGGTAACCATCTTTGCTAAACCATTTTATGCATTCAAAGAACTTATGATTTATGCTTTGTCAAACATTGTGAAAAAGGATAAACTTTGCATACAAAACTACTACTTTAATATAGACTTAGTTGAGAATCCGTGAGATGTGTACATCTTCAAATCATACCTTTTTGCTAAAAGGTACCGCTTCAAGTCCTGTCTATAACCAGAGTCTCCCGTTCGGAGAACGTGTCAAATGTGTATAGATCTATATGGGAAGTCATGATCCCGCGCCCTGACTGTTAGCTACAGTCCGTCCTTTGGGGTGACAGTTTGTCATAACGCTACGACGCCTGAAGAACGTCGCTACAAGCATATTATGTTTAGTATGGTTATAAAACTCACCGGATATACAATTATTATGGTATTATACTTTTATGAACGAGTAGCTATTAAAACTATTCGTCATCTAACAAGTGCGATCTTCGTATAGCTTTATTATATAAAACTATGACACAACTTTTAAGCACGTCGGTTGCATGTGATTTTCGGTCTTAGAGACTGCCAGTTATGTTAGGAAAATAAGGGTTTTTCCTGTATACAAACCAAACAACTAATATGAAAATAAAGGATTTTCCTGGTGCAACTATTCTCAGGGAACTGCTAAGCAGATTTGGAAATCAACTTTTGGGGATTAATGTGCTGACGTTAATTACTTCTTTGAAAGATGTTTATGTGTTTATCTTTTGAACATGTAACAAATACAATTATGTAAACATTTTGGGAAACTTTAATATATATATATATATATATATATATATATATGGTGGTGTGTACTTTCCTTTCTATGAACTGTTATGATACTGAATATGACGTCCTCCGCCCCCGAACGTTTCCGCCGTTCTGGTTTGGGGGTGTGACATAAAGTGTGTAGAATACATAAACAATGTACATATTAAACAACTTACTTCAAAGATCTAAGGATCTTTAGGCCTAAGAACTGAAAACAAAATCAAAATCCTTATAACTGTCATTTTTGCCAAAATAATCCAAGTTTGGGGTAAAATATGGTATTTTCGGTTTTATAAGGACCAAATAGTATTATTTACATAGAAATCTAACTTTTATGAAGATAAAAGCATAAATTTTAGCTTAATGGGATTTAAATTTGGGCCTCACGAGTTTTGGGCCCAAAGTCGCGAAAAATGAAGAATTTGAGGGGCTGAATTGGAAAAATTAACAAACTATGATTCTAAATGTAAATAAACTATTTCAGGGGCTGAAAATGACTTTCATGCAAAAATTGGACTAAAAATGCAAAGCTTTTGATTTTTGGGTCAAAATTGTAAAACTTACGGAAATTAAGCCAAAAATGTAAACTTTTTACAAATAAAGGATGGAAATGACAAATACAATAGTTTTGGGTTGAAATTGTTATCTAAATAAAGTTTGCGTCAAAAATGTCAAGAAAAATGGTTTAAGGACCAAAAATGTCAATTTTCATAAAAAGGGACTAAAAGTGCCATTTTTATAGATGAAGGGGCTGCAATGGTCAAACTAAATGTTTTGGACCAGATAGACAAATATAATTTTTTGGGTTCAAAATATCAAGTTTATAACGCATGGTTATATATATATATATATATATATATATATATATATATATATATATATATATATATATATATATATATACCTTAAAAAGCATTTACAAGATTTTGTTGAATTTTAAGAGGTACAAGATTTTAAGCATCATATACAATAATTTTATGCATCGGGGAATAATAAATCTTATCCGGTCAAAGACAGATTTTGAATAGGTCTTCTAAGCTTATCTTCAAATTGAATGCGTTAAATATGAAAAAGTCAAATAAGATGATGATGATAAGATTTTGAATGTGTCAAAGTTTGACCAAGTGTTCCTCATATCCAATTGAATCGGTAAATACTAAATCTTATCCGGTCAACATTTATGAAAAAAGTAAAATAAGATGATGATGATAAGATTTTGAATGAGTCAAAGTTTGACCAAGTGTTCCTCATATCAATTGAATCGGTAAATAATAAATCTTATCTGGTCAACATTTATGAAATAGTCAAATAAGATGATGATGATTAGATTTTAAATGGGTCAAACTTTGACCAAGTGTTCCTCATATCCAATTGAATTGCTAAATACCGAATCTGTCAATAATAATGAAAAAGTCAAATAAAATGATGATAAAAAGCATTTACAAGATTTTGCTGAATTTTAAGAGGTACAAGCTTTTAAGCATCATATACAATAATTTTATGCATCGGAGAATAATAAATCTTATCCGGTCAAAGAGAGATTTTGAATTTCTTCTAAGCTTATCTTCAAATTGAATGGGTTAAATATGAAAAGGTCAAATAAGATGATGATGATAAGATTTTGAATGCGTCAAAGTTTGACCAAGTGTTCCTCATATCCAATTGAATCTGTAAATACTAAATCTTATCCGGTCAACATTTATGAAAAAGTCAAATAAGATGATGATGATAAGATTTTGAATAGGTCAAAGTTTGACCAAGTGTTCCTTATATCCAATTGAATCTGTAAATACTAAATCTTATCCGGTCAACATTTATGAAAAAGTCAAATAAGATGATGATGATATGATTTTGAATGGGTCAAAATTTGACCAAGTGATCCTCATATCCAATTGAATCGCTAAATACTGAATCTGTCAATAATAATGAAAAAGTCAAATAAGATGATGATGATAAGATTTTGAATGGGTCAAAGTTTGACCAAGTGTTCCTCATATCCAATTGAATCGGTAAATACTAAATCTTATCCGGTCAACTTTTATGAAAAAGTCAAATAAGATGATGATGATAAGATTTTGAATGGGTCAAAGTTTGACCAAGTGTTCCTCATATCCAATTGAATCGGTAAATACTAAATCTTATCCGGTCAACATTTATGAAAAAGTCAAATAAGATGATGATGATAAGATTTTGAATGGGTCAAACTTTGACCAAGTGATCATATCCAATTGAATCGGAAAATACTAAATCATATCAAATTGAATCGGTAAATACTAAATCTTATCCAGTCAACTTTTATGAAAAAGTCAAATAAGATGATGATGATAAGATTTTGAATGGGTCAAAGTTTGACCAAGTGTTCCTCATATCCAATTGAATCGGTAAATACTAAATCTTATCCGGTCAACATTTATGAAAAAGTCAAATAAGATGATGATGATAAGATTTTGAATGGGTCAAACTTTGACCAAGTGTTCTTCATATCCATTTGAATCGGTCTAATACGATGTACACGTTATAAAACATTTCATATAAACTGGAAGAGGCGCATTGATTTAGCATTCGTCTATCATGAATGTCTTGCCATTGATCGCAAAACCTTGGTTCTCTCTCGTGCTCGCTACCTCCTCCTTTGTTTTTCTTTCTATTAAAATCGAATAAGCCCAAAAATGTCTTACATTTAATCCTAGCCTAGGTATAAGAAATCTCTATCTGTTCGTCATTTTGTTTAACAAATTTTTTATGTCATTTTGTTGATCCGCACCCGTTGCTTTGCGAGGGTAAACGGCTAGTATGTGTGTGTGTGTATATATACATATATATACATATATATATATATATATATATATATATATATATATATATATATATATATATATATAACCAAAGCTTCGTTATGAATCAAACATTAAGATATTTTTTTTTAACATTGCGAATAAACATTTAGCATACAACAAATACCTACACTACGAACTTAAACTCGATAAACCATAAATGATTTAATAATTGGGCCCAAAATCTTCTGTTCGTGCTATTGGGTCTTTATGGTCCAATATCATGATTATTGGGCCCAATGTATTCAAACATGTTTATTGGGTCTTGGTGATCCAATTACATAGCTAACGGGCTTCCAATGGCTTTTACATGATATTGGGCCTTAGTGGCCTATTTGCATTGCTAGTATGGTCCAAATCAATCATATGCGTGATGGGCTAACATGTCCGTCGCATACTCAACAGCCTATAATAACATACATAATTAGTGGACCACCGTTGTCCTCTTTCATGTCTGTTAGGCTTACTTCATATTCACGTAATCATCATTCGGATTGTAAAACAAGGTTATTCATTTTCATGGGATTTAGTGAGAAATAATGGTTGGCACCAATAAGTATCGGTCGTAGTCTGTAGTTATAACCAGAGACTCCTAGAGGGATAGCGAGAGTTTGTGTATAGATCTATACGAGGGTGACTCCCCCACACCTGAGCTGTTCGCTATAGTTAGACTCGGCCAGTCTAGGGTGACAAAATCTTTATCAAAACTGGCGTTTGGAAAAATGCCAAGACAGGCGAATTAGTCATTATTATGCATGGTTATAACGACTCACATAGAGATCCATTACCATCCAAGTAATCATGGGAAATCATATTCATTCGTTGTGGTGATACAATAATACAAAACTATCATATTATTTATATCGGAAAACATCGGGTTTTCCGGGGGAACAACATTATTCACTCCTACATACAACAACTATAATACAAGAATCAATTTTGAATAACAATCACTTTTACTTGTTTTGAAATCACATACATATGCACTTATGGGATCATCACATCTTTTTCGTAAACAGTTTTTGTATAGAAAATATCGGATAATCTGGGTTTTACAAACAATACAAACTGGTTTATAACAAACATGTTTATGAACTCACCAATATTAGATATGCTGATGAAAATTACCAAGTGTGTTAGGATGTTATGTTTTGTGACTCTCAAACAATTTATGCTATGGATATGTAATATTTAGACAATGTACTTGATGTGAACAATGACAGTTGTACTATGTAATGTTGGTGATGTATGTGTTTGTTCATGTATATTCATTGTAATGGTATTCAATTGATAGTCGAGCCCTCGGACGTTTCTGCCGTCCAGTACCTAGGTCGTACTTTAAATAACTGTCTCGTTATCTTTGACGTATTCCTAAAGGGATACGTTAACAGGTAGGTAAGGCTTTTACCAATTCTAATCTTATGAAACTCCTAGATCTTTTTAAATTCATCGAATCTTATCAATGATGTCACACCCCCGAACCAGACGGCGGAAACGTCCGGGGGCTGTTGTGACTCAATTGAATACCATAACAATGAATATACATGAATCATAACATCATTCATCACCAACATTTGAATATTACAACTGATAGTGTTTACATCCATTACATTGTCTCAAAACATTACATTCTCAAAAGTAGATTGTTCGATACTAATTAACACACAGCAAAACATCATAGAGTACAATTCTTCCATCACTTTATCTGTTACCTGAGAATACAAGTATTTTGAAAAACGTCAACATATGAAATGTTGGTGAGTTCATAAGTAGTGTTTGAAATCCAATGTTTTGTATCGTTTGAAAACCACCAGAAAATCCGATATTTTCTGAAAATAGTATAGTCAAAAAGGTGTGAAGATCCATAAGTATGCTTGTTTGTTTTCTATAGATGTAAGCGTACGATTTGTAAAACTCATTATGTAGTTCGTAGGTGTAATAGTTGAAAACCCTCGGAAAACCCGACGTTTTCCTAATACTTTGCTTTAAATTAGTTCATGCGTTGTTATATCGTTACGACAGGTGTATTCGTTGAGCTCCGGAGGCGTTGGATAAACAGTGGGTTGTGAATTGTTGTAACGTACGTTAATGAAAACAACCAGTTGACAACCGTACAAACGATTCCTTAGGCATCGCTCGCACTTATTCACATAACCCAACCCCCCGGACTCATGTAGCCCCACGACCGAGGGGAAAAAGAAGGTGCGAAGCCCCCGGTAATTCCCTACGTCGTTCAAGGCTATAGTGAATGCGAATGGCCCTTAGCCCAACTCGCATTGGAGAAATCTCGACTTTGCTAGCAGTACCGAAGGACCCTTGGGGACCAGCAGCACGTTTGCCATTGAAAGCCCTTTTACGCTGTGTTGGATCATGTAAGACCCAACAACTCATAAGGTTGATGTCTTCGGGCCTAAAGATCAGGTCATTGGGCTAGCTAGGCCCAACAAACAAGATTTTACACTTTTGGGTCCAAAGATGGTGTATCGACGTCTGTGCACTCTCACGTGTGTATTGAATTCCCAAATTTTCCGTGTATGAATCGAGTTGTCGTCGTGTTAGTAGTTTCGGATTTATTATTGATTCGAGACCGAATCAATTCGTTTGATAACGATTTTTGGTGTTGTTGTGTATTGTAATTCGTCGGTAGTCGCAGTGTCAATATTTGATCACAACGGATGTATTGAATTAACATTGAAATTTTTCTGTTTACAGCCCCTCTTTACTTTGTAAATTTACTTTTTCAACCCTTTGAATAAATTAATTTCCAGTTTAGTCCTTAAACCATTTTTCTTGGCATTCTAACACCAAAACTTATTGAAATTGATATTTTTCAGCACATTTTTAGTTGAAAACAGTTTTAGTCCCTCAAAATACAGTTTTCTCGGTTAAAACCCCTCTTTTCGCAATTTTTACACTTTTGGCACAAATTGGAAAATTTTTGCAACTTTGGTCCTTTTTAACTATGGAAAGCATTTTTGACCTTTGAAAAGTACTTAGAACACTAATAACCCACTGTTTTACAGAAAAACACGGTTCAGCCCCTCAAGTTTGGGAAATTTCGCATAATGGGCCCTATTGGGCCGAAAATGTCATTTTTAGCCCATTAAGCTTGAAATTTATGTTTTTAATCCTCCAAAAGAGTATATTTTCAGAAAATACATTATGGAAACTGTTTTGACTCATCTCACCCATCAGAATTCGAAATATTTCATTTTAGGCCCTTCAACTTTGTATTTTTAACATTTTATGTCCAAAAAAATGAGTTTTTAGCCCAAAGTATGTGTTGTTAAGCCACTTAGCTATTTTTCTTGGTATACTTTGTATGTAGTAGTATAATTTATGCTAGTATCATTTAACATAAAGTATATCTCGATTTTTAGGGGCTTATGACTAGATCTAACATCATAATCACACAAAAACACACATATAAGCATAGAAATCATACAAGGCATACAAATACATATAGATCTACACATTTGCTTGTATCCCCCCCCCCACAAAACTTATAAAAACAGAAAAATAGGGAGTATGAAGCTCACCTTGTTTGAAGATTTTGGTTTTTGGATGAAGAATTGAAGAGATTTCGGCCTAGCTTGCTTCTTAAGAGGACCCTCAAAACTATGATGTTTCTAGTAGTATAATCAAGAGATTTGTGATGTTTCTAGGAGGATTCAATCATAGATGAATTTATACAACTTGAGGGCGAAGTAACTTACCTAGTATGTGAGTTTGATGAACTTTCTTGTGCACACACACCCACTCACGGGTTTATGGAGAAAATGGAAGAGTTCTTGAGGTTTTTGGGAGTGAAAGGAAACATGAATGATTTTTGGTGAGGGAGAATGGCCTTAGGCCGAGATTAAGAAGAGAGAGAGAGAGGAGAGAAGTGAGGTGACATTGCATGGATGTCCACCATGCAATAAGAAGGTGGCATCCTCACAAATTTCCCATAATTTCAAATTTTGTTTTTATTTCCTTCACCATTCTTATCTCTTTTCTTCTCTTTTTTTTATTAAACATGGGCCGATTTGGGCTAAAGAGAGAGGAAAGAAATCATCTTGGGCCCATACTCGAATTTATGAAGCCCAAAAAAAATAAATTTTCGGCCCATTGGGGCAAATGAAATCTTTTATGGCCCAACAAGGCTCATTAGAGGTAAGATGGATTATTTTAGGCCCACATGGCCCAAAATGCTAAAGTTTTATGAATGTGGTCTATTTAGAGCCCAATTAGGGGTTCTAGGCCCAATAGGAGAATTTTTAGTTCATAAGGAACTTGGACCGGGATTACTAAGGTTTCCAACCCTTAGTTGAACATATGAGGTGTATTTTGAACGAGGATAGAGTATTGTATTCACTTAGAGTACATGCTTTTACAATGGATGATGTTTATATATAGAATTTCCTAGCTAAAATGCTAGTTGTGACATCTTGGTTGGTATCAGAGCTCTGTTTATAGTGAACTAGCATATCTAACCATACATTGATATGCAACTATAAACCAAAAGAGGGACTAACATAACTCTGAACAAAACAAGTAAATCATAACAATAAAACACCCTTGCTTGTATTAGGAACGAGAACTTAACACCGAACCAAACAAGATAATGCTAGTATCTCGGTTGACCCAAGACTGTTCTTAGTTGTATTAAGGAGCGGATGTAGCCTGATCAACTACATTCCCTCCAAGGTACGACCATCACATGTCTTGAAGAAATCGTGATAGCTAGGGAATCTAAAAACATACCCCTTAATCTCCAAGAAAGGAACGTCAACTAAATCTATGCAATAGTTGTAGAATTATAGGAGTAATTGGTATGCTATTTGATTCTAGTATTCATAGTCCTTCGTGCAATACGCTATGGACGAGTATCATTAGCCAGGAAACCTTATCTCCCTAGTCGAGGAATAGTAGGGTGGCTCGACCCAGAGGAAGAACCCCAGGAGGAACACGAAGTAGAACTCGCAAGCGAACCCGTCGAGTCAGTAAGTGGACCTCGAAGAGGAAGAGCCAGAGGGCAATGATGATGATGACTCGGATGTAGAATCCGATGACCTCAATCCACCATGTAAAGCCAGAGTACCGACATATCGTGTGGGCCCCGATGGCCCCATGACCCCTTAGGCACACGATATTTGGAGATAGAGTCGCCAACAGGGGATACGACCACACCAGGGTAGGAAACGAGGTCTCTCTGACCATTAGCCATAGGGTACCAGCTGACTGGGCCCTCCCAGTCGTGGCCCGACGCACCTGAGGTATTCATAACCAAGCTCAGGGCACCCCAAATCGAACGGAACAATTGCAGTTTGCTATTGAAAGATGAGAGGCAAACATTGGAAGTGAACGGAGACTCCCGAGCGAGACAGTTAGTGTGAGAAGTACGACTACGAGATACCGAGCAACAAGTAGCTCGTCTCCGAGTTGCATCCACTTCATCAGCACCACCACCAGACACTTTCCACCACAATTAGGATCAACCTTTTCTTTTCCCCCTCACTATCCGACATGACTCTCATTCGTGTACTAAGATGGTACATACCCCTGAAACAATTATGTGTTATATTTATTTCATATTACTGCATAGAATCAATAATATGCACAAGCGAACCCTCGAAACCACTAGATACTTAAGGATCTCGAAACCAAAACAACCCATATAATCTAAGGATAGACGTAACAATCGTGCCAAATCTGTGATTACCTACTACCGCAAATACATCATAGGGATGTAGATGGAGGCAGTAAGAATTATACAACAAGATGCAAAATTTATAGAGTACAACCAGGAATGACGATCATTACTTACGATCTGGATTATCAACGTGCATCAGGAAAATGCCATCCCGCAAGAATAACAAGCGCACCCGCGAGACACCGCTCCTGCAAATGGACTCTGCTACGTTTCAAGTTGCTGTAATGGCAGCAGTAACCGCTG
The DNA here is from genome assembly GCF_051521515.1 of Lactuca serriola. Classification (NCBI taxonomy): domain Eukaryota; kingdom Viridiplantae; phylum Streptophyta; class Magnoliopsida; order Asterales; family Asteraceae; genus Lactuca; species Lactuca serriola. The sequence continues at coordinate 129,492,569 of NC_136416.1, read as the reverse complement.
CTATGGCACAGATCAATGCAAACAACCCTAATGGAGGCGGGAATATCATTGACAACTCCAGTCAAAGGAACAAACATGGAAACCAACAAGTGACAACCTGTCAAGGAACTCCAAACCCCAAGCTGAAGAGCAGGAAGCTGAGGTCTGGAGGTAAGAGAAAGGGACAACACACTCAAGGGTTCTCAAGGGAGCAACATGTTGTTGCTGTTCATACGACCATGACCCCTATTACACCAGCAACCAGGAGACCATATGCTGGAAACCTTCCAAAATGCAACCAGTGCAAATTCCACAATAATGGAGCCTGCAGGGAGATGCATTGTAACAAATGCAACCGAAAGAATCACATCGCCAAATTCTGTAGAACTTATCCATGCCAGAATCGTCAGCCAAATGAAAACGACAACAATCGCAACAACCCTAACAACAACACCAATGATGAGACCAGTCGCACCTGCTATAGGTGTGGAGGAACTGGTCACATCAGGCGCAATTGCCCCAGGGATAACAATCGAGGAGCAGAAGGATCAGAAAATGGTCCTGACCTTGGGTTAAGGCACAGCAGACCAAGACCCGACAATTGTTACTGGTACGTTCCCACTTGACAACTCTTTCACTTACCTCTTATTCAATGGTAAATCCGAGCGAAATTTCGATTAGTAACATATTCAAACACTTACTAAAACCACATCCCCAAAGCTAAGCTAAGCCTTTTCAATGGACATGGCCAATGGGGAAAAATGATTTAACCTAGGGTACTTATGTGGAGTACACCTTAACACTAAACAACCATTCAATACAAATACATTTCATGCCAATAAATATTAGGAGTTTTAACGTGATAATCGTCATGGTTGGGTTAAGCCCCCACCGTGCTGATACTATGTGTCGCGAGAAGGCCATTTGCCTTCACCTTCCTAATCACGAAAACTCTAATAATCCATGATGATAAACTTGGCGCCAATCCTTTTCCTATCTCGTGCATCAAGGCACAGAAGTGCCTGCACCAGAAGAACTACGTTTTCCTCACTCATGTTGTGGACAAGACCAAAGAAGAGGTACGCATACAAGGTATTCCAGTAACATGTGATTTTTTTTTCAAATGTGTTCCCCAAAGAACTTTCGGGAATATCCCAGAGAGACAGGTCGAATTTCGAATCAACCTCATATCGGGAACCACATCAATTGCCAATTCACCCTATAGGGTGACTCCCGCCGAAAATTCACAAGTGATCCGGTCAACTGAGTAGAATTGTTGCGCAAAGGATTCATCAGACCAGACTTCTCTTCCTGAAGAGCTCCGATCTTGTTCTTCAAGAAGACAGATCTTTCCGAAGGTACATCGATTTTAGGAAATTGAATAATCTCCCTATTAAAAATCGATACCTACTTCCACGGACTGACGATCTATTTGGCCAGCTCCAAGGAGCTCGTTACTCCTTAAAAATAGATCTAAGAATCGGTTATCATCAACTTCGAGTCCGAGAAGGCGACATTTCAAAAAAAAAAAACTGCCTTCCAAACTCGTCACGACCATTTCAAATTCATTGTGATACCCTTCGGTCTAACAAACGCTCCCACACTATTCATGGGCTCTACGAACCAAGTTTTTGTTGGATATAGTGTCTAAGCCCATAACTATATTTGGTATGTACTTGACCCGACCCGGCATGGTCCATTTGGGTTGCACTTCACCCGAACAATTTATGGATAATATTTGAGAATAGTACAAGTTATGATTTATTAATATATTATAAGTTCTAATATATTAATATAAGATCATATTATTTAATTAGTAATGATCTATAATTAATCTAGGATTAATTTAGTGATCAAAGATATTACTAATTAAATATGGGCTTCTATATTTATATAGTGTGGGCTTATGCTTATTTGGAATGGGCTAGGCTTGGATAGAGAAGTCCATGGATACTCTATGGAGCTTTAACCCATGGATCTCATGGAAATGAAGAGACATGGGTATTAGGGTTTACATGGATGTAACCCTAATCCACCACACTATATAAAGGAGGCTTTGGCTCTTGAAATCAAGCTAGTGAACACTAGCTGACACATGTTGAGGTGAGGGCCGATTTTAAGAGAAGTGTGACTATTCTCTCAAAGTTCCAAGTTTGTGGTGATTTGTGACTTTCATTTGAGGCATCCACATTATTGGTGCTAGGCTCTAAAACTCCAAGGAATCAACTACAACTACAAGGTAAGTATTTCTACTAGCTTTATTTGATTCAAGTTCCCCATGCCATGCTAGTTAGGATATAAGCCTTGGAAAAATAATTATTTGCATGTATCTTAGACAAACATAGATCCAAGGTTTATTAGGGTTGCATGTACACTTAGGAAGTGTTAGAATGCTCAAAACCCATCAGTGGTATCAGAGCCTAGGCTTATTTGTTTCATACTTGTTGCAATATGCTTGAAAAAGTCGAAATCTTGCTGTCTGACTGATGGACTCGCCGAGTCCATGGGGGGGACTCGCCGAGTTCACTTGTATCTTCAACCTACTCGGCGAGTATGTTCATGCACTCGGCGAGTAGGGTCGACAGAGTGCAGATTTTCGACTTGAGTTGCTGGAAATGGATTGGAAACATTACCCTAAACTGTTTTGGTACTTGAAAACTTGTTTTAGCTGGTGTAATGTTTTTGCTAATTCATTTACAACAACTAGTTATCAAAATTACAAAGTTTAATGTGATTTTGATTCTTGAAAGTGTTCATATTCATGTTCTTGTTCTTATGAAGTTTAGATTATCATAGGAATTATTTGTAACCTATGTGGTAGTTTAATTCTTGATCATAATGTGTTTTAATGGAGTCCATAACTTGTCCTCAAGTTATGGAAAACCAAAAGTCTCTTGGATTAAAAACCATTAAAAGAACACAAGAGTTAGAAAAAATGAAAAGTCCTCATTTTATTACTCTATTAAACTCATAAGTTACAAGAAATGAAAAGTTTTGAAAGTTTACAAAACTTGCCCTCAAGTTTTGGAACAAGTAAAGTTAAGTTAAACTTTAGTTCCAACCCTTAGAATTTTAAAAGTTAAAATTCAACCCTTATACTTATATTATTATGATTTAATAATTATATATATGTATAAGAACAAAGTCGTCTTACCGCTAGTACGCCTCATTCACGAAGCCGGTCTATAAGGTGGGTATAAGGTTGTTGCCTATAAAATGGTGACTTAATGGGTGTCCACTCTCACCCACCGCTTGCTTGACTGGTGGAGGGTCGTTAGCTGAACGGGTAAGACAAGGACTTATAAATTCTCATTCAAAGTATGATGAATATTATAAAGTAACTAAATGTTTTATTAAATTCCCAATCTTAGTTACTTTAGGAAAAATGTGAATAAGGTGCTAATCCATGAAATTACACTTTACACTTTGATTGAGTCGTTGGTGGAGCGTGTGTGGTTAACCGGCACACTAACTTGGACTTAAGAAGGTAGGTAAAGGGTGACTTAAAGGTTTATTATAGTATCGATGGAGCGTGTGTGGTTTACCGGCACATTGATTGAGTGATAAACTTTAAAGGGTACCAAGTGATTTGCATGGTTACTTCACACCTCGTTTTGTGATCCTCGGCATCCCAGTCACAAAACCTGGAGGGCACAATCGAGATTGAAACATGCCTTTGAAAAGTTCATTGAATCTCAAAGAATCTAGGAATTTCTAAGAACCAATCAAAAACCTAATACTTAAATGTTTCGGTTTTCGTGGTGGAAATTGGTGAATCGTCATTCACCTACCTTTCAAATATGGTATAGCTTAGATTACGGCATACCTCTTCTAAGTTATATTATATTGTGATTGGATCCTAGCCTTAATATTACATTTGGGTGTTTTATTAAGGACTCTCTTATATCTAAACTAATCTTGTTCTCTTCTTTTTAGATGTCTTCAAACAATGCTGCTTCTGGCTCTAATCCTAATGGCTCCTTTACCCTTATGAACTTGTGTGGGAAAGTTACCTTTGATGGATCCAACTTCAATGAGTGGATTAGAAACATCAGGATGATTACCCGCTACGAGGACAAAGAATATGTCCTTGACAAGGAGCTTAAGGAGATTGATGAGACCACTGCAACTCCTCAGGAGATCGCTGAATTTCGAGCACATGAAAGGGATGCTACGAAAGTGGCTTGCATCATGATGGCCAAGATGACAGCGGAACTCCAAAAGTCTTATGAGGATTTCTACCCTTATGAAATGCACCAAGATTTGATGGAAAGATACCATCAAAGTGCAAGACAAGAGAGGTATGAAATCATCTGCTCCATGATAACAACCATGATGAAGGACGGGGAATCCGTCACGAGCCACATGCAGAAAATGCAAAGGTATGTGGATCGTTTGCTGAAGCGTAATGTGAACTTCCCTGAGGATCTTGCAATAGATATCATTTTGCACTCCTTACCATCGTGCTATGATCAATTCCGCATGACATATCACATGAATAAGGAAGAGGTCACACTCAGCAAACTTTAAGGTCTTCTCAAGACCGCAGAATCAGGTCTTAAGGGGAAGTCGGTTGCTATCACTCCTACTTCAAACTCAACTCCGGTTTTGGCAATTGGGAAAAATCGATGGAGGAAGAGAAAGAGATCCTCGAAGGGTACCGAGGCTCGGACCCTTGATGGCTCTTCTTCAAGTGGAACCAAGAAAGGTTTCGTCACTCCTTCTTTTGACCCAAAAGAGGCTGAGTGCTTCTTTTGTCATGAAAAATCTCATTGGAAGCGGAACTGCCCAAAGTACCAGCAGGATGTGAAGGATGGGAAAGTCAAACCCAACCATGCAGGTACTTACACTATCATTTCTAATAACTCACCCCATTCTAAGTCTTGGGTCCTTGATACCGGTTGTGGTATTCATATTTGTTGTGACTTGCAGGGACTAAGAAGAAATGAGAATGTGGAGCAAGGAAGAATAAACTTGATCATGGGGAATAGGAAAGCTTTACCTGTTACCAAGATTGGAGTTTTTACTTTATCGCTAAGTAGTGGGTTTAATTTAGATTTGAATAAGTGTTGTTATTCGCCAGGAATGGCAAGAAATATTATTTCCTTTCATGCTTTGTACAAACAAGGGTTTACCTTTTCATTTAATAATGAAGTTGGTTCTATAGATGTTTTCTATAATAATGTTTTTTATTTTAAAGCATTACCTTGTGATGGTGTGTATGAAGCTGTATCTGTTGTAGATAACTTGGGAAATAATGTTTTGTGTATTGATTCTACTAATAATAATAACTTGGATAAAGCATCATTATGGCATTCTCGTCTTGGACATATAAGCAAGAAACTCATAGGCCAACTCCAAAAGGATGGAGTCTTGGAGTCGTTTGACCTAAAGTCAGATGATAGTTGCGAATCATGCTTACTGGGAAAAATGACAAAGTCACCCTTCACAGGCTCGTGTGAGAGGGGTGAAGGTTTGTTGGACCTTATACACACGGATGTGTGTGGACCATTCAAACATGCCACAAGGGATGCTAATCGTTATTATTTGACTTTTACTGATGATTACAGTAGATATGGATATGTCTACTTAATCAAGCATAAGTCAGAGACTTTCGAGAGGTTTAAGGAATTTAAACAGGAAGTCGAGAATCAATTGGGCAGGAACATTAAGATGCTTCGATCCGATCGAGGAGGTGAGTATCTTAGTTCAGAGTTCCTCGACTATCTTAGGGAATGTGGGATTGTCTCACAATTGACACCTCCCAGGACACCACAGTTGAATGGTGTGGCTGAGAGGCATAATCGAACCTTGTTGGATATGGTTCGTTCCATGATGAGTCGAGCTACGCTACCAATCTCATTCTGGGGGTATGCCTTAGATACTGCCGCCCATATTCTTAATCTTGTCCCTACAAAGAAAGTTGCCAAAACTCCTCACGAGATGTGGACTGGCAAAGTACCTAAGCTAGACCACATCAAGATTTGGGGTTGTGAGGCTTTCGTGAGACGCGAGACTCATGATAAGCTCGAACCTCGAAGCGAGAGGTGTATTTTCATCGGCTACCCACAGCAATCCTTTGGTTACCTCTTCTACAGACCTAGTGACAATGTGGTCTTTGTAGCAAGAAGAGGAGTCTTTCGAGAGAGAGAGAGAGAATTTATAAGCCAAGGAGACAGTGGGAGGCAAATTGATCTTGAAGAAATTCAAGAATCAAGCGGTGAAGGAACTTCAAACACTAGCCCTCAACTTGAGGAGGAAACTCCTGTTGAGCCAGCTGATGAGCCTGTACCTCTGAGGCGTTCCACGAGAGTTAGGAATGCACCTGAGCATTACTATGGTTTCCATATTACTACGGAAGGTGAGACACTTATTAGTGATCAGACACTAGTAGGTCTAGAAGAACCTAACAGCTACATGGAAGCCATGGCAGGCCCTGAGGCTGCTAAATGGAAAGAGGCCATGGATAGCGAGATACAATCCATGTATGACAATCAAGTTTGGAACTTGGTTGAGAATGTACCTGGTCGTAAGACTGTAGGATGCAAGTGGGTCTTCAAGAAGAAGACCGACATGGATGGTAAAGTACACACTTATAAGGCAGGACTGGTTGCAAAGGGCTTCTCTCAAATTCCTGGAGTGGACTATGATGAGACCTTTTCTCCAGTAGCCAAGATTAAGTCTATCCGGGTTCTGTTAGCCATAGCTGCATTTCATGACTATGAAATATGGCAAATGGATGTCAAAACCGCTTTCCTTAATGGAAAGTTGGCTGAAGATGGTTACATGACTCAGCCAGAGGGTTTTGTCAGCAACGAGTACCCTAATAGTGTGTGTAAACTCGAGAAATCCATTTATGGATTGAAACAGGCACCTCGCAGGTGGAATCTTTGCTTTGATGAGAAAGTCAAGGAATTTGGCTTTTCGAGGAGTGAAGATGAATCTTGCGTCTATATCAAGGCTAGTGGGAGCATAGTCAGTTTTTTTGGTACTGTATGTGGATGACATACTACTCATAGGAAATGACATCCCAACCCTGCAGGAAGTAAAGTCCTGGCTTGGGAAGTGTTTCGCTATGAAGGACCTTGGTGAAGCTGCCTAGATCCTAGGGATAAAGATTTTGAGAAATAGGAGTAAAAGACTAATTGGACTTAGTCAAAGTACCTACTTGGACAAAGTGTTGAAAAGATTCAACATGCATAACTCCAAGAAAGGTGAGTTACCCATTCAGTGTAACGCTAGATTAAGTAAGACACAAAGCCCTAGTACTGAGGCTGAGATAGCAGAAATGAGTCGATTTCCTTATGATTCAGCTGTAGGATCGATCATGTATGCTATGACGTGTACTCGACCTGATGTAGCCTTTGCTTTGAGCATGGTTAGCAGGTATCAGGCGAACCCTGGAAAGGAACACTGGACTGCGGTAAAGAATATCCTCAAGTACCTGCGAAGGACTAAGGACTGGGTCCTTACCTTCGGTGGGAGTGATGACTTGAGAGTTGTAGGGTATAGTGATGCTAGTTTCCAGACTGATAGGGATGATTTCCGCTCTCAGTCAGGCTGGGTCTTTACCCTAAACGGAGGAGCAATTTCTTGGAAGAGTTCCAAGCAGGAGACAGTGGCTGATTCCACTTGTGAATCAGAGTATATAGCAGCAAGCGAGGCAGCAAAGGAGGCGATATGGCTAAAGAACTTCATCGGAGACCTTGGAGTTGTTCCAGCTATAAAAGAGCCAATGGAGATTTTCTGTGACAGCAATAGTGCGGTTGCCTTAGCCAAGGAACCAAGGGATCACGGGAGATCCAGACACATCGACATAAAATACCATTTTATCAGACATCGAATTGAAGAAGGACTCCTCATGGCAAAGAGGGTATCATCGGATGAGAACCCGGCAGATCCCCTCACGAAGGGACTGAGTAGGGTTAAGCATCTCCAGCATGCTCGGAGCATAGGGCTGAAGGATGATATAAGTTTTAGTAGTTAGATAACCCAGAAATTTGTAAAGTGTAATTGACATTAGATGATGAATAAAAGGTGTTTTATTTATGAGTAAAGTGTTGCTATCTCTTGTCGATCGTTTACTATATTTCTTTTGCATGTTTTGACTTCCAGAATAATTTTGTTTGGTATAACATATTATTCAAACCTCCACAGTCGGTCATATGTCGGAAGTAGGTATGAATCAAGACTGTCATGATTGGTTGCAGAGGTCTAAGGTGTTGGACAAGGCTACAACAATCATGAGTGCTCATAAGTTCTGAGCATTGGACTCAACCCACGCTCACTGGAATCACTTCATGGAATTTTATCTCGAGTGATCGTGAGACGGTAATATCATATAAGTCTTCAAACCTAGAGATATGATTTGTTACTTACGAGTTGGTTATGCATTGATTGTACGTAAATGCATTGGTAACTCGATGTTATAAAACGTGCCTTTGTGTGTAATTCAATGAGTGGTAGAACAAACATATGAGTCGAAGTTTATCTGTTCCTTCTTGGATTAGAAGCTGATATCTGGGCCCCTCGATGATTTTGTTTTGTCCTGTGTACCGGGCCCGGTCAGAATTAAATTGATGTGTTCAGTTGAGTTCTATGTCAAACAAATCGGAAATCGGGAAACAAATGCTGGACAATAAGCAAGACAATGTTCCATGTGTTTGTCCGGCTGATATCTAGAACAGAGGATTATATGATCACTTATCTAAATGGCGCGTTCTAGTTCAACAGAGTTTAAAGAGCTACGATTGCGGATCGGTTCCTGAAGTTATACATGCAAATATAGTTACTAGACTTATCCAAGTGGGAGACTGTTGGATATAGTTTCTAAGCCCATAACTATATTTGGTATGTACTTGACCCTACCCGGCATGGTCCATTTGGGTTGCACTTCACCCGAACAATTTATGGATAATATTTGAGAATAGTACAAGTTATGATTTATTAATATATTATAAGTTCTAATATATTAATATAAGATCATATTATTTAATTAGTAGTGATCTATAATTAATCTAGGATTAATTTAGTGATCAAAGATATTACTAATTAAATATGGGCTTCTATATTTATATAGTGTGGGCTTATGCTTATTTGGAATGGGCTAGGCTTGGATGGAGAAGTCCATGGATACTCCATGGAGCTTTAACCCATGGATCTCATGGAAATGAAGAGACATGGGTATTAGGGTTTACATGGATGTAACCCTAATCCACCACACTATATAAAGGAGGCTTTGGCTCTTGAAATCAAGCTAGTGAACACTAGTTGACACATGTTGAGGTGAGGGCCGATTTCAAGAGAAGTGTGACTATTCTCTCAAAGTTCCAAGTTTGTGGTGATTTGTGACTTTCATTTGAGGCATCCACATTATTGGTGCTAGGCTCTAAAACTCCAAGGAATCAACTACAACTACAAGGTAAGTATTTCTACTAGCTTTATTTGATTCAAGTTCCCCATGCCATGCTAGTTAGGATATAAGCCTTGGAAAAATAATTATTTGCATGTATCTTAGACAAACATAGATCCAAGGTTTATTAGGGTTGCATGTACACTTAGGAAGTGTTAGAATGCTCAAAACCCATCAGTTTTCCCAACCATTACTAGTTAGCCTTTTCATTATTTTCATCAATAACATACTCGTCTGCCCACGAAGCAAGAACAAAACACTGTCAACACCTACTACCAGCCTTGAAAGCATCAAAGATGGAGAATATCGCGATGAAAGCACTGCAGGGATGGATAAAACCCTCGAAGTCAAAAGACAAAGCTTATTATTATAAGAGTTGAGTTGGGCGCTATCTGGGTGATCGTCGATAGGTTAACCCAATCTGCCCATTTCCTGCTAATACAGATCGTGAGACTCCATGAAGTATCAGTGTCCATTATCTCGAATCGATGTAACGAGATTACTTCAAGACTTTCACAGTCACTTCAGAGGGCTATGGGAACATAACTAGATATAAGCGTTGCTTACCACCTTCAAACCAATAGCCAAAGTGAACGAACCATTCGACCACTCGAAGTCATGCTCCGAGCCTGAGTGTTTGAATTCAGCAAGTCATGGGATACCCGGTTGCCCTTGACTGAATTCTCATACAATAACAACTATCGCACGAGCGTTAAGATTGCTCCTTTCGAAACTCTTTATAATCATAAATGCCGATCACTCGCCAGTATTCTTATGAGACCAGAAACCATTTGCGAAACAACAGAGAAAATAATCCAAATCAAAGCTTGACTTCAAGCATCGCAAGACCGACAGAAGAGCTATTCTGAAAAGCGGCGTAAGCGATTAGGATGTCAAGTCGGGGATCGCGTGTTATTAAAAGAATCTCCTTGGAAAGGAATGATTCGCTTTAGGAAACGAAAAAACTAAACCCACGATACATCGGGCTGTTCGAGATTTTTGCTCGGATTGGTCCAAAGACATATAGGCTGTAGCTGCCTGTAGAGCTCAGCAACGTGAACCCTGTGTTCTGTGTCTTGAATCTTAAAAGATGCATATCAGATGAGACTCTTATCATTCCTTTACGAGAAATCAGAGTAAGCGAGAATCTCATGTTCGTCAAAGAACCAGTCAAGGTATTGGATAGGGAAGTAGAACATACAAAACAAAGCCCCATTATGATTGTGAAGGTTCCATGGGACGCTAAGCGTGGACCAAAATTCACATGGGAGACGTGAAGATCAAATGAAGTGCCTATTCTCTCATTCACGAACCTATCCTTAGAAAGAATTTCGGGACGAAATTCCCTCTAACGGGGGGATGATGTCACAACTAGCATTTTAGCTAGGAAATTCTATATATAAACATCATCCATTGTAAAAGCATGTACTCTAAGTGAATATAATACTCTATCCTCGTTCAAAATACACCTCATATGTTCAACTAAGGGTTGGAAACCTTAGTAATCCCGGTCCAAGTTCCTTATGAACTAAAAATTCTCCTATTGGGCCTAGAAGCCCTAATTGGGCTCTAAATAGACCACATTCATAAAACTTTAGCATTTTGGGCCATGTGGGCCTAAAATAATCCATCTTACCTCTAATGAGCCTTGTTGGTCCATAAAAGATTTCATTTGCCCCAATGGGCCGAAAATTTATTTTTTTTGGGCTTCATAAATTTGAGTATGGGCCCAAGATGATTTCTTTCCTCTCTCTTTAGCCCAAATCGGCCCATGTTTAATAAAAAAAAAGAGAAGAAAAGTGATAAGAATGGTGAAGGAAATAAAAACAAAATTTGAAATTATGGGAAATTTGTGAGGATGCCACCTTCTTATTGCATGGTGGACATCCATGCAATGTCACCTCACTTCTCTCCTCTCTCTCTCTCTCTTCTTAATCTCGGCCTAAGGCCATTCTCCCTCACCAAAAATCATTCATGTTTCCTTTCACTCCCAAAAACCTCAAGAACTCTTCCATTTTCTCCATAAACCTGTGAGTGGGTGTGTGTGCACAAGAAAGTTCATCAAACTCACATACTAGGTAAGTTACTTCGCCCTCAAGTTGTATAAATTCATCTATGATTGAATCCTCCTAGAAACATCACAAATCTCTTGATTATACTACTAGAAACATCATAGTTTTGAGGGTCCTCTCAAGAAGCAAGCTAGGCCGAAATCTCTTCAATTCTTCATCCAAAAACTGAAATCTTCAAACAAGGTGAGCTTCATACTCCCTATTTTTCTGTTTTTTATAAGTTTTGTGGGGGGGGGGGGGGAATACAAGCAAATGTGTAGATCTATATGTATTTGTATGCCTTGTATGATTTCTATGCTTATATGTGTGTTTTTGTGTGATTATGATGTTGGATCTAGTCATAAGCCCCTAAAAATCGAGATATACTTTATGTTAAATGATACTAGCATAAATTATACTACTACATACAAAGTATACCAAGGAAAATAGCTCAGTGGCTTAACAACACATACTTTGGGCTAAAAACTCATTTTTTTGGACATAAAATGTTAAAAATACAAAGTTGAAGGGCCCAAAATGAAATATTTCGAATTCTGATGGGTGAGATGAGTCAAAACAGTTTCCATAATGTATTTTCTGAAAATATACTCTTTTGGAGGATTAAAAACATAAATTTCAAGCTTAATGGGCTAAAAATGACATTTTCGGCCCAATAGGGCCCATTATGCGAAATTTCCCAAACTTGAGGGGCTGAACCGTGTTTCTCTGTAAAACAGTGGGTTATTAGTGTTCTAAGTACTTTTCAAAGGTCAAAAATGCTTTCCATAGTTAAAAAGGACCAAAGTTGCAAAAATTTTCCAATTTGTGCCAAAAGTGTAAAAATTGCGAAAAGAGGGGTTTTAACCAAGAAAATTGTATTTTGAGGGACTAAAACTGTTTTCAACTAAAAATGTGCTGAAAAATATCAATTTCAATAAGTTTTGGTGTTAGAATGCCAAGAAAAATGGTTTAAGGACTAAACCGGAAATTAATGTATTCAAAGGGTTGAAAAGGTAAATTTACAAAGTAAAGAGGGGCTGTAAACAGAAAAATTTCAATGTTAATTCAATACATCCGTTGTGATCAAATATTGACACTGCGACTACCAACGAATTACAATACACAACAACACCAAAAATCGTTATCAAACGAATTGATTCGGTCTCGAATCAATAACAAATCCGAAACTACTAACACGACGACAACTCGATTCATACACGGATTATTTGGGAATTCAATACACACGTGAGAGTGCACAGACGTCGATACACCATCTTTGGACCCAAAAGTGTAAAATATTGTTTGTTGGGCCTAGCTAGCCCAATGACCTGATCTTTAGGCCCGAAGACATCAACCTTACGAGTTGTTGGGTCTTACATGATCCAACACAGCGTAAAAGGGCTTTCAATGGCAAACGTGCTGCTGGTCCCCAAGGGTGCTTCGGTACTGCTAGCAAAGTCGAGATTTCTCCAATGCGAGTTGGGCTAAGGGCCCTTCGCATTCACTATAGCCTTGAACGATGTAGGGAATTACCGGGGGCTTCGCACCTTCTTTTTCCCCTCGGTCGTGGGGCTACATGAGTCCGGGGGGTTGGGTTATGTGAATAAGTGCGAGTGACGCCTAAGGAATCGTTTGTACGGTTGTCAACTGGTCGTTTTCATTAACGTACGTTACAACAATTCACAACCCACTGTCTATCCAACGCCTCCGGAGCTCAACGAATACACCTGTCGTAACGAAATAACAACGCATGAACTAATTTAAAGCAAAGTATTAGGAAAACGTCGGGTTTTCCTAGGGTTTTCAACTATTACACCTACGAACTACATAACGAGTTTTACAAATCGTACGCTTACATCTATAGAAAACAAACAAGCATACTTATGGATCTTCACACCTTTTTGACTATACTATTTTCAGAAAATATCGGATTTTCTGGTGGTTTTCAAACAATGCAAAACATTGGATTTCAAACACTAGTTATGAACTCACCAACGTTTCATATGTTGACGTTTTTCAAAATACCTGTATTCTCAGGTAACAGATAAAGTGATGTAAGAATTGTACTCTATGATGTTTTGCTGTGTGTTAATTAGTATCGAACAATCTACTTTTGAGAATGTAACGTTTTGAGACAATGTAATGGATGTAAACACTATCAGTTGTAATATTCAAATGTTGGTGATGAATGATGTTATGATTCATGTATATTCATTGTGATGGTATTCAATTGAGTCACAATAGCCCCCAGACATTTCCGCCGTCTGGTTCGGGGGTGTGACAAATGACATGTTTAATCTTGGATTATGCTCTCTCTTTTGTGACTGAGATGCCCAGAATCACAAACGAGATGCGAATAACCATGCAAACCCACTTGACAACCTTAATGTCATTTACCATCTCACATTGATGTGCCGGTTAACCACATACACTCCATCAACAATGATAATATTCAAGATGTCCATCATATCTCTTTATAGTCCCTATTAGTGTGCCAGTTAACAACACACTTTCCACTAACGACATATAAAACATGATGTGCGTTTTCATGGATTAGCATACTTTTTCACATTTTCCTAAAGTAACTAAGAGTGAGATTTTATAAAAAGTTTTAGTTAATTTTTATCATTATACTCATTAATGATATTATGTCCTATCAAATCCGTTCAGCTAACGACCCTCCACCATACAAGAGAGCGGTTGGTAAGAGTAGCCACCCAATCCCAACCATTGTATAGGTAGTTTCCTTAAACTCCCCTTATATACGACTTCATGAATGAGGCTTACTATTGATTTGACTGACTTGGTCTTATACATATAATATATATATATATATATATATATATATATACATGGTTAGGTTCATGTGAGACGGCCTAATTTTGTGAGACCGTGAGACGCATTTTTTTTATTTTTTTATTTCTTTATTTTATTTTTTTAGTTCATTCAAGTTTCGAAAATAATATTTAAAAAAAGAATTTTGTGATTTTTCCATTTATTTTGCATTTTAAAATTATTTTTAGAATATGTACAGTGTAATATTCTATTTAGAATATTTCACGTATTTTTCAAAAAAAAAATAGAATTTTTTTTTATTTTTTTATTTGTTTATTTTTTTAATTAATTCAAGTTCCGAAAATAATATTTAAAAAAAGAATTTTAGATTTTTCCATTTATTTTTCATATGTTTAACCTCTTGATCTATGATCTCAATTGATTCTTCCATGGAGGTTCGGGTTTCCGTTGATTTCGATCTCATCAAAGGGATTACTAGGGTTTCGTCGAGTCAGCACTCCTTATGAACAAAGATGTGGAATACCAGATGGTTGTTGCTCAGTTTTGAAGATGGATCGGAGAGGGCTACGGAATTGATTCCTAACGAGGATCTCGAAGGGTCTAATGTACCACGAGTTAAGTTTTCCACACTTCCCAAGGCGTACTATGTCTTTCCAGAGTAAGACTTCCAACAAGAGGGTACATCTTCATATGGCAGAGTAGCTAAGGGTCTGATGGTTCTAAAGGAAATTTCTAGGTGGGTCTGCGAATAATAGCCGGCGGGACCCAAGAATTGACGGGTTTCTATGGGTATCTTCGGTGCCGACTAATTCTTTATCGCCTTAGTTTTTGGAAAGGTCCACTAGTATGACTGCTTTGCTTATCTACATGACTAGGAAAATGGTTTGATTGAAGGGCACCACTACTAGCTCGTAGTGATCATATCAAGCCCTGGTTACTATCTTGGACACATCATCCTTACTGAGGTTTGGTTACGAGGTAGTTCCAGGGATTAGGCCGGTGTGAGACTTGATTAGAAGTTCAGAAGGAATTCTCGGGAATTCTTCTAGAAAGACATTAGGGAAAGAGTTGCAGACTTCCCTTTTTCCGATGATCACACGGACAAAAATGCATAGCACTCCTATCGGGAAAACTTTTTAAGCCTTGATGCACGAAATGATGCGAAGGTTGGATTTAGATTTGATGTCGAAGATCACGAGAGTCGGGTCGGGGGAAAGATTTAGACGGGCAACCCTTTCGAAACCAAGAATAACAACATGAATGAGACTCGGTCATTACATGTCAAAAATAGCATCAAAGCATTTCGTGAAAAGTTTGCCATTAAATCGAATGGAACAGAATAATCGTCCGGATTGAGGATACAATCTATGGGTATGACGTTAGCGTTCTCCTTCTCACTTGTTAGCCATCTTGATGGTACACATTTACGATTACTAACAAAGGATTGAGTTTAGAAAGATGTTTGAATGGATAGTTAACAGGTTTCTCTTATAGCATTAGAATCGAAAAGAATTGTAGGCATAAGAGTTGTCAAAGAGAAATATACCTACGACGACAGTGGGATAAGCGGTTGTCTCCTCTTGTCCTATTGCTAGAACTCTTCCTGTGTTGCCAGTTGTTGCTGCCTTGGGGCAGTTCCTCTTGAATTGTCCAACTTCACCACAATTATAACAGGCCTGACCGACGCCCGCTCCGGAAGATTGATTTGTTGATTTGGCTGGTTTTCTGCAGGTTCAAGCAAGGTGGCCCTTCTTGCCACAGTTGTCGCAGATTCTTTCGTGACATGGACCAGGAGTACGGTGATGGTAGCTGCACTTTGTGCACCAAGGAAGGGTACCAGTGTATCCACTGGTAGGAGTCTGAGCCATGGATCCGACTGCAGAAACAGCAACAGGGGCAGTAGCAGCATGGGCTGCTATCGTTTGCTGTTTCTTAGAGGATCCTTGCGTACTTTGGGTCTTCCGCTTGTTCCAGAATTTCTTTTTACTTCCTCCTCCAGTTGTGACTGGCTCAGGAGTGGTAGCCTCCTCATCAGGGTTGTCTTCGTGATCGATCAGAGTTTGTGCAAGACATTTAGCACTGTCATATGTGTCCGCCCTCGCAACTAAGATGTTTCCTTTTGTTGGCTGGGTCAGCCCCCAGATGAACCTCTCAATCTTTTTACTCTCTGGGGTAACCATTCCCGATTAGAGTAACGCCAGGTCATCGAATCTTGAAGTGTAAGCGGCGATATCAGAACCTTTCTTCTTTAGGTTCCAGAGTTAATGCTCTAGCTTCTGAATTTCACCCCGAGGGCAATACTCCGCGCGCAGAAGTTCCTTCATAACTTCCTAACCCATAGCATCGGCTACAGGTAGAGTTAGGGATTTGACTCGCCGTTCCACCAAGTTTGAGCTTTATCGCTGAGAGTGCAGGCGGCAAATTTTACTTTGTCGGATTCTGAATAAGCACAGATCTCGAAGATAGATTCGATTTTCTCTAACTCCCTAGTTAGAGCAATGACACATCCTGTGCCATCGAAGAATGTAGGTTTCGCACTCATAAAGTCCTTATAGGAACACTCCTTCCGGTGTCCCTGGATACCTTCCTGGTTTTGGGGCTGGGGACCACCTCCTGAACTACCAGGGTTCATTTGTGACATGGCGGCTCTCACTGCGGCAGTAATGGCTGCCTGAAGTGTTACCAGATCGATTTGAGGAGGAGGTGGTGGTGGAGGGTTGTTGGTCTTTGAGTTGGGTCTCTTTCTTGGAGGCATCTTGATCTAAAAAGATCGGGAAAGAGAGGGTGATAAGTCCTCCGAATTGAATTAAGAGATATAATACAAGGGATATCTCATTATGACAGATATAGAATTCTATTAAGCGATAAAGCAGGAATGAATTATCAAAACAGATAAATTATCGCCAAAGGAATGATTGAGGAGCAACGATGGGCAAAGGATCTCTATAACGGATTTGGCACGCAAAATACTCCCATAGTATTTCATGATTCGCTGCAACGACGGCTCGTTGTTTGGGTATTGGGTAAGCTTTAGGCATGCCGCATACCATAGTTACTACCAAGCACATGTTGGTCGTGTCTCGAATGAATATAGTTGGCCAGGCTATATTGATCCTAGAGACGACTACATAACTGCCCAGGTTTAACCGCAGCGTACAACACCCATTTACTTATGTTTTGTTCTACTTGTAGTTACGGATTTCGACGGTTAGGTATACTTGTATACTTTTGGTAATACTTATACTTTAAGGTATACTTTTAATTCAGAGCACTTATGCCCTTTAGTGTTTATAGTCTTATACCATATAAGGTTTGGTATACTCAGTTCACTTTAAACAAGGGCTCTGATACCAATCTGTCACACCCCGAAAACCGAAGGCGGAAACATTTCCGGGGTTGACTCCACGTTGTGTATCAAATCCAATACACATAGTAAGCAAAGTAAACAACATTACATATATAAAAGTTTACATTTGTTCAAAAGTAAAGTTGTACAAGTGTGATAAATAGTATATATGAACAAAAGTAAGACATGTCTTCTACGCACTCCGTCTTCGCCAAAAGGGATCATCGGGTACCTGTCTAATGTTGACCTGAGAATACAAGCAGTTTGAAAATCAGCATAAAGCTGGTGAGTTCATAAGATGTTTGTTTTCTGAAAAATGTACCAGTTTCCTTTAGTTTTCTAAAAAGGTTTGTTATCCAAGAAAATCCCATATTTTCTTATGTAAAACAGTTTAGTTATCATTTGTTACCAATTCGATTACGTGTTGTATGTTACCCCAGGAAAATCCCATATTTTCCTAATAGTTTAGTTATCCATTAGTTTCTTAATTCGTTTATGAGTTGTTATGATATCCCAGGAAAATCCCATATTTTCCTAATAGTTTACTTATCCATTAGTTTCTTAATTCGTTTACGAGTTGTTATGTTATCCCAGGAAAGTCCCATATTTTCCTAAGTGTAAGTTTGGTTGAATATGACAATGTATAGTTTAATACATAAAACTATATATTGAAAAGCATGGGATTACTATCCCGAACTAGATATAAGATACTTTGATATACATGAAACTATAGATAGATATAGATTGAAAACCATGGGACTATCATCCCGAACTAGATATATATATTGAAAACCATGGGACTATCATCCCGTAGTAGATATAGATTGAAAATTATGGGATTATCATCCCGTACTAGATATAGATTGAAAATCATGGGATTATCATCCCACACTAGATACAAAATCTATAGACTGGAAACCATTGGGACTATCATCACGTACTAGATATAGGAACTATCACTACTAGAAAAAAGGCCTTTTACGACGCGCAAAACACGACGCTCTTTGATTTATGTTACACATTAGAGAGCGACATTAGAAAAGTGTCATCTCTTCAAAAATTTTAAGGATTTAGGTCGCACATTACTGAGTGCCCTTAAATTAGTGTCTCATGTAAAAATATTAAAAACACAGAGGGCACCTATAATAAAACGGGCGTCCTCTACAAATGTCGCTTTATAATTTTAATAAACGCGCATTTCTGGGACTCCTTGATAGGTAAGGGGGGAAACTAAATCCCCCAAAATTTTGAACACCCGCTTCTTCTTCCTCTTTACTCTCTACACCCGCCAAAATCGACTTCATTCTCTCCCTTCTTTCTCTCTGTAAACCCCTTCCTCTCCGATCGACTTTCACTTCCTTCTATGTGCAAACCCTAATCAAACATAACACATTTGAAATAGTAATATCTTCTTTCACAAAATAGAAGATTGATCGAAGAATGATTTTCTTCTGATGAATCGGACATCACCAACAACAATAGCTTCCATCACAATTTGTGTTTGCTTTCAGACTCCACCGTTACAACATCGCACCACAACACCAGCCCTGAGCCACCACCACACTGCCTTTGCAACAGCCCAGAACCACCACTATACCACCACTGTTGCCTATTTCATCTGCGTAGTAGGCCTATTTCAAAGGTAATTCTTCCTTTTTCAACCATAGTTACCTGTTTCATGTCCTACTGGTCCTTCTTTTTGGACGATTTTTTGTGCCT
Source organism: Lactuca serriola (assembly GCF_051521515.1). Classification (NCBI taxonomy): domain Eukaryota; kingdom Viridiplantae; phylum Streptophyta; class Magnoliopsida; order Asterales; family Asteraceae; genus Lactuca; species Lactuca serriola. The sequence continues at coordinate 129,473,266 of NC_136416.1, read as the reverse complement.
TTTTACCCTCTCTCATATATTTTCATGGAATTGTTAATATTTCATGATATAAGTACCTGATTTTTTATGCACACTAGGTGTTTGACTAAATGTTTGAACCAAAAGGGGATTGTCCAAAGATTAATGAACAAGGTTCAAAGCAACCTGCCACAGTGACAACCTCACAGGTAAATAAAAATTTATGTATTCCTATTAGATTCAATTTACTATTATTATACATACACATGAGTAGTAATCAGCCAATTGTGTTTTGATAATGATAAAAAAATCAATTTAGTGTTTAGGAGTTGGAATTTAATTTATGTAATAGGAATTGAATCTCATTTACTTACAATTTCTAAACTGATTTGATTCCCTTTACTATCTCAATATGAGAATCCAGCAATACGGTCACAACTGTGATCTGTTACTGTAGAGTTGCTATCTAAAACCTGTGTCCAAACTCTAGAAGGTCACACACACAATGTTTTTGCTGTATGTTTCCATCCCGAGCTTCCAATAATAATGACAGGTTCAGAAGATGGTACTGTCCGTATATGGCATTCAACCACTTACAGGTGAGCTCTTGTTTTTTTACCTTTAAGGGCGTGTTTGTTTTGTAGATTCTAAAAGAATCGGAATGCTAGATTCCATTCCATGGTGTGTTTGGTTTCCAAATGGATGGAATTCAATTTTTGTTGGATTCCTTCAAATTCCATGTTTGATGGATGGAAGGAATTCAATTTCTTTCTTCATTTCCTATCAAAAGACCAAAATACCCTCATTATAAATATGTTCAAAATGTAAACTTTTTGACTTTATGCCACTCTTTTTTTATTCAGACTTGAGAACACCTTGAACTATGGACTTGAAAGGGTTTGGGCTGTTGGATACATGAAAGGTTCACGTCGGTAAGTTTGTATAGCACTTTTTGTTTTTTGTTTTGTGGGTCTTGAATCTTGATGCTTCTTCATTCATCTGGATTTATTTTAATTACTGTTTTTACAGGATTGTTATTGGCTATGATGAAGGAACCATAATGGTGAAAATTGGACGTGAAGAGCCTGTAGCCAGCATGGACAATAGTGGAAAAATTATATGGGCTAAACATAATGAAATTCAAACTATTAACATCAAGAGTGTGGGAGCTGATCATAAGGTTTGGACTTTAAAGCCCATATACATGTTATGTTATGTTAACAATGAAATGGGAAAAAAAATCTATTTTTTATTCAGGTTTCTGATGGAGAGAGGATGCCTTTAGCAGTTAAAGAACTGGGGACATGTGATCTTTATCCACAAGTGAGTTATGCTTGTTCCTACCTTCCTTTAAACTGAAAATAGTCAACCATATGGACTTTGACTTTTCTATTTTTCCACAGAGCTTGAAGCACAACCCAAATAGAAGGTATGTTGTTGTTTGTGGTGATGGTGAATACATCATATACACAGCTTTGGCATGAAGTATTGGTTGGTAAAAAATTCGTGGGGTGCTAGAAAGTATCACCCGAAAAACGATGGGCCAAAGGTAATATCTGTTGTTATATTGACTATTTTGCCCTTATTGTTTTTTATGGGTCTGATTTATTTTTTTTTACAATTACAGGTTTCGTTTTTTAGTGATGATGAAGAGACTACCAGCACACCAAAAGTAGATGCTCTTTTTATTCCAAGGGAGAATCCAAGAGCTCTGGTTATTCGCCCTCTTAAACAATGGCCTGGCAAATCATCTGCTGAAAAATTAAAAAACGCATCTTCTCCAGCACAAACAAACGGTAAACTAATTTTTTGCTGCTACATTAAAAATAAAAATAATCATTTTTTATCTCATTTTTTTTATTTGAATTCAGGTGATTACACTGGGTTTGCTTCTTCCCCTCCTTTAAATGGTCGCTCTACGGAAAACGGTAACAGTAAGATCATTTCTTTTACTGCAATTTGAATATTTGGAACTCAATTCCATACTAATATCAAAATCTTTGATTACAGGAAACCATTCTGAAAACAGAACCCTAAAGGAACAAACACCAATCAGAACCCCCCAAAAACAAAACGGAGGATGTGATGGTGGCGAGATGGAAGATGGCTTTGAGTTTATCGTTAAAAACAAAGGCATCAACACCGAGGTGGCTTACCCATATCAGGCAACAGATGGAACCTGCAACACCAAGGAAGAAGCTATCCATGCTGCCACCATTATTGGGTATGAAAAAGTGCCAGCCAACAGTGAATCCGCATTGTTACAGGCAGTCGCTAATCAACCCGTATCAGTTGCCATTGATGCCAGTGGCATGGGTTTCCAGTTCTATTCAGGTGGCGTGTTTACTGGGGATTTTGGAACTGATCTTGACCATGGTGTTACAAGCTTATTGAATCAAATGGAGTTATATGTGGTTGTGTATATACTTGCAATCTTAGGCTTGGATAGTCTACAAGGAATCATGCTGGATCAAGGCAGCTGTATTGATATCTGTTGTACTTTTTGCAGGAAGGTAATTAAACTTTATTATTATTATTATTACTATTAATTACAAGTTTAACATGTTTTAAGTAAATTTTCATTCCTTCTACAGCCCTATTACAAATGATACGTGGCTCTGCAGTTCTTTAAGTTGTCACCAGAAGAATCATCAAAGGATCCATTATATCTTTTGAGGGACATGTCCAATAACGATAAGAAAAACTAAAATCAAGTAAAAATGTTTGCTAAAATGCTTGTAATTTTATTATATATTTGGCTTATATAGGGATGCCATGGGATACAAAAGGGGATATTTTGTTTTAATTGCAAAAATAATCATTTCTGCACTAGGCTACTTGATGCTGGGAACTTTTATTTATGTGCTTATCGTTGATGGATCTACATTCAATGCCAATGTATTATCAAGGTACCATTTAAAATTTCCCTTTTATTTAATTTATGTAAAAAAGTGTAATAGTAAATGCTCATACATAGTTGTAAATGCTCACAGGTGCATGATAGCAACAACAACCGATTTCTATTTTTGTATTGTCATTGTAGCAGTAAGTCTTTGTTTATTATATACTTTCCAATTATAGTGAAAAGGAGATTTTTCGACTTTTGTTATAACAATAATGTTTGATTGCTTCTTTTGATCAGGTGTGGATTGCATATAAGGAATCAAGGTGGATAAGTGCTTTCTTTTGGATACTTTCACTTCTATCTTTTTGGAGGGTAAGCATATATAGAAACTAGCTCACTTTCCTTTTTTCACTCTCTCTAGTATATAACTATATATGGGATGCTGTTTGGATTTACAACTGAAGGAATCATGGTATATTTCCAGGACCCTGAAATCATTTACATTGTCTTATTTTCTCAAAATATTAATTGTTTATGTTGCTTCCAAATACAAGGTATGAAAAGCTGCAACGGTGGGATGATGCCCTTAGAGCATACACTGCAAAATCTGCTCAAGCAACAAGTCAACGTCTTATCTTGGATGCTACACTAGGTATTATTCAAATATACCATGCCATGGTGCTATAGTATTTATATTATTATCATTTCAAGGTAATTAATTAAAATATTTGTTCATTCTTATGACGAATGAGGAGTCAGTGACAGATGGGTATATATTATATAATCAAAACACTATAATTATAAATATTTATTTTTTTACCATAAATAAATTATTTGAGTTAAAATGGCATGAATGATTTCAGGTAAATGGGGATGGTAATTCTGAAAATGGCTCCCATATATGTGAACAATATCCATTTTCAGTAAATGAGAAGGTTGTTATTTTTATTTATTTCACTTTTGTTTTCTATGTGAAGATATACTGACAAAAAATACATTACATGACATGATATGTTGGTTGAGTAGCTTTACGTGTTCTAATGGGTGGTGTTAGATGGAATTGTGATGATATACTCTCTAGTTTATATGATCAAAGATTGTCATTGTGAATATCATTGTTGATAGCTTTACAGATAATATTTACCATTTGTATGCGGGTATTCTTGTCATTGTGTTTGTCATTGTTGATATTAGGTAATTCATATTGTAGTGTATTTATTCCAAATCCCAAATTCTTTGGATGGAGAAAAGGGTAATTTCGTCTTTTACAACTAACATTCCAAGTTTGATTCTTCTAATAATTGTATTAACATATTAATTTTTTGACTTTTATTTGATCAGGTCACAAGAATTATCGGAGCAGGGGTTCAATATTAGTCTTAAAGAAGTATGAAAGGCAAGATTCAACTCTACTTAGTTGGAATTTGATGTTTATCATCTTTGTGTATATCTTTTTAGTTTGTATAGCATTACATTGCATAAGGTGTCCCTTAATAGCAATTTAGTATTATGTTATATAGTTAGGGAAAACCTCTTAATAACAATGTACAATTAGATCCCCTTAATATAAATGTATTACAATTTTTTGACATGATGTTTTTGGTATATATTTGTTTACATATGGAACAATTATTTGTATGACATTAAATTTATGTAATGGATTCTATTTTTGTATATGATATTTTATTATCTATTATCTATTATTAAACATTAAATACAAATTTAATTTGAAAATAAGCAAATCTATAAATAATATTTTTTTTAAACATTTAAAATTATGATACGCAAAAATGTGTGTCATCTTCATTTATGACATGGCCTTTCTTGACAGAGGCTTCCTTGATACGCATTGCGTGTCATAAACACGGGCGTCATAAGGTTACGACACGCAAATGCGTGTCGTCTTCCTTTATGACATGCCCTTCCTTGATACGCATTGCGTGTCATAACCGCGCGTCGTAAATGCGCGTCATAAATGCGCGTCGTTAATGCGCGTCGTCTATAGACGACGCGCAAAAGCGCGTCGTATCTCTTTATGACAGGGCCTTCCTTGACATACATTTGCGCGTCGTCTGAGCGTTTTACGACGCGCAATGAGCTCACCGGACAAGGAACGTGTCTGCTTGGATCCTAAACGTCAGTTCTGGGTTTGCAAACGTATGAGGTTCCTATGGATTATGAAAAGATACACATTTGTATCTAATTAGGACTTGAATCATTTATTAGTTTGGGACAAACACTTCTAGTTGCGGAAACACTCCATTACAAGTGTTTGGAAGGACCCGGGTGGCATTTAAGGACACATAAAGCTTGGATATGGAGTTTTCTCTTCAAGAGTAAAATCACACAAGAGTTTTCGTCCCTAAAGTACCATTCCACATGAGCTTACGGCCGTAAACTCATGGTGGGGTGTTTTTTGATGCTAAATGGCCTTATATCACTTGGGAAAATTAGCTAGGATCAAATCTAGGGCCTTGGAATGGATTACTCTCACTTATGGACCATTTATTGGAGTTTACAGTAGTAAACATGGAGTTTATGTCCGTAAACTCCCCTACACACATTTCTTTGATGTTTTGTTCGTCATAGGCCTTTACAAGTGTTTTTTAGCTAATTCAAAAAACCATGGAATGAGCTTAAGGCACTTTTTGACCATGTTTTAGGAGTTTATGGCCCAAGACTCCATCTTATGGCCTTGAACTCCTTAGGGGTTGTTCTAACATGTTTTAAGATCCTTAACTTGATTGTGGTTACTTCTAGAATTTATCCCAACGCTTATGGTGTTTTTAAGTGGCATCTTAACACATTAGAAGGAGTTTACTCCCCATGGAGATGAGTTTAGGGCCCAAGCATGTTCTTGGGCAGTAAACTCATGTTTACTCCTCTAAATTGATGTTCAAGGTGTTCCAAGTCCAATTCCATAATTCTATAAGCCATATCTAAGCCTCAATGGTGTTTTGGAAGGGTTTTAAGGCATAAAAGACCCCTTTATGTGTGTTTACGGCCCAAGCATGTTCCAGGGCCGTAAACACATAAACATGGTCCTAAATCATAGATAAATCACGAATTTGAAGGCCAAAGATGATATACAAGGAGTTAGGGAAGATACCTTGATGATTTGAAGCTTGAATTTTGTGATTTTGGACCCTTAAACTTGATTTGAGGAGAAAGGTTAGAGAGAGAGTAGTGAGAGAGGGAAAAAGCTTAAAATGTAAGCTTAATCATCTTTAAATAGGGTCTAAGATTTGGACACGGTGGAATTCTACCCGATACCGGCATTAAAGGGGCTTTTGGTCGCACCGGATTAAGTTATCGTAATCCGGCGGGATTGAATTTAGAAATTTTCACATTAATGATTTTGGGCCATTTTCCTGAGTTTCTAAGGGGTTTGAGCACTCATGAGATTATAATAAATATATAAGTTTAAATAACTTAGCCCAAAAACAAAAACGGAACGAACCACTCTAGACAGATTTTATGTACGGAATAGGTTTCGTCGTGAACAACTTCGGGTTGTTACATTATCCCCCCGTTAGAGGGAATTTCGTCCCGAAATTCAAACTTTAGATGCGACTCGCTGATTTGGAAGGAGAATATGGATACTTCTGTTTTATTGGGTCATCATGCTTCCAAGTGAATTCAGATTCTCGCATGGCATTCCGGGAAACCATTCACTTTTCGGGATACGGCTTGTTTCATATGTTTAACCTTTTGATCTATGATCTCAATTGATTCTTCCATGGAGGTTCGGGTTTCCGTTGATTTCGATCTCATCAAAGGGATTACTAGGGTTTCGTCGAGTCAGCACTCCTTATGAACAAAGATATGGAATACCAGATAGTTGCTGCTGAGTTCTGAAGATACCTCGGAGAAGGCTACGGAATTGATTCCTAACGAGGGTCCCGAAGGGTCTAATGTACCACGAGTTAAGTTTTCCGCACTTCCCAAGGCGTACTATGTCTTTCCAGAGAAAGACTTCCAACAAGAGGGTACATCTTCATGTGGCAGAGTAGCTAACGGTCTGCGACTAATAGCCAGCGGGACCCAAGAATTGACGGGTTTCTATGGGTATCTTCGGTGCCGACTAATTCTTTATCGCCTTAGTTTTTGGAAAGGTCCACTAGTATGACTGCTTTGCTTATCTACATGACCAGGAAAATGGTTTGACCGAAGGGCACCACTACTAGCTCGTAGTGATCATATCAAGCCCTAATTACTGTCTTGGACACATCATCCTTACTGAGGTTTGTTTACGAGGTAGTTCCGGGGATTAGGCTGGTGCGAGACTTGATTAGACGTTCGGAAGGAATTCTCGGGAATTCTTCTGGAAAGACATTAGGGAAAGAGTTACAGACTTCCCTTTTTCCGATGATCACACGGACAAAAATGCATAGCACTCCTATCGGGAAAACTTTTTAAGCCTTGATGCACGAAATGATGCGAAGGTTGGATTTAGGTTTGATGCCGAAGATCATGAGAGTCAGGTCGAGGGAAAGAATTAGACGGGCGACCCTTTCGGAACCAAGAATAACAACATGAATGAGACTCGGTCATTACATGTCAAAAATAACATCAAAGCATTTTGTGAAAAGTTTGCCATTAAATCGAATGGAACACAATAATCGTCCGGATTGAGGATACAATCTATGGGTATGACGGTAGTGTTCTCCTTCTCACTTGTTAGCCATCTTGATGGTACACATTTACGATTACTAACAAAGGATTGAGTTTAGAAAGATGTTTGAATGGATAGTTAACAGGTTTCTCTTATAGCATTAGAATCGAAAAGAATTGTAGGCATAAGAGTTGTCAAAGAGAAATATACCTACGACGACAGTGGGATAAGCGGTTGTCTCCTCTTGTCCTATTGCTAGAACTCTTCCTGTGTTGCCAGTTGTTGCTGCCTTGGGGCAGTTCCTCTTGAATTGTCCAACTTCACCACAATTATAACAGGCCTGACCGACGCCCGCTCCGGAAGATTGATTTGTTGATTTGGCTGGTTTTCTGCAGGTTCAAGCAAGGTGGCCCTTCTTGCCACAGTTGTCGCAGATTCTTTCGTGACATGGACCAGGAGTACGGTGATGGTAGCTGCACTTTGTGCACCAAGGAAGGGTACCAGTGTATCCACTGGTAGGAGTCTGAGCCATGGATCCGACTGCAGAAACAGCAACAGGGGCAGTAGCAGCATGGGCTGCTATCGTTTGCTGTTTCTTAGAGGATCCTTGCGTACTTTGGGTCTTCCGCTTGTTCCAGAATTTCTTTTTACTTCCTCCTCCAGTTGTGACTGGCTCAGGAGTGGTAGCCTCCTCATCAGGGTTGTCTTCGTGATCGATCAGAGTTTGTGCAAGACATTTAGCACTGTCATATGTGTCCGCCCTCGCAACTAAGATGTTTCCTTTTGTTGGCTGGGTCAGCCCCCAGATGAACCTCTCAATCTTTTTACTCTCTGGGGTAACCATTCCCGATTAGAGTAACGCCAGGTCATCGAATCTTGAAGTGTAAGCGGCGATATCAGAACCTTTCTTCTTTAGGTTCCAGAGTTAATGCTCTAGCTTCTGAATTTCACCCCGAGGGCAATACTCCGCGCGCAGAAGTTCCTTCATAACTTCCTAACCCATAGCATCGGCTACAGGTAGAGTTAGGGATTTGACTCGCCGTTCCACCAAGTTTGAGCTTTATCGCTGAGAGTGCAGGCGGCAAATTTTACTTTGTCGGATTCTGAATAAGCACAGATCTCGAAGATAGATTCGATTTTCTCTAACTCCCTAGTTAGAGCAATGACACATCCTGTGCCATCGAAGAATGTAGGTTTCGCACTCATAAAGTCCTTATAGGAACACTCCTTCCGGTGTCCCTGGATACCTTCCTGGTTTTGGGGCTGGGGACCACCTCCTGAACTACCAGGGTTCATTTGTGACATGGCGGCTCTCACTGCGGCAGTAATGGCTGCCTGAAGTGTTACCAGATCGATTTGAGGAGGAGGTGGTGGTGGAGGGTTGTTGGTCTTTGAGTTGGGTCTCTTTCTTGGAGGCATCTTGATCTAAAAAGATCGGGAAAGAGAGGGTGATAGCCATCTTGACGGTACACATTTTCGATTACTAACGAAGGATTGAGTTTAGAAAGATGTTTGAATGGATAGTTAACAGGTTTCTCTTTTAGCATTAGAATCGAAAAGAATTGCAGGCATAAGAGTTGTCAAAGAGGAATATACCTGCGAAGACAGTGGGATAAGCGGTTGTCTCCTCTTGTCCTATTGCTAGAACTCTTCCTGTGTTGCCAGTTGTTGCTGCCTTGGGGCAGTTCCTCTTGAAGTGTCCAGCTTCACCACAATTATAACAGGCCTGACCGATGCCTGCTCCAGAAGATTGATTTGTTGATTTTGTTGGTTTTCTGTAGGTTCAAGCAAGGTGGCTCTTCTAGCCACAGTCGTCGCAGATTCTTTTGCGACATGGACCAGGAGTACGGTGATGGTAGCTGAACTTTGTGCACCAAGGAAGGGTACCAGTGTATCCACTGGTAGGAGTCTGAGTCGTTGATCCGACAGCAGATACAGCAACAAGGGTAGTAGCAGCATGGACTGCTACCGTTTGCTGTTTCTTAGAGGATCCTTGCGTACTTTGGGTCTTCCGCTTGTTCCAGAATTTCTTTTTACTTCCTCCTCCAGTTGTGATTGGCTCAGGAGTGGTAGCCTCCTCTTCAGGGTTGTCTTCGTGATCGATCAGAGTTTGTGCAAGACAGTTAGCATTGTCATATGTGTCCGGCCTCGCAACTAAGAAGTTTCCTTTTGTTGGCTGGGTCAGCCCCCAGATGAACCTCTCAATCTTTTTACTCTCCGGGGTAACCATTCCCGGACAGAGTAACGCCAGGTCATCGAATCTTGAAGTGTAAGCGGTGATATCAGAACCTTTCATCTTTAGGTTCCAGAGTTCATGCTCTAGCTTCTGAATTTCACCCCGAGGGCAATACTCCGCGCACAGAAGTTCCTTCATAACTTCCCAACCCATAGCATTGGCTACAGGTAGAGTTAGGGATTTGACTCGGCCGTTCCACCTAGTCAGAGCTTTATCGCTGAGAGTGCAGGCGGCAAATTTTACTTTGTCGGATTTCAAACAAGCACAGATCTCGAAGATAGATTCTATTTTCTTTAACCACCTAGTTAAAGCAATGACACATCCTGTGCCATCGAAGAATGTTGGTTTCGCACTCATAAAGTCCTTATAGGAACACTCCTTCCAGTGTCCCTAGTTACCTTCCTGGTATTGGGGCTGGGGACCACCTCCTGAACTACCAGGGTTCATTTATGACATGGCGGCTCTCACTGCGGCAGTAATGGCTGCCTGAAGTGTTACCAGATCGATTTGAGGAGAAGGTGGTGGTGGAGGGTTGTTGGTCTTTGAGTTGGGTCTCTTTCTTGGAGGCATCTTGATCTAAAAAGATCGGGAAATAGAGGGTGATAAGTCCTCCAAATTGAATTAAGAGATATGATACAAGGGATATCTCATTATGATAGATATAGAATTCTATTAAATGATAAAGTAGGAATGAATTATCAAAACAGATAAATTATCACTAAAGGAATGATTGAGGAGCAACGATGGGCTAAGGATCTCTATAACGGATTTGGATCGTAAAATACTCACATAGTATTTCATGATTCGCTGCAACGATGGCTCGTTGTTTGGGTATTGGGTAAGTTTTAGGCATGCCGCATACCACAGTTACTCCCAAGCAAATGTTGGCCGTGTCTCGAATGAATATAGTTGGCTAGGCTATATTGATCCTAGACACGACTACATAACTGCCCAGGTTTAACCACAGCGTACAACACCCATTTACTTATGTTTTGTTCTACTTGTAGTTACGGATTTCGACGGTTAGGTATACTTGTATACTTTTGCAAATACTTATACTTTAAGGTATACTTTTAGTTCAGAGCACTTAGGCCCTTTAGTGTTTATAGTCTTATACCATATAAGGTTTGGTATACTCTGTTGACTATAAACAAGGGCTCTGATACCAATCTGTCACACCCCGAAAACCGAAGGCGGAAACATTTCCGGGGTTGACTCCACGTTGAGTATCAAATCCAATGCACATAGTAAGCAAAGTAAACAACCTTACAAATATAAAAGTTTACATTTGTTCAAAAGTAAAGTTGTATAAGTGTGATAAATAGTATATATATGAACAAAAGGAAGACGTGTCTTCTATGCACTCTGTCTTCGCCAAAAGGGATCATCGGGTACCTGTCTAATGTGGACCTGAGAATACAAGCAATTTGAAAATCAGCATAAAGCTGGTGAGTTCATAAGATGTTTGTTTTTTGAAAAATGTACTAGTTTCCTTTAGTTTTCTAAAAAGGTTTGTTATCCAAGAAAATCCCATATTTTCTTATGTAAAACAATTTAGTTATCATTTGTTACCAATTCGATTACGTGTTGTATGTTACCCTAGGAAAATCTCATATTTTCCTAATAGTTTAGTTATCCATTAGTTACTTAGTTCGTTTACAAGTTGTTATGATATCCCAGGAAAATCCCATATTTTCCTAATAGTTTACTTATCCATTAGTTTCTTAATTCGTTTACGAGCTGTTATGTTATCCCAGGAAAATCCCATATTTTCCTAAGTGTAAGTTTGGCTGAATATCACAGTGTATAGTTTAATACATAAAACTATATATTGAAAAGCATGGGATTACTATCCCGAACTAGATATAAGATAGTTTGATATACATGAAACTATAGATAGATATAGATTGAAAACCATGGGATTATCATCCCGAACTAGATATATATATTGAAAACCATGGGACTATCATCCCGTAGTAGATATAGATTGAAAATCATGGGATTATCATCCCGTACTAGATATAGATTGAAAATCATGGGATTATCATCCGACACTAGATACAAAATCTATAGACTAAAAACCATTGGGACTATCATCCCGTACTAGATATAGGAACTATAGATAGAAAATAGATATAAAATCAAATCAAAAACCGAAACGGTGAATAAACTTATATTAATACATATTGTGAGCCGGGTAACCATGCTGATACGACAACGACACCTCCTTGACGCTTGTCAGACGTCGAACGATATCCAAAATTTGCCACCCCAGGCGTGCCCGCCTAACTGTAGCTAGCAGTTAAGGTGTGGGATTGTCAGTCCCGAATAGATCTATTCACAAATTCCACGCTCTCCCTCCAAGAGACTCTAGTTACACTTCCGGGGAGGATTTACTGATAACCCAAAGGGTAATGACGAAACTGACAAGCTAGTACTAAATTATTCACGGTGTTCTCAGACGATATCAAACATACCAAACGTTATGAAACATAATACAGTGAATACAGTTATATATGATGAAATTATCTGGCAATATATTCTAAATTAAACAGAGATAAACTGAATCAGACATAGTTTATCTAATAACTTTACATATATCAGTACGAATTAAACATGAGCTAAGGATCCCAAATTATTCCCATAATAATTTGATTGGTTTGATTGTTTCCTTTACTGAAATTCATATAGTTATAATTGATAAAACATCCCTTATGCTCAACATAATACATAAGGGGTAAAGATATTTATAAGTTTTCCAGATATTTATTGAAATACATCAATTTAAGGTTTTGAAAACATTTCTATTTTTCTTGTATTCCCACCCCCCCCTGTAAACATTGAAAAACCATTGAAAAAGGGTAGGGGTATGAACTCACCGAACAAGGAACGTGTCTGCTTGGATCCTAAACGTCAGTTCTGGGTTTGCAAACGCATGAGGTTCCTATAGATTATGAAAAGATACACATTTGTATCTAATTAGGACTTGAATCATTTATTAGTTTGGGACAAACACTTTTAGTTACGGAAACACTCCATTACAAGTGTTTGGAAGGACCCGGGTGGCATTTATGGACACATAAAGCTTGGATATGGAGTTTACTCTTCAAGAGTAAAATCACACAAGAGTTTTTGTCCCTAATGTACCATTCCCCATGAGTTTACGGCCGTAAACTCATGGTGGGGTGTTTTATGATGCTAAATGGCCTTATATCACTTGGGAAAATTAGCTAGGATCAAATCTAGGGCCTTGGAATGGATTACTCTCACTTATGGACCATTTATTGGAGTTTACAGCAGTAAACATGGATTTTATGGCCGTAAACTACCCCACGCACATTTCTTTGATGTTTTGTTCGTCATAGGCCTTTACAAGAGTTTTCTAGCTAATTCAAAAAACCATGGAATGAGCTTAAGGCACTTTTTGACCATGTTTTAGGAGTTTACGGCCCAAGACTCCATCTTATGGCCGTGAACTCCTTAGGGGTTGTTCTAACATGTTTTAAGATCCTTAACTTGATTGTGGTTACTTCTAGAATTTATCCCAATGCTTATGGTGTGTTTAAGTGGCATCTTAACACATTAGAAGGAGTTTACTCCCCATGGAGATGAGTTTAGGGCCCAAGCATGTTCTTGGGCAGTAAACTTATGTTTACTCCTCTAAATTGATGTTCAAGGTGTTCCAAGTCCAATTCCATAATTCTATAAGCCATATCTAAGCCTCAATGGTGTTTTGGAAGGGTTTTAAGGCATAAAAGACCCCTTTATGTGTGTTTACGGCCCAAGCATGTTCCAGTGTCGTAAACACATAAACATGGTCCTAAATCATACATAAATCACGAATTTGAAGGCCAATGATGATATACAAGGAGTTAGGGAAGATACCTTGATGATTTGAAGCTTGAATTTTGTGATTTTGGACCCTTGAACTTGATTTGAGGAGAGATGTTAGAGAGAGAGTAGTGAGAGAGGGAAAAAGCTTCAAATGGAAGCTTAATCATCTTTAAATAGGGTCTAAGATTTGGACACGGTGGAATTCTATCCGATACCGGTATTAAACGGGGCTTTTGGTCGCACCGGATTAAGTTATCGTAATCCGGCGGGATTGAATTTAGAAATTTTCACATTAATGATTTTGGGCCATTTTCATGAGTTTCTAAGGGGTTTGAACACTCATGAGATTATAATAAACATATAAGTTTAAATAACATAGCCCAAAAACAAAAACAGAACGAACCACTATAGACGGATTTTATGTACGAAATAGGTTTCGGCGGTGAAAAACTTCGGGTTGTTACATTATCCCCCTGTTAGAGGGAATTTCGTCCCAAAATTCAAACTTTAGATGCGACTCGCTGATTTGGAAGGAGTATATAGATACTTCTGTTTTATTGGGTCATCATGCTTCCAAGTGAATTCAGATTCTTGCTTGGCATTCCGGGAAACCTTTCACTTTTCGGGATACGGCTTGTTTCATATGTTTAACCTTTTGATCTATGATCTCAATTGATTCTTCCATGGAGGTTCGGGTTTCCGTTGATTTCAATCTCATCAAAGGGATTACTAGGGTTTCGTAGAGTCAGCACTCCTTATGAACAAAGATGTGGAATACCAGATGGTCGCTGCTGAGTTCTGAAGATAACTCGGAGACGGCTACGGAATTGACTCCTAACAAGGATCTCGAAGGGTCTAATGTACCACGAGTTAAGTTTTCCGAACTTCCCAAGGTGTACTATGTCTTTCCAAAGTAAGACTTCCAAAAAGAGGGTACACCTTCATGTGGCAGAGTAGCTAAGGGTATGATGGTTTTAAAGGAAATTTCTAGGTGGGTCTGCGATTAATAGCCGGCAGGACCAAAGAATTAACGGGTTTCTATGGGTATCTCCGGTGCCAACTAATTCTTTATCGCCTTAGTTTTCGGAAAGGTCCACTAGTATGACTGCTTTGCTTATCTACATGACCAGGAATATGGTTTGACCGAAGGGCACCACTACTAGCTCGTAGTGATCATATCAAGCCCTGGTTACTATCTTGGACACATCATCCATACTGAGGTTTGGTTACAAGGTAGTTTCGGGGATTAGGCCGGTGCGAGACTTGATTAGACGTTTGGAAGGAATTCTCGGGAATTCTTCTGGAAAGACATTAGGGAAAGAGTTGTAGACTTCCCTTTTCCCAATGATCACACGGACAAAAATGCATAGCACTCCTATCGGGAAAACTTTTTAAGCCTTGATGCACGAAATGTTGCGAAGGTTGGATTTAGGTTTGATGCTGAAGATCACAAGAGTCGTGTTGGGGGAAAGATTTAGACGGACGACCCTTTCGGAACCAAGAATAACAACATGAATGAGACTCGGTCATTACATGTCAAAAATAGCATCAAAGCATTTCGTGAAAAGTTTGCCATTAAATCGAATGGAACAGAATAATCATCCGGATTGAGGATACAATCTATGGGTATGACGTTAGCGTTCTCCTTCTCACTGGTTAGCCATCTTGACGGTACACATTTTCGATTAGTAACAAAGGATTGAGTTTAGAAAGATGTTTGAATGGACAGTTAATAGGTTTCTCTTTTAGCATTAGAATCGAAAATAATTGCAGGCATAAGTGTTGTCAAAGAGGAATATACCTGCGACGACAGTGGGATAAGCGGTTGTCTCCTCTTGTCCTATTGCTAGAACTCTTCCTGTGTTGCCTGTTGTTGCTGCCTTGGGGCAGTTCCTCTTGAAGTGTCCAACTTCACCACAATTATAACAGGCCTGACCGACGCCTGCTCCAGAAGATTGATTTGTTGATTTTGCTGGTTTTCTGCAGGTTCAAGCAAGGTGGCCCTTCTTGCCACAGTCGTCGCAGATTCTTTCGCGAGATGGACCAGGAGTACGGTGATGGTAGCTAAACTTTGTGCACCAAGGAAGGGTACCAGTGTATCCACTGGTAGGAGTCTGAGCCGTGGATCCGATAGCAGAAACAGCAACAGGGGCAGTAGCAGCATGGACTACTATTGTTTGCTGTTTCTTAGAGGATCCTTGCGTACTTTGGTCCTTCCGCTTGTTCCAAAATTTCTTTTTACTTCCTCCTCCACTTGTGACTGGCTCAGGAGTGGTAGCCTCCTCATCAGGGTTGTCTTCATGATCGATCAGAGTTTGTGCAAGACATTTAGCACTGTCATATGTGTCCAACCTCGCAACTAAGACGTTTCCTTTTGTTGGCTGGGTCAGCCCCCAGATGAACCTCTCAATCTTTTTACTCTCCGGGGTAACCATTCCCAGACAGAGTAACGCCAGGTCATCGAATCTTGAAGTGTAAGCAGCGATATTGGAACCATTCATCTTCAGGTTCCAGAGTTCATGCTCTAGCTTTTGAATTTCACCCCGAGGGCAATTGTCACACCCCAAAACCGGAACGGCGGAAACGTTCTAGGGTGGATGACGTCATGTCAAGTATCACAACATATGTAGTATAGTAAATCAAAGTAGAACAACCATTGATTAATAGTAATAGTTTTACATGGTTTACATTTCAATACATCATAGTAATACAAGCAATAGTATAAGTGCATCTTGGTACTAAGCTATCTTCATCAAAAGCTCCTGACATGTACCTGTCTAATGCTTACCTGAGAATACAAGTTATTTGAAAAGTGAGTATCAGCATTTTTTACAAATGCTGGTGAGTTCATAAGCATTTAGTGACATTTTATACAAATAACTATATATAAGTGGTAGTTTTCAAGTATATAGTGAAATAGAGGCCTTTCCCGAAAATCCTATATTTTCTATTTAAAAGCAGTCTTCTACCAAGACCGGTCAGAGTTATGTGGTAAAAAGTAGTTTTCCCATAAACACTTTCATTATCAAAATACGGGATTTGCCTTTTTAGAAAGTCGGAGAATATCAGGGAAATAACATATGCCTCAACAGTGAGGACTGCTGACTAAGGCAAAAATAATCATAGACTCCAGGGGAGTATCGAATGAACGGTACGCCTAGCTCAGTCTAACAATAGGAGGCACAGACCCCAGACAGTATCAAATGAAAGATACAGCTAGTAAGGTCTAAAAAAGAGAATACAGACCCAGACAGTATCAAATGAAAGACACAGCTAGTAAAGTCTAAACAGAGAATACAGACCGCAGGCAGTATCAAATAAAAGATACAGCTAGCAAGGTCTAAAAACAGAGAATACAGACTGCAGGTGGTATCAAATGAAATATACAGCTAGCAAGGTCTAAAAACAGAGAATACATACCCCAGGCAGTATCAAATGAAAGATACAGCTAGCAAGGTCTAAAAAACAGAGAATACAGACCCCATGCAGTATCAAATGAAAGATATAGCTAGCAAGGTCTAAAAACAGTGTGACTCTGAGAGTGGGTTTCCAACATACTGATGGGTTTTGAGCATTCTAACACTTCCTAAGTGTACATGCAACCCTAATAACCTTGGATCTATGTTTGTCTAATTATCATGCAAAGTTGAATTCCAAGGTTATATTCCTATCTAGCATACATGGGGAACAATTTTAACTTGAATCATAGATAGAATAACTTACCTTGTTGTTGCTTGTGTTCCTTGAAACCTTGCGAGCCTAGCACCCCAAGTGTGATGCCTCAAATGCTTCACACAACACCAAATGCTTTTGGAAAGACTCTTGAGATAACACACACTTCTCAAAATCGGCCAAGCCCTCTAGTTTCTTATGTCTCTATGTGTATAGCCAATTTTGGTGGAGAATATGATTCTTATATAGTGTTGACACATCTAGGGTTACACCATGTAAACCCTAATGTGTCATGACTCTTCATTTCCATGACCCATGGGTTTGTAACTCCCATGGAGCATCCATGGAGCATCCTATGGGTAGAACCCAACTTGATAATCCATGGAGCCTTTTAGCCCACTATACAAGATATGGACGATTTACATAATCAACCCATATATTTAATTAGTTATCCTTTGATCACTTAATTAATTCCAAATTAATTCTTTGATCAACTAATTAAATAATATTATTAATATATTAGAACTTATAATATATTAATAATCTCCAAGTGTTATTTCTCTCATTTAGTCTATCCAATTGCATGGTGCCATGCAACCCAAATGGACCATGCCGAGTCGGGTCAAGTACATACCAGAAATAGTTATGGACTTAGACACCTTATCCAACAGTCTCCCACTTGGATAAGTCTAATAACTATATCTGCAAGTAGACTTCAGAAACCGATCGACAATCGTAGCTCTTTTCAAGGTTTCTCGGAACTGAGAAGATGATGGTACGCCATTTAAGATAAGTGATCATATAATCCTCTGTTCTAGATATCAGCCGGACAAATACATGGAACATGTCTTGCTTATTGTCCAGCATTTGTTTCCCGATTTCCGATTTGTTTGACATAGAACTTAATTGAACACATCAACTTAGTTCTGACCGGGCCCGGTACATGGGTCAAAACAAAATCATCGAGCGGCCCAGATACCAGCTTCTAATCCAAGAAGGAACAGATAAACTTCGACTCATATGTTTGTTCTACCACTTATTGAATTACACACAAAAGTACGTTTTATAACATCGAGTTACCAATGCGGTTTCGTACAGTCAATGCATAACCAACTTGTAAGTAACAAATCATATCTCTAGGTTTGAAGACTTATATGATATTACCGTCTCACGATCACTCGAAATAAAATTCCATGAAGTGATTCCAGTGAGCGTGGGTTGTGTCCAATGCTCAGAACTTATGAGCACTCATGATTGTTGTAGCCTTGTCCAAGACCTCTACAACCAAACATGACAGTCTTGATTCATATCTACTTCCAACATATGACCGACTGTGGAGGTTTGAATAATATGTTATACCAAACAAAATTATTCTGGAAGTCAAAACATGCAAAAGAAATATAGTAAACGATTGACAAGAGATAGCAACACTTTACTCATAAATAAAACACCTTTTATTCATCATCAAATGTCAATTACACTTTACAAATTTCCGGGTTATCTAACTACTAAAACTTATATCATCCTTCAGCCCTATGCTCCGAGCATGCTGAAGATGCTTAACCCTACTCAGTCCCTTCGTGAGGGGATCTGCTGGGTTCTCATCCGATGATATCCTCTTTGCCACGAGGAGTCCTTCTTCGATCCGATGTCTAATGAAATGGTATTTTCTGTCGATGTGTCTGGATCTCCCGTGATCCCTTGGTTCCTTGGCTAAGGCAACAGCACTTTCACTATCACAGAAAATTTCCATTGGCTCTTTAATAGCTGGTACAACTCCAAGGTCTCCAATGAAGTTCTTCAGCCATATCGCCTCCTTTGCTGCTTCACTAGCTGCAATATACTCTGATTCACAAGTAGAATCTGCCACTGTCTCTTGCTTGGAACTCTTCCAAGAAATTGCTCCTCCGTTTAGGGTAAAGACCCAGCCCAACTGAGAGCGGAAATTATCCCTATCAGTCTGGAAGCTAGCATCACTATACCCAACAACTCTCAAGTCATCACTCCCACCGAGGGTAAGAACCCAGTCCTTAGTCCTCCGTAGGTACTTGAGGATATTCTTTACCGCAGTCCAGTGTGCCTTGCCAGGGTTCGCCTGATACCTGCTAACCATGCTCAAGGCAAAAGCTACATCGGGTCGAGTACACGTCATAGCATACATGATCGATCCTACAGCCGAAGCGTAAGGTGTTCGACTCATTTCTGCTATCTCAGCCTCAGTGCTAGGGCTTTGTGTCTTACTCAATCTGGTGTTACTCTGGATGGGTAACTCTCCTTTCTTGGAATCCTGCATGCTGAATCTCTTCAGCACCTTATCCAAGTAGGTACTCTGACTAAGTCCAATTAGTCTTTTACTCCGATCTCTCAAGATTCTTATCCCTAGAATATAGGCAGCTTCACCAAGGTCCTTCATAGCGAAACACTTCCCAAGCCAGGACTTTACTTCCTGCAGGGTTGGAATGTCGTTTCCTATGAGTAGTATGTCATCCACATACAATACCAAAAAGCTAACTATACTCCCACTAGCCTTGACATACACACAAGATTCATCTTCACTCCTAGAAAAGCCAAATTCCTTGACCTTTTCATCAAAGCAAAGATTCCATCTGCGAGGTGCTTGCTTCAATCCATAAATGGATTTCTCAAGCTTACACACTCTATTAGGGTACTCGTTGCTGACAAAACCCTCTGGCTGACTCATGTAAACATCTTCAGCCAACTTTCCATTAAGGAAAGCGGTTTTGACATCCATCTGCCATATTTCATAGTCATGAAATGCAGCTATGGCTAACAGAACCCGAATAGACTTAATCTTGGCTACCGGAGAAAAGGTCTCATCATAATCCACTCCAGGAATTTGAGAGAAGCCCTTTGCAACCAGTCTAGCCTTATAAGTGTGTACTTTACCATCCATGTCGGTCTTCTTCTTGAAGACCCATTTGCACCCTACTGTCTTACGACCTGGTACATTTTCAACCAAGTTCCAAACTTGATTGTCATACATGGATTGTATCTCGCTATCCATAGCCTCTTTCCATTTAGCAGACTCGGGGCCTGCCATGGCTTCCTCGTAGTTGTTAGGGTCATCTTGACTTACTAGTGTCCCATCACTAATAAGTGTCTCACCTTCTGCAGTAATATGGAATCCATAGTAATGCTCAGGTGCACTCCTAACTCTCGTGGAACGTCTCAGAGGTACAGATTTGTCAATTGGCTCAACAGGAGTTTCCTCCTCAAGTTGAGGGCTAGAGTTTGAAGTTCCTTCACTGCTTGATTCTTGAATTTCTTCAAGATCAATTTGCCTCCCACTGTCTCCTTGGCTTATAAATTCTCTCTCTCGAAAGACTCCTCTTCTTGCTACAAAGACCACATTGTCACTAGGTCTGTAGAAGAGGTAACCAAAGGATCGCTGTGGGTAACCGATGAAAATACACCTCTCGCTTCGAGGTTCGAGCTTATCATGAGTCTCGCGTCTCACGAAAGCCTCGCAACCCCAAATCTTGATGTGGTCTAGTTTAGGTACTTTACCAGTCCACATCTCGTGAGGTGTTTTGGCAACTTTCTTTGTAGGGACTAGATTAAGAATATGGGCAGCAGTCTCTAAGGCATACCCCCAGAATGAGATTGGTAGCGTAGCTTGACTCATCATGGAACGAACCATATCTAACAAGGTTCGATTACGCCTCTCAGCCACACCATTCAGCTGTGGTGTCCTGGGAGGTGTCAATTGTGAGACTATCCCACATTCCCTTAGATAGTCGAGGAACTCTGAACTAAGATACTCACCACCACGATCGGATCGAAGCATCTTAATGTTCCTGCCCAATTGATTCTCGACTTCCTATTTAAATTCCTTAAACTTCTCGAAAGTCTCTGACTTATGCTTGATCAAGTAGACATATCCATATCTACTATAATCATCAGTAAAAGTCAAATAATAACGATTAGCATCCCTTGTGGCATGTTTGAATGGTCCACACACATCCGTGTGTATAAGGTCCAACAAACCTTCACCCCTCTCACACGAACCTGTGAAGGGTGACTTTGTCATTTTTCAAAGTAAGCATGATTCGCAACTATCATCTGACTTTAGGTCAAACGACTCCAAGACTCCATCCTCTTGGAGTTGGCCTATGCGTTTCTTGCTTATATTTCCAAGACGACAATGCCATAATGATGCTTTATCCAAGTTATTATTAGTAGAATCAATACACAAAACATTATTTCCTAAGTTATCAACAACAGATACAGCTTCATACACACCATCACAAGGTAATGCTTTAAAATAAAGAACATTATTAAAGAAAGCATCAATAGAACCAACTTCATTATTAAATGAAAAGGTAAACCCTTGTTTGTACAAAGCATGGAAGGAAATAATATTTCTTGCCATTCCTGGCGAATAACAACACTTATTCAAATCTAAACTAAACCCACTACTTAGCGATAAAGTATAAACTCCAATCTTGGTAAGAGGTATAGCTTTCCTATTCCCCATGATCAAGTTTATCCTTCCTTGCTCCACATCCTCACTTCTTCTTAGTCCCTGCAAGTCACAACAAATATGAATACCACAACCGGTATCAAGGACCCAAGAAGTAGAATGGGGTGAGTTATTAGAAATGATAGTGTAAATACCTGCATGGTTGAGTTTAACTTTCCCATCCTTCACATCTTGCTGGTATTTTGGGCAGTTCCACTTCCAATGAGCTTTTTCATGGCAATAGAAGCATTCAGCCTCTTTTGGGTCAGAAGAAGGAGTAATGAAACCTTTCTTGGTTCCACTTGAAGAAGAGCCATCAAGGGTCCGAGCCTTGGTACCCTTCGAAGATCTCTTTCTCTTCCTCCATCGATTCTTCCCAATTGCCAAAACCGGAGTAGAGTTTTGAGTAGGAGTGATAGCAACCGACTTCCCCTTAAGACCTGATTTTGCGGTCTTGAGAAGTCCCTGAAGTTTGCTGAGGGTGACTTCTTCCTTGTTCATGTGATATGTCATGCGGAATTGATCATAGCACGATGGTAAGGAATGCAAAATAATATCTATTGCAAGATCCTTCGGGAAGTTCACATTAAGCTTCAGCAAACGATCCACATACCTTTGCATTTTCTGCATGTGGGTCGTGACGGATTCCCCGTCCTTCATCATGGTTGTTATCATGGAGCAGATGATTTTATACCTCTCTTGTCTTGCACTTTGATGGTATGTTTCCATCAAATCTTGGTGCATGTCATAAGGGTAGAAATCCTCATAAGACTTTTGGAGTTCCGCTGTCATCATGGTCGTCATGATGCAAGCCACTTTCGTAGCATCCCTTTCATGTGCCAGAAATTCAGCGATCTCCTGAGGAGTTGCAGTGGACTCATCAATCTCCTTAAGCTCCTTGTCAAGGACATATTCTTTGTCCTCGTAGCGGGTAATCATCCTGATGTTTCTGATCCACTCATTGAAGTTGGATCCATCAAAGGTGACTTTCCCACACAAGTTCATAAGGGTAAAGGAGCCATTAGGATTAGAGCCAGAAGCATTGTTGAAAGACATCTGAAGGGAGGAGGACAAGATTAGTTTAGATATAAGAGAGTCCTTAATAAAACACCCAAATGTAATATTAAGGCT
The DNA here is from genome assembly GCF_051521515.1 of Lactuca serriola. Lineage (NCBI taxonomy): Eukaryota > Viridiplantae > Streptophyta > Magnoliopsida > Asterales > Asteraceae > Lactuca > Lactuca serriola. The sequence continues at coordinate 129,450,492 of NC_136416.1, read as the reverse complement.
AGGATCCAATCACAATATAATATAACTTAGAAGTGGTATGCCGTAATCTAAGCTATATCATATTTGAAAGGTAGGTGAATGACGATTCACCAATTTCCACCACGAAAACCGCAATATTTTAGTATTAGGTTTTTGAATGGTTCTTAGAAATTCCTAGATTCTCTGAGATTCAATGAATTTTTCAAAGGCATGTTTCAATCTCGAGTGTGCCCTCCAAGTTTTGTGACTGGGATACCGAGGATCACAAAACGAGGTGTGAAGTAACCATGCAAATCACTTGGTACCCTTAAAGTTTATCACTCAATCGATGTGCCGGTTAACCACACACGCTCCATCGATACTATAATAAACCCTAAGTCACCCTTTACCTACCTTGTTAAGTCCAAGTTAGTGTGCCGGTTAACCACACACGCTCCACCAACGACTTAATCAAAGTGTAAAGTGTAATTTCATGGAATAGCACCTTATTCATATTTTTCCTAAAGTAACTAAGATTGGGAATTTAATAAAACATTTAGTTACTTTATAATATTCATCATACTTTGAATGAGAATTAATAAGTCCTTGTCTTACCCGTTCGGCTAACGACCCTCCACCGATCAAGCAAGCGGTGGGTGAGAGTGGACACCCATTAAGTCACCATTTTATAGGCAACAACCTTATACCCACCTTATAGACCGGCTTCGTGAATGAGGCGTACTAGCGGTAAGACGACTTTGTTCTTATACATATATATATAATTATTAAATCATAATAATATAAGTATAAGGGTTGAATTTTAACTTTTAAAATTCTAGGGGTTGGAACTAAAGTTTTAACTTAACTTTACTTGTTCCAAAACTTGAGGGCAAGTTTTGTAAACTTTCAAAACTTTTCATTTCTTGTAACTTATGAGTTTAATAGAGTAATAAAATGAGGACTTTTCATTTTTCCTAACTCTTGTGTTCTTTTAATGGTTTTTAATCCAAGAGACTTTTGGTTTTCCATAACTTGAGGACAAGTTATGGACTCCATTAAAACACATTATGATCATGAATTAATCTACCACATAGGTTACAAATAATTCCTATGATCATCTAAACATCATAAGAACAAGAATATGAATATGAACACTTTCAAGAATCAAAATCACATTTAATCTTTGTAATTTTGATAACTAGTTGTTGTAAATGAGTTAGAAAAGACATTACACCTTCTAAAACAAGTTTTCAAGTACCAAAACATTTTAGGGTAATGATTCTAATCCATTTCCAGCAACTCAAGTCGAAATTCTGCACTCTGTCGACCCTACTCGCCGAGTGCATAAACCTACTCGCCGAGTAGGTTGAAGATACACATGAACTCGACGAGTCCTCCCCATGGACTCGCCAAGTCCATCAGTCAGACAGCAAGATTTTTGACTTTCTTCAACTTTTAAGCACAAATAACAAACAAACAAGCCTAGGCTCTGATACCACTGATGGGTTTTGAGCATTCTAACACTTCCTAAGTGTACATGCAACCCTAATAACCTTGGATCTATGTTTGTCTAATTATCATGCAAAGTTGAATTCCAAGGTTATATTCCTATCTAGCATACATGGGGAACAATTTTAACTTGAATCATAGATAGAATAACTTACCTTGTTGTTGCTTGTGTTCCTTGAAACCTTGCGAGCCTAGCACCCCAAGTGTGATGCCTCAAATGCTTCACACAACACCAAATGCTTTTGGAAAGACTCTTGAGATAACACACACTTCTCAAAATCGGCCAAGCCCTCTAGTTTCTTATGTCTCTATGTGTATAGCCAATTTTGGTGGAGAATATGATTCTTATATAGTGTTGACACATCTAGGGTTACACCATGTAAACCCTAATGTGTCATGACTCTTCATTTCCATGACCCATGGGTTTGTAACTCCCATGGAGCATCCATGGAGCATCCTATGGGTAGAACCCAACTTGATAATCCATGGAGCCTTTTAGCCCACTATACAAGATATGGACGATTTACATAATCAACCCATATATTTAATTAGTTATCCTTTGATCACTTAATTAATTCCAAATTAATTCTTTGATCAACTAATTAAATAATATTATTAATATATTAGAACTTATAATATATTAATAATCTCCAAGTGTTATTTCTCTCATTTAGTCTATCCAATTGCATGGTGCCATGCAACCCAAATGGACCATGCCGAGTCGGGTCAAGTACATACCAGAAATAGTTATGGACTAAGACACCTTATCCAACACATACAATGTAAATTGCTGGTAAAATAGCGTTACCTTAAGGGCATGAATTATAAGGTAACCTGGGATACTCGTAACCATACTAACCAACACTAGAGTGTACCTAACGCCCTACAAGCGTCTATAAAATGTGACATTTGTCACCCCTTGGCTTGGTAGGCCGTGGACTGTAGCTAGCAGTCAGGGTGAGGGGTGTCAATCCCGTATAGATCTATATACACAATGTCCGCTCTCCCTACAGGAGACTCTGGTTACCAACTACACAACGGAGAAGGTCGTGTCCCGAAGATGCATCCCAAATAGTGGGTAGTGTGTTTCCAATATAAGTGTTGAACTAGAGGTAGAGACTCATAACTGAACTGACTAGAGTAAACCTATATGTCTATACTCGTATACATAATATATAAGTAATGAATCAAACGACCTTCGGATGGCCATCCGATCCCACCAGACCACATCTCAACGAAGAAAAGGAAATAGGGCGGACGAGCCTTCCTAAGTCTTTCAATCATTATTTATATGCGTCTATACGAGCACAGACATACGTCTAACTACGTGTGAGTGTTTAACAAGCAAAAGTGGTTCTTCAAGTAGAGGCGTCAATAAGTGAAGTAGAAGCAACTAACGAGTGAAGTAGGAGTGTCTAACAAGTATAAGCATACTACGAGGTAGAAAGACAACATGTGAAGTAGGAGCGTATCGAGTATAAGTGAAGTACAAACGATATCAAATATAAGTGAAGTAGAAGCGTATCACTAAGTAAGAGTGTAAACAAGTATAAGCGTTTAACTAAGTAGAAGTATCAACTAAGTAAAAGGATAACAAGGCAGTGGTATATAATGAGTGGGGTATCAAAACATGGAAGAAAAACTTTATTCTTGAGAAAATCACGACAGGGTATTCTTTTGTAAAATAAGTTTGAAAACCATTGAAAATTCTTTGGAAACCTTTCATAAACCAATTTAAAATGAACTTTGGCAACACAGCATAAGTAAGAGTTTTGAACAAGTGAAAACATTTTAGAAAACCATTTATAGTATCCTACTCGGTAAAACAGTCTACAGTGTGGTAAATCCTTGTGCATGCGGGTTATCAATCACATGTGATTGATATGATAACTAGCATGTTTAACTTATATTCCCCCCCCCCTATAAAACATATAAAAACATTTAAAAGGTTCATTAAGGGGTATGAACTCACCTAGTGTAAGTGGATCCGACGTAGGTGCCGGTTGGGTGCTCGGTGTCAAGTAAAGACTTGGACACACTTAGTGACCTATTTAACATATGATAACATATGTTCACATACAATTAGTACATTTAATACTAATTAAACAAGTATATTCACTCTAAGGAGCGGACAACACTTTGGTTAAGTGTTTGGGGTGTCCCGGGTAACATTTAAGGGCTTGAATGACTTAGGAATGGAGTTTACTCTCCAAGAGTAAACTCTATACATAGTGTTTACGGCCTTGGGACAACTCCCCATGAGTTTACGGCCGTAAACTCATGGTGAGGGGTTTCTAGGATGTTTAAAGGCTTATCTTGATCGTGCAATTTTGCGAATCCAAATCCAAAAGGTATGAATGGGTTTAAGTAGTTTAAAGGGACCAAATGGGAGTTTATGGCCCATGAACCACCCTATGGGAGTTCACGGCCGTGAACTCCTATCCTCTTGATTTTATGGAAGTTTAAGCCCTTGATTTAATCCTAGTGACTTATAATGAAGTATAAGGCCATTTGGGGAGGTTTAAACCAACATTTGGCATGGTTTGGGGGTGTTTACGGCCTTAGCATGTGCTTGAGCCATAAACTCCTTTTTAGCCCTCATATCATGTTGTTTTAATGTCCAAAACTTGGATTGGAATTTCCCAAAATCACATCTTAAGTCCAAATATGCGTTGAAAGGCTTTTGGGGGCATTTTTGCAAGGATAAGGGGTGTTTACGGCATAAGCATGTGCTTGGGCCATAAACTCTCTTTTATACCCTAAAACTTTGTGTTCTGCTGTTTAAACACTCCTAGATAAATCCCCTAACTAGTATCCAAGCTCACATAAGGAAGAATCAGGACTTTTGGCCACTTTTGGGGTGTTTACGGCCTAAGGAGGCTCTTAGGCTGTAAACTCCTTTTTCATGTTCCAATCATGTGATTTTTGAGCTTTAAAGACAATAATGCATGTTTAGAACAAGTTAGGGTTGAAGATCTTACGTTTTGGAGGCGGAAATTCACGGATTTGAGGCTAAAACGAGCTTTATGAGAGAGAGTATAGAGAGAGAGTGAAAAGGGGTGGAATGAAGTCCATTCCCCCTTATATATGGGTTAGAGTTGGAGCTCAGTGGGAATCTACCCGATACTGCCGTTAAACGGGGCTTTTGGTCGCGCCCGATTTAGTGGTCGTAATAAAATTGTAATTTTTCCCAAATTGATATGGAAATGTAAAGTAATTGTTTTATTTATTTTATTACGACTTTAACGACATAAAAATATAAATAAATAAAATATTTATTTATTTGGAGACCTCTAATTAACGGAACTTTTATAAAATGGAATATTCTGTTAACAGTAACGGGGTAATGTAACGGAATAAACTTGGGTTGTCACATCATCCCCCCGTTAGAGGGAATTTCGTCCCGAAATTCAGGTCTAGGCAAGGAAGTAGGTATGAATGATAGAGGCAGGAGGGTACTTCCTATTTTGTTTGTCCTCGCATTCCCAAGTGAACTCTGGTCTGTGTTTGTCATTCCAACAAACCTTCACCTACGGGATGTGGATTTCCGTCTCGTGTAGTTAGCGGGTTCCGACTGGTGTATCTTCGAGGTTAGGGTTCTCAACGGTTTCTATCTGGATAAGTGGGATACGAAGAGTGATGTCGGGCAACACTGATCAAGTCTAGGAGGTGGTTCGATCGGGTGTGAAACTTGTGGAATATCCGGAAGTAGTAGTGGTCTGACGAGGGTTGGGCTAATCTCCGTAAAGGATCTCAGGTGGTCCTAAGCTCTCAGAAGGGTAGAGCTTTTCAGTACCTAAAACATAGGGTACTTCTATGGCAAGATCATCACTGGCGTGATCGCCATTCCGAAGTTCCTAACGTTCTCTCTAATATTGGTAGTGTAGTCCTTTAGGTTGGTTCTTAGGAAGCTCGGGTTGTCCTTGGTCTCGCGTTTCCTGCCAATTGGCTTTTAGAGACTTTCTAGATCATCGGAGGGGTTGCGTATCTACGGGTATCTGTTTGCTGTAGAGTGTCTTTCTCATGCTCGTGCATAATGAACCTGCACTAACGATTCTTGAGACACGGAAACCCTCAGGGTCGGGGAGATAGGGTTTCACCAGACGAGTGTTGGACTATCTCGGGAGGTGGTTCTACTATTTCTACGTGAGATAGTATTCGTGCAACACCTAATAGTCCAATGAATCTCTAAGACTTTGGTTTATCCTTGTGCGGAAAGTGCATGCTCCTGCATAACCCCTCGACTAATACCAAGGCTGGTGTCAAGCCTATAATCTCTTCGGGATCTGGGTCATGAGGCTTAAAGCAACTACTTTCGCACTTTGATCAAGTATTCCTGGCTGTGGAGGTTATCCTGTGGTTCTCGGTATTCTAGTGTTTACTTCGGAGAATGAAGTCTATCGTCTACGGGGCGACGATGATTTCCTCCGTACGAGAGGGTGGAGGGTTATAGGCACTACTTGTCTGTAAGAGGGTGGACGAAGTGCCTGAGTAGTGTGGGCATCTACTGCAACTACTCTTCCGAAGGTTCTTAGTTTTCTCGGTCTAGGTCAAATCTAGTGAGTATAGGTTCCATTACTCTGAATTTCAATCCCTTTACTAACTGAGGGTGTTAGCTACTATGTGGGTTTAACCGGTATGACCACAAATTTCGGATTTGTGGTCATTATAGTAGCTCAACCCGTAGTGGTTCTCTTGACTCCAACTCCTATTTTATGGAATAGGATGAAGGACTTTACTATGAGGTTCGTGGTAGAGCTCATACTTGGCTTAACCACTAATACTTGGTGTATGCAGGCCGTATATAATTGAGGTCGGCAGGATGTTCAGTTGTGCGGCTCCACCCCAGACCCACAACCCAACGAGGAACAGGGAGTAGGGAGGAAGCACACATCTTAAATCTTTTTGATCTCAACTATATACCACCTTTATGCATATACCTGGTTATAGTGGTTAGTACCATGAGTTCTATCCTCTGGGAAGGGACTTTCTGGGGAATCTACGAAATATGCTTCGGATGGTTATTGTCTTCTGGAGTATCTTGCAGTTTCTTTCGCTTCGGTTTCTATATGAGTAAGAGAGGTCGGTCAACAGCGCGCGATACCCTTCTCTTGGGTACTTCGGAAGGTTTGAGATAAGAGGGACGACTGACAGATCGTATTAGGTTTGATTATTTGTATTATGTTTAGGTTCGGAAAAACCTTTATTTTGCCGACATGGCTACAGAGAAAGTTCTTTTTACACAGCACTAAGGATGTACACATGGTTGCACTACATCAAACCATGATCAATAGAGTCATCGAAGTTGGCATACCTCGACATAATATAAAATGAAGATCAATAGAGTCATGCGCCGAACAGGCACATAAGTTCTAGGCGTCTCGGGTTTCGTCCTATGTACCACTGCCGCTGATACTTGGACCGATAGAGTCGACGTGGAACTATAAAGTGTTCTAAGTGTTTCCGAGTAGAGTACCTTTTTATGAATGGATTCTCACAAGGCATTTCTATAATCGCCTAACATATACTAGTCATGTATAATTAAGGTGGGGAGGACTGTTGACTAAGCGACTCCGCCCTAAATCCACAACCAAACGAGGAACAGGAAATGAGGCGGCATTCACTCACTCTAGGTCTATCCATCTTAACTATACATGACCGTAACGTATATGTTTAGCCATTATAGTTCTACCTGATGAATTTTAAATTTTATAACAGTGTTGTGACTTTTGCCTTAATGGGGAAGTAATTACATTTGAATTAGCCTTTTAATGTTTTGCGTTAGTTATTTGGGATCGAGAGACGTACCAAAATCTACTAGGTTCCTTGATGCTTCTCCCTAAGCATTAGAGTTAGACTCCTCATGTGTCTTTGTCTTTCCCTTCGGTTGGGCAGTCCTTCTTGAAGTGCCCCACTTCACCACATAGGTGGGAAACTGTACGGGTCACCACATTAGTGATTGATGTAATGAATTCAACCGGGGTTCTACAGACGCGAGCAGTATGCCCCAACATGTGGCACCTAGCACAATAGAGCTCCCGGCAGACACCATGATGATGGTAGCTGCACTTGCTGCAATGGGGAAGGTTTCCTAAGTATGGTCTCCTAGGTGTAGGGATGGAAGGGTTGGTAGGGAATTTGACCATCTCAGCTCGTTGCCCTTCGGAAGGTCCCTGAACCGAGGTACTTCCCTCCTCGATCTTGATCTTTCTCTTCAGTGGATTTGAGTGAGGTTCTTGGGCGGCTGGGTATGCAGAGGTTGGTTGCTGCTGTCCACTACTAGGATCAGAATTTCCGATAGGGCTCTTACTAACATTGGCGTTGTTAGCATTCAGTTGAGCCATGACGGCTGCTACGGCTGCTGAGACTGCAGCTTGAAACGTAGCTTCATCAAATAAGAGAGTAGGTTTCTTGTTTGTGGACTGGTTACGCTTCTTCGTTGGCATGGTTTTTCCTACACGGAAAGGAATACAAGATAATGAGAGACGATGGCTAAGCCTGGACATATCTGTCCTGAATGTATTAGGCATAAATTTTTCCCGTGCCTCGGGTATTGGCTGTCTGAGTGTCGACCTACATCCCTATGATGTAGTCCTGGTAATCAAGCTAGGAGTATGAGTATCGGAAAAGGCCATAAGATGCGAGTCGTTCCTACTACGTTACCTTTATACTGGGAAGGTTTCACTCTCCGGCCTGGAAAGATTTGAGAACAGTTCGGAACGAACACCGCAGAAAGCGAGGCTTATAAAGACTTATGGCTAAATGTTATCAATAGAGGTGCGGGGATCTGCTCAAATCGTGTAACTGGCAACAGGAAACGACGATTTACCTGACACATAGCGTGAGTAGTGTAAAAACTATATAACAGCCCGGATTTCCAGGTATCTTTTATGTTTATATTATTGGAATTTTATGAGGGGACTCGGCGAGTTGGAGCTCAAACTCGCCGAGTAGGATCGCGATTCAAGACGCGGGTTCGCGCCTGGACTCGGCGAGTCTAAGGAATGGAATCGGTGAGTCCTCGCTGTTTAATGAAACCCTAATTTCCCGGTCCTAAGCCCTATTTAAAGGACCTTATGGCCCTGCATTGCGGCTACCTTGATCTTGAGATCAATAAAGCAGCTGAGGGTTCTTGTGAGTGAGCTAAGAGGCCATTGTTCACCAAATTTGTGTGTTTTTGCAAGAAAGGAAGAGGAAAGTCAAGCTAGAAGAATTGGGGAGCTTGGATCTACTTTCATTTCATCAGAGGAGGCTTCTTGAGGTATCATTCAGAGCTTATTCTCGTGTTTTTGTTGATATGGTTAAATCTAGGGTTTCTTCGAGCCTTAATTGCTTTGTATTTGAAGTGTGAGAGGTCCCATGGGGATATGGTGCTTAGATCTGGACCTTAGTAGGTCCAGAGAGTCCCTAATGTCATGCTTTATGTCCTTCCTTTTGGGTTGGAGACTAGGGTTGCCATCTTAGAGGTCATTTATCCAAATAGAGCCTTGTAGGTGTTGCATGTTAAACAAGATATGAACTTTACATGATGAATGAGCTTAGGAGGGCCAGATCTATGAGTGGATGGAGTGGATCTGACCTCAGAAGCTAGATTGAGTTGATGCATGGCATTGACTCGCCGAGTCTGAAGAACAGACTCGGCGAGTAGCATGAAGATTGTCCTTAACCACTTAACGAGTGGTCCTGCCGAGTTATGGGTTGACTCAGTGAGTCAGGGCGAGTTAGAGAGGGTTGACAGGTGGACTGAGACGAGCTGGAACTCGCCGAGTTGAGTCGTGGTGGCCCCGCGATTCATGCCAGGTGGAACTCGTCGAGTCATGGGAGTACTCGACGTGTCAAAAGGGAATCCTAGAGAGTTGGTGAAAAAGCTTAGACTCACCGAGTCGCTTAAGTGCACTCGCCGAGTCCGGTCAAAGTTGACCGTTGACCGTTGACCGTTGACCAGAGTTGACTTGTTAAGGGTAGTCATCCTTAGTGGTAAAAGTGTTAATTAGAGATATATGATGTTATAGGAGGATTATAGCTCGGAGGATCGAGCACGAGTGATTTCCAGGATTCGCGAGTTATCGAGATATACGAGGTGAGTCTTCTCACGATACTTTACCTTGAGTAGGTAATCAGAGTCATGTGATAGAGCATGTGTATGTTATATGTATGATATGTGTTGTACTGCAAGATGTCTATGTGATTTATGCTGTGCATGTTTATAGAGTTGGAACCGGAAGGTTCCCAGAGTTAGAACCTGAGGGTTCACAGAGTTTGGGTGCACGGACCCACAGAGTTATAGCCTCGAGTGGCCAATATGTGTTATATGTGGTATTTTGGGGAACTCACTAAGCTTTGTGCTTACAGTGTTACTGTTGTTTGTTTCAGGTACTAGTGATGACCGTGGGAAGGCGCCGACTTGATCTGTACACACGCATGGGATTTTTATATGTGATCTTGGGATTTTGTATGATGTGAATTGGAGATTTAAACTTGATGTTTTATGAAATTTAAATGAAAAATGTTTTTATATTTTGCGAAAAATTATTTTGAAATTCACGGTGTTACAAGTTGGTATCAGAGCCTTGGTTTGAGGGATTCGAGTACACCTTCGGGCATATTTGAACTCAAACTGAGGATTTGAGAAGTATTTTCAAAAAGATTAAAGATTTTTGAAAAAAAAATTGCAGAGCAGAGTTGTGTGTACGATAAGTCCGCGCCCGAACGGTAATTTCCCAAAATACCCTTATGTTATGTGATATTGATACTGATATGATGTATTCGCATGCTAGAGAAGGCTAGGTATTCCTATTAGGACTAGAGTGGCCTGATTTGTGATGCCTTAGCCTAAGAAGAGGTGAGCTGCTATGAGATGCTTGAGAGTGAGTAGGTAGCAGCAAGGGGCTTATGAGAGATCTATTAGGGAGTGGTCTATGCATGATAGAGTACTTGGAATTTGGGATCCGAAGAGGAGGACTTGGGGTGTGTTCTGATACGGTGCAGACAGTAGTATTGGGCCCGTACTACTGAAAGCACTGGAGCGGTGTACAACCCAAGTAAGAATCTTTGGAATACCAAGGATCAAGGAGGAATGAGTTGTCGAGTGTGAGTATGCTCGAATGGGTTCTAATTTATTGTATGTTGTATTTCAGAGGTAGATCATGGTGAGGACATGTTTGATGCCTGAGAGCAGTGATACCAGTGATGAGGAGATACGCCGGATCATCCATGAGGAGGTGGCTGCGGCCATCAGGGCAGAGATACCAGAGATGTTCGGGTCTATTAAGACCACGCTGATTGAGACATTTGACGAGCGTTATGCGGCTCTTTATGAGGCTGGTGTTGTAGCGGCCACCGCGGCTATTGCTGCCGCGAGGACGCAAGGTGGTGATGCGTTGCTGTTCCGGGAGTTCAGTAACCCAAAACCACCAGAGTTTGATGGGACCCAGGATCTGGTGGCAACTATGAGATGGATTTCTGATATAGAGGGGTGTTTCTTCACTTGCTCATCTCCTGAGCATTTGAAGGTTTGGTTCGCGCTGAACCAGCTTCGCTTGGGAGCGAAGGACTGGTGGAAGTTTGTGACGACGCATTTTATGCCTGCTGAGCTTGCGGCAGTGACCTGGGAGGGGTTCACTGCCATGTTTCGAGATGAGTACGTTCCCCAGGTGGAGAGGGAGCGTTTGGCCCAGGAGTTTCTGACCCTCAAGCAGTGTACTGAGTCAGTTACATCGATTACCAGGATGTTCCATGAGAGGGCGATGTTCTCCCCTGAGCACGTGTCCACTGAGCAGGCACGTATGAGCCGTTATTTGAGCATTTTGAGGCGGGATATTCGGGAGTTCGCGGCGAACTCCTCGTACCGGACATTTGCTGAGCTTCAGGAAAATGCCCGGAAGAAGGAGATTGAGCTAGAGACTCAGGCCAGGGAGGAGGCGGAGTCTCAGGGGAGGGATCGGCGACCGGCACAGTCTCAACCGGCAGCCAAGCGGGCCAAGCCCGTTGATCCCAAACCAGGGAGCCAGAAGGGTCGCACTTGTGGGACGTGTGGCAAGGGTCATGATGGAGTCTGCAGAGCGGGATCTTCCTACAAGTGTGGAAGGAGGGCCATATGGCTAAGGACTGCCCCAAGGGGTTTGTAGTGTGTTTTCACTGCAATCAGACCGGACACCGGAAGGCGGAGTGTCCGCAGTTGCGGGGATCAGCTCAGGGAGCACCTCAGGGATCCGCCCCTGCCGCCATCAGAGCTATAGAGAGTCGGCCAGTGAAGGCCGAGGCGCCGAGGGCACGAGGGAGAGCTTTTCAGCTGACCGCGGAGGAGGTCCGCGCAGCGCCCGGTGTCGTGGCTGGTATGTATTCTTTCATGTGTTTATTTTGATGTTGAGATATTATGCTTATGTTATGTTATGCGTAGGTACTTTTCTTGTGAATTTTGTACCTGCCTTGGTGTTATTTGACTCGGGTGCGAGTCGGTCTTTTGTATCTTTGGCTTTTAGTCAGCATATCAGTGTTAGTCGTGAGGCGTTGAGTCAGCCTCTAAGAGTTTCCATAGCTGATGAGAGGGTGATATATGCCACGGAGGTTCTCCGAGGTTGCGTAGTCGAGATTTTCGGTGTTGAGTTCCCGATTGATCTGGTTCCTATTGCGATGGGTGATGTCTGTGTCATTGTGGGCATGGACTGGTTGAGCAGATTCGGTGCGATTATCGACTGCGAGCGTCAGCTGGTGACCATACGAGACCCTAGTGGGGGAGTTCTTTCGGAGTACGGCGAGGGTACACGTTCCGGATCAACGTTTTGTTCGGCCGCTAGGGCGAGGCAATGTCTATAGCAGGGCTGTAAGGGTTTCGTGGCATATGTGATGGATACACGGGTGGTTTCCGAGAGGCCGAGTTCAGTTGAGGAGGTTCCGGTGGTGCGTGAGTTCCCGGATGTATTTCCCGAGGAGTTGTCGGGTGTGCCTCCTATGATCCAAGTGGAGTTTAGTATCGATTTGGTTCCGGGGGCCGTGCCTATCGCTAAGGTGCCTTATCGCCTTGCACCTCCAGAGATGCAAGAGTTATCCTCACAGCTTCAGGAGCTGCTGGGGAAGGGGTTTATTCGGCCGAGCAGCTCACCGTGGGGAGCGCCTATCCTGTTCGTCAAGAAGAAGGATGGTTCACACCGGATGTGCATTGATTACCGGGAGTTGAACAAGCTGACGGTCAAGAATTGTTACCCGTTATCAAGGATCAACGATTTGTTCGATCAGTTGTAGGGAGCATCTTGGTTCTCCAAGATCGGTTTGAGGTCTGGATATCATCAGGTGAGGGTGCGGGATGAGGATGTCAAGAAGACAACGTTCAGGACGCGTTATGGGCATTATGAGTTTGTGGTGATGCCTTTTGGGCTCACCAATGCCCCGGCGGTGTTCATGGATCTCATGAACCGAGTGTGTAGGCCGATGCTGGATCGGTCGGTGATTGTGTTTATCGACGACATTCTGGTATATTCGAGATCTAGAGAGCAGCATGAGGAGCATCTGAGAGAGGTTCTCGGAGTTTTGAGATCGGAGAGGCTTTATGCCAAATTCTCCAAGTGTGATTTCTAGTTGCGGGAGGTCCAGTTCTTAGGACATCTCGTTAACCAGGAAGGGATATTGGTCGATCCGGCCAAGGTTGAGGCGGTGATGAGTTGGGAGGTGCCGAAGTCACCCTCCGAGATCAGGAGTTTCCTAGGATTGGCAGGGTATTATCGGAGGTCTATCAGGGATTTCTCTAAGATCACAGTGCCACTCACCAGATTGACCCGGAAGGGTGTTGCTTTTTCATGGGGCCCCGAGCAGCAGGCCTCCTTTGAGACACTTCGCCAAAGGTTGTGCGAAGCCCCGGTGTTAGCTCTCCCGGAAGGGATGGAGGACTTTGTGGTATACTATGATGCATCGATCTTGGGGTTGGGAGCGGTGCTGATGCAGAGAGGGCATGTGATAGCATATGCATCGAGGCAGTTGAAGCCTCATGAGACGAGATATCCCACCCATGATTTAGAGTTAGGGGCAGTGGTGTTCGCCCTCAAGATTTGGCGTCACTACTTGTATGGGGTTTGGTGTACGATATACACGGACCATAAGAGTTTGAAGTATTTGATGGATCAACCCAACCTAAATATGCGTCAGATAAGGTGGTTAGATGTGGTCAAGGAATATGATTGTGAGATCCTGTACCACCCAGGCAAGGCTAATGTGGTAGCCGATGCATTGAGCCGTAAGGCAGAGAGTGCCCCGTTGCGGGATGTATCTTTGAGACTGACCGTGATAGCTCCAGTGTTGGACGCCATTCGTGGGGCACAGGCCGAGGCTGTGCAACCCGAGATGCAGAAGAGGGAATGAGTTGTTGGTTTGGTTTCAGAGTTCGATACCGATGGTCGGGGGCTTATGACATTTTAGGGGCGTATCTGGGTATTGTTTGTGGGAGGAACGTGTACCATTTTGATGGAGGAGTCTCATCGGTCGAAATTTTCGATCCATCCGGGGGCCACTAAGATGTATTTCGATCTGTGGAAGGAGTATTGGTGGCCCTGTATGAAGAGGGATGTTGCGTGGTTTGTTGAGAGGTGCTTGACCTGCCGTGGGGTTAAGGCCGAGTACTAGAGGCCGCATGGTAAGTTACAGCCATTGGAGGTTCCCGAACGGAAGTGGGAACAGATCACTATGGGTTTCATCACCAAATTGCCAAGGACTGCCAGGGGAGTTGATGCAATTTGGGTGATTGTGGACAGATTGACGAAGAGCGCTCACTTCCTTGCCATCAGTGAGAGTTCTTCAGCAGAGAAATTGGCGGAGGTGTATGTGAGGGAAGTGGTATCTCGGCATGGGGTGCCGATCTCGATTGTTTCAAACCGTGATGTGTGCTTCACTTCCAGATTATGGAAGAAGTTTCATGAGGAGTTAGGTACTAGACTGCATTTTAGTACCGCATATCATCCCCAGACAGACGGTCAGAGTGAGCGGACGATTCAGACGTTCGAGGACATGCTCCGAGCATGTGTGTTGGATTTTGGGGGTAGCTGGGATGCATATTTGCCCTTGGCAGAGTTTTCCTACAACAACAGCCATCATTCAATCATTGGTATGCCACCCTTTGAGCTGTTGTATGGGAGGAGGTGTCGAACCCCCATTTGTTGGGAAGAGGTTGGCTAGAGGGTGATGGGCATTATAGAGATCGTGGTTCAGACGACAGAGCAGATTCAGCAGGTCAGACAGAGGATGTTGACCGCTCAGAGCCGACAGAAGAGTTATGTAGACAGACGCCGGTCCGAGCTTAAGTTTCAGGTTGGCGACCTTGTACTCCTGAAGGTCTCTCCTTGGAAAGTAGTGATTCGATTCAGGAAGAGGGGCAAGTTGGGACCCCGATATATTGGTCCTTTCCGTGTGACCGTGAGGGTAGGCCGGGTAGCCTATCGTTTGGATTTGCCAGCAGAGTTGGGGCAGATTCACGACACTTTTCATGTGTCGTTGCTGAGGAAGTGTATTGCCGACGAGTCGGCAGTGGTTCCATTAGAGGATATTCAGGTGCATGCGAGCCTGAATTTTGCCGAGAGACCAGTGGCCATTAGAGATTGGAAGATCAAGGTTTTGAGGAACAAGGAGGTACCCCTGGTGTTGGTTCAGTGGCAGCATCGAAAGGGATCGGAGATGACCTGGGAGCCGGAGCGTGAGATGTGTGAGCAGCATCCTGAGCTATTTGCAGAGCGAGACTTCGAGGGCGAAGTCTAGTTCTAGTGGGGGAGAATTGTAACAGCCCGGATTTCCAGGTATCTTTTATGCTTATATTATTGGAATTTTGTGAGGGGACTCGGCGAGTTGGATCTCAAACTCGCCGAGTAGGATCGCGATTCAGGACGCGGGTTCGCGCCTGGACTCGGCGAGTCCAAGGAATGGAATCGGTTAGTCCTCGCTGTTTAATGAAACCCTAATTTCCCGGTCCTAAGCCCTATTTAAAGGACCTTATGGCCCTGCATTGCGGCTACCTTGATCTTGAGATCAATAAAGCAGCTGAGGGTTCTTGTGAGTGAGCTAAGAGGCCATTGTTCACCAAATTTGTGTGTTTTTGCAAGAAAGGAAGAGGAAAGTCAAGCTAGAAGAATTGGGGAGCTTGGATCTACTTTCATTTCATCAGAGGAGGCTTCTTGAGGTATCATTCAGAGCTTATTCTCGCGTTTTTGTTGATATGGTTAAATCTAGGGTTTCTTCGAGCCTTAATTGCTTTGTATTTGAAGTGTGAGAGGTCCCATGGGGATATGGTGCTTAGATCTGGACCTTAGTAGGTCCAGAGAGTCCCTAATGTCATGCTTTATGTCCTTCCTTTTGGGTTGGAGACTAGGGTTGCCATCTTAGAGGTCATTTCTCCAAATAGAGCCTTGTAGGTGTTGCATGGTAACCAAGATATGAACTTTACATGATGAATGAGCTTAGGAGGGCCAGATCTATGAGTGGATGGAGTGGATCTGACCTCAGAAGCTAGATTGAGTTGATGCATGGCATTGACTCGCCGAGTCTGAAGAACAGACTCGGCGAGTAGCATGAAGGTTGTCCTGAACCACTCAACGAGTGGTCCTGCCGAGTTATTGGTTGACTCAGTGAGTCAGGGCGAGTTAGAGAGTGTCACACCCCAAAACCAAGAACGGCGGAAACGTTCCGGGGTGGAGGACGTCATGTACAGTATCACAACATAGTAAATGTAAATAAGCAAACAACATCATCCATTGCATTAAATATATAATTTTAATACAAGTGTTATGTACAGTTATAGACACCAAAAATAATGAAACACAAAATAAAATGAGATGAGTCTTGAATGCACTCCATCTTCTCAAAAGCTGGCCTCGGTACCTGTCTACTGATGACCTGAGAATACAAGTTATTTTGAAAGAGTTTATCAGCATTAAGCTGGTGAGTTCATAAGTATTTTAGTGTCAATGTTTCTTATGAAAACGTTTGAACCTGTCTCAAAGTATAAGTTGTAAAAATGTAAGTAAATGTTTGAAAGTGTTTGCAAAAGTTTGAATCTCTCAGAAAATCCTATATTTTCTATAAAAGTAACCTTCTACCAAGGCTAGACTGTTTTGTAAACTTTTCTGTTGTAAAAGTGTGTGATTACCCAAATATAACTATCATTTGTTAAAAAATATAGTTTGTACATTAATGCTTAAGTGAGGTTATCACTAAAATATGTAATGGGTAAATCATTGTAGTACTGTAGCTTTGTATATTAAGACTACTGCTGTACTACATACTACTACCTTAAACCGGATTTATATTAAGGTATATTGTGATGAATTGCACCATGCTATCGACTGATAATCAACGACATAATGAACGGTCGTAATAAGAAATGACGTTTGGCACCCGCAGACTTGCAGGTTCGGCTGTAGCTAGCAGCAAGGTGTAGGATAGTCAATCCAGTATAGATCTATACGCAAACTCACGCTCTCCCTCCAAGAGAATTCTGGCTACAACTCGGGCCATGACATTTAAGGCATGCCCGATACAGTGGATCACAATTGTTAAGTATTCATGTATATGTATTGTTTCTAGTATATCTATATATGTATTGTTTCTAGTATATCTGTATATGTATTGTTTCTAGTATATCTATATATGTATTGTTTCTAGTATCTCTGTATATGTATTGTTTCTAGTATATCTGTATATGTATTGTTTCTAGTATAGCTGTATATGTACTTGTTTCTAGTATAGCTGTATATGTGTGATCCTGTGTTACCCCGATGGTAACTAACTATTGATGTACTGATAAGTATGAATATGGAAGTACTTTTATGTCTATACATGTATATATGATATGTAAGTAATATGGAAACGACCTTCGGATGGTCACCCGAAATCCCACCAGACCACATCCAAATCGAGAAAAAGGAAATAGGGCGGATGGCCTTCCTAAGCCCTTTAAACATTATTTATATATCTAGACATATATGGGCATGCAATTGAATATATATAAAAGCATAAAATAAGTTTTCATAAGACATTTGAAGCATAAACATAATTTCAAGAGAAGATCGACTTGATGTCGATCTATAAAACAATTTGAAGGTATAAGTTGATAAAACAGTTTAAGTATAAGAAGCATTTGTTTGAATCATAGTCTATAAATAAGTTTGGATAGTAAAAAGGGTTTGTAAAACATTTCAATGTAAAGCAGTTTGGTAAACAGTTTGAACAGTGGTAAAAATCGTTGTTTTCCTAGTTATTAATCACATGTGATTAAATGCAATCACATGTGATTGAAACAATAACTATAAGTATTTGACTTGTATTCCCCGCCATAAAGTATTTAAAACATTTAAAATCATTTCAAAGGTTGATTCAAGGGGTATGAACTCACTTGTGGTGAGCTGTTTGAATTGTAGTGTCGGATACCGTGCTAGGTGGCAAACGGAGACTTGTTTACACGCACGAGCCTAGTTATCATATAATAAGCATATATATAACTAATTAGACAATTAATAACTTAATAAATAAGTTAAGACACTTAGGAACAAGTAAACACTTTTTATAAGTGTTTAAGGTCCAAATGGTTGCATCTACGTTGCTACGGGACAAGGCAAAAGGGTTTGAAACATCAAATGGCCTTGCATAAGAGTTCACCACCCAACAACCCCACCCTTTGGAGTTTACGGCCGTAAACTCATAGGTTTATGGCCGTAAACTCCTCAAATGGTGTTTTTGGGTGTTTTGTGGTGTTATCTTGCATCAAGAACACTCCTAGCTTTGTTGGAATAACACATGAAGTAGTTTTAAGGCTCTAGAACACTCCATAAGGGAGTTTACGGCCTAAGGTCCTTCACCTTAGAGTTTATGGCCGTAAAATCTAGGAATTTAATTGATTTGAGGCACTTAAACATCAAGAATGGCATCCATGAATTTATCTAAGGCTAATGGGGACAAGAGGCACACTTTGGTGCCTTCACTTGGAGTTTACGGCCCAAGTCATGTTCCTTGGCCGTAAACTCCTTTCAAGGAGTGATTTCTATGTGTTCTACTCTCCATTCTAGTCCCAAAGGTGCAAGGTAATTTGTCTAAAGGCTTAAGGGTAGCTTGGAATGATTTTTGTCCCACAAAAAGGGGTTTACGGCCCAAGAGGAGTTCTTGGCCGTAAACTCCTACTAACTTGTGATTCTGATGAGCTTTTGGTGTTCTAAACAAGCACAAGTACTAGTAGTTAAAGTCCTTAAGCATTTGGGGAAAGTTTTAGGGCACTTAAGCCCTTGAAAAGGGGTTTACGGCCCAAGGGAGTTCCTTGGCCGTAAACTCCTAGAAACTTATGTATTTGATGTCTTTTGATGCCTAAAATAAGCACAAGCAATTTAGGGTAAAGGTCTTTAAGCATTAGAGGGGAGTTTAGGGCACTAATTGCCCTTAAAAAGGGGTTTACGGCCCAAGGGAGTTCCTTGGCCGTAAACTCCTAGAACTTGTGTTTCTTGGATGTTTTTTGGCCTATAAAGATCATACCCTATCTCCTAAACAAGTTGTCTAACAAGGAATCGGGACTAGGAAGCCATAATGTTCCATTTTGGAGTTTACTCCCCAAGAACGATCTTGGGCGGTAAACTCCCGGATCTTGTAATCTAAACATGTTATTGTTGTTAACAAGCATTAAACAAGTATTGAAACACATACAGAAAAGTAGACTCACAATCTGGGATGAAAACCCGAAGATCCGTCAGAGAGAATATGGCTTTTCTCTATTTGGAATTGTGAATTCTGAATTATTTTAATTCAAAAAACTATTTATAGTCCTGGAATATTTTGGACAGAAAATGTTTTTATTCCTGATGTTGGACTGTAACAGTATGAAACTTGAAATGCCCAAGTTTCACAAAACCAGGAGTATCCACTCTCCTGATATCATCTAAAACATAATCCTAATGTACACAAACTTGTTCGGAAAAGCTTGAAAATCACTGAAACTGAACTAGTTTCTATTGAATAGATGAGGTTCGTACAATGGAAATTTCGGGTTGTCACATCATCCCCCTGTTAGAGGGAATTTCGTCCCGAAATTAGAATTTAAGCAAATAAAAGTTACAAACAATTAAGCGAAAAGATGAGGGTATTTCAACTTCATCTGATCCTCGCGTTCCCAAGTGAATTCCGGTCCTCGCTTGGCGTTCCAGCGAACCTTCACGATAGGGATACGGCTTTGTTTCGTCTGCTTGACCTCACGGTCCATGATCTCTACAGGTTCTTCCATGATGTTGAGGCTCTCGTTGATCTCGATCTCGTCGAGTGGGATTACGAGAGTCTCGTCAGACAGACACTTTTTCAAGTTAGATACGTGGAATGTAGAATGTACGTTACGCAGTGTGTCGGGTAGATCAAGTTTGTAAGCTACGGGGCCGACTCTGGCAAGAATCTCGAAAGGCCCTATGTACCTCGGATTAAGCTTCCCATGCTTGCCGAAGCGTATCAAGCCTTTCCAGGGTGAGACTTTGAGAAGGACTCGGTCTCCCACCTGAAATTCCAAAGGTTTTCTTCGTTTATCGGCGTAGCTCTTCTGTCGGTCTCTAGAGGCTTTCAATCGTTCACGGATTTGAACGATTTTCTCTGTCGTTTCCCGAATGATTTCCGGACCAGTGAGAGTACTGTCGGAAGCTTGCCCTCTTGCTAATTGGGTATCACCAACCTCAGCCCAGCACAGAGGGGATCTGCACTTGCGGCCGTAGAGAGCTTCGAATGGAGCAGCCTTGATGCTGGTGTGATAACTGTTATTATAGGAAAATTCGACAAGGGGTAAATGAGTATCCCATGCCTTCCCAAAATCAATCACACAGGCTCGCAACATATCTTCCAATGTTTGGATGGTCCTCTCACTCTGTCCGTCGGTTTGTGGATGGTAGGCTGTGCTCATGTCCAGCCTTGTTCCTAGGGAATGTTGTAGGGATTGCCAAAATCTTGAAGTGAACCTACTATCTCTATCGGAGATAATGGAAATAGGTACACCATGCAACCGTACAATTTCCCTAATGTATGTTCTCGTAAGTTTCTCCATCTTGTCGGTTTCTTTGATAGGCAGGAAGTGTGCAGACTTGGTCAATCTATCAACGATGACCCATATGGTGTCAAGTCCACCCGTTGTCTTGGGCAACTTGGTTATGAAATCCATAGTGATCCGCTCCCACTTCCATTCTGGGATCTCTGGTTGTTGCAGTAAACCAGAGGGCTTCTGGTACTCGACCTTAACCTTTGCGCAAGTAAGGCATTTACTTACGAAGGTAGCAATCTCTGCTTTCATATTAGGCCACCAGTATAGCTTTTTAAGATCCAGATACATCTTATCTGAACCTGGGTGGACGGAATACCGAGTGTGGTGAGCCTCGGTCATGACTATGTCTCGGAAACCACCGTGTTTCGGTGTCCAGATCCGGTCCATGAAATATAAAGCTCCGTCACCCTTGGCTTCGAAGTTCTTGTCCATTCCCTAAGGGATTCACTCGACACATTTTCAGGTTTCATGGCCTCAAATTGAGCCGCCCGAATTTGCTTAGTCAGGTGTGAATGGATGGTTATTGATAATGACTTGACTTTGCGACCAGAATATTCTTTCCGACTTAGGGCGTCTGCTACTACGTTGGCTTTACCCGGATGATAACGAATATCGCATTCGTAATCACTGAGTAGTTCGACCCACCGTCGTTGTCTCATGTTGAGCTCCTTCTGATCGAAAATGTGTTGTAAACTCTTGTGGTCGGTAAAGATAGTGCTCTTTGTTCCATACAGGTAATGTCTCCAGATCTTCAGAGCAAACACTACTGCTCCTAGTTCAAGATCGTGGGTCATGTAGTTAACCTCATGTGTCTTCAACTGTCTCGAGGCGTAGGCGATGACCTTACCTCGCTGCATCAGAACACATCCGAGTCCATGATTGGATGCATCGCAATAGACTACGAAGTCTTCTATTCCTTCTGGAAGGGATAGTATCGGTGCGGTGCACAAGGCTCGTTTGAGCGTTTGGAACACTCTTTCTTGCTTCTCTTCCCAGTCAAAGGCCACGCCTTTCTGGGTCAGGGTCGTAAGAGGCTTTGCTATTCGTGAGAAGTTCTGAATGAACCTGCGATAGTAGCCAGCGAGACCTAGAAATTGACGAATTTCTGTAGGCGTCTTTGGTGCTGACCAGTTCTCAATGGCTTTTATTTTGGATGGGTCCACGTGGATTCCTTCTTCGCTCACCACGTGTCCTAAAAATTCGACTCTGCGGATCCAAAATTCACATTTCGAGAACTTCGCATAAAGTTTCTCTTTCCGTAGTGTCTCTAGAACTTGTCGCAGATGATCACTATGCTCCTTCTTACTTCTGGAGTAGATCAGAATGTCGTCAATGAAAACGATGACGAACTGATCTAAGTAAGGTCGGCATACTCTATTCATCAGATCCATGAAGACTGCGGGCGCATTGGTCAATCCGAATGGCATCACCACGAACTCGTAGTGTCCGTAACGAGTTCGGAAGGTTGTCTTTGGGACATCCTCTTCTAGCACTCGTAACTGGTGATATCCGGATCTCAGGTCAATCTTGGAAAAATAGCTCGCCCCTTGCAGTTGGTCGAATAGATCATCTATGCGCGGCAGAGGGTAACGATTCTTTATCGTCAATTTGTTGAGTTCTCTGTAGTCAATACACATACGGAATGATCCGTCTTTCTTCTTAACGAACAAGACCGGGGCTCCCCAAGGTGAGAAACTTGGTCTTATAAAGCCCTTGCTGAGCAGTTCGTTAAGTTGACCAGAGAGTTCTTGCATCTCGGCTGGTGCTAAACGGTAGGGCGACTTGGCTACTGGGGTAGCTCCTGGGACTAAGTCGATTCTGAACTCGACTTGTCGTTGCGGAGGTAACCCGGGTAGTTCCTCTGGTAAAATGCCGGGGAAGTCGCTCACTACTGGGAGGTTCTTTAGTTCTTTCGTTTCTAGGTTCGTGTCGACGACGTGAGCAAGAAATGCGTGGTATTCTTTGCGCAGATATTTCTGTGCTTGAATACTAGATATAATGCGAAGACTCGCACCAGGTTTGTCGCCGTAGACTATAAGCGTTTCGTTAGATGGGAGGTTTAGTCGGACTGCTTTTTCGTAGCACATGATGTCGGCGCGATGAAGACTTAACCAATCCATGCCGATAATAACGTCGAAACTTTTTATCGAGATCGGCATAAGGTTAATTGGGAATGAATGGTTATCTAAGGTTAGAAGACAACCTAAGTATATGCTATTAGTACTTTCAGTTTTCCCATTGGCCATTTCTACTGTGAATTGTTCATTAAGTGCGTGTGGTTGTTGCTTAAGCATGCGAGCAAATTGGTGGTTTACGAAGTTTCGCTCCGCTCCACTATCGAACAGAATGCATGCATAGGAGTTATCAAGGAGGAACGTACCAGTCACCACTGTCGGGTCAGCAACTGCTTCCCCGTGGCCTATTGCTAGTACTCTCCCTGCTCCTCCAGTATTTCTCGCTTTAGGGCAGTCCCTTTTAAAGTGGCCTGGTTCGCCACATCCATAGCAAGTTGGGCTCGCGCCTGAGCCAGGAACTTGGGAGATCGATTGCGCCGGGAACTTACAAAATCGGATGGTGTGCCCTTTTCTATGGCAGTTGTTACACTGCATTTCACGGCAGGCGCCGTTATGGTGGAAGCTGCATTTATTGCACTTCGGCAAACTTCCAGAATACTGCTTCCCCGGAGCAGTAACAGCAGTAGGGGCTACCGCAGCATCTACTGCTATGATTTGCTGTTTCTTTGAAGCACGCTGCTTCTTCTTCTCATCCCAAAACTTCCGCTTGTTGCCAGCGGGTTTGGAGGGTTCTGGGATGGCCAGGGTGGTTGTAGTTGCAGGGGTCTTGACTCCATGGTCAATAAGTCTTTGTGCCAATCGCTTGGCACTGTCGAAAGTAGCAGGGTTGGATGCTAAGACGTTCCCCTGGTACGGAGGCACTAGCCCCCATACATACCGCTCAATCTTTTTCCCTTCAGTGGGAACCATGTTGGGGCATAGGGCCACCAATTCGCTAAAGCGGGCAGTGTAAGCGATCACGTTGGTGCCCTTCATGGTCAGATTCCAGAGTTCATGCTCTAACTTCTGGACTTCGCCCCTCGGGCAATACTCCTCAGTCATGAGGTCCTTCATCGTTTCCCAGCCCATGTCGTTAGCCACGACGAGAGTTAGGGCTTTGACGTGGCCGTTCCACCACGTTAGGGCTTTATCCTCGAAGGTGCATGCGGCATATTTCACCTTGAATGCTGCAGGGCACGAACAAATTTCGAAGACTGATTCAGTCTTCTCGAACCATTGCGAGTGAGCAATGACTCCGCCGGTGCCATAGAAAGGCTTCGACTTGCAGTTTGTAAAATCCTTGTAAGAGCACTCTCTCGAGCGCACAGGGATTTCAACTGGGATAGATTCCACAGGGGTTCCACCTCTGCTAGCATCCGATGAGTGATACTGAGCCATGGCAGTAGCCACTGCTGCAGCTACGGCAGCATTCAGGGCTGCAGTATCGATGACTGCAGGTGGTGGAGGCGGTGGAGGTACAGGATTATTCCTATTCCGGGGAGATTTGCGAGGAGGCATCCTTCAGCTATAAGTTTATAAAAACAAGAAGGATGATAAGAATCAATTTGTAAGCAAAGTGAGAGTGACCCATGGACTAAATAACCATAGCCCAACCGTTTGAATGAGTGTTTGAAATCACATAAGAAATATTAGTAGGAATACACAAGTGTACAAATTTTTCGCACAAATTATATAGATTTCAATAGTACGGGTATTACTGATGCAATAAGTTCAAGGAAAATCGACCTATCAGTAGGTCTTACATCATACCATAAGGACAGTACTGACAGTCCTAGATTCCTAATTAGAGTACCGAAAGTTAGGAATATTTTACAGACAAGTGCTACTTAGAGCACATAAGTTCAAGGCTATCCCTAAATCAAAAGACAGAGATGTACTAGACATCATCTAATGGCGATGGGAATTCCTCGGGCGATCCCTGAGGTCGGACACTTGGCGAAACACCTCTTGAAGGTGTCGGTCCTGAGCCCTCTGACGAGCTCGAAGTTCTAAGACTTCAGCACGGGAGGCAGCCAGCTGTTGCTGCAAAGTTTCGTTGGTTCTCCGGGTCCGTTCCATGTCTTCTTCAAGACGGCGAATGCGGACTGTATTGACGCCTAAATTGGCATCAATCTCCATGACCCGGTCGATGGCTGCTCGACCTTGCTCGACATTACAAGCTATTCTGCGGATGATCACCAGCAGAGCTCTGTCAGCAGAGCCACCATCGTTGATGTTTTAGAAGGTTCGGTCCCCAAAATATGGCAAAGGCTGACCCTGCTCATCACTCCAGCGATTCAGATTGTTTGCCCACATGGGAGTAGGCCCTGGAAACGCTGGTCGAGGGTTGTTGTTCGGGGCTTGACCTACAAGCGGTAGGTTGTTGACTTCAGGCTCGGAGTCGGATCCATCCGAAAAGCCTTCTTCGAGGTGATCATCCAAAGGGATTGGATGGTCATCTTCGGGCTCTTCATCGATCCACCCGGCATTGCCTTCATTGGGAAAGTACGGGTCGCCATGATGGAATCCAGCCATTTAGATCTACGCGAGAAGAGAGGTATAAGAATATTGTATACGTGTAACTAGTAGCACAAAATACTCCTATAGTATTTTAAGTTCTAAGTTCTACTGATCTTCTTGTGGTATTGTTGGTAAGTTTTTAGACTTGTTAATATATCACAACCATTCTAGGGCATATGCTAATCACTCCTAGGACCAGCATAGTTGATCAGGCTATGCCATTCCCAGGACTGACCATACATCCCCGAGCTCACTTGTGATATTCAACAATCGTAATACTTTTGTTCTTGTCATTGTGACACTGATTTTAGTATGAATGCAGACTAGTATACTTAATTAAATATTTTATTATTTAAAGTATAGACTCTTGGTCAGAGTGTTTTAGTCCCTTTTGGGTTTATAGATTAGTATATCTTTTATGGGTTGATATACTTGATTCACTATAAACAATGCTTTGATACCAATCTGTCACACCCCAAAACCAAGAACGGCGGAAACGTTTCGGGGCGGAGGACGTCATGTACAGTATCACAACACAGTAAATGTAAATAAGCAAACAACATCATCCATTGCATTAAATATATAATTTTAATACAAGTGTTCTATACAGTTATAGACACCAAAAATAATGAAACACAAAATAAAATGAGATGAGTCTTGAATGCACTCCATCTTCTCAAAAGCTGGCCTCGGTACCTGTCTACTGATGACCTGAGAATACAAGTTATTTTGAAAGAGTTTATCAGCATTAAGCTGGTGAGTTCATAAGTATTTTAGTGTCAATGTTTCTTGTGAAAACGTTTGAACCTGTCTCAAAGTATAAGTTGTAAAAATGTAAGTAAATGTTTGAAAGTGTTTGCAAGAGTTTGAATCTCTCAGAAAATCCTATATTTTCTATAAAAGTAACCTTCTACCAAGGCTAGACTGTTTTGTAAACTTTTCTGTTGTAAAAGTGTGTGATTACCCAAATATAACTATCATTTGTTAAAAAAATATAGTTTGTACATTAATGCTTAAGTGAGGTTATCACTAAAATATGTAATGGGTAAATCATTGTAGTACTGTAGCTTTGTATATTAAGACTACTGCTGTACTAAATACTACTACCTTAAACCGGATTTATATTAAGGTACATTGTGATGAATTGCACCATGCTATCGACTGATAATCAACGACATAATGAACGGTCGTAATAAGAAATGACGTTTGGCACCCGCAGACTTGCAGGTCCGGCTGTAGCTAGCAGCAAGGTGTAGGATAGTCAATCTAGTATAGATCTATACGCAAACTCACGCTCTTCCTCCAAGAGAATTCTGGCTACAACTCGGGCCATAACATTTAAGGCATGCCCGATACAGTGGATCACAATTGTTAAGTATTCATGTATATGTATTGTTTCTAGTATATCTGTATATGTATTGTTTCTAGTATATCTGTATATGTATTGTTTCTAGTATATCTGTATATGTATTGTTTCTAGTATATCTGTATATGTATTGTTTCTACTATTTCTGTATATGTATTGTTTCTAGTATTTCTGTATATGTATGATCCTGCGTTACCCCGATGGTAACCAGCTAATGATGTACTGATGAGTATGAATATGGAAGTACTTTTATGTCTATACATGTATATCTGATATATAAGTAATATGGAAACGACCTTCGGATGGTCACCCGAAATCCCACCAGACCACATCCAAATCGAGGAAAAGGAAATAGGGCGGATGGCCTTCCTAAGCCCTTTAAACATTATTTATATATCTATACATATATGGGCATGCAATTGGATATATAAAAGCATAAATAAGTTTTCATAAAATATTTGAAGCAGTAATATAATTTCAAGAGAAGATTGACTTGATGTCGATCTATAAAACATTTTGAAGGCATAAGTTGATAAAACAGTTTTAAGTATAAGAAGCATTTGTTGAATCACAGTCTATAATTAAGTTTGGATAGTAAAACAGTTTGTAAAACATTTCAATAGTAAAGCAGTTTGAACAGTGGTAAAAATCGTTGTTTTCCTAGTTATTAATCACATGTGATTAAATGCAATCACATGTGATTGAAGCAATAACTATAAGTATTTGACTTGTATCCCCCCCCATAAAGTATTTAAAACACTTAAAATCATTTCAAAGGTTGATTCAAGGGGTATGAACTCACTTGTGGTGAGTCGTTTGAATTGCAGTGTCGGCTACCGTGCTAGGTGGCAAACGGAGACTGGTTTACACGCACGAGCCTAGTTATCATATAATAAACATATATATAACTAATTAGACATATAATAACTTAAATAAATAAGTTAAGACACTTAGAAAACATTTAAACACTTTTATGAGTGTTTAAGGTTCAAATGGTTGCATCTAAGTTGCTACGGGACAAGGCAAAAGGGTTTGAAACATCAAAGGGCCTTGTATAGGAGTTCACCACCCAACAACCCCACCCTTTGGAGTTTACGGCCGTAAACTCATAGGTTTATGGCCGTGAACTCCTCAAATGGTGTTTTTGGGTGTTTTGTGGTGTTATCTTGCATCAAGAACACTCCTAGCTTTGTTGGAATAACACATGAAGTAGTTTTAAGGCTCTAGAACACTCCATAAGGGAGTTTACGGCCTAAGGTCCTTCACCTTAGAGTTTACGGCCGTAAACCCTAGGAATTTAATTGATTTGAGGCACTTAAACATCAAGAATGGCATCCATGAATTTATCTAAGGCTAATGGGGACAAGAGGCACACTTTGGTGCCTTCACTTGGAGTTTACGGCCCAAGTCATGTTCCTTGGCCGTAAACTCCTTTCAGGGAGTGATTTCTATGTGTTCTACTCTCCATTCTAGTCCCAAAGGTGCAAGGTAATTTGTCTAAAGGCTTAAGAGTAGCTTGGAATGATTTTTGTCCCACAAAAAGGGGTTTACGGCCCAAGAGGAGTTCTTGGCCGTAAACTCCTACTAACGTGTGATTTTGATGAGCTTTTGGTGTTCTAAACAAGCACAAGTACTAGTAGTTAAAGTCCTTAAGCATTTGGGGAAAGTTTTAGGGCACTTAAGCCCTTGAAAAGGGGTTTACGGCCCAAGGGAGTTCCTTGGCCGTAAACTCCTAGAAACTTATGTATTTGATGTCTTTTGATGCCTAAAATAAGCACAAGCAATTTAGGGTAAAGGTCTTTAAGCATTAGAGGGGAGTTTAGGGCACTAATTGCCCTTAAAAAGGGGTTTACGGCCCAAGGGAGTTCCTTGGCCGTAAACTCCTAGAACTTGTGTTTCTTGGATGCTTTTTGGCCTATAAAGATCATACCCTATCTCCTAAACAAGTTGTCTAACAAGGAATCGGGACTAGGAAGCCATAATGTTCCATTTTGGAGTTTACTCCCCTAGAACGATTTTGGGCGGTAAACTCCCGGATCATGTAATCTAAACATGTTATTGTTGTTAACAAGCATTAAACAAGTATTGAAACACATACAGAAAAGTAGACTCACAATCTGGGATGAAAACCCGAAGATCCGTCAGAGAGAATATGGCTTTTCTCTATTTGGAATTGTGAATTGTGAATTATTTTAATTCAGAAAACTATTTATAGTCCTGGAATATTTTGGACAGAAAATGTTTTTATTCCTGATGTTGGACTGTAACAGTATGAAACTTGAAATGCCCAAGTTTCACAAAACCAGGAGTATCCACTCTCCTGATATCATCTAAAACATAATCCTAATGTACACAAACTTGTTCGGAAAAGCTTGAAAATCACTGAAACTGAACTAGTTTCTATTGAATAGATGAGGTTCGTACAATGGAAATTTCGGGTTGTCACAGAGAGGGTTGACAGGTGGACTGAGTCGAGCTGGAACTCGCCGAGTTGTTCTTGAGACTCGGCGAGTTGAGTCGTGGTGGCCCCGCGATTCATGCCAGGTGGAACTCGTCGAGTCATGGGAGTACTCGAAGTGTCAAAAGGGAATCCTAGAGAGTTGGTGAAAAAGCTTAGACTCACCGAGTCGCTTAAGTGCACTCGCCGAGTCCGGTCAAAGTTGACCGTTGACCGTTGACCGTTGACCAGAGTTGACTTGTTAAGGGTAGTCATCCTTAGTGGTAAAAGTGTTAATTAGAGATATATGATGTTATAGGAGGATTATAGCTCGGAGGATCGAGCACGAGTGATTTCCAGGATTCGCGAGTTATCGAGATATACGAGGTGAGTCTTCTCACGATACTTTACCTTGAGTAGGTAATCAGAGTCATGTGATAGAGCATGTGTATGTTATATGTATGATATGTGCTTTACTGCATGATGTCTATGTGATTTATGTTGTGCATGTTTATAGAGTTGGAACCGGAAGGTTCCCAGAGTTAGAACCTGAGGGTTCACAGAGTTTGGGTGCACGGACCCACAGAGTTATAGCCTCGAGTGGCCAATATGTGTTATATGTGGTATTTTGGGGAACTCACTAAGCTTTGTGCTTACAGTGTTACTGTTGTTTGTTTCAGGTACTAGTGATGACCGTGGGAAGGCGCCGGCTTGATCTGTACACACGCATGGGAGTTTTATATGTGATCTTGGGATTTTGTATGATGTGAATTGGAGATTTAAACTTGATGTTTTATGAAATTTAAATGAAAAATGTTTTTATATTTTGCGAAAAATTATTTTGAAATTCACGGTGTTACAAGTTGGTATCAGAGCCTTGGTTTGAGGGATTCGAGTACACCTTCAGGCGTATTTGAACTCAAACTGAGGATTTGAGAAGTATTTTCAAAAAGAGTAAAGATTTTTGAAAAAAAAATTGCAGAGCAGAGTTGTGTGTACGATCAGTCCGCGCCCGAACGGTAATTTCCCAAAATACCCTTATGTTATGTGATATTGATACTGATATGATGTATTCGCATGCTAGAGAAGGCTAGGTATTCCTATTAGGACTAGAGTGGCCTGATTTGTGATGCCTTAGCCTAGGAAGAGGTGAGCTGCTATGAGATGCTTGAGAGTGAGTAGGTAGCAACAAGGGGCTTATGAGAGATCTACTAGGGAGTGGTCTATGCATGATAGAGTACTTGGAATTTGGGATCCGAAGAGGAGGACTTGGGGTGTGTTCTGATACGGTGCAGACAGTAGTATTGGGCCCGTACTACTGAAAGCACTGGAGCGGTGTACAGCCCAAGTAAGAATCTTTGGAATACCAAGGATCAAGGAGGAATGAGTTGTCGAGTGTGAGTATGCTCGAATGGGTTCTAATTTATTGTATGTTGTATTTCAGAGGTAGATCATGGTGAGGACATGTTTGATGCCTGAGAGCAGTGATACCAGTGATGAGGAGATACGCCGGATCATCCATGAGGAGGTGGCTGCGGCCATCAGGGCAGAGATACCAGAGATGTTCGGGTCTATTAAGACCACGCTGATTGAGACATTTGACGAGCGTTATGCCGCTCTTTATGAGGCTGCTGTTGTAGCGGCCACCGCGGCTATTGCTGCCGCGAGGACGCAAGGTGGTGATGCGTTGCTGTTCCGGGAGTTCAGCAACCCAAAACCACCAGAGTTTGATGGAACCCAGGATCCGGTGGCAACTATGAGGTGGATTTCTGATATAGAGGGGTGTTTCTTCACTTGCTCATCTCCTGAGCATTTGAAGGTTTGGTTCGCGCTGAACCAGCTTCGCTTGGGAGCGAAGGACTGGTGGAAGTTTGTGACGACGCATTTTATGCCTGCTGAGCTTGCGGCAGTGACCTGGGAGGGGGTCACTGCCATGTTTCGAGATGAGTACGTTGCCCAGGTGGAGAAGGAGCGTTTGGCCCAGGAGTTTCTGACCCTCAAGCAGTGTACTGAGTCAGTTACATCGATTACCAGGATGTTCCATGAGAGGGCGATGTTCTCCCCTGAGCACGTGTCCACTGAGCAGGCACGTATGAGCCGTTATTTGAGCATTTTGAGGCGGGATATTCGGGAGTTCGCGGCGAACTCCTCGTACCGGACATTTGCTGAGCTTCAGGAAAATGCCCGGAAGAAGGAGATTGAGCTAGAGACTCAGGCCAGGGAGGAGGCGGAGTCTCAGGGGAGGGATCGGCGACCGGCACAGTCTCAACCGGCAGCCAAGCGGGCCAAGCCCTTGTGGGAAGTGTGGCAAGGGAGCCAGAAGGGCCGCACTTGTGGGAAGTGTGGCAAGGGTCATGATGGAGTCTGCAGAGCGGGATCTTCCTACAAGTGTGGAAGGAGCGCCATATGGCCAAGGACTGCCCCAAGGGGTTTGTGGTGTGTTTTCACTGCAATCAGACCGGACACCGGAAGGCGGAGTGTCCGCAGTTGCGGGGATCAGCTCAGGGAGCACCTCAGGGATCCGCCCCTGCCGCCATCAGAGCTATAGAGAGTCGGCCAGTGAAGGCCGAGGCGCCGAGGGCACGAGGGAGAGCTTTTCAGCTGACCGCGGAGGAGGTCCACGCAGCGCCCGATGTCGTGGCTGGTATGTATTCTTTCATGTGTTTATTTTGATGTTGAGATATTATGCTTATGTTATGTTATGCGTAGGTACTTTTCTTGTGAATTTTGTACCTGCCTTGGTGTTATTTGACTCGGGTGCGAGTCGGTCTTTTGTATCTTTGGCTTTTAGTCAGCATATCAGTGTTAGTCGGGAGGCGTTGAGTCGGCCTCTAAGAGTTTCCATAGCTGATGAGAGGGTGATATATGCCACGGAGGTTCTCCGAGGTTGCGTAGTCGAGATTTTCGGTGTTGAGTTCCCGATTGATGAGGTTCCTATTGCGATGGGTGATTTCTGTGTCATTGTGGGCATGGACTGGTTGAGCAGATTCGGTGCGATTATCGACTGCGAGCGTCAGCTGGTGACCATACGAGACCCTAGTGGGGGAGTTCTTTCGGAGTACGGCGAGGGTACACGTTCCGGATCAACGTTTTGTTCGGCCGCTAGGGCGAGGCAGTGTCTACAGCAGGGCTGTAAGGGTTTCGTGGCATATGTGATGGATACACGGGTGGTTTCCGAGAGGCCGAGTTCAGTTGAGGAGGTTCCGGTGGTGCGTGAGTTCCCGGATGTATTTCCCGAGGAGTTGTCGGGTGTGCCTCCTATGAGGCAAGTGGAGTTTAGTATCGATTTGGTTCCGGGGGCCGCGCC
Organism: Lactuca serriola; assembly: GCF_051521515.1. Taxonomy (NCBI): domain Eukaryota; kingdom Viridiplantae; phylum Streptophyta; class Magnoliopsida; order Asterales; family Asteraceae; genus Lactuca; species Lactuca serriola. Next base: position 129,418,314 of record NC_136416.1, on the reverse strand, counting down.
TATCGCTAAGGTGCCTTATCGCCTTGCACCTCCAGAGATGCAAGAGTTATCCTCACAGCTTCAGGAGCTGCTGGGGAAGGGGTTTATTCGGCCGAGCAGCTCGCCATGGGGAGCGCCTATCCTGTTCGTCAAGAAGAAGGATGGTTCACACCGGATGTGCATTGATTACCGGGAGTTGAACAAGCTGACGGTCAAGAATTGTTACCCGTTGTCGAGGATCAACGATTTGTTCGATCAGTTGTAGGGAGCATCTTGGTTCTCCAAGATCGGTTTGAGGTCTGGATATCATCAGGTGAGGGTGCGGGATGAGGATGTCAAGAAGACAGCGTTCAGGACGCGTTATGGGCATTATGAGTTTGTGGTGATGCCTTTTGGGCTCACCAATGCCCCGGCGGTGTTCATGGATCTCATGAACCGAGTGTGTTGCCGATGCTGGATCGGTCGGTGATTGTGTTTATCGACGACATTCTGGTATATTCGAGATCTAGAGAGCAGCATGAGGAGCATCTGAGAGAGGTTCTCGGAGTTCTGAGATCGGAGAGGCTTTATGCCAAATTCTCCAAGTGTGATTTCTAGTTGCGGGAGGTCCAGTTCTTAGGACATCTCGTTAACCAGGAAGGGATATTGGTCGATCCGGCCAAGGTTGAGGCGGTGATGAGTTGGGAGGTGCCGAAGTCACCCTCCGAGATCAGGAGTTTCCTAGGATTGGCAGGGTATTATCGGAGGTCTATCAGGGATTTCTCTAAGATCACAGTGCCACTCACCAAATTGACCCGGAAGGGTGTTGCTTTTTCATGGGGCCCCGAGCAGCATGTTAGCTCTTTGAGACACTTCGCCAAAGGTTGTGCGAAGCCCCGGTGTTAGCTCTCCCGGAAGGGATGGAGGACTTTGTGGTATACTGTGATGCATCGATCTTGGGGTTGGGAGCGGTGCTGATGCAGAGAGGGCATGTGATAGCATATGCATCGAGGCAGTTGAAGCCTCATGAGACGAGATATCCCACCCATGATTTAGAGTTGGGGGCAGTGGTGTTCGCCCTCAAGATTTGGCGTCACTACTTGTATGGGGTTCGGTGTACGATATACACGGACCATAAGAGTTTGAAGTATTTGATGGATCAGCCCAACCTAAATATGCGTCAGATAAGGTGGTTAGATGTGGTCAAGGATTATGATTGTGAGATCCTGTACCACCCAGGTAAGGCTAATGTGGTAGCCGATGTATTGAGCCGTAAGGCAGAGAGTGCCCCGCTGCGGGATGTATGTTTGAGACTGACCGTGATAGCTCCAGTGTTGGACGCCATTCGTGGGGCACAGGCCGAGGCTGTGCAACCCGAGATGCAGAAGAGGGAATGAGTTGTTGGTTTGGTTTCAGAGTTCGATACCGATGGTTGGGGGCTTATGACATTTTAGGGGCGTATCTGGGTGCTGTTTGTGGGAGGAACGCGTACCATTTTGATGGAGGAGTGTCATCGGTCGAAATTTTCGATCCATCCGGGGGCCACTAAGATGTATTTCGATCTGTGGAAGGAGTATTGGTGGCCCTGTATGAAGAGGGATGTTGCGTGGTTTGTTGAGAGGTGCTTGACCTGCCGTGGGGTTAAGGCCGAGTACTAGAGGCCGCATGGTAAGTTACAGCCATTGGAGGTTCCCGAACGGAAGTGGGAACAGATCACTATGGGTTTCATCACCAAATTGCCAAGGACTGCCAGGGGAGTTGTTGCAATTTGGGTGATTGTGGACAGATTGACGAAGAGCGCTCACTTCCTTGCCATCAGTGAAAGTTCTTCAGCAGAGAAATTGGCGGAGGCGTATGTGAGGGAAGTGGTATCTCGGCATGGGGTGCCGATCTCGATTGTTTCAAACCGTGATGTGTGCTTCACTTCCAGATTATGGAAGAAGTTTCATGAGGAGTTAGGTACTAGACTGCATTTTAGTACCGCATATCATCCCCAGACAGACGGTCAGAGTGAGCGGACGATTCAGACGCTCGAGGACATGCTCCGAGCATGTGTGTTGGATTTCGGGGGTAGCTGGGATGCATATTTGCCCTTGGCAGAGTTGTCCTACAACAACAGCCATCATTCGATCATTGGTATGCCACCCTTTGAGCTGTTGTATGGGAGGAGGTGTCGAACCCCCATTTGTTGGGAAGAGGTTGGTTAGAGGGTGATGGGCATTATAGAGATCGTGCTTCGGACGACAGAGCAGATTCAGCAGGTCAGACAGAGGATGTTGACCGCTCAGAGCCGACAGAAGAGTTATGTAGACAGACGCCGGTCCGAGCTTAAGTTTTAGGTTGGCGACCTTGTACTCCTGAAGGTCTCTCCTTGGAAAGTAGTGATTCGATTCAGGAAGAGGGGCAAGTTGGGACCCCGATATATTGGTCCTTTCCGTGTGACCGTGAGGGTAGGCCGGGTAGCCTATCGTTTGGATTTGCCAGCAGAGTTGGGGCAGATTCACGACACTTTTCATGTGTCGCTGCTGAGGAAGTGTATTGCCGACGAGTCGGCAGTGGTTCCATTAGAGGATATTCAGGTGCATGCGAGCCTGAATTTTGCCGAGAGACCAGTGGCCATTAGAGATTGGAAGATCAAGGTTTTGAGGAACAAGGAGGTACCCCTGGTGTTGGTTCAGTGGCAGCATCGAAAGGGATCGGAGATGACCTGGGAGCCGGAGCGTGAGATGTGTGAGCAGCATCCTGAGCTATTTCCAGAGCGAGACTTCGAGGGCGAAGTCTAGTTCTAGTGGGGGAGAATTGTAACAGCCCGGATTTCCAGGTATCTTTTATGCTTATATTATTGGAATTTTGTGAGGGGACTCGGCGAGTTGGATCTCAAACTCGCCGAGTAGGATCGCGATTCAGGACGCGGGTTTGCGCCTGGACTCGGCGAGTCCAAGGAATGGAATCGGTTAGTCCTCGCTGTTTAATGAAACCCTAATTTCCCGGTCCTAAGCCCTATTTAAAGGACCTTATGGCCCTGCATTGTGGCTACCTTGATCTTGAGATCAATAAAGCAGCTGAGGGTTCTTGTGAGTGAGCTAAGAGGCCATTGTTCACCAAATTTGTGTGTTTTTGCAAGAAAGGAAGAGGAAAGTCAAGCTAGAAGAATTGGGGAGCTTGGATCTACTTTCATTTCATCAGAGGAGGCTTCTTGAGGTATCATTCAGAGCTTATTCTCTTTTGTTTTTGTTGATATGGTTAATTCTAGGGTTTCTTCGAGCCTTAATTGCTTTGTATTTGAAGTGTGAGAGGTCCCATGGGGATATGGTGCTTAGATCTGGACCTTAGTAGGTCCAGAGAGTCCCTAATGTCATGCTTTATGTCCTTCCTTTTGGGTTGGAGACTAGGGTTGCCATCTTAGAGGTCATTTCTCCAAATAGAGCCTTGTAGGTGTTGCATGGTAACCAATATATGAACTTTACATGATGAATGAGCTTAGGAGGGCCAGATCTATGAGTGGATGGAGTGGATCTGACATCAGAAGCTAGATTGAGTTGATGCATGGCATTGACTCGCCGAGTCTGAAGAACAGACTCGGCGAGTAGCATGAAGGTTGTCCTTAACCACTCAGCGAGTGGTCCTGCCGAGTTATGGGTTGACTCAGTGAGTCAGGGCGAGTTAGAGAGGGTTGACAGGTGGACTGAGTCGAGCTGGAACTCGCCGAGTTGTTCTTGAGACTCGGTGAGTTGAGTCGTGGTGGCCCCGCGATTCATGCCACGTGGAACTCGTCGAGTCATGGGAGTACTCGACGTGTCAAAAGGGAATCCTAGAGAGTTGGTGAAAAAGCTTAGACTCACCGAGTCGCTTAAGTGCACTCGCCGAGTCCGGTCAAAGTTGACCGTTGACCGTTGACCAGAGTTGACTTGTTAAGGGTAGTCATCCTTAGTGGTAAAAGTGTTAATTAGAGATATATGATGTTATAGGAGGATTATAGCTCGGAGGATCGAGCACGAGTGATTTCCAGGATTCGCGAGTTATCGAGATATACGAGGTGAGTCTTCTCACTATACTTTACCTTGAGTAGGTAATCAGAGTCATGTGATAGAGCATGTGTATGTTATATGTATGATATGTGCTTTACTGCATGATGTCTATGTGATTTATGTTGTGCATGTTTATAGAGTTGGAACCGGAAGGTTCCCAGAGTTAGAACCTGAGGGTTCACAGAGTTTGGGTGCACGGACCCACAGAGTTATAGCCTCGAGTGGCCAATATGTGTTATATGTGGTATTTTGGGGAACTCACTAAGCTTTGTGCTTACAGTGTTTGTGTTGTTTGTTTCAGGTACTAGTGATGACCGTGGGAAGGCGCCGGCTTGATCTGTACACACGCATGGGATTTTTATATGTGCTTGGGATTTTGTATGATGTGAATTGGAGATTTAAACTTGATGTTTTATGAAATTTAAATGAAAAATGTTTTTACATTTGGTGAAAAATTATTTTGAAATTCACGGTGTTACACACTAACTCACTAAATTGTATTCTTTTAAGGGTGTATTAGCGTGACGAACACGAGGGTAAGACACTTCTTGGGTTCCATGTACTGGCTCCCTCTGTCTACCTCGTATCTTTGACTGGAATCGGTGTTGGCTTCCTTCGGGTAGTTACCTAGGGTTCTCTCCTCGTATGGACATATTGAATTTCTACTCCGCCTTCCTTCTGATTCCGACTCTGGGTGTCATCACTTCATGGTGGATGACTGGGAATCTTGGAAGTTTAGGCGAATTTCTCACTGAGGTCCCTAAAAAGATATAGGCACTTGGTGAATTCAATAGTCTCAACCCAGTTCATTTATTTCCGAACAGGAAATCTTCTCAATGAACCTCTTCTGGGTCTGCATCAACTCTTCTATCAAGCACTGAAGTGGATAGGGTTTTCTATAGGGTTCGTGCGAGAATGGAAATGTCTAAAGAATCCTAAGAGATTATTAACATTTCACTAGGTGATCCATATCGAGTCCTGCTACGATTACACAGGGTATACAAATCATATATAGCTTAGATCCGATAGGCCTTCGAATATGTGATAGTACTCTAGATCCACATCCAAACAAGGAAAAGGAAGTAGAGCAAAACCACACATTCTTAGCCTATGGGATCCTTATTATATATAACCTTGGGAGTATACTCTCTGTAATTGTAGGTATATCAATAAGGATCTTTTAAGTTCTTCACACAAGGTTAGTTATGGATCCTAAAATACCCCTATGGTATTTTAATTTCTTGTTTGTTTCTTATCTTCTGAATATGATTATGCGATTAGTGTGAATCTTTTAGTGTTCCAAAATACTCCTATAGTATTTTAACTTTATGTTTGGCTCTAACATTCCTAGTTGGTAAGTTTCAGACCTGTTGCAACACCACTATCATTCCCAAGCACACGTTCATCGCATCTCGAATAAATGTAGTTTATCAGGTTACATTTATTCCAGCTTACGATTACATAACTTCCTAGGTTTGACTGTAGTGCTCAACATCCGAAGACTTTTATTATTGTTCTTCTTGTGATACTTTCATTCGAGTGTTTAGGTTCTGGATGTTCTTTTACTTTGGTAAAATATGGTTATATTTTAAACTATAATTCTTGGTCAAAGTGTTTTATCCCTTTGTATTTATAGGCTATATATCTTTTATGAATTTATATACTTAGCTCACTATAAATAATGCTCTGATACCAATCTGTCACACCCCAAAACCGGAACGGCGGAAACGTTCTGGGGTGGATGACGTCATGTCAAGTATCACAACATATGTAGTATAGTAAATCAAAGTACAACAACCATTGCATTAATAGTAATAGTTTTACATGGTTTATATTTTAATACATCATAGTAATACAAGCAATAATATAAGTGCATCTTGGTACTAAGCTATCTTCATCAAAAGCTCCTGAGATATACCTGTCTAATGCTTACTAGAGAATACAAGTTATTTGAAAAGCGAGTATCAGCATCTTTTACAAATGCTGGTGAGTTCATAAGCATTTAGTGACATTTTATACAAATAACTATATATAAGTGGTAGTTTTCAAGTATACAGTGAAATAGAGTCCTTTCCAGAAAATCCTATATTTTCTATTTAAAAGCAGTCTTCTACCAAGACTGGTTAGAGTTATGTGGTAAAAAGTAGTTTTCCCTTAAACACTTTCATTATCAAAATACGGGATTTGCCTTTTTAGAAAGTTGGAGAATATAAGGAAAATAACATATGCCTCAGCAGTGAGGACTACTGACTAAGGCAAAAAGAATCATAGACTCCAGGGAAGTATCGAATGAACGGTACGCCTAGCTCAGTCTAACAAGAGGAGGCACAGACCCCAGACAGTATCAAATGAAAGATACAACTAGTAAGGTCTAAAACAGAGAATACAGACCCCAGACAATATCAAATGAAAGATACAGCTAGTAAGGTCTAAACAGAGAATACAGACCGCAGGCAGTATCAAATGAAAGATACAGCTAGCAAGGTCTAAAAACAGAGAATACAGACCGTAGGTAGTATCAAATGAAATATACAGCTAGCAAGGTCTAAAAACAGAGAATACAGACCCCAAGCAGTATCAAATGAAAGATACAACTAGCAAGGTCTAAAAACACAGAATACAGACCCCATGCAGTATCAAATGAAAGATACAACTAGAAAGGTCTAAAAACAATGTGACTCTGCGAGTGGTTTTCTAGCATACAGTGTAAATTGCTGGTGAAATACCGTTACCTTAAGGCCATGAATTATAAGGTAACTTGGGATACTCGTAACCATACTAACCGACACTAGAGTACTTGACACCCTACAAGCGTCTATAAAATGTGACATTTGTCACCCCTTGGCTTGGTAGGCCGTGGACTGTAGCTAGCAGTCAGTGTGCGGGGGTGTCAATCCCGTATAGATCTATACACACAATGTCCGCTCTCCCTACAGGAGACTCTGGTTTCCAACTAGACGACGGAGAAGGCCGTGTCCCGAAGATGCATCCTAAATAGTGGGTAGTGTGTTTCCAATATAAGTGTTGAACTAGAGGTAGAGACTCATAACTGAACTGACTAGAGTAAACCTATATGTCTATACTCGTATACATAATATATATAACTAATGAATCAAACGACCTTTGGACGGCCATCCGATCCCACCAGACCACATCTCAACGAAAAAAGGAAATAGGGCGGACGAGCCTTCCTAAGTCTTTCAATCATTATTTATATGCATCTATACAAGCACAGGCATACGTCTAACTACGTGTGAGTGTTTAACAAGCAGGAGTGGTTCTTTAAGTAGAAGCGTCAATAAGTGAAGTAGAAGCAACTAACGAGTGAAGTAGGAGCATCTAACAAGTATAAGCGTATTACGAGGTAGAAAGACAACAAGTGAAGTAGGAGCGTATCGAGTATAAGTGAAGTAGAAGCGATATCAAGTATAAGTGAAGTAGAAGCGTATCACTAAGTAAGAGTGTAAACAAGTATAAGCGTTTAACCAAGTAGAAGTATCAACTAAGTAAAAGGATAACAAGGCAGTAGTATATAACGAGTGGGGTATCAAAACATGGAAGAAATACTTTATTCTTGAGAAAATCACGATAGGGTATTCTTTTGTAAAATAAGTTTGAAAACCTTTGGAAATTCTTTGGAAACCTTTCATAAACTAGTTTAAAATGAAATTTGGTAAAACATCATAAGTAAGAGTTTTGAAAAAGTGAAAACATTTTAGAAAACCATTTATAGAACAGTGTGGTAAATCCTTGTGCATGCGGGTTATCAATCACATGTGATTGATATGATAACTAGCATGTTTAACTTGTATTCCCCCCCCCCCCTATAAAAGATGTAAAAACATTTAAAAGGTTCATTCAGGGGTATGAACTCACCTGGTGTAAGTGGATCCGACGAAGGTGCCGATTGGGTGCTCGGTGTCAAGTAAAGACTTGGACACACTTAGTGACCTATTTAACATATGATAACATATGTTCACATACAATTATTACATTTAATACTAATTAAACAAGTATACGCACTCTAAGGAGCGGAAAACACTTTGGTTAAGTGTTTGGGGTTTCCCGGGTAACATTTAAGGGCATGAATGACTTAGGAATGGAGTTTACTCTCCAAGAGTAAACTCTATACATAGTGTTTACGGCCCTGGGACAACTCCCCATGAGTTTGCGGCCGTAAACTCATGGTGAGGCGTTTCTAGGATGTTTAAAGGCTTATCTTGATCGTGGAATTTTGCTAAGTCCAAATCCAAAAGGTATGAATGGGTTTAAGTATTTTAAAGGGACCAAATGGGAGTTTATGGACCATGAACCACCCCTATGGGAGTTCACGGTCGTGAACTCCTATCCTCTTGATTTTATGGAAGTTTAAGCCCTTGATTTAATCCTAGTGATTTATAATGAAGTATAAGGCCATTTGGGGAGGTTTAAACCAACATTTGCCATGGTTTGGGGGTGTTTATGGCCTAAGTATGTGCTTGGATCGTAAACTCCTTTTTACCCCTCATATCATGTTGTTTTAATGTCCAAAACTCGGATTGGAATTTCCCTAAATAATATCTTAAGTCCAAATATTAATTGGAAGGCTTTTTGGGGCATTTTTGCAAGGATAAGGGGTGTTTACGGCCTAAGCATGTGCTTGGGCCGTAAACTCTCTTTTATGCCCTAAAACTTTGTGTTCTTATGGTTAAACACTCCTAGATAAATTCCCTAACTAGTATCCAAGCTCACATAAGGAAGAATCGGGACTTTTGGCCACTTTTGGGGTATTTACGGCCTAAGGAGGCTCTTAGGCCGTAAACTCCTTTTTCATGTCCCAATCATGTGATTTTTGAGCTATAAAGACAACAATGCATGTTTAGAACAAGTTAGGGTTGAAGATCTTACGTTTTGGAGGCGGAAATTCGCGAATTTGAGGCTAAAACGAGCTTTATGAGAGAGAGTATAGAGAGAGAGAGAGAGTGAAAAGGGGTGGAATGAAGTCCATTCCCCCTTATATATGGGTTAGAGTTGGAGCTCAGTGGGAATCTACCCGATACTACCGTTAAACGGGGCTTTTGGTCGCGCTCGATTTAGTGGTCGTAATAAAATTTTACTTTTTCCAAAATTGATATGGAAATGTAAAGTAGTTGTTTTATTTATTTCATTACGACTTTAACGACATAGAAATATATATATATATATATATATATATATATATATATATATACATACATATATATATATATAAAACATTTATTTATTTGGCGACGTCTAATTAACGGAACTTTTATAAAATGGAATATTCCGTTAACGGTATCGGGGTAATGTAACGGAATAAACTTGGGTTGTCATAGCAATACTCTGCGCACAGAAGTTCCTTCATAACTTCCCAACCCATAGCATTGGCTACAAGTAGAGTTAGGGATTTGACTCGGCCGTTCCACCAAGTCAGAGCTCTATCAGTGAGAGTGCAGGCGGCAAATTTTACTTTGTCGGATTCTGAACAAGCACAGATCTCGAAGATAGATTCGATTTTCTCTAACCACCTAGTTAGAGCAATGGCACATCATGTGCCATCGAAGAACGTAGGCTTCACACTCATAAAGTCCTTATAGGAACACTCCTTCCGGTGTCCCTGGTTACCTTCCTGGTTTTGGGGCTGGGGACCACCTCCTGAACTACCAGGGTTCATTTGTGACATGGTGGCTCTCACTGCGGCAGTAATGGTTGCCTGAAGTGTTACCAAATTGATTTGAGGAGGAGGTGGTGGTGGAGGGTTGTTGGTCTTTGAGCTGGGTCTCTTTCTTGGAGGCATCTTGATCGAAAAATATCGGGAAAGAGAGAGTGATAAGTCCTCCGAATTGAATTAGGAGATATGATACAAGGGATATCTCATTATGACAGATATATAATTCTATTAAGTGATAAAGCAGGAATGAATTATCAAAACAGATAAATTATCGTTAAAGGAATGATTGAGGAGCAACGTTGGGCTAAGGATCTCTATAACGGATTTGGCTCGTAAAATACTCCCATAGTATTTCATGATTCGCTGCAACGACGGCTCGTTGTTTGGGCAATGGGTAAGTTTTAGGCATGCCGCATACCACAGTTACTCCCAAGCACATGTTGGCCGTGTCTCGAATGAATATAGTTGGACAGGCTATATTGATCCTAGACACGACTACATAACTGCCCAGGTTTAACTGCAACGTACAACACCCATTTACTTATGTTTTGTTCTACTTGTAGTTACGGATTTTGACGGTTAGGTATACTTGTATACTTTTGAAAATACTTATACTTTAAGGTATACTTTTAGTTCAGAGCACTTAGGCCCTTTAGTGTTTATAGTCTTATACCATGTAAGGTTTCGTATACTCAGTTCACTATAAACAAGGGCTCTGATACCAATCTGTCACACCCCGAAAACCGAAGGCGGAAACAATTCCGGGGTTGACTCCACGTTGAGTATCAAATCCAATGCACATAGTAAGCAAAGTAAACAACCATTACATTACATATATAAAAGTTTACATTTTTTCAAAAGTAAAGTTGTACAAGTGTGATAAATAGTATATATGAACAAAAGTAAGAAGTGTCTTCTATGCACTCCGTCTTCGCCAAAAGGGATCATCGGATACCTGTCTAATATGGACTTGAGAATACAAGCAGTTTGAAAATCAGCATAAAGCTGGTGAGTTCATAAGATGTTTGTTTTCTGAAAAATGTACCACTTTCCTTTAGTTTTCTAAAAAGGTTTGTTATCCAAGAAAATCCCATATTTTCTTGTGCAAAACAGTTTAGTTATCATTTGTTACCAATTCGATTACGTGTTGTATGTTACCCCAGGAAAATCCCATATTTTCCTAATAGTTTAGTTATCCATTAGTTTCTTAATTCGTTTACGAGTTGTTATGTTATCCCAGGAAAATCCCATATTTTCCTAATAGTTTAGTTATCCATTAGTTTCTTAATTCGTTTACGAGTTGTTATGTTATCCCAGGTGTCACACCCCAAAACCGATAACGGCGGAATACGTTTCGGGGTGGAGGACGTCATGTACAGTATCATCACAATTGCATAATAGTAAAAACAAGAAACATGCAACCATTACATTTACATAGTGAGTGTAATTACAAGTGTGTTCTGTAAAGTTCAACAAACACCAAAAGTATGCAAAAATAAGAGATGGATCTTGTATGCTCCACCTTCTCCAAAATGTAGCACCTATACCTGTCTATCTTTGACCTGAGGATACAAGTTATTTTGAAAACGAGTATCAGCATAAAGCTGGTGAGTTCATAAGAGTTTAGTGTGAGTTTTAGTATAAAATGCATTAGTATAGATAGTGTGAGGGCTGTAGTTTACATTCGTAAGTAATAGGAAACTCTAGAAAATCCTATATTTTCTAGAAATACATTGTAACTGAAAAACCTGTAACTTGCATGTAAGCCTCATTATTTTAAAGAGATCGTTTGTAAAAAAGTATATTAGTGAACCCCCAATAAGTAGTGTAATAAGAAAGTTATACCTGATATCAGTAATAGTGGTGCAAACTCTCATTAGTATTAGATACTTATTTACTTCGGGATTTTAAACTTATTCTTTAGTATTAGTATTTTAGTGTGAATGTAGTGTATTCCTTGTATGCTACTGATAGTGTGAGTAATAGAGTACCCCATGACCTTCCCGGTCATGCATAGTGTAGAGAAGTAGCGGTATCCCTAGGCCTGCACGGCTCGGACTGAAGTTAACAGTCGAGATGTAATAGTGTCTGCCCGTATAGATCTATACATGTAGCGTCGTCTTCCTACCGGAAAACTCTGGGCATAGTATGTAGCGAATAGTGTATCTCATAGTGAGTTAGTGTGTTATCCCCTGATTAGTTCTTTCTCTTGTATTATAGTGAAGTAGTCTTTTGTATAGTTCATAGTGAGTTATCTTACTAGTGAGTCGTCTCATGTTAGTGTGTATTATAGTATGTAAGATAGTAGCAGTAACGAGTAGTAGTGGCCTTAACTATACCCATTATAGTTAACTTAGTGGGTGTAATTCTTGGCAATTATGTAGTGTAGACGTTGATTGAAATGAAAAGGCCCGTATCCAAAACCAATATACATGATATATAACTAAGAAATCAATGACAGTCGGACGGATAACAACTACCCTAAGCCCACAATCAAACAAGAACAGAAAATAAGGCGAGCTATCGATCCTAAGTCCTTCAAGTCTTACTTATATAAATATATTAGTGTGGTTACATTTTGTAAGAAAATATATTTAAGGAAAATCTTGTCAAAGGGAACATTTAGAAAATAGTTTATTTATCCAAAATAGTTTTTAAAACGTAAAGTTCTTTTTATAAGGCATAGTGATAAATCACATGTGATTTGAGTTACGGATACTGAATCACATGTGATTAATTTTCATAAACATGTATATTTGACTTGTATCCCCCCCCCCCTTAAAACATATAAAAGCATTTGAAAGGTTCATTAAAGGGGTATGAACTCACAGTTTATCGCAGGGTTCGAGTGTCAACGGATGCCCTGAATGCCAATGGTTCCTATAAATCATGTGATGACACACAATTGGGTTAGAACTAGGATGTTTCATGCTTAAACATGATGGATAAACATTCTTAGGGTTCGGCATTACTGAATACAAGTGTCTCATGATCCATACATAATGATTCATGCAAGTTTAGGGCCAAAAGTGGGCATTTGAGTGAGTGCATGGCCTAGAAATTGAGTGTGCGGCTGAGGTGTGTGGCCAGAAGTGTGTGTGAGGCTGCACACAAGTGTGTGCAGCCGTTCAGTGTGTGTGTGCGGCCAGAAGTGTGTGTGAGGCTGGAGGGTGTGCGGTTGGATGTGCGGCCGCACACATGGGTGTGTGGACGTACTCACAAAAGTGTGGCCGCACACACCTCTTTTGGTGTGTTTAATCCAATTTCATGATTCAAAACACTTTCCAACACCTCCTAAGACCCATAACTAGACTATATTGTGTCCAAAACATGCATTCGAAACCACAAGATTTACAAAGGGTGATGAATTCAAGATTTAAAGACAATACGCGGACCAATTACATAGGATGAAAGTTTCGGATTGTCACATTATCCCCCAGTTAGAGGGAATTTCGTCCCGAAATTTAGAATTCCTATTGAGGGTAGTTACAGAACTATTAGGCAAAAAGATGGAGATATTTGAGTTTCATTTGATCCTCGCGCTCCCAAGTGAATTCCGGTCCCCACTTACCGTTCCACCGAACCTTCTCAATTGGGATGCGGCTTTGTTTCGTTCGTTTCACTTCTCGATCCATAATTTCCACAGGATCTTCCACAAAGTTGAGGTTTTCATTGACCTCAATCTCGTCGAGGCGAATCACGAGAGTTTCGTCGGGTAGGCATTTCTTCAAGTTCGAGACGTGGAAGGTAGAATGTATGTTACTTAGCTCATGGGGTAAGTTGAGTTTGTAAGCTACAGGGCCGATTCTAGCAAGAATCTTGAATGGTCCTATGTACCTTGGGTTCAGCTTTCCACGCTTTCCGAAGCGTATCGTGCCCTTCCAGGGCGAGACCTTCAAAAGGACTCGGTCTCCTACCTGAAACTCCAAGGGTTTCCTTCGTTTGTCCGCGTAGCTTTTCTGTCGATCCCTAGCGGCTATTAACCGTTCACGAATCTACACAATCTTCTCGGTCGTTTCTCGAATGATCTCCGGACCAGTGAGAGCGCTGTCAGGAACTCGTCCTTTAGCCGACTGAGTGTCACCCACCTCAGCCCAGCACAGAGGTGATCTGCAGTTTCGGCCATAGAGGGCTTCGAATGGAGCTGCCTTGATGCTCATATGATAACTATTATTGTAGGAAAATTCCACAAGAGGTAAGTGTGTATCCCACGATTTACCAAAGTCGATCACACAAGCTCGCAGCATATCTTCTACAGTTTGGATCGTTCTCTCACTTTGTCCGTCGGTCTGCGGATGGTAAGCTGTGCTCATATCCAGCCTCGTCCCTAGAGCCTTTTGTAGTGATTGCCAAAATCTCGAGGAAAATCTACTATCTCTGTCCGAGATAATAGATATAGGGACGCCATGCAGCCGTACTATCTCCTTAAGATATGTTCTCGTGAGCTTCTCCATTTTGTCCGTTTCTTTGATGGGTAGGAAGTGTGTAGACTTGGTCAATCTGTCGACGATGACCCAAATGGTATCTAACCCACCCGTTGTCTTGGGCAGTTTGGTTATAAAGTCCATTGTAATCCGCTCCCATTTCCATTCAGGTATCTCGGGTTGTTGGAGGAGTCCCGATGGCTTTTGATATTCGACCTTGACCTTCGCGCACGTAAGGCACTTACTCACGAAGGTAGCGATCTCTGCTTTCATGTTAGGCCACCAGTATAGCTTCTTGAGATCCAGATACATCTTATCCGAACCTGGGTGGACGAAGTATCGAGTGTTGTGAGCTTCCTTCGTGACTACCTCTCTGAAACCTCCGTGGCGCGGAGTCCAGATTCGGTCCATAAGGTAGTAAGCTTCGTCACCTTTGATTTCCAAACTTTTATCCATTCCGTGCAGAGATTCTCCCGTCACATTCTCAGGCTTTAATGCTTCAAGCTGAGCCTCCTTGATCTGTGCGGATAGATGTGAATGGATATTCATTGTTAATGACTTGGTTCTTCGACCTGAATACTCTTTCCTACTCAGGGCGTCTGCTACCACGTTGGCTTTCCCCGGGTGATATCGAATTTCGCAATCGAAATCATTGAGTAGCTCAACCCATCGGCGCTGTCTAATGTTGAGTTCTTTCTGGTTCAATATGTGTTGGAGGCTTTTATGGTCGGTATACACTGCACTCTTCGTCCCATACAAGTAGTGTCTCCAGATTTTTAGTGCGAAGACGACCGCTCCTAGTTCGAGGTCGTGTGTAGTGTAGTTCACCTCATGTGTCTTTAGCTGTCTTGAGGCATCAGCGATGACTTTACCTCGTTGCATCAAGACACAGTCAAGTCCCTGATTCAATGTATCGCAGTATACCACGAAGTCTTCGGTTCCTTCGGGAAGGGATAATACTGGTGCGGTGCATAGGGCTCGCTTCAGGGTCTGGAATGCCTTCTCTTGTTTCTCTTCCCAGTTGAAGGATATGCCCTTCTGTGTCAACATAGTGAGAGGTTTCGCAATCCGAGAGAAGTTTTGGATGAATCTGCGGTAGTAGCCAGCGAGGCCTAGAAATTGACGAATCTCCGTGGGCGTCTTCGGTGCTGACCAATTCTCAATAGCTTTAATTTTGGAGGGATCCGCGTGGATTCCTTCTTTACTAACCACGTGTCCTAAGAATTCAACTCTTCGGATCCAAAACTCGCACTTAGAGAACTTCGCATATAACTTCTCTGATCGCAGTGTTTCTAGGACTCGTCGCAGGTGATCCTTATGTTCTTCCTCGCTCCAAGAGTAGACGACTATATCATCAATAAAGACGATGACGAATTGATCTAGATACGGACGACATACCCTATTCATTAAGTCCATGAATACTGCGGGAGTGTTAGTCAGTCCAAAGGGCATCACTACGAACTCGAAGTGCCCGTAACGGGTTCGAAAAGCTCTCTTCGGAACATCTTCCTCAAGCACCCGTAACTGGTGATACCCGGACCGAAGATCAATCTTGGAGAAGTAACTCGCTCCTTGTATTTGATCAAATAGGTCGTCGATACGAGGGAGAGGGTAGCGGTTTTTGACCGTGAGTTTATTGAGTTCCCTATAATCGATGCACATACGGAAGGATCCGTCCTTCTTCTTCACAAACAAGACCGGAGCTCCCCAAGGTGAGAAACTCGGTCTTATAAAACCCTTGTTGAGTAGCTCGTTAAGTTGACCGAATAGTTCTTGCATCTCGGCAGGCGCTAACCGATAGGGAGACTTTGCTACGGGGGTAACTCCTGGGACTAGGTTAATTCTGAACTCAACTTGACGTTTGGGAGGTAGACCTGGAAGGTCCTCCGGAAAGACATCGGGGAAATCGCATACAACAGGAATGTCCTTCGGATCTTTCGTTTTCTGGCTAATGTCGACAACGTGAGCAAGAAAGTCGCGGTATTCCTTACGCAAGTATTTCTGAGCCTGAATACTGGAGATGATAGGTAGGCTCATATCGGGTTTATCTCCATAGATCAATAGAGTTTCGTGGTTCGGAAGATTCAGGCGAATGGCTTTGTCGGAGCATAGGATATCGGCACGATGGAGACTCCACCAGTCCATACCGACAATGACATCGAAATTCTTGATAGAGACTGGTAAGAGATCGATTGGAAATGAGTGGTCGTCTAACGTGAGGGTACAACCTATGTAGATTTCGTTAGAGCTTTCGGTCTTCCCATTAGCCATTTCTAAGACGAATGTTTCTTTTAGTGGTTGAGGGGATTGTTTGAGTAAGTGTTTAAGGTTTTGATCTATGAAACTTCTTTCTACACCACTATCGAATAAGACACAGGCATAAGAGTTGTTGAGAAGAAACGTACCCGTGACTATTGTGGGATCCGCTACCGCCTCGTTGTGACCAATAGCGAGTAGCCTACCAGTTCCCCCAGCATTTGCAGTCTTCGGACAGTTCTTCTTGAAATGACCAGGTTCACCGCAACCATAACACGTCGGGGTCACTCCCGAACTGGAAACTTGCGAGATAGGTTTGGGAGGGGCCTTGCAGAATCCCACCGTATGGCCCTTCCGACCGCAGTTGGAACACTGCAATTCACGGCAGGGGCCATTGTGGTGGAAAAGGCACTTGGAACACTTGGGCAGATTCCCACTATAAGCTTTTGGCGGTGCAGGAGTGGCTGGAGTAGTGGCAGCATGGACCGCCACGATTTGCTGGTCCTTGGAGGAGGTCTGAGCTTTCTTGCCTTTCTTTTTATCCCATCGCTTCCTCTTTCTATCCGATGAATCGGGTGGTGCAGTGGTAGTTTTGGTTGTTGTTGTTGGAGTGCAAGAGACTTCATGGTTGATCAGACTCTGGGCCAATTCCTTGGCACTGTCGAAGGTGGTAGGGCGTGAGGCTAGAACGTTTCCTTGATACGGAGGCATTAGACCTCATATGTATCGTTCAATCTTCTTGCTTTCAGAAGGGATCATGTTGGGACACATAGCCGCCAAGTCGCAGAACCTGTCCGTGTAAGCTATTATGTCAGTCCCTACCATTTTGAGGTTCCATAGTTCCTCCTCAAGTTTCTAAATTTCGCCCCTCGGGCAGTACTCCTTTCTCATGAGGTCCTTTAGAGTGTCCCAGCCCATGGCATTGGCTATTACCAAGGAGAGTGCACTGACATGGCCGTTCCACCATGTCAGGGCCCTGTTAGTGAGGGTGGCAGTATCGAACTTGATTTTGCTCTCTTCGGGACAAGAGCACATTTCAAAGACAGCTTCGGTTCTTTCGAACCATTGGGATAACGCTAGAATTCCTCCGGTACCATCGAATAAGGTAGGTTTATAGTTCATGAAGTCCCTATAAGTGCATCCCTGCACTCTTTGATGGACTTCACCAAATCTAGAGTTACCACCGCTCGCGTCCCCGGAGTTCATTTGAGCCATGGCTGCTGTCACAGCCGCGATCATAGCTGTTTGGAACAGCACTGGGTAGAACTACGGAGGAGGAGGTGGTGGAGGAGTAGAGGTTTGAGTTGCTGGTCTTCCTCTGCTTGGACGCTTTCGTGGAGACATCTTTTACTGGAAGATCACAGGAATGATAGCAATAGTAAGAGTCTATTACGAAATAGGAATGGGGTGTTTCATGGATTAATTCGACATAATCCAAAAATCAGAATGAGAGTCATAGCAATAGAATAGTTAGCTGCCAATATACTGTATTGATGATGTAATACAAGTTCAGGAAAAATTGACCTAACAGAAGGTCTCACATCAAACCATAGGAAAAATGTTGGCAGTTTAGAGATCTAGTTAGAGTGATTTCTAGAGCTAGGATTATTTACAGACAAGAGATCTATGGAACATTGAGAGAAAAGGCTAGTCCTTTAGACAAAAGAGTGAGGTAATTAGATGTCTTCTACTGGCAACGGTTACTTGTTGGGCGAACCCTCAGATCCGCTAGTCGACGCATAATTTCCTGAAGGTGTCGATCATGAATCCATTGACGTGCACGGAGTTCCCTAACTTCAGCTCGGGATGCAGCCAGCTGATGCTGCAGAGCCTCGTTGGTCCTCCTTGTCCTGTCCATGGCTTCATCGAGTTGGCGGATGCGAACCGTGTTGAGATTCGAGTTGGCATCCACTTCTACAACTCAACCAATAGCAGCTTGACCCTGCTCAACATTCCTGGCAATCCTTCGGATCATGATGGGCAGAACCCGATCCGCTGATCCTCCTTCGCTTACGTTGTAGAAGCTTCGGTCTCCATTGTAAGGTAAGGGCTGACCCTACTCCTCGCTCCATCCGTGCAAGGATATGGCCCACATAGGAGTGGGACCTTGAAATGCCGGACGGGGGTTGGGGTTCGGAGCTTCAGGAGGTTGGTTGTTAACTTCTGGTTTGGAGCTCGAGCTATCCGAGAAGCCTTTAGCATGATGATCCTCCAAAGGGATCGGGTGATCATTGTCTGACTCCTCATCGAGCCATCCTCCATTGCCCTGGTTTGGATAGTACGGACCGTCGGGTAGGTGGAAGCCAGCCATGCTATCTATGCGAGAAAGGGGAAAAGAAGATTAATAGACGTACTAACCTAAATTACTTATAAGATGAATCATTACTAGTCGACCCAATACTTGCGTAGTGCATACCAATTACATGCAACCCAAGCAAGATAGTCCTTCGAATAAGCAACCCTAACTCTAGATCCCCAATCAAACAAGAACAGGAAATGAAGCAAAGGCTATAGATTTTGAGTCTATAGCGCCCTAGTCACATGTAACCATGGTGTATTCACTTAGCAACTATTGTCCTACCAGTAACGACCCTTTTAGTTATCACATATGTATGTTTTAGAGATACACAATACTCATATAGTATTGTTATGCTAGCGGTATTATGGTAGTGTTGGTAAGTTTTAGACTTGTTGCAACATCACAACCAAGCTTAGGCACATGCTAGTCACTCTCATGAAAATGTAGTTGATCAGGCTACATTCCCCCAAATGTGACTATATGTCTCTAAGCCCAATTATGCTATCCAACAATCTTAATACTTTTGTTCTGTTCTAGGGTGATACTGGCTCTTGTGTTTTATGCGTATATATATATATATATATATATATATATATATATATATATACTTAGTTAAATCTTTTAGATACTTAATAGTATATATTCTTGGTCAGAGTGTTTTAGTCCCGAAGTGTTTATAGTTCATATATCTTTTATAGGTTGATATACTTGATTCACTATAAACCTAGCTCTTATACCAATCTGTCACACCCCAAAACCGATAACGGCGGAATACGTTTCGGGGTGAAGGACGTCATGTACAGTATCATCACAATTGCATAATAGTAAAAGCAAGAAACATACAACCATTACATTTACATAGTGAGTGTAATTACAAGTGTGTTATGTAAAGTTCCAGAAACACCAAAAGTATGCAAAAATAAGAGATGGATCTTGTATGCTCCACCTTCTCCAAAATGTAGCACCTATACCTGTCTATCTTTGACCTGAGGATACAAGTTATTTTGAAAACGAGTATCAGCATAAAGCTGGTGACTTCATAAGAGTTTAGTGTGAGTTTTAGTATAAAATGCATTAGTATAGATAGTGTGAGGGCTGTAGTTTACATGCATTCGTAAGTAATAGGAAACTCTAGAAAATCCTATATTTTCCAGAAATACATTGTAACTGAAAAACCTGTAACTTGCATGTAAGTCTCATTATTTTAAAGAGATCGTTTGTAATAAAAGTATATTAGTGAACCCCCAATAAGTAGTGTAATAAGAAAGTTATGCCTGATATCAGTAATAGTGGTGCAAACTCTCATTAGTATTAGATACTTATTTACTTTGGGATTTTAAACTTATTCTTTAGTATTAGTATTTTAGTGTGAATGTAGTGTATTCCTTGTATGCTACTGATAGTGTGAGTAGTAGAGTACCCCATGACCTTCCCGTTCATGCATAGTGTAGAGAAGTAGCGGTATCCCTAGGCCTGCACGGCTCGGACTGAAGTTAACAGTCAGGATGTAATAGTGTCTGCCCCGTATAGATCTATACATGTATTGTCGTCTTCCTGCCGGAAAACTCTGGGCATAGTATGTAGCGAATAGCGTATCTCATAGTGAGTTAGTGTGTTATCCCTGATTAGTGCTTTCTCTTGTATTATAGTGAAGTAGTCTTTTGTATAGTTCATAGTGAGTTCTCTTATTAGTGAGTCGTCTCATGTTAGTGTGTATTATAGTATGTAAGATAGTAGCAGTAACGAGTAGTAGTGGCCTTAACTATACCCATTATAGTTAACTTAGTGGGTGTAATTCTTGGCATTTACGTAGTATAGACATTGATTGAAATGAAAAGGCCCGTATCCAACACTAATATACATGATATATAACTAAGAAATCAACGACAGTCGGACGGATAACAACTACCCTAAGCCCACAATCAAACAAGAACAGGAAATAAGGCGAGCTATCGGTCCTAAGTCCTTCAAGTCTTACTTATATAAATATATAAGTGTGGTTACATTTTTTAAGAAAATATATTTAAGGAAAATCTTGTCAAAGGGAACATTTAGAAAATAGTTTATTTATCCAAAATAGTTTTTAAAACGTAAAGTTCTTTTTATAAGGCATAGTGATAAATCACATGGGATTTGAGTTAAGGATAGTGAATCACATGTGATTAATTTTCATAAACATGTATATTTGACTTGTATCCCCCCCCCCCCTTAAAACATATCAAAGCATTTGAAAGGTTCATTAAAGGGGTATGAACTCACAGTTTATCGCAGGGTTCGAGTGTCAACGGATGCCCTGAATGCCAATGGTTCCTATAAATCATGGGATGACACACAATTGGGTTAGAACTAGGATGTTTCATGCTTAAACATGATGGATAAACATTCTTAGGGTTTGGTATTACTGAATACAAGTGTCTCATGATCCATACTTTATGATTCATGCAAGTTTAGGGCCAAAAGTGGGCATTTGAGTGAGTGCATGGCCTAGAAATTGAGTGTGCGGCTGAGGTGTGCGGCTAGAAGTGTGTGTGAGGCTGCACACAAGTGTGTTCGGCCGTTCAGTGTGTGCGTGCGGCTAGAAGTGTGTGTGAGGCTGGAGGGTGTGCGGTTGGATGTGTGGCCATACTCACAAAAGTGCGGCTGCACACACCTCTTTTGGTGTGTTTAATCCAATTTCATGATGCAAAACACTTTCCAACACCTCCTAAGATCCATAACTAGACTATATTGTGTCCAAAACACGCATTCGGAACCACAAGATTTACAAAGGGTGATGAATTCAAGATTTAAAGACAATACACGGACCAATTACATAGGATGAAAGTTTCGGATTGTCACATTAGGAAAATCCCATATTTTCCTAAGTGTAAGTTTGGTTGAATATCACAGTGTATAGTTTAATACATAAAACTATATATTGAAAAGCATAGGATTAATATCCCGAACTAGATATAAGATAGTTTGATATACATGAAACTATAGATAGATATAGATTGAAAACCATGGGACTATCATCCCGAACTAGATATGTATTGAAAACCATGGGACTATCATCCCGTACTGGATATAGATTAAAAATCATGGGATTATCATCCCGTACTAGATATAGATTGAAAATCATGGGATTATCATCCCGCACTAGATACAAAATCTATAGACTGAAAACCATTGGGACTATCATCCCCTACTAGATATAGGAACTATAGATAGAAAATAGATATAAAATCAAATCAAAAAACGAAACGGTGAATAAACTTATATTAATACGTATTGTGAGCCGGGTAACCATGCTGATACGACAACGAGACCTCCTTGATGCTTGTCAGACGTTGGACGATATCCAGAATTTGTCACCCCAGATGTGCCCGCCTAACTGTAGCTAGCAGTTAAGGTGTGGGATTGTCAGTCCCGAATAGATCTATTCATAAATTCCACGCTCTCCCTCCAGGAGACTCTGGTTACACTTCCGGGGAGGATTTACTGATAACCCAAAGGGTAATGACGAAACTGACAAGCTAGTACTAAATTATTCACGGTGTTCTCAGACGATATCAAACATACTAAACGTTATGAAACATAATACAATGAATACAGTTATATATGATGAAATTATCTAGCAATATATTCTAAATTAAACAGAGATAAACTGAATCCGACATAGTTTATCTAATAACTTTACATATATCAGTACGAGTTAAACAAGAGCTAAGGATCCCATAATAATTTATATATTCTTAAAACATCCCTTATGCTCAACATAATACATAAGGGGTAAGGATATTTATAAGTTTGCCAGATATTTATTGAAATACATCAATTTAAGGTTTTGAAAACATTTCTATTATGCTTGTATTCCCCCCCTGAAAACATTGAAAAACCATTGAAAAAGGGTAGGGGTATGAACTCACCGGACAAGGAACGTGTCTCCTTGGATCCTAAACGTCAGTTCTGGGTTTGCAAACTATGACAATCCGAAATTTCCATTCTGTACAAACTATATCACATTAATAGAAGTTATAGCGGTCACAGTTAATTTTCAGACTTTTCGCGTAAGTTTGAGTAATTTAGGGTTTACACTTTAGGAAATATCAGGAGAGTGGGTGCACTAGGGTTTTGTGCAACACTGTTATTCCAACACTCTATTATATTAGAGATCATTACAGGAATAAAAATATTTTCTGCCAAAATATTTAAGGACTATAAATACATTTTTGAACCAAATTTATTCATTATTCACATTTCCAACTAGAGAAAAGCCATTTTCTCTCTCACGGATCTTCGGGTTTTTATACCAAAACGTGAGTAACTCTTTCTAGTAGTGTTAGAATGCTTATTATGTGCTTATAACATGATTTAGATGGCTAAATCATTAGATCTAGGAGTTTACTCCCCAAGGTGTTCTTGGGCGGTAAACTCCCGAAACAAAGCCAAAACCGACACTTGTGTTATACAACTGCCTTAGACTAAATTGTAGGTGTATTAAGGACAAGAAAACAACAAAAATCCACCCAAGTTTGGGAGTTTATGGCCCAAGATTATCCTAGGCCGTAAACTCCAAATTCAAACTCAAAATGGGACTTTTAAGGCTCCTAAAGCCTTAGACAATTACCTAGACTTGTTCCCATTTAATCAAGGGCTTGAACCACATCAAAATCACTTAACAAAGTGAGTTTACGGCCAAGACATGGTTCTTGGGCCATAAACTCCTAAAAGGGGCACCAAGGTGTGCCTAATGCCTTCATATGCTTGGAATAAAAGTCTAGAACATATACCACAAGTGAAAAGGACTTGAAAGCATCAAAAACACACCATACTTACAGTTTACGGCCGTAAACTCTAAGGGGAATGGCCTCAGGGCCATAAACTCCTAAGTGGAGTGTTTCTAGACCTTAAACCCCTTCAAGGATGGAACCACCAAGTTAGAACAATTCTAGATAGCATTTGGGACTTCAAAACACACAAATACCCCATGGTTGGGAGTTTATGTTGGGTTTTGAGCATTCTAACACTCCTAAGTGTACATGCAACCCTAAATACCTTGGATCTATGTTTTCTCTATTATACATGCAAATAAGAACTTCCAAGGTATTATCCTAATCTAACATACAAAACAATGAGTGTAACAAGATAGAATACATACCTCTTGATGTAGAAAGTCTTCATGAAGCTTGAGTGCCTAGCCCCAATAGTGTGCAAGCCTCAAATGGAATCACAATCACCAAAACACTTAGAATAACTTGAGAGAATTCTACAACTCATGAAATCGGCTAGCCCTTTTACTTTACACACTAGTGGCCGATTTTGGTCAAGAATAAGATGCTTATATAGTTAGGGTTACACCATGTAAACCCTAATTGACATGGCCTTTCATTTCCATGATCCATGGGTACAAATACACCATGGAGCATCCATGGACCATCCTATGGGTTTTAGCCCAACTTGATTATCCATGGAGCATTAGCCCACTATACAAGTATGGATGATTTACACAATCAACCCATATATTTAATTAGTCTTCTTTTGATCACTTAATTAATCCTAGATTAATTCTTGATCAATACTAATTAAATAATCTTATTATTCTTATTATTAATATACTAGAACTTATAATATCTAAATAACCATAAGTGTCTTATTTCTCTCATTATAGTCTATCCAAGTGCATGATGGTATGCAACCCAAATGGACCATGCCGGGTCGGGTCAAGTCTTACCAATTATAGTTATGGACATAGACATTAATCCAACAGTCTCCCACTTGGATAAGTCTAAAACTATTATTGCGTATGACTTCAGGAACCAACTGGCAATCGTAGCTCTCAAAAGCTTCTGTCGAACTCTGACCTTGTAGATGAACTCTGACCTTTGTCAATGACTTGTCCATTAGATAAGGGATCATATATTCCTCCATTCAAGATATCATATGGACTGAGACATGGATTATAATCATTCTCTCTGTCCATTTGTTGTTTCCCAATTTTCGATTTATGACGACTGACTAATTGAACAAATCAAATCAGTCCTGGCCCGGCCGAGCACTTCCATTTGTCATCATCAAATCATCGAGGGGCCCACAGATATCGCTTTTATCCCGAAGGTAAAAGGAACGGATAAACTTCGACTCATATGGCTTGTTCTACTACTTGTTGAATCATACACAAAGGCACGTTTTATAGCACCGAGTTACCAAATGCGTTTTCGTGCAATCAATGTACTATCAACTCATAGTAACAACTCATATCTCTAGGTTTGAAGAATATAAGATATTATCGTCTCATGATCACTCGTGATAAAATCCATGAAGTGATTCCAATGAGCGCGGGTTGAATCCAATACTCAGAACTTATGAGCACTCATGAGTGTTGTAGCCCTTTGTCCAACACCTTAGACCTCTACAAGCCAACCCATGACAGTCTTAATTCATATCTACTTCCAACATATGACCGACTGTGGATGGTTTGAATAACTTAGTCGTTCCGGAAGAATAACCCAGTTTATTCGGGAAGTCAAAACATGCAAAATGAAACACAATAATAATTGAATCCAATATGGTATCAACCCTTTGAACATAAATAAAACACCTTTTATTTATCACCATATGATTACACATTATTCATTGTATACTGTTTCAGCTATCAACTTTATTCTTGAATTTAAAACAATAGTTGTCCCATGCTCCAAGCATGTACACTATGTTTTCTTAAACACTAGTCATGCCATACACCAAGTATGCATACTATGTTTGTCTATGATCTTTACTTTGTGAACTAGATCAATTGAACATAACTTCAATGATTCTCTTTTCACACTCCCAAATCCTTACTGCAAATGCAAGAATTCCAAATTCATGCCATTTACTGAAATCTGTTAGATTCTCAACTTATATGCATTGATCCTCTTGTAACGATTATGCACAAACTCACAAAGACTTGGAAACAATCATTACAGAGTATTCCAAAGGAGATCAACTCCTTGGAAATATCCTTCTTGCATTAAGTTTCCTTAATGTTACACAGAATGAATTTTCTAACTTTGAAACATTTCCAGATTCCATTTTGACTATCACTTCTGAACAAGAGTTGCCTCCTTCCAGATTATGTCAATATGGTCCTTCCAGAATTATCACTACACTTCCAACTATCCTTGAGCAACCAATCTTTGGTAAACCTTAGATTGTTCTCGACAATTGTTTAATCCTTTTAGTCATATCCAGTTCTAAACCTTTTCCCTTCTTAATGCCCCAGGCATTTGAAAAATTTTAGAAAGGATGAATATAGCACATGTAATCGATCCTATATCCGAAGCATATGGAACACGATTCATGATGTCTCACATAAAGACTAAACCAGTCTTTTGCTATAACATTTCCATTTCAATTTGCCAAGTTCTCATAATTCAGATTATGAAAAGGGATGCCGTAATCATAATCGAATTTTAGAACGCAAATAATGGACCCATATACAGAATTTCCTTATGTTGAGCCATTCCAACATGAAATTCATATATATATATATATATATATATATATATATATATATATATATATATATATATATATATATATCCTTGACTAAATGATTAAAACCTCACGATCTAAGCTTATAGATTTGAGATGAAGTATAATTTCCTCTCCCTTAATTATAGCAAAACAACTTTTTCCCAATTGAAACTTTTGTTTTCTATAATTAACATTGCTAACTTGCAATACTTATCATAATTATCATGCTCCCACTAACATGATGATTATTAGCATAACACTTATGCTCCCACTAGCTTTGACATGTACCCAGAAATCAGTTGGACTTCTAGAAATCAATACTTCATTGACTTTCTTACCAAAGTTCATATTTCTGATACTAGATTGTTTTGATAAGACTTTATCAAAGTCATACACCTTCCCTTAGATAGCACACTTGTGTGTCTAAACAATTATGAAGAGGTATGCCGTAATCATAATGGTTAGACCTTTTTGCCACTTCTCACAAGTCCAGGTTAGTGTGCCGGTAAACCACACACGCTCCACTAACGACTTTGAGAATGCAAATATCACAATTGCTATCTAGATAAAATCTACTTAGTGAAAGTGTTTCCTCACCATCATTTTCATGAATCGGAGAGAAACCTTATGACACTTAGATTTTTATGGTGTATGAGTTCCTACCCATATGAATTTGTCAAAACCATAATCACAAGACAAGGATAATGACAAATCCAAATTCATATGGATTGGACTCAATCTTAATTTCTTGCCACCTGGCAGCTCAAGGGCCTACCATTGCTTCCAAGTTGTTGTGCAACCAATTGAGAACTCTAAGAACTCATATGAAAAGTCAACTTTAACTGGAATGGGCACAAAATATGTCAACACGATAGGTTGTAAACCTCAAGTCGTGTGCTAGTGAAGAACTTCAGGTTTTATTCTTGATTAGTTCTTGAGACTTTCAAGACCTTTAAGACTCCCACTGTCCTCTTGACCTATAAGACTCCCTTGTCAAACATCCAAGAGATAGTGCGGATTCTAATCAAGACAAACACTTCACATAATTGGCCTAAGTTGGTCTTTGTTTTATCCAAAACATCACAACTTACCAATTTCAAATGTACAAGAGTAGAAAACTTTTACTCTTACATTTGACAAGTGTTTTAAACCTTCTTTAAGACATGTCACTCAAATGACAATCTTGGAGTATGACTCTAAGACTTGTATTGGAACGAAGTATGGCTCATCTTCTTGATTTAACCATTTCAACAATTCAAGATCCCTCTTCTTAGTCATAAGAATGCACTAAGACTTCCTTAGAGAATTAATTGTGCTATGGTTTCTTAATCATTAAGATGATCACAAAAACTGATACTAAAGTACTCTCCCATCTTTTCAGATTTGAGAAACTTTTATCCTTCTGCCTAATTTGATTCTTCTTATTCGCTCTGCCTTACATTGGAACCTTTTCTTCTAATGTCTCAGAATTACACTTAAGCTTGTAAGTATAACCATATTTACTGAGCTATAGTAAATTACGACGAATAATCTTATCGAACTTTTGTGGTGGACTTAATCAGTGCACAAGACTGTGTGCTCGATCCCTTAGTCCTTCACTTGACTCACACATCCATGTGAACAAGTAATTAGTCTTAATTTTCCAATAGTTGAAAGTTCTCATTCATCAGGCTATACAACTTGCATGATTCCAAGTTCCGGTCCAATTGAAACTTGGGTGATGAAAATCTTTCCTTATTTGGTAAATTTAGACATTACCACAAATGAAAGAATCAATTTCATACTTCCACTCTTGCTAATAATGGAATCTAATAAGCAACAATTTTTCCTCAAATGCCATTGTAAGGATATTTTTAAAATAAATAAAATCAAAATTTTTCCTTTTATTTTAAACTTTGCGGAAAACTTATCCTTACAATCCATATGAAAACTTGTTGTTATCTATTCCTAAGCAATATCTCATAACTCCTAAGAAGTAGCTCAAGAATCCGATCTTCAAGCTACGCGATAGAAATCCATCTACGCGATCGGATTCAGCATATTCTTTCTTTAAGTTTCTTTACTTTTCTTTGATTCTTAAAACATCAACATGTGACCCAGTCACATCATGTATCAAGAATCTCAGATTAGAAACCTAGCAGAGTTAGATAGTGGACTTTACCTGAAGTAGAGTCAAACTTATTGACTTCAACATCCTTAGATAAATTTGGCAGATTCGTAACCAATGTCCCTTCCTTTGGCAATATAAACATATGGACCCTTTGATAATGGTACACAGGACTATCACAGACTTAGCTTTTCTCTTTACCATTTGGTCAACCGAGTTGACTATGGCCGATCCCTTTCCATTGGGAAGAGAATGCTTTTCTGGATTTCCTGTGTCACTATTGTCAATGTCCATCAATTTTCAGGAAGTTGATCTTAGCAAATAGATAAGATCATTAAGGGTCTTGTCATAGTTTGTTTCATAGGTGTCCCAAAGGAACTCACTAAGTGACTTAGAAAGTGATTGAACCACCAACTTTCTCAAGACTTTGAAACCCAACTCTCCCGGCTTGTCAATATGTGAGTACATCTCCAAGATGTGTCCACACCTAGACCTTGCCTTGCCAATAGGGCTTGAGTGAGCTTGAACTTGTGGATTAGGGAGAATAATTGAAGGAGGTGAAGGAAGTATGATATCCATGGGACATCATCTTCATTAGGAAACCTTGTTTCAAGAGATTTGGGAAGATCATAGGTGTCTAAACCAGACATCTTTTGGGAGATATTCAAGATAGTTGATTTAAAGTCCTTAATATGACACCCAATATGAAATATTAAGGCTAGGACCCAACAACCTATTTTATAATAGAAGAGGTATGCCGTAATCCAAGCTATAAAATATTTGAAGGTAGGTGAATGACGATTCACCAATTTCCACCAAGATAAACGAAATGTATTATTAGGTTTTAATTGGTTTTGAAATTCCTAGATCTTTGAGATTCATTGAACTGTTCAATGGCATGTTTCAATCTCGAGTGTGCCCTTCAGGTTTTGTGACTGGGATGCCCAGGATCACAAAAAAAGGTGTGAAGTAACCATGCAAATTACTTGGTACCCTTAAGTGTTTACCCCTTAATCGATGTGTCGGTTAACCACACACGCTCCATCGATACTATGATAAACATTAAGTTACCCTTTGCCTACCTTGTTAAATATGCGTTAGTGTGCCGGTTAACCACACGCGCTCCACTAACCGACTTAAACAAAGTGCAAAGTGTAATTTCATGGATTAGCACCTTATTCACATTTTTACTAAGTAACTAAGATTGGGTATTATTAAGAGTTTAGTTACTTAGTATTATCATTAATACTTTTAATGAAGGGAGAATTCTAGTCCTGTCAAACCCGTTCGGCTAACGACCCTCCACCAGTCAAGCAAGTAGTGGGTGAGAGTGGACACCCATTAAGTTGCCATTTTATAGGCAACAGCCTTATACCCACCTTATAGACCGGCTTTGTGAATGAGGCGTACTAGCGGTAAGACTGACTTTACTCTTATACATATATATATATATATATATATATATATATATATATATATATATTATTAACTTATAATATTATAAAGTATAAGGGTTGAATTTCAACTTTTAAAATTCTAAGGGCTAACTCGGAATTAAAGTATTCATAAGTGAAAACTTTACAAATTCCAAAACTTGAGGGCAAGTTTTGAAACTATTCAAAACTAATTAATTTCATAACTTATGTGTTTAAAGTAGTTTTAATCCAAAAACTCTTCAAGTTCCATAACTTGAGGACAAGTTATGGAAGACTTTAAACTAATAAAAGAACTAACTTTTTCTTTATTTTATAACTTATGGATTTAATTATGGTTACATATTTTTTCTTTTAATGAAGTGACTCTTGAACTTCCATAACTTGAGGACAAGTTATGGAGTCATAAAAAATTATTCAATGACACAAGATTCTTCATTTTGTAACCATTGCCAACTTTTATGAATTTTATGAGTCTTTAATGTCACTCTTCATGTAACTTGAGGACAAGTTACACAAACACATTTTATACTCAACTCTTAGATTAAAATGGATTGAAAACAACTATTTCAATTAACTTTTCTATTAATCTAAGCAACTCATAAGTACAAGATAATTCAAATCAAACTTTTTCATGTAATTAGTCTAAACCTTAAACTAATACAAAACATGAATCTATTGATAATTATCTTTGAAAATGGATTAGCATGAACATTACCACATCAAAAACAAGTTTATAAGTTCAAAAACAACTTAGGGTAATGTTCCTAGTCCATTTCTAGCCAAAAACCTCGAAAATATGCTATCTGGGGCTCCTACTCGGCGAGTGCATGAACCTACTCGGCGAGTAGGATGATTTTACTCATGGACTCGGCGAGTTCATCAGTGGACTCGGCGAGTCCAGTGCCCAGAAAGCCAGAAAATCGAGTTTTTCAGCATTTTTCAGCAATTTGCATCAAGTATAATAGAAAACAAGCCTAGTCTCTGATACCACTGTTGGGTTTTGAGCATTCTAACACTCCTAAGTGTACATGCAACCCTAAATACCTTGGATCTATGTTTTCTCTATTATACATGCAAATAAGAACTTCCAAGGTATTATCCTAATCTAGCATACAAAACAATGAGTGTAACAAGATAGAATACATACCTCTTGATGTAGAAAGTCTTCATGAAGCTTGAGTGCCTAGCCCCAATAGTGTGGAAGCCTCAAATGGAATCACAATCACCAAAACACTTAGAATAACTTGAGAGAATTCTACAACTCATGAAATCGGCTAGCCCTTCTACTTTACACACTAGTGGCCGATTTTGGTCAAGAATAAGATGCTTATATAGTTAGGGTTACACCATGTAAACCCTAATTGACATGGCCTTTCATTTCCATGATCCATGGGTACAAATACACCATGGAGCATCCATGGACCATCCTATGGGTTTTAGCCCAACTTGATTATCCATGGAGCATTAGCCCACTATACAAGTATGGATGATTTACATAATCAACCCATATATTTAATTAGTCTTCTTTTGATCACTTAATTAATCCTAGATTAATTCTTGATCAATACTAATTAAATAATCTTATTATTCTTATTATTAATATACTAGAACTTATAATATATAAATAACCATAAGTGTCTTATTTCTCTCATTATAGTCTATCCAAGTGCATGATGGTATGCAACCCAAATGGACCATGCCGGGTCGGGTCAAGTCTTACCAATTATAGTTATGGACTTAGACATTAATCCAACAGTTTACGACCGTAAACTCCATGTGTGTTAGTATATGAGGAGTAAACTCATATATGGGGTCCTTTGGAACCCTAAACACAAGTACCTTGTCCCACAATAGCTTAGATGCAATCCTTAGGGATTAAAACACTTATATAAAGTGTTTATTATGTCTAGGATGTCTTAACATTATCAATTAGTGATTTGAGACTAATTGAGTGCATATATGTGTGATTATATGTTCATTAGGAATGTAGTGTGTGTACAAGTCCTCGCTTGACACCTAGCAATCCTATATCGTTCAGTTCATCCCAATCACCAACTACAGGTGAATTCATACCCCTAATCAATATTTTAAATGATTTTAAATGCTTTAATGGGGGGAATACAAGTAGAAACAAACATGTTATTGAATCACTGATATGTATTTTATAACTGTGTTTGTCATTTAACAGATTTCACATGCTACAAAATGTGATGCATGAAATGGTTTTAAATCTTAAAAACACATTGTTATCAAATGTTTTACCTTTGAAATGTTTATTAAAATGACATCAAGTCATTGTTAATTATTCTTCAAAATCCATATGATGTCTTACGAAACCATTTTACATTCTTGAACTAAACTATGCATATACACTTATATTTTCTTATATATGTATTAATGTTATAGTTTACATCTTTCATTTAGTTTCTCACACCCTTGAGTAGTAAGAGTGTATAAACATACTTGAACAACTAATTACCTTTCAGTAAATTATCATAGGGATAATCTGAAGATATCAAACATTATTCCTATTACAAGGAATCGAACAAGAGTCAGTTCATTCATGAGTCTTTACTAGTACATTGCCTGGTACATGAGTACCTTTGCATATGCTTACATGATACATGAACATGCTTACATGATCACATTACATGAATACTTACATGAACACTTGAACCTCGGTTCATTAGGATGAATTATTAGTATCTTCAGTAAATCGTCTTGCCCATCCCAGTTCAACGGGAGTCAGTTATGGGACTAACCATTCCTGGAACCTACTGTTCGCCACAGAGGTTAATTGGACAATCTTCGGATGTTCATTGGGGTTTTATTACATATATTAGGAGACAGTTACGGGATTAACCATTCCTGGAACCTATTGTTCGCTACAGAGGTTAATTGGACAATCTTCGGATGTTCATTAGGTTATTTATTTCGCTTATAGCAAGGTAGAGTCAGTTATGGGACTAACCATTCCTGGAAGCTACTGTTCGCCACAGAGGCTAATTGGACAATCTTCGGATGTTCATTGGGTTGTTATTATATATATTAGGAGACAGTTATGGGAGTAACCATTCCTGGAACCTACCGTTCGCTACAGAGGTTAATTGAACAATCTTCGGATGTTCATTAGGTTATTTACTTCGACTACATCAATGTAAAGTCAGTTACAGGACTAACCACTCCTGGAATCTACTGTTCGCCACAGAGGCTAAATTGAACAATCTTCGGATGTTCATTAGGTTATATCTTTCGCTTATTGCGATGTTGTGTTACTCCTAGTACCCAGTGACAACACTTACATTAGTACATTTTCCTGTTTACTTTATTTTGTGATACTTTCACATGAACGATGAGTTAGAATAAGTACTTTAGTACTAAACAATTAGAGGAAAACTATCATTTTACAAACAAAACATTTGGGTCTTGGTAGAAGACTACATTTCATACTTATAGAAAATAAGGGTTTTTCTAGGGATTTCATACTTACATCAACATTTTCATTTAAAGTCTTACAAGGCCTTCATAACAGATTTTCATAAGCAAGACAACGACACTTAATTTCTTATGAATTCACCAGCTTTAAAGCTGATACTCGTTTTCAAAATAACTTGTATTCTCAGTTCAGCAGTAGACAGGTACGATGGCCAGGTTTTGAGAAGACGGAGCAGACAAGTCTCGTCTTTTATTTTGATTGTATATTTTTGGTGTCTTATTACAATGAAAGAACACACATGTATTAAACCTTTACTTATAATGAAATGGATGATGTTGTTTCTTGTTTATTATATTACACTGTTGTGATACTGTACATGACGTCCTCCACCCCTAAATGTTTCCACCGTTTGTGGTTTTGGGGTGTGACACAAATGCACGAGGTTCCTATGGATTATGAAAAGATACACATTTGTATCTAATTAGGACTTGAATCATTTATTAGTTTGGGACAAACACTTCTAGTTGCGGAAACACTCCATTACAAGTGTTTGGAAGGACCCGGGTGGCATTTAAGGACACATAAAGCTTGGATATGGAGTTTACTCTTCAAGAGTAAAACCACACAAGAGTTTTCGGCCCTAATGTACCATTCCCCATGAGTTTACAGCCGTAAACTCATGGTGGGGTGTTTTATGATGCTAAATGGCCTTATATCACTTGGGAAAATTAGCTAGGATCAAATCTAGGGCCTTGGAATGGATTACTCTCACTTATGGACCATTTATTGGAGTTTACAGCAGTAAACATGGAGTTTATGGCCGTAAACTCCCCCACACACATTTATTTGAGGTTTTGTTCGTCAGAGGCCTTTACAAGAGTTTTCTAGCTAATTCAAAAAACCATGGAATGAGCTTAAGGCACTTTTTGACCATGTTTTAGGAGTTTACGGCCCAAGACTCCATCCTATGGCCGTGAACTCCTTAGGGGGTTGTTCTAACGTGTTTTAAGATCCTTAACTTGATTGTGGTTACTTCTAGAATTTATCCCAATGCTTATGGTGTGTTTAAGTGGCATCTTAACACATTAGAAGGAGTTTACTCCCCATGGAGATGAGTTTACGGCCCAAGCATGTTCTTGGGCAGTAAACTCATGTTTACTCCTCTAAATTGATGTTCAAGGTGTTCCAAGTCCAATTCCATAATTCTATATGTCACACCCCCAAACCGGAACGGCGGAAACGTTCGGGGGCGGATGACTTCATGTGGTAACGTAACAAATGAATACATAGTAAAGAAAGCAATACAACCATCATATATATAATTGAAAGTTTACATTGTTAAAAGGTACATGTTCAAAACCAATTACAATATGATGCCAAAATATGAATTTAAACTGGCGCCGCAGCGTCCCTTCTTCAAAAGCTGTTTGTTACCTGTAATTACTGAATCCCTGGGACATACAAGTAGTTTTGAAAGAGTAGATCAGCATTTAAGCTTGTGAGTTTCATAAGTATTAAATGACAATGTTTGTATGAAATGAAATGTTTTGTTCTTGTTTGTTTGCTTCTAGAAAATCCTATATTTTCTACTAGTATAAATGTAGCCTTCTCTCAAGACCAATGTTTGTTTCTAAAAATGTATGTAAGTATAAAATTTCCAATACGTCTGAAAAACCCCGTAAATCAATGTGTTTTCAATACTCCATGTGAGTTTTATAACCATGCTATTGACTAGAAATGCCTGTACACAACGTTCTTCAGGCGTTGGAATGTTCTGACGTTTGTCACCCCAAATGGTGGACTGTAGCTAACAGTCAGGGCGTGGGTTGTCAAGCCCGTATAGATCTATACACAAACACCATGCTCCCCCTCCAAGGGATTCTAGTATATAATATAGGACTTGAAATGCGTACTCGAACGTACGTGAAGTTGATGTCTCACAAAACTTAGTATAAAAAAACAGATTTACGTGTGAAAATGTTTGTATAAATGATCGTCCCCTAAGACTGGGATAGCTATGAAAAACGACGTGAAATCTTTAGATATGCATTTGACAATATTTTACCCTTTGCTAAACAGGATACAAATGGAGTATAGTTTCGTAAACTATATATGTATATTTTTGATGTAGAAGACAAGTTTGTAAACAAAACATATATATGCAAATGGTTATATATATATGTATAAATTTTAAAAGATGATTTGGTATGTTTCGTAATTGTTGTTCATATTCTTACATTTTTATTAGAAACTCTGCATGAAATAATCCTTAAGTTTGATACTAAGACCTTTTTGTAATTATCACTTTTGTAAAAATTGTAATTAAACATATTTAAATGATTGTGTTTTTTACTTCCTTAATGTATAAACATTGCTCAAAAATGTTAGAAGGTGTTAATAAATCTATAAACCACTTTTGACAATTTTACCCTTTACTGTCCCTGTTTTTAGAAAACTCATAGAAAAATCATCATAAGTCAAAAACTGAATCCATCACCTCTGAAAGTTTATAAAATGAGTCTACTTTGTTCCTAATTTTTATTATGATTTTTAGTGGTCTCAAACTAGTGTGAAAATGAGCATATTCACAGACTGGTCCGAAATCACTTCTGAAATGACACACAGTTTTATAAAAATCGCCATAAATTGTAGAAAAATCGTATGAATACGTGAGAGTAGTCCTTGGAAAGGTATAAACTTGAAATATTTGCATATTGTACAGTTTTGAAAGATATTAAGTTTAAGATGGTTAAAACAGTCCGTGAACAGGACTCAACTTTTCTGTAGAAAGTTGTCATTTAAATTTAAGTTATGTTTAGTGTTGTAACTTGTATTCCCCCCCTTAAAACTTGAAGAAAACATGAAAATGTAGGGGTATGAACTCACCTTATGTGAATACTTGAAGAATGGATGGTTGAAGATGAACTTTTGGTTGTTGGTTTGATGCTCCAAAACAGCCACTCTTTTGGCTATGTTGCTCTCACGAAAATTTCACAGCAAAAGAGCAAGAAAAAGGGTAGTTTACTCACCGTTTTGAATCAATAATTTTGAGTATCATAACAAGTAGCTTCCAGGGGTATTTGGTGGTAAAAATATCAAGAAAAAGGAAGGTGTAGATAGGTGAAATGGTGGCTGAAACACAAAAGGGACAGCAGCCCTTCAGTTCATGGTTTTGATGGCTTTGGAAGGAAGTTCTTGTGCTTGAAAATGAGATGAAGGTTGAGAGTAGTTCCCTGGAGTATTGGCTGGTCAAATGAGGGTAAAATGAAGAGAAAATTTCGTGGATATGAAGGAGGAAAGAGTGGAAGAGGATAAGGGGACAAAACCTTGACTAGCTTGTGATGGGATGTTAGTTTAAGTGATGTGATCTTGTCTAGCCACTTGCTTGGGTGGTTGCTTAGAGATAGGGTTAGTTAACTAACTAACTACTAGTTATTTAGTTAGTTAGGAGTTCTAGTTAGGGAGAGGGACGGTCTTAATCTCGAAAATTAGAAGAGGGATTAAGAAGCATTTTTAGTAAAATGTCGTAAGTGATTAAGCACTTATTAATTAAGTTGGCACTTATCTCCACCAATTCTCTTATCTTAATTGATTTATACATCATAAAACTTACATGAAATAACTTTAAGTCATGACCCATAACTAGTCATTCACTAGATAATAATACATATATACAAATACATACATGTATACTTAGTATAAAATAACAATGTAGTTTTTGTGTATTTGAACTTTAATGTTTATGTTTTATTCTTTTTATTCAAAAACACTTAAATACATTCTAATTATACCTTATAATTATTCATTTTATATTTTAGTTTATTTAAATATAAAATTTATTGACCAGTGTATAATTTCGTGACATTTAACTGGTTAACCATATCGTTAAACACGTTTTGTCACTTTGGTTCGTATATTTGTCAAATTTAGATCCTCCACAACTATTAAGCACACGTTTTACATAGAACCTAACTTAATTATCAAGTAGATACATGTTGATAAAAAAATTAAGTTTGTTGCGTTCAAATGATGTTATATGCTTCACAAACCGGTGATGGTTCATAGTCATACATCATAACGAAATTATCATTAGTTACTTGTTTTATATTTCACAAGAACTTATTTAAATAAAAGAGGTTAAATTCCTTCAACCATTCTTGATAAAATACTCATATTGCTTAATAATCAAAACATAGCATCGTACGATCGTTCCTATTTTTACCAATTGTTACATTCTCCCCCTGTTAAAAGAATTTCGCCCCGAAATTCAACTTGTAGACGGGATATCACTAAACAATTGGGGGTGTTTCTTTTTTTCATTTGATTCTCGCGTTCCCTAGTGAATTCAGGTCCTCGCTTGGCGTTCCAACGGGCCTTTACTATGGGTATGCGGCTTTGTTTCGTCCTTTTGACCTCCTGATCCATGATTTCCACCGGTTCTTTGATGAAGTTTAGACTCTCGTTGTCTTCAATTTCGTCAAGTGGAATAACAAGAATCTCATCAGACCAACTCTTCTTTGGATCCTGGGATGCCTTCAATTGTCACGGGTTTGACCAATCTTCTATATAGTTTCTAGTATGATCCGGGGGCTGGTGAGAGTGTTGTTAGGAACTTGTCCCTTAGCTAGTTGTGTGTCACCTACCTCAGCCCAGCACAAAGGCGGTCTACACTTGCTTCTGTAGAGAGCTTCGAATGACGCGACTTTGATATTAATGCAATAGTTGTTGTTGTATAAGGATTCGATGAATGGTTCTTCCACTTTGTCTGTCAGTTTGAGGGTGATATTAAGGACTTCTTTAACGAATATCGAAAACACGAGGCGAATCACCTGTCCCTTATCCAAAATGATAGATAGTGGTATACTCTGCAGTCTCGCAATCTTCTTGTGATATGCTCCTGTCAGCTTTTCTATTTTTCTTTGTAGCCTTGGTCGGTAGAAAGTGTGTGGGTTTGGTTGATTTGTCTACGATCGCTCAAGTGGTAGCATTTCCATCCACTGTCCTGGGTAACTTGTCATGGAGTTCATGGTATGACTCATAACTGATTCATATATCATCTCTTTGTGTTTATAAGTCGTATATAATTAAGATTGAAAAGACAGTCAAATCGGTGATTCTATTCTAAGCCCACATCCAAACAAGGAAAAGGATTTAAAGCAGAATTACCAACCCTAAGTCCGTAGAATCTTAATTATATAGGGCTCCAATATATACACTTAGCAATCGTAGATTCACTAGTATGGGTCCATAGTCTCTACTTGAGTGGGGTGATTAACTTGGGTGAGATGGCATTTACAACAACCCTTTTCCACAACTACTGCACTTAGGTTGATTTTTGAACTCGGGTTGCCGTATGGATGGTATTCCCAGGAGATCTTCTCGGAATATATCAAGAAGGTTACGGATTTTTCAACATACATGATGTCTTTCTCTTCTTGTTTCTTATCCACAGCACGGGCTAGGACGGCGTGGTACCTCCTGTGTAGGTACTTCTGAGTCTTGTTGTAAAATGTGAGTCGGGGGATTGTGTCCGGTTTGTCGCCATAGACAACGAGGGTTCTATTACTCGATGGGTTTAGGAAAATGGCCTTTTCTTAATATATGATATCAGTATGGTGAGGAAACTAACTAATAAGTTGTTAAAATGAAAATGTTGTAAATTTTTATTGTGACCGGTGTTAGGATGATTTGAACGAATTAGTTGATTTAGTGTTAGAGTGCACCCTATGTACACGTCTCTAGTGCTTTTGATTGTTACAATTCTATTGTAAATATTTCGATTAAGTTTTTGAGGTTTTTGGTTGAGAAATTGATTAAATCTACGACTCACAATACTCCTCTCCGCGTTGCTATTATATAGTATCCATGCATATGTGCTATCGGGAATGAATGTACCGAAATCTCAGCGGGGTCTATTACTGTTTTCCCACGCTCTGTTGCTAAAACACTTCCGACGCTCCTGACATCTTTGTTTTTAGTCTCCGGGGACTCCTTTATGAAATGCCCTACTTCTCCACATCTGTAGCAAGTCCGACTCATCCCGGCTTTTGTGTTCTGGGCGGTCTGTTGAGCGGGCACCCTATAGAGATTTGTTGTATGCCCCTTTTCATTGCAGTTCTTGTAGTGCATTTCCCTGCACTTTCCTTTGTGATGAAACCTACACTTGGTGTATTTTGGCAGGTTTCCAACATATGGTCTTGTCGGCATTGAGGTAGTAGGGATGGTGGTGGTATGGAATGTCACTGTCTGTTGTCTTTTGGTAGGTCCTTGATTTGGGGCGTCGTTGCAGGAACATACTCGGGGTGTCCCTAGTTATTATTACCGATTGGAACTTTCGACGCCGTTCCCGCTTTTGTTTGTGTTGTTAGTGCCAAGGTGTGCCATGACTGCTGTCACGGCGGCTGTTACCGCAATTTGAAATGTTGTAGGGTCTATTTATAGAAATAGTGTTGCACCAGTATGCTAATTACCTTTATGTGTCGGCATGATTCTATTTCGCGAGTGGCCTCCTCTGTTCTCAGTTCTGTGATGACTGTCCAGGTTGTAGCTGTCGGGGTTCTTTGTCCTATAACGACTATCTCCTTTTCTAAGGAGTGTAGGTGATCTGTATTGTTCTCTTGATCTGCTTGCCGGTCTATGGGTGCTATGGCCCGAAGTACGATGCAGTGAGTTTATGTCAGTTGTGGATCATCGGTTGTCCTCTCCAGTCTATATGTGTGGCTAGGTAGTTAATTGCGGGTTGCTTCCTGAAATGAGAGGTGGAGGTTCTCACACTCCTCTTGATAGGGTAAGGTTTATTGATGGTATCTCCCGAACTTCTTTCTCCATCTAGTCCCTTCTCGAAAATCTTCTTCCTCATATTTCATCTATTGGTACTCTTCAAAATCTCCTTCTGGATCCTTCTTGATCCATCTATTGGCTTCGATGGCAGGATAGTAGGGGTCTATGTGGAGATGACGTCTAGCTGATATGCCTATGCGAGAATAGGGGTAAGAAGCATATGAAGAATCTAAGTGTTTGGTTCTATTGTAACGCAAAATACTCCTATAGTATTTTAAATTTGTATGTTAAAGTTTTCTTTGTATGGTTTGTTGGTAAGTTTTAGACTCGTCATCCACTACGAACATTCCTCGGCATACGTTGGTCACCTCTTGGATAAATATAGTTGATCAGGCTATATTCATCCCAGACATGATTACATACCTTGAGGCTTACTCGTAGTGTTTAACTTATCTTAATACTTTTTGTTTTGTTGACAATATGACTCCTTACTAGTATGTTTGTATGCACTTACATTTTTCGTGAAATCTCGGTCCATTCCTGGTCCTTCTATGGTTGCCTTGTGTATACAGGTCATATACAGTCAAGATTAAATAGTCAGTCGAATAAGTGATCTTACCTTGTATCCACATCCAAACAAGGAAAAGGAAGTAAAGTGAAAATCTCAAATTCTAAGTCTATAAAACTTTTAGTATATATCACCTTAACGTATACACTTAGCAAACATAGACTTAACAGCAAAGGACCCCTAATGTTCCTGTTTTGAAATTGTTAAGTCAGAGAGTTTTAGTCCCTATGTATTTATAGTTTGTATATCTTATGTGGTTTGATATACTTAGCTCACTATAAACAATGCTCTGATACCAATCTGTCACACCCCCAAACCGGAACGGCGGAAACGTTCGGGGGCGGATGACTTCATGTGGTAACGTAACAAATGAATACATAGTAAAGAAAGCAATACAACCATCATATATATAATTGAAAGTTTACATTGTTAAAAGGTACATGTTCAAAACCAATTACAATATGATGCCAGCGTCCCTTCTTCAAAAGCTGTTTGTTACCTGTAATTACTGAATCCCTGGGACATACAAGTAGTTTTAAAAGAGTAGATCAGCATTTAAGCTTGTGAGTTTCATAAGTATTAAATGACAATGTTTGTATGAAATGAAATGTTTTGTTCTTATTTTTTTGCTTCTAGAAAATCCTATATTTTCTACTAGTATAAATGTAGCCTTCTCTCAAGACCAATGTTTGTTTCTAAAAATGTATATAAGTATAAAATTTCCAATACGTCTGAAAACCCCGTAAATCAATGTGTTTTCAATACTCCATGTGAGTTTTATAACCATGCTATTGACTAGAAATGCCTATACACAACGTTCTTCAAGCGTTGGAATGTTCTGACGTTTGTCACCCCAAATGGTGGACTGTAGTTAACAGTCAGGGCGCGGGTTGTCAAGCCCGTATAGATCTATACACAAACACCATGCTCCCCCTCCAAGGGATTATGGTATATAATATAGGACTTGAAATGCGTACTCGAACGTACGTGAAGTTGATGTCTCACAAAACTTAGTATAAAAAAACAGATTTATGTGTGAAAATGTTTGTATAAATGATCATCCCCTAAGACTGGGATTGCTATGAAAAACGACGTGAAATCTTTAGATATGCATTTGACAATATTTTACCCTTTGCTAAACAGGATACAAATGGAGTATAGTTTCGTAAACTATATATGTATATTTTTGATGTAGAAGACACGTTTGTAAACAAAACATATATATGCAAACGGTTATATATATGTATAAATTTTAAAAGATGATTTGGTATGTTTCGTAATTGTTGTTCATATTCTTACGTTTTTATTAGAAACTCTGCATGAAATAATCCTTAAGTTTGATACTAAGACCTTTTGTACTTATCACTTTTGTAAAAATTGTAATTAAACATATTTAAATGATTGTGTTTTTAACTTCCTTAATGTATAAACATTGCTCAAAAATGTTATAAGGTGTTAATAAATCTATAAACCACTTTTAACAATTTTACCCTTTACTGTCCTTGTTTTTAGAAAACTCATAGAAAAATCATCGTAAGTCAAAAACTGAATCCGTCACCTCTAAGAGTTTATAAAATGAGTCTGCTTTGTTCCTAATTTTTATTATGATTTTTAGTGGTCTCAAACTAGTGTGAAAATGAGCATATTCACAGACTGGTCCGAAATCACTTCTGAAATGACAGATAGTTTTATAAAAATCGCCATAAATTGTAGAAAAATCGTATGAACGCGTGCGAGTAGTCCTTGGAAAGGTATAAACTTGAAATATTTTCATATTGTACAGTTTTGAAAGATATTAAGTTTATGATGGTCAAAACAGTCCGTGAACAGGACTCAACTTTTCTGTAGAAAGCTGTCATTTAAATTTAAGTTATGTTTAGTGTTCTAACTTGTATTCCCCCCTTAAAACTTGAAGAAAACATGAAAATGTAGGGGTATGAACTCACCTTATGTGAATACTTGAAGAATGGAAGGTTGAAGATGAACTTTTGGTTGTTGGTTTGATGCTCCAAAACAGCCACTCTTTTGGCTATGTTGCTGTCACGAAAATTTCACAGCAAAAGAGCAAGAAAAAGGGTAGTTTACTCACTGTTTTGAATCAATAATTTTGAGTATCATAACAAGTAACTTCCAGGGGTATTTGGTGGTAAAAATATCAAGCAAAAGGAAGGTGTAGATAGGTGAAATGGTGGCTGAAACACAAAAGGGACAACAGCCCTTCAGTTCATGGTTTTGATGGCTTTGGAAGGAAGTTCTTGTGCTTGAAAATGAGATGAAGGTTGAGAGTAATTCCCTGGAGTATTCGCTGGTCAAACGAGGGTAAAATGAAGAGGAAATTTCGTGGATATGAAGGAGGAAAGATTGGAAGAGAATAAGGGGACAAAAGCTAGACTAGCTTGTGATGGGATGTGAGTTTAAGTGATGTGATCTTGTCTAGCCACTTGTGTGACAACCCGATATTTCGAGACAATGTAATGTAAAACCAATCAAATTTAGGTCAAAATATAACGTTCCTAAAATCTTATTTGGGTTAAATAAAGTAGTAGGAATCGTATCAAGGTTTTCGTACATATAAAGAACCCTAAAATCCGAGTTATAACGAAGAAGTTATGACCAACCGAAGATTCTCGGCAAAACCGGCAACACCGATTAAACGAAAAACGCGAAGTTTCAATACAATAGTTTTTAGCCTTAAGTATCTATATGAAAGTTATAGATAACCTCAAACCGTGAGCGTACATAAAAAGAACGTCCAAATCTGACTTCAGATGAGGAAGTTATGATTTTTCCAAGATTCGGGTATAGCAGTAGACAGCTAAAAACTCGAAATAGAGCTCGAGATACTTTTGACCGAAGCAACCTAAATGAGAATCTAAGTTCTCAACATTAGTAGCGCAACGGCGAAAAGTCTGTCGAAAACGGACACCGGATGAAGAAGTTATGGATTTTTAACGGACTTTTCGTGTCCCGGCCCGTTAAAAATAAATAATAAAAAATAAGGTCAAAATTTGCCGATGAAGACTAAACGAGAGTTGTAGATAAAATTTTCAGCTACGCGTGCATATAAAGAACGTCGAAAACGGAGCTCGTATGCGAAAGTTACAGATTTTACAAGTTCGGGGTCCAAAATCCGAGGCTGTCAGGCCCCCACAATGTGGCGCAGCTTGGCCGCGACCCGGCAAGTGACTGAGGGAGTCCAATCAACGGAAGGGGATAAGGCTTGCTCCCCACGACGTGGCCAACCTTAGCCACGACGTGGCACACCAGAAATGCCCCTATAAATAGAACTATTGGGGTGCCGGGTTTAGGTGCTCCATTCTTCCATCACTCGTGCTGAAACTCTGCGGTTAAGCTCCCGAAGCCCCGGTTTTCACCTTCAAGTCCCGAAGGAAGGTTTTGTGTTCCCGAGA
Source organism: Lactuca serriola (assembly GCF_051521515.1). Classification (NCBI taxonomy): domain Eukaryota; kingdom Viridiplantae; phylum Streptophyta; class Magnoliopsida; order Asterales; family Asteraceae; genus Lactuca; species Lactuca serriola. The sequence goes on along the minus strand of NC_136416.1, from coordinate 129,374,444 downwards.
TTTTTCCCCCGCTTTCAACTCTTCCTGTCGAAGTTCTACTCGATTCTTCTATAGACTATTTCAAATCAACCACTTCGATCAAGTGAATTCATACCCCTTAACTCAACCTTTGAAATGATTTTAAATGTTTAAATACTTTATGGGGGGGGGGGAATACAACTTAAATACATATAGTTATTGCTTCAATCACATGTGATTGAATTAATCACATGTGATTAATAACTAGGGAAACCAGTGATTTTATCACTGTTCAAATTGTCTATCAAACTGTTTTACTTCAAAATGTTTTACAAACCCTTTTACTTTTCAAACTTATTTACAACTGTGATTCAAACAAATGTTCCTTATACTTAAACTGTTTTATCAAACCTATGCCTTCAAATTGTTTTATAGATTGATATCAAGTCGATCTTTTCTTAAAATAATACTTATGTTTCAAATGTCTTATAAAAACTTATTTATGCTTTTATATTATAAATTGCATGCCCATATATGTATAGATGTATAAATAATGTTTAAAGGGCTTAGGAAGGCCATCTACCCTATTTCCTTTTTCTCGATTTGGATGTGGTCTGGTGAGATTTCGGGTGACCATCCGAAGGTCGTTTCAATATTAATTATATATCAAATATACATATATAGACATAAAAGTACTTCCATATTCATACGTACTAGTCACACCATTTGTAAGTTACCATCGAGGTAACACAGGATCATACTATTACAATTGCTAGATCAATGAGTCAGTTCATTCATGAGTTCCATATACAACTATACTAGGAAGAGAACATATACAACTATAATATGAGAACATATACAACTATACTAGGAAGAGAACATATACAACTATATTACAACGAGAAACATTACCCTTACATTAATACGCTAACAATTGTGATCCACTGTATCGGAGCATGCCTTAAATGTCATGGCCCGAGTTGTAGCCAGAATTCTCTTGGAGGGAGAGCGTGAATTTGCGTATAGATCTATACTGGATTGACTATCCTACACCTTGCTGCTAGCTACAGCCGGACCTGCAGGTCTGCGGGTGCCAAACGTCATTCCGTTATTACGACCATTCGTATGTCGTTGTTACCAGTCGATAGCATGGTTCAATTATCACATTTTACCTTAATATAAATCCGGTTTAAGGTAGTTAGTACAGCAATAGTTACTATAAAACTAAGCTACAGCAATAGTTACTATAAAACTAAGCTACAGTACTACAATGATTTACCCATTACATATTTTTAGTGATAACCTCACTTGAACTTTAATGTACAAACTATATTTTGTTAAAAGATAGTTGCACTTGGGAAATTACACACCTTTACAACAAACGAACATACAAAATAGTTAAGCCTTGGTAGAAGGCTACTTTAATAGAAAATATAGGTTTTTCTGAGAGATTCAAACTTTTACAAACACTTACATACATTTTACAAACTTATACTTGAGACACGTTCAAACGTTTTTGATAACAAACACCGACACTAAAATACTTATGAACTCACCAGCTTAATGCTGATAAACTCTTTCAAAATAACTTGTATTCTTAGGTCATCAGTAGACAGGTACCGATGCCAGCTTTTGAGAGGATGGAGCGCATTCAAGACTCATCATATTATTATTTTGATTTACCTTATATTTTTGGTGTAAAACTGTACAGAACACGCTTGTATTAAAATTATATATTTAATGCAATGGATGATGTTGTTTGTTATTTACATTTACTGTGTTGTGATACTTTACATGACGTCCTCCGCCCCAGAACGTTTCTGCCGTTCTTGGTTTTGGGGTGTGACATATTGGTATCAGAGCATTGTTTATAGTGAATCAAGTATATCAACCCATATAAGATATACTAAACTATAAACCCATTAGGGATTAAACTCTGACCAAGAGTCTATACTTTAAATATTAAAATATTTAATTAAGTATACTAGTCTGCATTCATACTAAAATCAGTGTCACAATGACAAGAACAAAAGTATTACGATTGTTAAATATCACAAGTGAGCTCGGGGATGTATGGTCAGTCCTGGGAATGGCATAGCCTGATCAACTATGCTGGTCCTAGGAGTGATTAGCATATGCCCTAGAATGGTTGTGATAGGTTAACAAGTCTAAAAACTTACCAACAATACCACAAGAAGATCAGTAGAACTTAAACTTAAAATACTAGGTGTATTTTGTACTACTAGTTACACGTATACTATATTCTTATACCTCTCTTCTCGCATAGATATAAATGGCTGGATTCCATCACGGCGACCCGTACTTTCCAAATGAAGGCAATGCCGGGTGGATCGATGAAGAGCCCGAAGATGAGCATCCAATCCCTTTGGATGATCACCTCGCAGAAGGCTTTTCTGATGGATCCGACTCCAAGCCTGAAGTCAACAACCTACCGCTCGTAGGTCAAGCCCCGAACAACAACCCTCGACCAGCGTTTCCAGGTCCTACTCCCTTGTGGGCAAACAACTTGAATCGCTAGAGTGATGAACAGGGTCAACCCTTACCATACTTTGGGGACCGAAGCTTTTACAACGTCAGCGATCGATGGTGGCTCTGCTGACCGAGCTCTGCCTGTCATTATCCGCAGAATAGCTCGTAATGTCGAGCAAGGTCGAGTAGCCATCGACCGGGTCATGGAGATTGATGCCAACTCAGGTGTCAACACAGTCCGCATCCGCCGTCTTGAAGAAGACATGGAACGGAGCCGGAGAACCAATGAAACCCTGCAGCAGCAGCTGGCTGCCTCACAAGCTGAAATCTTGGAACTTCGAGCTCGTCAGAGGGCTCAGGATCGACACCTTCAAGAGGTGTTTCGTCAAGTGTCCGACCTCAGGGCTCGCCCGGGGAATTCCCATCGCCGTTAGATGATGTCTAGTACATCTCTGTCTTTTGATTAAAGAATAGCCTTTAACATCTGTGCTCTAAGTAGCACTTGTCTGTAAAATATTCCTAACTTTCACTACTCTAATTAGGAATCTAAGAACTGTCAAACTTTTCTATATGGTATGATGTAAGACCTACTGTTAGGTCGATTTTCCCTGAACTTATTACATCAGTAATACCAGTATTATTGAAATCTATCTAATCTGTGGGAAAAATATATACACTTGTGCTTTCCTACTAATATTCTTATTGTGATTTCAAACACTCATTCAACTATTAGGATATGGTTAGTTAGTCCATGTGTCACTCTCACGTTGCTTACAAATTGATTCTTACCATTTTTCTTATCTTTATAAACTTATAGCTGAAAGATGCCTCCTCGCAAATCTCCTAGGAATAATCCTGCACCACCACCTCCTCCGCCTCCGGTCATCGATATTGTAGCCCTGAATGCTGCCGTAGCTGCAGCAGTGGCAACTGTCATGGCTCAATATCACTCTTCTGATGCCAGCAGAGGTGGAACCCCTGTGGAATCAACCCCGGTTGAAACCCCTGTGCGCTCGAGAGAGTGCTCATACAAGGATTTCACAAATTGCAAACCAAAGCCTTTTTACGGCACCGGTGGAGTCATTGCCCTCTCGCAATGGCTCGAGAAGACTGAATCAGTCTTCGAAATCTGTTCATGCCCTGCGGCGAGTAAAGTCAAGTACGCCGCATGCACCTTTGAAGGAAAGACCCTGACATGGTGGAACGGCCATGTTAAGGCACTAACTCTCGTCGTAGCCAACGACATAGGTTGGGAAACAATGAAAGACCTCATGACTGAGGAATACTGCCCGAGGGGCGAGATCCAGAAACTGGAGCAGGAACTTTGGAACCTGACGATGAAGGGCACCAACGTGGTCACTTATATTGCCCGATTCAGCGAGCTGGTGGCCCTCTGCCCCAATATGGTTCCCACCGAGGGGAAGAAGATCGAGAGGTACATATGGGGGCTAGTGCCTCCGTATCAGGGGAATGTTCTAGCATCTAACCCCGCTACCTTCGACAGTGCCAAACGATTGGCAGAACGACTCATTGACCATGGAGTCAAAACCCCTGCAACCACAACCACCCTAGCCATCCCGGAACCCTCCAAACCCGCTGATACTAAGCGGAAATTCTGGGATGAAAAGAAGAAGCAACCGGCTGCCAAAAAGCAGCAAATTGTGGCAATACATGTCGTAATAACCCCTGCTGCTGCTACTACTGCTCCGGTGGGTCGGTATGCTGGAAGTTCGCCCAAGTGCAACAAATGCAACTACCACCACAACGGCCCCTGCCGCGAAATGCAGTGCTCAAACTGCAACAGAAAAGGACACACCGTCCGTTTCTGTAAGTTCCCGGCACAACCTATCAACCAAGTCCCTGGCTTTAGCGCGAGCCCAACCTGCTATGGATGTGGCGAAGCAGGCCACTTTAAGAGGGACTGCCCCAAAGCAAGGAATACTGGAGGAGCAGGGAGGGTACTAGCTATAGGCCACGGGGAAGCAGTTGCTGACCCGACCGTGGTGACTGGTACGTTCCTCCTTGATAACTCCTATGCATGCATTCTGTTCGATAGTGGAGCGGAGCGAAGCTTCGTAAACCATAAATTTGCTCGCATGCTTAATCAACCACCGCACGCACTCAAAGAACAATTCACAGTAGAAATGGCTAATGGAAAAACTGAAAGTACGAGTAGCATATACTTAGGTTGTACCCTAACTCTAGATAACCATTCATTCCCAATCGACCTCATGCCAGTCTCAATAAAGAGTTTCGACGTTATCATTGGCATGGATTGGTTAAGCCTTCATCGTGCCGACATCATGTGCTACGAGAAAGCAGTCCGTCTAAACCTTCCGTCTAACGAAACCCTTATAGTCTACGGCGACAAACCCGGTGCAAGTCTTCGTATTATATCAAGTATTCAAGCACAGAAGTATCTGCGTAAGGAATACCATGCATTCCTTACTCACGTCGTCGACACGAGCCTCGAAACGAAAAAACTAAAGAACATCCCTGTAGTGAGCGACTTCCCCGACATTTTCCCAGAAGAACTACCCGGGTTACCTCCGCAACGACAGGTCGAGTTCATAATCGACTTAGTCCCAGGAGCTACCCCAGTAGCCAAGTCGCCCTACCGCTTAGCACCAGCTGAGATGCAGGAACTCTCTGGTCAACTTAACGAACTGCTCAGCAAGGGATTTATAAGACCGAGTTTCTCACCTTGGGGAGCACCGGTCTTGTTCGTTAAGAGGAAAGACGGATCATTCCGTATGTGTATTGACTACAGAGAACTCAACAAACTGACGGTCAAGAATCGTTACCCTCTGCCTCGCATAGATGATCTATTCGACCAACTGCAAGGGGCGAACTATTTTTCTAAGATTGATTTGAGATCCGGATATCACCAGTTACGAGTGCTAGAGGAGGATGTGCCGAAGACAGCCTTCCGAACTTGTTACGGACATTACGATTTCGTGGTGATGCCATTCGGATTGACCAATGCGCCCACAGTCTTCATGGATCTGATGAATAGAGTATGCCGACCTTACTTGGATCAGTTCGTCATTGTTTTCATTGACGACATCCTGATCTACTCCCGAAGTAAGAAAGAGCATGGCGATCACCTGCGACAAGTTCTAGAGACATTACGAAAAGAGAAGCTTTATGCGAAGTTCTCGAAATGTGAATTTTGGATACAGAGAGTCGAATTCTTAGGACACGTGGTAAGCGAAGAGGGAATCCACGTGGACCCATCCAAAATTAAAGCCATTGAGAACTGGTCAGCACCTAAGACGCCTACAAAAATTCGTCAATTTCTAGGTCTCACGGGCTACTACCGCAGATTCATTCAGAACTTCTCTCAAATAGCGAAACCTCTTACAACCCTAACCCAGAAAGGCGTGGCCTTTGACTGAGAAGAGAAACAAGAAAGAGCGTTCCAAATGCTCAAACGAGCCTTGTGCACCGCACCAATACTATCCCTTCCCGAAGGAATAGAAGACTTCGTAGTCTATTGCGATGCATCGAATCAAGGGCTCGGATGTGTCCTGATGCAGCGAGGTAAGGTCATCGCCTACGCCTCGAGACAGTTGAAGACACACGAGGTTAACTACACGACCCACGATCTTGAACTAGGAGCAGTAGTTTTTGCTCTGAAGATCTGGAGACATTACTTGTATGGAACGAAGAGCACTATCTTTACCGACCACAAGAGTTTACAACACATTTTCGATCAAAAGGAGCTCAACATGAGACAACGACGGTGGGTCGAGCTACTCAGTGATTACGAATGCGATATTCGTTATCATCCGGGTAAAGCCAACGTAGTAGCAGACGCCCTAAGTCGGAAGGAATATTCTGGTCGCAAAGTCAAGTCATTGTCAATAACCATCCATTCACACTTGTCTAAGCAAATTCAGGAGGCTCAACTTGAAGCCATGAAACCTGAAAATGTGACGAATGAATCCCTTAGAGGAATGGACAAGAATTTAGAAGCCAAGGGTGACGGAGCCTTATATTTCATGAACCGGATCTGGACACCGAAACACAGTGGTTTCCGAGACTTGGTCATGACCGAGGCGCACAACACTTGGTATTCCGTCCACCCAGGTTCAGATAAGATGTATCTGGATCTTAAAAAGCTATACTGGTGGCCTAATATGAAAGCAGAGATTGCTACCTTCGTAAGTAAATGCCTTACTTGCGCAAAGGTTAAGGTCGAGTACCAGAAGCCCTCTGGTTTATTGCAACAACCAGAGATCCCAAAATCGAAGTGGGAGCGGATCACTATGGATTTCATAACCAAGTTGCCCAAGACAACGGGTGGACTTGACACCATATGGGTCATCGTTGATAGATTGACCAAGTCTGCACACTTCCTGCCTATCAAAGAAACCGACAAGATGGAGAAACTTACGAGAACATACATTAGGGAAATCGTACGGCTACATGGTGTACCTATGTCCATTATCTCCGATAGAGATAGTAGGTTCACCTCAAGATTTTGGCAATCACTACAACATTCCCTAGGAACAAGGTTGGACATGAGCACAGCCTACCATCCTCAGACCGACGGACAGAGTGAGAGGACCATCCAAACACTGGAAGATATGTTGCGAGCCTGCGTGATTGACTTTGGGAAGGCATGGGATACTCATTTACCACTTGTTGAGTTTTCCTATAATAACAGTTATCACACAAGCATCAAGGCTGCTCCATTTGAAGCTCTCTACAGCTGAAAGTGCAGATCCCCTCTGTGCTGGGCTGAGATGGGTGATACCCAATTAGCCAGGCGGCAAGCTTCCGACAGTACTCTCACCGGTCCGGAGATCATTCGGGAAACGACAAAGAAAATCGTTCAGATCCGTGAACGATTGAAAGCCTCTAGAGACCGACAGAAGAGCTACGCTGATAAACGAAGAAAACCTTTTAGAATTTCAGGTGGGAGACTGATTCCTTCTCAATGTCTCACCCTGGAAGGGCTTGATACGCTTCGGAAAGCGTGGGAAGCTTAATCCGAGGTACATAGGGCCTTTCGAGATTCTTGCAAGATTCGGCCCTGTAGCTTACAAACTCGACCTACCAGACGCACTTCGTAACGTACATTCTACATTCCACGTATCTAACTTGAAAAAGTGTCTATCCGACGAGACTCTTGTAATCCCACTCGACGAGATCGAGATCAACGAGAGCCTCAACTTCGTGGAAGAACCTGTAGAGATCATGGACCGTGAGGTCAAGCAGACAAAGCAAAGTCGTATCCCTATCGTGAAGGTTCGCTGGAACGCCAAGCGAGGACCGGAATTCACTTGGGAACGCGAGGATCAGATGAAACTGAAATACCCTCACCTTTTTGCTTAGTTATTTGTAATTTCTTACTTGCTTAAATTCTAATTTCGGGACGAAATTCCTTCTAACGGGGGGATGATGTGACAACCCGATATTTCGAGACAATGTAATGTAAAACCAATCAAATTTAGGTCAAAATATAACGTTCCTCAAATCTTATTTGGGTTAAATAAAGTAGTATGAATCGTATCAAGGTTTTCGTACATATAAAGAACCCTAAAATCCGAGTTATAACGAAGAAGTTATGACCAACCGAAGATTCTCGGCAAAACCGGCAACACCAATTAAACGAAAAACGCGAAGTTTCAATACAATATTTTTTAGCCTTAAGTATCTAAATGAGAGTTATAGATAACCTCAAACCATGAGCGTACATAAAAAGAACGTCCGAATCTGACTTCGGATGAGGAAGTTATGATTTTTCCAAGATTCGGGTATAGCAGTAGACAGCTAAAAACTCGAAATAGAGCTCGAGATACTTTTGACCGAAAAAACCTAAACGAGAATCTAAGGTCTCAACATTAGTAGTTCAACGGCGAAAAGTCTGTCGAAAACGGACACCGGATGAAGAAGTTATGGATTTTTAACAGACTTTTCGTGTCCCGGCCCGTTAAAAATAAATAATTAAAAATAAAGTCAAAATTTGCCGATGAAGTCTAAACGAGAATTGTAGATAACATTTTCAGCTACGCGTGCATATAAAGAACGTCGAAAACGGAGCTCGTATGCAAAAGTTACGGATTTTACAAGTTCGGGGTCCAAAATCTAAGGCTGTCAGGCCCCCACGACGTGGCACAGCTTGGCCGCGACCCAGCAAGTGACTGAGGGCGTCCAATCAACGGAAGGGGATAAGGCTTGCTTCCCACGACATGGCCAACCTTAGCCACGACGTGGCAGACCAGAAATGCCCCTATAAATAAAACTCTTGGGGTGCCGGGTTTAGGTGCTCCATTCTTCCATCTCTCGGGCTGAAACTCTGCGGTTAAGCTCCCGAAGCCGCGGTTTTCACCTTCAAGTCCCGTAGGAAGGTTTTGTGTTCCCGAGATTCCAGAGATTCCCGAGAATCCCGAGATTTTTCCCCCGCTTTCAACTCTTCCTGTCGAAGTTCTGCTCGATTCTTCTATAGACTATTTCAAATCAACCACTTCAATCAAGTGAGTTCATACCCCTTAAATCAACCTTTGAAATCATTTTAAACGTTTAAATACACTATGGGGGGAATACAAGTTAAATACATATAGTTATTGCTTCAATCACATGTGATTGCATTAATCACATGTGATTAATAACTAGGGAAACCAGCGATTTTATCACTGTTCAAACTGTCTATCAAACTGTTTTACTTGAAAATGTTTTACAAACCCTTTTACTTTTTAAACTTATTTACAACTATGATTCAAACAAATGTTCCTTATACTTAAACTGTTTTATCAAACCTATGCCTTCAAATTGTTTTATAGATTGATATCAAGTCGATCTTTTCTTAAAATAATACTTATGTTTCAAATGTCTTATAAAAACTTATTTATGCTTTTATATTATAAATTGCATGCCCATATATGTATAGATGTATAAATAATGTTTAAAGGGCTTAGGAAGGCCATCCACCCTATTTCCTTTTTCTCGATTTGGATGTGGTCTGGTGGGATTTCGGGTGACCATCCGAAGGTCGCTTCAATATTAATTATATATCAAATATACATATATAGACATAAAAGTACTTCCATATTCATACGTACTAGTCACACCATTAGTAATTTACCATCGGGGTAACACAGGATCATACTATTACAACTGCTAGATCAATGAGTCAGTTCATTCATGAGTTCCATATACAACTATACTAGGAAGAGAACATATACAACTATATTATGAGAACATATACAACTATACTAGGAAGAGAACATATACAACTATACTAGAATGAGAAACATTACCCTTACATTAATATGTTAACAATTGTGATCCACTGTATCGGAGCATGCCTTAAATGTCATGGCCCGAGTTGTAGCCAGAATTCTCTTGGAGGGAGAGCGTGAGTTTGCGTATAGATCTATACTGGATTGACTATCCTACACCTTGCTGCTAGCTACAGCCGGACCTGCAGGTCTGCGGGTGCCAAATGTCATTCCGTTATTACGACCATTCGTATGTCATTGTTACCAGTCGATAGCATGGTGCAATTATCACATTTTACCTTAATATAAATCCGGTTTAAGGTAGTTAGTATAGCAGTAGTTACTATAAAACTAAGCTACAGTACTACAATGATTTACCCATTACATATTTTTAGTGATAACCTCACTTGAACTTTAATGTACAAACTATATTTTGTTAAAAGATAGTTGCACTTGGGAAATTACACACCTTTACAACAAACGAACATACAAAACAGTGAAGCCTTGGTAGAAGGCTACTTTAATAGAAAATATAGGTTTTTCTGAGAGATTCAAACTTTTACAAACACTTACATACATTTTACAAACTTATACTTGAGACACGTTCAAACGTTTTTGATAACAAACACCGACACTAAAATACTTATGAACTCACCAGCTTAATGTTGATAAACTCTTTCAAAATAACTTGTATTCTCAGGTCATCAGTAGACAGGTACCGATGCCAGCTTTTGAGAGGATGGAGCGCATTCAAGACTCATCATATTATTATTTTGATTTACCTTATATTTTTGGTGTCTAAAACTGTACAGAACACGCTTGTATTAAAATTATATATTTAATGCAATGGATGATGTTGTTTGCTTATTTACATTTACTGTGTTGTGATACTTTACATGACGTCCTCCGCCCCAGAACGTTTCCGTCGTTCTTGGTTTTGGGGTGTGACAACTTGCTTGGGTGTTTGCTTAGAGATAGGGTTAGTTAACTAACTAACTACTAGTTATTTAGTTAGTTAGGAGTTCTAGTTAAGGAGAGGGAAGGTCTTAATCTCGAAAATTTGAAGAGGGATTAAGAAGCATTTTTAGTAAAATGTCTTAAGTAATTAAGCACTTATTAATTAAGTTGGCACTTATCTCCACCAATTCTCTTATCTTAATTGATTTAGACATCATAAAACTTACATGAAATCACTTTAAGTCATGACCCATAACTAGTCATTCACTAGATAATAATACATATATACAAATACATACATGTATACTTAGTATAAAATAACAATGTAGTTTTTGTGTATTTGAACTTTAATGTTTATGTTTTATTCTTTTTATTCAAAAACACTTAAATACATTCTAATTATACCTTATAATAATTCATTTTATATTTTAGTTTATTTAAATATAAAATTTATTGATCAGTGTATAATTTCGTGACATTTAACCGGTTAACCATATCGTTAAACACGTTTTGTCACTTTGGTTCGTATATTTGTCAAATTTAGATCCTCCACAACTATTAAGCACACGTTTTACATAGAACCTAACTTAATTATCAACTAGATACATGTTGATAAAAAAAATTAAGTTTGTTGCGTTCAAATAATGTTATATGCTAATTTTCACAAACCGGTGATGGTTCGTAGTCATACATCATAACGAAATTATCATTAGTTACTTGTTTTATATTTCACAAGAACTTATTTAAATAAAAGAGGTTAAATTCCTTCAACCATTCTTGATAAAATACTCATATTGCTTAATAATCAAAACATAGCATCGTACGATCGTTCCTACTTTTACCAATTGTTACACTATAAGCCATATCTAAGCCTCAACGGTGTTTTGGAAGGGTTTTAAGGCATAAAAGACCCCTTTATGTGTGTTTACGGCCCAAGCATGTTCCAGGGCCGTAAACACATAAACATGGTCCTAAATCATAGAGAAATCACGAATTTGAAGGCCAAAGACGATATACAAGGAGTTAGGGAAGATACCTTGATGATTTGAAGCTTGAATTTTGTGATTTTGGACCCTTAAACTTGATTTGAGGAAAGAGGTTAGAGAGAGAGGAGTGAGAGAGGGCAAAAGCTTCAAATGGAAGCTTAATCATCTTTAAATAGGGTCTAAAATTTGGACACGGTGGAATTCTACCCGATACCGGCATTAAACGGGGCTTTTGGTCGCACCAGATTAAGTTATCGTAATCCGGTGGGATTGAATTTAGAAATTTTCACATTAATGATTTTGGGCCATTTTCATGAGTTTCTAACGGGTTTGAACACTCATGAGATTATAATAAACATATAAGTTTAAATAACTTAGCCCAAAAACGAAAACGGAACGAACCACTATAGACGAATTTTATGTACGGAATAGGTTTCGGCGATGAACAACTTCGGGTTGTTACATTATCCCCCTGTTAGAGGGAATTTCGTTCTGAAATTCAAACTTTAGATGCGACTCGCTGATTTGGAAGGAGAATATGGATACTTCTGTTTTATTGGGTCATCATGCTTCCAAGTGAATTCAGATTCTCGCATGGCATTCCGGGAAGCCTTTCACTTTTCGTGATATGGCTTGTTTCATATGTTTAACCTTTTGATCTACGATCTCAATTGATTCTTCCATGGAGGTTCAGGTTTCCGTTGATTTGGATCTCATCAAAGGGATTACTAGGGTTTCGTCGAGTCAGCACTCCTTATGAACAAAGATGTGGAATACCAGATGGTTGCTGCTGAGTTCTGAAGATAACTCGGAGAGGGCTACGGAATTGATTCCTAACGAGGATCTCGAAGGTTCTAATGTACCACGAGTTAAGTTTTCCGCACTTCCCAAGGCTTACTATGTCTTTCCAGAGTAAGACTTCCAACAAGAGGGTACATCTTCATGCGGCAGAGTAGCTAAGGGTCTGATGGTTCTAAAGGAAATTTCTAGGTGGGTCTGCGAATAATAGCCAGCGGGACCCAAGAATTGACGGGTTTCTATGGGTATCTCCGGTGCCGACTAATTCATTATTGCCTTAGTTTTTGGAAAGGTCCACTAGTATGCCTGCTTTGCTTAACTACATGACCAGGAAAATGGTTTGACCGAAGGGCACCACTACTAGCTCATTGTGATCATATCAAGCCCTGGTTACTATCTTGGACACATCATCCTTACTGAGGTTTGGTTACGAGGTAGTTCCAGGGATTATACCGGTGCGAGACTTGATTAGACGTTCGGAATGAATTCTCGAGAATTCTTCTGGAAAGACATTAGGGAAAGATTTGCAGACTTCCCTTTTTTGGATGATCACACGGACAAAAATGTATAACACTCCTATCAGGAAAACTTTTTAAGCCTTGATGCACGAAATGATGCGAAGGTTGGATTTAGGTTTGATGCCGAAGATCACGAGAGTCGGGTCGGGGGAAAGATTTAGACGGGCGACCCTTTCGGAACCAAGAATAACAACATGAATGAGACTCGGTCATTTCATGTCAAAAATAGCATCAAAGCTTTTCGTGAAAAGTTTGCCATTAAATCGAATGGAACAGAATAATCGTCTGGATTGAGGATACAATCTATGGGTATGACGTTAGCGTTCTCCTTCTCACTGGTTAGCCATCTTGATGGTACACATTTTCGATTACTAACGAAGGATTGAGTTTAGAAAGATGTTTGAATGGATAGTTAACAGGTTTCTCTTTTAGCATTAGAATCAAAAAGAATTGCAGGCATAAGAGTTGTCAAAGAGGAATATACTTGCGGCGACAGTGGGATAAGCGGTTGTCTCCTCTTGTCCTATTGCTAGAACTCTTCCTGTGTTGCCAGTTGTTGCTGCCTTGGGGCGGTTCCTCTTGAAGTGTCCAACTTCACCACAATTATAACAGGCCTAACCGACACCCGCTCCGGAAGATTGATTTGTTGATTTGGCTGGTTTTCTGCAGGTTCAAGCAAGGTGGCCCTTCTTTCCACAGTTGTCGCAGATTCTTTCGTGACATGGACCAGGAGTACGGTGATGGTAGCTGCACTTTGTGCACCAAGGAAGGGTACCAGTGTATCCACTGGTAGGAGTCTGAGCCGTGGATCCTATAGCAGAAACAGCAACAGGGGCAGTAGCAGCATGGACTGCTACCGTTTGTTGTTTCTTAGAGGATCCTTGCATACTTTGGGCCTTCCGCTTGTTCCAGATTTTCTTTTTACTTCCTCCTCCACTTGTGACTGGCTCAGGAGTGGTAGCCTCCTCATCAGGGTTGTCTTCGTGATCGATCAGAGTTTGTGCAAGACATTTAGCACTGTCATATGTGTCCGGCCTCACAACTAAGACGTTTCCTATTGTTGGCCAGGTCAGCCCCCAGATGAACCTCTCAATCTTTTTACTCTCTGGGGTAACCATTCCCACACAGAGTAATGCCAGGTCATCGAATCTTGAAGTGTAAGCGGCGATATCGGAACCTTTCATCTTCAGGTTCCAGAGTTCATGCTCTAGCTTCTGAATTTCACCTTGAGGGAAATTGTCACACCCCAAAACCGGAACGGCGGAAACGTTCTAGGGTGGATGACGTCATGTCAAGTATCACAACATATGTAGTAGAGTAAATCAAAGTACAACAACCATTGCATTAATAGTAATAGTTTTACATGGTCTACATTTCAATACATCATAGTAATACAAGCAATAATATAAGTGCATCTTGGTACTAAGCTATCTTCATCAAAAGCTCCTGAGATATACCTGTCTAATGCTTACTAGAGAATACAAGTTATTTAAAAAGCGAGTATCAGCATCTTTTACAAATGCTGGTGAGTTCATAAGCATTTAGTGACATTTTATACAAATAAATATATATATAAGTGGTAGTTTTCAAGTATACAGTGAAATAGAGTCCTTTCCAGAAAATACTATATTTTCTATTTAAAAGCAGTCTTCTACCAAGACTGGTCAGAGTTATGTGATAAAAAGTAGTTTTCCCTTAAACACTTTCATTATCAAAATACGGGATTTGCCTTTTTAGAAAGTCGGAGAATATAAGGAAAATAACATATGCCTCAGCAGTGAGGACTACTGACTAAGGCAAAAAGAATCATAGACTCCAGGGGAGTATCGAATGAACGGTACGCCTAGCTCAGTCTAACAAAAGGAGGCACAGACCCCAGACAGTATCAAATGAAAGATACAGCTAGTAAGGTCTAAAACAGAGAATACAGACCCCAGACAATATCAAATGGAAGATACAGCTAGTAAGGTCTAAACAGAGAATACAGACCGCAGGCAGTATCAAATGAAAGATACAGCTAGCAAGGTCTAAAAACAGAGAATACAGACCGTAGGTAGTATAAAATGAAATATACAGCTAGCAAGGTCTAAAAACAGAGAATACAGACCCCAGGCAGTATCAAATGAAAGATACAGCTAGCAAGGTCTAAAAACAGAGAATACAGACCCCATGCAGTATCAAATGAAAGATACAGCTAGCAAGGTCTAAAAACAGTGTGACTCTGAGAGTGGGTTTCCAGCATACAGTGTAAATTGCTGGTGAAATATCGTTACCTTAAGGCCATGAATTATAAGTTAACCTGGGATACTCGTAACCATACTAACCGACACTAGAGTACCTGACGCCCTACAAGCGTCTATAAAATGTGACATTTGTCACCCCTTGGCTTGGTAGGTCGTGGATTGTAGCTAGCAGACAGGGTACGGGGGTGTCAATCCCGTATAGATCTATACACACAATGTCCGCTCTCCCTACAGGAGACTCTGGTTACCAACTAGACGACGGAGAAGGCCGTGTCCCGAAGATGCATCCCAAATAGTGGGTAGTGTGTTTCCAATATAATTGTTGAACTAGAGGTAGAGACTCATAATTGAACTGACTAGAGTAAACCTATATGTCTATACTCGTATACATAATATATAACTAATGAATCAAACGACCTTCGGACGGCCATCCGATCCCACCAGACCACATCTCAACGAAGAAAAGGAAATAGGGTGGACGAGCCTTCCTAAGTCTTTGAATCATTATTTATATGCATCTATACAAGCATAGGCATACGTCTAACTACGTGTGAGTGTTTAACAAGCAGGAGTGGTTCTTCAAGTAGAGGCGTCAATAAGTGAAGTAGAAGCAACTAACGAGTGAAGTAGGAGCGTCTAACAAGTATAAGCGTATTACGAGGTAGAAAGACAACAAGTGAAGTAGGAACGTATCGAGTATAAGTGAAGTAGAAGCGATATCAAGTATAAGTGAAGTAGAAGCGTATCACTAAGTAAGAGTGTAAACAAGTATAAGCGTTTAACTAAGTAGAAGTATCAACTAAGTAAAAGGATAACAAGGCAGTGGTATATAACGAGTGGGGTATCAAAACATGGAAGAAAAACTTTATTCTTGAGAAAATCACGACAGGGTATTCTTTTGTAAAATAAGTTTTAAAACATTTGGAAATTCTTTGGAAACCTTTCATAAACCAATTTAAAATGAACTTTGGTAAAACAACATAAGTAAGAGTTTTGAACAAGTGAAAACATTTTAGAAAACCATTTATAGTATCCTACTCGGTAAAACAGTTTATAGTGTGGTAAATCCTTGTGCATGCGGGTTATCAATCACATGTGATTGATATGATAACTAGCATGTTTAACTCGTATCCCCCCCCCCCCTATAAAAGATGTAAAAACATTTAAAAGGTTCATTCAGGGGTATGAACTCACCTGGTGTAAGTGGATCCGACGAAGGTGTCGGTTGGGTACTCGGTGTCAAGTAAAGACTTGGACACACTTAGTGACCTATTTAACATATTATAACATATGTTCACATACAATTAGTACATTTAATACTAATTAAACAAGTATACGCACTCTAAGGAGCGGAAAACACTTTGGTTAAGTGTTTGGGGTGTCCTGGGTAACATTTAAGGGCTTGAATGACTTAGGAATGGAGTTTACTCTCCAAGAGTAAACTCTATACATAGTGTTTACGGCCCTGGGACAACTCCCTATGAGTTTACGACCGTAAACTCATGGTGAGGGGTTTCTAGGATGTTTAAAGGCTTACCTTGATCGTGGAATTTTGCTAAGTCCAAATCCAAAAGGTATGAATGGGTTTAAGTAGTTTAAAGGGACCAAATGGGAGTTTACGGCCCATGAACCACCCCTATGGGAGTTCATGGCCGTGAACTCCTATCCTCTTGATTTTATGGAAGTTTAAGCCCTTGATTTAATCCTAATGATTTATAATGAAGTATAAGGCCATTTGGGGAGGTTTAAACCAACATTTGGCATGGTTTGGGGGTGTTTACGGCCTAAGCATGTGCTTGGGCCGTAAACTCCTTTTTACCCCTCATATCATGTTGTTTTAATGTCCAAAAATCGGATTGGAATTTCCCTAAATCATATCTTAAGTCCAAATATGCATTGGAAGGCTTTTTGGGGGCATTTTTGCAAGGATAAGGGGTGTTTACGGCCTAAGCATGTGCTTGGGCCGTAAAATCTCTTTTATACCCTAAAAATTTGTGTTCTGATGTTTAAACACTCCTAGATAAATTCCCTAACTAGTATCCAAGCTCACATAAGGAAGAATCGGGACTTTTGGCCATTTTTGGGGTGTTTACGGCCTAAGGAGGCTCTTAGGCCGTAAACTCCTTTTTCATGTCCCAATCACGTTATTTTTGAGCTATAAAGACAATAATGCATGTTTAGAACAAGTTAGGGTTGAAGATCTTACGTTTTGGAGGCGAAAATTCACGGATTTGAGGCTAAAACGAGCTTTATGAGAGAGAGTATAGATAGAGAGTGCAAAGGGGTGGAATGAAGTCCATTCCCCCTTATATATGGGTTAGAGTTGGAGCTCAGTGGGAATCTACCCGATACTGCCGTTAAACGGGGCTTTTGGTCGCGCTCGATTTAGTGGTCGTAATAAAATTTTACTTTTTCCAAAATTGATATGGAAATGTAAAGTAGTTGTTTTATTTATTTTATTACGACTTTAACGACCTAAAAATATATATAAATAAAACATTTATTTATTAGGCGACCTCTAATTAACGTAACTTTTATAAAATGGACTATTCCGTTAACGGTAACGGGGTAATGTAACGAAATAAACTTGGGTTGTCACAGCAATACTCTGCGCGCAGAAGTTCCTTCATAACTTCCCAACCCATAGCATTGGCTACAGGTAGAGTTAGGGATTTGAATCGGCCGTTCCACCAAGTCAGAGCTTTATCGGTGAGAGTGCAGGCGGCAAATTTTACTTTGTCGGATTCTAAACAAGCACAGATCTCGAAGATAGATTCAATTTTCTCTAACCACCTAGTTAGAGCAATGGCACATCCTGTGCCATCAAAGAACGTAGGTTTTGCACTCATAAAGTCCTTATAGGAACACTCCTTCCGGTGTCCCTGGTTACCTTCCTGGTTTTGGGGCTGGGGACCACCTCCTGAACTACCAGGGTTCATTTGTGACATGGTGGCTCTCACTGCGGCAGTAATGGCTGCCTGAAGTGTTACCAAATCGATTTGAGGAGGAGGTGGTGGTGGAGGGTTGTTGGTCTTTGAGCTGGGTCTCTTTCTTGGAGGCATCTTGATCTAAAAAGATCAGGAAAGAGAGGGTGATAAGTCCTCGGAATTGAATTAAGAGATATGATACAAGGGATATCTCATTACGATAGATATATAATTCTATTAAGCGATAAAGCAGGAATGAATTATCAAAACAGATAAATTATCGTTAAAGGAATGATTGAGGAGCAACGCTGGGCTAAGGATCTCTATAACGGATTTGGCTCGTAAAATACTCTCATAGTATTTTATGATTCGCTGCAACGACGGCTCGTTGTTTGGGCAATGGGTAAGTTTTAGGCATGCCGCATAGCACAGTTACTCCCAAGCACATGTTGGCCGTGTCTCGAATGAATATAGTTGGACAGGCTATATTGATCCTAGACACGACTACATAACTGCCCAGGTTTAACCGCAGCGTACAACACCCATTTACTTATGTTTTGTTCTACTTGTAGTTATGGATTTCGACGGTTAGGTATACTTGTATACTTTTGAAAATACTTATACTTTAAGGTATACTTTTAGTTCAGAGCACTTAGGCCCTTTAGTGTTTATAGTCTTATACCATGTAAGGTTTGTTATACTCAGTTCACTATAAACAAGGGCTCTGATACCAATATGTCACACCCCGAAAACCGAAGGCGGAAACATTTTCGGGGTTCCACGTTGAGTATCAAATCCAATGCACATAGTAAGCAAAGTAAACAACCATTACACTACATATATAAAAGGTTACATTTGTTCAAAAGTAAAGTTGTACAAGTGTGATAAATAGTATATATGAACAAAAGTAAGACGTGTCTTCTACGCACTCCGTCTTCGCCAAAAGGGATCATCGGGTACCTGTCTAATGTGGACTTGAGAATACAAGCAGTTTGAAACTCAGCATAAAGCTGGTGAGTTCATAAGATGTTTGTTTTCTAAAAAATGTACCAGTTTCCTTTAGTTTTCTAAAAATGTTGGTTATCCAAGAAAATCTCATATTTTCTTATGCAAAACAGTTTAGTTATCATTTGTTACCAATTCGATTACGTGTTGTATGTTACCCCAGGAAAATCCCATATTTTCCTAATAGTTTAGTTATCCATTAGTTTCTTAATTCGTTTACGAGTTGTTATGTTATCCCAGGAAAATCCCATATTTTCCTAATAGTTTAGTTATCCATTAGTTTCTTAATTCGTTTACGAGTTGTTATGTTATCCCAGGAAAATCCCACACTTTCCTAATATTTTAGTTATCCATTAGTTTCTTAATTCGTTTACGAGTTGCTATGTTATCCCAGGAAAATCCCATATTTTCCTAAGTGTAAGTTTGGCTGAATATCACAGTGTATAGTTTAATACATAAAACTATATATTGAAAAGCATGGGATTACTATCCCGAACTAGATATAAGACAGTTTGATATACATGAAACTATAGATAGATATAGAATGAAAACCATGGGACTATCATCCCGAACTAGATATATATTGAAAATCATGGGACAATCTTCCCGTACTAGATATAGATTGAAAATCATGGGATTATCACCCCGTACTAGATATAGATTGAAAATCATGGTATTATCATCCCGCACTAGATACAAAATCTATAGACTGAAAACCATTGGGACTATCATCCCGTACTAGATGTAGGAACTATAGATAGAAAATAGATATAAAATCAAATCAAAAACCGAAACGGTGAATAAACTTATATTAATACGTATTGTGAGCCGGGTAACCATGCTGATATGACAACGAGACCTCCTTGACGCTTGTCAGACGTCGGACGATATCCATAATTTGTCACCCCAGTCGTGCCCGCCTAACTGTAGCTAGCAGTTAACGTGTGGGATTGTTAGTCCCAAATAGATCTATTCACAAATTCCACACTCTCCCTCCAGGAGACTCTGGTTACACTTCCGGGGAGGATTTACTGATAACCCAAAGGGTAATGACGAAACTGACAAGCTAGTACTAAATTATTCACGGTGTTCTCAGACGATATCAAACATACTAAACGTTATGAAACATAATACAGTGAATATAGTTATATATGATGAAATTATCTGGCAATATATTCTAAATTAAACAGAGATAAACTGAATCAGACATAGTTTATCTAATAACTTTACATATATCAATACGAGTGAAACAAGAGCTAAGGATCCTAAATTATTCCCATAATAATTTGATTGGTTTGATTGTTTCCTTTACTGAAATTCATATAGATATAATTGATAAAACATCCCTTATGCTCAGCATAATACATAAGGGGTAAAGATATTTATAAGTTTGCCAGATATTTATTGAAATACATCAATTTAAGGTTTTGAAAACATTTCTCTTTTTCTTGTATTCCCCCCCATGAAAACATTGAAAAAACATTGAAAAAGGGTTGGGGTATGAACTCACCGGACAAGGAACGTGTCTGCTTGGATCCTAAACGTCAGTTCTGGGTTTGCAAACGCACAAGGTTCCTATGGATTATGAAAAGATACACATTTGTATCTAATTAGGACTTGAATCATTTATTAGTTTGGGACAAACACTTCTAGTTGCGGAAAAACTCCATTACAAGTGTTTGGAAGGACCCGGGTGGCATTTAAGGACACATAAAGCTTGGATATGGAGTTTACTCTTCAAGAGTAAAATCACACAAGAGTTTTCGGCCCTAATGTACCATTCCCCATGAGTTTACGGTCGTAAACTCATGGTGGGGTGTTTTATGATGCTAAATGGCCTTATATCACTTGGGAAAATTAGCTAGGATCAAATCTAGGGCCTTGGAATGGATTACTCTCACTTATGGACCATTTATTGGAGTTTACAGCAGTAAACATGGAGTTTATGGTCGTAAACTCCCCCACACACATTTCTTTGATGTTTTGTTCGTCATAGGCCTTTACAAGAGTTTTCTAGCTAATTCAAAAAAACCATGGAATGAGTTTAAGGCACTTTTTGACCATGTTTTAGGAGTTTACGGCCCAAGACTCCATCTTATGGCCGTGAACTCCTTAGGGGGTTGTTCTAACATGTTTTAAGATCCTTAACTTGATTGTGGTTACTTCTAGAATTTATCCCAATGCTTATGGTGTGTTTAAGTGGCATCTTAACACATTAGAAGGAGTTTACTCCCCATGGAGATGAGTTTACGGCCCAAGCATGTTCTTGGGCAGTAAACTCATGTTTACTCCTCTAAATTGATGTTCAAGGTGTTCCAAGTCAAATTCCATAATTCTATAAGCCATATCTAAGCCTCAATGGTGTTTTGGAAGGGTTTTAAGGCATAAAAGACCCCTTTTATGTGTGTTTACGGCCCAAGCATGTTCCGGGGCCGTAAGCACATAAACATGGTCCTAAATCATAGATAAATCACGAATTTGAAGGCCAAAGATGATATACAAGGAGTTAGGGCAGATACCTTGATGATTTGAATCTTGAATTTTGTGATTTTGGACCCTTAAACTTGATTTGAGGAAAGAGGTTAGAGAGAGAGTAGTGAGAGAGGGTAAAAGCTTCAAATGGAAGCTTAATCATCTTTAAATAGGGTCTAAGATTTGGACACGGTGGAATTCTACCCGATACCGGCATTAAACGGGGCTTTTGGTCACACCCGATGAAGTTATCGTAATCTGGCGGGATTGAATTTAGAAATTTTCATATTAATGATTTTGGGCCATTTTCATGAGTTTCTAAGGGGTTTGAACACTCATGAGATTATAATAAACATATAAGTTTAAATAACTTAGCCTATGTTGAGTCATGTTTTGTTATGTATTGCGTCGATTGGGCTCGCTAGTTAGTCCAGTTTTGTAACTCTAGTTTGGGCCTGTCCAACCGTGAGCTTGATAGGGTTTATTATAAATATAGGTGCTTGCATGCATCTTAGGTTAACGAATGAAACGATAGTTATGATAGATCAGAGTATTATTCAATAGTTTCATTATCTTTCTTGTAACCCTAAATCCTCTACAGCGGAAGTTCTTAGTCGAGCTCTGCTGAGGATTGTTTGAATCAATCATTCGACATATTGTGATTCAACTTTTTCTTGTTTATTGTTTATGTTCTTCATATTACCTATTACAAAGATATAATCGATCTTCAAGTTTATTTTTAACTTATCAATTGGTATCAGAGCAGGAGGCTGTGTAATTCATACACATCTTTTCTGTGAAAAAGGTTGCGATTAGGGTTATTACGCATTAACTAATATTTATTGAGCCGTCATCCCATAATTGACGTAACTCAACATTTATTTGTGTTGCCCTAATTTAATACATTACAAGTCTGATCTTTTAAACAGGTTATTCGATCAAGCATGGACGAGTCACAATCCAATCCCATTAACATCTCAAACAGTATTGGATCAACGACAAAGATTCCCATCCTTTATACCCAGGATTACGAAGTCTGGGCGCATCACTTTGAAGATTATGTCATTGGATCTGAGGACAATGGTTATCTCATCTGTGAAGAAATCGTTTCTGGACCATTCGCTCATTCAGCAACTTCAAGAATTATTAAAACTCATAAGGAATACAATGATCTTTTGAAAGATGTTAAAGATATTGCTCAAGACGAAAAAGATAAATTTCAGTGCAATATTAAAGCATTGAGATTAATCAGATTCGCTCTTCAATCTGACACTTTCAGGCTGGTGAGTTCATGCACAACTGCCAAAGAAATATGGGACAGGCTGCGAGAGTTGTATTCTACGGACGAAGATGTTGAGCATTCCATTCAATCCTTGCTTTTGTCCAAATTTGGTGAATTCAAGTAGAGACCTGAAGAAACTGTGACTCAGACGTTCGATCGCTTCAATCATCTTCTTAGTAAGATGATTAAACATGATATTGAAAGGAAGTTGATTGAACAAAAGGTTACATTTTTAAACGGTCTCAGATCTGAGTGGAGAGCGGTTGTGTCCACAGTTAAAGCTCATGAGCAATTCAAATCTTACTCTTTGGCGAAACTGGTAGGGATTTTGAAATCTCAAGAAAAGATCGTGCTACAGGAGAAAAATGTGGTTTCAAGCTTGGGTTCGTTGGCCCTTCTGTCCAAAAGCAAAGCAGTGATGGAAGATGAAGACCTCAACCTAGAAGATTATGACCTTACCTCTGAAGACTACGCAATGATGGTCTCAAACCCAAAGAGGTTCATTAAGAAAAGGTTCCCCACCAATAAGACTAGAAATTGGCAGGGAAGTTATAGTTCTGAAAAGGTCAGGGAAGAACCGAAGGCAGAAGAACCAAAGAAGGAACCGAAAGCTGAAGGATATTCGGGAGTGAGCTGCTATTATTGTGGAGGAAAGAACCACTATGCCAATGATTGTGTTCTTAAGAAAATGGCTGAAAAGGATGAGGAGAAAGATGAAGAAGCAGTGTTGTTGAAAAAGCTGGAAGAGATCAAGAGAAAGAAATCTACTGCTAACCCTTCTATGAATGCTTTAATTGTGCAGGGTTCGGTAGCGAATGATGAGTTCGGTGGCGTGGAGGTCTGGTCAACCGATTCTGAGGATGATGAAGTAAGGAAGCCTTCTCATGGAAAGGCTTATGTGGCGAAAGATGAGAGTAGCGGTGAAAAATGCTTGATGGTGTCTGATGTATCTCAGATGAGGGGATACAACACAGATGGTGGGAATGAAGACACAAAGGAGCGAGAGGACTTATGCTTCACAGCAAAACCGCTCAGCGTGCAGTTCAACGAACTTGATGAATTAATCAAGAAGGTACAATCCGTTTTTATTGCATTCAAAGTCCCACAAAGTTCATATGAAAAAGAATTAAAAAATGTTAATTCAAGAATCTCTCATCTAGACAGCAGTTTAACTCAAACACGTGTCACCAATTCTAACCTAATTGACCAAATAAGCAGGGTGTCTTCAAAAAGTGAGAACGGAGGATGTGGATCGAACTGAAGGAGTCGGAGTTAATCAAAACCAAGGATGAAAACATTTATTTGCAAAGAGACAATTTAAAACTTTTAAAACGGCGAAATGTCTTTTGTTTAATTGTTAAGCGTCTTTATACTAATATCACTCAGCTTCATTTGGACTGTGAAATAGGGCAGAAAATTCATCGCATGATCTTGCCCTTCCTTGAGTTTAAGGAGGATGAAATTGACGCTGAAGCATATAACTGTGAAAGTGTTGTTTTGTCTGAGGATGTTAATCCGACATATATGTATGGTCTAGACAAAATCGAATCTTTCATAAAGTCCAAAGACCACAAGGACATGCTGAAAAACCTTTTGGATGAAAATGATAAACTGAAAATGAGGACCGAAACTATACAAAAATTTGACTCATTGAATGCCAACTTGAGCTCAGAAAATAAAATTGATGTTGAAAATGCATCTGAGCTTAATGAGGACGACAATATGAGTGAAATTTCTGTAGAGGACACAGTTGATTGTTCTGAATTTGTCAAGAGCGAACCCAAAAACCACAAGAATCTCATTTCAGAAAATTCAGTGGAGTTTGCTCGTTTGTCCCAACAAAAGTCCCCGATCCTTGCAGAAAAGGCAGTAGTATATCAAAAGGTTAGAACCACTCCAAATCATGTGTATAAGGTCACAGGTGTAACCGAAAATCAGACAGCTGAACTCATAGCCATTGTAAACGAAGATAATGCTGATGGCTGCGATGAGTTCTTCTGGTCAGCTCCTATCGACAATGCTGACGAAACGGTTGGTCTGTCAGAAAGGACATCATGGAAAACCAAAGGCAGATATGTGCCTGAACCTTTGAACAAGCTAGATAGCTTCGACGTGCCAAGTACTAGTGGTACAAAAGATGTTCCTGAAGAAAAAGGAATCCCTGCAAAAGAAGTCACTCCTTTGAACGAAACATCATCAGTTTGGAGTGAACCAGCTGACGGAAACCGAAAACCAAAAGCGAATATTCATCATCAGCCGAAGTAGGTGAGAAATCAAAAACAACAAAGAAATCAGATGTCACACCCCCAAACCTGAACGGCGGAAACGTTCGGGGGCGGATGACTTCATGTGGTAACGTAACAAATGAATACATAGTAAAGAAAGAAATACAACCATCATATATATAATTGAAAGTTTACATTTGTCAAAAGTTACATGTTCAAAACCAATTACAATATGATGTCAAAATACGAGATTAAACTGGCGCCGCAGCATCCTTTCATCAAAAGCATAATGAATACCTGAAATTACTGATTTCCTGGGACATACAAGTAATTTTGAAAGAGTAGATTAGCATTTAAGCTGGTGAGTTTCATAAGTATTTAAGTGACAATGTTTGTATGAAATGAAATGTTTTGTCTTTGTTTGTTTGTGTTTAGAAAATCCTATATTTTCTACTAGTATAAAATTAGCCTTCACTCAAGACCAATGTTTGTTTCTAAAAATGTATGTAAGTGTAAAATAACCAATGTGTTTGAAAACCTTGTAAATCAATGCATTTTTAGTACCCTATGTGAGTTTTATAACCATACTATTGACTCGGAATTCCTATACACAACGTGCTTCCGGCGTTGGAATGTTATGACGTTTGTCACCCCAAACGGTGGACTGCAGCTAACAGTCAGGGCGCGGGTTGTCAAGCCCGTATAGATCTATACACAAACACCATGCTCCCCCTCCAAGGGATTCTGGTATATAATACAGGACTTGAAATGTGTACTCGAACGTACATGAAGTTAGTGTCTCACAAAACCGTGGTATAAAAACAGATCTACTTGTTAAAATGTTACGTTTGTTCTTGTATACAAAAGTGACTTCTTGAAATTCATGTTTCTAGTACATAAGAGTTAGAAATTTGTTCGTAAAACTATACCTATTATAGTTTTCTAAAAGTGTGTCTCGTTTGTTTAGAAATACCTAGAAAAGGAATCATTTGTTATGAAAGCATAGATTTTTGGTGTAGAGTCTTAGATAGAAAAGTATACATATAATCTAAGAAAAGTTTAGTTTAGGCATGCATTACAACAATTTATATTTCAAAAGATAGAATGCTATTTTAACATATGTTATATATATGAAAGTTCCTTATAAGGTTTGTAAATCGCATGTGATTTGGATATATAAAAGCATATAAAAGAGTTCTTTATGTAACACACGATAATACTCGTGTGTTTTACTTGTAATCCCCCCCTTGAAAGCATATAAAAGAATTTATAGAACATTTAAAAGGTAAATTAAGGGGTATGAACTCACTTGAAAGTCTGAAGATAGCAAGATGGAAAACCGGGCAGAGTTTCGTCTCGGGAAACGGATTTTTCTCGGGATTCTCGGGAAACTCGGGAGTAAATCGGGACTTGAGCAAAAAGACCAGAGCTTCGGGTTTGGACGGGCACGGAAAACGAGGCAATATCGTGAAAGAAAGGAGAGAAATGAGCATTCTTCTCGGAAGCCCTCGCATGCTATTTATTGGAGGGTCTGAGAAGCCTCGTACGCGGGGCGTACGCTCGTACGCAGCGCGTACGCGTACGTCATGCATGACCGAAGCCTCGACTGCCTCGGCTTCGGATGGGACGGATCAGTCTAGCGGGTCGGATGGGACGGCGGGTCGGACGGGTCGGTCAGACGGGCGGGTCGGTAGCCTCGCATAGGGCGACGTGGACGATCCGAGGCCAAGTCCCTCGGGTATGCAGGGCGTACAGGGGTACGCAATGCGTACCTCGGATGAGGACGCTGACTCCACTTCGGATAATGCTTGAATTTTGAATTAAATAAATATATAATTTATTTAATAAACTTCAAAAATTCATATCTTCTTCATACGAACTCCGTTTTCGATGGTCTTTATATCCACGCGTAGGTGAGACTACGCTCTACAAGTTTCGTTTAGACTCCGTTGGCAAATTCCAAAATTATTTTTATTATTTATTTTATAACTCATCGTGTTTAAGGAATTTCTTCAAAAATTCATAACTTCTTTATCTGACGTCGGTTTTTGCCAGACTTTTTACCGCTGAAATACCATTGTCGAGACCTTCGATTCTCGTTTAGGTCATTCCGGCCAAAAGTCACTCGATCTCCGATTCGAGTTTTTAGCTGTCTGTTGCTAAGCTGAACTTGGAAAAATCATAACTTCAATATACGAAGTCGGATTTGGGCGTTCTTTTTACGTACGATCATGGTTTAAAGACATTTAAATATTGAAGGAATTTAAATAGAACTATTTGGACATTTTATTATGAAAGTTAATTTTATTAACTCAAAAGTGGTTACAATACTTGACCTTTTAGGTCATTACAAAGAGTTGAAATATCGGGTTGTCACATCATCCCCCCGTTAGAGAGAATTTCGTCCCGAAATTTAAAGTAGTAAAGATACTAGTGAACATGAAAGAGATGAGGGTACTTTTGTTTCATCTGATCTTCGCGTTCCCATGTGAATTCAGGTCCCCGCTTGGCGTTCCAGCGAACCTTCACGATGGGTATGCGACTTTGTTTTGTTTGTTTGACCTCTCGGTCCATGATTTCTACTGGTTCTTCCACAAAGTTGAGGCTCTCGTTGATCTCGATCTCGTCGAGTGGAATAACAAGAGTCTCGTCGGACAGACACTTTTTCAAGTTTGAGATGTGGAAGGTTGGATGGATGTTACTAAGTTCGCGCGGTAGGTTAAGCTTGTAAGCCACAGGGCCGATTCTAGCAAGAATCTCGAAAAGCCCTATATATCTTGGATTTAGTTTCCCACGCTTTCCAAAGCGTATTAAACCCTTCCACGGTGAGACCTTTAATAAGACGTGGTCTCCTACCTGGGTGGTTTGTATTGTTCTCTCACTTTGTCCGTCTGTTTGTGGGTGGTAGGCTGTACTCATGTGTAGCCTAGTTCCCAGGGAACTTTGTAGTGACTGCCAGAATCTTGAAGTGAATCTACTATCTCTATCAGAGATAATGGATATCAGAACACCATGCAGTCGCACTACTTCCCTTAGGTAAGTTCTTGTAAGCTTCTCCATTTTGTCAGTCTCCTTGATGGGTAGGAAATGCGCGGATTTGGTCAATCTGTCGACAATGACCCATATGGTATCGAGTCCACTTGTCGTCTTGGATAACTTGGTTATGAAATCCATAGTAATCCACTCCCACTTCCATTCTGGTATCTCTGGTTGTTGTAGTAATCCTGACGGTTTCTGATACTCGACCTTAACCTTAGCGCAAGTAAGACATTTACCTACGAAGGTAGCAATTTCTGCTTTCATGTTAGGCCACCAGTACAGTTTCTTAAGATCCAGATACATTTTATCTGAACCCAGGTGAACGGAATACCTTGAGTTGTGAGCTTCGGTCATGACTACGTTTCTGAAACCACCATGTTTCGGGGTCCAGATTCGGTCCATGAGATAGTAGGCTCCGCCACCCTTGACTTCTAGATTCTTTTCCATTCCTCGCAGGGATTCACCCGCCACATTTTCAGGTTGCAAAGCTTCCATTTGTGCCTCCTTAATTTGTGTGGATAAGTGGGAATGGATGGTCATAGTCAGAGATTTGACCCTCCGACCAGTGTATTCCTTTCGATTGAGGGCGTCAGCTACTACGTTGGCCTTGCCAGGATGATAACGAATTTCGCATTCGTAGTCATTTAGTAACTCAACCCATCGTCGTTGTCGCATGTTGAGTTCCTTCTGATCGAAAATGTGTTGAAGGCTCTTGTGATCGGTGAAAATAGTACTCTTTGTTCCGTATAAGTAGTGTCTCCAGATCTTCAGAGCAAATACCACTGCTCTAAACTCGAGATCGTGTGTCGTATAGTTCACTTCGTGTGTCTTAAGCTGTCGGGAGGCATATGCGATAACCTTCCCTCTCTGCTTAAGAACACAACCAAGTCCTTGATTTGACGCATCGCAATACACTACGAAGTCTTCTATCCCTTCGGGGAGGGATAGTATCCGTGCGGTGCACAAGGCCTGCTTTAGTGTCTGGAATGCCTTATCTTGTTTCGCTTCCCAGGTAAAGGCCACGCCTTTCTAGGTTAATGTAGTAAGAGGTTTCGCAATGCTCGAAAAGTTCTTTATGAATCTGCGATAGTAGCCAGCTAGACCTAGAAATTGACGAATTTCTGTAGGTGTCTTTGGTGCCGACCAGTTCTCAATGGCCTTAATTTTGGAGGGGTCCACGTGTATACCTTTCTCGCTAACAACGTGGCCTAAAAATTCGACTCTTCGAATCCAAAATTCGCATTTAGAGAACTTCGCATAGAGTTTCTCCGTTCGCAGTGTTTCTAGGATTTTTCGTAGGTGCTGACTATGCTCTTCCTCACATCGGGAGTAGATAAGTATATCATCGATAAAGACGATAACGAACTGATCCAAGTAAGGGCGGCATACCCTATTCATTAGGTCCATAAATACTGCTGGTGCATTGGTTAATCCGAATGGCATCACTACAAATTCATAGTGTCCATAACGAGTTCGGAAAGCTGTCTTTGGAATGTCCCCCTCTAGAACTCGTAATTGGTGATATCCGGATCGTAGGTCTATCTTTGAGAAGTAGTTCGCTCCTTGAAGTTGATCGAATAGGTCGTCAATATGGGGTAGAGGATAACGGTTCTTGACAGTAAGTTTGTTCAGCTCTCTGTAGTCGATGCACATACGGAACAATCCGTCTTTCTTCTTTACAAACAAGATCGGTGCTCCCCAAGGTGAGAAACTTGATCTTATGAATCCTTTTTGAAGGAGTTCATTAAGTTGACTGGAAAGTTCCTGCATCTCTGCTGGTGTGAGACGGTAAGGCGACTTCGCTACTGGGGTAGCTCCTGGAACTAAGTCGATTCTGAACTCGACTTGGCGTTGCGGTGGTAATCCTGGTAGTTCTTCTGGAAAGATATCGGGAAAGTCGCGTACTACCGAGATGCTCTTGATGTCCTTCAGTTCTTGACTTGTATCAACGATGTGCGCTAGGAATGCTCGACAATCCTTCCGCAAGCACTTTTGAGCTTGGATGCACGAAATGATGCGAAGGTTTGTACTAGATTTGTCGCCGTAGATAACTAATGTTTCGTTGTTAGGGAGATTAAGATGGACTGCTTTCTCAAAGCACATGATGTCGGCGCGAAGAAGACTCAACCAATCCATGCCGACTATGACGTCGAAACTTTTAATTTGGACCGGCATGAGGTTGATTGGGAAAGAATGGCCGTCTAAAGTTAACGTACAGCCCATGTATATGCAGTTAGTGTTTTCGGTTTTTCCATTGGCCATCTCTACAGTGAATGATTTTTCTAACTTGCTAGGTTTGGATTTAAGTAAATGAATAAAGTTTTGACTCACGAAGCTTCTCTCCGCTCCACTATCGAATAATATGCATGCATATGAATTATCGAGAAGGAACGTACCAGCAACTATAGTTGGGTCAGCTACAACTTCGTCGTGGCCTATTGCCAAAACTCGTCCCACACCTCCGGTGCCTGCTGCCTTAGGACAGTTCCTCTTGTAGTGGCCCACCTCGCCACAACCGTAGCAAGTCTGTCCTACACCCACACCGGGAACTTGAGTGATCGGCTTTGCGAGGTCCTTGCAGAAACGGGCTGTGTGTCCCTTCCTGTTGCAGTTGGCGCACTGCATTTCCCGACAAGGTCCATGGTGGTGGTAATTGCATTTGGTGCACTTTGGGAGGTTACCTATATAAGGCTTTGTTGGGTAGGTATTTGTAGGAGCTGTAGTAGGTACAGTGGCAGCATTCACTGAAACCAGTTGTTTCTTTGCGGATTCTTGGGAAGACCCACCCTTCCCTTTATTCCACACTCTCTTCCTGCTATTGTTGTTGTTGTTGTTGTTGTTGTTGTTGTTGTTGTTGTTGCTGTTGTTGTTGTTGTTTCCTTTCTGTGGTTCTGGTGCAGAAGTGGTTGAGTTCTGATGACCTCCGTAGTCAATCAGAGATTGTGCCAGTTCCTTAGCACTTTCAAAGGTGTCAGGTTTGGAAGCTAACACGCTTGATCGTATTTGGGGCGTCAGTCCCCAGATGTACCTTTCTATTTTCTTGCTCTCGGGAGCAATCATATCTGGACAAAGGATTGCCAGCTCGCAGAATATGTTGGTATAAGTAGCGATGTCGGTACCAACCATTCCGAGAGTCCATAGTTCGTGTTCGAGCTTTTGAATCTCTCCCCGTGGGCAGTATTCTCTCATCATCATGGCTTTCAGGCTCTCCCAGCTTATGGAGTTTGCCACGATTAGGGTAAGTACTTTAACGTGGCCATTCCACCAAGTTAAAGCTTTATCAATAAGGGTGAAAGTTGCAAATTTGACCTTGCTGTGCTCGGGACAGGAGCAGATTTCAAAGACTGCCTCCGTCCTTTCAATCCACGGCCTCAGGGCCATCACACCACCAGTTCCATAAAACATTCGGGGCTTGGCATTAGTGAAGTCCTTATAGGTGTATTCTCGAGGTGGTCCATGACTCTCGCCATGGTTGGATAGGTGTGTGCCAGATCCCGAGCCATTAGTACTCGAGTTATTGATCTGTGACATGGCAGCTGCCACTGCTACGGTGACTGCTGCTTGGAATATAACAGCATCAAATTGAGGTGGTGGAGGTGGTGGTGGTACAGGTGCTTCCCCACCGTTGTTTCGCCTTGGGTTCCTACGCGGAGGCATCCTTCAACTATAGGTTGAAAAGACAAGGATAAGAATTTCATAGAATAGAAAATGTATGTGTCTCATGAACTAAATTGCTATAGTTCAACAACAGATGATAGTATGAGTCTTAAAATAGAAGAATGAAAGTTATTTGTAAGACTGAAGGTATGAAACAAGTATTTGGTTTCACAAAGACCCTTCAAGGTTTGAACGAAATACTTCACATTGTAATAATAGTGTCACTTATATTAATATAAAAGTTGTTACAACGATCATGAAAATTTGACCCCTATAAGGGTCTCCGATTACAAAGTTCGAGAAATTTAAAGACTTTTAGCCGAGGTCCTAAGCTATAACAAAATTTGAATCCTTGACAAGCACTACTTGCGTCGTAGGTTGCGCTTGGAGCTTGACTCCGCATCTGATTGCTTCGACTCCATTAGACGCCTATCAAAAGCGGCTTGTTGTTCCCTCAGTTCAGCGAGGGCTGCAATCATTTGCGCTTGAAATGCTTCGGTTTGGAGTTGAGCATTGTCTTGTATCTTGTCCAGCCTACAGATGTTAGAAGTGTGAACCTGTACTTCCACGTTGACATCCCGGAGTCGACTAGCTTGAACTCCAGACTGATAGGACTGATTGGCTAACTTACCCACCATTACCGGGAGTGCTCGATCAGCCGAACATCCGCCGCAGACATCATAGAAGTCCCGGAACATGCCATAGGGAGGGCGTAGGTTTTGCTGTTGGCTCCAATGGTGGAGGTGACTTCCCCAGACGGGAGTCGGTCCTTGAAAGTTCCTTACGAAGACAGGAGGTTGAATGGGTGGTGGATCAGTAACTTCCGGCTCTGAGTCGGTACCGGAGTCATCACCCACTTCTATGGGTTCCTCGTCCTCTTCGGGATCATCTTCGATCCATCCTCCGTTGCCTTGGTTGGGAACGTAGGGGTCGCCAGGGTGGTGAAATCCAGCCATTTGACTGTACGAGAAATAGGATTATAAGAATGGAATAAAGTTGAAACATGCAAAACATGTAAGTTAAACTAGTTTAGATAGCAAATACTCCTATAGTATTTCAATTCTTGTGTTTGATTCTAGTAATGGTTTGGTAAGTTTTGACTTGTTGCTTACTACGATCATTCCTCGATATACGTTGGTCCAATCTCGGGCAAATATAGTTGATCACGCTATATTTGTCCAAAATCTGATTACATATATCGAGTCTCAATCGTAGTGTCAACTTGTCTAAATACTTGTATAGTTGGATAACATGAAAATAATTTGTGGTATGCATGTAATTGTACTTAAATGAACTATCAATTTAAGTTGAACGCAATGTTGCTTAAGCGTAAAAAGAAAATTTGTTTTGTCAGAGAGTATTAGTCCCTTAAGCATTTATAGTTTGTATATATTATGTGGTTCGATATACTTAGTTCACTATAAACATTGCTCTGATACCAATCTGTCACACCCCCAAACCTGAACGGCGGAAACGTTCGGGGGCGGATGACTTCATGTGGTAACGTAACAAATGAATACATAGTAAAGAAAGCAATACAACCATCATATATATAATTGAAAGTTTACATTTGTCAAAAGTTACATGTTCAAAAACAATTACAATATGATGTCAAAATACGAGATTTAACTGGCGCCGCAGCATCCCTTCATCAAAAGCATAATGAATACCTGAAATTACTGATTTCCTGGGACATACAAGTAATTTTGAAAGAGTAGATCAGCATTTAAGCTGGTGAGTTTCATAAGTATTTAAGTGACAATGTTTGTATGAAATGAAATGTTTTGTCTTTGTTTGTTTGTGTTTAGAAAATCCTATATTTTTTACTAGTATAAAAGTAGCCTTCACTCAAGACCAATGTTTGTTTCTAAAAATGTATGTAAGTGTAAAATAACCAATGTGTTTGAAAACCTTGTAAATCAATGCATTTTTAATACCCCATGTGAGTTTTATAACCATACTATTAACTCGGAATGCCTATACACAACGTTCTTCCGGCGTTGGAATGTTATGACGTTTGTCACCCCAAACGGTGGACTGCAGCTAACAGTCAGGGCGCGGGTTGTCAAGCCCGTATAGATCTATACACAAACACCATGCTCCCCCTCCAAGGGATTCTGGTATATAATACAGGACTTGAAATGTGTACTCGAACGTACATGAAGTTAGTGTCTCACAAAACCGTGGTATAAAAACAGATCTACTTGTTAAAATGTTACGTTTGTTCTTGTATACAAAAGTGACTTCTTGAAATTCATGTTTCTAGTACATAAGAGTTAGAAATTTGTTCGTAAAACTATACCTATTATAGTTTTCTAAAAGTGTGTCTCGTTTGTTTAGAAATACCTAGAAAAGGAATCATTTGTTATGAAAGCATAGATTTTTGGTGTAGAGTCTAAGATAGAAAAGTATACATATAATCTAAGAAAAGTTTAGTTTAGGCATGCATTACAACAATTTATATTTCAAAAGATAGAATGCTATTTTAACATATGTTATATATATGAAAGTTCCTTATAAGGTTTGTAAATCGCATGTGATTTGGATATATAAAAGCATATAAAAGAGTTCTTTATGTAACACACGATAATACTCGTGTGTTTTACTTGTAATCGCCCCCTTGAAAGCATATAAAAGAATTTATAGAACATTTAAAAGGTAAATTAAGGGGTATCAACTCACTTGAAAGTTTGAAGATAGCGAGATGGAAAACCGGGCAGAGTTTCGTCTCGGGAAACGGATTTTTCTCGGGATTCTCGGGAATCTCGGGAGTAAAATCGACCCTCGGGACTTGAGCAAAAAGACCAGAGCTTCGGGTTTGAACGGGCACGGAAAACGAGGCAATATCGTGAAAGAAAGGAGAGAAATGAGCATTTTTCTCGGAAGCCCTCGCATGCTATTTATAGGAGGGTCTGAGAAGCCTCGTACGCAGGGCGTACGCTCATACGCGTACGTCATGCATGACCGAAGCCTCGACTGCCTCGGCTTCGGATGGGACGGATCAGTCTGGCGGGTCGGATGGGACGGCGGGTCGGACGGGTCGGTCGGACGGGCGGGTCGGACGGGTCGGTAGCCTCGCATAGGGCAACGTGGAGGATCCGAGGCAAAGTCCCTCGGGTACGCAGGGCGTACAGGGGTACGCAGCGCGTACCTCGGATGAGGACGCTGACTCCTCTTCGGATAATGCTTGAATTTTGAATTAAATAAATATATAATTTATTTAATAAACTTCAAAAATTCATATCTTCTTCATACGAACTCCGTTTTCGATGGTCTTTATATCCACGCGTAGGTGAGACTACGCTCTACAACTTTCGTTTAGACTCCGTTGGCAAATTCCGAAATTATTTTTATTATTTATTTTATAACTCATCGTGTTTAAGGAATTTCTTCAAAAATTCATAACTTCTTTATCTGACGTCGGTTTTTGCCAGACTTTTTACCGCTGAAATACCATTGTCGAGACCTTCGATTCTCGTTTAGGTCATTCCGGCCAAAAGTCACTCGATCTCCGATTCGAGTTTTTAGCTGTCTGTTGCTAAGCTGAACTTGGAAAAATCATAACTTCAATATACGAAGTCGGATTTGGGCGTTCTTTTTACGTACGATCATGGTTTAAAGACGTTTGAATATTGAAGGAATTTAAATAGAACTATTTGGACATTTTATTATGAAAGTTAATTTTATTAACTCAAAAGTGGTTACAATACTTGACCTTTTAGGTCATTACAAAGAGTTGAAATATCGGGTTGTCACATTAGAGATACAAGAAAAATCTCTCTGAAAGAAAACAGTTTTGGCAATCTCAAAATGCCTATTTCTCATATCATGACAGAAACTTAAAGTCAGAGAAAAGTATCGTTGGATCACAAGAGAACAATATCAACCGAAAGCAAAGGTTCGGTTCAGAGAACAACATCAACCGAAAGCAGAGGTTCGGTTCGGAGAGCAAAAGCGACCAAAATTCTAGGTTCGGTCCCACTAATGATCAAAAATAAAAGGGTCACCTAGAATCTCAAGTCAAGAAATCATCTCAGTCTAACGTCTCTCGTTCTTCTTCTTCTAATTCTTGTAATTCCTCTCACCCCCATTCTAAATTCTATTATGTTCGCTCTCAAAATCCTAAATCTTCAACAGATCTAAAAGGAAAATTGAAGGTTTCGTCAGTTAAACCAGTGTCCAAACCAGAAGCAACAAATCCCAATAAAATTAAGGTTTTCACCATCAAAAAGAAAGATGAAACAACGCTAATAAAAAGAACATATCTTGTTGACAACTCTCTTACTATTCCTGTTCCTGTGAAAGGCTCACGTGGACCCAAGAAACTTTGGGTTCCTAAATCTGCTAAATTTTTGCAGGTTATTAGTGACGAGCAGTTTGACGAAGAATGGTACATTGACAGTGGCTGCTCACGTCACATGACAGGAAGGAAGGAAGAACTGAGGGAGTTTAGGTCTCTTTCAAACGGTGGAAATGTCAAGTTTGGGAACAACTCCTTCGGCACCATAAAAGGCTATGGAATGATTACAAATGGTGATTTTACAATTAGGAAGGTTGCATACGTAGAAGGAATACAACATAACCTCATCAGTGTATCTCAGCTTGTTGGAGGTACCGGTGTCAAGGTTTCATTCGACGATGGGGGTTCAGAAATAATTGAGAAGAAGTCTAAAAGAGTTATTCTCAAGTCGGAGCACAAAGGTGAAATGTTTCCCCTGAACCTCAAACCCATCAAAGGGAATCTAGCTATCTGCCTGTTATCCAAAGCACAATCTGACAAAAGCTGGCTGTGGCACCGAAGGCTCTCTCATCTCAACTTTAAGGACATCAACAAACTTGTGACTGGAGGTCATGTTCGAGGTCTTCCATTGCTCAAGTACGATAAAGAACACTTATGTGCTGCATGTGAAATGAGGAAGCAGAATCGTCAAAGTCATCCATCAATTATAAACACCAAAGTTGTTGAACCACTAGAGTTACTTCATATTGATTTGTGTGGTCCATCATCTATCGAAAGCATCGGCGGTAGCAAGTACATTCTTGTTATTGTTGATGACTTTTCGCGTTTTACATGGGTGTTCTTTCTGAAGCTTAAATCTGAAGCGACTCACAAGCTAAAGATGTTCATCAAGCAGGTTGAAGTACAGCTGAAGAAAGTCGTTCACAACATCAGGAGCGACAATGGGCTGGAGTTCAAAAATAAAGAATTCGAACAATTCTTGGCAGAAAAAGGAATCAGTCACAACTTCTCAGCTCCATACACACCTCAACAAAACGGAATTGTCGAAAGACGAAACCGATCTTTGTGTGAAACGGCCCGAACCATGCTAAGTTTTGCTTCTTTACCTTTATATTTTTGGACTGATGCTATCTCTGTTGCTTGTTTTATATAGAATAGGTCATATGTTAATAAGCGATTCACTCTCACTCCTTATGAGATCATCAACAACAGGAAGCCAAATGTCAAATTCTTCCATGTGTTCGGTTCTCGGTGCTTCATCTTCAATTCTAAAGAACATCGCAACAAGTTTGATGTCAAAGCCGATGAAGGAATATTTCTGGGCTATTCTCTCACTTCTAAAGCATACAGGGTATTAAACAAGCGCTCAAGGAAAATAGAAGAAACTTATTACGTGACTTTTGATGATAGCTATGTCAAAAGGCTAAAAGCCAACGAAGACACAGCTGGAGAAATCTTTCCTCAAACAGGTCAAGTCACAGCCTCGATTGCAAACCTATTTGAGAAATTCGTCGAGTTATTTGATGAACCAGAGAAGGCAACTCTCTCAGAAGCGAGTGCAGCAGACAACAAACTAGATCATCTGAAGCAACTCATCGAAGATACTGCAAAGAGAATGAATGAAGGAGGATCTTGTTCTGACGACCCTCCACAGCATAATGCTTCAGTTGAGGGGGAGGGCACATCTTCGTCATCACAGGCGAGCTCACATGTTGAGGGGGAGAACAGTTCTCAAGCTGCTCCCGGACGCACTTCACCAACCGAAAGTGCCACACCAACCGAAAGTGCCTCACCAACCGAAAGTCCAGTGGTACCCGAAAGCTCGACACCAACCGAAACCTCTGTGGCTCCAGAAACTCAAGACACACCAGAAAGCTTATCTGTCGAGGGGGAGAATGAAGATATACTTGATGACGATGACAGTAAATCCGAACTAGAAGAGATGGTAAACGCTGAATTGGATCCATCCTATGATCCAAATTACCCTCCTCTTGTCGAATGGACCAGAGATCATCCTATCTCACAGGTTGTTGGTAATGTCTCTGAAAAGGTCCTGACCCGATCACAACTAAAGGCAAAACAAACTTCCTTATTTTCAAAAGTAGAATTTTGCATGTTTAACTCCTTCGTCTCAAAAGTTGAACCAAAGACAGTTAACACTGCTCTTGATCACTCCGATTGGGTTCAAGCTATGCAAGATGAACTAAATGAATTCGAAAGGAATAAAGTTTGGCGTCTCATTCCAACTCCTCAAGATGCCTCGGTTGTTGGTCTCAAATGGGTCTTCAGAAATAAGATGGACAAAAAAGGCAACATGATACGAAACAAAGCCCGTCTGGTAGTGAAAGGATACTGTCAGGAGGAAGGAATTGACTATGAAGAAACTTTCGCTCCTGTAGCTAGGCTGGAATCCGTTAGAATATTTGTTGCCTATGTTGCACACAAAAACTTTGAAGTCTACCAAATGGATGTCAAGTGTGCATTTCTAAATGGAGAACTTGAAGAAACAGTGTATGTGGAGCAACCTCCTGGATTCGTAAATGAAAGGTACCCTAATCATTGTTATATTTTGGACAAAGTCGTATATGGACTGAAACAAGCTCCGAGAGCCTGGTATGAAACGCTAACAAAGTTTTTAAAGATGTCCAAATTCAAACAAGGTTCGGTTGACCCAACCTTCTTTCGTAAGAAGGAAGGTAACCACCTTATGATTGTTCAAATTTACGTCGATGATATCATCTTTGGCTCAACGAATCCTAGCTTAACGACTGAATTCAGAAAGCTGATGGAGACTAAATTTGAAATGAGCTCAATGGGTCCAATTAACTTTTTCCTTGGTTTAAATATTAGACAGGGACCCGAAGGCATCTTTATTAATCAGGAAGCTTACACAAATACTCTCCTTGCAAAATTTGGCATGATGGGAGATTCAAAGGTTAAAGTTCCAATGGCGTTCGGCACCAAGCTTACTCCATCATTGGATAAGCCAGCAGTTGATATTACGCTGTATCGCCAGATGATCGGGTCACTGATGTATCTTACTGCTAGCAGGCCTGATATCATGTTCTCTGTTTGTAATTGTGCTAGATTTCAGGCGAATCCGCGTGAACCTCATATGCTTGTAGTAAAGAACATACTTCGTTATCTCAAACGAACTACCTCTTTAGGTCTATGGTATCCATCCAACTCAGGCTTCTTCGTTCAAGCCTACTCAGATGCAGACCTTGGAGGTTGTGGACTAGACAGGAAAAGTACCACGGGAGGCTGCCAATTCCTCTATGGGAAGTTGGTTAGCTGGCAATCAAAGAAACAAACCTGTGTGTCTTTATCTACAGCTGAAGCAGAATACATTGCAGCTGCCTCCTGTACTTCTCAAGTGATTTGGATCCAAAGTCAACTTCGGGACTATGGACTCAATATGAAAAAGATCCCACTATATTGTGACTCTGAAAGTGCAATTAGGATCTGTCATAACCCAGTGCAACACTCAAAGACTAAGCACATAGCACTGAGGTATCACTTCATCAAAGATCATGTGGAAGATGGGAACGTTGAAATTCATTTTGTTCGAACCACTGATCAACTGGCTGACATCTTCACCAAAGCTCTTCCTGAAGCGTCGTTCAACAAAATTCTACAAGGGCTAGGTATGATGGAATCAGAGTCAGTACCACAAATCACCTCTCAACCTCAAAAGTAAGAAGCGAAATAGACCGCACGTTCGGGTTCGGTTCTTGTACTCATGTGCCGAAATGAACCGAATGCTCGGGTTCGGTTGGATAATCTGCTTTTCGCTCATCGATCAAAGGTGATTTTCTTGGTTGTAAATTTCATGTACAATTGTTCCAAATTCATTTTTCTTATTGTCAAAAGTATTCCCTTTTTGAAAATCTATTTTCTTTGGTAACCGAAATAGACCGAACGTTCGGGTTCGGTTCCTCAATTTTTCTCACCCGAAATAGACCGAACGCTCGGGTTCGGTTCCAAAGTTTTTCAAAACCGAAATAGACCGAACGCTCGGGTTCGGTTTCTCAATTTCTCACAACCGAAATAGACCGAACGCTCGGGTTCGGTTCCAAAATTTTTTTTTAACTTTTTATTTTCTTTCTCAGTCTTATTTTTTTAATTTTTTTATTTTAATTTATTCTTTTTCACTATTATTTATCAAAAATTCCAATAATATTTTTTTCATATATAATTTCAAAAACTCCAAAAATATTTTGTTCTTTATTTCCTTTTTGGCTTTAATTTTATTTGTGTGTTCGTTTATGGGGAAATTGTTAAATTAGTTAAGTGTCCCTAGAAGCATGCTGTTGTATGTGTCCAAAGCCTCATTTGATTCTGAATAATAGCCTTAATGACTTGGTATACACAAACCTTGTCTTCCCAATTAGGCTATCACATTTATTCTAATCGTGAGCTACCTAACTCTCTTCTCACAAGAGATAAGAGTTTTCTGCTTAGTCCTATCTTTCACAGCAGAGGTACTTTTGATTTCTTACACCATCTACATTACATTTCTCCATCCCACTCGTTTCACAAAACGTAACCCTTGAGACTCTCAGAAATTACCACTGAGGTTTATGGTTACCCAATCACTGCGTTCATGATCTTTTTCGTGCCACTACGAGCTGAGTGAAACCCAAAATTCAATACCCAATCTGAATTGACGGTGAACAATTAATTTGCTCTAGTTTTCACTAATGAATTGACGGACATATCTTCATGAAATCTCAAAATTTTCTTTTGTGTGATTCCTATGAAATTGTTAAAAACCATAACATTTCTTCCCTTGGGATCCAGTTTTTAATTTTTGTTGAGATTTTATATTCCCAGCCAGTTTAAATTATTCCAACCTACTTGTTCAATAGACTACACCGGTCTTACAAGTACTTCATTCACTTTCTATCTTATATCAAGATTAGGTAAGTTGAATCGAAGCGAAAGCCACCCTTCTAAGCCTAATTAAAAGAAGCCTTTCAACACTTCTTCATAAGTGTTTGATCGTCATTCAACGGGAAACCACACCAACACTTTAAGGTCTCTCTTGACTTTGAAGGAAGAGATTCGTGCCCGGGATCATCTGTTTCGTGTCTTTATTGACATCACAATTTTTCCTAAAAAGTATTGTTTTATTTCTTTTCTTTTACACCCTAAGCACGAAAATCTTTGATTTTCCAAAATTCAGGTTCTAATAATTACAAGGCATTTTACTTGGATTGGCAGTCGATTAAAGGTTTTGGTTGATTTTAATCCCCATGGCGGTATTTTTCAAAAAGATGCCGTTACAATTTCAAGGGATAAGATGAAGACTTGCTGACTCAGGCGGGAGTCTAATCGATTTGATTTCAAACGGCGCAAAAGGGAACGCGTGCGAATTGGAACCGTCGCATCTCCAAATGGCGCAGAAGGGGTGCGTGTGAATCTGAAACGCTTCATATCCAAACGGCGCTTGATGGGAGGCGTGTTCTTAGGGGTCTGACACTCTCTCTCATGCGTGATCATCGGCAACCCCAACTGTCACGCATCAGTCAACTCCGAAAAACCCTTCTATTCTCAATCGAAGATTTGGGAAGATCTTTCTCTCTCCTAACCCCACACTATAAAAGGCAACATCCTCCACCGTTTACCTCTTTACTGCAATTAAAATTCCCAGAGTGCAAGAAATCCCTGAACCTTCACTGTTCATCATCTTCTTCACTTTCTTCAAGCAATGGTAGATTCATCCTCTGTTCACGCCACATCCTACATACTGCCTATTCGCCCACAACAATGCCTAATCATCGATTTAACCCCTCATGCTTACGATGCCTTCATGTTCCCCATAATCGAGTGTTTGAAATTTTCGCCGATTGCTCCTGCACTTACAAGGACTGAATCAGTTCCGATGGAGTTCTTGTCGCAAATCTTTGCGACTGCTCACTATGACAAAGCGGTTGACAGAATCTTCTTTGACGTTTTTCAGCACAAAGCGTCAATTTCCAAGCAACGATTTTGCTCCCTGTTAGGGTTTGAAGCTGACTCTACGAGGGTTAATCCTGAGACGATTCCACTGGGGCATTTGTTCAATATGTTTTACAACATGGGTTATACGGAGGTGCTTACTTCAGTTGCGAAATTCAAAAAGTCGTGCCTGCCTCCACAGTGGAACAGAATGTTCACTGTGTTATTCAAAGGGTTATCTGAAAGAAGCTCTGGATCTGACGGGGCCAGTCGGTTATTTCTGTCAATAATGTATGGTGTCTACAATGGCATCAACATGGATTATGGGTCTGTTTTGTGGCAACAACTCATCCAGAGTCTCTCCTCTACATCCAGGCATTCTGAAATTTCTTACGCCAGGTTCTGGACCTTGGTCACGAAATGGGTAATGGACAAGTACAACGTCCCGGTTTTTGCCGGTGCTCCAATGTCTTCGATTGGTACATTCCATACCACGAAGATTATTGTCTCGGACGCATCCAAATTTCCATTCAACGGTTCAATTCCAGAGTCTATGTATGGTGACGTTCCAGCTGATAGCCGGATTATCAGAACTTACAAAGAATTCAAGCGTTCTGGTCCGAGGGATCTTACACCGGAGATGTTGAAGTCTATTCACGACGCCGACAAGCCTGCTCCAAGAGGCAAGAAGGCTGATAAAGGGAAACAGGTGGCGAAAGGGGCTAAAGGTCCTTCTCCAAAGAAGAGGAAATCCACAAAGGCTGCTCAGTCTCCTCAGCAAAAGAGGCGAAAAACCTAACCCAGGAGAAAGCTGGTTATCGCTTCCTCATCAAGCGAGTCTGAGGGAGGGAGTTCGGATTCTGACGACTCTCCACGAGGCAACACTCCACCCAGATCTCCTACCCCTGAAATTCAAATCCCTCCTTCTCCAATTCCCTCTCCTCCTAAAACTATTCCTACTTCCATTCCCACCATAAACCCCTTTACACACATTCCAAACACTTCAATCCCAATGCCACCACCAATATTCAGCGAAGCAACCACAACATCCACTGCAAATGTTAGAGCCAACGTATCTGATACGGGGGTTCATACTGATGCAACCAAACCTACACCACCACCCGAAACCACAAACACAACCGAAACCCCAAAACCAACCGAACCTACCCCCACACCTACACCCGAAACAACCCAACCCGAACCTACCCATACTACTGTACCACCAACTTCTCCACCACCACCATCTCCCGGTCACGCCTCGGAGGGAGATGAAACATTCGTTGGCGGGGAAAATACGATGTTTGACTCGGTCTACTACAGTCCGTTTCAAGTACAGAGCAATGATGATGACGACGCTCCGGTTACAAAGAAACATCTCAAGGAGCTCCATGACAAGGTTGACTTGCTCATTGCCTCTTCTTCCACGTCTCAATCATCACTTTCTGAAGCTGCAGTTCAGAAGATTGTTGATGCTTTCTCAAAGGCTCAGCAAGATTCTCTCGCTTCTGCCACCTCCGCCATTGATGCCTCAACAAAAGCCTGTCAGGCTGCGACCGAAAAAGTCGATAAACTATTTTCTGATGCCTCTGCCCTGTTAAAGTCTTTACAGGAGAGTGCCAATGCCACTAAGACTACGTTGGAACCACTTGTTCAACAGTTGGCCACGTCTGTCTCCACTGAGTTGAAGTCCTTTGCTTCATTTTGTCGAATGCTCTCAGACGACAACTCAGCATTTTGTGCTACTATTGACGAGCGTCTCTCAAAGCTCCAAGAAGATTTGGCTGCTGAGAACTCGTTGATGGATGTTTTAGCAAAGAAGACCACTGCTCTGAAGGTCAAGAGTGTTCAACTCTCCCATTCTCAAAAGGAGATTGACTCTCTTCGGTCCGAACGGGAGGTCATAAAGACGTGTGTTTCGGATGTACACTCAGCCATCTCAAACATCCTCGAAGCACATGATCCTATCCTTAACCATTCTGTGAGGCGTACCCTTGCAGAGAAGCTCGCCCCCGCCCTTGACCTGTTAAGCAAAATCGAAGGGTTACCTGCTTTCGTGTCCAATCTGAAACAAGGGGGAGAGAAGGAGTCTGCATCCCAACCACCTCATTCCTCAAAGGCAACTCACACTACCGAACCTCCTCCTATAGGCCAAGCCTCCGGTTCGGGTGTGAAAGATAAAGGCAAGAAGATTGTTGAGGAAGAAGAGGAAGAAGACAAAGAAACCATTGCCGACTTGTTGAAACGCAGAAGTCGGCGCAATGAGGCTGATGATAGTGCTCGTGTAGCAAAAGAGGCTGAAGAAGCTGAACGAAAACAGAAGGAAGCCCACGACCTTCTTGAGAGTAGGAAAACTCTTTTTCCTGCTTGGACTCTCGAGAGGATGATAAAGGAAGCCATCGACACTCCAAGCATCTTGTGGCTGGAACCCGTAATTTCTTTTGATTGTTCCAATACTGTCGATTCTCAGTTTGACATGCCACTGACCCGAAAGGCGTTCATCTTTCACGCCTTCGCCAACGTTGCAGAGTTCCCCCATCCTTCTCCATAGGTTGATCGGGACTTGATCGATTTCTATCTGAAAGCTGCTCAACCCCAATATCAAACTTGGAGCGCTCAGAAGATTATCAACGTTCGGGTCTTGAAGCCGTATACTGAAGGGAACTTCATTAACATTTGGTTCAAGGTGCTTCGAGGATCTGCCAAAACCGAACATGCCATTTCTTTAGCAGATCTTCCGAACCTCAATCCCCATGATTGGATAATCTTGCACAACATCCTTCTCACCAACGAAGCTGAATAT
The DNA here is from genome assembly GCF_051521515.1 of Lactuca serriola. NCBI lineage: Eukaryota > Viridiplantae > Streptophyta > Magnoliopsida > Asterales > Asteraceae > Lactuca > Lactuca serriola. The sequence continues at coordinate 129,329,675 of NC_136416.1, read as the reverse complement.
GGTCCGATCATCGACCATCTCAAGAGGATGCTGGTGTGCTACATAATGGAAGTTGCACTGATGGATCAGGAGATAGCAAGCGTCATCAAGAAGAAACCAACAATATCTCCTGTTGGCTCGGCCAGTGATCTGAACCAAATGCAGATGGGCAAAATTGACTCGAGGCGGAACTCAGTCATGTTCACTAGGAACGAAGGACAGAAATGTCTTTTTGCCTTAGCTGATAAACATCTGTACACCACTACTTGCCTAGAGCATGTGTTGGGGATCATCCACAGATGCAAGCAAAACTCAGCGGATGATATCAAGTACTTCGACGACATGATACATTGGTACATTCGGTTCAGACAGACGATCCTTGCGCTTATCTCACGTTTGTTTGATACTGTAAAGAAGAAAGTTCCCACTGCTGGCCCAAGCAAGAAGAAGAAGTAGTCTCGCTCCAATTTGACGCAAAGGGGGAGATTGTTGGGTCATGTTTTGTTATGTATTGCGTCGATTGGGCTCGCTAGTTAGTCCAGTTTTGTAACTCCGGTTTGGGCCTGTCCAACCGTGAGCTTGATAGGGTTTATTATAAATATAGGTGCTTGCATGCATCTTAGGTTAACGACTGAAACGATAGTTATGATAGATCAGAGTATTATTCAGTAGTTTCATTATCGTTCTTGTAACCCTAAATCCTCTATGATAAGATTAAAACTTAATCTTGAAGATCGATTAGATCTTAAACAGGTAAATAAAGATTAAACAGTAAGAACACGAAAATAATGAACAACTCAAGAATGAATCAAACGTGTCGAATGATTATAAAACAACCCTCAGAAGAGCTTGATCAAGAACATCAACTGTAGAGGGTTAGAAGGTTTACAGGAACGATAAAGAAAATCAAAGCTATCGTAATTCTCTCTATTGTATTCTGGATCGTTAACCTAATATGCATGCAAGCATATACTTATATAGTAAACCTAACAGGCTCACGGTTGGACAGGCCCAAACCGGAGTACAAAACTATTGGACTATTAGCCGAGCCCAATGACGCAATACTAAACGAATCTGCAACCCAACACTCTACAGCGGAAGTTCTTAGTTGAGCTCTGCTGAGGATTGTTTGAATCAATCATTCGACATATTGTGATTCAACTTTGTCTTGTTTATTGTTTATTGTTTATGTTCTTCATATTACCTGTTACAAATAGCTAATCGATCTTCAAGTTTATTTTTAACTTATCAGCCTAAAAACGAAAACGGAACGAACCACTATAGACGGATTTTACGTACAGAATAGGTTTCGGCGATGAACAACTTCGGGTTGTAACATGCTACAAAATGACGATTTTGCTAAAACTCTTATTTGGGTTTTTTTTTCATGTTCAAGTAATGCACTATCAATTGTTAGACACCCATACACCCTGATACCACTGATGAGTTTTACATGCAATAATACGGATAAATCCTTATACACTTAAGGATACATGCAACCTATTAGATCTAGTCATAACATTATTGAAGTAACATTCTTTTGAACAACAAGAACCTTATAAGCCTTAGCTATTTTCGAAATTAATGTAAAAGTTAGGGATTACATACCTTTTAGTTATTGTTGGAAATAACTAATAAAAAAAAAACCTTTCTTTAAAACTCTTGGAAGCAAGCACCAGAAATCTCGTGCCTTTGATGGTTCACATCCAAACCCTAACAACTAGGAATACTTGAAGAGATAGGAGAAGTAAGAAAATTTTGGCTATGCTCTTAGCGTATCTCATGGTCAAAATTTAGAGTGTTAAATTTATAGCTGATAGAAAAACCCTAGATAAGCTTACTTGATTAAAATAATAATATTTCAAATCAGGTAATTATCTGCTTTTCTAATTATCTCCAACAAATATTCTAGAATCCTAAAGAAGTCTCATATTTTCGTCCAACCTAGGGTTCTTCTAGAAATCATCTCTTGATCAGCTGTTGAACAATTACAATTTAGGTCCTTGCACTTTTAGTTAGTCCAATTAATCCCAAAATTAATTCTAACTAATTTCTAATTAATTCTTAATTACATAATATTATTTCTAATTAATGTATTATTCTCATAATATATATTAATAAATCATTTATCGCTATTTACTAATAATTTAATAACTCAATAAATCAGTCTCTTTCTAAAAGTCATCTTATGAAATTATTAGGTTTCAGGGAAATCCAAAAGAACTTTGTTAATAATTTAAGTATATAGCAATTTAGTTATTGGTTAGACACCTAATCCAACAGATAGTTGATTACCAACCCACGTGGAGTCCACATCACCGGTTTTGTCCACATAATCGATGTTATAATAGAACCGAGAAGAAAATTTTTTGGGTCAATTGGATATAATTATATAAGTTTAGAGACTTAGAAAACAAATAAACTATTATTTATTGCCATTTTATGACATTTTCATAGAAAATATTAAAACACTTTTAATCACCATCTATATATCTAAAATCTTCGATTTTGCCTTGATTTACTTGTCTTAAAAATATTTAGACCAATCATAAGACAACTATCTTTTTCAATGCAAAATTTTTATTTTCTTATAATTTCATTTGTAAACTGATATAACTATTTCAAAGACTTAACAATTTAAGCAATGTATTCAAAGAAACTAAAAGTTATTTTGTTTATTACATTATTTCTTTTCCCAAACAATCCGCTCCATAATTGCTAATTCTTAGAAATGGTTTTATGGATTTAACAATAAAGTTAGAAGAAAATGAAAATTGTTGTTGAAAAATATCTTAATTGTCTTATGACTGATCTGACTAATTTTAAAACAAATAAATTGAATCAAAATCGAAGATTTTCAATATATAAATGATTTTTAAATGTTTTTTAGTAACATCATTGTTAAACCCATATAACAATTTTTAAGAATTAGCAATTTATATGTAGGAGGATTGTTTGGGAAAAGAAATAATGTAATAAAAAATATAACTTTTAATATCTTCGAATATATTGCTTAAATTGTTATGTTTTAGAAATAGTTATATGAGTTTAGCAATGAAGTTAGAAGAAAATGAAAATTTTGCATTGAAAAGGATAGTTGTCTTATGATTGGTCTAAATATTTTTAAGACATGTAAGTTCAGGAAAACTTAAAGATTTTTAATATATAAATGGTGTTTAAAAGTGTTTTGATATTCTCTATGAAAATGTCATAAAATGGCAACCAATGACATTTTATTTGATTTTTAAGCCACTAAACTTATATAATTGTATCCAATTGATCCAATAAACTTTCTTTTCGGTTCTGTTATACCATCGATTACGTGGACATGACCGGTGATATGGTGTTCTCTACGTGAGTTGGTAACCGACTATCACCGATATCAATAATATAATAAAACCAAAAAAAGAACTTTATTGGTCAAATGGATGCAATTAAAAGTTCAATGACCTAATGATAAATTTTGTTTTATTGGTTGACATTTTGGATCATTTTGCCTACATAAAGAATTTATTTTAAGTAGAGTTGTATTTTATTAAATAAATAAATAAAATATGCTCAAAAATAATAATATATTCCACACTTAGATTTTACATGTAATCTTTCATGGTTTTTTTTTATTTTATTTAATTGTACCGATTTATAAAAATGTTATTGCCAATCTTAATATCTTTTAAACATTCCCACTTATTAATTAAGATTAAAAGTCATATTAAAAATATTAGTAAAATAATAATTAAATTTTAATCAAACTATATTTAAGATAACATATAATTGATTGTTTTTTTGAAAAAGACATATAATATTGATTGTTATGTTTTTGTTAAATGAAAAAAAAATATATGGTTAGACTTTTTATGTTTGGCAAAAAATGAATTGAATAAAGTGTGTTTGAGACAGTTTGATATATGTCGATAACAATTTATTTGTTTTCGGGTAAAAGAAACATATCACCGGAATTGTGTATAAAAGAAATCATTTTTCTTTAAACTTCAAAGTATATAATGTTTTTTATATTGTACTATTAAATTATCATTTCTTATATATATATATATATATATATATATATATATATATATATATATATATATATATATATATATATATATATATATATATATATATATTAGCATGTGACAATAAGTATCGTTATAGGTCGAGTCTTGAGTGAATTAATTTATTTACATATATTTCTTATATTTTTAAAAAACTATGCAGAAAAAGTATTTCATCATTAATTTATTTAGCCGTTTAAGTTTTTATGTTAATATAAATTTTTTACCAACCTAGATGCAAGATATTGCTATTCTTCTTTTTTATGTTAACTATCATCCACTTCAAAAATGTAAATATCCTTTCGATAATTATCATAAATCTTTTAGGAAATCAAAAGGCTATAGTTTTCATGTCGTGTCTTGAACGAATCAATATTTATCTGTGAAGCATATGGTGTGAGGACCAGATAGGCTATACAAGTCAGTGAGTGGTAGTAAGCATCTGATTCTAGTTCCTGTACAAAAGAAGGCTCTACTTTGCATTTGATGTTATTCTCTACAATAGGTAGTGGGAGGGTTAGGGTATAACATAAAGCGACTTTATGCCACAACTTTCTTTCTCCTATGGACCATTACCTATCAAATATGCAAGTGTTTGTGTATTCAACCATTTGGGTTGGGTCACTAGAGTACGTTAACGTTATAATGAATGGGACAAATTTTAAGAGTTATTTTTTATGGTAACGATAATGACGATGTTCACGACTCTTTTGACTTTCTCACATTTCAATAGAAAAAAAAATTGCAATTTTGTCTGAATATCATTAATATGAGGTCAATCTATGCCACAATATTAACACGTAGAAAGAAAAAAGTCATTGGCCGAATGCAATTTTACTTGAAGTTAATAGGCCCAAATATATATTGTCCGTGTACACTTTTACACAAACTTTTTTTTTTTTAGCTCCCAATCATTTAAATATCTCTTGTATTCAATCTTCATCATCTCTTCTTCTCTTGTGCATCACACCCACGCGAACATAAGTTCCACTACAACTACAAATTATTTTGTTTTTCATTTTCTTCCTTTAATTCGAAGTTTAACAAGCCAGCATTCCCCCAATGGGATTTGGCTATGTTTTTATCTTCAGTCTTGTATTTCTGTTCTCACTTGCAAACACCATAGCTAACCAGTCTGAGTTCTTCAAACTTATGAAAAAATCTCTTTCCGGAAACCCTATGGCTGACTGGGATGTCACGTCCGGAAAAAATGTCTGCAACTACACTGGAATAAGCTGCGACAGTAAAGGGTACGTAGTGAAGGTTGACATTTCTGGGTGGAACTTATCTGGCCACTTCCCGGAAAACATATGTTCTTACCTGCCGGAACTGAAAAGCTTGAATATTGGCCATAATGATATCCATGGTGACTTCCCATACAGTATTACCAACTGTTCGTTACTGGAAGAACTGACAACCACACATACAAATCTCGCCGGAAAATTACCTGACATGTCATCCATGGTATCCCTGAGGTTTCTTGATATGTCATCCTGTTCCTTCACCGGAAAATTCCCCAAGTCTCTTATAAACCTCACCAATCTTCAAGTGGTGAACTTCAATGAAAACGGTGGTTTTGAGCCGTGGAGCTTGCCGATTGATATTTTCCGGCTGACAAAACTCAGGTCAATGATCTTGAGTACGTGCATGGTGAGTGGTTTAATCCCGAAAAGCATCGGGAACATGACGTCTCTTGTTGATCTTGAATTGAGCGGGAATTTTTTAGTGGGTCCGGTTCCGAGAGAAATCGGTTCGCTTCCAAACTTGCAATTAATCGAGCTTTACTACAATCAACTAACCGGTGGGATACCGGAAGAGCTTGGAAACCTGACGGACCTCACTGACATCGACATGTCTGTCAATAAGTTAACCGGAAGGCTGCCGGAATCCATATGCCGCCTCCCGAGTCTCAGAGTATTGCAGTTTTACAACAACAGTCTCACCGGAGAAATCCCACGTGTGCTTGAGGAGTCAAAGAGTTTGGTGATGTTATCCCTTTATAGCAACTACTTGACAGGTGAAGTTCCAAGGCACCTAGGGAGATCATCGCCTCTGGTGCTGTTTGACTTGTCGGAAAACCAGTTGACAGGAGAATTGCCACCGGAGATATGCAATGGAGGTAAGTTGAATTACTTGCTAGCCCTTGACAACAGGTTTTCTGGTGTGTTGCCGGAAAGTTACAGCAAATGTGTCTCTGTAATACGCTTCCGACTTAGTTCTAACATGTTGGAGGGAAACATACCAGAAAAGATTCTGAGCCTCCCGTCAGTATCCATCATCGATCTGAGTGACAATTTTTTAAGCGGTTCAATAACTCCATCTCTCGGGAATGCTAAAAATCTGTCAGAATTGTTTTTACAGAATAATCGCATCACCGGAGTTATCCCTTGTGAAATTTCTCAAGTTTATAAGCTTGTAAAGATTGATGTTAGCAATAACCTCATCTCGGGTCCAATTCCTTCAGAAATCGGCCACCTCAAAAGGCTCAATCTCCTCCTGTTGCAAGGAAATAAACTTACTTCCCACATTCCTAATTCACTTTCCTCACTAACATCTTTAAATGTTCTTGATCTTTCAAGAAATTTGTTAACCGGCTCAATCCCGGAAAGCTTCTGTGATTTGCTTCCAAGCTCGATGAACTTTTCAAACAATCATCTTTCAGGGCCGATACCCGTCTCGTTCATCAAAGGAGGACAACTGGAGAGCTTTATAGGCAACCCAAATCTGTGTATTTCCGAGTACCCCAATTCATCATCAGATAAAAATCAAAATTTCTCAATTTGTGGCGAGGCTTACAGTAGAAAAAAAGTGGATTACATTTGGGTTATAGGGATTTCAATCGGGTTGGTTGTCATTGGGGGTGTTGTGTTTCTGCAACGTTGGTTTAGTAAGGAAAACGACGTTGTAAAACACGAGGAAACATGGTCATCTTCATATTGCTCGTACAATGTGAAAAGCTTTCATCGGGTGAGTTTTGATCAGGAAGAAATAGTGGAAGCCATGATTGATAAGAATGTGGTGGGGCATGGAGGGTCGGGAACAGTTTATAAGATTGAGCTTAGCAACGGAGAGGTGGTTGCTGTTAAGAGACTTTGGAGTCAGAAAAGCAAAGCATCAGCAGCAGATGAAGGTACCGATGAGCAGCAGCAGATTATGAATAGAGAACTAAAAACAGAAGTGGAGACTCTAGGAAACATAAGGCATAAAAATATAGTAAAGTTGTATTGCTATTTCTCAAGCTTTGATTGTAACTTGTTGGTATATGAATACATGCCGAATGGGAACCTTTGGGATGCACTTCATACAGGGAAATGTCTTTTGGATTGGCCGACACGTCATCAGATTGCACTTGGGGTGGCACAAGGCCTTGCCTATCTCCACCATCATCTTATGCCGCCTATCATTCACCGAGACATCAAGTCAACAAACATCCTCCTTGACCAAAACTTCCAACCAAAAGTAGCTGACTTTGGCATCGCCAAAGTTCTCCGGGGGGCTCGAGGAAAAGACTCCACCACCACAGTCGTTGCAGGCTCCTATGGCTACTTAGCACCAGGTACCTACCTACAACTTTTAACTAACAACGTACCCTTAAATTCATTAATTTGATATTAATTAGTTAATTTGTTTTACGTTCACACAGAGTATGCATATTCGTGTAAAGCCACAACAAAGTGTGATGTGTATAGTTTTGGGGTGGTGTTGATGGAACTCATAACTGGGAAGAAGCCCGTCGAGATGGAGTTTGGAGAAAACAAGAACATCATATATTGGATTTCAACCAAAGTCGAAACAAAACAAGGAGCAATCGAGGTTTTGGACAACACACTTTCTGCTTATTTCAATGATGACATAATTAAGGTTCTTCGTATAGCCTATCGATGTACATGCAACACAGCTGCCCTTCGTCCTACCATGAATGAGATTGTTCAGTTGCTCATTCAGGCTGACCCTTGTAAATTCCAGTCATGCAAGTCTCCCAACAAGACCAAAGAACCACTCATCAAGTGAACGTACGCACGTATATCATCATCGTACCCATATAATATATAATATATATATAGTTAGGAGTAACTTTCTTTAAACCAAAGTAGCATAACAAGTACATCCAAATCCAAAATTTTATTGCTTTAGATATCAATCCAGAATACCATCTTTTTTTCCGTGTAACTAAAGTAGTATAGTAAGCTACTAAATAGAATATATGCACTTTTTCCAAACATTCATTCTATCACGTTTGTCTTGGCCTCAAAGGAGGAATAATTAGACTCCCTTTGGTACACAGGACCAAACAAAGTACTAAAATATTTCAATTTTTTTCTCACGAAAAGACCGAACAATGTGGGACATGGACAAAGAGTCCCTCGTTTGTATAAAAATCATGAATATCAACGTGGTCCAATCAAGTATAAAAAACTCAGCCTAACAAAACTATAAAGTTAATAGGTCCCTATAAAAGAAAAAGACTCAACGTTAGTGAGGGCTGGGGTCTCGGGATATTTTTTTTAATGCATGAATGGAGAATCCGTATGCTCTAAAGTTGATTACTTTTATGAATAATTGGCATTGATTCTACATATAGTTTATAGCAATGAAACATTCAAATGTCAATTGACAAGTATGCATTTTAATTATGCTCAAAACTACAAAAATCATACATGCATGTAAATAGAGTTACGACAGCCAGAACGATTAGATTAAAGAACAACTATTGAAATGATTCTTTATAAAAATATGCAATCATATCCAGATGGTCTTGCCAAATTACCACTACAGAAACAATAGACATTGTCGATATAAAAAAGGAAATTTAATCGGTTAGACATTTTTACAAACGGGTGGTATGCACTATCCATAAACAAATATTTACGATCCTAAAGTTGAATAATGAGTTTGTAGATCCACACATCCATTCTATTCGAAATGATCATGAAAGAGAAAAAAAGAGACAATGAAAATCATATGCCACTTTTCTGTATGGCCGAAATGATTCACCTTTTTATTTTTTAACCTGAAATTAACAGAGGACTTCCCAACATGATGCATGAAATCACGCTAGCATTAAAGATGAATAACAATTATAAAACGATGTTTATTCTTGATGTCCTCCAACCAGATTTCAAAAACAAAACTTAAAACTTAGTATATTACAGTTTTCTTGCCAATTTTTTTTGGATGTGAGAATGTAGAACATTTTTTTAAACAGACCCTCTTTAAAAAAAATAGGACTATTTCAAATACATTTTTTTTGTCCCCTCCACAAAAAAATAGAATATTCTTTTGTCAGCACCACATAGAAAAACATTTCTTTTACAAAAAAAAGTTCAGTTTTAAACATCTAAAATTACATAACGGATGAGTAAGAAATCTCGGCACTAAACTCATTGCAGAAAGAGACAGGCAACACGACGGATTTTTAGTCCTTCAACTTCTATCATACTTTTTTGTTAATATATATTTGATTTTATATATTTAATTTTGTATTTAAAGAACATGTTCTATTATTAAAATCTATAATTTTTACCCTTTTAAATAACATTTTTGGTCTTTCAACTTAAATTGTATTTTTTTATATCTTTTACTTTTAAATACTTTTTACTTTTATTATATCAATTATATAATTTTATTTACTGAAAATATATAATTAAATCTAATATATTGTTTTTAACAAATTATATCCTTACATTGATTTCATTAATACATTCAAATTGATATTAATATCAAATATATTACAATGTGTAATAGCCCAAAATTCCAAATAAATTACAATTTTTAAAAACATTTATATTTACTATTGTCACACCCCAAAACCGGAACGACGGAAACGTTATGGGGCGGAGGACGTCATGTACAGTATCACAACATAGAAATATAGTAAACAAGCAAACAACATCATCCATTGCATTAATAATGTATTTTAATACAAGTGTGTTCTATACAGTTTATAAGACACCAAAATATGAATCAAAATAAAAGATGAGTCTTGGAAGTGCTCCATCTTCTCCAAAGCTGGTCTCTATACCTGTCTACTGATTACCTGAGAATACAAGTTATTTTGAAAGAGTTTATTAGCTTTAAATCTGGTGAGTTCATAATCATTTTAGTGTCATTGTTTGCATGCAAATGTTTGTAAGTGTTTGAGTGTGTAAGTTTGTAAAAATGTTTGTAGTAATTGTTTGTAACTCTTAGAAAATCCTATACTTTCTATTAAAAGTGGCCCTCTACGAAGGCATCAGGTGCTGCATGTTTGTTCATTGTAAAAGTGAGTATTTCTCCCGAATGTGACTATCATTTAATAAAATATAGTTTTTACATTACTGTTTATGTGAGAAGATCACAAAGTAGATGTAATGGGAAAATAACGAAGTACTATAGTATTATGATATAGTAACTACTGCAGTACTAGTTACCTTAAACCAATTGTTAATTAAGGTATAATGTGATATAATTATACCCATACTAATTGACTAGGAAAATCACGACGCTGTAATGCGTCGAATAGTAATGACATTTGTCACCCGAAGATCTGCAGATCCCACTGTAGCTAGCAGTAAGGTGTAGGATTGTCAATCCAGTATATATCTATACATAAATTCACGCTCTCCCTCCAGGAGATTCTGGATACAAATCGAGCCATGGAAGGTGATGCCATGCCCCGAAACAGTGGTTCACATTTATGTTATAGTATGTATGTATTGTATGTACTAGTGTAGTGTATGTCCTCGATTCTCATCATAATATGTTCTTTAGTATAATATTTAGTGAGTATGAATAGTATGTACTAGTGTATGTTCTCTCTTTCTATTATGTAGTATGTTCCCTCTGACTCTCATTATAGTATGATCAGTTGTATAGTGTAGTGTAAATCTTGTTTACAGTATGTATTGACTCATGTATGAACTGACTCTTTGTATGTTTCATAGTATTAGAAATAGTAAGTAGCATACTTCTAAACTATACCTATTATAATTTACTAGTAATGTTGTATAAATGACTTAGTATATACACCTTTGCTACCCAAAGTGTTAGAACTGAAGTAAAAGCTTTATATCTATGCATATATACATGATATATAACTAAGGATCAAACGACACTCGGACAAACAGCAGGGTACTCTAAGTCCATAACCAAACAAGGAACATGATTTCAAGTGAGTTATCAGTCATAAGTCCTTTAGACCTTACTTATATAACTATATATGCATTAGACATGATTTGGAAATATATAAGTTTAAAGAATTGAAAGCAAAGATTTGGTAACTAAGACTAAATTTTATAAATCATTTAACATGTAAAAGTGTTTGATACTCATTTTGAAGTAGTTTTGTTGACAAAGCAGTTAAAAGTATAGTAAATCCATTCGTTCGTAAGTTATAAATCACATGTGATTGATATCATAACTAGTTTGATTCAACTTGTATCCCCCATAAAAGCATTTAAAACATTTAAAAGGTTGATTAAGGGGTATGAACTCACCTGTAGTGAGTGGTTTGGATGGAAGTGTTGGACAAGGTGCTAGGTGTGAAGTGAAAACTTGATCACACACAATGATCCTATTTAGCATATAAACACATATATATGTATCTAATTAGTTATTATAACACCAATTAAGCAAGTATAAACACCCTAAAACGTGGAAAACACTTTGGTTTAAGTGTGTAGAGGGTCATAGGGTTGCATCAAAGGGGTGTAAGGCCTTGCTTTAGAGTTTACGGCCCAAGGACCATCTCCCATGGAGTTTACGGCCTAGGGTTTACGGCCCTAGTGGGTTTATGGCCGTAAACCAATGTTAACTCCTACCATTTCGTAGTTTAAGGTCCTTAGCTCATGTATGAAGGGTTCTAGTCCAATATCCAAGCCCTATGAAGTAATGGTAGCACATATGCACCACCTAATGGTGTTTACGGCCCAAGGAGATTGCCTTGGCCGTTAACCCATGTGTTCTTGGGAATTCTTGAAGTTTTTTAATGGTTTAACAAGAAATCTTAACATATAACTAGGTAAGAGGAGTGTACTTACTTATAGGAAGCTTGTAAGAGTGTTTAAGGTCCAAGAACACTAGTGTGTGTTCTTGGTGTTCTTGGTGAAATGAAGAACACTTGAAGATCTATGAAAAAGAGAAGATTTCATGGATGAAATCATGTATAACTACTAAATGAAGTGTTCTAACAACAATTCAAGAGAAGAAACACTTACATTTTTGGAAGATTGGAAGGAAGATTTTATGATACTTGAGAGAGAATGTTGATGTTCTAGAACTCGGAAGTGAGAAATGAGGAAGGAAGGGAGTAAACTCATGCCTTAAGCATGAGTTCACGGCCAAAGGGGAGTTCACGGCCCAAACTCCTAATGTTTGGCCGTGAACACCTCATTCAGGTGTTAATTGTTTTAGTTGTTACACAAGTATCCTAGAAATACTTCCTTTCATTTGTTCTCTTGAAGAATTAATATTAAAAACACCCATAGGGACATTAAGCCGAGCTAAAAATTAGCATAAATGAGTTTAACTTTTTATTGAAGTGCTTGACTGTAGGGTTTGTACAAATAGAAAATTTGGGTTGTCACATCATCCCCCCATTAGAGGGAATTTCGTCTCGAAATTAGAGTTTACGCAAAAAGTAGTTACAAATAACTAAGAAAAAAGATGAGGATATTTCAATTTCATTTGATCCTCGTGCTCCCAAGTGAATTTCGGTCCTCGCTTGGCGTTCCAGTGAGCCTTCACCATTGGGATGCGGCTTTGCTTCGCCTGCTTGATCTTACGGTCCATGATCTCTATTGGTTCTTCCGCGAAGTTGAGGCTCTCGTTGATCTCGATTTCATCGAGTGGGATTACAAGAGTCTCGTCGGACATGCAATTTTTTAAGTTCGAGATGTGGAAAGTAGAATGTACGTTACTGAGCTCACGGGGTAGGTTGAGTTTGTAAGCTACACGGCCGATTCTGGCAAGAATCTCGAAAGGCCCTATGTATCTTGGATTTAGCTTTCCATGCTTTCCGAAGCGTATCAAGCCCTTCCAGGGCGAGACTTTCAAAAGAACGCGGTCTCCCACCTGGAATTCCAAAGGTTTCCTTCGTTTGTTTGCGTATCTTTTCTGTCGGTGTCTAGAGGCTTTCAATCGTTCCCGAATCTGAACGATTTTCTTTGTCGTTTCCCGAATGATCTCCAGACCTGTGAGAGCGCTGTCAGGAACTCGTCCTTTAGCTAACTGTGTGTCACCCACCTCAGCCCAGCACAGAGGGGATCTGCACTTCCGGCTATAGAGGGCTTCAAATGGAGCAGCCTTTATGCTCGTGTGATAACTATTGTTATAGGAGAACTCGACAAGGGGAAAATGGGTATCCCATGCTTTCCCAAAGTCGATCACACAAGCTCGCAACATATCCTCTAGTGTTTGGATAGTTCTCTCACTTTGTCCATCGGTCTGTGGGTGGTAGGTTGTACTCATGTCCAGCCTCGTCACTAGGGAACTTTGTAGCGACTGCCAGAACCTCGAAGTGAACCAACGATCTCTATCGGAGATAATGGATATAGGGACACCATGCAGTCGCACGATTTCCATAACGTAAGTTCTTGTAAGCTTCTCCATCTTGTCAGTCTTTTTGATTGGTAAGAAATACGCGAATTTGGTCAATCTATCGACGATGACCCACATGGTATCAAGTCCACCCGTTGTCTTGGGCAACTTGGTTATGAATTCCATAGCAAAATCCGCTCCCATTTCCACTTCGGTATCTCTAGTTGTTGAAGTAAACCTAATGGTTTTAGGTATTCAACCTTAACCTTTGCGCAAGTAAGGCATTTACTCACGAAGGTAGCAATCTCTGCCTTCAGCCCTTCATGTTAGGCCACCAGTATAACATTTTAAGATCCAGATACGTCTTTTCTGAACCCGGGTGGACATAATATCTAGTGTTGTGCGCCTCGGTCATGACCAAGTCTCTGAAGCCATCGTGTTTCGGTGTTCAGATCCGGTCCATGAGATACAATGCTCCGCCACCCTTGACTTCCAAGTTCTTATCCATTCCTCCCAGGGATTCACCAGCCACATTTTCAGGTTTCAAGGCTTCAAGCTAAGCCTCCTTAATTTGTGTGGACAGATGTGAGTGGATAGTTATGGTCAGTGACTTGACTTTTCGACCAGAATATTCTTTCCAACTTAGGGCATCTGTTACTACGTTGGCTTTACCCGGATGATAACGAACGTCACATTCGTAGTCATTGAGTAACTCAACCCATCGTCGTTGTCTCATATTGAGCTCCTTCTTGTTGAATATGTGTTGTAGGCTTTTGTGCTCTGTAAAGATCGTGCTTTTTGTACCATATAGGTAGTGCCTCCAGATCTTCAGAGCAAACACAACTGCTCCTAGCTCCAGATCGTGTGTGGTGTAGTTCACTTCATGTGTCTTCAGCTGCCTTGAGGCATAGGTGATGAGCTTACCTTGTTGCATGAGGACACAACCGAGCCCTTGATGTGATTCATCGCAATAGACTACGAAGTCTTCTATTCCTTCGGGGAGGAATAGTATCGACGCTGTGCATAAGGCTCGTTTTAGCGTTTGGAATGCCTTCTCTTGTTTCTCTTCCCAGTCAAATGCCACACCCTTCTGGGTCAATGTTGTAAGAGGTTTCGCAATTCGGGAGAAGTTAAGTATGAATCTACGGTAGTAGCCAGCGAGGCCTAGAAATTGACGAATCTCGGTAGGCGTCTTTGGTGCTGACCAATTCTCAATGGCTTTAATTTTGGAAGGGTCCACGTGCATTCCTTTTTCACTAACCACGTATCCTAAGAATTCGACCCTTCGGATCCAAAATTCGCATTTAGAGAACTTTGTGTAGAGCTTCTCTGTTTGCAGGGTTCCTAGGACTTGTCGCAGATGATGTCACACCCCCAAACCGGAACGGTGGAAACGTTCGGGGGCGGACGACTTCATGTGGTAGCGTAACAAATGAATACATAGTAAAGAAAGCAATACAACCATCATATATATACTTGAAAGTTTACATTGTTAAAAGGTACATGTTCAAAACCAATTACAATATGATGCCAAAATATGAATTTAAACTGGCGCCGCAGCGTCCCTTCTTCAAAAGCTATTTGTTACCTGTAATTACTGAATCCCTGGGACATACAAGTATTTTTGAAAGAGTAGATTAGCATTTAAGCTGGTGAGTTTCATAAGTATTAAATGACAACGTTTGTATGAAATGAAATGTTTTGTTTTTGTTTGTTTGTTCCTAGAAAATCCCATATTTTCTACTAGCATAAATGTAGCCTTCTATCAAGACCAATATTTGTTTCTAGAAAATGTATGTACGTATAAAATTTCCAATACGTCTGAAAAACGCCGTAAATCAATGTATTTTTAATGCCCCATGTGAGTTTTTATAACCATGCTATTGACTAGGAATGCCTATACGCAACGTTCTTCAGGCGTTGGAATGTTCTGACGTTTGTCACCCCAAATGGTGTACTGTAGCTAACAGTCAGGGCGCGGGGTTGTCAAGCCTGTATAGATCTATACATAAACACCATGCTCCCCCTCCAAGGGATTCTGGTATATAATACAGGACTTGAAATGTGTACTCGAACGTACGCGAAGTTAATGTCTCACAAAACTTAGTATAAAAACATATTTACGTGTAAAAATGTTCGTTTGTTCTTGTATGTGAAAGTGACTTCTTGAAAATAGTGTTTCTAGTATGTAAAAGTTAGTAATGTTCTCGTAAAACTGTACCTATTATATTTTTGCTTTAAGTGTGTCTCGTTTGTATAGTAATCCCTAGTAAAATGCTCACTTGTTATGAAAAGTATAATTTTTATAGTGTCTAAGATGGACACATATACATACAATATAAGCAGAGTGTTTGATTTATACATATATAACAACACTTTTCATTTCAAAAGATATGATGTTATCGTGATATATTTTGCACATGAAAGTTTCCCTATAATAGTTATAAATCACATATAATTCCGTTGATAAAAAGTGTATAATGAAACTTTATATAACACACGATAATAATCGTGTGTTTTACTTGTATTTCCCCCCTTAAAAGCATATAAAAGCATTTATAAAACATTTAAAAGTGTGGATTATAAGGGTATGAACTCACTTGGAAGATCGAAAAAGGCGAGATGAAAACCGGGCAGAATTTCGACTCGAGAAAACGGATTTTCTCGGGATTCTCGGGAATCTCGGGAGCACAAACGACCTTCGGGACTTGAGCAAGGAAACCGGGGCTTTGGGTTAGCACGGGCACGGAAAACGAGGCAAGAACGCAAGAAAGTTGAGAGAAATTGAGCCCTTTCTTCGGAACCCTCACATCCCTTTTATAGAGGGTGGGAACCGCCTCGGTACGCTGGGCGTACGCGTGCGTCATGCGTGATCGCCTCCTCGACTGCCTCGGAGCTTCGGATGGGATGGGTATAGCCTCGCAAAGGGGCGACATGGATGATCCGAGGCCTAGTCCTCGAGTACGCTGGGCGTAACTCGGCTTGACCTGGTGACTCCTCCTTCGAATAATACCAAGGTTAAATAATAAAATTTATATTTTAATTATTTAATAAACTTCAAAAATTCATATCTTCTTCATACAAACTCCGTTTTCGACGTTCTTTATATCCACGCGTAGGTGCGACTACTCTCTACAACTTTCATTTAGATTCCGTCGGCAAATTTTGAAATTATTTTTATTATTTTTTTTTAAAAGATCGCGGTAAGAAAATTTCGTTAGAAATTCATAACTTCATTATCTGACGTCTGTTTTTGCCAGACTTTTTATCGTTGCAAAACCATTGCTGAGACCTTCAATTCTCATTTGGGTCATTCCGGCCAAAAGTCGCTCGATCTCCGTTTCGAGTTTTTAGCTGTCTGTCGCTAAGCCGAACTTGGAAAAATCATAACTTCTTTATACGAAGTCAAATTTGGGTGTTCTTTTTACGTACAATCACGGTTTAATGTCATCTAACATAGTAGGTAATTAATTTGAGATTTTTGGACATTTTATTTTCGAAGTTTATTTCCTTATATCAAAAGTGGTTACAATACTTGACTTTTTAGGTCATTACATAGAGTTGAAATATCGGGTTGTCACATCATCCCCCTGTTAGAGGGAATTTCGTCCCGAAATTTAAAGTAAGAAAGATACTTGTGAATCAGAGAAGAAGATGAGGGTACTTTTGTTTCATCTGATCTTCACGTTCCCATGTAAATTTAGGTCCTCGCTTGGCATTCCAGCGAACCTTCACGATGGGTATGCGACTTTGTTTCGTTTGTTTGACCTCTCGGTCCATGATTTCTACCGGTTCTTCCACAAAGTTGAGGCTCTCGTTGATCTCGATCTCGTCGAGTGGAATAACAAGAGTCTCATCGGACAGACACTTTTTCAAGTTCAAGACGTGGAAGGTTGGATGTATGTTACTAAGTTCACGTGGTAAGTTAAGCTTATAAGCTACTGGGCCGATCCTGGCGAGAATCTCGAAAGGCCCTACGTATCTTGGATTTAGCTTTCCATGCTTTCCAAAGCGTATTAAGCCTTTCCACGGTGAGACCTTCAATAGAACACGGTTTCCTACCTGGAATTCCAAAGGTTTCCTCCTTTGGTCAGCGTAGCTTTTCTGTCGGTCTCTAGAGGCTTTCAATCGTTCACGAATCTGAACGATCTTCTCGGTCGTTTCTCGTACTATTTCCGGACCGATGAGAGTGCTTTCAGGAACTCGTCCTTTAGCTAACTGTGTTTCTCCAACTTCAGCCCAGCACAGAGGGGACCTGCACTTACGGCAATAGAGGGCTTCAAATGGAGCAGCCTTTATGCTCGTATGATAACTATTGTTGTATGAAAATTCGACAAGGGGTAAATGGATATCCCATACCTTTCCAAAGTCAATCACACAGGCTCTCAGCATATCTTCCAAAGTTTGTATCGTTCTCTCACTTTGCCCATCTGTTTGTGGATGGTAGGCTGTACTCATGTCTAGCCTAGTCCCCAGGGAACTTTGTAGTGACTACCAGAACCTTAAAGTGAATCTACTATCTCTATCGGAGATAATGGATACTGGAACACCATGCAGTCGCACTATTTCCCTTATGTAAGTTCTTGTAAGCCTTTCCATCTTGTTAGTCTCCTTGATTGGTAGAAAATGCGCAGATTTGGTCAATCTGTCGACGATGACCCATATGGTATCGAGTCCACCCGTCGTCTTGGGCAACTTGGTTATGAAGTCCATAGTAATCCGTTCCCATTTCCATTCCGGTATCTCCGGTTGTTGTAGTAATCCGGAAGGTTTCTGATACTCGACCTTAACCTTAGCGCAAGTAAGGCATTTACTTACGAAGGTAGCAATTTCTGCTTTCATGTTAGGCCACCAGTACAATTTCTTAAGATCCAGATACATTTTATCTGAACCTGGGTGAACGGAATACCTCGTGTTGTGTGCTTCGGACATGACTACGTCTCTGAAACCACCATGTTTCGGTGTCCAGATATGGTCCATGAGATAATATGCTCCGCCACCCTTGATTTCTATATTCTTTTCCATTCCTCTCAGGGATTCACCCGCCACAGTTTCAGGTTGCAAAGCTTCCACTTGAGCCTCCTTAATTTGTGTGGATAAGTGGGAATGGATAGTCATAGTCAGAGATTTGACTCTCTGACCAGTGTATTCTTTTCGACTGACGGCGTCAGCTACTACATTGGCCTTGCCAGGATGATAACGAATTTCACATTTGTAGTCATTGAGTAGCTTGACCCATCGTCGTTGTCGCATGTTGAGCTCCTTCTGATCAAAAATGCGTTGAAGGCTCTTGTGGTCGGTGAAGATAGTACTCTTTGTTCCGTACAGGTAGTGTCTCCAGATCTTTAGAGCAAAAACCAGTGCTCCTAACTCAAGATCGTGTGTTGTATAGTTTACTTCGTGTATCTTAAGCTGACGGGAGGCATATGCAATAACCTTCCCTCTTTGCATAAGAACACAACCAAGTCCTTGATTGGATGCATCACAATACACTACAAAATCTTCTATCCCTTCGGGGAGGGATAGTATCGGTGCGGTGCATAAGGCCTGTTTCAGTGTTTGGAACACCTTCTCTTGTTTTGCTTCTCAGTCAAAGGCCATGCCTTTCTGGGTTAGTGTAGTAAGAGGTTTTGCAATGCTAGAGAAGTTCTTTATGAATCTGCGATAGTAGCCAGCGAGACCTAGAAATTGACGAATCTCTGTAGGCGTCTTCGGTGCCGACCAGTTCTCAAGGGCCTTAATTTTGGAGGGGTCCACGTGTATCCCCTTCTTGCTAACAACGTGGCCCAAAAATTTGACTCTTCGAATCCAAAATTCACATTTAGAGAACTTCGGATAGAGCTTCTCCGAACGTAAGGTTTCTAAGACTTTTCGTAGGTGCTGACTATGCTCTTCCTTACTTCGGGAGTAGATAAGTATATCATCGATAAAGACGATGACGAGCTGATCCAAGTAAGGATGGCACACCCTATTCATTAGGTCCATGAATACTGCTGGTGCGTTGGTTAATCCGAATGGAATCACTACAAATTCGTAGTGTCCATAACGGGTTCGGAAGGCTGTCTTGGGAATATCCTCTTCTAGTACGTGTAATTGGTGATATCCGGATCATAGATCTATCTTCGAGAAGTAGATTGCTCCTTGAAGTTGATCAAATAGGTCGTCAATGCGCGGCAGAGAGTAACGATTTTTTACTGTAAGTTTGTTCAGTTCCTTGTAGTCAATGCACATACGGAACGATCCGTATTTCTTCTTTACAAACAATACCGGTGCTCCCTAAGGTGAGAAGCTTGGTCTAATAAATCCCTTTTGGTGGAGTTCGTTAAGTTGACTAGAAAGTTCTTGCATCTCTGTTGGTGCCAGACGATAAGGCGATTTTGCTATTGGGGTAGCCCCTGGAACTAAGTCGATTCTAAACTCGACTTGACGTTGCGGTGGTAATCCCAGTAGTTCTTCTGGAAAGATATCGGGAAAGTCGCGTACTTCTGGAATGCTCTTAATGTCCTTTACTTCCTGACCCGTATCGATGATGTGTGCAAGAAATGCATGATAATCCTTCCGCAAACACTTTCGAGCTTGGATGCATGAAATGATGCGAAGGTTTGTATTGGATTTGTCGCCATAAATCACTAAAGCTTTGTCGTTAGGGAGATTAAGACGAACTTCTTTTTCAAAGCACAAGATGTCGGCGCGAAGAAGACTTAACCAATCCATGCCGACTATAACGTCGAAACTTTTAATTTGGACCAGCATGAGGTCGATTGGGAAAGAATGACCGTTTAAAGTTAATGTACAACCCATGTATATGCAGTTAGTGTTTTCCATTTTTCCGTTTGCCATTTCTATAGTGAATGATTTTTCTAATATGGTAGGTTTATGTTTAAGTAAGTGAATAAAGTTTTGGCTCACGAAGCTTCTCTCCGCTCCACTATCGAACAGTATGCATGCATATGAATTATCGAGAAGAAACGTACCAACAACTCCTGTAGGATCAGCTACGGCTTCTTCGTGGCCTATAGCCAACACTCGTCCCACCCCGCCAGTATTCGCTGCCTTAGGGCAGTTTCTCTTGTAGTGGCCCACCTCGCCACAACCATAGCAAGCTTGGCCTACACCAGCATTGGGAACTTGAGTGTTTGGCTTTACGAGGGCTCTGCAGAAATGGACAGTGTGTCCCTTTCTGTTGCAGTTGGAGCACTGCATTTCCCGACAAGGTCCATTGTGGTGGTAAGTGCATTTGGTGCACTTTGGAAAGTTACCCACATAAGGCTTTGTTGGGTATGGATTTGTAGGAACGGTAGTAGGTACAGTAGCAGCATTCACTGTAACTAGTTGTTGTTTCTTCGAGGATTCTTGGGAAGACCCACCCTTCCCATTATTCCATACTCTCTTCCTGTTATTGTTGTTGTTGTTTCCCTTTTGTGGTTATGGTGTAGAAATTGTCGAGTTCTGATGACTTCCGTGATCAATAAGAGATTGTGCCAGCTCTTTGGCACTTTCAAAAGTGTTAGGTTTTGAAGCTAACACGCTCAACTGAATTTGGGGCGACAGTCCCCAAATGTATCTCTCTATTTTCTTGCTCTCAGGAGCAATCATATCTGGGCAAAGGATTGCCAGATCACATAATCTGTTGGTATACGTTGCTATGTCGGTACCAATCATTTCAAGAGTCCAGAGTTCGTGCTTGAGTTTTTGAGTCTCTCCTCATGGACAATACTCTCTCATCAGCATGATTTTTAAGCTCTCCCAGCTTATTGAATTCGCCACTATCAGAGTAAGTACTTTAACGTAGCCATTCCACCAAGTTAAAGCTCTATCGATAGGCGTGTAGGTTGCAAACTTAACTTTGTTATGCTTGGGACAGGAGCAAATTTCAAAGACTGATTATGTCCTTTCAATCCACTGCCTCAGAATCATCACACCACCAGTTCCATTAAACATCCAGGGTTTGGCATTCATAAAGTCCTTATAGGTGCATTCTCGGGGTTGCCCATGACTCTCGCCATGGTTGGAAGGAAGTGTGCCAGTTCTCGAGCCAGTAGTAACAGGGGTATTGATCTGTGACATGGTAGCCGCTACAGCTGTAGTGACTGCTGCTTGGAACATGGCAGCATCAAATCGAGGAGGTGGAGGCGGTGGTGGTAGAGGTGCTTCCCCACCGTTGTTTTGTCTCGGGTTTCTACGCAGAGGCATCCTTCAACTATAGGTTGAAAAGTTAAAGATAAGAATTCCATAGCATAGAAAATGAATGTGTCTCATGAACTAAATCGTTATAGTTCAACAACAGATGATAGTATGAGTCTCAAAGATAGGAGAATGAAAGTTATTCGTAAGACCGAATATATGAAACAAGCATACGGTTTCTCCATAATATTTTAAGGATTGAACGAAATACTCAATGTAGTAGTAATAGCGTGCCAATTATATTAATATAATAGTTGATACAACGATCATGAAAAATTTGACCCCTACAAGGGTCTCCGGTTACAAAGTTAAAGAAAATAAAACTTTTAGCCAAGGTCCTAATTTATAACAAAATTTGGGATTTTGGTAAGCACTACTTGTGTCGTAGGTTGCGCTTGGAGCTTGTCTCCGCATCTGATTGCTTTGATTCCATAAGACGCCTGTCGAAGGCGGCTTGTTGTTCCCTCAATTCAGAGAGGGCTGCAATCATTTGCGCTTGGAATGCCTTGGTTTGGAGTTGGGCATTGTCCTGAGCTCTATCTAGCCTACGGATGTCGGAAGTGTGAACCTGTACTTCCACGTTGACTTCCCGAATCCGGCTAGCTTGAACTCCGGATTGGTAAGACTGCTTGGCTAGTTTGCCCACCATGACTGGGAGTGCCCGATCAGCTGAACCTCCGCCACGGACATCGTAGAAGTCTCGGCACATGCCGTAGGGAGGGCGTAGACTTTGTTGTTGGCTCCAATGGTGGAGGCGACTTCCCCAGACGGGATTCGGTCGTTGAAAGTTTCTCACGAAGACGGGAGGTTGTGCGGGTGGTGGGTTGATCACTTCCGGCTCGGAGTCGGTACCGGAGTCATCCTCTTCATCCAATTCTATGGGTTCTTCGTCCTCCTCGGAATCCTCTTTGATCCATCCCCCGTTGTCTTGGTTAGGATAGTAGGGGTCGCCAGGGTGGTGAAATCCAGCCATTTGACTGTACGAGAATAGGGTTATAAGAATCGAATAATGTTTGGAACATGTAAGACTAAACATGTATGATAAGCTATTCTTTGTAATAAATACTCCTATAGTATTTAAATACGTGTGTTTGATTCTCGTGATGTTTTGGTAAGTTTTGACTTGTTGCTCACTACGAGCATTCCTCGATATACATTGGTCCGATCTCGGACAAATATAGTTGATCATGCTATATTTGTCCCAAATTTGATTACATATATCGAGTCTTAATCGTAGTGTTCAACTTGTCTAAATACTTCTTGTATATTTATACTCATGAAAATAAGTTGTTGTATGCATGTATTTGTACTTAAATGAATTAACAATTTAAGTTAAACGAAACGCGGCTTAGGCGTTAAACCAAAAAATGTTTTGTCAGAGAGTATTAGTCCCTTAAGCATTTATAGTTTGTATATATTATGTGGTTCGATATACTTAGTTCACTATACACATTGTTAGGGTGCAAAGTCACTCTTTGATGTAGTGTTTTAGGCTTACTCTCTTGTATGTGTAAATGGGTTGAGTCTTTCCTATAAATAGGAAGTGAGTGACTCCCATTATGAAAAAAGGAACCATTTGGAGTGTTAGACTAGAGAGAGAAATTGTGTACAAACCCATTTGTATATTCTTTCTAGATCTAATATGAGCTTACACAAATTTATTTACTACTTGTGTTCTTGATTTTACATGATGATTCACTAGATCTTTCTAATTCCGCATATGCCATCATAATCAACACCACTACAATTGGTATCAGAGTGGGTGTTCTTGAATCTCATCAAGAATTGATCCTTGATGGCTATTTTTGATTTGGTGATTCTTTTTGTTCATCGATCTTCGTGTTTAGAGAGTGTTTTTGTGTTCTAGAAGTCGAATTTTTCTTTGATTTGATCCATAATTCGACTTTCTTTCTCTAGAATACTTGTTTGTATCACTTTATCTCTCTAGAAAACCCATTCAAAATCACTTTCTCTCTCTAAAATTCTTCAAGTTTTTGTGATCATGGTGGGTTTGCCATATGATTCTTGGATTGTGATTGTTAAAGATGTGAAATACAAAGTCAATGAAGATCAATTTTATGGGTTGTTGTTAAGCAAATTGATTTCATGGGGTAATTTGGTTTCTTATGGAGGTTTGAAGGATGATCATGCAAGCTTGGTATTTCAACCAATTTGTAAGATTACATGGTTGAATAAAATTGCCTTGTCCATATTAGTTCGTAGTAGAAATCAAAAAGAAGGAGAAGAAAGAGATTTGTTCAATAAGAAATACATTTCTCTAATTGAAAACCCAAATGATCTTCGTGCTCTTAAGTTTGTTGAAGTTCTTGACAATGGAGTTCAATGTGATGTTCTTGATGTTCAAGAAAAAGGAGTTCAAGTTGATTCTCATGATGAAAAAGTTTTTTTCTCAATTGGAGTTCAAACCGATGATATTTTGTGTTCTTGTGATTTGTTTGAAGGAATGATTCCTTATCGGAAGCCGGTGATCCAAGAAAATCACAAGTATCAATCTCCAAAAGATTTGATTCAAACTCAAAATGTTCATGTTGTTGAAAGTGGGTTTATTCATGAAGTCAAGTCTTCAAGATGCAAAAAGATGAGAAAGAAAAAGAAAAAGAAGATGAATCGGAAGAACAAGCGGGTTTACTCACAAAAATCGTCATATGTTGTGAAGCCAAAATCCGTGAAGCAAATTTGGGTTCCAAAGCAACAATCTCCAAGTGTTGAATTGAATTTGAAGTCAAAACCCAAATGTGTTGGTGGCTCTTTTGAAGATGTTCTTGGATCGTTGAAGAACACGAAGAACGAGTTGTACATCTCGCATGGTGGGTGGTACAATGTTCGGTTTGGAGATTTTCTCATTCCGACAAAAGAACCAAGATCTTCTAAATTCGATTCGTTTGTTGAAAATGGAACTCGATTCGTCAAAAAGGTATCTCAAATTCTCAAATGGATTCCAAAACATCCATGATTTCAATTCGTGCTTTGCGTTTTTCATTTTTGATCATTTTGTCTCGATTGGATCGAATTTGTTTCAAGCCCAATTGTAGATCCAATATGTTTTCTTTCATAGATCAAACCCAATTCAAAATCAAAATTAAATTCTCAAACAAGATCTGTTTACTGTTCACCGAGTCCATCTTGAGAAATCCAAATACTGTTCATCAAGAGCCCAAATCATCATTTGTTATAGTTCATGTTCAGTTAAGCACAATATTAATTTGAATTCCGATCCAAATTCGTTTTTCAATCTTATTAAGATCTCTTTTGTCTGATCTTTCACGTGTTGCTATTCATATAATTGATCAATGAAGAAATTCGATTTGTTGTCTGACTTCGCTCGTTCTATCAAATTCAAGCTAATCGCATCGACATCTAGATCTAATTGCTTATACGATTTTTGATTTATGTTCTGAAAGCAATTTACAAATCTTGTTCTGGCGCATAAACATTGATTCAATCCCGATTCGTGTTATTTCATTTCTCGATTAGTTCATTGTTAGTCCTTTGTTCGTGAGTTTTTGAAATTGAATCGGTTAATTGGCATTCTTTTGTTCGATTGGGATTAAATTGATGATTGGATTTGTGAATCAAATGTTGTGATCGACTCAATTTGATGAGAAATTTTAGAAAGTGATTGTTGATGATTTCCGGTGAAGAACAAACGATGAATAAGATGAATTCGGTTGAACGTGGGAACTTTGATCTTAAAAGGAATCATAAGTGGAAAAAATTGGTGTTTATTGCAATGAAATTGGACTTCGATGGTTACAAGAACAATTGATGAATGTTAATTAACAGATTCGATAGTTGCAGACGATTGGATGGTCAAAGATGATTTTTTTTAAAAGTCAACATCGAATGAAAAGGATGATAACATATTTGATGGTTGGGAACGAACTGAGAATTCGCTATGATCGATCAATGGCTGATAGCGAAGTCAATATAAGAGGGTTGGATAACGAAGTGAACTGGGTAAATGGTTTGTTTGATATCAAATGGGAAGGCTGTTTGAGATCATTCGCATCAATCGTTTATGGTTGGAAGTAGTTCGATGTGTATGGTGATTTCGATTTATGATGAATTCTTTGAAAAGAAATCTCGACGTGTGATGCTCATATTCGCATCTGAAATTGCGTTTTGGATTTGAGTGTCGAAATCCAATAGCTTAAGGTCGAATGGTCTGAATAGATGGAACTCATTGGAGTCGAGTTTGATTTGGAATAGTTCGTGTTGGGGTAGAAATCGAGTATTCAATGTTGGTATTTTGATTTGGATGTCGAATTCATCGAGTTTGTAATGAAGGTTTGTGGATGCTTAGTCGACACTCAATATTACTTGCTGGGGTTAGTGGGGTCGAACTCATATTCGACTGTTACTGCTACTCATTAGTGTGTTGGGAACGAAGTGAATTGGGGAAGAACATGAAACATTTTTGATTTGCATCCCTGGAACTTTTAAGAATTGACATGTGTTACCCAAGTTCGAAAATGCGTAATAAAAGCTGAGAAATTGCAGAATTTTCAGTTCTGGTCCCTGCAGTTTGTGCGAATTTACGCTTTATGCCCTTTTTCGTAAATGGGATAGAGTTTCGCATATTAGGTTGTTTTTGGCGCAACGGGTCCCTGCAAGTTTCAGAAAGTGACAATATCTACCCGGATTTTGAAAAATCTTGCAACTTTCACCCAAAAAAGTCAAAATTTTTCATAAATTGGAAATTTTTGTGGCTTTTTCGTGATTGTTTTTCCGTGCAAGATTTTTGGTGATTCATTTTTGGTACACATCAAGGGGGAGTATCGTGAAGACTATTCCTCGGGCGCTTCTCATCCTTAGTGGGTTTTATAATCATTTTTTGATTATAAAAAGGGGGAGAATGATGGGTATTCGAAGCTTCTCGGGTTTGTTGAATATTCATTTGCGGATTTGAAGACCGGTGTTACATCGAGGGGGAGTTTGGTCTTGATCGCGCTAGCTCGTTGGAGATTAAAGCCGGACATCCAATCCTAACTTTGAGGGGGAGAATGTTAGGGTGCAAAGTCACTCTTTGATGTAGTGTTTTAGGCTTACTCTCTTGTATGTGTAAATGGGTTGAGTCTTTCCTATAAATAGGAAGTGAGTGACTCCCATTATGAAAAAAGGAACCATTTGGAGTGTTAGACTAGAGAGAGAAATTGTGTACAAACCCATTTGTATATTCTTTCTAGATCTAATATGAGCTTACACAAATTTATTTACTCCTTGTGTTCTTTATTTTACATGATGATTCACTAGATCTTTCTAATTCCGCATATGCCATCATAATCAACACCACTACAAACATTACTCTGATACCAATCTGTCATACCCCCAAACCGGAACGGCGGAAACGTTCGGGGGCGGATGACTTCATGTGGTAGCGTAACAAATGAATACATAGTAAAGAAAGCAATACAACCATCATATATATAATTGAAAGTTTACATTGTTAAAAGGTACATGTTCAAAACCAATTACAATATGATGCCAAAATATGAATTTAAACTGGCGCCGCAGCGTCCCTTCTTCAAAAGCTGTTTGTTACCTGTAATTACTGAATCCCTGGGACATACAAGTAGTTTTGAAAGAGTAGATCAGCATTTAAGCTGGCGAGTTTCATAAGTATTAAATGACAACGTTTGTATGAAATGAAATGTTTTGTTTTTGTTTGTTTGTTCCTAGAAAATCCCATATTTTCTACTAGCATAAATGTAGCCTTCTATCAAGACCAATGTTTGTTTCTAGAAAATGTATGTACGTATAAAATTTCGAATACGTCTGAAAAACACCGTAAATCAATGTATTTTTAATTACCCATGTGAGTTTTTATAACCATGCTATTGACTAGGAATGCCTATACGCAACGTTCTTCAGGCGTTGGAATGTTCTGACGTTTGTCACCCCAAATGGTGTACTGTAGCTAACAGTCAGGGCGCGAGGTTGTCAAGCCCGTATAGATCTATACATAAACACCATGCTCCCCCTCCAAGGGATTCTGGTATATAATACAGGACTTGAAATGTGTACTCGAACATACGCGAAGTTAATGTCTCACAAAACTTAGTATAAAAACATATTTACGTGTAAAAATGTTCGTTTGTTCTTGTATGTGAAAGTGACTTCTTGAAAATAGTGTTTCTAGTATGTAAAAGTTAGTAATGTTCTCGTAAAACTGTACCTATTATATTTTTGCTTTAAGTGTGTCTCGTTTGTATAGTAATCCCTAGTAAAATGCTCACTTGTTATGAAAAGTATAATTTTTATAGTGTCTAAGATGGACACATATACATACAATATAAGCAGAGTGTTTGATTTATACATATATAACAACACTTTTCATTTCAAAAGATATGATGTTATCGTGATATATTTTGCACATGAAAGTTTCCCTATAATAGTTATAAATCACATATAATTCCGTTGATAAAAAGTGTATAATGAAACTTTATATAACACACGATAATAATCGTGTGTTTTACTTGTATTTCCCCCCTTAAAAGCATATAAAAGCATTTATAAAACATTTAAAAGTGTGGATTATAAGGGTATGAACTCACTTGGAAGATCGAAAAAGGCGAGATGAAAACCGGGCAGAATTTCGACTCGAGAAAACGGATTTTCTCGGGATTCTCGGGAATCTCGGCAGCACAAACGACCTTCAGGACTTGAGCAAGGAAACCGGGGCTTAGGGTTAGCACGGGAACGGAAAACGAGGCAAGAACGCAAGAAAGTTGAGAGAAATTGAGCCCTTTCTTTGGAACCCTCGCATCCCTTTTATAGGGAGTGGGAATCGCCTCGGTACGCTGGGCGTATGCGTGCGTCATGCATGACTGCCTCCTCGACTGCCTCGGAACTTCGGATGGGACGGGTATAGCCTCGCATAGGGGCAACGTGGACGATCCGAGGCCAAGTCCTTGAGTACGCTGGACGTACGAGCGTACGCTGGGCGTAACTCGGCTCGACCTGGTGACTCCTCCTTCGGATAATACCAAGGTTAAATAATAAAATTTTAATTTTAATTATTTAATAAACTTCAAAAATTCATATCTTCTTCATACGAACTCTGTTTTCGACGTTCTTTATATCCACGCGTAGGTGAGACTACGCTCTACAACTTTCGTTTAGATTCCGTCGGAAAATTTTGAAATTATTTTTATTATTTATTTTTAAATGGTCGCGGTAAGAAAATTTCGTTAGAAATTCATAACTTCATTATCTGACGTCTGTTTTTGCCAGACTTTTGACCGTTGCAAAACCATTGCCGAGACCTTCAATTCTCATTTGGGTCATTCCGGCCAAAAGTCGCTCGATCTCCGTTTCGAGTTTTTAGCTGTCTGTCGCTAAGCCGAACTTGGAAAAATCATAACTTTTTTATACAAAGTCAGATTTGGGCGTTCTTTTTACGTACGATCACGGTTTAATGTCATCTAACATAGTAGGTAATTAATTTGAGATTTTTGGACATTTTATTTTCGAAGTTTATTTCCTTATATCAAAAGTGGTTACAATACTTTACTTTTTAGGTCATTACATAGAGTTGAAATATCGGGTTGTCACAGATGATCACTATGTTCCTCCTTAGTTTGAGAGTAGATAAGTATGTCATCGATGAAGACGATGACGAATTGATCCAAGTAAGGACGGCATACCCGATTCATTAAGTCCAGAAACACCGCGGGCACATTTGTCAATCCGAATGGCATCAGTACGAACTCGTAGTGTCCGTAACGAGTTCGGAAGGCTGTCTTTGGAACATCCTCTTCTAACAATCACAACTGGTGATACCCGGACCTCAGATCAATCTTTGAAAAGTAAGACGCCCCTTGTAGTTGGTCAAACAAATCGTCTATGCGAGGCAAAGGGTAATGATTTTTAACCGTTAGCTTGTTGAGCTCCCTATAGTCAATGCACATACAAAATGATTCGTCTTTCTTCTTGACGAACAAGACTGGTGCTCCCCAGGGTGAGAAGCTTGGTCTAATAAAGCCCTTGCTGAGCAGTTCGTTAAGTTGACCGGATAGTTCCTGCATCTCTGCTAGTGCTAGACGATAGGGCGATTTGGCTACTGGGGTAGCTCCTGGAACTAAGTCGATTCTGAACTCGACCTGTCGCTTTGGAGGTAACCCTGGTAGTTCTTCTCGAAAGATGTCGGGAAAGTCGCATACTACAAGGATGTTTTTCAGGTCTTTGGTTTCTTGGCTCGTATCAATAACGTGTGCAAGGAATGGACGATATTCCTTACGGAGATACTTTTGAGCTTGAATACTTGAGATGATGCTAAGGCTTGTGACGGGTTTGTCGCCGTAGATAATAAGAGTTTCGTTAGACGGAAGATCAAGGTGAACAACCTTTTCATAACACATGATGTCGGCACGGTGTAGACTCAACCAATGATGATGACGTCGAAACTTTTAATTGAGACCGGCATGAGGTCGATTGGAAATAAATGGCTATCTAGAGTTAGAATACATCCTATGTATATACTACTAGTGCTCTCAGTCTTCCCATTAGCCATTTCTATAGTGAATGGTTCTTTAAGTGGGTGTGGTTGTTATTTAAGTAAGTGTGCAAATTTCTGGTTCACGAAACTTCTCTCTGCCTCACTCTCAAATAGTATGCATGCATAAGGGTTTTCAAGGAGAAACGTACCGGTCACCACCGTAGGGTCAGCAACTGCTTCCTTGTGGCCTATAGCCAAAACTCTTCCCACTCCACCAACATTTCCTGCCTTGGGGCAGTCCCTTTTGTAGTGGCCCACTTCGCCACATCCATAACAAGACTGGTTCACACCAGATCCTGGAAGTTGGTTGATTAGCCTTGCCGGGGCTCTGCAGAAGCGGACAGTGTGTCCCTTTTTGTTGAAGTTGGAACACTGCAATTCCCGGCAAGGTCCATTGTGGTGGAAGCTGCATTTGTTGCACTTTGGCAAGTTCCCAGCATACTGCTTTATCGGAGCAGCAGCGACAGGTGCTATCGTATGACAACCCGAAATTTCCATTCGGTCAAACCCTAAAAGTCAACCACTTCGTATCATAAATTAATGTCATTATTTCTTGTTTTTAAGAAATATAAAGTTCGTTCGATTATTCTAATATTATTTTTAAATGAACGGGTGAAAGAAAGTGCCGTCTCGGGTTTTGAATTTTAAGAAAAACGCAAAAACTTCGCGTCCTAGAAATTCCCGACCAAACTTTTATGTTTGGGTTGAAAAGTCACCAAAAAACCATGAACTCATACCTATGTATGAGTTTACTCCCCAAAAGTCTAGCCATTTGTGTTTACTCCCCAAGTTCACAAAAGAGTAAACTCCAAAAACTCTTTCAAGTATCATCCTAGATTTAATTCCAAATCTTCAAAGTTGTAAGTGTTCTAACCATTTCAAGTTAGTAAAACACTTAATCTAGTGTTTGTACATCTATTCATCCATTCATTTATGTATTTTGTCTAGATTTCCAAAACACCAAGAACACCAAGAACACACACTAAGTGTTCTTGGCCTTTTAGCTCAAATCAAGCCTCCTAATAGTAAGTACTTCCATCCTTAAGACTTCTTAGGCTAGTATTACATGTTAGCATCAAGAAATTATGCCAAGAACACAAGGATTGAGGTGTTCACGGTCCAAGAAGATGCTTGGGCCGTAAACACCATAAAGGGCACCAAAGTGTGCCTAAGTCCTTATCTAAGCCCTAGTTTGATGTTTAAGCCTTCTTTGATATGTTTAAACCTTCCCTTGATGTGTTTAAGCCTTGAAAAACACCAAAATCCAACATCTATAGGTGTTTATGGTTTGGGGATCTCCCAAAACCGTAAACACCCTAAAGTGTGTATAAATGGGTCATTTTCCTTCCTTAGGCCTAAAACCTGGCTTAGATAATTACCTAGTTGTGTTAAGGACTTGAAAACATGGCAATACCCTTCTCCATAAGGGTTTACAGTAGTAAACCCAAAGGGAAATGCCATGAGGCCGTAAACTCCTCCAAAGAGTGTTTTTGTTGCCCTAGTCCATTCCAAAGGCCAAACCACTTAGTAGAAATACTTCAACGGGCTTGTTAAACCACAAAACAACACTTGGTCATTAGGACTAGAGTTTACGACTGTAAACTCTAGATTTTACTGTCGTAAACTCCTTGAGTTATGACCATCAAAACCGTAAATTCCAAGGGAGTTTACCCTTGAACCCTAAACACCCTAGCTTTGCCCTACCAACACTTAGATGCAATCCTTGTGATCTTTAACACTTGAAACAAAGTGTTTTCATGTTCTAGAGTGTCCCAACTAATTTTATTAGTTATAATTTGGCTAATTAGTTATATATATGTTCATTATATGATAACTAGGCTCGTGCGTGTGTACAAGTCTTCATTTGTCACCTAGCACCGTACCCGACACTTCAATCCAATCCACTCACCGCAAGTGAGTTCATGCCCCTTAACTAACCTTTGAAATACTTTTAAATGTTTTAAATGTCTTAATGGGGGGGGGGAATACAAGTTAAATACTTATAGTTATTACATCAATCACATGTGATTAATAACTATAAAACCAATGATTTTCTTACTGTTGAAACTGTTTATCAAAATGTTCTACTTCAAGCTACTTTACAAACTCTTTTACTTATCAAATACTTTTACTTAAACTTTGTTACACTTATTATAAATTACATGCCCGTATATGTATAGTTATATAAGCAATGTTTAAAAGGCTTAGGAAGGCCATCCGCCCTATTTCCTTTTCGTGCTTGAGATGTGGTCTGGTGGGATATCGGGTAGCCGTCCAAAAGTCGTTTCAATACTAATTATATATCATGTGTACATATATAGACATAAAAGTGCTTCCATATTCATGCGTACTAGTAACATCATTAGTAAGTTACCATCGGGGTAGCACATAATCATATTTATACTATTCCTAGATCAATGAGTCAGTTCATTCATGAGTCAGTGCTTATTACTATGAGAACATATACAACTATACTAAAGGAAGAACATATACAACTATACTAGAAGAAGAACATATACATCTATACTAGAGGAAGAACATATACAACTATACTAGAAGAAGAACATATACAACTATACTAGAGGAAGAACATATACAACTATACTAGAGGAAGAACATATACAACTATACTAGAAGAAGAACATATACAACTATGCTAGAGGAAGAAAATATACAACTATACTAGAGAGAGAACATATACAACAATACTAGAACGAGTAACAATACATTACATATACATAAATACGTTGACAAAATTGTGATCCACTGTATCGGAGCATGCCTTAAATGTCATGGCCCGAGTTGTAGCCAGCGTCTCTTGGAGGGAGAGCGTGAGTTTGTGTATAGATCTATACTGGATTGACTATCCTACACCTTGCTGCTAGCTACAGCCGGACCTGAAGGTCTGCGGGTGCCAAACGTCATACCTTTTTACGACCTACATTTGTCGTTGTTACCTAGTCGATAGTATGGTACAATTAATCACATGATACCTTAATATAAATCCGGTTTAAGGTAGTTAGTACAGCAGTAGTTCCTATAATAAAACACTACAGTACAACAATAATTTACCCTTTATATACATTTAGTGATCATTTCACTTAAACATTAATGTACAAACTATATTTTGTTAATGATAGTTACACTTGGGAAAATTACACACTTCTACGATAAACGAACATACAAAACAGTTACGCCTTGGTAGAAGGCTACTTTTAATAGAAAATATAGGTTTTTCTGAGAGATTCAAACTTTTACAAACACTTACAAACATTCACATACTTTTATCACCAATGTTTACAAAATCATGTTTAAAACCACGTTCAAACGTTTTGATACAAACATCGACACTAAATTACTTATGAACTCATCAGCTTAATGCTGATAAACTCTTTCAAAATAACTTGTATTCTCAGGTCGTTAGTAGACAGGTACCGAGGCCAACTTTTGAGAAGATGGAGCGCATCCAAGACTCATCTTATTATTTTGATTTACTTTTTGGTGTCTATAACTGTACAGAACACACTTGTATTAAAATTATATATTTAATGCAATGGATGATGTTGTTTGCTTATTTACTATTATACTGTGTTGTGATACTTTACATGACGTCCTCCACCCCAGAACGTTTCCTTGGTTTTGGGGTGTGACAGATTGGTATCAAAGCATTGTTTATAGTGAATTGAGTATATCAACCCATAAAAGATATACTAACTATAAACCCATTTGGGATTAAAACACTCTGACCAAGAGTCAATACTTTAAATATTAAAATATTTAATTAAGTATACTAGTCTGCATTCATACTAAAATCAGTGTCACAATGACAAGAACAAAAGTATTACGATTGTTAAATATCACAAGTAAGCTCGGGGATGTATGGTCAGTCCTGGGAATGGCATAGCCTGATCAACTATGCTGGTCCGAGGAGTGATTAGCATATGCCCTAGAATGGTTGTGATATGTTAACAAGTCTAAAAACTTACCAACAATACCACAAGGAGATCAGTAGAACCTAAACTTAAAATACTATAGGGGTATTTTGTGCTACTACAGGCTACTTATATACTATATACTTATACCTCTCTTCTCGTGTAGATTTAAAATGGCTGGATTCCATCATGGCGACCCGTACTTCCCAAATGAAGGCAATGTTGGGTGGATCGAAGAAGAGCCCGAAGATGAGCATCCAATCCCTTTGGATGATCACCTCGTAGAAGGCTTTTCCGATGGATCTGACTCTGAGCCTGAAGTTAACAACCTACCGCCAGTAGGTCAAGCCCCAAACAACAACCCTCGACCAGCTTTCCCAGGTCCCACTCCCTTGTGGGCAACCAACTTGAATCGATGGAGTGACGAACAAGGTTAATCCTTACCTTACTTTGGGGACCGAAGCTTTTACAACGTCAGCGAAGGTGGCTCTGCGGACCGAGCTCTGCTCGTCATTGTTCGCAGAATAGCTCGTAACGTTGAGCAAGGTCGAGCAGTCATCGATCGGGTCATGGAGATTGATGCCAACTCTGGTGTCAACATAGTCCGCATCCATCGTCTTGAGGAAGAAATGGAACGGACCAGGAGAACCAATGAAACCCTGCAGCAATAGCTGGCTGCCTCCCGAGCCGAAGTCATGGAACTTCGAGCCCGTCAGAGGGGTCATGAGCGACGCCTTCAAGAAGTGGTTCGTCAAGTGGTAGACCTCAGGGTTCGCCTGAGGAATTCCCATCGCCGTTAGAAGATTCCTAGTACATCTTTGTCTTTTGGTTAAGGAATAGCCTTTAATATATGTGCTCTAAGTAGCACTTGTCTGTAAAATATTCCTAACTTTCAGTACCCTAACTAGGAATCTAGGAACTGTCAAACTTTCTGTATGGTATGATGTAAGACATATTATTAGGTCAATTTTCCCTGAACTTATTACATCAGTAATACCAGTATTATTGACAACTACCTAATTTGTGGGAAAAATCTGTACACTTGTGTTTTCCTACTAATCTTCTTTGTTGTGATCTCAAACACTCATTCAACTGTTGCGCTATGGTTAGTTAGTCCATGTGTCACTCTCACCCCACTTACAATTGATTCTTACCATTTTGTTTATCTTTATTAACTTATAGCTGAAAGATGCCTCCTTGCAAATCTCCCAGGAATAACCCTGCACCTCCTCCTCTTCCGGTCATCGATACTGCAGCCCTGAATGCTGCCGTAACTGCAGCAGTGGCAACTCCCATGGCTCAGTATCACTCTACTGATGCCAGTAGAGGTGGAACCCCTATTGACTCAATTACTGTTGAAATCCCTATGCGCTCGAGAGGGTGCTCCTACAAGGATTTCACCAACTGCAAGCCGAAGTCCTTTCATGGAACCGGCGGAGTCATTGCCCTCTCGCAATGGTTTGAGAAGACTGAAACAGTCTTCAAAATTTGTTCGTGCCCTGCGGCGAGCAAAGTCAAATATGCCACATGTACCTTTGAAGGAAAAGCCCTGACGTGGTGGAACGGCCACGTTAAAGCTCCAACTCTCGTAGTGGCGAATGACATGGGTTGGGAAACCATGAAGGACCTCATGATTGAGGAATACTGCCCGAGGGGCGAAATCCAAAAATTGGAGCAGGAGCTGTGGAGCCTAACCATGAAGGGCTCCGACGTAGTCTCATATACCACCAGGTTCAGCGAACTGGTGGCCCTCTGCCCCAATATGGTTCCCACTGAAAGGAAAAAGATCGAGAGGTACATATGGGGGCTAGTACCTCCGTATCAGGGGAATGTCCTATCATCAAACCCTACTACCTTCGACAGTGCCAAGCGACTGGCACAACGACTCATCGACCATGGAGTCAAAGCCCAAGCAGCAACAACAACCCTAGCCATCTCGGAACCCTCCAAACCCGCTGACACTAAGCAAAAGTTCTGGGAGGAAAAGAAGAAGAAACAACGAGCTGCCAAAATGCAGCAAATTGTGGCAGTGCATGCCGCAATAACCCCTGCTGCTGCTACTACTCCGGTGGGACAGTATGCTGGAAGTTTGCCTAAGTGCAAAAAATGCAACTACCACCACAACGGCCCCTGCCGTGAAATGCAGTGCTCTAACTGCAACAGGAAAGGACACACAGTCCGTTTCTGTAAATTTCTGGCGAGGCCAATCACCTAAGTCCTCGGCTTTGGCGTGAGCTAGACCTGCTATGGATGTGGCGAGGCGGGCCACTATAAGAGGGACTGCCGCAAAGCAAAGAATGCTGGCGTAGTAGGGAGGGTACTAGCAATAGGCCATGGGGAAGCAGTTGCTGACTCGACGGTGGTGACTGGTACGTTCCTCCTTGATAACTCCTATGCATGCATTCTGTTCGATAGTGGAGCGGAGCGAAGCTTCGTGAATCATAAATTTGTTCGCATGCTTAAACAACAACCACACACACTTAAAGAAAAATTCACAGTAGAAATTGCTAATGGAAAAACAGAAAGCACGAATAACATATACTTAGGTTGTACCCTAACCCTAGATAACCATTCATTCTTAATCGACCTTATGCCGGTCTCGATTAAAAGCTTCGACGTTATCATCGGCATGGATTGGTTAAGTCTTCATTGCGCCGACATCATGTGCTACGAGAAAGCAGTCCGTCTAAACCTCCCTTCTAGCAAAACTCTTATCGTCTACAGCGACAAACCCGGTGCGAGTCTTCATATTATCAAGTATTCAAGCACAGAAGTATCTACGTAAAGAATACCATGCATTCCTTGCTCACATCATCGATACGAGCCTCGAAATGAAAGAACTAAAGAACATCCCAGTAGTGAGCGACTTTCCCGACATCTTCCCAGAAGAGCTACCAGGATTACCTCCATAACAACAGGTCGTGTTTAGAATCGACTTAGTCCCAGGAGCTACCCCAGCAGCCAAGTTGCCATACCGATTAGCACCAGCAGAGATGCAGGAACTATCTGGTCAACTTAATGAACTGCTCAGCAAGGGCTTTATAAGACCAAGTTTCTCACCTTGGGGAGCACCGGTCTTGTTCGTTAAGAAGAAAGACGGATCATTCCGTATGTGCATCGACTACAGAGAACTCAACAAACTGACGGTCAAGAATCGTTACCCTCTGCCTCGCATAGACGATCTATTTGACCAACTGCAAGAGGCGAACTACTTTTCAAAAATTGATCTAAGATCCGGATATCACCGGTTACGAGTGATAAAGGAGGATGTTCTGAAGAAAGACTTCCGAACTCGTTACGGACACTACGAGTTCGTGGTGATGCCATTCGGATTGACCAATGCACCCGCAGTTTTCATGGATCTGATGAATCGAGTATGCCGACCTTACTTGGATCAGTTCGTTATTGTCTTCATCGATGACATCCTGATCTACTCCCGAAGTAAGGAAGAGCATGGCGATCACCTACGACAAGTTCTAGGAACTTTACAACGGAGAAGCTCTATGCGAAGTTCTCTAAATGTGAATTTTGGATCCGAAGATTCGAATTATTAGGACATGTGGTAACCGAAGAGGGAATCCATGTGGATCCATCCAAAATTAAGGCCATTGAGAACTGGTCAGCACTGAAGACGCCTACAGAAATTCGTCAATTTCTAGGTCTCGATGGCTACTACTGTAGGTTCATACAGAACTTCTCCCGAATTGCGAAACCTCTTACAACACTGACCCAGAAAGGCGTAGCCTTTGACTGGGAAGACAAACAGGAGAGAGCGTTCCAAACGCTCAAGCGAGCCTTGTGCACTGCACCAATACAATCTGTCCCCGAAGGGATAGAAGACTTCGTAGTCTATTGCGATGCATCAAATCAAGGGCTCGGGTGTGTTCTGATGCAATGAGGTAAGGTCATCGCCTACGCCTCGAGAGAATTGAAGACACACGAAGTTAACTACACAACCCATGATCTTGAACTAGGAGCAGTTGTGTTTTCTCTGAAGATCTGGAGACATTACTTGTACAGAATGAAAAGCACTATCTTTACCGACCACAAGAGTTTACAACACATATTCAATCAGAAGGAGCTCAACATGAGACAACGACGGTGGGTCGAGCTACTCAGTGACTACGAATGTGAAATTCGTTATCATCCGGGTAAAGCCAACGTAGTAGCAGACGCCCTAAGTCGGAAGGAATATTCTGGTCGAAGAGTCAAGTCGTTGACAATGACTATCCATTCACACTTGTCTAAGCAAATTCAGGCGGCCCAGCTTGAAGCCATGAAACCTGAAAACGTGACGAGTGAATCCCTTAGAGGAATGGATAAAAATTTAGAAGCCAAGGGTGGCGGAGCCTTATATTTCATGAACTGGATCTGGACACCGAAACACGGTGGTTTTCGAGACTTGGTCATGACCGAGGCACACAATGCTCGGTATTTCGTCCACCCAGGTTCAGATAAGATGTATCTGGATCTTAAAAAGCTATACTGGTGGCCTAATATGAAAGCAGAGATTGCTACCTTCGTAAGTAAATGCCTTACTTGCGCAAAGGTTAAGGTCGAGTACCAGATGCCCTCTAGTTTATTACAACAACCAGAGATTCCAAAATGGAAGTGGGAGCGGATCACTATGGATTTCATAACCAAGTTGCCCAAGACAACGGGTGGACTTGATACCATATCGGTCACCTGCTTATCAAAGAAACTGACAAGATGGAGAAGCTTATGAGAACATACATTAGGGAAATTGTACGATTGCATGGTGTTCCTATATCCATTATCTCCAATAGAGATAGTAGGTTCACCTCAAGATTCTGGCAATCGCTACAACATTCCCTGGGAACAAGGCTGGACATGAGCACACCTTACAATCGACAGACAGACGGACAAAGTGAGCGAACCATCCAACCACTAGAAGATATGTTGAGAGCCTGTGTGATTGACTTTGGAAAGGCATGGGATACTCATTTACCCCTTGTCGAGTTTTCCTACAATAACAGTTATCACACGAGCATCAAGGCTGCTCCATTTGAAACCCTCTATGGCCGAAAGTGCAGATCCCCTCTGTGTTGGGCTGAAGTGGGTGATACCCAATTAGCTAGGGGCAAAGTTTCTGACAGTACTCTCACAGGTCCGGAAATCATTCGGGAAACGATAGAGAAGATCGTTCAGATTCGTGAACGATTGAAAGCCTCTAGAGACCAACAGAAGAGCTATGCGGATAAGTGAAGGAAACCTTTGGAATTCTAGGTGGGAGACCGAGTCCTTCTTAAAGTCTCACCTTGGAAGGGCTTGATACGCTTTGGTAAGCGTGGGAAGCTTAATCCGAGATACATAGGGCCCTTCGAGATTCTCGCAAGAATCGGCCTTGTAGCTTACAAACTCAATCTACCAGACGAACTTCGTAACGTACATTCTACATTCCACGTATCTAACTTGAAAAAGTGTTTGTCCGACGAGACTCTTGTAATCCCACTCGACGAGATCGAGATCAATGAGAGACTCAACTTCGTGGAAGAACCAGTAGAGGTCATGGACCGAGAAGTCAAGAAGACGAAACAAAGTCGTATCCCGATTGTGAAGGTCTGCTGGAATGCCAAGAGAGGACCGGAATTCACTTGGGAGCATGAGGATCAGATGAAACTGAAATACCCTCATCTTTTTGCTTAGTTATTTGTAACTACTTTATTTGTTTAGACTTTAATTTCGGGACGAAATTCCCTTTAACAGGGGGATGATGTGACAACCCGAAATTTCCATTCGGTCAAACCCTAAAAGTCAACCACTTCGTATCATAAGTTAATGTCATTATTTCTTGTTTTTAAGAAATATAAAGTTCGTTTGATTATTTTAATATTATTTTTAAACGAACGGGTGAAAGAAAGTGCCGTCTCGGGTTTTGAATTTTGAAAAAAACGCAAACACTTCGCGTCCTAGAAATTCCCGACCAAACTTTTATGTTTGGGTTGAAAAATCACCCAAAAACCATGAACTCATACCTATGTATGAGTTTACTCCCCAAAAGTCTAGCCATTTGTGTTTACTCCCTAAGTTCACAAAAGAGTAAACTCCAAAAACTCTTTCAAGTATCATCCTAGATTTAATTCCAAATCTTCAAAGTTGTAAGTGTTCTAACCATTTGAAGTTAGTAAAACACTTAATCTAGTGTTTGTACATCTATTCATCCATTCATTTATGTATTTTGTCTAGATTTCCAAAACACCAAGAACACCAAGAACACACACTAAGTGTTCTTGGCCTTTTAGCTCAAATCAAGCCTCCTAATAGTAAGTACTTCCATCCTTAAGACTTCTTAGGCAAGTATTACATGTTACCATCAAGAAATTATGCCAAGAACACAAGGATTGAGGTGTTCACGGTCCAAGAAGATGCTTGGGCCGTAAACACCGTAAAGGGCACCAAAGTGTGCCTACGTCCTTATCTAAGCCCTAGTTTGATATTTA
This sequence comes from Lactuca serriola, assembly GCF_051521515.1. Classification (NCBI taxonomy): domain Eukaryota; kingdom Viridiplantae; phylum Streptophyta; class Magnoliopsida; order Asterales; family Asteraceae; genus Lactuca; species Lactuca serriola. Next base: position 129,289,030 of record NC_136416.1, on the reverse strand, counting down.
AGCCTTCCTTGATATGTTGAAACCTTCCCTTGATGTGTTTAAGCCTTGAAAAACACCAAAATCCAAAATCTATAGGTGTTTACAGCTTGGGGATCTCCCAAAACCGTAAACACCCTAATGTTGCCCTAGTCCATTCCAAAGGCCAAACCACTTAGTAGAAATGCTTCAAAGGGCTTGTTAAACCACAAAACAACACTTGGTCATTAGGACTAGAGTTTACAACCTTAAACTCTAGAGTTTACTTCCGTAAACTCCTTGAGTTATGACCATCAAAACCGTAAACTCCAAGGGAGTTTACCCTTGAACCCTAAACACCTTAGCTTTGCCCTACCAACACTTGGATGCAATCCTTGTGATCTTTTGTTGGATTAATGTCTAAGTCCATAACTATAATTGGTAAGACTTGACCCGACCCGGCATGGTCCATTTGGGTTGCATAGCATCATGCACTTGGATAGACTATAATGAGAGAAATAAGACACTTATGATTATTAATATATTATAAGTTCTAGTATATTAATAATAAGAATAATAAGATTATTTAATTAGTATTGATCAAGAATTAATCTAGGATTAATTAAGTGATCAAAAGAAGATAATTAAATATATGGGTTGATTATGTAAATCATCCATACTTATATAGTGGGCTAATGCTCCATGGATAATCAAGTTGGGCTAAAACCCATAGGATGGTCCATGGATGCTCCATGGTGTATTTGTACCCATGGATCATGGAAATGAAAGGCCATGTCAATTAGGTTTTACACGGTGTAACCCTAACTATATAAGCATCTTATTCTTGACCAAAATCGGCCACTAGTGTGAGTAATGAAGGGCTAGCCGATTTCATGAGTTGTAGATTTCTCTCAAGTTATTCCAAGTGTATTTGGTGTTGTGTGAACCATTTGATGTGTCACACTTGGGGCACTAGGCACTCAAGCTTCATGAAGACTTTCTACATCAAAGAGGTATGTATTCTATCTTGTTACACTCAATGTTTTGTATGCTAGATTAGGATAATACCTTGGAAGTTCTTATTTGCATGTATAATAGAGAAAACATAGATCCAAGGTATTTAGGGTTGCATGTACACTTAGGAGTGTTAGAATGCTCAAAACCCAACATATTTAACACTTGAAACAAAGTGTTTTCATGTTCTAGAGTGTCCCAACTTATTTTATTAGTTATAATTTGGCTAATTAGTTATATATATGTTCATTATATGATAACTAGGCTCGTGCATGTGTACAAGTCTTCATTTGTCACCTAGCACCGTACCCGACACTTCAATCCAATCCACTCACCGCAAGTGAGTTCATACCCCTTAACTAACCTTTGAAATACTTTTAAATTATTAAAAATCTTTAATGGGGGTGGGGGGGAATACAAGTTGAATACTTATAGTTATTACATCAATCACATGTGATTAATAACTATAAAACCAATGATTTTCTTACTGTTCAAACTGTTTATCACATTGTTCTACTTCAAATTGCTTTACAAACTCTTTTACTTAACAAATACTTTTACTTAAACTTTGTTACAATTATTATAAATTACATGCCCGTATATGTATAGTTATATAAGGAATGTTTAAAAGGCTTAGGAAGGTCATTCGCGCTTGAGATGTGGTCTGGTGAGATATCGGGTAGCCGTCCGAAAGTCGTTTCAATATTAATTATATATCATGTGTACATATATAGACATAAAAGTGCTTCCATATTTATGCGTACTAGTTACATCATTAGTAAGTTACCATCGGGGTAGCACAGGATCATACTTATACTATTGCTAGATCAATGAGTTAGTTCATTCATGAGTCAGTGCTTATTACTATGAAAACATATACATTACATTACTATGAGAACATATACAGCTATACTAGAGGAAGAACATATACAACTATACTAGAAGAAAAACATATACAACTATACTAGAGGAAGAACATATACAACTATACTAGAAGAAGAACATATACAACTATACTAGAAGAAGAACATATACAACTATACTAGAAGAAAAACATATACAACTATACTAGAGGAAGAACATATACAACTATACTAGAAGAAGAACATATACAACTATACTAGAAGAAGAACATATACAACTATACTAGAGGAAGAACATATACAACTATACTAGAAGAAGAACATATACAACTATACTAGAGTGTCACACCCCAAAACCAAGAACGGCGGAAATGTTCTGGGGCGGAGGACGTCATGTACAGTATCACAACAATGTAAAGTAGTAAACAAGCAACAACATCACCCATTGCATTAATAATATAATTATTATACAAGTGTATTCTGTCAAATTTTGATAAACACTAAAGCATAAATCAAAATGAAAGATGAGTCTTCAACGATCTCCATCTTCCCTAATCCTTGCATCGGTACCTGTCTATGATGACCTGAGGATACAAGTAATTTTGAAAGCGAGTGTCAGCTTTAAAGCTGGTGAGATCATAAGTATTTTAGTGTCTTAATTTGTATGTAAGAATTTGTAAGTAAATGATTTGTAAGTATTGTAAATTTATATGAACTGTAAATGTAAAAATGTTTGTAAAACAACTGGAAACATTTGGAAAAACCCTATAAATCGCTATGATTCCTACTATTATATAAAGTGTGTCTTCTACCAAGACCTAACTGTTCTTAATGTAGTCTTCTACCAAGACTTAACTGTTCTAAATGTTCGTTTCATGTAAAAGGGTGTAATTTTCCCAAGTGTAACTATCATTAACAAAATATAGTTTTTACATTTAAAGTTTAAGTGAAAAGATCACTAAATATATGTATAGGGAAAATTAATGTAGTACTAAAATGTAGCGCTATAAGAACTACTGCTGTACTAACTACCTTAAAACGGATTTATATTAAGGCATCATGTGATTAATTGTACCATACTATTGACTGGTAACAACGACATAAGAATGGTCATAATAAGGAATGACGTATTCATATATATATGTAATGTAATGAACTGTTCTAGCTGTAATGTACATGCTCTCTACCTAGCAAGTATAGTAATGTACTCGCTCTAGTATCGTTGTATATGTTCTCTTTCTAGTATAGTTGTACATGTTCTTCTCTAGTATAGTTGTATATGTTCTCTCTCTAGTATAGTTGTATATGTTCTTCTCTAGTATAGTTGTATATGCTCTCATAGTAGTAAGTATTGACTCATGAATGAACTGACTCATAGTATGATATTGTGTTCTAGTAATAGTTCTAGTATCTTCCTAAACTACCCATATGGTAGTTTACTAGTAATCTAACTGGTACGTATGGACATGGATGTATACCCTTGCTACCCAAGGGAATGGGATGAACCGGAAGGGCCTTTATGACTATATATGTACATATGTTATATAACTAATATTTAAACGACCTTCGGACAAGTACCCGATATCCCACCAGACGACATCTCAAGCGCGAAAAGGAAATTGGGTGGATAGCCTTCCTAAGTCTTTTAAACATTTCTTATATAACTATACATATAGAGGCATGCAATTTATAATACAAAAGCATAAAATAATATTTGTAAAACCTTTGAACATAAATATTTTCTAAGAAAAGATCGACTTGATGTCGATCTATAAAATGGTTTTGATGGCATGGGTTTGATAAAGCAGTTTAGTATAAAGAACATTTGTTTGAAAACACAATTGTAAATAAGTTTGAAATGTAATATACAGAGTAAAATGTACAGTGTAATAAGGAGTTTTAAAAACATATAAAATGTTTATGAAAAACATTTGAAGGAAACTGTTTGGTAAAACGGCTAATGAGTAGCCAATCATTTGAATGCTGCTTATTAATCACATGTGATCGATATAATAATTAGCATAATTCTACTTGTATACCCCCCATAAAACATTTAAAAACGGTTTAAAACATTGATTAAGGGGTATGAACTCACCTGTAGTAAGTGACTGGAATTGAACGGACTGTTATCATAAGGAAGGATCGGACAAAGGCTTGGTGTCAAGTGAAGACTTTAGACCCACACAATGATCCTAATTACATATGAAGACATATGTATATAAATAATTAGTGATTAAAACACTAATTATACAAGTATAAACATTTAAACGTGAGGAAAACACTTTTGGTCAAGTGCTAGGAGGCTAATGGGTTGCAACAAAGGAGTGCAAAACATCTAATGGGAGTTTATGGTCAAATGACCATAGGCTTTGGAGTTTACGGCCCAGGGGAGTAAACTCCTGGCTGTAAACTCTCCTTAGGGTCACTAAATGAAGCTTAGAATTACTACAACTCTAGTGGTGAATTGTTTCAATGCTAAATCAAGTGTTTGGGCTTCCTATTAACTCCTTTAAGGAGTTTACGGCCCTGGGACCATATTCCCTTGGAGTTTACGGCCGTAAACTCACTTGGGAGGGTGTTTATGGTGTTTTCAAGTCTCTAACATTTCAAGGTTATGATCTATGTTGGGTTCTAGGCATAAGGAAGGAGTTAGGGTGTCATTTGACCCCTTTATAGGGGTTTACGGTCCAAGAACTTGTCTTGGCCGTAAACTCCTTAATACTTGTGATTCCTTATGTTTTCTAGGCTTTAAACACTTTAGGGTACATGTCTAAAATCAAGTCTAAGTGTAACAACCCGATATTTCAACTCTTTGTAATGACCTAAAAAGTCAAGTATTGTAACCACCTTGGAGTTAATAAAATTTAACTTTGATAATAAAATGACCAAAGAGTATCTATTTAAATTCCTACTATGTTTAATATCATTAAACCGGGATCGCACGTAAAAAGAATGCCCAAAATCCGGCTTCGTATATTGAAGTTAAGATTTTTCCAAGTTCGGCTTAGCAACAGACAACAAAAAACTCGAATCGGAGGTCGAGCGACGTTTGGCCGAAATGACCTAAACGAGAATCGAAGGTCTCGACAATGGTATTTCAGCGGTAAAAAGTCTGGCAAAAACCGACGTCAGATAAAGGAGTTATGAATTTTTAAAGAAATTCCTTAATCACGATATTTTATAAATAAATAATAAAAATAATTTCATAATTTGCCAACGGAGTCTAAACGAAAGTTGTAGAGCATAGTCTCACCTACACGTGGATATAAAGACCATCGAAAATGGAGTTCGTATGAAGGAGATATGATATTTTGAAGTTTATTAAATAAATTATATATAAATTTAATTCAAAAATCTGGTAATATCTGAAGGAGGAGTCAGCGTCCTCATCCGAGTTACGCGTTGCGTAGTCTCGTACGCCCCGCGTACGCGAGGGCCTTGGTCTCGGTCTGTCCACGTCGCCCCTATGCGAAGCTACCCCCTTTCCGTCCCATCCGAAGCCGAGGCAGTCGAGGACTCGGTCATGCATGACGTACGCGTACGCGCTGCGTACGAGCGTACGCCCCGCGTACCGAGGCGGTTCAGCACTCCTATAAATAGAAATGCGAGGGTTCCCGGGAATTTTGCTCATTCTCTCTCTATTTTCTTGCATTTTGCCTCGTTTTCCGTGCCCGCACTACCCCGAAGCCCTGATCTTTTTGCTCAAGTCCCGAAGATCGATTGTACTCCCGAGATTCCCGAGAATCCCGAGAAAAATCTGTTTCCTGAGACGAAACTCTGCCCGGTTTTCCATCTCGCTATCTTCAAACTTTCAAGTGAGTTCATATTCCCTTCAAACACACTTTAAATACATTTTAAATGCTTTTATACTCTTTTAGGGGAGGAATACAAGTAAACATTCGGTTATTATCGTGTATTCCATAAAATTTCACTGTACTCGTCTTTATCAAATGAATCACTTGTGATTTAGTACTACTATGTGAAAACTCTTGTCATACTTCGTGTCACACCCCAAAACCAAGAACGGCGGAAACGTTCTGGGGCGGAGGACGTCATGTATAGTATCACAACACAGTAAATGTAAATAAGCAAACAACATCATCCATTGCATTAAATATATAACTTTAATACAAGTGTGTTCTGTACAGTTATAGACACCAAAATAATGTAATACAAAATAATATGAGATGAGTCTTGAATGCACTCCATCTTCTCAAAAGCTAGCCTCGGTACCTGTCTACTGACGACCTGAGAATACAAGTTATTTTGAAAGAGTTTATCAGCATTAAGCTGGTGAGTTCATAAGTATTTTAGTGTCAATGTTTGTTGTCAAAACGTTTGAACCTGTCTCAATGTATAAGTTTGTAAAAATGTAAGTAAAGGTTTAAGAGTGTTTGTAAAAGTTTGAATCTCTCAGAAAATCCTATATTTTCTATAAAAGTAACCTTTTACCAAGGCTAAATTGTTTTGTAAATTCGTCTGTTGTAAAAGTGTGTAATTACCCAAGTATAACTATCATTTGATAACATATAGTTTGTACATTAATGCTTAAGTGAGATTATCACTAAAATATGTAATGGGTAAATCACTATAGTACTGTAGTTTTGTATAATAAGAACTACTGTTGTACTAATTACTACTACCTTAAACCGGATTTATATTAAGGTATATTGTGATAAATTGCACCATGCTATCGACTGGTAACAACGACATAATGAATGGTCGTAATAAAAGAAATGACGTTTGGCACCCGCAGACCTGCAAGTCCGGCTGTAGCTAGCAGCAAGGTGTAGGATAGTCAATCCAGTATAGATCTATACGCAACCTCACGCTCTCCCTCCAAGAGAATTCTGGCTACAACTCGGGCCATGACATTTAAGGCATGCTCCGACACAGTGGATCACAATTGTTACGTATTCATGTATATGTAATGTTTCTCGTTCTAGTATAGCTGTATATGTTCATGTTTCTAGTATAACTGTATATGTTCATGTTTCTAGTATAACTGTATATGTACTTGTTTCTAGTATAACTGTATATGTACTTGTTTCTAGTATAACTGTATATGTTCATGTTTCTAGTATAGCTGTATATGTACTTGTTTCTAGTATAACTGTATATGTACTTGTTTCTAGTATAGCTGTATATGTACTTGTTTCTAGTATAGCTGTATATGTGTGATCCTGTGTTACCCCGATGGTAACTAACTATTGATGTACTGATAAGTATGAATATGGAAGTACTTTTATGTCTATACATGTATATATGATATGTAAGTAATATGGAAACGACCTTCGGATGGTCACCCGAAATCCCACCAGACCACATCCAAATCGAGAAAAAGGAAATAGGGCGGATGGCCTTCCTAAGCCCTTTAAACATTATTTATATATCTAGACATATATGGGCATGCAATTGAATATATATAAAAGCATAAAATAAGTTTTCATAAGACATTTGAAGCATAAACATAATTTCAAGAGAAGATCGACTTGATGTCGATCTATAAAACAATTTGAAGGTATAAGTTGATAAAACAGTTTAAGTATAAGAAGCATTTGTTTGAATCATAGTCTATAAATAAGTTTGGATAGTAAAAAGGGTTTGTAAAACATTTCAATGTAAAGCAGTTTGGTAAACAGTTTGAACAGTGGTAAAAATCGTTGTTTTCCTAGTTATTAATCACATGTGATTAAATGCAATCACATGTGATTGAAACAATAACTATAAGTATTTGACTTGTATTCCCCGCCATAAAGTATTTAAAACATTTAAAATCATTTCAAAGGTTGATTCAAGGGGTATGAACTCACTTGTGGTGAGCTGTTTGAATTGTAGTGTCGGATACCGTGCTAGGTGGCAAACGGAGACTTGTTTACACGCACGAGCCTAGTTATCATATAATAAGCATATATATAACTAATTAGACAATTAATAACTTAATAAATAAGTTAAGACACTTAGGAACAAGTAAACACTTTTTATAAGTGTTTAAGGTCCAAATGGTTGCATCTACGTTGCTACGGGACAAGGCAAAAGGGTTTGAAACATCAAATGGCCTTGCATAAGAGTTCACCACCCAACAAACCCCACCCTTTGGAGTTTACGGCCGTAAACTCATGGGTTTATGGCCGTGAACTCCTCACATGGTGGTTTTGGGTGTTTTAAAGTGTTATCTTGATCCTAGTACACTCCTAGCTTTGTTGGAATAACACATGAAGTAGTTTAAGGCCCTAGAATGCTCCATAGGGGAGTTTACGGCCTAAAGTGCATTCACCCTAGAGTTTATGGCCGTAAAATCCTATGGGGTGATGGCTTTTAATTGTTTTGAGGCACTTAAACATCAAGGATGGCTTCCATGATTTTATCTAAGGCTAATGGGGACAAGAGGCACACTTTTGTGCCTTCACTTGGAGTTTACGGCCCAAGATATGTTCCTTGGCCATAAACTCCTTTTAAGGAGTGATTATGATGTGTTTTGCTCTCCATTCAAGTCCCATGTGTTCAAGGTAAATTGTCTTAAGGCCTAAGGGGTGTTTGGAATGCTTTTTACCCTAGAAAAAGGGGTTTACGGCCTAAGAGGGGTTCTTGGCCGTAAACTCCTATAAACTTGTGATTTTGATGGGTTTTGATTTCCTAAATAAGCACAAGCATTTGAGGGTTAAAGTCCTTAAGCATTAGAGGTGGTTTAGGGCACTAAATGCCCTTGAAAAGGGGTTTACGGCCCAAGGAAGTTCCTTGGCCGTAAACTCCAATAACTTGTGTTTCTTGGTTGCTTTTTAGTCCCTAATGATTATACACTAACCCCTAAACAAGTTGTCTAACAAGGAAATCGGGACTAGGAAGCCTTTAGGCTCTGTTTTGGAGTTTACTCCCCAAGAACGTTCTTGGGCGGTAAACTCCCGGATCTTGTAATCTAAGCATGTTATTGATGTTAATAAGCATCTAACAAGTATTGAAACAAATTTAGTAAAGTAGACTCACAATATGGGATGAAAACCCGAAGATCCATCAGAGAGAATATGGCTTTTCTCTATTTGGAATTGTGAATAATGAATTAATTTAATTCAGAAAACTATTTATAGTCCTGGAATATTTTGGCAGAAAATATTTTTATTCCTGATTTTGGACTCTAACATTTTGAAACTTGAAATGCCCAAATTTCACAAAACCAGGAGCATCCACTCTCCTGATATCTTCTTAAACATAAACCCTAATGTACACAAACTTATTCGGAAAAGTATGCAAATCACTGAAAATGAACTAGCTTCTATTGAATAGATGATGTTCGTACAAATGGAAATTTCGGGTTGTCACACTTCGCATGCACTAGATTTATACAAAGTATTTAGTAATTCCAAAGTATCCTTCGTTGCTAAACCGTTTTATACATTCTAAAAACTTATGATTTATGCTTTGTCAAACATTATGATTTATACATTCCAAAGTATCCTATGTACCTCGGATTTAGCTTCCCACGCTTGCCGAAGCGTATCAAGCCTTTCTAGGGTGAGACTTTGAGAAGGACTAGGTCTCCCACCTGAAATTCCTAAGGTTTTCTTCGTTTATCGGCGTTGCTCTTCTGTCGGTCTCTAGAGGCTTTCAATCGTTCACGGATCTGAACGATTTTCTCTGTCGTTTCACGAATGATTTCCGGACCAGTGAGAGTACTGTCGGAAGCTTGCCCTCTTGCTAATTGGGTATCACCCACCTCAACCCAGCACAGAGCGGATCTGCACTTTCGGCCGTAGAGAGCTTCGAATGGAGTAGCCTTGATGCTCGTGTGATAACTATTATTATAGGAAAATTCGACAAGGGGTAAATGAGTATCCCATACCTTCCCAAAATCAATCACACAGGCTCGCAACATATCTTCTAGTGTTTGGATGGTTCTCTCACTCTGTCCGTCGGTCTGTGGATGGTAGGCTGTGCTCATGTCCAGCCTTGTTCCTAGGGAACGTTGTAGTGATTGCCAAAATCTTGAGGTGAATCTACTATCTCTATCGGAGATAATGGACATAGGTACACCATGCAACCGTACAATTTCCCTAATGTATGTTCTCGTAAGTTTCTCCATCTTGTCGGTTTCTTTGATAGGCAGGAAGTGTGCAGACTTGGTCAATCTATCAACGATGACCCATATGGTGTCAAGTCCACCCGTCGTCTTGGGCAACTTGGTTAGGAAATCCATAGTGATCCGCTCCCACTTCCATCCCGGGATCTCTGGTTGTTGCAGTAAACCAGAGGGCTTCTAGTACTCGACCTTAACCTTTGCGCAAGTAAGGCATTTACTCACAAAGGTAGCAATCTCTGCTTTCATATTAGGCCACCAGTATAGCTTTTTAAGATCCAGATACATCTTATCTGAACCTTGGTGGACGGAATATCGAGTGTTGTGCGCCTCGGTCATGACCAAGTCTCGGAAACCACCGTGTTTCGGTGTCCAGATCCGGTTCATGAAATATAAAGCTCCGTCACCCTTGGCTTCAAAGTTCTTGTCCATTCCCCTAAGGGATTCACTCGACATATTTTCAGGTTTCATGGCCTCAAGTTGAGCCATCTGAATTTGCTTAGTCAGGTGTGAATGGATGGTTATTGATAATGACTTGACTTTGCGACCAGAATATTCCTTCCGACTCAGGGCGTCTGCTACTACGTTGGCTTTACCCGGATGATAACGAATGTCGCATTCGTAGTCACTGAGTAGCTCGACCTACCGTCGTTGTCTCATGTTGAGCTCCTTCTGATCGAAAATATGTTGTAAACTCTTGTGGTCGGTAAAGATAGTGCTCTTCGTTCCATACAAGTAATGTCTCCAGATCTTCAGAGCAAACACTACTGCTCCTAGTTCAAGATCATGGGCCGTGTAGTTAACCTCGTGTGTCTTCAACTGTCTCGAGGCGTAGGCGATGACCTTATCTCGCTGCATCAGAACACATCCGAGTCCTTGATTTGATGCATCGCAATAGACTACGAAGTCTTCTATTCCTTCTGGAAGGGATAGTATTGGTGCGGTGCACAAGGCTCGTTTGAGCGTTTGGAACGCTCTTTCTTGCTTCTCTTCCCAGTCAAAGGCCACACCTTTCTGGGTCAGGGTCCTAAGAGGTTTTTCTATTCAGGAGAAGTTCTGAATGAACCTGCGGTAGTAGCCAGCGAGACCTAGAAATTGACGAATTTCTGTAGGCGTCTTTGGCGCTGACCAGTTCTCAATGGCCTTAATTTTGGATGGGTCCACGTGGATTCCCTCTTCGCTTACCACGTGTCCTAAGAATTCGACTCTTCGGATCCAAAATTCACATTTCGAGAACTTCGCATAAAGTTTCTCCTTTCGTAATGTCTCTAGAACTTGTCGCAGATGATCACCATGCTCTTTCTTACTTCGGGAGTAGATCAGGATGCCGTCAATGAAAACGATGACGAACTGATCTAAGTAAGGTCGGCATACTCTATTCATCAGATCCATGAAGACTGCGGGCACATTGGTCAATCCGAATGGCATCACCACGAACTCGTAGTGTGCAGAACGAGTTCGGAAGGCTGTCTTCGGCACATCCTCCTCTAGCACTCGTAACTGGTGATATCCGGATCTCAGATCAATCTTGGAAAAATAGTTCGCCCCTTGCAGTTGGTCGAATAGATCATCTATGCGTGGCAGAGGATAACGATTTTTGATCGTCAATTTGTTGAGTTCTCTATAGTCAATACACATACGGAATGATCCGTCTTTCTTCTTAACGAACAAGACCGGTGCTCCCCAAGGTGAGAAACTTGGTCTTATAAAGCCCTTGCTGAGCAGTTCGTTAAGTTGACCAGAGAGTTCTTGCATCTCGGCTGGTGCTAAACGGTAGGGCGACTTGGCTACTAGGGTAGCTCCTGGGACTAAGTCGATTCTGAACTCGACTTGTCGTTGCGGAGGTAACCCGGGTAGTTCTTCTGGGAAAATGTCGGGGAAGTCGCTCACTACTGGGAGGTTCTTTAGTTCTTTCGTTTCTAGGTTCGTGTCGACGACGTGAGCAAGGAATGCGTGGTATTCTTTGCGCAAATATTTATGTGCTTGAATACTAGATATAATGCGAAGACTCGCACCAGGTTTGTCGCCGTAGACTATAAGAGTTTCATTAGACGGGAGGTTTAGACGGACTGCTTTCTCGTAGCACATGATGTCGGCGCGATGAAGACTTAACCAATCCATGCCGATAATAACGTCGAAACTTTTTATTGAGACCGGCATAAGGTCGATTGGGAATGAATGGTTATCTAAGGTTAGAAGACAACCTAAGTATATACTATTAGTACTTTCAGTTTTCCCATTGGCCATTTCCACTGTGAATTGTTCATTAAGTGCGTGTGGTTGTTGCTTAAGCATGCGAGCAAATTTGTGGTTTACGAAGCTTCGCTCCGCTCCACTATCGAACAGAATGCATGCATAGGAGTTATCAAGGAGGAACGTACCAGTCACCACTGTCGGGTCAGCAACTGCTTCCCCGTGGCCTATTGCTAGTACCCTCCCTGCTCCTCCAGTATTCCTCGCCTTGGGGCAGTCCCTTTTAAAGTGGCCTGTTTCGCCAAATCCATAGCAAGTTGGGCTCGCGCCAGAGCCAGGAACTTGGGAGATCGGTTGCGTCGGGAACTTACAGAATCGGACGGTGTGTCCTTTTCTGTTGCAGTTAGAACACTGCATTTCACGGCAGGCGCCGTTGTGGTGGAAGTTGCATTTGTTGCACTTCGACAAACTTCCAGCATACTGCTTCCCCGGAGCAGTAACAGCAGTAGGGGTTACCGTGGCATGCACTGCCACGATTTGTTGTTTCTTTGCAGCTCGCTGCTTCTTCTTCTCATCCCAAAACTTCCGCTTGGTGTCAGCGGGTTTGGAGGGTTCTTGGATGGCTAGGGTGGTTGTGGTTGTAGAGGTCTTGACTCCATGATCAATGAGTCTTTGTGCCAATCGCTTGGCACTGTCGAAGGTAGCGGGGTTGGATGCTAAGACATTCCCCTGGTACGGAGGCACTAGCCCCCAGATGTACCGTTCGATCTTTTTCCCTTCAGTGGGAACCATATTGGGGCAGAGGGCCACCAGTTCGCTAAATTGGGCAGTATAAGTGATCACGTTGGTGCCCTTCATGGTCAGATTCCAGAGTTCATGTTATAACTTCTGGACTTCGCCCCTCGGGCAGTATTCCTCAGTCATGAGGTCCTTCATCGTTTCCCAGCCCATGTCGTTAGCCACGACGAGAGTTAGGGCTTTGACGTGGCCGTTCCACCACGTTAGGGCTTTATCCTCAAAGGTGCATGCAACATATTTCACCTTGCACGCAGCAGGGCATGAACAGATTTCGAAGACTGATTCAGTCTTCTCGAACCATTGCGAGAGAGCAATGAATCCGCCAGTGCCATAGAACGGCTTCGGCTTGCAGTTTGTGAAATCCTTGTAAGAGCACTCTCTCGAGCGCACCGGGATTTCGACTGGAATGGATTCAACAGGGGTTCCACCTCTGCTAGCATCTGATGAGTGATACTGAGCCATGACAGTTGCCACTGCTGCAGCTACGGCAACATTCAGGGCTACAGTATCGATGACCGGAGGCGGTGGAGGCGGTGGAGGTGCAGGATTATTCCTATTCCTGGGAGATTTGCGAGGAGGCATCTTTCAGCTATAAGTTTATAAAGATAAGAAAGACGGTAAGAATCAATTTGTAAGCAACGTGAGAGTGACCCATGGACTACCCAACCATAGCCCAACAGTTTGAATGAGTGTTTGAAATCACAATAAGAAATATTAGTAGGAATACACAAGTGTACAAATTTTTCCCACATATTAGATAGATTTCAATAGTACGGGTATTACTGATGTAATAAGTTCAAGGAAAATCGACCTAACAGTAGGTCTTACATCATACCATAAGGACAAGACTGACAGTCCTAGATTCCTAATTAGAGTATCGAAAGTTAGGAATATTTTACAGACAAGTGCTACTTAGAGCACATAAGTTCAAGGCTATCCCTAAATCAAAAAACAGAGATGTACTAGACATCATCTAATGGCGATGGGAGTTCCTCGGGCGAGCCCTGAGGTCGGACACTTGGCGAAACACCTCTTGAAGGTGTCGATCCTGAGCTCTCTGACAAGCTCGAAGTTCCAAGACTTCAGCACGGGAGGCAGCCAGCTGTTGCTGCAGAGTTTCATTGGTTCTCCGGGTCCGTTCCATGTCTTCTTCAAGACAGCGGATGCGGACTGTATTGACACCTGAGTTGGCATCAATCTCCATGACCCGGTCGATGGCTGCTCGACCTTGCTTGACATTACGAGCTATTCTGCGGATGATTACCGGCAGAGCTCTGTCAGTAGAGCCACCATCGCTGATGTTGTAAAAGGTTCGGTCCCCAAAGTATGGTAAGGGCTGACCCTACTCATCACTCCAGCGATTTAAGTCGTTTGCCCACATGGGAGTAGGACCTGGAAACGCTGGTCGAGGGTTGTTGTTCGGGGCTTGACCTACAAGCGGTAGGTTGTTGACTTCAGGCTCGGAGTCGGATCCATCGGAAAAGCCTTCTGCGAGGTGATCATCCAAAGGGATTGGATGCTCATCTTCGGGCTCTTCATCGATCCACCCAGCATTGCCCTCATTGGGAAAGTACGGGTCGCCGTGATGGAATCCAGCCATGTAGATCTACGCGAGAAGAGAGGTATAAGAATATAGTATACGTGTAACTAGTAGCACAAAATACTCCTATAGTATTTTAAGTTTAAGTTCTACTGATCTTCTTGTGGTATTGTTGGTAAGTTTTTAGACTTGTTAACATATCACAACCATTCTAGGGCATATGCTAATCACTCCCAGGACCAGCATAGTTGATCAGGCTATGTCATTCCCAGGACTGACCATACATCCCCGAGCTCACTTGTGATATTTAACAATCGTAATACTTTTGTTCTTGTCATTGTGACACTGATTTTAGTATGAATGCAGACTAGTATACTTAATTAAATATTTTATTATTTAAAGTATAGACTCTTGGTCAGAGTGTTTTAATCCCATTTGGGTTTATAGTTTAGTATATCTTTTATGGGTTGATATACTTGATTCACTATAAACAATGCTCTGATACCAATCTGTCACACCCCAAAACCAAGAACGGCGGAAACGTTCTGGGGCGGAGGATGTCATGTATAGTATCACAACACAATAATTGTAAATAAGCAAACAACATCATCCATTGCATTAAATATATAACTTTAATACAAGTGTGTTCTGTACAGTTATAGACACCAAAATAATGTAATACAAAATAATATGAGATGAGTCTTGAATGCACTCCATCTTCTCAAAAGCTAGCCTCGGTACCTGTCTACTGACGACCTGAGAATACAAGTTATTTTGAAAGAGTTTATCAGCATTAATCTGGTGAGTTCATAAGTATTTTAGTGTCAATGTTTGTTGTCAAAACGTTTGAACCTGTCTCAATGTATAAGTTTGTAAAAATGTAAGTAAAGGTTTAAGAGTGTTTGTAAAAGTTTGAATCTCTCAGAAAATCCTATATTTTCTATAAAAGTAACCTTTTACCAAGGCTAAACTGTTTTGTAAACTCGTCTGTTGTAAAAGTGTGTAATTACCCAAGTATAACTATCATTTGATAAAATATAGTTTGTACATTAATGCTTAAGTGAGATTATCACTAAAATATGTAATGGGTAAATCACTGTAGTACTGTAGTTTTGTATAATAAGAACTACTGTTGTACTAATTACTACTACCTTAAACCGGATTTATATTAAGTTATATTGTGATAAATTGCACCATGCTATCGACTGGTAACAACGACATAATGAATGGTCGTAATAAAAGAAATGACGTTTGGCACCTGCAGACCTGCAAGTCCGGCTGTAGCTAGCAGCAAGGTGTAGGATAGTCAATCCAGTATAGAGCTATACGCAAACTCACGCTCTCCCTCCAAGAGAATTCTGGCTACAACTCGGGCCATGACATTTAAGGCATGCTCCGACACAGTGGATCACAATTGTTACGTATTCATGTATATGTAATGTTTCTCGTTCTAGTATAGCTGTATATGTTCATGTTTCTAGTATAACTGTATATGTTCATGTTTCTAGTATAACTGTATATGTACTTGTTTCTAGTATAACTGTATATGTACTTGTTTCTAGTATAACTGTATATGTTCATGTTTCTAGTATAGCTGTATATGTACTTGTTTCTAGTATAACTGTATATGTACTTGTTTCTAGTATAGCTGTATATGTACTTGTTTCTAGTATAGCTGTATATGTGTGATCCTGTGTTACCCCGATGGTAACTAACTATTGATGTACTGATAAGTATGAATATGGAAGTACTTTTATGTCTATACATGTATATATGATATGTAAGTAATATGGAAACGACCTTCGGATGGTCACCCGAAATCCCACCAGACCACATCCAAATCGAGAAAAAGGAAATAGGGCGGATGGCCTTCCTAAGCCCTTTAAACATTATTTATATATCTAGACATATATGGGCATGCAATTGAATATATATAAAAGCATAAAATAAGTTTTCTTAAGACATTTGAAGCATAAACATAATTTCAAGAGAAGATCGACTTGATGTCGATCTATAAAACAATTTGAAGGTATAAGTTGATAAAACAGATGAAGTATAAGAAGCATTTGTTTGAATCATAGTCTATAAATAAGTTTGGATAGTAAAAAGGGTTTGTAAAACATTTCAATGAAAAGCAGTTTGGTAAACAGTTTGAACAGTGGTAAAAATCGTTGTTTTCCTAGTTATTAATCACATGTGATTAAATGCAATCACATGTGATTGAAACAATAACTATAAGTATTTGACTTGTATTCCCCCCCATAAAGTATTTAAAACATTTAAAATCATTTCAAAGGTTGATTCAAGGGGTATTAACTCACTTGTGGTGAGCTGTTTGAATTGCAGTGTCGGATACCGTGCTAGGTGGCAAACGGAGACTTGTTTACACGCACGAGCCTAGTTATCATATAATAAGCATATATATAACTAATTAGACAATTAATAACTTAATAAATAAGTTAAGACACTTAGGAACAAGTAAACACTTTTTATAAGTGTTTAAGGTCCAAATGGTTGCATCTATGTTGCTACGAGACAAGGCAAAAGGGTTTGAAACATCAAATGGCCTTGCATAAGAGTTCACCACCCAACAAACCCTACCCTTTGGAGTTTACGGCCGTAAACTCATGGGTTTATGGTCGTGAACTCCTCACATGGTGGTTTTGGGTGTTTTAAAGTGTTATCTTGATCCTAGTACACTCTTAGCTTTGTTGGAATAACACATGAAGTAGTTTAAGGCCCTAGAATACTCCATAGCGGAGTTTACGGCCTAAAGTCCATTCACCCTAGAGTTTACGGCCATAAACTCCTATGGGGTGATGGCTTTTAATTGTTTTGAGGCACTTAAACATCAAGGATGGCTTCCATGATTTTATCTAAGGCTAATGGGGACAAGAGGCACACTTTTGTGCCTTCACTTGGAGTTTACGGCCCAAGATATGTTCCTTGGCCGTAAACTCCTTTTAAGGAGTGATTATGATGTGTTTTTCTCTCCATTCAAGTCCCATGTGTTCAAGGTAAATTGTCTTAAGGCCTAAGGGGTATTTGGAATGCTTTTTACCCTAGAAAAAGGGGTTTACGGCCCAAGAGGGGTTCTTGGCCGTAAACTCCTATAAACTTGTGATTTTGATGGGTTTTGATGTCCTAAATAAGCACAAGCATTTGAGGGTTAAAGTCCTTAAGCATTAGAGGTGGTTTAGGGCACTAAATGCCCTTGAAAAGGGGTTTACGGCCCAAGGAAGTTCCTTGGCCGTAAACTCCAATAACTTGTGTTTCTTGGTTGCTTTTTAGTCCCTAATGATTATACACTAACCCCTAAACAAGTTGTCTAACAAGGAAATCGGGACTAGGAAGCCTTTAGGCTCCGTTTTGGAGTTTACTCCCCAAGAACGTTCTTGGGCGGTAAACTCCCGGATCTTGTAATCTAAGCATGTTATTGATGTTAATAAGCATCTAACAAGTATTGAAACAAATTTAGTAAAGTAGACTCACAATATGGGATGAAAACCCGAAGATCCGTCAGAGTGAATATGGCTTTTCTCTATTTGGAATTGTGAATAATGAATTAATTTAATTCAGAAAACTATTTATAGTCCTGGAATATTTTGGCAGAAAGTATTTTTATTCCTGATTTTGGACTGTAAAATTTTGAAACTTGAAATGCCCAAATTTCACAAAACCAGGAGCATCCACTCTCCTGATATCTTCTTAAACATAAACCCTAATGTACACAAACTTGTTCGGAAAAGTATGCAAATCACTGAAAATGAACTAGCTTCTATTGAATAGATGATGTTCGTAGAAATGGAAATTTCGGGTTGTCACACTTCGCATGCACTAGATTTATACAAAGTATTTAGTAATTCCAAAGTATCCTTCGTTGCTAAACCGTTTTATACATTCAAAAAACTTATGATTTATGCTTTGTCAAACATTGTGAAAAAGGATAAACTTTGCACACAAAACTATTACTTTAATACAGACTTAGTTGAGAATCCATGAGACGTGTACATCTTCAAATACTGCCTTTTTGTTAAAAGGTATCGCTACAAGTCCTGTCTATAACCAGAGTCTCCTGGTCGGAGAACGTGTCAAATGTGTATAGATCTATACGGGAAGTCATGATCCCGCGCCCTAACTGTTAGCTACAGTCCTTCCTTTGGGGTGACAGTTTGTCATAATGCTACGACGCCTGAAGAACGTCGCTACAGGCATATTATGTTTAGTATGGTTATAAAACTCATTGGATACACAACTATTATAGTACTTTTGACTGATGAATGAGTAGCTACTACAGTTATTCATTATCCAACAAACTGAAATCTTCTGATAGGTTTATTATATAAATCTATGTTTAAAATCTTCTAAAGCATGTGGATTGCTTCCAATTGTTAGTCTTGGACATTAAACAAACAACTATTAGGAATATAAGGTATTTTCTTGGTTCAACTATCTACATTTTTCAACACAAATATTCTCATGCACTACATACTTTTATAAGAAAATAAGGGATTTTCTTGGAAATTATACATTCATTTTGGAATGGCATTCAATGTTTCTAAATCACTTATGAACTCACCAACTTAATTGTTGACACTTTTTCTTTGAAATAACTTGTATTCTCAGGGAACCGTTAAGCAGGTTTGGAAATCAACTTTTGGAGATTAACGCGCTGGCGTTAATTATTTCTTTTGAAAGATGTTTATGCATTTATCTTTTGAACATGTAAAGAATACAATGATGTAAACATTTTAAAAAACCTTTATATATGTATGGTGGTGTGTACTTTCCTTTCTATGAACTGTTATGATACTGAATATGACGTCCTCCGCCCCCGAACGTTTCCGCCGTTCTGGTTTGGGGGTGTGACACTAAGCCTTAGGTGCCTTAAAGCACCATTTTGAGCATGCTTTTTGGAGTTTACGGCTTAAGATACTCTTGGGCCGTGAACTCCCAAACTTGGGTGATTCTTGCTTGATTTCATGTTCCTAATACACTCCTATACAAGTCCAAGGTAGTAGTATATCACGGGGGACAATCTAGGCTTGGTTTCGGGAGTTTACCGCCCAAGAACACCTTGGGGAGTAAACTCCTAAATCGAATGATTTAGCTATGTAATCTATGTTATGAACACATTTAAAGCTTTCTAACACTACTAGAAAGAGTTACTCACAATTTGGGATAAAAACCTGAAGATCCGTGAGAGAGAATTTTGACTTTTCTCTAAATGGAATTCAACTAATGAACCAATTTGGTTCAGAATTCTATTTATAGTCCTGAGATATTTTTGGCAGAAAATATTTTTATTCCTGAAACGAATTCTAATGTCCTAGAGTATTGGAATAATAGTCTTGCACAAAACCCTAGTGCATCCACTCTCCTAATATCTCCTTAAGTGTAAAATCCTAAAAACTGCCAAACTTATACTCGAAATCTGAGTTTTCACTGTAACTGTTCTACTTCTATTGGCTTCAAATGGTTTGTTCAGAATGGAAATTTCGGGTTGTCACATAGAGGAAGAACATATACAACTATACTAGAGAGAGAACATATACAACAGTACTAGAACGAGTAACAATACATGACATATAGATAAATACGTTGACAAAATTGTGATCCACTGTATCGGAGCATGCCTTAAATGTCATGGCCCGAGTTGTATCCAGAGTCTCTTAGAGGGAGAGCGTGAGTTTGCGTATAGATCTATACTGGATTGACTATCCTACACCTTGCTACTAGCTACAGCCGGACCTGCAGGTCTGCGGGTGCCAAACGTCATACCTTTTTACGACCTACATTTGTCGTTGTTACCTAGTCCATAGTATGGTACAATTAATCACATGATACCTTAATATAAATCCGGTTTAAGGTAGTTAGTACAACAGTAGTTCCTATAATACAACACTACAGTACTACAATAATTTACCCTTTATATACATTTAGTGATCATTTCACTTAAACATTAATGTACATACTATATTTTGTTAATGATAGTTACACTTGGGAAAATTACACACTTTTACGATAAACGAACATACAAAACAGTTACGCCTTGGTAGAAGGCTACTTTTAATAGAAAATATAGGTTTTTCTGAGAGATTCAAACTTTTACATACACTTACAAACATTCACATACTTTTATCACCAATGTTTACAAATTCATGTTTAAAACCACGTTCAAATGTTTTGATACAAACACCGACACTAAAATACTTATGAACTCACCAGCTTAATGCTGATAAACTCTTTCAAAATAACTTGTATTCTCAGGCCGTCAATAGACGGGTACCGATGCCAGCTTTTGAGAAGATGGAGTGCATCCAAGACTCATCTTATTATTTTGATTTACTTTTTGGTGTCTATAACTGTACTGAACACACTTGTATTAAAATTATATATTTAATGCAATGGATGATGTTGTTTGCTTATTTACTGTTATACTGTGTTGTGATACTTTACATGACGTCCTCCACCCCAAAACGTTTCCGCCGTTCTTGGTTTTGGGGTGTGACATATCACGGCATGAACCACCACAACTTGCTGCTTTTTGGCAACTTTTTGTTTCTTCTTGTCATCCCATAACTTCCGCTTGTTGTAAACGGCTTTGGGAGATTCGGGGATGGCTAGGGTTGTTGTTAATGATAGGGTACGGACCCCGTGGTCAATGAGGCGTTGCGCCAATCGCTTGGCACTATCGAAGGTAGTGGGGTTGGAAGCTAAAACATTCCCATGAACTGGAGGCAACAGCCCCCAGATATAGCTCTCTATATTCTTTCCCTCCGTGGGAACCATGTTGGGACAGAGGGCCACCAGGTCGCTGAATTTGGCAGTATAAGAAACTATGTCGGACCCCTTCATGGTTAGGCCGCATAGTTATTGTTCTAACTTCTGGATTTTGCCCCGCGGGCACTATTCCTCGATCGTGAGGTCTTTTAGAGTTTCCCAGCCCATGTCGTTTGCCACTATAAGAGTTAGTGACTTGAGATGGCTATTCCACCATGTCAGGGCCTTTTCTTTGAAGGTGCAAGCAGCAAACTTGACCTTGCTCCCTGCTAGGCAGGAGCAGATCTCGAAGATCGACTCCGTCTTTTCGAACCATTGCGAAAGGGCAATGACTCCGCTAGTCCCTTTGAAGGGCTTTGGCTTGAAGTTAGTGAAGTACTTGTAGGAGCACTATCTCAAGCACCCAGGGATTTCACCTTGAGTAGAATGAACCGGTGTGCCACCTCCGTTGGCACCGATGGATTGTTATTGAGCCATAGTTGATGCCACAGCCACAGCTACAACAACATTCAGAGTCGCTGTATCGATTACTGGAGGAGGTGGTGGTATTGGAGTTGGAGTAATTGGAGGATTACCCCTTCCGGACTTTCGAGGAGGCATCTTTCAACTATAAGTTTAAAAAAAATGAACATGATAGTCAGAATCAATTGTAAGCATAGTGAGAGTGATCAGTGGGCTAAATCGCCATAGTCCAACAGTTGAATGAGTGTATGTTTTGAAATAGAAGCACAATAGAAGAGTAGGGAAACACAAGAGTACAAATTTTCCAACAGATTAGATAACTGTCAATATTACTGGTATTATTGATGTAACAAGTTCGGGGAAAAATGACCTAACAATAGGTCTTACATCAAAACATAAGGGAAAAAGGTTGACATTTTTTAGAAGTCTAGTTAAAGTACTTGGAAGGTAGGTATATTTTACAGTCAAATGCTTCATAGAGCATAGTTAAGAAAGGCTATTCCTTAATTAAAAGAAAAGATGTACTAAACATCTTCTACCGGTGATGGGAATTCCTCAGGCGAACCCTCAGATCTGCCAGTTGACGAACCACTTCTTGAAGGTGTCGCTCATGAGCCCTCTGGCGAACTCGAAGTTCTACAACTTCAGGTTGGGAGGCAGCTAGCTGTTGTTGTAGAGTCTCATTGGTTCTCCTGGTCCTTTCCATAGCCTCTTCGAGATGGCGAATGCGGACCATGTTGACACCAGAGTTGGCATCAATTTCCATGATTCGGTCGATGGCTGCTCAACCTTGCTCGACATTCTGAGCAATCCTACGGACCATCACGGACAGGACTCAGTGAGCTGAGCCACCCTCGCTTATGTTGTAAAAGCTTCGGTCCCCGTTGTAAGGTAAAGGTTGACCCTGTTCATCACTCCAGCGATTCAAGTTTGTTGCCCACAAGGGTGTGGGACCTTGAAACGCGGGTTGGGGGTTGAGATTTGGGGCTTGACCCTCTTGGGGTAGGTTGTTGACTTCTGGCTCAGAGTCAGAACCATCCGAGAAGCCTTCTGCGAGGTGATCATCCAAAGGGATTGGATGCTCATCTTCGGGCTCATCTTCAAGCCATCCAGCATTGCCTTGGTTTGGGAAGTACGGGTCGCCATGATGATGGAATCTAGCCATGATATCTACGCGAGAAAGGGATATCAGAATCTTATATATATATATATATATATATATATATATATATATATATATATATAGAGAGAGAGAGAGAGAGAGACGTACTACTTAAGATAATTATAAGATGGCCCTCCCCAGTTACCTCAACACTTGTATAGTGCATACCAGTTATATGAAATCAAAACAGGATAAACCTTCGAATAAGTTACCTTAAGTCCAAATCCACAACCAAAGAAGGAACAGGAAGTAAAGCAAAGATCATAGATTCTAAGTCTATGACACCTTAATCTCATATAACCTTAGCATATCCACTTAACAACTAATGACCTACTTGGTATGGACCCTTTTTAGTTCTCAAACAAGTAACTATAGTACACAAAATACTCCTATAATATTTTAGGTTTATGCTCTGTTCAAATGTTATCATTGTAGTAGTGTTGGTAAGTTTTTAGACTTGCTACCATATCACAACCATTCTTGGGCATATGCTAATCACTTCTCGGACCATCATAGTTGATCAGGTTATGCCATTCCCAGAACTGAGCATACATCCCTGAGCTTACTTGTGATATTCAACAATCTTAATACTTTTGTTCTGTCCTAGTGACACTGATTTTAGAATGAATGCAGGTATGTATACTTAGTTAAATATTTTATTACTTAAAAGTATAAACTCTTGGTCAGAGTATTTTAATCCCATTGTGTTTATAGTTAGTATATCTTTTATGGGTTGATATAGTCAATTCATTATAAACAATGCTATGATACCAATCTGTCACACCCCAAAACCGGAACGACGGAAACATTCTGGGGCGGAGGACGTCATGTACAGTATCACAAGACAGAAATATAGTAAACAAACAAACAACATCATCCATTGCATTAATAATGTATTTTAATACAGGTGTGTTCTGTACAGTTTATAAGACACCAAAATATGAATCAAAATAAAAGATGAGTCTTGGAAGTGCTTCATCTTCTCAGAAGCTGGTCTCTATACCTGTCTACCGATGACC
Source organism: Lactuca serriola (assembly GCF_051521515.1). Lineage (NCBI taxonomy): Eukaryota > Viridiplantae > Streptophyta > Magnoliopsida > Asterales > Asteraceae > Lactuca > Lactuca serriola. The sequence continues at coordinate 129,265,170 of NC_136416.1, read as the reverse complement.
TGAGAATACAAGTTATTTTGAAAGAGTTTATCAGTTTTAAAGCTGGTGAGTTCATAAGCATTTTAGTGTCATTGTTTATTAGCTTTAAAGCTGATGTTTTCAAGTACTAAGCTCATGAAGGAAGGGATCTAGGCTAGTTTCCAAGGCTTAGAAGGGACTAGGGAACACTTTGGCACCATTTTTAGGGTTTACGGTGCAAGAACATCTTGGACCATAAACACCTTTGATCTTGACTTTCTTGGGTGTTTTCTTGATGTTTAGAAGTGTAGCAAGTCTTATAATACTCTAGGATAGAAGTACTTACTAGGTAGAAGCTTGAAAGGGTGCTAAATGTCCAAGAACACTAGTGTGTGTTCTTGGTGAAACTTGAAGATCTACACTTTTGGAATGATTTCATGGATGGAAGTGTGTTAGATCACTAGATTAAGGTAGATATCAACTTATTAGGGCTAGAAACACTTGCAAGTTGAAGATCAAGAAGGAAAATTCTGATGCTACTTGAGAGGATTTGAGTTCTAGCTTGAAATGATGAAAAAGTGATAAAATAACTAAGTCTCACTTATATAGCCATTAGGGTTTACGGTCTAAATACCATTTGTGTCGTAAACTCCAAACTCTTGGAGTTTTTGGAACTTTGTTGATGCACAATAAACCCTAGGGCATCCTCTCTCCTGTTAACTTCTAAAGCACTAACTTTAAAACATTCAAACTTATTCCAAAAAGCTTGAAAGTTAGCAGAAATTGTTCTAACTTCTGTTGAATTGAATGGTTGTATAGAATAGAAATAGTCACAAATAATACATGATTTTGGAACGAGACTCACAAACTACTTTTATAGAAAATATTGGATATTTTGGAGTTTTACAACTAATTATAAACAAGGATGTTACAAAGTTTTCTTACAAATATGCTTATGAACTCACCAACATTCTTTGTTGACACTTTTCAAAAAGACTTGTATTCTCATGGACTTAGTGATCAGGTACTTGAGCCTTGGATTTGGGTATTTGGCTATCTTTTTGAGACATCATACTTATTGTTATTTTTGTATAATCGAAGAACAAGTACAATTTGTAAACAATCAATGTTGGTACATTGTAATGTATGATGTTTGGTTGCTATGTATCATTTATATTCAACTGATCTGCATTGTAATGAAGGAGAACTAAACATTCCTTATAAAGGGGGGTGGATACCTTCCTTACAACGCGTTTTAAAGCCGTGAGGGCCGCAGATCCCATAAGAACTCTGCAGTTAAGCGTGCACGGGTGAGAGCAATACAAGGATGGGTGACCCCCTGGGAAGTCCTTGTACCGAGTGGCCTAAAGCGGACAATATTGTGATACGTGCCAGAGGGGGACGTTATAAATGGTATCAGAGTCAGGGAACGATTCGATGTGTTCGGTGTTACACGACCAAAATGCTCTCCTAGATCAGAATCAAATGGGCACTCTTGGTCAACCAATCCACGATGACCCAAATCAAATCCACTCCCCGTGTAGTCTTGGGAGGTTTCGTGATGAAATCCATAGTAATATCCTCCCATTTCCACATAGGGATATCCAATGGTTCCGTCTTGTTGTGAGGTCTCTGGTGCTCTGCATTGACCTTCCTACATGTCAGGCATCTCTTGACGTACCAGGCTACATCCCGCTTCATGTGGAGCCACCAGTAATCAGGGCAAAGATCTATGTACATCTTCATCGCCCTGGGATGGATGGAAAATATTGACTTGTGCACCTCCTCCATCAGGATCTAACGCACACCGCCTGCATACAGAACCTACACTCTGTAGTGAAGTGTCAATAGGCTACGACAATCATAGTCGAAAGATTAAATCTGGCCCACTATACTCTCACTCTTCTAGTATTCCTCCTTCATAACCTCCTACTGGGCCTCCCAGATCTTCTCCAGAAGCGGATTCACTACTATCATCCATATATAGATATATCTAATTAGTGCTATGAATTCCTTATGGCTAAGTGAATCGGCCACAACATTGGCCTGCCCAGGGTGGTAGGGGACCTCACAGTAATCCTTCAGCACATCTAACCACCAACGCTGCCTCATGTTCAGATTCGGCTGATCCAAGAGGAACCTCAAACTCTTGTGGTTTGTGTAAATAGTACAACAGACCCCATAGATGTAGTGTCACCAAATCTTGAGGGCTAAAACAATCACCCCCAACTCCAGATCGTGTGTCAGGTAGTTCGCGTCGTGATGCTTTAGATGCCTCAAGGCGTAGGAGATGACACGCCCTCTCTGCATCAACACTAAGCCTAAACCTGAAATGGACGCATCGCAGTATACTACAAAATTCTCAACGCCCTCTAGCAGGGCTAAGATCAGCGCCTCGCAGAACCTATGCCTCAATGTCTCGAACGTTGTCTGCTACTCAGTCCCCAACGAAATACAACGACCTTCTTCGTCAGCCGGGTCAAGGGTACTACTATCTTGGAGAAGTCATGTATGAATCTCCGGTAATAGCCTGCTAACCCCAGGAAACTCCGAATCTCAAATGGACACTTTGGAACCTCCCATCTCATCACGACCTCCACTTTGGCTGGGTCAACCAAAATACCATTCTGGTTGACAAGGTGCCACAGAAACTGCACCTCGCGCAACCAAAACTTACACTTGGAAAATTTAGCGTACAAGCTCTCCCTACTCAGGGTATCCAACACCTCCCGCAAGTGCTCCTTGTGCTACTCCTGTGTATTGGAGTAAACCAAGATGTCATCAATAAAGACTATACAGACCGATCCAGCATCGGTATGCATACGCGGTTCATGAGGTCCATGAATGCGGCAGGGGAATTAGTGAGCCCAAAGGGCATCACCACAAACTTGTAGTGGACATATTATGTCTAGAAAGCAGTCTTCTGTACATCCTCATCTCTGACTCGCACCTGGTGACATCCAGAACGCAAATCTATCTTGGAAAATGAAGATGCCCCTTGTAACTGGTCGAAGAGATCATCAATCCTCGGGAGTGCGTAACGGTTCATCACCATTACCTTGTTCAGCTCCCAGTAATGTATACATATCCGATGTGACTCATCCTTCTTCTTCACAAATAGGATCAGGGTTCCCCAAGGAGAACTGCTCGGCCTAATGAATTCCCTGTCTAACAGCTCCTGCATCTGTGTAGACAACTCCTGCATCTCGAGAGGAACCAACCGATATGGTGCCTTGGCTATCAGAGCCGCACCAGGGACTAGTTCGATCCTGAACTCCACCTGTATCTCTAGAGGTATCCTATAGAACTCATCTGGAAATACTTCCAGGTACTCTCGCACCACTGGCACATCAGTCACGGTCGCCGTACATGACTCCCGGGTATCCATAACGTAGGCGACATACCCTACGTAACCTTGCTAAAGGTAACACCTAGTCCTAGCTGCTGAGCACAAAGATGGTCGACACTGCGGCCTCTCGCCTTGAATCACCAACTTTCTCCCACTTAGGGTCCTAAAACGTACAAACTGTTGTGCACAGTCGATCACCGCCCCATTAGTGCTCAACCAATCCATGTTGATGATGACCTTGTTCCCCCTCAAAGGAATGGGAACCAAATCCACAAGATACTACTCACCATACAACCTTCAAGACGCAATCTCTGGAAACCTCTGATGCCCGTACAAATCGGTCGTCGACAATCTCAACCTCTAAAGGACAATCCAACATACCCAAATCTCAGAAAACCACTTGCTAAGTGCAAGAGAGACAAATGATTGGGTAGCCCCGAAGTCGAATAACACTTGTATTGGGACATCATTCACATGGAATGATCCTAAACAAAACACAAAAAAAAAATAGAACATAAATATCATAACTGACATGTAATAAGAGTTAGGGAGAAGAAAACATACCTGTCACCGCATCCAGTACGACACACACCTCCTCAGCAGTCAACCGGAAGGCTCGGCTCTTCACCACTAGATCCTCGGCATTGCCATGTCACCATCTGTGATCCGCAGGGTTGGTGGAGTTGGCGCCGCCACTGGTGCTCCTGATCTCAATCTCGGGCAGTTAGCCCTTTTATGGCCCTTCTAATTGTAATGGAAGGATATCAGGTCTGATGTCTGAAGGGTGGGGGTAGGAGCAGTACAATCCCTGACAAAGTGCCCGAGCTCGCCACACTTATAGCAGCCCGATCCTCCTAATTTGCACACTCCCTCATGCGGCTTGCCGCATTTCCCACAGCGGCTCCGGCCCTGCTGGCCCTTGGACCTAGAGTCGAATCCCTTGGGTTTCTTCCCAAAAACCCCAGTAACCTGCCCAGCCTCCGCCTTCCTCTTTTGGAGGTGCTCTATGTCAATCTACATTTCCCTCACCATGGCTATCATATCGTCCAAGGTCGGACATGCCGAGTAGCTTATATGTTTATGGATGTCAGCTCTTAACATGTCATGGTACCGAGTCCTCCTCATTTCTTCATCGCTTGCATACTGTGGCACCAGTAAGGCCCTCTCCCTGAACTTTGCGGTAATTTCCGCCACCAACTCAGTAGTCTGCCTCATATCCAGAAACTCCCTGGCTAGCTGTTGAAGCTTCACAGCCGGCCAAACTCATCCCTAAACCTGGTCACAAAGTTCGACTAGGTCATAGCCTCAATGGCTGGGGCTCCAAAAGAATCACTGACTGCCTCCCACTAGTCTCTAGCTCTATCCTCAAACATCCTGCAACATACTGGACCTTCGAACCCTTAGGGAAGAAGCTCGTCAACTGTTTAGACTCGATGTATACAATCCACCTCATGTCACAATGGGGTCCTTCACCCATTGAAAGTATGGCGCACCACATCCCCTGAAATCCTTGAAGGAGAGTGTGCGTGTCCCTGACTGGATAAATGCCATGTCACTCCTGAACGCCTTAGGCACTCCTCCATCAACTCGATGATCCCATCCTTGATCGACCCGAAAATCACCGAGGTCGCCTCAAGGATGCCTCTTGTAATCTCAGATGAGATAAACTCGCGTAGTCCAGCATCAACCGGCTCGGAACCTGCACCCAAACCTGAACCAAACCCATACCCTGAACCTCCTGCTCCATGATGTGTCACCACCATTCTGAAACAAAACTCTTAAGCGTCAGGGTCATACATCATCTCGATAGGTCTCACACACTTTACAAGTTCGCTGGTTCTATCTCATCCCTCCTTGACTCGAGTACGAATCCTCTGCTTTCAGTAGTATGGTCTCATACTACCTTCCACATATATCCATACTTTCCTCAAGGATTGCCTTGACTTTACCAAGTCGTTTTCACTATTGCTGCTTGATGTACTAATCTCTTCCTAGGCTTACTCTAGGTTAACTCTCCGACCTACTTTCCGCCATCAGCTACATAAGAAATCCCTGCTACCTTTACTTAACTAGCTCGCGAATACCATTACATATAACTAAGACCAGATAATTCTTCAAATGAGAGGTCCTACCCTACAACGGTTGGACTCAGACAAGAGCTGCGAAATAGGGCTAAACCTAATCTTCTGAAATTATTTAGTCCTCGTAATATGTAACTTAACGTATTCGTTTACTAATTAATTAAAGATAACTAGAACTCCTAAAAGCACAAAGAAAGCAGGATTTGGGCATTGAGTAACCAAACTGTTGGGTAGCATAGCGTAGAATTTTTGATGTATTGCGTCTAGTGGGCTCGGTTAATAGTGAATGTTTTGTACTCTGGTTTGGGCCTGTCCAACCGTGAGCTGATAGGGTTTAGTATATAATAATGTGCTTGCATGCATATTAAAAAAAACGATTGATAGCAATTACGATAGCTTTACAGATTTTCTTCATCGTTCTTGTAAACCCTAAATCCTCTACAGTAGAAGTTCTTTATCGAGCTCTTCTGAGGATTGTTTATTAATCATTCGACATCTTTTGATCCATTCTTGTGTTCTTGCTGTTTGTTCGTTTATTTCTTTACCTGTTTTATAGATCTAATCAATCTTCAAGTTAGTTTTAACTTATCAATTGGTATCAGAGCAGGAGGCTGTGTAATCGATACACTTCTTTTCTGTGAAAAAGGTTTCGATTAGGGTTATTCCGCATTTATTGATATTTATTGAGCCGTCATCTCATAATTGACGTATCTCGATATTTATTGTTTTGCCCTAATTTGATATATTACAAGTCTGATCTTTGAACAGGTTATTCGATCAATTATGGATGAGTCGCAATCCAATCCCATTAATATTTCGAACAACATTGGATCAACAACGAAGATTCCCATCCTGTACACCCATGACTATGAAGTCTGGGCGCATCACTTTGAAGATTATGTTATAGGATCTGAGGATAATGGATACCTCATCTGGGAAGCAATCATTTCTGGACCTTTTTCTCATTCAGCAACTTCAAGGATTATTAAAACTCAAAAGGAGTATAATGATCTTCTGAAAGATGTTAAAGATATTGTGCAAGATGAAAAAGATAAATTTCAGTGCAATATCAAAGCGTTAAGATTGATCAGATTCGCTCTTCAATCCGATACTTTTAGGCTGGTGAGTTCATGCACGACTGCAAAAGAGATATGGGACAGGCTACGTGAATTGTACTCTACAGACGAAGATCTCGAACACTCCATTCAAACCTTACTCTTGTCCGAGTTTGGTGAATTCAAGCAAGGAGCCGAAGAAACTGTGACTCAAACGTTCGATCGCTTCAATCATCTTCTTAGCAAGATGATCAAACACGACATCGAAAGGAAGCTTATTGAGCAGAAGGTTACGTTTTTGAACGGACTCAGATCTGAGTGGAGAGCAGTTGTGTCCACAGTTAAAGCGCACGAGCAATTCAAATCCTATTCTTTGGCGAAACTGGTGGGCATCCTAAAATATCAAGAAAAGATCGTGTTACAGGAGAAAAATGTGGTTTCAAGCCTAGGTTCGTTGGCCCTCCTGTCCAAAAGCAAAGCGGTGATGGAGGACGAAGACCTCAACTTGGATGACTATGACCTCACTTCTGAGGACTATGCTATGATGGTGTCAAACCCCAAGAGGTTCATCAAGAAGAGATTCCCCACTAACAAGAACCGAAATTGGCAAGGGAGTTACAGTTCTGAAAAGGTCAAAGATGAACCGAAGGCTGAAGAGTCAAAGAAGGAACCGAAGGCTGAAGGAGATTCGGGAGTGAGCTGCTATTATTGTGGAGGAAAGAACCACTATGCAAAAGATTGCGTCCTCAAAAAGATGGCAGAAAAGGATGAGGAAAAGGATGAAGAAGCTTTGTTGCAGGAAAAGCTTGATGAAATCAGGAAGAAGAAATCTACTGCTGACCCTCCTATGAATGCGTTAATTGTGCATGGTTCAGTAGCTGATGATGAGTTCGGTGGCGTGGAGGTCTGGTCAACCGAATCTGAAGATGATGAGGTGAGGAAGCCTTCACATGGAAAGTCTTATGTGGCGAAAGAAGAGAGCAGTGGAGGAAGATGCTTGATGGTGTCCGACGTATCTCAGATGAGGGGATACAACACTGATGGTGGGAATGATGACACGAAGGAGCAACAGAACTTGTGCTTTACAGCCAAACCACTCAGCGTGCAGTTCAACGAACTTGATGAACTGATCAAGAAGGTACAATCAGTTTTTGTCTCATTTAAAGTCCCACAATGTTCATATGAAAAAGAATTAAAAAGTGTTAATTCAAGAATCTCTCGTCTAGATAGTAGTTTAACTCAAACTCGAGTCACCAATTCTAACCTAACTGACCAATTAAGCAGGGTGTCTTCGAAGAGTGAGGAACGGCGGATGTGGATCGAACTGAAGGATTCGGAATTAATCAAAATAAAAGATGAAAACATTTATTTGCAAAGAGACAATTTAAAGCTTTTGAAACAGCGAAATGTTTTTTGTTTGATTGCCAAACGTCTTTATACTAATATTACTCAGCTTCATTTGGATTGTGAAATAGGACAAAAGATTCATGGCATGATTTTACCCTTCCTTGAGTTTAAGGAGGATGAAATTGATGCTGAAGCGTATAATTGTGAGAGTGTTATTTCATCTGAGGATGTTAATCCGACGTATATGTATGGACTAGACAAAATCGAATCATTCATTAAGTCCAAGGACCATAAGGACATGCTTAAAAACCTTTTGGATGAAAATGATAAACTGAAACTAAGAACCGAAACCATACAAAAATTTGACTCTTTGAATGCCAACTTGAGCTCAGAAAATAAAATTGATGTTGAAAATGCATTTGAGCTTAATGAGGACGACAATATGAGTGAAATTTCTGTAGAGGACACAGTTGACTGTTCAGAATTTGTCAAGAGCGAACCCGAGAACCACAAAAATCTCATTTCAGAAAATTCAGTGGAGTTCGCTCGTATGTCCCAACAAAAGTCCCCGATCCTTGCAGAGAAGGCAGTCGTATACCAAAAGGTTAGAACCACTCCAAATCAGGTGTACAAGGTAACAGGCGTAACCGAACATCAGACTGCTGAACTCACAGCCATTGTAAACGAAGACAATGCTGATGGTTGCGATGAGTTCTTCTAGTCAGCTCCCATTGATAATGCTGATGAAACGGTAGGTTTGTCTGAAAGGACTTCATGGAAAAGCAAAGGCAGATATGTGCCAGAACCTTTGAATAAACCTGATAGCTTCAATGTGCCAAGTACTAGTGGTACGAAAGATGTTCCTCAGGAAAAAGAAATTCCTGCAAAAGAAGTCACATCCCCAAGTGAAACTTCATCAGTTCAGAGTGAACCAGCTAAAGAAAAACAAAAACCAAAAGCTAACATCCATCATCAACCGAAGCAGATGAGAAATCAAAAACGAAAAAGGAATCAGAGATACAGGAAGAATCTCTCTGAAAGAAAACAGTTTTGGCAATCTCAGAATGCCTATTTCTCACATCAAGACAAGAACTTAAAATCAGAGAAAAGTCCTTTTGGATCAAAAGAGAGCAACAACAACCAAAAACAGAGGTTCGGTTCAGAGAACTGTATCAACCAAAAGCAAAGGTTTGGTTTGGAAATCAAAAGAGATCAAAACTCTAGGGTCGGTCCCACTGATGATCAAAAGCAAAAGGGTCACCTAGAATCTTCAACCAAGAAGTCATCTCAATCTAAGCTCTCTCATTCTAATTCTTCTAATTCTTCAAACTCTTCTATCTCTTCTCCACCTTGTCCTAAATTCCATTCTGTTTCTTCTCAAAAAACTCAATCATCAGCTAAACAAAAAGGAAAATAGAAGGTTTCAGTGGTTGAACCAGAGTCAAAACCGAAAGCATCGAATCCCAATAAAATTAAAGTTTTTACCATCAAAAAGAAAGATGAAACGAAACTAATAAAAAGAACATATTTAGTTGACATCTCTCTTACAATTCTTGTTCCTATGAAAGGCTCACGTGGACCCAAGAAGCTTTGGGTTCCTAAATCTGCTTAATTTTTGCAGGTTATCAGTGACGAGCAGTTTGACGAAGAATGGTACATTGATAGTGGCTGCTCGCGTCACATGACAGGAAGGAAGGAAGAGCTAAGGGAATACAGGTCTCTTTCAAATGGTGGAAACGTCAAGTTCGGGAACAACTCCTTCAGCACCATAAAAGGCTATGGAATGATTACAAACGGTGATTTCACGATAAGGAAGGTTGCATATGTGGAAGAACTACAACACAACCTCATCAGTGTATCTCAGCTTGTTGGAGGTACCGGTCTCAAAGTCTCATTCGACGATGAGGGTTCTGAAATAATTGAGAAGAAGACGAAAAGAGTTATTCTCAAATCGGAGCGTAAAGGCGAAATGTTTCCTTTAAACCTCAAACCCATCAAAGGAAACCCAACTATCTGCCTGTTATCCAAAGCACAATCTGACGAAAGCTGGCTGTGGCACCGAAGACTCTCTCATCTCAACTTTAAAGATATCAACAAACTTGTTACTGGAGGTCATGTTCGAGGTCTTCCATTGCTCAAGTACGATAGAGATCATTTGTGTGATGCATGTGAAATGGGGAAGCAGAGTCGTCAAAGTCATCCATCTATAATAAACACTAAAGCTGTTGAACCACTAGAATTACTTCATATTGATTTGTGTGGTCCATCATCTATCGAAAGCATCGGTGGTAGCAAGTATATTCTTGTTATTGTTGATGACTTTTCGCGTTTTACATGGGTGTTCTTTCTGAAGCTTAAATCTGAAGCGACTCACAAGCTAAAAGTGTTCATCAAGCAGATTGAAGTACAGCTGAAGAAGGTCGTTCGCAACATCAGGAGCGACAATGGATTGGAGTTCAAAAATAGAGAATTCGAAGAATTCCTGGCAGAAAAGGGAATCAGTCACAACTTCTCAGCTCCCTACACACCTCAACAGAACGGAATTGTCGAAAGACGCAACCGATCCTTATAATAGGTAATATCTCAACAAGCGCTTCACTCTCACTCCCTATGAGATCATCAACAACAGGAAGCCAAATGTGAAGTTTTTCCATGTGTTCGGTTCAAGGTGTTTTATCTTCAATTCTAAAGAACACCGCAACAAGTTTGATGTCAAAGCCGACGAAGGGATATTTCTGGGCTATTCTCTCTCTTCTAAAGCGTATAGGGTATTAAACAAGCGTTCGAGGAAAACATAAGAAACTTACTATGTGACTTTTGATGATAGCTATGTCAAAAAGCTAAAGGCCAACGAAGACACAGCTGGAGAAATCTTTCCTCAAACTAGCCAAGTCACAGCCTCGATCGCTAATCTATTCGAGAAGTTCATGGAGCTTTTTGATGAACCAGAGAAGGCCACTCTTTCTGAAGCCAGTGCAGCAGACAACAGGGTAGATCACTTAAAGCAACTTGTCGAGATGCTGCAAGGAGAATGAATGAAGGAGAATCAGGTTCTGAAGACTCTCCACAACACAATGCTTCAATCGAGGGGGAGGATCCACCATCATCATCCCAGCCGAGCTCACAAGTTGAGGGGGAGCTAAGGTCTGAAACTACTCCCGAAAGCACTTCGCCAACCGAAAGTGCCTCACCATCCGAAGGTGCATCAACGCCCGAAAGCTCAGCACCACAAGAAACCACTGTAGCTCAGGATTCTCAAGACATTCCTGTAAGATCATCTATCGAGGGGGAGCATGCTGATATGTCTTATGACTATGAAAGCCAGTCCAAACCAGAAGAAATGATAAACGCTGAATTAGATCCAACCTTTGATCCAAACTACCCTCCTCTCACCAAATGGACCAGAGATCATCCTGTCTCTCAAGTTGTTGGTGATGTATCTGATAAAGTTCTGACTCGATCATAACTCAAGGCAAAACAGACTTCCTTGTTTTCAAAAGTCAAATTCTGCATGTTTAACTCATTCGTATCAAAAGTTGAACCAAAGACAGTTAACACTGCTCTTGATCACTCCGATTGGGTTCAAGCTATGCAAGACGAACTGAATGAATTTGAAAGGAACAAAGTTTGGCGACTTATTCCAACTCCTCCAGATGCCTCGGTTGTTGGTCTCAAATGGGTCTTCAGGAACAAAATGGACAAGGAAGGGAACGTTATAAGGAACAAAGCACGTCTGGTAGTGAAAGGATACTGTCAGGAGGAAGGCATTGACTATGAAGAGACTTTTGCTCCTATAGCTAGGCTGGAATCAGTAAGAATATTTCTTGCCTATGCTGCCCACAAAAACTTTGAGGTCTACCAAATGGACGTCAAGTGTGCATTTCTCAATGGAGAACTCGAAGAAACTGTGTATGTGGAGCAACCTCCTGGATTCGTGAATGAAAAGTATCCTAATCATTGTTACATTTTGGATAAAGCCGTGTATGGACTGAAAGAAGCTCCGAGAGCCTGGTATGAAACGCTGACTAAATTTTTAAAGATGTCCAAATTCAAACAAGGTTCGGTTGACCCAACCTTCTTTCGTAAAAAGGAAGGTAACCACCTTATGATCGTTCAAATTTATGTCGATGATATCATCTTTGGCTCAACGAATCCTAGCCTAACAGCTGAATTCAGAAAGCTGATGGAGACTAAATTTGAAATGAGCTCAATGGGTCCTATTAACTTTTTCCTTGGTTTAAATATTAGACAGGGACCCGAAGGCATCTTTATCATTCAGGAAGCTTACACGAAGACTCTCTTAGCAAAATTTGGCATGATGGGAGATTCAAAAGTCAAAGTTCCAATGGCGTTCGACACCAAGCTCACTCCATCCTTGGATAAACCGGCTGTTGATATTACGCTTTATCGTCAAATGATAGGCTCTCTAATGTATCTCACTGCTAGCAGGCCTGACATAATGTTTTCTGTTTGTTACTGTGCTAGATTTCAGGCAAACCCACGCGAACCTCACATGCTTGCAGTGAAGAACATTTTACGATATCTCAAGCGAACTACCTCTTTAGGTCTATGGTACCCTTCCAACTCAGGCTTCTTCGCTCAAGCCTACTCAGATGCAGACCTTGGAGGTTGTGGACTCGACAGGAAAAGCACCACTGGCGGCTGCCAATTCCTTGATGGGAAGTTGGTTAGCTGGCAGTCAAAGAAACAAACGTGCGTGTTTTTGTCTACAGCTGAAGCAGAATACATTGCAGCTGCATCCTGTACCTCTCAAGTGATTTGGATCAAGAGTCAACTCCGAGACTATGGACTCAATATGAAAAAGATCCCACTATATTGTGACTCTGAAAGTGCAATTAGGATCTGTCATAACCCAGTGCAACACTCCAAGACCAAGCACATAGCACTGATGTATCACTTCATCAAAGATCATGTGGAAGATGGAAACGTTGAAGTACACTTTGTTAGAACCACTCATCAATTGGCTGATGTCTTTACCAAAGCTCTTCCTGAAGCGTCATTCAACAAAATTCTACAAGGGCTAGGTATGATGGAATCAGAGTCAGTACCACATACTATCTCTCAAACTCAAACGTCAGAAGCGAAATAGACCGAACGTTCGGGTTCGGTTGAATGATCTGCACTCGCTCATCATTTCAAAGGTAGTTTTCTTGGTTGTAAATTTCATGTACAAAGTTGTTTATCTTATTGTCAAAAGTATTTCCTTTTTGAAAGTCTACATTCCTTGGTTTTTCAAAATTTTTCAAAACCGAAACCAACCGAACGCTCGGGTTCGGTTTTTCAAAATTTTTCAAAACCGAAACCAACCGAACGCTAGGGTTCGGTTTTTCAAAATTTTTCAAAACCGAAACCAACCGAACGCTCGGGTTCGGTTTTTCAAAATTTTTCTCAACCGAAACCAACCGAACGCTCGGGTTCGGTTCCAAAGTTTTTTTTTCTTTCTCAATGTTTTTCTTTTCCTTTCCAAATTTTTTTTATCTTTTATTTTCTTTCTTAGTATTATTTTTTTTCTTATTATTTATCATTTTTTTTATATATTTCAAAACTCCAAAAATATTTTGTTCTTCATTTGCTTTTTGTCTTTAATTTTTATATGTGTGTTCGTACGTTTATGGGGAAATATTTGATGCATTAGTTAAGTGTCCCTAGAAGCATGCTGCTGTATGTGCCCAAAGCCTCATCAGATTCTGAATAACAGCCTTAATGACTTGGTATACACAAACCTTGTCTTCCCAATTAGGCTACTACTATCTTATTCTAATCGTGAGCTACCTAACTCTCTTCTCACATGAGATAAGAGTTTTCTGCTTGGTCCTTCTTTTCATAGCAGAGGTACTTTTCTTTTTTACACCATCTCCATTACATTTCTCCATTAAATTCGTTTCATCAACGTAACCCTTGAGACTCTAAAAAATTACCACTGAGGTTTATGGTTACTCAAAAACTGTGTTTATGATCTTAGTTTCGTGCCACTACGAGCTGAGTGAAACCCAAACTTCAATACCAAATCTGAATTGACGGTGAACAATTAATTTGCTCAAGTTTTCACTAATGAATTAACGGACGTATCCACATGAAATCTCAAGTTTTTCTTTTGTGTGATTCCTATGAAATTGTTAAACACCATAACATTTCTTCCCTTGGGATCCAGGTTTATTTTTTTTAAGATTTTATATTTTCCAAGCCACTTTAAAATCATTACCTACCTACTTGTTCAACAGACTACACCGGTCTCACAAGTACTTTGTTCACTTTCTATCTTATTTCAAGATTAAGACTGTTGAATCAAAGCTAAGGAGCCTAATTAAAAGAAGCCTTTCAACACTTCTTAATAAGTGTTTGATCGTTATTCAACGGGAAACCACACTAACACTTTAAGGTCTCTCTTGACTTTGAAGGAAGAGATTCGTGCCCGGGATCATTTGTTTCGTGTCTTTATTGACATCACAATTATTCCTAAAAAGATTTGCTTTATTTCTTTTCTTTTTACACCCTTAGCACGAAAATCTTTGATTTTCCAAAAATCTGGTACTAATAATTACAGGCTTTTTCTTTGGATTGGTAATTAATTATAAAGATGTGGTCAAAATTAATCCACGTGGGTGTGTTATTCAAAAGATGGCGTTACACATTAAAGGGATAAGAGGAAGAGTTGCTGACTCAGGCGGGAGTTTAATTGATTTGATTTCAAACGGCGGAACAGGGAAAGCATGCAAATTTCAAGCGTCTAATCTCTAACTGACGTCGCAGACGCGTGTGCGAATTTGAAACGGTTCCTCTCTGTCACAGACAGGCGCGTGTGAATTTGAAACGTTTTATCAGAAACGGCGCTTGACGGGAGGCGTGTTCTCCGGATTCTGACACTCTCTCTCGTGCGTGATCATCGGTTCCCCAACTGTCATGCATCAGTCACCTCCGGTAAACTCTTGGTATTTCGATAGAAGATTTGGGCAGATCTTTCTCTCTCCTTAAACCCTAGTATAAATGGGCGTTCGCATCCACCATTTACCTCTTTACTGCAATCCAAATTACCAGAGCAAAAGAATTTCCTGAACCCTTACTGTTCATCATCTTCTTCTGATCTTCAACAATGGCAGATTCATCCTCCGTTCACGCTACTTCTCACATCCTTCTCATTCGCCCTCAACAGTGTCTCGTAATCGATTTAACTCCTCAGGCATATGACTCCTACATGTTCCCAATCATCGAGTGCTTGAAGTATTCACCAATAGCACCCGCACTTTCGAGGGTGGAATCAGTGCCCATGGAGCTCTTATCGCAGATTTATGCGACTGCACACTATGATAAAGTGGTCGATAGGATCTTCTTCGAGGTTTCTGATCACAAAGCCTCTATTTCCAAGCAACGATTTGGCTCACTGCTAGGGTTTGCCGCTGATCCTTCAAGGGTTAATCCGGAGACTATTCCGTTGGGGCATCTCTTCAACATGTTCTATAATATGGGGTACACGGAGGTGCTAACCTCCGTCGCAAAGTTCAAAAAGTCATGTTTACCGCCACAGTGGAACGGACTGTTCACTGTACTTTTCAAGGGTCTCTCAGAAAGGAGCTCCGGTTCAGATGGCTCCAGTCGACTATTCATGTCCATTCTGTACGGAGTTTACAACGGCGTCAACGTCGACTATGGGTTGGTTCTCTGGCAACAAATCATCCAGAGTTTATCTTCTTCTTCACAACATTCTGAGGTGTCGTATGCCAGGTTTTGGACCTTGATCACTAAGTGGGTGATGGATAAGAACAATGTCCCCACTGTTGCCGGCGCATCGATGTCTTCGATTGGTACATTCCATACCATGAAGATCATCGTCTTAGATGCATCGAAATTCCCTTTCAATGGTTCCATTCCGGAGACCATGTACGCTGATGTTCCAGCTGACAGCAGGATCATCCGGACCTACAAAGAGTTCAAGAGGTCTGGTCCGAGGGATCTCACGCCGGAGATGCTCAAGTCAATTCACGATGCTGATAAGCCTGTTCATAGAGGCAAAAAGGAAGACAAAGGGAAGCAAGTGGCGAAAGGGGCTAAAGGCCCTTCTCCTAAAAAGAGGAAAGCTACTAAAGCTGCTCAGTCCCCGCAGCAGAAGAGGCGAAAGACTCAACCAAAGCAAAAGCTCATTATCGCTTCCTCTTCAAGTGAGTCGGAGGGTGAGAGTTCGGATTCGGACGACTCTCCAAGAGGCAACACACCTCCAAGGGGCAACACACCACCTAGATCACCTACCCCTGATATGCAAATCCATACCTCTCCACTTCCCTCTCCTACTCAAACAATTCCTACTTCCATTCCCACCATAAACCCCTTTACCGATATTCCAAATACCTCGATCCCTATACCACCACCCATTTTCACCGATGCAACAACAACATCTACTGCAAAGGTTACAACCACCGTATCTGATATGGGGGTTCATACCGATGCAACCGAACCACCGCCAGCAACCGAACCCATACACACAACCGAAACCCAACAACCACCCGAACCTACCCCCACTCAAACACAACCCGAACCTACCCCCACTCAAACACAACCCGAACCTACTCCTGCTCAAACCCAACCTGAACCTACTCATACCACTACACCCCCAGTTTCACCACCACCACCATCTCCCGGTCATGCCTCTGACGGAGATAACCCTTTCCTTGGCGGGGAAAACATGACCTTTGATTCGGTCTATTACAGTCCGTTTCAAGTGCAAAGCGACGATGATGAGGATGCTCCGGTAACAAAGAAGCACCTTAAGGAGCTCCATGAGAAGGTCGACTTGCTCATTGCTTCTTCCTCCAACTCTCAATCATCTCTCTCTAAAGCCGCTCTTCAAAAGATTGTTGATGCCTTCTCTAGGGCTCAGCAAGATTCGGTCGCTTCTGCCACCGCCGCCATAGATGCCTCGACAAAAGCTTGTGAGGCAGCGACCGAAAAAGTCGATAAACTATTCTTTGATGCCTCTACCCTGTTACAATCTTTGCAGGAGAGTGCCACTGCTACCAAGACAACGTTGGAACCAATTGTTCAACAGTTGGCCACGTTTGTCTCCACAGAGTTGAAGTCATTTGCCACACTTCGCCAATCGATCTGTGACGACAACTCTGCCCTTCGTGCCTCTATCGACGAGCGCCTCTCTAAACTCCAAGAGGATCTGGCCACTGAAAACTCGTTGATGGACATTCTAGCAAAGAAGACCACTGCCCTAAAGGTCAAGAGTGCTCAACTCTCCTATTCTCAACAACAACTTGACACTCTTCGATCCGAACGGGAGGTAATCAAGACGTGTGTTTCGGATGTACACTCAGCTATATCCAACATCCTTGAAGCGCACGATCCGATCCTGAACCATTTTGTGAGGCGTACCCTTGCAGAGAAACTCGCTCTTGCCTTGGATCTGCTAAGTAAAATTGAAGGGCTACCCAGTTTCGTGTCCACTCCGAAACAAGGGGGAGAAAAGGAGTCCGGATTGCAACCACCTCATTCCTCAAAAGCAACTCACACAACTGAACCTCCTCCTACAGGTCAAGCCTCTGGTTCGGGTGTGAAGGACAAAGGCAAGAAAATTGCTGACGAAGAAGAGGAAGAAGACAACGAAACCATTGCCAACTTGCTAAAACGCAAAAGTTGACGCAATGTTGAAGACGATAATGTTCGTGTGGCGAGAGAAGCTGAAGAAGCTGAGCGAAAACAGAAAGAATCCCACGACCTCCTTGAGAGTAGGAAAACTCTGTTTCCTGCTTGGACTCGAGAGAGGATGATAAAGGATGCAATCGATACTCCGAGTATCTTATGGCTTGAACCGGTAGTCTCCTTTGACTGCTACAACTCTGTCGACTCTCAGTTCGACATGCCCTTAACCCGAAAGGCGTTCATCTTTCACGCCTTCACCAACGTTGCCGAGATCCCTCATCCTCATCCGGAGGTTGATCGGGAATTGATTGAGTTCTATCTGAAGGCCGCTCAACCCCAGTACCAAACCTGGAGCGCTCAGAAGATCATCAACGTTCGGGTTCTGAAGCCATATACTGAAGGGAGATTTATCAACGTTCGGTTCAAAGTGCTCAGAGGGTCTGCAAAAACTGAACATGCCATCTCTTTAGCAGATCTACCGAACCTCAACCCCCATGACTGGATCGTTCTGCACAACATCCTTCTGACTAATGAGGCTGAATATGGTCTGATCATTGACCATCTCAAGAGGATGTTGGTGTGTTATATCATGGAGGTCGCCCTGATGGATCAGGAGATTGCAAATGTCTTCAAGAAGAAACCGAAGATCTCTCCTGTTGGCTCAGCCAGTGATCTAAACCAGATGAAGATGGGAAAAATTGACCCGAGGCGTAATTCGGTCATGTTCACTAGGAGTGAAGGACAGAAATGTCTCTTTGCCTTAGCTGATAAACAGCTTTATACCACTGCTTGTCTTGAGCATGTGCTGGGGATCATCCACAGGTGCAAAGAAAATACGGCGGATGATATCAAATATTTTGACGATATGATACAGTGGTACATCCGATTCAGACAGACAATCCTCGCACTTATCTCTCGTCTTTTGAGACTGTAAAGAAGAAGGTTCCTGCTGCTGCTGCTGGCCCAAGTAAGAAGACAAAGTGATCTCGCTCCAATTTGACGCAAAGGGGGAGATTGTTGGGTAGCATAGCGTAGCATTTTTGATGTATTGCGTCTATTGGGCTTGGTTAATAGTCCATGTTTTGTAATCCGGTTTGGGCCTGTCCAACCGTGAGCTGATAGGGTTTAGTATATAATAATGTGCTTGCATGCATATTAAAAAAAACGATTGATAGCAATTACGATAGCTTTACAGATTTTCTTCATCGTTCTTGTAAACCCTAAATCCTCTACAGTAGAAGTTCTTTATCGAGCTCTTCTGAGGATTGTTTATTAATCATTCGACATCTTTTGATCCATTCTTGTGTTCTTGCTGTTTGTTCGTTTATTTCTTTAGCTGTTTTATAGATCTAATCGATCTTCAAGTTAGTTTTAACTTATCAAACCAAACGAAGCATATCCTATCCAAGCCGTCATATCACTGACTAATCAGTTCTTGCATGTAATTTAATAAGCACATATAGCAGGCACATAAGGCCTCTTCCTACATCCTTAGCCTTAATCTAGCATGCAGTTCTCACACACATATAGTAGGCATGTACTACATCCTTCATAGATCCTCAACCTTAATCTAGTATGTAGTTCTCATAATCATATAATATATCATAACAAACATGTAGGGGTATCTTGGGGAAAACTTACTTGAGCTCGTCCGATTGCACGCATCACACACCTTGTTCTTTTATCAAAAAAAAAATTATTTTAATTTTTAGAAAAGCTATTTTCTTGTAAAAGTCTTTCAAACCCTCGATTTGAGTCCAGACACCCCCGAAGAGGTGTCCGAATCCCTCAAACGAAGGCTCCTAATACAAACTTGTAACATCCCAAATTTCAAGACCAAAAATTTCATTTTTAATTTAAAGATTCATAAAACAGATTACTAAAAATTCCATCAATGTTATCTAATATCTTGAAAACCATAAGTCAAACATCTCAAAAACATATCATAGGAAAATAATGTCATAGTATAAATCCCAAGAATCTCATGTGTAGAAAATCATGTGTGTGATGCACTGTTATCGTGTCGGCTCCTTTCCCTTCAAAGAAGAAGGTCCTGAAACAAAAACTGAAAACCATAAGAACAAAGCTTAGTGAGTTCCCCCATAATACCACATACCATACAATAACATAATGCCTAGCATATTTGGGTGCTGGCATTCCCTTCGGTGTCTTTCAACAGGTAATTGCCTAGTATCTCTGGATGCTGGCCTACCCCTTCCGTCTCTTTCAACCGGTAACTGCCGAGCATATCTGGGTGTTACCCTACCCCTTCGGTCACTTTCAACCGGTAACTGGGACTATTTCACTTCCTACCACTACAACATAATACCCTAGTATATACATATAAATCACAAGCTGCCTAGCATATGCGGGTGCTGGCCTCCCCTTCGGTCTCTTTCAACCGGTATCCGGGGACAATTTCACCCCTACCACTACCACATAATAACATAACATACTAGCACATAAAGCATAACAGATAGTGGCATACCAAATAATTATCACAAATACAATCAACTCAACTATAATAAATACTAGTAGGGTATCTAGCCTACTCTAGCATGAGAATACATCATATCAATATCATAACACATAATACGAGGGTATCTTGGGAAATCACCGTTCGGGCGCGGGCTGATCGTACACACAACTCTGCTCTGTGTTTTTCCAAAAATCTTTTACTCTTTTTGAAAATATTTCTCAAATCCTCAGTTTGAGTTCAAATACGCCCGAAGGTGTACTCAAATCCCTCAAACCAAGGCTCTGATACCAACTTGTAACACCGTAAATTTCAAAACAATTTTTCGCATTTTATAAAAACATAATTCATTTAATATTCATAAAAACATCAATGTTTGAAACTCAATCCATGACATATAAAAATCCCAAGATCTCATAACATAAAAATCCCGTGTGTGTACTGATCAAGCCGGCGCCTTCCCACGGTCATCACTAGTACCTGAAACAAATAACACCAAACACTATAAGCAGAAAGCTTAGTGAGTTCCCCAAAATACCACACATAGCACATATTAGCCACTCGAGGCTATAACTCTGTGGGTCCGTGTACGCTACTCTATGAACCCTCTGGTTCTAACTCTGTGAACCTTCCAGTTCTAACTCTATAAGCATGCACAACATAAATCACATAGAAATAATGCAGTACAACACATATCATACATATAGCACACAAATACTCTGTCACATAACTCTGATTACTTACTCAAGGTAAAGTATAGTGAGAAGACTCACCTCGCGTATCTCGATAACTCGCAAATCCCTGAAATCACTAGCGCTCGATCTACCGAGCTACAGTCCTCCTATAACACAATATATCTCTAATTAACACTTTCACAACTAAGGTTGACTAACCCTATCAATTCAACACTGGTCAACTCTGGTCAATGGTCAACAGTCAACTTTGACCGGACTCGACGAGTGCACTAGAGCGATTCAGCGAGTCTATACGGGTTCACTGACTCCCTCGGATCCTCTCTTGATACATCGAGTACTTCCCTAACTCAACGAGTTCCACCTGGCATAAATCGCGGGGCCACCACGTCTCAACTCGCCGAGTCTCAAGAACAACTCGGCGAGTTCCGGCTTGACTCAACCCCCCTTTGACTCTCCCTGACTCACTGGGTCATCCCCCAACCCAGCGAGTCTACTCGTTGAACAATTTACGTGAAACCCAAACCCTACTCGCCGAGTCTCAAGAACAACTCGGCGAGTTCATGCCATGGACAAACTCTATTGACCTCCTGAGGTCAGATATGTTTCCCCAAACCATAGATCTGGCTTTCCCAAGCATGAATGTCACGTAAAGTTCGAAACTTGATGCTTGTATAACCACAACAAGGCATCAAAAGGAGATTTGGTCCCAAAAATGACAACCTAAGTCAAATAACTCCATACTAACCCAAAAAGCTCCAAGGGTTAAGGTCTCTGGACCTCTTTGAGTCCAGATCCAAGGGACAAACTCGAAGAGGGACCATTTGCTTCACATAATCACTCTCCAAAGGGGTTAAAAAACCCTAACTCAAAAGATTAACCCTAAAACTGAAGGAGGTTCGAACTATTACCTCAAAATGAAGCCTCTGGACTCTGGATCTGCTTGAATCTCACCTCCTCCTTGATCTTGTCACCCTCTTCTTGCTAAACAAAGGATACAAAGATCCAAAAGTGACTTCTTCTCTCTCAAAGGGATTTAGCTCTCTTAGGGTTCTCTCAAGGGACTGGTAGCTACAATGGGAGGCTATAAGTGCCCTTAAATAGGCTCCAAACCCGGGGAATTAGGGTTTCAATAAACAACGTGGACTCGCTGAGTAAACTTTTGGACTCGCCGAGTCCCGACGCGAACCCGCACCCATAACCGCGATCATACTCGGCGAGTTTGGGCTCCAACTCACCGAGTCTCCTCACAAATCGCCAAAAATACAATAATAAATAATACCTGGGAATTCGGGATGTTACAATTCTCCCCCACTAGAACTAGACTTCGTCCTCGAAGTCTCGCTCCGCAAATAACTCCGGATGCTTCTCACGCTCCGGCTCCCAAGTCATTTCGGACCCCTTCCGATGTTGCCACTGAACCAAAACCAAGGCTAACTCCTTGTTCCTCAAAACCTTGATTTTCCGATCTCTGATTGCCACCGGTCTCTCAGCATAGTTCAGGCTCGCATCCACCTGAATATCCTCTAATGGAACCACTGCCGACTCATCGGCTATACACTTCCGCAATTGCGACACGTGGAAAGTGTCGTGAATCTGACCCAACTCTGCTGGCAACTCCAAGCGATAGGCTACCCTACCTACCCTCGCTACCACCTGGAATGGACCAATATATCGGGGTCCCAACTTGCCCCTCTTCCTAAATCGAATCACTCCTTTCCAAGGAGAGACCTTTAGGAGCACAAAGTCGCCGACCTGAAACTCAAGCTCGGACTGGCGTCTGTCCGCATAACTCTTCTGACGACTCTGAGCGGTCAACAACCTCTGTCTGACCTGCTGGATCTGCTCTGTCGTCTGAAGCACGATCTTTGTACTGCCCATAACATGCTGTCCGACCTCTCCCCAGCAAATGGGGGTCCGACACCTCCTCCCATACAACAGCTTAAAGGGTGGCATACCAATGCTCGAATGATGGCTGTTGTTGTAGGAAAACTCTACCAAGCGCAAATACGTATCCCAACTCCCCCTAAAATCCAACACACATGCCCGGAGCATGTCCTCGAGCGTCTGGATCGTCCGCTCACTCTGTCGGTCTGTCTGGGGATGATAAGCGGTACTAAAATGCAGCCTAGTACCCAACTCCTCGTGAAACTTCTTCCAGAATCTGGAAGTGAAATGTACATCCCGGTCTGAGACAATCGAGATCGGCACCCCATGCCGAGATACCACTTCCCTCACGTACATCTCTGCTAACTTCTCTGCGGAGGAGCTCTCACTGATAGCAAGGAAGTGGGCGCTATTTGTCAATCTGTCCACAATCACCCAAATTGCATCGACTCCCCTAGCAGTCCTTGGCAATTTGGTGATAAAATCCATGGTAATTTGTTCCCACTACCATTCGGGAACCTCCAACGACTGCAACTTACCATGTGGTCTCTGGTGCTCGGCCTTAACCCTACGGCAGGTTAAGCACCTCTCAACAAACCACGCAACATCCCTCTTCATACAGGGCCACCAATACTCTCTCCTCAGGTCCAAATACATCTTAGTAGCCCTAGGATGGATCGAGAATTTCGACCGATGAGCCTCTTCCATCAAAATGGTACACGTCCCTCCCACAAATGGTACCCATATACGCCCTTGAAATGTCATAAGCCCCCAACCATCGGTAACGAACTCCGATACCAACCCAACAACTCGCTCCCTCTTCTGGTTCCCCGATCTCACGGCCTCAGCCTGTGCTCCACGAATGGTGTCCAACACTGGAGCCATCACGGTCAATCGCAAACATACATCTCGCAATGGGGCGCTCTCCGCCCTGCGACTCAGGGTGTCGGCTACCACATTAGCCTTGCCCGGATGGTACAGGATCTCACAATCATAATCCTTGACCACATCCAACCACCTCCTCTGCCGCATGTTTAGGCTGGGCTGATCCATCAAATACTTCAGGCTCTTATGGTCCGTGTATATCGTACACCGAACCCCATACAGATAGTGACGCCAAATTTTGAGAGCGAACACCACTGCCCCCAACTCTAGATCATGGGTGGGATACCTTGTCTCATGAGGCTTCAGCTGTCTCGATGCGTATGCTATCACATGCCCTCTCCGCATCAGCACCGCGCCCAACCCCAGGATCGACGCATCACAGTATACCACAAAGTCCTCCATCCCCTCTGGGAGGGCTAACACCAGGGCTTCGCATAACCTTTGGCGAAGCGTCTCAAAGGAGGCCTGCTGCTCGGGGCCCCATGAAAAAACGACACCCTTTCGGGTCAACCTGGTGAGTGGCACTGCGATCTTAGAGAAATCCTTGATAAATCTCCGATAATAACCTGCCAACCCTAAGAAACTCCTGATCTCGGAGGGTGACCTCGGCACCACCCAACTCATCACTGCCTCAACTTTGGCCGGATCGACTAATATCCCTTTCTGGTTAACGAGATGCCCTAGGAACTGGACCTCTCGCAACCAGAAATCACACTTGGAGAATTTGGCATAAAGCCTCTCCGATCTCAAAACTCCGAGGATCTCCCTCAAATGCTCTTCATGCTGCTCTCTAGATCTCGAATATACCAAAATGTCGTCGATGAATACAATAACCGACCGATCCAACATCGGCCTGCACACTCGGTTCATGAGATTCATGAACACTACCGGGGCATTGGTGAGCCCGAAAGGCATCATCACAAACTCGTAATGCCCATAACGCGTCCTGAACGCTGTCTTCTGGATGTCCTCATCTCGCACCCTCACCCGATGATATCCAGACCTCAAATCGATCTTGGAGAACCAAGATGCTCCCTGTAACTGATCGAACAAATCATTGATCCTCAGCAACGGGTAACGATTCTTGACCGTTAGCTTGTTCAACTCCTGGTAATCAATGCACATCCGGTGTGAACCATCCTTCTTCTTGACAAAAAGGATAGGCGCTGCCCACGGCGAGCTGCTCGGTCGAATAAACCCCTTTCCCAGCAGCTCCTGAAGCTGCGAGGATAACTCTTGCATCTCTGGAGGTGCAAGGCAATAAGGCACCTTGGCGATAGGCGCGGCCCCCGGAACCAAATCGATACTGAACTCCACTTGCCTCACAGGAGGCACACTCGGCAACTCCTCGGGAAATACATTCGGGAACTCACGCACTATCGGAACCTCCTCAACTGACCTCGGCCTCTCTGAATCAACCCGCGTATCCATCACATACGCCACAAAGCCCTTACAGCCCTGCTGTAGACACTGCCTCACCCTAGCGGCCGAACAAAACGTTGAACCGGAACGTGTACCCTCGCCGTATACCGTAAGAACTCCCCCACTAGGGTCTCGTATGGTCACCAGCTGCCGCTCGCAGTCGATAACTACACCGAATCTGCTCAACCAGTCCATGCCCACAATGACACAGACATCACCCATCGCAATAGAAACCAAATCAATCGGGAACTCAACACCGAAAATCTCGAATACGCACCCACGGATAAACTCCGTGGCATATATCACCCTCTCGTCAGCTATGGAAACTCTCAGAGGCCGACTCAACGCCTCACGACTAACACTGAGATGCTGACTAAAAGCCAAAGATACAAAAGACCGACTCGCACCCGAGTCAAATAACACCAAGGCAGGTACAGAATTCACAAGAAAAGTAACTACACATAACATAATGTAAGCATAATATCTCATCATCAAAATAAATAAATGAAAGAATACATACCAGCCACGACATTGGGCGTTGCGCGGACCTCCTCCGCGGTAAACTTAAAGGCTCTCCCTCGTGCCCTTGGCGCCTCGACCTTCATTGGCCGACTCTCGGTAGCTTTGATGGTGGTAGGGGCAGATCCCTGAGGTGCTCCCTGAGCTGATCCCCGCAACTGCGGACATTATGCCTTTCGGTGTCCGGTCTGGTTGCAGTGGAAACACACTGCAAACCCCTTGGGCAGTCCATGGCCATATGCCCCTCCTTGCCACACTTGTGGCAAGATCCAGCTCTACAAACTCCAACATGACCCTTGCCGCACTTCCCACAAGTGTGGCCCTTCTGGCTCCCTGATTTGGGATCAGCGGGCTTGGCCTGCTTGGCTGCCGGCTGGGACTGTGTCGGTCGCCAATCCCTCCCCTGAGACTCCGCCTCCTCCCTAGCCTGAGTCTCTAGCTCAATCTCCCTCTTCCGGGAATTTGCCTGAAGCTCGGCAAATGTTCGGTACGAGGAGTTCGCCACGAACTCCCGAATGTCTCGCCTCAAGATACTCAAATATCGGCTCATACGTGCCTGCTCAGTGGACACGTGCTTAGGGTAGAACATCGCCCTCTTGTGGAACATCCTGATAATCACCGTAACAGACTCAGTACCCTGCTTGAGGGTCAAAAACTCCTAGGCCAAACGATCCCTCTCCACTTGGGGAACGTACTCATCTCGGAACATGGCAGTGAACCTCTCCCAGGTCACTGCCGCAAGCTCAGCAGGCGTAAAGTGCGCCGTCACAAACTTCCACCAGTCCTTCGCTCCCAAGCGAAGCTGGTTCAGCGCGAACCGAACTCTCAAATGCTCAGGAGATAAGCAAGTGAAGAAACACCCCTCTATGTCTGAAATGCATCTCATAGCCGCTACCGGGTACTAGGTCCCATCAAACTCCGGCGGTTTCATGTTCTTGAACTCTCGGAACAGCAACGCATCACCACCCTGCGGCCTCGCGGCAGCAATAGCTGCGGTGGCCGCTGCAACAGCAGCCTCAGAAAGAGCAGCATAACGCTTGTTGAAAGTCTCAATCAACGTGGTATTAATAGACCCGAACATCTCTGGTATCTCTTCCCTGATGACCGCAGTTACCTCCTCATGGATGATCCGGCGGATCTCCTCATCACTGGCCCCACTGCTCTCAGGCATAAGACGTGTCCTCACCATGATCTACCTCTGAAATACAACATACAATAAATTAGAATCCATTCGAGCATACTCACACTCGACAACTCATCCCTCCTTGATCCTTGGCATTCCAAAGATTCTTACTTGGGTTGTACACCGCCCCAGTGCTTTCAGTAGTACGGGCCCAATACTACTGTCCGCACCGTATCAGAATACACCCCAAGTCCTCCTCTTCGGATCCCAAGTTCCAAGTACTCTATTATCCATAATCCACTCTCTAACAGATCTCTCATAAGCTCCTCGTACTCTATTATGCATAATCCACTCTCTAACAGATCTCTCATAAGCTCCTCGCTGCTACTTACTCACTCTCAAGCATCTCATAGCAGCTCACCTCTCCCTAGGCTAAGGCATCACAAATCAGGCCACTCTAGTCCTAATAGGAGTACCTAGCCTACTCTAGCATGAGAATACATCATATCAATATCATAACACATAATACGAGGGTATCTTGGGAAATCACCGTTCGGGCGCGGACTGATCGTACACACAACTCTGCTCTGCGTTTTTCCAAAATTCTTTTACTCTTTTTGAAAATATTTCTCAAATCCTCAGTTTGAGTTCAAATACGCCTGAAGGAGTACTCAAATCCCTCAAACCAAGGCTTTGATACCAACTTGTAACACCGTAAAATTCAAAACAATTTTTCGCATTTTATAAAATCATAATTCATTTAATATTCATAAAAACATCAATGTTTGAAACTCAATCCATGACATATAAAAATCCCAAGATCTCATAACATAAAAATCCCGTGTGTGTACTGATCAAGCCGGCGCCTTCCCACGGTCATCACTAGTACCTGAAACAAATAAAACCAAACACTGTAAGCAAAAAGCTTAGTGAGTTCCCCAAAATACCACACATAGCACATATTAGCCACTCGAGGCTATAACTCTGTGGGTCCGTGTACCCTACTCTATGAACCCTCTGGTTCTAACTCTGTGAACCTTCTGGTTCTAACTCTATAAGCATGCACAGCATAAATCACATAGAAATAATGCAGTACAACACATATCATACATATAGCACACAAATACTTTGTCACATAACTCTGATTACTTACTCAAGGTAAAGTATAGTGAGAAGACTCACCTCGCGTATCTCGATAACTCGCAAATCCCTGAAATCACTAGCGCTCGATCTCCCGAGCTATAGTCCTCCTATAACACAATATATCTCTAATTAACACTTTCACAACTAAGGTTGACTAACCCTATCAATTCAACGTTGGTCAACTCTGGTCAATGATCAACGGTCAACTTTGACTGGACTCGGCGAGTGCACTAGAGCGACTCGGCGAGTCTATACGGGTTCACTGACTCCCTCGGATCCTCTCTTGATACGTCGAGTACTTCCCTAACTCGACGAGTTCCACCTGACATAAATCGCGGGGCCACCACGACTCAACTCGCCGAGTCTCAAGAACAACTCGGCGAGTTCCGGCTTGACTCAACCCCCCTTTGACTCTCCCTGACTCACTGGGTCATCCCCCAACCCAGCGAGTCTACTCGCTGAAAAATTTACGTGAAACCCAAACCCTACTCGCCGAGTCTCAAGAACAACTCGACGAGTTCATGCCATGCACAAACTCTATTGACCTCCTGAGTTCAGATCTGTTTCCCCAAACCATAGATCTGGCCTTCCCAAGCATGAATGTCACGTAAAGTTCGAAACTTGATGCTTGTATAACCACAACAAGGCATCAAAAGGAGATTTGGTCCCAAAAATGATAACCTAAGTCCAATAACTCCATACTAACCCAAAAAGCTCCAAGGGGTAAGGTCTCTGGACCTCTTTAAGTCCAGATCCAAGGGACAAACTCGAAGAGGGACCATTTGCTTCACATAATCAATCTCCAAAGGGGTTAGAAAACCCTAACTCAAAAGATCAACCCTAAAACTGAAGGAGGTTCGAACTATTACCTCAAAATGAAGCCTCTGGACTCTAGATCTGCTTGAATCTCACCTCCTCCTTGCTCTTGTCACCCTCTTCTTGCTAAACAAAGGATACAAAGATCGAAAAGTGACTTCTTCTCTCTCAAAGCGATTTAGCTCTCTTAGGGTTCTCTCAAGGGACTGGTAGCCGCAATGGGAGGCTATAAGTGCCCTTAAATAGGTTCCAAACCCGGGGAATTAGGGTTTCATTGAACAGAGTGGACTCGCCGAGTCCACTTTTGGACTCGCCGAGTCACGACGCGAACTCGCACCGATAACCGCGATCATACTCAGCGAGTTTGGGCTCCAACTCGCCGAGTCTCCTCACAAATCGCCAAAAATACAATAATAAATAATACCTGGGAATTCAGGATGTTACACCTAGACTCCACAAGTTTTCCCAATAAAAAAAGGTTGGGGGACCACGACCCAACTCGCCAAGTTGCATGAACAACTCGTCGAGTCCCGTTAATCTAAATCCATTCTATCACTTCCAGACAAGTTCAATGCTTCCAAACCATAGATCTGGTTCCTTAGGACTAAGTTATCACATAAAGTTGCTAACTTTATGTCCATGCATGGTGTCATGAATCTAGAAACACCAAAAATAAGCTATATAAGAGATCTAGGGCATGGGGGATGGGCCAAGGCTTGATAAAGCTGGCAACTTTATGCCTCATAAGCTTATGAGTGCCTAGATCTGAAGTCAAAACTTCATGATACACTCAAATCTTGAAAATGACTCCAATGTGGCCCAGAAATGACAACATACTACCCTAAAAGAAGATCTCTAAGCAAAAGAAAGCCAAGGTATCAACTTTATACCTCAAATAACTCAGAAATGCAACTCAACTTCCAGATCTACTAGCTTTCTCTTGAATCCTCAAGTTTCTCCTTCCTTCTCAAGCTTCAAAATCACCAAAAAGACACAACAATGGTTCATAAACACTCAAAGGTGGATTAGGGTTTCGTGGCTAGGGTTTGGAGTGATGGAGGCTCTAAATGAGGCCAATATTTGGAGGTTAAGGTGCTTAAATATGGTGCAAAACCCTGAAAATTAGAGTTTCACTCTGGCAGCCCTACTCGTCAAGTAGACTTCAATTCCCGCGTCTAAATTCCTGTAAAACCGGAAATTTTAAAACAAAATTTTCATTTCTAAAATGTATTTTCAAGCAAAACAAGGCATAAGTATCCAACGTATCATATCATAATACAATCATATAAATCCCAAGATCATAAATCATCCCTCAGTGTGTACAGATCACGCCGGCGCCTTCCCACGGTCCTCGCTAGTACCTAAAACACATACACAACACTGTAAGCATAAACGCTTAGTGAGTTCCCCAAAATACAACTTACGCACATACGCCTTTCCAGGCCCTGACCTTCCGGTCCATGTGTCTCAGGGGACTTCCGTCCCGACTAGGTAAACCTTCCGGTCCTATAACATCATATGACTCTAATTAACACTTTTAACACTAAGGTTGACTACCCCTAAGAAGTCAACACTGGTCAACTCTTGGTCATAGGTCAACTTTGACCGGACTCGGCGAGTGCACTATGGCGACTCGGCGAGTCTAGACGTTTTCACCAATCTCTCTAGAATTCCCTTTTTACACGTCGAGTACTCCCCCTGACTCGACGAGTTCCACCTGGAAGAATCGCGGGGCTACCCCGACTCAACTCGCCGAGTCACAAGAACAACTTGGCGAGTACCAGTTCAACTCAGACCACCGGTCAACCCTCTCAGACTCACCCTGACTCACTGAGTCAACCTATGACTCGACTGGACCACTCACTGGGCGATCTGAGGGCAATCTTCAAGCTACTCGCCGCAATCACTCAAACTTGCTTCTAAGGTCAGATCTGCTCTAGCAATTCATAGATCTGGCCTCCCTAGACTGATTCAACACGTAAAGTCCTTATCTTGGTGTTCATAACACACCCCAAGGCTCATAAATGGCATTTTGACCTAAGGCATAAGGATTCCAATCCAAAACCTCCATTGATTCACAAAAAGCTTGGGCAAAGGGACACTCTGGACCTCCAAAGGTCCAGATCTACAACTTAACTCACTCAAGGGACCAAGGAAGCACTAGATCTTATCATAAAAGGGCTCAATAAGCCCTAAATCAACGTAAATCTCGACATAGCAGAAATAGCTCGAAGAATATACCTCAAATGCGATGCTCTGGACCCCAAACTCTCAGAAAGTGGCTCCTCTTGCCTTTCCTTAGCTGATCCTTCCTTTTCCTTGCAAGATGACACTTCCAAGCTCACTAATGGCCTCTTCTATGCTCAAAACGCTCACACTCGATTAGGGTTTCGCTCAAGGGACTGGTGAGCACAAATGACGGCCATAAGGCCCTTTAAATAGGTCCCCAAACCCGAGAAATTAGGGTTTCACTAAACAGCGCGGACTCGCCGAGTCCATACTTTGGACTCGCCGAGTCCAGGCGCGAACCTGCGTCCAGAATCGCGATCCTACTCGGCGAGTCTGAGCTCCAACTCGCCGAGTCCCCTCACAAACATCAAAAATTGAAAACATAAAAGATACCTGGAAATCCGGGCTGTTACAATTCTCCCCCACTAGAACTAGACTTCGCCCTCGAAGTCTCGCTCTGCAAATAGCTCCGGATGCTGCACATGCATCTCTCGCTCCGGCTCCCAGTTCATCTCTGATCCCTTCCGATGTTGCCACTGAACCAACACTAAGGGTACCTCCTTGTTCCTCAGAACCTTGATCTTCCGATCTCTGATGGCCACCGGCCTCTCGGCATAGTTCAAGCTCGCATCCACCTGAATATCCTCTAATGGAACCACTGCCGCCTCATCGGCTATACACTTTCTCATCTGCGACACATGAAAAGTGTCGTGAATCTGCCCCAACTCTGCTGGCAATTCCAAACGATAGGCTACCCGGCCTACCCTCACGATCACTCGGAAATGACCAATATATCGGGGCCCCAACTTGCCCCTCTTCCTGAATCGGATCACTCCTTTCCAAGGAGAGACCTTCAGGAGAACGAGATCACCGACCTGAAACTCAAGCTCGGATCGACGTCTGTCCGCATAACTCTTCTGTCGGCTCTGGGCGGTCAACAACCTCTTTCTGACCTGCTGAATCTGCTCTGTCATCTGAAGCACGATCTTTGTACTACCCATCACTCTCTGCCCAACCTCACCCCAACAAATGGGGGTCCGACACCTCCTTCCATACAACAGCTCAAAGGGTGGTATACCAATGCTCGAATGATGGCTGTTGTTGTAAGAGAACTCCGCCAAGGGTAAATACGCATCCCAACTACCCCCGAAGTCCAACACACATGCGCGGAGCATATCCTCAAGCGTCTGGATTGTCCGCTCACTCTGACCGTCTGTCTGGGGATGATATGCGGTACTAAAATGCAGGTTAGTACCCAACTCCTCATGAAATTTCTTCCAGAATCTGGAAGTGAAACGCACATCACGGTCCGAAACAATCGAGATCGGCACCCCATGCCGAGATACCACTTCTCTCACATACACCTCCGCTAATTTCTCCGCTGAAGAACCCTCACTAATGGCAAGGAAATGAGCGCTCTTTGTCAACCTGTCCACAATCACCCAAATTGCATCAACTCCTCTGGCAGTCCTCGGCCATTTGGTGATGAAATCCATAGTGATCTGTTCCCACTTCCGCTCGGGAACCTCCAATGGCTGCAACTTGCCATGCGGCCTCTGATGCTCGGCCTTAACCCTACGGCAGGTCAAGCACCTCTCAACAAAACCACGCGACGTCTCTCTTCATACAGGGCCACCAATACTCCTTTCTCAAATCCAAATACATCTTCGTAGCCCCGGGATGAATCGAAAATTTCGATCGATGCGCTTCCTCCATCAAAGTAGCATGCGTACCGCCCACAAACGGTACCCAAATCCGACCCTGAAAAGTCATAAGCCCTCGCCCATCCGTGACAAACTCCGAAACCAACCCCACGACCCGTTCCTTCTTCTGCATCTCAGATTGCACAGCCTCGGTCTGTGCCCCACGAATGGCATCCAGTACCGAAGCGATCACGGTCAATCTCAAACATACCTTCCGCAGTGGAGTGCTCTCCGCCCTGCGGCTCAACGCATCGGATACCACGTTAGCCTTGCTTGGGTGGTATAGGATCTCACAATCATAATCCTTGACCACATCCAACCACCTCCTCTGCCGCATATTTAGGTTGGGCTGATCCATCAAGTACCTCAAACTCTTATGGTCCGTGTATATCGTACACCAAACCCCATACAAGTAGTGACGCCAAATCTTGAGGGCAAACACTACTGCCCCCAACTCTAGATCATGAGTGGGATATCTCGTCTCATGAGGCTTCAGCTGCCTCGATGCATATGCTATCACATGCCCCCTCTGCATCTGTACCGCTCCCAGCCCCAAAATCGATGCATCACAATATACTACAAAATCCTCCATCCCTTCCGGGAGAGCTAATACCGGGGCTTCGCACAACCTTTGGCGAAGTGTCTCAAAGGAGGTCTGCTGCTCGGGACCCCATGAAAAAGCAACACCCTTCTGGGTCAATCTGGTGAGTGGCACTGCGATCTTGGAGAAATCCTTGATAAATCTCCGATAATACCCTGCCAACCCAAGGAAACTCCTGATCTCAGAGGGTGACTTCGGCACTTCCCAATTCATCACCGCCTCAACCTTGGCCGGATCGACCAGTATCCCTTCCTGGTTAACAAGATGTCCTAAGAACTGGACCTCCCGTAACCAGAAATCACACTTGGAGAACTTTGCATAAAGTTTCTCTGATCTCAGGACCTCAAGGACCTCCCTCAAATGCTCCTCATGCTGCTCTCTAGATCTCGAATATACCAGAATATCATCGATAAATACAATCACCGATCGATCCAACATCGGCCTACATACTCTGTTCATGGGATCCATGAACACCGCTGGGGCATTGGTGAGCCCAAAAGGCATCACCACAAACTCATAATGTCCATAACGCGTCCTGAACGCTGTCTTCTGGACGTCCTCATCCCGCACTCTCACTTGATGATATCCAGACCTCAAATCGATCTTGGAGAACCAAGATGCTCCCTGCAACTGATCGAACAAATCATCAATCCTCGGTAACGGGTAACGATTCTTGATCGTCAGCTTGTTCAACTCCCGGTAATCAATGCACATCCGGTGTGAACCATCCTTCTTCTTGACGAACAAAATAGGTGCTCCCCACAGCGAGCTACTCGGCCGAATAAATCCCTTCCCCAGCAGCTCCTGAAGCTGTGAGGATAACTCTTGCATCTCTGGAGGTGCAAGACAATAAGACACCTTAGCGATAGGCGCGGCCCCTGGAAGCAATTCGATACTGAACTCCACTTGCCTCACAGGAGGCACACCCGGCAACTCCTCGGGAAAAACATCTGGGAACTCACGCACCACCGGAACCTCCTCAACTGAACTCGGCCTCTCGGAAGCCACCTGCGTATCCATCACATACGCCACATAACCCTTACAGCCCTGCTGTAGACACTGCCTCGCCCTAGCGGCCGAACAAAAAGCTGATCCCGAACGTGTACCCTCGTCGTACACTGAAAGAACTCCCCCACTAGGGTCTCGTATGTTCACCAGCTGATGCTCACAGTCGATAACTGCGCCGAATCGGCTCAACCAATCCATGCCCACAATGACACAGACATCACCCATCGCAATAGGAACCAGATCAATCGGAAACTCGACCCCGAAAATCTCTAACACACATCCCCGGAGAACCTCCGTGGCACAAATCACTCTCTCGTCAGCTATAGAAACTCTCAGAGGCCGACTCAACAGCTCACGGCTAACACTGATATGCTGACTAAAGGCCAAAGATACAAAAGACCGACTCGCACCCGAGTCAAATAACACTAAAGCAGGTACAGAGTTCACAAGGAAAGTACCTACACATAACATAGCATAAGCATAACATCTCAACATCAAAATAAATACATGAAATAAAGCATACCTGCCACAAACATCAGGCACAGCGCGGACCTCCTCCGCAGTCAACTGGAAAGCTCTCCCACGATCCCTCGGGGCCTCGGCCTTCACTGGTTGAATCTCAGTAGCCCTGGCAGCAAGTGCAGATCCCTGATGAAGCTGAGGGCACTCGGCCTTCCGATGGCCGGTCTGGTTGCAATGAAAGCAAACCATAAACCCTTTGGGGCAATCCCTAGCGATGTGCCCCTCCTTGCCACACTTGTAGCAAGCACCTGATCGACATGTCCCCTCGTGACCCTTGCCGCACTTTCCGCAAGTGCGGCCCTTCGGACCTCCCGTCCTCGAATCGGTGGACTTAGTCCGCTTGGCTGCAGGCTGAGACTGAGCCGGCCGCCGATCCACCCGTTGAGACTCGGCCTCCTCCCTGGCCTGGGTCTCCAACTCGATCTCGCACTTCCTGGCATTCGCCTGAAGCTCAGCAAAGGTATGATACGTTGAGTTCGACACGAACTCCCGGATATCCCTCCTCAACACACCCAAATACCGGCTCATCCGAGTCTGCTCTATGGACACCTGCTCGGGGCAGAACATCGCCCTCTCATGAAACTTCCGCGTGATCACCGTAACTGAATCATTACTCTGCTTGAGGGTCAAGAACTCCTGAACCAACCGTTCCCTCTCCACCGAGGAAACGTACTCGTCTCTGAACATAGAGGTAAACCTCTCCCACGTCACAGCTGAAATCTCTGTCAAAGTGAAGTTCGCTGTCACGAACTTCCACCAATCCTTCGCTCCCAGACGGAGCTGGTTCAAGGAGAACCGTACTCTCAGATGCTCCGGACATGAACAAGTGTAGAAGCATCCCTCGATATCAACAATCCATCTCATCGCAGCGATCGGATCCTGCGTCCCGTCAAACTCAGGTGGCTTCGTGTTGCTGAACTCCCAAAACAGCAACGAGTCACTTCCCTGTGGTCTGGCAGCGGCCACAGCTGCGGTAACTGCAGCGGCTGCAGCCTCAGTCAACGCGGTGTACCGCTCATCAAAGGTCTCCATCAAAGTAGTCTTAATAGACCCAAACATCTCCGGAATCTCAGCCCGGATCGCTGCAGCCACCTCCTCATGAATCATCTGACGAATCTCCTCGTCACTCACACTGCTCGTACTCGGTCTGTGGCGTGATCCAACCATGATGCCTCTGAAATACAACATAGAACTATCAGAGACTCTATCGAGCATAATCGCACTCGATAACGCAACCCTACTCAGTCTCCGATACCCAGGGATTCTTACTTGGGTCGCCCACTGAACCGGTGTCTTCGGTAGTACGGGCCCAATACTACCGACCACACCGCATCAGCATTCATCCCAAGTCCTCCTCCCCAAACCCCGGATCCTGAGTACTCTACTCTTGTTATGCACTAACCACCCGCTCGCTCACAAGGCATTTGATAGCAACAGACTTCTCTAGACTAAGGCATCACAAATCAGGCCACTCTAGTCCTATCATGGATACCTAGTCTTCTAGCATGCATAACAATTCATATCATATCGTATCTCTTATCACATCATTGTAAGGGTATTTTGGGGATCTTTACCGTTCGGGCGCTGGCTGATCGTACACACTGTTTCATTTTTGTTTACCACAAAATCCTTTATAAAAATTTTATGCCTTTGTTTTTAAAAGTTTTCCTCAAATCCTCGGTTTGAGTTCAGTTACGCCCGAAGGTGTACCCGAATCCCTCAAACCAAGGCTTTGATACCAAATTGTAACACCGGAAATTTTAAAACAAATTTTGCATTTCTAAAATGTATTTTCAACCAAAACAAGGCATAGGTATCCAACGTATCATATCATAATACAATCATATAAATCCCAAGATAATAAATCATCCCTCAGTGTGTACAGATCACGCCGGCGCCTTCCCACAGTCCTCGCTAGTACATGAAACACATACACAACACTGTAAGCATAAATGCTTAGTGAGTTCCCCAAAATACAACTTACGCGCATACGCCTTTCCAGGCCCTGACCTTCCGGTCCATGTGTCTCAGGGGACTTCCGTCCCGACTAGGTAAACCTTCCGGTCCTACCTACGTCAACCTGACCGTCCACATCACAACGCCTTCCGGCCCATAACATATTCGCCTTCCGGCCATAACATAATGCCTTCCGACCCAATCAAGCATATCATACTCAGCACATATAACAATTAACTGTTCACATATAGCACATACGTCTCATAACATATCCGACCCTCCGGTCACACAGTCAAAACCCTTCCGGGTACAGTATAGTGAGAAGACTCACCTCGTGAATATCGATAGCTAGCAAATCCCGAAATCACACGTGCTTGATCCTCCGAGCTACAATCTCCCTATAACATCATATGACTCTAATTAACACTTCTAACACTAAGGTTGACTACCCCTAAGAAGTCAACACTGGTCAACTCTTGGTCAACGGTCAACTTTGACCGGACTCGGCGAGTGCACTATGGCGACTCGGCGAGTCTAGACATTTTCACCAATCTCTATGGAATTCCCTTTTTACATGTCGAGTACTCCCCCTGACTCGACGAGTTCCACCTGGAAGAATCGCAGGGCTACCCCGACTCAACTCGCCGAGTCACAAGAACAACTCGGCGAGTACCAGTTCAACTCAGACCACCGGTCAACCCTCTCAGACTCGCCCTGACTCACTGAGTCAACCTATGACTCGACTGGACCACTCATTGGGCGATCTGAGGGCAATCTTCAAGCTACTCACCGAGTCTGCTCATCGGACTCGGCGAGTCCATGCCATGCAATCACTCAAACCTGCTTCTAAGGTCAGATCTGCTCTAGCAATTCATAGATCTGGCCTCCCTAGACTGATTCAACACGTAAAGTCCTTATCTTGGTGTTCATAACACACCCCAAGGCTCATAAATGGCATTTTGACCTAAGGCATAAGGATTCCAATCCAAAACCTCCATTGATTCACAAAAAGCTTGGGCAAAGGGACACTCTGGACCTCCAAAGGTCCAGATCTACAACTTAACTCACTCAAGGGACCAAGGAAGCACTAGATCTTATCATAAAAGGGCTCAATAAGCCCTAAATCAACATAAATCTCGACATAGCAGAAATAGCTCGAAGAATATACCTCAAATGCGATGCTCTGGACCCCAAACTCTCAGAAAGTGGCTCCTCTTGCCTTTCCTTAGCTGATCCTTCCTTTTCCTTGCAAGATGACACTTCCAAGCTCACTAATGGCCTCCTTCTATGCTCAAAACGCTCACACTCGATTAGGGTTTCGCTCAAGGGACTGGTGAGCACAAATGACGGCCATAAGGCCCTTTAAATAGGTCCCCAAACCCGAGAAATTAGGGTTTCACTAAACAGTGCGGACTCGTCGAGTCCATACTTTGGACTCGCCGAGTCCAGGTGTGAACCCGCGTCCAGAATCGCGATCCTACTCGGCGAGTCTGAGCTCCAACTCGCCGAGTCCCCTCACAAACATCAAAAATTGAAAACATAAAAGATACCTGGAAATCCGGGCTGTTACAATTCCATTCCTACTCGACAAGTTTGGGGCTTCCAAATCGTCGAGTCCCTTTTCAAAAACGAATTGTTAAACTATATACCAGGATCTGGACGTTACACTTAACATGCTTTCTTAGCCTGATTTCTTTCAATTAAAGAACTGGAAAACCTATCCCTTTCTTTCTTTATCAATTTCCGGGCCATGCTTTAAAAAGAAAAAGAAATGTTTGAATTTTATAAACTCAAAGTTTATAAAATATAAACTTTGTCTTTAGGTAAAATACAAAAGGATTCAACTCTTCCAAAGGGTTGTAGATGAATTATTAATTCATACCAAATGAAATAATATGCTACTTTCTAATGAAAATCAATTATTTCTTAGAAATAAATAATTTTCAGTTTAATTATAAGAGTTTATTGAATATTTATTAGAATCAATTACTAATAAATAATAAATTGTATCAAGTTTTTGTTAGAGTGAGTCATTAGTATCATATGTTAAATATCAATATCACTTTTATATGATTTCTAGATCTTTCAACCATAGAATCAGAGTAGTATATCGTACTCCAAATTACCCTGCCATCATCAATCATACAAATATATGTAACGTGTATGCATGTACATCATAGAATACGTGGATGTTCAAGAAAAAACAATCCTAAACATCGTAAACAGAACCCAAATAAGGACTCGACATTACTGCCTTCAATCCACGGACTAGGTGTTACACCACGCTAAAGTGGAAATACGGGGCGTGGAAGTACAAAGGGTTTCATAGCAAAAGTTAAAAGACAACACTAACCATAGTATTAAAATCAATACAAATTTACAATGAGTTTGCACAAATTCTTAAAAGAAATTACAATATAAACTAAAATACAACATATGCGAATGCTCCTAAAAATAAAGTGTCTCTACGTGCCTTTTACTAGATGATTCCTGAAAAAGCATGTAAAACGAGTGTCAACTATAAAAATAGTTGGTGAGTACTCACAAGTTTATAACATAATATAGTTTGAAATCATGATAATAAGAATATTGATAACAATTTTCATAAACAAATGTTCATTGCTAAAATTAGTAAATAAGTTTTCATGAATAGAAGTTTGTTGCTAAAGCGAGTAATAAAGTTTCCATAAATAGAAATATATTGCAAAAATGAGTAATAAGTTTGCATAAACAAAGTTCGTTGTTATCATGAGAGATAAAGTATGCAACGTTCATATTCTCATGGGAAATAAAGTTCGTTTCTAAAACAAGTAAACAAGTTTCATTGCTATACTAAGGAACCAACTTCGTTACTAAGACAAGTAAATAAGTTTCCAATAATAAAAATTTGTTGCTAATAAGTAAGCTAGTTTCATATGTCTATGAGCAAACAATGAGTTCACAACAAAGCCTATGACTGATGTCGTATCAAGATCTATGCTTATCGTTCCATAGATTAATATGGTATAATGCACTCAAGCAATCAGGCAAGTAAAGAGTTGTCACTTCCTAATAGCGTTATCCATAATGACCATTGGATCAAAGAGTTAATGGTTGGAGTAAAGTGTAAGGGTAGGGACTAATGAAGATAAGGCCTCATGTTTCAAGTTGCATATAGATACATAGCAAAATATAACAATCAAGTTTGATACAAATCAATTTAAATACAACAAACAATAAATAGTTTTTCGGACATGCTTTGCCACCCCAAAACATAAAAACCGAAAATAGGGGGAGTCGTCAATACTGACAATGCATTGAGATGATACAAATGGTGCCTTGAACTACATTCCACTTGTACCACTACCGATTCCTACGATAATGGTACACACTAGTGAGTCTCTAATCAAAATCTAACACTAGTATACTTATTACTACTATAGAATTATGCCAATATTGTGTCAAAAATTAATATTGATAAACTAAAAACATTTTTCTATGAAATTTAGATTTCTATGAATCAATTGTTATATAACAATTTAAGTGGAAAATTCTCATTATTGAAATGTTAATATTTAACATTTTAAGCGGTGTTCCAATGATTAAATATTCAAAAAATGAATCAATTTGATTCTAAACTTTTCCAAACTTTGTATTTTAGTTTCAAATGAAGTCAAAGATGTTAAGACACATTTTCTTGAATTTTTGATTTGTCTAACTATTTTCACCATTTTAATTCCTTTAATAATCAAAAATTCGTGGAAAAATATTAAATTATCATAAAATTCTAATAAGTTTCGTGTAACTGTTATACAAATTCTATAATCTGGGAAAAATAATAAAATGTATTTTCAAATAGTTTAACACGAATTTTCTGATTTTTGTGTATTTATTCTATAAAAATAGAGATAAATATAAAACAGTTTCAAAAATTCTCCAAACTTTTTGTACTAGTGTTATTACATTTATAAAAGCTGGGAAAATTATAAAAGTTGGTTTCCTAACAGTTTAGATATTTTCTTTGTTTTATTCACCTAAATAAGCATTAATCTGTGAATAATTAGTAAAGAGTTAAGAAAAATTACCAAACTTTTTTTAAGCTTCATATATACTGTACATAATCTGGGAAATTATTGAAAGTCCTTTGTGAACAAAAAATCCCTATTTTTAGAATTTAAGTGTGTTTAATACCAAAAAAATAGAAATAAAAAGTAAATAGGTAAGATAAATCCCAAAAATCCCTATTTATCTTGGTAAGTTTTTGTGAATTTTGGATAAGTTTAACTATTTTTCACTTATTTAATTCTTTTAATACACATTAAATCTTGGAAAAAATAGTAAAAGGCTATGGAAAACTCATAAAAATTTTATGTGAAGCTTATATAATATATAGAAGCTTCAAAAAATAATAAATATGATTTTTATAACTTCGAACCTGAATTTTGTTATTTATTTGTGCTTAATAACAATAAAATAAAAAACGAATAGTAAATAGTAATAAAAATTTCTCAAACTT
The DNA here is from genome assembly GCF_051521515.1 of Lactuca serriola. Taxonomy (NCBI): domain Eukaryota; kingdom Viridiplantae; phylum Streptophyta; class Magnoliopsida; order Asterales; family Asteraceae; genus Lactuca; species Lactuca serriola. The sequence continues at coordinate 129,224,246 of NC_136416.1, read as the reverse complement.
CAAGGGATATTTTTTTAAAGTATGTGTCATTCATGAATTTTTCTAGAATTTATTTACTAGTGGAAGTATTTTATATGCTTTAACACTCTATTTTCTTATTATTTTCATGTAAAAATAAAGAAAATATATATCGAGCTGAAAATTTCCAAAATGAATCTTCATACAATTTAATAACAATGAAAAATCGTTTTCTTATTTTTGATGTCGAAAAAGAAGTGCTATAAGTTTTGCTGAAGCACCAACTGCATTGAGCGTTAAGTCAGCATTGATCTTTAAGTCACGCTCTAAATCAACTGTAAATTTAAATTTGTTGCCTAATAAAGAAGAGATAGGGAACAATTTGTTCACGTCCAAATTGGCTACTGAATCTGAAAAAGGTATATTCGGAAATAAGAAGGGGTAGCATGAATGAAAGAGAAGCAATTAATGGTAAGTTCCTAATGATACGTGCTATTGGTACATCTCAAGCGTAAAACTATTTAAGTCCTGTCTACAAAAGAAGTTACGAAACGATCGAGGATTTCTGAAGTTAAAATTTCTACTATGGGTACTCTAACTATAATAGAACCATAATTGTTTCTAATGAAGGCGGTGAAAGTTTATGATATTTTAAATTACGTTATCTGGGTTGCATTTTGAGAGTTTAAAATGATAACTAATCTCACTGTTATTAAAAATATGTGATAATTCCAAAAGAATGAAGATACATGTGTGGCGATAAAACGAAGTATTAAAATAATAAAGAGATTAATTAATGTTAAAGGTTTAAGTCGTTAATGAGAGAATTTATATAGAAATATTCATATTATATTTTTGAGAAATTGTCCAATTGTTTAAGTCATGAAAAATTCAAGTTTACGAGGAGTCAGAGTATCTATGAAAACATGTTTGAGAGTTTAGGAACTCAATGGAAATTGAAAAGTAGAATTCTATTTTAAGAAAGGTGTCAAAAAGTTGATCATTGAAAATGGTGCATTCTTTATTTTGTAATCTTACAAAAACAATCATTTGAATGATAGATAATCGTAACATTTAAAAACCTTTTTTTATATACTATTAAAGAAAAGAAGAAACATAAGAAAATGTATTCTTTCACATATATTTTTCGGATATAGAAAAATGATAAGCATAAGAGTATTCATCTTGTGTATTAATTGTAAGGTAAATACAATGAAAATTGAACTTTAAATCAAGTTTCCGAATTTAGAATGAAAGAGCAAATGTAAATAAGGATTACTTGTTTACAATAGATTTCAAAATAAAAACAAGATGTATATGATAAAAGACATAATTGAGTATATCAAATTTGACTAAATCAAAATTATGCCTCACGACTATACACATCTTAATCGCTCAAAACGAAATGGTAGACTTCTAGTCTGCATTTTTACAAACATGATACCGAGAGAAACAAAATAGGTAGAAACAAAGTTAGACAATGTATTATGTTATTATTATGGATGTGCGAGATCTAAAATCAAAAGGAGAGAAGGAAATCAAGTGCGGGGGAAAGAAAAGGAAGGTAGCAGCAACAATTAAAATTTTAAGGACAATATCCGTAAGTAGATTTAAATCTTAGGTTGAAATATATTTCAAGCTTCAATCATTGATGTATGCTGGTGACTAAATAGACATGTGGAAGTTTTAAAGTGTTTGCTAAAAAGAAATCATGAGTTATCTGTTAAGTTAAATTTCATTTGTGAAAAAGAAGAAACACTGACACTAGTAATTGAAAATATGACAACTTTTGACTTTTTAAATTGGAGTCCAAGAATGGTTAAAACGCATAAGGTAAAGACTCAACATAGTTACAATAATAATTATACATTGTTGAAAGTGTGTCAATAGAAGTTTAAAAGCGAACACTAAGTTTTGCAATGCTGTAAATTGCAGAAACTTTATAGTTTATACAACTACATTGAAGCAAAGTACACAAATGAGGTATGTTTTGAAATTTTCAAGAAAACACATTTAAGTAAAGTACAATGCCTATATGAGAAGGTGGTCAAAAGAGCTAAAACAAAAGTGGTTTGAAATATCCGGTGAAGCTTTTACGCGTAATATGAACTTTAATGTCATATGATTAAGTTTTATAACATAGAATTTAAACAATTTTATAAAAGAAAATGTTTCTAAGTTTTTCGAAAACGTGCCAAAATGGCAATATTGGTTAAATTCAGTTTTGAAAAAAAGTGTTAACTTAAAGCAAGTTATTAAAAGATTTTAGCGAGGATATGACTCACATTGTTAAGAAAGGTCTAGTAAGTTGTATGAAGTGGTTATAAAGTATTTTATCGATGATAAATAAAACCGATGAAGCGAAATAACTTTTCGATGGAAGATTAAGAAGTAAGGAATATATAGATTAGTTTAGCTGATCGTACCTAAATACTAAAGCGAGGACAAGGCAAGTACTAATGTCTTTTCCCCAAGAATAAGGACAAGAAAAATTGTTTGTAAAACGTTTTATATTGCCAATGCAGTTTACGACCTTTTATAGAGGTCAAAGGGATATCCTATGTTAAGTTTTAAGCTCAAGGTGGAAACAACCTAGAGCTAAATAGTAGTGAAGTAATAAGGTCTAACATATGGGTTAAACCTTCGTGTCTCCTCGTGACACGAATCCAGAATGCCCGCAAATGGTATCCAAGTGATTATTTAGTGGCGACTCATCTACCTCCTTACGCGATGCTCCAATTTTCATTTTTGTCGGTATCAAAATGCTTTTCCTATTTGTAACTCTAGTACGATGATGATGAAGAGGTATTGAGGAATAATTGGTGTAGGTTTCAACATAGGATTATTACTAGTGTCTATCTAGTTACTAACCATACATCTAAAGTCAACTGCCACCGATGAACACTCATTCTCAATACTGAGTGGATTGCTCCTAGAGTGGCTAGTGATATAACCTAAGTGGTTAACCTAGCACTTGATAAGGGATGAGAATATTTCTAAATAAGACATTATGGTAAAAGTGCACTTAGTTTCTAAGTATACCTAGATGAATGCCTACAATATGCAATTCCCGTACGGACAACGAAAAATTTTGTTTTTCAAAAGTATAAGTTGAAAATCATTTTAAACATAATTCTACTATAACTGTTTCCAGCCTCGCATTAACTTTCCTTAATTAAGCATAGTTGGCCAGGCTATACTTAATTTAATTCCAATAATGTGTACTCGAATTAGTTATACCAGTAGTATGTTCAGTATTTTAAAAAGGTTTTGAATTTTTTTTGCAATAGTTGTGGTTCTCTAAAGGAAAACTAGTATTCTCTATAACCTTAGGCTTTGATACCATTTTTGTCACACCCCGCTAAAGCGGAAATACGGGACATGGCAGTACAAAGGGTTTCATAGCAAAAGTTAAAAGGCAACACGAACCATGGTATTAAAAATCATTAGAAATTTACAATGAGTTTGAATTTTTTTTAAAAGAAATTACAATGTAAGCTGAAATACAACACATGCGAATGCTCCTAAAAGTAAAGTGTCTCTAAGTGCCTCTTACTAGATGATTCCTGAAAAAGCATGTAAAACGAGCGTAAACTATAAAAATAGTTGGTGAGTACTCACAAGTTTATAACATAATATAGTTTGAAATAATAATAATAATAATAAATATTGGAATTTTCCAGTGAGGTCAGATGTGTTTGGAAGCTAACTCACAATATTATATTTTAGAAAAAGAATCTTTGAATTTTGGTTAAGAAATGAGTGAGATATGGGAGTTTAAAGTCAAGTAAAGAAATCTGGCAGATTGCATGCATGATGATTGGTTAGAAAAGTGAGTTTTCATCATTTCTTTGAGTAAATTTTTTGAAATATTTTATGAAATCATGATCCATGCATGTTATGGTCATGTTTCCAGAGATCAAATATATTTAAAAATCATAATTTACATACATGCATTAAAATACAAAAATCTTATTTCTCAAGAACTCTTAAAAATGAGTTTTATGTTCTTAACTTGAAAACTATTTTTGTGCTAAGATCATGAACATGCAACCATGTTTTTCTACATGCATGGTGTTAAAACACATCCATGATGTTATAAAATCCATTTTAACCAAAAGGAAACAATTTTGAAGAAGATGAAGAAGTAGAAGTTGGTTTTTGAAGTAATACGCACATAAAATCATAAGAAAATAGTAGAAACTTGCATGCATGATTTAGTTAGGTTATGGATGATGGATATTTTTCTGCAAAATGGTGGTTTTTCATGAATAGAAGTTCGTTGCTAAAGCGATTAATAAAGTTTCCATAAATAGAAATATATTGCAAAATGAGTAATAAGTTTGCATAAACAAAGTTCGTTGTCATCATGAGAGATAAATTATGCTGCCCAAATGAGATGCAACGTTCATATTCTCATGGTAAACAAAGTTTGTTACTAAAACGAGTAAACAAGTTTCATTGCTATAATAAGCAACCAAGTTCGTTGCTAAGACAAGTAAATAAGTTTCCAGTGATAAAAGCTCGTTGCTACAATAAGTAACCTAGTTTTGTATGTATATGAGCAAACAATGAGTTAGCAACCAAGCATATGACTGATTCCCTATCAAGATCTATGCTTATCGTTCCATAGATTAATATGATATCACACTCAAGCAATCGGGCGAGTAAGGAGTTGTTAGTTCCTAATAGCGCTATCCATAATGACCATTGGCTCAAAGAGTTAACGAGTGGAGTAAAGTGTAAGGGAAGGGACTTAAGACGATAAGGACTCATGTTTCAAGTTTCATAAACATACATAGCAAAATATAGCAATCAAGTTTGATACAAATCGATTTAAATACAACGACAATAAATAGTTTTTCGGACATGCTTTGCCACCCCAAAACATAAAAACCAAAAATAGGGGGAGTCGTCGATACTCACAATGCATTGAGATGATGAAAATGGTGCCTTGAACTACATTCCACTTGTGCCACTACCGATTCCTACAATAATTGTACACACTAATGAGTCTCTATTTGAAATCTAACACTAGAATACATACTACAATAGAATTTTGTCAATATTGTGTCAAAATTTAATATTGATAAGTTACAAACATTTTTCCGTAAAATTTAGATTTCTATGAATAAATTGTTATATAACAATTTAAGTGGAAAATTCCCATTATTAAAATGTTAATATTTAACATTTTAAGAGGTGTTCCAATGATTAAATATTCAAAAACTGAATCAATTTAGTTCTAAACTTTCCCAAACTTCTTATTTTCGTTTCAAATGAAGTCAAAGATGTTAAGATCAATTTTCTTGAATTTTTGATTTGTCTAACTATTTTTCACCATGTTAATTCCTTGAATAATCGTAAAATCATGAAAAAATAGTAAATTATAATGAAAAATTCTTATAATTTTTGTGTACCTGTTTTACAGATTACATAATCTGGAAAAAATAATAAAATGTATTTTCAAATAGTTTAACACAATTATTCTAATTTTGTGTATTTATTCTATCAAAATAGAGATAAATATAAAATAGTTTCAAAAATTCCCCAAACTTTTTTTAATAGTGTTATTACATTTATAAAAGTTGGTAAAAATATAAAAGTTGGTTTCTAACTAATTTAGATATTTTCTTTGTTTTATTCACTTAAATAAGCATTATTTTGTACAGTTTAGAAAAATTACCAAACTTTTTGTAAATTTCATATACAATGTACATAACTTGGGAAAATTATTGAGAGTCATATTTGAACAGAAAATCCTTATTTTTAGGATTTAAGTGTGTTTAATATCAAGAAAATAGAAATAAATAGTAAACAATAAAGATAAATCCCCAAAATTTTATTTATGGTTATAATGTAATAAAAGATTTCCTGGTAAATGTTTGTGAATTTTGGATAAGTTTAACTATTTTTCATTTATTTAATTCTTTTAATATACATTAAATCTTGGAAAAATAGTAAAATGTTATGGAAAATTCATAAAAATTTTATGTGAAGCTTATATAATATATAGAAGCTTTGAAAAATAATAAATATGATTTTTATAATTTGGAACCTGACTTTTTGTTATTTATTTGTGCTTAATAACAATAAATTAAAAACTAATAGTAAATAGTAATAACAATTTCCCAAACTTCATGGGGGATGTTTTTTAAGGTATAGGTCATTCATGAACTTTGCTAGAATTTAGTTACTAGTGTAAGTATTTTATATGCTTTAACACTCTATTTTCCTATTATTTTCATGTAAAAATAAAGAAAATATATATTGAGCTAAAAATTTCCAGAATGCATCTTCATACAATTTAATAACAATGAAAAATCTTCTTCTTATTTTTGATTTAGAAAAACATGACTAAAGGCTCAATAAATTATAGAGAGAATTTGGTTCTTGTGATTTTGGTAAAGATTATTGATGTTACTTTGAGAATTTTTTCGACATGTTCCAAACACTTTTGAATCATGATCTTTTTGTACCTCTTAATACATAATGTTAGGTGCCCAATTTAATTTTTCCTAGATTTTTAGTCAAGAATAAGACCTTTGAACATGCAATACAAAAACTAGTATTCACACAAGGTGCTTTTTGAACAACAATTTTGTAAAAGTTGCTAAAAATCAAAATATTGGAATTTTCCAGTGAGGTCAGATAGGTTTGAAAGCTAACTTAAATATTTCAAAAAACAAATCTCGAACTTTGGTTTATAAATTAAGGGTAAACATTATAAAATATCTCAATTTTTATATAAAATGTGCACTAAAATCAAATTTTTATTCATAAAACCTTGATTTTTGATTTATAAATTAAGGGTAAACATTAATGAGTTAAATTTTTGAGAGTTTGTAAATCTATGGATATCAAAATCAAGAGAATCTTTGAGACTTAAACTTATCTTATGGGATTATAACTCTTTTATAGTTATAAATAATATTTGCAACTTATTTTATCGGTTTATTGGCATTCTATGTAGTGGTTTCGAGATTTAAGTGAAATTGAGGAATCAAGTATACTAGTCCTAGCTTTCAACTTTGACTTAAGTTCCAATGAGATTCACACCTAATTTCTACTACTAGGTCAAATGCATGATGTGTGTATGATTCACGAAAAGGTGTTCTAGTCTAGGAATGACCCGAATATGGATAGTCATGACAGTTAAATAGTTGTAGAATTCACATATCAATCTGAAATCTAAGTATACTATCCATCGTTTTAAGTGTTTCCAAGTTTCTAGTAGGTTATAACTTAGCTTCTAGTTATTAAATCTATGTGTCGTGCCTATAAGTGCAACTAAGTTTATTCAAATCTACAACCGACTTTAATTTTGACGGTTGTCACAATAGGGGTCTCTGCTTTCGGTCCCATGACATGACACAATGGCCTTTGGCCAGTCTGACTTGGCACGATGACCTTTGGTAAATCGGCTCGGCCTTCGGCCGCAAAATTTTTAAATACAATCAATACAAACAATAACAAAATCAAATATTATTCACATAGTTCTAATTTGTAGGTGATCAAATAGTAAGCATTAACACCCTAATATTATGTGGTGAGGAACTCACCTGAAATCGTATGTGAATCACCCCTGAACCAAGGACCCAAGCTTTTCAAAAAAGATACTTCCTTATTCCCTATATTAATATTTATGGTGTTAGAAAATACTCTTTGGTCCATGAATTCACTAGAACATTCCTATGTTTCTTTTAAGCCTTTTACATTAAAAAAACCACAGTCTGTTTAAGACTTATTTTTCGCCCTTAGACCCCATGTTTTACAAAACTGAACTACAGGCAAGTAGTTCAGGTCAATACCTTTTCAAGGACTACTTACACTCATTCATTTTATTTTAATAGAATTTACGGGTAATTTTACAAAACTACATATCATTGCATCTCATTTCGTACCATTCTAGAAAAACGATGACTTTCACCCTCGTTACGATTCACATCAGATCTGGGAAAAAATATGGGACAAAATAGACTTAATTTGTAAGATTTTATAGAAAAGGGATTCTAACTCTGACTTTCGATGATTTTTCTAGATTTTTTACAAAACAGGGGCAAATTACACATTTTTCTGATAATTTTCCAGTTTTGACTTAATGAGTTAATTTGACAACTTAACCCAATAAGTCATTATTCAATGACTTTAAACCATGAAAAATGGTATCTTGATAGCAACCCAAATCCATTGAGTCAAAATGACAATTCCAATATCAATCCATGATCCAAAATACAAATGCTTTATAGAGAAAACAAAGTACAATGCCTAGATGGTAAAAATATTAAGCAAGGGTTTCTTTTCTTGCATCCAAAATTACACTGTGACAACCCGAAATTTATTCCGTCATTTTTAACCCCTTTTCCGTTAATAAGCCTCGTTTTATTTAACTGTCCGTTAACTTTTGGACTGGCTAATTAATTTGGGACTTTTTACATGACTTTGTAAGGGTTGAAACAAATTAGAAACACCCTCATTAATCCCTTGGAAAATTTTAGTTTCAACCAAGTCAAAATACGACCACTAAATCGGGTGCGACCAAAAGCCCCGTTTAATGGCAGTATCGGCTAGATTTCCACTGAGCCTCAACTCTAGCCCTTATATAAGGGAGAGTAAACTTCACTTCCACCTTTTGCACTCTCTCTCTCTACTCTCTCTCTCTCTCTCTACAACTTGTTTTCGAGCCAAAAACCGCCCGTTTCGAGCCCCAAACGAGTAAGCAATCTACCCTAACTTGTTGTATAGCTTAGCTAACATGCAAATTCGTGTTTGAGACATCAAATAGGGGTAAATTCATGTGCTTACGGCCCAAGAACACTCTTCGACCGTGAACACCCCTAAGTGGGGTTTTTAAGCCCCAAAACCCCTCTAAACTACCCCTAAGGCTTAGATATGGATAAATGACTTATGGGAACGGACTTAGAACACCTTGAACTTAAATTTTGAAGAGTAAACTTGAGTTTACTGCCCAAGAACATGCTTAGGCCGTAAACTCCTCTTCATGGGGAGTAAACTCGAATCCAAGTGTTAGAAATGCCCTCAAACACCTCCGATGGCCTTGGAAAATGTCTAGAAGCAAACCCCATTGAAGCAAAGGCTTTAAATATTTAAGAAACCAAGGAAATAGGAGTTTACGGCCGTAAACCCCCATAGAATTGGTCTATGGGCCGTAAACTCCCATTAAGTGCCCAAATGATGCCCTAAACTCTTCTTCTGACTTGGAAAAATACACAGGATTTTATTCTCTACCATTTAAGACCCTAAAACACAAAAAGAACATGCATATAGGAGCTTACGGCCGTAAACTCCTTGTTTAGGGCCGTAAACTCCTCAAATGGTCCATTTGATGCCTTAAATCCATTCATACACTTTGTATTTGGACCTAACTTAATTCTTTGAGTGATATAAGACCTTTTGGCATCCTAGAACACCTCACCATGAGTTTACGGCCGTAAACTCATGGGGAGTTAGTCCCAGGCAGTGAACTTTATAAAGAGTTTACTCTTCCCTATCTAATCCATACACACCCTTAAATGTTACCCGGGACACCCCTAGCACTCAATCAAAATGTTTTCCGCACTTTAGGATGCGTATACTTGTTTAATTAGTATTAAATGTACTAATTGTATGTAAACATATGTCATCATATGTTAATAGCTCACTAAGTGTGTTCAAGTCTTTACTTGACACCGAGAACCCAACCGGCACCTCCGTCGGATCCACTTACAACAGGTGAGTTCATACCCCTGAATGAACCTTTTAAATGTTTTTACATTTTTTTATGGAGGGGGGATACAAGTTAAACATGCTAGTTATCATATCAATCACATGTGATTGATAACCCGCATGCACAAGGATTTTTTACACTGTCAACTGTTTTACCAAGTATGATATAGTAAATTTTTTTTTTCTAAAACGTTTTTACTTGTACAAAGCTTTCCTCAAATTGACTCTCGCACTGAATGTTTTATCAAAGTTTCACTTAAAACTTGTTTATGAGAGGTTTCCAAAGAAATTCTAAAGGTTTTCAAACTGATTTTACAAAAGAATACCAAGTCATGATTTTTCTTACGCATAAAGGTTTTTCCAAAGTTTTCTTCCATATTTTTATACTCCTACTTGGTTAGATACTACTGCTTCATTATGCTTTTAGTTTGTTAATACTCCTACTTAGTTAAACGCTATTACTTTATTTACGCTTCTACTTCGAGATACGCTTACTTTTTTACGTTTTTACTTCGTGATACACTCTTACTTAGTGATACGCTCCTACTTTGTAAACGCTCCTACTTATTAACGCTTCCACTTATTAACGCTCCTACCTTATTTATGCTACTACTTCACGAACCACTCTTACTATATTGATGCTACTACTTCACGAACCACTCCTACTTTATTAATTCTACTACTTTGTAAACACTTATACTCCATATACACTTTTACTTCGAGAAACGCTTCTACTTCGTGAAACACTCCTACTTTGTTAACGCTTCTACTTATTTAAATGCTTCCACATCGTTAAATGTATGCCTGTACTTGTATAGTTATATAAATAATGATTAAAGGACTTAGGAAGGCTAGTTCGCCCTATTTCCATTTTTTCATTGAGATGTGGTCTGGTGGGATCGAATATCCATCCGAAGGTCGTTTGATCATTAATTATATGTCATGTATACATGTATAAACATATGGGTTTACATCGGTCGGTTCAGTTATGAGTCTCTACTGCTAGTCCAGTACTTTCATCAGAATTCACTATTTGGGATACATCTTCAGGACACGGCCTTCTCCGTTGTCTAGTTGGTAACCAGAGTCTCTTGTAGGGAGAGCGGACATTGTGTGTATAGATCTATACGAGATTGACACCCCCGTACCCTGACTGCTAGCTACAGTCCACGGCCTACCAAGCCAAGGGGTGACAAATGTCATACTTACACCGACGCTTGCAGGGCGTCAAGTACTCTAGTGTCGATTAGTATGGTTACGAGTATCTCCATGTTACCTTATAATTCATGGTCTTAAGGTAACGATATTTAACACTATATGTTTGAAACACACTCTTAGAATTACACTGTTTTAGACCTTGTCAGCTGTATCTTTCATTTGATACTGTCTAGGGTCTATATCCACTATTTTAGACCTTGCCAGCTGTATCTTTCATTTGATACTGTCTGGGGTCTGTATCCACTGTCTTGGACCTTGCTAGCTGTATCTTTCATTTGATACCGTCTGGGGTCTGTGTCTCTCTTTTGTTAGACTGAGTCAGGCGTGTCGTTCATTCGATACTCTCCTAGAGCCTATGATCTCTTTTGCCTTAGTCAGCAGTCTTCACTGCTGAGGCATATGTTATTTTCCCTGATATTCTCCTACTTTCTTTAAAATCAATGCCATATTTTGATAATGATAGTGTTAAGGGAAAAATTACTTTTTACAACATAACTCTGTCCAGTCTTGGTAGAAGACTGCTTTTAATTAGAAAATATAGGATTTTCTGGAAAGGACTCTAATTCACCGTATACTCTAAAAACTACTACTTATATAAAGTTATTTGGATAAAATGACACTAAATACTTATGAACTCAGCAGCATTTGTAAAAATGTTGATACTCGCTTTCAAATAACTTGTATTCTCAGGTCAGCAATAGACAGGTACATCCCAGGCACTTTTGGTGAAGACCGTTTAGTACCAAGCTGCACCTTTATTATTACTTGTATTACTTCGATGCTTCTATGAAATGTAAACTATGTAAAACTATTACTATTAATGCAATGGTTGTTGTACTTTGATTACTATACTGCATATGTTGTGATACTTGACATGACGTCATCCACCCCAGAACGTTTCCGCCGTTCCGGTTTTGGGGTGTGACAGATTGGTATCAGAGCATTGTTTATAGTGAGCCAAGTATATCAATTCATAAAAGATATACAACCTATAAATACTTAGGGATAAAACACTCTGACCAAGAATTATACTTTAAAATATAACCATATTTTACCAAAGTATAAGAACATCCAGAATCTAAACACTCGAACACAAGTATCACAAGAAGAACAATAATAAAAGTCTTCGGATGTTGAGCATTACCGTCAAACCTGGGCAGTTATGTAATCGTAAGCTGGAATAAATGTAACCTGATCAACTACATTTATTCGAGATTCGATGAACGTGTGCTTGGGAGTGATAGTGGTGTTGCAACAGGTCTGAAACTTACCAACTAGGAATGCTAGAGCCAAACATAAAGTTTAAAATACTATGGGAGTATTTTGGAATACTAAAAGACTCACATTAATCCCAGAATCAAATTCAGAAGATAAGAAACAAACAAGAAATTAAAATACCATAGGGGTATTTTAGGATCCATAGACAACCTTGTGTGAAGAACTAAAAAGAATCCTTATTGATATACCTACAATTACAGAGGGTATACTCCCAAGGTTATATATAATAAGGATCCCATAGGCTAAGAATGTGTGGTTTCGCTCTACTTCCTTTTCCTCGTTGGGATGTGGATATAGAGTAGTATCACATATTCGAAGGCCTATCGGATCTAAGCTATATATGATTTGTATACCCTGTGTAATCGTAGCAGGACTCGATATGGATCACCCAGTGAAATGAAATAATCTCTTAGGATTCTTTAGACATTTCCATTCTCGCACGAACCCTGTAGAAAACCCTATCCACTTCGGTGCTTGACAGAATAGTTGATTCAGACCCAGAAGAGGTTCATTGAGAAGATTCCCAGTTCGGAAATAAATGAACTAGGTCGAGACTATTGAAATCACCAAGTGCCTATATCTTTTAGGGACATCGGTGAGAGATTCGCCTAAACTTCCGAGATTTCCAGTCATCCATCATGAAGTGATGACACCCAGAGTCGGAATTGGAAGTAAGACGAAGTAGAAATTCAATATGTCTCCATGAGAAAAGAACCCTAGGTAACTACCCGAAGGAAACCAACGCCGGTCCCAGTCAGGGATACGAGGTGGACATACCGGAATGGAAGTGGGAGCGGATCACGATCGACTTCATAACTAAGTTTCCCAAGACTACGGGTGGTCTCGATACCATCTGGGTGATCGTTGACAGGTTAACCAAGTCCGCACACTTCCTGCCCATCAAAGAAGCTGACAAGATGGAAAAGCTCACAAGAACATACATTTGGGAGATTGTATGACCGCACGGTGTTCCCATATCCATTATCTCTTATTGAGATAGTATATTCACTTCGAGGTTCTAGCAGTCAGTGCAAAGTTCCCTAGGAACAAGGTTGGACATGAGTACAACCTACCATCCACAGAACGACAGACAAAGTGAGAGAATTATCCAAACCTTGGAAGATATGTTGTGAGCCTGTGTGATCGACTTTGGGAAGGCATGGGATACTCATTTACCCCTTGTCAAGTTTTCCTACAACAACAGTTATCACACGAGCATAAAGGTTGCTCCATTTGAAGCCCTCTATGGCCGGAAATGTAGATCCCCTCTGTGTTGGGCTGAGGTTGGTGACACACAGTTAGCTAAAGGACGAGTTCTTGACAACACTCTCAAAGGTCCGGAGATCATTCGAGAAACGACAGAGAAGATCGTTCAGATTCGTGAACAACTAAAAGCCTTTAGAGACTGACAGAAAAGCTATGCTGACAAGAGAAGGAAACCATTGGAAGAACCGGTAGAGATCATGGACCAAGAGGTCAAATGAACAAAGCAATGTCGTATCCCGATGGTGAAGGTTCGCTGGAATGCCAAGCGTGGACCCAAATTCACTTGGGAGCGCGATGATCAAATGAAACTTAAGTATCCTCATCTTTTTACTTAGTTATTTGTAATAACTTAGCTGCTTAAACTCTAATTTCAGGACGAAATTCCCTCTAACGGGGGGATGATGTGACAACCTGAAATTTCCAAGCTTGTTTAATCAATTCAACCTATCGGTGTTAGACTCATTTTGCTTCCAGTTATCACTGTTTGGAACCCGTTTTGAGTGTTCTAACCCTAGTACATCAAAGTAATAAGAGATTCAAAATAGCAACTTAAGTTCTTAACTGCTTGCAACTGTAAACCTCCTCAAAAAGGGAGTTTACGGTCAAGACCAATGAGTTTACGGTCATGGTGACCGTAAACCCATCCTTATATATATGGCACTTAGCCATTTTCAATCACTTTTCACCATTTCAAGCCTAGAAATCGGATTCACTCTCAAGGATCATAAACTTTTGCTTCCAAATCTTCAAGAACATGTAAGTGATTCCTTCTTTGGATGTTAGATCCTTCCTAAATCCATGTTTCACTCTTGATTCATCCAAGGATTTCATCTTTTACCTAGATCATCAAAGATTCTCAAGAACACGGTTGTGTTTTGGACCGAAAAAACCTTCCTTGACATCAAAACCGTAAGTACCACCCTCCTTTACATCTATCTAGTTACAATCCTTCATTTTGGACTTAAGATCATCACTCTTTGCATTAATAAAAGAGTTTACGGTTCTGTGAATCTTCATAGACCGTAAACCCTTATAAAGGGTGTTCTTATAGCCTTTACCCTTCCTAAGGCTAAGCATGGTCCCTAGAATCCGATGCCTTTGAATGAAACCCTTGAAAACCATCATTTGTGCAAGATTTGATGAGTTTAAGGTTGAATCTCCTTAGACCGTGAACTCCATGACCATAAGGTCATTGGACCGTAAACATTAAGATCGTAAACACCTAAGACCATAAACACCTAAGAACGTGAACACTTGGACCGTGAACTCCAATGGTCATACCTCTTTGACCGTAAACTCTATAGGGTGGCCATATACCCTAGTTTTGTAATCATATGTGATTGTATCCCATAAATCTTAGAGTTTCCTAGCCAATAAGGGTGTTACCCTACTTATTAATTCGTCTGTACACTAAATTCATACACATACATGTCTATATGTGTCTATTAGGATCATTGTGTGCTCAAGGTTACACCTGACATTCTGCAATCCTCTTCCAACCACATGTCAGAACCACTCACTACAGGTGAGTCATACCCCTTAATCAACCTTTGGATGATTTTAAATGCTTTTATGGGGGGGGGGGGAATACAAGTTCAAACATTCTAGTTATTATATCAATCACATGCGATTAATAACTAGAACAAATAGAAAGATTTCTCTATTACTTTCAAGCTGTTGTCAAACTTATGGATTTCAAATACTTCAAAACATTTTATCAAACTTTTTTATGCTAAAACTCTTTCTTAAACTCTTTTAAACTTATATATTGTCAAAATCGTGTCTATATAGATATAGTTATATAAATAAGGTTGAAAGGACTTAGGACTGATAACTTATTTCCTGTTCCTTGTTTGGTTGTGGACTTAGAGTATTCGGTTGTTTGTCCGAGTGTTGTTTGAACATTAGTTATATATTATGTATATGTATATAGATATAAAAGCTTTTATTTCTATTCAATATGCAAGCAGTTATTCAAACAACATTACTAGTAAACTATAATAGGTATAGTTTAAGAGATTACTATTCCCTATTACTAATACAACGATATATACAAGAGTCAGTTCATTTATGAGTCGATACAAACTTACTATTATGAGAAACTAAGAGAACATACTATTATGAGAAACTAAGGGAACATACTATTATGAGAAACAATTCATACAATACACTATACAAGAGAACATACTATACACTAGTACAGAGAGAACATTACTACACTATGAATTACTATACAAACACTAGGATACGATAATTTGAATGTGAAATACTACTTCTCGATACAACAATACATTGTTGTATCACTTTGTAACCAGAGTCTCCTGGAGGGAGAGTGGGCATCGTGTGTATAGATCTATACAGGGCAGACACTCCTACACCCCGACTGCTAGCTACAGTCCCAACCGGTAAAGCCAAGGGGTGACAAAATGTCACCTCACTATTTTATGACGCCAAAAGGTCATCAAGTATTCAGCCGTCGATCAGCATGGTTACAAACTAATTCACATATAAACCTTTAATTTACCAACTAGAATTAAAGGCAATAAGACTCACCAAGGAGTATGGTAATTTAACTCGACCTTGAGTCTTCACTTTTTTTTCATCATTTCATAGTTAGCAGTGTCCCTGCTGAGGTAGAATATACTATTTTCCTAATAGGGATTAGAAATGATTGGGAGAAAACCTACTTTTGCACAGTAACAAAGTACTACTATATTTTTCCTACTGTTACAAATACATATACAAACATTACATTTTTATAAAAGAACAAACATGTAAAATAGTCGGGCCTCGGGTAAAAGGCTACATTATTTATAAGCGGGAAATATAGGATTTTCTGGGAAATCTTTACTAACTTTTCAAGGTTTTAATACAAACATATTGTGGCTTTTAACTACTAAATGACACTAAATACTTATGAACTCACCAACATTTTATGTTCTTACTCTCTTTCAAAATAACTTGTATTCTCAGGGAACCGGTAAGATAGGTACACCGATGCAGCTTTTGAAGGACGGAGTGGATCCAAGACTCGTCTTTATTTTGATTATACATTTTTTGTGTCATTTAAACCTTAAAAAAGAACAATCATCTAAATAATTATTCTATTAATGCAATGTATGTTGTTTATTCTTCTACAATTATGCATTGGTATGATACTGTACATGACGTCCTCCGCCTCAGAACGTTTCCGCCGTTCCGGTTTTGGGGTGCGACAAATTGTGCTCAAACAGTTGAGCGGCTGCTAGCCCGTCCGTGCACATATATAGATTCATTATTCGTAACTGGTCCATCGTCACAACCTCTTCAAAATAATGTTGGTGGAATGGTTGTAGTTAAAATATCCATTTTTTAGTAACTAATGCATAACAACAAAAGTAAATTGTTGTGGTGTGGCGATGGATTTATGGAGTCTTTTGTCTATATGGTCGTAGATGGATATGCCTTTATTTTCTTCTATCTCATAATGGCTTTCTTGGTTAGATTCGACCCGCCTTTCTCTTCAGGTCAAGAGATGTCTGGATGCGGTGGTTAACACCATGTTTTGGACGTTATGATCTTTTCGAAATAGCTTTCTGTTTGCGAAAGACAAACCTCGTAAGGCGGTAATTTGGGATTCGATTTAATCTCAATCTTTTTTGAATTAATTTTAGATATTCTAAGTTTAGACTTAATCGGGTTGATTGGATGAAAAACCCGTCTTTTGTAATATTTTAGTGTTTTTTTTTTCTAGCTTTTGCTAGTTATATATAACGTCGTCATTCTAAAAGAAACATAGAATTGTTAAAATATCATTCAATTTCTAATTGAATGTTGTTTACTAAAATTCATTAAAATATCAAAAATACGATAACCAAATTTCTTTTTTCACAGTTATGTAACATAGTATAATCTTTCACTTGTTTATTGATATATTTTGCGACTGAGCATATTTGAATTATATAATTATTTTAACAATGAAATAAAGGAAAACTAAGTTCATGTACATTTTTGTAATTCCAAACTTAAACTAAAAATGTGTAATTAAAAACATAAAAATATAAATATACAATTCCAAACTTAAACCCAATGTAAAAGTAATGTCTCTAATGTTGATGGAATTCTAATATTCTAAAATAAAAATACTAAAGTTAATTAAAAACCCATAAATCATTCATTAATGCCAAATGAATTACCAAATGCAATAGTTAGTTGTAGTTTAATTTAATTTACCTAACTTATAATACACACAACAACTGCACAAAACTAAAAGTTCAAACAAACTTCATTTCCATCAATCTCAAGGATCATTTATTTTAGTAATAAATTTCCAAAATATTCCATATAATTAAAGAACATTATATATGTAATATAACAAATTATCTTTCCTACTTATTTTTCTGTATCTTTAACACCTAAAATATACATCATGCCTGCAAAAAAACTAAAAACTATGCTTAAAATAAATGGCACCACATTTTCAATTACATATTATATAGCATCATAGCTTGTGTTTCATTTTCATATACCAAACTACAACAAATAGTATACACCAAGAAAAGAAAATAAAGACCGTTTAGTCCCATCATAATCCTCTCATACAGATAAGTAATACACACACATGCAACCCTACAAATTTATACACACACATAAAAGTAGAGATGCAAAGAAATACACATACTCACACATTGTAGTAGTACTTAAATTCTTCCTTATTTATTTTATTTTTTCTTTATGCCGTTATTTTCTCAAATATTTATACTTACAAGAAGCGAGTAGGCACGAGCAAGTGATGAAACCGTTGGGTATAAATCAAGCACAGCAATGGCAACATCCTCAGTCACCTGTGGAACCTGCAAGCTTTGTTAATTAATTAACTAAAAAAAATAATGTAGCAAAATTTTTTTTAAAAAAAAGTGCATAAAAAAATGATATTATATTTATACCTGCATGAGCTGGGTGGCGAAAACATCACTAACTGTCATCTTATCTAACTCTTGACACCTCTCGATAAACTAATCAAACGGAGGGCAAATTGGGAAATCTACATTTTCCCCTCATTGCCAAGAGATTTGTAACATTTGTTGGCTTGATAACTGATTGTAGTAGTACTTAAGAGAGGCGTAAAAAGTAATAGTTTGTCATTTTTCGGATACCTTGATTTCATTAAACTATTTTCAATCAAATCCAAAGCACTATTATCTCCATTGATACATGATCCAATTGAAGCACGCCAACAAATGTTGAAACAAAGATGAGCATAACAATATGAATTTTTTTAATCAGGGATTTAGTTACAAAATGAAAGAATCAAACAAAATATGGGTTTCAAACCAAAGAATAAACAACTAAATACCGTAAGATTTGTCATCAAAATCCAGAAAATTTTAAAAACATGAAACCAAATTTGTTGATTCATCTTCTTGAACGACCAAAACCACTATCGCCCCTGTATTGGATGGAAAGAAAGAAAAAAAAAACTTAAGAAGATGTGGTATCAGACCCGAGAGAAACTACAATATATTAACACAAATCTGGCCAAAGGAATTCCGATTGACACATATATCAGAATATAAAAAAAGGTTTTTACCGTTTTCAAGATCTAGGCTTCGACACTTCAGTAGTGTAGATCCATATGCACGATAAAAACATGCAATAGATAGTGCAGACTAAGGAGAAATGTGATGTCGATGGATGGTGGAAACCACCTGCAAATCCATCAGTAGAACATGGATGTTCTTTTTTAACCGCCTGAAAGTATTTATTTGACCACAAAGGATGTCGATAGTAAAGCAGTTACTCCTATTAACAGAGAAAATATCCGCAAATCGGTGGGGTTTAGGGGTGGCGGTGGATGGTGGAGATGGTGGTGACGGCTAGGATTTCTAAAAAGGTCAAGCAAATCAGGCTCATGAGTTTCTTTAAACAAATTATTAACTCTCACAAAGCATTCATGAAACTGTATGATCTTTAGATCGATATAACATTTCATACTACAAACCCCTGCAACTAATAAGAATAAAAATAAAGATGCAGAAATCTATGATGCATGGAAACTTCTCTAAGGTTGCCGTTTCCGTTTCCGAAACTCCATGGAAACGGATACTCCATGGAAACTCCTTGGAAACGTTTCCTGGAAGTATCGGATATCATGGAAACGTTTCTGCGAAGTTTCCTTAAAGTCTCGATGAAGTTTCCTAGCCGTTTCTATTTTATTTTAAGGTTTACATTGGCTTTTTAAGTTTAAATCCAAAAAAGACTAATGGGCTATTGTTTTTAAGGCTCAAAACGTATTTGGTATTCCCTTAAGTCTCTAACCGATCGTCAATCAAAGTCTCCCCTGTCGTGAGTCGTCTCTTGTTTTCTCGATCAAAGACGATTAGTCGATCACAATTCACTAGGATCGTCAATCATCATTCATCACCATTCTTGATTCTCTTAATTCCTAATCACATCATCGATTATGGCTTCTCAAGAAACACAAGGATCATCAACTACATCAATAGATCAACCTCCATTGCGGAACATGACATCAATATATATATATATATATATATATATATATATATATATATATATATACACACACACACACACACACACACAATTTTATATTGACGTATCTTTGCCGTATCCGTATCTTAATTTTTTGGGTTTTGTCGTTTCCCGTTTCCATTCCCTATCCGTTTCCCATTACCGTATCCGTTTCCGTGCAACTTAGGCAGAAATTAGAGAGTGGTACCTTAGGTGGAGTGTACCAGAAAATGAAAGATGGATACAACAACGAAACCTCGAGACCGGCCTGCAGCTGATTGCAAAAAAAAAAATTGCTTTTTTAGATTTCTTTGATCTGTTCTTCTTCGAGAGGTCAAAGAGGCAGACACCTTAGAGAAGATCAAAAGCAACCTCTATCTCGCCTTCACCTTGGAAATCACAGAGTGAATAGGGTTAAAATCTCTTCCTTATTTGCCCCTCCACTTTGTACCAGGTGTAGTGTACGAAATCCCCAATCATACCTGCAAGTTCAGTTTAAACCAAAGTTAGAAACATATAAAATCATAGACGGCTGCTTGGGAGAGAGAGAGAGAGAGAGAGAGAGAGAGAGAGATAGAGACAATAAGAAGAAGGAGAAGCGGGGGAATTTTAAGGTGCGTTTATCGTGGAAAATTGTTTTCATTTTTTAAGAAAATGTTTTCATAAAATAAATTTGAGTTTTCATTTTCAATTTTCAATGAAAATTTTAGAAAACGCGTTTGATTGAAACCATGGGAGTTTTCATTTTCCATCTTAAAATTTTGGAAAAATGTAAAAATCACTTTTCAAATTTACATACAATTTGGAAAACTGAAAATTTTTATTTTGTAGGAAAATTTTGGATAACTGAACGAACCAAAAGCGATTTCAAAATTTCTATTTTTCTTGGAAAATTTTCCTACAAAACTGAAAAAATTCCCACAATCAAACGCACCCTTAGGGTTTCTCCATTCTGGTTTCTCCCGATTAGAATGTTGTATATCATGCTAAATAAGTTGTTTTTAAGACATTTTTTTAAGAGATGGTTAATTTTGTTGTATAGAGTGTTTATTAAGTTGTATTTAAGACTTATAAGATGTATGTATTATAATATATTTTAGTGTGTGTGTGTGTATATATATATATATATATATATATATATATATATATATATATATATATATAAAACTGTCTTTTATTTAAATAAACTCTAACTAGTTTATTAAGATATAAATATAACTTATAAATAATCATACTTTATGATATATTTCATAAGTTGTTATTTCTCCAAAAAATATTATTGTCACACATAATAAATTCCCAATTAGTAAAATATTATTTCCATAAAATAATAATTTTCCAAATAAATACAAGTGTTGATATATATATATATATATATATATATATATATATATATATATATATATATATATATATATAGGGTTAGGTTCATGTGAGACAGGCTAATTTTCTGAGACCGTGAGACGCATTTTTTTTATGTTTTTTTTTTAGTTTTTTAAATTTTTTTTAGTTAATTCAAGTTCCGAAAATAATATTTAAAAAAAGAATTTTTGGATTTTTCCTTTTATTTTGCATTTTAAAATTATTTTTAGAATATGTACAGTGTAATATTCTATTAGAATATTTCACGTATTTTTCAAAAAAAATGGAATTTATTTTTTTTTAATTTTTTTAATTTTTTTTTGGTTTTTTCAAGTTCCGAAAACAATATTTAAAAAAAAAGAATTTTTAGATTTTTCCATTTATTCTGCATTTTAAAATTATTTTTTAGAATATGTCAGTGTAATATTCTACTAGAAATTTTCACGTATTTAAAAAAAAAAGGAATTTTTTATTTGTTTATTTATTTATTTATTTTTTTTAGTTAACTCAAGTTCCGAAAATAATATTTAAAAAAAGAATTTTTGGATTTTTCCATTTATTTTGAATTTTAAAATTATTTTTAGATTTGGTCTCACGGTCTCACAAACTTAGAATGGTCTCAAATGAACCTAAACATATATATATATATATATATATATATATATATATATATATATATATATATATCAATAATCATAGTATATGAGTATAACTAGTGTTGTTCTCTTTTCTTATCATTTCCAAGAAATAATAATTTCCTTATTAGTTATTAAAATTACTTTCCAATTAAATAAAAGAACTATAAATATTTATCAATGATCAAATTCATATGAATAATATATCAATATCAATTTGTTGTTAGTGTGACCCTTTATGATCATATCTTATCTAATAATATCATTATATAATGTTTCTTAAGCATAAAGATCTTTCAGTCTCCCACTTGTATAAGACTTATTATAGATTGATATAGACATTAATGAACGTCTAGCAACATTTCACTCCCCTATCAACATACCATTCAAATGATATCGAATTCCCAAAAGTTCAAAGCTACAATTGATGTATATGGTAAGATTGTCAATTATCCCTATGTTACATAAATATTGTTATACTTGAGACTTGGATCGCAATAAATCTCAAATGATATTAAACTTTGGGTACTGCACACTATATATAGCTCTCCACACATAAGAGGAAAAAATCCCATCTCAAATACATATACCTCCCGTATAGTTTATATCACACCTGACATTGGCCTTTATAACCATCCTCGAGGCTCCAAAAAAAGAAAATATCATGAATAAAGATTTGTAGGGAATGTATAAGTAATCCAAGCCTAAGGATGACGGAAAACAATAC
Organism: Lactuca serriola; assembly: GCF_051521515.1. NCBI lineage: Eukaryota > Viridiplantae > Streptophyta > Magnoliopsida > Asterales > Asteraceae > Lactuca > Lactuca serriola. The sequence continues at coordinate 129,201,563 of NC_136416.1, read as the reverse complement.
TTTATGAACCAAATCTGGATACCCCAGTTAGGTGACATCAGGAGCTCACTTTTGAACGAAGCTCACCAGTCTAGTATTCCGTCCATCCGGACTCTAAGAACATATGCTTACGAAATAGTCAAAATTGATGAATGATTCAGTGTTGATGACTTAGTGCATATAGTAAATGCAGCTCTCAATAAAAGTGAATAATTTAAAATTTTGAACATGACTGAGAATTTGACATTAGACTCAACAAAAGTTTGTTGATATTGAAGATGATTATGACAATATTAGTGAAACTGAGGAAGAGGAAACTATTGATTGTTCTCAATTATCTATTATTAATGTTAATTCGATGGCAAAAGGAAAAGAAATTTCTCTGATTCAATGGAAGAGGTTAACAGTGACCAACCCTCTACATTGAAAGTTTATGTTTCTGATGATGACGTTGTTATAGAAGATTATGTAAGAAATGGGGACTATGGTTCAATTGAAACAAGTATTCTCAAAGTTTTTGTCAAACAGGCTTATGAAGAAATAGAACAATTCACAAAGGTGATAAAATACAAAGGTTCGCGTTATTTTCTACCAAATTCAGTTGTTTATCCATCATTCAAATCCACAGATGTTGTTGTGTTTCCAAACTAAGTATTTGTCACTTCTGGAAATGGTGACTAGGTCAATCCACAAATAAACAAACTTGTTTAAGAAGACAATAAATTTGTGACAAAAGAAGGTTTCTTTTCAAACCAAAGCACAGTGGAAAATGGTCTCAATAAAAATTCAACAACTTTTCAAAGTCAAAAACTGAAACGTGTTTGGGAATTTTAATTGAAAAATCAAAAGTTGAAAATGAAACCAAATAAACTATTTCAAAACCTCCAAAGACTAAATCACAAGTTTTCAATGAAAGTGTTCAAAAAGTTGTGAGAGAAGAAAGCATTTCGACCACAAAAGCACAAAACAAAGTTTATTGGAAAAATGTTAAGGCTTTTCAAAAGCAAAATGTTTTTAAGCAAGAATCAACTGAACAAGTTAAGACATTTTCTCAAAATAAGCCGTTTGTTCAAACCAAGTCGTATCAAAAGAAAAATGATTATCCAAAAGTCAATCTAAGTTTTAAAAACATGTTCAATATCAAAATGTTCAAAAGCAAGGAAATGGAAAATTTGTCCAAAACCAACATCCAAGGAATTTAAGTCTAAATCGTGAAAATGAGAGATTTGTTAATAAAAAAATTCGAAGGAATTTTGTTCAAAATAATGAATAAATAAATTTCAATCAAACTCATGGTCAAAGATTTTTGCAACCAGGACAAACAGTTTTCATTTGAAATGATGTTGGTTATAAGAATAAATATCAAAATCGTTTTAAAAATTTTCTAAAATTGTCTGTTCCAAAATGAAACTTTGAAAAATTGGATGTTAAAGGGAAGAAAAATGAACCATTTAAGCCCACAAATCCACACTTTCCAAATCCTGATCCTTAGTCAAAGCAGAAAGTGAAAGCATCGTTTGCGAAAGGAAGAAATAATGCAAAAAATATCAATCGTTGGTTAGTAGGAAAAGGGAAACAATACTAATCTGGAAAATACACTCAACAACAAATAAAGGTTGCTTGTGAAATTACCTTAAATAATTCGTTGAAGGGTAACTCATCATCTCTTGAGCCAAATCCATCAGTGAAAAAGTGGAAAGAAATAGATCCCAAGAAAAAGGTTGAAGGACAATGAATTGTAGATGGAAAAGGGAATTTTGATGTTAGACCTATTCCATTGAATGATTACATTTCAATGCGCAAATAAATCAAAACTGACTTAATTGATAGTTTAATGTCAAAATTTTGCAATTGGGTACTAGGTTTACGTTTCCATAATGTATTTCAAACTAATGTCTAAGGAACCAAAAAGCCTTGGGGACCTAAATTCTCTAGAATGATCTCAAGTACTATGTGACAAGAAATATGATGAACATTAATATATTGATAGTGGTTTCTATCGTCACATGACTGGACGAAAGGAGAATCCACATGCCTTTCAGTAGTGAAGTTTGGCAACAATCAAAAATGAAAAGTGAAAGGATATGGTGAGGTGACAAATGGAAAGTTTATTGTAAATAGAGTGGCATTTGTCGAAGGCTTACAACACAATTTGATAAGTGTTTTGCAACTTGTTTTGGGAACTGAAAATCAAGTTGTCTTCGATGAAGAAGGAAGTGTCATCTCTAACAAATAAACGAAGAAAGTTCTTCTAAAGTCAAAAAGGAAAAGAAATATGTTTACACTCGAAATGAAGCCTAAAGTTGGTGTTCACAATGTAAGTCTACTATCAAATGCTTCATCAGACCTATGCTGGTTGTGGCATCGTCAGATCTCGCATCTGAATTTTAAGAATCTCAACAAGTTGGTTATTCATGATCTTGTTCATGGCTTACATGTATTAAAATTTAATAATGATTCGTTATTGTGCAGCTTGTGAATAGGGAAAGCAACATCGTCAAGGTCGTCCAGATGTCATTAACTAAAAGATCATCAAGCCTTTGGAACTTCTTCACATTGACCTATGTGGACCTTTGACTATTGAAACTCTCAATAAAAAGAAGTGCATAATTGTCATTGTTGATGATTTTTCAAGGTTTACTTGGGGATTCTTTCTTCGTCAGAAGTTAGAAACAACTTACGTGATAATTGATTTTATCAAAAGCATTGAGCTCAGTTTTAAGGAAGAAAGTTAGAAGAATCAAAAGTGATAATGGAACAGAATTCAAGAATCAAATTATTGATTCATTCTTGGCTAGATTGGGGATTTCACATAACTTCTCATCTCTGTACACACCACAACAAAATGGTGTTGTTAAATGGAAGAATCGCTCTCTATGCGAAGCTACAAGAACAATGCCGACCTATATGAATATGTGTCAATATCTTTGGGCAGAAGCTGTTTCGACAATGTGTTTTACACAAAATCCTTCATTCATTCATTGCCGTTTTAACATCGCCCCTTATGAAATCAATAACAATCGAAAGCCTAATGTTAATTTTTTTTATTTTTTTATGTAGGTGCTTTACCATGAATCTCAACGATAATCTTTCTTAAATTCAGTCAAAAGCTGATAAAGGAATACTCTTGGGATACTCATACAATTCTTTTGCATATAGGGTGTTGAATAAATGAATAAGATTGATTGAGGATGTCACACCCCCGAACTAGACGGTGGACACGTCCGAGGGCTCGTGTGATTTAAATTGAAATATCATCACAATGAATATACATGAAACATAACATAAACATCACCATGCATTAATGTCACACCCCCAAACCGGAACGGCGGAAACGTTCGGGGGCGGATGACTTCATGTGGTAACGTAACAAATGAATACATAGTGAAGAAAGCAATACAACCATCATATATATAATTGAAAGTTTACATTGTTAAAAGGTACATGTTCAAAACCAATTACAATATGATGCCAAAATATGAATTTAAACTGGCGCCGCAGCGTCCCTTCTTCAAAAGCTGTTTGTTACCTGTAATTACTGAATCCATGGGACATACAAGTAGTTTTGAAAGAGTAGATCAACATTTAAGCTGGTGAGTTTCATAAGTATTAAATGACAACAGTTGTATGAAATGAAATGTTTCGTTTTTGTTTGTTTGTTCCTAGAAAATCCCATATTTTCTACTAGCATAAATGTAGCCTTCTATCAAGACCAATGTTTGTTTCTAGAAAATGTATGTAAGTATAAAATTTCCAATACGTCTGCAAAACCCCGTAAATCAATGTGTTTTTAATAATCCATGTGAGTTTTATAACCATGCTATTGACTAGAATGCCTACACACAACGTTCTTCAGGCGTTGGAATGTTCTGACGTTTGTCACCCCAAATGGTGTACTGTAGCTAACAGTCAGGGTGCAGGGTTGTCAAGCCCGTATAGATCTATACACAAACACCATGCTCCCCCTCCAAGGGATTCTGGTATATAATACAGGACTTGAAATGTGTACTCGAACGTACGTGAAGTTAATGTCTCACAAAACTTAGTATAAAAACAGATTTACGTGTGCAAATGTTTGTATAAATGATCATCCCCTAAGACTGGGATAGCTATGAAAAACGACGTGAAATCTTTAAATATGCATTTGACAATATTTTACCCTTTGCTCAACAGGATACAAATGGAGTAGAGTTTCGTAAACTATATATGTATATTTTTTATGTAGAAGACAAGTTTGTAAACAAAACATATATATGTATATTTTCGATGTAGAAGACAAGTTTGTAAACAAAACATATATATGTATATGGCTATATATATATATATATATATATATATATATATATATATATATATATTAAAAGATGATTTGGTATGTTTTGTAATTGTTGTTCATATTCTTACGTTTTTATTAGAAACTTTGCATGAGATAATCCTTAAGTTTGATACTAAAGACCTTTTTGTACTTATCACTTTTGTAAAAATGGTAATTAAACATATTTAAATGATTGTGTTTTAACTTCCTTAATGTATAAACATTGCTCAAAAATGTTAGAAGGTGTTAATAAATCTATAAACCACTTTTGACAGTTTTACCCTTTACTGTCCCTGTTTTTAGAAAACTCATAGAAAAATCATCGTAAGTCAAAAACTGAATCCGTCACCTCTGAGAGTTTATAAAATGAGTCTTCTTTGTTCCTAATATTTATTATGATTTTTAGTGGTCTCAAACTAGTGTGAAAATGAACATCTTCACAGACTGGTCCGAAATCACTTCTGAAATGACAGGCAGTTTTATAAAAATCGCCATCCATTGTAGAAAACTCGTATGAACTGTTTGCATATTGTACAGTTTTGCAAGATATTGTACAGTTTTGATAGATATTAAGTTTAAGATGGTCAAAAACAGTCCGTGAACAGGAGTCAACTTTTCTGTAGAAAGCTGTCATTTAAATTTAAGTTATGTTTAGTGTTCTAACTTGTATTCCCCCCCCCCCCTCTTAAAACTTGAATAAAACATGAAAATGTAGGGGTATGAACTCACCTTATGTGAATACTTGAAGAATGGAAGGTTGAAGATGAAGAACTTTTGGGTGTTGGTTTGATGCTCCAAAACAGCCACTGTTTTGGCTATGTTGCTGTCACGAAAACTTTACAGCAAAAGAGTAAGAAAAAGGGTAGTTTACTCACTGTTTTGAATCTATAATTTTGAGTAGCATATCAACTAACTTCCAGGGGTATTTGGTGGTAAAAATATCAAGCAAAAGGATGGTGTAGATGGGTGAAATGGTGGCTGAAACACAAAAGGGACAGCAACCCTTAAGTTTTGATGGGTTTGGAAGAAAGTTCTTGTGGCTGAAAATGAGATGAAGGTTGAGAGTAATTCCCTGGAGTATTGGCTGGTAAATTGAGGGTAAAATGAAGAGGAAATTTCGTGATTATGAAGGAGGAAAGGGTGGAAGAGGATAAGGGGACAAAACCTAGACTAGCTTGTGATGGGATGTAAGTTTAAGTGATGTGATCTTGTCTAACCACTTGCTTGGGTGGTTGCTTAGAGATTGGGTTAGTTAACTAACTAACTACTAGTTATTTAGTTAGTTAGGAGTTCTAGTTAAGGAGAGGGAATGTATTAATCTCGAAAACTAGAAGAGGGATTAAGAAGCATTCTTAGTAAAATGTCTTAAGTGATTAAGCACTTATTAGTTAAGTTGGCACTTATCTCCACCAATTCTCTTATCTTAATTGATTTAGACATCATAAAACATACATGAAATCACTTTAAGTCATGACCCATAACTAGTCATTCACTAGATAATAATACATATATACAAATACATACATGTATACTTAGTTTAAAATAACAATGTAGTTTTTGTGTATTTGAACTTTAATGTTTATGTTTTATTCGTTTTATTCAAAAACACTTAAATACATTTTAATTATACCTTATAATAATTCATTTTATATTTTAATTTATTTAAATATAAAATTTATTGACCAATGTTTAATTTCGTGACATTTAACCGGTTAACCATATCGTTAAACACGTTTTGTCACTTTGGTTCGTATATTTGTCAAATTTAGATCCTCCACAACTATTAAGCACACGTTTTACATAGAACCTAACTTAATTATAAACTAGATGCATGTTGATACAAAAATTAAGTTTGTTGCGTTCAAATGATGTTATATGCTAATTTTCACAAATCGGTGATGGTTCATAGTCGTACATCATAACGAAATTATCATTAGTTACTTGTTTTATATTTCACAAGAACTTATTTAAATAAAAGAGGTTAAATTCCTTCAACCATTCTTGATAAAATACTCATACTTCTTAATAATCAAAACATAGCATCGTACGATCATTCCTATTTTTACCAATTGTTACAATTAATACATTATAACTGACCTTGTTCACGTCAAGTACATTGTTTACATTACAACAACACAAAACATAAATTGTTTAACGATTGATATTTGCACAAAAGAAATTTCAGAAACACGTTTGATGATTCTTAATTCTAACTGTTACCTGAGAATACAAGTTATTTTGAAAACGGTCAACATATATATGTTGGTGATTTCATAAGCATGTTTGATATAAAAATAGTTTGTGATGTTTGTAAACCCAGAAAATCCGATATTTTTTGTAACAAAATTGTTTACGAAAAGATGTGATGATCCCATAAGTGTATATGTATGTGATTTCAAAACATGTAAAAGTGAATGACTTTCCTATTGTTCCTTGTATTGTAGTTGTTGTATGTAGAAGTGAATAATGTCGTTCCACGGAAAACCCGATGTTTTCCAATTTAAATAGTATGATAGTTTTGTATTATTGTATAAATCACTTTGCATCGTCACAGTGAATGAATATGATTTCCCTTGAGTACTTAGATGGTAATGGATCTCTATGTGAGTCGTTATAACCATGCATAATAGTGACTAATTTGCTTGTCTTGGCAATTTTCCTAACGTCGGTTTGATCAACATTTTGTCACCCTAAACTGGCTGAATCTAACTATAGCGAACAACTCAGGTGTAGGGGAGTCACCCCCGTATAGATCTATACACAAACTCTCGTTCTCCCTCCAGGATACTCTGATTATAACTACAGGCTACGGCCGACACTTATTGGTGCCACCCGTTATTTCTCACTAAATCCCATGAAATTGAATAACCTTGTTTTACAACCCGAATAATGTTTACGTGAATATGAAGTAAGCCTAACAGACATGAAAGAGGACAACGGTGGCCCACTAATCATGTATGTTATTATAGGCAGTCGAGTATGCGACGGACATGTTAGCCCATCAAGCGTATGAATGATTTGGACCATAGTAGCAATGCAAATGGGCCACTAAGGCCCAATAGCATTTAAAAGTCATTGAGGGTCCATTAGGCATTTAATTGGGTCACTGGAAGCCCAATAAACATATATTATTTATGTTGTTTACCCGTTTTCTATGTAAATAGTGTCGTAAGATTTGTTTTACACGAAGCTTTTAATTGTAAAGTTATAACATTCATCAATCGTTTTATAATGATATTATAGATTTATAAAAGTATGCATTTTTAAATCTATAAGTTATAAAATTTTATATTTTTGGCCCAGTTCTTTTAATAATAGCCTATTTGACTCAAAAATATTTGTTTGACCAATTCAGTCCCTTTTTCACATAATATTACAATTTCAGCCCTTTTAGCAAAAATGACATTTTTAGTCCTTTTTAATGAAAAAGGACATTTTAGGTCCTTAAGTTATTTTTCTTGACATTTTCGGCCCAAACACTAATTAAATAGTAATTTCAGCCCAAAATGTAATCTTTGGGCAGTTGTCGCCCCTTATTTGGAAAAGTTTGCATTTATGGTCCAAATTTCCGCAAATTTCAAAATCTTGGCCCAAAATCCAAAAACTTTGCCTTTTTAGTCCAATTTGGCAATAAAATCGTTTTCAACCCCTGAAATTTATTTATTTATGTTTTAGACTCTTACTTTTATGAATTTAAAATTTCAGCACCTAAATCTCTTCATTTTCGTAAGTTTGGGCCCAAAAATCTGTGAGGCCCAAATATAAGCCCATTAAGTAATTAAGTAAAATTTTATATTTTTGGTCATTTGAAAAGTATTATTTTCATAAAAACCAGCTTTTATATAAATAGATACTTTATAACCCTCATATGTGACAACCTGAAATTTCTTCTGTTCGAACCGTTAAAAATTAAATCAATTTGGAATTTATTCTGTTCTTGTTAGCATTATTTTGGGTATAATTAAATATACTAAGCTCAGTACAATCAAGTTTTGAGTCTAAGAACACATTATTCTAAGTCAAAGCATCGCATCCGGGCTAAACACCCCTTGGATTAACAAAAATATACACATTTTAATTCTTTTAAACTATATATGTATTTTATACTTATAATTATGATGGGTAAAGACTGGTAGATGAAAGATGAGTTGGATGATGAGATGAAAGGTGATAAAGATCAACATATGAGGGTGAGATGTGAAAAATGAGTGGAGCGTTTACCGAAGACAGTCTGGTGGAACAGTAGCAGTAGCAGGCTCGCAACCAGTAGGTGTTGTGAACGAGCCGTTCACCCCGTGTACTCTAAAAACTCACTAATATGTACTGCAGGTGGACTCCCGAAAATAATACTATCATTAAATGAAATAACCCTGGCAGCTATGAACTTAGCACCCGATGGATGAACCCTGGAAACTAGGGACTTAGTGTTTGTTGAATAAACCCTGGCAATGATGGACTTTGTGCCTATTCCTTAGGACAATCCTTAGGAATAGATTATGAGGAATAGATTATTCATAGGGAAGATACTTAAGAATAAAGAAGATAATGGGGATGGGTAATTGGGTTAATTGTTTGATGTTTAAACATAATAACTATATTATTGTGGGTTGAAAACCCTATATACTCATCAAGTTTCCCAACCTGGCCCACTAAGTATATTTGTATCACAATTGTCGATATGAAGCTACATTACACTGAGAGATTATGAAGATGTAGATCACTAGTGTAAATAAATGTAAGATCTGTTTATGCTTATGTTTCTGTATTGATAATGACATCCCAATGTTTTAAAATGAATAAAATACAATTCTTTGGGAATGGTTTGATAATGTATTAATCATGTTTTTCTGGGAACAAATTTCGTAACATTTTTCTTTATGTAACAACGTAAAATTCCAATTAAAATTTTAATTTTTAAAACCACCAAATGTATATCATATCATAATTTCAAATCCGAAACAACAGTGCTTTCAAGACAAATTCCCAAAATCTCTCAAATGTGAACTCCATCGATGTGAGTGTGTACGAGTCAAGCCGTCGCCTTCCCACGGTCCTCGCTGGTACCTGAGACATCAAACACAACAACTGTAAGCATAATGCTTAGTGAGTTCCCAAAATACCACATACCACAAATACGCCACTCGAGGCTAAACCCGACCATCTGGTCAAGATGTCTCAGCGGGACCCTCTAGTCCCGCAGCTCATCGGACCCTCTAGTCCGCCGAGTCTGGGGAATGGACTCGGCGAGTGCATTCCATGCACAACCCCAAACGACCTTCTGAGGTCAGATCCGCTTCACTAACTCATAGATCCAGTCTCCTTAAGCTTATTGACCACGTAAAGTCCAAGTCTTGATGCTCATCAAGCATTGAATAGCTCATGAATGGTGTTTTAGCCTCAAATACATTGATCCCAAGCCAAAACCTCCATGGATGCATATAAAGCTTTGGTAATGAGGTGCTCTGGACCTCTATGGGTCCAGATCTAGGACCTTAACTCGCTAAGGGACCATGAGGACAGTAGATCTAGCCACAAATGGGTTCAAAAGCCCTAAATCTACATGAACATCACAATAACAGAGAATGATTCGAGATTGTACCTCAGTTGTGATGTTCTGGACCTCAAATCTTCAAGAATCCACCCCTTTCTTGCTTCCTCTTGGCTAGATCTCCTCTTTCCTTGCTAGACAACAACTCCAAGATCAATAATGGCTCTTTCCCTCACTTGAATCACTCAATTGCTCTAGGGTTTCACTCTGGGGACTGATGAGTGCAAATGACTGCCATAAGGCCCTTTAAATATGCCACGAACCCGAGAAATTAGGGTTTCATTAAACAACATGGACTCACCGAGTCCACTCTTGGACTCGTCGAGTCCGGACGCGAACCCGCGTCCAAGACCGCGATCATACTCGGCGAGTCTAGGCTCCAACTCGCCGAGTCTCTTCACTAAATACCAAAATAAATAAATGAATACTACCTGGGAATCCGGGCTGTTACAATTCTCCCCCACTAGAACTAGACTTCGCCCTCGAAGTCTCGCTTTGCAAATAACTCTGGATGCTGCTCACGCATCTCACACTCCGGTTCCCAAGTCATCTCGGACCCCTTCCGATGTTGCCACTGAACCAAAACCAAGGGCACCTCCTTGTTCCGCAGAAATTTGATCTTTCGATCCACAATCGCAACTGGTCTCTCCGCGTAGTTCAGGCTCGCATCCACCTGAATGTCCTCTAATGGCATTACCTTCGACTCGTCGGCTATACACTTCCTCAACTGAGACACACGGAAGGTATTATGAATCCGCTCCAATTTCGCGGGTAGCTCCAAGCGATATGCTACCCTGCCCACCTTCGCGATCACCCGAAACGGCCCAATATACCGGGGCCCTAGCTTGCCCCTCTTCTTGAATCGGATCACTCCTTTCCAAGGAGATACCTTCAGGAGAACATAATCACCGACCTGGAACTCGAGCTCGGTTTGACTTCTATCTGCATAACTCTTCTGGCGACTCTGAGCGGTCAACAACCTCTGCCTGACCTGTCGGATCTGCTCTGTCGTCTGAAGCACTATCTCCATACTACCCATCACGCGTTGCCCCACCTCACCCCAGCAAATAGGGGTACGGCACCTCCTCCCATACAACAACTCAAAAGGTGGCATACCAATGCTCGAATGATGGCTGTTGTTGTACGAAAACTCTGCCAAGGGTAGATAGGTGTCCCAACTCCCTGCAAAATCCAAAACACATGCTCGGAGCATGTCCTCAAGCGTCTAAATCGTCCGCTCGCTCTGTCCGTCCGTCTGCGGGTGGTATGTGGTACTGAAATGCAGCCTCGTACCTAACTCCTCGTGGAACTTCTTCCAAAATCTGGAAGTAAATCGCATGTCTCGATCTGAAACGATCGACAACGGAACCCCATGCCGCGATACCACTTCCCTCACATACAACTCTGCCAACCTCTCAGCAGAAGAGCTCTCACTGATAGCAAGAAAATGAGCGCTCTTCGTCAACCTGTCCACAATCACCCAAATTGCATCGACTCCTCTCGCAGTCCTTGGCAATTTGCTGATAAAATCCATGGTAATCTGTTCCCACTTCCACTCGGGAATCTCCAACGGCTGCAGCTTACCATGCGGACGCTGGTGCTTGGCCTTAACATGGCGACAAGTTAGGCACCTCTCGACAAACCAAGCAACATCCCTCTTCATACAGGGCCACCAATACTCCTTCTTCAGGTCCAAATACATCTTGGTAGTCCCGGGATGGATCGAGAACTTCGATCGATGCGCCTCCTCCATCAAAATGGTACGCGTCCCGCCCACAAACGGTACCCAAATCCGACCCTGAAACGTCATAAGCCCCCGACTATCGGTAACGAACTCCGACACCTGCCCAACGACCTGCTCCCGCTTTCGGTTCTCTGGTCTCGCAGCCTCAGCCTAGGCCCCTCGGATGGTGTCCAATACCGGAGTCATCACCGTCAACCTCATACAAATGTCTCGTATCGGGGCGCTCTCCGACCTACGGCTTAGAGCGTCGGCTACGACATTAGCCTTGCCCGGGTGGTACATGATCTCACAATCATAATCCTTCACCACATCCAACCATCTCCTCTGGCGCATATTCAGGTTTGGATGATCCATCAAGTACTTTAATCTCTTGTGGTCAGTGTATATCATACACCGAACCGCATACAGATAGTGACGCCAGATCTTGAGGGAAAACACTACAGCCCCCAACTCCAAATCGTGGGTGGGATATCTCGTCTCATGAGGCTTCAACTGCCTCGATGCATACGCGATCACATGCCCTTTCTGCATCAACACCGCTCCCATCCCCAATATCTAAGCATCACAATACACCACGAAATCCTCCATCCCTTTCGGTAGTGCGAGTACAGGAGCTTCGCACAATCTCTGACGAAGGGTCTCAAACGTGGTTTGCTGCTCCGGACCCCATGAGAAAGTAACACCCTTCCGTGTCAACTTGGTAAGTGGCACGGCGATCTTGGAGAAATCTCTGATAAATCTCCTATAGTAGCCTGCCAGCCCCAAGAAGCTCTTGATCTCCGTAGGTGACCTCGGCACCTCCCAACTCATCACAGACTCAATCTTCGCTGGGTCAACCAATATCCCGTTCTGGTTAACGAGATGCCCTAAAAACTGGACTTCCCGTAACCAGAAATCGCACTTGGAGAATTTGGCAAAGAGCCTCTCCGATCTCAGAATTTCGAGGAGCTCCCTCAAGTGTTCCGCATGCTGCTCTCTGGTCCTCGAATACACCAGGATTTCATCAATGAAAACAATCACCGAACGATCCAACATCGGCCTACACACCTTGTTCATGAGATCCATGAACGCCGCTGGTGCATTGGTGAGCCCGAATGGCATCACCACGAACTCGTAATGCCCGTAACGAGTCCTAAACGCCGTCTTCTGGATATCCTCATCCCGAACTCTGATCTGGTGATATCCCGATCTCAAGTCAATCTTGGAGAACCAAGACGCCCCCTGCAACTGATCGAATAGATCGTCGATCCTCGGTAACGGATAACGGTTCTTGACCGTCAACTTGTTCAACTCCCGGTAATCAATGCACATCCGGTGTGAACCATCCTTTTCTTGACAAAAAGGATCGGCGCTCCCCAGGGAGAGCTACTGGGACGGATGAACCCTTTCCTCAACAGCTCTTGCAGCTGTGAGGATAACTCCTGCATCTCTGGCGGTGCTAGCCGATACGACGCCTTGGCGATAGGCGCAGCCCCGGGAACCAAATCGATACGAAACTCCACCTGCCTCTCGGGAGGCACACCCGGCAACTCCTCGGGAAACACGTCCGGGAACACACGCACTATCGGCACCTCATCCACTGAACTTGGCCTCCCAGCGGCCTCTCGCACATCTGTCACATAGGCTGCGAACCCCTTGCATCCCTGCTGCAAACTCCACCTCGCTCTGGCGGCCGAATAGAAAACCGAACCACCACGAGTCCCCTCGCCGTAAACCGTCAGCGCTCCCCCACTAGGATCTCGGATCGTCACCAATTGACGCTCGCAATCTATGACAGCCCCAAAACGGCTCAACCAATCCATTCCTACTATGACACAAACATCCCCCATAGCGATCGGAATCAAATCAATCGGGAACTCCACCCCAAAGATCTCCAGCATGCATCCACGTATCACCTCGGTAGCACATACCTCACGCTCATCTGCTATGGAAACCCGCAGAGGTCGACTCAACGCCTCCCTCGGAATACTAATGTGCCGACTAAAAGCTAAAGATATGAAAGACCGACTCGCACCCGAGTCGAACAAAACCAATGCAGGTACAGAACTCACAAGAAAAGTACCTACGCATAACATATAGCAATTACAATAGCATAAACTCAACATAAAATAGATAAAGATTACATACCCGCCATGATGTCAGGTGCTGCGCGGACCTCCTCCGCAGTCAGCTGGAAGGCTCTCCCCCTTGCCTTCGGTGCTTCGACCTTCACTGGCCGGGTCTTAGCAGCTCGAACCGCAGGTGCAGATCCCTGCACTGACCTCTGAAGCTGGGGGCACTCGGCCTTCCGACGGCTGGTCTGGTTGCAATGGAAGCAAACCGAGAACCCCTTCGGACAGTCCCTCGCAAAATGTCCTTCCTTCCCGCATTTGTAGCATACCCCAGTCTTGCACGGCCCATCATGGCTCTTGCCGCACTTCCCACAAGTGCGGCCCCTCGAACTGCCCGTCCTCGAATTAGCGGGCTTTGCCCGCTTAGCGGCCGGCTGCGACTGCGCCGGTCGTCGATCACCCCTCTGCAACTCAGTCTCCTCCCTCGCCTGTGTCTCAAGCTCGATCTCCCTCTTCCTTGCATTTTCCTGGAGCTCGGCAAATGTCTGGTAAGTCGAGTACGCCACAAACTCATGGATGTTCCTCCTCAAAATACTCAGATAATGGCTCATGCGAGCCTGCTCAGTGGACTCCAACTCCGGGCAAAACAGCGCCCGCTCATGAAACATCCTCGTAATCACTGTCACCGAATATGTCCCCTGCTTAAGGGTCAGAAACTCCTAAGCTAAACTTTCCCTCTCCACCTGTGGATCATACTCGTCACGAAACATCGCAGTAAACCTCTCCCAGTTCACTGCAGTCAGCTCAGCTGTAGAATAGCTCGCGGTCATGAATTTCCACCAGTCCTTCGCCCCCAAGCGAAGCTGGTTGAGTGCGAATCGCACCCTCAAGTGCTTCGGACACGAGCACGTATAGAAACACCCCTCCATGTCTGAGATCCACCTCATAGCGGCGATCGGGTCCTGCGTACCATCAAACTCTGGTGGTTTCGTGTTGCTGAACTCTCAGTACAGCAACGAATCACCGCCCTGGGGTCTTGCAGCAGCAACAACTGCTGTGGCTGCAGCAACAGCAACATCAGTCAAGGCAGCATAACGCTCGTCAAACGTGTCGATCAGTGTGGTCTTAATAGACCCAAACATCTCCGGAATCTCGGCTCTGATGGCAGCAGCCACCTCCTCATGGATGATCCGACGGATCTCCTCGTCGCTCACCCCATTGCTCTCGGGGTTATGGCGTGTCCCGACCATGATCAACCTCTGAAACACAACATAAGAAATATCAAGGATACTCTCGAGTATTCTCATGCTCGATAACTCAAACATCCTCACTCCTGGTACCCCCAAGGATTCTTACTTGGACTGCGCACCAATCCGGTGTTTTCAATAGTACGGGCCCAATACTATTGTCCACATCGAATTAATATACAATCCAAGTCCTCCTCCTAGGATCCCAAGTTGTAAATACTCTACTCTCGCTATGCATTGGCTACCCTCAGTAGACCTATCATGAGCTCCTCACTGCTACCTACTCACTCTCAAAGTATCTCATAGCAGCAGTAATCTCCTAGGCTAAGGCATCACAAATCAGGCCACTCTAGTCCATATAGGAATACCTAGCCTCTCTATCATGCATAAAATAATATCTCATAACTCATAACATATAATGTAAGGGTATTTTGGGGATTCACCGTTCGGGCGCTGGCTGACCGTACACACCATCCACTCAGCTCGTTTCTAAAACTTCTTTTTCTTTTTAGAAAATTTGCAGTTTTGGTTGTAAAATTTCTCAAATCCTCGGTTTGAGTTCAAATACGCCCGAAGGTGCATCCGAATCCCTCAAACCAAGGCTCTGATACCAACTTGTAACAACGTAAAATTCGAATTAAAATTTTAAATTTTAAAACCACCAAATAAATATCATATCATAATTTCAAATCTTAAACAACAGTGCTTTCAAGACAAATTCCCAAGATCTCTCAAATGTGAACTCCATCGGTGTGAGTGTGTACGAGTCAAGCCGTTGCCTTCCCACGGTCCTCGCTAGTACCTGAGACATCAAACACAACAACTATAAGCATAATGCTTAGTGAGTTCCCTAAAATACCACATACCACAAATACGCCACTCGAGGCTAAACCCGACCCTCTGGTCAATATGTCTCAGCGGGACCCTCCAGTCCTGCAGCTCGTCAGACCCTCTGGTCCAGTCATAGCTCATTGGGCCCTCTGGCCCGTTCTGAATCGTTGGACCCTCCGGTCCGGTCTATATAGTCATACAGCATACAAATAACACATAGCATACAATCTCATAAATAGCACATAAGACCCTCTGGCCAAACCAGAATACCACTCAAGGTAACATATAGTTAGAAGACTCACCTCGCGTGTCTCGGTAACTCGTAAATCTCGTAACCACTAGTGCTCAATCTCCCGAGCTATCGTCCTCCTACAATACACGCGTATTTCTACTTAATACTACTTGACTCTGGCTGACTAATACCACGAAGTCAAACCAGTCATCACTAGTCAACGGTCAACGGTCAACGGTCAACCCGACTCGCCGAGTCTGGCGTGGACTCGCCGAGTTCCTACAGGAACCCGATCCCTCTGAATCTATTCCGACTCACCGAGTCACTCACCCGACTCGGTTACTCAACCCCTGGTTCGTAATCGTTGAACAACCCGCACCAACTCGCCGAGTCTGGGGAATGGACTCGGCGAGTGCATTCCATGCACAACCCCAAACGACCTTCTGAGGTCAGATCCGCTTCACTAACTCATAGATCCAGTCTCCTTAAGCTTATTGACCACGTAAAGTCCAAGTCTTGATGCTCATCAAGCATTGAATAGCTCATGAATGGTGTTTTAGCCTCAAATACATTGATCCCAAGCCAAAACCTCCATGGATGCATATAAAGCTTTGGTAATGAGGTGCTCTGGACCTCTATGGGTCCAGATCCAGGACCTTAACTCGCTAAGGGACCATGAGGACAGTAGATCTAGCCACAAATGGGTTCAAAAGCCCTAAATCTACATGAACATCACAATAACAGAGAATGATTCGAGATTGTACCTCAGTTGTGATGTTCTGGACCTCAAATCTTCAAGAATCCACCCCTCTCTTGCTTCGTCTTGGATAGATCTCCTCTTTCCTTGCTAGACAACAACTCCAAGATCAATAATGGCTCCTTCCCTCACTTGAATCACTAAATTGCTCTAGGGTTTCACTCTGGGGACTGATGAGTGCAAATGATGGCCATAAGGCCCTTTAAATATGCCACAAACCCGAGAAATTAGGGTTTCATTAAACAGCATGGACTCGCCGAGTCCACTCTTGGACTCGCCGAGTCCGGACGCGAACCCGCGTCCAAAACCGCGATCACACTCGGCGAGTCTAGGCTCCAACTCGCCGAGTCTCTTCACTAAATACCAAAATAAATAAATGAATAATACCTGGGAATCCGGGTTGTTACAATTTAAAAGGATACTCTGGTTTCCAAAATAAAGCATAAACAAATCTGTCTTTTCTGACCGTGAAAATAGGGATGTCATAGTAGTTTTTTTTTTTTTTGACATAATGGACCTTTTATTTTCAGGTTGGGCTTATATTCCTTTGGGTGGAAATTATGGATTTAACTAGGTATTGATATTGGGTTGATGAATTTGAATCATATGGAATACCAACTATGGGGCTATTTAACTAATCAAATTTCATTCTATTAATTCTAGCGATTTATTAGATTTTCTATAAATTTGTATATGACTTTGGTAGTAACTTGAGTCAATATTTTAGGCTTATCGGGCTAACAACAATACATGTATTACTAGGACTTCATTAGGTTGGACTAACATTATTTTTAGGAGATAAACATTATTCAACCCAATGATGATTTAAAAGATAGAAGAGCATCAATAATCAAACTATGTATTTAACTTAAATGTTTAGTCACATAAGAGAATTCGATGAACGAAAAGACAATGTAATAAGTATGTTTTGGGTATATTACCCCAATATTAATTTAAATATGACCTAAGTAAGAATTATTAACATGATGTAGGTGTGTAGAGAGATGAAAATCCATCTTAGCTACTTCAATGGTTTTATTTCATGTTTTGATGCTTCAGTTGAGTCGTCTCACTATACTTTCATGTGTGGTAGTATATGTTGCCCATGTGGGTCTTATCTATTGATTATTGCTACATATGAATAGAGTTTCTCATACATCTAGGACTGTTGTGAGTCCATGGGACTGCTGATAGTCTATAGGGTTGCTGATAACTTAGGAGGTGTTCTGTTAATCTACAAGGCGTGTTGTTAGCACACTGGGACTGCAGATAGTCCTAGGGTTGTTGTTAACCCATAGTTGTGAATTTGTCATGTAGTATAATGTTTGTGAACTCCACTACATTGTGTTATGAATATTATTTATACCCAAATAATATATAATTTAATTATGGAGTTGTTACATTACTAACCCTAATTAGGGTTTATATTTAATAATTGGCAATTAGAGAGGTACTTTGGATTACAATTTGTCAATAGTAAATTAGAAAAATTAGGAAATATCACATTTCTCCTAAAATCCTAATAGGAATTGAGTTGACTTGGTTGACTTTTGTTGACTTTTTTTTTACCAAAACTGACAGTTGTCACGTCATCCCCCATTAGAAGGAATTTCGTCCCGAAATTAGCACTTTGAGTGGATTCTCACGAGCCAGGGAAAATATGTGGGTATTTCTGTTTCATTTGATCCTCGTCTTCCCAGGTGAATTCAGGTCCTCGCTTGGCGTTCCAACAGACCTTTACTATTGGTATGCGACTTTTCTTCGTTCTCTTGACTTCCCTGTCCATGATTTCCATAGGTTCCTCGATGAAGTGGAGACTCTCGTGAACCTCGATCTCGTCAAGTGTAATGAAAATAGTCTCATCGGACAGACACCTCTTTAACTTGGACACATGGAAAGTAGGGTGCACATTTTTGAGTTCCTGTGGTAGCCAAAGTCTGTAGGCTACTGGGCCGATCTTGGAAAGGATCTCGAATGGCCTTATGTACCATGGATTTAGTTTCCTATGTTTTCCAAAACGAATCATTCCCTTCCAGGGTGAGACTTTCAAAAAAACGCGATCAACAACATGGAATTCCAAGGGTTTGCGTTGTTTATCCGCATAACTCTTTTGTCGCTCCCGAGATATCTTTAGTCGTTCACGGATCTGACCAATCCTCTCCGTCGTTTCCTGTATTATCTCAGGGATGGTAAGAGTGTTGTTACGCACTTGTCCTTTAGCTAGTTGAGTGTCACCCACCTCAGCCTAGCGTAAAGGTGATCTGCACTTGCACCTATAGACGGCTTCAAATGAAGCAACTTTAATGCTAGAGTGATAATTGTGGTTGTATGAGAACTTGAGGAGTGGTAAATGGGTATCCCATGCTTTACCGAAGTCTATCACACAAGCTCTCAACATGTCCTCTGGGGTTTAAATAGTTCTCTCGCTTTGCCCATCGGTTGGTGGGTGATAGCCTTTACTCATGTCGAGTTTCGTTCCCAAGGACTTTTGTAGTGACAGCCAAAACTGTGAGGTAAACTTGTTATCTCTATTGGAGACAATGGATATTGTCACACCATGTAATTGTATAAGCTCCTTGTTGTACGTCCTTGTTAGTTTCTTCAATTTTTCTGTCTCCTTCACTGGCAGTAAGTGCGTGGATTTGGTTAACCTATCGACCATTACCCATATGGTGTCATGACCACCATATGTGTTGGTAAATTTAGTTAGGAAGTCCATGGTTATCCACTCCCACTTCTACGCAGGTATATCCGGTTTTTGTTTCAAATCCGAGGGCTTTTGATACTCTACTTTGACCTTAGCGTAAGTCGAACACTTGCCCACACAAGTCATGATTTCCTCCTTCATGTTAGGCCACCAATATAGTTTCTTGAGTACTAGATACATCTTGTTTGACCTGGGATGGACGAAGTACTTGGTCTTGTAAGCTTCGTTCATGATAATGTCTCTGTACCCGCCAAATCTTGGTGTCCAAATTCGATCCATGTGATAACGAGCTCGGTCACCCTTGACCTCAGCGTTTTTATCCATTCCTTGCAAGGCTTCACTTGCGACATTCTCAGGTTTCAAAGCTTCGAGTTGCGCCTCTTGGATCCGGGTGGGAAGATGTGAATGGATAGTCATTGTTAATGATTTTACTCGGCGGTACGAGTACTCCTTTCGACTTAGAGCCTCTGCTACCACGTTGGCCTTGACCAGATGATAACGAATTTTTCATTCGTAATCATTTAGTAACTCTATCCATCGTCGTTGCCTCATATTGAGCACTTTTTGATTGAGGATCTGTTGGAGACTCTTATGGTCAGTGAAGATCATACACTTTGTACCATAGAGGTAGTGTCTCCAGATCTTTAACGAAAACACTATTGCGCCTAATTCAAGTTCGTGTGTAGTGTAGATGACCTCGTTGCATGAGTACACAACCTAGACCTTGCTTGGTTGCATCGCAATAGACCACAAAGCCTTCCGTTCCTTATAAAAGAGACAAGATCGGAGCACTTCATAACGCTTTATTTAGCGTCCGGAAGGCAGTTTCTTATTTATCCTCCCAGTTGAAGCTCACCCCTTTCTGGGTTAAGGTAGTAAGTGGCTTTGTGATTTTGGAAAAGTTCTTTATGAACCTTCGATAGTAGCCAGCAAGGCCCAAAATTGGTGGATTTCTGGCGGTGTCCTCAGCGCTTCCCAGTTTTGAAATGCTTTGATTTTTTAGGGATCCACATGTATCCCTTCTTTGCTGACCACGTGCCCTAAAAAGTCCACCTTTCGAATCCAAAATTCACATTCTGAAATTTTGCATATAGCTTTTCCGCCCTTAGTGTCTCTAAGACTTGTCACAGATGTTGACTATATATAGGTAAGGTCGGCATACGCGGTTCATCTATGAACACTATCGCGAATTTATATAGGTAAGGTCGGCATACGCGGTTCATTAGATCCATGAACACCGCGGTTGAATTAGTCAATTCGAAGGGCATCACAACGAACTTGTAATGGTGTTAACGAGTCCTAAACGTCGTCTTAGGAATATCTTGCTCTTGGATTCTGAGTTGATGGTATCCCGACCTTAGATCGATTTTCGAAAAGTAGCTCGATCCCAAGAGTTGGTCGAACAGATCATCAATTCGGGGCAGGGGATATCGGTTGTTGATGGTGAGTTTGTTCAACTCCCGATAGTTAATGCACATATAGAATGATCCGTCTTTCTTCTTTATGAACAAGACTGGTGCTCCCCAAGGTGAGAAGCTTGGTTGGATGAATTCTTTACTCAGCAGTTCGTTCAGTTGACTGCATTTCTACTGGGGCTAGTCGTTACGGTGATTTGGCTATTTGGGGGTGGCTCCAGAAATCAAATCGATTCTGAACTTGACTTGTCGCACGAGCGGTACTCCCGTAAGGTCCTCTGGGAATACGTTAAGAAAGTTGCAAACTTCGGTTTACAGAGTAACATGCGTTCTAATGGTTTTATATAAGAATAAAACTACATAATATTATTTGAAGTATAGAAATACTTATACATTTTTGGTCTTAGGGTTTTTAAGACTACATCTCATTTTTAAGAAAATATTGGATTTTCTGGGAACGTACAGTATCATTCTACAAGGAAAAGTTATAGATTTTTGACATATAAAACTCTTATGAACTCACCAACTTAATTGTTGACACTTTTGAAAACTACTTGTGTCTCAGGGAATCGTTAAAAAGGTAACCACAAGGCTTTTGAGGATGGGAAGTTATGGCGTCATACTATTTATTATTGTCATCATAATGTAATTGGTGTTGAAGCATACAATATATGGTAACAATGTAATGTTCTTAATTATATTTAGGATGGTTGTGTTTTCTTTGATCACTATTGTACATTATGTTGTGATATTGTTCATGAAAGTCATCCACCCCCAGACGTTTTAGCCATCCTGGTTTGGGGGTGTGACAAATGGGGACAGATCAATGAGGTGAAAATGTACGTAATGAGGGTTGATGGAGTGTCTGGCTTCTTGAGCAAAAGAAATACAACAATAAGAACTTCATCTTCCCTGGTAAGTTTTGTGGTGCTTGTAATTCTTTGTGAAAATGGAAGATAGTATGGTAGGCTGTTGGAGAAAGGCGTGGATCTTTTTATTAAATAATTATATTTTATTTTTTCTTTTTTTTGTTTAAATAATGAAAAACTTCATAAATGGTCCCTGAAGTAGTGAAATGAAGAAAATGCCCTTCAATTAACGGACGAAGATGACGGAGTGAGTAATAAGGACCAATCATTAAAAGTTTTGAAACCATAAGTACCATCTGTGAGGTTTTTGAAAGTTAAGGACTAAACTTTAGATTTTAGGATACAACAGTGTAACAGCCCGGAATTCCAGGTATCTTTATTGATTTGATTATTTTTGTGTTTTGAGAGGGGACTCGGCGAGTTGGAGCTCAGACTCGCCGAGTAGGGTCGCGATTCTGGACGCGGGATTCGCCTGGACTCGGCGAGTCCAGGATATGGACTCGGCGAGTCTGCGCTGTTTAATGAAACCCTAATTTCTCGGTCCTAAGCCCTATTTAAAGGACCTTATGGCCCTCATTTGCGGCCACCTTGAACCCTAAGAGCCCTATACGACTGTGAGCCCTTGTGAGTGTATTTTGAGGCCATTTGTTCACCGTTTTGTGTGATATTGCAAGAAAGGAGGGAGAGGATCAAACTTGAGGAGTTGGGGAGCTTGGATCTGTTGCTAATTCTTCAAGGGAGTCTTCTTGAGGTAACTTTCAGAGCCAAACTTCGTGTTTTGTGTTGATGTGTCAAATCTAGGGTTTCTTCTTGCATTTCTTGGCTTAAATTGGAAGTATGAAAGGTTCCATGGAGATATGGAACCTAGATCTGGGCCTTAGCAGGTCCAGGAGACCCCATATGACTAGCTTTATGTCCATCCTTTTTAGTTAGAAGCTAAGGTGGTCATATTAGAGGTTGTTTCCCCCAAAATAAGCCTTGTACGCATTGCATGGCAACCAAGACTGAGACTTCACGTGACAAATAAGCTTGGGAAGGCCAGATCTATGAATGGATGGAACGGATCTGACCGCAAAAGCCAGTTTTAGCTGGTGCATGGCTTGGACTCGCCGAGTCCGATGAACAGACTCGACGAGTCGCTTGAAGATTGTCCTTGAGGACACCCAGTGTGTAGTCCTGACCGAGTTATGGTTGACTCAGTGAGTCAGGACGAGTTAGAGAGGGTCGACAGGTGGACTGAGTCGAGCGGGGACTCGCCGAGTTGTTCTTGAAACTCGGTGAGTTGAGTCGGGGTGGCCCCACGACTCTCCCAGGTGGAACTCGTCGAGTCGGGGGAAGCACTCGACGAGTAAGAAGGGAATCCTAGGGAGTTGACGAACGCGTCTAGACTCGCTGAGTTGCCCCTGTGCACTCGCCGAGTCCGGTCAAGTTGACCGTTGACCGTTGACCAGAGTTAACCTGTGTTGACTTCTTAGGGATAGTCAACTGTAGAGATAAAAAGTGTTAATTAGAGTCATGTGATGTTATAGGAGGATTAGAGCTCGGGGGATCGAGCACGAGGGATTTCCAGAATTCGTGAGATACCGAGATACGTGAGGTGAGTCTTCTCACTATACTTTACCTTGAGTAGGTACCCAGAGCTATGTGTTGGTGTATGTATATTATGTGTGGTACTGCATTATTTCTGTGTGATTTATGTTGTGCATGATTACAGAGTTGGAACCGGAAGGTTCCTAGAGTTAGAACCTGAGGGTTCATAGAGTTGGGTGCACGGACCCATAGAGTTATAGCCTCGAGTGGCTAATATGTGTTTTATGTGTGGTATTTTGGGGAACTCACTAAGCTTCGTGCTTACAGTGTTAGTGTTGTTGTTTCAGGTACTAGCGATGACCGTGGGAAGGCGCCGGCTTGATCTGTACACACACAGGGGACTTTTGATATATTTATGTGATCTTGGGATTTGTATGATACAGATTGGAAATTTGAAACTTAATGTTTTTATGAAATTAAATGAGAAATGTTTTTTTTATTGCGAAAAATTATTTTGAAATTCACGGTGTTACAAGTTGGTATCAAAGCCTTGGTTTGAGGGATTCGAGTACACCTTCGGGCGTATTTGAACTCAAACTGAGGATTTGAGATGTATTTTCAAAAAGAGTAAAGGATTTTTGAAAAACGCAGAGCAAGAGATGTGTGTACGATCAGTCAGCGCCCGAACGGTGATTTCCCAAAATACCTTTATATATTATGTGATATTGACATTGATATGATGTATTCGCATGCTAGAGTAGGCTAGGTATTGCTATTAGGACTAGAGTGGCCTGATTTGTGATGCCTTAGCCTAGGAAGAGGTGAGCTGCTATGAGATGCTTGAGAGTGAGTAGGTAGCAGCAAGGGACTTATGAGAGATCTATTAGAGAGTGGTCTATGCATGATAGAGTACTTGAGACCTGGGATCCAAATAGAAGGACTTGGAGTGCATTCTGGTGCGGTGCGGACAGTAGTATTGGGCCCGTACTACTGGAAGCACCGGAGCGGTGTGCAGCCCAAATCAGAATCTTTGGAATGCCAAGAATCAAGGAGGAAAGAGTTGACGAGTGTGAGCATACTCGTGTGGATTCTAATTTATCGTATGTTGTATTTCAGAGGTAGATCATAGTGAAGACACGTTTGATGCCCGAGAGCAGTGGTACCAGTGAGGAGGAGATCCGCCGGATCATTCAGGAGGAGGTGGCTGCGGCCATCAGGGCAGAGATACAGGAGATGTTTGGGTCTATAAAGACCACATTGATTGAGACGTTTGATGAGCGTTATGCCGCTCTTTCTGAGGCTGCTGCTGCAGCGGCTACCGCAGCGATTGCTGCTGCGAGGCCGCAGGGTGGGGATGCGTTGCTGTTCCGTGAGTTCAGCAACACAAAACCACCAGAGTTTGATGGTATACAGGATCCGGTGGCAGCTATGAGGTGGATATCTGATATTGAGGGGTGTTTCTTCACTTGCTCGTGTCCTGAGCATTTGAAGGTCCGGTTCGCGCTGAACCAGCTTCGCTTGGGAGCGAAGGACTGGTGGAAGTTTGTGACTACGCCTGCTGAGCTTTCTGCGGTGACCTGGGAGAGGTTCACCACCATGTTTCGGGATGAGTACGTTCCCTAGGTGGAGAGGGAGCGTTTAGCACAGGAGTTTCTGACCCTCAAGCAGGGTACTGAGTCTGTTACAGCGATCACGAGGATGTTCCACGAGAGGGCGATGTTCTGCCCTGAGCACGTGTCCACTGAGCAGGCACGTATGAGCCGCTACTTGAGCATCTTGAGGCGGGATATTCGGGAGTTCGCTGCGAACTCCTCGTACCGGACATTTGCCGAGCTTCAGGCAAATGCCCGGAAGAGGGAGATTGAGCTTGAGACTCAGGCCAGAGAGGAGGCGGAGTCTCAGGGGAGGGATCGGCGACCGGCACAGTCGCAGCCGGCCGCTATGCTGATCCCAGACCAGGGAGCCAGAAGGGCCGCACTTGCAAGCGTCTGGGATCTGTCATCACGAGTCTTTGGACCTACGTAGTTTTTCCTATGTACCTAGGTATAGGAGTTAAAGAAGGTGAATGCGACAAGTAAAGATGACAAAATATATAACTAAGGTTGTAAATCTTTTTCTCTTTTATTGTGTGTTGTTGATATACCGAAAGCTATAAAACTCTAATAAATATTTAAATGTTTTGATAAAAGTATGTTTTAATAATATAAAATGTTGTTTAAAGGTTATAGTGTTACAATCTTAATAAAAATTTCTTTAGAGGGACCAACCATACATGGAACATCCATATAATTTACCTATCAATTCTTTTTTATAATAACCTACTTTCATACCATTAATGAAGTTTAGACGATCAATATAGCACATCATTTTGCATAGTATTACATTCTTTAAACACCATTAGATATAATATGAATATTCATTTACAAAAAATATAAACACTATTTGTAAGTTTATTTTGGAGCATTATTGAAAAATAGTTGATATTACTAAATGTAAAAATAATTATAAAATCATGTGATACATTTGCAAAATGACCGAGTAAGTGATATTAAGTTGCGGATTTTGACTCATGAGCCGTGATAACATCAAAGAAATTTCATTTGTTGAAATAATTAGCATCTTTCTTCTTGTTTATTCTAGTAAAATTGAATCATACTACCTTTTCGGCTGATAAATACGAATAAAGTATTCAAATATTCTCAATAACGTGGACGAGTTTCCACACTAACCACTTATATAAGTGGTCCTCGAGGCCCCAATGATTGTTCGATAAAAAGAATATTTGTCAAAACCATTCTACCACATGCTATGAAAACAAGTATGAAGTATCTTTATTAGGTTAAGGAGTATGGTCACATCTAATCTATAGAAAAAGTGATAGTCATCTTATTGTCATGTCAGCTTCATTATCAACATACTACCAACCCACTAATTTTTGGAAATGATCATCACTCCATATCATTTTTTCTTTTTATTTTTTTAGATTAGAATAATTTAAAAAATAATTATTAAATAAAAATAAAAACAAAAATATTAATTAAAAAATTTTACATTAGTTTAAACAATAGAAATTTAAAATCTACATTACTTAAAAAAAACATTATCATTTAAAACCTAGATTACTAAAAAACATAGAAATTATTACTCGTCATCCTCTTCATCGTCATCCCCGTCTTCGTCATTGTCACCGTGTTGCTGGAATTGTCTTTGCTATATATGCTCAGTCAAATCATAACGTAAATTGTGATGTGTTTCACTATTTTTTATTTCCAAAAGTCGTGTGAAGTATGCAGGGCTGCCGACTTGTATTACTTCAGGTGGGTTAAGAATATCTTCTCGATTATACATACAAATAGCTCTACCCTCTTCTTCTATTATCATGTTATGTAAAGTAACACAAGCAGTGAACACCTTCGTCAAGTTTGCCCTATCCCATGACCGTTTCAGATGTTTGATAATGTGCCACTTTAGTTTGAGGACCCCAAACGCCTGTTCCACATCCTTCCTTGCCGATTCTTGTGCTAACTTGAACAATTTTTGTTTTTCATCAGCTGGAAATCAGTACGAATTGACAAACGTAGCGTACTCTGGATATATCCCATCACCAAGGTAATACCCATAATTATATTGATGTTCATTCACAACGAACGACATGTTTGGTTCTTTACCTTGCAAAAATATCATTAAATATCGGAGAGGCTCCAAGCACATTCAGGTCGTTGTTTGACCCCGCCATACCAAAGAATGCATGCCAAAACCATAGGTCATGTGAAGCAACGACCTCTAGTATAATAGTCGGCACGCCATGATCACCTCGTGTGGATTGACCTCGCCATGCATTAGGATAATTTGTCCACTCCCAATGTGTACAATAATTGTTGTCAAGCATTCCTGGTAAGCCATGTTTAACTTCATGTGCAGCATACAACTGTTCGATATCATTTCTAGTTGGATGTCGCAAATATATGTCACCATAAAGCTCTATGACATACTTACAAAAAAGATAAGCACATTCTCGCCTAGTCCTCTCAGACATTTTCAGATACTCATCTGACGCATCTGCTGCTATGTCGTATGCCAATTGTTTAAGGGCTGCTATGCATTTTTATAATGCACTAAAACCACGTTTACCTCTTGCATCTCATCTTAATTAGAAAAACTCATAATTATTTTC
The DNA here is from genome assembly GCF_051521515.1 of Lactuca serriola. NCBI lineage: Eukaryota > Viridiplantae > Streptophyta > Magnoliopsida > Asterales > Asteraceae > Lactuca > Lactuca serriola. The sequence goes on along the minus strand of NC_136416.1, from coordinate 129,174,164 downwards.
CAAATCTCTAGCAATAGATAAAAATAAATTTCTACTAATACGAAATCGGTCATCAAATTTTTATAGGTTATACAAATTATTAGGGGAAAAGTAATCGCGTACCAAAAGCTCGTGTGCCGTCATACCATACCGAACTATCGAAATTCTATGCCTCTTCTCGGTATTTGAACTTTCGCCTCATTGTTGCACCCTATTGCATGCCGCAGACAACAACGTGTGCAACACCAAGTCATCTTCATCAAAACTATCATTATCGGATGAAGAAGAGTAAATCGAATCCGCAAAATTATTCATATCTATGTTTGAAACTTTGTTTGAAAGAGAGAATATAAATATGTTTGTGATGCGGGGGAAAATGTGTTTGTTTATATGTTGTGTATGTATTTATATATGTGTGTTAAGTTTTGTTTGAACTTTTTTTACGTTGGTAACGGTCAAAGAAAGTAAAAAGGAACGGTCAAAAATATTGAACCAATCAAGTCGATCGTCTTCGTTCGTAGCCCCACCCACGCCACAAGGCACCTACGCACACCTAGGGCGGTGTTCACGCGTAGGTGGCCTTGCCACGTAGGCACTACCCGTAGCCAAGCCCAATCCATACCGCAAAGACTTATACAATATGATATGATAAGTAAAGTTGAAAAGTAGCACTTATTATTATTATTATTATTATTATTATTATTATTATTATTATTATTATTATAATATGTGATTGTAATAGTGTTTGTATATCTTTCATGTGATTATTTATGAGTGAAGGGATACTTATAGCATAACCCTTATTATGTGAGTGAAAATCGGTACTTATAGATTTGGCATGCATTTTTTGGGGTTGCAGGTTCCAACAATGACATCAACGCTCTTGATCAGTCATGAATATTCGACGAATACAAGTTTGGGTATTACTTTACGGATAGAATATATCCTCCGTATTCCACATTCATGAAGACATTCCGACACCCGGTTCAAGAAAGAGATAAATTATTTAAGAGAAGACAAGAAGGAGCACGTGAGGATGTGGAACGTGCTTCTGGAGTGCTAAAGACGAAGTGACATATAGTTGAACATGTGGCACGACCATTAGACTTAGAAGCTTTATGATATATCATGTATGCATGTATCATAATGCAAAACATTGTAGTAGAAGATAAATGATTAAATATTGCACACTATATCCCAATGGAGTTCAGACACGTTCAATTTCAATTAGGAACAATAGAATATTTGCATAGAGTCATTGACATTCAGGACACCAATAAACACAGACAGCTTCAAGAGAACTTGACGGATTAGATCTTTGACGGTAACCATAACGAATATCGTTGTTTAGAAGAATAAAGTATATTTTATTGTATTGTAATGTTTATTATAATTTGGATGTTATGTGCAATTTAAATGTCATGTTATTTTTATTTTGTAAACATTATGTTTTATTTAGATATTATACTCTATTTAAAATATATTATTTTTTAAAAAATAAACTTAGAAAAAAAATAAAAATGAAATTATGAAAAGCAAAATAAATGGTTTTATAAGATGCTCTTAATATAGTGACTATTTCACCCCTTAGTGTTATAACATTTATGATATGACATGTGAGGTGACATCAAAATGATGTTATAACTAATTGTCCATATTTGATCCTCTTAGATATCAACTTCTAGGTTTATTTAAATCTTTAAGTGTTGGTGTTCTTAGATATTGACTTTTAGGTTAATTTAAATCTTTAAGTGTCGTTGTAACTATTTTAAAGCTTTGTTGACCCTCCTTATCCGATCCTAGATGCTCATAATAAAAGATCCAAGTTCAAAATTATAATATATGGTTCTGTTTGAAACATTTTCGTGTTTAACACGGAGGTCAATTATATTTACAACATGCATGAAATATCTTTGTATGTAAAACTTGTTCTTGAAGATTTCAAGATACAAATTGAAGTAAAATGGAATCCATTATCAACAAAGTTTAGTCCTATATTCATTTGAATGCGTGAATCGAATGAAAAGAGTTTAACCCTCCGTTTTGTGGTAATGGAGTTGTCATATTTGTTTCATAATAATAAATTAACATGTTTGCAAAGATTTTCTTTCAATTAATTAGACCGGTTTAATATATATATATATATATATATATATATATATATATATATATATATATATATACACACGATGCCGCAACGCTAGATAATTCTTTAGGGTCAAATAGTTTTAAGGTGGTGATTAATTTATTTTCATGTTGGATAGTTTGTTTTAGCGTTTTGGCGGAGTGTTTTGAATACTTTATGTTGATGAATAGTTTGTAGTTAGTTACGTAAAATCCAGGAGTGAAATAGTTTTAAATCCAGTGTCATCTATCGATATGTTTCTATTTTACGAATATTTGGTAGGGTTGTATATAAAGTGAAACAATATTGAAAAAACTACATATTTTTTAAAATGGACGACCAATTTGCATTCCAATTACTATTTTGTGTTAAAAAATTATGTTGTTTTTTTGGTTAAAAATAAATGTATACTACTTTCTTGTAACAATAAAATCATTTTCATGATTAGGTTCATTTACATTTTCATGATTAGGTTCCGACAACAATAGTATTTCTCCCGATATCAAATAGTTCTATTTTGTTGAATAGTTTTTATTATTAGTTTAACCAAATATAATCATTTCTCCTCTCGTGCTTTTAATAACCTACTAGTTGTGAGACCCGTATAATATACGGGTTGATTAAAACAAAATGTTAAGTATGAACGATTAAATAGAAATTTTATTTGAATTTGAAATTGAAATAAGTGAAAATTATGAGAAAAAAATATACAAAGAATAAATTAATTAAAATTATGAGTTTAGTGTGTATTAAACGGGTTAATTATGTCAAAATATTAAACATAAAGGTTTAAACTGTAAATTTATTTGAAATTTAAAATTTGATAGTAATGGTAGGTTTAATTTATGGAAAGTAAATCAATGATATATTGAAAATGAAAATTAAATTTATAACAAGTGGAAAATAAATATATTTCAAATTATGAAAAAATGACATGTGCCTAATCTTATGAGAGAATGACATGTGGCAAAGTTATTTTCATTTATTAGAGTAGATTGTCAAATCAAATTCCATCTGAGAAATATATTCAAATTCTATCAATTCAGGATCGTAAAAAATAATATAAATAATTAATATTTGAATTTTTTAATTTAGCCTACTTAAAAAAATACCTACAAAAATTTTGAACATATTTTTTTTTAAAAATTATTTTGGCCACTATTCTTACAAATTAAAAGGCTAGGATTAGATAGAGTTTCACAAATGAGCATTAGACCTGTCTTTTAAATATAAATGTAAGTTGTTTTTCTTTCTTATCAAGTCATAAATACGAAAACTAATCAGTTCTATGAGTTTTTAAGAATATAAAAAAAGTATAAAACATATATATTTTCTTCAACTTTCGTTAAGGGTTCAAATACAACATATATATTTTAGGGATAATGACTTGAGAGGGTAACATACTATTCCATTTTGTCACATTTGGTCACTAAACTTTTTTTCGTGCTCTAATAGCCATTTAACTTGTTCATTCGTGTAAATTTCACCCCTACGACTGATTATAGCCGGTTTCAATGGACTGGTCGATCCTACGTGTCAGTATGATCCTACGTGGCATGTAGGCTAATGTTATTAAAAGAGGGGTGTATGCGGTTCCTTGATTGTGCCCTAATACCCCCGATGGCTTCCTCCTACAACTTCTCATCATCCCTCAATCGATCAAGCAAGAAATCAACTGCGCACGATACAAAAACTTGTGATTGTGGGTTCCCTGCACGTATTCTAACATCAAAAACACCAAAGAATCCAGGGAGGCATTTCATGGTGTGCAATGAGGTAAACTATTTCACTTGAATCTTCTCCTTTTTCTGATTCTTTTTTCCTAATTTGAAATCTCATTACGAGTTATTTGTGTTGAAGGGTAAATACAAATATTGGAAATGGTTGGATGTAGAACCTGTAGAAATGCCTCTAATGGAAGTGGTGGAGGGAATGAAAGTTGAATTAATAGCATTAAAGACCGAAGTAGAGAAGGTGAAAGAAGACATGGAACAAATGAAGAAGGAAAAGTGCTCTGATGCCATTGCAATGAAGGAAAAAATATATAAGTTTACCATAGGATTTCTTTTTTTGATCATCGTGTATATGATGAAATGATGTGAATGATGTATTGAAAGATGTTGTTTGAATGGAATGAATGTATTATCTTAACTTCTTATTGGAATCACAAAGTAGTAATTTTGACTGGAATGGAATCACAAAGTAGTAATTTTGACTGGAATGGAATCATAAAGTAGTAATTTTGACTAGAATGGAATCACAAAGTAGTAATTTTGATTGGAATGGAATCACAAAGTAGTAATTTTGACTGGAATGGAATCACAAAGTAGTAATTTTGACTGGAATGGAATCACAAAGTAGTAATTTTGACTGGAATGGAATCACAAAGTAGTAATTTTGACTGGAATGGAATCACAAAGTAGTAATTTTGATTGGAATGAAGGCATATATGTACAATTAATAGCATTACACATCAAAGACTTCTTTCTAACTCCAGTCAAAAGCTTAGCTAATTCCAGTCAACATCTTAGCTAATATGACCATAATCTTTCATAATGCTCTATTAGACTTCCTTCAATTAATAACATTACACATCAAGATGTTTAAATAACTTGTAATAGACTAGAAAATAGGAATTGACGAAAATACCCTTAGTAGTAAAAACTTATTAACTGTCATTATCCCTTAATAACATTACACATCAACATGTTTAAATAACTTGTAATAGACTAGAAAATAGGAATTGACGAAACTACCCTTGGTAGTAAAAACTGATTAACTGTCATTATCCCTTAATAACATTACACATCAAGATGTTTAAATAACTTGTAATAGATTAGAAAATAGGAATTGACGAAAATACCCTTGGTAGTAAAAACTGATTAACTGTCATTATCCCTTAATAACATTACACATCAAGATGTTTAAATAACTTGTAATAGACTAGAAAATAGGAATTGACGAAACTACCCTTGGTAGTAAAAACTGATTAACTGTCATATTATCTAACAATATAGGATTCCATTCTTTGACTGTAATGGAATCATTGAGACAACAATGCATAGAAATAATAAGAAACTAATTGAATACGGTGGTTGAATTCATTGCAAATACTCCATCAATATTCTAAATTAAATAAAGGGTGAGTACTGAGTAGTTGTCTGCATACACAAGGACAAAAGATTCCTTCTAGGGACCACAAAAGAAGGGCAACCATGTGCCCACAAACCCAAAAGAAAAGCATAAATAACACATAGTATTGTCTTTACATCACAACTTGATAACAAAAGATGTGCCCACCCACTACCTACACACCTACTTAATTAAGGACTGCAGGGTTCTCTGCACTGCTCCCAACCCCAAGTATGTTCCTCCTCAATGCCATTTTGACAATCCTTTCAGAATATTTCCTCCGTCCAGTTCTACCAATTGGGGCCCTTCTTGGGACAGGCCTTGCAGCTGGTGGTGGTGGTGGTGGAGGTGGTTGGGCTGCTGCTGCTGGTGGTGGTGGAGGTGGTTGGGCTGCTGGTGGTGGTGGTGGTGGAGGTGGTTGGGCTGCTGTTGGTGGTGGTGGTGGAGGTGGTTGGGCTGCTGGTGGTGGTGGTGGTGGTGGAGGTGGTTGGGATGCTGTTGGTGGTTGACTTGGTCCTACTCCACTACCCCCTGATGAACTTGGTGGTTGACTTGGTCCTGCTCCACTACCCCTGGATGAACTTGGTGCTGCAACAAAAAATTGAAGTCTCAAGATTACATATTAAATTAATGTATTATGTTCATATAATTGGGACATTTACCTGATGTATTTGTTTGCTGCTTAGATGGACACTTTATCTTGTTATGACCTGGTTCCTTGCAAATACTACACTTTATCAGGGATCCCCTTCTTGTCACAGAATGTCTAACTGGTCCACTCAACTCCCTTTCCACTGCATCCCTCTTCCTTTTCACTGATGGCCTACCAGGTAATCTTCTTCTTTTGGGAGGCAAAGGCTTTCGATAAGGAACTTCTTCCCACATATCACTACCATTGACAGGGTTAATGCTATAATTATAGCATTTTAGAAAAGCCTCTTTACTGTATGATTGGGACACATATGTTTCTGCATCTTGATTCAGGGAAGAGATTGCAGCTACTCCATGTAAGCATGGTATCCCTGTAAGTTGCCATATTCTGCATGCACAAGTCTTTGCAATCAGATCCACTCCATATGCTGCATCATTGAACCTAACTTCATACTTTTGATAACCACAAGGAGTAACTCCCCACAATCTGTATAAGGCAATAATGACTACAAATTAATAACTAATAACACAAACTAATACTTGGATAGATGAATTGTAAACTACATGTTACCTCTGTTTAACCTTCAAATCTTGTATACGCTTCCTAATACTTGGACAGATATTCAAATCCCATTCAATTCCTTCTACTCTTTGACTGTATATCCTCTCCATCACAAATATCCTAATCTCCTCTAGCATAGTGATGATTGGTTTCCTTCTAGCATGCCTAATAGCAGAATTGAAACTCTCACTCACCCCATTCTCAACTGCATCACAATCTCTGCCCTCTTTAAAAAATGCCTTAGACCAGGTAGTAGGATCTCTGTCTATAAGGTACTCATATGCTTGAGTATCTAAAGATTTGATCTTTTCCATTACATGTTTGAACTTCTGTTCAGTACTAGCTCTAACAGCCCTCCAAAAAAGCTTCCTGAAATGTTGACCGGTAAACCTTTTAGCAAAATTAGCCACAATGTGCCTGGCACATTGTCTGTGTTCAGCTTCTGGACACCTTTCTTTTACTGCTTCTAGCAACCCGTACAAATAACAACAACAAAATTAGTGAAACATGCATAAAACCATATGTATAAATATGAACCAATGCTCACCTTGTGTCCATCAGAAAGAAGAGTAATGTCTGCACCAAGACCACCATCAATATCATCCATGAGGAGATCTATGAACCACTTCCATGTGGCCTTGTTCTCAACTCCAACTACAGCCCATGCTATAGGGTAGATTTGGTTGTTTGCATCCCTCCCTACAGCTGCCAAAACTTCTCCCCTAACAATACCCTTTAGAAAGCAACCATCAAGGCCAATCACAGGCCTGCACCCTTCCTTCCAACCATCACTTATAGCTTTAAAGCAGACATAGTACTTAGAAAACAAAGTTGTGGAATCTTGCATGATGTCTACATCCATCCTCACAGTAGACCCAGGGTTTGTCCTCAGAATTTCATGACCATATGACCATAATCTCCCATAATGTTCAATTAGACTTCCTTCAATTTCTTGTAATGCAAATTTCTTTGCATTTCTGCATTGCCCCTCACTCACATTTATATTGAATGTTGTTGAAACTTTAGCTTTCATCTTCCTAACACTCATTTTTGGCTTCTCTATAATTTCACTCATAAACTGTTTTCCTAACCACTTATAAGTTACTATGGACCCAAACTTAAACACCCTGCTACAATTATGTTCACTAACTAAAGATTTTATCTGAAAAGTCCTCTCTTTACTCATCCAAGAGGCCCAAAGTCTAAATGGACAATTAGGTGACTTGTTTTTTTGCAACACTTAACTAACAACCTTTGGGAGTCATTTTTTTCAAACCAGAGATCATATCCATTAGCAACTGCATAGTTGCTCAACATGTTTTTAAGTTCATCAGGGTTAGAAAATCGCATACCTAACAGTGGTTTCATCTGATTCCATGGTTGTCTATCATCATGTACAGGGTATCGAGGTTCAAGATATTCAACATCTTCATCTAATGTGTCTACACAAAGTTTGTTTAAGAACCTGTCACCCTTGGTTTTGTTGGCTGGGAATGGATATTCAACATCATCTTCTTCATGATCAACAGAATAAGTCTCCGAGAATACTGAGTCTTCATCCTCTTCACAGCTGTAGTCTTGATCTTCAATTTCCTCTTCCTCAATCCATTCGAAGATTGGTTCATTATAGTGGTCCACATACACATTCATTCTCCTCTCATTTGCATAAGCCAAATCCAAAAATTCTTTGTAATCACCGTCATTCACCAGTGTATGAATTCCCTGACTTAAAGACTCTTGTGGAAGGCAGAAGTAAATGTCTTTGCTTCTAGTTCTGGTGAGCTTTTGAAGGAATTCCATGAACTCCTCGTACTCAAATGCACTGAAGTCAACATCTCTTACTGATTGTTTGTCGGGATCAAAGTATACTAATGGTTTGGGTGCAAACGTTCCATTATAGTGGAAATCCACTACAATGAAGTTTCGATCTATGGGACATTGAGATGAAGCCATTAAAGAGACTGATTGAACATTGAAGGAGAAAAAATCGGGGGTTAATGAGACTTGGTGCCCTAATCGAATTTAAGGACCAAACAAGACTTCACTCTTAACTTTAATGAGGATGGGACGCAAAATCGGGGCCTACATGCCATCTCATTGTCCACCTAGGAAAAAAAGCCACATCAGACCCATGCAACCGGTGAAACCGGCTATAATCAGTCGTAGGGGTGAAATTTACACGAATGAACAAGTTAAATGGCTATTAGAGCACGAAAAAAAGTTTAGTGACCAAATGTGACAAAATGGAATAGTATGTTACCCTCTCAAGTCATTATCCCCATATTTTATGATCCTAGTTTTATTCCAATATAAAAAAAAATTGAACATACAAACATCATGTGACTTTTAGATTACATAGCAAAAAACCGAATTTTGTAAATTCTAAAACAAAAAGTGAAAAACATACCTATTAAAAGTCATTAATATTTATTATCCTAACACACGAAACTTCTCATTTAAGAGCTAATTCTAGAAAGAAAAACAATAATCTAATTACATTTGATGAATGCAATATGCCCTGCATCATGAGAACGAACTGAGATCTAATAATGGTATTGTCTGTTATAACTTATAAATTAAACCATCTAAATCATAATAACTAACGTTCAAAATATCAAAACCATATACATTAGTCAATTTTCTCAATATTAAATAAAATGTGGGTTTTAAAACGGTTTTATAAAAAACAATTACATCTGAGACTCTGAAAATATGTATCAACTGGCTTTTGTAAAATATATGTTACAGATACAAACACGAAACAAACACAATCGATGGAGAGGTGTTTAATGCAAGTGAAAGATATCATAAATCAGAATCAGGGATATCCACACGCATGAAGGATGTGGAAACGGGGACCCTTCCATTGATAGATATTTTTTAGCAAGATTATTTTATAGCAAACAAACCTGACGTTGAAAAAACACTACTGCCACCTCATCAATATTATGACTTTTTTAGTACATGATAGGCATGTGGCCCGTGAATTGAGACCAAGAATTAGGCAGGTATAATGAAATGTTGGTAAATCATAGAAGATGTTTGAAACCTGATACAAACAAATGCCTGCATTGAAAAAAAAATAAGCAACCTTATGGCAGATACCACAAGCAGTATTACCATGCACATTCTACAAAAACATTATGTATATCCACCTAGATACTCTCCTCATATTTACCATTTTATCCAAAATAATATGTTATAATATTCCAAACAGATCTCCAAATCATACAAAGATGATTGAGTACGTGAAAACATGTGGTTGTGGCTGATTTGTGATTATGTAATTGAACGATGATCAACTTCTGCAAGCCTGGATCCCATGAACTATCTTGGGTATGGGATAAGTCCTGGTTTTATTTTGCTTCGAAACTGAAAGAAATATGATTACTTCAATCAATCCCACAATGATTATAACAAACTCAAAGATTTAGCAACGTAATACTTCATATCATACATGACATAACTCTAGATTAAAACTATCCTGATGCTTCCCTTTTGCTTCCAACCTCACAGACCAAAAAAAGTAAAAATTAGGAACTTCAGCACCAAAATTAAGGCTAAAATTAGTCATTTTCGACAATAAAATACCACCTACCAATGACAAGCAACATCGAACCTGCAATTTTACCCGTAAAATCATCTTCAGCATACCACTTATGCCTTTGTCCCTCAAAAACATCATATAATTCAGGAGTTGAAGTTTTTGAAAATATTTTTGTCAAAAAAAAAATATGTCAAAGGTAAGCTTAACTTGTTTTGTCTTTAATAGAGGGGATCTCTTGGGCAAAAACATGCAGACGTGAAGATCTACGAAAGTGACATACACACGTAGTTAAACATACATATACAATTAAACATACACATAAAAAGATCTACATCCATATCCACAAAATCCAAAAAAAAAAACACAAAACTAAACACATACCTGGAGTTAAACATAGATATGCAATTACAGAGAGGGCATCGAGAGAGAGTGAAAGACCCCTTTCTCTAAATTTTACAATATTATTACTCCAAACATGATACATGCATATTCATAAATATATTTTACATATATGGTCTTATTACAAAACACTGAATACAAACAGACTAATGAGGTTTTTACAAAGTTTTGTAAATATATTACATAACTACCCATAAATTTATAATTCGTAAACCTACATAAGCAATAAGTACAATGTCACACCCCAAAACTGAGAACGGCGGAAATGTTCTGGGCGGAGGACGTCATGTATGTATCACAACAATGTAAAGTAGTAAACAAGCAACAACATCATCCATTGCATTAATAGAATAATTCTGCTTACAAGTGTGTTCTTTCATCGTATAAAACAACATAATGAATACTCAAAATAAAAGACGGGTCTTGACTGCTCCGTCTTCTCTAAACCTTGCACCGGTACCTGTCTATTTGTAACCTGAGAATACAAGTTATTTTGAAAGAGAGTATCAGCAATAAAGCTGGGGAATTCATAAGTATTTTAATGTTATTGTTTTGAAAAGTTGTTATGAAAGACTGGTGAATGTTTGATGAAACATTTAGTATAAGTATGAATACCCTAGAAAATCTCATATTTCCTAATAGTATAAAAAGTAGTCTTCTACCAAGACCCGAATGCTTTGAAAGTAGTCTTTTACCAAGACCTGACTGTTTTGAAAGTAGTCTTCTACTAAGATCTAACTGTTTTGAAAGTAGTCTTCTACTAAGACCTGACTGTTTTGAAAGTACATATCACTTGTAAATGTAACGGTTTTTCCCCTGTTTAACAATTATTATAAAACTATAAAAGTAATAATATAATAACTTATCTAGTATCCTTTGGTACTAAGATATTTTAGTATAATCTACCTCGTCGGTTATGTGAACGTGACACGAAATAAAGGTAACAATATAATTATATAGGTATTATTCTACCCCGTAGTTATGTGAATCTATCACAAAATAAAGGTAATGAGCTAATATCTTAAGTATTATCCTTTGGTAGTAGAACAAACACGGCGTGGAAACTTGCCGTAAATGGATCAACCGTAGAGATCCGTAGATGTGCATTTACCTCTGTTGCTAACAGCTGGGTGTAGGAATAGTTAGTCCCTTAAGTATATATGTAATGGTATCAACCGTAGACATCCGTAGATGTGCATTTACCTCTTTTGCTAATAGCCGGGTGTAGGAATAGTTAGTCCCTTATAGTATTCTTTGGTATTAGGATAGACAGATCTAATTTAATAATATCTACGCATATAATATGTAATAGTATCTTATCATATAGTATCTATGTAAAAGTATCCCTGTAAGAGTATCCATATAAGTGTATCCATGTAAGAGGAATCTCTATAAGAGTATCCCTTCATATAGCAAGTAGTATAGACTCATGAATGAACTGAATTTGGTGTAATTCCTTGTAATAGGAATAATGTTTTGTATCCCCTAAACTATTCCTATAATAGTTTACTGGAATGTAATTGATGAATGTCCAAGTAGGTTTATACACCCTTGCTACCCAAGAGTGTCGGAACTGAACTAACTGATGGAACATTTATGTTTATATAGGTATACACGATATATATAACTAATATTTAGACGACATTCGGACGAATAACTGATACTCTAAGGCCACATCCCAATGAGAACAGAAAAAGAAATAACGCGAGCTAACTGTTTTAAGTCTTTTAAACCTTTCTTATTAAACTATACAAACATAGGCAAGCCTTTAACAATATAAAAGTATAAAAGAAGTTTTGTAAAACCTTTGAAAAGTTTAATAAATAAGAATTTATGATTTGATGTCAGTTTATAAATTGATTCGAAAACCGTTTGACAAGACAATTTAAGTGTGAGAAAACCTTTGTTTGAAGCACAACTAAAACAGATTCCAAAAGGAAACCTACAGTTTGTAAGACAGTTTCTAAAAGTGTTTTAACATGTAAAAACGTTTGAGAAAACTATTTGAAGTACATATGAAAATGTTCGTTTGTTCTTGTATATGAATGTATCTCTTTGAAATAGTATTTCTAGTATGTAAAAAAGTTCGTGATGTTCTCGTAAAACTATACCTATTATAGTTTTCTAAAAGTGTGTCTCGTTTGTATAGTAATTCCTAGTGAAATGCTCACTTGTTATGAAAAGTATAATTTTTGTAGTGCCTAAGATGGACACATATACATACAGTATAAGCAGAGTGTTTGATTTGTACATATATAACAACATTTTTCATTTCAAAAGATATGATGTTATCGTGATATATTTTGCATACGAAAGTTTCCCTATAATAGTTATAAATCACATATGATTCCGTTGATAAAAAAGTGTATAATGAAACTTTATATAACACATGATAATAATCGTGTGTTTTACTTGTATTCACCCCCCCCCCCCCCTTAAAAGCATATAAAATCATTTATAAAACATTTAAAAGTGTGGATTATAGGGGTATGAACTCACTTGATAGATTGAAGAAAGCGAGACGAAAACCGAGCAGAACTTCTACTCAAGTAAGCGGATTTCTCGGGATTCTCGGGAATCTCGGGAGCGTAAAACTTCCTTACCAACTTGGATATGAAAACCGGGACTTCGGGATATCACTTGCACGGAAAACGAGGAAAAACGCAACAAAGATGAGAGGAAATGAGCATTTTCCCCGGAACCCTCGCATCCCTTTTATAGGGGCTGGGAACCACCTCGGTACGCTGGGCGTACGAGAGTACGCGGGGTGTACTCATGCGTCATGGATGACCGCATCCTCGGTCGAAGCATCGGAGCGACGTGGACGAGCCGGAGCCTAGCATCCGAGTACGGTGGGCGTAACTTGGATTGGTTCGATGACTCCTCCTTCGGATAATACCGGATTTTGAATTAAATTTATATTTTAATTATTTAGTAAACTTCAAAAAATCATATCTTCCTCATACGAACTCCATTTTCGATGTTCTTTATATCCACACGCATGAAGCATGTGGAAACGGGGACCCTTCCATTGATAGATATTTTTTAGCAAGATTATTTTATAGCAAACAAACCTGACGTTGAAAAAACACTCTTGCCACCTCATCAATATTATGACTTTTTTAGTACATGATAGGCCTGTGGCCTGTGAATTGAGACCAAGAATTAGGCAGGTATAATGACATGTTGGTAAATCATAGAAGATGTTTGAAACCAGATACAAACAAATGCCTGCATTGAAAAAAAAATAAGCAACCTTATGGCAGATAGCACAAGCAGTATTACCATGCACATTCTACAAAAACATTATGTATATCCACCTAGATACTCTCCTCATATTTACCATTTTATCCAAAATGCTATGTTATAATATTCCAAACAGATCTCCAAATCATACAAAGATTATTGAGTACGTGAAAGCATGTGGTTGTGGCTGATTTGTGATTATGTAATTGAACGATAATCAACTTCTGCAAGCCTGGATCCCATGAACTATCTTGGGTATGGGATAAGTCCTGGTTTTATTTTGCTTCGAAACTGAAAGAAATATGATCACTTCAATCAATCCCACAATGATTATAACAAACTCAAAGATTTAGCAACGTAATACTTCATATCATACATGACATAACTCTAGATTAAAACTATCCTGATGCTTCCCTTTTGCTTCCAACCTCACAGACCAAAAAAAGTAAAAATTAGGAACTTCAGCACCAAAATGAAGGCTAAAATTAGTCATTTTCGACAATAAAATACAACCTACCAATGACAAGCAACATCGAACCTGCAATTTTACCCGTAAAATCATCTTCAGCATACCACTTATGCCTTTGTCCCTCAAAAACATCATATAATTCAGGAGTTGAAGTTTTTGAAAATATTTTTGTCAAAAAAAATATGTCAAAGGTAAGCTTAACTTGTTTTGTCTTTAATAGAGGGGATCTCTTGGGCAAAAACATACAGACGTGAAGATCTACGAAAGCGACATACACACGTAGTTAAACATACATATACAATTAAACATACACATCAAAAGATCTAGATCCATATCCACAAAATCCAAAAAAAAACACAAAACTAAACACATACATGGAGTTAAACATAGATATGCAATTACAGAGAGGGCATCGAGAGAGAGTGAAAGACCCCTTTCTCTAAATTTTACAATATTATTACTCCAAACATGCTACATGCATATTAATAAATATATTTTACATATATGGTCTTATTACAAAACACTGAATACAAACAGACTAATGAGGTTTTTACAATGTTTTGTAAATATATTACATAACTACCCATAAATTTATAATTCGTAAACCTACATAAGCAATATATTACATAATGGCGGAAACGTTCTGGGGCGGAGGACGTCATGTATGTATCACAACAATGTAAAGTAGTAAACAAGCAACAACATCATCCATTGCATTAATAGAATAATTCTGCTTACAAGTGTGTTCTTTCATAGTATAAAACAACATAATGAATACTCAAAATAAAAGACGAGTCTTGACTGCTCCGTCTTCTCTAAACCTTGCACCGGTACCTGTCTATTTGTAACCTGAGAATACAAGTTATTTTGAAAGAGAGTATCAGCAATAAAGCTAGGGAATTCATAAGTATTTTAATGTTATTACTTTGAAAAGTTGTTATGAAAGACTGGTGAATGTTTGATGAAACATTTAGTATAAGTATGAAAACCCTAGAAAATCCCATATTTCCTACTAGTATAAAAAATAGTCTTCTACCAAGACCCGAATGTTTTGAAAGTAGTCTTTTACCAAGACCTGACTGTTTTGAAAGTAGTCTTCTACTAAGACCTAACTGTTTTGAAAGTAGTCTTCTACTAAGACCTGACTGTTTTGAAAGTACGCATCACTTGTAAATGTGACGGTTTTTCCCCTGTTTAACTATTATTATGAAACCATAAAAGTAATAATATAATAACTTATGTTGTATCCTTTGGTACTAAGATATTCTAGTATAATCTACCTCGTCGGTTATGTGAACGTGACTCGAAATAAAGGTAACAATATAATTATATAGGTATTAGTCTACACCGTCGTTATGTGAATGTATCACAAAATAAAGGTAATGAGCTAATATCTTAAGTATTATCCTTTGGTAGTAGAATAAACACGGCGTGGAAACTTGCCGTAAATGGATCAACCGTAGAGATCCATAGATGTGCATTTACCTCTGTTGCTAACAGTTGGGTGTATGAATAGTTAGTCCCTTAAGTATACCTGTAATGGTATCAACCGTAGACATCCGTAGATGTGCATTTACCTCTGTTGCTAACAGCCGGGTGTAGGAATAGTTAGTCCCTTATAGTATCCTTTGGTATTAGGATAGACAGATCTAATTTAATAATATATACGCATATAATATGTAATAGTATCTTATCATATAGTATCTATGTAAAAGTATCCCTGTAAGAGTATCCATATAAGTGTATCCATGTAAGAGGAATGTCTGTAAGAGTATCCCTTCATATAGCATGTAGTATAGACTCATGAATGAACTGACTCTGGTGTAATTCCTTGTAATAGGTATAATGTTTTGTATCCCCTAAACTATTCCTATAATAGTTTACTGGAATGTAATTGATGAATGTCCAAGTAGGTTTATACACCCTTTCTACCCAAGAGTGTCAAAACTGAACTAAATGATAGAACATTTATGTCTATATAGGTATACACGATATATAACTAATATTTAGACGACATTCGGACGAATAACTGATACCCTAAGGCCACATCCCAACGAGAACAGAAAAAGAAATAAAGCGAGCTAACTGTTATAAGTCTTTTAAACCTTTCTTATTTAACTATACAAATATAGGCAAGCATTTAACAATATAAAAGTATAAAAGAAGTTTTGTCAAACCTTTGAAAAGTTTAATAAATAAGAATTTATGATTTGATGTCAGTTTATAAATCGATTCGAAAACCGTTTGACAAGACAGTTTAAGTGTGAGAAAACCTTTGTTTGAAGCACAACTAAAACAGATTCAAAAAGGAAACCTACAGTTTGTAAGACAGTTTCTAAAAGTGTTTTAACATGTAAAAACGTTTGAGAAAACTATTTGAAGTACATATGAAAATGTTCGTTTGTTCTTGTATATGAATGTATCTCTTTGAAATAGTATTTCTAGTATGTAAAAAAGTTCGTGATGTTCTCGTAAAACTATACCTATTATAGTTTTCTAAAAGTGTGTCTCGTTTGTATAGTAATTCCTAGTGAAATGCTCACTTGTTATGAAAAGTATAATTTTTGTAGTGCCTAAGATGGACACATATACATACAATATAAGCAGAGTGTTTGATTTATACATATATAACAACATTTTTCATTTCAAAAGATATGATGTTATCGTGATATATTTTGCATACAAAAGTTTCCCTATAATAGTTATAAATCACATATGATTCCGTTGATAAAAAAGTGTATAATGAAACTTTATATAACACATGATAATAATCGTGTGTTTTACTTGTATTCACCCCCCCCCCCCCTTAAAAGCATATAAAATCATTTATAAAACATTTAAAAGTGTGGATTATAGGGGTATGAACTCACTTGATAGATTGAAGAAAGCGAGACGAAAACCGAGCAGAACTTCTACTCAAGTAAGCGGATTTCTCGGGATTCTCGGGAATCTCGGGAGCGTAAAACTTCCTTACCAACTTGGATATGAAAACCGGGACTACGGGATATCACTTGCACGGAAAACGAGGAAAAAACGCAACAAAGATGAGAGGAAATGAGCATTTTCCCCGGAACCCTCGCATCCCTTTTATAGGGGCTGGGAACCGCCTCGGTACGCTGGGCGTATGAGAGTACGCGGGGTGTACTCATGCGTCATGGATGACCGCATCCTCGGTCGAAGCATCGGAGCGACGTGGACGAGCCGGAGCCTAGCATCCGAGTACGCTGGGCGTAACTTGGATTGGTTCGATGACTCCTCCTTCGGATAATACCGGATTTTGAATTAAATTTATATTTTAATTATTTAGTAAACTTCAAAAAATCATATCTTCCTCATACGAACTCCATTTTCGATGTTCTTTATATCCACACGCATGAAGCATGTGGAAACGGGGACCCTTCCATTGATAGATATTTTTTAGCAAGATTATTTTATAGCAAACAAACCTGACGTTGAAAAAACACTACTGCCACCTCATCAATATTATGACTTTTTTAGTACATGATAGGCATGTGGCCCGTGAATTGAGACCAAGAATTAGGCAGGTATAATGACATGTTGGTAAATCATAGAAGATGTTTGAAACCTGATACAAACAAATGCCTGCATTGAAAAAAAAATAAGCAACCTTATGGCAGATAGCACAAGCAGTATTACCATGCACATTCTACAAAAACATTATGTATATCCACCTAGATACTCTCCTCATATTTACCATTTTATCCAAAATGCTATGTTATAATATTCCAAACAGATCTCCAAATCATACAAAGATGATTGAGTACGTGAAAGCATGTGGTTGTGGCTGATTTGTGATTATGTAATTGAACGATAATCAACTTCTGTAAGCCTGGATCCCATGAACTATCTTGGGTATGGGATAAGTCCTGGTTTTATTTTGCTTCGAAACTGAAAGAAATATGATCACTTCAATCAATCCCACAATGATTATAACAAACTCAAAGATTTAGCAACGTAATACTTCATATCATACATGACATAACTCTAGATTAAAACTATCCTGATGCTTCCCTTTTGCTTCCAACCTCACAGACCAAAAAAAGTAAAAATTAGGAACTTCAGCACCAAAATGATGGCTAAAATTAGTCATTTTCGACAATAAAATACAACCTACCAATGACAAGCAACATCGAACCTGCAATTTTACCCGTAAAATCATCTTCAGCATACCACTTATGCCTTTGTCCCTCAAAAACATCATATAATTCAGGAGTTGAAGTTTTTGAAAATATTTTTGTCAAAAAAAAATATGTCAAAGGTAAGCTTAACTTGTTTTGTCTTTAATAGAGGGGATCTCTTGGGCAAAAACATACAGACGTGAAGATCTACGAAAGCGACATACACACGTAGTTAAACATACATATACAATTAAACATACACATCAAAAGATCTAGATCCATATCCACAAAATCCAAAAAAAAACACAAAACTAAACACATACCTGGAGTTAAACATAGATATGCAATTACAGAGAGGGCATCGAGAGAGAGTGAAAGACCCCTTTCTCTAAATTTTACAATATTATTACTCCAAACATGCTACATGCATATTAATAAATATATTTTACATATATGGTCTTATTACAAAACACTGAATACAAACAGACTAATGAGGTTTTTACAATGTTTTGTAAATATATTACATAACTACCCATAAATTTATAATTCGTAAACCTACATAAGCAATATATTACATAACGGCGGAAACGTTCTGGGGCGGAGGACGTCATGTATGTATCACAACAATGTAAAGTAGTAAACAAGCAACAACATCATCCATTGCATTAATAGAATAATTCTGCTTACAAGTGTGTTCTTTCATAGTATAAAACAACATAATGAATACTCAAAATAAAAGACGAGTCTTGACTGCTCCGTCTTCTCTAAACCTTGCACCGATACCTGTCTATTTGTAACCTGAGAATACAAGTTATTTTGAAAGAGAGTATCAGCAATAAAGCTAGGGAATTCATAAGTATTTTAATGTTATTACTTTGAAAAGTTGTTATGAAAGACTGGTGAATGTTTGATGAAACATTTAGTATAAGTATGAAAACCCTAGAAAATCCCATATTTCCTACTAGTATAAAAAATAGTCTTCTACCAAGACCCGAATGTTTTGAAAGTAGTCTTTTACCAAGACCTGACTGTTTTGAAAGTAGTCTTCTACTAAGACCTAACTGCTTTGAAAGTAGTCTTCTACTAAGACCTGACTGTTTTGAAAGTACGCATCACTTGTAAATGTGACGGTTTTTCCCCTGTTTAACTATTATTATGAAACCATAAAAGTAATAATATAATAACTTATGTTGTATCCTTTGGTACTAAGATATTCTAGTATAATCTACCTCGTCGGTTATGTGAACGTGACTCGAAATAAAGGTAACAATATAATTATATAGGTATTAGTCTACACCGTCGTTATGTGAATGTATCACAAAATAAAGGTAATGAGCTAATTTCTTAAGTATTATCCTTTGGTAGTAGAATAAACACGGCGTGGAAACTTGCCGTAAATGGATCAGCCGTAGAGATCCATAGATGTGCATTTACCTCTGTTGCTAACAGTTGGGTGTAGGAATAGTTAGTCCCTTAAGTATACCTGTAACGGTATCAACCGTAGACATCCGTAGATGTGCATTTACCTCTGTTGCTAACAGCCGGGTGTAGGAATAGTTAGTCCCTTATAGTATCCTTTGGTATTAGGATAGACAGATCTAATTTAATAATATCTATGCATATAATATGTAATAGTATCTTATCATATAGTATCTATGTAAAAGTATCCCTGTAAGAGTATCCATATAAGTGTATCCATGTAAGAGGAATGTCTGTAAGAGTATCCCTTCATATAGCATGTAGTATATACTCATGAATGAACTGACTCTGGTGTAATTCCTTGTAATAGGTATAATGTTTTGTATCCCCTAAACTATTCCTATAATAGTTTACTGGAATGTAATTGATGAATGTCCAAGTAGGTTTATACACCCTTTCTACCCAAGAGTGTCAAAACTGAACTAAATGATAGAACATTTATGTCTATATAGGTATACACGATATATAACTAATATTTAGACAACATTCGGACGAATAACTGATACCCTAAGGCCACATCCCAACGAGAACAGAAAAAGAAATAAAGCGAGCTAACTGTTCAAAGTCTTTTAAACCTTTCTTATTTAACTATACAAATATACGCAAGCATTTAACAATATAAAAGTATAAAAGAAGTTTTGTAAAACCTTTGAAAAGTTTAATAAATAAGAATTTATGATTTGATGTCAGTTTATAAATCGATTCGAAAACCGTTTGACAAGACAGTTTAAGTGTGAGAAAACCTTTGTTTGAAGCACAACTAAAACAGATTCAAAAAGGAAACCTACAGTTTGTAAGACAGTTTCTAAAAGTGTTTTAACATGTAAAAACGTTTGAGAAAACTATTTGAAGTACATATGAAAATGTTCGTTTGTTCTTGTATATGAATGTATCTCTTTGAAATAGTATTTCTAGTATGTAAAAAAGTTCGTGATGTTCTCGTAAAACTATACCTATTATAGTTTTCTAAAAGTGTGTCTCGTTTGTATAGTAATTCCTAGTGAAATGCTCACTTGTTATGAAAAGTATAATTTTTGTAGTGCCTAAGATGGACACATATACATACAGTATAAGCAGAGTGTTTGATTTATACATATATAACAACATCTTTCATTTCAAAAGATATGATGTTATCGTGATATATTTTGCATACGAAAGTTTCCCTATAATAGTTATAAATCACATATGATTCCATTGATAAAAAAGTGTATAATGAAACTTTATATAACACACGATAATAATCGTGTGTTTTACTTGTATTCCCCTCCCCTAAAAGAATATAAAATCATTTATAAAACATTTAAAAGTGTGGATTATAGGGGTATGAACTCACTTGATAGATTGAAGAAAGCGAGACGAAAACCGAGCAGAACTTCTACTCAAGCAAGCGGATTTCTCGGGAATCTCGGGAGCGTAAAATTTCCTTCCCAACTTGGATATGAAAACCGGGACTTCGGGATATCACTTGCACGGAAAACGAGGCAAAAACGCAAGAAAGATGAGAGGAAATGAGCATTTTCCCCAGAACCCTCGCATCCCTTTTATAGGGGCTGGGAACCGCCTCGGTACGCTAGGCGTACGAGAGTACGCGGGGTGTACTCATGCTTCATGCATGACTGCATCCTCGGTCGAAGCATCGGAGCGACGTGGACGAGCCGGAGCCTAGCATCCGAGTACGCTGGGCGTAACTTGGATTGGTCCGATGACTCCTCCTTTGGATAATACCGGATTTTGAATTAAATTTATATTTTAATTATTTAGTAAACTTCAAAAAATCATATCTTCCTCATACGAACTCCATTTTCGACGTTCTTTATATCCACGCGTAGGTGAGACTACGATCTACAACTTTCGTTTAGACTCCGTCGGCTAATTTTGAATTTATTTTTAATGTTATATTTTTAATAGGCCGGGGCAGGAAAAGTCCGCTAAAATTCCATAACTCATTTATCCGATGTCTATTTTCGCCAGACTTTTTACCGTTGTAATACCATTGATGAGATCTTCGATTGTCGCTTAGGTCATGTTGTTAAAAAGCCATTCGATCTGGATTTCGAGTTTTTAGCTGTCTACTGCTATGTCTGAAACTTCGAAAAATCATAACTTCCTCATATGAGGTCAGATTTGGGCATTCTTTTCATGTACGTTTACGGTTTAATGATATCTAAAACTTTCATTTAGATACCTAAAGCTAAAAATTATTGTATTGAAACTTCGCGTTTTACATCTATCAGTGTTGTCGGTTTTGCCGAGAATTTTCAGTTGGTCATAACTTCTTCGTTATAACTCGGATTCTAGGGTTCTTTATATGTACGAAAACCTTGATACGATTCGTACTACTTTATTTAACCCAAATAAAATTTTAGGAAAGTTAAATTTTGACCTAAATTTGACTTGTGATCCATCATATTGTCTCGAAATATCAGGTTGTCACATCATCCCCCCGTTAGAGGGAATTTCGTCCCGAAATTAGAGTTTAAACAGAATTGATAACCATGCTACGGTTAGAAGTTTTAGTTGATTCTAGTGTTCTTAAGTGAACTTGGTTGCTCGCTTGGCATTCCAGCGAACCTTTCACTTTCGGGATACGACTTTGCTTCTTTCGTTTGACTTCACTAGCATGATAACTCTTCTTGGTCGAACGTATGTTGAATGTTTTTGTGGACTGTGAGAATAGTACATCTTTTACCCTACAAGTAGTGTCTCCAGATCTTCAAAGCAATTACCGCTGCTCCTGACTCAAGATCATGTGTTGTATAGTTAACTTCCTGTGTCTTTAGCTGTCTTGAGGTATAGGCAGTGACCTTTCCTCTTGCATAAGAACACAACCAATTCATACTGATTATGAAGTTAGAACCTTGTGGTTGATTAGATGTCGTGAAGATCTAAAAGAAAGTATGATTACTCATGAATTAAGGAAAAAAGGATAGGTACTTTTGTTCTATCTGTCTCTCTTGTCCCAATCGACAGGAAGGGCATGTGTTTGGCTTCTAAGTTTATTCGCATGGCAGCACGATCACTCGTAGTCTTGGGCAGTCTCCGTCCTGAAGTTCATATTAGAATTCATACATGGTTCAACGATCATAATCTCGTGTATACGAGTCGCATATAATTAAGATTGAAAAGGTAGTCGAATAACTGATTCTTCTTTAAGCTCACATCCCATCGAGGAAAAAGAAGTTAAAGTGGAATCGTCAATTCTAAACCTGTAGAACCTTGATTATATATCACCCCTATGTATAAATTCATCAGCGACAGATCAAGCGTATGGATCTTTGGATTTGAACTTGACGTACTGTACGAGTGGTTCTTCGGGGATTTCTTCGGAAAGGAAAAGAACTATGAGGTACTCCATTCATGAGTACTTGGTGTTCTGATATGACGGCTTCACTGGAAAGGCGATTTCGAAGAAAGAGATGTACGTATGAAGCTGTTTTTATGAGGATCAAATTGAATCAAGTCGTATGATAATGTCGGAATCATAAGGAAACTTAAAGACATCAGATTTGAACATAAGACGTTTACAGACAAAACACAACCGTGCAACCATCAACAGAGTTACAGTACTTTAGACTACTACAAGACTATTGCTGCGAATAAGGTATACTACAAAAGGAAAGTATACGCAGCACGAGCATCCCTATACCGACGGGATCCCGCAAAAGATAAGACTCTGGTTGCACTAGTTTTGGATGGTTTATAAGTCTGTTACAACAAAACGCCTAAATTACATTAACGTGGGTTCGGAGTAGGTTCTCCTGCAACTGTGATCCTGAGAATCCTATCGTCTGCGCCAGAGTTCTTTGTTATAGGGCAATCATTCTTGAGGTGCCCTATCTCCCCGCATTGGTGGCATGACTGGCTAGTACTAGCCTTGGTGGCGGGAGTGAGGTGTTTAGCCAGTGTTATGTGGACACGAGTGCCTTCCTCATTACACCACCTTGGAAATTGCTTCCTAAAGCGTTCTGCAGGAGTTGCCACTTGTTGTTGTGGCATGGCAAGTCTTTGGGATCACTTACGCTCCTTTAGGGCTTGACGATATCGTCTCTTCCTTTCGGCCTTACGGCTTCGCAAGTCTATGACTGTTGCCATTTGTTGGTTTCCCGGTTTGGTACTACCATCGGAACCCTCGACTCCTTTGTCGGTCTTGCTTGTGTTACCTGAGTTGATGTGTGTAAGGAAAGTTGTCACAACAGCTGCTACTGCTGCTTGTAATGTAGCGGCATCAATATGGAGGATAGGGGTTTCGTTGCTCGGCTGATTGTTTCCGGATGACGACATGATTCTGTAACACGAAAGATAAGGATTTTGTGAGCGATTCTGGTTGACTCTAGAAGTACTTCGATTGTTCAAGTAAAGAGTAAGACTATGTTCTCGAAAGTTTGACCTACATCCCTATGATGCAGTCCTAGTACGGATTGGAAGTAAGTTTGCGGAGGTTTGACCTACATCCCTATGATGTAGTCCTAGTCCGCTAAAATTCCATAACTCCTTTATCCGATGTCTGTTTTCGCCATACTTTTTACCGTTGTAATACCATTGATGAGATCTTCGATTCTCGTTTAGGTCATGTTGGTAAAAAGCCATTCGATCTGGATTTCGAGTTTTAAGCTGTTTATTGCTATGTCTGAAACTTCGAAAAATCATAACTTCCTCATATGAAGTCAGATTTGGGCATTCTTTTCATGTACGTTTACGGTTTAATGATATCTAAAACTTTCATTTAGATACCTAAAGCTAAAAATTATTGTATTGAAACTTCGCATTTTACGTCTATCAGTGTTGTCGGTTTTGCCAAGAATCTTCGGTTGGTCATAACTTCTTCGTTATAACTCGGATTCTAGGGTTCTTTATATGTACGAAAACCTTGATACGATTCCTACTACTTTATTTAACCCAAATAAGATTTTAGGAAAGTTAGATTTTGACCTAAATTTGACTTGTGATCCATCATATTGTCTCGAAATATCGGGTTGTCACATACAAAAAGTAATAGTATTAACTATTCTAAATCTTCTGTCACACCCCCGAACCAAACGTCAGAAATGTCTGGGGGCTTGGGTGACTTCATTTTTGTAGTATCGTCACAGTGTATATAATTGAAACCAAACATCATCATCATCACACATGTAATATTACAACTGTTATTGTTTACATCAAGTATTGTATTTTAATATTACATGCCAAAATATCCAAATATAATACTAACAATACACAACAAAATATCCAGGTATTCTTGCTGACCAACCTGCTCAACGATTCCCTGAGAATACAAATTAATTTGAAAAGGTCAACATATATAATGTTTGTGAGTTCATAAGCATGTTTGAGTAAAATTTTTTGTATTGCTTTGTAAACACCAAAAAGTCCGATATTTTATGAATAACGGTTTGCAATGTTTGTGTCAGATCTTGTATTAATGCACGTGTGTTAATGTTTGTGAGTGTATGAAGTGAATAATTCCAGACAACCCGATGTTGTCTGTTTATAAAAAGACGTTGTGATTTCATTACCCTAAAACTGAATACAAATGAGTGTGTGTTCCCGTATTATCGACAAATGTTCTATTCTGTAAATTTCATAATGGTGTTAATTCCTCTAAGTGATTCGTTATAACCATACTTAATATTGACATTTTCGCCTGTCATGATGTTTTTGGGAGGCCGACGGGTTTATGGTAAGGTTTGTAACCCTAGATTGGCCTAGTCTAACTGTAGCGAACAGCTTAGGTGTAGGGTATCACCCCCGTATAGATCTATACACAAACTCTCGCTCTCCCTCCAGGAGACTCTGGTTATAACTACAAGCTACGATTGTACACTCAATATGTGTTAACCGAAATGTCTCACAAGATCCTTAACCAAATTTACGCGAATATGAAGTTGCACAGAGTATATTATTTTTGTATAAGTATTTAGTTTTCATAGCCCAACGTGTATGTTTGTGAATGTGTGAAGTCAACAAGCATGTAAATGGACCACGAAGGCCCAATAAACATGTAATGTATATTCCAGGCCCAAATAAACATGTAAAAAAACAACTAAGGCCCACTAAACTTGTAATTTAAAATCCAGGCCCAATAAGCATGCAGGGTGTATTCCAGGCTCAATAAACATGTATAGGGAAAACTAAGGCCCATTAAACATATAAATTATATTCCAGGCCCAATAAGCATGTAAATGACGTAATTGATCCGATTGTTGTTACGTTGGTTGTTAAGTTTAGTTGTTTACCAAAATGAAATTAAAAGGCGCACTTTTAGTAAAAAGACAATTTTTGTTCCTCAAAATCGAAAATTTTACAATTTAGGCTCATTTTTGGTAAAAACGACACTTCAGGTCCTTTAAGGCCAAAAGTTTGTATTTGAGGCTAGTCTTAAGTAAAAATAACATTTTTAACTCACTTTTGTCAAAAATATCATTTTTGGCTTAAGTTTATGAAAATGTACATTCTGGCCCCATTTATAAATAAATTTATCTTTTTGGCCTAAGTTTTAATAAATTTACATTTCATCCCTTTTTATCGAAAATTTACATTTTTGGCACAAATTTGTTTAAAATGACACTTAAGCCCACAAAAGTACAAAAATTTACAATTTTGGCCCAAAAGGCGAGAAAGCCCAAATGAGTCCCATTTGTGATAATTTACACTTTTAGACCCTTGAAAACCGCAAATACCATAAAGATTCAGGTTTAGCAAAAATAAATCTTTTTTGGTCCCTTAAAGCCGTGAGGTATATATATAATAACCTCACTTATTTTTTGTCATTTTTGGCCCTCTCATGCAATTTTCTTAGTTTTAAACAACTTTGAAGTGTTTAAAACCTTTTCTTAAAATTATATGTTGTAATAAGTGTTACGTTATATAGATATCATCATAAGTTAGTATATTTTCAAGTTTATGAAGTTTATAACACATAATCACACTTATATCATGAAAAACACACAAAACCATGCATATACACATAGATCTACACAAAACAGCTTGTAATATCCCTAAAACATAGTAAAAACTGAAAATAGGGGGTATGAACTCACAATGGGTTGATGATTTCGTTTGTGACGAAGAAAATGGAGAGATATCGACCCTTAGCAAGCTTTCTTGAGTAGATCTCAAACCTAAGATGGATCTGAGGGCATAGATCACAAAATGACGTGTTAAGGAGTGAAGATTATCATAAAATGAAGCTAATCATCAAACTTAAAGAGTAGCTTACCAAAGAGTGCTGATCTTTGAAGAAGAGTTCTTGATCTTTCTCAAGATACACACAAAATTTAAGAGGTGGGAATGTGAGAGCTTTTCTTGAGAGTTATGAGTGAACTTTAGAAGTGAGAGTGTGAGATTTGGATGGGATAAATGTAACCAAGAATAAGAAGAAGAGGGGGAGAAGAGAGAAGTTGAGACAAGATGGTTAAATAGGAACATGAGATTAGCATAGATATTTGATGTATAATTGCTTGGTTAACCTCTAGACATTAGTGAGGTGGCACTCCCTAATTATCTCATTGTTTTTCCTTTTTTTATTAGTATAGCCGAGAATGAGGGGGAAGGAAAAGAGAAGGGATATGGTTTGTGCCTTGTTTGCTTATTTTCGAAATTATGAGACCCAAATTGAAAGTTTTCGGCCCATTGGGCCCACATGAGGATTTACGGACCAAAAGTTATGAGGAAAAGGAGTTTATGGCCCATTAAGGCCCATGATAACAAAGTGAGACATTTTACGCCCAATAAGGCCCATGCGAAGTCTTATGGCCTAAAATGCTATTATTTAATGAATATGGGTCTATTTGAGGCCAAAATAGGGTTCCTTAACCCAAAATAACCAAATTGAGAGTTTACTGGCCCATTAGGCCCAACAAGAGGACCTTGGTCCATTCTGAGTTTTAACCAGGATATTAGGGTTTCAAACCCATAATTGAGTATATGAGATGCATTGTTAGGTTTTGAACTTCACTCATGAGTTTTGATTCAAATGGTTGATTTTGAATGAGCATGTACATGACATCAACTTACATTACAAGTAATACAAGAGTTGATTACATGAATACAAAATTTCCTAGCCAAAAATGCTAGTTGTGACATCTTCCAACAGTACATATCTATACTGGATGCTTATTACCTGTAATAGTTAAACACTGAGAGAGATAAGCGGTGACACTTAGTGAGTTCTATAACAGTTACAATATAACGTTATGCCCATATATATATATATATATATATATATATATATCAATATGACAGAAGCAAAGAGGGACAAAGAACAACAAAGGCATAAGTGTATCATATGACAGGCTTTCTATATCAGCCAATGATTTGATTCAAAGATTTATGATCAATGAGACACAATTTGGTGGATTCAGAGAAGTGGTTATGAATGAAGCACACAAGACTCGATACTCCGTACATCCAAGTTCAGATAAGATGTATCTGGATCTCAAACAACTCTATTGGTGGCCAAACATGAAATCAGAGATTGCTACCTATGTTGGCAAGTGCTTAACTTATGCCAAGATCAAGGTAGAATATCAAAAACCCTCAGGCCTACTCTAGCAGCCCGAAATTCCTGAGTGGAAATGAAAGCATCAAGGTAGAATATCAAAAACCCTCATGCCTACTCTATTGGTGGCCAAACATGAAAGCAGGGATAGCTACCTATGTTGGCAAGTGCTTAACTTATGCCAAGATCAAGGTAGAATATCAAAAACCCTCAGGCCTACTCTAGCAGCCCGAAATACCTGAGTGGAAATGGGAGCAAATTACCATGGATTTCATAACCAAACTACCCAAGTCACAAGTTGATCATGATACCATTTGGGTGATCGTCGATAGGTTAACCAAGTCTGCCGACTTCTTGCCAATCAAGGAGACCGATAAGATGGAGAAACTGACAAGAACTTACAACCGCGAGATCGTGCGACTTCATGGGGTGCCGATATCTATTATCTTGGACACATATAGCAGATTCACATCACGATTCTGGAAATCACTACAAAATTCCTTGGGAAATAGGCTAGATATGATTATGGCCTACCACCCACAAACTGACGGACAGAGTAAGAGAATTATACAAACCCGAGAAGGCATGTTGCGGGCTTGTGTAATAGACTTTGGTAAAGAATGGGACATCCACTTACCATTAGTTGAGTTCTCATATAATAACTGTTATCACACTAGCATCAAGACTAGTCCATTTGAAGCCCTTTAGAGCCGCAAGTGCAGATCACCTTTGTGCTGGGCGGAAGTCGGTGACATGTAGTTGGCGAGAGGTCTAGTCCTTGATAGCACTCTCACTGGCTCGGAAATTATTAGAGGGATGACTAAAAAGACCGTTGAAATTCGTGAACGATTGATAGCCTCACGAGACAGGCAAAAGAGTTACGCCGACAAGAGACGAAAACCCTTGGAATTTCAGGTTGGGGACCATGTCCTACAAAGTTTCTCACCCTGGAAGGGCATGATATGCTTCGGGAAGCATAGAAAACTGAACCCAAGGAATATTAGACCCTTTAAATTTATTGCGAGGATTGGTCCAGTAGCTTATAGACTCCAACTACCACTCGAACGGGACTAATGATAAGTGTGTATAGATATTACCCAAGCCGTGTTTTATAACTAAAGTCTCCATCCGGAGAACATGATAAGTGTGTATATATCTATACGGGATTGATGATCCTGCACCTTGGCTGTTAGCTACAGCCGGACTGGCAGGTTAAGGGTGACAAGTGTCATAACATTTCGACGCCTGAAGAACGTCGCTGCAGGAAAATTCATCTAAGTACGGTTATGAAAACTCACATGATAGACAATTATTATGGTATTATGTTTTACGAGAAAAGTAATATTACAATTATTTTTACGTAAAAATACAAGCTTCCTATAGTTTTGTTCACTAATAAAACTATACATTATCAGTTTAAGTATGACATATTTACTTACAAGTTACAGTCTTGGAACATTAAGAATGCTTTTCAACTTTGGGAAAATATAGGATTTTCTTGTATCAATACATCCATTTTATACAACTACAAATCATAACTCTTTTATAGAAAATATTGGATTTTCTGGAAAACAAACGTGAACTTTCGAATGCATACATTTATTCAAATAACTACTTATGAACTCACCAACTTAATTGTTGACACTTTTTCTTTGAAATAACTTGTATTCTCAAGGAACCGCTAAACCAGGTTAGCAACTACTTATGATGATTAATGCTCTGGCGTTAGTAACATCTTTTGGAACATCATATTGTAATTAAGTTTTGAAACATGTAATACTACAATCATGTAAACATTTCAATTATATATATGATGGTGGTGTGTACTTTCTTTACTATTCAATTGTTATGATATTTTACATGACATCCTCCGCCCCCGAATGTTTCCGCCGTTCAGGTTTGGGGGTTCTGACAGATTGGTATCAGAGCATTGTTTATAGTGAACTAAGTATATCAAAACTATTTTTGATATACAACTATAAAACAACTGGGCAAAAACACTCTGATTAAGAGATATACTTTTAAAATATAGTTTTATCAAAAGAATACATACATACATACATTACATCACAGTAACAGTATCATAAGGAAAACAATATAGAAGTATTATAGATGAGTTGTGCACTACAGGTACGCCTTGGAACATATGATTAGATCTGGGAGTGATATAGCCTGATCAACTATATCTTTCCGAGAAGTGATCAGCATGTGCTTAGGAATGGTTGTGGTATTGCAGCAAGTCTAAAAACTTACCAACACTACTACAATGAAAACTTTAGAACATAACATAAAGTTAAAATACTATAGGAGTATTTTGTGATACTATAATATCTTATTTGAGAACTAAAAGGTCTTTATTAGTAGGTTAATAGTTGCTGAGAGGATACACTAAGGTTATCTGTGACTAGGGTGTCATAAAATTAGAATCTGTGATCTTTGCTTTACCTCTTGTTCCTTGTTTGGTTGTGGACTTAGAGTTAGGGCCACTTATTTGAAGGTCTATTTTATCTTGGTTTCATATGACAGGTATGGACTACACAAGTATTGAAGTAACTAGTAAGGATCATCCTATAATTATCTTAAGTAGTACGTCTATTATATGTTTCTTACATCCCTTTTCTCGCTTAGATAACATGACTGGATTCCATCTCCCTGGAGACCCGTACTTTCCCGATCAAGGAGTCTAAAGATGGATCGAAGCTGAAACCGAGAACAAGAACCCGGTGGTCCCAGTAGAAGAAGACCCCGAGGAGAGTTCTGAGGATGAGAATGAGGAGGAAGTCCAAGAAGACTCAGACTCAGAACCGGAGGTCTATAATCCACCCCAAGTTGCTCAAAATCCTAACCCTCGTCCGGCTTTTCAAGGCCCAACACCACTGTGGGCGGTGAACTTGGGCAAGTGGAGCCATGAACAGTGACAACCAGCTCCCTACAACGGATACCGAAGCTTCTACAACCTGAATGAGGGAGGCTCAGCAGATAGAGTCCTTCCTATTATGGTTGGCGTGCTGCTCGCAATACTGAGCAAGGAAGAGCGAACTTTAACCAAGTCATGGAGATTCGTGCTAACTCCGGAGTCAACACAGTCTGTCTTCCTCATCTAAACGATGACCAGGAATATGAAAGGTCTCGTACTGACGCCCTATAGATGGAGCTGAATACCTGTCGATCTGAAGTTAGGGATCTTCATCAGAACCAGGTGGCACTGCAGGGACGTGCATGGGAAAAAGAGCAGCAAATGGCTGAATCCAGGGCTGAATCAAGTACCAACCAGAACAACTCCTCTCGTGAGTAGAGTCTACTCTACTCTGTCTTTTGGATATAATTTACGTCTTTGTATAGACTCAAGTATCAACTTCCTACTTATGTTAAGACCTTGAACTTTCAGTTTGTTAGGTCTTAGTGTTGTCAAAACTTTCTCATTACTTGTTTGATGTAAGACCTACTCCAAGGTCATTTTTACCGCACTTGTTACATCTTTAATGCCAACGATATTGACAGACATCTAAACTCATGGGAAATCTTTATCCAAATGATTTCATCCTTCTATCGTTAGATCTCTATTTCAATCGTACTCTCATTTGTTTTGTTAGACTATGGTAATTTAGTCCGTAGACCACTCTCATTATTCTTACTATCATCTTCATCTTTGTAAACTTTTAGTTGAGCATTCCTTGCGATAAATCCAACTCAATCACCCCGATAAATCCAACTCAATCACCACTTCCTCCACAATACGATCCTGCAACTCTCCAAGTTGCAGTGGATGCAGCTATTATGGCAGCCTTAGCTCAATTCAGCACTAGTGGAACTAACGGGAGTGGAACCGTTGTACCTTCTACTCAGGGTGATGGTCCGGTGCGCTCTAGAGAGCGTTCATATAAGGACTTCACCAATTGCAAACCTAGAGCCTTCAATGGCAGCGGTGGGATCATTACTCTCTCTCAATGGTTCGAAAAGACTAAGTCGATCTTCGAGATCTGCTCCTGTCCGGAAGGAAGCAAAGTAAAATTTGTTGCCTGCACCTTCTTGGACAGAGCCCTAACACGGTGGAATAGCCATATCAACTCACTTACCTTGATAGTGGCTAATGCAATGGGCTGGGAAGTTCTAAAGGAGCTTATGATTGAGGAGTACTACTGAGGGGCGAGGTTCAGAAACTTGAACAAAACATTGGAGCCTAACCATGAAAGACTCTGACATAGTTGCCTACATCGCTAGGTTCAATGATCTGGTGGCTTTATGTCCAGGAATGGTCCCTACATAGGGAAAGAATGTCGTTCGTCTTAATCTAACGTCTAAAGAAACCCTAGTTATCTACGGTGACAAACCCAACACAAACCTTCTTCTCATCTTGAGTATACAAGCCCAAAAGTAGTTACAAAAGGAATGCCATGCATTCCTTGCTCATGTGGTTGATATGAGCCAAGAGACGAAAGACATCAAAACATCATTGAAGTATGTGACTTTCCTGACATCTTTCCAGAAGAACTACCTGGATTACCAGATGAGATGCAGGAGCTATCCGGTCAACTTAACGAACTGCTCAACAAGGGCTTTATTAGATCAAGCTTCTCACCCTGGGGAGCACCAGTCCTATTCATGAAGAAGAAGGACGGATCGTTCCGTATGTGCATCGACTTCAGAGAACTGAACAAACTTAACGTCAAGAATCATTACCCGTTACCTCACATAGATGAATTGTTCGACCAACTGCAAGGGGAGAATTACTTTTCAAAGATTGATCTAAGATTCAAGTATCACCAGTTATGAGTGGTAGAGGAGGATTTTCCCAAGACAGCCTTCCAAACTCGTTACGGACACTACGAGTTTGTAGTGATGCCATTCGGATTGACCAATGTGCCCGCAGTATTCATGGATTTAATGAATAGGGTGTGCCATCCTTACTTGGATCGGTTCATCATTATGTTCATCGATGACATACTTATCTACTCTCGAAGTAAGGAGGAGCATAGTCAACATGTACGTCAAGTCTTAGAAACGTTACAATCAGAGAAGCTCTACGCAAAGTTCTCTAAGTGTGAATTTTGGATTCTAAGAGTCGAATTCTTGGGTCACGTTTTTAGTGAAGAGGGGATTCAAGTGGACCCTTCGAAAATAAAGGCCATTAAGAACTGGCCAGCACCGAAGACGCCTACAACAATTCGTTAATTTCTAGGCCTCGCTGACTACTATCGTAGGTTCATTCAGAACTTCTCCAGCATCGCCAAACCGCTTACCACCCTGACTCAAATGTGTGTAGCTTTCAGCTGGGGAGAAAAGCAAGATGCTTCGTTTCAAACTCTAAAGAAGCCCTATGCAGCGCCCCCATTTTGTCTCTTCCAGAGGGGGACAGAAGACTTCGTAGTATATTGCGATGCATCCAAGCAAGGACTGGGATGTTTGCTAATGCAGTGAGGAAAGGTTATTGCTTATGCCTCGCGACAACAAAAAGCACATGAAGTCAACTACACTACTCATGATCTAGAGCTTGGAGTAGTAGTATTCGCTTTGAAAATTTGGAGGCACTACCTATACGGTACAAAGTGCACCATCTTCACAGACCACAAGAGCCTTCAACACATATTTGATCAGAAGTAGCTAAATATGAGGCAACGACGTTGGGTTGAGCTACTCAATGACTACAAATGTGAAATTCGTTATCCTCCTAGAAAAGCCAATGTAGTGGCGGATGCCCTAAGTCGAAAAGAGTACTCTGGTCGAAGAGTGAAAGTGCTAACCATGACAATCCATTCACACCTGTCAACATAAATCAAGGAAGCCCAATTAGAAGCCTTGAAACAGAAAACATGACAGGTGAAGCACTTAGAGGAGTAGACAAGAATATTGAAATCAAAAGTGACGGAGTTCGTTATCTCATGAATCGAATCTGGACACCAAAATTTGGAGGATTCAGAGAATTGGTTATGAATGAAGCACACAAGAGTCGATACTCCGTACATCCATGTTCAGATAAGATGTATCTGGATCTCAAACAACTCTATTGGTTGCCAAACATGAAAGCATAGATGCTAACTACTTTGGCAAGTGCTTAACTTGTGCCATGATCAAGGTAGAACATCAAAAACCCTCAGGCCTACTCCAGCAGCCAGAAATACCTGAGTGGAAGTGGGAGCAGATTACCATGGATTTCATGACCAAACTACCCAAGTCGCAAGGTGGTCATAATACCATTTGGGTGATCATTGACAAGTTAACCAAGTCTGCCCACTTCTTGCCAATCAAGGAGACCGATAAGATGGAGAAACTACTAAGAACTTACATATGGGAGATCGTGCGACTTCATGGGGTGCTGATATCTATTATCTCAGATAGAGATAGCAGATTCACATCACGATTCTGGAAATCACTACAGAAGTCCTTGGGAACTAGGCTAGATATGAGTACGGCCTATCACCCACAAACTGACGGACAAATTGAGATAATTATACAAACCCTAGAAGACATGTTGCGGGCTTGTGTAATAGACTTTGGTAAAGCATGGGACATCCACTTACCATTAGTTGACTTCCCGTATAATAACAGTTATCACACTAGTATCAAGACTGCTCCATTTGAAGCCCTTTAAGGCCGCAAGTGCAGATCACCTATGTGATGGGCGGAAGTGGGTGACACGCAGTTAGCGAGAGGTCTAGTCCCTGATAGCACTCTCACTGGCCTAGAAATCATTAGAGAGACGACTGAAAAGATCGTTCAAATTTGTGAACGACTGAAAGCCTCACGAGACGGGCAAAAGAGTTATGCTGACAAGAGACAAAAACCCTTGGAATTTCAGGTTGGGGACCGTGTCCTACTAAGGTCTCACCCTGGAAGGACATGATACGCTTTGGGAAGCATAGAAAACTAAACCCAAGGTACATTAGACCCTTCGAAGTTACTATGAGGATTGGTCTAGTAGCTTATAGACTCCAACTACCACTCGAACTGAACAACGTACATCCTGTGTTTCATGTGTCTAATCTGAAGAAGTGTCTATCTAATGAAACTCTCATAATTCCGCTCGAGGAGATCAAATTGAATGAAAATCTTAACTTTGTGGAGGAACCCGTCGAAATAATGGATAGGGAAATCAAATGAACAAAGCAAAGTCGCATACCAATAGTGAAGCATCGCTAGAATGCTAAGCGGGGACCTGAATTCACTTGGCAGCAAGAAGATTGGATGCAAAAAAAGTACCCACATCTCTTCCCTAGTCCATAAACTCTCACCTTGTAAATAATTTCAGGACGAAAATCCCTCTAACAGGGGGATGATGTAACAATCCGATATTTCAAGTCAATGTAATGACTTAAAGTCAAATACTATAACCTATTTTTGAGTTAATAAAATAGTGTCAAAAATGAAATGTTCAAAAATCTCAATTTGGATGTACCAAGTGGTAGATATCGTAACATGGTTTCCGAAAATATACAGAACACTAAAATCCGAGTTATAATGAAGAAGTTATGACCAATCGAAGATTCGCAACAAAACCTGTAAAACCCTGTTAAGCATAAAACATGAAATTTCAATGAAATACTTTTTAGCCTTAGGTATCTAAATGAAAGTCATAGATATCATTAAACCATAAACGTACATAAAAAGAACGTCCAAATCTGACTTCGTATGAGGAAGTTATAATTTTTTTTAAGTTTCGGATATAACAGTAGACAACTAAAAACTCGAAATAGAGATCGAACGACTTTTAGCCGACACAACCGAAACGAGAATCAAAGATCTCGACAATAGTAGTGCAATGGTAAAAAGATAGAGAAAACGGACGTCGGATGAAGAAGTTATGGATTTCTAACGGACTTTTCCAGTCCCGGCCTATTAAAAATATAATATTAAAAATAAAGTCAAAATTAGCTGATGGAGTTTAAACGAAAATTGTAGAGCATAATCTCACCTACGCGTGGATATAAATAACGTCAAAATCGAAACTCGTATGCGAGATATATGAATTTCTGAAGTTCGGGACACGAAACCCCACACTGTCAGAAAACTCACGACGTCGAGTCTATGGAAGGGATAAGATAAAAACTCATGACGTGAGCCACTTCATGCTCACGATGTGAACTCAAAAAATCCACCCTATAAATAGAAACCGAAGGTCTCGAGTTTAGACTGCTCAATTCTACTCTCCTTGCTACTTTTACTCAGTGTTAAGCATCTCGAGACTACCCCGACGCCTCGGTTACGTGTCTAAGCTCTGACAGAAGTTCTAAGCCCCGATATTTCCGAGAAATCGACTTCTTTCCGGTCGAAGTGCTGCCCGAGCAAAGTATCGTTTTCTTCAAACCCTCACTCTTGCCAAGTGAGTTCATACCCCTATCACTACACTTTCAAATGCTTTTAAATGCATTTAAACACTTTTAGAGAGGGGGGATACAAGTAAGCACACGGTTAAACTCGTGTGAAAACATCAATCTTTTGCTATACTTTTCATACTGTTGTTATAAATATCATACAAAAATGTTGGCATGCAAAACATCTTACGACACTACTTTACCCTCTCGGGGTGAAATGTGTTTATAAATAATAACATGCTTTATTTATACGCTTGCATAACATATCATGACAAGCGCAACCATTTCAACTATAAAATTACGTATAGATAAGAAAATACAGATCATTATCATACCTTTATCAACAATGTAAAAAGGGTAATCATTTCAGACATAAACATATACATTTCAAAAATACGTGACTTAATTGAGAATATGTCAGTCATTCGTCTTCATCGTACCTACCAAGGTATACAAGAAAGCCCTGTTTTATAACTAGAGTCTCCGTTCGGAGAACATGATAAGTGTGTATAGATCTATACGGGACTGATGATCCCGCACCCTGGCTGTTCGCTACAGCCGGACAGGCAGGTTAAGGGTGACAAGTGTCAAAACATTTTGACGCCTGAAGAATGTCACTGCAGGCAAACTAATCTTAGTACGGTTATGAAAACTCACAGTATAGACAATAATTATGGAATTATGTTTTATGGGAAAAGTAATATTACAACTATTTTTACGTAAAAATACAAGCTTCCTATAGTTTTGTTCACCAATAAAACTATACATTATCAATTTAAGTATGACATGTTTACTTACAAGTTACAGTCTTGGAACATTAAGACTGGTTTTCAACTTTGGAAAAATATAGGATTTTCCTAGTTCAATACATCCATTTTATACAACTACAAATCATAACTCTTTTTATAGAAAATATTGGATTTTCTGGAAAACAAACGTGAACTTTCGAATGACATACATTTATTCAAATAACTACTTATGAACTCACCAACTTAATTGTTGACACTTTTTCTTTTAAATAACTTGTATCCTCAGGGAACCGCTAAACCCGATTAGCAACTACTTATGGGGATTGACGCTCGGGCGTTATTAACATCTTTTGGAACATCATATTGTAATTAAGTTTTGAAACATGTAATACTACAATCATGTAAACTTTTCAATTATATATATGATGGTGGTGTGTACTTTCTTTACTATTCAATTGTTATGATACTGTACATGGCATCCTCCGCCCCCAATGTTTCCGCCGTTCAAGTTTGGGGGTGTGACACAATGGCACAAAGCCATTACCAAAGTGATACGAGACATGGTCTACATGAACAAAGGTATTAAAACTATTACTTGAATAACACAAGAAATCACATTGCACATATAACACATAACATACATGTTAGGCTTATTGTATTGCGTCATGGGTTCGGTCCTTAGCCCAGTTTTGATTGCCGGTTTGGCCTGTCCAACCATGTGTTATTTTACTCTAGGGTTTTAGTATTTAAGGTGCATGCATGCATCCTTTATTGGTAACACTTTCATTATTTTTCTTATCAAGTTTTGTAAACCCTAGCTCGCCTCTATAGTGGAAGTTCTTCATCGAGCTCTGCTGAGGCGTGACTATATTTGCATCATAAGTTTAAATTGATTCCATACTGTGCTCAATATCATATTGTCTTTGAATTGTTTGTTCTTCATCTTTATGTTGGGTTATGAGCATTCTAACACTCATATGGTGTACATGCAACCCTATAAACCTTGGATCTATGTTTTCTCTATTATACATGCAAATAAGAACTTTCCAAGGCTTTAATCCTAACTAGTATTTTATGAAGCTCTTATACTACAAAGTACTAGTAAGATGACATACCTTTTGATGTAGCTTGATGTCTTCAAGCTTTAAGAGCTTAGCCCCAATACTGTGGAAGCCTCAAGTGGAATCACAAATCAACAAAACACCTTGGAAGACATTAGAGAATATGGATACTTGGTTCTCTCTAGTGAAACCGGCTAGCCCTCTTAGTGTACCCACACTAGTGCCAATTTCACCAACCAAGGACATCTTTATATAGTATGGAGACTAGGGTTAAACCCATGACCTTTCATGTCATATGATCCATGGGTTAAGCACTCCATGGACTATCCATGAAAGCTTAGCCCATGTAATGCTCGTGTTTCAAGGCTAGGCATTAATATTGGCATAATGGTCTAGGTTAACCTTTGTAACTCATTTAGAAGAAATGAAAAGGAATTATGTGAATTTTATGTGAATTATGTGTTTTATGCTTAATTATTAGGGTTTAATTAATTAAGAATAAAAATAAGCGTCAAAATTAAAGTGCGAGATAAGCCCGATATCTTTACATAAAGTTGTAGTGGTTGAAACAAGGATTTCAGGGATATAAAGAATACCAAAATCCGAATTATAACGAAGAAGTTATGACGTGTCGAAGTTTCGTGACAAAACCGGCACGGTGTTGAATGTCGTAAAAAGTGAGTTTTCAATAAACTACTTTTTAGCCTTATTGATCTAAACGAAAGTCATAGTATTTGTTAAACCGAGAATTTCGATAAACAGAACGCCCAAATCTGACTTCGTATGAGAAAGTTATGATTTTTCGAAGTTTTAGCTTAGCATTAGAGAGCTAAAAACTCGAATTTTAGATCGAGCAATTTTTAGCCGACACAACCTAAACGAGAATTAAGGGTCTCGTCATTAGGAGCACAACGGTAAAAAGTTTGACGAAAACGGACGTCGGATGAAGAAGTTATAAATTTTTAACGGATTTCCTGTCCCGGTCTGTTAAAAATAATAATATAAAATTTAAAGTCAAAAGTTAGCCGACGAAGTCTAAAAGAAAGTTGTAGTGCGTAATTTTAGCTACGCGTGCATATAAAGAACGTCAAAAACGGAGCTCGTATGCGAAAGTTATGGATTTTAAAAGTTTTAGCGCGAAAATCGAGAAAATTCGCATAGTCACGAGTTGCCACGTCACCCTCGCTGAAGAAGTGCCACGTGTCCTGCTGAGTCACCGAAGCTGCTGGGTCATGCGAAGCCACGTGTCGGATTCTGATTTGACTGAAGGGAGCTCCAATCCGAGGCTAGCATATGGACCGAACCTCGCAGCCTAGCTCCGAGCCTCGCATGTGTGATACAACTCCCCGGTCCAATCAGCGAGTGCCACCGAGACCTTCGCACATGCTGACCACCTGCGCATCAGCCACACGCCTCGGTCCAATCACAGACTGCCAGCGAGCCCTTACATGCGCAGACCATGTGCGAGCCATGTGTGAGCCACCCCTGCAAAGCCTCTCAGCCGTCGGATCAGAAGCTTCTCAGCCGTTGGATCAGGACTTCGGACCCTATGAATAGAAGGGAGCGAGACTTCCCGGGTAACTTTGAAAAATTGTCAATCTTAACCCCTAAACCCATATTTCTTTCATCTTAACATCCCGCGAAGCCCCGGTATCGATTGTAAAGCCCGGAATACGCCAAGAAGTGTCCGAGAAGCCTGAAAAATTTATTTTTTGGGTTTCGAAGCCCGACTTTTACAAAGCCCGGTTTCTCAATAAAACTCCCGGTTTTATTAGAAACGATCGTTTTAGGAAACGAATTGCTGCCCGATTATCACCAAATCATGTGAGTGAATAGTCACTTTCATTTTACACATAGATATGAAGTATTTGCCTTATAATACGTGCTATGTGTAAATATATTAATTGTTTATTTGAGGTGACTGTTGAGTTGAAGTTTTATACAAGTTTTAAACTATATAAGTATTTTTATCTACAAATATGTTGGGTAGAACATGGGTAGATAGTGATGTGTGATAATATAAAATTGAGGAGAGGCCTCGATGTGTTTTGAGATCCAGTCATCTAGCGGAGTTTGGATGACGACCACAGACTTTCTAGACAGTCCAGTGGGAAACATTAGCAGGTCCGCAACCTATAGGTGTTAATGAACTGAGAATGTTCATTCGTTGTACTCCATCGCCCTCATGGTTGCCTTTAGGACATGTATGGCTGGGGAAACCCCTTAGCAGTAGTGTCCATCCCGATGATATTCTTTAGGCTAGGTCCCTTGTGATAAGTGTTTAGGGACATAAAGTAAGGATAACGGGAACGGGTAATCAAGGTTATTGTTGATTGATGAACTTAGTAAGTTTATTATTATTGTGGGTTGAAAACCCTATATGCTCACCAGGCTCCCAAGCCTGACCCACTCAGCTTTTTATGTTACAGGAAGTGGACCCCGAGCATAGTCAGAGGACGACGAAAGGTTTTTGGATTATAGGCCAGTAGTTGTAAATAACCGTTGAAAGGCTTATAATGTCTTGTTTATGCTTTTGATCTGTATCGGAACATGACATCCCGAGG
Source organism: Lactuca serriola (assembly GCF_051521515.1). Taxonomy (NCBI): domain Eukaryota; kingdom Viridiplantae; phylum Streptophyta; class Magnoliopsida; order Asterales; family Asteraceae; genus Lactuca; species Lactuca serriola. Next base: position 129,133,256 of record NC_136416.1, on the reverse strand, counting down.
TTTTGATATATATGGAAAATATATATCTTCTTAATGAAGGATTTTGATAAACTTTTATCATATGTTGTTTGGGGACCAATTTCGCAACATCTTTTAAAAAGATATCTCTGATTTTATTTTAAAAAGCATAAATTAAATCGCTCTTTTCTGACCGAGAAATTAGGGGATGTCACAGTTGGTATCAGAGCATTAGTTTAAGCGAACTGAGAAATTGTAGGATTTCTAGAGTTAAACTTAGAATGCTAAGTGATGATTGTGAGATGAGTGTCTACCATATTTTAGACACGAGCACTAGTTTATTTTAGGAAAGATGCCTAAAATGCCCTGATGTGCTAAATGTTATATGTTTGCCATATATGCCATTATTTGTTCGGATCTATGGTCTGTTGCCGACCGGATCTGGAAACCTTATGTGTGTAGGATTCTAACCGTACGATTACGAGAATAAAACTAACATGTAAACGTTTCGGAGTGATAAGGGAATTAATATGTCTAACATGGATAAAGACCTAAATTCGCCTTATACGGTATATAGATTGTAATGGCAAGAACTCGTAGTGGAGTTGCAAATGCAAACGGAAACAGGGATCAACAGATAGAACCTGTTGTAGGAGCTGCACCTGAGCCAATGACGATGGCTGGGGTACAAGCCATGATCCAGATGATGTTAGATCGCCAGATGGAGGACACAAGGTGATTACTACAACAACATAGGGAAGAGACTACGATGCATGTTGCCCGTATTGAATGAAGGGAAATCAGTAGGAGGGAACTATAGGGGGACTTTTGGTCAAGCCAACCCACCAATAGTTAAACAAGACAACCAGGATGGAGGAATTGATGGACGAGGGTGCAAATACAAAGATTTCATGGCATCTAAGCCGCCGTGTCTATTTGGGAGTCCGACACCGGTGGAAGTCATGAATTGGATCTCCGAAATGGAGACGATGTTTGAAAGTTGCGAGTGCAGCAACAAACAAAAGACCGCACTTGCAATTCCTCTATTAAAGTCTGGTGTGTTGAACTGGTGGAAGTTACTAGCTAATTCGATGCCCAAAGGAGAAGCTAGTAAGATGTCTTGGGAAGACTTTGTACTACAACTAAAACTGCAATACTGCTCTGAGCAGGATCTTCTGGAAATTAATAATGAGTTCCAAAATTTAAAGAAGGGAAAGATGAGCGTTACTGAATACGCTGCTAGTTTTACTAAAAAGATGAAGCTTGTTCCTTACCTAGTTCCAACTGAACTCTCTAAGATCAACAAGTTCGCCCTCGGATTACCAGCGGATTTTGGTCTGATGGTCAAGCAAGCAACCAATTTGAAAGCCGCCATCTGGGATGCTAAGAACGTTGAGGTTCAGATCAGAGAGAAGGGTCTGGAGAGGGCGGAAGTCGGTGAAAAGAGAAAATTTGAAGGAACTTCAGGTTCCAGTAAGAGAAGCAAATTTTCTAAGTTTAAGAAGTTTGGAGGAGGAGGAGGTGAAGTGAAATGGTGTGAGAAGTGCAAGAAAAAGCACTCAGGGAAATGTAGTGAGGAGGTGACTTGCTTCAAATGTGAAAAGACTGGGTATTATGCCAACATGTGTCCGTCCGACAAGAGGGTATGTTTTGAGAGCCATGAAGAAGGGCATGTTTTTAAAAGACCGTCCGAAGAGGAAGGATGCTGCAAAGCCCAATCTACCATCAAAGCCGAAGGCGAGAGCCTTTCAGATGACACTTGAGGCTGCAAAAGAAGAAGATCAAGTTATAAAGTAGTAATGTGAATAGTAACAAGTGGTTAGGTCTATTAGAGGCATAGTATAGGGTAAACTTAAACCTTTGTGTAATCGTTTCAAGGAAATAATATAAACACTGGTTTTTTCATAAGATGAATTGAATGACTATGTGAAATTATTGTATGGCGATTTGGAGAACTATGAGACAATACTTGGGACGAGTATGAGTAGGTGCGAATGGTAGTAGAGGCCTATACTACCAGAAGCACAGGACTCGTACTTGGATCAGGGAAAGTCACAAGGTTACCAAGGAGCTATTATGTGATTCCGTCTTGTTCTAGTCTGTTGTTACCATCGTTTCGGTAATGACTAAGAAGATGATTGTTATTCCGACCTTAGAGGTCATATTGAATTGAGTCCGACTAAGATAAGTATGTTACATGGTTCAGAAAACCAAGTTCGATGTAACATTTGACTTAAGCCAGAAGATTGAGGTGAAAGATGATTAAAGCGATCCACAGAAGTATCGCACTCATTGTTAAAGAAGTTGATATTTAGGAATGATACATGGTGAACTGTGATTGTATCACATTAGAACATGAAGGAAGGTGTAGTTTGTTCCGAAAATTGTACCAATTAGATCTGTGTCTAAGTAGTGCGGTATACAATGAGAGATCATTAGAACATGACCCACCGGTCTGTGACAATACACGAAGGAAAGTACTTATTCCAAGAAAAAGAAGGAGCCCTCAATAAGGATTTATTTTGTAACTCGAAGGTTACGATTGAAAGTCCTATGGAGATCTGAAGCTTTTTTGGATTAGCTAGATATTATCACTGAATTATCCAAGGCTTTTCTTCGATCGCGACTCCATTGACAGCTTTGACCAACAAAGGAGCTGTCTATACTTGGAATGAGAAGCATAGGAAGCTTTGAGAAGTTAAAGAAGAAGTTGTGTGAAGCATCGATTCTTTCGTTACCTGAAGGAGTTGATGACTTCACAGTTTATAGTGATGCCTCTGGAGTTGGGTTAGGATGTGTTCTGACCCAAAGGGATAAGGTGATAACGTATGCATCGAGGCAATTAAAAGAGCATGAAAAGAACTACCCCACTCATGATTTGGAGTTGGCAGCGGTAGTATTCACCCTAAAGATATGGAGGCATTATCTATGGCACAAAGTGTAAACTTTTCACTGATCATATGAGTCTCCAATATCTCTTTAATCAGAAGGAATTGAACATGAGGCAACGACGCTGGCTAGAGTTACTCAAAGACTACGACTGTGAGATACTTTACCACCCTGGTAAAGCAAATGTTGTTCTTGATGCTCTCAGTCGGAAGGTAAAACTTGAAAAGAAAAGGCCAAGAGCATTGAGAATTGAAGTTGTCTCGACAATTGTGGAAAGTATAAAGAAAGCTCAAGAGGAAGCTTTGGCGAAAAATGACCGAAAGGAAGAACGTTTGGGCAAAACGTTAGTGTTTGGTACAAACAACCAAGGGTTGAAGGTATTCCAAGATAGGATTTGGGTACCTAAGACGGGCGGAGTAAGAGGTCTTTTGATGGAAGAAGCTCACAAGACCACGTACTCAATTCATCCTGGCAGTACAAAAATGTATAGGGATCTAAAACCCTATTATTGGTGGCCGAAGATGAAGCTCGATGTTGCTATGTATGTGGCCGAGTGTGTAACTTGTGCTAGGGTTAAGGCACAACATCAGAAACAGTATGGGAGTTTAGAACCTTTACCCGTACCCATGGGTAAATGGGAAGACATCACCATGGATTGTGTGACTAAACTGCCCAGAACAAGGAACGGTCACGACATGATTTGGGTGGTCGTTAATCACTTCACTAAGAGTGCGCATTTCATAGCAGCCAAAGAGAAATGGTCTATGGATAAACTTGCGAATTATTATGTGAAGGAAATTGTGAGGCTTCATGGTGTTCCGTTAACGATTGTGTCCGATCGTGATAGCCGTTTTACCTCGAGGTTTTGGAGGAGTCTACAAGAGGAATTGGGTAACAAGTTGTGTTTGAATACAACTTACCATCTGCAAACCAATGGTCAGAGCGAATGAACGATTCAAACGTTGGAGGATATGCTGAGAGCATATACCCTAGAATTTCAAGGTAACTGGGATGAACACTTACCTTTAGAAGAATTCTCCTATAATAATAGTTTCCACTCAAGCATTAGGATGGCACCTTATCACGCCTTGTATGGGGAAAAGTGTCGAACGCCATCATGTTGGCTGGAAGCTGGAGAAAAGCAGTTTATGGGACCTGAAATAGTCCATGAGACTGCTGAAAAATTGAAAGTGATAAGGGAAAGGATGTTAGCTACTCAAGATCGACAAAAGAGTTATGCTGACAAGAAAAGACAACCGATATCCTTTGATGTTGGAGATTCGGTTTTACTTAAAGTCTCGCCGTCGAAGGGACTTATAAGATTTGGGAAAACGAGGAAAGTTGAGTCCAAGGTTTATTGGACCATTTAAAGTTCTTCAGAGGATCGGGAATCAAGCTTACAAGCTAGAATTACCGGAAGAAATAGAGAGTATTCATAACACCTTTCATGTGTGTTATTTGAGAAAATTCACGGGAGGTGTGCCCGGCATAATTCCCATTTCAGAATTAAGGTTGGATGAAAACAAGAGGTTAATTGGAGAACCTGATGCAATCATTAACCGTAAGACTAAGAAGTTGTAACGTAAGATAGTCGATTTAGTGCATGTACGTTGGAAACATATAAATGGGCCAAATCCCACCTGGGAAACGGAGAGTGGCATAGTGAGTCGCTACCCGTAGTTGTTTGTCGCTATGTGATTACAGGGACGGAATCATCCTAAGGGGGGGAGAGTTGTAACGCTTGTGTTTCTAGGCTAGGCATTAATATTGGCATAATGGTCTAGGTTAACCTTTGTAACTCATTTAGGAGAAATGAAAAGGAATTATGTGAATTTTATGTGAATTATGTGTTTTATGCTTAATTATTAGGGTTTAATTAATTAAGAATAAAAATAAGCGTCAAAATTAAAGTGTGAGATAAGCCCGATGTCTTTACATAAAGTTGCAGTGCCACGTCACCCTGTCGAAGTTATGACCTGTCGAAGTTTCGTGACAAAACCGGCACGGTGCTAAATGTTGTAAAAAGTGAGTTTTCAATAAACTACTTTTTAGCCTTAGTGATCTAAACGAAAGTCGTAGTATTCGTTAAACCGAGAATTTCAATAAAAAGAACGCCCAAATCTGACTTCGTATGAGGAAGTTATGATTTTTCGAAGTTTCAGCTTAACAGTAGACAGCTAAAAACTTGAATTTTAGATCGAGCAATTTTTAGCCGACACAACCTAAACAAGAATTGAATTTCTCGTCATTAGGAGCACAACGGTAAAAAGTCTGACAAAAACGGACATCGGATGAAGAAGTTATGAATTTTTAACGGATTTCCTGTCCTGGTCTGTTAAAAATAATAATATAAAATTTAAAGTCAAAATGTAGAGCATAATTTTAGCTACGCGTGCATATAAAAACGTCAAAAACGGAGTTCGTATGCGAAAGTTATGGATTTTAGAAGTTTTGGCGCGAAAATCGAGAAAATTCGCATAGTCACGAGTTGCCACGTCACCCTTGCTGAAAAAGTGCCACGTGTCCTGCTGAGTCACCAAAGCTACTGAGTCATGCAAAGCCACATGTCGGATTCTGATTTGACCGAAGGGAGGTCCAATCCAAGGCTAGCATATGGACCGAACCTCGCACCCTAGCTCCGAGCCTCGCATGTGTGATACGACTCCCCGGTCCAATCAGCGAGTGCCACCGAGACCTTCGCACATGCTGACCACCTGCACATCGGACACATGCCTCGGTCCAATCACAGACTGCCAGCAAGCCCTCGCATGCGCAGACCATATGCGAGCCACCCCCTGCGAAGCCTCTCAGCCGTCGGATCAGAAGCTTCTCAGCCGTTGGATCAGGACTTCGGACCCTATAAATAGAAGGGTGCGAGACCTCCCGGGTAAGTTTGAAAATTTGTCAATTTTAACCCCTAAACCCATATTTCTTTCATCTTAACATCCCGCGAAGCCCCGGTATCGATTGTAAAGCCCGGCATCGGCCACGAAGTGGCCGAGAAGCCCGAAAAATATATTTTTTCGGTTTCGAAGCCCGACTTTTACAAAGCCCGGTTTCTCAATAAAACTCCCGGTTTTATTAGAAACGATCGTTTTAGGAAACGAATTGTTGCCCGATTATCACCAAATCATGTGAGTGTAAAGTCACTTTCATTTTACACATAGATATGAAGTATTTACCTTATAATACGTGCTATGTGTAAATATATTAATTGTTTATTTGAGGTGACTGTTGAGTTGAAGTTTTATATAAGTTTTAAACTGTATAAGTATTTTTATCTACAAATATGTTGGGTAGAACATGGGTAGATAGTGATGTGTGATAATATAAAATTGAGGAGAGGCCTCAATGTGTTTTGAGATCCAGTCATCTAGCGGAGTTTGGATGACGACCACAGACTTTCTAGATAGTCCAGTGGGAAGCATTAGCAGGTCCGCAACCTGTAGGTGTTATTGAACTGAGAGTGTTCATTCGTTGTACTCCATCGCCCTCATGGTTGCCTTTAGGACATGTATGGCTGGGGAAACCCCTTAGCAGTAGTGTCCATCCCGATGATATTCTTTAGGCTAGGTCCATTGTGATAAGTGTTTAGGGACATAAAGTAAGGATAACGGGAATGGGTAATCAGGGTTATTGTTGATTGATGAACTTAGTACGTTTATTATTATTATGGGTTGAAAACCCTATATGCTCACCAGGCTCCCAAGCCTGACCCACTCAGCTTTTTTATGTTACAGGAAGTGGACCTCGAGCATAGTCGGAGGACAACGAAAGATTTTTCGATTATAGGCTAGTAGTTGTAAATAACTGTTGAAAGACTTATAATGTCTTGTTTATGCTTTTGATCTGTATCGGAACATGACATCCCGAGCTTTTGATATATATGGAAAATATATACCTTATTAATGAAGGATTTTGATAAACTTTTATCATATGTTGTTTGGGGACCAATTCCGCAACATCTTTTAAAAAGATTTCTCTGATTTTATTTTAAAAAACATAAATTAAATCGGTCTTTTCTGGCCGAGAAATTAGGGGATATCACAGCCCAACCTAAATGAACTTGGCCCATTCCATATATATAAGAGTCCATATTAAATTAGTTCATTTTGATCACTTTATTAATTCTAAATTAAGTCTTGATCAATAGTAATTAAATAATATGATTTAATATTAATATATTAGAGCTTATAATATATTAATATAATCATAAATATACTATTCTCAAAGGATTATCCATATAAATTGTGCCGGTGAAGTGCAACCCAAATGGACCATGTCGGGTCGGGTCAAGTACATACCAAATATAGTTATGGACTTAGACATTAATCCAACAGTCTCCCACTTGGATAAATCTAAAACTATTATTGAGTATGACTTCAAAACCTAATTGGCAATCGTAGCTCTTAAAGCCGCTGTTGAACTCTGACCTTGCGATCAACTTGTCCATTAGATAAGGGATCATATATTCCTCCATTCTAGATATCATATGGACTGAGATATGGATTATAATCATTCTCTCTGTCCATTTGTTGTTTCCTGATTTCCGATTCATGACGACTGACTGATTGAACAAATCAAATCAGTCCTGGCTTAGCCAAGCACTCACATGTGTCATCATTAAATCATCGAGGGGCCCACAGATATCGCTTTTATCCCGAAGGTAAAAGGAATGGATAAACTTCGACTCATATGGCTTGTTCTACTACTTGTTGAATCATACACAAAGGCACGTTTTATAACACCGAGTTACCGAATGTGTTTTCGTGCAATCAATGTATAACCAACTCATAGTAACAACTCATATCTCTAAGTTTGAAGAATATAAGATATTATCATCTCACGATCACTCGTGATAAAATCCATGAAGTGATTCAAATGAGCGCGGGTTGAATCCAATACTCAGAACTTATGAGCACTCATGAGTGTTGTAGCACAACTTTGTCCACCAACTTGGACCTCTACAAGCCAACCCATGACAGTCTTGATTCATATCTACTTCCAACATATGACCGACTGTGGATGGTTTGAATAACTTAGTCATTCAGAAAGAATAACCTAGTTATTATGGAAGTCAAAACATGCAAAGTGAAACACAAGAATAAATGAATCAAATATGGTATAAAACCGTATGAATATAAATAAACACTTTTATTTATCAGCATACTGATTACTCATTATTCATTGTTTCGGTTTTATCAACACTTGAATTAAAAACACTAGTTGTCCCATGCTCCAAGCATGTACACTATGTTTTTTCTAAACACTAGTCATGCCACACACCATGTATGCATACTATGTTTGTCTATGATCCTTTTCTTTGTGACTTAGATCAACTGAACATGAGTTGCCTCTTTTCAGACTATGTCGATATGGTCCTTCCAATATTAAGTGTATACTTCCAACTGTCCTTGGGCAACCAATCTTTGGTAAACCTTAGATTGTCCTCGACAATTGCTTAATCACTTTAGTCATATCCAATTCTTGACATTTTCCTCCTTAATGCACCAAGGCATTTTGAAAATTCAGAAAGGATAAATATTATAGCACATGTAATCGATCTTGTACCCAAAGTAAATGGGACACGATTCATGATGTTTCACATAATGGCATGGTTCTAGACCAGTCTTTTACAATAATAATTTTTGTTTGCGATATTCTGAAAATTTGACTATGACAAGGGATGCCGTAATCATAATCGAATTTTGAGAACGCAATATATAGAATTTTTCTTAAGTTGAACCAATCCAACATGAAATTCATATATATATATATATATATATATATATATATATATATATATATATATATATATATATTCTTGACTAAAGGTGATTAAAATCTCAATATAAGCTCTTTAGAATGATTATAAACTCAATCTAAGCTTTTCATAATTGAAATGAAGTATAATTTTCTCTCCCTTAATTATAGCAAAACAACTTTTTCAACCCCTGCAACCTTATGAATTGAAACTTTTGTTTTCTATAATTAACATTGCTAACTTGCAATACTTATCATAATTATCATGCTCCCACTAACATGATGATTATTAGCATAACACTTATGCTCCCACTAGCTTTGACACGTATCGAGTAATCAACTGGACTTCTAGAAATCAATACTTTATTGACTTTCTTACCAAAGTTTAGATTTCTGATATTAGATTGCCTTGATAAGACTTTATCAATATCATACACCTCTCTTAGATAGCTCACATATGTGTCTAAACAATTATGAAGAGGGATTCCGTAATCATAGTGTTTAGACCTTTTGTCATTCCCTCAATTGCTATCTACTCAAAATCTAGTTAGTGAAAGAGTTTCCTTACCAGCATTTTCATGAATCGAAGAGAAACCTTATGACACTTAGATTTTATGGTGTAAGTGTTCCTATCCATGTGAATTTGTCAAAACCATAATCACAAAACTAGGTTAGTGACAGATCCTAACTCATATGGATTGAACTTGTGCAATCTTAACTTCTTGCCACCTAATAGCTCAAGGGCCTGCCGTTGCTTCCAAGTATCTATGCAAATAATTGAGAACATGTAGAACTCAAATATATAGCCAACTCAACTGGAATGGGCACAGAAATGTCAACACGATAGGTTATAAACCTTTAGTTGTGTGCTAGTGACGAAATATAGTTTTTTTTTTATTCTTGATTACTTCTTGTAACCCTTTCAGGATCCTTTAGACTCCCACTGTCTCCTTGAACTATAAGACTTTCTTGCCAAATATTCAAGAGATAGTGTGGATTCTAATCAAGATAGACACTTAACACAATTAGCCTTAGTTGGTCTTTGTTTTATCCAAAACATCACAACATACCAATTTCAAATGTACAAGAGTAGACAACTTTTACTCTTACATTTGAGTTGTGTTAAGAAACCTTCCTTTAAGATATGTCACTCAAGTTACAATCTTGGAGTATGACTCTAAGAATTGTTTTTGGAACGAGGTATGAATCATCTTCTTGATTTGACCACTTCAACAATTCATAGCTCCTCTTTTTAGCTATCAGAATGCACTTAGAGGATGAATTATGATAAGGTCTCAAAATCATTAAGATGATCTTAAAACATGATACTAAAGTACTTTCCCATCTTTTTAGATTTGAGAAACTTTTATCCTGCTACCTAATTTGATTCTTCTTATTCGTTCTGTCATACATTGAAAATTTTCCAATGTTTCAGAATTATACTTAAGCTTGTAAGTATAATCATATTTACTAAACCTTAGTAAATCATGACGAATAGTCTTATCCATCTTTTGTGGTGGACTTTGACAAGTGCACAAGAAAGTGTACTTGATCCCTTAGTCCTTCTCTTGAGTAACATATATAGTGAACAAGGAACTAGCTTAATTTTCCAAAATAAAACTTCTCATACATCATACTATACATCTTGTATGATTCCAAGTTTCGGTCCAATTGAAACTTTGGTGATGAAGATCTTTCCTTATTTGGTAAATTTAGACATGACCACAAATGAAAGAATCAATTTCATATTTCCATGCTTGCTATTAATGGAATCATATAAGCAACAATTTTTTTTTCCCAAATGCCATTGTAAGGATATTTTAAAATAAATAAAATTAAAACTTTTCTTTTATTTTAAAACTTTGCGGAAAAACTAATCCTTACAATGCAAATGTATATGAAAACTTGTTGTCATCTATTCCTAAGTAATCTATCATAACTCTTATGCACCTGCTCAAAATTCTGATCACCGAACCATGTGATTGAAATCCATCTTCGCGATCAGAATCATCATTTACTTCCTTTAAGTTTCTTTACTTTTCTTTGATTCTTAAAACGCCAACATGTGACCCAGCCACATCATGTAATAAGAATCTCCAAGTAGGAACTTAATAAAGTTAGACAATGGACTTTACCTAAAATAAAGTCAAATTTATTGACTTTACCATCCTTAGGTAAGTTTGTCAGCTTCGTAACCAAAGACCCTTCCTTTGGCAATAGAAACATATGGACCCTTAGGTAATAGTACATGGGACTATCTCAGACTGAGCCTTTCTCTTTACCATTTGGTCAACTAAGTTGACTATGGCCAATCCCTTTCCATTGGGAAGAGAATGCATTTATGGATTTCCTATGTCACTATTGTCCCTGTCCATAAAGTTTTGGGAAGTTGATCTCCTAATCAAATTTGCTTTACTAGTACACTAAATCATTTCTGATTTACAGCACCAAGCAAATAGATAAGATCATTAAGGGTCTTATCATAGTCTATTTCATAGGAGTCCCAAAGGAACTCACTATGCGACTTAGAAAGTGATTGAACCCCTAACTTTCTCAAGACTTTGATAGCCAACTCTCCCGGCTTGTCAGTATGTGACTTCATATCCAAGATGTGATCACACCTAGACCTTGCCTTGCAAATAGGGCTTGAGTGACCTTGAACTTGTGGGTTAGGGAGAATAATTGGAGGAGGTGGATGAAGTGAAGTTCCAAGATATTTGGGAAGATCATAGATGTCTGAACTAGACATCTTTTGGGAGATATTCAAGATAGTTGATTTAAAGTCCTTAATATAACACCCAATATGCAATATTAAGGCTAGGACCCAACAAACTATTTTATAACTTGGAAGAGGGATGCTGTAATCCAAGTTATAGAATATTTGAAGGTAGGTGAATGACGATTCACCAATTTCCACCATGAAAAACGAAATAATTTATTAGGTTTTAATTGGATTTGAAACTCCTAGATCTTTGAGATTCATTGAACTTTCAATGGCATGTTTCAATCTTAAGTGTGCCCTTCAGGTTTTGTGACTGGGATGCCGAGGATCACAAAACAAGGTGTGAAGTAACTATGCAAATTACTTGGCACCCTTAAGTGTTTACCCCTCAATCGATGTGCCGGTTAAGAAAACACGCTCCATCGATACTATGATAAACATTAAGTTACCCTTTGCCTACCTTGTTAAATACGAGTTAGTGTGCCAGTTAACCACACACGCTCCGCTAACCGACTTAAACAAAGTGCAAAGTGTAATTTCTAGGATTAGCACCTTATTCACATTTTCCTAAGTAACTAAGATTGGGTATTTACAAAAGGTTTAGTTACTTAGTATTTATCATTAATACTTTTAATGAAGGGAGAATTATAGTCCTTGTCCTACCCGTTCGGCTAACGACCCTCCACCGGTCAAGGAAGCGGTGGGTGAGAGTGGACACCCATTAAACTACCATTTTGTAGGCAGTAACCTTATACCCCCTTATAGACCGGCTTCGTGAATGAGGCCTACTAACGGTAAGAGTGACTTGCTCTTATATATATATATATATATATATATATATATATATATATTAACTTATAATATTATAAAGTATAAGGGTTGAATTTTAACTTTTAAAATTCTATGGGCTAACTTGGAATTAAAGTATTCATAAGAGGAAACTTTTCAAGTTCCAAAACTTGAGGGCAAGTTTTGAAACTATTCAAAACTAATTAATTCCATAACTTATGTGTTTAAAGTAGTTTTAATTAAAAAACTCTTCAAGTTCCATAACTTGAGGACAAGTTATGGAAGACTTTAAACTAATAAAATAATTAACTTTTCTTTATTTTATAACATATGGATTTAATTAAGGTTACACATTTTACTACTTAATGAAGTGACTCTTGAACTTCCATAACTTGAGGACAAGTTATTGAGTCATAAAACCATTCAATGAGACAAGACTCTTCATTTTTGTAACCATTGCCAACTTTTATGAGTTTTATGAAACTTAAATGTGACTTTTCATATAACTTGAGGACAATTTATACAAACACATTTTAGAATCAACTTTTAGATTCAAATGGATTGAAAACAACTTTCAATTAACTTTTCTATTAATCTAAGCAACTCATATGAACAAAGATAATGCACATCTAACTTTTCATGTAATTAGCATAACATTTAAACTAATACAAAACATGAATCTACTGACAATTATCTTTGAAATTGGATTAGTATGAACATTACTACAACAAAAACAATTTTATAAGTCCAAAAACATCTGAGGGTAATGTTCCTAGTCCAATTCCAGCCAAAACAGTCGAATTTATGTTGTCTGGGGGTCCAACTCGTCGAGTGCACGAACCAACTCGGCGAGTTGGATGCATTTTGCCTTGGACTCGTCGAGTCCCTGAAGGGACTCGACGAGTCTGCTGGGCAGACAACATCAAAACTCGATTTTTCAGCTACTTTTGCAAGTATAACAAGAAAACTAGTCTAGGTTATGATACCACTGTTGGGTTATGAGCATTCTAACACTCCTATGGTGTACATGTAACCCTATAAACCTTGGATCTATGTTTTCTCTATTGTACATGCAAATAAGAAATTTCTAAAGCTTTAATCCTAACTAGTATATTATGAAGCTCTTATACTACAAAGTACTAGTAAGATGACATACCTTTTGATGTAGCTTGATGTCTTCAAGCTTTAAGAGCTTAGCCCCAATAGTGTGGAAGCCTCAAGTGGAATCACAAATCACCAAAACACCTTGGAAGACTTTAGAGAATATGGATACTTGGTTCTCTCTAGTGAAGTCGGCTAGCCCTCTTAGTGTACCCACACTAGTGCCAATTTCACCAACCAAGGACATCTTTATATAGTATGGAGACTGGGGTTAAACCCATGACCTTTCATGTCATATGATCCATGGGTTAAACACTCCATGGACTATCCATGAAAGCTTAGCCCAACCTAAATGAACTTGGCCCATTCCATATATATAAGAGTCCATATTTAATTAGTTCATTTTGATCACTTAATTAATTCTAAATTAAGTCTTGATCAATACTAATTAAATAATATGATTTCATATTAACATATTACAACTTATAATCTATTAATATAATCATAAATATACTATTCTCAAAAGATTATCCATATAAATTGTGCCGGTGAAGTGCAACCCAAATGGACCATGCTGGGTCGGGTCAAGTACATACCAAATATAGTTATGGAATTAGACATTAATCCAACACTTTATACCTATGAAAGATCTAAACGATCTGAGATTTATTGTCAGCAATTGGTATCAGAGCAGGAGACTGTGTAATTCATACACATCTCTTCTGTTGAAGAATTTATTAGGGTTTTTCCGCATTGATTGATATTAATTGAGCCGTCATTCCATATTGGCGTATCTCATTAATTGTCGATCTTACTCTAACGATAAATTACAAGTCTGATCTTAAACAGGTTATCGATCAAACTTCATCACAATGTCCATGGATGATTCGCAAACTAATCCAATCAACTTCTCCAACAGTATCAGATCAACGACAAGGATTCCAATCTTATACACTCATGATTATGAGGTTTGGACGCACGACTTCGAAGATTATGTGATCGGCTCAGAAGATAATGGGTACCTGATCTGGGAAGCTATCACAGAAGTCCTGTTTGCTCATTCAAGCACCTCAAAGATTGTCAAAACTCAAAAGGAATATAATCAGCTTGTGAATGATGTGAAAGACATTCCTCAAGACGAGAAAGAGAAGTTTCAATGCAACATCAAAGCCTTAAGAATGATTAGGTGTGCTTTGCAGTAAGATATGTTTCGTTTGGTGAGTTCTTGCGCTACAGCTAAAGAGATATAGGATAGGTTGAAAGAATTGTATTCCACTGATGAAGATCTGGAACATTCGATACAGACTTTGCTGCTTTCTGAATTTGGTGATTCCAAACAGAAGCTAGAAGAGAGACTTATTCAGGCTTTGGATCGGTTTAATCATCTTTTAAGTAAGATGATAAAGCACGGGATCGAAAGGAATGTTATTGAACAGAAGGTTACCTTCATGAATGGTCTAAGACCTGAATGGATGGCAGTCGTGTCCACAGTAAAGGCACACAAACAGTTTAAATCATATTCTTTAGTGAAACTGGTGGGAATTCTGAAGTCCCATGAAAGTGCACTGTCAAAGGAAACGAACGTGGTTTCCAGTTTGGGTTCATTAGCCCTTGTTTCAAAAGGGAAAAGTGTTGTCGAAGAAGAAGAAGAATTGGATCTTGCTGACTATGATCTAATCGGTGAAAAGTATGCCCTGATGGTTTCCAACCCTAGAAAGTTCATCAAATGAAAATTCCCAGCCAACAAGAACCGAAACTGGCAGGGAAGATACAGTTCTGAAAAGATGAAGGAGGAACCGAAGATAGGTTCGAAGTCAGAAGAATCCATGAAAGAGATGAAGATTGGTGGTGACTCAAGATTTGATTGCCATTATCATGGAGGCAACAATCACTTTGCCAAGGATTGTATGCTGAAGAAAAAGGCAGAAAAGATAGATGAGGATGATGAGGAAGCGAGACTCCTGAGATGATTGGAGGAGATCAAAAAAAGAAAATCAGCAACTAACAATAAAACCATGGATTCTTTGATTGTACAGGATACAGGTAACGGTGATGAATTCGGTGGAGTGGAAGTGTGGTCCACAGATTCAGAGGACGAAGAAGTAAGAAACCCCACTCATGGCAAGGCGATGCTGGTGAAAGAAGAATATGCTGTAGGAAGATGTTTGATGGTGAAAGAAGGAGTATCTCAGATGAGAGGATATACTATTGATGGTGGGCTGGAAGATGAGAAGGAGCGAGAGGACAAGTGTTTTGCTACAAAGCCCGTCACTACACAGATCAACGAATGTGATGAGTTGATCAAGAAGGTACAAGATATTCTTGCTTCTCTAAAAATACCTGTTACTAACTATGAAAAGGAACTGAATAGCTTAAAATCTAAAATTTCTAGTATAAGTAGTAGTCTTACCCAAACCCGTGTCACAAACTCTAACCTGATTGATCAAATTACCAGGATATCGTCGAAGAGTGAGGAAAAGAGGATGTGGATTGAGTAGAAGGAGAAAGAGTTACTTAGGTCTATGGATGAATTAATCTATTTGCAACGAGACAATCTTAAGCTTTTGAAACAGCGAAATGTTTTTTGTTCAATTGCTAAAAGACTTTATTTTAATATCACTCAATTGCATCTCGATTGTGAAATAGGTAAGAAGATACATCACATGATTTTACCCTTCCTTGATTTAAAGTAGGATGAAGTCGATGCTGAAGCTTACAACTGTGAAAATGTTGTATCTTCTGTTGAAGTCTCTCCTACATAAAAAATTGGTCTTGACAAAATAGAGTCCTACATAAAGTCCAAAGACCATAAGGACATGCTCAAAAATCTATTAGATGAAAATGATAGATTGAAGTTAAGAACCGAAACTGTACAGAAATTTGACTCATTGAATGCCAAACAAAGTTCAGAAAATAAAATTGATGTTGAAAATGCATATGAACTTAATGAGGATGATGATCTGAGTGAAATCTCTGTAGAGGATGTGGTGGACTGTTCTGAATTTGTGAAAGCGAACCTGAAACTCACAAAAATCTCATTTCTGAAAATTCTGTTAAGTTCGCTCGCTCGTCGACAGACAAGACCAAAGTTATCAAGGCAAGGGTTGTTGTGTATCAAAAGGTTCAAACCACTCCCAATCAGGTCTACACAGTTCAAGGAGTCACTCCTCAACAAATAGCAGAACTGAGAGCTATGGTAGAAGAAGATAATGCAGCTGGATGTGAAGAGTTCTTCTGGTCAGCACCAATAGATAACGCTGACGAAACAAAAGGCCTATCTTAGAAAACCTCATGGAGAGTGAAGGGTAGGTACGTGCCGGAACCACTTAATGAGCCTGCAAGATATGATGTGCCAAGCACAGGTGGCTCCAAAACATCTTTGGGCGAACCAGTGCTAACTTCCAGTGACACATATTCGTCAAAGAGCGAAAGCCATGCTCTAGTTCCAAAGAAAAGGGCCAACATTCATAAAAATCCAAAACAGGTGGCAGAATGAAAACACCAACGAAATCTGAGATACAAGAAGAATCTCTCAGAAAGAAAATAGTTTTGGAGATCTCAAAACCCTCATTATGTCAGGTATGAAAGGACGCATAAGTCTCGAGGAGAATCAAGAAGCGACCGACTGGAGGGTTTTAGTCATTGGAATGAAAGGAACCGAAAGGATAGTTTCGGTCACAGCAAGTAAGAAACCTAAAGGAACGCTTTGGTCCACAACAGGTAAGGAACCGAAAGGATAGTTTCGGTCCAGAGCAAGTAAGCAACCGAAAGGAGAGCTTCGATCCTCAGAGCGTCAGCAACCGAAAGAATGGTTTTGGTCCTCAACACAATAGCAACTGAAAGAATAGGTTCAGTCCTAAGTTCATTCAGAAAACAGAAGGGAGGAGTGTTCCCGTTCTCAACCAAGGAAGAGTAATAATCAACGGTCCAATATCTCTTTTAAAACTTATTCTTCTCATTCTCATTCTAATTCGTATCCTTCAAAAGATTTAAAGGGAAAAGGAAAGCTCTTTCCAGAAGACAACAGATGCCCGAAAGAGATCCAAAAGAAAGCAGACATCAAAATCTCAAACCCTACATCTAATGAATCAAAGCCAAACAAAATTAAAGTTTTCACAATAAAAAGAAAAGATGGAACTGTTGGATTAGTGTCTAAGGCTGTAACTATATTTGGTAAGTACTTGACCCGGTTATGCATGGTCCTTTTGGGTTGCCTTCACCATAGCAACTTAACATGTTGATTTGTTAAGAGAGAAGATATATTATTGTTAATATATTATGAGAATGATATATTAAAGGAATAATATTGTTATTTAATTAATATAAGTCATATATTAATAAAGAATTAATTTGGTGACTTAAAAAGGTTAATTGAATAAAGGGGCATAAACTGTCAAATGTGTGATAGTTGTGATTTAGGCTATGTATCCTTATAGATAATGGGGTGGACGAAATTTAGGGTATGGGAACCTTAAATTCTCCCAAGCCTAAAATCTATAAGGATCTTGGATTACTTAGGGCCTAAGTTATTCAATTAGGGTTAAAGGTGGAACCCTAGTTGTTGGATAAGGTGTCTAAGTCCATAACTATTTCTGGTATGTACTTGACCCGACCCGACATGGTCCCTTTGGGTTGCATGGAACCATGCAATTGGATAGACTAAATGGGAGAAATAACACTTGTGGTTATTAATATATTATAAGTTCTAATATATTAATAATATTATTTAATTAGTTTGATCAAGAATTAATTTTAGAATTAATTAAGTGATCAAAGGATAACTAATTAAATATATGGGTTGATTATGTAAATCATCCATAACTTTTATAGTGGGCTAAGAGGCTCCATGGATAATCAAGTTGGGTTAAACCCATTGGATGCTCCATGGAGGCTCCATGGGAGTTACAAACCCATGGGTCATGGAAATGAAGAGTCATGATACATTAGGGTTTACATGGTGTAACCCTAGATGTGTCAACACTATATAAAGCTCATGTGTTCTCCCAAAATCGGTACTACTAGTGAAACAAGAGGGCTTGGCCGCTTTTAGTGTGTTATACTTTCTCTCCAAGTTTACTCCATAGCATTTGGTGTTGTGTGAAGCATTTGAGGCATCACACTTTGGGTGCTAGGCTCACAAGGTTTCAAGGAACATTCACAACAACAAGGTATGTAGTTCTATCTATTATTTAATTTAAAATTGTTCCCCATGTATGTTAGATAGGATCATATCCTTGGAAATCAACTTTGCATGATAATTAGACAAACATAGATCCACGGTTATTAGGGTTGCATGTACACTTACGAAGTGTTAGAATGCTCAAAACCCATCAGTGGTATCAGAGCCTAGGCTTGTTTGTTTGTTATTTGTGCTAAAAAGTTGAAAAAAGTCAAAAAACTTGTTGTCTGCCTGATGAACTCGCCGAGTCCATGGGGGGACTCGCCGAGTTCATGTGTATCTTCAATCTACTCGCCGAGTAGGTTCATGCACTCGACGAGTAGGAGCGACAGAGTGCAGATTTTCGACCTTTGCTGCTGTAAATGGACTAAAAACATTACCCTAAACTGTTTTGGTGTTATTAAACTTGTTTTAGATGGTGTAATTTTTGTTCTAGACCATTTACAATGGAAAATATCAAAATTTCATGATTATATGTGTTCATATTGTCTTGAAACTTTGATATGAATATTCATGTTCTTGATCTTATGAATTTAGATGATCATAGGAATTACTTGTAACCTACTTGGTAGTTTAATTTTGATCATAATGTGTTTTAATGGAGTCCATAACTTGTCCTCAAGTTATGGAAATCCAAGAGTCACCCTTGAATTAAAACCATTAAAAGAACACAAGAGTTAGAAAAATGAAGAGTCTTCATTTTTAATACTCTACTTAACTCATAAGTTACAAGAAATGAAAAGTTTTGAAAGTTTACACTTTGCACCTTGCACCTTGTTTAAGTCGTTGGTGGAGCGTATGTGGTTTACCGGCACACTAACTTGGACTTAACAAGGAAGGAAAAGGGTGACTTAAGGTTTTTCATGAGGTCGGAAGGAGGGCGTGTGGTTTACCGGCACTACGATTAAGTGAAAAACATTAAGGGTACCAAGTAATTTGCATGGTTACTTCACACCTAGTTTTGTGATCCTCGGTATCCCAGTCACAAAACATGAAGGGTACACTCGAGATTGAAACATGCCATTGAAAAGTTCAATGAATCTCAAAGAATCTAGGAATTTCTAAAAGCCAAATAAAACCTAATAATTTATATTTCATTTTCATGGTGGAAATCGGTGAATCGTCATTCACCTACCTTTCAAATATGTTATAACTTGGGTTACGGCATCCCTCTTCTAGGTTATAATATATGGTGATTGGATCCTAGCCTTAATTCTACATTTGGGTGTTTTATTAAGGACTATCCCAATATCTAAACTAAACTTATCTTTCTTCTCTTCAGATGTCTTCCAATAATTCTACTCCTAGCTCAAACCCTACTAGCTCCTTCTCTCTCATGAACCTTTGTAGGAGAGTCAGCTACTCCTGAGGAGCTTGCTGAATATGAGGTTTATTAAAGAGATGCTACCAAAGTGGCATGCTTCATGATGGCCACCATGACAGCCGAGCTCCAAAAGTCCTATGAGGACTACTATCCTTTGGAGATGCACAAGGATTTGATGGACCGCTACCATCAGATTGCTCGTCAAGAGCGATATGAAATCATCTCCTCTATGATCACAACCCGAATGAAAGATGGTGAACCCATCACAACCCATGTGCAGAAAATGCAAAGGTATGTGGATCGATTGATGAAGTTGAATGTGAACTTCCCTAAGGAGTTAGCAATAAATATTATTTTGCACTCCTTACCTTCGTTTTATGTTCAATTCCGCATGACATGCCACATGAATAAGGAGGAAGTTACACTGAGCAAACTTCAGGGACTCCTAAAGACCGCAGAATCAGGTCTTAAAGGTAAGTCGGTTGTGACCACTCCTGCTACTACTCCAAACTCAGCACCTGTTCTGGCAATCGGGAAAGGTAGAGGGAAGAAGAGAAAGAACCCTTCGAAGGGTACCAAGGGTAAGACTCTTGATGGCTCCTCTTCTAGCAGAACCAAGAAAGGTTTCGTTACACCTTCTTCTGATCCCAAAGAGGCTGAATGCTTCTACTGCCACGAAAAGGCGCACTGGAAGCGTAACTGTCCAAAAGTACCAGCAAGATTTGAAGGATGGGAAAGTTAAACCCAACCATGCAGGTATTTAAACTATCTCATCTAATAATTCACTATATTCTAACTCTTGGGTCCTTGA
The DNA here is from genome assembly GCF_051521515.1 of Lactuca serriola. Classification (NCBI taxonomy): domain Eukaryota; kingdom Viridiplantae; phylum Streptophyta; class Magnoliopsida; order Asterales; family Asteraceae; genus Lactuca; species Lactuca serriola. The sequence continues at coordinate 129,112,720 of NC_136416.1, read as the reverse complement.
TACCGGTTGCGGTATTCATATTTGTTCTGAAATGCAGGGACTAAGAAGAAGTGAGAATGTGGAGCATGGAAAGATAAACTTGATCAAGGCGAATAGGAAAGTTTCACCTGTCACCAAGATTGGAGTTTATACTTTGTTGCTTAGTAGTGGATTTACTTTAGATTTGAATAAATGTTGTTATTCGCCAGAAATGGCAAGAAATGTTATTTCCTTTCATGCTTTGTATAAACAAGGTTTTACCTTTTCTTTTGATAATGAAACTGGTGGAATAAATGCTTTCTATAATAATATGTTTTATTTTAAAGCATTACCTTGTGATGGTGTGTATGAAGCTGTGTCTGTTGTAGATAAATTAGGGAATAATGTAATGTGTATTGATTCTACTAATAGTAATAACTTGGATAAAGCATCATTATGGCATTGTCGTCTTGGACATATAAGCAAGAAACGCATAGGCCAACTCCAAAAAGATGGATTCTTGGAGTCATTTGACCTAAAGTCAGATGATAGTTGCGAATCATGCTTACTTGGAAAAATGACAAAGTCACCCTTCACTGGTTCATGTGAGAGGGGTGAAGGTTTGTTGGATCTTGTACACACGGATGTGTGTGGACCCTTCAAACATGCCACAAGGGATGCAAATCGTTATTATGTGACTTTCACGGATGATTACAGTAGATATGGATATGTCTACTTAATCAAGCATAAGTTAGAGACTTTTGAAATGTTTAAAGAGTTTAGACAGGAAGTCGAGAATCAATTGGGCAGGAACATTAAGATGCTCTGATCCGATCGTGGTGGTGAGTATCTTAGTACTGAGTTCCTCGATTATCTAAGGGAATGTGGGATTGTCTCACAATTGACACCTCCCAGGACACCACAGTTGAATGGTGTAGCTGAGAGGCGTAATCGAACCTTGTCGGACATGGTTCGTTCCATGATGAGTCGAGCTACGCTACCAATCTCATTTTGGGGGTATGCCTTAGAGACTGCCACCCATATCCTTAATCTGGTCCCTACAAAGAAGGTTGCCAAAACACCTCACGAGATGTGGACTGGAAAACTTCCTAGTCTAGCCCACATCAAGGTTTGGGGTTGCGAGGCTTTCGTGATACGCGAGACTCATGACAAGCTTGAACCTAGAAGCGAGAAGTGTATTTTCATCGGCTACCCACAAAAATCCTTTGGTTACCTCTTCAACAGACCTAGTGCGAATCTGGTCTTTGTAGCAAGGAGGGTTGTCTTTCGAGAGAGAGAGTTCATAAGCCAAGGAGACAGTGGGAGGCTAATTGACCTTGAAGAACTTCAAGAGTCGAGTGGTGAAGGAACCTCAAACCCTAGTAGTCAACTTGAGGATGAACCTCCCGTTGATCCAATTATACCTCCAGTTGTACCTCTGAGGCGTTCCACAAGGGTTAGGAATGTACCTAAGCATTACTATGGTTTCCATATTACTGCGGAAGGTGAGACACTTATTAGTGATGAGACACTAGTAGGTCTGAATGAACCTAACAGCTATGCGGAAGCCATGGCAGGCCCTGAGTCTGCTAAATGGAAAGAGGCAATGGATAGCGAGATACAATCCATGTATGACAATCAGGTCTGGGACTTGGTTGAGAATATACCAGGTCGTAAGACTGTAGGGTGCAAATGGATCTTCAAGAAGAAGACCGACATGGATGGTAATGTACACACTTATAAGGCTCGACTGGTAGCAAAGGGCTTCTCTCAAACTCCTGGAGTGGATTACGATGAGACCTTTTCTCCGGTAGCCAAGATTAAGTCTATTAGGGTATTGCTAGCCATAGCTGCATTTCATGACTATGAAATATGGAAAATGGATGTCAAAACTGCTTTCCTTAATGGAAAGTTGGCTGAGGATGTTTACATGAATCAGCTAGAGGGTTTTGTCAGCATTGAGTACCCTAATAGAGTGTGTAAGCTTGAGAAATCCATCTATGGATTAAAGCAAGCACCACGCAGATGGAATCTTTGCTTTGATGAGAAAGTCAAGGAATTTGGCTTTTCTAGGAGTGAAGATGAATCTTGTGTATATGTTAAAGCTAGTGGGAGTATAGTTAGGTCCTGGCTTGGGAAGTGTTTCTCTATGAAGGACCTAGGAGAAGCTGCCTATATTCTAGGGATAAGGATTTTGAGAAACCGGAGTAAAAGACTAATTGGACGTAGTCAGAGTACATACTTGGACAAGGTGTTGAAAAGATTCAGCATGCAAGATTCCAAGAAAGGAGAGTTACCCATCCAGAGTAACACTAGACTGAGTAAGACTCAGAGCCCGAGTACTGAGGATGAGATAGCAGAAATAAGTCGGATACCTTATGCTTCGGTAATAGGCTCGATCATGTATGCTATGACATGTACTCGTTCTGATGTAGCCTTGCTTTAAGCATGGTTAGCAGGTATCAGGGGTATCCTGGTAAGGCTCACTGGACAGCGGTAAAGAACATTCTCAAGTACCTGCGGAGGACTAAGGACTGGGTCCTTACCCTCGGTGGGAGTGATGACTTGAGAGTTGTAGGGTATACTGATGCTAGCTTCTAGACTGATAGGGATAGTTTCCGCTCTCAGTCGGGCTGGGTCTTTACCTTAAACGGAAGAGCAATCTTTTGGAAAAGTTCCAAGCAGGAGACAGGATTCAACTTGCGAATCAAAGTATATAGCGGCAAGCGAAGCGGCAAAAGAGGCTATGTGGCTAAAGAACTTCATTGGAGACCTTGGAGTTGTACCAGCTATATCAGAGCCTACAGAGATTTTCTGTGATAGTGAAAGTGCATTTGCCTTAGCAAAGGAACCAAGGGATCATGGGAGATCCAGACACATTGAGAGAAAATATCATTTCATCAAACATCGTATTGAAGAAGGACTCCTCATGGCACAGAGGGTATCATCAAATAGAACCCGGCAGATCCTCTCACGAAGGGACTGGGTAGGGTTAAGCATCTCCAGCATGCTAGGAGCATAGGGCTGAAGGCTGATATTAGTTTTAGTAGTTAGATAATTTTGAAATTTGTAAAATGTAATTGACATTTGATGATGAATAAAAGTTGTGTTTATTTATGAGTAAAGTGTTACTATCTTTTGTCAATCGTTTACTATATTTCTTTTTCATGTTTTGACTTCCAAAATAGTTATGTTGTTTTACATATTATTCAAATTATCCACAGTCAGTCGTATGTTGGAAGTAGATATGAAGTAAGACTATCATGAGTTGGTTGTAGAGGTCTAAGATGTGGGACATGGCCTCAACACTCATGAGTGCTCATAAGTTCTGAGTATTGGATTCAACCCACGCTCGCTGGTATCACTTCATGGAATTTTATCTCGAGTGATCACGAGACAGTAATATCATATAAGTCTTCAAACCTAGAGATATGACTTGTTAACTATGAGTTAGTCATGCAATGAACGTGCGAAACCGCATTGGTAACTCGGTGTTATAAAACGTACGTTTGTGTGTAATTTAACAAGTAGTAGAACAAGCATATGAGTCGAAGTTTATCTGTTCCTTCTTGGATTAGAAGCTGATATCTGGGCCCCTCGATGTTTTTGTTTTGACCCATGTACCAGGCCCGGTCAGAACTAAGTTGATGTGTTTAATTAAGTTCTTTGTAAAACAAATCAGAAATCGGGAAACAAACTGCTGGACAATAAGCAAGACTATGTTCCATGTGTTTGTCCAGCTGATATCTAGAACAGAGGATTATATGATCCCTTATCTGAAATGGCATACCATCATCTTCTCAATTCCGAGAAACCTTGAAAAGAGCTACGATTGTCGATCGGTTCCTGAAGTCATACTTGCAGTTATAGTTATTAGACTTTTTCAAGTAGGAGACTGTTGGATAAGGTGTCTAAGTGCATAAGTATTTCTGGTATGTACTTGACCCGACCCGGCATGGTCCATTTGGGTTGCATGGCACCATGCAATTGGATAGACTAAATGAGAGAAATAACACTTGTGGTTATTAATATATTATAAGTTCTAATATATTAATAATATTATTTAATTAGTTTGATCAAGAATTAATTTTAGAATTAATTAAGTGATCAAAAGATAACTAATTAAATATATGGGTTGATTATGTAAATCATCCATAACTTATGTAGTGGGCTAAGAGGCTCCATGGATAATCAAGTTGGGTTAAACCCATTGGATGCTCCATGGAGGCTCCATGGGAGTTACAAACCCATGGGTCATGGAAATGAAGAGTCATGACACATTAGGGTTTACATGGTGTAACCCTAGATGTGTCAACACTATATAAAGCTCATGTGTTCTCCCAAAATCGGTACTACTAGTGAAACAAGAGGGCTTGGCCGATTTTAGTATGTTCTACTTTCTCTCCAAGTTTAGTCCATAGCATTTGGTGTTGTGTGAAGCATTTGAGGCATCACACTTGGGGTGCTAGGCTCACAAGGTTTCAAGGAACATTCACAACAACAAGGTATGTAGTTCTATCTATTATTTAAGTTAAAATTGTTCCCCATGTATGCTAGATAGGATCATAGCCTTGGAAATCAACTTCGCATGATAATTAGACAAACATAGATCCAAGGTTATTTGGGTTGCAAGTACACTTAGGAAGTGTTAGAATGCTCAAAACCCATCACTAGTATCCCATAGTATAAATAGATCCCTAGGGTGAGGGAAATCGGCACTCATGCAAGGCAAGGAACCCTATGGCCGATTTCTCACCCTCTCCCCTCTCTCTCAACATCATCCTCTTGCTAGTTGGTGTTTGTAAGCCATTAGAGGAGTGACAATTGTGACTCTAAGCTCTAAGAAGAAGTATCAAGCAAGTAATCTAAGGTATTGTTCTAGATCCAATTTCATATGATTTGATTCAATTGTTTACATTAGATCTAGTATTATAAGTCTTTGATTCAATGCATGTTCAAATTAGAGAAACCTAGATCCAAGCATTAGGGTTTGCATGTGCCCATAGGAAAGTTCTTATGGCTCAAACCCATTAGTGGTATCAGAGCCTTGATTAATTTCTATTGAATTGATGCATTGGTTAACTGCTTGTTGCTTGAAAATTCAATTTTTGGTCTTCTGCCTGATGAACTCGGCGAGTTCCACTGTGGACTCGGTGAGTCCATAGTAGGAACTCGGCGAGTTCGAGCGTCAGAAAGAGGGAGTTTCGGGATTTCTTGTTGTTTTTCTTGAGGAAACTTGCCTTAACTGTTTTGGGTCATTAAAATCCAATTTTAACCATATATATGAGTATATTCTTGACCAAACAAAAGGTAATTACCAATTAGTTGAAAAATAATTTCCTTATGTGATAATAATTGAATATTTGAATTGAATTGGTTAATTATTTTGCAAGTAATATTCAATAAGATCAAATTGAGATAATTTAATTGTTGATTTATATTATTTGCTTTTTGATCCTTATGTTTTGAAAAGTTTAAAACTTGTCCTCAAGTTTTGAAATTTAAGTTTTGTGATTAAAAGTTTAATTTGAAAAATTTAAATTTCAAACCCTATAATTTTACAGGTTTAAAATTCAACCCTATACTATTATATGATTACAAGCTTAATATATATATATATATATATATATATATATATATATATATATGTGTGTGTGTGTGTGTGTGTGTGTGTGTATGAGTTAAAATATGCTAGGCTTACCGTTAGTAGGTCTCATTCACGAAGCCGGTCTATAAGGTGGGTATAAGGTTGCTGCCTATAAAATGATGCTTAATGGGTGTACACTCACACCCACCGCTTGCTTGACCGGTGGAGGGTCGTTAGCCGAACAGGTAGGATAGGGCAACTCTCTCTCCTCTTTAATAAGTATAATGAATCTATAAAGTAACTAAACTACTTTATAAAATTCCCAATCTTAGTTACTTTAGGAAAAGTGAATTGATGTAATCCCATGAAATTACACTTTGCACCCTTGTTTAGATGTTAGTGGAGCGTGTGTGGTTAACCGGCACACTAATTGGTTCTAAGCAAAGGTTACAAAGGGCGATTCATTGTTTGTCATAGTTCGATGGAGCGTGTGTGGTTTACCGGCACATCGAATAAGTGATTGTAACAATGAAGGCACCATGTAGATTTGCATGGTTATTCATACCCGCTTTGTGATCCTCGGTATCCCAGTCACAGACTAGAGGGGCATATCGAGATTTAAACATGCCATTGAAAAGTTCAATGAATCTCAAAAATCTAGGAATTCTAAATACATTTAAAACTTAAAGCTTATGTTTTTCATGGTGAAGAATTAGTGAATCGTCATTCACTTACCTCCAAATTATTTGCATGTTGGATTACAGTATCCCTTTTCTAATGTGTAAATAATGTTGTTGGGTCCTAACCCTAAATTTCCATTTTGGCTGTTAATTAGGGACTTAACTCTAATCAACTTTGTTTCTTTCTATTTGTAGATGTCTAACGCAAACAACGCTGCTGCTAGCTCATTCATGCTAATGAGCCTTTGTCAAAAAGTGACTTTCGATGGATCGAACTTTAGCGAATGGATAAGATACATTCGCACGATCGCGTGTTACGAGGACAAGGAGTATGTTCTCGATGAGAAGCTCGAGAAGATCAATCCAGAAACTGCCACTCCCGAATAAATGTTTGTGTTTGAGGCACATGAGCATGATCCAACGAAAGTCCATTGCATCATGATAGCCACTATGAACTCCGAATTCCAAAAGTCCTATGAGGACATGTATCCTTATGAGATGCATCCAGACTTGATGAAGTGATATCACCAAAGTGCGAGGCAAGAGCGCTATGAGATCATAAAGAATATGATCACTGCTAAAATGGGAAGTGGAGAATCTCTTACCGTGCACTTGCAATAGATGCAAAGGTATGTCGATCGTCTTCGCAAGTTGAATGTCAACTTTGGGGAAGATTTGGCTATCGACATTGTTCTCCACTCCTTGCCCTCATGCTACAACCAATTTAGGATGACCTACCACATGAAAGAGGAAGAGGTCACCCTAAGCAAACTCCAAAGGCTCGTAAGGACTGCTGAGAGAAATCTTGAGGACAAGTCTGTTGCACCATCTCCCAATCCATCTGCTGCTCCTGTTTTGGCTATTGGGCAGGGAAGGAGCAAGAAGAGGAAGGCTTCTTCAAAGAACCACCTCAAGGGAAAGTCCCAAGATGGTTCCTCTTCTAGTGGGATCAAGGTTGATCCTGCTAAGCCCAACCCTAACCCAAAGGAGGCAGAGTGCCATCATTGCCACAAATTAGGGCATTGGAAGAGAAGCTTCCTGGAGTATCTGCAAGCCATCAAGTATGGAAAGATCAAGCCATCTTTTGCAGGTATATACACAATTAAATCTAATAATTCATCCCATACTATTTCTTGGGTTCTTGATACAGGGTGTGGTTACCATATTTGTTCTGAGTTGCAGGGACTAGGAAGAAGTAGAGATGTGGAGCTCGGAAGAATAAATCTAATCATGGGGAACAGGAGATCGTCGCCTGTTACCAAGAATGGAGTGTATTCTTTAGTGCTTAGTAATGGATTGAATTTAGATTTAAATAATTGTTGCTACTCACCAGATATGGCAAGAAACATCATTTCTTTTCATGGTTTGTTTAAACAAGGATTTAGATATTCGTTTAATAATTAGAATGGTTCTATTTATGCTTATCGAAATGGTGTTTTATACTTTGAAGCAATGCCTTGTAATGGAATTTATGAAATTGTTATGGTTGTAGATAACCTAGGAAATGATGTGCTATGCATGGATTCTTCCAATGGTATGGATAAAGCATCTTTGTGGCATTGTCATCTTAGACATGTGAACAAGAAACGCATAGCCCAACTCCAAAAGGATGGAGTGTTGGAGTCGTTCGACCTTAGGGAAGATGACACGTGTGAATCTTGTTTATTTGGAAAGATGACCAAGTCACCCTTTACTGGCACTTGTGAGAGGGGTGAGGGTTTATTGGATCTCATACATACCGATGTATGTGGGCCCTTTAGATCCACCACAAAGGATGGGAACCGCTTTTACGTGACTTTCACCGATGATTATAGTAGATATGGGTATATCTACTTAATCAAGCACAAGTTAGAAACGTTTGAAAAGTTCATAGAATTCAAAAATGAAGTGGAGAATCAATTGGGCAGGAAAATCAAGATGCTTCGATCTGATCGAGGAGGAGAGTAACTAACTCTTGAATTCCACGACTATCACCAGGAATGCGAAATAGTTTCGCAATTGACGCCACCTAGGACACCGCAGTTGAATGGTGTCGTAGAAAGGCGCAATCGAACCTTGTTAGACATGGTTCGTTCTATGATGAGTCGTGCTTCACTACCTATCTCATTTTGGGGATATGCCTTAGAGACTGCCGCCCATGTCCTTAACCGAGTCCCTACAAAGAAGGTTGCCAAAACACCTCACGAGATGTGGACAGGGAAAGCTCCCTCGTTGGCACATATCAAAGATTGGGGTTGTGAAGTTTTCGTAAGACGAGAAACTCACGAAAAACTCAAACCTCGAAGTGAGCGATGTATTTTCATCGGCTACCCACAGAAATCCTTTGGATATCTCTTCTATAGACCGAGTGACAATGTTGTCTTCGTTGCGAGGAGAAGGGTTTTCCGAGAGAGAGAAATCATAAGACAAGGAGACAGTGGGAGGTAGATCGATCTTGAAGAGATTCAAGAGTCGAGTGATGAAGGAACCTCTAACGTTGACGCTCAACCCGAGGAGGAAACTCCGGTTGAACCAATTGACGAGTCCTTACCTCTTAGACGTTCCGAAAGAGTTAGAGTTCAACCCTAGATCTATGGTTTTCATATTACTACCGAAGGGGATACGTATATTAGTGATGGTACACTAATAAATCTAGATGAACCTAATTGCTATAAGGAAGCCATGGCAGGCTCGGAGTCTACAAAATGGAAAGAGGCGATGGACAGCGAGATTTAGTCCATGTATGACAACCAAGTTTGGAATTTGGTTGACAATGTGCCCGGATGTAAGATGGTTGGGTGCAAATGGATCTTCAAGAAGAAGACCGACGTGGATGGGAATGTGCACACGTATAAAGCACAATTGGTGGCGAAGGGCTTTACTCAAACTCCTGGAGTTGACTATGATGAGACCTTCTCACCAGTTGCTAAGATAAAATCTATTAGGGTGATGCTTGCCATTGCCACATTTCATGATTATGAGATATGGCGAATGGATTTCAAAACCGCTTTCCTTAATGGGAAGTTGGCTGAGGATGTTTACATGGCTCAGCCAAAGGGTTTTATTGATCCAAAGCATCCCAATAGAGTGTGCAAGCTTGAAAAATCCATTTATGGACTTAAGCAAGCGTCTCGCAGATGGAATCTTTGCTTCGATGAGAAAGTCAAAGAGTTTGGATTTGTACGAAGTGAAGATGAATCACGTGTATATGTCAAGGCCAGTGGGAGTATAGTTAGCTTCCTCGTTTTGTATGTCGGTGACATACTGCTCATAGGAAACGACGTCCCGACTTTGCAGAAGGTTAAATCCTGGCTCGGGAAGTGCTTCGCTATGAAGGACCTTGGAGAGGCTTCCTATATTTTGGGAATAAGGATAGTGAGAGAAAGAAGTAAGAGACTAATATGACTTAGTCAGAATACTTACTTAGATAAAGTACTAAAACGTTTTAGTATGGAAAACTCGAAGAAGGGAGAACTACCGATACAAAGTAATTCCAAGTTGAGTAAGACTCAAAGTCCGAGTACCGAAGCCGAGATAGCTGAGATGAGCCGAGTACCCTACGCTTCCGCAGTTGGCTCAATCATGTACACTATGACTTGTACTCGCCCTGATGTGGCCTTTGCTTTGAGCATGGTCAGTAGATATCAAGGGAATCCTGGCAGAGCTCATTGGATTGCAGTCATGAATATACTTAAATACCTTCGGAGGACCAAAGAGTGGTTCTTAGTCCTCAGAGGGAGTGATGACTTAAAGGTGCGAGGGTATAGTGACACCAACTTCCATACCGACAGGGACAACTATCATTCATAGTCGGGCTGGGTCTTTACCCTGAATGGAGGAGCAGTAACTTGGAAAAGTTCCAAACAAGAAACCGTAGCTGATTCAACGTGTGAATCAGAGTACATTGCAGCGAGCGAAGCGTCAAAGGAGGCGATGTGGTTGAAGAACTTCATTGGTGATCTTGGAGTTGTGCCTGCCATAAAGGAGCCTATGAAAATTTTCTGTGATAATGAGGGATCGGTTGCCTTGACCAAGGAACCGAGGGATCATGGTAGATCTAGGCATATCGATAGAAAATATCACTTTATTAGACATCGAGTAGAAGAAGGACACCTCGTAATGAAGAGGGTATCGTTAAAGGATAGTCCAGCAAATCCGCTTACGAAGGGACTGAGTAGGGTTAAGCATTTGCAGCACACTAGGAGCATTGGGCTGAAAGACGATATTAGTTTAGATTAGATAGTTTTGAAACATGTAATAGATAAATGTAATTGACATTTGATGATTAAATAAAAGAGTATTATTTATAAGTAAAGCTACTGTCTTATGTTGATTGTTTAAACTATTGTTTAACTTTTCATGTTGTGACTTCCTGAATAATTGAGTTATTAAGAATAATCGAATTATTTGAATGGTCCACAATCGTTCATATGTTGGAAGTAGGTATGAATGAAGATTGTCATGAATTGGTGTGTAGATTGTCTAAAAGGATATTAGACATAGCAAAAGGTTTTCTACAACGTTCATGAGTGCTAATGAACAAGTTTTGAGCATTGGAATAAACCCGCGCTTGCTGGAATCACTTTATGGAATGTGACATGAGTGATCGCAAGACGATAATATCATATGGTCTTAAAACCAAGATATATGGTTTATTGTTTATTTGTTGGTTGTGCATTGACAATGTGAAACCGCATTAGTAAATTGATGTCATAAAACGCATTGTTGTGTATAGATGATTAGTAAATAGTGAATGCATATAAGTCAAAGTTTATCTGTTACTTTCATCCTGAGAGGATAAAAGCGATATGACGGCCGCTCGATGATTTGACTTATGTGCTGGGCCCGGTCAGGACTGAATTTATGTGTTCAATTAAGTTCTATGTCGAATGAATCTGAGATCGAGAAACCAAAATGCTGGACAATAAGTTCCATAAGATTGTCAGCATAATATCTAAACAGAGGACTGTACGATCCCTTATCTAAAGGACAAGAGATTGATAAGATCAGAGTTGACAGCGTCTTTGAGAGCTACGATTGCTAAATCGGTTTGTGTTTGCATGCATAGTTACTAGACTTATCCAAGTGGGAGACTGTTGGATTAGTGTCTAAGGCTGTAACTATATTTGGTAAGTACTTGACCCGGTTATGCATGGTCCTTTTGGGTTGCCTTCACCATAGCAACTTGACAGGATGATTTATTAAGAGAGAAGAGATATTATTGTTAATATATTATGAGAATGATATATTAAAGGAATAATATTGTTATTTAATTAATATTAGTCATATATTAATAAAGAATTAATTTGGTGACTTAAAGAGGTTAATTGAATAAAGGTGCATAAACTGTCAAATGTGTGATAGTTGTGTTTTGGGCTATGTATCCTTATAGATAACGGGGTGGACGAAATTTAGGGTTTAGGAACCTTAAATTCGCCTAAGCCTAAAATCTAGAAGGATCTTGGATTGCTTAGCGCCTAAGTTATTCAAGTAGGGTTAAAGGTGGAACCCTAGTATCCCATAGTATAAATAGATCCCTAGGGTGAGGGGAATCAGCACTCATGCAAGGCAAGGAACCCTAGGGCCGATTTCTCACCCTCTCCCCCCTCTCTCAAGATCATCCTCTTGCTAGTTGGTGTTTGTAAGCCATTAGAGGAGTGAAAATTGTGACTCTAAGCTCTAAGAAGAAGAAGTATCAAGCAAGTAATCTAAGGTATTGTTCTAGATCCAATTTCATATGATTTGATTCAATTGTTTACATTAGATCTAGTATTGTAAGTCTTGGATTCAATGCATGTTCAAATTAGAGAAACCTACATCCAAGCATTAGGGTTTGCATGTGCCTATAGGAAATTTCTTATGGCTCAAACCCATCAGAAACAACTTTGATTAAAAGAACTTATTTGGTTGATATTTCTCTTACAATTCCCTATCCTGTAAAAGGCTCACAAGGACCCAAGAAACTTTGGGTTCCTAAATCTTCTTAATATTTTACAGGTTATACATGACGAGCAGTTTGATGAAGAATGGTATATTGATAGTGGCTGCTCGCGTCACATGACATGAAGAAAGGAAGATCTGAGAGAGTTTCGGTCTCAAGTATCCTGGAATTGTGAAGTACGGCAACAATTCATATGGAACTATCAAAGGCTATGGAATGATTACGAATGGTGATTTCTCAATAAGAAAGGTCGCATATGTTAAAGGACTGCAACACAACCTTATCAGTGTATCACAACTGGTAGTTGGGACTGGATTGAAGGTATCGTTTGATGATGAAGGCTCAGAGATAGTCGAAAAGAAGTCAAATAACATTCTGTTGAAATCGAAGCGAAAGGGGGAAATGTACCCTTTAAACCTCAATCCAATTCGAGGGAAACCAGCAGTCTGATTACTAATGAAGGCTCACTCAGACGAAAGCTGGTTATGGCATCGAAGACTCTCTCATCTTAATTTCAAGGATATCAACAAGCTGGTTTTAGGAGATCATGTTTGAGGTGTTCCAATTCTCAAACTCGACAAAGGACATCAATGAGTAGCTTGTGAAATGGGAAAGCAAAGTCGACAAAGTCATCCTTCTATTGTCAACACAAAGGTGATAGAACCACTGGATCTGTTGCATATCGATCTATGTGGTCCCTCCTCTATTGAAAACATTGGTGGGAACAAGTACATTCTAATAATCGTAGATGACTTCTCTCGCTTTACATGGGTGTTATTCTTGAAGAAAAAATTAGAGGCTACTCCTAAGCTCAAGCTCTTCATAAAGCAAGTAGAAGTTCAACTGAGGAAAGTGGTTCGTAACGTAAGAAGTGACAATGGCTTGGAATTCAAGAACAAGGATTTCGAAGATTTTCTAGCTGACAACGGGACGACTCATAATTTCTAGGCCCCATATACTTCACGGCAGAATGGAATCGTCGAAAGGTGAAACCGATCTCTGTGCGAAGCAGCTCGTACTATGCTAAGCTTCGCTTCATTGCCTCTATATTTCTGGGCTGATGTTGTTGCCGCTACTTGTTATACTCAGAACAGATCATGTCTAAACAAGTGATTCTCTATTACTCCTTACGAAATCTTGAACTATCGCAAGCCGAATGTGAAATTCTTTCATGTGTTCGGTTCAAGATGCTTCGTCTTTAACTCAAAAGAGAATCGAAACAAGTTTGATGCTAAGGCTGATGAAGGAATATTTCTGGGCTACTCCTTGCACTCAAAGGCATATAGGGTTCTGAACAAGCGCTCTAAGAAGATTGAAGAGACATACTATGTAACTTTTGACGATAGCTATGTCAAGAAGATGAAGACCACTGAAGGTGCACTGCAGGAAATCTTTCCAAAGACTAGTCACGTTACAGCTCCTATCTCAAATCTTTTTGAGCAATATATGCTTCTTTTTGATGAACCTGAAAAGGCTATCGATTCTGAATCCAAGGCGAATGATAACAAAGTTGACAGTCTAATGGAAGTCATTGACGATGCTGCACGAAAGATGGCTAATGATCAATCAAAAGTAACCGAAAGGCTTTGCTTTAGCGAACCTTCTAGTGACCGTCCTTCTGTCCAGGGGGAGGGTTCGTCTCCACCAAAGGATCAAGGTTCTTCATTCCAGGGGGAGAATTCAACGTCACACTCATCTAGCTCTACCGAAAGTCCAAACGAAGGGGAACATTTTGATTCAGATATTGAACTCGTGTCATCATTCGAGTGGGAGAATACGCATGTCAATGATGATGATACACTATCTAAATTAGAAGAAGAGATCATTATAGAACTGGATCCCTCTTGTGATCCAAATTACCCACCTCTCGTTAAATGGACCAAAGACCATCCTCAAAATCAAATTATTGGGGAATCTTCAGAAAAGGTATTAACTCGATCACAGATTAAAGCAAAATAAGCTGCACTATTCTCTCAAGTAGAATTTTGCATGTTCAAGTCTTTTGTCTCCAAAGTTGAACCGAAGATTGTTAATTAAGCTCTTAACCATTCTGATTGGTCCAAGCCATGCAAGATGACTTAAATGAGTTTGAAAGAAACAAAGTATGGCGTCTAATTCCAACTCCAAAGGATATTTCAGTTGTCGGTCTCAAGTGGGTATTCAGAAATAAGATGGATAAGGAGGGGAATGTGATTCGTAACAAAGCTCGGTTGGTTGTAAAAGGCTACTGCCAAGAGGAAGGTATTGATTATGAAGAGACCTTCACTCCAGTTGCAAGATTAGAGTCGATTCGAATTTTTCTTGCTTATGTTGCACACAAAAACTTTGAAGTCTATCAGATGGACATCAAGTGTGCATTTCTCAACGGAGAACTTGAGGAAACTGTGAACGTTGAGCAACCGCTAGGTTTCGTGAATGAAAAGCATCCAGGTCGCTGTTACATCCTAGACAAAGCGGTATATGGCCTGAAGCAGGCTCCCAGAGCATGCTATGAAACTCTCACACGATTCTTAAAAATGTACTCAATCTTCTTTCGTAAGAGAGAGGGTAACCACCTTATGATAGTCCAAATTTATGTTGATGACATCATCTTCGGCTCCACGAATCCCAGCTTAATAGCTGAGTTCATGAAGTTGATGGAAACTAAATTTGAGATGAGCTCAATGGGTCCAATTAACTTTTTCCTTGGCTTAAGCATTAGAAAGGGACTCGAAGGCATTTTTATCAATCAAGAGGCATATAAAAAGACATTGCTTGCTAAGTTTGGCATAATGGGAGACTCCAAAGTTAAAGTTCCAATGGCTTTTGGGACAAAGCTTACACCTTCGTTGGAGAAGCTAGCCGCTGACATGACACTTTATCGTCAAATGATTAGGTCACTATGTATCTCACAACCAGCAGACCAGACATCATGTTCTCAGTTTGTTATTGTGCTCGATTCCAAGCTAACCCACACGAACCTCATATGCAAGCTGTGAAAAACATCTTTCGCTATCTGAAGCGAAACTCCTCTCTTGGTCTATGGTATCCAGCCAACTCAGGTTTCTTTGTCCAAGTGTTCTCAGATGCTGACTTAGGTGGCTGTGGATTAGATCGAAAAAGTACCATTAGAGGATGCCAATTTCTCGATGGTAAATTGGTTAGCTGGAAATCAAAGAAACAAACCTGTGTTTCTCTCTCCACGGCAGAAGCTGAATACATCGCTGCTGCCTCATGCACATCTCAGGTTGTATGGATATAGAGACAGCATAGAGATTACGGGTTGAACATGAAGAAAAATCCCAATATATTGCGACACTAAAAGTGTAATTAGGATTTGTCATAACACATTGCAACACTCGAAGACAAAACACATAGCACTGAGGTATCACTTCATCAAAGATCACGTGGAAGATGGCAACATGGAAATTCACTTCGTAAGGACAACTGATTAACTGGCAGATATATTCACTAAGGCTTTACCTGAAGCAAGTTTCAACAAAATTTTGCAAGGCCTAGGAATGATGGAAGCAGAATCAGTACCAAAATCGCCTTCGCTTCAATAAAGGTAAGAAGCAAAATAGAGCGAACCGAAATGAACCGAACGCTCGGTCTATTTTGGGTTCGGCTCGACCAAGAACCGAAATGAACCGAACGTTCGGTCTATTTCTGTGACAACCCGAAATTTCCATTCTGAACAAACCATATCAAGCCAATAGATGTAGAACAGTTACAGTGAAAACTCAGATTTCGAGTATAAGTTGGCAGTTTTCAGGATATTACACTTAAGGAGATATTAGAAGAGTGGATGCACTAGGGTTTTGTGCAACACTGTTATTCCAATACTCTAGGGCATTAGAGTTCGTTCCAGGAGTAAAAATATTTTCTGCCAAAAATATCTCCAGACTATAAATAGAATTCTGAACCAAATTGGTTCATTTGTTGAATTCCATTTAGAGAAAAGTCAAAATTCTCTCTCACGGATCTTCGGGTTTTTATCCCAAATTATGAGTACTTTGATCTAGTTATGTTATATAGCTTAGATTGTGTTTAGAAACATCAATTTCATAACAAAACAACTAGACTCGGGAGTTTACCGCCCAAGAACGTTCTTGGAGAGTAAACTCCAATATGTGGCTTAAATGCTACCTAGTCCTTTCCCCGTGATTTGTAACTACCTTAGACTAGTATGCTAGTGTGTATATGACTAGAAAACATCAAAATCGGATTAAGACCCCAAGATTTGGGAGTTTACCACCCAAGAACACTTGGGGAGTAAACTCCATTTTAAGGTCCTAAAGGGTTCCAATGACCCTCAAAGCTTTAGAACTCGAACTAGAACCCACCATTGCATGTTTAGGACACCAAAAACAATTAAAATCAATGATGAAAAGTGAGTTCATGGCAAAGGGTGTTCTTGGGCCGTGAACTCCATGTTTAAGTGCCAAAATGCCCTTAAGACCTTCCTTAAGCCAAGAGACTAATTTGGGCATGTACCTAAATGAGTTTTGGACTAGCTAACACACTTAGAACACCAAGAGTAAGGTGTTCACGGCCCAAAAGGTTCTAGGGCCGTGAAATCCATAAAATGGTGCCAAATGGTGCCATAAACTCTTCTAAAGCCAAGTACAAAAGCCTAGTTTAGTTCCTAGTTAATTTAGAGACTTGAAAACACCATAAACACCCTCCCAAGGGAGTTTACGGCTGTAAACTCCATGGGATATGGTCCCAGGGCCGTAAACTCCTCAAAGGAGTTAATAGGAAGCCCAAACACTTGTTTAAGCCTTGAAGCAATTCACCACATGAGTTGTAAAATTGTTAGACTTCATTTAGGGACTTTGTTGAGAGTTTACGGCCAGGCGTTTACTCCCCTGGGCCGTAAAATCCAAAACATATGACCATTAGACCATAAACTCCCATTAGGGGCATTGCACTCCTTTGTTGCAACCCATTAGCCTCCTAGCACTTGACCAAAAGTGTTTTCCTCGCGTTTAAATGTTTATACTTGTATAATTAGTGTTTTAATCACTAATTATTTATATACATGTCTTCATATGTAATTAGGATCATTGTGTGTGTCTAAGTCTTCACTTGACACCAAGCACTTGTCCGATCCTTCCTTACGATAACAGTCCGTTCAATTCCAGTCACTTACTGCAGGTGAGTTCATACCCCTTAACTAATGTTTTAAACTATTTTTAAATGTTTTATGGGGGGGGATAAAAGTAGAATCATGCTAGTTATTATATCAATCACATGTGATTAATAAGTAGAATTATGCTAGTTATTATATCAATCACATGTGATTAATATACAACATTCAAATGATTTACTACACATTAGCCGTTTTACCAAACAATTTCCTTCAAATGATTTTTAATAAACATTTTATATGTTTTAAACTCTTTATTACACTATACATTTTACTCTGTATATCACATTTCAAACTTATTTACAACTATGTTTCAAACAAATGTTTCCTTATACTTAAACTGTTTTATCAAATTTATGCCTTCAAACTATTTTATAGATTGACATCAAGTCGATCTTTTCTAAAGATAATAATTATGTTCAAATGTTTTACAAAACTTATTTATGCTTTTATATTATAAATTGCATGCCTCTATATGTATAGTTATATAAGAAATGTTTAAAAGACTTAGGAAAGCTATCCACCCTATTTCCTTTTCGCGCTTGAGATGTGGTCTGGTGGGATATCAAGTATTCGTCCGAAAGTCGTTTAAATATTAGTTATATATCATGTGTACATATATAGTCATAAAAGGGTCCTTCCAGTTCATCCTATGCCCTTGGGTAGCAAGAGTATACATCCATGTTCATACGTACCAGTTAGATTACTAGTAAACTACAATTGGGTAGTTTAGGAAGATACTAGAACTATTACTAGAACGCGATATCATACTATGAGTCAGTTCATTCATGAGTCAATACTTACTACTAGAGAAGAACATATACAACTATACTAGAATGATTACATTACTATACTTGCTAGGTAGAGAGCACGTACATTACAGCTAGAACAGTTCATTACATTACACTTACATTAATACGTTAATAAAATTGTGATCCGCTGTATCGGAGCATGCCTTAAATGTCATGGCCCGAGTTGTAGCCAGAATTCTCTTGGAGGGAGAGCATGAGTTTGTGTATAGATCTATACTAGATTGACTATCCTACACCTTGCTGCTAGCTACAGCCGGACCTGCAGGTCCGCGGGTGCCAAACGTCATTCCGTTATTACGACCATTCGTATGTCGTTGTTACCAGTCGATAGTATGATGCAATTAATCACATGATGCCTTAATATAAATCCGGTTTAAGGTAGTTAGTACAGCAGTAGTTCCTATAATACAACACTACAATACTACATTTATTTTCCCTTTACAAATATTTAGTGATCATTTCACTTAAACCTTTAATGTAAAAACTATATTTTGATAATGATAGTTACATTTGGGAAAATTACACACTTTTACAAGAAACAAACATTTAGAACAGTTAAGTCTTGGTAGAAGACTACATTGAGAACAGTTAAGTCTTGGTAGAAGACACCTTTATATACAGTAGGAATCATAGGGATTTCTAGGTTTTTCAAACATTTACAGTTCATTTACAAACATTTTCATACTTACAGTTCATTTACAAACATTTTCATACTTACAGTTCATTTACAAACATTTTCATACTTACAGTTCATTTACAAACAATTTCTTACATACAAATTAAGACACTAAAATACTTATGATCTCACCAGCTTCAAAGCTGATACTCGCTTTCAAAATTACTTTTATCCTCAGGTCATCATAGACAGGTACTGATGCAAGGAGAAAGGAAGATGGAGCTTGTTCAAGACTCATCTTTCATTTTGATTTATGCTTTAGTGTTTATCAAAATTTGACAGAACACTTGTATAATAATTACATTATTAATGCAATGGATGATGTTGTTGCTTGTTTACTATTTTACATTGTTGTGATACTGTACATGACGTCGTCCGCCCAGAACGTTTCCGCCGTTCTTGGTTTTGGGGTGTGACAGATTGGTATCAGAGCATTGTTTATAGTGAATTAAGTATATCAACCCATAAAAGAAATACTAACTATAAATACATAAGGGATTAAAAATACTCTGATCAAGAGTTTATTCTTTAAATTATAAAATATTTAATAAAGTATACGTGCCTGCATTTATACTAAAATCAGTGTCACTAGGACAGTACAAAAGAATTACGATTGTTGGGCAACACAGGTGGGCTTAGAGACATATGGTCAAAACTGGGAAGATATAGCCTGATCACCTATATTATCCGAGGGTTGACTAGCATGTGCCTAAGTTTAAGTGTGTGGTTGCAACAATGCTAAAATCTTACCAACCCTACCACAATGAGAAAAATAGAACATAACATTAAAATTAAAATACTATAGGAGTATTTGGTGTTACTATAAGTACGTTATACTTGAGAACTAAAACGGGATCTTCATTACTAAGTTGATAGTTGCTAAGTGGATACACTAAGGCTATATGTAATTAGGATGTTATAGACTTAGAATCTGTGGAAATTTTACTTCACCCCTATTTTGTGTGAATACGGAGTTAAGGTCACTTATTCGATGGTCTATCCTGTTTAGATTACACATAGCTGGTATGCACTTCACAAATAGCGATGTAACTAATGAAGGTTTTCTAAATAATTATCTAGATAGTTCGTCTAATAATTATTCTCTTACCCTAAATTCTCGCATAGAAAACATAGTTGGACTCCATCCCCTCGGCAACCAGTATCTTCCGAATGAAGTTATAGCTGGCTGGTTTGGAGAAGACACAAATAATGATCATCCTATCCCCTTGAATGATCAGCATGATGAAGACCTTTCGTATGATGCTAACTCCAAACCAGAGGTTGAGAACCTACCCCGAGCAGCTCCCTTTCCAATTCCTAACCCTCGTCCGGCTTTTCATGGCCCGACCCCTGAGTGAGTGGAATGCTTGGAAACAAGGAGCCAAGGACAAGATCAGCCCATGCCATTTAATGGCGACCGAAGCTTTGACGACCTGAACAATGGGGGCTCAGCATGCAGAATCTTGCCAATCTTGGTCCGTAGAGTGGCCCGAAATGAGATTCAAGGCAGGACAACCCTACATCAGATTACCGAAGTTGTCGCCGATGCGAGAATCCATACCCTCCGCACCATTCGTCTAGAAGATGCTCACGAGAGATCAGAGAGAAACCATGAAACCCTGCTGCAAGCACTGACTGAATCACGAGCCGAAGTTATAGAACTCCGAGTACGCCAGAGGGTATACGAAAGACACCTACTTGACATGGAACGTCAATTGGCTGAACTAAGAGTTCACCAGAGGGATGACCGTCGCCAGTAGTAGACGCTTTACTTTATTTCTTTATTAAAAGGAATTGTGTTTTTTTGTCTATGCCCGATGTGGCATTTTCTATGAAATTATCTTGTACCGTAAGTACTTTAGTTAGGTCTTTATGCTGTCAAGAACTATCTTCTCTGTGGTTATGATGTAAGACCTTCACAAGGTCATTTTCCCGAATCTTTACATCGTGAATATCAAAGATATTGACAGCCGGCTAACTTTTGTGTCATTCTTCATTCAAGTACTCTTATCATACTTTCATTGGGGTCTATCTGAAACATGCTTTAGTCAAGTTATTGGACTATAGTGATTTATCTCCGGAGACATTTCCAAGTCTCTTTCAGTGGTTGGATCTTGTTATTCACCAACCCACGATACCTCGGCTTGCACAACAAACGTTTTGAGACCATTCTACGAACTTACTTCTACTCATTACTAGGACTGCATCATAGGGATGTAGGTCAAACCTTCGCGAACATACTTCCATTCCATACTAGGACTGCATCATAGGGATGTAGGTCAAACTTACGAGAACATAGTCGTACTCTTTACACGAACAATCTAAGTACATCAAAGGTCAACCAGAACCGCTCACAAAACCCTTATCTTTCGTGTTACAGAATCATGTCGTCATCCAGAAGCAATCAGTTGAACAGCGAAACCTCCACTTTTCCTATGGACGCCGCTACCTTTCAAACAGCAGTTACAGCTACCGTGGTGGCTGCCGTAACCGCGGTCCTTGCGCACCGTAGCGCTATCAGCACAGTCAATGCTGCTAATGGGAATGAAGTTTCCAATCGTGGTATCCATCCAGGAAATCGCCAAACAGTAACAGTCGCAGGCTCGTAAAGCCGAAAAGCAGAGAACAAGAAACGAAAGCGTCAAGCCCGGAAAGAACGCAAGAGATCTCAAAGGCTGGCTATACAACATCAGCAAGTGGAAACCCCTGCCATTCCCGTACCGAGCAGGCCATACGAGGGAAAACTCCCGAAGTGTGATAAGTGTAGTTTCCATCATCATGGGGATTGCCATGAGATGCAATGTTGCAATTGCCTAAACATAGGGCACCATGCTCGTGGCTGTGGAGCACCGACACGACCCATCACTCAAGTCCCTTTCATCGGGACTAACCCTACACACAAGATTAGTTATAATGCCAAACGATTTAAGAAGAAATTTTCAAAGTGGAGTAACGAGGAAGGCACTCGTGTCCACATAACACTGGATAAACACCGAAATCCCGTCACCAAAGCTAGTACTAGCCAGTCATGCTACCAATGCGGGGAGATAGGGCATTTCAAGAAGGATTGCCCCATAGCAAGGAACTCGGGCGCAGATGGGAAAATTCTCAGGATCACAGCTGCAAGAGAGCCTACTCAGGAACCACGTTAATGTAATTTAGGTGTTTTGTTGTAAGAGACTTATAAACTATCCAGAACTAGTGCAACTAGATTCTTACCTTTTGCGAGATCCTATATGTATAGGGATTCTCGTGCTGCGTATACTTGTCTTTTGTAGTATATCTTATTCGCAGCAATAGTCTTGTGGTAAATCTAAAGTACTGTAACTCTGTTCATGGTTGCATGGTTGTGTTTTGCCTGTAAACGTCTTATGTTCAAATCTAATGTCTTTAAGTTTCAGTATGATTCTGACATTATCATACGACTCGATTCGATTTGATCCTCACGAAAACAGCTTCATACGTACATCGCTTTCTTCTTGATCACTTTTCCAGCGAAGCCGTCATATCAGAACACCGAAGTACTCATGCCAGGAGTACCTCTTAGTTATTTTCTTTCCGAAGAAATCCCCGAAGTACCACTCGTGCAGTACGTCAAGTTCAACCCAAGGATTTATACGATTGATCTATCACTGAGGAATGTATGCATAAGAGTGATATATAATCAAGGTTCTACATGTTTAGAATTGATGATTCCACTTTAACTTCTTTTTCCCCGAGGGGATGTGAGCTTAAAGAAGAATCAGTTATTTGACTACCTTTTCAATCTTAATTATATACGACTCGTATACACGAAAAAGTGATTGTGAAACCAGGTATGAATTCTAATATGAACTTCAGGACGGAGAACTACCTAAGCCTACGAGAAATCGCATCGTCATGTGAACAAACTTAGGACCCAGTACGACTCTTGTAAACAGATCGCCCTATAGTCTAAACACCTACGGAGATACCAGAACAGTACAAACAACTTAGCGAACCACACAGAAATAGAATTAGAAGACTAGGCTTCTCATCCTAGAGAACCCCAGTCTTATTCTCCCAGAGATTGACGGATTGCATCGTATGTGCCTTGGATATCGAGGACTCCGTCAAGATTTTTCATTAGAAATCGTTATCTCTGCCTCGCATATATGAAATGGTTGAGCAAACGCAAGGAAATAATTACTTTCAGAAATGGATCTGGGATCCGAATATCATCAGTTCGAGTGTTAGGGAAGGATGTCCGGAAGACTATCTTCCAAACTCGATGCGGACACTTCGAGTCCGTAGTGATACCCTTTGGATAGGACCAATACGCCCATAGCTTTCACGAGTTAAACAAATAGGGTACGTCTCTTTTACTTGGATCAGTTCGTCATTTCTCCATGTAATGACTTACTTATCTACCCTTGTAGTAAGAAGGAACCAATGGAAACATTACCTTCAGAGGAACTTTTAGCGAAGTTCTCTAGACACGAGTTTTGAAATTGAAGAGTCAAATTTCTATGACACAGTGTTAGTAATGTGGGAAATTTGAGTACTCTTTCAATTTGTCAAAACCTTTGAGCATTTGTCGACACCAAAGACGCCGACAGTATTTCGCCAAATTCTAGGTCTTACCAACCTACTGTCATAGTTCATTCAGAACTCCTCGCAAATTACAGAAACCCGTACGACTTTGACCCAGCAAGGGGTGGCCTATGACTGGGAAGTTAAGCAAGAAAAGGAACCTTTGGAATTCCAAGTGAGTGACCAAGTTCTTTGGAAGAACTGACTCTGGGAATGGCTTAATATGCTTCGTATCGCATGGAAAGCTAAATCCAGTATAGTTAGGACCTCCGAGATTCTTATCAGAATCAGTCCTGTGCCTCGCAAAAACTAGACCTACTCCGCGAGCTCAGTAATGTACATCCTACTCTTCGCGTCTCGATCGTGAAACCATACCTTTCCGTTAGGACTCTTGTAAGTCCACTCGTCGAGATCCTTGCCTTCGTATTAGAACCGTAGTGACCCTCGACCGAGAGGTCAAGCGGACAAAGCAACGTCGTCGCCAGTTAGTGAAGGTTCGTTGGTATGCCAACCGAGAACCCGACTTCACTTAGGTGCGCTAGAACCAATCGATTAGGAAATTTCCTCCTCACGACTCGATCATTCGTACATACTTCCTTGCCTAAATTCTAACTTCGGGACGAAATTCCCTTCAACAGGGGGATGATGTGACAACCCGAAATTTCCATTCTGAACAAACCATATCAAGCCAATAGATGTAGAACAGTTACAATGAAAACTCAGATTTCGAGTATAAATTGGCAGTTTTCAGGATATTACACTTAAGGAGATATTAGGAGAGTGGATGCACTAGGGTTTTGTGCAACACTGTTATTCCAATACACTAGGGCATTAGAGTTCGTTCCAAGAATAAAAATATTTTCTGCCAAAAATATCTCCGGACTATAAATAGAATTCTGAACCAAATTGGTTCATTTGTTGAATTCCATTTAGAGGAAAGTCAAAATTCTCTCTCACGGATCTTCGGGTTTTTAACCCAAATTGTGAGTACTTCGATCTAGTTATGTTATATAGCTTAGATTGTGTTTAGAAACATCAATTTCATAACAAAACAACTAGACTCGGGAGTTTACCGCCCAAGAACGTTCTTGGAGAGTAAACTCCAATATGTGGCTTAAATGCTACCTAGTCCTTTCCCCGTGATTTGTAACTACCTTAGACTAGTATGCTAGTGTGTATATGACTAGAAAACATCAAAATCGGATTAAGACCCCAAGATTTTGGAGTTTACCGCCCAAGAACACTTGGGGAGTAAACTCCATTTTAAGTTCCTAAAGGGTTCCAATGACCCTCAAAGCTTTAGAACTCGAACTAGAACCCACCATTGCATGTTTAGGACACCAAAAACAATTAAAATCAATGATGAAAAGTGAGTTCACGGCCAAGGGTGGTCTTGGGATCGTGAACTCCATGTTTAAGTGCCAAAATGCCCTTAAAACCTTCCTTAAGCCAAGAGACTAATTTGGGCATGTACCTAAATGAGTTTTGGACTAGCTAACACACTTAGAACACCAAGAGTAAGGTGTTCACGGCCCAAAAGGTTCTAGGGCCGTGAACTCCATAAAATGGTGCCAAATGGAGTTTACGACCGTAAACTCCATGGGATATGGTCCCAGGGCCGTAAACTCCTCAAAGGAGTTAATAGGAAGCCCAAACACTTGTTTAAGCCTTGAAGCAATTCACCAAATGAGTTGTAAAATTGTTAGACTTCATTTAGGGACTTTGTTGAGAGTTTACGGCCAGGAGTTTACTCCCCTGGGCCGTAAAATCCAAAACATATGGCCATTAGACCATATACTCCCATTAGGGGCATTGCACTCCTTTGTTGCAACCCATTAGCCTCCTAGCACTTGACCAAAAGTGTTTTCCTCGCATTAAAATGTTTATCTTGTATAATTAGTGTTTTAATCACTAATTATTTATATACATATGTCTTCATATGTAATTAGGATCATTGTGTGTGTCTAAGTCTTCACTTGACACCAAGCACTTGTCCGATCCTTCCTTACGATAACAGTCCGTTCAATTCCAGTCACTTACTGCAGGTGAGTTCATACCCCTTAACTAATGTTTTAAACTATTTTTAAATGTTTTATGGGGGGGATACAAGTAGAATCATGCTAGTTATTATATCAATCACATGTGATTAATAAGTAGAATTATTCTAGTTATTATATCAATCACATGTGATTAATATACAACATTCAAATGATTTACTACACATTAGCCGTTTTACCAAACAATTTACTTCAAATGATTTTTAATAAACATTTTATATGTTTTAAACTCTTTATTACACTGTACATTTTACTCTATTTATCACATTTCAAACTTATTTACAACTATGTTTCAAACAAATGTTTCCTTATACTTAAATTGTTTTATCAAATTTATGCCTTCAAACTATTTTATAGATTGACATCAAGTCGATCTTTTCTAAAGATAATAATTATGTTCAAATGTTTTACAAAACTTATTTATGCTTTTATATTATAAATTGCATGCCTCTATATGTATAGTTATATAAGAAATGTTTAAAAGACTTAGGAAAGCTATCCACCCTATTTCCTTTTCGCGCTTGAGATGTGGTCTGGTGGGATATCGGGTATTCGTCCGAAAGTCGTTTAAATATTAGTTATATATCATGTGTACATATATAGTCATAAAAGGGTCCTTCCAGTTCATCCTATGCCCTTGGGTAGCAAGGGTATACATCCATGTTCATACGTACCAGTTAGATTACTAGTAAACTACCATATGGGTAGTTTAGTAAGATACTAGAACTATTACTAGAACGTGATATCGTACTATGAGTCAGTTCATTCATGAGTCAATACTTACTACTAGAGAAGAACATATACAACTATACTAGAATGATTACATTACTATACTTGCTAGGTAGAGAGCACATACATTAAAGCTAGAACAGTTCATTACATTACACTTACATTAATACGTTAATAAAATTGTGATCCACTGTATCGGAGCAAGCCTTAAATGTCATGGCCCGAGTTGTAGCCAGAATTCTCTTGGAGGGAGAGCGTGAGTTTGCGTATAGATCTATACTAGATTGACTATCCTACACCTTGCTGCTAGCTACAGCCGGACCTGCAGGTCTGCGGGTGCCAAACGTCATTCCATTATTACGACCATTCGTATGTCGTTGTTACCAGTCGATAGTATGGTGCAATTAATCATATGATGCCTTAATATAAATCCGATTTAAGGTAGTTAGTATAGCAGTAGTTCCTATAATACAACACTACAGTACTACATTTATTTTCCCTTTACAAATATTTAGTGATCATTTCACTTAAACCTTTAATGTAAAAACTATATTTTGATAATGATAGTTACATTTGGGAAAATTACACACTTTTACAAGAAACGAACATTTAGAATAGTTAAGTCTTGGTAGAAGACTACATTGAGAACAGTTAAGTCTTGGTAGAAGACACCTTTATATAAAGTAGGAATCATGGTGATTTCTAGGTTTTTCAAACATTTACAGTTCATTTACAAACATTTTCATACTTACAGTTCATTTACAAACATTTTCATACTTACAGTTCATTTACAAACATTTTCATACTTACAGTTCATTTACAAAAAATTTCTTACATACAAATTAAGACACTAAAATACTTATGATCTCACCAGCTTCAAAGCTGATACTCGCTTTCAAAATTACTTGTATCCTCAGGTCATCATAGACAGGTACCGATGCAAGGAGAAAGGAAGATGGAGCTTGTTCAAGACTCATCTTTCATTTTGATTTATGCTTTAGTGTTTATCAAAATTTGACAGAACACTTGTATAATAATTACATTATTAATGCAATGGATGATGTTGTTTCTTGTTTACTACTTTACATTGTTGTGATACTGTACATGACGTCCTCCGCCCTAGAACGTTTCCGCCGTTCTTGGTTTTGGGGTGTGACAATTTCGGGTTCGGTCCTTTTGAACTCGTTCGCTTCTTTTTCATATCAAGGAATTTTGATTGTATTCTTTTGTACAATCTTTTAAATACTCATTTTTATGTTTCTTTTTATTTTTTTTTTTGTTTTCATAAAATCCAAAATTATTTTTCTTTTTCGTTTTATTAAAAATTTTCACAAAGCACAAAAATATCTTTTATTTTATTTTTATCTAATGCTTTCCTTTGTATAAGTGTTACTCTCGATGGTGAAGCTCCAACAAGTATAACCTCGTTTCTATAAACTTCTTAAGTGTCCCTAGATGCATGCTGCTGCATGTTGACTAACACCTCTACAGATTTTGAGTGAAGCCTTAATAATATGATAAACACAAATCATGTTTTCCTAAACTAGGCTGTTACATTCACTCTAATCATGAGCTACCTTACTTTTTTCATATTGAGCTTAGAGTTTTCTGTTTGGTCCTTCTTTTATAGCAGAGGTACATTCGCTTCTTATACCACCTATATCATTTTTCTTCATCACACTTCATCTCACTAGTGTAACCCTTAAGACTCTCAACATTTACCACTGAGGTTTATGGTTATACAAAAATTTGTGTTAATGATCTTAGTTTCGTGTCACTACGTACTAAGTGAAACCCACAATTCAATACCATTAATGAATTAACGGTACAACATCACTATGTTAAAGTTCTTAGATGGAATCTCTTTTTATTCTGAGTGATCCTTCTGAAAATTTCTATTACCAAGATTTTTTCTTCCCCAAGGATCCAGTTAAGTTTTTTTTTTTTTTTTTGAGATTTCTTGTTTGCCCACAAGTCAATGAATATCTTCCCTACCTACTTGTTTAACAAGCCACATTGGTCTCACAAGTACTTCGTTCAGTTTCGGTCTTATATCAAGTATCGTAATCATGAATTGAAGTGAAAGCTAACCTTTATAGCTTTAATTAAACAGATGCCTTTCCATACTTCTTAACAAGTACTTGATCGTTATTTAATGGGAAGCCACACAAGCACTTTGAAGTCTCTCTTGACTTTGAAGGATGAGATTCATGCCCAGAATCAGTAGCTTTATGTCTCAACAAGACATCACAAATACCCACAAAAAGTTTGTTTTTATTTCTTTATCTTTCACACTCTATGCACAAAAATCTTTGATTTTTCAAAATCTGGTTCTATTAATGATGACCTAATTGTTACTACTTCGTCTCTAAAAGTATTCCAATGCTCGATAAAGCTAAAGGAGATGACGGTTCATGTAAAATATGTGGGTGACGTTTGGGATAAAGTTAAGGCTGAGTCAGCAGTTATCCAATCGTTTTGACGATGAAAAAGGCACTTTTTATGGAAAGGAGTGTAAAAGGGAAACGTCCTTTCTCTTTCCTGTGTCATCATCGGGCATGCCAACTGTTCACTCCGTCACATCAGGCACGATTTCTAATTAATCCAAGATTTTAGCGGGATATTTCTCTCTCCTACTTGTATGTATAAAAGGATTTGGCACGCTCCTCTTTACCCTTTTATCAATTACAACTTCTCTCAAAGAAAAAGGGCGATTTCTCTCACTGTTCATCTTCTTCTTCTCAAGCTTCTTCAATGGCAGACTCATCTTCTGTTCACGATACATCTGCTCACTCCAACCTTCTCACCATCAAACCTCAACAAAACCTCATCATTGATCTTACAGCCTTCGTCTATGAACCCTACATGCTGTATGTCGTCGAATGTCTCAAGTACTCACCTCTTGTTGTTGATCTTACAAAGGTGGAAGTGGTTCCCATGTCTTGCCTCTCACACATTTATTCAACCGCTTACTATGACAAGGTTACTGAAAGGATTCACTTTAATATTCACAACGAAGACCTCCATCTCTAAGAATCGCTTCTTTGCCCTAATTGGTCTTGCTCAAGAACCAACTCTGGTAAACCCTGACTCGATTACTATTGGTCAAATGTTCTCCATGTTCTATCAAATGGGGTACATCGAAACCCTAACCACAATTACCAAATTCAAGAAGTCTTGCCTTCCTCCTCAATGGAACGGCGTTTTCACTCTTCTTTTCAAAGGTCTATCAGAACGTAGCGCCGGCTCAGACGGAGCGAGCAAGTCAGTTATGACTGTGCTTTGTGGGTTGTATCATGGGATTACTTTGGACTATGGGACAGTCATATGGCAACAACTGGTTCAAAGCTTGTATTCTTCTTCACGACATTCAGAGATTTCATGTGGAAGGTACTGGTCCATTATTACAAAGTGGGCAATGGATCGTCTCCATGTTCCAATCATGGCGGATTCTCTTCTTTCCTCTATCGCAACCTTTCACACCACAAAGATCATCGTCACAGATCCTATAAAGTATTCCTTTATTGGATCGATCCCAGAAGCCATGTATGCCTGCATGTCTGACGTAAGCAATGTTCTTCAAGAATACAAGAAGTATCCTTCTTTAGGCCAAAGGGAACTCACTCCAGACATGATTCGCTCTATTGAGGAAGCTGACAAGCCAGCCAAGAGGGGAAAGAAACCACAGACACAGAAGGAGGCGAAAGTCACTAACCCGACCAAGGGTCAAACCCCTAAGAAGCGAAAGTCCGACAAGGCTGCTCCTTCACAGCCTAAACAAAAGAAGCAGAAGAAGCCAGCTCGGAGACTCATTTTTCAATCCTCAAGCGATTCGGATTCTGAGTATGTTCCTCCTATTACCAAACCTTCTACTCACTCAGACTCAGAGAGCGAAAGCTCTGACGAGGAGGCTTCGGGTCATGGTGATACACCGCCTCGCTTGCCTACCCCAGAGGTACCTGTTCGCTCCTAACCCCCTTCTCCTCCACCCGTTTCTGTACCTATCTCTGTACCTCAAAGTTGGACATGGAGTTTGATTCCACTTACTTCAATCCCTACCGTGTCCAAAGTGATGACGACGAAGATGCTCCTGTAACCAAGCGCCATCTCAAGGCCGTTACTGACAAGCTTGATCAGTTGCTTTCCTCCTCCTCCACTGGTGCTTATTCTGATGCTGCTCTCAAAGCCTTGTTCTCTTCGGTTGTCAAAGAACATGATGCTTCTCTCTCTGCTGCCGCAAAGGCCATTGATGCTTCTACTTCCCAGTGCCAAAAGGTCTCTCTTGCTGTTGAGGCCTCCACAATGGAATGCAAAGAAGGGACCGCAAAAGTCGATAAACTAATTTATGAGGCTCATTTATTCTTAGATTCTTTGCAGGCTGCTACGCAAAAGAACTCTCAGACAGTGAATGCTTCGGTTGATAATCTTTAACGGTCTCTTCAAGCAGAGAGGTCTAATATTGAAGCCGCTCGTCAGGCCATTGAAGCTGCAAATGCCACCCTACACGATAATGTCAATGATCGTCTAACTCAACTGGAAGCAGAGTTGGCTGTCGAAAATCGCTTCATGGATAAGCTAGACAAACGAACATCTTAGCTGAAAATGCAAAACCTTAAGCTTCGTACTGCGACAAACGACCTTAATGATTTAAAGTCTGAAAGGGAGGTAATTCGAAGCTCTGTCGGTGACGTTCATTCCATTCTACTTCATCTTCTTGATGCCCATGATCCTATTATGACTATCACCATCAAACGTAATTCGGCTGAAAAACTCAGACCTGCATTGGACATTCTCAGTCGAATTGAGGGTGTTTCGGTGACTGTTGTCCAGCCGAAGCAAGGGGGAGAAAAGGCAAAAACTCAACCTCCTCCCGAACCTAAGCCAACAGCTGAACCGAAGGATAATGAAGCTTCGGTTAGCAAAAGGAAAAAGAAGATTGGTGAAGATGATACAGATGATTAATGTCACAACTAGAAATTTTGTGTCTTGTAATCACTATACTCAAGTAAAATGTTGAATCAAAAACTTAAGAGCATGTATGATGCTTACTTTATGACATCAAAAATTGCAATCTAATACACCATACAAGCACTACAAATAGTCAACAAGCAATTGGAAACCCTAGAAATTCTTGTTTAGGTCCATTTTGGACTAGGACTTCCTTATTGGACTCAATGGACCAATAAGCTTCCAATTTGACTATCATGGGTTTAGAACCTTTTAATGGGCTCTAATTGAACCTACTTTCATTTATTCCAACAATTTGGGCCACATTAGGCCTAGAATGGAATAAATTAACTTCATGAAACATTATGGGCCATAATTAAGTTAAACTAGCCCAACAAAGTAGAAAAAAAAATCACACTTATATCTTATAATCATCCAAACTAACTCTAATATTGGGCTTAGGGGAATTAAAGCCCAAAACTTTCCTTTCCTTTTAAAATTTCGGCCCAAAAGCCCAAGACCAAAGATGAAGAGTTGACTTCATCATGCCACCTCATTATTACCTCTTGGTTCTCCATGCAACATGTCTCATACTTCCATGCATACATCACCTCAAGGTCTCTTCTTCTTCCTCTCTCTCACTCTCGGCCGAATACACACACATACACTCACCAAAATTTCCTTTCATTCTCCCTAAGTCTTGAAGAACATCCCCTCACCCTTCTTCAAAAATTTCGAGAATCAAGAGCTTCTCAAGGAGGCTTTTCCCACAAAATCATCATCTAAGGTAAGTTGATGACTAATCCATGATCTAGCTACTTCATTTCCATCAAAAATCTCTTCTAAATCTATTCCAACTTGTGATCATGCACCTTAGAAGTTACCAAACTCGAGATCTACCAAGGAAAGGTGCTAGGGTCAAAAATCACTTCATTTTTCTCCCATCTTTTCTCCAAAACCGAAACCACACCCAAGGTGAGCTTCATACCCCCTTATTTTCGGTTTTTATAAGTTTTGTGGGGGAGGGGGATACAAGCAAATGTGTAGATCTATCATTATGTGTATGCCTTGTATGATTTCTATGTTTATTTACATACTTTTGTGTGTTTATGGTGTTGAAACTAGTCAAAAGGACCTAAAACTCGAGATTTGTGTTGTGATGCATGAAACAAGTGCTAAAACATATCATTATACATAAGTCATTACTAGAAAAATAACCAAGTTGGTTTAGATGAACATCTTGGGCTAAAAATCACATTTTTGGACTTAAAATGCTAAGAATATGAAGTTTAAGGGCCCAAAATGTCAAAATACAAATTCTGGAGGTTAAGAAGTGTCAAAACATTTTCATAAAGGAATTTTTCCAGAAATATACACTTTAGAATGTTTAAAATGTGAATTTCTAAACTTAATGGGCTAAAAATGAACTTTTCGGCCCAATAGGGCCCAATATGCGAAATTTTCCAATTTGAGGGGCTGAAACTGTGTTTTTCCGTAAAACAGTGAACTACTAGTGTTCCAAGTCCTTTTCAAAGGTTAAAAATGCTTTTCATAATTAAAAAGGACCAAAGTTGCAAAGCTTTTCCAATTTGGGCCAAAAGTGTAAAAATTGCGAAAAAGAGAGGTTACAGCCGAGAAAACTGTGTTTTGAGGGACTAAAACTGTTTTCAACTAAAAATGTGCTGAAAAATATCAATTTCAATAAGTTTTGGTGTTAGAATGCCAAGAAAAATGGTTTAAGAACTAAACTGGAAATTAATTTATTCAAAGGGTTGAAAAAGTAAATTTGCAAAATAAAGAGGGGCTGTAAACAGAAAAATTTCAATGTTAATTCAATACATCCGTTGTGATCAAATATTGACACTGCGACTACCGACGAATTACAATACACAACAACACCAAAAATCGTTATCAAACGAATTGATTCGGTCTCGAATCAATAACAAATCCGAAACTACTAACACGACGACAACTCGATTCATACACGGAAAACTTGGGAATAAAATACACACGTGAGAGTGCACAGACGTCGATACACCATCTTTGGGCCCAAAAGTGTAAAATCTTGTTTGTTGGGCCTAGCTAGCCCAATGACCTGATCTTTGGGCCCGAAGACATCAACCTTACGAGTTGTTGGGTCTTACATGATCCAACACAGCGTAAAAGGACTTTCAATGGCAACGTGCTGCTGGTCCCCAAGGGTCCTTCGGTACTGCTAGCAAAGTCGAGAATTCACCAATGCGAGTTGGGCTAAGGGCCCTTCGCATTCACTATAGCCTTGAACGACGTAGGGAATTACCTGGGGCTTCGCACTCACTTTTTCCCCTCGGTCGTGGGGCTACATGAGTTCGGGTGGTTGGGTTAAGTGAATAGTGCGAGCGACGCCTAAGGGAATCGTTTGTACGGTTGTCAACTGGTCATTTTCATTAATGTACGTTTACAACAATTCACAATCCACAATTAATCCAACGTCCCCGGAGCTCAACGAATACACCTGTCGTAACGAAATAACGAAACATAAAATTTTTTAATGCAAAGTAATGGGAAAACGTCGGGTTTTCCTTGGATTTTCAATTATTACACCTACGAATTACATACCGAGTTTTACAAATCATACTCTTACATTGATAGAAACAAACTAGCATACTTTCGGATCTTCACACCTTTTATACTATACAATTTTCAGAAAATATCAGATTTTCTGGTGGTTTTCAAAACAATACAAAACATTGGATTTCAAACATTACTTATGAACTCACCAACATTTCATATGTTGACGTTTTTCAAAATACTTGTATTCTCAGGTAACAGATAAAGTGAAGGAAGAATTGTACTCTATGACGTTTTGCTGTTGTTAAATTAATATCGAACAATTTACTTTTGGGAATGTAATATTTTGAAACTATGTACTGAATGTAAACGCTACCAGTTGTAATATTCCAATGCTTGGTATTGTATGATGTTATGTTTCATGTATATTCATTGTGATGGTATTCAATTGAGTCACGACAGCCCCCGAACGTTTCCGCCGTCTGGTTCGGGGGTGTGACAATTAAGATGATTATGAAGATACTCTGGGTGAAATTCCCTCTAAGCCTTATCAGAAAACAAAACTTTCTGACAAAAGAGTATGCAGAAAAGATCGAAAAGGAAACGGATGAGCTGAAGAAGAAGCAAAAAAGAAAAGGAGCTCTTGGAGGAAAGAAGTCTATTTTTACAGAGTGAACCATTGATTCGCTTCGAAGAAGTGCTATTGATGAACCAAGTACTCTATGGCTTGAACCTGTCATGTCGTTTGGCCTTGAAAACTCCAAGGATGCACAATTTGACATGCCAATCACTCGAAAGGCATTTATCTTTCATTGCTTCAACTCAACTGTTGCCATCCCCTCTACGGACCTGAAGGTGGATCGGGATCTGTTAGAGTTCTATCTGGAGTTCTCTCAGCCACAGTACTTGACCTGCTGCTCACAGAAGATTGCTACTGTCAAGGTACTGAAGCCTTATTCAGCCGGGAAGTTCATCAATGTCAAAGTCAAAGTGACTCGAGGCTCTGAAGGCTCGATTCATAACTTCTCTCTGGCTGATCTGCCGAACCTCAATCCTCACAACTGGATACTCCTCAACAACATTTTGCTGTCAAATCCTCAGGAGTATCAGCCGATTATATATCACATCAAGCGAATGCTTGTTTGCTACACTCATGAAGTAGCAAAGATGGATCAAGAAATCGCCTCTGCTATTCACAAGCGAACCACAATCAAACCGATGGGCAGAGCAGGTGATGTAAATACAATGATCAAGGGCAAAATTGACACAAAATATCACACTATGATGTTTATCAGGGGCGAAGGTCAAAAATGCCTGTTCGCTCTTGTTGACAAGCACCTCTTCTCAACTGCTTGCTTGGAGCATATTTTAGAAATCATTCATAGGTGTAATCGGAACTCAGCAGCCGACAAGAAGTTGTTTGCTGACATGCTGAGATGGTACATTCAATTTCGGCAGTCACTTCTTGCTATCATTCCTCGGCTGTTCAAGGTTGTGAAGACAGTGAAGCCTACTCAAAAGAAATAATCTCTCGCCTCATTTGACGCAAAGGGGGATATTATTGGGCTTATTGTATTGCGTCATGGGCTCGGTCCTTAGCCCAGTTTTGATTGCCGGTTTGGGCCTATCCAACCGTGCATTATTTTACTCTAGGGTTTTAGTATTTAAGGTGCATGCATGCATCCTTTATTGGTAACACTTTCATTATTTTTCTTATCAAGTTTTGTAAACCCTAGCTCGCCTCTACAGTGGAAGTTCTTTATCGAGCTCTGCTGAGGCGTGACTATATTTGAATCATAAGCTTTACATTGATTCTATACTATGTTCATAATCATATTGTGTTTGAATTGTTTGTTCTTCATCTTTATACCTATGAAAGATCTAAACGATCTGAGATTTATTGTCAGCAATACAATTGTCCCTATATTGAAGTCACCATGAAATAACTAAATGTCGCGATGAAGTTACCCCTTAAGTGCGTTTTTTCCCGGTAGAATCTGACTAGTCACTGTCAGCAGCTAGCGATCGTTAGCTCGGGAATATAGCTCAAAATCAAAAATACGGGAGAGAGGGTTGCGTTTTTGGGTAAATGGGAGCAACAGAACTGGCCCTCTATTTATAGGCTGAAAATACGACTCTCACGTCGTGATCCATATAAGTTCACGTCGTGAGCTTGATCCCGGTCAGCTCGTAGGTTTGTTGCGTGTCTTTTAGGCTTGATAGGTTTCAATCATTTACCTCACGTCATGAGCCATACTTGCTCACGTCGTGAGTTTGGTCAGACCTCGAAGTTTGTATTCCAAACTTCAAAAATTCATATCTTTCGCATATGAACTCTATTTTTGACGTTCTTTATATCCACACATAGGTGGAATTATAATCTACAACTTTCGTTTAGACTCCGTCAGCTAATTTTGTAATCATTGTTTTAATATTATATTTTTAATAGGCTGGGACAGGAAAAGTCTGTTGAAAATTCATAACTTCTTCATTCGACGTCCGTTTTCGTCTGTGTTTTTACTGTTGTACTACTATTGATGAGATCTTCGATTGTCGTTTAGGTTGTGTCGGCTAAAAATCACTCGATCTTTATTTCGAATTTCAGGTTGTTTATTGTTATGCCGAATCTTAGAAAAATCATAACTTCGTCATACGAAGTCAGATTTGGATTTTCTTTTTGTGTAAGCTCTCGGTTTAAAAAATACTACGACTTTCATTTATATCATCAAAGCTAAAAAAGTAGTTTATTGTAAACTCACTTTTTACGTCATATGGCGTCGTGCCGATTCTGTCGCGAAACTTTGATAAGTCATAACTGCTCGCTTGGAACTCCATTTTCGTTGAGGCTTTTGCCTATATATTTCTAACGAGATAATTTACGACTTTCAATAACATTAGTTTTACTTATTTCCAACTTAAATGTTATATTTTTGTTAATTTTAATAATTAACTTTTTATCGGAATCTCATAAGACTTCCAATACTTCCTGAATGATTGTAAACATAGTTTTACTTCAAATCTCATAAAACTATCTTGTTAGAACTCAATGCTGAAAACCATATAATATTTAATAATATTCATTTTTAAACTAACAAAACACGATAACTAAACGTGTATGTTACACACACACACACACAGAGTGAAGGGTGAACAAAGATGTAGTTAAAGACAAAGTTGTGTATCTAGATACCTACTTTATCCACATAACAACATCAACAGAAGATGGAGAAATGAATGTTGTTGGTGAGTCACACTACTTGTCAGGCGGTAATAGAGATCGAAGACGATGGACAATATTAGTAAATATGTGTATGTGAAGGCGACAAAGTCATTTCCTTCTTTCCCTATTAGAGCTTCTTACTGGAACAAAGGTCTATAGGAGAACGGTTGTGGGTTGTGGTTGTGTCTAAAGGTGATAGTGGCATGATGGTGGTGAGAGATCTAGTGGCTAGGTTACACAATATGCTTCTAGGGTGTTTTTAACACCCAAAATATAGAAGATTAATTGCAGAAATAAATCCCCTTTCCTAGGGTCCAACATGGTGAGTTGATGGTGGGAAACTCGACATGTTGGAGGCTTTTGGGACATGTGTTTTTATGGACCAACTCGGCGAGTTGGTGGAGAGACTCGACGAGTTGGATGCTGATTGAGAAACCCTAATTTTCGAGGGTGTTGCACCCTATTTAAAGACCTTAAGTCCCTTAGTTGGCCTCCTTACTAGCCTCCTCTATCCAGAAAACCTAAATTCGAGCATTGTTTTCCATTATTGAGTGTCTGAGCTTGAAGGAGCTAAGGAATTAGGAGTTTCTTGGCTTGAAGAAGAAGTCTTGGATACAGAATCTCTGTCTCATTTGCCATGTTTTTGAGGTATGAAGTTCCCACCTTGCTTATTAGTTGCTTAGATCTCTTCTTGGATTAGATCTTATGCTTTTAGCCATGGTTGGGCAGATATTGGGGATTAGGACGTCCCAAATGCTTATTCTTTTAGATCTAAGGTCTAAATGAGCTCTTTTGGCATAATGTTGCCAACTTTATGGATTTAAGGGCTTCATCCATTCATTAAGTCTTTCATTTATCCCTTTTTGACCTTATGAGTCCTCCTAGTCATGCTTAAGCGTAAACTTGGAAACTTTATGTGGCCACCTAGCCTTATAGGGTCAGATCTGCATTTTAGGGTTTTGTCTTTGATGATTAAATGCTTAATGATTAAGCGCTCAATCTTTTAAGTTTAGGGTTTGGGTTTGGACCCATTTAGGTGGTTGCTAGGGTTAAAGTTGGAAACTTTACCCTTCTTGATCTCATTTTGGTCAAGATCTGAGCTTTGGAGCTCTTGAATTCTATGAAGGCAGCTTAATGCATTAAGTTGTTAGTTCTTGGGCGAACTCGGCGAGTTTGTTGGT
The DNA here is from genome assembly GCF_051521515.1 of Lactuca serriola. Classification (NCBI taxonomy): domain Eukaryota; kingdom Viridiplantae; phylum Streptophyta; class Magnoliopsida; order Asterales; family Asteraceae; genus Lactuca; species Lactuca serriola. The sequence continues at coordinate 129,074,721 of NC_136416.1, read as the reverse complement.
CAAATTGGCGAGATTGTTGGTCAACTCGGCGAGGTGACTTGGTTTTTCCCGATCTATGCAGTTAATGGAGAAACCCGACGAGTTGAAGGACAACTCGGCGTGTTGGGTCATTATGGATCGTTGACTTTAACTTTCAATTTATGTTATTGAACAAGTTTGTCCCAAGGGGTTCTTAAGGTAATCTGATTTGTAATTAAGGGAAATATAGGCTTAGGATATTGCCCATATGGGATTGGGCCCATATTGAAAAATTAGGCCATTAGTGGGCTTTTATGGATCTAGTAGTTTGTGGTATTTTGGCCATGAGTTAGTAATGGGCAATTAGGATACAAAGTGCTTGGACTAGAAAGAATTGTTGGGCCTTAAGGCAAGGTGTGACAACCGTCAAAATTCGAGTTGGTTTAGATTTGACTAAACTTAGTTTCAGATATAGGCACGACAAATACTAGACTTAGTAACTAGAAGCTAAGTTATAGCATGCTAGAAACTTGGAAACAATTAGAAATGATGGGCAGTGTACTTAGATTTCACATTGTTATGTGAATTTTGCAACTACTTAACTATAGAGACTATCCATATTCGGGTCAGTCTTTGACTTGAACACCTTTTCATGAATCATACACACACATTATACACTTGACCTAGTAGTAGAAATTAGGTCAGAGTCTCGTGGAACTTAAGTCAAAGTTGAAATATGACTAGTATACTTGGTTCTTCAAGTTCACTTGAATCTAGGAATCACTACATATAAATTCTAATAAACCGACAAAAAAGAATTACAAACATTATTTATAACTATAAAATAGTTATAATACCTTAAGATAATTTTAAGTCTCAAATATTCTATTTATTTTGATATCCAAAGATTTACAAATTCTCAAAAACCCTAAATGCCCTAAAAACCTAAATTTATAAAATTTTACCTCTAAAATTCAATTAAAATAATTATGAACCTGACAGTATCAATTTAAAATAACTAAATTCAAGGAAATATAATCAAGGAAAATAAAAATTGAAGTCGTTAACATTTAACCTTGTTTTATAAGTTAAAAACCAAGGGTTTTTATAACCAAAATTCAATAAATGTGCATTTTATAGAAATGAGATTTTATAAAATTTGAAGCATACTTTATAAAATTTAAAATTTTTATTAAACAAAAGAGTGAGAGAGGGCATCATGACTCATAAATTTCGTTCCCCCTCTCTCCTCCTTCAAAAATTGTCATCCCAACACATTAAATCATTTTCCTTTCTCCTACACTCAATCATCTTCTCTCATTCTCTCTCACACTCTTCATTACCATCACATTTTCTCTCACCCTCACCCTAACTCACGAAATTTTTCAGAAAATGGCTCCAAGAACTCACCTTAAACTCTAAATCTTCATAATTTGAAGTAATCTTGAAGGTAATCCCGAATTTTCTTTCATTCTACTTCACTTTTCCTTCAAGTTTTCCTATTTTTCTTGCACTTTCTCATTCTTCTACTCCATTCTATGGTAAAATCATGAACACTTGCTAGAACTCATAGTTTTGATGATGATAGTGGTAGATTGTGATCAAAAATATCTTTCATGTTACAAAATGGTGAAGATCCATGACCTAAATCTAAGTTAAAATCATGGAAATGCACTTTGCTACAAGTTTTAGAGGAAAATCACCACATGCACCATATTTTTTCTTTCCAAAACGATTTTTGACCATTTCAAAATCATGAATGGCCTTTAAAACAACATGCATGTGACGATCTTCAAGCTTAGATGCTAAATGATCAAAGTTTGTTTTTAAAAGCTTTCAAATTGGTTCATAAAGGATTTATTCCCAAATAAATTTCTAAAACTTTGTTTCTGATAAAATCTGATTTTTCCCAGAATTCCAACAACAGAATGAGAAGTTCTACAAATTTGTAGAGAATAATTCTCTTTTCACGAATTATTATAATTTTTGCAAGAAAATAGGGCAATAATTCATATAAAATACTTTATGAGGTTTATAAATCCAAAGTAAATTCGTGGATGACTCCTAGAGTAAATGATGACATCTCAGAGAGTTCCATCGATTTTGGTTACTGTTTGGTATGGTATTGAGTTTTATTTTTGTTTAATTAACATAAATCATAAAACCCGTTTAGTGAATGTGCAAAGGCTATATAAGACTTTTCACAAATTCTACCTCATGTTGGATACTCATTAAAATAGTTTCATAATTTTTCATAATGCATACCTATTTTCCCCTGATTTTTGTATTTATAATGGACTAATAATAGGAAAAATAGTTATGCTAATCTAAAATTTATGAAAATTTATCAAAAGATCTTATAAAATATTAGAACACTAAATAAAACTTTTGATGATTTTTCTATTCAGTATGCTATTTTACTTCTATTTTCTAAGATTAAATACATTTGAATCCACAAAATCAGATTACATTATATAAAAATCACCATTGGAATATTTCTCAGATTATGTACACTGTAATTGAAGTTGACAAAAACTTTGGTAATTTACTTTCACTGTTTGATAATTATTCACCAATTAATGATTATTCAAGAGAATAAAACAAAGAAAAATAGGAAAACTAACTGAAAAATATCTTTTATATTTTTCACACCTTCTATATATATAAGAACAGTGTTACAAAAAGTTTGGGTTATTTTGGAAACTTTCTTCTATTTATTTCTATTTTTGTTAGAATAAATGCACAAAAATCATAAAATCCAGTTAAACTATTTAGAAACTCAATTTTCTATTTCTCCGATCTTAACTATGTTTAATGGCAGTTTTATAAAAATTTTAGGAATTTTTATCATTCAGATACTATTTTTCACGAATTTATATTTTTAAGAAGGCTTAAAAATTTGGAAAAATATTTAATCCTATCAAAAATTCAAGGGAAAATTTATGGAAGATCTATATTGTAATTTGAACGAAAATGTAAAATTTGGTGAATTTTGATAACTATTTGATAATATTTTTGGATTTTAGGAGGCTAAAACACCTTTAAATGTATTGAAATAACCTCAATTAATATTACAAAAATCAGGAAAATAATATCCAAAATTATCCTAATCACGTGAGTTATAAAATGTCACCATTTCAGAAAAATTGATACCCATTTAATATAAAACCAATATTAGAACAAAAATGTAGCATGTCTCTATATGTAGAATTTAGTATATTAGCATTAGATTTTTACATAGAAACTCAGTAGTATGTGTTTGATGTTGTAGGATCCTGGTAGTAAGGCGTTGGTGTATTCCGAGGCACCTCTTGTAGCTACTTGAAACATTGTGAGTATTCACTCCTCCCCCTCCTTTCGGTTTTAAATGTTGTGGGGTGGAAAAGCTTGTCCAAAGACTGTTTATTGTTTGTTGAATTTAATTTGACTTATATCAAACTTCGTTGCTATATTTTGTTGTGTATGTGTATGCTATTGTTAACTCATGGGACCTTATCGCGTTTAAGTCCCTAGAATTAGTTCACACAACTCAATAACTCATTTGAGTCCATCGTCAGTATGGATAACGTTATCAGGAGGTAGACATCTCCTCACTCGCACATTTCGCTTGAGTGCATTTTACCATATTTCCCTATGTTAGCGATAGACATAAAAGAGGGCACCCTTGGTCATTAGGCTTGGGTTGTGAACTCATGGTATAATCATTATACACATACGAACCTTGTATCTCGTTTTAGCAACATACTTTATTTCCCATGAGAATATGAATGTTGCATCTCATTTGGACAACATACTTTAACTCTCATGATGACAACGAACTTTGTTTATGCAAACTTATTTACTCATTTTTACAATATATTTCTATTTATGGAAACTTTATTTCCCATGAGAATATGAACGTTGCATCTCATTTGGATAACATACTTTATCTCTCATGATGACAACGAACTTTGTTTATGCAAACTTATTTACTCATTTTTGCAATATATATCTATCTATGGAAACTTTATTACTCGCTTTAGGAATGAAATTCTATTCATGAAAACTTTTTTACTTATTTTAAAAATGAACATTGTTTATGGAAACTGTTATCAATATTCTGATTATTATGATTTCAAGCTATATTATGTTATAAATATGTGAGTAATCACCAACTATTTTTATAGTTGACGATCGTTTTACATGTTTTTTCAGAAATCATCGAGTAAGTGGCACTTAGGGACACATCACTTTTAGGAGCACTCACATGTGTTGTATTTCAATTCAGATTGTAATCTCTTTTAAAAGTTGTTCAAACCCATTGTAAATTTATAATGCTTTTAATACTATGGTTTGTGTTATCTTTATCTTTTACTATGAAACCCTTTGTACTGCCACATCCTATATTTCTGTTTTAGCGAGGTGTGACACAAGGCTATGTATGGGGTTTGGGCCCAATTTGGAAAATCGGGCCAATGGTTCATCAGTGGGCCTTTAATAACACATATCAGAGTAATTCACATGTCACCGGATTGGAAGTCTTCATTGATTGTAGGATATCTTCACTGTATAAATTTAGATGAAAAATAACACATGTTAGTGAACTCTTTAATAAAACCTAGTGAAAAACAATTCTTTATTACCAACAAAACACTGAATGTTGACAGACCTTCACAGCACCTGTAGCTGCAGCAAGATCCTACTTTTCTTTGTTTCCTGATGTACTCTGAAAATTAAAGATTCAACAATCACTTTACTTATGTCAGCCAATCAAGTAAATGAATGGAGACATTATCATATAATCAGTTTAATATTAACCAAAACTTAAGGGTGTAACTATGGGCCCAATTTAGAAAATTGGTCCATTAATGGGCCTTTAGTGGGCCATCAATGGGCTTTGAAAGATTAGATAGAATTGGGCCTAGGTTGTGGTCTAAATTAGACAAGGGGTAAGATGGTCATTTTACCTTAAGAAGGATTATGGATTTTGACTAGGTGTTGTTGTGCTAATGATAGCCGGGGAGTCGTTAGAGCATCCACTAGGGATTTCCTCACTGTGAGATTCAACAATCAACTTTGCAAGATGAGTTTCCTCCTATATGAACGGGTCGAAGGCACTAATTCTGGCCCGTATATGTATGCCAGTATGTTCTGGGGTTAGGTCTGATGTTCGGGATAGCCCGATGTACATTTATATGTTTCCGGACTTCGGTTTGATGTCGGGGAAAGCCAGAGGAATGATAGTATGGTTGATGTCTTCGTGATTGTTTCATGTGCTTGTTTATATGTTCCAGGCTTCGGTTCGATGCCGGGGTAAGCCCGAGAAATGGTTATATGTTATGTTTTATGTTTCTGGATTTCGGTCCGATGTCGGGCGGGCCCCAGGGAATGTTTATATGGTCATGTTATGTGTTTATGTTGTATGCATTGTTGATATGTTTATATGTATACCGAATTTTGGCTCGATGTCGGGCGGGGACCGATGCCGGACTTCGGTCTGATACTGGGCGGGGCCTGATGCCGGACTTCTGTCCAATGTCGAGTGGTGCCCGATGTAGCAGGCAATGCCCAATGTATGTTATTATGAGATTATATTATTATGTTTTTGGTATGTGGTGGTTTGGGGAGACTCGTTAAGCTTGGTGCTTATAGTTTTCAGTTTTGGTTTCAGGTACCTCCGATAGCAAGGGGAAGAGCTCGGGATGATTGCAATGCACACACCATATGTTTAGCCTGGTATGTTTATACTTTGATATATATATATATATATATATATATTTGATAGATATTATGATATTTTGAGATACACGAGTTATGATTTTTCTATGATGTTTGATGAATATGGTTTTCTTAATGATTTAAAATGAAAATTTTGGACTGTATTTTTGGGATGTTTCAAGTTGGTATCAGAGCCTTGGTTTAAGGGATTCAGACATACTCTCAGGTGTGTCTGAACTCAAACTGAGGACTTGGTATAAATTTTTTTTATAAAGAAAAAGATCATTTTTACAAAAAAGGCATTTCGAAAAAAGAAAAAGGGTGTGGTGGATGCATTCAGCCGAGCTCAAGTAAGTACTCCCAAATTACCCATACAAGTTTATGTTATGTGATATGCTTATAAGAACTACATGCAAGATTAGGGCTAAGGATCTAGGAAGGATGCCTTATGTGTCTGTTATATGTGTACGAGCTTTATGAACCGCATGCTAGTACTGATTAGTTAGTGATATGATATCCTGAGTAGGATATGCTTGATTATGTTTACTCAATGCTCGAATGCTGCGTGCTTTGTGCTTTTAGGTGTTCTAGTTATCTTTAACTAACTAATAAATGAATATTTAGTTACATATTGTGAGGACTAAATAATTTCAGAAGGTTAGGTTTAGCTCTATTTCGTAGCTCACGTTTGAGTCTAACCGTTGTACGGTACGACCTCTCATTCGAAGAATTATCTGGTCTTAGTGATATGTAATAGTATTCGCAAGCTAGTTAGGGGGAGATAGTAGGGACTTCTTATGCAACTGATGGCGGAAAGTGGGTTGATGATTAGCGTAGGGCAAGCCTAAGATAAGATTAACGTGAGAACATCAGTAGCAGTAGAAGGGACTTAGTGGAGTCAAGGTAGTTCTTTAGGAAAATACATATAGATGTGGAAGGTAGTATGGGCCCATACTACTGAAAGTAGAGGATCCATACTCGAATCAAGGAAGGATGAGATGAACCCAGGGAAATTGTAGTATGTGAGATCCCTCGAGTTATAATGTGTATACTGATGTTTTTTATGGTGTATTTTCAATTTGGTGATGCTAAGCACTAGGCCAATCGGTAGTTCAGGTGCCAGTGAGGGATCATGCTCGGGCTCTGGAGCCGGGCAGCTCGACGAGCGGATGAAAGAGTTCATTTCATCTGAGGTTATGTGTAGCATTTTAGAACAGACACCTGTGATCTTCGGCACAGTCAAGGAGGGCATCTTGGAGATACTTGACGAGAGGTTGGGTGCATTCCACACCGAGACCGTGGCCATGTTAGGGGCGCACATGATGAATTTCAGGGAGTTCTGAGCAAGTGGAGCTCCAGACTAAAATGGGGCTTGGGACCCCATTGCTAGCAGCAGGTGGTTGGCTGATGTCGCCAACGCCTTCTGTACGAGCCGATGTCTCGAGGGGGACAAAGTTCGACTTGCTTCCTGTGTTCTGATGGATAGAGCACGCGACTGGTGGGAGGAGGTCGGAGATGCCATTGGAGATGATGTAGCTTTAGATGCGATGACCTGGAGTGACTTTTCGGCCAGGTTCACGGCCAAGTTTTCACTTGTGATTGAGGTGCAACAACTTCTACGGAGTTCCAGGATCTCCAGTAGAGGACTGAGACGGTGACTAAGATCACTGCCATGTTCAGGGAGAGGGCCCTTCTCGTTCTGCTGTATGTGGCAGACGATGAGATGAAAAATGCCCGATATCATGAGATGTTGCAGAGTAATATCCTCCTGTTTGTGAGTCGATCCAGCTGCAAGACGCTGGAAAATATGATTTCTAGCGCTCCAGAAAGGAGTTGGATTTGGAGATGGAGAAGAAGAAGAAACCCGAGGGGTTCAGTCAGGGAGTACGGGCAAGAATACCAAGGTATCAATGTTGGATTAAATGTCTAAGCACATAACTATTATTGGTATATAGTTGACCCGACCCGGCATGGTCCATTTGGGTTGCACTTCACCAGAACAATTTGTATGGATAGACTTATGAGAAAAAGGATATTCATGATTTATTAATATATTATAAGTTATAATATATTAATATGAAATCATATTATTTAATTAGTATTGATGAAGAATTAATTTGGTATTAATTTAGTGATCAAAAGAGGCTAATTAAATATGGACTCTTATATATATATATATATATATATATATATATATATATATATATATATATATATATATATATGGAATGGGCCAAGGTTTATTTAGGATGGGCTAAGAGTGTATGGAAGTTATGGATAGTCCATGGAGCTTTTAACCCATGGATCCTATGTAAATGAAAGGTAATGGGTATTAGGGTTTACATGGATGTAACCCTAATCCTCCATAATTTATAAAGGGGTCCTTAGTTCACAAAATTGGCACTAGTGTGTGTAAAAGAAAAGGTGGCCGATTTTAGTGAGCTCCATATTCTCTCAAGTTCTTCCAAGTTGTTGATGGTGATTTGTGATTTCATTTGAGGCTTCCACACTATTAGTGCTAAGCTCTTAAGGCCAAATGCATCAAGAATTCTAGCCATATGAAAAGGTATGTTACACTAACTAGTATTTTGTGTAGTTTACATCTTTGTATACTAGTTATAGGCTTAGTACCTTGGAAACACCTTTCCATGTATAAATAGTGTAAACATATATGCAAGGTATTTAGGGTTGCATGAACACCTTAGGAGTGTTAGAATGCTTAAAACCTAACAGTGGTATCAGAGTCTAGGCTTGTTTTCAATTATACTTGATGCTACTTGCTGTTTAAAGTTGAAAAAAATCAAGTTTTCTCCGTTCTGGGTGATGAACGAGCCGATTCCATGTACAAAATGTGCTACTCGACGAGTCATGTTCATGGACTCGCCGAGTTGGCTGGACAGAGTGCAGAAAAACGTTTTTTGGCCCCAAATGGTTAGGATCATTATTCCAAACTGTTTTGAATCATAAATTTTTATTTTTTTTAAACAAGTGACAATGATCATGCTAATCCATTTGAAATGTGATTGTCAAAATTTAATGTTTTCTATTAGTTTATATGATTAAGTCTAATTGCATGGAATTTGTTTGACTTGAATTACCTAGTTCATATGAGTTTAATCTAGAACTTGTAATCTTCTTGGTGTAATTGTTGTTGTTAATGATTTTAATGGACTCCATAACTTGTTCTCAAGTTATGGAATTCTAAAGGTTTTTCTTTTAAATGGACCATTAAAAGTCATAAGTTATAAAACATGAAGAATCTCTTTTCCATAAATTGCTTTATGATCTCCATAACTTGTCCTCAAGTTATGGATTTTCAAGAGTCTTGCCATTAAAGAAACATTAAACTCATATGTTATAAATATGAAAGGTCTTGAATAGTTTCAAAACTTGCCCTCAAGTTTTGGAATTTGTAAAGTCTCACACACATTAATGCTTTAATTCCAAACTCAAGAATTTTAAAAGTTAAAATTCAAACTTTATGGACTTCATTAAATTAATTAAAGAGTTTAGTGACAAGAGTTAATAGTTCCATAATGACATGGTTTAAGTTTAATTAAATTAAGAGTATATTTTAATTAATAAGATTAAACCATCATGTATTTTAAATGAGTAAAATACACCCTTATACTATTATAATATTAAAAGTTAATACTTATGTGTATATATATATATATATATATATATATATGTAAGGCCAAAGTCAGTCTTACCGTTTGTCACACCCCAAAACTGGAATGATGGAAACGTTCGGGGGTGGAGGACGTCATGTCAAGTATCACGAGATATGTATATGGTAAGCAAGTAATGAACAACCATTTCATTTAGAAAGTGTTTACAATGTGTGTGTTCACAAAACATAGAAGTCATAAACAAATAACAAAACAAGACTTGAAGCTGTAATGCTCCATCTTCTAAATTCCCAGCACGAGCACCTGTCTAATAGTCCCCTGAGAATACAAGTTATTTGAAAGAGTTGATCAACAATTAAGCTGGTGAGTTCATAAGATTTTAGTGATGTGAGTAAGCTGTAAAGTGTTGTTGAAAATGTATATGTAAAAGTGATGTAAGCTGTAAGTTCTGTTTTGAAAAGTTCACCTGTTCCTCTAGAGAATCCTATATTTCCTACATTAATGGAAGTTAAGTAAAATGACACTACAAGCCTTTCTATGAGTACTAAGTGGGTACAAGTTATATATACTTCGAGTAAATAAACAATCGATTGTGCGCATCTGCCTTAAACTCACAACCCAACGGGGAACAACAAGTAGGGCGGATAGTAAACATTCCATTGGTTGTTAGATCGTTGTCATATATAACCTTGGTGTATTCACTTGTTACTCATGGAGTTATTTGTAATTGTTCCTTTATATCAAATGGAGAGTTATTTTAAGAAAACCTATATTTCTTATAGTAAAATAATGACTACGGTGATTACTTTTATAATAGCTTTGTTTATACTGCTATATATAATATGATATTGGGTAGATAGTTAATTGGGGGTATCTGCCCTAAGCCCACAATCAAACGAGAACAAGAAGTCGGGGGAAAACACACATTTAGCTATCTATTGGATATTAGTTTTATATATAAACATGGTGTATAAACTAAGGTGTTATAGAGTTAATTCACCTAAAGTCTCTAAAACTGTATTGGCTTAATAAAATGGATTAAGCCCTTATCTGGGAAATCGCTAATTTTGTATACCAAAAGTACTGACTTTGAAAAGTATGTTTTGTACTAGAAAAACTGTGCTTCGACTCTATGTCCTATAACCTGATCCATACTTGATACCCTTATGATGACTTAATGTATACTAAGTATAAATATATATAGATTCGGGTAGATAATAGATTGGGGGAACTCGGTGCAAGACTACAATCCAACGAGAACAGGAAATGAAGTGAAGGCATACATGCTATTAGCCGTCAGAATCTATTAGTATATATGTAGCCTATAGTGTATACATTAAGGAATCATAAGATTAGCATTATGATCCTATCTTTTAAAAGTAGCCTTCTACCAAGACTCGACTGTTTTGAAAGTAACCTTCTATCAAGACTCTACTATACGACTATTATTAATTTAATCTAATCTACCTCATCGATTATGTGAATATGACACATGGTAAAGGTATTAATAATTTTGAAACAGGAATTTTATATCCTTCTGTAATTGTCGTATTGACAGTGTAAGTATTGTAGTATTTGTAATAAGTGACTACTTTTAGTACTATTTTGCCTTAATTGAGGGTTAAGGCATAATGTAATGGCTAGATCGTATGCTAGACACTCCCTTGTCAAGAGATTCTAGGAACTACACGCGACCCCTGCATGAGTGCAAGCCGCAAACATCCACATCACTATGATCATGTATACCCAATATAACTATCACAATGCAGAAGTGATTCATTGGTATTGTTAGATCCTGAACTTGTTCCATGCTATAGCACCTTATTATGTTCTGTTCTCTAATCGTGTATTGATATTGTATTTATGTAAATGTATTCCATGTAAGCGTCTCTATGTAAAAGTATTCACGTAAGCGTATTGTATTTGTATAGACTCGTGAACTGAACTGACTCTTTGTGTGCTTCATTGTACTAGAAGTAATGAATAGCATTCTCCTAAACTATTCCTATAATAGTTTCCTAATGTTCTAACTATACCGTCACTGAAAAGACTCATTTATTTACTAAGTTATGCTTGTACTTTAAAAACAGAGTTTTGTATAACTATAAAGTAACATAACCTTTAAAAGAGTTTTGGAATGTATTGACAACTTAGAAATAACATAAGTAACATTTTGAAAGATGTTTATAACAAATATTTACACAATTATCATTGTGTTCAACTTGTATTCCCCCCTTAAAACAGTTAAAATATACAAAAGATTCATTACGGGGTATGAACTCACCTGACGTGGGTGATTCAAACGGGTATGCGCGTACGGATGAGAAGTTCCACGAATGAAGTCCCGAGACACAATAAGTCCTAAATGACATATGAGGACACATACTGACATGAATATAGTGTTTATAACAACTATATGAAAGGAAACACCTTCCGGGACTAGGAAACACCTTGACCAAGTGTTGAATCACATGGGATTCAACATAGGAAGGTATAAAGGCACTCACATGATTTTACTACCATGGGTTTATGGCCCAAGGGAGTTTACGGCCGTCAACTCATGGCTACTCATGTATGAATGCAAGTTAGAAGGCTAGGGAATGATTTAGGGACGTTAGCTCTATCCTATGATGAAGAAAACCACTTTCTTTGGAGTTTTTGAGGAGTTCACGGCCCAAATGAGTTTACAACCATAAACTCATGTCCATTTATGTTTATGGGGTCCTAAAAGGTCATAAGGAATCATCCTAAATTCAATTCTAAGCCTTAGGAAGTGTTTGTGGCATCAAAACACCTCTAACTTGAGTTTATGGCCCATGGACCACTTTGACAAGTGTTTGCGGCCGTAAACACCTATGGGTGTTGGTATTGTGGTTGCTTTGAGTCCTAAACACATCAAGGTAAAGTGCTAGGCTAGTCTCTTGGCTTATGGAAGGTATTTAGGGCATTTTGGCACCATAAAATGGAGTTCACGGCCTAAGAACATCCTTGGCCGTGAACTCACTTCTAGCCCTTGTTTCTTAATAATTTTGAGGTCTAAACAAGTCATGGGTAGTCTCTAGGTTCAGTTCCAAGGTTTGGAGGGACATTGGGCACACTTTGGCCCTAAATTTAGTGTTCACGGTCCAAGAAGATCTTGGGCCATGAACACCATTTCCTTGGTGTTTTTGGCTGATTTTCATGTTATCAAGGTATATAACACACTTAAATACACTCTAGGTTGAAGTACTTACAATTGAGGGTGATCGGGTGAAGATCGTTGAGAGAGAAATCGACTTTTCTCTAGTTGGAAATGTAAGAAATGAATTCCAAATGGCTAAGTTTTCCTTATATAGCCTTGAGGGTTTTCGGTCCGAATACCATTTTTGGACCGTAATATTCTAAACTCTTAAAGTTTTGGAAACTTATTGTTACGTAGTAAACCCTAGTGTATCCCCTCTCCTAATATCCTCTGGAGCACTAACCTTAAAACACTCAAAATTATCCCAAAAGTTTGAAAGTTAGCAGATACATATTTGACTTCAATTGTAGTGGATGGTTTTACCGAATGGAAATTATTGGGTTGTCACACCGTTAGTAGGCCTCATTCATGAATCCATTCCATAAGGGGGTATAAGGTTACCGCCTATAAAATGGCAGTTTAATTGGTGTCCACTCTCACCCACCAGTTCCTTGACTGGTGGAGGGTCGTTAGCCGAACGGGTAGGAAATGACTATAATTCTCCCTTCATTAAAAGTATAATCATAAATACTAAGTAACTAAACACTTATAAATACCCAATCATAGTTACTTAGGAAAATGTGAAATGGTGCTAACCCATGAAATTTGTCACAACTAGAAATTTTGTGTCATGTAATCTATACACTCAAGTTAATGTGAATCAAAAACTTCAATGAAATACGTCATACAAGTACTACAAATAGTCATCAAACAATTGGAAACCCTAGAAGTTTTTGTTTAGGTCCACTTTGGACTAGGACTTCCTTATTGGACCCAAATGGACCAATAAGCTTCCAATTTGACTATCATGGGATTAGAACCCTAATTGGGCTCTAATTGGACCCACAATCATTTATTTCAACATTTTGGGCCATTTTGGGCCTAGAATGAAATGAATTAAAAGCTTTGATCCATAATTAACCTAATCTAGCTTAATGAAGCATAAAAGTCACAATTTTATTTTAAAAGGCCAATGATCACCCAAACTAACTCTAATATTGGGCTTAGGGGCAAAAAGCCCAAAAATCCTTTCTTCCCTCTCCATTCTCGGCCCAAGCCCAAGGAAAAAGGCGGAGTTGACTTTGGATTGCCACTTCACTTTTATTTGTTGGGTATCCATGCACACAACTCAAGTATCACTTAAAAGATCACTTCTCCTTTTCCCTCCCTTACTCTCGGCCGAAACACACACACATACACAAATATCTCTCAAACTCTCTCTAGAATACTCAAGAACACATCCTCCCTCTCCACTCAAGAATCTCGAAAATTAGGAAGCTTTCAAGAGGATATTTCCACAAACTCTTCATCTAAGGTAAGATTATGCTTGGATCTATGACTTAGATTCTTTTTGTTATCAAAATCTTTTCCTAATCCATGCAAAAATCGTGATCTTACATCCTAGAAGCACATCAAACTCGAGATCTTCGAGAAAAGGGTGCTAAGGCCAAAAATCACCAAGTTTTCTTCCATCTTTTCTTCAAAAACCGAGATCACACCCTAAGGTGAGCTTCATACCCCCTATTTTCTGTTTTTATGAGTTTTGTGAGGGGGGGGGGGGGGAATACAAGTGAAAGTGTAGATCTATATGTGTTTTGTATGCCTTGTATGATTTCTATGCTTATATGGGTGTTTTTGTGTGTTTATGATGTTGGATCTAGCCATAAACCCCTAAAAATCGAGATATACTCTATGTTAAATGATACTAGCATCAAATATATTTATACATACAAAGTGTTTCAAGAAAAATAGCTAAATGGCTTAATAACATTTTCTTTGGGCTAAAAACTCAATTTTTGGACATAAAATGTTAAAAATATAAAGTTAAAGGGCCCAAAATGAAATATTTCGAAATCTGATGGGTGAGATGAGTCAAAACAGTTTCCATAATGTATTTTCTGAAAATATACTTTTTGGAGGATTAAAAACATAAATTTCAAGCTTAATGGGCTAAAAATGGCATTTTCGGCCCAATAGGGCCCAATATGCGGAATTTTCTGTTTTGGAGGACCAAAACCGTGTTTTTCTGTAAAACAGTGGACTACTAGTGTTCCAAGTACTTTTCAAAGGTTTAAAATGCTTTTCAAATTTAAAAAGGACCAAATTTGCAAAAATTTTCCAATTTGGGCCAAAATTGTAAAAACTGCGAAAAAGAGGGGTTATAACCGAGGAAACTGTATTTTCAGGGACTCAAACTGTTTTCTATGAAAAATATGCTGAAAAATATCAATTTCAATAATTTTTGGTGTTAAAATGTCAAGAAAAATGGTTTAAGGACCAAACCGGAAAGTTATTTAATTAAAGGGTTGAAAAAGTAAATTTACAAACAAAGAGGGGCTGAAAACAGAAAATTTTCAAGGCTAATTCAATACACTCAACTTGATCAAATTTTGGCACCGCGACTACCGACGAAATACAATCCACAACAATACCAAAAATCGTTGTTAAACGAATTGGTTCGGTCTCGAACCAATAAAAATCCGAAACTACTAATGCGACGATACCTCGATTCACACAAGTAACATTTGGGAATTTAATACACACGTGAGAGTGCACAGACGTCTACGCACCATCTTTGGGCCCCAAAGTGTAAAATCTTGTTTGTTGGGCCTAGCTAGCCCAATGACCTGATCTTAAGGCCCGAAGACTTCTACCTTACGAGTTGTTGGGTCTTACATGATCTAACACAGTGTAAAAGGACTTTCAATGGCTTTTATACTATTGGTCCCCAAGGGTCCTTTGGTATTGCTAGTAAAGTCAGTATTTTATGCGAGGCGGGTCAAGGGCCCCTCGTACTCTTTTTTTTATCCCCAACCGGCTAATGGAGTCATCGAGGTCTTCGTGCCCTCTTTCTCTTCGGATGTGGGATTACTCGAAGTCAGGGCGGTTGGATAACGTGATTAGTACGGACGACGCCTACGGGATCGTTAGTATAGTTATAAACTGGTCGTTTGTGTAACGCGTGTTTATAGCAATTTATCATGCGCAAAAATAATCCGACGTCGCCTGGAATTAATGACTTCACACGCTGCAATGGTTTTATTTTCAACTTCATGGAATTCAAAGAATTAGGAAAACATCGGGTTTTCCTAGGGTTTTTCAATACATACGGTTTCGAAATGTACACAAGTTTGATGAACATTTTTTTTTACAACTATAGAAACAAACAAGCATACTTATGGATCTTCACAAATGTTTTCAAAAACTCTTTTCAGAAAATATCGGATTTTCTGGTGGTTTTCAAAATGATACAAAACGTTGCTTTTCAAAAACTGCTTATGAACTCACCAACATTTCACATGTTGACGTTTTTCAAAATACTTGTATTCTCAGGTAACCAGTGAATCAAAGGAAAATGTACTCAGTGATGGCTTGCAGTTTACTTATTAATGAATCGAACAATTTATTTTTGGAAATGTAATGTTTAAACAATGTACTTCATGTAAACTTTATCGGTTGTACTATATTAATGCATGGTGACGAATGTTGTTACGTTTCATATATATTCAATGTTATGGTATTCAATTAAGTCACGACAGCCCTCGGACGTTTCCGCCGTCTGGTTCGGGGGTGTGACAGGTTGGTATCAGAGCTTTGTTTATAGTGAACTAGCATGTCGAGCCACACATTGATATGCAACTATAAACCAAAAAGAGGGACTAACATAACTCTAAACAAAACGAGTAAATAAAACACCCTTGCTTGCACTAGGAATAAGAACATAACGCTGAACCAAACAAATTAAGGCTAGTATCTCGGTTAATTCAGGACTGTTCTTAGTGGTACCAAGGAGTGGATGTAGCCTGATCAACTACATTCTCTCCAAAGTAAAACTAACACACGTCCTGATGAGATCGGGATAGCTAGAGTACCTAAAACTATACCCTTTTAGCACCAAAAAGAGAATGCCTGTTTAGCTTATGCAATAGTCGTGGCGCCTTAGGAATAATATTAGCATATTTACACACTCTCGCAGACAGCATGGCTGGTTTTCATCATCCCGGGGATCCCTACTTCCCTAACCAGGGAAACAACGGATGGCTAGAGGAGGAGGAACCTTAGGAAGACCCCGAAGAGGAATCTGACGGGGAATCGGAGGCAGAAGTCGAGGGCGAGCCTGCCGAACCCGAAGAAGACGAAGAGAATTTCGAAGAGGAACCCGATGACAGCAAAGGGGGTGATTCGGACGCAGAGTCCAAAGTCATCAACCCCCCTTACCCAATCAGGGTGCCTGCTTACCGTGTGGGCCCCACTGGTCCTACCCCTCCTTGGGGTATTGACATTTGGAGATGGAGCAGACATCAGGGACAGCGACCTCCGTTCGGCATGTCACGTGAGTTCTTTGACCTGAGGGATGGAGGACCGGCCGACCGAGCCCTACCGGTCATGGTGAGACGATTACGGGACACTGGTGACCTTGCTCAGGGCACTGCTGATCAGGTGCGCCAGCTGTGGACTAGGGTCGAGCGTGTGGAACAGGAAACGCGTGACGTCCTTCGGGAGTTTCACATGAGGCAGGTAAGGTCGGATTCTCGACTTCAGGACACTGAACGATTGGTGGCCCGTCTTCAGGGAGCATCCACATCCTCGGCACCACCTCCGGACGCAGCTCATCGCGGTTAGGGATAGACTTATCTTAGTAGATCGTTAGGAACTATGCTATGTACCCCGAATCTATGTTTAAGTGACTACACTACTCATAGGGCCGTTATGCTGTCGAATTAGTGTAACTCATGTATGCTCCTACGAGCAAAATTTTCTTGTATCAAATGCGGATAATATTAATGAACTTTTACGTGCTTTGCTATGATATTACAAATTGCTATGTGTTAAGAAGTTATGAATGTATGTTCAACGGTAGTAGTGTTCTAAGTTCGTACCATGCACCTAGTTAGTAGGATCACAACCTCACAGAAACCACATACACTCAACATCTTTCCGTTTCGTGACAGAAAGATGCCTCTCCGACCTACTCGCGGAAACCCAGGACCAACTCCGCCTGAGGTTGACTCCACTGCATTCCAGGCAGCCATGTCTGCTGCGGTCACCGCAGCTATGGCACAACTCCATCAGGGGAATAATGGAGGAGGCAACGGGCAAGGGGCAGGAAGTTCGAACAACGGTATGAACCAAGGATCTACCAAAACATTTACCTACAAGGACTTCACAAACGCTAAACCACGAACTTTCAACGGCACTGGAGGGGTGATCACTCTGAAGCGATGGATTGAAAAGGTGGAGTCGGTATTTGAGATATGCGATTGCCCCGAGCAGATGAAGGTGAAGTTCGCGGCCTGCACTTTTGTGGACCAAGCATTCACTTGGTGGAACGGACACGTGGAAGCCATGACGCTCCATGTAGCCAACTCTATACCATGGGCAGAAATGAAAGAAATGTTAATGGCTGAGTACTGCCCACGAGGCGAAATACAGAAGATGGAGCAAGAGCTATGGAACCTCACTGTGCAGAATGCGAATATCGATGCCTACATATCGAGATTTAGTGAACTATCCCTGCTGTGCCCGGGTATGATCCCATCAGAAGGAAAGAAGATTGAGCGATTCATCTGGGGACTGACATCACCCATTCAAGGGAATGTGATAGCTGCAAACCCTGAAACGTTTGACAGTGCGAAGAGATTGGCGAAGAGGCTGTATGATCATAACAACAAGAAGGGCGAGAAGCCAGTGGAGGCTGAGAAGAAAAAGGAGGGTGATGCCAAGAAAGGGAAGAACAACAAAAGGAAGGGATGTCAGGGCCCCGAGACCTCTAAAAAGCAGCAGACAGTGGCAGTTAACGCCGTCACCGCACCGGTTCCAGCCGCACCACATGCCCTAGCCTCAGCTGCTTCAAATGCTTCAAGACCTTATTCCGGTAATCATCCCAAATGCAATAAGTGCGGTCTCCATCATAACAGAGAATGCAGGGATTTTCATTGCACCAGTTGCAACCGAAGGGGACACACTGCAAGGTACTGCAGGACTTATCCTCCCCAGAATCAAAATCAGGGAAACAACCACAAAAACAACAACAACAACAACCATCGCAATAACAACAACACCAATGCCGACGGCAATAATGCAGGGCCTAGCCACACCTGCTTCGGGTGTGGAAGGACGGGGCATTTCCGCCGAGATTGCCCTAACAACAACAATTCAGGAAACAGAGGAGCAGGAAGGATGCTGACTATGGGTCAGGGTGAGGCGGTGCAGGACCCCGCAGTTGTGACCGGTACGTTCCTCCTAAACCACACTTATGCATGCATTTTATTTGACACCGGAGCGGAGCGAAGTTTCGTAAGCGAGAAGTTTAAACATTTATTAAAACAACAACCCCAAAAGCTAAATGAAACCTATACGGTGGAAATGGCCAATGGGAAAACCGAATCCACTGGGGAAATCTACATCGGATGTACCCTAACCCTTAACCGACACGTCTTTCGAATAGACCTAATGCCAGTGTCAATTAGGAGTTTCGATGTGATTATCGGCATGGATTGGTTAAGCCCCCACCATGCTGAGATTATGTGCCACGAGAAGGCCGTTCGCCTTCGTCTCCCAAATCAAGAAACCCTAGTAATTTACGGAGACAAACCCAGCATGAATCTTCACCTCATCTCGTGCATAAAGGCACAAAAACATCTACGAAAGAACAACTTGGCGTTCTTGGCTCACATAGTGGATAAGGCCAAGGAAGAAACTAACATCCAAGATATTCCGGTAGCGTGTGAATTTCCAGACGTGTTTCCTGAAGATCTTCCGGGAGTACCCCTAGAGAGACAGGTTGAGTTTCGAATCGACCTCGTTCCAGGAGCAACTCCTCTCGCTAAATCACCCTATCGGTTGGCTCCTGCTGAAATGCAGAAATTGTCCAGCCAACTCAGTGAGCTTCTGGACAAGGGATTTATCCGACCTAGCTACTCGCCATGGGGAGCTCCAGTGCTCTTTGACAAAAAGAAGGACGTATCTTTCAGAATGTGCATCGATTACAGAGAGTTAAGTAAACTCACTGTTAAAAACCGCTACCCACTCCCACGAATCGATGATCTATTCGACCAGCTCCAAGGAGCCAGTTATTTTTCTAAAATAGATCTACGGTCTGGATACCACAAACTCAAAGTCCGGGAAGAGGATATTCCTAAAACCGCTTTCCGAACCCGCTACGGACATTATGAATTCATCGTAATGCCCTTCGGTCTAACAAATGCACCTGCCGCATTTATGGACCTAATGAATCGAATCTGTCGACCGTTCCTCGACAACTTCATCATTGTGTTTATCGATTACATCCTCGTCTATTCTTGAAGCAAAGAGGAGCATGGCCAACATCTCCGACAAGTCCTAGAAACTCTGCGATCGGAAAAGCTTTATGCCAAACTCTCCAAGTGTGAGTTCTGGCTCCGGAATGTGAACTTCCTAGGTCACGTAGTTAGCCAAGACGGAATTCATGTGGATCCCACTAAGGTCAAAGCTGTGGAAGGATGGGCAACCCCGACCACGCCCACAGAAATTCGTCAGTTCTTAGGCCTAGCGGGCTACTATAGGAGATTCATTCAAAACTTCTCTAAGATCGCCAAGCCACTTACCTCGCTTACGCAAAAGGGCGTACCATTCAAATGGACAAACAAACAAGAGATTGCGTTTCGAACCTTGAAGCAAGCTCTCTGTAGCGCTCCCGTACTATCTCTACCTGAAGGAACGGAAGATTTTGTAGTCTACTGTGACGCGTCAAATCAGGGCTTAGGTTGCGTTCTCATGCAACGTGGAAGAGTGATAGCATACGCGTCCCGCCAACTAAAGACGCACGAAGTAAATTATACGACCCATGACCTAGAATTGGGAGCCGTGGTCTTCGCTCTGAAAATTTGGAGGCACTACCTGTACGGTACGAAGTGCACCATCTTCACGGACCACAAGAGTCTCCAGCACATCTTGAACCAGAAGGAGCTGAACATGAGACAACGACGATGGGTTGAATTGCTAAACGACTACGAGTGCGAAATCAAGTACCACTCAGGAAAGGCCAACGTGGTAGTTGATGCATTAAGTCGGAAGGAGTACTCTAATCGCCGTGCGAAAACTCTCTCGATAACCATTCAATCTCATCTGGCCACTCAAATTGCATCAGTCCAGTCGGAGGCTATGAAAACGGAAAATAGAGCTAGCGAGGCATTGCACGGGATGGAGAAGAACCTAGAAGCAAGGGAGAATGGGGTATACTACTTCATGAACCGTATTTGGGTCCCAAAAATCGGAGGATTTAGGGAGGTTGTTATGAAGGAAGCCCACAAGACACGATACTCCATTCATCCCGGTTCAGACAAGATGTATTTGGACATTAAACAACACTATTGGTGGCCTAACATGAAGGCGGAAATTGCGACCTACGTTAGTAAGTGCCTTACGTGCGCCAAGGTAAAGGTGGAGTACCAGAAACCCCTAGGATTGTTACAGCAACCGGTAATCCCTGAGTGGAAATGGGAGGGGATTTCTATGGATTTCGTGACCAAACTACCCAAGACGTCGGACGGACTGGACACCATATGGGTAATAGTCGACCGACTGACGAAGTCTGCCCATTTCCTGCCTATAAAAGAATCCTACAAGATGGAAAGGCTGACACGTTTGTACATTCGAGAGATCGTGAGACTCCATGGAGTACCAGTGTCCATTATCTCGGATAGAGACAGTAGATTCACTTCGCGCTTTTGGCAATCACTCCACAAGGCAATGGGAACTCATCTCGACATGAGCACCACGTATCACCCACAAACGGACGGTCAAAATGAGCGAACCATTCAAACGCTTGAAGACATGCTTCGTGCATGTGTGATAGACTTTGGGAAGTCTTGGGATACCCACCTACCTTTGATCGAGTTCTCATATAACAACAGTTATCATTCGAGCATCAAGGTGGCTCCTTGCGAAGCACTGTACGGACGTAAATGTAGATCACCGTTATGTTGGGCAGAAGTAGGTGACACCCAGCTAGCAAGAACACATACGTCAGACAAGGCACTAACGGGACCGGAGATCATTCGCGAAACCACGGAAAAGACCGTTCAAATCAGAGCTCGATTGCAAGCATCGCGTGACCGACAAAAGAGCTACGCCGACAAACGGCGAAAGCCCTTAGAATTTCAGGTCGGTGATCGAGTACTGTTGAAAGTCTCACCCTGGAAAGGGGTTATACGTTTCGGAAAACGGGGAAAGTTGAACCCACGATACATTGGACCTTTCGAAATCGTCGCCAGAATAGGTCCGGTAGCGTACAGACTACAACTACCCGCAGAGCTAAACGGTGTACACCCCGTGTTTCATATCTCTAACCTGAAGAAGTGCCTATCAGATGAAACCCTTGTCATTCCTCTTGAAGAAATCGAAATCAATGAGAATCTCCTGTTCGTTGAAGAACCAATCGAAATCATGGACAGGGAGGTGAAGCGTACTAAGCAAAGTCACATCCCGATCGTGAAAGTACGGTGGAACGCAAAGCATGGGCCAGAATTCACGTGGGAACACGAAGACCAAATGAAGAAAAAGTACCCTCACCTATTCTAGCATTCTCAAATCTAGCTTTCAAACAGAATTTCGGGACGAAATTCCCTCTAACGAGGGGATGATGTCACAACTAGAAATTTTGTGTCATGTAATCTATACACTCAAGTTAATGTGAATCAAAAACTTCAATGAAATACATCATACAAGTACCACAAATAGTCATCAAACAATTGGAAACCCTAGAAGTTCTTGTTTAGGTCCACTTTGGACTAGGACTTCCTTATTGGACCCAAATGGACCAATAAACTTCCAATTTGACTATCATGGGATTAGAACCCTAATTGCGCACTAATTGGACCCACAATCATTTATTTCAACATTTTGGGCCATTTTGGGCCTAGAATGAAATGAATTAAAAGCTTTGATCCATAATTAACCTAATCTAGCTTAATGAAGCATAAAAGTCACAATTTTATTTTAAAAGGCCAATGATCACCCAAACTAACTCTAATATTGGGCTTAGGGGCAAAAAGCCCAAAAATCCTTTCTTCCCTCTCCATTCTCAGCCCAAGCCCAAGGAAAAAGACGGAGTTGACTTTGGATTGCCACCTCACTTTTATTTGTTGGGTATCCATGCACACAACTCATATTTCGAAGCAAGTATCACTTCAAAGATCACTTCTCCTTTTCCCTCCCTCACTCTCAGCCGAAACACACACACATACACAAATATCTCTCAAACTCTCTCTAGAATACTCAAGAACACATCCTCCCTCTCCACTCAAGAATCTCGAAAATTAGGAAGCTTTCAAGAGGATATTTCCACAAACTCTTCATCTAAGGTAAGATTATGCTTGGATCTATGACTTAGATTCTTTTTGTTATCAAAATATTTTCCTAATCCATGCAAAAATCGTGATCTTACATCCTAGAAGCACATCAAACTCGAGATCTTCAAGAAAAGGGTGCTAAGGCCAAAAATCACCAAGTTTTCTTCCATCTTTTCTTCAAAAACCGAGATCACACCCTAAGGTGAGCTTCATACCCCCTATTTTCTGTTTTTATGAGTTTTTTTTGGGTGGGGGGGGGGGATACAAGTGAAAGTGTAGATCTATATGTGTTTTGTATGCCTTGTATGATTTCTATGCTTATATGGGTGTTTTTGTGTGTTTATGATGTTGGATCTAGCCATAAACCCCTAAAAATCGAGATATACTCTATGTTAAATGATACTAGCATCAAATATATTTATACATACAAAGTGTTTCAAGAAAAATAGCTAAATGGCTTAATAACATTTTCTTTGGGCTAAAAACTCAATTTTTGGACATAAAATGTTAAAAATATAAAGTTAAAGGGCCCAAAATGAAATATTTCGAAATCTGATGGGTGAGATGAGTCCAAACAGTTTCCATAATGTATTTTCTGAAAATATACTTTTTGGAGGATTAAAAACATAAATTTCAAGCTTAATGGGCTAAAAATGGCATTTTCGGCCCAATAGGGCCCAATATGCGAAATTTTCTGTTTTGGAGGACCAAAACTGTGTTTTTCTGTAAAACAGTGGACTACTAGTGTTCCAAGTACTTTTCAAAGGTTTAAAATGCTTTTCAAATTTAAAAAGGACCAAATTTGCAAAAATTTTCCAATTTGGGCCAAAATTGTAAAAACTGCAAAAAAGAGGGGTTATAACCGAGGAAACTGTATTTTCAGGGACTCAAACTGTTTTCTATGAAAAATATGCTGAAAAATATCAATTTCAATAATTTTTGGTGTTAAAATGTCAAGAAAAATGGTTTAAGGACCAAACCGGAAAGTTATTTAATTAAAGGGTTGAAAAAGTAAATTTACAAACAAAGAGGGGCTGAAAACAGAAAATTTTCAAGGCTAATTCAATACACTCAACTTGATCAAATTTTGGCACCGCGACTACCGACGAAATACAATACACAACAATACCAAAAATCGTTGTTAAACGAATTGGTTCGGTCTCGAACCAATAAAAATCCGAAACTACTAATGCGACGATACCTCGATTCACACAAGTAACATTTGGGAATTTAATACACACGTGAGAGTGCACAGACGTCTACGCACCATCTTTGGGCCCCAAAGTGTAAAATCTTGTTTGTTGGGCCTAGCTAGCCCAATGACCTGATCTTAAGGCCCGAAGACTTCTACCTTATGAGTTGTTGGGTCTTACATGATCTAACACAGTGTAAAAGGACTTTCAATGGCTTTTATACTATTGGTCCCCAAGGGTCCTTTGGTATTGCTAGTAAAGTCGGTATTTTATGCGAGGCGGGTCAAGGGCCCCTCATACTCTTTTTTTTTATCCCCAACCGGCTAATGGAGTCATCGAGGTCTTCGTGCCCTCTTTCTCTTCGGATGTGGGATTACTCGAAGTCAGGGCGGTTGGATAACGTGATTAGTACGGACGACGCCTACGGGATCGTTAGTATAGTTATAAACTGGTCGTTTGTGTAACGCGTGTTTATAGCAATTTATCATGCGCAAAAATAATCCGACGTCGCCTGGAATTAATGACTTCACACGCTGCAATGGTTTTATTTTCAACTTCATGGAATTCAAAGAATTAGGAAAACATCGGGTTTTCCTAGGGTTTTTCAATACATACGGTTTCGAAATGTACACAAGTTTGATGAACATTTTTTTTTACAACTATAGAAACAAACAAGCATACTTATGGATCTTCACAAATGTTTTCAAAAACTCTTTTCAGAAAATATCGGATTTTCTGATGGTTTTCAAAATGATACAAAACGTTGCTTTTCAAAAACTGCTTATGAACTCACCAACATTTCACATGTTGACGTTTTTCAAAATACTTGTATTCTCAGGTAACCAGTGAATCAAAGGAAAATGTACTCAGTGATGGCTTGCAGTTTACTTATTAATGAATCGAACAATTTATTTTTGGGAATGTAATGTTTAAACAATGTACTTCATGTAAACTTTATCAGTTGTACTATATTAATGCATGGTGACGAATGTTGTTACGTTTCATATATATATATATTCAATGTTATGGTATTCAATTAAGTCACGACAGCCCTCGGACGTTTCCGCCGTCTGGTTCGGGGGTGTGACAAAATTACACTTTGCACCTTGTTAAGTCGTTAGTGGACGTGTGTGGTTAACCGACACACTAACATGGGATTGAAAATGTGTGGCAAAGGGTGAATTAAGTTTTATCATAGATTGATGGAGCGCATGTGGTTAACCGGCACATCGATTGGGTGATAAAATTAAGGGTACCAAGTCAATTTGCATGGTTATTCACACCTTGTTTGTGTTCCTCGGCATCCCAGTCACAACCTTGATAGGGCACAATCGAGATTCAAACATGCCATTGAAAGTTCAATGAAACTCAAAAGATCTAGGAGTTTCAAATCCAATTAAAAGTTAATAATTTATTTTGTTTTTCATGGTGGAAATTGGTAAATCGTCATTTACGCACCTTCAAATATTTTGTAGCTTGGATTAGGACATCCCTCTTCCAAGTTATAAAATAGTTTGTTGGGTCCTAGCCTTAATATTTTATATTGGGTGTTATATTAAGGACTTTAAATCAACTAAACTTGAATTTCTACCATTATAGATGTCTAGTTAAGACAACTATGGTCTTCCCAAATCTTTAGGAACAAGCTTTCCTATTGAAGATGATATCCCACATAGCAATCAAGGTGAAAAATTAATTCCTTAGTTGTGCATTAATGGGACTGGAAATCATGCTTCACTTCCTCCACCTCCTCCAATTATTCTCCCTATACCACAAGGTCAAATACTTGAAAAGTTCAATGTCACTCAATCCCTATTGGCAAGCTAGAAGAGTCGGGTGTCAAAGTCTCGAGGTAGCAGGCTGTTGACTTGGTTCTTCAGTCACACCTTGGTGACAGATCAAGACATGACCCTTAATGATCTTACCTATTTACTTGATGGTTCTAAATAAACAATGATTAGGGGAACTGGTAAAGCAAATTTTGATTGGAAGATCAACTTCCCAAACTTCCATGGACATTGACAATGGTAACATTAGAAGTTCAGAAATGCTTTCTCTTCCCAATGGAAAGGGATCGACCATGGTCAAGTCATTTGACCTAATGGTAAAGAGAAAGGATAAGTATGAGATAGTCTCATGTACCATTTCCAAAGAGTCCATATGTTTCTATTTCCAAGAGAAGGGACATTGGTTGCGAAGCTGCCCATTTTACCTGAAAGATCGTAAGGATGGTAAATTCAAAAAGGGTTTGACTCTACTCCAGGTAGAGTCCACTTTCTAACTCTATGAAGTCTCTTTCAGAGATTCATAATACATGATGTAATGTAATTACATTTTGATGTTTTGGAAGAATCAAAGGAAAAAAAAGGGGGATGCTGATTCTGATCGCGAAGATGGATTTCAATCGCCTGGTTCGATGATTAGAATTTTGAGCTGCTGCTTAAGAGTTATTATATATTTCTTAGGAATAGATAACAATAAGTTTTCATATGTATTTGCATTGTAAGGATAAGTTTTTCGCAAGTTTTAAAATAAAATAAAAGTTTTGTTTTTATTTATTTTAAGTATCCTTAAAATGGCATTTGTGAAAAATTGTTGTTTATATGATTTCATTGATAGCAATATTGGAAAATGGATTTGATTCTTTTATTTTTGGTAGTGTCATAATTTACCAAATAAGGTAAGATTCTCATCACCCAAGTTTCAGATGGAAAGAAACTTGGAATCTTGCAACTTGTATTTTATGATGAATGAGAATTTTCGTCTTTTGTAAATTAAGACTAATTCCTTATTCACATGTACATGTGAGTCAAGTGAAGGACTAAAGGATCGGGTACATTAGGTTGTGCGTTGGTCAGGTCCACCACAAAGGCTAATAAGGTTATTCATTATGATTTACTAAAGTTTAGTAAATATGGTTATGCTCACAAGTTTAAGTGTAATTCTGAAACATTGGAAAGGTTTCAATGTGTCACACCCCAAAACCGAGAACGGCGGAAACGTTCTGGGGCGGAGGACGTCATGTAATGTATCACAACACAGTAGTAGTAAACAAACAAACAACATCATCCATTGCATTAAATATATAATTTTAATACAAGCGTGTACTGTACAGTTTTAGACACCAAAATATAAAGTAAATCAAAATAATAAGAGGAGTCTTGGATGCGCTCCATCTTCTCAAAAGCTGGTCTCGGTACCTGTCTACTAATGACCTGAGAATACAAGTTATTTTGAAAGCGAGTATCAGCATTAAGCTGGTGAGTTCATAAGTATTGTAGTGTCTATGTTTGTTATCAAAACGTTTGAGCATGTCTCAAGTGTAAGTTTGTAAAATGTATGTAGATGTTTGTAAAAGTTTGACTTTCTTAGAAAAACCTATATTTTCTACTAAAGTAGCCTTCTACCAAGGCTTAACTGTTTTGTATGTTCGTTTGTTGTAAAAGTGTGTAATTTCCCAAGTGTAACTATCACTAACAAAATATAGTTTGTAAATTAATGTTTAAGTGAAATAATCACCAAATGTATGTAATGGGTAAATTAATGTAGTACTGTAGTGTTGTATTATAGGAACTACTGCTGTACTAACTACCTTAAACCGGATTTATATTAAGGTATTATGTGATTAATTGTACCATACTATCGACTGAGTAACAACGACAAATGTAGGTCGTAAAAAGGTATGAAGTTTGGCACCCGCAGACCTGCAGGTCCGGCTGTAGCTAGCAGCAAGGTGTAGGATAGTCAATCCAGTATAGATCTATATGCAAACTCACTCTCTCCCTCCAAGAGAATTCTAGTAGCAACTCGGGCCATGACATTTAAGGCATGCTCCGATACAGTGATTCACAATTGTAAACGTATTCATGTATATGTAGTGTAATGTTACTTGTTCTGGTATCGTTGTATATGTTCTCTTCTTAGTATAGTTGTATATGTTCTTCTCTAGTATAGTTGTATATGTGCTCATAGTAATGTAATGTATATGTTCTCATAGTAATGTAATGTATATGACTCATGAATGAACTGACTCATTGATCTACTAATAGTATAAATGAAATCCTGTGTTACCCCGATGGTAACTTACTGATGATGTAACTGAAACGCATGAATAATGGAAGTACTTTTATGTCTATATATGCACATATGATATATAATTAATATTGAAACGACCCTCGGACGGCTACCCGACATCCCACCAGACCACATCCAAATCGAGGAAAAGGAAATAGGGCGGATGGCCTTCCTAAGCCTTTTAAACATTTCTTATATATCTATGCATATATGGACACGCAATTTATAAGAAGTATAATAAATTTTAAATAAAAGTATTTGATAAGTAAAAGAGTTTGTAAAACATTTTGAAGTAAAACAGATTGATAAACATTTTGAAACAGTGATGAAAGCATTGGTTTTGTAGTTATTAATCACATGTGATTGATGTAATAACTATAAGTATTCAACTTGTATCCCCCCCATAAAAGCATTTAAAACATTTAAAAGTATTTTAAAGGTTAATTAAAGGGGTATGAACTCACCTGGAGTGAGTGGTTCTGATGACAATGTTGGATTAGACGCTAGGTGCCAAGTGGTGACTTGAGTACACACGCGAATCCTATTTAGCATATATTGGCACATATATATGGATTTAATTAGTGTTATGAACCACTAATTGATGATTTTGGGACCACCTTAGGTACTAGTAAACTTTTATAATGAAGTGTTATAATCATATATGATTGTATGAGGGTTTATAAGGCTATACAAGAGGGTGTATGGCCAAAATACACACTATATGTGTGTGTGCGGCTAGGTGTGCGGCCTAGTGTGCTGCCAGCACATGTGTGTGGCCCTGTGTGCGGCCATGTGTGCTGCCAGGTGGTGTGTGCTGCCATGTGTGCGGCCAGATGAAGATCTTGGTGTTCTTGGTGTTCTTGGTACCTTTTATGAAGATCTTCAAGGAGAATGGATGATACTTGAGAGGATTTTCGTGTTCTATGCTTGAAGAAGTGAAGGAAGTGTTCAAGAATGATCTAAGGGTGGCATATATAGGTAGAGTGTGCGGTTGGGAAGGTGTGAGGCCGCAAACAAGAGTGTGTAGCCGCACACTCAAGTGTATGGCCGCACACTCCATGTGTTGGAGTGTTTGGCCCGGTTTTGATTCCTACACTTCGAGTTAACCCATCTTAACACTCCTACCTTGATTATATCACATTTAGAATGCTTCATTAGACTCTAAAGGGTACTACCATATAGTAAAATAAGTCTAATATTGGAAAGAATTGAAGAGTGCACGCGAGAAGTTTTTCGGGTTGTCACATCATCCCCCTGTTAAGGGAATTTAGTCCCGAAATTTGAGTTTTAAGTTACTAGATTATTACAAATAACTAAGTAAAAAATGAGGATATTTCAGTTTCATCTGATTCTCGCGTTCCCAAGTGAATTCCGGCCCGCGCTTGGCGTTCCAGCGAACCTTCACAATCAGGATACGGCTTTGCTTCGTCTGTTTGACCTCACGGTCCATGACTTCTACGGGTTCTTCCACGAAGTTGAGGCTCTCGTTGATCTCAATCTCGTCGAGTGGGATTACAAGAGTCTCGTTGGATAGACACTTTTTCAAATTGGAAACGTGGAATGTAGAATGTACGTTACGAAGTTCGTTCGGTAGATTGAGTTTGTAAGCCACTGGGCCGATTCTTGTGAGAATCTCGAAAAGCCCAATGTACCTTGGATTAAGCTTTCCACGCTTTCCGAAGCGTATCAAGCCCTTCCAGGGTGAGACCTTCAATAAAACGCGGTCGCCCACCTAGAATTCCAACGGTTTTCTACGTTTATCGGCGTAGCTTTTCTGTCGGTCTCTAGAGGCTTTCAATCGTTCACGGATCTGAACGATCTTCTCCGTCGTTTCCCAAATGATTTCCGGACCGGTGAGAGTACTGTCAGAAGCTTGACCCTTAGCTAATTGGGTATCACCCACCTCAGCCCAGCACAGAGGGGATCTGCACTTTCGGTCGTAGAGGGTTTCAAATGGAGCAGCCTTGATGCTCGTGTGATAACTATTATTATAGGAAAACTCGACAAGGGGTAAATGAGTATCCCATGCCTTTCCGAAGTCAATCACACAGGCTCTCAACATATCTTCCAGTGTTTGGATGGTCCTCTCACTTTGTCCGTCGGTCTGTGGATGGTAGGTTGTGCTCATGTCCAGCCTTGTTCCCAGGGAATGTTGTAGTGATTGCCAGAATCTTGAGGTGAACCTACTATCTCTATCGGAGATAATGGATATAGGAACACCATGTAGTCGCACGATTTCCCTAATGTATGTTCTCGTAAGTTTCTCCATCTTATCGGTTTCCTTGATAGGTAGGAAGTGTGCAGACTTGGTCAATCTATCGACGATGAACCATATGGTATCAAGTCCACCCGTTGTCTTGGGCAACTTGGTTATGAAATCCATAGTGATCCACTCCCACTTCCATTCTGGGATCTCTGGTTGTTGCAGTAAACCAGAGGGTTTCTGGTACTCGACCTTGACCTTTGCGCAAGTAAGGCATTTACTTACGAAGGTAGTAATCTCTGCTTTCATATTAGGCCACCAGTATAGCTTTTTAAGATCCAGATACATCTTATCTGAACCTGGGTGGACGGAATACCGAGTGTTGTGCGCCTCGGTCATGACCAAGTCTCGGAAACCACCGTGCTTCGGGGTCCAGATCCGGTTCATGAAATATAGGGCTCCGCCACCCTTGGCTTCTAAGTTTTTATCCATTCCTCTGAGGGATTCACTTGCCACATGTTCAGGTTTCATAGCTTCAAGTTGAGCCTCCTGAATTTGTTTAGACAAGTGCGAATGGATAGTCATTGTCAACGACTTGACTCTTCGACCAGAATATTCCTTCCGACTTAGGGCGTCTGCTACTACGTTGGCTTTACCCGGATGATAACGAATATCGCATTCGTAGTCACTGAGTAGCTCGACCCACCGTCGTTGTCTCATGTTGAGCTCCTTCTGATTGAATATGTGCTGTAAACTCTTATGGTCGGTAAAAATAGTGCTTTTAGTGCCATACAAGTAATGTCTCCAGATCTTCAGGGCAAACACAACTGCCCCCAACTCAAGATCATGAGTGGTGTAGTTGACTTCGTGTGTCTTCAGCTGTCGCAAGGCGTAGGCGATGACCTTATCCCGTTGCATTAGGACACAACCGAGCCCTTGGTTTGACGCATCGCAATAGACCACAAGGTCTTCTATCCCTTCGGGTAGGGATAGTATTGGTGCGGTGCACAAGGCTCGTTTGAGCGTTTGAAATGCTCTCTCTTGTTTCTCTTCCCAGTCGAAGGCCATGCCCTTCTGAGTCAGTGTTGTAAGAGGTTTCGCAATACTTGAGAAGTTCTGTATGCACCTGCGGTAGTAGCCAGCGAGACCTAGAAATTCACGAATTTCTGTAGGCGTCTTTGGTGCTGACCAGTTCTTAATAGCCTTAATTTAGGATGGATCCACGTGGATTCCTTCTTCGCTTACCACATGTCCTAAGAATTCGAATCTTCGGATCCAAAATTCGCATTTCGAGAACTTCGCATAGAGCTTCTCTGTTTGTAACGTTCTTAAAACTTGTCGTAGGTGACTGCCACGCTCTTCCTTACTCCGGGAGTAGATCAGGATGTCGTCAATGAAAACGATGACGAACTGATCCAAGTAAGGTCGACATACTCTATTCATCAGGTCCATGAAGACTGCGGGCGCATGGGTCAATCCAAATGGCATCACCACGAACTCGTAGTGTCCGTAACGAGTCCGGAAGGCTGTCTTCGGAACATCTTCCTCTATCACTCGTAACTGGTGATATCCGGATCTCAGATCAATTTTGGAAAAATAATTCGCCCCTTGCAGCTGGTCAAATAGATCGTCTATGCGAGGCAGAGGGTAACGATTTTTGACCGTCAGTTTGTTGAGTTCCCTGTAGTCGATACACATACGGAATGATCCGTCTTTCTTCTTAACAAACAAAACTGGTGGTCCCCAAGGCGAGAAGCTTGGTCTTATGAAGCCCTTGCTGAGCAGTTCGTTAAGTTGACCAGATAATTCCTGCATCTCTGTTGGTGCTAATTGGTAGGGCGACTTAGCTACTGGGGTAGCTCCTGGAATTAAGTCGATTCCGAACTCGACCTGTCTTTGCGGAGGTAAACCTGGTAGTTCTTCTGGGAAAATGTCGGGGAAGTCGCTCACTACTAGAATGTTCTTTAGTTCTTTCGTTTCGAGGCTCGTATCGACGACATGAGCAAGAAATGCGCGATATTCCTTACGTAGATATTTCTGTGCTTGGATACTGGAGATAGTACGAAGACTTGTACTGGGTTTGTCGCCGTAGACTATAAGAGTTTCGTTAGACGGGAGGTTTAGACGAACTGCTTTCTCGAAGCACATGATGTCGGCGCGATGAAGACCCAACCAATCCATGCCGATGATAACGTCGAAACTTTTAATGGAAACTAGCATGAGGTCGATTGGAAATGAATGGTTATCTAGAGTTAAGGTACAACCTAAGTATATGCTCTTGGTGCTTTCAGTTTTCCCATTTGCCATTTCTACCGTGAATTGTTCTTTATGTGCCTGTGGTTGATGTTTAAGTATGTGAGCAAATTTATGGTTCACGAAGCTTCACTCCGCTCCACTATCGAACAGAATACATGCATAGGAGTTATCGAGAAGGAACGTACCAGTCACCACCGTCGGGTCAGCAACTGCTTCCCCATGGCTTATTGCCAGTACTCTCCCCGATCCACCTGCATTCTTTGCTTTGGGGCAGTCCCTCTTGTAGTGGCCTGCTTCACCATATTCATAGCAGGTTGGGCTCGCGCTTGAGCCAGGGACTTGAGTGATCGGTCTTGCCGGAGACCTACAGAAACGGACAGTGTGTCCTTTCTTGTCGCAGTTAGAACATTGCATTTCACGGCAGGGGCCGTTGTGGTGGAAGTTGCATTTGTTGCACTTAGGCAAACTTCCTGCATACTGCTTCACTGGGGCAGTAGTAGTAGGGGTTATTGCAGCATGCACAACCACAATTTGCTGCTTTTTGGCAGCTCGCTGCTTCTTCTTGTCATCCCAGAACTTCCGCTTGGAGTCAGCGGGTTTGGAGGGTTCTGAGACGGTTTGACTTGTTGTTGGTTTTGGGGATTGGATTCCATGGTCGATGAGTCGTTGTGCCAGCCGCTTTGCACTGTCGAAAGTAGTAGGGTTTGATGATAGGACATTTCCTTGGTACGGAGGCACCAACCCCCAGATGTACCTTTCGATGTTCTTCCCTTCAGTGGGAACCATATTGGGGCAGAGAGCCACCAGTTCACTGAACCTGGCGGTATAAGTGACTATGTTGGAGCCCTTCATGGTTAGGCCCCACAGTTCTTGCTCCAATTTCTGGATTTCGCCTCTCGGGCAATACTCCTCAATCATGAGATCTTTCATTTTTTCCCAGCCCATGTCGTTGGCTCCGACGAGAGTTAGAGCTTTAACGTGGCCGTTCCACCACGTTCGGGCTTTTCCTTCAAAGGTGCATGCGGCATATTTAACTTTGCTCGCAGCAGGGCATGAACAGATTTCAAAGACCGATTCAGTCTTCTCGAACCATTACGAGAGGGCAATGACTCCACCGGTTCCATAAAAGGACTTCGGCTTACAGTTGGTGAAATCCTTGTAGGAGCATTCTCTCGTACGCACATGGATCTCAGCATGAGTGGATTCAACAGGGGTTCCACCTTGGCTATTGTTAGTTGAGTGGTATTGGGCCATGGCAGTTGCCACTGCCGCAGCTACTGCAGCATTCAGAGCCGCAGTATCTATGACTGGAGGAGGAGGAGGTGGAGGTGCAGGGTTATTCCGGGGAGATTTGCGAGGAGGCATCTTTCAGCTATAAGTTTATAAAGACAATTACAATGGTAGGAATCAATGGTAAGCAAGTTGAGAGTGACACATGGACTAAATAGCCATATTCCAACAATAAAATGAGTGTACGAATTGAAGTCATAATAGGGAGGAATAGTAGGAAAACGTAAGTGTACAGGTTTTCTCATAGATTAGATAGCTGTCAATATTACTGGTATTATTGATGTAATGTGTTCAGGGGGAAATCGACCTAACAGTAGGTCTTACATCATACCATACGGAAAATTTTGACAGTTACTAGATTCCTAGTTAGCATACTGAGAGTTAGGAATATTTTACAGACAAACGTTACGAAAAGCCCGGATACTAAAGGCTACTCCTTAATCATAAGACAAAGATGTACTAGACATCTTCTAACGACGACGACAACTCCTAGGGGGAATCCTCATATATGCCAGTTGCCGAACCACTCCTCGGAGGTGTCATTCGTGAGCCCTCTGGCGAACTCGAAGTTCTGCGATTTCGGTGGTTAATTGTTGTCGCAGTGCGTCATTGGTTCTCCTCGTCCCTTCGAGTGCTTCTTCTAGATGTCGAATGCGGACGATATTAACGCCTGAGTTGGCATCAATTTCCATGACTCGGTCGATGGTTGCTCGACCTTGTTCGACGTTTCGAGCAATTCTACTCACCATGACAGGCAGAGCTCTATCCGCAGAACCACCTTCGCTAACGTTGTAAAAGCTTCGGTCCCCAAAGTAAGGTAAGGGTTGACCCTGTTCAATGCTCCAGCGATTCAAGTTGTTTACCCAAAAGGGAGTGGGACCTGGAAATGCTGGTCGGGGATCGTTGTTTGGGGCTTGACCTACTAGCGGTAGGTTGTTGACTTCAGGCTCGGAGTCGGATCCATCAGAAAAGCCTTCTGCGAGGTGATCATCCAAAGGGATTGGATGCTCATCTTCGGGCTCTTCTTCTTCGATCCACCCTGCATTGCCTTCATCTGGAAAGTACGGGTCGCCGTGATGGAATCTAGCCATGATATCTATCCGAGAAGAGAGGTATGAGAATATAGTATATGCGTAGCTAGTAGTACAAAATACACCTATAGTATTTTATGTTTAGGTTCTACTTATCTTCTTGTGGTATTGTTGGTAAGTTTTTAGACTTGTTAACATATCACAACCATTCTAGGGCATATGCTAATCACTCCTCGGACCAGCATAGTTGATCAGGCTATGCCATTCCTAAGACTGACCATACATCCCCGAGCTCACCTGTGATATTTAACAATCGTAATACTTTTGTTCTGTCATTGTGACACTGATTTTAGTATGAATGCAGTCTAGTATACTTAATTAAATATTTTGGTATTTAATGTATAGACTCTTGGTCAGAGTGTTTTATTCCTAAATGGGTTTATGGTTTAGTATATCTTTTATGGGTTGATATACTTAATTCACTATAAACAATGCTCTGATACCAATCTGTCACACCCCAAAACCGAGAACGGCGGAAATGTTATGGGGCGGAGGACGTCATGTAATGTATCACAACACAGTAGTAGTAAACAAGCAAACAACATCATCCATTGTATTAAATATATAATTTTAATACAAGCGTGTTCTGTACAGTTTTAGACACCAAAATATAATGTAAATCAAAATAATAAGATGAGTCTTGGATGCGCTCCATCTTCTCAAAAGCTGGTCTCGGTACCTGTCTACTGATGACCTGAGAATACAAGTTATTTTGAAAGCGAGTATCAGCATTAAGCTGGTGAGTTCATAAGTATTTTAGTGTCGGTGTTTGTTATCAAAACGTTTGAACATGTCTCAAGTGTAAGTTTGTAATATGTATGTAGATGTTTGTAAGTGTTTGTAAAAGTTTGACTCTCTTAGAAAAACCTATATTTTCTACTAAAGTAGCCTTCTACCAAGGCTTAACTGTTTTGTATGTTCGTTTGTTGTAAAAGTGTGTAATTTCCCAAGTGTAACTATCATTAACAAAATATAGTTTGTACATTAATGTTTAAGTGAAATAATGACTAAATGTATGTAATGGGTAAATTAATGTAGTACTGTAGTGTTGTATTATAGTAACTACTGCTGTACTAACTACCTTAAACCGGATTTATATTAAGGTATTATGTGATTAATTGTACCATACTATCGACTGAGTAACAACGACAAATGTAGGTCGTAAAAAGGTATGACGTTTGGCACCCGCAGACCTGCAGGTCCGACTGTAGCTAGCAGCAAGGTGTAGGATAGTCAATCCAGTATAGATCTATACGCAAACTCACGCTCTCCGTCCAAGAGAATTCTGGTAGCAACTCGAGCCATGACATTTAAGGCATGCTCCGATACAGTGATTCATAATTGTAAACGTATTCATGTATATGTAATGTAATGTTACTTGTTCTGGTATCGTTGTATATGTTCTCTTCTTAGTATAGTTGTATATGTTCTTCTCTAGTATAGTTGTATATGTGCTCATAGTAATTTAATGTATATGTTCTCATAGTAATGTAATGTATATGACTCATGAATGAACTGACTCATTGATCTAGTAATAGTATAAATGAAATCATGTGTTACCCCGATGGTAACTTACTGATGATGTAACTGAAACGCATGAATAATGGAAGTACTTTTATGTCTATATATGCACATATGATATATAATTAATATTGAAACGACCCTCGGACAGCTACCCGACATCCTACCAGACCACATCCAAATCGAGGAAAAGGAAATAGGGCGGATGGCCTTCCTAAGCCTTTTAAACATTTCTTATATATCTATGCATATATGGACACGCAATTTATAAGAAGTATAATAAATTTTAAATAAAAGTATTTGATAAGTAAAAGAGTTTGTAAAACATTTTGAAGTAAAACAGATTGATAAACATTTTGAAACAGTGATGAAAGCATTGGTTTTGTAGTTATTAATCACATGTGATTGATGTAATAACTATAAGTATTCAACTTGTATCCCCCCCATAAAAGCATTTAAAACATTTAAAAGTATTTTAAAGGTTAATTAAAGGGGTATGAACTCACCTGGAGTGAGTGGTTCTGATGACAATGTTGGATTAGACGCTAGGTGCCAAGTGGTGACTTGAGTACACACGCGAATCCTATTTAGCATATATTGGCACATATATATGGATTTAATTAGTGTTATGAACCACTAATTGATGATTTTGGGACCACCTTAGGTACTAGTAAACTTTTATAATGAAGTGTTATAATCATATATGATTGTATGAGGGTTTATAAGGCTATACAAGAGGGTGTATGGCCAAAATACACACTATATGTGTGTGTGCGGCCAGGTGTGCGGCCTAGTGTGCTGCCAGCACATGTGTGTCGCCCTGTGTGCGGCCATGTGTGCTGCCAGGTGGTGTGTGCTGCCATGTGTGCGGCCAGATGAAGATCTTGGTGTTCTTGGTGTTCTTGGTACCTTTTATGAAGATCTTCAAGGAGAATGGATGATACTTGAGAGGATTTTCGTGTTCTATGCTTGAAGAAGTGAAGGAAGTGTTCAAGAATGATCTAAGGGTGGCATATATAGGTAGAGTGTGTGGTTGGGAAGGTGTGAGGCCGCAAACAAGAATGTGTGGCCGCACACTCAAGTGGATGGCCGCACACTCCATGTGTTGGAGTGTTTGGCCTAGTTTTGATTCCTACACTTCGAGTTAACCATTCTTAACACTTCTACCTTGATTATATCACATTTACAATGCTTCATTAGACTCTAAAGGGTATTACCATATAGTAAAATAAGTCTAATATTGGAAATAAT
This sequence comes from Lactuca serriola, assembly GCF_051521515.1. Classification (NCBI taxonomy): domain Eukaryota; kingdom Viridiplantae; phylum Streptophyta; class Magnoliopsida; order Asterales; family Asteraceae; genus Lactuca; species Lactuca serriola. The sequence continues at coordinate 129,037,004 of NC_136416.1, read as the reverse complement.
TGAAGAGTGCACGCGAGAAGTTTTTCGGGTTGCCACACAATGATTGGCAGAATGAATAAGAAGAATCAAATTAGGCAGAAAGATAAAAGTTTCTCCAGTCTGAAGAGATGGGAGAGTACTTGAGTATCTTGTTTTATGATTATCTTAGTGATTATGGAACCATATCACAGTTGATCCTCTAAAGACACCTTAGTGCATTTGTTTGGCTACTAAGAAGAATCATGAATTGTTGAAATGGTTAAATCAAAAGATAAATCATACTTCATTCGAAAATCAAGTCTTAGAGTCATAGTCTAATATTGTAACATGAGTGAAATAATTTTAAGAAAGGTTTCTAACACTTGTCAAATGTAAGAGTATAATGTTTCTTACTTTTGTACATTTGAAATTGGCAAGTTGTGATGTTTTGGATAAAACACAGACCAACTAAGACCAATTGTGAGAAGTGTTTATCTTAATAAGAATCCACACTAACTCTTGAATATTTGTTTTGTCAAGAAATGGTTCTTGACAATAGAATCTCATATGTCAAGAGGACAGCGGCAGTCTTAAAGATCTTGTAAAAGTTTCAAGAACTAATTAAGAATAAAACCTATTGTTTAATTGCTAGCACACAACTTGAGGTTTGTAACGCATCGTGTTGACATATTTCTATTTCTTTGCCCATTCCAGTTTAAGTTGACTCTGCTTGTGAGTTCTGTAAGTTCTCAATTGTTTGCATAACAACCTGGAAGCAATGGTAGGCCCTTGTGCTACCAGGTTGCAAGAAACTAAGATTGGGCAAGTTCAGTCCATATGAGTATTAATTTGTCACTAACCTTGTCTTGAGATTATGGTTATGACAAATTCACATGGATACGAACACATACACTAGAAAATCTAAGTTTCATAAGGTTTCTCTCCGATTCATGAAAATGATGGTGAGGAAACGCTTTCAATAAGTAGGTTTTAAGTAGATAGCAAATGTGATATTTGCATTCTCAAATTCATTAGTGGAGCATGTGTGGGTAACCGGCACACTAACATAGACTTGTGAGAAACGACAAAGGTCTAAACAATTGAGACTATGATTACGACATCCCTTTTCATATTTCTAAAATTGTTTAGACACACATGTACGCTATCTAAGGAAAGGTGTATGTTTTTGATAAAGTCTTATCAAAGCATCTCATATCAAAATATTTAACTTTGGTAAGAGAGTCAATAAAGTATTGATTTCTAGAAGTCCAGCTGATTTCTGGGTACATGTCAAAGCTAGTGGGAGCATAAAGTGTTATGCTAGCTAAATTATAATTATCATGTTAGTGGGAGCATGATTCTTATGTTACGTGTTGTAGGTTAGCAATGTTAATTATAGAAAACAAAAAAATTTCAACTCGCTATCGAAAAGTTGTTTTGCTATAATTGAAGGAGAGGATTTTATATTTCATTCCAATTTTACAAGCTTAGATTGAGATTTTAATCAACTTTAGTCAGTGATATATATGAATGTTATGTTGGAATGGGTTAACATAAGGAAATTCTATATATGTTGCATTCTCAAAATTTGGTTATGATTAAAACATCCCTCTTCATAGTTCGAATTGTGAGAACATGGCAAATAAAAAGGAATAGAACCAGATATGACTAAAATAATTAAACAATTGTCGAGGACAATCTGAGGTTTACCAAAGATTGGTTGATCGTGGACAATTGGAAGTATAACGTAAACTTTGGAAAGGACCATATTGACATATTCTGAAAAAAGGCAAGTCTTGTTCAGAAGCGATAATCAAAATGGTAATATGGAATTGTTTCCAGACGTGGAAGTTATTCTCTGAATCTGTGGGAAAACTCAATGCAAATAAGGATGTTCAAAGGAATGTAGATTGAATATGAGACTTATACTGTAGGAAAAGAGACCCAGGGAAGTCCAGTTTATACTGTAGGCCCAAGGGGATTGGCCCGACTTTGATACTGGAGGCTTCGTGAATCGACCCGATATGGATCTTGTAGGCTCCGGATGAAAGTCCATCCTCGTGATGTAGGCCTTGTGTGCATGCATTGTATGTGTGTTTTTGTGGGGGTATTTTGGGGAACTCACGAAGCTTTGACTTACAGGTGTGGATTTAAATGTTTTAGGTAATTTTGAGGACCGGAGCAAGGCGAAGGCATGGGTGTAAACATCATCCAAAATTCTTTATAATTTTAGATATATTATGTTTTGATACTTTACTTTTTAGTGTATGTTATGAAATAATGTTTTGATGACTCGTTGTTCTTTAGAAACCATGATTACCTCTTTCAGAAAATTACTATGATTTTTGGGATGTAACAAGTTGGTATCAGATCCTTGGTATAATGGATCTGGATGAACAATCATGTGATTTTAGTCTCAAAGAATGGATTTGCAAAAGATTTTCACAATAGTTTTCTAAAAATAAATCTAAAAACGATTATACAATCACAGTCAGCTGAAGCTCAAGAGAAAGTTATTCCCCAAGATACCTACACTTGTTATATGTATATTGTTGATATGTTAAGTGTTAGAACTACATGCTAGTAGGCTAGGATCCTTAGGAATTACATGATATAGTTGTCAAATTTGTGATGTATTATAGACTAAGGAATTATTTAGATGTGTTGTATTAAGTTTACATTATTACTGTTAGTAGCTAAGTGTGTGCATAATAGTTGTAAATAATTAGGATTTTATAGACTTAAAATGATTGATTCGACCTTCCCTGTTTGTTTTTGGTTGTGGACTTTGGGTAGAATCAATTATTCAACTATCTATCAGATCCGACATAATGTCCAATTAGTATACACACGTCAACTTCTAGTATTAGTGAAGGTTTCTTGAGGTGTGGTGACATGAGAGTGAGCATCCTAGGAGGAAGACTAGGAGTTAGTATCTACTCTCCAGAGTGTATAGTTGGGGCATGCTAGCACATGTAATGGTGTCGGGTCCAATAGTATAGAAGTTCATGTCAATTCTTGAGACAAATACGTGTATGTGTGGAAGGTAGTATGGGCCCATACTACCGAAACCATAGAAATCGTACAAGTATCAAGGAGAGTCATGGGATTCTGAGCAGTGGGTAGTTGATTATACAATGTGTTAATGCTACAAATTAATATTGAAATGTATCTTGTCTATTTTTTAGCATGGTGATGATAAGGGGTTCAAGTTTAGGTGTTCGCAGTGTCAATAGGCCATAATTGATTGATGATGAGATCCGAGAGTTGATTTCCACTCAAGTGACTCTGGCAGTTAGGAGGAAATTTCAAAGGTTTTTGGGTCTATCAATACCATTATGGTTGATATGTTTGACGAGCATTATGTTGTTGTCACTAATTCAGCTATCGTTGCAGCCACTGCAACTTTTGGCACTATAGGGATTTAGGTAGGAGTGTCGTTGTAGTTTTGGGAGTTTAGTAAAATGAAACCCTTGGAGTTCGAAGGGATCATCAAACTAATTATTTCCATGAGATGGATATCTAACGTTGAGTGATGTTTCTACACGTGTTCATGTCTAGAGAAACTAAAGGTGAAGTTTGCATTGAACTTCCTTCACTTGGGAGCGAAGGATTGATGGAAGTTTGTGACTCAGATGTTTTATCTTGCGGAGCGGGCCATAGTGACTTTAGAGAAATTTATGGAGATGTTTTGTATGAAGTATGTCAATTAGTTGAAAATGAGAAATTGGCTAGGAGTATCAGTCGCTCAAGAAGACGACAAAATAAGTAACGGAGATCACCAAGATGTTGACATAGAGTGCCCGATATTTCCTTGAGTGTGATGCTTCAGAACATGTGCAAATGTCATGATACTTGAGTATGATCAAGAAGAGATTAGAGATTCTGTATCGACTACGAACACTAGACCATAGCAGTGTTGTAGTCCTATACCCATAGGAGCGAGATTGAGTTGCAGACAAAAATGAGGGAGAAGAGGCGGACAGTAGTCTAGGCCCAACCAGCAACGAAGTGATTCAAGGCCACTGATTCTCAATCTGGAGGCCAGAAGGGTTGCACTTGCAACAAGTGCAACATCGTGCATGAGGGTTAATGTCAGTTCGCTACGGGATGCCATTGTGTGGCAAAGAGGGCCATTATACGAGGGATTTCCAACAATCGTAAACACAACATCCACGTAGTATGATGATTTGTAATCACTATGATCTGGTGGTTCATATGAAGGATGATTGTCCCTTTCTTTCTAGACTAGTGCATGCACCATCCCCTACAAATTTGAGGATCATAGAGGCCCGATAGGGGATAGTTGAGGTTACGAAGTCTAGGGATCATGCCTATCAGTTGACAGTAGAGGAGACCAGGGTGATGCCTGAAGTTGTTACTGGTATGTATTTGTCTATGCTTTTGTTACCTATTATTTTAATATGTGTGCTTAGGTTTATGATTTCCTTAGGTGTACTCTTAGTGAATTCATTTCTTTCTTTGGTTGTGTTTTATTCAGGTGCAAGTTGGTCCTTTGTATCACTATCCTTTAGTAGGAGCTTCGAAGTATCTCTTGGGGTATTGGATTGTTGCGAGTTTCCATTACTGATGAACACAAAGTTTCTGCTGTAGCATCCCAAAAATTCATAGTAAATTTTATCATTAAGAAAAATAACCATACAAACAAGTTGTTCCAAAACTGGTCAAGGTGATTATACTATTTAAACATGAGAGTATAAATCATGAATAGCAAATGCGAAAAATTCTAAGGGATGTGGTGCAGTCACGACGGGCCCTTCCCTTTCGTATCGGAAGTACCAGAAACCATAAACATAAAACTATAAGCACAAAGGTTAGTGAGTTTCCAAAAATACCACATACTATACATATCATCAGGCCCAGCCCTGTGATTTCTTTCAACCCAACATATAATCTTGGGGTTAGCCCTAGGGTTTCTTTAAACCCAACATACAATCACAGGCCCAACCCTTGTATTTCTTTCAACCTATCATATTATAACATCCTTTTTTCAAGATGTTTTCATTTTGAAATGGTGAACAAAGTTTGGGTATTAGCAGTGTTGGAATCCTTGAAGAAATCAGTTGTTGGGCTCATTTGGAGGTGGATGATATATTGGATGTTTTGGATATTCGGTTGTGACTTGGAGCAAAAAGAGTATTTCGATAATTTGTCGATCGGGCTTAATGGGAAATGGATTACAGATTCGGGATATCTAATGGTAAGTATGAATTGATAATAGTGTTGATCGGAGCTGTATCGAGTGAGTTATGGCATTCGGAAGAGTTAGGGTTTGGGGGAAAACCCTAGTACAAAGGGCATAACGAGTTATATGTAGGGCGTACCAAGGAGAAAAGGTCTACCGTGGCATATCTGGGAAGAACGCGCAACATAGGTACGAGGTTTAAGTTGGGGTGTGCCGCCTCGTATGCGGGGCATACAAGAAGGTATACGGGGCAGACGAGGGTCAGGATAAAAAACCATAATTTTACGGATGGACACTATATAAAGAACATAATGCCTTAAAGATCAGCCTCTCTCTCACCCTTGGACAACTTTTACGAAACCCTAATCCTTTATGTGTCTTTTTGGAGCTTAGAAGACAATTAAAAGAGTTTTTTGGTGATTTTGAAGAAGGTGCTCACTCTTGAAGATTCATTGAAGAAGCTAGAGCTTTTAGATCCAGAACCTGATCAGCCTTTGGCTCTCATTTGAGGCATAAAGTCTCAAACATGGTAGTTATTTTCTTAGATCTCTTTTGGGATGAGTTTATGGACTCTTTTGGTCCCATTGATGAAGTCCCTTGAGTCCATGTCATTTTTGGATATTAGAGTTGCTCCTCTTAGTGTTATTTAGGACCTAGAATCATAAAGTAGTTATCTTGGAAGTCTTAATGGATTCATGCAAGAGTTAAGACCATTTTCATGGAAGTAGAATGCCATTTTTGAAGTTTGGGCTTATGCGGGGCATGCAAAGTCACCAAGCTAGTGACTTTATGGGTTTAAACGTTATTTGTGACTCAGATCTGTAGTTTGGACTTATGGCTTAAAGCACCAAGTGATTAATTGAAAAGTGGGTTTAAGAGGGACGTACGTTGGGGTACAAGCCAGTACGTGCAACGTACAAGCCATTAAGCGAGTATGTCCTGCGTACTCTGTCAGAGTGGGTTTGCATATTTGGGCTTCGGTTTGGGATGTCTTCTTTGGCTCGATTTTTGGTGACTAGTTAGGCCATCTGAGAAAGGGTGTTTTGGATTAGAGTTAAGTCATGGGCTTTAGGGTAAGGCCCAAGTAAGGGTTTGGGCCCAATTTTGAAAATTGGGCCATTAGTGGACCTTTGTGAACCTTTTTGGTCTTGGGTCTTGGTGGGCCCAATGAGTTGGGTCAGTAGTGGGCTTGGTTAGTTGGGCCATTTATGCGGCATAGTGTTGGGATGTAGCCTTGTATAGTCTTTGATTATAGTGTTGGGTTGTTTTGGCCCAGTTCAAGAGTCAATGCGCAATAAGAATGACAATGTAGGGTTTCTTGCGTAGTAGTTGAGGTGAGTCGTCTCACTATACTTACCTGAGTGGTAATACAGTGTGACCGGAGGGTCGTATATGCTTATGCCGGGTTATGTGATATCATGCATTTGTCTTTGTGATTTAGCTGTATATTAGTATGTGCTTTATTGGTTACGACCAGAGGGTACAACTTGAGTTGTGAGACCAGAAGGTCCTTACTGAGACACATGGACCTGAGGGTCCTTATTGAGATATTGCCATGAGAGGCTAATTATTTGCGTGTGGTATTTTGGGGAACTCACTAAGCTTCTTGCTTACCGTGTTCTGTGAAATGTGTTTCAGGTACCTCTCAGTAATGTGGGAAGGTGCCGACATTATTATTCACACCGGCTAGAGATTATGTATTGAGGATTCTTGGATATTGTTAAACATTTTGTTCTCTTGTGTTTTGAATAGCTTATAAATGTTATTTTAAGAAATGTGAAACTATGTTCTGTGAGGTTTTAAAAATGAAAATTTTATTTGAAAATTTAAAGCACTACAAGTTGGTATCGGAGCCTTGGTTTGAGAGATTTGGATGTACCCTCAGGTATGTCTTGACTCAAATAGAGGATTCGAGAAAATTTTCTAAAGAGAAATGATTTCTAAAATGAGTAAAAGCTTTTAAAAGAAAACGAAATGAAACAATGTGTACAATTAGCTAGAGCTTGAACGGTGATTTCCCAAAACATCATTACTTGTTTATATTTTGAGATAATCATGAGATATTAGAGTTGCATGCTAGAGGATATGCTAGGTATTTTAGGAATATAGAGCTAGAGTTCCCTGATTAATGATGCCTTAGCCTAGGGGATGTTATTGATTGATATTATCTACTATTTTCTCTATGTATGTGTTGAGTAGGAGTACCTAGCATGAATCTTTTTAAGAGAGATTTGAGTAGAGGAGTAATCTAGGACAGATACCTAGATGTGTATTTGAGGAATCTATTGAGAGAGTAGTTAGATACCCATGAGGAGTAGGATTGCCTGAGTTCGGTGATGCCTTTTGAGATGTGGATAGAGCGAGTAGAGTTGTATGCTAGAGTGGAGGAGGTTACTCGATGCCCGAATGCTGCTTGCTTTGTGCTTTGTGGAACTCACGAGTGATGTGAGTTAGTTAGAGTGGCTAGTTGACATCGCGAGGAGTTCTTTAGCAGCTGATGGTAGAAAATCGTGAGAACCTAGGAGAGCCTAGGGAGTGATTTTAGTGTGATGAGTGCGCTGCTTAGAGGTGAGTATTCGTTGGAGAGGGAGCATGAGTAATGGGATTGGTTGATCGAGAAGTTCGAGCAGCTACTTAGGAAATCTAGGACAATCTGTGTGGGAAATATGGGTAGATGTGGAAGGTAGTTTGGGCCCATACTACTGAAAGAAGAGGACCCATACTTGAGACAAGGAGAATTCTAGAGGTTCTAAGTAGCAGATTGACGGGAGATAATGTGGTTCGAGTAACATAATTTGTAGCAAGGTGTGCTTCTGTCTGTACTAGTTATCCGACTATGGGTGTTCAGACAGAGAGTGGATATGGTAGATTGTGGGGCCAGAGGGCCATTTCGGTCGAGTTTCAATGGAGGTGTACCTTATGAGGAAAATTGAGTTAGATCCCGAAGGGTTTGACTGGGGAGGTGCCTGTTGGAGATGCGAGACTCAAGGAAAGTAGAGGTGATGCTTTATGGAGCATTGTGGTCTGGGTTAGGTGATTGTCCTATGGTTGAGATGTCACTTTCTGTGATGAGAACTACATTATTTCCATTTCCCTTGTGGAGTGAAAGCGATAAATAGCTTCTGGTTTTAGAGTTTGGAGGTAAACCCCGTGCGGTAGCATATAGTTGTGATATTTTGACTAGAGTATTTTGTGGTATGTCTGCTACAAGGTATTTCTTATACCGTGAGGGAGTCATCAGAGGGGACTGAGATGGATGAGGATAAGGATATGCCTTAGTTGAGTATAGTAAGGCATATTTTAGCAAAAGTTCTAGGTAATTAAGGGAAGTATATAGGGGCGGTGGCCCTCATTGTCTACGTTGTATATCGATGATAAGGGTTGAGTGTTGTAAATAATTCGGGCAATTGAGATGTCCGCTGGTGTGTTGGTACGAAATTTTGGGTGACTAGAGGTAGTCACATTAGGAGGATTTCGAGATTTTCATCTGAGATTTGGGATACTTGGAGTTATTTGGTCATTATCTGGAAGGTTGTAAAACCGTAAATTTCACACATATTTTTCGTTTATAAATCACATAAATATCATCAACACATTTCACAAAATGTCAATATATCAATTATTAAATACACGTGTCCATAATTATTGAATAAAAATACAGGATCCTCAAAACATAACTCCATCTCGTGTGTACAATCAAGTCGGCGACTTCCCGTGATCCTGAGAAGTACCTGAAACACATATCACACAACACGGTAAGCACGAAGCTTAGTGAGTCCCCAGAAAATACCACATACAACTCATTAGTCACTCGAGGCTATAAATCTATAAGACCCTCTGATCAATGTGTCTTTGTGGGACCCTCCAGTCCCACCACTCTGATGGACCCTCCAGTCCTAACACTGTGGACCATCCGGTCCTAGCTCTGTAGCTCATAATAATACATGGCATAATTCACATAATGCAAGATATCACATAACTCAAAATCAACACATAAGATAAACATATACACAGAATAATATAACAACATAAGTCACAAAGACAATATACACGCTAACATATATCACAGTATAAACAATTAAGACCCTCCAGTTAATAATGTAGTAAGACCCTCCGGTTAATAATGTACTAAGGCCCTCTGGTCAATAACATGAATAAGACCCTCCGGTCACACATAAATTACCATACATGTAATTATAGTGAGAAGAATCAGCTCGGATTGCGGACATATTCTACAAATGATGTTGTTGTACCCCAGTCTTTAACACTGAGCCAAACCCATAATTAACCTCATTAGAATCTAAGAACATACCTTCACATATTACGTCTAAATATGGTCCACCAACCTGGCCCATAAGTAACCCAAGCCCATTGGGCCCACCAAGTCCCAATACTACATGGATCCACAAATGTCTAGTAATGGCCCAACTAAGGCCCAATTTTCCAAATTGGGCCCAAACCCTCAAATGAGCGTTACGTTAAATCCCATTTAAATATTATAGTCCACATGATTGCTCTTGGATGGCCCATAAATAGCCCGATCATCAAACCCCAAAAGAAAGGCCCAACTCAAGGCCCAAGCCAAAATTAGGGTTTTCAAATAAAATGACAATTAGGGTTAAGTGTTTCTCACTTAACCCATTAAGGACTTAACCCACTAAGTCCATCACTCCACTAGGCCATTCAAACAATGAAGTTGGACATAATTTACAATATCAATCTAACTGTCCAACTGCAAGTCCCGGTAAAATCCAAACTAACAAACCGAAAATTAGGTTTTTCTAAACCCTAATTAGGGTTTCTAGCCCAATCACAAAGCATCCCAGTCCAAGATTAAGCATTTGGGTCGATTAGGGCTCATTATGCCAAACACCACCCACGACTGCTTCAGGTAGTGGTGGTCAGTGGCGGCTCACGGCAGCAGCCACCACCTCACGATGGTGGTAGTGGTTTTTCCCTCAATCTCTCCACCAAAGGTGCTAACACAAGTCCCGTACCACAAGACATACTCATAACATCACAACAAATACACCCAGCCACCACCATATGGCGGCTAGTGGTGGTGACGGGCGGCAGGAGGCGGAAGCTACCACCTCATGTTGGTGGCAGTGGGTTTTCGGCCACAAAAACGCACATCTGACACCCCAAACAACAAAAGCAACAACTAGACTCCAACATACGTCCAACCAACCACCCCATACGTGGCGAACGTCGCCGGAAAAACGCTACATCAGACCCCCTCATGGACACCGGCGGTGGCGGTGATGATTCTGACATCACACCCATAAGAAAACGAGAGAGAAAGAGGAAGGATAGGTTGAGGGTGAATTACCGTGCATTCCCGGCGGCTCACGACTTGCATAGCGATGACACAACGGTTTTCCCCGGTCATCGGCAGGTCTTCGGCTACCCATGACGTTTCCGACAGAAAACATCGTGGCGACGATCCTTATCCACACTGTAGTGGTGGTGATCGGACTCTGCTTGCGAGTGACGCTGAGAAATCTCCCAAGAACGGTGGTGGCGGTTGACTCCTCAAGATTTAGGGTTAGAAGGTGCGATGGGAAGGAACGGTTTTTGTTTAATCCCGTGCTCATACAAACTCCTTGCAAGTTTTACACTTCTAGTCCCTCCTTCTCATAAACTCTTCAACTTTAATCCAACGTTTCCCCTTTTACCCCTGATTCCATAAATTTATTACACTTTAAGTCCAAAACCTACCAGATAGCCCCTGTCCTCAGATATCTTTAAAAATTAAATTTAGAATTTGCCATTTAGCCCTTGCTTCCCAAAATCTACTCCATTTAAGTCCCAATAATCTACAAAGTAGCCCCTACTCCTAAAATATTTAGAAAATAGGTCCCGAGATTACATTTTAATCCCCAAAACCAACACTCCACTGAATATTATGGATTTAGGGCTACTATTCGTTCCTCAATTTTATCTATTTAATTATTTAACAAATGGGATGTTATGACTGTCCCCCACTTAAATTAGATTTCTCCCACGAAATCATTACTCACCGATCCTTACACGCCAGGTAACTTGAACGACATGACCACAAACCCGGGTGTAACCCCAGTTGTTCAATGCAACAGAGCTATCTTAACCATCCACGTTGTGCATTCAACCACTAAGTTCGCCTTACACCCAAACAATATTATGACCGATCTGTAGTCACACATCACTTCCTACCTCCGTTGTTTAACACTCACTAACTTCATGCGTGCTGTGGTCCTTCTCATACCAAACGAACCAACCCTTCCTGGTCTAAAACATCAGATGGAGACCTTAACCACTCAAAAGAAACCCATCAAGAATCTAAAATCTCAACTCATATATCCTTTACACAAATAGGGGAAAACTCTAACTCAAGAGTCTGGTTCGACAGTAAAATTGGAACCACTCAAATCCAATTTGATACCAACTCACGACTCATAATCCGCGAATCTATGCGTAACTTACTTCTCTAATCTCTTCCGATTTGCGACAACCTCTCCTCAATTCGAGATATAATGGATCCCGGCTATCATGGAGACCTTAGTCTCACCCATGTCCTGGCCAACAGGTTCCCAAAGACTCACTCATCAAGGCTACCTAAGCATAAGAACTCCTCTGTGTCATGCCCTGACTAGTGAACACCACAGCTCCCTGCAGTGTTACAACACTCTCATATCGGCTAATGAGTGCTACGACTCGCCGTAGACTTGTGACACTCTCATACTGACTCGTGAATGCTACGACTCCCCGCAAGCTTACATCACCCGCTCATTCACCATGGGCTCTCCCCATGGTTTTCCCCATTAATACAAAGAGATTACGCCCACCTGGATCCTCCCACTCTCTTACCTTCCCACAATCTCATCATTAAGCCATCACCATAATGTGTTCGCTAAACTCATGCTCTGTGATCCATCATGGACAGGTGCATACACACACCCAGATTAAACTTCTTTACCCCTAACAACAATTGTCGCTACAAAACACTTTCCCTTGATATAATTCACATTCTTGAATAATTCCCCATCCAAACACAACTTAGTTGATGGGTTCCCACTGGAACAATAGCTACTCGATACCCCATTATAGTATCTCACACTCGCTTGCCTCAACCACTGATCTCCCTCTCACACAACTCGTAACCTCGAAATACTCAACTTAAAATTGAAACACGGAGGAATCGTCAATGATTGAGAACACGTCGACCACCATTCGAAAACCCATCCTCTTACTAATCTAAACCCATGCGTAGCTACTCATACCGACCCTGAAACTAATTGACAAATCAATTATTGCTCCTCCCTTAGTATAGATAACAATCTATACATTGAATTGGAAAATCCCAACAATTGAAACTAGACCTCAACGAACCAACCGCCTCGAACCCAACCATTGCAAACCTGAAGAGTCGCTCACCACACTAAGATCCATGACTCACGGCTACTCATCGTGGGTACACCCGTTCTTTCCTGTACATGTACCATGTGCATCATCTCGCTCTGTACCTTTCCACGTCCACCAATAAACCTAAGTCTCATATATCTGTACCGCAGATCCCCATAACCAAATCTTCTAACCGCAATTTGAATAGATTTTTGATCTTCTCAACATAATACTCAGTTCTCCCCCACTTAAGGTTCGACCATCACCAACTGACATATCAACAGTCTACTCCACAGACTGTTTCACCAGATACAACACACTTGACTCTTGGAATGTACAACGTAACACTAGATGATCTTCCAAAGAAAGACCAAGCAACTCCATATCTCCCAAATCTCAAATTAAATACTTGGAACTACCTAATGTGAGTGTCTCCAATCCCCCAGAACCTCATTCGGCTACACATGAAATTACCCTAACGGTCCTAAAATAGCACTATCTCCTTTCCTAGAAATAATGGACTATCACACACTTCGTTCTCTGAATCCTCAATCATCACCCTACTACAAGAATCGACATAGCACGGGAGACATCAACCTCTCAGTCGATCCGCTTCATAGCCACGAAAGCTGACAACTCGATATACTCCTCTCATTTTCCTAAAACAGTTGCTGGTATACAGCTTACCAAACTCTAACAAGGCATACCCGATCCCTCGGTAGTCACAGTACTCACTGACGAACCTTCCCGACATAAGAATGTAACTCAATGCTCTCATACAAAAAAATACTCTGGGTGCCAATATCGCAACTCCCTGGTTCCCCACAGGGTCTTCTTCTAATCTTTGACATCAGAAACTCACTCACCCGCCATCTCAAAATGGGAAAAAGAATAATATACTCCTTAAAATAGAACCTTGACATCATAGGCCATCGCCCGACCACTCAACACAGACTACAATCCCCCATGACGCATCATCTTCACCCCTGTTTGAGTCTGGCGACTCCAACTGGAACCTCACCAGTCAAAAACCTCGAGATCTAGACTCAAATTTTCCCACCTAGGGTATACTAAATTTAAGCTCAACCGTCATGTCCCTCTAGCCCCATAATCTCCCATCTCCACTCCCACTCTAAATAATCATAACCGGGTAACTGAGAAAGGTGAAAACACACTTTCCCACGAATCATGGTACCCGAACCATGTTATTTCTCCTCATCCTACTACTTAGAACCTCCGGAATTCTCTATGTTTCGAGTACGGGGCCTCTGCTTTCAGTAGTACGGGCCCATACTACCTGCCACATCTACCCATACTTTCCACATGGATTGTCCCAAATTTCCTAAGTACTTGCTCAACCTTCTTGATCACCATTCCCATTACAAATATTCACTCTCTAGCGAATACCAACTCTAAAAAACGTACTCCTCGGAATAGAATTACTCCCTTGGTTCTCACAATTCTCCGCCATCAGCTGCTGAAGAACTCCTTGTGATGCCAGCTATCTACCTCCTGAATATCATCATATTTACTTAGTAATTTACACCCATCATTCATGAGTTCCACAAAGCGCAAAGAAAGCAGCGTTCAGGCATCGAATAACCAACACATGAAACCAGTCTAGCATACCTCTCCACTCGCTTTTTTCATAACTCAAAAGCATCACCGAACTCAGACAATCCTACCTCTCGTGGATCTCTAACTACTCTCTCAGAAGATTCCTCAAATCCTCGTCTAGGTATCTTTACTAGATTACTCCTCTACTCAAGACTCCATCTAAAAGATTCCTGCTAGGTACTTCTACTTAGCACATTCAGAGCAAATAGCAGATAATATCAATTAATAGCGTCCCCTAGGCTAAGGCATCATGAATCAGGAAACTCTAACCCTAATTTCTGAAATATCTAGCCTATCATCTAGCATAAAGCTCTAATATCTCATAGACATCTCATAATACAAACAAATAATGGTATTTTGGGAAATCACCGTTTGGGCTCTAGCTGATTGTACACACTGCTCCATCTCGTTTTCCCTTTAAAACTCTTACACATTTTAGAAAAATCATTTTTTTTGAAAATTTTCTCAAATCCTCAGTTTGAGTTCAGAGATACCCGAGAGCACATCTGAATCTTTCAAACCAAGGCTCTGATACCAACTTGGAACACCGTAAATGTAACAACGCAAATTTTCAAATAAATTTTTCATTTTAAAAATAAAGTATTCCCATTGAAAACAAGGCATAAATAATTTCAGTGTCATATCAAATACAAATTGTCTAAACCCCAAGATCATAAAAACATTCTCCAGTGTGTACCGATCACGCTTCCCACGGTCCTCGCTAGTACCTGAAACATATACATAACAACTGTAAGCATAATGCTTAGTGAGTTCCCCAATATACAACTAACGCACATACGCCTTTCCAGGCCCTGACCTTCCGGTCCATGTGTCTCAGGGGACTTCCGTCCCTGCTGGGTAAACCTTCCGGTCCTACCCACGCCGACCTTCCGGTCCATCACACAACATATTGCCTTCCGGCCCATAATATAATCGCCTTCCGGCCCATAACATACATAGCACATATAACAAACAGCTTACCACATATAGCATACATATCACATATCATATTTGACCTTCCGGTCACACTGTCAAACCCTTCCGGGTACAGTATAGTGAGAAGACTCACCTCGTGAATGCTGAAAGCTAGCAAATCCTGAAATCACTAGTGCACAATCCGTCGAGCTACAACCTCCCTGGATGATGTATTCTCTATGTCCCCAATCCTCAGAATGTGACTCCCTTGCTGTTCCTTTAGCCAATCCCTTCTCTTTCTTGCACAACAACTCTTCTATAATCAACAATGGCCTATAATCCTTGCTCCAGATGCACACAATCGATTTAGGGTTCTTCTCAGAAGGCTAAAATGAACAATGACGGCCAATAAGTCTCTTTTATACGTCCCAAACGCGAACGGTTAGGGTTTTCGCTAAACAGCGTAGACTCGCCGAGTCCATATCTGGACTCGTCGAGTCCAGTCGCGAACCCGCGACCAAGTCTGCGATCCTACTCGGCGAGTCTAGGCTCCAACTCGCCGAGTCCCCTCTTAAAACACCCCAAAAACATAATTTAACAATACCTGAGATTCCGGGCTGTTACAACTCTCCCCCACTTGGATTAGACTTCGCCCTCGAAGTCTCACTCTGAAAATAGCTCCGGATGCAGCTCCCGCATCTCACATTCCGGCTCCCAAGTCATTTCCGATCCCTTCCGGTGTTGCCACTGGACCAACACCAGAGGTACCTCCTTGTTCCTCAGAACCTTGATCTTCCGATCCCTGATAGCCACTGGTCTCTCCGCATAATTCAGGCTCGAATCCACCTGAATATCCTCTAATGGAACCACTGCCGACTCGTCGGCTATGCACTTCCTCAATTGCGACACATGAAAAGTGTCGTGGATATGTCCCAACTCCGCTGGCAACTCCAACCGATAGGCTACCCGGCCTATCCTTGCAATCACACGAAATGGCCCAATATACCGGGGCCCCAACTTGCCCCTCTTCCTGAATTGAATCACTCCTTTCCAAGGAGAGACCTTCAGGAGAACGAAGTCGCCGACTTGAAACTCAAGCTCGGATCGGCGCCTGTCTGCATAACTCTTCTGTCGACTCTGGGCGGTCAATAACCTCTGTCTAACTTGCTGAATCTGCTCTGTCGTCTGAAGCACGATCTCTGTGCTGCCCATCGCTCTCTGTCCCACCTCTCCCCAGCAAATGGGGGTCCGACACCTTCTACCATACAATAGCTCAAAAGGTGGCATACCAATGCTCGAATGATGGCTGTTGTTGTAGGAAAACTCTGCCAAGGGTAAATACGCATCCCAGCTACCCCCGAAGTCTAACACACACGCTCAGAGCATGTCCTCCAGTGTCTGAATCGTCCGCTCGCTCTGACCGTCTGTCTGGGTATGGTATGCGGTACTAAAATGCAATTTAGTACCCAGCTCCTCATGGAATTTCTTCCAGAACCTGGAAGTGAAGCGCACATCACGGTCTGAAACAATCGAGATCGGCACTCCATGCCGAGATACCACTTCTCTCACATATATCTCCGCCAACTTCTCCGCTGAAGAACTCTCGCTGATGGCAAGGAAGTGTGCACTCTTCGTCAACCTATCCACAATCACCCAAATTGCATCAACTCCCCTGGCAGTCCTCGGCAATTTGGTGATGAAATCCATAGTGATCTGTTCCCACTTCCACTCGGGAATCTCCAATGGCTGTAACTTGCCATGCGGTCTCTGGTGCTCGGCCTTAACCTTACGGCAGGTCAAGCACCTCTCAACGAACCATGCAACGTCCCTCTTCATACAGGGCCACCAATACTCTTTCCTCAAATCCAAATACATCTTCATAGCACCGGGATGGATCGAGAATTTCGATCTATGAGCCTCTTCCATCAAAGTAATACGCGTACCGCCCACGAACGGTACCCAAATCCGACCCTGAAACGTCATAAGCCCTCGTCCATCCTTAACGAACTCTGAAATTAACCCAACAACCCGCTCTTTCTTCTGCATCTCTGGTCGCACAGCCTCGGCCTGTGCCCCACGAATAGCATCCAATACTGGAGTCATCACAGTCAATCTCAAACATACATCTCGCAATGGAGTGCTCTCCGCCCTGCGGCTCAATGCATCGGCTACCACATTAGCCTTGCCTGGGTGGTACAGGATCTCACAATCATAATCCTTGACCACATCCAACCACCTCCTCTGACGCATATTTAGGTTGGGCTGATCCATCAAATACTTCAAGCTCTTATGGTCCGTGTATATCATACATCGAACCCCATACAGGTAGTGACGCCAAATCTTGAGAGCGAACACTACTGCTCCCAACTCTAAATCATGTGTGGGATATCTCGCCTCATGAGGCTTCAGCTGCCTCGACGCATAAGCTATCACATGACCCCTTTGCATCAACACTGCACCCAGTCCCGAAATCGATGCGTCGCAATATACTATAAAATCTTCCATCCCTTCCGGGAGAGCTAATACCGGGGCTTCGCACAACCTCTGGCGAAGTGTCTCAAAGGAAGTCTGCTGCTCGGGTCCCCATGAGAATGCAACACCCTTCCGGGTCAATCTGGTGAGCGGCACTGCGATCTTGGAGAAATCCTTAATAAATCTCCGATAGTACCCTGCCAACCCAAGGAAACTCCTGATCTCAGAGGGTGACTTCGGCACCTCCCAACTCATCACCGCCTCAACCTTGGCCGGATCGACCAATATCCCTTCCTGATTAACAACGTGTCCTAGAAATAGGACCTCCCGCAACTAGAAGTCACATTTGGAGAACTTTGCATAAAGCTTCTCCGACCTCAATACCTCAAGGACCTCCCTCAAATGCTCCTCATGCTGCTCTCTAGATCTCGAATACACTAGAATGTCATCGATAAATACAATCACTGACCGGTCCAACATCGGTCTGCATACCCTGTTCATGAGATCCATGAACACAGCCGGGGCATTGGTGAGCCCGAAAGGCATCACCACAAACTCATAATGCCCATATCGCGTCCTAAACGCTGTCTTCTGGACGTCCTCATCCCGCACTCTCACCTGATGGTATCCTGACCTCAGATCGATCTTGGAGAACCAAGATGCTCCCTGCAACTGATCGAATAAATCATCGATCCTCGGTAACGGGTAACGGTTCTTGACCGTCAACTTGTTCAAATCCCGGTAATCAATGCACATCCGGTGTGAACCATCCTTCTTCTTAACGAACAGAATAGGTGCTCCCCACGGCGAGCTGCTCTACCGAATGAATCCCTTCCCCAGCAACTCCTGGAGCTGCGAGGACAACTCTTGCATCTCTGGAGGTGCAAGACGATAAGGCACCTTAGCAATAGGCGCGGCCCCCGGAACCAGATCGATACCAAACTCCACTTGCCTCACAGGAGGTACTCCCGGCAGCTCCTCGGGGAAAACATCTGGAAACTCACGCACCACTGGTACCTCCTCAACTGACCTCAGTCTCTCGGAAACCTCCCGCGTATCCATCACATACGCCACAAAACCCTTACAGCCCTGCTGTAGACATTGCCTCG
This sequence comes from Lactuca serriola, assembly GCF_051521515.1. Classification (NCBI taxonomy): domain Eukaryota; kingdom Viridiplantae; phylum Streptophyta; class Magnoliopsida; order Asterales; family Asteraceae; genus Lactuca; species Lactuca serriola. The sequence goes on along the minus strand of NC_136416.1, from coordinate 129,018,344 downwards.
CCCTAGCGGCCGAATAAAAAGCTGATCCCGAACGGGTACCCTCGCCGTACACCGAAAGGACTCCCCCGCTATGGTCTCGTATAGTCACCAGCTGACGCTCACAGTCGATGACAGCGCCGAATCGGCTTAACCAGTCCATGCCCACGATGACACAGACATCACCCATCGCAATAGGAATCAGGTAAATCGGGAACTCAACCCCGAAAATCTCTAGCACACACCCCCGAAGAACCTCCGTGGCACAAATCACTCTCTCGTCAGCTATAGAAACTCTCAGTGGCTGACTCAACGACTCACGACTAACGCTGATATGCTGACTAAAAGCTAAAGATACAAAGGACCTACTCGCACCCGAGTCAAATAACACTAGGGCAGGCACAGAGTTCACAAGGAAAGTAGCTACGCATATAATAACATAAGCATAACATCTCGACATTAAAATAATTACATGAATTACAGCATACCTGCCACAACATCGGGCGCAGCGCGGACCTCCTCCGCAGTCAGCTGAAAGGCTCTCCCCCGAGCCCTCGGGGCCTCGGCCTTCACCGGTCGTGTCGCAGTAGCTCTGGTAGCAGGTGCAGATCCCTGAAGAAGCTGAGGGCTCTCGGCCTTCCGATGGCCTGTCTGGTTGCAATGAAAGCAAACCGTAAACCCCTTGGGGCACTCCCTAGCAATGTGCCCCTCCTTGCCACACTTGTAGCAAGCACCAGATCGACATGCCCCATCATGACCCTTGCCGCACTTTCCACAAGTGTGGCCCTTCGAACCTCCTGTCCTCGAATCGGCGGACTTTATCCGCTTGGCTGCCGGCTGGGACTGAGCCGGTCGCCGGTCCACCCGCTGAGACTCGGCCTCCTCCCTGGCCTGGGTCTCCAACTCGATCTCACGCTTCCTGGCATTCGCCTGAAGCTCAGCAAAAGTATGGTAGGTGGAGTTTGACACAAACTCCCGGATATCCCTCCTCAACACACCCAAGTACCGGCTCATCCGAGCCTGATCAGTGGACACCAGCTCGGGGCAGAACATCGCCCTCTCATGAAACTTCCGCGTGATCACCGCAACAGAATCAGTACCCTGCTTGAGGGTTAAGAACTCCTGAACCAATCGTTCCCTCTCCACCGGGGGAACGTACTCATCCCTGAACATAGCAGTAAACCCCTCCCATGTCACTGCTGTAATCTCTGCCAAAGTGAAGTTCGCCGTCACGAACTTCCACCAGTCCTTCGCTCCCAGACGGAGCTGGTTCAAAGCGAACCGTACCCTCAGGTGCTCCGGGCATGAACAAGTGTAGAAGCACCCTTCTATATCCGCGATCCATCTCATCGCAGCAATCGGATCCTGCGTCCCATCGAACTCAGGTGGCTTCGTGTTGCTGAACTCTCGGAACAGCAACGAGTCACCCCCCTGTGGCCTGGCAGCGGCCACAGCTACGGTTGCTGCAGCGGCTGCAGCTTCAGTCAATGCGGCGTACCGCTCCTCAAACGTCTCCATCAGGGTGGTCTTAATAGACCCAAACATCTCCGGGATCTCAGCCCGGATCGCCGCAGCTACCTCCTCGTGAATCATCTGACGAATCTCCTCGTCACTCACACCGCTCGAACTCGCTCCGTGGCGTGGTCTAACCATGATGTCTCTGAAATACAACATAAAACTATCAGAGACTCCATCGAGTATAATCGCACTCGATAACGCAACCCTACCCAGTCTTCGATATCCAGGGATTCTTACTTGGGTCTCCCACTGACCCGGTGTCTTCGGTAGTACGGGCCCAATACTACCGACCACACCGCATCAGCATTCATCCCAAGTCTTCCTCCCCAAACCCCGGATAGTGAGTACTCTACTTCTGTTATGCACTATCTATCCGCACACTAGCAAAACATCTCATATCGGCAAACTTCCCTAGACTAAGGCATCACAAATCAGGCCACTCTAGTCCTATCATGAATACCTAGTCTTCTAGCATGCATAACAATTCATATCATATAATATTGTAAGGTATTTTGGGGATCTTTACCGTTCGGGCGCTGACTGATCGTCCACACTGCTTCTTTCTTGCTTACCACAAAACCATTTACAAAAGTTTATGCCTTTATTTAAAAAGTTTCCTCAAATCCTCGGTTTGAGTTCAGTTACTCCCGAAGGTGCACCCGAATCCCTCAAACCAAGGCTTTGATACCATTTGTAACATCCCCCTTTGGCACGTATCACAATATTGTCCGCTTTGGGCCACTCGGCACGAGGACTTCCCAGGGGGTCACCCATCCTGGTACTACTCCCGCCCGAGCACGCTTAACTGCAGAGTTCTTATGGGATCTGCTGCCCTCACGGTTTTAAAACGCGTTGTGATAGGGAAGGTATCCACACCCCTTATAAGGAATGCTTAGTTCTCCTTCCCAGTCGATGTGGGATCAGATCTAACCTACTTTAGTTGTAACAGCCCGGAATCTCAGGTATTGTTAAATTATGTTTTTGGGGTGTTTTAAGAGGGGACTCGGCGAGTTGGAGCCTAGACTCGCCGAGTAGGATCGCAGACTTGGTCGCAGGTTCGCGACTGGACTCGACAAGTCCAGATATGGACTCGGCGAGTCTACGCTGTTTAGCGAAAACCCTAACCATTCGGGTTTGGGACGTATAAAAGAGACTTATTGGCCGTCATTGTTCATTTTAGCCTTCTGAGAAGAACCCTAAATCGATTGTGTGAATCTGGAGCAAGGATTATAGGCCATTGTTGATTATAGAAGAGTTGTTGTGCAAGAAAGAGAAGGGATTGGATAAAGGAACAGCAAGGGAGTCACATTCTGAGGATTGGGGACACAGAGAATACATCATCCAGGGAGGTTGTAGCTCGACGGATTGTGCACGAGTGATTTCAGGATTTGCTAGCTTTCAGCATTCACGAGGTGAGTCTTCTCACTATACTGTACCCGGAAGGGTTTGACTGTGTGACCGGAAGGTCAGATATGATATGTGATATGTATGCTATATGTGGTAAGCTGTTTGTTATATGTGTTATGTATGTTATGGGCCGGAAGGCGATTATATTATGGGCCGGAAGGCAATATGTTATGAGCCGGAAGGCAATATGTTGTGTGATGGACCGGAAGGTCGGCGTGGGTAGGACCGGAAGGTTTACCCAGCAGGGACGGAAGTCCCCTGAGACGCATGGACCGGAAGGTCAGGGCCTGGAAAGGCGTATGTGCGTAAGTTGTATATTGGGGAACTCACCAAGCATTATGCTTACAGTTGTTATGTATATGTTTCAGGTACTAGCGAGGACCGTGGGAAGGCGCCGGCGTGATCGGTACACACTGGAGAATGTTTTTATGATCTTGGGGTTTAGACAATTTGTATTTGATATGACACTGAAATTATTTATGCCTTGTTTTGAATGGGAATACTTTATTTTTAAAATGAAAAATTTATTTGAAAATTTGCGTTGTTACAATTGGTATCAGAACTAGGGCACGGGTCGATGTGTTCGATGGGGACGTCGAACCCTATAATGGGGGGTGAAAGTGGGTTAGATCTGATCCCACATCGACTGGGAAGGAAAACTAAGCATTCCTTATAAGGGGTGTAGATACCTTCCCTATCACAACGCGTTTTAAAACCGTGAGGGCAGCAGATCCCATAAGAACTTTGCAGTTAAGCGTGCTCAGGCGGGAGTAGTACCAGGATGGGTGACCCCCTGGGAAGTCCTCGTGCCGAGTGGCCCAAAGCGGACAATATTGTGATATGTGCCAAAGGGGGATGTTACAGTAAATTTCGCACAATTTTTTCATTTTTAAAATCACGTAAATATCATCAACACATTTCACAAAATCTAAATATATCAATTATCATAAACACGTGTCCATAATTATTGAATAAAAATCGAGGATCCTCAAAACATAACTCCATCTCGTGTGTACAATCAAGCCGGCGCCTTTCCGTGATCCTGAGAAGTACCTAAAACACATATCACACAACACGGTAAGCACGAAGCTTAGTGAGTCCCCCAAAATACCGCATACAACTCATTAGCCACTCGAGGGTATAAATATGTAAGACTCTCCGGTCAATGTGTCTCAGTGGAACCCTCCAGTCCCACCACTCTGATGGACCCTCCGGTCCTAACATTATGGACCATCCGGTCATAACTATATAGCTCATAATAATATATGGCATAATTCACACAACGCAGGATATCACATAACTCAATATCAGCACAAAAAATAAACATATACACAGAATAATATAACAATATAAGTCACAAAGACAGTATGCACGATAACACATATCACAATATAAACAATTAAGACCCTCCAGTCAATAATGTAATAAAACCTCTGGTCAATAATGTACTAAGGCCCTCTGGTCAATAACACGAATAAGACCCTCCAGTCACACATAAATTACCATACAAGTAAGTATAGTGAGAAGACTCGCCTTGGATGGCGGACAGATCCTACAAATGTTGCTGCAGTACTCCGGTCTCCAACATTAAGCCGAACCCATAAGTAACCTTATAAGGATCTAAGACCATACCTTCAGATATTAGGTCTAAATACGGTCCACCAACTCGGCCATAAGTAACCCAAGCCCATTCAGCCCACCAAGGCCCAATACCACATGGATCCACAAAAGTCCACTAATGGCCCAAATTTCGAAATTAGGCCAAACCCTAAGGCCGATTTAAATATTGTAGTCCACATGATTGCTCTTGGATGGCCCATAAATAGCCCAATCACCAAAGCCCAAAAGAAAGGCCCAAGCGAAAATTAGGGTTTCCACATAAAATGATGATGAGGGTTAAGTGTTTCTCACTTAACCCATTATGGACTTAACCCCTTAAGTCCATCACTCCACTAGGCCATTCACACAATGAAGTTGGACATAATTACAATATCAATCTAACAGTCAACTGTAGGTCCCGGTAAAATCCAAACTAACAAACCCAAAATTAGGGTTTTCTAAACCTTAATTAGGGTTTCTATCCCAATCACAAAGCGGCCCAGTCCTTGATTGAGTATTTGATCCGATTAGGGCTCACTATGCCAAACCTCACCCACTACTGCCTCAGGTAGTGGTGGTCAGTGGCGGCTCAAGGCAGCAGCCACCACCTGACGGTGGTGGTGGTGGTTTTTCCCTTAATCCCTCCACCAAAGGTCTTAACACAAGTCCCGTACCGCAAGACATACTCATAACATCACAACAAGTACACCCATCCACCACCATATGGCGTAGCATTCCCGTACCACGAGTCAGTAAAAGCGAGTATCATAACACTACAGGGAGCCGTAGCATTCACGAGTCATTGAGAGAGAGTGAGAGAGTATCGTAAGACTACAGAGAGCCGTAGCATCCACGAGTTAGTGAGAGAGAGTATCGTAAGACTGCGGGGAGCTGTAGCATTCATGATTCGGTGAGAGAGTATCGTAAGACTGCGAGGAGCTGTAGCATTCACAAGTCAGTGAGAGAGTATCATAAGACTGCGGGGAGTCGTAACATTCACTAGTCAGTGAGAGAGCATTGTAAGGCTATGAGAAGCCATAACACTCACCAGTCAGAATGTGATGTAGAGGGGTTCTTAGGCCTGGGTAGCCTTGCCAATCGAGTCTTTAGGAACCTGGTGGCCTGAACAGGGGCGAGACTGCGATCTTAGCGATGGTCAGGAATCGATATGGCAAGTCGGAAGGATCGAGGTGTAATTCATGTGTTGAATCGTAGCTCACAGGTCATGAGTCGAGTATCCGACTGGATATTAGTGGTCCCAATTTTGCTACCGGACCAGACTCTTATGTTTGAGTTTGGCTCTATCTGTGTAAATGATAGGCAGGTTGGTATTTCAGATTGTTAGATGGATTTCATTTTGAGTAGTTATGGTTTCCACCTAATGTTTTAGACTTGAATGGGTCGCTTCGTTAGGATTGGGAAAGACCACAACACGGATGAAATTAAGTGGTAGACGATAGAGGTCGGCGGTGATGTGTGACTACAAAACAGTTATAATATCCGCTTGGGGTAAAGCGAACTTAGTGACTCTGTGTACAATGTGAATGGTTGAGATAGCTCTGTTAGATGGAATGGCTGTGGAGTCGTATCACCGAATGTGCTAGAGATAGCCTTTGGTGGTTTAACGTTTGGGTCGGGAGTCGCCCTTATATTCAATTATGAATTAAACATTGGAAGGTAGCTGGGGCTTATGTTTGTGTATATTAGTGTATAGTTCTGGTTGGGTATGGTCATTCAGTTCGGGGTCGGGGTAGAATTGTCCCGGGTTTGGTAGTAGAATGGTTCGGTCCGACGGGAGGTCAGATCTAGTGTAGAGTTTCGGTTTTCATGCGGATCGACAAGTTATTAAATTTATTATTTTAGTACCTGAGGGCAGAGTATTGAGGTTCATTCTTCTTTGAGTTGGAGGTTTCTGTTGGATTCGGTTGTCTTGGTGAGGTTATGCTACATTCTCATTTTTCTGTTGCGTTTCTCGGGTTGTTTGGGATGATCTAAGTGTTTGCAAGGAGAGATTTCGAGGGTGAAATCTAATCTAAGTGGGGGAGATTTGTAACATCCTGTTTTCAGTACGTTTTCAGTTCGAAATGGTGAACAAGGTTTACGTATTAGCAGGGTTAGAATCCTTGGCGAAGTCAGTTATTGGGCTCATTGGAGGTGGAGGCTATATTGGATGTTTTGGGTATTCGGTTGTGACTTGGAGCAAAAAGAGTATTTCGATAATTATCGATCTAGCTTTATGGGAAATGGATTTCAGATTCGGGATATCTGATGGCAAGTACAAATTGATAATAGTTTTGAGCGCCTGGATGCCTTTCTATGGATATATGGATGGTCAAGTTCAAAGTTGTATCGAGTAAGTTATGGCATTCGGAAGAGTTAGGGCTTGGGGGAAAACCCTAGTACATGGGATGTATCGAGTGATACGCAGGGCTTACCGAGGAAAAAAGGTATATACGAGGCGTATCTAGGAAGAATGCGCAACGTAGGTACAAAGTTTGAAATGAGGTGCATGGTCTTGTACACGGGGTATACAAGAAGGTACGTGAGGCGTACGAGGGTCAGAATGAAAAACCCTAATTTTAGGGATGGACACTATATAAACAACATAATGCCTAAAAGATCATCCTCCCTATCACCCTTTGGCAACTTTCACGAAACCCTAATACTTCTTGTGTGTTCTTGGAGCTTAGAAGAACATTAAAAGAGTGTTTTAGTGATTTTGAAGAAGGTGCTCACTCTTGAAGATTCATTGAAGAAGCTAGAGCTTTCAGATCCAGAACCTCATCAACCTTTGGCTCTCATTTCATTTATAAAGTCTCAAACTTGGTGGTTATTTTCTTAGATCTCTTTTGGGGTGACTTTATGGACTCTTTTGGTCCCATTGATGAAGTCCCTTGAGTCCATGATGTTTTTGGTGTTTAAAGTTGCCCCTCAAAATGTTATTTGGGACCCAGAATCATAAAGTTGTTATCTTGGAATTCTTAATGTGGTCATGCAAGAGTTGAGACCATTTACATGGAAGTAGAATGACATTTTTGGAGTTTGGTATAATGTGGGGCATGCAAAGTCACCAAGGCAGTGACTTTATGGGTTTAAACGTTATTTGGGACTCAGATATGTAGTTTGGACTTATGGCTTAAATCATTAAGCGATTAATGGGAAAAGAAGGTTTAAGAGGAACATACGTTGGACGTACAAGCTAGTACGTGCAACGTACAAGCCATTAAGCGGGTACGTGCAATGTACCACTGAGTTCGCCCTATGTACTCTGTCTAAGTGGGTTTGCATATCTAGGCTCCGGTTTGGGATGTCTTCTTGGGCCCGAGTGTTGGTGACTGGTTCGGCCATCTGAAAAAGGGTGTTTTCGATTAGAGTTAAGTCGTGGGCTTTAGGGTAAGACCCAAGCAACGGTTTAGGCCCAATTTGGAAAATTGGGCCATTGGTGGACCTTTTTGGTCTTGGTTCTACATGGGCCCAATGAGTTGGGTTAATAGTGGTCCTGGATAGTTGGGCCATATATTTGCCATTGTGTTGGGGTGTAGCCTTGTTTAGTCTTTGATTATAGTGTTGGGTTGTTTTCGCCCAGTTCAAGAGTCAGTGCGCAAGAGAAACGACAGTGTAGGGTTTCTCGCGTACCAGTTGAGGCGAGTCTTCTCAGTATCCTTACCTGAGTGGTAATACAGTGTGACCGAAGGGTCTTATATGCTTATGCCTACTTATGTGATATAATGTATTTGTCTTTGTGATTTAGCTGTAATTATTCTGTGCTTTACTGGCTAGGACCGGAGGCTCCAACCCGAGTTGTGAGACCGGAGGGTCCTCACTGAGACACACGGACCAGAGAGTCCTTATTGAGATATAGCCATGAGATGCTAATTATTTGCATGCGGTATTTTGGAGAACTCACTAAGCTTCGTGCTTACAATGTTGTGTGAAATGTGTTTCCGGTACCTTTAAGGATCGCGGGAAGGCGCTGACATGATTGTACACACCAGCTAGAGATTATGTATTGAGGATTCTGGGATATTGTCAAAAAATTTGTTGTCTTGTGTTTTGAACAACTTATAAATATTATTTTAAGAAATGTGAAACTGTCTTTTGTGAAGTTTTAAAAATGAAAAATTTATTGAAAATTTAGAGCGTTACATATATACTAATGGGCCCATCCCTATGGTTGATTTTAACCCGAACATACAACAATGGGCCCAACCATGGGTTTTTATATCAACCTAATCATTCAAACATGCAAGAGTCACAAAGACAACTCGCATCCTACACACACAATCCAGTGGCCCATCGTTGGTGCCTTCGACCCAGAAGAATAGTGAGAAGATTCACCTGATTCACAATGTCGACTAAATCCCAGCTCAATGCAGCACCGAACACAACTTACTACTCTCACCGCCAAAAGATAGGTGTTAAACACTTCTTATCAATCGAAACAAGGCAAACCCTAATTCTACCTTCTAAAAATAGAAATTTGACCAAAAGTTAACCCATGCCAAAAGTGTGACAACCCGAAATTCTACTATGTACAAACAATATCACTTCAATAGAATTCAGAACAGTTGCAGTAACTTAAACTTTGTTTTACTTATTATCAATTGCATGTCTAGGTATGTATAGTTATATAATCAATGTTTAAAAAGCTTAGGAAGGCCTGCCCGCCCTATTTCCTTTTCGCGCTTGAGATGTGGTCTGGTGGGATATCGGGTACTCGTCCGAAGGTCGTTTAAACATTAGTTATATATCATGTGTACATATATAGTCATAAAGTTCCTTCCAGTTCATTCGGTACCCTTGAGTAGCGAGGGTATACTTCCATGTACATACGTACCAGTTACATCACTAGTAAGTTACCATATGGGTAGCACAGGAAGATACTATTACTATTACTAGAACAATGAAACATACAATGAGTCAGTTCATTCATGAGTCAGTATGAGTAATACTTACAGTACATTACAGCTAGTACGCACAGTACATTACTATACATGCTAGATAGAGAGAACATATATTACAGCTAGCACACGCAGAATATTTCAGTACATACAGGCTAGACAGAGAAAGATTACACTTTCAGTTAGCACATTCATTACACATACATTCATGCAATTATGTGAACCATTGAGCGGGTCATGGAACTTCCTGCCATGAATGCTCTTGTATCCCGAATCTCATTAAGTGGGGAGCATATGAGTTTGTGTATAGATCTATACTGGATTGACTATCCTACACCTTGTTGCTCGCTATAGTGGGACTTGCAAGTCTACGGGTGCCAAATGTCATTTCTTACGGCGTATTACATCGTCGTTTTACTAGAGTCAGTAGCAGGATATAGGTCGATCACATGTTACTTGGATCAAGTTTTGTTTTAAGGTAGTTAGTACCACGGTAGTCACTTATTACAAATACTACGGTACGATAATATTTTCCCTTTACGTTCACTTCGTGAATATACACACGATACACGGTAATGTAGAAACTATATTTTTGTTAATGATAGTCAGAATTGGGAAAACACACACTCTAACAAGAGACATACACACAGACACTAGATTCCTTGATAGAAGGCTACAGTTAGTAGGAAACATAGGGTTTTCTAGGAGAGTTCAAACATTATACAAATCATTGTACAAAACATCTTACAAACGTTTTCATACAAAGTCAGACATTAATATAATTATGATCTCACCAGCTTTAAGCTGATACTCGCTTTCAAAATAACTTTTATTCTCATGTCACCACTAGACAGGTACATGTGCCAGGCTTTTGAGAAGATGGAGTTCGTTCAAGACTCATCTGTTATTTTTTTTATGTATATTTTTTGTGTCTATATCTTTGACAGAACACACATGTATGAAATTATACTATTAATGCAATGGATGATGTTGTTGCTTGTTTACTATTATTCATTGTTTGTGATACTGTACATGACGTCCTCCGCCCCAGAATGTTTCCGTCATTCATGGTTTTGGGGTGTGACAAAAAGTCAATGGTCAAAGTCAACATCCACTGTTGACTTTTTCAAGCGCCATGTCGTGGCCTTCCATAGTCATATCTTGGCCCTCATGCGATCAAACAGACGGGAAATTCCCATTCGCAACACCGTGACGACCTATGGCCACGCCGTTGGAGCTGAGATTCTAACAACTTAATGGATTAAGCTATTTTCTTCGATTCCATGAGCTCCAAAACTCAGATCTAGTCCATACTATGGTCTAAATGGGAAAAGTTTCTGAGTTTATCCATTAACACACCCAAAGAGATGAAGATCTAAAATTCTTTGTCAAAATAAAAACACAATCCATAATGTGTTCAAAATTAAGTCCTAAATTTTAAAAAGACCTTAATCCAATCACTCCAAAAGGGGTTATAATACCAGATCTATCATAAAGGTGGAAGCTTTATAGTCATGCATGCATAAAACATGTCTAAAATCCATTTTAGGCCAGAATAAGCTAAGAATGCCCAAAATTCAATGCAATGATAAAAACTCGAAACCAAAGTCTAGATCTACAACATATGTTGCTCTTTGGACCTAGGAGAGTCATAAAGTTGCCAGCTTTATGACTTCCTTCTTTCCAAGCTTGCTAAAACATGAAGAACTGTTGGATTAACGTCTAAGTCCATAACTATAATTGGTATGTACTTGACCCGATTTGGCATGGTCTATTTGGGTTGCACTTCACCGGAACAATTTATATGGATAGTCTTTTAAGAATTGTATGTTTATGATTTTTATTAATATATTATAAGTTCTAATATATTAATATGGAATCATATTATTTAATTAGTATTGATCAAGATTTAATTTAGAATTAATTTAGTGATCAAAAGGAACTAATTAAATATGGACTCTTATATATAGTATGGGCCAAGTTCATTTAGGTTGGGCTAAGCTTGCATGGATAGTCCATAGAGTTTTTAACCGATGGATCCTACGGAAATGAAAGGTCATGGGTATTAGGGTTTACATGGATGAAACCCTAATCCTCCATACTATATAAAGAGGTCTTTGGCACATGAAATGGCACTAGTGTGTGAGTATACAAGAGTGGGCCAATTTCTAGTGTGCTTACTATTTACTCAAGTTTTCCAAGGTGTTTTGGTGATTTGTGATTCCACTTGAGGCTTCCACACTATTGAGGCTAAGCTCTTAAAGTTCAAGACTTCAAGCCACATTAAAAGGTATGTCATCTAACTAGGCTTTTGTAGTATAGGTGCTCCATATTATGCTAGTTAGGATGAAACCTTGGAATATTGAATATTTACATGTATAATAGAGAAAACACAGATCCAAAGTTTATAGGGTTGCATGTACACCATAGGAGTGTTAGAATGATCAAAACCCATCAGTGGTATCAAAGCCTAGGCTTGTTTTAATATATTAATATGGATTAGTTTCTAAGTCCATCACTATAATTGGTATGTACTTGACCCGATTTGGCATGGTTCATTTGGGTTGCACTTCATCGGAACAATTTATATGGATAGTCTTTTGAGAATACTATGTTAATGATTTATATTAATATATTATAAGTTCTAATATATTAATATGGAATCATATTATTTAGTTAGTATTGATCAAGAAGTAGTTTAGAATTAATTTAGTGATCAAAAGGAACTAATTAAATATGGACTCTTGTATATAATATGGGCCAAGTTCATTTCGGTTGGGCTAAGCTTGCATGGATAGTCCATGGAATTTTTAACCCATGGATCCTATGGAAATGAAAGGCAATAGGTATTAGGGTTTACACGGATGAAACCCTAATCCTCCATACTATATAAAGAGGTATTTGGCACGTGAAATGGAACAAGTGTGTGAGTATACAAGAGTGGGCCAATTTCTAGTGTGCTAACTATTTTATCAAGTTTTCCAAGGTGTTTTGGCAATTTGTAATTCCACTTGAGGCCTCCACACTATTGAGGCTAAGCTCTTAAAGTTCAAGACTTCAAGCCACATCAAAAGGTATGTCATCTAACAAGGCTTTTGTAGTATAGGTGCTCCATATTATGCTAGTTAGGATGAAACCTTGGAATATTGAATATTTTACATGTATAATAGAGAAAACATAGATCCAAGGTTTATAGGGTTACATGTACACCATACGAGTGTTAGAATGATCAAAACCCATCAGTGGTATCAAAGCCTAGGCTTGCTTTAATATATTAATATGGATTAGTGTCTAAGTTGTGATAACCTTAAATTTTCATTCGTACAAACTCTAAAGTCAAGCACTTCAATTTAAAAGTCAATTACATTTATGATAATTGTTAGCCAGTTTAAAGTCTGTTTTAGTGTTTGTAGTATTTATTCTTCAAACGAACGAATGAAAGGAAGTACTGTTTCGGGTCTTGCAGTAGCAAACCCACATTTAACACCCTAATAAAGAGTTCACGGCCAAAATTTTAGAGTTTGGGCTGTAAACTCTCATATGGCCATGAACTCATGCCTTAGGCATGAGTTTAGTCCCCAATTCCTTCATTTCTCACTTCCACCCTCAAGAACACTCCTCATTCTCTCTCAAGTAGTATCCCGTTCTTCACCCGATCTTCCGAAAACGTAAGTGTTTCTCGAATTGATTTGTTGTTATAACCTAACATCTAGTTGTTATACATCATTTTATCCATTGATTAATGATTTTCACTTAGATCTTCAAGTGTTCTTCAAAACACCAAGAAGACACACTAGTGTTCTTGGACCTTAATCAACAAATCTAGCTTCTATCTTGTAAGTACACTTGCCCTAGCTTCTTGTGTGCTAAATATGAACTTGTTTACACTTGAAAATCACCAAGAAACATAAGATCAAAGGATTTTATGGCCAAGGGAGGTTCTTGGGTCGTAAACCCTTCTGAATGGGGTTAAATGGACCCTAGTCCCTTCCTAGGCCTAGGATACTAGTCTTGATCCTTCCTAGAAGTGTTTTAGACCTTAAAAAACAATCAAAACATGTACCCATAAGAGTTTATAGCCGTAAACACATAAGGATATGGTCCGTAGGCCGTAAACTCTACAAGGTAGTGATATTGTGCCCCTAATGCTTTCCTAAGGCTTGGACTTGATTATCGGATGCTCAATCATGACTTATAAGACCTAAACCACAAAATGGCACTTAGTACCATGAGTTTACGGCCATAAACTCATTGGGAAATGACCATGGGCCGTAAACTCCATAAGGAGTGGTTCTTGGGCCATAAACTCCAATGTCATGCCATTCAACCCTTAGATGCAACCCTTTGGTACCTATAACACTTGAATCAAAGAGTTTCCATGTCCTAGGATGTCTTAACTTGATTAATTAGTTTTTAAATGGATAATTAGATACATATATGTTTATTATATGTTAACTAGGATCGTTGTGTGTGTTCAAGTCTTCACTTGACACCTGGCACCCTGTCCAACACTTCCATACAAGTTGAATCATGTTAGTTATTAGATCAATCACATGTGATTAATAAGTAGCATACAAATGGACTTTCTATACTTTAAACTGTTTTACCACACAAATGACTTCAAATTGCTTATCAAACTATTTTACATGTTAAACTCTTTATCAAATTCACTTTTGTATACTAAACCTTTCTTTTACAGTTTTCAAACTTATATATTGTTAAAACCATGTCTACTATATATATATAGTTATATAAATAAGGTTTGAAGGACTTAGGACTAATAGCTCACTTTACTTCCTTTTCCTCGTTTGGTTGTGGACTTAAATTACCCGGTTGTTTGTCCGAGTGTCGTTGAATCCTTAGTTATATATTATGTATATATGTATAGATATAAAGACTTTTATCTCAGTTGAATACATTCAGTCATACAAACAAGTCTACTAATATACTATAATAGGTATATTTTAGGGTATTACTACTTACTACTTCTAGTCCAATGAAGCATACAAGATTTTGTTCATTCATGAGTCACAACTTACTACTATGAGAACTTATACAACTATACTACGATGAGAACTTATACAACAATAATATGATGAGAAACAATACATTCATTACACAAGTACATACATTACATATACAAGTATACTATAACATAAATGTGATCCACTGTATCGGAGCATGCCTTCATTGTCATGGCCCGAGTTGTAACCAAAATCTCCTGGAGAGAGAGCGTGAGTTTGCATATGGATTGACTATCCTACACCTTACTACTAGCTACAGTGGGACCGGCAGGTCTTCGGGTGCCAAATGTCATACCTTTAGACGACTTACATTGTCGTGTTCATAGTCGATAGTATGGTACAATTAATCACATAATACATTGATATAAATCCGGTTTAAGGTAGTTAGTACAGTAGTAGTTCCTATATTACAACACTACAATACTACTTTAATTTACCCTTTACATTTATTTGGTGATTACTTCACTTAAAAATTAATGTACAAACTATATTTTGATAAAGATAGTTACAGTTGGGAAAATTACACGCTTTTACAAGAAACAAACATACGAAATAGTTGTGCCTTGGTAGAAGGCTATTTTTAGTAGAAAATATAGGATTTTGTAGGAGTTACAAACATTTACAAAAATTTACAAACATTTACATACCCTCACTACAAACGTTCACAAACTCATACTTCAAACACTGGTTCAAACATTTTGATACAAACATAGACACTAAATACTTATGAACTCACCAGCTTTAATGACGATATACTCTTTCAAAATAACTTGTATTCTCATGTCATCAGTAGACAGGTACCAAGGCCAACTTTTGGGAAGATGGAACGTGTACAAGACGCATCTTATATTTTGATTCATATTTTGGTGTCTTATATACTACAGAGCACACTTATATTAAAATTATATATTTAATGAAATGGATGATGTTGTTTACTTGTTTACTATTATACTGTGTTGTGATACTATACATGACGTCCTCCGCCCCAGAACGTTTCCGCCGTTCTTGGTTTTGGGGTGTGACATAAGTCCATAACTATAATTGGTATGTACTTGACCTGATTTGGTATGGTCCATTTGGGTTGCACTTCACCAGAACAATTTATATGGATAGTCTTTTGACAATAGTATGTTTATGATTTATATTAATATATTATAAGTTCTAATATATTAATATGGAATCATATTATTTAATTAGTATTGATGAAGAATTAATTTAGAATTAATTTAGTGATCAAAATGAATTAATTAAATATGGACTCTTGTATATAGTATGGGCCAAGTTCATTTCGGTTGGGCTAAGCTTCCATGGATAGTCCATGGAGATTTTAACCCACGGATCCCATGGAAATGAAAGGTAATGGGTATTAGGGTTTACACGGATGAAATCCTAATCCTCCATACTATATAAAGAGGTCTTTGGCACATGAAATGGAACAAGTGTGTGAGGATACAAGAGTGGGTCAATTTCTAGTGTGCTTACTATTTTCTGAAGTTTTCCAAGGTGTATTGGTGATTTGTGATTCCACTTGAGGCCTCCATACTATTGAGGCTAAGCTCTAAAAGTTCAAGACTTCAAGCCATATCAAAAGGTATGTTAGGATGAAACTTTGGAATATTGAATATTTGCATGTATAATAGAAAAAAACATAGATCCAACGTTTATATGGTTGCATATATACCATAGGAGTGTTAGAATGATCAAAACCCATCAAGAACATGGGATAGTATTCAAGATCTAAGCAGAAAATCCTTAAAGTTAGGGAATTTAACACTTACAAACGTCCAGAAGCTATGAGGTATGTTGACGGTGTTGCTTCCTTAAAAAAACCCACAATAGAGCATCTTCTTTTCATTCTTTTTCAAGTTAACAAATGCTCAAAAAGGCCACAAACACAATTGGAATGGAGGCTAGGGTTTCTACCAGCTATAAGGGTGTTCGAGGCTGAAGATGAACCGTAGGAATGGCTTACAGAGGTTTAAATATGTTGCAAACCGTTACAAAGGAATGGCCACAAACACAATTGGAATGGAGGCTAGGGTTTCTACGAGGTATAAGGGTGTTCGAGGGTAAAGATGAACCCTAGGAATGGCTTACAGAGGTTTTAATATGTTGCAACCACTATCAGAATCTTGGGCTTTGGCAAAAACAACTGCCATGTCGTGGCGGTCTAATAAAACATGCTATCCTTCAAACCTCTGCCACGTCGTGGGCATCCTTTCCTACATCGTGGTGCAAGACATCCTCTAAAACTTCATTTTTAGTCCTTGATCAAAGTACGTTTAACCCATCTGGAACACAGTGTTGCAACTCTCCCCTACTTAATATAGATTTTGTCCTAGAATTCGTTGTTTACTGCTTCCCAGGCTGTTTGGACAATCCTTCCTGAAACTTGAATCAGACCCAAAAGTCGGATCTTACGTATGATGACCCTCCGATACTACAATCAAAACTGTTGATAGAAAAACTTTTAAGAAACACACTTTAACAAACGTTAGAACAAGTTATATATTGTGGAATAAAATTTAACTCAAAGGATCATGAAGCTCAACAATAATGAGTTAGAGTTGTTAGATAGTAAGCTCATTAGATGCAGAAAGGTAATTGCGTAAATTTAAGGAAATATAAATGACAATAAGTTATATATCAAGTAAACGCTAAACTGATTCTTAACAAGGTTTCCAATGAAACACAAGTTAGTAGATGCGATCCGTTTAAAGTGATTGAAGTCACAAGGACTTGATCCGAAGGAGAGTTTGAGAATTAGATCTTGAATATATGAATATAAGTTCAGAAAGATCTTTAAGAGAGAGTTCTGATGGAGAGTAAGTAATTAGAGAAGAGATATGTGATAGTTGATGAAAGATGTGTTTTCATTTGTAGTGGAATACTCTATTTATAGAGTTCCGAGAACATATAGTAGAAACAAACAATGACTATAATTCAAAAGAAGTTTCCATGCAAGGCACACTAGAAAATACATTGTAAATACATAACTTAAAAACTAAGTCTTTGTTCCAGATGAGGTCGTTACGGATGACTTCATCTCTACGCATTGCTGTAACAATATCATCATTGGTGTAGCGAGTAAGACTTCGGATTGAGGTTCAAGAGGGTCACTTTCTTGATTCAACAATTCCCCCTAAGTGATCTCTTTAACCTTCACTTGTTGAGTTTTAGAAACTTGATTAGCAACCACCAAAATTTTCTCACTTCACCCAACCAGGTGATCCTTCTTGTGATCTCGAATTTTACTTCATCATTCGTGTGCTTCGACCTCTGCAATGAAGTCAGGGTGACTTCCAATTGCCTGCAGGTGAGGCGTTGCATAGTTGTTATGGGGACAAAGTAATTCACACTGCTATTGACTCTCTTGAAAACAACTCCCAATTCTAGAAGTTGGTTCCACCTAAGGATCGATCTTGATATCCTTCAGTATAAACAAGTGCGGGTTCAAGTGCAGGAAGGGTAAATTTTTGAACAAGGGCTAGATGAATATCAACATCTATATGGTCAAAATCGCACACTGCGGATCTCAAGTAATTACAAGTTTTTTTGTATGCAATCTTCATTTTGGGATGTTTCTCTAACTTTATCTGAAAACCGTGGCAATTAAGAACACCTCTTCCGGGTTCATATAGGGAAAAACAGACTCATTTCGGATATAATCACAGTCTCTTCGTGTCAAAGTGTACTGAATGAACTTTGATTTCATGAACTTTCTGATTTTGTAGTTCTTGACTCTGGAAGGTCTGTCATTGGACCATATATTTTCATAGACTGATCCGTGCTTGTCATGAAACTTGCTTAATCTTTCAAATTCAAGAGGAAGCCTCTAATCATCTGGGAGACTGCAGTCAAAGGGCTTAATGACCGTGAAGAACTTAGCGTTTGGTGAGATGGGAATGTCCCTGTAACCATCTTCAGGTGGTGCAGAATACGTCAAGATTGGCCTCTAGTCTTCGTCCAGTAGTCTTCTTGACGGATTAAACCAAGAGTTGATCAGGGTCTCATCTATTGTTGTGTCAAAACAATGATCTCTACAGATTTGTTCAGCAAACTTTGCTGCTTTTCAGTCTGCTTTATGCTATTTGGTTGAAGGAGAGTCATTAGAATGTTCAGATGACATGGTTGGCTCCAAGTTTTTGATTAGTGGTGGAGTTTCTTGATGAGGCGGGGATTAATGTGGAAAAGCTTGACGAGGTGGAGACTGATGTGGAGAAGGAGGATGTTGCGGTGGAGACTGGTGAGATGGCACCAGAGTAGGAGTCTTCTCTTGATCCAAAGTTAAAATTGGAGATTGATGAGTTTCGATCTTTTGTTGATTAGATGCAAAGTGCGATGGACCGAAGTTTGGTATAGGGATAGCTAAATGAGATTGATGGTGCTGCGCATATAAACGTTCACTTCCCCCTTTTAAGGAAGTAACTTATTGCTCCTCAAACCATGGTCTGAAGCCATCCATCTTGGTGAAAATAGAGTTGAATTGTGATTTGAGAAGATCTGAGAGTTGCTAATTGTCAGTGATCTTGGTGTTGAATAGAAGTTGATGTATGTATTTGGTGAGTTTTAGTTGTTCTTGACCATGGAAGCTTGCAGTCAGGGAGCGTCGAAGGTTGTTGATAGTGGATTGCAGCACTGCAATGGTGGATTCATAAGCATTGTGAGTTTCCTCAACAAGCTTCTTGGATTGAACAGCCTGATCCGCAATCGTTGATTAAAGTTCTGTTTTGATTGCGGAGACTTCTTCAGTTAGACGTTCAGTTGTGGCTAGGAATTCTTTGTGGTCTGCGATTCTATTGTGTTCCAAGGCTCTAATACCCATTTCAACTTTGAGTGAGATTCTTTCAGTAGCCAGTCGTTCCTGTGTTTCTAAACATTCCACCCGCTCAGCAATGGACTGCGGACCAGCAACTTCAGTTTGTTGCGAGGTTGTGACTGCAGCTAAAATATTGTCCATTTTCTCTGGAAGATATAGAAATTCCTTGCGAGTGACAGCCAACTTCTTCTTCTTTTTCTTCTCCTTTGGCTTAGAGGTGGAGTGTTGAGAAGTACTTGATTCTTCTTCATTGAAATCATTATGATGTCATCAGATGGAGTCGGTTGATTTACTTCAGTCATTTCCAGATCATCTAGACCAAAGGTTGGTTTGGAGCTAACTTCAATCGATGTACCATCATCATTGGATCTGTGGGTTTCAGTAGTTAGAAGGGGCTTGGAAGGACCTGCACCACCTTGAAGATTCTGAGCTTTCTAGATTGTTTCGGACATAATGGTCATCTAGTCTTGTACTTTGACAATAGTAGAAACTATGTTGGCGTTGTTGATCGCATCCGCCCAGTATTTTGCAACAGTTTGTATCTCCTGCTCCTTCTGTAGTTGTTTGGTTTGTTGATCCTTGCAGGCCTACAATGTCCTGCGGAAAGCTTCATACTTTTTGACTTCGGATTCATTATTCATTTGATACCGAATCCATGAGTCATCAGAGTCATATCCATCAAAACTTTGAGGTCGCACCGAGGTGTCCCCCAGTTTTATGCATCCTTGCACATTTGTGCTCACCATGCCTAAACCACCTAATCGTAATGTAAGTAGAGTAGGATTTCCTGAGCTTCCTTGGTCTCCTTGACCCGTAGTCAAGTGTGGCCTCGGCTTGTGGTTGGGAGGGTGTATCAAGTGTTTGGGTGACAACAAGAAGTACAGAGCGCAACTCCTATGGTTCAAAGAAGTGAAGATGGGAAGCCCTGGAGTCCTTAGGGCGTTTAGAGCCAATAGATCCTCTTAGGATTCAATTGGGGTCGAGTCTCCATTATCAAATGAAACAGGCATACTTGTTGTGTTTTAGTAGCTGGAGAGGGTTGTAGCGAATAGGTCTGCAGGGACCCAAGGACTACCAGAGTCTTTTGAGAGACTGTGGTATCAGTCAAGTCAACCATATGTCTAGGGCTTGGGTTGGTCTTCCGTCTTTTGTGTACAAGTGATGGTCCGAAGTCATTATCAGACTTTTTTTCAATATTGAATGGAGGGATTTGAGGATGAGCAAGAGCTTCATATGAGGACACCATAGTTTTGCATTTCTTGGAAGTTTCAACTTTCTTGGATTTTTTGCGGTGACCTTTCTTTGATGACACCAGTTTCTTTAGCCTTCGGGTAAGTTGTTGACTTGACTGTCTAGTAGTAGTAGGGACTAAGGTATTCACTGAACCATGGGGTTCTATTGAGGCTAGTATAGACTTATTGGGTAGAGGCGGGGTAGAAAGGTATGGGTCAATACCTTCCGTAGCCTCTATATGATTTGTGATTTCTTTGGTTTCAAGTCCAACAAATATCAAGACGTGTATAGGTAATCATTTAAGTGGTCCAAAAATAGATTGGTCTTCCGAGGGTGTGTACCTTTTGAGATCGCTGGTGATGCAGAGATTGATGTCATTGCGCATGTGGAGGCTTGCATCCCTGTGGAGGTCTGGGATGTACAGAGACCAAAAACATGCAAAGGTGAGCTCAGTAGGGGCTGCCCTTGGATTCTCTTTAGGAATGTATTGGAGAAAGTCATCCCACAAGATATACCCGTAGTTAACATCGTTTCATGTTAAGATGCTCCACACCAGTTCTAGTAGCTTGAGAGCCATGTTGTCTGTGCTTCCGGTTCTCCCAGAGTGACTCCGGATGATGAAATGACATAAAAATTGCCAAACTGCAGGCAGTTGGATCTTCTTGAATTCACCAATGCCTCTCAGTTTCTTCTGATATCCCATCTGATATAGAGTCGTGATGATGTCGTTCATGCTTTGAGAGTAAAATCTTGTGGAAGGAAGAACATGAAGATTGATTGCATTCAGAAACTTTTCTTTAGTCAAGATGACTAAAGAATCATCAATCAAGTTCAGATTAACTTCTTGTAGATTGTTGATTGGGCAAAATGCAGAGAATGCACACTTGAAAAGAGTTGAGAGAGGAACAACATTTGTGAATGAGTCAAAAGAAACAAACAGAGGGTGAGAAGATAAGAACATGATCATCAGGCGAATGGATTCATTGTAGGATGGATGATCTTCAATAATAGCCCTAAAATTGCTCGAAGCAATTTTTTGCTATTGATTTCTCGTGGTTGATTCAGAACTAGTGGGATGCACTGACCCTGACGCTTTTGAATGTTTTTTCGAAACACTTGACTTCACCATTTTGAAAAGATTTGAAGAACTTGCAGAAAAAACTGAGTGAAAGAAGATGAAGATCGTCGAAGTGTTCAGAAAGCGTAAAACTTTCTTGGAAGGGAAAAAGTGTTTATATAGTTCTGGATCTCAAAAGTTTATTGAATTTACCCTATCTATAACTGTTAAAGTTAAAAACCCTTGGGTTTTAACCATTATTAGCCACAAATAAAATAAATTAAAAGAAATTATTATTATTATTATTCAATAAAAAATGGGGAATTTAATGACATGTCAGCCCACATTTGAAGATCATGTGGAGGGGGAGTTGAAAATCCGTTGGGTAACGAGGAAGTTGAAACAGATTAGACAGTTTGGGGGTAAGGTAATGTGATAGAAAAGGGTAAAAGATTTCTTTTATTGGTAAAATAAATTATATGTCTTTTAACCTAAAATTTGTATGACATGAAAAAGTTGATTTTGAAAGAAAATGAAACGTTGTATGCTACAAAAAGAATATATTGAGAATGTTTTTCTTTAGTTAATGAGAATAATTAAACAACACACAATGTTCCGGGGAATTTATGAAGTTGATGTTGAGAAATCATTAAATGTTACTGTGGATTGGTTCTTCATTGCGGTGGATGGTAATATGACTACGGTAGTGGTACTGAAAGGAACACTTGATAAAAGATCATAAATAACAAACAATAAGGACCCATGAAATACAAGTATGATGTGTGGTTGCAGTATACAGAGTATACTGAAACCATGTATGATAGATATAGTAGACTAGGACCGCAATAGAGACCAGAGGTGGTCTGCGGTTCCTATGAATTCAAAAAGAATTGAGGGTCCAGATTCATCACACCTAACATTTGAAGAAAACTGTTGAGTTTTGTTGCACCAAGTGCCTTTGTAAACACATACGCAATATTTTCTAGAGTTGGGACAAAAATTATTTCAATGTTACCTTTGAGTATGTGGTCCTTGATGAAATGTTACCATAGTTCGATGTGCTTCGTCTTTGAATGACGAATAGGACTGTGAGAAATCACTATGGCTCTCTTTGAATCACAATAAATCAATATCTGCAGCATTCTGTATCCGTAGTCCAGCAGTTGAGTTTTCATCCATACGACTTGAAAATAAAAGCTAGCTGCGGCCACGTACTCGGCTTCTACGGTAGACAAAGAAACACAATTTTGTTTCCGTGATGACCAACTAACCAGTCTTCCTCCAAGAAATTGACAACCACCGGAAGTGCTTTTCCTATCCAATCTGCATCGGGCGTGATCTGCATCTGTGAAAGCTTGAAGGCGGAAGTTGTTCCCTGCAGGATACCATAGGCCGAGAGCTTTGCTTCCTTTCAAGTATCTAAAGATTTGTTTGACTGCGGTTAAGTGTGATACTTTGGGTCAGCTTGGTACCTGGCATATAAGCCTGTTGTGAAGACAATATATGGTTTGCTTGCGGTGACATACATCAAAGAACGAATCATTCCTCTATAAGTTTTGTTATCCACTGAATCTCTGAAAGGATCAGCAGAAATCTTATATCCGAAGGCCATCGGAACCTTGGTTGAGGAGCAATTATCCATTGCATATTTCTTCAACGGTTCAGAGGTATATTTTTCTTGATGAACGAATATCCCTTGAGGGGTTTGTTTCACTTGGAGTCCTAGAAAGAAGTTAATCTCTCTATTAATGCTTATTTGGAACTTGTTGGTCATGAGCATTGCGAATTCATCCACCATACCCTGATCTGTTGACTCGAATATGATATCGTCCACGTAGATTTGGACAAGCATAAGTTGAGTACTATTTGTCTTTCTAAATAATGTGGGATCAATCACACCTATTTTATATCCGTACATAACAAGAAACTCAGTGAGAGTCTCATACCATGCCCTTGGTGCTTGCTTAAGACCATAGACTGCTTTCTTAAGCTTGAAACAATAATCTTGGAAACCTTGACTTTCGAAGCCTGTAGGTTGTTGCAAGTAAACCTTTTCCTTTAGTTCTCCATTCAGGAAGGCACTTTTTACATCCAATTAATGTACTTTAATATTTTTGTGTGCCACATACACTAAAAAGATGCGTATTGCTTCCATCCTGGCTACGGGAGCATAAGTTTCATCATAGTCAACACCTTCTAGTTGACTATACCCCTTAGCAACTAATATTGCCTTGTTTCATACAACCGCACCGGATTCATTAAGTTTATTTTTGTACAACCATCTTGTTCCAACAATAGTGTGACCTTTTGGCTTCGGAACAAGTTTCCACACTTTATTTCTTTCAAAGTGTGCTAATTCTTCTTTCATGGCAGTTCTCCAGTCAAGCTCCAAAAGAGCTTCCTTGATGGATCGAGGCTTGAATTGTAACATCCCGGAATAGCAAGAGTATAGTTGAAGGGCTAAAAGAGTAAAATTGGAAGGGGAACTCGGCGAGTCCATGGGTGGACTCGGCGAGTAGAGTCGCGACTTGGTCGCGTGTTAAGTGGCCGACTCGGCGAGTCAGTAAGATGGACTCGGCGAGTAGGCGCTGAATGGAGAAAACCCTAAATCCGGAGGTTGAGCCCTATATAAAGAGCATTATGTTTCCTCCCCAGCCTCCTTATCATCCCTTGAGTTCCAGAAACCCTAATTTTGTGGATAAACCCCATTGTTAAGTGAATTGGAGCTTGGAGAGGTGGTTATTGAAGAGATCTTGAAGAAGAAAAGGCTTAGATCAAAGGGCTTTGCAAGGATTCGGGTTGATCTTTCCTGAGAGCTTCCTTTTGAGGTATCATTTCATTGTTTGAGCTGCTATTGTCTAGATTCTTCATTTTGGGGGTGTTAGAGATCATATCTTTTGGTGTTTTGGACTTTAGAGATTAGATCTGAGGTTGCTACCTCAGATCTAGAATGAAGAAGGGTTGGAATGCCTGAAAGTCCCGGTGTTTGAGTGTGTAGTGAAGCTATCATGTCCCAAACCCTAGCCCTAAAGTGTAAAAGGCCTAAATCTCTTTGGATTCACGTAAAGTTTGCCACTTTACGTGATGGATGGGTTGTAGGAGGCTAGATCTATGTTTTGGATCAATTGCATGGCCTGGAATGCTTCTGTATGGATTTAGACCGGTGGTACTCGGCGAGTCACATGGGTAGACTCGACGAGTTGCTTGAAGACGAGCTAGAACTCGACGAGTTGGATGAAGATGGCCTGGAACTCAACGAGTTGGAAGAACAACTCGACGAGTAGGTTAAAGATAGCCTCAGACTCGATGAGTCTGTTCTTGGACTCGGCGAGTCTTGTCGAAGATTCCCAATATTTTCTGGTTGAGTCGAGAATCGGTGAGTCAAGGGATGACTCGGTGAGCTGTGTGCGAGTGGACTCAGAGTTGTTGGACTCGGCGAGTCTCGGGGTGACTCGGCGAGTTAGGTCGCGGATTGAGGGAAGTTCTGAGCTTGGGGACTCGGCGAGTCATCGGGTTGACTCGGCAACCAGAGTCAGTCAGGGGTTTACTTTGACTTTGTTCAAGGGTTGACCAGTTGTCTCCCAGGGGTATTTTGGTAATCATGGGTATTTAATGAGTTCTGTGCTTTGTTGTTGTTCAGTGGAGGAGTTCGTGTCGGAGTTTGGAGTAGCAGGATCTTATCCTTTCAGCCGGCAGTTTCGAGGTGAGTTATCCTCACTATATCAACAGGGTCTAAGGCACCAAGGCCGGCCCTTATCGGATTGAGATCCGGGTAGTTGTTGTTATGTTATTGCTTTGATATGCTTGCATCTTGATAGCGAGGATGGTATATGTTAGGGACCTGGTTGAGATAGGTATCCCGAGAGGTAGGGTGATGTTATGCTAGTGACCGGTTAGGTCGGTATCCTGGTTAGGATGATGATATGTTATGTGATCTGTTTGATCGGCTTATTGACTGTGAATTGCTATATGATTGTATGTTTATGTGCACATGGTTGTTTGGACTGGAGTTGGGTTGAGGCGGGTCCTGCTTTGTGCTGTAGGCCAAGATACCCAGGGCGGACCGGTTGTCCCGAAGGCCCAGCGAGCGGTCTGGATGGGCTGTAGGCCCCAAGAGGGCGGACCAGACGTGCCGAGGCTCGGAGAGTGGACCAGGCCGACTGAAGGCCCGGTGCGGGCGGACCAGTCATACTGTAGACTCAGAGAGTGGACCATGTGGATTGAAGGCCCGGTGCGGGTGGACCAATCACACTGCAGACTCGATGTATGTGGTTAGATTCAAAGAGTGGACCAGGTGGATTGAAGGCCCGGTGCGGGCAGACCAATCACATTGTAGACTCGAGGTATATGGCTATACTCGGAGGGTGGACCAGGTGGACTGTTGGCCGGTGCGGCGGACCAGTCCCACAGTAGACCCGAAGTGCATGGTTGTTCTGTGATCGGATATGTTATGGCATGTTATGCGTGTATGGTATATGTGGTTGGTATTCTGGGGATATCTCACTAAGCTTTCGGGCTTACAGTTGTGGTTTTATGTTTTTCAGGTTCTTCAGGAGACCGTGGCAAGGCAAAGGCATGATCGTACCGCTCCTCGTGTTTATGTTGTGATGAGATTCTGGGAATACTTAAAATAAACTGTAATGAAAACCTTTTTGTAATAACTTTAATGGAATCGAGTTGTTTTCGAAAATTTTAAATTGGTTGAAATTTTTGGTTGTTACATGAATGCGGACATAAAGATTGCATAGTAGCAGTGGTCCGTAAGATCATGAAAAGATCCAGTCTGTATGCCTGCGGATGGGTTTCCGATGATTTAACCCGAAGGGTGTACTTTTTTCATGACATGTAAACGAGGTAATTGATGATTAGTAGCAGATAATGCTTAGGTTTTGAACAAAGCATGTCATTGCCACTACTTCGGACCAGAAGTATAAAGGAAGGTTTGCAAAGTTTAACATAGATCTGGTTGCTTCTACCAGTGTCACACCTCCAAACCGGAATGGCGGAAACGTTCGTGGGCGGAGGACGTCATGTATAGTATCACAAGAATTGAGTAATAGTAATCAAAGCAACCACAACCATTGTATTTATAGAATAAAGTTTACATTGTTTTCGAATCATATATGACTGACTCCAAAAGTAAATAACAAGTAAAGACTCGAAGCTACTATGTTGCATCTTCTTGGACCCTGTGCGTGTATGTGTCTACTAGTGTGCCGAGAATACAATTAGGTTCTGAAAGACTATCAGCATTTAAGCTGGTGAGTTCATAAGAATTTTGTTTTAGAAAACAGGTTCTATGTTCTTGAAAAGTACGCTGTGTTTCTCCTGAAAACCTTATAATTTCTGATGTAATCGATGTTAAGTAAAAATATTTGTACCAATTTCCTTCTGCGAGTACTTAGTGTATACATATCATATACAATCCAAATCAAACAAACAATCGATTGTGTGGTTCTGCCCCAAGCCCACAACCAAACAAGGAACAGGAAATGAGGCGGAGGCCACACATTCCACTGGTTGTCAGATCCTCATGTACATAACCCTGAAGTATTCACTAGATACTTACAAAATTGACTGTATTGGTCCTTTGAAATCTGTTGAAAGTGTTCCCCAAGAAAATCTAATATTCTATTTGTAAAAGTATGATAATACCAATTCCTTCTATAACCACTATGCTTACACTATCTATATATAAACCAATATCGAACAGACAGTTAATTGTGTGGATCTGCCCTAAACCCACAACCAAACAAGGAACAGGGAATGAGGCGGAAACCACACATTCCACGGCCTATCGAATATTCTTCATACGTAACCCGGATGCATAAACTAAGTGTAACACCCAAAGTTAGGAAGGCCAAGAAAGGAAAGGAAACCCTAAGTTTAAGAGACGACTCGGCGAGTCCAAGGAGGAATTCGGCAAGTTCGAGCGGGATCCGGGTCGAGGAGTAAGTGACCGACTCAGCGAGTCGGCCAAGGGGACTCGGTGAGTCTGGTCTGTATGAGGAAAACCCTAAATTCGGGACTTGTAGCCTATTTAAGCGCCTCATTCTCTTCCCTAGGGTTCCTTTACTTCCTCCCTAACCCAGAATACGAACCCTAAGTCTCCATTGTTGTGCATTCAAGCTTCCAAGCCAGTTTTGGGTGATTTGAAGGAAGAAGAAAGAGGGGAAACATTGAAGCTTCAAGGATTGACCTTAGATCTGAAGTTTGGGGAACCTTTCTGAGGTATTGAAGGTATTAAGTCGTTTCCCTTCTTTAGATCTACTATAGTTGTGAGTTTTGGGGCTTTTTGGCCATGATTAGCTATCCAATTGAGTTAGAAGCCAGATCTGAAGTTGCTACTTCGGATCAAAGAATATTTTGGCCTTGTGAAGAATAAAGTATCTGCCCTTGAGTTGATTTTGGACCCTCTTTGCCTTAAACCCTAGTTTATGGTGTATTTAGACTAGATCTCCTTCGCTACACGTAAAGTTTGCAACTTTACGTGAGGAATAGGCTTGGGAAGGGTAGATCTATAATTTGGAGTCCATGCATGACTCAAAAGCCCTCTGCATGTATGTAGATCTGAATGGACTCGGCGAGTCCTTTGAGTGGACTCAGCGAGTAGCATGAAGATGAGGAGGAAATCGACGAGTGGGATGAACAACTCGTTGAGTCGGATGAAGTTAGGCAGGAACTTGGCGAGTTTGAAGAACAACTCGGCGAGTCTATTGAAGGTTGTCTTAGACTCGGCAAGTTTGTTCTTGGACTCGGCGAGTTAGGTCGCAAAACCCCCCAAACCGTTCGAGTTGAGACTCGAATCAGTGAGTCGAGTGGAGACTCGATGAGTTGGACAGGTCAGGACTCGAAAATCGATAGACTCGGCGAGTCATGGACTGACTCGGCGAGTCGAGTCGCGAATGGAAGGACTCTGAACTTATGAACTCGGCGAGTCAGTAGGTTGACTCGGCGAGTAGGGTTGACCTAGGAGGTTGACTTTGACCACGACTTTGACTTTGACCAGAGTTGACTTGGTTGTCTTTCGGGGGTCAGTTAGACTAAGTGTTGCATTGATATTGGTAGCTCGGGGAGCTAGTGGAGCAGAAGTTCAGAGTGTTGCAGGTCAGCAGCTAGTGGGATCATCAGCGAGTTCAGCCAGTGCAAGTGAGTTTCCCTTTTGTGTGAATGGGTCTACGACCACAATGCCAGCCCATGTAGTTATGATTAAGAAGACCCGGGGGTTAGCCCTAGGCACAGTATGCTAGTATGATATTCAGGACGAGGTCCAATGATAGCGGGCGAGTGCCCAAGGAATGGTTTATGTGATAGTTTATACTTGTTGTCTGTGTGATACTTGTATGTGCCTGGTAGGGAGGTGAGTGTGGCAAAGTCCCGTATCTCACCATTAGCGGAGTGTGGATGGTATTCCACATCTCATTAGCAGCAGATCAGGGGCGAGGCCCAAGTTAGGGAAGGAGTGATTGTGGGCGGGGCCGGTATCTCGCTACCAGTAGGAGCATGGACGGGGTTCCATGACTCATCAGCAGCAGGATAAGGGCGAGGCCCAGAATAGGAGAGACCTTTGGACAAGATTCGTTAGTATGTGTTTAGCTTATGTGTTGTGATATCTTTATGATTTATTATATGTTTGCGGGCGAGGCCCTGTGATAGGCCAGGCCTAAGTGAAACAGATCTGTATCCGAGCGGGGCTCGAAGCGAGGTGGGGCCTGGAACGGCGGGGCCGTTGTAGCGGGCGAGGCCCGAGGTAGGGGCGAGGCCCAGAATAGCGGGCGTGGCCCAGTATGTGCAGTATATGCTTATGCATGGTATGTGGTAGGGTGGGGAACTCACTAAGCTTCGTGCTTACGGTTTTTAGTTTTGGTTTCAGGTACATCCAGTAGCGGAGGGAAGAGCTCGGGGTGATCGCATGGCACACACCATAGACCAGACAGCCTGGGAATGTTTTACTCTGATAACGGATATGTATTTTGGAAATTAATACTCTGATTATGTTTGGCATTGATGATTTTACTTTAAGTAATGTTTTATTAAAAGAAATTTTTAGTCTTGAATTTTGGGAGGTTACACTAAGGAATTATAGAATTATTAATGAATATTTGTTAGTTGAATGATAAATTGATCATTTGTAAAGTACTGATGTTGTCCTGGAAAATCCTATATTTTCCCTAAGTGTAAGTTGTTGCCATAACTGTTCCAAAATTGAAAAGTACGAGTATCTTCCATACTTATGCTGTTAAAGCATTGTTCTGAATGAAAACCCTGCCTACTACCAGTAAAATATAATAGCTTTATTACATAAAATAAAACTAGCTGAAAACGTATTGTTCAATATACTGAAAGTGTTGTTGATACTCTCCTGTGATCACTTAGTACATATGAGTTATAGAAATCTAGATCGAACAGACAATCGATTAGGTGATTCCACCCTAAGCCCACAACCAAACAAGGAACAAGGAATGAGGTGGAAGTCACACATCCCACTACATGTCGGATGTTAATTTCATATCACCCTCATGTATATACTAAGCAATCCCTTAGTTATTAACCCTGATGACTGTTTGTTAAGTATATTATTACGTGAACGAGTCGTTGTTTCCCATGTGAGTTCTTATAACCATGCTAATGGACGATAAAAACTAAGACGTACTTCAGACGTCGTAAACTAAAATGATGTTTGTCACCCTCGGTTGACTGTAGCTAATAGTCAAGGTGCGGGATTGTCAGTCCCGTATAGATCTATACACAAAATCACGCTCTCGCTCCAGGAGACTCTGGTTCCTAAGGAGTAGACTTCCCAGAAGTCGTGTCTCACAATGTAGTTCTCTCAACGAATTCACGAATATTACTATGAAAACCCGTTTTTGTTATTAACATGTATCCTTATGAAAATAGTACGTTTGTTTGTAGTTCAAATTTAGTAAGTTCTGCGTTCAAATGTATGTTAGCAATAAGGAAATATAATAATTAAATTATATTTTTAAACACCGATTACTTGTGCTTTTACTTGTATTCCCCCTGAAAACGTTAAAATAGTAAAAGCATAGTGGTATGAACTCACTGTTGGTTGCATGTATGTGCC
The DNA here is from genome assembly GCF_051521515.1 of Lactuca serriola. Taxonomy (NCBI): domain Eukaryota; kingdom Viridiplantae; phylum Streptophyta; class Magnoliopsida; order Asterales; family Asteraceae; genus Lactuca; species Lactuca serriola. Next base: position 128,987,725 of record NC_136416.1, on the reverse strand, counting down.
GGACAATGAGACTAGATATGATGACCCTCGAGTTTGTTGTACGCAAAGCTAACGGAATCCTAATAATAATTAAACACATATATGCATTTTTATTAATAAAACCATTAATTTATAGTGTTGGAAAAACACTTGCTTTTGGTTTAGGAATGTTATCAGGACTCGATTGAATCGGAAAAAGCGGGTTTTCAACCAAGTTCACGGCTTAGGGATTGTTGTGGCCGTGAACTGTTGTCGGTCGTGAACGGTCTTTGAATGGCTTACGACCTGTTCTTGGTGTTCTTGGTGAAATATGAAGATTTGAAGGGCAAACGGCCGTGAACTAAAGAACAACAATGCTTGATTTGATGAAAAATGGATGTTTTGATGCTCCAAAATGAGTTCTAAGGCGGATAGAGTGATAGATGAAGAGAAATCTTGTGTTTTCGGGTGATGATTTTTAGAGAGAGAAAGGGTGTTCGTGGCCAGAAAAGTATAAATAAGGGTAGGAGTCACGTATATATAGGCTAGGGGTATGGTCGGTGGTAGGGTGTTCCAACCGTGAACAGGTTTAGGGCCGTGATCGGGTTCACGGCCGTGAACAGGTTTACGGCCGTGATCGGGTTCACGGCCGTGAACACTAATCAGGCCGATTTTTACTGATTTTCAAAGAAAACTCGGGTTTTTGCGCGATTTTTGGCTCCGAATCTTATATAAAAAAAAATTTAATTATATAAATTAATGATTTTCCAAGACAAAAGATTGTAACAGAACAAATAAAATTTAAAATTTTATTTAACGGAATTTGACTAATGTTAACGAGAAAAGGTTCGGGTTGTCACAACCAGAGTAAAATTTCTTCGCTCTACTACTCCATTTTGTTGCGGTGTGTAGGGAGCAGAGAAGTTGTGACTAATACCTTTGGAAACCAAGAAACTATCCAAGAGATGATTAGTGAACTCGGTTATGTTGTAACTTCGGATTCTACGAACTGGTAGCTTGATTTGGAGTTCAATTTATTTTTATGAAGTTTATCAGGACCTGCGGTGTTTCAAATTTGATTCTCTGGAAGAAGATACCTGTGACACGAGTAAAGTCATCAACTATAACTAGTATATACTTTCTGTGATGGAGACTGGTTATGGTAGATGGACTGCAAAGATCAATATGCAGCAGCTCTAGGGTTCGGTTCAAAAATAGACGAGTCAATGACAAGTGGATGGCTTCCCTTAGATTGTTTTCCACACTCACAAGCAGGGCAGAGTGTTTCGTTGCTGTACTTCAGAATTGGGAGGCCTCAGACGGGTTCTTCTATGAGAAGGTTGTTGATGTACCGAAAATTTAGATGAGCTAGCTTGCGGTGCCACAACCAGCTAACTTCGGATACTGCTTTGGACAGAAAACATAATTGTAGTTTCCTAATGATCAATGAGACATCCAAAGGATACATGGTCCCTTCAGACTTTGATTTGATGAAACAAGTGCTTCTATCGCTAGTCATGGTGTAGTAGTATTCATTATCAAACTCAACCCGATAACCTGCTTTGCATAGTTTTCCTACACTGATGAGATTATACTTGAGGCCTTCTACGTAAGAAACCTTTTGTATTAAGGAATTTCCTATTATTAATACATCATAACCTCGGATGATACTGTTTGCATTGTTACAAAAGGTGACATGTCCTCCATTATATAAAACCCTAAAATCCCGAAGGTATTCTAACCTTCCCGTCATGTGCAAGGAGCAGGCACTATCGATCATCCACTCCTCTTCTTGTTCCTCCTTGCACAAAGCCTGAAAATTACATGGTTACTTTGGGAACCCTAACAAGTTTGGAGCCCGGGGTTACAAGTAAATTCTTCCTACATACACGAACATGGAATGTGGGGACAAGTTTCGTATTAATTTTAAGACCTAGACCTGGGTGTTTTGCGGTCTTTTGAGAGTTATGAGGTTTTTGAAAGTTACGAGGTTTCTGAAAGTTATGAGGTTGGACTTTGTTTTGGCCTTTTCTGATGATAATATCCAAAGGTAAGATTTTTTTCATTTAGCCAGACACTCTACCTGGTCAGCGGTCTAAAGGGTGTGGTGTGAGGCTTGTGACATATCCAAGAATGAGATTTGACTGAGTTGACCTTGGGATTTGAAAAATTTTGGGCATTGGACTTCCTCCTATGTTTTCATCTTTTGTCAAATTGACGTGACTTTAAAAGTGTAGGAGTTGGCAAAATTCCTTTCCATTTTGGGTCATCTGAGGAATAGTTTTGAAAATGATATCTATGAAAAGACTTGACACTATTTTGGGACTTGTCAAGAGATTTTGAGAAAACCATTGGAACTGTACATTCCTTTTTGTCTGTTTTCTTGATTGGGGTGTTTTTTTAAGACTGATTTGGCATAACATGTTTTTCAGGACCCATTTGTGTTGAGATTTTGGTTTTGTTTTTTGAAAGAATTTCCCTTTTTTTTCACAAGATTTGGGTTCCTCTTTGAAAGCTTGTTTTGCCTGAGTTTTTGGGGAACCACAGTCAGTGAGGTTTAACTGAGGTTTCCTAGAAAAATTTGACTCTTTTTGAAGATGAGGAATTGAGTTGTTTGAACTAAAAGATACAGGACCCTGAGAGCATTGAGCATATTCAAAATTTTCTATGGGCAATTCATGAAGAATTAGATGAATGGTCAAAGTGCTCTTGACTGCGGTATGTGGTAAAGAAGACTGGACTACTTCATAGTAAGTCAAGGTTAGTTCTTTAGTGGGACACCTAATGGATGGTAACCGCGGTTCAAGACTACAGTTTGGGGGACTGCGGTCTGAGGGCAAAATTGGATAGTTCACAAGAACTTTGGGTCCTTCAACAAGGATTTCCTCATCGAAAACTGATGAAGTCTGAGAGTTTGGATATATTATGCCAATGATGGGTATTTGATCACATGGATGATCTAAGGTTTCAGGAAGAATTTCCTTGATGAAACAATTATTACTTGGATTGTGAAGTCGACCGAAATGGGCTCTGTTATCTTCGGGAAATGTTTTTTCATTCACAGCGAAGTGAAACTATCGGTCCGGAGAGACATAGGGACGGTCTTTGTTAAACCGAGGTGATGAGTCCTTTGCAGTGCAGTACCCATTGGACCAAACCCAAATGTACGTATTGTCTATGGTTCCATTATTAACAAGATTTTCAATGGCTTTGCTTTCGGTGAACAAATTTTCAATTAACAAATTCAAACGTATAATTTCTTTTCGTGCTAAATCCCTCTGATCTAAAGCTATTCCTAATTGGGTTTCACATAACATTCTTGCATCCTTTTCTAACACTAGGTCTTTTTCTAACATGGCTACTTTTAGTCTTTTGTCTTCAAGTCATCCTCTTACATGGAGCATTTCTTGGGACGCTATGTTCTTCTCATCTAGGGCTTTGTTATAGTCTAAAAGGACGGCAACACAAGTCTCATTAAGTTTATCTAAGAAGGGTTGACAATCATGCATGCTAGAATGAAGAGTTTGAATCATGAGTTTTACTTGCTTGACAATGCTTGGTGTTTTGTCTTTGGCCATGAAACATTAGTTCTTTTCCAGCTTTGTCAAACCATCTTCATTAGCAGTTGCCAACATGCAAATTCCAGCTTTTCCAAAACCATCTTTGTTGCATTTATGACAAATAACAGAATCATATTTAACTTCGGTCGAGGGACCAGAGTCAGTTGGCTTGGAAAACTGTGGTACCTCCTTGGCTTGATGTGTGTTCATAGGTTGTGTAGATGGTGAGGGTGTTTGGGGGTATCGAGGTTGATCGTTTTGAGGGTTGAAGTTTCGGTTGGATGGAGGTTTAGTGACCTGCTGATTTTTTGTCACACCCCCGAACCAGACGGCGGAAACGTCCGGGGGCTGTCGTGACTCAATTGAATACCATCACAATGAATATACATGAAACATAACATCATACAATACCAAGCATTGGAATATTACAACTGGTAGCGTTTACATTCAGTACATAGTTTGAAAATATTACATTCCCATAAGTAAATTGTTCGATATTAATTAAACAACAGCAAAACGTCATAGAGTACAATTCTTCCTTCACTTTATCTATTACCTGAGAATACAAGTATTTTGAAAAACGTCAACATATGAAATGTTGGTGAGTTCATAAGTAATGTTTGAAATCCAATGTTTTGTATCGTTTTGAAAACCACCAGAAAATCCGATATTTTCTGAAAATTGTATAGTATAAAAGGTGTGAAGATCCGAAAGTATGCTTGTTTGTTTCTATAAATGTAAGAGTACGATTTGTAAAACTCGGTATGTAATTCGTAGGTGTAATAATTGAAAATCCTAGGAAAACCCGACGTTTTCCCATTACTTTGCATTAAATAATTTTATGTTTCGTTATTTCGTTACGACAGGTGTATTCGTTGAGCTCCGGGGACGTTGGATTAATTGTGGATTGTGAATTGTTGTAAACGTACATTAATGAAAATGACCAGTTGACAACCGTACAAACGATTCCCTTAGGCGTCGCTCGCACTATTCACTTAACCCAACCACCCGGACTCATGTAGCCCCACGACCGAGGGGAAAAAGTGAGTGCGAAGCCCCAGGTAATTCCCTACGTCGTTCAAGGCTATAGTGAATGCGAAGGGCCCTTAGCCCAACTCGCATTGGTGAATTCTCGACTTTGCTAGCAGTACCGAAGGACCCTTGGGGACCAGCAGCACGTTGCCATTGAAAGTCCTTTTACGCTGTGTTGGATCATGTAAGACCCAACAACTCGTAAGGTTGATGTCTTCGGGCCTAAAGATCAGGTCATTGGGCTAGCTAGGCCCAACAAACAAGATTTTACACTTTTGGGCCCAAAGATGGTGTATCGACGTCTGTGCACTCTCACGTGTGTATTGAATTCCCAAATTTTCCGTGTATGAATCGAGTTGTCGTCGTGTTAGTAGTTTCGGATTTGTTATTGATTCGAGACCGAATCAATTCCTTTGATAACGATTTTTGGTGTTGTTGTGCATTGTAATTCATCGGTAGTCGCAGTGTCAATATTTGATCACAACGGATGTATTGAATTAACATTGAAATTTTTCTGTTTACAGCTCCTCTTTAGTTTGTCAATTTACTTTTTCAACCCTTTGAATAAATTAATTTCCGGTTTAGTCCTTAAACCATTTTTCTTGGCATTCTAACACCAAAACTTATTGAAATTGATATTTTTCAGCACATTTTTAGTTGAAAACAGTTCTAGTCCCTCAAAATACAGTTTTCTCGGCTGTAACCTCTCTTTTCGCAATTTTTACACTTTTGGCCCAAATTGGAAAATTTTTGCAACTTTGGTCCTTTTTAATTATGAAAAGCATTTTTAAACTTTGAAAACGACTTGGAACACTAGTAGTCCACTGTTTTACGGAAAAACACAGTTTCAGCCCCTCAAATTGGAAAATTTCGCATATTGGGCCCTATTGGGCCGAAAAGTTCATTTTTAGCCCATTAAGTTTAGAAATTTACATTTTAAACATTCTAAAGTGTATATTTCTGGAAAAATTCCTTTATGAACCTGTTTTGACACTTCATAACCTACAGAATTTGTATTTTGACATTTTGGGCCCTTAAACTTCATATTCTTAGCATTTTAAGTCCAAAAATGTGATTTTTAGCCCAAGATGTTCATCTAAACCAACTTGGTTATTTTTCTAGTAATGACTTATGTATAATGATATGTTTTAGCACTTGTTTCATGCATCATAACACAAATCTCGATTTTTAGGTCCTTTTCACTAGTTTCAACACCATAAACACACAAAAGTATGTAAATAAACATAGAAATCATACAAGGCATACACATAATGATACATCTACACATTTGCTTGTATTCCCCCCCCCCACAAAACTTATAAAAACCAAAAATAAGGGGGTATGAAGCTCACCTTAGGGTGTGGTTTCAGTTTTGGAGGAGAAATGGAAGAAAGTTTGGTGATTTTCGGCCCTAGCACCCCTTGATGAAGATCTCGGCCTTGAGGTGTTTCTAAGATACAAGATCATGATTTCTCATGAGTTAAGAAGAGATTTTTGATAGATCAAGGAACCTAGATCATAGAATTTAGTATAACCTTACCTTGGAGGGTGATTTTTGGTCAAAAATCTCCTTGGAATGCCTTTAAATCGTGAAAATTTTAGGAGAGGGATGGAGGAATGCTCTTCAAGACTTAGAGAGGTTTGGAATGAATTTTTTGGTGAGTGTAGGAGAGTGTTCGGCCGAGAATGAGAGAGGGGAAGAAGAAGAGAGGGTTGAGTTGACATACATAGATGTATGTTGGTCCATGCATGGAAGTATGGTGGACATAAATGAGGTGGCATGAAGAAGTCAACTCCTTTCTTCTTGGGCATGTCTTGGGACGAATTTTGGAAAGAAAAAGAGAGTATTGGGCTTTAATGCCCCTAAGCCCAATATTAGAGTTAGGTTGGATGATTTTTGGCCCAAATAAAAATATAATATGATTTTTACACTTTGTTGGGCTAGTTTGAGTTAATTATGATTCATAATATTTAATTTATTTCATTGTAGGCTCAATATGGCCAAAAATGTTGAAATAAATAAACGTGGGTCCAATTAGAGCCCATTTAAAGGTTCTAATCCCATGATAGTCAAATTGGAAGCTTATTGGCCCATTGAATCCAATAAGGAAGTCCTAGTCCAAAATGGACCTAAACAAGAACTTCTAGGGTTTCCAATTGCTTATTGACTATTTGTAGCATTTTTATGGTGTATTTGATTGAAATTTTGTTGTCATAGAGTAAGCATCATACATGCTCTTTGAGTTTTTGATTCTACATTTTACTTGAGTGTAGTGATTACAATACACAAAATTTCTAGTTGTGACATCATCCCCCCGTTAGAGGGAATTTCGTCCTGAAATTCTGTTTGAAAGCTAGATTTGAGAATGCTAAAATAGGTGAGGGTACTTTTGCTTCATTTGATCCTCGCGTTCCCACGTGAATTCTGGCCCACGCTTCGCGTTCCACCGTACTTTCACGATCGGGATGCAACTTTGCTTAGTACGCTTCACCTCCCTGTCCATGATTTCAACCGGCTCTTCAACGAACAGGAGATTCTCATTGATTTTGATCTCGTCAAGGGGAATGACGAGTGTTTCATCCGATAGGCACTTCTTTAGATTAGAGACATGGAAAACGGGGTGAACATTGTTTAGCTCTGCGGGTAGCTGCAGCTTATACGCCACTGGACCTATTCGGGCGACGATCTCAAAAGGTCCAATGTATCGTGGGTTCAGTTTTCCCCGTTTTTCGAAACAAATAACCCCTTTCCAGGGTGAGACTTTCAACAGTACTCGATCCCCGACCTGAAAGTCTAAGGGCTTTCGTCGTTTATCGGCGTAGCTCTTTTGTCGGTCGCGCGATGCTTGTAATCGAGCTCTGATTTGGACGATCTTTTCCGTGGTTTCACGAATGATCTCCGGTCCTGTTAGTGCCTTGTCTGATGTATGCATTTTTGCTAGTTGGGTATCACCTACCTCAGCCCAACATAACGGTGATCTACACTTACACCCGTATAGTGCTTCGAAAGGAGCGACCTTGATGCTCGAATGATAACTATTGTTATACGAGAATTCGATTAAAGGTAAGTGGGTATCCCAAGACTTCCCAAAGTCTATCACGCGTGCGCGGAGCATGTCTTCGAGCGTTTGGATGGTTCGTTCGCTTTGACCATCCGTTTGCGGATGATAAGCGGTGCTCATGTCGAGACGAGTTCCCATTGCCTTATGGAGTGATTGCCAAAAACGTGACATGAACCTACTGTCCCTATCCGAGATAATAGAAACTGGTACTCCGTGGAGTCTTACGATTTCTCGAATGTATAAACGCGTCAATCTCTCCATCTTGTAGGATTCTTTGATTGGCAGGAAATGGGCAGACTTCGTCAGTCGGTCGATTATTACCCATATGGTGTCTAGTCCATCCGACGTTTTGGGTAGCTTGGTCACGAAATCCATAGAAATCCCCTCCCATTTCCACTCAGGAATTACCGGTTGCTGTAATAACCCTGAGGGCTTCTGGTATTCCACCTTTACCTTGGCACACGTAAGGCACTTACTAACATAGGTAGCAATTTCTGCCTTCATGTTAGGCCACCAGTAGTGTTGTTTAATATCCAAATACATCTTGTCTGAACCAGGATGAACGGAGTATCGCGTCTTATGGGCTTCCTTCATAACTACCTCCCTAAATCCTCCGATTTTAGGGACCCAAATACGGTTCATGAAGAAGTATACTCCATTCTCCTTTGCCTCTAGGTTCTTCTCCATCCCACGCAATGCTTCGCTTGCCCTGTTTTCCGCTTTCATGGCCTCCGACTAGGCTACCGCAATTTGAGTGACTAGGTGAGATTGAATGGTTATAGAGAGAGTTTTCGTACGACGATTTGAGTACTCCTTCCGACTTAATGCGTCGGCTACCACGTTGGCCTTGCCTGGGTGGTACTTGATCTCACACTCGTAATCGTTTAATAATTCAACCCATCTTCTTTGCCTCATGTTCAACTCTTTCTGGTTCAAGATGAGTTGGAGACTTTTGTGGTCCGTGAAGATGGTGCACTTCGTACCATACAGGTAGTGCCTCCAAATTTTCAGAGCGAAGACCACGGCTCCCAATTCCAGGTCATGGGTCGTATAATTTACTTCGTGCGTCTTTAGTTGGCGAGATGCGTAAGCTATCACCCTTCCACGCTGCATGAGAACGCAACCTAAGCCCTGATTCGACGCGTCACAGTAGACCACGAAATCTTCCGTTCCCTCCGGTAGCGATAGTACCAGGGCGCTACAGAGAGCTTGTTTCAGGGTTCAGAATGCGGCTTCTTGTTTGTCCGTCCATTTGAATGGTACGCCCTTTTGTGTAAGCGAGGTAAGTGGCTTGGCGATCTTAGAGAAGTTTTGAATGAATCTCCTATAGTAGCCTGCTAGACCCAAGAATTGACGGATTTCCGTAGGTGTTGTCGGGATTGCCCATCCTTCAACCGCTTTGACTTTAGAGGGATCCACATGAATTCCATCTTGGCTAACTACATGACCTAGGAAGTTCACACTCCGGAGCCAGAACTCACACTTGGAGAGTTTTGCGTATAGCTTCTCTGATCGCAGCGTTTCTAGGATTTGTCGGAGATGTTGGCCATGCTCTTCTTCGCTTCGGGAATAGACGAGGATGTCGTCGATGAAAACAATGACAAAGTTGTCGAGGAATGGTCGACAGATTCGGTTCATTAGATCCATAAATGCAACAGGGGCATTTGTCAGACCGAAGGGCATTATGAAAAATTCATAATGTCCGTAGCGAGTTCAGAAAGCGGTTTTTGGAACATCCTCTTCCCGGACTTTGAGTTGGTGATACACGGACCGTAGATCTATCTTAGAAAAATAACTAGCTCCTTGGAGCTGGTCAAATAGATCATCAATTCGTGGGAGTGGGTAGCGATTTTTGACAGTGAGTTTATTTAACTCTCTGTAATCGATGCACATTCTAAAAGATCCGTCCTTCTTTTTGACAAAGAGGACTGGAGCTCCCCATGGCGAGTAACTAGGGCGGATGAATCCTTTGTCCAAGAGTTCGCTGAGTTGGCTGGATAATTCCTGCATCTCAGCAGGAGCTAATCGATAGGGTGATTTAGCGAGAGGAGTTGCTCCTGGAACGAGGTCGATTCGAAATTCCACTTGTCTCTCCGGGGGTACTCCTGGAAGATCTTCAGGAAACACGTATGGGAACTCACATGCTACGGGAATGTCTTGAACGTTAACCTCTTCCTTAGTCTTATCAACTATGTGAGCCAGGAACACCAAGTTGTTCTTTTATAGATGTTTTCGTGCCTTGATGCACGAGATGAGGCGAAGGTTCATGCTAGGTTTGTCTCCGTAAATTACTAGGGTTTCGTGATTTGGTGTAACAACGCAAATTTTTCAAACAAATTTTTCATTTTAAAAATAAAGTATTTCCATTCAAAACAAGGCATAACTAATTTAAGTGTCATGGCAAATACAAATTGTCTAAATCCCAAGATCATAAAAACATCCTTCAGTGTGTATCGATCACGCCGGCGCCTTCCCACGGTCCTCGCTAGTACCTGAAACACATGCATAACAACTGTAAGCATAAATGCTTAGAGAGTTCCCCAATATACAACTTACGCACATACGCCTTTCCAGGCCGTGACCTTCCGGTCCACAACACAACGCCTTTCGGCCCATAACATATTCGCCTTCCGGCCCATAACATATTGCCTTCCGGCCCACATAACATACATAGCACGCATAACAATTAACTTACCACATATAGCATACATATCACATATCATATCCGACCTTCCGGTCACACAGTCAAACCCTTCCGGGTACAGTATAGTGAGAAGACTCACCTCGTAAATGTTGAAAGCTAGCAAATCCTGAAATCACTCGTGCTCGATCCGTCGAGCTACAAACTCCCTATAACATCATATATCTCTTATTAACACTTTTATCTTCTAAGTTAACTGACCCTAAGAAGTCACACATAGGTCAACTTTGGTCAACGGTCAACTCGACCGGACCCGGCGAGTGCCATGGCGACTCGGCGAGTCTAGACGTCCTCCAATCCTCTAAGATTCCCCTTCTACTCGTCGAGTATCCTCCTTGACCCGACGAGTTACTCCTGGAAGAATCGCGGGGCCACCCCGACTCAACTCGCCGAGTCTGAAGAACAACTCGACGAGTCCCAGTTATTCTTCAAGCTACTCGCCGAGTCTGTTCATCGGACTCGGCGAGTCCATGCCATGCAACCGCTCAAACTGCTTCCTAAGGTCAGAACTGCTCCGACCATTCATAGGTCTGGCCTTCCTAGATTGATCCATCATGTAAGGTCCTCATTTCGGTGCTCATGATACACCCCATGACTTATAATTTACATATTGACCTAAGGCATAAGGATTCCAATCCAAAACCTTCATCAATTCCCGAAATGCACAGGCATGGGACATTCTGGACCTTCAAAGGTCCCAATACAGGGTTACAATCGTTTGGGGGACTAGGGTAACATTCAATCTACCCACAAAAGGGTTCCATAAACCCTAATTCTCTAAACACATCACCATAGCAGAGTATACTCGAATTCTTACCTGGATGATGTACTCTCTGTGTCCCCAATCCTCAGAACGTGACTCCCTTGCTGTTCCTTTAGCCAAGCCCTTCTCTTCCTTGCACAACAACTCCTTCAAAATCACCAATGGCCTTTAACCTTGCTCCAGATGCACACAATCAATTTAGGGTTCCTCTCAGAAGGCTAAAATGAACAATGACGGCCAATAAGTGCCTTTTATACGTCCCAAACCTGAACGGTTAGGGTTTTCGCTAAACAGCGCAGACTCACCGAGTCCATATCTGGACTCATCGAGTCCAGTCGCGAACCCGCGACCAGGTCTGCGATCCTACTCGGCGAGTCTAGGCTCCAACTCGCCGAGTCCCCTCTTAAAACACCCCAAAAACATAATTTTAACAATACCTGAGATTCCGGGCTGTTACAATTCTCCCCCACTAGGATTAGACTTCGCCCTCGAAGTATCACTCTAAAAATAGTTCTGGATGCTGCCCCCGCATCTCACGTTCCGGCTCCCAAGTCATTTCCGATCCCTTCCGGTGTTGCCACTGAACCAACACCAGAGGTACCTCCTTGTTCCTTAGAACCTTGATCTTCCGATCCCTGATGGCCACTGGTCTCTCAGCATAATTCAGGCTCGCATCCACCTGAATGTCCTCTAATGGGACCACTGCCGACTCATCGGCTATGCACTTCCTCAATTGCGACACATGAAAAGTGTCGTGGATCTGCCCCAACTCCGCTGGCAACTCCAAACGATAGGCTACCCGACCTATCCTTGCAATCACACGAAATGGCCCAATATACCGGGGCCCCAACTTGCCCCTCTTCCTGAATCGAATCACTCCTTTCCAAGGAGAGACCTTCAGTAGAACGAAGTCGCCGACTTGAAACTCAAGCTCCGATCGGCGCCTATCTGCATAACTCTTCTGTCGGCTCTGGGCGGTCAATAACCTCTGTCTAACCTGCTGAATCTGCTCTGTCGTTTGAAGCACGATCTCTGTGCTGCCCATCACTCTCTGTCCCACCTCTCCCCAGCAAATGGGGGGTCCGACACCTCCTACCATACAACAGCTCAAAAGGTGGCATACCAATGCTCGAATGATGGCTGTTGTTGTAGGAAAACTCTGCAAAGGGTAAATACGCATCCCAGCTACCCCCGGAGTCTAACACACATGCTCGAAGCATGTCCTCCAGCGTCTGAATTGTTCGCTCACTCTGGCCGTCTGTCTGGGGATGGTATGCGGTACTAAAATGCAATCTAGTACCCAGCTCCTCATGGAATTTCTTCCAGAATCTGGAAGTGAAACGCACATCACGGTCCGAAACAATCGAGATCGGCACCCCATGCCGAGATACCACTTCTCTCACATATATCTCCGCCAACTTCTCCGCTGAAGAACTCTCACTGATGGCAAGGAAGTGTGCACTCTTCGTCAACCTATCCATAATCACCCAAATGGCATCGACTCCTCTGGCAGTCCTCGGCAATTTGGTAATGAAATCCATAGTGATCTGTTCCCACTTCCACTCGGGAATCTCCAATGGCTGTAACTTGCCATGCGGTCTCTGGTGCTCGGCCTTAACTCTACGGCAGGTCAAGCACCTTTCAACGAACCATGCGACGTCCCTCTTCATACAGGGCCACCAATACTCTTTCCTCAAATCCAAATACATCTTCGTAGCACCGGGATGGATCGAGAATTTCGATCTATGAGCCTCTTCCATCAAAGTAATACGCGTACCGCCCACGAACGGTACCCAAATCCGACCCTGAAACGTCAGAAGCCCTCGTTCATCCTTAACGAACTCTGAAATTAACCCAACGACTCGCTCTTTCTTCTGCATCTCTGGTCTCACAGCCTCGGCCTGTGCCCCACGAATAGCATCCCATACTGGAGTCATCACAGTCAGTCTCAAACATACATCTCGCAATGGAGTGCTCTCCGCCCTGCGGCTCAATGCATAGGCTACCACATTAGCCTTGCCTGGGTGGTACAGGATCTCACAATCATAATCCTTGACTACATCCAACCACCTCCTCTGACGCATATTTAGGTTGGGCTGATCCATCAAATACTTCAAGCTCTTATGGTCCGTGTATATCGTACATCGAACCCCATACAGGTAGTGATGCCAAATCTTGAGAGCGAACACTACTGCCCCCAACTCTAAATCATGTGTGGGATATCTCGCCTCATGAGGCTTCAGCTGCCTTGACGCATAAGCTATCACATGACCCCTCTGCATCAACACTGCACCCAGTCCTGAAATCAATGCGTCGCAATATACAACAAAATCTTCCATCCCTTCCGGGAGAGCTAATACCGGGGCTTCGCACAACCTCTGGCGAAGTGTCTCAAAGGAAGTCTGTTGCTCGGGTCCCCATGAGAATGCAACACCCTTCCGGGTCAATCTGGTGAGCGGCACTGCGATCTTGGAGAAATCCTTAATAAATCTCCGATAGTACCCTGCCAACCCGAGGAAACTCCTGATCTCAGAGGGTGACTTCGGCACCTCCCAACTCATCACAGCCTCAACCTTGGCCGGATCGACCAATATCCCTTCCTGATTAACAACATGTCCTAGAAATTGGACCTCCCGCAACCAGAAATCACATTTGGAGAACTTTGCATAAAGCTTCTCCGACCTCAATACCTTAAGGACCTCCTTCAAATGCTCCTCATGCTGCTCTCTAGATCTCGAATACACTAGGATGTCGTCGATAAATACAATCACTGACCGATCCAACATCGGCCTGCATACCCTGTTCATGAGATCCATGAACACAGCCGGGGCATTGGTGAGCCAGAAAGGCATCACCACAAACTCATAATGCCCATATCGCGTCCTAAACGCTGTCTTCTGTACGTCCTCATCCCGTACTCTCACCTGATGGTACCCTGACCTCAGATCAATCTTGGAAAACCAAGATGCTCCCTGCAACTGATCGAATAAATCATCGATCCTCGGCAACGGGTAACGGTTCTTGACCGTCCACTTGTTGAACTCCCGGTAATCAATGCACATCCAGTGTGAACCATCCTTCTTCTTGACGAACAGAATAGGTGCTCCCCACGGCGAGCTGCTCGGCCGAATGAATCCCTTCCCCAGCAACTCCTGGAGCTGCGACGACAACTCTTGCATCTCTGGAGGTGCAAGACGGTAAGGCACCTTAGCAATAGGCGCGCCCCCCGGAACCAGATCGATACCAAACTCTACTTGCCTCACAGGAGGTACTCCCGGCAGCTCTTCGGGGAAAACATCTGGAAACTCACGCACCACTGGGACCTCCTCCACTGACCTCGGTCTCTCGGAAACCTCCTGCGTATCCATCACATACGCCACAAAACCCTTACAGCCCTGCTGTAGACACTGCCTCGCCCTAGCGGCCAAACAAAAAGCTGATCCTGAACGGGTACCCTCGCCGTACACCGAAAGAACTCCCCCACTATGGTCTCGTATAGTCACCAGCTGACGCTCACAGTCGATGACAGCGCTGAATCGGCTCAACCAGTCCATGCCCACGATGACACAGACATCACCCATCGCAATAGGAATCAGGTCAATCGGGAATTCGACCCCGAAAATCTCTAACACGCATCCCCGGAGAACCTCCGTGGCACAAATCACTCTCTCGTCAGCTATAGAAACCCTCAGAGGCTGACTCAACGACTCACGACTAATGCTGATATGCTGACTAAAAGCTAAAGATACAAAGGACCTACTCGCACCCGAGTCAAATAACACTAGAGCAGGCACAGAGTTCACAAGGAAAGTACCTACACATATAATAACATAAGCATAACATCTCGACTTTAAAATAAATACATGAATTACAGCATACCTGCCACAACATCGGGCGCAGCGCGGACCTCCTCCTCAGTCAGCTGAAAGGCTCTTCCACGAGCCCTCGGGGCCTCGACCTTCACCGGTCGAGTCTCAGTAGTCCTGGCAGTAGGTGCAGATCCCTGACGAAGCTGAGGGCACTCGGCCTTCCGATGGCCTGTCTGGTTGCAATGAAAGCAAACCATAAACCCCTTGGGGCACTCCCTGGCAATGTGCCCCTCCTTGCCACACTTGTAGCAAGCACCAGCTCGACACGCCCCATCGTGACCCTTGCCGCACTTTCCGCAAGTGCGGCCCTTCGGACCTCCCGTCCTCGAATCGGCGGACTTGGTCCGCTTGGCTGCCGGCTGAGACTGAGTCGGACGCCGGTCCACCTGCTGAGACTCGGCCTCCTCCCTGGCCTGGGTCTCCAACTCGATCTCGCGCTTCCTGGCATTCCCCTGAAGCTCAGTAAAAGTATGATAGGTGGAGTTCGACACAAACTCCCGGATATCCCTCCTCAAAACACCCAAGTACCGGCTCATCCGAGCCTGCTCTGTGGACACCAGCTCGGGGCAGAACATCGCCCTCTCATGAAATTTCCGCATGATCGCCGCAACCGAATCAGTACCCTGCTTGAGGGTTAAGAACTCCTGAACCAATCGTTCCCTCTCCACCGGGGGAACGTACTCGTCCCTGATCATAGCAGTAAACCCCTCCCATGTCACTGCTGTAATCTCTGCCAGAGTGAAGTTCGCCGTCACGAACTTCCACCAATCCTTCGCTCCCAGACGGAGCTGGTTCAAAGCGAACCGTACCCTCAGGTGCTCCGGGCATGAACAAGTGTAGAAGCACCCCTCTATATCCGCGATCCACCTCATCGCAGCAATCGGATCCTGCGTCCCATCGAACTCAGGTGGCTTCGTGTTGCTGAACTCCCGGAACAGCAACGAGTCACCCCCCTGTGGCCTGGCAGCGGCCACAGCTGCGGTAGCTGCAGCGGTTGCAGCCACAGTCAATGCGGCGTACCGCTCATCAAACGTCTCCATCAGGGTGGTCTTAATAGACCCAAACATCTCCGGGATCTCAGCCCGGATCGCCGCCGCTACCTCCTCGTGAATCATCTGATGAATCTCCTCGTCACTCACACCGCTCGAACTCGCTCCGTGGCGTGGTCTAACCATGATGTCTCTGAAATACAACATAAAACTATCAGAGACTCCATCGAGTGTAATCGCACTCGATAACGCAACCCTACTCAATCTCCGATATCCAGGGATTCTTACTTGGGTCTCCCACTGACCCGGTGTCTTCGGTAGTACGGGCCCAATACTACCGACCACACCGCATCAGCATTCATCCCAAATCTTCCTCCCCAAACCCCGGATAGTGAGTACTCTACTTCTGTTATGCACTATCTACCCGCACCCTAGCAAAGCATCTCATATCGGCAAACTTCCCTAGACTATGGCATCACAAATCAGGCCACTCTAGTCCTATCATGAATACCTAGTCTTCTAGCATGCATAACAATTCATATCATATAATATTGTAAGGTATTTTGGGGATCTTTACCGTTCGGGCGCTGACTGATCGTACACACTGCTTCTTTCTTGTTCACCACAAAATCATTCATAAAAGTTTATGCCTTTATTTGTAAAAGTTTTCCTCAAATCCTCGGTTTGAGTTCAGTTACGCCCGAAGGTGCACCCGAATCCCTCAAACCAAGGCTCTGATACCAATTGTAACAACGCAAATTTTTCAAACAAATTTTTCATTTTAAAAATAAAGTATTTCCATTCAAAACAAGGCA
The DNA here is from genome assembly GCF_051521515.1 of Lactuca serriola. Classification (NCBI taxonomy): domain Eukaryota; kingdom Viridiplantae; phylum Streptophyta; class Magnoliopsida; order Asterales; family Asteraceae; genus Lactuca; species Lactuca serriola. The sequence goes on along the minus strand of NC_136416.1, from coordinate 128,970,976 downwards.
TAACTAATTTAAGTGTCATGGCAAATACAAATTGTCTAAATCCCAAGATCATAAAAACATCCTTCAGTGTGTATCGATCACGCCGGCGCCTTCCCACGGTCCTCGCTAGTACCTGAAACACATGCATAACAACTGTAAGCATAAATGCTTAGAGAGTTCCCCAATATACAACTTACGCACATACGCCTTTCCAGGCCCTGACCTTCCGGTCCACAACACAACGCCTTCCGGCCCATAACATATTCGCCTTCCGGCCCATAACATATTGCCTTCCGGCCCACATAACATACATAGCACGCATAACAATTAACTTACCACATATAGCATACATATCACATATCATATCCGACCTTCCAGTCACACAGTCAAACCCTTCCGGGTACAGTATAGTGAGAAGACTCACCTCGTAAATGTTGAAAGCTAGCAAATCCTGAAATCACTCGTGCTCGATCCGTCGAGCTACAAACTCCCTATAACATCATATATCTCTTATTAACACTTTTATCTTCTAAGTTAACTGACCCTAAGAAGTCACACATAGGTCAACTTTGGTCAACGGTCAACGGTCAACGGTCAACTCGACCGGACCCGGCGAGTGCCATGGCGACTCGGCGAGTCTAGACGTCCTCCAATCCTCTAAGATTCCCCTTCTACTCGTCGAGTATCCTCCTTGACCCGACGAGTTACTCCTGGAAGAATCGCGGGGCCACCCCGACTCAACTCGCCGAGTCTGAAGAACAACTCGATGAGTCCCAGTTATTCTTCAAGCTACTCGCCGAGTCTGTTCATCGGACTCGGTGAGTCCATGCCATGCAACCGCTCAAACTGCTTCCTAAGGTCAGAACTGCTCCGACCATTCATAGGTCTGGCCTTCCTAGATTGATCCATCACGTAAGGTCCTCATTTCGGTGCTCATGATACACCCCATGACTTATAATTTACATATTGACCTAAGGCATAAGGATTCCAATCCAAAACCTTCATCAATTCCCGAAATGCACAGGCATGGGACATTCTGGACCTCCAAAGGTCCCAATACAGGGTTACAATCGTTTGGGGGACTAGGGTAACATTCAATCTACCCACAAAAGGGTTCCATAAACCCTAATTCTCTAAACACATCACCATAGCAGAGTATACTCGAATTCTTACCTGGATGATGTACTCTCTGTGTCCCCAATCCTCAGAACGTGACTCCCTTGCTGTTCCTTTTGCCAAGCCCTTCTCTTCCTTGCACAACAACTCCTTCAAAATCACCAATGGCCTTTAACCTTGCTCCAGATGCACACAATCGATTTAGGGTTCCTCTCAGAAGGCTAAAATGAACAATGACGGCCAATAAGTGCCTTTTATACGTCCCAAACCTGAACGGTTAGGGTTTTCGCTAAACAGCGCAGACTCACCGAGTCCATATCTGGACTCATCGAGTCCAGTCACGAACCCGCGACCAGGTCTGCGATCCTACTCGGCGAGTCTAGGCTCCAACTCGCCGAGTCCCCTCTTAAAACACCCCAAAAACATAATTTTAACAATACCTGAGATTCCGGGCTGTTACAATTCTCCCCCACTAGGATTAGACTTCGCCCTCGAAGTCTCACTCTAAAAATAGTTCTGGATGCTGCCCCCGCATCTCACGTTCCGGCTCCCAAGTCATTTCCGATCCCTTCCGGTGTTGCCACTGAACCAACACCAGAGGTACCTCCTTGTTCCTTAGAACCTTGATCTTCCAATCCCTGATGGCCACTGGTCTCTCAGCATAATTCAGGCTCGCATCCACCTGAATGTCCTCTAATGAGACCACTGCCGACTCATCGGCTATGCACTTTCTCAATTGCGACACATGAAAAGTGTCGTGGATCTGCCCCAACTCCGCTGGCAACTCCAAACGATAGGCTACCCGGCCTATCCTTGCAATCACACGAAATGGCCCAATATACCGGGGCCCCAACTTGCCCCTCTTCCTGAATCGAATCACTCCTTTCCAAGGAGAGACCTTCAATAGAACGAAGTCGCCGACTTGAATCTCGATATGTAGGCATCGATATTCGCATTCTGCACAGTGAGGTTCCACATCTCTTGCTCCATTTTCCGAATCTCACCTCGTGGGCAGTATTCAGCCATCATCATTTCTTTCATCTCCGCCCACGACATAGAGTTGGCTACAGGAAGTGTCATGGCTTCCACATGTCCGTTCCACCAGGTGAGCGCTTGATCGACAAAAGTTCAGGCCGCGAACATCACTTTCATCTACTCAGGACAATCGCATATCTCGAATACCGACTCCACCTTCTCGATCCATCGCTTTAGAGTGATCACTCCGCCAGTGCCGTTAAAAGTTCGTGGTTTGGCATTTGTAAAGCCCTTGTAGGTACATGTTTTAGTAGGTCCTTGATTTAAACCGTTGTTCGAACTCCCTGCCCCTTGCCCTTTGCCTCCTCCGTTATTCCCTTGGTGGAGTTGTGCCATAGCTGCGGTGACCGCAACAGACACGGCCGCCTGGAATGCAGTGGAGTCAACTTCGGGTGGGGTTGGTCCAGGGTTTCCACGAGTAGGTCGGTAAGGCATCTTCTTGTCACGAAATGGAAAGATGTTGAGTGTACGTGGTTTCCGTGAGGTTGTGGTCCTACTGACTAGGTGTATGGGACGAACTTAAGTACTTCTATCATTTAGCATACAATCATAGATTCGCAACAGATAGTAAAGCACGTAAAAGTTCACTAATATTATCCTATGCCTCTTCCACTATTGCAGACTAAACATACGTTCTCTTTTTAGTGATAAAGGGGTATAGTTTTAGGTTCCTTAGCTATCACGATCTCATCAGAACGTGTGTTAGTTTTACTTTGGAGAGAATGTAGTTGATCAGGCTACGTCCACTCCTTGGTACCACTAAGAACAGTCCTGAATTAACCGAGATACTAGCATTATTTTCTTTGGTTCGACGTTATGTTCCTTATCCCTAATGCAAGCAAAGGTGTTTTATTGTTGTATTTTACTTGTTTTGTTCAGACTTATGTTAGTCCCTCTTTTGGTTTAGAGTTGCATATCAATGTATGGTTCGATATGCTAGTTCACTATAAATAGAGCTCTGATACCAACCTGTCACACCCCCGAACCAGACGGCGGAAACGTCCGGGGGCTGTCGTGACTCAATTGAATACCATCACAATGAATATACATGAAACATAACATCATACAATACCAAGCATTGGAATATTACAACTGGTAGCGTTTACATTCAGTACATAGTTTCAAAATATTACATTCCCAAAAGTAAATTGTTCGATATTAATTAAACAACAACAAAACGTCATAGAATACAATTCTTCCTTCACTTTATCTGTTACCTGAGAATACAAGTATTTTGAAAAACTTCAACATATGAAATGTTGGTGAGTTCATAAGTGATGTTTGAAATCCAATGTTTTGTATCATTTTGAAAACCACCAGAAAATCCGATATTTTCTGAAAATTGTATAGTATAAAAGGTGTGAAGATCCGAAAGTATGCTTGTTTGTTTCTATAAATGTAAGAGTACGATTTGTAAAACTTGGTATGTAATTCGTAGGTGTAATAATTGAAAATCCTAGGAAAACCCGACGTTTTCCCATTACTTTGCATTAAATAATTTTATGTTTCGTTATTTCGTTACGACAGGTGTATTCGTTGAGCTCCGGGGACGTTGGATTAATTATGGATTGTGAGTTGTTGTAAACGTACATTAATGAAAATGACCAGTTGACAACCGTACAAACGATTCCCTTAGGCGTCGCTCGCACTATTCACTTAACCCAACCACCCGGACTCATGTAGCCCCACGACCGAGGGGAAAAAGTGAGTGCGAAGCCCCAGGTAATTCCCTACGTCGTTCAAGGCTATAGTGAATGCGAAGGGCCCTTAGCCCAACTCGCATTGGTGAATACTCGACTTTGCTAGCAGTACCGAAGGACCCTTGGGGACCAGCAGCACGTTGACATTGAAAGTCCTTTTACGCTGTGTTGGATCATGTAAGACCCAACAACTCGTAAGGTTGATGTCTTCGGGCCTAAAGATCAGGTCATTGGGCTAGCTAGGCCCAACAAACAAGATTTTACACTTTTGGGCCCAAAGATGGTGTATCGACGTCTGTGCACTCTCACGTGTGTATTGAATTCCCAAATTTTCCGTGTATGAATCGAGTTGTCGTCGTGTTAGTAGTTTCGGATTTGTTATTGATTCGAGACCGAATCAATTCGTTTGATAACGATTTTTGGTGTTGTTGTGTATTGTAATTCATCGGTAGTCGCAGTGTCAATATTTGATCACAACGGATGTATTGAATTAACATTGAAATTTTTCTGTTTACAGCTCCTCTTTATTTTGTCAATTTACTTTTTCAACCCTTTGAATAAATTAATTTCCGGTTTAGTCCTTAAACCATTTTTCTTGGCATTCTAACACCAAAACTTATTGAAATTGATATTTTTCAGCACATTTTTAGTTGAAAACAGTTCTAGTCCCTCAAAATACAGTTTTCTCGGCTGTAACCTCTCTTTTCGCAATTTTTACACTTTTGGCCCAAATTGGAAAATTTTTGCAACTTTGGTCCTTTTTAATTATGAAAAGCATTTTTAACCTTTGAAAACGACTTGGAACACTAGTAGTCCACTGTTTTACGGAAAAACACAGTTTCAGCCCCTCAAATTGGAAAATTTCGCATATTGGGCCCTATTGGGCCGAAAAGTTCATTTTTAGCCCATTAAGTTTAGAAATTTACATTTTAAACATTCTAAAGTGTATATTTCTGGAAAAATTCCTTTATGAACCTGTTTTGACACTTCATAACCTACATAATTTGTATTTTGACATTTTGGGCCCTTAAACCAACTTGGTTATTTTTCTAGTAATGACTTATGTATAATGATATGTTTTAGCACTTGTTTCATGCATCATAACACAAATCTCAATTTTTAGGTCCTTTTGACTAGTTTCAACACCATAAACACACAAAAGAATGTAAATAAACATAGAAATCATACAAGGCATAGACATAATGATAGATCTACACATTTGCTTGTATTTCCCCCCCTCCCATAAAACTTATAAAAACCGAAAATAAGGGGGTATGAAGCTCACCTTAGGGTGTGGTTTCGGTTTTGGAGGAGAAATGGAAGAAAGTTTGGTGATTTTCGGCCCTAGCACCCCTTGATGAAGATCTCGGCCTTGAGGTCTTTCTAAGATACAAGATCATGATTTCTCATGAGTTAAAAAGAGATTTTTGATAGATCAAGGAACCTAGATCATAGAATTTAGTATAACCTTACCTTGGAGGGTGATTTTTGGTGAAAAATCTCCTTGGAATGCCTTTAAATCTCGAAAATTTTAGGAGAGGGAGGGAGGAATGTTGTTCAAGACTTAGAGAGGTTTGGAATGAATTTTGTTGGTGAGTGTAGGAGGGTGTTCAGCCGAGAATGAGAGAGGGGAAGAAGAAGAGAGGGTTGAGTTGACATACATAGATGTATGTTGGTCCATGCATGGAAGTATGGTGGACATAAATGAGGTGGCATGAAGAAGTCAACTCCTTTCTTCTTGGGCTTGTCTTGGGCCAAATTTTGGAAAGAAAAAGAGAGTATTGGGCTTTAATGCCCCTAAGCCCAATATTAGAGTTAGGTTGGATGATTTTTGGCCCAAATAAAAATATAATATGATTTCTACACTTTGTTGGGCTAGTTTGAGTTAATTATGATTCATAATATTTAATTTATTTCATTCTAGGCCCAATATGGCCCAAAATGTTGAAATAAATAAACGTGGGTCCAATTAGAGCCCATTTAAAGGTTCTAATCCCATGATAATCAAATTGGAAGCTTATTGGCCCATTGAGTCCAATAAGGAAGTCCTAGTCCAAAATGGACCTAAACAAGAACTTCTAGGGTTTCTGTAACAGCCCGGAATTTCAAATATTGATATAATTATGATTTGGGGGTGTTTTAAGAGGGGACTCGGCGAGTTGGAGCCTAGACTCGCCAAGTAGGACCGCAGACCGGGTCGCGGGTTCGCGACTGGACTCGACGAGTCCAGATATGGACTCGGCGAGTCGACGCTGTTCAGCAGAAACCCTAGCCGTTTGGTTTTGGATCGTATATAACGCCTCTTAGGCCGTCATTGTCCGTCTTTTGGCCGATTGAGAAGAACCCTAATCGTTGTGGACGTCTAGAGCAGGAGAGAAAGCTTTTGGAACCTTGAAGAATTTGTTAGGCAAGAAGAAGAAGAGTTTTGGCCAAAGGAATATCAAGGGGATCGAGTTCTGAGGTTTGGAGACGCAGAGAGGGTGTTATTCAGGTAATATTTCGGATCATTTCTGCTATATTGATGTGTGCACGAATTTAGGGTTTATGAAACCCATTTGGTGAGTATATGGATTATTATATTGTTACCCAAACGTTTGTAACCCAGTAATAGGATGGTTAGAGGTCCAGAAGGTCCCATGATTGTGTATTTCGGGACCATACGTAATTCAGGAAGCAGTTGATCGTCTGCATGGCATGGACTCGCCGAGTTGTTCTTCAAACTCGGCGAGTAGCTTGAAGATATACTGGGACTCGCCGAGTTGTTCTTCAGACTCGGCGAGTGGAGTCGGGGTGGCCCCGCGATTCTTCCAGGAGAAACTCGTCGAGTAAAAAGGGGATACTCGACGTGTAGAAAGGGAATCTTAAGGAATCGGTGAGTCAAGGGCGAGTGGACTCAGAGTCGTTGAACTCGGCGAGTCTTGGGGTGACTCGGCGAGTTAGGTCGCGGGTTGAGTGAAGTTCTGAGTATGGGGACTCGGCGAGTCACAGGGTTGACTCGACGAGTAGGGTCAGTCAGGGGTTGACTTTGACCTTGTCTTTGATCAAGGATTGACCAGTGGTTCCAGGGGTATTTTGGTAATCGTTGTTTATCGTTTGAGTTCAGTGCATTGGCGGCTATCCAGGAGTGGAGATCGTATCAGTGATCGGAGCAGCTTGAGCTATCTGTTCAGTCGGCAGTTTCGAGGTGAGTTATCCTCACTATATCGCTAGGGTTTATGGCATCAATGCCAACCCTTTTTTCGGATGGAAATCCGGGTAGTTGTCAGTTGTTATATGTTATGGGCCGGAAGGCAATATATGTTATGGGCCGGAAGGCATTACTATGTGGACCGGAAGGTCATGGCCTGGAAAGGCGTATGTATGCATTTAGTATGTTGACTGATTCATAGGGTAATGTTATGATAGTGACCGGCTAGACCGGTATCTTGTTAGAGTAATGCTATGATATGTGATCTGTTGATCGATTGTTGTCTATGAACTGCTATATGATTGTTTGTTATGTTATATATGCATTTTATGCTTATGGGCCGGAAGGCAATATGTTATGGGCCGGAAGGCGATATGTTATGGGCCGGAAGGCGATATGTTATGGGCCGGAAGGCGAATATGTTGTGTGATGGACCGGAAGGTCGGCGTGGGTAGGACCGGAAGGTTTACCCAGCAGGGACGGAAGTCCCCTGAGACACATGGACCGGAAGGTCAGGGCCTGGAAAGGCGTATATGTGGTTGGTATTCTGGGGGTATCTCACTAAGCTTTCGGGCTTACAGTTGTGGTTTTATGTTTCAGGTTCTCAAGAGTCTGTGGCAAGGCAAAGGCGTGATCGTACCGTTCCTCGCGTTGGTGTTTCATGATATGAACCTGGGAAATTACTCTGTTTAATAATGTATTGAAAACCTTTTTGTAACAACGTTAATAAGATGGGCGAAATTGAAAAGTTTTAATTGTTTTGAAATTTTGGATGTTACAGTTTCTAATTGCTTATTGACTATTTGTAGCACTTGTATGGTGTATTTGATTGAAATTCTGTTGTCATAGAGTAAGCATCATACATGCTCTTTGAGTTTTTGATTCTACATTTTACTTGAGTGTAGTGATTACAAGACACAAAATTTCTAGTTGTGACAGTTAAGAATGAGAAGACGAGTCATACTTCATTCCAAAACAATTCTTTGAGTCATACTCCAAGATTGTAACATTGAGTGACATAAAGTAAGGTTTGAAACACTTATCAAATGTAGTGTAAAATGTTCCTACCCTTACATTTGAGATTGGTAAGTTGTGATGTCTTGGATGAGACAAAGACCAACTAAGACCAATTATGTGAAGTGTTAGTCTTGATAAGAATCCGCACTATCCCTTGAATATTTGTTTTGTCAAGGAATGGTTCTTGACTGGGGAAACTTATATGTCAAGGGGACAGTGGGAGCCTTAAAGATCCTGAAAGAGTTTCAAGATTTAATCAAGAGTAAAACCTGTAATTTATCACTAGCACACGACTTAAGGTTTGCAACCTATCGTGTTGACATAATTCTTATTTTTGTACCTACTTCAAATAAGTTGAATTTTCATGTGAGTTATCAGAGTCCAACTTGGAAGCATTGGTGGGCCTTGTGCTACCAAGGTGACAAGAAACTAAGATTGAACAAGTTTAATCCATGTAAGGCTGAATTTGTCACTAACCTTATCTTGTGATTATGGTTTTGACAAATTCACATGGATAGGAACTCATACACTATAAAATCTAAGTGTCATAAGGTTTCTCTCCGATTCATGAAAATGATGGTGAGGAAACGCTTTCACTAAGTAGATTTTAGGTAGATATCAATTGTGTTATTTGCATTTTCAAAAGTCGTTAGTGGAGCGCGTGTGGTTAACCAGCACACTAACATGGACTTGTGAGAAATGGCAAATGCCTAAGCAATTGAGACTATGATTACGGTATCCCTTTTCATAGTTCTGAAAATTGTTTATACACACATGTGAGCTATCTAAGAAAGGGTGTATGAATCTAAATTTCAGAAGTCCAGCAGATTTCTGGAAATATGTCAGAGCTAGTGGGAGCATAAGTGTTATGCTGATAATCATCATGTTAGTGGGAGCATGATTATTACGTTTAGTGTTGCAAGTTAGCAATGTTAATTATAGAAAACAAAGTTTCAATTCGTGAAGTTGCAGGGGTTGAAAAGTTGTCTTACTATAATTAAGGGAGTGGAAATTATACTTCATTTCAATTCTAAAGCTTATATTGAGATTTTAATCATCTTTAGTCAAGAATATACATATATATATATATATATATATATATATGTATGTATATATATATATATGAATTTTATGTTGGAATGGTTCAACTTGAAGAAATTCTATATATATATATATATATATATATATATATATATATATTGCATTTTCAAAATCCGATTATGATTATGGCATCCCTCTTCATAGTTAAATTTTGAAAACATGGAAAATAAAAAATATTGTAGAAAAAGACTTGTCTAATATCATGTCTTTATGTCAAACATCATGAATCGTGTCCCATATGCTTCGGATATAGGATCGATTGCATGTGCTATAATATTCATCTTTTCTAAATTTTCCAAATGCTTAAGGCATTGAGAAGGGAAAAGTCTAGAACTGGATATGACTAAAGTGATTAAGCAATTGTCGAGGACAAATCTGAGGTTCGCCAAAGATTGGTTGCTCAGGGAAAGTTGGAATTATGATGTAAGTTGTCAGAAAGGACCATATTGACATATTCTGAAAAGAAGTAACTCTTGTTCGGAAGTGATAGTCAAAATGGGACTATGGAAATGTCTCCATAGGTGGAAGTTATTCAATATATGTAAGATTAGAAAACCTTAATGCAAGAAGGATGTTCAAAGCAATGTACTTTGAATATGAGACTTCCATTCCATAGAAGTTGACCTTCTTTGGAATACTCTGTAATGACTGGTGACAAGGTTTTGGTGACTTTGTGAATAATCATTACAAGAGGAACATTGCATAAAAGTTTAAAATCTAACAGATTTTTTGGTAAATGATAGGAATCGGGGATTCTCACATTTAAAATAAGGATTTGGGATTGTGAAATGAGTATCATTGGAATCATGTTCAATTGATCTACATCACAATGTAAGGATCATAGACAAACATAGTGTGCATACTTGGAGTATGGCATAACTATTGTTTAGAAAACAAAGTGTACATGCTAGGAGCATGGGACGACTGTTGTTTTTATTCAAGTCTTAAGTTGATTGTTTGAAACATTATACAATGAATAATGTGTAATCAATACGGTGATAAATAAAAGGTGGTTCTATTTATATTCAAAAGGGTTCTGAGACCATATTGGTTCGACTATTATTGTGTTTCACTTTGCATGTTTTGACTTCCAAAATAGCTAGGTTATTCTTTCCGAATAACTAAGTTATTTAAACACTCCACAGTCGTTCATATGTTGGAAGTAGGTATGAATCAAGACTGTCATGAATCGAGTTTGTAGATGGCTAAATGGGTTTAGTCATAGCAATGGTTGCTGCAACATTCATGAGTGCTCATAAGTTATGAGTATTGGAATACACCCACGCTCACTTGTATCACTTTATGGAATTTATCTCGGGTGATCGTGAGACGGTAATATCATATAAATCTTCAAACCTAGAGATATGAGTTGTTACCTTTGAGTTGGTTGTGCATTGATTGCACGTAAACACATCAGTAACTTGATGTTATAAAACGTGCCTTTGTGTACAATTCAACAAGTAGTAGAACAAGCATATGAGTCGAAGTTTATATGTTCCTTCTAGAAATAGAAGCGATATCTGGGCCCCTCGATGATTTTGTTGTGACCTATGTACCGGCCAGTCAGAACAAAATTGATGTGTTCGATTAAGTTCTTTGTCAAACAAATTGAAAATCGGGAAACAAACTGCTGGACAATAAGTATGACGTTGTTCCATGTATTTGTCCGGCTGATATCATGAGAATAGAGGACTATATGATCACTTATCTAAAATGGCGCTTCATAGTTCAACAGAGTTTTCGAGAGCTACGATTGCTGGTTGGTTCTTGAAGTAACATACGCAAATATAGTTATTAGACTTATCCAAGTGGGAGTCTGTTGGATAAGGTGTCTAAGTCCATAACTTATTTGGTATATACTTGACCCGACCCGGCATGGTCCATTTGGGTTGCACTTCACCCGAACTATTTATGGATAATTTTATGAGAGTTATACACATATGTTTATTAATATATTATAAGTTATAATATATTAATATGAAGCCATGTTATTTAATTAGTCTTAGTCTTAAATTAATTATGAATTAATTTAGAGATTAAAAGGAAGACTAATTAGATTGTGGGCTATTGTTTTATATGGTGTGGGCTAACACTCATTTGTTAATGGGCTAGGCTTATGAGGAAGTCCATGGATGATCCATGGAGCTTTTAACCCATGGATCCTTGGAAAGGAAAAGACATGGGTTATTAGGGTTTCACCCTAATCATGTACACTATATAAGCATGCTTATGTTGCATGAAACGGTCACTAGTGACACTAGTGTGGTTTTGTGTGTGTGGCCGATTTTCTATGTGTGCATACACTCTCTCAAAGTTTTCCAAGTGTTTGTGGTGATTTGTGATTCCATTTGAGGCATTCACACTATTGGTGCTTGGCTCTCAAACTCCAAACAATCAACCATCATCAAAAGGTATGTATTTCTACTAGTACTTTTATGATTCATAATCCTTATGCTATGCTAGTTAGGATGAAACCTTGGAAAATATTATTTGCATGTATTTTAGAAGAAAACATAGATCCAAGGTTTATTAGGGTTGCATGCACACTTAGGAAGTGTTAGATTGCTCAAAACCCAACAGAAGGTACATACACTATTCTGTCTAAGAATTCACCCCATTCTAATTCTTGGGTCCTTGATACAGGTTGTGGTACTCACATATGTACTAATTTGTAGGGACTAAGAAGAAGTGAGAATGTGGAGCATGGGAAGACAAAATTGATCATGGGGAATAGGAAAGCTTCACCTATCACCAAGATTAGAGTTTATTCTTTGTTGCTAAGTAGTGGATTAGTATTAGATTTGAATAAATGTTGTTACTCGTCTGGAATGGTAATAAATATTATTTCCATTCATGGTTTGTACAAACAAGGTTTTACCTTTTCATTTGATAATGATAGTGGTGGTATTAATGCTTTCTTTAATAATTTCTTTTATTTTAAAGCATTACCTTGTGATGGTGTATATGAAACTGTGTCGGTTGTTGATAACCTAGGAAATAATGTATTGTGTATCGATTCTTCCACTAGCTTGGATAAAGCATATTTATGGCATTGTCATCTTGGACATGTAATCAAGAAACGCATAGGCCAACTCCAAAAGGATGGAGTCTTGGATTCGTTTGACCTAAGGTCAGATGATAGTTGTGAATCTTGTTTGCTTGGGAAAATGACAAAGCCACCCTTCACTGGTATTTGTGCTAGAGGTGAGGGTTTATTGGACCTCATACACACTAATGTGTGTGGACCCTTCAAAACCGCCACAAGAGATGCTAACCGCTTCTATGTGACTTTTACTAATGATTTTAGTAGATATGGATATGTCTACTTAATCAAGCATAAGTTAGAGACCTTTGAAAGATTCAAAGAGTTCAAGCAGGAAGTCGAGAATCAGTTGGGCAGGAACATTAAGATGCTTCGATCCGATCAAGGTGGTGAGTATCTTAGTACAGAGTTCCTTGACTATCTTAAGGAATGTGGGATTATCTCACAAATGACACCTCCTAGGACACCACGGCTTAATGGTGTGGCTGAAAGGCGCAATCAAACCTTGTTGGATATGGTTTGTTCCATGATGAGTCGAGCTTCGCTACCAATCTCATTTTGGGGGTATGCCTTAGAGACTGCCGTCCATATCCTTAATCTAGTTCCTACAATGAAGGTTGCCAAAACACCTCATGAGATGTGGTTCGGAAAAGTTCCCAATCTGGACCACATAAAGATTTCCGGTTGCGAGGCTTTTGTGAGGCGCGAGTCTCATGATAAGCTTGAACCTCGAAGTGAGAGGTGTATTTTCATCGGCTACCCACAAAGATCGTTTTGTTACCTCTTCTACAGACCTAGTGATAATGTGGTCTTTGTAGCAAGGAGAAGAGTCTTTCGCGAGAGAGAATTCATGAGCCAAGGAAACAATGGAAGGCAAATTGACCTTGAAGAAATTCAAGAGTCAAGTGGTGAAGGAACCTCAAACCCTAGCAATCAACCTGAGGAGGAAACTCCTGTTGATCCGACAGAAGAGTTTGTACCTTTGAGGCATTCCACAAGAGTTAGGAATGCACTTGAGCATTACTATGGTTTCCATATTACTACGAAAGGTGATACACTTATCAGTAATAGCACACTGGTAAGTCTGGATGAACTTAACAGCTACACGGAAGCCATGGCAGGCCCTGAGGCTGCAAAATGGAAAAAGGCTATGGATAGCGAGGGACAATCCTTGTATGACAATCAAGTTTGGAACTTGGTTGACAATGTACCGGGTCACAAGACAATCAGGTGCAAATGGATATTCAAGAAGAAGATCGACATGGGTGGTAATGTACACACTTATAAGGCACAACTGGTTGCGAAGAGCTTTTCTCAAACTCCATGAGTTGATTATGATGAGACATTTTCCCCAGTAGCGAAGATTAAGTCTATTAGGGTTACGTTAGCCATTGCTACATTTCATGATTATGAAATATGGCAAATGGATGTCAAAACCGCTTTCCTTAATGGAAAGTTGGCAGAGGATGTTTACATGAGTCAGCCAGAGGGTTTTGTCAGTACAGAGTACCCTAATAGAGTATGTAAGCTTGAGAAATCCATTTACTGATTAAAGCAAGCACCTCGTAGATGGAATCTTTGCTTCGATGAGAAAGTCAAAGAATTTGGCTTTTCGAGGAGTGAAGATGAATCTTGTGTATATGTTAAGGCTAGTGGGAGTATAGTAAGCTTTTTGGTACTGTATGTGGATGACATACTACTCATAGGAAATGACATCCCAAATCTGCAGGAAGTTAAGTCCTGGCTTGGGAAGTGTTTCACTATGAAGGACCTTGGAGAAGCTGTCTATATCCTAGGGATAAGGATTTTGAGAGACAGGAGTAAAAGACTAATTGGAGTTAGTTAGAGTACCTACTTGGAGAAGGTGCTGAATAGATTCAACATGTAGAATTCCAAGAAAGGAGAGTCACCGATCCAGAGTAACGCCAGACTGAGTAAAACTCATAGTCCAAGTACAGAGGCTGAGATAGCAAAAATGAGTCGAGTACCGTATGCTTCCGTTGTACGCTTGATCATGTATGCTATGACTTGTACTTGTCCTGATGTGGCCTTTGATTTGAGCATGGTCAACATATATCAGGGGAACCCTGTCAAGGGTCACTGGACTGTGGTAAAGAACATTCTCAAGTACCTATGGAGGACTAAGGACTGGGTCCTTACCCTCGGTGGAAGTGATGACTTGAGAGTATTAGGGTATAGTGTTGCTAGCTTCCAGACTAATTGGGATAATTTACGCTCTCATTCAGGCTGGGTCTTTACCTTAAATAGAGGAGCAATTTCTTGGAAAAGTTCCAAGCAGGAGACAATTGCTGATTCAACTTGCGAACCAGAGTATATAGCAGCAAGCGAGGCAGCAAAGGAGGCTATATGGCTAAAGAACTTCATTGGAGACCTTGGAGTTGTACCAGCTATAAAGGAGCCTATAGAGATTTTCTGTGATAGAGAAAGTGCAGTTGCCTTAGCAAAGGAACCAAGGGATCACGGGAGATCCAGACACATTGACAGAAAATATCATTTCATTAGACATCGAATAGAAGAAGGACTCTTCGTGGCTAAGAAGGTATCATCGGATGAGAACCCAGCAGATCCCCTCACGAAGGGACTGGGCAGCGTTAATCATCTCCAGCATACAAGGAGCATAGGGCTAAAGGATGATATTAGTTTTAGTAGTTAAATAGCTTTGAAATCTGTAAAGTGTAATTGACATTTGATGATGAATAAAAGTTGTATTTATTTATGAATAAAGTGTTGTTATCTTTGGTCAATCGTTTACTATCATTTCATTTTGCATGTTTTGACTTTCAGAATAATTATGTTATGTTATTTCATATTATCCAAATTCTCCATAGTCGGTCATATGATGGAAATAGTTATGAATTAAGACTGTCATGGGTTGGCTTGTAGAGGTCTGAGATGTGGGACACAACTACAACACTCATGAGTTCTCATAAGTTTTGAGTATTGGATTCACCCACGCTCACTAGTATCACTTCATGGAATTTATCTCGAGTGATCGTGAGATGGTAATATCATATAAGTCTTCAAACCTAGATATATGAATTGTTGCCTATGAGTTGGTTATACATTGATTGTACGAAAACGCATTGGTAACTCGATGTTACAAAATGTGCCTTTGTGTATGATTTAACAAGTAGTAGAACAAGCATATGAGTCGAAGTTTATCTATTCCTTCTTAGATTAGAAGCGATATCTGTGCCCCATGCTGATTTTGTGTTGACCCGTGTATCGGGCCCGGTCAGAACTAAGTTGATGTGTTCAATTAAGTTCTATGTCAAACAAATCAGGAATCGAAAAACAAACTGTTGGACAATAAGTAAGACATTGTTCCATGTATTTGTCTGGCTGATATCTAAAACAGAGGATTATATGATCACTTATCTTAAATGGCCTATCATCATCATCTTAGTTCCAAGAGACCTTGAAAGAGCTACGATTGCTGATTGGTTCTTGAATTCATTCTTGTAATTATAGTGATTAGACTTATCCAAGTGGGAGACTGTTGGATTAGGTGTCTAAGTTCATAACTATTTCTGGAATGTACTTGACCCGATTAGCATGGTCCATTTGGGTTGCATGGCATCATGAATTTGGATAGACTAAAATGAGAGAAATAACACTTAAGGTTTATTAATATATTATAAGTTCTAATATATTAATAGTATTATTTAATTAGTATTGACCAAGAATTAATTTGGAATTAATTAAGTGATCAAAAGAAGTCTAATTAAATATATGGGTTGATTGTGTAAATCATCCATACTTATATAGTGGGCTAATGCTTCACGGATTATCAAGTTGGGCTAAAACTCATCGGATGCTGTAACAACGTAAATTTTTCAAAACAATTTTTTCATTTTCAAAACATTCATTTATTCAAAAAATAAAATCACCCATATTGTATCAAATGTATTTATCACAAAAACATCTCCCCAGAATCCAAAACATAAACTTCTCAAGTGTGTACGGATCATGTCGGCACCTTCCCGCGCTCATCACTGGTACCTGAAACACATCACACAACAACTGTAAGCATAAATGCTTAGTGAGTTCCCCAAAATATCGCATACAACACATACACCACTCAAGGCTATAATACGACCCTCCGGTCGATGTGTCTCAGCGGGACCCTCCAGTCCCGTAGCTCGTTGGACCCTCTGGTCCGGTCATAGCTCGTTGGGCCCTCCAACCCGGTCTGTATCGTTGGACCCTTCGGTCCGGTCTATAACTACATACAACATACACATAACACATAACACATAATCTCATACATAACACATAAGACCCTCTGGTCTACACAATATACCACTCTAGGTAAGTATAGTGAGAAGACTCACCTCGATGTCTCGGTAAATATCTGACTGGGAATAAATGTGATCTAGCCTCCGCCTAATCACACAAAGTAATACACTCATAAATACAATTGTACTCAACCCTAAAAGTCAACAAGGTCAACGGTCAACTTTGACCGGACTCGGCGAGTGCACTAGGGCGACTCAGCGAGTCTACACGTGTCCACTGACTCTCTTGGATCCTTTCTTGACACGCCGAGTACCTCCTTGACTTGACGAGTTCCACCTGGCATGAATCGTAGGACCACCATGACTCAACTCGCCGAGTCTCAAAAACAACTCGGCGAGTTCCCGCTTGAACTCAGTCCCCCCTGACTCACCCTGACTCACTGAGTCGTTCCGTTAACTCGACAAGTCCACTCATTAAGTGATTACGGCCAAACTTCATACTACTCGTTGAGTCTGTTCTTCAGACTCGGCGAGTTCATGCCATGCATAAACTCAAAACCACTTCTGAGGTCAGATTTGTTCCATACAATCATAGATCTGGCCTCCCCAAGCATGATAATCACGTAAAGTCCAAACCTTGATGCTTAAACAACAACTATTTTCTCTTATATGATGTTCTAGCCCCATATTTCATAACCCATGGTCAAAACTCCCATGAATCCTCATAAAGCTTGAGGAATAAAGCTTCTATGGACCTCTATGGATCCCATTCCAAGCCTCATCACAAATAGGGACGAAATGGACATCAAATCTAACCAACAAAGGGGTCAAGAAACCTTAAACCCCCATGTTCATCATAACAACAGAAAGGGAACCAAAATATTACCTCCAAAGTGATGCTCTGAGCTCCGAATTCGAAGAATGTCCACCTTCCTTGCTTCCTCTTAGCTAGAACCTCATTTTCCTTGCCAAACAATGCCTCAAAGGTTAACAATGGCCTCCTCTCTCTCCCAAAACGCTCAAGATCTCTTTAGGGTTTCTCTCTGGGGTTGGTGGCCGCAAATGACACCAACTCACCGAGTCTCCTCACAAAACTCAAAAATAAAAGGATAAAAATAATACCTGGGAATCCAGATGTTACAATTCTCCCCCACTAGAATCCGACTTCGCCCTCGAAGTCTCACTCTCCAAATAACTCTGGATGCTGCTTACGCATCTCACGCTCCGGCTCCCAAGTTAACTCTGACCCTTTCCGATACTGCCACTGGACCTACACTAGTGGCACCTCTTTATTCCTCAGGACCTTGATCTTCCGATCTCCAGTCGCCACTGGTCTCTCATCATAATTCAGGCTCGCATCCACGTGAAATATCTTCTAGTGGCACTACTGCCGACTCATCGGCTATGCACTTTCGCAACTGCGACACGTAGAAAGTGTTGTGAATCTGACCCAACTCTACTGGCAACTCCAAACGATAGGCTACTCTGCCTACCCTCGCAATCACCCTGAAAGGACCAATATATCGGGGCCCCAGCTTGCCCTTCTTCCTAAATCGAATCACTCCTTTCCAAGGAGAGATCTTCAGTAGCACAAAGTCGCCGACCTGAAACTCAAGCTCGGTGTCACACCCCAAAACCAAGAATGGCGGAAACGTTCTGGGGCGGAGGACGTCATGTACAGTATCACAACAATGAAAAGTACTAAACAAGCAACAACATCATCCATTGCATTAATAATATAATTATTATACAAGTGTGTTCTGTCAAATTATAATAGACACTAAAGCATAAATCAAAATGAAAGATGAGTCTTGAACGAGCTCCATCTTCTCTAAACCTTGCATCTGTACCTGCCTATGATGACCTGAGGATACAAGTAATTTTGAAAGCGAGTATCAGCTTTGAAGCTGGTGAGATCATAAGTATTTTAGTGTCTTAATTTGTAAGTAAGTATTTGTATGTATGAATTTGTAAGTATATGAATTGTAAGTATTGAAAGTGTATATGAACTGTAAGTATGAAAATGTTTGTAAAACAACTGTAAACGTTTGAAAAACCCTAGAAATCCCTATGATTCCTATTAGTAACAAAAGGAGTCTTCTACCAAGACTTAACTGTTCTCAATGTAGTCTTCTATCAAGACCTAACTATTCTAAATGTAGTCTTCTACCAAGACCTAACTGTTCTGAATGTAGTCTTCTACCAGGACCTAGCTGTTCTGAATGTAGTCTTCTACCAAGACCTAACTGTTCTGAATGTAGTCTTCTACCAAGACCTAGCTGTATTAGTATTACCCTTTGGAACAAGGGCAACTAACAATGTTAACTGAAGACATCCATAGATGTACATTTACCTCTGCTGCTAACAGTTGGGTATAGGAATAGTCAGTCCCCAAAAGTATATATGTAATGGTATCAACCGTTGACATCCGTGGATGTGCTTTTACCTCTGTAGCTAACAGAGATTCTAGGAATGGTTAATCCCGCAACGTATCCTTTGGCACATGTGACCATATCTATGTAATAGAATGGTAATGTACTGTAATGTTCAAGCTGTACTGTACGTGCTCTCTATCTAGCAAGTATAGTAGTGTACTGTAATGTGCTAGTTGTAGTGTACGTGCTCTATATCTAGCGAGTATAGTAATGTACTGTAATGTTCTAGCTGTAATGTACGTTCTCTCTATCTATCAAGTATAGTAATGTACTGTAATGTTATAGCTATAGTGTACATGCTGTCTATCTAGTAAGTATAGTAATGTATTGTAATGTTCTAGCTGTAGTGTACATGCTCTCTATCTAGCAAGTATTGTAATGTACTGTAATGTTCTAGCAAGTATTGACTCATGAATGAACGGACTCAATGTATGGTATCGCGTTCTAGTAATAGTTCTAGTATCTTCCTAAACTACCCGCATGGTAGTTTACTAGTGATCTAACTGGTACGTATGGACATGGATGTATACCCTTGCTACCCAAGGGCATGGGATGAACTGGAAGGGCCTTTATGACTATATATGTACATATGTTATATAACTAATATTTAAACGACCTTCGGACGAGTACCCGATATCCCACCAGACCACATCTCAAGCGCGAAAAGGAAATAGGGTGGATAGCCTTCCTAAGTCTTTTAAACATTTCCTATATAAGTATACATATAGAGGCATACAATTTATAATATAAAAGCATAAATAAGTTTTGTAAAACCTTTGAACATAATTATTATCTTAAGAAAAGATCGACTTGATGTCAATCTATAAAACGGTTTGAAGGCATGGGTTTGATAAAACGGTTTAGTATAAAGAAACATTTGTTTTAAACACAATTGTAAATAAGTTTGAAAAGTAATATACGGAGAAAAATGTATAGAGAAATAAGGAGTTTTAAACACATAAAGTGTTTATGAAAGACATTTGAAGGAAACTGTTTAGTAAAACGGCTAATGAGTAGCCAATCATTTGAATGCTGCTTATTAATCACATGTGATTGATATAATAATTAGCATAATTCTACTTCTTCCCCCCCATGAAACATTTAAAAACAGTTTAAAACGTTGATTGAGGGGTAAGAACTCACCTGTAGTAAGTGGATCGGAAGGAAGTGTCAGATAAGTGTTATACGTGTTATACGTCTAATAAACAACTAATAAACAAATTTAAGACACTCTAGGACATGCTAAACACTTTATACAAGTGTTATACGTCTCAAGGGTTGCATCTAAGTGTTGTCGGGAAAGGCTAGTGTGTTTGGGGTTCAAGGGTAAACTCCCTTGGAGTTTACGGTTTTGATGATCATGACACCAAGAGTTTACGGCATCAAACTCTAGAGTTTACGGTCGTAAACTCTAGTCCTAATGACTAGGTGTTGTTTGGTGGTTTAACAAGCCTCTTGGAGAAATTCTACTAAGTGGTTTGGCCTTTGGAATGGACTAGGGCATCAAAACAACTCATTTGAGGAGTTTACGGCCTCATGGCGTTTTCCCTTAGGTTCATAAACCGTAAACACATATGGAAGAGTGTAAAGCCATGTTTTCAAGTCCCTAACACAGTTAGGGAAGTGTATGAGCTAGTTTCTAAGCCTAAGGAAGGAAATTAACCCATTTAGACATACTTTTGGGTGTTCACGGTTTTGGGAGATCCCCAAACCGTAAACACCTATATTTGTGGGTATTTGATGTTTTTCAAGGCTTAAACTCAACAAAGGAAGGTTTAAACATGTCAAGGATGGTTTAAACATCAAAACTAGGTCTTAGATAAGGACTTAGGCACACTTTGGTGCCCTTTATGGTGTTTACGACCCAAGAACATTCTTGGACCGTGAACACCTTCAATCTTGTGTTCTTGACATATTTTCTTGATGTTTAAATGTAGTACTAGCTTCAAATCACTCAAGGATAGAAGCACTTACTATTGGAAGGCTTGATTTGTGTTAAAAGGCCAAGAACACTTAGTGTGTGTTCCTGGTGTTCTTGGTGTTTTGGAAAATCTAAACAAAAACAGGAAATGAATGGATGAATAGATGCACAAACACTAGATTAAGTGTTTTACTAACTTGAAAGGGTTAAAACACTTACAAGATTGAAGATTTGGAATTAAATCTTGGATGATACTTGAGAGAAAACTTGGAGTTTACTCTTTTGACTTTTGGGGAGTAAACACAAATGACTAACTTTTTGGGGAGTAAACTCATACATAGGCATGAGTTTACGGTTTTGGTGATTTGTAAACCCAAAACATAAAAGTTTGGTCGGGTGTTTCTAATACGCGAAGTGTTTGCGGTTTTCAAAAATCAAAACCCGAGACGACACTTTCTTTCACCCGTTCGTTTAAAAGTAATATTAAAATAACCAAACGAACTTTATATTTCTTAAAAATAAGAAATAATGACATTGACTTATGATACAAAGGGGTTGACTTTTAGGGTTTGACCGAATGGAAATTTCGGGTTGTCACATCATCCCCCCGTTAAAGGGAATTTCGTCCCGAAATTAGAATTTAGATAAGGAAGTAGGCATGAATGATCAAGTCGAGAGGAGGAAACTTCCTAATCGATTGGTTCTAGAGCTCCTAAGTGAAATCGGGTCCTCGGTTGGTATTCCAATGAACCTTCACTAACGGGAGACTGCGTTGCTTAGTCCGCTTGACCTCTCGGTCGAGGGTCACTGCGGTTCAAATACGAAGGCGAGGATCTCTACGAGTGGACTTACAAGAGTCCTACCGGAAAGGTATGGTTTCACGATCGAGACGCGAAGAGTAAAATGTACGTTGCTGAGTTCCCGGAGTAGGTCTAGTTTGTGCGAGGTACAGGACTGATTCTGGTAAGAATCCTTGAGGTCCTATCTATCTTGGATTTTTCTTTCCACGCGATACGAAGCGTATTAAGCCATTCCCAAAGTGAGTTTTTCATAAAGAACTTGGTCTCTCACTTGGAGCGTCCAAGGGTTCTTTCTCTTGCTAAACTTCCCAGTCAAGGGCCACTCCTTGCTGGGTCAAAGTCGAAAGGGTTCCTGTAATTTGCGAGGAGTTCCGAATGAACTATGACAGTAGGTCTGTAAGACCTAGAATGTGGCGAATTTCTGTCGGCGTCTCTGGTGTCGACAAATTCTCAACGGTTTTGACAAATTGAAAGAGTATTCAAAATTTTCCACATCACTAATAGTGTGTCGTAGGAAATCTAACCCTTAAATTTCAAAACCCGTGTTTAGAGAACTTTGTGTAAGTTCCTCCGACGGTAATGTTTCCATGGGTTCCTTCTTACTACGAGGGTAGATAAGTAAGTCGTTACATGGAGAATGACGAACTGATCCATGTAAGAAAGGCGGACTCTGTTCCTTAAACTCATGAAAACTATGGGCGTATTGGTCCTATCTGAAGGGTATCACTACGGATTCGAAGTGTCCGCATTGAGTTCGGAAGATAGTCTTCCAGACATCTTTCGCTAACACTCGAACTGGTGATATTCGGATCTCAGACCCATTTCTGAAAGTTATTCTTTCCTTGCGTTTTCTCAACCATTTCATCTATGTGAGGCAGAGATAACGATTTCTAATGAAAAATCTTGACGAAGTCCTCGATATCCGAGGTACATATGATGCAATCCGTCGATCTCTAGAAGAATAAGACCGGGGTTCTCCAGGGTGAGATGCCTAGTCTTCTAATTCTATTTCTTCGTAGTTCGTTAAGTCGTCTGTACTGTTCTTGTATCTCCGTAGATGTTTAGACTGTAGGGCGATCTGTTTACGGGAGTCATACTGGGTTCTAAGTTTGTTCACATGACAATGCGATTACTCGTAGACTTAGGTAGTTCTCCGTCCTAAAGTTCATATTAGAATTCATACATGTTTTCACAATCACAATCTCGTGTATACGAGTCATGTATAATTAAAACTGAAAAGGTAGTCGAATAACTGATTCTTCTTTAAGCTCATATCCCATTGGAGAAAAAGAAGTTAAAGTGGAATCATCAATTCTAAACCTGTAGAACCTTGATTATATATTACCCTTATGTATACATTCCTCAGCGATAGATCAACCGTATGAATCTTTGGGTTGAACTTGACGTACTGCACGAGTAGTACTTCGGGGATTCCTTCGGAAAGAATAAAACTAAGAGGTACTCCTGGCATGAGTACTTTGGTCTTCTGATATGACGGTTTCGCTAACAAGACGTTTACTGATAAGGAGACGTACGTATGAAGCTGTTTTCGTGAGGATCAAATTGAATCTAATCGTATGATAATGTCGGAATCATACAGAAACTTTAAAGACATTAGATTTGAACATAAGGCGTTTACAGACAAAACATAACCATGCAACCATGAACTAAGTTACAGTACTTTAGATTTTCTACCGGACTATTGCTGCGAATAAGGTATACTACAAAAGTCAAGTATATGCAGCATGAGAATCTCTTTACAGACCGGATTTCGCCAAAAGGTATTACTCTAGTTGCACTAGTTTTGGATAGTTTATAAGTCTGTTACAACGAAATGCATTAATTACATTAACGTGGGTTCCGGAGCAAGTTCTCCAGCGGCTGTGATCCTGAGAATCCTCTCATCTGCGCCAGAGTTCTTTGTTATAGGGCAATCCTTCTTGACGTGCCCTATCTCCCTGCATTGGTGGCATGACTGGCTAGTACTAGCTTTGGTGACGGGATTGCGGTGTTTAGCCAGTGTTATGTGGAAACGAGTGCCTTCCTCATTACTCCACTTTGAAAATTTCTTTCTAAATCGTTCGTCGTTATAACTACTCTCGTGTGTAGGGTTAGTCCCGATGAAAGGGACTTGAGTGATGGGTTGTGCCGGTGCTCCACAGTTACGAGCATGGTGCCCTATGTTTAGGCAATTGCAACATTGCATCTCATGGCAAGCCCCATGATAATGGAAACTACACTTATCACACTTCGGGAGTTTTCCCTCGTATGGCCTGCTCGGTACGGGAATGGCAAGAGTTTCCACTTGTTGTTGTTGCATAGCCAGCCTTTGGGATTTCTTGCGTTCTTTCTGGGCTTGACGCTTTCGTTTCTTGTTCTCTGCTTTTCGGCTTTGCGAGCCTGTGACTGTTACTGTTTGGCGACTTCCTGGATGGATACCACGATTGGAAACTTCATTCCCATCAGCAGCATTGATTGTGCTGATAGCGCTACGGTGCGCAAGGACCGCGGTTACGGCAGCCACCACGGTAGTTGTAATTGCTGTTTGGAAGGTAGCGGCGTCCATAGGAAAAGCGGAGGTTTCGCTGTTCGATTGATTGTTTCCGGATGACGACATGATTCTGTAACACGAAAGATAAGGATTTTGTGAGCGATTCTGGTTGACCCTTGATGTACTTAGATTGTTCATGTAAAGAGTATGACTATGATCTCGAAAGTTTGACCTACATCCCTATGATGCAGTCCTAGCACGAATTGGAAGTATGTTCACGAAGGTTTGACCTACATCCCTATGATGCAGTCCTAGTACGGAATGGAAGTGAGTTTGTAGAATGGTCTCAAGACGTTTGTCGTTCAAGTCGAGGTATCGTGGGTTAGTGAATAACAAGATCCAACCACTGAAAGAGACTTGGAAATGTCTCCGGAGTTAAATTACTATAGTCCAATGATTTGACTAAAGCATGTTTCAGATAGACTCCAATGAAATTATGATAAGACTACTTGAATAAAGAAGGACACGGAAGTTAACCGACTATCAATATCTTTGATATTCATAACGTAAAGATTCAGGAAAATAACCTTGTAAAGGTCTTACATCATATCTAGAGAAGATAGTTCTTGACATCATAAAGATCTAACCAAAAGTACTTACAGTACCAGATAGTTTCATAGAAAATGCCACATCGGGCATAGACGGAAAAATGATTCTTTTTAATAAAGAAAATAAAGTAAAGTGTCTACTACTGGCGACGGTCATCCCTCTGGTGAACTCTTAGTTCAGCCAATTGACGTTCCACGTCAAGTAGGTGTCTTTCGTACACCCTCTGGCGTATTCGGAGCTCTATGACTTCGGCTTGTGATTCAGCCAGTGCTTGCAGCAGGGTTTCATGGTTTCACTCAGATCTCTCGCGAGCATCTTCTAGACGAATGGTGCGGAGGGTATGCATTCTCGCATTGGTGACAACTTCAGTGATCTGATGTAGGGCTGTCCTACCTTGAATCTCATTTTGGGCCACTCTGTGGACCAAGATTGGCAAGACTCTGTCTGTTGAGCCCCCATTGTTCAGGTCATAAAAGCTTCGGTCACCATCATATGGTATGGGCTGATCTTGTCCTTGGCTCCATGTTTCCAAACATTCCACCCATGGAGGCGTCGGACCATGAAAAGCCAGACGAGGGTTAGGAATTGCAATGGGAGTTGCCTGGGATAGGTTCTCAACCTTTGGTTCGGAGTTAGCCCGTCTGAAAGGTTTTCATCATGGTGATCATTTACGGGGATAGAATGTTCATTGTCTGGTTCTTCTCCAAACCAACCAGCAGTGACTTCGTTCGGAAGATACTGGTTGCCGTGGGGATCGAGTCCAGCCATGTTATCTATGCGAGAATTGGGGTAAGAAAATAATTATTAGACGAATTATCTAGATAATTATTTAGAAAATATTCATTAGTTACATCACTATTTGTGAAGTGCATACCAATTATATGTAATTGAAACAGGATAGGCCTTCGAATAAGTGATCTTAACTCCATATTCACACAGAATAGGGGTGAAGTAAAATTTTCACAGATTCTAAGTCTATAACATCCTAATTACATATAGCCTTAGTGTATCCACTTAGCAACAATCAACTTCGTAATGAAGATCCCGTTTTAGTTCTCAAGTATAAAGTACTTATAGTAACACCAAATACTCCTATAGTATTTTAAGTTTAATGTCATGTTCTACTGTTCTCATTGTGGTAGGGTTGGTAAGATTTTAGCATTGTTGCAACCACACAACTACACTTAGGCACATGCTAGTCAACCCTCGGATAATATAGGTGATCAGGCTATATCTTCCCAGTTTTAACCATATGTCTCTAAGCCCACTTGTGTTGCCCAATAATCGTAATTCTTTTGTATTGTCCTAGTGACACTGATTTTAGTATGAATGCAGGCACGTATACTTTTTTAAATATTTTATTATTTAAAGTATAAACTCTTGGTCAGAGTATTTTTAATCCCTTTTGTATTTATAGTTAGTATAACTTTTATGGATTGATATAATTAATTCACTATAAACAATGCTCAAATACCAATCTGTCACACCCCAAAACCAAGAACGACGGAAACGTTCTGGGGCGGAGGACATCATGTACGGTATCACAACAATGAAAAGTAGTAAACTAGCAATAACATCATCCATTGCATTAATAATATAATTATTATACAAGTGTGTTCTATCAAATTATAATAGACACTAAAGCATAAATCAAAATGAAAGATGAGTCTTGAACGAGCTCCATCTTCTCTAAACCTAGCATCTGTACCTGTCTATGATGACCTGAGGATACAAGTAATTTTGAAAGCGAGTATCAACTGTGAAGCGGGTGAGATCATAAGTATTTTAGTGTCTTAATTTGTAAGTAAGTATTTGTATGTATGAATTTGTAAGTATATGAATTGTAAGTATTGAAAGTGTATATGAACTGTAAGTATGAAAATGTTTGTAAAACAACTGTAAACGTTTGAAAAACACTAGAAATCCCTATGATTCTTATTAGTAACAAAAGGAGTCTTCTACCAAGACTTAACTGTTCTCAATGTAGTCTTCTATCTAGACCTAACTGTTCTCAATGTAGTCTTCTACCAAGACCTAACTGTTCTGAATGTAGTCTTCTACCAAGACCTAGTTGTTCTGAATGTAGTCTTCTACCAAGAGCTAACTGTTTTGAATGTAGTCTTCTACGAAGACCTAGCTGTATTAGTATTACCCTTTGGAACAAGGGCAACTAACAATGTTAACTGAAGACATCCATAGATGTACATTTACCTCTGTTGCTAACAGCTGGGTATAGGAATAGTCAGTCCCCAAAAGTATACCTGTAATGATATCAACCGTTGACATCCGTGGATGTGCTTTTACCTCTGTAGCTAACAGAGATTCTAAGAATGGTCAATCCCTCAATGTATCCTCTGGTACTAGGATATTAAATCCAATCTATCTCGTCGATTATGTGATTGAATCACAAGGTAAAGATAAGAATGAGGAATATATAACAGAATCTATACATATAACATGTACTAGTAGTTCTTGTAAGTGTACTCATGTAAATGTGATCATGTGACCATATCTATGTAATAGTATGGTAATGTACTATAATGTTCTAGCTGTAGTGTATGTGCTCTCTATCTAGCAAGTATAGTAATGTACTGTAATGTGCTAGCTGTAGTGTACGTGCTCTCTATCTAGCAAGTATAGTAATGTACTGTAATGTTGTAGTTGTAATGTACGTGCTCTCTATCTAGCAAGTATAGTAATGTACTGTAATGTTCTAGCTGTAGTGTACGTGCTCTCTATCTAGCAAATATAGTAATGTACTGTAATGTTCTAGCTGTTGTATACATGCTCTCTATCTAGCAAGTATTGTAATGTACTGTAATGTTCTAGCAAATATTGACTCATTAATGAACTAACTCATTGTATGGTATCGCGTTCTAGTAATAGTTCTAGTATCTTCCTAAACTACCCGCATGGTAGTTTACTAGTGATCTAACTGGTATGTATGGACATGGATGTATACCCTTGCTACCCAAGGGCATGGGATGAACTGGAAGGGCCTTTATGACTATATATGTACATATGTTATATAACTAATATTTAAACGACCTTCGGACGAGTACCCGATATCCCACCAGACCACATCTCAAGCGCGAAAAGGAAATAGGGTGGATAGCCTTCCTAAGTCTTTTAAACATTTCCTATATAAGTATACATATAGAGGCATACAATTTATAATATAAAAGCATAAATAAGTTTTGTAAAACCTTTGAACATAATTATTATCTTAAGAAAAGATCGACTTGATGTCAATCTATAAAACGGTTTGAAGGCATGGGTTTGATAAAACGGTTTAGTATAAAGAAACATTTGTTTTAAACACAATTGTAAATAAGTTTGAAAAGTAATATACGGAGAAAAATGTACAGAGAAATAAGGAGTTTTAAACACATAAAGTGTTTATGAAAGACATTTGAAGGAAACTGTTTAGTAAAACGGCTAATGAGTAGCCAATCATTTGAATGCTGCTTATTAATCACATGTGATTGATATAATAATTAACATAATTCTACTTGTATCCCCCCTCCCCCCATAAAACATTTAAAAACAGTTTAAAACATTGATTAAGGGGTAAGAACTCACCTGTAGTAAGTGGATCGGAAGGAAGTGTGTGATAAGTGCTTGGTGTCAAGTGAAGGCTTAGACACGCACGAAGATCCTAATAACATATATGGATATATGTATACACACAATTGGTCTTTAAACAACTAATAAACAAAGTTAAGACACTCTAGGACATGCTAAACACTTTATACAAGTGTTATACGTCTCAAGGGTTGCATCTAAGTGTTGTAGGGAAAGGCTAGTGTGTTTGGGGTTCAAGGGTAAACTCACTTGGAGTTTATGGTTTTGATGGTCATGACACCAAGAGTTTATGGCAGTAAACTCTAGAGTTTGCGGTCGTAAACTCTAGTCCTAATGACTAGGTGTTGTTTGGTGGTTTAACAAGCCTCTTGGAGCAATTCTACTAAGTGGTTTGGCCTTTGGAATGGACTAGAGCATCAAAACAACTCATTTGACGAGTTTACGGCCTCATGGAGTTTTCCCTTGGGTTCATAAACCGTAAACCCATATGGAAGAGTGTAAAGCCATGTTTTCAAGTCCCTAACACAATTAGGGAAGTGTATGAGCTAGTTTCTAAGCCTACGGAAGGAAATTAACTCATTTAGACATACTTTTGGGTGTTCACGGTTTTGGGAGATCCCCAAACCGTAAACACCTATATTTGTGGGCATTTGATGTTTTTCAAGGCTTAAACTCAACAAAGGAAGGTTTAAACATGTCAAGGATGGTTTAAACATCAAAACTAGGTCTTAGATAAGGACTTAGGCACACTTTGGTGCCCTTTATGGTGTTTACGACCCAAGAACATTCTTGGACCGTGAACACCTTCAATCTTGTGTTCTTGACATATTTTCTTGATGTTTAAATGTATTACTAGCTTAAAATCACTCAAGGATAGAAGCACTTACTATTGGAAGGCTTGATTTGTGCTAAAAGGCCAAGAACACTTAGTGTGTGTTCCTGGTGTTCTTGGTGTTTTGGAAAATCTAAACAAAAACCGGAAATGAATGGATGAATAGATGCACAAACACTAGATTAAGTGTTTTACTAACTTGAAAGGGTTAAAACACTTACAAGATTGAAGATTTAGAATTAAATCTTGGATGATACTTGAGAGAAAACTTGGGGTTTACTCTTTTGACTTTTGGGGAGTAAACACAAATGACTAACTTTTTGGGGAGTAAACTCATACATAGGCACGAGTTTATGGTTTTGGTGATTTCTAAATCCAAAACATAAAAGTTTGGTCGGGTGTTTCAAATACGCGAAGTGTTTGCGGTTTTCAAAAATCAAAACCCGAGACGACACTTTCTTTCACCCGTTCGTTTAAAAATAATATTAAAATAACCAAACAAACTTTATATTTCATAAAAATAAGAAATAATGACATTGACTTATGATACAAAGGGGTTGACTTATATGGTTTGACCGAATGGAAATTTCAGGTTGTCACACTCGGACTGGCGTCTGTCCGCAAACTCTTCTGACGACTCTGAGTGGTCAATAACCTCTGTCTGACCTGCTGGATCTGCTCTGTCGTCCGAAGCACAATCTCGATACTACCCATCACGCGCTGCCCTACTTCTCCCCAGCAGATAGGGGTCCGACACCTCCTCCCATACAACAGCTCAAAGGGCGGCATGCCAATGCTCGAGTGATGGCTGTTATTGTAAGAGAACTCTGCCAAGGGCAAATACATGTCCCAACTTCTGCCGAAATCCAACACACATGCTCGGAGCATGTCCTCGAGCGTCTGAATCATCCGTTCACTCTGCCCGTCGGTCTGTGGGTGGTACACAGTACTAAAATGCAGTTTCGTACCCAATTCCTCATGAAACTTCTTCCAGAATCTGGAAGTGAAACATACATCTCGATCTGAGACAATCGAAATAGGTACTCCATGCCACGATACCACCTCTCTCACGTACATCTCCGCCAAATTCTCCGCGTAAGAGCTCTCATTGACGGCCAGGAAATGAGCACTCTTTGTCAACCTATCCACAATCACCCAAATTGCATCGACACCCCCTCGCGGTTCTTGGCAATTTGGTGATGAAATCCATGGCAATTTGTTCCCATTTCCACTCGGGAATCTCTAATGGCTGCAACTTACCATGAGGACACTGATGCTCGGCCTTAACCCTGCGAGAGGTCAAGCATCTCTCTACAAACCATGCGACATCCCTCTTCATACAGGGCCACCAATAATCCTTTTTTAGGTCCAAAAACAGCTTAGTGGCCCCGGGATGGATCAAGAATTTCGATTGATGAGCCTCCTCCATCAAAATGGTACGCATCCCGCCCACGGACGGTACCTAAATCCGACCCTGAAATATCATAAGCCCCCGGCTATCGGTAACGAACTCCGATACCAGCCCGACAACTCATTCCCTCTTCTGGCTCTCAGGCTGTACAGCCTCAGCCTGGGCCCCTCGTATAGCATCCAAAATCGGGGTCATCACCGTCAATCTCAAACATACATCTCGCAATGGGGCGCTCTCCACCCTACGGATCAGTACATCGGCTACAACATTAGCCTTGCCCGGGTGGTACAGGATCTCAAAATCATAATCCTTGACCACATCCAACCACCTCCTCTGTTGCATATTTTGGTTGGGCTGATCCATCAAATACCTCAAGCTCTTGTGGTCTGTGTATATCGTACACCGAACCCGTTACAGGTAGTGTCATCAGATCTTGAGAGCGAACACTACCGCTCCCAGCTCCAAATCGTGAGTGGGATATCTTGACTCATGAGGCTTAAGCTGCCTCGATGCATATGCTATCACATGCCCCCTCTGCATAAGCACCGCTCCCAATCCGGATATCGATGCGTCACAATAAACCACAAAATCCTCCATACCTTCCGGAAGGGCTAACACTGGGGCTTTGCATAACTTCCTGCGAAGTGTCTCGAACGAGGTCTGCTGCTCCGGACCCCAAGAAAACGCAACACCCTTTCGGGTCAACTTGGTGAGTGGCACGACGATCTTGGAGAAATCCTTAATAAATCTCCGATAATAGCCGGCCAATCCCAGAAAACTCCTGATCTTTGTGGGTGATCTCGGCACCTCCCACCTCATAACCACCTCAATATTGGCCGGGTCGACTAAAACCCCCTTCTAGTTAACGAGATGCCCCAAAAACTGGACCTCTCGTAACCAGAACTCACATTTGGAGAACTTGGCATAAAGTCTCTCCGATCTCAGAACTCCGTGGATCTCCCTCAAATGCTCTTCATGCTGCTCTCTGGATCTCGAATACACCAGAATGTTGTCAATGAACACGATCACCGAGCGGTCCAACATTGGTTTGCACACCCTGTTCATGAGATCCATGAACACCGCTAGTGCGTTGGTGAGTCCGAAAGGCATCACCACGAATTCGTAATGCCTATAACGAGTCCGGAAGGCTGTCTTCTGTACGTCCTCCTCCCGCACCCTCACCTGGTGATACCCAGACCTCAAATCGATCTTGGAGAACCAAGATGTTCCCTGCAACTGATCAAACAAATCATCGATCCTTGGCAACAGGTAACGGTTCTTGACCGTTAGCTTATTCAGCTCATGATAATCGATGCACATCCGGAGCGAGCCATCCTTCTTCTTGACAAAAAAGGATAGGCGCTCCCTAAGGCGAACTGCTCGGCCTGATAAATCCCTTCCCTAACAGTTCTTGAAGCTGCGAGGACAACTCCTGCATCTCCGGAGGCGCAAGGCGATACGGCGCCTTAGCGATAGGCGCAGCTCCTGGAACCAACTCAATACCGAACTTTACTTGCCTCTCCGGAGGCACACCCGGCAAGTCCTCTGGAATCACATCCGGAAACTCACGCACTATCGGAACCTCATCAACTGACTTCGGTCTCTCAATATCAGCCCTCGCATCCATCACATATGCCACAAAACCCCTACAGCCCTGTTGTAGACTCTGTCTCGCTCTGCCGGCCAAACAAAATGTTGACCCCGTACGTGTACCCTCACCGTACACCGTAAGAACTCCCCCACTAGGGTCTCGAATCGTCACCAATTGACGCTCGCAGTCTATCATAGCTCCATATCGGCTCAACCAATCCATACCTACTATAACACACACATCCCCCATCGCAATCGGGACCAGATCTATTGGGAACTCCACACCGAAGATCTCAAGGACACATCCTCGAATCACATCTGAAGCATACACAGCTCACTCATCAGCTATGGAAACTCGCAGAGGCCGATCCAATGCCTCTCGATGGGTGCTAATATGCTGACTAAATGCTATGGAAACAAACGACCGACTCGCACCTGAGTCAAATAACACCAATGCAGGCACAAAATTCACAAGAAAAGTACCTACGCATATGATCATATAAGCATAAAATATTAACTCAAAAAAAAGATGAAAAGAAAACACATACCAGCCACAACATCGGGCATCGCGCGGACCTCCTCCGCAGTCATCTGGAATGCTCTCCCACGAGCCCTCGGGGCCTCAGCCTTCACCGGCCGAACCTCGGTAACCCTAGCAGCAGGCCCAGATCCCTGCGTTGATCCCTGAAGAAGCTGCGGGCACTCAGCCTTCCGATGGCCGGTCTGGTTGCAATGAAAGCAAACCGAGAATCCCTTGGGGCATTCCCTCACGATATGCCCCTCCTTCCCACACTTGTAACATACCCCAGCTCTGCATGACCCCTCATGGCTCTTACCGCACTTCCCACAAGTGCGGCCCTTCGTGCCCCCAAATCTCGAATCAGCGGATCTAGCCCGCTTGGCTGTCGGCTGAGACTGGGCCAGCCGCCGATCCATCCTCTGAGACTCGGCCTCCTCCCTGGCCTGAGTCTCCAGCTCGATCTCCCTCTTCCGACCATTTGCTTGGAGCTCAGCAAATGTCCGGTAAGTCGAGTTCGCCACGAACTCCCGAATATCTCTCCACAGAACACCCAGATAACGGCTCATACAAGCCTGCTCAGTCGACACCTGCTCAGGGCAAAACATCGCCCTCTCATGGAACTTCCTGGTGATGACTGTCACCGAATCAGTATCCTACTTGAGGGTCAAGAACTCCTGGCTCAACCGTTCCCTCTCTACCGGGGGAACATACTCCTCTCGGAACATAGCGGTGAACCTCTCCCAGGTCACCTCAAAAATCTCAGCCAAAGTAAAGTTTGTCGTCATGAACTTCCACCAATCCTTCGCTCCTAGGCGGAGCTGGTTCAAGGCGAACCGAACCCTCAAGTGCTCTGGACAAGAGCACGTATAGAAACATCCCTCGATGTCAGAGATCCACCTCATAGCGGCAATCGGGTCTTGCGTCTCGTCGAACTCTGGTGGCTTCGTGTTGCTGAACTCTTGGAACAACAACGAGTCACCTCCCTGAGTTCTGGCAGCAGCGACAGCAGCAGTAGCTGCAGCTGCAGCAGCCTCAGTCAACGCTTCGTACCGCTCATCAAAAGTCTCGATCAATGTGGTCTTGATGTCCCCAAACATCTCAGGAATCTCAGCTCGGATGGCAGCAGCCACCTCCTCATGAATCATCTGACGGATCTCCTCATCGCTGACACCACTGGTCCCAGGTGTGTGTCGAGTCCCAACCATGATGACTCTGAAATACAACAAAAATTATCAGAGATCGATCGAACATGCTCATACTCGATGACGCAACCCTACTTGTCCTCCGTCGTCTAAAAGATTCTTACTTGAAATGACCACTGATCCGGTGTCTTCAGTAGTACGGGCCCAATACTACTGACCACACCGCACCAGCATTCACTTCAAGTCCTCCTCCTTGGATCTTGGATTACAAGTACTCTATTCTCATGAGCTCCTAACTGCTATCACTCACCCTCAAAGCATCTTAGTAGCAGAAAACTCCTAGGCTAAGGCATCACAAATCAGGCCACTCTAGTCCTAATATGTATACTTAGCCTACTCTAGCATGCATAATATAACATATCTCGTAACACATAAAGTAAGGGTACTTTTGGGGAATTCGTCGTTCGGGCGCTGGCTGATCGTACACACGGCTCTGCTCTGTTTGTCTCAAAACTCTGTTACTCTTTTCAAAAATTTTACTTTATTATAAAAATTCTCCTCAATTCCTCAGTTTGAGTTCAGATACGCCCGAAGATGCATCTGAATCCCTCAAACCAAGGCTCTGATACCAACTTGTAACAACGTAAATTTTTCAAAACAATTTTTTCATTTTCAAAACATTAATTTATTCACAAAATAAGATCACCCATATTGTATCAAATGTATTTATCACAAAAACATCTCCCCAGAATCCAAAACATAAACTTCTCAAGTGTGTACGGATCATGTCGGCGCCTTCCCGCGCTCATCACTGGTACCTGAAACACATCACACAACAACTGTAATCATAAATGCTTAGTGAGTTCCCCAAAATACCGCATACAAAACATACGCCACTCAAGGCTATAATACGACCCTCCAGTCGATGTGTCTCAGCAGGACCCTCCAGTCCCGTAGCACGTTGGACCCTCTGGTCCGGTCATAGCTCATTGGGCCCTCCAGCCCGGTCTGTATCGTTGGACCCTTCGGTCCGGTCTATAACAACATACAACATACACATAACACATAACACATAATCTCATACATAACACATAAGACCCTCTGGTTTACACAATATACCACTCTAGGTAAGTATAGTGAGAAGACTCACCTCGATGTCTCGATAATATCTGACTCGGAATAAATGTGATCTAGCCTCCGCCTAATCACACAAAGTAATACACTCATAAATACAACTGTACCCAACCCTAAAAGTCAACAAGGTCAACGGTTAACTTTGATCGGACTCAGCGAGTGCACTAGGGCGACTCGGCGAGTCTACTAGTGTCCACTAACTCTCTTGGATCCTCTCTTGACACGCCGAGTACCTCCCTGACTCGACGAGTTCCACCTGGCATGAATCGCAGGACCACCATGACTCAACTCGCCGAGTCTCAAGAACAACTCGGCGAGTTCGTGCTTGAACTCAGTCCCCCCTGACTCACCCTGACTCACTGAGTCGTTCCCTCAACTCGACAAGTCCACTCACTGAGTGATTACGGGTAAACTTCATACTACTCGCCGAGTCTGTTCTTCAGACACGGCGAGTTCATGTCATGCATAAACTCAAAACCACTTCTGAGATCAGATCTGTTCCATACAATCATAGATCTGGCCTCCCCAAGCATGATAATCACGTAAAGTCCAAACCTTGATGCTCAAACAACAACTATTTGCTCTTATATGATGTTCTAGCCCCATATTTCATAACCCATGGTCAAAAATCCCATGAATCCTCATAAAGCTTGAGGAATAAAGCTTCTCTGGACCTCTATGGATCCCATTCCAAGCCTCATCACAAATAGGGACGAAATGGACATCAAATCTAACCAACAAAGGGATCAAGAAACCCTAAACCCCCATGTTCATCATAACAACAGAAAGGGAGCCAAAATATTACCTCCAAAGTGATGCTCTGAGCTCTAAATTCGAAGAATGTCCACCTTCCTTTCTTCCTCATAGCTAGAACATCCTTTGCCTTGCCAAACAATGCCTCAAAGGTTAACAATGGCCTCCTCTCTCTCCCAAAACGCTCAAGATCTCTTTAAGGTTTCTCTCTGGGGTTGGTGGCCGCAAATGACGGCCATAAGCCCCTTTAAATAGGTCTCAAACCCTGGAAATTAGGGTTTCATTAAACAGCATGGACTCGCCGAGTCCAGATGCGAACCCGCGTGCAAAACCGCGATCCTACTCGGTGAGTTTAGACTCCAACTCGTCGAGTCTCCTCACAAAACTCAAAAATAAAAGGATAAAAATAATACCTGGGAATCCGGATGTTACAGATGCTCCATGGAGGCTCCATGGTGTTTATAGAACCCAAGGGTCATGGAAATGAAAAGTCATGACAATTAGATATTACATGGTGTAACCCTAATTGTAACACACTATATAAGCTTCATGTTATTCACCAAAATCGGCCACTAAGTAATACAAGTGACGGCTAGCCGATTTCTAAGTGTTCTTCATTTCTCTCTAAGTTATTCCAAGTGCATTTGGTGTTGTGTGAGAAATTTGAGGCATCACACTTGAGGTGCTAGACTCACAAGGTTTTCAAGGAATCCAATCTACTACAAGGTATGTTTTATTGCTTACTTTTAGCTTTAAAAGTTCCCCATGTATGCTAGATAGGATATAAACTTTGGAAAAACAAATTTTGCATGTATCATAGATAAAACGTAGATCCAAGGTTTCTAGGGTTGCATGTACACCATAGGAACGTTGGAATGCTCAAAACCCTTGAGTGGTATCAGAGCCTAGGCTTATTTGTTTGATACTTGATGCAAAATTGTGAAAAAAAACTCGGTTTTTCTGCACTCTGTAGCATGAACTCGCCGAGTCCATGGGGGGACTCGACGAGTCCATGAGTAAACTTATCCTGCTCGTCGAGTAGGTTCTTGCACTTGATGAGTAGGACCCACAGAATGCAGTTTTTCGAGTTTTGCTGCTGGAAATGGACTAGAAACATTACCATAAACTGTTTTGGTGCTATAAAACTTGTTTTAGATGGTGTAGTGGTTATGTTAATCGATTTTCAATAGCTATTATCAAAATTTCATGTTCTATAGGGTTAATTTTATAATTCTTGAAATTGTTGATATGCATGTTCATGAACTTATGAGTTTAGAAGATCATAGGAATTAATTGAAACTTACTTGTTAGTTTAATTCTTGATCATTATGTTTTAATGGAATCCATAATTTGTCCTCAAGTTATGGATTACCAAAAGTCACTCTTTTAAAGTCGATTATTAAACACATAGGTTACATACAATGAAAAGTTACTCATTTTATTAACCCATTAACTCATAAGTTATGAAAGATGAAAAGGTTTGAATGTTACAAAACTTGACCTCAAGTTTTGGAACATTTAAGTAGTGGTACGAAGATACATGTTTTCACCAGGCTCCTAAGTCCGACCTATTCAGCTTCTTTGTATCACAAGTAGTGGTACGGAGATACATGAATTTTGATCTTTGGATCTCATGAGCGATTCAAGTAGATATACTCCATTAGTTTAATAAGATATTGTAAGGCTTATTAAGACTAGTTTATGCTTATGTTTTTTATAAGTTGTGACATCCCATGTTTTTTTATGAAAACCGTTTCATCGGAAAAGTTTTGGTTTAAAAAAAAATTGGAACAAATTCCACAATAAAAGAATAATTTGAATTAAATAAGCATCAAGAAAAAGTTTTAATTGGCCGTGAATTTGTAATTTCGAGGACATCTAGATTTAAACTTAAAATGCTAAGCGATGATCATGAGATGCGTGTCTATTTTATTTAAGGTTGTATAACTGAATTGACACAAGCACTAGCTTACTTTAGGATAGAATGCCTAATTTGATGTAATGTACTACATGATTTATATTATAGCATGCCTTAGGTTACCTACCTAAATTGCTATTACTTGAGTAGATCTAAGGTCTATTGCCGAACTTGATTTGGAAAATTTATGTGTTCAGGATTCTAAACATAAAATTAGTGTATCGGAAGTGGCATATAACTTTTAGGGTGATAAGGAGGATTATGCGTCTAAACATAACTAAAACCTTATTTATCATTATATACCCACGATTCTAGGAACGTACACGACTATGTGGTATACAAAATATCATGATGAAAACTCATAGCAGATTGGGAAATGGCAACAAGAATCAGCAGCCTGAACCCCGATATGCAATCGAGCATGCACCATAAGTAGTGCCAACAGTTGAACCAATCATGATGGAAGGAGCTCAAGCCTTAATGTAGGTAACGCTAGTTGAGAAAATGGAGCAGACCAGCCAACTGCTATAAGGGAATAGAAGATAAGTCACTACACCGATTGAGCAACCTGAACTGAATGAGGAATGGTCCAAGAAGGAAAATATAGTAGGATTGTTGGCCAAGCTAAATATAGGAGGTTAAGGGTGACGGAGCCTATTACTTTATGGACCGAATCTTGACTCCACGCCATGGAGGTTTTAGGGATTTGGTTATTAGAGAAGCACACAACGCTCGTTACTCCGTCCACCCGGGTTCAGATAAGATGTATCTGGATCTCAAAAAGCTATACTGGTGGCCAAACATGCAAGCGGAGATCGCTACCTTTGTAGGTAAGTGCCTTACTTGCGCGAAGGTCAAAGTAGAATGTCAAAAGCCATCAGGACTCCTCCAAAAACCGGAAATACCAGAATGGAAGTGGGAGCGAATCACAATGGACTTCATCACCAAGCTGCCCAAGTCAGCAGGTGGATTAGATACCATTTGGGTCATCGTTGACAGGTTGACCAAGTCCGCCCACTTCCTACCCATCAAAGAGACGGATAAGATGGAAAAGCTCACTAGAACTTATATAAAAGAAATAGTGCGATTGCATGGCGTCCCTATATCTATTATATCAGACAGAGATAGTAGATTCACCTCTAGATTTTGGCAATCATTACAAAAGGCACTAGGGACGAGGCTGGATATGAGTACAGCCTACCATCCGCAGACTGACGGACAAAGTGAGAGGACGATCCAAACATTAGAAGACATGCTGCGAGCTTGTGTGATCGACTTCGGGAAATCGTGGGATACACACTTACCTCTTGTGGAGTTTTCCTACAACAATAGTTATCACACGAGCATCAAGGCAGCTCCATTCGAAGCTCTCTACGGCCGAAAGTGCAGATCCCCTTTGTGCTGGGCCGAGGTGGGAGACACTCAGTTAGCTAAAGGACGAGTTCCTGACAGCACCCTCACTGGTCCAGAGATCATTCGAGAGACGACCGAGAAAATTGTACAGATACGTGAACGACTAAAAGCCGCTAGGGATCGACAGAAAAGCTACGCCGACAAACGAAGAAAACCCTTGGAATTCCAACTCGGAGACCGAGTTCTTCTAAAGGTCTCGCCCTGGAAAGGCACGATACGCTTCGGGAAGCGTGGAAAGTTAAACCCAAGGTACATAGGGCCTTTTGAGATTATTGCTAGAATCGGCCCCGTAGCTTACAAACTAAACTTACCCCGCGAGCTAAGTAACATTCATCCTACCTTCCACGTCTCAAACTTGAAGAAATGTCTGTCGGACGAGACTCTCGTGATCCCCCTCGACGAGATCGAGATCAATGAGAGCCTCAACTTCGTGGAAGAACCTGCTGAGGTTTTGGATCGTGAAGTAAAACGGACGAAACAAAGCCGCATCCCAATTGTGAAGGTTCAGTGGAACGCCAAGCGAGGGCCGGAATTCACTTGGGAGCGCGAGGATCAAATGAAACTCAAATACCCTCACCTCTTTGCTTAGTAATATTGTAATATCGTATCTGCTGTATTCTAAATTTCGGGACGAAATTCCCCTAACGGGGAGATGATGTGATAACCCCAAATTTAACTCTGTTACAAACCCCGTTTTCACTAACGGAACGTGTCACTATACGTTATTTTATGTAATATTTGAAATCGTCAATATCCGAATGTCTAAATTTAAACATGGCTTGATATTATTATAAGAAATATACCTCGTATGTGTTAACCCCGTTTAACCTAATAGAGTTGTATTACCTTTTCAACCACTTCACCCGGGTAAAAAGTTTTAACCCAGTTAACTTTAAACATCGGGTAGCCGTGTATCGGGTGCGATTCCCGAGACATATGCAATGGGTGTGCACAACATTTGAACACTCATTTACTACACACCCACTCTCTCTCACTACCTTCTCTCTCTAGACTCGAAAACGACCCCGATTCCGCTAATTTCCGACTTCCAAACGTAAGTACTCATCCTCTATCTTATTCTAGACATGCTTCATTGAATTTGAGGGCCAAAAATCATAGGAATCAAGGTCCAAAGAGGAGTTTACGGCCTAAGAAGCTCCTTAGGCCGTAAACCCCCAAAACCAAGCCAAAGACCAAGTTTTTCCTTCTTGTGAGTTAGTATACTAATTAAGGCTTATAACTAGAAGAGTTTGGACATTAAAACACTAGAAATTGATGCTTAAAAAGGAGTTTACGGCCCAAGCATGTGCTTAGGCTATAAACACCTCAAACACCCCATAAATCTATGTTTTAAGCCCCAAAAGCACTTCTAGGATGTTTGGTAAGTTAGACTTGACTCCAAGGAACACTTAAATGCATCAAACAACTCCATTTGAGGCCAAAAAGAGGAGTTTACGGCCTAGCTTAAGCTTGGGCCGTAAACACCCAAATTTTTGTGTCAAACAAGTCCCTAAACTACCCTAGTGCATGAAAGGAATTTATCTAAGGCCTATGGAAGTGTGTTGTACAATTAAACTTCACATTTGGGAACAAAATGAAGAGTTTACGGCCAAGGATGTTCTTGGGCCGTAAACTCCCCAAAAATGTATGCCAAATTGTTCCAAACTCACTATAGGGCCTTCTAGGATTTTTCTAAGCCATTTGGGACCATGTTGTACAAGTAAAACCTACATCTTGAAGGGTCTATAGGAGTTTACGGCCCAAGAACAAGTCTTGGCCGTAAACTCCCTAAAAATGACACAAATTATGATGTTTAATCCTTCCCTCTTGGTCCAAAACACACACCACTAAATTAAGGAAGTGAGATAAGGCCGTAAACACACATTTTGGAGTGTCACAAGAGTTTACGGCCAAGCCTAGGGGGCTTACGGCCGTAAACTCCCAAAGAATGGCTTTTAGGCCATAAACTCTAAGAGAGTGAACTCAAGGACCCTCCCGTAAATCATCCATGGCCTCGTACCACTCCCGGGAACCCTATCTAGGCCTTAAAACCCCGAAAACGACACTAGAATGTCCAAATACTATAATGAAAAGCACAAGATGATTAACTTCTTGTAAAATACATATTTCATATGACATTAGGGTCCTAAAAGGTGCTCAAGTGGTTATTTGGTACCAAACGCTCAATCGACACTATTACCCGATTTACCCGATTCACCCGATTTCTGCGATTTCAGGTGAGTTCATACCCCTTTAATGAACCTTTCAGATGTTTTAAATTTTTTAGGGGGGAGATACAAGTTGCTTATGAATGTTTATGTAAAGTTTTACAGAACGATTTCAGTGTTACAAGGATTAATCACATGTGATTCATTACCTTTAGTTCAAATCACATGTGATTTGTCCTTATGCCTTAAAAACGGGTTTCGCCTTTTTCAAACTATTTTTAAACAGTGAATCAGAATTTAAATGTTCTTTTGGAAAAAAAAAATACTTTTATTTAATCAATTTGCTTATAAAATGTAACCATTCTGATACATTTATATAAATAAGACTTGGAGGACTTAGGACCGATATCTCGCCTTATTTCCTGTTCTTGTTTGATTGTGGGCTTAGGGTAGTAGTTATCCGTCCGACTGTCGTTGATTTCTTACTTATATAAAATATGTATATCAGTATGGGATACGAATATTAATGCTTTCACTTAATGCTAAAGTTACTAACGTGCTAAGAAACATCCCCACTAAGATAACCATAATAGGTATGGTTAGGGTCGCTACCGCTACTACTCGCTAAAGTTATTACTATCTACACTATAATACTCACTATTAGTAGACGATACACTAGTAAGAGAATACATGATCAATACTAAAAGATTACTACACTATAACCATAGAGAAAACACTAAACAAACAATAATACACTAACCTGCTATGAGATACTCTATTCGCTATTCACTACGCCCGGAGTGTTCCAGCAGGAGACGACTCTACATGTATAGATCTATACGGGGCAGACGCTATTACATCCCGACTGTTAATCTCAGTCCGCGCCGTGCAGGCCCAGGGATGCCACTACTCACTATACTGTGCATGACCGGGGAGGTCATGGGATCCTCTATTATCTTCACTATTAGTAATATACAAGGAATACGCTACAACTACTCTAAAATACCACACTAAATGCTAAACTGCATCCCGAAGTAAGTAAGTATCTATCACTAAAGGAAGCTTGCACCTCTATCACTGATTACAGGCTCAACCTATTCCATCACACTTGTTATTTGGAGATTCGCCAATATGTTTTTACAATAATCTGTTTCAAAGAAATGAAGAATGTATATTTTTCACCGATTGTCACTTACAATGTATTTCTGGAAAATATGGGATTTTCTAAAGTTTCTACTACTTATGAACATAAATGATACATTTTTAGCACTAATGCTTTGTATACAAAACTCACACTAAACTCTTATGAACTCACCAGCTTTATGCTGATAATTGTTTTCAAAATAACTTGTATCTTCAGGTCAAAGATAGACAGGTACAGCCGCGGCATTTTTGGAGAAGGTGGAGCACACAAGACCCATCTCTTATTTTTGAATTGCTTTTGGGTGATTGTTAAACATTACAAAACACGCATGTAATTAAATTCACTATGTAATACTATGGTTGTATGTTTCTTGTTTCTACTATTATGCAATTGTGATGATACTGTTCACTACGTCATCCACCCCGAAACGTATTCCGCCGTTATCGGTTTTGGGGTGTGACAGATTGGTATCATAGCATTGTTTATAGTGAATCAAGTATATCAACCTATAAAAGATATACGAACTATAAACACTTCGGGACTAAAACACTCTGAGCAAGAATATATACTGTTAAGTATCTAAAAGATCTAACTAAGTATATATACACTCACATCACTACAAAACACAGGAATCCGTATTATTCTAGAACAAAACAAAAGTATTAAGATTGTTGGGCAGCG
The DNA here is from genome assembly GCF_051521515.1 of Lactuca serriola. Classification (NCBI taxonomy): domain Eukaryota; kingdom Viridiplantae; phylum Streptophyta; class Magnoliopsida; order Asterales; family Asteraceae; genus Lactuca; species Lactuca serriola. Next base: position 128,927,992 of record NC_136416.1, on the reverse strand, counting down.
CAATTGGGTTTAGAGACATATAGTCACATTCAAGACGATGTAGCCTGATCAACTACGTTTTCCTAATAGTGACTAGCATGTGCCTAAGTTTGGTTGCGATGTTTCAACAAGTCTAAAACTTACCAACAATACCACAATAACGCTACCATAAGAATACTATAGGAGTATTCTGTATCTCTAGATTATACGTAAGTGTTAACAAAAAGGGTCGTTATTGGTAGGACAATAGTTGCTAAGTGGATACACCACGATAACATGTGATTAGGGCGCTATAGACTCAGAATCTGCAGCCTTTACTTCATTCCCTGTTCTTGTTTGATTGGGGGTCTGAAGTTAGGGTGGTTTATTCGAAGGACTATCTTGCTTCGATTACATGTAATCGGTATGCACTATGCAAGTATTGGGTCAACTAGTAATGATTCTCCCTATAAGTATCTTAGAATAGTACATCTATTAATCTTCTTTTCCCCCTTTCTCGCGTAGATAGCATGGCTGGCTTCCACCTACCCGGCGATCCGTACTTTCCGAACCAGGGCAATGGAGGATGGCTCGAAGAAGAGTCTGACGACGATCACCCTATTCCTTTGGATGATCATCATGCCGAAGGCTTCTCGGATAGCTCGAGCTCCGAGCCAGAAGTCAACAACCAACCTCCTAAAGCCCCAAACCCTAACCCCCGACCCGCATTTCAGGGCCCCACTCCTATGTGGGCAATGTCCTTGCATCGATGGAGCGAGGAGCAGGGTCAGCCCTTGCCTTACAATGGAGACCGAAGCTTCTACAACATAAGCGAAGGAGGATCAGCAGATCGGGTTCTGCCCATCATGATCCGAAGAATTGCCAGGAATGTTGAGCAAAGTCAAGCTGCCATTGGTCGAGTGGTAGAAGTGGATGGCAACTCAAACCTCAACACTGTTCGCATCCGCCAACTCGAAGAAGCCATGGACAGGACAAGGAGGACCAACGAGGCTCTGCAGCATCAACTGGCAGCATCCCGAGCTGAAGTTAGGGAACTCCGAGCACGCCAAAGGACTCAGGATCGACACCTTCAAGAAGTTACGCGTCAACTGGAGGATCTGAGGATTCGCCCGACAAGCAGCCGTCGCCAGTAGAATACATCTAGTTACCTCACTCTTTTGTTTAAAGGACTAGCCTTTTATCTCTATGTTCCGTAGGTCCCTTGTCTGTAAACATTCCTAGTTTAAAAGTACTCTAGCTGAACCTCTAAACTGCCAACATTTTCTCTATGGTGTGATGTAAGACCTACTGCTAGGTCAATTTTCATGAACTTGTGTTGCATCATTAATACCAGTATATTGGCAGTTGATCTCTCTATTGCTATAACTCTTACCCTGATCTTGGGTTATGTTGATTTAATCCATGAGACACTCTATTCATATTCGCAATAGTCTCTTACTATTGCTATCATTTCTATGATCTTCCAGTGAAGGATGCCTCCACGAAAGCGTCCCAGCAGAGGAAGACCTGAAACTCAAACCCCTCCTCCACCACCTCCTCCTCCATAGTTCGATCCGGTGTTGTTCCAAGCGGCTGTGACTGCGGCTGTAACAGCAGCCATGGCCCAAATGAACTCGGGTGATGCGAGCAGTGGAAATTCTAGATTTGGTGAAGTCCACCAACGAGTGCAGGGATGCACTTATAAAGACTTCATGAATTGTAAACCTGCTTTCTTTGATGGGACCGGAGGAATTCTGGCATTGTCCCAATGGTTCGAAAGAACCGAAGCTGTATTCGAGATGTGCTCTTGTCCCGAGGAGAGCAAAATCAAGTTCGCTGCTGCTACCCTCACTAACAGGGCTTTGTCATGGTGGAATGGCCATGTCAACGCACTCTCGTTGGTCACAGCCAATGCCATGGGCTGGGACACTCTAAAAGATCTTATGAGAGGAGAGTACTGCCCTAGGGGCGAAGTTCAGAAGCTTGAGGAAGAACTCTGGAACCTCAAGATGAAGGGGACCGACATAACGGCTTATACGGCCAGGTTTTGCGACTTGGCGGCTATGTGTCCCAACATGATCCCCTCTGAAAGCAAGAAGATTGAACGTTACATCTAGGGTTTAGTGCCCCCGTATCGAGGAAATGTTCTGGCTTCACGCCCTACCACTTTCGACAGCGCCAAGGAATTGGCCCAGAGTCTGATCAATCACGAAATCTCCTCCACTCCAGCAACAACAACCACAACAACCACTGCACTATCCGGATCATCCGACAGAAAGAGGAAACGATGGGATAAGAAGAAAGGCAAGAAAACTCAAACCGCCTCCAGGGATCAGCAAATTGTGGCGGTTCATGCTGCCACCACCCCGGCCGCACCAGCTGCTCCAGCCCCACCGAAAGCTTATAGTGGGAATTTGCCTAAGTGTCCCAAGTTTCCTTTTCACCACAACGGTCCATGCCGTGAATTGCAGTGTTCCAACTGCGGACGGAAGGGCCATACTGTCCGATTTTGCAAGGCCCCTCCCAAACCTATTACACAGGTTCCTGGTACGGGAGTGACCCCGACGTGTTATGGCTGCGGCGAAGCGGGCCATTTTAAGAAGAACTGTCCGAAGACTGCAATTGCTGGGGGAACTGGAAGGTTACTTGCGATCGGTCACAATGAAGCGGTAGCCGATCCCACAGTGGTCACGGGTACGTTTCTTCTCAACAACTCTTATGCCTGTGTCTTATTCGATAGTGGTGCAGAAAGAAGCTTCATAAATCAAAACTTTAAACACCTACTCAAACAAACCCCTCAACCACTAAAAGAAACATTCGTTGTAGAAATGGCTAATGGGAAGACATAAAGCTCTAATGAAATCTATATAGGTTGTACTCTCACGTTAGATGATCACCCCTTTTAATCGATCTTATACCAGTCTCAATCAAAAATTCCGATGTCATTGTTGGTATGGATTGGCTGAGCCTTCACTACGCCAACATCCTGTGTTCCGAGAAAGCCATTCGCCTGAACTTTCCGAATCGAGAGACCCTAGTGATATACGGAGATAAGCCAAGTACAAACCTTCGTATCATCTCTAGTATTCAGGCTCAGAAATACTTGCGCAAGGAATATCGCGCCTTTCTTGCTCATGTCGTCGACACTAACCAGAAATCGAAAGATCCAAAAGACATTCCAGTAGTATGCGATTTTCCTGATGTCTTTCCGAAGGATCTCCCAGGCCTACCTCCTAAACGACAGGTTGAATTCAGAATCGACCTAATCCCAGGAGCTACCCCCGTAGCTAAGTCGCCCTACCGCCTAACGCCCGCCGAAATGCAAGAACTATCCGGTCAACTCAACGAACTGCTTAGCAAGGGTTTTATAAGACCGAGCTTCTCACCTTGGGGAGCTCCGGTCTTGTTCGTGAAGAAAAAGGATGGGTCGTTTCGGATGTGCATCGATTATAGGGAACTCAATAAACTCACGATCAAAAATCGCTATCCTCTCCCTCGTATCGACGACCTATTCGACCAACTCCAAGGAGCCAGTTACTTCTCCAAGATTGATCTTAGATCGGGGTACCATCAGTTGCGGGTGCTCGAGGAAGATGTTCCAAAGACAGCTTTCCGAACCCGATACGGGCATTTCGAGTTCGTAGTGATGCCCTTTGGACTGACTAACGCCCCCGCAGTATTCATGGACTTGATGAATAGGGTGTGTCGTCCATATCTAGATCAGTTCGTCATCGTCTTTATTGACGACATACTTGTCTACTCTCGGAGCGAGGAAGAGCACAGAAGCCATTTACGATTAGTCCTGGAAACCCTGCGATCCGAGAAGTTGTATGCGAAGTTCTCTAAGTGCGAGTTTTGGATCCGGAGAGTAGAATTCTTAGGGCACGTGGTCAGTGAAGACGGAATCCACGTGGACCCCTCCAAAATCAAAGCTATTGAGAACTGGTCAGCACCAAAGACGCCTACGGAAATTCGTCAATTTCTAGGCCTCGCTGGCTACTACCGTCGGTTCATCCAAAATTTCTCTCGGATTGCGAAACCTCTCACCATGCTAACACAGAAGGGTGTATCATTCGACTGGGAAGAGAAACAGGAGAAGGCATTTCAGACCCTGAAGCGAGCCCTATGCACCACACCAATATTATCCCTTCCCGAGGGGACAGAGGATTTCGTCGTATACTGTGATGCATCCAATCAGGGACTCGGTTGTGTCTTGATGCAATGAGGCAAGGTTATCGCCTATGCCTCGAGACAGCTAAAGAACCATGAAGTGAACTACACCACTCACGACCTCGAGTTAGGAGCGGTCGTCTTTGCATTAAAAATCTGGAGACACTACTTGTATGGGACGAAGAGCGTGGTGTATACTGATCATAAAAGCCTCCAACACATACTAAACCAAAAAGAACTCAACATGAGACAGCGCCGATGGGTCGAGTTACTTAACGATTACGACTGTGAAATAAGATATCATCCGGGGAAAGCCAACGTAGTAGCGGACGCCCTGAGCAGAAAAGAATATTCCGGACGAAGGACCAAGTCGCTAACCATGACCATACACTCACATCTATCTACGCAGATCAAAGAGGCTCAGCTGGAAGCTCTAAAGCCTGGAAACGTGACGGGAGAATTCCTGCGTGGAATGGATAAAAATCTGGAGGTTAAGGGTGACGGAGCCTATTACTTTATGGACCGAATCTGGACTCCACGCCATGGAGGTTTTAGGGATTTGGTTATGAGAGAAGCACACAACACTCGTTACTCCGTCCACCCGGGTTCAGATAAGATGTATCTGGATCTCAAAAAGCTATACTGGTGGCCAAACATGAAAGCGGAGATCGCTACCTTTGTAGGTAAGTGCCTTACTTGCGCGAAGGTCAAAGTAGAATGTCAAAAGCCATCAGGACTCCTCCAACAACCGGAAATACCAGAATGGAAGTGGGAGCGAATCACAATGGACTTCATCACCAAGCTGCCCAAGACAGCAGGTGGATTAGATACCATTTGGGTCATCGTTGACAGGTTGACCAAGTCCGCCCACTTCCTACCCATCAAAGAGACGGATAAGATGGAAAAGCTCACTAGAACTTATATAAAAGAAATAGTGCGATTGCATGGCGTCCCTACATCTATTATATCAGACAGAGATAGTAGATTCACCTCTAGATTTTGGCAATCATTACAAAAGGCACTAGGGACGAGGCTGGATATGAGTACAGCCTACCATCCGTAGACTGACGGACAAAGTGAGAGGACGATCCAAACATTAGAAGACATGCTGCGAGCTTGTGTGATCGACTTCGGGAAATCGTGGGATACACACTTACCTCTTGTGGAGTTTTCCTACAACAATAGTTATCACACGAGCATCAAGGCAGCTCCATTCGAAGCTCTCTACGGCCGAAAGTGCAGATCCCCTTTGTGCTGGGCCGAGGTGGGAGACACTCAGTTAGCTAAAGGACGAGTTCCTGACAGCACCCTCACTGGTCCAGAGATCATTCGAGAGACGACCGAGAAAATTGTACAGATACGTGAACGACTAAAAGCCGCTAGGGATCGACAGAAAAGCTACGCCGACAAACGAAGAAAACCCTTGGAATTCCAGGTCGGAGACCGAGTTCTTCTGAAGGTCTCGCCCTGGAAAGGCACGATACGCTTCGGGAAGCGTGGAAAGTTAAACCCAAGGTACATAGGGCCTTTTGAGATTATTGCTAGAATCGGCCCCGTAGCTTACAAACTAAACTTACCCCGCGAGCTAAGTAACATTCATCCTACCTTCCACGTCTCAAACTTGAAGAAATGTCTGTCGGACGAGACTCTCGTGATCCCCCTCGACGAGATCGAGATCAATGAGAGCCTCAACTTCGTGGAAGAACCTGCTGAGGTTTTGGATCGTGAAGTAAAACGGACGAAACAAAGCCGCATCCCAATTGTGAAGGTTCGGTGGAACGCCAAGCGAGGGCCGGAATTCACTTGGGAGCGCGAGGATCAAATGAAACTCAAATACCCTCACCTCTTTGCTTAGTAATATTGTAATATCGTATCTGCTGTATTCTAAATTTCGGGACGAAATTCCCCTAACGGGGGGATGATGTGACAACCCCAAATTTAACTCCGTTACAAACCCCGTTTTCACTAACGGAACGTGTCACTATACGTTATTTTATGTAATATTTGAAATCGTCAATATCCGAATGTCTAAATTTAAACATGGCTTGATATTATTATAAGAAATATACCTCGTATGTGTTAACCCCGTTTAACCTAATAGAGTTGTATTACCTTTTCAACCACTTCACCCGGGTAAAAAGTTTTAACCCAGTTAACTTTAAACATCGGGTAGTCGTGTATCGGGTGCGATTCCCGAGACATATGCAATGGGTGTGCACAACATTTGAACACTCATTTACTACACACCCACTCTCTCTCACTACCTTCTCTCTCTAGACTCGAAAACGACCCCGATTCCGCTAATTTCCGACTTCCAAACGTAAGTACTCATCCTCTATCTTATTCTAGACATGTTTCATTGAATTTGAGGGCCAAAAATCATAGGAATCAAGGTCCAAAGAGGAGTTTACGGCCTAAGAAGCTCCTTAGGCCGTAAACCCCCAAAACCAAGCCAAAGACCAAGTTTTTCCTTCTTGTGAGTTAGTATACTAATTAAGGCTTATAACTAGAAGAGTTTGGACATTAAAACACTAGAAATTGATGCTTAAAAAGGAGTTTACGGCCCAAGCATGTGCTTAGGCTGTAAACACCTCAAACACCCCATAAATCTATGTTTTAAGCCCCAAAAACACTTCTAGGATGTTTGGTAAGTTAGACTTGACTCCAAGGAACACTTAAATGCATCAAACAACTCCATTTGAGGCCAAAAAGAGGAGTTTACGGCCTAGCTTAAGCTTGGGCCGTAAACACCCAAATTTTTGTGTCAAACAAGTCCCTAAACTACCTTAGTGCATGAAAGGAATTTATCTAAGGCCTATGGAAGTGTGTTGTACAATTAAACTTCACATTTGGGAACAAAATGAAGAGTTTACGGCCAAGGATGTTCTTGGGCCGTAAACTCCCCAAAAATGTATGCCAAATTGTTCCAAACTCACTATAGGGCCTTCTAGGATTTTTCTAAGCCATTTGGGACCATGTTGTACAAGTAAAACCTACATCTTGAAGGGTCTATAGGAGTTTACGGCCCAAGAACAAGTCTTGGCCGTAAACTCCCTAAAAATGACACAAATTATGATGTTTAATCCTTCCCTCTTGGTCCAAAACACACACCACTAAATTAAGGAAGTGAGATAAGGCCGTAAACACACATTTTGGAGTGTCACAAGAGTTTACGGCCAAGCCTAGGGGGCTTACGGCCGTAAACTCCCAAAGAATGGCTTTTAGGCCATAAACTCTAAGAGAGTGAACTCAAGGACCCTCCCGTAAATCATCCATGGCCTCGTACCACTCCCGGGAACCCTTTCTAGGCCTTAAAACCCCGAAAACAACACTAGAATGTCCAAATACTATAATGAAAAGCACAAGATGATTAGCTTCTTGTAAAATACATATTTCATATGACATTAGGGTCCTAAAAGGTGCTCAAGTGGTTATTTGGTACCAAACGCTCAATCGACACTATTACCCGATTTACCCGATTCACCCGATTTCCGCGATTTCAGGTGAGTTCATACCCCTTTAATGAACCTTTTAGATGTTTTAAATGTTTTAGGGGGGAGATACAAGTTGCTTATGAATGTTTATGTAAAGTTTTACAGAACGATTTCAGAGTTACAAGGATTAATCACATGTGATTCATTACCTTTAGTTCAAATCACATGTGATTTGTCCTTATGCCTTAAAAACGGGTTTCGCCTTTTTCAAACTATTTTTAAACAGTGAATCAGAATTTAAATGTTCTTTTGGAAAAAAAAATACTTTTATTTAATCAATTTGCTTATAAAATGTAACCATTCTGATACATTTATATAAATAAGACTTGGAGGACTTAGGACCGATATCTCGCCTTATTTCCTGTTCTTGTTTGATTGTGGGCTTAGGGTAGTAGTTATCCGTCCGACTGTCGTTGATTTCTTACTTATATAAAATCTGTATATCAGTATGGGATACGAATATTACTGCTTTCACTTAATGCTAAAGTCACTAACGTGCTAAGAAACATCCCCACTAAGATAACCATAATAGGTATGGTTAGGGTCGATACCGCTACTACTCGCTAAAGTTATTACTATCTACACTATAATACTCACTATTACTAGACGATACACTAGTAACAGAATACACTATGATCAATACTAAAAGATTACTACACTATAACCATAGAGAAAACACTAAACAAACAATAATACACTAACCCGCTATGCGATACTCTATTCGCTATTCACTACGCCCGGAGTGTTCCAGCAGGAGACGACTCTACATGTATAGATCTATACGGGGCAGACGCTATTACATCCCGACTGTTAATCTCAGTCCGCGCCGTGCAGGCCCAGGGATGCCACTACTCACTATACTGTGCATGACCGGGGAGGTCATGGGATCCTCTATTATCTTCACTATTAGTAATATACAAGGAATACGCTACAACTACTCTAAAATACCACACTAAATGCTAAACGGCATCCCGAAGTAAGTATGTATCTATCACTAAAGGAAGCTTGCACCTCTATCACTGATTACAGGCTCAACCTATTCCATCACACATGTTATTTGGAGATTCACCAATATGTTTTTACAATAATCTGTTTCAAAGAAATGAAGAATGTATATTTTTCACCGATTGTCACTTACAATGTTTTTCTGGAAAATATGGGATTTTCTAAAGTTTCTACTACTTATGAACATAAATGATACATTTTTAGCACTAATGCTTTGTATACAAAACTCACACTAAACTCTTATGAACTCACCAGCTTTATGTTGATAACTGTTTTCAAAATAACTTGTATCTTCAGGTCAAAGATAGACAGGTACAGCCGCGACATTTTTGGAGAAGGTGGAGCACACAAGACCCATCTCTTATTTTTGAATTGCTTTTGGGTGATTGTTAAACATTACAAAACACGCATGTAATTAAATTCACTATGTAATACTATGGTTGTATGTTTCTTGTTTCTACTATTATGCAATTGTGATGATACTGTTCACTACGTCATCCACCCCGAAACGTATTCCGCCGTTATCGGTTTTGGGGTGTGACAGAGTGAAAACCCTAATTGTCTTATGTGTCACTATGTAAGTAACATGATGGCCTCATTTCTAGCCACCATTTCTAGCCTCCAACTCCCCTCAAACCCTAAATCTCGTTTCCATAGCTTGTGTGAGCATTTGTAGCTTATTGAGTGTTCTTGTAGAGTTCTTTTGTGAAGAAGGAACCTTGAAGGAAGAAGAGTGGTGTCCAAGCTTTTGGATCTGAGTTTCTCTGTGGTTGGTGCATCATCTAGAGGTATCAAGCTCATAGCTTTCTCATTGTTTTGATTAGTTTTGGTCCTTTTTTACGGATTTATATCCCAAGCTTGAAAATTTATGAGTTTGATGAAGTCCAGAGCATAATACATGTGCTTTTAAATGTTTTTTGTCGTTTGGATTCATAAAAATGACATCTTGGTCATCAAGATCCCTCCATGCATGAGATATGTGGACCTTTGTAAGTAAATGATTATAGTTTATGAGTTTTGGACTTGCCCAGCCATGCTAAGGCTAAAAGTCACCAACCTTGTGAAGTAATAGGCACTAGTTAGCCAAGATCTGAGATTATAGCAATTGTCATAACGAATTCTGACGATGAGAGTAAGAAAAGTGAGTTTGGGACGTACATCGTACGTACCCTAGTTACGTGCAGCATACCGTTGAGTCCACCCTCATGCATGCATTACCAGTTTTACGCCCAACGGAGAGGGCTATACGCGCATCGTACGTGTTGGGTGTTGACATTCGTTGACTTTTAGGGTTTTTGTCATGTTGTGGACTTTGAAGGCCATGGAGGGGTAAAATGGTCTTTTACCCCTTTGAGGTTTAGTAGAGAAACCTAGCCAACATCTTTGAGGGGTGTTAATATCAATTCATAATTAGAGTTATATGTGACATATGTTAGGCGGAGTTTAGACTGATAGTTCGGGTTCGGGATTTACTTGCTTTACTTCGGGATGAGTCTTCTCACTATACTTACCTGAGTGGTAATTTACGTGTGATCGGAGGGTCTTGATCGTGTTACCGACCGGAGGGTCTTATTCGTGTTATTGACCGGAGGGTCTTATTTTCTTATACTAAGTTATGTGTTATTATGCTTCTTGTCATTGTGACTTATGATGTTATATTATTCTGTGTATATATTGAGTTATGGCTAGAGGTTCCATACCGACACGTGAGTCCGGAGGGTCTTCACTGAGACATATCAATGGAGGGTCCTTATCAAGATATAGCCATCAGAGGCTAATTATTTGTGTATGTGGTATTTTGGGGAACTCACTTAGCTTCGTGCTTACTGTGTATGTGTGAAATGTGTTTCAGGTACATCTCAGGATCACAGGAAGGCGTTGGCATGATTGTACACACCAACTTGATGATTTGTGTTTATGTGGATTCTGGGAAAATTTTCAAACAATTTCTGATGTTTTGTGTTTGAGAAAATTCAAATTTGCATGAGAAACGCTAAACTATTTTTGTGTGAACTTTTAAAATGAAAATTTTGTTTGCAAATTTAGAGTGCTACAAGTTGGTATCAGAGCCTTGGTTTGAGGGATTCGGATGAACCGTCGGGTATGTATGGACTAAAACCATGGAGTTGATAAATTTTCAAAAATAAATGATTTTCTAAATCGGCAAAGAACGTTTAATAGGAAAGCGAGACGAAGCAGTGTGTACAATTAGCCAGAGCCCAAGCGCCAAAATAACCTTACTTGAGTATATTATGAGATGATTCGGCACTGTCATCGACTGTGAGCGTCAGCTGGTGACCATACGAGACCATAGTGGGGGAGTCCTTTCGGTGTACGGCGAGGGTACCCGTTCGGGATCAGCTTTTTGTTCGGCCGCTAGGGCGAGGCAGTGTCTACAGCAGGGCTGTAAGGGTTTTGTGGCATATGTGATAGATACGCGGGAGGTTCTCGAGAGACCGAAATCAGTTGGGGAGGTCCCTGTGGTGCGTGAGTTTCCAGATGTTTTCCCCGAGGAGCTGCCGGGAGTACCTCCTGTGAGGCAAGTAGAGTTTGGTATCGATCTGGTTCCGGGGGCCGCGCCTATTGCTAAGGTGCCTTATCGTCTTGCACCTCCAGAGATGCAAGAGTTGTCCTCGCAGCTCCAGGAGCTGTTGGGGAAGGGATTCATTCGGCCGAGCAGCTCGCCATGGGGAGCACCTATTCTGTTCGTCAAGAAGAAGGATGGTTCACACCGGATGTGTATTGATTACCGGGAGTTGAACAAGTTGACGGTCAAGAACCGTTACCCGTTACCGAGGATCGATGATTTATTCGATCAGTTGCAGGGAGCGTCTTGGTTTTCCAAGATCGATCTGAGGTCAGGGTACCATCAGGTGAGAGTGCGGGAGGAGGATGTCCAGAAGACAGCGTTTAGGACGCGATATGGGCATTATGAGTTTGTGGTGATGCCTTTCGGACTCACCAATGCCCCGGCGGTGTTCATGGATCTCATGAACAGGGTATGCAGACCGATGTTGGATCGGTCAGTGATTGTATTCATCGACGACATTCTGGTGTATTCTAGATCTAGAGAGCAGCATGAGGAGCATTTGAGGGAGGTCCTTGAGGTATTGAGGTCGGAGAAGCTTTATGCAAAGTTCTCCAAATGTGACTTCTGGCTGCGAGAGGTCCAATTTCTAGGACATGTTGTCAATCAGAAAGGGATATTGGTCGATCCGGCCAAGGTTGAGGCGGTGATGAGTTGGGAGGTGCCGAAGTCACCTTCTGAGATCAGGAGCTTCCTTGGGTTGGCAGGGTATTACCGGAGATTCATCAAGGATTTCTCCAAGATCGCAGTGCCACTCACCAGATTGACCCGGAAGGGTGTTGCATTCTCATGGGGGCCCGAGCAGCAGACCTCCTTCGAGACACTCCGCCAGAGGTTGTGCGAAGCCCCGGTATTAGCTCTCCCAGAAGGGATGGAAGATTTTGTGGTATATTGCGACGCATCGATTTCGGGACTGGGTGCAGTGTTGATGCAGAGGGGTCATGTGATAGCGTATGCGTCGAGACAGCTGAAACTTCATGAGGCGAGATACCCCACGCATGATTTAGAGTTGGGAGCAGTAGTGTTCGCTCTCAAGATTTGGCGTCACTACCTGTATGGGGTTCGATGTACGATCTATACGGACCATAAGAGCTTGAAGTACTTTATGGATCAGCCCAACCTAAATATGCGTCAGAGGAGGTGGTTGGATGTGGTCAAGGATTACGATTGTGAGATCCTGTACCACCCAGGCAAGGCTAATGTGGTAGCCGACGCGTTGAGCCGCAGGGCGGAGAGCACTCCATTGCGAGATGTATGCTTAAGACTGATTGTGATGACTCCAGTATTGGACGCTATTTGTGGGGCACAGGCAGAGGCTGTGCGACCAGAAATGCAGAGGAAAGAGCGGGTTGTGGGGTTAATTTCAGAGTTTGTTAAGGATAGTCGAGGGCTTATGACGTTTCAGGGTCGGATCTGGGTACCGTTCGTGGGCGGTACGCGTATTACTTTGATGGAAGAGGCTCATAGATCGAAATTCTCGATCCACCCCGGTGCTACAAAGATGTATTTGGATTTGAGGAAGGAGTATTGGTGGCCCTGTATGAAGAGGGACGTGGCATGGTTCGTTGAGAGGTGCTTGACCTGCCGTCGGGTTAAGGCCGAACACCAGAGACCGCATGGCAAGTTACAGCCATTGGAGATCCCCGAGTGGAAGTGGGAGCAGATCACTATGGATTTCATCACCAAATTGCCGAGGACTGCCAGGGGAGTTGATGCAATTTGGGTGATTGTGGATAGGTTGACGAAGAGTGCACACTTCCTTGCCATCAGCGAGAGTTCTTCAGCAGAGAAGTTAGCAGAGATATATGTGAGAGAAGTGGTATCTCGGCATGGGGTGCCGATCTCGATTGTGTCAGACCGTGATGTGCGTTTCACTTCCAGGTTCTGGAAGAAATTTCATGAGGAGTTGGGTACCAAATTGCATTTTAGTACCGCATACCATCCCAGACAGACGGTCAGAGCGAGCGGACGATTCAGACGCTGGAGGACATGCTTCGAGCGTGTGTGTTAGACTTCGGGGGTAGCTGGGATGCATATTTACCCTTAGCATAGTTTTCCTACAACAACAGCCATCATTCGAGCATTGGTATGCCACCTTTTGAGCTGTTGTATGGTAGGAGGTGTCGGACCCCCAGAGCCGACAGAAGAGTTATGCTGACAGGCGCCGATCCGAGCTTGAGTTTCAAGTCGGCGACTTCGTTCTCCTGAAGGTCTCTCCTTGGAAAGGGGTGATTCGATTCAGGAAGAGGGGCAAATTGGGGCCCCGGTATATTGGGCCATTTCGTGTGATTGCAAGGATAGGCCGGGTAGCCTATCGGTTGGAGTTGCCAGCGGAGTTGGGTCAGATCCACGACACTTTTCATGTGACGCAGTTGAGGAAGTGCATAGCCGATGAGTCGGCAGTGGTTCCATTGGAGGATATTCAGGTGGATGCGAGCCTGAATTACGCGGAGAGACCAGTGGCTATCAGAGATCGGAAAATCAAGGTTCTGAGGAACAAGGAGGTACCTCTGGTGTTGGTTCAATGGCAACACCGTAAGGAATCGGAAATGACTTGGGAACCGGAACGCGAGATGCGGGAGCAGCATCCGGAACTATTTGCAGAGTAAGACTTCGAGGGCGAAGTCTAATCCAAGTGGGGGAGAGTTGTAACAGCCCGAAATCTCAGGTATTGTTTAATTATGTTTTTGGGGTGAGTTAAGGGGGGGACTCGGCGAGTTGGAGCCTAGACTCGCCGAGTAGGATCGCAGACTTGGTCGCGGGATCGCGACTGGACTCGACGAGTCCAGATATGGACTCGGCGAGTCGACGCTGTTCAGCAGAAACCCTAACCGTTCGGTTTTGGATCGTATATAATGCTCTTATATGCCGTCATTGTCCGTCTTTAGTCGATTGAGAGGAACCCTAAACGGCTGTGGGCATCTAGAGCAAGATTGGAGGATATTAGGGCTTGAAGAGATTGTTGGGCAAAGAGGAGAAGGGTTTTGGCTAAAGGAACAGCAAGGGATTCGAGTTCTGCGGTTTGGAGACTCAGAGAGGGCATATTCCAGGTAATATTTCGGATTCCAATTCTATTATTTGATGTGTATGCGAAATTAGGGTTTATGAAACCCATTTAGTGATTAGATGGGTTATTATGTTATTACCCGAATGTTTATACCCCAGTAATAAGATGTTTAGAAGTCCAGAAAGTCCCATGATTGTATATCTCGGGATCATACGTAATACAGAAAGCAGTTGCTCGTCTGCATGGCATGGACTCGCCGAGTTGTTCTTCAGACTCGGCGAGTAGCTTGAAGATTTACTGGGACTCGCCGAGTTGTTCTTCAGACTCGGCGAGTGGAGTCGGGGTGCCCCGCGATTCTACCAGGGGTAACTCGTCGGGTCGAGGAGGATACTCGACGAGTAGATAAGGAATCTCAGAAAGTTGGAGGACGTCTAGACTCGTCGAGTCGCCATGGTGCTCGCCGAGTCCGGTCGAGTTGACCGTTGACCGTTGACCAGAGTTGACCTAAGTCTGACTTCTTAGGGATAGTCACACTTAGAAGATATAAGTGCTAATGAGATATGTAATGTTATAGGGAGGTTGTAGCTCGTCGGTTTGTGCACGAGTGATTTCAGGATTTGCTAGCTTTCAGCATTTACGAGGTGAGTCTTCTCACTATACTGTACCCGGAAGGGTTTGACTGTGTGACCGGAAGGTCGGATATGATATGTGATATGTATGCTATATATGGTAAGTTATTTGTTATATGTGCTACGTATGCTATGGGCCGGAAGGCGATTATATTATGGGCCGGAAGGCAATATGTTATGGGCCGGAAGGCGATATGTTGTGTGATGGACCGGAAGGTCGGCGTGGGTAGGACCGGAAGGTTTACCCAGCAGGGACGGAAGTCCCCTGAGACACATGGACCGGAAGGTCGGGCCTGGAAAGGCGTATGTGCGTAAGTTGTATATTGGGGAACTCACTAAGCATTTATGCTTACAGTTGTTGTGCATCTATTTCAGGTACTAGCGAGGACCGTGGGATGGCGCCGGCGTGATCGATACACACTGAAGAATGCTTTTATGATCTTGGGATTTTGATTATTTGTATTTGACAGAATACTTAAACTATTTATGCCTTGTTTTGAATGGAAAGAAATACATTTTTAAAATAAAAATTTGTTTGAAAATTTGAGTTGTTACAGAGAGAGTAGTTATATCCATGAGGGATAGAGTACCTGTGAATTGGGATCCTAAGAGGAGGACGTGAGCGAATGTGGGTTGGTGTGGAAGGTAGTATTGGGCCCGTACTACTGAAAGCACTTGATCTATACGCGACTCAAGTAAGAATCTCGGGATACTAAGAAGAATTTAAGGATGTGTAAATGTGTGTGTGCTTTAGCCTATCCCTGATGATTTCTGTGTTGATGTTTCAGAGAGAGAGAGACTATGGTGGTTACCCGAGGTTCAGGCTCCAACAACCCCGAGAGGGTGAGTACCAGTGATGATGAGATCCACAGGATTATTGCGGTGAGGTGGCCACATCTATCAGGGAGGCAATTCTAGAGATGTCTAGGTCTATTAAGACCATGTTGATTGAGACTTTTGACGAGCGTTATGATGCCATCACTGAGGTTGCCACTGTCGCTGCCACCGCAACCCTTGCAGCAGCAATGCCACAAGGGGGAGATTCGTTGATATTCTGAAAGTCCAACAACATGAAGCCACCAGAGTTTGACGGGACCTTGGACTCGATTGTTGCAATGCGATGGATCTCTAATATCGAGGTATGCTTTTATACTTGTTCATGCCCTGAGAACCCGAGGATTTAATTTGCGCTGAAGCAGCTTCGCTTGGGAGCAAAGGAATGGTGGAAGTTTGTGATTATTGATTATCCTCCTACAGATCATGCTGCAGTGACTTGGGAAAGATTCAACCAACTATTTCAAGATGAGTTTGTTCCCCAGGTGGAGAGGGAACGGTTGGCCCAGGAGTTTTTATCTCTCAGGCAGAAGACAGAGACAGTGACGGAGATCACGAGGATGTTTCATGAGACGGTGTTATTTTGCACTGAGCACGTGTCTACTGAGTAGGCATGTGTGAGTCGGTACTTAAGCCTTTTGAGGAAGGACATTCGGGAGTTCGTGGCGAACTCATCATATTGGACATTGGCTAAGCTACAGACCAATGTCAGGAGGAGGGAGATCGAGCTGGAGACTCGGACGAGGGAGAGTCTCAAGGGAGAGACACAAGACTAGTACAGTCGCAACCGGCGACCAAGCATGCTAAGCCCGCTGATACTAGAGTGGGAGGCCAAAAGGGCCACAGTTGTGGGAAGTGCGGTAAGAGTAATGAGGGATCTTGTCGAACGGGATTTGTTTCAAAGGCGGCAAGGAGGGGCATATGGTGAAGGATTGGCCCAAGGGATTTTTAGTTTGCTTTCATTGCCCTCATACTGGCCACCGAAAGGCTGAGTCTCCGCAGCTCACTCAGGGATCATCCCAGGCCCCTGCTCCTGCTACCTTGCATGTCACTAATGGTCGGCCCGGGAACACCGAGGCTCTGAGAGCTCATGGGAGAGCTTTCCAGTTGACTGCGGAGGAGGTCCGTGCAACACCTAATGTTGTTGCTGGTATGCATCTCCTTATTCATGTTGTTATTATAGTTATTTTATGCTTATATTGTGTTTAATATAGGTACTTTTCTTGCGAATTTTGTGCCTGCCTTGGTGCTATTTGACTCGGGTACGAGTTCATCCTTCGTCTCTTTATCCTGTAGCCATCACATTATTGTTAGACGCGAGGCTTTGAGTCGACCATTGAGGGTTTCTATAGCCAACGAGCATGCGGTTTTTGCTACTGATATATTCCAGGATTGTGTTTTGGAGATTTTTGGTGTGGAGTTCCCAATAGATATGGTGTCGATAGCGATGGGAGATTTCTGCGTCATAGTGGGAATGGATTGGTTGAGCCGATTTGGAGATGTGATTGATTGCGGGCATCAGATGGTGATGATTCGAGACCCTAGTGGGGGAGTACTTACTATTTATGGCGAGGGAACTAGATCGGGATCAGCCTTCTGCTCTGCTACTAGGGCAAGACAGAGTCTGTAGCATGGATCTATTGTCTTTTTAGCTTATTTAGTGGGTACCCAGGTTGTCAAGGAGAGGTTGATTTCTGATTCCAATGTTGTAGTGGTATGTGATTTCCAGGATGTTTTTCCCGAGGATTTGCCTGGTGTGCCTCCTGAGAGGCAGGTGGAGTTCTGGATCGATTTGGTTCCAGGGGCGGCACCTATTTTCAAGGCACCATATCATCTTGCACCGCCCGACATTAAGGAGTTATCCTTGTAACTTCAGGAGCTGTTAGGAAGGGTTTCATTCGGCTGAGTAGTTTGGCGTGGGAGCGTCGATCCTTTTTGCCAAGTAGAAGGATGGTTCACACCAGATGTGCATCGATTACTGGGATTTGAACAACTTGAAGGTTAAGAACCGTTATCCATTGTCGAGTATCGACGACTTATTTGATCTGTTGAAGGGAGCGTCTTGGTTTTCCAAGATTGATTTGAGATCTGGATACCATTAGATGAGGGTCTACGAGGAGGATATTCAGAAGACGAACTTTCAGACTTGTTATGGGGATTATGAGTTTGTGGTGATGCCTTTCAGACTCACTAACACACCGGCAACGTTCATGGACCTCATGAACCGGGTGTGTGTAGGCCCATGTTAGACCAGTTGGTGCTCGTGTTCATTCACGATATTTTGGTATACTCGAAGTCTAGGGAACAGCACGAGGAGCATCTTTAGGAGATTCTTGGAGTGTTGAGGATGGAGAGGCTTCATGCCAAATTCTCCAAGTGTGATTTTTGGTTACGAGAGGTTCAAGTCTTAGGACACCTCGTTAATCAGAGATTTCTCCAAGAATGTTGTTCCTCTCACCGAGTTAACCCAGAAGAATGTCATTTTTACTTGGGGCCCTGAGCAATAGGTATCATTCGAGACTCTTCGTCTGAGGTTGTGTGAGGCTTTAGTGTTAGCTCTCCTGGAGGAAGTAGAGGACCTCGTAGTCTACTGTGATGCATCCATACCGGGGTTGGGTGATGTGTTGATGTAGAGAGGGCATGTGATAGCATATGCGACGAGGCAACTAATGCCTAACGAGACGAGATATCCAACCCATGATCTGGAGTTGGGGATAGTGGTATTTGCCCATCGAGATTTGGTGTCACTACCTTTATGGTTTTCGATGTACCATATGCACGGACCATGAGATGGTTGGATGTACTGAAGGACTACGATCGTGAGATTTTGTATCATCCAGGCAAGGTTAATATGGTAGTTGATGCCCTGAGCAACGAGTGCTCCGATTCGAGACATGTGTACGAGGATGACGGCGGTGACTCCAGTCTTAGATGTCATCCGAGAGGTCCAAGCGGTGGCCATGAGACCAGATAACCGCAACAGAGAGCAGGCGATCGGGCAAATTTATGGGTTTGATATGGATAGTCGGGGGCTTATGACCTTCCCTGGGCGGATATGGGTACCATATGCGGGTGGAGCTCGACATATTTTGATGGAGGAGGCCCATAAATCGAGGTTTTCCATTCATCATTGGGCCACAAAGATGTACTTGGATTTGAAACACGATTATTGGTGGCCCTGTATGAAGAGAGATGTGGCATGGATAATTGAGAGGTTTTTGACTTGTCGCAAGGTCAAGGCAGAGCACTAGCGTCCTCATGGCAAATTGCAGCCTCTAGATCTTCATTTATGGAAGTGGGATACTGTAACGCCCGGGTTTCAGGGCTAAGCATATTTGTCAATGTAATAGTCTAGTTCGACTATTGTAACTCTTTTTGAAGTAATAAAGATGAAATATTTGAGTATTATGTGAATTATGTGTGTTATTGTGCTTATTATTTAATTATAAATGTATAATTAATAAAGAATAAAAATAAGCGTTAAAATTAAAGTGTGAGATAAACCCAATATCTCTACATAAATTTGTAGTGGTCGAAAAAAGGATTCTGGGGATATAAGGAACACCGAAATCCGAGTTATAACGTAGAAGTTATGACCCGTCGAAGTTTCGCAACAGAACCGGCACAATACCGGGAAGCGTAAATACTAAATTTACGATAGAGCGAGATTTAGCCTTAGCGCTCTAAAAGAAAGTCGTAGAATATGTTAAACTAAGAACATCGATAAAAAGAACGCCCAAATCTGACTTCGTATGAGGAAGTTATGATTTTTCTAAGATTTAGCATAACAGTGCACAGCCCGAAATCTGAATTTTAGATCGGTCGATTTTTAGCTGACGGGATCTAAATGAAAGTTGTAGTACTCGTAAATACCAACGCGTGGATATAAAGAACATTGAAAATAGAGCTCGTATGCGAAAGTTATGGACGAAGCTTAGTCCCTACATTTCGAGCGCGGCGAATTCGATACAGTTTTGTAAATCCGAGATAGAATGAGAATTAGCCAACGAGGTCTAAATGAGAGTTGAAGATCTCATTAATAGGAACTCAAAGGTAAAAAGACAGACAAAAACGGATCTCGTATGCAAAAGTTATGGACAAAGCTTAGTCTCTACTTTTCGAGCGCGACGAATTCGATACAGTTTTGTAAATCCGAGATAGAATGAGAATTAGCTAACGAGGTCTAAATGAAAGTTGAAGATCTCATTAGTAGGAACTCAACGTTCAAAAAAGACAGACAAAAACGGAGCTCGTATGCAAAAGTTACGGACGAAGCTTGGAGACTACTTTACTATACACTTCCTACAAATAAGAGATGAACTCTTCATTATTTCCTCACACCTTCAAACCTTTCTTTCTCTATCTAACTTCTCTCTAACCTCCCTAAACCCCTCCCAAGTCTAGGGAACCTCCCTATCATGAGAAGAAAGCCCCGGAGCGCCCGACGGCTCCGAGAAGAAAAGCTTTCGGCTCGGAAACGCTGCTCCCGCGAAGCCCGGTTTTTAATAAAAACCCGTTGTAAGTGAGTTACGTCTATACTATATTTAATATAGCTTTTATTTAATTATAGTAACATTATTAGGACCTTAAAATAATTATTTGGGCTATTATTATGAGTTATATTGAGTGTTATTTAACTCTTATATAATAGTAATAATAGCTAGACTATTAATTAGTCGCGATTAACGTTAAAACTAAACTCTAGTGGTATTAATACTAGGTTTTGGTCAAGGAAAAATTGTTTTAAGAAGTAACGAAGAGTTGTCCGAGTGCCGAGTCACCAACTTACCAGGTGAGTGCATAGTTACTTTCAGCTTACACATAGATACGGAGTATTTTATATAAATTACGTGCTATGTGTGCATATTATCTGAACACTTGCTATCTATGTTGGATGAACATTGTTATACATGTTTTCAATGATTTAAACTGTATATGTATTTTATATCTACGAAAATGTGGGGGTAAAACATGGGTAGATGTAATAGGTGATGTGTGATAAAATGGTGAGAGGCCTCGATGTTGATGTTGTTGATTCTGTCATCTAGCGGAGTATGGATGACGACCACAGACTCTTCTACATAGTCCGGTGGAACACTAGCAGGCTCGCAACCTATAGGTGTTTATGAACGATGTGTTCACCGGTGTACTCCATCCCCCACATGGTTGCCTTTAGGACATTTATTTTTAAGGAATCCCCTTAGCAGTAGTGTCCATCCGAATGATGATCCTTAGACTAGGTCCCTTATGATAGGTGTTTAGGGACGTAAAGTGAGGATAACGGGAACGGGTAATTGGGTTATTATTGATTGATGAATTAATAAACTTATTTATTGTGGGTTGAAAACCCTATGTGCTCACCAGGCTCTCGAGCCTGACCCACTCAGTTTTATGTATTACAGGTAGTGGCGCTTGAGCATAGATATGATGTTTGGACGAGGATTACGGATATAGGCCTGTAGATATGACATAATGTAGTAAGGCTTATATTGTACTGTTTATGCTTTTGATCTGTACGAACATGACATCCCAATTCTTTTAATGAAATACATTTCTATGGAAATGCTTTTGATAAATCTTTATCATATTTTGTTTTGGGACAAATTCCGCAACACTTTTATTTAAAATGTTACTCTGATTTTCAAACGAAGCATAAACAAAATCGGTCTTTTCTGGCCGTGAAAATGGGGATGTCACAGTTGGTATCAGAGCACTAGTTTAAGCGAACTAGGAATTTGTAGGATTTCTAGACTTAAACTTAGAATGCTAAGTGATGATTGTGAGGTGTGAGCACTAGCTTATTTTAGGAATTGTTCCTAAAATGCTTTTATGTGCTAAATGCTTTGTGCATGATATGCTGTTATTTGTTCGGATCTATGGTCTGTTGCCGACCGGATCTGGAAACCTTATGTGTTTAGGATTCTAAACGTACGACAACGATATTAGAACTAGCATGTAAACGTTTCGGAGTGATAAGGACGATTTAAATGTCTATCCTAAATAAAGATCTAAATTCACCTTACTTAGTGTATAGATCTGCAACGACCCGTAGCAGAAACGTGAACGCAAATGGAGATAGGAACCAACCCCCAGTGGTTCAGCAAATACCTGTTGTTGAAGAAGTTGCACCTAAGCCAGTCACGATGGCCGGAGTGCAAGCGATGATCCAGGCGATGTTGGATCGTCAAATGGAGGAAACTAGACGTTTGCTCCAGCAAAATCGAGAGGAAGAGACTATTCAGATCAAACAGCCCGAGTTGAACAAAGGGCAGACTGAGGAGGGAAACTACAGTGGGACTGTTGGTCAATCCAACCCACCGATAGTTAGGCAAAACCACCAGGATGGAGGAAATGACGGACGTGGATGCAAATACAAGGATTTCATGGCATCCAAGCCACCAAGTCTATCTGGAAGCCCGACACCAGTGGAAGTCATGAACTGGATCTCTGAAATGGAGACAATGTTTGAGAGTTGTGAGTGTAGCAACAGGCAGAAGACCGCTCTCGCGATTCCTCTATTGAAATCTGGAGTACTAAGCTGGTGGGAGCTACTAGCTGATTCAATGCCCAAAGGTGAAGCAAGCAAGATGTCGTGGGAGGATTTTTTGGTACAGTTGAAGATGCAATAATGCTCTGAGCAGGATCTTCTGGAGATCAACAACGAGTTTCAGAATCTAAAGAAGGGAAGGATGAGCGTTACTGAATACGCTGCAAGCTTTACTGAGAAAATGAAGCTTGTTCCTCACCTCGTTCCAACTAAACTCTCCAAGGTTAACAAATTTGCCCTCGGATTACCAGCAGACTACGGTCCAATGGTCAAGCAAACTACCACTCTGAAACCTGCCATCTGGGCTGCTAAGAATGTGGAGACCCAGAAACGAGAGAAGGGTCTGGAGAGAGTGGAGGTGGGAGAAAAAAGGAAATCTGACGGATCCTTGAGGTCCGATAAGAAGGGTAGATTCTCAAAGTCTGGTTCGAGAGGAGGAGGATTAGAAGCGAATTGGTGTGACAAGTGTAAGAAGAAGCACTCTGGGAAGTGTGACGGAGGGGTCACTTGTGTCAAATGCGGAAAGCCTGGGCACTATGCCAACGAATGCACGTTCACTAAGAAGGTATGTTATGAGTGCAACGAGGAGGGGCACATTTCAAAGGATTGCCCGAAGAAGAAGGAGGCAGGAAGACCCAACATACCACCAAAGCCGAAGGCGAGAGCCTTCCAGATGACGCTCGAGGCTGCGAAGGAGGCAGCAGACGTCGCTTCAGGTACCTTTCTTGTAAATGGTTTGCCTGCGAATATACTATTTGATTCCGGAGCCAACTACTCCTTTGTGTCTCATAAATTTGGTTGGAAATTAGCATTGCCTGTAGAAAAACTAGATAATACCCTGATTGTAGAAGTTGCCAGTGGAAAATTCGTACCTGTTAGTAATCGTATTATGAACATCGTCATTAACCTAAACGGAAACGAATTCCACGAACAGCTATTACCCATAGAGTTAAACAGTTTCGACATCGTTTTGGGTATGGATTGGCTTAGCGCCAACGATGCTGAGATTCAATGCCGAAAGAAGATAGTAAGGGTGAACCCACCCAAAAAAGAATCATTTATGGTGTATGGGGACAAGCGCAGAGTGAATTCTGGAATCATATCCCTGATGAAAGCCAGGAAATGTTTGTCCAAAGGATGTGCATCGTACTTGGCATTCGTAATCGATGCTAAGAAGGAGAAGAAAGAGGTGCAGAATATACCGGTTATGTGTGATTATCTGGAAGTCTTTCCCGAAGATCTTCCCGGATTACCACCTGATAGGCAAGTGGAGTTTCGTATAGACATGTTACCAGGAACAACACCGATAGCAAAGGCACCTTACCGATTAGCACCGACGGAGATGAAGGAGCTTCTGACGCAACTTCAGGAGCTTTTGGACAACGGCTTCATTCGACCTAGTTCATCACCCTGGGGAGCTCCGGTGTTATTCGTGAAGAAGAAGGACGGAAGCATGAGAATTTGTATAGACTACCGAGAGCTGAATAAGGCAACGGTGAAGAACAAGTATCCATTGCCGAGGATTGATGACCTATTCGATCAACTGCAAGGTTCGAGCTACTTCTCAAAGATCGATCTTAGGTCAGGATATCATCAACTGAAGGTAAGTGAGCAGGATATTGAGAAGACTGCATTCAGAACACGATATGGACACTACGAGTTCTTGGTTATGTCATTTGGACTAACCAATGCTCCTGCAGCATTCATGGATTTGATGAACAGGGTTTGTAAACCATTCCTCAAAAAATCCGTGATAGTGTTCATCGACGACATTCTCATCTACTCGAAAAGCCAAGAGGAGCATGGCAAGCATCTACGGGAAGTATTAGAAGTGTTAGAGAAGGAGAAGCTTTTTGCAAAGTTCTCCAAGTGTGATTTTTGGATCTGAGAAGTTCAATTCTTGGGTCATGTTGTTAACCAGGAGGGAATAATGGTGGACCCGCAAAGATCGAGGCTGTGATGAAGTGGGAACGTCCGAAAAGTCCCATGGAGATTCGAAGCTTTCTAGGATTAGCCGGATATTATCGACGATTTATCCAAGGCTTTTCTTCGATAGCTGCTCCATTAACAACTTTGACCCATAAAGGAGCTACGTATACGTGGAGTGAAAAACACAAAGAGGCATTCGAGAAGCTAAAGAAGAAGTTATGTGAAGCACCGATACTTTCTCTACCCAATGGAGTTGAAGATTTCGCGGTTTATAGTGACGCTTCTGGAGTCAGTTTGGGTTTTTTTCTAACCCAAAGAGAAAAGGTGATAGCATACGCATCTCGACAATTGAAAGAGCACGAAAAGAACTACCCCACTCACGATTTAGAGTTGGCAGCGGTAGTTTTCGCTCTAAAGATATGGAGGCATTACCTCTACGGCACGAAGTGCAAGTTGTTCACTGATCATAAGAGTCTCCAGTATCTCTTTAATCAGAAAGAATTGAACATGAGGAAACGACGCTGGCTAGAACCACTTAAGGAATACGATTGTGAGATACTTTACCACCCAGGTAAAGCAAATGTTGTTGCTGATGCTCTCAGTCGGAAAGTCAATCTTGAAAGGAAAAGGCCAAGAGCATTGAGAATTGAAGTCATCTCGAAGATTGTGGAAAGTATCAGGAAAGCTCAGGAAGAAGCTTTAGAGAAGAATGACCGAAAGGAAGAACGTTTGGGAAGAACGTTAGTGTTCCGTACAAACAGTCGAGGACTGAAGGTATTCCAAGATCGAATTTGGGTACCTAAGACGGGAGGAATAAGAGACCTTCTGATGGAAGAAGCACATAAGACCATGTACTCAATTCATCCCGGTAGCACTAAAATGTATAGGGACCTAAAACCCTACTACTGGTGGCCGACAATGAAGCTCGATGTTGCGAAGTATGTGGCCGAGTGCATAACATGTGCAAGGGTTAAGGCACAACATCAAAAACTGTATGGGAGTTTAGAACCTTTACCTGTACCCATGGGTAAATGGGAAGACATCACCATGGATTTTGTGACCAAACTATCTAGGACAAAGAGCAGTCACGGCATGATTTGGGTGGTCGTGGATCGTTTCACCAAGAGTGCACACTTCATAGCAGCCAACAAGAAGTGGTCTATGGATAAGCTCGCAAATGCTTACGTAAAGGAAATTGTAAGACTTCACGGTGTTCCTCTTACAATTGTATCAGATCGTGATAGTCGTTTCACATCAAGGTTTTGGACGAGTCTACAAGAGGAGTTGGGTACGAAGTTGTGTTTGAGTATTGCTTACCATCCACAGACTGATGGTCAGAGCGAAAGAACGATTCAAAAACTGGAAGATATGCTGAGAGCATGTACCCTCGAGTTCCAAGGGAATTGGGACGAGCACTTACCTCTGGTAGAATTTTCCTACAACAACAGTTTCCACTCGAGCATCAAGATGGCACCTTATCAAGCCTTGTATGGACAGAAGTGTCGTACGTCGTCTTGTTGGCTTGAAGTCGGAGAGAAGCAGTTTATGGGCCCCGAGATAGTCCATGAGACTGCTGAGAAGTTGAAAGTGATTAAGGAAAGGATGTTAGCAGCCCATGATCGTCAGAAGAGCTATGCTGACAAGAAAAGACGACCGATAACCTTCGAAGTTGGGGATTCGGTTTTGCTAAAACTGTCACCATGGAAGGGACTTATACGATTTGGGAAACAAGGAAAATTGAGTCCAAGGTTTATTGGACCGTTCAAAGTTTTTCAAAAGATTGGTAACCAAGCTTACAAGCTGGAATTGCCCGAAGAACTCAATGATATTCATAGCACCTTCCATGTGTGTTATTTGAGGAAATTCACGGGAGATGTTCCCGACATAATTCCAATCTCAGAGTTAAGGATGGATGAAAATAAAAAGCTGATCGAAGAGCCTGAGGCAATTGTTGACCGTAAGACTAAGAAGTTACGACGCAAGATGGTCGACTTAGTGCTAGTCCGATGGAAACATTCGAATGGGCCGAATCTCACTTGGGAAACAGAGGATGACATGATGAGTCGCTATCCACATCTATTTGTTGATACATGATTCCGGGACGGAATCATCCTAAGGGGGAGAGAATTGTAACGCCCGGGTTTCAGGGCTAAGCATATTTATCAATTTAATAGTCTAGGTCAACTATTGTAACTATTTTTGAAGTAATAAAGATGAAATATTTGAGTATTATGTGAATTATGTGTGTTATTGTGCTTATTATTTAATTATAACTGTATAATTAATAAAGAATAAAAATAAATGTTAAAATTAAAGTGTGAGATAAACCCGATATCTCTACATAAAGTTGTAGTGGTCAAAACAAGGATTCCGGGGATATAAGGAACGCCGAAATCCGAGTTATAACGAAGAAGCTATGACCCGTCGAAGTTTCGCGACAGAACCGGCACTATACCGGGAAGCGTAAATACTAAATTTATGATAGAGCAAGATTTAGCCTTAGCGCTCTAAACGAAAGTCGTAGAATATGTTAAACTAACAACATCGATAAAAAGGACGCCCAAATCTGACTTTGTATGAGGAAGTTATGATTTTTCTAAGATTTAGCATAGCAGTGCACAGCCCGAAATCTGAATTTTAGATCCGTCGATTTTTAGCTGACGGGATCTAAATGAAAGTTGTAGTACTCGTAAATACCAACGTGTGGATATAAAGAACATTGATAATAGAGCTCGTATGCGAAAGTTATGGACGAAGCTTAGTCCCTACTTTTCGAGCGCGGCGAATTCGATACAGTTTTGTAAATCCGAGATAGAATGAGAATTAGCCAACGAGGTCTAAATGAGAGTTGAAGATCTCATTAATAGGAACTCAAAGGTAAAAAGACAGACAAAAACGGATCTCGTATGCGAAAGTTATGGACGAAGCTTAGTCTCTACTTTTCGAGCGCGACGAATTCGATACAGTTTTGTAAATCCGAGATAGAATGAGAATTAGCTAACGAGGTCTAAATGAAAGTTGAAGATCTCATTAGTAGGAACTCAACGGTCAAAAAAGACAGACAAAAACAGAGCTCGTATGCAAAAGTTACGGACGAAGCTTGGAGACTACTTTACTATACACTTCCTATAAATAAGAGATGAACTCTTCATTATTTCCTCACACCTTCAAACCTTTCTTTCTCTCTCTAACTTCTCTCTAACCTCCCTAAACCCCTCCCAAGTCTAGGGAACCTCCCTATCATGAGAAGAAAGCCCCGGAGCGCCCGACGGCTCCGAAAAGAAAAGCTTTCGGCTCGGAAACGCTGCTCCCGCAAAGCCCGGTTTTTAATAAAAACCCGTTGTAAGTGAATTACGCCTATACTATATTCAATATAGCTTTTATTTAATTATAGTAACATTATTAGGACCTTAAAATAATTATTTGGGCTATTATTATGAGTTATATTGAGTGTTATTTAACGCTTATATAATAGTAATAATAGCTAGACTATTAATTAGTCGCGATTAACGTTAAAACTAAACTCTAGTGGTATTAATACTAGGTTTTGGTCAAGGAAAAATTGTTTTAAGAAGTAACGAAGAGCTGTGCGAGTGCCGAGTCACCACCTTACCAGGTGAGTGCATAGTTACTTTCAACTTACACATAGATATGAAGTATTTGATATAAATTACGTGCTATGTGTGCATATTATCTGAACACTTGATATCTATGCTGGATGAACGTTGTTATACATGTTTTCAATGATTTAAACTGTATATGTATTTTATATCTACGAAAATGTGGGGGTAAAACATGGGTAGATGTAATAGGTGATGTGTGATAAAATGGTGATAGGCCTCGATGTTGATGTTGTTGATTCTGTCATCTAGCGGAGTATGGATGACGACCACGGACTCTTCTAGATAGTCTGGTGGAACACTAGCAGGCTCGCAACCTGTAGGTGTTTGTGAACGATGTGTTCACCGGTGTACTCCATCCCCCACATGGTTGCCTTTAGGACATTTATTGTTAAGGAATCCCCTTAGCAATAGTGTCCATCCGAATGATGATCCTTAGAGTAGGTCCCTTATGATAGGTGTTTAGGGACGTAAAGTGAGGATAACGGGAACGGGTAATCGGGTTATTGTTGATTGATGAAATTAATAAACTTATTTATTGTGGGTTGAAAACCCTATGTGCTCACCAGGCTCCCAAGCCTGACCCACTCAGTTTTATGTATTACAGGTAGTGGCGCTTGAGCATAGATATGATGTTTGGACGAGGGATTATGGATATAGGCCTGTAGATATGACATAATGTAGTAAGGCTTATATTGTACTGTTTATGCTTTTGATCTGTACGAACATGACATCCCAATTCTTTTAATGAAATACATTTCTATGGAAATGCTTTTGATAAATCTTTATCATATTTTGTTTTAAGAAAAATTCCGCAACACTTTTATTTAAAATGTTACTCTGATTTTCAAACAAAGCATAAACAAAATCGGTCTTTTATGGCCGTGAAAATGGGGATGTCACAGATACGATCAAGGTGATTGTGGACCGATTGACATAGAGTGCTCACTTCCTGGCTATAAGTGAGAACTCTTATGCGGAGAAGCTAGTCGAGGTCTACGTTCAAGAGGTGGTGGCTCGGCACGGAGTGCCGACATCGATAGTGTCTGACCATGATGTGCGTTTTACTTCCAGGTTTTGGAAGAAATTTCAAGAGGAGTTGGGTACCCGACTACATTTTAGCACCATATACCATCCACAAATAGAGGGGCAGAGTGAGCGAATGGTTCAGATGCTCATGGATATGCTACGCGCTTGTGTTATGGACTTTGGTGGGATTTGTGACTCCTATATGCCCTTGGCTGAGTTTTCATATAATAACAGTCATCACTCTAGCATTGGGATGCCTCCCTTTGAGCTTTTGTATGGGAGGAGATGTCATACTCCTATCTATTAGGGAGAGGTCGGACTGAGAGTGACGGGGAGCATCAAGATAGTGCTCAAGATGACAAAGTAAATCCGTCAGGTTAGACAAAGGTTGCTGACGGCCCAGAGTCGTTAGAAGAGTTACGCATATAGAAGGCATTATGAGCTAGAGTTACAGGTCGGCGACTTTGTTCTCCTGAAGGTATCCCCATGGAAACGGGTGATCCGATTTAGGAAGCGGGGCAAGTTGTGTTGGATTAATGTGTAAGTCCATAACTATAATTGGTAAGACTTGACCTGACCCGACATGGTCCATTTGGGTTGCATGGCGTCATGCATTTGGGTAGACTAAAATGAGAGAAATAAAACTTAAGGTTTGTTAATATATTATAAGTTCTAATATATTAATAAGATTATTTAATTAGTATTGATCAAGAATTAATCTAATATTAATTAAGTGATCAAAAGAAGACTAATTAAATATATGGGTTGATTGTGTAAATCATCCATACTTGTATAGTGGGCTAATGCTCCATGGATTATCAAGTTGGGCTAAAACCCATAGGATGCTTCATGGATGCTCCATGGTGTATTAGAACCCATAGATCCAAGGAAATGGAAAGTCTTGACAATTAGTGTTTACCATAATTGTGACACTATATAAAGATCTTATTGGTGACAAAATCAGCCACTATGTGATACATGAAAGGGCTAGCCGATTTTATGAAGTGTGGATTTCTCTCTAATCTATTCCAAGTGTATTTGGTGTTGTGTGAAACATTTCAAGTGTCACACTTGGGGCACTAGGAACTCAAGCTTCATGAAGACATTCTACATCAAAGAGGTATGTAATTCTAACTTGATATATTCATATGAATCAATGTTATTATGCTAGTTAGGATGATTACCTTGGAAAGTCATATTGTAACAGCCCGGATTCCCAGGTATTATTCATTTATTTATTCTGGTAAATTGTGAGGAGGCTCGGCGAGTTGGAGCCTAGACTCGCCGGGTATGATCGCGGATTTGGACGCGGGTTCACGTCCGGACTCGGCGAGTCCACGCTGTTTAATGAAACCCTAATTTCCCAGCCTTGAGCCCTATTTAAAGGACCTTATAACCCTTCATTGCGGCTAACTTCGACCTTGAGAGCACCAGAGCAGCTGGGAGTCCTTGTGAGTGAGATAAGAGGCCATTATTCACCATTTTTGTGTGTGTTTGCAAGAAAGAAAGAGGAAGGCCAAGCTAGGAGAGCTGGGGAGCTTGGATCTACTTCCATTTCGGCAGAGGAAGCTATTTGAGGTAATATTCAGAGCTTATTCTCGTGTTTTTATGGATAGGGTCAAATCTAGGGTTTCTTCATACCTTGTTTGCCTTGTTTATGGAGTGTGCGAGGTCCCATGGGGAAATGTTACCTAGATCTGGACCTTAGTAGGTCCAGAGAGTCCCAAATACTCTGCTTTATGCCTTTCTTTTTGAGTTGGGGACTTAGGTTACCATTTTAGTTGTCATTTCACCAAAAGAAGCCTTGTAGGCGTTTCATGGTAGCCAAGATTGTAACTTTACGTGATGAATGTGCTTGGAAGGACTGGATCTATGAGTTAATGGAACGGATCTGACCTCAGAAGCGAGATTGAGTTGATGCATGGCATGGACTCGCCGAGTCTGAAGAACAGACTCGGCGAGTAGCATGAAGATTGTCCTTAACCACTCAACGAGTGGTCTTGCCGAGTTAAGGGGGGTTGACTCAGTGAGTCAGGGAGAGTTAGAGAGGGTTGACAGATGGACTGAGTCGAGCTGGAACTCGCCGAGTTGTTCTTGAGACTCGGCGAGTTGAGTCGTGGTGGCCCCGCGATTCATGCCAGGTGGAACTCGTCGAGTCAGGGAAGTGCTCGACGTGTCAAAAGAGGATCCTAGGGAGTCAGTGAACACGTATAGACTCGCCGAGTCGCTCTAGTGCACTCGCCGAGTCCGATCAAAGTTGACCGTTGACCAGAGATGACCAGTGTTGACTTGATGGGAGTAGTCAACCTTAGTTGAGAATGTGTTAATTAGAGATGTATTGTGTTATAGGAGGACTATAGCTCGGAGGATTGAGCACGAGTGTTTTCCGGGATTTGCGAGTTATCAAGATACGCGAGGTGAGTCTTCTCACTATCTTTACGTTGAGTAGGTAACCAGAGTTATGTGGTAGAGTATGTGTATGCTGTGTATGTTATGTGTTGTACTGCATTATTTCTATGTGATTTATGTTGTGCATGTTTACAAAGTTAGAACCGGAAGGTTCCTAGAGTTAGAACCGGAAGGTTCACAGAGTAGGGTCCACGGACCCACAGAGTTATAGCCTCGAGTGGCTAATATGTGTTATGTGTGGTACTTTGGGGAACTCACTAAGCTTCGTGCTTACAGTGTTTTGTGTTATGTGTTTCAGGTTTCTCTCAGGATCACGGGACGACACCGGCTCGATTGTACACACCAGAGAAAGAATCATGTTTTGAGGATCCTGGTTTATTATGCAAGTGAAAATGAAGTTATATTTTGTAATTCGATTATGAATGAGATTCTAAGCAAAGTGTTTCTAAGAATTAAACGATTATTTTTAAATGAAAAATTGTTTTGAAATTTTCGGCGTTACACATATTTACATGTATAATAGAGAAAACATAGATCCAAGGTATTTAGGGTTGCATGTACACTTAGGAAGTGTTAGAATGCTCAAAACCCTTCAGTGGTATCCGATCGTAGGCTTGCTTTCTCTTATACTTGATGCAAATAGATTTTTCGAAGCCAAGAATCTGTCAGGGCCTAAAACTCGACGAGTTCTGGTACAAAACTTGACGAGTTCATGTATTAGGGCATGAAGTCGACGAGTTCCATGAAGAACTTGACGAGTTTGGCCTCCAGACAACATATCTTCATGGTTTTTGGCTGGAATTGGACTAGGAACATTACCATGAGCTATTTTTGAACTTATAAACTTGTTTTTGATGTGGTAACGTTCATGCTAATCCAATTTCAAAGATAATTGTCAATAGATTCATGTTTTGTATTAGTTTAAGGTTTAGACTAATTACATGAAAAACTTTGATTTGAATTATCTTGTTCTTCTGAGTTGCTTAGATTAATAGAAAGTTATGTGAAATTGTTGTTTTATGTGACAACCCGAAATTTCCATTCGGTCAAACCCGAAAAGTCAACCCCTTCGTAATCATAAGTCAATGTCATTATTTCTTATTTTTAAGAAATATAAAGTTCGTTTGATTATTTTAATATTATTTTTAAACGAACGGGTGGAAGAAAGTGTCGTCTCGGGTTTTGATTTTTGAAAACCGCAAACACTTCGCATATTAGAAACACTCGACCAAACTTTTATGTTTTGGGTTTAGAAATCACCAAAACCATAAACTCATGCCTATGTATGAGTTTACTCCCCAAAAAGTTAGTCATTTGTGTTTACTCCCCAAAAGTCAAAAGAATAAACCCCAAAATATCCTCTCAAGTATCATCCAAGATTTAATTCCAAATCTTCAAAGTTGTAAGTGTTCTAACCATTTCAAGTTAGTAAAACACTTAATCTAGTTTTTGTGCATCTATTCATCCATTCATTTATGTGTTTTGTTTAGATTTTCCAAAACACCAAGAACACCAAGAACACACACTAAGTGTGCTTGGCCTTTTAGCACAAATCACGCCTTCCATTAGTAAGTGCTTCTATCCTTGAGTGATTTTAATCGAGTATTACACTTAAACATCAAGAAAATATGTCAAGAACACAAGGTTGGAGGTGTTCACGGTCCAAGGATGTTCTTGGACCGTAAACACCATAAAGGGGCACCAAAGTGTGCCTAAGTCCTTATCTAAGCCCTAGTTGGATGTTTAAACCATCCTTGACATATTTAAACCCTTCCTTATAGTGTTTAAGCCTTGAAAAAGCACCAAAACCTCCACTTTTATGTGTTTACGGTCTAGGGATGTCCCAAAACCATAAGCACCCCCAAAAGTGTGTAAATGTCCGTTAAAAGCCCCATGGTTGTTCCTTATGGCTAAATCTAACCTAGACTAGTACCATGATTGAGCTAAGGACTTGAAAACCCCAAATACCATAAACTTATGAGTTTAAGGTAGTTAACTCATGAGAAATGGTCGTTAGACCGTAAACTCCATTTAGGAGTGTTTTGATGCCACACAACACTTCCTAAGGCTAATTCATGAAGTAGGAATACTTGGAATAGCTTAGTAGCCTTCAAAACAACAAATGGTCATAAAGTGTAGAGTTTACAACCGTAAACGCTTGAGTTTACTGCCGTAAACTCCTTGAGTAATGGTCATGAAGACCGTAAACTCCAAGGGAGTTACCCTTGAACCCCAAACACACTAGCCTTTCCCTACGATACTTAGATGCAACACTTGTATAAAGTGTTTAGCATGTCCTAGAGTATCTTAACTTTGTTTATTAGTTGTTTAAAGACTAATTGTGTATATACATATATCCTTATATGTTATTAGGATCTTTGTGCGTGTCTAAGTATTCACTTGACACCAAGCACTTATCCGACACTTCCTTCCGATCCACTAACTACAGGTGAGTTCATACCCCTTAATCAATGTTTTAAACTGTTTTTAAATGTTTTATGGGGGGATACAAGTAGATTTATGCTAATTATTATATCAATCACATGTGATTAATAAGCAACATTCAAATGATTGGCTACTCATTAGCCGTTTTACTAAACAGTTTCCTTCAAATGTCTTTCATAAACACCTTATGTCTTTAAAACTCCTTATTTCTCTGTACATTTTACTCTGTATATTACTTTTCAAACTTATTTACAATTGTGTTTCAAACAAATGTTTCTTTATACTAAACCGTTTTATCAAACCCATGCCTTCAAACCGTTTTATAGATTGACATCAAGTCGATCTTTTCTTAAGATAATAATTATGTTCAAAGGTTTTACAAAACTTATTTATGCTTTTATATTATAAATTGCATGCCTCTATATGTATAGTTATATAAGAAATGTTTAAAAGACTTAGGAAGGCTATCCACCCTATTTCCTTTTCGCGCTTGAGATGTGGTCTGGTGGGATATCGAGTACTCGTCCGAAGGCCGTTTAAATATTAGTTATATAACATATGTACATATATAGTCATAAAGGCCCTTCCATTTCATCCCATTCCCTTGGGTAGCAAGGGTATACATCCATGTCCATACGTACCAGTTAGATTACTAGTAAACTACCATACGGGTAGTTTAGGAAGATACTAGAACTATTGCTAGAACGCGATACCATACAATGAGTCAGTTCATTCATGAGTCAATACTTGCTAGAACATTACAGTACATTACTATACTTGCTAGATAGAGAGCACGTACACTACAGCTAGAACATATACAACTATACTAGAAAGAGAACACATACAACTATACTAGAAAGAGAACATATACAACTATACTAGAAAGAGAACATATACAACGATACTAGAACGAGTAACAATACATTACATATACATATATACATTGACAAAATTGTGATCCACTGTATCGGAGCATGCCTTAAATGTCATGGCCCGAGTTGTAGCCAGAGTCTCTTGGAGGGAGAGCGTGAGTTTGCGTATAGATCTATACTGGATTGACTATCCTACACCTTACTGCTAGCTACAGCCGGACCTATAGGTCTGCGGGTGCCAAACATCATTCCTTTTTACGACCATACTTATGTCGTTGTTACCAGTCAATAGTATGGTGCAATTAATCACATGATGCCTTAATATAAATCCGGTTTAAGGTAGTTAGTGCAACAGTAGTTCTTACAACACTACACTACAGTACTACATTAATTTTCCCTTTACATATATTTAGTGATCTTTTCACTTAAGCCTTAAATGTAAAAACTATATTTTGTTAATGATAGTTACACTTGGAAAATTACACACTTTTACAAGAAACATACATTCAGAGCAGTTAGGTCTTGGTAGAAGACTACATTCAGAGCAGTTAGGTCTTGGTAGAAGACACCTTCATATAATAGTAGGAATCATAGGGATTTCTAGGGTTTTTCAAACATTTACAGTTGTTTTACAACCATTTTCATACTTACAGTTCATATACACTTTCAATACTTACAATTCATATACTTACAAATTCATACATACAAATACTTACTTACAAATTCTTACATACAAATACTTACTTACAAATTAAGACACTAAAATACTTATGATCTCACCAGCTTTAAAGCTGATACTCGCTTTCAAAATTACTTGAATCCTCAGGTCATCTATAGACAGGTACAGATGCAAGGTTTAGAGAAGATGGAGCTCGTTCAAGACTCATCTTTCATTTTGATTTATGCTTTAGTGTCTATTATAATTTGAAAAAACACACTTGTATAATAATTATTTTATTAATGCAATGGATGATGTTGTTGCTTGTTTACTACTTTACATTGTTGTGATACTGTACCTGACGTCCTCCGCCCCAGAACGTTTCCGCCGTTCTTGGTTTTGGGGTGTGACAGATTGGTATCAGAGCATTGTTTATAGTGAATTAAGTATATCAACCCATAAAAGATATACTAACTATAAATACATAAGGGATTAAAAATACTCTAACCAAGAGTCTATACTTTAAAATAATAAAATATTTAATTAAGTATATGTGTTGCATTCATACTAAAATCAGTGTCACTAGGACAGTACAAAAGAATTACGATTGTTGGGCAACACAAGTGGGCTTAGAGACATATGGTCAAAATTGGGAAGATATAGCCTGATCACCTATATTATTCAAGGGTTGACTAGCATGTGCCTAAGTGTAGTTGTGTGGTTGCAACAAGTCAAAAATCTTACCAACCCTACCACAATGAGAACAGTAGAACATAAAATTAAACTTAAAATACTATAGGAGTATTTGGTGTTACTATAAGTACATTATACTTGAGAACTAAAACGGGATCTTCATTACGAAGTTCATAGTTGCTAAGTGGATACACTAAGGCTATATGTAATTAGGATGTTATAGACTTAGAATCTGTGAAAATATTACTTCACCCTATTTTGTGTGAATATGGAGTTAAGATCACTTATTCGAAGGCCTATCCTGTTTCGATTACATATAACTGGTATGCACTTCACAAATAGCGATGTAACTAATGAAGATTTTCTAAATAATTATCTAGATAATTCGTCTAATAATTATTTTCTTACCCCAATTCTCGCATAGATAACATGGTTGGACTCCATCCCCACGGCAATCAGTATCTTCCGAATGAAGTCACTACTGGTTGGTTTGGAGAAGAACCAGACAACGATCATCCTATCCCCGTGAATAATCACCATGATGAAAACCTTTCAGACTGGCTAACTCCGAACCAGAGGTTGAGAACCTACCCCAGGCGGCTCCCGTTCCAATTCCTAACCCTCGTCTAGCTTGTCATGGTTCGACGCCTCCATGGGTGGAATGTTTGGAAACATGGAGCCAAGGACAAGATCAGTCCATACCATATGATGGTGACCGAAGCTTTTATGACTTGAGCAATGGGGGCTCAGCAGACAGAGTCTTGCCAGTCTTGGTCCGCAGAGTGGCCCGGAATGAGATTCAAGGCAGGATAGCCCTACATCAGATCACTGAAGTTGTCGCCAATACGAGAATACATACCCTCCGCACCATTCGTCTAGAAGATGCTCGCGAGAGATCTGAGAGAAACTATGAAACCCTGCTGCAAGCACTGGCTGAATCACGAGCCAAAGTCATAGAGCTCCGAGTACCCCAGAGGGTGTATGAAAGACACCTACTTGACGTGGAACGTCAATTGGCTGAACTAAGAGTTCACCAGAGGGATGACCGTCGCCAGTAGTAGACGCGTTACTTTATTTTCTTTATTAAAAGGAATCGTTTTTCTGGCTATGCCCGATGTGGCATTTTCTATGAAACTATCTTGTACTGTAAGTACTTTTGGTTAGATCTTTATGTTGGATAAGGTGTCTATGTCCATAACTTATTTGGTATATACTTGACCCGACCCGGCATGGTCCATTTGGGTTGCATTTCATCCAAACTATTTATGGATAATTTTATGAGATTTATACACATATGTTTATTAATATATTATAGGTTATAATATATTAATATGAAGTCATGTTATTTAATTAGTCTTAGTCTTAAATTAATTATGAATTAATTTAGAGATTAAAAGGAAGACTAATTAAATTATGGGCTATTGGTTTTATATGGTGTAGGCTAACACTCATTTGTTAATGGGCTAGGCTTATATGGAAGTCCATGGATGATCCATGGAGCTTTTAACCCATGGATCCTTGGAAAAGGAAAGGTCATGGGTTATTAGGGTTTCACCCTAATCATGTACACTATATAAGCATGCTTATGTTGCATGAAATGGCCACTAGTGTGACTAGTGTTACTAGAGTATGTGTGTTAGTGTGTGGCCGACTTTATAAGTGTGTATACACTCTCTTAAAGTTTTCCATGAGTTTGTGGTCATTTGTGATTCCATTTGAGGCATTCACACTATTGGTGCTTGGCCCTTAAACTCCTTAAGAATCAAAGTCATCAAAAAGGTATGTAATCTCATCTAATACTTTTATGTTTATAAGTACCCCATGCCATGTTAGATAGGTTATGAACCTTGGAAAATTATTATTTTGCATGTATTTAGACAAACATAGATCCAAGGTTTATTAGGGTTGCATGCACACTTAGGAAGTGTTAGATTGCTCAAAACCCAACAGTGGTATCAGAGCCTAGGCTTGCTTGTTTGAATACTTGATGCAAATTGCTGAAAATCGAAGATTTTATGCTGTCTGCATAGCTGACTCGCCGAGTCCATGAAGGGACTCGACGAGTCCAAGGCAAAACTCATCCAACTCGGCGAGTTGGTTCATGCACTCGACGAGTTGGACCCCCAGATAGCATATCTTCGAGTTTTGGTGTTGGAATTGGTCTAGAATCATTACCTTAAACTGTTTTGGACTCATAAAACCTATTTTTGATGTGGTAATGATGATGGTGGACCAATTTCAAAGTTATAATCAAAATTCCATGATTTTATAAGTTCATATAATTCTTGAAATTTTGATGATCATGTTCATGTTCTTATGAATTTAGAAGATGATACGAATTATTTGCTGAATTGTTTAGAATTAATTCTTGATCATTTATGTGTTTTAATGGAGTCCATAATTTTTCCTCAAGTTATGGGTATCCAAAGGTCACTTTTCTTTAACACACATTTAAACACATAAGTTACATGAAAATGAAGAGTCTTCATTTTTATGAACCTTTAATTCATAAGTTATGAAATGAAAAGTTTTGAAGAGTTACAAAACTTGCCCTCAAGTTTTGGAATTTGGAAAAGTTTCACAGACTTTAATAAACTTTAATTCCAACACTTAGAATTTTAAAAGTTAAAAGTCAACACTTATACTATTTATGACATTAATGGTTAATTATATATATATATATATATATATATATATATATATATATATATATATATATATAAGCACAAGTCGTTTTACCGTTAGTAGGCCTCATTCACAAAGTCGGTCTATAAGGTGGGTATAAGGTTGTTGCCTATAAAATGGCGACTTAATGGGTGTCCACTCTTACCCACCGCTTGCTTGATCGGTGGAGGGTCGTTAGCCGAACGGGTACGACAATGACTTTAAATTCTCATTAAAAGTATAATGATTATTATAAAGTAACTAAATATTTTTTTTATTTAATTCCCAATCTTAGTTGCTTTAGGAAAAATGTGAATTTGGTGCTAGCCCATGGAATTCACACTTTGTACCTTACCAAGTCGTTGGTAGAGCGTGTGTGGTTAACCGGCACACTAACTTGGACTAGTAAGGATCACGAAGGGTGACTTAATGTTTGTCATAGATCAATGGAGCGTGTGTGGTTAACCGGCACATTGATTGGGTGATAATATTAAGGGTACCAAGTGAATTGGTATGATTATTCACACCTTGTTTTGTGATCCTCGGCATCCCAGTCACAAAATTTGAGAGGGCACACTTGAGATTGAAACATGCCATTGAAAAGTTCAATGAATCTCAAAAGATCTAGGAATTTCAAATCCAATTAAAACCTAATAAATTATTTCGTTTTTCATGGTGGAAATTGGTGAATCGTCATTCGCCTACCTTCAAATATTTTATAGCTTGGATTACGGCATCCCTCTTCCAAATTATAAAATATTGTTGGGTCCTAGCCTTAATATTTCATATTGGGTGTTATATTAAGGACTTTGAATCAACTAACTTGATTTTCTCCCATTATAGATGTCTGGTTCAGACAACTATGATCTTCCCAAATCTCTTGAAGATGGTGTCCCTCAACATCATGCTTCACTTCCTCCACCTCCTCCAACTATTCTCCCTCACCCACAAGTTCTTGAAAAGTTTAAAGTAACTCAATCCCTATTGGCAAGCATAGTCTATGTGTACTCACATTTTGGAGATAAAGTCACATATTGACAAGCCGAGAGAGTTGGGTGTCAAAGTCTCGTGAAAGTTGGATGTTCAATCACTTTCTTAGTAACATAGTGAATCTCTTTGGGACTACTATGAGACAGACTATGACATGACCCTTAATGATGTTATCTATTTGCTTGGTGTTGTGGAATCAACAATGATTTGGAACACTAGTAAAGCAAATTTGATTAAAAGAACAACTTCCCAAGTCTTAAATGGACATTGACAATGGTAGCATTGGATATCTAGAAAAAGATTTCTCTTCCCAATGGAAAGGGATCGACTATAGTCAACTCGGTTGACCAAATAGTAAAGAGAAAGGCAAATTCTGAGATAGTCTCATGTGCCATTACCAAAGGGTCCATGTGTTTTGTTGCCAAAGGAAGGGGCATTGGTTGCGAAGCTGCCCTATTCACCTGAAAGTTCATAAGGTTGATCAAGTCAAGAGGTTTGACTCTACTTCGGGTAAATTACACTGTCTAACTCTATTAAGTTCCTATTTGGAGATTCTTATTACATAATGTGAATGGGTCACATACTGATGTTCTTAAGAATCAAAGAAAAGATAGGAAGCTTAAAGTAAGTATATGTTGATTCTGATTGCAAAGGTGGGTTTCGATCGCATGGTTCGATAATCAGAATTTTGAGCTGTTGCTTAAGAGTTATAATATATTGCTTATGAATAGATAATAACAAGGTTTTCATGTGGATTGTAAGGATAAGTTTTTCCGCAAAGTTTTAAAATAAAAGAAAAAAAGGGTTTTAATTTTATTTATTTTTAAAAAAATATCCTTACAATGGCATCTGTGGAAAATTGTTGCTTATATGTTTTCAGTAATAGCAATATTGGAAAAGTGGATTTGATTCTTTCATTTGTGGTAGTGTCTGAATTTACCAAATGAAGAAAGTTTTTCATCACCCAAGTTTCAATTGGACAGAAACTTGGAATCATACAAGTTGTATTGTATGATGAATGAGAATTTTCATCTTTGAAAATTAAGACTAATTCTTTGATCACATGTATATGTGAGTCAATTCAAGGACTAAGGAATTAGGTACACTGGGTGTGCGCTCGTCAAGGTCCACCACAAAGATTGATTTGTCATGATTTACAAAAGATTAGTAAATATGATTATACTTATAAGGTTAAGTATAATTCTGTAACATTGGAAAGGTTACAATGTATGACAAAAACAAATGAGAAGAATCAAATTAGGCAGAAAGATAAAAGTTTCTCAAATCTGAAAGGATGGGAGAGTACTTTAGTATCGTGTTTCATGATCATCTTAATGATTATGAAACCATATCACAAATTCATGCTCTAAGGACGTCTTAGTGCATTGTTATGGCTAAGAAGAGAGGTCATGAATTGTTGGATTGGTTAAAATCAAGAAGATGAGTCATACTTCGTTCCAAAACAATTGTTAGAGTCATACTCCAAGATTGTAACATTGAGTGACATAAAGGAAGATTTATTAACACTAGTCAAATGTAAGAGTAAAATGTTTTCTACTCTTGTACATTTGAGATTGGTAAGTTGTGATGTCTTGGATGAGACAAAGACCAACTAAGACCAATTGTGTGAAGTGTTAGTCTTGATAAGAATCCGCACTGTCCCTTGAGTATTTGTTTTGTCAAGGAATGGTTCTTGACTAGGGAAACTTATATGTCAAGGGGACAGTGGGAGCCTTAAAGATCCTAAAAGAGTTTCAAGATTTAATCAAGAGTAAAACCTGTAATTTATCACTAGCACACGACTTAAGGTTTGTAACCTATCGTGTTGACATAATTATTATTTATGTACCTACTTCAAATAAGTTGAATTTGCATGTGAGTTATCAGAGTTCAACTTGGAAGCATTGGTGAGCCTTGTGCTACCAAGGTGACAAGAAACTAAGATTGAACAAGTTTAATCCATGTAAGGCTGAATTTGTCACTAACCTTATCTTGTGATTATGGTTTTGACAAATTAACATGGATAGGAACTCATACACCATAAAATCTAAGTGTCATAAGGTTTCTCTCTGATTCATGAGAATGATGGCGAGGAAACGCTTTCACTAAGTAGATTTTATGTAGATATCAATTGTGTTATTTGCATTTTCAAAAGTCGTTAGTGGAGCGCGTGTGGTTAACCGGCACACTAACATGGACTTACGAGAAATGGCAAATACCTAAGCAATTGAGACTATGATTACGGCATCCCTTTTCATAGTTCTGAAAATTGTTTAGACACACATGTGAGCTATCTAAGAAAGGGTGTATGAATCTAAATTTCAGAAGTCCAGCAAATTTCTAGAAATATGACAGAGCTAGTGGGAGCATAAGTGTTATGCTGATAATCATCATGTTAGTGGGAGCATGATTATTACGTTTAGTGTTGCAAGTTAGCAATGTTAATGATAGAAAACAAAGTTTCAATTCGTGAAGTTGCAGGGGTTGAAAAGTTGTTTTGCTATAATTAAGGGAGAGGAAATTATACTTCATTTCAATTCTAAAGCTTAGATTGAGATTTTAATCATCTTTAGTCAAGAATATATATATATATATATATATATATATATATATATATATATATATATATATATATATATGAATTTTATGTTGGAATGGTTCAACTTGAAGAAATTCTATATATATTGCGTTTTCAAAATTCGATTATGATTATGGCATCCCTCTTCATAGTTAAATTTTGAAACCATGGCAAATAAAAAATATTGTAGCAAAAGACTGGTCTAGTATTATGTCTTTATGTCAAACATCATGAATCGTGTCCCATATGCTTCGGATATAGGATCGATTGCATGTGCTATAATATTCATCTTTTCTAAATTTTCCAAATGCTTAAGGCATTGAGAAGGGAAAAGTCTAGAACTGGATATGACTAAAGTGATTAAGCAATTGTCGAGGACAATCTGAGGTTCGCCAAGGATTGGTTGCTCGGGGAGAGTTGGAAATATGATGTAAGTTGTCGGAAAGGACCATATTGACATATTCTGAAAAGAAGTAACTCTTGTTCGGAAGTGATAGTCAAAATGGGACTATGGAAATGTCTCCATAGGTGGAAGTTATTCAATCTATGTAAGATTAGAAAACCTTAATGCAAGAA
Organism: Lactuca serriola; assembly: GCF_051521515.1. Taxonomy (NCBI): domain Eukaryota; kingdom Viridiplantae; phylum Streptophyta; class Magnoliopsida; order Asterales; family Asteraceae; genus Lactuca; species Lactuca serriola. Next base: position 128,885,298 of record NC_136416.1, on the reverse strand, counting down.
GGATGTTCAAAGCAATGTACTTTGAATATGAGACTTCCGTTCCATAGAAGTTGACCTTCTTTGGAATACTTTGTAATGACTGGTGACAAGGTTTTGGTGACTTTGTGAATAATCATTACAAGAGGAACATTGCATAAAAGTTTAAAATCTAACAGATTTTTTGGTAAATGATAGGAATCGGGGATTCTCACATTTACAATAAGGATTTGGGATTGTGAAATGCGTATCATTGGAATCATGTTCAATTGATCTACATCACAATGTAAGGATCATAGACAAACATATTGTGCATACTTGGAGTATGGCATAACTATTGTTTAGAAAAACAAAGTGTACATGCTAGGAGCATGGGACGACTGTTGTTTTTATTCAAGTCTTAAGTTGATTGTTTGAAGCATTATACAATGAATAATGTGTAATCAATATGGTGATAAATAAAAGGTGGTTCTATTTATATTCCAAAGGGTTCTGAGACCATATTGGATTCGATTATTATTGTATTTCGCTTTGCATGTTTTGACTTCCAAAATAGCTAGGTTATTCTTTCCAAATGACTAAGTTATTTAAACACTCCACAGTAGTTCATATGTTGGAAGTAGGTATGAATCAAGACTGTCATGAATCGAGTTTGTAGATGGCTAAATGTGTTTAGTCATAGCAATGGTTGCTACAACATTCATGAGTACTCATAAGTTATGAGTATTGGAATAAACCCACGCTCACTTGTATCACTTCATGGAATTTATCTCGAGTGATCGGTAGACCGTAATATCATATAAATCTTCAAACCTAGAGATATGAGTTGTTACCTATGAGTTGTTTGTGCATTCATTTGCACGTAAACGCATCAGTAACTTGATGTTATAAAACGTGCCTTTGTGTATAATTCAACAAGCAGTAGAACAAGCATATGAGTAGAAGTTTATCTGTTCCTTCTAGAAATAGAAGCGATATCTGGGCCCCTCGATGATTTTGTTGTGACCTATGTACCGGCCGGTCAGAACTAAATTGATGTGTTCGATTAAGTTCTTTGTCAAACAAATCGAAAATCGGGAAACAAACTGCTGGACAATAAGTATGACGTTGTTCCATGTATTTGTCCGGCTGATATCATGAGAACAGAGGATTATATGATCACTTATCTAAAATGGCGCTTCATAGTTCAACAGAGTTTTATTCATAGTTCAACAGAGTTTTCGAGAGCTACGATTGCTAGTTGGTTCCTGAAGTAACATATGCAAATATAGTTATTAGACTTATCCAAGTGGGAGTCTGTTGGATAAGGTGTCTAAGTCCATAACTTATTTGGTATATACTTGACCCAACCCGGCATGGTCCATTTGGGTTGCATTTCATCCAAACTATTTATGGACAATTTTATGAGAGTTATACACATATGTTTATTAATATATTATAGGTTATAATATATTAATATGAAGTCATGTTATTTAATTAGTCTTAGTCTTAAATTAATTATGAATTAATTTAGAGATTAAAAGGAAGACTAATTAAATTATGGGCTATTGGTTTTATATGGTGTAGGCTAACACTCATTTGTTAATGGGCTAGGCTTATATGGAAGTCCATGGATGATCCATGGAGCTTTTAACCCATGGATCCTTGGAAAAGGAAAGGTCATGGGTTATTAGGGTTTCACCCTAATCATGTACACTATATAAGCATGCTTATGTTGCATGAAATGGCCACTAGTGTGACTAGTGTTACTAGAGTATGTGTGTTAGTGTGTGGCCGACTTTATAAGTGTGTATACACTCTCTCAAAGTTTTCCATGAGTTTGTGGTGATTTGTGATTCCATTTGAGGCATTCACACTATTGGTGCTTGGCCCTCAAACTCTTTAAGAATCAAAGTCATCAAAAAGGTATGTAATCTCATCTAATACTTTTATGTTTATATGTACCCCATGCCATGTTAGATAGGTTATGAACCTTGGAAAATTATTATTTTGCATGTATTTAGACAAACATAGATCCAAGGTTTATTAGGGTTGCATGCACACTTAGGAAGTGTTAGATTGCTCAAAACCCAACACTTTATGCTGTCAAGAACTATCTTCTCTGGATATGATGTAAGACCTTTACAAGGTCATTTTCCCGAATCTTTACGTCATGCATATCAAAGATATTGACGGTCGGCTAACTTCCGTTTCCTTCTTTATTCAAGTACTCTTATCATAATTTCATTGGGGTCTATCTGAAACATGGTTTAGTCAAATCATTGGACTATAGTAATTTAGCTCCGGAGACATTTCCAAGTCTCTTTCATTGGTTGGATCATGTTATTCGCCAACCTAAGATACCTCGGCTTGAACGACAAACGTCTTGAGACCTTTCTACGAACTCACTTCCATTCCGTACTAGGACTGCATCATAGGGATGTAGGTCTAACCTCCATGAACATACTTCTATTCCTTACATACACAGTCGAACTAAGTCTAGGTTCAACCCTGCTCGCTCACAAATTCATTTTCTATCCATGAAACAGAATCATGTCGCCCAAGAAAAACGATCAACCCCTCAACCAAACACCAACTCCTCAGATTGATGCAGCTACCTTTCAAGTTGCAGTCTCGGCTGTCGTGTCAGCTATTCTGACCCACTTTAACGCTAACAACGCGAATGTTAGCGGGATTGTTAACAACAATTCCAATCCGAGTAACAATCAAACACCTCAACGAGTAGCAAACTACCACGACACCCCGAGTTCCAAGACGAAGAGTAATAAACGGAAGTTTTGGGCTAGAAAGAAGGACAAATCGCTTAGAGGGATGAACAAGAAACAACCACCGGTAACGACCTTCACAGCTACTACATCTGTACCTCCTACTACCATCCCTTCGGATATACCAGTTGTCCCTAACCCAGCCTGACAATATGCTGGAAATCTCCCAAATTGCATCGAATGTAATTATCACCACCATGGACCTTGTCGGGAGATGCAGTGCTCAAACTGCAACAAAAAGGGGCACATCAAACGTTACTGCAAGAGCCTAATGAGACCAATCAACAATTTGCCCAACGCCGGTGTGAACCAGACTTGCTACTGTTGTGGCAAGGTAGGGCACTACAAAAGGAAATGCCCAGAGGCAGCAAAGGCTAGCACAAACGGAATTATACTACCGACCACCACCGGTATAGCCAGCCAGGGTTGCCATCAGTGTGGTGAGTTTCGGCACTATAAAAGAGATTGCCCGAAAAAGGAAAGAACCCGCGTCCCCATAACTCCTACTAAACACTTCACTTCCACTACCAAGGTGGGTGCTGTCCATATATGTCACCAATGCGGTGAAATTGGACACCTCAAGAAGGATTGCCCAATAGCAAAGAACTCGGGTGCAGATGGGAAGATTCTTAGGATCACAGCTGCAGGAGAACCTACTCCGGAACCTACATTAATGTAATTTAGGCGTTTCATTGTAACAGGCTTACAAACTATCCAAAACTAGTGCAACTAAAGTCTTACCTTTTGCGAGATCCTGTCTATATAGGGATGCTCGTGCAACGTATACTTCTCTTTTGTAAGTATACCTTATCCGCAGCATTAGTCTTGTAGTAAATCTAAAGTACTGTAACTCTGTTCATGGTTGCACAGCTGTGTTTTGTATGTAAACGCCTTATGTTCAAATCTAATGTCTTTAAGTTTCTATATGATTCCGACATTATCATACGACTCGATTCAATTTGATCCTCACAAAAACAGCTTCATACGTACATCTCTTTATCAGTAAACGTCCTTTTTAGCGAAACCGTCATTACAGAACACCGAAATACCCATGACTAGAGTACCTCATAGTTCCTCTCTTTTCCAAAGAAATCCCCAAAGTACCACTCGTGCAGTGCGTCAAGTTCAACCCAAAGATTCATACGGTTGATCTATTGCTGAGAAATGTATACATAAGAGTAATATATAATCAAGGTTCTACAGGTTTAGAATTGATGATTCCACTTTAATTTCTTTTTCCCCAATGGGATATGAGCTTAAGGAAGAATCAGTTATTCGACTACCTTTTCAATCTTAATTGTACACGACTCGTATACACGAGATTGTGATTGTGAAACCATGTATGAATTCTAAGACGAACTTCAGGACGGAGAACTGCCTAAGCCTACGAGTAATCGCATCGTCATGTGAACAAACTTAGAACCCAGTATGACTCCCGTAAATAGATCTCCCTACATTCTAAACATCTACAGAGATACAAGAACAGTACAGACGACTTAACGAACTACAAAGAAATAGAATTGGAAGACTAGCCTTCTCACCCTGGAGAACCCCGGTCTTATTCTTCCAGAGATCGGCGGATTGCATCGTATGTACCTCGGATATCAAGGACTCCGTCAAGATTTTTCATTATAAATCGTTATCTCTGCCTCGCATAGATGAAATGGTTGAGCAAAAGCATGGAAAGAATTACTTTCAGAATTGGATCTGAGATCCGAATATCACTAGTTCGAGTGTTAGGGAAGGATGTCCGGAAGACTATCTTCCGAACTCGATGCGGACACTTCGAATCCGTAGTGATACCCTTCAGATAGGACCAATACGCCCATAGTATTCATGAGTTTAATGAATAGAGTCCGTCTTTCTTACTTGGATCAGTTCGTCATTCTCCATGTAACGACTTACTTATCTACCCTCGTAGTAAGAAGGAACCCATGGAAACATTACCGTCGGAGGAACTTACGCAAAGTTCTCTAAACACGAGTTTTGAAATTTAAGGGTTAGATTTCCTACGACACACTATTAGTGATGTGGAAAATTTTGAGTACTCTTTCAATTTGTCAAAACCGTTGAGAATTTGTCGACACCAGAGACGCCGACAGAAATTCGCGACATTCTAGGTCTTATAGACCTACTGTCATAGTTCATTAAGAACTCCTCGCAAATTACAGGAACCCTTTCGACTTTGACCCAGCAAGGGGTGGCCCTTGACTGGGATGTTTAGCAAGAGAAAGAACCCTTGGAAGCTCCAAGTGAGAGACCAAGTTCTGTAGGAAAAACTCACTCTGGGAATGGCTTAATACGCTTCGTATCGCGTGGAAAGCAAAATCCAAGATAGATAGGACCTCCGGGATTCTTACCAGAATCGATCCTGTACCTCGCACAAACTAGGCCTACTCTGCGAACTCAGCAACGTACATTTTACTCTTCGCGTCTCGATCGTGAAACCATACATTTCCGTTAGGACTCTTGTAAGTCCACTCGTAGAGATCCTCGCCTTCGTGTTTGAACCGCAGTGACCCTCGACCGAGAGGTCAAGCGGACGAAGCAACGCAGTCGCCCGTTAGTGAAGGTTCATTGGGATACCAACCGAAGACCCGATTTCACTTAGGAGCGTTAGAACCAATCGATTAGGAAGTTTCCTCCTCTCGACTCAATCATTCTTACCTACTTCCTTATCTAAATTCTAATTTCGGGACGAAATTCCTTTTAACAGGGGGATGATGTGACAACCCAAAATTTCCATTCGGTCAAACCCTAAAAGTCAACCCCTTCGTAATCATAAGTCAATGTCATTATTTCTTATTTTTAAGAAATATAAAGTTCGTTTGATTATTGTTGGGTTAAAGTTTTATTTGAAGATTGCGTCTTTGGGCTCGGCTATTTGTTTATTTAATTTGTATTCCGGTTTGGGCCTGTCCAACCGAGAGCCCATTATGTTTACTATATAAGTATATGCTTGCATGCATATTAGGTTAATGATTTAACGATTGATCTAGAGCATAACAATAGTATTTACAGATTTCTTTGATCGTTCTTGTAAACCTACCAATCCTCTACAGTTGATGTTCTTAATCGAGCTCTTCTGAGGATTTTGTTTTAATCATTCGACACGTTTGATTCATCGTTGAGTTGTTCTTTATTTTGCATTCGTTCTTACTGTTTAAATATTTATTCACCTGTTTAAGATCTAATCGATCTACTAGATTAAGTTTTAATCTCATCAATTGGTATCAGAGCAGGAGGCTGTGTAATCGATACACATCTTTTCTGTGAAAAGGTTTCAATTAGGGTTTTTCCGCAACTACCGATATTTATTGAGTCGTCATCTCATTATTGACGTATCTTGATATTTATTGTTTTGCCCTAATCTGCTTTATTACAAGTCTGATCTTTGAACAGGTTTTTCGATCATAATGGATGAGTCGCAATCAAATCCTATCAATATTTCCAACAGCATCGGTTCAACCACGAAGATTCCAATCCTATATACCCATGACTATGAAGTCTGGGCGCATCACTTCGAAGACTACGTGATAGGATCTGAGGATAATGGATACCTCATATGGGAAGCTATCATTAATGGACCTTTCTCTCATTCTGCAACGTCCAGGATTATCAAAACTCAAAAGGAGTACAATGATCTGCTGAAGGATGTTAAAGATATTGCACAAGATGAAAAGGATAAATTCCAGTGCAATATCAAGGCGTTAAGATTGATAAGATTCGCCCTTCAGTCCGACACCTTCAGGTTGGTCAGCTCATGCACGACGGCAAAGGAAGTTTGGGATAGACTTCGCGAACTGTACTCTACAGACGAGGATCTTGAACATTCCATCCAAACCTTGCTCTTATCTGAGTTTGGAGAATTCAGGCAAGGAGCAGAAGAAACCGTGACCCAGACGTTCGATCGCTTTAATCATCTTCTCAGCAGGATGATCAAACATGACATCGAAAGGAAGCTTATCGAGCAAAAGGTTACATTCTTAAATGGTTTGAGGTCTGAATGGAGAGCAGTGGTGTCTACAGTCAAAGCCCATGAGCAGTTTAAATCATATTCTTTGGCGAAACTGGTGGGTATTCTTAAGTCCCAGGAGAAGATTGTACTGCAGGAGAAGAACGTTGTTTCAAGCCTTGGTTCGCTGGCCCATCTGTCAAAAAGTAAAGCTGTGATGGAGGATGAAGACCTTAACTTGGAGGAGTATGACCTCACGTCTGAGGATTATGCTATGATGCTGTCTAACCCCAAGAGGTTCATAAAGAAGAGATTCCCCAGCAATAAAAACCGAAACTGGCAGGGGAGTTATAGTTCAGAAAAAGTTAACAATGAACCGAAGGTTGAAGAGCCCAAGAAGGAACCGAAGGTGGATGGTGATTCTGGAGTAAGCTGTTACTACTGTGGTGGGAAAAACCACTATGCTAAAGATTGTGTCCTTAAAAGGATGGCTGAAAAGGATGATGAAAAGGATGAGGAAGTTGTGCTGCAGAAAAGGCTCAATGAGATGAGAAAGAAGAAGTCTACCACTAACCCTTCCATGAATGCTCTTATTGTGCAGGGTTCGGTTGCTGATGACGAGTTCGGTAGCGTGGAAGTTTGGTCTACTGACTCAGAAGACGATGAAGTGAGGAAGCCTACTCATGGAAAGGCTTATGTGGCAAAGGAGGAGAGAAGTGGAGGAAGATGCTTCATGGTGTCTGATGTATCTCAGATGAGGGGATAAAACACTAAGGGTGGAAGCAATGAACCGAAGGGGCAGGAGGACATGTGCTTTACGGCCAAACCACTCAGCCAGCAGTTCAATGAGCTTGATGAACTGATAAAGAAGGTACAATCGGTTTTCATTTCATTTAAAGTACCACAATCCTCATATGAGAAGAACTAAAAAATGTTAATACAAGAATTTCTCATCTAGATAGTAGCTTAACTCAAACTCGAGTCACCAATTCTAACCTAACTGATCAATTAAGCAGGGTGTCTTCGAAGAGTGAGGAGCGGCGCATGTGGATCGAGTTGAAGGAGTCTGAATTAGTTAAAATTAAAGACGAAAACATTTATTTACAAAGAGACAATTTAAAGTTGTTAAAACAGCGGAATGTTTTTTGTTTAATTGCAAAACGTCTTTATTCTAATATTACTCAGCTTCACTTGGACTGTGAAATAGGCCAAAAGATCCATCGCATGATTTTGCCCTTCCTTGAGTTTAAGGAGGATGAAATTGATGCCGAAGATTATAACTGTGAGAGTGTGATATCATCTGATGATGTCAATCCGACCTACATGTATGGACTGGACAAAATTGAGTCCTTCATTAAATCCAAGGACCACAAGGACATGCTTAAAAACCTTTTGGATGAAAATGATAGACTTAAACTGAGAACCGAAACCATACAAAAATTTGACTCTTTAAACGCCAACGTAAGCTCAGAAAACAAAATTGATGTTGAAAATGCATCTGAGCTTAACGAGGACGACAACATGAGTGAAATTTCCGTAGAGGACACGGTTGACTGCTCAGAATTTGTAAAAAGTGAACATGAAAACCGCAAGAATCTAATTTCAGAAAATTCAGTGGAGTTCGCTCGATTGTCCCAACAAAAGTCCCCGATCTTAGCAGACAAAGCAGTTGTGTATCAAAAGGTTAGGACCACTCCAAATCAAGTATACAAGGTCACTGGAGTAATCGAACATCAGACGGCTGAACTCACAACTATTGTAAACGAAGACAATGCTGATGGCTGTGATGAGTACTTCTGGTCAGCTCCGATAGATAATGCAAACGAAACGGTAGGCTTATCAGAAAGAACCTCTTGGATGAGTAAAGGTAGATACATACCTGAACCCTTGAATAAGCCAGATAATTTCGATGAGCCAAGCACCAGTGGTACGAAAGACATTCCTCAGGAGAATGAAAGTTCGGCAAAAGAAGACGTTCCCTCTGCTTCCTCAGTTCAAAGTGAAACTCCCACATCTCAAAGTGAACCTGCTAAGGAGAAACCGAAAATGAAAGCTAATATTCATCATCAACCGAAGCAGATGAGGAATAAGAAACGTGAAAGAAACCAAAGATACAGGAAGAATCTCTCTGAAAGGAAACAATTCTGGCAATCCCAGAACGCATATTTCTCACATCAAGACAACAATCTGAAGTTTGAGAACAATCCTGTCAAAAAGCATGAGAGCCACAACAACCGAAGGCTACGGTTCGGTTCAGAAGATAATAACACCTGAAAGCCATGGTTCGGTTTAGAAGAGAATACCAACCGAAACCAAAGGTTCGGCTCTGAGAATGACTCCAACCAAAAGCATAGGTTCGGTTCAGAGAACTGCTTCAACCGAAAGCAAAGGTTCGGTTCTGAAGTTAAAAGAGATCAAAACTCTAAGGTCAGTCCCACCAATAATCAAAAGCAAAAGGGTCACCTAGAGTCTCCAGCCAAGAAGTCCTCTCAATCTAGACCCACTCCTTCTAGTTCATCTAATTCTTCTACTTCTACCAATTCATCTCCATCTTGCTCTAAAGCTAATTCTGTTCGTTCTAAAAAATCTCATTCATTAGCTGAACAAAAGGGCAAACAGAAGGTTAATAAATCCAAACCAGAGTCTAAACCGAACGCACCTAATCCTAATAAAATAAAAGTTTTTACCATTAAAAAGAAAGATGAAACAACACTTATAAAACGAACATATCTTGTTGACATCTCTCTTACTGTTCCTGTTCCCATGAAAAGCTCACGTGGACCCAAGAAACTTTGGGTTACTAAATCTGCTTAATTTTTGCAGGTTATAAGTGACGAGCAGTTTGACGAAGAATGGTACATCGATAGTGGCTGCTCACGTCACATGACAGGGAGGAAAGAGGAGCTCCGGGAATACATATCTCTTTCAAATGGTGGCAACGTCAAGTTTGGAAACAATTCTTTCGGCACCATAAAGGGATACGGAATGATAACTAATGATGATTTTACAATAAGGAAGGTGGCATATGTGGAAGGACTCCAACACAACCTCATCAGTGTATCTCAGCTTGTTGGAGGTACAGGTCTCAAAGTCTCATTCGACGATGAAGGTTCTGAAATTATTGAGAAGAAGACAAAGAAAGTAATTCTCAAGTCGGAGCGAAAGGGTAAAATGTTTCCTCTAAACCTTAAACCCATCAAAGGAAACCCAGCTATATGTTTATTATCAAAAGCTCAATCTGACGAAAGCTGGTTGTGGCACCGAAGACTCTCTCATCTCAACTTTAAAGATATCAACCGAATTGTCACTGGAGGTCATGTTAAGGTTCTTCCATTGCTCAAGTTCGATAGAGAACATTTGTGTGCTGCATGCGAAATGGGGAAGCAGAGTCGTCAAAGTCATCCATCTGTAATTAACACAAAAGTTGTTAAACCACTCGAATTACTTCATATTGATTTGTGTGGTCCTTCATCTATCGAAAGCATCGGTGGTAGCAAGTATATTCTTGTTATTGTTGATGACTTTTCACGATTTACATGGGTGTTCTTTCTAAAGCTCAAATCTGAAGCGACTCATAAGTTGAAAATGTTTATCAAGCAAATTGAAGTACAGCTCAAGAAGGTCGTTCGCAACATCAGGAGCGACAATGGTCTGGAATTCAAAAACAGGGATTTTGAAGAATTTCTAGCAGAACAGGGAATAAGTCACAACTTCTCAGCTCCTTACACACCTCAACAGAACGGAATAGTCGAAAGACGAAACCGATCTTTGTGTGAAGCTGCCCGAACTATGCTAAGTTTCGCTTCCTTACCTCTTTATTTTTGGGCTGATGCTATTTCTGCTGCTTGTTTTACACAGAACAGGTCCTATCTCAACAAGCGATTCACGCTCACACCTTATGAGATACTAAACAACAGAAAGCCTAATGTGAAATTTTTCCATGTGTTCGGCTCACGGTGTTTCATCTTTAACTCTAAAGAACACCGCAACAAGTTCGATGTCAAAGCCGACGAGGGAATCTTTCTGGGCTACTCTCTCACATCCAAAGCATACAGAGTCCTAAACAAGCGTTCGAGAAAAATTGAAGAGACATATTACGTGACCTTTGACGATAGCTATGTCAAAAAGCTACAAGCCAAAGAAGACACCGCTGGGGAAATCTTTCCTCAAACTGGCCAAGTCACAGTCTCGATCGCTAATCTATACGAGAAATTTCTGGAGCTCTTTGACGAACCAAAGAAAGCTACTCTCTCAGAAGCAAATACAGCCGACAACAAGGTAGACCACATGAAGCAAATTGTCGAAGAAGCTGCCAGGAGAATGAATGAAGGAGGATCGAATTCTGATGCACCTCCATCCAACGATGCTTCAGCCGAGGGGGAGCCAAGCTGAAATATCGAGGGGGAGCCAAGCTCAAATGTCGAGGGGGAGCCAAGCTCTACAACTCCAACCACAAGTGCTTCTCCACCCGAAAGTACATCTCCAACCGAAGATGCATCAACGCCTGAAAGTCCAGCACCATAAGAAACCTCTGAGCCTCAAGTTTCTCATAGCACATCAATCGAGGGGGAGCATGGTGATATGACGCTCGACTACGAAAGCCAATCCGAGCCGGAAGAAATGATCAACACTGAACTAGACCCCACCTGTGATCCAAATTACCCTCCTCTTGTCAAATGGACCAGAGATCATCCTATCTCTCAAGTGGTTGGTGATGTCTCTGAAAAGGTACTGACCCGATCACAACTCAAGGCAAAGCAGACATCCTTATTTTCAAAGGTTGAGTTTTGTATGTTCAGCTCATTCGTATCAAAAGTTGAACCAAAGACAGTTAACACTGCTCTCGATCACTCTGATTGGGTTCAAGCAATGCAAGACGAATTGAACGAATTTGAAAGGAACAAAGTCTGGCGCCTCATTCCAACTCCTCCAGATGCTTCGGTTGTTGGTCTTAAATGGGTCTTTAGGAATAAAATGGACAAGGAAGGGAATGTTATTAGGAACAAAGCTCGGCTGGTAGTAAAGGGATATTGCCAGGAGGAAGGAATTGATTATGAAGAGACTTTTGCTCCCGTAGCTAGGCTAGAATCTGTCCGAATATTTCTTGCTTACGCTGCCCACAAAAACTTTGAAGTTTTCCAAATGGACGTCAAGTGTGCATTTCTTAATGGTGAACTCGAAGAAACCGTGCATGTGGAGCAACCTCTTGGGTTCGTGAACGAAAAGTATCCAAATCATTGCTATATTCTGGATAAAGTTGTGTATGGCCTTAAACAAGCTCCGAGAGCCTGGTATGAAACGCTAACTAAATTCTTATAGATGTCTAAATTCAAACAAGGTTCGGTTGACCCAACCTTCTTTCGCAAAAAGGAAGGTAACCACCTTATGATAGTTCAAATTTATGTCGATGACATCATCTTTGGCTCTACGAATCCCAGCCTAACAGCTGAATTCAGAAAGTTGATGGAGACTAAATTTGAAATGAGCTCAATGGATCCTATTAACTTTTTCCTTGGTTTAAATATTAGACAGGGACCCGAAGGCATCTTTATCAATCAGGAAGCTTACACGAAGACTCTCCTAGCAAAGTTTGGTATGATGGGAGACTCCAAAGTCAAAGTCCCAATGGCATTCGGCACCAAGTTAACCCCATCCCTAGACAAACCGGCCGTTGATATCACGCTCTATCATCAAATGATAGGCTCACTAATTTATCTTACTGCTAGCAGGCCTGACATCATGTTTTCTGTGTGTTATTGTGCTCGATTTCAGGCAAACCCACGCGAACCTCACATGCTTGCAGTGAAGAACATTCTACGCTATCTGAAGCGAACTGCCTCCTTAGGTCTATGGTATCCTTCCAACTCAGGCTTCTTCGTTCAAGCCTATTCTGATGCTGATCTTGGAGGATGTGGACTCGACAGAAAAAGCACTACTGGTGGTTGTCAATTCCTTGACGGGAAGTTGGTTAGCTGGCAATCCAAGAAACAAACGTGCGTGTCATTGTCTACTGCCGAAGCGGAATACATAGCCGCTGCTTCCTGCACGTCACAAGTGATTTGGATCCAGAGTCAACTTCAAGACTATGGACTCAATATGAAGAAGATCCCACTATATTGTCACTCTGAAAGTGCAATTAGGATCTGTCATAACCCAGTGCAACACTCTAAAACCAAACACATAGCACTGAGGTATCACTTCATCAAAGATCACATGGAAGATGGAAACGTCGAAGTTCACTTCGTAAGGACCACTGATCAACTGGCTGACGTCTTTACCAAAGCTCTTCCTGAAGCATCATTCAACAGAATACTGCAAGGGCTAGGTATGATGGAATCAGAGTCAGTACCTCACACTACCTCTCAACCTCAAACGTAAGAAGCGAAACCAACCGAACGTTCGGGTTCGGTTAAACCATCTGACTCGCTCATCACTTCAAAGGTAGTTTTTTTTTGGTTGTATATTTCTTGTACATAATTGTTTTTTTTTTGTGTTGAAAGTATTTTTCAATTGCATGTCTAAATTCCTTGGTTTTCTTAAAATTTTCCAAAACCGAAACCTACCGAAGGTTCGGGTTCGGTTTCTTAAAATTTTCCAAAACCGAAACCTACCGAAGGTTCGGGTTCGGTTTCTTAAAATTTTTCAAAACAGAAACCTACCGAAGGTTCGGGTTCGGTTTTTCAAAATTTTATGGAATCAAAACCAACCGAACGCTCGGGTTCGGTTTTTCAAAATTTTCTGGAACCGAAACCAACCGAATGCTCGGGTTCGGTTTTTTCAAAATTTTCTGGAACCGAAACCAACCGAACGCTCGGGTTCGGTTTTTCAAATTTTTCCAAAGTTTTTTTTTACTCTTTCTAAGTCTTATTTCTTTTACTTCATTTCTTTTCTTACTATTTTTTTCTTTTATTTTTTTTAATATATCTCAAAAACTCCAAAAATATTTTTATTTTTTATTTTTCTTGTTGTATGTTCGTTCGTTTATGGGGATATAATTATTGGATTACTTAAGTGTCCCTAGAAGCATGCTGTTGTATGTGTCCCAAGCCCCATAAGATTTTGAATAATAGCCTTCATGACCTGGTATACACAAACCTTGTCTTCCCAATAAGGCTACCACATTTATTCTAATCGTGAGCTACCTCACTCTCTTCTCACATGAGATAAGAGTTTTCTGCTTGGTCCTTTATTTCGCAGCAGAGGTACTTTATCTTCTTACACCATCTCCATTACATTTCTCCATTACATTCGTTTCATCAACGTAACCCTTGAGACTCTCAGACATTACCACTGAGGTTTATGGTTACACAACATCTGTGTTTATGATCTTAGTTTCGTGCCACTACGAGCTGAGTGAAACCCAAAATTCAACACCAAATCTGAATTGACGGTGACCAATTAATTTGCTCAAGTTTTCCCCAAAGAATTGACGAATGTACCTTCATGAAATCTCAAATTTTATTTTGTGTGATTCCTATGAAATTGTTAACCACCATAACATTTCTTCCCTTGGGATCCAGTTTTTAATTTTTTCATCTGAGATTTTATTTTTTTCCAAGCCAATTTAAAATAAATTCCTACCTACTTGTTCAACAGACTACACCGGTCTCACAAGTACTATTGATGGGATTAAAACAACTTTTAATCTATGAAGATCGTTTAGATCTCGAACAAGTATATAAATATAAAACAACAAGAACGCAATAATAAGAACAAAACAGCTTGAATCAAACGTGTCGAATGATTAAATAAAATCCTTAGAAGAGCTCGATTAAGAACATCAACTGTAAAGGATTAGAAGATTACAAGAACGATTAAAGAAAAATATTGTTCTCTGGACGAATCGCTATATCGATAATCTCAGCAATCTTAACCTAATCTGCATGCAAGCATTTAACTTATATACAATACATAAAAGGCTCACGGTTGGACAGGCCCAAACCGGAGAATACAAGGCTAAACACGAGCCCAAAAGACGCAACATCAAAACTATCTTCAGCCCAACAATCTCCCCCTTTGCGTCAATTTAGAGCGAGACCTTCACTTCTTACTTGGGCCGGCAGCTGAAGCTGGTACCTTCTTTTTCACGGTGCTAAACAAACACTTGGTTATGGAAAGGATGGTCTGTCTAAACCGAATGTACCAACTGATCATATCATTGAAGTACTTGATATCATCAGCCGAATTGTCCTTACACCGCTTGACGATTGATAAGACGTGCTCTAAGCAAGTTGTGGTGTAAAGATGTTTGTCAGCCAGAGCGAAGAGACATTTCTGTCCTTCGGCTCTAGTGAACATCACTGAGTTTCGCCTCGGATCAATCTTACCCATTTGCATTTGATTTAGATCACTGGCCGATCCCACAGGTGCGACTTTCGGTTTCTTCTTAAAAACTGTGGCGACCTCCTGATCCATTAGGGCAACCTCCATGATGTAGCAAGCCAACATCCTTTTGACATGGTCTATGATGGGACCATATTCAGATTCATTTGTCAGCAGGATATTGTACAAGACTATCCAATCATGAGGGTTCAGATTGGGCAGATCCGCCAGGGAGATGATGTGGGCAGTTCTTGCAGATCCTCGGATGAGCTTGAACTTAACGTTTGTGAATCTCCCCACGGCGTAAGGCTTCAGCACCCGAACATTAACAATCTTCTGGGCGCTCCATGTAAGGTATTGAGGGCGAGCGGCCTCTAGGTAGAAGTCAATGAGCTCCATGTCAAGCTCATCATTCGGATGCGGGACTTCAAAAATGTTAGAGAAGGCGTGGAAGATGAACGCCTTTCGAGTTAGCGGCATATCAAACTGCGAATCGATAGAGTTGTTGCAGTCGAATGATATCACCGACTCGAGCCATAGTATGCTTGGAGTCTCTATGGCCTCTTTTATCATACGATCCCTGGTCCAGGCAGGGAAGAGCAACTTTCGGCTCTCAAGGAGATCGTGGGCTTCTTTTTGCTTACGTTCGGCTTCTTCAGCCTCACGCGCCACACGACTGGCATCACCTTCAGCATTGCGACTGTTCTTTCTTTTTAACAAGTCCGCAATGGTCTCCTTGTCTTCATCTTCATCTTCATCTTCATCTCCTCCCTCAGCTATATTTTTGCCCTTGTTCTTCACACCCGAACCCGAGGCATGACCAATTGGGGGTGGTTCGGTTGTGTGAGTAGCTTTGAGGAAGGAGGTGGTTTCGATCCTTTCTTCTCATCTCCCCCTTGTTTCGGAATGGACACGAAACTCGGTAGGCCTTCAATGTTGCTTAAAAGGTCCATGGCCGGAGAGAGTTTTTCAGCGAGGGTACGCCTCACTGAGTGGTTAAGGATGGGGTCGTGTGCTTCCAGGATGTTTGAGAGAGCTGCGTGGACATCCGAAACACATGTCTTTATGACCTCCCTCTCGGATCGAAGAGCTTCCAATTGTTGCTGGGAGTTGGAAAGCTGTGTGCTCTTGACCTTAAGGGCGGTAGTCTTACTCGCCAAGACGTCCATCAGAGAATTTTCTGCCGCGAGATCCTCTTGAAGCTTTGCCAAGCGGGCATCGATGGAGGCACGAAGTGCCGAGTTGTCGTCGCTAAGATGTTGTCTGAGAGTAGCGAACGAAGACAGCTCCGTCGAGACAAACTGGGCCAATTGTTGAACAACTGGTTCCAGAGTTGTCTTAGTGGCTTCGGCGTTCTCCTGCAAAGACTGTAGCAGGACAGAAGCGTCAGTGAATAGTTTATCGACTTTTGCGGTCGCTGCCTCACAGGCTTGGGTGGAGGCGTCTATAGCAGCAGTTGCTGAGGCCACAGAATCATGTTGAGCCCTGGAGAAGGCATCAACGATCTTCTGAAGGGCATCTTCAGACAAAGATGACTGCTGGTTGGAAGAGGAGGCGAGAAGTTGATCAACCTTCTCGTTAAGCTCGCGAAGATGCTTTCGTGTCACTGGAGCATCATCCTCCTCATCACTCTGAACTTGAAACGGACTATAGTAGACCGAATCGAAGTGCATGTGATCACCACCAAGGTATTGATCACCGCCATCAGAGGCGTCTTCTGGAGATTGAGGTGGTGGAGAAGCTGGGGGTGTTATTGGTTTGGTTGTTTCTGGTTGAGTGGGTGGGGGGTTAGTTTCGGATGGTGGTTGTGTATGGGTAGTTTGGGTGGTATGTGTTTCGGTTTGAGGAGGTTCGGTTACTGGAGGGGTTTCGGTAACTGGTGGTGTTTCGGTTGCTGTGGTGAATATGGGTGGAGGTATAGGGATAGAGGTTGGGGGAATAGTGGGATTTATGGTGGGAATGGAAATAGGAATTGTGGGTGGAGGTGAAGGAACTGGGGATTGATGAAGTTCCATGTCTGGGGTTGGAGACCGAGGGGGTGTGTTGCCTCGTTGAGGAGATTCGTCTCCTTGTGATCCCTCAGAGTCCGAACTCTCACCTTCGGATTCGATTGAAGAGGAGGGAATAACGAGCTTTCGCTTCTGTTGGGTCTTCCTCCTTTTCGGCTGTGGGGATGAAGCCGCCTTCGGTTGTTTGCGCTTCTTGGGAGAAGGTCCCTTTGGAGCTTTGGACACTTGCTTCCCCTTCTCTGCCTTTTTGCCCCTGGCCATCGGTTTATCGGCATCATGAATTGATCGTAGCATGTCCGGTGTCAGTTCCCTCGGACCAGTTGGCCTAAACTCCTTGATTGTTCTGATCAGTCTGCTGTCGGAGGGCACATCGCCATACATCGACTCCGGGATAGAGCCAATGAAAGAAAATTTTGATGCATCGGATACATTGATCTTCTTGGTATGAAACGTACCAATAGAAGACATCGATGCACCATCGGCTGTTGGAACATTGAACTTGTCCATGGCCCATCTTGTGATCAAGATCCAGAACCGGGCTAACGACACCTCGGAGTGTCGGGAAGAGGAAGAGAGGCTCTGAATCAGCTGTTGCCAAAGGACAAACCCATAGTCCAGGTTTATCCCATTGTACACCCCATACATTATCGAAAGGAAAAGACGACTTGCACCGTCAGACCCTGAGCCCCTCTCTGACAGTCCCTTGAATAGAACTGTAAATAACCCATTCCACTGGGGCGGTAGGCAGGACTTCTTAAACTTGGCGACGGAGGTGAGAACCTCTGTGTAGCCCATGTTGTAGAACATGTTGTACAACATCCCAACCGGAATCGTCTCCGGGTGAACTCGCGATGGGTCAGCAGCAAACCCTAACATAGTGCAGAAACGGGGGCGAGAAATTGAACTCTTGTGTTCTCCCACTTCAAAGAATACCCGGTCGACGGCCTTGTCGTAGTAAGCCGTTGCATAGACCTGAGATAAGGCCACCATTGGCACCGTTTCAATTTTTGACAGTGCAGGAGCAAGCTGGGAATATTTGAGGCATTCTATGACCGGCGACATGTAGGAATCATACGCCAGTGGGTTCAGATCAATGACTAGGCATTGTTGGGGTCGAATGGGAAGAATCTGAGAAGTTGCATGAACAGAAGAAGATTCAGCCATTGTTGCAGGTTTGGAGAAGAAGATGAACGGGAGAGAGTTTGGAAGTATTTTTGCTCTGGGAATTATGGAGGCAGTAAAGAGGTAAAAGGTGGTGTTGATGGCTTTTTATAGTGGATGATAGGAGAGAGAAAAATCGTTTCAAATCTCTTATGGAAATACGAAACGGGTTTTGAAGTGACTGATTGGTGACAGTTGGGGCGTGCGATGATCACGTAGGAGAGTGAGTGTTAGTTTCCTAGGATTACGCCGCCCAATAAGCGCCGGTTCAGAGAAAGGAACCGTTTCCATTTCTACACGCGCCTCAAATGCCAGATTGATAACGCTTCAATATCGCACACGCGTCCTTTAATAGTCAGAAAAAGCGCGGCCGATTCAAATTCACGCGCCCTCCTTTTTACCGTCGTTTGAATTCTTATCCTTTTAACTTCCGCCGAGTCAGCAACTTTTTGTCTTTTCCCCTTTTAAACGGCTGTTTTCAATTAATGACCCACGTGGCTAATTTGTGACCACAACTGCATTAGTAACCATCCAGTAATAATCCAGCCTGTAAAATAATTAGTAAAGGAGTTTTTGAAAATCTAGGATTTTCGTGCAAAGAGTGTAAAAGAAAAAGAAATAAAGCAACTCTTTTTAGGATAATCTGTGATGTCAATAATGACACGAAACTGATGATCCCGGGCACGAATCTCTTCCTTCAAGGTCAAGAAAGACCTTAAAGTGTTAGTGTGGTATCCCGTTGAATTACGATCAAACATTTATAAAGAAATGTTGAAAGGCTTCTTTTAATTAGGCTTACTAAGGGTGGTTTCGCTTTGATTCATCAATTCAATTCTTGATATAAGAACGAAAGTGAACAAAGTACTTGTGAGACAGGTGTAGTCTGTTGAACAAGTGGGTAGGATTTGATTTTATAGTTGCTTGGATTAATATGAAATCTCAGATAAAAATTTAAAACTGGATCCCTTGGGAAGAAATGTTATGGTGTGTAACAATTTCATTGGAATCACGCAAAAAGAAAAATTGAGATTCCATTAAGGTACATTCGTCAATTCATTGGTGAAAACTTGATCAAATTAATTGGTCACCGTCAATTCGTTGGTGTTGAATTTTGGGTTTCACTCAGCTCGTAGTGGCACGAAACTAAGATCATAAACACAGAAGTTGTGTAACCATAAACCTCAGTGGTAGTTTCTGAGAGTCTCAAGGGTTACAGTGATGAAACGAATGTAGTGGAGAAGTGTAATGGGGAAGGTGTAAGAAAGCATAGTACCTCTGCTGCGAAAATAAGGACCTAGCAGGAGACTCTTAACTCATGTGAGAAGAGAGTGAGGTAGCTCACGATTAGAATAATTGAGTTAGCCCTATTGGGAAGACAAGGTTTGTGTATACCAGGTCATGAAGGCTATTATTCAAAATCTTATGAGGCTTGGGACACATACAGCAGCATGCTTCTAGGGACACTTAAGTGAGTCATCAAATATATCCCCATAAACGAATGAGCACACAAAGAAAAAGAAATTAAAATATTTTTGGAGTTTTTGAAATTTATAATAAAAATAAAAAAAATAAGAAATAAAAAAAATAAAAAAAAAATAGTTAAAATAAAAATAAGACCCAAAAAAAACTCTGAAAAAAAAAATGAAAAACCGAACCCGAACGTTCGGTTGGTTTCGGTTCTAGAAAATTTTGAAAAACCAAACCCGAACCTTCGGTTGCTTTCGGTTCCACAAGATTTTGAAAAACCGAACCCGAACCTGCGGTTGGATTCGGTTCCACAAAATTCTGAAAAACCGAACCCGAACCTTCGGTAGGTTTCGGTTTTGGAAAATTTTGAGAAACAACGGAATTTAGATATACAAGTAATAAATACTTTTAATCATAAAGAAAACAAAATAGTACAAGAAATATACAAGACAGAAAAACTACCTTTGAAGTAATGAGCGAGTCAGATGATTGAACCGAACCCGAACGTTCGGTTAGTTTCGCTTCTTACGTTTGAGGTTGAGAGGTAGTGTGAGGTACTGACTCTGATTCCATCATTCCTAGCCCTTGCAATATTTTATTGAATGATGCTTCTGGAAGAGCTTTGGTAAAGACGTCAGTCAGTTGATCAGTGGTTCTTACGAAGTGAACTTCGACATTTCCATCTTCCACATGATCTTTGATGAAGTGATACCTCAGTGCTATGTGTTTGGTTTTAGAGTGTTGCACTGGGTTATGACAGATCCTAATTGCACTTTCAGAGTCACAATATAGTGGGATCTTCTTCATATTGAGTCCATAGTCTCGAAGTTGACTTTGGATCCAAATCACTTGTGATGTGCAGGATGCAGCGGCAATGTATTCCGCTTCGGCAGTAGACAGCGACACACATGTTTGTTTCTTAGATTGCCAGCTGACCAATTTCCCATCAAGAAATTGACAGCCACCAGTTGTGCTTTTACGGTCGAGTCCACATCCTCCAAGGTCAGCATCAGAATAAGCTTGAACGAAGAAGCCTGAATTGGATGGATACCATAGACCTAAGGAGGTGGTTCGCTTGAGATAGTGTAGGATGTTCTTTACTGCCTGCATGTGAGGTTCGCGTGGGTTAGCCTGAAATCGAGCACAATAACACACAGAGAACATGATATCAAGCCTGCTAGCAGTTAGATACATCAGTGAGCCTATCATTTGACGATAGAGCGTGATATCGACAGCCGGTTTATCTAGTGAAGGGGTAAGCTTGGTGCCGAATGCCATTGGGACTTTGACTTTTGAGTCGCCCATCATTCCAAACTTCGCTAGGAGAGTCTTCGTGTAAGCTTCCTGATTGATAAAGATGCCTTCGGGTCCCTGTCTTATGTTTAAACCAAGGAAAAAGTTAATAGGACCCATTGAGCTCATTTCAAACTTAGTCTCCATCAACTTTCTGAATTCAGCTGTTAAGCTGGAATTCGTGGAGCCAAAGATGATGTCATCGACATAAATTTGAACTATCATAAGGTGGTTACCTTCCTTTTTGCGAAAGAAGGTTGGGTCAACCGAACCTTGTTTAAATTTAGACATCTTTAAAAATTTTGTAAGCGTTTCATACCAGGCTCTCGGAGCTTGTTTGAGGCCGTACACAGCTTTATCCAGAATGTAGCAATGATTTGGATACTTTTCGTTCACAAACCCAGGAGGTTGCTCCACATACACCGTTTCTTCGAGTTCTCCATTGAGAAATGCACACTTGACATCCATTTGGAAAACCTCAAAGTTTTTGTGAGCAACATAAGCCAGAAATATTCTAACAGATTCTAGCCTAGCTACTGGAGCGAAAGTCTCTTCATAGTCTATTCCTTCCTCCTGACAGTATCCCTTGACCACCAGACGAGCCTTGTCCCTTATGACATTACCTTCCTTGTCCATTTTGTTTCTAAAAACCCATTTAAGACCAACAACTGAAGCATCTGGAGGAGTTGGAATGAGGCGCCAGACTTTGTTCCTTTCAAACTCGTTCAGTTCGTCTTGCATTGCTTGAACCCAATCAGAGTGATCGAGGGCAGTGTTCACTGTCTTCGGTTCAACTTTTGATACGAATGAGTTAAACATACAAAACTCAACCTTTGAGAATAAGGATGTCTGTTTTGCCTTTAGTTGAGATCGGGTCAGAACCTTTTCAGATACATCACCAACTACTTGAGAGATAGGATGATCTCTGGTCCATTTGGTAAGAGGAGGGTAATTCAGATCGAAGGTTGGATCTAGTTCGGCGTTGATCATCTCTTCTAGCTCAGATTGGCTATCGAAATCAAGCGTCATATCATCATGCTCCCCCTCAATTGATGAGTCTTGAGAAACATGAGGTTCAGGGGTTTCTTGTGGTGCTGGACTATCAGGCGTTGAAGCACCTTCGTTTGGAGGGGCATCTTCGGTTGGAGAGGTACCTTCGGTTGAAGTAGTAGAGCTTGGCTCTCCCTGGACTTGTGAGCTTGGCTCCCCCTCGACTGAAGCATTGTTGGTTGAAGATTCATCAGTGGGCGATTCTCCTTCATGCATTCTTCTTGCAGCATCTTTGACAATTTGCTTCATATGATCAACTTTGTTGTCAGCTGCACCTGCTTCTGAGAGAGAAGCTTTTTCCAGTTCGTCAAAGAGTTCCAGAAAATTCTCGTACAAATTGGCAATTGAAACTGTGACTTGGCCAGTTTGAGGAAAGATTTCCCTGGTAGTGTCATCTATGGCCGGTAGCTTCTTGACATAGCAATCGTCGAAGGTCACATAGTATGTCTCTTCAATCCTTCTTGATCGTTTGTTTAGGACCCTGTACGCCTTGGATGTGAGTGAGTAACCCAGAAAGATTCCCTCGTCGGCTTTTACATCAAACTTGTTGCGGTGTTCTTTAGAGTTAAAGATGAAACACCTTGAGCCAAACACATGGAAAAATTTCACATTGGGTTTTCTGTTATTTATTATCTCATATGGTGTGAGCGTAAATCGTTTATTGAGATAGGACCTGTTCTGTGTATAACAAGCAGCAGAAATAGCGTCAGCCCAAAAATAAAGAGGTAAGGAAGCGAAACTTAGCATAGTTCGGGCAGCTTCACACAAGGATCGGTTTCGTCTTTCGACTATTCCGTTCTATTGTGGTGTGTAGGGAGCTGAGAAATTATGACTAATTCCCTTTTCTGCAAGAAACTCTTCAAACTCCCTGTTCTTGAATTCGAGACCATTGTTGCTCCTGATGTTTCGAACGACCTTCTTGAGCTGGACTTCAATTTGCTTGATAAACACTTTCAGCTTTTGAGTCGCTTCAGATTTGAGCTTTAGAAAGAACACCCATGTAAATCGTGAAAAGTCATCAACGATAACAAGAATATACTTGCTACCACCGATGCTTTCGATAGATGAAGGACCACACAAATCGATGTGAAGCAATTCCAGTGGTTCAACAACTTTTGTGTTGATTACAGATGGGTGACTTTGACGACTCTGCTTTCCCATTTCGCATGCAGCACACAAATGCTCTCTGTCGAACTTGAGCAATGGAAGACCCCTAACATGACCTCTAGTGACAAGTTGGTTGATATCTTTGAAATTGAGATGAGAGAGTCTTCGGTGCCACAACCAGCTTTCGTCGGATTGAGCTTTTGATAACAGACATATGGCTGGGTTTCCTTTGATAGGTTTCATGTTCAGAGGAAACATTTCACCCTTTCGCTCTGACTTCAGAATCACTTTCTTTGTCTTTTTCTCTATGATTTCAGAACCTTCATCATCGAATGAAACTTTGAGACCTGTACCTCCAACGAGCTGAGATACACTGATGAGGTTGTGTTGGAGCCCTTCCACATAAGCTACCTTCCTTATTGTAAAGTCACCATTCGTTATCATCCCGTATCCCTTTATGGTGCCGAAAGAGTTATTTCCAAAATTAACGTTGCCACCATTTGCAAGAGATCTGTATTCCCTGAGCTCCTCTTTTCTCCCTGTCATGTGACGCGAGCAGCCACTGTCGATGTACCATTCTTCGTCAAACTGCTCGTCACTCATAACCTGCAAAGATTAAGCAGATTTAGGAAGCCAAAGTTTCTTGGGTCCATGTGAGCTTTTCATGGGAATAGTAAGAGAGATGTCAACTAGATATGTTCGTTTAATTAGAGTTGTTTCATCTTTCTTTTTAATGGTAAAGACTTTTATTTTGTTAGGATTGGGTATGTTCGTTTTGGACTCTGGTTTGGATTCATCGACCTTCTGCTTTCCCTTCTGTTCAGCTGATGAATTAGGTTTTTGAGAACATGCGGGATTAGCTTTAGAGCAAGATGGAGATGTATTGGTGGAAGTAGAAGAGGTAGAAGAACGAGAAGAGTTAGAATGAGAGGTTTTGGATGGAGAGGACTTCCTGGCTGATGACTCTAGGTGACCCTTTTGCTTTTGATCATTGGAGGGGCTGACCTTCGAGTCTTGTTCTCTTTTGACTTCAGAGCCGAACCTCTGTGTTCGATTGGAGTTGTTCTTGGAACCGAACCTTTGGTTTCGGTTGAAGTCCTTTTCAGAACCGAACCTTTGCCTTCGGTTGGTATCTTCTTGTGAACCGAACCTTGGCTTTCGGTTGGTATTTTCTTGTTTTCTTACAAGATTGTTTTAATACTTCAGATTCTTGTCTTTGTGTGAATAGTATGCATTCTGGGAGTGCCAGAATTGTTTCCTTTCAGAAAGGTTTTTCCTGTATCTTTGGTTCCTTTCTATCTTCTTATCCCTCATCTGCTTAGGTTGATGATGAACGTTCGCTTTCGTTTTTGTTGTCACCTTGGCTGGTTCCTTTTGAACTTCAGGAGTTTTACTATGAGCCGAGGGAGCAGAGGGAATGTCTTCTTTTGCTGAATGATCATTCTCCTGAGGAATATCTTTTGTACCACTGGTACTTGGCTCATTGAAGTTATCTGGCTTATTTAATGGTTCAGGGATGTATCTTCCTTTGCTCATCCAGGAGGTTCTTTCAGACAAGCCAACGGTTTCGTTTGCATTATCAATAGGAGCTTCCCAGAAGTACTCATCACAGCCATCAGCATTGTCTTCGTTGACAATAGCTGTGAGTTCAGCTGTTTGATGTTCGGTTACTCCAGTCACCTTGTATACCTGATTCGGAGTGGTCCTGACCTTTTGATACACAACAACTTTTTCTACTAAGTTCGAGGAGTTTTGTTGGGACAATCTAGCGAATTCCACAGAATTTTCAGAAATAAGATTTTTGTGGTTTTCATTTTCGCTTTTAACAAACTCTGAGCAGTCAACCGTATCCTCTACATAAATTTCACTCATGTTTTCGTCCTCGTTAAGCTCAGATGCATTTTCAACATCGATTTTATTTTCTGAGCTTACATTGGCGTTTAGATAGTCAAATTTTTGCATGGTTTCGGTTCTCAGTTTAAGTCTGTCATTTTCGTCCAAAAGATTTTTGAGCATGTCCTTGTGGTCTTTGGATTTGATGAAGGACTCGATTTTGTCCAGTCCATACATATACGTTGGGTTGACATCATCAGACGATATCACACTTTCACAATTGTAGGCTTCAGCATCGATTTCATCCTCCTTAAACTCTAGGAAGGGCAAAATCATGCGATGGATCTTTTGGCCTATCTCACAATCCAAGTGAAGTTGAGTAATATTGGAATATAAACGTTTAGCTATTAAACAAAAAACATTTCGTTGTTTTAACAATTTCAAATTGTCTCTCTGCAAATAAATGTTTTCGTCTTTAACTTTAACTAATTCCGACTCTTTTAACTCAATCCACATTCGCCGCTCCTCACTCTTTGACGCCACCCTGCTTAATTGATCAGTCAGGTTAGAATTGGTGACTCGAGTTTGAGTTAAGCTACTATCTAAATGAGAAATTCTTGTATTAACATTTTTTAGTTCTTTCTCATACGAGGGTGATGGTACTTTAGATGAAATAAAAACAGATTGTACCTTCTTTATCAGTTCATCAAGCTCATTGAACTGCTGGCTGAGTGGTTTGGCCGTAAAGCACATATCCTCCTGCACCTTCGGTCCATCGCTTCCTCCATCGGTATTGTATCCCCTCATTTGAGATACGTCAGTCACCATGAAGCATTTTCCACCACTGCTTTCCTCCTTAGCCACATAAGCCTTTCCATGAGTAGGCTTTCTCACTTCTTCATCTTCTGAGTCAGTAGACCAAACTTCTGTGCTACCGAACTCATCGTCATTAACCGAACCCTGCACAATAAGAGCATTAATAGAAGGGTTAGCGGTAGACTTCTTCTTTCTCAACTCATCCAATCTCTTCTGCAGCACGGCTTCCTCATCATTTCCATCGTCCTTTTTAGCCATTTTCTTAAGAACACAGTCCTTAGCATAGTGGTTCTTGCCACCACAGTAGAAACAGCTTACTCCGGAATCGCCATCTGCCTTCAGTTCCTTCTTGAGCTCCTCAGCCTTCGGTTCATTGTTCACTTTTTCAGAGCTGTAACTCCCCTGCCAGTTTCGGTTTTTGTTGCTGGGGAATCTCTTCTTTATGAACCTCTTAGGATTGGATAACATCATGGCATAATCCTCAGTCGTGAGGTCATATTCCTCCAAGTTCAGCTCTTCATCCTCCATCACAGCTTTACTTTTAGATAGGAGGGCCAACGAACCAAGACTCGAGACAACATTCT
Source organism: Lactuca serriola (assembly GCF_051521515.1). Classification (NCBI taxonomy): domain Eukaryota; kingdom Viridiplantae; phylum Streptophyta; class Magnoliopsida; order Asterales; family Asteraceae; genus Lactuca; species Lactuca serriola. Next base: position 128,858,960 of record NC_136416.1, on the reverse strand, counting down.
TCTCTTGAACCACAATTTTCTCTTGGGACTTTAGAATGCCCACCAGTTTCGCCAGCGAGTATGATTTAAACTGCTCATGGACTTTGATTGTGGAAACCACTGCTCTCCATTCAGATCTCAGTCCGTTCAAGAAAGTAACCTTCTGTTCGATGAGCTTCCTTTCAATGTCGTGTTTGATCATCTTGCTGAGAAGATGATTGAAGCGATCAAACGTCTGGGTCACCGTTTCTTTGGCCCCTTGCCTGAATTCTCCAAACTCAGATAGAAGCAAGGTTTGGATAGAATGTTCAAGTTCTTCGTCTGTGGAATACAGTTCGCGAAGTCTATCCCATACTTCCTTTGCCGTAGTACATGAGCTGACCAGTCTGAATGTGTCTGACTGAAGGGCGAATCTGATCAACCTTAACGCCTTAATATTACACTAGAATTTGTCTTTTTCGTCTTGTGCAATATCCTTCACTTCCTTAAGCAGATCGTTGTACTCTTTTTGTGTCTTGATGATTCTGGATGTAGCAGAATGAGAAAACGGTCCATTGATGATGGCTTCCCATATGAGATAACCATTGTCCTCCGATCCAATCACGTAATCTTCAAAATGATGCGCCCATACTTCATAGTCATGGGTGTATAAGATTGGAATCTTTGTCGTCGAACCGATGCTGTTGGAAATATTAATAGGGTTTGATTGCGTCGCGTCCATTATGATCGTAAAAACCTGTTCAAAGATCAGACTTGTAATAAAGCAGATTAGGGCAAAACAATAAATATTAAGATACGTCAATTAAGATGACGGCTCAATAAATATCGATGATTGCGGAAAACCCTAATGGAAATCTTTTTCACAGAAAAGATGTGTATCGATTACACAGCCTCCTGCTCTGATACCAATTGATGGGATTAAAACAACTTTTAATCTATGAAGATCGTTTAGATCTCGAACAAGTATATAAATATAAAACAACAAGAACGCAATAATAAGAACAAAACAGCTTGAATCAAACATGTCGAATGATTAAATAAAATCCTTAGAAGAGCTCGATTAAGAACATCAACTGTAAAGGATTAGAAGATTACAAGAACGGTTAAAGAAAAATACTGTTCTCTGGACGAATCGCTATATCGATAATCTCAGCAATCTTAACCTAATATGCATGCAAGCATTTAACTGATATACAATACATAAAAGGCTCACGGTTGGACAGGCCCAAACCGGAGAATACAAGGCTAAACACGAGCCCAAAAGACGCAACATCAAAACTATCTTCAGCCCAACAACTTTGATCCCTTTCTTTCTTATTTCAAGATTAGAATTGATGCATCAAAGCGAAAGCCACCCTAAAGTAGCCTAATTAAAAGAAGCCTTTCAACATTTCTTAAAAAGTGATTGATCGTAATTCAACGGGAATCCACATTAACACTTTAAGGTCTCTCTTGACCTTGAAGGAAGAGATTCGTGCCCGGGATCATCAGTTTCGTGTCATTATTGACATCACAGTCAATCCTAAAAAGAGTCGTTTTATTTCTTTTCTTTTTACACTCTTTGCACGAAAATCTTTGATTTTCCGAAATTCCGTTACTAATTAATTTCAGGCTGATTTATTGCATTGGTGGTTAATAATTACCACGTGGTAAACAATCCTCCACGTGGGCAGTTTATTCAAAAGATGCGATTCAAAACGATAAGACGAAGGGTTGCTGACTCAGGAGGGAAATAAAAGGATTGAATTTCAACCGGTAGTAAAAAGGGGCGCGTGTGAATTTCAAACGTCCACTCTTTTGCTGACATTGTGGACGCGTGTGCGAATCTCAAGCGACACTCTTCTGGCATTTAAAGGCGCGTGAGGATTTGAAACGGCTTATTCTGAAACGACGCTTGTTGGGCGGCGTGATCCTAGGAATCTGACACTCTCTCTTCTACGTGATCATCGCATGCCTTAACTGTCACGCATCTGTCATTCCGGAAACCTTTACGTATTTCCATAGAAGATTTGAAATGATTTTTCTCTCTCCGATTCACCCACTATAAAAGGCAGTCAATACTTCCATTTACCTCTTTACTGCTTCAGAATTTACAAGAGAGCAAAAACTCGAAAAAGCTTCACTGTTCATCTTCTTCTACCTACAACAATGGCAGAATCTTCATCCGTCCATGCCACCTCACAAATCCTTCCCATTCGTCCTCAACAATGCTTGGTGATTGACCTAACACCGCAGGCGTATGACTCTTACATGTTTCCGATCATCGAGTGCTTGAAGTACTCGCAAATCGCTCCTGCATTATCACGGGTTGAGTCTGTGCCCATGACGATGCTCTCGCAGGTGTATGCGACTGCCTATTACGACAAAGCAGTCGAGCGGGTGTTCTTTGAGGTTGCTGATCACAAGACCTCGATTTCAAGGCAGCGCTTCTGCACTCTGCTAGGGTTTGCTGTTGACTCTTCAAGAATCAATCCGGAGACGATTCCGGTGGGTCTTCTTTACAGTATGTTTTACAATATGGGGTACACGGAGGTGCTCATCTCCGTCGCAAAGTTCAAGAAATCCTGCTTGCCGCCGCAGTGGAACGGCATGTTCACAGTCCTCTTCAAGGGCTTGTCGGAACGGAGCTCAGGATCCGACGGTGCTAGTCGACTTTTCTTGTCGAATCATGTATGCAGTTTACAACGGAGTCAACTTAGACTTTGGGTTGGTCCTCTGGCAACAGCTCATCCAGAGCCTTTCTTCTTCATCACGACATTCTGAGTTGTCGTATGCCCGGTTCTGGACTCTCATTACAAAGTGGGCAATGGATAAGTTCGACGTCCCCACTCCTGCAGGTGCATCGATGTCTTCAATCGGTACGTTTCATACCAAGAAGATCATCGTCTCTGATGCGTCCAAGTTCTCTTTCATTGGCTCTATTCCGGAGACAATGTACGGTGATGTTCCTTCTGACAGCAGGATCATCAGGACGATCAAGGAGTTCAAACAGTCAGGGCCAAGGGAACTCACACCGGAAATGCTCAAGTCCATCCACGATGCTGACAAACCGATGAACAGGGGCAAAAAGACGGAAAAAGGGAAGCAAGTGACCAAAGCTCCTGAAGGTCCTTCTCCCAGGAAGAGGAAACAAACAAAACCTACACAGTCACCACAACCGAAGAGGAGGAAGACTCAACCGAAGTGAAAGCTTGTTATCCCTTCTTCTTCGAGTGACTCAAAGGCGAGAGTTCGGATTCGGACGGCTCTTAAGGAGGCGAAACCCCTCAAAGAGGCAACACCCCACCCCGATCACCTACCCCAGACATGGACATTCATGTCTCACCAGTTCCTTCACCTCCTCAAACCATCCCTACTTCCATTCCGACCATAACCCCCACTACCACTATTCCACCAACCTCTTTCCCTATACCACCACCCATTTTCACAACCGCAACTGAAACACCACCTGTAACCGAAACACCACCCGTAACCGAACCACCTCAAGCCAAAACCCAGCATACAACCGAACCTACCCATACTCAACCACCACCCAAAACTACCCCACCCCATACTCAACCTGAACCTACCCAAACAACCACACCCCCAGCTTTACCACCCCCACCATCTCCAGATCATGCCTCTGATGGAGATAACCCGTTTCTTGGCGGTGACAACATGACCTTCGATTCGGTGTACTATAGTCCGTTTCAGGTTCAAAGTGACGAAGAGGATGATGCTCCAATGACAAAGAAGCATCTTAAGGAGCTCAACGAGAAGGTTGACTTACTTATCGCTTCATCTTCCAACCAACAGTCATCTCTCTCTGAAGCCGCTCTTCAGAAGATTGTTGATGCCTTCTCTAGGGCTCAGCATGATTCGGTAGCCTCAGCCACTGCCGCCATAGACGCCTCCACAAAAGCCTGTGAGGCAGCGACCACAAAAGTCGATAAACTATTCTCAGACGCCTCTTCCCTGTTGAAGTCCTTACAGGAGAGCGTTGATGCCACAAAGACAACTTTGGAACCGATTGTTTAGCAACTGGCAAAGTTCGTCTCAACGGAGTTGACGTCATTCGCTTCACTTCGCCAATCCATTAGCGACGACAACTCAGCCCTTCGTGCCTCCATTGATGAGCGCCTTGCTAAGCTTCAGGAGGATCTCGCAGCTGAAAACTCATTGATGGACGTTCTAGCTAGCAAAACCACCGCCCTCAAGGTCAAGAGCACGCAGCTTTCAAACTCACAACAACAGCTTGAAGCTCTTCGATCTGAAAGGGAGGTCATCAAGACATGTGTTTCGGATGTACACACTGCCCTATCCAACATCCTTGAAGCACACGATCCGATTTTAAACCATTCGGTGAGGCGTACCCTTGCTGAAAAACTTTCTCCTGTCATGGACCTTCTCAGCAAAATCGAAGGCTTACCCAGTTTCGTGTCCACTCCGAAACAAGGGGGAGAAGAGTTGAAGTCCGGATCGAAACCACCTCCTTCCTCCAAAGCTACTCACACAACCGAACCACCTCCGACTGGTCAAGCTTCGGGTTTGGGTGTGAAGGATAAAGGGAAAAACATAGATGAGGAAGAAGATGATGATGAAGATGATGAAACCATTGCTGACATGTTGAAACAAAAGAACAGTCGCAATGTTGATGATGATGTTAATCGTGTGGCGCGAGAGGCTGAAGAAGCTGAACGCAAGCAGAAGGAAGCCCACGATCTCCTCGAGAGCAGGAAGACTCTCTTCCCTGCCTGGACTCGGGAGCGAATGATCAAAGAGGCCATAGACACTCCCAGCATCTTATGGCTCGTGCCGGTGATTTCGTTCGACTGCAATAATTCTGTCGATTCGCAGTTCGACATGCCGTTAACTCGAAAGGCGTTTATCTTCCACGCCTTCTCAAATATTTTTGAAGTCCCTCATCCGAACCCTGAGGTTGATAGGGAGCTCATCGAATTCTATCTAAAGGCTGCTCGTCCTCAGTATTTAACATGGAGCGCCCAGAAGATAGTGAACGTTCGGGTACTGAAGCCTTACACCGAAGGAAGATTCATTAATGTTCGGTTCAAGGTGATTCGAGGATCTGCAAGAAATGCACATCATATTTCCCTGGCAGATCTACCGAACTTAAATCCTCATGATTGGATCGTTCTGCATAACATCCTCTTGACAAATGAAGCTGAATATGGTCCGATTATAGACCATATCAAGAGGATGATTGTCTGTTACATCATGGAGGTTGCCCTTATGGATCAGGAGGTTGCCACAGTCTTCAAGAAGAAACCGAAGATAGCTCCTGTGGGATCGGCCAGTGATCTCAATCAAATGAAGATGGGCAAGATCGACCCGAGACGCAATTCAGTCATGTTTACTAGAGCGGAAGGACAGAAATGTCTCTTTGCTTTAGCTGACAAACATCTTTACACCACTGCTTATCTGGAGCATGTGTTATCAATCATTCGAAGGTGTAAAGAGAATTCAGCGGATGATGTTAAGTACTTCAATGACATGATCCAGTGGTACATCAGGTTTAGGCAGACGATTCTGGCTCTTATCTCTCGTCTGTTTAACACCGTGAAGAAGAAGGTACCTGCCTCCGCTGCTGGCCCAAGTAATAAGTGAAGATCTCGCTCCAATTGACGCAAAGGGGGAGATTGTTGGGTTAAAGTTTTATTTGAAGATTGCGTCTTTGCGCTCGGCTATTTGTTTATTTAAATTGTATTCCGGTTTGGGCCTGTCCAACCGAGAGCCCATTATGTTTACTATATAAGTATATGCTTGCATGCATATTAGGTTAATGATTTAACGATTGATCTAGAGCATAACGATAGTATTTACAGATTTCTTTGATCGTTCTTGTAAACCTACCAATCCTCTACAGTTGATGTTCTTAATCGAGCTCTTCTGAGGATTTTGTTTTAATCATTCGACACGTTTGATTCATCGTTGAGTTGTTCTTTATTTTGCATTCGTTCTTACTGTTTAAATATTTATTCACCTGTTTAAGATCTAATCGATCTACTACATTAAGTTTTAATCTCATCAATTATTTTAATATTATTTTTAAACGAACGGGTGGAAGAAAGTGTCGTCTCGGGTTTTGATTTTTGAAAACCGCAAACACTTCGCGTATTAGAAACACCCGACCAAACTTTTATGTTTTGGGTTTAGAAATCACCAAAACCGTAAACTCATGCCTATGTATGAGTTTACTCCCCAAAAAGTTAGTCATTTGTGTTTACTCCCCAAAAGTCAAAAGAGTAAACTCCAAAATATCCTCTCAAGTATCATCCAAGATTTAATTCCAAATCTTCAAAGTTGTAAGTGTTCTAACCATTTCAAGTTAGTAAAACACTTAATCTAGTGTTTGTGCATCTATTCATCCATTCATTTATGTGTTTTGTTTAGATTTTCCAAAACACCAAGAACACCAAGAACACACACTAAGTGTTCTTGGCCTTTTAGCACAAATCACGCCTTCCATTAGTAAGTGCTTCTATCCTTGAGTGATTTTAATCTAGTATTACACTTAAACATTAAGAAAATATGTCAAGAACACAAGGTTGGAGGTGTTCACGGTCCAAGGATGTTCATGGACCGTAAACACCATAAAGGGGCACCAAAGTGTGCCTAAGTCCTTATCTAAGCCCTAGTTGGATGTTTAAACCATCCTTGACATATTTAAACCCTTCCTTATAGTATTTAAGCCTTGAAAAAGCACCAAAACCCCCCACTTTTATGTGTTTACGGTCTAGGGATGTCCCAAATGCGTAAACACCCCCAAAAGTGTGTAAATGTCCGTTAAAAGCCCCATGGTTGTTCCTTATGGCTAAATATAACCTAGACTAGTACCATGATTGAGCTAAGGACTTGGGTAATGGTCATGAAGACCGTAAACTCCAAGGGAGTTACCCTTGAACCCCAAACACACTAGCCTTTCCCTACAACACTTAGATGCAACCCTTGAGACGTATAACCCTTATATAAAGTGTTTAGCATGTCCTAGAGTATCTTAACTTTGTTTATTAGTTGTTTAAATACTAATTGTGTATATACATATATCCTTATATGTTATTAGGATCTTTGTGCGTGTCTAAGTCTTCACTTGACACCAAGCACTTATCTGGCACTTCCTTCTGATCCACTAACTACAGGTGAGTTCATACCCCTTAATCAATGTTTTAAACTGTTTTTAAATGTTTTATGGGGTGGGGGGATACAAGTAGAATCATGCTACTTATTATATCAATCACATGTGATTAATAAGCAGCATTCAAATGATTTACTACTCATTAGCCGTTTTACCAAACAGTTTCCTTCAAATGATTTTCATAAACACTTTATATGTTTAAAACTCCTTATTACACTGTACATTTTACTCTGTATATTACATTTCAAACTTATTTACAATTTTGTTTCAAGCAAATGTTTCTTTATACTAAACCGTTTTATCAAACCCATGCCTTCAAAACCCTTTTATAGATCGACATCAACTCGATCTTTTCTTAGAAAATATTTATGTTCAAAGGTTTTTACAAAACTTATTTTATGCTTTTATATTATAAATTGCATGCCTCTATGTGTATGGTTATATAAGAAATGTTTAAAAGACTTAGGAAGGCTATCCACCCTATTTCCTTTTCGCGCTTGAGATGTGGTCTGGTGGGATATCGGGTACCGTCCGAAGGTCGTTTAAATATTAGTTATATATCATGTGTACATATATAGTCATAAAGGTCTTTCCAGTTCAGCCAATGCCCTTGGATAGCAAGGGTATACATCCATGTCCATATGTACCAATTATATTACTAGTAAGCTACCATACGGGTAGTTTAGGAAGATACTAGAACTATTGCTAGAACGCGATACCATACAATGAGTCATTTCATTCATGAGTCAATAGTTGCTAGAACATTACAGTACATTACTATACTTGCTAGATAAAGAGCACATACACTACAGCTAGAACATATACAAATATACTAGAAAGAGAACACATACAACTATACTAGAAAGAGAACATATACAACTATACTAGAAAGAGAACATATACAATGATACTAGAATGAGTAACAATACATTACATATACATATATACATTGACAGAATTGTGACCCACTGTATCGGAGCATTCCTTAAATGTCATGGACCGAGTTGTAGCCAGAGTCTCTTGGAGGGAGAGCGTGAGTTTGTGTATAGATCTATACTGGATTGACTATCCTACACCTTGCTGCTAGTTACAACCGGACCTGCAGGTCTGCAGGTGCCAAACATCATTCCTTTTTACGACCATACTTATGTCGTTGTTACCAGTCAATAGTATGGTGCAATTAATCACATGATGCCTTAATATAAATCCGGTTTAAGGTAGTTAGTACAGCAGTAGTTCTTACAGCACTACACTGCAGTACTACATTAATTTTCCCTTTACATATATTTAGTGATCTTTTCACTTAAGCCTTAAATGTAAAACCTATATTTTGTTAATGATAGTTACACTTGGAAAATTACACACTTTTACAAGAAACGTACATTCAGAGCAGTTAGGTCTTGGTAGAAGACTACATTCAGAGCAGTTAGGTCTTGGTAGAAGACACCTTCATATAATAGTAGGAATCATAGGGATTTCTAGGGGTTTTCAAACATTTACAGTTGTTTTACAAACATTTTCATACTTACAGTTCATATACACTTTCAATACTTACAATTCATATACTTACAAATTCGTACATACAAATACTTACTTACAAATTCTTACATACAAATTCATACATACAAATACTTACTTACAAATTAAGACACTAAAATACTTATGATCTCACCAGCTTTAAAGCTGATACTCGCTTTCAAAATTACTTGTATCCTCAGGTCATCTATAGACAGGTATAGATGCAAGGTTTAGAGAAGATGGAGCTCATTCAAGACTCATCTTTCATTTTGATTTATGCTTTAGTGTCTATTATAATTTAACAGAACACACTTGTATAATAATTATTTTATTCATGCAATGGATGATGTTGTTGCTTGTTTACTACTTTACATTGTTGTGATACTGTACATGACGTCCTCCGCCCCAAAACGTTTATGCCGTTCTTGGTTTTGGGGTGTGACATTTTCAATCCAAATTAATCTAAGAGTTGATTCTAAAATGTGTTTTTGTAACTTGTCCTCAAGTTATATGAAAAGTCACATTTAAGTTTCATAAAACTCATAAAAGTTGGCAATGGTTACAAAAAATGAAGAGTCTTTTCCTCATGTTATGGAGGTTCAAGAGTCACTTCATTAAGTAATAAAATGTGTAACCTTAATTAATTCTATAAGTTACAAAATAAAGAAAAGTTACATTCTTTTATTAGTTTAAAGTCTTCCATAACTTGTCCTTAAGTTATGGAATTAATTAGTTTTGAATAGTTTCAAAACTTGCCCTCAAGTTTTGGAATTTGAAAAGTTTTCACTTATGAATACTTTAATTCCAAGTTATCCCATAGAATTTTAAAACTTAAAATTCAACCCTTATACTTTATAATATTATAAGTTAATAATATGTATATATATGTATAAGAGTAAAGTCAGTCTTACCGTTAGTAGGCCTCACTCACGAAGCCGATCTACAAGGGGGGTATAAGGTTACTGCTTATAAAATGGCAATTTAATGGGTGTCCACTCTCACTCACCGCTTCCTTGACTGGTGGAGGGTCGTTAGCCGAATGGGTAGGACAAGGACTAGAATTCTCCCTTCATTAAAAGTATTAATGATAAATACTAAGTAACTAAACTCTTCTTAATTCCCAATCTTAGTTACTTAGGAAAAAGTGAATAAGGTGCTAATCCATGAAATTACACTTTGCACTTTGTTTAAGTCGTGAGTGGAGTGGGTGTGGTTAACCGGCACACTAACTCGTATTTAACAATGTAGGCAAAGGGTAACTTAATTTTTATCATAGTATCGATGGAGCGTGTGTGGTTAACCAGCACATCGATTGAGGGGTAAACACTTAAGGGTACCAAGTAATTTGCATGGTTACTTCACACCTTGTTTTGTGATCCTCGGCATCCCAGTCACAGAACCTGAAGGGCACACTCGAGATTGAAACATGCCATTAAACAGTTCAATAAATCTCAAAAGAATCTAGGAGTTTCAAAACCAATTAAAACCTAACAATACATTTCGTTTATCTTGGTGGAAATTGGTGAATTGTCATTCACCTTGTTGGGTCAAAATATGGTTTATACTTTGCTTTTCTAGGCAAATGTATTTTATCTGTAATATTTTTGGAGTTTACGGTCATGTTTACGGTTGAGTTTACGGCCGTAAACCCATTTACGGCCCATGTTATCCAAGTATAAATATAGGTGTTAGGGTGAGGAGTAGAGATTGATGAACCCTAGAGAGATTGTACGACCAAGAGAGAGAGGAAGAGAGAGCATATTGTGTGAGAGAATCTATTGTAAGGAATTTCATTCATATTATCAATACAATCAAGATTCTTAATATTCTTCTTCTCCTTCTCTTTTATTTTATCTGACATCACCCGTTTGATTGGGATTCCGCACCATCAAACGGATCTGATTGATACACAGGCAAATTAGGGACTTACAATTGGTATCAGAGATAGGTTGTATCAGTCAATTTTGTCAGATTTGGAGCATTATTTGATCTTATTTTCGAAATATTCTTGCGTTTTTTGGATAGATCTCTGAAAAATAAGGGGGGTTTGTTCTTTGAGTTTTTTATAAAAAGGGGTTATTGATCGAGTTTTGGAGCAAAAATGTCGAAAAATCGGTGTTTTTTGCGAGGAGTTTGCTGCCGGCGGCTAGGGTTCCGAAGAGCTTGCGGCCGGTGTTTGCGGTCCGAGGAGTTCGCGGTCAGAGGTTACGTTCCGAGGCCTCGCACGTTTACGGCCCGAGCTTGTGGCCTCGGCCTCGGTGGTTTACGGCCTCGCAGCTCATCCTCGCACCTCGGCCTCGCAACCAGCTGCACATCGCATTAAAAATAAGACGCGCATTGGAGGTGTCGGGGATCGAACCCACGACCTCCAGCTCCCAAACACAGCGCCTTACCATCTCAACTAGCAAGCTTCTTATGTCATTCCACCGAAAATTAAAACATAACCCGTCTTTTTCGCTTCAAGTTTCACATTTTTTACACTTTCAGCCCAAAATCCAATTCCTTTTAATTGTAAATTCTTTTTTCATCCAAAATAAAAAAAAATAAAAAAATTATAATAATAATAATAACAATAATAATCATAATAATAATAATAATAATAATAATAATAAACTAATTAATTAAATTAAAATTAATAAATAAAATTATATTTTAATTTTTGACTTTTATTTTTTAACTTTTGACCTTAAATTTTGACTTTGACTTCCAAGTTTGACCTTTGACTTTAAACTTTGACTTTTTAGTTTAATTTTCAAAATTTCAAATTCAGTTTTTCGGTTTGACTTTTAGGTTTGACTTTTCAAGTTTGACTTTTGAGTTTAACTTTTTAAATTTGACTTTTAAGGTTGACTTTTGAGGTTTATAATCAAAGGGTCTGACTTTTAAGTTTGACTTTTGAGTTTACCTTTTTAAATTTGACTTTTAAGGTTGACTTTTGAGGTTTATAATCAAAGGGTTTGACTTTTAAGTTTGATTTTGGTTTTTAGTTGTGTTTTTTAATTAATTTTAAGGTCTATGAGGGAGTTGAAAACATGAAAGAGAGTCGTCAGGATATGTTAAGACAAAATTTCAACATTTTCGATTATATCCCTGGAGAAACCCTCGAAACTCAGTTGCAGCGATTTACTACACTTACTACTAAGATGAATATAGTTGGGATCTTCTTGTCTAAGTTTGAGATAAACAAAAAGCTACTGAATTCACTTCCGAAATCATGGGATATGAACGTGGCTATCATCAAGAAGATAAAAGATCTCAATCATCTTAGTCTTGCTGATGTAATTCAAGAACTTGATGCTTCGAAGTGTAGAGAAACAATGAGTTCTGAAAACATTCCGGTCACTGAAGTTACATGTACTCCAGCTTGTGAAGCCACGATTAAATTTCTTCGGGAACAAATTGATTTATTAAAAAGAGAAGTTGAGGACCTGAGATATGAAGGATATCAACTCAGGAAAGGACAGAAACCCCTGAAGGCTGAATTATAAGGAAAAACCAAGGACTTTAGGAAACTTCAGGAAGAGTATAGCAACAAGTGTGAAAATTATGACTATATTAAGAGACAACTTGCTGCTATAACTGAAGAACTTGACGCTTTAAAAATTAAGTGTGGAAAAACAGACGTTAGTTTTAAAAATTATACTGCGTCAAGTCAGACAGTCGAGTCTTTATTTGAAACCCAATTAAAATTCAAAGATAATCAAAACAACGGTCTAGGGTATGATAGTGTTCCTCCACGTTTCAATCATAACTACACATCCATCCCAATGACACAGGAAGAAATTGACAGGGAGGCACATCTTCGATATGGCAAACCAGCTGGATTTGTGTGTCACACCCCAAAACCAAGAATGGCGGAAACGTTCTGGGGCGAAGGACGTCATGTACAATATCACAACAATGTAAAGTAGTAAACAAGCAACAACATCATCCATTGCATTAATAATATAATTATTATACAAATGTGTTCTATCAAATTATAATAGACACTAAAGCATAAATCAAAATGAAAGATGAGTCTTGAACGAGCTCCATCTTCTCTAAACCTTGCATTTGTACCTGTCTATGATGACCTGAGGATACAAGTAATTTTGAAAGCGAGTATCAGCTTTGAAGTTGGTGAGATCATAAGTCTTTTAGTGTCTAAATTTGTATGTAAGAATTTGTATGTATATGAATTGTAAGTATTGAAAATGTATATGAACTGTAAGTATGGAAAATGTATATGAACGTTAAGTGTAAAAATGTTTGTAAAACAACTGTAAACGTTTGAAAAACCCTAGAAATCCCTATGATTCCTACTATTATATAAGGGTGTCTTCTACCAAGACCTAGTTGTTCTGAATGTAGTCTTCTACCAAGACTTAACCGTTCTAAATGTTCGTTTCTTGTAAAAGTGTGTAATTTTCCCAAGTGTAACTATCATTAACAAAATATAGTTTTTACATTTATTGTTTAAGTGAAAAGATCACTAAATATATGTAAAGGGAAAAATTAATGTAGTACTATAGTGTTGTATTATAGGAACTACTGCTGTACTAACTACCTTAAACCAGATTTATATTAAGGTATCATGTGATTAATTGCACCATACTATTGACTGGTAACAACGACATACGTATGGTCGTAAAAAGAAATGACGTTTGGCACCTGCAGACCTACAGGTCCGGCTGTAGCTAGCAGCAAGGTGTAGGATAGTCAATCCAATATAGATCTATACACAAACTCATGCTCTCCCTCTAAGAGACTATGGCTACAACTCAGGCCATGACATTTAAGTCATGCTCCGATATAGGATCACAATTTTGTCAACGTATTTATGTATATGTAATGTATTGTTACTCATTCTAGTATCGTTGTATATGTTCTTCCTCTAGTATAGTTGTATATGTTCTTCCTCTAGTATAGTTGTATATGTTCTTCCTTTAGTATAGTTGTATATGTACTCATAGTAATGTAATGTATATGAACGTATGCCTTTTCTACCCAAAGGTACTGAACTGACTGAAAGGAACTATTATGTCCATATATATACATGATATATAACTAATATTTAAACGGCCTTCGGACGGGTACCCGATATCCTATTAGACCACATGCAAATCGAGGAAAAGGAAACAAGGTGGATAGCCTTCCTAAGTCTTTTAAACATTACTTATATAACTATACATATATAGACATGCTTATAACAGAATCTCTATGTAAACGTAATCATGTAATTGTATAGTAATGTACTGTGTTCTAGCTGTAATGTATGTTCTCTCTATCTAGCAAGTATTGACTCATGAATGAACTGACTCATTGTATGATATCGCGTTCTAGTAATAGTTCTAGTATCTTCCTAAACTACCCATATGGTAGCTTACTAGTAATATAATTGGTAAGTATGGACATGGATGTATACCCTTGCTATCCAAGGGCATTGGCTGAAGTGGAAAGACCTTTATGACTATATATGTACACATGATATATAACTAATATTTAAACGACCTTCGGACGGTACCCGATATCCCACCAGACCACATCTCAAGCGCGAAAAGGAAATAGGGTGGATAGCCTTCCTAAGTCTTTTAAACATTTCTTATATAACCATACACATAGAGGCCTGCAATTTATAATATAAAAGCATAAAATAAGTTTTGTAAAAACCTTTGAACATAAATATTTTCTAAGAAAAGATCGACTTGATGTCGATCTATAAAAGGGTTTTGAAGGCATGGGTTTGATAAAACGGTTTAGTATAAAGAAACATTTGTTTTAAACACAATTGTAAATAAGTTTGAAATGTAATATACAGAGTAAAATGTACAGTGTAATAAGGAGTTTTAAACATATCAAGTGTTTATGAAAATCATTTGAAGGAAACTGTTTGGTAAAACGGCTAATGAGTAGTAAATCATTTGAATGCTGCTTATTAATCACATGTGATTGATATAATAAGTAGCATGATTCTACTTGTATCCCCCCACCCCATAAAACATTTAAAAATAGTTAAAACATTGATTAAGGGGTATGAACTCACCTGTTGTGGGTGATACGGATGAACTGAAGAGGTAGGATGGCTAGGTGTCAAGTGAAGTCTTGAACACACTCTATGATCCTAGTTAACATATAATTTCACATAGATGTAACAAATTAGTCTATAAACAACTAATAAACAAGTCCAGATACCTTAGGACATGCTAAACAGCTTTATCAAGTGTTATTAGCCTCTAGGATTGTATCTATGTTGTTGTGGGACAAGGCTAAAGGGGTTTAGGGTTCCAAAAGACCTTATGTATGTGTTTACTCTTCATTAAACTCCACAAAAAGAGTTTACGGTCGTAAACCCTTGTGTTTACGGCCGTGAACTCCTAGACTTAGTGTCATTTTGTGTTTTGAAGTCCTAAATGATTTCTAGAAGCAATTTAACTTGGTGGCTTAATCCTTGGAAGGGTTTAGGGCATAATAAAGCTCCTTTTAGGAGTTTACAGCCCTGGGACCATATTCCCTTGGAGATTATGGCCATAATCTCCCTTAGGAGGATGTTTATGGTGTTTTCAAGTCCCTAAATTAACTCGGAACTAAACTAGGCTTTTGTACTTGGCTTTAGAAGAGTTTTGTAACACCGTGAATTTCAAAATAATTTTTCGCAAATTATAAAAACATTTCTCATTTAATTTTCATAAAAACATCAAGTTTAAATCCCAATTCACATCATACAAAATCCCAAGATCACATATATATCAAAAATCCCATGCATGTGTACAGATCAAGCCGGCGCCTTCCCACGGTCATCGCTAGTACCTGAAACAACAACACTAACACTGTAAGCACAAAGCTTAGTGAGTTCCCCAAAATACCACATAAACATATATTAGCCACTCGAGGCTATAACTCTATGGGTCCGTGCACCCAAGCTCTGTGAACCCTCAGGTTCTAACTCTGGGAACCTTCCGGTTCCAACTCTATAAACATGCACAGCATAAATCACATAGACATCATGCAGTACAACACATAGCATACACATAACATACACATACTCTGACACATAACTCTGATTACCTACTCAGGGTAAAGTATAGGGAGAAGACTCACCTCGTGTATCTCGATAACTCGTGAATCCTGGAAATCACTCGTGCTCGATCCTCCGAGCTATAATCCTCCTATAACATCAGATGTCTCTAATTAACACTTTTACCACTAAGGTTGACTACCCCTATCAAGTCACACTGGTCAACTCTGGTCAACGGTCAACTTTGACCGGACTCGGCGAGTGCACTAGGGCGACTCGACGAGTCTATACGTATTCACCAACTCTCTAGGATTCCCTTTTGACACGTCGAGTACTCCCCTGACTCGACGGGTTCCACCTGGCATGAATCGCGGGGCCACCACGACTCAACTCACCGAGTCTCAAGAACAACTCGGCGAGTCCCAGCTCGACTCAGTCCACCTGTCAATCCTTGCTAACTCTCCCTGACTCACTGAGTCAACTCATAACTCGGCTGGACCACTCACTGAGTGGTCAAGGACAATCTTCATGCTACTCACCGAGTCTGTTCTTCAGACTCGGCGAGTCCATGCCATGCATCTACTCAAACTAGCTTCTGAGGTCAGATCCGCACCATCCACCCATAGATCTGGCCCTCCTAAGCTTATTTACCACGTAATGTTCATATCTTGGTTACCATACAACACCTACAAGGCTCTTTTTGGAGAAATGACCTCTAAAATGGCAACCCTAGCCTCCAACCCAAAAGGGAGGGCATAAAGCATGACATTAGGGACTCTCTGGACCTACTAAGGTCCAGATCTAAGCACCATATCCCTAAGGGACCTCTCACACTTCCAATACAAAGCAAATAAGGCATGAAGAAACCCTAGATTTAACCAAATCAACAAAAAATACGGAAATAAGCTCTGAATGATACCTCAAGAAGCCTCCTCTGATGAAATGAAAGAAGATCCAAGCTCCCCAACTCCTCTAGCTTGACTTTCCTCTTCCTTTCTTGCAAAAACACACAAATTTGGTGAACAATAGCCTCTTATCTCACTCACACGAAACCCTTAGTTGCTTTGGTGCTCTCAAAATCCAGGTAGCCGCAATGAAGGGCCATAAGGTCCTTTAAATAGGGCTTAGGGTCGGGAAATTAGGGTTTCATTAAACAGCGAGGACTCGCCGAGTCCATTCCTTGGACTCGTCGAGTCCGGGCGCGAACCCGCGTCCTGATCCGCGATCCTACTCGGCGAGTTTGAGCTCCAGCTCGCCGAGTCCCCTCACAAAACTCCAAAAATATAAGCATAAAAGATACCTGGAAATCCGGGCTGTTACAAGTTTATGGCACCATTTGGCACCATCTTATGGAGTTCATGGCCCTAGAACTTTTTGGGTCGTGAACACCTTAATCTTGGTGTTCTAAGTGTGTTATCTAGTCCTAAACTCATTTAGGTACATGCCCAAATTAGTCTCTTGGCTTAAGGAGGGTTTTTAGGGCATTTTGGCACTTAAACATGGAGTTCACGGCCCAAGAACCTCCTTGGCCGTGAACTCACTTTCACTCTTTGATTCTAATTGATTTTGTGTCCTAAACATGCAATGGTAGTCCCTAGGTTGAGTTCCAAGGCTTTGAGGGACATTGGGACACTTTTGGCCCTTAAAATGGAGTTTACTCCCCAAGTGTTCTTGGGCGGTAAACTCCCAAATCTTGGGGTTTTGATTCGATTTTGATGTTATAAAACATAATCTAAGCTATATAATACAACTAGATCGAAATACTCACAATTTGGGATAAAAACCCGAAGATCCGTGAGAGAGAATTTTAGCTTTTCTCTAATTGGAAATGTAACTAATGAATAAATATGGTTCAGATTTCTATATGTAGTCCTGAGATTTTTTGGCAGAAAATATTTTATTCCCGGAATGAACTCTAATATCCTAGAGTATTGGAATAACAGTGTTGCACAAAACCCTAGTCCATCCACTCTCCTAATATCTCCTTAAGTGTAAATCCTGAAAAAAAAACTGCCAAACTTATACCCGAAGTCTGGAATTTCACTATAATTGTTCTAACTTCTATTGGCATGATATGGTTTGTTCAGGATGGAAATTTCGGGTTGTCACATTGTGTCAGGAGGTATTTAGGTTGAAAATACTAATGTTTCTGCTTCATGTACAGGTAAAGTAGCAGAAGATGAGAACAAGGAGAAAACCATTGAACAAACCAACATCTCCTTGAACTCTGAATCTGTTGCTTCGAACTCAGCTATTTCTGATCAACCTGCTGTTGAGAAATACAGGCCACCAGTTCCAGTGAAACAGAGTGCCTGTTGCAAGTGTGCATGTGGGAACAATAAGAGACAAGGCAAGGATAAGCCACCAGGGGCAGGAAGAAACAACTTCCCAGTGAAGAAAAAGACATGTTTTCACTGTGGAACACTTGGACACATTGCCAGAAATTGTCCTAATCGTGCATACGTTCCCTACTATGCACAAAGCTGGTAGAACGCGCCAAGAGGGGGAGTTTTCAAAAGAAACCCCTCAAGGTCACGTTCAGACAATGCCGACTGGAATGTCATGAAGGACAAGAATTCAACTCCCAAGGCCAAGCATCCAACTCCCATGGCCAAGCATCCAACTCCTAAGAACAAGAAGGGAATGATGGCCCAGAAGTCTAGTTCAAGAGATGCTCCTATGAAGCCAAACCCGGTTAGGTCAAAGCCATCTCGGCAGCCGGCTTCAAGTTCCAAATCAAGTGCCGAGGCACCCATCGGATCGAACAAGAAATGGGTTAAACCCGAATATAGATGGGTACCAAAGGTGAAAACTCCCAAATATTCTAATGACTCTAATATTTCATCGTCTTCTGTTTGTGATAAGCAGGATATGTCATGGGAGAGAGTATCGTGCGTTGATGATAAAGGTCGACCCAGTTTTAAAATGGACTGGGTTCCAAAGACTAACTAATACCGCTCTGTGTCGAACAAGCTATGGAGGCATATCATCAGACTTTCGTTTGTTGGTAGTGGCTGTTCCAGGCACATGATAGGAGGCATCTCTCAACTGTACAACATTCAAAACTTTGTTCGAGAGTATGTGTCCTTTGCGGGAAAGGAAAGAAGGGAAGAAAGGAAGGGATCACATGGGGTTTGTGCTTAACGACATGAAGAATTTTCGGATCTGTTCTGAGTTTATGCGTGCTGTTCTCAGACCTTCTGGATGCAGATTCAATCGGTGAATTACGGTTTGCATTTTCTTCTCTATACTCCTGAGTTTTTCTTAAGTTGATTCGCTTTAAAGACTAATTTTTGTTTTAGCATAGTTTAAATTTGCACATTTACTCTCGTTTCTCTCCTATGCACAAATTTAGGGGGAGAAATAAAAACAAATCAAAAATTAGAAAATTTTAAAAAATCCAAAAACATCAGAAAATAAAAAAATCAAAAAAATTATGGTGTTAATGGAATGTGCTTGCGGGAAATGTTTTGGGAAATGAAATTAGCAAGTGATAACGGACAATCTGAATTGGCGTGACGTACCTAAGTTGAATAGTCTACGCTCTGTGTTCGATGCGCTGGTAGGCACGAAAGATTTTAAATGGACTTAACTAGGGAGAGTTGAACCTAATGAATTTAAGGACTTGACAAACTTTGACCTAGTTAGATCCGTTTAACCTGATTTCATGACGCTCGGATAGGTTGAGCAGGGAGATATACATGGGAATCTACCGGTCACATTAAATAACCCGTATCTAGAACTGTGGATTCATTTTCCTCGTTGTGCGGATTCTGTCCTTAATTCCGGTTGGATGGAACGACTGGTAAATTCTGATAAATTAGTTCTGTAGAATATCATTTTCTTTCTTTTTGTCTGTTAGTCATATGTTGTCTCCTTTGTGTGACTTCCAATCCGACCTGGTACACAACATATGCAACCTTCTACTTCTCAACCCCTCTGAAACAATAAGTAATAGAATTATGAATCTATCCTCTCTCTGAATGATTGTTTGATCACCCGGTGTAAGGAGTACTCTGGAAGTTCTTGATGGCTGGGGCATATCAGGAAGCGGGAAACATGTTCTAGTACACTTAAAATTGAACACATATAGATTGTCTGTAGATCTCGCTGCTCGATTTAGGTGGACAACAATATCCCTGGTTGTAGTCAGTTAAATGTCTTAAGAAAGGTTTATTTAAGAATTAGGGCCAATCATGATAATAAAGTTACAATTAGATATATATGCATGTATCATGTTATTGGTAAATCGTCCAAAATATCGTCACAAATTTTTCGTGTTTAAGTGGACCACAATACTGGCGATCGATCAGACGAAGATGTGAAGATAAGGGTACCGACAAGTGGAATAAGGTTGTCCAACAACTTTGATCCCAAATCACTCTTAAAGTTAGCTATTACTTTGGTTTTTGTTAAGTTTGTTCATAGTGTTCTTCTAATTTAAATATTAGGGGAGAAATAAATTTAAAAAAAAATCAAAAAATTAAAAATTAAAGATAGTGTTATTTATGTTTTTATTTCTTCTTCAGAAAATATGAAAAATCCAAAAATATTTTTGTTTTTGTTTTAATTTGTGTGCTAAGTTTTCTTTTAGTTTTGTTTTGTCTTGAAAAGTGATTTCAGGTGAAGATGAAACTCATGGAGTTTGTGTTGAAGATTTCTGAGCCAAGGCTTCGTCCGTGAGCATCGAAGAATTCTCATTTGAAGGAGCAAGAAATGAAGATTATTCTTTCAACATTTAATATTTCAACCCCAGAAGCAAGGTGAAGCAGAAATTGAAGATTACGTGACATATTGCATTGAAGCCTCCTCAATCAGTCTGCTGCTATCTATGAACCTGCTGAAGTGATCCAGAAGATTTGTTCTCTATGATGTTTCTCTGAAGATTCTCAAGCTGAAAGCGCCATCTTTCAAGAATCATGTAACAGCCCGGAATTTCAAATATTGATATAATTATGATTTCGGGGTGTTTTAAGAGGGGACTCGGCGAGTTGGAGCCTAGACTCGCCGAGTAGGACCGCAGACCGGGTCGCGGGTTCGCGACTGGACTCGACGAGTCCAGATATGGACTCGGCGAGTCGACGCTGTTCAGCAGAAACCCTAGCCGTTTGGTTTTGGATCGTATATAACGCCTCTTAGGCCGTCATTGTCCGTCTTTTGGCCGATTGAGAAGAACCCTAATCGTTGTGGACGTCTAGAGCAGGAGAGAAAGCTTTTGGAACCGTGAAGAATTTGTTAGGCAAGAAGAAGAAGAGTTTTGGCCAAAGGAATATCAAGGGGATCGAGTTCTGAGGTTTGGAGACGCAGAGAGGGTGTTATTCAGGTAATATTTCGGATCATTTCTGCTATATTGATGTGTGCACGAATTTAGGGTTTATGAAACCCATTTGGTGAGTATATGGATTATTATATTGTTACCCAAACGTTTGTAACCCAGTAATAGGATGGTTAGAGGTCCAGAAGGTCCCATGATTGTGTATTTCGGGACCATACGTAATTCAGGAAGCAGTTGATCGTCTGCATGGCATGGACTCGCCGAGTTGTTCTTCAAACTCGGCGAGTAGCTTGAAGATATACTGGGACTCGCCGAGTTGTTCTTCAGACTCGGCGAGTGGAGTCGGGGTGGCCCCGCGATTCTTCCAGGAGAAACTCGTCGAGTAAAAAGGGGATACTCGACGTGTAGAAAGGGAATCTTAAGGAATCGGTGAGTCAAGGGCGAGTGGACTCAGAGTCGTTGAACTCGGCGAGTCTTGGGGTGACTCGGCGAGTTAGGTCGCGGGTTGAGTGAAGTTCTGAGTATGGGGACTCGGCGAGTCACAGGATTGACTCGACGAGTAGGGTCAGTCAGGGGTTGACTTTGACCTTGTCTTTGATCAAGGATTGACCAGTGGTTCCAGGGGTATTTTGGTAATCGTTGTTTATCGTTTGAGTTCAGTGCATTGGCGGCTATCCAGGAGTGGAGATCGTATCAGTGATCGGAGCAGCTTGAGCTATCTGTTCAGTCGGCAGTTTCGAGGTGAGTTATCCTCACTATATCGCTAGGGTTTATGGCATCAATGCCAACCCTTTTTTCAGATGGAAATCCGGGTAGTTGTCAGTTGTTATATGTTATGGGTCGGAAGGCAATATATGTTATGGGCCGGAAGGCGTTACTATGTGGACCGGAAGGTCATGGCCTGGAAAGGCGTATGTATGCATTTAGTATGTTGACTGATTCATAGGGTAATGTTATGATAGTGACCGGCTAGACCGGTATCTTGTTAGAGTAATGCTACGATATGTGATCTGTTGATCGATTGTTGTCTATGAACTGCTATATGATTGTTTGTTATGTTATATATGCATTTTATGCTTATGGGCCGGAAGGCAATATGTTATGGGCCGGAAGGCGATATGTTATGGGCCGGAAGGCGATATGTTATGGGCCGGAAGGCGAATATGTTGTGTGATGGACCGGAAGGTCGGCGTGGGTAGGACCGGAAGGTTTACCCAGCAGGGACGGAAGTCCCCTGAGACACATGGACCGGAAGGTCAGGGCCTGGAAAGGCGTATATGTGGTTGGTATTCTGGGGGTATCTCACTAAGCTTTCGGGCTTACAGTTGTGGTTTTATGTTTCAGGTTCTCAAGAGTCTGTGGCAAGGCAAAGGCGTGATCGTACCGTTCCTCGCGTTGGTGTTTCATGATATGAACCTGGGAAATTACTTTGTTTAATAATGTATTGAAAACCTTTTTGTAACAACGTTAATAAGATGGGCGAAATTGAAAAGTTTTAATTGTTTTGAAATTTTGGATGTTACAAGTTGGTATCAAAGCCTAGGTTTGAGTGAATTGGGGAAACATTCGTGTGACTCCAGTCTCAAAACGAGGAGGATTTTAAAAGACAAATTAAAATGGTTTTCAAATTAGTAAAAGGAGGACGCGGAGGTACGATCAGCCGGAGCCAGTAAGTAACCCCAAGATACCATACATGATATTTGTATATTTGAGCTTGATAGAACAGCATGCTAGAGTTAGGCTAGGGATCTTCAGGAATTCATGATAATGTTGCCTGATATGTGATGCCTGTAGCCTAGGGTCCCTTATGGGATGTTCTCAGTGTTCCTCTAGTGGTGAGGGTTGATAGTTGTTATGCATGTCTCCTAGGGTATTGTGGTAGTACTTCATACAAATATGGGTAGGTGTGGAAGGTAGTATGGGCCCGTACTACTGAAAGCACAGGACCCATACGCGTATCAGGGAAACCATGGTCTCTAGGGTAGGGTTGCGAGAGTTGGATCCCAGGATTTTGGGAAGTGTCTAAGATTGGTAGGGTGCCTTCAGTATGGAGATTTCGAGGCATGATGATAGTGGATCCGGATCAGGATCGGGAGCTGGAGAGCGAGTTCCGGGTGGATCGGTGCCGTCGAAGGTTATCGGTCGGACGAGCACGAGCGAGCGGGATGCGAGGATTCGTGAGATCCTGCGTGATGATGTTGCTGCATTGTTCCGGGCTGAGTTGCCGGAGTTGTTTGGGTCGATCAAGACCGCCATGATTGAGTATTTCGATGAGCGATATGCGGCTCTCGCAGAGACGGTTGTCGCGGCGGCTACAACGGCTGTAGCAGCGGCAAGGGGAGGAGCTAGTCGGGGTTTTCAGTATCGAGACTTCTATTATACGAAGCCTTCCACATTCGATAGGGTTCAGGACCTGATTGTTGCTATGAGATGGTTATCATACATGGAGGGGTATTTCTCCACGAGTTTATGCCCTGCTGATCAGAGGATGAGGTGTGCTCTGAACCTGTTGAGGCTAGGAGCGAAGGATTGATGGAGATTGACTACGAGGTCATTTTCCGATGCGCAGAGGGTTGCGGTTTCATGGGATCAATTCAGAGAAATGTTCAGTACTCGCTATGTTCCGCGGGATGAAAATGAGAGATTGGCTCGGAAGTACCTTGAGCTGAAGCAGGATTTGGAGTCGGTGACTGAGAGCACCAGGATATTTATTGAGAGGGCGATGTTTTGCCCTGAGTTCGCTTCGGAGCAGGCTCAGATGTCCTGATATCTGAGTATGCTCAAGAGGGATATCAGCAGTTCGTGCCTGCGCAGAGGCGTGAGACCTTGTTGGAGTTGCAGGAGGCCGCCATGTGGCGTGAGTTAGAGGTTGAGTTGCAGTTGCGTGAGCTGAGGCAGGCCCCGATGCAGTCGCAGTCGGCGCCGGAACGGTCCAGGACCGTAGACGTTAGAATGGGGGATCGGAGCGGCCACACTTGTGGGAAGTGTGGGAGGGATGGCACCGGAGCTTGTTTGTCCGGTGGTGCATACCGCAAGTACGGAAAGGAGGGGCACGGTGCACGGGATTATCGGCAGTCAGTGCCAATTCGGGATTTGAGGATTTGTTGCCAGTGTCGGCAGGTTGGACATTTGAGGGTCAACTGTCCACAGCTTTCTGCAGGACCGGTGCAGGCTCTAGCACCGGCCACCTTGAGGAGTTCAGGAGGAGGACAGGATGGAGCGGAGCCCCAAGGGCTCAGGGTCGTGCTTATCGGCTTGCGGCAGAGGGAGACGGAGCAGTGCCGGAGGCAGCTGCGGGTATGAGGCTTTCTTGATGTCTTGATTGCCTTGCGTTGATTGTGGCGTATTGTTCGTATTGGTATCTTGTGTGGATTTTGATGCGGTATTCGTTATTTCGCGGGTTGGGTATGGTTATGGATTGGTGCTTCAGATTTTCGCTTGGGCATTCGTTGTTCCCTGATGGGTTGGTATGGTTATAGTTTGGTGTTTTGGTGCCGGTAGCCTCGTGCGATTTTCGATGTGGTATTCATCCTTTGGCAGGTTGTGGGTTTGGTTACAGGTTATTGTTGGAAATTCCCGGTGGTTATCGTTCGTGAGGGTTGTTAGTGGAGATGCGGCACTGGGTTGAATGTCGGGTAGCATCTGCAGTCGCAGAATGGATAATTGAAAGACCGGATTCTTCGGAGGGAATTGATCAGGGAGGAGATGTGTTTTGTTGAGGGTTGTTTATGCTTGTGGGAAGCAGTCAGTGTGTAAATGTTCTCTTTGTGCAGAATTGTTCTGAAAGGTCGTTAATGACGATCGGTGGCAGTTAGTCAGAGCTTTAGTGGGGGAGAATTGGAGAATTCCCCGGGAGATCGATGAGTATGTAAGGGTGCTTAACTGTTGGGATTCAGCAGTGTTTGTCAGCTCAGAGTGTAGGCCGACGAGAGCGAGTGTTGGGTATGCGGGGCGGGATACAGACCTAGGGCATTTGATGGTGGAGGCCTGAGAGAAGGCCGGGATCAAGCTTGAGTAAGTAACCGGGGTTATGCGATCAGAGTATTTGTACGTTTGAGGTACGTGATGGGTTGTACTGCATTAATCCCACGGGATTATGTTGTGCATGTTCTAGAGCTGGAACCGGAAGGTTCCCAGAGTGAGAACCTGAGGGTTCGCAGAGTTTGGGTGTACGGACCCACAGAGATATAGCCTCGAGTGGCTAGTATGGGTTATGAGGGTCGGTCCAGTCATGCTGGAGACTCTGGTGGTATTGCTGGATCAGTTTGAGATTGCGGATTGTGTATGTTGCAGTGTGATTGCATTGGAAGGTCTGGCCCTAGGTTAGTGATCTTGTTTAGCTGAGACAGTGATTTTGATGAGTGGAGAGAGTGCATGGGATTGAGAGCCCCTGCAATGAGAACCCGAGTATGTGAATAGCGGTTACGCAAAAGGGTGGTGTCGCTTGGGGCAAGCACCGTGGCGCCGGTTGGAGTGGCATTATGGCCAAGAGGGTTCCTTGGAAGGAAAAGGGAGAGGTGTGTAACTCCGAAGGGGAGTGCAAGTTCATGAAAGTGAAAGCTGCAGAGCAGAAGTTATGGTTAGAGTATTTCGAGTATGGCTTTGAGCATCGCATTCGCGGCAAGAAGTGGGAACCCATCCGGGCTGGAGATGTCTGTTGAGGCTCAGAAGGGATGCATGGGGAGAGAGAATCGTAAATTTTCCGTGTGATTCTGATCAGAGTGTAGGATGGATGTAATGGTCCATCTTGGGAGATGTTCGAGAATATCATCAGTGTATCGGGTCTTCCAACCTGCGGGTGTTGGGGTTAGTTCAGCATGTGTATGTGATGGCAAGAGGAGAACTTATGAGAGTTGCTCTGAGAGTGAGAATGGATCTCTCAGTCGGTCCGGAATGGACAAAGTGGGCTATGGATCGGGGATCCGGTGGTTCATGGTTTCCTAACCCTTATGGGTCGAGTGATTGTTGAGATTTAGAGCAGAGTTGCATCTCGGGTAATTCTCGGTTACAGAGAGTAATGTGCAGTACAGAGATCATGCTTCGGTCAACAGAGCAGATCCGACAAAGCCAACAGGAAAGTTATGCGGACGGACGCCGGTCCGAGCTTGAGTTTCAGGTCGGCGACTTCGTACTCCCGAAGGCCTCTCTTTGGAGAGGAGTGATTCGATTCAAGAATAAGGGCAAGTTGGGCCCCGGTACATTGGGCCATTTCGGGTGATTGCAAGGATAGGCCGGGTAGCCTACCGATTGGAGTTGCCGGCGAAGTGGGGTCAGATCCACGACACCTTTCATGTGTCGCAATTGAGGAAGTGCTTAGCTGATGAGTCGACAGTGGTCCCATTAGAAGACATTCAGGTGGATGCGGGCCTGAATTATGCTGAGAGACCAGTGGTCATCAGAAAACAGAAGATCGAGGTTCTGAGGAACAAGGAGATACCTCTGGTGTTAGTTCAGTGACAGCACCAGAAAGGATCGGAAATGAACTGTGATATGGAATGTGATATGTGGGGGCAGCATCCGGGACTATTTTCAGAATGAGACTTCGAGGGCGAAGTCTAGTTCTAGTGGGGGAGAGTTGTAACAGCCCGGAATTTCAAATATTGATATAATTATGATTTGGGGGTGTTTTAAGAGGGGACTCGGCGAGTTGGAGCCTAGACTCGCCGAGTAGGACCGCAGACCGGGTCGCGGGTTCGCGACTGGACTCGACGAGTCCAGATATGGACTCGGCGAGTCGACGCTGTTCAGCAGAAACCCTAGCCGTTTGGTTTTGGATCGTATATAACGCCTCTTAGGCCGTCATTGTCTGTCTTTTGGCCGATTGAGAAGAACCCTAATCGTTGTGGACGTCTAGAGCAGGAGAGAAAGCTTTTGGAACCTTGAAGAATTTGTTAGGCAAGAAGAAGAAGAGTTTTGGCCAAAGGAATATCAAGGGGATCGAGTTCTGAGGTTTGGAGACGCAGAGAGGGTGTTATTCAGGTAATATTTCGGATCATTTCTGCTATATTGATGTGTGCACGAATTTAGGGTTTATGAAACCCATTTGGTGAGTATATGGATTATTATATTGTTACCCAAACGTTTGTAACCCAGTAATAGGATGGTTAGAGGTCCAGAAGGTCCCATGATTGTGTATTTCGGGACCATACATAATTCAGGAAGCAGTTGATCGTCTGCATGGCATGGACTCGCCGAGTTGTTCTTCAAACTCGGCGAGTAGCTTGAAGATATACTGGGACTCGCCGAGTTGTTCTTCAGACTCGGCGAGTGGAGTCGGGGTGGCCCCGCGATTCTTCCAGGAGAAACTCGTCGAGTAAAAAGGGGATACTCGACGTGTAGAAAGGGAATCTTAAGGAATCGGTGAGTCAAGGGCGAGTGGACTCAGAGTCGTTGAACTCGGCGAGTCTTGGGGTGACTCGGCGAGTTAGGTCGCGGGTTGAGTGAAGTTCTGAGTATGGGGACTCGGCGAGTCACAGGGTTGACTCGACGAGTAGGGTCAGTCAGGGGTTGACTTTGACCTTGTCTTTGATCAAGGATTGACCAGTGGTTCCAGGGGTATTTTGGTAATCGTTGTTTATCGTTTGAGTTCAGTGCATTGGCGGCTATCCAGGAGTGGAGATCGTATCAGTGATCGGAGCAGCTTGAGCTATCTGTTCAGTCGGCAGTTTCGAGGTGAGTTATCCTCACTATATCGCTAGGGTTTATGGCATCAATGCCAACCCTTTTTTCGGATGGAAATCCGGGTAGTTGTCAGTTGTTATATGTTATGGGCCGGAAGGCAATATATGTTATGGGCCGGAAGGCATTACTATGTGGACCGGAAGGTCATGGCCTGGAAAGGCGTATGTATGCATTTAGTATGTTGACTGATTCATAGGGTAATGTTATGATAGTGACCGGCTAGACCGGTATCTTGTTAGAGTAATGCTATGATATGTGATCTGTTGATCGATTGTTGTCTATGAACTGCTATATGATTGTTTGTTATGTTATATATGCATTTTATGCTTATGGGCCGGAAGGCAATATGTTATGGGCCGAAAGGCGATATGTTATGGGCCGGAAGGCGATATGTTATGGGCCGGAAGGCGAATATGTTGTGTGATGGACCGGAAGGTCGGCGTGGGTAGGACCGGCAGGTTTACCCAGCAGGGACGGAAGTCCCCTGAGACACATGGACCGGAAGGTCAGGGCCTGGAAAGGCGTATATGTGGTTGGTATTCTGGGGGTATCTCACTAAGCTTTCGGGCTTACAGTTGTGGTTTTATGTTTCAGGTTCTCAAGAGTCTGTGGCAAGGCAAAGGCGTGATCGTACCGTTCCTCGCGTTGGTGTTTCATGATATGAACCTGGGAAATTACTCTGTTTAATAATGTATTGAAAACCTTTTTGTAACAACGTTAATAAGATGGGTGAAATTGAAAAGTTTTAATTGTTTTGAAATTTTGGATGTTACAAATCAATACGTCAAGCCTCCTCACCCAATGTGCGTTCAATGCCAAATTCTGAAGAAAACCTTAAGTGCTCAAGATGAAGTCATTCATTGAAGATTCATATGTTCATCCTGATGCTGTGAAGAAATCGAAGGTTAAAGCTGAAGCCAAGCTTCCATTGAAGATTGACAAGAAGAGCCAGCTACTTTTTAGGGGGAGCATGTTGGGTCAATTAAGAAAAGAAAGCTATAAACCAAGGGGGGATTGTTGGGTCAAAATATGGTTTATACTTTGCTTTTCTAGGAAAATGTATTTTTCTGTAATATTTTTAGAGTTAACGGTCATGTTTACGGTTGAGTTTACGGCCGTAAACCCATTTACGGCCCATGTTATCCGGCCCATGTTATCCGGCCCATGTTCTCCAAGTATAAATATAGGTGTTAGGGTGAGGAGTATAGATTGATGAACCCTAGAGAGATTGTACGGCCAAGAGAGAGAGGAAGAGAGAGCATATTGTGTGAGAGAATCTATTGTAAGGAATTTCATTCATATTATCAATACAATCAAGATTCTTAATATTCTTCTTCTCCTTCTCTTTTATTTTATCTGACATCACCCGTTTGATTGGGATTCCGCACCATCAAACGGATCTGATTGATACACAGGCAAATTAGGGACTTACACACCTACCTTCAAATATTTTATATCTTGGATTACGGCATCCCTCTTCTGAGTTATAAAATAGTTTGTAGGGTCCTAGCCTTAATATTTCATATTGGGTGTTATATTAAGGACTTTTAGTCAACTATCTTGAATATCTCCCAAAATATGTCTAGTTCAGACATCTATGATCCTTCCAAATCTCTTGGAACTTCACTTCTTCCACCTCCTCCAATTATTCTCCCTAACCCACAAAGTTCAAGGTCACTCAAGCCCTATTGGCAAGGCAAGGTCTAGGTGTGATCACATCTTGGAGATGAAGTCACATATTGACAAGCCGGGAGAGTTGGGTGTCAAAGTCTTGAGAAATTTGGATGATCAATCACTTTCTAAGTCACATAGTGAGATCCTTTGGGACTCCTATGAAAAAGACTATGACAAGACCCTTAATGATCTTATCTATTTGCTAAGATCAACTTCCTAAAATTTGTGGACATAGACAATGATGACATTGGATATCTAGTAAAGCTCTCTCTTCCCAATGGAAAGGGACCGGCCATAGTCAACTCGGTTGACCAAATGGTAAAGAGAAATGCTAAATTTGTAATAGTCCCATGTATCATTACCAAAGGTTCCATATGTTTATATTGCCAAAGGAAGGGGCATTGGTTGCGAAGCTGACAAATTTACCTAAGGATGTTAAAGTCAATAAGTTTGACTATACTTCAGGTAAAGTCCACTATCTAACTCTGCTAAGTTTCTATTCTGAGATTCTTGATACATGATGTGATTGGGTCACATGGTGATGTTTTAAGAATCAAAGAAAAGTGAAGGAACTTAAAGAAAAGAATATGCTGAATCTGATCGCATAGATGGATTTCTATCGCATAGTTTGAAGATCAGATTCTTGAGCTACTTCTTAGGAGTTATGAGATATTACTTAGGAATAGATAACAACAAGTTTTCATATGGATTGTAAGGATAAGTTTTTCCGCAAAATTTTAAAATAAAAGGAAATTTTTTTATTATATGTATCCTTACAATGGCGTTTGTGGAAAATTATTGCTTATAAGATTCCACTGATAGCAATATTGGAAAGTGAATTTGATTCTCTCATTTGTGGTAATGTCTAGATTTACCAAATAAGGAAAGATTCTCGTCACCCAAGGTTTCAATTGGACCGAGACTTGGAATCATGCAAGTTGTATAGCATGATGGATGAGAACTTTCGAGCATTGGAAAATTTAAGACTAACTACTTGTTCACATAGATGTCTGAGTCAAGTAAAGGACTAAGGGATCGAGTACACATTCTTGTGCACTGGTTAAGTCCACCACAAAAAGATCGATAAGACTATTCGTCATTATTTACTACGGTTTAGTAAATATTGCTATACTTACAAGCTTAAGTGTAATTCTGAGACATTGGAAAAGCTTCCAATGTATGACAGAGCAAATAAGAAGAATCAACTTAGGCAGACAGATAAAACTTTCTCAAATCTGAAAAGATGGGAGAGTACTTTAGTATCATGTTTTAAGACCATCTTAATGATTTTGAGACCTTAACACAATTCATCCTCTAAGTGCATTATGATAGTTAAGAAGAGGAGTTATGAATTGTTGAAGTGGTTAAATTAAGAAGATGATTCATACTTTGTTCCAAAAACAATTCTTAGAGTTATACTCTAAGAATGTAACTTGAGTGACATGTCTTAAAGAAGGTTTAAAACACTTGTCAAATGTAAGAGTGAAATTTTTCTACTCCTGTACATTAAAAATTGGTAAGTTGTGATGTTTTGGATAAAACAAAGATCAACTAAGGCCAATTGTGTGAAGTGTATGTCTTGATTAGAATCCACACTATCTCTTGAATGTTTGACAAGAGAGTCTTATATGTCAAGAGGACAGTGGGAGTCCTAAAGGTCTTGAAAGTCTCAAGAACTAATCAAGAATAAAACCTGAAGTTCTTCACAAGCACACGACTTGAGGTTTATAATCTATCGTGTTGACATATTATGTGCCCATTCCAATTAAAGTTGGATATGCATATGAGTTCTTAGAGTTCTCAATTGGTTGCACAACAACTTGGAAGCAATGGCAGGCCCTTGAGCTACCAAATGGCAAAAAATTAAGATTGAGTTCAGTCCATATGAGTTTGGATTTGTCATTGTCCTTGTCTTGTGACTATGGTTTTGACAATTCACATGGATAAGAAAACATACGCCATTAAATCTAAATGTCATAAGGTTTCTCTCCGATTCACGAAAATGATGGTGAGGAAACACTTTCACTAAGTAGATTTTAGCTAGATAGAAATTGTGATATTTGCATTCTCAAAGTCGTTAGTGGAGCGTGTGTAGTTAACCGACACACTAACATGGACTTGCGAGAAGTGGCAAAGGTCTAAACAATCGAGAATATGATTACGACATCCCTTTTCATAGTTCTTAAAATTGTTTAGACACACCTGTGAGCTATCTAAGATAAGGTGTATGATATTGATAAAGTTTTATCAAAGCAATCTAGTATCAGAAATCTTAACTTTGGAAAGAAAGTCAATAAAGTATTGATTTCTATAACTCCAGCTGATTTCTGAGTACATGTCAAAGCTAGTAGGAGCATAAGTGTTATGCTAATAATCATCATGTTAGTGGGAGCATGATAATTATGATAAAGGTTGCAAGTTAGCAATGTTAATTATAGAAAACAAAAGGTTTCAATTGGGAAAGAGTTGTTTTGATATAATTAAGGGAGAGGAAATTGTGACAACCGTCAAAATTCGAGTCAGATCTACATTTGACTAGACTTAGTTGCACATATAGACACTAAACATACTAGACTTAGTAACTAGAAGCTAAGTTATAACCTACTAGAAACTTGGAAACAATTAGAATCAATGGATAGTGTACTTAGATTTCACATTGATATGTGAATTCTACAACTACGTAACTGTAGTGAATATCCATATTTAGGTCACTCTTTGACTCGAGCACCTTTTTATTAATCATATACACACATTATGCACTTGACCTAGTAGTAGAGACTAGGTTGGAGCCTCATAGAAACTTAAGTCAGAGTTGGAAACTAGGACTAGTATACTTGATTCCTCAATTTCGCTTGAATCTCGAAACCACTACATAGAATGCCAATAAACCGATAAAATAAGTTACAAATATTATTTATAACTATAAAAGAGTTATAATACCATAAGATAAATTGAAGTCTCAAAGATTCTATTGATTTTGATATCTAAAGATCTATTAAATCTCAAAACCCTAAAAGCCCTAAAACCTAAATTTTATAAAATTTGACATCAAGAATTCTATAAAAATAGTTATGAAACTTATAATATTATCTTAAAACAATTAAATTCAGGGAAATATAATCAAGGAAACTAAAAATTTAAGTCATTAACATTCATCCTTAATTTATAAGTCAAAAATCAAGGTTTCATGATTAAAAACTTGATTTTAGTGCACATTTTATATAAAATTTAGATATTTTATAAAATAACTTAAATTTTATAAAACAAAATGAATGAGAAAGAGTTATTATACTCAAAATTTCGGACCCCTCTCTTCCCATATCTCTCTCTCGCACTCTCATTCTCCAACACACACACATCTCTCTTCTTTCTCTCTCTAGAAAACTCTCTCTACCTTCTCTCTAATTTTTTTCTCCAAACACCACAACCACAGCCTCTTAACCACGAAATTACGGAGATTCATAAGGGTTTTTCAAGCCACAAATAAATTTAAGGTAAAGAACATACATCTCTTGAAGATCCACAACAATGATTTAAGTCATGCATGTGCATTTTACTTCAAAAACCGACTTCTACTTCTTCATCTTCTTCAAACTTGTTTTCTTTTTGTTAAAATGATTTTTATAACATCATGGATGTGTTTTAACACCATGCATGTATGATAAACAAGGTTGCATGTTCATGATCTTAGTGCAAAAATCGATTTTAAGGATTAAAACATCAAACTCAAGTTAAGAGTATTTGAGAAACAAAATTTTGTTCATAAATGAATGTATACATTTTGATAAGTTTTAATCTTTTGACCTCTGGAAACATGACTAGAAGATAAGTTTATCATGATATCTTTTAAAATATTTCAAAAGATTTACTCAAAGAAATGATGAAAACTCATTTTTCTAACCAATCACCATGCATGCAATCTGCCAGATTCTTTTACCTGACTTTAAACTGCCATATCTCACTAATTTCTTAACCAAAATTCGAGATTATTTTTCTGAAATATAATATTCTGAGTTAGCTTTCAAACCCATCTGATCTCACTGAAAAATTCAAATATTTCGATTTTTATCAATTTTTACAAAATTGTTGCTCAATCAGCACCTTTTTGTGAATACTAGTTTTGTATTGGATGTTCAAAGATCTTATTCATCACTAAAAATCAAGGAAAAATTAATTTGAGCACTTAACATCATTTATTAAGAGGTATAAAAATATCTTGATTCAAAAGCCTTTGGAACATGTTGCAAAAATTCTCAAGGTAACATCAATAATTTTTACCAAAATCACAAGAATCAAGTTTTCTCTATAATTGTTTTAGCCTTTAGGCATGTTTTTCGACATCAAAAATAAGAAAAAAAAAATTCATTGTTATTAAATTGTTTGAAGTTTAATTATGGAAATTTTCAGCTTAATATATATTTTCTTTATTTTTACATGAAAATAATAAGAAAATAGAGTGTTAAAGCATATAAAATACTTACAATTGTATCTAAATTCTGGAAATATTTGTAGATGACCCATTAAGTAAATAAACATCTCTCATGAAGTGTCATCGATTTTTGTTACTGTTTAATATGGTTTTGACTTTTCTTTTTGTTTAGCCCCAATAAATCATAAAACCGCTTTAGATAATTTGAAAAGGGTATATAATAATTTTCGCAGCTTATACTCTTTGTGGAAGACTTAGACAAATATTTTCCGAAATTATGACAATTTACCATAACACCTTGTAGTACATTAGGAGGCAACATAAAACTTTTGATGATGTTTCTCTTCTGTATATTATTTTTCTCCTATTTTCTAAGATTAAATACATTTAAATACACAAAATCGGATTCCAGTAGATAAAAACCACCTTTGGGATTTTTTCCAGATGTTTTACACTGCAAATGAACTTTAAATTTTTTTTGGTAATTTACTTTAACTGTTTAATAATTATTCTCCAATTAATGATTATTTAAGAGGATAAAACAAAGAAAAATAGAAACACTAATTGAAAAATATCTTTTATATTTTTCATAGATTCTAAATGTATAATAACATTGTTACAAAAAATTTGGGCAATTTTGGAAACTTTTTCCTATTTATTTCAATTTTTATTAGAATAAATGCTCAAAAATCATAAAATTTGGTTAAACAGTTTATAAATCAATTTTTATATTTTTTCCAGCTTAATAATGTTTAATAACAATAATAAAAAAAAGTTTGGGTAATTTTGGAAACTGATTTCTATTTTTCATTAATTTGTATCTATTTAGAGAATTAAATACATGAGAAATAGTTATACATATTCATAATCCTTGAAAATTTACCTAACAGTATTTTAGTACATTTAGAACCAAAATCTGAAGTTTGGTAATTTTTATTAACTGTTTATTATTTTTCATGATTTTATGGTTATTCAAGAAACTAAAATCGTGAAAAATAGTCAGACAAATCAAAAATTCAAGAAAATTTATTTTGAGGTCTTTGACTTCAATTAAAACTAAAATGAAAACTTTGGGAAATTTTAGAACTAAATTAATTTAGTTTTTGAATATTTAATCATTGGAACACCTCTTAAAATGTTAAATATTAGCATTTCAATAATGAGAAATTTCCACTTAAATTGTTATATAACAATTGATTCATTTAAATTAAATTTTTACAGAAAAATGTTTGTAACTTATCAATATTAAATTTTGACACACTATTGGCATAATTCTATTGTAGTAGTAAGTATACTAGTGTTAGATTTCGATTAGAGACTCACTAGCGATTACCATTATTGTAGGAATCGATAGTGGTACGAGTGGAGCATAGTCAAGCCACCATTTGCATCATCTCAATGCATATTGTGAGTATTCATCAATCCCCTATTTTCGATTTTTAAATGTTTTGGGGTGGAAAAGCATGTCCTAAACTATTTATGTTCATTGTATTTATTTGACTCGTATAAACTTGGTTGTGTTAGATTAGTGTCTAAGTCCATAACTGTTTTGGTATGTACTTGACCTGATGGTGCATGGTCCTTTTGGGTTGCCTTCACCAAAGCAACTTGATAGGATGAATTATGGAGAGAAAGGATTAAATATGTTTTATTAATATATTATGAGAATAATATATTAAAGGAGAAATCATAATGTTTAATTAATATTAGTCAATAATTAATTGGTAATTAGTTTTGTGACTAAAAGAGATTAATTAAACTTAAGGGACTGGAATTGTAATTATAAGATAATTGCAATTTGGGCCATGGATTGTCTTGAATCAAGGGGTGGACGAATTCCTATGGGAAGCCCATAAGGAAATCGTCTAAGGGCTTGATTAAAGGAGTCTATGGGTTGCTTAGGGCTTAAGTAACCAAATTAGGGTTTCCTTGTTAGATAACCATAATAGCCTCACTATAAATAGAACCCTTAAGGCTCAAAAACGTGGTGAACTTCTTTTCTAGGGTTAGAACACGTTTTGGGCAGCCTCTAACCTCTCTCCTCTTCATCCTCTTGCTTATGGTGTTTGTGAGCCATTAGAGGAGTGACACTTGTGACTCTAAGCCTTCCAAAGTCAATTCAAGGAGGAATTGGGATTGTTATTGCTACATAACAATCAAGGTAACATATTAAACCTATTCTCATGTTAATATGATTACTTGAAAGCTAGAATTAGGGTTTATAGTCTTGGATAACTTGCATGTATAATAGAGAAACCTAGATCCAAGCATTAGGGTTTGTATGAGCACATAGGATGTTCTTAGGACCAAAACCCATCAGTGGTATCAGAGCCTTGACTGGTTTCTATTGTATTGATGCTT
Organism: Lactuca serriola; assembly: GCF_051521515.1. Lineage (NCBI taxonomy): Eukaryota > Viridiplantae > Streptophyta > Magnoliopsida > Asterales > Asteraceae > Lactuca > Lactuca serriola. Next base: position 128,822,917 of record NC_136416.1, on the reverse strand, counting down.
GATATGTTTGAAAAATTCGATTTTATGGTTTCTGGAGGCTGGACTCGTCGAGTCCATAGATGAACTCGCCGAGTCCATGCAGACTCGACGAGTCCAAGCTTGACTCGACGAGCAACTCGTCAGATGGAGCATATCTCAGGATTTCTTGTTGTTTTTGCTTTGGGATAGTTACCTTATCATATTAGATCAATATAAATCCGATTTTATGATATATTTGACTATATTTTTGATCTAATTGAAGATATTTATCAATTAATAAAATATTTGTTTCCTTATGTGATAATTGATTAATTATTTTGATTAAATTGATAAATTGTTTTGCAAGAAATCATTAAATAAATCAAATATGGATAATTATGTAATTAAATGTTAATTTAGATTATTTGTTATTTGATCCTTGTTGTTATGAAAAGTTTCATATTTTCCCCTTTAGGTTTTATAGTTTAAATTTGACCTCAAAAGTTTTGTTGTTTTCAAATTTAAATAGTTGAAACCCTAATGTTTTGAAAAAGGTTTCAAAACTTGCCCTCAAGTTTTGGAATTTAAATTTTGATTAATAGTTTAATTTTGATGTATATTTAAATTCTAAACCCTAATGTTTTGAAATGTTTCAAAACTTGCCCTCAAGTTTTGGAATTTAAAAGTTGATTAAAAGTTTAATTAGGAATGTTAAATTCTAAAACCCTAGTATTGTTTTGAAAAAGTTCAAATTACACCCTTATGGTTTTATTAATTAATTAAGGTGAATAATTAAAAGAGGTTTAATAAATCCATAAAAGTTTAGGTTTACAATTTAATTGAATTAAAAGTATAATTGTTAAATTTGACCACCTAATATTTTAAAAGTGTAAAATACACCCTATACTATATATATAACATTAAAAGTCTAACATTATATATATGTATGAGTAAAAGTCAGTCTTACCGTTAGTAGGCCTCATTCACGAAGCTGGTCTATAAGGGGTGTTTAAGGAAATTGCCTATAAAATGACGATTGAATGGGTATCCACTCTTACGCACTCTTGACTAGTGAAGGGTCGTTAGCCGAATGGGTAGGATAGGACGAAACCTTCCATTATAAATATAATGAAGTACAAAAGTAACTAAATGTTTTCATAAAATTCCCAATCTTAGTTACTTAGGCAAAAGTGAATTGATGCAATTCCATGAAATTACACTTTGTGCCCTTGCGAAGACGTTAGTGGAGCGTGTGTGATTTACCGGCACACTAAATGGCTCTAAGCAAAGGTAGCAAAGGGTGAATCAATGTTTGTCATAGTTCGGTGGAACGTGTGTGGTTTACCGGCACATCGAATAGGTGACTGTAACATGTGAGGGCACCATGTAAGTTTGCATGGTTATTCACACCCACTTTGTGATCCTCGGCATCCCAGTCACAAACTAGAGGGGCATATCGAGATTTAAACATGCCATTGAAAGTTCAATGAATCTCAAAGGATCTAGGAGTTTTCATAGATTTAAAACTTAAATTCTTTTTCATTTTTCATGGTGGAAATTAGTGAATCGTCATTCACTTACCTTCAAATATTCTGCAATTAGGGTTACGGCATCCCTCTCCCGAGTTGTAGAATATTGTGTTGGGTCCTAGCCTTAGTATCTCATTTGGGTGATTTGCTAAGGACTCAATCAATCAACTAACTTGAATTCGTTTTCTCCCGTATTGTAGATGTCAAAGTTCGACAACTATGGTTTTCCCAAATCCCGTGGAACAAGCATTCCACATGAAGATGATATTCCACGATTCGATTGAGGAACAAGAGATCATACTTCACTTCCTCCTCCTCCTCAAATTATTCTCCCTAACCTACAAGTTCAAAGGCTGGAAAAGTTCAAGATCACTCAAGCCCTTTTGGCAAGCAAACATATAGAAGGAAAGTCGGTGTGTGCACACGTCCTAGGGATGAAGTCACACATTGATAGGTTAAGAATGTTGGGATCCGTTGTCTGTGAGGAAATAGCTGTTGATTGGGTTCTTCAGTCACTTCCTAACTCATATAGTGAGTTCGTAAGAGAGTAGTATATGATGAACCGCGACGTGACCCTTATAGATCCCACCTATATGCTTATTGCTGCTGAATCAGAAATGTTTTGGCGCAATGGAAAAAGCAAAGTTGATTGGTGAATCTGCCTTCGAGACCTCTATGGATATAGACAATGGCAATGAAAGACATGCTATAATCGAAAATTTTGATCATAAGAGAAAGGCGATGTCTGAAGTAGTTCCATGTGCTGTTCCAAAAGAGTCGATTTGCTTTTATTGCCAAGAGAAGGGGCATTGGAGACGAACTTGCCCTATTTACCTAAGAGATCTAAGAGATGGGAGGGTCAAAACGTATGGCTTTGCTTTAGGTAAAATCCATTGACTAACTCTTTTAAGCTTCATTCTAGATTCTAAATACATAATGTGATAAGATTGCAATTGATGTTTTGTAGGATCGAAGAAAAGAAAGGAAGCTTAAAGGAAGAAGTCAGCAGAATCTAACCGTGAAGGAATGGATTTCGATCGCATTTCTCGAAGATTAGATTCTTGAGCTACTACTTAGAGTTAGAATTAGATTGCTAAGAAAGATGTATTAGCATAGTTTTTCAATGAATTGCATTGTAAGGACAAATTTTTCCGCAATAAAATAAATTTTGATTTTATACTATTTATTTATCCTTGCGATGGCGTATATGAAAAATTGATGTTTGAATGTTTCTAATATTAGCAATAATGGATTTGATTCTTAGTTATGGAAATGTCGAAAATTTACCAAATAGGGAGAGTTTCTCATCGCCCAAGTTTCAATTGGACAGAAACTTGGAGTCATGCAACTTGGTTGCACGATGAATGAGAATATTCAAATTTAGAAATTAGACTAATTCATTGACAAAGTGTCAAGTGAAGGACTAAGAGATCGAGCACACAATGTTGCGTGTTGATCAAGTCCACCATAAGAGTAACAATGATATTCGTCATGATTTACTAAAGGTTTAGTAAATATGATTATACTTACAAGATTAAGTGTAATTCTGAATTGATTAAAGGGTTTAGATCAATAGCAGAACGAATAAGAAGAATCAAGTAGGCAGAAAGATAAAAGTTTCTCGATTCTAAGAAGATGGGAGAGTACCTTTTATGCTTTATGATACGTCTTAATGATTAAGAACCATATCTCAATTGATCCTCTAAGTGAGTCTTAGTACAATTGTATGTCTAAGAAGAGGCATCAAGAATTGAAGAAATGGTTAAATCAAGAAGTCAATCATACTTCGTTCCGAAAACAAGTCTTAAAGTTAAGATTGTGACAATGAGTGAAAAGTATTAAGAAGGTTTATAACATTCATCAAATGTGGAAAGTTGTGATGTCTTGGATAAGACAAAGACCAACTAGGACCAATTTATGAAGAGTTTTGATAAAAGCTACACTAACTCTTGAATATTTGTTTGTCAAGAAATGCTTATTGACAAGAGAATTGTATATGTCAAGGAGTCAATGGGAGTACTAATAGTCTTGAAAGGTTTCAAGAACAAATCAAATAAACCTTATTGATCATCACTAGCACACGAGTTAAGGTTTACAACCTATCGTGTTGACATTATTTTGTTTCAGTGCCAATCCAATCGAGTTAATTATGCATGTGAGTCCTATGAGTTCTCATTTGAATGCATAAAAGGCAAGGACCTCAATCAATGGAAAGTACATTGATAAGAAAATGTGAGCTGCTTAACTACTTGGAAGACATGGTGGGTAGCTGTACTACCATAAGGCAAGAAATCAAGATTAAGAAAGTTCGATCCATATGAGGTTGAATTCATTGTAAACTTTGGTTTTGACAAATTCACATGGATAGGAACACATACACCGTTTAAATCTAAGTGTCATAAGATTTCCTCCTTCATAAAAATGATTGTGAGGAAATGCTTTCACTAAGAAAGATTTTAAGAAGATAGTGATTGTAAAAATTTCATTCTCGAATTCGATTATGGTTACGGTATCCCTTTCCATAATTTGAATTGTGAGGTTTGGCAATTAGTCTTAATTGTTTAGACACACATATGAACTATCTAAGGCAAAGGTGTATAAGTTCAAGAAGACTTGATAAAAGATTATCAAAGCATTAAGTATTAGAAACATGGACTTAAGAAATTCAATAGGTATTGGTTTTCTGAAAGTTAAGATATTTATGAATACATGTCGAAGCTAGTGGGAGCATAAGTGTTATGTTTATAATAATCATCATGATAGTGGGAGCGTAAACGTTATGATTGTATGATTATTAAGGAAAGTATTGCAAGGTTAGCAATATTAATTATAGAAAACAAGAGTCATACTTTGCAAAGTTGTAAGAGTTGAAAGGTTGTTTTGCTATAATTAAGGGAGAGAATATTATGCTTCATTTCAAATCTAAAGGCTTAGGTTGTGGAATGTTAATAGATTTAGTCAAAGGTATATAGTGTGTTCTTGAAATTTCGATTATGATTACGGCATTCCTCTTCATAATTCGAATTTTGAGAACATAGCAAATAAAACATTATGCATCGTGTCCCATACGCTTCGGATATAGGATCGATTGCAAATGCTTTAATGATTGACCATTCTAAAATTTTTCAAATGTCTAGCGCATTTAGAGGGAAAAGGGACTAGAATTGGTTTTGACTAAAACAATTAAACAACTATCAAAGGACAACCCAAAGTTCGACGAGGATTGGTCGCTTGTGAGTAGTTAGAAGTATAGTGTTGGAAAATATGGAAATGTTTCCATATTGGATGGACCATATCGACATTATTATGGATAGATAAGATTCTATTAAGAATGGGTTATCATATGGAAAATATGGAAGCGTGTCCATATTGGGAATTGAATATTGAAAATCTATGAGTAGATTAGAAACTTTTATGCAAAAGGATGTTCAAAGGAATGTACTTTGAGTGAGAGACATCGTATCTAAGGAGTTGTCTTGTAACAATCTCCGATAAAGGACTTTGTAATATCATCGGCAATAGTCTTTGTGACTTTGGTGCAGTGATATCACGAAAGGATCATTGCATAAAATGTTAGAATATAGCATAATCTATAAGTAACAAGAATTTGATATTCTTTCACTTATGGAAATGGATTTGGAGTTGTGAAATGAGAATGATTGGGAATGTGCTCAATTTGATCTATTTCACAAAAGTAAGAACCATAGGTAAACATTGTGTGCATGCTAAGAGCATGGGACAAGTGTAATAATTCAAGTAAGAAGTTGATTACCCGAAACGACAAATAATGAGTAATCAATATGGTGATAAATAAAAGGAGTTTTATTTATACTCAAAGGTTTGAGGCCATATGGGATTAGTATTATTCTTGTGTTTCACATTTGCATGTTTTGACTTCTAGAATAATTGAATTTATTATGAATAATCGAATTATTCGAACGGGCCACAGTCGTTCATATGTTGGAAGTAGATATGAATGAAGACTGTCGTGAATTGGTGTGTGGATTGTCTAAAAGAGTATTAGACATAAGCAAATGTTTGCTGCAATGTTCATGAGTGCTTATGATAATGATTTGAGCATTGGATTAAACCCACGCTCACTTGGATCACTCCATGAATTGTATCACGAGTGATTGGTGAGACGATAACATCTTATATTCTTGAAACCGAGATGTGTGAGTTGTATCTTGCAAATCGGTTGCACATTGATAATATGTAAACGCACTAGTAACTTGGTGTTATAAAACATATTATTGTGTGTGATTCGTTGAGTGAGTGCAAGCAAGCATTGTATCAAAGTTTATCCATTCCTTTTATCCAAAGTAGGATAAAAGCGATATCTTTGGGCCCCTCGATGATTTTGTGATGACAAACGTAAATGCTCGGCCGGGCTAGGGCTAATTTGATTTGTTCAATTAGTCAGTCGTCATAAATCGGGAATCGAGATATAGTACAAAGAGAATGATTTGAAATCATATCTCATATGATATCTAGAATGGAGGAATATATGATCCCTTATCTAAGGACACGCGTATCTGATAGGATCAGAGTTGACAGCGGCTTTGGAAAGCTACGATTGCAGTTCAGGATCAGAAGTCATACGCATAATAGTTATTAGACTTATCCAAGTGGGAGACTGTTGGATTAGTGTTTAAGTCCTGTTTTGGTATGTACTTGACCCGATGGTGCATGGTCCTTTTGGGTTGCCTTCACCAAAGCAACTTGATAGGATGAATTATGGAGAGAAAGGATTAAATATGGTTTATTAATATATTATGAGAATAATATATTAAAGGAGAAATCATAATGTTTAATTAATATTAGTCAATAATTAATTGGTAATTAGTTTTGTGACTAAAAGAGATTAATTAAACTTAAGGGACTAGAATTGTAGTTATAAGATAATTGCAATTTGGGCCATGGATTGTCTTGAATCAAGGGGTGGACGAATTCCTATGGGAAGCCCATAAGGAAATCGTCCAAGGGCTTGATTAAAGGAGTCTATGGGTTGCTTAGGGCTTAAGCAACCAAATTAGGGTTTCCTTGTTAGATAACCCTAATAGCCTCACTATAAATAGAACCCTTAAGGCTCAAAAACGTGGTGAACTTCTTTTCTAGGGTTAGAACACGTTTTGGGCAGCATCTAACCTCTCTCCTCTTCATCCTCTTGCTTATGGTGTTTGTGAGCCATTAGAGGAGTGACACTTATGACTCTAAGCCTTCCAAAGTCAATTCAAGGAGGAATTGGGATTGTTATTGCTACATAGTAATCAAGGTAACATCTTAAACCTATTCTCATGTTAATATGATTACTTGAATGCTAGAATTAGGGTTTATAGTCTTGGATAACTTGCATGTACAATAGAGAAACCTAGATCCAAGCATTAGGGTTTGTATGAGTACATAGGATGTTCTTAGGACCAAAACCCATCAGGTTGCTATATTTTGCATATTGTGCGTTTTCATGCACACCCCTATTTTCAGTTTTTATGTTTTGGGGTGGAAAAGCATGTCCCGAAAAACTATTATTTGAATTTTGTATTTAAATTGATTTGTATCAAACATGATTGCTATTTTATTGCTATATCTCTCTATGTATGTTTATGCAACACGGAACATGAGAACATATCGTATTAAGGCCCTTCCCTTATCTCTAACCATTAACTCTTTGAGCCAATGGTCATTATGGATAGCGCTATTAGGAATTGACAACTCCTCACTCGCCATATTGTTGGAGTGCATGATACCAGATTCGTCTATGGAACGATAAGCATAGATCTTGATAGGGCTTCAGTCATAGGTTTGGTTGAGAACTCAATGTTTGCTCATACACATACAAACTCGTTACTCATTATAGCAATAAACTTGTTTATTAATTATAGCAATGAACTTTGTTTCTCATTACAACAACGGACTTTTATTATTGAAAACTTATATACATGTTTTAGCAATGAAATTGTTTGCTCATTGTAGCAACGAAATTGATTGCTCATTTTAGCAATGAAACTTGTTTACTCGTTTGAGTAACGAACTTTATCTTCCATGAGAATATGAATGTTGCATTTTATTTGGGCAACATACTTTATCTCTCATGATGACAAAGAACTCTGTTTTTTTTTACAAACTTATTTACTCATTTTAACAATATACTTTTATTATTGGAAACTTTTATCAAAACTTTGATTTCAATTCATGGAACCAATATTATTTTGTTTATTTGTGAGTACTCACCAACTATTTTTATAGCTGACGCTCGTTTTACATGCTTTTTCAAGAATCATCGAGTAAGTGGCACTTAGGGACACTTCACTGTTAGGAGCATTCACATGTGTTGTATTCCAATTTTCATTGTAATTTCTTTTAAAAGTTGTTCAAACACATTGTAAATTTGTAATGATTTTTAATACTATGGTTGGTGTTGTCTTTTAACTTTTTCTATGAAACCCTTTATACTGCCACGCCTCGTGTTTCCGCTTTAGCGGGGTGTGACAAAAATTATACTTCATCTCAAATTTAAAAGCTTAGATTGAGGTTTTAATTATATTTAGTCAATGATATATATATATATATATATATATATATATATATATATATATATATATATATGAATTTCATGTTAGAATGGCTCAACATAAGGAAATTCTATATATGGGTCCATTATTTGCGTTCTAAAATTCGATTATGATTACGGCATCCCTTTTCATAATCTGAATTATGAGAAATTGGAAAATTGAAATGGAAATAATATAGCAAAAGACTGGTTTAGTCTTTATGTGAGACATCATGAATCGTGTCCCATATGCTTCGGATATAGGATCGATTGCATGTGCTATAATATTCATCCTTTATAAAATTTTCCAAATGCCTGGGGCATTAAGAAGGGAAAAGGTCTAGAATTGGATATGACTAAAAGGATTAAGCAATTGTCGAGGACAATCTAAGGTTTACCAAAGATTGGTTGCTCAGGGACAGTTGGAAGTATAGTGTTAATTTTTAGAAGGACCATATTGACATATTCTGAAAAGAGGCAACTCTTGTTCAGAAGTGATAGTCAAAATGGAATATGGAAATGTTTCAAAGTTAGAAATTATTCAATCTGTGTAAGATTAGGAAACTTAATGCAAGAAGGATGTTTCCAAGGAGCTGATCTCCTTTAGAATGCTCTGTAATGGTTGTTGTCAAGTGTTTCTAACTTTGTGCATAATCATTAGAAGAGGATCAATGCATATAGGTTTATAATCTAACAGATTTCAGTAAATGGCATGAATTTGGAATTCTTGCATTTACAGTAAGGAATTGGGACTCTAAAATGAGAATCATTGGAGTTATGTTCATTTGATCTATTTCACAAAGTAAAGATCATAGACAAACATAGTATGCATACTTGGTGTATGGCATTACTAGTGTTTAGAAAACATAGTGTACATGCTTGGAGCATGGGACAACTATTGTTTTAATTCAAGAATAAAGTTGATAGCTGAAACAGTATACAATGAATAATGTGTAATCATATGGTGATAAATAAAAGGTGTTTTATTTATGTTCATAGGTTTTGATACCATATTAGATTCAATTATTCTTGTGTTTCATTTTGCAAGTTTTGACTTCCAGAATAAACTAGGTTTTTCTTTCGAAATGACTAAGTTATTCAAACCATCCACAGTCGGTCATATGGTGGAAGTAGATATGAATCAAGACTATCATGGGTTGGCTTGTAGAGGTCTAAGATGTTGGACAAAGGGCTACAACACTCACGAGTGCTCATAAGTTCTGAGTATTGGATTCAACCCGCGCTCATTTGAATCACTTCATGGATTTTATCACGAGTGATCATGAGACGATAATATCTTATATTCTTCAAACCTGGAGATATGAGTTGTTACTATGAGTTGGTTGTACATTGATTGCACGAAAATGCATTCGGTAACTCGATGTTATAAAACGTGCCTTTGTGTATGATTCAACAAGTAGTAGAACAAGCCATATGAGTCGAAGTTTATCCATTCCTTTTACCTTCAGGATAAAAGCGATATCTGTGTGCCCCTCGATGATTTAGTGATGACAAATGTAAGTGCTCGGCCGGGCCTGGACTGATTTGATTTGTTCAATTAGTCAGTCGTCATAAATCGGAAATCGGGAAACAACAAATTGTCACACCCCAAAACCAAGAACGGCGGAAACGTTCTGGGGCGGAGGACGTCATGTACAGTATCACAACAATGTAAAGTAGTAAACAAGCAACAACATCATCCATTGCATTAATAATATAATTATTATACAAGTGTTCTGTCAAATTATAAAAGACACTAAAGCATAAATCAAAATGAAAGATGAGTCTTGAACGAGCTCCATCTTCTCTAAACCTTGCATCTGTACCTGTCTATGATGACCTGAGGATACAAGTAATTTTGAAAGCGAGTATCAGCTTTGAAGTTGGTGAGATCATAAGTATTTTAGTGTCTTAATTTGTATGTAAGAAAATGTTTGTATACGAACTATAAGTATCGAAAATGTATATGAATTGTAACTATGAAAATGTTTGTAAAACAACTGTAAATGTTTGAAAAATCCTAGAAATCCCTATGATTCCTACTATTAAATAAGGGTGTCTTCTACCAAGACCTAACTGTTCTGAATGTAGTCTTCTACCAAGACTTAATTGTTCTAAATGTTCGTTTCTTGTAAAAGTGTGTAATTTTTCCAAGTGTAACTATCATTAACAAAGTATAGTTTTTACATTTAATGTTTAAGTGAAAAGATCACTAAATATATGTAAAGGGAAAATTAATGTAGTACTATAGTTTTGTATTATAGGAACTACTGTTGTACTAACTACCTTAAACCGAATTTATATTAAGGTATCATGTGATTAATTGCACCATACTATTGACTTGTAACAACGACATACGTATGGTCGTAAAAAGAAATGACGTTTGGCACCCGCAGACCTGCAGGTCCGGCTGTAGCTAGCAGCAAGGTGTAGGATAGTCAATCCAGTATAGATCTATATGCAAACTCACGCTCTCCCTCCATGAGACTCTGGCTACAACTCGGGCCATGACATTTAAGTCATGCTCCGATACATGATCACAATTTTGTCAACGTATTTATGTATATGTAATGTATTGCTACTCATTCTAGTATCGTTGTATATGTTCTCTTTCTAGTATAGTTGTATATGTTCTTCCTCTAGTATAGTTCTATATGTACTCATAGTAATGTAATGTATATGAACGTATGCCTTTGCTACCCAAAGGTACTGAACTGACTGAAAGGAACTATTATGTCCATATATGTATACACGAAATATAACTAATGTTTAAACGACCTTCGGACGGTACCCGATATCCTATCAGACCACATCCAAATCGAGGAAAAGGAAACAAGGTGGATAGCCTTCCTAAGTCTTTTAAACATTACTTATATAACTATACAAATATCGGCATGCTTATAACAAAATCTCTATGTAAACGTAATCATGTAATTGTATAGTAATGTATTGTAATGTTCTAGCTGTAATGTATGTTCTCTCTATCTAGCAAGTATTGACTCATGAATGAACTGACTCATTGTATGATATCGCGTTCTAGTAATAGTTCTAGTATCTTCCTTTCTAGTAATATGGTAGCTTCCTAGTAATATAACTGGTACGTATGAACATTGATGTATACCCTTTCTATCCAAGGGCATTGGATGAACTGGAAAGACCTTTTATGACTATATATGTACACATGATATATAACTAATATTTAAACGACCTTCGGACGGTACCCGATATCCCACCAGACCACATCTCAAGCGCGAAAAGAAATAGGGTGGATAGCCTTCCTAAGTCTTTTAAACATTTCTTATATAACCATACATATAGAGGCATGCAATTTATAATATAAAAGCATAAAATAAGTTTTGTAAAAACCTTTGAACATAAATAGTTTCTAAGAAAAGATCGACTTGATGTCGATCTATAAAAGGGTTTTGAAGGCATGGGTTTAATAAAACGGTTTAGTATAAAGAAACATTTGTTTGAAACACAATTGTAAATAAGTTTGAAATGTAATATACAGAGTAAAATGTACAGTGTAATAAGGAGTTTTAAACATGTAAAGTGTTTATGAAAATCATTTGAAGGCAACTGTTTGGTAAAACGGCTAATGAGTAGTAAATCATTTGAATGCTGCTTATTAATCACATGTGATTGATATAATAAGTAGCATGATTCTACTTGTATCCCCCCCCCCCATAAAACATTTAAAAATAGTTAAAACATTGATTAAGGGGTATGATCTCACCTGTTGTGGGTGATACGGATGAACTGAAGAGGTAGGACCGCTAGGTGTCAAGTGAAGTCTTGAACACCCTATATGATCCTAGTTAACATATAATTTCACATATATGTAACAAATTAGTCTATAAACAACTAATAAACAAGTCAATACACCCTAGGACATGCTAAACACCTTTATCAAGTGTTATTAGCCTCTAGGATTGCATCTAAGTGCTTGTAGGGGAAGCTACTGTGTGTAGGGCTCAAGGAAAACTCCATAAGGGAGTTCACAACCCTAATGACACTACCATATGAGTTTACGGCCGTAAGCTCATACTTAAGTTACCATTTGATGTTTGATGCTCTATAAGGCCCTAATAAGCATTTCTACTTAATTGTTTGGTCTATGGAAGAATTTAGGGCATAATATAACTCCTTTTAGGAGTTTACGGCCCTGGGACCATATTCCCTTGGAGATTACGGCCGTAATCTCCCTTGGGAGGATGTTTATGGTGTTTTCAAGTCCTTAATTTCACTAGGAATAAAACTAGGCTTTTGTACTAGGCTTTAGAAGAGTTTATGGCACCATTTTATGGAGTTCACGGCCCTAGAACCTCTTGGGCCGTGAAGACCTTACTCTTGGTGTTCTAAGTGAGTTAGCTAGTCCTAAACTCATTTAGGTACATGCCCAAATTAGTCTCTTGGCTTAGGGAGGATTTTTAGGGCATTTTGGCACTTAAACATGGAGTTCACGGCCCAAGAACTTCCTTGGCCGTGAACTCACTTTCACCCTTTGATTCTAATTGATTTTGTGTCCTAAACATGCAATGGTGGCTTCTAGTTTGATTTCCAAGGCTTTGAGGGACATTGGGACACTTTTGGCCCTTAAAATGGAGTTTACTCCCCAAGTGTTCTTAGGCGGTAAACTCCCAAATCTTGGGGTTTTGGTCCGATTTTGATGTTATAAAACACAATCTAAGCTATATAATACAACTAGATCGAAGTACTCACAATTTGGGATAAAAACCCAAAGATCCGTGAGAGAAAATTTTGGCTTTTCTCTAATTGGAAATGTAACTAATGAATTATTTTGGTTCAGATTTCTATATATAGTCCTGGGATTTTTTTGGCAGAAAATATTTTTATTCCCGGAATGAACTCTAATATCCTAGAGTATTGGAATAACAGTGTTGCACAAAACCCTAGTGCATCCACTCTCCTAATATCTCCTTAAGTGTAAATCCTAAAAAACTATCAAACTTATACCCAATGTCTGGAATTTCACTGTAACTGTTCTAACTTCTATCGGCTTGATATGATTTGTTTAGAATGGAAATTTCAGGTTGTCACACAAATGGACAGAGAGAATGATTATAATCCATGTCTCAGTCCATACGATATCTAGAATGGAGGAATATATGGTCCCTTATCTAATGGACAAGTCATTGACAAAGGTCAGAGTTCATCGACAAGGTTAGAGTTCGACAGAAGCTTTTGAGAGCTACGATTGCTGATCGGTTCCTAAAGTCATACGCAACAATAGTTTTAGAATTATCCAAGTCGGAGACTGTTGGATTAATGTTTAAGTCCATAACTATAATTGGTAAGACTTGACCCGACCCGACATGGTCTATTTGGGTTGCATGGCATCATGCATTTGGATACACTAAAATGAGAGAAATAACACTTAAGGTTTGTTAATATATTATAAGTTCTAATATATTAATAAGATTATTTAATTAGTATTGATCAAGAATTAATCTAGGATTAATTAAGTGACCAAAAGAAGACTAATTAAATATATGGGTTGATTGTGTAAATCATTCATACTTGTATAGTGGGCTAATGCTCCATGGATTATCAAGTTGGGCTAAAACCCATAGGATGCTTCATGGATGCTCCATGGTGTATTTGAACCCATGGATCCAAGGAAATGGAAAGTCATGACAATTAGGGTTTACCCTAATTATGACACTATATAAAGATCCTATTGGTGACAAAATCGGCTACTATGTGATACACGAAAGGGCTAGCTGATTTTATGAAGTGTGGACTTCTCTCTAATCTATTCCAAGTGTATTTGGTGTTGTGTGAAACATTTGAGGTGTCATACTTGGGGCACTAGGCACTCAAGCTTCATGAAGACATTCTACATCAAAGAGGAATGTAATTCTAACTTTATATATTCATATGAATCAATGTTATTATGCTAGTTAGGATGAATACCTTGGAAAGTTCATATTTGCATGTATAATAGAGAAAACATAGATCCAAGGTATTTAGGGTTGCATGTACACTTAGGAAGTGTTAGAATGCTCAAAACCCTTCAAGTTGGACCCTCAATTCATTAGTCCTTTCAGGGTGATTGCCCGAGTGGGCAAGGTAGCTTATCAATTAGAGCTTCATGAGGAGTTAAGCCAGATTCATAACGCTTTCCATGTATCCCAACTAAGGAAGTGTGTAGCCGACGAGACGGCAGTGGTTCCTTTATAAGACATTCGGGTTGATGATCGTCTGAACTATATTGAGAGGCCGGTAGCGACATTGGATAGGAAATTAATGACCCTGAGAAACAAAGAGGTACACCTGGTTAAAGTTCATTGGCAGGATCGTAAGGGTTCGGAGTGGACTTGGGAGCCGGAGTCCGAGACACGCGAGCAGTACCTAGAGCTGTTTCCAAAGGATGACTTTTAGGGCGAAGTCTGATCCTAGTGGGGGAGAATTGTAACATCCCGAAATAAGGTATGCATTGATGACCATAAATTTTATTGCATTGTCAAGACTGGTCCTTATTTTAAAAAAATGTGGCAATTGAGTATGTGGGGCGTATACATGTGTACGCTCAGCATACTCGTGTGCATATCATGAACGCGGAGGCAACCTAGTACGTGGGGCGTACTAGAGGGTACGTTGGGCATACTAGGCTCAGAGTAAAAACCCTAATTGTCTTTTGTGTCCCTATTTAAGGAACATGGTGGCCTCATTTCCATCCACCATGTCTAGCCTCCAACTCCCCTCAAACCCTAAATCTCGTTTCCATAGCTTGTGTGAGCATTTTTTGCTTATTGAGTGTTCTCATGGAATTCTTTTGTGAATAAGGAGCCTTAAAGGAAAAATAGTGGTGTCCAAGCTTTTGGATTAGAGTTTCTCTATGGTTGGTGCATCATCTAGAGGTATCAACCTCAAAGGTTTCTCATTGTTTTGATTAGTTCATGTTTTGGTCCATTTTTAGGGTTTGATGTCCCAATCTTGAAGCTTTATGAGTTTGATGAACTCCAGAGCATAATACTTATCCTTTTTAGTGTTTTTAGTCATTTTGATTCATAAAATGAGATCTTGGTCATCAAGATCTCTCTATGCATGAGATATGTGGACCTTTGTGAGTAAAGGATTAGAGTTTATGAGTTTTAGACTTGTCCAGCCATGCTAAGGCTTAAAGTCACCAACTTTGTGAAGTAATAGGCTCTAGTTAGCCCAGATCTGAGATTGTAGAAATTGTCTTAACGGATTAAGACAAGTAGAGTAAGAAAAGTGAGTCTGGGACATACGTCGTGCATACCCCAGTTGCGCGCACCATAGTTGTGATTCCAACCCGATGCATGCATGACCAGTTGTACGCCTAATGTATGTGATGGGTTTTGACTTCCGTTGACTTTTAGGGTTTTGGTCAAGTTATGGAATTTGGAGGCCATGGAGGGGTAAAATGGTCTTTTACCCTTATGAGGTTTACTAAAGAAAGCTAGCCAACACCTTTGAGGGTTGTTAATATCAATTTTTAATTAGAAGTATATGTGACATATGTTAGACGGAGTTTAGACCGGCAATTCGGGTGCGGGATTTACTTGCTTTACTTCACGAGATGAGTCTTCTCACTATACTTACCTGGGTGGTAATTTATGTGTGACTGAAGGGTCTTGATCCTGTTACTAACCAGAGGGTCTTATTCGTGTTATTAACTAGATGGTCTTATTTACTTATAATAATTTATGTGTTATTATACATGTTGTCTCTATGACTTATGATGTTATATTATTCTGTGTATATATATTGAGTTACGACCGGAGAGTCCAATACCGAGACGTGAGACTGGAGGGTCTTCACTGAAACAAATGAACGGAGGGTCCTTATCGAGATATAGCCATGAGAGGCTAATTATTTGTATGTGTAGTATTTTAGGGAACTCATTAAGCTCCGTGCTTACAGTGTTTGTGTAAAATGTGTTTCAGGTACGTCTCAGGATCGTGGGAAGGCGCCGGCATGATTGTACACACTGGCTTGATGATTTGTGTTTATCTGGATTCTGGGATATTTGACAGACAGTTTCTGATGTTTTTTGTTTGAGAAAAATTTAGTTTGGGATGAGAAATGTTAAACTATGTTTTGTGTGAACTTTTAAAATGAAAATTTTTCTTGAAAATTTAGAGTGTTACAACATTTCTGACACTAAAAAGGGAAATATGTACTTTGATGAATATACTAATTCCTTCACGGACAAGATAGAGTTCTCCTTGCGCATTGTACTTGATGAGCTAACAAAAATTGATAAGTATGCAAAGGGACTACCATGGGAATACATTGTGCCAGTACGTTAATAACCTACTCTTCAAGCAGCTATTTAGGATGTCAAATCTGTTGAAGACATGATCAAGGGAAGAATCGCCGACAAGGCTAAAGTTGGTGAGACAAGGAAGGGTGAAGGATTTTCAAAATCTGATAAGAAGAGTAAATTCTCTAAGCCTAACCCCAACAAAAAGATGTCTGGGGTGACGACGGGGCGAAGTGGTGTGAAAAGTGTAGAAGGAAGCATTTCAGGTAATGCAAAGAAGATGTGACCTCATACCAAATTGGAATGCCTGGTCACTATTTTGATGAATGCAGGTACACTAAGAGGGTATATTTTGAGTGTGGAGAAGAAGGGCATTTCATATAGGACTGACCTAAGAAGAAAGAGGATGCAAAGTTAAACGCCCAGCAAAATCCAAAGGCACGAGCATTTCAGATGACCCTGTACGAATAAGAAGATGAAGGAGATCAAGAGTAGGAAGTTTCTTATCAAGAGTTCAAGATAAGAAGTGGTCATATATATATATATATATATATATATATATAGTGTTATGTTGTATAGTCCGATGTAAGAGGCATGAAGTATGGTGAACTTGAATAATATTGTAATATTTTTTTAGAATTTATACAACCCAAATTATATTATTCATTGTGTTAAGTTGTTGCGTGATTCTTTTTCTTGTATGGTGACTTGGGGAATGTGAGGCAATTCTTGGGACGAGTATGAGTAAGTGTGAAATGTAATAGAAGCATATACTACCAGAAGTACATGACTCACACTTTGATCAGGAGGAGTCACAAGGTCACTAAGGCACAAGTAGTTGATTTTGATTTATCTATTTCCGATATTACCTTTGTTTCGGTAGTGACTAGGAAGAATGATTTTTTGTTCTGATCTAAGTGGTGATAACGAATCAATTCCAATTAAAATAAATTTGTAGAGTAAGTTACTCGGATTAGAGAATCATGTCCGTTGTAGTGTCCGACTTTACAGCAATGATGGAATGAAAAGATAATCGAAGCAATCGAAGAAAATATCTTAGCCATTGTTACGGATAAAAAAACCGGTAGCTAGAAAAGCTACCTACTATGATGTGGTTGTACCTCAATAGAAAATGAACGAAGGTATCCTCCGTTCTAGTGTTTGACTTATAGAGACCTGAGTCTATCCATTTCATCATGCAATGTAAGTTCAGTAGAGCATAACCATTAGATTTGTTATGCAAGCCAAAGCAAAGGCCTTATCATGGGTTGATTTTGTTTGAGAAAGAGCAGGATTCTCCGATAAAGGTCAAGTCGGTAATTCAAAAGTTAGGACTGAAGTTCCAACAGAGAATGAAGATCGGATGCAAGTTTCAACATCGCCAATAGTTAAAAAGTACAAGAGTTTGATATTCGTTTGGAAAGACATAGGAGCTACGGTTATTACCAAGGATGGAAAGGTGACGCGCAAGATCATTATCCAACCCTTTTTTGCTAATGATTCCAGGACATAAGAATCCTAAGAGGGTGGGGGGAAATTGTAATGCCCATGAATCCAGGCTATACATGTAAGATATAATAAATAATTTAGATAAAGTTTAAGTAGTCGTAATGAAGATTTCAGGGATATAAGGAATGCTTGAATCTGACTTTGTACAAAGAAGTTATGCTTCATTGAAGTTCATGTTCAACCCTATACGGAAAAGTACATTGTAAAATATGAATTAGAGATATGTTGCTTATTAGCCTAAGTAATCTAAACAAAAGTCATAGTAGTTAAGTAATCTAAACAAAAGTCATAGTAGTCGTTAAATCGAGAGCGTGCACATTGGGATTATCAAGGAATGTAGACTATCATTTGTCATCAGGAATATAAAATTAAGACTTATTGATGTGAATGACTAAGGTGTTAGGCGAAGCTCAGCCCAAATCACTAATCATCCACTTTTAACAATCGACTACATAGTTACTTTTAACTTACTCATAGATTCAAATATTCTAAATGCTTAACTATTATGTGTGTTGTTTTGTTGTGTTGAATATATTTTTGAAACTTGATATGGTTATTACTTGATGAAACTGTCTACGTATCATACATAAAATTTGATTGGATAATGAAGGGCTATGTGAAATAATAAATGAGAGGTTGTGATAGGAAAGTATTAGTTGGTGAAAGGTTATGTGAAATAATAATTTGTGACAACAGTACTATTGTTTTGTTGTGCCTATTCATTTGGGACATAATGAAGGGTTGTCCGAGATAATAATAAGAAGTTATGGCTAAAGTAATATCATACTACTATGCCCAGTCATCTAGAGGAGTATAGATGATGACCACTTACTATTCTTGATATTCAAGTAGAACACTGGTTGGATCATTACTTGTAAGTGTTAATGAACTACGCGTTCATTCGCTATGCTCCACCCCTACATGGTTGCCTCATTGATACATACTGAAAACAAAATATCTAAGTAGTTTTATTTACTTGATGTGTACAAAGATTGTTTAGGATAGGTCCCTCGAGATCATCATTTTAGGAACAGGAAGTGAGAATATTGGGAATAGGTAACCAGGTCATTTGATTGCAATGAAATATAAAATTAATATACCATAATATTACGGGTTAAAAATCCTATGTGCTCACTAGGTTCCTAAGCTTGACACACTCAGTTTCTTTGTATAAAAGGTAGCGGTATGAAGATACAAGGATAATGATGTTTGGATCTTATGTGAGATTTGAGGGGATGTAGGCCATTCATACCATTTTTTATATGAAACTGCTTCTTCGGAAATGTTTGGTTAAAACAATGTTTTGGGAACAAATTTTGTAATAAAAGAGTACTCTGAATTAAATAAGAATAAAGAAAAATTTTAAGCGGTCGTGAAAATAACGATGTCACAATTTAGCTAACAACTAATGTGGTTAAGCCATAAGGACTACTATTTTGGGGTTAAATTAGATTGATGACAATTTGTCATAAAATGTAGCTAGAAGTGAGTTGGGACAGGTTCTAAGGAAGTTGGTATTTGTTAGATAGGTGTTAGCATGTGGCAAGCTGAGAGGCAGCAGAGGCTTGAGACTGAAGCATCAGTTATTCTACTAACTAACCATGTGAGTAACTCTACTCTAACAAATGTTGTTATTGTTGTGCATCTCACTACACAATATGTGAAATAGGTATGTTGCGCTATAAACAAATATATGATGGTTGACTTGGATAGAGAACATTCAAAGGAGTATTTGATGATACGTGATAGTCTAGTGAGATAACTAGTAGATGATGAATACTATTTTTTTTACTTGAATAGAGTACATCCAAAGGATTATTTGGCCGCACTGATGATTATTTGGTTAGCCAAAATGGTGTTATAAGGTAATAATCAATTAGGTTGGATAATGTTCATTGATTATGATATAGTCGTTGATGTTTATTTATTGTTGATATGCTAATAAAATATTTTATGATGTACGTGTTGGTTCTATATGACCAAGAATGATCATAAAATGATATTGCTTATAATATTTGATCTTATAGGGTCACACCACTAGCAAGTAAACACTTGAATTAATATTTAAGTATATTTGATTCGTATTAAACTATTAAAACTCTTGGAATATTATTTGATAATAATAATAATAATAATAATAATAATAATAAAACATGGTTCACAAGTGAAATAATCATTATATGTTTGGTACTTATATTGGTAATTATTAAATGATTTAGTTTCGTAATAACATATGATCTTATAGGGTCACACCATATTTCCATTAGTTGGTATTAGAGCCTTCTTTACATGCATGCATAGATTTTATAGATGAAATAAATTATTTGGTTTTTGGAAGCCATGGACGCTTTCATGATGTACGGGAAGTTCATGCATGGCTTCTTTGGCAATATATAATGCTAGTTTTTATAAAATTTGATCAATTTGTTTTATAACTATATGCATTTGATCACATTGATGTTGCCTTAGGAAAAAAAATATTAATTGATAATTTTTGTATGATGTTGAATGAATAAACAAGTCATGGGCCATGTGATGTTTGTTGTTGGATTTTTTCAATATGGTTGCAATATTATTTTATTATTTAAATGGTTTGTAATAGTAAATAGGAATTTCTTCATTTTTTTGTTCTAAATATTATATTAGTTTGTATTCTAGTATAAGTACTTAAAATGTAACAAGAAATGAAGATCAAACCACGTTGAAGACTGAAAAGCGTTGGAATTTATTAATTTTAATAATAGTGGAAAACACAACCTTTTTTACAAAAGTTTTGCTGAAAGTGTTGCATCAGATTTTGTCAAGCTGGAGAAACAACCCCTAATGCAACCTTTTATGTGAAATTTTGCTTGTTTTTGGAACGGTTTAGAGTTAATAGAGTGTTCAACATCTTGCAAGCATCAGATGCTCTCTTAAGTGGGAGCTTCAACAATAACAACTATAGAAGATTTTGGCCCCTAATGTCCTTTAACAAAAGGCTTGATATTTCATGTATGACTCACATGAAATATCACACAATTATGGCTTGGTTTAGGCATTCATGATTCTGTGTAATAATTATGTACTGTTATTTTATTTGTATGGATGAAAATAGGATTTTGCATGCTAGACAACCAAACATATAAATGCATATCATCATGGAGTTTGTTATTTTAAAAAAAATTATACATAAGATGCTAAAAATTGGAATTTCAAATAAAAGAGAGTTTTATTCTAGAAGTATTCCGGTTTTTGAAATTGATAAAATGGGATAAAATAGAAATTTTAAACTCGTGACAAACTCCAAATCTATAATAATAAAAGGTTAATAAAAGACTAAAATTGGTTCCAAACACACAAAATAATAATTAATACAAGGTATTAAAAGTTGAACCAAACGAACCAATAAAAGAAAATATGATTTTTCTAAAATATACCATGTATTATTGGATACATGCAATATGCATGATACAATATGTTTTTAAAACTAGAATTATAAAAGATATGAATCCCTTTAAAACGCAAGTCTATGTCATCCTCTAAAAAGACACTCACGTGTCACTTGTATGATCCTTGTGGGATAAAGGTCACCAAATCACTTCGATTTATCTTTTGATGTTTGTTGTAGTTTTGCAAATCTAGTGGGATAAAGGTCATCTAACCGCTAGTTATGTTCCGATTCTACATGCCTTTTAACATGGATGACTTGATCAAGAATCTTTTGTGATAAAAGTCACCTAAACATTAGAGACCTTAGGAATAGATGGGATCAAACCTATCAATTAACAAAAGGTTTTTAAGGATTTTACATGTTAGGCAACATGTAATAGTAGTTTTTATAAAATGTGATCAAAGTTTTTTTATAAGTACGTTTTCTTTCCTTAGATTCAAATTGTTTGTTTCTACTGCTATATTATAATATAGGAAGTATATAGAAAACCTATAGGAAGTATATAGAAAACCTATCAATTTCTTCATCACCTTGACCGCTCATCCTTTGGTTTTTAGGTTGTTGTATAACTGGTTCATCTTCAAAACACATCTCATGGTTTCTTGCTTCTTTGAATTTATTAGGTGTTTAGTATGGTAGTCATCACCTTCACCCAACTCCTTACGAAATCTTACAACAATGGATAGCCATAAATGGTCATGTTCTTGTGCATTTCCTTGCTTAGATTCCTCCGAAATGTCAACCCAAGATTGTGTCAATTGTAACTCTTCTATCGGAGTCCATAAATAAGGCTTTTCCTTATTCTTATTTTCCACCGATTGTTTTCCTTTGCAACATGGACTAGCTGAGGTGGGTTGAGTTTTATGTATGATTTCGTCATTTGAGTCATCGAGTCTTTGGTTTTGAGAGTGGTAGGATGGGGTTTGGGTTTGGTTTTGAGAAAGATAGAGTGGGGTTTGACTTTGGGTTTTATTTGGTGAAAGTTGATAGAGAAAAACGACAAAGTTGTTGAACATGTTTGGGTTAAAATTTGGTGCTTACATTGGGTCGTATTGTTGAATATTTTGGTACTGAAATTGTATGTGGGGATTAAGTGTGGGCATGAAATTGGGACGATAAATTGAGAGCGATGGAATGAATGCGAAAATGTTTCTAGTTGGCGTAGTTGAACTAGAAACATGTGGTTTTCTTCTATCGAATTTTGAGGTTAGGTTGTTGTGATTGTTGGGATTCATTTTTGTTATAAATAGAGAGGAAATGATAGAAGGTGTGATTTTGATTGTGTAATAAGTGGAGTATTTATAGAGTTGTAAAATGGTAAAAAAAAATTAAATAAAATTAAATAATATGACCGTTGGGTCTCAAAAAAGTGAAAATGAATGTTTTTCACCGTTGCTAAATTCAAACAAAAAAACATGAATGACCAATCACAGCGAGACAGTGAGAGAGAGAGAGAGAGAGAGTGTGTGTGTGTGTGTATGTGTGTGTGTATGGAGAGAGAGAGAGAGAGAGAGAGGAAGAAAGAAAGAATAGGAAGGGGCTACTGTACCCTCTAAACCTTTACCTACACCGCACACATGATATGGTGTTCATGGGTGCGATTCCAGCCACCACGCTTCCATCTTCCCCTTACATTGTCTAGCCTTAGAATGGTGACTATTTATATCAAAGGCTTAATATTTGGTTAATTTTTAGAAAAATCTTGTGAAATAAGCTAAAATTTGTCCTTTTTTTAAACGCTTGGAAAAGAAAACGGGCTTATTTGGTTAATTGACTCTATCTTTCTTTTGATTCTTTTTGAACCGACACATATATTAAAAAGGAGTCACCGCCTAGCAAGGAGCTAGACGGGAAAACAAAAGTACAAAATAGGAACCACAACAGAAAACAAAATTATATATATAGAAAAGGATTAGAACTCAATTCAACCCAATTAATAAGTTCATCTTTCCACCTATGTTTGGACATTAGACCAAAGAAATATTGTGAATTTAATGAGCCTAACCATATTACTGGGAGATGTCTTTACCATATTGAAAACTCTATAGTTCTACGCCTTCAAGATACCCCAAATTGTGTCGTAATAGACTCCTAGTAGAATTTTCTTTTTCCTTGGGCAATTCCCATAATTAGCAACAAACTCCAAAACATCACATACCTTATCGAGATGGTTCATCATTGACCAACACCATCAAAGGATCAGCTCCCATGTCATTCTCACAATAGGGAAAGTAACCCAGATGTGATCGATTGTTTCATGAACTTCTTATGCGAATTTGGATGCCGATCTTCCAATGTCTATTTCTAATCCAAACTCAATTGGGTCTAATGGTTAATTGCAATGGGAAGTGAAGGGATCAGTTTTGAAATCAAAGTCTTTCACATTCGTTTGATGGTCGTTGCGATGCGATTCACATTACTTGATGGATCGTACGAAGAGGAGTCTAGTTGCTAGAGGGGGATTGGATGCGAAAGCTATTTGGATCCCAATGGACTACTCGATCCTAATGGGACATTTGGATGCGATGGATAACTTGGTTGTGATTTGCTTTGTTATTCGATGCTACTTTGCACGTGGTGTTTTTCTGGAAGCATTGGAAGTTGAAATGTCACGTTTTCCACTTTCCAATATATCATTTCCGAGGACACCATTTCCCAAGGCAACTATTCCAAAGACGTTACTTCCTAAATACATGTCATTTAATAGCATTTTTATTAGTCTTTTATTAGCATTTAAATAATTCTTTAATTGGCATAATTATTAGTGTCTTTTATTTTTTACCGTTATTTTGTAAGGCTATAGCCATGTTCTATCATTTTGTAATGAGCTATGTGTTGTGTTGAAGATATAAAATTTGAATTGCTATTCATTTGAGTTGTTGAGACAATTCCAAACTTGGATCCTTATTAGGACGTACCTCTTAATATTTCTCTCGAACTCAAGTTAATAGGTCTTAACTTGTTTTCACCAAACTCAAATCAATAGGTCTTGGTTTTTTTTTCAACGAAGTTTCAAGCTACAGGTCTAGTTTGATCTTCACCTCTATACCTTTTTATTCCACTGCATTTTCAAGGCTCATTTGGTATCAAAAGTGGTATCATAGAATTAAGTTTGAAACATATGTGGTAACGAGGTTTGTACATGTATCAGTTGGTATCCGAGCTAGAAGCTCCTGCGTGACCAGAAGTTCCTCTTAGAGCCCCAAGTTTCTACGAGACAGAAGTTCCTGTTGTGTTGATTAGAGCTTAGTTCTGATTGGGAGCCAAAAGTTTAGAGCCCAATTTTTATTGGGTGTTGTTGAGCAAGTCGACGTTAGTGCTCAAAAATAAAGTTTCTGCCAAGTTTTATCATGAGTGCAGTCAAGATGAATTGGGTCGATCTAAATTTTCTTCGTGTTCTTCGTGAAGCCATGAAGGGTATATCTGAAGAATCAAAACGAAGGCAGCCTAGGTGTGGGCATCGAGGGAATGTTGAGGAGTTGACGATAAACGAATTGACTAAATTCGTTGGAGGATTCAGTCTAGAAAAATATTAGGATTAGGAAGAGAAAATGGAAAGAATTTTTCAGTTCAAGGGCTTGGACGATGAATGGAGTTGCAAATATGCAATTACGAGGTTGAGAGGGGAAGCTTCATTTTGGTATGAAGGGTTGAAAGTAAAAAGAGCCTATGAAGAAAAGGGGAATCTCTCTTCTTGGTAATCCCTAAAATGAAAACTCTAAGGAAGGTATGAGCCAATGACCTTGAAGAATGTTAATGTGAACAGAAGGGTGGAGACGTTAACAAAGGCTGTTGTGACCGAGAAAGAAGTAGAAGATGACAAAGCCTCAGTTGTAGACATGGATTTTATACTTGAAACTTCACAAACCCTAGATAACCAAGCTGATGTTGCTGATGTCAAGGTGGAAGAAGAAGTCAAGGTGGAAGAAGTTAATTTCGTTGTTGAAGACGAAATTGCTAAAATAATTGTTGAAGAAACTCATTTCATGATCAAAGATGAGAGGGATGAAGCAATAGAGGAAGAGGAGGTTGAGGATTCTGTTCCCATGTATGGCATTAATGGTGAAGAGGAATTCATTGAAAAAGCTGAAGAAGGAGATAACTCCAAGGTCAAAATTGTTGAAACTGTGGAGGCAATCATGGAGGAAAACAATTTTGGTTATATGGGTAAAATTGTTTAGAAAGAGGTGATTATGGTTGAACACAATACATTTGCAAGAACCGGTGTCATCTACCGAGGTGTGTTCAACAAGTGACGTACAGGTCCAGAATCCAAGTTTCCCTATTTTGGATAGTAAACGGAAGGTGAAGTAGACTGATTGTGAAGATGTGGTTGTAATTCAAAAGGATGCAAAAATAAGGGAGGTTTCACGTGATGAAGGCCTAAATGCATATGTGATTCCAACTGGTCGACTACTAGAGGAAAAGAAGGAATGCCTAGCACCAATGAGTGAACCCATGACATTGGGTTATGATCGCGGATGTTTGAGTCCAAGTGCTGATTCAGATTCAAATCGCAGGTATTCATGTGGGACGGAGTTCGTAGTGTTTGGATTCCTATTTTTGTGGTATACCTTAAATTGGGAAGCCATGATATGGGGACATGTTGATCATTTCTTTTGGCCCAAATATTTTTAAAGATGGTGCATTTTTTGGCTTGTCACAAGACAAAGGATGTAAGCGTGGAGGCTAATTTTTATTTTGAGGATGTGGTACGATGGCATGGAGTTCCCAAGAAGAATATTTCAGATCGTGACTCAAAGTTTTTGATTTACTTCTGGAATACCTTATGGAGGAAGATTGATTTTTTTCATCCTATCTTAATGATGATGGCCTTTCTGAATTGAGGTAAATTCATTTTGAAGGGGAGGGGATGATGCAAATTTGGATGACGATCCTCCAATGTCTATTTTTCAATCCGTACTCAATTGGGTCTGATGGTTAATTCCAATGGGAAGTGAAGGAATCAATTCCAAAATCAGATTAAGGGAATAGATGGCGAGGCATTACGACCCGTTCCGAACCGTCATAATGCATTGGAATCAGAATTGCTCATTTACGGTGCGATTGGATGAGACATTGTGAATGGGTCCAAACACGAAATCAGAGCACATTGGAGTCATTTCAAATGGCTCATTACGAATGGGATGGTTGCGACTGGTTGCGAACGATCGCAGTCTTTCGCATTCGTCTGATGGTCATTGCGATGTGATTCGTATTAGTTGATAAATTGTTGTGAAGATGAGTCTGGTTACGAAAGGGGGATTGGATGTGAAAGTTGTTTGGATCTCGATTTACTACCCGATCCCAATGGGACATTTGTATGTGATGGATAACATGGTTGCAATTTGCTTTGGCATTCGCTGCTACTTTGCACGTGGCATTTTTTAGGAAGCATTGGAAGTTGAAATGTCGCCTTTTCCACTTTCCAATATATCATTTCTGAGGACACCATTTCCCAAGGCAACTATTCCAAAGAGGTTACTTTCCAAAGACATGTCATTTAATAGCATTTTTATTAGTCTTTTATTAGCATTTTAATAATCCTTTAATTAGCATAATTATTAGTGTCTTTTAGTTTTTACCGTTATTTTGTAAGGCTATATATAGCCATGTTCTATCATTTTGCAAAGAGTTATGTGTTATGTTGAAGATATAAAATTTGAATTGTTGTTCATTCGAGTTGTTGCGACAATTCGAACTTGAATCCTTATTAGGACGCGCCTCTTAATATTGATCTCGAACTCAAGTTAATAGTTCTTAACTTGTTTTCATCGAACTCAAATCAATATGTCTTGGTTTGTTTTCACCAAAGTTTCAAGTTATAAGTTTAGTTTGATCCCCATACATATCCCTTTTTGTTATTTTGTTCTTCTCATGTATCATTTGTTATTTATTCCGCTGCATTTTCAAGACTCGGACCCCGTTTGATACACATCTTTCCAGGTCCAAACAGATCTTTCTGGTTGAATGGACCGGCAAGACTGTTTGATTTGCACAAAAGAATGGGTCTTTCCCGGTAAGATATGTCTTTCCCAAAAAGCCCCAAAATCATATTTTTCTGGCTGAATGGGCTGAAAAAACAATTATACGTCAAACCCCACCTCTTTCTTTCTTTATTGGATTATTAATTTTTTTAAATTTATTTTTTATTGAATTATTACTTTTTTTCATCATTCAGCACAGTCAATCAGATGTACAATCAAACATCATAGTTTTTTTTCCCAGTCAGAAAACTTTCCCAGAAAGCACTTTCCCAGACAGAAACTATCAAACGGGACCTCATTTAGTATCAAAAGTGGTATCGTAGAATTGAGTTTCAAACATACTTGGTAACGAGTTCCGTACACATCCACATCCCCACAGGACCTGCATGTAGAATTTTGATGTTTACCCCGTGACTTTTAGGGCAAAAGCCAAAGGAATTCGATCCTACGAAGTTCGCCAAAAAAGAAAAAAACAAGAGACCTTGATAACTTTATAAAAACACTAAACTGAAATTTAATTGAGTCAAAACAAGAGACCTTGATAAGTTTATAAAAACACTAAACTGAAACTTAATTGAGTCAGTTGGTTTTATGACAATATTTAGATATTTCTGCCTTCTAATATCTTTTTTTCCATTTAATATCTTACTACTAGTATTAACAATTTTATGATTTCAGAAAACTAAAACTACCGTAACAACTTGCGTTCTTAACATCTATGAGAGATATCTAAATCGTCATAAAAGAAGTCTTAAATTATTACATAAATTAGTGACATATCTCATAACGAGATTGATGGTTCCAGGCCAATATAAAATATAAATTAAATTGAAATAGAATAGTAATTCAAAAAATAGATTAGAATATATGTCGGTTTAAAAAATAATCTAAAACAGATCATAGCATACAAAATTTGTATAATTAAGAATCTTTTTTAAAATCAAATTTCTGAAATCATCACAGTTACCCATGAGAAATAAATGTTGGGTTTAATTCCGTCCCCATCCATGCATTTGATGCATACAAAATTTAGTAGCTTGTGATATAAAATTGTCCCAAAATTAACTACAAATATGGGTAGTATTTTTATTTCAGTGTTTTGATATATGGAACAATAATCTCATCACTATAGGTTGTTTTGATCATCTGATACAGAGTAATCATCACATCTACAATTATATTTAATGTAATAATACGTAAATTTGAAGTTCATAATAAAACAATCATTTTTTGTACTTTTATGCATCGATCCCAAACAGTGCTTAAGCTTAAATATATGTACTATCTTATATTTCAACTGCAAAATATTATAAATAAATAAATAATGATTCTCAATAATTTTTTATCATACATAACAATTTATGTATTATATAGTTGTATAATATAATATTCTAAAGCACCAATTACTGTGTATGAAAAAAATTGTTATGTACATATTACCTATTTTATTTTCTGATGTGAAATTGGTAATTTTATTTATTTATTAGAATAATGCATAATACTGAAAAAAGTGAATATTAAAAGTTTGACTTTTTTTTCTTATTCAATTCATTTGCATTAAATGGTATCTATGACGCTTTTATAACCCTCTCTTTCTCCCTTTAAAACCCCTTCAAACTCCAAACTACGGAACACAACACACCAAGAAATGGCTAGCACCACCACCGCATCAAGTCTGCAAATCAACAACGATTTGGCTCAAAAAAACCTCGATGATGATGGTCGCGAAAAACGAACAGGTTTTATTCCTTTTCCTAGCTAATAGTAGTAGGAGTAGTAGTGCATGCATGATATGGATGTTTGTGATTTCTAATGAACGATTGATCGATGTGGTGGGTTGGGTTGGGTTGCAGGGACCTGGGTGACTGCAAGTGCACACATTATAACTGCGGTGATTGGGTCGGGTGTGCTGTCTCTAGCATGGGCCATCGCTCAATTGGGTTGGATCGCTGGTCCAGCGGTTCTCATGACCTTCTCTTGCATCACTTACTTCACCTCCACCCTTCTTGCAGATGCATACCGTGCACCAGATCCAGTGTCCGGGAAACGTAACTACACCTACATGGATGTGGTTCGAGCCAGTCTAGGTCCAACATCGATCTCTTCTTTATAACATCATGTCTTTATTGTTTGTTTTTTTTGAAAGCAAACTTTATTCAGAAAAAATAAATGAATACAAAAGGAATTACAACATAAAAAAATAACATCATGTGTTTATTGTTTGTTAACAAGGGTAGAATTGTCAATTTTTATAGGAGGGAGGAAGGTGCAATTATGTGGGATCGCTCAGTATGTAAATCTTGTGGGGATTACAATTGGATATACAATAACCGCTTCTATAAGCATAGTGTAAGTAAATAAATAAATGACATGCAACCACTTCTATACATTTATATAGTAACAAAGTATATAATTACTATAATTTTTTGTACCACTAGTATTATACATTATATATGAAATACTGCAAAATGGAAATAACTTGGAATCCTACATGTTTCAATCTTGATATTTTTTAAATGTTAAAATAAAATTAATATTATATTTTGTTTTATTTTCAGGGCAGTGAAGAAATCGAATTGTTTCCATGATCACGGGCATGGAGCAGACTGTAAACCATCGAATTACCCCTACATGATTTTGTTTGCAGTAATTGAGATATTGTTAAGTCAGATACCCAATTTTCATAAGCTATCATGGCTTTCGATTTTAGCTGCAGTCATGTCTTTTGCTTACTCTCTCATTGGACTCGGCCTCTCGATTGCTAAAGCCGTTGGTAAATCTTCAAAATACAGATTTTCTTTTATCATCAATGTTCATCACTATGACTATTTTTAATTTACTGTTTTTCTGGTTGTACAAATTAAAAAAGCTTATTCGGTTTAGTTTTATTTTTTATTTTTATTTTTTTTGTATATTTGTGGAATGATTCTTTTATGACTTTTGTAAATTACGTATGTTGAAATTAATAGGGGACGGGCATGACGCAAAGACAGCACTAACAGGTGCAGAAGTAGGACCACTTTTATCCGGTTCAGAGAAGGTGTGGAAAACATTTCAAGCTGTTGGAGACATTGCTTTCGCTTATGCCTACTCAACTGTTCTTATCGAAATTCAGGTTTTTATCTCATACTAATTACTTTTACTTTTATGAAGTAAATGTGAACTTTTTAAGAGTTTTTCCGAAATTTAAATTTTTAGCTTTGAAAAATCTAGAAATAAAGGAAAGAAAAAAGCTTTGTTAAAATTATGAGTTTAAAACTTTTATATTATAACAAACAGCGGGTAATAAAACCCCACTTGAAGTAGCATCTAAAGAATAATTATTATTATAGAATAGGTTGCCTTTAATTTTAATCACTTAGTTTTATTTGTATGTCATTTATATAATTTTATAATTTTAAAAGTTTATAACTAATTTTATCAACAAATAAAAACTATGCATATTGGAACAACTATATTCTAAATTTCAACAGTCACTGCCATCTATTTTTGCTCAATATACCATATAGCCATATATATAAACTTGGGATGTTGATTTGAAAGGATAATGAACTTTCAGTCTTGTTTGATTTACCCCTAAATTATTTTAAGTTGTTCATTACCCTTTTAACTGATCTTATGCATCCACACTCTCTACTCAGATCTCTTATTATTGTAAAATGAAAAATCTCATTCAAATCTAAAATCACATTATTTTCACACTTTTTTTTATCATATGTTCTCTCTTCCTCATACGATCTACGACCATCTACACCCTCTAGAGTGAAAATCTCGCCTATGTCCTAAGTAAATGTTTGAATCCATCACAATCTTATTTCTTTCAGTTTCTAAGTTTCTATGTGATTGAAGTCACTCCTATTGTATTTTCTAACTCTTATTTTTTGTACCTTATACACTATATCACACCAATATTACAACATACTTGTGTGACCTCAATATTCTGCTTTTGCTCATTCTGAATAACATTTAGAACCATTTATGAGATAATGACTTGAACATGTAACAAACTTTCAATTTTATTCATATTTAGTCATTGAATTTTTTTTGTGCATGATTTACCATGAATTATTTGAAATTGTTCACATTTTACCCTTATAACCGGTTACAACCGGTCATAAAGGTAAAATGTGACAATTTCAAATAATTTAGGGGTAAATCAAATATGAAAAAAAGTTCAGTGACTAAATGTCAACAAAGCTAAAAGTTCATTGCCCTTTCAAGTCATTATCCCTATAAACTTTGATTTCATTCGTAATTAAGTACAAGCATTCAATTTACTAACCAAATACCTAAAGGCAACTCTAACGTTATAAATACTTACAAAATATTGTTAACGAAGCGCTAAGTATATTTGCATTGAGTTTTGGGCAAATACAATAAAAGCTATAACATTTTTATGTGTAATTAAAAAATATCCAATTATTTTACTTTTGGTTGGCTCTTGTCATAAATAGGACGTAGAACTATCACTCTAACTCATTTAAAAGTTTTATGGTTACCTTTGTTATCCTTTTTTTTTTTTTGCAAAACCAGTCCTAAAATTGCGTTTAAAGTTCAAATTTGGTTCTTATAGTTTGAAAAAAAATTACATCACATGTCCAAAACTCAGTTTATGTTTTAAACTTCATTATTTTCATTTATTTTTTATTTTTTATTCAAAACTAGACTTGGTTTTATAAATTTTTTCATATTTTCGCATTTTTTTTTTGTTTTTCATATATATATATATATATATATATATATATATATATATATATATATACACACACACACACACACTATACTTTATTTATTTTCGTTTTTTATACACTATTATATATTCTTAAATTTTACACATTCGTATTTTTTTAAGTTTTTTTTTCGTATTTATTTCATATTATTTTTCATTTTTTTATCTTTTTTTTTCATAAATTTAATTTTTTTTCTTCACCTTTTTCGAAAAATGCAAAATGTGTCCACATATTAGAGTATATTATATTTTTGGTGTGTTGGTTATTTTGGTTTCCTATTTTTTTTATAATTTTGGTAAGTATGGTTTTGTAAATTTTTTTGTTTTTATTCAAGTTAATAAAAAAATTATATTTATATTTGTAATTTCGACCCAAGTTTTTTTATTTTTATTTTTTAGTTCTTTAGTGTTATTATATTTATATTATAAAAAAAAAATCAAACAACATGTTTATTGAGAATCAATGTTTCAATGTGTGATATTTACGATTTATAATTAGTAAAATAGGGGGAAAAGCTAAAAATTATATAATATAGTAACTCACAAATATGAAAAAAAATATGAAAAAACTTTAAAAAAAAAGTTCAAGAAAACCAAAAAAACGGAAACACCAAAATTGTAATATACTCTAATATATTAATACATTTTATAATTTTTGAAAAAGGTCAAGAAAAAATTATCAAATTCATGAAAAATAAAACGAAAAAATAACAAATTTAAAATACGAAAAAAACTTTAAAAAATACGAAAAGTGTAAACTATATTAATATAAAATAGTATATAAAAAGGAAACTAAATAATATATATATATATATATATATATATAATAAGAAAAATATAAAAATATATAAAAATACAAAAAATGTAATAAAAAGATTAAAAAAACAAAACAAAAAAATACATAAAACCAGGTTTAGTTTTGACTAAAAAATAAAAAATAAATGAAAATAAACAAGTTATAGAACATAAACCAAGTTTTGGG
The DNA here is from genome assembly GCF_051521515.1 of Lactuca serriola. Lineage (NCBI taxonomy): Eukaryota > Viridiplantae > Streptophyta > Magnoliopsida > Asterales > Asteraceae > Lactuca > Lactuca serriola. The sequence continues at coordinate 128,789,983 of NC_136416.1, read as the reverse complement.
CATGTGGTGTAATTTTTTGCAAAATGCAAGAAGCAAATTTGAACTTTATGTTCAATTTTAAGACTGATTTTGTAAAAAAAATATTAGAGTTAACCATGAAACCTATTAAAAAGGTTAGAATAATAATGTAGATCTCATTTATGGTCACAACCAACAAATAAAAAAATTAATAGAACTTTTTATCAATTACACACAAAAATATTGTGGTGGTTTTGATATTTGACATTGAATTTTTCCGACTTAAAACGAGTTTTAAATTTGAGAAATGATATTTCAATTTTTTTTTAACATCTACTTCATAAATTTACATTTTTTTTCTATTATGTCTTTTCAAACCACCATCATTGTAATCTCTTAACATTTTTTGTTTCTTATTTTGAGTTTTGTAACCTATTTTAATTTTTATTTTATACTTAGAAACTCATGTTTATGGTTACCCAATCCGAACCGTAATTGGCTTTATTTTTACTTATATTTTATGTTTTATTTTATTTTAATTTTGATTTATGCATAATAAAATTCAACTATTCATAAATAGCCGAACCAAATCCAGACAATTAAAAACCAAACCACAAAGAAAAAAAAAAAAAAAAGACAACTCTAACAAAATAACCCCACTAATCGGTCTTGAAAATAAAAAATCCCATTTGCAATTTTTAGTGTGGTTTTGACCAATAAGAACACTGAATCACACTACACGTGACCTTAATGACCACTTTTTTTTTATCATTGCGGTATAAACTTAGATTATATATTTATATGAGTTTTAACCGATTCTCGTATACCTAGTTTGGTGTTGGTATCACATATGCATGATTTTCTTTATTTAATGTTTTCTTCAAAAATTTAAATAATTTTGTAATTTATGTATACTTTATATATAGTGAAAAACATAAATTTACTAAATGTATAGTGAAAAGAAGAAGTGGAAATATAGTTTACATGTTTAAACTTTTCGTTTACAAAATCATATTTAATAATTACTAGCATAGTTACTTATTTAAAATAAAAAAACAACAGTATCACAATTCAGAAAATTCACAAGATGGTAGTAATCAATATCAGTAAGAAAATAATTTATGTTTTAATCATATAATTTGTCTGTTATGTAGAAAACGTGAAAGAAGAAATGAGGTGTGATAAATGTACAACGTACGTTCAAATAGTAATGGACATCTGTACCAATGTCCTTATTTTCCTCGTATCCAAAAGACCATTTTAAAATACACATCCAAAAGGACCAAAACCATCTACATATGCTATATACCAAACCTTTCAAGACCCGTCTTTTATATTGTCACCTTTATTCTTGCATACGTAGCTGCTTTCAATGGACCTTTAATTTGGTAGGTGTTACCGTGTTAGGTTTGTATATATATATATATATATATATATATATATATATATATATATATATATATATATATATATATATATATATATATATATATATATATATATATATAGAGGGTTCAATTGAAAAAAAAATGTGGAGAATGACGGAATCATTCTCAGGCATATATTTATTTTGCAGCAAAACACTTAGGCGTACTGGCGGAAAATGGACAAAGGATAAACATCTATTTTCCAACCAAACATGGTTCCTTCAACTATGTTAATCATTACCTTAATATATATACAAAAAACTTTTTTTTTTGTTTTTTTTATTTTTAGAAAGCCATTTTTATCAAAAAATTATTTTAAATATTTCAGAATTCATAATTTTTTATTCTTTATAAATACACATCAATATTGATATAGTTTTAAGATAAAATAAAAAATGTAGTTTTTTAGAGTTTCATCTCTCGTTATTCATAAGTGAATAAAAATTTATCAAATTTTTATTATAGTATATTCGTTATTCGCTTATGAATAAAACGTATGTTTAACTTTTTTATATTTTAAGTATTGTTCATATATGAATATGATACGTAATAAAGTTTTCTTATTTCAAATATATTTTTTATATCATCTTTTGTCATATATTCTATTTATATTTGAATAAAACGTGTATTAGTTGTCGCCATATTTTTATATTCATATATGAATAAAACATTTATCGGATTTTTGTTAAAGTTAATTTGTTATTTATATATGAATAAATAGTATAAATGATACTTAAACTATAAAAAAATTAATTATGTATTTTTATTCATAAGTGAATAACGAATGTCCCGTAGCAAAAATTTATTGTATTTTTATTTACTTATAAATAATGATAGCTGAAAATATAAAAAACAAATTATTTTTATCTTAAAACTATATCAATATGGATGTCTATTTGTAGAAAATAAAAAATCATGAATTTTAATATATATTTAAAATCATTTTTCGATAAAAATAGCTTCTTAAAATTTAAAAAAAAAAATGAAAAAAACTATGTTTTTTTTATATATTAAGGTAATGATTAACATAGTTTAAGGAAACATGTTTTGTTGGAAAACAAATATGTATTCATTTCCTATTTTCACTGGTACGAAGGTGACTTTTGCGACAAAAATAAATGAGTGACTGGAAATGATTATCCATTCTCAACATTTTTTATTTTCTCAATTGAAGATATATATATATATATATATATATATATATATATATATATATATATATATATATATATATATATATATATATATATATATATATATATATATATATATATAAAAGTTATTTTTTTAACTTACCTTTCTATCGGCGGCACTCATCAAATTGGTAGGAAATAAATGATAAGACTTAAAATTTATAAAAGTTTGAAAGATAAAAATATTACTACATTCTTTAACCTTTAGACTCAATGCAACACATAATTTATGAGACTTTGATTCATGATGATATGTTTTCGTTTTTGAAAACAATTACCAAACATATTAAATGTAAAGAATAAAAATAAAGTTTTAAATTCTTGTGGACCATTAAATCATGATAATCAAGCATCCCTGCCTTCAAATGTGCTTGTAATTTTCAAAGAAGATGTGGATAGGCTACGCTAGATTGGGGTTCCGGGGTAAGAGGTAGGTGTGATTTGATAATAGCCAACCATTTTTGTAAAAGAATGACATGCTTATATTCTCTTTCGCCACCTTCAACTACTGATTAGGCCATGAGGAAATGATGAAATGTTTACTTTTTATTTTGTCAATTATATATATTCATGACACATAAATTTTAGAGATCAACTAAAAAGACATCTTATTTTATCGTATAAAGATATTTTATTTGGTTTTTGAAGTATTTTATTAGTTAAAATTGTATTGTTTTTGTAAAAAATTAGTTCCAAAAGTTAATTATATGTTGACCGAGGGATGTCTAACGAGTATCAATTTAGTTGCATCCAAATTTTACCATATTACAAGCTCAAAAAGTTTAAATAACATTTTTTTTTAAATTGCATTGAGAAGTAGAACAGAAAATATGTGCTCTCTCTCTCTCTCTCTCTCTCTCTCTCTCTCTCTCTCTCTCTCTCTCTCTCTCTCTCTCTCTCTCTCAATATCATTGGCATGTCACCATAGTGGGGTGGTGGATGCCAAGCTTGCCAGCGGCTTGCCGAGTTTAATGCAGAACCACTCCCAAAAGCCTTAGTGATTATGATCATTTTCTCTTTTAGTTTTATAAAACTATTATTGTCTTTTTGTAACCATATTAGTTAAAGTGACTTCATAAGTCAGATTATTCTGAAACAGTATCTCCTTACTAACATAGTAACATGTAATGTGTATAGTTTTTTATAACCTTTAATTTGAAGTATCGGTAATCAAACAAATCATATTATAGGTTGGTTTTGATAATTATTGTAAATTTAAGTGTAACCAATATTAATTTTTTTATGTGATTTCACTTATTATGATTGTTTAGGTTTGGTCATATCTCTTGGGGTGTCAATCGACTTTGTGTTCAAATTCCAAACATAAATTATATCACTTGCTTTAAAAAAAAACATATCAATAATATATATTTTTAAAAGTTTAATGACATATTTTGAATACAGGACACATTGAAATCATATCCACCGGAAAACAAGATGATGAAAAGAGCATCGCTAATTGGTGTCTCGACGACCACTTTGTTTTACATGCTTTGTGGCTTAATCGGTTATGCAGCATTTGGAAACGATGCACCAGGCAACTTCTTAACTGGCTTTGGATTCTATGAACCCTTTTGGCTTATCGACTTTGCTAATATATGCATTGCCATCCATCTTATTGGCGCATATCAGGTATTTTCTTATTCATCCCGTATTTGAACCTTAAACCTCATGGAATCTACTTACCTCTTAGAAGAGACTTGAACTCTCAACCTTATGAAAAGATACCCAAACAACTTAGATATAGCCATTCATTAGATGCCCAAAACAAGTTAGATGTAAAAATGTTGCATAACTATGTCATAGAATGGAATGTGATATCATATTTTGTTTGAACAATAACTTTGTTGATTTTTTTTAATTTCCGTGAAAGTGTTATAGTTGTCTAGAAATCCAACACATAAACTAGCTACTCTTAACATTTCGACTTATGAGTACTTCACGAGGAAGTTAGATTTATTGTTAGAAAAATATATGTCTACAAGAAGCTAAACCAATGTTTGGATTGAAACTTTCATACTATTGTTGGGTAGATTAGGACAAGGGTGAAACATTGGTGCATCAACAAACATTTAACCTAAAGTTTTATTATTACTGAAAAAAAAACTATAAATTGCAGGTATTTTGTCAACCAATATTCGGGTTTGTTGAGAAGAAATGTCGGGAAAAGTGGCCCGAAAGCAAGTTCATAATGACGGATCATACTATTAATGTGCCATTTTGCGGAGAGTACTACTTCAACATGTTTAGATTGGTGTGGAGGACAACGTATGTGACGATAACTACACTGATTGCAATGATTTTTCCTTTCTTCAATAGCTTCTTAGGGTTGATCGGGGCCGGTTCATTTTACCCTTTGACAGTTTATTTCCCGATTGAGATGTATATTGCTAGAGCCAAGATACCAAAGTTTTCATTCACGTGGGTGTCGTTAAAGATCCTGAGTTGGACTTGTTTGGTAGTTTCGTTGGTTGCAGCAATTGGATCTGTGCAAGGGCTCGTGACTGACCTCAAGAAGTATCAACCCTTCAAAACCGAATAGAAGCATAAACGATAATAAAGACTGCTATTATTACTAACTACCTGTTGTTTTTGCATATGTCGGTTGCTCACAAAAATTGTTAGCAATTATGACAAACTCCCTATAAATAGTTGAGATGTAATGAAGCTATGAGAATATATGATTGGTTATTGTTATGGTTATGGTATGGTCAAATGATTATGTTATAGTAATATTTCCTAAGGTGTTATTTCTTGCAACCATATATAGTAATGATATATTTTACAGATGATGTGTATGTATATATATATATATATATATATATATGTGTGTGTGTGTGTGTGTGTGTGCGCGCGCGCGCTTAGCTACATAACAACAACATTTTCCCTAAGCCCATATATATATATATATATATATATATATATATATATATATATATATGGGCTTAGGGAATATGTCGTTGTTATGTACCAAAACATATATATAGAACCCTCCATACTATGTAGTTTTGATCCATATATAACCAAACTAATCATGCTATCTTATTTACTATTCTTCGTTAATCATGTAACATACCCGACAAATCAAATTTGTGTTATTTTTCTTCATTGTGTCTAAGAACTTAAAGCATTAAAAATCATTGACCATTTAATCAACCATACTAAATTTTAAATGAAAACTGACAAAATAAAAGATAAAATAAGAACATTCAATAAGTCAATCAAGCTTTTCATAAATCATTCGATATAGTTTTTCAATTGAAGGAGAAAACTTTTGAGTTATATTCGTTAAAAAAATATTGAGTTTTTACTTTCCTATAAACTTCAATGATGTTTTGCAATAAAAAGAATTGATCATTTTCATTCCATAATCTATTAAAACAAAATTAAGAGAAAATAAAACTGTATTTGGTTAGTTTAAAACTATGTTTAAAACTATGTCATTTAAAAGGTTCTAAACCTAAACTTAGGTACATAACAACCACATATTCATTATATATATATATATATATATATATATATATATATATATATATATATATATATATATATATCACATAATATTAATAAGCATAAAAAATAATGAAAAAAATATGTAAATCCATGATACTACTTTTGTTAATAGAAAAAAACACTTCATTGAAAAAGAGACTTTATGTATTATAGCTACGAATTTGAGAGTAAACTCAAAATCACAAAATAATAATAATAATAATAATAATAGCATGGTCCTATATTTTTTTTTATGTAAATATAACTTAGAAAGACTAAAAGAAAAGGAACAACACACAAAACTAAAGTTATAACAATAAAACCAAAGTGATGAAAACAATGATATCATAGAGCAACATCAAGAAGAGTAATCTTCATGAGTAAACTAGAAATTGCTGCCAACTTGAGAAACAACCTGAAATAGCAACCAACATGACAAGCCGCCTTAAAAATATCCACCTTAACAGAAAAGACATAAAAATGGCAGCATAGAAACAACAAAACCTTACACTTGGAAAAACTAAACGAAGTCATCGAATTTGCGTTGCCTAAGACATAAGAAGGGAAAGAACATAAACAAAGTAAACAACATAAGGAACATGCTCTTGAAATAGCTTAAAGTATGCATCTTAATTGAGCAGCACCAAGATATATATATATATATATATATATATATATATATATATATATATATATATACAAAAAAAACCCTAAAAAACCCCTAAAAATCATAAAAATGCAAAAAAAAATACTTAGAGATTACAAAACTTTTTTATAAAAAAATCGCAGGTTTTTTAATAAATTGCTAAAAAAAATTAAAATTTAAAAAAAAATAAAAAAAAACATTTAAAAAAATCAGCGAATTTATTTAAAAACCTGCGATATTTTCATTAAAAAATTAAGAAAAAAGGTTTGTGATCTCTAAGTATTTTTTTGATGCATTTTTATGATTTTTAGGGTTTTTTGTTTTCCATAAAACCTAAACATATATGTATATATATATATATATATATATATATATATATATATATATATATAACATATGATCCTATATAATTCCCCAATTAAGTACAAGTATTGATTATATTTATTAATAATCATATTACTTAATAAATAATAAATTAATATTTACTTGTTATAAGGTATGGTCATATATAATCATATGTTATTAGTAAACTAGATATATACATTATATTGGACCTATTGAAGTCCATTAGACATATAAGTGTACATATAGTAATATAATAGAGTGTGTTACACATCTTCTTTAATCTCTCTCATACAAACCGTCCATACTAGTACAAGTATAGATAGTTTGTGTGCTTTGACTTCTTTTTAAACCACTTAGCTTACTTGAAATTTATGAGATCATTTAATGAAATTATGGGTTGCAATATGTGTGTAAGTAAAATAAGTGAAATAACTAAAGCTAGTAACTTTTATCTTCTTCTTTTTGAAGCAAAAGCTAAGAGTTCTCATCCCTCTCCTCTCTTGTCCTCTCTCTAGGAATCTTGTTGTGTAGTTTTTTGTGCTTTAATTGGTTCTCCTTTGAAGACTTATTTCAGATAAGTCTTAGAGGCTTAAGAAAAACTATAATCAAGTGAAGGACTAGCATCTATTAGTGGCTTGGTGACTTTTTTTTGTAGATACATATAGAAAGATTCTTCTTTTGATCTTTTCCTTCTTCATTAACTATCAAGCATTCCCTTCAGGACTCAAATTACAACAAAGTTTTTTATAACCTTACATCCTCTGTGGTTGTTATTTTCTTTACAATCTTTGCAAGTAGATCCTTTGGTAAGTATAAACTAGTTTATGTTGTTCAAATTATAAGAGTTTTATGTTGCTAATATTGTGTTTTAGAAATATTTTTTGAATAAAAAGCCAACAATTTTTGGCAAAGCATTCTTGCTAGCTTGGTTAGAATTTATGAATATTTGGATCATCTTGGTTTTTTTGAAAATATAGACAGTTTGTAACAAGTTATGGTTTGAAAATAAAAAAACTTTTTTTTTTTATAAAAAACCATAATAATGTCAAATTTTGAAATACTAAAATTATAAGTCTAAAATGGTGATTTTGAAACTTATCAAAATTCCAAAGTCTTAATAAGAGGAAGTTTTGTTAAAAGATATATAAGGTTCTATAATCTTCAAACTTCAAATTTAATATTAGATATAACTTTAAAACTGGACCACATCAAATTATATAAAAACTAGATTTTATATGAAACCTTAAAAGTGATTTTTTGAAAATGAATATGATGATTTATTGGATGCATGCAATAACCATGTTATCTAATAGTTTCATTTTATTTACTTTTTTTATAGTTTATTTATCATATTTCATTCGTAATTTAGTTAATTCACATGCATATTTTCCCTTTTTGTTATTTTGTGTCTATTTCGGGTGCTCTCTAGTTTCTTGAGCATAATTGCAGGTTTTTGGAGACTAGCAGAGCGGGAATGTGCGGGATTGTTTGGAAGCGATTGGGCTTAGAAGTCGTCAAGAATTTTGGGCTTGATAACTGTGGAGGTGATTCATGGAGTGGGATTGTCAATTGTAGGCTTGGAAGATTTGAACTTTAAATTTGCAAGGCGCGGGAAAATTTTCAAATGTGTGGAGATCGATGTTCGGGAGTTTGCAGAAGCTTTGAGTGATTTGGAGAGGCAATTTGGGCTCAAATTGATGAAATCTTGAAGAAAAATGGGCTAGAAGCTGATTAGACTCGAACTGGGCCAATGGAACAGCTATGGGGGCCCAAGACTTGAAGAAGCCCAAAAATCCATCACACTCAAGCGGCCCGCATAAGGTTTCCACGCGGCCCACATGGATTCCTTAAGGGGCAATTTCAGGATTTTGTTTGGAGCTCTATATTGGGAAGGTTGATGTGCCTCTTTAGCCTTATCTTTGACATCCGATTTTGACACATTCTCTCTAGAGTTTAGAAGACTTTTGAAGGCCAGTAACACCTCAAGAACATTTGCTTTTCATCTCTTGATTCTTGTCAAATGTTGGGTACAATCTTTACAAACTTTGTTTCTATGAGTTTAGCCATGCATGGCTAAAAAAATTGGTTGACTTTGGTGAAATTCTTTGACTATTTGTTGAATGTTGAAGACTCCATGAACTTGATTTTAAATCTATATGAAAATGTTTTGTGCTTTAACATCTTATCACTACTTGTATGTTTTTATTCATGAGTTTAAATGTGTTTGTGGTGATTAGTTGGCTAATTTCTTGATTAAGTAAAGGATCTTCAAATTAGCAAGCAACAAGTGATTTTTGTGTTAGTTTTACTTCACAAAATCATAATTTTTTTTTTCTCCAACATGGTAGTGGAACCTTTTGACTCCACTTGGATTTGGTGACTTTTTAATTTTTGATGCTTGTTGACTTTCACTAATTACATGCTTAATGGAAATTGTGACTTTGACTAAGAAAATTGATATGATCTTCTCTAACCATTGCAAGAACTAAGAAAATTCTAGGTAATCTCAAGTTTCTTGGATTACTATAGCCAAATTAAGGATTTAAAACAAATATTGCATCATTGGATTCTAATGATATGTTCAGCAAAAAGTCAAAGTGAGGAAACCTCAAGTCAACCATCTTTCTCTTATTGAGTTTACAACAAACTCTTGTTTTTATTGAAATTGTCTATTTAAATCTTAGTTTAGTTTTAGTTTATTTCAAGTATTTTAGAAAACCAAATCCCCATTTTTACTTTTATTGTCATTCTACAAGTATTTTTACAAAGAGATTTTTCAAAGAGTTATAAAACTGAACCAATCTCTGTGGATTCGACCCCTTTATCACTATACACCATGTTAGAAGATATAGGGTTATTAATTTTGTTGGCCTCGACAACCACCAATATTTTGGTGCCGTTGCTGGGGATTGGTTTATATTTAATCAGTTTGTTTCTCTATGCCTAGATCTCATTGTGTAGGTACTCTAGTTTAAAACTCAAAATTTTTAGAAAAAAGTATGGTTCAGGAATGAACACTCCTTGCATTAAAGATAAACTTTCTAAGCTAGATCAGTTGGTTATGATAATTGAAAGTGACCAAAGTGTGCAACCCATGCCTCTTATTTGTGATTTTTGCGCCCAAAATAGACATCATTCTGACATGTGTCCATATTTACAAGGAAGATGGGAAGAAGTGCAAGAGAAGGGAAGCTACTACTGGTCAAACCAATGGAGTTATGATCAACCTCAACATGATCAATGGTGGGACAACACCAAGCTTGGGGATACAACCAATACCAAAGCCCATAGCAAGCTTGGATAAGTGATCAATACCAACCAACTCCACAATTCCAACATCCATATCCTCCACTTCCTCAACAACCTGAAATGCAAAGCATGTCCTTAGAGGACATCGTGAAAAGCATTGCAACATCTACCTAAATTTTCCAAGAAACAACCCAAGCTAGCCTCAAAAGCTTAGAGAAACAAATAACACAACTTGCTCAAACAATAAGTATAATGGAAGCTTAAGACAAACTACCATTTGAAGAGAGACCATGGCATAGCGCATGTGTCATTCCTTTGAAATATGAGAAAAGTTTTGATGGCCTAAGAGTGTTATATCGAGAAGAGGAATAAGGAGTAGAAGTGGAAGAGGCTGTCAAGGAGGAAGAACAAATTAAGAAAGATATCAACGAAACGATAGAGGACGTATTAGGGGTTAACGAAAAAGAGTTTGAGCCACCCAATACCATTGAGAAACTAACTTCAGTGGTAGACGAACCACAAGAGCCTGATGTAACATCCGGAATTTCAGGTATTATATTTATTCATTTTAGTTTGAGTTTTGTGGAAGAACTCGGCGAGTTGGTGCGTAGACTCGCCGAGTAGAGACGCGATTTCTCACCCGGATTAATGACCGGACTCGACGAGTCGCATTGGTGGACTCGGCGAGTCTGCGCTGTTTAATGAAACCCTAATTTCTCGGGTTTGGGGCCTATTTAAAGGGCTTTATGGCCGTCATTTGTGCTCACTAGTCCCCATAGCGAAACCCTAGTGAGCTTGAGCGTTTGGAGTGAGAGAAGGAGCCATTGTTGACCTTGGAGGTGTTGTCTAGCAAGGGAAAGGAAGATATAGCCAAGGGGAAGCAAGAGGATCAACTTCCTGAAGATCTAAGGTCCAGAACATCACGTTTGAGGTACTATTTTCGAACCCTTTTCTGTTGAGGTGATGTTCATGTTGATTTAGGGCTTATTGAGCCCTTTTGTGGCTAGATCTAGTGCTCCCTTGGTCCCTTAAGCGAGTTAGGTCCTGGATTTGGACCCTTGGAGGTCGAGAGTGTCCCTTTGTCCAAGCTTTTTATGAATCCATGGAGGTTTTAGTTTGGGATCTTTGTGCTTGAGGTTAAAACGCCATTTATGAGTCATTAGGTGTCATATGAGCACCAAGACATGAACTTTACGTGATAAATAAGCTTGGAAGGACTGGATCTATGAGTTAGTGGAACAGATCTGACCTCAGAAGGTCATTTGGGGTTGTGCATGGGATGCACTCGCCGAGTCCATTGGCAGACTCGACGAGTTGGTGCGGGTTACTCAGTGATTTCGAACCAGGGGTTGAGTAACCGAGTCGGGTGAGTGACTCGGTGAGTCGGAAAGGACTCAGAGGAATTGGGTCCCCGTAGAGACTCGGCGAGTTGGGTTGACCGTTGACCATTGACCAGGGTTGACCGATGTTGACTTGATAGAGTTAGTCAACCCTAGTTTGGAAAGTGTTAATTAGGGATGTATTTGTGATATAGGAGGACTATAGCTCGGGTGATCGAGCACTAGTGATATCAGGGATTTACGAGTTACCGAGATACGCGAGGTGAGTCTTCTCACTATACTTTACCTTGAGTAGGTAATCAGAGTTATGTGACAGAGTATTTGTATGCTACATGTATGTTATGTGTTGTACTGCATTATTTCTATGTGATTTATGCTGTGCATGTTTATAGAGTTGGAACCGGAAGGTTCACAGAGTTAGAACCAGAGGGTTCGCAGAGTAGGGTCCACGGACCCACAGAGTTATAGCCTCGAGTGGCTAATATGTGCTATGTGTGGTATTTTGGGGAACTCACTAAGCTTTGTGCTTACAGTGTTTGGTGTTATTTGTTTCAAGTACTAGTGAGGATCGCGGGAAGACGCCGGCCTGATCAGTACACACACGAGATTTTTATGTTATGAGATCTTGGGATTTTTATATGTTATGGATTTGAGTTTCAAACAATGATGTTTTTATGAATACTAAATGAATTATGCTTTTATAAAATGCGACAAAATTGTTTTGAAATTTACGGTGTTACAATTTGGTATCAGAGCCTTGGTTTGAGGGATTTGAGTACACCTTCGGGCGTATTTGAACTCAAACTGAGGATTTGAGAAAATATTTTCAAAAAGAGTAAGAGATTTTTGTAAAACGCAGAGCAGAGTCGTGTGTACGATCAGTCAGCGCCTGAACGGTGATTTCCCAAGATACCTTTATGTTCTATGTTTATGATATTGATATGATGTATTCTCGTGCTAGAGTGGGCTAGGTACTCCTATTAGGACTAGAGTGGCTTGATTTGTGATGCCTTAGCCTAGGGAGAGGTGAGTTGCTATGAGATGCTTGAGAGTGAGTAGGTAGCAGCAAGGAGCTTATGAGAGATTTGTTAGAGAAAGGATTTTGCATAATAGAGTACTTGGGACTTGGGATCCTAGGAGGAGGACTTGGGTTGTATACTGACGCGGTGTGGAAGGTAGTATTGGGCCCGTACTACTGGAAACACCGGGACAGTATAAAGTTCGAGTAAGAATCTTCGGGATGCCGGGAAACAAGGAGGGATGAGTTATCGAGTGCAAGTATGCTCGAGAGAGTTTCTAATATATCGTATGTTGTTTTTCAGAGGTAGATCATGGTGAGGACACGTCTTATGCCAGAGAGCAGCAGGGCTAGTGATGAGGAGATCCGTCGGATCATCCATGAGGAGGTGGCTGCGGCCATCAGGGCAGAGATACCAGAGATGTTCGGGTCTATTAAGACCACATTGATTGAGACTTTTGACGAGCGTTATGCCGCTCTTTCTGAGGCTGCTGTTGCAGTGGCCACCAATGCCATTGCTGCTGCTAGGCCGCAAGGGAGTGACTCGTTGCTGTTCAGGGAGTTCAGCAACACGAAGCCACCAGAGTTTGACAGGACGCAGGACCCGATTGCAGCGATGAGATGGGTATCTGACATTGAGGGTTGCTTCTACACATGCTCGTGCCCGGAGCACTTGATGGTTCGGTTTGTGCTGAACCAGCTTCGCCTGGGGGTGAAGGACTGGTGGAAGTTCACGACAGCACACTATTCTCCAGCAGAGCTTGCTGCGGTGACCTGGGAGAGGTTCACCACCATGTTTCATGATGAGTACGTTCCTCCGGTGGAACGGGATCGGTTGGCACATGAGTTTTTGACCCTCAAGCAGGGTACAGAGTCCGTTACGATTATCACCAGGATGTTTCATGAGAGGGCGATGTTCTGCCCTGAGCATGTGTCTACTGAGCAAGCACATATGAGCCGATATTTGAGTATTTTGAGGAGAGACATTGGGGAGTTCGTGGTGAACTCCTCGTACCGGACATTTTCCGAGCTTCAGGCAAATGCCCGGAAGAGGGAGATCGAGCTAGAGACTCAGGCTAGGGAGGAGGCGGAGTCTCAGGGGAGGGATCGGCGACCGACATAGTCGCAGCCGGCAGCCAAGCGGGCCAATCCCGCTGATCCCAAATCAGGGAGCCAGAAGGGCCGCACTTGTGGAAAGTGCGGCAAGGGTCATGATGGAGTTTATAGAGCTGGATCTTGCTACAAGTGTGGCAAGGAGGGGCATATGGCCAAGGACTGCCCCAAGGGGTTTGCAGTGTGTTTTCACTGCAACTAGACTGGCACCGGAAGGCAGAGTGCCCGCAGTTGCGGGGATCAGCTCAGAGAGTACCTCAGGAATCTGCCCCTGCCGCCATCAGAGCTACCGAGAGTCGGTCAGTGAAGGCCGAGGCGCCGAGGGCACGAGGGAGAGCCTTTCAGTTGATCGCGGAGGAGGTCCGCGCAGCGCCCGATGTCGTGGTTGGTATGTATTCTTTCGTGTATTTACTTTGATGTTGAGATATTATGCTTATATTATGTTATGTGTAGGTTCTTTTCTTGTGAATTATGTACCTGCCTTGGTGTTATTTGACTCGGGTGCGAGTCGGTCTTTTATATCTTTGGCTTTTAGTCAGCGTATCAGTGTTAGTCGTGAGGCGTTAAGTCGGCCTCTGAGAGTTTCCATAGCTGACGAGAGGGTGATATATGCCACGGAGGTGATCCGTGGGTGCGTGTTCGAGATTTTTGGTGTTGATTTCCCGATTGAGTTAGTTCCTATTGCGATGGATGATGTCTGTGTCATTGTGGGCATGGACTGGCTGAGCAGATTCGGTGCGATTATCGACTGCGAGCGGCAGCTGGTGACCATACGAGACCCTAGTGGGGGAGTTCTTACGGTGTACCGCGAGGGTACACGTTCTGGGTCAGCGTTTTGTTCGGCCGCTAGGGCGAGGCAGTGTCTACAGCAGGGCTGTAAGGGCTTTGTGGCGTATGTGATGGATACGCGGGTTAATTCAGAGAGGCCGAGGTCAGTTGAGGAGGTTCCGATAGTGCGTGAGTTCCTGGATGTATTTCCAGAGGAGTTGCCGGGTGTGCCTCCCGTGAGGCAAGTGGAGTTTAGTATCGATTTGGTTTCGGGGGCCGCCCCTATCGCCAAGGTGCCTTATCGCCTTGCACCTCCAGAGATGCAAGAGTTATCCTCGCAGCTTCAGGAGCTGCTAGGAAAGGGATTTATTCGGCCGAGCAGCTCGCCGTGGGGAGTGCCTATCCTTTTTGTCAAAAAGAAGGATGGTTCACACCGGATGTGCATTGATTACCGGGAGTTGAACAAGATGACGGTCAAGAACCGTTACCTGTTGCCGAGGATCAACGATTTGTTCGATCAGTTACAGGGAGCATCTTGGTTCTCCAAGATCGATTTGAGGTCTGGATATCATCAGGTGAGGGTGCAAGATGAGGACATCCAGAAGACAACGTTCAGGACGCATTATGGGCATTACAAGTTTGTGGTGATGCCTTGCGGGCTCACCAATGCCCCGGTAGTGTTCATGGATCTCATGAACCGAGTGTGCATGTAACACCGTGAATTTCAAAATAATTTTTCACAATTTATAAAACATTTCTCATTAACTTTTCATAAAAACATCAAGTTTAAATCTCAATTCACATTATACAAAATCCCAAGATCAATGTATATCAAAAATCCCATGCGTGTGTACAGATCAAGTCGGCGCCTTCCCACGGTCATCGCTAGTACCTGAAACAACAACACTAACACTGTAAGCACAAAGCTTAGTGAGTTCCTCAAAATACCACGTAACATATATATATATATATATATATATATATATATATATATATATATATATATAATAGCCACTCGAGGCTATAACTCTGTGGGTCCGTGCACCCAAGCTCTGTGAACCCTCAGGTTCTAACTCTGGGAACCTTCCGGTTCCAACTCTATAAACATGCACAACATAAATCACATAGACATCATGTAGTACAACACATAGCATACACATAACATACATCTACTTTGACACATAACTTTGATCACCTACTCAAGGTAAAGTATAGTGAGAAGACTCACCTCGCGTATCTCGATGACTCACGAATCCTGAAATCCCTCGTGCTCGATCCTCCGAGCTATAATCCTCCTATAACATCATATGTCTCTAATTAACACTTTTTAACACTAAGGTTGACTACCCCTAAGAAGTCAACACTGGTCAACTCTGGTCAACGGTTAACGGTCAACTTTGACCGGACTCGGCGAGTGCACTATGGCGACTCGGCGAGTCTAGACGTTTTCACCAATCTCTCTGGAATTCCCTTTTGACACGTTGAGTACTCCCCCTGACTCGACGGGTTCCACCTGGAAGAATCGCGGGGCCACCCCGACTCAACTCGCCGAGTCTCAAGAACAACTCGGCGAGTCCCAGTTCAACTCAGACCACCTGTCAACCCTCTCAGACTCGCCCTGACTCACTGAGTCAACCTATGACTCGACTGGACCACTCACTGGGCGATCTGAGGGCAATCTTCAAGCTACTCGCCAAGTCTGCTCATCGGACTCGGCGAGTCCATGCCATGCAATCATTCAAACTTGCTTCTAAGATCAGATCCGCTCCAACAATTCATAGATCTGGCCTTCCTAGACTAATTCAACACGTAAAGTCCTTATCTTGGTGTTCATGACACACCCCATGGTTCATAAATGGCATTTTGACCTAAGGCATAAGGATTCCAATCCAAAACCTCCATTGATTCACAAAAAGCTTGGGCAACGGGACACTCTGGACCTCCAAAGGTCCAGATCTACAACTTAACTCACTCAAGGGACCAAGGAAGCTCTAGATCTTATCATAAAAGGGCTCAGTAAGCCCTAAATCAACATAAATCTCAACATAGAAGAAATAGCTCGAAGAATATACCTTAAATGCGATGTTCTAGACCTCAAGCCTTAAGGAAGTGGCTCCCCTTGCTTTCCCTTAGCTAATGCTTCTCTTTCCTTGCAAAAGATACCTCCAAGGTCAATAATGGCTTCCTACTTTGCTCCAAACGCTCACACTTGCTAGGGTTTCGCTCAAGGGACTGGTGAGCACAAGTGACGGCCTAAAGGCCCTTTAAATAGGTCCCAAACCCGAGAAATTAGGGTTTCATTAAACAGCGCAGACTCGCCGAGTCCATACCTTGGACTCGCCGAGTCCAGGCGCGAACCCGCGTCTAGAACCGTGATCCTACTCGGCGAGTCTGAGCTCCAACTCGCCGAGTCCCCTCTCAAAACACCAAAAACGTAAACATAAAAGATACCTGGAAATCCGGGCTGTTACAACTCTCCCCCACTAGAACTAGACTTCGCCCTCGAAGTCTTGCTTTGAAAATAGCTTCTCCGGATGCTGCTCACGCATCTCACGCTCCGGCTCCCAGGTCATCTCTGATCCCTTCCGATGTTGCCACTGAACCAACACCAGAGGTACTTCCTTGTTTCTGAGAACCTTGATCTTCCGATCTCTGATGGCCACTGGCCTCTCGGCATAATTCAGGCTCGCATCCACCTGAATATCCTCTAATGGAACCACTGCCGACTCGTCGGCAATACACTTCCTCAACTGCGACACATGAAACGTGTCGTGAATCTGCCCCAACTCTGCTGGCAACTCCAAACGATAAGCTACCCGGCCTACCCTCGCAACCACACGAAATGGGCCAATATACCGGGGCCCCAACTTGCCCCTCTTCCTGAATCGAATCACTCCTTTCCAAGGAGAGACCTTCAGGAGAACGAAGTCGCCGACCTGAAACTCAAGCTCGGACCGGCGTCTGTCTGCATAACTCTTCTGTCGGCTCTGAGCGGTCAACAACCTCTGTCTGACCTGCTGAATCTGCTCTGTCGTTTGAAGCACAATCTCTGTACTGCCCATCACTCGCTGCCCAACCTCTCCCCAACAAATGGGGGTCCGACACCTCCTCCCATACAACAGCTCAAAGGGTGGCATACCAATGCTCGAATGATGGCTGTTGTTGTAGGAAAACTCTGCCAAGGGTAAATACGCATCCCAACTACCCCCGAAATCCAACACACATGCTCGGAGCATGTCCTCAAGCGTCTGAATCGTCCACTCACTCTGACCGTCTGTCTGGGGATGATATGCGGTACTAAAATGCAGTCTAGTACCCAACTCCTCATGAAATTTCTTTCAGAACCTGGAAGTGAAATGCACATCACGGTCCGAAACAATCGAGATCGGCACCCCATGCCGAGATACCACTTCCCTCACATACACCTCCGCCAATTTCTCTGCTGAAGAATCCTCACTAATGGCAAGGAAGTGAGCGCTCTTCGTCAACCTGTCCATAATCACCCAAATTACATCAACTCCTCTGGCAGTCCTCGGAAATTTGGTGATGAAATCCATAGTGATCTGTTCCCACTTCCACTTGGGAACCTCCAATGGTTGCAACTTGCCATGCGGCCTCTGGTGCTCGGCCTTAACCCTACGGCAGGTCAAGCACCTCTCAACAAACCATGCGACGTCCCTCTTCATACAGGGCCACCAATACTCCTTTCTCAAATCCAAATACATCTTAGTGGCCCCCGGATGGATCGAAAATTTCGACCGATGAGCCTCCTCCATCAAAGTGGTACGCGTTCCTCCCACAAACGATACCTAAATACGCCCCTGAAATGTCATAAGACCCCGACCATCGGTCACGAACTCTGAAACCAAACCAACAACCCATTCCCTCTTCTGCATCTTAGGTTGCACAACCTCAGCCTGTGCCCCGCGAATGGCGTCTAATACCGGAGCTATCACGGTCAATCTCAAACACACATCCCGCAGTGGAGTGCTCTCCGCCCTGCGGCTCAACGCATCGGCTACCACATTAGCCTTTCCTGGGTGGTACAGGATCTCACAATCATAATCCTTGACCACATCCAACCACCTTCTCTGATGCATATTTAGGTTGGGCTGATCCATCAAATACTTCAGACTCTTATGGTCCGTGTATATCGTACACCGAACCCCATACAAGTAGTGATGCCAAATCTTGAGGGCGAACACCACTGCCCCCAACTCTAGATCATGGGTGGGATATCTCGTCTCATGAGGCTTCAGCTGCCTCGATGCATATGCTATCACATGCCCTCTCTGCATCAACACCGCTCCCAATCCCAAAATCGATGCATCACAGAATACCACAAAGTCCTCCATCCCTTCCGGAAGAGCTAACACCGGGGCTTCGCACAACCTCTGGCGAAGTGTCTCAAAGGAGGCCTGCTGCTCGGGGCCCCATGAAAAAGCAACACCCTTCCAGGTCAATCTGGTGAGTGGCACTGCGATCTTGGAGAAATCCTTGATAAATCTCCGATAATTCCCTACCAACCCTAGGAAACTCCTGATCTCGGAGGGTGACTTCGGCACCTCCCAACTCATCACTGCCTCCACCTTGGCCGGATCGACCAAAATCCCTTCCTGGTTAACGAGATGTCGTAAGAACTGAACCTCCCGCAACCAGAAATCACACTTGGAGAATTTGGCATAGAGCCCCTCCGATATCAGAACTCCAAGGACCTCTCTCAGATGCTCCTCATGCTGCTCTCTAGATCTCGAATATACCAGAATGTCGTCGATAAACACAATCACCGACCGATCCAGCATCGACCTACACACTCGGTTCATGAGATCCATGAATACTACCGGGGCATTAGTGAGCCCAAAAGGCATCACCACAAACTCATAATGCCCATAACGCGTCCTGAACGCCGTCTTCTGGACGTCCTCATCCCGCACCCTCACCTGATGATATCCCGATCTCAAATCGATCTTGGAAAACCAAGATGCTCCCTGCAACTGATCGAACAAATCGTCGATCCTCGGCAATGGGTAACGGTTCTTGACCGTCAGCTTGTTCAACTCCCGGTAATCAATGCACATCCGGTGTGAACCATCCTTCTTCTTGACGAATAGGATAGGTGCTCCCCACGGCGAGCTGCTCGGCCGAATAAATGCCTTCCCCAGCAGCTCCTGAAGCTGAGAGGATAACTCTTGCATCTCTGGAGGTGCAAGGCGATAAGGCACCTTAGCGATAGGCGCAGCCCCCGGAACCAAATCGATCCTGAACTCCACTTGCCTCACAGGAGGCACACCCGGCAACTCCTCGGGAAATACATCCGGGAACTCGCGCACTACCGGAACCTCCTCCACTCAACTCGGCCTCTCGGAAATCACCCGCATATCCACCACATACGCCACAAAACCCTTACAGCCCTGCTGTAAACACTGGCTCGCCCTAGCGGCCGAACAAAACGTTGATCCTGAACGTGTACCCTCGCCGTATACCGAAAGAACTCCCCCACTAGGGTCTCTTATCGTCACCAGCTGTCGCTCACAGTCGATGACCGCACCGAATCTGCTCAACCAATCCATGCCCACAATGACACAGACATCACCCATAGCAATAGGAATCAGATCAATCGGGAACTCAACACCGAATATCTCAACTACGCAACCTCGGAGAACCTCCGTGGCATATATCACACTCTCATCAGCTATGGAAACTCTCAGAGGCCGACTCAATGCCTCACGACTAACACTGATATGCTGACTAAAAGCCAAAGATACAAAAGACCGACTCGCACCCGAGTCAAATAACACCAAGGCAGGTACAAAATTCACAAGAAAAGTACCTACGCATAACATAACATAAGCATAATATCTCAACATCAAAATAAATACATGAAAGAATAGATACCAGCCACGACATCGGGCGCTGCGTGGACCTCCTCCGCGTTCAGCTGAAAGGCTCTCCCTCGTGCCATCGGCGCCTTGGCGTTCACTGGCCGACTCTCTGTAGCTCTGATGGCGGCAGGGGCAGACCCCTGAGGTGCTCCCTGAGATGACCCTCGCAGCTGCGGACACTCTGCCTTCCGGTGTCCGGTCTGATTGCAGTGGAAGCACACTGCAAACCCCTTGGGGCAATCCTTAGCCATATGCCCCTCCTTGCCACATTTGTAGCAAGATCCCGCTCGGCAGACTCCATCATGACCCTTGCCACACTTCCCACAAGTGCGGCCCTTCTGGCTCCCTAGTTTGGGATCAGCGGGCTTGGCCCGCTTGGCTGCCGGCTGAGACTGTGCCGGTCGCCGATCCCTCCCCTGAGACTCCGCATCCTCCCTAGCCTGAGTCTCTAGCTCGATCTCCCTCTTCCGGGCATTTGCCTGAAGCTCAACATATGTCCGGTACGAGGAGTTCACCGCGAACTCCCGAATATCCCGCCTCAAAACGCTCAAATAACGGCTCATACGTGCCTGCTCAGTGGACACGTGCTCAGGGCAGAACATCGTCCTCTCATGAAACATCCTCGTGATCGCTGTAACTGACTCAGTACCCTGCTTGAGGGTCAGAAACTCCTGTGCCAAACGTTCCCTCTCCACCTGGGGAACGTACTCATCTCGGAACATGACAGTGAACCTCTCCCAGGTCACTGCCGCAAGCTCAGCAGGCGTACTTGAATCCCTCAAACCAAGGCTCTGATACCAACTTGTAACACCGTGAATTTCAAAATAATTTTTCACAATTTATAAAACATTTCTCATTAACTTTTCATAAAAACATCAAGTTTAAATCTCAATTCACATTATACAAAATCCCAAGATCAATGTATATCAAAAATCCCATGCGTGTGTATAGATCAAGCCGGCGCCTTCCCACGGTCATCGCTAGTACCTGAAACAACAACACTAACACTGTAAGCACAAAGCTTAGTGAGTTCCCCAAAATACCACGTAACATATATATATATATATATATATATATAATAGCCACTCGAGGCTATAACTCTGTGGGTCCGTGCACCCAAGCTCTGTGAACCCTCAGGTTCTAACTCTGGGAACCTTCCGGTTCTAACTCTATAAACATGCACATCATAAATCACATAGACATCATGCAGTACAACACATAGCATACACATAACATACACATACTCTGACACATAACTCTGATCACCTACTCAAGGTAAAGTATAGTGAGAAGACTCACCTCGCGTATCTCGATGACTCACGAATCCTGAAATCCCTCGTGCTCGATCCTCCGAGCTATAATCCTCCTATAACATCATATGTCTCTAATTAACACTTTTTAACACTAAGGTTGACTACCCCTAAGAAGTCAACACTGGTCAACTCTAGTCAACGGTCAACGGTCAACTTTGACCGGACTCGGCGAGTGCACTATGGCGACTCAGCGAGTCTAGACGTTTTCACCAATCTCTCTGGAATTCCCTTTTGACACGTAGTACTCCCTCCGACTCGACGGGTTCCACCTGGAAGAATCGCGGGGCCACCCCGACTCAACTCGCCGAGTCTCAAGAACAACTCGGCGAGTCCCAGTTCAACTCAGACCACCTGTCAACCCTCTCAGACTCCCCCTGACTCACTGAGTCAACCTATGACTCGAATGGACCACTCACTGGGCGATCTGAGGGCAATCCTCAAGCTACTCGCCGAGTCTGCTCATCGGACTCGGCGAGTCCATGCCATGCAATCATTCAAACTTGCTTCTAAGATCAGATCCGCTCCAACAATTCATAGATCTGGCCTTCCTAGACTGATTCAACACGTAAAGTCCTTATCTTGGTGTTCATGACACACCCCATGGCTCATAAATGGCATTTTGACCTAAGGCATAAGGATTCCAATCCAAAACCTCCATTGATTCACTAAAAGCTTGGGCAACGGGACACTCTGGACCTCCAAAGGTCCAGATCTACAACTTAACTCACTCAAGGGACCAAGGAAGCTCTAGATCTTATCATAAAAGGGCTCAATAAGCCCTAAATCAACATAAATCTCAACATAGAAGAAATAGCTCGAAGAATATACCTCAAATGCGATGTTCTGGACCTCAAGCCTTCAGGAAGTGGCTCCCCTTGCTTTCCCTTAGCTAATGCTTCTCTTTCCTTGCAAAAGATACCTCCTAGGTCAATAATGGCTTCCTACTTTGCTCCAAACGCTCACACTTGCTAGGGTTTCGATCAAGGGACTAGTGAGCACAAGTGACGGCCTAAAGGCCCTTTAAATAGGTCCCAAACCCGAGAAACTTGGGTTTCATTAAACAGCGCAGACTCGCCGAGTCCATACCTTGGACTCGCCGAGTCCAGGCGCGAACCCGCGTCCAGAACCGCGATCCTAGTCGGCGAGTCTGAGCTCCAACTCACCGAGTCCCCTCTCAAAACACCAAAAACATAAACATAAAAGATACCTGGAAATCTGGGCTGTTACAGTGCAGGCCGATGTTGGATCGGTCGGTGATTGTATTCATCGATGACATTTTGGTATATTCGAGATCTAGAGAGCAGCATGAGGAGCATTTGAGGGAGATCCTTGGAGTTCTGAGATCGGAGAGGCTTTATGCCAAATTCTCCAAGTGTGATTTCTGGTTGCGAGAGGTCCAGTTCCTAGGGCATCTCGTTAACCAGAAAGGGATATTGGTCGACCCGGCCAAAGTTGAGGCGGTGATGAGTTGGGAGGTGC
The DNA here is from genome assembly GCF_051521515.1 of Lactuca serriola. Taxonomy (NCBI): domain Eukaryota; kingdom Viridiplantae; phylum Streptophyta; class Magnoliopsida; order Asterales; family Asteraceae; genus Lactuca; species Lactuca serriola. The sequence goes on along the minus strand of NC_136416.1, from coordinate 128,766,760 downwards.
CGAGGTCACCCTCCGAGATCAGGAGTTTCTTAGGGTTGGTAGGTTATTATCGGAGATTTATCAGGGATTTCTCTAAGATCGCAGTGCCACTCACCAGGTTGACCCAGAAGGGTGTCGCTTTTTCATGGGGCCCCGAGCAGCAGGCCTCCATTGAGATGCTTCGCCAAAGGTTATGCGAAGCCCCGGTGTTAGCCCTTCCGGAGGGGATGGAGGACTTTGTGGTATACTGTGATGCGTCGATCTTGGGGTTAGGAGCGGTGCTGATGCAGAGAGGGCATGTGATAGCATACACATTGAGGCAGCTGAAGCCTCATGAGATGAGGTATCCCACCCATGATCTAGAGTTGGGGGCAGTGGTGTTCGCCCTCAAAATTTGGCGTCACTATCTGTATGGGGTTCGGTGTACGATATACACGGACCATAAGAGCCTGAAGTATTTGATGGATCAGCCTAACCTAAATATGCGGCAGAGGAGGTGGTTGAATGTGGTCAAGGATTATGATTGTGAGATCATGTACCATCCGGGCAAGGCTAATATGGTAGCTGACGCCCTGAGTCGCAGGTCGGAGAGCGCCCCATTGCGAGATGTATGTTTGCGATTGACCGTGATGGCTCCGGTGTTGGACACCATTCGTGGAGCACAGGCTGAGGCCGTGAGATCGGAGAACCAGAAGAGAGAGCAAGTTGTTGGGTTGGTATCAGAGTTCGTTACCGATGGTCGGGGGCTTATGACATTTCAGGGGCGTATATGGGTACCGTTTGTGGGAGGGACGCATACCATTTTGATGGAAGAGGCTCATCGGTCGAAATTCTTGATCCATCCTGGGGCCACTAAGATGTATTTAGACCTGAGGAGAGAGTATTGGTGGCCCTGTATGAAGAGGGATGTTGCGTCATTTGTTGAGAGGTTCTTAACCTGCCGTAGGGTTAAGGCCGAGCACCAGAGACCGCATGGTAAGTTGCAGCCGTTGGAGGTTCCCGAGTGGAAGTGGGAACAGATTACCATGGATTTTATCACCAAATTGCCAAGGACTGCTAGGGGAGTCGATGCAATTTGGGTGATTGTGGACAGGTTGACAAAGAGCGCTCACTTCCTTGCTATCAGTGAGAGTTCTTCTGCAGAGAAATTAGCAAAGATGTACGTGAGGGAAGTGGTATCACGACATGGAGTGCCGATCTCGATTGTTTCAGACCGAGATGTGCGTTTCACTTCCAGATTTTGGAAGAAGTTTCATGAGGAGTGGGGTACTAGACTGGATTTTAGTACCGCATATCACCCCCAGACTAACGGACAGAGTGAGCGGACGATTCAGACGCTCGAGGACATGCTTCAGGCATGTGTGTTGGACTTCGGGGGGAGTTGGGACACGTATTTTCCCTTGGCAGAGTTTTCCTACAACAACAGCCATCATTCGAGCATTGGTATGCCACCCTTTGAGTTGTTGTATGGGAGGAGGTGTCGGACTCCTATTTGTTGGGGAGAGGTGGGGCAACGAGTGATGGGTAGCACAGAGATTGTGCTTCAGAAGACAGAGCAGATACAGCGGGTCAGGCAGAGATTGTTGACCACTCAGAGCCGCCAGAAGAGTTATGCGGATAGAAGTCGATTCGAGCTCGAGTTCCAGGTTGGTGATTATGTTCTCCTGAAGGTATCTTCTTGGAAAGGAGTGATCCGATTCAGGAAGAGGGGCAAGCTAGGGCCCCGGTATATTGGCCCGTTCAGAGTGATCGCGAGGGTGGTAGGGTAGCGTATCGCTTGGAGTTAGACCTACCTGCGGAATTGGAGCGGATTCATAATACCTTCCACGTATCTCAGTTGAGGAATTGTATAGCCGACGAGTTGGAGGTAGTGCCGTTAGAGGACATTCAGGTGGATGCGAGCCTGAACTACGCGGAGAGACCAGTTGCAATTGTGGATGGGAAGATCAAGGTTTTGAGGAACAATGAGGTGCCTCTGGTACAGGTTTAGTGGCAACATAGGAAGGGATCCGAGTTGACCTGGGAGCCAAAGCGTGAGATGCGGGAGCAGCATCCGGAGCTATTTCAGGAATGAGACTTCGAGGGCAAAGTCAGATTCAAGTGGGGGAGAATTGTAACATACGGAATTTTAGGTATTGTATTTATACATTTTATTTTGAGTTTTGTGGAAGAACTTGGCGAGTTGGTGGGTAGACTCGCCGAGTAGAGACGCGATTTCTCACCCGGATTAATGACCGGACTCGACGAGTCGCATTGGTGGACTCGGCGAGTCTGCGCTGTTTAATGAAACCCTAATTTCTCGGGTTTGGGGCCTATTTAAAGGGCCTTATGGCCGTCATTTGAGCTCACCAGTCCCTAGATCGAAACCCTAGTGAGCTTGAGCGTTTGGAGTGAGAGAAGGAGCCATTTTTGACCTTGGAGGTGTTGTCTAGCAAGGGAAAGGAAGCTATAGCCAAGGGGAAGCAAGAGGATCAACTTCCTGAAGATATGAGGTCCGGAACATCACGTTTGAGGTACTATTTTCGAACCCTTTTCTGTTGAGGTGATGTTCATGTTGATTTAGGGCTTATTGAGCCCTTTTGTGGCTAGATCTAGTGCTCCCTTGGTCCCTTAAGCGAGTTAGGTTCTGGATCTGGACCCTTGGAGGTCGAGAGTGTCCCTTTGTCCAAGCTTTTTATGAATCCATGGAGGTTTTGGTTTGGGATCTTTGTGCTTGAGGTTAAAACACCATTTATGAGTCATTAGGTGTGATATGAGCACCAAGACATGAACTTTAAGTGATAAATAAGCTTGGAAGGACTGGATCTATGAGTTAGTGGAACAGATCTGACCTTAGAAGGTCGTTTGGGGTTGTGCATGGGATGCACTCGTCGAGTCCATTGGCAGACTCGACGAGTTGGTGCGGGTTGTTCAGTGATTTCGAACCAGAGGTGGAGTAACCGAGTCGGGTGAGTGACTCGGTGAGTCGGAAAGGACTCAGAGGAATTGGGTCCCCGTAGAGACTCGGCGAGTTGGGTTGACCATTGACCATTGACCAGGGTTGACCGATGTTTACTTGAAAGAGTTAGTCAACCCTAGTTTGGAAAGTGTTAATTAGGGATATATTTGTGATATAGGAGGACTATAGCTTGGGTGATCGAGCACTAGTGATTTCAGGGATTTACGAGTTACCGAGATACGCGAGGTGAGTCTTCTCACTATACTTTACCTTGAGTAGGTAATCAGAGTTATGTGACAGAGTATTTGTATGCTATATGTATGTTATGTGTTGTACTGCATTTTTTCTATGTGATTTATGTTGTGCATGTTTATAGAGATGGAACCGGAAGGTTCACAGAGTTAGAACCAGAGGGTTCACAGAGTAGGGTCCACAGACCCACAGAGTTATAGCCTTGAGTGGCTAATATGTGCTATGTGTGGTATTTTGGGGAACTCATTAAGCTTTGTGCTTACAGTGTTTGGTGTTATTTGTTTCAGGTACTAGTGAGGATCGCGGGAAGGCGCCGGCCTGATCAGTACACACAGGATTTTTATGTTATGAGATCCTGGGATTTTTATATGTTATGGATTTGAGTTTCAAACAATGATGTTTTTATGAATACTAAAGGAATTATGCTTTTATAAAATGCGAATTTTTTTTTGAAATTTACGGTGTTACACCTGAAATGATAAATATGTCAGACCCTTTAAAGTATACATATCCCGAGAAATAAGACATCTAATTGGTCATCAAATCGACCACCATGTCAAATATGGAAGAGTTAGTCACCTTAATGAACAAGTACAAGAAAGAATATGGTTTGATGATTGCTATTATCAAAGGTCTAAGTCCGGTATGGTTAACTCGTAAAAAGAAAGTCAAATACAAGAAAAGAGTCCCAATGGAGGTGTGGAAACTAAAATATGTCGACACGGGGCAAGTTGTCAAGGTTAATGGACATCGGTTAAAGCCTTTCTATGGAGGTTTTGATGCAAATGTCCAATTCATCATCCGTTTGGATACCCCAAAATATTGAAGAAAAGATTGGAGGAAGTCTCGCCATAGACGTTCAAGAAGGGCATTTTGGGGAAGCATTGTGCTTTCGTCTTTTATTAACTGAATAAAATGATTTTGAAAATGTTTTTTTTTATTTTGAAAGTGTTTATTTTTGAAAAATTTCAAGCTTTATTCTCACATTTGGTCCAAACATTTGTTGTGTTTTTGAAACCGGGACTTTACGAGAATCATTTTGGCCAAAAATCAAGTTTCTAGAAAAATTTCAAATTTTGTAGTGTAGGAAGTCACGCGGCCCACATGAGAATCCCATGCGGCCTGCGTAAGGTGTATATACGGCCACTGTGCAGCCCACTCCTTGCACGCGTAGAAGAATTACCTCCAACCTTGTTTAGCACATGCGGCCAACATGTGGGTTCTGTGCGGCCCACGTGGCTGGTTTCAACACATAGTATTTTTTGAGCTTCAGTTCACGCGGCCTTTATGTGGGCATTGTGCGGCCCGTGTGGTTCAACCCAAAATTCTTCTAAACCTTCTGTGGACTCAAGAGAAAAAGAAAGAATGTTACACGTGGCCTTTATGCGGCCCACGCCCCGCCCACGCTCCATACAAAAACACGATTTCCCGTAGATCTACCACCATTCTTCACCATTTACCTCCTCTACAAACCCCTATCCTCCTCCCAATCCCCCAATATTAAGCATTGAGGGTAATGCTTGTTCTTAAGCTTGGGTTGGGGTATTCCCTTTTACTTATTCATGCATTTTTTTAGTTAGGTTGCATATCATTTTAGTTTAAGCTAATTTGCATTCATTTTTTTAATAAAAACCCAAAAAGATTTTATTTTCTTCTTTTCCACTTTTTATTTTTGCATAACATTTAGCTTAGGGCATTAGCATTCATGCATTTTTGTTGTATGTTTATTCTCACCCCCTTGGATGCCATGGAATAGGTTCATATTTATTGTATCATTATTGGTCCAGGATTTTGTTGCTATCTTACACATCGAACCGGGACCATTAGCCGCAGTTTGGGACTTCATACTTGGGATCAACTACTAGAGCTTAAAGGGGTAAGTGATCATGGCCAGGTAGTTTCATGAAGAATTATGCATGCAATACTAACAACTATAGGATATACTATAGCAATGGATGTTCATAACCTTGCGGTCCATACCGTCAAGAGGATCACACTTGATCATGTTTGAACCGTTAGGATGAAGCACTGGTGCCTGTCCCCGAGTAGAATCCATATCTGGTATCATTACATCACCATAATTTTTTTTTGCGATTTACTTAGGATTTTAGAGAGTCTTTTAGCCCACATCTGGGCATTTTCATTATTTTTGAAAAATCACAAGCTTGAAAAGGAGCTTGCATATTTATGCTCCACACATGGTTACTTTCACACTTAGACCATTCAGATTATATTATTACCCCCTCGGTTCCACTTACATATTTTTGGAAACCAAATTTTGAGTCAAAAACGTTTCTTGATAAAAGCAAAAATTCAATATGTTAGTGCATTACCTTCAAGTTAATGTTATAACCAAAAAAAAGAAAAAATTTCAAGCCGCAATAATCTTAGATAGGTGACCGAATCACTTATTGAACAAATTTTCCTACATTTTAGTCACCCGGCGTTTGATATTCATTTATACAGGTTTGTTTTATTGTATATATAGATCGAGTTGTTTCTTTTCAGAAATTGGTGATGTTAGAGAGACTGTCGAGTCGGATACTACGGGAGGTTTGGGCCAACACTAAGTGAATTGATTCCTACAACGGTGCTCGAGCGATGAAACCCAGTCACACTTGAGAGTGGCCAATAAACTTGAAATCACGCTACTTTCGTGATAAGAGTGTACACTTAAAAGGAAGAGCTCCATACGAGCTCGTCCATTTGCTTTCTCCCTAGTACAGATATTCTACATTGTATGCCTGTTCCATTAGGGCTGTGACAGACCATCCCTCCTTACTCACCAAGAGGAGTTGTTCTGGCTGTGGTTTATGGTCCCATTGTCACCGGATGAAAAATTCATGAGATAATAGCAAGATCAATTCTGACCATGTTGACTAGCGATGATCAGGTTCCGAGGTTCTATCCATTCATCTTAATTTTCTTAGGATAGTTCATCCTAAGTTCATTTTAGTCTAGTCTTACTTGAGGATAAGTAAGGTTTAAGCTTGGGGGTGATTTGAGAGTTTCATTTTATTTCCTTCTTTTTAGAGTTTATTTTATCATATTTCATTCATAATTTAGTTAATTCACATACATATTTTCCCTTTTTGTTATTTTGTGTCTATTTCGGGTGCTCTCTAGTTTCTTGAGCATAATTGCAGGTTTTTGGAGACTAGAAGAGCGGGAATGTGCAGGATCTTTTGGAAGCGATTGGGCTTAGAAGTCGTCAAGAATTTTGGGCTTGATAACTGTGTAGGTGATTCACGGAGTGGGCTTGTCAATTGTAGACTTGGAAGATTTGAACTTTAAATTTGTAAGGCGCGGGAAAATTTTCAAATGTGCGGAGATCGATGTTCGGGAGTTTGCAGAAGCTTTGAGTGATTTCGAGAGGCAATTTGGGCTCAAATTGATGAAATATTGAAGAAAAATAGGCTAGAAGCTGATTAGACTCGAACTTGGCCAATGGAACAACTATGGGGGCCCAAGACTTGAAGAAGCCCAAAAATCCATCACACTCAAGCGGCCCGCATAAGGTTTCCACACGGCCCAAATGGATTCCTTAAGGGGCAATTTCAGGATTTTGTTTGGAGCTCTATATTGGGAACGTTGGTGTGCCTCTTTAGCCTTATCTTTGACATATAAAAACTAGAGTGTGTTACACATCTTCTTCAATCTCTCTCATACAAACCGTCCATACTAGTACAAGTATAGATAGTTTGTGTGCTTTGACTTCTTTTTAAACCACTTAGCTTACTTGAAATTTATGAGATCATTTAATGAAATTATGGGTTGCAATATGCGTGTAAGTAAAATAAGTGAAATAACTAAAGCTAGTAACTTTTATCTTCTTCTTTTTGAAGCAAAAGCTAAGAGTTCTCATCCCTCTGCTCTCTTGTCCTCTCTCTAGGAATCTTGTTGTGTAGTTTTTTGTGCTTTAATTGGTTCTCCTTTGAAGACTTATTTCAGATAAGTCTTAGAGGCTTAAGAAAAACTATAATCAAGTGAAGGACTAGCATCTATTAGTGGCTTGGTGACTTTTTTTGTACATACATATAGAAAGATTCTTCTTTTGATCTTTTCCTTCTTCATTAACTATCAAGCATTCCCTTCAGGACTCAAATTACAACAAAGGTTTTTACAACCTTACATCCTCTGTGGTTGTTATTTTCTTTACAATCTTTGCAAGTAGATCCTTTGGTAAGTATAAAATAGTTTATGTTGTTCAAATTATAAGAGTCTTATGTTGCTAATATTGTGTTTTAGAAATATTTTTTGAATAAAAAGCCAACAATTTTTGGCAAAGCATTCTTGCTAGCTTGGTTAGAATTTATGAATATTTGGATCATCTTGGTTTTATGAAAATATAGACAGTTTGTAACAAGTTATGGTTTGAAAATGAAATTTTTTTTTTATAAAAACCATAATAATGTCAAGTTTTGAAATACTGAAATTATAAGTCTAAAATGGTGATTTTGAAACGTATCAAAACTCCAAAGTCTTAATAATAAGAGGAAGTTTTGTTAGAAGATATATAAGGTTCTATAATGTTCAAACTTCAAATTTAATATTAGATATAACTTTAAAACTGGACGACATCAAATTATATAAAAACTAGATTTTATATGAAACCTTAAAAGTGATTTTTTGAATATGAATATGATGATTTATTGGATGCATGCAATAACCATGTTATCTAATAGTTTCATTTTCTTTACTTTTTTTTTTATAGTTTATTTATCATATTTCATTCGTAATTTAGTTAATTCACATGCATATTTTCCTTTTTTGTTATTTTGTGTCTATTTCGGGTGCTCTCTAGTTTGTTGAGCATAATTGCAGGTTTTTGGAGACTAGCAGAGCGGGAATGTGTGGGATCTTTTGGAAGCGATTGGGCTTAGGATTCGTCAAGAATTTTGGGCTTGATAACTGCGGAGGTGATTCAAGGAGTGGGCTTGTCAATTGTAGGCTTGGAAGATTTGAACTTTAAATTTGCAAGGCGCGGGAAAATTTTCAAATGTGCGGAGATCGATGTTCGGGAGTTTGCAGAAGTTTTGAGTGATTTGGAGAGGCAATTTGGGCTCAAATTGATGAAATCTTGAAGAAAAATGGGCTAGAAGCTGATTAGACTCGAACTGGGTTAATGGAACAGCTATGGGGGCCCAAGACTTTAAGAAGCCCAAAAATCCATCATACTCATGTGGCCTGCATAAGGTTTCCACGCGGACCGCGTGGATTCCTTAAGGGGCAATTTCAGGATTTTGTTTGGAGTTCTATATTGGGAAGGTTGGTGTGCCTCTTTAGCCTTATCTTTGACATCCGATTTTGACACATTCTCTCTGGAGTTTAGAAGACTTTTGAAGGCCAGTAACACGTCAAGAACATTTTCTTTTCATCTCTTGATTCTTGTCAAATGTTGGGTACAATCTTTACAAACTTTGTTTCTATGAGTTTAGCCATGCATGGCTAAAAAAAAATTGGTTGACTTTGGTGAAATCCTTTGACTATTTGTTGAATGTTGAAGACTCCATGAACTTGTTTTTAAATCTATATGAAAATGTTTTGTGCTTTAACATCTTATCACTACTTGTATGTTTTTATTCATGAGTTTAAATGTGTTTGTGGTGATTAGTTGGCTAATTTCTTGATTAAGTAAAGGATCTTCAAATTAGCAAGCAACAAGTGATTTTTGTGTTAGTTTTACTTCATAAAATCATAATTTTTTTCTCCAACATGGTAGTGGAACATTTTCACTCCTCTTGGATTTGGTGACTTTTTAATTCTTGATGCTAGTTGACTTTCACTAATTACATGCTTAATGGAAATTATGACTTTGACTAAGAAAATTGTTATGAGCTTCTCTAACCATTTCAACAACTTAGAAAAGTCTAGGTAATCTCAAGCTTCTTGGATTACTATAGCCAAATTAAGGATTTAAAACAAATATTGCATCATTGGATTCTAATGATATGTTCAGCAAAAAGTCAAAGTGAGGAAACCTCAAGTCAACCATCTTTCTCTTATTGAGTTTACAACAAACTCTTGTTTTTATTGAAATTCTCTATTTAAATCTTAGTTTAGTTTTAGTTTATTTCAAGTATTTTAAAAACCAAACCCCCATTTTTACTTTTATTGTCATTCTACAAGTATTTTTACAAAGAGATTTTTCAAAGAGTTATAAAACTGAACCAATCTCTGTGGATTCGACCCCTTTACCACTATACACCATTTTAGTTTAGAAGATATAGGGTTATTAATTTTGTTGGCCTCGACAACCACCAAAAATTTAGCGCCGTTTCCAGGGATTGGTTTATATTTAATCAGTTTATTTCTCTATGCCTAGATCTCATTGTGTAGGTACTGTAGTTTAAAACTCAAAATTTTTATAAAAAAGTATGGTTCAGGAATGAACACTCCTTGCATTGAGGATAAACTTTATAAGCTAGATCAGTTGGTTATGATAATTGAAAGTGACCAAAGTGTGCAACCCATGCCTCTTATTTGTGATTTTTGCGCCCAAAATAGACATCATTCTGACATGTGTCCATATTTACAAGGAAGATGGGAAGAAGTGCAAGAGAAGGGAAGATACTATTGGTCAAACCAATGGAGTTATGATCAACCTCAACATGATCAATGGTGGGACAGCAACCAAGCTTGGGGATACAACCAATACCAAAGCCTATAGCTAGCTTGGAGAAGTGACCAATACCAACCAACTCCACAATTCCAACATCCACATCCTCCACCTCCTCAAAAACATGAAATGCAAAGCATGTCCTTAGAGGACATTGTGAAAAGCATTGCGACATCTACCTAAATTTTCCAAGAAACAACCTAAGCTATCCTCAAAAGTTTGGAGAAACAAATAACACAACTTGCTCAAACAATAAGTATAATGGAAGCTTAAGACAAACTACCATTTGAAGAGAGACCATGGCATAGTGCATGTGTCATTCCTTTGAAATGTGAGAATGGTTTTGATGGCCTAAGAGTGTTATATCGAGAAGAGGAAGAATGAGTAGAAATGGAAGAGGCTGTCAAGGAGGAAGAACAAATTAAGAAAGATATCAACGAAATTATGGAGGACGTATTGGGGGTTAACAAAAGAGAGTTTGAGCCACCCAATACCATTGAGAAACTAACTTCAGTGGTAGACGAACCACAAGAGCCGGAAATGATAAATATGCCGGACCCTTTAAAGTATACATATCTCGAGAAAGAAGACACCTAATCAGTCATCAAATCAACCACCATGTCAAATATGGAAGAGTTAGTCACCTTAATGAACAAGTACAAGAAAGAATATGGTTTGATGATTGCTATTATCAAAGGTCTAAGTCCAGTATGGTCATCTCAAAAAACAAAAGGCAAATACAAGAAAAAGTCCCAATGGAGGTGTGGAAACTAAAAAATGTCGACACGGGGCATGTTTTCAAGGTTAATGGACATCGGTTAAAGCCTTTCTATGGAGGTTTTGATGCAAATGTTGAATTCATCATCCGTTTGGACACCCCAAAATATTGAAGAAAATATTGGAGGAAGTCTCGCCAAAGACGTTAAAGAAGGACATTTTTGGGAAGCATTTTGATTTTGTCTTTTATTAACCGAATAAAATGAATTTAATGTTTTTTATTTTATTTTGAAAGTGTTCATTTTTGAAAAATTTCAAGCTTTATTCTTACCTTTGGTCCAAACTTTTGTTGTGTTTTTGAAACCGGGACTTTACGAGAATCATTTTGGCCAAAAATCAAGTTTTTAGAAAAATTTCAAATTTTGTAGTGCAGGAAGTCACTCGGCCCGCATGAGAATCCCATGCGGCCCCTGTAAGGTGTATATGCGGCCACTGTGCGGCCCACTCCTTGCCTACATAGAAGAATTACCTCCAGCCCTGTTCAGCACATGCGGCCAGCATATGGGTTTCGTGCGGCCCGCGTGGCAGGTTTCAACACTTAGTATTTTTTGAGCTTCAGTTCACACGGCCTTTATGTGGCCATTGTGCGGCCCTTGTGGTTCGACCCAAAATTCTTCTAAACCTTCTGTGGACTCGAGAAAAAAGAAAGAATGTTACACGTGGCCTCAACGCGGCCCACGGCCCGCTCGCGCTCCATACAAAAACTCGATTTCCCGGAGATCTACCGGTTGGAATCCCGCGAGACCACCACCATTCTTCACCATTTTCCTCCTCTACAAACCCCTATTCTCCTCCTAATCCCCCGATATTAAGCATTGAGGAGAATGCTTGTTCTTAAGCTTGGGGTGGGGTAATGCCCTAAGCTAAATGTGATGCAAAAATAAAAAGTGGAAAAGAAGAAAATAAAATATTTTTGGGTTTTTATAAAAAAAATGAATGCAAATTAGCTTAAACTAAAATGATATGCAACTTAACTAAAAAATGCATGAAAAAGTAAAAGGGATTAGCATTCATGCATTTTTGTTGTATGCTTATTCTCACCCCCCTTGCATGCCATGGAATAGGTTCATATTTATTGTATCATTATTGGTACATGATTTTGTTGCTATCTCACACATCGAACTGGGACCATTAGCTGCAGTTTGGGACTTTATACTTGGGATCAACTGCTGGAGCTTAAAGGGGTAAGTGATCATGGCCATGTAGTTTCATGAAGAATTATGCATGCAATACTAACAACTGTATGATATACTATAGGAATGGATGTTCTTAACCTTGCCGTGCATACCATCGAGAGGATCACACTTGATCATGTTTGAACTGTTAGGATGAAGCACTAGTGCTTGTTGCCGAGTAGAATCCATATTTGGTCTCTTTACATCACCGTAATTTTTTTTTGCGATTTACTTAGGATTTTAGAGAGTCTTTTAGCCCACATTTGGGCATTTTCATTATTTTTGAAAAATCACAAGTTTGAAAAGGAGCTTGCATATTTACGCTCCATACATGGTTATTTTCACACTTAGACCATTCAGATTATATTATTACCCCTTCGGTTCGACTTACATATTTTTGGAAACCAAATTTTGATTCAAAAAGTTTTCGTGATAAAAGCAAAAATTCAATATGTTAGTTCATTTCCTTCAAGTTAATGTTATAACCAAAAAAAGAAAAAAGTTCAAGCTGCAATAATCTTAGATAGGTGACCAGTTCATTTATTGAACAAATTTTCCTACATTTTAGTCACCCGACGTTTGATATTCATTTAATTGGTTTGTTTTATGGTATATATAGATCGAGTTGTTTCTTTTCGGAAATTGGTGATGTTAGAGAGACTGTCGAGTCGGATACTACGGGAGGTTTGGGCCAACACCAAGTGAATTGATTCCTACAATGGTGCCTGAGCGATGAAACCCAGTCACACTTGAGAGTGGCTAATAAACTTGCGATCGCGCTACTTTCGTGATAAGAGTGTACACTTAAAAGGAAGAGCTCCATACGAGCTCGTCCATTTGCTGTCTCCCTAGTACAAATATTCTTCATTGTATGCATGTTCCATTAGGGCTGTGACAGACCATCCCTCTTTACTCACCAAGATGAGTTGTTCTGGCTGTGTTTTATGGTCCCATTGTCGCCAGATGAAAAATTCGTGAGATAATAGCAAGATCAATTCTGACCATGTTGACTAACGGTGATCAGGTTCCGAGGTTCTATCCATTCATCTTAATTTTCTTAGGATAGTTCATCCTGAGTTCATTTTAGTCTAGTCTTACTTGAGGATAAGTAAGGTTTAAGCTTGGGGTGATTTGAGAGTTTCATTTTATTTCCTTCTTTTTAGAGTTTATTTTATCATATTTCATTCATAATTTAGTTAATTCATATACATATTTTCCCTTTTTGTTATTTTGTGTCTATTTCGGGTGCTCTCTAGTTTCTTGAGCCTAATTGCAGGTTTTAGGAGACTAGCAGAATGGGAATGTGCGGGATCTTTGGGAAGTGATTGGGCTTAGAAGTCATCAAGAATTTTAGGCTTGATAACTATGGAGGCGATTCATGGAGTGGGCTTATCAGTTGCTTGAAGGTTTGTAAGATTTGAACATTAAATTTGCAAGGCGCGGGAGAATTGTCAAGTGTGCGGATATCGATGATCGGAAGTTTGCAAAAGCTTTGAGTGATTTGGAGAGGCAATTTGGGCTCAAATTGATGAAATCTTGAAGAAAAATGGGCTAGAAGCTGATTAGACTCAAACTAGGCAAATGGAATAGCCGTGGGGGCCCTAGACTTGAAGAAGCCAAAAATCCATCACACTCACGTGGCCCGCATAAGGTTTCCACGCGGCCCCCGTGGATTCCTTAAGGGTCAGTGTCAGGATTTTGTTTGGAGCTCTATATTAGGAAGGTTGGTGTGCCTCTTTAGCCTTATCTTTAACATCCGATTTTGACACATTCTCTCTGGAGTTTAGAATACTTTTGAAGGCCAATAACACCTTAAGAACATCCTATTTTCATCTCTTGATTCTTGTCAAATGTTGGGTACAATCTTTACTAACTTTGTTTTTATGAGTTTAGCCATGCTTGGCTAAATAAAAAATGGTCGATTTTGGTGAAATCATTTGACTATTTGTTGAATGTTGAAGATTCCATGAACTTGTGTGTGAATCTCTATGAAAATGTTTTGTGTTTTAACATCTTATCACTACTTGTATGTTTTTATTCATGGGTCCAAATTTGTTTGTGGTGATTAGTTGGCTAATTTCTTAATTAAGTAAAGGATCTTCAAATTAGCAAGTAACAAGTGATTTTTGTGTTAGTTTTACTTCACGAAATCAGAAAAACTTTTTCTCCAACATGGTAGTGGAAGCTTTTAACTCCTCTTGGATTTTGTGACTTTTTAATTCTTGATGTTAGTTGACTTTCACTAATTACATACTTAATGGAAATTGTGACTTTGACTAAGAAAATTGTTATGAGCTTCTCTAACTATTTCATCAACTAAGAAAAGTCTAGGTAATCTCAAGCTTCTTGGATTACTATAGCCAAATTAAGGATTTAAAACAAGTATTGGACCATTGGATTCTAATGATATGTTCACTAAAAAGTCAAAGTGAGGAAACCTCAAGTCAACCATCTTTCACTTATTGAGTTTACATCAAACTCTTGTTTTTGTTGAAATTGTCTATTTAATTCTTAGTTTACTTTTAGTTTATTTCAAGTATTTCAAAAGACCAAACCCCTATTTTTACTTTTATTGTCATTTTTAAGTATTTTTACAAAGAGATTTTTCATAGTCATAAAGTTGAACCAATCTCCGTGGATTCGACCCCTTTACCACTATGCACTATTTTAGTGTAGAAGATATAGGTTTATTAATTTTTTTGGCCTCGACCACCACCATTATCACATATTTTAAAATAGAATAATAGAAACATATATATCCTTTCCAAAAAAGGAAAGTCTAGGCTATCCAATTAAAGGAACATCCACACACCATTTTCATAATACTTATAAGATAAAGGTTACCTAACCGTTTGTATTATATTTTGATGAACGAAGTATATTTATGATTTCTATAACCTAGTTATAGGCCGATTATACAAGTTTTCTAAATTGGATGATGTGATTGGAAATCTCTTATGATAAAGGTCACCTAAGCAAGAGGGTTCCAACATATAGATGGGATCAAACATGTCAATTAACAAATGGATTGTTAATGATCCCATATATCTGGGATTTACACTTAGTCTAAATAATAAAAGTTGTTTACCTTGTTGAAATCAAGTGGATGGGATAAAGGTCACATAACCATTTATTTGAATTGCAACTTAGATCATAAACTTTAAAAATTAATGTTTTTAAAACTTAAGGGTATTAAATTGTAAAGAAATAAATTTTAAATTTAACTTTGTTAAAATTTTGTAAATGGTCCCACCTAAACTATAACACACCATCACTTAATGAACATTCGATCTGTACAAGACAATGAAAAATTTGGTCATTATAAAAATAAAGAGAGATGAAACTCTAAAGAATGATGACAAAACCTCAACAACCCTCAAGTCCTCATTAAAAACTCTAACTGGGACTTAACTCAGCTCCAAACATGATATTTTTGGAAACGATTAAGAAGAATATGTATCTGAGTTAATCGGGATCATGACCGACATATTCATTAAGCCTCGAACCATCCTAGTGACAACCACAAGTTAGAAGCCTCCAACTAATCATGTTTAATCCTCCTCAAAGTCCACTAATCGAATATAAAAAGAACAGTCTAACAGTAGTCCAAGTCCTTCTTCAGGCAACTTCAAACTTTTGGAAGTAAAACTTGACTTGATTCTTCAACAATTGCCAAAGTTTTCTCCTTCAAAATTAAAGATGATCACCTTCGAAGAACTGGAAGCAACACGTTAGAAGGTTATCTACACTTATTCCTTTACCGAAGAAGCCCTGTAGAAGTTTAAGGAACTTCAAACCTCTATTTCCACATCCATCGCACAACTCACCATGAAGATTTCTGACCATAATGTGTTAAAGAAGCATTTAGGCTACTCTTTGTTGGAGGGGAAAGAAGCATGGAGATTGTAACATCCATTTTCTTGATATTTCTAGGTTGTGGGTCAGAAGTCGATTGTGTAAGGCTTTAGGCCTTAATGAGGCAAAGTTTACTACTTGCAGAAGGAGGTAATGATAGTTAAGAGATTTAACCCTTGAACTGTGTTTTGGGCCGAATGATTGAAAAGGGAAGTCATAGGCAGGGCTCTTGCATGAAATATGGGATTTTGTTCGAGAAATTTTTAGTATAAGATATTTAGATACAATGTGGGGCTCTTCAACACCTTTCCGTGGATATAAAGATCATCGGAATAGGAGTTAGCTAGAAAAATTTATGACCGTTCGAAGATAGGAAGGTTTGGGTTTAGTCTAGTATGACGGACGTACATGGTGTACATTAGGCGTACTAGACATGGAAAATCACGGAGGGCCAACCTAGTACGTTGGGCGTACACGATTAGATATTAAACCCTAATTCGAGGGTTTTGAGCCCTATTTAAGCTTCATAACTCCCCCAAACCATTTCCATTCTCAGTCTTCACCCCTTCAACAACCTCCCTTGAAACCCTAACCCCAACCCTAATTTGAGGGTTCTTTGGAGTGTTCTTGGTTCATCTTGGAGAAGAAGGGGCTCATTAGAGAAGCGCTAGTTGCATTGGAGCTCGTAGATCCATACCTTATTCACATTGATATTTCTTTTGGAGGTATAAAGTTTGAATCTTGATGATGCATTTGTTAGCTCTAGCTAGTTTTAGGTGTTATGAGATTTTGGTCACTTTAAGTGATAAAGTAATTAATGGAAAAATAAGATCAAATCGTGTATGCTGGGTATACGTAGCTGCCATGGATTGACTTTGTTGACTTTCGTTGACCGTTGAATTTTGACCAAGTTTGAATGTAGGTCAAACTGAGGGTTTTGGACTGTTAATTAAGCTTTCACTTGGTTTTGGTGATTAGTGGATTCGCTGGAGCACACAGTGCAGAAAGGGAAACATGTCTTAGTTTTTCGGGTTTCTTCATTTTAGGTGAATTTTGCCTCATTGTACCCATGGGTCGAAAGCACCAATGTCGGCCAACTAGTTTTGGTTATCTTTTAGTAGGGGATAACATAGGGATTGTATATAGTCATTTAGGATAAATTGATAACTCTTGATATATGATTTCTTGCATATCCCTTGTTTTGACATGGCTCTAGAGTGGGATCACCTATCTGGGTGTCTTTCTCAGTTTGGGTGTCTATCTCACCCCTAAGTATACACGGTTATGTATTCCTTGGATTGTTGGTATTTAGTATGTTGATATGTTGTTGGGTTTTAGTTCAAAAATAGTTCCATAAACTAGAAAAATATGGAAATGGAAGACTTTAAAATTTGAGCATAACATAACATTTTATACCCATCAAGGATCTCCTTGCAAGTTATAGAAAGATAAAATACCAACCATAGAAAGGATGACAAAATAACAACCTTTTTAGTCTTTGAATCCTCAAGGGGAGGCTTGGAATTTGATGATAAATGTGGAACCTTTGAGACACCAACAATTACTCAACTTTATGTAGATGCTAGTCCAAAACTCTTAAACCCTTAAGGTTTAAGTTCATAACCAATGTGAACTTAAATAGGGAATGAAAATGCAAGTAATCTTCAAGAAGAGATGAAGAAAAGATAGGGAGTAACCTCCTTTAAGGAGGTTACGATTTTGGGAATCAAGAAAGATGAAACCAATTCAAGAGTGGAAGCCTCATATTTATATTGTATTAAAGTGAATTCTTATACCATTAGGTCCTTCCACTTTAGATAAGCATGTCCCTAAAGCTTACATGTCTCTCATGCATGCACCATGCTTCATTTCTTTGGAGTAAACAAATTGGAAAGGCATGCCTCCTTTTGACTCACTGAATTTAGGGCATAATGAGAAGAAAAAGAGGAAAGAGTTTATATTTTATAAACTCAAAGTTTATAAGATATAAACTTTGTCTTTTGCTAAAAGACAAAAGGCTTGTCTAGTCCAAAATGTTGTACATGACTTATTAATTCATACGATATGAAATAATATGTTATTTGCTATTGAAAATTAATTATTTCCTAGAAATAAAATAATATTGAATTTAATTAATGAAATTTATTATTTCTATGAAATAAATAATTTCCAATTTAATTGTAAGAGTTTTATTGAATATTTATTAAAATCAATTTCTAATAAATAATCAATTATATCAAGTTGTTGTTAGTGTGATTCGTTAGTATTATATGTTAATTAGCAATATCACTTTAATATGACTCTTAAGCATAGTAGACCTTTCAATCTCCCACTTGCATAAGACTCATATGAGACTAATATAGATAGTGGTGAATGTCTAGCAACATTTCACTGCCTCCAACAACATATAACTTTGTGCCATTCTATCAACACCCAATTCCCCAAAAGCTCAAAGCTACAATTGGTGTATAGGGTAAGTTTATCAGTTATCCCTTCGCTACAGACATCATGTTGAAGATGAGATATGGATCGCGATCAATCTCAATAGTTGTTCAACCTTTGGCTTTGATGTCTAACTCCCAACACATAAGAGGAACAAATCCCATCTTGATTACATAAGCCTCTTGCATAGTTAACACCATACCTAAAAATGGCTTTTATAATTGACCGGTTAATGAACAAAATTTGAGCATATCAAAGCATAGTACTCCCTATACTTGAGTCCCACTATGTATCTCAGGTGTTAAATATACAAAGCTAGTACCTTTTAATCAAGTATCATTCATGATAGCGATCCATGAGATGATCTTGATGCGAGTCCGTTGAATATTAATTCTCTGACAAGTATCTATGAAACTTGGTTACAACCATTTGCCTATTTTCATCTAGTGAGGGTCAACCAATCCAATTCAGATTAGTGTTACTTCATAATTGCTTCCACAATTATAACCGAGTATGGACTTTTAGAATAATAACATTATTCATGGATTAAACATGTTAATACAAAAGACAACAAGTATTAATGTGATAACTATATCCTAATATATCATAAGATTTTCTAATATTTGTTATAATGTTCCAATATACAAATACTAACTCCAAATCAAAATACCCATTTCTAGAATAATAAAGTCTTATAGTTGAAGTGTGATCATTCATACTTAGCTCAAAAGAATGATTTTATCAATGGACCTGACAAAATTTAAATTGTTTGAATTTTGTGAATACTATCATCTCTACACTTAACTTTACTCTAAGTACAGTTACATATCTCGGAGAATATGATTGGTGTTCTTTTCTGACATAGAGTCTCTTAGCTTGATTAAGTATACTCTCGAAGTCATAAAGATTTCTATGTGATCCTTGAATAGCAGAAATCAACATAGTTTTTCAATGATCCCATTCATCCAATCATATTTGAATTCAACTTATAAAGTAGTCTATTCGTATTTTGTAGTAGATTGTGTCATTATGTTTTTCTTGGACCTCATTCCAACAAAACTTACCCTTCATTCCATAATGAAGTAAAAAATCCAATTATAATTCATAATTATTTATATATGTTTAGAAATTAACATTTCCTGTAGCTCTTTCCATAAAGGTCCTTTCTAAACTGATGATCTCATATACATTCTGTTAGTTCTTCTAAAGTACTCTTAGAATGCTCTCTTAGTCATCCAGTAACTTAACCATGTACTCAAATAGTATCCAATGACATGGTTACAACATGATCAAATACCAAGTCCTATGCATAATATGGTATAAATGATGAATTCATTTGCCAAGAAAATAGAATATAAATTATTTCACCTAGTTCAAGCCTATAGGTTATGTACTTTTGAGGCTAGCTCAAAATTGTGCCATATGACAATGACAAGAATTCTCCAAAAGAATCTTGTGTCTTCATCCCTTTCAAGATATTTCCAATATATGTATAAGGACATGAAACTTTTAACATTCCTTTTATCTATCCCTTATAGATTTTACATTCCAAAAATGTATCTTCTTCTTCCTAAGTCTTTCATTTTAGAAACACTTTCCGAGTCAAGGTGAAAACGACCTTGCTTAGTTAGAATGTGATTTCAAATGATTAAGTATGTCTCATTCATACAAGATTAGGAATTTCACAGTGCTCCCACTAGTTATTAGTAAACACACATGGTCTATTCATTTTGATATAAAAACACACCTTCTGGTTTTACATAAAATGATTATTATAACATTTAGATGTTTGCTTTATATCCATAAGTGGATCTCAAGCTCTACACATTTTGTCAGGATAACATGGATTTAGAAAACCTCGAGGCTAATCTATATAGATATCTTCTAGTAGATGTCTATTAAGAAAAGCGGTCTTTCTTGAATTCTATTTAGTATATCTCATATTAAGAATATGAATTTATAGTAAATAATATCCTTGTTGATCTAATCATAGCTACTTGTGGAAAAGGTTTGACCACATTCAATGTCATGAGTATGATGAGGAGCATAGTCAACTACATGAGTATGAGAAAATCCTTTTTCTACAAGTCTTGCTTTAAATGTGTATGGTTATCCATGCAATTTATTCTTTATAGAAGAATCATTTACTCATTCTAGAGTTTCTATAAGGAGAAATTTTATTCAAGACCATACTTGATTCTCATACATGGATTTCATCTCATGTTCATGACTCTAAGTTAATCATCATATTCAAGATCTGACATTGCATCTTGATACTTGATGGACTTTCCAGAAACCATCAATAAAGATCATCAACAAGAGATTCCACATTTCTCAAGTCATAGATGATTTCTAATAGTAATGCGAACAATTTGTGTTTGTGAATAGCTATTATTCAAGTTTAACAATCCTTGTTAAAACAAGTTTCAACTATTACTACATAAGTTTATGGTTCTTGAGTTACTTCAAGTTCTATGTACCTCCCACTTTCTTTATCATCAAAAGCTTGCTTTCTACTAACTTAGCTTTCACAAGAATAAAATAACCTATTCTTGGTGGGTTTGCATATAATTATCTAAGCCACATTTATATTATTACACAAATATGTGTTTAGTAGATTTTGGGTTTAGAAGCTTTAGTCCAACATTGGCTTCAAATGCATAAAACATTAAGTAAGATAAGGATGAAGCCTTTCCTTATTAAATCCTATAAAGTGTTTAATCTACTTATTAGTTGGTATTTGTATTCAAGATAAAATTAATAGTGATTGAAGTATTATCCCAAAAAGATTAAAGGAGGATATTTCTACCTATCAGAAAGTAAATCATACAACTTAAGATTTAATTCATCATTTGTTATCATTAAGGCCTTAGATGGTTCTTATCGGTTTGTATCTCAACTTTTGAAACCTTCAACAAATATTTCACAATTATGCTTTACCACGTAAAATGTAATTAAAACTATTATATTTGTTAATAAAGTTGATTTGATATCTTTTGCTTAATCTCAGACATTCATTAGAAAGGAAGTCATACACTAAAGTCTATTGTTCCTTAATTATTTACTCTACAACTTAGTGAAAATATCATTAGGAACCCTTTACATATAAATAAGGTTCACATATGTCAAATAAAATACATTATTTGCCTTCAAAGATCCATTTCTTGAAGTTGAAATATGTGAATGCCATGTATATAATAAAGATAACAATGTCAAAAATGAGTTTGATTTAAAACAAGTTTAAGTCAAAAGTGTTTGCATATAGAACTTAATTTTATTTATGAAATGTTGATAATTACTTCATAACTCTATTAAGAGATCTAGTCTCATAAATAGATGTTAATCATTTTAAAATATGAATTTTATTGTTATGAAAAACGATTGAGTAAATTATCAAACATTTCAATAAAATAACGAAGACACAAATTTAGACATGTTAAATTAAAACATACATTGTTCCAAAACAAATATTCTTTTACATTACAAGTATTTTATATTCTAAGCATAAATAAACTAGACTCCGAGAGATGTAGTTCAAACTTGCTTGTGCTCAGCTGGTAGATACAAGAATTACTAGTCTCTTCTAGACTTTCTTTCCAAATAAGAGGAGTACATCCTTTTCTAGTGTCCGGTTTCTTCACATAATAAACAAGATCCATCTATGTGAGCTTTATTAGATTTCTTGGGCTTAAAGGTGTTCAATCAATAAAACATGGTCCTCCTTGATCACACAAGGGGATTCTTTTAGCCTTGCATTATTCAAATACTTAAACTAGCTTTAAATAAAATATCACTGTATTTATTGGAATCTTGTTTGACCTGTTATATCATCATATATATGTTTAAATTATCCAAGACTTCCTAGAAGTCATGAATAACTATTCCTAGCTTGATGTTAGAAGCATCTTTAGCATCACAGTGATGCCTTTACTAGGTATCGTGTTCATGTTTATTGTTCAAAGCAAATAGTTTAGGACTAGGACCTTTAAGTGTATACAATTCCATATCTCTCACGAGATTGTCTCTTAAGACATGAACCCATTCATTGAAGTTGTATCTAGTGAATGTTATTGTTTTATTAAGCCATTAAAGAAAATGACAATTCATGATAATGAGAATGGATTATTTAACTACAAAAGTTTAACAAAATTCATTTTGTATTTTCAATATTTAATCTTTAATAATTAATACCCTTTTAGTTTCTAAAAACATTAATTATCAAAGTCTAGGATCCAAGTTGCAAAAAAAATAAATGGTTAGGCATCCTTTATCACATCCATTTGAATTCAGCCTGGTAGATATTGATTATCAATTATATCTTGGTATATAATTCATAGATTTATGGGATCTCTATTAACAAATTTAATTAGACATGTTTGATCCCAGCTGTGCCTCAGATTTCTCTTGCTTAGGTATCCTTTATCACAAAATATTTCTGATCAAATCATCCAATTTGAAAAACATGTGTAATCGGCCTATACCTTGGTTATAGAAATTGAGAAGACATGCCGACCATCAAAAGATAACACTAAGTAGTTAGGTATCCTTTATCCCACTAGTGCATAAAAGATATGTGAGAGTGTTTTTCAAAAGGATTGCATAGATTTGATGTTTGTAGAAAAAGGGGCTTTATATGCTTTATAATTCTAGTTTAAAAACATATGATATCATGGTTATTACATGAATATAATAAACCATGGTATATATTTCAAAAGAAAATCACTTTTAAAGGTTCTATATAAAAAACTAATTATATATAATTTGATGCAATTCAATTTTAATAACCTGTATTAATTTTGAGTCCATTTGAACCTTTTATATCTTTAATAACACTTCATTTTATTACTTATATATTTGGAGTTTGTATATGTTACAAAAATCACCATTTTAAAACTTATAATGAAGTATTTCAAAATTTGCTGTTATTAACGATGTTATAAAACTGAGTTTTATTTTTAAAATAATAATTTGTTACATCTTATGTCCAATTTTAAAAAACCCAAATTTAATGTGATGTTTATTTTGTACAAAATTATTTTAGCATGTGAAAAACTAATTTATCAACCATACATAATAATTCCATAAAATAAACTACACAAACATATATAAAAAGATATGTACATAAACATAACCAACTAATGATATTTTTTGTGAGCTTACACAAAAAATGTCAAGTCCATTCCTAAAGGGATATCTAAGGGGACCAAAAATCTTCTTGTAATGTTGTTGAAGAAGCTCCCACTTGAGTAAACTCCAATTGCTTACAAAGGATTGGAAAAACTTCTTAAAGACTAAAATTCAGCAACTGTCGCTAAAAGTCCAAAGGCCGTTTGTAAACGACATTAGTGACACTTTTTAGTAAATGTCAATGAAAATCCTACACGCCTTTTAGACTCGAAAATTGATCTTTTATCTTCAAAAAATGGTTCTAACTTGTTTTCTTGTCACATTTTTGAACAAATAAATTCTTTCTAAAAACTAATCTATTATTTTAAAAAAATAAAGAAGAAAACTAATTTATTTAATTTATTATATACCATATGTATAAAAAATAAATTATTACAATCATTATTATAAAACAACCAACACAACAAACACAATGGTCCTTGGCGGGTTTACGCACATCATATACATCAACATACACATAAAAAAACGTTTGTTTTTCTAAGACAACTTTAAATGACAAAAGATGCATGAAACTTTTGTCACATAAAATAACAAATATAAAGTTGTCATATAAAATATATATTAACATATTATTTTTTTAAAAAAAAAACAAGTTATCCATATATCCAAAAACTAAGATTTCCAAAAATCAAAAAATCTAATCAAACTTGGAAGGTGGCTCTGATACCAATTGTTGGGTTTTAGTTCAAAAATAGTTTCATAAACTAGAAAAATATCGCAACGAAAGACTTACAATTTTGAACATAACATAACATTTTATACCTACCAAGGATCTGCTTGCAAGTTATAGAAAGATAAAATACCAACCATAGAAAGGATGAAGAAATAACAACCTTTGTAGTCTTTGAATCCTCAAGGGGAGGCTTGGAAGTTGATGAAGAATGTGGAACCTTTAAGACACCAACAATGACTCAAATTGATGTAGATGCTAGTCCAAAAGTCTTAAACCCTTAAGCTTTAAGTTTATAACCAATGTGAACTAAAAGAGGGTATGAAAATGAAAGTAATCTTCAAGAAGAGATGAAGAAGAGAGAGATAGAGACCTCCACTAAAGAGGTTACGGTTTTGGGAAGCAAGAAGGAAGCAACCAATTCAAGAGTGGAATCCTCATATTTATATTGTCTTAAAGTGAAGTCTTTAACCATTAGGTACTTCCACTTTAGACAAGCATGGCCCTAAATCTTAAAATTCTCCCATGCATGCACCATGCTTCATTTCTTTTGAATAAACAAATTGGAAAGCCATCCCTCTTTTTGACTCACTTAATTTCGGCCATAATGAGATGAAAAAGAGGAAGAGTTTATATTTTATAACCTCAATGTTAGGATATTAATCCTTGAATGATTGATTAGATTCAAAACAGATTATGAACAAGAACTTGAAAATGATTCAGTATATGCTTAATGATTATAAGCCACATCCTTAGAAGAACTCGATTAAGAATTACTACTGTAAAGGCGTGTTTAGGGTTACATTAATATTGTAAAAATTACAAAATATGGCGCGTGCATGCACCTTAAATACTATAACACTAATTAATAAAGACAGGTGGACAAGCCCAAGCCCGTTTAAATGCATGATTAAATAAAACATAATGACACAACACTGAATCCAAACAATCTCCCCTTTTGCGTCAATTGAGGTGAGAGTCCATCAAGACTGAGTTTGCTTCTGCACTTCAAAAACTTTCGGAATAATGCTCAGTAGAATCTTGCGAACCTGGATGTACCACTGAATCATATCCGAAAGCACTTCTTGTCTCCCTTACTGTTTCCCTTGAATTTATTGATCATGTCCAAAATATACTCTAGGCAAGAGGTTATGCACAGATGTTTATCTGGGAGGAAGAAATAGGACTTGTGAAAGTCTGCATCATTTCGTTTATGCGCCTAAAAGACCACATACCATCCTTCCTTGTATATTTACCCAAGCTTCAACTTTTCAAAACCTTCTGGGGCTTCTTTAGGGAGAACAGATGGCTTCCTTCGCAATACAACAACATCTTGCACATCCATTTTGCCTACCTCTTGAGCATACAAAACTATTATCAATTTGAGCTGAGCAATAACAGGCTCGTACTTTTGGCCATCTCTCAGCAGTATGTTGTAAAGCATGATCCAGTCATAGGGATTGAGGCATGGTAGGTCTGTAAGAGTGAATTCGTGAACCTGACTAGTTGAACCTCTCACAAACTTGAACTTCGCATTAGGGAAGCTTTCGGTTTCTATTGGACCTGTGACCTTCACTGCAGTTATCTTGCTAGCACTTCACATTTCATATTGTGGCTTCATATGCTTGAGTTAGAACGAGAAGAGCAATTGATTAACACCATTATCAGTGGAAGGGACATTTGCTACTTTCACAAAGGAGCGAAACTTGAATGCTTTCGGAGTTATTGGCAGATCTAGCTGCGAATCTTGTGTATTCTAAAGCTCGAGTGACACAACTAGTTCTAGGCAATATTGACTCGGCATATCCACAGCTTCGTTTTGAATTCGCTTCAGAGTCCACTTTGGAAATAAAAGCTTTTGGATTTCCAAAGTGACAAGAGCTTCATGTTCTGCTTTCTCTCTTGCTTCAGTCTCTTAGATTATTCTTTGATGTTTATCCATTTCAGCAACTCATTCCTTTCTTCTTTTGAGCTTGTTCTCATCAGCTTCTTCATCTTCGTTGTTGTAAATAATGGGCTCTTCACTGAAATGTTTTTCTTTTCCTTTATGCTCAGATCCGCTTTTGACAATGTGCTTAACTGAAGGTTTGGGGTCTTCATTCTTGGATTGTGACACACCTTCTCCTCCTTGTTTCGAAATGGAGCTAGATTTCGGAACACCTTCCGGTTGATGAAGCATGGCGAAGACAGGCCTTAGTTTCATAGTGAGATGCTTCTTTACCATAATCGTAATCATTGAGTCACAAGTCTCAATGATATCTGAAAGCATTCCAGTAACGTCTGCGATGTAGCTTTTCATTGCAGCTTTCTCAAATAACAAATCATTGACTTGTTTCTCAACATCTTCAAGTTTGACTATCAAGATTTTCACCTTTTCAGTCTTGATGGCAAGAGAATTAATTATTTTACTCTCCATAGCCAGATCATCTTGAAGCTTAGAAATTTGTGAGGAGATAGATAACTGGAACTGGTCATGGTCAGATTTAAGACCAATGCGAAGCTCGTGAAGTTTCACCTTCTCAGTTTTAAGGGTTGAGCCTAGGCGAGAAATGACTTCATCCCCTCGTTGAGACTCTCAGATATTACCACTCTTCTCACTTTGAGGCTGCAAATTCACATAAGGCATGAGGTACCTTACTCTTCTCACTTTGAGGTAAGAGTTGTTTGCTTGGTCACTTTCACATAGCAGAGGTACATTCGTTTCTTTGGAACCATCTCACATTTCTCCATCACTTTTGCATTCATGATCGTAACCCTTGAGACTCTCATAAATTACCACTGAGGTTTATGGTTACACAACATCTATGTTAATGATCTTAGTTTCGTTCAACCACGAACTGAGTGAAACCCAAAATTTAACACACTTCTATGAATTGATGGTGAAAAATTAAATGTTCTAGATTTTTCACCAAAGAATTAACGAAACTCCACTTTCGTGGACTGTACTAAGAAATTTCTTTTTCTTTTGCGAGATCTTAATGAAATGTTCTAGACCTAAGACGTTTCTACCCAAAAGATCCAGTTTTAATTTTTGAGATTTTTGCATCTTTCCAAGTCACTAAAATAATTCCAAAGCTACTTGTTCAACTGACTACACTGGTCATACAAGTGCTTCATCCGAAAGTGCGTACTTATATCAAGTTTCAGAGTTTTGTTGAAGTTAAAGCCACCCTGTAAGCCTACAGAAAAGATGCCTTTTACTATTTCTTAATAAACAGGTGATCGTAATTCAGCAGGGAACCATACAGACACTTCTTAGTTTCTCTTGACTTCAAAGGAAGAGATCTTTACCCGGGATCCACTGTTTTGTGTCTTAATCAAGACTGTTGGATTAGTGTCTAAGTCCATAACTATAATTGGTAAGACTTGACCTGACTCGGTATGGTCCATTTGGGTTGCATGGCATCGGGACATTTAGATAGACCGTTTGTGAGAAGAGGACATTTGTGACATATTAATATATTATAAGTTCTAATATATTAATATAAAATTATGTTATTTAATCAGTATTGATCAAGAATAAATTTTCACTTAATTTATTGATCAAAAGAGACTAATTAAATATATGGGGATTGATTGTGTAAATTATTCATTCTTATATATGTGGGCTTATAATCCAAGATTCCTTATATTAGGTTTAACGCATGTGGTGGTCCATGGATACTCCATGGAGGTTAAAACCCATGGAGCATAAGGAATGGTTAAAGTCATGGGTTACATGGTGTAACCCTAATGTGTACACTATATAAGGACCACTTTAGCTCAAGAAATTGACACAAGTAATACACATATGAGGGCTAGTCAATTTGAGCTTGGAGTGTCTTCTTCTCATGGTTATTCCAAGTGTTCATGATGTTGTGTGAACCATTTTAGGTATCACACTTGGGGCACTAGGCTCTCAAGCTTCATGGAGTCAAGCAACAACAAGGTATGTATTCTATTTATTTTATTACCCAAGTATATGATATATGTATCCTAGTATAGGGTAATATCTTGGAAACTTCATATTTGCATGTATAATAGAGAAAACATAGATCCAATGTATTTAGGGTTGTATGTGCACCATAGGATGTTGTAGTATGCTCAAAACCTAACAGTCGTATCAGAGCCATGGGTTGTTCTATGTTATATTCATGCAAATGTTTGATTTTCAAAGTTGAAAAAAAAGAAAAAAAAACATGAAGTTTGTCAAATTTTAAGATAATTACTTGTTTTTTTGAAAAACTAATTATTTGTAAAATTTGAATCATTTGCTATATGAGTTGAATTAGGTGAAATTTAGTAAAAGATAAAATGATATGATTATTTTATTAGTTTTAAAAGTTTGATCTAAATGTTTTAAGGAGTTACAAATTTTGTCATAAAATTTTGGAGCTCAAAAAGTTTTTTTTAAAAGTTGTGATCTTATGTGTTTTGAAACCTCCATAAGTTATGGATATGAAAAGGTTTTAAAAAAATTGATTCAAAGTTTTTATGGAATTACAATATTTGGTGTTAATGTTTTAAAGAATTCCATAACTTATTCTTAAGTTATGGAACATAATAAGTTTCATCATAAAACAAGCATTTAACGCCATAAGTTATGGATTACCAAAAGTTTATGTTTCCTTGATTTATGAGTTAGTTTAGATTAATGGAAAAAAAATTGTGTTTTAGTTGTTTTCAATCCTAATTAATCGAAAAGTTGTTCATAAAATGTGTTTTTTTTTGTAACTTGTCCACAAGTTATATGAAAAGTCGCATTTATGAATCTTAAAAACTCATAAATATGCCTTAGGTTACAAAAAAATGAAGATTCTTTTCATATAAATAGTTTTTATGGCTCCGTAACTTGTCCTCAAGTTATGGATGTCCAAGAGTCTCTTCATTAAAAGTTTTAAAGCTTTACTTAAAACTCATAAGTTATGAAAATACAAGAGTTTTGAATAGTTTCAAAACTTGCCCTCAAGTTTTGGAATTTGAAAAGTTTTCTCTAATGAAAACTTTAATTCCAAGTTAAGCCCTTAGAATATTAAAAGATAAAATTCAACCCTTATACTTTATAATATTATAAGTTAATAATATTTATATATACGTATAAAAGCAAGTCGTCTTACCATTAGTAGGCCTCATTCACGAAGCCGGTCCATAAGAGGGGTATAAGGTTGTTACCTATAAAATGGCAACTTAATGGGTGTCCACTCTCACCCACCACTTCCTTGACTGGTGGAGGGTCGTTAGCCGAACGGGTGGGACAAGGACTATAATTCTCTTTTCATTAAAAGTATAATGATAAATACTAAGTAACTAAACACTTATAAATTCCCAATCTTAGTTACTTAGGAAAATGTGAAATGGTGCTAACTCATGAAATTACACTTTGCACCTTTGTTAAGTCGTTAGTGGAGCATGTGTGGTTAACCGACACACTAACATGGGACTGACAATGTGTGGCAAAGGGTGACTTAAGTTTTATCATAGATCGGTGGAGCGTGTGTGGTTAACCGACACATCGATTAGGGGATAAAATTAAGGGTACCAAGTCAATTTGCATGGTTATTCTCATCTTGTTTGTGATCCTCGGCATCCCAGTCACAAACTTGAGAGGGCACACTTGAGATTCAACCATTCCATTGAAACTTCAATGTATCTCAAAAGATCTAGAAGTTTCAAATTCAGTTAAAACTTAATTACATTTCGTTTTTCATGGTGGAAATTGGTAAATCATCATTTACCTACCTTCAACTATTTTATAACTTGGATTATGACATCCCTCTTCTAGTTATAAATAGGTTGTTGGGTCCTATCCTTAATATTTCATATTGGGTGTTATATTAAGGACTTTAAATCAACTAAACTTGAATATCTCCCAAAAGATGTCTAGTTTAGATATATATGATCTTCCCAAATCTCTTGGAACTTCACTTTCTCCACCTCCTGCAATTATTCTCCCTAACCCACAAGTTCAAGGTCACTCAAGCCCTATTGGCAAGGCAAGGTCTAGGTGTGATCACATCTTGGAGATGAAGTCACATATTGACAAGCTGTGAGAGTTGAGTGTCAAAGTCTTGAGAAAGTTGGTGGTTTAATCACTTTCTAAGTCACATAGTGAGTTCCTTTGGGACTCCTATGAAACAGACTGTGACAAGACCCTTAATGATCTTATCTATTTGCTTGGTACTGCTAAATCAACAATGATTTGGAAGACTAGTAAAGCAAATTTGATTATAAGATCGACTTCCCAAAACTTGATGGACATTGACAATGATGACACTAGAAATCCAAAAAAAACATTCTCTTCCCAATGGAAAGGGATCGGCCATAGTCAACTCGGTTGACCAAATGGTAAAGAGAAAAGCTAAGTCTGTGATAGTCCTATGTACCATTACCAAAGGGTCCATTTGTTAAAATTGCCAGAGGAAGGGGCACTGTTTCCGAAGCTGCCAAATTTACCTAAGGATGTTAAAGTCAATAAGTTTGACACTACTTTAGGTAAAGTCCATTGCCTAACTCTGTTAGGCTCCTATTTGGAGATTCTTATTATATAATGTGACTGAGTCACATGGTGATGTTATAAGAATCAAAGAAAAGAGAGAAAGCTTAAAGGAAGTATATGTTGCTTCTGATTGTGAAGATGGACTTCGATCGCATCAAAATTTTGAAGCTGTTACTTAGGAGTTATGACACATTGCTTAGGAATATATAACAACAAGGTTTTCATATGGATTGTAAGGATAAGTTTTTCCGTAAAGTTTTAAAATAAAAGGAAATTTTTTATTTTATTTATTTTAAGTATCCTTACAATAGCATTTGTGAAAAAAATTGTTGTCTATATGATTCCATTGCTAGTAATATGGGAAAATGGTTTTGATTCTTTCATTTGTGGTAGTGTCTAAATTTACCAAATAAAGAAAGATTCTCATCACCAAAGTTTCAATTGGACTGAAACTTGGAATCATGCAAGTTGTATAGTATGATGAATGACAAATTTCAAGCATTGGAAAATTAAGACTAATTAGTTGTTCACATGGATGTGTGAGTCAAGTAAAGGACTAAGGGATCGAGTACACATTCTTGTGCACTGATCAAGCCCACCACAAATGTAACTTGAGTGAGACATCGTAAAGAAGGTTTATTAACACTAGTGAAATGTAAGAGTAAAAGGTTTTCCACTCTTCTACATTTGAATTTGGTAAGTTGTGATGTTTTGGATAAAACAGAGACCAACTTAGGCTAATTGTGTTAAGTGTTTGTCTTGATTAGAATCCACACTATCTCTTGAATATTTGGCAAGAAAGTCTTATAGGTCAAGGAGACAGTGGGAGTCTAAAAGATCCTGAAAGGGTTTCAAGAAGTAATCAAGAATAAAACCTGTATTTCACTAGTAGCACACAACTAGAGGTTTATAACCTATCGTGTTGACATTTTTGTGCCTATTCCAGTTAAGTTGGCTATACATTTGAGTTCTACATTTTCTCAATTGTTTGCATAGCTACTTGGAAGCAATGGTAGGCCCTTGAGCTTCCAGGTGGCAAGAAGTTAAGATTGCACAAGTTTAATCCATATAAGTTAGGATTTGTCACTAACCTAGTCTTGTGATTATGGTTTGACAAATTCACACGGATAAGAACACATACACCATAAAATCTAATTGTTATAAGGTTTCTCTTTGATTCATGAAAATGACGGTGAGGAAATTCTTTCACTAAGTAGATTTTAAGTAGATAGCAATTGTGATATTTGCAGTTCTCAAAGTCATTAGTGGAGCGTGCGTGGTTAACCGGGACACTAACATTGACTTATGAGAAATGGCAAAAGGTCTAAACAATTGAGACTATGATTACAACATCCCTTTTCATAGTTCTGAAATTGTTTAGACACACCTGTGAGCTATCTAAGATAATGTGGGAATATAGAGTTGTCTTCATAGGTGGAAGCAATATGTGTAAGGTTAAAGAAACTTAACGCAAGAAGCATGTTCAAAGCAATGCGCTTTGAATTTGAGACATCGTTTCCATGGAATTGCTCTCCATTGGAATACTCTGTAATGATTGTTGCCAAGTCTTTGTGGCTTTGTGCATAATCATTACAAGAAGAACAATGCATATAAGTTTAAAATCTAAACAAATTCCGATAAATGTTAGGAATTCTTCCATTTACGACAAGGATTTAGAAGTGTGAAAAGAGAATCATTGAAATTATGTTCAATCGATCTCGTTCACAAAGTAAGGATCATAGATAAACATATAGTGCATACTTGGTGTATGGCAAAGCTATTGTTTAGAAAAACATAGTGTACATGCTTGGAGCATGGGACAACTATTGTTTTTAATTCATGTATAAACTTGATAAAACCGAAACAATGAATAATGAGTAATCAGTATGGTGATAAACAAAAGTGGTCTATTTATATTCATAGGGTTTGATACCATATTTGATTCATTTATTCTTGTGTTTCACTTTGCATGTTTTGACTTCCATAATAACTAGGTTATTCTTCCGGAATGACTAAGTTATTCAAACCATCCACAGTCGGTCATATGTTGGAAGTAGATATGAATCAAGACTGTCATGGGTTGGCTTGTAAAGGTCCAAGTTGGTGGACAAAGTTGTGCTACAACACTCATGAGTGCTCATAAGTTCTAAGTATTGGATTCAACCCGGGCTCATTTGAATCACTTCATGGATTTTATCACGAGTGATCATGAGACGATAATATCATATATTCTTCAAACCTAGAGATATGAGTTGTTACTATGAGTTGGTTGTACATTGATTGCACGAAACTGCATTGGTAACTCAATGTTATAAAACGTGCCTTTGTGTATGATTGAAAAAGTAGTAGAACAAGCCATATGAGTTGAAGTTTATCCATTCCTTTTACCTTTGGGATAAACGCGATATCTATGGGCCCCTAGATGATTTAATGATGATACATGTGAGTGCTTGGCTAAGCCAGGACTGATTTGCTTTGTTCAATCAGTCATCATCATAAATCGGAAATCGGGAAACAAAAAATGGACAGAGAGAATGATTGATAATCAATGTCTAAGTCCATATGATATCTAGAATGAAGGAATATATGATCCCTATATCTAATGGACAAGTCATTGACAAAGGTCATAGTTCATCGACAAGGTTAGAGTTTGACAACAACTTTTGAGAGCTACGATTGCCAGTTAGGTTTGAAGTCATACGTAATAATAGTTTTAGACTTATCCAAGTGGGAGATTATTGGATTAGTGTCTAAGTCCATAACTATAATTGGTAAGATCTGACCCGAATCGGCATGGTCCATTTGGGTTGAATGGCATCGGGACATTTAGATAGACCATTTGTGAGAAGAGGACATTTGTGACATATTAATATATTATAAGTTCTAATATATTAATATAAATTTTGCTATTTAATTAGTATTGATCAAGAATAAATTTGCACTTAATTTATTGATCAAAAGAGACTAATTTAATATATGGGGATTGATTGTGTAAATCATTCATTCTTATATATATGAGCTTATGATCCAAGATTCCTTATGTTGGATTTAACCCATGTGGCGGTCCATGGATACCCCATGGAGGTTAAAACCCATGGAGCATAAGTGCTGAGTTTATAAAACTCTTTGATCGTTTAGATCTTCTAACAGGTAAATCAAGAAAGCGAAAAACAGTAAGATAAAACACAAGAATGAATCTGAATGTGTCGAATGATTCAATTGACTCAATCCTCAGTAGAGCTCGATGAAGAACTTCTGCTGTAGAGGATATTAGGGTTAAAAAAGATCAAGATCAAAAGATCGACAAAATTATCTCTTAAAGACGTACGTTCCAGGATGCATGCAAGCATCTATAAATATAAAACCCTACAAAATAACTCACGGATGGACAGGCCCATACCGGAGACTAAATGGACTAAATATCGAGCTCAAGACGCAACACCTTCTGAACCTAACAATCTCCCCCTTTGCGTTAATTGGAGCAAGACTATCACTTCTTCTTGCTTGGTCCAGCTGTAGGAACTTTCTTAGTGGTTTCAAACAGACGTGGGATGAGAGCGAGGATTGTCTGTCTGAAGCGAATATACCACTGGATCATGTCATCGAAGTACTTCTTGTCGTCTGCTAAATTCTGCTTGCAACGATGAATGATTCCCAGAACATGTTCCAGGCATGCAGTGGTGTAAAGATGTTTGTCTGCCAAAGAGAACAGGCATTTTTGGCCTTCGTTCCTTGTAAACATGACAGAATTTCATTTCGGGTCAATCTTTCCCATCTGCATCATGTTCAGATCAGTGGCAGAGCCAACATGAGAAATAGTGGGCTTTTTCTTGAAGATGCTAGCGATCTCCTGATCCATCTTGGCAACTTCCATGATGTAGAATACACGCATCCTCTTGAAGTGATCAATAATCGGACCATACTCTGCTTCATTTGTGAGGAGGATGTTGTGCAAAATTATCCAATCATGTGGATTCAAATTGGGAAGATTAGCAAGCGATATGGCATGTTCGGTCTTAGCAGAACCCCTCAGCACCTTGAACCGAACATTCGTGATGTTCCCCTCTCGAAACGGCTTGAGGACCCGAACGTTGACTATCTTCTGAGCGCTCCAAGTTTGATACTGTGGTTGGGTAGACTTCAGATAGAATTCAACTAGATCCCTATCAACCTTTGGATGAGGATGAGGGATATCAGCAACGTTATCGAAGGCATGGAAGATGAAGGCCTTTCGGGTTAGTGGCATGTCAAACTGTGAATCGACCGAGTTGATGCGATCCAATGAAATCACCGGTTCAAGCCACAAAATGTTGGGAGTTTCAATCGCTTCCTTCAAAAGCTTCTCAAGAGTCCACGGAGGAAAAAGGGTTTTCCTACTCTCAAGAAGGTCACGAGCCTCTTTCATTTTTCTTTCAGTTTCCTCAGCCTCTCTGGCAATGCGAGCGCTCATATCAGCATCCTTATCACAACCTTGCTTCTTTAAGAGATCTGCAATCGTCTCTTTATCGTCATCACTCTCTTCAGCAATTTTCTTCCCTTTGTCTTTGACACCCGAACCTGAGGCTTGACCTGTTGAGGAAGGTTCGGTTGTTTTTGTTGCTGTAGAAGTGGGAGGCGGTTGAGATACATACTCTCCCCCTTGTTTCGGAATGGACATGAACTCAAGGAACCCTTCAATTTTGCTCAGGAGAGAAAGGGCAGGGGCAAGCTTTTCTGCGAGAGTGCGCCTTACTGAGTAATTCAGTATTGGATCATGTGCTTCAAGGATGTTGGAAAGGGCGGCGTGGAAATCCGAAACACATGATGAAATAACCTCTCGTTCAGATCGAAGAGATTCAATCTCCTTTTGAGAATTGGAGAGTTGAAGATTCTTGACCTTGAGAGCAGTGGTCTTTCGAGCGAGAGCGTCCATGAGTGAGTTCTCGGCAGCTAGATCTTCTTGTTGATTAAATAGGCGCTCCTCAATAGTCGCCTTAAACGATGAGTTGTCATCAGTGAGAGCCTGACGAAGACTGGCGAACGATTGTAGTTCAGAGGCAACTGAAGTAGCAATTTGATTGACAAGAGAGTCAATCCTCTTTGCGTTGGAATTAGCAGTTCCCTATAAAGACTGCAAAATAGAAGAAGCGTCAACAAATAGTTTTTCGACTTTTTCGGTCGCAGTAGCAAATGCCTTGGTGGAGGCGTCAATAGCGGCAGTGGCTGAGCTGATGGAGGCTTCATGAGCCTTAGTGAAAGCATCAACAATCCCCTGAATAGCAGCCTCGGAGATGGTAGACTGTGAGGAAGAAGAGGAGGAAGCAATGAGAGAATCAATCTTCTCGTGAAGCTCCTTGAGATGCTTCTTGGTGACAGGAGCATCATCGTCATCATCACTTTGCATCTGATACGGACTGTAATAGACCGAATCAAATGTCATGTTCTCCCCACCAAGAAAAGGTTCTTCATTGTCTGCGGAGTGAGCAGGAGATGAGGGTGGAGGTGAGGGTGGAGGTGAGGTTGGAGGCTCGGTTGTGAAAGTAGGTTCGGGTGCTGATGTATGCTCGGTAGTGGGAGTGGGTTCGAGTGCTTTAGTAGGAGCCCCCGTATCAGATACGTTGGTTCTTACTTCAACGGTTGTTGTGGTAGCTTTAGTGAAAATGGGAGGGGGTACTGGGATAGAAGTGGGTGGTATTTGAGTGGTGGAGGTTATGGGGGGAATGGAAATAGAAATGGAGATTGGTGGAGAAGAGACAGGTGAACTAGAAACATGTACCTCTGGGGTAGGCGATCGTGGAGGAGTGTTTCCACAGAGGGACTCTTCGGAGTCTGAACTTTCTTCCTCAGATTCGCTTGAGGAGGAAGAAAGTATCAGCTTTCGCCTAGGTTGGGTTTTCCTCTTCTTTAGTGGAGGAGATTGAGCCGCCTTGGGAGGTTTGCGTTTCTTTGGAGAAGGGCCTTTCGCTCCCTTGACAACCTTCTTGTCTTTCCCCTTTTCATTTTTCTTTCCCCTTGGAGCGGGACTATCAACATCATGGATTGATTTAATCATATCAGGAGTGAGCTCTCTAGGACCAGAGCGACGAAACTTCTTGTAGGTTCTGATGATGCGGCTGCCGCTTGGAACGTCTCCAAACATCGACTCAGGGATTGAGCCATTGAACTGAAACTTAGATGCATCAGAGACAATAATCTTCGTAGTATGGAAAGTACCTATCGAAGAGAGTGGAGAACCAGCAACAATTGGAACGAGATACTTGTCTATCACCCACTTGGTGATCAACGTCCAAAAGTGAGCGTAAGAAATATCTGAATGGGGAGATGTAGATGCAAGACTCTGAATCAGCTGCTGCAATAAAACCGACCCATAGTCAAGGTTGATACCGTGGTATACCCCATAAAGAATCGTCATAAACAGACGACTCGCTCCGTCTGAACCGGCACTGCGTTCCGATAATCCCTTGAACTGCACTGTGAAGAACCCGTTCCACTGAGGAGGCAAACCAGATTTCTTGAATTTTGTGACCGTCGTCAAATCTTAGTGTATCCCATGTTGTAAAACATGGAAAACAACTGACCCACTGGAATGGATTCAGGGTTAACCCTAGATGAATCGGGTTCAAACCCTAAAAGCGAACATAATCACTGCTTGGAGATGGATGCCTTGTGATCAAGAATGTCGAAGAAGATTCGATCGACAGACTTGTCATAATGAGCTGTGGAGAAGATTTGTGATAAACACTCCATTGGAACAGCTTCAACTTTGGTGAGAGCGGGAGCTAGCGGCGAAAATTTGAGACATTCGATGATCGGAAACATAAATGCATCGTAAGCGTGTGGAGTGAGATCGATGATTAGGCTTTGTTGAGGACATATCGGCAGAATGTGGGAAGTAGCATGAACAGAAGATGAGTCCGCCATTGAAGTGAAGAAGTTGGTAGAGATGATGAACAGGAGAATAATCAAAGCTTTTCTTGCTCTCTAAATTTTGGGTGCAGTAAAGAGGTAAATAATGGTCGAAGTTACCTTTTATACCATGGTGAGAAGAGAGAGAAGAATCTGTTCCCAAATATTCGAGGAAAATACGAAGAGTTTACCTAGGTGATTGACGCGTGACAGTTTGGAGCCCCGACGATTACGCAGGAGAGAGAAGAACTGTCCCGTTTCACACGTCGTTTGAAAAAAAAAACGGTTCCACTTAGCACGCCTTCCCATCAGGTGCCGTTTAAAAATCAAAGCGATTTGACTCCCG
Organism: Lactuca serriola; assembly: GCF_051521515.1. Taxonomy (NCBI): domain Eukaryota; kingdom Viridiplantae; phylum Streptophyta; class Magnoliopsida; order Asterales; family Asteraceae; genus Lactuca; species Lactuca serriola. The sequence continues at coordinate 128,729,160 of NC_136416.1, read as the reverse complement.
GCTGAGTCAGCAACTTATCCCTTTAGAGTGAGCATCCTCTTAAAGCAGAATGACCACGTGTAACATTGTGAGCCACAACACTTTTATTACTTCAAATTCTATTGAGAAAAAAATGCCTTGTAAGGAATGAAACCAGAATTGTGGAAAATCAAAAAGATTTTCATGCTTAGTGTGTAAAAGAAAAAGAAATAAAGCAACATATATGTGGGAATTTGTGATGTCAGTAAAGACACGAAACAATGGATCCCGGGCACGAATCTCTTCCTTCAAAGTCAAGAGAGACCTTAAAGTGTTTGTTTGGTTTCCAGTTGAATTACGATCAGACACTTATTGAGAAGTGTTGAAAGACATCTTTTAATCAGGCTAATTTGGGTGGCTTTTGCTTCAGTGCAGAATTCCTAATCTTGACATAAGACATAAATCGACTGAAGTACTTGTGAGACCAATGTAGTCTGTTGAACAAGTAGGTTTGAAAAGATTGTCAGTGGCAGTGTAAAATACTTTATGTGAAATCTCAAAAAAAAAATAAAAACTGGATTCCAAGGGAAGAAATGTTATGGGATTTAACAATTTCATAGGAATCACACAAAAAAAAATCAGAGATTTCACGTGACATCCCCATGGATAAATTCGTCAATTCTTTAGTGAAAGCTAGAGCAGATTTAATTGTTCACCGTCAATACATAGTAGGTATTGAATTGTGGGTTTCACTTAGCACGTAGTGGCACGAAGTTAAGATCATGAACACAGAAATTGTACGGCCATAAACCTCAGTGGTAATTTCTGAGAGTCTCAAGGGTTACGTTTATGAAGCGAATATGATGGAGAAAAGTAATGTAGATGGTGTAAAGAAACCAAAGTACCTCTGCTGTTAAAATAAGGACCAAGCAAAAAACTCTTATCTCATGTGAGAAGAGAGTAAGGTAGCTCATGATTAGAATACACTCTTATCCACAAATTTTTTTTTGGAGTTTTTGATATTAAAAAGATAAAAAAAAAATTTGGAAATTTTGATTTAAAGAAAGAAAAATAAAAAAAAACAGATACAAAAAAATTTGGAACCGAACCCGAGCATTCGGTCTATTTCGGTTGCAAAACAAATTTTGAAAAAGAAAAGAACTTGGAAAATAAGATAGACGAAATTAAGAAAAGGATACAAAAGTGTCACACCCCCGAACCAGACAGCGGAAACGTCCGAGGGCTATTGTGACTCAATTGAATACCATCACAATGAATATACATGAAACATAACATCATACATTACCAAGCATTGAAATGTTACAACTAGTAGCGTTTACATTCAGTATAATGATCCATAATATTACATGCCCAAAAGTAAATTGTTCGATACTAATTAAAACAACAACAAGACGTTACTGAGTACATTTTTCCTTTTCGATTTACCTGTTACCTGAGAATACAAGTATTTTGAAAAACGTCAACATATGAAATGTTGGTGAGTTCATAAGTAATGTTTGAAATATAGTGGTTTGTATTGTTTTGAAGATCACCAGAAAATCCGATATTTTTTGAAAAGAGCATAGTATAAAAAGTGTGAAGATCCGTAAGTATGCTTGTTTGTTTCTATAAATGTAAAAGTACAATTTGTAAAACTCGGTATGTAACTCGTAGGTGTATTAATTGAAAACCCTAGGAAAACCCGATGTTTTCCTAATACTTTGCATCAAATGATTTATATCTTGTTATTTCGTTACGACGGGTGTATTCGTTGAGTCCCGGTGACGTTGGATTAATTATGGATTGTGAATTGTTATAAGCACACATTAATGAAAATGACTAGTTTACAACTATACAAACGATCCCTTAGGCGTCGCTCACACTATTCACTTAATCCAATCACCCAGACTTCTCATATTCCCACAACAGAGGAGGAAAAGAGGGTGCGAAGCCCCGATATTTTCCGTAAGTCGTTCAAGGCTATCGTGAATGCGAAGGTCCCTTTGCCCGACTCGCATTTGGTGAATTCTCGACTTTAATAGCAGCACCAGAGGGCCCTTGGGGTCCAACAGTACAAAGCCTGTAAAAGTCCTTTTACACGAAATTAGGTCATATAAGACCCAACTACATGTAAGCGAGTTTCCTTCGGGCCTAAAGATCATGTCATTGGGCTAGCTGGGCCCAACAAACACGATTTGAAACTTTCGGGCCCAAAGACGGTGTATCGACGTCTGGTGTATTCCCACGTGTGTATTGACTTCCCAAAATTTCCGCGTGTGTATTGGAGTATTGTCGTGTTAGTAATTTCGGATTCATTATTGATTCGAGACCGAATCAATTCGTTTGATAACGATTTTTGGTGTTGAAGGTGTATTATAATTCGCCGATAGTCGAGGTGCTAGTATTTCATCATGTCGGATTTATTGTTTAAAACATTTGAATTTTTACATTTTTGCAGCCCCTTTCTTTTGGATAAATTTACACTTTTGACCTTTTATATAAAAGAATTTCTATTTTAGTCCTTAAACCATTTTTCTTGACACTTTTGTATCAAAACTTGTAGAAAAGGTATTTTTCAGCTCAAAGTTATTTGAAAAACAGTTTTAGTCCCTCAAATGAAATTTTTCTCTGCTGAAACCCTTATTTTTGCAATTTTTACACTTTTGGCCCAAAGTAGAAATTTTTTGCATCTTTGGTCCCTTTTAAATATGAAAAGCATTTTTAACCCTTGAAATGGACTTGGAGCACTAGTAGTCCCCTGTTTTACAGAAAAATACAGTTTCAGCCCCTCTAATTTGAAAATCTCGCAAATTGGGCTTTATTGGGCCGAAAAATTCATTTTTGGCCCATTATGCTTAAAATTTTCACCTTTAATCCTTCAAAGAGAATATTTCCAGAAAAATACATTGTTGAAACTGTTTTGACTCATTTCATCCATCAGAATTTGTATTTTGTCATTTTGGGCCCTTTAACCATATATTTTTAACATTTTGAGTCCAAAAATGGGATTTTTAGCCCAAGGAGTTCATATTAACCAGCTTGGTTATTTTTGTAGAAATGATTTGTGTGTAATAATATGTTTAATACTTGATTCATACATCCTAATGCAAATCTCGATTTTAAGGACTTTTTGACTAGTTTCAACACCATAATCACATAAGAACATGTAAATAAACATAGAAATCATACAAAGCATACATATACTCATAGATCTACACATTTTCTTGTATTCCCCCCCCCCACAAAACTTATGAAAACCGAAAAATAGGGGGTATGAAGCTCACCTTTGGGTGTGGTTTTGATTTGAAGAAGAAAAGAGAAGAGTTTGTTGCTACTTCGGCCCTAGCAACCTTTTCTTGGAAGATCTCGAATTTAAGGAGCTTCTAAGGTGCAAGATCACAATATTGAATGAATTTAGAAGAGATTTTGATGAAGTGGAGGGAGTTAGATCATAAGTTAGACATTAACTTACCTTAGATGATGAATTTCTTTATGAAGATCCTTAGGCTTCAAGCCAAATTTTCGAGATTTTTGGATGGAGAGAGGGGATGATTCTTGAGTAATTTAGAGAGAGTTTTGTGAGGTGTGTGTGTTCCTTTCTTGCTCTCGGCCGAAGGAAAAGAGGGAGAAGAGAGTGTGCATGGGAATGTGAGTAAGTCTTGGATGTATGATGAATAATAGCTTAGATACCCACAATATAATAATGAGGTGGCTAGCATAAGTCAACCCTTCTTCTTGGGTTTGCCTTGGGCCGAGAATGGAGAGGAATAAGGAGAAATTTGGGCTTTATTGCCTCTAAGCCCACATTAGAGTTAGGTTGAATGATTGTTGGTCCTAAAAATATGAGTGTGATTTTTATACTTTGTTAGGCTAGTTTAGGTTAATTATGGTCCATAGTGGTTCGTAATATTGAATTTATTTAATTCTAGGCCCAATATGGCCCAAAATGTTGAAATAAAAGAAAGTGGGTCCAATTAGAGCCCATTTAAGGATTCTAAGCCCAAGATAGTCTAATTGGAAGCTTATTGGTCCATTGAGTCCAATAAGGAAGTCCTATTTCAAAATGGACCTAAACGAGAACTTCTAGGGTTTCCAATTGCTTGTTGACTATTTGTAATACTTGTATGGTGTATTTGATTGAAAATTTTTATGTCATAAAGTAAGCATCATACATGCTCTTAAGACTTTGATTCATAATTTTTACTAAATTGTTGTAGTTACAAGGCACAAAATTTCTAGTTGTGACATCATCCCCCCGTTAGAGGGAATTTCGTCCCGAAATTCTGTTTGAAAGCTAGATTTGAGAATGCTAGAATAGGTGAGGGTACTTTTGCTTCATTTGATCTTCGCGTTCCCACGTGAATTCTGGTCCACGCTTCGTGTTCCACCGTACTTTCACGATCGGGATGCGACTTTGCTTAGTACGCTTCACCTCCCTATCCATGATTTCAACCGGTTCTTCAACGAACAGGAGATTCTCGTTGATTTCGATCTCGTCAAGGGAAATGATGAGTGTTTCATCCGATAGACACTTCTTTAGATTAGAGACATGGAATACGGGGTGTACACTTTTAGCTCTGCGGGTAGTTGCAGTTTGTATGCCACTGGACTTATTCGGGCGACGATCTCGAAAGGTCCAATGTATCGTGGGTTCAGTTTTCCCCGTTTTCCGAAACGAATAACTCCTTTCCAGGGTGATACTTTTAACAGTACTCGATCCCCGACCTGAAATTCTAAGGGCTTTCGCCGTTTATTGGCGTAGCTCTTTTGTCGGTCACGTGATGCTTGTAATCGAGCTCTGATTTGAACAATCTTTTTCGTGGTTTCACGAATGATCTCCGGTCCCGTTAGCGCCTTGTCCGATGTATGTGCTTTTGCTAGTTGGGTATCACCCACCTCAGCCCAACATAACGGTGATCTACACTTACGCCCGTATAGTGCTTTGAAAGGAGCGACCTTGATGCTCGAATGGTAACTGTTGTTATACGAGAATTCGACTAAGGGTAAATGGGTATCCCAAGACTTCCCAAAGTCTTTCACACATGCGCGAAGCATGTCTTCGAGCGTTTGAATGGTTCTCTCACTTTGACCATCCGTTTGTGGATGATAAGTGGTGCTCATGTCGAGATGAGTTCCCAATGCTTTCTGGAGTGATTGCCAAAAACGTGAAGTGGACCTTCTGTCCCTATCCGAGATAATAGACACTGGTACTCCGTGGAGTCTCACGATTTCTCGAATGTATAAACGTGTCAATCTCTCCATCTTGTAGGATTCCTTTATTGGCAGGAACTGGGCAAATTTCGTCAGTCGGTCGACTATTACCCATATGGTGTCTAGTCCTTCCGACGTCTTGGGTAGCTTGGTCACGAAATCCATAGAAATCCCCTCCCATTTCCACTCAGGGATTACCGGTTGCTGTAATAACCCTGAGGGCTTCTGGTACTCCACCTTTACCTTGGCACACGTAAGGCACTTACTAACATAGGTGGCAATTTCCGCCTTCATGTTAGGCCACCAATAGTGTTGTTTAATGTCCAAATACATATTGTCTGAGCCGGGATGAATGGAGTATCGCGTCTGGTGGGCTTCCTTCATAACTACCTCCCTAAATCCTCCGAGTTTAGGGACCCAAATACGGTTCATGAAATAGTATACTCCATTCTCCTTTGCCTCTAAGTTCTTCTCCATTTCGCGCAATGCTTCACTTGCTCTATTTTCCGTCTTCATGGCCTCTGACTGGGCTATTGCAATTTGAGTGGCTAGGTGAGATTGAATGGTTATTGAGAGAGTTTTCGTACGACGATTAGAGTACTCCTTCCGACTTAATGCGTCGGCTACCACGTTGGCCTTGCCTGGGTGGTACTTGATCTCACACTCGTAATCGTTTAATAATTCAACCCATCTTCGTTGCCTCATGTTCAACTCTTTCTGGTTCAAGATGTGCTGGAGACTCTTGTGGTCCGTGAAGATGGTGCACTACGTACCATAAAGGTAATGCCTCCAAATTTTTAGGGCAAAGACCACGGCTCCCAATTCTAGGTCATGGGTCGTATAATTCACTTCGTGCGTCTTTAGTTGGCGGGATGCGTAAGCTATCACCCTTCCACGCTGCATGAGAACGCAACCTAAGCCCTGATTTGACGCGTCACAGTAGACCACGAAATCTTCTGTTCCCTCCGGTAGTGATAGTACCGGGGCACTACAGAGAGCTTGTTTCAGGGTTCGGAATGCGACTTCTTGTTTGTCCGTCCAGTTGAATGGTACGCCCTTTTGTGTAAGCGAGGTAAGTGGCTTGGCGATCTTAGAGAAGTTTTGAATGAATCTCCTATAGTAGCCTGCTAGACCCAAGAATTGACGGATTTCCATGGGTGTTGTCGGGATTGCCCATCCTTCAACAGCATTGACCTTAGAGGGATCCACATGAATTCCATCTTGGCTAACTACATGACCTAGGAAGTTCACACTCCAGAGCCAGAACTCACACTTGGAGAGTTTTGCATATAGCTTTTCCGATCGCAGAGTTTCTAGGATTTGTCGGAGATGTTGGCCATGCTTTTCTTCGCTTCGGGAATAGACGAGAATGTCATCAATGAAGACGATGACAAATTTGTCGAGGAATGGTCGACAGATTCGGTTCATCAGATCCATAAATGCGGCAGGGGCATTTGTTAGACCGAAGGGCATTACGAAAAATTCATAATGTCCGTAACGAGTTCGGAAAGCGGTTTTTGGAATATCCTCTTCTCGGACTTTGAGTTGATGGTATCCGGACCGTAGATCTATCTTAGAAAAATAACTAGCTCCTTGGAGCTGGTCAAATAGATCATCGATTCGTGGGAGTGGGTAGCGATTTTTAACAGTGAGTTTATTTAACTCTCTGTAATCGATGCACATTCTAAAAGATCTGTCCTTCTTTTTGACAAAGAGGACTGGAGCTCCCCATGGCGAGTAACTAGGGCGGATGAATCCCTTGTCCAAGAGTTAACTGAGTTGGCTAGACAATTCCTGCATTTCAGCAGGAGCTAGCCGATAGGGTGATTTAGCGAGAGGAGTTACTTCTGGAACGAGGTCAATTCGGAACTCCACTTGTCTCTCTGGGGGTACTCCAGGAAGATCTTCAGGAAACACGTCTGGGAACTCACATGCTATAGGAATGTCTCGAACGTTAACCTCTTCCTTGGTTTTATCCACTATGTGAGCCAGGAACGCCAAATTGTTCTTTCGTAGATGTTTCCGTGCCTGGATGCACGAGATGAGGCGAAGGTTCATGCTAGGTTTGTCTCCGTAAATGACTAGGGTTTCGTGATTGGGAAGGTGAAGGCGAATGGCCTTCTCGTGACACATAATTTCAGCATGGTGGGGGCTTAACCAGTCCATGCCAATAATCACATCGAAACTCCTAATTGATACAGGCATTAAGTCTATTCGAAAGACGTGTTGATTTAGGGTTAGGGTACATCCGATGTAGATTTTCCCGGTGGATTCGGTTTTCCCATTGGCCATTTCTACCGTAAAGGTTTCATTGAGCTTCTGGGGTTGTTGTTTTAATAAATGTTTAAACTTAGTGCTTACGAAACTTCGCTCCGCTCCGGTGTCAAATAGGATGCATTCATAAGTGTGGTTTAGGGGAAACGTACCGGTAACAACAGCGGGGTCCTGAATCGCCTCTCCCTGACCCATGGTCAGCATCCTTCCTATTCCTCCGTTTTCGGGATTGTTTTTGTTAGGGCAATCTCGGCGGAAATGCCCAGTCCTCCCATACCCATAGCAGGTGTGGCTAGGCCCTGCATTGTGGCCGCCGGTAGTGATGTTGTTGTTGTTGCGATTGTTGTTGTTGTTGCTGTTTCCTTGTTGTTGGTTCTGGGGAGGGTAGCTCCTGCAGTACCTCGCCGTGTGTCCCCTTCGATTACAACTGGTGCACTGCAACTCCTTGGATTCTCCATTGTGATGGAAACCACACTTGTTGCACTTGGGAAGATTACCGGAATAAGGTCTGGGAGCATTTGAAGCAACTGAGGCTGGAGCATGTGGTGTGGCTGGAACCGGTGCGGTGGCAGCATTAACTTCCACTGTCTGCTGCTTCTTAGAGGTCTCGGGGCCCTGACGCCCCTTCCTCTTGTTGTTCTTCCCTTTCTTGCCATCATCTTCCTTCTTGCCCTCAGTCTCCGCTGGCTTCTCACCTTTTTTGTTGTTATGGTCATACAGCTTTTTCGCCAATCTTTTTGCATTGTCAAAGGTTTCGGGGTTTACAGCTATCACGTTTCCTTGGATTGGTGATGTTAATCCCCAGATGAATCGCTCAATCTTCTTTCCTTCCGAGGTGATCATACCCGGGCATAACAGAGATAGTTCACTAAATCTCGATATGTAGGCATCGATATTCGCATTCTGCATAGTGAGGTTCCACAGCTCTTGCTCCATTTTCTAAATCTCACCTCGTGGGCAGTATTCAGCCATCAACATTTCTTTCATCTCCGACCACGGCATGGAGTTGGCTACAGGGAGTGTCATGGCTTCCACATGTCCATTCCACCAAGTGAGCGCTTGATCAACAAAAGTGCAGGATGCGAACTTCACTTTCATCTCCTCAGGACAATCGCATATCTCGAATACCGATTCCACCTTCTCGATCCATCGCTTCAGAGTGATCACTCCTCCAGTGCCATTAAAAGTTCATGGTTTGGCGTTTGTGAAGTCCTTGTAGGTACATGTTTTGGTGGGTCCTTGATTCATCCGGTTGTTCGAACTCCCGGCCCCTTGCCCGTTTCCTCCTCCGTTGTTCCCTTGATGAATTTGTGCCATCGCTGCAGTGACTACAGCAGAGACTGCTGCCTGGAATGCGGCTGAGTCAACTTCGGGTGGGGTTGGTCCAGGGTTTCTGCGAGTTGGTCGGTGAGGCATCTTCTTGTCACGTAACGGAAAGATGTTGAGTGTACGTGGTTTCCGTGAGGTTGTGGTCCTACTGACTAGGTGTATGGCACGAACTTAAGTACTTCTATCATTTAACATACAATCATAGATTCGCAACACATAGCAAAACACGTAAAAATTCACTAATATTATCCTATGCCTCTTCCACTATTGCAGACTAAACAGATGTTCTCTTTTTGGTGATAAAGGGGTTTGTTTTTAGGTTCCCTAGCTCGCGATCTCATCAGAACATGTGTTAGTTATACTTTGGAGAGAATGTAGTTGATCAGGCTACATTCACTCCTTGGTACCGCTAAGAACAGTCCTGAATTAACCGAGATACTAGCATTATCTTGTTTGGTTCGGCGTTATGTTCCTTATTCCTAATGCAAGCGAAGGTGTTTTATTGTTGTATTTTACTTGTTTTGTTTAGAGTTATGTTAGTCCCTCTTTTGGTTTATAGTTGCATATCAATGTATGGTTAGATATGCTAGTTCACTATAAACAGAGCTCTGATACCATCCTGTCACACCCCCGAACCAGACGGCGGAAACGTCCGAGGGCTATTGTGACTCAATTGAATACCATCACAATGAATATACATGAAACATAACATCATACATTACCAAGCATTGAAATGTTACAACTGGTAGCGTTTACATTCAGTATAATGATCCATAATATTACATGCCCAAAAGTAAATTGTTCGATACTAATTAAAACAACAGCACGACGTTACTGAGTACATTTTTCCTTTTCGATTTACCTGTTACCTGAGAATACAAGTATTTTGAAAAACGTCAACATATGAAATGTTGGTGAGTTCATAAGTAATGTTTGAAATATAGTGGTTTGTATTGTTTTGAAAATCACCAGAAAATCCGATATTTTTTGAAAAGAGCATAGTATAAAAAGTGTGAAGATCCGTAAGTATGCTTGTTTGTTTCTATAAATGTAAAAGTACAATTTGTAAAACTCGGTATGTAACTCGTAGGTGTATTAATTGAAAACCCTAGGAAAACCCGATGTTTTCCTAATACTTTGCATCAAATGATTTATATCTTGTTATTTCGTTACGACGGGTGTATTCGTTGAGTCCCGGTGACGTTGGATTAATTATGGATTGTGAATTGTTATAAGAACACATTAATGAAAATGACTAGTTTACAACTATACAAACGATCCCTTAGACGTCGCTCGCACTATTCACTTAATCCAATCACCCGGACTTCTCATAGCCCCACAACAGAGGAGGAAAAGAGGGTGCGAAGCCCCGATATTTTCCGTAAGTCGTTCAAGGCTATCGTGAATGCGAAGGTCCCTTTGCCCGACTCGCATTTGGTGAATTCTCGACTTTACTAGCAGCACCAGAGGGCCCTTGGGGTCCAACAACACAAAGCCTGTAAAAGTCCTTTTACACGAAATTAGGTCATATAAGACCCAACTACATGTAAGCGAGTCTCCTTCGGGCCTAAAGATCATGTCATTGGGCTAGCAAGGTCCAACAAACACGATTTGAAACTTTCGGGCCCAAAGACGGTGTATCGACGTCTGGTGTATTCCCATGTGTGTATTGACTTCCCGAAATTTCCGCGTGTGTATTGGAGTATCGTCGTGTTAGTAATTTCGGATTCATTATTGATTCGAGACCGAATCAATTCGTTTGATAACGATTTTTGGTGTTGAAGGTGTATTATAATTCGCCGATAGTCGAGGTGCTAGTATTTCATCATCGGATTTATTGTTTAAAACATTTGAATTTTTACATTTTTGCAGCCCCTTTCTTTTGGATAAATTTACACTTTTGACCATTTGTATAAAAGAATTTCTATTTTAGTCCTTAAACCATTTTTCTTGACACTTTAGTATCAAAACTTGTAGAAAAGATATTTTTCAGCTCAAAGTTATTTGAAAAACAGTTTTAGTCCCTCAAATGAAATTTCTCTCGGCTGAAACCCTTATTTTTGCAATTTTTACACTTTTGGCCCAAAGTAGAAAATTTTTGCATCTTTGGTCCCTTTTAAATATGAAAAGCATTTTTAACTCTTGAAATGGACTTGGAGCACTAGTAGTCCCCTGTTTTACAGAAAAATACAGTTTCAGCCCCTCTAATTTGAAAATCTCGCAAATAGGGCTTTATTGGGTCGAAAAATTCATTTTTGGCCCATTATGCTTAAAAATTTCACATTTAATCCTTCAAAGAGAATATTTCCAGAAAAATACATTGTTGAAACTGTTTTGACTCATTTCATCCATCAGAATTTGTATTTTGTCATTTTGGCCCTTTAACCTTATATTTTTAACATTTTGAGTCCAAAAATGAGATTTTTAGCCCAAGGAGTTCATATTAACCAACTTGGTTATTTTTGTAGAAATGATTTGTGTGTAATAATATGTTTAATACTTGGTTCATACATCCTAATGCAAATCTCGGTTTTAAAGACTTTTTGATTAGTTTCAACACCATAATCACATAAGAACATGTAACTAAACATAGAAATCATACAAAGCATACATATACTCATAGATCTACACATTTGCTTGTATTCCCCCCCCCCCACAAAACTTATAAAAACCGAAAAATAGGGGGTATGAAGCTCACCTTTGTGTGTGGTTTCGATTTGAAGAAGAAAAGAGAAGAGTTTGTTGCTATTTCGGCCCTAGCAACCTTTTCTTGGAAGATCTCGAATTTAAGGAGCTTCTAAGGTGCAAGATCACAATATTGAATGAATTTAGAAGAGATTTTGATGAAGTGGAGGGAGTTAGATCATAAGTTAGACATTAACTTACCTGAGATGATGAATTTCTTTATGAAGATCCTTAGGCTTCAAGCCAAATTTTCGAGATTTTTGGATGGAGAGAGGGGATGATTCTTGAGTAATTTAGAGAGAGTTTTGTGAGGTGTGTGTGTTCCTTTCTTGCTCTCGGCCGAAGGAAAAGAGGGAGAAGAGAGTGTGCATGGGAATGTGAGTAAGGCTTGGATGTATGATGAATAATAACTTAGATACCCACAATATAATAATGAGGTGGCTAGCATAAGTCAACCCTTCTTCTTGGGTTTGCCATGGGCCGAGAATGGAGAGGAATAAGGAGAAATTTGGGCTTTATTGCCTCTAAGCCCACATTAGAGTTAGGTTGAATGATTGTTGGTCCTAAAAATATGAGTGTGATTTTTATACTTTGTTAGGCTAGTTTAGGTTAATTATGGTCCATAGTGGTTCGTAATATTGAATTTATTTCATTCTAGGCCCAATATGGACCAAAATGTTTAAATAAAAGAATGTGGGTCCAATTAGAGCCCATTTAAGGATTTTAAGCCCAAGATAGTCAAATTGGAAGCTTATTGGTCCATTGAGTCCAATAAGGAAGTCCTATTTCAAAATGGACCTAAACGAGAACTTCTAGGGTTTCCAATTGCTTGTTGACTATTTGTACTACTTGTATGGTGTATTTCATTGAAAATTTTGATGTCATAAAGTAAGCATCATACATGCTCTTAAGACTTTGATTCATAATTTTTACTAAATTGTTGTAGTTACAAGGCACAAAATTCTAGTTGTGACAAAAAGGTTTACAACCAAAGAAACTACCTTTGAGTAATAAGCGAAGATAAGAGAATAGGACCGAACCCGAGCGTTCGGTTCATTTCGGCACACATGTGAACCGAACCCGAACGTTCGGTTCATTTCGCTTCCGACTTTTAGTTTTGAGAAGTAGTTTTTGGTACTGACTTCGATACCATCATTCCTAGCCCTTGTATAATTTTATTGAAACTTGCTTCAGGAAGAGCTTTGGTGAAGATGTCAGCCAGTTGATCAGTAGTTCGAACAAAATGAATCTCTACGTTTCTGTCTTCGATGTGATCTTTAATGAAGTGTTACCTCAGTGCACCGTGTTTGGTTTTGGAATGTTGCACTAGGTTATGACAGATCCTAATTGCACTTTCCGAGTCACAATATAGTGCGATCTTTTTCATATTGATTCCATAATCCCGGAGTTGACTTTGGATCCAGATCACTTGAGACGTGCAAGAAGCGGCTGCAATATATTCTGCTTCGGCTGTAGATAGTGAAATACATGTTTGTTTCTTAGATTGCCAGCTCACTAACTTTCCATCGAGGAATTGACAACCTCCTATAGTGCTTTTCGTGTCTAAACCACATCCTCCAAGGTCTGCATCTGAGTAGGCTTGAACAAAGAAACCTGAGTTTGATGGATACCATAGACCGAGGGAGGTGGTTCGTTTCAGATACCGGAGTATGTTTTTTTTTACTGCTAGCATATGTGGTTCACGAGGATTCGCCTGAAACCTAGCACAATAACACACAGAAAACATTATATCGGGCCTGCTAGCTGTGAGATACATCAAAGAACCAATCATCTGGTGGTATAACGTTATATCGACTGCCGGTTTTTCCAAGGATGGTGTGAGCTTGGTGCCGAACGCCATTGGAACTTTGACCTTTGAGTCTCCCATCATGCCAAATTTAGCAAGAAGAGTCTTGGTGTATGCTTCCTGGTTGATAAAGATGCCTTCGGGTCCCTGTCTAATGTTTAAACCAAGGAAAAAGTTAATCGGACCCATTGAGCTCATTTCAAATTTAGTCTCCACCAGCTTTCTGAATTCAGCTGTTAAGCTAGGATTCGCTAAGCCAAAGATGATATCATCGACGTAGATTTGAACTATCATAAGGTGGTTACCTTCTTTCTTACGAAAGAAGGTTGGGTCAACCAAACCTTGTTTGAATTTTGACATCTTTAAGAACTTAGTTAGCGTTTCATACCATAACCTAGGCGCTTGTTTCAGACCGTAAACTGCCTTGTCCAGAATATAACAGTGATTTAGATGCTTTTCATTCACAAAACCAGGAGGTTGCTCCACGTAAACCGTTTCTTCAAGTTCTCCATTTAGAAAGGTGCATTTTACATCCATTTGGTAGACCTCGAAGTTCTTGTGTGCAGCGTAGGCCAGAAATATTCGAACAGATTCCAGCCTTGCTACCAAAGAAAAAGTTTCTTCGTAATCAATTCCTTCTTCCTGGCAGTATCCTTTCACCACGATACGAGCTTTGTTTCGAATCACATTACCTTCCTTGTCCATTTTGTTTTTGAATACCCATTTGAGACCAACGATTGAGGCATCTTTAGGTGTTGGAATGAGGCGCCATACCTTGTTTCTTTCAAACTCATTAAGTTCATCTTGCATAGCTTGAACCCAAAAGAATTATACATGCAGAATTCTACTTTGGAGAATAGAGATGATTGCTTTGCCTTCAGTTGGGATCAGGTCAGGACCTTTTCAGAGACATTACCCACTATCTGAGATACAGGATGATCTCTGGTCCATTTAACCTGGACCTTCGGTAGCTACTTGCTGATGAGCCAAAGTTGGATTTTTGAGTGTTTTTGATCGGACCGAGCCTATCCTTTCGGTTCTTATTGCTCTCAGGACCGAACCTCTCCTTTCGGTTCTTGTTGCTCTCAGGACCGAACCTCTCATTTTGGTTCTGTTCTTCATGTGGCCCGAAAGTCTTTTTCCCTGACTTTGAATCTTTAATAGGATAAGAGAAGTGAGCATTTTGAGAGCGCCAAAACTGCTTTCGCTCTGAGAGATTCTTTTTGTATCTCAGGTTTCTCTGCTGCTTTTGATTTTTCACCTGTTTCGGTTGCCTATGGATATTAGCCTTTTGTTTTAGCTTCTTGGTAGCTGGTTCACTCTTCATAGATGAGGTTTCATTTGTGGAGGTGACTTCTTCTACAGGTATTTCTTTTGTGCCACTTGTACTTGGTATGTCAAAGTTATCAGGCTTATTCAGCGGCTCTGGTACATATCTTCCTTTGGTTTTCCAGGATGTTCGCTCTGATAGACCAACTGTTTCATCTGCATTATCTATAGGAGCTGACCAGAAAAACTCATCACAGCCATCTGCATTGTCTTCGTTCACCATGGCAGTGAGTTCAACTGTTTGATGTTCGGTTACTCCTGTGACTTTATATACCTGATTTGGAGTAGTTCTAACCTTCTGAAACACAACAGCTTTTTCTTTAAGGACTGGGGACTTAGATTTGGACAAGCGAGCGAATTCTACAGAATTTTTGGAAATTAGGTTTTTGTGGTTTACAGGTTCGCTCTTGACAAATTCCGAACAGTCGACTTCATCCTCTACAGAAATTTCACTCATATCATCGTCCTCATTAAGCTCAGATGCGTTTTCAACATCAATTTTGTTTTCTGAACTTAAGTTGGCACTCAATGAGTCGAATTTTTGTATGGTTTTGGTCTTGACTTTCAGCTTATCATTTTCATCCAGAAGATCTTTAAGCATGTCCTTATGGTATTTGGACTTTATAAAAGATTCTATTTTGTCCAGAACATACATATAAGTAGGATTCACATCATCGGAAAATACAACACTTTCACAGTTGTATGCTTCAGCATCGATTTCATCCTCCTTAAACTCAAGGAAGGGTAAAATCATGCGATGTATCTTCTGCCCTATTTCACAATTCATATGCAGTTGAGTAATGTTAGCATAAAGCCTTTTAGCGATTAAACAAAAAACATTCCTTTGTTTTAACAATTTAAAATTGTCTCTTTGTAAATAAATGTTTTCATCTCTAGTCTTAATGATCTCCAACTCCTTCTGCTCAATCCACATCCTTCGCTCCTCACTCTTGGATGACTCCCTGCTTATTTGGTCAGTTAGGTTAGAATTTGTGACCCGTGTTTCAGCTATACAACTATCTAGATTTGAGATTCTTGAATTTAAGTTATTTAATTCCTTTTTATATGATTTCTGTGGAATTTTGAACGAAATAAAAAGAGATTGTACCTTCTTGATCAGTTCATCAAGTTCAGTGATCTGCACATTGAGAGGTTTTGTTGTGAAGCATAAGTCCTCTCGCTCCTTGGCGTCTTCATTTCCACTATCAGTATTATATCCCCTCATGTGAGATACGTCAGTCACCATCAGATACTTTCCACTACTTTCACCACCTCTTGCGACATAAGCCTTTCCATGAGAAGGCTTTCTCACCTCATCATCTTCTGAGTCGGTCGACCAAACCTGTACGCCACCGAACTCGTCATCCTCTGCTGAACCCTGTACAATAAGAGCATTCATAGAGGGAATAGTAGCAGCTTTCTTCCTTTTAATCTCCTCCAGCTTTTTCATAAGGATTGCCTCTTCATCTTTCTCCTCATCTTTCTCTGTCATTTTCTTCAAAACACAGTCTTTGGCGTAATGATTCTTTCCTCCACAGTAATAACAGCTGACACCAGAATCCGATTCAACCTTCGTCTCTTTCTTTGGTTCTTCAGTCTTCGGCTCCTCCCTTACGTTTTCAGAACTGTAGCTTCCCTGCCAATTTCGGTTCTTATTGGTAGGAAACTTCTTCTTGATGAACATTTTAGGATTGGACGCCATCATAGCATAATCTTTTGAAGTTAGATCGTAGTCCTCTAGGTTCAGATCTTCGTCTTCTACTACATTCTTACTTTTAGACAGGAGGGCCAAGGACCCCAAGTTTGAGACCACACTCTTCTCTTGCATCGCGATCTTTTCTTGGGATTTCAGAATTCCCACCAGTTTCGCCAGCGAATATGACTTGAATTGCTCGTGTGCTTTAACTGTAGACACAACAGCTCTACATTCAGATCTTAAGCCATTCAGAAAAGTGACCTTCTGTTCAATAAGCTTCCTTTCGATATCATGTTTGATCATCTTGCTGAGAAGATAATTGAAGCGATCAAACGTTTGTGTAACAGACTCATCAGGATTTTGCTTGAACTCTCCAAACTCAGACAAAAGTAAGGTCTGAATTGAGTGCTCCAAGTCTTCATCTGTGGAATACAGCTCTCACAGCCGATCCTAGATTTCTTTAGCAGTACTGCAGGAACTCACCAACCTAAACGTGTCAGATTGAAGAGAGAATCAAATCAATCTCAATGCTTTGATGTTGCACTGAAACTTCTCCTTTTCATCCTAAGTGACGTCTTTCACATCTTTTAACAAATCATTATACTCCTTTTGAGTTTTAATAATTTTGGATGTTCCTAAATGAGCAAATGGTCCAGACACAATGGCTTCCCATATTAGATACCCATTATCTTCAGATCCAATGACGTAGTCTTCGAAATGATGGGCCCAAACCTCGTAATCTTGAGTGTAAAGAATTGGAATCTTTGTTGTAGATCCAATACTGTTTGAGATGTTGATAGGATTGGAATGAGAATCGTCCATACTTGATCGTTTAACCTGTTGCAAGATCAGACTTGTAATATGTAATATTAGGGCAAAACGAATAAATACTGAGATACGCCAATTATGGAGTGACGGCTCAATAAATATCAGTTAATGCGGAATAAACCCTAATCACTTCTTTCACAGAAGAGATGTGTATGAATTACACAGCCTCCTGCTCTGATACGAATTGATGAGTTTATAAAACTCTTTGATCGTTTAGATCTTATAACAGGTAAATCAAGAAAGCAAAAAACAGTAAGATAAAACAGAAGAATGAATCTGAATGTGTCGAATGATTCAATTGACTCAATCCTCAGAAGAGCTCGATGAAGAACTTCTGCTGTAGAGGATATTAGGGTTACAAAAGATCAAGATCAAAAGATCGACAAAATTATCTCTTAAAGACGTACGTTCCAGGATGCATGCAAGCATCTATAAATATAAAACCCTACAAACTAACTCACAGATGGACAGGCCCATACCGGAGACTAAATGGACTAAATATCGAGCCCAAGACGCAACACCTTCTGAACCTAACAATAAGAATTGGGTAAAGTCATTGGTTACATGGTGTAACCCTAATGTGCACACTATATAAGGACCCCTTTAGCTCAAGAAATTGACACAAGTAATACACATATGAGGGCTAGTCAATTTGAGCTTGGAGTGTCTTCTTCTCATGGTTATTCCAAGTGTTCATGATGTTGTGTGAACCATTTTAGGTGTGACACTTGGGGCACCAGGCTCTCAAGCTTCATGGAGTCAAGCAACAACAACAAGGTATGTATTCTATTTATTTTATTACCCAAGTATATGATATTTGTATGCTAGTATAGGGTAATATCTTGGAAACTTCATATTTGCATGTAGAATAGAGAAAACATAGACCCAGGGTATTTAGGGTTGTATGTGCACCAAAGGATGTTGTAGTATGCTCAAAACCCAACAAAGACATCACTAAAATCCCACACATTTATATCGCTTTATTTCTTTATATTTGACACACTCTCACATGAAGATCCTTGTGATTTTCAAAAGTATGGCTTAATGCCACTCACATTTATTTTTAGTTTCGCAGTTCAACCCAAGTTTACTTAAAAATTGACATCCCCCCGTTGTACTTTTTCTATCCAGGCAGCACCCTCCTAGATCAGCATCCGAAAATGCTTGTGTAAAGAAACCAAAGCTTGATGGATACTAAATTCCTAGTGAGGAGGTTCATTTTAAGTACCTGAAAATGTTCTTGATGACTAACATGTGGGGTTCATGAGGATTCGCTTGGAACCTGGCACAATAACAAACGTAAAACATAATCTCTGGTCGACTAGCTGTTAAATACATCAATGACAGTATCATCTAACAATAAAGGGTCATATCAGCAGCTGGTTTTTCCAGATATGGTGTTAGTTTCGTTCCAAATGCCATTGGAAACTTCATTTTTGAGTCTCCCGCCATTCCAAACTTAGTGAGCAAGGTCTTCCTGTATGCCTCCTGATTTATAAATATACCCTCCTCAATCTATGTAGGATGCATATGCCATCAAGATATGGATAGCTTTAAGGCATGCTACAGGAGCATACACCTCAGTGTAGTCAAGTCCTTCAATTTGTCGAAAGCAACAAACAACCAAACGTGCTTTACTCTACATTATGAGCCCATAATCGTCCTGTTTGTTGCGAAACACCTAGCAGGTATCCAGTGACTTCTTTACTTTGGGAAATTCAACCAACTTACAAAATCCTAATTTCTCAAACTGATTTAGCTCCTCATGCATTGCATCAACCCAACTAGGCTTATTCAGTGCCATTTCGACATTCTTTGGCTCTATCTGACGGATGAAGCAAGAGTAGAGGTATGTGTTTACGTCACCACTCTGACTTATCATTCAAATATCGTCGACTAGTTCACCGATAATGTTCTCTATAGGATGATCGTGTTGCAGTCTGGAAGGAATTTTGTGGCTGATATCATTAAGCGTGACTGGAAGGTTGTTGATATTTATGAATCCATAATTTGTTGAATCATTCTCTTCAGATGATCTGGAATTGTGAGAGGAGCTAGCCACATACTCATTTGCAATTGGCTCGGGAAAGAGAAGCTCCATGAAAGTTTGAGTGGCAGCAGAAGTATATCTGGTCATGAAGTCTCTTTCAGCTGGAGTGAGTGGAGTGGCTTCAGCATCAAGATTGATTCTATAAGTTGGAGAATCTGAAGGAAAACTTGGAACAACTTGATTCACCAAAGGAGACTTAGAAGACGTCAATGGTGGACTGTAGACAACCTCTTCCTCTTCATCCTCAAAAACAACCTTCGAACCATAGCAGGAACCTGACACATCATCTAAAAACACTCTGAATGATTTGAATAAAGAAGCGTAATCAAACAACCAGTCGGGACCGACTCTTGTGTCTGTCTCATTCTCCTCCAGCTAGCGAACATCAAAAGATTCCATTATCTGCTTTGTCTTCTTGCTGTAAACACGGTAAGTTGTACGCGCTGCATATTCCACAAAGTAACATTCATCGGCTTTAGGGTTGAATTTCGGGTTGGATTCAAGGTGAAGAAAGGTGCGAGGACATCAAAACATACGGAAGTGAGCAACTGATGGCTTATGATTGTATAGAATTTCTTATGGAGTCTTCATCTGAGCTTTGTTGATCAGCACACGATTCTAAACATAGCTGACAGTGTTGATCGCCTCTGCCCAAAAGAAGACCGCTAATTTAGAATCACACAACATTGTCCTTGCGGCGTCCATTAATGTTCAATTTCTTTGTTCCGCAACACCATTTGGTTGAGGTGTCCGCACGACACTATACTGACGCATTATCCCTTTTTCTGCGCAAAAGTGATCCAGAACAAGGTTCTTTTATTCTATACCATTATCCATTCTAAGAGCTTTCAAATTCTCAATAGTCTGATTCTCAATCATCACCACAAACCTCTTGATCAAGTCTGAGATCCCACTCTTGTTAGATAAGAAGAAGACCCATGTGAAACGCGATTAGTCATCCATCACAACCAAGCAGTAAGAGTTTTTGTTGATTTTGAGGACATTGATAGGACCAAACAAATCCATGTACAATAATTGGAGAACCTTGCTGATTCAATTAACCTCCTTTGGCAAATGGGGCTTTCTATGATGTTTACCCTGATCACAAGCCATGCATTTTTCAAAAGTTATGAAGTCTTTAACTGGAAGGCCACGCACGATCTCATTCTTTGCAAGATGATTGAGGTTCTTGGCATTTGCATGCCCGACACAAAGATGTCAAAGCATCGCATTACGTTCTGAGACTTTAGGGAAGAGGCACGTGACTTGTTCCGGGATATTATGATTCATGTCAATGATGTAAGCGTTCCCGTCTCTTTTTTATTTCACCAATATCTAGTCTTCAGGGATGATGATACCGGGTTTCAAGATAAGGCATTTTTTATCAGTAAAGTGGATAGATGTCACACCCCGAAACCAAAGGCGGTAACGTTCCGGGGCGGAGGACGTCATGAATATCACAACCAATGTACATAATAAGTATAGTAAACACAAAACTTTACATTAAATAGATTCATTTACATTGTCTGAAAACAAGAGTTACATGCGTTATACTTATATATCATATGAACAAAAGTATTGGCGTGTCTTCTACGTACTCCGTCTTCGCCAAAAGGATCGTTGGGTACCTGTCTAATGTGGACCTGAGAATACAAGCAATTTGAAAATCAGCATAAAGCTGGTGAGTTCATAAGTGTTTTGTTTTCTGAAAATGAACATTTTCCTTTGGTTTTCCGAAAAAGTTTGTTATCCAAGAAAATCCCATATTTTCTTATATGTATAGTTTAGTTATCTGTTTATTATACGATCTGATTATGTACAGTTCAATTATCCCTGGAAAAACCCTTATTTTCCTAAAAGTAAAATTTAGTTAAATACCATAGTGTATAGTTTAATACATAAAACTATATATTGAAAACCACTAGGAATTTCCATCCAGTACAACAGTAGATATTTTTAATACATAAAAATATTGATTGAAAACCATGGGAATACCATCTGATACTAGATATAAGGTAGTTTTAATACACAAAACTATATATTGAAAGTCAAGGGAATACCATTCCGTACTAGATATAGATTGAAAACCATGGGAATACCATCCCATACTAGATATAAGGTAGTTTTAATACACAAAACTATAGATTGAAAGTCATGGGAATACCATCCCGTACTAGATATAGATTGAAAACCATGGGAATACCATCCCATACTAGATATAAGGTAGTTTTAATACACAAAACTATAGATTGAAAGTCATGGGAATACCATCCCATACTAGATATAGATTGAAAACCATGGGGATACCATCCCGTACTAGATATATGGTAGTTTTAATACACAAAACTATAGATTGAAAGTCATGGGAATACCATCCCGTACTAGATATAGATTGAAAACCATGTGAATACCATCCCGTACTAGATATAAGGTAGTTTTAATACACAAAACTATAGATTGAAAGTCATGGGAATGCCATCCCGTACTAGATATAGATTGAAAACCATGGGAATACGATCCCGTACTAGATATAAGGTAGTTTTAATACACAAAACTATAGATTGAAAGTCATGGGAATACCATCCCGTACCAGATATAGATTGAAAACCATGGGGATACTATCCCGTACTAGATATAGATTGAAAACCATGGGACTACCATCCTGTACTAGATATAGATTGAAAACCATGGGAATACCATCCCATACTAGATATAAGGTAGTTTAATACATAAAACTATAGATTGAAAGTCATGGGAATACCATCCCGTACTAGATATTGATTGAAAACCATGGGGCTACCATCCCGTACTAGATATAGATTGAAAACCATGGGACTACCATCCCGTACTAGATATAAGAACTATAGATTGAAGATAGATATAAAATCAAATCCATGAATAAACTTATAATAATACGTATTGTGAGTCGGGTAACAATGCTGATACGACACCGAGACCTCCTTGACGTTCGTTAGACGTCGGACGATATTCAGAATTTGTCACCCCAGGCGTGCCCGACTAACTGTAGCTAGCAGTTTAGGTGTGGGATTGTCAGTACCGAATAGATCTATTCACAACTTCCACGCTCTCCCTCCAGGAGACTCTGGTTACACTTTCGGGGAGGATTTACTGATAACCCAAAGGGTTTAATAATGACGAATCTCACAAGCTAGTATTAATTTATTCACGGTGTTCTCGGACGTTATCAAACATACTAATCGTTTTGAAACATAATACGGTAAAAAAAAGTTTAATACAAAGAAACTATCTGACATAATACTTTACAATAAACAGAGATAAACTGAATCAGACATAGTTTATCTATTAACATTACATGAAATCCAAATTCATAAAACGAGAACTAAAGATCCCAAATTATTCCCATAATAATTTGTTTAGTTTGATTGTTTCCTTTACTGAAAATCCATGTAGTTATAATCGATAAAACATCCCTTATGCTCCAAAGAATACATAAGGGGTATAAATATTTAAAAGATTGCCAAATATTTATAGAATTACATCAGTTTTAAGTTTCGAAAACATTTATAGTTTGCTTGTATTCCCCCCTAAAAACATTGAAAAACACTGAAAAAGGTGTAGGGGTATGAACTCACCAGTCAAGGAACGTGTCGTCTAGGATGCTAAGTGTCAATTCGGGGCTTGATAACGCACGAGGTTCCTATGTAATATGGAATGATATATAAATGTATGTAATTAGACTTTAATTCAGTAATTAGATATGATTTTACACTCCAAGACGCGAAAAAACTTCAAATCAAGTGTTTAGAGTGACTCGGGTGACATCTACAGACGTATAGGGATTAGGTAACGTGTTTGCTCTTCAAGAGTAAACTCCTTAGGGAGTTTACGGCCCTAAGACCATGTCCATATGATTTCATGGCTGTGAACTCATGGATGATGGGTTTTAAGGTGCTCAAGGGTCAAATGTCACATGGGAAATGTTGCTAGGATTTAATCTAAGGCATAGGAATGGATTTAACCACCAAAGAGACCATCAATGGGAGTTTACGGCCGTGAAAGCCACCCGCCTCAACCTTCCCTCTGTTCAGACTCTCACGATCTATGGCGATAAGTTTAGCTCAAATCTTCATGTCATTTCCTGCATCGAAGCTCAAAAGGCTTCCCAGAAGGGAGTGCCATAAATTCCTAACCTATGTGACCATCGAGAAACAGGAAGTTGCATCCCCGAAGTCAGCAACTTTCCTGGTGTCTTTCCCGAAGAGCTTTCACAAATTCCTCCTGAGCGTCGAATCGAGTTTCACATCGACCTAATTCCTGGAGCTACCCTCTTAGCCAAGCCGCTGTATCGATTAGCGCCAGCAGTAATGCAAGAGTTTTCCAGTCATCTTAATGAGCTACTTAGCAAAGGATTCATCAGACCGAGTTCCTCACCCTGTGGAGTCTCAGTATTGTTGCGAAGAAGAAAGATGGAACCTTTCGGATATGTATAGACTACCCCAAGTTGAACAAGTTGACCGTCAAAGATCGATATCCTCTTCCTCGAATCGATAATCTTTTCGACAAAATTTCATTCGAGGCCCTCTACGGTCGCAAGTGCAGATCCCCTCTGTGCTGGACTGAGGTAGGGGACACGCAGCTAGCCAAGAGGCGATTCCCCGACAGTGCTCTCGCTGGTCCTGAAATCACCCGCGAAACCACAGAGAAAATTATCTAGATCCGAGATCGACTGAGAAACGTCACGAGACAAACAAAAGTGTAAGCCGATAAACTACGAAAACCCGTAGAATTCTACTTGGAAGTCTCACCCTGGAAGGACATGGTACGCTTTGGAAGCACAGAAAAACTTAACTCGAGGTATATTGGACCTTTCGAGATCCTCGTTAGGATCAATTCCATAGCCTACAAACTCCGAATTCGTTCAGAACTTAGCGACATCCATCTTGAATTCCATGTCTCTATTCTTAAGAAGTGCCTACCCGATGGAACCCTAGTGATCCCTTTGATGAAACCGAGATCAACTAAAACCTGAACTTCATGAGAGAACCAATCGAAACCATAGATCGAGGGATTAAACGTACGAAACAAAAACCGCATCCCGATAGTGAAGGTTCGCTGGAATGCCAAGCGGGGACCGAAATTCACTTGGGAGCATGAAGACTCGATGAAACAGAAATATCCACCCCACCATCCTCAAGAAATTTGACCTTCCACCACTTGAACCAGTGTCAATGCTTACAGAAGGTTATGAAGAAAGATCTCTAGGCGCAACCAACTTCCCAGAACTTGGCATCATATTCAAACAGAAGACAGACAATGTCAAATATTTCATTCCGATGAATGCCATACATCGCCTGCCCAAGAATCAACTTGACATCTGCAAGACCGCAGTAGAAAAATCAAAGCACACTATTGCTGAAGTCAAGCTTGAGATCTCCAGAAGAATCATGTGGCTGGAAAATGTTAGAAAATTTTGGTGGATTTTGATCAAATTTCTCAAACTTGATAACTGAACCAAAGTTAAAGAGGTCACTTAGGGGGAAATTGTTGAAACATAAAAGTGACCCTCTTGAAGTTAACTACGACAACGGCTCAGTACTTGCAACCAATACAACACCCAAAGTCAATCTCTACAACTGTAACCGCAACCATTCTCCATCAGCAACCATATCAGCATCCAAAGTATTCAAGTCTTTCCTATTCGCAGTCTTAGTTATTTCTTTTACCATGTAATTCACTCTATTGTCGAGCATGCCTTGCATGGCTGCTCATAGAGTAGTTCTTTTCTGAACTCTATAAATAGAGACTCTTTCTTATGTATTAAGTGCTGATGATATATGTGAGTGTGAAAACTCTTAACTTCTCAATACACAAGATTTCTCATTCAATCATCTTTCTTATGTTCATCAGTTATCGATCTTGTTACTCTTCACACTTAAACTACTACTGGAACATAACCTCTCATCAGAGCAAGTCTTCTAGACTTAATCACTAAACTTGATCTCGCGTACTAACTTGGAGTGACTGCATTCCTTGTTATGAATCAGTTTAAGTGTATTCTTGATATAACTTTTGTCATTTATCTTTCTTTACTTTCCGCAACTAACTATCTAACTTTATTATTGTTGAGCTTTTAGATCCTTAGAGATTAACTATTCCGAAACTTACTTGTTCAAACGTTTGTTCAAGTGTGTCTCCAAGTTTTTCTCTCAACAAACACCATATCCCTCAACTCCATATCGTGAGTAGGATACCTTGTCTCATGAGGATTCAACTGCCTCGATGCGTATGCTATCACGTGCCCTCTCTGCATTAGCACCGCACCCAATCCCGAAATCGACACGTCACAATACACCCAAAATCCTCCATCCCTTCCGGAAGGGCTAACATTGGGGCTTCGCATAATCTCTGGCGAAGTGTCTCGAATAAGGCCTGCTGCTCCGGGCCCCAACTGAAAGCCATGCCCTTCCGGATCAACCTGGTGAGAGAAACAACAATCCTGGAGAAATCCTTGATAAATCTCCGATAATAGCCGGCCAACCCCAGAAAGCTCCTGATCTCTGAAGGGGATCTCGTCACTTCCCAACTTATCACAACCTCCATCTTGGCCGGATCGACCAATATCCCATTCTGGGTAACGAGGTGTCCTAGGAACTAGACCTCTCGTAACCAGAAATCGCACTTGGAGAATTTGGCATAAAGCCTCTCCGATCTCAGAACTCCGACGATCTCCCTCAAATGCTCCTCATGCTGCTCTCTGGATCTCGAATACACCAACATATCATCAATGAACATGATCACCGAATGATCCAACATCGGCCTGCACACCCTGTTCATGAGATCCATAAACGCTGCCGGTGCATTGGCGAGCCCGAAAGGCATCACCACGAACTCGTAATGACCATAATGAGTCCTGAACGCCGTCTTCGGAATATCCTCATCACGCACTCTAATTTGATGATATCCAAACCTCAAATCAATCTTGGAGAACCAAGACGCTCCCTGCAATTGATCGAACAAATCGTCGATCCTCGGTAAGGGGTAACGGTTCTTGACTGTTAGCTTGTTCAACTCCCGGTAATCAATGCACATTCGGTGTGAACCATCCTTTTTCTTGACAAAAAGGATCGGCGCTCCCCACGGCGAGCTACTTGGCCGAATAAACCCCTTCCCCAGCAGCTCCTGCAGTTGTGAGGATAACTCATGCATCTCTAGTGGCGTGAGGCGATAGGGCGCATTGGCAATAGGCGTTGCCCCCAGAACCAAATCGATACGGAACTCAAACCGCCTCTCGGGAGGCACTCCCAGCAACTCCTCGAGGAAAACGTCCAGTAACTCTTGCACTATCGGAACCTCATCGACCGATCTCGACCTCTCTACATCTACCCACATATCTACCACATAAGCCACAAACCCACTACATCCCTGCTATAGGCTTTGCCTCACTCTAGCGGCCGAATAAAATGCTGACCCAAAATGGGTACCCTCGTCATAAACTGTAAGAACTCCCCCATTAAGGTCTCGTATGGTCACCAGCTGTCGCTCGTAGTCGATAACCGCTGCAAACCTGCGCAACCAGTCCATGCCTACGATGACACAGACATCTGCCATCGCAATCGGTACTAAATCAATCGGAAACTCAACTCCGAAGATCTCGAGTACAGATCCCCAAATCACATCAGTGGCATACACCGCTCTCTTATCAGCTATGGAAACTCGTAGAGGTCGACTCAACGCCTCCCGACTGATACTGATGTGCTGACTGAAGGCTAACAACACAAAAGATCGACTTGAACCCGAGTCAAATAACACCAATGAAGGTACAGAACTCACAAGAAAAGTACCTATTCATATCATAATATAAGCACAATATCTCAAACATCAAGTAAATACATGAAATAATACATACCAGCCACGACATCGGGCGCTGCGTGGACCTCCTCCGCTGTCAACTGGAAGGCTCTTCCTCGTGCCTTCGGTGCATCGGCCTTCACTGGCTGACTCTCGTAAACTCGTACAGAAGCAGGGGTAGATCCCTGTGATGCTCCTTATTCTGACCCTCGCAGCTGTGGGCACTCGGCCATTCAGTGTCCGGTCTGGTTGCAGTGGAAACAGACTGCAAACCCCTTGGAGCAATCCTTGGCCATGTGCCCCTCCTTGCCACACTTGTAGCAAGATCCTGATCTACAAGTCCCTTCATGGCCCTTTCCGCACTTGCCACAAATGCGGCCTTTCTGGTTCCCTGATCTCGAATCGGCGGGATTGGCCCGCTTGGCTGCTGGCTGGGACAGAGCCAGTCGCCAATCCCTCGCCTGAGACTCCGCCTCCTCCCTAGCCTGAGTCTCAAGCTCTATCTCCCTCTTCCGAGCATTTGCCTGAACCTTGGCAAATGTCCAGTATGACGAGTTCGCCACGAACTCACGGATGTCTCTCCTTAAAATGCTCAAATACCGACTCATGCGTGCCTACTCGGAAGACACGTGCTCAGGGCAGATCATCGCCCTCTCATGGAACATCCTGGTAATCACAGTAATAGACTCGGTACCCTGCTTGAGGGTCAAGAACTCCTGGGCCCAGCGTTCCCTTTCCACCGAGGGAACGTACTCATCATGAAACATAACGGTGAACCACTCCCAAGTCACCGTGGCAAGCTATGCAGAAGCATAGTGCGTTGTTACAAACTTCCACCGGTCCTTCCCTCCTAAGCGAAGCTGGTTCAGCGCGAACCGAACTCTCAGATGCTCTGTACATGAACACGTATAGAAGCATCCCTCACTATCATAAACCCATCTCATCGCAGGAATCAGATCTTGCGTCCCATCAAACTCTGGTGGTTTCATGTTGCTGAAATCCCAAAACAGCAACGAATCAGCACCCTGAGGTCTAGCAGCAACAACAGCTGTGGTAGCTGCAGCGGCTGCAGCCTCAGTAGCCGTTGCATATCTCTCATCAAAGGTCTCAATCAACGTGGTCTAAATAGACCCAAACATCTCTGGAATCTCTACGCGGATAGCTGCAGCCACCTCCTCATCACTCACACCGCTGGTCTCTGGTCTGTGGCGTGTGCCAACCATGATGTCTCTAAAATACAACATAAGGATTGTTAGAGAATCGCTCGAGCATACTCACACTCAACAACTCAACCCTACTTGCTCCTTAGTACCCTAAGGATTCTTACTTGGACTGTGTACTGATCCGATGTCTTCAGTAGTACGGGCCGTATACTACCGTCCACACCGCATCTGCATCCACCCCAAGTCCTCCTCCTAGGATCCCAAATCCCAAGTACTCTAATCTCCCTCTGCATAAGCTACTCTCTAGCAGACCTCTCATAAGCTCCCCGCTGCTATCTACTCACTCTCAAGCATCTTTTAGTAGCAAAACCCCTAGGATAAGGCATCACAAATCAGGCCACTCTAGTCCTAATAAGAACACCTAGCCTACTCTAGCATGCATATCATATCGTATCATATCTCATAACACATATTATAAGGGTATTTTGGGAAATCACCGTTCGAGCGCTGGATGATTGTACACACTGCTCTGCTCTGCTCTTTTCAAAGCCTTTTACTCTTTTTAGAAAAAAAAATTGTTTTATTTTGAAAAATCTCTCAAATCCTCAGTTTGAGTTCAGATACGCCCGAAGGTGCACCCGAATCCATCAAACTAAGGCTCTAATACAAACTTGTAACAACGTAAATTTCAAAACAACTTTTTACTTTTAAAAATGTAATTTCATTCATAAATATTCTCAAATCTCAATGTATCACATATCAAATCCACAAAAACACATCCCAAGATCATAATGTATAAAAACTCCGATATTGTGTAATGATCATGTCGGCACCTTCACGCGATCCTCACTAGTACCTGAAACATATAACACAAACACTATAAGCACAAATGCTTAGTGAGTTCCCCAATATACCACATATAACACATATTAGCCACTTGAGGCTATAACTATGTGGGCCCTCTGGCCCTAACTCTGTGGACCCTCTGGTCCTAACTCTGTGGACCTTCCGGTCCTAACTGTGTAAACTCTGGAGTACACACAACATAATTCACATAGAAATAATGCAGTGCAACACATCACATACATAGCACACAATATACTTTGTCACATAACTCTAATTACCACTCAAGATAAATGTAACACCCCAAAACCAAGAACGGCGGAAACGTTCTAGGGCGGAGGACGTCATATACAGTATCACAATAATGAAAAGTAGTAAAAAAGCAACAACATCATCCATTGCATTAATAATATAATTTTAATATAAGTGTTCTGACAAATTATGATAAACACTAAAGTATAATCAAAATGAAAGATGAGTCTTGAACGAGCTCCATCTTCTCTAAACCTTACATCGGTACCTGTCTATTGATGACCTGAGGATACAAGTATTTTGAAAGCGAGTATCAGCTTTAAAGCTGGTGAGATCATAAGTATTAATGTGTCTTAATTTGTATGTAAGTATTTGTTTGACATGTAATGAAAGGCTTGAAAATGTTTTGAAAGGAAGTTCGTGTAAGTATGAAAATGTTTGTAAAACAACTGTAAACGTTTGAAAAACCCTAGAAATCCCTATGATTCCTACTATTAATAAAGGGAGTCTTCTACCAAGACTAAACTATTTTGTATGTTCGTTTCTTGTAAAAGTATGTAATTTTCCCAAGTGTAACTATCATTAACAAAATATAGTTTGTACATTAATGTTTAAGTGAAATGATCACTAACTATATGTAAAGGGTAAATTAATGTAGTATTGTAGTGTTGTATTATAGGAACTACTACTGTACTAACTACCTTAAACCAGATTTATATCAAGGTATTACGTGATAAATTGTACCATACTATCGACTAGGTAACACGACAATGTAGGTCATAAAAAGGTATGACGTTTGGCACCCGCAGACCTGCAGGTCTGGATGTAGCTAGCAGCAAGGTGTAGGATAGTCAATCTAGTATAGATCTATACGCAAACTCATGCTCTCCCTCGAAGAGAATCTGGCTACAACTCGGGACATGACATTGAAGGCATGCTCTGATACAGTGGATCACAATTATGTTAACGTATTCATGTATATTTAATGTATTGTTACTTGTTCTAGTATCGTTGTATATGTTCTCTTTCTAGTATAGTTGTAAATGTTCTCTTTCTAGTATAGTTGTAAATGTTCTCTTTCTAGTACAGTTGTAAATGTTCTCTTTCTAGTATAGTTGTATATGTTCTTCTTCTAGTAATATAATGTATATGTTCTCATAGTAATGTAATGTATATGTTCTCATAGTAATAAGTACTGACTCATTTAACATCTCATTGTTCTAGCAATAGTATAAGTATTATCCTGTGCTACCCCTATGATCACTTACTAATGATGTGGTTT
The DNA here is from genome assembly GCF_051521515.1 of Lactuca serriola. Lineage (NCBI taxonomy): Eukaryota > Viridiplantae > Streptophyta > Magnoliopsida > Asterales > Asteraceae > Lactuca > Lactuca serriola. Next base: position 128,698,623 of record NC_136416.1, on the reverse strand, counting down.
GTACATATGAATATGGAAGTATACCCTTGCTACCCAAGGGTACTGAATGAACTGGAAGGACCTTTATGACTATATATGTACATATGATATATAACTAATATTTAAACAACCTTTGGACGGGTACCCGATGTCCCGCCAGACCACATCTCAAGCGCGAAAAGGAAATAGGGTGGATAGCCTTCCTAAGTCTTTTAAACATTTCTTATATAACTATACATATATAGGAATGCAATTGAAAGTATAAACGCATAAAATAAGTTTTTGTAAAACCTTTGAACATTATTATTATCTAAGAAAAGATCGACTTGATGTCAATCTATAAAACGGTTTGAAGGCATGGGTTGTATAAAACAGTTTAAGTATACAGAAACATTTGTTTGAAACACAATTGTAAATGAGTTTGAAATGAAACATACAGAGTAAAATGTACAGTTTAATAAGGAGTTTTAAACATATAAAATGTTTATGAAAAACATTTGAAGGAAACTGTTTGGTAAAACAGCTATTGAGTAGTAAATCATTAGAATGCTGCTTATTAATCACATGTGATTGATATAATAAGTAGCATGATTGTCACAACTGGAAATTTTGTGTCATGTAATCTATACACTCAAGTTAATGTGAATCAAAAACTTAAGATCATGTGTGACACCTATGATTATGACATCAAAAACTTCAATCAAATACATCATACAAGTACTACAAATAGTCATCAAACAATTGGAAACTATAGAAGTTCTTATTTAGGTCCACCATGGACTAGAACTTCCTTATTGGATCCAAATGGACCAATAAGCTTCCAATTTGACTTTCATGGGCTTAGAACCCTAATTGGGCTCTAATTGGACCCACACTAATTTATTTCAACATTTTGGGCCATGTTGGGCCTAGAATGAAATGAATTAAAAGCTTTGATCCATGAATAACCTAAACTAGTCCAACAAAAATGTAAAAATCCTACCACATTCTTTTAGGCTTAAAACATACCCAAACAAACTCTAATATTGGGCTTAGGGGCAAAAAGCCCAAATTTTCCTTTTCCCTTCCAAACTCTCGGCCCAAGGCCCAAGTCCAAGAAGAAATGGAAGAGTTGACTATTTGCTTGCCACCTCACTATTAACCAAAGGACTTCCATGCAAGAGACTCATACTTCCATGCACCATCCTTTCATGCATCTCTCTTCTTCTTCCTCTCCCTCACTCTCGGCCGAAACACACACACACACACCACAAAAATCTCTTCCAAACTCTCTAAGTCTTGAAGAACAATCCTCCCTTCTCCTTCAAAAATTTCGTGAATCAAGAAGCTTCACAAGGAGAATCCATCACCAAAATCATCATATAAGGTAAGTTGATGACTAATCCATGATCTAGCTACTTCATTCCAGCAAAAATCACTTCTAAATCTATTCCAACTTGTGATCATGCACCTTAGAAGTCACGAAACTCGAGATCTACCAAGGAAAGGTGCTAGGGCCGAAAATCACTTCATTTTTTCTTCCATCTCCTCTCCAAAACCGAAACCACACCCAAGGTGAGCTTCATACCCCCTATTTTCTGTTTTTATGAGTTTTGTGGGGGGGGGGGGGGGGAATACAAGTGAAAGTGTAGATTTATATGTGTTTTGTATGCCTTGTATGATTTCCATGCTTATATGTGTGTTTTTGTGTGTTATAATGTTGGATCTAGCCATAAAACCCCTCAAAACCGAGATATACCTTATGTTAAATGATACTAGCATCAAGTATATTTCTACATAAAAAGTGTTCCAAGAAAAATAGCTAAATGGCTTAGTAACATTTTCTTTGGGCTAAAAACTCAATTTTTGGACATAAAATGCTAAAAATATAAAGTTAAAGGGCCCAAATTGAAATATTTCGAAATCTGATGGGGGAGATGAGCCAAAACAGTTTCCATAATGTATTTTCTGAAAATATACTTGTTGGAGGATTAAAAACATAAATTTCAAGCTTAATGGGCTAAAAATGACATTTTCGGCCCAATAAGGCCCATTATGCGGAATTTTCTGATTTGGAGGGCCAAAACTGTATTTTTCTGTAAAACAGTGGACTACTAGTGTTCCAAGTACTTTTCAAAGGTTTAAAATGCTTTTTAAATTTAAAAAGGACCAAAGTTGCAAAAATTTTACAATTTGGGCCAAAATTGTCAAAATTGAGAAAAAGAAGGGTTATAACCGAGAAAACTGCACTTTCAGGGACTTAAACTGTTTTCAATGAAAAATATGCTGAAAAATATTAATTGCAATAATTTTTTGGTGTTAAAATGTCAAGAAAAATGATTTAAGGACCAAACCGGAAAATTATTTAATTAAAGGGTTGAAAAAGTAAATTTTACAAACAATGAGGGGCTGAAAACAGAAAACTTCCAAGGCTAATTCAATACACGCAATTTGATCAAATAATGGCACCACGACTATCGACGAAATACAATACACAACAATACCAAAAGTCGTTGTTAAACGAATTGGTTCGGTCTCGAACCAATAAAAATCCGAAACTACTAACGCGACGATACCTCGATTCATACAAGTAACGTTTGGGAATTCAATATACATGCGAGTGTGCACAGACGTCTACGCACCATCTTTGGGCCCCAAAGTGTAAAATCTTGCTTGTTGGGCCTGGCTAGCCCAATGACCTGATCTTAAGGCCCGAAGACTTCTACCTTACGAGGTGTTGGGTTTTACCGATCTAACACAACGTAAAAGGACTTTCAATGGCTTGTATACTATTGGTCCCCAAGGGTCCTTTGGTATTGCTAGTAAAGTCGGTACTTCATGCGAGGTGGGTCAGAGACCCCTCGTACCTTTTTTTTTTATCCCCAACCGGTTAATGGAGTCATCGGGGTCTTCGTGTCCTCTTTCTCTTCGGATGTGGGATTACACATAGTCAGGGCGGTCGGATAACGTGATTAGTACGGACGACGCCTACGGGATCATTAGTATAGTTATAAACTGGTCGTTTGTGTAACGCATGTTTATAGCAATTAATCATGCTCAAAAATAATCCGACGTCGCCTGGAATTGATAACTTCACGCGTTACAATGGTTCCATTTTAACTTCATGGTATTCAAAGAATTAGGAAAACATCGGGTTTTCCTAGGGTTTTTCAATACATACGGATTCGAAATGTATACAAGTTTAATGAACAATTTTTACAAGTATAGAAACAAACAAGCATACCTATGGATCTTCACAAACGTTTTCAAAAGCTTTTCTTTTCAGAAAATATCGGATTTTCTGGTGGTTTTCAAACGACACGAAACATTGTTTTTCAAATACCGCTTATGAACTCACCAACATTTCGCATGTTGACGTTTTTCAAAATACTTGTATTCTCAGGGAACCAGTGAATCAAAAGGGAAATGTACTCAGTGATGGCTTGCAGTTTACTTATTAACGAATCGAACAATTTATTTTTGGGAATGTAATGTTTAAACAATGTACTCCATGTAAACTTTATTGGTTGTATTATATTAATGCATGGTGACAAATGTTGTTACGTTTCATATATATTCAATGTTATGGTACTCAATTGAGTCACGACAGCTCCCGAACGTTTCCGCCGCCTGGTTCGGGGGTGTGACAGGTTGGTATCAGAGCTTTGTTTATAGTGAACTAGCATGTCGAGCCACACATTGATATGCAACTATAAACCAAAAAGAGGGACTAACTTAACTCTGAACAAAACAAGTAAATAAAACACGCTTGCTTGCATTAGGAATAAGAACATAACGCCGAATCAAACACAATAATGCTGGTATCTCGGTTAATTTGGGACTGTTCTTGGTGATACCAAGGAGTGAATGTAGCCTGATCAACTACATTCTCTCCAAAGTAAAACTAACACACGTCTTGATGAGATCGGGATAGCTAGGGAACCTAAAACTATACCCTTTATCACTAAAAAGAGAACGCTTGCATAGTCCGTACAATAGTCATAGCATCCTAGAAATAATGTTAGCTTATTTACATACTCGCGCAGACAGCATGGCTGGTTTTCATCACCCTGGAGACCCCTATTTCCCTAATCAGGGAAACAACGGATGGCTAGAGGAGGAGGAGCCTGAGGAAGAGCCTGAAGAGGAACCTGAGGAAGACCCCGAAGAGGAGTCCGACGGGGAACCGGAGGCAGAAGTCGAGGGCGAGCCTACCGAACCCGAAGAAGATGAATAGCATTTCGAAGAGGAGCTCGATGACAGCGAAGGGGGTGATTCGGACGCAGAGTCCGAGGTCATCAACCCCCCTTACCCGATCAGGGTGCCTGCTTATCGTGTGGGCCCCACTGGACCTACCCCTCCTTGGGGCATTGATCTTTGGAGATGGAGCAGACATCAGGGACAGCGACCCCCGTTTGGCATGTCACGTGAGTTCTTTGACCTGAGGGACGGAGGACCGACCGACCGAGCCCTACCGGTCATGGTGAGACGATTACGGGACACCGGCGACCTTGCTCAGGGCACTGCTGATCAAGTACGCCAGTTATGGACTAGGGTCGAGCGTGCGGAACAGGAGACGCGTGACGTCCTTCGGGAGTTTCACATGAGGCAGGTAAGGTGGGAGTCTCGACTTCAGGACACAGAACACTTGGTGGCTCGTCTTCAGGGAGCATCCACATCTTCGGCACCACCTCCAGATGCAGCTCATCACGGTTAGGGATAGACTTATCATAGTAGGTCATTAGGAACTATTTTATGTACTCCGGCTCTATGTTTAAGTGACTACACTACTCATAGAGCCGTTATGCTGTCGAAATAGCGTCACTTATGTATGCTCTTGCGAGCAAAATTTCCTTGTATTAAATGCGGATAATATTAATGAACTTTTGTGTGTTTTGCTATGATATTACAAGTTGTTATGTGTTGAGACGTTATGATTGTATGTCCGATGGTAGCAATGTCTAAGTTCGTACCATACACGTAGTTAGTAGGATCACAACCTCACAGAAACCACAAACACTCAACATCTTTCCGTTTCATGACAGAAAGATGCCTCGCCGAGCTACTCGTAGAAATCCCGAACCAACCCCGCCCGAAGTTGACACCACTGCTTTCCAGGAAGCCGTGTCTGCTGCGGTCACAGCAGCTATGGCACAACTTCACTGAGGGAACAACAGAGGAGGCAACGGGCAAGGGTCCGGAAGTTCGAACAATGGGACAAATCAAGGACCCACTAAAATGTGCACCTACAAGGACTTCACAAACGCTAAACCACGAACTTTCAACGGCACTGGAGGGGTGATCACTCTGAAGTGATGGATCGAGAAGGTAGAGTCGGTATTCGAGATATGCGATTGCCCCGAGCAAATGAAGGTGAAGTTCGCGGCCTGCACTTTTGTGGACCAAGCACTCACTTGGTGGAACGGACACGTAGAAGCTATGACGCTCCCTGTCGCCAACTCTATACCATGGGTAGAAATGAAAGAAATGTTAATGGCTGAGTACTGCCCCCGAGGCGAAATACAGAAGATGGAGCAAGAGCTATGGAATCTCACTGTGCAGAATGCGAACATCGATGCCTACATATCGAGATTTAGCGAACTATCTCTGCTGTGCCCGGGTATGATCACATCCGAAGGAAAGAAGATTGAGCGATTCATCTGGGGACTGACACCTCCCATTCAAGGGAATGTGATAGCTGCGAACCCTGTAACGTTTGACAGTGCGAAGAGATTGGCGAAGAGGTTGTATGATCATAACAACAAAAAGGGCGAGAAGCCAGTGGAGGCTGAGCAGAAAAAGGAGGGTGATGGAAAGAAAGGGAGGAACAACAAGAGAAAGGGGCGTCAGGGCCCTGAGACCTCTAAAAAGCAGCAAACAGTGGCAGTTAACGCTGTCACCGCACCGGTTCCAGCCACACCACATGCTCCAGCCTCAGCTGCATCAAATGCTTCAAGACCTTATTCCGGTAATCTTCCCAAATGCATTAAGTGCGGTCTCCATCATCACGGCGAATGCAGGGAACTCCATTGCACCAGTTGCAACCGAAAGGGACACACTTCAAGGTTCTGCAGGACTTATCCTCCCTAGAATCAAAATCAGGGAAACAACCACAACAACAACAACCACCGCAATAACAATACCACCAATGCCGGCGGCAACAATGCAGGGCCTAGCCACACCTGCTTCGGGTGTGGAAGGACGGGGCATTTCCGCCGAGATTGTCCTAACAACAACTCAGGAAACAGAGGAGCAGGAAGGATGCTGACTATGGGTCAGGGTGAGGCAGTTCAGGACCCCGCAGTTGTGACCCGTACGTTTCTCCTAAACCACACTTATGCATGCATCTTATTTGACACCGGAGCGGAGCGAAGTTTCGTAAGCGAGAAGTTTAAACATTTATTAAAACAACAACCCCAGAAGCTAAATGAAACCTATACGGTGGAAATGGCCAATGGGAAAACCGAATCCACTGGAGAGATCTACATCGGATGTACCCTAACCCTTAACCAACACGTCTTCGAATAGACTTAATGCCAGTATCAATTAGGAGTTTCGATGTGGTTATCGGCATGGATTGGTTAAGCCCCCACCATGCTGAGATTATGTGCCACGAGAAGGCCGTTCGCCTTCGTCTCCCAAATCACAAAACCCTAGTAATTTACGGAGACAAACCCAGCACGAATCTTCGTCTCATCTCGTGCATCAAGGCACAAAAACATCTGCGAAAGAACAACTTGGCGTTCTTGGCTCACATAGTGGACAAGACCAAAGAAGAAACTGACATTCAAGATATTCCGGTAGCGTGTGAATTTCCAGACGTGTTTCCTTAAGATCTTCCAGGAGTACCCCCAGAGAGACAGGTTGAGTTCCGAATCGACCTCGTTCCAGGAGCAACTCCTCTCGCTAAATCCCCATATCGGTTGGCTCCTGCTGAAATGCATGAATTGTCCAGCCAACTCAGTGACCTTCTGGACAAGGGATTTATCCGACCTAGCTACTCGCCATGGGGAGCTCCGGTGCTCTTTGTCAAAAAGAAGGACGGATCTTTCAGAATGTGCATCGATTACAGAGAGTTAAATAAACTCACTGTTAAAAACCGCTACCCACTCCCACGAATCGATGATCTATTCGACCAGCTCCAAGGAGCTAGTTATTTTTCTAAAATAGATCTACGGTCCGGATACCACCAACTCAAAGTCCGGGAAGAGGATATTCCTAAAACCGCTTTCCGAACCCGCTACGGACATTATGAATTCGTCGTAATGTCCTTCGGTCTAACAAATGCACCTGCCGCATTTATGGACCTAATGAATCGAATCTGTCGACCGTTCCTTGACAACTTCGTCATTGTGTTTATCGATGACATCCTCGTCTATTCCCGAAACAAAGAGGAGCATGGCCAACATCTCCGACAAGTCCTAGACACTCTGCGATCGGAAAAGCTTTACGCCAAACTCTCCAAGTGTGAGTTCTAGCTCCGGAGTGTGAATTTCCTAGGCCACGTAGTTAGCCAAGACGGAATTCATGTGGATCCCTCTAAGGTCAAAGTTGTGGAAGGATGGGCAAATCCGACCACGCCCACATAAATTCATCAATTTTTAGGCCTAGCAGGCTACTATAGGAGATTCATCCAAAACTTCTCTAAGATCGCCAAGCCGCTTACCTCGCTTACGCAAAAGGGCGTGCCATTCAAATGGACAGACCGACAAGAGATTGCGTTTTGAACCTTGAAGCAAGCTCTCTGTAGCGCTCCTGTACTATCTCTACCTGAAGGAACGGAAGATTTTGTGGTCTACTGTGACGCGTCGAATCAAGGCTTATGTTGCGTTCTCATGCAACGTGGAAGAGTGATAGCATATGCGTCCCGCCAACTAAAGACGTACGAAGTAAATTACACGACCCATGACCTAGAACTGGGAGCCGTGGTCTTCGCTCTGAAAATTTGGAGGCACTACCTGTACGGTACAAAGTGCACCATCTTCACGGACCACAAGAGCCTCCAGCACATCTTGAATCAGAAGGAGCTGAACATGAGACAACGAAGATGGGTGGAATTGCTAAACGACTACGAATGTGAGATCAAGTACCGTCCAGGCAAGGCCAACGTGGTAGCTGATGCATTAAGTCGGAAGGAGTACTCTAATCGCCGTACGAAAACTCTCTCGATAACCATTCAATCTCATCTGGCCACTCAAATTGCATCAGTCCAGTCAGAGGCTATGAAAACGGAAAATAGAGCTAGCGAGGCATTGCACGGGATGGAAAAGAACCTAGAAGCAAGGGAGAATGGGGTGTACTACTTCATGAACCGTATTTGGGTCCCAAAAATCGGAGGATTTAGGGAGGTCGTTATGAAGGAAGCCCACAAAACACGATACTCCATTCATCCCGGTTCGGACAAGATGTATTTGGACATTAAACAACACTATTGGTGGCCTAACATGAAGGCGGAAATCGCGACCTATGTTAGTAAGTGCCTTACGTGCGCCAAAGTAAAGGTGGAGTACCAGAAACCTTCGGGATTGTTACAGCAACCGGTAATCCCTTAGTGGAAATGGGAGGGGATTTCTATGGATTTCGTGACCAAGCTACCCAAGACGTCGGACGGACTGGACACCATATGGGTAATAATCGACCGACTGACGAAATCTGCCCATTTCCTGCCAATCAAAGAATCCTACAAGATGGAGAGATTGACGCGTTTGTACCTACGAGAAATCGTGAGACTCCATGGAGTGCCAAAATCTATTATCTCGGATAGGGACAGTAGGTTCACATCGCGCTTTTGGCAATCACTCCACAAGGCAATGGGAACTCATCTCGACATGAGCACTGCGTATCACCCACAAACGGACGGTCAAAGTGAACGAACCATTCAAACGCTTGAAGACATGCTTCGTGCATGTGTGATAGACTTTGGGAAGTCTTGGGATACCCACCTACCGTTGATCGAGTTCTCGTATAACAATAATTACCATTCGAGCATCAAGGTGGCTCCTTTCGAAGCACTGTACGGGCGTAAATGTAGATCACCGTTATGTTGGGCTGAAGTAGGTGATACCCAGCTAGCAAGAGCACATACGTCGGACAGGGCACTAACGGGACCGGAGATCATTCGCGAAACCACAAAAAAGATCGTCCAGATCAGAGCTCGATTACAAGCATCGCGTGACGGACAAAAGAGCTACGCCAACAAACGGCGAAAGCCCTTAGAATTCCAGGTCGGTGATCGAGTACTGTTGAAAGTCTCACCCTGGAAAGGAGTTATACGTTTCGGAAAACGGGGAAAGCTGAACCCGCGATACATTGGACCTTTCGAAATCGTCGCCCGAATAGGTCCGGTAGCCTACAGACTGCAACTACCCGCGGAGCTAAACGGTGTACACCCCGTGTTTCATGTCTCCAACCTGAAGAAGTGCCTATCAGATGAAACCCTTGTCATTCCTCTTGACGAAATCGAAATCAATGAGAATCTCCTGTTCGTTGAAGAACCAATCGAAATCATGGACAGGGAGGTAAAGCGTACTAATCAGAGTCGCATCCCGATCGTGAAAGTTCGGTGGAACGCAAAGCGTGGGCCAGAATTCACGTGGGAACGCGAAGATCAAATGAAGCAAAAGTACCCTCACCTATTCTAGCATTCTCAAATCTAGCTTTCAAACAGAATTTCGGGACGAAATTCCCTCTAACGGGGGGATGATGTCACAACTGGAAATTTTGTGTCATGTAATCTATACACTCAAGTTAATGTGAATCAAAAACTTAAGATCATGTGTGACACCTATGATTATGACATCAAAAACTTCAATCAAATACATCATACAAGTACTACAAATAGTCATCAAACAATTGGAAACTATAGAAGTTCTTATTTAGGTCCACCATGGACTAGAACTTCCTTATTGGATCCAAATGGACCAATAAGCTTCCAATCATGGGCTTAGAACCCTAATTGGGCTCTAATTGGACCCACACTAATTTATTTCAACATTTTGGGCCATGTTGGGCCTAGAATGAAATGAATTAAAAGCTTTGATCCATGAATAACCTAAACTAGTCCAACAAAAATGTAAAAATCCTACCACATTCTTTTAGGCTTAAAACATACCCAAACAAACTCTAATATTGGGCTTAGGGGCAAAAAGCCCAAATTTTTCCTTGTCCCTTCCAAACTCTCGGCCCAAGGCCCAAGTCCAAGAAGAAATGGAAGAGTTGACTATTTGCTTGCCACCTCACTATTAACCAAAGGACTTCCATGCAAGAGACTCATACTTCCATGCACCATCCTTTCATGCATCTCTCTTCTTCTTCCTCTCCCTCACTCTCGGCCGAAACACACACACACACACCACAAAAATCTCTTCCAAACTCTCTAAGTCTTGAAGAACAATCCTCCCTCCTCCTTCAAAAATTTCGTGAATCAAGAAGCTTCACAAGGAGAATCCATCACCAAAATCATCATCTAAGGTAAGTTGATGACTAATCCATGATCTAGCTACTTCATTCCATCAAAAATCACTTCTAAATCTATTCCAACTTGTGATCATGCACCTTAGAAGTCACCAAACTCGAGATCTACCAAGGAAAGGTGCTAGGGCCGAAAATCACTTCATTTTTTCTTCCATCTCCTCTCCAAAACCGAAACCACGCCCAAGGTGAGCTTCATACCCCCTATTTTCTGTTTTTATGAGTTTTGTGGGGGGGGGGGGGGGAATACAAGTGAAAGTGTAGATCTATATGTGTTTTGTATGCCTTGTATGATTTCCATGCTTATATGTGTGTTTTTGTGTGTTATAATGTTGGATCTAGCCATAAAACCCCTCAAAACCGAGATATACCTTATGTTAAATGATACTAGCATCAAGTATATTTCTACATACAAAGTGTTCCAAGAAAAATAGCTAAATGGCTTAGTAACATTTTCTTTGGGCTAAAAACTCAATTTTTGGACATAAAATGCTAAAAATATAAAGTTAAAGGGCCCAAATTGAAATATTTCGAAATCTGATGGGGGAGATGAGCCAAAACAGTTTCCATAATGTATTTGCTGAAAATATACTTGTTGGAGGATTAAAAACATAAATTTCAAGCTTAGTGGGCTAAAAATGACATTTTCGGCCCAATAAGGCCCATTATGCAGAATTTTCTGATTTGGAGGGCCAAAACTGTATTTTTCTGTAAAACAGTGGACTACTAGTGTACCAAGTACTTTTCAAAGGTTTAAAATGCTTTTTAAATTTAAAAAGGACCAAAGTTGCAAAAATTTTACAATTTGGGCCAAAATTGTCAAAATTGAGAAAAAGAAGGGTTATAACCGAGAAAACTGCATTTTCAGGGACTTAAACTGTTTTCAATGAAAAATATGCTGAAAAATATTAATTGCAATAATTTTTTGGTGTTAAAATGTCAAGAAAAATGATTTAAGGACCAAACCGGAAAATTATTTAATTAAAGGGTTGAAAAAGTAAATTTTACAAACAATGAGGGGCTGAAAACAGAAAACTTCCAAGGCTAATTCAATACACGCAATTTGATCAAATAATGGCACCACGACTATCGACGAAATACAATACACAACAATACCAAAAGTCGTTGTTAAACGAATTGGTTCGGTCTCGAACCAATAAAAATCCGAAACTACTAACGCGACGATACCTCGATTCATACAAGTAACGTTTGGGAATTCAATATACATGCGAGTGTGCACAGACGTCTACGCACCATCTTTGGGCCCCAAAGTGTAAAATCTTGCTTGTTGGGCCTGGCTAGCCCAATGACCTGATCTTAAGGCCCGAAGACTTCTACCTTACGAGGTGTTGGGTTTTACCGATCTAACACAACGTAAAAGGACTTTCAATGGCTTGTATACTATTGGTCCCCAAGGGTCCTTTGGTATTGCTAGTAAAGTCGGTACTTCATGCGAGGCGGGTCAGAGACCCCTCGTACGTTTTTTTTTTATCCCCAACCGGTTAATGGAGTCATCGGGGTCTTCGTGTCCTCTTTCTCTTCGGATGTGGGATTACACGTAGTCAGGGCGGTCGGATAATGTGATTAGTACGGACGACGCCTACGGGATCGTTAGTATAGTTATAAACTGATCGTTTGTGTAACGCATGTTTATAGCAATTAATCATGCTCAAAAATAATCCGACGTCGCCTGGAATTGATAACTTCACGCGTTACAATGGTTCCATTTTAACTTCATGGTATTCAAAGAATTAGGAAAACATCAGGTTTTCCTAGGGTTTTTCAATACATACGGATTCGAAATGTATACAAGTTTAATGAACAATTTTTACAAGTATAGAAACAAACAAGCATACCTATGGATCTTCACAAACGTTTTCAAAAGCTTTTCTTTTCAGAAAATATCGGATTTTCTGGTGGTTTTCAAACGACACGAAACATTGTTTTTCAAATACCGCTTATGAACTCACCAACATTTCGCATGTTGACGTTTTTCAAAATACTTGTATTCTCAGGGAACCAGTGAATCAAAAGGGAAATGTACTCAGTGATGGCTTGCAGTTTACTTATTAACGAATCGAACAATTTATTTTTGGGAATGTAATGTTTAAACAATGTACTCCATGTAAACTTTATTGGTTGTATTATATTAATGCATGGTGACGAATGTTGTTACGTTTCATATATATTCAATGTTATGGTATTCAATTGAGTCACGACAGCTCCCGAACGTTTCCGCCGCCTGGTTCGGGGGTGACACAATGATTCTACTTGTATTCCCCCATAAAGCATTTAAAAACATTTAAAAGATTGATTAACGGGTATGTACTCACCTGTTGTGGGTGATACGGATGAACTGAAGAGGTAGGACTACTAGGTGTCAAGTGAAGTCTTGAACACACTCTATGATCCTAGTAAACATATAATATCACATATATGTAACAAATTAGTCTATAAACAACTAATAAACAAGTCAAGACACCCAAGAACATGCTAAACATCTTTATCAAGTGTTATTAGCCTCTAGGATTGCATCTAAGTGTTTGTAGGGGAAGCTATTGTGAGTAGGGCTCAAGGAAAACTCCACCATGAGGTTCACAGCCCTAATGACCCCACTAAATGAGTTTACGGTCATAAACTCATGAGTTTACGGCCGTAAGCTCATACTTAGGTGACCATTTGATGTTTGATGCTCTATAAGGCCCTAATAAGCATTTCTTTTTAATGGCTTGGTCTATGGAAGAGTTTAGGGCATTATATAACTCCTTTTAGGAGTTTACGGCCCTGGGACCATATCCCATGGGGATAACGGTCGTAATCTCCATTGGGTGGGTGTTCTTGGTGTTTTCAAGTCCCTAAATCAACTAGGAACTAAACTATGCTAGTGTACAAGGCTTTAGAAGAGTTTATAGCACCATTTGGCACTATTGATTGGAGTTCACGGCCCTGGAACTTCTTGTACCATGAACACTTTACTCTTGGTGTTCTAATGGTGTTTGCTAGTCCTAAACACATTAGGGTACATGTCTAAACTAGTCTCTTGGCTTAAGGAAGGCTTTTAGGGCATTTTTACACCTTAAAATGGAGTTCACGGCCTAAGAACATCCTTGGCCATGAACTCACTTTTAGCCCTTGATTCTTAATGTTTTTGATGTCTAAACAAGCCATGGGTAGTTTCTAGGTTCAGTTCCAAGGTTTGGAGGGATATTGGGCAAACTTTGGCCCTTATAAAAGAGTTTACTCCCCAAGGTATTCTTGGGCGGTAAACTCTCATATCTTAGTGTTTTCCTATGATTTCTAGTGTATTAAGCATATAAGAAGCTTCAAAACAACACTAGATAGAAGTACTCACTTTCCGGAATGAAAGTCCGAAGATCCTTGAGAGAGAATTCGGCTTTTCTCTATTTGGAAATGTAACTAATGAATAAATATGGTTCAGAATTCTATATATAGTCCTGGGATTTTTGGCATAAAATATTTTATTCCCGAAATGAACTCTAATATCATAGAGTTTTGGAATAACAGTGTTGCACAAAACCCTAGTGCATCCACTCTCCTTATATCTCCTTAAGTGTAAATCCTAAAATACTCAAACTTATACCCAAAAGTCTGGAAATTCACTATAACTGTTCTAACTTCTATTGACTTGATATGGTTTGTACGGGATAGAAATTTTGGGTTGTGACATCACCCCCCTGTTAAAGGGAATTTCGTCCCGAAATTAGAATTTAGGTAAGGAAGTAGGTACGAATGATCAAGTCATGAGGTGGGGAACTTCCTAGACGATTGGTTCTCTTGCTCATAAGTGAATTCGGGTCCTCGGTTGGAATCCCAACGAACCTTCACAAACGGGCGACGGTGTTGCTTCGTCCGCTTGACATCTCGTTCGAGGGTCACTACGGTTCTTTCACGAAGGCGAGGATCTTGTTGATCTCGATCTCATCGGGTCGGACTTACGAGAGTCCTAATGGAAAGGTACGGTTTAAAGATCGAGACGCGAAGGGTAAAATGTACGTTACTGAGTTCGCGGAGTAGGTCTAGTCTGCGAGATACATGAACAATTCTGGTAAGAATCTTGGAGGTCCTGACTATCTTGGATTTAGCTTTCCACGCGATACGAAGCATATCAAGCCGTTCCCAGAGTGAGTTTTCTTAAAGAACTTGGTCTCTCACTTGGAATCTCCAAGGTTTCTTTTTCTTGTTTAACTTCCCAGTCAAGGGTCACCCCCTGCTGGGTCAAAGTCATAAAGGTTTATGTGATTTGCGAGGAGTTCTGGATGATCTATGACCGTAGGTCTATAAGACCTAGAATTTGACGAATTCCTGTCGGCGTCTCTGGTGTCGACAAATTCTCAACGGTTTTGATAAATATACAGAGTACTCAAGAATTTCCACATCACTAATAGTGTGTCTTAGGAAATTTTGACTCTTCAATTCCAAAACTCGTGATCAGAGAACTTTGTAAAAAGTATCACTGAGGGTAATGTTTCTGCGGGTTCCATCTTACTACGAGGGTAGATAAGTAAGTCGTTACATGGAGAATGACGAACTGATCCTAGTAAGAGAGACAGACTCTATTCATTAAACTCATGAATGCTTCGGGCGTATTGGTCCTATTCGAAGGGTATCACTACGGACTCGAAGTGTCCGTATCGAGTTCGGAAGGTAGTCTTCCGGACATCCTTCCCTAACACTCGAATTGGTGATATTCGGATCTCAGATCCATTTCTGAAATTCATCCTTTCCTTGCGTTTGCTCAACCAATTCATCTATGCGGGGCGGAGACAACGATTTCTACTGGAAATCTTGACGGAGTCCTCGATAGCCGAGGAACATATGATGCAATCCGTCGACTTCTGGAAGAATAAGACCGGAGCTCTCTAGGGTGAGAAGCCTGGTCTTCCAATTAAATAGTTGAGTAGTTCGCTAAGTTGTCTGGACTATTCTTGTATCTCGGTAGGTGTTTAGACTGAAGGGCGATCTGTTTATAGGAGTCATACTGGGTTCTAAGTTTGTTCACATGACGATGCGATACTCGTAGTCTTGGGCAATTCTCCGTCCTGAAGTTCATATTAAGAATTCATACCTGGTTTCACAATCACAATCTCGCATATACGAGTCATATATAATTAAGATTGAAAAGGTAGTCGAATAACTGATTCTTCTTTAAGCTCACATCCCATCAGGGAAAAAGAAATTCAAGTGGAATCATCAATTCTAAACCTATAGAACCTTGATTATATATTACCCTTATGTATACATTCCTCAGTGATAGATCAACTGTATGAATCCTTGGATTGAACTTGACATACTACACAAGTGGTACTTCGGGGATTTCTTCGGAAAAGAAAAGAACTATGAGGTACTCCACGCATGAGCACTTCAGTGTTCTGAAATGACGGTTTCGCTAAAAAGACGTTTACTGATAAAGAGATGTACGTATGAAGTTGTTTTTGTGAGGATCAAATTGAATCGCTTCGTATGATAATGTCAGAATCATACGAAAACTTAAAGACATTAGATTTGAACATAAGTCGTTTACAGACAAAACACAACCGTGCAACCATCAATAGAGTTACAGTACTTTAGACAACTACACGACTATCGCTGCGAAGAAAAGGTATACTACAAAAGGAAACTGTACGCAGCACGAGCATCCCTATACCGACAGGATCCCACAAAAGATAAGACTCTAGTTGCACTAGTTCTGGATAGTTTATAAGTTTGTAACAACGAAACGCCTACATTACATTAACGTGGGTCCAGAGTAGTCCCTCCTATGGCGGTGGTCGGTAGCATACTTCCGTCTGTGCTAGCATTTGCTGCCTCTGGGCAGTTCCTTTTGTAGTAACCCACCTTGCCACAACCGTAACAAGCCTGGTTCACACCGGTGTTGAGCACCTGGTTGATCTGCCTTACTAGTCTCTTGCAGTAACGTATGGTGTGCCCCTTTTGTTGCAGTTTGAGCACTATATCTCCTGACAAGGTCCATGGTGGTGATAACTGCATTTGATGCATTTTAGGAGATTTCCAGCATATTGGATGTCTGGGTTAGGGACAACTGGTATACCCGAAGGGATGGTAGTAGGAGATACAGATGTTGTAGCTATGAAGGTCGTTACCGGTGGTTGTTTCTTTTTTGCCCCTCGAAGCGATTTGTCCTTCTTTTTAGCCTAAAACTTCCGCTTGTTACTCCTGGTCTTGGAAATCGGGGTATCGTGATAGTTTGTTGCTCGTTGAGGTACTTGATTGTCACCTGGATTGGAATTGTTGTTAACAACTCCGCTAACCGTCGCGTTGTTAGCGTTAAGGTGGGTCAAAATAGCTGACACGGCAGCTGAGACTGCAGCTTAAAAGGTAGTCGCATCAATCTGAAGGGTCGGTGCTTGGTTGATGGGTTGATCGTTTTTCTTTGGCGACATGATTCTGTTCCACGGAAAGAAAATGAACTTGTGAGCGAGCATGGTTCAACCTAGACGTAGTTCGACTGTTTATGTAAAGAATAGAAGTATGTTTTCGTGAGTTTGACCTACATCCCTATGATGTAGTCCTAATACAGATTGGAAGTATGTTCACGAAGGTTTTGACCTACATCCCTATGATGTAGTCCTAGTACTGAGTAGAAGTAAGTTTGTAAAATGGTCTCAAGATGTTTGTCGTTCAAGCCGAGGTATCGATGGTTGGTGAATAGTAGGATCCAACCACTAAAAGAGACTTGGAAATATCTTCGGAGTTAAATTACTATAGTCCAATGACTTGACTAAAGCATGTTTCAGATAGACTCCCATGAAAGTATGATAAGAGTATTTGAATAAAGAATGACATAGAAGTTAGCCGACTGACAATATCTTTGATATTAATGAGATAAAATTCAGGAAAATGATTGGTAAAAGGTCTTACACCATATCCATAGAAGATAGTTCTTGACAGCATAAGGACCTAACCAAAATTACTTATGATACAAGATAGTTTCATAGAAAATTCCACATCGGGCATAGACAGAAAAACAATTCCCTTTTAACAAGGAAAATAAAGTAAAGCATCTACTACTGGTGACGGTCATCCCTCTGGCGAACTCTCAGTTCAGCCAGTTGACGTTCCATATCAATTAGGTGTCTTTCGTACACCCTCTGCCGTACTCGGAGCTCTATGACTTCGGCTCGTGATTCGGCCAATGCTTGCAACAGCGTTTCATGGTTTCTCTCAGATCTCTCACGAGCATCTTCTAGACGAATGGTGCGGAGGGTATGCATTCTCGCATTGGTGACAACTTTGGTGATCTGATGTAGGGTTGTCCTGCCTTGAATCTCATTTCGGGCCACTCTATGGATCAAGATTGGCAAGATTCTTTCTGTTGAGCCCCCATTGCTCAGGTCATAAAAACCTCGGTAACCATTAGATGGCATGGGTTGATCTTGTCCTTGGCTCCATGTTTCCATGAATTCTTCCCACTTAGGCGTCGGGCCATGAAAAGCCGTACGAGGGTTAGGAATTGGAAAGGGAGCTGCTTGAGGTAGTTTCTCAACCTCGGGTTCGGAGTTAGCATCGTCCGAAAGGTCTTCATCATGGTGATCATTCACAGGGATAGGATGATCATTCTCTGGTTCTTCTCCAAACCAACCAGCAATGACT
Source organism: Lactuca serriola (assembly GCF_051521515.1). Taxonomy (NCBI): domain Eukaryota; kingdom Viridiplantae; phylum Streptophyta; class Magnoliopsida; order Asterales; family Asteraceae; genus Lactuca; species Lactuca serriola. Next base: position 128,680,563 of record NC_136416.1, on the reverse strand, counting down.
TCGTTCGGAAGATACTGGTTGTCGTGGGGATGGAGTCCAACCATTTATCTACGCGAGAATTGGGGTAAGAAAATAATTATTAGACGAACTATCTAGATAATTGTTTAGAAAATCTTCATTAGTTACATCGCTATTTGTGAAGTGCATACCAGTTATATGTAATCTAAACATGATAGGCCTTCGAATAATTGACCTTAACTCCAAATTCACACAGAATAGGGGTAAGGCTAAATTTTCACAGATTCTAAGTCTATAACATCCTAATTACATATAGGCTTAGTGTATCCACTTAGCAACTATCAATTTAGTAATAAAGATCCCGTTTTAGTTCTCAAGTATAAAGTGCTTATAGTAACACCAAATACTCCTATAGTATTTTAAGTTTAATGTTATGTTCTACTGTTCTCATTGTGGTAGGGTTGGTAAGATTTTAGACTTGTTGCAACCACACAACTACACTTTGGCACATGCTAGTCAACCCTCGGATAATATAGTTGATCAGCCTATATCTTCCCAGTTCTGACTATATATCTGTAAGTCCACCTGTGTTGCCCAACAATGGTAATTCTTTTGTACTGTCCTAGTGACACTGATTTTAGTATGAATGCAACACGTATACTTAATTAAATATTTTATTATTTAAAGTTTAAACTCTTGGACAGAGTATTTTTAATCCCATTGTATTTATAGTATGTATATCTTTTATGGGTTGATATACTTAATTCACTATAAACAATGCTCTGATACCAATCTGTCACACCCCAAAACCAAGAACGACGGAAACGTTCCGGGGCGGAGGACGTCATGTACAGTATCACAACAATGAAAAGTAGTAAACAAGAACCAACATCATCCATTGCATAAATAAAATAATTTTAATACAAGTGTTTTGACAAATAATGATAAACACTAAAGTATAATCAAAATGAAAGATGAGTCTTGACCGAGCTCCATCTTCTCTAAACCTTGCATCGGTACCTATCTATTGATGACCTGAGGATACAAGTATTTTGAAAGCGAGTATCAGCTTTAAAGCTGATGAGATCATAAGTATTAATGTGTCTTAATTTGTATGTAAGTATTTGTTTGACATGTAATGAAAGGCTTGAAAATGTTTTGAAAGGAAGTTCATGTAAGTATGAAAATGGTTGTAAAACAACTGTAAACGTTTGAAAAACCCTAGAAATCCCTATGATTCCTACTATTATAAAAGGGAGTCTTCTACCAAGACTAAACTATTTTGTATGTTCGTTTCTTGTAAAAGTATGTAATTTTCCCAAGTGTAACTATCATTAACAAAATATAGTTTGTACATTAATGTTTAAGTGAAATGATCACTAAGTATATGTAAAGGGTAAATTAATGTAGTATTGTAGTGTTTTATTATAGGAACTACTGCTGTACTAACTACCTTAAACCGGATTTATATCAAGGTATTACGTGATAAATTGTACCATACTATCGACTAGGTGACACGACAATGTAGGTCGTAAAAAGGTATGACGTTTGGCACCCGCAGACCTACTGGTCTCGCTGTAGCTAGCAACAAGGTGTAGGATAGTCAATCCAGTATAGATCTATACACAAACTCATGCTCTCCCTCCAAGAGACTCTGGCTACAACTCGGGCCATGACATTGAAGGCATGCTCCGATATAGTGGATCACAATTATGTTAATGTATTCATGTATATTTAATGTATTGTTACTATTTCTAGTATCGTTGTATATGTTCTCTTTCTAGTATAGTTGTAAATGTTCTCTTTCTAGTACAGTTGTAAATGTTCTCTTTCTAGTATAGTTGTATATGTTCTTCTTCTAGTAATATAATGTATATGTTCTCATACTACTGTATTGTATATGTTCTCACAGTAATAAGTACTGACTCATGAATGAACTGACTTATTTAACATCTCATTGTTCTAGCAATAGTATAAGTATTATCCTGTGCTACCCCTATGATAACTTACTAATGATGTGATTTGTACGTATGAATATGGAAGTGTACCCTTGCTACCCAAGGGTATTGAATGAACTGGAAGGACCTGTATGACTATATATGTACATATGATATATAACTAATATTTAAACAACCTTTGGACGGATACCCAATGTCCCACCAGACCACATCTCAAGCGCGAAAAGGAAATAGGGTGGATAGCCTTCCTAAGTCTTTTACACATTTCTTATATAACTATACATATATAGGCATCCAATTGATAATATAAAAGTATAAAATAAGTTTTGTAAAACCTTTGAACATAATTATTATCTAAGAAAAGATCAACTTGATGTCAATCTATAAAACGGTTTGATGGCATGGGTTTGATAAAATAGTTTAAGTATAAAGAAACATTTGTTTGAAACACAATTCTAAATGAGTTTGAAATGAAACATACATAGTAAAATGTATAGTTTAATAAGGAGTTTTAAGCATATAAAATGTTTATGAAAAACATTTGAAGGAAACTATTTGGTAAAACGACTATTCAGTAGTAAATCATTTGAATGTTGCTTATTAATCACATGTGATTGATATAATAAGTCGCATGATTCTACTTGTATTCCCCCCATAAAGCATTTAAAAACATTTAAAAGATTGATTAAGGGGTATGAACTCACCTGCTGTGGGTGATACGGATGAACTAAAGAGGTAGGACTGCTAGGTGTCAAGTGAAGTCTTGAACACACTCTATGATCCTAGTTAACATATAATATCACATATATGTAATAAATTAGTCTATAAACAACTAATAAACAAGTCAAGACACCCAAGAACATGCTAAACACCTTTATCAAGTGTTATTAGCCTCTAGGATTGCATCTAAGTGTGTGTAGGGAAGCTATTGTGTGTAGGGCTCAAGGAAAACTCCACCATGAGGTTCACGACCCTAATGACCCTACTAAATGAGTTTACGGTGGTAAACTCATGATTTTACGGTCGTAAGCTCATACTTAGGTGACCATTTGATGTTTGTTGATCTATAAGGCCCTAATAAGCATTTCTACTTAATGGCTTGGTCTATGGAAGAGTTAAGGACATTATATAACTCCTTTTAGGAGTTTACGGCCCTAGGACCATATCCCATGGAGATTACGGCCGTAATCTCCATTGGACGGGTGTTCTTGGTGTTTTCAAGTCCCTAAATCAACTAGGAACTAAACTATGCTAGTGTACAAGGCTTTAGAAGAGTTTATAGCACCATTGGGCACTATTGATTGGAGTTCACGACCCTGGAACTTCTTGGGCTGTGAACACCTTACTCTTGGTGTTCTAATGGTGTTTGCTAGTCCTAAACACATTATGGTACATGTCTAAACTAGTCTCTTGGCTTAAGGAAGGCTTTTAGGGCATTTTGACACCTTAAAATGGAGTTCACGGCACAAGAACGTCCTTGGCCGTGAACTCACTTTTAGCCCTTGATTCTTAATGTTTTTTGTCACACCCCAAAAGCGAGAACGGCGGAAACGTTCTGGGGCGAAGGACGTCATGTAAAGTATCACAACACAGTAATAGTAAACAAGCAAACAACATCATGCATTGCATTAAATATATAATTCTAATACAAGTGTGTTCTGTATAGTTATAGACACCAAAAATAATATAAGTCAAAATAAATAGATGAGTCCTGAATGCGCTCTATCTTCTCACAAGCTGGTCTCGGTACCTGTCTACAGATTACCTGAGAATACAAGTTATTTTGAAAGCGAGTATCAACATTAAGCTGGTGAGTTCATAAGTATTTTAGTGTCAGTGTTTGTTATCAAAACGTTTGAACATGTCTCCATTGTAAGTTTGTAAAACGTATGTAAATGTTTGTAAGTGTTTGTAAAAGTTTGAATCTCTTAGAAAAACCTATATTTTCTATTGAAAGTAGCCTTCTCCCAAGGCGTAACTGTTTTGTATGTTTGTTTATCGTAAAAGTGGGTAATTTTCCAAGTGTAACTATCATTATCAAAATATAGTTTATACATTATTATTTAAGTGAAATAGTCACTAAATGTATATAAAGGATAAATTACTGTAGTACTTGTAGTATTGTATTATAATAACTACTATTGTACTATCTACCTTAAACCGGATTTATATTAAGGTATCATGTGATAAATTGCACCATACTATACACTGGTAATAACGACAACGTATAGTCGAAAAATAAGGTATGACGTTTGGCACCCACAGACCAGCCGGTCCGGCAGTAGCTAGCAGCAAGGTGTAGGATAGTCAATCCAGTATAGACCTATATGCAAACTCACGATCTCCCTTCAAGAGACTCTAGTTACAACTCGGGTCATGACAATTAAGTCATGCTCCCATACAGTGGATCACAATTGTTAATTTATTCGTGTATATGTAATGTAGTGTTACTTGTTCTAGTATCGTTGTATATGTTCTCGTCCTAGTATAGTTGTATATGTTCTCTTTCTAGTATAGTTGTATATGTACTCATAGTAATAAGTATTGACTCCTGAATGAACTGACTCATTGATCTAGAAATTGTAGTAGTATGATCCTGTGTTATCCCGATGGTAACTTACTAATGATGTGACTAATACACATGAATATTGAAGTACTTTTATGTCTATATATGTACATTTGATATATAATTAATATTGAAACGACCTTCGGACGGCTACCCGAAATCCCACCAGACCACATCCAAATCGAGAAAAAGGAAATAGGGTGGATGGCCTTCCTAAGCCCTTTAAACATTTCTTATATATCTATACATATATGAGCATACAATTTATAAGAAGTATAACAATGTTTAGATAAAAGTATTTGATAAGTAAAAGAGTTTGTAAAACATTTTGAAGTAAAGCAGTTTGATAAACAGTTTGAACAGTGATAAAATCATTGGTTTTCTAGTTATTAATCACATGTGATGGATGTTATAACTATAAGTATTCAACTTGTATCCCCCCATAAAAGTATTTAAAACATTTAAAAGTATTTCAAAGGTTAATTAAAGGGGTACGAACTCACCTGTAGTGAGTGGTTCTGATGACAATGTTGGATTAGACGCTAGGTGCCAAGTGGTGACTTGAGTACACGTGCGAATCCTATTTAGCATATATTGGCACATATATGGATTTAATTAGTGTTATGAACAACTAATTGATGATTTTGGGACCACCTTAGGGACTAGTAAACACTTATAATGAAGTGTTATAATCATATATGATTGTATGAGGGTTTATAAGGCTATACAAGAGGGTGTATGGCCAAAATACACACTATATGTGTGTGTGCGGCCTATTGTGCTGCTAGCACATGTGTGCGGCCCTGTGTGCGGCCATGTGTGCTGCCAGGTGGTGTGTGCTGCCATGTGTGCAAGCAGATGATGATCTTGGTGTTCTTGGTGTTCTTGGTACCTTTTATGAAGATCTTCAAGGAGAATGGATGATACTTGAGAGGATTTTCGTGTTCTATGCTGGAAGAAGTGAATGAAGTGTTCAAGAATGAACTAAGTGTGGCATATATATGTGGTGTGTGCGGTTTCGAAGGTGTGAGGCCGCAAACAAGAGTGTGTGGCCGCATACTCCATGTGTTGGAGTGTTTGGCCCGATTTTGATTCCTACACTTCGAGTTAACCCTTCTTAACTCTCCTACATTGATTATATCACATTTAGAATGCTTCATTAGACTCTAAAGGGTATTACCATATAGTAAAATAAGTCTAATATTGGAAAGAATTGAAGAGTGCATGCGAGAAGTTTTTCGGGTTGTCACATCATCCCCCTGTTAAGGGAATTTCGTCCCGAAATTTGAGTTTAAGTTACTAGATTATTACAAATATCTAAGTAAAAAGATGAGGATATTTCAGTTTCATTTGATCCTCTCGTTCCCAGGTGAATTCCGGCCCGCGCTTGGCGTTCCAGCGAACCTTCACAATCAGGATACGGCATTGCTTCGTCTGCTTGACCTCTCGGTCCATGACTTCTACGGGTTCTTCCACGAAGTTTAGGCTCTCATTGATCTCGATCTCGTCGAGTGGGATTACAAGAGTCTCATCAGATAGGCACTTTTTCAAGTTGGAAACATGGAAGGTAGAATGTAGGTTACGAAGTTCGTTCGGTAGATTAAGTTTGTAAGCCATTGGGCCGATTCTTGCGAGAATCTCGAAAGGCCCAATGTACCTTGGATTTAGCTTTCCATGCTTTTCGAAGCATATCAAGCCCTTCAGGGTGAGACCTTCAATAAAACACGGTCGCCCACCTGGAATTCCAACGGTTTTCTACGTTTATCGGCGTAGCTTTTCTGTCGGTCTCTGGAGGCTTTCAATCATTTACGGATCTGAACGATCTTCTCCGTTGTTTCCCGAATGATTTCCGGACCTGTGAGAGTATTGTTAGAAGCTTGACCCTTAGCTAATTGGGTATCACCCACCTCAGCCCAACACAGAGGGGATCTGCACTTTCGGCCGTAGAGGGCTTCAAATGGAGCAGCCTTGATGCTCGTGTGATAACTGTTATTATAGGAAAACTCGACAAGGGGTAAATGAGTATCCCATTCCTTTCCAAAGTCGATCACACAGGCTCTCAACATATCTTCTATTGTTTGGATGGTCCTCTCACTTTGTCAGTCGGTCTGAGGATGGTAGGTTGTGCTCGTGTCTAGCCTTGTTCCTAGGGAATGTTGCAATGATTGCCAGAATCTTGAGGTGAACCTACTATCTCTATCGGAGATAATGGATATAGGAACACCATGTAGTCGCACGATTTCCCTAATGTATGATCTCGTAAGTTTCTCCATCTTATCGGTTTCATTGATAGGTAGGAAGTGTGCAGACTTGGTCAATCTATCGACGATGACCCATATGGTATCAAGTCCACCCGTTGTCTTGGGCAACTTGGTTATGAAATCCATAGTGATCTGTTCCCACTTCCATTCTGGAATCTTTGGTTGTTGCAGTAAACCAGAGGGTTTCTGGTACTCGACCTTGACCTTTGCGCAAGTAAGGCATTTACTTACGAAGGTAGCAATCTCTACTTTCATATTAGGCCACTAGTATAGCTTTTTAAGATCCAGATACATCTTATCTGAACCTGGGTGGACGGAATACCGAGTGTTGTGCGCCTCGGTCATGACCAAGTCTCGGAAACCACCGTGCTTCGGGGTCCAGATCCAGTTCATGAAATATAGGGCTCCGCCACCCTTGCCTTCTAAGTTCTTATCCATTCCTCTGAGGGATTCACTCGCTACATGTTCAGGTTTCATAGCTTCAAGTTGAGCCGCCTGAATTTGTTTAGACAAATGCGAATGGATAGTCATTGTCAACGACTTGACTCTTCGACCAGAATATTCCTTCCGACTTAGGGCGTCTGCTACTACGTTGGCTTTACCCGGATGATAACGAATGTCGCATTCGTAGTCATTGAGTAGCTCGACCCACCGTCGTTGTCTCACGTTGAGCTCCTTCTGATCGAATATGTGTTGTAAACTCTTGTGGTCGGTAAAAATAGTGCTTTTTGTGCCATACAAGTAATGTCTCCAGATCTTCAGGGCAAACACAACTGCCCCCAGCTCAAGATCATGTGTGGTGTAGTTGACTTTGTGTGTCTTCAGCTGTCTCGAGGCGTAGGCGATGACCTTACCCCGTTGCATCAGGACACAACCGAGCCCTTGGTTTGACGCATCGCAATAGACTACGAAGTCTTCTATTCCCTCGGATAGGGATAGTATTGGTGCGGTGCACAAGGCTCGCTTGAGCGTTTGAAATGCTCTCTCCTGTTTCTCTTCCCAGTCAAAGGCCACGCCCTTCTGGGTCAGTGTTGTAAGAGGTTTCGCAATACTGGAGAAGTTCTGTATGAATCTGTGGTAGTAGCCAGCAAGACCTAGAAATTGACGAATTTCTGTAGGCGTCTTTGGTGCTGACCAATTCTCAATAGCGTTAATTTTGGATGGATCCACGTGGATTCCCTCTTCGCTTACCACATGTCCTAAGAATTCGACTCTTCGGATCCAAAATTCACATTTCGAGAACTTCGCATAGAGCTTCTCTATTCGTAAAGATCTTAAAACTTGTCGTAGGTGATTGTCATGCTCTTCCTTACTCCGGGAGTAGACCAGAATGTCATCGATGAAAACAATTACGAACTGATCCAAGTAAGGTCGGCATACTCGATTCATCAGATCCGTGAAAACTGCGGGCGCATTGGTCAGTCCGAATGGCATCACCACGAAATCGTAGTGTCCGTAACGAGTCCGGAAGGCTGTCTTCGGAACATCTTCCTCTAGCACTCGTAACTGGTGATATCCGGATCTCAGATCAATTTTGGAAAAATAATTCGCCCCTTGGAGTTGGTCGACTAAATCGTCGATGCGAGGCAGAGGGTAATGATTTTTGACCGTCAGTTTGTTGAGTTCCCTTTAATCGATACACATACGGAATGATCCGTCTTTCTTCTTAACAAACAAGACTGGTGCTCCCCAAGGCGAGAAGCTTGGTCTTATGAAGCCCTTGCTGAGCAGTTCGTTAAGTTGACCAGATCATTCCTGCATCTCAGCTGGTGCTAATCGGTATGGCGACTTAGCTACAGGGGTAGCTCCTGGAATTAAGTCGATTCTGATCTCGACCTGTCTTTGCGGAGGTAAACCTGGTAGCTCTTCTGGGAAAATGTCGGGGAAGTCGCTCACTACTTGGATGTTCTTTAGTTCTTTCGTTTCGAGGCTCGTATCGACAACGTGAGCAAGGAATGCGTGATATTCCTTACGTAGATATTTCTGTGCCTGGATACTGGAGATAATACGAAGACTTGTACTGGGTTTGTCACCATAGACTATAAGAGTTTCGTTAGGCGGAAGGTTTAGACGGATTGCTTTCTCGAAGAACATGATGTCGTCGCGATGAAGACTCAACCAATCCATGCCGATGATTACGTCGAAGCTTTTAATTGAAACCGGCATGAGGTCGATTGGAAATGAATGGTTACCTAGAGTTAAGGTACAACCTAAGTATATGCTCTTGGTGCTTTTAGTTTTCCCATTAGCCATTTCTACCGTGAATTGTTCTTTAAGTGTGTGTGGTTGATGTTTAAGTATGTGAGCAAATTTATGGTTCACGAAGCTTCGCTCCGCTCCACTATCGAACAGAATGCATGAATAGGAGTTATCGATATGGAACATACCAGTCACCACCGTCGGGTCAGCAACTGCTTCCCCATGGCTTATTGCCAGTACTCTCCCCGATCCACCTGCATTCTTTGCTTTGGGGCAGTCCCTCTTGTAGTGGCCTGTTTCACCACATCCATAGCAGGTTGGGCTCGCGCCTGAGCCGGGGACTTGGGCGATCGGTCTCGTCGGAGATTTACAGAAATGGACTGTGTGTCCTTTCTTGTGGCATTTAGAGCACTGCATTTCATGGCAGGGGCCATTGTGGTGGTAGTTGCATTTGTTGCACTTGGGCAAACTTCCAGCATACTATCCCACCGGAGCAGTAGCAGCAGTAGGGGTTATCGCGGCATGTACAGCCACAATTTGCTGCTTTTTGGCAGCTCGCTGCTTCTTCTTGTCATCCCAGAACTTCCGCTTAGAGTCAGCGGGTTTGGAGGGTTCCGGGATGGCTAGGGTTGTTGTCGCTATTGGGGATTGAATTCCATGGTTGATGAGTCGCTGTGCTAGCCGTTTGGCACTGTCAAAAGTAGTGGGGTTTGATGATAGAACATTTCCTTGGTACGGAGGCACCAGCCCCCATATGTACCTCTCGATCTTCTTCCCTTCAGTGGGAACCATATTGGGGTAGAGAGCCACCAGTTCGCTAAATCTGGCGGTATAAGCGACCACGTCGGTGCTCTTCATGGTCAGGCTCCAAAGTTCCTGTTCCAATTTCCGGATTTCGCCCCTCGGGCAATACTCCTCAATCATGAGGTCTTTCATTGTTTCCCAGCCCATGTCGTTGGCTCCGACGAGAGTTAGGGCTTTAACATGGCCGTTCCACCACGTTAGGGCTTTTCCTTCAAAGGTGCAGGCGGCATATTTAACCTTGCTCGCCGCAGGACATGAACAAATTTCGAAGACCGATTCAGTCTTCTCGAACCATTGCGAGAGGGCAATGACTCTGCCGGTTCCATAAAAGGACATCGACTTACAGTTGGTGAAATCCTTGTAGGAGCATTCTCTCGTGTGCACATGGATCTCAGCATGAGTAGATTCAACAGGGGTTCCACCTTGGCTGTTGTTAGTTGAGTGATATTGAGCCATGGCAGTTGCCACTACCGCAGCTACTGCAGCATTTAGAGCTGCGGTATCGATGACCGGAGGAGGAGGAGGTGGAGGTGCAGGGTTATTCCGGGGAGATTTGCGAGGAGGCATCTTCCAGCTATACGTTTATAAAGACAATTACAATGGTAAGAATCAATTCTAAGCAAGTTGAGAGTGAGACATGGACTAAATAGCCATAGTCCAACAGTTGGATGAGTGTACGAATTGAATTCACAATAGGGAAGAATAGTAGGAAAACGTAAGTATAAAGATTTTCTCACAAATTAGCTAGCTGTCAATATTACTGGTATTATTGATGTAATGGGTTCCGGTGAAAAATTGAACTAACAGTAGGTCTTACATCATACCATACGGAAAAGTTTGACAGTTACTAGATTCCTAGTTAGCGTACTGAGAGTTAGGAATATTTTACAAACGAGCGTTACTAAAATCCTAGATACTAAAGGCTATTCCTTAATCAAAAGACAAAGATGTACTAGACATCTTCTAACGGCGATGGGAATTCCTAGGGCGAATCCTCATATCTTCCAGTTGACGAACCACTTCTCGGAGGTGTCGTTCGTGAGTTCTTTGGCGAACTCGAAGTTCTGCGATTGCGGTGGTTAATTTTTGTCGCAGTGCGTCATTGGTTCTCCTCGTCCCTTCGAGTGCTTCTTCTAGATGTCGAATGTGGACAATATTAACGCCTGAGTTGGCATCAATTTCCATGACTCGGTCGATGGCTGCTCGACCTTGTTCGACGTTTCGAGCAATTCTACGGACCATGACAGGCAGAGCTCTATCCGCAGAACCACCTTCGCTAACGTTGTAAAAGCTTTGGTCCCCAAATTAAGGTAGAGGTTGACCCTGTTCGTCGCTCCAGCGATTCAAGTTGTTCACCCACAAGGGAGTGGGACCTGGAAATGCTGGTCGGGGATCGTTGTTTGGGGCTTGACCTATGGGAGGTAGATTGTTGACTTCAGGCTCTGAGTCGGATCCATCAGAAAATCCTTCTGCGAGGTGATCATCCAAAGGGATTGGATGCTCATCTTCGGGCTCTTCTTCTTCGATCCACCCTGCATTGCCTTCATCTGGAAAGTACGGGTCTCCATGATGGAATCCAGTCATTTAAATCTACGCGAGAAGAGATGTATAAGAATATAGTATATATGTAGCTAGTAGTACAAAATATACCTATAGTATTTTAAGTTTAGGTTCTACTGATCTTCTTGTGGTATTGTTGGTAAGTTTTTAGACTTGTTAACATATCACAACCATTCTAGGGCATATGCTAATCACTCCTCGGACCAGCATAGTTGATCAGGCTATGCTATTCCCAAGACTGACCATACATCCCCGAGCTCACCTGTGATATATAACAATCGTAATACTTTTGTTCTTGTCATTGTGACACTGATTTTAGTATGAATGCACCCTAGTATAATTAATTAAATATTTTAGTATTTAATGTATAGACTCTTGGTCAGAGTGCTTTAATCCCTAATGGGTTTATAGTTTAGTATATCTTTTATGGGTTGATATACTTAATTCACTATAAACAATGATCTGATACCAATCTATCACACCTCAAAACCGAGAACGGCGGAAACGTTATGGGGCTAAGGACGTCATGTAAACTATCACAACACAGTAATAGTAAACAAGCAAACAACATCATCCATTGCATTAAATATATAATTCTAATACAAGTGTGTTCTGTACAGTTATAGACACCAAAAATAATGTAAGTCAAAATAAATAGATGAGTCCTGAATGCGCTCCATCTTCTCAAAAGCTGGTCTCGGTACCTGTCTACTGATGACCTGAGAAAACAAGTTATTTTGAAAGCGAGTATCAACATTAAGCTGGTGAGTTCATAAGTATTTTAGTGTCGGTGTTTGTTATCAAAACGTTTGAACATGTCTCCATTGTAAGTTTGTAAAACGTATGTAAATGTTTGTAAGTGTTTGTAAAAGTTTGAATCTCTCAGAAAAACCTATATTTTCTATTAAAAGTAGCCTTCTCCAAAGACGTAACTGTTTTGTATGTTTGTTTATCGTAAAAGTGGGTAATTTTCCAAGCGTAACTATCATTATCAAAATATAGTTTATACATTATTATTTAAGTGAAATAGTCACTAAATGTATATAAAGGATAAATTATTGTAGTACTTGTAGTATTGTATTATAATAACTACTGTTGTACTATCTAATACGCATGAATATGGAAGTACTTTTATGTCTATATATGTACATTTGATATATAATTAATATTGAAACGACCTTCGGACGGCTACCCGAAATCCCACCAGACCACATCCAAATCGAGAAAAAGGAAATAGGGCGGATGGCCTTCCTAAGCCCTTTAAACATTTCTTATATATCTATACATATATGGGCATGAAATTTATAAGAAGTATAACAAGGTTTAGATAAAAGTATTTGATAAGTAAAAGAGTTTGTAAAACATTTTGAAGTAAAGCAGTTTGATAAACAGTTTGAACAGTGATAAAATCATTGGTTTTCTAGTTATTAATCACATGTGATTGATGTAATAACTATAAGTATTCAACTTGTATCCCCCCATAAAAGTATTTAAAACATTTAAAAGTATTTCAAAGGTTAATTTAAGGGGTATGAACTCACCTGTAGTGAGTGGTTCTGATGACAATGTTGGATTAGATGCTAGGTGCCAAGTGGTGACATGAGTACACGCGCGAATCCTATTTAGCATATATTGGCACATATATAGATTTAATTAGTGTTATGAACAACTAATTGATGATCTTGGGACCACCTTAGGGACTAGTAAACACTTATAATGAAGTTTTATAATCATATATGATTGTATGAGGGTTTATAAGGCTATACAAGAGGGTGTATGGCCAAAATACACACTATATGTGTGTGTGGAGCCAGATGAGCGGCCTAGTGTGCTGCCAGCACATGTGTGTGTTGGATAAGGTGTCTAAGTCCATAACTTATTTGATATGTACTTGACCCGACCCGGCATGGTCCATTTGGGTTGCATTTCATCCGAACTATTTATGGATAATTTTATGAGAGTTATACACATATGCTTATTAATATATTATAAGTTATAATATATTAATATGAAGTCATGTAATTTAATTAGTCTTATTCTTAAATTAATTATGAATTAATTTAGAGATTAAAAGGAAGACTAATTAGATTGTGGGCTATTGGTTTTATATGGTGTGGGCTAACACTCATTTGTTAATGGGCTATGCTTATATGGAAGTCCATGGATGATCCATGGAGCTTTTAACCCATGGATCCTTGGAAAGGAAAAGTCATGGGTTATTAGGGTTTCACACTAACCATGCACACTATATAAGCATGCTTATGAAGCATGAAATGGCCCCTAAGAGTAACTAGTTAACTAGTGTGTGTGTGTGTGCTTGTGTGTGGCCGAAAATACAAGTGTGTATACTCTCTCAAAGTTTTCCAAGTGTTTGTGGAGATTTGTGATTCCATTTGAGGCATTCACACTATTGGTGCTTGGCCCTCAAACTCCTTAGGAACAAAACTCATCATCAAAAGGTATGTAATCTCATCTAATTCTTTTATGTTTAAAAGTACCCCATGCCATGTTAGATAGGTTATGAACCTTGGAAAATTATTATTTTGCATGTATTTTGACAAACATAGATCCAAGGTTTATTAGGGTTGCATGCACACTTAGGAAGTGTTAGATTGCTCAAAACCCAACAGTGGTATCAGAGCCTAGGCTTGCTTGTTTGATACTTGATGCAAAATAGTTGAAAAACTCGAAAAACTTGTTGTCTGACTGATGAACTCGCCGAGTCCATGGGGGGACTCGCCGAGTCCATGTGTATCTTCAACCTACTCGCCGAGTAGGTTCATGCACTCGACGAGTAGGAGCGACAGAGTGCAGATTTTCGACTTTTGCTGCTGGAAATGGACTAGAAACATTACCCTAAACTGTTTTGGTGTTTTAAAACTTGTTTTAGTTGGTGTAATGGTTGTTCTAATCCATTTACAATAGCATATATCAAATTCCATGATTTTTATGTGTTCATATAATTCTTGAAATTTTGATGATCATGTTCATGTTCTTATGAATTTAGAAGATGATAGGAATTATTTGTTGAATTGTTTAGAATTAATTCTTGATCATTTATGTGTTTTAAGGGAGTCCATAATTTGTCCTCAAGTTATGGATATCCAAAGGTCACTTTCTTTTACACACACATTTAAACACATAAGTTACATGAAAATGAAGAGTCTTCATTTTTATGAACCTTTAATTCATAAGTTATGAAATGAAAAGTCTTGGATGGTTACAAAAGATGAAGAGTCTTGTCCTTAAGTTATGGAGGTTCAAGAGTCACTTCATTAATAAATATATAAATAAAGTGTAACCTTAATTAATTCCATAAGTTATAAAATAAAGAAAAGTAATTCTTTTATTAGTTTAAAGTCTTCCATAACTTGTCCTCAAGTTATGGAACTTGAAGAGTTTTTGGATTAAAACTACTTTAAACACATAAATCATGGAATTAATTAGTTTTGAATAGTTTCAAAACTTGCCCTCAAGTTTTGGAATTTGGAAAAGTTTCACACACTTTAATAAACTTTAATTCCAACACTTAGAATTTTAAAAGTTAAAATTCAACACATATACTATTTATAACATTAATGGTTAATTATATATATGTATAAGAACAAGTCGTTTTACCGTTAGTAGGCCTCATTCACGAAGCCGGTCTATAAGGTGGGTATAAGGTTGTTGCCTATAAAATGGCAACTTAATGGGTGTTCACTCTCACCCACCGCTTGCTTGACTGGTGGAGGGTCGTTAGCCGAACGGGTAGGACAATGTGAATTTATTTAATTCCCAATCTTAGTTACTTTAGGAAAAATGTGAATTTGGTGCTAGCCCATGGAATTCACACTTTGTACCTTACCAAGTCGTTGGTGGAGTGTGTGTGGTTAACCGGCACACTAACTTGTACTAGTAAGGATCACAAAGGGTGACTTAATGTTTGTCATAGATCAATGGAGCGTGTGTGGTTAACCGGCACATTGATTAGGTGATAATATTAAGGGTACCAAGTGAATTGGTATGGTTATTCACACCTTGTTTTGTGATCCTCGGCATCCCAGTCACAAAATTTGAGAGGGCACACTCGAGATTGAAACATGCCATTGAAAAGTTTAATGAATCTCAAAAGATCTAGGAATTTCAAATCCAATTAAAACCTAATAAATTATTTCGTTTTTCATGGTGGAAATTGGTGAATCGTCATTCGCCTGCCTTCAAATATTTTATAGCTTGGATTACGGCATCCCTCTTCCAAATTATAAAATATTTTGTTGGGTCCTAGCCTTAATATTTCATATTGGGTGTTATATTAAGGATTTTGAATCAACTAACTTGATTTTCTCCCATTATAGATGTCTGGTTCAAACAACTATGATCTTCCCAAATCTCTTGAAGATGGTGTCCCTCAACATCATGCTTCACTTCCTCCACCTCCTCCAATTATTCTCCCTCACCCACAAGTTCTTGAAAAGTTTAAAGTCACTCAATCCCTATTGGCAAGCATAGTCTATGTGTGCTCACATCTTGAAGATAGAGTCACATATTGACAAGCTGGGAAAGTTGGGTGTCAAAGTCTCGTGAAAGTTGGATGTTCAATCACTTTCTTGGTAACATAGTGAGTCTCTTTGGGACTACTATGAGACGGACTATGACGTGACCCTTAATGATGTTATCTTTTTGCTTGGTGTTGTGGAATCAGCAATGATTCGGAACACCAGTAAAGCAAATTTGATTAAAAGAACAACTTCCCAAGTCTTAAATGGACATTGACAATTGTAGCATTGGATATCTAGAAAAGGATTTCTCTTCCCAATGGAAAGGGATCGGCCATAGTCAACTCGGTTGACCAAATGGTAAAGAGAAAGGCTAAGTCTGAGATAGTCTCATGTGCCATTACCAAAGGGTCCATGTGTTTTGTTTCCAAAGGAAGGGGCATTGGTTGCGAAGCTGCCCTATTCACCTGAAAGGTCATAAGGTTGATCAAGTCAAGAGGTTTGACTCTACTTCGGGTAAAGTCCACTGTCTAACTCTATTAAGTTCCTATTTGGAGATTCTTATTACATAATGTGAATGGGTCACATGCTGATGTTTTTAAGAATCAAAGAAAAGATAGGAAGCTTAAAGTAAGTATATGTTGATTCTGATTGCAAAGGTGGGTTTCGATCGCATGGTTCGGCAATCAGAATTGTGAGTTGTTGCTTAAGAGTTATAATATATTGCTTATGAATAGATAACAACAAGGTTTTCATGTGGATTGTAAGGATAAGTTTTTCCGCAAAGTTTTAAAATAAAAGAAAAAAAGGGGTTTTAATTTTATTTATTTTAAAAAAATATCCTTACAATGGCATCTGTGGAAAATTGTTGCTTATATGTTTCTAGTAATAGCAATATTGGAAAGTGGATTTGATTCTTTCATTTGTGGTTGTGTCTGAATTTACCAAATGAAGAAATTTTTTCATCACCCAAGTTTCAATTGGACAGAAACTTGGAATCATACAAGTTGTATTGTATGATGAATGAGAATTTTCATCTTTGAAAACCAAGACTAATTCTTTGATTACATGTATATGTGAGTCAATTGAAGGACTAAGGAATGAGGTACACTGGGTGTGCGCTGGTCAAGGTCCACCACAAAGATTGATTTGTCATGATTTACTGAAGATTAGTAAATATGATTATACTTATAAGGTTAAGTATAATTCTGTAACATTGGAAAGGTTACAATGTATGACAAAACAAATGAGAAGAATCAAATTAGGCAGAAAGATAAAAGTTTCTCAAATCTGAAAGGATGGGAGAGTACTTTAGTATCATATTTATGATCATCTTAATGATTATGAAACCATATCACAAATTCATACTCTAAGGACGTCTTAGTGCTTTGTTATGGCTAAGAAGAGAGGTCATGAATTGTTGGATTGGTTAAAATCAAGAAGATGAGTCATACTTCGTTCCAAAATAATTCTTAGAGTCATACTCCAAGATTGTAACATTGAGTGACATAAAGTAAGGTTTAAAACACTTATCAAATGTAGTGTAAAATGTTTCTACCTTTGTACATTTGAGATTGGTAAGTTGTGATGTCTTGGATGAGACAAAGACCAACTAAGACCAATTGTGTGAAGTGTTAGTCTTGATAAGAATCCGCACTATCCCTTGAATATTTGTTTTGTCAAGGAATGGTTCTTGACCGGGGAAAACTTATATGTCAAGGGGACAGTGGGAGCCTTAAAGATCCTGAAAGAGTTTCAAGATTTAATCAAGAGTATAACCTGTAATTTATCACTAGCACACGACTCAAGGTTGGCAACCTATCGTGTTGACATAATTCTTATTTCTGTACCTACTTCAAATAAGTTGAATTTGCATGTGAGTTATCAGAGTTCAACTTGGAAGCATTGGTGGGCCTTGTGCTACCAAGGTGACAAGAAACTAAGACTGAATAAGTTTAATCCATGTAAGGCTGAATTTGTCACTAATCTTATCTTGTGGTCATGGTTTTGACACATTCACATGGATAGGAACTCATACACTATAAAATCTAAGTGTCATAAGGTTTCTCTCCGATTCATGAAAATGATGGTGAGGAAACGCTTTCACTAAGTAGATTTTATGTGGATATCAATTGTGTTATTTGCATTTTCAAAAGTCGTTAGTGGAGCGCGTGTGGTTAACCGGCACACTAACATGGACTTGTGAGAAATGGCAAATGCCTAAGCAATTGAGACTATGATTACGGCATCCCTTTTCATAGTTCTGAAAATTGCTTAGACACACATGTGAGCTATCTAAGAAAGGGTGTATGAATCTAAATTTCAGGAGTCCAACAGATTTCTGGAAATATGTCAGAGCTAGTGGGAGCATAAGTGTTATGCTGATAATCATCATGTTAGTGGGAGCATGATTATTACGTTTAGTGTTGCAAGTTAGCAATGTTAATTATAGAAAACAAAGGTTCAATTCGTGAAGTTGCAGGGGTTGAAAGGTTGTTTTGCTATAATTAAGGGAGAGGAAATTATACTTCATTTCCATTCTAAAGCCTAGATTGAGATTTTAATCATCTTTAGTCAAGAATATATATATATGAATTTTATGTTGGAATGGTTCAACTTGAAGAAATTCTATATATATATAGCGTTTTCAAAATTTGATTATGATTACGGCATCCCTCTTCATAGTTAAATTTTGAAAACATGGCAAATAAAAAAAAATATTGTAGCAAAAGACTTGTCTAGTATCATGTCTTTATGTCAAACATCATGAATCGTGTCCCATATGCTTCGGATATAGGATCGATTGCATGTGCTATAATATTCATCTTTTCTAAATTTTCCAAATGCTTAAGGCATTGAGAAGGGAAAAGTCTAGAACTGGATATGACTAAAGTGATTAAGCAATTGTCGAGGACAATCTGAGGTTCGCCAAAGATTGGTTGCTCAGGGAAAGTTGGAAGTATGATGTAAGTTGTCGGAAAGGACCATATTGACATATTCTGAAAAGAAGTAACTCTTGTTCGGAAGTGATAGTCAAAATGGGACTATGGAAATGTCTCCATAGGTGGAAGTTATTCAATCTATGTAAGATTAGAAAACCTTAATGCAAGAAGGATGTTCAAAGCAATGTACTTTGAATATGAGACTTCCGTTCCATAGAAGTTGACCTTTGGAATACACTGTAATGACTGGTGACAAGGTTTTGGTGACTTTGTGCATAATCATTACAAGAGGAACATTGCATAAAAGTTTAAAATGTAACAGATTTTTTTTTTGGTAAATGATAGGAATCGGGGATTCTCAGATTTTTTTGGGATTGTGAAATGAGTATCATTGGAATCATGTTCAATTGATCTACATCACAATGTAAGGATCATAGACAAACATAGTGTGCATACTTGGAGTATGGCATAACTATTGTTTAGAAAAACAAAGTGTACATGCTAGGAGCATGGGACGACTGTTGTTTTTTATTCAAGTCTTAAGTTGATCGTTTGAAACATTATACAATGAATAATGTGTAATCAATATGGTGATAAATAAAAGGTGGTTCTATTTATATTCAAAAGGGTTCTGAGACCATATTGTATTCGATTATTATTGTGTTTCACTTTGCATGTTTTAACTTCCAAAATAGCTAGGTTATTCTTACCGAATGACTAAGTTATTTAAACACTCCACAGTCGTTCATATGTTGGAAGTAGGTATGAATCAAGACTGTCATGAATCGAGTTTGTAGATGGCTAAATGGGTTTAGTCATAGCAATGGTTGCTACAACATTCATGAGTGCTCATAAGTTATGAGTACTGGAATAAACCCATGCTCACTTGTATCACTTCATGGAATTTATCTCGAGTGATCGTGAGACGGTAATATCATATCAATCTTCAAACCTAGAGATATGAGTTGTTACCTATGAGTTGGTTGTGCATTGATTGCACGTAAACGCATCAGTAACTTGATGTTATAAAATGTGCCTTTGTGTACAATTCAACAAGTAGTAGAACAAGCATATGAGTCGAAATTTATTGGTTCCTTCTAGAATTAGAAGCGATATCTGGGCCCCTCGATGATTTTGTTGTGACCTATGTACCGGCCGGTCAGAACTAAATTGATGTGTTCGATTAAGTTCTTTGTCAAACAAATCGGAAATCGGGAAACAAACTGCTGGACAATAAGTACGACGTTGTTCCATGTATTTGTCCGGCTGATATCATGAGAACAGAGGATTAAACGATCACTTATCTAAGATGGCGCTTCATAGTTGAACAGAGTTTTCGAGAGCTACGATTGTTGGTTGGTTCCTGAAGTAACATATGCAAATATAGTTATTAGACTTATCCAAGTGGGAGTCTGTTGGATAAGGTATCTAAGTCCATAACTTCTTTGGTATATACTTGACCCGACCCGGCATGGTCCATTTGGGTTGCATTTCATCCGAACTATTTATGGATAATTTTATGAGAGTTATACACATATGCTTATAAATATATTATAAGTTATAATATATTAATATGAAGTCATGTTATTTAATTAGTCTTAGTCTTAAATTAATTATGAATTAATTTAGAGATTAAAAGGAAGACTAATTAGATTGTGGGCTATTGGTTTTATATGGTGTGGGCTAACACTCATTTGTTAATGGGCTAGGCTTATATGGAAGTCCATGGATGATCCATGGAGCTTTTAACCCATGGATCCTTGGAAAGGAAAAGTCATGGGTTATTAGGGTTTCACACTAACCATGCACACTATATAAGCATGCTTATGAAGCATGAAATGGCCCCTAAGAGTAACTAGTTAACTAGTGTGTGTGTGTGCTTGTGTGTGGCCGAAAATACAAGTGTGTATACTCTCTCAAAGTTTTCCAAGTGTTTGTGGTGATTTGTGATTCCATTTGAGGCATTCACACTATTGGTGCTTGGCCCTCAAACTCCTTAGGAACAAAACTCATCATCAAAAGGTATGTAATCTCATCTAATTCTTTTATGTTTAAAAGTACCCCATGCCATGTTAGATAGGTTATGAACCTTGGAAAATTATTATTTTGCATGTATTTTGACAAACATAGATCCAAGGTTTATTAGGGTTGCATGCACACTTAGGAAGTGTTAGATTGCTCAAAACCCAACAGTGTGTGGCCCTGTGTGCGGCCATGTGTGCTGCCAGGTGGTGTGTGCTGCCATGTGTGCGGCCAGATGATGATCTTGGTGTTCTTGGTGTTCTTGGTACCTTTTATGAAGATCTTCAAGGAGAATGGATGATACTTGAGAGGATTTTCGTGTTCTATGCTTGAAGAAGTGAATGAAGTGTTCAAGAATGAACTAAGTGTGGCATATATATGTGGTGTGTGCGGTTGGGAAGTTGTGAGGCCGCAAACAAGAGTGTGTGGCCGCACACTCAAGTGTATGGCCGCACACTCCATGTGTTGGAGTGTTTGGCACGGTTTTGATTCCTACACTTCGAGTTAACCCTTCTTAACACTCCTACCTTGATTATATCACATTTAGAATGCTTCATTAGACTCTAAAGGGTATTACCATATAGTAAAATAAGTCTAGTATTGGAAAGAATTGAAGAGTGCACGCGAGAAGTTTTTCGGGTTGTCACATTTTTAATGTCTAAACAAGCCATGGGTAGTTTCTAGGTTGAGTTCCATGGTTTGGAGGGACATTGGACAGACTTTGGCCCTTATAAAAGAGTTTACTCCAAAGGTATTCTTGGGTGGTAAACTCTCAGATCTTAGTGTTTTCCTAGAATTTCTAGTGTATTAAGCATATAAGAAGCTTCAAAACAACACTACATAGAAGTACTCACTTTCCAGAACGAAAGTCCGAAGATCGTTGAGAGAGAATTCGGCTTTTCTCTAGTTGGAAATGTAACTAATGAATAAATATGGTTCAGAATTCTATATATAGTCCTAGGATTTTTGGCAGAAAATATTTTATTCCCGAAATGAACTCTAATATCATAGAGTTTTGGAATAACAGTGTTGCACAAAACCCTAGTGCATCCAGTCTCCTGATGTCTCCTTAAGTGTAAATCCTGAAATACTCAAACTTATACCCAAATGTCTGGAAATTCACTGTAACTGTTCTAACTTCTATTGACTTGATATGGTTTATATGGGATGGAAATTTCGGGTTGTCACATCATCCCCCTGTTAAAGGGAATTTCGTCCCGAAATTAGAATTTAGGTAAGGAAGTAGGTACGAATTATCATGTCATGAGGTGGGGAACTTCCTAGACGATTGGTTCTCTTGCTCATAAGTGAATTTGGGTCCTCGGTTGGAATCCCAACGAACCTTCGCTAACGGGCGACGGCGTTGCTTCGTCCGCTTGACCTCTCGGTTGAGGGTCACTATGGTTCTTTCACGAAGGCGGGATCTCGTTGATCTCGATCTCGTCGGGTCGGACTTACGAGAGTCCTAATGGAAAGGTACAGTTTCAAGATTAGACGCGAAGGGTAAAATGTACGTTACTGAGTTCGCGGAGTAGGTCTAGTCGATACAGGACCGATTCTGGTAAGAATCTCGGAGGTCCTGACTGTATTTAGCTTTCCACGCGATACGAAGCGTATTAAGCCATTCCCAGAGTGAGTTTTCTTAAAGAACTTGGTCTCTCACTTGGAATCTCCAAGGTTTCTTTTTCTTGTTTAACTTCCCAGTCAAGGGCCACCCCCTGCTGGGTCAAAGTCGTAAAGGTTTCTGTGATTTGCGAGGAGTTTTGGATGATCTATGACCGTAGGTCTGTAGGACCTAGAATTTGACGAATTCCTGTCGGCGTCTCTGGTGTCGACAAATTCTCAACGGTTTTGATAAATTGACAGAGTACTCAAGAATTTCCACATCACTAATAGTGTGTCTTAGGAAATTTTGACTCTTCAATTCCAAACCTCGTGATCAGAGAACATTGTGAAAGGTATCACTGAGGGTAATGTTTCTGCGGGTTCCATCTTACTACGAGGGTAGATAAGTAAGTCGTTACATGGAGAATGACGAACTGATCCTAGTAAGAGAGACGGACTCTATTCATTAAACTCATGAATGCTTCGGGCGTATTGGTCCTATCCGAGGGGTATCACTACGGACTCGAAGTGTCCGTATCGAGTTCGGAAGGTAGTCTTCCGGACATCCTTCCCTAACACTCGAATTAGTGATATTTGGATCTCAGATCCATTTCTGAAATTCATCCATTCCTTGCGTTTGCTCAACCAATTCATCTATGAGGGGCAGAGATAACGATTTCTAATGGAAATCTTGACGGAGTCCTCGATAGCCGAGGAACATATGATGCAATCCGTCGACTTCTGGAAGAATAAGACCGGAGCTCTCCAGGGTGAGAAGCCTAGTCTTCCAATTAAATAGTTGAGTAGTTCGCTAAGTTTTCCGGACTATTCTTGTATCTCTGTAGGTGTTTAGACTGAAGGGCGATCTGTTTATAGGAGTCATACTGGGTTCTAAGTTTGTTCACATGACGATGCGATACTCGTAGTCTTGGGCAGTTCTCCGTCCTGAAGTTCATATTTAGAATTCATACCTGGTTTCACAATCACAATCTCACATATACGAGTCGTATATAATTAAGATTGAAAAGGTAGTCGAATAACTGATTCTTCTTTAAGCTCACATCCCATCAGGGAAAAAGAAATTAAAGTGGAATCATCAATTCTAAACCTATAGAACCTTGATTATATATTACCCTTATGTATACATTCCTCAGTGATAGATAAACTATATGAATCCTTGGATTGAACTTGACGTAGTACACAAGTGGTACTTCGGGGATTTCTTCGGAAAAGAAAAGAACTATGAGGTACTCCACGCATGAGCACTTCGGTGTTCTGAAATGACGGTTTCGCTAAAAAGACGTTTACTGATAAAGAGATGTACGTATGAAGCTGTTTTTGTGAGGATCAAATTGAATCGATTCGTATGATAATGTCGGAATCATACTGAAACTTAAAGACATTAGATTTGAACATAAGACGTTTACAGACAAAACACAACCGTGCAACCATCAATAGAGTTACAGTACTTTAGACAACTACACGACTATCGCTGCGAAAAAAAGGTATACTACAAAAGGCAACTGTACGCAGCACGAGCATCCCTATACCGACAGGATCCCGCAAAAGATAAGACTCTAGTTGCACTAGTTCTGGATAGTTTATAAGTCTGTAACAACGAAACGCCTACATTACATTAACGTGGGTCCAGAGTAGTCCCTCCTATGGCGGTGGTCGGTAGCATACTTCCGTATGTGCCAGCATTTGCTGCCTCTGGGCAGTTCCTTTTGTAGTAACCCACCTTGCCACAACCGTAGCAAGCCTGGTTCACACCGGTGTTGAGCACCTGGTTGATCTGCCTTACTAGTCTCTTGCAGTAACGTATGGTGTGCCCCTTTTGTTGCAATTTGAGCACTATATCTCCCGACAAGGTCCATGGTGGTGATAACTGCATTTGATGCATTTTGGGAGATTTCCATCATATTGTCTTGCTAGGTTAGGGACAACTGGTATACGCGAAGGGATGGTAGTAGGAGATACAGATGTCGTAGCTATGAAGGTCGTTACCGGTGGTTGTTTCTTGTTCGCCCCTCGAAGCGATTTGTCCTTCTTTTTAGCCTAAAACTCCCGCTTGTTACTCTTGGTCTTGGAACTCGGGGTATCGTGGTAGTTTGTTGCTCGTTGAGGTACTTGATTTTCACCTGGATTGGAATTGTTGTTAAAAACTCTGCTAACCTTCGCGTTGTTAGCGTTAAGGTGGGACAAAATAGCTGACACGTCAGCCGAGACTGCAGCTTAAAAGGTAGCCGCATCAATCTGAAGGGTCGGTGCTTGGTTGATGGGTTGACCGTTTTTCTTTGGCGACATGATTCTGTTCCACGGAAAGAAAATGAACTTGTGAGCGAGCATGGTTTAACCTAGACGTAGTTCGACTGTTTATATAAAGAATAGAAGTATGTTTTCATGATTTTGACCTACATCCCTATGATGCAGTCCTAATACGGATTGGAAGTATGTTCGTTAAGGTTTTGACCTACATCCCTATGATGCAGTCCTAGTACTGAGTGGAAGTAAGTTCGTAAAATGGTCTCAAGACGTTTGTCGTTCAAGCCGAGGTATCGATGGTTGGTGAATAGCAGGATCCAACCACTAAAAGTGACTTGTAAATATCTCCGGAGTTAAATTAATATAGTCCAATGACTTGACTAAAGCATGTTTTAGATAGACTCCCATGAAAGTATGATAAGAGTACTTGAATAAAGAATGACACATAAGTTAGCCGGCTGACAATATCTTTGATATTAATGACGTAAAATTCAGGAAAATGATTTGTAAAAGGTCTTACATCATATCCAGAGAAGATAGTTCTTGACAACATAAGGACCTGACCAAAAGTACTTACGGTACAAGATAGTTTCATAGAAAATGCCACATCGGGCATAGACAGAAAAACGATTCCCTTTTAACAAGGAAAATAAATTAAAGCATCTACTACTGGTGACGGTAATCCCTCTGGCGAACTCTCAGTTCAGCCAGTTCACGTTCCATATCAATTAGGTGTCTTTCGTACACCCTCTGGCGTACTCGGAGCTCTATGACTTCGGCTCGTGATTCGGCTAGTGCTTGCAGTAGGGTTTCATGGTTTCTCTCAGATCTCTGACGAGCATCTTCTAGACGAATGGTGCGGAGGGTATGCATTCTCGCATTGGCGACAACTTCGGTGATCTGATGTAGGGTTGTCCTACCTTGAATCTCATTTCGGGCCACTCTGCGGACCAAGATTGGCAAGATTCTGTCTGTTGAGCCCCCATTGCTCAGGTCATAAAAACTTCGATCACCATTAAATGGCATGGACTGATCTTGTCCTTGGCTCCATGTTTCCAAGCATTCTACCCACTCAGGCGTCGGGCCATGAAAAGTTGTACGAGGGTTAGGAATTAGAAAGGAAGATGCTTGAGGTAGGTTCTCAACCTTGGATTCGGAGTTAGCATCGTCCGAAAGGTCTTCATCATGGTGATCATTCACAGGGATAGGATGATCATTCTCTGGTTCTTCTCCAAACCAACCAGCAATGAGTTCGTTCGGAAGATACTTGTTGCCGTAGGGATGGAGTCCAGCCATGTTATCTACGCGAGAATTGGGGTAAGAAAATAATTATTAGACGAACTATCTAGATAATTGTTTAGAAAATCTTCATTAGTTACATCACTATTTGTGAAGTGCATACCAGTTATATGTAATCTAAACATGATAGGCCTTCGAATAAGTGACCTTAACTCCAAATTCACACAGAATAGGGGTAAGGCAAAATTTTCATAGATTCTAAGTCTATAACATCCTAATTACATATAGGCTTAGTGTATCCACTTAGAAACTATCAACTTAGTAATGAAGATCCCGTTTTCGTTCTCAAGTATAAAGTGCTTATAGTAACACCAAATACTCCTATAGTATTTTAAGTTTAATGTTATGTTCTACTGTTCTCATTGTGGTAGGGTTGGTAAGATATTAGACTTGTTGCAACCACACAACTACACTTAGGCACATGCTAGTCAACCCTCAAATAATATAGTTGATCAAGCTATATCTTCCCAGTTCTGACTATATGTCTCTAAGTCCACCTGTGTTGCCCAACAATCGTAATTCTTTTGTACTGTCCTAGTGACACTGATTTTAGTATGAATGCAGCACGTATACTTAATTAAATATTTTATTATTTAAAGTATAAACTCTTGGACAGAGTATTTTTAATCCCATTGTATATATAGTATGTATATCTTTTATGGGTTGATATTGTAACAAACTAAATTTTCAAAAACAAAATTTTCATTTCTTAAAAACATGTTTCCATCCAAAACAAGTCATAAAGATCCAATGTATCATATCATAGTACAAATTATATAAATCCCAAGATCATAAATCCTCCATCAGTGTGTACAGATCATGCCGGCGCCTACCCACGGTCCTCGCTAGTACCTGAAACACATAACACAACATCTGTAAGCATAAATGCTTAGTGAGCTCCCAAAATACTTCTTACGCACATACGCCTTTCCAGGACCTGACCTTCCGGTCCGTGTGTCTTAGGGGACTTCCGTCCCGAATCGGTAAACCTTCCGGTCCTACCTTACGGTCCTCATCACGATGCCTTCCGGCCCATAAAATATATGCTTTCCGGCCCATAACATAATGCCTTCCGGCCCATATCAAGCATAACATATATAGCACATATAAACGATTAGCTTATCATATACGATGCATACAAGTCATAACAAATCCAACCTCCCGGTCACACAATAAAACCCTTCCGGGTACAGTATAGTGAGAAAATTCACCTCGTGGAAAGTCTAGAATCTCACGTGCTCGCTATCTCCGAATCCCAAACGAAGACTCAACCTCGCCTAATCATAACGAATATCATTTTAATTAATATAGACTTCCACCACTAGACTTCCCTTATTAACATTCCTCAGAGGGGTAAAAGACCATTTTACCCTCCCTTGACTCAAAGTTCACATGTTAACCAAAATCCTAAAAGTCAGAAAAAGTCAACATCTTTAGTACGCGGGGCGTACAGACTGATGTACGCGGGGCGTACATCGCCAACTCAATAGTCGGGGTCTCCACCTAGTACGCTGCGCGTATTGGGAGTTACGCCCAACGTAATAGTCAGATCTATACACACTTCATTTCTGGTCTTAATCGGTTAAGCCACCACTTCAGCTTCTAGATCTGGCCTTATTTAAGCATCCTTACTCATAAAGTCGGAACCTTTAAGCCTTGGCATGGCTGTAAAGGCTCTTACACTCCTTAACACCTTTCCATTTCAACTCAAGGATCTAGATCTCATGCATGGCTAATCATTCACGTCCAAGATTACATTTTTATGGATCTACAACTCAAATGGACCAGAAATATGATGGATCTAAGCTAACGGAGACCACTTGCTTATAAAGTCTCCACCTTTGGGACCAAAACCCTAGAAAATGGTCCATAAAGCATACCACAAGATCTACAAGTCAAGATCCAAACTTTTTACCTTAGAAAGAAGCTCCAACCTTTGCTAAGCCCGGATCTACACTTGAACACCAGCTTCTAGCCTTCACAATGGACTCTTCTTCTCCTTTGCTACCTTGAAATGGCACCGCCAAGCTTAGAACACTCACAAAAGGGCTAGGAACGAAGGAACACTCTCTTAGGGTTTCTTTCTGAGGGATGGTGGCTGAGGAACCAAGCCATCTCATTCCTTTTATAGCCAACAACTCAAAATAGGGTTTTGGGTCTGGACCGATTACGCCCGACATAACCTTGGGTACACCCAGCGTACCCAACGATGACGTGTTTAAATGAGGCGTGCGAGTACGCGCAGCGTACTCCTTGTACGCCCAGTGTACTCGCCCAACACAAAGGCCCTAAAATGACAACAATTAAAGATGAAGGGCTAAATAAAAGGGTACCTGGATTTCGGACTGTTACAATTCTCCCCCACTAGAACCAGACTTCGTCCCCGAAGTCTTATGCCAAAAACAATTCCGGATACTGCTCCCGCATCTCAGACTCGGACTCCCATGTCAGCTCGGACCCCTTCTGATGCTGCCACTACACTTGCACCAAGGGTACTTCCTTGTTCCTCAGAACCTTAACCTTTCGATCCCTAATTGCCACCGGTCTCTCAATATACTTCAGGCCCGCATCCACCTGAATATCCTCTAATGGTACCACTGTCGACTCATCTGCAATACATTTCCTCAACTGCGACACATGGAAGGTGTCGTGAATCTGTCCCAGCTCCGCGGGTAGATCTAAACGGTAGGCTACCCTGCCTATCCCCGCGATTACCCTGGAAGGTCCAATATATCGAGGCCCCAATTTACCCCTCTTCCTGAATCGAATCACTCCTTTCCAAGGAGAGACCTTTAAGAGTACAAGGTCACCAACTTGAAACTCGAGCTCGGATCGACGCCTGTCCGCATAACTCTTTTGGCGACTCTGAGCGGTCAACAATCTCTGCCTGACCTGTTGTATCTGCTCTGTCGTCTGAAGCACAATCTCTGTACTACCCATTACCCGATGCCCCACCTCTGCCCAGCAGATGGGGGTCCGACGCCTCCTCCCATACAACAGCTCAAAGGGTGGCATACCAATGCTCGAATGATGCTTGTTGTTGTATGAAAACTCTGCCAAGGGTAAATAGGTGTCCCAACTCCCTCCAAAATCCAAAACACACGCTCGGAGCATATCCTCGAGCGTCTGAATTGTCCGCTCACTCTGCCCGTCCGTCTGTGGGTGGTATGTGGTACTGAAATGCAGCCTTGTACCCAACTCCTCGTGAAACTTCTTCCAAAATCTGGAAGTAAATCGCACGTCTCGATCTGAAACAATCGACATCAGAACCCCATGCCGTGATACCACTTCCCTCACATACCACTCTGCCAACCTCTCAGCAGAAGAGCTCTCACTGATAGTAAGAAAATGAGCGCTCTTTGTCAACCTGTCCACAATCACCCAAATTGCATCGACTCCTCTCGCAGTCCTTGGCAATTTGGTGATAAAATCCATGGTAATCCGTTCCCACTTCCACTCGGGAATTTCCAGCAGTTGCAGCTTACCATGCGGACGGTGGTGCTCGGCCTTAACTTGGCGACAAGTTAGGCACCTCTCGACGAACCATGCAACATCCCTCTTCATACAGGGCCACCAATACTCCTTCTTTAGGTCTAAATACATCTTAGTAGCCCCGGGATGGATCGAGAACTTCGATCGATGTGCCTCCTCCATCAAAATGGTACGCGTCCCGCCCACAAATGGTACCCAAATCCGACCCTGAAATGTCATAATTCCCCGACTATCGGTAATGAACTCCGACACCTGCCCAACAACCCGCTCCCGCTTTCGGTTCTCTAGTCTCGCAGCCTCAGCCTGGGCCCCTCGGATGGTGTCCAATACCGAAGCCATCACCGTCAACCTCATACAAATGTATCGGATCAGGGCGTTCTCCGACCTACGGCTCAAAGCGTCGGCTACGACATTAGCCTTGCCTGGGTGGTACAGGATCTCACAATCATAATCCTTCACCACATCCAACCATCTCCTCTGGCGCATATTTAGGTTTGGCTGATCCATCAAGTACATCAGACTCTTGTGGTCCGTGTATATGGTACACCGAACCCCATATAGATAGTGTCGCCAAATCTTGAGGGCAAACACCACAGCCCCCAACTCCAGATCGTGGGTGGGATATCTCGACTCATGAGGCTTCAGCTGCCTTGATGCATACGCTATAATGTGCCCCCTCTGCATAAGCACTGCCCTAACCTAGATATGGATGCATCACAATATACCACAAAATCCTCCATTCCTTCCGGGAGTGCGAGCACCGGGGCCTCGCACAACCTCTGACGAAGGGTCTCAAATGAGGACTGCTGCTCCGGACCCTAGGAAAATGCAACACCCTTCCGGGTCATCTTGGTAAGTGGCACGGCGATCTTGGAGAAATCCCTAATAAACCTCCGATAATAGTCGGCCAATCCCAGAAAGCTCCTGATCTCAGTGGGTGATCTCGGCACCTCCCATCTCATCACTGCCTCAATCTTGGCCGGATCGACCAATATCCCTTTTTGGTTAACAAGATGCCCTAGGAACTGGACCTCTCGTAACTAGAAATCACACTTGGAGAATTTGGCATACAGCCTCCCCGATCTCAGAACTCCAAGGATCTCCCTCAAATGCTCCTCATGCTGCTCTCTAGACCTCGAATATACCAAAATATCATCAATGAATACGTTCACTGACCGATCCAGCATCGGCCTGCACACCCTGTTCATGAGATCCATGAACGCAGCTGGGGCATTGGTGAGCCCAAAAGGCATCACCACAAACTCATAATGTCCATAACGAGTTCTGGATGCAGTCTTCTGGATATCCTCATCCCGAACCCTCATCTGATGATAACCCGACCTCAAGTCTATCTTGGAGAACCAAGAAGCCCCCTACATCTGATCGAACAGATCTTCGATCCTAGGTAATGGATACCGGTTCTTGACCATCAACTTGTTCAAATCCCGGTAATCAATACACATCTGGTGTGAACCATCTTTCTTCTTGACAAAAAGGATCGGTGCTCCCCAAGGCGAGCTACTCGGTCGAATAAACCCCTTCCCCAACAGCTCCTGAAGCTGCGAGGATAACTCCTGCATCTCCGGCGGCGCGAGGCGATAAGGCGCCTTGGCGATAGGTGCTGCTCCCGGAATCAAATTGATATGGAACTCCACATGTCTTTCCGGAGGCATGCCCGGCAGTTCCTTGGGAAAAACAGTCGGGAGCTCGCGCACTACCGGAACCTCGTCAACTGAACTTGGCCTCCCAGTAGCCACTCATGCGTCCATCACACAGGCTATGAATCCACTGCAGCCCTGCTGCAAACTCTGCCTCGCCCTGGCAGCCGAACAGAACACTGACCCACACCGGGTCCCCTCGCCATACACAGTAAGCACTCCCCCACTAGGGTCTCGCATAGTCACCAGCTATTTCCCGCATTCAATGACCGCTCCAAACTTACTCAACCAGTCCATGCCCACGATGACACAGACATCTCCCATAGCGATAGGAACTAGGTCTATAGGAAAATCGACACCAAAAATCTCGAGCACACATCCTCGAATCATGTCGGTGGCATATACCGCTTTCTCATCAGCTATGGAAACCCTCAGAGGTCGACTCATCACCTCTCGATCAATACCGAGGTATTGATTAAAAGCCAGAGATACAAAAGACCAACTCGCACCCAAGTGAAATAATACCAAGGCAAGTACAAAATTCACAAGAAAAAGTAGCTACGCATATCATAAAATAAGCACAACATCTCAGCATAAAAAAAATACACAAAAGGATACATACCAGCCACGACATCGGGCACCGCGCGGACCTCCTCCGCAGTCAACTGAAAAGCTCTCCCACGAGCCCTCGGGGCCTCGGCCTTCACCGATTGAGTCTCAGTAGCCCTAGCAGCAGGCGCAGATCCCTGCGCTGATCCCTGGTGTAATTGAGGGCACTCAGCCTTCTGATGCCCGGTCTGGTTGCAATGGAAGCAAACCATAAATCCCTTGGGGAAATCCCTA
Source organism: Lactuca serriola (assembly GCF_051521515.1). Classification (NCBI taxonomy): domain Eukaryota; kingdom Viridiplantae; phylum Streptophyta; class Magnoliopsida; order Asterales; family Asteraceae; genus Lactuca; species Lactuca serriola. Next base: position 128,648,653 of record NC_136416.1, on the reverse strand, counting down.
GCGATGTGCCCCTCCTTGCCACATTTGTAGCAAGCACCTGATCGACAAGCGCCCTCATGAACCTTGCCACACTTTCTGCAAGTATGACCCTTCTGACCCCCTGTCCTCGAATCGGCGGACTTAGTCTGCTTGGCTGCCGGCTGGGACCGAGCCGGCCGCCGATCCACCCGCTGAGACTCGGCCACCTCCCTGGCCTGAGTCTCCAACTCAATCTCCCTCTTCCGGGCATTTGCCTGGAGCTTAGTAAATGTCCAGTATGTCGATTTCGATACGAACTCCCGAATGTCCCTCCTCAGTATACCCAAATATTGTCTCATCCGTGCCTACTCAGTGGACACTTGCTCAGGGCAGAACATCGCTCTCTCATGAAACTTCCGGGTGACCACAGCAACTGAATCATTACCCTGCTTGAGGGTCAAGAACTCCTGAACCAATCGTTCCCTCTCCACCGGGGGAAAATACTCATCTCGGAACATGGTGGTGAATCTCTCCCAAGTCACCGCTGAAATCTCCTCAAGAGTGAAGTTCGCCGTCACGAACTTCCACCAATCCTTTGCTCCCAAGCGGAGCTGGTTCAAAGCGAACCGCACCCTCAGATGCTCCGGACATGAACACGTGTAGAAGCATCCCTCAATGTCGGCAATCCATCGCATCGCAGCGATCAGGTCCTGAGTCCCATCAAACTCGGGTGGCTTTGTGTTGCTGAACTCCCGGAACAACAACGAGTCACCTCCCTGAGATCTGGCAGCAGCCACCGCTGTTGTAGCTGCAGCAGCCGCAGCCTCAGTCACCGTGGCGTACCGCTCATCAAAAGTCTCCAGCAGCGTGGTCTTGATAGACCCAAACATCTCCGGATTTTGGCGCGGGTTGCCGCAACCACCTTATCGTGGATCATCTAACGAAGCTCCTCGTCACTCACACTGCTCGTCTCAGGTCTGTGACGTGTCCCAACCATGATGCCTCTGAAATACAGCAGAAAAATATCAGAGAGCCAATCGAGCATCCTCGCACTCGATAACGCAACCCTATTTCACCTCCGATACCCAAAGGATTCTTACTTGGACTGCCCACTGATCCGGTGTCTTCAGTAGTACGGGCCCTATACTACTGACTACACCGCATCAGCATTCACCCCAAGTCCTCCTCCTTGGACCCCGGATCACGAGTACTCTATTCTTGCTATGCACTGCCTACCTACTCGCTCTCAAAGCATCTCAAAGCAGCAGGTTTCCCCTTGACTAAGGCATCACAAATCAGGCCATTCTAGTCCTAATATGAATACCTAGTCTACTCTAGCATGCATAACATATCATAACATATCTCATAACATATATTATAAGGGTATTTTAGGGATTTTTACCGTTCGGGCGCTGGCTGACCGTACACACTGCTTCATCCTTGGTTATCACAAAATCCCTTATAAAATTTTATGCTTTTATTTTTGAAAAATTTCCTCAAATCCTCAGTTTGAGTTCAGTTACGCACGAAGGTGCACCCGAATCCCTTAAACCAAGGCTCTGATACTCTCACACCCCAAAACCAAGAACGGCGGAAACGTTCTAGGGCGGAGGACGTCATGTATAATATCAACAACAATGTAAAGTAGTAAACAAGAAACAACATCATTCGTTGCATTAATAATATAATTATTATACAAATGTGTTCTGTCAAATTTTGATAAACACTAAAGCATTAATCAAAATGAAAGATAAGTCTTGAACAAGCTCCATCTTCCTTTCTCCTTGCATCGGTACCTGTCTGTGATGACCTCAGGATACAAGTAATTTTGAAAGCGAGTATCAGCTTTGAAGCTGGTGAGATCATAAGTATTTAGTGTCTTAATTTGTATGTAAGTATTTGTAAGTCTATGTATTGTAAGTATTGAAAGTGTATATGAACTATAAGTGTTTGAAAAACCCTAGAATCCCTATGATTCCTACTAGTATATGAAGGTGTCTTCTACCAAGACCTAACTGTTCTGAATGTATGTCTTTTGTAAGAGTATGTATGTTCCCTAGTATAACTATCATTATCCAAATATATAGTTTCTACATTTCCGTGCATCGTGTGAATGTTCACGAGGTGAATGTAATGGGAAAAAGAAATAGTACTATGGTGTAGTGCTATTAGAACTACTGCCGTACTAACTACCTTAAATCGTATTTATATTAAGGCATTATGTGATAAATTGTACCATACTATTGACTTGTAACAACGACATAAGAATGGTCGTAATAAGGAATGACGTTTGGCACCCGCAGACCTGCAGATCCCACTGTAGCTAGCAGCGAGGTGTAGGATAGTCAATCCAGTATAGATCTATACATAAACTCATATTATAGACTGGTTACAACGACAATGTTTAGTCAAAAATAAGGTATGACGTTTGGCACCCGCAGACCTGCAAGTCCCACTGTAGCTAGCAGCAAGGTGTAGGATAGTCAATCCATTATAGAATCTATACGCAAACTCACGCTCTCCCTTCAAGAGACTCTGGCTACAACTTGGGCCATGTCATTTAAGTCATGCTCCGATTTAAATCACAATAATTAACGTATTGTTGTATATGTAATGTAATGAACTGTTCTAGCTGTAATGTACGTGCTCTCGACCTAGCAAGTATAGTAATGTAATCGTTCTAGTATCGTTGTATATGTTCTCTTCCTAGTATAGTTGTATATGTAATGTAATGTAATGTTCTAGAAAGTATTGACTCATGAATGAACTGACTCATTGTATGATATCGCGTTCTAGTAATGGCTCTAGTATCTTCCTAAACTACCCATATGGTAGTTTACTAGTAATCTTTCTGGTATGTATGGTCATGGATGTATACCCTTGCTACCCAAGGGCATGGGCTAAACTGCAAGGACCTTTTATGACTAAATATTGACACATGATATATAACTAATATTTAAACAGCCTTCGGGCGAGTATCCGATATCCCACCAGACCACATCTCAAGCGCGAAAAGGAAATAGGGTGGATAGCCTTCCTAAGTCTTTTAAACATTTCTTATATAACTATACATATAGAGGCATGCAATTTATAATAATATAAAAGCATAAATAAGTTTTGTAAAACATTTGAAACATAATTATTATTTTAAGAAAAGATCGACTTGATGTCAACCTATAAAACAATTTGAAGGCATAAGTTTGATAAAACAGTTTAAGTATAAGGAAACATTTGTTTGAAACACAGTTGTAAATAAGTTTGAAAGGTAATGTACAGAGTAAGATGTACAGTGTAATAAGTAGTTTAAAACATATAAAATATTTATAAAAATCATTTGAAGGAAACCCTTTGGTAAAACGGCTAATGAGTAGTCAAATCTTTTGAATGTTGTATATTAACCACATGTGATTGATATACTAACTAGCGTAATTCTACTTATTAATCGCATGTGATTGATATAATAACTAGCATGATTCTACTTGTATCCCCCCCATAAAACATTTAAAAGTAGTTTAAAACATCAGTTAAGGGGTATGAACTCATCTGCAGTAAGTGACTGGAATTGAACGGACTGTTATCGTAAGGAAGGATCGGGCAAGTGCTTGGTGTCAAGTGAAGACTTAGACACACACAATGATCCTAATTACATATGAAAACATATGTATATAAATAATTAGTGATTAAAACACCAATTATACAAGTATAAACATTTAAGCGCGAGGAAAACACTTTTGGTCAAGTGCTAGGAGGCTAATGGGTTGCAACAAAGGAGTGCAATGCCCTTATTTGGAGTTTATGGTCAAATGACCATATGTTTTGGAGTTTACAGCCCAGGGGAGTAAACTCCTGGCCGTAAACTCTCCTTAGGGTCCCTAATTGAAGCTTAGAATTACTACAACTCTAGAGGGGAATTGTTTCAAGGCTATCCAAGTGTTTGGGTACCATATTAACTCCTTTGGGGAGTTTACGGCCCATAGACCATATTCCCTTCGAGTTTACGGCCGTAAACTCCCTTGGGGGGGTTTTTATGGTGTTTTCAAGTCTTTAAATTAACTAGGAACTAAACTAGGCTTTGGTACTTGGCTTTAGAAGAGTTTATGGCACAATTGGCACCATTTTATGGAGTTTATAGCCGTAGAACCTTTTGGGCCGTAAACTCCCTCACTCTTAGTGTTCTAAGTGTTTTAACTAGTCCATAACTCATTTAGGTACATGCCCAAATTGGTCTCTTGGCTTAAGGAAGGTGTTAGGGTGTCCTTTGACCCCTTTATAGGAGTTTACGGCCCAAGAACTACTCTTGGCCGTAAACTCTTCTACACTTGTGTTTCCATGTGTTTTCTAGGTTCTAATCACTTTAGGGTATTTGTCTAAACTAAAGTCCAAGCCTTAGGTGCCTTAAAAGCACCATTTGAGCAAGTTACAAGGGAGTTTACGGCCTAAGCTATTCTTGGGTCGTGAACTCCTAACTTGAGTGGTTTTTGGACGATTTCTTTTCCCTAACACACTCCTATACATGTCCAAGGTAGTTACTAATCACAGGGGACAATCTAGGCTTGGTTTCGGGAGTTTACCGCCCAAGAACACCTTGGGGAGTAAACTCCTAAATCAGATGATTTAGCTATGTAATCTATGTTATGAATACATTTAAAGCTTTCTAACACTACCAGAAAGAGTTACTCACAATTTGGGATAAAAGCCCGAAGATCCGTGAGAGAGAATTTGGCTTTTCTCTAATTGGAATTCAACTAATGAACCAATTTCGTTCAGAATTCTATTTATAGTCCTGGGATTTTTGGCAGAAAATATTTCTATTCTCGGAATGAACTCTAATGTCCTAGAGTATTGGAATTTTAGTGTTGCACAAAACCCTAGTGCATCCACTCTCCTAATATCTCCTTAAGTGTAAAATACTGAAAACTGCCAAACTTATACTCGAAGTCTGAATTTTCACTATAACTGCTCTACTTCTATTGGCTTGGTGTGGTTTGTCAGAATGGAAATTTCGGGTTGTCACATCATCCCCTGTTGAAGGGAATTTCGTCCCGAAATTAGAATTTAGTCAAGGAAGTATGCACGAATGATCGAGTCGTGAGGAGGAAACTTCCTAATCGATTTGTTCTAGCGCACCTAATGAAATCGGGTTCTCGGCTGGCATTCCAACGAACCTTCACTATCGGGCGATGGCGCTGCTTCGTCCGCTTGACCTCTCGGTCGAGGGTCACTACGGTTCTAGTACGAAGGCAAGGTTCTCGACGAGTGGACTTATTAGAGTCCTAACGGAAAGGTATGGTCTCACGATCGAGACGCAAAGACTAGAATGTATGTTACTGAGTTCGTGGAGTAGGTTTAGTTTGTGCGAGGCACAGGACCAATTCTGGTAAGAACCTCGGAGGTCCTAGCTATATTGGATTTAGCTTTCCACGCGATACGAAGCGTATTAAGCCATTCTCAGAGTGAGTTAACCTAAAGAGTTTGGTCACTCACTTGGAATTCCAAAGGTTCCTTTTCTTGCTTAACCTCCCAGTCAAATGCCACCCCTTGTTGGGTCAAAGTCGTACGGGTTTCTGTAGCTTGCGAGGAGTTCTGAATGAACTAAGACGGTAGGTCGGTAAGACCTAGAATTTGACGAAAGACTGTCGGCATCTCCGGTGTCGATAAATGCTCAATGATTTTGACAAATTGAAAGAGTGCTCAAAATTTCTCACATTACTAACAGTGTGTCATAGAAATTTGACTCTTCATTTTCAAAACTCGTGCCTAGAGAACTTCGCTAAAGTTCCTATGTAGGATGTGTCTCCATGGGTTTTCTTCTTACTACGAGGGTAGATAATGTAAGTCATTACATGGAGAGATGACGAATTGATCCAAGTAAGAAAGACGTAACCCTATTCATTTAGCTCATGAAAACTATGGGCGTATTGGTCCTATCCGAAGGGTATCACTACGGACTCGAAGTGTCCGCACCGACTTCTGGAGATAGTCTTCCGGACATCTTTCCCTAACACTCGAACTGGTGATATTCGGATCTCAGATCCATTCCTACAAGTAATTTCTTTCCTTGTGTTTGCTCAACCGTTTCGTCTACGCGAGGCAGAGATAATGATTTCTAAGAAAATCTTGACGGAGTCCTCGATATCCGAGGCACATACGATGCAATCCGTCGACCTCTGGGAGAATATGACTGGGTTTCTCTAGGGTGAGAACCTAGTCTTCTAATTCCATTTCTGTGTAGTTCGCTAAGTTGTTTGCACTATTCTGGTATCTCTGTAGGTGTTTAGACTATAGGGTGATCTGTCTACGGGAGTCGTACTGGGTTCTAAGTTTGTTCACATGACGTTGTGATTACTCTAAGCAGTTCTCCGTCCTGAAGTTCGTATTAGAATTCATACATGGTTTCATAATCACAACTTCGGGTATACGAGTCGCATATAATTAAGATTGAAAAGGTAGTCGAATAACTGATTCTTCTTTAAGCTCACATCCCATCGGGGGAAAAAGAAGCTAAAGTGGAATCATCAATTCTAAACCTGTATAAGCTTGATTATATATCACTCTTATGTATACCTTCCTTAGTGATAGATCAATCGCATGAATCTTTGGATTAAACTTTACAGACTGCACGAGTGGTACTTCGGGGATTTCTTCGGAAAGAAAATAACTAAGAGGTACTCCTGGCATGAGTACTTCGGTGTTATGATATGACGGCTTTCGCTGGAAAAGGGATCTAGAAGAAAGAGATGTACGTATGAAGCTGTTTTCGTGAGGATCAAATTTAATCGAGTCGTATGATAATGTCGGAATCATACTGAAACTTAAAGACATTAGATTCGAACATAAGACGATTACAGAAAAAACACAACCGTGCAACCATGAACAGAGTTACAGTACTTCAGATTTACCACAAGACTATTGCTGCGAATGAGATATACTAACTAGCGTAATTCTACTTATTAATCGCATGTGATTGATATAATAACTAGCATGATTCTACTTGTATCCCCCCATAAAACATTTAAAAGTAGTTTAAAACATCAGTTAAGGGGTATGAACTCATCTGCAGTAAGTGACTGGAATTGAACGGACTGTTATCGTAAGGAAGGATCGGGCAAGTGCTTGGTGTCAAGTGAAGACTTAGACACACACAATGATCCTAATTACATATGAAAACATATGTATATAAATAATTAGTGATTAAAACACCAATTATACAAGTATAAACATTTAAGCGCGAGGAAAACACTTTTGGTCAAGTGCTAGGAGGCTAATGGGTTGCAACAAAGGAGTGCAATGCCCTTATTTGGAGTTTATGGTCAAATGACCATATGTTTTGGAGTTTATGGCCCAGGGGAGTAAACTCCTGGCCGTAAACTCTCCTTAGGGTCCCTAATTGAAGCTTAGAATTACTACAACTCTAGAGGGGAATTGTTTCAAGGCTATACAAGTGTTTGGGTACCATATTAACTCCTTTGGGGAGTTTACGGCCCATAGACCATATTCCCTTGGAGTTTACGGCCGTAAACTCCCTTGGGAGGGTTTTTATGGTGTTTTCAAGTCTTTAAATTAACTAGGAACTAAACTAGGCTTTGGTACTTGGCTTTAGAAGAGTTTATGGCACAATTGGCACCATTTTATGGAGTTTATAGCCCTAGAACCTTTTGGGCCGTAAACTCCCTCACTCTTAGTGTTCTAAGTGTTTTAACTAGTCCATAACTCATTTAGGTACATGCCCAAATTGGTCTCTTGGCTTAAGGAAGGTGTTAGGGTGTCCTTTGACCCCTTTATAGGAGTTTACGGCCCAAGAACTACTCTTGGCCGTAAACTCTTCAACACTTGTGTTTCCATGTGTTTTCTAGGTTCTAATCACTTTAGGGTATTTGTCTAAACTAAAGTCCAAGCCTTAGGTTCCTTAAAAGCACCATTTGAGCAAGTTACAAGGGAGTTTACGGCCTAAGCTATTCTTGGGTCGTGAACTCCTAACTTGAGTGGTTTTTGGACGATTTCTTGTCCCTAACACACTCCTATACATGTCCAAGGTAGTTACTAATCACGGGGGACAATCTAGGCTTGGTTTCGGGAGTTTACCGCCCAAGAACACGTTGGGGAGTAAACTCCTAAATCGGATGATTTAGCTATGTAATCTATGTTATGAATACATTTAAAGCTTTCTAACACTACCAGAAAGAGTTACTCACAATTTGGGATAAAAACCCGAAGATCCGTGAGAGAGAATTTGGCTTTTCTCTAATTGGAATTCAACTAATGAACCAATTTGGTTCAGAATTCTATTTATAGTCCTGGGATTTTTGGCAGAAAATATTTCTATTCTCGGAATGAACTCTAATGTCCTAGAGTATTGGAATTTTAGTGTTGCACAAAACCCTAGTGCATCCACTCTCCTAATATCTCCTTAAGTGTAAAATACTGAAAACTGCCAAACTTATACTCGAAGTCTGAATTTTCACTATAACTGCTCTACTTCTATTGGCTTGGTGTGGTTTGTCAGAATGGAAATTTCGGGTTGTCACATCATCCCCTGTTGAAGGGAATTTCGTCCCGAAATTAGAATTTAGTCAAGGAAGTATGCACGAATGATCGAGTCGTGAGGAGGAAACTTCCTAATCGATTTGTTCTAGCGCACCTAATGAAATCGGGTTCTCGGCTGGCATTCCAACGAACCTTCACTATCGGGCGATGGCGCTGCTTCGTCCGCTTGACCTCTCGGTCGAGGGTCACTACGGTTCTAGTACGAAGGCAAGGTTGTCGACGAGTGGACTTATTAGAGTCCTAACGGAAAGGTATGGTCTCACGATCGAGACGCGAAGACTAGAATGTATGTTACTGAGTTCGTGGAGTAGGTTTAGTTTGTGCGAGGCATAGGACCAATTCTGGTAAGAACCTCGGTGGTCCTAGCTATATTGGATTTAGCTTTCCACGCGATACGAAGCGTATTAAGCCATTCTCAGAGTGAGTTAACCTAAAGAGTTTGGTCACTCACTTGGAATTCCAAAGGTTCCTTTTCTTGCTTAACCTCCCAGTCAAATGCCACCCCTTGTTGGGTCAAAGTCGTACGGGTTTCTGTAGCTTGCGAGGAGTTCTGAATGAACTAAGACGGTAGGTCGGTAAGACCTAGAATTTGACGAAAGACTGTCGGCATCTCCGGTGTCGATAAATGCTCAATGATTTTGACAAATTGAAAGAGTGCTCAAAATTTCTCACATTACTAACAGTGTGTCATAGAAATTTGACTCTTCATTTTCAAAACTCGTGCCTAGAGAACTTCGCTAAAGTTCCTATGTAGGAAGTGTCTCCATGGGTTTTCTTCTTACTACGAGGGTAGATAATGTAAGTCATTACATGGAGAGATGACGAATTGATCCAAGTAAGAAAGACGTAACCCTATTCATTTAGCTCATGAAAAATATGGGCGTATTGGTCCTATCCGAAGGGTATCACTACGGACTCGAAGTGTCCGCATCGAGTTCAGGAGATAGTCTTCCGGACATCTTTCCCTAACACTCGAACTGGTGATATTCGGATCTCAGATCCATTCCTACAAGTAATTTCTTTCCTTGTGTTTGTTCAACCGTTTCGTCTACGCGAGGCAGAGATAATGATTTCTAAAAAAATCTTGACGGAGTCCTCGATATCCGAGGCACATACGATGCAATCAGTCGACCTCTAGGAGAATATGACTGGGTTTCTCTAGGGTGAGAACCTAGTCTTCTAATTCCATTTCTGTGTAGTTCGCTAAGTTGTTTGCACTATTCTGGTATCTCTGTAGGTGTTTAGACTATAGGGTGATCTGTCTACGGGAGTCGTACTGGGTTCTAAGTTTGTTCACATGACAATGTGATTACTCTAAGCAGTTCTCTGTCTTGAAGTTCGTATTAGAATTCATACATGGTTTCATAATCACAGCTTCGGGTATACGAGTCACATATAATTAAGATTGAAAAGGTAGTCGAATAACTGATTCTTCTTTAAGCTCACATCCCATCGGGGGAAAAAGAAGTTAAAGTGGAATCATCAATTCTAAACCTGTATAAGCTTGATTATATATCACTCTTATGTATACCTTCCTCAATGATAGATCAATCGCATGAATCTTTGGATTAAACTTTACGGACTGCACGAGTGGTACTTCGGGGATTTCTTCGGAAAGAAAATAACTAAGAGGTACTCCTGGCATGAGTACTTCGGTGTTCTGATATGACGGCGTTCGCTGGAAAAGGGATCTAGAAGAAAGAGATGTACGTATGAAGCTGTTTTCGTGAGGATCAAATTTAATCGAGTCGTATGATAATGTCGGAATCATACTGAAACTTAAAGACATTAGATTCGAACATAAGACGATTACAGACAAAACACAACCGTGCAACCATGAACAGAGTTATAGTACTTCAGATTTACCACAAGACTATTGCTGCGAATGAGATATATTACAAAAGACAAGTATACGCAGCACAAGAATCCCTAAACAGACAAGATCTCGCAAAAGTTAAGACTCTAGTTGCACTAGTTTTGGATAGTTTATAATTCTGTTACAACAACACGCCTAAGTTACATTAACGAGCGTTCCGGAGTAGGCTCTCCTGCAGCTGTGATCCTAAGAATCTTCCCATCAGCACCCGAGTTCTTTGTTATCGGGCAATCTTTCTCGAAGTGTCCAATTTCACCGCATTGGTGACATATCTGGACACCACCAACATTGGTGGTAGAAGTGAAGTGTCGAGTGGGATTTATGGGGATGTGGGTTCTTTCCTTGATTTCCTTCTTTGGGCAATCTCTTTTATAGTGCCCATAGTCACCACAATTATAGCAAACTAGGCTTGCTCCAGTGGTGGAGGTAGTTCTATAGAAATGAGCAATGTGCCCCATCTTGTTGCAATTTTTGCATTGCAAGGCTCGGCAAATTCCCATTGCTCAGGTCATAAAAACTTCGATCACCATTAAATGGCATGGACTGATCTTGTCCTTGCCTCCATGTTTCCAAGCATTCTACCCACTCAGGCGTCGGGCCATGAAAAGTTGTACGAGGGTTAGGAATTAGAAAGGAAGATGCTTGATGTAGGTTCTCAACCTCGGATTCGGAGTTAGCATCGTCCGAAAGGTCTTCATCATGGTGATCATTCACAGGGATAGGATGATCATTCTCTGGTTCTTCTCCAAACCAACCAGCAATGACTTCGTTCGGAAGATACTTGTTGCCGTAGGGATGGAGTCCAGCCATGTTATCTACGCGAGAATTGGGGTAAGAAAATAATTATTAGACGAACTATCTAGATAATTGTTTAGAAAATCTTCATTAGTTACATCACTATTTGTGAAGTGCATACCAGTTATATGTAATCTAAACATGATAGGCCTTCGAATAAGTGACCTTAACTCCAAATTCTCACAGAATAGGGGTAAGGCAAAATTTTCATAGATTCTAAGTCTATCACATCCTAATTACATATAGGCTTAGTGTATCCACTTAGAAACTATCAACTTAGTAATGAAGATCCCGTTTTCGTTCTCAAGTATAAAGTGCTTATAGTAACACCAAATACTCCTATAGTATTTTAAGTTTAATGTTATGTTCTACTGTTCTCATTGTGGTAGGGTTGGTAAGATATTAGACTTGTTGCAACCACACAAGTACACTTAGGCACATGCTAGTCAACCCTCGAATAATATAGTTGATCAAGCTATATCTTCCCAGTTCTGACTATATGTCTCTAAGTCCACCTGTGTTGCCCAACAATCGTAATTCTTTTGTACTGTCCTAGTGACACTGATTTTAGTATGAATGCAGCACGTATACTTAATTAAATATTTTATTATTTAAAGTATAAACTCTTGGACAGGGTATTTTTAATCCCATTGTATATATAGTATGTATATCTTTTATGGGTTGATATTGTAACAAACTAAATTTTCAAAAACAAAATTTTCATTTCTTAAAAACATGTTTCCATCCAAAACAAGTCATAAAGATCCAATGTATCATATCATAGTACAAATCATATAAATCCCAAGATCATAAATCCTCCATCAGTGTGTACAGATCATGCCGGCGCCTACCCACGGTCCTCGCTAGTACCTGAAACACATAACACAACATCTGTAAGCATAAATGCTTAGTCAGCTCCCCAAAATACTTCTTACGCACATACGCCTTTCCAGGACCTGACCTTCCGGTCCGTGTGTCTTAGGGGACTTCCGTCCCGAATCGGTAAACCTTCCGGTCCTACCTTACGGTCCTCATCACAATGCCTTCCGGCCCATAAAATATATGTTTTCCGGCCCATAACATAATGCCTTCCGGCCCATATCAAGCATAACATACATAGCACATATAAACGATTAGCTTATCATATACGATGCATACAAGTCATAACATATCCAACCTCCCGGTCACACAATAAAACCCTTCCGGGTACAGTATAGTGAGAAAACTCACCTCGTGGAAAGTCTAGAATCTCACGTGCTCGCTATCTCCGAATCCCAAACAAAGACTCAACCTCGCCTAATCATAACGAATATCATTTTAATTAATATAGACTTCCACCACTAGACTTCCCTTATTAACATTCCTCAGAGGGGTAAAAGACCATTTTACCCTCCCTTGACTCAAAGTTCACATGTTGACCAAAATCCTAAAAGTCAGCAAAAGTCAACATCTTCAGTACGCGGGGCGTACAGACTGATGTACGCGGGGCGTACATCGCCAACTCAATAGTCGGGGTCTCCACCTAGTACGCTGCGCGTACTGGGAGTTACGCACAACGTAATAGTCAGATCTATACACACTTCATTTCTGGTCTTAATCGGTTAAGCCACTACTTCAGCTTCTAGATCTGGCCTTATTTAAGCATCCTTACTCATAAAGTCGGAACCTTTAAGCCTTGGCATGGCTGTAAAGGCTCTTACACTCCTTAACACCTTTCCATTTCAACTCAAGGATCTAGATCTCATGCATGGCTAATCATTCACGTCCAAGATTACATTTTTATGGATCTACAACTCAAATGGACCAGAAATATGATGCATCTAAGCTAACGGAGACCACTTGCTTATAAAGTCTCCACCTTTGGGACCAAAACCCTAGAAAATGGTCCATAAAGCATACCACAAGATCTACAAGTCAAGATCCAAACTTTTTACCTTAGAAAGAAGCTCCAACCTTTGCTAAGCTCGGATCTACACTTGAACACCAGCTTCTAGCCTTCACAATGGACTCTTCTTCTCCTTTGCTACCTTGAAATGGCACCGCCAAGCTTAGAACACTCACAAAAGGGCTAGGAACGAAGGAACACTCTCTTAGGGTTTCTTTCTGAGGGATGGTGGCTGAGGAACCAAGCCATCTCATTCCTTTTATAGCCAACAACTCAAAATAGGGTTTTGGGTCTGGACCGATTACGCCCGGCGTAACCTTGGGTACACCCAGCATACCCAACGATGACGTGTTTAAATGAGGCGTGCGAGTACGCGCAGTGTACTCCTTGTACGCCCAGTGTACTCGCCCAACACAAAGGCCCTAAAATGACAACAATTAAAGATGAAGGGCTAAATAAAAGGGTACCTGGATTTCGGACTGTTACAATTCTCCCCCACTAGAACCAGACTTCGTCCCCGAAGTCTTATTCCAAAAACAATTCCGGATACTGCTCCCGCATCTCAGACTCGGACTCCCATGTCAGCTCGGACCCCTTCTGATGCTGCCACTACACTTGCACCAAGGGTACTTCCTTGTTCCTCAGAACCTTAACCTTTCGATCCCTAATTGCCACCGGTCTCTGAATATACTTCAGGCCCGCATCCACCTGAATATCCTCTAATGGTACCACTGCCGACTCATCTGCAATACATTTCCTCAACTGCGACACATGGAAGGTGTCGTGAATCTGTCCCAGCTCCGCGGGTAGATCTAAACGGTAGGCTACCCTGCCTATGCCCGCGATTACCCTGGAAGGTCCAATATATCGAGGCCCCAATTTACCCCTCTTCCTGAATCGAATCACTCCTTTCCAAGGAGAGACCTTTAAGAGTACAAGGTTACCAACTTGAAACTCGAGCTCGGATCGACGCCTGTCCGCATAACTCTTCTGGCGACTCTGAGCGGTCAAAAATCTCTGCCTGACCTGTTGTATCTGCTCTGTCGTCTGAAGCACAATCTCTGTACTACCCATTACCCGATGCCCCACCTCTGCCCAGCAGATGGGGGTCCGATACCTCCTCCCATACAACAGCTCAAAGGGTGGCATACCAATGCTCGAATGATGCTTGTTGTTGTATGAAAACTCTGCCAAGGGTAAATAGGTGTCCCAACTCCCTCCAAAATCCAAAACACACGCTCGGAGCATATCCTCGAGCGTCTGAATTGTCCGCTCACTCTGCCCGTCCGTCTGTGGGTGGTATGTGGTACTGAAATGCAGCCTTGTACCCAACTCCTCGTGAAACTTCTTCCAAAATCTGGAAGTAAATCGCACGTCTCGATCTGAAACAATCGACATCGGAACCCCATGCCGTGATACCACTTCCCTCACATACCACTCTGCCAACCTCTCAGCAGAAGAGCTCTCAGTGATAGTAAGAAAATGAGCGCTCTTTGTCAACCTGTCCACAATCACCCAAATTGCATCGACTCCTCTCGCAGTCCTTGGCAATTTGGTGATAAAATCCAAGGTAATCCGTTCCCACTTCCACTCGGGAATTTCCAGCAGTTGCAGCTTACCATGCGGACGCTGGTGCTCGACCTTAACTTGGCGACAAGTTAGGCACCTCTCGACGAACCATGCAACATCCCTCTTCATACAGGGCCACCAATACTCCTTCTTTAGGTCCAAATACATCTTAGTAGCCCCGGGATGGATCGAGAACTTCGATCGATGTGCCTTCTCCATCAAAATGGTACGCGTCCCGCCCACAAACGGTACCCAAATCCGACCCTGAAATGTCATAAGTCCCCGACTATCGGTAATGAACTCCGACACCTGCCCAACAACCCGCTCCCGCTTTCGGTTCTCTAGTCTCGCAGCCTCAGCCTGGGCCCCTCGGATGGTGTCCAATACCGAAGCCATCACCGTCAACCTCATACAAATGTATCGGATCAGGGCGTTCTCTGACCTACGGCTCAAAGCGTCGGCTACGACATTAGCCTTGCCTGGGTGGTACAGGATCTCACAATCATAATCCTTCACCACATCCAACCATCTCCTCTGGCGCATATTTAGGTTTGGCTGATCCATCAAGTACATCAGACTCTTGTGGTCCGTGTATATGGTACACCGAACCCCATATAGATAGTGTCGCCAAATCTTGAGGGCAAACACCACAGCCCCCAACTCCAGATCGTGGGTGGGATATCTCGACTCATGAGGCTTCAGCTGCCTTGATGCATACGCTATAATGTGCCCCCTCTGCATAAGCACTGCCCTAACCTAGATATGGATGCATCACAATATACCACAAAATCCTCCATTCCTTCCGGGAGTGCGAGCACCGGGGCCTCGCACAACTTCTGACGAAGGGTCTCAAATGAGGACTGCTGCTCCGGACCCTAGGAAAATGCAACACCGTTCCGGGTCATCTTGGTAAGTGGCACGACGATCTTGGAGAAATCCCTAATAAACCTCCGATAATAGTCGGCTAATCCCAGAAAGCTCCTGATCTCAGTGGGTGATCTCGGCACCTCCCATCTCATCACTGCCTCAATCTTGGCCGGATCGACCAATATCCCTTTTTGGTTAACAAGATGCCCTAGGAACTGGACCTCTCGTAACTAGAAATCACACTTGGAGAATTTGGCATACAGCCTCCCCAATCTCAGAACTCCAAGGATCTCCCTCAAATGCTCCTCATGCTGCTCTCTAGACCTCGAATATACCAAAATATCATCAATGAATACGTTCACTGACCGATCCAGCATCGGCCTGTACACCCTGTTCATGAGATCCATGAACGCAGCTGGGGCATTGGTGAGCCCAAAAGACATCACGACAAACTCATAATGTCCATAACGAGTTCTGAATGCAGTCTTCTGGATATCCTCATCCCGAACCCTCATCTGATGATAACCCGACCTCAAGTCTATCTTGGAGAACCAAGAAGCCCCCTACAACTGATCGAACAGATCTTCGATCGTAGGTAACGGATACCGGTTCTTGACCGTCAACTTGTTCAACTCCCGGTAATCAATACACATCCGGTGTGAACCATCTTTGTTCTTGACAAAAAGGATCGGTGCTCCCCAAGGCGAGCTACTCGGTCAAATAAACCCCTTCCCCAACAGCTCCTGAAGCTGCGAGGATAACTCCTGCATCTCCGGCGGTGCGAGGCGATAAGGCGCCTTGGCGATAGGTGCTGCTCCCGGAATCAAATCGATATGGAACTCCACATGTCTTTCCGGAGGCATGCCCGGCAATTCCTTGGGAAAAACATCCGGGAGCTCGCGCACTACCGGAACCTCGTCAACTGAACTTGGCCTCCCAGTAGCCACTCATGCGTCCATCACATAGGCTATGAATCCACTGCAGTCCTGCTGCAAACTCTGCCTCGCCCTGGCAGCCGAACAGAACACTGACCCACACCGGGTCCCCTCGCCATACACAGTAAGCACTCCCCCACTAGGGTCTCGCATAGTCACCAGCTATTTCCCGCATTCAATGACCGCTCCAAACTTACTCAACCAGTCTATGCCCATGATGACACAGACATCTCCCATAGCGATAGGAACTAGGTCTATAGGAAAATCGACACCAAAAATCTCGAGCACACATCCTCGAATCATGTCGGTGGCATATACCGCTTTCTCATCAGCTATGGAAACCCTCAGAGGTCGACTCATCACCTCTCGATCAATACCGAGGTGCTGATTAAAAGCCAGAGATACAAAAGACCAACTCGCACCCAAGTGAAATAATACCAAGGCAAGTACAAAATTCACAAGAAAAAGTACCTACGCATATCATAAAATAAGCACAACATCTCAGCATAAAAAAAATACACAAAAGGATACATACCAGCCACGACATCGGGCGCCGCGCGGACCTCCTCCGCAGTCAACTGAAAAGCTCTCCCACAAGCCCTCGGGGCCTCGGCCTTCACCGGTTGAGTCTCAGTAGCCCTAGCAGCAGTGTAATTGAGGGCACTCGGCCTTCTGATGCCCGGTCTGGTTGCAATGGAAGCAAACCATAAATCCCTTGGGGAAATCCCTAGCGATGTGCCCCTCGTTGCCACATTTGTAGCAAGCACCTGATCGACAAGCCCCCTCATGAACCTTGTCACGAACTTCCACCAATCCTTTGCTCCCAAGCGGAGCTGGTTCAAAGCGAACCGCACCCTGAGATGCTCCGGACATGAACACGTGTAGAAGCATCCCTCAATGTCGGCAATCCATCGCATCGCAGCGATCGGGTCATGAGTCCCATCAAACTCGGGTGGCTTCGTGTTGCTGACCTCCCAGAACAACAACGAGTCACCTCCCTTAGGTCTGGCAGCAGCCACAGCTGCTATAGCTGCAGCGGCCGCAGCCTCAGTCACCGCGGCGTACCGCTCATCAAAAGTCTCCAACAACGTGGTCTTGATAGACCCAAACATCTCCGGAATCTCGGCGCGGATTGCCACAGCCACCTTATCGTGGATCATCTAACGAAGCTCCTCGTCACTCACACCGCTCGTCTCAGGTCTGTGACGTGTCCCAACCATGATGCCTCTGAAATACAACAGAAAAGTATCATAGACCCAATCGAGCATCCTCGCACTCGATAACGCAACCCTACTCGACCTCCGATACCCAAAGGATTCTTACATGGACTGCCCACTGATCCGGTGTCTTCAGTAGTACGGGCCCTATACTACTGACTACACCGCATCAGCATTCACCCCAAGTCCTCCTCCTTGGACCCCGGATCACGAGTACTCTATTCTTGCTATGCACTGCCTACCTACTCGCTCTCAAAGCAGCAGGTTTCCCCTTGACTAAGGCATCACAAATCTGGCCACTCTAGTCCTAATATGAATACCTAGTCTACTCTAGCATGCATAACATATCATAACATATCTCATAACACATATTGTAAGGGTATTTTGGGGATTTTTACCGTTCGGGCGCTGGCTAACCGTACACACTGCTTCATCCTTGGTTATCACAAAATCCCTTATAAAATTTTATGCTTTTATTTTTGAAAAATTTCCTCAAATCCTCGGTTTGAGTTCAGTTACGTCCGAAGGTGCACCCGAATCCCTCAAACCAAGGCTCTGATACTGTCACACCCCAAAACCAAGAACGGCGGAAACGTTCTGGGGCGGAGGACGTCATGTATAATATCAACAACAATGTAAAGTAGTAAACAAGCAACAACATCATCCGTTGCATTAATAATATAATTATTATACAAATGTGTTCTGTCAAATTTTGATAAACACTAAAGCATTAATCAAAATGAAAGATAAGTCTTGAACAAGCTCCATCTTCCTTTCTCCTTGCATCGGTACCTGCCTATGATGACCTGAGGATACAAGTAATTTTGAAAGCGAGTATCAGCTTTGAAGCTGGTGAGATCATAAGTATTTAGTGTCTTAATTTGTATGTAAGTATTTGTAAGTCTATGTATTGTAAGTATTGAAAGTGTATATGAACTATAAGTGTTTGAAAAACCCTAGAATCCCTATGATTCCTACTAGTATATGAAGGTGTCTTCTACCAAGACCTAACTGTTCTGAATGTATGTCTTTTGTAAGAGTATGTATGTTCCCTAGTATAACTATCATTATCCAAAAATATAGTTTCTACATTTTCGTGCGCCGTGTGAATGTTCACGAGGTGAATGTAATGGGAAAAAGAAATAGTACTATGGTGTAGTGTTATTAGAACTACTGCCGTACTAACTACCTTAAATCGTATTTATATTAAGGCATTATGTTATAAATTGTACCATACTATTGACTTGTAACAACGACATAAGAGGGTGTATGGCTAAAATACACACCATATGTGTGTGTGCAGCCAGGTGTGCGGCCTAGTGTGCTGCCAGCACATGTGTGTGTTGGATAAGGTGTCTAAGTCCATAACTTATTTGGTATGTACTTGACCCGACCCGACATGGTCCATTTGGGTTGCATTTCATCCGAACTATTTATGGATAATTTTATGAGAGTTATACACATACGCTTATTAATATATTATAAGTGATAATATATTAATATGAAGTCATGTTATTTAATTAGTCTTAGACTTAAATTAATTATGAATTAATTTAGAGATTAAAAGGAAGACTAATTAGATTGTGGGCTATTGGTTTTATATGGTGTAGGCTAACACTCATTTGTTAATGGGCTAGGATTATATGGAAGTCAATGGATGATCCATGGAGCTTTTAACCCATGGATCCTTGGAAAGGAAAAGACATGGGTTATTAGGGTTTCACCCTAACCATGCACACTATATAAGCATGCTTATGGAGCATGAAATGGCCCCTAAGAGTAACTAGTGAACTAGTGTGTGTGTGTGTGTGTGTGTGCTTGTGTGTGGCCGAAAATACAAGTGTGTATACTCTCTCAAAGTTTTCCAAGTGTTTGTGGTGATTTGTGATTCCATTTGAGGCATTCACACTATTGGTGCTTGGCCCTCAAACTCCTTAGGAACAAAACTCATCATCAAAAGGTATGTAATCTCATCTAATTCTTTTATGTTTAAAAGTACCCCATGCCATGTTAGATAGGTTATGAACCTTGGAAAATTATTATTTTGCATGTATTTAGACAAACATAGATCCAAGGTTTATTAGGGTTGCATGCACACTTAGGAAGTGTTAGATTGCTCAAAAGGCAACAGTGGTATCAGAGCCTAGGCTTGCTTGTTTGATACTTGATGCAAAATAGTTGAAAAAATCGAAAAACTTGTTGTTTGACTGATGGACTCGCCGATTCCATGTGTATCTTCAACCTACTCGCCGAGTAGGTTCATGCACTCGACGAGTAGGAGCGACAGAGTGCAGATTTTCGACTTTTGCTGCTGGAAATGGACTAGAAACATTACCCTAAACTGTTTTGGTGTTTTAAAAATTGTTTTAGTTGGTGTAATGGTTGTTCTAATCCATTTACAATAGCATATATCAAATTCCATGATTTTTATGTGTTCATATAATTCTTGAAATTTTGATGATCATGTTCATGTTCTTATGAATTTAGAAGATGATAGGAATTATTTGTTGAATTGTTTAGAATTAATTCTTGATCATTTATGTATTTTAAGGGAGTCCATAATTTGTCCTCAAGTTATGGATATCCAAAGGTCACTTTCTTTTACATACACATTTAAACACATAAGTTACATGAAAATGAAGAGTCTTCATTTTTATGAACCTTTAATTCATAAGTTATGAAATGAAAAGTCTTGGATGGTTACAAAAGATGAAGAGTCTTGTCCTTAAGTTATGGAGGTTCAAGAGTCACTTCATTAATAAATATATAAATTAAGTGTAACCTTAATTAATTCCATAAGTTATAAAATAAAGAAAAGTAATTCTTTTATTAGTTTAAAGTCTTCCATAACTTGTCCTCAAGTTATGGAACTTGAAGAGTTTTTGGATTAAAACTACTTTAAACACATAAATCATGGAATTAATTAGTTTTGAATAGTTTCAAAACTTGCCCTCAAGTTTTGGAATTTGGAAAAGTTTCACACACTTTAATAAACTTTAATTCCAACACTTAGAATTTTAAAAGTTAAAATTCAACACTTATACTATTTATAACATTAATGGTTAATTATATATATGTATAAGAACAAGTCGTTTTACCGTTAGTAGGCCTCATTCACGAAGCCGGTCTATAAGGTGGGTATAAGGTTGTTGCCTATAAAATGGCAACTTAATGGGTGTCCACTCTCACCCACCGCTTGCTTGACTGGTGGAGGGTCGTTAGCCGAACGGGTAGGACAATGACTTTAAATTCTCATTAAAAGTATAATGATTATTATAAAGTAACTAAATATGTTTTTATTTAATTCCCAATCTTAGTTACTTTAGGAAAAATGTGAATTTGGTGCTAGCCTATGGAATTCACACTTTGTACCTTACCAAGTAGTTGGTGGAGCGTGTGTGGTTAACCAGCACACTAACTTGGACTAGTAAGGATCACGAAGGGTGACTTAATGTTTGTCATAGATCAATGGAGCGTGTGTGGTTAACCGGCACATTGATTAGGTGATAATATTAAGGGTACCAAGTGAATTGGTATGGTTATTCACACCTTGTTTTGTGATCCTCGGCATCCCAGTCACAAAATTTGAGAGGGCACACTCGAGATTGAAACATGCCATTGAAAAGTTCAATGAATCTCAAAAGATCTAGGAATTTCAAATCCAATTAAAACCTAATAAATTATTTCGTTTTTCATGGTGGAAATTGGTGAATCGTCATTCGCCTACCTTCAAATATTTTATAGCTTGGATTACGGCATCCCTCTTCCAAATTATAAAATATTGTGTTGGGTCCTAGCCTTAATATTTCATATTGGGTGTTATATTAGGATTTTGAATCAACTAACTTGATTTTCTCCCATTATAGATGTCTGGTTCAAACAACTATGATCTTCCCAAATCTCTTGAAGATGGTGTCCCTCAACATCATGCTTCACTTCCTCCACCTCCTCCAATTATTCTCCCTCACCCACAAGTTCTTGAAAAGTTTAAAGTCACTCAATCCCTATTGGCAAGCATAGTCTATGTGTGCTGACATCTTGAAGATAGAGTCACATATTGACAAGCCGGGAGAGTTGGGTGTCAAAGTCTCGTGAAAGTTGGATGTTCAATCACTTTCTTGGTAACATAGTGAGTCTCTTTGGGACTACTATGAGACGGACTATGACATGACCCTTAATGATGTTATCTTTTTGCTTGGTGTTGTGGAATCAGCAATGATTCGGAACACCAGTAAAACAAAATTTGATTAAAAGATCAACTTCCCAAGTCTTAAATGGACATTGACAATGGTAGCATTGGATATCTAGAAAAGGATTTCTCTTCCCAATGGAAAGGGATCGGACATAGTCAACTCGGTTGACCTAATGGTAAAGAGAAAGGCTAAGTCTGAGATAGTCTCATGTGCCATTACCAAAGGGACCATGTGTTTTGTTGCCAAAGGAAGGGGCATTGGTTGCGAAGCTGCCCTATTCACCTGAAAGGTCATAAGGGTGATCAAGTCAAGAGGTTTGACTCTACTTCGGGTAAGGTCCACTGTCTAACTCTATTAAGTTCCTATTTGGAGATTCTTATTACATAATGTGAATGGGTCACATGCTGATGTTTTTAAGAATCAAAGAAAAGATAGGAAGCTTAAAGTAAGTATATGTTGATTCTGATTGCAAAGGTGGGTTTCGATCGCATGGTTCGGCAATCAGAATTGTGAGTTGTTGCTTAAGAGTTATAATATATTGCTTATGAATAGATAACAACAAGGTTTTCATGTGGATTGTAAGGATAAGTTTTTCCGCAAAGTTTTAAAATAAAAGAAAAAAAAAGGGTTTTAATTTTATTTATTTAAAAAAAATATCCTTACAATGGCATCTGTGGAAAATTGTTGCTTATATGTTTCCAGTAATAGCAATATTGGAAAGTGGATTTGATTCTTCCATTTGTGGTAGTGTCTGAATTTACCAAATGAAGAAAGTTTTTCATCACCCAAGTTTCAATTGGACAGAAACTTGGAATTATACAAGTTGTATTGTATGATGAATGAGAATTTTTCATCTTTGAAAACCAAGACTAATTCTTTGATCACATGTATATGTGAGTCAATTGAAGGACTAAGGAATGAGGTACACTGGGTGTGCACTGGTCAAGATCCACCACAAAGAATGATTTGTCATGATTTACTGAAGATTAGTAAATATGATTATACTTATAAGGTTAAGTATAATTTTGTAACATTGGAAAGGTTACAATGTATGACAAAACAAATGAGAAGAATCAAATTAGGCAGAAAGATAAAAGTTTCTCATATCTGAAAGGATGGGAGAGTACTTTAGTATCATATTTTATGATCATCTTAATGATTATGAAACCATATCACAAATTCATACTCTAAGGATGTCTTAGTGCTTTGTTATGGCTAAGAAGAGAGGTCATGAATTGTTGGATTGGTTAAAATCAAGAAGATGAGTCATACTTCGTTCCAAAATAATTCTTAGAGTCATACTCCAAGATTGTAACATTGAGTGACATAAAGTAAGGTTTAAAACACTTATCAAATGTAGTGTAAAATGTTTCTACCTTTGTACATTTGAGATTGGTAAGTTGTGACGTCTTGGATGAGACAAAGACCAACTAAGACCAATTGTGTGAAGTGTTAGTCTTGATAAGAATCCGCACTATCCCTTGAATATTTGTTTTGTCAAGGAATGGTTCTTGACCGGGGAAAACTTATATGTCAAGGGGACAGTGGGAGCCTTAAAGATCCTGAAAGAGTTTCAAGATTTAATCAAGAGTATAACCTGTAATTTATCACTAGCACACGACTCAAGGTTGGCAACCTATCGTGTTGACATAATTCTTATTTCTGTACCTACTTCAAATAAGTTGAATTTGCATGTGAGTTATCAGAGTTCAACTTGGAAGCATTGGTGGGCCTTGTGCTACCAAGGTGACAAGAAACTAAGACTGAACAAGTTTAATCCATGTAAGGCTGAATTTGTCACTAATCTTATCTTGTGGTCATGGTTTTGACACATTCACATGGATAGGAACTCATACACTATAAAATGTAAGTGTCATAAGGTTTCTCTCCGATTCATGAAAATGATGGTGAGGAAACGCTTTCACTAAGTAGATTTTATGTGGATATCAATTGTGTTATTTGCATTTTCAAAAGTCGTTAGTGGAGCGCGTGTGGTTAACCGGCACACTAACATGGACTTGTGAGAAATGGCAAATGCCTAAGCAATTGAGACTATGATTACGGCATCCCTTTTCATAGTTCTGAAAATTGCTTAGACACACATGTGAGCTATCTAAGAAAGGGTGTATGAATCTAAATTTCAGAAGTCCAACAGATTTCTGGAAATATGTCAGAGCTAGTGGGAGCATAAGTGTTATGCTGATAATCATCATGTTAGTGGGAGCATGAATATTACGTTTAGTGTTGCAAGTTAGCAATGTTAATTATAGAAAACAAAGATTCAATTCGTGAAGTTGCAGGGGTTGAAAAGTTGTTTTGCTATAATTAAGGGAGAGGAAATTATACTTCATTTCAATTCTAAAGCTTAGATTGAGATTTTAATCATCTTTAGTCAAGAATATATATATGAATTTTATGTTGGAATGGTTCAACTTGAAGAAATTCTATATATATATAGCGTTTTCAAAATTTGATTATGATTACGGCATCCCTCTTCATAGTTAAATTTTGAAAACATGGCAAATAAAAAAAATATTGTAGCAAAAGACTTGTCTAGTATCATGTCTTTATGTCAAACATCATGAATCGTGTCCCATATGCTTCGGATATAGGATCGATTGCATGTGCTATAATATTCATCTTTCCTAAATTTTCCAAATGCTTAAGGCATTGAGAAGGGAAAAGTCTAGAACTGGATATGACTAAAGTGATTAAGCAATTGTCGAGGACAATCTGAGGTTCGCCAAAGATTGGTTGCTCAGGGAAAGTTGGAAGTATGATGTAAGTTGTCGGAAAGGACCATATTGACATATTCTGAAAAGAAGTAACTCTTGTTCGGAAGTGATAGTCAAAATGGGACTATGGAAATGTCTCCATAGGTGGAAGTTATTCAATCTATGTAAGATTAGAAAACCTTAATGCAAGAAGGATGTTCAAAGCAATGTACTTTGAATATGAGACTTCCGTTCCATAGAAGTTGACCTTTGGAATACACTATAATGACTGGTGACAAGGTTTTGGTGACTTTGTGCATAATCATTACAAGAGGAACATTGCATAAAAGTTTAAAATCTAACAGATTTTTTTTGGTAAATGATAGGAATCGGGGATTCTCACATTTACAATAAAGATTTGGGATTGTGAAATGAGTATCATTGGAATCATGTTCAATTGATCTACATCACAATGTAAGGATCATAGACAAACATAGTGTGCATACTTGGAGTATGGCATCACTATTGTTTAGAAAAACAAAGTGTACATGCTAGGAGCATGGGACGACTGTTGTTTTTTATTCAAGTCTTAAGTTGATCGTTTGAAACATTATACAATGAATAATGTGTAATCAATATGGTGATAAATAAAAGGTGGTTCTATTTATATTCAAAAGGGTTCTGTGACCATATTGGATTCGATTATTATTGTGTTTCACTTTGCATGTTTTGACTTCCAAAATAGCTTGGTTATTCTTTCCGAATGACTAAGTTATTTAAACACTCCACAGTCGTTCATATGTTGGAAGTAGGTATGAATCAAGACTGTCATGAATCGAGTTTGTAGATGGATAAATGGGTTTAGTCATAGCAATGGTTGCTACAACATTCATGAGTGCTCATAAGTGAGTATTGGAATAAACCCACGCTCACTTGTATCACTTCATGGAATTTATCTCGAGTGATCGTGAGACAGTAATATCATATCAATCTTCAAACCTAGAGATATGAGTTGTTACCTATGAGTTGGTTGTGCATTGATTGCACGTAAACGCATCAGTAACTTGATGTTATAAAACGTGTGTTTGTGTACAATTCAACAAGTAGTAGAACAAGAATATGAGTCGAAGTTTATCTATTTCTTCTAGAAATAGAAGCGATATCTGGGCCCCTCGATGATTTTGTTGTGACCTATGTACCGGCCGGTCAGAACTAAATTGATGTGTTCGATTAAGTTCTTTGTCAAACAAATCGGAAATCGGGAAACAAACTGTTGGACAATAAGTACGACGTTGTTCCATGTATTTGTCCGGCTGATATCATGAGAACAGAGGATTAAATGATCACTTATCTAAAATGGCGCTTCATAGTTCAACAGAGTTTTCAAGAGCTACGATTGCTGGTTGGTTCCTGAAGTAACATACGCAAATATAGTTATTAGACTTATCCAACTGGGAGTCTGTTGGATAAGGTGTCTAAGTCCATAACTTATTTGGTATATACTTGACCCGACCCGGCATGGTCCATTTGGGTTGCATTTCATCCGAACTATTTATGGATAATTTTATGAGAGTTATACACATATGCTTATTAATATATTATAAGTTATAATATATTAATATGAAGTCATGTTATTTAATTAGTCTTAGTCTTAAATTAATTATGAATTAATTTAGAGATTAAAAGGAAGACTAATTAGATTGTGGGCTATTGGTTTTATATGGTGTGGGCTAACACTCATTTGTTAATGGGCTAGGCTTATATGGAAGTCCATGGATGATCCATGGAGCTTTTAACCCATGGATCCTTGGAAAGGAAAAGACATGGGTTATTAGGGTTTCACCCTAACCATGCACACTATATAAGCATGCTTATGGAGCATGAAATGGCCCCTAAGAGTAACTAGTGAACTAGTGTGTGTGTGTGTGTGCTTGTGTGTGGCCGAAAATACAAGTGTGTATACTCTCTCAAAGTTTTCCAAGTGATTGTGGTGATTTGTGATTCCATTTGAGGCATTCACACTATTGGTGCTTGGCCCTCAAACTCCTTAGGAACAAAACTCATCATCAAAAGGTATGTAATCTCATCTAATTCTTTTATGTTTAAAAGTACCCCATGCCATGTTAGATAGGTTATGAACCTTGGAAAATTATTATTTTGCATGTATTTAGACAAACATAGATCCAATGTTTATTAGGGTTGCATGCACACTTAGGAAGTGTTAGATTGCTCAAAACCCAACAGTGTGCGGCCCTGTGTGCAGCCATGTGTGCTGCCAGGCAGTGTGTGCTGCCATGTGTGCGGCCAGATGATGATCTTGGTGTTCTTGGTGTTCTTGGTACCTTTTATGAAGATCTTCAAGGAGAATGGATGATACTTGAGAGGATTTTCGTGTTCTATGCTTGAAGAAGTGAATGAAGTGTTCAAGAATGAACTAAGTGTGGCATATATATGTGGTGTGTGTGGTTGGGAAGTTGTGAGGCCGCAAACAAGAGTGTGTGGCCGCACACTCAAGTGTATGGCCGCACACTCCATGTGTTGGAGTGTTTGGCACGGTTTTGATTCCTACACTTCGAGTTAACCCTTCTTAACACTCCTACCTTGATTATATCACATTTAGAATGCTTCATTAGACTCTAAAGGGTATTACCATATAGTAAAATAAGTTTAGTATTGGAAAGAATTGAAGAGTGCACGCGAGAAGTTTTTCTGGTTGTCACATTTTTAATGTCTAAACAAGCCATGGGTAGTTTCTAGGTTCAGTTCCATGGTTTGGAGGGACATTGGGCAGACTTTGGCCCTTATAAAAGAGTTTACTACAAAGGTATTCTTGGGTGGTAAACTCTCAGATCTTAGTGTTTTCCTATAATTTCTAGTGTATTAAGCATATAAGAAGCTTCAAAACAACACTACATAGAAGTACTCACTTTCCAGAACGAAAGTCCGAAGATCCTTGAGAGAGAATTCGGCTTTTCTCTAGTTGGAAATGTAACTAATGAATAAATATGGTTCAGAATTCTATATATAGTCCTAGGATTTTTGGCAGAAAATATTTTATTCCCGAAATGAACTCTAATATCATAGAGTTTTGGAATAACAGTGTTGCACAAAACCCTAGTGCATCCAGTCTCCTGATATCTCCTTAAGTGTAAATCCTGAAATACTCAAACTTATACCCAAAAGTCTGGAAATTCACTGTAACTGTTCTAACTTCTATTAACTTGATATGGTTTGTATGGGATGGAAATTTTGGGTTGTCACATCATCCCCCTGTTAAAGGGAATTTCGTCCCGAAATTATAATTTGGGTAAGGAAGTAGGTACGAATGATCAAGTCATGAGGTGAGGAACTTCCTAGACGATTGGTTCTCTTGCTCATAAGTGAATTTGGGTCCTCGGTTGGAATCCCAACGAACCTTCGCTAACGGGCGACGCCGTTGCTTCGTCCGCTTGACCTATCGGTTGAGGGTCACTACGGTTCTTTCACGAAGGCAGGATCTCGTTGATCTCGATCTCGTCGGGTCGGACTTACGAGAGTCCTAATGGAAAGGTACGGTTTCAAGATTAGACGCGAAGGGTAAGATGTACGTTACTGAGTTCGCGGAGTAGGTCTAGTCGATACAGGACCGATTCTGGTAAGAATCTCGGAGGTCCTAACTGTCTTGGATTTAGCTTTCCACGTGATACGAAGCATATTAAGCCATTCCTAGACTGAGTTTTCTTAAAGAACTTGGTGTCTCACTTGGAATCTCCAAGGTTTCTTTTTCTTGTTTAACTTCCCAGTCAAGGGCCACCCCCTGCTGGGTCAAAGTCGTAAAGGTTTCTGTGATTTGTGAGGAGTTTTGGATGATCTATGACCGTAGGTCTGTAGGACCTAGAATTTGACGAATTCCTGTCGGCGTCTCTGGTGTCGACAAATTCTCAACGGTTTTGATAAATTGAAAGAGTACTCAAGAATTTCCACATCACTAATAGTGTGTCTTTGGAAATTTTGACTCTTCAATTCCAAAACTCGTGATCAGAGAACTTTGTGAAAGGTATCACTAAGGGTAATGTTTCTGCGGGTTCCTTCTTACTACGAGGGTAGATAAGTAAGTCGTTACATGGAGAATGACGAACTGATCCTAGTAAGAGAGACGGACTCTATTCATTAAACTCATGCATGCTTCGGGCGTATTGGTCCTATCCGAAGGGTATCACTACGGACTCGAAGTGTCCGTATCAAGTTCGGAAGGTAGTCTTCCGGACATCCTTCCCTAACACTCGAATTGGTGATATTCGGATCTCAGATCCATTTCTGAAATTCATCCTTTCCTTGCGTTTGCTAAACCAATTCATCTATGAGTGGCAGAGACAACGATTTCTAATGGAAATCTTGACGGAGTCCTCGATAGCCGAGGAACATATGATGCAATCCGTCGACTTCTGGAAGAATAAGACCGGAGCTCTCCAGGGTGAGAAGCCTGGTCTTCCAATTAAATAGTTGAGTAGTTCGCTAAGTTGTCCGGACTATTCTTGTATCTCGGTAGGTGTTTAGACTGAAGGGCGATCTGTTTATAGGAGTCATACTGGGTTCTAAGTTTGTTCACATGACGATGCGATACTCGTAGTCTTGGGCAGTTCTCCATCCTAAAGTTCATATTTAGAATTCATACCTGGTTTCACAATCACAATCTAGCATATACGAGTCGTATATAATTAAGATTGAAAAGGTAGTCGAATAACTGATTCTTCTTTAAGCTCACATCCCATCAGGGAAAAAGAAATTAAAGTGGAATCATCAATTCTAAACCTATAGAACCTTGATTATATATTACCCTTATGTATACATTCCTCAGTGATAGATAAATTGTATGAATCCTTGGATTGAACTTGACGTACTACATAAGTGGTACTTCAGGGATTTCTTCGGAAAAGAAAAGAACTATGAGGTACTCCACGCATGAGCACTTCGGTGTTCTGAAATGACGGTTTCGCTAAAAAGACGTTTACTGATAAAGAGATGTACGTATGAAGCTGTTTTTGTGAGGATCAAATTGAATCGATTCGTATGATAATGTCGGAATCGTACTGAAACTTAAAGACATTAGATTTGAACATAAGACGTTTACAGACAAAACACAACCGTGCAACCATCAATAGAGTTAGAGTACTTTAAACAACTACACGACTATCGCTGCGAAAAAAGGTATACTACAAAAGGCAACTATACGCAGCACGAGCATCCCTATACCGATAGGATCCCGCAAAAGATAAGACTCTAGTTGCACTAGTTCTGGATAGTTTATAAGTCTGTAACAACGAAACGCCTACATTACATTAACGTGGGTCCAGAGTAGTCCCTCCTATGGCGGTGGTCGGTAGCATACTTCCGTCTGTGCCAGCATTTACTGCCTCTGGGCAGTTCCTTTTGTAGTAACCCACCTTGCCACAACTGTAGCAAGCCTGGTTCACACCGGTGTTGGGCACCTGGTTGATCGGCCTTACTAGTCTCTTGCAGTAACGTATGGTGTGCCCCTTTTGTTGCAGTTTGAGCACTGTATCTCCCGACAAGGTCCATGGTGGTGATAACTGCATTTCATGCATTTTGGGAGATTTCCATCATATTGTCTGGCTGGGTTAGGGACAACTAGTATACCCGAAGGGATGGTAGTAGGAGATACAGATGTCGTAGCTGTGAAGGTCGTTACCGGTGGTTGTTTCTTGTTCGCCCCTCGAAGCGATTTGTCCTTCTTTTTAGCCTAAAACTTCCGCTTGTTACTCTTGGTCTTGGAACTCGGGGTATCGTGGTAGTTTGTTGCTCGTTGAGGTAGTTGATTGTCACCTGGATTAGAATTGTTGTTAACAACTCCGCTAACCTTCGCGTTGTTAGCATTAAGGTGGGTCAAAATAGCTGACACGGCAGCCGAGACTGCAGCTTAAAAGGTAGCCGCATCAATCTGAAGGGTCGGTGCTTGGTTGATGGGTTGACCGTTTTTCTTTGGCGACATGATTCTGTTCCACGGAAAGAAAATGAACTTGTGAGCGAGCATGGTTTAACCTAGATGTAGTTCGACTGTTTATATAAAGAATAGAAGTATGTTTTCATGATTTTGACCTACATCCCTATGATGCAGTCCTAATACGGATTGGAAGTATGTTCGTTAAGGTTTTGAC
This sequence comes from Lactuca serriola, assembly GCF_051521515.1. NCBI lineage: Eukaryota > Viridiplantae > Streptophyta > Magnoliopsida > Asterales > Asteraceae > Lactuca > Lactuca serriola. The sequence continues at coordinate 128,617,945 of NC_136416.1, read as the reverse complement.
CTACATCCCTATGATGCAGTCCTAGTACTGAGTGGAAGTAAGTTCGTAAAATGGTCTCAAGACGTTTGTCGTTCAAGCCGAGGTATCGATGGTTGGTGAATAGCAGGATCCAACCACTAAAAGAGACTTGTAAATATCTCCGGAGTTAAATTAATATAGATCAATGACTTGACTAAAGCATGTTTTAGATAGACTCCCATGAAAGTATGATAAGAGTACTTGAATAAAGAATGACACAGAAGTTAGCCGGCTGACAATATCTTTGATATTAATGATGTAAAATTCAGGAAAATGATTTGTAAAAGGTCTTACATCATATCCAGAGAAGATAGTTCTTGACAACATAAGGACCTGACCAAAATTACTTACGGTACAAGATAGTTTCATAGAAAATGCCACATCGGGCATAGACAGAAAAACGATTCCCTTTTAACAAGGAAAATAAATTAAAGCATCTACTATTGGTGACGGTAATCCCTCTGGCGAACTCTTAGTTCAGCCACTTCACGTTCCATATCAATTAGGTGTCTTTCGTACACCCTCTGGCATACTCGGAGCTCTATGACTTCGGCTCGTGATTCGGCTAGTGCTTGCAGTAGGGTTTCATGGTTTCTCTCAGATCTCTGACGAGCATCTTCTAGACGAATGGTGCGGAGGGTATGCATTCTCGCATTGGCGACAACTTCGGTGATCTGATGTAGGGTTGTCCTGCCTTGAATCTCATTTCGGGCCACTCTGCGGACCAAGATTGGCAAGATTCTGTCTGTTGAGCCCCCATTGCTCAGGTCATAAAAACTTCGATCACCATTAAATGGCATGGACTGATCTTGTCCTTGGCTCCATGTTTCCAAGCATTCTACCCACTCAGGCGTCGGGCCATGAAAAGTTGTACGAGGGTTAGGAATTAGAAAGGAAGATGCTTGAGGTAGGTTCTCAACCTCGGATTCAGAGTTAGCATCGTCCGAAAGGTCTTCATCATGGTGATCATTCACAGGGATAGGATGATCATTCTCTGGTTCTTCTCCAAACCAACCAGCAATGACTTCGTTCGGAAGATACTTGTTGCCGTAGGGATGGAGTCCAGCCATGTTATCTACGCGAGAATTGGGGTAAGAAAATAATTATTAGACGAACTATCTAGATAATTGTTTAGAAAATCTTCATTAGTTACATCACTATTTGTGAAGTGCATACCAGTTATATGTAATCTAAACATGATAGGCCTTCGAATAAGTGACCTTAACTCCAAATTCACACAGAATAGGGGTAAGGCAAAATTTTCATAGATTCTAAGTCTATAACATCCGAATTACATATAGGCTTAGTGTATCCACTTAGAAACTATCAACTTAGTAATGAAGATCCCGTTTTCGTTCTCAAGTATAAAGTGCTTATAGTAACACCAAATACTCCTATAGTATTTTAAGTTTAATGTTATGTTCTACTGTTCTCATTGTGGTAGGCTTGGTAAGATATTAGACTTGTTGCAACCACACAACTACACTTAGGCACATGCTAGTCAACCCTCGGATAATATAGTTGATCAAGCTATATCTTCCCAGTTCTGACTATATGTCTCTAAGTCCACCTGTGTTGCCCAACAATCGTAATTCTTTTGTACTGTCCTAGTGACACTAATTTTAGTATGAATGCAGCACGTATACTTAATTAAATATTTTATTATTTAAAGTATAAACTCTTGGACAGAGTATTTTTAATCCCATTGTATATATAGTATGTATATCTTTTATGGGTTGATATTGTAACAAAATAAATTTTCAAAAACAAAATTTTCATTTCTTAAAAACATGTTTCCATCCAAAACAAGTCATAAAGATCCAATGTATCATATCATAGTACAAATCATATAAATCCCAAGATCATAAATCCTCCATCAGTGTGTACAGATCATGCCGGCGCCTACCCACGGTCCTCGCTAGTACCTGAAACACATAACACAACATCTGTAAGCATAAATGCTTAGTCAGCTCCCCAAAATACTTCTTACGCACATACGCCTTTCCAGGACCTGACCTTCCGGTCCGTGTGTCTTAGGGGACTTCCGTCCCAAATCGGTAAACCTTCCGGTCCTACCTTACGGTCCTCATCACGATGCCTTCCGGCCCATAAAATATATGTTTTCCGGCCCATAACATAATGTCTTCCGGCCCATATAAAGCATAACATACATAACACATATAAACGATTAGCTTATCATATACGATGCATACAAGTCATAACATATCCAACCTCCCGGTCACACAATAAAACCCTTCCGGGTACAGTATAGTGAGAAACTCACCTCGTGGAAAGTCTAGAATCTCACGTGCTCGCTATCTCCGAATCCCAAACAAAGACTCAACCTCGCCTAATCATAACGAATATCATTTTAATTAATATAGACTTCCACCACTAGACTTCCCTTATTAACATTCCTCAGAGGGGTAAAAGACCATTTTACCCTCTCTTGACTCAAAGTTCACATGTTGACCAAAATCCTAAAAGTCAACAAAAGTCAACATCTTCAGTACGCGGGGCGTACAGACTGATGTACGCGGGGCGTACATCGCCAACTCAATAGTCGGGGTCTCCACCTAGTACGCTGCGCGTACTGGGAGTTACGCCCAACGTAATAGTCAGATCTATACACACTTCATTTCTGGTCTTAATCGGTTAAGCCACTACTTCAGCTTCTAGATCTGGCCTTATTTAAGCATCCTTACTCATAAAGTCGGAACCTTTAAGCCTTGGCATGGCTGTAAAGGCTCTTACACTCCTTAACACCTTTCCATTTTAACTCAAGGATCTAGATCTCATGCATGGCTAATCATTTTCGTCCAAGATTACATTTTTATGGATCTACAACTCAAATGGACCAGAAATATGATGGATCTAAGCTAACGGAGACCACTTGCTTATAAAGTCTCCACCTTTGGGACCAAAACCCTAGAAAATGGTCCATAAAGCATACCACAAGATCTACAAGTCAAGATCCGAACTTTTTACCTTAGAAAGAAGCTCCAACCTTTGCTAAGCCCGGATCTACACTTGAACACCAGCTTCTAGCCTTCACAATAGACTCTTCTTCTCCTTTGCTACCTTGAAATGGCACCGCCAAGCTTAGAACACTCACAAAAGGGCTAGGAACGAAGGAACACTCTCTTAGGGTTTCTTTCTGAGGGATGGTGGCTGAGGAACCAAGCCATCTCATATCTTTTATAGCCAACAACTCAAAATAGGGTTTTGGGTCTGGACCGATTACGCCCGGCCTAACCTTGGGTACACCCAGCGTACCCAACGATGACGTGTTTAAATGAGGCGTGCGAGTACGCGCAGCGTACTCCTTGTACGCCCAGTGTACTCGCCCAACACAAAGGCCCTAAAATTACAACAATTAAAGATGAAGGGCTAAATAAAAGGGTACCTGGATTTCGGACTGTTACAATTCTCCCCCACTAGAACTAGACTTCGTCCCCGAAGTCTTATGCCAAAAACAATTCCGGATACTGCTCCCGCATCTCAGACTCGGACTCCCATGTCAGCTCGGACCCCTTCTGATGCTGCCACTACACTTGCACCAAGGGTACTTCCTTGTTCCTCAGAACCTTAACCTTTCGATCCCTAATTGCCACCGGTCTCTCAATATACTTCAGGCCCGCATCCACCTGAATATCCTCTAATGGTACCACTGTCGACTCATCTGCAATACATTTCCTCAACTGCGACACATGGAAGGTGTCGTGAATCTGTCCCAGCTCCGCGGGTAGATCTAAACGGTAGGCTACCCTGCCTATCCCCGCGATTACCCTGGAAGGTCCAATATATCGAGGCCCCAATTTACCCCTCTTCCTGAATCGAATCACTCCTTTCCAAGGAGAGACCTTTAAGAGTACAAGGTTACCAACTTGAAACTCGAGCTCGGATCGACGCCTGTCCGCATAACTCTTCTGGCAACTCTGAGCGGTCAACAATCTCTGCCTGACCTGTTGTATCTGCTCTGTCGTCTGAAGCACAATCTCTGTACTACCCATTACCCGATGCCCCACCTCTGCCCAGCAGATGGGGGTCCGACGCCTCCTCCCATACAACAGCTCAAAGGGTGGCATACCAATGCTCGAATGATGCTTGTTGTTGTATGAAAACTCTGCCAAGGGTAAATAGGTGTCCCAACTCCCTCCAAAATCCAAAACACACGCTCGGAGCATATCCTCGAGCGTCTGAATTGTCCGCTCACTCTGCCCGTCCGTCTGTGGGTGGTATGTGGTACTGAAATGCAGCCTTGTACCCAACTCCTCGTGAAACTTCTTCCAAAATCTGGAAGTAAATCGCACGTCTCGATCTGAAACAATCGACATCGGAACCCCATGCCGTGATACCACTTCCCTCACATACCACTCTGCCAACCTCTCAGCAGAAGAGCTCTCACTGATAGTAAGAAAATGAGCGCTCTTTGTCAACCTGTCCACAATCACCCAAATTGCATCGACTCCTCTCGCAGTCCTTGGCAATTTGGTGATAAAATCCATGGTAATCCGTTCCCACTTCCACTCGGGAATTTCCAGCAGTTGCAGCTTACCATGCGGACGCTGGTGCTCGGCCTTAACTTGGCGACAAGTTAGGCACCTCTCGATGAACCATGCAACATCCCTCTTCATACAGGGCCACCAATACTCCTTCTTTAGGTCCAAATACATCTTAGTAGCCCCGGGATGGATCGAGAACTTCGATCGATGTGCCTCCTCCATCAAAATGGTACGCGTCCCGCCCACAAACGGTACCCAAATCCGACCCTGAAATGTCATAAGTCCCCGACTATCGGTAATGAACTCCGACACCTGCCCAACAACCCGCTCCCGCTTTCGGTTCTCTAGTCTCGCAGCCTCAGCCTGGGCCCCTCGGATGGTGTCCAATACCGAAGCCATTACCGTCAACCTCATACAAATGTATCGGATCGGGGCGTTCTCCGACCTACGGCTCAAAGCGTCGGCTACGACATTAGCCTTGCCTGGGTGGTACAGGATCTCACAATCATAATCCTTCACCACATCCAACCATCTCCTCTGGCGCATATTTAGGTTTGGCTGATCCATCAAGTACATCAGACTCTTGTGGTCCGTGTATATGGTACACCGAACCCCATATAGATAGTGTCGCCAAATCTTGAGGGCGAACACCACAGCCCCCAACTCCAGATCGTGGGTGGGATATCTCGACTCATGAGGCTTCAGTTGCCTTGATGCATACGCTATAATGTGCCCCCTCTGCATAACCACTGCCCTAACCTAGATATGGATGCATCACAATATACCACAAAATCCTCCATTCCTTCCGGGAGTGCGAGCACCGGGGCCTCGCACAACTTCTGACGAAGGGTCTCAAATGAGGACTGCTGCTCCGGACCCTAGGAAAATGCAACACCCTTCCGGGTCATCTTGGTAAGTGGCACGGCGATCTTGGAGAAATCCCTAATAAACCTCCGATAATAGTCGGCCAATCCCAGAAAGCTCCTGATCTCAGTGGGTGATCTCGGCACCTCCCATCTCATCACTGCCTCAATCTTGGCCGGATCGACCAATATCCCTTTTTGGTTAACAAGATGCCCTAGGAACTGGACCTCTCGTAACTAGAAATCACACTTGGAGAATTTGGCATACAGCCTCCCCGATCTCAGAACTCCAAGGATCTCCCTCAAATGCTCCTCATGCTGCTCTCTGGACCTCGAATATACCAAAATATCATCAATGAATACGTTCACTGACCGATCCAGCATCGGCCTGCACACCCTGTTCATGAGATCCATGAATGTAGCTGGGGCATTGGTGAGCCTAAAAGGCATCACCACAAACTCATAATGTCCATAACGACTTCTGAATGCAGTCTTCTGGATATCCTCATCCTGAACCCTCATCTAATGATAACCCGACCTCAAGTCTATCTTGGAGAACCAAGAAGCCCCCTACAGCTGATCGAACAGATCTTCGATCCTAGGTAACGGATACCGGTTCTTGACCGTCAACTTGTTCAACTCCCGGTAATCAATACACATCCGGTGTGAACCATCTTTCTTCTTGACAAAAAGGATCGGTGCTCCCCAAGGCGAGCTACTCGGTCGAATAAACCCCTTCCCCAACAGCTCCTGAAGCTGCGAGGATAACTCCTGCATCTCCGGCGGCGCGAGGCGATAAGGCGCCTTGGCGATAGGTGCTGCTCCCGGAATCAAATCGATATGGAACTCCACATGTCTTTCCGGAGGCATGCCCGACAGTTCCTTGGGAAAAACATCTGGGAGCTCGCGCACTACCGGAACCTCATCAACTGAACTTGGCCTCCCAGTAGCCACTCATGCGTCCATCACATAGGCTATGAATCCACTGCAGCCCTGCTGCAAACTCTGCCTCGCCCTGGCAGCCGAACAGAACACTGACCCACACCGGGTCCCCTCGCCATACACAGTAAGCACTCCCCCACTAGGGTCTCGCATAGTCACCAGCTATTTCCCGCATTCAATGACCGCTCCAAACTTACTCAACCAGTCCATGCCCACGATGACACAGACATCTCCCATAGCGATAGGAACTAGGTCTATAGGAAAATCGACACCAAAAATCTCGAGCACACATCCTCGAATCATGTCGGTGGCATATACCGCTTTCTCATCAGCTATGGAAACCCTCAGAGGTCGACTCATCACCTCTCGATCAATACCGAGGTGCTGATTAAAAGCCAGAGATACAAAAGACCAACTCGCACCCAAGTGAAATAATACCGAGGCAAGTACAAAATTCACAAGAAAAAGTACCTACGCATATCATAAAATAAGCACAACATCTCAGCATAAAAAAAATACACAAAAGGATACATACCAGCCACGACATCGGGCGCCGCGCGGACCTCCTCCGCAGTCAACTGAAAAGCTCTCCCACGAGCCCTCGGGGCCTCGGCCTTCACCGGTTGAGTCTCAGTAGCCCTAGCAGCAGGCGCAGATCCCTGCGCTGATCCCTGGTGTAATTGAGGGCACTCGGCCTTCTGATGCCCGGTCTGGTTGCAATGGAAGCAAACCATAAATCCCTTGGGGAAATCCCTAGCGATGTGCCCCTCCTTGCCACATTTGTAGCAAGCACCTGATCGACAAGCCCCCTCATGAACCTTGCCACACTTTCTGCAAGTATGACCCTTCTGACCCCCTGTCCTCGAATCGGCGGACTTGGTCCGCTTGGCTGCCGGCTGGGACTGAGCCGGCCGCCGATCCACCCGCTGAGACTCGGCCACCTCCCTGGCCTGAGTCTCCAACTCGATCTCCCTCTTCCGGGCATTTTCCTGGAGCTTAGTAAATGTCCAGTATGTCGATTTCGATACGAACTCCCGAATGTCCCTCCTCAGTATACCCAAATATCGGCTCATCCGTGCCTACTCAGTGGACACTTGCTCAGGGCAGAACATCGCTCTCTCATGAAACTTCCGGGTGACCACAGCAACTGAATCATTACCCTGCTTGAGGGTCAAGAACTCCTGAACCAATCATTCCCTCTCCACCGGGGGAACATACTGATCTCGGAACATGGTGGTGAATTTCTCCCAAGTCACCGCTGAAATCTCCTCAAGAGTGAAGTTCGCCGTCACGAACTTCCACCAATCCTTTGCTCCCAAGCGGAGCTGGTTCAAAGCGAACCGCACCCTCAGATGCTCCAGACATGAACACGTGTAGAAGCATCCCTCAATGTCGGCAATCCATCGCATCGCAGCGATCGGGTCCTGAGTCCCATCAAACTCGGGTGGCTTCGTGTTGCTGAACTCCCGGAACAACAACGAGTCACCTCCCTGAGGTCTAGCAGCAGCCACAGCTGTTGTAGCTGCAGCGGCCGCAGCCTCAGTCACCGTGGCGTACCGCTCATCAAAAGTCTCCAACAGCGTGGTCTTGATAGACCCAAACATCTCCGGAATCTTGGCGCGGGTTGCCGCAGCCACCTTATCGTGGATCATCTAACGAAGCTCCTCGTCACTCACACCGCTCGTCTCAGGTCTGTGACGTGTCCCAACCATGATGCCTCTGAAATACAAAAGAAAAATATCAGAGACCCAATCGAGCATCCTCGCACTCGATAACGCAACCCTATTCGACCTCCGATACCCAAAGGATTCTTACTTGGACTGCCCACTGATCCGGTGTCTTCAGTAGTACGGGCCCTATACTACTGACTACACAGCATCAGCATTCACCCCAAGTCCTCCTCCGTGGACCCCGGATCACGAGTACTCTATTCTTGCTATGCACTGGCTACCTACTCGCTCTCAAAGCATCTCAAAGCAGCAGGTTTCCCCTTGACTAAGGCATCACAAATCAGGCCATTCTAGTCCTAATATGAATACCTAGTCTACTCTAGCATGCATAACATATCATAACATATCTCATAACATATATTGTAAGGGTATTTTGGGGATTTTTACCGTTCGGGCGCTGGCTGACCGTACACACTGCTTCATCCTTGGTTATCACAAAATCCCTTATAAAATTTTATGCTTTTATTTTTGAAAAATTTCCTCAAATCCTCAGTTTGAGTTCAGTTACGCACGAAGGTGCACCCGAATCCCTTAAACCAAGGCTCTGATACTCTCACACCCCAAAACCAAGAACGGCGGAAACGTTCTAGGGCGGAGGACGTCATGTATAATATCAACAACAATGTAAAGTAGTAAACAAGAAACAACATCATCCGTTGCATTAATAATATAATTATTATACAAATGTGTTCTGTCAAATTTTGATAAACACTAAAGCATTAATCAAAATGAAAGATAAGTCTTGAACAAGCTCCATCTTCCTTTCTCCTTGCATCGGTACCTGTCTATGATGAGCTCAGGATACAAGTAATTTTGAAAGCGAGTATCAGCTTTGAAGCTGGTGAGATCATAAGTATTTAGTGTCTTAATTTGTATGTAAGTATTTGTAAGTCTATGTATTGTAAGTATTGAAAGTGTATATGAACTATAAGTGTTTGAAAAACCCTAGAATCCCTATGATTCCTACTAGTATATGAAGGTGTCTTCTACCAAGACCTAACTGTTCTGAATGTATGTCTTTTGTAGGAGTATGTATGTTCCCTAGTATAACTATCATTATCCAAATATATAGTTTCTACATTTCCGTGCGTCGTGTGAATGTTCACGAGGTGAATGTAATGGGAAAAAGAAATAGTACTATGGTGTAGTGCTATTAGAACTACTGCCGTACTAACTACCTTAAATCGTATTTATATTAAGGCATTATGTGATAAATTGTACCATACTATTGACTTGTAACAACGACATAAGAATGGTCGTAATAAGGAATGACGTTTGGCACCCGTAGACCTGCAGATCCCACTGTAGCTAGCAGCGAGGTGTAGGATAGTCAATCCAGTATAGATCTATACACAAACTCATACTATAGACTGGTTGCAACGACAATGTTTAGTCGAAAATAAGGTATGACGTTTGGCACCCGCAGACCTGCAAGTCCCACTGTAGCTAGCAGCAAGTTGTAGGATAGTCAATCCATTATAGAATCTATACGCAAACTCACGCTCTCCCTTCAAGAGACTCTGGCTACAACTTGGGCCATGTCATTTAAGTCATGCTCCGATTTAAATCACAATAATTAACGTATTGTTGTATATGTAATGTAATGAACTGTTCTAGCTATAATGTACGTGCTCTCGACCTAGCAAGTATAGTAATGTAATCGTTCTAGTATCGCTGTATATGTTCTCTTCCTAGTATAGTTGTATATGTAATGTAATGTAATGTTCTAGAAAGTATTGACTCATGAATGAACTGACTCATTGTATGATATCGCGTTCTAGTAATGGCTCTAGTATCTTCCTAAACTACCCATATGGTAGTTTACTACTAATCTTTCTGGTATGTATGGTCATGGATGTATACCCTTGTTACCCAAGGGCATGGGCTGAACTGCAAGGACCTTTTATGACTAAATATGTACACATGATATATAACTAATATTTAAACAGCCTTCGGGCGAGTATCCGATATCCCACCAGACCACATCTCAAGCGCGAAAAGGAAATAGGGTGGATAGCCTTCCTAAGTCTTTTAAACATTTCTTATATAACTATACATATAGAGGCATGCAATTTATAATAATATAAAAGCATAAATAAGTTTTGTAAAACATTTGAAACATAATTATTATTTTAAGAAAAGATCGACTTGATGTCAACCTATAAAACAATTTGAAGGCATAAGTTTGATAAAACAGTTTAAGTATAAGGAAACATTTGTTTGAAACACAGTTGTAAATAAGTTTGAAAGGTAATGTACAGAGTAAGATGTACAGTGTAATAAGTAGTTTAAAACATATAAAATATTTATAAAAATCATTTGAAGGAAACCCTTTGGTAAAACGGCTAATGAGTAGTCAAATCTTTTGAATGTTGTATATTAATCACATGTGATTGATATACTAACTAGCGTAATTCTACTTATTAATCGCATGTGATTGATATAATAACTAGCATGATTCTACTTGTATCCCCCCCATAAAACATTTAAAAGTAGTTTAAAACATCAGTTAAGGGGTATGAACTCATCTGCAGTAAGTGACTGGAATTGAACGGACTGTTATCGTAAGGAAGGATCGGGCAAGTGCTTGGTGTCAAGTGAAGACTTAGACACACACAATGATCCTAATTACATATGAAAACATATGTATATAAATAATTAGTGATTAAAACACCAATTATACAAGTATAAACATTTAAGCGCGAGGAAAACACTTTTGGTCAAGTGCTAGGAGGCTAATGGGTTGCAACAAAGGAGTGCAATGCCCTTATTTGGAGTTTATGGTCAAATGACCATATGTTTTGGAGTTTACAGCCCAGGGGAGTAAACTCCTGGCCGTAAACTCTCCTTAGGGTCCCTAATTGAAGCTTAGAATTACTACAACTCTAGAGGGGAATTGTTTCAAGGCTATACAAGTGTTTGGGTACCATATTAACTCCTTTGGGGAGTTTACGGCCCATAGACCATATTCCCTTCGAGTTTACGGCCGTAAACTCCCTTGGGGGGGGGGGGGGGTTTATAGTGTTTTCAAGTCTTTAAATTAACTAGGAACTAAACTAGGCTTTGGTACTTGGCTTTAGAAGAGTTTATGGCACAATTGGCACCATTTTATGGAGTTTATAGCCGTAGAACCTTTTGGGCCGTAAACTCCCTCACTCTTAGTGTTCTAAGTGTTTTAACTAGTCCATAACTCATTTAGGTACATGCCCAAATTGGTCTCTTGGCTTAAGGAAGGTGTTAGGGTGTCCTTTGACCCCTTTATAGGAGTTTACGGCCCAAGAACTACTCTTGGCCGTAAACTCTTCTACACTTGTGTTTCCATGTGTTTTCTAGGTTCTAATCACTTTAGGGTATTTGTCTAAACTAAAGTCCAAGCCTTAGGTGCCTTAAAAGCACCATTTGAGCAAGTTACAAGGGAGTTTACGGCCTAAGCTATTCTTGGGTCGTGAACTCCTAACTTGAGTGGTTTTTGGACGATTTCTTGTCCCTAACACACTCCTATACATGTCCAAGGTAGTTACTAATCACGGGGGACAATCTAGGCTTGGTTTCGGGAGTTTACCGCCCAAGAACACCTTGGGGAGTAAACTCCTAAATCGGATGATTTAGCTATGTAATCTATGTTATGAATACATTTAAAGCTTTCTAACACTACCAGAAAGAGTTACTCACAATTTGGGATAAAAGCCCGAAGATCCGTGAGAGAGAATTTGGCTTTTCTCTAATTGGAATTCAACTAATGAACCAATTTCGTTCAAAATTCTATTTATAGTCCTGGGATTTTTGGCAGAAAATATTTCTATTCTCGGAATGAACTCTAATGTCCTAGAGTATTGGAATTTTAGTGTTGCACAAAACCCTAGTGCATCCACTCTCCTAATATCTCCTTAAGTGTAAAATACTGAAAACTGCCAAACTTATACTCGAAGTCTGAATTTTCACTATAACTGCTCTACTTCTATTCGCTTGGTGTGGTTTGTCAGAATGGAAATTTCGGGTTGTCACATCATCCCCTGTTGAAGGGAATTTTGTCTCGAAATTAGAATTTAGTCAAGGAAGTATGCACGAATGATCGAGTCGTGAGGAGGAAACTTCCTAATCGATTTGTTCTAGCGCACCTAATGAAATCGGGTTCTCGGCTGGCATTCCAACGAACCTTCACTATCGGGCGATGGCGCTGCTTCGTCCGCTTGACCTCTCGGTCGAGGGTCACTACGGTTCTAGTACGAAGGCAAGGTTCTCGACGAGTGGACTTATTAGAGTCCTAACGGAAAGGTATGGTCTCACGATCGAGACGCAAAGACTAGAATGTATGTTACTGAGTTCGTGGAGTAGGTTTAGTTTGTGCGAGGCACAGGACCAATTCTGGTAAGAACCTCGGAGGTCCTAGCTATATTGGATTTAGCTTTCCACGCGATACGAAGCGTATTAAGCCATTCTCAGAGTGAGTTAACCTAAAGAGTTTGGTCACCCACTTGGAATTCCAAAGGTTCCTTTTCTTGCTTAACCTCCCAGTCAAATGCCACCCCTTGTTGGGTCAAAGTCGTACGGGTTTCTGTAGCTTGCGAGGAGTTCTGAATGAACTAAGACGGTAGGTCGGTAAGACCTAGAATTTGACGAAAGACTGTCGGCATCTCCGGTGTCGATAAATGCTCAATGATTTTGACAAATTGAAAGAGTGCTCAAAATTTCTCACATTACTAACAGTGTGTCATAGAAATTTGACTCTTCATTTTCAAAACTCGTGCCTAGAGAACTTCGCTAAAGTTCCTATGTAGGATGTGTCTCCATGGGTTTTCTTCTTACTACGAGGGTAGATAATGTAAGTCATTACATGGAGAGATGACGAATTGATCCAAGTAAGAAAGACGTAACCCTGTTCATTTAGCTCATGAAAACTATGGGCGTATTGGTCCTATCCGAAGGGTATCACTACGGACTCGAAGTGTCCGCATCGACTTCAGGAGATAGTCTTCCGGACATCTTTCCCTAACACTCGAACTGGTGATATTCGGATCTCAGATCCATTCCTACAAGTAATTTCTTTCCTTGTGTTTGCTCAACCGTTTCGTCTACGCGAGGCAGAGATAATGATTTCTAAGAAAATCTTGACGGAGTCCTCGATATCCGAGGCACATACGATGCAATCCGTCGACCTCTGGGAGAATATGACTGGGTTTCTCTAGGGTGAGAACCTAGTCTTCTAATTCCATTTCTGTGTAGTTCGCTAAGTTGTTTGCACTATTCTGGTATCTCTGTAGGTGTTTAGACTATAGGGTGATCTGTCTACGGGAGTCGTACTGGGTTCTAAGTTTGTTCACTTGACGATGTGATTACTCTAAGCAGTTCTCCGTCCTGAAGTTCGTATTAGAATTCATACATGGTTTCATAATCACAACTTCGGGTATACGAGTCGCATATAATTAAGATTGAAAAGGTAGTCGAATAACTGATTCTTCTTTAAGCTCACATCCCATCGGGGGAAAAAGAAGCTAAAGTGGAATCATCAATTCTAAACCTGTATAAGCTTGATTATATATCACTCTTATGTATACCTTCCTCAGTGATAGATCAATCGCATGAATCTTTGGATTAAACTTTACAGACTGCACGAGTGGTACTTCGGGGATTTCTTCGGAAAGAAAATAACTAAGAGGTACTCCTGGCATGAGTACTTCGGTGTTATGATATGACGGCTTTCGCTGGAAAAGGGATCTAGAAGAAAGAGATGTACGTATGAAGCTGTTTTCGTGAGGATCAAATTTAATCGAGTCGTATGATAATGTCGGAATCATACTGAAACTTAAAGACATTAGATTCGAACATAAGACGATTACAGACAAAACACAACCGTGCAACCATGAACAGAGTTACAGTACTTCAGATTTACCACAAGACTATTGCTGCGAATGAGATATACTACAAAAGACAAGTATACGCAGCACGAGAATCCCTAAACAGACAAGATCTCGCAAAAGTTAACACTCTAGTTGCACTAGTTTTGGATAGTTTATAAGTCTGTTACAACAACACGCCTAAGTTACATTAACGAGGGTTCCGGAGTAGGCTCTCCTGCAGCTGTGATCCTAAGAATCTTCCCATCAGCACCCGAGTTCTTTGTTATCGGGCAATCTTTCTCGAAGTGTCCAATTTCACCGCATTGGTGACATATCTGGACACCACCAACATTGGTGGTAGAAGTGAAGTGTCGAGTGGGATTTATGGGGATGCGGGTTCTTTCCTTGATTTCCTTCTTTGGGAAATCTCTTTTATAGTGCCCATACTCACCACAATTATAGCAAACTAGGCTTGCTCCAGTGGTGGAGGTAGTTCTACAGAAACGAGCAATGTGCCCCATCTTGTTGCAATTTTTGCATTGCAAGGCTCGGCAAATTCCCTCGTGGTTGTAGTTGCACCGGTCGCACTTCGGGAGTGTTCCTTTGTATGGTCTGCTCGGTACGGGGATGGCAGAGGTTTCCACTTGCTGTTGTTGCATGGCAAGTTTTCGGGGTTTCTTGCGTTCTTTCTGAGCTTGACGCTTCCCTTTCTTGTTCTTTGATTTTCGGCTTTGCGGGCCTGAGGCCATTACTGTTTGGTGACTTCCTAGATGGATACCACTATTGGAAACTCCATTCCCATCAACAGCATTGACTGTGCTGATAGCGCTACGGTGTGCAAGGACCACGGTTACGGCAACCACTACGACAGTTGTAACTACTGTTTAAAAGGTAGCGGTGTCGATATGGAGGATGGGGGTTTCGTTGCTCGACTGATTTTTTCCTGATGACGACATGATTCTGCAACACGAAAGATAAGGATTTGTGAGCGATTCTGGTTGACCCTGATGTACTTAGATTGTTCATGTAAAGAGTACAACTATGTTCTCGAAAGTTTGACCTACATCCCTATGATGCAGTCCTAGTACGGAATGGAAGTATGATCGCAAAGGTTTGACCCACATCCCTATGATGTAGTCCTAGTAAGGAGTAAAAGTAAGTTCGTGGAATGATCTCAAGACGTTGGTTGTTCAAGCCGAGGTATCGTGGGTTGGTGAATAACAAGATCCAACCACTAAAAGAGACTTGGAAATATCTCCGGAGATAAATCACTATAGTCCAATGACTTGACTAAAGCATGTTTCAGATAGACCCCAAATGAAAGTATGATAAAAGTACTTGAATGAAGAATGACACAGAAGTTAGCCGGCTGTCAATATCTTGGATATTCACGACGTAAGGATTCGGGAAAATGACCTTGTAAAGGTCTTACATCATATCCATAGAAGATAGTTCCTGACAGCATAAGGACCTAACTAAAAGTACTTACTGTACAAGATAATTTCATGGAAAATGCCACATTCGGGCATAGACAGAAAACACGATTCCTTTTTAATAAAGAAATAAAGTAAGGCATCTACTACTAGCAACGGTCATCCCTCTGGTGAACTCTTAGTTCTGCCAATTGACGTTCCATGTCAAGTAGGTGTCTTTCGTACACCCTATGGCGTACTCGGAACTCTATGATTTCGGCTCGTGATTCAGCCAGTGCTTGCAGCAGGGTTTCATGGTTTCTCTCTGATCTATCGAGAGCATCATACGAAACGTCTTCATCATGTTCATCATTCAAGGGGATAGGATGATCATTCTCTGGTTCTTCTCCAAACCAACCAGCTATGACTTCGTTCGGAAGATACTGGTTGCCGAGGGGATGGAGTCCAGCTATGTTTTCTATGCGAGAATTTAGGGTAAGAGAATAATTATTAGACAAACTATCTAGATAATTATTTAGAAAACCTTCACTAGTTACATTGCTATTTGTGAAGTGCATACCAGCTATGTGTAATCTAAACAGGATAGACCTTCGAATAAGTGACCTTAATTCCAAATTCACATAGAATAGGGTAAGGCAAAATTTCCACAAATTCGAAGTCTATATCATCCCAATTACATATAGCTTTAGTGTATCCACTTAGCAACTATCAACTTATTAATGAAGATCCCATTTGAATTCTCAAGTATAAAGTAATTATAGTAACAACAAATACTCCTATAGTATTTTAATTTTAATGTTATGTTTTATTGTTCTCATTGTGGTAGGGTTGGTAAGATTTTAGCATTGTTGCAACCACACAATTAAACTTAGGCACATGCTAGTCAACCCTCGGATAATATAGGCGATCAGGCTATATCTTCCCAGTTTTGACCATATGTCTCTAAGCTCACTTGTGTTGTCCAACAACTGTAATTCTTTTGTACTGTCCTAGTGACACTGATTTTAGTATGAATGCAACACCTATACTTACTCAAATATTTTATTATTTAAAGTATACACTCTTGGTCTGAGTATTTTTAATCCCTTATGTATTTATAGTTAGTATATCTTTTATGGGTTGATATACTTAATTCACTATAAACAATGCTCTGATACCAATTTGTCACACCCCAAAACCAAGAACGGCGGAAATGTTCTGGGGCGGAGGACGTCATGTATAATATCAACAACAATGTAAAGTAGTAAACAAGCAACAACATCATCCATTGCATTAATAATATAATTATTATACAAATGTGTTCTGTCAAATTTTGATAAACACTAAAGCATAAATCAAAATAAAAGATAAGTCTTGAACAAGCTCCATCTTCCTTTCTCCTTGCATCGGTACTTGTCTATGATGACCTGAGGATACAAGTAATTTTGAAAGCGAGTATCAGCTTTGAAGCTGGTGAGATCATAAGTATTTAGTGTCTTAATTTGTATGTAAGTATTTGTAAGTCTATGTATTGTAAGTATTGAAAGTGTATATGAACTATAAGTGTTTAAAAAACCCTAGAATCCCTATGATTCCTACTAGTATATGAAGGTGTCTTCTACCAAGACATAACTGTTCTGAATGTATGTCTTTTGTAAGAGTATGTATGTTCCCTATTATAACTATCATTATCCAAAAATATAGTTTCTACATTTCCGTGCATCGTGTGAATGTTCACGGGGTGAATGTAATGGGAAAAAGAAATAGTATTATGGTGTAGTGCTATTAGAACTACTGTCGTACTAACTACCTTAAATCGTATTTATACTAAGGCATTATGTGATAAATTGTACCATACTATCGACTGGTAACAACGACATAAGAATGGTCGTAATAAGGAATGACGTTTGGCACCCGCAGACCTGCAGATCCCACTATAACTAGCAATGAGGTGTAGGATAGTCAATCTAGTATAGATCTATACACAAACTCATACTATAGACTGGTTACAACAACAATGTTCAGTATAAAATAAGGTATGACGTTTGGCACCTGCAGACCAGCAGGTCCCACTGTAGCTAGTAGCAAGGTGTAGGATAGTCAATCCATTATAGAATCTATACGCAAACTCACGCTCTCCCTTCAAGAGACTCTGGCTACAACTTGGGCCATGTCATTTAAGTCATGCTCCGATTTAAATCACAATAATTAACGTATTGTTGTATATGTAATGTAATGAACTGTTCTAGCTGTAATGTACGTGCTCTCGACCTAGCAAGTATAGTAATGTAATCGTTCTAGTATCGTTGTATATGTTCTCTTCCTAGTATAGTTGTATATGTAATGTAATGTAATGCTCTAGAAAGTATTGACTCATGAATGAACTGACTCATTGTATGATATCGCGTTCTAGTAATGGCTCTAGTATCTTCCTAAACTACCCATATGGTAGTTTACTAGTAATCTTTCTGGTATGTATGGTCATGGATGTATACCCTTGCTACCCAAGGGCATGGGCTGAACTGCAAGGACCTTTTATGACTAAATATGTACACATGATATATAACTAATATTTAAACAGCCTTCGGGCGAGTATCCGATATCCCACCAGACCACATCTCAAGCGCGAAAAGGAAATAGGGTGGATAGCCTTCCTAAGTCTTTTAAACATTTCTTATATAACTATACATATAGAGGCATGCAATTTATAATAATATAAAAGCATAAATAAGTTTTGTAAAACATTTGAAACATAATTATTATTTTAAGAAAAGATCGACTTGATGTCAACCTATAAAACAATTTGAAGGCATAAGTTTGATAAAACAGTTTAAGTATAAGGAAACATTTGTTTGAAACACAGTTGTAAATAAGTTTGAAAGGTAATGTACAGAGTAAGATGTACAGTGTAATAAGTAGTTTAAAACATATAAAATATTTATAAAAATCATTTGAAGGAAACCGTTTGGTAAAACGGCTAATGAGTAGTCAAATCTTTTGAATGTTGTATATTAATCACATGTGATTGATATACTAACTAGCGTAATTCTACTTATTAATCACATGTGATTGATATAATAACTAGCATGATTCTACTTGTATCCCCCCCATAAAACATTTAAAAGTAGGTTAATACATTAGTTAAGGGGTATGAACTCACCTGCAGTAAGTGACTGGAATTGAACGGACTGTTATCGTAAGGAAGGATCAGGCAAGTGCTTGGTGTCAAGTGAAGACTTAGACACACACATTGATCCTAATTACATATGAAAACATATGTATATAAATAATTAGTGATTAAAACACCAATTATACAAGTATAAACATTTAAGTGCGAGGAAAACACTTTTGGTCAACTGCTAGGAGGCTAATGGGTTGCAACAAAGGAGTGCAATGCCCCTATTTGGAGTTTATGGTCAAATGACCATATGATTTGGAGTTTACGGCCCAGGGGAGTAAACTCCTGGCTGTAAACTCTCCTTAGGGTCCCTAATTGAAGCTTAGAATTACTACAACTCTAGAGGGGAATTGTTTCAAGGCTATACAAGTGTTTGGGTACCATATTAACTCCTTTGGGGAGTTTACGGCCCATAGACCATATTCCCTTGGAGTTAACGGCCGTAAACTCCCTTGGGAGGGTTTTTATGGTGTTTTCAAGTCTTTAAATTCACTAGGAACTAAACTAGGCTTTGGTACTTGGCTTTAGAAGAGTTTATGGCACAATTGGCACCATTTTATGGAGTTTACGGCCTGAGAACCTTTTGGGCCGTAAACTCCCTCACTCTTAGTGTGCTAAGTGTTTTAACTAGTCCATAACTCATTTAGGTACATGCCCAAATTGGTCTCTTGGCTTAAGGAAGGTGTTAGGGTGTCCTTTGACCCCTTTATAGGAGTTTACGGCCCAAGAACTACTCTTGGCCGTAAACTCTTCAACACTTGTGTTTCCATGTGTTTTCTAGGTTCTAATCACTTTAGGGTATTTGTCTAAACTAAAGTCCAAGCCTTAGGTGCCTTAAAAGCACCATTTGAGCAAGTTACAAGGGAGTTTACGGCCTAAGCTATTCTTGGGCCGTGAACTCCTAACTTCAGTGGTTATTGGATGATTTCTTGTCCCTAACACACTCCTATACATGTCCAAGGTAGTTACTAATCACGGGAGACAATCTAGGCTTGGTTTTGGGAGTTTACCGCCCAAGAACACATTGGGGAGTAAACTCCTAAATCGGATGATTTAGCTATGTAATCTATGTTATGAATACATTTAAAGATTTCTAACACTACTAGAAAGAGTTACTCATAATTTGGGATAAAAACCCGAAGATCCGTGAGAGAGAATTTGGCTTTTCTCTAATTGGAATTCAACTAATGAACCAATTTGGTTCAGAATTCTATTTATAGTCCTGGGATTTTTCGTAGAAAATATTTCTATTCTCGGAATGAACTCTAATGTCCTAGAGTATTGGAATTTTAGTGTTGCACAAAACCCTAGTGCATCCAATCTCCTAATATCTCCTTAAGTGTAAAATCCTGAAAACTGCCAAACTTATACTCGAAGTCTGAATTTTCACTGTAACTGCTCTACTTCAATTGGCTTGGTGTGGTTTGTTGAGAATGGAAATTTCAGGTTGTCACAGATACCAACTTGTAACAACGTAAATTTTCAAAAACAAAATTTTCATTTCTTAAAAACATGTTTCCATCCAAAACAAGTCATAAAGATCCAATGTATCATATCATAGTACAAATCATATAAATCCCAAGATCATAAATCCTCCATCAGTGTGTACAGATCACGCCGGTGCCTTCCCACGGTCCTTGCTAGTACCTGAAACACATAAAACAACATCTGTAAGCATAAATGCTTACTGAGCTCCCCAAAATATTTCTTACGCACATACGCCTTTCCAGGACCTGACCTTCCGGTCCATGTGTCTCAGGGGACTTCTGTCCCGACTGGGTAAACCTTCCGGTCCTCATCACGATGCCTTCCGGCCCATAACATATATGCCTTCCGGCCCATAACATAATGCCTTCCGGCCCATATCAAGCATAACATACATAGCACATATAAACGATTAACTTATCATATACGATGCTTACAACTCATAACATATCCGACCTTCTGGTCACACAATAAAACCCTTCCGGGTACAGTATAGTGAGAAAACTCACCTCATGGAAAGTCTAGAAACTCACGTGCTCGCTATCTCCAAATCCCAAACGAAGACTCAACCTCGCCTAATCATAACAAATATCATTTTAATTAATATAGACTTCCACCACTAGACTTTACGCCTTATTAACATTCCTCAGAGGGGTAAAAGACCATTTTACCCTCCCTTGACTCAAAGTCCACATGTTGACCAAAATCCTAAAAGTCAGCAAAAGTCAACATCTTCAGTACGCGGGGCGTACAGACTGATGTACGCGGGCGTTCATCGCCAACTCAATAGTCGGGGTCTCCACGCAGTACGCTGCGCGTACTGGGAGTTACGCCCAGCGTAATAGTCAGATCTATACACACTTCATTTATGGTCTTAATCGGTTAAGCCACTACTTCAGCTTCTAGATCCGGCCTTATTTAAGCATCCTTACTCATAAAGTCGGAACCTTTAAGCCTTGGCATGGCTGTAAAGGCTCTTACACTCCTTAACACCTTTCCATTTCAACTCAAGGATCTAGATCTCATGCATGGCTAATCATTCACGTCCAAGATTACATTTTTATGGATCTACAATTCAAATGGACCAGAAATATGATGGATCTAAGCTAATGGAGACCACTTGCTCATAAAGTCTCCACCTTTGGGACCAAAACCCTAGAAAATGGTCCATAAAGCATACCACAAGATCTACAAGTCAAGATCCGAACTTTTTACCTTAGAAAGAAGCTCCAACCTTTTCTAAGCCCGGATCTACACTTGAACACCAGCTTCTAGCCTTCACAATGGACTCTTCTTCTCCTTTGCTACCTTGAAATGGCACCACCAAGCTTAGAACACTCACAAAAGGGCTAGGAACGAAGGAACACTCTCTTTGGGTTTCTTTCTGAGGGATGGTGGCTGAGGAACCAAGCCATCTCATTCCTTTTATAGCCAACAACTCAAATTAGGGTTTTGGGTCTGGAACGATTACGCCCGACGTAACCTTGGGTACGCCCAGCGTACCCAACGATGACGTGTTTAAATGAGGCGCGCGAGTACGCGCAGCGTACTCCTTGTACGCCCAGCGTACTCGCCCAACACAAAGGCCCTAAAATGACAACAATTAAAGATGAAGGGCTAAATAAAAGGGTACCTGGATTTTAGACTGTTACAGATATACTTAATTCACTATAAACAATGCTCTGATACCAATCTGTCACACCCCAAAACCAAGAACGGTGGAAACGTTCTGGGGCGGAGGACGTCATGTACAATATCACAAAAATGAAAAGTAGTAAACAAGCAACAACATCATCCATTGCATTAATAATATAATTTTGTATGTTCATTTCTTGTAGAAGTGTGTAATTTTTCCAAGTGTAACTATCATTAACAAAATATAGTTTGTACATTAATTTTTAAGTGAAATGCTCATGAACTATATGTAAAGGGTAAATTAATGTAGTATTGTAGTGTTGTATTATAGGAACTACTGCTATACTAACTACCTTAAATCGGATTTATATCAAGGTAGTACGTGATAAATTGTACCATACTATCGACTAGGTAACACGACAATGTAGGTCGTAAAAAGGTATGACGTTTGGCACCCACGAACCTGCAGGTCCGGTTGTAGCTAGCAGCAAGGTGTAGTATAGTCAATCCAGTATAGATCTATATGCAAACTCATGCTTTCCCTCCAAGAGAATGTGGCTACAACATGGGCCATGACATTGAATGCATGATCCGATACAGTGGATCACAATTATGTTAATGTATTCATGTATATTTAATGTATTGTTACTCGTTCTAGTATCGTTGTTTATGTTCTCTTTCTAATATAAATGTAAATGTTCTCTTTCTAGTATAGTTGTATATGTTATTCTTCTAGTAATATAATGTATATGTTCTCATAGTAATGTATTGTATATGT
Source organism: Lactuca serriola (assembly GCF_051521515.1). Classification (NCBI taxonomy): domain Eukaryota; kingdom Viridiplantae; phylum Streptophyta; class Magnoliopsida; order Asterales; family Asteraceae; genus Lactuca; species Lactuca serriola. Next base: position 128,595,562 of record NC_136416.1, on the reverse strand, counting down.
TCTCATAGTAATAAGTACTGACTCATGAATGAACTGACTCATTTAACAACTCATTGTTCTAGCAATAGTATAAGTATTATCTTGTGCTACCCCTATGATAACTTACTAATGATGTGAATTGCATGTATGAATATCGAAGTATACCCTTGCTACCCAATGGTATTGAATGAACTGGAAGGACCTTTATGACTATATATGTACATATGATATATAACTAATATTTAAACAACCTTCGGACGGATACCCGATGTCCCACCAGACCACATCTCAAGCGCGAAAAGGAAATAGGGTGGATAGCCTTCCTAAGTGTTTTAAATATTACTTATATAACTATACATATATAGGCATGCAATTGATAATATAAAAGCATCAAATATGTTTTGTAAAACCTTTGAAAATAATTATTATCTAATAAAAGATCGACTTGATGTCAATCTATAAAACGGTTTGAAGGCATGGGTTCGATAAAACACTGTAAGTATAAAGAAACATTTGTTTGAAACACAATTGTAAATGAGTTTGAAATGAAACATACATAGTAAAATGTGCATTTTAATAAGGAGTTTTAAACATATAAAATGTTTATGAAAAAGATTTGAAGGAAACTGTTTGGTAAAACGGCTATTGAGTAGTAAATCATTTGAATGCTGCTTATTAATCACATGTGATTGATATAATAAGTAGCATGACTCTACTTGTATCCCCCATAAAGCATTTAAAAACATTTAAAAGATTGATTAAGGGGTATGAACTCAGCTGTTGTGGGTGATACGGATGAACTGAAGAGGTAGGATTGCTAGGTGTCAAGTGAAGTCTTGAACACACTCTATGATCCTAGTTAACATATAATATCACATATATGTAATAAATTAGTCTATAAACAACTAATAAACAAGTCAAGACACCCAAGAACATGCTAAACACCTTTATCAAGTGTTATTAGCCTCTAGGATTGCATCTAAGTGTTTGTAGGGAAGCTATTGTGTGTAGGGCTCAAGGAAAACTCCACCATGAGGTTCACGACCCTAATAACCCTACTAAATGAGTTTACGGTGGTAAACTCATGATTTTACGGTCGTAAGCTCATACTTAGGTGACCATTTGATGTTTGATGATCTATAAGGCCCTAATAAGCATTTCTACTTAATGCCTTGGTCTATGGAAGAGTTTAGGGCATTATATAACTCCTTTTAGGAGTTTACGGCCCTAGGACCATATCCCATGGAGATTACGTCCGTAATCTCCATTGGGTGGGTGTTCTTGGTGTTTTCAAGTCCCTAAATCAACTAGGAACTAAACTATGCTAGTGTACAAGGCTTTAGAAGAGTTTATAGCACCATTTGGCACTATTGATTGGAGTTCACGGCCCTGGAACTTCTTGGGCCGTGAACACTTTACTCTTGGTGTTCTAATGGTGTTCGCTAGTCCTAAACACATTAGGGTACATGTCTAAACTAGTCTCTTGGCTTAAGGAAGGCTTTTAGGGAATTTTGACACCTTAAAATGGAGTTCACGGCCCAAGAACATCCTTGGCCGTGAACTCACTTTTAGCCCTTGATTATTAATGTTTTTGATGTCTAAACAGGCCATGGGTAGTTTCTAGGTTCAGTTCCATGGTTTGGAGCGACATTGGGCACACTTTGGCCCTTATAAAAGAGTTTACTCCCCAAGGTGTTCTTGGGTGGTAAACTCTCAGATCTTAGTGTTTTCCTATGATTTCTAGTGTATTAAGCATATAAGAAGCTTCAAAATACCACTAGATAGAAGTACTCACTTTCCGGAACGAAAGTCCGAAGATCCTTGAGAGAGAATTCGGATTTTCTCTAGTTGGAAATATAACTAATGAATAAATATGGTTCAAAATTCTATATATAGTCCTGGGATTTTTGGCAGAAAATATTTTATTCCCGAAATGAACTCTAATATCATAGAGTTTTGGAATAACAGTGTTGCACAAAACCCTAGTGCATCCACTCTCCTGATATCTCCTTAAGTGTAAATCCTGAAATACTCAAACTTATACCCAAAAGTCTGGAAATTCACTGTAAGTATTCTAACTTCTATTGACTTGATATGGTTTGTACGGGATGGAAATTTCGGGTTGTCACAGTAAAGTATAGCGAGAAGACTCACCTCGGATAACTCGGTAACACTCGAACTCGGAAATACTGGTGTAGCCTCCGCCTAATCATATAAAACAATTACTCTTATCAATACGACTTTCCAAGGATAGGCTAATCCCTCTCTAAGTTCTCTAAGAAGGGTAAAAGACTATTCTACCCCTCCAATGGCTCAAAGGTCCAAACATTGGCTAAACCCTAATAGTCCACGTAGTCAACTTGTTGGGCTGAAAAAAAGTTTTGATGTTGCGTCTTTTGGGCTCGTTAGATTAGCCTTTTATTCTCCGGTTTGGGCCTGTCCAACCGAGTGCCTTTTATGTATAGTATTTAAGTTAATGCTTGCATGCAAATTAGGTTAAGATTCATAAGATTCTAGAAATCATCGATATAGCGATTTATCAAGAGAACAATATTTTCCAGTAATCGTTCTTGTAATCTTCCAATCCTTTACAGTTGATGTTCTTAATAGAGCTCTTCTAAGGATTTTATTTAATCATTCGACACGTTTGATTCAAGTTGTTTGTTCTTATTATTGCGTTCTGCCTTGTTATTAATATTGTGTTCTTGCTGTTTAATATTCATATACTTGTTCAAGATCTAATCGATCTTCATAGATTAAAAGTCCTTTTTTAATCCTATCAATTGGTATCAGAGCAGGAGGCTGTGTAATCGATACACATCTTTTCTGTGAAAAAGATTTCCATTAGGGTTTTCCGCAATCATCGATATTTATTGAGCCGTCATCTTAATTGACGTATCTTAGTATTTATTGTTTTGCCCTAATCTGCTTTATTACAAGTCTGATCTTTGAACAGGTTATTACGATCATTATGGACTCAACGCAATCAAACCCTATTAATATTTCCAACAGCATCGGTTCGACGACAAAGATTCCAATCTTGTATACCCATGACTATGAAGTATGGGCACATCATTTTGAAGACTATGTGATTGGATCGGAAGATAATGGTTTTCTCATATGGGAAGCTATCATCAACAGACCGTTTTCTCATTCCGCGACTTCCAGAGTTATTAAGACGCAAAAAGAGTACAACGATCTGCCTAAGGACGTGACGAATATTGCGCAAGATGAAAAAGACAAATTCCAGTGCAATATTAAGGCACTAAGGTTGATCAGATTCGCCCTTCAGTCCGACACATTCAGACTGGTCAGCTCATGCACTACGGCGAAGGAAGTGTGGGATAGGCTTCGCGAACTGTATTCCTCAGACGAAGATCTTGAACATTCCATCCAAACCTTGCTTCTATCTGAATTTGGTGAATTCAGGCAAGGGGCCGAAGAAACTGTGACCCAGACGTTTGATCGCTTCAATCATCTTCTCAGCAAGATGATCAAACACGACATTGAAAGGAAGCTCATCGAACAAAAGGTTACTTTCTTGAACGGACTGCGATCTGAATGGAGAGCAGTTGTTTCCACAGTCAAAGCCCATGAACAGTTTAAATCATATTCTTTGGCGAAACTGGTGGGTATTCTAAAGTCCCAAGAGAAGATTGTGGTTCAAGAGAAGAATGTTGTCTCCAGTCTTGGTTCGTTGGCCCTCCTATCTAAAAGTAAAGCTGTGGTGGAGGATGAAGAGCTCAACTTGGAAGAATATGACCTCACAACTGAGGATTATGCCATGATGGTATCCAATCCTAAGAGGTTCATAAAGAAGAGATTCCCCAACAACAAAAACAGAAACTGGCAGGGGAGTTACAGCTCAGAAAAAGCGAACAATGAACCGAAAGTTGAGGAGCCCAAAAAGGAACCGAAAGCAGATGGCGATTCCGGAGTAAGCTGTTTCTATTGTGGTGGCAAGAACCACTACGCTAAGGACTGTGTTCTTAAGAAGATGGCTGAAAAGGACAATGGAAATGATGAGGAAGCTGTGCTGCAGAGGAGATTGGATGAGTTGAGAAAGAAGAAGTCTACCGCTAACCCTTCTATAAATGCTCTTATTGTGCAGGGTTCGGTCAATGACGATGAGTTCGGTAGCACCGAAGTTTGGTCTACTAACTCAGAAGACGAAGAAGTAAGGAAGCCTACTCATGGAAAGGCATATGTGGCTAAGGAGGAAAGCAGTGGTGGAAAATGCTTCATGGTGACTGAAGTGTCTCAAATGAGGGGATACAACACCGATGGAGGAGGCAATGGACCGAAGGTGTAGGAGGATATGTGCTTTACGGCCAAACCACTCAGCCAACAGTTCAATGAACTCGATGAACTGATAAAGAAGGTACAATCTGTTTTTATTTCATCTAAAGTACCATCATCTTCATATGAGAAAGATCTAAAAAATGTGAATACAAGAATTTCTCATTTAGATAGTAGCTTAACTCAAACTCGAGTCACCAATTCTAACCTGACTGATCAATTAAGCAGGGTGGCGTCGAAGAGTGAGGAGCGGCGAATGTGGATTGAGTTAAAAGAGTCGGAATTAATTAAAGTTAAAGACGAAAACATTTATTTGCAGAGAGACAATTTGAAATTGTTAAAACAACGAAATGTTTTTTGTTTAATAGCTAAACGTTTATATTCCAATATTACTCAACTTCACTTGGATTGTGAGATAGGCCAAAAGATCCATCGCATGATTTTGCCCTTCCTAGAATTTAAGGAGGATGAAATCGATGCCGAAGCTTACAATTGTGAGAGTGTGATATCGTCTGATGATGTCAACCCAACTTATAAAATTGGACTGGACAAAATTGAGACCTTCATTAAGTCCAAAGACCACAAGGACATGCTCAAAAATCTTTTGGATGAAAACGACAGACTTAAACTGAGAACCGAAACCATACAAAAGTTTGACTCTCTTAACGCCAAAGTAAGCTCAGAAAATAAAATCGATGTTGAAAATGCATCTGAGCTTAACGAGGACGAAAACATGAGTGAAATTTCTGTAGAGGATTTGTTAAAAGCGAAACTGAAAACCACAAAAATCTTATTTCTGAAAATTCTGTGGAATTCGCTAGATTGTCCCAACAAAAGTCCCCGAAATTAATAGAAAAAGCTGTCGTATATCAAAAGGTCAGGACCACTCCAAATCAGGTATACAAGGTCACTGGAGTAACCGAACATCAAACAGCTGAACTCACAGCTATTGTTAATGAAGACAATGCTGATGGCTGTGATGAGTATTTCTGGGAAGCTCCTATTGATAATGGAAACGAAACCGTCGGTCTGTCTGAAAGAACCTCCTGGATGAAGAAAGGGAGATACATACCTGAACCCTTGAACAAGCCTGATAATTTCAGTGAACCAAGCACAAGTGGTACAAAAGGTACTCCTCAAGAGGTTGATCGTTCAGCAAAAGAAGACATTCCTTCAACGTCAACAGCTCGAAGTGAAACTTCACCAGATACTCCTTCCACTTCCTCAGGGGAAACTGAATCTTCTTCAGATATTCCCTCTGCTCCCTCGGCTCAAAGAAAAACTCCTCAAGTTCAAAAGGAACCAGCCAAGGTGACATCAAAAGTGAAAGCGAACGTTCATCATCAACCTAAACAGATGAGGGATAAAAAGATAGAGAGGAACCTAAGATATAGGAAAAACCTTTCTGAAAGGAAACAATTCTGGCACTCCCAGAATGCATACTATTCACACAAGGACAAGAATCTGAAGTATGAAAATAATCCCGTAAGAAAGCCTGATAATTCCAACAACCAAAAGCCAAGGTTCGGTTCGCAAGAAAACAACAACCGAAAGCCAAGGTTCGGTTCGCATGAAAATACCAACCGAAAGCAAAGGTTCGGTTCTGAAAAGGATTTCAACCGAAACCAAAGGTTCGATTCCAAGAACAACTCCAACCGAACTCAGAGGTTCGGCTCTGAAGTCAGACGAGAACAAGACTCAAAGGTTAATCCCACCAACGATCAAAAGCAGAAGGGTCACCTAGAGTCATCAGCAAGGAAGACATCTCCATCCAAATCCAAATCCTCTCTTCCTAATTCTTCTCGTTCATCTCCATCTTGCTCTAACGCTAATTCCGTTGGTTCTCAAAAACCTCGTCCATCTGCTGAACAGAAGGGAAAGCAGAAGGTCGATGAATCCACACCTGAGTCCAAAGCGAACAAACCCAATCCTAACAAAATAAAAGTCTTCACCATTAAAAAGAAAGATGAAACAACTCTAATAAAACGAACATATCTTGTTGACATCTCTCTTACTATTCCTGTTCCCATGAAAAACTCACATGGACCCAAGAAACTTTGGGTTCCTAAATCTGCTTAATTTTTGCAGGTTATAAGTGACGAGCAGTTTGACGAAGAATGGTACATCGACAGTGGCTGCTCGCGTCACATGACTGGGAGGAAAGAGGAGCTTAGGGAATACAGATCTCTTGCAAATGGTGGCAATGTTAAGTTTGGAAATAATTCTTTCGGCACCATAAAGGGATATGGGATGATAACGAATGGTGATTTTACCATAAGAAAGGTGGCCTATGTGGAAGGACTTCAACACAACCTCATCAGTGTATCTCAGCTTGTTGGAGGTACAGGTCTCAAAGTTTCATTCGATGATGAAGGTTCTGAAATCATAGAGAAAAAGACAAAGAAAGTGATTCTGAAGTCAGAGCGAAAGGGTGAAATGTTTCCTCTGAACATGAAACCCATCAAAGGAAACCCAGCTATATGTCTGCTATCAAAAGCTCAATCCGACGAAAGCTGGTTGTGGCACCGAAGACTCTCTCATCTCAATTTCAAAGATATCAACCGACTTGTCACTGGAGGTCATGTTAGGGGTCTTCCATTGCTCAAGTTTGACAGAGAGCATTTGTGTGCTGCATGCGAAATGGGAAAGCAGAGTCGTCAAAGTCACCCATCCCTAATTAACACAAAAGTTGTTGAACCACTCGAATTGCTTCATATCGATTTGTGTGGTCCTTCATCTATTGAAAGCATCGGTGGTAGCAAATACATTCTTGTTATCGTTGATGACTTCTCTCGATTTACATGGGTGTTCTTTCTAAAGCTCAAATCTGAAGCGACTCAAAAGCTGAAAGTGTTTATCAAGCAAATTGAAGTCCAGCTCAAGAAGGTCGTTCGCAACATAAGGAGCGACAATGGTCTCGAATTCAAAAACAAAGAGTTTGAAGAATTTCTTGCAGAAAAGGGAATCAGTCATAATTTCTCAGCTCCATACACACCACAACAGAACGGAATAGTCGAAAGACGAAACCGATCGTTGTGTGAAGCTGCCCGAACTATGTTAAGTTTCGCTTCCTTACCTCTTTATTTTTGGGCTGACGCTATTTCTGCTGCTTGTTATACACAAAACAGGTCCTATCTCAACAAGCGATTCACGCTCACACCATATGAGATTATAAATAACAGAAAACCCAACGTGAAATTTTTCCACGTGTTTGGCTCAAGGTGTTTCATCTTTAACTCTAAAGAACACCGCAACAAGTTTGATGTCAAGGCTGACGAGGGAATCATTCTGGGTTACTCACTCACTTCAAAGGCGTACAGGGTCCTAAACAAACGATCAAGAAGGATTGAAGAGACATACTATGTGACCTTCGACGATAGCTATGTCAAGAAGCTACAGGCCATAGATGACACTGCCAGGGAAATCTTTCCTCAAACTGGTCAAGTCACAGTCTCAATCGCCAATATGTACGAGAACTTTCTGGATCTCTTTGACGAACCGGAAAAAGCTTCTCTCTCAGAACCAGGGGCAGCCGACAACAAAATAGATAATATGAAGCAGATAGTCGAAGATGCTGCAAGAAGAATGCATGAAGGAGAATCGCCCACTGATGAATCTCCAACCAACAATACATCAGTCGAGGGGGAGCCAAGCTCACAAGTCCAGGGGGAGCCAAGCTCTACTACTTCAACCGAAGGTCCTTCAACAACCGAAGGTACCTCTCCTACCGAAGATCCCTCTCCAAGCGAAGGTGCTTCAACGCCTGAAAATCCAGCACCACAAGAAACCCCTGAACCTCGTGTTTCTCAAGACTCATCAATTGAGGGGGAGCATGATGATATGACACTTGATTTCGATAGCCAATCTGAGCCAGAAGAGATGATCAACGCCGAACTAGATCCAACCTTCGATCCAAATTACCCTCCTCTTACCAAATGGACCAGAGATCATCCCATCTCTCAAATAGTTGGTGATGTATCTGAAAAGGTTCTGACACGATCTCAACTGAAGGCAAAACAGACATCCTTATTTTCAAAGGTTGAGTTTTGTATGTTTAACTCATTCGTATCAAAAGTTGAACCGAAGACAGTGAATACTGCCCTCGATCACTCTGATTGAGTTCAAGCAATGCAAGAAGAACTGAACGAGTTTGAAAGGAACAAAGTCTGGCGTCTCATTCCAACGCCTCCAGATGTTTCAGTTGTTGGTCTTAAATGGGTTTTCAGAAATAAAATGGACAAGGAAGGTAATGTCATAAGGAACAAGGCTCGTCTGGTGGTCAAGGGATACTGTCAGGAGGAAGGAATAGATTACGAAGAGACGTTCGCTCCAGTAGCTAGGCTCGAATCTGTTAGAATATTTCTGGCTTATGCTGCTCACAAAAACTTTGAGGTTTTCCAAATGGACGTCAAATGTGCGTTTCTCAATGGAGAACTTGAAGAAACTGTGTATGTGGAGCAACCTCCTGGGTTCGTGAATGAAAAGCATCCAAATCATTGCTACATTCTGGATAAAGCTGTGTACGGCCTCAAACAAGCTCCGAGAGCCTGGTATGAAACGCTTACCAAATTTTTGAAGATGTCCAAATTCAAACAAGGTTCGGTTGACCCAACCTTCTTTCGCAAAAAGGAAGGTAACCACCTTATGATAGTTCAAATTTATGTCGATGACATCATCTTTGGCTCCACGAATCCCAGCTTAACAGCTGAATTCAGAAAGTTGATGGAGACTAAGTTTGAAATGAGCTCAATGGGTCCTATTAACTTTTTCCTTGGTTTAAACATAAGACAGGGACCCGAAGGTATCTTTATCAATCAGGAAGCTTACACGAAGACTCTCCTAGCAAAGTTTGGAATGATGGGAGACTCAAAAGTCAAAATCCCAATGGCATTCGGCACCAAGCTGACCCCTTCACTAGATAAACCGGTTGTTGACATCACGCTCTATCGTCAAATGATAGGCTCATTGATGTATCTAACTGCTAGCAGGCCTGATATCTTGTTTTCTGTGTGTTATTGTGCTCGATTTCAGGCTAACCCACGCGAACCTCACATGCTGGCAGTGAAGAACATCCTACGCTATCTCAAGCGAACCGCCTCCTTAGGTCTATGGTATCCATCCAATTCAGGCTTCTTCGTTCAAGCCTATTCTGATGCTGACCTTGGAGGATGTGGACTCAACCGCAAAAGCACAACAGGTGGCTGTCAATTTCTTGATGGGAAGTTGGTCAGTTGGCAATCCAAGAAACAAACATGTGTGTCGCTGTCTACTGCTGAAGCGGAATACATTGCCGCTGCATCCTGCACATCACAAGTGATTTGGATCCAGAGTCAACTTCGAGACTATGGACTCAATATGAAGAAGATCCCACTATATTGTGACTCTGAAAGTGCAATTAGGATCTGTCATAACCCAGTGCAACACTCTAAAACCAAACATATAGCACTGAGGTATCACTTCATCAAAGATCATGTGGAAGATGGAAATGTCGAAGTTCACTTCGTAAGAACCACTGATCAACTGGCTGATGTCTTCACCAAAGCTCTTCCTGAAGCATCATTCAATAAAATTTTGCAAGGGCTAGGTATGATGGAATCAGATTCAGTACCTCAAACTACCTCTCAAACTCAACCGTAAGAAGCAAAATCAACCGAACGTTCGGATTCGGTTCAATCATCTGACTCGCTCATCACCTCAAAGGTAGTCTTTCTATGTTGTATATTTCTTGTACCATTTTGGTTTTCTCTATATTTAAAGTATTTATTTTGTATCTAACTTTCTTAGTTTCTCAAAATTTTCCAAAACCGGAACCAACCGAAGGTTCGGGTTCGGTTTTTCAAAAATTTGTGGAACCGAAACCAACCAAAGGTTCGGGTTCGGTTTTTCAAAATTTTGTGGAACCGAAACCAACTAAAGGTTCGGGTTTGGTTATTCAACATTTTGTAGAACCGAAACCAACCGAAGGTTCGGGTTCGGTTTTTCAACATTTTGTAGAACCGAAACCAACCGAAGGTTCGGGTTCGGTTTTTCAAAATTTTCCTGAACCGAAACCAACCGAACGCTCGGGTTCGGTTTTTCAATCTTTTTCCAAGTTTTTTTTATTATTTTTTTCTCTCTTTTATAATTTTTTTTTTAATCTTATTTTAATTTTTTTTTATTATTATTTATTTTTATTATTTGGTTTTATATAAATTTCAAAAACTCCAAAAATATTTTCTTTCATTTTTCTTTTTGTGTTCGTTTGTTCATGAGGATCTTTTTGATAAATTACTTAAGTGTCCCTAGAAGCATGCTGCTGTATGTGTCCCAAGCCTCATAAGATTTTGAATAATTGCCTTCACGACTTGGTATACACAAACCTTGTCTTCCCAATAAGGCTAACTTATTTATTCTAATCGTGAACTACCTCACACTCTTCTCACATGAGTTAAGAGTCTCCTGCTTGGTCCTTTCTTTCGCAGCAGAGGTACTATGTCTTCTTTCACCATCCCCATTACACTTCTCCATAACATTCGTTTCATCACTGTAACCCTTGAGACTCTCAGAAACTACCACTGAGGTTTATGGTTACACAACATCTGTGTTTATGATCTTAGTTTCGTGCCACTACGAGCTGAGTGAAACCCAAAATTCAACACCAAAGAATTGACGGTGACAAATTAATTTGATCAAGTTTTCACCAATGAATTGACGAATGTACCTTCATGAAATCTCAATTTTTTTTTCTGATTCCAATGAAATTGTTACACACCATAACATTTCTTCCCATGGGATCTAGTTATAATTTTTATCTGAGATTTTATACTTATCCAAGTCACTTAAAAATCAACTCCAACCTACTTGTTCAACAGACTACACCGGTCTCACAAGTACTTTGTTCACATTCGTTCTTATATCAAGAATTGAATTGTTGAATCAAAGCGTAACCACCCTTAATTAGCCTTATTAAAAGACGCCTTTCAACATTTATTAATAAATGTTTGATCGTAATTCAACGGGATTCCACACTAACACTTTGAGGTCTCTCTTGATCTTGAAGGAAGAGATTCGTGCCCGGGATCATCAGTTTCGTGTCATAATTGACATCACAGATAATCCCAAAAAGAGTTGCTTTATTTCCTTATCTTTTACACTCTTTGCACGAAAATCCTAGATTTTCAAAATTCCGTTACTAATTATTTTACAGGCTGGTTTATTACTGAAGGATTCCTAAAGAGGTAGTGGTCAAAAATTAGCCACGTGGGTCCTAAATTGAATACAGCTGATTAAAAAGGGGAAAAGACAAAAAGTTGCTGACGCGGCGGAAGTTCAAAGGATAGAAATTCAAACGACGGTAAAAAGGAGGGCGCGTGAATTTGAAGCGGCCGCGCTTTTTCTGATACTTTTGGTCGCGTGTGCAGTATTGAAGCGTCATCCATCTGGCATTAATGGCGCGTGTGGAAATGGAAACGGTTCCTCTCTCTGAACCGGCGCTTATTGGACGGCGTGATCCTAGGAATCTGACACTCTCTCTCCTATGTGATCATCGCACGTCCCAACTGTCACCAATCAGTCACTCAAAAACCCTTCCGTATTTCCATAAGAGATTTGAATCGATCTTTCTCTCTCCTATCACCTACTATAAAAACCCATCCACACCACCTTTTACCTCTTTACTGCCCCATAATTTCCAAAGCAAAAATACTTCCAAACTCTCTCCCGGTTATCTTCTTCTCCAACCTGCAACAATGGCTGAATCCTCTTCCGTCCATGCTACTTCTCAGATTCTTCCAATCCGTCCTCAGCAATGCCTCGTGATTGATCTGAACCCACTGGCCTATGATCCTTACATGTCGTCGGTCATCGAGTGTCTCAAATACTCCCAGCTTGCTCCGGCACTGTCACGGATTGAAACGGTGCCAATGGTGGCCCTATCTCAGGTCTACGCAACGGCTTATTACGACAAGGCCGTCGACAGGGTCTTTTTCGAAGTGGCGGAACACAAGACGTCGATTTCTCGTTCCCGCTTCTGCTCTATGCTTGGGTTTGCTGCTGACCCATCGCGTGTTCACCCGGAGACAATTCCGGTTGGTATGCTCTACAGCATGTTCTACAACATGGGCTACACGGAAGTTCTCACCTCCGTCGCCAGATTCAAGAAGTCATGCCTACCGCCCCAATGGAATGGGTTATTTACAGTTCTCTTCATGGGACTGTCAGAACGAAGCTCAGGATCGGACGGGGCCAGTCGTCTTTTCCTGTCGATTATGTATGCGGTGTACAACGGGATCAATCTGGACTATGGATTTGTCCTTTGGCAACAACTGATTCAGAGCCTCTCTTCCGCTTCCCGACACTCCGAGGTGTCACTAGCCCGGTTCTGGATCTTGATCACAAGATGGGCTATGGACAGGTTCGATGTCCAAACTGCTGACGGTGCACCGATGTCTTCGATTGGTACGTTCCACACCAAGAAGATCATCGTCTCGGATGCATCAAAATTCTCCTTCATTGGCTCCATCCCGGAGACTATGTATGGAAGTGTGCCTTCAGATAGCAGTATGATCAAGGCGATCAAGGAGTTAGGGCCATCTGGTCCGAGGGAACTGACACCGGACATGTTGAGATCGATTTATGATGCCGACAAACCGGTGGCCAGGGGTAAGAAGGCAGACAAGGGGAAGAAACCATCCAAAGCCCCAAAACCTACTCCCAAGAAACGCAAACAACCGAAGACTGCCTCTTCCCCACAACCGAAAAGGAGGAAGACCCAACCGAAGCGAAAGCTCCTCATACCCTCCTCTTCAAGCGAATCCGAAGGTGGGAGTTCGGACTCTGAGGGCTCATAAGGCGACGAATCTCCTCAGCGAGGTAACACACCCCCTCGGTCCCCAACCCCGGAGATGGAACTTCACCAATCCCCAGTTCCTTCCCCTCCACCCACAATACCTATTTCCATTCCCACCATAACCCCTACTATACCACCAACCTCATTCCCTATACCTCCACCCATTTTCCCCACATCAACCGAAACACCACCTGTAACCGAAACCCCTCCCGTAACCGAACCTCCACAAACCGAAACCCATACACAACCACCACCCGAAACTAACCCCCCACCCACTCAACCTGAACCAACTAAACCCATAACACCCCCAGCTTCACCACCACCTCAATCTCCAGAAGACGCCTCCGATGGCGATGATCAATTCCTTGGTGGTGATCACATGAACTTTGATTCGGTCTATTATAGTCCGTTTCAAGTTCAAAGTGATGAGGAGGATGATGCTCCAGTGACAAAGAAGCATCTCCGCGAGCTGAACGAGAAGGTTGATCAACTTCTTGCCTCCTCTTCAAACCAGCAGTCCACCTTATCTGAAGCTGCCCTTCAGAGGATAGTTGATGCCTTCTCCAGGGCTCAACATGACTCAGTAGCCTCAGCAACTACTGCGATAGACGCCTCCACCCGAGCCTGTGAGGCGGCGACCGAAAAAGTCGATAAACTATTCTCCGACGCTTCGGACCTGCTAAAGTCTCTGCAGGAAAGCGCCAATGCCACAAAGACGACTCTTGAACCGATTGTTCAACAATTGGCCAAGTTCGTCTCGACGGAGTTGACTTCGTTCGCTACCCTCCGCCAAAACCTCAACGACGACAACTCGGCACTCCGTGCCTCCATCGATGCCCGCCTGGCAAAGCTACAAGAGGATCTTGCGGCTGAAAATTCCCTGATGGACGTCCTAGCGAGTAAGACTACTGCCCTTAAGGTCAAGAGCACACAGCTTTCCAACTCTCAAGAACAATTGGAAGCTCTTCGATCCGAGAGGGAAGTCATAAAAACGTGTGTTTCGGATGTCCACGCAGCTCTATCCAACATCCTGGAAGCACACGACCCCATCCTTAATCATTCGGTGAGGCGCACCCTCGCTGAAAAGCTCTCCCTGGCCATGGACCTCCTAAGCAAAATTGAAGGCCTGCCGAGTTTCGTGTCCATTCCGAAACAAGGGGGAGATGAGAAGAAAGGATCGAAACCACCTCCGTCCTCCAAAGCTACTCACACAACCGAACCACCCCCAACTGGTCATGCCTCGGGTTCGGGTGTGAAGAACAAGGGCAAACACATAGCAGAGGATGGAGATGAAGATGAAGATGAAGACAAGGAGACTATTGCGGACATGTTAAAGAGAAAGAACAGTCGCAATACTGATGACGATGTCAGTCGTGTGGCACGTGAAGCTGAAGAAGCCGAACGTAAACAAAAAGAAGCCAACGATCTCCTTGAGAGCCGAAAGTTGCTCTTCCCTGCCTGGACCAGGGATCGTTTGATAAAAGAGGCCATAGAGACTCCAAGCATACTATGGCTCGAGCCGGTGATATCATTCGACTGCAACAACACCATCGATTCACAGTTCGATATGCCACTGACTCGAAAGGCGTTCATCTTCCACGCCTTCTCTAACATTTCTGAAGTCCCACATCCGAACGATGAGCTTGACAGGGAGCTCATTGACTTCTACCAGGAGGCCGCTCGCCCTCAATATCTTACATGGAGCGCCCAGAAGATTGTCAATGTTCGGGTGATGAAGCCTTTTGCCGTGGGGAGATTTACAAACGTCAAGTTCAAGCTTATTCGAGGATCTGCAAGAACTGCTCACATGATCTCTCTGGCGGATCTGCCCAATCTGAACCCTCATGACTGGATAGTCTTGTACAATATCCTGCTGACAAACGAAGCCGAATATGGTCCCATCTTAGACCATGTCAAAAGGATGCTGGCATGCTATATCATGGAGGTGGCCCTAATGGATCAGGAGGTTGCCACAGTTTTTAAGAAGAAACCGAAAGTCAAGCCTGTGGGATCGGCCAGTGATCTGAATCAAATGCTAATGGGCAAGATAGATTCGAGGCGAAACTCTGTGATGTTCACTAGAGCCGAAGGACAAAAATGTCTCTTCGCTTTAGCTGACAAACATCTTTACACCACAACTTGCTTGGAGCACATCTTATTCATCATCAAGCAGTGTAAAGACAATTCGGCTGATGATATCAAGTACTTCAATGATATGATCAATTGGTACATCCGGTTTAGACAGACCATCCTTTCCATAACCAAGTGTCTGTTTAGTACTGTGAAGAAGAAGGTACCAGCTTCAGCCGCCGGCCCAAGTAGGAAGTGAAGGTCTCGCTCCAAATTGACGCAAAGGGGGAGATTGTTGGGCTGAAAAAAAGTTTTGATGTTGCGTCTTTTGGGCTCGTTAGATTAGCCTTTTATTCTCCGGTTTGGGCCTGTCCAACCGAGATCCTTTTATGTATAGTATTTAAGTTAATGCTTGCATGCAAATTAGGTTAAGATTCATAAGATACTAGAAATCATCGATATAGCGATTTATCAAGAGAACAATATTTTCCAGTAATCGTTCTTGTAATCTTCCAATCCTTTACAGTTGATGTTCTTAATAGAGCTCTTCTAAGGATTTTATTTAATCATTCGACACGTTTGATTCAAGCTGTTTGTTCTTATTATTGCGTTCTGCCTTGTTATTAATATTGTGTTCTTGCTGTTTAATATTCATATACTTGTTCAAGATCTAATCGATCTTCATAGATTAAAAGTCCGTTTTTAATCCTATCACAACTCTAGTCAACGGTCAACTTTGACCAGACTCATCAAGTGCACACGAGCGACTCCGCAAGTCCATGTGGGTCCCCTGAATCCTTCTAAGCCTTGCTTGGCACGTCGAGTTCCTCCTCCACTCGCCAGGTCACTCTGCAACGAATCGCAGTGCAAACCCCGACTCGACTCGTCGAGTCCATTTAGGGACTCAGCGAGTTGCTCCCATGACAACACTCAAATGACTTTCTGAGGTCAGATCTTCTTCTCTAACCTACAGATTTGACTTCCCCATGACCAATAACGATGTAAAGGTCGAAACTTGACTCACATGCAAAGCACCCAAGGCTTCTTTTGGTGAAATAACTACTAACATAGCCACCTAGGTTCATAACTCCGAAGGGATGGCATAAAGCATAGTGATAGGGACTCTCTGGACCTCTTGAGGTCCGGATCTAGGAATCATTTCACCTTGGGACCTTACCCACTCCAGATTCAAGCTAAGCCATGCGTAAAGAAACCCTAGATTTCACTACACATCATAATCATGAGAATAATCACAGATTGATAACTCCAATAGCTTCCTCTAATCAAATGGAAGTAGATCCAAGCTCCCCAACATGCCTAGCTTGTCCTTCCTCCTTTTTTCTTGCTAAAACACACAAGAAATGGTGAACAATGGCCTCCTTTCTCACGCACAAGACTCACAGATGCTCTTGAAGTCTCAAGGATGAAGGTAGTCGCAATTAATGGCCATAAGGTCCTTTAAATAGGGCATAGGCCCTGGGATTTAGGGTTTGAACCCAGAGCACAGACTCGATGAGTGAGTCCACCCTTTCCGACTCGTTGAGTCTGTTCATTAATCCAGTCAGCAATCGCACTCCTACTCGACGAGTCTAATATAAACTAGTTGGGTCCCTCTCTTTTACTCAAAATAAATGATCAAACATAATACCTGGAAATCCCGATGTTCCAACACTTAACAGATTATGTTTCAAGTCAGCTACATAAGCAACATGTGAAACAGAGAAGTTTCCATTGGTGAGAGTTCCATAACAACGAATTTGAGAATTGGATTTTTTGCCATACATCACATAGCCAACATTTGGAGAAAGCTTTAAATCATGCAAAAAAAACCTTCTGCCTCGTCATGTGCATGGAGCAAGCACTATCAATATACCATATTGTTTCTTTCTCTGAAGCACAAAGTGCCTGCAAAATTAGTGAACAATGGAGCTTTTAGGCTCTGAGTTAGACTTTGGGACATAGGCATGGACTTTGGACTTTGATTGTGACTTTGGAACAAATATGTGTTTCTTGGTGAGATTTCTTAAGTGCTTTTGAAAAAGACAGAATGCTAATGTCTTTTCATCTATCCAGTAGTCAAATTCGACTACTTGTGTGTTAGGAACAGACTTCTTCGGAACATTGGTATCCGAAGGGTTGACATTTTTTGTTATCTCAGGGACAGTTGTTTTGTGAACAGATGTTTTGATTTTCCACACAAGATTTTTGTTTGAAGATTTTGAAACTGCGGTTTTTGAACTTGTGGATTTGTTTGACGACACATTGTTCTTTGAAATTCTTGGTTTAAAAAATGTGCCATCAGGTTTTGCATTAAAGACAGACGAAACATTTTGAGGTGTCAACGAAGTATTTCGGATGGTTTTGACATTGACATGGACATGAACTTGAGGTGGGATTAAGCTAAGGACATCCTTAGATTCCGAACGAGCAAAAGGTTCGGAAGGACTTTTCAGGATCCTTGTAGGAACAAAAGAGTTTTGATTATGAGTGAAGACACGAGGATTCATGAATGAATTTGATTTAGAATTAGCAAGGATCCTGGAATCTTGTCTAGTCTTATGTAACATCCAGATTCCCAGGTACCCTATGTTAAGTATTTTTATTGAATTTTTGAGAGGGACTCGACGAGTAGGCGCTCAGACTCGCCGAGTGGGATCGCGCATCTTTTGGTCTGATTTAATGAGGGACTCAGCGAGTCCATGAGTGGACTCGGCGAGTCCACACTGTTTAATGAAACCCTAATTTCTTGGGTTTTGGACCTATTTAAGGACCCTTATAGCCACCATTTGCGGCTACCAGACCCTTGAGAGAACCCTAATAGAGTTTGAGCGTTTGTGAGAGAGAAGAAGCCATTATTTGACCTTTGTGGGTTGGTTTTGCAAGAAGAAGTTGATTCCAGCTTAGAGGAGGCCAAGGAGGTTGCATATTTGTGAATTTCAAGCAGAGGGCATCATCTTTGAGGTAGCATATCGATCCTCTTTCTGTTTTGTTTAAAAATCCATGGATCTAGGGTTTCCTATACCCTTCATTGGGTTGATTTGTTGGGAATATGGTCCCTTATCATGTTTAGACTTCAGATCTGGACCCATAGAGGTCCAGAGGATGTTATCCATCTTGCTTTATGTTGAGTTATGGAAGAAATGGACTTAGGATGTTGTATTTGGGGCTATTTCTTCAAGTAGAGTTATTTGGACATTGCATGAGTATCAAGATCGAACCTTTATGTGTTTATTGAGATTGGGAAGGTCAGATCTATGGATTAGAGGAACAAATCTGACCTCAGAAGGCCATTTGAGTTTGAGCATGGCGGCAACTCGCCGAGTTCATAAGTGGACTCGACGAGTCGATTCGGGGTTGCCCCGCGATTCGTGACTGGCGTAACCCGTCGAGTGGAATGATGACTCGACGAGTCAAGAGAGGCTGAAAGGATTCAAAAAACCCGCATGGACTCGCCAAGTCGCCCATGTGCACTCGACTAGTCAGGTCAAAGTTTGACCGTTGACTTTCGTTGACTTTAGGGTTCTGGTCAAGGCTGATTTAAGAGAGTTCAGGGAAGGGTAGAATGGCCTTTTACCCGATTTGTAAGATGAGGTCATGAGAGAATTCTGATCAGGGTGTTATTTGAATAAATGGAGAAGGCTAAGTCAGGATGTTGAGCACGAGAGTTTATCCAACTTCGTTGAGGTGAGTCTTCTCACTATACTATACCTAGAAGGGTACCTATGTGTGACCGAAGGTGTTATATGCTATCAGACGTATAAGCTGTATGTTGTTATGTGATATGGATGTGTTATATATGTTATGTGTATTATGGACTAGAAGGTGAGGAGATTATGGACCGGAAGGTCAAGAGGTTACTGTCACACCCCAAAACCAAGAACGGCGGAAACGTTCTGGGGCGGAGGACGTCATGTACAGTATCACAACAATGAAAAGTAGTAAACAAGCAACAACATCATCCATTGCATTAATAGTATAATTTTTAATACAAGTGTGTTATGTTAAATTATGATAAACACTAAAGTATAAAACAAAATGAAAGATGAGTCTTGAATAAGCTCCATCTTCTCTAAACCTTGCATCGGTACCTGTGTACTGTTGACCTGAGGATACAAGTTATTTTGAAAGAGAGTATCAACTTTAAAGCTAGTGAGATCATAAGTATTTTAGTGTTTTAATTTGTATGTATTTGAAATGTAAGCATTTGTATGTATTTGAAATGTAAGTATTTGTATGACATGAAATGAAAGACTTCAAATTGTTTTGAAAGAAAGTTCGTATAAGTATGAAAATGTTTGTAAAACAACTGTAAATGTTTGAAAAACCCTAGAAATCCCTATGATTCCTACTAGTATAAAAGGTAGTCTTCTACCAAGACCTAACTGTTCTAAATGTAGTCTTCTACCAAGACTTAACTGTTCTAAATGTAGTCTTCTACCAAGACTTAACTGTTCTAAATGTAGTCTTTTACCAAGACCCAACTGTGCTACTATTATTATTATTATAAGAATTTGTTTCCTTTGGTACTTGGATACTCAAATATAATTCACCTCATCGGTTATGTGAATGAGTTACAAGATAGTGGTAATAATATAAATAACCTAACTATTATCCTTTTGTACTAGGATAACTAACAGTGTCAACTGAAGACATCCGTAGATGTTCATTTACCTCTGTTGCTAACAGCTGGGTGTAGGAATAGTTAGTCCCTTAAAGTATACCTGTAATGGTATCAACCTTTGACATCCGTGGATGTGCTTTTACCTCTGTAGCTAACATAGATTCTAGGAATGGTTAATCCCGCAAAGTATCCTTTGGTACTAAGATATTAAATCCAATTTATCTCATCGATTATGTGATTGTATCACAAAGTGAAGATAAGAATGAGGATTATATAACAGAATCTATACATATAAAATGTAGTAGTAACTCATCATATGTTATCTATGTAAACGTAATCATGTAAGTGTATATATGTAAATATACTCATGTAAGCGTACTCATGTAAATGTACTCATGTAGATGTATCTATGTAAATGTACTCATATGTAAACGTATTAATGTAAATGTACTCATGTAAGCGTATATATGTAAACATATTCATGTAAATGTACTCATGTAAGCATATATATGTAAATGTATTCATGTAAATGTACTCATGTAGATGTATCTATGTAATAGTATAGTAATGTACTGTAATGTTCTGCGTGTGCTAGCTGTAACGTGTGTTCTCTCTTTATCTAGCATGTATAGTAATGTACTGTGTGTACTAGCTGTAATGTGTGTTGTCTCTCTATCTAGCAAGTATTGAATCATGAATGAACTGACTCATTGTATGATATCGCATTCTAGTAATAGTTCTAGTATCTTCATAAACTACCCATATGATAGCTTACTAGTAATGTAACTTGTATGAATGAACATGGAAGTATACCCTTGCTACCCAAGGGTATTGACTGAACTGGATGATCCCTTATGACTATATATATACACATGATATATAACTAATATTTAAACGACCTTCGGACGGGTACCCGATGTCCCACCAGACCACATCTCAAAGGCGAAAATGAAATAGGGCGGGCAGGCCTTCCTAAACCTTTTAAACTTTGCTTATATAACTATACATACATAGGCATGCAATTCATAATATAAAAGCATAAAATAAGTTTTGTAAAACATTTGAACATAATTATTATCTAAGAAAAGATTGACTTGATGTCAATCTATAAAACGGGCTGTAAGCATGAGTTTGATAAAACAGTTTAAGTATAAAGAAACATTTGGTGGAAACACAATTGTAAATGAGTTTGAAATGAAACATACAGTGTATAATAAGGAGTTTTAAACATATAAAACGTTTATGAAAATCATTTGAAGAAATCCGTTTGGTAAAACGGCTAATGAGTAGTAAATCATTTGAATGGTGCTTATTAATCACATGTGATTGATATAATAACTAGCATGATTCTACTTGTATCCCCCCCCATAAAACATTTAAAAACATTTAAAACATTGATTAAGGGGTATGAACTCACCTGTTGTGAGTGGTACGGATGAACTAAAGAGGTAGGATGGCTAGATGTCAAGTGAAGTCTTGAACACACACTATGATCCTAGTTAACATATAATATCATATATATGTATCAAATTAGTCTATAAACAACTAATAAACAAAGTCAAGACCCTTAGGACATGATAACACCTTTATCAAGTGTTATTAGCCTCTAGGATTGCATCTAAGTGTTGTAAGGACAAGCTAGTGGGTTTTAGGGTTCAAGGGAACCCCTAAAATGAGTTTACTCCCTAAAGACCAACACCCCTTGAGTTTACGGTCATAAAATGTTGAGTTTATGGCCGTAAGCTCCTAACCTTTTGACCATTTGTTGTTTTGAAGTCTTCTAAGCTATTCCAAGCATTCCTACTTCATGTTTAAGCCTTAGGAAGTGCTGTGTGGCATCAAAACACTCCTAAATGGAGTTTACGGTGTAAGGACCATTTCTCCATGATTTTACTACCATAAACTCTCATGGACTTAGGTATTTTGATGTTTTCAAGTCCTAAACACTTCAAGGTAATACCCTAGGTTAGATTCTAGGCATAAGGAATAAATATGGGACATTTATACAACTTTAAAGGTGTTTACGGTTTTGGGAGATCCCCAAACTGTAAACACATATAAATGTGAGGTTTTTGTGCTTTTTGTGTGATAAAATCATCAAGGATGGATCTAGACAAGTCCCTAAGGCATTGTGAAGCATCTAGACACCCTAAAGCACCCTTTGGCACTATACTTGGTGTTTACGGTTTTGGGAGCCTCCCAAAACCGTGAAAACCTTGTTCTTGGTGTTCTTGGGACTTTTCCTTGATATTAATATGTATAGAAAGCTTTAAATGACTCTAGGATAGAAGTACTTACTTTGTGGAAGCTTGAAATGAACTTAAAGTCCAAGAACACTAGTGTGTGTTCTTGGTGTTTTGGAAATCTAATCAAAACATGAAATTTGATGGATTAAAGGATGTAAAATCACTAGATGTTGTGATATAACAACAAATCAAGCCAAGAAGTACTTACGTTTTCGGGAAATCAGGCGAAAACCAGGATGATAGTTGAGAGTGTTTTGAGTTTACTCTTTAGGGTAAAAATGAAAAGTGATCTACTTTGGGGAGTAAACTCATGCTTAAGGCATGAGTTTACGGTTTTTAGGGTAGTTTACGGCCCGAACATAAAAGTTTGGCCGTGAACTTCTAAGCTACGTGGTATTCGCGGTTTAGAAATTTCAAGACCCGAGTCGGCACATCCTTTCACCCGTTCGTTTAAAGATTAATTATTAAAATAACCAAACGAACATTAAATTTTCTAAAAACCAATAAAAGTGGACTTGACTTATAATTTGAAATGATTGACTCTAGGGTTTTACCGAATGAAGATTTCAGGTTGTCACAGTTACAGACCGGAAGGTCGATGCGGGTAAGACCGGAAGGTCTACCGGAATTTAGGACAGAAGTCCCTGAAATACATGGATCAGAAGATCCTACAATGTTATGGCCTGGAAAGGCGTATGTGTAGTATGTGCTATTTTGGGGAACTCACTAAGAATTTAAGCTTATAGTTGTTGTGCTATGTGTTTCAAGTACTAGTGAGGATCGTGGGAAGGCACCGACATGATCCGTACACACTCATAGAGATTATGTTTGAGATTCTGGGAATTGTTTTGTTATGATAACATTGGATACATTATGTTTTGATATTGTTTTTGATGATTAAAAGTATGATTCTGAAAATGAAAATTTGTTTTGAAAATTTACGTTGTTACAAGTTGGTTTCAAAGCCTTAGTTTGAGGGATTCGGGTGCATCTTTGGATGAATCTGAACTCAAACTGAGGGTTTGAGAAAGTTTTTCATAAAATAAACACTTTTTCTAATGGAGTAAAAGATTTTGAGGAAAGCAGAAGGAAGCATTGTGTACGATCAGCCAGCGCTTGAACGGTGATTTCCCAAAATACCCTTACACTATTTGTTATGAGATATGTTATGATATGATATGCATGATAGAGTTGGCTAGCTATTCATATTAGGACTAGAGTGGCCTGATTTTGTGATGCCTTAGCCTAGGAAGGATTTTGTTGCTACGTGATGCTTGAGAGGGAGTAGGTAGCAGTAAGGAGCTGATAAGAGGTCTACCGAAGGGTAGCCTATGCCAGTGAGATATAGAGTACTTGTGATCTGGGATCCAAGGAGGAGCACTTAGGGTGAATATTGATGCGGTGTAGACGGTAGTATAGGTCCCATACTACTGAAGACACCGGAGCAGTGCGCACTCTTAGTAAGAATCCTTTGGGTACTAAGGAACATTTAGGGTCAAGTTATCGAGTGAGAGCATGCTCAAGCGAGTCTCTGATATCATTATGTTGTATTTCAGAGACATCATGGTTGGGACACACCACAGAACTGAGGTGAGCGGTGTGAGTGACGAGGAGCTTCGTCAGATGATCCACGATGAGGTAGCAGCGGCGATTCGAGCAGAGATTCCAGAGATGTTTGGGTCTATCAAGAGCACATTGATTGAGACTTTTGATGAGCGATATGCAGTGGTGACTGAGGCTGCGGCTGCTGCAGCTACCGCAGCTGTGGCTGCTGCCAAGCCTCAGGGAGGTGAATCGTTGTTGTTTCGGGAGTTTAGTAACACGAAGCCACCCGAGTTTGATAGGACGCAGGATCCTATCGCTGCGATGAGATGGATTGCTGATATCAAGGGATGCTTCTATATGTGTTCGTGTCTGGAGCATCTGAGGGTAAGGTTCGTGTTGAACCAGCTTCGCTTAGGAGCGAAGGACTGGTGAAAGTTCGTGATGGCAAGATTCATTGTTGCAGAGATTTTAGAGGTGACCTGGGAGAGGTTCACCACCACGTTTAGAGATGAGTATGTTCCCCCGGTGGAAAGGGAATGGTTGGTTCAGGAGTTCTTAACCCTCAAGTAGGGTACTGATTATGTTACTGTGATTACCAGGAAGTTTCATGAGAGGGAGATGTTCTGCCCTAAGCAGGTGTCTTCTGAGCAGGCACGTATGAGCCGCTATTTGGGCGTTTTGAGGAGAGACATTCGGGAGTTCGTGTCGAACTCAACTTACCGGACATTTGCTGAGCTCCAGGAAAAAGCCCGGAAGAGGGATATTGAGTTGGAGACTCATGCCAGGGAGGAGACCGAGTCTCAGTGGATGGATCGGCGGCCGACACAGTCTCAGCTGGCAGCCAAGCGGGCCAAGTCCGCTGATACGAGATCTGGAGGCCAGAAGGGCAGCACTTGCGGAAAGTAAGGTAAGGGTCATGATGGGGTCTTTCGATCGGGTGCTTTCTACAAATGTGGCAAGGAGGGGCATATCGCCAAGGATTGCCCCAAGGGATTTATGGATTGCTTTCATTACAACCAGACTGGCAATCGGAAGGCCGAGTGCCCACAGTTAGATCAGGGATCAGCACTGGGATCTGCACCTGCTGCTAGGGTTACCGAGGTTCGGCTAGTGAAGGCCGATGCACCAAAAGCTCGCGGGAGAGCTTTCCAGTTGACAATGGAGGAGGTCCGCGCAGTGCCCGATGTTGTGGCTGGTATGTATTCTTTATTTATTTATGTTGAGTTGAGATATTGTGCTTATATGATGATATGCGTAGGTACTTTTCTTGTGAGTTCTGTACCTGCCTTAGTGTTATTTGGCTCGGGTGTGAGTCGATCGTTTGTGTCGATAGCGTTTAGTCGGCACATCAGCAGTAGACGAGAGGCGTTGAGTCGACCTCTACGAGTTTCCATAGCTGATGAGCGAGCGGTGTTTGCTACGGAGGTGATACGAGGATGTGTACTCGAGATCTTCGGTGTTGAGTTCCCGATAGATCTGGTCCCGATAGCAATGGGGGACGTGTGTGTCATAGTGGGCATGGATTGGTTGAGTCGATTTGGGGTTGTGATAGACTGCGAGCGGCAGTTGGTGACGATACGAGAACCTAATGGGGGAGTACATACGGTGTACTGCGAGGGTACCCGATGTGGGTCGTGGTTCTGTTTGGCTGCCAGAGCGAGACAGAGTTTACAGCAGGGCTACAACGGGTTTGTAGCCTATGTGATGGACACACGAGAGGCCGCTGGGAGGCCCAGTTCGATTGATGACGTTGTGTAACACTAGCCAAAATAGGTCAATAACAATCACATGTGATTATGCTAATCATGTAATGTGATAAATGTACTATGTATTTCATGATAAATTCTATGAAAAATATGAACTTTTGTTATGATACAACTCAAAGTATACATCCATACGATTTCAAAAATATAGAGAACGTCTGAACCTGACTTCGCATGAAGAAGTTACGATAAACCGAACACTATAAATCTCTATAGTAAGAGGAATTTAAAATATACTTAGAATTAGCTATTAAAATCAAAAAGAGAGTTGTAGTGCTTGTAAATACCTAGACGTGCATATAAAGATTGTCAAAAACGGAGTTCATATGTGAAAGTTACGACCTTTCGAAGATTCAGCTGTCAGAAACCCTAGTCTGACTGAACTCACGAGGTGAACATAAATGTTCACGAGGTGAAGAGTCATAAGGCCAGATTTCGGAGCTAGTAGGCGCATGGCAAGTCTACGAAGTGATAAACCAAAAGTTTACGACGTGAGCAAGGATTGATTCACGACGTAAGGAGTCACATGGCCACCTTCCGAAGCTAGGGACGCAAATAGCAAGACTACGGGATGATCATGCAAGGCTCACGATGTGAGTTTCTAAAACCCTTACTATAAATAGCAGGTCCGACTTCAGCCATTCTTACACCTAAACTTCTTCCATTTCTCTCCTTTGCTGAGGCCATTTTGCATCCCGAGCCCCGACGATCTCGTATGCTGACCGTTTTTGCTTAGATAACATAAAATCACGCTACTAGGGTGAGTTTCACGGCCCCACTTTCTAATATTTCGGGGGAAAACGCATGCTAGATATTATATATATGTTATTATTATGTCTATATGATAGTATATAGTTACGATAATCGGGATATGATTTTTCTAAATATAATATTTTGAATATATACAACTATTATCAACTTATCAGTATGTTAATTTACTAAGGTAGATCTTGAGTTATACTTAGGATTTTATATATGTTGTGTGCGATATAATACCGAAGTTATATTCGAAAGTTCTATATGTTAAGTTATAAAGTAGGTTGGTATTAATAGTTTTATGTCAAGATAAAACTGGATATGTTATATGTTGTTATTGTTAGTTTTATGTCAAGATAAAACTTGATATGTTATATGTTGTTATTGTTAGTTTTATGTCAAGATAAAACTGGATATGTTATATGTTGTTATTGTTAGTTTTATGTTAAGATAAAACTCGATATTGTTATTGATAGTTTTATGTCAAGATAAAACTAGAAACGTTATATGTTGTTATTATTGGTTTTAGGTCAAGATAAAACCTGGTTTTACTTCAAGATATAGCTGTTATACTGCCTAAATATTATGAAGTTAGAAGTAATGTTTAAAAGCATAGTCTAGTAACTTAGGGTTTTAGACATGAAGATGCTTTTGTTGTTAGAGCTATAGGAAGCCGTCAAAGTCTACATGAGTAATTGTATTCATCAACTAACATTGGGGATCTTAGCAGAAATCCTCTGAACTGTAACCGTTAATCCCGTGTGAGCGTGGAATTCGTGTATAATTAGATACGGGTTGACCACCCCACTTGTGACTGTTAGCTACAGTCAACCAAAAGCACGTGATGAACTATCCTTTTATGTGTTATTGTTTCGGCATCGATGAAGCGTACGGTGTTGTTTCTCATGGTAAATCATGAGTGTGTTTGTTTCTCATGGTAAATCATGAGTGTGTTCTATCAGAGGTATTATGTCATAGCAGCGGTTACAGGCTCTTGGTAGCAAATTGTTAGAAACATTATACCTTGTCGTATACAAGTATTAATGATAAGTATAAGTTTTCCTTTACTTATACCTTAGGATTAGGAAATGTTTAGGTATAACACTTAATTAATAAGTATACTATTATACCTAATATACATACTAAATGTTGGAGAGTCAAAATGATAGTTTCAAAACTATACTTTTGAATGTGGGAAAATGTATTATTTTATGGAGTCAAAACCTGTGGACTCACCAACTTTATGTTGACGTATTTTTAAAATGCATGTGTTTTCAGGAACTTGAAAAGCTGGTATGTATTCGAACAGGAGAAGTTTTACTATTATCTTTTTGTCATTAAGACGTATGCCATAGTCGGATATTGTGTAATAAATACTAGGAAAACAGTAATGTAACTTTCAATTATCAATAAAGGTATGTATTTTCTTTAGTATTGTTCAATGTATGTTATATAACTGTGATACGAAGAATGACGTTACACTACCTGGTGTTTCCGCCGACGACCGGGGTGTGACAGATTGGTATCAGAGCTATTAACTATAGTGAATTGGTACTTTCTCAGGAAAGCACGTCTATAGTTTAGGACTTACTCTATTAGGTTTAGATATATCCCTTAGCCTATAAATAAAAAGTATAATTAATTATTCTACTGAAGGACTACTTACGGGAGCGGTGACAAGGATAGACATGTCGATTTGGGTTGCTGGATTTCAAAATGGCTATATGCTAAAATGATCCTGCCCTTTCGAAATTCCTGACTGGCCGGAGCCTTATCAGATAGACCTGAGGTAACAAACAATAGTAAAAGCATGAATACAATAAATAAGAATATAGAGTCATATATAAAGACGCATACCCGCGATGAGAATACACCTTAATACCCGGAATGTTTTTTATCTCAAGGATTTAGATCATATATTCCAACTAAAGTTTATATGTGCATAGATCCTATCACAACTAGGTGTAGGTGCGTAACTACATTTTATTATGATCAAATAATATGAAGTATTTAATTTGGGAGAAATATTCGATAGACAAAACTCTTGGTGATCCAAAATGTATAGGAATCCGACATGGCACATTCACGAGAATGGATAATTATCGAGGATATGGATGAAGAAGAGGAAGTTTCATTCCCTATGATGGTAGGCGATCCTTACTACCCTATAACTCCAACCACCTTTCATCCATTACCTTCTAACGATGGAGCACCTTTGTGACAACCCGGAATTTTCATTTGGTCAAACCCTAAAAGTCAATCACTTCATATTATAAGTCAAGTTCACTTTTACTTGTTTTTGGGAAAGATAAAGTTCATTTGATTATTTTAATATTATTTTTAAACGAACGGGTGAAAGAAAGTGTCGTCTCGGGTTTTGAAATTTAAAAACCGCAAACACCTCGTGTCTTAGAAGTTCGCGGCCAAACTTTTAAGTTTGGGTCGAAAAATCATCCAAAAATCATAAACTCATGCATAAACACGAGTCTACTCCCCAAGACTAGTCATTTTTGAGTTTACTCCCCAAACACCAAAAGAGTAAACTCCAAAATATCCTTTCAAGTATCATCCTAGATTTTATTCTAGATCTTCAAACTAGTAAGTGTTCTAACCCTTTCAAGTTAGTATATCACTTAATCTAGTGATTGTACATCCTTTAATCCATTCATTTATGTGTTTTGACTAGTTTTTCCAAAACACCAAGAACACACACTAGTGTTCTTGGACTTAAAGTTCATTTCAAGCTTCCACAATGTAAGTACTTCTATCCTAGAGTCATTTAAAGCTAGCTATACATGTTTATACCAAGGAAAAGTCCCAAGAACACCAAGAGCAAGGTGTTCACGGTTTTGGGAGGCTCCCAAAACCGTAAACACCAAATATAGTGCCTTAGGGTGCTTTAGGGTGTCTAGATGTTTCACAATGCCTTAGGGACTTGTCTAGATCCATCCTTGATGAGTGTATCACACAAAAAGCACAAAAATCCTACATTTATATGTGTTTATGGTTTGGGGATCTCCCAAAACGGTAAACACCTTAAAAGTTGTATAAATGTCCCATAAATGTCCCATGGTTGTTCCTTATGCCTAGAATCTAACCTAGACTAGTGCCATGTTTGAGCTAAGGACTTGAAAACCGCCAAATACCAAACTTATGAGTTTAAGGTAGTAAACTCATGAGTTTAAGGTAGTAAACTCATGAGTTTAAGGTAGTAAACTCATGGAGAAATGGTCCTTAGACCGTAAACTCCATTTAGGAGTGTTTTGATGCCACACAACACTTCCTAACGCTAAATCATGAAGTAGGAATGCTTGGAATAGCTTAGAAGACTTCAAAACAACAAATGGTCAAAAGGTTAGGAGTTTACGACTGTAAACTCAAGAGTTTACGACCGTAAACTCAAGGGGTGTTGGTCCTTAGGGAGTAAACTCATTTTAAGAGTGTTCCTTGAACCCCAATCATACTACCCTTTCCCTACAATACTTAGATGCACTCCTTAGCACTTATAACACTTATACAAAGTGTTTGTCATGTCCTAGAGTGTCTTGACTTGTTTATTAGTTGTTTAAAGACTAATTGTTTATATACATATGTCCTCATATGTAATTAGGATCTTTGTGCGTGTCTAAGTCTTCACTTGACACCAAGCACTTATCCGACACTTCCCTCCGATCCACTTGCTACAGGTGAGTTCATTCCCCTTAATCAATGTTTTAACTGTTTTTAAATGTTTTATGGGGGGGATACAAGTAGAATCATGCTAGTTATTATATCAATCACATGTGATTGATAAGCAGCATTCAAATGATTAGCTACTCATTAGCCGTTTTACCAAACAGTTTCCTTCAAATGGTTTTTATAAACACTTCATATGTTTAAAAATCCTTATTAAACTGTCCATTTTACTCTGTATGTTCCATTTCAAACTCATTTACAATTGTTTTTCAAATAAATGTTTCTTTATACTTAAACTGTTTTATCAAACCCATGCCTTCAAACCGTTTTATAGATTGACATCAAGTCGATCTTTTCTTAGATAATAAATATGTTCAAAGGTTTTACAAAACTCATTTTATGCTTTTATATTATCAATTGCATGCCTATATATGTATAGATATATAAGAAATGTTTAAAAGACTTAGGAAGGCTATCCACCCTATTTCCTTTTCGCGCTTGAGATGTGGTTTGGTGGGACATCGGGTATCCGTCCGAAGGTTGTTTAAATATTAGTTATGTATCATATGTGCATATATAGTCATAAAGGTCCTTCCAGTTCATCCAATGCCATTGGGTAGCAAGGGTATACATCCATGTCCATACATACCAGTTAAATTACTAGTAAGCTACCATATGGGTAGTTTAGGAAGATACTAGAACTATTACTAGAACACGATATCATACAAATGAGTCAGTTCATTCATGAGTCAATACTTGCTAGATAGAGAGAACATACATTACAGCTAGAACATTACAGTACATTACTATTCTTACTAGATAGAGAGAACATACATTACAGCTAGAACATTACAGTACATTACTATACCTGCTAGATAGAGAGAGAACACACATTACAGCTGGCACACATAGAACATTTCAGTACATTACATATACATGAATACGTTGACATAATTGTGATCCATTGTATTGGAGCACGCCTTAAATGTCATGGCCCGAGTTGTAGCCAGAGTCACTTGGAGGGAGAGCGTGATTTTGCGTATAGATCTATACTGGATTGACTATCCTACACCTTGCTGCTAGCTACAGTCGGACGTGCAGGTATGCGGGTGCCAAACGTCATACCTTTTTACGACCTACATTTGTCGTTGTTACCCAGTCGATAGTATGGCACAATTAATCACATGATGCCTTAATATAAATCTGGTTTAAGGTAGTTAGTACAGTAGTAGTTCCTATAGCACTACACTACAGTACTACATTAATTTGCCCTTTACATACATTTAGTGATCTTTTCACTTAAACATTAAATGTACAAACTATATTTTGTTAATGATAGTTACACTTGGGAAAATTACACACTTTTACAAGAAACGAACATTTAGAATAGTCGGGTCTTGGTAGAAGGATACATTCAGAACAATTAGGTCTTGGTAGAAGACTACATTTAGAACAATTAAGTCTTGGTAGTAGACTACTTTTAGAACAGTTAGGTCTTGGTAGAAGACACCCTTATATAATAGTAGGAATCATAGGGATTGCTAGGGTTTTTCAAACGTTTACAGTTGTTTTGCAAAACATTTTTATACTAACAGTTCGTATACATTTCCAATACTTACAATTCGTACACATACAAATACTTACATACAAATTAAGACACTAAAATACTTATGATCTCACCAGCTTTAAAGCTGATACTCGATTTCAAAATACTTGTATCCTTAGGTCAACGATAGACAGGTACCGATGCAAGGTTTAGAGAAGATGGAGCTCGTTCAAGACTCATCTTTCATTTTGATTATACTTTAGTGTTTATCATAATTTGTCAGAACACTTGTATTAAAATTATATTATTAATGCAATGGATGATGTTGTTGCTTGTTTACTACTTTTCATTGTTGTGATACTATACATGACGTCCTCCGCCCCATAACGTTTCCGCCGTTCTGTGTTTTGGGGTGTGACAGATTGGTATTAGAGCATTGTTTATAGTGAATTAATTGTATCAACCCATAAAAGATACACAGACTATAAATACAATGGGATTAAAAATACTCTGACCAAGAGTTTATACTTTAAATAATAAAATATTTAATTAAGTATACGTGCCTGCATTCATACTAAAATCAGTGTCACTAGCACAGTACAAAAGAATTACGATTGTTGGGCAACACAGGTGGACTTAGAGACATATAGTCAAAACTGGGAAGATATAGCTTGATCAACTATATTATCCGAGGGTTGACTAGCATGTGCCTAAGTGTAGTTGTGTGGTTGCAACAAGTCTAAAATCTTACCAACCCTACCACAATGAGAACAGTAGAGCATAACATTAAATTTAAAATACTATAGGAGTATTTGGTGTTACTGTAAGTACTTTATACTTGAGAACTAAAACGGGATCTTCTTTACTAAGTTGATAGTTGCTATGTGGATACACTAAGACTATATGTAATTAGGATGTTATAGAGTTAGAATCTGTGAAAATTTTACTTCACCCCTATTCTGTGTGAATATGGAGTTAAGGTCACTTATTCGAAGGCCTATCCTGTTTTGATTACATATAACTGGTATGCACTTCACAAATAGCGATGTAACTGATGAAGATTTTCTAAATAATTATCTAGATAATTCGTCTAATAATTATTTTCTAACTCCAATTCTCGCGTAGATAACATGGATGGACTCCATCCCCACGGCAAACAAAGTCATTGTTGGTTGGTTTGGAGAAGAACCAGAGAATGATCATCCTTTCCCTTTGAATGATCACCATGATGAAGACCTTTCGGACGATGCTAACTCCGAACCTGATGTTGAGAACCTACCCCAGGCAGCTCCTGTTCCAATTCCTAACCCTCGTCCGGCTTTTCATGGCCCGACACCTGAGTGGGTGGAATGCTTGGAAACATGGAGCCAAGGACAAGATCAACCCATGCCATTTAATGGTGATCGAAGCTTTTACGAATTGAGCAATGGGGGCTCAACAGACAGAGTCTTGCTAATCTTGGTCCGCAGAGTGGCCCGAAATGAGATTCAAGGCAGGACAGCCCTACATCAGATCACCGAAGTTGTCGCCGATGCGAGAATGCATACCCTCCGCACCATTCGTCTAGAAGATGCTCGTGTGAGATCTGAGAGAAACCATGAAACCCTGCTTCAAGCACTGACTGAATCACGAGCCGAAGTCATAGAGCTCCGAGTATGCCAGAGGGTGTACGAAAGACATCTACTTGATGTGGAACGTCAACTAGCTAAACTGAGAGTTCACCAGAGGGATGACTGTCACCAGTAGTAGATGCTTTACTTTACTTTCCTTGTTAGAAAAGAATCGATTTATGTCTATGTCCGATGTGGCATTTTCTATGAAACTATCTTGTACCATAGGTACTTTTGGTTAGGTCTTTATGCTGTCAAGGACTAGCTTCTCTGGATATGATGTAAGACCTTTTTACCAGGTCATTTCCCGATCTTGTACGTCATGAATATCAAAGATATTGACAGTAGACTAACTTCTGTGTCCTTCTTTATTCAAGTACTCTTATCATACTTTCATTGGAGCCTATCTGAAACATGCTTTAGTCAAGTCATTTTACTATAGTAATTTAACTCCAGAGACATTTCCAAGTCTCTTTCAGTGGTTGAATCCTGTTATTCACCAACCATCTATACCTCAACTTGAACAACAAACGTCTTGAGACCATTCTACGAACTTACTTCCACCTAGTACTAGGACTGCATCATAGGGATGTAGGTCAAAACCTTCGCGAACGTACTTCCAATCCGTATTAGGACTGCATCATAGGGATGTAGGTCAAATTCATGAAAACATACTTCTATTCTTTACATAAAAAGTCGAACTACGTCTAGGTTAAACCGTGCTAGCTCACAAGTTCATTTTCTTTCCGTGAAACAGAATCATGTCGCCAAAGAAAACCGGTCAACCCATCAACCAGGCACCGACTCCTCAGGTTGATGCAGCTACCTTTCAAGCTGCTGTCTCGGCTGCCGTGTTGGCTATTCTAACCCACCTTCACGCTAACAATGCAAATGTTAGCGGGATTGTTAACAAAAATTCCAATCCGAGTAACAATCAAACACCTCAACGAACAACAAACTACCAAGATACCCCGTGTCTCGAGACCAAGAGTAGCAAACGGAAGTTTTGGGCTAGAAAGAAGGACAAATCGCTTCGAGGGGCGAACAAGAAACAACCACCAGTGACGACATTCACAGCTACGACATATGTACCTCCTATTACCATCCCTTCGGGTATACCAGTTGTCCCTAACCCAGCTAGACAATATGCTGGAAATCTCCCAAAATGCGTCAAATGCAGTTATCACCACCATGGACCTTTTCGGGAGATACAGTGCTCAAACTGTAACAAAAAGGGGCACACCAAATGTTACTGCAAGAGCCTAGTAAGGCCGATCAACCAAGTGCCCAACACCAGTGTAAACCAGGCTTGCTACGGTTGTGGCAAGGTAGGTCACTACAAAAGGAACTACCCTGAGGCAGCAAATGTTGGCACAGACGGAAGTATGCTACCGGCCACCGCCGTAGGAGAGAATACTCCGGACCCACGTTAATGTAATTTAGTCGTTTCGTTGTAACATACTTATAAACTATTCCGAACTAGTGCAACTAGAGTCTTATCTTTTGCGAGATTCCGTCGGTATAAGGATGCTCGTGCTGCGTATACTTGTCTTTTGTAGTATACCTTATTCGCAGCAATGGTCTTGTAGTAGTCTAAAGTACTGTAACTCTGTTGATGGTTCCACAGTTGTGTTTTGTCTATAACGCCTTATGTTCAAATCTAATGTCTTTAATTTTCCTTACGATTCCGACATTATCATACAACTAGGTTCTATTAGATCCGCACAAAACCAGCTTCATACGTACATCTCTTTATCAGTAAACGTCTTTTTAGCGAAAGCATCATATTAGAACACCGAAGTACTCATCACTGGATTACCTCATAGTTGTTTTCTTTTCCTTCCAAAGAAATCCCCGAAGTACCACTCGTACAGTACGTCAAGTTTAATCCGAAGATCCATACAGTTGATCTGTCGCTGAAGAATGTATACATAGGAGCGACATATAATCAAGGTTCTACAAGTTTAGTGTTTATGATTCCGCTTTAACTTCTTTTCCTCAATAGGATGTGAGCTTAAAGAAGAATCGGTTATTCGACTATCTTTTCAATCTTCATTATATACGACTCGTATACCCGAGATGGTGATCGTTGAACCAAGTATGGATTCTAAAATGAACTTCAGGATGGAGAACTGCCCAAGACTACGAGTAATCGCATCTTCATGTGAACAAACTTAGAACCCAGTATGACTCCTGTAAACAAATCGCCCTATAGTCTAAACACCTACAGAGATACCAGAATAGCCCGAACAACTTAGCGAACTACACAGAAATAGAATTAGAAGACTAGGCTGCTCACCCTGGAGAACTCTGGTCTTACTCTTCCAGAGGTCGACGGATTGCATCGTATGTACCTCAGATATCGAGGACGCCGTCAAGATTTTTCAATTAGAAATCGTTGTCTCTGCCTCGCATAGATGAGTTGGTTGAGCAAACACAAGGAAAGAATTACTTTCAGAAATGGATCTGAGATCCGAATATCACCAGTTCGAGTGTTAGGGAAGGATGTCCGGAAGACTACCTTCCGAACTCGATGCGGACACTTCGAGTCCATAGTGATACCCCTCGGATAGGACCAATACGCCCGAAGCATTCATGAGTTTAATGAATAGAGTCCATCTTTCTTACTTAGATCAGTTCGTCATTCTCCATGTAACGACTTACTTATCTACCCTCATAGTAAGAAGGAACCTGCAGAAACATTACCTTCGGAGGAACTCTCGCGAAGTTCCCTAAGCACGAGTTTTGAAATTGAAGAGTCAGATTTCGTATGACACACTATTAGTGATGTGGGAAATTTTGAGTACTCTTTCAATTTGCCAAAACCGTTGAGAATTTGTCGACACCAGAGACGCCGACGGGAATTCGCCAAATTCTAGGTCTTACA
This sequence comes from Lactuca serriola, assembly GCF_051521515.1. Classification (NCBI taxonomy): domain Eukaryota; kingdom Viridiplantae; phylum Streptophyta; class Magnoliopsida; order Asterales; family Asteraceae; genus Lactuca; species Lactuca serriola. The sequence goes on along the minus strand of NC_136416.1, from coordinate 128,559,738 downwards.
GACCTACTTTCATAATTCATTCAGAACTCCTCGCAAATCACAGAAACCCGTACGACTTTGACCCAACAGGGGGTGGCCCTTGACTGGGAAGATAAACAAGAAAAAGAAACCTTGGAGATTCCAAGTGAGAGGCCAAGTCCTTTAGGAAAACTCACTCTGGGAATGCTTAATGCACTTCGCAACGCGCGGAAAGCTAAATCCAAGATATTCAGGACCTCCGAGATTCTTGCCAGAATCGGTCCTGTACCTCACAGACTAAACCTACTCCGCGAACTCAATAGCGTCCATTTTACTCTTCGCATCTCGATCTTGAAACCATACCTTTCCGATAGGACTCTCGTAAGCCTACTCAACGAGATCAAGATTAACGAGATCCTCGCATTCGTATTAGAACCGTAGCGACCCTAGGCGTAGAGGTCAAGCGGACGAAGCAACGTAGTCGCCCATTAGTGAAGGTTCATTGGGATACCAACCGAGGACCTGATTTCACCTAGGAGCGCTAAAACCAATCGATTAGGAAGTTTCCTCCTCTCGACTCAATCATTCATACCTACTTCCTTACCTAAATTCTAATTTCGGGACGAAATTCCCTATAACAGGGGATGATGTGACAACCCGGAATTTTCATTCGGTCAAACCCTAAAAGCCAATCACTTCATATTATAAGTCAAGTTCATTTTTACTGGTTTTTGGGAAAAATAAAGTTCGTTTGATTATTTTAATGTTATTTTTAAACGAACGAGTGAAAGAAACTGTCGTCTCGGGTTTTGAAATTTAAAAACCGCAAACACCTTGTGTCTTAGAAGTTCGCGGCCAAACTTTTAAATTTGGGTCGAAAAATCATCAAAAAATCGTAAACTCATGCATAAACATGAGTTTACTCCCCAAGACTAGTCATTTTTGAGTTTACTCCACAAACACCAAAAGAGTAAACTCCAAAATATCCTTTCAAGTATCATCCTAGATTTTGTTCTAGATTTCAAACTAGTAAGTGTTCTAACCCTTTCAAGTTAGTATATCACTTAATCTAGTGATTGTACATCCTTTAATCCATTCATTTATGTGTTTTGACGAGTTTTTCCAAAACACCAAGAACACACACTAGTGTTCTTGGACTTAAAGTTCATTTCGAGCTTCCACAATGTAAGTACTTCTATCCTAGAGTCATTTAAAGCTAGCTATACATGTTTATACCAAGGAAAAGTCCCAAGAACACCAATAACTAGGTGTTCACGGTTTTGGGAGGCTCCCAAAACCGTAAACACCAAATATAGTACCTTAGGGTGCTTTAGGGTGTCTAGATGTTTCACAATGCCTGAAGGACTTGTCTAGATCCATCCTTGATGAGTGTATCACACAAAAAGCACAAAAATCATACATTTATCTGTGTTTATGGTTTGGGGATCTCCTAAAACCATAAACACCTTAAATGTTGTATAAATGTCCCATAAATGTCCCATGGTTGTTCCTTATGCCTAGAATCTAACCTAGACTAGTGCCATGTTTGAGCTAAGGACTTGAAAACCGCCAAGTACCAAACTTATGAGTTTAAGGTAGTAAACTCATGAGTTTAAGGTAGTAAACTCATGGAGAAATGGTCCTTAGACCGTAAACTCCATTTAGGAGTGTTTTGATGCCACACAACACTTCCTAAGGCTAAATCATGAAGTAGGAATGCTTGGAATAGCTTAGAAGACTTCAAAACAACAAATGGTCAAAAGGTTAGGAGTTTACGACCGTAAAATCAAGAGTTTATGACCGTAAACTCAAGGGGTGTTGGTCCTTAGGGAGTAAACTCATTTTAAGAGTGTTCCTTGAACCTCAATCATACTACCCTTTCCCTACAACACATAAATGCACTCCTTAGCACTTATAACACTTATACAAAGTCTTTGTCATGTCTTAGAGTGTCTTTACTTGTTTATTAGTTGTTTAAAGACTAATTGTTCATATACATATGTCCTCATATGTAATTAGGATCTTTGTGCGTGTCTAAGTCTTCACTTGACACCAAGCACTTATCCGACACTTCCTTCCGATCCACTTGCTACAGGTGAGTTAATTCCCCTTAATCAATGTTTTAACTGTTTTTAAATGTTTAATTATATCAATCACGTGTGATTGATACGCAGCATTCAAATGATTAGCTACTCATTAGCCGTTTTACCAAACAGTTTTCTTCAAATGGTTTTTATAAACACTTCATATGTTTAAAACTCCTTATTAAACTGTACATTTTACTCTGTATGTTCCATTTCAAACTCATTTACAATTGTGTTTCAAATAAATGTTTCTTTATACTTAAATTGTTTTATCAAACCCATGCCTTCAAACCGTTTTATAGATTGACATCAAGTCGATCTTTTCTTAGATAATAAATATGTTCAAAGGTTTTACAAAACTCATTTTATGCTTTTATATTATCAATTGCATGCCTATATATGTATAGATATATAAGAAATGTTTAAAAGACTTAGGAAGGCTATCCACCCTATTTCCTTTTCGCGCTTGAGATGTGGTTTGGTGGGACATCGGGTATCTGTCTAAAGGTTGTTTAAATATTAGTTATGTATCATATGTGCATATATAGTCATAAAGTTCCTTCCAGTTCATCTAATGCCCTTGGGTAGCAAGGGTATACATCCATGTCCATACGTACCAGTTAAATTACTAGTAAGCTACCATATGGGTAGTTTTGGAAGATACTAGAACTATTACTAGAACGCGATATCATACAATGAGTCAGTTCATTCATGAGTCAATACTTGCTAGATAGAGAGAACATAATTACAACTAGAACATTACAGTACATTACTATTCTAACTAGATAGAGAGAACATACATTACAGCTAGAACATTACAGTACATTACTATACCTGCTAGATAGAGAGAAAACACACATTACAGCTAGCACACATAGAACATTTCAGTACATTACATATACATGAATACGTTGACATAATTGTGATCCACTGTATCAGAGCATGCCTTAAATGTCATGGCCCGAGTTGTAGCCAAAGTCTCTTGGAGGGAGAGCGTGATTTTGCGTATAGATCTATACTGGATTGACTATCCTACACCTTGCTGCTAGCTACAGTCGGACGTGCAGGTCTGCGGGTGCCAAACGTCATACCATTTTACGACCTACATTTGTCGTTGTTACCTAGTCGATAGTATGGTACAATTAATCACATGATGCCTTAATATAAATCCGGTTTAAGGTAGTTAGTATGGTAGTTGTTCCTATAGCACTACACTATAGTTCTACATTAATTTGCCCTTTACATATATTTAGTTATCTTTTCACTTAAACATTAAATGTACAAACTATATTTTGTTAATGATAGTTACACTTGGGAAAATTACACACTTTTACAAGAAACGAACATTTAGAATAGTCGGGTCTTGGTAGAAGGATACATTCAGAGCAATTAGGTCTTGGTAGAAGACTACATTTAGAACAATTAAGTCTTGGTAGTAGACTACTTTTAGAACAGTTAGGTCTTGGTAGAAGACACCCTTATATAATAGTAGGAATCATAGGGATTTCTAGGGTTTTTCAAACGTTTACAGTTGTTTTGCAAAACATTTTTATACTAACAGTTCGTATACATTTCCAATACTTACAATTCGTACCCATACAAATACTTACATACAAATTAAGACACTAAAATACTTATGATCTCACCAACTTTAAAGCTGATACTCGCTTTCAAAATACTTGTATCCTCAGGTCAACGATAGACAGGTACCGATGCAAGGTTTAGAGAAGATGGAGCTCGTTCAAGACTTATCTTTCATTTTGTTTATACTTTAGTGTCTATTATAATTTGACAAAACACTTGTATTAAAATTATATTATTAATGCAATGGATGATGTTTTTGCTTGTTTACTACTTTTCATTGTTTTGATATTGTACATGACGTCCTCCGCCCCATAACGTTTCCGCCGTTCTTGGTTTTGGGGTGTGACAAACTTTACCCTCCAACGAATGGGAAGAGAGTGAACCAGTGCAAGAAAGCGAATCCATGGAGGAGACAGAGTCGGTGGCATCTTCTTTACCACCACTGAACACTCTTTATCGTAAAGTTCCAGGAGGAGTAAAGATGAAACGCACTGCACGTAAATCTATACCGATATGGCAAAAGATTAAGAAGAGTCAGAAGGCAACATGTTCAAGAAGTCATAGAGCTCAAGATGAACCTGCACGGATCGCACAAACAGTTGATAGATGGGTGGTGGAAAAAAAAGCTGCCAAGATGTATGAGACTGGTCAGTCATCTTGACCACATCTCCCACACTCTTCTGAAGATAATACTTTATCTCAATTGTTTGAGAAAAGTGTGAAAATTGAAGATAAGATGGAAATTGTCGAAAGGAGGGCTACTCATCTCTCCGGAAGAGTGCGAAGGCTAGAAGGACAAAGGACACGAGATCAGGAATCGGTGATGGATGTCCACCATCGTATAAATTTTGATTATAATGACATGATTACTCATGATGCCAGGATTGCAGAGTTAGAGCTCTACAATCAAACCTCAAGAAATGAAGAACGCACGGGAATTCTTGAGCAGAGAACTCAAGCACTTGAAGAGCAAGTGGTTAATGTCACTGACGTGCTGGGTCATCACTTAGGTTTCTGGTAGATAAGGTACAACTAGTGGTTATGTAAATAGAGAAAATCAGACTAGTTAAGGCGAAAAGAGGAAAGTTTATAGCAAGGATGTAGAAAACCTTGCAAAATTTGCAATTTTTATAGAAACTCTTCTCTTATAAACCTAAATAAACTGATGTAACCACTGGTAATAAAATGAAGCATACGTTACAGTAATCATTATGTTGTCTATTATGTTTTACGCTGTGAATAATAACTGGAGTATTTAGTACTCGTGTATTAAATGATTAACAAAACTCATAAAAATTCTTATTATTTATAATATGAACTAAAACAAAATGCCTAAAAGGAGTAATCGGCTAAATCTTAACCGACCATCAGCACCACAACAACAACAACCACCAGAAATAAACCCCTCAATAAGTACAGTACAACTTGAAGAAATCATAGGTCAAAGAATTGTTGCGGCTCTATCTAATGTCACAAGAGATGGAGTTAGAAATGAAGGCCATGTAGGGACCGCTAGAGCATGTACCTACAAAGATTTTATGAATTCCATGCCAAAAATCTTTCAAGGAAATGAAGGGGTAGTGAACTTGACAAGGTGGATAGAAAAGACAGAATCCGTCTTTCAAATAAGCATTTGTCCAGATGATTGTAAAGTACGATTTACAGCATGTACTTACCTGACGCAACACTTACATGGTGGAATAGCCATGTGAATACAATGGGAATTGATACTGCAAATTCCATGAAATGGGAGGAGCTAAAAATGATGCTAGTAGAGGTGTGTTGTCCTAGGGAGGAGATACATAAACTGGAACAAGAACTGTGGACCCCAACCATGAAGGGTTCAGAAATAAAAGCTTATACCGCTAGATTTAATGATCTTGTTGTAATGTGTCCAACACTTGTAACCCCTGAATATAAAAAGATTGAGCGATATATCTGGGGTTTAGCATCGCAAATCAAAGGCATGGTGATTGCATCAAAGTATACGACATATGACAGCACCAAGAGGATAGCTCATCAGCTAACCCTCACAGAGATCCAAGGAACATAAGTGGTCTCAAAGGCTGAGTCTCCCAAATCTAGAACAAACAAGCACAAGTTTAATAGAAAGAATCCCAAACAATCATCTGAGAAAAGGCAAGAAGTGGCAACCAACTACGCAGCCACAATAGCAGTACCTACTCAACCAAAATCTTCATGGTGCAATCAATGCAACCGTCATCATCCAGGTGACTGTTTTGTCTGCATGAAGTGCAAGAAAAAGGGGCATACTGCTAGTTACTACAGGAGCGCAACACCTGCAACAGTCGATCAACATACCAATAATGGGACATGCCATGGAGAAGGAAGAAAATGCTATGAGTGTGGGGAGGTTGGAGATATCTAAAAAGAATGTCCAAAGTTAAGGAGTCAAGGAGGCATAGGATGTGGCAGGGCGTTTGTGATTGGAAGTAGAGAGGCTATCCAGGACCCTTTGGTCGTATCTGGTACGTTTATTATAGATAATTTATATGCTTCTATACTCTTTGACTCTGGAGCAGATTGAAGCTTTATAACTCCGACATTTAGAAAATTGTTAAGTCATAAGTCTAGCATATTAAAAGAAATATATGAAGTAGAAAGCGCTATAGGTCAAACTGAGAAAACACATGAAATCCTAGAAAATTGTCTATTAACTCATAATAACTACCTTTTTCACGTCAACCTCATGCCAATGCCTATCGGTAGTTTTGATGTTATAATTGGCATGGATTGGTTATCTTCACACCGCCCCGAAATTCTATGTCATGAGAAAGCCATACGACTACCCTTACCAAACGGCGAAGCTTTGATAATCTATGGCGACAAATCTGGGAAGAACCTCAAAGTCATCTCTTGTACTAAGACCCAGAAATATCTACACAAGAAATGTAACGCATTCTTAGCCTACATTGTAGATAGGAAGAGACAAACAAAATAAATCAAGGACACACCTCAAGTATGTGATTTCCCTGACGTGTTTCATGAAGATCTACTTGGAATACCTCCTGTCCGACATGTTGAGTTTTGAATTGACTTAATTCCAGGAGCAACACCAGTAGAAAAATCTCCTTATCGGTTGGCTCCATCTGAAATGCAAGAATTGTCTAGCGAACTACAAGAACTTCTTGATAAAGGCTTTATCCGACCAAGTTTTTCACCTTGGGGAGCACCAATCTTGTTTGTCAAGAAGAAGGATGGATCCTTTTGAATGTGTATTGATTATCGGGAGCTGAACAAGCTAACAGTCAAGAATCGTTATCCACTTCCGAGAATTGATGATCTATTTGATCAACTGCAAGGAAATAGCTACTACTCAAAGATAGATCTTAGATCAGGATTCCATCAACTCAGAGTACAAGAAGACGACATTCCAAAAATAGCATTTAGAACTCGTTATGGTCATTATCAGTTCTTAGTTATGTCTTTTGGACTAACCAATGCCCCAGCAGTGTTTATTGGTCTCATGAATCGTGTTTGCAAACCATACTTGGATAAATACGTGATCGTATTTATCGATGATATATTGATATATTCACGAACCAAGGAGGAACATGGTCAACATCTGCAAATAATCTTGAAACTATTAAGAAAAGAAAAGTTGTACGCTAAATTCTCCAAATGTGAGTTTTGGATTAGAGAAGTACAATTTGTAGGCCATGTAGTTAGCAACGAAGGGATTCATGTTGACCCATCCAAAGTTGAAGCAATCAGGAATTGGGAAGCACCAAAGACGCCAACAGAGGTGCGTCAATTCCTAGGACTTGCTGGCTATTAGCTAAGATTCATAGAGAATTTCTCCAAAATAGCCAAGCCACTTACAGCACTAACCCAGAAAAATATGAAGTTCAACTGGGAAGACAAACAAGAATTTTCTTTTCAGAAACTGAAGCAAATGTTATGTAGTGCACGAATCCTAACCCTTCCTGATGGAACAGAAGATTTTGTCGTATACTGCGACACATCAAATCAAGGATTGGGATGTGTGTTGATAAAAAGAGGAAAAGTTATCGCCTATGCATCACGACAACTTAAGATGCATGAAAATAATTACACTACCCATGACCTTCAATTGGGAGCTGTAATTTTTGCACTAAAAATTTGGAGACATTATTTATATGGTACCAAGTGTACTATTTTTACCGACCAATAGAGTCTCCAACACATCTTTGACCAAAAAGATCTTAATATGAGACAAAGAAGATGGGTTGGATTGTTGAATGATTACAAATGTGAGATTCGTTATCATCCCGGAAAGGCAAACGTGGTAGCATATGCTTTGAGCCGGGAAGAATATATTAAACCTCAACGGGTACGAGCATTAACTATAACTATCTATTCTAACTTTACCACACAAATTAGAAAAGCTCAGCTTGAGGCTCTAAAAGAAGAAAAACATCAAGAACAAAGCTTTGCGAGGAATGGAAAAGCAACTTATACGAAGAGATGACGGAATACAATACTTTATGAACCGAGTTTGGACGCCTACGTTTTGTAAAGTCATGGACTTGGTCTTAGAAGAAGCCCCCAAGTCCAGATATTCCGCGCATCCAGGTTCTGACAAAATGTACTTAGATTTAAAAGTACATTATTGGTGGCCAAACATGAAGGAAGAAATTGCTACTTATGTGAGCAAATGTTTGACTTGTTCTAGAGTGAAGGCAGAACATCAAAAGCCTTCAGGTTTACTTCAAAAACCGAAAATACCTGAATGGAAATGGGAGCAGATATCAATGGACTTCATCACTAAGTTACCTAAAACTCCTAGTGGGTCCGACATTATTTGGGTGATAGTCGATAAATTGACTAAGTCCGCCCATTTCTTACCAATTAAAGAGAACGACAAGATGGAGAAACTGACTAGAGTTTATCTTAAGGAAATTATCAGATTGCATGGACTTCCAAATTCTATTATTTCTGACTGTGATAGTAGATTCACTTTACGATTTTGGCAATCTCTACAAAAATCCTTAGGAACACATCTAGACATGAGTACAGCTTACCATCCACAGACTGATGGTCAGAGTGACAGAACCATTCAAACTTTAGAAGATATGCTCCGAGCCTGTGTAATATACTTTGGAAATGCGTGGGATACTCATTTACCATGAATTGGGTTTTCCTACAACAATAGTCATCACACCAGTATCAAGGTTGCAACATTTGAGGCTCTTTATGGATGAAAATGTCGTTCCCCAGTATGTTGGGTAGAAGTTGGAGATACACAGATGGCCAAAGAACGTACAGGCGATACCTTACGTACTGGAACAGAAATAATCCTCGAGACAGCTGAAAAGATCATGCAAATTAAGGATCGATTAAAGGCTGCACGTGATCGTCAAAAGAGCTATGCTGACATAAGACGTAAGCCTTTAGAATTCCAAGTTGGAGATAAAGTAATGTTGAAAGTCTCTCCTTGGAAAGGTGTAATTCGATTCGGGAAACGAGGCAAACTAAACCCAACCTTTTGAAATTCTGGCAAGAATTGGTTCTGTTGCATACCAACTCAAGTTGCCTTAAGAGCTAAGTAATGTACACGATGTTTTTCACGTATCAAATCTCAAAATATGTCTATCCGATGACACTCTTGTTGTACCTCTCGACAAAATACAAGTCAATACGAAACTCAACTTTATAGAAGAACCTGTTGAGATTATGGATCGAGAAGTCAAACGATTAAAGCAAAGTCGTATTCCCATAGTGAAAGTTCGATGGAACTCTTTGCGAGGACCTGAATTTACTTGGGAACGTGAAGATCAGATGAAAGAAAATACCCCCAACTATTTGGCAAAATCTTATCCACAAGATAAATTTCGGGACGAAATTGTTCTAACGGGGGGAGAATGTAACACTAGCCAAAATAGGTCAATAACAATCACATGTGATTATGCTGATCATGTAATGTGATAAATGTACTATGTATTTCATGATAAAATCTAATACAAATATGAACTTTTCTTATGATACAACTCAAAGTATACGTCCATATGATTTCAAAAATATAGAGAACACTGAATCTGACTTCGCATGAAGTAGTTATGATAAACCGAACACTATAAATCTATATAGTAAGAGGAATTTAAAATATACTTAGAATTAACTATTAAAATCAAAAATAGAGTTGTAGTGCTTGTGAATACCTACGAGTGCATATAAAGAACGTCAAAAACAGAGTACGTAAGTGAAAGTTACGACCTTTCAAACATTCAGCTCTCAGAAACCCTAGTCTGACTGAACTCACGCAGTGAACATAAATGTTCACGAGGTGAAGAGTCATACGACAAGATTTTGGAGCTAGTAGGCGCATGGAAAGTCTACGAAGTGATAAACCAAAAGTTCACGACGTGAGCAAGGATTGATTCACGACGGGAGGAGTCACATGGCCACCTTCTGAAGCTAGGGACGCAAATGGCAAGACTACGGGATGATCATGCAAGACTCACGACGTGAGCCTTATGAAACTCATGACGTTAGTTTCCAAAACCCTTACTATAAATAGCAGGTCCGACTTCATCCATTCTTACACCTAAACCTCTTTCCTTTCTCTCCTTTGCTGAGGCCATTTTGCATCCTGAGCCCCGACGATCTCGTATGCTGAACGTTTTTGCTTAGATAACATAAAATCATGCTACTAGGGTGAGTTTCACGGCCCCACTTTCTAATATTTAGGGGGAAAACGCATGCTAGATATTATATATATATATATATATATATATATATATATATGTTATTATTATGTCTATATGATAGTATATAGTTATGATAACCGGGATATGATTGTTCTAAATATAATATTTTGAATATATACAACTATTATCAACTTAATAGTATGTTAATTTACTAATGTAGATCTTGAGTTATACTTAGGATTATATATATATATATATATATATATATATATATATATATATATATATATGTTGTGTGCGATATAATACCAAAGTTATATTCGAAAGTTCTATATGTTAAGTTATAAAGTAGGTTGCTATTAATAGTTTTGTGTCAAGATAAAATTGGATATGTTCTATGTTGTTATTGTTAGTTTTATGTCAAGATAAAACTGGATATGTTATATGTTGTTATTGTTAGTTTTATGTCAAGATAAAACTAGATATGTTATATGTTGTTATTGTTAGTTTTATGCTAAGATAAAACTTGGTATTGTTATTGATAGTTTTATGTCAAGATAAAATTAGAAACGTTATATGTTGTTATTATTGGTTTTAGGTTAAGATAAAACCTGGTTTTACTTCAAGATATAGCTGTTATACTGCCTAAATATTATGAAGTTAGAAGTAATGTTTAAAGGCATAGTCTAGTAACTTAGGGTATTAGACATCAAGATGCTTTTGTTGTTAGAGCTATAGGAAGCCGTCAAAGTCTACATGAGTAATTGTATTCATCAACTATGATTGGGGATCTTTGCGGAAATCCTCTGAACTGTAACCGTTAATGTCGTGTGAGCGAGGTAGTCGTTTATAATTAGTATACGGGTTGACCACCCCACGTGTGACTGTTAGCTACAGTCAACCAAAAGCAAGTGATTAACTATCCTTTTATTTGTTATTGTTCCGGCATCGATGAAGCATACGGTGTTATTTCTCATGGTAAATCATGAGTGTGTTTGTTTCTCATGGTAAATCATGAGTGTGATCTATCAGAGGTATTATGTCATAGCAGCGGTTACAGGCTCATGGTAGCAAATTGTTAGAAACATTATACCTTGTCGTATACAAGTATTAATTTTAAGTATAAGTTTTCCCCTACTTATACCTTAGGATTAAGAAATGTTTAGGTATAACACTTAATTAATAAGTATACTATTATACCTAATATACATACTAAATGTTGGAGAGTCAAAATGATACTTTCAAAACTATACTTTTGAATGTGGGAAAATGTATTATTTTATGGAGTCAAAACCTGTGGACTCACCAACTTTATGTTGACGTATTTTTAAAATGCATGTGTTTTCAGGAACTTGAAAAGCTGGTATGTATTCGAATAGGAGAAGTTTTACTATTATCTTTCTGTTCATTAAGAAGTATGCCATAGTCGGATATTATGTAATAAATACTAGGAAAAGAGTAATGTAAGTTTCAATTATCAATAAAGGTATGTATTTTCTTTAGTATTGTTCAATGTATGCTATATAACTGTGATACGAAGAAGGACGTTACACTACCCGGTGTTTCTGCCGACGGACAGGGTGTGACACGTTGCGATAGTGCATGAGTTCCCGGATGTTTTTCCCAAGGAGTTGTCGGGTATGCCTCCCGAGAGGCAGGTAGAGTTCCGCATTGATTTGGTCCTGTGGGAAGCACCTATCTCCAAGGCGCCTTATTGTCTTGCGCCACCAGAGATGCAGGAGTTATCCTCGTAGCTTCAGGAGCTGTTGGGGAAGGGGTTTATTAGACCAAGTAGTTCCCCTTGGGGAGCGCCGACCCTTTTTGTCAAGAAAAAGGATGGTTCACACCGGATTTGCATTGAATACTTGGAGTTGAACAAGCTAACGGTCAAGAACCGTTATCCCTTACCAAGGATCGATGATTTGTTCGATCAGTTGCAGGGAGCGTCTTGGTTTTCCAAGATTGATCTGAGGTCGGGATATCATCAGATGAGGGTGCGTGATGAGGATATCCAGAAAACGGCGTTCAGGACTCGTTATGGGCATTACGTGTTTGTGGTGATGCCTTTAGGGCTCACCAATGCACCAGTGGCGTTCATGGATCTAATGAACAGGGTGTGTAGGTCGATGTTAGATCGTTCGGTGATTGTGTTCATTGATGATATATAGGTGTATTCGAGATCCAAAGGCAGCATGAGGAGCATTTGAGGGAAATCCTCGGAGTTCTTAGATCGGAGAGGCTTTATGCCAAATTCTCCAAGTGCGAGTTCTAGTTACGAGAGGTCCAGTTCTTCGGGCACCTCTTCAACCAGAATGGGATTTTGGCCGATCCGGCCAAGATTGAGGCAGTCATGAGGTGGGAGGTGCCGAGATCGCCCACCGAGATCAAGAGCTTTCTAGGGTTGGCTGGCTATTATCGTAGATTTATCAGGGATTTCTCCAAGATCGTTGTGCCACTCACCAGGTTGACCCGGAAGGGTGTTGCTTTTTCATGGGGTCTGGAGCAGCAGACCTCGTTTGATACACTTCACCATAAATTATGCGAAGCCCCTGTATTAGCCCTCCTGGAAGGGATGCAGGATTTTGTGGTATATTGTAACGCATCCATATCAGTGTTGGGTGCGGTGCTAATGTAGAGGGGGCATGTGATAGCGTATGCATCGAGGCAGCTGAAGCCTCATGAGGCGAGATATCCCACCCATGATCTGGAGTTGGGGCAGTGGTGTTTACCCTCAAGATTTGGCGTCATTATTTATATGGGGTTCAGTGTACCATATACACAGACCACAAGTACCTAAAGTATTTGATTGATGAGCCCAATCCGAATATGCGTCATAGGAGATGGTTGGACGTGGTAAAGGATTACGATTGTGAGATCATGTACCACCCGGGCAAAGCTAATGTTGTAGCTGATGCGCTGAGCCGAAGGGCGGAGAGTGCCCCGATTCGAGGCACTTGTATGAGATTGACAGTGATGACATTGGTGTTGGATGCCATTCGGGAGGCCCAGGTTGAGGCCGTGAGACCGGAGAACCACAAGAGGGAGCGGGTGACTGGACAGGTACCTGGGTTTGTTACCAATAGTCGAGGGTTGATGACCTTTCAAGGTCGGATTTGGGTGCCGTATGCTGGCGGGGCACGTACCATTCTGATGGAGGAGGCGCATAGATTGAGATTCTCGATCCTTCCCGGGGCCACAAAGATGTATTTGGACCTGAAGAAAGATTAGTGGTGGCCCTGTATTGTGACAACCCGAAGTTCATACCATTATTTGTAATCCTTTTCGTAGTCCTTTTCGTAAATCCATTTGTCGTTTCCAAATTTGTTTCCGTTTACGTTATTAAATTAAGTCATTAAATTGAGATTGCTATTATGACTTAATGGGTGTCCCAAAACGTTTAGAACTCACATTAACACCCCATTCTAGTAATCGGAAGATTTTTAGAATTGACCATATTGGATTACGACAACTTGATTGGGTGTGACCAAAAGCCACGACTAACGTCGGTATGGGGTAGAATTCCACCGTGTCCAAATCTTAGACCTTATTTAAAGAGGATTAAGCTTCCATTTGAAGCTTTTGCTCTCTCTCTCACTACTCTCTCTCTCCAACCTTTCTCCTCAAACCAAAGAATTAGGTCCAAAAACATCAAATTAAGGCTTCAAATCATCAAGGTAACTACCCTAACTCATAGTATAGCATCATTAGCCTTCAAATTCATGTTTAATCTTTGGAAAGGACCATATTCATGAGTTTACGGCCCTGGAACATGCTTGGGCCGTAAACACATATAAAGAGAGTTTTTGAGCCTTAAAACCCCTTTAAACCAACTTTGAGGCTTAGATAGGACTTAATGGCTTATCAATTCGGACTTAGAACACCTTGAACATCATTTTTCAGGAGCAAAAATGAGTTTACTACCCAAGAACATGCTTGGGCCATAAACTCATATTCATAGGGAGTAAACTCAAATCCAAGTGTTTAAATTCCACTTAAACACACCAATAGCCTTGTATTAAATTCTAGAACCAACCACAATCGATTTAGGGGCCTTAAACATGATAAAAACCACTCCTTTGAGTGTTCACAGCCGTAAACCCCCCAAGAATGGGTTCCTGGGCCGTGAACCCACATACACAAGTCATATGATGCGTTAAACTCATTCTAAGGCTTGTATAATTGGTTTGAATCACTTGCGATTGAATTAGGAACACCAAGACACTTTGTGAATGAGCACACAAGAGCTTACAGCTATAAACACATAGTTTACTTCCGTAAACTCCTCTAATGGTCCTTAAAATGTTCAAAATACTTTCCAATGCCTTAAAGCCAAACCTAGATTTAACCCCCCAAGTGTTTCAAGGCCATTTAGCACCCAAAAACACCACTCATGAGTTCACGACCGTGAACTCATGTGGATGTGGTGTTTACGGCCGAAAACTCTTCTAAGAGTTTACTCTTGAAGAGTAAACTCCATTCCTAAGCCATACATGTCCGTAGATGTCACCCGGGTCACTCCAAACACTTGATTTGAAGTGTTTTCGTGCATTGGAGTGTATTATCATATCTAATTAGTGGTTTAAAGTCTAATTACATAAATTTGTATATAATTTCATATTACATAGGAACCTCATGCGTTATTAATCCCCGAACCGACATTTAGCATTCAAATCGTCACGTTTTCCCGTCTGGTGAGTTCATACCCCTACCCTTTTTCAATGTTTTTCACAGTTTTCAGGGGGGGGGGGGGGGAATACAAGCAAAGTACAAGGGATACTTGTACTCAAAACTTGTTTTACATGTTTTGTGTTTCATATTACATATGCTTTTAACACTGATAATCGTAACAGACAACCGTTTGAACTTGCAGAACACTTATACACATTATTTATGAAATACGTTATAAAATGTTGTATTTTATATTTTCACAAATGGTTTTCCACAATTTACCAGTTAAAAGCATAACATTTGAACTTGAACATGAAACTTGGTACACTATTTTTGTCCTTGGTAACACTCCACAAAGATACGCGAGTGGAGGATCATTGTTGTAACAGTATCTTTCTGTATTATTACTAGTAAATTTGTTATTCCTATAAATTGGAGAAACGTCCTCGGAGAACACTCCACAGAGATACGGGGCTGACTACCCTACACCTGGCTTCTATCTACAGCCGGACCGAAAGGTTCAAGGGTGACGAAAGTCATAAGGTGATGTGGACTACTTATTGCCATATCTAGTCTATTGTATGGTTATGGAACTCGCAATTTGAATAACAGAGATTTACTTGTTGGTAATAATGGATTTAGTTACTAGTTTACTTTGTACATGTTAGTTTCATATACGTGTGAAAACTAATTCATTTCACAAGGACAACCAAGTTTTTAGTATACATCTTTCACATTTCGGATTGGTAACCAACTTTCAGGAAAATATGGGATTTTCCTGGGGAACATTGTACATAACCAGATTCGTGTAACAAACCAGATAACTAAACTTTACAATTCACAAGAGTAACCATGTTTTCAGTGTACATCTTTTACATTACATTTCGAATTAGTAACCAACTTTTAAGAAAATATGGGATTTTCTTGGTGCGTACCTTTTCAGAAACAGAAAGGGAACAAATACATTTTCAGAAAACAAAACTGCTTATGAACTCACCAGCTTTTTGCTGATTTTCAAACTGCTTGTATTCTCAGGTCCGCATTAGATAGGTACCCGATGCTTCCTTTTGGCGAAGATGGAGTGCGTAGAAGACACGTCTTACTTTTGTTCATATATACTATGTATCACACTTGTACATCTTTACTTTTAAACAAATGTAAACTTTTATATGTAATGTAATGGTTGTTTACTTTACTTACTATGTGCATTGGATTTGATACTCATTGTGGAGTCCGCCCCGGAAACGTTTCCGCCTTCAGTTTCGGGGTGTGATAGATTGGTATCTGAGCCCTTGTTTATAGTGAATAAAGTATACCAAACCTTACATGGTATAAGACTATAA
The DNA here is from genome assembly GCF_051521515.1 of Lactuca serriola. NCBI lineage: Eukaryota > Viridiplantae > Streptophyta > Magnoliopsida > Asterales > Asteraceae > Lactuca > Lactuca serriola. Next base: position 128,543,451 of record NC_136416.1, on the reverse strand, counting down.
ACACTAAGGGGCCTAAGTCCTCTGAACTAAAAGTACACTTCAAAATATAAGTATTTTCAAAAGTATACAAGTATACCTAACCGTCGAGATCCGTAGCTACAAGTAGAACAAAACATAAGTAAATGGGCGTCGTACGCTGCGGTTAAACCTAGGTAGTTATGTAGTCGTGTCTAGGATCAATATCGCCTGGCCAACTATATTCATTCGAGACACGACCAACATGTGTTTGGGAGTGACTGTGGTATGCGGCATGCCTAAAACTTACCCAAATACCACAAACATCCAGCCAGTGTCGTAGCGAATCATGAAATACTATGGGAGTATTTCTTGAGCCAATCCTTTGTAGAAATCCTCGTTCACGCGTTGTTCCTTGATCATTCCTTTAACGATAATTTATCTGCTTCGATAACTCTTTCCTGCTTTATCGCTTATTCAGAATATATATATCTGTCATATCTCTTGATTCAATTCAGAGGACTTATCATCCTCTCTTTCTTGATCCTATTAGATCAAGATGCCTCCAAGAAAGAGACCCAGCTCAAAGACCAACCACCCTCCGCCACCACCTCCTCCTGAAATTGACCCTGTGGTGTTTCAGGCAGCTGTTACCGTCGCGGTCGCAGCTTCTATGTCTCAATTGAACACTGGTAGTGCCGGTGGTTCGGGAGGTGGTACCCAAACTCAAAACCAAGAAGGCAATCAGGGACACCGAAAGGAGGGTTCCTATAAAGACTTCATGAACGTGAAACCTACATCCTTCGATGGAACTAGACGTGTCATTTCTCTTTCCCGATGGTTCGAGAAAATCGAATCTATCTTTGAAATCTGTGCTTGTTCGGAATCTGATAAAGTGAAATTCGCAGCCTGTACCTTTATCGATAAAGCCTTGACTTGGTGGAACGGCCAAGTCAAATCCTTGACCCTACCTGTAGCCAATGCCATGGGTTGGGAAGCCATGAAAGAACTCCTCCTAGCTGAGTACTGCCCTCGGGGCTAAATGCAGAAGTTAGAGCATGAGCTCTGGAACCTGAAGATGAAGGGTTCTGATATTGTTGCGTACACTTCGAGATTTGATGATCTAGCATTGCTCTGTCTGGGATTGGTTACCCCGGAGAGCAAGAAGATAGAGAGGTTCATCTGGGGATTGACCCAACCAACCAAAGGAAATGTTTTATCTGCAAGGCCAGATACATATGACAGTGCCAAAAGTTTAGCCCAGACCCTGATTGACCACAGTGGTGATGTTGAGGAAACAACCACCACTCCTAAATCGACCAAGAGGAGTGGTGAGAAAAGGAAATTTTGGAAGAAGAAGAAGGGTCAATCTTCCCAAGGATCCTCAAAGAAATAGCAGACCGTAGCAGTCTATGCTGCTACTATCCCCGTTGCTGCTGCTTCTGTTGTGGGATCTACAGCTCAAACACCCCTTAGTAGGTACGCTGGTAACCTTCCCCAGTGTGAAAATGCAAATACCACCACAACCCCGGCCCCTGCCGTGATCTGTTCTGCACCAACTGTGGTAAAAAGGGGCACACAATCCGATTCTGCAAGGCACCAGCCCAATCTGCAAATCAATCTTCTGGAGCAGGTGTTGGTCAAGCCTGCTATAATTGTGGAGATGTCGGGCATTTCAAAAGGAACTGCCCCAAGAAGACGACAACTGATAACACTGGAAGAGTCCTAGCCATGGGACGAGAGGAGGCAGTCGCCAATCCCACCGTTGTTTTGGGTACGTTCCTTCTCGACAACTCTTATGCTAGTATCCTTTTCGATTCGGGTGCTGAAAGAAGCTTTGATAGTCATACGTTCAAACATAATCTTAAACCTAATCCCCAACCATTAACTGAAATGTTTACCGTCGAGATGGCTAACGGTGAGAAAGAAAGCGCTAACGAGGTGTTCGTAGGTTGTACCCTTACCCTGAATGACCATTCATTTCTCATCGATCTTGTGCCAGTTTCCATAAAGAGCTTTGATGTCATCATTGGCATGGATTGGCTGAGTCCCAATCATGCTGATATTCTCTGTTTCGAAAAAGCCATCCGTCTCAACCTTCCTACGGCTCAGACTCTCACGATCTATGGCGATAAACTCGGCTCAAACCTTCGCATCATTTCTTGCATCAAAGCTAAAAATCTCCTGCGTAAGGAGTGTCATTCATTCTTAGCACATGTAATCAATGAGAAACAGGAAGTTAAAGACCTCGAGAGCATCCCCGAAGTCTGTAACTTTCCTGATGTGTTTCCCGAAGAGCTTCCAGGAATTCCTCCCGAACGTCAGGTCGAATTCCGCATTGACCTAATTCCTGGAGCTACCCCCGTAGCGAAATCTCCGTATCGCTTAGCTCCAACAGAAATGCAGGAGTTATCCAGCCAACTCAATGAGTTGCTCAGTAAAGGATTCATTAGACCGAGTTCCTCACCCTGGGGAGCTCCGGTAGTGTTTGTAAAGAAGAAAGATGGATCCTTTCGGATGTGTATCGACTATCGTGAGTTGAACAAGTTAACCGTCAAAAACCGATATCCCCTTCCGCGAATATATTACCTCTTCGATCAACTCTAGGGAGCCAGTTACTTCTCAAAGATAGACCTTCGGTCAGGGTACCATCAGCTACGAGTTCATGAGAGTGATGTTTCCAAAACAGCTTTCAGGACTCGATATGGACACTACGAGTTAGTAGTGATGCCCTTCGGTCTAACCAATGCACCGACAGTGTTCATGGACTTGATAAACCGGCTGTGTCGCCCTTTTCTGGACAAGTTCGTCATTGTGTTCATTGATGACATACTTGTCTACTCCAAAAGCGAAGAAGATCATAAGCAACACTTGAGGTCAGTGTTGGAAACCCTTAGATCCGAAAAGCTGTACTCCAAGTGTGAATTCTGGATTCGGAAGGTAACTTTCCTCGGTCACGTGGTAAGCGAGGAGGCTATTAATGTGGATCCTTCCAAGATTAAAGAGATAGAGAATTGGTCGGCACCGAAGACACCCACAGAAATCCGTCAATTCTTGGGTCTCGCCAGCTATTATCGGAGATTCATCCAAAACTTTTCCAGAATCGCCAAACCCTTAACCACTCTGACACAGAAAGGTGTACCCTTTTGCTGGAGTGAAAAGCAAGAAACAGTGTTCCAGAAATTAAAGCAAGCCTTGTGCAGCGCGCCTATTCTGTCCCTACCCGAAGGGACAGAGGATTTAGTTGTCTACTGCGACGCATCTAATCAAGGCTTAGGTTGTGTCCTTATGCAAAGAGGAAAAGTAATTGCTTATGCCTCGAGATAGCTGAAAGCACACGAGGTCAACTATACTACGCACGACTTGGTGTTAGGAGCCGTGGTCTTTGCACTGAAGATTTGGAGACATTATCTCTACGGGACCAAGTGTACGATCTTCACTGACCACAAGAGCCTACAGCACATCCTCGATCATAAAGACTTAAACATGAGGCAACGGTGATGGGTAGAACTACTCAGTGACTATGAGTGTGAAATCCGTTACCATCCCTGCAAGGCCAATGTGGTAGTAGATGCCCTTAGCCGAAAGAAGAGTTCAAGCCGAAAAGTAAAGACCCTGACGATGACTATCCATTCTCACTTATCCATGCAAATCCGAGGAGCCCAGTTAGAAGCCCTCAAACCCGAGAACGTGTCAATCGAATCCTTGAGAGGAATGGCTAAGAAACTTGAGATCAAAGGTGACAGAGTCTACTGTTTCATGGACCGAATCTGGATTCCTAAGTCTGGAGGATTCAGGGAGATTGTCATGGAGGAAGCACACAAGACAAGATACTCTGTTCACCCAGGTTCGGATAAGATGTACCTGGATCTCAAGAAACAATACTGGTAGCCAAACATGAAAGCTGAGATCGCTACATTCGTGGGCAAGTGTCTGACTTGCGCCAAAGTGAAAGTCGAGTACCAGAAACCCTCGGGTCTGCTCCAGCAACCCGAGATACCCAACTAGAAATGGGAGATGATTACCATGGATTTCATCACCAAGTTACCCAAGTTTCCGAGTGGGTACGAAACCATTTGGGTAATTGTCGATCATTTGACAAAGTCCGCTCACTTCATTCCGATCAAAGAGTCATTCAAGATGGAAAGACTCACGCGAATCTACATCCAAGAGGTAATCCGACTGCACGGTGTACCTACGTCCATTATCTCTGATCGAGATAGCAGGTTTGCCTCTAGATTTTGGCAGTCTCTCCAGAAGGCTCTTGGAACTAAACTAGACATGAGTACGACTTATCATCCTCAGACCGATGGACAGAGTGAGAGAACTATCCAAACCTTGGAAGACATGCTTAGAGCATGTGCCATCAATTCGGAAAGTCGTGGGACACACATCTGCCTTTGATCGAGCTCTCGTACAACAACAGTTGCCACACCAGCATCAAGGTTGCCCCGTTTGAAGCCCTCTACGGTCGCAAGTCCAGATCCCCTCTGTGCTGGGCCGAGGTAGGGGACACGTAGCAAGCCAAGAGTCGAGTCCCCGACAGTGCGCTCACTGGTCCTGAAATTATTCGTGAAACCACCGAAAAGATCATCCAAATCCGGGAATGATTGAAAGCTTCACGAGATCGCCAAAAGAGTTACGCAGATAATCGCCGGAAACCTTTGGAGTTTCAGGTTGGAGACCGTGTCCTGTTGAAGGTCTCGCCCTGGAAAGGCATGGTATGCTTCAGAAAGCATGGGAAACTTAATCCGAGGTACATTGGACCCTTCGAGATCCTTGCCAGGATCGGTCCTGTAGCTTATAAACTTAAATTACCCCATGAGCTCAGTAACATCCATCTCGTCTTCCATGTCTCAAATCTCAAGAAGTGCTTATCCGATGAAACCCTAGTGATTCCCTTACACGAGATCGAGATCAACAAAAACTTGAACTTCGTGGAGGAACCAACCGAAATTATGGATCGAGAGGTCAAACATACAAAGCAAAGCCGCATCCCGATAGTGAAGGTTCGCTGGAATGCCAAGCGGGGACCAGAATTCACTTGGGAGCGTGAAGACTCAATGAAAAAGAAGTATCCGCATCTCTTTCCAGATCCATGATTTGTATCTTAATTTTGAATTTCGGGACAAAATTCCCTCTAACGGGGGGATAATGTGACAACCCGAAGTTCGTACCATTATTTGTAATCCTTTTCGTAATCCTTTTCGTAAATCCATTTTTCCTTTCCAAATTTGTTTCCATTTACCTTATTAAATCAAGTAATTAAATTGAGATTGCTATTATGACTTAATGGGTGTCCCAAAACGTTTAGAACTCATATTAACACCCCATTCTATTAATCGGAAGATTTTTAGAATTCACCATATCAGATTACGACAACTTGATTGGGTGTGACCAAAAGCCACAACTAACGTCGGTATGGGGTAGAATACCACCGTGTCCAAATCTTCGACCCTATTTAAAGAGGATTAAGCTTCCATTTGAAGCTTTTTCTCTCTCTCTCACTGTTCTCTCTCTCTAACCTTTCTCCTCAAACCAAAGAATTAGGTCCAAAAACATCAAATTAAGGCTTCAAATCATCAAGGTAACTCCCCTAACTCATAGTATAGCATCATTAGCCTTCAAATTCGTGTTTAATCTTTGGAAAAGGACCATATTCATGAGCTTACGGCCCTGGAACATGCTTGGGCCGTAAACACATATCAAGAGGGTTTTTGAGCCTTAAAACCCCTCCAAACCAACTTCGAGGCTTAGATATGACTTAATGGCTTATCAATTTGGACTTAGAACACCTTGAACATCATTTTTGAGGAGTAAACATGAGTTTACTGCCCAAGAACATGCTTGGGGTCGTAAACTCATATTCATAGGGAGTAAACTCAAATCCAAGTGTTTAAATGCCACTTAAACACACCAATAGCCTTGGATTAAATTCTAGAACCAACCACAATCGATTTAGGGGCCTTAAACATGATGAAAACCACTCCTTTGAGTGTTCACAGCTGTAAACCCCCCAAGAATGGGTTCCTGGGCCATGAACTCACATACACAAGTCATATGATGCCTTAAACTCATTCTAAGGACCACCAAAACACTTTGTGAATGAGCACACAAGAGCTTACAACCGTAAACACATAGTTTACTTCTTTAAACTCCTCTAATGGTCCTTAAAATGTTGAAAATACTTTCCAATGCCTTAAAGCCAAACCTAGATTTAACGCCCAAGTGTTTCAAGGCCATTTAGCACCCAAAAACACCACTCATGAGTTCACGGCTGTGAACTCATGTGAATGTGGTGTTTAGGGCCAAAAAACCTTCTAAGAGTTTACTCTTGAAGAGTAAACTCCATTCCTAAGCCATACATGTCCGTAGATGTCACCCGGGTCACTCCATTCCTAATTACATACATTTGAATATCATTTCATATTACATAGGAACCTCGCACGTTATTAAGCCCCGAACCGACATTTAGCATTCAAATCGTCACGTTTTCCCGTCTGGTGAGTTCATACCCCTACCCTTTTTCAATGTTTTTCACAGTTTTCGGGGGGGGGGGGGGGGGGGAATACAAGCAAAGTACAAGGGATACATGTACTCAAAACTTGTTTTACATGTGTTGTGTTTCATATTACATATGCTTTGAACACTGATAATCGTAACAGACAACCGTTTGAACTTGCAGAACACTTATACACATTATTTGTGAAATACGTTATAAAATGTTGTATTTTATATTTTCACAAATGGTTTTCCTCAATTAATCAGTTAAAAGCATAACATTTGAACTTGAACATGAAACTTAGTACACTGTTTTTGTCCTCGGTAACACTCCACAGAGATACGCGAGTGGAGGATCATTGTTGTAACAATATCTTTCTATATTATTACTAGTAAATTTGTTATTCCTATAAATTGGAAACACGTCCTCGGAAAACACTCCACAGAGATATGCGAGTGGAGGATCGCACCCGTAACCAGAATCTCTTAGATAGGGAGCATGACTTGAGTGTATGGATCTATACAGGGCTGACTACCCTACACCTGGCTACTAGCTACAACTGAACAGAAAGGTTCAAGGGTGACAAAAGTCATAAGGTGATGAGGACTACTTATTTCCATATCTAGTCTATTGTATGGTTATGGAATTCGCAATTTGGATAACAGAGATTTACTTGTTAGTAATAATGGATTTAGTAAGTAGTTTACTTTGTACATGTTAGTTTTAGATACGTGTTAAAACTAATACATTTCACAAGGACAACCAGGTTTTCGGTATACATCTTTCACATTTTGGATTGGTAACCAACTTTTAGGAAAATATGGGATTTTCCTGGGGAACATTGTACATAACCAAATTCGTGTAACAAACCAGCTAACTAAACTTTACAATTCACAAGAGTAACCATGTTTTCAGTGTACATCTTTTACATTACATTTCGAATTAGTAACCAACTTTTTAGAAAATATGGGATTTTCTTGGTGCGTAACTTTTTAGAAACAGAAAGGGAACAAATACATTTTCAGAAAAGAAAACTGCTTATGAACTCACCAGCTTTATGCTAATTTTCAAAATGCTTGTATTCTCAGGTCCGCATTAGACAGGTACCCGTTGTTTCCTTTTGGCGAAGACGGAGTGCGTAGAAGACACGTCTTACTTTTGTTCATATATATACTATGTATCACACTTGTACAACTTTACTTTTAAACAAATGTAACATTTTATATGTAATGTAATGGTTGTTTACTTTACTTACTATGTGCATTGGATTTGATACTCAACGTGGAGTACGCCCCGGAAACGTTTCCGCCTTCGGTTTCGGGGTGTGACATGTATGAAGACGGATGTTGCGTGGTTTGTCAAGAGGTGCTTGACATATCGCAATGTTAAGGCCGAGCACCAACGTCCGCATGGCTAGTTGCAGCCGTTTGAGGTTCGCCAGTGGAAGTGGGAACAGATTTCCATGGACTTCATCACCAAATTGCCAAGAACCACAAGGGGTGTCGATGCAATTTGGGTGATCGTCGACCGGCTGACGAAGAGCGCACATTTTCTTGCTATCAGTGAGAGCTCTTCTGCCAAGAGGTTGGCAGAGTTGTATGTGAAGGAGGTGGTATCGCGTCATGGAGTACCGATCTCGATTGTATCAGATCGAGATGTACGTTTCACTTCCAGGTTATAGAAGAAGTTCCACGAGGAGTTGGGTACGAGAGTGCATTTCAGTACCGCCTACCACCCCTAGACGGACAGACGGAGTGAGCGGGCGATTCAGACGCTCGAGGACATGCTCCAAGCATGTGTGTTGGACTTCGGAGGAAGTTGGGACACGTATCTACCGTTGGCTGAGTTTCGTACAACAACAGCCACCATTCTAGTATTGGTATGCCTCCCTTCGAGTTGTTGTATGAGAGGAGGTATCAGACTCCCATTTGCTGGGGAGAGGTAGGGCAGCATGTGATGGATAGCACTGAGATAGTACTTCAAACGGCAGAGCAGATACAACGGGTTAGATAGAGGTTATTGACGGCTCAGAGTCGTCAGAAGAGTTATGCGGATCGGCGACGATCCGAGCTGGAGTTCCAGGTGGAGGACTTCGTACTCCTGAAAGTATCTCCTTGGAAAGGAGTGATGTGATTCAGGAAGAGGGGCAAGCTGGGGGCCCGGTACATCAGTCCATTCATGATGACTGCAAGGGTGGGCAAGGTAGCATATCGGTTAGAGCTACCTATGGAATTGAGCCAGATTCATGATACCTTCCACATGTCGCAGTTGAGAAAGTGTATAGCGGACGAGTCAGCGGTGGTACCGCTGGAGGATATTCAGGTGGATGTGAGCCTGAATTATGCGGAAAGGCCAATCATGATACGGGACCAGAAGATCAAAGTTCTGAGGAACAAGGAGGTGTCACTGGTGCAGGTCCAGTGGCAACATCGGAAGGGGTCTGAGCTAACCTGGGAGCCGGAGTTGGAGATGTGGGAGCAGCATCCAGAGTTGTTTGTCGAGCAGGACTTCAAGGGCGAATTCTGATTCTAGTGGGGGAGAATTGTAACATTCGGATTCCCAGGTACCCTATGTTAAGTATTTTTATTGAATTTGTGAGAGGGACTCGGCAAGTAGGCGCTCAGACTCGCCGAGTGAGATCGCGCATCTTTTGGTCTGATTTAATGAGGGACTCGGCGAGTCCATGAGTGGACTCGACGAGTCCACGCTGTTTAATGAAACCCTAATTTCTTGGGTTTAGGACCTATTTAAGGACCCTTATAGCCACCATTTGCGGCTACCAGACCCTTGAGAGAACCCTAATAGTGTTTTAGCGTTTGTGACAGAGAATAATCCGTTATTTGACCTTCGTGGGTTGGTTTTGCAAGAAGAAGTTGATTCCGGCTTAGAGGAGGCCAAGGAGTTTACATATTTGTGGATTTCAAGCAGAGGGCATGTCACACCCCAAAACCGGAACGGTAGAAACATTCTGGGTTGGATGACGTCATGTCAAGTATCACAACATATGCAGTATAGTAATCAAAGTACAACAACCACTGCATTAATAGTAATAGTTTTACATAAGTTACATTTTATAGAGACATCAAAGTAATACAGAAACTAGTATAGATGTAGCTCGGTTCTAGTCACTTATAAGAGCATAGGAAGGTGTTAAAGGCACTTAAACACCTTGGAAAGGTGTTTACGGTCTATGAAGGTGTTCTTGGGGAGTTTACTACCTTAAACACATGAGTTTAGGGTAGTAAACTCATGTTAGTCCATGAATCATGTGTTTTGGTGCATCAAATGAAGGATTACAAGGCTCTAGGCACTCATGGAAGCTTTTGGAGGTGTTTGAGGGGTAGTTTAACACCCAAAAAGGTGTTTATTGACCTTGAAGATGGGTTTACGGTCTAAGGATGTTCTTAGACCATAAACTCATGTTTACTCCCCATTTGTTATGATTTTGGTGTTCTAAGTCCTTTCATGTAAGCCTCTAAGTCATTACTAAGCATTAGAAGTGGTTTGGAAGGGTTTTTGGGTACCAAAACCCTCTTTCAAGGTGTTTACGGTTTTGGGATGCTCCCAAGACTATAAACTCTTGTTCTTGGGGTTTTTGGATGTTTAAGCCACGAATTTGCAAGCTAGATGAGATAAACAACAAGCTAGGAGGGTTAGTTTACCGATTTGAAGCTCGAAGGGGCGATTTTTGACCAAAACCCGATTTGTAGAGAGAGAAAGTAGAGAGAGAAAGTGTCTAAGGTAGGAAAAAGGTGGGTATGAAACCCACTCAGCCCTTATATAGTGTGACAACCCAAAATTCCATTCTGAACAAACCATATCAAGCCAATAGAAGTTAGAACAGTTTTATTAAAATTCAAAACTTTGGGTATAAGTTTGAGTTTTTCAGGATTTACACTTAAGGAGATATCAGGAGAGTGGATGCACTAGGTTTTTGTGCAACACTGTTATTTCAATACTCTAGGATATTAGAGTTCATTCCGGGAATAAAATATTTTTTGGCCAAAAATCTCAGGACTATATATAGAAATCTGAACCAAATAATTCATTAGTTTCATTTCCAATTAGAGAAAAAGCCAAATTCTCTCTCACGGATCTTCGGGTTTTTATCCCAAATTGTGAGTACTTCGAGCTACTAACATTATATAGCTTAGATTGTGTTATATAACATCAAAATCGGACCAAAACCCCAAAATTTGGGAGTTTACCGCCCAAGAACACTTGGAGAGTAAACTCCATTTTAAGGGCCAAAAGTGTCCTAATGTCCCTCAAAGCCTTGGAACTCAACCTAGGGACTACCATTGCATGTTTAGGACACCAAAATCAATTAGAAACAAGAATGAAAGTGAGTTCATGGCCAAGGAAGTTCTTGGGCCGTGAACTCCATGTTTAAGTGCCTTGATGCCTTAAAAACCCTCCTTAAGCTAAAAGACTAATTTGGGCATGTACCTAAATGAGTTTAGGGCTAGCTAACACACTTAGAACACCAAGAGCAAGGTGTTCACGGCCCAAAAGGTTCTAGGGCCGTGAACTCCATAAAATGGTGCCAAATGGTGCCATAAACTCTTCTAAAGCCAAGTACAAAAGCCTAGTTTAGTTCCTAGTTAATTTAGGGACTTGAAAACCTCAAAAACATCAAATGGTACTCCTTACCATGATTTTACAGCCATAAACTCATGGGGGAGTGGTCCCAAGGCCGTGAACTCCTAAATGGAGTTAAAAAGAGGCCCAAACACTTGTATAAGCCTAGAAGCAATTCACCACATGACTTGTATAAATGTTAGGCTTCATTTAGGGACTTTATTGAGAGTTTACAGCCAGGAGTTTACTCCCCTGGGCCGTAAACTCCAAAACATTTGGTCATTTGGCCATAAACTCCCATTAGAGGTCTTGCACTCCTTTGTTGCAACCCATTAGCCTCCTAGGACTTGACCAAAAGTGTTTTCCTCGCATTAGGATGTTTATACATGTTTAATTAGTGCAATAATCACTAATTGTTTATATACATATGTCTTCATATGTAAATAGGACCATTGTGTGTGTCTAAAGTCTCTAATTGACACCTAGCAGTTCTACCTCATCAGTTCACCCGTATCACCCACAACAGGTGAGTTCATACCCCTTAATCAATGTTTTAAACGATTTTAAATGCTTTAATGGGGGGATACAAGTAGGAAACAATATGTTATTAAATCAATCTTATGTATTTTATAACTGTGTTTTCTCCCAGTAGATTTCACATACTTCAAAATGTGATACATGAAATGGTTTTCCATCTTAAAATACCTTGATAACAAAAGTATTAATTTTGAAATGTTTATTATAATGACATCAAGTCACTCTTAATTATTGTTCAAAACTCTTAGATATCTTACAAAACCATTACTTTTACCTTCTTGAACAAAACTATACTTATACACTTATGTTCATATATATGTTTGAGATTACAGTTTTCATCCTTCATTTAGTTTCCCACACTCTTGTGTAACAAGGGTGTATATACCTAGTTGAACAACCAATTACCTTTCAGTTAACTATCATAGGGATAGTTAGAAGATATCAAACCTTATTCCTATTACAAGGAATCACACAATAGTCAGTTCATTCATGAGTCTATACCAGTACCTTACATGATATATGAGTACATTTACCTAGCATTACATGATACATGAGTACGTTTACATAGATACATTTATCTGAATACGATTACATGAATACCATACATGAGTACTGTTACATAGATACATTATCCTGTATTCACTTACCTGGATACTTGTACCTAGAGTTACGAGGATGATTTATTCGTACCTTCTGTGTAAATTTTTCCTGCCTATCCCTGTTCGATGGGAGGTCTAGACGAGACTAACCATTCCAGAACCCAACTGGTAGCACCAGTGAGTGATGAACATCTACGGATGTCTAAGGTTACTACTTATATTAGGAGTCAGTTATGGGACTAACCCTTCCTCCAACCTGCTGCTGCTACAGAGGACAATTGGACAATCTTCAGATGTTCATTAGGTTATACTTTTCGCTTATTGCGATGTTGTGTTAGTCCTAGTACCCAGTGATAACACTTACATTAGTACTTTATCCTGTTTACTTTATTTTGTGATACTTCCACATAAACGAGGAGTTAGACTAAGTACTTTAGTACTAGTCATTAGAAAGGAAAAACCATCATTTTACTTACAGAACATTCAGGTCTTGGTAGAAGACTATCATATTCTTTTCCTAATTTACTTTATTTTGTGATACATTCACATAAACGATGAGTTAGACTAAGTACTGTTTGTAATAGTCAAAAAGAAGGAAAAACTATCATTTTCATAGTAAAACATTCGGGTCTTGGTAGAAGACTATATTTCATACTTGTAGGAAATAAGGGATTTTCTAGGATTTTCAAACTTATATCAATTGTTACATTTAAAGATTTGCCAGACATTCATGACTGTTTTCCAAACAAGAGAATGACACTTAAATACTTATGAATTCACCAACATTAAAGCTGATACTCTCTTTCAAAAGAACTTGTATCCTCAGCTCAATGATAGACAGGTACCGATGCAAGGTTTAGAGAAGACTCATCTTTCATTTTGATTGTACTTTAGTGTCTATATTATAATTTGACAGAACACACTTGTATTAAAATTTTATTATTAATGCAATGGATGATGTTGTTGCTTGTTTACTACTTTTCATTGTTGTGATATTGTACATGACGTCCTCCACCCCAGAACGTTTCTGTCGTTCTTGGTTTTGGGGTGTGACATATAGGGTGGAGTTTATGGCCTGGTTGGGGGTTCACCTGACACCCACCGCGAACGGGGTTTTTCACGACTAACGTTAAACACTGTAAATTTTAAAATTATTCCTCATTAAATTTTGATTCGAATATTATTTAAAATATTCCAACGGGTTTAAATCCGGTCAAAAATATTTTGGGATAAATTTGGCTAATTTTTGACGTGCTTAATTTCGACGTTAAAACTAACGGAAAATTTTGGGTTGTCACATCATCCCCCCGTTAGAGGGAATTTCGTCCCGAAATTGAGGTTTAGGCAAGGAGGTAGGTATAACGATCGAGTAATGAGATGAGGCTACTTCCTATTCGAATGGTCCTCGCGCTCCCAAGTAAACTCTGGTCTTCGCTTGATGTTCTCACAAATCTTCACTAGTAGGATGCGGATTTGTTGCGCTCGCTTGATTCCTCGGTACTCAGCTTCCTACGGGTTTTTCTATGAAGTTAGGGTTCCCAATGGTTTCTATCAAGATGAGTGGGATACAAGAAGTTTTTGGATTAGGTGTCTAAGCCCATAACTATAATTGGTATGTACTTGAATTGATAGCAGCACAGTCCTTTTGGGTTGCCCTCAAACCTAGCAACCAGACAAGGAAATTATGAAAGGAGAGATATTAATTTATTATAAGATTAATAAATTAATATAAATGAATTTATTAATATGTTAAAAGATTAATATATTAATTAGAAATCATTATGTTTAATTAATTGTTAGCCAGAATTAATTAGAATTAATTTTGGGGTTAAAAGAATTAATTATAAAGTGCAGGGACTAGTTTGCAATTATCTAATAGTTGAGTGGAAGGCTCTAGAACCCCCTTGGAAGAGGGTGGACGAAATCTTTAGGGGAAACCCTAATAATTTCGTCCATAGGGGCTTGGATAAGGCCCTTGGGTTTGCTTAGGCCCTAAGCAAAGGATAACTAGGGTTTCCCCTAAACGCTAGATCCCTCAGCTATATAAGGAGCCTCCTGGTTCATGTTTTGGTCACTCTTTTCTTTTGAAGAAAACATAAGGGCCGAAATTTTGCATACTCCCTCTCCCCTCTCTCCTCTACTTTCCTTCTTGCTAGTTTGGGTGTGATTCCATTAGAGGCATTACACTTGTGGTGCTAAGCTTCCAAGAAAGATCAAGATCAAGATCAAGGGAATTATCAATTGATTACTATAACAATTGAAAGGTATTTAATTACTAAACCCTAGTTTATAAATTTTGATTATAGCCTCTCTCCTCTTGGGTTCTTGTTTTGCAATTCAAAGTTATATGTTCAATAGATAAAACATAGATCCAAAGTAGGTTGCATGTGAACTTAGGAATTGTTTTTCTAGTTTATTTGTCTTACCTAAAACCCATCAGTGGTATCAGAGCCATTGTTTGTTTTAAATTGAATTGTTATAATTGTTGAATTGCAAATTAGGGTTTATAGCTATTAAACCCTAAAGGCCATTTTTTTCGATTTTTAGGGTTGTGGATCAAAGGGTTTTTGAAAACCCTAGCCTCCAAAGAACCCTAATCGAAATTAGCGTTAGGGTTTTGAAAACCCTAGCCTCCTCCCTTGAAAATTTAGAAATATGCTATAAAGATTAGGGTTTCTTTGTTTTGGATAATAGTTGCTTTATTGGATAATTGAGAAAACTAAGGAAATTATCCTATCCCCATATTTTCGAAATCTAGAAGGGATATGAATTAGGATTAAATTAATTGTTTAATTTAATTAGATAATCCTTATAAGATTTAATAAATTAATTAAAAGTTAATTAATAGATAAATATTAAATCTAATTAATTGGTTTATTTAAATTTAAAATTTAATAGTTTAAATTTCGAAAAAATTTATATAAACCCTTGGAGTTTTAAAATGTTTTTAAAACACACCTTTTATATATATATATATATATATATATATATATATATATTATAATTAAAAGTTAAATATTATATATGTATAAGAATACGGTCAGTCAAATCGCTAGTATGCCTCATTCACGAAGCTAGTCTATAAGGAAGGTATAAGGAAACTGCCTATAAAATGGTAGTTGAATGGGTGTCCACTCTCACCCACCGCTTCCTTGATTAGTGGAGGGTCGTTAGCAGAACGGATTTGATAGGACAACTACTTCTCATTAAAAGTATAATGCTATTAAAGAAAGTACTAGAACATTATTTTTCAAAATCCCAACTCTAGTTACTTTAGGAAAAATGTGAAAAGCGTGCTAATCCATGAAATTGCACATTATGCTTTATTGGTCGTTAGTGCAGCGTGTGTGGTTAACCAGCACACTAAAAGGCACTAATAAAGAGTAGTAATGGCTATCTTATAATTATCATTTTGATGGAGCGCGTGTGGTTTACCGGCACATCAATAGTTAGTGATAAAACAATAAGGTTGCCAAGCACATTTGTATGGTTATTCACATCTAGTTTGTGATCCTCGGTATCCCAGTCACAAATAGTAGAGCATAATCCGAGATTAAAACATGCCATTAAATAGTTTTAATGTATCTCAAAAGAATTAGGAATTTCACTTCATTTATTTTGTCAAATGGTGGAATTGGTGAATCGTCATTCACCTACCTTTATGAGATTTGAACTTGGATCTCGGCATCCCATTTCTAAGTTATAAATCGTCATAGTTGGATCCTAACCTTGATATGATATCTTTGGGTTATTATATTGAGGTGTCTTGAAATCTAACTATAACTATCTTTCTTTTCAAATGTCTACTCCTGGAAACACTTCTGCTTCATCATCCTCCAGCCACAACTTCTCTTTACTCAACATCTGCTCCAAAGTCGTTATGGATGGCTCGAACTATAACGATTGGATGCGTAACATCAAGATGGCGCTCAAATTCGAGGATAAAGAGTATGTCCTTGAAAAGGAGCTCAAAGAACTTGATGAGTCAAAAGCCACTCCCGAAGAGTATGCTGCCTACAAGAAACACTATGATGATGCTACCAAAGTGGCATGCATCATGGTTGCAACTATGTCCCCAGAATTGCAGAGGTACTATGAGGACTACTGGCCTTTTGAGATGAACAAGGACCTTATGGAAAAGTACCATAAGCGAGCTCGTCAAGAAAAGTTTGAGGTAGTCAAGTCACTCATGGCTTGCAAGATGAAAGAGGGGGAATCAGTTGTATCTCATTTGCAAAGAATGCAACGCTACATAGAGCGTTTGGTCAAGCTCAACATTCACTTCGATGAGGAATTGGCCATTGACATGGTCTTGAACTCGTTGCCTGATTGTTATGGTCAGTTTATCTTAACTTACCATTTGAACAACACTGAGCAGACATTGGCCCAATTGCACAACTTGTTGCAGACAGCTGAGGCAGGGATGAAGGGTAAAAGTATACCCTCCACACCTACAAGTGCCCCTGTCTTGGCCATTGGACAGGGAAAGGGGAAGAAGAGGAAAGGTCCTCCCAAGCAAAACTAGAAGAGCAAGGCTCAAGCTGTGTCATCTAGTAATGGCCCGAAGGCTAAGCCCAATGGTTCCACTCCCGATGTTTCTGATCCAAAAGAGGCCATTTGCTTTTACTGCAATCAAAAGGGGCATTGGAAGAGATCTTGCCCACAATATCTGCAAGATATCAAGGATGGAAAAGTGAAGCCATCCTCGGCAGGTATTTACACTATTTCTGGTAATAACTCATTATCTTCTCGTTCATGGGTCCTTGATACAAGATGTGGTTTTCATATCTGTTCTGATTTGCAGGGGCTAAGGGAAAGTGAGGAGATAGAGCATGGGAGAATAAACTTGATCATGGGGAACAGAAAGTCTTCACCAGTTACCAAGATCGAAGTTTATCAACTTTTGCTAAGTAATGATGTTAGAGTAGATTTAATAAATTGTTGCTATTCGTCTGAGATGACGAGAAACATTATTTCGTTTCATGCATTGTTCAGACAAGGTTTTAAATATTCTTTTAATGATTTGAATGGTTCAATTTCTGTTTATAAGAATGGTGTTTTTGTGTATGAAGCTTTACCTTGTGATGGTGTGTATGAAACCGTGACTTGTGTTGATAGATTAGAAAATAGTGTACTTAATATTGACTTGTCTAATAGTGTAGAAAAGGCATTCTTGTGGCATTGTTGTCTTGGACACATTAACAAGAAACGCATAGCCCAACTCCAAAAGGATGGAGTGTTGGAATCATTTGACCTAAAATCAGATGATATGTGTGAATCTTGTCTTTTGGGAAAGATGACAAAATCACCATTCACAGGGTCTTGTGAAAGCGGTGAAGGTCTGTTGGATCTCATACACACAGATGTGTGTGGGCCCTTCAGATCAACCACAAGGGATGCTAATCGATTCTATGTGACTTTCACTGACGATTATAGCAAATATGGTTACATCTACTTGATCAAACATAAGTCAGAAACCTTTGAAAAGTTCAAAGATTTTAAGCATGAAGTCGAAAATCAATTGGGCAGAAAGATCAAGATACTTAGATCCGATAGAGGCAGGGAGTATCTTAGTACCGAGTTCAACGACTATCTGAAAGAATGTGGGATAGTCTCACAATTGACTCCTCCTAGGACACCACAGTTAAATGGTGTAGCTGAGAGGCGTAATCGAACCTTGTTAGACATGGTTCATTCTATGATGAGTTATGCCTTGCTTCCTATTCACTTCTGGGGGTATGCCTTAGAGACAGCCTCCCACATCCTCAATCTTGTCCCTACAAAGAAGGTTGCCAAAACACCTCACGAAATGTGGACAGGGAAAGTTCCCTCATTAGCACATATTAAAGTCTGGGGTTGTGAAGCTTTCGTAAGAGGAGAGACTCACGACAAGCTAGCAGCTAGAAGTGAGAAATGTGTTTTCATTGGTTACCCAAAGCAGTCTTTTGGATATTTGTTCTACAGACCTAGTGAAAACGTGGTGTTTGTAGCTCGAAGAGGAGTCTTTTTGGAAAGAGAGCTCATATTCAAAGAGGACAGTGGGAGTACCATTGACCTTGAGAGATTCAAGAGTCAATCAATGAAGGAACCTTATATGACACTAGCACTCAACCAGAGGAAACAGTTCCTGTTGATCCAGTTGATAAATCATTACCTCTTCGAAGATCCACTAGGGTGAGTGTGCCACCTGAGTTGTATGGTTTTCATATTACTTCAGATGGTGACACATTCATAAGTGACAGAACATTGGTAAACTTAGATGAACGAGTCACTTATAAGGAAGCAATGGCAGGCCGAGAGGCTTCCAAGTGGAAAGAGGCAATGGACAGCGAGATTAAGTCCATGTATGACAACCAAGTTTGGAATTTGGTTGATAGTGCACCAGGTTGTAAGACAGTTGGGTGCAAATGGATCTTTAAGAAGAAGACAGACATGGACGGGAATGTGCATACATTCAAGGCTCGACTGGTTGGAAAAGGTTTCACTCAAACCCCAGGGGTTGACTATGATGAGACCTTTTCGCCAGTAGCTAAGATTAAATCTATTAAGATATTGCTCGCCATAGCTGCCTTTCATAACTATGAAATCTGGCAGATGGATGTCAAGACTGCCTTCCTTAACGGGAAGTTGGCTGAAGATGTTTACATGAGTCAGCCAGAGGGTTTTGTTGATGCAAAGTTTCCGAATAGAGTGTGCAAGCTTGAGAAATCCATCTATGGATTGAAACAAGCATCTCGCAGCTGGAATCTTTGCTTCCATGAGAAAGTCAAAGAGTTTGGTTTCTCTAGAAGTGAAGATGAGTTTTGTGTGTATATCAAGGCTAGTGGGAGTATAGTAACTTTTCTGGTGTTATATGTCGATGACATATTACTCATTGGTAACGACGTTCCAACCTTGAATGAAGTTAAATCTTGGCTTGGAAAGTGTTTTGCCATGAAAGACCTAGGAGAAGCCGCCTATATTCTTGGGATTAGAATATTGAGAGATAGAAAGAAGAGACTAATTGGACTTAGTCAAAGCACATACTTGGATAAGGTACTAAAGAGGTTTAGTATGGAAAATTCCAAGAAGGGAGAGCTACCTATCCAGAGCAATACTAAATTGAGTAAGACTCAATGCCCGAGTACAGATGAGGAAATAGATGACATGAGTCGTGTACCTTATGCTTCCGCTGTCGGATCGATCATGTACGCTATGACATGTACTCGCCCTGATGTGGCATTTGCTTTGAGCATGGTCAGTCACTATTAGGGAAACCCAGGTAGAGCACATTGGATAGCCGTAAAGAATATACTCAAGTATTTGCGAAGGACGAAGGACTGGGTCCTTGTACTTGGTGGCAATGATACTTTGAGAGTAGATGGCTACAGTGATGCCAGCTTTCAGACGGATAGAGATGACTTCCGTTCTCAGTCAGGCTGGGTATTCTTATTAAATGGAGGAGCAGTTACTTGGAAGAGTTCCAAGCAAGATACGGTGGCTGATTCTACTTGTGAATCAGAGTACATAGCAGCAAGTGAAGCGTCGAAAGAAGCATCTTGGTTGAGGAACTTCATCGGGGATCTCGGAGTTGTTCCAACCATCCAGGAGCCTATGGAACTGTTCTGCGATAATGAAGGAGCGGTTGCCTTGACAAAGGAACCGAGACATCATGGTAAAACCAGACATATCGACAGAAAGTACCATTTCATCAGACATAGAGTAGAAGAAGGCCATCTTATAGTGAAGAGGGTTTCATCTGAAGATAACCCAGCAGATCCTCTCTCAAAGGGTCTGAGTAGGGCTAAGCATATTCAGCATGCTCGGAGCATAGGACTGAAAGATGATATTAGTTTTAGTAGTTAGATTAGTTTTCTGAAACTTGTAGCAAAGTAAATGTAATTGAATTTTGGTGATTAAATAATAAAGTATTATTTATAAGTTTGGGTTCTACCTTTTGTCAATTGTTTATTATTGTGATTCATTTTTTTCATGTTTTACTTCCCGAATAATAAGATTATTCAAACTCCACAGTCGCTCGTTCTTTTGGAAGTAAGTAGTGGATCAAGACTGTCATGAGCTAGATTGTAGATTGTCTAAGGATAGACATGGCGATGTATTTGCTGCAACATTCATGAGTACTCAGAAATTAAGATTTGAGTATTGGATAAACCCTCGCTCAGAGTATTACTTCATGGAATTCATCACGAGTAATACTGAGACGATAATATATTATAATCTTGAAACTGAGATATATGAGTTGTGATTTGCAAGTCGGCTATGCATTGGTAATACGAAAACGCATCAGTAACTTGGTGTTATAAAACGTATTATCATGTATGGTTTGATGAGTAAAAGATACAAGCATATGAGTTAATGTTTATTCGTTCCTTTTACCCTAACAGGAAAAGCGATATATGTGGGCCCCTCGATGATTTGGTGTAGACTTACGTGTTGGGCCCAGCCAGGACTAAATTGATGTGTTCAATTAGAAGTCCTACATCATCACAAATCAATAATCGGGAAACATAGATTCTAGACAAAGAGGTTGATTGCATTCCATGTCTTTTGTCTAGAGATATCTAGCAGAACGAAGGATTATATGATCACTTATCTTAGGACACGTAACTGACTGGGTCAGAGTTCGGACAGCTTCCGGAGCACCTATCTCTTTGGAACCAAAAACACCTCAGAATGTGTATCAAGGATTGCTAGAGGTTCACTTTCATGTTGAACAATTCACAACTATCATCTGACTTTAGGTCAAATGACTCCAAGACTCCATCCTTTTGGAGTTGGCCTATGCGTTTCTTGCATACATGTCCAAGAAGACAATGCCATAATGATGCTTTATCCAAGTTATTATTATTAGAAGAATCAATACACAACACATTATTTCCTAGGTTATCTACTATAGACACAACTTCATACACACCATCACAAGGTAATGCTTTAAAATAAAGAACATTATTAAAGAAAGCATTTATTTTACCAACTTCATTATCAAAAAAAAAGGTAAACCCTTGTTTGTACAAAGCATGAAAGGAAATAATATTTCTTGCCATTTCAGGCGAGTAACAACATGTATTCAAATCTAATGTAAACCCACTACCTAGCAACAAAGAATAAACTCCAATCTTTGTGACAGGTGAAGCTATCCTATTCCCCATGATCAAGTTTATCTATCCATGCTCCACATTCTCACTTGTTCTTAGTCCCTACAAATTAGAACATATGTGATTTCCACAACCTGTATCAAGGACCCAAGAATTATAATAGTGTGAGTTATTAGACAATATTGTGTAAATACCTGCATGGGTGGGTTTTACTTTCCCATCATTAATATTATGCTAGTACTTTGGGCAGTTCCGCTTCCAGTGTGACTTTTCATGGCAATAGAAGCATTCAGCCTCTTTTGGGGCAGAAGAAGGAGCGACGAAACCTTTCTTGGTTCCACTTGAAAAGGAGCCATCAAGGGTCTTACCCTTGGTACCCTTCAAAGGGTTCTTCCTCTTTTTCCCTCTACTTTTCCCGATTTCCAAGACAGGGACGGAGTTTGGAGTAGGAGTAGGAGTAGGAGAGGTAACAACCAACTTACCGTTAAGACCAATTCTAGCAATCTTTAGGAGTCCTTGAAGCTTGCTGAGGGTAACTTCCTCCTTGTTCATGTGGTATGTCATACGGAATTGATCATAACATGAAGGTAAGGAGTGCAAAATGATGTCTATTGCTAACTCCTTAGGGAAGTTCACATTTAGCTTTAGCAAACGGTCCACATACCTTTGCATTTTCTGCATGTGGCCCGTGATGGGTTCACCATCCTTCATCCGGGTTGCTATCATGGAGGAGATGATTTCATATCGCTCTTGACGACCACTCTGATGGTAGCGGTCCATCAAATCCTGGTGCATCTCAAAAGGATAATAGTCCTAATAGGACTTTTGGAGCTTGGCTGTCATAGTGACCAACATGATGCATGGCACGTTGGTAGCATCTCTTTCATAGGCCTGATATTCAGCGATCTCCTCATGAGTAGCAGTCGGCTCGAATTCTTTAAGCTCCTTGACGAGGACATATTCTTTGTCCTTATACCGAGTGACCATCCCGGTGTTCCTGATCCAATCCATAAAGTTGGATCCATCAAAGATGACTCTCCCACAAAGGTTCATGAGAGAGAAGGAGACGGTAGGGTTTAAGCCAGAAGCAGCAATGTATGTTGACATCTGAAAAAGAAGAAAAACAAGTTTAGATTAGATATAAAGATAGTCCTTAATAGAAGACCCAAGTGTAATATTAAGGCTAGGACCCAATCACAATATACTATAACTTAGAAGAGGGATGTCGTAATCTAAGCTATAACATATTTGAAAGGTAGGTGAATGACGATTCACCAATTTCCACCATGAAAAAACGAAATATAAATTATTAGGTTTTAATTGGTTTTTAGAAATTCCTAGATTCTTTTGAGATTCATTAAACATTGCAATGGGATGTTTCAATCTCGATTGTGCCCTTCAGATTTTGTGACTGGGATGCCGAGGATCACAAAACAAGGTGTGAAGTAACCATGCAAACTACTTGGTACCCTTAATGTTTTTCACTCAATCGATGTGCCGGTTAGCCACACACGCTCCACCGACCTATGAAAACCTTAAGTCACCCTTTTCCTACCTTGTTAAGTTTAAGTTAGTGTGCTGGTTAGCCACACACGCTCCACTAACGACTTAATCAAGGTGCAAAGTGTAATTTCATGGGTTAGCACCTTATTCACATTTTCCTAAAGTAACTAAGATTGGGAATTTATAAAAACATTTAGTTACTTTAGTATCATTATACTTTTAATGAGGATTTAAATTCATTGTCCTACCCATTCGGCTAATGACCCTCCACCACTCAAGGAAGCGGTGGGTGAGAGCAGACACCCATTATGCTGCCATCTTATAGGCAACAACCTTATACCCCCCTTATAGACCAGCTTCGTGAATGAGGCCTACTAACGGTAAAACGACTTGATCTTATACATATATATATATATATATATAGATAGATATTATTAACTTATAATATTATATAGTATAACGGTTGAATTTTAACTTTTAGAATTCTAGGGGTTGGAACTAACTTTATATATATATATATATATATATATATATATATATATATATATATATATATAGAGAGAGAGAGAGAGAGAGAGATCAATTGAGGACAAGTTTTGTAACTTTACAAAACTTTTCAATTCATAACTTATGAGTTAAATGGTTCATTAAAATGAGTGACTTTTCATTTTATGTAACCTATGTGTTTAATAATGGACTTTAAAAAGAAAACTTTTGGTAATCCATAACTTGAGGACAAATTATGGATTCCATTATAACACATAATGTTCATGAATTAAGCATTACACAAGTAATGCCTATGATCTATCAAGAACTCACAAGAACGTGAATATTCATATCAAAATTTCAAGAACGTATGAACACATATAAACATGGGATTTTGATATTAGCCATTGTAAATGGATTAGAACAACCATTACACCATCTAAAACAAGTTTTATAAAACAGTCTAGGGTAATGTTTCTAGTCCATTTCCAGTGGCAAAAATCGAAAATCTGCACTCTGCCTGGCCAAATCGTCGAGTGCAAGAACTAACTTGCCGAGTTGGTTGAAGATACGCTTGGACTCGTCGAGTCCCCCCATGGACTCGGCGATTCCCCTGTACAAACAGTAAGAATTTCAACTTTTTCATTTATTTTGCATCAAGTATCAAATAAACGAGCCTAGTCTCTGATACCATTGAAGGGTTTTATGTTTTCTAACACTCCTACGATGTTCATGCAACCCTAGAAACCTTGGATCTATGTTTGACTAAGATACATGCAAAATTGATTTTCCAAGGTTCATAATCCTATCTAGCATACATGGGGAACTTTTAAACATAAAAGTTAGAAGGAAAACATACCTTGTAGTACTTTGGATTCCTTGAGAACCTTGTGAGCCTAGCATCCCAAGTGTGATGCCTCAAATGTCTCACACAACACCAAATGCACTTGGAATAAACTTGAGAGAAATGTCACACTACTTGAAATCCGCTAGCCCTCTTCTTTCTTACTTAAGTGTCGATTTTGTTGAACATAAGGATCCTTATATAGTGTGTTACAATTAAGGTTGCACCGTGTAAACCCTAATTGTTATGACTTTTCATTTCCATGACCCATGGGTTCAACAAACACCATGGAGCATCCTATGGGTTTTAGCCCAACTTGATAATCCATGAACCATTAGCCCACTATATAAGTATGGACGATTTACACAGTCAACTCATATATTTAATTAGTATCCTTTTGATCACTTAATTAATTCAAAATTAATTCTTGATCAATACTAATTAAATAATATTATTAATATATTAGAACTTATAATATATTTATAAACCATAAGTGTTATTTCTCTTATTTTAGTCTATCCAAATGCATGATGCCATGCAACCCAAATGGACCATGCCAAACCGGGTCAAGTATATACCAGAAATAGTTATAGACTTAGACACCTTATCCAACAGTAGCACCCCTGTTGCTTCCGATTGTCACCATTGTTCGTTCACTATTTTCTCACTTGTCTGGCATTGGGCAGTCTCTGGCAAAGTGACCAGGTTCATGGCAATTAAAGCATCTTAATTTGCTCTTGTTGAAGCCGACCTTCTTTTCCGCGTTTAGTCCCTAATTGTTTTTGCCAGTTTTCTTGGAGAATTGCTTGGCCCTGAACACAGTCATAGCAATTTTCCATGTGATGTCCATCTCCTCAACATCCTCTGGATGTATTTGATCAAGGTCGGCAAAAGAAAGCTGAGGATGTAGCTCGCCAGCCATAAAGGAGTTGTAGCAGTTCACAAGTTTGGTTGCTAATGCCATGTTCTCATCAGTTTCTTTTGGAGTAGGAGTGGGAATAGGTGCTTTCAAGGAGGAGGCTGCTTGTTGATAAGACACGGATGGTTGAATTTTACGCATTGGTGGAACAACATGAGATTATGGTTGTGGAGCAACAAAGGTTTGAAGTTGTGGAGTGGTGAATGATGAGAAGGCACTGTTAGATGAGATCCCAAGGTTAGCATTGGAATATGAATTTACATGATTGATCTCCCTCTGCTTGTCATCGAGGTCGCAAGCTTTGATAATCGCCAGGGTTTCCGCAAGACTCGGACGGTTGAGGTCCTTCATCTTCATGATCATTCATACATTCATGTCCCACGACTTTGGCAGTGAGTTCAGCAGCTTCTTGTTGATCTCAGACCTTGTGACCAAAATACCAGTAGATCTCATCTCAGTAGTGAGAGAGATGAACCTTTACAATTGAGCTTCTAAAGATTCTCCCAAAATATGATTGAACATATTAAAATTATGCCTAAGCATGTCCTAACGACTCTGATTCATATCCTCATTCTGTTGTATACCTCAATCAGTGCTTCCCACAAAGCTTTTGCAGAAGTGTATTCTATGAAACCCTGAGCAATCTCTAGAGATAGGGCCATGGTGAGTGTGGCGAGTGCATTCTTTTGCTCTTCAATTTTCTCATAGTCTTCATCGGTGTAATTCTCAAACTCCTTGTCAATAACTGTTCCATTCTCAAATGTTGTGGTGATTCGAACTGGTCCTTTCAAGATGCTCCTCCAAATCTTGAAGTCCTTCATCTTTATGTACTTTTCCATGCAGTATTTCCATTCGGGGAAACCCTCAGCTCAGGAGTTGAATGAGCATAGTTGTACCCATAATGGAATCCAATTCTTGATAAGCAGTCATGTTTTGAGAATCCATTTGTTTTTGGTTTTTCTGGATTGGTTGAACAAATAAAACTAACAATGAAAGTATAAAACAAAAGGTGTTTTGTGACCAAGTGAGTTTATGGCCATAAAAGGTTCGCGGTCGTACACGGTTCATGGCCATATATAGAATTTGATTCAAGTTCAAAGAGTTGAACACGGTCAAATAATAGTTCATGACCGTACACAATGATTGTTTCACAGTTAATGAGTGATTCACGGTCAAGCAATGGTTCACGGTCAAAACGATGATCACAGTCAATGTATAAGAATGGTTCATGGTCGTAAACACTTTAACAAGTAAAACCGTAAATGCCCTGAAACATATGATTTTAAGCTGATTTCGATTCCTTTTGCCTTGAATCTTCATGATCTACTGCATAAAACACACAAACCACTTGAATAATGATGAAAACGAAGAATCCTTCAACCGAAAACACAACTTGAATACGTTTTGACACCGACATGGCTCTGATACCAATTGTAAGTACCACAAACGCGAACCAACCAGTGATCAAACACAATCAAGATGCAAAAATAGTAAGAATTAGAAGGAGTAGAAGAAAAGAAATTCCAACAATGCACACATTGTATTCAGCCGTAAATGTCAAGTACACTTGGAAAACACACACACACACACGTTTAACACATATGACACATCTGACACGCTATTTATATGACCACCAGCCACAAACACATTCACGATCATGAACAAGTTCACGGCCGTGAACCCTACTCAGCCGTAAACACAACCACAAACACCTATTACATGACCCAAAACCCTATCAGACCTACACAGATAGATTCCTAGCCCAAACCAACAAATTATGACCTAATAAACTCCAGAACTTTGGGAGGCCAAATGATCATGTTTTTAGACTTAAGGAAGAAGAAAACGGTGTTGCTTGTGTCCATTTCCAACCATGCGTAGATTAATGAGCTTTTATGGACTTAATCTTTTTAGGGTTTTAGATTTAGTTAGATCTAGCCCTTGGAATGGATAAAGTTAGAAACTTTATCCATTAAGTCACTAAGATGAATCATATATGAAGTTATGAGACTTGATCTATAAGGATTAAGTACTTTATAAAGAAAATGGTTCTTACCGAAAACATGGCAAGGCCATGGAAGGTCCACGCTGTGGCTACATACTACATCGCAACTATTTTGTTTTGACCGGGGCATGGCGCGGCCAAGCATTTTCCACTGTGTACAGGGCATTGACTTTGCGGATCGTTTACATTTGTTAACTGTTGACTTTGACTGGTTTGACCATGGGTTATACTTGAAGGTTTTAGATTACAGACTGAGGTTTGGCCTTTATTTGGTGTTAGACGGTTTGTGAGTTTGAATGGTGCAAGAAGTTGAGAGTGAAGTTGTACTTCTCCATTTTACGATTCAGGTGAGTTTTGTCACTATACCTTGTGTAACATTGTATATCCTTTGAATGGTAGGACATAGGTACTATTAAAGTACAAGTACGCTAGTTGATTAAGATAATTCCTTGTTCTATACGTATAGTGTTGGGCACTTGGTCTCATGGTATGCTAGATTGGTAGGGTCTAGCTTGTTGAAAGTATGATATTGTTAAGTTTCATAAACGGATAAGGTAATGGTAGTATTGGTCCTTTATTGAGTGGATACCCTAGGGGTCGTGTGTATTTTGAACTAGATAGCCTAATAACTCTTAGCCTAAGCCTTATTGCATGGTTCTTGTTTGGTTTATTGTTTACGGGTAGGGTCATCTGTTAGACTGTTATATATATATATATATATATATATATATATATATATATATATATATATATCTTATTTCCAACTATGTATTCATATGGAGATCATCAGTATTAGAACTGGCCTCGGTATGGATATTGTATGACTATGAGCCGCTGGTTACATGTTTTTTGTGAGACGGTGGTAGCTGGTGGCTAAGAGCTAGTAGCGGTATGGTGGCAGAGTGCCAGTAGATTGTATGCATGGTTATTATGTATGTTTTAAATATGTTGATAGGAGAGTTGGTGGAACAATGCTAGAGACAAGAACTTTTCTCGTATGCATTCTATATATAGTGGAATACGTGTTATACTAGAAAACTCACTAATATTTATGCTTATAGTTGTGGATTTACTTTCTTTGGGTTGTTCGTGGGAAGGGTGCGACATGACTGTACACTCGCATCAATGTTACTTGATTTCCGCTGTTTTGTAATTTAACTTTGTCATATCTTATATTTTTTTAAATTGATATGTGAAATATGTACTACTTTTAATCCAACTAATCTAGACAAAAACTAGCACACGATAGGCAGTGCACCTAATCAAATGGCAATTTAGTGTAGGTAAGTAGGGTATTGAACATAGGGAACCTTAATGATAAATAAAATTACTACTAATGTTAACTAATTTAATCAATGATTAAAAAGGGAGGGGGTTTCTCTAGTTTTACAAGACTTGAAACTTAAATAATCACTCAAACACTTAGCAAGGAATCAATTAACAACCAATTAAAGAACAAAAGATGATTTGAATCAATAATATTAAAGAGACTTCTGTTTAGATACGATTCACTTACTCCTATTGTTGATTTCATGGAAAGTGCAATGGATTAATGTGTCATTAATTACTGATTTCTAATGTGATTAGATTAATGTTCATTAAACCAATCCTTTAGCAAACAAACTAATTCAAACAATGATCAATTGGTTTAACTAACTAGTTTACTAGTATTAAGTTCGAATCATGCAAGACTTGTAAGGGTGATTAATTCAATTGGTTGATTAAATTAACTCATATATGGTTGGTCATCATATATATCTAACACATCAATTTACTTATTTTTCTTATTAATCATAGGTTTTGTTCAAAACACTAGTCTTACAATCATGATGGTCGCAAAACTCTAAGATTTAAGCAATCAAGAAAGATAGTCATACAATATCAATTAACTGATTAATTAACAGAAAAATAATTATCATTAACATATAGAGGTTCTTTTTAAAAGCTAAAATGATAAATAATCAAATCAACAAGATCCAAACCCACAAAATCAACACATAGTTGTAAAATTCACTACTCTAAATGAAAGTAGGGTTTTATCCCATGACTTCAGCAAATTCAAGCATAAAAACAAAATTCACTCTTGTAAACATGATGAAAGAAAACGGATTAAGTAAAGTATAGATGATTTTCCTTAGATCTCTTCAAAATCAAGCTTATAATTGAATTTTGCACTCCACAACTCCTAAGGGTTGTCTCTGGCCTCCAAAAGTCGATAAGAACTTCCAGCGTAAGTTAGGTTTGAGGAACTTAACGATCTATAAATAGATTTTGAAAAACGGAAAAACACGGCATGGTTAATCACCAACACGTCGTGTTCTTCATTAAAAACACATATCTGGCAAAGGCAAGAACCCATCGTGAATCTAAAGAATCTTCAATACTCCATGTCGTATTTGATGCTAACACACTGTGTTCTTCTTAAATTTCTTCTTCTTCTAAAAAATCCAAGATCCTAGCTTCCATTCACCAATTCCACTTCCTTTTATTTCCGAGCCTATCTTGGTTGCTGCAAATAAATTTTCAACCAATTAAGTACCTTTTGTTCAATAATTGACACAAATGCAACATAAAATATTACGATAATGCATGAATTATCTGACTAAAAATGCACACATCAAACTACCCTACACTTGACTTTTGCTTTCCCCCAAGAAAAACTTAATTTCAATATACTAATACCGCATGAGACAATCCAAATTGAACCCAACCATTATGCGAATACTGCAACACATGTATTTGTCTCTAAATTTTCCTAAGAACCTCCGTAATCCTAAATACTCACAATCTTATTAAACACTTGCCCACTTCATTCGAACAATGCTCATTTTATGCATCCCTCTTAATGCATCCCCACAAATCGTTGTTAACATCAAGGTATTTTTGGTTAAACCCCTAAGCATATATGTGGAAAAATAACCTAGAAAATAAAAATACAATAAATAACTTGACAACTTTCTCCTTTGAATCTTTGATAATTTTGAGCTCTTCTTCATGATCTTCATAGCTTTGTAGATTCTTTCAAAGTTTGCAACACTTTTTTTTTAATCTTACTTTTTTCACTCAAAACTAAAAATCCTAGAAAAAACATATGCTTAAGCAAGGGGATTTAAGTTCAACCTTTATTGATTAGAGGTATTAGTCTAGTGTGTAATGACTACATAAGCTATCCTAGATACATTGGTGGTAAATGATGCTAAACATATTTCGTCCCTCAAACTAAGCAGGGTCGTGTTTTTGTTTCATGATTTCACTAGGACAGGGAGGCCACCAAATACATTATAACATATGTTGACTCAACTAAACATTTAGGTTTTCATTGAATCATCCAACACAATACTAGCATTAATCCTAATAATGAAAATTGCTTTTAATTTAACCTTAATTTCCTGAATTAACCTAGCAATTTTCATGATAATCCAATTTTTCAAAAATCATACTTGGATTCTAATGTAACCAACCCCCTACCCCTCACTTAATTCATGCAATGTCCCCATTACATGTTATGAAAAATAAATAACAAGAAGTAAAAAAGGAGAAAAAGGAACATAAAAAAGGAGAAAAAGGAACACACACCCTAGTGATAGAAGTGGCGAGGATGATTTTCTTCTCTTTGCCTTCTTCAGCTGACTATGGTGCGGGAACTGTTGAATCATAAAAGTGACCCTCTTGAACTCAACTACCGCAACGGTTCAGCTACCGTAGCCAATCAAGCACCGGGAGTCAATTTCTACAAACTGCAACCGCAACCATTCTCCATCAGCAACCATCTCAGCATTCGGAGTCATCAAAGCTGTCACACCCCCGAACTAGAATGGCGGAAACATTCGGGGGTCGATGACTTCACGTAGTACCATAACAGTTGAATATTGTAAAGAAAGTAACACAACCATCATATATATAATAAAAACGTACATTGTTGCGTTATACATGATTCCAAAAGAATATTACAATATGATGATGTAAAATTTTTAATAATAAACGCCCTTAGCGTTCCTTCTTCAAAAGCCGGTAGTTACCTGTATTACTGATTCCCTGAGAAATAAAAGTGATTTCGAAAAAGTGTCAACAATAAAGTTGGTGAGTTCATAAGTGTTTTCTATTGAAAAGAATGTCTTTATGAATGAAAATCGATGAACGTCGTTTTCAGAAAATCCAATATTTTCCATATATAGTTTGAAAAGTTCCCAAAGTTGAAAGGCGTTAGTATCTTTCGTAATTGAATGATAAAGATAAGTTTGTACTCAAAATAATGTAAATACTGAATGCATGTATGAATCTCGTAAATCAAGTTTGTTTGTATACTTTCGTGTGAGTCTTATAACCATACTATTGACACAGACTGCCTGTAACAACATTCTTCAGGTGTTGTAGTGTTATGTTATTTGTCACCCCAGACCTGCCGGTCTAACTGTAGCTAACAGTTTAGGTGCGGGGTTGTCAATCCCGTATAGATGTATACACAAGTATCACGCTCTCCCTCCAAGAGATTATGGCTTATAATACAGTACTTGAAATGCATACATAAGAGTACGTTGAAGTTTGAATATCTCACATTACTTAGTATAAATAGATTTATGATAAGAAAGTCTTTATTTCACTTTAGATGAAAGTATTTCGTTTTGCAAAATGTATACGTAAGAATGTATGAATAACTCGCAAACTATACCCATTATAATTTTTCAGAAATATGTTCCATTTGGTGAAAATAACTTGGTGATATACTAAACTTTATACGTAAAGATAGTTATTGAATTTAAGTGTACATAAAAACGATACGTTTTCTTGCATTATACTTGTATTCCCCCCCCCCCCTAAAACATGAAAAGACTTGAAAGTAGGGGTATGAACTCACTTGTTCGGTTTGAAGAGAGTGGGACTAGAGTCGAGCAGAACTTCAACCGCAGAAAGCTGCGTCTTCGAGCTTTTCGGGGATCTCGGTAGCGTAGAACCTTCGTCGGGGGATCGGGTGCGGAAATCGAGAGTGCCGGAACGGTCTCTGGTGCGGAAATCGAGGGCGCACGCGTTACGCTGGGTATACTTCGGTTACGTTGGGCGTAACTTTGCATCATGGCTTACGACTCGAGTCTAGCTATGCATAGAGCTGCAGCCGATGGGACTCGACCCTGCACCTGAGTACGCTAGGCGTACTCCTGAATTATGATGGGTGTAATCCTGGCTTCCATCTTCTAAATTCGGTAACCTTCGCGTACAAGCTCCGTTTTTCGCGTTTTTTATATCCACGCGTAGGTGGGATTCTGCTCTACAGCTTTCATTTAGACTCCGTTGGCTAGTTTTGACTTTATTTTTAATGCTATGTTTTTAATAGGCCGGGACTGCTAAAGTCCGTTAAAAATTCATAGTTTCTTTATCCGACGTTGGTTTTTGTTTGTCTTTTTATCATCTTACTCCTATCGTGGAGACCTTCAACTTTCGTTTAGGTTGTGTTAGCTAAATATCGCTCGATCTTCAATTCGAGTTTTTACTCTCTACTACTGTTACAAAACTTAGAAAATTCGTAACTTCTTCATACGAGGTCCAATTTGGGCGATCTTTTTATGTACATTTACAGTTTAACGAACTCTACAAGTTTTGTTTAGATACTTAAGGCTAAAATACATTTGATTGGAATTTCACTTTTTACGTTAAATAGTGTTTTACCGGGTGTGTCGTAAATATTTGAGTGGTTATAGTTTCATCAATATAACCCGGTTTCGAATGTTCTTTATATTTTTGGAAACCTTGGCACGATATCTAACATTTGATGCATCCCAATGTAGATATTTTGAACACTCTATTTTTGAGGTTAATTTCGTTGATTCCAAATACTTTTCGTTGTATTTGACTTTTGAGTGTTACATTGCTTTTGGAAAAATATAGGGTTGTCACATCATCCCCTCGTTAGAGGAATTTCGTCCCGAAATTTAATCTAAGACTGAGTTTACAGGTTAGGGAAGAGATACTATAACAACCCGAAGTTGTTCATCGCCGAAAACCCATTCTACCCGTATAACTCGTCGGAGATCGAAATGTCCCGATATCGTTTTTGGGTTTAGTTAACTAAAATTATATGTTTATTATCATTCAATGAGGGTCCAAATCATTTAGGAACTCATGAATTTAGCCCAAAACATTTATTTCATAAGTTTTAGAAATATCCTCGCCGGGTGACGGAAACTCAATCGGGTGCGACCTAAAGCATCGTTTAAGGCCGGTATCAGGTAGAATTCCACCGTGTCCAAGTTTTAGGAACTATATAAACATGTTTAACCTCTCATTTGAAGCTTTTTCCTTCTCTCTCTACTCTCTCTCTAACCTCTCTCCTAAATCCAAAGATTATGGGTCCAAAACTCAATTTTAAGGCCTCAAATCCTTAAGGTACCTTCCTAGCCTTAATCTATAGCATATTTGGCTTCCAAATTTGACATTTAATCATGAAATGGGACAACATATGTGAGTTTACGGCCCAGGAGGCTGCCTAGGCCGTAAACTCCTTCCTAAACTCATTTGGACTTTAGATATGGCTAAGGGACTTCAAGATATGGACTTAGAACATTTAAAACTTTGATTTTGAGTCATTTGAAGGAGTTTACGGCCAAGGCATAAGCTTGGGCCGTAAACTCATGTAAATGGGGTTTTTCATGCCCTTAAACCCTTCCAAATCACTAGTATGGCTTAGATATGATTTATAGAATATTGATTCTAGCATTTGGACACTTGAAACATGATTCTTGGGGGATTTAGGTGAGTTTACGGCCAAGGCATGTGCTTGGGCCATAAACTCCCCAAAACTTGGCATAAATTCAATTCTAAGGTGTTAGAAAGCCATCCAACACCACCAAAAGCCTTGGAATAAATCAAAGAACCAACCAAAAATAGTTTAAGGGCCATAAACACATTATTTGAGGGATTTCTAAGAGTTTACGGCCAAGGATTGTTCTTGGGCCGTAAACTCCTTGATTCATGGTGTTAGAATGCCAACAAAACACCCCTAAAGCCTTTAGATGAATTTTAGAAGCCCTTCCATGCAAGTTTTAGGCCTTGAAACACCTTCTAGCACTCTATAGAAGAGTTTACGGCCATGAGAGGGGTCTCATGGGCCGTAAACTCGATAAAACCCTCAAATGTCCCATACGAACTCATGTTAGGCCTTGGAATAATTCTATTAATCACATGTGATTTGTCCTAGCATCATTTGACACCATTTTCATGAGGATTAAGGAGTTTACAGCCAGGAGCCTATGCTAGGCCGTAAACTCCCATAAGTTAATCATTTTGGTGATTTAAATCCATTCCAAGCATTTAGAACCAAACCTAGAAACATTCCCTTAAGTGTTTCAAGCCATTTTTGACCTTAACTCACCCCACCATGAGTTTACGGCCGTACACTCATGGGTAGAGGGTTATGAGGCTGTAAACTCCTTATGGAGTGTTCCTTTGATGTCCCAATTCATTATCCTAACTATATGTGTCCCTAAACGCCACCCGGGTCCCTCCAAACACTTGTATCAGAGTGTTTTCGCGACTTGAAGCAAGTGTCCCTAACATATAAATAAACTAAGTCCTAATTAGATACAAATGTGTATCTTTACATTATAATTAGGAACCTTGTGTATTTACAAGCCCCGGATCAACTCTTAGCGTCCAAATCGACACATTTCTCGTCCGGTGAGTTCATACCCCTACGCCTTTTTCCATGTTTTTCAATGTTTTCAGGGGGGGAATACAAGCAAAACCATAACTGTTTTCGAATTATATCATTAAAGTATTTCAAATAATATCTGGCAAACTTATAAACTCTTTTACTCCTTATGTATTACGTTGAGCATAAGGAATGATTTACCAATTTCAACTAAATCGATTTTAGTTAAGAAAATAACCAAACTAATCAAATTATTATGGGAATAATTTGGGGTTCTATATTTCTCTTTATATCATGTACTGATATCTGTATAAAGTTATTAGATAAACTATGTCTGATTCAGTTTATCTCCGTATCATTTGAATGTATTGCCAGATAAATTTCATAGTATGTAACTATTTTCACTGTATCATGTCTTAAAATCTTTGTACGTTTGGTATCGTATGAGAATCCTGTGAATAGTTTAATACTAGCTTGTGAGATAGTCACTACCCTTTATGGATGATCAAGTAAATCCTCTCCGGAAGTGTAACCAGAGTCTCCTGGAGGGAGAGCGAGGAATTTGTGAATAGATCTATTCGGGACTGACAATCCCACACCTTAACTGCTAGCTACAGTTAGGCGGGCACGCCTGGGGTGACAAATTCTATATATCGTCCGACGTCTGACTAACGTCAAGGAGGTCTCGTTGTCGTATCAGTATGGTTACCCGACTCACAATACGTATTAATATAAACTTATTCACAACTAGGATTTGTTTAGAATCTAAATCTTGTTCGGGATGATAATCCCATGATCTTGTATCTATATCTCGTTCAGGATGGTAATCCCATGGTTTTATGTCTATATCTCGTTCGGGATGATAATCCCATGATCTTGTGTCTATATCTCGTTCGGGATGGTAATCCCATGGTTTTGAAACTAAATCTTATACGGGATGATAATCCCATGACTTTATCAATCTATCATATATCTAGTTTCGGGATAGTGATCCCATGGTTTTACCAAGCTATCTTATATCTACTTTCGGGATAGTGATCCCATGGTCTTTATCGAATTATCTTATAACTGGTTCGGGATGTTAGTCCCAAGGTTTTCAAAATACTTTCTATCTACAGTTCGTCTAAATTATAGTTTTGTATATTAAACTATACTCTGTGTTATTCAATCAATCTTGTATTTAGGAAAATATGGGATTTTCCTGGGGTTAACTTATATCTTGTAATAGAACTGTAACGAAAGATAACGAAACTACTTTACATAAGAAAATATGGTATTTTCTTGGATATCAAACCTTTTCAGAAAACTAAAGGAAGCCGATACTTTTTCATAAAACAAAACCGCTTATGAACTCACCAGCTCTATGCTGATTTTCAAACTGCTTGTATTTTCAGGTCCAAGTTAGACAGGTACCCGGTGATATCTTTTGGTGAAGACGGAGTGCTCCGAAGACTCGTCTCTTTTGTTTATATGATAAATGTATAACTTTTGTACAATTTACTTTTGAACCAAATGTAAACTTTCATATATATATATGTAATGTAATGGTTGTTTACTGTGATTACTATGTACATTTGATTTGATACTCAACGTGGAGTCAACCCCGGGAACGTTTTCGCCTTTGGTTTTCAGGGTGTGACAGATTGGTATCAGAGCCCTTGTTTATAGTGAACAGAGTATACCAAACCTTACATGGTATAAAACTATAAACATTAAAGGGGCCTAAGTGCTCTGAACTAAAAGTATCCTACAAAATATAAGTATTTTCAAAAGTATTTAAGTATGCCGATCCGTCGAAATCCGTAACTATAAGTAGAACAAAACATAAGTAAATGGGTGTTGTACGCTACGATTAAACCTTGGCAGTTATGTAGTCGTGTCTAGGGTCAATATAGCCTGGCCTACTATATTCATTCGAGACACGGCCAACATGTACTTGGGAGTGACTGTGGTATGCGGCATACCTAAAACTTACCTAATAACCCAAACAACGAATCGTCGCTGCAGCGAACCATGAAATACTATGGGAGTATTTCTCGAGCCGATCCTTTGTCGAAATCCTCATATACGCGTTATTCCTTGATTATTTCTCTAGCGATAAAATGTTCTATCTTGATAACTCCTTTCTGCTTTATCGCTTAGTATGATGCTATATTTGCCTTGATGAGATATCTCCTATCCCATATCTCTTGATTCAATTCAGAGGACTTATGATCCTCTCTTTCCTGATCTTTTTAGATCAAGATGCCTCCAAGAAAGAGACCCAGCTCAACGAACAACAGCAATCCTCCTCCACCACCACCTCCTATTCAAATTGATTTGGAAACACTTCAGGCAACCATTTCCGCTACCATATCAGCTCTCTTACCTCAACTGAACTCTAGGGGTTCAGGAGGTGAAACCCAAAACCCAGATGATAGCCAAGGACACCAAAAAGGGGGTTCTTATAAAGACTTCATGAACGCAAAACCGACATTCTTCGATGGCACAGGGGGTGTCATTGCTTTAACACGATGGTTCGAGAGAATCGAATCGATCTTTGAAATATGTGGCTGTTCGGAGTCTGATAGAGTCAAGTTTGCCGCCTGTACCTTCCTAGACAAAGCCCTGACTTGGTGGAATGGCCGAGTCAAATCCTTAACTTTACCTGTAGCCAATGCTATGGGTTGGGAAGCTATGAAGGAGCTTCTTCTCGCAGAATATTGCCCTCGGGGCGAACTTCAGAAGTTAGAACACGAACTTTGGAACCTTAAGATGAAGGGTTCCGACATAGCTTCTTATACCTCAAGATTCGACAATCTGGCGTTACTTTGTCCGGGAATGGTTACCCCGGAAAGTAAAAAGATAGAGAGATTCATCTGGGGGTTGACCCAGCCAACAAAAGGGAATGTCTTGGCTGCGAAGCCAGACACATATGACAGTCCCAAATGTCTTGCGAAAATCCTGATAGATCACGAAGACAACTCTGATGAAGAAGCTACTACCCCCGAGCCAGTCGCCAGTGGAGGCGGAAGTAAAAAGAAATCCTGGAACAAGCGGAAGGCCCAGAGTATGCAAGGGTCTTCTAAGAAACAGCAAACGGTAGCAGTCCATGCTACTACTGCCCCTGTCGCTGTTTCAGCTGTAGGTTCCACAGCCCAAACTCCCGCCAGTGGATACACTAGTACCCTTCCTTGGTGTGGTAAGTGCAACTACCACCACCACATTCCAGGTCCATGTCGTGAAAGGATCTGCAACAACTGTGGCAATAAGGGCCATCTTGCGCGAACCTGCAGAAAACTAGCCAAGCCAACGAATCAATCATCCGGAGCGGGAATTAGTCCGGCCTGTTACAATTGTGGGGAAGCTGGGCACTTCAAAAGGAATTGCCCCAAGACAGCTACAACCACTGATCCAACTCTTTTCGATCTTGGTACAAAAAGGGAAGATTTGTTATCTATCTATTCGAACATTTTCTAAACTCAATCCTTCATATGTAATCGAAACATGTACCGTCAGGATGACTAACCAGTGAGATAGAGAGCATTAACTTCGTACCTATAGATTAAATCCTTAGTCCGGAGGACTATTCTGTTCCATTCGATTTATAAAGGGGGAAACTTTCCATGAAAATACTTTGATGCCATGTTTAACCAGAAATGACCGAGTCTCATTCATGTTGTTATCTTTACTTTCGAAAGGGTCGCTCGTCTAGATTTTTCCTCGGCCCTGTTCTCGTGATCTTCGGCATCAAACTTTCGTATCATTCTATGCCTTAGAACTCAAAAGTGTTCCCAATGTGAATTACCACGCATCTCTCGTTTCTGTGATTATTGAGAAACGGGAAGTTAGCAGCTCTTTCCTCTAAATGTCTATCCCGAAGGATTCCTGGGAGTTTCTTTCGAGCGTCTAGTTTAGTCTCACATCAGACCTTTCGAGATCTTCGTAGAGATCGAATCTGCAACCTTTAGGTTTCGGATACCCTTAGAGCTTGGTAACATCTATCTAGACCATCACGTCTCGAATCCTTG
Organism: Lactuca serriola; assembly: GCF_051521515.1. Taxonomy (NCBI): domain Eukaryota; kingdom Viridiplantae; phylum Streptophyta; class Magnoliopsida; order Asterales; family Asteraceae; genus Lactuca; species Lactuca serriola. Next base: position 128,504,773 of record NC_136416.1, on the reverse strand, counting down.
GAAGCATCTGTCCAACGAAACCCTAGTGATTCCTAGAAGAAACCGAAGTCGTTCAGGGTTGAAACTTCCATGAGAAAACAGATTGATGTAGTAGATTGAGAGAGAGAGAGTCAAAGTACGAAACCAAGACATGTCTCGATAATGAAGAATTCGCTGGAACGCCCAGTAGAAACCTGATTCCACTTGAGAAAGTGAAGATCTGAAGCAACAAATCCATTCGTGTTTCATTCCAATCCATGATCTGTATCTTATTCTTTGAATTTCGGGACGAAATTCCCTCTAACGGGGGGATAATGTAACAACCCGAAGTTGTTCATCGCCGAAAACCCATTCTACCCGTATAACTCGTCGGAGATCGAAATGTCCCGATATCGTTTTTGGATTTAGTTAACTAAAATTATATGTTTATTATCATTCAATGAGGGTCCAAATCATTTAGGAACTCATGAATTTAGCCCAAAACATTTATTTCATAAGTTTTAGAATATCCTCGCCGGGTGACGGAAACTCAATCGGGTGCGATCTAAAGCATCGTTTAAGGCCGGTATCGGGTAGAATTCCACCGTGTCCAAGTTTTAGGAACTATATAAACATGTTTAACCTCTCATTTGAAGCTTTTTCCTTCTCTCTCTACTCTCTCTCTAACCTCTCTCCTAAATCCAAAGATTATGGGTCAAAAACTCAATTTTAAGGCCTCAAATCCTTAAGGTACCTTCCTAGCCTTAATCTATAGCATATTTGGCTTCCAAATTTGACATTTAATCATGAAATGGGACCACATATGTGAGTTTACGGCCCAGGAGGCTGCCTAGGCCGTAAACACCAATTTGAAGGGTTTTAAGCCCTTAAACTCCTTCCTAAACTCATTTGGACTTTAGATATGGCTAAGGGACTTCAAGATATGGACTTAGAACATTTAAAACTTTGATTTTGAGTCATTTGAAGGAGTTTACGGCCAAGGCATAAGCTTGGGCCGTAAACTCATGTAAATGGGGTTTTTCATGCCCTTAAACCCTTCCAAATCACTAGTATGGCTTAGATATGATTTATAGAATATTGATTCTAGCATTTGGACACTTGAAACATGATTCTTGGGGGATTTAGGTGAGTTTACGGCCAAGGCATGTGCTTGGGCCATAAACTCCCCAAAACTTGGCATAAATTCAATTCTAAGGTGTTAGAAAGCCATCCAACACCACCAAAAGCCTTGGAATAAATCAAAGAACCAACCAAAAATAGTTTAAGGGCCATAAACACATTATTTGAGGGATTTCTAAGAGTTTACGGCCAAGGATTGTTCTTGGGCCGTAAACTCCTTGATTCATGGTGTTAGAATGCCAACAAAACACCCCTAAAGCCTTTAGATGAATTTTAGAAGCCCTTCCATGCAAGTTTTAGGCCATGAAACACCTTGTAGCACTCTATAGAAGAGTTTACGGCCATGAGAGGGGTCTTATGGGCCGTAAACTCCATAAAACCCTCAAATGTCCCATACAAACTCATGTTAGGCCTTGGAATAATTCTATTAATCACATGTGATTTGTTCTAGCATCATTTGACACCATTTTCATGAGGATTAAGGAGTTTATGGCCAGGAGCCTATGCTAGGCCGTAAACTCCCATAAGTTAATCATTTTTGTGATTTAAATCCATTCCAATCATTTAGAACCAAACCTAGAAACATTCCCTTAAGTGTTTCAAGCCATTTTTGACCTTAACTCACCCCACCATGAGTTTACGGCCGTACACTCATGGGTAGAGGGTTATGAGGCCGTAAACTCCTTATGGAGTGTTCCTTTGATGTCCCAATTCATTATCCTAACTATATGTGTCCCTAAACGCCACCCGGGTCCCTCCAAACACTTGTATCGGAGTGTTTTCGCGACTTGAAGCAAGTGTCCCTAACATATAAATAAACTAAGTCCTAATTAGATACAAATGTGTATCTTTACATTATAATTAGGAACCTCGTGTATTTACAAGCCCCAGATCAACTCTTATCGTCCAAATCGACACATTTCTCGTCCGGTGAGTTCATACCCCTACGCCTTTTTCCGTGTTTTTCAATGTTTTCAGGGGGGGAATACAAGCAAAACTATAACTGTTTTCGAATTATATCATTAAAGTATTTCAAATAATATCTGGCAAACTTATAAACTCTTTTACTCCTTATGTATTACGTTGAGCATAAGGAATGATTTACCAATTTCAACTAAATGGATTTTAGTTAAGAAAATAACCAAACTAATCAAATAATTATGGGAATAATTTGGGGTTCTATATTTCTATTTATATCATGTACTGATATCTGTATAAAGTTATTAGATAAACTATGTCTGATTCAGTTTATCTCCGTATCATTTGACTGTATTGCCAGATAAATTTCATAGTATGTAACTATTTTCACTGTATCATGTCTTAAAATCTTTGTACGTTTGGTATCGTATGAGAATCCTGTGAATAGTTTAATACTAGCTTGTGAGATAGTCACTACCCTTTATGGATGATCAAGTAAATCCTCTCCGGAAGTGTAACCAGAGTCTCCTGGAGGGAGAGCGAGGAATTTGTGAATAGATCTATTCGGGACTGACAATCCCACACCTTAACTGCTAGCTACAGTTAGGCGGGCACGCCTGGGGTGACAAATTCTATATATCGTCCGACGTCTGACTAACGTCAAGGAGGTCTCGTTGTCGTATCAGTATGGTTACCCGACTCACAATACGTATTAATATAAACTTATTCACAACTAGGATTTGTTTAGAATCTAAATCTTGTTCGGGATGATAATCCCATGATCTTGTATATATATCTCGTTCAGGATGGTAATCCCATGGTTTTATGTCTATATCTCGTTCGGGATGATAATCCCATGATCTTGTGTCTATATCTCGTTCGGGATGGTAATCCCATGGTTTTGAAACTAAATCTTATACGGGATGATAATCCCATGACTTTATCAATCTATCATATATCTAGTTTCGGGATAGTGATCTCATGGTTTTATCAAGCTATCTTATATCTACTTTCGGGATAGTGATCCCATGGTCTTTATCGAATTATCTTATAACTGGTTCGGGATGTTATTCCCAAGGTTTTCAAAATACTTTCTATCTACAGTTCGTCTAAATTATAGTTTTGTATATTAAACTATACTCTGTGTTATTCAATCAATCTTGTATTTAGGAAAATATGGGATTTTCCTGGGGTTAACTTATATCTTGTAATAGAACTGTAACGAAAGATAACGAAACTACTTTACATAAGAAAATATGGTATTTTCTTGGATATCAAACCTTTTCAGAAAACTAAAGGAAGCCGATACTTTTTCATAAAACAAAACCGCTTATGAACTCACCAACTCTATGCTGATTTTCAAACTGCTTGTATTCTCAGGTCCAAGTTAGACAGGTACCCGGTGATATCTTTTGGTGAAGACGGAGTGCTCCGAAGACTCGTCTCTTTTGTTTATATGATAAATGTGTAACTTTTGTACAATTTACTTTTGAACCAAATGTAAACTTTCATATATATATGTAATGTAATGGTTGTTTACTGTGATTACTATGTACATTGGATTTGATACTCAATGTGGAGTCAACCCCGGGAACGTTTCCGCCTTTGGTTTTCGGGGTGTGATAGATATGGGTACTTTTGTTTCATCTGATCCTCGCGTTCCCAGGTGTATTCAGGTCCTCGCTTGGCGTTCCAGCGGACCTTTAGGTATGCGGCTTTGTTTAGTCCTTTTAATTTCCCGATCCATGATCTCTACTGGTTCTTCTACGAATTCGAGATTCTTATTTATTGCAATTTCGTCCAAAGGGATGACAAGGGTCTCATCGGACAAGCACTTCTTTAGGTTTGATACGTGAAAGGTAGAGTGTATGTTGTGGAGTTCCTGAGCTAATCGAAGTTTGTAAGCCACCGGACCGATCCTGGCAAGGATCTCGAATGGTCCAATGTATCTTGGGTTCAGTTTCCCACGCTTTCTAAAACGTATTAACCCTTTCCAAGGTGATACTTTTAGTAGGACACGGTCTCCAACCTGGAATTCCAAGGGTTTCCCTCTTTTATCCGCATAACTCTTTTGTCTGTCCCTTGATGCTTTCAGTCGTTCCCGGATCTGAACAATCTTCTCCATAGTTTCCCTTATGATTTTTGGCCCAGTGAGCATGTTGTTTGTTGCTTTTCCTTTTGCTAGTTGTGTGTCCCCTACTTCAGCCCAGCACATAGGTGATCTGCATTTACGGCCGTAGAGGGCTTCAAACGGGGCAGCCTTGATGCTAGTATGGTAGCTATTGTTGTACGAAAACTTGACCAAGGGCAGGTGGGTGTCCCATGTTTTTCCAAAATCGATTACGCAAGATCTCAACATATCCTCTAAGGTTTGTACGGTTCTCTCACTCTGGCCGTCAGTTTGTGGGTGATAAGCAGTACTCATGTCTAGACTTGTTCCTAGAGATTTTTGCAGTGACTGCCAGAACCTTGAGGTGAATCTACTATCTCGGTCTGAGATAATGGATACGCGCACACTATACAGCCGTACGATCTCTCTGAGGTATGTTCTAGTTAGTTTCTCCAATTTATCCATTTCTTTGATTGGTAGGAAGTGCGCTGATTTAGTTAACATGTCGACGATCACCCAGATGGTGTCGAGTCCGCTTGCTGTCTTGGGTAATTTGGTTATGAAATCCACGATTATCTGCTCCCACTTCCATTCGGGTATTTCTGGTTGTTGCAACAATCCCGAGGGCTTTTGATATTCCACCTTGACTTTGGCGCACGTCATACATTTGCTCACGTAGGTAGCAATTTCGGCTTTCATGTTCGGCCACCAGTACAGTTTCTTGATGTCGAGATACATCTTATCCGAGCCAGGATGTATGGAATATCGTGTCTTATCGGCTTCGATCATGACGACTTCTCTGAATCCGCCAAACTTCGGTGTCCAGATCCGATCCATGAAGTAACAAACTCCATCATTCTTGATTGCAAGCTTCTTATCCATTCCCCTTAAGGCTTCCCCTGTCACATTTTCAGATTTTAAGGCTTCTACTTGGGCTTCCCTGATTTGTGTGGACAGGTGTGAATGGATTTTCATAGTTAGAGACTTCACTCTGCGGCCCGAGTATTCCTTCCGGCTGAGTGCATCGACCACCACGTTAGCCTTTCCGGGATGATATCGAATTTCGCATTCATAATCGTTTAGTAGTTCTACCCACCGTCTTTGTCTCATGTTGAGTTCTTTCTGGTTGAGGATATGCTGGAGGCTTTTATGATCGGTAAAGACTGTACATTACGTCCCATAGAGATAGTGTCTCCATATCTTTAGAGAGAAACGACTGCTCCTAGATCGAGATCGTGCGTCGTGTAGTTTACTTCGTGCGTCTTTAGTTGTCTTGAGGCGTAGGCGATGACCTTCCCTCGTTGCATCAGGACACACCCAAGTCCTTGGTTTGACGCATCACAATAGACCACGAAGTCTTCTGTTCCTTCTGGTAAGGTTAGAATGGGCGCACTACATAAGGCTCGCTTTAGTGTTTGAAACGCGATGTCTTGTTTTTCTTCCCAGTCGAAGGTCACGCTCTTCTAAGTTAGGGTTGTAAGTGTTTTAGCAATCTTCGAAAAGTTTTGTATTAACCTTCGGTAATATCCGACGAGTCCCAAAAACTGCCGGATTTCTGTTGGGGTTCTTGGGATCGTCCAATTCTCTATTGCCTTGATCATAGAAGGATCCACATGTATCCCTTCTTTGCTTACTACGTGACCTAGGAAATCTACTTCCTAAATCAAAAACTTACACTTTGAAAATTTTGCGTATTGCTTTTCTGCCCTCAATGTATCCAAGACTTGGCAGAGGTGTTGGCTGTGTTCTTCCTTGCTTCTTGAATAGATGAGTATATCATCTATGAACACGATCACGAATTTATCCAGGAAGGGACGACATATCCGGTTCATCAAGTCCATGAACACTGTTGGTGCATTTGTCAATCCAAAGGGAATCACATAGTGACCATAGCGTGCTCGGAATGCCTTTTTAGGGATGTCTCCTTCCAGCACTCGTAGTTGGTGATAACCAGATCTTAGATCAATTTTTGAGAAGTAGCTTGCTCCCTATAATTGATTGAACAAGTCGTCTATGCGTGGCAGGGGATATCAGTTCTTGATCATGAGTTTGTTCAGTTCCCGGTAATCAATGCACATGCGAAAAGATCCGTCCTTCTTCTTCACGAATAGGACCGGTGCTCCCCATGGTGAAAAGCTCGGTCTGATGAAGCCCTTGCTCAGCAGCTCGTTTAATTGACTGGACAGTTCCTGCATCTTGGCTGGGGCTAGATGGTAAGGCGACTTTGCTACTGGAGTAGCTCCGCGGATTAAGTTGATTCTGAACTCGACTTGGTGTTCTGGTGGGATTCCTGGGAGATCTTCTGGGAAGATGTCTGGGAAGTTGCAGACTTCCGGAATGTCTTTAATGTTCTTCGGTTCTTGTTTCTAGTCTACTATGTGGGCTAGAAAGGCATGATATTCTTTGCGAAGATATTTTCGTGCTTTAACACAGGAGATGATTTGTAAATTTGTACTAGGTTTGTCACCATAAATGACAAGAGTTTCGCCGTTTGGCAGATTGAGGCGAACGGCCCTTTCGTGACAAAGTATATCGACATGGTGAAGACTTAACCAGTCCATACCGATGATGACATCAAAACAACTTATCAAAATGGGCATAAGATTGATTTAAAATAAGTGCTTGTTTAAATTTAATGTGCACCCTACGTACATATCGCTTGCGCTTTCAGTTTTACTGTTTGTCATTTCTACAGTGAATATTTTATTGAGTGGTTGGGGTTTTTAATTAAGTAGGTGTTTAAATTTATGAGTCACAAAACTTCTCTCCGCACCGCAGTCAAAGAGTATGCATGCATAAATGTTGTCGAGGAGAAACGTACCTGTAACCACCGTGGGGTCAGCTATTGCTTCATTTTGTCCTATCTCCAGCACTCTCCCAACACCGCCAGTATTCTTTGCCTTGGGGCAATCCCTCTTGAAGTTCCCAGTTTCTCCACACCCATAACATGCCTGGCTTATTCCAGTACCATGAACTTGAGTGATTGGTCGCATTGGTGCCTTACAGAAACGGGCAGTGTGCCCTTTTCTGTCGCAGTTTTTACAGTGCATCTCGCGACAATTACCGTGGTGATGGTAGTTGCATTTGCTGCACTTTGGCAGGTTCCTAGCATATTGTTTCATTGGCGTAGGGGTAGTAGGAGTTGTAGTGGGAGCAGTGGCGTCATGAACCGTCACCATTTGTTTCTTTGAAGATTCTTGCGAAGTTTGCCCCTTTCTCTTGTTCCAGAACTTCTTCTTGCTGTTGTTGTTGGCGTTGTTATCATTATTGTTGTTCCCTTTGGTTGGTTCAGCAACGAAAGCCGTGACGCCTTGACAGACACCATGATCAACGAGAGATTGCGCCAGTTCCCTGGCGCTGTTGAATGTCGTGGGTTTGGAGGCTAACACACTCCCTCGAAGTTGGGGTGATAGTCCCCAGATATAACTTTCCACCTTTTGGCTTTCCAGGATCAACATTCATGGGTAAAGTATTATCAAGTCACTGAATCTGTTGGTATAGCCCGCGATGTCCGAGCCTACCATCGTAAGGCCCCACAGTTCCTGTTCAAGATTCTGAATCTCGACTCTTGGGCAGTACTCTCGTAGGAGCATTCGTTTCAGGTATTCCCAACCCATGGAGCTCACCACCACTAGGGTTAGTGCCTTGACGTGGCTGTTCCACCACATTAGGGCTCGTTCGGAGAAAGTAAAAGCGGCAAATTTTCCTTTGCTTTCTTCAGGGCAACCGCAAATTTCGAATACAGCTTCCGTTTTCTCTATCCATTGGGATAGAGCCATCACTCCCCCAGTCCCATAAAAGGGAATAGGTTTTCCGTTGGTGAAGTCTTTGTAAGTACATACTCCTGAACGGCCTTGGACTTGGCCATTTGTATAGCTGTTTATCCCTCCTCCTGACCCGTTGTTACTCATTTGAGCCATCGTTGCGGTTATAGCGGCTGTTACAGCAGTTTGGAACATAGCGGCATCCATAATTGGAGGAGGTGGTGTTGGAGCTGAGTTTCTGCATGATGATCTACGAGGAGGAATGTTCTGATAGAGAAATAATAATGAAGACTATAAGTTTCTAATGATTTGACAATCGTGCACTAGAGGGTTAGTTGTATCTTGTAATTTGTTTTGACTTTAATTTATGGTTTCAAAGTAGATATAGCAATTTATAAGTTTCAAGAGGTATGTAAAGAAGTACTTCATATATATATATATATATGTCACACATACGGTGCGTTACATTATGCTTCGTGTTTAGGAAAATTTGACCTATCTAGAGGTCTCCGATTACAAGTTCAAAGGAAATAAGAAAACTTTATCCGAGGTCCTATCCTATATCAAAATTGTTGGAGTTGGGCAAGTTCTACTTGCAGCGTGTTGTGCGTTTGGAGCTAGACTCGGCATCCGACTGCTTGACTCCCATTAGGCACCTTTCAAGAACTGCTTGTTGTTCCTTCATCTCTCTTATTTCTGCCAATGCTGTCACCATTTGGTTTTGAAGCGTTCTTGTGTGGAGTTGGGTACTTTCGTGTAGTTCGTCCAGACGACGGATGTCTACGGCGTTACCCTATGTAGCAGCATTGACCTCACGGATTCTGGCCGCTTGCATGTCTGACTGGTAGTTCTGGGTGGCTATTATGCCCACAAGGACGGGAAGCGCTCGATCGGGTGAGCCTCCTCCACTGACATTGTAAAAATCCCGACACATGCCGAAGGGAGGGCGTACACCTAGTTGACGGCTCCAATCGTAGAGGTGGCTTCCCCAAATGGGAATGGGACATGGGTAATATGGTCTGACTTCGGGAGGACGGGGAGCGGGAGGGTTGATTACTTCCAGCTCGGATTCTGTTCCATCGGTAGCTTCTTCTTCCACCTCGACCTCCTCGTCGACTTCGAATTCCTCTCCAACTTCAACTTCGAATTCTTCTTTGAATTCCTCTTCGATTTCCTTCGGGTCTTCTTTCGGGTCTTCTTCTATCCATCTGTCGTTGCCTTGGTTTGGGTAGTAGGGATCTCCCGGTAAATGGAATCCAGCCATTTGTCTGTACTAGGATAGAGGTATGAGAATTTTATTAGAAAAGAAATTTCTATTTAACGGCATCTTAATCTTAACTACATCTTATGGTGTGTAGGTTTTTCCTTGTCCTATTATTTTATAACAATTCTCCTATAGTATTTCAAATTTATGAGTCTAACAATTTTATTTGGTAAGTTTTTGACTTGTTGTCCACTACGACCATTGCTCAACGTATGTTGGTCAAATCCAGGATAAATATAGTTGATCAGGCTATATTTATTCTCGATTTGATTACATACCTTGAGGCCCGATCGTAGTGTCACAACTTGTCTTAATACTTTTTAGAAAATTTTGTTATGATACGAGACTGATGCATGCGAGTAAAAATGCATATTTTTAAAAGAAATATTTTGTTGATGAAAACGTTTTGTCAGAGGGCTTTTGGTCCCCTTTGCATTTATAGTTTGTATATCTTATGTGGTTCGATATACTTAGTTCACTATAGACAATGCTCTGATACCAATATGTCACACCCCCGAACTAGAATGGCGGAAACATTCAGGGGTGGATGACATCACGTAGTACCATAACAGTTGAATATTGTAAAGAAAGTAACACAACCATCATATATATAATAAAAAAAAAGTACATTTTTGCGTTATACATGATTCCAAAAAAATATTACAATATGATGATGTAAAATGTTTAATAATAAACGCCCTTAGCGTTCCTTCTTCAAAAGCCGGTAGTTACTTGTATTACCGATTCCCTGAGAAATACAAGTGGTTTCGAAAAAGTGTCAACAATAAAGTTGGTGAGTTCATAAGTGTTTTGTATTGAAAAGAATGTCTTTATGGAAGAAAATCGATGAACGTGGTTTTCAGAAAATCCAATATTTTCCATATATAGTTTGAAAAGTTCCCAAAGTTGAAGGACGTTAGTATCTTTCGTAATTGAATGATAAAGATAAGTTTGTACTCAAAATAATGTAAATACTGAATGCATGTATGAATCTCGTAAATCAAGCTTGTTTTTATACTTTCGTGTGAGTCTTATAACCATACTATTGACACAGACTGGCTGTAAGAACATTCTTCAGGTGTTGTAGTGTTATGACATTTGTCACCCCAGACTTGTCGGTCTAACTGTAGCTAACAGTTTAGGTGCGAGGTTGTCAATCCCGTATAGATCTATAAACAAGTATCACGCTCTCCCTCCAAGAGATTATGGATTATAATATAGGACTTGAAATGCATACATAAGAGTGCGTTGAAGTTTGAATATCTCACATTATATAGTATAAATAGATTTACGATAAGAAAGTCTTTATTTCACTTTAGATGAAAGTATTTCGTTTTTCAAAATGTATACGTAAGAATGTATGAATAACTCGCAAACTATACCCATTATAATTTTTCAGAAATATGTTCCATTTGGTGAAAATAACATGGTGATATACTAAACTTTATACGTAAAGATAGTTATTGCATTTAAGTGTATATAAAAACGATACGTTTTCTTGCATTATACTTGTATTCCCCCCCTAAAACATGAAAAGACTTGAAAAGTAGGGATATGAACTCACTTGTTCGGTTTGAAGAGAGTGGGACTAGAGTCGAGCAGCACTTCAACCACGGAAAGTTGCGTCTTCGAGCTTCTCAGGGATCTCGGTAGCGTAGAACCTTCGTCGGGGGCTCGGGTGCGGAATTCAAGGGTGTCGGGACAGCCTCTGGTGCTTGTAATTGTGTGAGAGTAAGTGTGAATTTGGGAAATGTGTGCTAAAATCTGGAGCTTATGCCTTCTATTTATAGGGCTGAAAATGCGAGTACCTTGGGCGTACTACCAGAGTACGCTGGGCGTACGCGTTACGCTGGGCATACTTCGGTTACGTTGGGCGTAACTTTGCGTCATGGCTTACGACTCGAGTCTAGATAGGTGTAGAGCTGTAGCCGATGGGACTCGACCCTGCACCTGAGTACGCTGGGCGTACTCCTGAATTACGTTGGGTGTAATCCTGGCTTCCATCTTCTAAATTCCGTAACATTCGCGTACAGACTCTGTTTTTCGCGTTCTTTATATCCACGCGTAGGTGGGATTATGCTCTACAACTTTCATTTAGACTCCGTTGGCTAGTTTTGACTTTATTTTTAATGCTATGTTTTTAATAGGCCGGGACTGCTAAAGTCCGTTAAAAATTCATAGTTTCTTTATCCGACATCGGTTTTTTTTGTCTTTTTATCATCTTTCTCCTATTGTGGAGACCTAGGTTGTGTTAGCTAAATATCACTCAATTTTCAATTCGATTTTTTCGCTCTCTACTACTGTTACGAAACTTATAAAATTCGTAACTTCTTCATATCCGGTCCAATTTGGGCAATCTTTTTATGTACGTTTACAGTTTAACGAACTCTACAACTTCTGTTTAGATACTTAAGGCTAAAATACATTTTATTGGAATTTCACTTTTTACGTTAAATAGTGTTTTACCGGGTGTATCGTAAATATTTGAGTGGCTATAGTTTCTTCAATATAACCCGGTTTCGAATGTTCTTTATGTTTTTGGAAACCTTGGCATGATATCTAACATTTGATGCATCCCAATTTAGATATTTTCAACACTCTATTTTTGAGGTTAATTTCGTTGATTCCAAATAGTTTTCGTTGTATTTGACTTTTAAGTGTTACATTGCTTTTGGAAAATTATAGGGTTGTCACAAAAGTCTTCAACATCCGTAGTCTTAGTTATTTCTTTTACTTATTCTATGTAATGTACTCTATTGTCCAGCATGCCTTGCATGGCTGCTTATAGAGTCTTAGCTTATTTCAGAGTCTCTATAAATAGACTCATTCTCTTGTAACAAAAAATGACTTCTTACTACTCAACTTGTGAACTTCTTAATACACAAGATTTCTCCTTTAATCATATCTCTTATGTTCTTCATTTCTCTATCTTATTACTCTTCACACTCAAACGGCTACTGGAACATAACCTCTCTTCGGAGCAAGTCTTTTAGACTTAATCACTAAACTTGATCTCGCTTACTAACTTGGAGTGAATGTATTCCTTGTTATGAATCAGTTTAAGTATATTCTTCATATAACAACTGTTGTCATTTACATTTCTTTACTTTCTGCAACTAACTATCTAACTATCTAACTATATTATTGTTGAGCTTTTGATCCTCTGAGATTAACTCTATTCCTAATATACTTGTACTAACGTTTGTTCAAGTGTGTCTCCAAGTTTTTCTCTCAACAATTGGTATCAGAGCCAAAGTGGTTGCTTTTTGAATATCGGAACTCTGATTTTTCATTAAGCCTTCTATACCACTAAAGCTCATTTCTCAAAAAAAAAAAAAACAAAACAAAATGGCACAATCGTTATCTCTGCATGTTTCCAATAGTCTTGGTGGTTCTAATAGAGCCCCAATACTGGTAGCAAATGAATATCATCACTGGTCACAAAGAATGGAGAGGTACTTAAGAAGACTGGGTAGAGATGTATGGCGATCCGTGGAAGAAGGACCACATGTTCCAATCCTCACACCAGTTCATACTGACGGTGCAGCAACCAGACTAGGAGGAGGTCAACCAACTATGAGTCGTCCTACCAATGATGATCTCGATAAAATGGAAAATGATGTTGTTGCTTTTATGAAATTTCTTGTGGTGTCGCTCCTGACAACTTTGATATTATCATAAACTGCAAGTCAGCAAAAGAGATCTGGGATGTACTCAAAAACCTGCATGAAGGCTCAGAACAAGCACAAGATAAGAAGCTCACTACCGCACTCAACGACTCCAACAACTTCAAAGCTCATGCAGGTGAAAGTTTGGAAGACTCCTTCAAGAGATTCAACTTGATAGTCACCAAATTATCAAATGTTGGTACCGTCTGCAGCAACCATGAAACCAATCTTCAGTTCCTTATTGACTTAGGACGACACTGGACTACTGCCAAAATGATAGTCCAAGGTGACAGGAAGATTCACTCTTTATCACTCTAAAAACTCTATGGAGAACTTCAAGCACAAGAATCCACCGTACTCAAAGACTATGCTAACTTCGGAGGACCACTTGCTCTCATAGCACAAGCTCCACCGCAGTCACCTTACTCTTCATCGTATGACACTCCACCGCAGTCATACAAAGCGGATTCAGAGTATGATGATGAAGAAGAGTTTCAGAAGGCTATTGCTCTAGTTAGCCAAAAGTTCAACCGCATACCACCTTCCTCTTTCTGCAAGAATCAACAATTCAACAAACATCCATTCAACCATAACTTCAGTCCTCAGAACATTAACTCTCGGTATCCTAAAGTCTCTCAGAACAATCAACCCAAGGAGGTACCGCAGTCTCCTCAGAACAATGACTCCGATACTTAATCCGAAGACAAGACTAATGTTGTGATTTGTCACAAATGCAACAAAGAAAATCACTTCGCCAAAGACTGTAAGGCCAATGTAGTCAAGGACAGAGCGTTCTATCTTAGAATGGCTCAAGAGTTGGAAGAAAAAGAAAAGGCAAGCGCATATGTGCCTCAAGTTAAGAGAGGCCACCAAGTTTGGTCATCAGGAGATGAAGAAGAGACCATCAGCAGTGTTAAGGGAAAAGGGAAAATATGCATGCTGGCCACTACGGATGATGATGGGTCAGCAATGTTGAACAAAAACTACTGCTACATGGCGAAAGATGGGACTCTAAGCATCGTTGAACATGTAAAACTCATGATCCAAACTTTAAATTATAACATGCATGACTATCAACCATACATAGATGATCTTAATGACACTTGTGTTGCCGTCCTTACAGACTATAACAAAGCCCTAGATGAGAAGAACATTGCATCCCAAGAGATGTTCCATGTGAGAGGAAGACTGGACAACAAGTGACTTAAGATGGCAATGTTAGAAAGGGATCTAGAGTTAGAGAAAGATGCTAGAACGTTAAGTGAAACCCAGTTAGAAATAGCCATGAATCAAAGAGATTTAGCTCAAATAGAAATTGTACGTTTAAATCTTTTAATTGAAAAGTTGTTTAATGAAAGTGAGGCTATTGAAAATTTGGTAAATAATGGAACCGTGGACAACAAATATAATTGGGGTTGGTCAAATGGATATCCTACCGCAATGGAAGCCTCACCCCGGTTCAACAAAGACAGAGTGTATGTCCCTCCTGATAGAGAATTTCATTTCCATGTCAAAGACAAGACTTTTCCCGAAAATATACCAACACACTTCGGTAGATTGCACAATTTAAGCAATAATTGTGTCATTGAGGAAATTGTGCCCGAGGATTCTAGTCACACATGTGATCAAACTCCCATTAGTGGCACCACTCACTCAAATTCTCAAAATTCATCCGAAGTTGATGAAGAAATTGTTGTTGAAAACCACGAAGTCTCAAAGGACTTTCCATCTTTGTCCTCAGACCGTAGTGTTCCACACTATAGTCAATTGTCCCAGAAGTGTCCCACCACAGTCTCAACTAAGACCTACTATGCGGTAGTCAAATCATCTTCACCGCAGTTAAATAACAATGACTACAATTCCTCAGTTCAAGGAACCACAACTCTTCAACCGATTTTTCACGAATTACTTATCGAAAATTTTGAAGTAGGTCAATGCTCTTAAATTCCAGAATCCTCATGTTTTGATGATTCTAGTCCGCATTTTCAAAAGTGTTCAAAAAATCTCAGGAAACCGCAGTTGAATAACAATGACTGTTGTCACACCCCAAAACCGGAACGGCGGAAACGTTCTGGGGTGGATGACGTCATGTCAAGTATCACAACACATGCATTATAGTAATCAAAGTACAACAAAACATTGCATTAGTAGTAATAGTTTTACATTTCAATACATCAAAGTAATACACACAAATGTAATAAGGACAGCAAGGTACTAAGCTATCTTCATCAATAGCTCCTGGGATGTACCTGTCTAATTTCTGACCTGAGAATACAAGTTATTTGAAAAGCGAGTATCAGCATTTTTAAAAATGCTGGTGAGTTCATAAGTATTTAGTGACATTTCATTCAAATAGCTTTATAAAGTAATAGTTTAAGTGTTTACAGTGCATTAGAGTTCTTTCCAGAAAATCCTATATTTTCTTTAATAAAAGCAGCCTTCTACCAAGACTGGTCAGTGTTATGTGGTAAAAAGTAGTTTTCCCTTAATTGCTATCATTATCAAAATACTGAATTTGATTATTAAAGAAAGCGAGGGACAACAGGGAAATAACATATGCCTCAGCAGTGAGGACTGCTGACTAAGGCAAAGGAATCATAGAATCCAGGAGAGCATCGAACTAACGACACGCCTGGTTCAGTCTAACAAGTAGAGACTCAGACCCCAGAAGGTACCGAATGAAAGGTACAGCTGGTAAGGTCTAAAACAGTGAAAAACAGACCCCAGACAGTATCAAATGAAAGATACGTCTTGTAAGGTCAAATCAGAGAAAACAGACCCTAGACAGTATCAAATGAAAGATACGTCTTGTAAGGTCAAAACAGAGAAAACAGACCCCAGACAGTATCACATGAAAGATACGTCTTGTAAGGTCAAAACAGTGTGACTCTGAAAGTGAATTACCAGCATACAGTGTAAATTGTCGTTGAAATACCGTTACCTTAAGGCCAATGAATTATAAGGTAACCCGGGATACTCGTAACCATACTGACTAGAGTACCAGACGCCCTACAAGCGTCTAAAATATGACATTTGTCACCCGTTGGCATGGTAGGCCGGGACTGTAGCTAGCAGTCTGGGTGCGGGGTTGTCAATCCCGTATAGATCTATACACACAATGTCCGCTCTCCCTACAGGAGATTCTGGTTACCATCTAGACGACGGAGAAGGCCGTGTCCTGAAGATGTATCCCAAATAGTGGGTAGATACTTCCAAGTAGTGGGTAGTGTGTTTCTAATGTAAGTGTAGACTAGAGGTAGAGACCCTTAACTGAACTGACAAGTGAATTCCTGTATGTCCATACTCATATACATAATATATAACTAATGAATCAAACGACCTTCGGACGGCCATCCGATCCCACCAGACCACATCTCAACGAAGAAAAGGAAATAGGGCGGACGAGCCTTCCTATGTCTTTCAATCATTACTTATACGTACCTATATAAGCACAGACATACATCTAACTACGACTGAGTGTGTATCAAGTAGAAGTGATTCTTGTGAAGTAGGAGTGTCTAACAAGTGAAGTAGGAGCGGTCGCAAGTGAAGTAGGAGTGTCGAACAAGTATAAGCGTATCACGAAGTAGAGACGACAATAAGAGAAGTAAGAGTGTCTATCAAGTATAAGCGACTACAAGTATAAGCGATATAGAGACAATAACCGGTATAAGCGTATCACAAAAGGAATGCGTTATCAAGTAGGAGTTTTAAATAAGTAAAAGCGAAGCAGCGGTAACAAACCAGTAAAAGTATACAACGTGAAATGGAACTTTGATGAAAACCTTAGAAAAACCTTTATACTCAGGAAAACTAGCATTTGGTATTCTTTGGTAAAATAAGTGTGAAAACCTTTAGAAATCTTTCATAAACCAGTTTAAAATGAATTTAGGTAAAACAGTATAAGTAAGAGTTTTGAAACAATTGAAATCCCTTTTGAAAACCATTATAGTGTCCTACTCGGTAAAACAGTGTAAAGTGTGGTAAAACCTTGTGCATGCGGGTTATCAATCACATGTGATTGATATGATAACTGGCATGTTTAACTTGTATTCCCCCCTACAAAACATGTAAAAACATTTAAAAGGTTCATTCAGGGGTATGAACTCACCTGGTGTAAGTAGGTCCGACGAAGGTGTCGTTTGGGCGTTCGGTGTCACGTAAGGACTCGAACACACTCAATGACCTATTTAACATATGATAATATATGTTCACATACAATTAGTATATTTAATACTAGTTAAACAAGTATACGCGCTCAAAGGAGCGGAAAACACTTTGGTTAAGTGTTTGGGTGTCTCGGGTAGCGTCTAAAGGTATGTATGGCTTAGGAATGGAGTTTACTCTCCGAGAGTAAACTCTTATCACTTAGTTTACGGCCCAGGGACTACTCACCATGAGTTTACGGCCGTAAACTCATGGTGAGGGGTTCTAGTGTGTTTTAAGGCTTCTAACTTGTTCATGGAATTATTCTAGGTCCAAAACTATATAGTATGAGTGGGTTTAAGGTCTTTAAGGGAATTTTAATGGAGTTTACGGTCCAGGGACAACTTCTAAGGGAGTTTACAGCCGTAAACTCTCATTCCTTGAGTTTTGTGAAGTTTCAAGCCCCTAATACCTTGCTAGTAATTTATAATGAAGTGTGAGGCCATTTGGGGAAATTAAAACTATCATTTGGGCATGTTTAGGGGTTTTTACGGCCTTGGTACATGCCTGGGCCGTAAACTCCCTTTAATCCCCCAAATCTTTGTGTTTAAATGATCTAAACCCTAAATGGTATTCCCCTAATTTATGTATTAAGCCCTATGGTGATTTAGGAGTGTTTTGGGGCACTTTTGCAAGGTTTAGAGGTGTTTATGGCCTAAGCATATGCTTGGGCCGTAAACTCTCTTTTACCCCATAAAATCATGTGATTTAATGTTTAAACACTCCTAGGCAAATCCCTTAATTTATTTCCAAGCCTTTAGGGACATTTTGGGGTCATTTTGGCCTCATTTTAGGTGTTTACGACCTAAGGAGGAGCTTAGGCCGTGAACTCCTTTTCAACAGCTTAAATGGTCCAATTCTAAGCTATAAACACGAATCATAATGTTTTGATTAAGCTAGGGTAAGTGGACTTACGATTTGGAAGCGTTTGGTGGCGGATTTGGGTCGAAAACGAGTCTAGAGAGAGAGTATAAAGAGAGAGAGGGTAAAAAGTCTCCAAATGGAGTTTACTCCCCTTTATATATGGGTGGGGGTTGGAGCTCAGTGGAATTCTACCCAATACTGCCGTTAGACAGGGCTTTTGGTCGCACCCGATTTAGTGGTAATAATAATAAAAATTAACTTTTTCCAATTAAACGGAAATGTGTGTTATGTGTTTTTATTTCTTTTTATCACGACTTAACGGCATATTAAATGTAAACAAATGGAATGTTTATTAAATTGACGACCTCTAATTAACGGAACTTTTATACAGTGGAATATTCCGTTAACGGTAACGGGGAAATGTAACAGAACAATTTGGGTTGTCACATCATTCCCCCGTTAGAGGGAATTCGTCCCGAAATTCAGGTCTAGGCAAGGAAGTAGGTATAAATGGCCAAGTAGAGGTAAGAGAGTACTTCCTATACGGTTTGTCCTCGCATTCCCAAGTGATCTCTGGTCTGTGCTTGTCATTCCAACAGATCATCACGTGCGGGATGCGGATTTCGTCTCGTGTAGCTAGTGGGTTCCAACTGGTGTGTCTACAAGGTTAGGGTTCTCAATGGATTCTATCAAGATGAGTGAGGCACGAAGAGTGATGTCGGGAAATCACATATCAAGTCTAAGAAGTGGATCGATCAGGGTGTGAATCTGTGGTATATCCGAAAGTAGTAGCGGACTGAATAGGGTTGGACCAAATCTCCATGAGAATTCTCATATGGTCCTAAGCTCTCGGAATGGTAGAGCTTTTCAGTACTCAGAACATAGTGTACTTCTATGGCAAGATCATCACTAGCATGATCGCCATTCCGAAGTTCCTAACGTTCTCACTTGTACTGTGTGGGTACTCCTTCAGGTTGGTTCTTAGGAATCTCGAGTGGTCTTTGGTTTTGTGTTTTTTGTCAACTGGGTGATAGAGACTTTCTAGATCGTCGAGTGGGTTGCGTGACTATGGTTATCGGTTTGTTGTAGAGTGTCTATCTCAAGCTTGTGCAAAATGAATCTGCACTAACGAAGGTTGAGATGCGGAAACCCTGGAGGTCGGGAAGATAGGGTTTCACCAGACGAGTGTCGCACTATCTCTGGAGGTGGTTCTACTATCTCAGCGTGAGATAGTATTCGTGGAGCACCTAATACTCCAATGAATCTCTAAGATTGTGGTTTATTCTAGCGTGGAAAGTGTATGTTCCTGCATAACCCTTCGACTAACACCAGGACTGGTGTCAAGTCTATAACCTATTCGGGATCTGGGTCATGAGGCTTAACGCAACTACTTTCGCACTTGATCAAGTATTCTTGGCTGCGAAGATTATCCTGTGGTTCTCGGTATCCTAGTGTTGACTTCGGAGAATGAAGTCTATCGTCTATAGGGCGACGACGATTTCCTCCATACGAGAGGGTGGAGGGTGATAGGCACTACCTGTCTATAACAGGGTGGGCAAGGTGCCTGAGTAGTAAGAGCATCTACTATAACTACCCTTCCGAAGGTTCTGAGTTTCCTCGGTCTAGGTCAATTCTAGTGAGTATAGGGTCTCATCACTCGGAACTTTACTAGTTTAACCCGCAGTGATTCTCTTGACTCCGGCTCCTATGTTATGGAATAGGGTGAAAGTGTTTTGCGAAGAGGTTTGTGGTAGAGCTCATGCTTGGCTTAACCACCAGTACTTGGTGTATGCAAGCAGTATACAATTGAGGTCGACAGGATGTTCAGCTGTGCGACTCCACCCCAAACCCACAACCCAACGAGGAATAGGGAGTAGGGAGGAAACACAAACCTTAAATCTTTTTGATCTCAATTGTATACCACCTTTACGCATATACCTGGTTATGGTGGTCATTCCTTATGAGTTCTAATCTCTATGCATACGAACCTGACGTGCGAGGTGTGAAGGGTCTCCCGGGGGAATCTACTGAGTATGCTTCGGTTGGTTGTCGTCTACTGGAGTTTCTACAGTGTCCTTCGCTTAGGTTTCCATCTGACTACGAGGGGTCGGTCAACGACGCGGGGTACCCTCTCTTGGGTACTTCGGAAGGTTTGAGATAAAAGGGACGATTGACGGATCGCATTATGTTTGATTTATTTGTGTTAGGTTTAGGTTCGGGAAAACCTTTATTTGCCGACATGGCTATGGAGAAAGTTCTTTTTACACAGCACTAAGAATGTACACATGGTCGCACAAAGTCAAACCATGATCAATAGAGTCGTCGAAGTTGGCACACTCCGACATGATATATAATGAAGATCGATAGAGTCATGTGCCGAACAGGCACACAAGTTCTAGACGTCTCGGGTTTCGTCCTGTGTATCACTACCACGGATACTTGGACCGATAGAGTCGACGCGGAACTATAGAGGGTCCTAAGTGTTTCCGAATAGAGTACCTTTTCATGAGTGGATTCTCACTAGGCATTTCTGTAATCGCCTCACATATACTAGTCATGTATACTTAAGGTGGGGAGGACTGTTGACTGAGTGACCCCGCCCTAAATCCACAACCAAACGAGGAACAGGAAATGAGGCGGCATTCGCTCACTCTAGGTCTGTCCATCTTAAATATACATGGCCGTAACGTATATGTTTAGCCATTATAGTTTTACCTGATGAATTTTTAAATTTTATAACAGTACTGCGACTTTCGCCTTACTGGGAAGAATTTACATTTTGAATAATCTTTTATTATTTTCAGTTTAGTTACCCGTGATCGAGAGACGTACCAATAATCTATCGAGTTCCTTGACGCTTCTCCCTAAGCAGTAGAGTTAGGATCCTTCTGTTTCCTTGTTGTTTCCTTCAGCTGGGCAATCCTTCTTTAAATGTCCCATTTCACCACATAGGTGACAAACGGGATTGGTCGCCGCATTAGTGATCGATGCAATATGCTCCACCAGAGTTCTGCATACGCGAGCAGTATGCCCCTTCATGTTGCACCTAGCACAATAGAGTTCCCGACAGGCACCATGATGATGGTAGCTGCACTTGCTGCAGTGGGGAAGGTCTCCAAGGTATGGTCTTCTTGAGGTCGGGAGGGAAGGATTGACAAGGGTATAGACTGCCTCAGCTCGTCGCCTTTTAGAAGGTCCTTGATCCGAGGTACTTCCCTCCTCACTCTTGAAATTTCTCTTTAGTGGGTTCGGTTGAGGTTCTTGGGTGACTGGGTATGAAAGTGTTGGTTGTTGCTGTCCATCGCAAGGATTGGAAATCCCAACAGGGCCCTTGCTAACATTGGCGGTGTTAGCATTTAGGTGAGCCATGACAGCTGCTACGGCTGCTGAGACTGCAGCTTGGAACGTAGCTTCATCGAATAAGAGAGCAGGTTTCTTGCTTGTGGATTGGTTACGCTTCTTTGGTGGCATGGTTTTCCTACGCGGAAAGAAATACAAGGTAATGAGAGACAATGGCTAACCCTGGACATTTCCGTCCTTAACGTATTAGGCATAAATTTTTCCCGTGCCTTGGGTACTGGTCGTCTGAGTGTCGACCTACATCCCTATGATGTAGTCCATGTACTGGCTCCCGTTGTCTGCCTCGTATCTTTGACTGGAATCGGCGTTGGTTTCCTTCGGGTAGTTTCCTAGGGTTCTCTTCTCGTATGGACATATTGAATTTCTACTTTACCTCATTTCCGAATCCGACAATGGGTGTCATCACCTCATAAAGGGCGACTGGGAATCTCAGAAGTTTAGGCAAATTTCTCACCAATGTCCCTAAAAGAATATGGGCACTTGGTGCATTCAATAGTCTCGACCCAGTTCATTTATTTCCGAACAGGAAATCTTCTCAATGAACCTCTTCTGGATCTGAATCAACTCTTCTGCCGAGTACTGAAGTGGATAGGGTTGTCTACAGGGTTCGCGCGAGAATGGAAATGTCTAAAGAAGATCCTAAGAGATTATTAACATTTCACTGTATGATCCATATCCAGTCTTGCTACGATTACACAGGGTATACAAATCATATATAACTTAGATCCGATAGGCCTTCGAATATGTGATACTACTCTATATGCACATCCCGACGAGGAAAAGGAAGCAGAGCAGAACCACACATTCTTAGCTTATAGGATCCTTATTCTATATAACTTTGGGAGTATACCCTCTATAGCTGTAGGTATATCAATAAGGATCTTTTTAGTTCTTCACACAAGGTTAGTTATGGATCCCAAAATACCCCTATGGTATTTTAATTCTTGTTTGATTCTTATCTTCTGATTATGATTCTGGGATTAGTGTGGATCTTTTAGCGTTCTAAAATACTCCTATAGTATTTTAACTTTATGTTTGGCTCTAGCAATCCTAGTTGGTAAGTTTTAGACCTGTTGTACACCACTATCACTCCCAAGCACACGTTGATCGCATCTCGGATAAATGTAGTTGATCAGGTTACATTTATCCCAGCTTACGATTACATAACTGCCCAGGTTTGACTGTAATGCTCAACATCCGAAGACTTTTATTCTTGTTGTTCTTGTGATACTTGCGTTCGAGTGTTTAGATTCTGGATGTTCTTATACTTTGGTAAAATATGGTTATATTTTAAAGTATAATTCTTGGTCAGAGTGTTTTATCCCTTTGTGTTTATAGGTTGTATATCTTTTATGAATTGATATACTTAGCTCACTATAAACAATGCTCTGATACCAATCTGTCACACCCCAAAACCGGAACGGCGGAAACATTCTGGGGTGGATGACGTCATGTCAAGTATCACAACACATGCATTATAGCAATCAAAGTACAACAAAACATTGCATTAGTAGTAATAGGTTTACATTACAATACATCAAAGTAATACACACAAATGTAATAAGTACAGCATGGTACTAAGCTATCTTCATCAACAGCTCCTGGGATGTACCTGTCTAATTTCTGACCTGAGAATACAAGTTATTTGAAAAGCGAGTATCAGCATTTTTAAAAATGCTGGTGAGTTCATAAGTATTTAGTGACATTTCATTCAAATAGCTTTATAAAGTAATAGTTTAAGTGTTTACAGTGCATTAGAGTTCTTTCCAGAAATCCTATATTTTCTTTAATAAAAGCAGCCTTCTACCAAGACTGGTCAGTGTTATGTGGTAAAAAGTGGTTTTCCCTTAATTGCTATCATTATCAAAATACTGAATTTGATTATTAAAGAAAGCGAGGGACAACAGGGAAATAACATATGCCTCAGCAGTGAGGACTGCTGACTAAGGCAAAGTAATCATAGACTCCAGGAGAGCATCGAACTAACGACACGCCTGGTTCAGTCTAACAAGTAGAGACTCAGACCCCAGAAGGTACCGAATGAAAGGTACAGCTGGTAAGGTCAAAAACAGTGAAAAACAGACCCCAGATGCCCGTTACCTTAAGGCCAAAGAATTATAAGGTAACCCGGGATACTCGTAACCGTACTGACTAGAGTACCAGACGCCCTACAAGCGTCCGAAATATGACATTTGTCACCCGTTGGCTTGGTAGGCCGGGACTGTAGCTAGCAGTCTGGGTGCGGGGTTGTCAATCCCGTATAGATCTATACACACAATGTCCGCTCTCCCTACAGGAGATTCTGGTTACCATCTAGACGACGGAGAAGGCCGTGTCCTAAAGATGCATCCCAAATAGAGGGTAGAGACTTCCAAGTAGTGGGTAGTGTGTTTCTAATGTAAGTGTAGACTAGAGGTAGAGACCCTTAACTGAACTGACTAGAGAATTCCTGTATGTCCATACTCATATACATAATATATATCTAATGAATCAAACGACCTTCGGACGGCCATCCGATCCCACCAGACCACATCTCAACGAAGAAAAGGAAATAGGGCGGACGAGCCTTCCTATGTCTTTCAATCATTACTTATACGTACCTATATAAGCACAGACATACATCTAACTACGACTGAGTGTGTATCAAGTAGAAGTGATTCTTGAGAAGTAGGAGTGTCTAACAAGTGAAGTAGGAGCGGTCGCAAGTGAAGTAGGAGTGTCGAACAAGTATAAGCGTATCACGAAGTAGAGACGACAATAAGTGAAGTAAGAGCGTCTATCAGGTATAAGCGACTACAAGTATAAGCGATATAGAGACAATAACTGGTATAAGCGTATCACAAAAGGAATGCGTTATCAAGTAGGAGTTTTAAATAAGTAAAAGCGAAGCAGCGGTAACAAACCAGTAAAAGTATACAACGTGAAATGGAACTTTGATGAAAACCTTAGAAAAACCTTTATACTCAGGAAAACTAGCATTTGGTATTCTTTGGTAAAATAAGTGTGAAAACCTTTAGAAATCTTTCATAAACCAGTTTAAAATGAATTTAGGTAAAACAGTATAAGTAAGAGTTTTGAAACAATTGAAATCCCTTTTGAAAACCATTATAGTGTCCTAATCGGTAAAGCAGTGTAAAGTGTGGTAAAACCTTGTGCATGCGGGTTATCAATCACATGTGATTGATATGATAAGTGGCATGTTTAACTTGTATTCCCCCCTACAAAACATGTAAAAACATTTAAAAGGTTCATTCAGGGTATGAACTCACCTGGTGTAAGTAGGTCCGACGAAGGTGCCGTTTGGGCGTTCGGTGTCACGTAAGGACTCGAACACACTCAATGACCTATTTAACATATGATAACATATGTTCACATACAATTAGTATATTTAATACTAATTAAACAAGTATACACGCTCAAAGGAGCGGAAAACAATTTGGTTAAGTGTTTGGGTGTCCCGGGTAGCGTCTAAAGGTGTGTATGGCTTAGGAATGGAGTTTACCCTCCGAGAGTAAACTCTTATCACTTAGTTTATGGCCCAGGGACTACTCACCATGAGTTTACTGCCGTAAACTCATTGTGAGGGGTTCTAGTGTGTTTTAAGGCTTCTAACTTGTTCATGGAATTATTCTAGGTCAAAAACTATATAGTATGAGTGGGTTTAAGGTCTTTAAGGGCATTTTAATGGAGTTTACGGCCCAGGGACAACTCCTAAGGGAGTTTACGGCCGTAAACTCTCATTCCTTGAGTTTTGTGAAGTTTCAAGCCCCTAATACCTTGCTAGTAATTTATAATGAAGTGTGAGGCCATTTGGGGAAATTAAAACTATCATTTGGGCATGTTTAGGGGTGTTTACGGCCTTGGTACATGCCTGGGCCGTAAAATCCCTTTAATCCCCCAAATCTTTGTGTTTAAATGATCTAAACCCTAAATGGTATGCCCCTAATGTATGTATTAAGCCCTAGGGTGATTTAGGAGTGTTTTGGGGCACTTTTGCAAGGTTTAGAGGTGTTTACGGCCTAAGCATGTGCTTGGGCTGTAAACTCTCTTTTACCCCATAAAATCATGTGATTTAATGTTTAAACACTCCTAGGCAAATCGCTTAATTTATTTCCAAGCCTTTAGGGACATTTTGGGGTCATTTTGGCCTCATTTTAGGTGTTTACGGCCTAAGGAGGAGCTTAGGCCGTGAACTCCTTTTCAACAGCTTAAATGGTCCAATTCTAAGCTATAAACACAAATCATAATGTTTAGAGTAAGCTAGGGTAAGTGGACTTACGATTTCGAAGCGTTTGGTTGCGGATTTGGGTCGAAAACGAGTCTAGAGAGAGTCTAGAGAGAGAAAGAGGGTAAAAAGTCTCCAAATGGAGTTGACTCTCCTTTATATATGGGTGGGAGTTGGAGTTCAGTGGAATTCTACCCAATACTGCCGTTAGACGGGGCTTTTGGTCGCACCCGATTTAGTGGTAATAATAATAAAAACTAACTTTTTCCAATTAAATGGAAATGTGTGTTATGTGTTTTTATTTCTTTTTATCACGACTTAATGGCATATTAAATGTAACAAATGGAATGTTTATTAAATTGACGACCTCTAATTAACGGAACTTTTATACAGTGGAATATTCCGTTAACGGTAACGGGGAAATGTAACGGAACAATTTGGGTTGTCACAACTGTGGTTCACCGAAAACTTTGGCAAAAAGAGCTTTCAAAGAAGAAATTAGATCTCGAAATCAAAGCAGACAAAATTTTTCCAAAAATAAGAAACATGTAAGAATTCCAAAATCCAGGAGTCCAGAAAAAATTGTTTTCACAAATTACATTTCAAAAAACTCTTCTTTCACGAAAACAAACAAAAAAGAAAGTTCAGTTTCAAAAGTCACTCCTGCTACTTCTGACACAACCCAAAAAGGTGTCAAATTTGTAAGAAACTATGTTTTTCAGGTCTATTCCCAAAATGACCCCAAGTGGAAAGGAATTTTACCCACTCCAACAATTTTAAAATCACATCAAAACAAGTGGAAAGGAATTTTGCCAAATCCACCTAAAAAGACTTAAAGATTTCCACATGCGAAACCTAGTTCCAAACAAACTTTTCAGAAAACAAATGTCAAATCTTTCAAAAGTTACCCACCTCGGACCAACTCAAAGTCCAATTCACTCCATAAACCGCTGACCAAGCACAATGTCAGATTCAATGACAAACCCTCTTTTTGTAAATGTCAGTGCAGCTGTCAAAAGTTTTTATCTCATGACAAGTCAAATAAAAGTCAGAAATCTCGTACTTTTCAGAAACCTCGTAATAATCCAAATATGAACAAACACCCAGGATTAGGTCTAAAAGTTGACAAGAGACCTGTCCATACAACCTCGGACCATGCATCATTCAAGAATACATCAATCGTCCCTGGCTCCAAACTTGTTTGGATGCCTAAACTAACCGTGTAATTCGCAGGCTTTGAGCAAGGAGGAACAAGAAGAAGAATGGTTAATTGACAGTGTCTGCTCCTTGCACATGACCGGAAGGTTAGAGTACCTTCGGGATTTCAGGCTTATATGCAATGGTGGAAATGTCACGTTTGGCAACAATGCAAACGGTGTCATCCGAGGTTACGGTGTTCTCACTACGGGGAACTTTTCCATTCAGAAGGTTGCTTATGTAGAAGGTCTTAAACACAATCTCATCAGTGTTGGCCAACTATGTAAAGCAGCACATCGTGTTGAATTTGACAATCAATTCTGTTACATAATGACGAGTGATCGCAGCACTTGCTTAATCAAATCTCGATCCGAAGGCACGAAGTACCCTCTTGATGTTTCTCTCATCATTGGTAAACCGGAACTGTGTTTTCTGTCCAAAGCTGTATCCGAAGTCTGCTGGCTATGGCACCGCAAGCTAGCTCATCTCAACTTTCTCTACATCAACAACCTCGTCACAGGAGAACTAGTCCGTGGTCTCCCCATTCTCAAATTCAGCAATGATACTCTTTGTCAAGCGTGTGAATGCGGTAAACAAGCAAAAGCAAGCCACTGTAACGACCCAATTTTCACGTCTAAAAATTTCGTTATAAAACATTACATAAAAGCATCAATAGTTAAAACATTGTTTGATTAAACCATTTCACATCGAAAACCAATTTGAAAACCACAACATTCGATCACTCAAATATCAGAGTATCAATCCCAGAATAAACTCGTAACTGCGGAAACAAGAGAGTGTGTGTGTGTGACATGTTGCTACCGCGCCGGCTCCTTTCCCCTAGCTGAGGAGTTACCTGAAACCAACACTGAAAACCGTAAGCACAAAGCTTAGTGAGTTCCCCCAACCTACCACATACCATGCAAACACATAACACAATTACTGCCAGGCTATTCTGGGGTGCCTGACTACCCGGTACGGCCATTCTGGGGCGCCGACTACCCGTGCGGCCATTCTGGGGTGCCGTCCTACCCGTGTCAAGCCATTCTGGGGTGCTGACTACCCGTCGGTCCTAACAACCAATCCTCGGGGACTAGTCCCCTCCCACTACCTCTATCGCATATAACATAACAAGCCAGCATGCAAACATATCATCACGTACTGTCAGACATTTCTGGGGTGTCTGAACTACCCTTCGGTCCTATCAACCGATCTCTACTTCTATCTCATATAACATATCATGCTAGCATATAACATATCAGGTAGTAGCAAACCTAGATGATATCACAAAGATAATCATCTAACATACGACTCCTACTGGTGGGTCGGCATTGTGTCCATACACCCACCGCTACTGGAAGGTAACTCACCTCGAAGTAGCTGCTGATCTGATCGGGAACTGACTGTCTACTGCTGCTATTGCTGCTCCGGAAATCCTCTGACTGCAATTCCCACAACATACTCAATCAAACACTGCTAACTGTCCTTTGGGTAAAATGACCATTTTACCCCTGATCATGCCCTAAGTCAAAGTCAGAGTCAACTTTCAGTTGACCTGACTCGCCGAGTTGGCTTTCCAACTCGCCGAGTCCCTACCCAAACGATTGTCCTGAATCCCGTTTCTACTCGTCGAGTTAGGCGACGACTCGACGAGTTCTCCTTCTAAACTGATATTGAAGTCCTTCATCCTACTCGCCGAGTTGTATGAACAACTCGTCGAGTTCATCTTCATCCGATGAACACTTATGCTAAGACTCGCTGAGTTGTATGAACAGCTCGCCGAGTCCATCTTCATCCGAAGAACACTTATGCTGCGACCCGCCGAGTCTGTTCTTGATCTAAGGAGATTGCCTTGAACTCGCCGAGTCAGGGCATTGACTCGCCGAGTTCCTCCATAGATGAGTTCAGCTTCCGACTCACTGAGTCACACCCCGTGACTCACTGCTCACTCGATACTGTCACAACTGTAAATTTTGAGCCATGTAATCTATATATTCAAGTTAATGTGAATCAAAAACTTCAATCAAATACATCATGCAAGTACCACAAATAGTCATCAAACAATTGGAGAACCTAGAAGTTCTTGTTAAGTCTATTTTAGACTAGAACTTCCTTATCGGATCCCAATGGACCAATAAGCTTCCAATTAGACTATCATGGGCTTAGAACCCTAATTGGACTCTAATTGGACCCACACTTATTTATTTCAATATCTTGGGTCATATTGGGCCTAGAATGAAATAAATCACAAGCTTTGATCCATAATTTAACCTAACCTAGCTCATTAAAGCATAAAAATCACAATTTTATTTTATAAGGCCAATGAACACCCAAACTATCTCTAATATTGGGCTTAGGGGCAAAGGCCCAAATTTTTCCTTTTTCTCTTCCCATTCTCGGCCCAAGGCCCAAACACAAGAAAGAGTTGACTTTCAAGTGACACCTCATCTTTACCCATAGGATATCCATGCATTATTCTCATTTCTCCATGCACTTCACTTCAAAGATCACTTCACTTCTTCTCTCCTCTCTCACTCTCGGCCATACACACATACACCCACCAAAAATATCTCAAACACTCTCTAGATCACTCAAGAACAACTCTCCCTCTCCACTCAAAAATCTCGAGTTCTAGGAAGCATTCAAGAGGAAATCTCCACAAAATTCTTCATCTAAGGTAAGATTATACATGGATCTATGGTTTAAATTCTTTTGCTATCAAAATCCTTTCCTAATCTATGCAAAAATCGTGATCTTGCACCCTAGAACCATCTCAAAACTCGAGATCTTCATCAAAGGGAGCTAAGGCCAAAAACACTTCATTTTTCCTTCCATTTTTCCTTGCAAAACCGAATCAACACCCCAAGGTGAGCTTCATACCCCCTATTTTCTGTTTTTATGAGTTTTTTTTTTGGGGGGGGGGGGGGGAATACAAGTGAAAGTGTAGATCTATATGTGTTTTGTATGCCTTGTATGATTTCCATGCTTATATGTATGCTTTTATGTGTTTTTATGTTGGATCTAGCCTTAAAACCCATCAAAACCGAGATATATCTTGTGTTAAATGATTTTAGCTTCAAATATATTTCTAAACACAAAGTGTTTCAAGAAAAATGGCTAAGTGGTTTAGTAATAATTTTCTTTGGGTTAAAAACACAAATTTTGGGCCTAAAATGTGAAAAATGCAAAAATAAGGGCCCAAATTGACATTTCACAGATTCTGATGGATGAAGTGTGCCAAAACAGTTTCATAAATAAATTTCTGGAAATATACTCATTTAGGGGATTAAAAACATAAATTCCAAGCTTAATGGGCTAAAAATGAAAATTTCGGCCCAATAAGGCCCATTATGCGAATTTTTCTGTTTTGGAGGGCCAAAACTGTAACTTTCTGTAAAACAGTGGACTATAAGTGTTACAAATCCTTTTCAAAGGTTTAAAATGCATTCCAAATTTAAAAAGGACCAAAGTTGCAAAAGTTTCACAATTTGGGCCAAAATTGTCAAAGTTGCGAAAAGAAGGGGCTAAAACCGAGAAAATTGCATTTTCAGGGACTTAAACTGTTTTCTATGAAAAATATGCTGAAAAATATTAATTTCAATAATTTTTGGTGTTAAAATGTCAAGAAAAATAGTTTAAGGACCAAACCGGGAAGTATTTAATAAAAAGGGTTGAAAATGTAAATTTTACAAATAATGAGGGGCTGAAAACAGGAATATTTCAAGGCTAGTTCAATATACACAATTTGATCAAATAATGGCACCGCGACTATCGACGAAATACAATACATTACAATACCAAAAGTCGTTGTTAAACGAATTGGCTCGGTCTCGAGCCAATAGAAATCTACAACTACTAACACTACGACACTACGATTCATACAAGTAACGTTTGGTAATACATTATACATGTGAGTGTGCACAGACGTCTACGCACCATCTTTGGGCCCCACAAGTGTAAAATCTTGTTCGTTGAGCCTAGCTAGCCCAATGACCTGATCTTAAGGCCCGAAGACATTTTTTTTACGGTGTGTTGGGTTTTACCGATCCGACACAACGTAAATAGACTTTCAATGGCTTGTATACCACCGGTCCCCAAGGGTCCTTTGGTATTGCTAGTAAAGTCTACATTTCATGCGAAGCGGGTCGGGGACCCCTCGTACATTTTATCCCCAACCGGCTAATGGAGTTACCGGGGTCTTCGTGACCTCTTTCTCTTCGGATGTGGGACTACACCTAGTCAGGGCGATTGGATAACGCGATTAGTACTGACGACGCCTTCGAAGTCGTTAGTATAACTATAAACTGGGCGTTTGTGTAACGCGGGTTTGTAGTAAATAATCCTGCTCGAGAACCTTCCAACGTCGCCTGGGACTGACACTATACGCTATGCAATGGTTTCAATGTAACATCACGTAATTCAAGGAACTAGGAGAACATCGGGTTTTCCTAGGGTTTTCAATACGTACAGATTTGAAATGCATACATTTTCAATGAACATTTTTTTTTACAAGTATAGAAACAAACAAGCATACCTATGGATCTTCACAAATGTTTTCAAAAGCTTTTCTTTTCAGAAAATATCGGATTTTCTGGTGGTTTTTCAAACAATACAAACATTCGATTTCAAACACTACTTATGAACTCACCAACATTTCATATGTTGACGTTTTTCAAAATACTTGTATTCTCAGGGAATCAGTGAATCAAGGGGAAATCATATTCAGTGACGGTTGCAGTTTATTTTTGTATGAATTGAACAAATTAATTTTTGGGGAATGTAATGTTTAAACGATGTATGATATGTAAACGCTACTGGTTGTACTATGTTAATGAATGGTGACGAAAGTTGTTATGTTTCATATATATTCAATGTTATGGTATTCAATTGAGTCACGACAGCCCCCGGACGTTTCCGCCGTCTGGTTCGGGGGTGTGACAGATACTACGAAAAGGGGACAAACTCGGAGACTCGCGAACAGACTCACCGAGTCACATGAACTACTCGCCGAGTCGTTGCCATGCACCCACTAAATACACAGATTTGCTCGATTCCAGTCCATGCCATTCACAGATCTGGACTCCTAGAACACGAATCACACGTAAAGTTTCCAACTTTACGTGTAGATATTCACCAATACGGATTTTAGGGTTCAAAATGTACTTAAAATGGTAGATCCAAGGTTTTCAAGCAATGAGGGTCCATAAAGGCTATAGATCCGAGCCCTAAGAGCCCAAACATGCCTATATCCGAAGTCCCTCAACACTATAAGCTCATTACACAAAGGTCAAGACTAGAAGAAGCCTTGAAATGGCTATCACAAGCTCTCAATGAGATAATAATGAAGGGACAGAGAGGGTTTCGAGTCCAATACCTCTAAAAGTTCTGAAATGGCACAAAGATTCTGGATCTTCTTCCTCTCCTCTTGATCTACCTTCTTCTTCTCTCCAAAACTTCAAAGAAATGCACCAAAATCACCCAAATTACCAAAAGAGGAGTTAGAGCTTCGAGAGGGAGTGTTCTGGACACAATGGGGGCGGATATGAGGCACAAAACATCGTTTAAATAGGGTGCAACCCCTAAAACTTAGGGTTTCATCCAACAGCGGTGACTCGCCAAGTCTAGAATATGGACTCGCCGAGTCGCCAACTTAAACATGTCCCGGGTCCCGTCCTTACTCAGCGAGTCGGACCTATGACTCGCCGAGTCCAAGGCTAAAAAGAAGGAAAATACTCAATAAGATTTACATACCAGGAACCAGGTGCTACGAATCTCCCCCATTTATTTTAGACTTCGTCCTCGAAGTCTGCTGCTCGATCCTGAAACAGCTCGGGATAATGCTCCATCGTCTCGTCCACCGGCTCCCAAGTCCATTCCGAACCCTTGCGGTGCTGCCATTGCACCTTCACTAGCTCCACCCTCTTGTTCCTCAAATCCTTCGACTTCCTGTCGAGGATTGCGACTGGGTGCTCAATGTAATTCAGGCTGTCATCAACCTGAATATCCTCCAAAGGCACTACTGTTGAATCGTCCACTAAGCACTTCCGCAACTGGGAAACATGGAAAGTGTTGTGGATTTGGCTGAGCTCGACTGGCAGATCCAGTCTATACGCCACCTTGCCCACCCGGGCCATGACTCAGAATGGTCCGATGAACCTCGGACCTAACTTGCCTCGCTTCCTGAATCGAATGACGCCCTTCCAAGGCGACACCTTCAGGAGGACCATATCCCCAACTTGGAATTCCAAGTCGGATCGATGCTTGTCGGTATAACTTTTCTGCCGACTCTGAGCAGTCTGAAGCCTGCTCCGGACCTACTGGATCCTCTCGGTCGTCTTGAGCACCACTTCGGTGCTCCCCATGACTCTCTGGCCAACCTCACCCCAGCATATCGGGGTCCTGCACCTCCGACCGTACAACATCTCAAATGGGGAACGGTTAATACTCGTGTGGTAGTTTTTGTTGTAGGAGAACTCGGCCAAGGGAAGATAGGTATCCCAGCTACCACCGAAATCCAACACGCATGCCCGCAACATATCCTCCAAAGTCTGAATGGTCCGCTCGCTTTGACCATCCGTCTGCGGGTGAAAGGCGGTGCTAAAATGCAAACGAGTGCCCAACTCGTCATGAAATTTCTTCCAAAACCTGGAAGTAAAACGCACATCCCTATCCGAGATAACTGAAACTGGCACCCCGTGCCGCGCCACGATCTCCCTGATATAGATGTCGGCCAATTTCTCGGCCGATATGCTCTCCTGAATCGGGATAAAGTGAGCATTCTTGGTCAATCGATCCACGATGACCCAAATCGAATCCACTCCACGCGCGGTCCTAGGAAGTTTCGTGATAAAGTCCATCGTGATATCTTCCTATTTCCACAGTGGAATATCCAACGGCTGCATCTTGCCATGCGGTCTCTGATGTTCGGCCTTGACCTTCCTGTAGGTCAAGCAGCGCTCAACGTACCATGCCACATCCCACTTCATGCAGGGCCACCAATAATCTAGATGAAGATCCCTATACATCTTCGTCGCCCCGGGATGAATAGAGAATCGGGACTTGTGTGCCTCCTCCATCAAAATCTGGCGCACGCCTCTGTGATACGGTACCCACACCCTACGGTGTAGTGTGAATAGTCCTCGGCTATCATAATCAAAGGAGGAAACCTGACCCACCACACGCTCACTCTTCCGATGTTCCTCCTTGATAGCCTCCTGTTGGGCCTCCCGAATCTGCTCCAACAAGGGAGACACTACGGTCATCCTCATGCACATATCCCTGATCGGTGCCGCCTTGCGGCTAAGCGCATCGGCCACCACGTTGGCCTTCCCCGGGTGGTAGAGGATCTCGCAATCATAATCCTTCACCACATCTAACCACCAACGCTGCCTCATGTTCAGATTCAGCTAATCCATGAGGTACCTCAAACTCTTGTGGTCCGTGTAGATGGTACATCGAACCCCGTAGAGGTAATGCCTCCAAATCTCGAGGGCAAAAACCACCGCCCCCAACTCCAAGTCATGCATCGGGTAGTTCGCCTCGTGAGGCTTGAGCGGCCTCGAAGCGTAGGCAATGACATGCCCCCTCTGCATCAGTACCGCGCCCAACCCAGAAATGGACGCGTCGCAGTATACCACAAAATCCTCTACGCCCTCTGGCAGGGCTAAGATCGGCGCCTCGCACAGTCTCTGCCTCAGCGTCTCAAACGCAGCCTGCTGCTCAGGTCCCCACCGAAAGACTATGGCTTTCTTCGTCAGCCGCATCAGGGGTACGACTATCTTGGAGAAGTCCTGGATAAATCTCCGATAGTAGCCTGCTAATCCCAGGAAACTCCAAATCTCAGATGGAGACTTCGGAACCTCCCATCTCATCACGGCCTCGACCTTGGCCGGATCGACCAGAATCCCGTTCTGGTTGACAAGTTGTCCGAGAAATTGCACCTCGCGCAACCAAAACTCACACTTGGAGAACTTGGCATACAAGCTTTCCCTTCTCAGGGTCTCCAACACCTCTCTCAGATGCTCCTCATGTTCCTCCCGAGTCTTGGAATAAACCAAGATGTCATCGATAAAGACTATCACAGACCGATCCAACATCGGTCTGCATACGCGGTTCATGAGGTCCATGAACGCGGCAGGAGCATTGGTGAGCCCAAACGACATCACCACAAACTCATAGTGGCCATAGCGCGTCCGAAATGCGGTCTTCTGCGTATCCTCCTCCCTGATCCTCATCTGATGATAACCTGAACGCAAATCAATCTTGGAGAACCAAGATGCTCCCTGAAGTTGGTCAAAGAGGTCATCAATCCTTGGGAGCGGGTAACGGTTCTGCACCGTTACCTTGTTCAGCTCCCGGTAATCTATACACATCCGATGCAACCCGTCCTTCTTCTTCATGAACAAAATCGGGGCTCCCCAGGGTGAACTACTCGGTCGAATGAATCCCTTGTCTAACAGCTCCTGCAGTTGTGTAGACAACTCCTGCATCTCAGGAGGAGCCAACCGATACGGTGACCTGGCTATCGGAGTCGCACCAGGAACGAGGTCAATCCTAAACTCAACCTGTCGTTCCTTAGGTATCCCAGGAAGCTCCTCCGGCAAAACATCTACAAAATCTCGAACCACCGGAACCTTGCTCACTGTCGCCTTACCCGCCTCCCGGGTATCCATCACATACGCGACATATCCTGCGCATCCCTGCTGAAGATAGCGCCTAGCCCTCGCTGCTGAACATACAGTGGGTCCGCAAGGTGGCCTCTCGCCATGAATCACTAACTCTCCCCCACCTGGGGTCCTCACTCGCACCAGCTGCTGCGCGCAATCTATTACTGCCCCATTAGGGCTCAGCCAATCCATGCCTATAATCACCTTGTTCCCACGCATCGGAATGGGAACCAAATCTACCAAGTAGCGCTCCTCAAACAAACGCAGCACGCAATCTCGAAATACCATCGATGCTCGCACCGATCGATCATCAGCAATCTCCACCTCCAAAGGGCAATCTAACT
The DNA here is from genome assembly GCF_051521515.1 of Lactuca serriola. NCBI lineage: Eukaryota > Viridiplantae > Streptophyta > Magnoliopsida > Asterales > Asteraceae > Lactuca > Lactuca serriola. Next base: position 128,469,089 of record NC_136416.1, on the reverse strand, counting down.
CGCCCGATGAATCATGAAACTTCTTGCTAAGCGCAAGGGAAACAAATGATCGGGACGCACCCGAGTCGAACAACACCTGAACTGGAAGGCCGTTCACATGGAACGATCCTAATGCATACATATACATACGGAGCACATATCAATAACATAACATCATAAAAATAAGATAGAGGGAAAGAATCATACCCGTCACCACATCGGGTGCGGCGCGTGCCTCCTCGGTAGTCAGCTGAAATGCTCGGCTCCTCACCACTGGAGCCTCTGCCTTGCCCTGCCGGCCATCCGTGATCCGCAGGGTTGCTGGAGCTGGCGCCTTCACTGGCGCTGAAACTGTCAACTGGGGGCAATTGGCCTTCTTGTGGCTCCTCTGGTTGCAGTGGAAACACAGCAACTCAGATGTCTGAATAACTGCTGCCGGAGCAGTGCAATCCCTGCTGAAGTGCCTAGGCTTGCCGCACTTGTAGTAGCCCGATGATCCCAACCTGTACGCCCCCTCGTGCGGCCTGCCGCATTTCCTACAGCGACTCGGTCCTGACTGGCCTTTCGGTCTCCCGTCTGATCCCTTGGGCTTCTTCCCCGAAGCCCCTCCTGTCTGACCCTCCTCTGATTTCCGTTTCCGGATGTGCTCCAAATCTATCTCCCTCTCCCTCACCCTGGCAATCATGGAGTCTAGGGTGGGGCAATTTGAAAAACTGACATGCTCCCGGATATCAGCCCGTAGCATGTCATGGTATCGGGTCCTCCTCATGTCCTCATCTCCTGCGTACTGGGGCACCAGCAATGCCCTCTCCCGGAACTTGGCGGTAATCTCTGCCATAGTCTCTGTCGTCTGCCTCATGCCTAGGAACTCCCTGGCCAGCTGCTGAAGCTCGACAGCCGGCGCAAACTCTGCCCTGAACCTGGTCACAAAGTCCGACCAGGTCATAGCCTTGATAGCCAAGGCTCCCAACGAGTCACCCACTGACTCCCACCAATCCCGGGCTCGGTCCCGTAAGCACCCGGCTGCATACCTCACCTTCGACCCCTCGGGGCAGAAGCTAGTCAACTGTGCAGACTAGATGTCTGCAATCCATCGCCTGGCAGCAATGGGGTCTTTCACCCCATGGAAATCCGGCGCACCACTGCCCCTGAAGTCCTTGAAGGACAGTGTGCGAGATCCCGACTGGCTAGATTGCATATCACTCCTGAATGCTCGAAGACAATCCTCCATCAACTCCATGATCCCTTCCTTGATCGACCCAAAGAGGATGGGGGTCGACTCAAGGATGCCTCTGGTGATCTCTGACGCGATGAACTCGCGTAGTCCCTCATCTACCGGCTCGGAACCTGATCCCGAACCTGACCCCTCTCCTGAACCGCCATCTACCGGCCTCGATCGAAGTACCACCATTCTGCAATACATAATACAATCATTAGTGATATTGATACTTCCTGAGGGATCACTGCTACTTACAAGTTCCCTGGTCTTATCTTGGCCTTCCTTGGTTCGGGTACGGATCCTCTGCTTTCAGTAGTACGGGCCCATACTACCTTCCACATTTATCCGTACCTTCTTCAAGGAATGCCTCGACTCCACCAGATCCCTTTCACTACTGCTGATCACTGCTATACTCATCCTGGGCTTGCCCTAGGGAAATCTCTGATTCTACTCTATCTAGCCCTCAGCTGATGCAGGCCTCCTTGTAATGCCAATTAGCCATTACCCGAGTACCATCACATGTGACGAGGCTCAGATAATCCTTCGAGTACCCGACTCGTCCCTACAACGGTTGGACTAAAACAAGAGCTGCGCAGTAGGATCAAATCCGGCACTCTAAGATTATTCAACCCTGATCATATGTGACGTGACGTATTCGCCTAATGGCTAACTTCCATTATTCAGAGTCCCACATAGCACGAAGCAAGCAGCATTTAGACAAGGGTAACAATCTCAATCAACTCTATCTGCTTATAGGAACTATACTAGCATAAAGTGCTAAGCTCATACTATCAGGCATAACCTAATCAGGCTATCCTACTTGCGGTCTACTCAATAACTAGCATGCAATTCTCATACAACTGAAACACATAAAGCAGGCACATAAGGCATCACTCCTAGATCCTTAGTCCTATTCTAGCATGCTGTTCTACCAAAGCTGATAAACATAACATAATCTCGTATGGGTACTTTGGGGAATACTTACTTGAGCACGGCCGGTCGCGCACATCACACACTTCGTTCTTTCTCGAAACTCTTTTCTCAGTTTTTAGAAAACATTTTCTTTTAGAAAATCTTTTAATCCCTCGATTTGAGTTCAGACACCCCCGAAGGTGTGCCCGAATCCCTCAAACCAGGGCTCTAATACCAACTTGTAACGACCCAATTTTCACGTCCAAAAATTTCGTTATAAAACATTACATAAAAGCATCAATAGTTAAAACATTGTTTGATTAAACCATTTCACATCGAAAACCAAGTTGAAAACCACAACATTCGATCAATCAAATATCAGAGTATCAATCCCAGAATAAACTCGTAACTGGGGAAACAAGAGAGTGTGTGTGTGTGACATGCTGCTACCGTGCCGGCTCCTTTCCCCTAGCTGAGGAGGTACCTGAAACCAAAACTGAAAACCGTAAGCACAAAGCTTAGTGAGTTCCCCCAACCTACCACATACCATGCAAACACATAACACAATTACTGCCAGGCTATTCTGGGGTGCCTGACTACCCGGTACGACCATTCTGGGGCGCCAACTACCCGTGCGGCCATTCTGGGGTGCCGTCCTACCCGTGTCAACCCATTCTGGGGTGCTGACTACCCGTCGGTCCTAACAACCGATCCTCGGGGACTAGTCCCCTCCCACTACCTCTATCGCATATAACATAACAAGCCAGTATGCAAACATATCATCACGTACTGTCAAAGATTTCTAGGGTGTCTGAACTACCCTTCGGTCCTATCAACCGATCTCTACTTCTATCTCATATAACATATCATGCTAGCATATAACAAATCAGGTAGTAGCAAACCTAGATAATATCACAAAGACAATAATCTAACATACGACTCCTACTGGTGGGCCGACATTGTGGCCGTAGACCCACCGCTACTGGAAGGTAACTCACCTCGAAGTAGCTGCTGATCTGATCGGGAACTGACTGTCTACTGCTGCTGTTGCTGCTCTGGAAATCCTCCAGCTGCAATTCCCACAACATACTCAATCAAACACTGCTAACTGTTGTTTGGGTAAAATGACCATTTTACCCCTAATCATGCCCTAAGTCAAAGTCAGAGTCAACTTTCAGTTGACCCGACTCGCCGAGTTGGCTTTCCAACTCGCCGAGTCCCTACCCAAACGATTGTCCTGAATCCCGTTTCTACTCGTCGAGTTAGGCGACGACTCGACGAGTTCTCCTTCTAAACTGATATTGAAGTCCTTCATCCTACTCGCCGAGTTGTATGAACAACTCGTCGAGTTCATCTTCATCCGATGAACACTTATGCTAAGACTCGCCGAGTTGTATGAACAGCTCGCCAAGTCCATCTTCATCCGAAGAACACTTATGTTGCGACTTGCCGAGTTGTATGAACAACTCGCCGAGTCTGTTCTTGATCTAAGGAGATTGCCTTGAACTCGCCGAGTCAGGGCATTGACTCGCCGAGTTCCTCCATAGATGAGTTCAGCTTCCGACTCTCTGAGTCACACCCCGTGACTCACTTCTCACTCGATACTACGAAATGGGGATAAACTCGGAGACTCGCGAACAGACTCGCCGATTCACATGAACGACTCGCCGAGTCGTTGCCATGCACCCACTAAATACACAGATTTGCTCGATTCCAGTCCATGCCATTCACAGATTTGGACTCCTAGAACACGAATCACACGTAAAGTTTCCAACTTTACGTGTAGATATTCACCAATACGGATTTTAGGGTCAAAATGTACTTAAAATGGTAGATCCAAGGTTTTCAAGCAATGAGGGTCCATAAAGGCTACAGATCCGAGCCCTTAGAGCCCAAACATGCCTAGATCCGAAGTCCCTCAACACTATAAGCTCATTACACAAAGGTCAAGACTAGAAGAAGCCTTGAAATGGCTATCACAAGCTCTCAATGAGATAATAATGAAGGGACAGAGAGGGTTTCGAGTCCAATACCTCTAAAAGTTCTGAAATGGCACAAAGATTCTGGATCTTCTTCCTCTCCTCTTGATCTACCTTCTTCTTCTCTCCAAAACTTCAAAGAAATGAACCAAAGTCACCCAAATTACCAAAAGAGGAGTTAGAGGTTCGAGAGGGAGTGTTCTGGACGCAATGGGGGCGGATATGAGGCACAAAACATCGTTTAAATAGGGTGCAACTCCCGAAACTTTGGGTTTCATCCAACAGTGGTGACTCGCCGAGTCCAGAATATGGACTCGCCGAGTCCAGAATATGGACTCGCCGAGTCCAGAATATGGACTCGCCGAGTCGCCAACTTAAACATGTCCCGGGTCCCGTCCTTACTCGGCGAGTCGGACCTATGACTCGCCGAGTCCAAGGCTAAAAAGAAGGAAAATACTCAATAAGATTTACATACCAGGAACCAGGTGCTACAGCCACCCTCTGGTTATGGATTCTTCTATCACTGAACCACTGGAGCTATTACACATTGATCTCTGCGGTCCTTCAACCGTAGCCAGTCTTCACCACAAAAATATATACTGGTTATTGTTGATGACTATACACGCTTCACATGGGTCTTCTTTCTTATACTCAAATCAGAGACACCGCAGATCTTCATTAACTTCATCAAAGAAATCGAACTTCAAATAAAGCTTCTAGTCAGACGCATCCGCAGTGATAATGGAACCGAGTTCACTAATCATCTTTTGAACAGTTTCCTAGTGTCCAAAGGTATTTCTCACAACTTTTCAGCACCCTATACACCGCAACAAAATGGTGTAGTAGAAAGAAGGAACCGCACTCTCGTTGAAGCAGCCAGATCCATGCTTAACTTCGCCCAACTTCCTCTCTACTTCTGGGCCGAATCAGTAGCAACCGCATGCTTTGTTCGAAACCGAAGTATCATATGCAAGCGTCTCAATAAAACACCATATGAAGGTCTCAACAATCGCAAACCCAATGTTCATTTCTTTCATATCTTTGGATGTAGATGTTGGATAAGGTGTCTAAGTCCATAACTATTTCGGGTGTGTACTTGACCCGACCCGGCATGGTCCATTTGGGTTGCATGGCACCATGCAATTGGATAGACTAAATGAGAGAAATAACACTTGGAGATTATTAATATATTATAAGTTCTAATATATTAATAATATTATTTGATTAGTTTGATCAATAATTAATTTAGAATTAATTAAGTGGTCAAAAGAGAACTAATTAAATATGTGGGTTGATTATGTAAATCATCCATATCTTGTATAGTGGGCTAAGAGGCTCCATGGATTATCAAGTTGGGTTCTACCCATAGGATGCTCCATGGATGCTCCATGGGAGTTACAAACCCATGGGTCATGGAAATGAAGAGTCATGACACATTAGGGTTTACATGGTGTAACCCTAGATGTGTCAACACTATATAAGAATCATATTCTCCACCAAAATCGGCTACACTAAGAAACTAGAGGGCTTGGCCGATTTTAAGAAGTGTGTATTATCTCAAAGGTCTTTCCAAGAGCATTTGGTGTTGTGTGAAGCATTTGAGGCATCACACTTGGGGTGCTAGGCTCACAAGGTTTCAAGGAACATAAGCAACAACAAGGTAAGTTATTCTATCTTTCATTCAAGTTAAAATTGTTCCCCATGTATGCTAGATAGGAATATAACCTTGGAAATTCAACTTTGCATGATAATTAGACAAACATAGATCCAAGGTTATTAGGGTTGCATGTACACTTAGGAAGTGTTAGAATGCTCAAAACCCATCAGTAGATGCTTCGTGATCAACAACAGAGACCAAATCAACAAGTTTGCACCAAAGTCTGACGAAGGTATCTTCCTTGGTTATTCTACTAACAAGGTTGCGTATCGTGTGCTTATCAGAAGAACAAGGTTGATCATCGAAAGCTTCGATGTGAAATTTGATGACTCTCACATCCATAGTGCACCTCCATCCACCGAAATAACTGCAATCATGGAAAGTGACATTCCAGCTACTTCCGGACCTCTGAATCTAGTTGAAATCAACTATCATGATCTGATTGATCCCATTGAAACGGCGAAGCTATCCGAAGTCCTAGTGTCACCCGCAGCTCAACAATAACATGCCGACGTATCTGGACCACCTCTATCTGAAGTAGTATCGCTTAATACTTCCACCTCTCCGGTTGAGGGGGAAAGCTCTACTCCGGATCATTTAGCAACCGTTGAGGTTCCAGTACCTAATGTTGCTTACATTCCTGCCCAAAGTGAAGCCTCACCATCAAACGAACCTTCGGAGGACTCAGATGACGAATTCATAGAGAATATTGACACTAGATCTGATCCTAGAATTGTCACTCTCCCATCCGCATTCCAGGGGGAACCTTCTCAGGTTCCAGAGGAACTCCCATCCACAGTCCAGGGGGAACCTCAACCTCTGCCAATTCCTCAAGTAAATTCTACTCCATTAGATCAAGATGATTCAGCAGGATGTTCTCAACTCTAGGGGGAACTGCCTTCCCCAACCGCAGATTCCTCTGACATCCAAGATATTCCTTCTACCGCAGCTGCTGATCATCTGATGCCACGACTTCATGTATGGACAAGAGACCACCCACCAGGTCAAATTATTGGCAACCCATCCGCAGGTATCCAGACTCGATCTTCCAAAGACTTATCTAAACACTGCCATTATGCAGCATTTATGTCTTCGTTTGAACCTCGAACCATCAAAGAAGCTCTGATTGAACCAGACTGGATAGCCGCAATGCAAGAAGAATTAGAAGAATTTGAAAGAAACAAAGTATGGCAACTTGTTCCTCTTCCACAAGGTCATACTATTGTTGGTACAAGATGGGTTTTCAAGAACAAGCTAGACGAATCTGGCTCAGTCATCCGAAACAAGGCAAGACTTGTTGCCAAGGGCTACAGTCAACTAGAAGGCATTGACTACAATGAAATGTATGCTCCGATAGCATGCATGGAAGCCATCCGGATCTTTCTAGCATACATAGCCCACAAAAATGTCAAGGTACACCAAATGGACGTTAAGAGTGATTTCCTCAATGGTGAACTAAAAGAGGAGGTTTATCTTCAGCAACCTCCTGGCTTTGAAAATGTTGAATTTCCTAACCACTACTACAATCTTGAAAAAGCAGTCTACGGTCTGAAACAAGCACCAAGAGCTTGGTATGAGACACTCTCTGAATTTCTTGTCTCATCCGGGTACAAAAGAGGAGTGATTGATCCCACATTATTCAAAAAAGCAAATGGTGACCATCTTATGTTGGTACAAATATATGTGGATGATATCATCTTCAGATCGATCGATCAAGGCATGGTAGATGAATTTGCAAAGCTCATGACCAACAAATTCAAAATGAGCATGAATAGAGAGATTACTTTCTTTCTAGGTCTTCAAGTTAAACAAATTCAGCAAGGAATTTTCATTCACCAAGAGAAATACACCACCGAACTTCTGAAGAAATATTCAATGGACAACTGCTCTTCTGCTAAGGTCCCTATGGCCTTCGGTTATAAGATCTCTGCTGATCCCTCTGGTGAATCTGTGGATCACAAGACTTATAGAGGTATCATTGGTTCGCTGATGTACCTCACCGCAATCAGACCTGACATTGTCTTTGCAACTGGTGTATGCGCAAGATACCAGGCTGATCCAAAAGTGTCTCACATGACCGCAGCCAAACAAATTCTGCGGTATCTTAAAGGAAGCAAATCTATGGGCTTATGGTATCCCGCAGGCAACGACTTCAGTCTTTAAGCCTTCACCGATGCGGATCATGCAGGTTGTAAGCTCGATAGAAAAGTACATCAGGTGGATGCCAATTCCTAGGAGGAAGACTTGTGAGCTGGTCCTCAAGAAAACAAACGTGTGTATCTCTATCTACCGCAGAAGTAGAATATGTGGTCGTAGCCAGCTGTTGTTCCCAAGTTCTTTGGATGAAGACACAATTGCTAGACTATGAGTACAGAATGCTGCGGATACCAATTTACTGTGACTCTGAAAGTGCTATAGCAATCTCTCATAATCCTATTCAGCACTCCAAGACAAAACATATTGAGTTACGGTATCATTTCATCAAAGATCATATTCTGAAAGGTAATATTGAACTCATCTTTGTTCCTACGCTGATGTTTTTACAAAAGCTCTTGACTCTACAAAACTCAGTGCATTCTTACAAATGTTGGGAATGATGAATCTGGACCCGCAATTCTTTATGAAGTGTTAGCTACCGCAGACCATCATTGGTCTCCGTTGCGGTTCTAACTGAGAATTACATATGATAGATGGTTTGGGTACCTCAGTCTAGGTACTGCAACCATATATCATACGTATCTCTCATGGGTTTTAATGTTCTTTTATTTCTAACTTTTGTACAAGTATTTTCTCACAGATTCTCTCTGATGTCTCTCTTTGCTCATCCGCGATGGAGTTTCTCAATCGCAATGATGTTTTCATCCGTAATCCCCTTAAATAAATTCCAACAGATTCATTAACTCTCATTAACTCTCAAATCCTTGTGTGCTATTTAATGATCCTTCATTAAATAAAATACAAACATTCCCTTTAGAAACTGTCACATTCCCTTTCTGAATAAACCCAGGATCAGACCTATTTTAGGATAATGACAAAAAGAACGATTTCCAAATCAAACCGTTCTCAACCTGTCTTTTCTTCTCTTAACCACGTCCCATCAGTTACTACATTCTCTCTCATCAACCCATGATTACCTGATGTATTACCATGCGTCAAATCCGCCATTAAATGCAAAACCTCTTTAAAGATTTCTCAAAATCTCTTCAAAAACCGTTTCATATTCGTGTGGCTGAGATTAAATCCCAGAATAATTGATTCCCCCCAAAAACCCCATTCAATTTCTTACCCCCTTCTATCTTTTACCTAGGGTTAAAAATCTTTTACCCCCTTTATAAACCCACCTTCTCCTCCAAAGTCATTTACGCTCTCTGATAATCGATTATTCTCTCTCAAACTCTCCAAAACTCCCAAAAACTCTCAAGAACTCAAGTCTCAATCTCTCAATGGCGAAATCTGGTGCATCAAAGAAGCAATCCAAGGCTTCAGGCTCCATGACTCAAACTAGTTCCACAACCCCAACAATCGCCTCCAGCAACTTCCGTGCAGTGTTTGAAGATCATCAATCGTATAATGCTCCAACAAATTGATGATCAAGCACCTCAAGAATCACATCCTATTTGGCCCATTCGACGCATTTACTGATGTTGTTCCCGTTTCAAGTGTGCCTTTTCTGCATACAGACCACTGGAAAACCCTCAAGAAGTGCATCTCAACCTCATCAATGATTCCTTGGTCATCTTGACCAAAGAGAAGTTCTTGACTGTCATAAACCTTTTGATTCACCCTTCCATCAAGATCTTCACACCATCATTATCTGACATCACCACCACACATTACCAAATGGGTTATCAGAAACCGATCCTAGGGATTGGTGAATTCAAGAAGAACCAACTGCTTGCGGTTTGGCAGTTCGTATGCCTCTTTGTCATCCGCTGTCTGTCTGGCAGAACCGGAGGCATTGACAACAAGGGCTTAAAGCTGTTAGAATTGGTATGGAGCATCTTTACAGGTCATGATGTCAACTACGGTCAGATTCTTTGGGATGATTTCCTCCAGTACATTCCCAAAGAGCACCCTAGAGAGAACCCAAACGAGCTCACCTTTGCTCGATTCTGGTCTCTATGGATTTCTGATCTACATGCGGATGCTGGTCTCGACATGGGCAGTGGCATCAACTTTTTTGTCACCAAGGACCTCAAAAGGTACAATCCCTCTTCTAATCAAACTCTTTTTGGACCTATCCACAGGCTCCCCATTCACATCCTTACTTTGCTTGGTCTCGAGACTGCTGATGTCTCAGATCATATTGAGGCTACGGAGGGTATTATCCCATACCCTTCTATCCCACCTCTTCCTTCTACTACCATTCTTCCTGAGGGTATCGCAGCCCCCTCTGCCACTACACTTTCTAACATTTCTCAACTGCGAAAATCAGTGACTTCTAAAAAGAAAGCTACCACACCCAAGAAGAAAGCCCCAAAACAAACCGCACCTTCCAAGAAACGCAAAGCCAAAACTACCACTGTATCGAGCAGTGATTATGATGAAGATAGAAAACCTATATCTATCCTCAAGAAAAGAAAGACAACCGCACCCACTGGCCAAATGCGTGACCGGACTAATACTGCAGCCTCTCAACATGCTCCGGTAGTCCTTGGGGTGGCCGCACACCCATTCAATACCTCTATCGAATACCACTCAACCTCATCATGTGAGATTGTTTCATCATCATCTTCATCCGAACGTGGAGACAGCCCCCCAGTTTTATCTCAAGTAGATAAATCTAGAAAATGCCCTAAGGTCTCCAGGGCTTCCAGACTGCATATCTTTTCTTCTGAGGAGTTAGACTCCATCCTCTTGCAAGTATCCCAAACACTTCAAACACCACTCCATCCGCAGGGCATTTCTTGCGCCCATGCCAGAACTAGGCCGAGGCCAGACTTGACCACGGGTCAAGAAGACCGAGGAAGCCCAAGAAATCCTACTCTGCTTACATCTTTATCAGGTGGTTTAGGCACAGTGAGCACTAATGTGCCAGGATCCGTGAACCCAAAGGACACCTTGGTGCGAACTCAAGGAATTGACGGTGAAGATTCTAGTGAATCTTGGAGTCAGTATCAGCCAACTACTGATGCTAAAATCAAGAAGTATACTGCTTTCAAAAGAGCATTCCAGGCCCGCAAGGAGCAACAGGTCAAGCAGCAACAACAGAAGGAACAAGAAATCTTGTATGTGGCTAAGTACTGGGCAAATGCCATCAGCAATGCCCATACTGCTGCCACAATCCAAAAGGTTCAAACCTGGATGGATCAAATGGCGGAAACCGTATTGAAAGCTCAAGCCTCAACCACAGCCGCAGGTACATCTAATGTTCCTCCTACTTCAACTCCTGTTCCACCTACCGCAGTCAACCCATCTCAAGACAAAGAGCCAGCTATTGAACTCAGCTCGGCCCCAACCTTCGGTTTTGATGATGAAGACATCCAAGAGGTCAACAAACCAAATCCTTTCGATGATGACCTAATGATGTTCGAAGAAGAAGAAGAATCCAGCGGTTCTCAGCACTCAACTTCTAAGCCCAAGGAAAAGAAAAAGAAAAAGAAGAAAGTTGGTGTCACAAGAAAAGAGTTCCTCAATCTCCAAGCTAAAGTCGATCAGATTTTAGCTGCGGTCAAGCCTACTCAACCTCCACCTGAAGATATTCCAGGTCTGCAGTCCCTCATTGAACGCATCGAACGACTTGAGACAAGAGAGTGTATGGCTGCTGAGTGCATCTCTCTCAAGGTCGAAATGGGGATTAGATCGCTTGACAACAACCGCAGGGCCGATCATCAAGACTTTATGGCCGCAGCGGAATGCCTCATTACTGAGGTGACCGCAATCAAACAAGGCTTACAAACAGCCATTGCGGACCAAGCTTCTCTATCTCAAAGGGTGATAGATGAGACTCACACTGCCTATGAGTCCACTATCTCTATACTTCATGAAACAATCAACCGGATGCAGAAATCCCTTACCTCCAGTTTTCATGGCCCTGAGATCCTTCAGCTTACCAAAGACATACACAAGCTGCTCTTCAACTCTTCCATTGCAGACAACTCCCAACTGGCCGAAACGATGAAAGTTCACTTTGTAGAAGTCTGTGCCAAGGTGGATGGATTAAAACAATGGCTTGAGGAAGCACCTACAATGCATACCTGAAGAGGGGGGAAGTGATGAAAAAGGCCATCGCTCAGACACATCCATTCGTCAGAGCCCTCTAATCACTACAACAAAAATTCCCACACCGCAACCTTCACCTCCACCATCTCAAAATATTCCATCTCCCCACTCATCACCCAAAAACAACCTCAACAAACCTGAGACTCCTCCTCACTTCAAAAACCTTGAGGAGCATATGTCTTTAGAAAGCTCCACATACTCCCCTGCTACAGCTCAAAGGAAACAAGACTGGAAAGCAGCCAAGTTAGCTGAACTTATCTGGAGAGAGTGCGGATTCGATACTATGATCGATGAATCGCTGATCAACTCATGGGTCAATCCGCACCACAGGCTGCTAGATGAAGACTACACTCCTCATCTCACTTATGTTGAACCACCATCAGATGGTTATTGGGATATTCCAATGTCTCCCAATGCCAAGTATTTTGCTGTTTTTGAATCCTTCGATCGCAGTCTTCCTGATCACAAGCGACTGCCGATGGAATTTGAAAGACTCACTTGCTTTTATGCAAAGCATGGCTCTTCAGTGGAAAATGTATGGTCTAACGATAGACCATCCATAGTGAAAAACTACAAGATGCGGAAGTTTATGAAAGCTGACTTTGCTCAATTCACTCTTAACAGAAGAGAGCATGACTACATCCGCACCCAGGCAGACTTCCCCTGCATGAACCCTGAAGAAATTTTTCTCATTGCCAGAGTCTTTCAGAACAAAGCAGAGAAACATCCGAAGATGCAGATTGCTCTTGACAAAGCCAAATCTTTTCTTAAGGACATTGTTGGTCATTTTGCTAAGATTGATGCGGACATCCACCCCACCATCATCAAGAAATTTGACCTTCCACCACTTGAACCAGTGCCAATGCTTACAGAAGGCTATGAAGAAAGATCTCTAGGCGCAACCAACTTTCCAGAACTTGGCATCATATTCAAACGGAAGACAGACAATGTTAAATACTTCATTCCGATGAATGCCATGCACCGCCTGCCCAAGAAGCAACTTGACATCTGCAAGACCACAGTAGAAAGATCAAAGCACACTACTGTTGAAGTCAAGTTTGAGATCACAAGAAGAATCACTTGGCTGGAAAATGTTAGACAATTTTGGTGGATTTTGATCAAGTTCCTCAAACTTGATAACTGAACCGGAGTTAAAGAGGTCACTTAGGGGGAAATTGTTGAATCATAAAAGTGACCCTCTTGAACTCAACTACCGCAACGGTTCAGCTACCGCAGCCAATCAAGTACCCGGAGTCAATTTCTACAAACTGCAACCGCAACCATTCTCCATCAGCAACCATCTCAGCGTCCGGAGTCATCAAAGTCTTCAGCATCCGCAATCTTAGTTATTTCTTTTACTTATTCTATGTAATGTACTCTATTGTCCAGCATGCCTTGAACGGCTGCTTATAGAGTCTTGGCTTATTTTAGAGTCTCTATAAATAGACTCATTCTCTTGTAACAAAAAAGAACTTCTTACTACTCAACTTGTGAACTTCTTAATACACAAGATTTCTCCTTCAATCATCTCTCTTATCTTCTTCATTTCTCTATCTTATTACTCTTCACACTCAAATGGCTAATGGAACATAACCTCTCTTCGGAGCAAGTCTTTTAGACTTAATCATTAAACTTGATCTCGCTTACTAACTTGGAGTGAATGCATTCCTTGTTATGAATCAGTTTAAGTGTATTCTTGATATAACAACTGTTGTCATTTACATTTCTTTACTTTCCGCAACTAACTATCTAACTATCTAACTATATTATTGTTGATCTTTTGATCCTTTGAGATTAACTCTATTCCGCAATATACTTGTACTAACGTTTGTTCAAGTGTGTCTCCAAGTTTTTCTCTCAACAGGAACAACTCATCCACGCCTTGGTTGCCATTCATCTCGTGTGGTTGACCGTTGACATCTCATAACACAACTGGAAATAGTACTTCTGTAATGCTCTTGGAATGGACGCAAGAATTCTGGAAAATGCCTGCCTTGAGTAGGTGTGAAGTAATGACTTGAAAATGTTGACTGAACCTTCAACACATCGTGTTTATGTGACAACACACCATGGTCTTCTATTGACAAAATGAAGGATCATGTATTTTGATGTTGTGTTTATTTATGACCATCATGTGTTTGACAGTAATTTCCTAACTGAAGTGTTTTTTGCCCAATGACGATTCTTTGGATAAAAAGGGTACAAATGTAGTACACCTTTCTAAATGTTCTGTAAAATGGTTCTTATCTGTAATTATGATAATGGGATCAACATCTTCACTCACCCCTCACTTAGTTCTTTTCATTTCATTGAAAATTCGTTTCACTACTCAACACTATTTCTGCGAAAATCTAAACATAAATAAAAAACGTGTAATAACAAGGAAAACAAAATAACTTAACCTTACCTAGAATCCTACATTCATCCTAATTTACTAGAAATATAAACAAATAAATTCAAACAAACACACATAAACAAATAAAAATAAAATAGTCTTTAAACCAACTTCAAAATATAAAAACAAAATGGAAAAGGATAATCATTCCTCGTCTCCTCCTCCCGCTCCACTACCACCGGTGTGACAACTGTCAAAATTTTAGACAGTTCTAGATTTTCATAAACTTAGTTGTACATGTAGGCACGACACATACTAGACTTTGTAACTAGGATCTATATTATAACCTACTAGAAACTTGGAAACAAGTATAAGTGAATGATAGTGTACTTAGATTTCACATTGGTATGTGAATTCTACAACTACTTAACTATAATGACTATCCATATTCGGGTCATTCATTGACTCGAACATCTTTGTACATTCATGTAGACACATAATGCATTGAAGTATTCATATAAATTAGGTCAGAGTCTCGTAGGAACTTAAAGTCGAAGTTTAAAATAGGACTAGTATACTTCATTCTTCAATTTAACTTGAATCTTGGAATCACTACATAGAAATGTCAATAAACTGACAAAAACGAATTACAAACATTATTTTTAACTAGAAAGAGTTATGAAACTCTAACATAAGTTGAAGTCTAAAAAACTCAATTAATTTTGATATCGAAAGATTTACAAAATTCCTTAAAACCCTAAAAGTTATTAAAACTTAAATTTATGAAGTTTTATATTAAAATCCCATAAAAGTTTTTATAAACACTATAATATCAAATTAATATATTTAAAATATGGAAATATAATCAAGGAAATTAATTTAATTCATTAACATTAACCTTACATTTATAAGCTAAAAATTCAAGAGTTATGAACAAAATTTATATAAAATACACATTTTATATAAATTAAAAGAAATTTTATAAAGATTAAGGAATTAATAAAAAAAATCAAATATCCTCTCTCCTCTTCAAAATTCAGAATCCCTCTCTCCCCTCATTGCTCATTTCATGTTTTTTCATGAATAATCTAGTAAGAGACACCTAGACACATCACTTGTAGCAGCATTTGCATGTGTTGTATTCCAAATACATTGTAATTTATTGTGAAAAGTTGTTCAAACTCATTGTAAATTGTAATGCTTTTTAATACTATGGTTGGTGTTGTCTTTTAACTTTTTCTATTACACCCTTCATACTGTCGCGTCCTGTGTTTCCGCTTTAGCGGGGTGTGACAGCCAGCTCCTCCTTGCATCTCCCGCCACAATTCATCCCAACATGGTATATATGGATACAAAGTGGGGTATCTATCCAGCCGGCTAATTTACAATGTTGGAACAAAAGATATGTGTGCATGTTTTGGTAGTTTCGACCACGGCCAATGTTATCTTGATACCGATGCATGGCTTGATTGTACATGTCTATAGGCATCTCTTCCTCTTTGAGAATCACCCCGGGGTCCTCATGAAGGCCATCGGGAGATGGCCTCACCCTCCTTCCTAATCTGGGTTGCACCTCCGGATCAACCTCGGGAATAGAAAAATTATTTCCTCCATTGTCTTGCACAATGTCTGCCCGTTTGTAGAGGAGATGTTTACTCCAAACATTAACTCTTTCAGGCAATGGTCATTATGGATAGCGCTATTAGGAACTGACAACTCCTCACTCGCCCAATTGCTTAAGTGCATGATACCATATTAATCTATGGAACGATAGGCATAGATCTTGATAAGGCGCCAGTCATAGGTTTGGTTGTGAACTCATTGTTTTCTCATATACATACAAACTTGTTTACTTATTATAGCAATAAACTTTGTTTCTCATTATAGCAACGAAATTTTATTACTTGAAAGTTATTTACTTGCCATAACGATGAACTTGTTTGCTCCTTGTAGCAACAAACTTGTTTGCTCATTATACCAATGAAACTTGTTTACTCGTTTTAGCGAAGAACTTTATTTCCAATGAGGATATGAACGTTGCATCTCACTTAGGCAACATACTTTATTTCTCAAGATGACAATGAACTTTGTTTATGCAAACTTATTTACTCATATTAGCAATGTATTTTTATTTATGGAAACTTCTATCAAAACATTGATTACGATTCATGAAACCAATATTATTGTTAACTTGTGAACTCACCAACTATTTCGGTAGTTGACCGCTTATTTTACATGTTTTTTATGAATAATCTAGTAAGAGACACCTAGACACATCACTTGTAGCAGCATTTTCATGTGTTGTAATTCAAATACATTCAAATTTATTGTGAAAAGTTGTTCAAACTCATTGTAAATTGTAATGCTTTTTAATACTATGGTTGGTGTTGTCTTTTAACTTTTTCTATTAGACCCTTCATACTGCCGCGTCCCGTGTTTTCCGCTTTAGCGGGGTGTGACAGCCAGCTCCTCCTTGCATCTCCCCCCACAATTTATCCCAACTTGGTATATATGGATACGAAGTGGGGTATCCATCCGGCCGGCTAATTTACAATGTTGGAACAAAAGATCTGTGATCATGTTTTGGTAGTTTAGACCACGGCCAACGTTATCTTGATATCGATGCATGGCTTGCTTGTACATGTCTATAGGCATCTCTTCCTCTTTGAGAATCACCCCGGAATCCTCATGAAGGCCATCGCGACATGGCCTCACCCTCCTTCCTAATCGCGATTGCACCTCCGGATCAACCTCGTGAATAGAAAAAATATTTCCTCCATTGTCTTGCATAATGGTTGCCCGTTTGTAAAGGAGACGTTTACTCCAACCATTAACTGTTTGAGCCAGTGGTCATTATGGATAGCGCTATTAGGAATTGACAACTCTTCACTTGCCCAATTACTTGAGTGCATGATACCATATTTATCTATGGAACGATAATCATAGATCTTGATAAGGCGTCAGTCATAGGTTTGGTTGTGAACTCATTGTTTCCTCATATACATACAAACTTGTTTACTTATTATAGCAATAACCTTTATTTCCCATTATAGCAACGAAATTTTATTACTGGAAAGTTATTTACTTGACTTAACAATGAACTTGTTTGCTCCTTGTAGCAACAAACTTGTTTGCTCATTATACCAATGAAACTTGTTTACTCGTTTTAGAGACAAACTTTATTTCCAATGAGGATACGAACGTTGCATCGCATTTAGGCAAGGAACTTTATTTCTCAAGATGAAAATGAACTTTGTTTATGCAAACTTATTTACTCATATTAGCAATGCACTTTTATTTATGGAAACTTCTATCAAAACATTGATTACAATTCATGAAACCAATATTATTTTTAACTTGTGAACTCACCAACTATTTCGGTAGTTGACCGCTCATTTTACATGTTTTTTCATGAATAATATAGTAAGAGACACCTAGACACATCACTTATAACAGCATTTGCATGTGTTGTATTTCAAATACATTGTAATTTATTGTGAAAAGTTGTTGAAACTCATTTTAAATTGTAATGCTTTTTAATACTATGGTTGGTGTTGTCTTTTAACTTTTTCTATGAGACCCTTTATGTTGCCGCGTCCTGTGTTTCCGCTTTAGTAGGGTGTGACAGCCAGCTCCTCCTTGCATCTCCCCCCACAATTCATCCCAACTTGGTATATATGGATACGAAGTGGGGTATCCATCTGGCCAGCTAATTTACAATGTTGGAACAAAAGATCTGTATGCATGTTTTGGTAGTTTAGACCACGGCCAACGTTATCTTGATACCGATGCATGGCTTGCTTGTACATGTCTATAGGCATCTCTTCCTCTTTGGGAATCACCCCGGAATCCTCATGAAGGCCATCGGGACATGGCCTCACCCTCCTTCCTAATCATGGTTGCACCTCCGGATCAACCTCGTGAATAGAAAAATTATTTCCTCCATTGTCTTACACAACGTCTGCCCGTTTGTTGAGGAGACGTTTGAAACTACGGGCCGACATCAAAGTCAAAAAATTTCTTCCCTTCTTTCAAGTAACCCAAACAACCGAGCTAACCTCGTGACTAACATACCACCACAAATTGGTGCACCTTTCCTATCTTTCCCCACTCTTTCTGCTAAAAATTCCGCCACACAATGAGGAATGTTACAGAAAACCCTCGGTAAAAGAATGCTCCGTAAGAAGAAAACATCAACATTTGGGACCTTTTCCGCATCCTTCCTCATATTTATTGTACTAGAGAAAGGGTTATGGATGAGATGGTGAATAGGTGACCGAATGTCACCCTTTTGAGTTATCGCTGGAATGTACATCCCATTCGCTATTGTGGCCCACCAATTCACCCCATTCACTCCTTCCGGAAAGGATGTGTGACAAGTATTAAGAAAAACACCAAACCCCTCGGACATGGCTTTTGATTGGTTATACTACCCCAACCTCCAAGATAGCTTGGCCACACTACATTCTCGCCTTTCCCCACCTAAACAAAATGTGAGATTTATGTGTCAAAAATATCGGACCTCTTCCTGAACCATACTTTAGCTCAAAACTCCAAACATAGCTCCTTATAAACTAGTTCTTGTATCCAGAAAAGTCTTCACCATATCGTGCATGTGATCCTTACACAATCACTCACAAAATGTGTTGTCAAATATGGGTCCATTGCTTCAACCAACCAAACTTCTTGAAACCAATACCAATTGGTTTCATTTGCAATATAGAATTCCCTTTCCTTCTACTTCATTAACTTGTTCCTCCATTCCAACAACACTACAGGAGAAACCACCTCAAGAAATTTGTTCCACAGGAATTTCGGGCGTTCTTGCGGTTCTTGTTGAGCATGTTGACCCCTCCTCATTTTTCTGCAACATTAACCAACAGAAGAGAAAGCTAGCACCAAAAGAAATTTCAATTAAATGCTTCAAACTAGGTTCGTTGAATGGAAATCACGTCGTGTTTGAAGAACAACACGTTGTGTTTGTAGAACAGTTCGACTGTCAAGTTCTAATTAGTAACAAATTTGACTAAATTAGCTCCAAATAAGTGTAGGGGTTTGTTTAGAATGATTTCATATGAAAATCGAACTAATATACCCCAATTTACTCAAAATTTGGAACCCTAGAAAACATAGAAAAGTTCCTAAAATTTGTTCTAATAAACAGATTGCAACATAAAACCCATGAGTATATTCACCTTAACAGATTAGGAGTTGAAAAATCATACATTTCCTGAAGATTTGTATAAAAAACTAATGATATTGGTAAAAAGCGAAACACGTTTTTTTCTTTTTATAGTTTAAAGTTGAAACCGTTTTTACTACGTTTAAAACTCTCTAATTTTAGTAACTGAAAACGAAACACGTCATATTTATGGACAAACACGTCGTGTTTAATGGGTTAACCTCGATAAATCATATTTCTTGGTCCAAACACGGTGTGGGCATACTTATCCATGCCTTGTTTGTGGTTTAGAACACAAAAATTACGGGTTGCCTCCCACAAGCGCTTCTTTGTGACGAGTCTTGAGCTGGACTCCTTTCCGCCCTATGTTGTTGTGGCTTCCTACAGATCCATGCTTTCTCTCATTCTCTTCTCGCTTGACATTCTTTTTTCATTATGTTTCACTCGATGGCCATTGACCTTGAAGGTTGAACCATCTTCATTGAATAGCTCAATTTCCCCATATGGAAATACTTGCTTTACTTTGAATGGCCCAGACCAACATGTTTACAACATTCTAGGAAAAAGTTTCAACCTTGCATCAAGCCATTTTTTCATCTTGTCTTTGTAGATCTACGAGTTTGTATATGACTCATTTCTCAATTCCTCCAAGGCATTCATTTGTAAAAGCTGGTTAGTGCGCAAATCGCTTAGTTCAAAGTTGCATGTATTCAATGACATCTCTTCAAAATAAGGCTTATAATGAAATTATACACTCCATAGCTCCTAAGGGATGTCTCTGGCCTCCAAAAGTCGATAAGAACTTATAACATAAGTTAAGGTTGAGGAAATTAATGATCTATAAATAGGTTCTGAAAAACGGCGAAACACGACGTGGTTAATCACCAACACGTCGTGTTCTTCATTAAAAACGTTTATCCGGCAAGGCAAGAACCCATCATGAATCTTCAATACTCCACGCTGTGTTTGATGCTAACACGTCGTGTTCTTCTTAAATTTCTTCTTCTTCTTAAAAATCCAAGATCCTAGCTTCCATTCACCAATTCCGCTTCCTTTACTTTCCGAGCATGCCTTGGCTGCTGCAAAATGAAATTTCAACCAATTAAGTACCTTTCGCTCAATAATTGACATAAATGCAACCTAAAATATTAAGATAATGCATGAATTATATGACTAAATATGCACATATAATAAACAATTGGATGTTACTTATATTTCCAAGTTAAGAGTTTTTAAATGCTAAATCTACTTTTAAATGGAAAACTTTTGTCAGAAATTTGGGACGTTACATCCTCCAAACTCATAATATGAATGGGACATTCCAAACTCTCTGAATGCTCACTACTTTCCAATATGCCCTCCCTTTGAAGTCATCAAACCTCGGAGTGACCCTTTTCATGAGGAAAGAAAAAGGTTAAGTGATTGCTACTCCAAGTATGAGCAGAAGATCTATGGGTGTGGGTGTTCAAGAACAACAATCCTCAAATTCAAATTCTTTTGATCTCATTCATTCAAAAATGCTCCATACTATGAATTCGAACTACATATAACTAATGAACACAAACATTACCTAATAGACGTTGACTTTCCAATCGCCAAACCTACTTATCTCTTATACATTGCAAAGGAGTTAAATAAAAGAATTCCCACTAAAGAATTAGTGAGGCCTTGTCTCATTCTGATCCAAACCATTCTTCAGAGACTCATTTTTTCGATATCCTCGACCGATTTTGATGTAAATAATGCAAAAAAAAAAACAAGAAAGAAAGAAAAAGAAAACTCGCTTCAATAAAGTTCCGTGAACGTTCGTCACATGTGATTATATTCCCGCGTTTGTATTACATTCATGAGTACAACTTCACTCTCAACTCCTTGCATATATATATATATATATATATATATATATATATATATATATATATATATATATATATATATATATATATATAGAGGGAAAAGTTCAATAGAGAACCATTATTAACCAAGAAACCAATTCAAAGCGTCAGCAAAAGGAATGGTTTTAACTTTTATAATTGACGCATATGTAATGGATTATAACAAAACCCCACTTCCGTTTTTTCATTTAAAATTTTATTTAGGCCAAGTTTTTTATCGAAAAAAAATCAAATATACCGTTGTTCACGATTTTTCGTCCTCTTTCCATAGAGATCCATGATGATATATAAAAAAGGAACTTTTTTTTCGAAAAAAAACTCACTTAATTTTCCTAGTTTTTTCAATATTTAAGCTTATTTTTATAAAAAAAAAGTTAATTATACCAACAATATTAATATTTTGTACTCTATTAATAAACATCAACACCGATTAAAAAATGTCGAACAGTGTAGATTCACACTGTGAATCTAAACTGTAAATATTTCAATTTTTAACATTCACGATATGAAAAATCTCGAACGGTTCAGATTCACATTGTGAATCTAAATTACTATTATGCACACTATGAATCTGAGAAGGTTAAAAAAAAAAAAAAAAAAAAAAAAAAACTCGATCAGTATAGATTCACACTGTGAATCTAAACTGTAAATATTTCAAATTTTAACATTCACAATGTGAAAAAGCTCCGATCAGTTCTGATCCACACTGTGAATCTGACTTATTATTATGCACACTGTGAATCTGAAGAGGTTAACAATGTGAATCTGAACAGGTTCATAATGTGAATCTGAACTGAAATATCATTTTTTTTAACATGAATATGAATCCATGTTTAAAAAGTACAAAAAATATGAATTTTGATATATTTATTAATTTTTTTTCTATAAAAAAATAGACCTTAACAATTTCATCAAAGAAAATGAAGTGGGTTTTTTTCGAAAAAAAAAATTTGTTTTTTATATATCATCATTGATCTCAATGGAAAAAGGACGAAAAATCGTGAACAACGGTATATTCGGTTTTTTTTCGATAAAAAACATAGTCTAAAAGAATTTTAAACGAAAAAAGTTGGTGGTTTTTTTTTGTAAAGGGTGGATTTTTTGGTATAATCCGGTGTGTGTGCGTCCAATATAAAAGTGTACAACTATTTCCTTGGCCGTTGATCGTTATGATTTTTGACGCTCACGATTGGTTCCTTGGTTCTTTGGTTAATTATGGTTTTCTATTGAACCTCACCCTATATATATATATATATATATATATATATATATATATATATATATATTACATTCTAATAATTGTAGAGGTAACTAACTTCGTTGAACTCTTTGATATATGTTTTATTTGAGCTTCAACTTTTGTCCTTTTATCATTTTAAGAATATATTAGGCAAAAAATGAAGGTTTTGGATTGTAGACTGATGTTTGACATTTATTTGGTATTAGACAGTTCGTGGGTTTAAATGGTGCAAGGAGTAGAGAGTGAAGTTATACTTCTCCTACTTACGATTCAAGCGAGTTTTCTCATAATACCCCGTGTAACATTGTATATCCTTTGAATAGTAGGATAGTTGATTAAGATCATTCCTTATTGTGTATGTATAGTGTAGGGAACTTGGAGTTATGGTATGCTAGATTAGTAGAGTCTTTCTTGTTGATTGTATGATATTGTTAAGTGTCATGAACGGATAAGGTAATGGTAGTATTAGTCTTTTACTGAATGGATACCCTAGGGGACATGTGTAGCTTCAATTAGATAGCTTGATAACTCTTAGTCTAAGCCTTATTGCATGGTTCTTGTTTGATTTATTCTTTTCGGGTAGGATCGTCTGTTAGACAGTCTATCATATTTCCAACTATGTATGACTATGTATTCATAAGGTGATCATCAGTATAATATTGGCCTCGGTATAGATATTATACGACTATGAGCCGCTGATTACATGTTGGCTACGAGTTGGTGGCAATTGATGGTTGAGAGCCAGTAGTCGTATGGTGGCAGAGTGTTAGTGGATGGTATGCATGGCTATTATGTTATATATATATATATATATGTGTGTGTGTGTGTGTGTGTGTGTGTGTTGATAGGAGAGTTGGTGGAACGACGCTAGACACGATAACGTTTCTTGTGTGCATTCTATGTATAGTGGAATATGTGGTATACTAGATAACCCACTATATTTTATGCTTATAGTTTTGGATTTAATTTTTCTAGGTTGTTTGTGGGATGGGTGCGACATGACTATACACTCGCATCAATGTTACTTGGTTTCCGATGTTTTGTAGTTCAACTTTGTCATATCTTATGCTTTTCAAACAATTGGATGTTAGCTTAGGTTTTCAAGTAAAGTCTTTTAAATGCTAAATTTATTTTTAAATTGAAAACTTTTGTCAGGAATTTTGGACGTTACATCTTCCAAACTCATAGTATGAATGGGACATTCCAAACTCTATGAGTGCTCGCTACTTTCCAATCTTCCCTCCCCTTGAAGTCGTCATCATACCTCGGAGTGACCCTTTGTATGAGGACATAAAAAGGTTAAGTGATTTATACTCCAAGTATGAGCAGAAGGTCTATGGGGTGGATGTTCAAGAATAACAATCATCAAACTCAAATCCTTTTGATCATGTGTATTCATAAATGCTCCAGAATATGCATTCAAACTGCATAGAACTAATGAACACAAACACTACCTAACAGAAGTTGACTTTCGAATCCCCAAAAACTATTGATCTCTTATTCATTGCAAAGGAGTTAAAGAGAAGAATTCCCACTAAGGAATCAGCTAGGCCTGGTTTCATTCCGATCCAAACCTTTCTGTAGAATCTCATTTTTTTTATGTCCTCGACTGATTTTGAAGTAAACTACATTTTTACTCTTCCACACTTTGAGGAGATGCATTCGATCTTGGAAGGGAAGGAAGAACAAGACTATTGATATAGGCTAGGCTATCTAATCTCTAGCAAGCATTAGGGTTCTTTATTTGGTGTATTTTTTTTACGGACGAATCAACACAGTGAAAGCTTTTATGTTTTGATTCATATTATTATTCGGTTCATAGCATATAACTGAAAACATATAGTTGAAAACAGAGAAGATGGAAATCCATAAAATAGAGGGTGGTTTTAAAAAATCGAGTAACTAAACAACGTTAACATATATAGTAGGAGCGATGAAGGACTGTACGAATGCATTGAGGGTTGTTGTAGGTTGCATGATTGTTAAGAAAGAGATCATGGTTGTTAGATCATGAAGCACAAACGAACGTCCAGGTCTCTAAGGTTTAATGGTTTTTGAGAGAAATGAGAGGATAAAAACACAAACATGAGAACTTGAAGAATGACAAGATATGGCTAAAAATATGAAGTAACATGCATTTTCAATTCCATACCACCTAGTTTTATGTTTTCCAAAAGAAAATGTTGGATAAAGGTGTAATTTTCAAAATAAAATGGAGACTACTTTTTAGTTTGTTTTATGTTTCATTTAAATTCGAAAAATAAAAAATATCTGTGGTTCAACTTCATTATATCCAAAATAATCTAAAAATTTGGAAAATTGACATGAAAGTTTGACTTTTTTCTTATTCATTTCATTTGCGTTAAATGCGGTGTATGTCACTTTTACCATTTTCTTCTCGCTTTATAACCCCTCCAAACTCTAAACTCGGATCCCCCCTCAACACAACACCACACAAAGTCACAAACAAAGACATGGCCAGCACCTCATCAACTCTCGAAATCAACGACTTTGCTCATAAGGACCTTGACGACGATGGTCGCGAAAAACGTACAGGTAATTAGTTATCATGCAATCTTTTTATTTAGTTGTAAATCCATTATTGATATTCTATTTCTTAACGTTCAATTTCTCCATTGTTGATATTCCTTTTTTTTCTAGTAGTAGCGCATGCATGATTGTGTTTTCTAATAACGAACAATGTGGTGGATTCGATTGTAGGGACCTGGGTGACCGCAAGTGCACATATAATAACTGCGGTGATTGGGTCGGGTGTGTTGTCTCTAGCATGGGCCATCGCTCAATTGGGTTGGATAGCGGGTCCCACGATTCTCATGATATTCTCGTTCGTTACTTACTTCACCTCCACCCTCCTTGCAGATGCGTACCGTGCACCCGACCCGGTGTCCGGGAAGCGTAACTACACCTACATGGATGTGGTTCGAGCCAGTTTAGGTTCAAAATCTCTGCTTTAACATTTTGTTGGATCATCATTGACACCGATGTGTGTCTTTTATATTTATTAACAAGGGTAAAAATGTTGTTTTGATATATCTATATATATAGGAGGAAGTAAGGTGCAATTATGTGGGATAGCTCAATATGTTAACCTTGTGGGGATTACAATTGGATACACAATCACTTCTTCCATAAGTATAGTGTAAGTAAGAACTAAAACAATAACCATTAATTTAAATTATTGTATCAAGATTATATATATTCAAATAATTAAATTATATTTTTGTTTCGATGTTCAATTTAATTTTCAGGGCGATAAAGAAATCGAATTGCTTTCATTATAGAGGGCATGATGCACCTTGTAATCCGTCGAATTATCCCTACATGATTGCTTTTGCAGTAATTCAGATTGTGTTATGTCAAATACCCAATTTTCATAAGTTATCATGGCTATCGATGTTAGCCGCTGTGATGTCTTTTGCTTACTCTTTCATTGGACTCGGCCTCTCAATAGATAAAGCAGTCGGTAAATCCCATCTTTAAAACACATATGCTATTTTGTCTCTTTTGTGTCGCATTCATTGTTAATAATATATTATTTTACTATTTTATTCGCAGTAAAAAAATGTTTTTTTTTTTCTATAATAATACTATTCTTTTGCAACTTTTATAATTTACACATTTGAAACTAATTCATAGGATCTGAGGCAAAGACATCATTAACTGGTATGCCAGTCGGGCCAAATTTTTCCGCTACAGATAAGATGTGGAAAGCATTACAAGCAATTGGAGACATGGCCTTCTCCTATGCCTTCTCAACTGTTCTCATTGAAATTCAGGTTCTTATTTTTTACATTAATTTATTATTTATTTAATTAAATATATAAAGCATTAAGTTTGGTTATGATCTTTTAATATAAAAACAAACTACCTAAAACATCTCAGACTATGAAAAAGAAAATAAGAAAATTTATATTGTCATACCTAACATAACCTAACTATGTTTTTCAAACTAGCTACAAAGCTATTTGGTAGCTGAAAAACTATATGATAGTTGAAAAGCTAGCTGGTAGCTGAAAACCAAATTTTCAGTTGAACCGGTATGGTGGGTTTCCGATTCAACTGCCGATTCAACAAAAAAAATTTCTATATTTGGCGGTGGTGTATCTCTGTCTTCGAACTGTGTACATTCCGAAAATATTCATTTTTCTTTGGAAATAAGCTATTTTTTTAACGAGCCAAATGAAATCTGATTCGATTACACGGGTTCAAGTTGGTTTTTGAAGAAAATGTCTAGTTCGATCTAATCTAGAAATTGACATATAATTGGTTGTTTTTACATTGCTTTCGTCCTCGGTTTCCGGCTCGAACCGGTTGTTAAAACATTGATTGAGGTTATTTTTTTAAGCTTTTTTATTTTAAAAAGAAAATTATATATATATATATATATATATATATATATATATATATATATATATATATGTTCAGATTCATTTGAGATCATTCTAATTTTGTGAGACCGTGAGACCAAATCTAAATATAATTTTAAAATGCAAAATAAATGGAAAAATCCAAAAATTCTTTTTTTAAATATTATTTTCGGAACTTGAATTAACTAAAAAAATTATAAAAAATAAAAAAAATCCCGTTTTTTTTTTAAAATACGTGAAATATTCTAATAAAATATTACACTGTACATATTCTAAAAAATAATTTTAAAATACAAAATAAATGGAAAAATCTAAAAATACTTTATATATATATATATATATATATATATATATATATATATATATATACACACACACACACACACACACGGTTCAATTGAAATTAAAAAAAATAATAAGATATTGAGATTCAGCATTTTGACATAAAAACACAAAATACATCCTTTAGAATTTTGCCACCATATTTTTCCAACTTTATCAACTTTCACATTATTGCCACAACATTTTTCGATTTTCTCCACCAGTGTCCTGTCTTTTGGTTGTACATTTTTGACATCTAATTTTAGGGGTTATCGACTTTCTCTCCTATTTTATGGTGATTTACACTTTCAGCACATATATTTTAAAATTTACCGATTTTCCCCGTATTACCCCAAAAGTGGCGTAGCCGCTACTTCTTTACTAGTTATATTAAATGGGATGAAAATATGAAACATAATCAATAAACACAGTACATATGTTTGATTCATGAAAATATTTGTTGCTTTTTAAAAGAATTACCATAGATATAAAATGTGATAAAAAAAAATTAAAATAAGAAAAGTTCTAGATTCTTGTGGACCATTAATTCTTGAACCTCAAAAGGTTAGGGCAGCAGGGGGTTGGTGGCCTGGGATGGGGGATGGGACAATCATCTATGTGATGAGAAAAGCTAACAATGAAATGGTTGGTTTCGTTAAAATTATAGGTTTGGTTTTCAATATTTTTTTTCATTCGGATGGTCCATATGGTTCGATTTTGTTGTGTTTTTCATTCCTATGGTTTGGTCGGAATTGCATTTTGATCTCTAACTTTATGTATGTAAGGGATAAAAAAAACACAACAAAATCAAACAACAAGGACGATCCGAATACAAAAAAAATGTTAGGAACCAAACATATAATTTTGACCAAACCATAAGGACGAATTCAGTAATTTACTTATTTTAGAAAAATAATGTATGCATATATTCTCTTTTGCCCTCTTAATATCTTGTTATTTTTTTAAAAAAAATTGCAACTCGTATCATCTTATATGCCCTTATAGTAGAGATGTGAATTCATAAGTAACTTTTGGATTCATTGATGATTGATGAACACATCTTCTTACGAACTTAATAATTTGTATCAGTTCCATAGTGTTTGATTATCAAACTGCCTATACTTATACATTAAGATTTTCAAAATAAATTAATTTGAAGAAATTGTTAAATATAAAGAGGTTTTCATAATTAATGTTATCGATAGGAAATAATTTGATGTGATTTCACTAATTGATGATGGTTTATGTTTGGTCACATTCATGGAATGTCGACTCAATTTGTAAATGGTATTCCTTTGAATTAAAACTTCATACTGAAATTATATGAATTGGATCTTATAAAAAATCAATCTTTTCAAAATTTAACTAAATATTTTGAATATAGGACACACTGAAATCTTATCCACCAGAAAACAAGATGATGAAAAGAGCATCACTAGTTGGAGTCATGACAACTACTGTATTTTACATGCTTTGTGGATGTCTTGGTTACGCAGCATTTGGAAACGATGCACCAGGCAACTTTTTGACCGGCTTCGGGTTCTACGAACCCTTTTGGCTCATCGACTTTGCCAATATATGCATTGCCATCCACCTTATTGGTGCATATCAGGTATTTTCTTCAAACAACTCACTTTATTAAATAAAGTGGTTTTTACACAAAATTCAACCATGTTTTATTCTAGAATCAAAATATACAATAATATAACTCAAAATCAGCTTCTCTAGAATTTCACCCATGTATAGTTTTTACTAATATACACATGTTTCACTTTTCTATTAAAAATACAAAAAATTGTACAGGTATTTTGCCAACCGATATTTGGGTTTGTTGAGAACAAATGTGCAGAAAAATGGCCGGAGAGCAGGTTTATAATGGTGGAACGTGAGGTTAGGTTGCCGTTTTGCGCAGAGTTTGATATTAACCTTTTTAGATTGGTGTGGAGGACAACATATGTGATTATAACCGCACTCATAGCAATGATTTTCCCCTTTTTCAATAGCTTCTTAGGGTTAATTGGGGCGGCTGCATTTTACCCTTTAACAGTTTATTTTCCGATTGCGATGTATATCGCTAGGGCCGGGATATCAAAGTATTCATTCACATGGATCTGCCTAAAGACATTGGATTGGACTTGTTTGGTGATTTCCTTGGCTGCAGCAATTGGATCCGTGCAAGGCCTTATCAGCGACCTTAGGGACTATCATCCCTTTAAAGAATAGGACAGGATAAGAGATGAGATGACCATAATAATAATATTATAAAAATAATGTGAGTCTGAGATAGTATTGTTTTTGACACGTCGGTTGGATGCCGGCAATCAGAGAGAGTTATACTTGTCATAAATGCTTCTTCATATTAATAATGAATGCTCTATGAAAATTTTGATTTGGTCATTCCTTGTTCTTTCTTTCTTGTAACCATGAGATTATTATTCCCCACATGCATGGAAATTAGAATGTATTTTGATTATGTTTTAGGGTTTTATTTAAAGGTTAATAACCTTTGATATCGTAACAAACTTTAGTTTTTATCCATATTTAGGTAACGATATTTTTTTTTATACGTTTGACCAGTAAACTTTTTTAACTTGTTGTCATAATAGGATAATATAATTACCGGTTATATTACCCAATTATGAACATGTTAATTATATTACCCTATAATGAATATATCAAACAAGTTTATTTGTTCAACTGATCAAACGGGTTCGAAAAAACATGTTTACCTAAATATGGACAAATAATATGAAAATAAATAGTTTCACAACAAACTAGCACCCAATCAAATATAATTATACATACTATTTTAGACAAATTCTTTGTATTTCGAAAACATTTTTTTGGTAATATTGGGTTCTTTATGTTGAGTGCAAGTTGTCATAAGACACACTGATGTGACATGGAATCGGGTCATCAGGTCTTGGTGTCGGATCTAGATCGTAGATCTAGAGTAGGTATTGTTAGCGCGTTCCCGACTTAATTCCTAGTTGCCATTAAAGAAAAAATCGTTGAATCGCCCTAGGGAATGTGCCTCGGGAGCAAATTTCAACGATAAAGTTAGATCCATGTGTATGAGGAGATGGTTTCACCTAAATGGAGAGAACTATCTTGGTGGCAAGAGAGTATGTATATTTTGGTTTATATAAGGGTGAATGTATTCTTTGTCTTGTCAAATTTCTTTAGTTGTTTTTTTCCCTTTTTAGACTTCGGTTTATATATATGGGGGATCTAAGATAAGTTCGGTTTAAATGGGTCGCTCGGAGTGCTTTGTCATTTATTTAATAGGGTTGATGACCTAAATGAGTAACAAACTTTTTTTTTGTCCATATTTAGGTAACCATGTTTTCTTCATACACATTTAATCAATAAACTTGTTTGACATGTTCATAATGGAATAATATCATTGATAATTCTAGTAATATTACCTTATTTTGAAACAGGTCAAACAAGTTTACAAGTAAAACGAATTAAAAAAAAAAACATGGTTACCTAGATATGGACAAAAACCAAAATTTATTACCCTTTTAGGTCATGAACCCCTTATTTAAAAGAAATAATAATAATAATCAAAAAGCTTTTTATACCAATTTCATATGCTTTTGGTCCCATAAAGTAGGGATGAAAGTGGGTACAAACTCGGGCCGGATGGATCCGGACCCGAAAACCCACAAACCGGGTAACGAAATTTTGCAGGTGTAACATACCAAAAACCATGATAACTTTTTTTTTCTTTTCATTTTTATATAACATTTCCATAAAACCATAAGATAGTAAACCAATGTTTTTAAATCAAATCCATAGAATTAGAGTAAATCTCTCAAAACATAAATCAGCAAGACGATGTGTATAATCACGCATTCGCCTTGCCCTGATCATCTGATGTACCTGAAAACATGATATAAACTACCGTAGGCCAAAGCTTAGTAAGTTCCTACAAAATACCCCACAACACAATACATATATAAACATGCACACTGAATCCACAGTCATCGGATTGGATTACCCTTGGGTCCATAGTCATCAGATTGGATTACCTCTGGCCCACAATCATTGGACTGGATTGCCTCGGCTCACATTCATTGGACTGGATTCCCCCGAGTTTTTGGCTAACAACACAAAGCATTAAAGCCTCAACCAAACCGCACTATGTCAACATATGCAACAGATAAACAATAACCAGCAAGTGCAGGTAATCATACAGATCTACTAATCTAACAGATCACTACTTTATGGCAACAATCTATTCACAAGGATACATAACACAATCTAGTGGGTCAGAATTAGTGACTTCAACCCATGAGTACAGTGAGTAAAACTGACCTCAATTCGATGACAAGATGGACCATGTACCCAAGCTGACGATATCCAAGTCTCCTCACACTAAACACATAAAAAAAACCATAATACTTAAGGTAATAATTAACCCCCATAGACTCTTGGTTCATAGCTAATCCTCCTTGGGCAAAAGACCAATTCGACCATTCAAGACTAAATCCCCACACGGTTTACAAAAAGTCAAAAGCGGTAAAAAAATCAACGGCCAACCTTCAGTTGACTTACGCCCTATGTACAGAGGCTATGCCTTATGTAGAGTCCCTAATCCCCAAAACATATATTAAGCTCTTAATACAACAAGCCAAACCCCCCAAACTCCCATATGTAATCTAAATGAATGTCTTAATGGATAAAGCCTCTCACTTTATCAATTTGCATTGTCACGAAAGGCACAAAACTAAAATCTAGGTCCATAAAGTTATATATTGCTCAAGAACTCATGTGTGGGTGGATGGGAGTGACCAAGGTCTCATTTTTATGACTTAACAACCGTAAAAACGTATGGAAATGATACTAAAAAAGACCAAGGTTATGGGGACAAAAGCATGGAACTCTCAAAAGTAACTTGATCTAACATGAAACGTCATCAAGGTAGAAACTGTATACCTTCTGGAGATAGATGTTGGCGTGAAAATCTCAGATCTACACACGTTGAAGCTTCCGACATGGTTCTACAAGCACCTTATTCCTTCAGAGAGCACACAAAGCTCTTAAAAGATCCAAAATTCACAAATGAAAGCTAGGGTTTCATAGGAACAGTATGAGGTGATAGAGGCTGGAAATGGGAAGGATTCCAAGAAGTTAGAGCCCTTAAATATGGCTCAAAACCTTAGGGTTAGGGTTTTGGTCAGCATCATTTACAGCATGTGTAGCATAACCTACGCCCTACATAGTTCATTAAACTCATATTCATCGCTCGACATCCATGCCCTGCATAACCTTCCTATGCCCCGCATAGGTTAATACCCCCAACTTCCAATTCAACTTCAAAC
This sequence comes from Lactuca serriola, assembly GCF_051521515.1. Classification (NCBI taxonomy): domain Eukaryota; kingdom Viridiplantae; phylum Streptophyta; class Magnoliopsida; order Asterales; family Asteraceae; genus Lactuca; species Lactuca serriola. The sequence continues at coordinate 128,436,430 of NC_136416.1, read as the reverse complement.
AACCATAAGTTCTTCATTTCAACTCTGTATTCCCATATTTATATGCAAAAAAAGGTGTTGACGAGCCATACAATCTTATCTAGTTACTTTTGATTAAAAACATACCGAACTAAAATCCTTAAATCATATAAGAAGCCCAATATATCACCTTTTCAATTTTACCCTTTTGCTCCAAACACAAATCGAGGGCTTTAATCACTTGGTGCAACATTATCAACATCCGGAAGGTTCAAAACTAATACCTTTGACACCCAAACCCTTTAGTTCATAAAACCTGAATTAATAAATATCCCGAAATAGGGTGTTACAGCTCTCCCCCACTTAAATTAGATTTCATCCTCAAAATCTAACACAGTTAGAATTCTCAAAAATTGTACTAGCATTATTCCACATTGCCCCTCCCATTGCTTCATAACATTACACATCCAAATAGAAAAGTGGAGAGACTATGTAAAACCCAACTAATGCCACTAATAATCCAAACACTTGAAAACATTCAACTCCAAAAGCCATCTCTCTTACCGCCATGGTACTACCCCACTCTACGCGAACTACTCAAGTCGGGATAATCTCAAAGCTACGACTTGATGGGTTTTGGTCATAAGAACATCCTATGTGCTCATACAAACCCTAATGCTTGGATCTAGGTTTCTCTATTGTACATGTAATTCATCCAAGACTATAAACCCTAGATCTAGGATATGATAATAAATATAACATATGAATTAGGGTTTAGATCATTCCTTGATTGTTATGTAGCAATAACAATCTCAAATCCTTCTTGTAATGACTTTAGAAAGCTTAGAGTCACAAATGTCACTCCTCTAATGGTTCACAAACACCAAGATCAAGAGGATGAAGAGGAGAAGAGAAGGAGGCTCTCAAAAACGTGTGGAAACCCTAGACAATTAGTTCACCACGTTTTGGAGCATAAGGGTTCTATATATAGTGAGGCTATTATGGTTATCTAACAAGGAAACCCTAATTTGGATGCTTAAGCCCTAAGCAACCCATGGACTCCTTTCCTTCAAAGGCCTTGGACGATTTCTAATGGGTTTCCCCATATAATTCGTCCAACCTTATAATATAAGGCAATCCATTTCCCAATTGCAATTATCTTATAATTACAATTCTAGTCCCTTAAGTTTAATTAATCTCTTTTAGTCACAAACTTAATTCTTATTAATTCTTGACTAATATTAATTAAACAATATGATTTCTTCTTTAATATATTATTCTCATAATATATTAATAAATGATATTTAATCCTTTCTCTCCATAATTCATCCTATCAAGTTGCTTTGGTGAAGGCAACCCAAAAGGACCATGCACCATCCGGTCAAGTACATACCAAAATAGTTATGGACTTAGACACTAATCCAACAATCTCCCACTTGGATAATTCTAATAACTATTATGCGTATGACTTCAGATCCTGATCTGCAATCGTAGCTTTCCAAAGCCGCTGTCAACTCTGATCCTATCAGATACGCGTGTCCTTTAGATAAGGGATCATATATTCCTCCATTCTAGATATCGTATGAGACATGATTTCTAATCATTCTATCTGTACTATTTCTCGACTTCCGATTTATGACGACTGACTAATTGAACAAATCAAATTAGCCCTAGCTCGGCTGAGCATTTACGTTTGACATCACTAAATCATCGAGGGGCCCAAAGATATCGCTTTTATCCTACTTTGGATATAAGGAACGGATAAACTTTGATTCAATGCTCGCTTGCACTCACTCACCGAATCACACACAACAATATGTTTTATGACACCAAGTTACTGGTGCATTTACATATTATCAATGTGCAACCGATTTGCAAGATACAACTCACACATCTCGGTTTCAAGAATATAAGATGTTATCATCTCACCAATCACTCATGATACAATTCATGGAGTGATCCAAGTGAGTGTGGCTTTAATCCAATGCTCAAATCATATTCATAAGCACTCATGAACATTGCAGCAAACATTTGCTTATGTCTAATACTCTTTAGACAATCCACACACCAATTCACGACAGTCTTTATTCATACCTACTTCCAACATATGAACGACTGTGGCCCGTTCGAATAATTTGACCGTTCTAAACCAATTAAATTAGTCAGGAAGTCAAAACATGCAAAGTGAAACACATGAATAATACTAATCCCATATGGCCTCAAACCTTTGAGTATAAATAAAACACCTTTTATTTATCACCATATCGATTACTCATTATTTGTTGTTTCAGGTAATCAACTTCTTACTTGAATTATTACAACACTTGTCCCATGCTCTTAGCATGCACACAATGTTTACCTATGGTTCTTACTTTGTGAAATAGATCAGATGAACACATTTCCAATCATACTCATTTCACAACTCCTAATCGTTTTTCACAAGTTTAAGAATATCAAATTCTTGCCACTTATGGAATATGTTAGATTCTAACATTTTATGCAATGATCCTTTCGTAATGTCATAGCACAAAAGTCACAATGACTATTGCCAATGAAATTACAAAGTCCTCTATCGGAGATTGTTACAAGACAATTCCTTAGCTATGATGTTTCTCACTCAAAGTACATTCATTTGAACATCCTTTTGCATAAAAGTTTCTAATCTAGACATAGTTTTTTAATATTCAATTCCCAATATGGAAACGTTTCCATATTTTCCATATGACAACTCATTCTTAATAGAATCTTTTCTATTCATAATAATGTCAATATGGTCCATCCAATATTATACTTCCAACTACTTACAAGCGACCAATCCTCGGCGAACTTTGGATTGTCCTTTGATAGTTGTTTAATTATCTTAGTCAAAACCGATTCTTGTCCTTTTTCCCTCTAAATGCGCTAGACATTTGGAAAATTTTAGAATGGTCAAATATTATAGCATTTGCAATCGATCCTATACCCGAAGCGTATGGGACACGATGCATAATGTCTTACATAAAGATTTGATACTTTATCAATTTTCTGCCATAATATTTTATGTGCTACGTTCTCAAAATTCGAACTATGAAGAGGAATGTCGTAATCATAATCGAAATTTAAGAACACACTATGTTTCCTTGACTAAATTATTAACATTCCACAACCTAAGCCTTTAGATTCGAAATGAAGCATAATATTCTCTCCCTTAATTATAGCAAAACAACTATTCAACCTTTACAACTTTGCAAAGTATGACTTTTGTTTTTCTATAATTAATATTGCTAACTTGCAATACTTTCCATAATAATCATGAAATTATAACATTTATGCTCCCACTATCATGATAATTATTATAAACGTAACACTTATGCTCCCACTAGCTTTGACATGTATTCAGAAACCAGCTTAACTTCCAGAAAAACAATACTTATTGAATTTCTTAAGTTCATGTTTCTAATACCTAATGCTTTGATAATCCTTTATCTAAGCTTACACACCTTTCCCTTAGATAGCTCATATGTGCGTCTAATCAATTCAGACTAATTGCCAAATCTCACAATTCGAATCATGGAAAGGGATACCGTAACAATAATCGAATTCGAGAATCCAATTTTCACAGTCACTATCTTTTTAAAATCTCTCTTAGTGAAAGCATTTCCTCACAGTCATTTTCATGAAGGAGGGAATCTTATGACACTTAGATTTTAATGGTGTATGTGTTCCTATCCATGTGAATTTGTCAAAACCAAAGTTTTCGACAAATTCAAACTCATATGGACCGAACTTTCCTAATCTTGACTTCTTGCCTTATGGTAACACAGCTGCCCACCATGTCTTCCAAGTAGTTAAGCAGCTCACCATTTCCTATCAATGTACTTTCCATTGATCAAGGTGCCTGCCTTTTATGCATTCAAATGAGAACTCATAGAGCTCTCATGCATAATTAACTCAATTGGAATGGCACAGAAACAAAATAGTGTCAACACAATAGGTTGTAAACCTTAACTCCTGTGCTAGTGATGATCGATAAGGTTTATTTTGATTTGTTCTTGAACCCTTTCAAGACCATTAAGACTCCCACTGACTCCTTGACATATAAGATTCTTTTGTCAATAAACATTTCTTGACAAACAAATATTCAAGAGTTAGTGTAGTTTTATCAAAACACTTCATAAATTGGTCCTAGTTGGTCTTTGTCTTTTCCAAGACATCACAACGTTACACATTTGATGAATGTTATAAACCTTCTTAATACTTATCACTCAATTTCACAATCTTAACTCTAAGACTTGTTTTGGAACGAAGTATGATTGACTTCTTGATTTAACCATTTCTTCAATTCTTGATTCCTCTTCTTAGACATGCAATTGTACTAAGACTCACTTAGAGGATCAATTGAGATATGGTTCTTAATTATTAAGACTTATCATAAAGCATAAAAGGTACTCTCCCTTCTTCTTAGAATGGAGAAACTTTTATCTTTCTGCCTACTTGATTCTTCTTATTCGTTCTGCTATTGATTTAAACTTTTTCAATCAATTCAGAATTACACTTAATCTTATAAGTATAATCATATTTACTAAACCTTTAGTAAATCATGACGAATATCTTTGTTACTCTTATGGTGGACTTGATCAACACGCAACTTTGTGTACTCGATCTCCTAGTCCTTCACTTGAAACTTTGTCAATGAATTAGTCTAATTTCCAAATATGAAATTTCTCATTCATCGTGCAACCAAGTTGCAAGTTTCTGTCCAATTGAAACTTGAGCGATGAGAAACTCTCCCTATTTGGTAAATTCTTGACATTTCCACAGACAACATAATTAAGAATCAAATCCATTATTGCTAATATTAGAAACCCTCAAACATCAATTTTCATGCATGCCATTGCAAGGATAAATAAATAATATAAAATCAAAATTTATTTTATTGCGTAAAAAATTTGTCCTTACAATGCAATTCATTGAAAAACTATGCTAATACATATTTCTTAGCAATCTAATTCTAACTCTAATTAGTAGATCAAGAATCTAATCTTCAAGTAATGCGATCAAAGTCCATTTCTTCACGGTTAGATTCTGCTCACTTCTTCCCTTAAGCTTCCTCTCTTTTCTTCGATCCTACAAAACATCAATTGTAATCTTATCACATTATGTATTAAGAATCTAGAATAGGAGCTTAAAAGAGTTAGTCAATGGATTTTACCTAAAGCAGAGCCATACGTTTTGACTCTCCCATCTCTTAGATCTCTTAGGTAAATAGGGTAGCTTCGTCTCCAATGCCCCTTCTCTTGGCAATAAAAGCAAATTGACTCTTTTGGAACAGGACATGGAACTACTTCAGACATTGCCTTTCTCTTATGATCAAACTTTTCGATCATAGCATGTCTTTCGTTGCCATTGTCTATATCCATAGAGGTCTTGAAGGCAGATTTACCAATCAACTTTGCTTTTCTATTGCGCCAAACCATTGCTGATTCAGCAGCAATAAGCATATAGGTGAGATCTATAAGGGTCACGTCGCAGTTCATGATATAGTACTCTCTTACGAACTCACTATATGAGTTAAGAAGTGACTAAAGAACCCAATCAACAGCCATCTCCTCACAGACAACAGATCCCAACATTCTTAAACTATCAATGTGTAACTTCATCTCTAGGACGTGGGCACACACTGACTTTCCTTCTTTATGTTTACTTGCCAAAAGGGCTTGAGTGAGTTTGAACTTTTCAAGTCTTCGAACTTGTGGGTTAGGGAGAATAATTGGAGGAGGTGGAGGAAGTGAAGTATGATTTCTTGTTCCTCGATCGAATCGTGGAATATCATCTTCATGTGGAATGCTTGTTCCACGGGATTTGGGAATACCATAGTTGTGATACTTTGACATCTACAAAACGGGAGAAAACGAATTCAAGTTAGCTAATTGATTGAGTCCTTAATAAATCACCCAAATGAGATACTAAGGCTAGGACCCAACACAATACGCTACAAACTAGAAAAGGAATGCCGTAATCTAGTTGCAGAATATTTGAAGGTAAGTGAATGACGATTCACTAATTTCCACCATGAAAAACGAAAAAGAAATTTAAGTTTTAAATCTATGAAAACTCCTAGATCCTTTGAGATTCATTGAAAATTTCAATGGCATGTTTAAATCTCGATATGTCCCTCTAGTTTGTGACTGGGATGTCGAGGATCACAAAGCGGGTGTGAATAACCATGCAAACTTACATGGTGCCCTCACATGTTACAGTCACCTATTCGATGTGCCGGTAAACCACACACGCTCCACCGAACTATGACAAACATTGAGTCACCCTTTGTGTCACACCCCAAAACCACGAACGGCGGAAACGTTCAGGGGTGGAGGACGTCATGTACAGTATCACAACAGTGTAATATAATAAACAAGTAGCAACATCATCCATTGCATTATAAGTAAAGATTTAATACATGTGTGTTCTTTCATTGTGGTAAGACACCAAAAATATACAATCAAAATAAAAGACGAAACTTGTCCGCTCCGTCTTCTCAAAACCTGGCCATCGTACCTGTCTACCGCTGACCTGAGAATACAAGTTATTTTGAAAGCGAGTATCAGCTTTAAAGCTGGTGAATTCATAAGAAATTAAGTGTTGTTCTCTTGCTTATGAAAATCTGCTATGAAGACCATGTAAACCTTTAAATGAAAATGTTGAGGTAAGTATGAAATCCCTAGAAAAACCCTTATTTTCTATAAGTATGAAATGTAGTCATCTACCAAGACCCGAATGTTTTGTTATGACAATGTAGTCTTCTACCAAGACCCGAATGTTTTGTTATGACAATGTAGTCTTCTACCAAGACCCGAATGTTTTGTAAGTAACATGATAGTTTTCCTTTGGTTGTTTAGTACTAAAGTACTTAGTCTAACTCATGGTTTATGTGAAGGTATCAGAAAATAAAGTAAACAGGAAAAATCACTTATGTACGTGTTATCCCGAGGTACTGAGGTTAACACGACAAATGTAAATGTTATCCCGAGGTACTAGGGCTAACATAATACATATAACCTAATGAACATCCGAAGATTGTCCACTTGTCCTCTGTAGCAGCAGCAGGGCGGAGGAATGGTTGGTCCCTGTAAAGGTACTCCTAGTATAAGTAATAACCATAGGCATCCGTAGATGTTCATCACCCACTGTTGCTAACAGATGGGTTCCAGAATGGTTAGTCCCGTACGTATATCCCGAGGTACTAGGGATAGAGGCCCAACTAGGTATCCCCAGGTACTAGGGATAGGGTCCTGTCTAGATATCCCGAAGTACTAGGGATATGCAGGAAGATTTACATAGAAGGTACTAATAAATCATCCTCGCAATTCGAGATACAAGTATTCATGTTAATGTACACAGTTAAGTGTATCTACGTAAAGGCACTCATGTAATGCGTTCATGTAAGCGTGTTCATGTATCATGTAAGTATATGTAAACGTACTCATGTATCATATAATCAGTTGTAAAGGTACTCATGTATCAGGTAATGTACTGGTATAGACTCATGAATGAACTGACTCTTGTGTGATTCCTTGTAATAGGAATTATGTTTGAAATCTCCAAATTATCCCTATGATAATTTACTGGAAGGTAATTGGTTGTTCAAGTATGTTTATACACTCTTACTACTCAAGAGTGTGAAAAACTAAATGAAAGTTGTAACTTATAACATCAATACATATATAAGAATATAAGTGTACAAGCATTAGTTCGAGAGTGTAAAATGGTTTTGTAAGACATCTTATGGATTTTGAACAATAATTAACAATGACTTGATGTCAATTTAATATACATTTCAAAGGTAAAACATTTGATAACAATGTGTTTTTAAGATTTAAAACCATTTCTTGCGTCACATTTTGTAGTATGTGAAATCTGTTAAATGACAACCACAGTTATAAAATACATATCAATGATTTAATAACATGTTTGTTTCTACTTGCATTCCCCCCTTTAAAGCATTTAAAATCATTTAAAACATTGATTAAGGGTATGAACTCACCTTTAGTTGGTGATTGGGATGAACTGAACGGTATAGGATGGCTAGGTGTCAAGCGAGGTCTTGTACACACACTACGATCCTAATGGACATATAATCACACATATATGCATTCAACTAGTCTTAAATTACTAATTGATAAAGTTAACACATCCTAGACATAATAAACACTTTATATAAGTGTTTTTTTAAGCCCTAAGGATTGCATCTAAGCTATTGTGGGACAAGGTACTTGTGTTTAGGGTTCCAAAAGACCCTATATGTGAGTTTACTCCCCATATACTATCACACATGGAGTTTACGGTTGTAAACTCTTGAGGTTACGGCCGTAAACTCCCAACCATGGGTGTTTTGTGTGTTTTGAAGTTCCAAATGATTCCTAGAATTATTCTAACTTGGTGGTTAAATTCTTGGAAAGGTTTAAGTTCTAGAAATACTCCAATTAGGAGTTTACGGCCCCTAAGGCCATTCCCCTTAGAGTTTACGGCCGTAAACTCTAAGTATGGTGTGTTTTTGATGCTTTCAAGTCTCTTGCACTTGTGGTATAGGTTCTAGACTTTTATTCCAAGCATATGAAGGCATTAGGCACACTTTGGTGCCCCTTTAAAGAGTTTACGGCCCAAGAACCATGTCTTGGCCGTAAACTCACTTTGGTAGGTGATTTTGATGTGGTTCAAGCCCTTGATTAAATGGGAACAAGTCTAGGTAATTGTCTAAGGCTTTAGGAGCCTTAAAAGTACCATTTTGAGTTTGAATTTGGAGTTTACGGCCTATGATATTCTTGGTTCATAAGCTCCCAAACTTGGGTGGATTTTGGTTGTTTTCTTGTCCTTAATACACCTACAATTGAGTCTAAGGCAGTAGCATAACACAAGGAACAAGCTAGGCTCGGTTTCGGGAGTTTACCGCCCAAGAACACCTTGGGGAGTAGACTCCTAGATCTAGTGATTTAGCCTTCTAAATCATGTTATAAACACATATTCAGCATTCTAACACTACTAGAAAGAGTTACTCACGTTTTGGTATAAAAACCCGAAGATCCGTGAGAGAGAAAATGGCTTTTCTCTAGTTGGAAATGTGAATAATGAATGAATTTGGTTCAGAAATCTATTTATAGTCCTGAAATATTTTTGGCAGAAAATACTTTTATTCCTGAAATGATCTTTAATATAATAGAGTGTTGGAATAATAGTGTTGCACAAAACCCTAGTGCACCCACTCTCCTGATATTTCCTGAAGTGTAAACCTTGAATTACTCAAACTTATGTGAAAAAGTCTGAAAATTAGCAGTGACTACTATAACTTCTATTGAAGTGATATAGGTTGTACAGATTGGAAATTTCGGGTTGTCACATCATCCCCCCGTTAGAAGGAATTTCGTCCCGAAATTAGAATTTAAGCAAGTAAGAAATTACAAATAACTAAGCAAAAAGGTGAGGGTATTTCAGTTTCATCTGATCCTCACATTCCCAAGTGAATTCCGGTCCACACTTTGCGTTCCAGCGCACCTTCACTATCGGGATACGGCTCTCCTTTGTTTGCTTGACCTCTCGGTCCATGATCTCTACTGGTTCCTCCACGAAGTTGAGGCTCTCGTTGATCTCGATCTCGTCGAGTGGAATAACAAGAGTCTCGTCAGATAGACACTTTTTCAAGTTCGACACGTGGAAGGTAGGATGTACGTTACTGAGTTCTTTCGGTAGATTGAGCTTGTAAGCCACAGGGCCGATTCTTGCGAGAGTCTTGAAAGGCCCTATGTATCTTGGATTGAGCTTCCCACGCTTTCCAAAGCGTATTAAGCCCTTCCAGGGTGAGACCTTCAGTAGGACTCGGTCGCCCACCTGGAACTCCAATGGTTTCCTACGCTTGTCAGCGTAGCTTTTCTGTCGGTCTCTAGAGGCTTTTAATCGTTCACGAATTTGAACGATCTTCTCTGTCGTTTCCTGAATGATCTCCGGACCCGTGAGAGTGCTTTCGGGAACTCGTCACTTAGCTAACTGGGTATCACCCACTTCAGCCCAGCACAGAGGGGATCTGCACTTTCAGCCATAGAGGGCCTCGAATGGAGCTGCCTTTATGCTCGTATGATAACTGTTGTTGTAGGAAAATTCAACAAGGGGTAAATGGATATCCCAAGCTTTTCCAAAGTCAATCACACAGGCACGCAACATATCTTCTAAGGTTTGGATAGTTCTCTCACTTTACCCGTCGGTCTGTGGATGGTAGGCTGTACTCATATCCAGCCTAGTTCCTAGGGAACTTTGTAATGACTGCCAGAACCTAGAAGTGAATCTACTATCTCGGTCCGAGATGATAGATAAAGGAACACCGTGCAGCCTTACAATCTCCTTAATGTAAGTTCTGGTAAGTTTTTCCATCTTGTCTGTTTCTTTGATCGGTAGGAAGTGTGTAGACTTGGTCAGTCTATCGACGATGACCCATATGGAATCAAGTCCACCCGTCGTCTTGGGCAACTTGGTTATGAAGTCCATAGTGATCCGCTCCCACTTCCATTCTGGTATCTCCGGTTGTTGTAGAAGACCGGAGGGTTTCTGGTATTCGACCTTGACCTTTGCGCAAGTAAGGCATTTACTCACGAAGGTAGCAATATCTGCTTTCATGTTAGGCCACCAGTATAACTTTTTAAGATCCAGATACATCTTATCTGAACCCGGGTGGACGGAATAACGAGTGTTGTGAGCTTCGGTCATGACCAAGTCTCTGAAGCCACCGTGTTTCGGTGTCTAGATCCGATCTGATGGGATTAAAAATAACTTTTAATCTATGAAGATCGATTAGATCTTGAACAAGTGTATGAATATAAAAACAGTAAGAATGCAATAAAAAGAACAAGACAAGATTGAATCAAACGAGTCGAATGATTAAAACATAATCCTCAGAAGAGCTCGATTAAGAACATCAACTGTAGAGGATTGAAAGGTTACAAAAACGATTAAGAAACCTGTTGTACTCTAGATGAATTGCTATTCGTAAATCTCTATAATCGTAAACCTCTATCTTGCTGTTTACCTAATATGCATGCAAGCATTAACTTATATACAATACATAAAAGGCTCTCGGTTGGACAGGCCCAAACCGGAGTATACATGGCTAAACTATCGAGCCCAAAAGATGCAACATCTAAATAAAACTTCAGCCCAACAATCTCCCCCTTTGCGTCAATTTGGAGCGAGACCTTCACTTTTTACTTGGGCCGGCAGCTGAAGCTGGTACCTTCTTCTTCACGGTGTTAAACAGACACTTGGTTATGGAGAGGACGGTCTGTCTAAACCGGACGTACCAATTGATCATATCATTGAAGTACTTGATGTCATCAGCCGAATTCTCTTTACACCGCTTGATAATAGATAAGACGTGCTCCAAGCAAGTTGTGGTGTAAAGGTGCTTGTCAGCTAAAGCGAAGAGACATCTCTGTCCTTCGGCTCTAGTGAACATTACTGAGTTTCGCCTCGGATCAATCTTACCCATTTGCATTTGATTTAGATCACTGGCCGATCCCACAGGTGCGACTTTCGGTTTCTTCTTAAAAACTATGGCGACCTCCTGATCCATTAGGGCAACCTCCATGATATAGCAGGCCAACATCCTTTTGACATGGTCTATGATGGGACCATATTCGGCTTCATTTGTCAGAAGGATATTGTATAAGACAATCCAATCATGAGGATTTAGATTGGGCAGATCCGCCAGGGAGATAATGTGAGCAGTTCTTGCTGATCCACGAATGAGCTTGAACTTAACGTTTGTGAATCTCCCCACGGCATAAGGCTTCAGCACCCGAACGCTTACAATCTTCTGGGCGCTCCAGGTAAGGTATTGAGGGCGAGCGGCCTCCAGGTAGAAGTCAATGAGCTCCCTGTCAAGCTCATCGTTTGGATGCGGGACTTCAAAAATATTAGAGAAGGCGTGGAAGATGAACGCCTTTCGAGTCAGCGGCATATCAAACTGCGAATCGATAGTGTTGTTGCAGTCGAATGATATAACCGGCTCGAGCCATAATATGCTTGGAGTTTCTATGGCCTCTTTTATCATACGATCCCTGGTCCAGGCAGGGAAGAGCATCTTTCGGCTCTCAAGGAGATCGTGGGCTTCTTTTTGCTTTCGTTCGGCTTCTTCAGCCTCACGCGCCACACGACTGGCATCGTCTTCAGCATTGCGACTGTTCTTTCTTTTTAACATGTCAGCAATGGTCTCCTTGTCTTCATCTTCATCTTCATCTTCATCTCCTCCCTCAGCTATATTTTTGCCCTTGTTCTTCACACCCGAACCCGAAGCATGATCAGCAGAGGGTGGTTCGGTTGTGTGAGTAGCTTTGGAGGAAGGAGGTGGTTTCGATCCTTTCTTCTCATCTCCCCCTTGTTTCGGAATGGACACGAAACTCGGTAGGCCTTCAATTTTGCTTAAAAGGTCCATGGCCGGAGAGAGTTTTTCAGCGAGGGTACGCCTCACCGAATGGTTTAGGATGGGGTCGTGTGCTTCCAGGATGTTTGATAACGCTGCGTGGACATCCGAAACACACGTCTTTATTACCTCCCTTTCAGATCGAAGAGCTTCCAATTGTTCTTGTGAGTTGGAGAGTTGCGTGCTCTTGACCTTAAGGGCGGTTGTCTTACTCGCCAAGACGTCCATCAGAGAGTTCTCAGCTGCAAGATCCTCTTATAGCTTTGCCAGGCGGGCATCGATGGAGGCACGAAGTGCCGAGTTGTCGTCGCTCATATGTTGTCTGAGAGTAGCGAACGAAGACAGCTCCGTCGAGACGAACTTGGCCAATTGTTGAACAATCGGTTCCAGAGTTGTCTTAGTGGCGTCGGCGCTTTCCTGCAAGGACTTCAGCAGGACGGAAGCGTCGTTGAATAGTTTATCGACTTTTTCGGTCGCAGCCTCACAGGCTCGGGTGGAGGCATCGATTGCAGCAGTTGCTGAGGCCACCGAATCATGTTGAGCCCTGGAGAAGGCGTCAATGATCTTCTGAAGGGCAGCTTCAGACAAAGATGACTGCTGGGAGGAAGAGGAGGCGAGAAGTTGATCAACCTTCTCGTTAAGCTCGCGGAGATGCTTCTTTGTCACTGGAGCATCATCCTCCTCGTCACTCTGAACTTGAAACGGACTATAGTAGACCGAATCGAAGTTCATGTGATCACCACCAAGGTATTGATCGTCGCCATCGGAGGCGTCTTCTGGAGATTGAGGTGAAAAAAAAAATTAAACAACCGAACCCGAACGTTCGGTTGGTTTCGGTTGGGAAAAAGTTGAAAAACCGAACCCGAACGTTCGGTTGGTTTCGGTTCTAGAAAATTTTGAAAAACCGAACCCGAGCGTTCGGTTGGTTTCGGTTCAGGAAAGTTTTGAAAAACCGAACCCGAACCTTCGGTTGGTTTCGGTTCAACAAAATTTTGAAAAACCGAACCCGAACCTTTTGTAGGTTTCGGTTTTGGAAAATTTTAAGAAACCAAGGAGTTTAGATATGCAATTTGGAAAAACTTTTTACACAAAGAAAAACAAATTTTGTACAAAAAATATACAACTCAGAAAAACTACCTTTGAAGTAATGAGCGAGTCAGATGGTTGAACCGAACCCGAACGTTCGGTTGGTTTCGCTTCTTACGTTTGAGGTTGAGAGGTAGTGTGAGGTACTGACTCTGATTCCATCATACCTAGCCCTTGCAATATTTTATTGAATGATGCTTCTGGAAGAGCTTTGGTAAAGATGTCAGCCAGTTGATCAGTGGTTCTTACGAAGTGAACTTCGACATTTCCATCTTCCACATGATCTTTGATGAAGTGATACCTCAGTGCTATGTGTTTGGTTTTAGAGTGTTGCACTGGGTTATGACAGATCCTAATTGCACTTTCAGAGTCACAATATAGTGGGATCTTCTTCATATTGAGTCCATAGTCTTAAAGTTGACTCTGGATCCAAATCACTTGGGATTTGCAGGATGCAGCGGCAATGTATTCCGCTTCAGCAGTAGACAGCGACACACACGTTTGTTTCTTGGATTGCCAGCTGACCAACTTCCCGTCAAGGAATTGACAACCACCAGTTGTGCTTTTACGGTCGAGTCCACATCCTCCAAGGTCAGCATCAGAATAGGCTTGAACGAAGAAGCCTGAGTTGGATGGATACCATAGACCTAAGGAGGTGGTTCGCTTGAGATAGCGTAGGATGTTCTTCACTGCCAGCATGTGAGGTTCGCGTGGGTTAGCCTGAAATCGAGCACAATAACACACAGAAAACATGATATCAGGCCTGCTAGCAGTTAGATGCATCAGTGAGCCTATCATTTGACGATAGAGCGTGATATCGACAGCCGGTTTGTCTAGAGATGGGGTAAGCTTGGTGCCGAATGCCATTGGGACTTTGACTTTTGAGTCTCCCATCATGCCAAACTTCGCTAGGAGAGTCTTCGTGTAAGCTTCGTGATTGATAAAGATGCCTTCGGGTCCCTGTCTTATGTTTAAACCAAGGAAGAAATTAATAGGACCCATTGAGCTCATTTCAAACTTAGTCTCCATCAACTTTCTGAATTCAGCTGTTAAGCTGGGATTCGTGGAGCCAAAGATGATGTCATCGACATAAATTTGAACTATCATAAGGTGGTTACCTTCCTTTTTGCGAAAGAAGGTTGGGTCAACCGAACCTTGTTTGAATTTAGACATCTTTAAAAATTTTGTAAGCGTTTCATACCAGGCTCTCGGAGCTTGTTTGAGGCCATACACAGCTTTATCCAGAATATAGCAATGATTTGAATACTTTTCGTTCACGAACCCAGGAGGTTGCTCCACATACACAGTTTCTTCGAGGTCTCCATTGAGAAATGCACACTTGACATCCATTTGGAAAACCTCAAAGTTTTTGTGAGCAGCATAGGCCAGAAATATTCTAACAGATTCTAGCCTAGCTACTGGAGCGAACGTCTCTTCGTAATCTATTCCTTCCTCCTGACAGTATCCCTTGACCACCAGACGAGCCTTGTTTCTTATGACATTACCTTCCTTGTCCATCTTGTTCCTAAAAACCCATTTTAGACCAACAACTGAAGCATCTGGAGGAGTTGGAATGAGGCGCCAGACCTTGTTCCTTTCAAACTCGTTCAGTTTGTCTTGCATTGCTTGAACCCAATCAGAGTGATCGAGGGCAGTGTTCACTGTCTTCGGTTCAACTTTTGATACGAATGAGTTAAACATACAAAACTCAACCTTTGAAAATAAGGATGTCTGTTTTGCCTTCAGTTGAGATCGGGTCAGAACCTTTTCAGATACATCACCAACTACTTGAGAGATGGGATGATCTCTGGTCCATTTGGTAAGAGGAGGGTAATTCAGATCAAAGGTTGGGTCTAGTTCAGCGTCGATCATTTCTTCTGGCTCAGATTGGCTATCGTAATCAAGCGTCATATCATCATGCTCCCCCTCAATTGATGAGTCTTGAGAAACATGAGGTTCAGGGGTTTCTTGTGGTGCTGGACTTTCAGGCGTTGAAGCACCTTCGTTTGGAGGGGCATCTTCGGTTGGAGAGGCACCTTCGGTTGGTGAAGGACCTTCGGTTGAAGTTGTAGAGTTTGGCTCCCCCTGGACTTGTGAGCTTAGCTCCCCCTCGACATGAGAACTTGGCTCCCCCTCGACTGAAGCATTGTTGGATGGAGATTCATCAGTAGGCGATTCTCCTTCATGCATTCTTCTTGCAGCATCTTCGACAATCTGCTTCATGTGATCAACTTTGTTGTCAGCTGCACCTGCTTCTGAGAGAGAAGCTTTTTCCGGTTCGTCAAAGAGTTCCAGAAATTTCTCGTATAAATTGGCGATCGAGACTGTGACTTGGCCAGTTTGAGGAAAGATTTCCCCGGCAGTGTCTTCTATGGCCTGTAGCTTCTTGACATAGCTATCGTCAAAGGTCACATAGTATGTCTCTTCAATCCTTCTTGAACGTTTGTTTAGGACCCTGTACGCCTTGGATGTGAGTGAGTAACCCAGAAAGATTCCCTCGTCGGCTTTGACATCAAACTTGTTGCGGTGTTCTTTAGAGTTAAAAATGAAACACCTTGAGCCAAACACATGGAAAAATTTCACATTGGGTTTTCTGTTGTTTATTATCTCATATGGTGTGAGCGTGAATCACTTATTGAGATAGGACCTGTTCTGTGTAAAACAAGCAGCAGAAATAGCGTCAGCCCAAAAATAAAGAGGTAAGGAGGCGAAACTTAGCATAGTTCGGGCAGCTTCACACAAGGATCGGTTTCGTCTTTCGACTATTCCGTTCTGTTGTGGTGTGTAGGGAGCTGAGAAATTGTGACTAATTCCCTTTTCTGCAAGAAACTCTTCAAACTCCCTGTTTTTGAATTCAAGACCATTGTCACTCCTGATGTTGCGAACGACCATCTTGAGCTGGACTTCAATTTGCTTGATAAACACTTTCAGCTTTTGAGTCGCTTTAGATTTGAGCTTTAGAAAGAACACCCAAGTAAATCGTGAAAAGTCATCAACAATAACAAGAATATACTTGCTACCACCAATGCTTTCGATAGATGAAGGACCACACAAATCGATATGAAGCAATTCGAGTGGTTCAACAACTTTTGTGTTGATTACAGATGGGTGACTTTGACGACTCTGCTTCCCCATTTCGCATGCAACACACAAATGCTCTCTGTCGAACTTGAGCAATGGAAGACCCCTAACATGACCTCCAGTGACAAGACGGTTGATATCTTTGAAGTTGAGATGAGAGAGTCTTCGGTGCCACAACCAGCTTTCGTCGGATTGAGCTTTTGATAACAGGCATATGGCTGGGTTTCCTTTGATGGGTTTCATGTTCAGAGGAAACATTTCACCCTTTCGCTCTGACTTTAGAATCACTTTCTTTGTCTTTTTCTCTATGATTTCAGAACCTTCATCATCGAATGAGACTTTGAGACCTATACCTCCAACAAGCTGAGATACACTGATGAGGTTGTGTTGGAGTCCTTCCACATAAGCCACCTTCCTTATAGTGAAGTCTCCATTTGTTATCATTCCATATCCCTTTATGGTGCTGAAAGAATTATTTCCAAATTTGACGTTGCCACCATTTGCAAGAGATCTGTATTCCCTGAGCTCCTCTTTCCTCCCAGTCATGTGACGTGAGCAGCCACTGACGATATACCATTCTTCGTCGAACTGCTCGTCACTTATAACCTGCAAAAATTAAGCAGATTTAGGAACCCAAAGTTTCTTGGGTCCATGTGAGCTTTTCATGGGAACGGGAATAGCAATAGAGATGTTAACTAGATATGTTCGTTTTATTAGAGTTGTTTCATCTTTCTTTTTAATGGTAAAGACTTTTATTTTGTTAGGATTGGGTGTGTTCGTTTTGGACTCTGGTTTGGATTCATCGACCTTCTGCTTTCCCTTTTGTTCAGCTGATGAATGAGGTTTTTGAAAACAAGCGGAATCAGCTTTAGAACAAGATGGAGATGAATTGGTGGAAGTAGAAGAATTAGAAGAACGAGAAGAATTAAAATGAGAGGATTTGGATGGAGAGGACTTTCTGGCTGGTGACTCTAGGTGACCCTTTTGCTTTTGATCATTGGAGGGACTGACCTTAGAGTCTTGTTCTCTTTTGACTTCAGAACCGAACCTCTGCGTTCGGTTGAAGTTGTTCTTGGAACCGAACCTTTGGTTTCGGTTGAAGTCCTTTTCAGAACCGAACCTCTGCCTTCGGTTGGTATTTTCCTGTGAACCGAACCTTGGCTTTCGGTTGTTGGAATATTCAGGCTTTCTTACAGGATTGTTTTCATACTTCAGATTCTTGTCTTGGTGTGAGTAGTCTGCATTCTGGGAGTGCCAGAATTGTTTCCTTTCAGAAAGGTTTTTCCTGTATCTTTGGTTCCTTTCTATCTTCTTATCCCTTATCTACTTAGGTTGATGATGAACGTTCGCTTTCGTTTTTGTTGTCTCCTTGGCTGGTTCCTTTTGAACTTCGGGAGTTTTACTTTGAGCCGAGGGAGCAGAGGGAATATTCGAAGAAGATCCAGTTTGCACTAAGGGAGTAGAAGGAATGTTTGAAGAAGTTCCACTTTGAGTTGTTGGAGAAGAGGGAATGTCTTCTTTTGCTGAACGATCATCCTCCTGAGGAATATCTTTCGTACCACTAGTACTTGGCTCATTGAAATTATCCGGCTTGTTCAATGGTTCAGGGATGTATCTTCCTTTGCTCATCCAGGAGGTTCTTTCAGACAAGCCAACGGTTTCGTTTGCATTGTCAATTGGAGCTTCCCAGAAGTATTCATCACAGCCATCAGCATTGTCTTCGTTAACAATAGCTGTGAGTTCAGTTGTTTGATGTTCGGTTACTCCAGTTACCTTGTATACCTGATTCGGAGTGGTCCTGACCTTTTGAAACACAACTGCTTTCTCTACTAATTTCGGGGACTTTTGTTGGGACAATCGAGCGAACTCCACAGAGTTTTCAGAAATTAGATTTTTGTGGTTTTCAGTTTCGTTTTTAACAAATTCTGAGCAGTCAACCGTGTCCTTTACAGAAATTTCACTCATGTTTTCGTCCTCGTTAAGGTCAGATGCATTTTCAACATCAATTTTGTTTTCTGAGCTTACATTGGCGTTTAAAGAGTCAAATTTTTGCATGGTTTCGGTTCTCAGTTTAAGTCTGTCATTTTCGTCCAAAAGATTTTTGAG
Organism: Lactuca serriola; assembly: GCF_051521515.1. Classification (NCBI taxonomy): domain Eukaryota; kingdom Viridiplantae; phylum Streptophyta; class Magnoliopsida; order Asterales; family Asteraceae; genus Lactuca; species Lactuca serriola. The sequence continues at coordinate 128,417,757 of NC_136416.1, read as the reverse complement.
CATGTCCTTGTGGTCTTTGGATTTAATGAAGGACTCAATTTTGTCCATTCCATACATGTAGGTTGGATTGACATCATCAGACGATATCACACTCTCACAATTGTAGGCTTCGGCATTGATTTCATCCTCCTTAAACTCTAGGAAGGGAAAAATCATGCGATGGATCTTTTGGCCTATCTCACAGTCCAAGTGAAGTTGAGTAATATTGGAATATAAGCGTTTAGCAATTAAACAAAAAACATTTCGTTGTTTTAACAATTTTAAATTGTCTCTCTGCAAATAAATGTTTTCGTCTTTAACTTTAACTAATTCCGACTCTTTTAACTCAATCCACATTCGCCGCTCCTCACTCTTCGACGCCACCCTGCTTAATTGATCAGTCAGGTTAGAATTGGTGACTCGAGTTTGAGTTAAGCTACTATCTAAATGAGAAATTCTTGTATTAACATTTTTTACTTCTTTCTCATATGAGGATGGTGGTACTTTAGATGAAATAAAAACAGATTGTACCTTCTTTATCAGTTCATCGAGCTCATTGAACTGCTGGCTGAGTGGTTTGGCCGTAAAGCACATATCCTCCTGTACCTTCGGTCCATCGCTTCCTCCATCGGTGTTGTATCCCCTCATTTGAGATACGTCAGTCACCATGAAGCATTTTCCTCCACTGCTTTCCTCCTTAGCCACATACGCCTTTCCATGGGTAGGCTTTCTCACTTCTTTGTCTTCTGAGTCAGTAGACCAAACTTCAGTGCTACCGAACTCGTCATCATTAACTGAACCCTGCACAATAAGAGCATTAATAGAAGGGTTAGCGGTAGACTTCTTCTTTCTCAACTCATCCAGTCTCTTCTACAGCACGGCTTCTTCATTATTTCCATCGTCCTTTTCAGCCATCTTTTTAAGAACACAGTCCTTAGCATAGTGGTTCTTGCCACCACAGTAGAAACAGCTAACTCCGGAATCGCCATCTGCCTTCGGTTCCTTCTTGGGCTCCTTAGCCTTCGGTTCATTGTTCACCTTTTCAGAGCTGTAACTCCCCTGCCAGTTTCGGTTTTTGTTGCTGGGGAATCTTTTCTTTATGAACCTCTTAGGATTGGTCACCATCATGGCATAATCCTCAGACGTGAGGTCATATTCCTCCAAGTTGAGCTCTTCATCCTCCATCACAGCTTTACTTTTAGATAGGAGGGCCAACGAACCAAGACTGGAAACAACGTTCTTCTCTTGTACCACAATCTTCTCTTGGGACTTTAGAATACCCACCAGTTTCGCCAAAGAGTATGATTTAAACTGCTCATGGGCTTTGACTGTGGAAACCACTGCTCTCCACTCAGACCTCAGTCCGTTCAAGAAAGTAACCTTCTGTTCGATAAGCTTCCTTTCAATGTCGTGTTTGATCATCTTGCTGAGAAGATGATTGAAGCGATCAAACGTCTGGGTCACCGTTTCTTCGGCCCCTTGCCTGAATTCTCCAAACTCAGATAGAAGCAAGGTTTGGATAGAATGTTCAAGATCTTCGTCTGTGGAATACAGTTCACGAAGTCTATCCCAAACTTCCTTCGCCGTCGTGCATGAGCTGACCAATCTGAAAGTGTCGGACTGAAGGGCGAATCTGATCAACCTTAATGCCTTAATATTGCACTGGAATTTGTCTTTTTCATCTTGTGCAATGTCTTTCACGTCCTTTAGCAGATCATTGTACTCCTTTTGTGTTTTAATGATTCTAGACGTAGCAGAATGAGAAAACGGTCCATTGATGATGGCTTCCCATATGAGGTACCCATTATCCTCCGATCCAATCACGTAATCTTCAAAGTGATGCGCCCATACTTCATAGTCATGGGTGTATAAGATTGGAATCTTTGTCGTCGAACCGATGCTGTTGGAAATATTAATAGGGTTTGATTGCGTCGCGTCCATTATGATCGTAAAAACCTGTTCAAAGATCAGACTTGTAATAAAGCAGATTAGGGCAAAACAATAAATATTAAGATACGTCAATTAAGATGACGGCTCAATAAATATCGATGATTGCGGAAAACCCTAATGGAAATCTTTTTCACAGAAAAGATGTGTATCGATTACACAGCCTCCCGCTCTGATACCAATTGATGGGATTAAAAATAACTTTTAATCTATGAAGATCGATTAGATCTTGAACAAGTGTATGAATATAAAAACAGTAAGAATGCAATAAAAAGAACAAGACAAGATTGAATCAAACGAGTCGAATGATTAAAACATAATCCTCAGAAGAGCTCGATTAAGAACATCAACTGTAGAGGATTGAAAGGTTACAAAAACGATTAAGAAACCTGCTGTACTCTAGATGAATTGCTATTCGTAAATCTCTATAATCGTAAACCTCTATCTTGCTGTTTACCTAATATGCATGCAAGCATTAACTTATATACAATACATAAAAGGCTCTCGGTTGGACAGGCCCAAACCGGAGTATACATGGCTAAACTATCGAGCCCAAAAGACGCAACATCTAAATAAAACTTCAGCCCAACACGATCCATGAGGTATAAGGCTCCGCCACCCTTGACTTCCAAGTTCTTATCCATCCCTCTAAGGGATTCACCAGCCACGTTTTCGGGTTTCAAAGCGTCGAGCTGAGCCTCCTTTATTTGCGTGGACAAGTGTGAATGGATAGTTAGAGTCAAAGATTTGACTCTACGACCAGTATATTCTTTCCGACTTAGGGCGTCGGCTACTACATTGGCATTACCCGGATGATAACGAATTTCGCATTCATAATCACTAAGTAGCTCGACCCACCGTCGTTGTCTCATGTTGAGCTCTTTCTGGTCGAAAATGTGTTGTAGACTCTTATGGTCTGTAAAGATCGTGCTTTTTGTACCGTCCAGGTAATGTCGCCAGATCTTCAAAGCAAACACAACTATTCCTAGTTCAAGATCGTGGGTTGTGTAGTTAACCTCATGTGTCTTCAGCTGTCTCGAGGCATAGGCTATGACTTTACCTTGCTGCATCAGAACACATCCGAGTGCTTGATTGGATGCATCGCAATAGACAATGAAGTCTTCTATCCCTTCGGGAAGGGATAGTATCGGGGCGGTGCACAAGGCTCGTTTGATCGTTTGGAACGCTCTTTCCTGTTTCTCTTCCCAGTCAAAGGCCACGCCTTTCTGGGTCAGGGTTGTAAGAGGTTTCGCTATGCTGGAGAAGTTCTGAATGAACCTGCGATAGTAGCCAGCTAGACCTAGAAATTGACGAATTTCAGTAGGTGTCTTTGGTGCTGACCAGCTCTCGATGGCTTTAATTTTGGAAGGGTCCACGTGTATACCTTCTTCGCTAACTACATGGCCCAAGAATTCGACTCGCCGAATCCAAAATTCTCACTTTGAGAACTTCGCGTAGAGCTTCTCCGATCGCAATGTTTCTAAGATTTTACGGAGATGCTGGCTATGCTCCTCCTTACTTCGAGAGTAGATGAGTATGTCATCAATGAAGACGATGACGAACTGATCCAAGTAAGGACGAAGCACCCTATTCATCAGATCCATGAATACTGCGGGCGCGTTAGTTAATCCGAATGGCATTACTACAAACTCGTAGTGCCCATAACGAGTTCGGAAGGCTGTCTTGGGAACATCCTCCTCTAATACTCGTGGTTGGTGATATCCGGATCGCAGATCTATCTTCGAGAAGTAGTTGGCTCCTTGAAGTTGATCAAACAAATCGTCAATGCGGGGCAAGGGATAACGATTTTTAATGTTAAGTTTGTTGAGTTCTCTATAGTCGATGCACATGCGAAACGATCCATCTTTCTTCTTGACGAACAAGACCGGTGCTCCCCATGGTGAGAAGCTTGGTCGAATGAATCCCTTCTTGAGAAGTTCGTTAAGTTGACTGGAAAGTTCCTGCATTTCAGCCGGTGCCAGACAATAAGGAGATTTGGCTACGGGGGTAGCCCCTGGCACTAAGTCGATTTTGAATTCGACTAGGCGTTGTGGTGGTAAACCGGGAAGTTCTTCTGGGAATATGTCGGGAAAGTCGCGTACTTTTGGGATTTTCTGGATGTCTTTCAGTTCTTGACTGGTATCGACGACGTGTGCGAGCAATGCATGGTACTCCTTTCGCAAGCACTTCTGAGCTTGAATGCACGAAATGATGCGAAGGCTCGTACTAGGTTTGTCGCCGTAAATAACTAAAGTTTCGTTGTTAGGAAGGTTAAGACGAACTGCTTTTTCGAAGCACATAATGTCGGCATGAAGAAGACTCAACCAATCCATACCGATGATAACGTCGAAACATTTAATTAGGACTGGCATGAGATCTATCTTGAAAGTATGGCCATCTAAAGTTAAGGTACAACCTACGTATATGCAGTTTGTACTCTCTGTTTTCCCGTTAGCCATTTCTACCGTGAATGAACTATCTAATGCACATGGTTTTTGTTTAAGCAGGTGTGCAAATTTGTGACTTACAAAACTTTTCTCGGCTCCACTATCGAAAAGTATGCAAGCATATGACTTATCGAGGAGGAACGTACCAGTAACTATCGTAGGATCAGCTACTGCTTCCTCGTGGCCTAGGGCCATAACTCTTCCTACCCCTCCAGCCATTCCTGCTTTAGGGCAGTTCCTCTTGTAGTGGCCCACTTCGCCACAACCGTAGCAAGTTTGGCCCATACCAGCGTTAGGAGCCTGGGCGGCTTGAGCTGTTGGAACCTTGCAGAAACGGGCTGTATGCCCCTTCCTGTTGCAGTTAGTGCACTGCATCTCCTTGCAAGGTCCGTGGTGGTGGAAGTTGCACTTGGTGCACTTCAGGAGAGTTCCAGCATATGTTCTTGCTGGTAAGAGGTTCGCAGGGGCAACAGGAGTCACTGTGGCAGCATTGATCGCCACAAGTTGTTGCTTATTGGAGGATCCTTGCGGAGCCCCTCTTTTCCTCTTATTCCACCCCTTCTTGTTGTAGTCGGGGTTGGACTTTTGTGGTACAGGTGTAGGGATTGTTGCGTTCTGAGGTTTCCGGTGATCAATGAGAGATTGTGCCAGTTCCTTGGCGCTATCAAAGGTAATAGGCCTGGAAGCGATCACACTTGAATGGATCTAGGGCGACAGTCCCCAGATATATCTCTCGATCTTTTTGCTCTGGAGAGCAACCATATCAGGGCATAAGTTTGCCAAATCACAGAACCTATTTGTGTAGGTAGTGATGTCGGATCCAACCATTTGTAGACCCCAGAATTCTTGCTCGAGTTTTTGTATTTCACCTCGAGGACAGTATTCTTTCATCAACATGTCTTTCAACTTTTCCCAGCCGATGGAATACGCCACCACCAAAGTTAGATAGCTAACATGGCTGTTCCACCATGTTAGTGCTCTGTCAGAGAAGGTACAAGCTGCAAACTTGACCTTGTTGCCCTCCTGGCAAGCACAGATTTCAAAGACAGATTCCATCTTTTCAATCTATTGTCTCAACACCATTACACCCCCAGTTCCATTGAAGCTGTGGGGTTTGGCGTTAGTGAAGTCCTTTGTAGGTGCATTCCCGAGGGTGTCCATGGCTTTCGCCGTGGTTCGAGGGTGGTGCACCTGTTCCTAATCCACTAGGGGCAGGAGCGTTGATTGCTGACACAGCAGCTGCAACTGCTGCTGTGAAAGTTGCCTGGAACATGTTGGCATCGAAAGGATTTGGTGGTTGAAGAGGTTCAGGTGGTGGCGGAGGTGGTAGTATTGGTGCTTCGTTGTTTGGGTTTCGCCTTGGATTCCTGTGTGGCGGCATCTTTAACTGTACGTTTAAAAGATGACGAAATGGATAAGAATAAATGATTAATGAATGTGTCTCATGGACTAAATCCCCATAGCCCAACAACAGAAAGAATAGTATCACTAAATGAAGAAGATAGCATTTGGATAATAATTTCCATAAGATTAGATATCCGTCAATAATACTGGAATTACAGATATAACAAGTTCGGGAAAAATGGCCTTGAAGTAGGCCTTACATCAACCAAGATGGAAAATTTTGACAGAATTAAGACTAGATCAAGACCTAACAGGTCTAAGATTTATACAGATAGGAAATTTGACCAAAGTTTTACATAAACTAGGTTATATCCAAAAGATGAGTCGGTGAGATTCTATCGAAGACGAGAACTGCTAGCATGAGTCCTCGATCCCGACAGTAGACGTTCAATGTCCCTTATGCGCATGTCCGACCTTGCTTGTTGAGCTCGAAGTTCTCTAACTTCAGCTTGGGTTTCAGCAAGTTCTCTCTGCAGATTTGCATTGCGGACCAGAGTCCTTTCATGAGCAGACTCTAGTTGGCGAATGTGGACAGTGTTAACACCAGAGTTGGCGTCAACTTCCAAGACTTGATTGATAGTCGCCTGAGCCATTATCGACTTCCGAGAAATCCTACGCACCATGATTGGTAGGACTCTATCAGCAGAACCTCCTTCAGTGAGGTTGTAGAAACTTCGGTCTCCATTGTAGGTAATGGGCTGACCCTGTTCATGACTCCATGTAATCAAGTTAGTGACCCACAGAGATGTGGGTCCTTGAAACACAGGGCGGGGGTTTAGGTTTGGGTTTTGAGCATTTGGGGGTAGGTTGTTGACTTCTAGCTTCGAGTCAGAACTATCAGAAAAACCCTCAGCATGGTGATCATCCAAAGGAATTGGGTGATCATCTTCTGGTTCAGCCTCTAGCCAACCAGCATTGCCTTGGTTTGGGAAGTACGGATTGCCATGGTGAAATCCAGCCATTTTAATCTACGCAACAAAAGGGATTATAAGAAATAGCTAAATAGACGAACTGACTAAGATAATTACAGTAAGACCAAATACCCCTATGGTATTTCTTTATGGTTGTGTTGGTAAGTTTTTAGACTTGCTGCCATATCACAACCATTCTCGGGCATATTCTAATCACTCCTCGGACCAGCATAGTTGATCAGGCTATGTCATTCCCAAGACTGACCATATATCCCCAGGCTTACTTGTGATATTCAACAATCGTAATACTTTTGTTCTTGTCGTTGTGACACTGATTTTAGTATGAATGCAGGCACGTATACTTACTTAAATATTTTATTATTTAAAAGTATAACTCTGAGACAGAGTGTTTTAATCCCGGTGTATTTATAGTTAGTATATATTTTATGGGTTGATATACTATATTCACTATAAACAATGCTCGGATACCAATCTGTCACACCCCAAAACCACGAACGGCGGAAACGTTCAGGGGTGGAGGACGTCATGTACAGTATCACAACAGTGTAATATAATAAACAAGCAGCAACATCATCCATTGCATTACAAGTAAAGATTTAATACATGTGTGTTCTTTCATTGTTGTAAGACACCAAAAATATACAATCAAAATAAAAGACGAAACTTGTCCGCTCCGTCTTCTCAAAACCTGGCCATCATACCTATCTACCGCTAACCTGAGAATACAAGTTATTTTGAAAGTGAGTATCAGCTTTAAAGCTGGTGAATTCATAAGAAATTAAGTGTCATTGTCTTGCTTATGAAAATCTGCTATGAAGGCCATGTAAACCTTTAAATGAAAATGTTGAGGTAAGTATGAAATCCCTAGAAAAACCCTTATTTTCTATAAGTATGAAATGTAGTCTTCTACCAAGACCCGAATGTTTTGTTATGACAATGTAGTCTTCTACCAAGACCCGAATGTTTTGTTATGACAATGTAGTCTTCTACCAAGACACGAATGTTTTGTAAGTAACATGATAGTTTTCCTTTGGTTGTTTAGTACTAAAGTACTTAGTCTAACTCATCGTTTATGTGAAGGTATCACAAAATAAAGTAAACAGGAAAAATCACTTATGTACGTGTTATCCCGAGGTACTGAGGTTAACACGATAAATGTAAATGTTATCCCGAGGTACTAGGGCTAACATAATACATATAACCTAATGAACATCCGAAGATTGTCCACTTGTCCTCTATAGCAGCAGCAGGGCGGAGGAATGGTTAGTCCCTGTAAAGGTACTCCTAGTATAAGTAATAACCGTAGGCATCCGTAGATGTTCATCGCCCACTGTTGCTAACAGATGGGTTCCGGAATGGTTAGTCCCGTACGTATATCCCAAGGTACTAGGGATAGAGGCCCATCTAGGTATCCCGAGGTACTAGGGATAGGGTCCTGTCTAGATAATCCCGAGGTACTAGGGATATGCAGGAAGATTTACACAGAAGGTACTAATAAATCATCCTCGCAATTCGAGATACAAGTATTCATGTTAATGTACACAGTTAAGTGTATCTACGTAAAGGCACTCATGTAATGCGTTCATGTAAGCGTGTTCATGTATCATGTAAGTATATGTAAAACGTACTTATGTATCATGTAATCAGTTGTAAAGGTACTCATGTATCAGGTAATGTACTGGTATAGACTAATGAATGAACTGACTCTTGTGTGATTCCTTGTAATAGGAATTATGTTTGAAATCTCCAAATTATCCCTATGATAATTTACTGGAAGGTAATTGGTTGTTCAAGTATGTTTATACACTCTTACTACTCAAGAGTGTGAAAAACTAAATGAAAGTTGTAAACTATAACATCAATACATATATAAGAATATAAGTGTACATGCATTAGTTCGAGAGTGTAAAATGGTTTTGTAAGACATCTTATGGATTTTGAACAATAATTAACAGTGACTTGATGTCAATTTAATATACATTTCAAAGGTAAAACATTTGATAACAATGTGTTTTTAAGATTTAAAACCATTTCTTGCGTCACATTTTGTAGTATGTGAAATCTGTTAAATGACAACCACAGTTATAAAATACATATCAATGATTTAATAACATGTTTGTTTCTACTTGCATTCCCCCCTTTAAAGTATTTAAAATCATTTAAAACATTGATTAAGGGTATGAACTCACCTGTAGTTGGTGATTGGGATGAACTCAACGGTATAGGATGGCTAGGTGTCAAGAGAGGTCTTGTACACACACTACGATCCTAATGGACATATAATCACACATATATGCATTCAATTAGTCTTAAATTACTAATTGATAAAGTTAACACATCCTAGACATAATAAACACTTTATATAAGTGTTTTTAAGCCCTAAGGATTGCATCTAAGCTATTGTGGGACAAGGTACTTGTGTTTACGGTCCCAAAGGACCCTATATGTGAGTTTACTCCCCATATACCATCACACATGGAGTTTACAGTTGTAAACTCTTGAGTTTACGGTCGTAAACTCCCAACCATGGGTGTTTTGTGTGTTTTGAAGTTCCAAATGATTCCTAGAATTATTCTAACTTGGTGGTTAAATTCTTGGAAAGGTTTAAGTTCTAGAAATACTCCAATTAGGAGTTTACGGCCCCTAAGGCCATTCCCCTTAGAGTTTACGGCCGTAAACTCTAAGTATGGTGTGTTTTTGATGCTTTCAAGTCTCTTGCACTTGTGGTATAGGTTCTAGACTTTTATTCCAAGCATATGAAGGCATTAGGCACACTTTGGTGCCCCTTTAAAGAGTTTACGGCCCAAGAACCATGTCTTGGCCGTAAACTCACTTTGGTAGGTGATTTTGATGTGGTTCAAGCCCTTGATTAAATGGGAACAAGTCTAGGTAATTGTCTAAGGCTTTAGGAGCCTTAAAAGTACCATTTTGAGTTTGAATTTGGAGTTTACGACCTATGATATTCTTGGTTCGTAAGCTCCCAAACTTGGGTGGATTTTGGTTGTTTTCTTGTCCTTAATACACCTACAATTAAGTCTAAGGCAGTAGCATAACACAAGGAACAAGCTAGGCTCGGTTTCGGGAGTTTACCGCCCAAGAACACCTTGGGGAGTAGACTCCTAGATCTAGTGATTTAGCCTTCTAAATCATGTTATAAACACATATTCAGCATTCTAACACTACTAGAAAGAGTTACTCACGTTTTGGTATAAAAACCCGAAGATCCGTGAGAGAGAAAATGGCTTTTCTCTAGTTGGAAATGTGAATAATGAATGAATTTGGTTCAGAAATCTATTTATAGTCCTGAAATATTTTTGGCAGAAAATACTTTTATTCCTGAAATGATCTTTAATATAATAGAGTGTTGGAATAATAGTGTTGCACAAAACCCTAGTGCACCCACTCTCCTGATATTTCCTGAAGTGTAAACCTTGAATTACTCAAACTTATGTGAAAAAGTCTGAAAATTAGCAGTGACTACTATAACTTCTATTGAAGTGATATAGGTTGTACATATTGGAAATTTCGGGTTGTCACACTTTGCTACCTTTGCTTAGAGCCATTTAGTATGCCGGTAAACCACACACGTTCCACTAACGTCTTCGCAAGGGCACAAAGTGTAGTTTCATGGAATTGCATCAATTCACTTTTTCCTGATTAACTAAGATTGGGAATTTGTAAAACATTTAGTTACTTTCGTACTTCATTATACTTATAATGGAAGGTTTTTGTCCTATCCCACCAGTTCGGCTAACGACCCTCTACTAGTCAAGAGTTCGGTGGGTAAGAGTGGATACCCATTCAATCGCCATTTTATAGGCAATTTCCTTAAACACCCCTTATAGACCAGCTTCGTGAATGAGGCCTACTAACGTTAAGACTGACTTTTACTCATACATATATATAATGTTAGACTTTTAATGTTATATATAGTATAGGGTGTATTTTACACTTTAAAATACTAGGTGGTCAAATTTAACAATTATAATTTTAATTCAATTAAATTGTGAACCAAAACTTTATGGATTTATTAAACCTCTTTTAATTATACACCTTAATTAATTAATAAAACCATAAGGGTGTGATTTGAACTTTTCAAAACAATACTAGGGTTTTAGAATTTAACATTCCTAGATTAAACTTTTAATCAACTTTTAAATTCCAAAACTTGAGGGCAAGTTTTGAAACATTTCAAAACATTTAGGTTTAGAATTTAAATATACATCAAAATTAAACTTTTAATCAAAATTTAAATTCCGAAACTTGAGGGCAAGTTTTGAAACCTTTTCAAAACATTAGGGTTTCAACTATTTAAATTTCAAAATTAAACTTTTGAGTTCAAATTTAAACTATAAAACCTAAAGGGGAAAATTGAAACTTTTCATAACACAAGGATCAAATAACAAATAATATAAATTAAACAGTTAATATCATCATTATTTATATTTGACCTAATTTCAATTTCTTGCAAAATAAGTTACCCAATTAATACAAATAATCCAATCTTTATAATATAAGGAAGTTATTATCTAATCAATTGGTAATTATCTTTTGTTTAATCAAGGATATACTCAAAAATATGAATAAAATCGGATTTTAATGATCTAAAACAGATAAGGCAAGTATCCATGAGTAAAACAGCAAGAAATCCCGAAATCCCCTCTTTCTGACACTCGAACTCGCCGAGTACCCACATGGACTCGCCGAGTCCACAATGGGACTCGCCGAGTTCATCAGGCAGTTTCACAAAAATCGAATTTTTCAACTTGAACAAACATACAAGGCATCAATACAATAGAAACCAATCAAGGCTCCGATACCAATGATGGGTTTTGGTCATAAGAACATCCTATGTGCTCATACAAACCCTAATGCTTGGATATAGGTTTCTCTATTGTACATGCAATTCATCCAAGACTATAAACCCTAGATGTAGGATATGATAATCAATATAACATATGAATTAGGGTTTAGATCATACCTTGATTGTTATGTAGCAATAATAATCTCAAATCCTTCTTGTAATGACTTTAGAAAGCTTAGAGTCACAAATGTCACTCCTCTAATGGTTCACAAACACCAAGAGCAAGAGGATGAAGAGGAGAAGAGAAGGAGGCTCTCAAAAACGTGTGGAAACCCTAGACAATTAGTTCACCACGTTTTGGAGCATAAGGGTTCTATATATAGTGAGGCTATTAGGGTTATCTAACAAAGAAACCCTAATTTGGATGCTTAAGCCCTAAGCAACCCATGGACTCCTTTCCTTAAAGGCCTTGGACGATTTCTAATGGGTTTCCCCATAGAATTCGTCCAACCTTATAATATAAGGCAATCCATGGCCCAATTGCAATTATCTTATAATTACAATTCTAGTCCCTTAAGTTTAATTAATCTCTTTTAGTCACAAACTTAATTCTTATTAATTCTTGACTAATATTAATTAAACAATATGATTTCTTCTTTAATATATTATTCTCGTAATATATTAATAAATCATATTTAATCCTTTCTCTCCATAATTCATCCTATCAAGTTGCTTTGGTGAAGGCAACCCAAAAGGACCATGCACCATCGGGTCAAGTACATACCAAAATAGTTATGGACTTAGACACTAATCCAACACGACTGAACCGATCTATACTTCACAAAATCATAAATCCCTCAACCTAAGATTTCCACGGAAAACATAATGGTTGATGACCATCCACTCGTCATACTTAAGCTAAGTCTCTAACTAGGAACACCACTAAACCGAGCATAAAAATACTCAAAATATTTCCATCAAGAACTTATACCCAACCCAAACTCAGAAATCGCCTGAAAGTTCTAAAATACACACTTGACTTCCTATCAAGTCATCACCATATCACCACTCCTACGAGTGTAATAGTGATCAATCTGGAAGAAAGTTTTGGGCACCATCCACACTCCCATGTTGGGTACAATCAACTAAAAATTGATCAAGGATTCTACAACAAACTCCATCACTAGCAACCCAACTCACTCGGAACTGTTCTCGCAAACACCCACAAAGATCTACTATGAAAACTCCACAAGTAACAACCGATAACAACCGTGAATTTCTAATAAGTCAAAACCTAAAAGAATCTGATCCAACCCGTCGGCTACTAAACCATCAGTACTATATCCATACTGCTCAAAATATCTAACTATACTAAAGACCAACGATTCATACATACGAATCTCCATGACACATCTACAGATCCAACACACAAGTGAGATCCATGATTGTTTATGACAGACCTTGTGACACCATCCAACCCTTGGAATGAGAATATCACGATTCCTCACCGCTCTTTCCATCACTCAATCTCAGTGCTCCTGGAATAAGATTCCAGTATTGGATTCAACCCACGCTCATCTGAATCACTTCATGAATTTTATCACGAGTGATTGTGAGACAATAATATCTTATATTCTTGAAACTGAGACATGTGAGTTATAGTTACAAGTCGGTTGCACATTGACATACGTAAACGCACCAGTAACTTGGTGTTATAAAACGTATTGTTTTGTATAATTTGAAGAGTAAGTACAAGAAAGCATTTGAGTCGAAGTTTATCCATTCCTTTTACCCCATGTAGATAAAATCGATCTCTGTGGGCCCCTCGATGATTTAGTGATGACAACCCTAAGTGCTTGGCCAACCCTAAATTGATTTGATTTGTTTAATTAGTCAGTCATCATAAATTGGAATCGGGCAAACAACAGATGGATAGAGAGAATGATTATACTCCATGTCTCAGTCCATACGATATCTAGAATGGAGTAATATATGATCCCTTATCTAATGGACGCGTCATTGAGTAGGTCAAAGTTTGACGACGACATTTAAGAGCTACGATTGTTAGTCAGGATTTTGGAGTCGTACTTGAAATAATAGTTATTATACTTATCCAAGTGGGAGACTGTTGGATTAGGTGTCTAAGCCCATAACTATGATTGGTATGTACTTGACCCGAGAGTAGCATGGTCCATTTGGGTTGCATATCACCAGGGCAATTTGATAGAATGGACTTTTGAGAAGAGGTTATTAATGATTTGTTAATATATTATAAGTTCTAATATATTAATATGAAATCATATGATTTAATTAGTATTGATCAAGAATTAATTTGAATTAATTTTGTGATCAAAAGAGACTAATTAAATATATGGGTACTAATTTGGTAAATCACTGATTCTTATAGTATAGGCCAATTATTATTTAGGATGGGCTAAACCAATATGGTAGTCCATGAATAGTCCATGGAGGTTTAACCCATGGATCATAGGTAATATGAAGGGTCATGGGCATTAGGGTTTACATGGTGCTAACCCTAATCTTGCCACACTATATAAGAACCCCCTTAGCATCCAAAATGGCACACTAGTGATCCTTGGAGTTCCATGAGCTAATTTTAGGTGCAAGAATATTCTCTCAAAAGTCATCCTTTATCCAAGGTGTGTTCTGATTCCATTTGAGGTGCAACACTTGGGGCACTAAGTTCTTAAGGCCAAACAAAACAAGTTCTACAAGCCACAACCAAGAGGTACCTCCATAACTCAATTTTATGTTGTTTATATCATTTTGTATGCTAGTTGTAGGCTTAATGCTTTGGAAACAATATTGCATGTATAATTAGAGAAAAAATAGATCCAAAGCATTTAGTGTTGTATGTGCACCATAGGATGTTGTAGTATACTAAAACCCTTCATTAACAACCCCAAAAACGTCTGGAAATGATACTCAAATGGTCTGGAGTAGCTTATACTCAAATAGGCCAAGGTTATGGGGAAACAAGCATGAAAATCTCAAGAGTAACTAGATATAACATCAAACATCATCAAGGTAGAAAGTTTATACCATCATGAGATAGATGTTGGCTTAAAAATCTCAGATCTAGGGTTTCATAGGAACAGTATGAGGTACTGGAGGATGGAAATGGAAAGTATTCCAAGAAGTTAGAGCCTTAAATATGGCTAAAAACCTTAGGGTTAGGGTTTTGATCAATAGGGTCTATGTCATGCGTACCATAACCTACACCCTACGTAGGTCATTAAACTTGTGTTCATCATTCAACATATACGCCCTGTGTAGCCTTCCTATACCCTACGTATGGCAAAACCTGTAACTTTTAATTCAACTTCAAACAACCATAACTTCTTCATTTCAACTCGTTTTCGGCATTCTTTTTATGCATGAAAAGGTATTTAAGACCCCCATAATATTATCTAGGTACTTTTGACTAAACACATATCAAACTAAAATCCTTAATTAATACAAGAAGCCCAAGATATCACCTTTCCAATTTTACCCTTTTGCTCCAAGGCACAAATTGAGGGCTTTAATCACTTAATCCAACATTATCAAGATCCGAAAGGGTATAAAATTTATTCCTTTAAAGCTCAGCCTTTTACTTGATCGACTTACGGCCCACAAAACCTAACTTAGAAATGTCCCAAAATAGGGTGTTACATTTGGACCACAAACCGGATCGGTATACATGAACCACTTTTTGGTGTGGTGTTGGGTAAAGTGGTTCTAGAACCGAAAACCCAAAAAATTTCAAAGTAGGTAGGGTGGAACCGTGTAGAGTGGGTCTAGAATCGGAGATCCGGTACTTTTTGGTAATTACTTAGTGGGTTGAACTTTGAAAAATTTTCGAATTTGATATCTAGACTTCAGGGTATTGTAAGTCATTGAATATGAAACCAAAAATTACAAAATTATAGTCTAAAATCATGTATAAATTGTAACCTTCGGATCCTCGAGGTATGAAGTTTTAAGTAAAATATGGATTTTTAAGGGGGGTCACGACGTAAGGGATGCAGCTTCATGTCGTGACATGGCCACGTTATGCAGGAAGGGTCATTTATGTGTTACAACATGACACTATATGGGTCATGACTTGACACCTGATCAAATGTGAAACCCTAATTTCAGACTTGGATCCTCTTTAAAGGGAGTAAGAGCTATGGTTTTCTTCACCCTCAGCCTCCATCACCTCCAAACCTATAAAAAAAACCCTAATCCATCTCCTCCATTTTTAGACTCATTTTGGTGCTTGTGTTTGCTTTTGAAGGAAAAAAGAGGCCTTGGAAGTGTTTTGCGTGTCTTCGCTAGCTTGGGGCTTCATTTTGAGCAAGTTGGACCTTTCTAAGTGTCCAAGATCCAAACTTTCTCATGCTAGATTGCTAGATCTAAGGTTTTGTGCCATTTTCTTTAAATTTGAGATAGTTGGAATGGTATGATTCCATAAAGTTAGCAATTTTATGGATGCTTGAAGTCATTTGTATATCATATGGTTCAGATCTAGAAGTTAAATGTGTATTGGACCCATGCATATGATCTTTGGTGATTTTTCTTCATGTTTGACCTAGTTGGAGCCTTAGACTCACAGTGAGCATGCATGGATAGAAAGCATTGACCTTTAGGTGTTATAGGACGCTAGGAGGTTTTATGGAAAGATTTGATGAATGGATTAATGGGGTTGAGAGCTGAATCTAAGCTGAGATAACCAGTTTTCATGACATGACATCCCTGTTATTACGACGTGACGAATAGGGTTATCCCTAATTAACTTGGATTGATTCTGTCATGACATGATGACATGTACATCACGACGTGGCGATGGTTTGGATTGAGACTCAGTTGAGTTGACTGAGTTGAATCGTAGCTGAGTAGGACCTAGTTAAGTCTATTTACCACGATGTGACCATGAGATGGTCACTACATGAGGGTCAGCTAATGCAAGTGATGACTGTTGAATTTGACCTTGATCGTTGACTTGTTGATCTGGTTTGACTATTCGTCCAAAGTGGCTAGTTTTAGAGGTTAGACTAAGGTGGGGCCTTGTTTGATTCAATAGGTGTGTTGTAGCACCATTTGCATGGCGTTGAGTTGTGTTTTTAGCTAACTTCTTTGTAAGACATGTGAATCTTCTCATTATACTGTGTAGGATGTTAGATGTCTTTGTGACTCTTGAATTTGTATGTTGGGCTTAGGCCCATTAGTATGTATGTTGGGTTGGGCACCTTTTTACGTATTTTGGGTTAGGCCTATTTGTATGTTGAGTTAGGGCCCATTAGTATGTATGTTGGGTTGGGCCCATTCTTATGTATGCTAGGTTAGGCCATTTTCATGTTGGGATGGGCTCATTTGTATGTATGTTGGGTTGGGCCCATTTGTATGGTATGTGGTCTTTTGGGAAACTCACTAAAATTTGTGCTTACGGTTTTGTGGTTTAACAATTTTAGATACTTCTAGTTCTAAAGGGAAGGGTCTGGCTTGACTGCACAACAATCCCTTATGATTTTCTGCATTGATGACTATTGTTTTACTCGATGTTCATATGCATTTTTATCATGATTGGTTTTTAGAACACTTGATGTATGAATTGGATGATTTAAAAATAAAAAAAAATTACCAGTATTTTTGGGATGTTACATGTTGGAAAAAACCTTACATGAATTCGATTTCAAACAACTGAGATTCATGTTTTAAATTTTTCCCGGAATATAAAGTACAAAAACAAATAGTTGAAGAGCTGAAAATTTCTAACTTTGATATCCTGACTTTGAGAGACTGTAAGTAATTGAATATTAAACTAAAAATGACAAAATTATAGTCTAAAATCATGTACAAACTCTAAACTACACGTTGAAAAAAATTCATGTCAATCCAACTTCAAACGAAAAAAAATATGCACTTTTTAAAAGTTTCACCAATAAAAAAAGCTTAAACTTAAAATTTTCAATTAGATATCCATACTTTGAGAGACTGTAATTCATTGAATATAAAACCAAAATGATAAATTTGTAGTATAAAGACATGTACAAACTATAAACTACACGCTGAAAAAAACTGCATGTCAATCCGACTTCGAGATACGTATTTTTAAACTATCAACATAAACTGATTTAAGCCCCTAAAACCGGTTTTGGTTCTTAAAACTAGTTTACTCGGACCCGAATGACCCAAACGTGGATTACCCGAAGCCCAAATAAAGCCATTTTCGAAACCCAGAACCCGAACTGGTTCTACATATTCCTATTCTAACATGTCCGGTTACAGTCCTGTTTTCCAGTTGTAAATCTTATTCCTACCATAAAGTAATAAGAAAACAAAATTAATCCTATATATATATATATATATATATATATATATATATATATATATATATATATATATATATATATATTGGGGATAGGGATTATACATTACAGTCCCACCTAAGCTTAGGTACTAAACCTCTGAAATATGTCGTTTTAACTTAGTAAATATACTCGGTTTGGTTTTCACTTGGTAAATATATGATCCTCGATAACATTTCTTTCCTTCATTATCGTTTTATCATCCTTGTTTTCTTTACTCCATTATCGTTTACTACATCACCCTAGTGAACATTACTTTTTTTTATTGTCACGAAGGTCAAAGATAACCAATACTCTTGCTTCAATGTCAAAATTATTGCGTCGATCTTGAATCTACATCTTCAAATGTTAATTGTGAATCTCTAAGCTCAATATTTATATAGTAAAATGAGGTATTTTCATAAGGTTTAGTACCTAAGTTTTAGGTGGGGCTGTAATGTATATTCACTTTTCCCATATATATATATATATATATATATATATATATATATATATATATATATATATATATATATATATATACCTTAAAAAGCATTTACCATGTTTTGCTGAATTTTAAGAGGTACAATGGTTTATGCAATAGGTACAATAATTTTATGCATCAAAATCTTATGCAGTCAAATAAAAGAAAAAAGTCAGACGGGCCTTTGAATTGGTATTCCACATGAATCGGTCAACACCAACTGCCCTTTATATTAACATCTCCTCTCTCACATCCTCTCTCAGTGTTAGGTCAGAACTCGCATGCACACACCGGAAACCAATAACCACCATTGTCAGATCATTCACTCACCGCCATCTTCCTTCTCTCACTAAAAAGTAGAAGCCCTAACAAAAAACCCATTTACCACCGCCACCAGGTCCTCCGGTCTCTCTCTCTCTCTCTCTCTCTCTCTGATTTCATTAGATTTCATGTTTGATTTCTTCATTTTCATTGGCGGGCCCCTCTCTTGCATCATCGATTCAGGTAACGACCTGAAGCATGTTTCAATCTTCATCAATTGGTGGGTTTTTTCTTTTTCTATCAAAGATTTCAATTTATGCTTCTTGTATTTACTATCTACAACATGGAAATCACATCTCTGGTTTTCTTTTTCTTCCTTTTGGTATCGGTTGATTCTTGAATAACGTTTGGATTTCTTTTCATTTTTCCAGAATAAATATGGGGATCAATCCTGGCTCGAGTTCTTTTCATGAAACTCTTACAAATTGTAGGTTTAGGCTTTCTTTCAAACATTTGGTTCATGTGTTCTACCACTAAAACGCTTCAATCGGAGACAAAACAAGGTAATTCCACCATCTCTTCCCTTTATAAGTATTTCAAACCCTAATATGTGTCTACCACGTCTTTCATGAAGATTCAACACAAGGTAAAAAAATATAATTGATGGCAATGAATCACTATGAAAATCTGTCGAGAACAATGCTCAGACCTATGAAGAAGAATTACTCTTCGAGATTACATACCTGATAAATGTATGTTCTACTTTGGAAATCTATTTTTTTCTTTATTTTGTTTGGGATTTAATATTTGGTGTGATGTTCTTGGATATTTTGGTGCTTAGATCTGTGGTTTGCACTTAGATATTTACTTTGCTCATATCCAGTTTTAGGTATTATAAAAAAAAAAGTTGAAGCATCTTTTTAGATTTCATGTTGAGATCCTATTGATGTTTGTTAGAATGTGGAAATAAGACCATGATTTTAATAGAACATGATATTTTTGATGCCATAATAACTTAATTACATGATTGTGCATATTAATTTATTAGATTGAAAGGGAATGTAAAAATAAAAACTAACAATAGATCCCAAAATCAAAATGTTATTCGGGTAAGTTGTTAGTGTGTTTCATTTGTTAGTTTTCATGATTTTTTTGAGTTTTTTGAAAGATCTTTTATTTTATTTTATTTTTTTGGATTTTTGTTGAAATAGGGACAAAATGGAGTTCATAGATTGTCTCTTATGGTGCTCTACCTTTAAAAATGTTCAAGTTCATAAATTGGTAAGAAATCCACTTTATTGATTATCTAGTTTTATAAACTCACGTTTAAAGAACACAATTGCTAACAAGAAACAAGGTTTAGGAAACCTTTCAAATCTGACAACTTAGTCTTCTACTCTTATATATATATATATATATATATATATATATATATATATATATATATATATATATATATATATATATATATATATGACATAATGTATATTAACATCTAGCAATTTCCAATATTAACAAGTTCCTTACATATTGAATTATAATGAAATAAGGTCACTTTACTTTTCTTATTGAACATAAGAAACAAAAACGAAAGATATAATGGTAGCACTTAAGGATTGGTTAGTAAGTGTCCTTTTGAGGTCATAAAAAGATAAGGATAAAATGGGAATATAATGTGTTATTATTGTAAATCCTTAATTTGCCTGAGTATCAATCAGATCCGTTTGATGGTGCGGAATCCCAATCAAACGGATGATGTGAGATCAAATAGAAGAGAAGGAAAAGAAGAATATGTTGAATCTTGAATGTATTGATGATATGAATTAAGTTCCAGATACAAAAGATTCACACACACAAAATGCTCTCTAGTTTCTCTCTTCTCTCGTTCGTAAACTCTCTTTTCTCGTTCATCAATCTCTACTCCTCACCCCTAACACCTATATATATACAATGGAATATGGGCCGGAGAACATGGGTCGTAAATGGGTTTACGGCCGTAAGGTGTTTACGGCCGTAAACTCCAAAAATATTACAGAAAAATACATTTGCCTCAAAAAGTAAAGTATAAACCATATTTTTGACCCAACAATCTCCCCCTTGGTTTATAGCTTTCTTTTCTTAAATGGCCCAACAAGCTCCCCCTAAAAAGTAGCTGGCTCTTCTTGTTAATCTTCATTGGGAGATTGGCTTCAACATTTATCTTCAAATTCTTCACAACTTCAAGATGAACTTGATGAATCTTCAATGAATGACTTCATGTTGAGCACTTGAACTTTTCTTCAAGATTTGACTCTGAACGCACATTGGGTGAGGAGGCTTGATGTACTGATTCTTGAAAGATAGCGCTTTCAGCTTGAGAATCTTCAGAGGGAACATCAGAGAGAACAAATCTTCTGGATCACTTCAGCAGGTTTAAGATAGTAGCAGACTGATTGAGGAGGCTTCAATGCAATCCGTCACATAATCTTCAATTTCAGCTTCACCTTGCTTCTGGGGTTGAAAGATTGAATTTGAAAGAATAATCTTCATTTCTTGCTCCTTCGAATGAGAATTCTTCGATGCTCACGGATGAAGCTTTTGGCTCAGAAATCTTCGACACAAACTCCATGAATTTCATCTTCACCTGAAATCACTTTTCAAGACAAAACAAAACTAAACAAAAACTTAGAACAAATTAAAACATAAACAAAAATATTTTTGGATTTTTTTTTTGATTTTTTTGAACAAGAAATAAAACCTTTTTTTAATTTTCAGATTTTTGTTTGGTTTTTAAAATTTTTAATTCTCCCCTAATATTTAAATTAGAAGAACACTATGAACAAACTTAACAAAAATAAAATGATATCTAATTTTAAGAGTGATTTGGGATCAAAGTTATTGGACAACCTTATTCCACTTGTCGGTACCCTTATCTTCACATCTTCTTCTGATCGATCGCCAGTATTGCGGTCCACTTAAACACGAAAAATTTGTGACAATTTTGGACAATTTACCAATGACATGATATATGCATATATCTAATTGTAAGTTTATTATCATGATTGGCCCTAATTCTTAAATAAAATTTTCTTATGACCATTTAACTGACTACAACTAGGGATATTGTTGTCCACCTAAATCGAGCAGCGAGATCTACAGACAATCTGTATGTGTTCAATTTTAAGTGTACTAGAACGTGTTTCCCACTTCCTGGCATGCCCCAGCCATCAAGAACTTCCAGAGTACTCCTTACACCGGGTGAGCAGACAACCATTCAGAGAGAGGATAGATTCAGAATTCTATTACTTATTGTTTTAGAGGGGTTGAGAAGTAGAAGGTTGCATATGTTGTGTACCAGGTCGGATTGGAAGTCACGCAAAGGAGACAGCATATGGCTAACAGATAAGAGGAATTTCATATATATATATATATATATATATATATATATATATATATATAACATGTAGAGAAATAGAGTTGCATATGTTGTGTACCAGGTCGGATTGGAAGTCACGCAAAGGATACAACATATGAATAACAGACAGAAAGAAAGAAAATGATATTCCACAGACCTAATTTATCGGAATTTACCAGTCGCCCCATCCAACCGGAATTAAGGACAGAATCCGCACATCGAGGAAAAGTGAATCCACAGTTCTAGATACGGGTTATTTAATGTGACCAGTAGATTCCCATGTATATCTCCCTGCTCAACCTATCCGAGCGTCATGAAATCAGGTTAAACGGATCTAACTAGGTCAAAGTTTGTCAAGTTCTTAAATTCATTTTGTTCAATTTTCCCTAGTCAAGTCCATTTAAAATCTTTTGTGCCTACCAGCGCATCGAACACAGAGCGTAGACGATTCAACTTAGGTACGTTACGCCAATTCAGATTGTCCGTTATCACTTGCTAATTTCATTTCCCAAAACATCTCCTGGAAGCACATTCCATTAACACTACATTTTTGATTTTCTGATTTTCTAATGTTTTTGGATTTTTTTTAAAATTTTCTAATTTTTTATTTGTTTTTATTTCTCCCCTAAATTTCTGCATAGGAGAGAAACGAAAGTAAATACGCAAATTTAAACTATGCTAAAACAAAAATTAGTCCTTAAAACGAATCAGCTTAAGAAAACCTCCGTAGTATAGAGAAGAAAACGCAAACCATAATTCACTGATTGAATCTGCATTCAGAAGGTCTAAGAAAAACATGCGTAATCTCAGAACAGATCCGAAAATTCTTTACGTCATTAAGCACTAACCCCATGAGTGATCCCTTCCTTTCTTCCCTTCCCGCAAAGGACACATACTCTCAAATAATGTTCTGAGTGTTTTACAGTTGAGAGATGTCCCCAATCATATGCCAGGAGCAGCCACTACCAACAAACCAAAGTCTGATGATATGCCTCAATAGCTGCTCTGACACAGAGCGGGATCAGTTGATTTCAACTTTCAATTCAGCGATTCATCAATTGAACATCGTCATTGACTTTTTCTCAGTTTGACTTTTTAAAGTCAAAGATCAACAAACAAGAAATAGATGATTCAATCAACAAATTTCGGATCAAAACTTGTTCAAACAACTGTTCTTCATCGATTACAAGTGTTCTTGATCAACAATTTCATCAAAATCAAATAACCAATTTCCGATTTCATCACGTTGACTTGATCATAATCAATTTATGTGATTGAACACAATATATAGAATCGATTCACAAGTTGAATTCAACAATCAAAACAAATCATTGATCGACATCAATCCAAAGAAAGAAGGAAAAAAATTATCGAGAAATTTAGAAGAGCGTTCAAACGCAGTAGATTGAGAAGCAAGAACAGATGCACGTACAACCATTTTAAGCGTGTGACTAAACCATACGTTGGAATAGAATTTGGGCTCACAAAAATAGCGTGAACAGTACTGAAATAATGTAGACTCAAATTGACAATTAATTGCAATCTCGGATTTTTAGGCTTAAACACTGGACATGAACAGTAAACACTCGAACAAAATGAATCATCAATTGTGCCACGAAAGAATTAAATGAACAGTGATCAATTTTTAGAAAATGACTTTTATTTTGTGATTTGATCTAAAAAAAATAATTGGATCAATCAATGGGGTTTGAAACGGTTTTGATCCAATGAGGCAAATCGATCAAAAATTAAAAACGAAAAATACAATCGAAATCATGGACGTTTTGGAATCCATTTGAGAATTTATGATACTTTTTTGACGAATCGAGTTCCATTTTCAACGAACGAATCAAATTTGGAAGATCTTGGTTCTTTTGTCGGAATGAGAAAATCACCAAATCGAACATTGTACCACCCACCATGCGAGATGTATAACTCGTTCTTCGTGTTCTTCGTGTTCTTCAACGATCCAAGAACATCTTCAAAAGAACCACCAACACATTTGGGTTTTGACTTCAAATTCAATGCAACCTTTGGAGATTGTTGCTTTGGAACCCAAATTTGCTTCACGGATTTTGGCTTCACAACATATGACGATTTTTGTGAGTAAACCCGCTTATTCTTCCGATTCATCTTCTTCTTCTTTTTCTTTCTCATATTTTTGCATCTTGAAGACTTGACTCCGTGAACAAACCCACTTTCAACAACATGAACATTTTGAGTTTGAATCAAATCCTTTGGAGTTTGATACTTGTGATTTTCTTGGATCACCGGCTTCCGATAAGGAATCATTCCTTCAAACGAATCACAAGAACACAAAATATCATCGGTTTGAACTCCAATCGAGCAAAAAACTTTTTCATCATGAGAATCAACTTGAACTCCCTTTTCTTGAACATTAAGAACATCACAGTGAACTCCATTATCAAGAACTTCAAGAAATTTAAGAGCACTAAGATCATTTGGGTCTTCAATAAGAGAAACATATTTCTTATTGAACAAATCTCTTTCTTCTCCTTCCTTTTGATTTCTACTACGAACTAATATGGACAAGGCAATTTTATTCAACCATGCAATCTTACAAATTGGTTGAAATACCAAGCTTCTATGATCATCCTTCAAACCTCCATAAGAAACCAAATTACCCCATGAAATCAATTTGCTTAACAACAACCCATAAAATTGATCTTCATTGACTTTGTATTTCACATCTTTAACGATCACAATCCAAGAATCATATGGCAAATCCACCATGATCACAAGAACTTTAAAATTTCTAGAGAGAGAAAGTAAAAATCACTTGAATTCTAGTGAAGAAAATCGAATTATGAATAGAATCAAAGATGAATTCGATTTCTAGAATCCAAAAACTCTCTAAAACCAGAAGATCAATGAACAATAAGAATCACCAAATCAAAATAGCCATCAAGGATCAATTCTTGATGAAAATCAAGAACACCCGCTCTGATACCAATTGTAGTGACAAAGAACATGGTTTCGCATGCGGAATTAAAGCTTGCACAATTGAACATGGTGATTTGGGTGTTTAAGAGATATATTGAATGTATATGGTGTTACAAAAAAGATCTAGATCTAGACTACATAATTAACATACACTTACACACTCACTTCTACATCTCTCAAGCACACCTCTACAAGTGGTATGAACCCACTATTTATAGAGGTGTTTACATGTCTCTCTCTCTCACTCTAACTAAAAAATGGGTCTAAAGGCTAAAGAACCACATGCAAGTGGGCTTTACAAAAGTCAAACATTTACAAAGTCATGAATGAATAACTTTGCACCCCAACAGTTGGTCTTTGGAACCCAGTCCATTTTGAAACTGGGTCGACCTTTGTCATCAACGCACGATACTCTCTCCCATGACATATCCTGCTTATCACAAACAGAAGATGTAGAAATATTAGAATCATTAATTGATTTGGGAGATTGAACCTTTGGTACCAATTTGTAGTCGGGTTTAACCCATTTGTTGTTGGATCGAATGGGTGGCTCAGTACTTGCTTTTGAACATGAAGCCGATCGCCGAGATGACTTTGACCTAGCTGGTCTTGGTTTTGCTGGGGCATCTCTTGGATTGGGCTTCTTGGCCGACACTCCTTTCTTGCCCTTAGCATTCGGATTCTTGGCCTTGTGGGTTTGATTCTTTGCCTTCTGCGCATTCCAGTCAACATTGTCTGAACGTGAACTTGAAGGATTTCTTTTGAAGTATCTCCCACTTGGCGCGTTTTGCCATCCTTGTGCGCAGTAGGGAACGTATGCACGATTTGGGCAGTTTCGGGCAATGTGTCCAGGTGTTCCACAGTGAAAACATGTCTTTTTCTTCACTATGAAGTTGTTTCTTCCTGCCCCTGGTAGCATATCATTGCCATGTCTCTTATTGTTCCCACATGCACACTTGCAACAGGCACTCTGTTTCATTCGAATTGGTGGCATGTATTTCTCAACAGCAGGTTGATCAGAAATAGCTGAGTTCGAAGCAACAGATTCAGAGTTCAAGGAGATGTTGGTTTGTTCAATGGTTTTCTCCTTGCTCTCATCTTCTGCTACTTTACCTACACATGAAGCAGAAACATTTGTATTTTCAACCTGAATACCTCCTGACACAAATCCAGCTGGTTTGCCATATTGAAGATGTGCCTCCCTGTCAATTTCTTCCTGTGTCATAGGGATGGATGTGTAGTTATGATTGAAAGGTGGAGGAACACTATCATACCCTAGACCCTTGTTTTGATTATCTTTGAATTTTAATTGGGTTTCAAACAAGGACTCGACTGTCTAACTTGAAGCAGTATAATTTTTAAAACTAACATCTGTTTTTCCACACTTAATTTTTAAAGCGTCAAGTTCTTCAGTTACAGCAGCAAGTTGTCTCTTAATATAGTCATAATTTTCACACTTGTTGCTATACTCTTCCTGAAGTTTCCTAAAGTCCTTGGTTTTTGCTTCTAATTCAGCCTTCAGGGGTATCTGTCCTTTCCTGAGTTGATATCCTTCATATCTCAGGTCCTCAACTTCTCTTTTATTTGTTCCCATATAAATTTAATCGTAGCCTCACAAGCTGGAGTACATGTAACTTTAGTGACCGGAATGTTTTCAGAACTCATTGTTTTTCTACACTTCAAAGCATCAAGTTCTACAATTACATCAGCAAGACTAAGATGACTGAGATCTTTTGTCTTCTTGATGATAGCCACGTTCATATCCCACGATTTCGGAAGTGAATTCAGTAGCTTTTTGTTTATCTTAGATTTGGTCAAGAAGATCCCAGCTATATTCATCTTAGTAGTAAGTGTAGTATCCTGACGACTCTCTTTCATCTCAGTAGTAAGGGTTTCTCCAGAGATATAATCGAAAATGTTGAAATTTTGTCTTAACATATCCTGACGACTCTCTTTCATGTATTCAACTCCCTCGTAGACCTTAAAATCAATTAAAAAGCACAACTAGAAGCTAAAATAAAACTTAAAAGTCAAATTTAAAAAGTCAAACTCAAAGTCAAACTTGAAAAAGTCAAACTTGAAAGTCAAACCGAAAAGCTAAATTTAAAAATTTAAAAGTTAAGCGAAAAAGTCAAAGTTTAAAGTCAAAGGTCAAATTTGGAAGTGAAAGCCAAAATTTAAGGTCAAAAGTTAAAAAATAAAAGTTAAAAGTTAAAATTTATTAATTTTAATTTAATTTATTTTATTTATTTATTAATTATTTTTTATAAATTTTTTTTAAAGTTTGGATGAAAAAGGAATTTAAAATTAAAATGAATTGAATTTTGGGTTAAAAGTGTCAAAATAGGAAAACTTGCTGCGAGAAAGACGGGTTATAGTTTAAATTTCGAAGGAAAGTAAAAGGTGATCAAGTAGTCGAGTTGGATAAGGCGCTGACTTGTTCAGCAGTTTGCGGAAACGTGCGAGACCGAGCCGCAAACTGCTGAGTCGTATACTCCGAGTCGAGGCCGCAAACTCCGAGCCGCAAACCTCGGGCCGTGAACTCCTCGGAAACCCTAGCTGCTGGCCGCCACCCCCTCGCAGGTTACGACCAAAAACAGTCATTTTTGCTCTTTTTTGCTCCAAAACTCGATCAAAAACCCTTTTTTTATGAAAAACACGAAAAACAAACCTTCTTTATTTTTCAGAGATCTATCCAAAAACGCAAGAATATTTCGAAAATAAGATCAAATAATGCTCCAAATCTGACAAAAATGACTGATACAACCAAGCTCTAATACCAATTGTAAATCTCTAATTTGCCTGTATATCAATCAGATCCGTTTGATGGTGCGGAATCTCAATCAAACGGATGATGTCAGATCAAATAGAAGAGAAGGAAAAGAAGAATATGTTGAATCTTGAATGTATTGCTGATATGAATTAAGTTCCAGATACAAAAGATTCACACACACAAAATGCTCTCTAGTTTCTCTCTTTTCTCGTTCGTAAACTCTCTTTTCTCGTTCATCAATCTCTACTCCTCACCCTTAACATATATATATATATATATATATATATATATATATATATATATATATATATATATATATATATATATATATATATATATATATACAATGGAATATTGGCCGGAGAACATGGGCCGTAAATGGGTTTACGGCTGTAAGGTGTTTACGGCCGTAAACATGACCGTAAACTGCAAAAATATTACAGAAAAATACATTTGGCTAGAAAAATAAAGTATAAACCATATTTTTGACCTAACAATTATTGACAAGAGTTAAAAATGGTAATTTTATTTTTACATGATGTTTTTCCTCTTTCTTTTCCCAACCTTGCTTTTCCCTTGGGAAATGACCATCTACAAATGGTAAGCATGTTAAAAAATGACTAATTTTATAATTTTAAAATGGCATGTCATCTTAAAATAGTCATTATAACTATTTTAAAATGACCATATGTACCAATTCTGAAAGTACAATGTCATCTGTACCGGTTCTAAAAATGCAATGTCACTTTAAGTTTAAGGTGACCATTTTGACTTGATATATAAATCTATTTTTTTGGTCTATTAGTTAATTTTTTAATTAGTATTTTAAAATGACCACTTGTACCTTAAATAGAAGCAGCTTTTTTTGTTTACTCACGTGATTTCCTTTACAATACATGCAGCTTTTTTATGTCACTCTGCAATGAAGCTAATGAGACTCCATACCATGGAGGGTTTTTTAGGTGACATTGTTTTAATAGAAGAAAGCCTTTTTTATGTGGTCTGTAGCATGGTATAACCATAAAAGTGTTTTTTATTGTTTGTGTGACCTAATAGCAAATTAAAACCACTAAGGATCTATTTATTTTGTTAATAATAAAGTATGTTGTGGGTCAAACATATTAATTGTCTTTTATTTTTCTCTGGTTTTTTAGAGGTACTAAATATTTGAAACTAATTTTATTTTTCATTGTTTTTAAAGGTTCTGTGGAAATTTAAACACATATGCATACTAATTTTTGTCCGTTAAGCTGGTTTACATATATTCTCACTGTTTTTCGGAGGTTCCATATACTTGAAAATAAGAATTAATGGTTCTAAATATGGTTGTTCATATTGACAAAGCTTCTTATTTTGACATGGTTTTCTTTTCTACTTTATTAGGTATGGTATGGTCTTCAACAAGTGCAATTCGGTTAAATGTATTTTTATGTTTCAGGTTGTAAGAGAGGGGTTGTACAATCACTAATGTTGGCTGCAAAATTCCACTAAGCTTCAAGATATTGTAGGTCTCTTCTTTAAAAAGGCCATATTTCTTTTCATATGAGCCATGTGTCTTTTTAACTAAATGTTATATGGATAAGTCTACTCTTTCTTTTATGCAAAATCTTTGGCATTGAAAATGTTAGGTTTTGAGCCATATTTCGTTGTGTGTATAGGAAATGGATCTAGGATGTGGGTCCACAAAAACATATCCAAAGTATATGGCATGTATACCAATAGGAAGATGGTAGACTTGGAATGGTGTAAATGTAATAAGATTTTTGTCCAGGGCAGTTGTTGCATTTTTGCCTGCATCGAGAAGGAGGTGCAACTAAAGTGATGGGTTTATGGTGGGCCGATGATGATGACAGTATCTATTGTTATGGAGCAGCCGACATTAAGAAGATATCTAAGCTGTTGTGATTGACATGTGGTGAAAAGAAGAAGGCTTCTTGGTTCTTTTGTTGGTTCAATAGAGAAAAGAGACTTAAAAGAAACGTAGATTTTACTTTTTGTTGACCAAAGGGTCAAGTTAATAATTTAATTCCCTTCACTTGGATGTCGTTAGCCAACTTGTGAAACTTGATTCTGATGGTAGAATGAAGTGGTTGATAAGCAAAAGTGTGGCGGAAGTAAACGAGTTGCAGAGGAATGATAGCTAAATATATTCTAGCCCAACCATGGCCCATGCTTTTCTTCATTTTTTTACTACTAATGTTGTTCTAGAATACCAAAGTAATTAGCGGTCATTTTTTCTAACCTGCAGCAATGTACAACCAATAAAAACTCAATGAGTTGTAAACTTTTGTAGCGTACAAGATAGGGTGCCATATCATGTCTTCTTTGCTATTTAAGTTTGATTTCGTATACATCAAGAAAATACAAAAAGAGAAATAATTTTATTTCCATATATATCAAACTTGTATCCACATGGATATTATTTTTTATCAAGATTTTAAGACCCATCTTACTCACGTAAAGTAGCATCCTTTTTCTTTTAATTTAACTATTGTTAATAAAATTCTTCTTAATATGCTTAAATTCTACTCAGGCATTAATAATGATGCATATTTATGATGTTGCTTTTTTTGTTTAAACTGAAAGATGCAATATTTAAAAATAACTTTGGATATATTTTATATTAGAACCATTGTTAGGGAATGGTAATAATAACTTAAGTGAGACTTAATTGGTTTCTTTGATTCGAGAACAAGTTTTATTGAACCTTCCATTATTCATATATAATTTTTAAAAGGTACTTTAAATTTTTAGTTGCTTTATATATCTTCACAAGTTTAGTATTACTATTTGTAATAAATTTTGAGATTTTAGAATACTTATACCCCTAATGGTAGCATGAGTTTTCCGTGTGATGTCCAAAGAAAAAAAAAGTCAAACATTGTATTAAAATTTAGTTGCTACTAACGTCAAAGGTTTTTATATGTATGGATTTTGTTTAAGAATTTGATTTAGGTTTAACCGTAAAAAAATCAGTTTTCAATTTTTCAGATATATTATAAATGAAAACATACTTAAATAATAAATATCAAGTATCAAATCATAATTAACTAAAAGAAATACTTAATTCAATAATTATTTATAATGATCTATAATAGCAATGTAAATAGGTTGTTATAGTAATTTATGCTATTTTTGGTAAGAATAAGAATTACAAAACTTATGTTATCGTTAAATAGATGTAAGTATATTGTTATTATGGTTAAGTGTTGAAACATCCCAAAAATATTGTCTGAAAATTTCGTTTTAAATTAGTAATAAAACCATATTTATCAATCGTCATATAAGAATCATAAAGAATGTATCTCAAAATATCTTAACAACTGTAAAATATATCATAGTTTAAACATCCCAGGCTGAACAAATGGTGTGTGCACTGCAATCTTCCCGAGCTCCTCTTTTGAAAACTGAATACCTGAAACCAAAACTGAAAATCGTAAGCACGAAGCTTAGTGAGCTCCCCCAAACTACCACATACCATACAATAACATATAAAGCATCTACTGGGCCTTGCCCACTGCATCGGACCGAAGTCCAGAAACTAACCAGGGCCTTGCCCTCTGCATCGGACCGAAGTCCGGAACTAACTGCATTGGACCAGAGTCAGGAACTAACCAGGGCCTTGCCCTCTGCGTCAGACCGAAGTCCGGAACTAACTGCATCGGACCGAAGTCCGGCACTGATTGGGACCTTGTCCCGTGCATCGGACCGAAGTCCGGATCTGACTGAACATAACATAGCATGAACATATCAACTAACATGAATACATATACTGCATACTGCATCGGAACAGAGTCCGGAACACATAACACAAAACATGCTTGAATCACAAAGATATCAAGCACTCTAACTACTGCATCGGAACAGAGTCCGGAACACATAACACAAAACATGCTTGAATCACAAAGATATCAAGCACTCTAACTACTGCATCAGACTGAGGTCCGGAACTAACTGAACATAGCATAACATAATCATATCATATAATATAAACACACATACTGCATACTGCATCAGACCATAGTCCGGAACACATAACTCATACCATGTCTGTATCACAAAGACACCAAGCATACTGAACTACTGCGTCGGACTGAAGTCCGGAACTACTGCTAACTAAACGGGTCGGCATTGTGGTCGTAGACCCGTTCCTACTGGAAGGAAACTCACCTCACACTTCTGAAGTCCTGCAGACTCAATCCTACACTGCAGAAGTCCCGCAGACTCGACCCCATCTGCTAGATGACAGATCCCCGATCTGTCAACATCAAAATAACACCCAATTAATAATTGGGTTCTAACACACAACTATAAATACATACTTTGGATAATTACTACATTACCCCTAGCTTGGCTTACCCAAGCCCAAGGTCCAATCCATAGACTCAAAGTCAACTAGGGATCAAAGCCCAACATATGGCCCAACTTTCCAAAGTGGGCCCAATATCATACAACTCTCTAGGCCCAAACTACTGCCCAATAATATACCCAAGTGAAATTGTAACACCATGAATTTCAAAATAATTTTTTGCATAATATAAAAACATCTTCATTTAATTTTCATAAAAACATCAATGTTTTAAGACTCCAATCCATATCATACAAAAATCCCAAGATCACATATTATAAAAATCTCATGCGTGTGTACAGATCAAGCCGGCGCCTTCCCACGGTCATCACTAGTACCTGAAACAAACAACACAAACACTGTAAGCACAAAGCTTAGTGAGTTCCCCAAAATACCACACATAACACATATTAGCCACTCGAGGCTATAACTCTGTGGGTCCGTAGACCCTACTCTGTGAACCCACTGGTTCTAACTCTGGGAACCTTCCGGTTCCAACTCTATAAACATGCACAACATAAATCACATAGAAATAATGCAGTACAACACATAACATATGTATAGCATACAAATGCTCTGTCACATAACTCTGATTACCTACTCAAGGTAAAGTATAGTGAGAAGACTCACCTCGCGTATCTCGATAACTCGCAAATCCCAGAAATCACTCGCGCTCGATCCTCCGAGCTATAATCCTCCTATAACACAATATATTTCTAATTAACACTTTCTCAACTAAGGTTGACCACCCCTATCAAGTCAACACTGGTCAACTCTGGTCAACGGTCAACTTTGACCGGACTCGGCGAGTGCACTAGAGCGACTCGGCGAGTCTATACGTGTTCACTAACTCCCTAGGATCCTCTTTTGACACGTCGAGTACTTCCCAGACTCGCCGAGTTCCACCCGGCATGAATCGCGAGGCCACCATGACTCAACTCGTCGAGTCTCAAGAACAACTCGGCGAGTTCCAGCTCGACTCAGTCCACCTGTCAACCCTCTCTAACTCTCCCTGACTCACTGAGTCGACCCTTAACTCGGTAAGACCACTTGCTGAGTGGTTAAGGACAATCTTCATGCTACTCGCCGAGTCTGTTCTTCGGACTCGGCGAGTCCATGCCATGCGTCAACTCAATCTCGCTTCTGAGGTCAGATCCGCTCCAACAACTCATAGATCTAGCCCTCCCAGGCACATTCACCACGTAAAGTTACCATCTTGGCTACCATGCAACGCCTACAAGGCTTCTTTGATGAAATGACATCTAAAATGGTAACCTAAGTCCCCAACTCAAAAGGAAAGGCATAAAGCAGGGCATTTGGGACTCTCTGAACCCACTAAGGTCCAGATCTGGGTACCATTTGTCACAATTAGAAATTTTGTGTCTTGTAATCACTATACTCAAGTAAAATGTTGAATCAAAAACTTAAGATCATGTATGATGCTTACTTTATGACATCAAAAATTGCAATCTAATACACCATACAAGCACTAAAAATAGTCAACAAGCAATTGGAAACCCTAGAAGTTCTTGTTTAGGTCCATTTTGGACTAGGACTTCCTTATTGGACTCAATGGACCAATAAGCTTCCAATTTGACTATCATGGGTTTAGAACCTTTTAATGGGCTCTAATTGAACCTACTTTCATTTATTCCAACAATTTGGGCCACATTAGGCCTAGAATGGAATAAATCAACTTCATGAAACATTATGGGCCATAATTAACTTAAACTAGCCCAACAAAGTATAAAACAAATCACACTTATATCTTATAATCATCCAAACTAACTCTAATATTGGGCTTAGGGGCATTAAAGCCCAAAACTTTCCTTTCCTTTTAAAATTTCGGCCCAAAATCCCAAGACCAAAGATGAAGAGTTAACTTCATCATGCCACCTCATTATTACCTCTTGGTTCTCCATGCAACATGTCTCATACTTCAATGCATACATCACCTCAAGGTCTCTTCTTCTTCCTCTCTCTCATTCTCGGCCGAACACACACACACACATACACTCACAAAATTCATTTCATCCTCCCTAATTTGTGAAGAACATCTCCTCCTTCCCTCTCCTAAAATTTTCGAGGTTTAAGTGCATTCCAAGGAGGTTTTTCACAAAAATCACCATCCAAGGTAAGGTTATACTAAATTCTATGATCTAGGTTCCTTGATCTATCTAAAATCTCTTCTTAACTCTCATGAAATCATAAACTTGTGTCTTAGAACCCCTCAAACTCGAGATCTTCAAGAAAAGGGTGCTAAGGCCAAAAATCATTTCATTTCTTCCATCTTTTCTCCAAAAACCGAAACCACACCCTAAGGTGAGCTTCATACTCCCTATTTTTCTGTTTTATAAGTTTTTTTTTGGGGGGGGGATACAAGTGAAAGTGTAGATCTATATGTATTTGTATGCCTTGTATGATTTCTATGCTTATATGTGTGTTTTTGTGTGATTATGATGTTGGATCTAGTCATAAGCCCCTAAAAATCGAGATATACTTTATGTTAAATGATACTAGCATCAATTATATTTCTACATACAAAGTATTCCAAGAAAAATAGCTAAGTAGCTTAATAACATCTTCTTTGGGCTAAAAACTCATTTTTGGACACAAAATGTTAAAAATATAAAGTTAAAGGGCCCAAAATGACATATTACGAAATCTGATGGGTGAGATGAGTCAAAACAGTTTCAATAAAGTATTTTCCGGAAATATACTCTTTTGGAGGATTAAAAATATAAATTTCAAGCTTAATAGGCTAAAAATGACATTTTCGGCCCAATAGGGCCCAATATGCGAAATTTTCCAATTTGAGGGGCTGAAACTGTGTTTTTCCGTAAAACAGTGGACTACTGGTGTTCCAAGTCCTTTTCAAAGGTTAAAAGTGCTTTTCATAATTAAAAAGGACCAAAGTTGCAAAAAAATTCCAATTTGGGCCAAAAGTGTAAAATTTGCGAAAATGAAGGTTCCAGCCGAAAAAGTTTCATTTTGAGGGACTAAAACTGTTTTTCAAAAAGCTTTGAGCTGAAAAATACTTTTTCTACAAGTTTTGATACTAAAGTGTCAAGAATAATGACTTAAGGACTAAAATATAAATTATTGATATAAGGTCCAAAAGTGTAAATTCATCTAGAAAGAAGGGTCTGAAAAATGTAAAAGATTAATGTCTTAAGCAATGAACCCGACACGATGAAACGCTAATAACTCGACTATCGGCAGATTTCAATACACCTATAATACCAAAAATCGTTATTGAACGAATTGATTCGGTCTCGAATCAATAACAAATCCGAAACTACTAACACTACGACACTCAATACACACATGGAACTCTCGGAAACTCTATACACTCGTGGGAATACGCTAGACGTCGACGCTCCGTCCTTGGGCCCAAAAGTTTCAAATCATGCTTGTTGGGCCTAGCTAGCCCAACGACATGATCTTTAGGCCCGAAGGAAATTTACTTACATGTAGTTGGGTCTAATACGACTTAACTCCGTGTAAAAGGACTTTCAATGGCAAACGTGCTGCTGGTCCCCAATGGTCCTTCGGTACTGCTAGTAAAGTCGAAAATTCACTATTGCGAGTTGGGCTAAGGGCCCTTCGCATTCTCTATAGCCTTGAACGACGTAGGGAAATACCGGGGGCTTCACACCTTCTTTTTCCCCTCGGTCGTGGGGCTACATGAGTCCGGGGGGGGGGGGGGGGGGGGGGTGGGTTACGTGAATAAGTGCAAGCGACGCCTAAGGGATCATTTGTACGGTTGTCAACTGGTCGTTTTCATTAATGTACGTTACAACAATTCACCATCTACTATTAATCCAACGTCTCCGGAGCTCAACGAATACCCTATCGTAACGAAATAACAACACATAAACTAATTAAAGCAAAGTGATAGGAAAACGTCGGGTTTTCCTAGGGTTTTTAACTAATACACCTACGAACTACATACCGAGTTTTACAAATCGTACGCTTACATCTATAGAAAACAAACAAGCATACTTACGGATCTTCACACTTTTTACACTATACTATTTTCAGAAAATATCGGATTTTCTGGTGGTTTTCAAAACATTACAACACATTGGATTTCAAACATTACTTATGAACTCACCAACATTTCATATGTTGACGTTTTTCAAAATACTTGTATTCTCAGGTAACAGGTAAAGTGAAGGAAGAATTGTACTCTATGATGTTTTGCGGTTGTTTAATTAACAATGAACAATTTATTTTTGGGCATGTAATATTTTGGAACAATGTAATGGATGTAAACACTATCAGTTGTAATATTCAAATGCTTGGTGTTGAATGATGTTATGTTTCATGTGTATTCATTGTGATGGTATTCAATTGAGTCACAACAGCCCTCGGACGTTTCCACCGTCTGGTTCGGGGGTGTGACAGGTTGGTATCAGAGCTCTGTTTATAGTGAACTAGCATATCTAACCATCCATTGATATGCAACTATAAACCAAAAGAGGGACTAACATAACTCTGAACAAAACAAGTAAAATACAACAATAAAACACCTTTGCCTGCATTAGGAACAAGGAACATAACACCGAACCAAACAAGATAATGCTAGTATCTCGGTTAAATCATGACTGTTCTTAGGGGTACCAAGGAGTGGATGTAGCCTGATCAACTACATTCTCTCCAAAGTATAACTAACACACGTTCTGATGAGATCGGGATAGCTAGGGAACCTAAAGCTATACCCCTTTATCACCAAAAAGAGAACGCTTGCTTAGTCTGTACAATAGTTGTAGCATCCTAGGAATAATGTTAGCATATTTACATACTCGCGCAGACAGCATGGCTGGTTTTCATCACCCTGGAGACCCTTATTTCCCTAATCAGGGGAATAACGGATGGTTAGAGGAAGAGCCTGAGGAAGACCCCGAAGAGGAATCCGACGAGGAACCGGAGGCTGGAGACAAAGGCGAGCCTGCCGAACCCGAAGAGGACGAAGAGAACTTCGGAGAGGAACCCGATGACAGTGAAGGGGGTGATTCGGACGCAGAGTCCGAAGTCATCAACCCCCCTTACCCGATCAGGGTGCCTGCTTACCGTGTGGGCCCCACTGGTCCTACCCCTCCTTGGGGTATTGATCTTTGGAGATGGAGCAGACAGCAGGGACAGCGACCCCCGTTCAGCATGTCACGCGAGTTCTTTGACCTGAGGGACGGAGGACCGGCCGACCGAGCCCTACCGGTCATGGTGAGACGCTTACGGAACACCGGCGATCTTGCTCAGGGCACTGCTGATCAGGTACGCCAGCTGTGGACTAGGGTCGAGCGTGCGGAACAGGAGACACGTGACGTCCTTCGGGAGTTTCACATGAGGCAGGTAAGGTGGGAGTCTCGCCTCCAGGACGCAGAACGATTGGTGGCTCGTCTTCAGGGAGCATCCACATCCTCGGCACCACCTCCGGACGCAGATCGTCGTGGTTAGGGATAAACTTATCTTAGTAGGTCGTTAGGAACTATGCTATGTACCTCCGCCTCTATGTTTAAGTGACTACACTACTCATAGAGCCGTTATGCTGTCAAACTAGTGTCACTCATGTATGCTCTTACGAGCAAATTTTTCATAGATCAAATGCGGATAATATTAGTAAACTTTTACGTGCCTTGTTATGATATTACAAATTGCTATGTGTTGAGAATCTATGATTGTATGTTGAATCGTAGGAGTGTTTTAGTACATACATTGCACCTAGTCAGTAGGGTCACAACCTTCCAGAAACCCCAAACACTCAACATCTTTCTGTTTCATGACAGAAAGATTCCTCGCCGACCTACTCGCGGAAACCCTGGACCAATCCCACCCGAAGTTGACTCCACTGCATTCCAGGCAGTCGTGTCTGCTGCGGTCACCGCAGCTATGGCACAACTTCACCGAGGGAACAACGGAGGAGGCAACGGGCAAGGGTCCGGGAGTTCGAACAACGGGATGAATCAAGGACCCACTAAAACATGTACCTACAAGGACTTCACAAACGCCAAGCCACGAACTTTTAACGGAACTGGAGGAGTGATCACTCTGACGCGATGGATCGAGAAGGTGGAATCGGTATTCGAGACATGCGATTGTCCTGAGGAGATGAAAGTGAAGTTCGCAGCTTGCACTCTGGTCGACCAAGCGCTCACATGGTGGAACGGACACGTAGAAGCCATGACACTCCCGGTAGCCAACTCCATGTCGTGGTCGGAGATGAAGGAAATGTTGATGGCTGAATACTATCCGCGCGGCGAGATACAGAAAATGGAGCAGGAACTGTGGAACCTCACTGTGCAGAATGCGAATATCGATGCCTACATATCGAGATTTAGCGAACTATCCCTGTTGTGCCTAGGTATGATCACCTCGGAAGGAAAGAAGATTGAGCGATTCATCTAGGGACTAACATCACCAATTCAAGGAAATGTGATAGCTGCAAACCCGGAAACATTCGACAGTGCGAATAGATTGGCAAAGAAGTTGTATGACCATAACAACAAAAAGGGTGAGAAGCCAGCGGAGATTGAGGGCAAGAAGGAAGGTGATGGCAAGAAAGGGAAGAACAACAAGAGGAAGGGACGTCAGGGCCCCGAAACCTCTAAAAAGCAGCAGACAGTGGCGGTTAATGCCGCCACTGCACCGGTTCCAGCCACACCACATGCTCCAGCCTCAGCTGCTTCAAATGTTTCCAGACCTTATTCCGGTAATTTAACCAAATGCAACAAGTGTGGTCTCCATCACAATGGAGAATGCAGGGAGTTACAGTGCACCAGTTGTAATCAAAAAGGACACACGTCGAGGAACTGTAGGGCTTACCCTCCCCAGAACCAACAACAAGGAAACAGCAACAACAACAACCATCGCAACAACAACAACATCAATACCGGCGGCAATAATGCAGGGCCTAGCCACACCTGCTTCGGGTGTGGGAGGACTGGGCACTTCCGCCGAGACTTCCCTAACAACAACAATCCCGGGAACGGAGGAACAGGAAGGATGCTGACCATGGGTCAAGGAGAGGCGGTTCAGGACCCCGCAGTTGTGACCGGTACGTTTCTCCTAAACCACACTTATGCATGCATCCTATTTGACACCGGAGCGGAGCGAAGTTTCGTAAGCAATAAGTTTAAACATTTATTAAAACAACAGCCCCAGAAGCTAAATGAAACCTTTACGGTGGAAATGGCCAATGGGAAAACCGAATCTACCAGGGAAATCTACATCGAATGTATCCTAACCCTAAATCAACACGTCTTTCGGATAGACTTAATGCCCGTATCAATTAGGAGTTTCGATGTGATTATTGGCATGGACTAGTTAAGCCCCCACCATGAAGAAATTATGTGTCACGAGAAGGCCGTTCGCCTTCGCCTTCCCAATCACGAAACCCTAGTAATTTACGGAGACAAACCTAGCATGAACCTTCGCCTCGTCTCGTGCATCAAGGCACAAAAATATCTACGAAAGGACAATTTGGCGTTCCTGGCTCACATAGTGGATAAAACCAAAGAAGAGGTTAATGTTCAAGACATTCCCATAGCATGTGAATTTCCAGACGTGTTTCCTGAAGATCTTCCAGGAGTACCCCCGGAGAGACAAGTGGAGTTTCGAATTGACCTCGTTCCAGGAGCAACTCCTCTCGCTAAATCACCCTATCGGCTAGCTCCTGCTGAAATGCAGGAGTTGTCCAGCCAACTCAGCGAACTCTTGGACAAGGGATTCATCCGCCCTAGTTACTCGCCGTGGGGAGCTCCAGTCCTCTTTGTCAAAAAGAAGGACGGATCTTTTAGAATGTGCATCGATTACAGAGAGTTAAATAAACTCACTGTTAAAAATTGCTACCCACTCCCACGAATCGATGATCTATTTGACCAGCTCCAAGGAGCTAGTTATTTTTCTAAGATAGATCTACGATCCGGATATCACCAACTCAAGGTCCGGGAAGAGGATATTCCAAAAACCGCTTTCCGAACTCGCTACGGACATTATGAATTTGTCGTAATGCCCTTCGGTCTGACAAATGCCCCTGCCGCATTTATGGACCTAATGAATCGAATATGTCGACCATTCCTCGACAACTTTGTCATTGTTTTTATCGATGACATCCTCGTCTATTCTCGAAGCAAATAAGAGCATGGCCAACATCTCCGACAAGTCCTAGAAACTCTGCGATCGGAAAAGATGTACGCCAAACTCTCCAAGTGTGAGTTCTGGCTCCGGAGTGTGAACTTCCTAGGTCATGTAGTCAGCCAAGATGGAATCCATGTGGATCCCTTTAAAGTCAAAGCTGTTGAAGGATGGGCAATCCCGACAACACCTACGGAAATCCGTCAGTTCTTGGGTCTAGCAGGCTACTATAGGAGATTCATTCAAAACTTCTCTAAGATCCCCAAGCCACTTACCTCGCTTACACAAAAGGGCGTACCATTCAAATGGACGGACAAACAAGAAACCGCATTCCGAACCCTGAAACAAGCTCTCTGTAGCGCCCCGGTACTATCGCTACCGGAGGGAACGGAAGATTTTGTGGTCTACTGTGACACGTCAAATCAGGGCTTAGGTTGCGTTCTCATGCAGCGTGGAAGGGTGATAGCTTACGCATCTCGCCAACTAAAGACGCACGAAGTAAATTATACGACACATGACCTGGAATTGGGAGCCGTGATCTTCACTCTGAAAATTAGGAGGCACTACCTGTATGGTACGAAGTGCACCATCTTCACGGACCACAAAAGTCTCCAGCACATCTTGAACCAGAAAGAGTTGAACATGAGGCAACGAAGATGGGTTGAATTGTTGAACGATTACGAGTGTGAAATCAAGTACCACCCGGGCAAGGCCAACGTGGTAGCCGATGCATTAAGTCGGAAGGAGTACTCAAATCGTCGTACGAAAACTCTCTCTATAACCATCCAATCTCACTTAGCAACTCAAATTGCGGTAGCCCAGTCAGAGGCAATGAAAGCGTAAAAACAGGGCAAGCGAAGCATTGCGCGGGATGGAGAAGAACCTAGAGGCAAAGGAGAATGGAGTATACTACTTCATGAACCGTATTTGGATCCCTAAAATCGGAGGATTTAGGGAGGTAGTTATGAAGGAAGCCCACAAGACGCGATACTCCATTCATCCTGGTACAGACAAGATGTATTTGGATATTAAACAACACTATTGGTGGCCTAACATGAAGGCGGAAATTGCTACCTACATTAGTAAGTGCCTTACGTGTGCCAAGGTAAAGGTGGAATACCAGAAGCCCTCAGGGTTATTACAGCAACCGGTAATTCCTGAGTGGAAATGGGAGGGGATTTCTATGGATTTCGTGACCAAGCTACCCAAAACGTCGGATGGACTAGACACCATATGGGTAATAATTGACCGACTGACGAAATCTGCCCATTTCCTTCCAATCAAAGAATCCTACAAGATGGAGAGATTGACGCGTTTATACGTTCGAGAAATCGTGAGACTCCATGGAGTGCCAATATCTATTATCTCGGATAGGGACAGTAGGTTCACTTCACGTTTTTGGCAATCACTCCATAAGGCAATGGGAACTCATCTCGACATGAGCACCGCTTATCATCCGCAAACAGATGGTCAAAGCGAACAAACCATCCAAACGCTCGAAGACATGCTCCGCGCATGCGTGATAGACTTTGGGAAGTCTTGGGATACCCACCTACCTTTAATCGAATTCTCGTATAACAATAGTTATCATTCGAGCATCAAGGTGGCTCCTTTCGAAGCATTGTATGGGCGTAAGTGTAGATCACCGTTATGTTGGGCTGAGGTGGGTGATACCCAACTAGCAAAAACACATACGTCGGACAAAGCACTAACGGGACCGGAGATCATTCGCGAAACCACAGAAAAGATCGTCCAAATCAGGGCTCGATTACAAGCATCGCGTGACCGACAAAAGAGCTACGCCGATAAACGGAGAAAGCCCTTACAGTTTCAGGTCGGTGATCGAGTACTGTTGAAAGTCTCACCCTGGAAAGGGATTATACGTTTCGGAAAACGGGGAAAACTGAACCCACGATACATTGGACCTTTCGAGATCGTCGCCCGAATAGGTCCAGTGGCGTATAAGTTGCAGCTACCCACAGAGCTAAACAGTGTTCACCCCATGTTCCATGTCTCTAATCTAAAGAAGTGTCTATCAGATGAAACACTCGTCATTCCCCTTGACGAGATCGAAATCAACGAGAATCTCCTGTTCGTTGAAGAACCAATCGAAATCATGGACAGGGAGGTGAAGCGTACTAAGCAAAGTCGCATCCCGATCGTGAAAGAACGGTGGAACGCAAAGCGTGGGCCAGAATTCACGTGGGAACGCGAAGAACAAATGAAGCAAAAGTACCCTCACCTATTCTAGCATTCTCAAATCTAGCTTTCAAACAGAATTTCGGGACGAAATTCCCTCTAACGGGGGGATGATGTCACAATTATAAATTTTGTGTCTTGTAATCACTATACTCAAGTAAAATGTTGAATCAAAAACTTAAGAGCATGTATGATGCTTACTTTATGACATCAAAAATTGCAATCTAATACACCATACAAGCACTACAAATAGTCAACAAGCAATTGGAAACCCTAGAAGTTCTTGTTTAGGTCCATTTTGGACTAGGACTTCCTTATTGGACTCAATGGACCAATAAGCTTCCAATTTGACTATCATGGGTTTAGAACCTTTTAATGGGCTCTAATTGAACCTACTTTCATTTATTCCAAGAACTTGGGCCACATTAGGCCTAGAATGGAATAAATCAACTTCATGAAACATTATGGGCCATAATTAACTTAAACTAGCCCAACAAACTATAAAAAAATCACACTTATATCTTATAATCATCCAAACTAACTCTAATATTGGGCTTAGGGGCATTAAAGCCCAAAACATTCCTTTCCTTTTAAAATTTCAGCCCAAAATCCCAAGACCAAAGATGAAGAGTTGACTTCATCATGCCACCTCATTATTACCACTTGGTTCTCCATGCAACATGTCTCAAACTTCCATGCATACATCACCTCAAGGTCTCTTCTTCTTCCTCTCTCTCATTCTCAGCCGAACACACACACATACACTCACAAAATTCATTTCATCCTCCCTAAGTTGTGAAGAACATCTCCTCCTTCCCTCTCCTAAAATTTTCGAGGTTTAAGTGCATTCCAAGGAGATTTTTCACAAAAATCACCATCCAAG
Source organism: Lactuca serriola (assembly GCF_051521515.1). Classification (NCBI taxonomy): domain Eukaryota; kingdom Viridiplantae; phylum Streptophyta; class Magnoliopsida; order Asterales; family Asteraceae; genus Lactuca; species Lactuca serriola. Next base: position 128,374,470 of record NC_136416.1, on the reverse strand, counting down.
GTAAGGTTATACTAAATTCTATGATCTAGGTTCCTTGATCTATCTAAAATCTCTTCTTAACTCTCATGAAATCATAAACTTGTGTCTTAGAACCCCTCAAACTCGAGATCTTCAAGAAAAGGGTGCTAAGGCCAAAAATCACTTCATTTCTTCCATCTTTTCTCCAAAAACCGAAACCACACCCTAAGGTGAGCTTCATACTCCCTATTTTTCTGTTTTATAAGTTTTTTTTGGGGGGGGAATACAAGTGAAAGTGTAGATCTATATGTATTTGTATGCCTTGTATGATTTCTATGCTTATATGTGTGTTTTTGTGTGATTATGATGTTGGATCTAGTCATAAGCCCCTAAAAATCGAGATATACTTTATGTTAAATGATACTAGCATCAATTATATTTCTACATACAAAGTATTCCAAGAAAAATAGCTAAGTGGCTTAATAACATCTTCTTTGGGCTAAAAACTCATTTTTGGACACAAAATGTTAAAAATATAAAGTTAAAGGGCCCAAAATGACATATTACGAAATCTGATGGGTGAGATGAGTCAAAACAGTTTCAATAAAGTATTTTCCGGAAATATACTCTTTTGGAGGATTAAAAATATAAATTTCAAGCTTAATGGGCCAAAAATGACATTTTCGGCCCAATAGGGCCCAATATGCGAAATTTTCCAATTTGAGGGGCTGAAACTGTGTTTTTCCGTAAAACAGTGGACTACTAGTGTTCCAAGTCCTTTTCAAAGGTTAAAAGTGCTTTTCATAATTAAAAAGGACCAAAGTTGCAAAAAATTTCCAATTTGGGCCAAAAATGGAAAATTTGCGAAAATGAAGGTTCCAGCTGAAAAAGTTTCATTTTGAGGGACTAAAACTGTTTTTCAAAAAGCTTTGAGCTGAAAAATACGTTTTCTACAAGTTTTGATACTAAAGTGTCAAGAATAATGACTTAAGGACTAAAATATAAATTATTTATATAAGGTCCAAAAGTGTAAATTCATCTAGAAAGAAGGGTCTGAAAAATGTAAAAGATTAATGTCTTAAGCAATGAACCCGACACGATGAAACGCTAATAACTCGACTATCGGCAGATTTCAATACACCTATAATACCAAAAATCGTTATTGAACGAATTGATTCGGTCTCGAATCAATAACAAATCCGAAACTACTAACACTATGACACTCAATACACACATGGAACTCTCGGAAACTAAATACACTCGTGGGAATACGCTAGACGTCGACGCTCCGTCCTTGGGCCCAAAAGTTTCAAATCATGCTTGTTGGGCCTAGCTAGCCCAACGACATGATCTTTAGGCCCGAAGGAAATTTACTTACATGTAGTTGGGTCTAATACGACTTAACTCCGTGTAAAAGGACTTACATGCAGTTGGGTCTAATACGATCCTACTCGGCGAGTTTGAGCTCCAACTCGCCGAGTCCCCTCACAAAACACCAAAAATATATGAATAAATAATACCTTGGAATCTGGGCTGTTACAATTCTCCCCCACTAGAACTAGACTTCGCCCTCGAAGTCTCGCTCTGCAAATAACTCCGGATGCTGCTCACGCATCTCACGCTCTGGCTCCCAGGTCATCTCGGACCCCTTCCGATGCTGCCACTGAACCAAAACCAGTGGCACCTCCTTGTTCCTCAGAACCTTGGTTTTCCGATCTCTGATAGCCACTGGTCTCTCAGCATAATTCAGGCTCGCATCCACCTGAATATCCTCTAATGGAACCACTGCCGACTCATCGGCTATACACTTCCTCAGCTGCGACACATGAAAAGTGTCGTGAATCTGCCCCAACCCTGCTGGAAAATCCAAACGATAGGCTACCCGGCCTACCCTCGCGATCACTCGTAAAGGACCAATATATCAGGGCCCCAACTTGCCCCTCTTTCTGAATCGAATCACTCCTTTCCAAGGAGGGACCTTCAGGAGTACAAGGTCGCCGACCTGAAACTCAAGCTCGGACCGGCGTCTGTCTGCATAACTCTTCTGTCGGCTCTGAGCGGTCAACAACTTCAGTCTGACCTGTTGGATCTGCTCTGTCGTCTGAAGCACGATCTCTATACTACCCATCACCCGCTATCCAACCTCTCCCCAACAAATGGGGGTCCGACACCTCCTCCCATACAACAGCTCAAAGGGCGGCATACCAATGCTCGAATGATGGCTGTTGTTGTAGGAAAACTCTGCCAAGGGAAAATATGCATCCCAACTACCCCCGAAATCCAACACACATGCCCGGAGCATGTCCTCGAGCGTCTGAATCGTCCGCTCACTCTGACCGTCTGTCTGGGGATGATATGCGGTACTAAAATGCAGTCTAGTACCCAAATCCTCATGAAACTTCTTCCAGAATCTGGAAGTGAAGCACACATCACGGTCTGAAACAATCGAGATCGGCACCCCATGCCGAGATACCACTTCCCTCACATACACCTCCGCCAATTTCTCTGCTGGAGAACTCTCGCTGATAGCAAGGAAGTGAGCGCTCTTCGTCAATCTGTCCACAATCACCCAAATTGCATCAACTCCTCTGGCAGTCCTTGGCAATTTGGTGATGAAATCCATAGTGATATGTTCCCACTTCCATTCGGGAACCTCCAATGGCTGCAACTTACCATGCGGCCTCTGGTGCTCGGCCTTAACCCTACGGCAGGTCAAGCACCTCTCAACAAACCACGCGACATCCCTCTTCATACAGGGCCACCAATACTCCTTTCTCAGATCCAAATACATCTTAGTGGCCCCCGGATGGATCGAAAATTTCGACCGATGAGCCTCCTCCATCAAAATGGTACGCGTTCCTCCCACAAACGGTACCCAGATACGCCCCTGAAATGTCATAAGCCCCCGACCATCAGTAACGAACTCTGAAACGAAACCAACAACCCGTTCCCTCTTCTGCATCTCAGGCTGCACAGCCTCGGCCTGTGCCCCACGAATGGCGTCCAACACTAGAGCTATCACGGTCAATATCAAACATACATCCCGCAGCGGGGTGCTCTCCGCCCTGCGGCTCAATGCATCGGCTACCACATTAGCCTTGCCTGGGTCGTACAGGATCTCACAATCATAATTCTTGACCACATCCAACCACCTTCTCTGACGCATATTTAGGTTGGGCTGATCCAACAAATACTTCAAACTCTTATGGTCCGTGTATATCGTACACCGGACCCCATACAAGTAGTGACGCCAAATCTTGAGGGCGAACACCACTGCCCCCAATTCTAGATCATGGGTGGGATATCTCGTCTCATGAGGCTTCAGCTGCCTCGATGCATATGCTATCACATGCCCTCTCTGCATCAGCACCGCTCCCAACCCCAAAATCGATGCATCACAGTATACCACAAAGTCCTCCATCCCTTTCGGGAGGGCTAACACTGGGGCTTCGCACAACCTTTGGCGAAGTGTCTCAAAGGAGGCCTGCTGCTCGGGGCCCCATGAAAAAGCAACACCCTTCCGGGTCAACCTGGTGAGTGGTAGTGCGATCTTAGAGAAATCCTTGATAAATCTCCAATAATACCCTGCCAACCCTAGTAACTCCTGATCTCGGAGGGTGACCTCGGCACCTCCCAACTCATCACCGCCTCAACCTTGGCCGGATCGACCAATATCCCTTCCTGGTTAACGAGATGTCCTAAGAACTTGACCTCCCGCAACCAGAAATCACACTTGGAGAATTTGGCATAAAGCCTCTCCGATCTCAGAACTCCGAGAACCTCTCTCAAATGCTCCTCATGCTGCTCTCTAGATCTCGAATATACCAGAATGTCATCGATAAATACAATCACCGACCGATCCAGCATCGGTCTGCACACTCAGTTCATGAGATCCATGAACACTGTCGGGGCATTGGTGAGCCCGAAAGGCATCACCACAAACTCATAATGCCCATAACGCGTCCTGAACGCTGTCTTCTGGACGTCCTCATCCCGCACCCTCACCTGATGATATCCAGACCTCAAATTTATCTTGGAGAACCAAGATGCTCCCTGCAACTGATCGAATAAATCGTCGATCCTCGGCAACGGGTAACGGTTCTTGACCGTCAGCTTGTTCAACTCCCGGTAATCAATGCACATCCGGTGTGAACCATCCTTCTTCTTGACGAATAGGATAGGCGCTCCCCACGGCGAGCTGCTCGGCCGAATAAACCCCTTCCCCAGCAACTCCTAAAGCTGCGAGGATAACTCTTGCATCTCTGGAGGTGCAAGGCGATAAGGCACCTTAGCGATAGGCACGGCCTCCGGAACCGAATCGATACTGAACTCCACTTGCCTCACAGGAGGCACACCCGGCAACTCCTCGGGAAATATATCCGGGAACTCACGCACTACCGGAACCTCCTCGACTGACCTCGGCCTCTCGGAATCCACCCGCGTATCAATCACATATGCCACAAAACCCTTACAGCCCTGCTGTAGACACTGCCTCGCCCTAGCGGCCGAACAAAACGTTGATCCTGAACGTGTACCCTCTTCGTACACCGAAAGAACTCCCCCACTAGGGTCTCGTATGGTCACCAGCTGTCGCTCGCAGTCGATAACCGCACCGAATCTGCTCAACCAGTCCATGCCCATAATGACACAGACATCACCCATCGCACTAGGAACCAGATCAATCGGGAACTCAACACCGAAAATCTCGACTACGCACCCTCGGAGAACCTCCGTGGCATATATCACCCTCTCATCAGCTATGGAAACTCTCAGAGGCCGACTCAACGCCTCACGACTAACACTGATATGCTGACTAAAAGCCAGAGATACAAAAGATCGACTCGCATCCGAGTCAAATAACACCAAGGCAGGTACAGAATTCACAAGAAAAGTACCTACGCATAACATAATATAAGCATAATATCTCAACATCAAAATAATACACGAAAGAATACATACCAGCCACGACATCGGGCGCTGCGCGGACCTCCTCCGCGGTCAGCTGGAAAGCTCTCCCTCGTGCCCTCGACGCCTCGGCCTTCACTGGCCGACTCTCGGTAGCTCTGATGGCGGCAGGGGCAGATCCCTGAGGTGCTCCCTGAGATGATCCTCGCAACTGCGGACACTCTGCCTTCCAGTGTCCGGTCTGATTGCAGTGAAAACACACCGCAAACCCCTTGGGGCAGTCTTTGGCTATATGCCCCTCCTTGCCACACTTGTAGCAAGATCCCGCTCTACAGACTCCATCATGACCCTTGCCACACTTCCCATAAGTGCGGCCCTTCTGGCTCCCTGGTTTGGGATCAGCGGGCTTGGCCCGCTTGGCTGCCGGCTGAGACTGTGTCGGTCGTCGATCCCTCCCCTGAGACTCCGCCTCCTCCCTGGCCTGAGTCTCTAGCTCAATCTCCCTCTTCCGGTCATTTGCCTGAAGCTCGGCAAATGTCCGGTACGAGGAGTTCGCCGCGAACTCCCGAATGTCTCTCCTCAAAATACTCAGATATCGGCTCATACGTGCCTGCTCGGTGGACACGTGCTCAGGGCAGAACATTGCCCTCTCATGGAACATCCTGGTAATCGTCGTAACAGACTCAGTACCCTGCTTGAGGGTCAGAAACTCCTGGGCCAAACGCTCCGTCTCCACCTGGGGAACGTACTCATCTCGGAACATGGCAGTGAACCTCTCCCAGGTCACTGCCGCAAGCTCAGCAGGCGTAAAGTGCGCCGTCACAAACTTCCACCAGTCCTTCGCTCCCAAGCGAAGCTGATTCAGCGCGAACCGAACCTTCAAATGCTCAGGAGAGGAGCAAGTGAAGAAACACCCCTCTATGTCAGAAATCCACCTCATAGCTGCCACCGGGTCCTGGGTCCCATCAAACTCTGGCGGTTTTGTGTTGCTGAACTCCCGGAACAGCAACGCATCACCACCTTGAGGCCTCGCGGCAGCTATAGCTGTGGTGGCCGCTGCAACAGCAGCCTCAAAAAGAGTTGTTGGATTAGTGTCTAAGTCGATAACTATTTTGGTATGTACTTGACCCGATGGTGCATGGTCCTTTTGGGTTGCCTTCACCAAAACAACTTGATAGGATGAATTATGGAGAGAAAGGATTAAATATGATTTATTAATATATTATGAGAATAATATATTAAAGGAGAAATCATATTGTTTAATTAATATTAGTCAAGAATTAATTGGTAATTAGTTTTGTGGCTAAAAGAGATTAATTAAACTTAAGGGACTGGAATTGTAATTATAAGATAATTGCAATTTGGGCCATGGATTGTCTTAAATCAAGAGGTGGAAGAATTCTTATGGGAAGCCCATAAGGAAATCGTGCAAGGGCTTGATTAAAGGAGTCTATGGGTTGCTTAGGGCTTAAGCAACCAAATTAGGGTTTCCTTGTTAGATAACCATAATAGCCTCACTATAAATAGAACCCTTAAGGCTCAAAAACGGGGAACTTCTTTTCTAGGGTTAGAACATGTTTTGGGCAGCCTCCATCCTCTCTCCTCTTCATCCTCTTGCTTATGGTGTTTGTGAACCATTAGAGGAGTAACAATTGTGACTCTAAGCTTTCTAAAGTCAATACAAGGAGATTTGGGATTGTTATTGCTACATAACAATCAAGGTAACATCTTAAACCTATTCTCATGTTAATATGATTACTTGAATGCTAAAGTTAGGGTTTATAGTCTTGGATAACTTGCATGTACAATAGAGAAACCTAGATCCAAGCATTAGGGTTTGTATGAGCACATAGGATGTTCTTAGGACCAAAACTCATCAGCAGTATCAGAGCCTAGACTGGTTTCTATTGTATTGATGCATTATATGTTTGAAAAATTCGATTTTTTGGTTTCTGGAGGCTAGACTCGCTGAGTCCATAGCTGAACTCGCCGAGTCCATGCTGACTCGACGAGTCCATGCTTGACTCGACGAGTCAACTTGTCAGATGGAGTAAACTTCGGGATTTCTTGCTGTTTTTGCTTAAGGATAGTTGCCTTATCATATTAGATCAATATAAATCCGATTTTATGATATATTTGACTATATTCTTGATCTAATTGAAGATATTTATCAATTAATAAAATATTTGTTTCCTTATGTGATAATTGATTAATTATTTTGATTAAATTGGTAAATTGTTTTGCAAGAAATCATTAAATAAATCAAATATGGATAATTATGTGATTAAATGTTAATTTAGATTATTTGTTATTTGATCCTTGTGCTTTGAAAAGTTTCATATTTTTCCTTTTAGGTTTTATAGTTTAAATTTGAACCCAAAAAGTTTTGTTGTTTTGAAATTTAAATAGTTGAAACCCTAATGTTTTGAAAAAGGTTTCAAAAACTTGCCCTCAAGTTTTGGAATTTAAATTTTGATTAATAGTTTAATTTTGAGGTATATTTAAATTTTAAACCCTAATGTTTTGAAATGTTTCAAAACTTGCCCTCAAGTTTTGGAATTTAAAAGTTGATTAAAAGTTTAATTAGGAATGTTAAATTCTAAAACCCTAGTAATGTTTTGAAAAGTTCAAATCCCACCCTTATGGTTTTATTAATTAATTAAGGAGTATAATTAAAAGAAGTTTAATAAATCCATAAAAGTTTTCGTTTACAATTTAATTGAATTAAAAGTATAATTGTTAAATTTGACCACCTAGTATTTTAAAAGTGTAAAATATACCATATACTATGTATAACATTAAAAGTCTAACATTATATATATATATATATATATATATATATATATATATATGTATGTATATATATGTATGAGTAAAGGTCAGTCTTACCGTTAGTAGGCCTCATTCACGAAGCTAGTCTATAAGGAGTGTTTAAGGAAATTGGCTATAAAATGGCGATTGAATAGGTATCCACTCTTACCCACCGCACTCTTGACTAGTGGAGGGTCGTTAGCCGAACGGGTAGGATAGGACGAAACCTTCCATTATAAGTATAATGAATTACTAAAGTAACTAAATGTTTTTCAAATTCCCAATCTTAGTTACTTAGGCAAAGTGAATTGATGCAATTCCATGAAATTACACTTTGTACCCTTGCGAAGACGTTAGTGGAGCGTGTGTGGTTTACCGGCACATCGAATAGATGACTGTAACATGTGAGGGCACCATGTAAGCTTGCATGGTTATTCACACCCGCTTTGTGATCCTCAACATCCCAGTCACAAACAAGAGGGGCATATCGAGATTTAAACATGCCATTGAAATGTTCAATGAATCTCATAGGATCTAGGAGTTTTCATAGATTTAAAACTTAAATTTCTTTTTCGTTATTCATGGTGGAAATTAGTAAATCGCCATTCACTTACCTTCAAATATTCTGCAATTTGGGTTACGGCATCCCTCTCCCGAGTTGTAGAATATTGTGTTGGGTCCTAGCCTTAGTATCTCATTTGGGTAATTTACTAAGGACTCAATCAATCAACTAACTTGAATTCGTTTTCTCGCGTTTTGTAGATGTCAAAGTTTGACAACTATGGTTTTCTCAAATCCCGTGGAACAAGCATTCCACATGAAGATGATATTCCACGATTCGATCGAGGAACAAGAGATCATACTTCACTTCCTCCTCCTCCAATTATTCTCCCTAACCCACAAGTTCGAAGACTTGAAAAGTTTAATCTCACTCAAGCCCTTTTGGCAAGTAAACATAAAGAAGGAAAGTCAGTGTGTGCACACGTCCTAGGGATGAAGTCACGCATTGATAGGTTAAGAATAATGGGATTCGTTGTCTGTGAGGAGATGGCTGTTGATTGGGTTCTTCAGTCACTTCCTAACTCATATAGTGAGTTCGTAAGAGAGTACTATATAATAAACCGCGACGTGACCCTTATAGATCTCACCTATATGCGTATTGCTGCTGAATCAGCAATGGTTTGGCGCAATAGAAAAACAAAGTTGATTGGGGAATCTGCCTTCAAGACGTCTATGGATATGGACAATGGCAACGAAAAGACATGCTATGATCGAAAAGTTTGATCATAAGAGAAAGGCAATGTCTGAAGTAGTTCCATGTCATGTTCCAAAAGAGTCAATTTTCTTTTATTGCCAAGAGAAAGGGCATTGGAGACGAAGCTGCCCCATTTACCTAAGAGATCTAAGAGATGGGAGAGTCGAAACGTATGGCTCTAATATAGGTAAAATCCATTAACTAACTCTTTTAAGCTTCTATTCTAGATCCTTAATACATAATGTGATAAGATTGCAATTGATGTTTTGTAGGATCGAAGAAAAGAAAGGAAGCTTAAGGGAAGAAGTGAGCAGAATCTAACTGTGAAGGAATGGATTTCGATCGCATTTCTCGAAGATTAGATTCTTGAGCTACTACTTAGAGTTAGAATTAGATTGCTAAGAAAAATGTATTAGCATAGTTTTTTAATGAATTGCATTGTAAGGACAAAAATTTTCCGCAATAAAATAAATTTTGATTATTTATTTATCCTAGCAATGGCGTATATGAAAAATTGATGTTTGAATGTTTCTATTATTAGCAATAATGGATTTGGTTCTTATTATGTTATTTTTGGAAAGTCGAGAGTTTACCAAATAGGGAGAGTTTCTCATCGCCCAAGTTTCAATTGGACAGAAACTTGGAATCATGCAACTTGGTTGCACGATGAATGAGAAATTTCATATTTGGAAATTAAACTAATTCATTCACAATGTGTCAAGTGAAGGACTAGGAGATCGAGCACACAAAGTTGCGTGTTAATCAAGTCCACCATAAGAGTAACAATGATTATACTTACAAGATTAAGTGTAATTATGAATTGATTGAAAAAGTTAAAATCAATAGCAGAACGAATAAGAAGAATCAAGTAGGCAGAAAGATAAAAGTTTCTCCATTCTAAGAAGAAAGGGAGAGTGCCTTTTATGCTTTATGATAGGTCTTAATGATAAGAACCATGTCTCAATTGATCCTCTAAGTGAGTCTTAGTACAATTGTATGTTTAAGAAGAGGAATCAAGGATTGAAGAAATGGTTAAATAAAGAAGTCAATCATACTTCGTTCCAAAACAAGTCTTAAAGTTAAGATTGCGACATTGAGTGATAAGTATTAAGAAGGTTTATAGCATTCATCAAATGTTGAAAAGTTGTGATGTCTTGGATAAGACAAAGACCAACTAGCACCAATTTATGAAGTGTTTTGATAAAAACTACACTAACTCTCGAATATTTGGTTGTCAAGAAATGTTTATTGACAAAAGGATCTTATATGTCAAGGAGTCAGTGGGAGTCTTAATGGTCTTGAAAGGTTTCGAGAACAAATAAAAATAGACCTTATCGATCATCACTAGCACACGAGTTGAGGTTTACAACCTATCGTGTTGACATTATTTCGTTTCTATGCTGTTCCAATTGAGTTAATTATGCATGTGAGTCCTATGAGTTCTCATTTGAATGTATAAAAGGCAAGGACCTTGATCAATGGAAAGTAAATTGATAGGAAAGGGTGAGCTGCTTAACTACTTGGAAGACATGGTGGGCAGCTGTGCTACCATAAGGCAAGAAATCAAGACTAAGAAAGTTCGGTCCATATGAGTTTCAATTTGTCGTAAACCTTGGTTTTAACAAATTCACATGGATAGGAACACATACACCGTTTAAATCTAAGTGTCATGAGATTTCCTCCTTCATGAAAATGATTGTGAGGAAATGCTTTCACTAAGAAATATTTTAAGAAGATAGTGATTGTAAAATTGCATTCTTGAATTCGATTATGGTTACAGTATCCCTTTCCATAATATGAATTCTGAGGTTTGGCAATTGTTTAGACACACATATGAACTATTTAAGGCAAATGTGTATAAGTTCAAGAAGCCTTGATAAAAGATTATCAAAGCATTAAGTATTAGAAACATGGACTTAAGAAATTCAATAGGTATTGTTTTTCTGGAAGTTAAGATGTTTTTGAATACATGTCGAAGCTAGTGGGAGCATAAGTGTTATGTTTTATAATAATCATCATGATAGTGGGAGCATAAATGTTATGATTGTATGATTATTAAGGCACGTATTGCAAGTTGGCAATATTAATTATAGAAAACAAGAGTCATTCTTTGCAAAGTCGTAAGGATGGAATAGTTGTTTTGCTATAATCAAGGGAGAGAATATTATGCTTTATTTCAAATCTAAAGGCTTAGGTTGAGAAATGTTAATAAATTTAGTCAAAGGTACATAGTGTGTTCTTAAAATTTCGATTATGATTACGGCATTCCTCTTCACAATTCGAATTTTGAGAACATAGAAAATAAAACATTATGCATTGTATCCCATACGCTTCGGGTATAGGATCGATTGAAAATGCTATAATATTTGACCATTCTAAAATTTTCCAAATGTATAGCGCATTTAGAGGGAAAAAGGACAAGAATCGGTTTTGACTAAAATAATTAAACAACTATCAAAGGACAATCCAAAGTTCGATGAGGATTGGTTGCTTGTGAGTAGTTGGAAGTATGATATTGGATGGACCATATCGACATTATTATGAATAGATAAGATTCTATTAAGAATGAGTTGTCATATGGAAAATATGGAAACGTGTTCATATTGGGAATTCAATATTGAAAATCTATGTGTAGATTAGAAACTTTTATGCAAAAGGATGTTCAAAGGAATGTTCTTTGAGTGAGATACATCATATCTAAGAAATTGTATTGTAACAATCTCCGATTGAGAACTTTGTAATATCATTGGCAATAGTCTTTGTGACTTTGGTGCAGTGATATTACGAAAGGATCATTGCATAAAATGTTAGAATCTAGCATATTCTATAAGTGGCAAGAATTTGATACTCTTTCACTTGTGAAAAGGATTGGGAGTTGTGAAATGAGTATGATTGGAAATGCGTTCATTTGATCTATTTCACATAGTAAGAACCATAGGTAAAAATTGTGTGCATGCTAAGAGCATGGGACAAGTGTTGTAATAATTCAAGTAAGAAGTTGATTACCCGAAACAACAAATAATGAGTAATCGATATGGTGATAAATAAAAGGTGTTTTATTTATACTCAAAGGTTTGAGGCCATATGGGATTAGTATTATCCTTGTGTTTCACTTTGCATGTTTTGACTTCCTGAATAATTTAATTGGTTAAGAACAGTCAAATTATTCGAACGGGCCACAGTCGTTCATACGTTGGATTAAGTATGAATGAAGACTGTCATGAATTGGTGTGTGGAATGTCTAAAAGAGTATTAGACATAAGCAAATGTTTGCTGCAACGTTCATGAGTGCTTATGAATATGCTTTGAGCATTGGATTAAACCCACGCTCACTTGGATCACTCCATGAATTGTATCACGAGTGATTGGTGAGATGATAACATCTTATATTCTTGAAATCGAGATGTGTGAGTTGTATCTTGCAAATTGGTTGCACATTGATAATATGTAAACACACTAGTAACTTGGTGTTATAAAACATATTGTTGTGTGTAATTCGGTGGGTGAGTGCAAGCAAGCATTGTATCAAAGTTTATCCGTTCCTTTTGTCCAAAGCAGGATAAAAGCGATATCTTTGGGCCCCTCGATGATTTAGTGATGACAAACGTAAATGCTCGGCCGGGCTAGGGCTAATTTGATTTGTTCAATTAGTCAGTCGTCATAAATCGTAATCGAGAAATAGTACAAAGAGAATGATTTGAAATCATGTCTCATACGATATCTAGAATGGAGGAATATATGATCCCTTATCTAAAGGACACGCGTATCTGATAGGATCAGAGTTGACAGCGACTTTGGAAAGCAACGATTACAGATCAAGATCTGAAGTCATACGCATAATAGTTATTAGACTTATCCAAGTGGGAGACTGTTGGATTAGTGTCTAAGTCCATAACTATTTTGGTATGTACTTGACTCGATAGTGCATGGTCCTTTTGGGTTGCCTTCACCAAAACAACTTGATAGGATGAATTATGGAGAGAAAGGATTAAATATGATTTATTAATATATTATGAGAATAATATATTATAGGAGAAATCATATTGTTTAATTAATATTAGTCAAGAATTAATTGGTAATTAGTTTTGTGGCTAAAAGAGATTAATTAAACTTAAGGGACTGGAATTGTAATTATAAGATAATTGCAATTTGGGCCATGGATTGTCTTAAATCAAGAGGTGGACGAATTCTTATGGGAAGCCCATAAGGAAATCGTCCAAGGGCTTGATTAAAGGAGTCTATGGGTTGCTTAGGGCTTAAGCAACCAAATTAGGGTTTCCTTGTTAGATAACCCTAATAGCCTCACTATAAATAGAACCCTTAAGGCTCAAAAACGGGGGGAACTTCTTTTCTAGGGTTAGAACACGTTTTGGGCAGCCTCCATCCTCTCTCCTCTTCATCCTCTTGCTTATGGTGTTTGTGAACCATTAGAGGAGTGACAATTGTGACTCTAAGCTTTCTAAAGTCAATACAAGGAGATTTGGGATTGTTATTGCTACATAACAATCAAGGTAACATCTTAAACCTATTCTCATGTTAATATGATTACTTGAATGCTAGAATTAGGGTTTATAGTCTTGGATAACTTGCATGTACAATAGAGAAACCTAGATCCAAGCAATAGGGTTTGTATGAGCACATAGGATGTTCTTAGGACCAAAACCCATCAAGAGCGGCATAACGCTCGTCAAAGGTCTCAATCAGTGTGGTCTTAATAGACCCGAACATCTCTGGTATCTCTGCCCTGATGGCCACAGCCACCTCCTTGTGGATGATCCAGCAGATCTCCTCATCACTGGTCTCACTGCTCTCAGGCATCAGATGTGTCGTCACCATGATCTGCCTCTGAAATACAACATACGATAAATTAGAATCCATTCGAGCATACTCACACTCGACAACTCATCCCTCCTTGATCCTTGGTATTCCAAAGATTCCTACTTGGGCTGTACTCCGCCCCGGTGCTTTCAGTAGTACGGGCCCAAAACTACTGTCCGCACCGTATCAGAATACACCCCAAGTCCTCCTCTTCGGATCCCAAATTCCAAGTACTTTATCATGCACAATCCACTCTCTAACAAATCTCTCATAGCCCCTCGCTGCTACCTACTCACTCTCAAGCATCTCATAGCAGCTCACCTCTTCCTAGGCTAAGGCATCACAAATCAGGCCACTCTAGTCCTAATAGGAGTACCTAGCCTACTCTAGCATGAGACTACATCATATCAATATTAATATCACATAACATGAGGGTATTTTGGGAAATCACCGTTCGGGCGCGGACTGATCGTACATACAACTCTGCTCTGCGTTTTTCCAAAAATCTTTTACTCTTTTTGAAAATACTTCTCAAATCCTCAGTTTGAGTTCAAATATGCCCGAAGGTGTACTCGAATCCCTCAAACCAAGGCTCTGATACCAACTTGTAACACCATGAATTTCAAAATAATTTTTTGCATAATATAAAAACATCTTCATTTAATTTTCATAAAAACATCAATGTTTTAAGACTCCAATCCATATCATACAAAAATCCCAAGATCACATATTATAAAAATCCCATGCGTGTGTACAGATCAAGCCGGCGCCTTCCCACGGTCATCACTAGTACCTGAAACAAACAACACAAACACTGTAAGCACAAAGCTTAGTGAGTTCCCCAAAATACCACACATAACACATATTAGCCACTCGAGGCTATAACTTTGTGGGTCCGTAGACCCTACTCATTGAACCCACTGGTTCTAACTCTGGGAACCTTCCGGTTCCAACTCTATAAACATGCACAGCATAAATCACATAGAAATAATGCAGTACAACACATAACATACGTATAGCATACAAATGCTCTGTCACATAACTCTGATTACCTACTCACGGTAAAGTATAGTGAGAAGACTCACCTCGCGTATCTCGATAACTCGCAAATCCGGGAAATCTCAACTAAGGTTGACTACCCCTATCAAGTCAACACTGGTCAACGGTCAACGGTAAACTTTGACCGGACTCGGCGAGTGCACTAGAGCGACTCGGCGAGTCTATACGTGTTCACTGACTCCCTAGGATCCTCTTTTGACACGTCGAGTACTTCCCTGACTCGCCGAGTTCCACCTGGCATGAATCGCGGGGCCACCACGACTCAACTCGCCGAGTCTCAAGAACAACTCGGCGAGTTCCAGCTCAACTCAGTCCACCTGTCAACCCTCTCTAACTCTCCCTGACTCACTGAGTCAACCCTTAACTCGGTAAGACCACTCACTGAGTGGTTAAGGACAATCTTCATGCTACTCGCCGAGTCTGTTCTTCGGACTCGGCGAGTCCATGCCATGCGTCAACTTAATCTCGCTTCTGAGGTCAGATCCGCTCCAACAACTCATAGATCTAGCCCTCCCAGGCACATTCACCACATAAAGTTACCATCTTGGCTACCATGCAACGCCTACAAGGCTTCTTTGATGAAATGACATCTAAAATGGTAACCTAAGTCCCCAACTCAAAAGGAAAGGCATAAAGCAGGGCATTTGGGACTCTCTGAACCCACTAAGGTCCAGATCTAGGTACCATCTTTCCAAGGGACCTCTCACACTCCAAATACAAGGCAAACAAGGCATGAAGAAACCCTAGATTTGGCCATATCAACAAAAACACGAGAATAAGCTCTGAATGTTACCTCAAGTAGCTTCCTCTGTCGAAATGGAAGTAGATCCAAGCTCCCCAACTCTCCTAGCTTGACCTTCCTCTTCCTTCCTTGCAAACACACACGAAATTGGTGATTAATGGCCTCTTATCTCACTCGCAAGAACTCTCAGCTGCTCTGGTGCTCTCGAGGTCAAAGGTAGCCACAATGAAGGGCCATAAGGTCCTTTAAATAGGGCTCAGGACCGGGAAATTAGGGTTTCATTAAACACCGCGGACTCGCCGAGTCCAGACGCGAACCCGCGTCCAAAACCGCGATCCTACTCGGCGAGTTTGAGCTCCAACTCGCCGAGTCCCCTCACAAAACACCAAAAATATATGAATAAATAATACCTGGGAATCCGGGCTGTTACAGAAATTAGGGTTTCTCATAAAATGACGATTAGGGTTAAGTGTTTCTCACTTAAACCATTAAGGGCTTATCCCACTAAGGACTTAATTCGTTAGGACTTAATCCATTAAGTCCATTATTGCTTAGATTAATCTTGCCAATGATTATTATTTAATATTTCACTTATTAAATAATTCTCGTGTGTGTCCTGATAATTTCTCAAGAATTAGGATTTTCTCAATTAGCCCATTAAGTCCTTTATTCTACTAGATAAATGGCATGGAATAGTTTGGGCTTAATTCACAATCCAATCCCAATGGCCCAAAAGTGGTCCAAATAGGTCCAAGACCCAAATACTCCTAATTAGGGTTTTCCACCCAAACATGGCCCAATAGGCCCAAAACCGATCTCTAAGCCCATTAGGGTTTGCTAGCGGGGCACCACTCACTACCACCTCGGGTAGTGGTGGTTGATGGCGGCTCACGGCGGCGGCCACCACCTTACGGTGGTGGTTTGGTTCTTTTTTTTCATTATTCTTGCTGATTACAGTTACGATGCTTTGAACCAAAATAAACACACACACACACACTAACTAGTACACACATACAGCCACCCTAGTGGTGGTTGGCGGTGGCTCGTGGTGGTGGGGACTTCTCTTGATTTTCCAGCCAACAAACCCAATCATAGATCACAAAAATAACACTCATATGCCCTAACTAATTACAAAACAACCCTAGCCACCCACCCGATGGCACACTGCGATGGCAGCCACCACCTCACGGTGGTGGCAGTGGTCAGTCCTTACAGTTCATGAAATCTCCGGCAGCAGCGAACCTGAGACGACGCAACAGGAACAAGGAAGGTGGCGGCGAAGGCACAAATCATCAACGCAGCAGGCGGCGACCTTGTTGTCGTCGAATGGAAGCAACAACGTTGATTTCAGATGACAGCAGCGACGCACAACTCATCGGACCTCACTCTTGCCGGCAGAAGAAGCAATGACCGCATCGATGTAACAGTGCTAACAGCACCAGTAGCGGTTAGGGTCAGCGTTCGATGGCCCTAGCGACACCGGCAACGTGGCTGAAGACGGAGCAAAAGAAGAGAAAGGAGAAGGAGCGTCCGAGAACGCTATCACGTTGCCCCGACGTCGCCCAGGTGGTTTCTTCGTTCGCTCATGGCGTCACTGGCAACAATGGTTGTGACGGCGTCTTGACAGTGAGGCAACAACCAGCGGTCGACGAAACTCCATCTGATCGGAACGCAAGAGGGGAAAACGGGATGATGGCGGCTGGTGAACACGAGTGACGACCGGTGCACCTTAGGGTTAGGGTTAGGAGGAACTGACGGGTTTATACCCGGTCACATGGGAACTTTGGCCATAATTCGCTTCTAGTCCCTCATATCAAATTCCTTTATTTAACTTTAGCCCAATAATTACACTTTAGCCCCCGACCCCATAAAACCATTTCAACTTTAATCCAGTATTTACCATTCAGCCCTTAGCTCCAACATCTCTTTAAATTAAGTCCTAATTTTACCAAACAGCCCCTCCCTCTACAAATCCTTTTCAAATTAGGTCCCAATAATTAATATGGAGCCCCCGTCTTCATAAATACTTACAAAGTGAATCCAAAACTTACATTTTTAACCCTTGACTACTAAAATTGTGACAATTAACTCCTTGAATCCAACACCATGCTATACGATTATTGATTTTAGGGCTATTATACAATCACTAATTTATTTATTTAATAAACGGGGTGTTACAAGTGCGTTGCCTATGTTGGTAAAACAAATGATGTTTTATTTTGTTAAGGTCTACATTGGTAATGTAGGTTGAAAGTAATTTCAGAAAGAAAACCATTTGAATGTTCATTGTAATTTGACATTTTTGAAAAAGTTATTTGCACCCGTCGCTTGGCACGGGTAAACGGCTAGTGTGTTTATATATATATATATATATATATATATATATATATATATATATATATATGCAAAAAAAACATTCTTTTAATTTATATATGGTTTAATTAGGCTTTAGAGCAAAATACAAAACAATCAATAGTTACAAACAAAAAAAAACAAAACAAAAACAATTATAGATTTTTATTTTTTACGGTTTCAGTTTCAGCTTTTCTACACAACTGCTAACTTCCTTTAAAATCATGTGTTCATTTCCAAAATTTCTCTAAAATTCAATCAAAACCCCTCAAATATCATTCCTTAAACAGGATACATCTTAGGATGGGAGTAAGCCTTCTTACTAAAACATAAATAGCCACTCAAATATGAAGAGATCAGTGTAGAACTCAACCTCGAACCTCGTACTAAGCAACACAATTACTAACTTCCTTTAAAATCATGTGGTCATTTCCCAAATTCCTCTAAAATTCAATCAAAATAAGAGTCATATGTCACTGTTGTATTAAATTTGTTGTAATAAAGTTACTCATGCATATTTTAACTGGGTTACAAAAATAAGATTTGGCTTAGAGTGTAAAATTGAATGATGATTGTTATTCAAGAACTAAACAATAAGGTGACGTTTGGTTTTTAAAAGGTAAAATGTGTTTGGTCTTTTAACATGTCTTCCGAATAAGATGTAGACTAAAAGTTTTTTTTTTGTATCTTTGTTTTCATAAAAGAAAGCATGTTTGTTTTTTAAAGTCTATGGGTTGGTGTTGGAGGTGGTGGCGTTGGTGGGTCGGTGGTGGTGGTTGCGGTGATGTTGATTGTGTCATTTGTGTTGGTAGAGATGTCCGTCGTAGAAAAAGAAATATTACATTGGGGCAAAAACTCAGAAAATGTCTTCCAAAAATAGAAACTACTATCTTTTAAAAAATATATATGTCAAAAAGACGTTTTTATACCTTGTCTTCCAAAAAACAGTTTCCTCAAATCTATGCACCCTCCGTATACAAGTGATCAAAAAGACCATTTGCCAAAAAAACACCTAATACTATGTTTGGTGGACTAGTTGACAAGCCAGTAATAGTTGAGAATCAACTGCTATCTAAAAAATTTGTTGTCAGCCGATTAAAAAAACAAAATTTTATAAAACTAGTTAATAAGCTAGCTGAAACATATAAAAAAAGACATAAAATGACATGTACTAGATTGAATTTTATTTTAATAATTACTAAAGGGTAAATTTTTGTGAGCTTGAAAAAAGCTCAATAAATTTGTTGAAATATTAGTCTAAATTGGCAATGTCTTAAAATTTCATAATTAAGAGGCAATGTCTTAAAATTTCAGATTCAGACCGTTTGTTTGCGTATTATTTTTTACCTCTTAAAATGAAAGTACCTCTTATTTTTTCAGAGAATAAACGAAGTCTGAAAAATAAAAATAAAAAAAGAGATGCGCTTCCTTTTTCACTATTTGCCCTAATCAGATTGATGTGTCTTATTTTTTTCCCCCTTGCATCTGCTTGCTTCGCCTCGTTACTCCTCAGCATCGGACGTCGCCCTAATCGCCGAAGTCGTTGCACCCAGCAATCGTCTCCTTCCTCCGCCGCCGCAATGTCTGCCATCTCCATCTCGTTCTTCTTCCGACTGTAGTAGTCAATCGCAGCAGCCAACAGCAAGGTATTTTCTGTTTCCTCTTTTGTTTCTTCATGCTTTCCCTCGAATTAATTGTTTCTTCTTGTGTTTCTTCCTTCTTTCCCCTCAAACTTGAACATAAAAAACCGAAATTGTTATCCTATTATGCTATTAATTTTTTATTTGTTCAATAAAAATCAATGTTTGATGTTATGGTCGATTTTGATGTTATATCATCGAATATGAATGAGTTCAATGGATATCATGAAATGTTGATTTTGAATTTTTTTATGTTATGTTTGATTTTTTATACTCAAATTTTTATGTTTCATGTTTTTGTGTTTGAGTATTAAGCTGAAATGTTGTTGATGCTAGAGTTGTGACATAATATTTGTGTTTAATGCTTTAGTGAAATCATATATGCTCTTGTTGTTATCATGAAATATCCATTAGTTTTGCTCAATTGTGCATTTGTTTTGTTGAAGTAGTTGTTGAAAATGTGTCTTTATATTGCTTAAATTGTTGTTGAAAATGTGTATTTGCATTGCTTAACTTGTTGCTAAAACATGCATTTTTTTTGTTTGAATTGATCAAAGAAAGGGGAGAAAAGAAGGATAGGATTAGTTGGAAGGTTGAAGGTGTAGAGAAAACCTGTCTAGAAGCTTGTTTACGTAAAGTTATAGTTAATGGACGGGAAGGGATTAGTTTGAAAGCACTATCTTGGAGGAATGTAGTTGAAACACTAAAAATTGAACATAACTTTATTGCCGACCAAAAACAAATGAAGACCCGCTATGACTACCTAAAGTCAAAGTTTGGTGCTTTTTTGAAGTTAAAAAACAAAACCGAGAATGTATACAATTCAAACAAACACCTTCAATCTTTCCAAAGAAGAATGAGAACTAGAATCGAAGGTATTTTGTTAATTTATAAAAACTAGATTATCATGTTTAAATAATAAAATATTTTTTTCCAAACAGTCAAAAAAACATGTGGATTCTTTGAGACGCACGCCACTACCGTACCCCAACCTTTGCACACAGTTTTTTGAAGGCGTGACTGCGACAGGCATTCATAGTTGGGGACCAACTTCTACCCTTCCCCGTCCTACTCAAGAGTCAAGCCACTATAGTTTGCATGACTTTGATGACATCGATTGCACTCAACAAGAAACTATAGGTCTCAGTGACGAGTCATCCGCTCAATCAAAAAAAACAAAAGACTACAGATACGGGAAAGAGTCAAAATAAAAGTAAATATAAGGGTAAAGATAAGGGCAAAGATGTATCGAATTCAAGATTGCTTGAAATTGGGGAAGATATTGCCACAGTTGCTAAGATATTTGTGGAAAAGCATGCTTCTTCAAATTTGGATGCGTGTATGGAAAATGTCACAACTAGGAATTTGAAGCCTCTTAAACATTGAACAATGATAACAAATGTAAACCAACAATGGGAAAGCATGTAAGATGCTTATTCATTAACAACCAAATCCCAATCAAACACATCATATATGCACTACAAATAGCCAACAAACTATTGAGAACCAAGAAATCCTTATTTAAGTCCATTTTGGACTAGGATTTCCTTATTGGGCCCAATGGACCAATAAGCTTCCAATTGGACTATCTTGGGCTTAGAACTCTTGAATGGGCTCAAATTGAACCCACTTTCATTTATTTTAACATTTTGGGCCATATTGGGCCTAGAATGAAATAAAACACCTTAATGGACCTCATTGGGCCATAACTAACCTAATTAGCCATAATGGGCCATAAAAATCATTTCTTGATTTATTTTGGGCCAATAGTTATCTAAATTATCTATGATTTGGACTTAGGCATTTAAGGGCCCAATGCCTTCCTTTTTCTCTCCAAATCTCGGCCAAGCCCAAAAGAAAGGAAAGAGTTGACTTCTTGCATGCCACATCATTTTTGTATGGGGGATAACTAAGCATTACACTTCAAACATCCATGCACTTCTCATCTTTCCATGTAATCTCACTCTATCCTCTCCTCTCTCTTTTGTTCTCGGCCGACAACACAAAGAAACACACACACCTCACCAAAAATTCTCTCTAAATCACTTAAGACACCTCTCTTCCTCTTCATCCAAAAATCTCGAGTTTTGCTTGTGATTCAAGAGGTTTTCATCAAGTGGTTCACATCTTTGGTAAGTTATCTCTTTGATTCATAACATGTCTCCTTCATTTTACCAACAATCTTCCTTATCTCATACAACACTTGTGATCTTGCACCTTAGAAACATCTAAGTTCGAGATCCTCCAAGAAAGGTTGCTAGGATCGAATTCTTCTTCATCTTTTCCTTCCAAAACCGAAACCACACTCAAGGTGAGTTTCATACCCCCTTCTTTTCGGTTTATATGAGTTTTATGGGGGAGAATACAAGAAAATGTGTTGATCTATGTGTAAATGTATGCTATGTGTGATTTGATGCATGTATGTGTGTGATATCATGTGTTTTGTGATGAATATGTTATCAAAAAGTGTGTAATAACCGAGATCTAAGACATGAGAAAGGAAATAAACATAAATTAAGCTATTTTCCACTAATCAAGTCAAGAAAAATAGTTTATAAGGTTAGGATAAACATACTTGAACATAAAACCCATTTTTGGGCTTAAATTGTCAAAAATACAAACTTTGGGTAAAAATCAACAAGTCACGGTTCTTGAAGGGTAAGAGGGTCCAAAACAGTTTCTATAAATATTTTCCTGATTTTTAGAAATTTCTAAGGACTTAAAATGTAAATTTTTAACCTAATGGGCTAATTTTGGGCTTTTCGGCCCAATAAGCCCCAAAATGCGAAATTTTACAAGTTGAGGGGCTGGAAATGAAATTTTCTGTAGAACAGGGAGTAATTAGCATAATAAAATGTTTATAAGGTTCAAAAATGCTTTTCATTATCAAAAAGGACTAAAAATGCAAACTTTTTAGATTTTGTGCCAAAATTGTAAAAGTTGTGAAAATGGGTCCTTAACCGAGAACCACTATTCTAGAGGGGCTGAAACTGTCAACTAAATAAACTTTGGGGTAAAATCGTGTTTTCATCAAATAAATCATACAAAAGTGTCAAGAAAAGTGTTTTAAGGACTAAAAATGAAATCCTTTTATATAAAAGGACCAAAAGTGTTATTTTTATAAAATGATGAGTAATTAAAAAGGGTCCAAACTCTACTTACAAACAATCAAATTAAGATACAAGATCCGCGAATTACCGGCGAAAATGGAAAACAAATACACTCTCAACAATACATATCGTTACCAAACGAATTGATTCGGTTTCGAATCGATAACAACACAAAATCGTTAAACCAAAATAATTCGTTAATCACGCGATAACTATAATAAGTCAACATACAAACTTTGGGCTTGAAAGTTTCAAATCTTGCTTGTTGGGCCTTTCTAGCCATCAACATGATCTTTAGGCCCAAAGGGATTAGGCTTACGTGATATTGGGCCTTTTATGACCCAATTCCACGTAAAAGGACTTTCAATAGCTATAATGTGTTATTGGGCCCTAATGGCCCATTAGTACTGCTAGTGAGGTCGAGAAGTCAAATGCGAGTTGGGTCAAGTGTCTTTTGCATTCCCGATAGCCTTGAA
Organism: Lactuca serriola; assembly: GCF_051521515.1. NCBI lineage: Eukaryota > Viridiplantae > Streptophyta > Magnoliopsida > Asterales > Asteraceae > Lactuca > Lactuca serriola. Next base: position 128,351,344 of record NC_136416.1, on the reverse strand, counting down.
TAACTTCTGGTAATAAAGGGGGCTTCGTACCCTCCTTTCTCCTCGGTTGTTGGGCTATGAGAAAACAAAGTAAACAGATTTAGGACGATAAACAATAGTAATCAGGGTGGGTGGATTAAGTGAGTAGTAACGACCGACGCCTTCAAGGATCGTTCGTAATCTGTAGTTATAAACTAGTCATTTTCCTAATGCGCGATTATAACAACTCACAAACCCTAATTAATCCAACGCCACCCGGGTAATCAAAAACAATTGACATATCGGTATAACAATAAACAAGTCATGTATTTTACGTATTGGGAAAACATCGGGTTTTCCTGGGAAGTTCAACATTTTCACTTGTGTGACGTATACAAAGTTCAACAACTATACATGTTTTAAAAATCAACAAGCATATTTACGGATCTTCACACCTTTTTTTAAACAAATACTCTTTTCAGAAAATATCGAATTTTTTGGGTTTACAAACTACACCAAATCATTTTACTACAACATTACTCATGAACTCACCAACATTTCATATGTTGACGTTTTTCAAAATAACTTGTATTCTCAGGTAACATAAGCCGAAGAATAAGTATCAAGTTATGTCATGGTGTTTTGCTTAGATTATCTATCGAACGGTTTATGTTATGAAATTGATATGACTAAAGCAATGTAATGGATGTAAACGATATCAGTTGTATTATTTCAATGCATGGTGATGAATGATGTTATGATTCATGTATAATCATTGTGATGGTATTCAATTTAAGTCACAAGAGCCCTCAGACGTTTACGCCGTCTGGTTCGGGGGTGTGACAGAAAAGTTGGAGAAGTTAGGATGGGGAATATTTGATCCAAGATACACTATTGTTGTTGATCTTTTTGGTGAAGGTGCGGATAAGAGACACGTGTGGTTAACCATTGATCCAGCTATTTGTGAGAATTGGGTCAAGACTGTTGGAGCACATTATGGAATGTTTTGCTAAGTAGATGTTTTGAATGTTTTGATGGTTTTTTTTTGGATAAGTACATGTTTGGTTTGAACTAGATGGTTCTTTTGGATTACTTGATGTTTGGTTTGAACTAGATGGTTTTTTTGGATTACTTGATGTTTGGTTTGACCTAGATGTTTTTTTGGATTATTTTATCTTTGGTTTGAACTAGATTTTTATATGACATGAATGACTTGATGTTTTGGATTACTTGATCTTTTGGATTACTAGATTTTCATATGACATGAATGACTTGATGTTTTGGATTACTTGATCTTTTGGATAACTAGATTTTTATATGACATGAATGACTTGATGTTTTGGATGAATTTTTATGTTACATGTTGTTAATATAATTGTTATGTATTTTCAAAATAACAGATTGCTTATGGATTCGGATGAAGAAATTGCATTTTTCATTTTACTATGTTGTTATTGGTTGAATCTAGCATCCAATAGAATTGGAAGGGCAATTGATAATGATTCGGAAATGAGTGGTCATCAACATACACAAGAATTGTTACATGGAACTTCTAAACAATATCATGAGCTGATGCGTCTTTCACGTGAAGCGTATGTACTTTTATGCAATCATTTAGACGAAACAATTGGTTGCAAAGTAGTAGGCATATAAGTGTTGAAGAAAAGATGGCTATGTTTTTGACAAATATAGCACATAACAAACGGTTCAGGATTATCAAACGAAGGTTTCAACACTCCACAGAAACTGTACATAGATGCTTTCATGAGGTGCTAAATGCAATGAGTGCCAACGAATTCTAATGCAACTGTGAACTCCTCAGAGAGACATCGTAGGCTAAAAGAAATATTTACTGGAGCAATAGGTGTGTTAGATGGAACTCTTGTACATGCAGTCGTGCCTGCTGATCAACAACCTCGTTATAAGGGAAGAGGAAAAGGTGAATGCTTTCAAAATGTTTTAGGAATTTGTGATTTTGATATGATATTCACATTTGTATGGCCCGGTTGGGAGGGTATAACACATGATTCGCGAGTTTTGAAAGAAGTTGCATTTAACCCGACTTCAAGCTTTCCGTTTCCTCCTCCAGGTTTGTAATTCTTTTTAAATTTATTATAAAATACGATTTTAAATTTCTATACATAATACTTCCTTCACTCATGTGTATAGATAAATATTACATTTGCGATGTTGCATACACCAACACTCGTGGATTTAGGACTCCTTACCGTAACATGAGGTATCAGTTATCTGATTATCGACGACGACGTCCGTTAACTAAGGAAGAAAAATTCAATCATGCACATGCGCAACTTAGAGATGTTGTTGAACGTGCTTACGGTGTTTTGAAGGCGCGATTCCCAATCCTAAAGCGAATGGCTCCTTTTCCTTTTTCAGTGCAAAGAGATATAGTCGTTGCTTGTTTTGCAGTCCACAATTTCATAAGGAAATGTGATATTCATGATGAATTATTTATGGCGTTCGAGGAGAACGATGGTCAAACACAAGCGGTAGCGAATGATGGCCAAAACGTACACGATATGGAATGGGGTTCACAAAGCAGTGGATACATGGATAATTTGTGTGACTAGATTGCGAATCAATTGGGGTCAAATTAAATTTGTAGGATTTTATTTGGATTTTAGTATGATTTTGTGGATTTAAAAATATTTATGTTTGATTTGGATTTGTATTTGTATTTAATTTTGATTTATGCTAAATCTGGATTTTATATGGTGTTTATATTTTTTTAATACCTATTTAAGAAATTTATTAGGTTATTTTCTATACAAACAGTTGAATTCAATAAAAAAAAAAACGGGTAAAATAGTCATTTTAATAATTCAGCACAGCAATTCAGAGATCTCAACCAAACAGCATGTTAAACATTCAACTCTTAAAATTTCAGACCCTCTTAGAAATTCAGATCTCTTAAAAATTCAGATCTTAAAATTTCAGATCCTGCCAAACAGCCCCTAAGCCTTCTTACTAAAACATAAAGAGCCACTCAAATATAAAGGGATCAGTGTAGAACTCAACCTCGAACCTCGTACTAAGCAACACAACTATTAACTTCCTTTAAAATCATGTGGTCATTTCTCAAATTCCTCTAAAATTCAATCAAAATAAGAGTCATGTCACTGTTGTATTAAATTTGTTGCAATCAAGTTACTCATGCAAATTTTAACTCGGTTTCAAAACTAAGATTTGGCTTAGAGTGTAAAATTGAATGATGATTGTTATTCAAGAACTAAACAATAAGGTGATGTTCGGTTTTTAAAAGGTAAAATGTCTTTGGTCTTTTAACATGTCTTCCGAATAAGATGTAGACTAAAAGTTTTTTTTTGTATCTTTGTTTTCATAAAAAGAAAGTATGTTTGTTTTTTAAAGTCTATGGGTTGGTGTTGGAGGTTGTGGCGTTGGTGGGCCGGTGGTGGTGGTTGCGGTGATGCTGATTGTGTCATTTGTATTGGTAGAGATGTCCGTGGTAGAAAAAGAAATATTACATTGGGGCAAAAACTCAGAAAATGTCTTCCAAAAATAGAAACTACTATCTTTTAAAAAAAATGTCAAAAAGACATTTTTATACCTTGTCTTCCAAAAAACAGTTTTTTCTTCAAATGTATCCACCCTCCGTATATAAGTGATAAAAAATACCATTTGCCAAAAAAAAACACCTAATACTATGTTTGGTGGACTAGTTGACAAGCCGAGTGATAATTGAGAATCAACTGTTATTTAAAAATTTTATTGCCAACCGATTAAAAAAAACAAAATTTTATAAAACTAGTTAATAAGCTAGCTGAAACATGTAAAAAAAGACATAAAATGACATGTACTAGATTGAATTTTTTTTAATAATTAATAAAGGGTAAATTTCTGTGAGCTTGAAAAAAGCTCAATAAATTTGTTGAAACATTAGTCTAAATAATTTATTAAAAAAATAATAATAATAAAATATAAAATAAAAAATAATAAAATAATAAAAAAAATAAAATAAAATAAACTTAAAAGGTACTTGTTGATTTGTGAAACATGAGAAAAATAAGTTTAAATTTGTGATGCCAAAATAATAATAATAATAATTAAGAAAATATAAATTAGTAAGGTATGAAAAGTTTGAGAAGTTGATAAATACAAAATGACAAACAAAACTGAATTTCAAACCTTGGTGGGTAGTGAAATATGAAGAAAAAAACAATGGTCAAGAAACTGAAACTTGGGTCTCGCTAATCACAAAAGCTTGAATAAGACTCTGTGCGGCATGAGCCTGCTCGGGTGTACCGGATATTATGATGAGAGTCTCTTTTTCTCCGGGTTTTGGATCGGTTATTGTAATCCGCGCATCAGAAATCTGAAAACAACTAACCAATTATAGCATCATACTTTGCAACCAGTCTACCTCCATACCATATAAAATAAAATAAGGGAATTCTACACATAAGTAACCATTTATAGCATCATACTTTTCTTTTTCAAAATCTACACAGTTATAACAGCACTCACTGGTATTAGGTTTTTCAAAGTGCAAAGAAACAAATTAATGCTATTTCTTCTTACATACCTCACGGATTTGTTTCAGACATCCACCATCCTCTCCATATATACAAGGAACAACATTGCGTGGGACAATCACTTCCACAGTAGTGTTTGTAATAATAGCTTGGTGGCTTCCTCTGTCACACAAAGCAATTAAATATACCTGATATATTTATTTATTGTAATGAATTGAAATATATATATATATATATATATATATATATATATATATATATATATATATATAAAGAAGACCAAGAGGTACACACCCTCCAAATCCACCCATTCTCCTTTGGGGGGCTCCCGCTCCTCCATATTCAGAAAACCCAATAGCTCCACCTTCAATACCCTGTTGTATGTATATCAAATGTATTTATTATCCACACCAACTTTCATATCTTGTCTAATAACTTCACACTTCACATTCCTTTTCTTCTAATTAACTCTTCTATTTGTATAAATTATGTCTACCAAAAATTCAACATACATGGGGATGTTTTTTTTATCTGTCACATGCTTTGCTTGGCAGGGAATTCAATAACAAAATTTAAAAACTTACTGTTTTTTTATTTAGACAAAATTGCAAAAATGGTCCCTGTGGTATGCAAAATTTTGGGGTTTTAGTCCAAACCCCGAGTTTTTTGGATTCATGGTCCTTTTGGAGTGGTTTGTATGTGAAAATCCCTCCGAAAATTGAAATGATTATAATACCCTTGAGTATTTATTTTTCATTTTTCTTTCATTTTTAAAATTTAATATTTATTTATTTTAACAATTAAAAATTAATAAAAGACGGTGACGACTCGTGGGGCCCCCTAACGCCGAACAAAAAAAAAAGGTCTCTCTCTCTCTCTCTCTCTCTCTCTCTCTCTCTCTCTCTCTCTCTCTCAAATCATAGTCAAAAGAAGACTTTGATCCTGGATCAGAAGGACCGCTAGCTATATGCTTAACACATGCAAGTCGAACGTTGTTTTCGGGGAGCTGGGCAGAAGGAAAAGAGGCTCCTAGCTAAAGGTAGCTTGTCTCGCCCAGGAGGTGAGAAGAGTTGAGAACAAAGTGGCGAACGGGTGCGTAACGCGTGGGAATCTGCCGAACAGTTCGGGTCAAAACCTGAAGAAAGCTAAAAGCGCTGTTTGATGAGCCTACGTAGTATTAGGTAGTTGGTCAGGTAAAGGCTGACCAAGCCAATGATGCTTAGCTGGTCTTTTCGAACGAAGATCTTCGATGTCTTTACCTTAAAAAAGCTGAGGCTCTCTCTCTCTCTCTCTCTCTCCAAAAATAAAAAACCCACCATTCCATTTCATGACTGAGTTCATGTTCGTGATTTCCAGGAAACCCATCATTCCAAAAATCAAAAACCAAAACCCAATTTCAAATAGATATACATTTCCAGAAATAATAACAAAAAAAAAAAAAAAAAAAAAAAAAAAAAAAATGTGTGTTCTTCAGGAAACCATTTTTCTGTTTGTTCTTCAACCCAGAAATCAAATATGCAAGTGTTCATCTCTGAGTTTATGTTCTTCATTTTTAAGAAATCCATCATTACAAAAATCAAAAATCAAAACCCAAATTCAAAAAAACATTTCATAAATCGATCAAAAAACGAATCCAAAGCTGCAAACACACATCCATAGACACATACACACCCAAATGTTGTCTTTCTTCTTCTCAGTCACAAACCCAAACACCTCATCGAGTGTGGCCTGTTCGAATTGAGAGCCAATCTTCTTCTCCAAAATCGATTTACAGTCTTCGATTTTGATTTCGGGGTCAAATGATAACAATCATAGGCTGAAGAATGGGGCTGATCGCCATAGCCACGAAGAGGGTTTTAAGAAAGATATGAGAGATTTGGAGGAAATCTTATCGAACGTAAATCTTATGGCTGAAGAATTTGTGCCCTTTCACTCTTCAAAAACGTTTATAATAAGGCTCTACTACAACCATTATCTGTTGCTACTCACTTCGGTTATGCTGCTGTTAATGATTTCTACTCCAAAATAGCCATACAGCTATGGTGCAAGAAACCTTAAAGGCATCAAAACATTAAAAAGAGAAAAGAGAAACCTATGGTGAGAAGCTGTTGAATGAACAGATGACCAAAACAGATGAAATACAGAGCTTCAATGGAGCCCTAATCACAACCAATAAATTTGCCGATAGGAAGCCAAATCTTTTTTCTCACCTTAAATCCACTGCCTCTGTCCCTCGTTCTTCTTTAAATCGCGACTATATATGTGGGGATTCTACTCTTCAGCTTCCAGAGTGTGTTTTGTGTTTTTAATTTTTATGTGTGTTTATTTGCTGGGGAAGAAGAAGCAGGGTGAAGAGAGAGAGAGAGAGAGAGAGAGAGAGAGAGAGAGAGATGTGGGCCCCAAATTAGTTAATTATTTTATTTTTCATTTAAATTAAATAGAAAAGACATTAAAAAATATATGAGAAGGGCATAATAGTCTTTTCAGTTTACGGAGGGACCAAAAACACAAAGAAACTAGCTCAAAAGGACCACCAATCCAAAAAAGTCGTGGTTTGGACTAAAACCCCAAAAAATGTATACCACAGGGACCATTTTTGCAATTTTGTCTTTTATTTATATCTATATACTTTTTGGGTACTGTAGATATACATAATTAAACTTTACATTCCAATTTATTTCAATATATATATATATATATATATATATATATATATATATATATAGAGAGAGAGAGAGAGAGAGAGAGAGAGAGAGGATACTTTGGTCTTTTAATAATAAAATAAAATAAAATAGATCTGAATTACTGCTAAGCCCCCCACAGCTGCACATATTCTAGAAGGGGTAATTCAGTAAAAGAGAAGTAATGAGATTGTTTTTCTGATGAGGGCAAATCTGGTATTTACGTCTTTGTTGATGTGTCCAGATACACTATTAGTAGTGGGTGGGTATCTGTTCTGGGAGAGACTAACCTTTTATATGTGGTAGAGATTTTTATCAAATTGTGTTTGAGTTTTTGGTGAATTAAGTAATACAGATTTTTGAGTTGTTTGATTAACTATTTTATCAATTGTTTGTGTGAGACTCACTAGAGCTTAGCAGTTACTTTAGGAATGGTGAAATCCATGAAACATTAAATTGTTTAGCAAGAAAACATGCATTTTGAAAGGATTAAAATAAATCCGCAAACAAAGGGTTTAGGAAAAAACAAAACAGTAGCAATGGTATACCTCTAATATTAGTGAAGTAGTTAGTGTACAAGGGGTAAATTGGGAAATTAAAGAAATATTTAATTTAGAGAGAAGGATACCTGAGGAGCCCATGGTTGGTGGGGGTGGGAGAACCCTGGTCGATCATGCATAAATGGAGGGGGAGGACGATCATCAAAGCGGTTGAAAGAGGAGGAGTACCTTCCCATTCCCATTCCCATTCCCATGTATGATGATGGAAAGGGTGGATTTGGAGGATGATTCATGGAGGGAAATGCATCCCGAAAGTAATGATTCCGCAAGGCTGTGGTTATTTGAAAAAGGGCCTCCTGAACTGCATCAAACTCACCATTTATCTGGCTCAAAAAAAATAGATAGTTAGTGTGTCATGTCGTCATCATTTCTCAAATCTATACAGCACTCAATAGAGATAGAGATAGAGATAGAGAGAGAAAAATAACAATAGCAAACCTGAACTACTTCTTCATTTTCAGCAGCATACTGTGGAGTTTGATCCTTTCCTAAAATACGAATAAAAGCCCCAGTTGAGTTTCTCATTTCAGATATAACTGCACCACCCTTTCCAAGGATACATCCAATCTGATGTGCAGACACTATGACTTTTGCTGTCACTGCCTTTGTCTCAGGTGCAGCCCTAAATATCCTTGTCTGTACACGAAGAACTGCATCTTGGGGAGCACATATCCGCTCATCTGGGACCTACAATACAATAATAAATCACTAGTAAGTAGGGTTACTTTTACACTTTACTTCCATTTCTTCAATGTAAGTTGATATATATATATATATATATATATATATATATATATATATATATATATATATATATATATATATATATATATATATATATATATATATATACATACAAAACAATATTCATTGCTGTAGTATAACAGATTGAAATTTGCAGAGTAGAATGGTATAATTAGGGTACCGCTGGTCCAGATATGACAATGATGCGGTCATCTGACCCAACACTTCTCTCAAGGACTTTAATGTCACATCCAGTCTCATGCTTAAGTGCCTTCACGGTAGCCCCTCCTTTTCCAATTACACCTCCCACCTTCTCATCAGGGCATATCAAACGGTAGGTTAGCATGTCTGTGAAAGGACCAAAACGCCCTCCCTCACGATGCCCTGCTCGTCCATTTGGATGATGATGTGGATGTGGATGTGGATGTGGATGTGGGTCTTGCTCACAAATATTATTGCTATTGTTCACAATCACATTGTTGGCAGGCAAAGAACCACTCTTGTCCCGATGTGGAGCTGGATGATCCAGAAGCTGCTGTGAAACAGATTCAAGCGCTTTCCTAACTGCACTCACTTCTCCAGAAATCTGTTTGTTATTTAACAAAAAAAAACTTTGTGAGTTTGATGGGTTATATAATAAATCTTGATTGAAAAATAAGAGCTTACCTGAACCAATTCGTCACAAGAAGATGCACATGCAGGAAGTTTATCCCTAGGAAGAATCCTTATTTCGGCCCCGCTTTCAGAAGCCATTTGCTTGATTACACCACCAGATTTTCCCAAAAGACAGCCCACTTGAGTAGAAACTACAAGTAGCCTCACAACAAATGTTTCTTCATTCATCTCTGCTTCTCCTTCCACCATTCTTTCAAACACACATAACAGACCCTTCTGCACACAAGAAGCCATATCTTCCTCATGTTCTTCTGCATCATCAGCTTCCTTCTTCTGATCATTTGAGATTCCATCAGATCCTTCAATCACAATTACTCTGTCATTGCAGCCAGGGATCGTTTCCTCAACCCTGACATTTGCACCACGTATCTTGTTGCCTTCTTTTCCGATTACACTTTCAGTTTTAGAAGCAGGACAAACCACCCGAAAAACAATAAATGATGTATTTTGGGAAGTAGTATCAGTTGACTTCTGCAACTTCCCTTTTCCATTGGCTTCTGAGGCCTCACCCTCATCAAGGCCCCTCTTTGAAGGCGTTAATTGAGATGACATATCAAACCCTAGTACCAAATCAAAAGAAATTTTAAAATTATTGTTGTTGATTGAAAATTAAAAATTCTTGTCAATATTTCAGAAATGTAAGCTGCTAGAATCAATTAAGATTCATAATTCACCAGATATAAACAACTGTTGATTACAACCAGGGAGTAATATTAAAATTAATGATAAGTCCATATCTTCAATTCCTAATACAATGTATCACACTACTAACTGTCACAAGATTATTGTTTAACATGAGTTCAGTTTGGTGTTTCCATTGGCATCCAAGAAAAAAAACCTAACTATAAAATTCCAGCCGAAAACAAAAAATGATCTTTCAATTCTATACTATATGTATATATAGTGTGTATACAGACAGTCCTCAATAAACCATATAAACAGTACACAAATTGTGGGTTCAAATAATTCCTGATGTTGAAAAATACACTTACACACACATATGCTAGTGTAAACAATAAACAGATTGCGAAAAGGATTTGACCTAGGTTTTAAGGATACCTTTCTCGACGAAGACGACGAAGGATGATGGAGAGAATGATAGCGCACTCGTCAGGTGCTTCCAAAGAGTTATCTACGTGCCAGAAGAGTGATTTAAGCGGTGGGCAATAAGGTGGCTGTTTGGTGGTGGCGTCGCAACTCTGGACACGGTGAGTCACGAGGGAGGCAAGCTTTCAGTCTCGATGAATAAAAGATAACCATACGGGTCACGTGCATCTCACTGGCAACTAAAATGGGGGTAAATTACACCGGTCCGTCGTCTGCAGTGTATATGCCAAAAAACATGTTTAGTCTTTATTTTAAAAAATTAACTAGGATCGTCTCTCGTTTTATTTAAACTTGCACGCTTCATCCCTGAAAGCCGATTTTGTTGCGAATTTAGTCCTTGTCAAGTTTGAAATGACCAAAATACCCTTGTATTTTTATTTTTCAATTAATTTAATGCTTTTATTATATGTTTCAATTAAAAATTAAAAAATAAATAATAAACGCCTCTTTACTTTCCCTAACCATCCACAATCGCAGAAAATACACACACATATCGAATCGATGAGAGGGAAAACGGAGACCTTTAACTCATTGGTCAGTCACCGGCTACCATCATCGCTTCCACTTCTCTAACAAACCTTCCCCACTGCTTTCACTGTATTACTAATCGAGAAAATAAGAAAAAAACACACAAGTTGTAGATCGGTGGTTGTGGTCTGAGTTTTTTGGGAGGAGATCGGTGGTGGATTAACATCTTATTGATGATCGGAAAAGAGAGCGGGATAAGGAGGAAGCATGGGTGTGTTTGTCAATAGGGGAGGACCAGTGGGATTTCGATCGCTAGGACATTTCCATTGCCAGAAACCTCTGACAACTGTCTGCACAGTTGCATGTATTGTGGCGGTGAAGAAGATGATGTTCATTCCTCTTGGTCGCCAGCATACCTCCATCATTCCTTTCAATCATCGTCTCCAAAGTTTTGATGTATGTCGAAGTTCAACAATCTAGGGCATTAATCGAGGAATTTCATGACAGATTTTGGTTGCTTCATTACGAATTTAGGTTTGGGGATTTCATCTCGAAATGATGTTGATTATCGATTTTGGTTTGTTTGGGTTTCGGATTTCATAAAATTAAGATGATTTCATTTGGGTTTGAGTTTGATGGTTTTTTGGTATGATTTCATACTGCTTGGTGATCTTGGTGAAGGTAATGTAAGAAGCTTGATGATCTTGGTGAAAGGATTGTAAGAAAAAGGTAGACGAAGGAGTTGGGAAATGGGAGAGGGAATGATGGGGATGAATTATTTTATTTATTTATTTATTTTAATTTAAAACTAATAAATAAATAAAAGAAAATGATAAAACAAATTATTAGGAGTAAAATAGTCATTTCATGTTAATAGGGACTAAGCGTGCAAGAAAAAACAAACTCAGGGACGGTCCGAGTTAATTTTTGAAAATAGGGACTAAACACGATTTCTGGTATATTCACGAGGGATGAATGGTGTAATTTACCCTAACTAAAAGTTACATATTGGTTCCTCAATTTTCACAAAACTATAGGATTTGGGCGGTTAGGGAGAACGGAGTAATGGAGCAGGCAAATCGTGGGTTAAGGCGGTACCTCTGGGTTGTGATTTTTTTGACCAGCGTGTCGCGAACCGAGTTTCTAGAAAATTCCACGATTATCTAGAGAACCCTAAAACGATCAAGTATCCTCGAAAAGTCTCCAGAAAGATCAAGAATACTCTATGAGACCCCGGAAAACGCTAGAAAATTATAGGTGTCCGCGGAACATGGTGGAACGACCCGGAATAATCAAGAAAGCACTAGAGGAAGCTAGAACGATACAGAAGATCTTAGACCATCGTAGAATCCTCTAGGACACAAAAGAGTAGTATGGAACCTTATAGAATTTTGTATGTAGAATAAAATTTTGTAAGAATGATATAGAATACTCGGGAATGTTCGAAACCTAGAAACTTCCCTTGAGGAGGTGTAAGGTTCCTATAAATAGGGAGAAGGGCTTATTTGCCCAAACCACCGAGATGTTGCCTTGTAAAGAAGTTGAGTTATATAATAGAAGCTTCCCTTCGTACTTGAAGTGCTCCTTGTCGTGACTCTTGCTTCCTATGTTCGTTAGTACATCTAGATCATCGAAGTTAGCATGACTTAGTCGGAGAAGCACTAAGTGGCACACGGTATTGACAAGTCTAAAAGAGTCATCCCGTGACATGTGGTATCAAGCCAGGTTCAAGCAAGAAAGAGACCATAAACAATGGAAGGATGTCACACCCCAAAACCAAGAACGGCGGAAACGTTCTGGGGCGGAGGACGTCATGTAAAGTATCACAACAATGTAAAGTAGTAAACAAGCAACAACATCATCCATTGCATTAATAGTATAATTTTAAATACAAGTGTGTTCTTTTATATTATAAAACAACATGATGAACAATCAAAATAAAAGACGAGTCTTGACTGCACCGTCTTCATAAAACATGATCGTCGTACCTGACTATTTGTGACATGAGAATACAAGTTATTTTGAAAGCAAGTATCAGCATAAAGCTGGTGAATTCATAAGTATTTTAATGTATGATTTGTAAAAACTGTAAGGAAAAGACTTGTAAATGTTTGAAGAAAAGTTTGTATAAGTATGAAAACCCTAGAAAATCCCATATTTCCTACTAGTATAATATGTAGTCTTCTACCAAGACTCGACTGTTTTGAAAGTAGTCTTCTACCAAGACCTGACTGTTTTGAAAGTAGTTTTATGAAACTTAAATGTGACTTTTCATATAACTTGAGGACAAGTTACAAAAACACATTTTAGAATCAACTTTTAGATTAAAATGGATTGAAAACACATAATCAATTAACTTTTCTATTAATCTAAGAAACTTATAAGAACAAGATGATTCAAATCAAACTTTTTCATGTAATTAGTCTAAAACTTAAACTAATACAAAACATGAATCTATTGACAATTATCTTTGAAATTGGATTAACATGAACATTACCACATCAAAAACAAGTTTATAAGTCCAAAAACATCTTAGGGTAATGTTCCTAGTCCAATTCCAGCCAAAACAATCGAATATATGTTGTCTGGGGGTCCAACTCGTCGAGTGCACGAACCAACTCGGCGATTTGGATGCTTTTTGCCTTGGACTTGGCGAGTCTGCTGAGCATACAGCATCAAAATTCGATTTTTAAGCCAATTTTGCAAGTATAACAAGAAAACAAGCCTAGGCTCTGATACCACTGTTGGGTTTTGAGCATTCTAACACTCCTAAGTGTACATGAAACCCTAAATACCTTGGATCTATGTTTTCTCTATTATACATGCAAATATGAAATTTCCAAGGTATTCATCCTAACTAGCATAATAACATTGATTCATATGAATATATCAAGTTAGAATTACATACCTCTTTGATGTAGAATGTCTTCATGAAGCTTGAGTGCCTAGTGCCCCAAGTGTGACACCTCAAATGGTTCACACAACACCAAATACACTTGGAATAGATTAGAGAGAAAACCACACTTCATAAAAATCGGCTAGCCCTTTCACATATAATCTAGTAGCCGATTTTTGTCGCCAATAAGATCTTTATATAGTGTCATAATTAGGGTAAACCCTAATTGTCATGGCTTTCCATTTCCTTGGATCCATGGGTTAAAATATACCATGGAGCATCTTATGGGTTTTAGCCCAACTTAACAATCCATGAAGCATTAGCCCACTATACAAGTATGGATGATTTACACAATCAACTCATATATTTAATTAGTCTTCTTTTGATCACTTAATTAATCCTAGATTAATTCTTCATCAATACTAATTAAATAATATTATTAATATATTAGAACTTATAATATATTAACAAACCTTAAGTGTTATTTCTCTCATTTTAGTCTATCCAAATGCATGATGCCATGCAACCCAAATGGACCATGCCGGGTCGAGTCAAGTCTTACCAACATTAGTTATGGACTTAGAAATTAATCCAACAATAACTAGCATGATTCAACTTGTATTCACCCCCTTAAATAACATTTAAAAACATTTAAAAGGTCAATTAAGGGGTATGAACTCACCTGCAATGAGTGGATCGTATGGAAGTGTCGGACAAGAGCTAGGTGTCAAGTGAAGACTTGAACACACACAATGATCCTAATAACATATAAAGACATATGTATGTATACAATTAGTGAATAAAACACTAATTATACAAGTATAAACACCCTAATGTGTGGAAAACACTTTGGTCAAAGTGTTAGGAGGCCATTGGGTTGCAACAAAGGAGTATAAGGCATTATATTTGAGTTTATGGCCCATGGACCATACTTAATGGAGTTTACGGCCCAGGGGAGTTTACTCCTAGCCGTAAACTCTCTAAAGGGTCTCAATTTGAGGCTTAAAGGTGTGATATCTTAAGTGGTTAAGTGTTCCAAGGCTAAACAAGAGGCTAGGTGAGTTTAAGGTCCAAGAATTGACCTCAACTTGAGTTTACGGCCTGGGGACCACTTCCCCATGAGTTTATGGCCGTAAACTCATGGTATGAAGTACCATTTCGATGTTTGAGGTCCCTAGCTCAATGGTGGTTGATTCTAGGCTAAGTTTTGAGCATAAGGAAGGACAAGAGGGCATCATTGCACCCTTAAAGGGAGTTTACGGCCTTGGGAGATCCTTGGCCGTAAACTCTCATTCAACCCTCTATTCTTGATGTTTCTAAGGCCTAAACATGTTAAACCTAGTACATAACAAGTTATAACAAGAGTACTTACGATCTAGGAGCTTGAATGGTCGGTTTTGGCCAAGAACACTAGTGTGTGTTCTTGGTGAAACTTGAAGATCTACACAAATGGAATGATTTCACGGATGAAATCATGTAAGATCACTAGATCAAGTAAGATATCAACTCATTAGGACGAGAAACTTACTATTTTTGAAGATCAGGAATGAAGATCGAGATGATAGTTGGGGGGATTTGGGAGGAAATCAGCCAAGGAAAAGAAAAGAATGAACAAATGGCCAACATTTCATCATATAAGGGGGATTTTACGGCCCACATGGAGTTTACGGCCGTAAACTCCCTTGTTGTGGCCGTGAACTCCTGATCAAGGTGTTATAGGCCTGATCTTTGTGCTATAGCTTCAGCAGATAAACCCCAACACTTATCCCTTAAGTGTACAAGGCTCATAACACTCAAATAAACTCCTAATTGTGCTAAAAGATAGCAGAAATGAGTTTGACTTTCAATGAAGGGTTAGACTGAACAGGATAGAAAATTTCGGGTTGTCACAAAGGAGCAAGTGAAGTAGTAAACATTCCCCCTCTAGTCAAGGAGAAAGGAAGGAAGTCGAAGAAGAGGGACCAGTCGGTAGATGCCTTGGCAAGCTTACAAAGGTGGAGACTAACGTTGGTGAGATCCTTGAGTGGAAGGATATCATCAAGCAGTTTATGGGAGATACGAATGATACTAGTGATGGAATGAAGGAATCCATCAGTGTCATAAAGGAAGAAGTACTTGGACTAATCAACACCTTACGTAATGAGTTTCGTGAGAAGATAGCCGCGTTAGAAGTTGAAGTAAAATTGTGCAATGTAGCAATAGCCGGAGGAGTCATGGAGAAAATGTTGCCACGCACGGAAACACCTAAACCATTGATGTATGGAGGTAAACGCGACCCTAAAGAACTTGATGATTTCTTTTGGTCGATGGAATGCTAATTCAATGCTAGTCAAGTGAAGGACGACTAGACAAAGGTAGATACGAACATTATTTATCTATGAAAGAGTGCAGCTTTATGGTGGAGAAGGAAGCATGGAGACATTGAAAAAGGCTTATACAACATAGAAACATGGTAAGAATTCAAGAGGCAACTTAAGAGACAATTTTGCCCACATAATGCTGAAGACATAGCGATGAAGAAGCTTCGTGGGTTAAAGCATGTTGGATCCATCCGGGACTACATAGTCGAGTTCACGATCTTGATGCTGGAGTTACCCGACATTTAGGAGAAAGACAAGCTTTTCTATTTCTTGAATGGACTACAATCTTGGGCCTACAACGAGCTCAAGAGGATAAATATCAGAGGCATCGACGCAGTTATTGTCGTAGCAAAAGATCTAATGGAGTTTCGGAGAGAAACCACAACTAAGAGAAATAGTGGGGGAGGGGGGGGCAATCTACATCTGAACGCAACCAAAATAAGACATACCCCAACCTTCAAATACGAAAGTAAAGGAAATCAAAGGAAGATATCGAAAAGAAGAATGGAAGGGGATCAAGTGTTACCTTTGTGATGGTCCTCACTTGATCTGAGATTGTTTGAAAAAGAAGACCTTTTTATGCAATGGTGTTGCAAGAAGAAGAAGAAGAAGAAGATAAAGAAGCTCACATGAGTTCCATGCGACTTATAAACTCTATGTCAAAAGACGAGACGAAGGAATTGAAAGGGAGTGGTTCTAAGATAGGAAGTCTCATGCTAGTTGAAGCCAAGGTAAATGGAAGAAATACTAAGGTGCTAATAGATTCAGGTGCGACTCATAATTTCCTTTATGAAAATGAAGCTAAGAGATTGGGGATTAGCTACACGAAAGAAGAAGGGCGATTGAAGGTTGTCAATTTTCCATCCAATCATATCCTAGGAGTTTCACAGGGAGTACCCATGAAAATCACGGAATGGGAAGGCAACATTGACCTAGTAATCGTACCGATGGACGACTATAGCATGATATTAGGAATGGAATTCCTAGACTGAGTACGTCCATGGTCATTTGAAAGTGATAACACCATGCATATTACTAATGGTACAATCATTCACAATGTACCAATAGAAAGGAGTAGAACAAGGTCTCGAATGCAGGGGCAGAACACAAATGCTATAAGAGGAGGGGCCGAAACTAAAACATCATAAAATTCATATAATTCTTTAGTTGGTTAATAAATAACAAATAAATTATTTTGACCTTAGTAAAATGATTTACAAAAAAGTTAACTATACTTACTAACAAGCAATAATAAGGGATGATGAATATGTTAGACTTCTTCAGAATTCTGCAATATTCAATATAGTTCAATATATATGGAATAAAATAAGATTGATATTCTTCATTATTCAGTATAGGTCTATATATATATATATATATATATATATATAATAAAATAAGATTGATGTTTTAGTTAGAATTAATAAGTTACTACAATAACAAGTAATTTTTTTTCCTCGATAACACAAATAAACAAGCAAATATTAAATATTTAAAAGTTAGCAGGAGACGTTTTATCTTTTCAGAATTCACAGTCTTCTTTTTCTTATCACTAGTGATAGAAAATAAAGAAATAGATAAAAAGAATTACCGGTGAGAGAAAGAGTGCACACACAACTTCAAAGAGGAGATTGAGAGAATGCACGGAGGTTGCATGGAGGTCGCTGGTCAAAGATGGTGAGTAGCACAAAAAAGGATGGACCACATATAGAGATACTGCACGGAGGTGAGCAGCAAGGGCGAAGAATAGAGAGAGCGTGCACGGAGGTCACTAGTTCAGTGAACAAAGGCGGTGAGCACTTAGTCGTCTAAGGCATCCACCGGTGAGATCTGAAGGTTCTTTTTCCAGTGTGAGAGATACTTTTCAGAGTTTTTTTATTTCTACAAGATTACATGAATAAATTGTACATTAGATTTTTATCGAACTCAATATCCTATATTTTTACTTGGATTGCTCTTGATTCTTTCCATAATTCTTGGATTTTTGCTAGTTATTGATTTAGTTCCTAATTTATCTGATTTTCTTAGATGTATTTTATGCACCCCAGGGGCCATGAGATTGGTTTTTTAATTTTTGGATTTAATTACATGTATACAACTTGTATAGTGACATTAGTAAGGCAAAAAGCGGGGTGGCCATGGCCCCTCCTGGCCCTATACAAGATCCGCCACTGCTCGAATGCTATCATCGATGAAATTTAACAAAGACCTTAGGGAAGTTGGGAAGATATAGGAAAATACCCTAAGTTGGAAGAAGGAAGATAATTAACAAGCGACTAGTGATCGAACTAGGAAGTATGTGAAGACCCACAACAGGCGAGGAATCAACACATATCGGTGCAGGATGGAGTCACGATCAACCGTAAGGATTGCTCAGAAATGTCATGAGGCTACGAGAAGACCCACAACAGGCGAGGAATCAAGAACATAAGTAACACATACTAAAAGACTTGACGAGGACGTCAAGGGTTTAAGTGGGGGAGGGTGTCACGGACCGAGTTTTTGGAAAATTCCACGTTCATCTAGAGAACTCTGAAACGATCAAGTATCCTCGAGAAGTCTCCAGAAAGATCAAGAATACTCTACGAGAACCCCAAAGATGCTAGAAAATTATATGTGTTCACGGAACATGGTGGAACGATCCGAAATAATCAAGAGAGCACTAGAGGAAGCTAGAACGATACGGAAGATCCTAGACCATCGTAGAATCCTATAGGATACAAAAGAGTAGTATAGAACCTTATAGAATTTTATATGTAGAATAAGATCTTGTAAGAATGATCTAGAATACTCGGGAATGTCCGGAACCTAGAAAATTTCCTTGAGGAGGTGTAAGGTTCCTATAAATGGGGAGAAGGGCTTATTTGCCCAAACCACTAAGATGTTGCCTTGTAAAGAAGTAGAGTTATATAATAGAAGCTTTCCTTCGTACTTGAAGTGTTCCTTGTCGTGACTCTTGCTTCTTAAATTCGTTAGTACATCTAGATCGCTGAAGTTAGCCTGACTTAGTCAGAAAAGCACTAAGTGGCATGCGGTATTGACTAGTCTAAAAGAGTCATCTCGTGTGACATCCCTAATTTCACGGCCAGAAAAGACCGATTTGTTTATGCTTTGTTTTTAAAATCAGAGTAATCTTTCAAAGAAAACAGTTGCGGAATTTGTTCCCAAAACAAAATATGATAAGAATCTATCAAAGCATTCCTTTAAAGAAATGTATTATCATTATATAACAAAATCTCGGGATGTCATGTTCCGATACAGACACATAGGCATAAACAGAACTTACATTTATTTACACTAATGATTTACATCTCTTTTAATCTCTCAGTGAAATATGTCTTCGTATTGATACCTGTGATACAAAGAAAACTGAGTGGGTCAGGCTTGGGAGCCTGGTGAGCATATAGGGTTTTCGACCCACAATAATATAATTATTATATTCAACCATCAAACAATCAACCCAATTACCCATCCCCATTATCTTCTTTATTTCTTAGGATTTTACCCTAAGAATTCAACTACCCGTCATCCATTCATTCCTAAGGAATTGGCACAAAATCTATTGCTACATAAGGTGCATCTACCAACATCATCCTTTAAGCGCCTCTGCCAGGATTATATCATACACTATGAGGCGCGACTGCCAGGTTTATGACATTCTCTTTTAGGCGCATCTGCTGACATTATCCTATAAGCGCATCTGCCAGGATTATCCTATAAGCGCATCTGCTAGTATTATGACAATCTCTATTTGGCGCATCCGCCGACATTATCCTATAAGCGCATCTGCCAGGATTACAACATTCACTACTTGGTGCATCTACCGATATTATTCTTAAGCGCATCTGCTAGTTTTATGACATTGTCTAATTGGTGCATCTGCCAATATCATTCTTAATCATCTTTCATACCTCCTCATTTTATCACATACCAACTATCTCATCTACCCATGTTCTACCCAACATATTTGTAGATATAAAATACATATACAGTTTAACTCATTTAAAAACTATATAAAACGTCCATTCCACACTCATCTCAAATAAACAACAGTACATAAACACATAACACGTAATTCATAGCAAATACTTCATATCTATATGGTAGAAGAAAGTAACTATACACTCACACATATAAATAACAATATACTTAATACATTCAAACAATACTTGTATTATTATAGTGTTTATGAAAGGGACTATACACCCACACATATAAACAACTTTATATTATACACATAGCACGTATTTTATAGCAAATACTTAATATTTATGTGTTAGAAGAAAGTGACCACACACTCACTTAATCAGAAGATGATCGGACAGCACTACGACTTGTAGAAGTAGTATTCTTCGGTAGATCTGGAAGATCTTCACAAAATTTGGCTTCTCACGGGCAGAGCTTCGGCTCGGAAACTTTACTTCTCGAGATCTTCGGGGCTTTGGGACTTGCTTCGGGTCTCGGGGTTGATAACGGGGCTTCAGGGGTATTTCTTTGCACGTAAATCGATGCAATACAGGTGAGAGATGAGAGAATGAGCAACCAAACTCAGCTGGCCCTTCAAATCTATTTATAGGGCAAATTTTGCCCTTGCCACATCATGGAACCTTTTCCACGTCGTGGGCCTGGTCGTCACTGCATGCGTCATCGCAAGTTGCGTCTGGGGGACTCCAGGAGGTGTCAAAAGACTTGCCACGTCGTGGTATCTAACAGTTTTGGGGTTTCGCGCCCCGAACTTCAGAATTCATAACTTTCGCATACGAACTCCGTTTTCGACGTTCTTTATATTGACGTGTAGGTGAGATTATGCTCTACAACTCTCGTTTAGACTCCGTTGGCTAATTTTGACTTTATTTTTAATATATTATAAATATATTACTTATATATTATTTTTAGTAGGCCGGGACAGGAAAACTTCGTTCGAAATTCATAACTCCTTCATCTGAACTCCGTTTTCGTTTGTCTTTTTGTAGTTGGACTACTATCGACGAGATCTTCGACTCTCGTTTAGATTGTTTTGGCTAAAAAACCGTTCGATCTCAAATCGAGTATTCGGGCTGCATACCGCTAAGTCGAAACTTCGAAAAATCATACCTTCCTCATACGAAGTCAGATTTGAGCGTTCTTTTTATGTACACTCTCAATTTAACGAACTCTATGACCTTCGTTTAGATCACCAAGGATAAATATCATTCTAACGTAAATTCACTTTTTACGTCATTCAGCTTCATGCCGGTTCTGTCGCGAAACTTCGGCAGGTCATAACTTCTTTGTTATAACTCGGATTTCGGCGTTCTTTATATCTCCGGAATCCTTGTCACGACCACTACAACTTAGTTAAGATTATCCACCATAAATAATCTTCTACCAAAAAGTCATTTTTGACGCTTATCGTGTCTAAATTGACTAACCCGGATCTACGAGCGTTACATCCCATGACACGGATCTAGTAGGTTTGAGGAGGGTTGATACACCTGTGAATTTGTGTTCAATCCATGCATGTGAAGAGACAATATTTGTTTATTCATTTTTGTTTTCATGCATCTCATGAAGAACAAAACTGCATTTTTATTTTATTTTTTATTTATTTTGTTTTTTTTTTATATAATTGTGTATATATGTATCAACATATCTCACTTCACTCAATTCTATATAAATTTCTCTAAAAAACTTCCCAATTTAGCTACCTTCGATGTATTCCTAAGCCAAAAGCTAAAAAGGTCAATTTTAGCCAAAAATATAAATCCACGCAAGGTGGTTCAAGTCAAGATATTTCATTTTCTTCTCCAAAACTATCAATAAAACCAAACTATTAAACTATCAACAAAACCAAACTATCCACAACATAATTTCACGGTGCAACAATCTTACAACATATATAGTTTTTTTTAGAGGAAAATTCGGGTTATAATCCATGTATGCAGTTTTCTCAAAAGGGTTCCAGAAACTCAATTTCAGTCTTCTCATCCCAAGAATTTTCAGTTTCGTGATGCGCATAACGTAGAATCTGACAATTCTAGTGACGACCCGGTTGCTGAAAGAAATGAAGAAGTCAATGAACAAGCCAATGAGGAGTTGCAACCTGTTTTTGAGAAAAAAAACACAACTATACAAAGCACCAAAAATCAAAGAAATTAGTGGTACGTGAAGAGTTGGTTTTGATTAGGGCATATGTCGATGTTTATGAAGATAAAACGCAGAAATCAACAAAGGTCGATGCATTTTTGGAGCGGATTCTAGAGAATTTTAATGTTCAACTAGGAGGTTTGGATCGATCACAACACCAAGTAAACTCTAAATGGAAAAACTTTCACAGGAAATGTAATGAGTTCAAATGCATCTATAACCGTAGGATGAACAGTCTGGTTAATGGGAGATATGAGGCTGATGTTTTAAAAGATACATAAAGCAATTATCGGAGGACTAGTAATCATAAATCTTTTCCTTATGAGAAAGCTTGGGAGTCGTTGAAAGACCAGGAGAAATAGGTGTTGTTAAAAAAGTCGGTGAAGACTCCTCACCTCATTTTTCAAAACGAACCAAAACATCTTCATCTAACGCCTACACAACATCTTCCAATGCACACTATCCTCCCAGATTCCTCTAATAACAATAATCGTTTAATGTTGAAAACTCACCACCTCAGAGAAAAAGAAAAGGAACGAAAGTGGCATTGACATTGTCAACACATAATGAAATATTTAATATCGTCAACGAAATTATCGGCATCAACACTACAACCAGAACAGATATGGAACATATCTGACTAAAATAAGGTCCCTAAAGTCATACAGTTGATAACTTTGACCCTTTGCATGTTTAAGGAGGACTGGAACTTCATTTCACCTCTTTCCAACTTGATTACTCATGCATGGGACATAAATGATGATCAAGCAACCATTTTTATTCATCTACACACCATAAAATGCAAGAAGGGACAACCCAAACTCTCTGGAAGGCCATAAAATCGAAGAGTTCCAAACTTGGGGACTAAAACTCATGAACCTTGCACCAAAAGAGATCTAAGAGAGTAACAACCATGGTGCAAACTTTATACCTGGAAATGATGCACAAAAGTGAATGTTTTCTAATCTCAAAGCTGACTAACGCCTTCTTCGTCTTCCTTTAGCTTCCTTCTTCTACTACAAGGCCAAATAACCACTCAAAATAGCAAAAACACACTCACAAGCACATACTTCGGGATTTAAGGTTTTGGAGGGATTGGAGGTTGCTAAAGGTGGCCAGAAAGGAGGCCATCATATTCTTTATATAGGGACACAAGAGGTTTAGGGTTTTGCAATATGTGACTAGTACGCCCAACGTACCTCTTGGTACGCCCAACTTACTAGGAGGATCTCGTGTTTTGCATGGCGCATGAGTACGCACAGTGTACTCATGCGTACGCCCTTTGTACTGGCTGTCATCTTTCTCTTTTAAGGGACTAAAATTGACAATGGTAGAAAAATAGGGAAGGAATATTCATACCTTCCATTGGGGTGTTACAATTCTCCCCCACTAGTATCAGGCTTCGCCCTCGAAGTCATCTACTAGAAACAGCTCCTGGTATTGCTCGCGCATCTTAGACTCCGGCTCCCAAGTACACTCCGAACCTCTACAATGCTGCCACTGAACCTTAACCAAACGCACCCCCTTGTTCCTCAATGTATTTACTTTCCTATCCAATATCGCTACCGGCCCTCAATGTAGTTCAGACGACTGTCAACCTGAATATCCTCTAAAGGACCTACTGTCGTCTCGTTGGCTACACATTTCCTCAGCTGGGATACATGGAAAGTGTCATGAGTTTGGCTCAATTCCTCAGGTAGATCTAACCAATAAGCTACATTGCCCACCCAAGCAATCACTCTGAAAGGGTCAATGAATCTAGGGCCCAGCTTGCCCCGCTTCCTGAATCGGATCACCCCTTTCCATGGCGATACCTTCAGAAGAACAAGGTCGCCGACCTGGAACTCTAGCTCGAAAATCCTTCTATCTGCATAACTCTTATGACGACTATGGGTCGTCAACAACCTCCGTCTGAAGAGGCCTTTAGATCAATCGAAATATCAAACAATGACTACAAATAAGAACAAGAGAAATTCACGAAGAAAAACTTTCACTAAGAAAGATAATCTCACAAAGAGATTATCGTGTGCACAAAGCGACGATTAGGGTTTGTGAAAGGCGTAACCATTCACAAACCTGTACAAGATAATATATACTGCTATTCTAGACAATCCCTACAATTCAGGGATATGCTAGCTAATAAATCAAGATAACTAAGGAAACAGGATAAATACAAGATTTGTTACAACGCACTGAATAAACTAAACTATTACAAACTGAGCTGCTGATACGTTGGTGATGACGCTGAGACATATGCTGACGCTGAGTCTGTTTTAAACATTATCATATTTCAAGGTTTGACCTTACAATCTCCCCCAATATGATGATGTTCAAAACAAACTGAATTAAAACACCCCTGGAAAGGAATTCTTCATACTCAGCTTCAGCTTCAATTTTAACTGGCCAGTAAGGACTGTCCAGCAACTCCTGTCTTCTGTTCAGCAGCTCCATGGCGATAAGAATGTGAAATTCTCCGGAAAGATCTTGATGACTCATGCACATTTGCCTTAAGCCAACAAGGTGAGTGGTTGGAGCTTTTGGGATCTCAGTAGTGCGCTGAAAGCACATCCTCCTGTTTTTATCGAGATAAAACATTCCGTGTTCAGGAGCTGAGATGAATTGATGCTGAACCGGATCAACACCGAGAGGAAGAGAATTATTAATTACACCAGCACCAAAGTTTAGAACCAATACATCTTCATCATCAACATGAAACTTGGTCCTTCGAGATCTAGGAACTGACGACCTTTGGCCTTGATGTTGAGGTCGTTCTTTAGGAACAAGATCCAAATGCTGAACCTTTTTGATCAGCAGATGAAGAGCACAAGTCAGTTCGGACGAGTGAGCTGAGGTTTGCTTGGATGCTAGATCGAGCAGTTCCATCCATTCCGAATACCCATATCTGATCAACTCATCCCTCTTGACAACTTCAGTATAAGAATGCTGAGAACCTTGACGAGTGATCAGCAACGTGAGGATTTTCTCGTTTCGAGGTTTTGAAGCTTTGACTTTGATGATCTTGTCTCCACACATTCGCCGATTAAAAACATCTTCAAATCTTTTTCGATCAATCCGGTCAAGAACGCTGTCAGTCTTAGGCTTGCTAGAGCTAGGAGGAGGTTGAGAGGACTGAGCCTTGGACTGGAATTCCAGGAACTTCTGCATCTGAGCTTCGAACGATCCCTTGGCCTGAAGTTTGTGCTGAATAAGAGATTCATCAGCTTGAGCAATGTTCTTTAGAAGCTGAGCTCGATTGGCTTCATCAAGAATTTGCTTGACTTGATCAGGGGACATGTTCCATTCAGTGGCAAGGTTTGAAATACTGACAATAGACTTGGGTTTCTTCACAGTTGAAGAAGTATCAATTTGAGAATGATCCAAGTCAGTATCTGCTACCTTCCGCTTTCGAGACAACGGATGAGATTCTTCACTTGCAACATCTGAATCCTCTCCTTGGACCGGAATGATGGGATCAGCAATAGGATTGGCTAGTATCGGATGAGATTCTTCAAGGTCATCTGAGCTTTCTTGCTGAACTGGAATGAGAGGATCAATGAAGTTCATGTCAAGAATTTGACATTCGTCATCAGGTTCATCATGCTCTTCATCATGCTCACTGTCTTCAAACAATTTTTCAGTAGCTGCTGGACTATTATGCCCCGCAGAGTCAGATTCACGAACGGGGTTGGGAGATTCATGCTGAATGATAGTGTTGTCAGCAGCAGGTTCTGTGTCTTTCTCATTTGGTTCACCATCAGCATGAGCATTTGGTTCACCATCAGCATGATCATCAGCATCAGCATCATCATCAGTATCTCCCCCTTTTTGAACATCATCAGAGTTGGGACTAGCGGGAGGGGTAAGTAAGAGAACCTCCTTGATTTGTTGAACATCAGCCTCAATTCGAAGCAGACGCTGACTCATGTCCCGAGTCAGTGACATCAGTTCAGAAAATGTTGAAGCGGAAATTTGAACCATTGAGGTACCTGGGGCAACTGGAGAGCTAGGAGGCATCCTTGGAGAGAAGTGGTGAGCTGCTGGTGACGGATGCTCCCCCTGAGAGTGATGCTCCCCCTGTGAGTGATGCTCCCCCTGAGAAGGTTGCTCCCCCAGAGGCATGGAATCCTGTGGTGCTGAGGAGGCTTTGCCAGAGTCCGAGATGAGGTGATGAGATAGTTGAGGGGAGAAATGACCGCCATCATGATGTTCCACCTCTTGATCAGCATGATCCATATGATTACCATCAGCACCTCCTTCATCAGTGTC
This sequence comes from Lactuca serriola, assembly GCF_051521515.1. Taxonomy (NCBI): domain Eukaryota; kingdom Viridiplantae; phylum Streptophyta; class Magnoliopsida; order Asterales; family Asteraceae; genus Lactuca; species Lactuca serriola. Next base: position 128,324,989 of record NC_136416.1, on the reverse strand, counting down.
AGCGGTGAGAGAAGGCACAGTGTATGGATTGGCAATCCATTCTCTCATCCTATCGGAGATTCCAATGTCAGTATCCAAAGGATCATCCTGATACATACGAACTGACATTCGAGGGCATTGGATTGGATTCCCAGAGTGAGAAAAGTAGTCAGCAGCGAAGAATTTATCGAACACCAGGGCAATCCAGCGTGGGAAGGGAACATGATCAACACGCACATTTGCACGTAGAAGCTGAACAAGCTGATCAAAGAATAGTGCCCCATAATCTAATCTTTTGTTGAGAAGAAGGGAACAGACAACTTGTTGCTCGTAGTTGCTCAATTGATCACCACTGCGAGACTTGTGACCCACACACTTGCATAAAGCACCAGTGAAAAACTTCTAGCCTAGGGTCATGCACTGACGCAAAATAAGAGTTGATCGAGTGCCAGCCTTTGAATGATCATAACCCAGTTGATCAAACATGCGTTTACATCTTTCAATAGTAGGAGGTTCAGAAAAGGGTTCGAAAATCGGTAACCTTAACGCAGCACTGAGTAGTTCTGCGGTGATGAAGACGGAGTGTCTGTCATGGCCAATGGTTCCGGTGATGGCATTGTTTTCTTCATTAACTGTTGCAGTATAGTAGAACTCACATACTTGTTCTGGGAAGAACTCGGACGGTACATCACTGATTGCATATCGAAGGCGACAAGAAGCCAAGAAATTGACGAAATCATCGAGTTCAAGACCTCGATGAACCTCTGGAATGTCAGGGTTGAAGACGACATTGGTTGCCTTAATGTGAATTGGAAGTGGAGGGGAGTTTGGGGCAGGAACGACTCTGCGAGAGGTTGAGGAGTATGTGAACAGAGATGCCGCCATTGGAGAGTATTTGAGAATTCTAGGGTTTTTGAGAGAAGTTCAAGGTTTTGGAAGGAAAAATTAAACCAAGGGAGAAAGAGGTTTAAATATGGAATAAAAGGGGGTTTTTAAAAGGTAATGATTATCTTCATTAAAAAGGTGATGATTATCTTCTGATCTGCTTGATTATCGTCATTAAGGATAACGACGCATCTTAACAACCTGTCAGAGTAGAAAATAGTCGTTGGATAAAAGAGCCGTTGATTGAAGGTGAAACGTCAATCAGTGTTTGCGGAAGCGCTGAGCTCAGTGTCACAAAGGTTACATGCTGAAAATATTTCTCCGTCAATTCAAGGTACAGCTTGCTTATTCAGGGCTAGCAAGGAGATTGGTGCATGTGATAGATACTAGTTACATTATCTAACCATCGGCACAGAGTGTTGTGACTTCATCAGTGAGTGGTTTATCTTACTGAATCATTAGACACTGAATAAGAGGAGGGTAAAGAATGGATTGTTGCGTGTGATAAACCTTGGTGTTTTGGTCTAACCATCGGCAAAGATTTTTAGACTCTCATCAGCGTGTGTTTTGGCACACTGAATCACAGAATCAGTGTAAGATTGGTGAGAAGGGGTAGTTGCGTGTGATAGATCTTGGTGTTTTGATCTAACCATCGGCAAAGAGTTTCAAGTCGTTATCAGTGTATGGTTTAATACAGTGAATTATTCAACTTTTATTTAGAAGACTTGAAGAAGAGATAAAGATAAGAAATCAAACCAAAGTGCTCAGTAGCAAATATCATCAGTATGTCATCATCAGCACAATGTACATCAGCTTATAAGACAAAATCAAACATTAGCACAATGAAACATCAAAATTAATTACAAGGAAATCATTCTCAGTTCTCCGATAATGTAAGCAGTTGATTGAGAATCCAGTGCCTTTGTGAAGATATCAGCAAGTTGCTCCGAAGTCTTGACATGTTCAAGAACACCTTTTCCCTTTTCAACATTATCTCTGATGAAGTGATGTCTGATCTCGATATGCTTTGTCTTTGAGTGCTGAACATGATTTTGTGTGATCTGAATGGCACTGGTGTTGTCACAATAGATGGGAGTCTTTGAGAACTTGAACCCATAGTCGAGAAGCTGATTTTGAATCCATAGGAGCTGAGCACAACATCTCCCAGCGGCAACATACTCAGCTTCTGCAGTTGAGATGGCTACTGATGTTTGTTTCTTGCTAGACCAGCTGATGAGACGATTTCCAAGGAAGTGACATCCACCAGATGTGCTCTTTTTGTCTAAATTGCATCCAGCATAATCTGAGTCAGTGTATCCATAAAGTTCAAAAGCTGAGTCGCGAGGATACCACAGAGCAAGGTTTTGAGTTCCCTTTAAGTATCGAAAGATACGTTTGACAGCCATGAGATGAGATTCTTTTGGATTAGCTTGGAATCGAGCACATAGAATGGTTCCAAACATGATATCAGGACGAATTGCTGTGAGATATAAGAGGGATCCAATCATTCCTCGATACAGAGAGTGATTGACATCAGTTCCAGTTGGATCAGCGTGTATCTTATCAGTCTTAGACACTGGGGTAGAGGCTGGTTTGCAGTCACTGAGAGAATACTTAACAAGCAAGTCAGAAATATATTTACTCTGGCAAATGGAAATACCTGACTTTTGTTGCTGAACTTCAAGACCTAAGAAAAAGGTCATCTTCCCCATCATGCTCATTTCGAACCTTTGAGACATGATCTCTGCAAATTCCTTGCTCAGTGTCTCATTTGGAGAGCCAAAAATAATGTCATCGACATAAATTTGAACAAGAACCATATATGAGCCTTTGTTTTTTATGAAGAGAGTATTGTCGATTGCTCCTCGTCTGTATCCATTTTCAAGGAGATACGATGTCAGCGTCTCATACCAAGCCCTGGGAGCTTGCTTCAGTCCATAAACAGCTTTGTCTAACCGGTACACGAAATCAGGATGATCTTTGTCCACAAAGCCTGGGGGCTGACTTAGGAACACTTCTTCTTCTAACACACCATGAAGGAATGCTGTTTTCACATCCATCTGATAGACAATGAAGTTCATGTAGGATGCGTATGCGAGAAACAGCCTGATAGCTTCAATGCGAGCAACTGGGGCAAAAGTTTCCCCGTAGTCGATAGATTCAATCTGAGTAAACCCTTGAGCTACAAGCCTTGCCTTGTTGCGAGTGATGATTCCATCTTTATCAACCTTGTTACGATAGACCCAGCGAGTTCCAGTGATAGTCTTCCCGGATGGTCTTGGGACAAGAGTCCAAACTTTGTGCCTTTCAAACTCATTCAGTTCTTCTTGCATGGCTTTGATCCAATCAACATCTTGAAGGGTTGTGTGTACTTTATCAGGTAAGATCATTGAAACAAAGTTAACATACATGCAAAAGTTATTAAGAACACTAGATCTGGTTCGAACACCATCATGAATATTCCCTATAATCCGATCAACAGGATGATCTCGATGTTCAATGACTGATGCTGATTCCGGAGAGATAGACACTGACACATTGTCAGTTTCAGGAGAATCTTCAGCTTCAAGGGTTTCATCAGCACTTAATGAATTATCTGCTGATGTGGCTGCAATATCTTGATTCAAGGAACATGGAACTGGAATGATAGGATCAGAGGAATCAGTCTTATCTTCAGCAGAAGGAGCTTCATCGAATGGACAAGAGAGAAGCTCTTGAAAGATAGAAGGAGAATGAGTGACTTTTTCATCAGTGAATGATTCCTCATCAAACTTCACATGAATGGATTCTTCAACACATTGCCTGTTCACATGAAAAACACGAAAAGCCTTTGAAATAGATGAGTACCCAACAAAAATACCTTTATCAGCTTTAGGTTCAAACTTGGATCTTGGGTCACGCTGATTTAGAATATAACAAATGCATCCGAACACATGAAAAAAGGATACATCTGGTTTTCGATCTTTCAGCATTTCATATGGAGTCTTCTTGTGAATCCTGTGAATTAGAGATCGATTCTGAGTAAAACATGTTGTATTGACAGCTTCTGCCCAAAACGACATAGGAAGACCAGCATGGATCATCAAGGTCCTTCCTGCCTCAATCAGTGTTCTATTTCTTCGTTCAGCAACACCATTTTGCTGAGGAGTGCGAGGAGCTGAGAAGTTTTGTCCAATTCCTTTATGATCACAAAATTCTTCAAGAGTTGAGTTTCGGAACTCAGTGCCATGATCACTTCTTAGTTGCTTAAGTTGAAGACCTGTCAGTGTCTCATTTTTACGAATCAGTGAGATAATTTCCTGTGCAGCATGACTTTTCTTCTTCAAGAAAACTACCCATGTAAATCGAGTGAACTCATCAACGACCACTAGAGTATACTTATTTCCACCTAGAGAACAAACAGGAATAGGTCCAAACAAGTCCATGTGGAGTAGATGAAGAGGGACTGATATACTAGAACATGACTTGGGTTTGAAAGAGGACTTGGTTTGTTTTCCTTGTTCACAAGCTGAACACATCTTGTCTTTCACAACGCTGAATTTTGGGAGCCCTCTAACTAGGTCTTGATTGGATATCTTGGATAGATTCTTGAAGTTCAGATGAGAAAACCTTTTCTGCCAAATCCAGCTAAGATTCGTCTGAGACTTTGTAAAGAAACATTGCATCAGTACCTTGTCACTTGAGAACATGTCAAGAACATATATATCATCTTTTCTACTTGCTGAGAGTACGATGTTCTTGTCAGTGTTTACAACTCTTCCTTCTTTCTTTGTAAAGTGAACTTCATAGTCAGCATCACACAATTGACTGATAGAAATAAGGTTGTGTTTGAGACCCTTAACAAATGAAACGTTCTGAAAAACCACGTTATTGCATTTGATGTTTCCATATCCCTTAGTGAACCCCTTTCCATTGTCTCCATAAGTAACTGCAGAACCAGTCTTCTTAACATAATCTTCCAGGAGAGACTTTGATCCTGTCATATGCCTTGAGCAACCACTGTCTAAGTACCAAAGATGCTCCTGACCCTGAAGTGCTGAGAAACTAGTTAGAACACACTGACCCATTCGAAGATGGGTCATTCACAAAGTTATGTGATAATAAATTATAACACTCCTTAGGAAGACAGTTTAAAGAGTTTGACTTAAGAGTCCATTTTTCATTCATAACTTTAATATTTTCAGCTCTTGAGGATGATTTATCAAAAAAACATTCATTGATCTTGTGAGAGGAATCACCACATCTGTAACAAACTCTAGTTCCAAAGTTCTTCTTGGTGAGCAAATTTTTTGATTTAACACATTTTGATATGTAAGATTCACCAATAGAGCTTTGAGTCCTTTTGTTTATCACTGAGTCACGACTAAGTTCAGTGTCAGAATGAATTTGATCAGTGTTAGGAGATGAACTATCAGTATCTGATTTTGACTCATTCACAGATGGATTGCAATCAGGGAAGTGCTTGAGTTGTTCATGAACAGCATGAAACACTCCATTAGAGATAGGAAAAGCAATAATATTCTCAGTTAGAGGGGTTGGTCTAACAAGATGTGCAGGATAAGAGGTAGGATCAATTCCGGTAATTTCAACATTACACTCAGTAATACCATCAGAATTAATAGTACAATATTCATCAATTAAACTTTGATTAATAAAAGAGTTACTGACAAACTTATTTTTGAAATTGTTTTTCATCTCATTCATGGAATAGACCTCAGATTCCTTTTCTTGTGATTTAAAAACTTTTTCAGCTTCTGCAAAATTACCCCCAAGAATTTTTTCACAAGAATGTGGAATTTGAGCTGAAATAATATAATTGGCATTCTTATGAGATTTTGCCCAAGTGTGAAGCACAGTTTGTTCTTTGATCAAAAGATTTTTAACATCGTCAATTTCAGCAGATAAGGATGAATTTGACAAACTAGTAATTCTAAGATTCTCCTGAGTGGACTCAATAATGCTATTTTTCATGGATATATCTGTTTCAAGAAGATCAATTTGATTTTGCAAATTTCTTATGGTTTGATTCTTCTTAGAATTAATGACACCCAAATACTCAAACATTTTGATTTTTTCATTCATTGAATAGGAAACAAAGTTTTTAACCTGGTACATTGAAGAAGAGTCAATGTTGTGCTTCCTGGAATTTTCAGCATCAGACATATCAGTGTCAAAAGTACTTTTGTCTTTATTAGGAATATCCGGGTCCTCTATTTTGACCATGAGACACTTGACTTCATCATCTGATGACTCTTCATCAGTTTTCCATTTTTCTTCTTCAGCTACAAGCACTTTATGTTCCAAATTTTCAGCTTTCAGCTTCTCAATCAGCTTGTTGTACTTCTGCTTCCAATATTCATCTGAGCCTTGTTTCTTTTGTTTACAATCCTTTGCAAAATGATCAGTGCTCCCACAGTTAAAGCACTGAGCCTTCTCTTTCTTATCAGCACCATGCCTTTTATCAGCTCCTGACCCTTTTGAGAACTTTCCACCAATCTTCTTTTGAAACTTTGAGAAGTTTCGACCTGATTTTTCAAAGGTCTTCACAATCAAAGCTGCACTAGCTACAACCTTTTCAAGATCATCAGTGTCAGTTTTAGATGAATCAGTGTCTGAATCACTTTCAGTGTTTGAGTCTGCCACCAGCTTTTTGTTGGAGAACAAGGCTACAGAAGATTCACGCTGAGAATCCTTCATCAGTTCCTTTCTTTGAAGCTTGGATTCTTCATAGTATCGAAGATTTCCATAGAGACTTTGTAAGTCCATAGAGCTGATCTTCTCACTGTTTTTCAGCACATCAACATGATTCTCCCAACCTGCACCTAGAGAATCCAAAAACTTTTGCACTAGAACAGTTCTATGCTTCAACTGATCTAGTCTCCGAAGATCGTTAACAAGAGTATTGAATCTGTTAAAAGTTTGAGTCAAGGTTTCACCCTTCTTAGCAAAAAAATGTTCATACCTTCGGTTAAGATCATTTATTTGAGTAGCCTTGACTTCTTCAGTTCCTTCGAAAGATACAGTCAGAGTATCCATCATCTCTTTTGCTGAGATGCAATTTTGAACCAGCCCAAAGATGTTGTATGGCAACGAGTAGCTGATAGCGGCACGAGCACGAACATCTAAACCATGTTTTCTCTTGTCATCTGCCGTCCAGTTTTCTTTGGGAGTTTTCTTCATAGTGCCATCAGGAACATTATTTTTAAGAGGCTTATACATCGGAACATAAGGACCTTTTTCAACGATGTCCAACATGTCTTCATCAATAGACTCCAAGGCATATAGAGCCTTTATTTTCCACATAGCAAAGTTAGTTTCATCGAAAGGGGGGATTTTAGCAGAAGGATGATTTGATGAGTTTGATGAAGAAGAAGATGAAGCCATTTGTTTGATAAAAGAAACCTGCTCTGATACCAATTAAAGAGGCCTTTAGATCAATCGAAATATCAAACAATGACTACAAATAAGAACAAGAGAAATTCACGAAGAAAAACTTTCACTAAGAAAGATAATCTCACAAAGAGATTATCGTGTGCACAAAGCGACGATTAGGGTTTGTGAAAGGCGTAACCATTCACAAACTTGTACAAGATAATATATACTGCTATTCTAGACAATCCCTACAATTCAGGGATACGCTAGCTAATAAATCAAGATAACTAAGGAAATAGGATAAATACAAGATTTGTTACAACGCACTGAATAAACTAAACTATTACAAACTGAGCTGCTGATACGTTGGTGCTGACGCTGAGACATATGCTGACGCTGAGTCTATTTTAAACATTATCATATTTCAAGGTTTGACCTTACACCGTCTGACCTGCTGGATATGCTATGTCGTCTTGAGCACTATCCCGGTGCTCCCTATCACTCTCTTTCCGACCTCCCCCCAGCAGATAGGAGTCCGACATCTCCTTCCATACAAAAGCTAAAACGGAGGCATCCCAATGATAGAGTGATGGTTGTTTTTGTATGAGATCTTAGACAAGTTAGATAGGAATCCCAACTCCCACCAAAGTCCATAACACAAGCGTGTAGCATGTCCTCGAGCGTCAGAATCATTCGCTCGCTCTGCCCGTCTGTCTGCGGATGGTATGCAGTGCTAAAATGTAGTCGGGTACCCAAATCCTTGTGAAATTTCTTCCAGAACTTGGAAGTAAAATGCACATCATGATCAAACATTATCAATTTCGACACTCCGTGCCGAGCCACCACCTCTCGAATGTAGACCTCATCCAATTTCTCCGTAGGAGAGTTATCACTTATAGCCACGAAGTGAGCACTCTTTGTCAATCGATCCACGATCACCCAGATCGTGTCCACACCTTTCGCAGTCCTGGGTAGCTTAGTGATGAAATCCAGGGTAATCTGTTCCCACTTCCATAAGGGAACCTCCAAGGGATGCAGTTTTCCATGAGGGCGTTGGTGCTCTGCCTTGAACTTGCGACATGTTAAACATCTCTCAACAACACATACCATGTCTTTCTTCATACATGGCCACCAATAATCGCGTTTCAAATCCAAGTACATCTTCGTGGCCCCAAGGTGGATGGACAACCTCGACTTATGGGCCTCCTCCATTAAAATCTATCGGGCTCCACCCGTATATGGCACCCATATCCGTCCATGGAAGGTCATAAGCCCCCTACTGTCTGTCTCAAACTCCGAAACCTACCCAATCACCCGCTCTCTCTTGCGGTTCTCTGGTCTCATGGCCACCGTTTGGGCCTCCCGGTTGACCTCCAAGTCTGGAGTTATCATTGTCATCCTCATACATACATCTCGAATCGGGGCACCCACTGCTATGCGGCTCAGGGCACCAGTCACAACATTGGGCTCGCCCGGATGATACAAGATCTCACAATTGTAGTCCTTCACTACGTCCATCCACCTCCTTTGCCTCATATTTAAGTTGGGCTGGTCCATAATGTATCTCAGGCTCTTATGGTCCATGTAGATGGTACACCGAACACCATAAGGATAATGACACCAAATCTTGAGGGTGAAAACCACCGCCCCCAACTCCAAATCATGGGTGGGATATCTCGTCTTGTGAGGCTTCAACTGCCTCGACGCATATGCTATAACATGACCTCTATACATCAACACAAAACCTAACCCTGCTATGGATGCATCACAATAAACTACAAAGTCCTCTACTCCCTCAGGGAGGGCTAGTATTGGGGCCTCACACAATCTCTAACGAAGTGTCTCAAATGATGCTTGTTGCTCAGTCCCCCAAACAAAAGCAGCATCCTTCCTTATCAGCTTGGTGATAAGAACAACAATCTTGGAGAAATCTCTGATGAACCTCCAATAATAACTTGTCAGACCAAGGAAACTCTGGATCTTAGATGGAGATCTCGGTACCTCCTGCTGCATTATCAACTCTATTTTGGCGGGGTCAACCAAAATATCGCTCTGGTCGATGAGGTGTCCCAAGAAATGGACCTCTCGCAACGAAAATTCATACTTGGAGAATTTGGCATAAGGCCTCTCCATCCTCAAAACTCACAGGAGCTCTCGCAGGTGCTTCTCATTGTAACACCCGGATTCCCAGGTCTATATTATGTTCCTTTATTTTGGGTTTTGTGGGGGAACTCGGCGAGTTGGCGTCTAGACTCACCGAGTATGGTCGCGGATTAGTACGCAAGTTCACAGCTGGACTCGGCGAGTACATGAGTGGACTCGGTGAGTCTGCGCTGTTTAATGAAACCCTAATTTCCAGGGTTTGAGACCTATTTATAGGGCCTTATGGCCGTCATTTGCGGCCACCAACCCCAAAGAGAAACCCTAAAGAGACCTAGAGCGTTTGTGAGGAAGGAGAGGCTAATCTTGAGCTTTGGTGGGTGTTTTTGCAAGAAAGAAGTGTTTAAGGCATGATGAGGCTGAAGGAGGTGCGATTTTTGGTGGTTTTGAGCTCATAGAGACTGCATTAAGGTATTATTCTCGGACCTTCTTCAGTTTTGGTGTTGATTCTTTGTGTTAGGGTTCTCCTAACCCTTTTACAGGTTGATTAAGTGGTATTTTGGTCCCTCCTCGAGTTTGTGTTCTGGATCTGGACCCAAAGAGGTCCAGAGACCTTAACCTTTGGAGCTTTATGAGTCATTTTGGAAGTCATAAGCTTGGAATGTCATTTTTGGGGCTAAATCACCATTTTGGACCATTTCTATGTTATATGTGTGTCAAGGTCTGAACTTTACGTGATTATCATGCTTGGGGAGGCCAGGTCTATGATTATATGGAACAGATCTGACCTCAGAAGTTGTTTTGAGTTTATGCATGGCATGAACTCGCCGAGTCCCAAGAACAGACTCGGTGAGTAGTATGAAGGTTGCTCGTTAATCACTCAGTGAGTGGACTTGCCGAGTTAGGGGAATGACTCGGCGAGTCAGGGAGAGTCAGGGGTCTGAGTTCAATTTGGAACTCGCCGAGTTGTTCTTGAGACTCGGCGAGTTGAGTCGAGGTGGCCCCGCGATTCATGCCAGGTGGAACTCGTCGAGTTAAGGGAAATACTCGATGTGCCAAGAGAGAATCTAAGAGAGTCAGTGGACACATGTAGACTCGCCTAGTCGCCCTTGTGCACTTGCCGAGTCGGGTCAAGTTTGACCGTTGACCTTGTTGACTTTTAGGGTTAAGTATTGTTGTATTTATGAGAGTATTACTTTGTGTGATTAGGTGGAGGCTAGATCACATTTCTTCCGAGATAGATACTTATCGAGACCGCGAGGTGAGTCTTCTCACTATACGTTACCTAGAGTGGTACTATGCGATGACCAGAGGGTCTTATGTGTTATGTATGAGATTATGTGCTATGTGATATTTGTGTGTTGTATGATGATATAGACCGGACCGGAGGGTCCAACGAGCTATGACCGGACCTAAGGGTCCAACGAGCTACGGGACTGGAGGGTCTCGCTGAGACACATCGACCAGAGGGTCATATTATAGCCTCGAGTGGCGTATGTGTTGTATGTGGTATTTTGGGGAACTCACTAAGCATTCATGCTTACAGTTGTTGTGTTATGTGTTTCAGGTACCAGTGATGAGCGCGGGAAGGCGCCGACATGATTCGTACACACTTGAGGAGTTTATGTTTTGGATTCCGAGGAGATGTTTTTGTGATAAATACATTTGATACAATATGTTTGGTGTTATTTTGTGAGTAAATGAATGTTTTAAAAGTGAAAAATTGTTTTGAAAATTTACGTTGTTACACTCATGTTGTTCCCTAGACTACGAATACACCAGGATCGATGAAAACGATCATTGAACGATCTAACATAGGTCTACACACCCAGTTCATGAGATCCATGAACAGCGTCAGCGCGTTGGTGAGCCCAAAATGCATCACCACAAACTCGTAGTGCCCATAGCGGGTTCGGAAGGCCGTTTTCTGGATGTCTTCCTCTTGAACCCTCATCTGGTAATACCCATACCTCAAATCAATCTTGGAGAACCATGACGCTCCCTGCAGCTGGTCAAAAAGGCCATCGATCCTTGGCAATGGATAACAATTCTTCATTGTCAACTTGTTCAGCTCTCTATAATCAATGCACATACGGTGCGATATGTCCTTCTTCCTGACGAAAATGATCGGAGCCCCCCATGGAGAGTTGGTTGGTCTAATAAACCCCTTTCCCAACAGCTCCTACAGCTGAGAGGATAATTATTGCATCTTGGGAGGTGCAAGACGGTATAGTGCCTTGGCGATCGGTGCCACACCCGGAATCAAATCAATTCGGAACTCCACCCGCCTCTCAGGGGGCACACCCAATAATTCCTCAGGGAAAACATCGGGTAAATTACATACCACCGAAACATCAGATACAAAAGTTGACCCCTTCTCCTTAGCTCGAGTGTGCACCACATAAGCCAGGAAACCCGCATACCCATGTTGAAAACTCTGCCTTAAACTGGTGGCAGAATAGAAGGTTGATCCTGATCTAGTACCCTGACTGTAGATGGTCAGTACTCCCCCACTAGGATCTCTGATGGTAACCAATTAACGCTCATAATCGATAAGATCCCCAAATTGGCTCAACCAATCCATGCCGACAATAACACTGACATCCCCAATTGGGATAGGGATGAGATCAATCTGATAGCCTATACCAAAAATCTCAAACGAATAGTCCCGGTGAATCTTTGAAGCTGATACAGAGTGCTCATCCAGAATTGAGACCCTCAGAGGTCGACTCAAGGCCTCCAGTGGAATGCTAAAACTGCAACTAAAAGATAACAACACAAAAGACTGACTCGCACCCAAGTCAAAAAGCACAAGTGCAGGAACAAAGTTTACAAGAAATGTACCTATACAATTAACAATATAAGAAACATAAACAAAAAAAACAAAATATAAAGAGTACATACCAGCTACGAGATCTGGAGCTGCATGGGCCTCCTCTACTATCAGCTGAAATGCTCTGCCTCGAGCCCTCGATGCCTCGGCTTTTCCCTGCCAACCATTGGTGATATGAAAAACTGCTGAGGGGGGCACCTGAACCGCCCTGGATGCAAGCTGAGGACAATTGGCCTTCAAATGGCCCATCTAATTGCAATTGAAACATACCTGAAATCCCTTGGGGCGCTCCCTAGCCATATGCCCCTCCTTGCCACATAGATAGCAAGTTGACTCGGACCGACATGGCCTGCTTAGTCACCAGCTATGACAGCACTGGTCTCCAGTCCTTACCCTAAGCCTCTATCTCCTCTTTAACTTGAGTCTCCAGCTTGATCTCCCTCATCCTGGCATTGGTCTGAAACTCAGCCAATGTGTTGTACGTGGTATTCACCACGAACTCCCTGATGTCCCTCCTCAGAACAATCAAATATCAGGCTACTCGAGCCTACTTAGTTGATACCTGCTCGGGGCAAAACAACGCCCTCTCATGAAACATCCTGGTGATCTCGATCACCGACTTTGTCCCCTGCTTGAGGGACAAGAACTTTTGGGCTAACCTCTCCCTCTCAACTGCAGGCATAAACTCATCTCTGAACATCGCAGTGAACCTCTCCCAAGTCATCGCAACATGCTCCGCAGGCGTGTAATCAGCGGTCGCAAATTTCCACCAGTCCTTCGCTCCCAAGCGAAGCAGGTTCAAGGTGAACCGAACCCTCAAATTCTCTGGACAGAAGCAAGTATAGAAACATCCCTCAACATTTGAGATCCATCTCATAGCAACAATCAGTTCCTGGGTCCCATCAAACTCAAGTGGCTTCGTGTTGGTGAACTCCCTGTACCATAATGAGTCACCCCCCTACGGTCTCGTAGCAGCAAGAGCTCCAATGGCTGCGGCAACAGCAACCTCGGTAATAGTGGCATAGCGTTCATCAAAAGTCTCAATCAGTGTGGTCTTGATAGACCCAAACATCTATGGAATAGCCCCTCTGATCACTGTGGCCACCTCTGCGGCAATCATACTACGATCATCATCGCTAGCTCTCGACCTCCTAGGGTCACTAGAGCCTGAACCTCGGGTAAACACCATACTGAAATGCATAAGAAATTTTTCGGCAACAAGTTATTAGCACATATAACAACACCCGCAACCACCTAGGTTCTTTAGTTCCTGTGGTTATTCCCCAAGTCGCATACGGATCTAGTGCTTCCAGTAGTATGGGCAAATACTACCTTCCACACCAACCTATATTCGTCCCGAATCATACCCACAAGTCCCAAAACTAACCCTCAACATAGCTGCTATAGACCCGCTCTACCGGCTCCTAAGAACCTCAATTCTTGTCTAGACACCATCTCTAGACTACGTCCCTCACTACTCTGGCTCATGAGATCTCTACTGCTCCTACTAATTACATCGTGTATGTCAATCATACATAGTACCAGACTCAATAGATATTCGAATAAATGACCTTGCCTCAATCCACATCCAAACAAGGAAAAAGGAAGAAAGACTAAACCAAGCATTTTAAGGCTATAAAATCCTATCTATGTACAACTATATGACATATGCCAAGTAATTAGTAAGACCAACTTCAAGCTCATGATAAGCGACTTCCTAGGCTAAGGCATTATAGAATGACAACACATCATAATAATTCTGCAAGATTCCTTAGCCTACACCTAATTAGCATGCAAATCTGACTGTTCATAACATAATAATTTTGCCCTGTATTTCTATAACATGATATTTTGGGAAACTACTGCTTGAGCGTTGGTCGATTTTACACACTATGAGTTTTTCTTTTGTAAAGGTCCTCCTTCTTGGTAATTTTCTTAAAAAAGTTTGATTTTAGAATCCCCCTAGGGTTTATCCAAATCCCTCAAACCAGGGCTCTGATACCAAATTGTAACAGCTCAAATTTTAGACCAATTTTTTTTTAAAGTTTCCAAAACATAATTCCACAAACAAAATTCAAGTACAAATCATCTCAAACCACAAGTATCAATGTTATCAGAGTACATAAACCATGTCTAAGTAATAAAATCCCAGTGCGTGTGTATAATCAAACCTTCGCCTTCCCGCGGTCCTGCGAAGTACCTACCACATATAATCTCAACAGCTGTAAGCATAAAGTTTAGTGAGTTCCCCAAGATATCACACATAACCCAACATAAAATAAACAGTTATGGGTTATCTACAACCCTGAGGCTACCAACAGTCCCCTGGAGCTAACAACATGCTCGGGAGGTTATCTGTAGTTCTCGATTGGCTAACAACATCCCAACATACATAACACATCATATCATAACACAACATATCATATCACAACATATCATAACACAACATATCATAACACATCATATCATAACAACAAGACCTAGTTGGTCATCATAATACAACTACCCTACCACACAGGCAAGAGTAGCTAATATTTAAGGTCCAAACCTCTCACGATTCCTAAAGTCCGCAATCAAGCCCATTAGGGTAAAAGGACCATATTACCCTTCTCTAAATCCGAAACCCTAGACTTTGACCAAAGGTCAAAGTCAAAACGGTCAACAAAAAGTCAACAGAAATCAACACCCAATGGGTACGCTAGGCGTACACTACAAATAAAATGACGTTTAGTGGCACAGAAAAAATGACACTAAAAACCAAAAAAGTGCCACTAAAGGCCCTCTCGACCATCAGCGACACAAAAAAAGTGCCACTAAAAACGATGCCACTAAAGGCTTTTAGTGGCACTTTTTTATTGTGTCGCTACAGCCCTTATAGGTTTTAGTGGCACTTTTTTATGCCACTAAAGCTCTTTTAGGTGTTGTTTGTTTTTTGCAAAAAGCTGCTTCATACCTCTTAATGTTGCGCGATGCAGCACACACACAACACGTTTAATCTCGAAGTTGTTTGTTTTTTAGAAGTCTTCAGAGTAAAAAACTTATGTGCGTGTTCTGTTTGGCACAACATTTATATTGCCTCTTTCAACCTCTGATTCTTGTTTTTTTCTTGCTAAATTCTTTATTATATGTTAATGAAATCTTATTTTACATTTTTTTCATTTTTTTTTTGTTTATTGTTGTTGGATTCTTTTTTTTCCTATTTTTTTATATTGAATAATGATAAGTTCTTGATGAAATATCATTATTTTTTGCTAAAATATCTTTATTTTTTGTTGAAATATCATTACTTTTTGTTGATATATCATAAATTCTTGTTGAAATATCATACATTATTAATTTTTTGGTATTAAAAAAAACTATTTTGGTTTATAAAATCAGTTAATTTTAATTTTCTAATATCTGCAACAGCATGTAGATGTTAAAAAAAAACAAACAAACTTCTTATTACAGTCTACAGCCGTTTGATCCACCTCTTCTACTGCATATGGTTGTAGAGATGGCCCGCAGACTTCATGAATTTTTACTTCAAAAAAAAAGCACCTTAGGTTTTGTGGCATTATTTTTATGCCACTATATAATTGCTAAAACTAAAAAAATATGTTTTTAATGGCATTTTTTACAAAAAAAAAATATTATATCTAAAAATTAGTTCCAATTTTTAAAAAAAAATGGAATATAAAATAATAAATGCAAAACACAAAACCATTTTTTAAATTAAAACTTAAGCTATATTACAACAATATTCTCTATATTTAAAACAAAAGTATCTTCCAAGGCATAATAAGTCTAAAATCTAAAAGCGTGCTAATAACTACTCAAAACATTAAACTATCAAAATAAATACTAGTTGAGGAAAAAACACCAAAGTTGACATGAAGATGAACTTTCTATAGTTGCTCCTCTTGTTTATCCAACTTACGAACAATTGCCTACAAATTGATCTTTGTTCACAGTCTATCATTGTCTATTTGTTGTGAGACAGCTTCATCAACCGTAAGACTTAGATCATATGCATGTGATTTAATAAACATTGCCAATGCATCCACATTTTCCCATGCTAAAAAATATCTATTGTTTTTTATAAAACTTGTTTCGGTAGGATGAATAATTGCAATGAAAGTTAAATATGTTAACAAATACACATAGAATAATAAAATAAATTTCAACAAAGTAGACCATTTTGTCATGTTTTTCATACAACAAAAATACTGTTTATGTAATAAATTACTGCCACAATGACCTTTTTTGTAAAAGATATTTAAGGGACAATTTATGTAACCTATCATATCAAATTTCTACAAGAAGGAAGATGGTTATATTTATCTGAAAATTACTCAACTCACAATAACTCACAATGTAGTTCTTAAGATACAAAAAGATAAGTAAGATGCAAACAAACACGATCCATTTAAGTTATCGTTATAACGTTTTCATAAAATAATAATAATTTTTTTTATAACATCTTAGATAAAAATACATGTAGGTCATACATAATTCTCTAGAATGAGAGGGGCATACTTGTCCAATAAAAGGAAATCTGAAATATGTACTCATATTGGCAATTCGTCTGAAAGGGAAAAAAAGGAAAAGGGAAGCATACAATAAGGAAGAGTGAACAAGAAAAGGGATGGTAATAGAAAGAGAGAACGTATGGTGGTGGTGGTATTTGTGCTCCCTTTTTTCTTGCTTGGAGGCTAGCCTAAAATTAGAGTTAACCAACCAAATAACAAGCATGATGTATATTGAAGTTACAATGACCATTTAAGCTATAAAAATTAGAGTTAACCAACCATATAATCTACTACTACATGAACCATTTATGCTACAATGCTACAAAAACTGTATAATTTCTGATTTCAACAATTCTTTTGATCCTAGTTTAACTTCATTAAAATATGATCAATATAACTTTGGTAATTTTGATAGGATTTAAATATGCAAAAGTTGGTTGCCAGTGATCATGTTTTAGCCTAAACTTCTTGTTTGTTTCTATGACTTCTTTTTTTAGAGTATTGCATTTTTTAGAAATTTATCCAAACATAGTAGTGTACTTTCACTGATTTTAGAAATCTATCCAAACATGGTAAATATTTCACAGCATGATGCCTTTATATGAGAAAAATTAAATGTACAATGATGCTATCCTTGCCTATATTTTCTAAATAATGATGTATTAGAAAGAAAAGAAAGAAAGAAAGAAATAATACTATAAATCTAAAGTCAGTTTTTTACCTGCGGCTTGACCTGGAAGATAGAACGAATTCTTGAGCATGGGCTTAAACAAGGGCTTCACATCTAAAATTTAATAATTAAGAAGAAATAGCATATTAGAACTCAAATAGGAAAATGGAGAACAACAAATTAGACGAGAAAGCTGGAAATCAGTTAAAAAGTTACACCTAATAGCATGTATTGCATTTTTCGGCGGTGCGGAGAGCGAGGGAGGGGGTGAATGGTGGAATTGCAGACATAATCTCTTCAGGCATTTCGTCAAGCAATTGTTGTGCATCTCTAAACAAACAAGATATTAAACTAATATTAAAAAATATTCTTGATGGGGAAAACCTATCATTGATTGTACGAGGATACAAAGGAGTTACGGAAAACTGAATGTGATTATGATTTGCATAGAAGAATTATTTGAGCATGATAAGCGAAAGTGGAATGAGGAAAACTTCATTATGTACCTGATATGGCGATGCTTGGGTAGAACACAACGGAAAGCAATGGTAGCAGGCAGCGGTGGCGAGTTGCGGAGGTTGAGCATTGGCGACTTGTGTAGGTTGAGTGACGACGATTTTAAGGCTACAGACATCACAATAGCGATGATGATGGAGATTTGGGATTTAAGGCGCAGGTGGAAAACAATGTGATTTTGAAGCGTGGGTGACTGGAGGTAACTAGAGGGTAATGGTGAAAATGAAATTTTTCAATAAGAGGGAAACAAAGTGTATAGCGGGATTTTGTAATGTTTGGGGAAAACATTTTCCCGCTAGGAACAAAGGTTTTCTAATTTTTGGGATGTTTTTCTCATACACAATTATTTGTTTTTATATCACGATTTTATTTATCAAATTACTATAATGGTTTATTTATTTTTTTTAATATTTTTATTAGAACTTAAATTAAATATAACATATTATCTAAGATTCATGATTTTCTCTTTTTAGTTTACTATAATGATTTAATTTCTTTTTTTTTAATAGTTTATTAGAATTTAAATTAAGTATAACATATTATTTATAAAAATTTCAGTGATACTATTTTTAGGTCAATAATTATAAAAAACATGTCATAAAAGTATTTAATGTCATTAAAAGTAGGTTATTAGTGTCATAAGTTAAAAAGTGTCATTGTATGTTAAAACTTATTGTGACACAAAACAAAAGTGCCACTAAAAGTAGGCTAGAGTGGCACAAAGGCAAACTGCCACTAAAACTTTTGTGCAACTAAATGTAATTTTATTTGTAGTGGTACAACCTCCAACGCGGGGCGTATAGTTGATCAAACGTTCGGCGGGGTTCAGCCAGGCTACGCTGCGCGTAGCCAGGAATACGTATGGCGTACTCATTCTGTTTCCCAATTTCCTTTTTAAATGTCTTAATCCGTTAAGACACTCATCATAACCTCATGTCTGACTAAAATAAGGTCCCTAAAGTCATAAAGTCGATAACTTTGAGCATTTGCATGGCTAAGGAGGACTAGAACTTCATTTCACCTCTTTCCAACTTGATTACTCATGCGTGGGACATAAATGATGATAAAGCAACCATTTTTATTCATCTATACACTCTAAAATGCAAGAAAGCACAACCAAAAATCTCTGGAAGGCCATAAACTCGAAAAAGTCCAAACTTGGGGACTAAAACTCATGAATCTTGCACCAAAAGAGATCTAAGAGAGTAACAACCAAGGTGAAAACTTTATACCTGGAAATGAAGCATAAAAGTGAATGTTTTGTAATCTTAAAGTTGCATAACACCTTCTTCTTCTTCCTCTAGCTTCCTTCTTCTACTACAAGGCCAAAGAACCACTCAAACTAGCAAAAACACACTGACAGGCACACACTTCGGGGTTTAGGGTTTTGGAGGGATTGAAGGTTCCTAAAGGTGGCCAGAAAGGAGGCCATCATATTCTTTATATAGGGACACAAGAGGTTTAGGGTTTTGCAATATGTGACTAGTACGCCCAACATACTAGGAGGATCCTGCGTTTTGCATGGCGCATGAGTATGCTGCGCGTACTCATGTGTACGCCCTACGTATCGACTGTCATCCTTCTCTTTTAAGGGACTAAAAGTGACAATGGTAGAAAAGATAGGAAAGGAATATTCATACCTCCATTAGGATGTTACAGATATAAAGACCGCAATAGAGGTCAGTTAACAAATAGGGAACAAGGATAAGTAATCAATAAACGAAGAAGAAGGTTGACTAGTAGCAGTCGGCTGGCAACAATATATTTTATAGTGAGAAATCTAGCAGAGGTAAGCAATCTGGTATATGAGATATTTTCGGTGAGCAAATCTTTTTTTTTTGGGCTGTTACGATGCTCCTTTTATTTAGGATTCTATAGTTTCTCACTGTACCTTAGAATAATTTCAACTTTTTTTTTTATAGCTTTTCTTTTCCTAATAAGTTTGTATCCTTGATTTACTATGACTCATTTTGATTTTTTCGATAATTTTCTTGATTATATTTTTAGTTGGTTTACTAATTTAGTAGTTATAGAATGAAATAATTAAATTCAAATAAGTTTTTGAGGTTTTTTTAAGTTAATTATCTAAATATGTTTTCAAGACTTCCCATAATAAATATCAAAGATGACCGGCCAAAAAGGTAGTGAAAAAAAATCAGATATATATATATATATATATACCATACATGTAACAAGTAAAAAATATCAGAAAGGTCATGATCCCCTAGTCCTATATATGTTCCGTTCCGCCCTCTTGTAATGAGAGTCGAACCTTAGACTACCCCCATTAGGGTAATTTGAGCAGTTCATCAATTTTTAATTAAAAATAAATGAGTTTTGGTGATCTAAGTCGAAGGAACGATCCATGCTCATAAAGGCTCGACACTTTTTAAAATCAAATACACCCACGTGTCCATCATTCACTAGTGAGGTTAAATAATTTTTTCTAATTAAATCTAGCTTTATTAATAACTATATTTTATTTTAAGTATAAAATTAAATAAATTATATCAAAATAGGTGACTTTACAAAATGATACCAACATTGATATTGTGTTGGATTGTTAATGGAAATAAAGATTGAGTTTTAATTGAGTTAAGGATACCAAAGAGGAAGAAATTAGTTTTATGATAAATAATTGAGTTGGATTGGATTGAATTGTGAATGAAAATACTCTTATATATTCCACTCAACCTCAGAAGCAAGCACATCACACTAATGCCGATGATAACGTATGTTACTAACTTATTTGTGGAATATAATTAACCTTTTTCTTAAATCATAATTTTGGAAAAGTTTAAAAAGTTTTGCAATCTTTTTTGCAGAATAAAAACATTTTCTTAAGCTAAAGTGTTTAGCGAAGTCCATTTTACAAAATATATAAAAACAGTCTTTTCACAAGACCTAGTTTTAAAAGATCTTACTTGAGATGCATATCATCACTTATTCACTTGTCACTTGTCCTGTTAATATGTATATATTAGACGTAAATATTACAATAATCAATGGTATGATTGTTTACATAATAATTTTTTGAATTTAATTTATTTTTTCGAAGGGTTTCAATTTTGGCCCAAAACATATATAAAATAAATGGCGAGAGATAAACGATAATGGGCAGAGAAGTGTAAAGATATTTTACAATTTACACAACAAAATCAGCAGTTGTTGAGATATGATCGACCCAGTAAAACCAGTTGTACCCGCTAACATATTCGACTTGTACCCTTTGATAAATTATTATTATTATTTTGTTACACCCCACCTTAAATTTATCAAATCGAGAAAATTCTTGTTTTTGTTGTAAAATAAGGGTGTTGACAGCAAATAATAAAAGAAAATCTTGTAAGATACGTAACCTGGAACCAAACTGACACCCACACATGAGACCACCCCCCATCTCTCTCTATCATCTCTTCCTTTTGTACCACATCCTACCCCACCTACTTGTACCTTCCGCTTTCTTCCTTGTACCACATACCATTTACTCAAGAATTTTCAACCGTCTGTCAATTTTTATGATTTTCTTTTCTTTTTACCGAACTTTTTTTTAAACCAAATGGTTTTTGGATACTAACACTCCTTACCTTTTCGGAAACCAAAAGTGTAACAACATAACTTTAAGTCGTGCTACAACAAAGTTTTTTAAGCCATGTAGGATTTTTGAAACCAAATGGTTAGATAAAAAGAATGATGGTATAAAGGTAAGGAGTGTTAGTATCCAAAAAGAACAGTTATTTTTAATAGGGTTAAAAGAAAAATAGAACCACCCAATCACAAACGTTTATCATCTTTTCTCTTTCACTCTCCTCTCGCTGCACAGGTGTGACGAGGCTTTCTTGGCGATGCTTCTAGCGACTTTGATGGAAATGGTTTTGGCGAGGATAGCGAGATGGAGGCGAGTCTCTAGCCACTCCCTCGAGCCTAAATCTGAATTTCATAAAACTGGTATCATCTATTCTTTTCTTCCATATTTTTAAGTATGTGGTTATTTTTTATATTTTATTTAAGAGAAATTAAATATACTTTTATTCAAGGTTCTAAATAAAGTAAGGCGTGACTTGGCGGCAATGTCAAGCCTCAAGCTTTTCCGAGCCTTGGCGAGACATGACGTTTGTAAGGCGTGACTTAAGGCATCAATTTTCTATATAAATAATATTTTTATATGTATTTTCAGTTATTATTCATTTTTATATACATATATGAGTTAAAACAGCGTTTTGGCAAAGCTTGGCAGCAGATGAAAGCCTTGGAGTCGTGGCATGCCATGGCGGCGGAGCCATGGCGAGCTTTTTAGAACCTTGCTTTTATTTATTCTTCTTACTCATATTTCTATTATTTTTAGATAGTTTATGACAAGTGCAATAAAATTTTATTAAATTTATTAAATATGTCAAATATCATAATCTTAAATGTGTAGTAAAACAGCTAGAAAAAATAAGTAGGAAGATATTTTATAATAATTGGTGGGACATCGGCAATGATAAATAGAAAAAAAAACATTGATTATGAACATTTTAAAAGAAAATATGATGTTTATGTATACATTAGGATCAAGGATTGAACATGAAATCACCACATTTGCATTTCCAACACATGGGTTTGTAGTTGGAGATATCGTCACCTCTTGAATTAACTATGCTTTTAGGGGTTGTACCCAAAGCTTCTTGAGTTGTTCTAATGAATCTAGGTACAATTGGGACTTGAACTGCCACACAATGACCACAATCACTACAATAACTCTTCTCACATCTTGGTGGTCTTGATCCAATCAAAAGGCTACTTCTTTCCATCTGCATCAAATGCAATCATACAAATTAGGCTGTTCTTTGACTTTTTCACGTCAAACCTTAGAAAGTAAGAATAAAAAGATGTTTTTTTTTTTTTTTTTTTTATTATTATTGTTATTTTGGAGGTCAAATAGCATAATTTTCAACTTCAATATTGACAGAGAAACTTGTGAACGGACTATAGTGTAGTGGATATCAATTATTATTAAGGGAAAGCTTAAAGTGTAAGTAACAGTATGCATCCTAAATTAAGAATAAAAATGGTTCTTTTGACTTTTGAGGACAGATGGCATAATTTGCAAGTTATACCAAGTGTTTAATGCTAAAACATACATGGGTAACAATATACATCTCAAAAGTAATCCATTCAACAAGGAGGATGGAATTATAAAATTCCTTTCACTTTTGTGGTCCAATTTGCTAACTTTCTACTTCAAATTTCATATTAAAACAGGGTACAATCATCTGACTAAAACTTAAGGAGTGTACAAATTGTTGAAGTCCTAAACAAAACACTTATATAGTTTTCATATCTGTTTTAGTTATTAATCCAAAATCAAGAGTTACAAGTATAGGGCTTTGACTTTTGACAAAAAATATATTAACTTTCAACCTTTAAAATTTTGATGCTAGATGTAATCTTTTACAAAATTTCCCTTAACTAAAATAAAATTTATACTAATTAATACATAGTGATGAACATCATGTTTAGATTTTACATCAATTTCAAACCAAATTTTGCATATTGAATAAAGAATTAATTTGCAAGACAGCAACCAGCAAAACAGATGTCAACCATGCTTTATTTGAAGTCTCACCTGGCCATCGTTGTTTATCAGCTTCGAATTCGATCTTCCTGCAATCACATTGTAAGAAAGAAAACCAAAAGTCAATTATATATATATATATATATATATATATATATATATATATATATATAGAGAGAGAGAGAGAGAGAGAGAGAGTAGTAAGATGAGGAAGAAACCTTGAGGTAAAAATCGTGAGTGGGTGGAGGTTAAAATGAAGAGAAAGACGAAGAGAGTAGATGGAGTTTGAAAGAATCCCATTTTGAGGAATTGGGAATTTGGTAGAAAGAGGAAGAGGGATAATTATGAAAGAGGTAAAAAGAAGAAGAAGAGATCACGATCTTTTCTTGATTTCATTCTCAATCCTTTTGGTCACTCACACTCACTCTCACTCTGGTGATGCTGATGTAAGACAGACAGAAAATAAAAGAAAGCAACTAAACTCCTGGAGAGAGAGAGAGAGAGAGAGAGAGAGAGAGAGAGAGAGAGAGAGAGAGAGAGAGAGAGAGAGAGAGAGAGAGAGAGAGAGAGAGAGAGAGAGAGAGAGAGAGAGACGCCTAGTCAGTCTTGTTTTATAGACCAAACTCTATCGAACAATTTAATTTCTTTTTATAGAGTTAGATGCGGTTACTTTTTTTTTTTTTTTTTTTTTTTTTTTATTTTATTTATTAAAGAAAATGTATTAATATCGAATAGTTTAATTTCTTTTTTGTAGACTTAGACCTTAGTTTTTTTTTATATATAATCTTTTAATCTAACACATAATTCTATCAATGTTCACAATCAGATTTAATCATTTAAACCTTTTAATTCAAAGAAGAAAGGTAACATCGGATATCACTCGTTTAGAAACCATTGTCAAATTAAACCGTCAACAACACTCATAGAGAATGAAACATGGCTCTTTTTTTTTTTTTTTTTTTTTTTTTTTAATTTATGGTTTTGATCTAAAAATACATGTTAATACATAAATTTTATTTTGTGGTTTTGATCTAAAAATATATGTTAAAACATGAATGATTTAATTTTAGATATGTTGTGTTGTTTTGAATTTTATAATTGTCATTTTTTGTTTTAGTTTATATCTACTTTGAAATTTTAAATGTCTTTAAAGTATTTATTTTTAAATTTTTTTGAAAAGTTTTTAATTATTTTAATTAAAAACCAAAATCTATCTCTGTTTGTGTGTGTGCACGCGTGCGCATCGCCAAAAAAAACCTTCACATGGTGGAAATATTGGCTTTTGATTTCTTTTCGTCCGATGAAAATAAAAAATATCCAAGGTAAGGCTTTTAGATGGTATCAAAGCTCAAGGAGGAAAGCTCTCCAGATTGTGAATCGAGTTTTGGGTTTGCGATCGTGGTAGACTTTAAATGATTGTTAAAGTTCATGTCATAAATCCTACCAACTCCGTCCAACAAATGGTGGCCAGAATTAGGCTCGTTAAATTGGTTATCAACTCTAACATCCCAAATTTCAAACTAAAATTTTCATTTAAAAACCAAATTAAACATTCAAGCATGTTCCTAAAAACAAATTATACCCCTTTTGTTACAATAACATAAGTTTGAAAAAAGTGACTATATAAAAACCAACAAAAGTCAATAGCAATAAATCTTCGATGTGAATGTACAGTAATGCCGCACCCTTCTCTCGAACAACCTGAAAATCATTTAACTTAACAATGTAAGCATAAAGCTTAGTGAGTTCCTGTCACACCCCGAAACCTAGGGCGGAAACGTTCCGGGGTGGAGGTGACTTCATGTTAAGTATCACAACCAATATACATAGTAAGCAAAGTAAAACAAACATTACATTACATATTAGAATTTACATTCGTTTTTAAGTAAAAAGTATTACAAGTGTGATACATATGTATATATATAGACAAAAGTAAGACGTGTCTTCTACGCTCTCCGTCTTCACCAAAAGGATCATCGAGTACTTGTCGAATGTGGACCTGAGAATACAAGCAGTTTGAAAATCAACAAAAAGCTGGTGAGTTTATAAGCGGATTTGTTTTCTGAAAAATGTACAAGTTTCCTTTCGGTTTCTGAAAAAGTTATGTATCCAAGAAAATCCCATATTTTCTTATATGTAAAGTTTAGTTATCTGGTTTGTTACCCGATTCTGGTTATGTACAATTGTTATCCCAAGAAAATCCCATATTTTCCTAAAAGTTGGTTACTGATCCGAAATGTAATGTAAAAGATGTATACTGAAAACCTGGTTATCCTTGTGAAGTGTATTAGTTTTAACATGCACATAAAACTAATAAGTGTAAATCAAACTGGTTACAATCCCATTAATACTAACAAGTAAATCTTTGTTATCCAAATTGCGAGTTCCATAAACATACAATAGACTAGATATGGCAATAAGTAGTCCACATCACCTTATGACTTTAATCACCCTTGAACCTTTTGGTTCGGCTGTAGCTAGTAGCCAGGTGTGGGGTAGTCAGCCCCGTATAGATCTATACACTCAAGTCACACTCCCTATCTAAGAGATTCTAGTTACGGGTGCGGTCCTCCACTCGCGTATCTCTGTGGAGTGTTCTCCGAGGACGTGTCTCCAATTTATAGGAATAACAAATTTACTAGTAATAATACAGAAAGATACTGTTACAAACAATGATCCTCCACTCGCGTATCTTTGTGGAGTGTTACCGAGGACAACATAGTGTACTAAGTTTTATGTTCAAAGTTCAAATGTTATGCTTTTAACTGATATAATGTGGAAAACCATTTGTGAAAATATAAAATACAACATTTTATAACGTTTTTCACAAATAATACGATAATGTGTTCTGCAAGTTCAAACGGTTATCTGTTATGATTGTCAATGTTAAAAGCATATGAAATATGAAACACAACACATGTAAAACAAGTTTTTGAGTACAATTATTCCTTGTACTTTGCTTGTATTCCCCCTGAAAACAGTGAAAAACATTGAAAAATGGTAGGGGTATGAACTCACCAGGCGAGAAAACGTGACGGTTTGAATGCTAAGTGTCGGTTTGGGGCTTGATAACGCGTGAGGTTCCTATGTAATATGAAATGGTATACAAATGTATCTAATTATACTTTAAATTACTAATTAGATATGATTATACACTCAAATACAAGAAAACACTTCAAATCAAGTGTTTGGAGTGACCCGGGTGACATCTACGGACGTATAGGGCTCGGATAATGTGTTTGCTCTTCAAGAGTAAACTCCTTAGGGAGTTTACGGCCCTAAGACCATGACCACATGAGTTCACGGCCGTGAACTCATGGTTGATGGGTTTTAAGGTGCTAAATGGTCAAATATCACTTGGGGAATGTTGGTATGATTTAATCTAAGGCATAGGAATGAATTAAACCACCAAAGGTATTACCAAATGGAGTTTACGGCTGTAAACTAGGAGTTTACGGCCATAAGCTCCTATATATCCATTCCTTTCATGATTTGGTGGCCCCAGATCAATCACATGTGATTCAAACTAATTTTACAAGCCTTAGAATGAATTTAGGGCATCATTTGACTAGTGTATATGAGTTTACGGCCCAGGAACCCATTCTTGGGGGGTTTACGGCCGTAAGCTCCTAAAGGGAGGGTTTTTTTTCATGTTTAAGGCCCTTAAATCGATTGTGGTTGGTTCTAGAATTTAATCCATGGCTATTGGTGTGTTTAAGTGGCATTTAAACACTTGAATTTGAGTTTACTCCCCATGAATATGAGTTTACGGCCCAAGCATGTTCTTGGGCAGTAAACTCATGTTTACTCCTCAAACGTTGGATTCAAGGTGTTCTAAGTCCGTTCCATTAAGACATTAAGCCGTTTCTAAGCCCCAAAGGTGATATGGAAGGGTTTTAAGGCTCAAAAACCCCTTTTATGTGTGTTTACGGCCCAAGCATGTTCTAGGGTCGTAAGCACATGAAAATGGTCCTTTTTCAAAGATTAAGCACGAATTTGAAGGCTAAGGATGCTAATCTATGAGTTAGGGGAGTTACCTTGATGAATTAGAGCCTTAATTTGATGATTTTGGACCTTAAGTTTGGATTGAGGAGAGAGGTTAGAGAGAGTAGTGAGAGAGAGAGAGAGAGAAAAAGCTTCAAATTGAATTCTTTTGGGCTTTAAATAGGATTCAAGTTTGGGACACGGTGGAATTCTACCCGATACCGACGTTAGACGTGGCTTTTGGTCGTACCCGATCAAGTTGTCGTAACCCGATATGGTCGATTCTAAAAATTTTCCGATTACTAGTATGGGTTGTTAATATGAGTTCTAAACGCGTTAGGACACCCATTAAGTCATAATAGAAGTCCCACATTTATGACTTAATTTAATGATGTAAACAGAAACGAAATTGAAAACGACGAATGTATTAACGGAAAGGGTTACAAATAATGGAACGAACTTCGGGTTGTCACATTATCCCCCCGTTTGTCACACCCCAAAACCGGAACGGCAGAAACGTTTTGGGGTGGATGACGTCATGTCAAGTATCACAACATATGCAGTATAGTAATCGAAGTACAACAACCATTGCATTAATAGTAATAGTTTTAAATGGTTTACATTACATTACATCATCAAAGTAATACAAGTAATAATATAGGTGCAGCTTGGTACTAAACAGTCTTCATCAAAAGCTCCGGGGATGTACCTGTCTATTGCTGACCTGAGAATACAAGTTATTTGAAAGCAAGTATCAGCATTTTTACAAATGCTGGTGAGTTCATAAGTATTTAGTGTCATTTTATCCAAATAACTTTATAAAAGTAGTAGTTTTAGAGTCTACAGTGTATTAGAGTCCTTTCCAGAAAATCCTATCTTTTCTAATTAAAAGCAGTCTTCTACCAAGACTGGACAGATTTATGATGAAAAAAGTTAGTTTTCCCTTAAACACTATCATTATCAAAATACGGGATTTGATTTTAAAGAAAGTAGGAGAATATCAGGGAAAATAACATATGCCTCAGCAGTGAGGACTGCTGACTAAGGCAAAAGGAATCATAGACTCCAGGAGAGTATCGACTGAACGACACGCCTGGCTCAATCTAACAAAAGGAGACACAGACCCCAGATGGTATCAATTTATCAAATGAAAGATACATCTAGTAAGGTCCAAAAACAGTGAAATACAGACCCCAGACAATATCAAATGAATGATATGTCTAGCAAGGTCTAAAAACAGTGAACACAGACCCCAAACAGTATCAAATGAATGATATGTCTAGCAAGGTCTAAGAACAGTGAATACACTATATATAGTGAATACAGTGTTAAACCCGTTACCATAAGGCCATGAATTATAAGGTAACCCCGAGATACTCGTAACCATACTGATAGACACTAGAGAACTTGACGCCCTGCAAACGTCTGTGTAAGTATGACATTTGTCACCCCTTGGCTTGGTAGGCCGTGGACTGTAGCTAGCAGTCAGGGTGCGGGGGTGTTAATCCCGTATAGATCTATACACACAGTGTCCGCTCTCCCTACAAGAGACTCTGGTTACCAACTTGACAACGGAGAAGGCCGTGTACTGAAGATGTATCTCGTGTAGTGAGATCTGATGTAAAATACTGGACTAATGATAGAGACTCACAACTGAACTGACTAATGTAAACCTATATGTCTATACATGTACACATGATATATAATTAATGATCAAACGACCTTCGGATGGATATCCGATCCCACCAGACCACATCTCAAGAAGAAAAGGAAATAGGGCGAACTAGCCTTCCTAATTCCTTTAATCATTATTTATATAATTATACAAGTACATGCATACATTTAACTAAGTGGAAGCGTTAACAAGTATAAGTGAAGTAGGAGTGTTAACAAGTATAAGTGAAGTAGGAGTGTTAACTAGTATAAGTAAAGTAGGAGTGTTAACAAGTAAAAGCGTATCATGAAGTAGAAGCGTATTGTGAAGTATAAGCGTATCGTGAAGTATAAGCGTATCGTGAAGTAGGAGCGTATCATGACGTATAAGCGTATCGTGAAGTAGGAGCGTTAACAAAGTAGAAGTGCTACTAAAGTATAAGCGTTTACGAAGTAGTAGTATTAACAAAGTAGAAGCGTTTAACAAGTATAAGTGAAGGAGAAACGTTAACAAGTATAAGCGTATCACGAAGAGAAAGCGTTATCAAGTAGGAGTTTAAACTAAGTAGAAGGGAAGCAGTAGTATCTAACAAGTAGGAGTATAAAAATATGGAAGAAAACCTTGATGAAAAACTTTGGGAAACCTTTACACTTAAGAAAATCACGACTTGGTATTCTTTTGTAAAATGAGTTTGAAAACCTTTAGAAATCCTTTGGAAACCTTTCATAAACAAGTTTTAAATGAAACTTTGATAAGACAATATAAGTAAGAGGTTTGAACAAGTGAAAACATTTTAGAAAACCATTTATAGTATCATACTTGGTAAAACAGTTGACAGTGTAATAAATCCTTGTGCATGCGGGTTATCAATCACATGTGATTGATATGATAACTGGCATGTTTAACTTGTATTCCCCCCATAAAACATCTAAAAACATTTAAAAAGGTTCATTTAGGGGTATGAACTCACCTGATGTAAGTGGACCCGACGAAGGTGCCGGTTGGGTGCTCGGTGTCAAGTAAAGACTTGAACACATGTAGTGACCTATTAACATATGATAACATATGATTACATACAATTAGTACATATAATACTAATTAAACAAGTATACGCATCCTAAAGTGCGAAAAGCACTTTGACTAAGTGCTTGGAGTGTCCTGGGTAACGTTTAAGGGCGTGTATGGCTTAAATAGGGAGTTTACTCTCCAAGAGTAAACTCTTTATAGAGTTCACGGCCCTGGGACTAACTCCCATGAGTTTACGGCCGTAAACTCATGGTGAGGGTGTTCTAGGATGCCAAAGTGTCTTATATTACTTGTGGAATTATGCTAGGCTCAAATCTAGGAGTTATAAAAGGATTAAGGCCTCAAATGCACCATTTTAGGGAGCTTACGGCCCTAAACAAGGAGTTTACAGCCGTAAGCTCTCATGTGCTCATTTCTTTTGTGTTTTAAGGTCTTAAATGGTAGAGAATAAAATCCTATGCATTTTTCCAAGTCAAATGGGGAGTTTAGGGTATCATTTGGGTGCCTTTTAGGAGTTTACGGCCCATGGACCTTTCCTAGGGGGGTCCCCATCCTAGTACTACTCTCGCCCAAGCACGCTTAACTGCAGAGTTCTGATGGGATCCGGTGCATTAGTGCTGGTATGATCGCACCCGATTTTGTGGTTGTATTTTGACTTGGTTAAAACTAACATTTTTCTAAGGGAATATTGAGGGTGTTTTAATTTATTTCAACCCTTACCAAGTCATTATAAAAGTCCCAAAATTAATTAACCTCTTCCAAAAGGTTAACGGGCAAATAAATAAAGCGAGGCTTATTAACGGAAGGAGGTTAAAAATGACGGAATAAACATTGGGTTGTCACATCATCCCCCCGTTAGAGGGAATTTCGTCCCGAAATTAAGGTTTAGGCTAGGAAATTGTCACAACCGAAAATTTTAAGCTATGTAATCTATACATTCAAGTTAATATGAATCAAAAACTTCAATCAAACACAACATGCTAGTACCTCAAATAGTCATCAAACAATTGGAGACCCTAGAAGTCCTTGTTTAAGTCCATTTTGGGCTAGGACTCCCTTATTGGATCCAAAGGGACCAATAAGCTTCCAATTAGACTAACATGGGCTTAGAACCCTAATTGGGCTCTAATTGGACCCACACTTATTTATTTTAACATTTTGGGCCATATTGGGCCTAGAATTAAATGAATTAAAAGCCTTGATACATGAATAACCTAAACTAGTCCAATAAAAATATAAAAAAATCCTACTACATTCTTTTAGACTAAAAACATACCCAAGGCTAACTCAAATAATGGGCTTAGGAGCAAAAGGCCCAAATTTCTTTTTTTTCCTCCATGTTTCGGCCCAATACCCAAGCCCAAGAGGATTTGAAGATAGTTGACTTAAGTGTGCCACCTCACTATTACCCATAGGACTTCCATGCATTATTTCCCATTCTTCCATGCATATCACTTCAAGATCACATCTCTTCTTCTCTCCTCTCTCATTCTCGGCCATACTCACACACACAAACTCACAAAAAAAATCTCTCAACTCCCTCAAGAACTCTCCTTCCTCCCCTCTCCAAAAATCTCGAAAATTAGGGACTTTCAAGAGGATCTTGCAAGTAAATCATCATCTAAGGTAAGATTATGCATAGATCTATGGTTTAAATTCTTTTGTTATCAAAATCCTTTCCTAATCTATGCAAAAATCGTGATCTTGCACCTTAGAACCATCTCAAAACTCGAGATCTTCATCAAAGGGAGCCAAGGCCAAAAACACTTCATTTTTCCTTCCATTTTTCTTGCAAAACCGAATCAACACCCCAAGGTGAGCTTCATACCCCCTATTTTCTGTTTTTATGAGTTTTGTGGGGGGGGGGGGGGAATACAAGTGAAAGTGTAGATCTATATGTGTTTTGTATGCCTTGTATGATTTCCATGCTTATATGTATGCTTTTATGTGTTTTTATGTTGGATCTAGCCTTAAAACCCATCAAAACCGAGATATATCTTGTATTAAATGATTTTAGCTTCAAATATATTTCTAAACACAAAGTGTTTCAAGAAAAATGGCTAAGTGGTTTAGTAATAATTTTCTTTGGGTTAAAAACACAAATTTTGGGCCTAAAATGTGAAAAATGCAAAAATAAGGGCCCAAATTGACATTTCACAGATTCTGATGGATGAAGTGTGCCAAAACAGTTTCCATAAATAAATTTCTGGAAATATACTCATTTAGGGGATTAAAAACATAAATTCCAAGCTTAATGGGCTAAAAATGAAAATTTCGGCCCAATAAGGCCCATTATGCGAATTTTTCTGTTTTGGAGGGCCAAAACTGTAACTTTCTGTAAAACAGTGGACTATAAGTGTTCCAAATCCTTTTCAAAGGTTTAAAATGCTTTCCAAATTTAAAAAGGACCAAAGTTGCAAAAGTTTCACAATTTGGGCCAAAATTGTCAAAGTTGCGAAAAGAAGGGGCTAAAACCGAGATAATTGCATTTTCAGGGACTCAAACTGTTTTCTATGAAAAATATGCTGAAAAATATTAATTTCAATAATTTTTGGTGTTAAAATGTCAAGAAAAATAGTTTAAGGACCAAACCGGGAAGTATTTAATAAAAAGGGTTGAAAATGTAAATTTTACATATAATGAGGGGCTGAAAACAGGAATATTTCAAGGCTAGCTCAATGTACACAATTTGATCAAATAATGGCACCGCGACTATCGACGAAATACAATACATTACAATACCCAAAAGTCGTTGTTAAACGAATTGGCTCGGTCTCGAGCCAATAGAAATCTACAACTACTAACACTACGACACTACGATTCATACAAGTAACGTTTGGTAATACATATACATGCGAGTGTGCACAGACGTCTACGCACCATCTTTGGGCCCCACAAGTGTAAAATCTTGTTCGTTGAGCCTAGCTAGCCCAATGACCTGATCTTAAGGCCCGAAGACATTTTTTTTTACGGAGTGTTGGGTTTTACCGATCCGACACAACGTAAATGGACTTTCAATGGCTTGTATACTACTGGTCCCCAAGGGTCCTTTGGTATTGCTAGTAAAGTCTACATTTCATTCGAGGCGGGTCGGGGACCCCTCGTACATTTTATCCCCAACCGGCTAATGGAGTTACCGGGGTCTTCGTGACCTCTTTCTCTTCGGATGTGGGACTACACCTAGTCAGGGCGATTGGATAACGCGATTAGTACTGACGACGCCTTCGGAGTCGTTAGTATAACTATAAACTGGGCGTTTGTGTAACGCGGGTTTGTAGTAAATAATCCTGCTCGAGAACCTTCCAACGTCGCCTGGGACTGACACTATACGCTATGCAATGGTTTCAATGTAATATCACGTAATTCAAGGAACTAGGAGAACATCGGGTTTTCCTAGGGTTTTTAATACTTACAAATTTGAAATGCATACACTTTCAATGAACATTTTTTTACAAGTATAGAATCAAACAAGCATACCTATGGATCTTCACAAATGTTTTCAAAGGCTTATCTTTTCAGAAAATATCGGATTTTCTGGTGGTTCTTCAAACGATACAAAGCATTGTTTTCAAATACAACTTATGAACTCACCAACATTTCATATGTTGACGTTTTTCAAAATACTTGTATTCTCAGGGAACCAGTGAATCAAGAGAAATCATATCCAGTGACGGTTGCAGTTTATTTTTTTTATGAATTGAACAAATTAATTTTTGGGGGAATGTAATGTTTAAACAATGTATGATATGTAAACACTACTGGTTGTACTATGTTGATGAATGGTGACGTATGTTGTTATGATTCATATATATTCAATGTTATGGTATTCAATTGAGTCACGACAGCCCCCGGACGTTTCCGCCGTCTGGTTCGGGGGTGTGACAGGTTGGTATCAGAGCTTTGTTTATAGTGAACTAGCATGTCGAGCCATACATTGATATGCAACTATAAACCAAAAGAGGGACTAACATAACTCTGAACAGAACAAGTAAATAAAACACACTTGCTTGCATTAGGAATAAAGATCCAACGCTGAATCAAACACAATAACACTGGTATCTCGGTTAATTCGGGACTGTTCTTAGTGATACCAAGGAGTGAATGTAGCCTGATCAACTACATTCTCTCCAAGGTAAAATTAACACACGTCTTGATGAGATCGGGATAGCCAGGGAACCTAACACTATACCTTTTATCACCCGAAAAGAGAATGTTTGCTTAGTATGTATGATAGACATAGCATCCTAGGATAACGTAGCATATTTACGCACTCGCGCAGACAACATGGCTGGCTTTCATCACCCGGGAGACCCCTACTTCCCTAATCAGGGAAACAACGGGTGGCTAGAGGAGGAGGAGGAGCCCGAGGAGGAGCAGCAGGGTATCCAGTTTCATCAGGCCTTAGTAGCTCACGGGATGCTTGTGGATGAGCCAGGAGGGAATCCAGGCGAAGCACACGATGTCGGACCCGACGAATACGTAGACACTGACTACGAATTTGGAGAGCTCGACGATGACGACGAAGACGGCCGGGTCGGGGACCAGGACCCCATCCCGCCATGCGAGGACGAGGCACAACCAGATCACCCTGCCCCACCAGCGAACCCCCCAAGAGAGAACCGTTCCCTCGAAGCTGAGATCGCTGCACTGCGACAACAGCTGTATGCTATGGAGGCTCGGGCAGTGCAAGCAGAGCATGAGAGGGATGAGGTTATAGGAGACATGGCAGAGATGGCGCAGCTACTGGCACAACATTTCGGCATATGACTTCGGCACCACCTCCTGACGCAGCTCATTGCGGTTAGGAATAGACTTATCATAGTAGGTTATTAGGAACTATGTTATGTACTCCGGCTCTATGTTTAAGTGACTACACTACTCATGGAGCCGTTATGCTGTCGGATTAGCGTTACTTATGTATGCTCCTACGAGCAAATTTTCTTGTACTAAATGCGGATAATATTAATAAACTTTTGTGTGTTTTGCTAAATTATCCTCAGTTGCTATGTGTTGAGACATTATGATTGCATGCTTGATGATAGTAATGTTTAGGTTCGCACCATACACCTAGTTAGTAGAATCGCCACCTCACAGAAACCACGTACACTCAACATCTTTCCATTTCATGACAGAAAGATGCCTCGCCCAGCTACTCGCGGAAATCCCGAACCAACCCCGCCGGAAGTTGACTCCACTGCTTTCCAGGCAGCCGTGTCTGCTGCAGTCACAGCGGCTATGGCACAACTTCACCGAGGGAACAACGGAGGAGGTAACGGGCAAGGATCCGGAAGTTCGAACAACGGGACGAACCAAGGACTCACTAAAACGTGCACCTACAAGGATTTTGCGAACGCTAAACCCCGAACTTTCAACGGCACTGGAGGAGTGATCGCCCTAAAGCGATGGATCGAGAAGGTAGAGTCGGTGTTCGAGATATGCGAGTGCCCCGAGCAGATGAAGGTGAAGTTCGCGGCCTGCACTTTTGTGGACCAAGCACTCACTTGGTGGAATGGTCACATAGAAGCTATGACACTCCCTGTCGCCAACTCTATACCCTGGACAGAAATGAAAGAGATGTTGACGGCTGAGTACTGCCCCCGAGGTGAAATACAGAAGATGGAGCAGGAGCTGTGGAATCTCACGGTGCAGAATGGGAACATCGATGCTTACATATTGAGATTCAGCGAACTATCCCAGTTGTGCCCAGGTATGATCACATCAGAGGGAAAGAAGATTGAACGATTCATCTGGGGACTGACATCCCCCATTCAAGGGAATGTGATAGCTGCTAACCCTGAAACGTTTGACAGCGCGAAGAGATTGGCAAAGAGGCTATATGATCATAACCACAAAAAGGGCGAAAAACCAGTGGAGACCGAGAAGAAGAAGGAGGGGGATGGTAAGAAAGGATGGAACCACAAAAGAAAGGGGCGTCAGGGCCCCGAGACCTCAAAAAGGCAACAAACAGTGGCAGTTAACGCTGTTACTGCGCCGGTTCCAGTCACCTCACATGCTCCAGCCTCAGCTGCTTCAAATGCTTCAAGACCCTATTCCGGTAACGCTCCCAAGTGCAATAAGTGCAGTTTCCATCACCATGGAGAATGTAAGGAGTTCCATTGCACCAGTTGCAACCGAAGGGGACACACTGCAAGGTTCTGCAGGACTTATCCTTCTCAGAACCAGAGTCAGGGAAACAATCAGAACAACAACAACAACCACCGCAATATCAACAACACCAATGCCGGCGGCAACAACGCAGGGCCTAGCCACACCTGTTTCGGGTGTGGAAGGACGGGGCATTTCCGCCGAGATTGCCCTAACAACAACAACTCAGGAAACAGAGGAGCAGGAAGAATGCTGACTATGGGTCAGAGTGATGCAGTTCAAGATCCCGCAGTTGTGACCGGTACGTTTCTCCTAAACCACACTTATGCATGCATCTTATTTGATACTGGAGCGGAGCGAAGTTTCGTGAGCGAGAAGTTTAAACATTTACTAAAACAACAACCCCAGAAGCTAAATGAAACCTATACGGTGGAAATGGCCAATGGGAAAACCGAATCCACTAGGGAGATCTACATCGGATGTACCCTAACCCTCAACCAACACGTCTTACGAATAGATCTGATGCCAGTGTCAATTAGGAGTTTCGATGTGATTATCGGCATGGATTGGTTAAGCCCCCACCATGCTGAGATTATGTGCCATGAGAAGGCCGTTCGCCTTCGTCTCCCGAATCACGAAACCCTAGTAATTTATGGAGACAAACCTAGCACGAATCTTCGTCTTATCTCGTGCATCAAAGCACAAAAACATCTGCGAAAGAACAATTTGGCGTTCCTGGCTCACATAGTGGACAAGGCCAAAGAAGAAATTAACATCCAAGACATTCCGGTAGCGTGTGAATTCCCGGACGTGTTTCCTGAAGATCTTCCGGGAGTACCCCCAGAGAGACAGGTTGAGTTCCGAATCGACCTCGTCCCAGGAGCAACTCCTCTCGCTAAATCACCATATCGATTGGCACCTGCTGAAATGCAGGAATTGTCCAGCCAACTCAGTGAGCTTCTGGACAAGGGATTTATCCGACCTAGCTACTCGCCATGGGGAGCTCCGGTGCTCTTTGTCAAAAAGAAGGACGGATCCTTCAGAATGTGCATCGATTACAGAGAGTTGAATAAACTCACTGTTAAAAACCGCTACCCACTCCCACGAATCGATGATCTATTCGACCAGCTCCAAGGAGCTAGCTATTTTTCTAAAATAGATCTACGGTCCGGATACCATCAACTCAAGGTCCGAGAAGAAGATATTCCTAAAACCGCTTTCCGAACCCGCTATGGACATTATGAATTTGTCGTAATGCCCTTCGGTCTAACGAATGCACCCGCCGCATTTATGGACCTAATGAACCGAATCTGTCGACCGTTCTTGGACAACTTCGTCATTGTGTTTATCGATGACATCCTCGTCTATTCTCGAAGCAAAGAGGAGTATGGCCAACATCTCCGACAAGTCCTAGAAACGCTGCGATCGGAAAGGCTTTACGCCAAACTCTCTAAGTGTGAGTTTTGGCTACGGAGCGTGAATTTCCTAGGTCACGTAGTTAGCCAAGATGGAATTCATGTGGATCCCTCTAAGGTCAAAGCTGTGGAAGGATGGGCAACTCCGACTACGCCCACAGAAATTCGTCAGTTCTTAGGCCTAGCAGGCTACTATAGGAGATTCATCCAAAACTTCTCTAAAATCGCCAAGCCACTTACCTTGCTTACGCAAAAGAGTGTGCCATTCAAGTGGACAGATCGACAAGAGATTGCGTTTCGAGCCTTGAAGCAAGCTCTTTGTAGCGCTCCTGTACTATCTCTACCCGAAGGAACGTAAGATTTTGTAGTTTACTGTGACGCGTCAAATCAAGGCCTAGGTTGCGTTCTCATGCAACGTGGAAGAGTGATAGCATACGCGTCCCGTCAACTAAAGACGCACGAAGTAAATTACACAACCCATGACCTAGAACTGGGAGCCGTGGTCTTCGCCCTAAAAATTTGGAGGCACTACCTGTACGGTACAAAGTGCACCATCTTCACAGACCACAAGAGCCTCCAGCACATCTTGAATCAGAAGGAGCTGAACATGAGACAACGAAGATGGGTGGAGCTGTTAAACGACTACGAATGCGAGATCAAGTACCATCCAGGCAAGGCCAACGTGGTAGCTGACGCATTAAGTCGGAAGGAGTACACAAATCGCCGTACGAAAACGCACTCGATAACCATTCAGTCTCATCTGACCGCTCAAATTGCATCAGTCCAGTCAGAGGCTATGAAAGCGGAAAATAGAACTAGCGAGGCATTACGCGGAATGGAGAAGAACCTGGAAGTCAAAGAGAATGGGGTATACTACTTCATGAACCGTATTTGGGTTCCAAAAATCGGAGGATTCAGGGAGACCGTTATGAAGGAAGCCCACAAGACACGATACTCCATTCATCCTGGTTCAGACAAGATGTATTTGGACATTAAGCAGCACTATTGGTGGCCTAACATGAAGGCGGAAATCGCAACTTATGTTAGTAAGTGCCTTACGTGTGCCAAAGTAAAAGTGGAATACCAGAAACCTTCCGGATTGTTACAGCAACCGGCAATCCCTGAGTGGAAATGGGAGGGGATTTCTATGGACTTCGTGACCAAGCTGCCCAAGACGTCGGACGGATTGGACACCATATGGGTAATAATCGACCGACTGACGAAATCTGCCCATTTCCTGCCAATCAAAGAGTCCTACAAGATGGAGAGGCTGACGCGTTTGTACCTACGAGAGATTGTAAGACTTCATGGAGTGCCAAAATCTATCATCTCGGATAGGGACAGTAGGTTCACGTCACGCTTTTGGCAGTCGCTCCACAAGGCCATGGGAACTCATCTTGATATGAGCACCGCGTATCACCCACAAACGGACGGTCAAAGCGAACGAACCATTCAGACGCTTGAAGACATGCTTCGTGCATGTGTGATAGACTTCGGAAAGTCTTGGGATACCCACCTATCGTTGATCGAGTTTTCATATAACAATAGTTATCATTCGAGCATTAAGGTGGCCCCTTTCGAAGCACTGTACGGGCGTAAATGTAGATCACCGTTATGTTGGGCTGAAGTAGGTGACACCCAGCTAGCAAGAACACATACGTCGGATAGGGCAATGACAGGACCGGAAATCATTCGCGAGACCACAGAAAAGATTGTCCAGATCAAAGCTCGATTACAGGCATCGCGTGACCGGAAAAAGAGCTACGCTGATAAACGGCGAAAGCCCTTAGAATTCCAGGTCGGTGATCGAGTACTGTTGAAGGTCTCACCCTGGAAAGGGGTTATACGTTTCGGAAAACGGGGAAAGCTGAACCCGCGATACATTGGACCTTTCGAAATCGTCGCCCGAATAGGTCCAGTGGCATACAGACTACAACTACCCGCGGAGCTAAACGGTGTACACCCCGTGTTTCATGTCTCTAACCTGAAAAAGTGCCTATCAGATGAAACCCTTGTAATTCCTCTTGACGAAATCGAAATCAATGAGAATCTCCTGTTCGTCGAAGAGCCAATCGAAATCATGGACAGGGAGGTGAAGCGTACTAAGCAGAGTCGCATCCCGATCGTGAAGGTACGGTGGAACGCAAAGCGTGGGCCAGAATTCACGTGGGAACGCGAAGATCAAATGAAGCAAAAGTACCCTCACCTATTTTAGCATTCTCAAATCTAGCTTTCAAACAGAATTTCGGGACGAAATTCCCTCTAACGGGGGGATGATGTCACAACTGAAAATTTTAAGCTATGTAATCTATACATTCAAGTTAATATGAATCAAAAACTTCAATCAAACACAACATGCTAGTACCTCAAATAGTCATCAAACAATTGGAGACCCTAGAAGTCCTTGTTTAAGTCCATTTTGGGCTAGGACTCCCTTATTGGATCCAAAGGGACCAATAAGCTTCCAATTAGACTAACATGGGCTTAGAACCCTAATTGGGCTCTAATTGGACCCACACTTATTTATTTTAACATTTTGGGCCATATTGGGCCTAGAATTAAATGAATTAAAAGCCTTGATACATGAATAACCTAAACTAGTCCAATAAAAATATAAAAAAATCCTACTACATTCTTTTAGACTAAAAACATACCCAAGGCTAACTCAAATAATGGGCTTAGGAGCAAAAGGCCCAAATTTCTTTTTTTTCCTCCATGTTTCGGCCCAATACCCAAGCCCAAGAGGATTTGAAGATAGTTGACTTAAGTGTGCCACCTCACTATTACCCATAGGACTTCCATGCATTATTTCCCATTCTTCCATGCATATCACTTCAAGATCACATCTCTTCTTCTCTCCTCTCTCACTCTCGGCCATACTCACACACACAAACTCACAAAAAAATCTCTCAACTCCCTCAAGAACTCTCCTTCCTCCCCTCTCCAAAAATCTCGAAAATTAGGGACTTTCAAGAGGATCTTGCAAGTAAATCATCATCTAAGGTAAGATTATGCATAGATCTATGGTTTAAATTCTTTTGTTATCAAAATCCTTTCCTAATCTATGCAAAAATCGTGATCTTGCACCTTAGAACCATCTCAAAACTCGAGATCTTCATCAAAGGGAGCCAAGGCCAAAAACACTTCATTTTTCCTTCCATTTTTCTTGCAAAACCGAATCAACACCCCAAGGTGAGCTTCATACCCCCTATTTTCTGTTTTTATGAGTTTTGTGGGGGGGGGGGGGGGGAATACAAGTGAAAGTGTAGATCTATATGTGTTTTGTATGCCTTGTATGATTTCCATGCTTATATGTATGCTTTTATGTGTTTTTATGTTGGATCTAGCCTTAAAACCCATCAAAACCGAGATATATCTTGTATTAAATGATTTTAGCTTCAAATATATTTCTAAACACAAAGTGTTTCAAGAAAAATGGCTAAGTGGTTTAGTAATAATTTTCTTTGGGTTAAAAACACAAATTTTGGGCCTAAAATGTGAAAAATGCAAAAATAAGGGCCCAAATTGACATTTCACAGATTCTGATGGATGAAGTGTGCCAAAACAGTTTCCATAAATAAATTTCTGGAAATATACTCATTTAGGGGATTAAAAACATAAATTCCAAGCTTAATGGGCTAAAAATGAAAATTTCGGCCCAATAAGGCCCATTATGCGAATTTTTCTGTTTTGGAGGGCCAAAACTGTAACTTTCTGTAAAACAGTGGACTATAAATGTTCCAAATCCTTTTCAAAGGTTTAAAATGCTTTCCAAATTTAAAAAGGACCAAAGTTGCAAAAGTTTCACAATTTGGGCCAAAATTGTCAAAGTTGCAAAAAGAAGGGGCTAAAACCGAGATAATTGCATTTTCAGGGACTCAAACTGTTTTCTATGAAAAATATGCTGAAAAATATTAATTTCAATAATTTTTGGTGTTAAAATGTCAAGAAAAATAGTTTAAGGACCAAACCGGGAAGTATTTAATAAAAAGGGTTGAAAATGTAAATTTTACAAATAATGAGGGGCTGAAAACAGGAATATTTCAAGGCTAGCTCAATGTACACAATTTGATCAAATAATGGCACCGCGACTATCGACGAAATACAATACATTACAATACCCAAAAGTCGTTGTTAAACGAATTGGCTCGGTCTCGAGCCAATAGAAATCTACAACTACTAACACTACGACACTACGATTCATACAAGTAACGTTTGGTAATACATATACATGCGAGTGTGCACAGACGTCTACGCACCATCTTTGGGCCCCACAAGTGTAAAATCTTGTTCGTTGAGCCTAGCTAGCCCAATGACCTGATCTTAAGGCCCGAAGACATTTTTTTTTTACGGAGTGTTGGGTTTTACCGATCCGACACAACGTAAATGGACTTTCAATGGCTTGTATACTACTGGTCCCCAAGGGTCCTTTGGTATTGCTAGTAAAGTCTACATTTCATGCGAGGCGGGTCGGGGACCCCTCGTACATTTTATCCCCAACCGGCTAATGGAGTTACCGGGGTCTTCGTGACCTCTTTCTCTTCGGATGTGGGACTACACCTAGTCAGGGCGATTGGATAACGCGATTAGTACTGACGACGCCTTCGGAGTCGTTAGTATAACTATAAACTGGGCGTTTGTGTAACGCGGGTTTGTAGTAAATAATCCTGCTCGAGAACCTTCCAACGTCGCCTGGGACTGACACTATACGCTATGCAATGGTTTCAATGTAATATCACGTAATTCAAGGAACTAGGAGAACATCGGGTTTTCCTAGGGTTTTTAATACTTACAAATTTGAAATGCATACACTTTCAATGAACATTTTTTTACAAGTATAGAATCAAACAAGCATACCTATGGATCTTCACAAATGTTTTCAAAGGCTTATCTTTTCAGAAAATATCGGATTTTCTGGTGGTTCTTCAAACGATACAAAGCATTGTTTTCAAATACAACTTATGAACTCACCAACATTTCATATGTTGACGTTTTTCAAAATACTTGTATTCTCAGGGAACCAGTGAATCAAGAGAAATCATATCCAGTGACGGTTGCAGTTTATTTTTTTTATGAATTGAACAAATTAATTTTTGGGGGAATGTAATGTTTAAACAATGTATGATATGTAAACACTACTGGTTGTACTATGTTGATGAATGGTGACGAATGTTGTTATGATTCATATATATTCAATGTTATGGTATTCAATTGAGTCACGACAGCCCCCGGACGTTTCCGCCGTCTGGTTCGGGGGTGTGACAGAAATAGGTATGAATGACCGAGTAGAGGCAGGAGGGTACTTCCTATTCAGTTTGTCCTCGCACTCCCCGGTGAACTCTGGCCTGTGTTTGTCATTCCAACAAACCTTCACCTACGGGATGCGGATTCCGCCTCGTGCAGTTAGCGATTTCCTACAGGTATGTCTACGAAGCTAGGGTTCTCAATGGTTTCTATCAAGATGAGTGGGATACAAAGTGTGACGTCGGGCAAGCACTTGTCAAGTCTAAGTAGTGGGTCGATCTAGGGTGAAGCTTGTGGAATATCCGAAGTAGTAGTGGTCTGACGAGGGTTGGACCAATCTCCGTAAAGGATCTCGGATGGTCCAAAGCTCTCGGAAGGGTAGAGATTTTTTCAGTACTTAGAACATAGTGTACTTCTATGGCAAGATCACCACTGGCGTGATCGCCATTCCGAAGTTCCAAACGTTCTCTCTCATACTGGAAGTGTAGTCTTTCAGGTTGTGTCTATATCATCGGATTGATTGCGTGTCTACGGTTATCTGTTTGCTGTAGAGTGTCTATCTCAAGCTCGTGCAAAATGAACCTGCACTTCTGATGCTTGAGATATTTCTAACGGAAACCCTCAGGGTCGGGGAGATAGGGTTTCACCAGACGAGTGTTGGACTATCTCAGGAGGTGGTTCTACTATTTCTGTGTGAGATAGTATTCGTGGAACACCTGATAGTCCAATGAATCTCGTAAGACATGCCCTAATTTCCAAGGCGTTGTTTTATTTTAGTGCGGAAAGTGCGTGCTCCCGTATAAACCATCGACTAACACCTAGACTGGTGTCAAGTCTATAATCTCTTTGGGATCTGGGTTATAAGGCTTAACGCAACTACTTCCACATCTTGCCCAAGTATTCTTGGCTGCGGAGGTTATCCTGTGGTTCACGGTATCCTAGTGTTCACTTCGGAGAATGAAGTCTATCGTCTACAGGGCGACGGCGGTTTCCTCCATGTGATGGGGCGGACGATCCTAGGCACTACTCGTCTATAACGGGGTGGACGAAGTGCCTGAGTAGCGCGGATATCTTCGGCAACTACTCTTCCGAAGGT
Source organism: Lactuca serriola (assembly GCF_051521515.1). Taxonomy (NCBI): domain Eukaryota; kingdom Viridiplantae; phylum Streptophyta; class Magnoliopsida; order Asterales; family Asteraceae; genus Lactuca; species Lactuca serriola. Next base: position 128,281,042 of record NC_136416.1, on the reverse strand, counting down.
TCTGATTTTTCTTAATCTAGGTCACATCTAGTGAGTATAGGGTTCCATCACTCGGAACTAAATCTCCTCATCCACTCTTCTCAGAATTTTAACTCCTCACAACTTTCGGATCTCCGGGATATCCGCTGAGATGCTTAATTCGGGGGATTAAGCGTGAATGGATGGTCGTAGTCAATGTCCTTGACTCTTACGACTCAGATTTCTTTACCAACTGAGGGTGTTAGCTACTATGTTGGTCTAACCGGGAGGACTACAAATTTCGGATTTGTGGTCATTATAGTAGCTCAACCCGCAGGGGTCCTCTTGACTCCAGCTCCTATTCTATGGAACAGGATGAAGGGTCTTACTCTGAGGTTCGTAGTAGGGCTCATACTCGGCTTAACCACTAATACTTGGTGTATGCAAGATGTATATAATTGAGGTCGGCAGGATGTTCAGTTGTGCGACTCCACCCCAGACCCACAACCCAACGAGGAACAGGGAGTAGGGAGGAAGCACACATCTTAAATCTTTTTGATCTCAATTATATACCACCCCTACGCATATACTCAGTTACAGTGGTCAGTCCCATGAGTTCTATCCTCTTAATTCACGAACTTGATTGCGAGGTGCGAAGGGTTTTTCTGGGTTTCTACTGAGTATGCTTCGGGTGGTTATCGTCTTCTGGAGTATCTGCAGTGTCTTTCGCTTCGGTTTCTATCTCTCTAAGGGGTTGGTTAACAGTGCACGGTACCTTTCTCCTGGGTACTTTGGAAGGTTTGAAATAAGAGCGACGACCGACGGATCGCATTAGTCTTTATTATTTTTATTTTGTTTAGGTTCGGAAGAACCTTTGTTTGCCGAAGTGGCTACGGAGAAAGTTCTTTTTACACAGCACTAGGGATTTACACATGGTTGCACTACGTCAAACCATGATTGATAGAGTCGTCGAAGTTGGCACACTTCGACATGATATAGTATGAGGGTCGATTGAGTCATGTGCCGAACGAGCACACAAGTTCTAGGCATCTCGGGTTTCGTCCCGTGTATCCCTATCGCGAATACTTGGACATATAGAGTCGACGCGGAAGTATAGAGGGTTCTGAATGTTTCTGAGTAGAGTACCTTTTCATGAATGGATTCTCACGAGGCATTTCTATAATCGCCTAACATATACTAGTCATGTATAATTATGGTGGGGAGGACTGTTGACTGAGCGACTCCGCCTTAAATCCACAACCAAACGAGGAACATGATATGAGGCGGCATTCACTCACTCTAGGTCTATCCATCTCAATTATACATGGCCGTAACGTATATACTTAGCCATTATAGTTTTACCTAATGAAAATTTTAAATTTTATAACAGTGTTGTGACTTTCGCCTTAATGGGGAAATAATTACATTTTTGAATAAGTCTTTTAATGTTTTCGGTTAGTTATCTGAGATTGAGATACGTGACAAAAATCTACCGAGTTCCTTGATGCTTCTCCCTAAGCATTAGGGTCAGAATCCTCCTGAGTCATTGTTGTTTCCTTCGGTTGGACAGTCCCTCTTGAAGTGTCCAATCTCACCACATAAACGGCAAACTGGATTGGCCGCCACATTGGTGGTTGATGTAATAAACTCAATCGGGGTTCTGCAGACGCGAGTAGTATGCCCCTTCATGTGGCACCTAGCACAATAGAGTTCCCGACATATACCATGATGATGGTAGCTACACTTGCCGCAGTGGGGAAGGCTTCCTAGGTATGGTCTCCTAGGTGTAGGGATGGAAGAGTTGGCAGGGATATTGACTGTCTCAGCTCGTTGCCCTTCGGAAGGTCCTTGAGCCGAGGTACTTCCCTCCTCGATCTTGATCTTTCTCTTCAGTGGATTTGAGTGAGGTTCTTGGGTGGCTGGGTATGCAGAGGTTGGTTGTTGCTGTCCATTACTAGGATCAGAATTTTCGATAGGGCTCTTGCTAACATTGGCGTTGTTAGCATTCAGTTGAGCCAGGACAACTGCTACGGCTGCCGAGACTGCAGTCTGGAAGGTAGCTTCATCGAGTAGGAGAGTAGGTTTCTTGCTAGTGGATTGGTTACGCTTGCTCGGAGGTATGGTTTTTCCTATACGGAAAGGAACTCAAGCGGATGAGAGACGATGGTTAACCCTGGGCATATCTGTCCTTACTATATTATGCATAAATTTTTCTCATGTCTCGGATATTGGTTGTCTGAGTGCCGACCTACATCCCTATGATGTAGTCCTGGTATTCAAGGTAGGAGTGTGAGTATCGGAAAAGGCCATAAGATGGGGTCGTTCCTACTAAGTTACCTTTATACTGGGAAAGGTTTCACTCTCCGGCTTGGAAAGATTTGAGAACAGTTCGGAACGAACACCGCGGGAAGAGAGGCTCATGAAGGCTTATGGCTAAACATTCTCCATAGAGGTGTGGGGATCCGCTCTAATCGTGTTACTGGCAAAGGGAAAAAGGCGATTCACCTAACACATAGCGTGAGTAGTGTGACTACTAACTCACTAAATTGTATTATTTTATGGGTGTATTAGCGTGACGAACACGAGGAAAACACACTTCTCGGGTTCCATGTACTGGCTCCCTCTGTCTTCCTCGTAGATTTGGCTGGGACCGACGTTGGTTTCCTTCGGGTAGTTACCTAGGGTTCTCCTTTCTTAGAGACGTATTGAATTTCTACTCCGCCTTTCTTCCGAACCCGACTCTGGGTGTCATCACTTCATGATGGATGACTGGAAATCTCGGAAGCTTAGGCGAATTTCTCACCAATGTCCCTAAGAAGATATAGGCACTCGGTGGTCTCAATAGTCTCAACCTTTTTCATTTATTTCCGAACTGGAAATCTCCTCAATGAACCTCTTTTGGGTCTGAATCAACTCTTCTGTCGAGTACTGAAGTGGATAGGGTTTTCTACAGGGTTCGTGCGATAATGGAAATGTCTAAAGAATCCTAAGAGATTATTAACATTTCACTGGATGGTCCATATCGAGCCCTGCTACGATTACACAGGGTACACAAATCATATATAGCTTAGATCCGATAGGCCTTCGAATATGTGATACTACTCAATATCCACATACTTGGTAAAACCATTTATAGTATCATACTTGGTAAAACAGTTGACTGTGTAATAAATCCTTGTGCATGCGGGTTATAAATCACATGTGATTGATATGATAACTGGCATGTTTAACTTGTATTCCCCCCCCCATAAAACATGTAAAAACATTTAAAAAGGTTCATTTAGGGGTATGAACTCACCTGATGTAAGTGGACCCGACGAAGGTGCCGGTTGGGTGCTCGGTGTCAAGTAAAGACTTGAACACATGTAGTGACCTATTAACATATGATAACATATGATTACATACAATTAGTACATATAATACTAATTAAACAAGTATACGCATCCTAAAGTGCGAAAAGCACTTTGATTAAGTGCTTGGAGTGTCCTGGGTAACATTTAAGGGCGTGTATGGCTTAAATAGGGAGTTTACTCTCCAAGAGTAAACTCTTTATAGAGTTCACGGCCCTGGGACTAACTCCCATGAGTTTACGGCCGTAAACTCATGGTGAGGGTGTTCTAGGATGCCAAAGTGTCTTATATTACTTGTGGAATTATGCTAGGCTCAAATCTAGGAGTTATAAAAGGATTAAGGCCTCAAATGCACCATTTTCGGGAGCTTACGGCCCTAAACAAGGAGTTTACGGCCGTAAGCTCTCATGTGCTCATTTCTTTTGTGTTTTAAGGTCTTAAATGGTAGAGAATAAAATCCTATGCATTTTTCCAAGTCAAATGGGGAGTTTAGGGTATCATTTGGGTGCCTTTTAGGAGTTTACGACCCATGGACCTTTCCTAGGGGGGTCCCCATCCTAGTACTACTCTCGCCCAAGCACGCTTAACTGCGGAGTTCTGATGGGATCCGATGCATTAGTGCTGGTATGTTCGCACCCGATTTAGTGGTTGTATTTTGACTTGGTTGAAACTAACATTTTTCTAAGGGAATATTGAGGGTGTTTCTAATTTATTTCAACCTTACCAAGTCATTATAAAAGTCCCAAATTAATTAACCTCTTCAAAAAGGTTAACGGGCAAATAAATAAAGCGAGGCTTATTAACGGAAGGAGGTTAAAAATGACGGAATAAACTTTGGGTTGTCATACCGTTAGAGGGAATTTCGTCCCGAAATTCAGAATTTAGATACAAATCATGGATCTGGGAAGAGATGCGGATACTTTTGTTTCACCGAGTCTTCACGCTCCCAAGTGAATTCTGGTCCCCGCTTGGCATTCCAGCGAACCTTCACTATCGGGATGCGACTTTGTTTCTTGCGTTCGATCTCTCGATCCATGATTTCGATTGGGTCCTCCACGAAGTTCAAGTTTTCATTGATCTCGATCTCTTCTAAGGGAATCACTAGTGTTTCATCGGATAAGCACTTCTTGAGATTTGAGACATGGAAGACGGGATGAATGTTACTGAGCTCATGGGGTAATCGAAGTTTATAGGCTACAGGAACGATCCTGGCGAGGATCTCGAAGGGTCCAATGTACCTCGGATTAAGTTTCCCACGCTTTCCGAAGCATACCATGCCTTTCCAGGGCGAGACCTTCAACAGGACACGGTCTCCAACCTGGAACTCCAGAGGTTTCCGTCGGTTATCAGCATAACTCTTTTGGCGATCTCGTGAAGCTTTCAATCGATCCCAGATTTGGATGATCTTTTCGGTGGTTTCGCGGATGATTTCAGGACCAGTGAAAGCACTGTCGGGGACTTGAATCTTAGCTAGCTGCGTGTCCCCTACCTCGGCCCAACACAGAGGGGATCTGCACTTGCGACCATAGAGGGCTTTAAACGAAGCAGCCTTGATGCTGGTGTGGTAACTGTTGTTGTACGAGAACTCGATCAAAGGCAAATGTGTGTCCCACGACTTTCCGAAATCGATGACACATGCTCTAAGCATGTCTTCCAGGGTTTGGATAGTTCTCTCACTCTGTCCATCGGTCTGAGGATGATAAGCCGTACTCATGTCTAGTTTGGTTCCAAGAGCCTTCTGGAGAGACTGCCAAAATCTAGAGGTAAACCTGCTATCTCGATCAGAGATAATGGATGCAGGTATACCGTGCAGTCGGACTACCTCTTGGATGTAGAGTCGCGTGAGTCTTTCCATCTTGAATGATTCTTTGATCGGAATGAAGTGAGCGGACTTTGTCAAACGATCGACAATTACCCAAATGGTGTCATACCCACTCGGACACTTGGGTAACTGATGATGAAATCCATGGTAATCATCTCCCATTTCCACTCGGGTATATCGGGTTGCTAGAGCATACCCGAGGGTTTCTGGTACTCGACTTTCACTTTGGCACAAGTCAGACGCTTGTCCACGAATGTAGCGACCTCGACTTTCATGTTTGGCCACCAGTATTGTTTCTTGAGATCCAAGTACATCTTGTCCGAACCTGGGTGAACAGAGTATCTAGTCTTGTGTGCTTCTTCCATGACAATTTCCTTGAATCCTCCCGACTTTGGAATCCAGATTCGGTCCATGAAACAGTAGACTCTGTCACCTCTGATCTCAAGTTTCTTGTCCATTCCCCTCAAGGATTCGCTTGACACGTTCTCGGGTTTGAGGGCTTCTAATTGGGCTTCTCGGATTTGCATGGATAAATGGGAATGGATAGTCATCGTCAGGGTCTTCACTTTGCGGCTCGAACTTTTCTTTCGGCTAAGGGCATCTGCTACCACATTGGCCTTGCCGGGATGGTAGCGGATCTTGCACTCATAGTCACTGAGTAGCTCTACCCATCGCCGTTGCCTCATGTTTAAGTCTTTCTGATCAAAGATGTGTTGCAGACTCTTATGGTCAGTGAAGATCGTACACTTGGTCCCGTAGAGATAATGTCTCCAAATCTTCATTGCAAAGAATACGGCTCTTAACTCCAGGTCATGGGGTGGTATAGTTGACCTCGTGTGCCTTCAGCTGTCTCGAGGCATATGCAATCACTTTTCCCCTTTGCATAAGCACACAGCCTAAGCCCTGGTTAGACGCATCACAATAAACAACGAAGTCCTCTGTCCCTTCGGGCAGGGACAGGACCGGTGCGCTGCACAAGTCTCGCTTTAACGTTTGGAATGCGTTTTCTTGTTTTTCACTCCAACAAAAGGGTACACCTTTCTGCGTTAGAGTGGTTAGAGGTTTGGCGATTCTGGAAAAATTTTGGATGAATCTCCGATAATAGCCGTCGAGACCCAAGAATTGACGGATTTCTGTGGGTGTGTTCGGTGCCGACCAATTCTCTATTGCCTTGATCTTGGATGGATCCACATGAATACCCTCTTCGCTTACGACGTGGCCGAGGAAAGTTACCTTCCGAATCCAAAATTCACACTTGGAAAATTTTGTGTACAACTTCTCGGATCTAAGGGTTTCCAACACTAGCCTCAAGTGCTGTTTGTGATCTTCTTCACTTCTGGAGTAGACAAGTATGTCATCCATGAACATAATGACGAACTTGTCTAGAATAGGGCGACACACCCGGTTCATCAGGTCCATGAACACTGCCGGTGCGTTGGTTAGACCTAAGGGCATCACTACGAACTCGTAGTGTCCATACCGAGTCCTGAAAGCTGTTTTGGAAACATCACTCTCATGAACTCGTAGCTGATGGTACCCTGACCGAAGGTCTATCTTTGAGAAGTAACTGGCTCCCTGGAGTTGGTCGAAGAGGTCATCTATTCGCGGAAGAGGATATCGGTTTTTTACGGTCAACTTATTCAGCTCACAGTAGTCGATGCACATTCGGAAGGATCCATCTTTCTTCTTTACAAACAGAACCGGAGCTCCCCAGGTTGAGGAACTCGGTCGGATGAACCCTTTGCTGAGCAACTCGTCGAGTTGGCTGGATAACTCCTGCATTTCTGCCGAGCTAAGCGATACAGGGGTTTGGCTACGGGGATAGCTCCAGGAATTAGGTTAATGCGAAATTCAACTTGATGTTCAGGAGGAATTCCCGGGAGCTCTTCGAGAAAGACTTCAGGAAAGTTGCAGACTTTGGGGATACTCGCGAGGTCTTTAACTTCCTGTTTCTCGTTGATGACATGGGCTAGGAATGCAGCACTCCTTCCGCAGAAGCTTTTGAGCTTTGATGCAGGAAATGGTACGAAGATTGGAGCTAATTTTATCGCCATAGATCATGAGAGTCTGACCAGAGAGGAGGTTGAGACGAATGGCTTTTTCGTAACAAAGGATATCAGCATGATTGGGACTCAACCAGTCCATGCCGATGATAACGTCAAAGCTCTTTATGGAGACTGGCATAAGATCAATGGGAAAAGAATGATCGTTTAGGGTAAGGGTACAACCTATGAATACATCGCTAGCACTCTCTTTCTCACCGTTAGCCATCTCGACGGTAAACGTTTCGGTTAATGGTTGGGGATTAGGTTTTAGATTATGTTTGAACGTATGACTAACAAAGCTTCTTTTAGCACCCGAATCGAAAAAGATACTAGCATAAGAGTTGTCGAGAAGGAACGTACCCGAAACAACGGTGGGATCGGCAACTGCCTCCTCTCGTCCCATGGCTAGGACTCTCCCAGTATTATCAGCTGTCATCTTCTTGGGGCAGTTCCTCTTGAAATGCCCGACTTCTCCACAATTGTAGCAGGCCTGACCAACACCTGCTCCGGAAGATTGGTTGGCTGATTGGGCTGGTGCTTTGCAGAATCGGACCGTATGCCCCTTTTTACCACAGTTGGTGCATGATAGCTCACGGCCGGGGCCGGGGTTATGGTGGTATTTACACTTTTCACATTGGGGAAGGCTACCAGTATACCTACTAGTAGGTGTTTGAGCTGTGGATCCCACAACAGAAGCAGCAACAACGGGGGTAGTAGCAGCATGGACTGCTACAGTCTGTTGTTTCTTTGAGGATCCTTGAGAAGATTGACCCTTCTTTTTCTTCCAAAATTTCCTTTTCTCACCACTCCTCTTGGTCGGTTCAGGAGTGGTGGTTGCTTCCTCGACATCATCACTATGGTTAATTAGGGTTTGGGCTAAACTTTTGGCGTTGTCATATGTATCCAGTTTCGCAGCTAAGACGTTTCCTTTGGTCGGTTGGGTCAGCCCCCAGATGAACCTCTCTATCTTCTTGCTCACCGAGGTAACCAATCCCGGACAGAGTAGCGCCAGGTCATCAAATCTCGAAGTGTATGCGAAAATATCGGAACCCTTCATCTTCAGGTTCCAGAGCTCGTGCTCTAATTTATGTATTTCGCCCCGAGGGCAGTACTCAGCAAGAAGAAGTTCTGTCATGGCTTCCCGTCCCATAGCATTGGCTATAGGTAGGGTCAAGGATTTGACTAGGCCGTTCCACCAAGTTAGGGCTTTATCGGTAAAGGTACAGGCTGCGAACTTTACTTTGTCAGATTCTGAACAGGCACATATTTCAAAGATAGATTCGATTTTCTCGAACCATCGGGTGAATGACACCTCCAGTGCCATCAAAGGACGTGGGTTTCGCGTTCATGAAATCTTTATAGGAACCCTCTTTTCAGTGTCCCTGGCTATCTTCTTGGTTTTGGGGCTGGGGACCACCTCTTGAACCACCGAGGTTCATTTGAGACATGGCGGATGCTACTGCGGCAGTAACAGTTGCCTGGAACATTACAGGATCAAATTGAGGAGGAGGTGGTGGCGGAGGAGGATTGTTGTTCTTTGAGCTGGGTCTCTTTCTTGGAGGCATCTTGATTTATAAGGATCAGGAAAGAGAGGATGACAAGTCCTCTGAATTGAATCAAGAGATATGAAAGATATTGAATTCTATTAAGCGATAAAGCAGGAATGAGTTATCAAAGCGGATAAATTCTCGCTAAAAGAATGATCGAGGAGCAACGTTGAAATGAGGATTTCTCTAACGAAGCTGGCACTAGAAATACTCCCATAGTATTTCGTGATTCGTTGCGACGACGACTCATTGTTTGGGTATTAGGTAAGTTTTAGGCATGCTGAACACTACAGTCACTCCAAAGCACATGTTGGCCGTGTCTCGAATGAATATAGTTGGCCAGGCTATATTGATCCCAGACACGACTACATAACTGCTCAGGTTTAACCGCAACGTACAACGCCCATTTACTTATGTTTTGTTCTACTTGTAGTTACGGATTTCAACGGTTAGGTATACTTGTATACTTTTGAAAATACTTATATTTTAAAGTATACTTTTAGTTCAGAGCACTTATGCCCCTTTATGTTTATAGTCTTATACCATGTAAGGTTTGGTATACTTAGTTCACTATAAACATGGGCTCTGATACCAATATGTCACACCCCGAAACCTAGGGCGGAAACGTTCCGGGGCGGAGGTGACTTCATGTTAAGTATCACAACCAATGTACATAGTAAGGAAAGTAAAACAAACATTACATTACATATTAGAATTTACATTTGTTTTTAAGTAAAAAGTATTACAAGTGTGATACATATGTATATATATAGACAAAAGTAAGACGTGTCTTCTATGCTCTCCATCTTCGCCAAAAGGATCATCGAGTACGTGTCTAATGTGGACCTGAGAATACAAGTAGTTTGAAAATCAGCAAAAAGCTGGTAAGTTCATAAGCGGTTTTGTTTTCTGAAAAATGTACAAGTTTCCTTTCGGTTTCTGAAAAAGTTCTGTATCCAAGAAAATCCCATATTTTCTTATATGTAAAGTTTAGTTATCTAGTTTGTTACCCGATTCTGGTTATGCACAATTGTTACCCTAGGAAAATCCCATATTTTCCTAAAAGTTGGTTACTGATCCGAAATGTAATGTAAAAGATGTATACTGAAAACCTGGTTATCCTTGTGAAGTGTATTAGTTTTAACATGCACATAAAACTAATAAGTGTAAATCAAACTGGTTACAATCCCATTAATACTAACAAGTAAATCTATGTTATCCAAATTGCGAGTTCCATAAACATACAATAGACTAGATATGGCAATAAGTAGTCCACATCACCTTATGACTTTCGTCACCCTTAAACCTTTTGGTTCGGCTGTAGCTAGCAGCCAGGTTTGGGGTAGTCAGCCCCGTATTGATCTATGCACTCAAGTCATGCTCCCTATCTAAGAGATTCTGGTTACGGGTGTGGTCCTCCACTCACGTATCTCTGTGGAGTGTTCTCCGAGGACGTGTCTTCAATTTATAGGAATAACAAATTTACTAGTAATAATACAGAAAGATAATGTTACAAACAATGATCCTCCACTCGCGTATCTCTGTGGAGTGTTACCGAGGACAAAACAGTGTACTAAGTTTTATGTTCAAAGTTCAAATGTTATGCTTTTAACTGATATAATGTGGAAAACCATTTGTGAAAATATAAAATACAACATTTTATAACGTTTTTCACAAATAATACGATAATGTGTTCTGCAAGTTCAAACGGTTATCTGTTATGATTGTCAACGTTAAAAGCATATGAAATATGAAACACAACACATGTAAAACAAGTTTTTGAGTACAATTATTCCTTGTACTTTGCTTGTATTCCCCCTGAAAACAGTGAAAAACATTGAAAAAGAGTAGGGCTATGAACTCACCAGGCGAGAAAACGTGACAGTTTGAATGCTAAGTGTCGGTTCGGGGCTTGATAACGCGCGAGGTTCCTATGTAATATGAAATGGTATACAAATGTATCTAATTAGACTTTAAATTACTAATTAGATATGATTATACACTCCAATACAAGAAAACACTTCAAATCAAGTGTTTGGAGTGACCCGGGTGACATCTACGGACGTATAGGGCTCGGATAATGTGTTTGCTCTTCAAGAGTAAACTCCTTAGGGAGTTTACGGCCCTAAGACCATGACCACATGAGTTCACGGCCGTGAACTCATGGTTGATGGGTTTTAAGGTGCTAAATGGTGAAATATCACTTGAGGAATGTTGGTATGATTTAATCTAAGGCATAAGAATGAATTAGACCACCAAAGGTATTACCAGAGTTTACGGCTGTAAACTAGGAGTTTACGGCCGTAAGCTCCTATATATCCATTCCTTTCATGATTTGGTGGCCCCAGATCAATCACATGTGATTCAAACTAATTTTACAAGCCTTAGAATGAATTTAGGGCATCATTTGACTAGTGTATATGAGTTTACGGCCCAGGAACCCATTCTCGGGGGGTTTATGGCCGTAAGATCCTAAAGGGAGGGTTTTTGTCATGGTTAAGTGTGACATCCCCATTTTCACTGCCAGAAAAGACCGATTTGTTTATGCTTTGTTTTATAAGGTCAGAGTAATCTTTTAAAGAAAACGGTTGCGGAATTTGTTCCCAAAATAAGATATGATAATAACTTATCAAAACATTTCTCAAAGAGAATTTTTTTTCATTTAATAATAAAACCTCGGGATGTCATGTTCCGATACAGACATATAAGCATAAACAGAACTTACATTCAATTACACTAATGATTTATATCTCCTTTAAATCTCTCTGTGAAATATGTCTTCGTATCGATACATGTGATACAAAGAAAACTGAGTGGGTCAGGCTTGGGAGCCTGGTGAGCATATAGGTAGATATAAAATACATATACAATTTAACTCATTAAAACCTATATAGTTCATCCATTCCACCAACATCTCAAATAAACAACAATATATAAACACATATCACGTATTTCGTAGCAAATACTTAATATTTATGTGTTAGAAGAAAGTGACCACACACTCACCCAAACATATACTTAATACATTCAAAGAATACTTGTATTATACCCGTGTTTATGAAAGGGACTATACACCCACACATATAAACAACTTTATATTATACACATAGCTCGTATTTCATAGCAAATACTTAATATTTATGCGTTAGAAGAAAGTAACTACACACTCACACATATAAACAACAATATACTTAATACACTCAAACAATACTTGTATTATTATCGTGTTTATGAAAGGGAGTATACACTCACTTGATTAGACGATGCTCAGACAACACTACGACTTATAGAAGTAGTATTCTTTGGTAGATCTGGAAGATCTTCCCAAAAACCGGGCTCCTTGCGGGCAGAGCTTTAGCTCGGGAATCGCACTTCTCGGGATCTTCGGGGCCCCGGGACTTGCTTCGGGGTCGGGAATGATACCGGGGCTTCGGGATAATTCTTGCACGAAAAACGATGCAAAAACGCGAGAGAAAGGGAAGAAATGAGCAAAAGAATTGGTTGCCCTCGACATCCTTTTATAGGGGGCTGAAACCCGAATTACGCTGGGCGTAATTCTATGTTACGCTGGGCGTAATGTGGATAAGCCCGGTGACTCCCCCCCTTTGGATAATATCCGAATTTTTATTTAAATTAAATACTTTAATTATTTAATAAACTTCAAAAATTCATATCTTCCTCATACGAGCTTCGTTTTCGACGTTCTTTATATCCCCGCGTAGGTGAGACTACGCTCTACAACTTTTGTTTAGACTCCGTCGGCTAATTTTGAATTTATTTCTATTATTTATTTTTAGTAGGCCGGGACAGGATAACTCCGTTATAAATTCATAACTTCTTCATCCGACGTCCGTTTTCGCCTATCTTTTTATCGTTTCACTACAATTGACGAGATCTTCAATTCTCGTTTAGATTGTTTTGGCTAAAAACCGCTCGATCTCAAATCGAGTATTCCGGCTGCATATTGCTAAGCTGAAACTTAGAAAAATCATAACTTCCTCATACAAAGTCAGATTTGGACGTTCTTTTTATGCACGCTCACGGTTTAACGAACTCTACGAATTTCATTTAGATTGCTAAGGCTAAATATTGCTCTAACGTAAATTCACTATTTACGTCGCGCTATGTCATGCCGGTTCTGTCGCGAAACTTCGATAGGTCATAACTACTTCGTTATAACTCGGATTTCGGCGTTCTTTATATGTATGGAATCCTTGTAACATATACTACAACTTAGTTAAGATTATTCATCCTAAATAATCTTTTATAAAAAGTCATTTTTGACGCTTATCGTCTCTAAATTAACTAACCTTGATCTACGGGCATTACATTAAGGCCCTTAAATCGATTGTGGTTGGTTCTAGAATTTAATCCAAGGCTATTGGTGTGTTTAACTGGCATTTAAACACTTGAATTGGAGTTTACTCCCCATGAATATGAGATTACGGCCCAAGCATGTTCTTGGACAGTAAACTCATGTTTACTCCTCAAAAGTTGGATTCAAGGTGTTATAAGTCCGTTCCATTAAGACATTAAGCCATTTCTAAGCCCCAAAGGTGATATGGAAGAGTTTTAAGGCTCAAAAACTCCTTTTATGTGTGTTATGGCCCAAGCATGTTCTAGGGCCGTAAACACATGAAAATGGTCCTTTTTCATAGATTAAGCATGAATTTGAAGGCTAAGGACGCTAATCTATGAGTTAGGGGAGTTACCTTGATGAATTGGAGCCTTAATTTGATGATTTTGGACCTTAAGTTTGGATTGAGGAGAGAGGTTAGAGAGAGAGTAGTGAGAGAGAGCAAAAGCTTCAAATTGAAGTCTTTTGGGCTTTAAATAGGATTCAAGTTTGGGACACGGTGGAATTCTACCCGATACCGACGTTAGACGTGGCTTTTGGTCGTACCCGATCAAGTTGCCGTAACCCGATATGGTCGATTCTAAAAATTTTCCGATTACTAATATGGGTTGTTAATATGAGTTCTAAACGCGTTAGGACACCCATTAAGTCGTAATAGAAGTCCCACATTTATGAATTAATTTAATGAGGTAAACGGAAACGAAATTGAAAACGACGAATGTATTAACGGAAAGGGTTACAAATAATTGAACGAAATTCGGGTTGTCACAGTTCCCCAACAATCCTTTGAAGCATAAAAACACACACATACAAACACACACACACACACACACACACATATATATATATATATATATATATATATATATATCAACCATAGGCACCCTATCCTCATACATCTACCGGCACTCAACTATCGGCTCCTAACTATCATACAACCATGACTCTCAGCCGTCCACAACCGTACAAAGGTTGTTACTAATATTGACATGTCACCTCATGAATGTATAATCATATGTAGTCAGAAATATGATAAACATTCGAACAAATAATCCTACCCGAGAGCAATAAATCAAATGAGACCCATGCAATAAGGCTTAAACCATAGTTCTCAGGCTATCTCATTTAAACTATGTATAACCCCTACACATCAACTTAGCGATAAACTAATATTACCAATACCCATCCAAATCATGACACATAATAGTATCATACAATCAATCAATCACATACATAACAAGGACTACTAGTCTGCTAGCATATTCGTACCCTAATAATACCTATATCCTAACATACAAAGGATATACAATGTCACTCACACTATAGTGAGAAAGTCACTTGGACAAGAGATTGAAGAATCACTGTCGAACACATGAATACTCGCACATATCAGTCTCACGAACCGCCTAAACGCCAAATAGAGGTAAAACCTCAGTCTACACCCTAAACCCTAAAGTTTGACCCAAAGATAAACTTGGTCAAAAAGTCAACAATCTGGTCAAAGGCGTCAACTGCGTATGTTAAAACTTTCCAAGGTCCGCCTCACGACATGCAAGTTGAGAGAGATAAATTGAACAAGTATGGTCATCCTCTGTTGGGGTGTACTATTAAACCTAAATTGGGGTTGTCCGCTAAAAACTACGGTAAAGTTGTTTATGAATGTCTTCGTGGTGGCCTTGATTTTACTAATGATGATGAGAATGTGAACTCCCAACCATTTATGCGTTGGAGAGACCATTTCTTATTTTGTGTCAAAACTATTTTTAAATCACAAGCTGAAATAGGGAGATAAATTGAACAAGTATGGTCGTAGAAAGATAAAATAGTTGGGCAGAAGGAAAGAAGCATCACGTCCTTGAAAGACCCCGCGTCCAGACCCAAATTCCATTGGTTTTTGACTAAAACCATTAAGTCAAGGGTTCAAATCTCATATCTGAATCATAATAATATCTAACTGAATAAAGTTCAAACTTTAGCTATTAAGATGCTCAAAACAAACAAGATCTAAAGCCCTAGCTAATAAAATGCCCAAAAATGCAGCTTTCTTCATGTATGGAGCAAAGTGAGATCTTACATACACTATCTACTCCATGAAGTTATCAGATTTATAATTAAATATAATTCAAATCTCACGGAGTTCTTGAAACTCCATGGAATAAGCCACAAAAGGATCAAAACTCATGGAAATGGACCAAAAACACCAGTAACTCATAGATCTATGGATGAGATGAAATAAAGCTTGGATGTTTATGAATTACAAATGCCCCAAAGTAGATTGAGAGCTAATTACTTTATATGCAAAGCTTCAAACACAAATATTTTTTATTCCTTCACTCTAGCACCACAAAACACACCAAATGGATATAAGGATAGTGGATGAGCTCAAAACCCTAAAATTGAGACTAGGGTTTCACAAGGGCCGTTCAAGGGGTGATGGAGGCTATGAATGATGAAAACATAGGGGTTTGTTCCCTTAAATACGCATAAAACCCTGAAAACATCATGAACCTATAGGCTAGGACACACCACGCCCTTAAATGGGCACCCCGTGCCCCTAGCTTTTCAGATAAGTAAGTAGATTATATAAGAATAGGATACAAACCGGTAAATAGGGTGTTACAATTCTCCCCCACTTGAACTGGATTTTGTCCTCGAAATATGCATTGGCAAATTACTCTTGATACACCCTTCATAATCTCCTATGGTTTTTTCAAACCCATGTCATCTTACCTGAGTTGTCAATACTCCCTACACTAGGGTCTTTAATTCATAAACATAAGGTCTCCATTGTCACAACTAGCATTTTCAGCTAACTGGCTAAGAAATTCTATTCCCACGTAAACATCAGCTATTGTAAAAACTTGTACTGTAAGTGAATACCATGTTATATGCTAACATGAAATCATCCATTTGAATCCAAACTCTTGATTGAAGTTCAAAACCTAATACAAATACATCTCATATGTTCAACTATGGGTTGAAAACCCTAAAAATTCTAGTTCAAGATTATTATGGACTAGGATTCTCTTATTGGGCCTAATGGACCAATATGTAACACCCATAAAATTTGAGCCAAATTAAAACATTTTATCTCATTCAAAAACCATTAAGTTCATACATCTTGTTTTCAAAATAGTTTAAACATCAGAGTATCCCCCAAAACCATATCACATAAATCAAAAAACATGAGGAGCGGTACGATCACGCCTTCGCCTTGCCACGATCTCCAGAAGTACATGAAACAATACACTGGACTGTAAGCCCGGAAGCTTAGTGAGTTACCCCCAAAATACCAACCACACATAAACATACTCATAACATATCACAAATAGAAAAACCATGCACATCGAGTCTACTGTGTAACAACCCGAAATATCAAGAGTAGAGTTGAAGGGCTAAAAGAGTAAATTGGGAAAGATCGACTCGGCGAGTCCATGTGCGGACTCGGCGAGTAGAGACGCGACTTGGTCGCGTGTTAAGTGTCCGACTCGGCGAGTCAGTGTAATGGACTCGGCGAGTAGGCGCTGAGTGGAGAAAACCCTAATTCTCAGGGTTGAGCCCTATATAAAGAACATAACATCCATTCCCTCAGCCTCCTTACTCATCCTCAAGTCCAGAAACCCTAACCCTCGTGTGTGAGTGGATCAAGTGCATTTGGAAGCTTGGAGAAGCAATTGTTGAGGAAATCTTGAAGGGTAAGAGGCTTGGAGCAAGGGGCTTTGCTTGGATTCGAGTTTCATTGCAGTTGGGGCGTTCCTTTGAGGTAATATCTCGTTTTTGAGCTGCTATTTCTTAGATGCATCATTTTGGGGGTGTTAGAGATCATATCCTTGGATGTATTGGAGTTTAGAGGTCAGATCTGAGGTTTATACCTCTGATCTGGAATGGAGAAGGGTTGGAATGCATGAAAGTCCCTGTTTGTGAGTGGTTGATGGCGCTATTTTGTCCCAAACCCAAACCCTAGAGTAAAAATGCATAGATCTCTTTGGATTCACGTAAAGTTTGCCACTTTACGTGATGGATGAGTTGTAGGAGGCTAGATCTATGTTTTGGATCAATTGCATGGCCTGGAATGCTTCTGTATGGGTTCAGACCGGTGGTACTCGGCGAGTCACATGGGTGGACTCGACGAGTTGCTTAAAGATAAGATGGAACTCGACGAGTTGGAAGAACAACTCGGCGAGTTGGATGAAGATGGCCTGGAACTCGGCGAGTTGTATGAACAACTAGGCGAGTAGGTTGAAGATAGCCTTAGACTCGGCGAGTCTTGTCGAAGAGTTCCAATATTTTCTGGTTGAGTCGAGAATCGGCGAGTCAAGGGATGACTCGGTGAGTTGTGTGCGAGTGGACTCAGAGTTGTGGGGTTCGGCGAGTCTCGGGGTGACTCGGCGAGTTGAGTCGCGGACTGGGGAAGTTCTGAGCATGGGGACTCGACGAGTCGACGGGTTGACTCGGCGAGAAGGGGCAACCAGGAGGGTTGACTTTGACTGAGGACTTTGACTTTGACCAAGAGTTGACCGTTGACTTTTAGGGCTTGGTCAGCGAAGTGGCCTTTAGGCCCAGAGAGGGGTAAAATAGTCTTTTACCCTTAAGAGGGTGCCATGAGAAGGTTGATTCTAGTCTCGAGAGTTATATTCATGAGAGTATATGCCTTACGTGTTAGGCGGTGGCGAGTTCGAGATTCAAGTGCGGGGATATCTGCTTTCTGCTTGCCAGGTGAGTCTTCTCACTATACCTTACCTTGAGTAGGTAACTAGAGTTATGTGACAGAGTATTTGTATGCTATGTATGTTATGTGTTGTACTGCATTATTTCTATGTGATTTATGCTGTGCATGCTTTCAGAGTTGGAACCGGAGGGTTCCTAGAGTTAGAACCGGAAGGTTCACAGAGTTAGAACCAGAGGGTTCACAGAGTAGGGTCCACGGACCCACAGAGTTATAGCCTCGAGTGGCTAATATGTGTTGCGTGTGGTATTTTGGGGAACTCACTAAGCTTCGTGCTTACAGTGTTTTGCTTTATGTGTTTCAGGTTTCTTTCAGGATCACGGGACGGCACCGGCTTGATTGTACACACCAGAGAAAGAGTCATGTTTTGAGGATCCTGGTTTACTATGCAAGTGAAAATGGAGTTATGTTTTGTAATTCGATTATTAATGAGATTTTAAACAAGTATTTCTAAGATTTAAATGATTATTTTTAAATGAAAAATTGTTTGAAATTTTCGGTGTTACATACTGTGTGACTGGTCCGCTCGCACCGGGCCTTCAGTCCACCTAGTCCACCCTCTGAGTCTAGCCATGTACATCGATTCTACAGTGTGATTGGTCCGCCCACATCGGGCCTTCAATCCACCTGGTCCACTCTCTGAGTCTATAGTATGACTGGTCCACCCACACCGGGCCTTGAGTCGGCCTAGTCCACTTTTTGAGCCTCGGCACGTCTGGTCCGCCCTCTTGGGGCCTTCAGCCTATCCGGACTGCTCGCTGGGCCTTCAGAATATCCGGTCTACCCTGGGTATGTTGTCCTACAACACAAAGCAGGACCTGCCTCAACCCAACCCCCGTCAAACAACCATGTGCACATACGACAATTAATCACATAACAAATCCTTGACCAGAAAAATAGTCTAACAAATCACATAGCATATCATCATCCTAACCAGGATTCCGACCTAACCGGTCACTAGCATAACATTACCCTATATACCGGGTACCGACCTTAACCAGGTCACTAACATAGCATTACCCTAAATACCGGGTACCGACCTTAACCAAGTCACTAACATAGCATTACCCTAAATACCGAGTACCGACCTTAACCAGGTCACTAACATAGCATTACCCTAAATACCGGGTACCGACCTTAACCAGGTCACTAACATAATACCATCCTAATTACCAAGATGCAGATCTAGCAAAGCAATAACATAACAAACAATACCCGGATTTCCATCCGATAAAGGGCCGACTTTGGTGCCGTAGACCCTGTCGATATAGTGAGGATAACTCACCTGCAATTGTCGATTGACGAGATAAGACCAAGCTGCTCCGTCCACCGACATGGACTCCACAACAGAACACTACCAAATAACAAATTCCATAAATAGCAGAATTACCAAAATATCCTTGGAAATCAAACTGGTCAACTCTTGGTCAAAGTCAAAGTCCTCAGTCAAATTCAACCTTCCTGGTTGATTCTACTCGCCGAGTCAACCCGTCGACTCGCCGAGTTCCCATTCCAAGAAAACTCTCATAACACAGCTTAACTCGCCGAGTCGCCCCAAGACTCGCCGAGTCCAACGATCTCTGAGTCCCATCCTGTCTGACTCACTGAGTCGCCGACCGACTCACTTAATCCAAGGCTTGAACCAAAAGAGGTTGGGGTCTGCGACCAAACTCGCCGAGTCCAAGGCAATCTTCAACAGACTCGCCGAGTTGTTCTTCCAACTCGCCGAGTCCATGCACATACACATACAACTTGTCGAGTACACCCATGTGACTCGC
This sequence comes from Lactuca serriola, assembly GCF_051521515.1. NCBI lineage: Eukaryota > Viridiplantae > Streptophyta > Magnoliopsida > Asterales > Asteraceae > Lactuca > Lactuca serriola. Next base: position 128,261,459 of record NC_136416.1, on the reverse strand, counting down.
CAAGTCTCTTCAGTTCTCAATCCATTCAGAGGATTTTCGAGCCATGCAGGGGCTCCAATCCATCGACCCACCCTTCTACAATCTAACCTTCACATAAAGTTGCAAACTTTACGTGAAACCATGGAGATATAGGCCCAAAACACACTAGGGCTTGGGTTTTAGACAAAAGGGCTTCACCAACAACTCAATGTTTGAAACTTTATGACATTATGGACCATCACAAGCCTAGATCTGAAGTAGCAACCTCAGATCTAAGCCTCTAACTCGAAATAGCTCTTAATCATACCAAAAATGCCCCAAATCTCACATGATAATAGATCTAAATGCAAAAGAGCCCAAGCAACAGATTATTACCTCCAATATAAGTTCCAACTGAAGTATATCCCAGATCTACACCCCTCCTTTGCAGCAAACCTCTTGATCTTCAATCCCCCTTTCCACCAAAATCAATTATCAAGGCTCCAAATTGCTTCAAAGGGCTCTCCCTCACGATTTATGGTTTCTGGAACTCAAAAGGGTAGCAAAGAGGTTGAGGGTGGGTTATAATGTGCTTTATATAGGGCACAACCCCCCGAGATTAGGGTTTTCTCTCTTCAGCACCAACTTGTCAAGTCCAAGCCGCCGACTCGACGAGTTGGCCACTTAAACCGCGACAGAATCCTGCTCCAACTCGACGAGTAAGCGGACCTACTCGTTGAGTCCCTTTCCTAAATTTACACTTTTGGCCCCTTATTGAACATTAGAAATTTGGGGTGTTACACAATAAACTTTCATTTTGACTACTTTTGGCCTAGGAACCCTATTTGGGCTCTAATTGGACCCACATCCATGAAATTAAGGTATTTTGGGTCATATGGGCGTAGAATGATCCATCTTATCTCTAATGGGCCATAACTAGTTTCATAAGCCCTAATGGGCCGTGAACTACATCATTGGGCTTCTTTGGGTCGTGAACTCTTATAAAGGCCGAATAGGCCGAAAAATATTTATTTTGGGCCTCATAAACTCGGAATAAGGCAATAGAGGGCCTAAATCTTCTCATTTCCTTTCTCCTTACCCTATTCTCGGCCCAACATAAAAAAAACAAATGGTAGGGAAAGGGGAGTGACCCCTCATTAATACATATTGGATGTCCATGCAAGAGTGCACTTATCCATGCAACTCTCACATCACCTTCTACTAAAGTCAACTTCTCTTCTCTCTTATCTCTCACTCTATCTCTCGGCCTCTCTCTCTCTCTCTCTCTCTCTCTCTCTCTCTCTCGCTCTCCAACCTCTCTCTCATTTCAAACTCATCCCTTATTCTCTAAAGAAAATCGTGGGTATAAGGAATATCATCAAGAGAATCAGTTCAAGCTTCACATTGTGGTAAGATCTTACAAAACCAAGTTGATATAATTCATCTTTAAACTCAATCACTCCTCTTACACCCATGTTTTCATGAATCATGTTTCTTAGAACCATCTAAGTTTGAAAACCTCCTCAAGAAGCTTGATAGGGCCGAGATCTCCTCATCTCATCACTAAAAACCGAAAACATCAAAGCAAAGTGAGCTCATACCCCCTATTTTCGATTTTACTTTGCTTTGGGGGAGAATACAAGTTGTTTTGTGTAGAGGTATGTGTGTATGCATGATTTTGTGTGCTTTCTTTAGTTATATATGTGTTTATGTGTTGTAAACTTCATAAACTAAAAGATCTACTAAAAGATGATGATATTGGTATAACATAACACTTATTTCAACATATCTCACAAGAAAAAGGTTTAAAATACATCAAGAATACTTGAATGTAAGAAAACTTCATCAAAGGGGCTAAAAATGACAAAAATGACAAAATATGGGTTGTTTTTGTAACTCTCAGCTAGTATGTGGTTCAAAAGAAAATTTTTGCTAAACAATGGCTAAACTCGACATTTGAAACCTTATAGGGACCGAAAATGTAAATATTTTTATAAATGGGCCTTATTTGGGCTTCTCACGGTTTTGGGCCCACAAATGGTAATTTTTGGTCTTTTGTCGGTTAAATTGTCATTTTCAAGAAAGTTGTGTCAAAAATGTAAATTTTTGATAAAAATGGGTCGAAAATGTATATTTTCACAAAAATCAAGTCAAAAATGATATTTTTGACAAATTTGAGTTAACAATATTATTTTTACAAAAACTAGCCTTAAAATACAAGTTTGATCCAAAATAGGGCCAAAAATATATTTTTACGAAAATTGGGCCTTAATTGTAAATTTTTGGCTTAATGGGCCAAGAATGTCAATTTTTACAAAAAGTGGGCTTTTTATGCTATTTTAGTAAATTATTGAACTAATAATAGCAAAACAATAACAAACGGGCTAACTTTGTCACTTTCTTGATATTGGGCCTTAATGGCCCATTTACATGCTTGATAGGTCTTGAACACTATTTATATGCTTATTGGGCCTCATGACCCATTAACATGCGCGGCGGACGTTGGATACTATTTGCATACTAATTGGGCCTATCAATACCTTACATGTGAAGTGGGCCTTAGTTGTCCTTTTACATATATTTTGGGCCCATGTTATATATTCTCGTTCCTTTTGGGCCTGAAAATGACTTACATGTTTAGTGAGCCTTAGTGGCTGCTTACATGGTTCATTGAGCCTGGAATGAGTTTTATATGCTTCTCTTCGCGTAAAATTCAATTAAGGATCTTGTGAGACGTGTCGTTTGACACCTATTGTGTGTACAATCATAGCCTGTAGTTGTAACCAGAGTCTCTTGGAGGGAGAGTGGAGGTTTGTGTATAAATCTATACAGGGATGACACCCACACCTGATCTGTTCGCTACAGTTAGCATGGTTAATAAGCATACTCCTTATTCTATTTTCCATCGGCGTTCAATAACGCCAAGACAAACGAATTTGTCATTAATTAGCATGGTTATAACGACTCACTTAGAGGAATTAACGTTATGAAATTTACGGGAGACCATTCTCTTTTCTCTTGGATTACTCGGGAACATACTCACACTGGTACTCAACCTCAGGGGTTGGTAAGACAACATTCTCTTTTACAGGCAACATAGGGTTGTCCAGGGGCATTCTTATTACATTCTCTTTACTTACTTTTGGGATACTACTAAACAAAAACACACATGCATTAATACAAGATCAGACACAAACACACTAAACTATTTTAAGAAAATATAGGATTTTCTTGTGATTACAAAGTTGTACAAATCATTTTCTCAAAACATGCTTATGAACTCACCAACATTTTTATGTTGACGTTTTTAAATTAACTTGTATTATCAGGAAACCACTGAAGCAGGTTAGGCTGAACAGTTAAATGGATATTTTGTTATATTTTGTTCATCATACTCTAATTATTTTGGAATGTAATATTTAAAGACAATACTCAATGTAAATAATGTATGTTGTTATATTACATGTGTGATGATGATGATGTTATGTTTCAATTATATACTATGTGATAATACTACAAGGATGAAGTCACGCACAAGTCCCCTGACGTTTCCGCCGTCTGGTTCGGGGGTGTGACAGATTGGTATCAGAGCATTGTTTATAGTGAACTGGCATATCTAATCATACATAATATGCAACTATAAATGCAATGGGACTAAAACACTCTGAATAAAATGATACCTAAGTGGACAATAAAACTATAAACACTAAAAGCCTCTGGAGGAAATTGAACACTGTGGTTAAACTCGGACAGTTATGTAGTCATATTGGGGATAAATATAGCATGATCAACTATATTTATTCAAAATATGACCAACATGTGTTTGGGAGTAATCATGGCGGGAAATGGACCTAGAAGCATACCTTGTATCCAAGAACACTAAGGAACTCAAACCTAAGCAATTAAAAATACTATAGGAGTATTTTTGGAAATAATATACGCATACTCCCTTTACACACTTCTCACTCCCAGTTTCTCGCGCAGTCGCCATGGATGAGGCACATCAAGGCATCCTTTACTACCAGGCCCTAGTTGCCTACATAATGATCGAGGAAGACCCTATAATCGGTCAGGAGGCAGCCCCAGGTGTTAGGCCTGAGGAGTACATGGAGACGGAATACGAGTTTGGAGAATTCGGTGAGGTCATGGAGGAGGATGGGGACGCTAATGAAATCCCCAGTGAGCCTCCCACTTCAGAGATAGTACATGATCACTTCGCAGCACCACGGGATCCCATCGATAGGACTCGCTCCTTAGAGGAGGAGGTTGCCACCCTTAGGCAACATCTATTAGCAGTAGAGGCCCAAGCCGTTCAGGCAGAACACGAGAGGGACGAGGTCGTTAGGGAGATGACCGAGATGGCTGATCTTATGGCACGACACTTTGGCATGTGATTTCGCCACTAAACCCTTCTCATCGCAGCTAGTACTCATTCACCCGCTACCGTTATCATTTTCATTTATGCATTACCCTATGTACTATCGACTACATGATTAAGTGATTACACTACTCACGGAGTCGTTACTCTGTCGGATTTTATTTCACTTGATGTATTGTATGCCTTATGTAGGCACATTTTCATGTGCTCAAAAGATTATCATTAATGAAAATGGTTATATATTTTCTTCTCATGATGTTGTTATCTGCTATGTGTTCTATTACTTTTACTACGTGTTGATTTTATGCATACACCCACTTACACACAGCCGAATCACCAACACTGTACTATAACCAAGAAATCGAGAAACAAACATACACTGGATACTCAACATCTTTTCGTTCCATGAGAGAAAGATGCCTCAAAGGCAAACACGCGGGAACCGCAACACAACACCACCACCACCGCCTCCACCAGAGATGAGCTCAGCGGCATTTCAAGCAGCAGTTTCAGCTGCAGTCACAACAACACTAGCTCATATCCACAATGGGAACAACGGTGGAGGGAATGGAGAAGGGTTCGGAAGCTCAAACCATGGGATAAACCAGGGAACCACTCGAACATGTACCTACAAGGACTTCGCTAATGCCAAGCCTCAGACCTTCAACGGGACGGGAGGCGTAATAACTTTGAAAAGGTGGTTAGAATAAGTGGAGTCGGTGTTTGAGATCTGTGGATGTCCCGAGGAGTGTAAGGTGAAGTTTGCAGCCCGCACATTCACAGATCAAGCTCTCTCTTGGTGGAATGGCCATGTGGAGGCCATGACACTCCCTGTGGCAAATGCTATGCTGTGGGAAGAGCTCAAGGAGATGTTGATGGCTAATTAATGTGCAAGGGGAGAAATCCAGAAGTTGGAGCAAGAAATGTGGAATCTCATAGTCCAAAACTCCGACATTGACGCGTACATCTCAAGGTTCGGTGAATTGTCACTCATATGTCCAGGAATGATCACATATGAGGGGAAAAAGATCGAAAGATTCATTTGGGGATTGACCTCTCCAATTCAAGGAAACGTAATCACAACAAACCCAGGAACGTATGATAGCGCTAATAGGCTAGCCAAGAAGTTATACGACCATGGGAACAAAAAGGTGCCAAAGCAGGAGAAGCGCAAGTCAAGACGAAAAGTGATAACAAGAAAGACAAGAACAACAAGCGGAAGGGATGACAAAACTCAGAGTCATCAAATAAGCAACAAACAGTGGCTATCCATGCTGCTACTCAAGCTACCAGAACACCACCTGCTCTAGTCTCATCTACTCCAAATGCTCCCAAATAATACTTAAGGACCTTACTGAAGTGCAACAAATTCAATTTTCACCATCATGGAGAATGCGTGAGATGCATTGCACATGTTGCAATCGAAAGGGTCATACTGCAAGATACTGTAGAACTCAGCCTCAACAGAACCAACAGTCAAACAATAACAACAACAACAATCGCAACAACAGTAACAACAACAACAATGTTGGGGCCAATTACACTTGTTATGGGTGTGGAGGAACTGGTCATTTCACACGTGATTGCCCCAAAGCCAACAACCAGGGGCAGGAGTGTCAGGAAGGGTATGATAATCGGTCAAGGTGAAGCAGTTCAGGACCCAACAGTTGTTACTTGTACGTTTCTACTTAACAACACATATCCATGCATTTTATTCGATAGTGGAGCTGAGCTAAGTTTCGTTAGTAACAAGTTTAAACACTTACTAAATCAACAACCTCAGAAGCTCAACGAAGCCTTCACGGTGGAAATGGCTAATGGCAAAACTGAAACAACCAAAGTTGTTTACGTAGGATGCACATTAACCCTAACACAACCACTCTTTTCAAATAGATTTGATGCCATTAAATATTAGGAGTTTTAATGTGATAATCGACATGGATTGGTTAAGCCCCCATCATGCTGATATTATGTGTCGCGAGAAGGCCGTTCGCCTTCACCTTCCCAGCCGCGAAACCCTAATAATCTATGGTGATATACCTGGAGCCAATCTTCATCTTATCTCGTGCATCAAGGCACAAAAGTGCCTGCACAAGAAAAACTACGCTTTCATCACTCACATTGTGGATAAAACCAGAGAAAAAGTAAACATTAATGACATTCCAGTGGCATATGACTTTACGGATGTATTTCCAGAAGACCTTCTGGGGATACCCCCAGAAAGGCAAGTCGAATTCCGAATCGACCTAATACCAGGAGCCAGATCGATTGCCAAATCACCCTACAAGTTAGCTCCCGCCGAAATGTAGGAGTTATCCAGCCAGCTAAGCGAGCTGTTGAGCAAAGGATTCATCCGACCAAGCTTCTCACTCTGGGGAGCTTCGGTCTTGTTTGTCAAGAAAAAGGATGAATCCTTCAGAATGTGCATCAACTATATAGAATTAAACAAGCTCACTGTCAAAAATTGATACCCACTTCCTCAGATTGACGATCAATTTGACCAGCTTCAAGGAGCTAGTTACTTCTCCAAGATAGATATAAGATCCAGTTATCATCAACTTCAAGTCCGAGAAGAGGACATTCAAAAAACTACCTTTCGAACTCGATACGGTCATTACAAATTTGTTGTGATGCCCTTCGGTCTAACAAATGCCCCCGCTGCATTTATGGACCTCATGAATCGAGTCTGCTGTCCATTCTTTGACAATTTCGTGATTGTCTTCATCGACGATATTCTTATATACTCTCGAGGCAAAGAAGAACATGGTCAACACCTCCATCAAATCTTGGAAACCCTAAGAGCGGAAAGGTTATATGCGAAGCTCTCCAAGTGCGAGTTCTGGATTTGCAGTGTAAACTTTTTGGGTCATGTAGTCAGCAAGGAAGGGATTCACGTAGATCCTTCCAAGATAAAGGCCATTGAAGGTTGGGCGATTCCGAAAACACCAACAAAAATCCGACAATTCTTGGGTCTCGCTACCGAAGGTTTATTTAAAATTTTTCCAAGATAGCCAAACCCCTCACCGCATTGACACAAAAGGGTGTGTCTTTAGACTGGACAGAAAAGTAGGAAGCCGCCTTCCAAACCTTGACACGAGCCCTCTGTAGTGCACCAGTGCTATCTTTACCGGAGGGAACCGAAGATTTCGTAGTCTACTGCGATGCTTCGAATCAAGGGTTGGCTGTGTTCTCATGCAACATGGAAAGGTAATAGCTTACGCATCCAAGCAATTAAAGACGCACAAAGTAAATTACACCACCCATGATCTCGAGCTGGGAGCTTTTGTTTTCGCCCTAAAGATTTGGAGGCACTACCTCTACGGTACATAGTGCACCATCTTCATCGATCATAAAATCCTCTAGCACATACTAAACCAGAAGGAGCTAAACACGAGGCAACGAAGGTCGGTTGAGCTGCTAAATGACTATGAATGCTAGATCAAGTACCACCAATGCAAGGTAACGTGGTAACCGATTTCCTGAGCAGAAAAGAATACTCAGGCCACCGGGTGAAAATCCTATCGATAACTATCCAATCCCACCTAACCTTGCAGATCAGGGAAGCCCAAACATATACGTTGAAGCCGGAGAACGTCGTGAATGAAACACTACGTGGGATGGACAAGAACTTGAAGCCAAGAAGGATGGAATTTACTACTTCATGAATAGAATCTGGGTCCTTAAAATTGGGGGATTCAGAGGAATGATCATGAACGAAGCCCATAAAACGCGATAATCCATCCATCCAGGTTCGGATAAGATGTACCTGGACATTAAGCAACACTATTTGGGGCCAAATATGAAGGCATAGATCGCCACTTACATTGGCAAGTGTCTCACTTACACCAAGGTGAAAGTGGAGTACCAAAAGCCATCGGGACTATTACAACAGCTAGTAGTACCCGAGTGGAAATGGGAACAGATTACTATGGACTTCGTAACCAAATTACCTAAGATGGCATACGAATTGGATGATATTTGGGTAATTGTCGATAGGTTAACTAAATCCACCCATTTCCTGCCAATAAAAGAAACGTACAAGATGGAAAGACTAACATAGATCTATATCAAAGAGATCGTGAGACTCCACGGAGTGCCGATATCTATAATCTCGGATCAGGACAGTAGATTCACCTCATGATTTTGGCAGTCACTCTAGGAGGCTATGGGAATACAGCTAGATATGAGCATCGCTTACCACCCTCAAATCAATGGCTAAAGTGAACGAACCATCCAAACACTCGAAGACATGCTTCGAGCCTGTGTGATTGATTTTGGCAAGTCATGGGATACCCACTTGCCCTTGATTGAATTCTCGTACAATAATAACTATCACACCAACATAAGGGTTGCTCCTTTTGAGGCCTTATATGGATGCAAGTAAAGATCGCCTCTCTACTAGGCTGAGGTGGGTGACACCCAGCTGGAAAAAGGGCAATCATAGGACAACACCATTACAGGACCAGAAATCATTCGAATGTTCGTAGGCGAGGGATGGATGAGATTGAAATGGTAGTTGTAGGTGGTGAAAATGGTGGAGTATAGGTCTAAAATACATCCAAAATAGGAATATATAAAGGAGGTGGAGATGATACCTTCAGAATTGGTTCTGTTGGAGTGGGTGTCAGAGTCGCTGAAATATCTTTTTCCTCATTGTGAATTGTACCTTTCTCTCAAACTTCTATAACAGTCCGTGATTTGGAATCCTCCATAACAACCGGAGATGGAGATCTCGGTTTCTTAGCTTGCTTTCTGGTTTTCTTGGGAGCTTTGAGAGCATCAGAAGGACCAACTTTCGCTTTTCTCTTGCCTCCCCTCTTCGGTTTGGTACCCTCATTAATCAACTTTCATAGCTCGTCCATTATTGGGTGAACACCGGACGATGGTAGCTTCCGATATTCATTCACGATCATGTTATCAGAAGGAACTTTCAGCAACATTTCCTCCAAAATAGTCCCAACAAAAGCAAAATTCCTGGGATCTGACATCATAAACATGGAGTTTTGAAGAGTCGGTATCACTTCCATCACAAAATCTATTATAAATGGAACTTTGAAATGGCTGATGGCACGGTTGACCATAATTGACTAAAACCGAGCATATGAAATCTTTGTGTGGCGAGTGGTGAAGATTGTGCTTTGGATAAGTTGAGTCCAAAAAATAGAGCCATAATCAAGCTGTAATCCATGAAACAAACCATAAAGAATAGTGTAGAACAATTTACTCACATTGTCGGACCCTGCAACCTTCTCTGAAAAGCTTTTAAACAACATGGTAAATAACCCATTCCACATTAGGGAAAGTAAGGGTTTCTGAACTTGGATAGTAAAGAGATGTCACCTGTGTATCCCATCTAATAAAACATCTTCTTGGGTCATTGGATTGCATCAATTGCAATTATTTTATATAGTTCATTTTATGTAACGGGTTGGACTGTCCACCCAGTGTCTTTAATGATTAGAGTTTAACTATAAATAGTGCATGCATGCACCGTGATTAGTGTCGATAATCTTGTAAACCTACACTTCCTTTACTGTAGCAATTCTTTATCGAGTTCTTCTAAGGCATATATTATTAATCATTCATCACAAATTTGATCATCGTGTTCTTTGTTTAAGATTCAATTACCTGTTTGAAATCTGTCGATCCAATATTCTTTAATCTAACAATTGGTATCAAAGTAGGAGATTGTGTAAATTTACACAAATCTTCTGTCGAGTTTCATTAGTGTTCCACTTTTATTAGATCTATTCTAGTCGGCTCCATCGTTATTATCGATAATAGACATCGAATCTTGATCTATATTCTAACCTAAACTCGATTTCAGTTTACACATCTGATTCTTAACAGGTTTTATTGAATCGGCAATCATGCAGCTTGATGATTCACACGTCAACTCCATTAATATCTCAAGTGTTATTGGATCTACATCAATGATCCCTATACTTTTTCCAAACGATTATGAAGTGTGGGCACTGTTCTTTAAGGATTACGTGCTAGGTCTTGAAGATAATGGATTCTTGAAATGGGATGCCATATCCAAGGAGACGTTTGCTCATACTAGTACAAAAAGGGTTGTCAAGACTCATGCCGAGTACAACGATCTTCGTCTGGAAGTTGCAGATGTGCCTAAATATCACTACTAGAAAATTGCCCTTTAATGACGCGCAAACAATGACACGCAGTGATTTACAATACGCATTTGTGTGCGTCGTAAAAATAACATCCGTTTTTAAAAGAAATGAAGGATAGAGGATACGCATTTTTGCATGCCCTAAAATTAATGTCCAATAAAAAAAATTAAAAACATGGAGGGAAACTATGTTAAAATGAGTGTTGTCTAGAGATGTCGCTTTATATTTTATTTAATGAAACATGCGTTTTCTTCTTTTGCAGCTTGGGGGGAAATGAAAATCACAAAAGTTTGAAAGTCCGCCATTTATTTTATCCTCTGCCTTGTTTCCATCGCTGTTGTCTCTCACTGATCAATACCCAAAAAAACCCTAATATCATCACCACTCTCTTTTCTTGCACAACTAAAATGTTCACGGGTTCTTTAATTTCACTCCTAGGGTTATTTGATGGCTCTTGTTTGGTTCATTCCCTATACTGAATCGAGAGGTAAAACCTTGCATATGTATTCAGCTTATCGCCTTAAGCAACTGTTATTTCATCCTTCATTCACCTTATCTTCGTTGCATTTCTACCGCCGCCAAATTTCCTCTTCCCTTCTCGCAGTTGCTAGTTATTCCACTACCTTATCTGTTTCTACTCGTAACAAGAAAAAGCTAAACTGAAAAGATAATTCCATTACTAGTACTAGTTGTCGAGTTCTAATAGATTCTGTGGTGAGTCATATTCCGGTGATGCTCAACGAGGTATTGGAGGTTATTGATTCTCGCAAACTTCAGATTTGTCGATTGTACCCTTGGAGCCGCCAGTCATTCTTCTGCCGTATGTGAATCTGATTCCCCTTTTCTATATTTTTTATAATTCATTTTTTTGTTATTTGGTCAAGGATCCTTTGATAATGTGAAGCCCTAGAATTGGGAAAAGGGTTTTCTCGATTGTACTAATGTCTTTTAGCTCTGATGTTGATGTCTTTTGGGTCTCGATTATGTTACCAGTACTTCTAACCAAGGCAAAAATTATAGTAAATCTAACGCCTTCTCATTTTTTTTCTAATATTTTGATTTTTTTTTAATTTGAATCAAAAATCGGATGCTTGAGCTAGCGCTGAGGGTGGGAATCAAAGCAGGAGGAGAAATGGGTATGCTTGAAAAGCATTTTGAAGCTGTATGAGCATGTTTCTTTGTTTTTCTTGAATCAAATAAGGTTGAGTTTATAAATTAACTAATGTTTTTGTGTATATATATTCTTTTTTAGCACATTTCTGTGTAAATGATTGATTCAGTTTGTACAGGAAAATGAATTTCTTAATTGTTTTATAATTTTTTTCTTAAAAACGCCCGTCCATTCCTGAAGATCACAAAATGGCAACCAAAAACTAGGGCTTTTATTTCCCCTTACATATAATCGTGATTTTCAGAGTTTCAAAAACACTTTCTGTAATATGTGTTCTAATCATAATTGTTGATCAAAATCGTTGGGTATCAATGGAGAAATTTGGGGTTTTCAATGAAGACTGGAAGTTGCTGCTATTGGAGAGCCTTTGGTGCTCTGTTGCAACGAAGAAGACAGTTATGGTTTCTTGTTTTTGTTAGAATATATTGTTTATTCCACCGATCTTCAGTCAACAACACTTTTCTCAGTTAGGTTTCTTTACGAAGGATCTGCACACCTACAAACAATGCAAATTCTTATGGTGAGTTTCCATGTCTTTACTGTTCCCACTTGTAATGTCTGTTAGCTGTTATTTTAATACATGGTTGCATTATTCAGTTTTTTCTTCTAGCTCTTTAGTTTATAAACTTTTATATGGTGAGATAGGGCGTAGAAGTGGAGGAGATAATTTACTCGAAAGGGAAGGATACGCTGTATCTGCTGGATTTCCCTTGGGTCTAGTTGCCTTGGGTATGTAGTTTTATCAGTCGCACTTTCTTGAAGTTGGACTTGCTTCTTAGCTTTGTTCTCTTTAACTGAAGGGCGTGGGCTAGATGCGACTGGTTTCATTGATACATTAGTTGGGCGGTTGTTCTAGTATGCAGGCAGCAAAGAGTTTCATCATGTAAATGCTCTTTGAATATGCTCATCACTTTTACTCTAACAGATTTCAATTATCAGTACTCATTTCACTACACTTTAAAGATGACTAGAATTAATATTTCATGTAGATGACTTTTTTTTTGTTAAATTGCCTTTTCTTAGGAAAGATCCCATATCTGCAACGGATCAATGGTTGACCACACTCGTGGTTCTGGGCAGGTTGTGCTTTTTACTTGTTTTTTAGAAAGTTGATTACCCTTTCTATCTTTTTCATTAATTTTCTATTTTTGTTTTCTATTGCTTGCAGATGATGGATGGAACCCAGATCAATACAGATGTAACTGCACTTGGGGCTATAATTGCTTTGGGTCTAATGTACTTAAAGGTAACTCTTTGGCAGGAAGGATGACTATATATTTTTGTTTATGATTTAATGTCAACTCTGTTCTCAAGATTTACAACTTTGAAAAAATATTCTGATGTCAGACTGAATCGCAAGCGATTCTATCTAGGATTTGTATCCCACAAACACATTTCGAATTGCAATATCTGAGGCTCGACTTCATAATGCTCCATGTAATTTCCAGTAATTTAATAATGTGGAGCAGGTACTACTATTTAAAATTCATATGCTACATTAATATTCCTGCTGGCTATACGTAAAGAGTAATATTCATCCATCTCTCCACTTGGGGCTATAATTTCTTGTGGGGCAAGCGCAAGGGCAGGAGCAGGAGCAACACCACGGGGATCAAAAAAAGTCAAACCCATCATTTTCATTGTTGACTGTCACTGCAGGTGGTGGCGGCGTAATGGTAACTGGAGGTGGTATGGCGGCGGCAGCTGGTGGTGGTGGAGCAGCTTCTGGCGGGGTTTCATGATGGTTAATGTTCACCTGAGGTGATGATGTTGCAGTTTCTCCAGTCCTTCAAATGCTTACAAGTTAGACTAGATTCCATTATATATATATATATATATATATATATATATATATATATATTACAATTTACAAGTAAATAAATCTTTTGACTTATTAATTAATTAATTTACCTCTTAGTATCAACAACGCTATGACTGTCACTCGCAACATCTTTATAACTAGGAGGCCCACCACCAAAAAAGAAAATTTTATTTCAAGCCCCTTACCCTCACCACCAAAAAAGAAAATAAAATCTTAAAATGTAGTTATCTACTTTATTTATGATTTTGCTTTTTCTTCCTAAAAAATTTCACCAGCTAGTTTTCACTAGCTACAACAGGTTATGGAACAGGTATATCATGATTTTGCTTTTTCTTCCTGAAAATTTTCACCTTTTCATCTATATAATCAATCAATCACTGACATTGTAGTGTTGTTGTGGTTTTCAGTTGGATTTGAGGACAAAGTTATGCATAAGGGATAGTCTATACCGTTTGTATAGAAGTGCTGAGTAACGACATAATAATCCAGTCATAAGTAGCAGTGCTACAAATATTAATGATAGTAACAAGTACGATTTCTTTCTTTCTCTTTATGTTTTAAATTTATTCTTCTCTCAATAAAATCTGAAAATGGGGTTATCTACTTTATTTATGGCAGTGGATTGATGGATATGGAAACCAATACAAATCCTATAGATTGGTCTGTAGCACATTTATTGTTTCATAGGCCTTCAGAATCACCTAATCTGGTAAGCTTTTCGAGTTGACATTTTTTCCAGATAACTTTGGTTCAAGCCCCCTACCCTCACCACCAAAAAAGAAAATCTTATTTCAATGTATTGTATATATATAACGAGGGTATTTTTCTATAATTGCATATATTTCTATAAATATGATCCTTGTTATAGATTTTCATAACTTTTTTGCTCCATGTCTAATAAAATGACACTTTTACCCTTCATGTTGAGAGGGAGGGTGGCTTGTGGGTTGTAGGCCTTCTAATTTATTAACCATTTAAATAAATGATAGAAAATAATAATAATAATAATAATAATAAGTGACCTGAGGGGCAAAGTAGTCATTTTACATGACATGGACCAAAAATGTTGTGGAAACCTCGAATGAAGACCAACTTTGTAAAGCTATTCTTTTTTGGATTTGATCCAAAAAAACACTTGAACACAGGGACCAAAATTGCAATTTAGTGTATATTTAATATAGAAATCTTTAAGTCTTTTGAAATATGAAAAAAATCTTTCTTGTTAATATTGGGAAGTGTTGACTCATATGGACTACATTTCTTCCATGTAATTATATTTATATAAAATCATTTATAAACTATATATGTCTTTACTTCAATGTATATAGATTAATGGTATTTTTTTTATATAATTTACAGGTAATATTCTATAAAAGAATAAACCGCGTGTTTTTTTATATAATTTACAGGTAGTATTCTATAAATTTGACCACTTACAGGCAGTTCAGGAAGTTGAAGTTATTTATGGTAGTGATCTTGATACTTATGTTTATGGTAGTGGGTTTCCACGTGCAGCTGAAGAAAGACCATTACCATTCGTATGTATAGCTTGAGTGCATATGTGGCTTAATCATAATAATAATTCAGTTTTATATTATCTTATTGTCAATTTTGTTTAGTAAGAAGAGTAAACATGGTATCCTTATCTCAGTTGCAGTCAAACCACAAGCTTCCGGGGGCAATTCAGTTGTTGAGACCTTTTCTGAATTCAAACACGTTCTTCTTGTGTATAAGTTCAATAGCAAATTCAGTACTTTCTTGTGTATAAGTTCTATTAGAAGACAAACATATTTTTGAACCCTTTGAGATTTATCCATTGGTTTACTATTGGAATGATTATTTGTATGACATTAACTTTTGTGCAATGTATTATATTTTTTGTATATGGTATTTTATTTTCTATTATGAGACATGAAATGCAAATTTAATTTGAAAATTAGAAAATCTATAAATAATTTTTTTTTTAAATTTAAAATTACGATGCGCAAAAATGTGTGTCATCTTCATTTATGACATGGCCTTTCTTGATAGCGGCTTTAATGATATGCTTTGCGTGTCATAAATGTGCGTCGTCTATAGAGGACTCACAAAAGCGCGTCGTCTCTCGTTATGACAGGGCCTTCCTTGACGCGCATTTGCGCGTCGTCTGAGCATTTTACGACACGCAATGAGCGTCGTAAAAGGCTGTTTTTCTAGTAGTGTATGAAAAAAAGACAAGCTAATCAGTAATGTCAAGGCTATGAGGATCATCCGTTTTGCTTTGCTTGCCGACACGTTTCGCCTAGTAAGCTCCTGTGAAACAACAAAAGATATATGTGAAAGGCTTAGGGAAATCTAATCAAGTGACATTGATCTTGAGCATTATATTCAAAATTTGTTACTTTTAGAGTTTGGAGCTTTTGTTCAAAAGCCTGAGGAGAAACTGGACCAAACATTCAACTGTTCCAACCATGTTTTGAACAGGATGGTGAAGCACAAGATAAAACGTGAATTGATAGAGCAGAAGGTCACATTCATGAATGGGTTGAGATCCGAATGGAAGGTTGTGGTGTCGAAGGTTAAAGCGCATGAGCAGTTCAAAAACTACTCCTTGGCAGAGCTTGTTGGTATTCTAAGGTCACACGAGGATGAAGTGAAAAGTGAGGGAAAAGTTGTTTCTAGCATGGGTTTGTTAGCTCTTGTAGTAAAGGCTAAGAAGGTTGTTGATGATGGTTCAGAGTCTGATCTCTCTGATTGTGAACTCTTAAAAGAAGAGTATGATATGATGGTACCCAATCTAAAAAGGTTTGCAAAGAAGAACTTTAGACGTAACAAAAACTGAAACTGGCAGGGAAGTTACAGCTCAGAGAAGGTGAAGGATGAGAGTTCTAACAACTCTCAAAAGGAAAAAGTCAAGAAGGAGAAAAAGCTTGTAGGAGACTCCGGCTATGACTGCAATTATTGTCATGGAAAAAATCATCTGGCTAAAGAGTGCATGCTAAGAAGAATGAATGAGAAGAAAGAGGAAGAGGATGTTGAGGCTTATTTTTTCAGGAAGCTGGAGGAAATTAAAAAGAAGAAAAATGCAGATGAAGCTAAACCTGCTTTGATTGTGCAGGAACAGGATGATGAGTTTGGAAGGGTTGAAGGGTGGTCGACTAATTCAGAGGACGAAGAGGTTCACAAACCTACTGACATGAGAAGCTTCGTCGCGAAGGATGATGTTTCACAGTTTAGTGGAAGATGCCTAATGGTGAGCAATGAAGTTTCAGGGCAAAGAGGATATGCTTCAGACAACTATTTCGCTGCGAAACCTGTTTTGGAGCAAATTAGTGAATGCGAGAAGATGATCAGTAAGGTAAATTCTATTCTTGAATCTCTAAACATTCCTATATCCAGGTATGAAACTGAATTAAAAGACTTAAGATTTACATTTTCAAGTCTCAGTGATAGTCTAAAACGAACCTGTTTAACTAATTCTAACTTAACCGATCAACTTGACAGGGTTTCAAACAAAAGTGAAGAGAGGCGCATGTGGATTGAGTAGTTAGAGTCGGATTTATCTAGGTCTAGGGATGATTTAATTTATTTGCAACGTGACAATTTAGGGCTTTTGAAACAACGAAACATTTTTTGTTTAATTGCAAAACGACTTTATTTTAATATTACACAGCTGCATATTGACTGTGAAATAGGAAAGAAATTCCACAAGATGATTTTGCCCTTTCTTGAATTGAAAGAGGACAAATCGATGCAGACATTTACAGGTGCGAATCAATCATGTCATCAGAAGAAGTCTTAGATGCCTACAAAATCAGTCTGGACAAAATTGAATCTTACATACAGTCCAAAGACCATAAAGAAATGTTAAGACAAATTTTGGATGAAAACGATAAAGTGAAAATCAAATCTGAAACTGTACAAACATTTGACTCTCTATGAACTAAGTTGAGTTTAGAGAATACACTTAACGTTGAAATGTGTTTGAATTCGACGATGATAGTGACATGAGTGAGATCTCTGTGGAGGATGAGGTTGATTGTTCAGAATTTTTTAAAATCAAACCTGAACCTGCAAAAGTCTTAATTTCTGAAAACTCAGTTGAGTTTGTTCGTATTTCTGAAAATAATCCAAAGATTTTAAAAGAAAAAGCTTTAGTTTTCCAAAAGGTTAGAACAGTTCCTAACCAAGTTTTCGCAACTACCGGACTGAACAAAAATTAGACTATAGAACTAACGTCCCTTGTAGAAGAAGACAACGCTGATGGGTGCGACGATTTTTTTTGTCAACACCCATTGACAATGCAGACGAAACCAAAGGTCTCTCTGAAATGACCTCTTGGAAAATGAAAGGAAGATATGTAGAAAAACTGCTGAACAAGGTCAACTCAAGTTACAAGAAAGGAAGTCTGAGTGGAACCAAGAATGTTCCAAATGATACATCATCTGAATAGGCTGAAACTCCTGTTAGAAAGTTGAAACCTAGGGCTAGTGTTCATAAGTCCTCTGAGCAATTTGCTGCTCAAAAATGTTAAAGAAATGAGAGATATAGTAAAAATCTAAAGGAAAGAAAGCATTTTTGGAGATCAAAAAATCGTAACTTCATTTTTAAAAAAATATCATCAAATCCAAATGTGAAAGTCTCTTCATATACGAACCCTGGAAGTTTTTCAAGAACTCAGTCTCCATCTCCACAGGTTTCAATACAAAAAGTTTGTCAAAAACTCTCTTTTTCAAATCAAGAGAAACCTATGTAGAAGTCAAAGTCTCACTTCTCTCTTAACAAGAATGCTTCACATTTTGCCAAGACATCGCAAGATGTTAAGGGCAAAGGAAAGATAGTTTCAATGTCTAAAATTCCATTCTAGAGGTCCGAGACTAACTCAAAGAGTGTTAAGAAGAAATTTGTCAGGCAACAAATACAAAATAAACAAAGGAAAATATCCATAAAGGATAAAAACTCAAAAGATAATAGGATCACTGTTTTTCAAATCAAAAAGAAAGATAATTCCACCTTAATTAAAAGATTTTACTTAGTTGATGTTGCAATTACTTTTCCTGTGAAAGTCTCACGTGGACCCAAACAACTTTGGGTTCCTAAATCTCTTTGATTTTTGTAGGTGATTCGTGACGAGCAATTTGACTCTAAATGGTACATTGATAGTGGCTGCTCGTGTCACATGACACTAAACAAGGAAGAGCTGAGAGAGTTTAGAGCAATGAAGGATGGAGGAAGAGTGAAGTTCGACAATAATTCACTCGGAGAAATCAAGGGATGCGAATGATCATGAATGGAGAATTTCTATTTGCAAGGTGGCATACGTGGAAGGCCTGCAACACAACCTAATAAGTGTCTCTCAACTGTTTGTAGGTACTGGATTGAAAATATCGTTTAATGACGAGGGATTCGAGATTATCGAAAAGAAGACTAAAATAGTCCTGCTAAATTCTAAGAGAAAAGTTGAGATGTATCCTCTAAATCTGAACCCCGTCAAAGGGAAACGTGCAATCTGCCTACTTCCGAAAGCTTCTTCAGATGATAGCTGGCTGTGGCACCGTAGACTCTCGCACCTCAATTTCAAAGATATCAATACACTCGTTCTTAGTGATTATGTGCATGGGATTCCACTCTTGAAATTTAATAAGGAACATCTTTGTGCATCCTATGAACTAGGGAAGCAGAGTAGGAAGAGTCATCCAACAATTATGAACACCAAAGTCATAGAACCACTTGAACTTTTGCATATAGACCTTTATGGTCGTTTTGCAATTGAAAGCATTGGTGGTAACAAATATATACTTGTAATTGTTGATGATTTTTATAGATTTACCTAAGTGCATTTTCTTAAGCAGAAATCAGAAGCCACTCCCATGCTCAAGGATTTTATAAAGCAGATTGAGATACAACTACGAAAGCTGGTTCGTAACATTTGCAGTGACAATGGTTTGGAATTCAAAAACCAAGAGTTTGAAGAATTTCTAACTCCAAAAGACAAAACCGATCTTTGTGCGAAGCTGCGAAAACCATGTTATCATTTGCGAATCTGCCACTTCACTTCAGGGCGGATGCTATTGGAACAACCTGCTTCACACAAAATCGATCAATCCTCAATAAGTGATTTTCTGTTACTCCTTATGAAATATTGAACAATAAAAAATCTCAAGTTCTTTCATGTATTTGGTTCCAGGTGCTTCATTTTCAATTCCGAAGAGCAATGGAACAAATTCAATGTGAAGGATGATGAAGGTATTTTCTTAGGGTATTCTCTGACTTCTAAGGCATATAGGGTTCTCAACAAAAAGTCTAAAAAGATAGAAGAAACCTATTATGTCAAGTTCGATGAAAATTATTTAAAGAAGTATCAGATGGATGACAGTCAATCAAAGGAGATCTTTCCCAAGCCGATTACAACAATGATTCCACTCTCCAATCTCTACGAAGAATTCATGAATTTATTTTATGAGTCAGAGAAAGCGATATCTTTAGAATCCAAAGCAGCTGATAACAAGGAAGTTGAATTGAAGAAAATTATCGATGAAGCTGCAAAGAATCTTGAGAGCAAGCCTCATAATCCGTAAGATCCACAAGCTGCCAATGCTCCATTTCAGGGGGAGGGTTCTTCATCAAACTCCACACCTGGTACACCTTTTTAGGGGGGGCATTCAACTCCTCAAGTGACTCATGAAAGTTCACTCCAGAGGGAGAATCCAATTTCAAAAGAAGAGGAACATACATAATTCGAGGGAGAGAATGAAAATATAAATGATGATTCGGATGTGCAGTTAGAATTTGAGGATGTAAATGTTGAACTGGACCCAACCTATGATCCTAATTAACCCCCTTGACCAAATGGACCATAGATCATCCCAAAACACAAGTGATCGGAGAATAATTTTCAGGAGTTCTTACGAGAGCACAACAAAAGGCGAAGAAGTCTGTATTATTCTCTAAATTGAATATTGCATGTTTACTTCGTTTATTTCCAAAATTGAACCTAAAAATATTCAGATTGCTCTTGATCATTCTGGTTGAGTGCAAGTAATACAGGAGGAGCTCAATGAGTTTGAACAAAATAAGGTTTGGAGACTAATTCCCACTCTGAAGGATGCATCTGTTGTGACAACCGTCAAATTCTGGTCAAGTCAATGTCAAATAAAGTCAACGAGTCAAACCGATCAACCCAACTAACCCTTGTGTACTAGGGCTTACGTTAGGTAATTACTACACAACTCGCTATTCTAATGAGAGATCATCAATTGAAAAGTTCGTACATCTAGATTTCCTTAACCTAAAACTGTGTTAAGTAACGAACCAAACCGATAAAACAATGCTACATACTCATCGGGAGTGTGTAAGATCCTTAAACATGGCTTAACGGAGTTTACGTACCTTGCATTGCGGAGCCAAACACTCACAAATGTCACACACGAAACCTCTCTCAATCATTTTCACTCTATCTCTCCAAGTATGTGAAATCTCTCCCAAATCTGTCTTTGTATGAGAAATCTCTCCAAGTATTTGAAATCTCTCCCAAATCTCTCTTTGTATGAGAAATCTCTCCAAGAATGTGAAATCTCTCCCAAATCTCTCCAAGTATGTGAAATCTCTCCCAAATCTCTCTTTGTATGAGAAATCTCTCCAAGAATGTGAAATCTCTCCCAAATCTCTCCAAGTATGTGAAATCTCTCCCAAATCTCTCTTTGTATGAGAAATCTCTCTAAGTATGTGAAATCTCTCCCAAATCTCTCTTTGTATAAGAAATCTCTCCAAGTATGTGAAATCTCTCCCAAATCTCTCCAAGTATGTGAAATCTCTCCCAAATCTCTCTCAAAACCTCTTTTGGTTTTTTTTCGTAATCAATTGGGGCGTCCCGACACTTGACTTGGTGAGAAACCATACTAAACGGGAAGATACCTTGGAAAACAGGCTCTTAGGGCCAGAGTCCTCCTATAGTGATCAAACCCTCCTTGAAACGGAGTCTCCTTGAGGATCCACGGTCATCTAGCCACAACCGCAGCCAGCAAGCCGCAGCGACCGACCGCAGCCGCATGGAGCAGCCCAAATCTGATGTCCGCCTCCGGTTCTCCTGACTTCGGACCGCAACCTTTTGGATCGGACCGCAGCTCCCTCTTTCCTTCGGATCCGCCTCCGCGACCAAGACCAAGCCTCTTCGGATTTAGGCTGCTGATGACCGAACCTTAGCACCTCCGGCCCTGAACTTCGGATTTCACCATTTTTCACCCGGTTTTCAGTATTTTTAGCATTTTAAGCCCGTTTTTAATCATTTTAACGCGATATTTTCTCCAAAAATCATATTTTAACATATAAGACCCAAAATATTCATAATTTAAACATATTTTTAGGGAAATTCATATTTAAGAATAAAATCTATTAAATGAGATCTTGTGGTGGAGTGTTGACTTATCTTTGATTTATGACACAAGCAACCACCACTCCCACTCCATGACTAACCCACACACCTCACCACCATACCTTGTCACTTCGTTGTACCTTCCCACTCAATTTACAGCCTCTCCTATGTCCAAAGAGCTGAAAGACTCTCTCCTCCTCTCTTCATTTCACTCACTTCACTCATTTCCACCACAAATCAAACACCACTTTTCTCTCAAATTCTCTCACACAAATTCAAGATTTCCAAGACATTTTCCAGCTTTTCTCCTTCATTTTGGTAAGTATCATCACCCTCCTTATGATAATCACACTTCCCTTTTACTCAAATCATTGATTCCTTACACAAACATCATCACATTCTTGTTAGATCTTCGAATCTTCAAGTGTTCTTGAGTTGAACACTTCTCTTCTTCAACACTCATCTACTGAAACCACTCAAGGTGAGTTCATACCCCTATATTTTCATGGTTTTTGAAGTTTTTAGGGGGGGGGGGGGGAATACAAGTTAAAACATCAAGAACAACAATAAACTTTTCCAACAGCTTTCATCAGAAAAGTTGGACTCCATTCATGGACTGTTTTGGGCAACTTAAACATTTTAGTTTTCAAAACTGTTTTAGGTGCAAGTAGTTACAGTTCTTAGCTTTAAAATAACTACTTGAACATCTCCATACGATTTTTCTACAATTTATGGTGATTTTTACAAAACTGCCTATCATTTCAAACATCAATCCGGACCGGTCTGTGATTATGTGCTTTTTCACACAAGTTGAAGGTCATTAAAATTCATAATAAAAATTATGGACAAACTAGAATCATTTCCCAAACTCTCAGAATTTACAGATTCTGATTTGGACCTTTGATGATTTTGCTATAAATTTTCTAAGAACAGTAAATGAAAATATTAACAACAGAAAAATGCTATCAATTTCATTTTACCTTGTAACATGTTGAGCAAAGTGTAAATCTTTGTGTGAAAATATGTTCTTACAAGTAGATGACATTTCGACTTAGTATATAGTCATACATCAGAAAACAAATGGATTTTTTTACCTACAAAAGAATGGTATTCAATTAGCTGTTATAATAAATGTTGTTTCACTTTAGTAAAAAGTACATATACATATCGGTAAACAAAAGGGTTTTTACCTTCACAAATACAGTAGTTAACCATAATAAACAAAATTATAACTGTTACATTTAAACGTTTTGATAAACTATAATAGGTATGGTTTATGTTTCCATTAAACCATCAAACACATTTCGGAAGGTTTTATTCCGACAGAAAAAGGTTTTACACTCACGCACACCACACGTAAACTTGTTAACTTAAATTGTGAGACATTCTCTTCCCGTACGTTTGAGTGCGGGATCCAAATTCCTGGTAGTTATAATCAGAGTCTCTTATAGGGATAACATGATAGTTGTGTATAGATGTATATTGGGTTAGACACCCCACACCTGAGCTGCATGCAACAGCTAGACCGACAGGCCTGTGGTGACAAATGTCATATCAGTTTTGCGACGCCTGAGAAACGTCGTGGCAGGTTCATTCAGTCATAGTATGATTATAGCGGCTCACATAGGAAGTTAACAAACTCATAAAGTTTACGGGAAATTTTATAGATCAAAAGGGGTTTTATGTCGATTTAAAATCACTTTTTACATCAATAATTATAGATTTCATTATATACCTTTGGTCTTGGTATTTAAGACTACAAATCATTCATTACGGGATTTTTCTCAATTCAGAAAGGGTTTTACGCCAATTTAAAACCACTTCTATATCTTTAAGTATGACAAATACTTTTTCATTCTCGGTCCCAAAATTTAGGACAACATAACTTCTATAAGGAAAATATTGGATTTTTCTAGGTAACACACAACTCATTACAAAGATCTGTTTCCAAACTCTTTATCTCAGAAACTTATGAACTCACCAACCTTTGTGTTGACATGTTTTTCAAAATTACTTGTATTCTCAGGAAATCAACGAAACCATGTAACCACAAGCTTTTGAGGATGGAACACTACGGCGTTGAACAACTATTTTTATATCATGCTGTGATCAATCATTGAAATATGTAATACTTGAAACCATGTAATTCTTTTCTGATTATATTTATGATTGGTTATATTTACTTTGAGCACTATTATACTCGTTGTTGTGATACTATACATGAAGTCCTCCGCCCCCGGACGTTTCCGCCATCCTTGGTTTAGGGGTGTGACTGATTGGTATCAGAGCATTATTTATAGTGAACTAAGTATATCGAACCACATAAGATATACAAACTATAAATACATTGGGACTAAATTTTCTGATTTAAAGTTTTCAAAACAATTATACTTTTAGAAATAAATAGTTTCTTATTAAAAGTATACATGCATGCATACATACTAAGGTCAGCATCATTCTAGAACGAAACAAAAGTAATGATTGTTGAATGGCACAAGTAGGCTTGGGGATGTATAGTGAGGTCTGGGAAGGACATAGCCTGATCAATTATGTCTAACCCTGAAGTGATTAGCATAAGCCCGAGAATGGTTGTGGCGTTACAACAAGTCTAAAAACTTACCAATTCTATCTACAAACAAACATTAAAAAGCACAAACCAAACATTAAAATACTATAGGAGTATTTTGTAGTACTATAACCAACTTATGTGAAAACTAAAGACCCCTATAAGTAATTAATTATAGAGTTAGACGCCTAGTAGTTATCTTTTCCACTCCTATTCTCGCACGTACAACAGAGTAAGATCCTACTTACCGGATGACCCCTACTTTCCCAACCCGAACCCGAGAAATGGTGAATGTTTATGAGAAGAATCGGAACCGGAACCGGAGGTAATCAACCCTCTATGCATAGCAAGTGTTCCCGCGAACCGTTTCGACTACATCGAACCTGTGCCCTGTTGGGCAACCGTGATCGAGGGTTGAAGTCAACAGCAATGACAGCAACCACCATGTGGAGACCAACGAGGGTGCTATGACCTCAACCACGGGGGACCGACTGACAGAGCCCTCCCGGCGGAGACCCGACAGATCATGAACATCGGGGATTAAAACAGGAAGACTATAACCCGATTTCGGAAACTGCGCGCTACTACAGACCCTACCGTCTCATGTACTCGAGACTCGGAAAGAGACTACTATTTCGGAGACC
The DNA here is from genome assembly GCF_051521515.1 of Lactuca serriola. Lineage (NCBI taxonomy): Eukaryota > Viridiplantae > Streptophyta > Magnoliopsida > Asterales > Asteraceae > Lactuca > Lactuca serriola. The sequence goes on along the minus strand of NC_136416.1, from coordinate 128,236,436 downwards.
AACTCTCTATTTAGGACCTTATCGCCACTCGGGCAGAGGCAAGAGAGTAACGGGATAGACACACGACATTCAAAGAGAGGAGGATTGCAGCCAAGCATCGATTGACAGAACTGCAAGGTGCATTGACTTTGCCTCAGGCATCGCAAGGGACGGATCGTCGTGAGTAGAGTTCATACCGCTCACAAGACCTTGTAAATTAAGTTCATGAGTATGCATTGGAATGGTACATTGAATTACTACAACCTTAGTGGGAATTGTTTCAAGGAACATTTGTTTGAAACACAGTTGTAAATAAGTTTGAAATATGATAAACAGAGTAAGAGGTACAGTGTGATAAGTAGTTTGAAACATATAAAATGTTTATAAAAATCATTTGAAGGAAACTGTTTGGTAAAACGGCTAATGAGTAGCCAAATCTTTTGAATGCTGTATATTAATCACATGTGATTGATGTAATAAGTAATATAGTCCTACTTACTAATCACATGTGATTGATATAATGAGCAGCATGATTCTACTTGTATCCCCCTCCCCATAAAACATTTAAAATAGTTTAAAACATTAGTTAAGGGGTATGAACTCACCTGCAGTATGTGACTGGAATTTAACGGGCTGTTATCGTACGGAAGGATCGGACAAGTGCTTGGTGTCAAGTGGAGACTTAGACGCACACAATGATCCTAATTACATATGAAAACATATGTATATAAATAATTAGTGATTATAACACTAATTATACAAGTAATAACATTTAAGCGCGAGGATAACACTTTTGGTCAAGTGCTAGGAGGCTATAGGGTTGCAACAAAGGAGTGCAATGCCCCTAATGGGAGTTTAAGGTCAAAAGACCATATTCATTGGAGTTTACGGCCCAGGGGAGTAAGCTCCTGGCCGTAAACTCTCAACCAAGGCTTGGAATGGTACATTGAATTACTACAACCTTAGTGGGAATTGTTTCAAGGCCTATGCAAGTGTTTGGGCACCATATTGACTCCTTTGGGGAGTTTACGGCCCAAAGACCCTTTTTCCTTGGAGTTTGCGGCCGTAAACTCCCTTGGGAGGGTTCTTATGGTTCTTTCAAGTCTTTATAACAACTAGGAACAATTCTAGGCTTTAATACTTGGCTTAAGGAAGGTTTATGCTAAATGGTACCATTTTATGGAGTTTACGGCCTTGGAACCTTTTGGGCCGTAAACTCCCTCACACATGGGGTTCTAAATGTTTTAGTTAGTCCAAAACTCATCTAGGTACATGCCCTAATTGTCTCATGGCCTAAGGAAGTGTCTAGGGTGTCCTTTGACCCCTTTATCGGAGTTTACGGCCCAAGAACCACTCTTGGCCGTAAACTCTTCAATACTTGTGCTTTTCTTATGTTTCCTAAGTCCTAAACACATTAAGGTATTTGCCTAAATTAGAGTCCAAGCCTTAGGAAGTGTTTGAAAGGATTTTGGCACTTAAACTTGGAGTTTACGGCCTAAGGAGCTTCTTGGCCGTAAACTCCCTTCTAGAAATGATTTCTAATGGTTTTGTTGGTAATAAGCATGAGTTTAAGGCTTCTAGGTTCTTGTTTTAAGGCTAAGGGAACATTAGGCACTCATTTGTGCCTTCACTTGGAGTTTACGGCCCAAGAGATGTTCCTTGGCCGTAAACTCCTAAAACTAAATGGTTTTGATTTGTTTCTAGCCTCTAATGCTCATACATAAAGTCCTTAACTAGATGCCTAACACGGAAATGGGACTAGATGGCCTTTAGGCTTGATTTTGGAGTTTACTCCCCAAGAACGTTCTTGGGCGGTAAACTCCCGGATCTTGCATTTTAGACATGTAAACAATGTTATTTAGCATATAACAAGTATTAAAACACATCTATGAAAGTAGACTCACAATCTGTGATGAAAACCCGAAGATCCGTGAGAGAGAAATTGGCTTTTCTCTAATTGGAATTCAACTAATGAACCAATTTGGTTCAGAATTCTATTTATAGTCCTGAGATTTTTGGCAGAAAATATTTCTATTCTCGGAATGGATTCTAATGATCTAGGATAATGGAATTACAGTGTTGCATAAAATCCTAGTGCAACCACTCTCCTAATATCTCTTTAGGTGTAAAACCCTGAAACTGTCAAGCTTATACGTGAAGTCTGAATTTTCACTGTAACTGATCTACATCTATTGGCTTGATATGGTTTGATTTGAATGGAAAATTTCGGGTTGTCACATCATCCCCCTGTTAAAGGGAATTTCGTCCCGAAATTAGAATTTAGGCAAGGAAGTATGCACGAATGATCGAGTCGTGAGGAGGAAACTTCCTAATCGATTGGTTCTAGCGTACTTAAGTGAAATCGGGCTCTCGGTTGGCATTCCAACGAACCTTCACTAATTGGCGATGGCGTTGCTTCGTCCGCTTGACCTCTCGGTCGAGGGTCATTACGGTTCTAATACGAAGGCAAGGATCTCGACGAGTGGACTTGTAAGAGTCCTAACGAAAAGGTATGGTTTCACGATCGAGAGGCGAAGAGTAGAAAGTATGTGAATGAGTTCGTGGAGTAGGTCTAGTTTGTGCGAGGCACTGGACCGATTTTGATAAGAATCTCGGAGGTCCTGTCTAACTTGGATTTAGCTTTCCACGCTTTACGAAGCGTATTAAGCCATTCCCAGAGTGAGTTATCCTAAAGAACTTGGTCACTCACTTGGAATTTCAAAGGTTCCTTTCCTTGCGTAACCTCCCAGTCAAAGGCCACCATCTCTGCGACACGAAGCATACAATCTTCACCGATCATTAGAACCTAGAAGGCATGGACGGCGGAGCATGTTATCCCATGAACCGGATCTGGACACCGAGGTTGATGGATTCATAGATAATGTCACGAACAAAGCACATGAAAAACTCGCTACTCCCCTTCATCCAAGCTCGGACAAGATGTTTCCGAACCTCAAAAAGTACCATCAATGGGTGAATAGGAAAGCAGGCATCACTACACATGTGGGCAAGTATCGAACTTGTTCCAATGTCAAGAGAGAATAAAGGAAGCCTTCGCGTCTCCTACAACAACTAGTGATACCTGAGAGGAAGTGGGAGTGGCTAAACGTGGGCTTCATAACCAAACGACCCAAGACAATAAACAGACTTCATACCAATTGGGTAACCGTCGGCAGACTGGCTGAAAACGCAGACTCCCTACTAATCAAGGAAACCGACAGGATGGAGGAATCGACTAGAACATACATCAAAGAGATTATGCGACCACAGGGTCTATTAATATCGGTTATCTCTAACAGAGATAGGAGATTCGTTTCGTGACCCTAGCAACCCTTACAGGGAACTAGGTTAAGTTTGGGTATGGCCTACCAACAGCAAACCAATAGGCATAACAAAAAGGGACTATTCAAATCATGGGCGACATGTTAAATAGCTTGAATGATCAACTTCGGTAAAGCGTGGGTGTGCCCACTTACCACTTGGCGAAATCGAAATGAACGAGAGTCTTCACTTTGTAGTGGGGAGCATAAAGGCACACATAGAATACACTATCATTTCAAAACAATAACTCCTTTAAATTGACTTAGCTCAAGTTACAATAAGAAATTCCTAGGTCGTCATTTAACATCAGGCGGATTGGTCCCTGCCATACAAATTTCTTGTACTACGAAAAGCTTTCCCCATCTCTTCTCCAAATTCATTAAGTCCCGGTCAAAGTGCTAATTTCGGGACGAAATTCCCTCTAACGGGGGGATGATGTGACAACCGTCAAATTCTGGTCAAGTCAAAGTCAAATAAAGTCAACGAGTCAAACTGGTCAACCCAACTCTTGTGTACTAGGGCTTACGTTAGGTAATTACTATACAACTCGCTATTCTAATGAGAGATCATAAATTGAAAAGTTCGTACATCTAGATTTCCTTAACCTAAAACTGTGTTAAGTAACGAACCAAACCGATAAAACAATGTTGCATACTCATCGAGAGTGTGTAAGATCCTTAAACATGGCTTAACGGAGTTTACGGACCTTGCATTGTGGAGCCAAACACTCACAAATGTCACACACGAAACCTCTCTCAATCGTTTTCACTCCATCTCTCCAAGTATGTGAAATCTCTCCCAAATCTCTCTTTGTATGAGAAATCTCTCCAAGTATGTGAAATCTCTCCTAAGTCTCTCTTTGTATGAGAAATCTCTCCAAGTATGTGAAATCTTTCCCAAATCTCTCTTTGTATGAGAAATCTCTCCAAGAATGTGAAATCTCTCCCAAATCTCTCCAAGTATGTGAAATCTCTCCCAAATCTCTCATTGTATTAGAAATCTCACCAAGATTGTGAAATCTCTTCCAAATGTCTCCAAGTATGTGAAATCTTTCCCAAATCTCTCTTTGTATGAGAAATCTCTCCAAGTATGTGAAATCTCTCCAAGTATGTGAAATCTCTCCCAAATCTCCCTCAAAACCTCTTTTGGTTTTTTTCGTAACCAATTGGGGCGTCCCGACACTTGACTTGGTGAGAAACCATGCGAATCGGGAAGATACCTTGGAAAACAGCCTCTTAGGGCCGGAGTCCTCCTATACTGATCAAACCCTCCTTGAACCGGAGTCTCCTTGAGGATCCGCGATCATCTAGCCACAACCGCAGCCAGCAAGCCGCAGCCACCGACCACAACCGCATGGAGCAGCCCAAATCCGATGTCCGCTTCCGGTTCTCCTGACTTCGGACCGCAACCTTTTGGATCGGACCGCAGCTCCCTCTTTCCTTCGGATCCGCCTCCGCGACCAAGACCAAGCCTCTTCGGATTTAGGCTGTTGATGACCGAGCCTTAGCACCTCCGGCTCTGAACTTCGGATTTCACCCTTTTTCACCCGGTTTTCAGTATTTTTAGCATTTTAAGCCCGTTTTTAATCATTTTAACGGAAGATTTTCTCCAAAAATCATATTTTAACATATAAGACCCTAATATTCATAATTGAAACATATTTTTAGGGAAATTCCTATTTAAAAATAAAATCTATTAAATGAGATCTTGTGGTGGAGTGTTGACTTATCTTTGATTTATGACACAAACAACCACCACCCCACTCCATGACTAACCCACACACCTCCCCACCATACCTTGTCACTTCCTTGTACCTTCCCACTCAATTTACAGCCTCTCCCACGTCCAAAGAGCTGAAAGACTCTCTCCTCCTCTTTTCATTTCACTCACTTCACTCATTTCCACCACAAATCAAACACCACTTTTCTCTCAAATTCTCTCACACAAATTCAAGATTTCCAAGGCATTGTCCAGCTTTTCTCCTTCATTTTGGTAAGTATCATCACCCTCCTTATGATTATCACACTTCCCTTTACTCAAATCATTGATTCCTTACACAAACATCATCACATTCTAGTTAGATCTTCGAATCTTCAAGTGATCCTTCAAGTGTTCTTGAGTTGAACACTTCTCTTCTTCAACACTCATCTACTGAAACCACTCAAGGTGAGTTCATACCCCTATATTTTCATGTTTTCTGAAGTTTTTAGGGGGGGGGGGATAAAAGTTAAAACATCAAGAACAACAATAAACTTTTCCAACAGCTTTCATCAGAAAAGTTGGACTCCATTCATGGACTGTTTTGGGCAACTTAAACATTTTAGTTTTCAAAACTGTTTTAGGTGAAAGTAGTTACAGTTATTAGCTTTAAAATGACTACTTGAACATCTCCATACGATTTTTCTACAATTTATGGTGATTTTTGCAAATCTGCCTATCATTTCAAACATCAATCCGGACCAGTCTGTGATTATGTACTTTTTCACACAAGTTGAAGGTCATTAAAATTCATAATTAAAATTATGGACAAACTAGACTCATTTCCCAAACTCTCAGAATTTACGGATTCTGATTTGGACCTTTGATGATTTTTCTATAAATTTTCTAAGAACAGTAAATGAAAATATTAACAACAGAAAAATGCTATCAATTTCATTTCACCTTGTAACATGTTGAGCAAGGTGTAAATCTTTATGTGAAAATATGTTCTTACAAATAGGTGACATTTTGACTTAGTATATAGTCATACATCAGAAAACAAATGGATTTTTTTACCTACAAAAGTATGGTATTCAATTAGTTGTTATAATGCATGTTGCTTCACTTTAGTAAAAAGTACATATACCTATCGGTAAACAAAAGGGTTTTTACCTTCACAAATACAGTAGTTAACCATAATAAACAAAATTATAACTGTTACATTTAACTGTTTTGATAAACTATAATAGGTATGGTTTATGTTTCCATTAACACATCAAACACATTTTGGAAGGTCTTATTCCCACAGAAAAAGGTTTTACACTCACGCACACCACATGTAAACTTGTTAACCTAAATTGTGAGACATTCCCTTCCCGTACGTTCAAGTGCGGGATCCAAATTCCTGGTAGTTATAATCAGAGTCTCTTGAAGGGAGAACATGATAGTTGTGTATAGATGTATATCGGGTTAGACACCCACACCTGAGCTGCATGCAACAGCTAGACCGGCAGGTCTGTGGTGACAAATGTCATATCAGTTTTGCGATGCCTGAGAAACGTCGTGGCAGGTTCATTCAGTCATAGTATAATTATAGCGGATCAAATAGGAAGTTAACAAACTCATAAAATTTACAGGAAATTTTATAGATCAAAAGGGGTTTTATGTCGATTTAAAATCACTTTTTACATCAATAATTACAGATTTCATTGTATACCTTCGGTCTTGGTATTTAAGACTACATATCATTCATTACGGGATTTTTCTCAATTCAAAAAGGGTTTTACGCCAATTTAAAACCACTTATATATCTTTAAGTATGAAAAATACTTGTTCATTCTCGGTCCCGACATTTAGGACAACATAACTTCTATAAGGAAAATATTGGATTTTTCTTGGTAACACACAACTCATTACAAAGATCGGTTTCCAAACTCTTTATCTAAAAAACTTATGAACTCACCAACCTTTGTGTTGACATTTTTTTCAAAATTACTTGTATTCTCAGGAAATCAACGAAACCAAGTAACCACAAGCTTTTGAGGATGGAACGCTACGGCGTTGAACAACTATTTTTATATCATGTTGTGATCAATCATTGAAATATGTAATACTTGAAACCATGTAATTCTTTTCTGATTATATTTATGATTGGTTTTATTTACTTTAAGCACTATTATACTCGTTGTTGTGATACTATACATGAAGTCCTCCGCCCCCGGATGTTTCCGCCATCCTCAGTTTGGGGGTGTGACATCTGTTGTCGGTCTAAAATGTATATTTCGTAACAAACTAGACAAAGAAGGAAATGTGATATGAAACAAGGTGCGACTAGTTGTTATTGGGTATTGCCAAGAAGAAGGCATTGACTACGAAGAAACCTTCGCACCAGTTGCAAGGCTGGAGTCTGTTTGCATCTTTTTGGCATATGCAGCTCACAAGAGCTTCGAAGTCTTTCAAATGGACGTTAAGTGTGCCTTTCTGAACGGGGAACTTGAAGAAACAATGTATGTGGAACAACCACCAAGATTCATAAACAAAAAATATCCGAACCACCTCTACACTTTAGATAAAGCAGTCTATGGTCTAAAGCAAGCTCCATGAGCTTGGTATGAAACTCTTACTAGATTCTTAAAACAAGCTAAATTTAAACAAGGTTCGGTTGACATGACCTTCTTTCGCAAGAAAGATGGTGACCATTTGATGATTGTCCAAATTTACGTTGATGACATCATTTTCGGTTCTGCAAATCCCAGTTTAACTGTTGAGTTCTGAACATTGATGGAAACTAAATTTGAGATGACCTTTATGGGTCGAATTAATCTTTTCCTTAGTTTGAACATAAGATAGAGTCAGGAGGAAATTTTTATTAACCAGTAGGCTTACACGAAGACCTTACTTGCTATGTTTGGAATGGTGGGTGATTCGAAGGTGAAGGTTCCAATGGCATTTAGAACGAAACTAACACCGTCTTTGGACAAACCAGCTGCAGATATGACACTCTATCGTCAAATGATAGGGTCATTGATGTATCTAACCACTAGTCATCCAAGCATCATCTTTTTTGTTTGCTATTGTGGCAGGTTTCAAGTGAATCCTCACAAACCCCACATAATTGCTATCAAGAACATATTCATGTATCTTAAACAAACTCCTCGTTTGGAATTTGGTACCCATCTAGTTTGGGGTTCTTTGTGCAAGCATTCTCAGAAGCTGATCTCAGAGGTTGCGGTCTTGATCGCAAAAGCACAATAGGAGGATATCAGTTTCTTGATGGCAAACTTGTTAGTTGGCAATCGAAGAAACATACATGCGTTTCCCTATCAACTGCTAAAGCAGAGTACATAGCCGCTGCCTCTTGTACTTTACAAGTTATCTGGATTCAAATTCAGCTTCGTGGCTATGATATCAATATGAAGCGAATCCCCTTGTATTGCAATTCTGAGAGTGCCATTCGCATATGTCACAACCCAACGCAACACTCTAAGACCAAACACATTGCACTGAGGTATGACTTCATCAAAGATCACGTGGAAGATGGAAATGTTGAGATTCACATTATTAGATCCGTTGATCAGCTGGCTGACATCTTTACAAAAGCCTTACCTAAAAAAACCTTTAATCGTATTCTTCAAGGCTTAGGAGTGATTGTGGCTGAATCAATTCCGAAACTACCTTCGCAGTCTTAAAGTTTTGGTTGAACTGCGAATTGGTGCGAACATTCACAGTAACTCGCAGTCCACTGTTCACACTACGAATTGGTGCGAATCTTCGTAGCGAGCAGTCTACTGTTCATTCATGGTTCGGAACTTCATGTATCCTTTGTATATTTTGTTTAATGCTACTTATTTCATTTTTCTCTTTTTATCTCTTTTTTAGAAAATATAAAATCCAAAAATATTTTATTTCTTTATGTTTTTATTTCTTTTTTAAAAAAATAAAAAAACAAAACAACACAAAATACAAAAATATTTTCTTTATCTTCAATTCTTATTTATTTCCATAAATGTAACAACGTAAATTTTCAAAGCAATTTTTCATTTCTTTAGACCATAATTTCATTCAAGACAAACCATAAAATCCAATGTAACATGGTCATAATACAAAACATATCAATCCCAAGATCAAACATATCCAAATCCGTCTGTGTGTGTGTACGAGTCATGCCGGCACCTTCCCACGGTCCTCACTAGTACCTGAAACACATTACACATAAACACTGTAAGCAAGAAGCTTAGTGAGTTCCCCAATATACCACTTACACACACGACCTTCCAGTCCATGTGTCTCAGGGGACTTCTGTCCCAACCCGATAAACCTTCCGGTCCTACCCGTGTCGACCTTCCGGTCTATAACTCCCTGACCTTCCTTTCCACATCATAATGCCTTCCGGCCCATATCATAATGCCTTCCTGCCCATATCAGGCATAGCATACATATCACATACATAGCGCATACGAAACAGGCAACTCATAGCATACAATGCATATATCTCATAGCATACCAGACCTTCCAGTCACACACAGGTACCCTTCCAGGTACAGTATAGTGAGAAGACTCACCTCGTATGATGTCTAGTATCTCACGTGCTCGATATCTCTGATTCTCGAAACAACGACCTAGCCTCGCCTAATCACAACAAATAATCATTCCAAATCATTAACGGCTCTCAAGGCTATACTACACCCCTTTCTACAATCCTACAGAAGGGTAAAAGACCATTTTACCCCTCCATGACTCAAAAGTCCACATGTTGACCAAAACCCTAAAAGTCAACAAAAGTCAACAGCAAGCACTACGTGGGGCGTACCCTTGCACTCCAGAATCGGGGAACACGGCCCCCTACGCGGTGCGTATTGGGATTACGCCCAACGTAAATCCCAGTTTCTTACTTTCCTCATTTTAGTGTCTTAAACAGTTAAGACATAATCTCACATTCCAGATCTGGCCATTATAATACCTCTTAACCCATAAAGCCGAAATCTTTAAGCCTTTGCATGGCTATAAAGGTTCCCACTCCTTCTAACACCTTTCCTTTCTCCTCCAAAAGTCAAGATCTCATGCATGGCTCAACATTTACGTTCAAGATTGCATTTTTATGAACATACAACACATATAGTCATAGATCTAGGCCAATGGAGACTATTTGCTCACAAAGTCTCCATCTTGGGACCAAAAACCCTAGAATTTGGTCCGAGAAGCACACAACACAAATAACAAGGAAAGTTCTGAACTTTATACCTCAGGAAGAAGCTCCAACCTTTATAGACCTCAGATCTACTCTTGTCCACCAACGTCTAGCTCCTACAATGGCCTCGTCTTCTCTTTCACCACCTTGAAATGGCACTTTTGAAGCTTAGAACACTCACACACAAGCTAAGGACGAAAGGAATACTCTCTTAGGGTTTCTTTCTATGAGATGATGGCTGAGAGACAAGACCATCTCATTCTTTTTATAGCCCTCAAGTCATATTAGGGTTTTGCATCTGGGCCGGTTACGCCCGGCGTAACCTTAGGTACGCCCAGCATACCCAGATGAATCCGCGTACAAAATAAGCGCGCGAATACGCGTAGCGTACTTACAAGCTTAGCATTTACATAAAGGGACCTAACATGACAACTTGGAAAAGAAGAAGGGTTAAATGGTTGAACCTGAATTTCAGGATGTTACAATTCTCCCCCACTAGAACCAGACTTCGCCCTTGAAGTCTTATACCAAAAAAAAATTCGGATGTTGCTCCCGCATCTCTGACTCTGACTCCCACGTCAGCTCGGACCCCTTCCGATGTTGCCACTGAACCTGCACCAACGGTACCTCCTTGTTCCTCAGAACCTTGATCTTCCGATCCCGAATCGCAATTGGTCTCTCAGCATAATTCAGGCCCGCATCCACCTAAATATCCTCCAGCGGCACTACCGCCGACTCGTCGGCTATACACTTCCTCAACTGAGACACGTGGAAGGTATCATGAATCTGGCTCAACTCTGCAGGTAGCTCCAATTGATATGCTACTCTGCCTACCCTCGCAATCACTCTAAACATCCCAATATACCGGGGCCCCAACATGCCCCTCTTCCTGAATCGAATCACTCCTTTCCAAGGAGACACCTTCAAGAGTACAAAATCCCCAATTTGAAACTCGAGCTCGGATCGTCGCCTGTCTTCATAACTTTTCTGGTGACTCTGAGCGGTCAACAACCTCTGTCTGACCTGCTGTATCCGCTCTGTCGTCCGAAGCATTATCTTCGTACTACCCATCACACGTTGCCCTACTTCACCCCAGCAATTGGGGGTCCGACACCTCCTCCCATACAACAGCTCAAAGGGTGGCATACCAATGCGCAAGTGATGGCTATTGTTATTGGAAAACTCAGCCAAGGGCAAATATGTGTCCCAAATCCCTCCGAAATCCAATACACATGCCCGAAGCATGTCCTCGAGCGTCTGAATCATCTTCTCACTCTGTTCGTCCGTCTGTGGGTGCTATGCGGTACTGAAATGCAGCCTCGTACCCAACTCCTCGTGAAACTTCTTCCAAAATCTGGAAATAAAATTCACATCTCGGTCTGAAACAATCGAGATCAGAACTCCATGCCGCGATACCACCTCCCTCACGTACAACTCTGCCAGCCTCTCAGCAGAAGAGCTCTCACTGATAGCAAGAAAGTGAGCGCTCTTCGTTAACCTGTCCACAATCACCCAAATTGCATTGACACCTCTTGCAGTCCTTGGCAATTTGGTGACAAAATCCATGGTAATTTGTTCCCACTTCCACTCGGGAATCTCCAATGGATGCAACTTACCATGTGGACGCTGGTGCTCGGCCTTAACCTTGCGACAGGTCAAGCACCTCTCCACGAACCATGTGACATCTCTCTTCATACAGGGCCACCAATATTCCCTTTTCAGGTCCAAAAACATCTTAGTGGCCTTGGGATGGATCGAGAACCTCGATCTATGGGCCTCCTCCATCAAGATGGTACGCGTTCCGCCCACAAACGGTACCCAAATCTGTCACACCCCAAAACCAAGAACGGCGGAAACGTTCCGGGGTGGAGGACGTCATGTGAAGTATCATAACAGTGTAAAGTAGTAAACAAGCAACAACATCATCCATTGTATTAAAAGTAAAATTTTAATACATGTGTGTTCTTTCATAATATACAACAATAAAAGGAATAATCAAAATAAGACGAGTCTTGTCTGTGCTCCATCTTCTCAAAACCTGGCCATCGTACCTGTCTAACTGGTGACCTGAGAATACAAGTTATTTTGAAAGAGAGTATCAGCCTAAAGTTGGTGAATTCATAAGTATTTAAGTGTCATTGTCTTGTTTTGGAAAGCTGTTATGAATGCCATGTAAATCTTTAAATGAAACAGTTGATATAAGTATGAAAAACCCTAGAAAATTCCATATTTCCTACTAGTATGAAATGTAGTCTTCTACCAAGACCTGAATGTTTTGTTATGACAATGATAGTTTTTCCTTCTTTTTGACTATTACAAACAATACTTAGTCTAACTCATCGTTTATGTGAATGTATCACAAAATAAAGTAAATAGGAAAGGAATATAATAGTCTTCTACCAAGACCCGAATTTTTTTCTATGATAACGATAGTTTTTCCTTCTTTTTGACTATTACAAGCAATACTTAGTCTAACTCATCGTTTATGTGAATGTATCACAAAATAAAGTAATAGGAAAAATATAATCATGTAAGTGTTATCCTTTTGTATTAGGATTAACACGACATCGCGATTTGCGAAATGTATAACCTTTGAACATCCGTAGATTGTTCAATTGTCCTCTGTAGCTACGGCAGGTGGGAGGAAGGGTTAGTCCCGTAAACGTATTCCTAATATAAGTATTAACCGTAGGCATCCGTAGATGTTCATCAACCTCTGTAGCGAACAGTAGGCCCAAGGAATGGTTAGTCCCGTAAAAGTGCTCCTAATATAAGAAATAACCGTAGGCATCCGTAGATGTTCATCGACCACTGGTGCTAACAGCTGGGCTTCGGAATGGTTAGTCCCGTCTAGACATCCCGTTGAACTGGGATAGGCAGGACAATTTACACAGAAGGTACTAATAAATCATCCTAGTGAATCGAGGTACAAGTATCCATGTAAATGTATACAGGAAAATGTATCTATGTAAAGGTACTCATGTATGGTATTCATGTAAGCGTATTCATGTAAGTGTATTCATGTAAGCGTATTCATGTAAGCGTATCTATGTAAGTGTATTCATGTAACATGTAATGTATAGTATAGACTCATGAATGAACTGACTCTGATATAATTCCTTGTAATAGGAATAATGTTATGTATCTCCTAACTATCCTTATAATAGTTAACTGGAAGGTAATTGATTGTCCAAACAGGTTTATACACCCTTGCTACACAAGAGTGTGGGAAAACTGAATGAAGGATGAAAACTATAACATCAATACATATAAAAGAACATAAGTGTATAGATATAGTTTTGTTCAAGAAGGTAAAATGGTTTTGTAAGACATCTATGCGTTTTTGAACAATAATTAACAATGACTTGATGTCATTTTAATAAACATTTCAAAACGTAAAACTTTTGATACTAGTGTATTTTTAAGACAGAAAACCATTTCATGCATCACATTTTGTAGTATGTGAAATCTGCTAAATGAAAACACAGTTATAAATACATATGATTGATTTAATAACATGTTGTTTTCTACCTGTATTCCCCCCATTAAAGCATTTAAAATCATTTAAAACATTGATTAACGGGTATGAAGTCACCTGTTGTGGCTGATACGGATGAACTAAAAAGGTAGGATTGCTAGGTGTCAAGTGAAGTCTTGAACACACTCTATGATCCTAGTTAACATATAATATCACATATATGTAACAAATTAGTCTATAAACAACTAATAAATAAGTTAAGACACCCTACGACATGCTAAACACCTTTATCAAGTGTTATTAGCCTCTAGGATTGCATCTAAGTGTTTGTAGGGGAAGCTACTGTGTGTAGGGCTCAAGGAAAACTCCACCATGAAGTGCACAACCCTAAAGACACTACCAAAGGAGTTTACGGTCGTAAACTCATGAGTTTACGGCCGTAAGCTCACACCTATATGTCCATTTTGTGTTTGATGCTCTACAAGACCCTAAGAAGCATTTCTACTTAATGGCTTGGTCTATGGAAGAGTTTAGGGCACTATATAACTCCTTTTAGGAGTTTACGGCCCTGGGACCAAATCCCATGGAGATTACGGCCGTAATCTCCCTTGAATGGGTGTTTTTGGTGTTTTCAAGTTCCTAATTCAACTAGGAACTAAACTAGGCTAGTGTACAAGGCTTTAGAAGAGTTTATAGCACCATTAGGCACTATTGTTTGGAGTTCATGGCCATGGAACTTCTTGGGCCGTGAACACCTTACTCTTGGTGTTCTAATGGTGTTTGCTAGTCCTAAACACATTAGGGTAAAGTGCTATGCTAGTCTATTGGCTTAAGGATGACATTTGGGGTATTTTGACACCTTAAAATGGAGTTCACGGCCCAAGAACATCCTTGGCCATGAACTCACTTCTAGCCTTTGTTTCTTAATGATTTTGTGGTCTAAACATGTCATGGTAGTTTCTAGGTTGAGTTCCAATGCTTGGAGGGACATTGGGCACACTTTGGCCCTTATAAAAGAGTTTACTCTCCAAGTGTTCTTGGGCGGTAAACTCTCAAATCTTGAGGTTTTGATCCGATTTTGATGTTATTATGCAAAATCTAAGCTATATAATACAACTAGATGGAAGTACTCACAATTTGGGATGAAAACCCGAAGATCCGTGAGAGAGAATTCGGCTTTTCTCGAGTTGGAAATGTAACTGATGAATAAATATGGTTCAGAATCCTATATATAGTCCTAGGATTTTTGGCAGAAAATATTTTATTCCCGAAATGAACTCTAATATCATAGAGTTTTGGAATAACAGTGTTACACAAAACCCTAGTGCATCCACTCTGCTAATATCTCCTTAAGTGTAAACCCTGAAATACTCAAACTTATACCCAAAAGTTTGGAAATTCACTGTAACTGTTCTAACTTCTATTGACTTGATATGGTTTGTTCAGAATGGAAATTTCGGGTTGTCACAAAATCCGACCCTGAAAATTCATAAGTCATCGACTATCGGTAACGAACTCCGATACCTGCCCGACCACCCACTCCCTTTTGCGGTTCTCCAGTCTCACGGCCTCCGCCTGGGCCCCTCGAATGGTGTCCAACACCAGAGTCATTACTATCAATCTCATACAAACGTCTCGTATCGGGGCGCTCTCCGCCCTACGGCTCAAGGCATCGGCTACAACATTAGCCTTTCCCGGGTGGTACAGGATCTCACAATCATAATCCTTTACCACATCCAACCATCTCCTATGGCGTATATTCAGGTTGGGCTGATCCATCAAGTACTTCAAACTCTTGTGGTCCGTGTATATGATACACCGAACCCCATATAGATAGTGACGCCAGATCTTGAGGGTGAACACCACATCCCCCAGCTCCAGGTCGTGGGTGGGATACCTCGACTCATGAGGCTTCAACTGCCTCGACGCATATGCTATCACATGCCCCCTCTGCATAAGCACTGCTCCCAACCCGGATATCGATGCATCATAATACACCATAAAATCCTCCATCCCTTCCGGGAGTACGAGCACCGGTGCTTCGCACAACTTCTGGCGAAGTGTCTCAAATGAGGTCTGCTGCTCCAGACCCCAGGAAAAAGCGACACCCTTCTAGGTCAACTTGGTGAGTGGCACGAAGATCTTGGAAAAATCCTTAATAAATCTCCGATAATAGCCGGCCAATCCTAGAAAGCTCCTGATCTCGGTGGGCGATCTCGGCACCTCCCACCTCATGACCGCCTCAATCGTGGCCGGATCGACCAATATCCCATTCTGGTTGAGGAGATGTCCCAAGAACTGGACCTCTCGTAACCAGAACTCACACTTGGAGAATTCGGCATAGAGCCTCTCCGATCTCAGAACTCCAAGGATCTCCCTCACATACTCCTCATGTTTTTCTCTAGATCTCGAATACACCAAAATATCATCAATGAATACGATCACCGACCGATCCAGCATCAGTTTGCACACCCTGTTCATGAGATCCATGAACGCGGATGGTGCATTGGTGAGCCCAAAAGGCATCATCACAAACTCGTAATGCCCATAACGAGTTCTGAACGCTGTCTTCTGGATATCTTCATCCCGAACCCTCATCTGATGATAACCCGACCTCAAGTCTATCTTGGAGAACCAAGACGCCCCCCGCAACTGATCGAACAGATCATCGATCCTCGGCAACGGATAACGGTTCTTGACCGTCAACTTGTTCAACTCCCGGTAATCAACGCACATCCGGTGTGGACCATCCTTTTTCTTGACAAAAAGGATCGGTGCTCCCCAAGGCGAGCTACTTGGTAGAATAAACCCCTTCCCCAGCAGCTCCTAAAGCTGCGATGATAACTCCTGCATCTCTGGCGGCGCGAGGCGATAAGGCACATTGGCGATAGGTGCTGCTCCTGGAACCAAATCGATGCGGAAATCCACTTGCCTCTCGGGAGGCACACCCGGAAATTCCTCGGGAAAAACATCCAGGAACTCGCACACTATCGGATAACTCACCTGTAATTGCCGACTGAAGAGATAACACCAAGCTGCTCTGTCCACCGACACGAACTCCACCACAGAACACTACCAAAGAACCAATTCCATAAATACCAAAATACCCTTGGAAATCAAACTGGTCAACTCTTGGTCAAAGTCATAGTCCTCAGTCAAAGTCAACCTTCCTCGTTGATTCTACTCGCCGAGTCAACCCGTCGAATCGCCGAGTTCTTATACTCAGAAAACTCCCACAACACGACTCAACTCACCGAGTCGCCCCAAGACTCGTCGAGTTGAACGATCTCGGAATTCTATCCTGTCCAACTCATCGAGTCACCAACTGACTCACTAATCCAAAGCTTTAACCAAAAGAGGTTGGGTTCTGCGACCAAACTCGACGAGTCCAAGGCAATCTTCAATAGACTCGCCGAGTTGTTCTTCCAACTCGCCGAGTCCATGCACATGTTCATATAACTCATCGAGTACACCCATGTGACTTGCCGAGTCTCTTCAGTTCTCAATCCATACAGAGGCTTTTTGAGTCATGTAGGGGCTCCAATCCATATATCCACTCTTCTACAGCCTAACCCTCACATAAAGTTGCAAACCTTACGTGAAACCAAGGAGATGTAAGCCCAAAACACTCTAGGGCTAGGGTTTATGACAAAGGGGCTTCACCAATAACTCTTAGATAGAAGCTTTATGACATTATGGACCATCACAAGCCTATATTTGAAGTAGCAACCTCAGATCTAAGCCTCTAACTCGAAGTAGCTCTTAATCATACCAAAAATGCCCCAAATCTCACATGGTAATAGATCTAGATGCAAAAGAGCCCAAGCAACAGATTATTACCTCCAATATAAGCTTCAACTGAAGTAGATCCTAGATCTACACCCCTCCTTTGCAGCAAACCTCTTGATCTTCAAGCCCTTTTCCACCAAAATTACTTATCTAGGCTCCAAATTGCTTCCAAGAGCTCTCACTCACGATTTAGGGTTTCTGGATCTCAAAAGGGTAGCAAAGAGGCTGAGGGTGGGTTATAATGTGCTTTATATAGGGCACAACCCCCGGGATTAGGGTTTTCTCTCTTCAGCACCAACTCGTCGAGTCCAAGCCGCCGACTCGGCGAGTTGGCGGCTTAAACCGCGACAGAATCCCGCTCCAACTCGGTGAGTAAGTGAACCTACTCGTCAAGTCCCTTTCCTAAGTTTACACTTTTGGCCCTTCATTGAACATTAGAAATTTGGGGAGTTACAACTGTCCCCCACTTAAATTAGGCTTCGTCCTCGAAGCCTACTGTAGTATACGCTTCAGAACCAACCCCTTGCACTGCGGACTCCGATTTCTCAATCAACTCATGCTCTTACAAACCCTACTTCTACATCTCTCTTACAATGGCTTATTTTCACGTGGCATCCTTGCCACTATTCCAAGCCGATCATCAGCCTTTCAACTCAATAGCACCTCGAGTTAACCACGAACCACCCGATAATATTAACCCTTCATATTAGGGACACGTTTCCGAGCCTTGCAACGCTAGATTCCACAAACACCCACTAAGCTCTGCCAAGACACTAATCCGTCTTCCTTTGCCCAAAATTGGCTATAACCCTGCTACTTGCAACCTGGAACGAATCCTGTTCCACCCTCCGGTTCTATCCCTTACGCGCTGTCAGGATGCTGCAACCTTCATCTCCATAACCCATCAACCAACCATATCGCGCAACCACTCGTACCTGGCCCAATCAGCCTCGGGCTGGAATACCAGGCACGCCTATAACAGTCCAATCATCCCAAGGATGGTATGCCCTCGCATCCCCATGTATGTTTGGCCCAATCAACCCTCGGGTCGGTATACCAAACACACCAGGTGCAATCAATCATAGGGTCATGTCCTCCTCATGATGGAATACCCTAGATTGGAGTACCTCCACATTTGTAACTCAAGCCTACAACCATACTCGGAACCAAGGACCTTGTCCTTGCGTTACCATCGAACCCTTCGGTTCGACACAACGGAGTGTAACCCACTCATACATCCCTATCACGATCTCTAGGTCCTTGACCTCCGACTGAAATATCCTTATACCGTCCTCAGGACCGGTCCAGACTACTCCCGAGTCTATTAACCTGTTGTCTCACCTTCCTCTATTCACGTCTCCAATTTGGAACCACTATCCTCCTCCTCTTCTAAGGAGACTAAAAACATGGATGCGTATCGTCCAACATTGCCACAACCTCAACGGGCATCCAACCCGTATGTGCTTTCATATATCTGGTACAATCCCAATGCTTACTACTAATAACTGCAGCACTTTCAATCGTCCATTTACTCTGCTGCCTTCCTTTCAGAGGACCCACACTCCTTCCGGAGCTACATACCTTTCCTTTCCAGGAAGTCTACTCAACAACCCTTACCACACCTATAAGTGCTACTGAGCTAAACCCCTCTCTACACTATCCAAGTAGAGTAACTGCTATCCTTGGACTCCCATATACTCCGACTCCGATCACATAACTAACAAGGCCCACGCACGAGCTCCAGCCAACTCCATCATCATGATCAATACTTGGGGCCAAACCATATCGATTGCTATTGCATGGCGACATAATCACCCATTCTCCACATATAGATCCACTAACACATACAGAGTCTTCAACATGACTGGACCGCCTTTCCAGGCCTTCAGCCTACCTGGACAACTCTCAGAACCTTCAGTATGTCTGGACCGTCCTCCTGGGCCTTCAGCCTGTCTAGACCGTTCTCCGAGCCTTTGGTTTGACTGGTACGCCTTTCGGCCTTCAGTCTATCCGGACCTCTCAAAGCTATCACACATCACTCTGAACCATTTACCCAGGAATCTCTCCCATGAATTCTGTTCTAGCCCTCTTGGGGTTCCGAACTCCAGTTGCGCTCCCGAAATCCTCCCCACGAACTAAACCCAGGCCTCACATCAACCAATTACCTTACCTGAAACCATGGTCTATTCCCTACCCCACTTGTCTATCACTTGCTCCAATCATACCACACTCTCGGCTAACAACACCGATAAATCTAAATAGCTAACCAACCCTGGATACTTTCTGTTTTACCGGAGAATTTTCCAATTCTCTCCACCTGGTGTTCCAACCACTAACTTCCACTAACAAACCAGCATAACTCGATCGACCTTACTTGAATAAGTTTCCCCCTCTTCTCCTAGAACTAAATCCCTCCGGATTGAGCAATCTCCACAGAACACTCTCTCGACATCGCACATCCCAAACTCCAAGGAAGTTCGAATTCCATTTGAACACTTCTTGCATCACAGTTGTTATTCCTAGCAACGAGATCATATATCCTATCTTCCGATCACCTATCCTCTTGGATGTTAACCGACTACAACCCATAACTACTAAGATCCTCAATCATACCATGAATCATGCGAAAAAGGCGAACCGATTTACAATACCACCTAATTAACAAGATAACAAGATATCAAAGTGGAAACATACCCGCAGCTGCATCCAGCTCTGCCATGACCGCCTCTGCTGTAAGCTGGAAAGCGCTTCCCTAAGCCCTTGGAGGCTCCGCTCCAACCTGACCTCTACCCGTAATCCTCAAAGTGGCCAGTGCTGGAGCCTGCACCGGTCTAGCAACAAGCTGTGGATAGTTGACTCTCAAGTGTCCAACCTGATGACAATGATAACAGATCCTCATATCCTGAGCCGGGATCGACTGACGACAATCCCTCGCATAATGCCCCTCTGTCCCACACTTGCGACACGCACCATCGGACCTACAAAACTCCGGCATGACCCTTCCCACACTTCTCACAAGTGCGGCTGCTTTGACCTCCAAACCTAGAGTCAACGGTTTTGAACCGTTTAGGCGCCGACTACGATTGCACCAGGGCCTGCCTCTGCTCTCGTAACTGCAACTCCATCTCTAACTCCCATCGCCTGGCGGCCTCCTGCAGCTCTAACAAGGTATCACACCTCTGTGTGGACACAAACTGCCTTGTCACAACTAGGAATTTTGATGCCTTGTAAACATTGAACAATGATAACAAATGTGAACCAACAATGCGAAAGCATGTATGATGCTTATTCAATAACAACAAAACTTCAATCAAACACTTCATGCAAGCACTACAAATAGTCAACAAAGAATTGGAAACCCTAGAAATCCCGGTTTAAGTCCATTTTGGACTAGGATTTCCTTATTGGGCCCAATGGGCCGATAAGCTTCCAATTTGACTATATTGGGCTTAGAACTCTTAAATGGGCTCTAATTGGACCCACTTCCGTTTATTTTAATATTTTGATCCATATTGGGCCTAGAATGAAATAAAACACCTTAATGGACCTTATTGGGCCATAACTAACCTAATTATCTCTAATAAGCCATAAAAATCATTTCTAGATTTATTTTGGGCCAAGAATCAGTTAATTGGTCCATAGTATGGATTAAACACCAAAGGCCCAAAAATATCTTTCTCTTTCTCTAATTCTCGGCCCAACCTCAAGCATGAGGAAAGAAGAGTTGACTTTCCATGCCACCTCATTTTTACATATTGGTCTTCCATGCAATTCATCCCATGTTTCCATGCACACATCACTTCAACACTCTCTCTTCCTCTCTCTTTTCTACCTTCGGCCAAGAACCACAAAGAAACATTCACAAAGAAACTCTCTCCATTCTTCATCAAGTTTTCAAGATTTAGGAAGCTTTTCAAGGTGATTATCCCACAAATTCATCATCTAAGGTAAGATCATGCTTGGATCTATGATCTAGATTTTTTGTTTTATTCAAAATCTCTTCCTAATCTATTCAAACTCATGATCACTCTCTTAAAAGCCTCAAAGTTCGAGATCTTCCAAGAAGACTTGCTAGGATCGAAACTTTCTTCATTTCTTCCTTTAAAACCGAAACCACAACTCAAGGTGAGATTCATACCCCTCTCTTTTCGGTTTTCTTATGTTTTATGGGGGAGAATACAAGAAAATGTGAAGATCTATGTGTATGTGTATGCTATGTGTGATTTTGTGAATGTATGTATGATTTTATGTGTTTTTGTGATGAACATGTAACTTAAAAGGGGTGTTAACTTGAGATCCGTGACATGAGAAAGTAAAAAAAAAAACATGATCTAAGTTATTTTACACGAAACAAGTCAAGAATAATAACTTATAAGATTGTGTTAAACATACTTCAACATAAAAACCCATTTTTGGGCTTAAATTGTCAAATATACAAAAATTTGGGTTAAAAGTTGCCAAATCATGGTTTCTTAAGGGTCAAAAGAGTCAAAACAGTTTCAATAATTGTTTTTCTAAATATTAAAATTTTCAAAGGACTTGAAATGTAAATTTTTAGCTTAATGGGCTAATTATGGGCTTTTCGGCCCAATAAGCCCAAAATTGCGAAAAATGACATTTAAAGGGGCTGAAATGACAATTTCTTCAAAACAGGGGATAAAAAGTGTAACAAAACTATTTCAAGGATTCAAAATGCTTTTTATTCCCAAAAAGGATAAAAAAATGTAAAGTTTTTTGATTTTGGGCTAAAAGTGTAAAAATTGCAACAAGTTGAGCTTTAAATGGAAAATATCATTCTGGAAGGGCTGAAACTGTTAACAAAATAAGTTTCGAGCTAAAAATGTTATTTCATCACATCTATGATGCATAAGTGTCAAGAAAATGTTTTAAGGACCTAAAATGACTTTTCTTTTATATTAAGGATTACATTTGTTATTTTACAAAAGATAGGGGCTGAAACGGTCAAACCACTATTTTTAAACCAGTTATTTTATTTATAGAATATTGAGTCAAAAATACTAATCTATGGCTTACCAAAAAAAATCAAAACACAAATACACGTATAACTCCAAATCATCGCTATAAACAAATCGATCGGTCTTGAGTCAATACAAAACAACAATCGTGAAGTCGAACTCTCCAGTAGATATGCGATACCTAAGACAAATAAACATTCGACACTTGGGCTTGAAAGTCTCAAATCATGCTTGTTGGACCTTGCAAGTCCATTAACATGATCTTTAGGCCCAAGGGATAATGATTATATGTTATTGGGCCTTCTATGACCCAATTTCATGTAAAGGGACCTTAAATGGCTTCTTAAGTGCTATTGGGTCCTAGTGATCCAGTAGTGTTGGGTAGCAGATTCGTTTAGTATTGCGTCATTGGGCTCGGTTATTAGTCCATTATTTTGTACTCCGGTTTGGGCCTGTCCAACCGTGAGCTGTTAGGTTTACTATATAATAATATGCTTGCATGCATATTAGGTTACGATAGGAAACGATCTAGAATACGATAGAAAGAATTACGATAAGCTTTGCAGATTTCTTTATCGTTCCTATAAACCTTTAACCCTCTACAATTGATGTTCTTTATCGAGCTCTTCTGAGGGTTGTTTTATAATCATTCGACACGTTTGATTCATTCTTGAGTTGTTTACTGCTTTCGTGTTCTTGCTGTTTACTGTTTATTTGACCTGTTTAAGATCTAATCGACCTTCAAGTTTAGTTTTAAACTTATCAATTGGTATCAGAGTAGGAGGCTGTGTAATCGATACACTTCTTTTCTGTGAAAAAGGTTTCAATTAGGGTTTTCCGCAATTATTGATATTTATTGAGCTGTCATCTCATTATTGACGTATCTTGATATTTATTATTTTGCCCTAATCTGATTTATTAGAAGTCTGATCTTTAAACAGGTTATTCGATCATTATGGACGAGTCGCAATCGAATCCCATCAATATTTCTAACAGCATTGGATCAACCACGAAGATTCCCATCCTGTACATCCATGATTATGAAGTCTGGGCGCATCACTTTGAAGATTATATTATAGGATCTGAGGATAATGGATACCTCATCTGGGAAGCAATTGTTTCTGGACCGTTTTCTCATTCTGCAACTTCAAGGATTATTAAAACTCAAAAGGAGTATAATGATCTTCTGAAAGATGTCAAAGATATTGCGCAAGATGAAAAAGATAAATTTCAGTGCAATATCAAGGCGTTAAGATTGATCAGATTCGCCCTTCAATCCGACACTTTTAGGCTGGTGAGTTCATGCACGACGGCAAAGGAAATTTGGGACAGGCTACGTGAATTGTACTCTACAGACGAGGATCTTGAACACTCCATCCAAACCTTACTCTTGTCTGAGTTTGGTGAATTCAGGCAAGGAGCCGAAGAAACTGTGACCCAAACGTTCGACCGCTTCAATCATCTTCTTAGCAAGATGATCAAACATGACATTGAAAGGAAGCTTATTGAGCAGAAGGTTACGTTCTTAAATGGTCTCAGGTCAGAGTGGAGAGCAGTTGTGTCCACAGTGAAAGCCCACGAGCAATTTAAATCATATTCTTTGGCGAAACTGGTGGGCATTCTCAAATCCCAGGAGAAGATTGTGTTGCAGGAGAAGAATGTGGTCTCAAGCCTAGGTTCGTTGGCTCTCTTGTCAAAAAGTAAAGCTGTGATGGAGGACGAAGACCTCAACTTGGAGGATTATGACCTCACGTCTGAGGATTATGCTATGATGGTGTCTAACCCCAAGAGGTTCATCAAGAAGAGATTCCCCACCAACAAAAACCGAAAACACCTAATCCTAATAAAATCAAAGTTTTTACCATCAAAAAGAAAGATGAAACAACACTTATAAAACGAACATATCTTGTTGACATCTCTCTTACTATTCTTGTTCCTGTGAAAGGCTCACGTGGACCCAAGAAACTTTGGGTTCCTAAATCTGCTTAATTTTTGCAGGTTATCAGTGACGAGCAGTTTGACGAAGAATGGTACATCGATAGTGGCTGCTCGCGTCACATGACAGGGAGGAAAGAAGAGCTGAGGGAATACAGGTCTCTTTCAAATGGTGGAAACGTAAAGTTTGGAAACAACTCCTTCGGCACCATAAAGGGATACGGAATGATTACCAATGGTGATTTCACGATAAGGAAGGTTGCATACGTGGAAGGGCTACAACACAACCTCATCAGTGTATCTCAGCTCGTTGGAGGTACCGGTCTGAAAGTCTCATTCGACGATGAGGGTTCTGAAATTATTGAGAAGAAGACGAAGAAAGTAATTCTCAAATCGGAGCGTAAGGGTGAAATGTTTCCTCTAAACCTCAAACCCATCAAAGGAAACCCAGCTATATGCCTGTTATCAAAAGCACAATCTATCGAAAGCATCAGTGGTAGCAAGTATATTCTTGTTATTGTTGATGACTTTTTGCGGTTTACATGGGTGTTCTTTCTAAAGCTTAAATCTGAAGCGACTCATAAGCTGAAAGTGTTCATCAAGCAGATTGAAGTACAGCTGAAGAAGGTCATTCGCAACATCAGGAGAGACAATGGTCTGGAATTCAAAAATAGAGAATTCGAAGAATTCCTGGCAGAAAAGGGAATAAGTCACAACTTCTCAGCTCCCTACACACCTCAACAGAACGGAATTGTCGAAGGACGAAACCGATCTTTGTGTGAAGCTGCTCGAACCATGTTAAGTTTCGCTTCCTTACCTCTTTATTTTTGGGCTGATGCTATTTCTGCTGCTTGTTTTACACAGAACAGGTCATATCTCAACAAACGATTCACGCTCACACCTTATGAGATTCTCAACAATAGGAAGCCCAATGTGAAATTTTTCCATGTGTTCGGCTCACGGTGTTTCATCTTTAACTCTAAGGAACACCGCAACAAGTTTGATGTCAAAGCCGATGAGGGAATCTTTCTGGGCTATTCTCTCACTTCTAAAGTGTACAGGGTTTTAAACAAGCGTTCGAAGAAAATCGAAGATACTTACTACGTGACTTTCGATGATAGCTATGTCAAAAAGCTACAGGCCAAAGAAGACACAGCTGGGGAAATCTTTCCTCAAACTGGCCAAGTCACGGTCTCGATTGCTAATCTATACGAGAAGTTTGTGGAGCTATTTGACGAACCAGAGAAAGCCACTCTCTCAGAAGCAGGCGCGGCAGACAACAAGGTAGACCATATGAAGCAAATTGTCGAAGAAGCTGTCAGGAGAATGAATGAAGGAGGATCAAATTCTGACGAACCTCCATCAAACAATGCTTCAATCGAGGGGGAGGATCCACCATCGTCATCTCAGCCAACCTCACATGTTGAGGGGGAGCCAAGGTCTCCAACTGCTCCCGAAAGCACTTCACCAACCGAAAGTGCTTCACCATCCGCAGGTGCATCAACGCTTGAAAGCCCAGCACCACAAGAAACCTCTGAAGCTCAAGATTCGCAAAGCATTCCTGAAAGCTCATCTATCGAGGGGGAGCAAGCTGATATGTCATTCGACTACGAAAGCCAGTCCGAGCCAGAAGAAATGATAAATGCTGAACTGAATCCAACCTTTGATCCAAACTACCTCCTCTCATCAAATGGACCAGAGATCATCCTGTCTCTCAAGTTGTTGGTGATGTCTCTGAAAAGGTTCTGACCCGATCACAACTCAAGGCAAAACAGACATCCTTATTTTCCAAAGTTGAATTCTGCATGTTTAACTCATTCGTATCAAAAGTTGAACCGAAGACAGTTAACACTGCTCTCGATCACTTCGATTGGGTTCAAGCGATGCAAGACGAATTGAACGAATTTGAAAGGAACAAAGTCTGGCGCCTCATTCCAACTCCTCCAGATGCCTCGGTTGTTGGTCTCAAATGGGTCTTTAGAAACAGAATGGACAAGGAAGGGAACGTTATAAGGAACAAAGCTCTTCTGGTTGTGAAAGGATATTGTTAGGAGGAAGGGATTGATTATGAAGAGACTTTCGCTCCTGTAGCTAGGCTGGAATCTGTAAGAATATTTCTAGCTTATGCTGCCCACAAAAACTTTGAAGTTTTCCAAATGGACGTCAAGTGTGCATTTCTTAATGGAGAACTCGAAGAAACAGTGTACGTGGAGCAACCTCCTGGTTTCGTGAACGAAAAGTATCCTAATCATTGCTACATTCTGGATAAAGTTGTGTATAGACTGAAACAAGCTCCGAGAGTCTGGTATGAAACGCTAACTAAATTCTTAAAGATGTCCAAATTCAAACAAGGTTCGGTTGACCCAACCTTCTTTCGAAAAAAGGAAGGTAACCACCTTATGATCGTTCAAATTTATGTCGATGATATCATCTTTGGCTCAACGAATCCTAGCCTAACATTTGAATTCAGAAAGCTGATGGAGTCTAAATTTGAAATGAGCTCAATGGGTCCTATTAATTTTTTCTTGGTTTAAATATTAGACAGGGACCCGAAGGCATCTTTATCAATCAGGAAGCTTACACGAAGACTCTCTTAGCAAAATTTGGCATGATGGGAGATTCCAAAGTCAAAGTCCCAATGGCATTCGACACCAAGCTCACCCCATCCCTGGACAAACCGGCTGTTGATATCACGCTCTATCGTCAAATGATAGGCTCACTGATGTATCTTACTGCTAGCAGGCCTGGCATCATGTTTTCTGTGTGTTACTGTGCTAGATTTCAGGCAAACCCACGCGAACCTCACATGCTTGCAGCGAAGAACATCCTACGATATCTCAAGCGAACTGCCTCCTTAGGTCTATGGTATCCTTCCAACTCAGGCTTCTTCGTTCAAGCCTACTCAGATGCAGACCTTGGAGGATGTGGACTCGACAGAAAAAGCACCACAGGTGGCTGCCAATTCCTTGACGGGAAGTTGGTTAGCTGACAATCAAAGAAACAAACGTGCGTGTCTTTGTCTACTGCCGAAGCTGAATACATAGCAGCTGCATCCTGCACCTCTCAAGTGATTTGGATCTAGAGTCAACTTCGAGACTATGGACTCAATATGATGAAGATCCCACTATATTGTGACTCTGAAAGTGCAATTAGGATCTGTCATAACCCAGTGCAACACTCTAAAACCAAACACATAACACTGAGGTATCACTTCATCAAAGATCATGTGGAAGATGGAAACATCTAAGTACACTTTGTTAGAACCACTGATCAACTGGCTGATGTCTTTACCAAAGCTCTTCCTGAAGCGTCATTCAATAGAATTTTACAAGGGCTAGGTATGATGGAATCAGAGTCAGTACCACAGACTACCTCTCAACCTCAAACATAAGAAGCGCAATTGACCGAACGCTCAGGTTCGGTTGAATCATCTGACTTGCTCATCACTTCAAAGGTAGTTTTCTTGGTTGTAAATTTCATGTACAAAGATGTTTATCTTATTGTCAAAAATATTTTCTTATTGCAAGCCTAAATTCCTTGGTTTTCTAAAATTTTTCAAAACCGAAACCTACTGAAGGTTCGGGTTCGGTTTTTCAAAATTTTCCAAAACCGAAACCAACCGAACGCTCGGGTTCGGTTTTTCAAAATTTTCCAAAACCGAAACCAACCGAACGCTCGGGTTCGGTTTTTCAAATTTTTCCAAAACCGAAACCAACCGAACGCTCGGGTTCGGTTTTTCAAAAATTTTCAAAAACCGAAACCAACCAAACGCTCGGGTTTGGTTTTTCAAAATTTTTCTCAACCGAAACCAACCGAACGTTCGGGTTCGATTACCAAATTTTTCCAAAGTTTTTTTTTACTCTTTCTAAGTCTTATTTTTTCTTGCTTATTTGTTTTTTATTATTTTATTTTATTTTTTTTATATCAAAAACTCCAAAAATATTTTTTTATCTTTTATTTTATTTGTGTGTTCGTTCGTTTATGGGGATAAAATTGTTAGATTAGTTAAGTGTCCCTAGAAGCATGCTGCTGTATGTGTCCCAAGCCTCATAAGATTCTGAATAATAGCCTTAATGACCTGGTATAAACAAACCTAGTCTTCCCAATTAGGCTACCACATTTATTCTAATCGTGAGCTACCTCACTCTCTTCTCACATGAGATAAGAGTTTTCTGCTTGGTCCTTATTTTTGCAGCAGAGGTACTTTAATTTCTTACACCATCTCCATTACATTTCTCCATTACATTCATTTCATCAACGTAACCCTTGAGACTCTTAGAAATTACCACCGAGGTTTATGGTTACACAACAACTGTGTTTATGATCTTAGTTTCGTGCCACTACGAGCTGAGTGAAACCCAAAATTCAACACCAAATCTGAATTGACGGTGAACAATTAATTTTGCTCAAGTTTTCACCAAAGAATTGACGGATGTATCTTGATGAAATCTCAAATTTTTATTTTGTGTGATTCCTATGAAATTGTTAAACACCATAACATTTCTACCCTTGGGATCCCGTTTTTAATTTTTTGTTGAGATTTTATATTTTCCAAGCCACTTTCAAATTTATTCCTACCTACTTGTTCAACAGACTACACCGGTCTCACAAGTACTTTGTTCACTTTCTATCTTATTTCAAGATCAGGACTGTTGAATCAAAGATAAAGCCACCTTAAGTAGCCTAATTAAAAGAAGCCTTTCAACATTTATTAATAAGTGTTTGATCGTCATTCAACGGGAAACCACACTAACACTTTAAGGTCTCTCTTGACTTTGAAGGAAGAGATTCGTGCCCGGGATCATTTGTTTCGTGTCATTATTGACATCACATTTATTCCTAAAAAGAGTTGCTTTATTTCTTTTCTTTTTACAATCTTAGCACGAAAATCTTTGATTTTCCAAGATTCTGGTACTAATAATTACAGGCTGTTTTATTGCATCGGTGGTTAATTATAAAGACGTGGTCCAAATTCATCCAACATGGGAGTATCCTTCAAAAGATGCCGTTACAGGGATAAGATGAAGGGTTGCTGACTCAGGCGGGAGATAAACGGATTGAATTTCAAACGGCGGTAAAAAGGGACGCATGCGAATTTGAAACGCCCATTCCATAACTGACGTCGTGGACGCGTGTGCGAATATGAAGCGGTTCCTCTCTGGCACAAAACAGGCGCGTGTGGATTTGAAACGGTTTCTTCAGAAACGGCGCTTGTTGTTCGTGTGCTCCATTGAGAAAAAAATAGTCAATCCAACAAAACAATAAGAGAAAATGACATAATCTGAAAAATTAAACATTATATACTCTAGGCTAATGGGCCACGAAAAAGTAAACGGGCCATGAAACAGTTGTTCATTACGACGAAAGAGTAGATTTTAGGCGTTGACCGTAGTTAACAGTAGGTGCTTTAAGGCTAGCGGAAGGATGTTCTTCCCAAGAGTAGTACTCAGAAGAAGAAAAGGTTGTTGTTCCAGCAACACTCATTGATACTAAAAAGTGGTCGTGAAAGGAGACCGCTTTTGCTTTGAATGCTTACCCAAGCTCTTGGACAGACTCGGCTGTGAACAAATCCTCTCTTAGAGAATCGACCGTTCACTCATGCTTTGGACGAGACAAAGTCTGATTAGTCTTCCGCTTGAATGGTGATATCTATAATAAAGAATACCTGTCTCAAGGTAAACAGGAGTTCCTGGCTCAAGCTAAATGATACCAGCGCAAGGTAGCAGGTGAAGAGCTTAGTGTAACGGTCCAGAGCGTTGCCTCTTTGTAACAACCCGTCATTTCAGGTCCTTGAAATTCGAGTCTTGTAACCTCTTTGAAAAAGTAAATAGAATATCATCGAAAAATGAAGTATTCAAAGGCTCTGTTTGGAGTACGCTATGTAATAGATATCGTCTTAAGGTTTCCAAGCATATAAAGAACACTAAAATCCGAGTTATAACGAAGAAGTTATGACCATTCTAAGTTTTCCGACAAAAACCGGCAATACGAAGTTACATAAAAACTCGAATCGGAGATCGAGCGACTTTTGGCCGAAATGACCTAAACGAGAATCGAAGGTCTCGACAATGGTATTTCAGCGGTAAAAAGTCTGGCAAAAACCGACGTCAGATAAAGAAGTTATGAATTTTTAAAGTTTATTAAATAAATTATATATTTATTTAAATCAAAATTCGGACCTTATCCGAAGAGGAGTCAGCGTCCTCATCCGAGGTACACGCTGCGTACCCCTGTACGCCCTGCGTACCCGAGAGACTTGGCCTCGGAACGTCCACGTCACCCTATCCGAGGCTTTCGACCCGTCCGACCCGCCCGTCCGACCGACCCGTCCAACCCGCTGACCCATCCGACCCGCCTCCCCACCAACCCGTCTCTGTTTGGAGTACGCTATGTAATAGATATCGTCTTAAGGTTTCCAAGCATATAAAGAACACTAAAATCCGAGTTATAACGAAGAAGTTATGACCATTCTAAGTTTTCCGACAAAAACCGGCAATACGAAGTTACGTAAAAACTCGAATCGGAGATGGAGCGACTTTTGGCCGGAATGACCTAAACGAGAATCGAAGGTCTCGACAATGGTATTTCAACGGTAAAAAGTCTGGCAAAAACCGACGTCAGATAAAGAAGTTATGAATTTTTAAAGTTTATTAAATAAATTATATATTTATTTAAATCAAAATTCGGACCTTATCCGAAGAGGAGTCAGCGTCCTCATCCGAGGTACGTGCTGCGTACCCCTGTACTCCCTGCGTACCCGAGAGACTTGGCCTCGGAACGTCCACGTCGCCCTATCCGAGGCTTCCGACCCGCCCGTCCGACCGACCCGTCCGACCCGCTGACCCATCCAACCCGCCGTCCCATCCGACCCGCCTCCCCACCGACCCGTCCCATCCGAAGCCGAGGCAGTCGAGGCTTCGGTCATGCATGACGTACGCGTACGCCCCGCGTACCGAGGCGGTTCAGCCTTCCTATAAATAGAATGCGAGGGCTTCCGAGAAAAATGCTCATTTCTCTCCTCTCTCTCACAATCTTGCCTCGTTTTCCGTGCCCGTTCAAACCCGAAGCTCTGGTCTTTTTGCTTAAGTCCCGAGGGTCGATTTTACTCCCGAGATTCCCGAGAATCCCGAGGAAAATCCGTTTCCCAAGACGAAACTCTGTCCGGTTTTCCATCTCGTTATCTTCAAACTATCAAGTGAGTTCATATCCCCTTCGAACACTCTTTAAATACATTTTAAATGCTTTTATACTCTTTTAGGGGAGGAATACAAGTAAACACACGACTAAAATCGTGTGAAACATCAATCTTTTGATATACTTTTCATACTGTTGTTTTAACTATCTTATGAAGTCATTATGATGCAAAACACCTCACAACACAACTTTAGCCTCTTGGGATACAATATGTTTATAAATAGAAATATGTTTTATTTATACGTTTACATACAAATACATCATATCAAGGGTAACATTCTTTACTAAATCATTTTATGCATTCAAAGAACTTATGATTTATGCTTTGTCAAACATTGTGAAAAAGGATAAACTTTGCATACAAACTACTACTTTAATACAGACTTAGTTGAGAATCCGTGAGACGTGTACATTTTCAAACACTACCTTTTTGAGAAAAGGTATCGCTACAAGTCCTGTCTATAACCAGAGTCTCCCGCTCGGAGAACGTGTCAAATGTGTATAGATCTATACGGGAAGTCATGATCCCGCGCCCTGACTGTTAGCTACAGTCCGTCTTTTGGGGTGACAGTTGTCATAACGCTACGACGCCTGAAGAACGTCGCTACATGCATATTATGTTTAGTATGGTTATAAAACTCATCGGATATACAATTATTATGGTATTATGCTTTTATGAACGAGTAGCTATTAAAACTATTCTTCATCTAACAAGTGCGATCTTCGTATAGCTTTACTATGTAAAACTATGACACAACTTACAAGCATGTCAGTTGCTTGCGATTTTCGGTCTTGGAGACTGCCAGTTATGTCAGGAAAATAAAGGTTTTTCCTGTATACAAACCAAACAACTAATAGGAAAATAAGGGATCTTCTTGGTGCAACCATTTACAACTTATAACACGAACATTCATATGCATTTCATACTTTTATAAGAAAATAAGGGTTTTTCTTGGAAAATACAACAACTCATATCTCAACCATTAGGGAAAATATGGGATTTTTCTGGATCTAATACATTCATTTTCAAACACAACAAATCATAACTCTTTACATTTGAAACACTGTGTTTTTTTTGGAAAACATACACGAACTTTCGAATGGCGTACATTTTCTCAAAACACTACTCATGAATTCACCAACTTAAATGTTGACACTTTTTCTTTGAAATAACTTGTATTCTCAGGGAACCGCTAAGCAGATTTGGGAATCAACTTTTGGAGATTAACGTGCTGACGTTAATTACTTCTTTTGAAAGATGTTTATGTATTTAACTTTTGAACATGTAACGGATACAATTATGTAAACATTTTGGAAACTTTAATATATATGGTGGTGTGTACTTTCCTTTCTATGAACTGTTATGATACTGAATATGACGTCCTCCGCCCCCGAATGTTTCCGCCGTTCTGGTTTGGGGGTGTGACAGATTGGTAATAGAGCATCGTTTATAGTGAATTAAGTATATCAAAACCATTTTTGGTATACAACTATAAACACAACTGGGCAAAAACACTCTGAGAAGAGTCACACTTTTAAAATTAAATTTATTTAGTTTTTGTAAAGTAGGCATTCATTCATTTCATAGTAATAACATGGTCAGTATCACAATTAAAAACAATATAGAAGTATTATAAATAAGTTGTGCAGTGCGGGTATGCCTTGGGACATGTAATCGGAACTGGGAAGAATATAGCCTGATCAACTATATTTGTCCAAGAGCCAACTAACGTATGCCAAGGAGTGTCTGCAATGGACAACAAATTTAAAACTTACCAAAAGCATATCGTTAAAGAATACTAAGGGAATATTCGAGTGCCTTCAACCCTTAAACTTAAAGAGTAAATTCCATGTGCTTTAGCTTATAGTCAATTCTTAACCCTATTCTCGTATAGACTCAAATGGCTGGATTCCATCACCCCGGTGACCCCTACTACCCCAACCAAAGTAATGAAGAAGGAATGCAAAAAGAATCAGACTCAGATCCAGAGAACAATAACCTACCCTTAACGGCTCCAATTCAAAATTCTAATCCTCGACCGGAATTTCATTGCTCGACGCCCCTTTGGGCAACTTACCTGGATAGGTGGAGCCGCGAACAGGATCAACCCCTTCCATTCAACGGAGACCGAAGCTTCTACAACCTAAGCGAGGGAGGCTCAACAGACAGAGCCCTTCCTATATTGATTCGTCGGATTTCTCGCATTGGTGAGCAAGGAGGGACGACCGTCCATCAAACTGAGGAAAATGATGCGAACACTGGAGTCAACACAGTTCGCATCCGACAGTTAGGATTATCTCACGAGAGAATCGTAAATCGAAATGAAGCGTTACAAAGAGACCTAACAGCAACTCAAACCGAAGTGATAGAACTTCGGGCACGCCAGACAAGACATGAACTACGTATGCTCGAGATGGAGCGTCAGTTGGTAGAATCTAAGGCCCATGTAGCCAGCTCGCGTAACAAATAAAACCTGTCTGACTTCCAAAATTTTGTCATAGCATAAGACCTCGGATAAAGTCCTTACTTTTCTTAACCTTGTAATCGGAGACCTTTAGAAAGGTCAAAATTTTCCTAACTACAAAATGTAACGCACCATGTTTTATAATATATATGAGGCATTTCCTTTATTAAACCTTTCGCATACCCTTCCAATTCATGAGTTTATCTACTCTCCTTATGAGTCGAACTCAAAACCCTATTCAGGGGTAAACCAAACTTCTGATATAACAAATCACTAATGCGCGACTTTCGAATCATTAAAACTTATAGTTTTTCATTTTATTTCCTTATCAGAACAATGTCTCCTCGTAGATCAGCACGTAGAAACGCAACCCCACCACCACCTCCTCAATATGACCCCAACATAGTGCAATCTGCTATCGCTGCGGCAGTAACAGCTGCACTGTCTCAAGCAAACTTTAGTGGCGCAGCAAGGACTGGAAATAATCAACTTACCAATGCAACCCCATTCCTACAGTTGGACACCGCCACTTTGCAAGCTACAGTTATAGCCACAGTGGCAGCCATTATAGCATACAATAACTCTGTCAACTCAAGCAGGGAAGGAAACGATATCAAAAATCCTAATCAAAGAAACAATCGAAGCCACTTACCAGTAGCTACCTACAAGAATACCGCAAGGTGCGAACACAAGAACATGAAACGAAAACCCTGGAGCAAGAGGGGAGGCAAATCAACACAAAGAAACGCCAAAAAGCAATCAACAAACCATACCCCTACACCCAAAAGGTCGTACAACGGCAACCAGCCTAAGTGCAACCGATGCAACTTTCATCATCACGGATCCTGCCGTGAAATGTATTGCGTTAGGTGCAATAGAAAGGGACACACCGTCCGCTACTGCAGAGACCTAGCCCAACTAACTACTCCAGCCACAAATGTAGGAGTAGACCGCGCTTGTTATGAGTGCGGAGTAACGGGACACTTCCGAAGGGACTGCCTGGAGTCAAGCATCATGAATGCTGGTGGAGAAGGCCAAGTATTCGCAATGGGCCAAGAGGAGGCTATTGCAGACCCCACGGTTATTCTAGGTACATTTCTCCTTGATAACTTATTGGCATACATTCCATTAATAGTAGGAACGCAGAAGAGTTCCATGTGTCGCAAGTTTAAAAATCTACTCGAACAAACACCCTAATCATTAAACAAAACTTTCATAGTAGTAATAATAGAGATAAACTAAAAAGCACTGAAAACACATACGTAGAATACCCTATCCCACTAACGAAACTCGATCGATTTATAATGACAACCCCCACACAAACCCCAATTGGTTTCTAGTTTCAAAACCCCGAGGTACTCATAAGAGGAATCTTTGCAACCTTCCCGTAGTACCCCCCAACGAATCATTTAGAAATAACACGCATGCAACAAGTCAAATCCAGGCCCAGAAACTAGTAGTGAATTCAACCATGAACTTCAAAACGTAGCTGCCCTAATGCATCGATTGAATATGCTAACATTTAGAAGAACATAAGTAATTAAACCCAAAACCACACGACCCCGATCAGTCAAAGTGATAGGCAGAGTAAAGAAGGTCCGCTGAAGTATGCACATTAGGATCTAGATTCATAAAGGAACTAGAGGAACAAATGGACCAGAAGCACTCACTCCGAAAACAATCAGCCAAGCAACGAAACCCCCATCCTCCATATCGACGCCGCTACATTACAAGCTGCAGTAGCAGCTGCTGTGACAACCTTCCTTACACACATCAACTCAGGCAACACAAGTAAGACCGACAAAGGAGTCGAGAGTTCCGATGGTAGTACCAAGCCGGGAAACCAACAAGTGGCAACTCCTGCAGAACGCTTTAAGAAGCAATTTCCAAGGTGGGGTAATGGGGAAGGCACTCGTGCCCACATAACACTGGCTAAGCACCTCACTCCCGCCATTATGGCTAGCGCTAGCCAGTCATGCCATCAATGCGAGGAGATAAGGGCACCTCAAGAAGGATTGCCCTAACACAAAGAATTCTGGCATAGACGGTAGGATTCTCAGGACCACAGTTGTAGGAGAACCTACTCCGAACCCACATTAATGTAATTTAGGCGTTTTGTTGTATCAGACTTATAAACCATCAAAAACTAGTGCAACCAGAGCCTTGTCTTTTGCGGGATCCCGTCGGTATGGGGATACTCATGCTGCGTATACTTGCCTTTGTAGTATACCTTATTCGCAGCAATAGTCTTGTAATAGTCTAGAGTACTGTAACTCTGTTGATGGTTGCACGGTAGTATGTTGTCGGTAAACGTCTTATGTTCAAATCTAATGTCTTTAAGTTTTCCTCATGATTCCGACATTATCATACGACTTGATTCAACTTGATTCTCACAAAAACAGTTTCATATGTACATCTCTTTCTTCGAAATCGCCTTCCCAGCGAAACCGTCATATCAGAACACCAATTACTCATGAATGGAGTGCCTCATAATTCTTTTCCTTTCCGAAGAAGCCCCCGAAGTGTCACTCATACAGTACGTCAAGTTCAAATCCAAAGATCCATACGATTAGTCTGTCATTGATGAATGTATACGTAGGGGTGGTATATAATCAAGGTTCTACAAGTTTAGAATTGACGATTCCACTTTAACTTCTTTTTCCTCAATGGGATGTGAGCTTAAAGAAGAATCAGTTATTCGACTACCTTTTCAATCTTAATTATATACAACTCGTATACACGAGATTTTGATTGTTGAACCATGTATGAATTTCTAATATGAACTTCAGGACGGAGACTGCTTAAGACTACGAGTGATCGTGCTGCCATACAAATAAACTTAGAAGCTCAACACATGCCCCTTTCTGTCGATTGGTACAAGATGTACTACTCCCACAATCCATAAAAACATTCAACATACGTTCGACCAAGAAGAGTTATCATGCCAGTGAAGTCAAACGAAGGAAGCAAGGTCGTATCCCGATAGTGAAAGGTTCGCTGGATTGCCAAGCGAGGAACCGAGTTCAATTAAGAACATGAGGAGCAAATAAAACTTCTATCCGTAGCATGAACTCTAATTTCGGGACGAAATTCCCTCTAACGGGGGGATGATGTAACAACCCGTCATTTCAGGTCCTTGAAATTCGAGTCTTGTAACCTCTTTGAAAAAGTAAATAGAATATCATCGAAAAATGAAGTATTCAAAGGCTCTGTTTGGAGTACGCTATGTAATAGATATCGTCTTAAGGTTTCCAAGCATATAAAGAACACTAAAATCCGAGTTATAACGAAGAAGTTATGACCATTCTAAGTTTTCCGACAAAAACCGGCAATACGAAGTTACATAAAAACTCGAATCGGAGATCGAGCGACTTTTGGCCGAAATGACCTAAACGAGAATCGAAGGTCTCGACAATGGTATTTCAGCGGTAAAAAGTCTGGCAAAAACCGACGTCAGATAAAGAAGTTATGAATTTTTAAAGTTTATTAAATAAATTATATATTTATTTAAATCAAAATTCGGACCTTATCCGAAGAGGAGTCAGCGTCCTCATCCGAGGTACGCGCTGCGTACCCCTGTACGCCCTGCGTACCCGAGAGACTTGGCCTCGGAACGTCCACGTCACCCTATCCGAGGCTTTCGACCCGTCCGACCCGCTGACCCATCCGACCCGCCTCCCCACCAACCCGTCCCATCCGAAGCCGAGGCAGTCGAGGCTTCGGTCATGCATGACGTACGCGTACGCGCTGCGTACGAGCGTACGCCCCGCGTACCGAGGCGGTTCAGCCTTCCTATAAATAGAATGCGAGGGCTTCCGAGAAAAATGCTCATTTCTCTCCTCTCTCTCACAATCTTGCCTCGTTTTCCGTGCCCGTTCAAACCCGAAGCTCTGGTCTTTTTGCTTAAGTCCCGAGGGTCGATTTTACTCCCGAGATTCCCGAGAATCCCGAGGAAAATCCGTTTCCCAAGACGAAACTCTGTCCGGTTTTCCATCTCGTTATCTTCAAACTATCAAGTGAGTTCATATCCCCTTCGAACACTCTTTAAATACATTTTAAATGCTTTTATACTCTTTTAGGGGAGGAATACAAGTAAACACACGACTAAAATCGTGTGAAACATCAATCTTTTGATATACTTTTCATACTGTTGTTTTAACTATCTTATGAAGTCATTATGATGCAAAACACCTCACAACACAACTTTAGCCTCTTGGGATACAATATGTTTATAAATAGAAATATGTTTTATTTATACGTTTACATACAAATACATCATATCAAGGGTAACATTCTTTACTAAATCATTTTATGCATTCAAAGAACTTATGATTTATGCTTTGTCAAACATTGTGAAAAAGGATAAACTTTGCATACAAACTACTACTTTAATACAGACTTAGTTGAGAATCCGTGAGACGTGTACATCTTCAAACACTGCCTTTTTGAGAAAAGGTATCGCTACAAGTCCTGTCTATAACCAGAGTCTCCCGCTCGGAGAACGTGTCAAATGTGTATAGATCTATACGGGAAGTCATGATCCCGCGCCCTGACTGTTAGCTACAGTCCGTCTTTTGGGGTGACAGTTGTCATAACGCTACGACGCCTGAAGAACGTCGCTACAGGCATATTATGTTTAGTATGGTTATAAAACTCATCGGATATACAATTATTATGGTATTATGCTTTTATGAACGAGTAGCTATTAAAACTATTCTTCATCTAACAAGTGCGATCTTCGTATAGCTTTACTATGTAAAACTATGACACAACTTACAAGCACGTCGGTTGCTTGCGATTTTCGGTCTTGGAGACTGTCAGTTATGTCAGGAAAATAAGGGTTTTTCCTGTATACAAACCAAACAACTAATAGGAAAATAAGGGATTTTCTTGGTGCAACCATTTACAACTTATAACACGAACATTCATATGCATTTCATACTTTTATAAGAAAATAAGGGTTTTTCTTGGAAAATACAACTCATATCTCAACCATTAGGGAAAATATGGGATTTTTCTGGATCTAATACATTCATTTTCAAACACAACAAATCATAACTCTTTACATTTGAAATACTGCGTTTTTTTTGGAAAACATACACGAACTTTCGAATGGCGTACATTTTCTCAAAACACTACTCATGAACTCACCAACTTAAATGTTGACACTTTTTCTTTGAAATAACTTGTATTCTCAGGGAACCGCTAAGCAGATTTGGGAATCAACTTTTGGAGATTAACGTGCTGACGTTAATTACTTCTTTTGAAAGATGTTTATGTATTTAACTTTTGAACATGTAACGGATACAATTATGTAAACATTTTGGAAACTTTAATATATATGGTGGTGTGTACTTTCCTTTCTATGAACTGTTATGATACTGAATATGACGTCCTCCGCCCCCGAACGTTTTCCGCCGTTCTGGTTTGGGGGTGTGACACTCTTACTAAGAGAACATATGCCACGCAAACATAGAAAAAGGTCAAGCGGGTAAAGGAGTAGACTAGCCGACAAAAGGAAAGAAAGTCAGAATAAGCGGTTAGGCTTAGAGCTGTTAACGGATATGGAAAACTACCTTACAAAGCTGCTACTTACCTTGGAAGGTTAGCGGCAAGAGCTAGAACAACAGGAAAAGGTAATCTACTGCCCTAACTAAACCACCAAGAGCGGATAAGGCAAAAGGGTGTCAGCACCCACTCCTGGGCAAAAGCATGCTAAGGGCGCAACTTACTCCTTCAATAGCAAAAGAAAATAAGCAAGGCCCGCTACCACGAAGACTAATCAGACGATAGATGGCATTTGGTTTCCTAACTCATTTACTTGACTTTCAGCCTTTCATTTTCGGCAGCTAAGGAGTCTGTCTCCTTTAAGCGAGCGAATGACTAACAACTAAGAATGGTGCTTCCCTTTACTAATCTAATAGAATACCCCCTTCTCGATAAGTAAGGTAGGTTGGTTGTGATTGAGTCTCCTTCTCTCGTTGAAGGCTTTTCTACTTCTAATAGAATCTTCTAAGGTCATCTCCTCTTCAACTTCTGAAGTTACCACGGTCTGTCATCAAACCTCATAGGCTAAAGAAAAAGCTAAACAGGGGTTCAGGATTGAGTTCAATGGCCCTCGAAAGTTCGAGCGAGTTAAGCTGTAACACATCTACTCTTTCGTGGGCTATTTTTGGCTAACTTGTTTTTTTGGCTATTTTTTGATAAGTAATTAAGCATTATGGCTAGATTAGTAATTTCCCCTTATATAATTATAATGTACTTTAATTTTTAGACATAATTTTTTTTTAAATATTAAAAATATTAATGGTCTTTTAAAAAATTTAGTGATTTTTTAAATAAAATATTGAAAGTATAGTTCTTATTATGAATATATTGTCACTACATATAATTATTAAAAATAATTATTTAAACATGTAATACACCCAAATTGTTTTGTTTAAAGTCAATGTTGTGTCCTTTAATTCTTTTTTTATTTTTAACTTTTTGTTTTTTAGTTCTAACTTTTTTGTTATTATTATTTTTTAATATTTTAATAAATATATATTATCATTATTATTTACATTATAAATTTATTTTTTTTCAATTAATTATTTTTATGTTATTTTTTTCATTCAGACTATCAATATGTATTACTATTTCATTCGGATTAACCTCGTCTTTTTTTCTTTAAGTTCCGACTATTTTTCCGTTGTTCATTTGCAGACGGATTATCTCATGTTATTTTTTTTTCGTTCGGACTATCACTATAGTCCTGGTTATTTTTTCGTACGAACTATTCTTGTGTTATTTTGTGTTTCAATTATCCATTCAGTCTATTCCTATATTATTTTTCCAATCTGACTAATCATGTTTTATATTTTCAGCTTGACTATCGTTGTGTTATTTTTTGTTTCAATTATCCTTGCATTATTTTTTTGGTCGGATTATTCTCATGTTCTTTTGTTTTCGTTCTATATCTCTGTGTTATTTTTTCATTCCTACTAAATCTGTTTGTTTTTGTTTTTTTTTTTTTTTTTTTTTTTTTTTTTTTTGTTTCGACTATCTATGTGTTATTTTTTATTTTGGATTATCATTGTGTTATTTTTTCATTAAGATTATCAATGTCTTATTTTTTCCGTTCGACCTATCATTGTGCTATTTTTTAGCTTGAACTATCTCGTGTTATTATTGTGTTGTGATTTTCATACTTGTTGAGTAAAATGCACACATGAACATAAATATAATTATTCATAATTTTTTTAAACAAAACAATATATATATATATATATATATATATATATATATATATATATATATATATATATATATATATATATATATATATATATTACATGGTTAGGCTGTATGAAAAAAAATAATATATGGTTAACCCGAACGAAAAAGAAATAACACATAAATAGTCGGAATGAAAAAATTACACATAGATAGACAAGACGAGAAAATAACAGATGAATAGTCGTAACAAAAAATAACACAAAGATAATCTGAACGATAAAAATAACCCAATAATAGTACAAACGAAAAAATAACACATTGGTAGACGGAACGATACACAATTA
Source organism: Lactuca serriola (assembly GCF_051521515.1). Taxonomy (NCBI): domain Eukaryota; kingdom Viridiplantae; phylum Streptophyta; class Magnoliopsida; order Asterales; family Asteraceae; genus Lactuca; species Lactuca serriola. The sequence goes on along the minus strand of NC_136416.1, from coordinate 128,194,851 downwards.
TAGTTATAATTATTTTATTGAACAATATGTAAGATACCATTTTTCGTAAAAATAATGACACGACTATATATATAAAATATTATAAAAAACACAAACAATTAAACAAATGACATAATAATAATAATAATAATAATAATAATAATAATAATAATAATAATAATAATAAACAAAAGAACGAAAAGAAAAAAAATAATCGAAAAGAATAATTTTAAATGAATTAGGGGGGGGGGGGGTGTATTATTGCGTTTTGTCATAATTCTATATCATTATGTTTGTATTTTTAGTTTTGATTTTGGGCGTGTTTGGCACGGAGCTTTTGGAAGCGTTTGAGAGCTTCTAGCTTTTAGCTTTTGACAAAACGCTCTAGTTTAAACAAAAAGCTTCATTTGGCAGTATGAGCGTTTAACTTTTAGTTTTAACAAAACGCTCCGATTCTAAAAGCTACTTTATGTAGCTTTTAACAAAACGCTCCGGAGCTTTTGAAATCAATTTCCATAATTACCCTTAAAAATATATTTATATATATATATATATATATATTTTATTTTTAATCAATTGTCCTTTTATGTAATTTTATATATTTCAAAAGCTTCCAGCTACTTTTGCCAAACATTCACATAACAAATAAAAGCTACAGCTTCCCGTTACCAGCTACCAGCTAATCGCTACACGCTTCCAGCTAACAGCTACTTTTATAAGGTATTAGAAAAAAAGGAAAAAGATACAACTTACTTGAAGTGGAATAGAGTAAACAATAAGAGAGGCGAGGAAGTATTTGCTTTAGGTGGCTCAATTTTGGATGATAACCTAATCCAATTTAAGTTGGATTTGAGAAAATGGTCAAGGAGTCGGAGAAGACCGGTAGTCTCATACCATCAGGAAGGTAGATATGGAAGAGATTGGGAATGAAAATAGGTGTTGATGATAACCTGATTAAAATGGAGAAAGATTTTTGCAGGAACTGAGCGAGGAAAATGACATGCATGAGGGAAAGTTCAAAAATATGGCAAGGTAATTTGGTATTTTAATGGATTTTCCCGAACATGACATACTACAATTCTTTTAATTGAAACCGTAAAAATGGTCGAATGATAAAACATGACAGTTGAATGAAGGGTTCTATAGTGAATGTTAGGTACCTAACAGCCATATATATATATATATATATATATATATATATATATATATATATATATATATATATACTAGCAGTTGACCCGTGCAAAGCGGCTGCGACAAATTTTTTTTTTCCAAGAAATTAGCTCCTTTTGAAAATGTTATATTTCTAGGAACAGTCATACTTTTATCAGTTGGTTTTGCAAAAATAGAAAGTGCAATGTTAAAACCAGGTAGTTTTTCAGGGAAAAAAAAATGAAAATGAAATTTTGTTTAGAAAAAATGAAAAAAAATACATAGCTATAACTGGTTAGTTTTTCATAAAGGTTGAACGTCAATAATAGAATTGGTTAGATTTTCAAAAAAATAAAAAAGTAAAATGCAATATTATTATTGGTTAGCTTTTCAAGAAATTTGATAGCGTAATGCTAAAACCGGTTATGCAATATGCAGGGGTTTATGTTTGTTCCTTAGTTACCTAATGTCCTAATCAATGTTGGAACGGCATTGTGGGTATATATTTTCAAGTATCTTTTTTTATATTTTAAAAACATGTCCAAATTCATTTTGATGGATTGTGCATATTTTATTTTTGATGGTTAGTTTGTTTTCAATGAATAAAGGATAGTTTTCTTTTGCTGAAAAGAGTGTATTGTAATGGACGACGGTGAGTTTTTCTTTGACGATTAGTTTCTTTATATTGTTTTTTAGATTTAGTTATTTTATGTTTTTTCATTTTGATTTGGTTTGGTATGAGAAACATTGGTTACCTTTATAATTTGTTTTTGAAAATTACATGTGTTTTTATACCTAGTCCTTTGTAATAGTAAAAAACGAAAAATTCAAATTTAATTTGTGGGTGTTATTATAAAGAATTATAGGAAAAACATCAAAACACATCTAAAAACATAGAAATATCTTAATAATTACCGGAAATATATGGATTGAAATATCATTTGAATAATTGATAATCAATTATTATGTGATAGTTATCTGACTTTGATTTCCTTGTTAAAAAAATCAAATATTTTTTAATTTCTTTACGTTTAAGCCTTAAGCCAATTAGATTAAAGCATGCTTTCCCTTCATTATTTTTTGGTAAAAATCCAAAACCTTGATAAATTTCATTAATAAATCTACATATACAGGTTATACAATACATACACATCAATGCCCTTGGAGTCATGGAGTGCTTACATAAAAGATGGATGACCTAGACTACATGATTGGAGAAAAGGCGGATCACGATTCATGTGATTGCCGATTTGTCGTTTAAACCTTAAGCATATAACAGTCGTACACTATGCTACATGAATTACACTAATTTCCATAACAAGCCACTTTCTTCACCAATTAAGTCACTAAACTTATAGAAATGGGTCATTTGGTAACATCAAGTGCGCATAAGATGTTAGTTGGAAGCCTAATTGCAATAAAAAAATGTTTGTTTTGGTACATAGTTGGTAAAAAAAATTAACGACATATTACATAAATCCTACAGATATGTATGTTGACTGGCCACACATATCACACAAAACTGGTGAGATGTAATCACTTATCAGGTAACCAAAGAATTTCAAGTATAATAACACATTTAACAAAAAAAATTAGTTTAGTGGTTTAATTCACAAAAGAAATAGTTTGTTACCTAATTCAACAAAAATGAGATATTTTGTTTCTATACCAATCCAAAAAAAACTATAGCTAACACAACCTGTAAATAGGACAGACCTTTAGCAGCTCCATCTTTAATATGTAATGCTCATCCCTTTGTTTTAGCCTCTCTTAGTAACTCCCATTGATGGTAAAATGCATTCCCTGCATCATCACAACAAAAGCAATGGAAAGGGAGGAGAATACATGCTAGTTGGATCATACTATTTAATGTTCTCTGATGGACGTTCTATATATAACACAAATCAAAACCCATGAAAAAAAAACTAACGATGTTGACCTAATTTACATTTGTGGGATTTTGAGTCGCATTCTCACAAAATCCAATGATGATATAACCAACCCAAGGATCAAACATTCGTGGAATAAAATTTCGGGGAGCTGTGGAATGCCATGTTCTATACTCTTAACGCCATAAGCTATATATATATATATATATATATATATATATATATATATATATATATATATATATATATATATATATATATATATATATATATATATATATATATATATATATATATATTAAAAAAATAACAAATTGCCATGTTGTCACAATATTAAAGACATATCCACTTCATAATGGTAACCAACAACCATGGAACCTCACCATGATCATCACACTTTTCTTGGAACCACCATTAGTCATACTTGATCGCACATATATTCAATACAGACACAACACATAAAGCACATGTCAGTTAAAAACTTTAAGCATGAATGATCCTACCTCGATCGAAACATATATAAATTGGAAAATAAGGACTATGTATAAAAACGCATTTACCTTATGAATTAACACATACACACCGGAGGTTATAACCAGGTTACTTGACATTTGACAGGTTTGTTAATGTAACAACGGAAATTTTTAAACAAAATTTTCATTTCTAAAAATGTATTTTCATCCAAAACAAGGCATAAATATCCAACGTATCATGTCATAATACAAATCATATGAATCCCAAGATCATAAATCATCTATTAGTGTGTACAGATCACGCCGGCGCATTCCCACGGTCCTCGCTAGTACCTGAAACACATACACAACAACTGTAAGCATAAATGCTTAGTGAGTTCCCCAAAATACAACTTACGCGCATATGCCTTTCCAGGCCCTGACCTTTCGGTCCATGTGTCTCAGGGGACTTCCGTCCCTGTTGGGTAAACCTTCCGGTCCTACCCACGCCAACCCCTCGGTCCACATTACAACGCCTTCCGGCCCATAACATATTCGCCTTCCGGCCCATAACATAATGCCTTCCGGCCCACATTAAGCATATCATACATAGCACATATAACAATTAACTTATCACATATGTCTCATATCATATCCGACCTTCCGGTCACACAATCAGACCCTTCCGGGTACAGTATAGTGAGAAGACTCACCTAGTGAATATCGATAGCTAGCAAATCTCGAAATCACTTGTGCTCGATCCTCCGAGCTACAATCTCCCTATAACATCATACATCTCTTATTAACACTTTTACCACTAAGGTTGACTACCATTTTTAAGTCAACACTAGTCAACTCTTGGTCAACGGTCAACGGTCAACTTTGACCGGACTCGGCGAGTGCACTAGGGCGACTCGGCGAGTCTAGACGTTTCCACCAACTCTCTAGGATTCCCTTTTGACACGTCGAGTACTCCCCCCTAACTCGACAAGTTCCACCTGGAAGAATTGCGGGGCCACCCCGACTCAACTCGCCGAGTCTCAAGAACAACTCGGCGAGTCCCAGTCCGACTCAGTCCACCTGACAACCCTCTCTAATTCGCCCTGACTCACTGAGTCAACCCGCGACTCGACTGGACCACTCACTGGACGATCTAAGGCAATCTTCAAGCTACTCGCCGAGTCTGCTCATCGGACTCGGCGAGTCCATGCCATGCAATCACTCAAACTCGCTTCTAAGGTCAGATCTGCTCCAACAATTCATAGATCTGGCCTTCCTAGACTGATTCATCACGTAAAGCCCTTATCTTGGTGTTCACAATACACTCCATGTCTCATAAATGGCATTTTGGTCCAAGGCATAAGGATTCCATTCCAAAACCTCCATTGATTCACAGAAAGCTTGGGCAAAGGGACACTCTGGACCCCAAGGGTCCAGATCTATGGTCTAAAACGCTTAAGGGACCAAGGGAGCACTAGATCTAGCCACATGAGGCCTCAATAAGCCCTAAATCAATGAAAACATCAACATAGAAGAGGATAGCTCGAAGATATTACCACAATAACGAAGCTCTGGACTCCAAACCTTCAGAAATGGCTCCTCTTGCTTTCCCCTTAGCTGATCCTCCCTTTCCCTTGCAAGATGACACTTCCAAGATCAATAATGGCCTCCTTCTTTGCTCCAAACGCTCACACTCGCTTAGGGTTTCACTCAAGGGACTGGTGAGCACAATGACTGCCATAAGGCCCTTTAAATAGGTCCCAAACCCGAGCAATTAGGGTTTCATTAAACAGCGTGGACTCGCCGAGTCCACACCTTGGACTCGCCGAGTCCAGACGCGAACCCGCGTCCAGAATCGCGACCCTACTCGGCGAGTCTGAGCTCCAACTCGCCGAGTCCACTGACAAAACATCAAAATTAGAATTATAAAAGATACCTGGACATCTGGGCTGTTACAGTTAAACTGTATTTGTTGCATACCTTATCATGTTAAAAGAGAAAAACATGAAAATAAGACTAAGGGAAAATAAGGGTATACATTACCATGAGCTTTCCCATTTAGATAGTCAAGATGGGCAGCATGTGCAAGAGAATCATGAACTACATACAAGGCATATAAACATGATTAAAAATGTTTGAAGTTAAGATGCTCTATACCTGTATTAACATTTTACAACTTTTTTTACCCATAATGCCAAACCCAAATAAGTAACAATCTTCAAAACCTATATGAAATGAGTAGAGTGCGCAGTGGTGGGGGTTTCTAAAGACATTATCACACTCATCTGAAAAATATAACTTACATCAAGTTCTAAAATAACTTTACAACTTACAGTAAGTTTGAAAGCATGCACAAAATAACCATTACCACACTCATCAGAAAAACAATACTTCTACATTTAAAAAGTAGGTCAATACTTCAATACATCACAACACCTACATTAATGAAGAAAGATGTCAATTATAGATATTACCATGGAAACCTTTATGAAGATGTAAACCATTCTGAAATTAAGAGACAATGTTAAGGATATGTTCTTGTTGGGGGGCTCTCCAACTATTCACTTTGAAATCAGCAATCTTGGTTTACAAAAAAATATTCAAAAAATTGACATTAACATGGATCAATCCCTCAAGCTTTGATAAAAAACAAGAACATTAGGGAAATAACAACCCCACACACAATCTTAAAACCTGGCAAAGTATAACCCATAAAAGTATGAGTAACATAATAAAACATCTACTTTTATCTGGAACTGTGATCGTATGTGCCCATATATTAGGAATAAATTAGACTCAATCAATGGATTAAATGGATGGGTTAAATACAAATAGAAACCTGTATCACCTGAGTGAATGGAGATTTGACGAGTGAAAGAAAGAAACATGAAATTGGCGCTTTGAAGGGAAATCACCATTCTCGTGAACCTTTTGAATTCGCAAATGCTAGAAAAAATCAAAGTCAAAAGATAAAAAGACAAAATCGCATTATTGTTTCTCTTGAAAGAAAAAAGAATTCAAAATTTGGTATACAGTAAGGTAAGTAAGAAACGATGAAAATTAAAGAATCACAACTAACAAATGAAAATTTGAGAAACAAAGCAAGAACCTTTTAGAAAAGGTGTTTAATCCATGGATCCATTGAGTATGCGACTATCTTTGGCCATTAAAACTTTTCCGGCGGTGTATGGTGGTGAAGGCAACAATGAGCAGGGGTGGGGCTAGGGTTTTTAGAACTACGGTTGTGTTGTGGTTATGATGAACGACGACAACTTGGAGCTTATTAGAGAGATTGAATGGTTGTGAAATATCTAAGCTTATGGTTGTGCAGTCGTTGTTAGACCAATGGTTGTGTAGACTGCGTTTGATGGTGGTGGTGAAATTCATGTGCTGGTGGAAAATGGCGGTAGATGCTCATGTTTAGCCATTTAGGGATTTTATTAGAGGTAGCAGAGAGATGGAGGAATGCTGAGAAAGTGAGAGACAGAGAGAGAGATATATATACGATGGAGAAGTTAGAAAAAGGATTCCAGATATATGGGAAGCAACAATAATATTTGCCGAAATCTTAGTATTAAATATAGACTTAATCAAAGGGTTTAAAAGCTACATATCAATTCTTTGTACTTTCGGCTATAAAGTTTGGACTCTTCTAAATATAATATTATTTTATTAATAGTTAGTAGTACTATTACCTTAATGTTTTGGACGTCTTAAAAAAAAATATTATTATATTTAATCTATTTATAGAAATAGTAAGATTTCTTTTATAAGATATATATATATATATATATATATATATATATATATATATATATATATATATATATATATATATATATATATATATATATATGGCTGGTAGGTACCTAACATTCACTATAGAACCCTTCAAACAACTGCGTTTTGAGGAGACATCACATGATCCTTCTATCTTCATTCAACTGTCATGTTTTATCATTCGACCATTTTTTCGGTTTCAATTAAAAGAATTGTAGTATGTCGTGTTCGGGAAAATCCATTAAAATACCAAATTACCTTGCCATATTTTTGAACTTTCCCTCATGCTTGTCATTTTCCTCGCTTAGTTCCTGCAAAAATCTTTCTCCATTTTAATCAGGTTATCATCAACACCTATTTTCACTCCCAATCTCTTCCATATCTACCTTCCTGATGGTATGAGACTACCGGTCTTCTCCGACTACTTTACCATTTTCTCAAATCCAAGTTAAATTAGATTAGGTTATCATCCAAAATTGTGCCACCTAAAGCAAATACTTCCTCGCCTCTCTTATTGTTTACTCTATTCCACTTCAAGTAAGTTGTATCTTTTTCCTTTTTTTTTTTTTTTTTTTTTTTTTTTTTCTAATTTAACACAATAATTCTCATTTGCAAATTCCCTGTATGCTTTTCTTACAATTTTACATATAGGATGAAAACATATCATTTAGTTTGTTCTTGTTCTTTGATTCAAAGCGGCTAGTTGATTGAGGTAACATATCCAGATGGGCCAAACATGTTGGGTCATACAAGTATTACACAAATTATGTTTTATTGATTAGGGTAAAATCTCTATTTGATGATGGTGGTAATTAGTATGACTTTAATTGAAAGTCTTACTAATTGGGGTTTATTATGATTTAGAATTGTAGAAGTTCTGAATTTTTGTTTATTATTGGTGAATGCATTTGATGCAAAGAGCAGGTGTTTTTTTATACTATTTTTTTTTCTAAGTTTCTTGTTATTAAGTTTATGGAATAATGGTTGTAGGTTTACCTATGGAACTATTGACAATTCATCAAAGAGTTTTATGTTCCATGCCGACCATGTGTTTTGCCTAACAAAATTGATTAATGTAAAATCAAAATTCATGTAAAAATTCTTTTTCATATTTGATATTTACTTCAAAGTTATTTGTTTATTATTTTTCAGGTGGTCGGTTCACCAATTCACCAACGTTAATGCTCGTGAAGAGAAGCATGTTTGCAAATTTATAGTACATACAAATGCTCGATTTAATTGCAAATAAAATCAGCAGCAACTCACTTATCAACTACTAACAACATAAAAATAACTCCGACTTCATCATGAGCAACAAAGGAGGGAAGCGAAATCAACAATATTGACAACTTGTGTATGATTAGTCAAACTAGATTAAGTTTCCAATTATTCCTTATGTATTTTTCAGTTTGTAAGTTTCAAACACTATATGTTGTTTTATGTATGCAATGTTTTACATACACATTTACAAAAGGTTAAATATAACATCAAAATTTCAGTTCTTTTACACGCTTCCTCATATTCTTCATTGCATCCTTGTTGTCTATACCATATTATTAGTACAGTAACATAACCTATTAGGTATGAAAAACAAATGATGCACAAATGATTTTTTCTTGTCATTTACATGATTTGGTTATAGTTGTTGGATTAGTGTCTAAGTCCATAACTATTTTGGTATGTCCTTGACCCGATGGTGCATGGTCCTTTTGGGTTGCCTTCACCAAAGCAACTTGATAGGATGAATTATGGAGAGAAAGGATTAAATATGATTTATTAATATATTATGGGAATAATATATTAAAGGAGAAATCATATTGTTTAACTAATATTAGTCAATAATTAATTGGTAATTAGTTTTGTGACTAAAAGAGATTAATTAAACTTAAGGGACTGGAATTGTAATTATAAGATAATTGCAATTTGGGCCATGGATTGCCTTTTATTATAAGGTGGACGAATTCTATGGGGGAAGCCCATATAAAGTCGTCCAAGGCTTTAAGAAAGGGCTCCATGGGTTGCTTAGGGCTTAAGCAACCAAATTAGGGTTTCCTTGTTAGATAACCCTAATAGCCTCACTATATATAGAACCCTTAAGGCTCAAAAACGTGGGGAACTTCTTTTCTAGGGTTAGAACACGTTTTGGGCAGCCTCCATCCTCTCTCCTCTTCATCCTCTTGCTTATGGTGTTTATGAGCCATTAGAGGAGTGACACTTGTGACTCTAAGCCTTCCAAAGTTAATTCAAGGAGGAATTGGGATTGTTATTGCTACATAACAATCAAGGTAATATCTTAAACCTAATTATATGTTAATATTGATTTCTATATGCTAGAATTAGGGTTTATAGTCTTGGATTCAAAGCATGTACAATAGAGAAACCTAGATCCAAGCATTAGGGTTTGTATGAGCACATAGGATGTCTTATGACCAAAACCCATCAGTGGTATCAGAGCCTAGCTTGGTTTCAATTGTATTGATGCATTGTATAACTAAAAAATTCGATTTTTTGGATTCTGGAGGCTAGACTCGCCGAGTCCATGGCTGAACTCGCCGAGTCCATGCAGACTCGACGAGTCCAAGCCCGACTCGACGAGTCAACTCGTCAGATGGAGGGTATTCCGGGATTTCTTGCTGTTTTTGCTTATGGATAGTTACCTTATCATGTTAGATCAATATTAATCCAATTATATGATATATTTGACTATATTTTTGATCTAATTGAAGATATTTATCAATTAATAAGATAATTGTTTCCTTATAAGATAATTGATTAATTATTTTGACTAAATTGATAAATTGTTTTGCAAGAAATCATTAAATAAATCAAATATGGATAATTATGTGATTAAATGTTAATTTGAATTATTTGTTATTTGATCCTTGTTGTTATGAAAAGTTTCATATTTTGCCCTTTAGGTTTTATAGTTTAAATTTGAACCCAAGAGTTTTGTTGTTTTCAAATTTAAATAGTTAAAACCCTAATGTTTTGAAAAAGGTTTCAAAACTTGCCCTCAAGTTTTGGAATTTAAATTTTGATTAAATGGTTTAATTTTGATGTATATTTAAATTCTAAACCCTAATGTGTTGAAATGTTTCAAAACTTGCCCTCAAGTTTTGGAATTTAAAAGTTGATTACAAGTTTAATTAGGAATGTTAAATTCTAAAACTCTAGTATAGTTTTGAAAAAGTTCAAATCACACCCTTATGGTTTTATTAATTAATTAAGGTGTATAATTAAAAGAGGTTTAATAAATCCATAAAAGTTTAGGTTTACAATTTAATTGAATTAAAAGTATAATTGTTAAACTAGACCACCTAGTATTTTAAAAGTGTAAAATACACCCTATACTATATATATATATATAGCATTAAAAGTATAACATTATATATATGTATGAGTAAAAGTCAGTCTTACCGTTAGTAGGCCTCATTCACGAAGCTAGTCTATAAGGGGTGTTTAAGGAAATTGCCTATAAAATGACGATTGAATGGGTATCCACTCTTACCCACCGCACTCTTGACTAGTGGAGGGTCGTTAGCCGAATGGGTAGGATAGGACAAAACCTTCCATTATAAGTATAATGAAATATAAAAGTAACTAAATGTTTTCATAAAATTCCCAATCTTAGTTACTTAGGCAAAAGTGAATTGATGCAATTCCATGAAATTACACTTTGTGCCCTTGCGAAGACGTTAGTGGAGCGTGTGTGGTTAACCGGCACACTAAATGGTTCTAAGCAAAGGTAGCAAAGGGTGACTCAATGTTTGTCATAGTTCGGTGGAGCGTGTGTGGTTTACCGGCACATCGAATAGATGACTGTAACATGTGAGGGCACCATGTAAGTTTGCATGGTTATTCACACCCGCTTTGTGATCCTCGGCATCCCAGTCACAAACAAGAGGGGCATATCGAGATTTAAACATGCCATTGAAAGTTCAATGTATCTCAAAGGATCTAGGAGTTTTCATAGATTTAAAACTTAAATTTCTTTTCGTTTTTCGTGGTGGAAATTAGTGAATCGTCATTCACTTACCTTCAAATATTCTGCAATTAGGGTTACGACATCCCTCTCCCGAGTTGTAGAATATTGTGTTGGGTCCTAGCCTTAGTATCTCATTTGGGTGATTTACTAAGGACTCAATCAATCAATTAACTTGAATTCGTTTTCTCCCGTTTTGTAGATGTCAAAGTTTGACAACTATGGTCTTCTCAAATCCCGTGGAACAAGTATTCCACATGAAGATGATATTCCACGATTCGATCGAGGAACAAGAGATCATACTTCACTTCCTCCTCCTCCTCCAATTATTCTCCCTAACCCACAAGTTCAAAGGCTTGAAAAGTTCAAGATCACTCAAGCCCTTTTGGCAAGTAAACATAAAGAAGGAAAGCCGGTGTGTGCACACGTCCTAGGGATAAAGTCACACATTGATAGGTTAAGAATGTTGGGATCTGTTGTCTGTGAGGAAATGGCTGTTGATTGGGTTCTTCAGTCACTTCCCAACTCATATAGTGAGTTCGTAAGAGAGTACTATATGATGAACTACAACGTGACCCTTATAGATCTCACCTATATGCTTATTGCTGCTGAATCAACAATGATTTGGCGCAATAGGAAAGCAAAGTTGATTGGTGAATCTGCCTTCGAGACCTCTATGGATATAGACAATGGCAACGAAAGACATGCTATGATCAAAAAAATTGATCACAAGAGAAAGACAATGTCTGAAGTAGTTCCATGTCATGTTCCAAAAGAGTCAATTTGCTTTTATTGCCAAGAGAAAGGGCATTGGAGACAAAGCTGCCGCATTTACCTAAGAGATCTAAGAGATGGGAGAGTCGAAACGTATGGCTCTAATTTAGGTAAAATCCATTGACTAACTCTTTTAAGCTTCATTCTAGATTCTGAATACATAATGTGATAAGATTACAATTGATGTTTTGTAGAATCGAAGAAAAGAAAGGAAGCTTAAGGGAAGAAGTGAGCAGAATCTAACCATGAAGGAATGGATTTCGATCGCATTTCTCGAAGATTAGATTCTTGAGCTACTACTTAGAGTTAGAATTAGTTTGCTAAGAAAAATGTATTAGCATGGTTTTTCAATGAATTGCATTGTAAGGACAAAATTTTTTTCCGCAATAAAATAAATTTTGATTTTATATTATTTATTTATCCTTGCAATGGCGTATATGAAAAAATTGATGTTTGAATGTTTCTATTATTAGCAATAATGGATTTGGTTCTTATTATGCTATTTATGGAAAGTAGAGAATTTACCAAATAGGGAAAGTTTCTCATCGCCCAAGTTTCAATTGGACAGAGATTTGGAATCATGCAACTTGGTTGCACGATGAATGAGAAATTTCATATTTGGAAATTAGACTAATTCGTTGACAAGGTGTCAAGTGAAGGACTAGGAGATCGAGTGCACAAAGTTGCGTGTTGATCAAGTTCACCATAAGAGTAACAATGATATTCGTCATGATTTACTAAAGGTTTAGTGAATATGATTATACTTATAAGATTCAGTGTAATTCTGAATTGATTGAAAAGGTTTAAATCAATAGTAGAACGAATAAGAAGAATCAAGTAGGCAGAAAGATAAAAGTTTCTCCATTCTAAGAAGAAGGGAGAGTACCTTTTATGCTTTATGATAGGTCTTAATGATTAAGAACCATATCTCAATTGATCCTCTAAGTGAGTCTTAGTACAATTGTATGTCTAAGAAGATGAATCAAGAATTGAAGAAATGATTAAATCATAAAGTCAATCATACTTCGTTCCATAACAAGTCTTAGAGTTAAGATTGTGACAATGAGTGACAAGAATTAAGAAGGTTTATAACATTCATCAATTGTGGAAAGTTGTGATGTATTGGATAAGACAAAGACCAACTAGGACCAAAGTTATGAAGTGTTTTGTCTTGATAAGAGCTACACTAACTCTTGAATATTTGTTTGTCAAGAAATGTTTATTGACAAGAGAATCTTATATGTCAAGGAGTCAGTGGGAGTCTTAATGGTCTTGAAAGGTTTCAAGAACAAATCAAATAAACCTTATCGATCATCACTAGCACACGAGTTGAGGTTTACAACCTATCGTGATGACATCATTTTGTTTCTGTGCCAATCCAATCGAGTTAATTATGCATGTGAGTTCTATGAGTTCTCATTTTGAACGCATAAAAGGCAAAGCACCTTAATCAATGAAAGGTACATTGATAGGAAATGGTGAGCTGCTTAACTACTTGGAAGACATGGAGGGCAGCTATGCTACCATAAGGCAAGAAATCAAGATTAAGAAAGTTCGGTCCACATGAGTTTGAATTTGTCGTAAACTTTAGTTTTAAAAAATTCACATGGATAGGAGCACATACACCGTTTAAATCTAAGTGTCATAAGATTTCCTCCTTCATGAAAATGATTATGAGGAAATGCTTTCACTAAGAAAGATTTTAAAAGGATAGTGATTATAAAATTGCATTCTCGAATTCGATTATGGTTACAGTATCCCTTTCCATAATTTGAATTGTGACGTTTGGCAATTGTTTACACACACATATGAACTATCTAAGGCAAAGGTGTATAAGTTCAAGAAGCCTTGATAAAAGATTATCAAAGCACTAAGTATTAGAAACATGAACTTAAGAAATTCAATAAGCATTGTTTTTCTGAAAGTTAAGATGTTTATGAATACATGTCGAAGCTAGTGGGAGCATAAGTGTTATGTTTTATAATAATCATCATGATAGTGGGAGCATAAATGTTATGATTGTATGATTATTAAGGCACGTATTGCAAGTTGGCAATATTAATTATAGAAAACAAGAGTTATACCTTGCAAAGTCGTAAGGGTTGTAAAGTTGTTTTGCTATAATTAAGGGAGAGAATATTATGCTTCATTTCAAATCTAAAGGATTAGGTTGAGAAATGTTAATAAATTTAGTCAAAAGTACATAGTGTGTTCTTAAAATTTCGATTATGATTACGGCATCCCTCTTCACAATTCGAATTTTTTTGAGAACATAGAAAATAAAACATTATGCGTCGTGTCCCATACGCTTCGGGTATAGGATCGATTGCAAATGCTTTAATGTTTGACCATTCTAAATTTTTCCAAATGTCTAGCGCATTTTGGGGGAAAAAGGACTAGAATCGGTTTTGACTAAGTTAATTAAACAACTATCAATGTACAATCCGAAGTTCGACGAGGATTGGTCGCTTGTGAGTAGTTGGAAGTATAGTATTGGAAAATATGGAAATGTTTTCATATTGGATGGACCATATCGACATCATTACGAATAGATACGATTCTATTAAGAATGAGTTGTCATATGGAAAGTATGGAAGCGTGTCCATATTGGGAATTGAATATTGAAAATCTATGACTAGATTAGAAACTTTTATGCAAAAGGATGTTCAAAGGAATGTACTTTGAATGAGAAACATCATATCTAAGGAATTTTCTTGTAACAATCTCCGATAGAAGACTTTGTAATATCATTGGCAATAGTCTTTGTGACTTTGGTGCATTGACATTACGAAAGGATAAGTTGCATAGAATGTTAGAATCTAGCATATTCTATAAGTAGCAAGAATTTGATATTCTTTCACTTATGAAAAGGATTTGGAGTTGTGAAATGAGAATGATTGGAAATGTGTTCAATGTGATCTATTTCACAAAGTAAGAACCATAGGTAAACATTGTGTGCATGCTAGGAGCATGAGACAAGTGTTCTAATTCAAGTAAGAAGTTGATTACCCGAAACGACAAATAATGAGTAATCAATATGGTGATAAATAAAAAGTGTTTTATTTATGCTCAAAGGGTTGAGGCCATATGGGATTAGTATTATTCTTGTGTTTCACATTTGCATGTTTTGACTTCCAGAATAATTGAGTTTATTAAGAATAATCGAATTATTCAAACGTGCCACATTCGTTCATATGTTGGAAGTAGATATGAATGAAGACTGTCGTGAATTGGTGTGTGGATTATCTAAAGAGCATTAGACATAAGCAAATGTTTGCTGCAACGTTCATGAGTGCTTATGAATATGAATTTGAGCATTGGATCAAACCCACGCTCACTTGGATCACTCCATGAATTGTATCACGAGTGATTGGTGAGACGATAACATCTTATATTCTTGAAACCGAGATGTGTGAGTTGTATCTTGCGAATCGGTTGCACATTGATAATATGTAAACGCACTAGTAACTTGGTGTTATAAAACATATTGTTGTGTGTGATTTGGTTAGTGAGTGCAAGCAAGCATTGTATCAAAGTTTATCTGTTCCTTTTATCCAAAGTAGGATAAAAGTGATATCTTTGGGCCCCTCGATGATTTAGTGATGACAAACGTAAATGCTCGACCGGGCTAGGGCTAATTTGATTTGTTCAATTAGTCAGTCGTCATAAATCGGAAATCGAGATATAGTACAAAGAGAATGATTTGAAATTATATCTTATATGATATCTAGAATGGAGGAATATATGATCCCTTATCTAAGGACACGCGTATCTGATAGGATCAGAGTTGACAGCGGCTTTGGAAAGCTACGATTGCAGATCGGGATCTGAAGTCATACGCATAATAGTTATTAGACTTATCCAAGTGGGAGACTGTTGGATTAGTGTCTAAGTCCATAACTATTTTGGTATGTACTTGACCCGATGGTGCATGGTCCTTTTGGGTTGCCTTCACCAAAGCAACTTGATAGGATGAATTATGGTGAGAAAGGATTAAATATGATTTATTAATATATTATGGGAATAATATATTAAAGGAGAAATCATATTGTTTAATTAATATTAGTCAATAATTAATTGGTAATTAGTTTTGTGACTAAAAGAGATTAATTAAACTTAAGGGACTGGAATTGTAATTATAAGATAATTTCAATTTGGGCCATGGATTGCCTTTTATTATAAGGTGGACGAATTCTATGGGGGAAGTCCATATGAAGTCATCCAAGGCTTTAAGAAAGGGCTCCATGGGTTGCTTAGGGCTTAAGCAACCAAATTAGGGTTTCCTTGTTAGATAACCCTAATAGCCTCACTATATATAGAACCCTTAAGGCTCAAAAACGTGGGGAACTTCTTTTCTAGGGTTAGAACACGTTTTGGGAAGCCTCCATCCTCTCTCCTCTTCATCCTCTTGCTTATGGTGTTTGTGAGCCATTAGAGGAGTGACACTTGTGACTCTAAGCCTTCCAAAGTTAATTCAAGGAGGAATTGGGATTGTTATTGCTACATAACAATCAAGGTAATATCTTAAACCTAATTATATGTTAATATTGATTTCCATATGCTAGAATTAGGGTTTATAGTCTTGGATTCAAAGCATGTACAATAGAGAAACCTAGATCCAAGCATTAGGGTTTGTATGAGCACATAGGATGTCTTATGACCAAAACCCATCAATAGTATGGGATAAATATTCCTCTGATTAAGATAAAGTACCAATAATTGACAACTTTAAACCATTAGTACTAAGAGGGTATTCACCAAGACAAAGACAACCAACTTGAGCAAAATTATAAACCAATACATTACTTGGCCAAGACCTAGACAACCACACTGAAAGTACAATGCTCTATAGGAAAAACACCTGAAAGTACAATGTTGTAATAGTTTAAATAAAGAATTATAAGTACAATGTTGTAATAGGAAAAAAAAAACTAAAACCAGTCTCCTCCTTTCTTATCAAAAAAATTAATGATTTTGTAGCTTAAACAAAAGATATATAGAGGTTAAATGATGGTAATTCTCCACCCTTCCTTGCCAAGTGGTTGTGTATTAAAATTCTTCCCCATGATACTTACATCACTGTTTTTATCTGCATCACATTGAAGACTCATATCAGCATCATTTTCTTTCTCACATGCAGAAGATGACATCGTCAGGAACTGAGTCTAAAGCAACAATAACAACAAATAAGTAGAAAATTACTTGTTAAAGAAAATAATAGCCAATTATGCATATTAACAAAAAAGTAGAAAATTACTTGTCAAAGAAAATAATATCCAAATATATTAATTTTTATATAAAAAAAATACAACCAAAACAAATAAAACATGGTCATAGTAAAGTGGAGCTAAATGATTCACAATTAGTTGCTCCAAGTTAAAGCTAAAGAAACTTGGTCTCTAGCAAAAAAAGAAAGGACTTATAGCAAATTGGCTTCAAAACTTTTTGATACAAACTAATTTACAATTTACTTGATACAAAATCATACACTTGCATCAAAACCGAAATTGTCTCCAATTTCTAAATACTTATTGATACTTAATAACATGACTGAATGATTTCAATAATTCGTCCCATACAATGATCGTACAGTTGTAAATTCCATCAATTTTCGCTCTCGTATTCTCCGAAGTTGAGAATACCGTTTATTTTGTGCACATATTGACAAACTGTTAAAAATCAATTCAGAATTAAGAGTTCTTACCTTAAACCAATTTAACCAGTAACGGAGAACCACAGTTCAAAAAAGCGATAAACTACAGATTTGAAGATTTAAGATTGGATAATTCCGTAATTTAAAATCCTCAGAACTGACCATGCGCACAATGATATTAGCAAAAGCAGCCGTTTTCTATGTTGATAGTGTAATTCGAGTAAAGACGATCATCACAGGTAAGGTATTTACAGTTATGGACTAAATTTTGCTTTTTCCATTGATTTCTTAGTTGAAATGGCCTTATGTAACCTTTATTTTATGTAGGAGTGAAGAATGGTATCATTAGAGGAACAATGGAACGACCTATTTGCTGATTTGAACGGAACTTTTGTTGGGTTGAACGAGATGGACTTTGAACTACATGGTATTTACATGGACCATGAACTAGAGGATGAGTTCGTCACCACGTTAGATAAGTGTAAGGATAATTTCATAAATGTATTACTTAATGATTTTAATCTACATAATGCAAGTATGTTTGATGAAATTGATGGGTTTTGAGCATAACAACAATTCCTAAGTGTGTATGCAACCCTAATGTTTTGGATCTAGGTTATCTCTAACTGAACATGCAAACATGAACACAAAAGGAGAAACCCTAGGAAGTGTCTAGTATTTTTGAAATTCATAAAAAACTAGGGTTAGGTTACATACCTTAATTGTTACATTGTAATAACAATGATTCCCTTGTAGATCTTGAAGCTTGAGAACTTAGTGTCACAAGTGCAACACCTCTAATGGCTCATAAACACACAATGCAAGAGAACAATATGAGAGAGGAGGAGGAGATCTAATTTTCGGCTATTGCTTCTTTCAACGAATATCCAAAAATCACAGCCCTAAGGTTTCTTTGTGTAGTGCACCAATGATGCTATGGATTAACCCTAATTTCAAATATGGTAATTATCCACCTCCTTTAATTATCTATATATGATAAGATATTCTAGAAACTCTAGAATGATCTTACATATATCATCACAAAACCGTTCACCCTTCCCTAGGTTAGTTTTGGACCCTTTTACTCAACTATTGAACAATTGCAATTTTAGTCCCTGCTCTATTAATTAATTCTTTTAATCATAAAATCAATTTCAAATTAATTTCTGATTAAATATTAACTAATAACATGAATACTAATTAATATATTATTTCCATAACAGATTAATAAATCATTAATTCTGATTTATTAATCAAATTAATAAATTCTTCCTCTTCCCCAATTAAAATTCGTCACTATGATACTCACATCACTGTTTTCATCTGCATCACAATGAAGACTCATATCAATATCATTTTCTTTCTCACATGCATAAGATGACATCATCAGGTATTGAGTCTGTAGCAACAATAACAATAAATAAGTAGAAAATTACTTGTCAAAGAAAATAAAAGCCAATTATGAATATTAGCAAAGAAGTATAAAATTACATGTAAAAAAAAATAATAGCGAAATATATTAATTTTTATATAAAAAATAAAACCAAAACAAATAAAATAGGGTCGTACCGTCGTAGTAAATTGGAACTAAACGATTCACAATTAGTTGCTCCAAGTTAAAGATAAAGAAACATGGTCTATAGCAAAAAAAAAGGACTTATAGCAAATTGGCTTCAAAACGTTTTGATGCAAACTAATTTACAATTTACTTGATAAAAAATCATACACTTGCATCAGAACCGAAACTGTCTCCAATTTCTAAATATTTAATTATACTTAATAACATGATTGAATGATTTCAATAATTCGTCCCATACAATGATTGTATAGTTGTAAATTCGATCAATTTTCGTTCTCATACTCTCTGAAGTTTATAATATGGTTTATTTCGTGCACATATTCACAAACTGTTGAAAACCAATTCAGAACTAAGAGTTCTTACCTTAAATCAATTTAACCAGGAACGAAGAACCACAGCTCAAAAAAGCGATAAACTACAAATTTGAAGATTTAAGATTCGATAATTCCGCAATTTAAATCCTCAGAACTGACCATGCGCACAATGATATTAGCAAATGAAGCCATTTTCTATGTTGATAGTGTAATTCGAGTAAAGACGGTCATCACAGGTAAAATATTTACAGTTGTGGACTAAATTTTGCCTTTTCCTTTGATTTTTAGTTGAAATGGCCTTATGTAACCTTGATATTATGTGGGGGTGAAGACTGGTATCATTAGAGGAACAATGGAACAACCTATTTGTTGCTTTGAACGAAACTTTTGTTGGGTTGAATGAGATGGACATTTAACTACATGGTATTTACATGGACCATAAACTAGAGGATGAGTTCGTCACCACGTTAGATAAGTGTAAGGATAATTTCTTAAGTGTATTACTTAATGATGTTAATCTACATAACGCAAGTATGTTTGATGAAATTGATGGGTTTTGAGCATAACAATAATTCCGAAGTGTGCATGCAACCCTAATGTTTTGGATCTAGGTTATCGCTAATTGAACATGAAAACATGAACACAAAAGGAGAAACCCTAGGAAGTGTCAAATATTTTTGAAATTCATCAAAAACTAGGGTTAGCTTACATACCTTGACTGTTATATTGTAATAACAATGATTCCCTTGTAGATCTTGAAGCCTGAGAACTTAGTGTCACCGGTGTAACACCTCTAATGGCTCACAAACACATAATGCAAGAGAATGATATGAGATAGGAGGAGGAGATCTAATTTTCGGCTTGCTTCTTTCAAAGAGTATCTAAAAATCGTATCCCTAAGGGTTCTTTATATAGTGCACCAAGGATGCTATGGATTAACCCTAATTTCAAATATGGTAATTATCCACCTTCTTTAATTATCCATATATGATAAGATATTCTAGAAACTCTAGAATGATCTTACATATATCATCACAAAAACGTCCACCCTTCCCTAGGAAAGTTTTGGACACTTTTGTTCAGCTATTCAATAATTGCAATTTTAGTCTCTGCACTATTAATTAATTCTTTTAATCAAAAAATCAATTTCATATTAATTTCTGATTAAAAATTAACTAATAACATGACTACTAATTAATATATTATTTCCATAACATATTAATAAATCATTAATTCCAATTTATTAATCAAATTAATAATATTTTCCTCTTCCTCATTTAAAATTCTTCCCCATGATACTCACTTCACAGTTTTCATCTGCATCACATTGAAGACTCATATCAACATCATTTTCTTTCTCACATGAAGAAGATGACATCGTCAGGAATTGAGTCTGTAGCAACAATAACAACAAATAAGTAGAAAATTACTTGTCAAAGAAAATAATAGCCAAATATGAATATTAACAAAGAAGTAGAAAATTAATTGTGAAAGAAAATAATAGTGAAATATATTAATTTATATATAAAAAAATAAAACCAAAAAAAATAAAATAGGGTCGTAGTAAATTGGAAGTAAACGATTCACAATTAGTTGCTCCAAGTTAAAGCTAAAGAAAAATGGTTTGTAGCAAAAAACAAAGGACTTATAGCAAATTAGCTTCAATACGTTTTGATACAAACTAATTTCCAATTTACTTGATAAAAAAGCATACAATTGCATCAGAACCGAAATTGTCTCCAATTTCTAAATACTTATTGATACTTAATAACATGACCGAATGATTTCAATAATTCGTCCCATACAATGATCGTACAGTTGTAAACTCCATCAATTTTTGTTCTCGTACTCTTCGAAGTTGATAATACCGTTTATTTCGTGCGCATATTGACGAACGGTTGAAAATCAATTCAGAATTAGGAGATCTTACCTTAAATCAATTTAACAAGGAACAGAGAACCACGGTTCAAAAAAGCGATAAACTACAGATTTGAAGATTTAAGATTGGATAATTCCGTAATTTAAAATCCTCAGAATTGACCATGCGCACAATGATATTAGCAAAAGTAGCCGTTTTCTATGTTGATAGTGTAATTTGAGTAAAGACGATCATCACAGGTAAGGTATTTACATTTGTGGACTAAATTTTGCTTTTCCTTTGATTTCTTAGTTGAAATTGCCTTATGTAACCTTGATTTTATGTAGGATTAAAGAATGGTATCATTAGAGGATCAATGGAGCGACCTATTTGCTGCTTTGAACGAAACTTTTGTTGGGTTGAACGAGATGGACTTTGAACTACATGGTATTTACATGGACCATGAACTAGAGGATGAGTTTGTCACCACATTAGATAAGTGTAAGGATAATTTATTAAATGGATTACTTAATGATGTTAATCTACATAACGCAAGTATGTTTGATGAAATTAATGGGTTTTGAGCATAACAACAATTCCTAAGTGTGCATGCAACCCTCATGTTTTGGATCTTGGTTATCTCTAATTCAACATGAAAACATGAACACAAAATGAGAAACCCTAGGAAGTGTCTAATATTTTTGAAATTCATAAAAAACTAGCATTAGGTTACATACCTTGATTGTTATATTGTAATAACAATGATTCCCTTGTAGATCTTGAAGGTTGATAACTTAGTGTCACAAATGTAACACCTCTAATGGCTCACAAACTTACAATGCAAGAGAACGAGATGAGAGAGGAAGAGGAGATCTAATTTTCGGCTATTGCTTCTTTCAAAGAATATACAAAAATCATAGCCCTAAGGGTTCTTTATATAGTGCACCAAGGATGCTATGGATTAACCCAATTTCAAATATGGTAATTATCCACCTCCTTTAATTATCCATATATGATAAGATATTCTAGAAACTCTAGAATGATCTTACATATATCATCACAAAACCGTCCACCCTTCCCTAGGAAAGTTTCAGACCCTTTTTTCTACTATTGAACAATTTCACTTTTAGTCCCTTCACTATTAATTAATTCTTTTAATCATAAAATCAATTTCAATTTAATTTCTGATTAAATATTAACTAATAACATGACTACTAATTAATAAATTATTTCCATAACATATTAATAAATAATTAATTCCAATTTATTAATCAAATTAATAAATTCTTCCTCATCCTCAGTTAGTCATCCTATCTAGTTGAACGTATGAAGGCAACCCAAATGGACCATGCCACTATCAATTCAAGTACGTACCAATTATAGTTATGGGCTTAGAAACCTAATCCAACAGTCTCCCACTTGGATAAATCTTATATCTATAATTGAAAGTATGTCTTCAAAAATTGATAAGCAATGATAGCTCTCATAGCTTTTATCAAACTCTGACCGAGTCAGTTGCGTGTCCTAAGATAAGGGATCATATAATCCTCCGTTTTGCAAGATATCATATGAACAAATGACATGGAAAAAAATCATTCTCATTGTTCAACAATTTGTTTCCCGTTTTATGATTTGTAATGACAAAGAACTTAATCGAACACATCAATTTATTCTTCACCAGTCCCGACACATAAGTCAACACCAAATCGTTGGGGGGCCCAAGATATGTCTTTTCCTCTATGGGCAAAAGGAATAGATAAACTTTGACTCATATGCTTGTACTATTTACTCATCAAATCATGCACAACAATATGTTTTATAACACCAAGTTACTGATGCGTTTACGCATTATGAATGCACAACCAAATCATAAACAACAACTCATAAATCTCGGTTTAAAGATTATACGATATTATCGTATGAGAATTACTCATGATAAATTCGATGAAGTGGTTCACTGTGTGTGGGTTTAATCCAATACTTAAATCCCTATTTCAAAAGTACTCATGAATATTGCAACAAACCAATGATATGTCTAAACACTTAGACAATTTACAATCCAATTCATGATAGTCTTAATTCACTACTTACTTCCAAAGTATGATCGACTTTGGATGTTTGAATAATCAAATTATTCGGGAAGTAAAACATGCGAAAGAAATACAAAGATAAACAATTGAAAAAAATAGTAAACGATACTCATAAGTAAATCTCTATTATTTAATCATCAAATGTCAATTACATTTATTTGTTACAAGTTTCTAAATAACTATCTAATCACTAAAACAAATATCATCCTTCAGACCAATGCTCATTGCGTGCTGAACATGCTTAATCCTAATCAGAACCTTTGCGAGGGGATCTGCAGGATTCTCATCTGACGATACCCTCTTACAAAGAGGCTTCCTTCTTCTACACGATGTCTGATAAAGTAATATTTTATGTCGATATGTCTTGATCTACCATGATCTCTTCAGGCAACCATTCCTTCATTATCGCTGAAAATTTCCATCGGCTCCTTAATGACTGGCCCTACTCCAAGATCCCCAATGAAGTTCTTCAACCATATAGCCTCATTCGATGCTTCGCTTGCAGCAATATCCTCTGATTTACAAGCAGAACCAGCCACGGTCTCCTGCTTGGAACTCTTCCAAGTTATTGCTCCTCCATTTAGGGTAAACACCCAGCCATACTGAGAATGGAAGTTGTCTCTATTTGTCTGAAAGCTGGCATCACTATACCCAATAACTCTTAAGTCATCACTGCCACCAAGCACAAGGACCCATTCCTTATTTCTTCGTAGATACTTAAATATGTTCTTAACGCTATCCAATGAGCTTTACCCGGATTTCCCTGATATCGACTAACCATGCTAAAAGCAAAAGCCACGATAGGGCGAGTACATGTCATAGCATACATGATCGATCCAACAGCAGAAACATATGAGACTTGACTCATTTCTGCTATCTTTGCATCTGTACTCGGACTCTGAGTCTTACTCAGCTTGGTATTACATTGGAAAGGTAAATCCCCTTTCTTTGAATTCTCCATGCTAAAATGCTTTAGCACTTTATCTAAATACGTACTTTGACTAAGTCCAATTAGTCTTCTACTGCTATTTCTTAAAATCCTTATTCCCAGAATATAAGCAGCTTCTCCTAGATCCTTCATAGCGAAACATTTTCCAAGCCAGGACTTAACTTCCTGAATGGTTGGAATGTCGTTTCCTATAAGTAGTATGTCCTCAACATACAATACCAAGAAAGTAACTATACTCCTACTAGATTTGAAATACACACAAGGCTCATCATCACTTCTAGAGAAACCAAACTCTTTGACTTTCTCATCAAATAAAATATTCCATCTATGAGAAGTTTGTTTAAATCCGTAGATTGATTTCTAATGATTACACACTCTATTGGGGTATTCAGCATCTACAAAACCCTCTGGCGGACTCATGTAAACATCCTCAGCCAACTTTCCATTAAGGAAAGCGATTTTGACATCCATCTACCGAATTTCATAATCATGAAATGCATCTATGGCTAACATAACCCTAATAGATTTAATCTTGTCCACCAGTGAGAAGGTCTCATCATAGTCAACCCTTGGGGTTTAAGTAAATCCCTTCGCAACCAGTCGAGCCTTGACGGTGTGCACCTTTCCTTCCATGTCGGTCTTGTTCTTAAAGATCCATTTGCACCTAACTGTCTTTCGACCTGGTACATTGTCAACCAAGCTCCAAACTTGATTGATATACATGGACTGGATCTCGCAGTCTATTGCCTCTTTCCATTTAGCTGACTCAGGGCCCCCGATGGCTTCCTTGTAGTTAAAAGGCTCATCCAAATTTACTAGTGTGCTATAACTAACAAACGTATCACCATCTGTAGTTATATAGAAACCATAAAACTATGGTATCAAAATAACTCGAGTGGAACATCTAAGAGGTAATGACTCGTCAATAGGTTCAACATGAATTTATTCCTCGGGTTGAGTGCTAGTGTTAGAGGTTCCTTCATCGCTTGGATCTAGAATTTCTTCAAGATCAATTGCACTCCCACTGTCCTCTTTGCATATGAGCGCTCTCTCTTTCTCTCTCTTTCTCTCTCTCTCTCTCTCTCTCTCTCAAAAGACTCCTCTTCTTGCTATAAAACCACGTTATCACTAGGGCTGTAGAACAAGTATCCAAAGGACTTATGTGGATAACCGATGTAAATACATCGCTCACTTCGAGGTTCAAGCTTGTCGTGAGTCTCTCGTCTAACGAAAGCTTCATAATCCCAAACCTTGATATGTGTCAACGAGGTAACCTTGTATGTCCACGTTTCGTAAGGTGTTTTGGCAACCTTCTTTGTTGGAACAAGATTAACAATGTGGGAGGCAGTCTTTAAGGCATACCCTCAGAATGAGATTGGTAGTGAAGCTCGACTCATCATGGAATGAATCATGTCCAACAAGGTTTGATTACACCTCTCATCCATACCATTAAGTTGTGGTGTCCTGCCCAAATGATTTTCGACTTCATATTTGAATTCTTTGAACTTTTCAAAGGTTTCTAACTTATGCTTGATTAAGTAGATATATCCATATCTGCTATAAGCATCGGTCAAAATGACATAAAATCGATTTTCATCCCTTGTGGTGGATCTGAAGGGCGCACACACATCCATGTGTATGAGATCAAAAAATCCCTCACCTCTCTCACACGAACCTATGAAAGGTGATTTAATCATCTTTCCATACAAACAAGACTCGCATGTATCATCCGACCTTAAGTCAAATGATTCCAACACTCAATCCTTTTAGAGTTGGCCAATACGTTACTTGTCGACATGTCCAAGACGACAATGCCACAAGCATGCCTTGTCTAAACCGTTAGATGAATCAATTTGCAACATACTATTTCCTAAATTGTGTACAACCATCACAGTTTCATACACGTCATCACAAGGTAATGATTCAAAATAAAATACACCATTATAATAAGCATGAATAGAACCATTCTAATTATTAAAAGAATATCTAAAGCCTTGTCTATATAAACCATGAAATGAAATAATTTTTCTTGTCATTTCTGACGAGTAGCAACACTTATTTAAATCTAAATAGAACCCACTACTAAGCACTAAAGAATAAACACCAATCTTGGTAACAAGCGATGATCTCCTATTGCCCATAATTAGGTTCATCTTCCCATGCTCCACATCTTCACTTATTCTTAGTCCCTATAAGTCAGAGAAAATGTGAAAACCGCACCCTGTATCAAGAACCCAAGATTTCGAATGTAATGAGTTTTTAGATAGAATAGAGTAAATACATGCCGAGGTTGGCTTGACCTTGCCATCCTTTATGTCATTCAAGTACTTGAGGTAGCTTCTCTTCCAATGCGCCTTGTCATGGTAGTATAAGCAAGTAACCTCCTTTGGATCAGAGGCAGGGGAGCTTTAGCACTAGATTTGCCTTTAGGGCCATTACTTGACGACCCGAATTCAGACTTTCCCTTCCAGTTCTGTTTCGAGGGAGCTTTCCTCTTCTTCTCTTTCCATTGACCTTTGGCCAAGACGGGAGAAGCAGTAGGAGGAGTGGAGGTAACACTCTTTCCCTTCATCCCACTTTTGGCGGTTCTCAGCATGCTTTGGAGTTGACTGAATGTGGTTTTCTCCTTGTTAAGATGATAAATCATAACAAACTGATCATAACAGCTAGGTAATGAGTGCAAGACTATGTCAATAGCCAATTCCTCATCAAAGTTAACATTGAGATTCAACAAACGAGCCACATATCGTTGCATGTGTTTCAAGTGGGTCGTGACGGACTCTCCATCCTACATCTTGCTTGTTATGAGTGACTTGACTATTTCGTACGTTTCTTGAAGGGCTCATTGATAGTACTTATGCATCAAGTCCTTGCACATCACATAAGGCCTATAGTCCTCATAGACCCTTTGTAGTTCGGGAGTCATAGTAGCAACCATGATGCATGACACTTTGGTAGCATCATTGCAGTGTCTCCTATATTCAACAATTTCTTCGAGAGTAGATTTAGTTTCATCAATCTCGTTTATTTCCTTCTTGAGAAAATATTCCTTGTCCTTGAACCTCACGGCCATTCTGATGTTGCGGATCCCATCATTAAATTTAGAACCATCAAAGGTGACATTTGAGCAGATGCTCAAGAGAGAGAAGTGGTTCGAGTAGGCAGAAGCATTGTTTGTAGTTGACATCTGAAAATGAAAAAGGATAAGATTTGATTAGATAAGAAGATCCTTAATATGAGACCCAAATGAAATATCAAGGCTTGGACCCAAATAAATAATTCATAATTCAGAAGAGAGATGCCGTAATCTAATTACAAATTATTTAAAGTAGGTAAATGACAATTTACCAATTTCACCACCAAGAAAACGAAATTTTAAGGGAATTAAGTTTTAAATGAAATTCCTAGGTCTTTTGAGATTCATTGAACTATTCATTGGCATGTTTAATCTTGATTATACCCTTTCGTTTGTGACTGGGATACCGAGGATCACAAACAAGGTGTGAATAACCATGAAAATTAGCTTGGTACTCTCGATGTCGTTTATCAGATAATTAATGTGCCGGTTAACCACACACACTCCATCAATCAACGATAAGTTAGGAGCTAACCATTGCCACCCTTTATTAGTCCATATTAGTGTGCCAGTTAACCACACACACTCTACTAATGACTTTTATAAAGTGCAATGTGCAATTTCATGGATTAGAATCAAATTCACATTTTCCTAAAGTAACTAAAATTTGGGAATTTTATAAAAACATTTAGTTACTTTGTATATCATTATACTTATTAATGAGAATTTAGTGTCCTATCAAACCCGTTCGGCTAATGACCCTCCACCAATCAAGGAAGCGGCGGGTGAGAGTGGACACCCATTCAACCGCCATTTTATAGGCACTTTCCTTATACCCTGTTTATAGATCAGCTTCATGAATGAGGCCTACTAACGGTAAGACTGACTTTTCTTATATATATATATATATATATATATATGTATATATATATATATATGTATATATATATATATATATATATATGTTAACTTTTAAATGATTAAGTATGTCTCATTCATACAAGATTAGCAATTTCACTATGCTCCCACTAGTTCTTAATAAACACACATGTTCTATTCATTTTGATATAAAAACATACCTTGTGGTTTTATATAAAATGATGATTATAACATTTAGATGATTGCTTTATATCCACAAGTGGATCTCAAGCTTTACACATTTTGTTTAGTATAACATGGATTAAGAAAAGCTCCAGGCGAATCTATATAGATATATTCTAGTAGATGTCAATTTTCGTTCTTGTACTCTCCGAAGTTGATAATACCATTTATTTCGTGCACATATTGAAAAATTATTGAAAATCGATTCAGAATTTAGAGTTCTTACCTTAAATCAATTTAACCCGGAATGGAGAACCATGGTTCAAAAAATCGATAAACTACATATTTGAAGATTTAAGATTGGATAATTCTGCAATCACGTTTGCAAATGGGTTTAGGGTTTAGGATGAGAAATGGAGAAAGATCGTTAGTAGAGTGGAGAAGGAAAGAAACTATATACATGAATCGAAAAATCTGGCAATTAGATTTGATGAATTTGTCTCAAAACGACGTCGTTTGGAGGGTTTTGTACCCAATGTTGGATACACTAAGGGTGTATTTTTAAAACTTTTCAAAAATAGTACTTTAGATTTTTAATAAGTAAATTAACAAATTAATTTTATCTTTATCAAAACTTCAACCAATCATGAATTCATGATAAGGATAAAAACTTACTGATTAAAATATTCCATTTTAAATAATGAAAACGAATTTAAGGTAATTATCCTAATCAATCCATGAAAAAAATTATCAAAACAAAAAATTGAGGATCTGACAGTGCAACTCGCCGAGTTGGGCAATGTACTTGTCAAGTTGATGTCAACTCGTCGAGTTCGATGAACAAAATGACGATTATGTTTCCTTCTCGTTTGAACAATTCACAATTGCATCATATTCAACAGAAAACTAATCCTAGTCTCTGATACCACTGATGGGTTTTAAGCATAATAACAATTCCTAAGTGTGCATGCAACCCTACTGCTTTGGATCTAGGTTTTCTCTAATTGAACATGCAAACTTGAGCACAAAAGGAGAAACCCTATGAAGTGTCTACTATTTTCGAAATTCATATAAAATTAGGGTTAGGTTGCAAACCTTGATCGTTATATTGTAATAACAATGATTCCCTTGTAGATCTTGAAGCTTGAGAACTTAGGGGCACACGTGTAACACCTCTAATGGCTCACAAACACACTATACAAGAGAATGATATGAGAGAGGAAGAGGAGATCAAATTTTTGGCTAATGCTTTTTTCAAAGAGTGGCAGAAAATCATAGCCCTAAGGGTCGTTTATATAGTGCACCAAGGATACTATGGATTAACCCTAATTTCAAATATGGTAATTATCCACCTCCTTTAATTATCCATATATGATAAGATATTCTAGAAACTCTAAAATAATCTTACATATATCATCACAAAACCGTCCACCATTCCCTAGGAATGTTCTGGACCCTTTGGTTGACTATTGAACACTTGCACTTTTAGTCCCTACACTATTAATTTATTCTTGTAGTTCCAAAATCAATTCCCAATTAATTTCTGATTAAATATTAACTAGTAACATGATTACTAATTAATATATTATTTCCATAGCATATTAATAAATCATTAATTCCAATTTATTAATGAAATTAATAAATTCTTCCTCTTCCTCAATTAATCATCATGTCTAGTTGCACGTGTGAAGGCAACCCAAAAGGAACATGTCACTATCAATTCAAGTACATACCAATTATAGTTATAGTCTTAGACACCTAATCGAACAAAAATTAGAGCACGAGTATATCATGAAAATGACTAGGAAAGTGATCAAGATGACGAGGAAGAAGTACAACCTGATTACAAGGTTCATGATCCCAACATCAAATTGGACAAGATGGAACCAAAACTTTGTGATATATTTGAATCCGCTAAGCAACTTATATTCTGTGTTGCAAGCTATGTTGTGTCCCATGGGTATCAAATATATTTTGCCAAGTGTGATAGTGTTAGAATAGGGTATTAACCAATGCCCTTTCAGATTGCATGTTCCTTGGATGTACAAGGAAAGGTCATTACAAATCAAAACTATGACTAGGATCCAAAATTGCTATAGGTCATTCATGTTTGGTTTAATTGTGTCTCCTGAATGGATTGGGAGACATTACATGAGTGAGATTGAAAACAAGCAAAGGATTAAGCATATGGAGATTATAAGTGATATTAAACAGACATTTAGATGTGATGTGTCTATTGGCCAATGTAGGAGGGCAAAAAATGGTCAAAAGAGTTAATTTAAGGAAAGTTAACTGAGCATTATGTAAGAATAAGGAACTACTCCTATGAGCTATTAAGATCAAACCACAAATATACTTGCAAGGTTCGTGTAATCAACAACCCTGATGGAAAGATCTTTTTTCCACAAATTTTATATCTATTTTAAGGCTTTAGGTAGCAGATGGAAAAGTGGTTGTACAAAAGTGATTGGTTTAGGTGGATGCTTCTTGAAAGGTGAGGTGAAAAGTGAATTGTTGACTGCAGTTGGAATAGATGAAAACAACACGGTCTATCCAATAGTGTGGCTTGTTGTAGATGTGGAGAATAAAACTAATTGGACTTGGTTTTTGGAGCTCATACATGATGATCTAATGTTAGGTGGTGGTAGAGGGTTTGTTATCATATCACATCAACATAAGGTACTTTTATGTGTTGTATTAATATACTATGTAATTGATATATTTTTTTATTAATTACAATGTACTTATATGTTTCATCGCTTGCTGGAAGCTATGAAAGACATTTTGCCACATGTAAAGCATAGACAATGTGCTAGACACATTTATGAAAACTTTAGGAATGCTAGCACCATATTAGAATTCAAAAAAAAAAATTGGACTTCAATAATGAGTTGTGTAGAAAGAGACTTCAAGAAACACATGGGTGAGATAAAGAAGCTTAGTCCTGGTGCATATGAGTATTTGACATCTAAACAACCTAGAACTTGGTGTAGAGGTTACTTTACTCCAAGGTTTACATGTGAATTAGTTGAGAATGGAATATTATAATGCTTCAACTCCATTATAATAGAAGCTAGGAAAAAGCCTTTGATAACAATGCTTGAGGAGATAAGAATCTATATAATTGATAGGTTTTCTTACATGACTGGTAAGTAAAACAAATGGAAGTCCAATGTGTGCCCACATGTGTTGAACTTTTTGAGAAGTATATAAGGTATTTATTACTTAGCCAATTGCATTTATACTTTATAAATCAATGCTCCAATGTTAATGTTTTAAAATTTATATGCCCATTTTAGGTTTTGGATGGTTATTCACAGCCAAGGTTCATTGTTTGAAGCTAGGTTCAATTATAAAAAGTTTCAAGGTAGACTTGGAGGCCAGGACTTGTACATGCAATCTTTGGGATCTTTTGGAATCCATTTTGTTCATGTAAATGCTACCATTAACTATATCCATAATACTATTGATGGATATGTTAATGAGTGCTTCTCAAAAGACAAGTTTATTGAATGTTACCACACTAACATAATGTCTTTCAATGGGAGCAATTTGTAGGACAAACTCAATTCCAAAAGCCTTTTACACCAATCGCTAGGAGAATGCTAGGAAGATCTGCCACCAAAAAGAGAAGGAATTCAAGTGAAAAAGAGACCAAGTTTGCTACTACAAGTGTTCATGTATCAAGAACTATGAGGTGTGGTAATTTCTCTGAATTTGGAAATAACAAACAAAGCTGCACAAATGAATCAAGTCCAAGAGTTCCACATGCACCCAAAAAATTGGTAGGCTAAGAAAAAATCAAGTGAAACATGAAAGTACCACAACTGAAAGTCCAGTGAATCAAAATATGGATCCCAATCAAGCATTTGGTTCTAGGAAAAAGGCTAGAAGGAGGAGTATAGAAACTAGTAATGATCCAAATCAGCCAATTGCAGAAAGGACAAAAATAAATGGTATAAGGGGTGGAGGTAGAGCCGAAGGTAGAGCTGGAGGTAAGGGAAAAAACATGTGGATGAGAGATACATTTAGATCGAGGGACAAAACATTGTTGGTGAGGTATGAGATTTAGATAATGAGGGAGAAAAGTTGTTAATAAGGGACTAGATGTTGAGAATGTGGTTGAAATTGAACAACCTGTGGATGGAGGGAAAATCGGGAAAATGGACAACAAGAGGTTGATGAGGGTATGGTCAGTCAAGTTATAGATGAAGTTGTTCAGGAATATCTAAGTCACAGAAACTCGGTAAAATTCTTGATGATGTCAAGGATCGTATAAATGAAATTCTTAGAGACATTCAAGAGGACGAACCTTAGTTTCTTGAATGTAATGTAGATGATGTTATCCCTGAGAAAATCCAACTAAATAAAGAAGATATAGCCATGCTACTATAGTCAGGATACAACATTGGTGAAACTGAAGGTAGTAAATGGATAGAGAGGCCATTAGATGACATGGAACTTGTTGAACTGGTATTTAATCTCCTAGTTATTCTACATAATTCAATTTTATTCTATATGTCCCGTATTATAACTACATGTCATATATTGGCTTAACATGAATTACAAGATGAAGAAGGGCATCCATATAATGTTGAGGTGTTTGTTTATGATGAATCTGATGATGGAAGAGTTGATGCAGGGGGAGGAATCATGGAGTGCGGGTGATGATGGAGTTGCTAAAGCTAATAATGATGTAGTGGATGAGGGACAAGTGCAAGCTGGGGTTGAAGTTGTTGTTGAGGGAGTGGATGGGGGACAAGAGGAAGATGATGGAGTACATAACTTGCATGTGTATAAGAAAAAGAAACCTTCTGAGAGGATATTAAAGCTAAAGTTGAAGAAGATTTTGTATAACAAATATGGTAGTTGTTCTAATGCTACCAACCCTATCAAGTTGGATTATTTGGGTAGTGATTAGGAAACGGGGTAAAGTGGGATGTTAATCATTGGCATATGATGCCTTCTTTTTGTTAATATCTTTTCTTATTCCTAGTATTTGCAGCAAGCATCCAATTTTCATATGTGTTGCCTTATATGTTGCCTTGATAGGCTTGTTTGGAAGGCTTTTTTGGCACAAATGGATGATTTCTACATGAAACATTATGTAATGCACACCCTTTTCTATGAAATCTAGTCTATGGTACTATTATTCGATTATAGCATCTTACAATAGGTTCGGTTAATTGCATCTTAAGTGTGGATTATGGTATCTGACATTGGGTTTTTTATGCTTTATAGCATCATACTTTGGTATGGATTAAAACATCTTAATTTTTTATGAATTATATCATCTGAATTGCCCTGTAACATAACATTATTCAATGCCTAAACTACCCTTTGTTGATATTATTCATTGCCTAAATTACATGGATTCCAATTCAAAGAACAAGTGAATTAGATTACCAACCACATTGAAAAAGTACAATTCCTAAATTAAAATTTTAGGACAACATTTACAAGCACTATTGCAACAAATATTAGCAACCCTACAACAATCTTCATCTCACCATCAATTTATCATCTTGCTAGAGAGATTTGTTCCTACATTCATCCACCAACTTCAAAAAACGGCACCTTGAAGACTCCTACATATTAAAAGGGAGAAAAATGTGTAATCACAACCCTAAAACCATGCTACCAGTAATCATTTCAATTTGACACAAAGACTACAAATTACCTTGAAAGTAGGGCATCCCCAAAATTTTCTATCAGGATTATCTGATGTTCGGAACACTACTATGTAGCACACATCACCATAATAGCATTTAACATGTTTCATTATGCGTGAAGTTTCTAAGTTTGAAGATACCGTAACCATTGTTGCTTGAAGATGCTCCGTGAAAATGCTCTGATTTGGGCTACATAAATGATGTAGGGGAGGAAAGTCGTTAGGATTCCCTTTTTTATAATGGTATTTGCGTAACGGGTGAATGTCACTGGATGACTCGCTCCAAACCTGCTAAATGGCGTTTTTGACAAATAAAAGCCCAAATGTTGGGTATTAAAGCACCAAAATTCATCACGAGGACTAAACCGAACAAATTTTGTAAACTTGGGGACTTTTGAGTCAAAAAATAGTGAGGAATGCGAAGACTATTCGCCACCACCCATTCCGCCAACGACACAAACTTCAGACCCAATACTTGGGCGTGGTGCGTTCGCATGCGACCCACATCCGTGGTAACTAATACATACGCAAGGATTTTAACTCGTGTGACAAACATCCATTGAACATCATATAAATAGGTTTTATTATTTATTTTCGTATATTTTATTTTTATTTTTTATGTTTTTTAAATAAACACATATACTCGGTTTTCATGTTTTATTTTTATTTTTTTTTTCTTTAAATTTTTTTTAATTTAATTTTTTCTTCTTTTTTTTTTTTCTTTTTTATTTTTTAATGTGCTTACCACATACTTGAAGATACTAGTGTTTTCGTTTACTTTTTTTTTTCAACTTTTTTTATTTTTTTTTATTTTGTTTTTTTTATGACTTTTTTATTCTTTAAACTAAATATCGGTTCGACTTTTAATATGTAACAAATATAAAATTTTAAATAAGAAATATTAAACATCATAATATTTTTGGTGCATATTATTTTTAAATCATATTATCTTTGGATTATGAAATTTTGAATTATAGTATTTTAAATCAAATCATTTTTGAATCATATGATTTTGGATCAATAATATATTCGATTAAATAAAACTACTGGTCAAATTTTTTGGATCATTATATATTTTGAATCGTTTAATTTTAAATTATAAAAAGATATAATTAAGGATTATAAAGTATTTGAATCTAAATTACGTTCAACATTTTTTTAAAAAAACTAATATTTCTTAAAATTAAAAATCAACACTTCAAAACTTATTTTAAATAAATTCTTTTTAAAAAGTCGTTAGTATAATGAGTAAAACTGTCACTTAAATTTTTATGATATTTGAACAAAAAAGTTCTGGGTTTTTTTAATAAAAAAGTAAAAAAATATTATTTATTTTCAAATTTTCTTGATTGTATTCATTTTCTACTGAATTAATTTAAAAAACTTTGGTTTTTTTTTTTTTTTTTTTTGTTTTTTTTTTTTTTTCAGATTTTCTTTTTCAAAGAAAAAAAATTATCGCCAAAAGACAAAGTACGTGGAAAAGAAGACCCAGACAAGATGGAAAAGTGGCAGAGAGAGAGAAAAAGATGTTAAGGTAGGGGGAGTAGCCGGATGCGCATTTAGAAATTTTCAATTTTTTTTTGTTTTACCTATTTAACCTCCATACAATTAACCTTTTCCAAAATGATCAAATGAGCATCGCTACTTACAATGTTGCAATGAACTTCCTTAAAGACTATGTAGCTGATTTTTGACGATGTGATATCAAACTTGCACATCTATTCAGAACTGAATTTTTTTTTTTTGGCTAAAATCGACTACAAATAGCCTGAACCAGAAATTCTGGCAAAA
Source organism: Lactuca serriola (assembly GCF_051521515.1). Taxonomy (NCBI): domain Eukaryota; kingdom Viridiplantae; phylum Streptophyta; class Magnoliopsida; order Asterales; family Asteraceae; genus Lactuca; species Lactuca serriola. The sequence continues at coordinate 128,158,821 of NC_136416.1, read as the reverse complement.
GGACCTATTGAGGAACCGGTGCTTGGATATGTCTACTTGCAAAAGAAGACCAACAATAAGGATTTCTATCGAGTCATTGACAAGCACCTCGTACCTACCAAGATCCTCCAAAAATTTATTGCCAATACATCCAAGTCTGATGCTCCGGAGCACGTGAAGAAAAGATTCATCAACCATCTCCAATGGTACCTGGAAGTCCGAAATCAAGTTCCAATGTCAGCTGAGTCTGAGATGAAGTTTCGAGACGAAGATCAATCCGAGATTAAGGCGATTCTGAGGTACGAAGACTGTTTACGCATTTAATGCATTTTGACTTATCTTTTATGTAACAGTTCATAGGACATAGTTTTGTGTATCTTTTAGATATCAGTTTTTAAACACAGATTATTATCCAGTCCTAAGAATGTTCTTTGGTTTGTACTATGTTCCTCCTCCATTATATAAGGAGTGAATGTTTCACCATGAATGATAAGTGAACGATTCAAAGTTTTACTCCAAGAATAGCAAATATTCTCTTCACATCCCTTTCACTTTTCCTTCAAGTCATAGTTCCTTCAATACATTCTTCTTGTTGTTTAAATATATTTGCATTGATTATACTCTAAGTTTTCCTCATTTATTACTTAAATACTTTGTTGAATATTCACCTTCAAGTCCTAACTGGTATTACCATATTCGAATGGAACCTTACATTAAGAGAAGAAGTTGATCTTAAAGTTTAACTCAAGGTTTGAGTTTTCAAACCTTGTCCTTGCACATTGATTCTAGTACTTATAATTTGTATTAGAGCTTGAGTGGTTGTCCTTTGAATCCATAAGAACAAATTATAGGTGATTTGAAACTACCTTGGTGTTTCAATCATTTCTTTGTTCAGGATAAAAGTTCTTCTATATACCACTTCTGCTATAATATCTTAACTTCAATGGCTGCTCCTAATTCTCAACAAATTTATTCAATACAAATAGAAAAAAGTGTGGGTTGCCCTTCTCGTGCCCCACTACTAGTTGTTGAAGAGTATGATCACAGGAAAGTCAAAATGAAAAGGTTCTTACTTGGTAAGGAAAAAGGTGAATAAATATGGAGATCCGTGAAAGAAGGTCCACATGTTTCGGTTAGGCAAATCATAAGAGGTGTTGCTGCAACTGTCTTGGGCCAAGATGAACAGCGTCAAGAACCTCTCACTGCTACTGATATCGAGAAACTACATGCAGATCAAGTTGCATTTTCCGAGATGGTGTTTGGTGTTCCTCCTTCTCTCTTTTAGAACATTAAGTTGTGTAAATCTGCTAAAGAGATTTAGGACACTCTCGGAGACTTGTTCGAGGGATTAGAAAACATGAAGGATAAGTGTCTGACCTCTGTCATCAATGAGTTCGATACCTTCACCAGTATTGTTGGTGAATCAGTTGCCTCAGTTTCTAATAGGTACCGAATCATCGTGACAACATGACAACTCATGGGACTGTACGAACTCCATTAGAATACAATCTCAAGTTCATCAATAGTCTTGGTATAGGATGGGGAAACATAAAATTGTGTCTTCAGAGTAACGGATCTCTAAAGAAGCTGAAGCTTTACCAGCTGTTCGATGAGCTTCAAGGACATGAATCAAATGTTTCTCAAACATTGAGAAAACCCTTAGGAGGTCCTCTTTCTTTTTTAGTTCTTTCGATCCTCTCTCGAACCCCTCTGTTTCGGACCCTTTCAAAGTTGTTATCCCACCCATTCCAACTGTTCATCCCTCTCCACTAGCTTTATCTATTCTTGTTAATTCCAACTATCATTTTGATTGAGACCTCTACCCTAAAGTGATGGACTCCGAACTTCGCTTTCAACAAGAGTTTGCTTTGCTATCCATGAAATACAAGTGTCCATGGAATCCCACTCCCAAACCATATTATAACCGTTTCCAAGCTCCTCAATAAAGTAATCCACAACCCTTTACTAAACACTCAGAGAACCTGCCTACTTACAAACCCAACATCTCGACGCCAAGTCACTCCTCAGAATCACACGATAAACCAAAGATAGTTTGTCACAAGTGTGATCATGGAAATCACTTTTCCAAAGATTGTATGGTTGAAGCCACACAGAAACCAAAGATCAAGGATTTTTCATACTGTGTCCGGCGAGTCCAAGAAATGGCTGCAAGTGAAAAAGTGTTTGTCATCACTATGTAAAGAGATGTGGAAGGGTATTGGTTATCTAGATATGAAGATGATGTGAGCTCTGGAAGAAACATGTGTCTTATGGCTAGACAAGAAATCGAATGCAATGAAGGATATTGGTCATCTAGATCAGAAGCAGATGATGAAGATGCTGAGCCAAACTTTTGCTACATGGCAACCAACGATACACCCGACAGAAGCGAGTGAAAAGATGGAAAGTGAACATCATCTATAAAGCCTATGAGTCTGCCACCGAAGCGATCATCATCTATAAACCAACGATCCAGTCAGATATTAACATCATCCATAAAGCCTATGAGTCTGCCACCGAAGCGAGTGAAGAGATGGAAAGTGATCTAGTCGTCTTAAATTATGTTTCGAGGATTGGAAGCTTCGAGGATAGGAAGATTGAGTCGTTAAAACGAGAAATTGTAATGTCACAAGATGATTGTATAATTCTTAAAGAAAAATGTGAAATTGCTTATTCTGAAAGGAGTGTTTTAATTTCTGATAACAAACGTTTGAATGCCAAAATTGATGCTTTACATCATGCCACAGATATTCTTGAAGCCACTAAAGTAATGACTAATAATTTTTGTCATCCTTGGTCCAAAGCAGTTGGTCTCGGAAGCGAGTTTCTGAAACCTATTGCCCGCCCCTTGAAGCAGTTACAAAATCTAACTGTTATGGGAGACATTCCGAATTGCAAACATTTCGATACCCCTATCTCACCATTATCACCCCTTCCTGAGACCTCAGACCGGTCTCTATCTCTGATTCCTGAGTTTCAACCCATAGTTGTCCAATGTCCTGATTCCACGCCTTTTTCGCCTCTGATACACCTGGACCTGAATTAGACCCGGGAGTCATTCCCTAGCATCACCCATACTGGAGTTCAAATTCCGAACATCGGTCCACCGAACAATTGTGTTGTTGAGGAATTAATTCATGAGACAACTGGATCTGACTCTGATAGATCAGATTTTTGGGCATCTCTAGATAGTGAAGTTGAGGAAATCTTAAGTGATGATTCATCTAGCTCATGTGTTTCTAATTCTCAAGTGATTTCAACAACAATCTTATATGTCTGATGATTTACGAACGAAGATAAAAGAGGCCAACAAACCAAAAAGAGGCAGAAAGCGTAAAGGAAGATCAGGTCCGTCTGAGGTTGTTAAAAATCCTAAGATGAATGTCAAGAAACAGGCTCGGAAACCTAGATCTCTGACTCCAGAAGTCAAGGAAGATTCGGAATCACAAACCATTTCAGATTTCCGAAGGGATGACACCATCCACCATGAAACCGAAGACACTGCTGCTACCTCGGACCCTCCAACCTCCACACTAATTCTAAAGGTATGTACTCCACCCTTTTCTACCATGCCCTTCTCTGATTTCTTTCAGATGAATTCTCTAACTTCATCTCCAATCACCTCTTCCACTCCAATCATGGCCTCTATACCAATTTCCATTTCTCCACTACAAAATGTTTTTGTGGGTGTTACTCTTCCACATATTTCTATTCCTTTTTCTACCACATTCTTTTCCGAATCCAATGCTACAAACACAACCTCCACATCAGTACGAACTCCCGAAGTCCCTGTCACCAAATCTATTTCAGAGGAGGTACGCACTTCCGACATTCCAGTCAACGTATCTGATATGGGGGCTAATGTCAATATGGGTGTATCCAAGGGTCCAGCCACATCTTCTTCTTCTCCTCTACGAGATGATCGCTCAGATCTCATGTTTGGAGATGACCAAGATAATCTTTAATATTTTGCTTTTAGTCCCTTTATAGTTTAGCAAGAGAGTGATGACAACGACGCCCTAATAACGAAAGGGCAATTCAAGACCCTCAATAAAAAAATTGGATGCTCTTATGGAGTCTTCAAAATCTTTGTCCAATTATGAATATATGCTCAAGACTCCTCAAGCCACGATTGATACCCTAACCAAGGAGAATGCATGCCAAAGCACTTGCTGCATCCATAAAGGCAGTTGAAGCGTTTGAGACGACTGTTCAATATACGACCGTAAAAGTCGAAAAACTACTTGCTGAAGTGATGAAGTTTATGGCTGACTTTCATAATTCTTCTGATCAAAACACAGAAGCAGCTAACAAAGTCATTACGAGTCTTGGTACCACTCTTGAGACTGAAAAAGAAGCTTTTTCCAAAGTTCGTTCCGATCTTCGGATTGAAAACGCTAATTTGAACGCTTCAATTGTATCAAAAAATTCAGTAGCTTCAGAAAGATCTTGTTGCTAAAAAAGCAATCATGGATAAACTGGCTCAGAAGACTAAAAAAGCCAAAGTTCTATCAGTGAAGATGCACTACACAACCAAGCGATTAGATGACTTGGAATCTGAGAAGACCGTCTTCCGAAGCTATATATTGGAAATCAATCAATACCTACAAAGGCTGTTGGAAACTCACGATTCAATGCTTACCATTTTGGTCCAACAACACCTCTCGGAAAAGCGCAAACTTGTCCTCGCTCTACTGAATCAATTGGAAGGTGTTTTGGGGAGTGATGCTCTTCCGAAAAAGGGGGAGAACTGGTTAATCAAGAAAAGATTCAGAAGGAACAACCTCAACCAAAAGAGATGCCAAAAGATCATCAAGATAAAAAACCGAAGGTTGACCAGAAGGGTAATGTAGCTTCTGGGTCAAAAGGAAAAGAAAATATTGTTGATGATGAAGACGAAGAAGAATAATTTTCTGAAGGAGAAAAGCTTGTGAGGAAGAAAAGAGACAAGGAACTTGATAACTTGTAACATCTTACAAGAGAATAATAAGCTAAAGAAGATGAAGCGAAAATTGCGAAAATCGCTCTTGAGATGTACAAGACTTTGTTTCCACCTTGGACATTGAAGAGAATGCATAAGGAAGCAATCGAAGATCCAAACATCTTATGATTGGATCCTACTGTATCATTTGAGCTGAATAATGCTTCGGACTCTCAATTTGATTTTCCGATGACACCTCGAGCCTTTCTGTTCAGATGTTTCGAGAAAATTGAGAAAGCTCATCTCTCGGATAATGACGTTAATACTGTTGGGTTTTGATCATTCTAACACTCCTATGGTGTACATGTACCCCTATAAACGTTGGATCTATGTTTTCTCTATTATACATGCAAATAAGAACTTTCCAAGGTTTCATCCTAACTAGCATATTATGAAGCACCTATACTACAAAGTTCTAGTTAGATGACATACCTTTTGGTGTAGCTTGATGTCTTCATTCTTTAAGAGCTTAGCCCCAATAGTGTGGAAGCCTCAAGTGGAATCACAAATCACCAAAACACCTTGCAAGACTTTAGAGAATATGGACACTTTGGTTCTCTCTAGTGAAATTGGCTAGCCCTATTAGTGTACCCACACTAGTGCCAATTTCACCAACCAATGACATCTTTATATAGTATGGAGACTAGGGTTAAACCCATGACATTTCATTTCATATGATCCATGGGTTAAACACTCTATGGACTATCCATGAAAGCTTAGCCCAACCTAAATGAACTTGGCCCATTCCATATATATAAGAGTCCATATTTAATTAGTTCATTTTGATCACTTAATTAATTATAAATTAATTCTTGATCAATACTAATTAAATAATACGATTATATATTAATATATTTGACCTTATAATATATTAATATAAATCATAAATATACTATTCTCAAAAGACCATCCATATAAATTGTGCCGGTGAAGTGCAACCCAAATGGACTATGCCGGGTCGGGTCAAGTACATACCAAATATAGTTATGGACTTAGACATTAATCCAACAAATACCATGCTTCTCTCCTTCTATCTCAAATATGTCAAGCCTTAATTTCAGACATGGAGCTTAAAGAAAATGGTTGTTGTGAAGGTTTATGAACCTATTGAGACTAAGAGCTTCATAAATATTAAGTTCAAAGAATTTCGAGGAGCTAATCGTACCGAAGACGTGTTCATGCTGGCTGAATTACCATGTATGAATCCTTTTGATTGGGTTTCCTTGTTTCTGATTTTATCCAAGGATGAACAAAAGTTTGAACCAATCATTGGCAAATTGAAATGAATGCTTATCTGCTACATTCTCGAAATAGCAAAAATTGATGTTGAGATAGCTTCAGTTCTGCAGAAGAAGCCAGTTGCCAAACGAGATGAGTATACGAAGGATCTGAGTAAGAAGAAGTCCGGGAAAATTAAGAAAGCTAATTGCAGTATGGTGTACCAGCAAAGGGATGGTTCGAAGTTTCAGAAGTGTATGTTCATTTTGAAAGACAAACATCTTTACTCCACTGTTCCATTGAACAACATGATGGGACTGGTTGAAGCTAGCAAGGTAAATACTGTTGCTGATCAAAAATACTTTACAAATATGATCCAGTGTTATCTTATGGTCCGAAAACACTCTTCTTAACTTGATGCCAAGATTGTTCGAGGTGCAAAAGAAGCAACAGTAAAGAGACTCCTTCCTTATTTGACACAAAGGGGAGATTGTTGCATTATTAATGTATTGTGTCAAAGTGTTTTTTACTAGAATAATCTCATTTACAACGGGTTGGGCCTATCCATTCGTCTTTATGGTTTGCTAGGGTTGGACTATTTAATGTGCATGTATGTATTGTTAGGTTTTATCGATTGTAATGCCCTACTTAGCTTTTACAGAAAACTTCACGTTGAACTCTTCTAAATCTTTGATAATATTAAGCATTCGTCACATATTTGATCATTGCTTTTGTTATTTGATTCACTCAATTATTTAGAATCTATTGATCTTAAGTTTTATAGTTTCTACAGTTTGCTCGGAGTACCAGAAGGTCAAGTAAGCCCTAAACCTTCTTTGTTTGGGGGCGAAGGACTGGTGAAGGCCGGTGACTGAAGCTTGTTCTCCTACGGAGAAAGCCATAGTGACTTGGGAGCAATTTACCGAGCTGTTATGTATTGAGTTTGTGCCACTGGTGAAGAGGGAGATGTTAGCCCATGAGTATCTGTTGTTGAGGCGGCGATAGAGTCGGTGACGGATATCATCACGATGTTCACTAAGAGAGCTCTTTTCTACCCCAAGTATGTTGCTTTAGCACGGGTTCAAATGTCTCGTTAGTTGAGCATGCAAAAGACGGAGATCACATAATCTGTGTCCACCCGTCGGTATAGTTCTCTTTCTGAGCTGCAGACTTTCGCTTGGAGCAGGGAGATTGAAATTAAGACTCACACTAGAGAGAAGAGGCAGGCATCAGTTTAGATTCAATTGAGAGCAAAGAGGTTTAAGCCCACTAATTCACAATCAGGAGGACAGAGAGGTCGCACTTGTGGCAAGTGCAGGAAGGTGCACGACGGTTTTTGTCGATCCGCGACTGGGTGCCACAATTATGGAAAGTAGAGCCATTTTACAAGGGAGTGTCATCAGCCATAGCAGCAAGCCCCTTCATCGGGACTCCGCATCTGTTATCATTGTAACCAGGTGGGCCATATGAAGGACCAATGACCTTTACTTGCCTCCGGCCCCATGTATGCATCAGCTCCATCGACTCTTCGGATCACGGATGGATGCCAGGTTAGAGTTAAGGCTCTGAAGGCCAAGGTCGTGCTTTTCAACTCATTACAGAGGATCCTAGGGTGGCTCCTGATGCCGTTAATAGTATATATTCATTTATTGTCTGTTCAGTTATTTTATGTATGCTTATGCTTGTATCCCTATTAGGTACCTTCTTAGTTCATTCATTGCCTACTCTTGTCCTTTTCGACTCGGGTGCGAGTCAGTATTTTATACCCTAGTCCTTCAGTAGGGATTTTTTCATGACCATTGGCAAGTTACAGTGTCCGTTGCGAGTTTTCATCGCCAAAAACATGGGGTTTATTTGTTGAGCATTTTTCAAAACTATACCTTAGTGATATTTGGGGTTCCTTATCCGATCGATTAGATTCCGATCACTATGGTGGATGCGTGCATGATAGTAGTGATGGATTGGTTGAGTAGATTTGGACCCATGATCGACAGTGAGAGGCAGCAGGTGGTAATTCGAACCACAAGTGGGGGAGAAATGACTATTTATGGAGAGGGTACCAAGGTTGGTTTATCTTTTTGTTCTACTGCCAAGGCTCGGCAGTCTCTATAACATGGGTGTCTGGGTTATCTCGTCTCCGCGGTTGACGCTCAGGATGAGTGAAGAGCTTTAGTTTCAAATGTGCTAGTGGTTAGGGAGTTTCCAGATGTATTCCCAGAGGATTTACCCGGTGTGTCTCCTATGAGGCAGGTAGAGTTCAGGATTGATCTGATCCCCGATGCGGCCCCGGTTGCTAATGTGTTCTATCGCCTCACACCAATAGAGATGAAGGAGTTTTCCGCTAAGCTTCAAGTGCTGTTGGGCAAGCAGTTTATCATACCAAGCAGTTCATGTTGGGGAGCACCGATTTTTTGTAAAGATGAAGGATGGTACACACCGGATGCATTGATTATCGGGAGTTGAACAAGTTGACGGTGAAGAACTGTTACCCACTTCTGCAGATTGATGATCTTTTCAATCAGCTGCAGGGTCCATCTTGGTTCTCCAAGATTGATATGAGGTTGGGATTTCATCATATCAGAGTCAGAGCGGAGGACGTGCAGAAGACAATGCTCCAGACTCGTTATGTTCATTACGAGTTCGTGGTGATGATTTTTGAGCTCACCAACGCGCTTGCAACATTTATGGATTTGATGAACCGAGTGTGCAGACCGATACTTGGCCAGTCAGTTATTGTTTTCATTGATAATATCCTCGTTTAGTCCAAGACCAGGGAGCAACATGAGTAGCATCTCAGAGAGTTGCTGTGAGTATTGAGATAGAAGGGGCTTTATGCCAAATTCTACAAGTGTGAGTTCTGGTTACAGAAGGTCCTATTTCTGGGAGACCTCGTCAATCAGAATGGGATTCTAGTCGATCCGGGCAAGATTGAGGCAGTGATGCAGTAGGAGATCCTGAAGTCTCCAATTGAGATTAGGAGTTTCATGGGGTTGGTTGGTTATGATTGGAGATTTATTCAGAATTTCTCCAAGATTGTTGTTACTCTGACCCTCCTGACGAGGAAAGATGTGAATTTCCATTGGGGGCCTGACCAGTAGGCTACATTTGAGGCCCCTATTTTGACCCTTCCTGAGGGTCTTGAGGATTTTGTGGTATTTTTTGATGCGTCGATCATAGGTTTGGGGCGGTTCTCATGCAAAGAAGTAGAGTTGTCACTTATGCATCTAGGCAGCTGAAGCCACATGAGGTTTGATATTTGACACATGATCTCAAGTTGGAGATAGTGGTGTCTTCCCCCAAGATTTGGTGACGTTATCTCTATGGAGTCCGATGTATTGTTTAAACGGATCACAAGAGTCTAAGATATCTCATGGATAATCTGAATTTGAATATGAGACAACATAGATGGCTTGACATGGTTAGGGATTATGGCTGAAAGATCCTTTATCATCCATGTGTAAATGGAAGCAAATCACCTTGTATTTTATCACCAAGTTACCCATGACGGCTAAAGGATTTGATGTAATATGGGTCATTATGGATCATCTTACCAAGAATGCCCAATTTATAGCTATCGAAGAGAGTTCTTCGGCTGAGAAATTAGTTGATGTGTATGTGCAAGAGATCGTCGCTTGGAATGATGTTCCAGTCTCCATTGTATCAGATCGGCATGTTCGATTTACTTCAGGATTTTGGAAAAGGTTCCACAAGAAACATGTAACATCCGAAATTTAGGGTATGATAGTTCGTGTTTCAATTTTGAGGATTTAGGAGGGACTCGACGAGTCGTAGGTCTGATTCGCCGAGTCACGTCGAGTTGATCACGTGGATTTAATGAGCGGACTTGACGAGTCCAAGTATGGACTCACCAAGTAGGTACTGGGTAGAGAAAATCCTAAGCTCCGGGGTTGGAGCCTATTTAAAGGAACTTATGACCTTGGATGCGCCTCATATCTCTTGTAGGAAACCCTAAATCGCCATTGGAGCCAAGAGAGAGTTCTTATGATGAAATCAAGTAATTTTGGTGTGATTTTGTAAATGAAGAAAAGGGATTTAGCTAGAAGGACCAAAGGAGGTTGTTATTCTGAGACATCCAAGCAAGGATCTCCATTCTGAGGTAGTATTTCACCCCTTCCTTCTGTTTTGTGTAGAATCCTTGAATCTAGGGTTCTCTTTACCCTTTCTTGGATAGTATATGATGCGTATGAGGTCTCAATGCGGAAAAAGTATTAGATCTGGACCTTAAGAGGTCCAGAGAGTCCCAGTCTTCCAGCTTTTTGCAGTTCCATTGGAGTTATGAATCTAGGATGCCATTTTTAGAGATATTTTTCCATATAGAGCCATATATGTGTTGCATGAGTATAACAATTGGACCTTTATGTGATTATTGGGTGTTAGAAGGTCAGATCTACAAGTTAGAGAAATAGATCTGACCTCAGAAGGTCATTTGAGTGTTGCCATGGAGGGAACTCGCCGAGTTCATAAGGGACTCGACGACTCGTGTCGGGTTGCCCCGTGATTCGTGACCAGTGGTAACCCATTGAGTGAAAGGCTAACTCGACTATTCAAGTGAGGCCTTAGGAAGATTTTGAGAACATGCATGGACTCGCCGAGTCACCCGAATGCACTTGACGAGTCTGGTCAAAGTTTGACGGTTGACTAGAGTTGACTTCAGTTGACCTTAGGGTTGTGGTCAAGCTAATCCAAGAGAGGTCAGGGAAGGGTAGCATGGTCTTTTACCCATTCTTTAGAGATAAGGACAAGTGAAAGTATTGATTAGAGGTGTTATCATTTTGATAGGAGAAGGCTAGGTCAGGTTATCGAGCACGAGAGGTTATCCGACATCATACGAGGTGAGTCTTCTCACTATACCTTACCTAGAGTGGTAATTATGTGTGACCAGAAGGTCTTATGTGCTATGATGAGTATGTGATGTATGTTGTTATATGATACGTATGTGCTATGTTATGTTATGAGTATTATGATATGGACCGGAGGGTTAACAATGTATGGGCCGGAAGGTCAAGATGATGTGGACCGGAAGGCCAAAGAAGTGGGACCGGAAGGTCTACCAGGATTATTGGGACGAAAGTGCCCTGAGACACCTTAACCGGAAGTTCTTGTAGAGTTATATCCTTGAGTGGCGTGTGTGCGTATGTGGTATTTTGGGGAACTCACTAAGCATTTATGCTTACCATGTTGTGTGATATGTGTTTCAGGGACCAACGAGGATCGCGGGAAGGCTCTGGCATGATCCGTACACACTGATAGAGATTTATGTGTTTGATATTATGGGACATGTTTTTTGAGATAACATTTGATACAATGAGTTTTAAAATTGTTTTATGAAATTTATTATGTTTGGAAATGAAAAATTGTTTTGAATATTTACGTTGTTACAAGTTGGTATTAGAGACTTGGTTTGAGGGATTCGGATGCACCTTTGGGTGTAACTGAACTCAAACTGAGGATTTGAGGAATTTTTCATAAAAGAAGCAATTTTTCTAAAAGAATAAAAGATTTTCAGAAAAGTAGGAGGGATAATGTGTACAATCAGTCAGCGCCCGAGCGGTGGTTTCCCAAAATACCCTTACATTATGTGTTATGGGATGTTATGTGATATTCTATGTATGCTAGAGTAGGCTAGGTATTCATATTAGGACTAGAGTGGCCTGATTTGTGATGCCTTACCCTAGGAGATTGTTGCTGCTATGAGATGCCTCGAGAGTGAGTAGGTAGCAGTGAGGAGATTATGAGGGGTCTACCGAAGGGTAGCCTGTGCTTAGCGAGAAGTAGAGTACTTGTGATCTGGGATCCTAGGAGGAGGACTTGGGGTGGATGCTGATGCGGTATGGACGATAGTATAGGGCTCATACTACTGGAAACACCGGATTAGTGAGCAGTCCAAGTAAGAATCCTTAGGGTACTAAGGAACAAGTAGGGTTGGGTGATCGAGTGCAAGTATACTCGATCGAGTCTCTGGTATATCTGTGTTGTGTTTCAGAGACCTCATGGTGGGTACACGTCACACACCAGAGAACAGTGGAGTTAGCGATGACGAGATTCACAGGATGATTCTATTGAGACCACGTTAATTGAGACGTCCGATGAGCGATACGCTACTATTTCAGATATTGCTACTGCTACAGCCACCGCAACTGTCGCAACTACTAGGCCGCAAGGTTTGATAGCCGCGAGAGGCGATATGATGGTTCTAGTACCATGATTGGTAGCAGATCAATGGGTGATATCATGGTTCGAGTACCATGATTGGTAGCAGATCAATAGGTTATATCATGGTTCAAGTACCATGATTGGTGGCAAATTGAGAGGTGGTGTCATGGTTCGGGTACCATGATTCGTAGAAGATAATTCCTGTACCGATTTCCAGTTATTCCGTCATGATTGATTAGGCCGAGATCAGATGCGATAGAGTATTGGGCCCAAGGGCTAGATTGAATAAGTTTTGATGAAGCATACCTTGAGAGGGAAATCATTTTAGTTCCGAGGAATCTGTGATGAGATGACAGTGGGAGTCGCAAGACTCAAGGATGAGTAAGGATGGTGTTTTATGAGGGATTACGGTCCGAGTTGTGTAATCAGCCGATAGTGGAAATGTCGTTTTCTGTGACCTAAGTGGTTCTATTTCTGTTCTCGGTGGGGAAACATAAGAAGTATTGAGGTTTTGGTTTTTGAGCTGGGGGTGAACCCTGTGGGGTAGCATCGATAGCGATCTTCCACCAGGGTGGCTAGGCAGTATGTCTACCGTAAAGTAGTAGTATAGCATGAACTAGTTGTTAGTAGGGACTAAGACGGTCAAGGGCAAGGAGATACCCCAATTGAGTATAGTAGAGCATGTGTTAGCCACAATGTCGGGCGATCATGAGGAGTATATCGGGGCGGTATCCCATATGGTCTATGTTTTACATTAGGTATGGAAGTGAAGTCCATGCTCTTATGGTAATTTATGTGATGGAACGATGGTTTGGGAGTCGAGGATTAGGAGTATGGTGATTCATTATTTCCAAACTAAGAGTCAGGATTATAACTGGACAGTCGGGATGTATGGTAATGGATTGGTATGAGATACGGAATGATTAGAGGCAGTCATGAAGAGAACTTTCTAAGGATTTCATAAAAAATCCGGGACATTGGAGTTGATTGATCTCCATCGAGGAGATTATCGCACGTTGCGTAGCACCTTCCAAGAGTAAGTGTGATGTTTCCGACGGAAGTGGTCTGTGAGATAGATTGTTACTGCGCCAATTGGCGATGGTTCGAATCCTGAGTGGGGGAGAACCGGTACGTTATTGAGGGGATCTGAGATTTGTTCAAAATCGGTTAGAGATCTGGATATAGAGATCTGCGGTTCAGGTTCATGTGATCATGGGTATTGGTGGTCGAGGCGAGATGTAGAGAGAGATAATGCATGTAGTGCATGTTGAGAATGGATGAGTGTCCCCACGGCAAGTAGCCGTTGGTCGGAGACCTTGAGGTGGTTAGGAATTCCTCGAGATTACTATGGTGAACTGGAGATGGTTGGCTCGTAAGATTAGTAGTGCAGTGGAGGGAATTTTGGTTCATTGTATGGGTTGTTATGTAGTTTGGGAAAGGGCAGGAATTGATTAAGCAACAACTTCAGGGTCGTATGAGTATTCTTGCATGAGTTTTGATCAATATAGAAGGAAGTTTCGGATTGTCGTCAATATGTTCTGAATCATTGACAATTCCTCCATATTTCAATTGAGAGTTGGGATACTCTAAGGGAATACGTGGGTGTATCTGTGTATGATGCTGAAAAGAGGAGATCAGGGGTTGAGGCAGTACATCATGAGGTTCTGTGGAAATATGCCGAGGTATCCGAGTATGATGAACTGAAGTTCGGATTAGTTTTGAGTCCTGGGTTGAGACTGCAAGTGGTGTATTGAGTATCTGTGGTACCAGTGGGAGCCCTTGGGTATTGGCATCAGAAGGGATTATTTAAGAATGAGGATTACAGTGGGGAGAGGTGTCTTGGTTATGGCGGTTGTCGACAGGAATAATGATGCGTAATTTGGATGAGTGTGGGCACCTATCTATGTTAGTCCACGGAGCATGAGTTAGTAGACGCATGGTAGCGTTAACGTGATAATGAGATGGTGAGGATAATTTAGAGGTTTTTGTGATGCTACGGGAAGTCTTAGTACTCACTGGTCAGAGGTTGTTGTGATGCTACGGGGAGCCGTAGTACTCACTAGTCTAAGGTTGTTGTCATGCTACGGGGAGCCGTAGTACTCACTAGTCAGAGATTATTGTGATGCTACGGGAAGCCGTAGTACTCACTATTCAGAGGTTGTTGTGATGCTACAGGGAGCCGTAGTACTCACTAGTCAAAGATTGTTGTGATGCTACGGGAAGCCGTAGTACTCACTAGTCAGAGATTGTTGTGATGCTACGGGGAGCCGTAATACCCACTAGTCAGAGGTTGTTTTGATGTTATGAGAAGCTGTAGTACTTACTAGTCAGAGGAAGGTTGTTGTGATGCTACGGGGAGCCGTGGTACTCTTTAGTCAGCGAGAGGTGGTTATGAGGAAGTACTTTTTGATCAAATCACGACGTATAAGAGTTTTGGGCGAGGGTAGCCCTAATAGTTGAATTTTTGGGAGCCTGGCGGTCGAACCAGGAAAGAGACGGGGTCCCCATATTTTTTCGGGAATCGTTAACTTCTAACTTGAGTTGTGGTTGTTGCATCATGAGGGAAATGGAAAAAGTGGTATTCGCACGAATTGCAGGTTGAGTCATGAGATGATTGTTTCATTGGGACAAGTTGTTCCAACTTTGGGTCGGACCAGACTCTCAAGTTTGAGTTTGGCTTTGGTAGTGCGTTGGGTAGGCGAGAGGAGATTCTGGATTCTGAGGTGGATTATTGGTTGAGGGGTATTGTTTTCACCTGATATCGTAGACCCGAGTGTGGTCAATTCGTTAGTACAGGAGATACCATGAGGTGCATGAGGCAAATGATTATTAATTCGACTATGGTCGAGGGTGAGACGATTTCAGTTGGGAGTATAGTATTCATTGGGGTAAAGAAAACTTCGTGACTTGTGTGTCGCTTGGCCAAGATAGTTGATGTGAGAAGGAAGTCAGAGAGACACTTGGAACATGTTATGAGTAACCTTTGGAAGTTAATGGCTGGTTGAGAGATGACCTAGTAGCCAGTGTGGAGTAGGGATCGTTGAGAGTAAGTTGGGGGTTTATGAGTATAGATGTTAGATGACATTTTTGAGGGAGCATGATTACTTTCTTATATCTGAAGGTAGGGTGTTGAAAATTCATTGAACCGGTGGGGTTCGATTTCAGGGCAGGAGACGATTCTCTAGTGTAATGTGCCCCTTTCGTCTATAGAAGTGTATTTGAGATTTTTGGGTACATATGGCATGGGTGATCGGTAACCGATTGTTGGGTTTATATTTGGAAGTCAGAAGGGATATCTTAGCGGCTGAGGGGCCGGTTTTGTTTCGAATCTAAGAGTTCCTGGTCGAGTTCTGGTATCCATAGAGGAAGATATCATTTTTGTGTGAGATCCTTTCAGTGGTGCTTTTAGGGTGTTTGGTTTCTATCTATGTGGTTTGAGAAGCGATTTCGAGGGAAAAATCATATTAGGTGGGGGAGATTTGTAACATCCGGAATTTCGGGTATGATAGTTCGTGTTGCAATTTTGAGGATTTAGGAGGGACTCGACGAGTCGTAGGTCTGACTCGCCGGTCTGACTCGCCGAGTCACATCGAGTTGATCACGTGGATTTAATGAGCGGACTCGACGACTCCATGTATGGACTAGCCGAGTAGATACCGGGCAGAGAAAATCCTAAGCTCCGGGGTTGGAGCCTATTTAAAGGAACTTATGACCTTGGATGCGCCTCATATCTCCTGTGAGAAACCCTAAATCGCCATTGGAGCCAAGAGAGAGTTCTTATGATGAAATCAAGTAATTTTGGTGTGATTTTGTAAAGGAAGAGAAGGGATTTAGCTAGAAGGACCAAAGGAGGTTGTTATTCTGAGACATCCAAGCAAGGATCTCCATTCTGAGGTAGTATTTCACCCCTTCGTTCTGTTTTGTGTAGAATCCTTGAATCTAGGGTTCTCTTTACCCTTTCTTGGATAGTATATGATGCGTATGAGGTCTCAATGTGGAAAAAGTATTAGATCTGGACCTTAAGAGGTCCAGAGAGTCCCAGTCTTCCAGCTTTTTGCAGTTCCATAGGAGTTATGAATCTAGGATGCCATTTTTAGAGATATTTTTCCATATAGAGCCATATATGTGTTGCATGAGTATAACGATTGGACATTTATGTGATTATTGGGTGTTAGAAGGTCAGATCTATAAGTTAGAGAAACAGATCTGACCTCAGAAGGTCATTTGAGTGTTGCCATGGAGGGAACTCGCCGAGTTCATAAGGGGCTCGACGAGTCGAGTCGGGTTGCCCCGTGATTCGTGATCATTGGTAACCCATCGAGTGAAAGGCTAACTCGACGAGTCAACTGAGGCCTTAGGAGGATTCTGAGAACATGCATGGACTCGCCGAGTCACCTGAGTGCACTCGACGAGTCTGGTCAAAGTTTGACAGTTGACTAGAGTTGACTTCATGTAACAACGTAAATTTTAAAAACAATTTTTCATTTCTTTAAAACATAATTTCATTCAAGACAAACGATAAAATCCAATGTAACATCGTCATAATACAAAACATATTAGTCCCAAGATCAATCATATCTAAATCCTCATGTGTGTGTACGAGTCATGTCGGCGCCTTCCCACGGTCCTCACTAGTACCTGAAACACATTACACATAAACACTGTAAGCAAGAAGCTTAGTGAGTTCCCCAATATACCACTTACACACATACGCCTTTCCAGGCCATACTCCACACGACCTTCCGGTCCATGTGTCTCAGGGGACTTTCGTCCCAGCCTGGTAAACCTTCCGGTCCTACCCGTGTCGACCTTCCGGTCCATAACTACCTGACCTTCCGGTCCACATCATAATGCCTTCGGGCCCATATCATAATGCCTTCCGGCCCATATCAAACATAGCATACATATCACATACATAGCGCATACGAAACAGACAACTCATAGCATACAATGCATATATATCTCATAGCATACCAGACCTTCCGGTCACACATAGGTACCCTTCCAGGTACAGTATAGTGAGAAGACTCACCTCATATGATGTCTAGTATCTCACGTGCACGATATCTCTGAATCTCGAAACAACGACCTAGCCTCGCCTAATCACAACAAATAATCATTCCAAATCATTAACGGCTCTCAAGGCTATACTACACCCCTTTCTACAATCCCACAGAAGGGTAAAAGACCATTTTACCCCTCCCTGACTCAAAAATCCACATGTTGACCAAAACCATAAAAGTCAACAAAAGTCAACAGCAAGCAGTAGGCGGGGCGTACCAACTCTTGTACGCGGGGCGTACCCTTGCACTCCAGAATCGGGGAACGCGACCCCCTACGCAGTGCGTACTAGGATTACGCCCAACGTAAATCCCAGTTTCTTACTTTCTTCATTTTAGTGTCTTAAACAGTTAAGACATAATTTCACATTCCAGATCTGGCCATTCTAATACTTCTTAATCCATAAAGTTGAAACCTTTAAGCGTTTTCATGGCCATAAAGGTTTCCCACACCTTTCCTTTCTTCTCCAAAAGTCTAGATCTCATGCATGGCTCAACATTCACGTCCAAGATTGAATTTTTATGAACATACAACTCATATAGATCTGAAATATGATAGATCTAGGCCAATGGAGACTATTTGCTCATAAAGTCTCCATCTTGGGACCAAAAACCCTAGAATTTGGTCCATGAAGCACACAACACAAATCACAAGGCAAGTTCTGAACTTTATACCTCAGGAAGAAGCTCTAACCTTTGTAGACCTCAGATCTACTCTTGTCCACCAACTTCTAGCTCCTACAATGGCCTCCTCTTCCCTTTCACCACCTTGAAATGGCACTTTGAAGCTTAAAACACTCACACACAAGCTAAGGATAAAGGGAATACTCTCTTAGGGTTTCTTTCTGTAAGATGGTGGCTGAGAGACAAGACCATCTCATCCCTTTTATAGCCCTCAAGTCATATTAGGGTTTTGCATCTAGGCCGGTTACGCCTGGCATAACCTTAGGTACGCCCAGCGTACCCGGATGAATCCGCGTACAAAATAAGCACGCGAGTATGCGCAACGTACTACTTAGTACGCCCAGCGTACTCACAAGCTTAGCATTTACATACAGAGACCTAACATGACAAATTGGAAAAGATGAAGGTTTAAATGGTTGAACTTGAATTTCGGGATGTTACACTTCAGTTGACCTTAGGGTTTTGGTCAAGCTGATCCAAGAGAGGTTAGGGAAGGGTAGAATGGTCTTCTACCCATTCTTTGGAGATGAGGACAAGTGAAAGTATTGATTAGAGGTGTTATCATTTTAATAGGAGAAGGCTAGGTCGGGTTATCGAGCACGAGAGGTTATCCGACATCATACGAGGTGAGTCTTCTCACTATACTTTACCTAGAGTGGTAATTATGTGTGACCGGAAGGTCTTATGTGCTATGATGAGTATGTGATGTATGCTGTTATATGATATGTATGTGCTATGTTATGTTATGAGTATTATGATATGGACTGGAAGGTCAATAGTGTATGGGCTGGAAGTTCAAGATGATGCGGACCGAAAGGCCAGAGAAATGGGACCGGAAGGTTTACCAGGACTATGGGATGGCATACCCCTGAGACACATTGACCGGAAGGTCTTGTAGAGTTATAGCCTTGACTGGCGTATGTGCGTATGTGGTATTTTGGGGAACTCACTAAGCATTTATGCTTACCATGTTGTGTGATATGTGTTTCAGGTACCAGCGAGGATCGCGGGAAGGCGCCGACATGATCCGTACACACTGATAGAGATTTATGTGTTTGATATTTTGGGACATGTTTTCTGAGATAACAACTGATACAATGAGTTTTGAAATTGTTTTATGAAATTTATTATGTTTGGAAATGAAAAATTGTTTTGAAAATTTACGTTGTTACAAAACAAGGTATGAGATTGCACTTCAGAACTGCTTATCATCCGTAGACTAACAACCAAAGTCAGCAAACCATTAAAAAGCCCAAGGATATGTTGAGAGCTTGTTTCATAGATTTTGGTGGGAGTTGGGACTCCTACCTTCCCCTAGCTGAGTTTTTTTTACAACAACTATCACTCTAGTAATGGTGCAGTGCCTTTCGAGCTTCTCTATGGGAGGAAGTGCCATATACTAGTTTTTTGGGGGGGAGTTCGGTCATAGGGTTTTTGGGAAGACTGAGGTGGTCCTTTAGACAACAAAAATCATCCAGCAGATCAGACAAAGATTGTAGACGGCTCAGAGTTGGCAGAAGAGTTATGCCGACAGACGAAGGTCCGAGTTAGAGTTTCAGGTCAGGGACATGGTTTTATTGAAGGTATCGCTCTGGAAGGGTATCATATGCTTCAGGAAGAGGGGCAAGTTGGGGATCCGATTGATTGGACCATTCCGAGTGTTGGCTAGGGTAGGAAAGGTAGCCTATCGTTTGGATCTGCCTAAGGATTTTAGTCAGATTGACAACACTTTTCAAGTTTCTCAGCTACGAAAGTTTGTAACTAATGATTCAATGGTGATTCCTCTGGACGATATTCAAGTTGATCAATGCGTGAACTGTGTTAAGAGATGAGCGGCAATTTTGGATAGGAAGATGGAGACCTTACGTAGTAAGGTGGTACCTTTGGTCAAGGTTAAATGGCTTCATCGGAAGGGTTTCGAGTGGACATGGGAACCCGAGGCTGAGATGCGAGAGCACTACCCATAGTTATTTGTATCATTGAACTTTAAGAATGAAATATGATTCATGTGGGGGAGAAGTGTAACACCCGGTTGTTTTGGGAAACTCATTAAGTTTGGGTTTATAGTTGTGGATTTCTTGTCTTAGGTACTTCAGATGATCGGAGAAAGGCAAAGGCTTGATCGTACACATCCTCTACAGTTTTTGATTTCCGTCTGTTTTGCATACTCTACTTTTTAGGACATTTGTATTTGAGACTTATGTTTATGACTTGGGTATTATGAAAATAGTGATTTTATTTATACGAAAAATGAAAATTTTGTCGTGATTTTTGGGATGTTACACTGCGTCAAAATTTGGGGGCTTCGTGTTGATGAAGTCCCCATACTTCACCATCCCTCTCCCCTTAAATCCTGTTGCAGCAACTATAGTGGTTGTAGTAGCAACGACCTAAGTGAAGGCAACATAATGCTTGCCAAACAGCTTAATAATGGTGGTATTGATAGACCCAAACATCTCTGGGATCGCCTCCTAGCTAACTTCCATAGTCACATGAGTAGTGATTATCTCATGAATCTCCTTGTCAATCAATCCTAGCCTTTCCAGGGCGTGAGCTCTTGATCTTGAACCTTTTGTGATTGCCATATTAAAAATAAATCGGAACACATCAGAAAATCATAGTATATTCCAATACATCACTAGCCAGTCACTGAATCCTCATAAATCATGACTTCTTGATATGCATACGGGTCCCGTGATTCCAGTGGTATGGGCCCAGACTAACTTCCACACCTACTCATGTTTGTCTTGCATGATTGGCACAAATTTCCTAGCTAAAAGGCCCAAGAAACTAGGATACGCATACATCCTATATTCTCTCTCTAAAAAATAGCTAACCATTCCTTACGCTGACTTTCTAACAACCATAATCACTCATGAAACTTTCACTAACCCTGCAGTCACCTTATGCATGCTAACCATATATAACGTTAGATTCGATAGACAGTCTAATAATTGATTCTACCTTAAGCTCACAATCAGACAAGGAACAGGAAATAAGGCTAAACCAATCATTCTCATACTATAAAATCTTAGCTATGTACAACCATGATGCATACACTAAACAACTACAATAATAATGTCAGTTAGGGATGTTATTCAGGTCGGAACTGAGCCGAACCGACCCGAACCCGAATAAACCAAAAACCGAATAAGGGTAATTGTATGAACCGAAAACCGAACCAAATTAGCAATACGGGTTCGATTCGGTTCGGGTATTATTCGATTCGATTCGGTTCCGACCCGAATAACCCAAATAACATATAAAAGATGATTAAGGAGCCGAATAACCCAAATAACATTTACAATGTGATTATAACTATTGTATTTTGTATGAATTTTGTAGCTTATGATAAACACGAATAACACGGGTTAACTATTCTTGATATATAAAATGTAAAATCCAACCACCACAATCTTAAGATATAGTTATTAAGCAACATATTAAACATCCAAAACGCCTAAAAAACTATCTATAAGTATATAAGTTAAACATTAAACATTACATGGGTATTTTGGGTAACGATTGATAGAACACAAGACCGAATAAGCAATCGTGCAGGTGGAAAGAAATGTGACTTTTCATATTCGGTTCGGTCCATTTGGACCGAATAAGCCCTTATTCGGGTAACCCGGACCGAATAACCCGAAAACCAAATAAGAGTTATTTAATTACCCGAAAACTGAATCGAATTGCTTATTCGGGTCTATTCAGTTCGGTTCGATTCGGTTTTCGGTTCGGTTCGGGTTTTCAGGCCAAATTCTCATCCCTAATGTCAGTTTCATATAGCATATCAAGAAATCCCTTAAGCTATCATGCATCATAAATCGGGTAATACTATAATGCAATTCCTGAAGATCCCTAACCTATACTCTTGCATGCATTTCTATCATAACACTATTACACATAAAACAAGCGTGGTATCTTGGCGAATAATTTTTCCTTGAGCTCCGACTGCTTGTGCACGTCACATCCTCTCCTTTGATTATTTAAAATTTGTTTATGAAAAATCTTTTGCAGATCCATAGTTTTAGTCTAGAATCACACAAGTGTTCATCCAATTCTCTCAAACCGAGGCTCTAATACCAACTTGTAACATCCCAAAAACTACGACAAATTTTTTCAATCTTCAAATACATTTTCATAAAACCATAAGACCATCAAACATTGTTTTAAAAACAAATCCATAGAAATCAAATTATCAAAATAATCTCTCGATACATAAATAAGCAGGATGATGAGTACGATCACGCCTTTGCCTTGTCTCGATTATCTAAAGTACCTGAAAACATTGAAATGTATAAATGTAAGCGAAAGCTTAGTGAGTTCCCCCAAAATACCCCAAAAGACTAGTACATTTGCAATGCATGCACACTGAGCCCACATCGTAACACTGGATAGCCCCAAAGCCCATAGCATAAGACTGGATTCCCCCATATTGGGCCCTCAGTTTATGGCTGACTTGCTCCCGAGCCTACATCATAAGACTAGATTGCCCCTCTCGGGCCATCGGCTTATGATTGGAGTGCTCCCGGGTTTGTTGCGTTACAACATAGTAGTATCGCCTCAACCCAATATACAATTTCCACATATACACAAAACAATAACAAGTAAACACAGGTAATCATAGCAGATCTACCAGTCTAACAGAACACTACAACATAACAACATCCTACACACAAGGACACATACTACAGTACAAATCGTAATGAGAAACCTCAACTTATAGTCTATTAGATAAGAACACCGATCACATATCCAATAATCAGCAGTACAGGTCACCTATACAACAACAGGGACCAAATCTCAAATTACATCCCAAAACCCTCAAATTGACCTAAAGGCAAACTTGGTCAAAAATTCAACAGTCAACAATTAAAGGTCACTCAATCGGTTGCTATGTTGTGACCACCCTTTGGTCACATCGTGGCAGCATGAGAACAATTTAATTATGAAGTTATCCATTGCTAAGTCGTGACAATCAACCTGTTACATCGTGGGAACCGCTCTGGACAACTTAATGCTTTAAGATCATAATCCTTCAAGCCAAGCAACCAAACTTTCAAGAAGGCTTTTTACATCTAAAGACACCATAAAAATCATTTCTTTTTTAGATATGCATGTATAATGCATGTCGTAAACATGAGCTAGGTCGAAATGAATGGAAAAAGAGATCAAATCTCATGCATGGAACCTAAAACACAATAACTTTTGAAATCTTGGACATAGGTTTAAAAAGGAGTCTTAAGAACTCATAAAGTTGCCAACTTTATGAAATTCCAACACTCAAACTTCCTCAAACATTGAGAATAGTGGAAAGAAACTCTAGATCTAACATGCTTGAGCAAAACAGGCAGGAACTTGAGGACTTACAAGATTTCTAAGGTAGCTCTAGATGATAAGGGAGAGGCTTGCTAACTGAAATGATGTACCAAAAGGGTTTCTCTTCTTCTTCAAGGTTAAAAAATTACCAAAAACGAGCTCACAATCAACAATGGAGGATTAAGGATTTCTTAAGGGAGAAAGGGGGTGATGGAGGCCGAGAGTGTGCAGACCCTATCCCTCACTTCCCTTAAATATGGGCACAAACCCCAAAATTAGGGGTTTTGTGTATTCAGGGTTGTCACGTCGTGATCAACATGTTGTCATGTAACACCATGAAATTCAAAATAATTTTTCGCAAAATATAAAAACATTTTTCATTTAATTTTCATAAAACATCAAGTTTAAATCTCCAATTCACATCATACAAAATCCCAAGATCACATATGATAAAAATCCCATGCGTGTGTACAGATCAAGCCGGCGCCTTCCCACGGTCATCACTAGTACCTGAAACAAGAAACACTAACACTGTAAGCACAAAGCTTTGTGAGTTCCCCAAAATACCACACATAACACATATTAGCCACTCGAGGCTATAACTCTGTGGGTCCGTAGACCATACTCTGTGAACCCACTGGTTCTAACTCTGGGAACCTTCCGGTTCCAAGTCTATAAGTATGCACAGCATAAATCACATAGACATCATGCAGTACAACACATAACATACACATACTCTGTCAAATAACTCTGATTACCTACTCAAGGTAAAGTAT
Source organism: Lactuca serriola (assembly GCF_051521515.1). Lineage (NCBI taxonomy): Eukaryota > Viridiplantae > Streptophyta > Magnoliopsida > Asterales > Asteraceae > Lactuca > Lactuca serriola. The sequence continues at coordinate 128,134,627 of NC_136416.1, read as the reverse complement.
AGTGAGAAGACTCACCTCGTATATCTCGATAACTCACGAATCCTGGAAATCACTCGTGCTCGATCCTCCGAGCTATAATCCTCCTATAACATCATACATCTCTAATTAACACTTTTACCACTAAGGTTGACTACCCCTATCAAGTCAACACTGGTCAACTCTAGTCAACGGTCAACGGTCAACTTTGACCGGACTCAGCGAGTGCACTAGAGCGACTTGGCGAGTCTATACGTGTTCACCAACTCTTTAGGATTCTCTTTTGACACGTCAAGTACTCCCCTGACTCGACGAGTTCCACCTGGCATGAATCGTGGGGCCACCACGACTCAACTCGCTGAGTCTCAAGAACAACTCGGCGAGTTCCAGCTCGACTCAATCCACCTGTCAACCATCTCTAACTCTCCCTGACTCACTGAGTCGACCCTTAACTCGGCAAGACCACTCGCTGAGTGGTTAAGGACAAACTTCATGCTACTCGCCGAGTCTGTTCTTCGGACTCGACGAGTCCATGCCATGCACCAACTCAATCTCACTTCTGAGGTCAAATCCGCTCCAACAACTCATAGATCTGGCCCTCCCAAGCACATTCATCATGTAAAGTTCATGTCTTGGTGCTCATAACACACCCCATGCCTCATAAATGCTGTTTTGACCTCAAGCACAAACACCCCAATCCAAAGCCCCCATGGATTCATAAAAAGCTTGGACAAAGGGACACTCTGGACCTCCAAGGGGCCAGATCCAGAACCTAACTCACTTAAGGGAGCAAGGAAGCACTAGATCTAGCCACAAAAGGGCTCAATAAGCCCTAAATCAACATGAACATCAACATAACAGAGAATGGCTCGAAGATAGTACCTCAAACATGATGTTCTGGACATCAAATCTTCAGGAAGTGGCTCCTCTTGTTTCCCCTTGGCTATTGCTTCCTTTCCCTTGCTATATAACACCTCCAAGGTCAATAATGGCTCCTTGACTTACTCCAAACGCTCAAGCTCACTAGGGTTTCACTCAGGGGACTGGTGAGCACAAATGACGGCCATAAGGCCCTTTAAATAGGCTTCAAACCCGAGAAATTAGGGTTTCATTAAACAGCGCGGACTCGCCGAGTCCATTCCTTGGACTCGCCGAGTCTGGGCGCGAACCCGCGTCCAAATCCGCGATCATACTCGGCGATTCTAGGCTCCAACTCGCCGAGTCTCCTCACAAATCATCAAAATAAATAAATGAATAATACCTGGGAATCCGGGCTGTTACAATTCTCCCCCACTAGAACTAGACTTCGCCCTCGAAGTCTCGCTCTACAAATAGCTCCGGATGCTGCTCACGTATCTCATGCTCCGGCTCCGAGGTCATCTCTGATCCCCTCCGATGCTGCCACTGAACCAACACCAGGGGTACCTCCTTATTCCTCAAAACCTTGATTTTCCGATCTCTGATGGCCACTGGTCTCTCGGCATAATTCAGGCTCGCATCCACCTGAATATCCTCTAATGGAACCACTGCCGACTCGTCGGCTATACACTTCCTCAGCTGCGACACATGAAAAGTGTCGTGAATCTGCCCCAACTCTGCTGGCAAATCCAAACGATAGGCTACCCGGCCTACCCTCATGATCACACGGAAAGGACCAATATATCGGGGTCCCAACTTGCCCCTCTTCCTGAATCGAATCACTCCTTTCCAAGGAGAGACCTTCAGGAGTACAAGGTCGCCGACCTGAAACTCAAGCTCGGACTGGCGTCTGTCTGCATAACTCTTCTGTCGGCTCTGAGCAGTCAACAACCTCAGTCTGACCTGCTGGATCTGCTCTGTCGTCTGAAGCATGATCTCTGTACTACCCATCACCCTCTGTCCAACCTCTCCCCAACAAATGGGGGTCCGACACCTCCTCCCATACAACAGCTCAAAGGGTGGCATACCAATGCTCGAATGATGGCTGTTGTTGTAGGAAAACTCTGCCAAGGGTAAATATGCATCCCAGCTACCCCCGAAATCCAACACACATGCCCGGAGCATGTCCTCGAGCGTCCGAATCGTCCACTTACTCTGACTGTCTATTTGGGGATGATATGCGGTACTAAAATACATTCTAGTACCCAACTCCTCATGAAACTTCTTCCAGAATCTGGAAGTGAAACGCACATCACGGTCTGAAACAATCGAGATCGGCACCCCATGCTGAGATATCACTTCCCTCACATACACCTCCGCCAATTTCTCTGCTGAAGAACTCTCGCTGATAGCAAGGAAATGAGCACTCTTCGTCAACCTGTCCACAATCACCCAAATTGCGTTAACTCCCCTGGAAGTCCTTGGTAATTTGGTGATGAAATCCATAGTGATCTGTTCCTACTTCCACTCGGGAACCTCCAATGGCTGCAACTTACCATGCGGCCTCTGGTGCTCGGCCTTAACCCTACGGCAGGTCAAGCACCTCTCAACAAACCACGCGACACCCCTCTTCATACAGGGCCACCAATACTCCTTTCTTAGATCCAAATACATCTTAGTGGCCCCCGGATGGATCGAAAATTTTGACCGATGAGCCTCTTCCATCAAAATGGTACGCGTTCCTCCCACAAATGGCACCCAGATACGCCCCTGAAATGTCATAACCCCCGACCATCAGTAACAAACTCTGAAACCAAACCAACAACCCGTTCCCTCTTCTGCATCTCAGGTTACACAGCCTCGGCCTGTGCCCCACGAATGGCGTCCAACACTGGAGCTATCACGGTCAATCTCAAACATACCTCCCGCAGCGGGATGCTCTCCGCCCTGCGGCTCAATGCATCGGCTACCACATTAGCCTTGCCTGGGTGGTACAGGATCTCACAATCATAATCCTTGACCACATCCAACCACCTTCTCTGACGCATATTTAGGTTGGGCTGATCCATGAAATACTTCAAACTCTTATGGTCCGTGTATATCGTACACCGAACCCCATACAAGTAGTGACGCCAAATCTTGAGGGCGAACACCACTGCCCCCAACTCTAGATCATGGGTGGGATATCTCGTCTCATGAGGCTTCAGCTGCCTCGATGCATATGCTATCACATGCCCCCTCTACATCAGCACCGCTCCCAACCCCAAAATCGATGCATCACAGTATACCACAAAGTCCTCCATCCCTTCCAGAAGAGATAACACCGGGGCTTCGCACAACCTTTGGTGAAGTGTCTCAAAGGAGGCCTGCTGCTCGGGGCCCCATGAAAAAGCAACACCCTTCCGGGTCAATCTGGTGAGTGGCACTGCGATCTTGGAGAAATCCTTAATAAACCTCCGATAATACCCTGCCAACCCTAGGAAACTCCTGATCTCGGAGGGTGATCTCGGCACTTCCCAACTCATCACCGCCTCAACCTTGGCCGGATCGAACAATATCCCTTCCTGGTTAACGAGATGTCCTAAGAACTGGACCTCCCGCAACCAGAAATCACACTTGGAGAATTTGGCATAAAGCCTCTCCGACCTCAGAACTCCGAGAACCTCTCTCAAATGCTCCTCATGTTGCTCTCTAGATCTCGAATATACCATAATGTCGTCGATAAACACAATCACCGACCGATCCAGCATCGGCGTACACACACGGTTCATGAGAACCATGAACACTGTCGGGGCATTGGTGAGCCCAAAAGGCATCACCACAAACTCATAATGCCCATAACGCGTCCTGAACGCTGTCTTTTGGACGTCCTCATCCCGCACCCTCACCTGATGATATCCAGATCTCAAATCGATCTTGGAGAACCAAGATGCTCCCTGCAACTGATCGAACAAATCATCGATCCTCGGCAACGGGTAACGGTTCTTGACCGTCAGCTTATTCAACTCCCGGTAATCAATGCACATCCGGTGTGAACCATCCTTCTTATTGACGAACAGGATAGGCGCTCCCCACGGCGAGCTGCTCGGCCAAATAAATCCCTTCCCCAGCAGCTCCTGAAGCTGTGAGGATAACTCTTGCATCTCTGGAGGTGCAAGACGATAGGGCACCTTAGCGATAGGCACGGCTCCCGGAACCAAATCGATACTGAACTCCACTTGCCTCACAGGAGGCACACCCGGCAACTCCTCGGGAAATACATCCGGGAACGCACGCACCACCGGAACCTCCTCTACTGAACTCGGCCTCTCAGAATCCACCCGTGTATCCATCACATACGCCACAAAACCCTGATAGCCCTGCTGTAGACACTGCCTTGCCCTAGCGGCCGAACAAAACGCTGATCCTGAACGTGTACCCTCGCCGTATACTGAAAGAACTCCCCCACTAGGGTCTCGTATGGTCACCAGCTGACGCTCGCAGTCGATAACCGCACCGAATCTGCTCAACCAGTCCATGCCCACAATGACACAGACAACACCCATCGCAAGAGGAACCAGATCAATCGGGAACTCAACACCGAAAATCTCGACTACGCAACCTCGGAGAACCTCCGTGGCATATATCACCCTCTCATCAGCTATGGAAACTCTTAGAGGCCTACTCAACGCCTCACGACTAACACTAATATGCTGACTAAAAGCCAAAGATCCAAAAGACCGACTCGCACCCGAGTCAAATAACACCAAGGCAGGTACAGAATTCACAAGAAAAGTACCTACGCATAGCATAACATAAGCATACTATCTCAACATCAAAATAAATACATGAAAGAATACATACCAGCCACGAGATCGGGCGCTGCGCGGACCTCCTCCGCGGTCAGCTGAAAGGCTCTCCCTCGTGCCCTCGGCGCCTGGGCCTTTACTGGCCGACTCTCTGTAGCTCTGATGGTGGCAGGGGCAGATCCCTAAGGTGCTCCCTGAACTGATCCCCATAACTGCGGACACTTCGTCTTCCGGTATCCGGTCTGGTTGCAGTGAAAACACACCGCACACCCCTTGGGGCAGTCCTTGGCCACACTTGTAGCAAGATCCCGCTCTGCAGACTCCGTCATGACCCTTGCCACACTTCCCACAAGTGCGGCCCTTCTGGCTCCCTGGTTTGGGATCAGCGGGCTTGGCCCGCTTGGCTGCCGGCTGAGACTGTGCCGGTCGCCGATCCCTCCCCTGAGACTCCGCCTCCTCCCTGTCCTGAGTCTCTAGCTCAATCTCCCTCTTCCGGGCATTTGCTTGAAGCTCAGCAAATTTCCGGTACGAGGAGTTCGCCGAGAACTCCCGAATGTCTCACTTCAAAATACTCAAATATCGGCTCATACGTGCCTGCTCAGTGGACACGTGCTCAGGGCAGAACATCGCTCTCTAATGGAACATCCTGGTAATCGCTGTAACTGACTCAGTACCCTGCTTGAGGGTCAGAAACTCCTGGGCCAAATGCTCCCTCTCCACCTGGGGAACGTACTCATCTCGGAACATGGCAGTGAACCTCTCCCAGGTCACTGCCGCAAGCTCAGCAGGCGTAAAATGTGCCGTCACAAACTTCCACTAGTCCTTCTCTCCCAAGCGAAGCTGGTTTAGCACGAACCGAACCTTCAAATGCTCAGGAGATGAGCAAGTGAAGAAACACCCCTCTATATCAGAAATCCACCTCATGGCTGCCACCGGGTCCTGGGTCCCATCAAACTCTGGTGGTTTTGTGTTGCTGAACTCCCGGAACAGCAACACATCACCACCTTGCGGCCTCGCGGCAGCAATAGCTGCGGTGGCCGCTGCAACAGCAGCCTCAGAAAGAGCGGCATAACGCTCGTCAAAGGTCTTAATCTGCGTGGTCTTAATAGACCCAAACATCTCTGGTATCTCTGCCCTGATGGCCGCAGCCACCTCCTCGTGGATGATCCGACGGATCTCCTCATCACTGGTATCACTACTCTCAGGCATCAAACGTGTCCTCACCATGATCTACCTCTGAAATACAACTTACGATAAATTAGAACCCATTCGAGCATACTCACACTCGACAACTCCTTCCTCCTTGATCCTTGGTATTCCAAAGATTCTTACTTGGGCTATACACCGCTCCGGTGCTTTCAGTAGTATGGGCCCAATACTACTGTCTGCACCGTATCAGAATACACCCCAAGTCCCCCTCTTCGGATCCCAAATTCCAAGTACTCTATCATGCATAGACCACTCTCTAATAGATCTCTCATAAGCCCCTCGTTGCTACCTACTCACTCTCAAGCATCTCATAGAGGCTCACCTCTTCCTAGGCTAAGGCATCACAAATCAAGCCACTCTAGTCCTAATAGCAATACCTAGCCTACTCTATCTTGCGAATACATCATATCAGTATCAATATCACATAACATGAGGGTATTTTGGGAAATCACCGTTCGGGCGCGGACTGATCGTACACACAACTCTGCTTTGCGTTTTTCAAAAATCTTTTACACTTTTTGAAAATACTTCTCAAATCCTCAGTTTGAGTTCAAATACGCCCGAAGGTGTACTCGAATCCCTCAAACCAAGGCTCTAATACCAACTTGTAACACCATGAATTTCAAAATAATTTTTCGCAAAATATAAAAACATTTTTCATTTAATTTTCATAAAACATCAAGTTTAAATCTCCAATTCACATCATACAAAATCCCAAGATCACGTATCATAAAAATCCCATGCGTGTGTACAGATCAAGTCGGCGCCTTCCCACGGTCATCACTAGTACCTGAAACAAACAACACTAACACTGTAAGCACAAAGCTTAGTGAGTTCCTCAAAATACCACACATAACACATATTAGCCACTCGAGGCTATAACTCTGTGGATCCATAGACCCTACTCTGTGAACCCACTGGTTCTAACTCTGGGAACCTTCCGGTTCCAACTCTATAAGCATGCACAACATAAATCACATAGACATCATTCAGTACAACACATAACATACACATACTCTGTCACATAACTCTGATTACCTACTCAAGGTAAAGTATAGTGAGAAGACTCACCTCGTATATCTCGATAACTCGCGAATTCTGGAAAGCACTCGTGCTCGATCCCGCGAGCTATAATCCTCCTATAACATCATACATCTCTAATTAACATTTTTACCACTAAGGTTGACTACCCCTATCAAGTCAACACTGGTCAACTTTGACCGGACTCGACGAGTGTACTAGAGCGACTCGGCGAGTCTATACGTGTTCACCAACTCTCTAGGATTCTCTTTTGACACTTCGAGTACTCCCCTGACTCGATGAGTTCCTCCTGGCATGAATCGCGGGGCCACCACGACTCAACTCGCCGAGTCTCAAGAACAACTCGGCGAGTTCCAGCTCGACTCAGTCCACCTGTCAACCCTCTCTAACTCTCCCTGACTCACTGAGTCGACCCTTAACTCAGCAATGCCACTCGCTGAGTGGTTAAGGACAAACTTCATGCTACTCGCCGAGTCTGTTCTTCGGACTCGACGAGTCCATGCCATGCACCAACTCAATCTCACTTCTGAGGTCAGACCGCTCCAACAACTCATAGATCTGGCCCTCCCAAGCACATTCATCATGTAAAGTTCATGTCTTGGTGCTCATAACACACCCTATGCCTCATAAATGCTGTTTTGACCTCAAGCACAAAGACCCCAATCCAAAGCCCCCATGGATTCATAAAAAGCTTGGACAAAGGGACACTCTGGACCTCCAAGGGTCCAGATCCAGAACCTAACTCGCTTAAGGGACCAAGGAAGCACTAGATCTAGCCACAAAAGGGCTCAATAAGCCCTAAATCAACATGAACATCAACATAACAGAGAATGGCTCGAAGATAGTACCTCAAACGTGATGTTCTGGACCTCAAATCTTCAGGAAGTGGCTCATCTTGTTTCCCCTTGGCTATTGCTTCCTTCCCTTGCTAGATAACACCTCCAAGGTCAATAATGGCTCCTTGACTTACTCCAAACGCTCAAGCTCACTAGGGTTTCACTCAGGGGACTGGTGAGCACAAGTGACGGCCATAAGGCCCTTTAAATAGGCTCCAAACCCGAGAAATTAGGGTTTCATTAATCAGCGCGGACTCGCCGAGTCCATTCCTTGGACTCGCCGAGTCCGGGCACAAACCCGCGTCCAAATCTGCGATCATACTCGGCGAGTCTAGGCTCCAACTCGCCGAGTCTCCTCACAAATCATCAAAATAAATAAATGAATAATACCTGGGAATCCGGGTTGTTACATGTCACGTCGTGACACCCAATGAGATGCACGTTCTTCCACGACCATCGCCACGTCATGACACCCACATGCTCATGTCGTGGCCAAAGTTTGATCCTTTAAGACTTAATTGATAAACTCAAAAATAATGTTTACATTGAACCGAGTGTTACAATGCATATATATATATATATGTGTGTGTGTGTGTGTGTTTGTGTGCATATGCATATACTTATATGAATATATATACATTTATATGCATATATTCATATTTATATGCATATTCATATACATCATATGCATATGTATACATTTATATGCATATATTCATTTTTATATGCATATGCATATACATCATATGCATATGTATACATTTATATGCATATTAATATAGAGCTGGTGCATTTACCTACTAACGAAACTGAATATTGTAAAGGTTTTTGGTGATATTCAGGAAAGATTGGCATTTTTGTGTTTCTATTCCGTTTTCATGTCTTGAAGAAGCCAGGCTTACACAAGTTTAAATGGACAGTTGGAGATTACAGTTAAATGATGAAGGTGCAATTGTTTATTGTTTTTAAAGTTATATTTTGAGAAATTATTGTGGTATAGGATTGTTTGTATAGGATTTTGATAACTGAATGAATCGTCTAAATGTGAATGAATGGCTATTTTACCACCCTGCTTAAAAATGTTGTTGGCTATTTAATATAGAGTAATTAGAAATTGTAAAAATTACTTGTCCAGGCACTACAATACTTCCTCACTAGGTTTATAATAAGTTGCTTTTATATAATCTTAATATAAATTAATATTTTTATACAATTCTACTCATTGTATATTGATGTTGTAATTGATGGGTTTTGAGCATAACAAACAATCCCTATGTGTGCATGCAACCCTAATTTGTAGGATCTATGTTTTCACTATTGAACATGCAAGTACTGAACACAAAACAAGAAACCCTAGGAGCCATCTATAATTTTCGAAATTAATAATTAACTAGGGCTAGGTATATATACCTTGATTATTATATTGTAATAAAAATGAAATTCTTGATGATCTTGGACTTGAGACCAAGTGTCACAAGCGTAACTCCTCTAATGGATCACAAACACACTTAGCGAGAGGATGAGAGGAGTGAGGAGGAAGATACATAACAATTTTGGTTATCCTTACAATTTGAATGGCATGGCCGAAATCAAGAATGGTTAGGGACCTTTATATAGTTGTTGGTAGCTTAGGGCTAAAGCTAGGGTTTTAAGGAGGAAACCATAATTCCTTAGCTTAAGGCCTAAGCAGCCCATGAACCCTCATCCAATAGGCCTTGGACAAAAATGCTATGGCCTCCCTAGAAATTTTTGTCTAACCCTCATTAGGGAGGTGCAAGAGCTCAATTTCATAACTATCAATAAATTACTAAATAGCCCATGCACTTTTAATTAATTCCTTTAATCCCAAAACTAATTCCAAATTAATTTTTGATTAAATATTAATTAAATAATATATTATTTCCATAACGTATTAATAAATTATTTATATATGAATTTATTATTCCAAACAATAAATTCTTCCTCTTTCTCAATAGGTCATCCTGTTTAGTTTCTAGTATGAAGGCAACCTAAAAGGACCATGCTACTATCAATTCAAGTACATACCAATTATAATTATGGTTTTAGACACCTAATCCAATAGTCTCCCACTTGGATAAGTCTAATAACTATAATTGCAAGTATAACTTCAAAATTGACTAGTAATTGTAGCTCTCAAAGTCGTTGTCAAACTCTACCTAGTCAGTAACGTGTCCTAAAACAAGTGATCATATAATCCTCCGTTTTGTATGATATCATGTGGGCAAATGACATGGAACAAAATCATTCTCATTATCTAACAGTTTGTTTCTCGATTTCTGATTTGTAATGACAAAGAACTGCAATTGAACACATCAATTAAGTCCTGATTGGGCAATGCACATAAGTCAACACCAAATCATCGAGGGGCCCAAGATATCGCTTTTCCCGTTAGGGCAAAAGAAACAGATAAACTTTGAATTATATGCTTGCACTATTTACTCATCAAATCATGCACAACAATACATTTTATAACATCAAGTTACTAATGTGTTTACGCACTAGCAATGAACAACCAACTCATAAACAACAACTCATATATCTCCATTTAAAGATTATACGATATTATCATCTCATAATTACTCGTGATAAATTCCATGAAGTAATTCACTAAGCGTAGGTTTAATCCAACACTTAAATCCGCATTTCAAAAGTACTCATGAATGTTGCAGCAAACCATTGCTATGTCTAAACCCTTAGACAATCTACAACCCAATTCATGACAGTCTTAATTCATTACTTACTTCCAAAGTATGATCGACTATGGGTATTGGAATAATCTAATTATTCGGGAAGTAAAACATGCAAAAGTGAAACATAATGATAAACAATTGACAAAAGATAGTAAACGATACTCATAACTAAATCTCCATTATTTAGATATCTATCTAATCACTAAAACTCATATCATACTAAGATCCTTTGTGAGGGGATCAACATGATTCCCTTTAGATGATATCCTCTTTACGACGAGGTGTCCTTCTTCTACTCGATGTCTGATAAAGTGGTATTTTCTATCGATATGCCAAGATCTACCATTATCTCTTAGGTCTTTGGTTAAGGCAACCGCTCCTTCATTATAACAGAAAATCTCCATCAGCTCCTTAATGACTGGAACAACTCCAAGGTCACCAATGAAGTTCTTCAACCATATAGCCTCTTTTGATGTTTCACTTGCTGCAATGTACTCTGATTCATAGGTAAAATCAGCCACTATTTCCTACTTGGAACTTTTCCTAGTCACAGCTCCTCCATTAATGGTAAACACCCATCCAGATTGAGAATGGAAGTTGTCTCTGTTTGTCTGAAAGCTGGCATCACTATACCCAATAACGCTTAAGTCATCACTGCCACCAAGCAGAAGCACTCGGTCCACAGTTCTTTGTAGATACTTAAGAATGTTCTTGACCGCTATCTAATGAGCTTTACTAGGATTTTCCTGATATCGACTAACCATGCTTAAAGAAAAAGCCACGTCAGGGCGAGTACATGTCATAGCATACATGATCGATCTAATGGCGGAAGCGTATTGTACTCGACTCATTTCTGCTATCTTTGCATCGATACTCGGACTCTGAGTCTTACTCAGTATGGTATTGCTCTGGATAGGCAATTCTCCTTTCTTGGAATTCTCCATACTAAACCGCTTTAACACTTTATCCAAATATACACTTTGACTAAGTCCAATTAGTCTTCTACTCATATTTCTCCAAATCCTTATTTCTAGAATATAAGTAGCCTCTTCTAGATCCTTCATAGTGAAACACTTTCCAAGCTAGGATTTAACCTCCTGCAATATGGGAATGTCATTTCATGTAAGTAGTATGCCATCAACATAGAATACCAGGAAGGTGACAATACTCCCACTAGCTTTGACATATACACAAGATTCATCTTCACTTCTAGAGAAGCCAAACTATCTGACTTTCTCATCAAAGCAAAGATTCCATCTGCGAGAAGCTCATTTCAATCCATAGATTTATTTTTCAAGCTTACATACTCTATAGGGGTACTTAGCATCCACAAAACCCTCTAGTTGAGTCATGTAAACATCCTCAACCAACTTTCTGTCACACCCCCAAACCAGAACGGCAGAAGCGTTCGGGGGCGGAGGACGTCATGTATAGTATCATAACCATTGAGTAATCAAAGAAACAACAACCATTGTATTGATATTAAAATTTTTACATTCTATTCGAATCATATAAGACTGACTCTAAAAGTAAATCGTAAAGTAAAGACTTGAAGCTACTATGCTCTGTCTTATAGAACCTATGCAAGTACCTGTCTACTAGTTCCCTGAGAATACTAGTGGTTTTGAAAGAGTATCAACATTAAAGTTGATGAGTTCATAAGCATTTGTTTTGAGAAAGTATGTTCTTTGTTCCTTGAAACCTTAGTATGTTCTTCCAGAAAATCCAATATTTTCTGATATGATATAAAGTAAGACATTTGTCTTATGATAACCCTATCGCATTCACTAGGTACTTACAGAGTTAATTGTAAGGGTCCTTTTAGAAATGTCAGTGTATCCTTCCTAATTTAGTTTTGGTTTCTTTCTATACTTCCTTTTTAGCTCTGAAAACAAGCTCTAGGGTTATAGAAGACAACATACAACAAGGATGGCAATATAGTTTACACTGGTACTTGGTTAGGGTTTAGACGATGCTAGGTGTAAAATTAGGATTTGTGACATCATATCCTGTTAGAGGGAATTTCGTCCTAAAATTCAAATTTTGAATGGTTGCTAGGAACTAGGAAGGGAGGTAGGTACTTTGGTTCTATCTGATCCTCTCGTTCTCCAGTGAATTCAGATCCTCACTTGACGATCCAGCGGATCTTCACTGTTGGGTCTACTATTCTGATTGGTAGAGAGTGTGTGTGTTTGACTTACTTATCTATGTTTATCTAACTGGTAGGATATCCACTTGTAGTTATGTGCAGCTTTTATCCTAAAGTTCATGGTAGGACTCATACATGGTCCATCCATCATTGCCTCGTGTATACAAGTCGTATATAATTAAGATTTATAAGACAGTCGGATGGGTGACTCTGCCCCATGTCCACAATCAAACAAGAAACAGGAGACAGAGAAGAAACACACATCCTAAGTCCGTAGGGTCTTAATTATATACCATCCTCGCGTATACACCTAACAGTGATAGGTTAATCATATTTGTCCCTAGCTTCTGTGCTTGAACTTGACCTGCTGCATAAGTGGTATTCCCGAAAGGTCTGCGGGGAATACTCTGGGAGGGTTTTAGAAGGTATGGTACTCCTCGCATGAGTACTTTAGAGGTTTGAAGTGAGAGACGATTATGAGGTTCGTATCCGGTTTTTCCTTATAAGTGACGAGAGTTTCGTTAGTCGGTCGGTTTAGGCATAGGGTCTTTTTGTAGCACATTCAATTGGTATGGTGAGGACCAAGCCAACCCATGTCGAATTACGACATCGAAATTTCCTAGTGAAACGTGTATTTAGTTGATTCGAAAGAAACGTTTGTTAGCAAGATAGTGCATCCTGTGTGTATGTGATAGTTCCTTCTATGTATATTCTCTAGTGCTTTCAGTTTTATCCTGGTTATTACCACTGTGAACGATTCGTACCACATTAAGTGAGTGCTAGCAGTAAGAGTGTTCTGATAGATAGTGATGATACTTCATATTATGATTCTTACCAGGTCTGTTTATAACCGATTGGTGTCTACAAGTCATATATAATTAAGGCTGAGAAGACATTCGACTGAGTGAATTTGCCTTAATTCCACAACAAGACAAGGAACAGGAAATAAGGCGAAAGCACACACTCTCATTCGATGGGTTCTTAACTATGTATGACCCTAATGTTTACATTAAGCCATCATAGCTTACCTATGGGGTACTTTGTTTTCATATAAGTGATGTGCTTTGTTTGGACGAGGAAGAAATTTGTTTACATTTTAATTGATACTAGTCTTAGTAAGAATTTAAGTTGTAAGTAGTATTGTTTAGAGACGTACCAAAAATTCCAGTGTAACACCCGGATTTCCAGGTATGAGATTTTGTCCCTTTATTTTCGGGTTTTGTGGGGGAACTCGGCGAGTTGGCTTCTAGACTCGCCGAGTATGGTCATGGATTCGGATGCGAGTTCACAGATGGACTCGGCAAGTTCATGAGTGGACTCGGCGAGTCCACGTTGTTTAATGAAACCCTAATTTCCAGGGTTTGAGACCTATATAAAGGCCCTTATGGCCGTCCATTGCGGCTACCACACCCCAGAGAGAGTCTTAGATCGTTTGTGAGGTGAAGAGAGGCTATTATTAATCTTTTGTTGGTGAAATTTGAAGGAGAAGGTGACCAAGGAAAAATCACCATTTTGGACCATGTCTAGTTTTGGGTATTGATTCATAGAGTTAGGGTTTTTAGACCCTTTAGAAGAAGAGTATGTAGAGTATTTAGTCCCCTTTTCGAGTTTTTGCTTTGGATCTGGACTCAAAGAGGTCCAGAGACCTTACCCTTGGAGCTTTATGAGCCATTTTGGAAGTCATGAGCTTAGAATGCCATTTTTGGGGCTAAATCACCATTTTGGACCATTTCTATGTTATATGTGTGTCAAGGTCTGAACTTTACGTGTTTATCATGCTTGGGGAGGCTAGATATATGATTGTATGGAACAGATCTAACCTAAGAAGTCGTTTTGAGTTTGTGCATGGCATGACCTCGCCGAGTCCGAAGAACAGACTCGGCGAGTAGTTTGAAGGTTGCCCGTAAATCCTTCAGTGAGTGGACTTGTCGAGTTGGGGGAATGACTCGGTGAGTCAGGGAGAGTCAGGGGTCTGAGTTCGAGTTGGAACTCGCCGAGTTGTTCTTGGGACTCGGTGAGTTAAGTCGGGGTGGCCCCGCGATTCTTGCCAACTCGTCGAGTCATGGGAGTACTCGACGTGCCAAGAGAGGGTCTAAGAGTGATTCTGTGGACACGTGTAGACTCGCCATGTCACCCTAGTGCACTCGCCGAGTCGGGTCAAAGTTGACCATTGACCTTGTTGACTTTTAGGGTTGAGTTCAGTTGTATTTATGGGAGTATTTGCTTTATGTGATTAGGCGGAGGCTAGATCACATTTCTACCGAGACAGAGACCTACTGAGATATCTGAGGTGAGTCTTCTCACTATATTGTACCTGGAAAGGTACCTATGTGTGACCGGAAGGTCTTGTATGCTATAAGTTGCATGTTTTGTATGCTATGCGTTGCACGTTCTGTATGTGTTATGAATGTGATATGTATGCTATGTATGATATGGGCTGGAAGGCATTATGACGTGGAGCGGAAGGTCAGGGAGTCATGGACCGGAAGGTCGATACGAGTAGGACCGGAAGGTCGATACGAGTAGGACCGGAAGGTCTACTGGGACTGGGACGGAAGTCCCCTGAGACACATGGACCGGAAGGTCATGTAGAGTATGGCCTGGAAAGGCGTATGTGTGTAAGGATATTTTGGGGAATTCACTAAGCAATATCCTTACAGTTGTTGTGTTATGTGTTTCAAGTACTAGCGAGGACCGTAGGAAGGCGCTTGCGTGACTCGTACACACTAGAGAGAGAGGATTTGATTTTTGTGATGTTAGGATATGATACGTTTTGATAACTAATATTGGATACTTTATAAAACAATTTATGTGAAAATGGTTGTGACAAAAATGAAATTTTTGGTTTGAAATTTACGTTGTTACACCCAGGATTGTTCCTCGTTGTTTCGACATGTCTTAATGTTAAACTCCTCCCATTCCTCTATCGTTCCTCTTTGTTAGGAAATCTCTCTTGAGATGCTCAGTCTCACTATATGCATGACATACTTGGCTCGTACCAACATTGGTAGTGGAAGTGATGTGTTGGGCTGGGGTTCTATAGACATGGGCAGTATGCCCCTTCTTATTGCACCTATTACAATACAACTCTCTGCAGACTCCCTTGTGATGGAAGTTACACTTGTTACACTTCGGTAGTGTTCCAACATAATGACTGGCTGGTATCGGAGCGACATATGTTGTGGCTATAGGGGTGACAGATGTTGTGGCCGCAGGGGCTGCCACAAGTTGTTGTCTTGTGGCAAGTCTTTGAGATAAATTACGCTCCTTTTATTCTAGAACTTTCATTTCTTGCTCTTAGATTTGTGGGTTAGGGTATCATTGTTGGTAGACACTTTTTGGTTTCCTTGGTTGTAACTACGGTTTAAACTGTCGACACTGTTTCTGTTTTTGTTTGGGTTGTTAGCATTGAATTGCGCTATGACAGCTGTTACAACGGCTTGAAATGTAATGGAATGTATATGTAGAATCAGGGTTTCATTGGTTGTCTAGTTATTTCCATGTGATGACATGATGTGAAATGAGATCGTGAGTAACTATGGTCGTTTCTAGTTGTATTCTATCTCTTTATATATATATATATATATATATATATATATACATATATGTATATACATATATATATATATATATGTATATATATACATATAAATTTCTCGTTTAGTTGTACAATAGGTATCAGACGAGTGTTTAGTTTACTTATCTTAGTACTACTTTTTCCCAAGCACACTTAATCAAGGAGTTCTGATGGGATATGATGCATTAATGTTGGTATGATCGCACCCTATGGGCCTACGAGGAGGTATCTTTCTATTATATGGTTTAAAAGATGAAACGAGGGTAAGTCTTTAGTAGTGGCTATAGGTTGAGTGTTATTTGAATCGAAGTTATCTTAGTTCTGAGTGTATCATGTTCTGACTTTTGAAAGCAATTCTTAACAGAGGTCTATGTATAATAGACTTATGAATTTTTTATAGCGACCACCTTCGTAGTGAAGTTCTGTGACCTGGTTTACTGTTACTAATTGTTATGAAAGAGGCAGTAAGACTAACACATAATTTGAGTAGTGTAATCACTAACTCACTATGTTGTACTAGTTAGTTGATTATTAGTGTGAGGTATAGGGTGCTTTACCACCTAGCACTCCTCATGAGTGGTTTCCTCTGTTCTCTGTCCTAGTTATGTTTGCCCTGGTTCTAGCTGTGGGGGTTTGTTGTCTCTGGACTTTCCTATGGTGTTCTTGGTCTCAATAGGTGTGTTGAATCCTCAATATGTCATGCCTCGTGTTCTATCACTGATCTCCATCACTTCATGATGGAATGTCTGACTCTGAATGTCCTAGTGGACCTAGCATGTCTGCTTTTGATAGGGTAGAGTCCCTAGTGATTTCTCTAGTTCTTCACTCCTCGTCTGATCCCTTCTCATAATCCTCCTTATGAATCCCTTCCTGTTCTTCCATGTCTACTCTGTTGGCTGCTGTAGTGGAGTGGCTATATATACTTATGTTGTTTGTTTGATAATGGGAATGCCTAAAGGATCTAGGAGATTAAATAAAAACATTTCTATCGAAATTTTTATGATGATCCTTACTGGGTACTCCTATAATCACGTAGTGTATGCAAGTTGTATATAACCAAGATCAAATAGACCTTCGAATAAGTGATCCTACTCTAAAACCATAACCAAACAAGGAACAAGTAGTAGAGCGAAGATCACAAATTCTATGTCTATAAGATCCCAATTATATATAACCCTGGAAGCATACACTTCGCAATTATAGACCTGTTAGTATGGGTCTTTTAGTTTTCACATAAGTTAGTTATAGTGCCTAAAATACTCCTATAGTATTTCAACTTTATGTTTTGATAACTAATATTACTTTATAAAACATTTTATGTGAAAATGGTTGTGACAAAAATGAAATTTTTGGTTTGAAATTTACATTGTTACAAGTTGGTGTCAGAGCCTTGGTTTGAGAGATTCGGATGCACCTTCAGGCGTATTTGAACTCAAACTGAGGATTTGAGAAATTTTTTTATAATAAAGTAGAATTTTTAAAGAGTAAAGAGAGTTTTGAGACAAACAAAGCAGAGTCATGTGTACGATCAGCCAGCACCCGTACGGTAAATTTCCAAAAGTACCCTTACATATTGTGTTATAAGATATGTTATGTTACATTATGCATGCTAGAGTAGGCTAGGTATACATATTAGGACTAGAGTGGCCTGATTTGTGATGCCTTAGCCTAGGAGATTTCTACTGCTGAGATGCTTTGAAAACGAGTGTATAGCAGTTAGGAGCTCATGAGAGTAGAGTACTCGTAATCCAGGATCCAAGGAGGAGGACTTGGAGTGAATACTGATGCGGTGTGGTCAGTAGTATTGGGCCTATACTACTGAAGACACTGGATCAGTGGGCATTCGAAGTGAGAATCTTTTAGGCAACAGAGGACGAGTAGGGTGGCGTCATCGAGTATGATTATGCACGATCGAGTCTCTGATATTTTTTGTTGTATTTCAGAGGCATCATGGTTGGGACACGCCATAGTCCTGAGGCGAGCGGTGTGAGTGACGAGGAGCATTGTTAGATGATCCACGATGAGGTGGCTACGGCGATCAGTGTGACAACCCAAGTTTCCCCGTTACATTTCCCCGTTACCGTTAACGGAATATTCCACTGTATAAAAGTTCCGTTAATTAGAGGGCGTCAATTTAATAAACATTCCATTTGGTTACCTTTAACATGCCGTTAAGTCGTGATAAAAGGAAATAATAACACGGGACACACATTTCCATTTATTTGGAAAATGTTAAGTTTTATTATTACGACCACTAAATCGGGTGCGACCAAAAGCCCCGTTTAACGGCAGTATTGGGTAGAATTCCACTGAGCCCCAACCCGGAACCCTATATAAGGGTGAGTGGAGCCCATTGGAGACTTTTTACACTCTCTCTCAATACTCTCTCTCTAGACTCGTTTTCGCCCCGAATCCGCAACCAAACGCTTCCAAATTGTAAGTCCGCTTACCCTAGCTTATTCTAAACATATTGATTGGTGTTTATAGCCCAAAATTCGGACTTAGAAGCAATGGAAAAGGAGTTTACGGCCTAAGCTCCTCCTTAGGCCGTAAACACCTAAAATGAAGCCAAAATGACCCAAACTAGTCCCTAATGGCTAGGAAATAAATTGAGGTATTAGCCTAGGAGTGTTTAAACATTAAAACTCATGGAATTAGGGGGTAAAAGAGAGTTTACGGCCGAAGCACAAGCTTAGGCCGTAAACCCCTCAAAACCTTGTTAAAATGCCTCCAAAACACTCCCAAACCACACTAGGGCTTAACACATAAATTAAGGGCTTATTCCTTTGGGTTTTGATCACTTAAACACATCAAAATGAAGGATTAAAATGAGTTTATGGCCCAGGTCTATACCAAGGCCGTAAACTCCCCAAAACATGCCCAAAAAGTAGTTTTGCCCCCCAAATGACCCTAGACTATTTCTATAAAATGCTAGGAAGGATTTAAGGACTTAATCACATGAAATGGAGGGGTAAAAGGAGCTTACGGCCCAAGCAAGAGTCTAGGCCGTAAACTCCCTAAAACACATCCAAATGTTAGATTTAAACCCCCAATATAGCATCACACTTCATTAGAAATTGCTAGAAAGGTATTAGAGGCTTGAAACTTCACAAAACACTAAGGGTGAGAGTTTACGGCCGTAAACTCCCTTAGGAGTGTCCCTAGGCCATAAACTCCAAGTTAGTGCCCTTAGAAGCCTCAAACCCACTCATGCCTTTTGGGAAAAGTGCTTAGAATAATTCCATGATGCAAGTAGAAGCCTTAAACACCCTAGAATCCATCACCATGAGTTTACGGCCGTAAACTCATGGTGAGAGGTCCCTGGTCCATAAACTAGTTGATAAGGTTTTATTCTTGGAAGGTAAACTCCATTCCTTAGCCATACACACCCTTAAACGCTACCCGGGACACCCAAACACTTAGCCAAAGTGTTTTCCGCTCCTGTGAGCGCATATATGTGTTTAATTAGTATTATATATGCTAATTGTATGTGAACATATGTTATCATATGTTAAATAGGTCATTGTGTGTGATCGAGTCCTTGCGTGACACCGAACACCCAAACGGCACTTTCATCGGACCTACTTACACCAGGTGAGTTCATACCCCTGAATGAACCTTTTAAATGTTTTTACATGTTTTATAGGGGGGATACAAGTTAAACATGCCAGTTATCATATCAATCACATGTGATTGATAACCCGCATGCACAAGATTTTACCACTGTACACTATTTTACCAAGTAGGACACTATAAATGGCTTTCAAAAAGGGTTTTTCACTTGTTCAAGTTCTTACTTTTATTGCTTATCAAAGATCCATTTTCAAACTGATTTATAAAAGATTCCCAAAAATTTGTAAAGGCTTTCACACTTATTTTATCAAAGGATACAGATGCGATTTTCCTGAATAATAAGGTTTTCCAAGGTTTTCATGAATGCTTTCGCTTGTTAGTTACTGCTGCTTCACTTTTATTTATTTTAAATTCCTACTCGATAATGCTTTCACTTCGCGATACGCTTATACCGGATTTTGTCTCTATATCGCTTATACTTGTAGCCTCTTATACTTGATAGACATTCTTACTTCACTTATTGTCGTCTCTGCTTTGTAATACACTTATACTTGGTACACTTATACTTCACGATTCGATTATCCCACCCTGCACGCTTATACTTCACGTCTCGGATGATCCACTGTACGCTTATACTTCACGTCTCGGATGATCCACTGTATGCTTATACTTCACGTCTCGGATGATCCACTGTACGCTTATACTTCACGACTCAGATATTTCACTGTACGCTTATACTTCACGACTCGGATATTTCACTGTACACTTATACTTCACTATATGATTCCAGTTAATACACACTCAAGCGTAGTTAGATGTATGTTTATGCTTGTATAGATGTATATAAATAATGATTGAAGGACTTAGGAAGGCTTGTCTGCCCTATTTCCTTTTCTTCGTTGAGATGTGGTCTGGTGGGATTGGATGTTCATCTGAAAGTCATTCGATTCATTAGTATTATATATTATGTACACGAGCATAGACATACGAGTTTTCTTCAGTCAATTCAGTTAAGAGTCTCTACCTCTAGGTCAGCACTTACATTAGAAACCCACTACCCACTGTTTGGAAGTCATTACCCACTATTTGGGATGCATCTTCGAGACACGGCCTTCTCCGTCGTCTAGTTGGTAACCAGAGTCTCCTGTAGGGAGAGCGGACATTGTGTGTACAGATCTATACGGGATTGACACCCCCGCACCCTGACTGCTAGCTACAGTCCACGGCTCACCAAGCCAAGGGGTGACAAATGTCACATTATATAGACGCTTGTAGGGCGTCGGGTACTCTAGTGTCGATTAGTATGGTAACGAGTATCCCGGGTTACCTTATAATTCTTTGGCCTTAAGATAACAGTATTTCGCCAGCTATTTTACACTGTATGCTGGTAATTCATTTTCAGAGTCACACTGTTTTGACCTTACAAGACGTATCTTTCATTTGATACTGTCTAGGGTCTGTCTCCTCTGTTTTGACCTTACAAGACGTAACTTTCATTTGATACTGTTTGGGGTCTGTCTCCTCTATTTTGACCCTACAAGACGTAGCCTTCATCTGATGCTGTCTGGGGTCTATATCCACTGTATTCACAGAATTCACTGTATTCACTGTGTTCACTGTTTTAGACCTCGCCAGACGTATCTTTCATTTGATATTGTCTGTGGTCCGTATTCATTGTATTGGATCTTACTAGTTGTACCTTGCATTTGGTACCTTCTGGGGTCTGTGTCTTCACTTGTTAGACTGAACCAGGCGTGTCGTTCGTTTGATACTTTCCTGGAGTCTATGGTTCCTTGCCTTAGTCAGCAGTCCTCACTGCTGAGGCATATGATATTCCCTGATGTCGTTTGCTTTCCTCAATAATCAAATTCAGTATTTTGATAATGATAGCAACTTAGGGAAAACTACTTTTTACCACACATCACTGCCAGTCTTGGTAGAAGGCTGCTTTATTTAAAGAAAATATAGGATTTTCTGGAAAGGACTCTAATACACTGAAATCTATTAAACTATTACTTTATTAAGTTATTTGAATGAAATGTCACTAAATGCTTATGAACTCACCAGCATTTGTAAAAATGCTGATACTCGCTTTTCAAATAACTTGTATTCTTAGGTTAGCATTAGACAGGTACATCCCCGGAGCTGTTGATGAAGATAGCTTAGTACCATGCTGTATTTATTCTATTACTTGTATTACTTTGATACCTTGTAAAGTAACCATGTAAAATTATTCCATTAATGCAATGTTTTGTTGTACTTTGATTACTATAATGCATGTGTTGTGATACTTGACATGACGTCAACCACCCCAGAACGTTTCCGCCGTTCCGGTTTTGGGGTGTGACAATCAGGGCCGAGATTCCGGAGATGTTTGGGTCTATCAAGACCACACTGTTGGAGACTTTTGATGACCGGTACGCCGTAGTGACTGAGGCCGCAGCCGCTGCAGCTACAGCAGCTGTGGCTGCTGCCAGACCTCAGGGGGGTGACTCGTTGTTGTTCTAGGAGTTCAGCAACACGAAGCCACCTGAGTTTGATGGGACGCAGGATCCGATCACTGCGATGAGATGGATTGCTGACATTGAGGGATGTTTCTATACGTGTTCATGTCCGAAGCATCTGAGGGTACGGTTCGCTTTGAACCAGCTTCGCTTGGGAGTGAAGGATTGGTGGAAGTTCGTGATAGCGGACTTCACTCTTGCAGAGATTTCAGCGGTGACCTGGGAGAGGTTCACCACCATGTTCACAGACGAGTATGTTCCCCCGGTGGAGAGGGAACGGTTGGTTCAGGAGTTCTTGACCCTCAAGCAGGGTAATGATTCGGTTACTGTGGTCACCTGAAAGTTTCATGAGAGGGTGATATTCTGCACTGAGCAGGTGTCGACTGAGCAAGCTTGGATGAGCCGGTATTTGGGTATTCTGAGGAGGGACATTCAGGAGTTCGTGTCGAACTCAACGTACCAGACATTTGCTGAGCTCCAGGAAAATGCCTGGAAGAGGGAGATTGAGTTGGAGACTCAGGCCAGGGAGGATGTCGAGTCTCGGAGGATGGATTGGCGTCCGACTCAGTCTCAGCCTGCAGCCAAGCGAATCAAGTCTGCCGATACGAAGACTGGAGGCCAGAAGGGCCGCACTTGCGGGAAGTTCGGCAAGGGTCATGAGGGGGCCTGTCGATCGGGTGCTTGCTACAAATGTGGCAAGGAGGGGCATATCGCCAAGGATTGCCCCAAGGGATTTATGGTTTGCTTCCATTGCAACCAGACTGGCCATCGGAAGGTCGAGTGCCCTCAGCTACACCAGGGATCAACACAGGGATCTGTGCCTGTTGCTAGGGTTACCGAGGTTCGGCCGGTGAAGGTCGAGGCCCCGAAGGCTCGAGGGAGGGCATTTCAGTTTACCGCGGAAGAGGTCCGCGTGGCGCCCGATGTTGTGGCTGGTATGTGTTCTCTTTCATCTTTTATTTGAGTTGAGTTTTTATGCTTATATGATGATATGCATAGGTACTTTTCTTGTGAGTTCTATACCTGCTCCGATTTTATTTGACTCGGGTGCGAGTCCGTCATTTGTTTCCTTGGCTTTTAGTCAGCGCATTAGTATCCGTCGAGAGACGTTGAGTCGGCCTCTGTGAGTTTCCATAGCTGATGAGCGAGCAATGTATACTTCGGATGTGATTCGAGGATGTGTCCTTGAGATTTTCGGTGTGGAGTTCCCGATAGATCTAGTTCCAATCGCGATGGGGGACGTGTGTGTTATAGTGGGTATGGATTGATTGAGCAGATATGGAATTGTGATAGACTGCGAGCGTCATTTGGTAACGATTCGAGACCCTAGTGGGGGAGTTCTTACAGTGCACGGCGAGGGTACACGTGCGGGATCAGCATTTTGTTCCGCCGCCAGAGCGAGACAGAGTCTACAGCCGGGCTGTAGAGGATTTGTGGCAAATGTGATGGATGCAAGGGATGTTTCAGAGGGACCGAAGTCGGTTGAGGAGGTTCCGATAGCGCGCGAGTTTCCGGATGTGTTTCCAGAGGATTTTCCAGGTGTGCCTCCGGAGAGGAAGATAGAGTTCAGTATTGAGTTCATTCCGGGAGCTGCGCCCATCGCTAAGGCGCCTTATTGCCTTGCGCCTCCGAAAATGCAGGAGTTGTCCTCGCAGCTTTAGGAGCTGTTGGGGATGGGGTTTATCAGGCCGAGCAGTTCGCCATGGGGGGCGCCCATCCTTTTTGTCAAGAAGAAGGATGGCTCGCTCCGGATGTGCATTGATTATCGTGAGCTGAATAAGATAACGGTCAAGAACCGTTACCCATTGCCGAGGATCAACGATTTGTTTGACCAGTTGCAGGGAGCATCTTGGTTCTCCAAGATCGATTTGAGGTCTGGGTATCATCAGGTGAGGGTGCGGGAGGAGGACGTCCAGAAGACAGCATTCCGGACTCGTTATGGGCATTACGAGTTTGTGGTGATGTCTTTCGGACTCACCAACGCACCTGCGGTGTTCATGGATCTCATGAACAGGGTGTGCAGACCGATATTGGATCGCTCAGTGATTGTGTTCATCGACGACATATTGGTGTATTCGAGAACAAGAGAGCAGCGTGAGGAGCATTTGAGGGAGATCCTTGGAGTTCTGAGATTGGAGAGGCTTTATGCCAAGCTCTCCAAATGTGAGTTCTGGCTACGAGAGGTACAGTTTCTGGGACACCTCGTTAACCAGAATGGGATATTGGTCGATTCGGCCAAGATTGACGTGGTCATGAGATGGGAAGTGCCGAGGTCATCCACTGAGATCAAGAGTTTTCTGGGTTTGGTCGGCTATTATCGGAGATTTATTAATGATTTCTCCAAGATCTCCGTGCCACTCACCAAGTTGACTCGGAAGGGTGTTGCGTTTTCTTGGGGTCCGGAGCAGCAGACCTCGTTCGAGACACTTCACCAGAAATTATGCGAAGCACCAGTTGTATCTCTTCCAGAAGGGATGGAAGATTTTGTGGTTTATTGTGATGCATCGATATCCGGTCTGGGAGCGGTGCTTATGCAGAGGGGGCATGTGATAGTGTATGCATCGAGGCAGCTTAAGCCTCATGAGTCGAGAAATCCCACTCATGATTTGGAACTGGGAGCAGTAGTGTTCGCCCTCAAGATTTGGCGACATTATATGTATGGGGTTCGGTGTATGATATAAATGGACCACAAGAGCTTGAAGTATTTGATGGATCAGGCCAACCTGAATATGCGCCAGAGGAGGTGGTTGGACGTGGTCAAGGATTATGATTGTGAGATCCTGTACCACTCGGGCAAGGCAAATGTTGTAGCCGATGCTCTGGGCCATAGGGCGGAGGGCGCCCCATTGCGGGATGTTTGTTTGAGATTAACAATGATGACCCCGGTGTTGGATGCTATCCGAGGGGACCAGGCTGAGGCTATGAGCTTAGAAAGCCAGAAGAGGGAGCAAGTTGTTGGGTTGGTATCAGAATTCGTTACCGATAGCTGGGGGCTTATGACATTTCAGGGCCGGATTTGTGTACCGTCTGTGGGCGGGACGTGGACCATTTTGATGGAGGAGGCTCATCGATCGAAATTTTCGATCCATCCCGGGGCCACTAAGATGTATTTGGACCTGAAGAATGATTATTGGTGGCCCTGTATAAAGAGGGATGTCGCATGGTTTGTGGAGAGGTGCTTGACCTGCCGCAGGGTGAAGGCCGAGCACCAGCGTCCACATGGTAAGCTGCAGCCATTAGAGATTCCCGAGTGGAAATGGGAACAAATTACCATGGATTTCATCACCAAATTGCCTAGGACCGCGAGGGGTGTCGATGCAATTTGGGTGATTGTGGACAGGTTGACGAAGAGCGCTCACTTTCTTGCCATCAGTGAGAGCTCTTCTGCTGAGAGGCTGGTAGAGTTGTATGTGAGGGAGGTGGTATCGCGACATGGAGTTCCAATCTCGATTGTTTCAGATCGAGATGTGCGATTTACTTCTAGATTTTGGAAGAAGTTTCACGAGGAGTTGGGTACGAGGCTGCATTTCAATACTGCATACCACCCACAGACGGACCGGCAGAGTGAGCGGACGATTCAGACGCTCAAGCATATGCTTCGGGCATGTGTATTGGATTTCGGAGGGAGTTGGGACACGTATTTGCCCTTGGCAGAGTTTTCTTATAACAACAGCTATCATTCGACCATTGGTATGCCTCCCTTTGAGCTGTTGTATGGGAGGAGGTGTCGAACCCCCATTTGCTGGGGAAAAGTGGGGCAGCGTGTAATGGGCAGCATCGAGATTGTGCTGTAGACGATAGAGCAAATCCAGCAAGTCAGACAGAGGTTATTGACCGCCCAGAGTCGGCAGAAGAGTTATGCGGACAGACGCCGGTCCGAGTTCGAGTTTCAGGTCGGCGACTTCGTGCTCCTGAAGGTCTCTCCTTGGAAAGGAGTGATCCGATTCAGGAAGAGGGGCAAGTTGCGGCCCCAATATATTGGTCCTTTCAGGGTGATCACGAGGGTGGGCAGGGTAGCCTATCATTTGGAGTTGCCAGCGGAATTGGGTCAAACTCATGACACTTTCCACGTATCGTAGTTGCGGAAGTGTATAGCCGACGAGTCGGCAGTGGTGCCATTAGAAGATATCCAGGTGGATGCGAGCCTGAATTATGCTGAGAGACCGGTGGCGATCAGGGATCGAAAGATCAAGGTTTTGAGGAACAAGGAAATGCCATTGGTGCAGGTCCAGTGGCAGCATCGGAAAGGGTCAGAGTTGACTTGGGAACCGGAGCGTGAGATGCGGGAGCAACATCTGGAGTTGTTTGCAGAGTGAGACTTCGGGGGCGAAGTCTGATTCTAGTGGGGGAGAATTGTAACACACGGATTTCCAGGTATGAGATTTTTTCCCTTTATTTTTGGGTTTTGTGGGGGAACTCGGTGAGTTGGCGTCTAGACTCGCCGAGTATGGTCGCGGATTCAGATGCGAGTTCACAGATGGACTCGGCAAGTTCATGAGTGGACTCGGCGAGTCCACGCTGTTTAATGAAACCCTAATTTCCAGGGTTTAAGACCTATATAAAGGCCCTTATGGCCGTCCATTGCAGCTACCACACCCCAGAGAGAGTCTTAGATCGTTTGTGAGGTGAAGAGAGGCTATTGTTGATCTTTTGTTTGTGAAATTTGAAGGAGAAGGTGACCAAGGCAAAGTAGGCTGAAGGAAATGCAAATCTAGTGTCTTCAGAGATCAAAGGCTTCATATTAAGGTATTCCTTCGGACCTTCTCCAGTTTTGGGTCATGATTCATAGAGTTAGCGTTTTTAGACCCTTTAGAAGAAGAGTATGTAGAGTATTTAGTCCCCTTTTCGAGTTTTTGCTTTGGATCTGGACTCAAAGAGGTCCAGAGACCTTAACCCTTGGAGCTTTATGAGCCATTTTGGAAGTCATGAGCTTAGAATGCCATTCTTGGGGCTAAATCACCATTTTGGACCATTTCTATGTTATATGTGTGTCAAGGTCTGAACTTTACGTGTTTATCATGCTTGGGGAGGCTAGATATATGATTGTATGGAACAGATCTAACCTCAGAAGTCGTTTTGAGTTTGTGCATGGCATGACCTCGCCGAGTCCGAAGAACAGACTCGGCGAGTAGTTCGAAGGTTGCCCGTAAATCCTTCAGTGAGTGGACTTGTCGAGTTGGGGGAATGACTCGGTGAGTCAGGGAGAGTCAGGGGTCTGAGTTCGAGTTAGAACTCGCCGAGTTGTTCTTAGGACTCGGTGAGTTAAGTCGGGGTGGCCCCGCGATTCTTGCCAACTCGTCGAGTCATGGGAGTACTCGACGTGCCAAGAGAGGGTCTAAGAGTGATTCTGTGGACACGTGTAGACTCGCCAAGTCGCCCTAGTGCACTCGCCGATTCGGGTCAAAGTTGACCATTGACCTTGTTGACTTTTAGGGTTGAGTTCAGTTGTATTTATGGGAGTATTTGCTTTATGTGATTAGGCGGAGGCTAGATCACATTTCTACCGAGACAGAGACCTACTGAGATATCTGAGGTGAGTCTTCTCACTATACTGTACCTGGAAAGGTACCTATGTGTGACCGGAAGGTCTTGTATGCTATAAGTTGCATGTTTTGTATGCTATGCGTTGCACGTTCTGTATGCGTTATGAATGTGATATGTATGCTATGTATGATATGGGCTGGAAGGCATTATGACGTGGAGCGGAAGGTCAGGGAGTCATGGACCGGAAGGTCGATACGAATAGGACCGGAAGGTCGATACGAGTAGGATCGGAAGGTCTACTGGGACTGGGACGGAAGTCCCCTGAGACACATGAACCGGAAGGTCATGTAGAGTATGGCCTGGAAAGGCGTATGTGTGTAAGGATATTTTGGGGAATTCACTAAGCAATATCCTTATAGTTGTTGTATTATGTGTTTCAGGTACTAGCGAGGACCGTGGGAAGGCGCCGGCGTGACTCGTACACACTAGAGAGAGAGGATTTGATTTTTGTGATCTTGGGATATGATACGTTTTGATAACTAATATTGGATACTTTATAAAACAATTTATGTGAAAATAGTTGTGACAAAAATGAAATTTTTGGTTTGAAATTTACGTTGTTACACCCAGGATTGTTCCTCGTTGTTTCGACATGTCTTAATGTTAAACTCCTCCGGTTCCTCCATCGTTCCTCTTTGTTAGGAAATCTCTCTTGAGATGCTCAGTCTCACCATATGCATGACATACTTGGCTCGTACCAACATTGGTAGTGGAAGTGATGTGTTGGGTTGGGGTTCTACAGACATGGGCAGTATGCCCTTTCTTATTGCACCTATTACAATACAACTCTCTGCAGACTCCCTTGTGATGGAAGTTACACTTGTTACACTTCGGTAGTGTTCCAACATAATGACTGGCTGGTATCGGAGCGACAGATGTTGTGGCTATAGGGATGACAGATGTTGTGGCCGCAGGGGCTGCCACAAGTTGTTGTCTTGTGGCAAGTCTTTGAGATAAATTACGCTCCTTTTTATTCTAGAACTTTCTTTTCTTGCTCTTAGATTTGTGGGTTAGGGTATCATTGTTGGTAGACACTTTTTGGTTTCCTTGGTTGTTACTACGGTTTGAACTGTCGACACTATTTCTATTTTTGTCTGGGTTGTTAGCATTGTATTGCACTATGACAGCTGTTACAACGGCTTGAAATGTAATGGAATGTATATGTAAAATCAGGGTTTCATCGGTTGTCTAGTTATTTCCATGTGATGACATGATGTTGTTGCATGATGTGAAATGAGATCGTGAGTAGCTATGGTCGTTTCTAGTTGTACTCTATCTCTTTATATATATATATATATATATATATATATATATATATATATACATATATATACATATATATATATATACATATAAATTTCTCGTTTAGTTGTACAATTCTCAACGTTTCGACCTGCATCCTATGATGTACTCATGGTAGTGGGTAGAAATAGGTATCAGACGAGTGTTAAGTTTACTTATCATAGTACTACTTTTTCCCAAGCACACTTTATCAAGGAGTTCTGATGGGATATGATGCATTAATGCTGGTATGATCGCACCCTATGGGCTTACGAGGAGGTATCTTTCTATTATATGGTTTAAAAGATGAAACGAGGGTAAGTCTTTAGTAGTGGCTATAGGTTGAGTGTTATTTGAATCAAAGTTATCTTAGTTATGAGTGTATCATGTTCTGACTTTTGAAAGCAATTCTTAACAGAGGTCTATGTATAATAGACTTATGAATTTTTTAAAGCGACCACCTTCTTAGTGAAGTTCTGTGACCTGGTTTACTGTTACTAATTGTTATGAAAGAGGCAGTATGCCTAACACATAATTTGAGAAGTGTAATCACTAACTCACTATGTTGTATTAGTTGGTTGATTATTAGTGTGAGGTATAGGGTGCTTTACCACCTAGCACTCCTCATGAGTGGTTTCCTCTGTTCTCTGTCCTAGTTATGTTTGCCCTGGTTCCAGCTGTGGGGGTTTGTTGTCTCTGCACTTTCCTATGGTGTTCTTGTTCTCAATAGGTGTGTTGAATCCTCAATATGTCATTCCTCGGGTTCTATCATTGATCTCCATCACTTCATGATGGAATGTCTGACTCTGAATGTCCTAGTGGACCTAGCATGTTTGCTTCTGATAGGGTAGAGTCCCTAGTGATTTCTCTAGTTCTTCACTCCTCGTCTGATCCCTTCTCAGAATCCTCCTTATGAATCCCTTCTTGTTCTTCCATGTCTACTCTGTTGGCTGCTGTAGTGGAGTGGCTATATCTACTTATGTTGTTTGTTTGAGAATGGGAATGCCTAAAGGATCTAGGAGATTAAGTAAAAACATTTCTATTGAAATTTTTATGATGATCCTTACTGGGTACTCCTATAATCACGTAGTGTATGCAATTTGTATATAACCAAGATCAAATAGACCTTCGAATAAGTGATCCTACTCTAAAACCATAACCAAACAAGGAACAGGTAGTAGAGCGAAGATCACAAATTCTAAGTCTATAAGATCCCAATTATATATAACCCTGGAAGCATACACTTCTCAATTATAGACCTGTTAGTATGGGTCTTATAGTTTTCACATAAGTTAGTTATAGTGCCTAAAATACTCCTATAGTATTTTAACTTTATGTTTTGTTCTAGAGATCCTTTATCTATAAGGTTGGTAAGTTTTAGAGTCGTTGCAACACCACTATCACTCCCAAACACATGTTGGTCGTATCTCAAATAAATATAGTTGATTAGGCTATATTTATCCCAGGTATGATTACATAACTGCCTAGGTTTGATTGTAGTGTCCAACATCTAAATACTTTTATTTTATTCTTCTTGTGATCCTTGTTCTTCGTATGTATGCTTATTCAGATACTTCGTACATAATATACTTATATTTTAAAAGTATACTTTTAGTCAGAGCACTTTGACCCCACTGTATTTATAGTTGTATATCTTTTATGGGTTGATATACTGAGTTCACTATAAACAATGCACTAATACCAATCTGCCACACCCCCAAACCGGAACGACGGAAACATTCGGGGGCGGAGGACGTCATGTATAGTATCACAACCATTGAATAATAGTAGTCAAAGCAACAACAACCATTGTATTGATATTAAAATGTTTACATTGTATTTGAATCATATAAGACTGACTCCAAAAGTAAATAGTAAAGTAAAGACTTGAAGCTACTATGCTCCGTCTTCTAGAACCTGCGTGAGTACCTGTCTACTAGTGCCCTGAGAATACAAGTGGTTTCGAAAGAGTGTCAACATTAAAGTTGGTGAGTTCATAAGCATTTGTTTTGAGAAAGTAAGTTCTTTGTTCCTTGAAAACCTTAGTATGTTCTTCCAGAAAATCCTAAATTTTCTAATGTGATGTAAAGTAAGAAATGGGTCCCATGATAGTTCCTTCTACGAGTACTTAGTGTACACAAGTTATATATAATTTGGATTGAATAGACAATCGACTGTGTAATTCTGCCCTAAGCCCACAACCAAACAAGGAACAGGAAATGAGGCGGAAATCACACATCCCACTGTCTGTCGGATCTTTATTGTATATAACCCTGTCGCATTCACTAGGTACTTACAGAGTTAACTGTAACGGTCCTTTTAGAAATGTAAGTGTATCCTTCTTAATTTAGTTTAGGTTTCTTTCTATACTTCTTTATTAGCTCTAAAAACAATCCCTAGGGTTATAGAAGACAACATACAACAAGGATGGCAATATAGTTTACACTAGTACTTGGTTAGGGTTTAGACCATGCTAGGTCTAAAATTAGGAGTTGTGACACTTTCCATTAAGGAAAGCGGTTTTGACATCCATCTGCCAAATTTCATAATCATGAAACGCAGCTATGGCTAGCATAACCCTAATAGATTTAATCTTAGCCACTGGTGAGAAGGTCTCATCATAGTCAATCCATGGGGTTTGAGTAAAGCCCTTGGCAACCAGTCGAGCCTCGAAAGTTTGTACCGTTCCATCCATGTCGTTCTTCTTCTTGAAGATCCATTTGCATCCAACTGTCTTACGACCTGGTATATTGTCAACCAAATTCCAAACTTGGTTGTCATACATGGATTTGATCCCACTGTCGATTGCCTCTTTCCATTTGTTAGACTCAGAGTCCGCCATTGCTTCCTTGTAGTTAGCAGGTTCGTCCAAATTTACCAGTGTGTTATCACTAATAAACGTATCACCTTTTGCAGTTATATGGAAACCATACAACACAGGCAGAACGCTAACTCTACTAGAACGCCTAAGAGGCAACGACTTGTCAACTGGTTCAACAAGAATTTCTTCCTCTAGTTGAGTGCTAGTGTTAGAGGTTCCTTCCTCGTTTAACTCTTGAATTTCTTCAATTTGAATTGTACTCCCACTGTCCTCTTTACATATGAGCTCTCTCACGAAAGACTTCCCTTCATGCTACAATGACCACGTTTTCACTAGGTCCGTAGAACAAGTATCCAAAGGACTTTTGTGGATAGCCAATGAAAATACATCTCTCACTTCGGGGTTCAAGCTTGTTGTCAGGCTCTCTTCTAACGAACGCTTCATAACCCCAAACCTTGATATGTGCCAACAAGGGAACCTTCCATGTCCATATCTCGTGAGGTGTTTTGGAAACCTTCATTGTTGGGACAAGATTAAGAATGTGGGCGACAGTCTCTAAGGCCTACCCCCAGAATGAGATTGGAAGTGAAACTCGACTCATCATGGAACGAACCATGTCCAACAAGCTTCAATTATACCTCTCAGCCACACCATTAAGTTTTGGTGTCCTAGGAGGTGTTAATTATGAAACAATTCCACATTCCTTGAGATAGTCGTCGAAGTCGATACTAAGATACTCACCACCTCTATCAGATCTGATCATCTTGATCTTTCTGCCCAATTGATTCTCGACTTCATGTTTGAACTCTTTGAACTTTTCAAAGGTTTCCCACTTGTGTTTTATTAAGTAGATATATCCATATATGCTATAATCATCAGTGAAAGTCACATAGAATCGATTTGCAACCCTTGTGGTGGATCTTAAGGGCCCACACTAGTGAAAGGTGATTTAGTCATCTTTCCAAGCAAACAAGATTCGCATGTATCATCTAACATTAAGTCAAATGATTCCAAAACTCCATCCTTTTGGAGTTGGGCAATGCATTTCTTTTTGACATGTCGAAGACGACAATGCCACAAACATGCTTTCTCTAAACCATTAGACAAATCAATTTGCAAAACACTATTACCTAAATTGTCTACAACCATCACAGTTTCATGCACAACATCTCTAGGTAATGCTTCAAAATAAAATACATCATTTTTGGAAGTATAAATAGAACCATTATCATTACCAAAAGAATAAACTAAAACCTTGTCTATATAAATCATGAAATGAAATGATGTTTCTCGTCATTTCTAGCAAATAGCAACAATTGTTCAAATCTAAACATAACCCCCTACTAAGCACTAAAGAATAAACACCAATCTTGGTAGCATATGGGAAAACCACATCTGTTGGATTAATTTCTAAGTCCATAACTATAATTGGTAAGACTTGACCCGACCTAGCATGGTCCATTTGGGTAGCATGGCATCATGCACTTGGATAGACTAAAATGAGAGAAATAACACTTAAGGTTTATTAATATATTATAAGTTCTAATATATTAATAAGATTTATTTAATTAGTATTGATCAATAATTAATTTAGAATTAATTATGTGATCAAAAGAAGACTAATTAAATATATGGGTTGATTGTGTAAATCAACCCATACTTATATAGTGGGCTAATGCTCCATGGATTATCAAGTTGGGCTAAAACCCATTGGATGCTCCATGGTGTATTTGAACACATGGATCCATGGAAATGGATAGCCATGACAATTAGGGTTTACCCTAATTGTAACACACTATATAATGATCTCTTTCTTGGGAAAATCGGCGACTATGATATGCATGGAGGGCAAGCCGATTCTTGAAGTGTTCTAATTTCTCTCTAAGTTAGTCCAAGTGCTTATGGTGTTGTGTGAACCATTTGAGGTGTCACACTTGGGGCACTAGGCACTCAAGCTTCATGAAGACAAGCACCAACAAAAGGTATGTTATTCTGACTTGTGTTATTCAAAGTTTTGTATGCTAGAATAGAACAATACCTTGGAAAGTTGATATTTGCATGTATAATAGAGAAAACATAGATCCAAGGTATTTAGGGTTGCATGTACACTTAGGAGTGTTAGATTGCTCAAAACCCAACAGTGGTATCATAGCCTAGGCTTGTTTTCTTGTTGTACTTGCTTAAACTGCTTAAAAATCGACTTTTGGTGATGTCTACCCAGCAGACTCGCCGAGTCCATGAAGGGACTCGACGAGTCCAAGGCAAAATGCATCCAACTCGCCGAGTTTGTTCATGCACTCGACGAGTTGGAACCCCAGACAGCATATTTTCGAGTTTTGGTGCTGGAATTGGTCTAGAATCATTACCTTTGACTGTTTTGGGCTTATAAAACTTGTTTTGAATGTGGTAATGATTATGTTAAACCAATTTCAATGCTATAATAAAAGTTTCAAGTTTATATGTGTTCATGTTATTCTTGAAAATTGTTGATTATGAATGATCATGCTTATGAGTTTTGCTAGATCATAGGAATTGTGTGCAAATTGTTTGTTGATATAATTCATGATCTTGTTGAAAATTGTATGGAGTTCATAACTTGTCCTCAAATTATGAATTTTCAAGAATTTTATGTTTCCTTGATTGATGAGTTAGTTTAGATTGATAATAAAAAAAATTATGTTTTAGTTGTTTTCAATCCATATTAGTCTAAAAGAAGTTCATAAAATATGTTTTTGTAACTTGTCTTCAAGTTATGTCAAAAGTAATATTTATGAATCTTAAAAACTCATAAAACCTTTGTAGGTTACATAAAATGTAAGAGTTTTTTCCATTAAATAGTTTAATGACTCCATAACTTGTCCTCAAGTTATGGATGTTGAAGAGACACTTCTTTAAAGTGTTTTTAAAGAATAAGGGGTTACATTAAAATGAAGAGTCTTCATTTTAATGAACCGTTAAACTCATAAGTTATGATTTAAAGAGTCTTGAAATAGTTTCAAAACTTGCCCTCAAGTTTTGGAATTTGAAAAGTTACTCCTCATGTATACTTTAATTCCAAATTGAACATTGAAATTTTAAAAGGTTTAAAATTCAACCCTTATACTATTATTATAATTTTAATTATATAGATATGTATAAGAGGAAGTCAATCTTACTGTTAGTAGGCCTCATTCACGAAGCCAATCTATAAGGGGGGTATAAGGTTACTGGCTATAAAATGGCAGTTTAATAGGTGTTCACTCTCACCCACCGCTTCCTTGACTGGTGGAGGGTCGTTAGCCGAACGGGTAGGAATGGACTATAATTCTCCCTTCATTAAAAGTATAACGAAAAATACTAAGTAACTAAACACTTATAAATTCCCAATCTTAGTTACTTAGGAAAATGTGAAAAGGTGATAGCCCATAAAATTACACTTTGTACCTTACCAAGTCGTTAGTGGAGCGTGTGTGGTTAACCGGCACACTAACATGGACTAGTAAGAGTGGCAAAAGGTAACTTGACTTTATTATAGATCGGTGGAGCGTGTGTGGTTAACCGACACATCGATTAGGTAATATTTTTAAGGGTACCAAGTCAATTTGTATGGTTATTCACACCTTGTTTGTGATCCTCGGCATCCCAGTCACAAATTTGAGAGGGCACAATCGAGATTCAAACATGCCATTGAAAAGTTCAATGTATCTCAAAAGATCTAGGAGTTTCAAAACCAATAAAACCTAATAATAAAATATTTCGTTTTCATGGTGGAAATTGGTAAATCGTCATTTACCTACCTTCAACTATTTTATAATTTGGATTACGGCATCCCTCTTCCAGTTATAAATAGGTTGTTGGGTCTTAACCTTAATATTTCATATTGGGTGTTATATTAAGGACTTTAAATCAACTAACTTGAATTTCTCCCATTATAGATGTCTAGTTTAGACAGCTATGGTCTTCCCAAATCTTTAGGAACAAGCTTCCTAATGAAGATGATATCCCAAATGGCAATCAAGGTGAAAGATCAATCCCTTTGTTGGGCATTTGTGGGACTAGAAATCATACTTCACTTCATCCACCTGCTCCAATAAATCTCCCTATCCCACAAGTTTTAAGAATTGATAAGTTCTAAGTCACTCAATCCCTATTGGCAAGCAAAGTCTATATGTGCTTAGATCTTGGGGATTAAGCCACATATTGACAAGTCGGGAGAGTCGGGTGTCAAAGTCTCGAGGTAGCTGGTTGCTGACTTGGTTCTTCAGTCACTCCCTGATGACAGGTCGCGACAAGACCCTTAATGATCTCACCTATTTCCTTGATGATGCTAAATCAGCAGTGATTTGGAGCATTAGTAAAGCAAATAGGATTGGAAGATCTACTTTCCAAACCTATTTGGACATTGAAAATGGTGACATTGGAGGTCCAGGAAAAACTTTCTCTTCCCAATGGAAAGGGATCGGCCATAGTCATCTCGGTTGACCAAATGGTAAAGAGAAAGGTTAAGTCTGTGATAGTCCCATGTACCGTTTCCAAAGAGTCCATAAGATTCTGTTGCCAAAGGAAAGACATTGGTTGCGAAGCTGCTAAATTTACCTGAAACATCTTAAGGACGGTAAAGTCAATAGGTTTGACTCTACTTCAGGTAAAGTCCATTGTCTAACTCTATTAAGTTTCTATTCTGAGATTCTTATTGCATAATGTGACGAGGTCACATGTTGATGTTTTAAGAATCAAAGAAAAAGTGAAGAAACTTAAAGGAAGTATATGTTGATTCTGATCGCAAAGATGGATTTCGATCGCATGGTTCCGTGATCAGAATTTTGAGTTGTTACTTAAGAGTTATGATATATTGCTTAGGAATAGATAACAACAAGTTTTCCATATGGATTGTAAGGGTAAATTTTTCCGTAAAGTTTTAAAATAAAAGAAAAATGGTTTTGATTTTATTTATTTTAAGTATCCTTATAATGGCATTTGTGAAAAATTGTTGATTATATGTTTCCATTGATAAGCAATATGGGTAAATGGATTTGATTCTTTCATTAGTGGAAGTGTCATAATTTACCAAATAAGGAAAGATTCTCATCACCCAAGTTTCAGATGGATAGAGACTTGGAATCATGCAACTTGTATTGTATGATCATGAGATTTTTTATATAATTGGCAAATTAAGTCTAATTCCTTGTTCACATGTATATGTGAATCAAGTGAAGGACAAAGGGATCGGATACATTTGGGTGTGCGCTGATCAGGTCCACCACAAAGTTGATAAGATTATTCATTATGATTTACTAAAGTTTAGTAAATATGGTTATACTTACAAGTTTAAGTATAGTTCTGGATCATTGGAGAAGTTTCAATGATAGACATAATAAGTAAGAAGAAACAAATAAGGAAGAAAGATAAAAGCTTCTCTAAACTGAAGAGATGGGAGAGTACTTGAGTATTTTGTTTTATGATTATCTTAGTGATTATGAAACCATGTCACAATTGATCCTCTAAGGACACCTTATAATGAAGTTTTGGGTCTAAAAGAGTGCTTAAAGCTTAGTATAAGTGAGATACGTGTCGTAGGATGGGTTAGATTGGGTGTAGCATTGGAAAAACGGGCCAAACACACCAAATCAGGTGTGTGCGGTCGCACACTAGAGTGTGCGGCCAGCCAGCCGCACACAGGCCAACCACACACACCTCCAGCTGCACTCACTCCCTTATATATACTATCCTTAGTCATTTTAATCATTACTTACACTTCTACAAAGCAAGGACCCGAAAATCCTCTCAAGTATCATCCGGAAAGGTAATGTCTTTAACCAAGAACACCAAGAACACCATGTTTTCTGGCAGCACACACTTCTGGCAGCACACCTGGCCGCACACACGTGCTGGCAGCACACCTGGCCGCACACCTAGCCGCCCATACACATATAGTGTGTATTTTGGCCATACACTCTCTTGTATAGCCTTATAACCCTTCATACAATCATATATGGTTGTAACACTTCAATATAAGTGTTTACTAGTCCCTAAGGTGGTCCCAATTCATTAATTAGTTGTTCATAACACTAATTATATTCGTATATGTGCCAATATATGCTAAATAGGATTCGCGTGTGTACTCAAGTCACCACTTGGTACTTAGCAACTGATCCAACATTGTCATCAGAACCACTCGCTACAAGTGAGTTCATACCCCTAAATTAACCTTTGAAATGTTTTTAAATGCTTTTATGGGGGGGGGAATACAAATTGAACAATTATAGTTACTATATCAATCACATGTGACTAATGACTACCAAGCAAATGGTTTTCTTACTTTCCAAGCTATTTATCAAACTGTTTTACCTCAAACTGTCTTACAAACTTTGAAAGACCTCATGAGTGAGGAATATTGCCCGAGGGGAGAGATTCAAAAGCTGGAGGAAGAACTTTGGCGCCTAACCATGAAGGGCTCCGACATCGTCGCCTATACCGCCAGGTTCTGTGAAATGGTGGCCCTCTGTCCCAATATGATTCATACAGAGAGAAAGAAGATCGAAAGGTTTATATGGGGACTGGTGCCACCATACCAGGGCAATGTTTTATCATCACACCCTACTACACTCGATAGTGCCAAGTGATTGGCACAACAACTAATTGACCATGGGGTCTATAACCCGGCAGCAACAACCACCCTAGCCATCTCAAAACCCACCAGAACCGCAGAGTCCAAGCGAAAATTCGGGGATGACAAGAAAAAGAATAAGGCTGCCAAGAAACAACAGATCATCCAAGCAAAAATTCTGCGAGCCTATATGATCGACTTTGGGAAGGCATGGGATACTCATTTACCCCTTGTCGAATTTTCCTACAACAACAGTTATCACACAAGCATAAAGGCTGCTCCATTCGAGGCCCTCTATGGCCGCAAGTGCAGATCCCCTCTGTGCTAGGCTGAGGTGGGTGATACCTAGTTAGCTAAAGGACGAGTTCCTGAAAGCACTCTCACAGGTCCGGAGATCATACGGGAAACGACGGAGAAGATCGTTCAGATCCGTGAACGATTGAAAGCCTCCAGAGACCGACAGAAAAGCTACGCTGATAAACGTAGAAAACCGTTGGAGTTCCAGGTGGGCGACCGTGTTTTATTGAAGGTCTCACCCTGGAAGGGCTTAATACACTTTGGAAAGCGTGGAAAGCTAAATCCAAGGTACATTGGGCCTTTTGAGATTCTTGCCAGAATCGGCCCAGTAGCTTACAAACTCAATCTACCGATCGAACTTAGTAACATACATTCTACCTTCCACGTATCGAACTTGAAAAAGTGTCTGTCCGACGAGACTCTTGTAATCCCAATCGACGAGATCGAGATCAATGAGAGCCTCAACTTCGTGGAAGAACCAGTAGAGATCATCGACCGAGAGGTCAAGCAAACAAAACAAAGCCGTATCCCGATAGTGAAGGTTCATTGGAACGCTAAGCAAGGACCTGAATTC
This sequence comes from Lactuca serriola, assembly GCF_051521515.1. NCBI lineage: Eukaryota > Viridiplantae > Streptophyta > Magnoliopsida > Asterales > Asteraceae > Lactuca > Lactuca serriola. The sequence continues at coordinate 128,095,302 of NC_136416.1, read as the reverse complement.
ACTTGGGAACGAGAGGATCAGATGAAACTGAAATACTCTCATCTTTTTACTTAGTTACTTGTAATTACTTATTTGCTTAAATTCTAATTTCGGGACGAAATTCCTTCTAAGGAGGGGATGATGTGACAACCCGAAATTTCTAGCTTTCATTCTTCATTATTGTTAAGGTTAGCTTTGATTTGCTATTTTATAATGAAGTTTTGGGTCTAAAAGAGTGCTTAAAGCTTAGTATAAGTGAGATACGTGTCGGAGGATGGGTTAGATTGGGTGTAGCATAGGAAAAACGGGCCAAATACACCAAATCAGGTGTGTGCGGCCAGCCAGCCGCACACAGGCCAACCACACACACCTCCAGCCGCACTCACTCCCTTATATATACTATCCTTAGTCATTTTAATCAGTACTTACACTTCTACAATGTAAGGACCCGAAAATCCTCTCAAGTTTCATCTGGAAAGATAACATCCTTCATCAAGAACACCAAGAACACCATGTTTTCTGGCAGCACACGCTTTTGGCAGCACACCTGGCCGCACACAGGGCCGCACACACGTGCTGGCAGCACACCTAGCCGCACACCTGGCCGCACACACACATATAGTGTGTATTTTGGCCATACACTCTCTTGTATAGCCTTATAACCCTTCATACAATCATATATGGTTGTAACACTTCAATATAAGTGCTTACTAGTCCCTAAGGTGGTCCCAATTCATTAATTAGTTGTTCATAACACTAATTATATTCGTATATGTGCCAATATATGCTAAATAGGATTCCCGTGTGTACTCAAGTCACCACTTGGTACTTAGCAACTGATCCAACATTGTCATCAGAACCACTCGCTATAGGTGAGTTCATACCCCTAAATTAACCTTTGAAATGTTTTTAAATGCTTTTATTGGTGGGAATACAAGTTGAACAATTATAGTTATTATATTAATCACATGTGATTAATGACTACCAAGCAAATGGTTTTCTTACTTTCCAAGCTATTTATCAAATTGTTTTACCTCAAACTGTCTTACAAACTCGTTTAATTGTCAAATACTTTTACTTAAACTCTTTTAAACTTATATTCTGTGTATCTGTATAAATATAGTTATATAAGTAGGATTGAAAAGACTTAGGACTGCTAGTCTACCCTACTTCCTGTTCTTGTTTGATGTGGTCTTAGGGTATCAAGGTTAGTTGTCCGAAGGTCGTTTGAATCCTAGTGATATATTATGTATATGTATATAGATATAAAAAGGTTATTTCTTTCATTCAATTCCATGCCCTTGGGTAGCAAGGGTATACAAACATGTTCATACTTTACTAGTAAGCTACCATAGGGGTAGTGTAGGAAGATACTATTACTAGAACAATGAAACATACAATGAGTTAGTTCATACATGAGTCAATACATACTATGATGAGAATCAAACATGAAACAGAGTGATGAGAAACAAACTATAGACACTATGATGAGAAACAAACATACAGGCTAGACAGAGAAAGAACACACAATACATCTAGCTCACAAATCACTAGGGGTGCAAACGAGTCAAGCTACTCGCGAGCTACTCGAGATCGGATCGTTAAAAGCTCGACTCGAAATCGATTTTAAACGAGCCCGAGCCAAGCTCGAGCTTAATATTAAGCTCGTTTATTAAACGAGCTCGAGCTCAAGCCTATGTCATTAAGCTTGATTAGGCTCGCGAGCCTAAACGAGCCTTTCTATAATATAATTTAATATTATTTATATATATTAAAATAAAAACATATTAGGGGAATTATGAATTTAGGGTATTAGTAAACGAGCTTCTTAACAAGCTCGAGCCGAGCTTAAGCTCATTTAGACACGTCATATAAAAAACGAGTCGAGCCCGAGCCCGAGCTGAGCTTGTATAATTCTTTACGAGCTCGAGCCGAGCTCAGTACAAGGAAGCTCGAATCGAGCCAAGCTTGAGCTCGAGCCTTATATAACTTAAACGAGCTCGAGCCGGCTCGTTTGCACCCCTACAAATCACATTGCATATACATTAACCACATTTATGTGAGCCATTAATTTGACAACCCAAAAATTTCTATTTTACATTCTTCATTTCTTATCAAAGTTAAACACGTTTTTACTATTTTCTAGCACTGTTTGGAGTCAAATAGAGAGTTTAAAGACTAGTATAAGCAGGGTAGGAGTCGTGGGATAAGTATTGTGGGTGTATCGCCTTGAAATCGAGCTAATCACACCAACACAAGGTGTGTGCGGCTGCACACAAGGGTGTGCGGCCTCACACCCATCCCAACCGCACACTCCCCTATATATTCAAGACTTAGACATTTTTGAACACATTCTACACTTCTTCAAGGCTAGGACCCGAAATCCTCTCAAGTATCATCCAAATCTCCTTGAGGATCTTCATAAAAGGTAACATCTTTAACCATGAACACCAAGAACACCATGTTTTCTGGCAGCACACAACTTCTGGCATCACACCTGGCCGCACACACATGCTGGCAGCACACCTTGCCACACACACACATGTAGTGTGTATTTTGGCCATACACTCTCTTGTATAGCCTTATAACCCTTCGTACATGTAACGCCCGTAGATCAGGGCTAGTCAATTTAGAGACGATAAGCATCAAAAATGACTTTTTTATGGAAAACTATTTAGAAGGATTAATCTTAACCAAGTTCTAGTATATGTCACAAGGTTTCGGTGCATATAAAGAACGCCAAAATCCGAGTTATAACGAAGAAGTTATGACCTGTCGAAGTTTCGCGATAGAACCGGCACGACCTAGCGCGACGTAAATAGTGAATTTAAGGTAGATAGATATCTATCCTTAGTGATCTAAATGAGAATTGAAGATCTCATCGATATTAGTGCAATGATGGAAAGACGGACGAAAACGGACGTCAGACGAAGGAGTTATGAGTTTATAACGGAGTTTTCCTGTCCCGACCTACTAAAAATAATATATAAGTAATATAATATCATATATTAAAAATAAACTCAAAATTAGCCAATGGATTCTAAACGAGATTTGTAGGGCATAATCTCACCTTCGCAGCGATATAAAGAACGTCGAAAACGGAGTTCGTATGCGAAAGTTATGAATTTCTGAAGTTCGGGGAGCGAAATCCCAAAACTGTCAGAGACCACGACGTGGCAAGCAGTGCCACAACGTGGAAAGTCTCCTGACACCTCCGGGAGTCCCCCAGATGCAACTTGCGATGACGTATGCAGTAACGACCATGCCCACGAAGTGGAAAAAGGATCCCACAACGTGGCAAGGGCCAAATTTGCCCTATAAATAGATTTGAAGGGCCAGCCGACTATGGTTGCTCCATCCCTTCTATCCCACTCCCGATACACCCTCTAAGCCCTATTTTAACCCCCCGAAGCCCCGGTATCAACCCCGAGACCCGAAGCGAGTCCCGAAGCCCCGAAGATCCCAAGAAGAAAAGAGTTTCCGAGCCGAAGCTCTATCCGCGAGAAACCCGGTGTGTGAAGATATCCCGGTTTCACCGAAGAATACTACTCTTAGAGCTGTAGTGTTGTCCGATCATCTTCTGATCAAGTGAGTGTATAGTCCCTTTCACAAACACGATAATAATACAAGTATTGTTTGAATGTATTAAGTATATTGTTGTTCATATGTGTGAGTGTGTGGTAACTTTCTTCTAACACATAAATATAAAGTATTAGCTATGAAATACATGCTATGTGTTATATATTATTTGTCTATTTGAAATGGGCATGAAATTGATGTTTTATACAAGTGTTAAATGAGTTAAACTATATATGTATTTTATCTCTACAAATATGTTGGGTAGAACATGGGTAGATGAAATAATTGGTGTGTGATGAAGGATGAGTTTGAGGATGAGACGAAAGATAAACCTCGGTAGCTATGGATTTAGTACTGTATAGATGAACCTTGGTAGCTATGGATTTAGTACTGTATAGATGAACCTTGGTAGCTATGGATTTAGTACTATATAGATGAACCTTGGTAGCTATGGATTTAGTACTGTATAGATGAACCTTGGTAGCTATGGATTTAGTACTGTATAGATGAACCTTGGTAGCTATGGATTTAGTACTATATAGATGAACCTTGGTAGCTATGGATTTAGTACTGTATAGATGAACCTTGGTAGCTATGGATTTAGTACTGTATAGATGAACCTTGGTAGCTATGGATTTAGTACTGTATAGATGAATCTTGGTAGCTATGGATTTAGTACTGTATAGATGAACCTTGGTAGCTATGGATTTAGTACTGTATAGATGAACCTTGGTAGCTATGGATGTAGTACTGTATAGATGAACCTTGGTAGCTATGGATTTAGTACCGTATAGACAAACGTTGGTAGCTATGGACTTAGTACCTACACCTGTAGCTATGGATTTAGTACTGTTAGATAAACGTTGGTAGCTATGGACTTAGTACCTACACTGGTAGTTATGGATTTAGTACCCGATGAATGAGCCATAGCAGCTATGGAATTAGTGCTTTACGAAAGAACCCTAGCAGCTATTGTCTTAGTGCCTAATACGGAGTGAACGAATAGATGATTCTTAGGGTAAAACCTTAAGAGTAAAGAATATAATGGGGATGGGTAATTAGGTTGTTTGTTTAGTGATTGAATATAATAATTGTATTATTGTGGGTTGAAAACCCTATATGCTCACCAGGCTCCCAAGCCTGACCCACTCAGTTTTCTTTGCATTACAGGTAATGAGACAAGAGTATAAGTTAGTGGACTTGATGAGAGGTTTTGGATTATAGATTAGTAGTTATAAATAACTGTTGTAAGGTCTATTTTATATTGTTTATGCTTTTGGTCTGTATCGGAACATGACATCCCGAGGTTTTATTATTTAATGAAAATACATTCTCTTTGAGAAATGTTTTGATAAATGGTTATCATATTTTATTTTTGGAACAAATTCTGCAACCGTTTTCTTTAAACGATCACTCTGATTTATAAAACGAAGCATAAACAAATCGGTCTTTTCTGGCCGTGAAATTGGGGATGTCACAGTTGGTATCAGAGCATTAGTTTAAGCGAACTAGGAATTTTTAGGATTTCTAGACTTAAACTTAGAATGCTAAGCGATGATTGTGAGATGAGTGTCTACCATATTTTAAGACACAAGCACTAGTATATTTTAGGAAAGATGCCTAAAATGCTTTTATGTGCTAAATGCTATATGTTTTCCATATATGATATTGTTTGTTCGGATCTATGGTATGTTGCCGACCGGATCTGGAAACCTTATGTGTTTAGGATTCTAAGCGTACGACTACGGTATTAGAACTAGCATGTAAACGTTTCGGAGTGACAAGGAGATTTATACATCTATCGTAAATAAAGCTTTCTTATCTTAAATTCTCGTCCGGTGCACCGAACGTCTGTTTGGATGTACAAAACGTTATGGTGAAGACTCGTAGATTGAGTAAATGGAGGAAATGAAAGGCTTATGATAGTGAATGAAACCTATCGGAAGATATCGTAAGAGTGGTGTCTTGCCTTTAGTTTATGTTTGATAAAATAACAGAATGTTTAGAGGAGTACGGTACGTCTGAAGTACACCTTCGATTGGCAGGATGATGGAACGATTGGTGTAATTCTTGAAGTTGTCCCATAATCTAGAATTTCCATCACCAATCGAGTTGAAGTTTGATTGATGATAGAAGATACGCATGGAAGAAGTCCTAGTAGAGTCTAGGATAATTTTTATGATTAATTGGACACATTAGTATGTGTTAAATTGTTTTGTGATTTTAGGACTTGGGGACTGCGAGACAATACTTGGGATGAGTATGAGTAGGTGTGAATAGTAGTGGAGATCTATGCTACTGGAAGCATAGGACTCACGCTTGGATCAGGGAAAGTCACAAGGTTACCAAGAAGCTAGTGATTTGGTCTCGTTTTATTCAAGTATGTCGTTACCATTGTTTCGGTAATGACTAAAAAGATGACTGATATTCTGACCCTAGTGGTCATATCAAATTGAGTCCGACTACGATAAGTTTGTTACGTGGTTCTGAGAATCGAGTTTGATGTCGCATCTGACTTAAGTCAGAAGATTGAAATCAATGCGATCAATAGCATCACGCTCGTTGTTAAAGAAGTTAGTAGCTAGAATGCTACATGATAAAATGTGAATATATCACATTAGAATATGAAGGAAGGTATAATCCATTCTGGAATTTGACTCTAAGAGACTTGAGTCTAAGCGTTGCATCAAACGATGAGAGGTCATTAGAACATGACCCATCGGTCTGTTACAATAGATAAATGAAAGTATTTATCCTAAGAAGAAGAAGGAGTCCTCAAAAAGGATTTATTTTGTAACTCGAAGGTTATGATTGAACGTCCAACATAGTACGAAGAGCAGATGCAGGATTAAGCATCAAGGTTAATACTTAGGATGGAGAGATAACTTATGGAGTCAGTATACGAATCCTATTTCGTTGATGATTCCGGGATGTAATCATCCTAAGGGGGAGATAGTTGTAACGCCCGTAGATCAGGGCTAGTCAATTTAGAGACGATAAGCATCAAAAATGACTTTTTTATGGAAAACTATTTAGAAGGATTAATCTTAACCAAGTTCTAGTATATGTCACAAGGTTTCGGTGCATATAAAGAACGCCAAAATCCGAGTTATAACGAAGAAGTTATGACCTGTCGAAGTTTCGCGACAGAACCGGCATGACCTAGCGCGACCCAGCGCGACGTAAATAGTGAATTTAAGGTAGATAGATATCTATCCTTAGTGATCTAAATGAGAATTGAAGATCTCATCGATATTAGTGCAATGATGGAAAGACGGACGAAAACGGACGTCAGACGAAGGAGTTATGAGTTTATAACGGAGTTTTCCTGTCCCGACCTACTAAAAATAATATATAAGTAATATAATTATAATATATTAAAAATAAACTCAAAATTAGCCAATGGATTCTAAACGAGATTTGTAGAGCATAATCTCACCTTCGCGGCGATATAAAGAACGTCGAAAACGGAGTTCATATGCGAAAGTTATGAATTTCTGAAGTTCGGGGAGCGAAACCCCAAAACTGTCAGAGACCACGACGTGGCAAGCAGTGCCACAACGTGGAAAGTCTCCTGACACCTCCGGGAGTCCCCCAGATGCAACTTGCGATGACGTATGCAGTGACGACCATGCCCACGAAGTGGAAAAAGGATCCCACAACGTGGCAAGGGCCAAATTTGCCCTATAAATAGATTTGAAGGGCCAGCCGACTATGGTTGCTCCATCCCTTCTATCCCACTCCCGATACACCCTCTAAGCCCTATTTTAACCCCCCGAAGCCCCGGTATCAACCCCGAGACCCGAAGCGAGTCCCGAAGCCCCGAAGATCCCAAGAAGAAAAGAGTTTCCGAGCCGAAGCTCTATCCGCGAGAAACCCGGTGTGTGAAGATATCCCGGTTTCACCGAAGAATACTACTCTTAGAGCTATAGTGTTGTCCGATCATCTTCTGATCAAGTGAGTGTATAGTCCCTTTCACAAACACGATAATAATACAAGTATTGTTTGAATGTATTAAGTATATTGTTGTTCATATGTGTGAGTGTGTGGTAACTTTCTTCTAACACATAAATATAAAGTATTAGCTATGAAATACGTGCTATGTGTTATATATTATTTGTCTATTTGAAATGGGCATGAAATTGATGTTTTATACAAGTGTTAAATGAGTTAAACTATATATGTATTTTATCTCTACAAATATGTTGGGTAGAACATGGGTAGACGAAATAATTGGTGTGTGATGAAGGATGAGTTTGAGGATGAGACGAAAGATAAACCTCGGTAGCTATGGATTTAGTACTGTAGAGATGAACCTTGGTAGCTATGGATTTAGTACTGTATAGATGAACCTTGGTAGCTATGGATTTAGTACTATATAGATGAACCTTGGTAGCTATGGATTTAGTATTGTATAGATGAACCTTGGTAGCTATGGATTTAGTACTGTATAGATGAACCTTGGTAGCTATGGATTTAGTACTATATAGATGAACCTTGGTAGCTATGGATTTAGTATTGTATAGATGAACCTTGGTAGCTATGGATTTAGTACTGTATAGATGAATCTTGGTAGCTATGGATTTAGTACTGTATAGATGAACCTTGGTAGCTATGGATTTAGTAATGTATAGATGATCCTTGGTAGCTATGGATTTAGTACCGTATAGACAAACGTTGGTAGCTATGGACTTAGTACCTACACCGGTAGCTATGGATTTAGTACTGTTAGATAAACGTTGGTAGCTATGGACTTAGTACCTACACTGGTAGTTATGGATTTAGTACCCGATGAATGAGCCATAGCAGCTATGGAATTAGTGCTTTACGAAAGAACCCTAGCAGCTATTTTCTTAGTGCCTAATATGGAGTGAACGAATAGATGATTCTTAGGGTAAAACCTTAAGAGTAAAGAATATAATGGGGATGGGTAATTAGGTTGTTTGTTTAATGATTGAATATAATAATTGTATTATTGTAGGTTGAAAACCCTATATGCTCACCAGGCTCCCAAGCCTGACCCACTCAGTTTTCTTTGCATTACAGGTAATGACACAAGAGTATAAGTTGGTGGACTTGACGAGAGGTTTTGGATTATAGATCAGTAGTTATAAATAACTGTTGTAAGGTCTATTTTATATTGTTTATGCTTTTGGTCTGTATCGGAACATGACATGCCGAGGTTTTATTATTTAATGAAAATACATTCTCTTTGAGAAATTTTTTGATAAATGGTTATCATATTTTATTTTGGGAACAAATTATACAACCGTTTTCTTTAAACGATCACTCTGATTTATAAAACAAAGCGTAAACAAATCGGTCTTTTTTGGCCGTGAAATTGGGGATGTCACAGTACAATCATATATGATTGTAAAATTTCAATATAAGTGTTTACTAGTCTCTAAGGTGGTCCCAATTCAATAATTAGTTGCTCATAACACTAATTATATTCATATATGTATCAGTATATGCTAAATAGGATTCGCATGTGTACTCAAGTCACCACTTGGCACTTAGAAACTGATCCAACATCGTCATCAGAACCACTCACTACAAGTGAGTTCATACCCCCTTAATCTATCTTTTAAATGTTTTTAAATGGTTTTATGGGGGGGATACAAGTCAAATCATGCTAGTTATTACATCAACCACATGTGATTAATAACTAGCATACAAATGTACTTACTACACTTTTAGGTGTGTTACCAAACAGATTACTTCAAATAGCTTTCCAAAACGTTTTTTACTTGTTTAAAACTCTTTATCAAACTGTCATACTTACTGAATGTTTCTTTTCAAAACTCTGATACAATAGTGTTTCAAACAAAGGTTTTCCTTATACTTATATCTGTTCTTATATACTGCTTTCAAACCATTTTACAAACTGACATCAAGTCACCTTTCTTAGTAGTTTAAACTCTTTAAAGATTTTACAAAACATATTTTATGCTTTTATATTATAAATTGCATGCCTATATATGTATAGTTATATAACAAATGTTTAAAGGACTTAGGAAGGCTATCCTCTTTATTTCCTTTTCCTTGATTTGGATGTGGTCTGGTGAGTATCAGGTATCCGTCCGAAGGTCGTTTAAATATTAGTTATGTATCATGTGTACATATATAGTCATAAAGGTTCTTCCAGTCAATTCAATACCCTTGGGTAGCAAGGATATACTCCCATGTTCATACGTACCAGTTACATTACTAGTAAGCTACCATATGGGTAGTTTAGGAAGATACTAGAACTATTATTAGAACACGATATCATACAATGAGTCAGTTCATTCATGATTCAATACTTGCTAGATAGAGAGAACATACATTACAGCTAGTATAGTACAGTACATTACTATACATGCTAGATAGAGAGAGAGCACACATTACAGCTAGCACACGTAGAACATTACAGTACACTACTATACTATTACATGAGTACATTTACATGAATACGTTTACATGATTACATCTACATGAGTACATTTACATAGATACGTTTACATGAGTACGCTTACATATACGATGATAGGACATACATCACTAGGTGCTATAGCATGGAACAAGTTTAGGATCTAACTATACCGATGAATCACAACGCAATTGTGATAGTTATATCGGGTATACATGATCATAGTAATGTGGATGTGTCACGGCGTGCATATATGCATGGGCGTGTAAAGGTCTCAAAATCCCTTTGATAGGGGAGCGTCTAGCCTGGGATCTAGCCATCACATTATGCCTTATCCCTCAAATAAGGCAATAGGAGTACAGAAATAGTCACTTATTACAAATACTACAGTACTCACAAAATTACCCTAGACTTAAGGTAATTAGTACGGTTGTAGTTCGAGACTACACCATAGTACTATTTCATTTTCCCATTACATTCACTTCGTGAATTTTCACACGACGCACGAAAATGTAGAAACTATATTTTTTATTAATGATAGTCAGATTTGGGAAAATACACACTCTTACAAGAGACACACACAGACACTAGATGCCTTGGTAGAAGGATACGATTAGTAGGAAACATAGGGCTTCCTAGGATCATTCAAAACATTTTCATACTTACAATTCATATACATTTTCAATACTTACAGTTCATATACATACAAATACTTACATACAAATTAAGACACTAAAATACTTATGATCTCACCAGCTTTAAAACTGATACTCTCTTTCAAAATAACTTGTATCCTCAGGTCAACCATAGACAGGTACCGATGCAAGGTTCAGAGAAGATGGTGCTCGTTCAAGACGCATCTTTCATTTTGATTTATTCTTTAGTGTCTATTATATTTTGACAGAACACACTTGTATTAAAATTATATTATTAATGCAATGGATGATGTTGTTGCTTGTTTACTATTTTTCATTGTTGTGATACTGTACATGACGTCCTCCACCCCAGAACATTCCGCCGTTCTCGGTTTTGGGGTGTGACAATTAAGCAGGGCATGGCACTACCTGCCATGACTGTTTTTGTATCAGAATCTCCTTCATTGTGGAGCGTATTGAGTTTGCGTATAGATCTATACTGGATTGACTATCCTACACCTTGCTGCTCGCTACAGTGGGACTTGCAAGTCTACGGGTGCCAAACGTCATTTTTACGGCATCTTACATTGTCGTTTTTCAGCTAAGTCGGTAGCAAGATACAGGCCGATCACATGTTACCTTAAAATTTACATTACGTATAAGGTAGTTAGTACAGTAGTAGTTACTAATTACTACATTACAGTACTATAACATTTTCCCTTTACTTTTTACTTTGTGATATTCACACAATAAGTAATAATGTAACAACTATATTTTGGTTAATAGTAGTCGGATTTGGGAAAATACACACTTTTACAAGAGACACACACACAAATACTAGATGCCTTGGTAGAAGGCTACTGTTAGTAGAAAACATAGGGTTTTCTAGGAGAGTTAAATCAATACGACACTTTTACAAACATACACAGTACATCTTACAATTGCTTTCATACAAACACAAACACTAATATACTTATGATCTCACCAGCTTTAAAGTTGATACTCGCTTTCAAAATAATTTGTATTCTCAGGTTGTCAGTAGACATGTACTGGTGCCAGGTTTTGAGAAGAAGGAGCTCGTTCAAGACTCCTCTTTTATTTTGATGTATATAATTTTTGGTGTCTATATAACTTGACATAACACACTTATGAAATTATACTATTAATTCAATGGATGATGTTGTTGCTTGTTTACTACTTTGCATTGTAGTGATACTGTACATGACGTCCTCCACCCCAGAACGTTTCCGCCGTTCATCGGTTTTGGGGGTGTGACAAATACTGTTCCAATAGGTAACCAAAGGTAATAAGAGTAAAATCCACCTTCAACTTTTAAAACCATGGTATAAAGCTTATTAGATGTGATAAGAAAAATGTCACCTTTCTTTAAAAACTATGGTATTAAGATGATCAAAAAGCAAGATAATGTTAACATGTTAAAGCCTAGAATATATGTTATACTTATTAGAAATGAAAATCATGTTAAATGAGAAAAAATTATAATAGTTAATCTATTGTAAAACATTTAGACCAAAAGTCATCAAGATGACAATAAATGTAACTGAAATTGTATGGAAAAATAGAAATACAATACACTAGGAGGATATGAGGATATGGTTGGACAACATAACAAATTTAGCAGATTAAAGAAAGACTTTCAAATTATCATCTCGTCATTAGAATCAAAATCATACAAAGAAATTGTACGAGGACAATCTTGATATGGTAACATCATATAAATGTATACTTTCTAGGTCTTGAGATATATGCAGAAACAAAACAGAAATAATTCAAGAATCAAATAGTTCCACAAAAAAAATTAAAAAATACATCAATCAAATGCATACAATATTTTTTAAAGTTTACTTCAAATTAATAAAATTTCAATCTCTATAACCGAACAATAATTTAGTAATTAGGTTTCAATGAAACAAATAGGAAAACAAAGCAATGCATCAATCAAATGCATAAGAATTTTTTTTAAAGTTTACTTTTCAATCTTGTTTACGTTCAGTGGCTTCGAAGCATTGGCATTGCCTTGTGTCGATTTGAAGAGGTTGAAGTGTTGTTAGACGCATCTCTAGCCACAAAAATCGAAATTTTGTAATGTTGGTTCGTTGGTTCACTCCGTCAAAAGAGTTCGCCATTGATTCTGCCTCTCTCTCTCTCTCTCTCTCTCTCTATATATATATATATATATATATATATATATATATATATATATATATATATATATATATATATATATAATGAGAGAAGTAAGAAGAGGTAATAAGATGCTAGAAGAGATAGGTCCATGTCTACATCAAGAAGAGGACACATAAACATTTTTAGATCAACTAAAAAACAAACATTTTGCAAAACATCTACGCGCTGTCTACACAGCGCAAGAGGCCAGAAAGAGCTTAAGTAATTGTCAAAAGAAAGTACTAGTTAAACATGTGATATAAATTTAAATAATACAAGAACAAAACTCTAATGCCAAAAGTAGGTAAGAGTGAGTTATCATCACTTAACCTTATTCCTCTAAATTACTAGATCAACAAAATTGTGACAACAACTCGTCATTCTATTTCATACCATTGTCTTAAATTCAAATTATAATGATTTGTAATTTGATTTTGTGTTTGTGTGATGTTATATCATTCTTTGGTAACCACAAGGGTGCATACCACTCCACAAAACCTGCACGTTTTTAGTGTATTCATTTTTACACTGCATTTCAAGATAATATCCTACTGCAATCAATATTTTTCTGAAAATTAAATAACTTATACAAAAATATTAAAGTTGTGGAAATCATATATATACAAGTTAGACGAATATATGGATATGGATATAAATGGTAGGGAGGAATGATACATACATGATACATGTTGGTTCCTAAGGAATCTACACCAAAAAATTATCAACCATGTGTTGTATGACGTCTGCCCCATCAGAATTCATCCATGGGGTATTTACCTGTCGGTGCCAATAATTAAACAAACAAACAAAAGGATTCAGAAACGTGGCAGTTAGTTTGTTCCTCATATTTGAGTTTGTGAGCAAACTTTTTAGGCTATTTTCAATAATGGGGACAAAGAGGGCGTTTACATCTTTTTACACATACGAGAGATCAAAAGCCAATCACACCTTTTGAGTTCTGGCACAATTTGTAGAGTCATAATTGAATGAGTGTTCTATTCTTTTCTGTTTTGTATTGTCATGTCAATAGGGAGTCATTTGGTTTATAAAATAGAATGTTTTTGGAAAAAATGATATTGGAATTTTAATAAATTTGGATCTAAAGCAATCATCATAATCTGTTCTGCGTTGGGTTGGGAAGAATTATGACAATAAAATTTTTACCTTTTTGAGTTGAAAGAGTTTATCTTTGTCAAATTTTAATACCTAATTTGGCCGTTCTACCATAAAAAGGAATCCTTTTGCTTTTCCATCTCTGTGGCATGAACTTTTTAACTTTTTGGTCAATGGGTGAAATCACCGTTTTCAAGATTAAAGAAAAGCACTAGTCTTTTTCATTTTTTTTAAACATACTATTTGATATGTTTAAACTCTATCAAAACAGTTGAAACATCCATGAAAAGATTGAAAGACCGATTCTTTTTCTCTACATAGAGATAGACATCAGGATATGGGTTTATTATGGAAGACTAGATTTAATAAATGGAAATTTTATTTTAAGTTTGAACAACAATAATAATAATAATAAAGAAAGAGATTGAAATGTAAAGAAACATGATGCTTGCCTGGATTGTATTGTGTGCAAGGTATCTTTGCTTACTTCCTTTAAAGCTGACATCAACCCGTTCCCAGCTTATTTTACTCAATCCTTTAATCATCATTTCTGCATTTTTAATTGATGGTATTAGAATTCATAAGTCAGCAGATGAATAATGAGTTGGTACCTTCCATGGTGGCAGTGGCTGATTTAGTCTTCTTGTGGGTTTTGGGCTGTGGGTCCAGAGAGGTTTCTTGTTTTGTGATATTTTCTGCATCTTCCTTGAGAATATGGGGATATCTACCACTTCTCACAAGATTTTTAATCTATAAAAATAAAAAATAGTGAGATAAATTAAGGGTTTAGGTTATTTTTGATCACTTAACTTTTGGTTTTGTGCTCATCTGGTCACTTATTTTTTTTTTTTTTAATTTTAAAAGGTCATCAAACTTTTGACTTTGTGCTCATTTAGTCACTTAACTTTTGGTTTGGTTACTTAACTTTTAGATTTGTGCTCATTTAGACACCTAACTTTTAAAATTGTGCTAATTTAGTCACTAAACTTTTGAAAAAATTTAAAAGTTTAGTGACTAAATGAGCACAATTTTAAAAGTTAGGTGACTAAATGTGATCAAACCAAAAATTAAGTGAGTAAATGAACACAAAACAAAAAGTTTGATGACCTTTTAAAACTTAAAAAAAGTTAAAGTGACCAAATGAGCACAAAACCAAAAGTTAAGGGACTAAAAATGACCTAAACCCATAAATTAATTACACTATACCCGGTAGTAATATATATATATATTTTTTTTACCTTAGGCAGCTGAATCTGATGACGGATTGATGATGTGCTCCATCCCACAAGATCTATTTCAGGTGTTTGAGTTAAGGAAAAACAAAAACATCCAAAACTTAAGGGCAGATTTTTTCAGGAAAAAATAATTAGGATACGGTCAGAATGGACATTTGCATAAACAACACGGCGTTTGAAAGACTGCAATGCGGATCTACAAAACGAAAGCAGAAATTCAAGCAAACAGACAGCTCCTTCTTTTGTAGTGTGTTTAGCTGAATGTCAAAAAGGGATGTCATGTCATGGAAAGACTTACATGAACTTCAGGTCTTGTGAATCATTGGCCATCTGAACCAAGAGAGGGGTCTGTCCATTAGCCTTGTCTTTCAAATATAGATGTCTTCCTGTTCTTCTAACCACCACTGAACTGTGGTACCCTACTTTTTCAAGGCCTCTAACTCCACAGAACATTGGGACCTGAAACCACTAACAAAATTCCATCAACTATTTCCAAATAAACTCATAATCCCTCAATTTACAAACCTGTCTATGTCCTCTTGAACCAAGGTGTGGAGTCGCAACTGTAATAAAGTTAATAGCCTCAATTCCAGCAATTTTCCCAGATCTGTCTTGGTATGTTTGATTTTGTGTGTAGAGCTTAGCAATAGCATATCTTGATATTAGGCCACCAAGTGAGTGACCTATAAATGAAATCTTTTCCACATTAGGATTGCGTGCTATCACAGATATCACCTGCAACCAAATTAAACCACCACTTTCACTTCAAACTACAATGCTGTCATTGTCATAGCAGCAACAGAAATCATCAACGTACAAATAAAAAATATTTTTTCTAGGTCTTGCATTTAACCCTAAAAACAGAAGGAACATACTCACCTCATCTGCTAATCTGCTTCCCATCACATCAATTCCATCAAGTGTTGCTAGTGCAGAGTTACGTCTGCTGCCTGTAGAGCATATCCATACACAAGACATAGTATGGTAAATAAAAAAAATAATACAAGCAAAGTTCAACGATACTTTTAACCAAGACTAATTCTTTGTGATTTTCTTTTTCTCAGCTTCCAGTAATGTTAACATCAAGTACATAAATATTTGGTATGCAGAACCAAGAAATATCTTCTGAAACTTACAGTGAACAATAAGATCCTTGGGATACTTCTTTAAGAATTGTTTTGCAGCAAATCTCCAATTCCGAGCACTGCAGGATTAGGGTTAGGATTTGACAAAATTATGAATGTTTCCACAGATTAATTTGAAATGCCAAGTAGTTCCTTAACTAATTTTGAGCAGGTTCTAAAGTAAAAGCACAAAAGCGTGCTTCTTCTATTTTTAGGATTAGTGTGCAATTAGCCAAAATAGATTAGATAAGCACTAACCTGCCAATTAAGCCATTCACCATAACAACTAGGTGAGTCGGACAATGATCTTTATCTGCGACTGTGGAAGCCGATTCCATATCGACGTTACCGTGGTTGTCGACTGCCTCAATCGTCGGGTGTCCATAGTCCGATGATCTGAAACAACTTAATTTCTTCATAATCAATGATTTGCTGCTTCTCTTATTCTTCTTCTTCGTAATATCATTTAAGTCAGCATCTTCTTCCAAATTGGTCTGCAGCTCCATTGATTTCTATAACGAAATGAATGTAATCAGCTTTGTAGTGGGGTTAATTAGGAGTTGGGAGGTTGTTAGTGGCGGTCAGTTATGGCGGACCGCTGTGGACCTGCGGAAGCCGACGTTATTTGACAGGTGGTATTTGAAAATTGAAATTACTACTTTGGGGGTGACGTAAACAGAAACTGTTCATTGGTGTTTCTGGAAAAGGGTATGAATTTTGGCGCCACCCCGTTGGACTGCGGAGGAAGGTGGCTTGACATGTCAGTTTCTAGAAAGGGACTACAGATGCATTAGAATTAGGTAAAGAATCCGTGTTTTTGGTCACATGGACCGGTGGACATACGCAATGACTAAAATGTTTCCTCAGGGTTATCTTGATATCAAGATGTGTTTTATGTTTTGTGATAGGATGACAATATGGGTGTAATCTGACTTGAGGTAGCCCAGGGTATTTATGTTCTGTAATGAGATGAGAATATGGGTGTAATCGACTTTGAGGTATATAGACTTTGAGGTTTATAGGACCCTAAAAGTTTTGATTTAGAGTTTGAGTAAAACGGGTTCGATTTGAATTCATCTAAACTCAAGATTAGTTTCATGCTCATCTATTCAACTAGCTCACGGACAAGCTGTTGGAAGTAAGCATAAAATGTTATAACCTAATTGGTATAATTTTGGAATAATAACAAAATTTTTTCTTTTTTGGTAAGCCAAAATAGCTAGAAAAAGAATTAAGAGAATGAGATAATTAGTTAATTGATTTATCACAAGTTAATAAACTAGTTAGAAACTAATTAGAAATTAATCGAAATTAATAAGATTAATGTTACTGTAGCACAATGAACTTATGGACTTGACTAATTTTTTTTTCCTTGCGTAATAGGTCATCTAATTTTTACTTTACATGTCAATTAAGTCATTATCGTTAATTTTTAACCATTCATCTGTCAACCAGTTATCTAAATTACACAAATGGCACATATGATTTAAATTTCTTTCGTGGTGAGTCCTTTACCAGCTATGATTTTAAATTACACGACCAAAATTGCCACATTTATGAAACTCTGGAGACCAAAGTGTAACATTCTCATCATCTTCCTTTGATCCTTCTATCATGTAGTTCTTGAATATCTTCAGTGGTTCAAGGTTTAGAATCTTTAATAATAGGAACAGTGCTAGTATAAATTTGCAACCCAATGGTACAACTAGTTCTTCTGATTTTGATGAGATTATTACATCCCAATTCTCTTCGATTTACCCTTTCCTTTTCAATTCAAATTCTACATAATCGAATCAAAATTCCACGGTTTCTACATCTAGTTCGAAAGGTAGTGTTTATGGATCTAGATGTGCAAATAGTGAAGCAACGACGGTTAATAATGATCCGCCAATTGCTCCAAATCAAACACAAACTGGAGGTGTTCGTGATAAAGTTGAATCCATGAAGCCGAATTAGAAAACGATTAGGAATCTTCCATCTCAATCTGTTCAAATCAGACGATTAAGGTACTTTAATGGTGGAAGAAGTTTTGAATTCAAATCAAGAGACTTTAGCTATGTTACAAGATCAACAAAAGAAATTAAGGTACGATGTTAAATTAGGACACCAGAGATTCGATCAAGCTAAACAAAGACTCAAATCAATCAAATAGATTATAATCTGGAATTAGATCTAGAACAAGAACTGGAAATCAGAAACGTATCAAATCAAAGCTTGGAAGGTGTATCGAAGAATCCACAAATAATTACAGAATTAGCAGATACGATTGATACACTTTTGAACATGGTGATCACTTTAGAATCCTCGATTTCATCCCATATTATTCTTTTAGACATGTTAAGAAAACTAGTTGATGATCTTCAAACATAGATTCAAAAAATGGAAGACGGTATGCAAACACAAGCTCAAAATTTTAAAGACAATCTACACGGATACTAAAAAGAAATTGAGTGAAGAACAAAAAATAAACTAATGATTAAAACATAAGTTGAGACTTATTCAAGAAAACATACCTTGTGAAGATGACACCACCATTGATGAAGAAGCTCAAGCTTTTTCTGCAATGGAAACGATTCTTGATGAGAATGTTACACTTCGGTCCCCATAGTTTCGTAAATATGTCAGTTTTGGTCATGTAGTTCAAACCATAACTGGTAAGGGATCCACCACGAAAGAAATTTAAATCACAAGGATCATTCATGTAATTTAGATAACTGGTTAACGGATGCATGGTTAAAAACTAACGATAATGGTTTAATTGACGTGTACAGTAAAAGTTATATGACCTATTGCGCAAGAAAAAAAACATAATTGGTCGACTCGGACAAAACACATAAGTTCATTGTGCTGCAGTGACATTTTCCCAAATTAATAAGAATTAATCTGAGATTAATTAGAATTAACCTGGAGGCACAAAGACCAAATATTAATTGTTCAATAGTTGAACAATGCTATATGGTGTGGACGGTTTTGAGGGCTCGTAGGAGGCTTCCAGAATCAATTCAAGTAAAAGATAAGAAAAAGATTTGAATCATTATTAAATCTTACTATTTAATTGATTCAAATCAGAGTTACCTCTGCTAATCACCACAACTATATAAAGACCCTTCTATGTCTTCATATTTTCATGTGATTCCAAGCTCTTGAAAGCAAGGTTATCAAAAACATGATTTTGATCGTAGAATTGCACGATTCTATGATCCTACATATGTGTTTCGATTTTGATCTTAGTAAACTCATTTTTAGGTAGAATTGGAGTGGAATTGTAAAATCGGATCATAAAATCATAAAATTAAGATGGTGAATCAACCATGCAATAACGCAGGGAAAATTGTTTTTCATAGCGTTTCTCCTCTCTCTCTCTCTCTCTCTAAAAGTTTCTAGTTTTAGTCTTTTAGGTATAAACCATTAGAGGCATTCATATTTTGGGCGCTAGAACTTCCAAGAACAACACAAGTGTTTGTGATCTTCAAATAGATACAAGAATATACTATTATACTTAAAAGGTTGGTATTTTATCTTTTGTGTTAGTTTGTTTTTCATAGTTTTGAAAGTATGTTATCAAGCCTAGATCTACGGTGCATGTACACTTAGGATTCTTTTTGAATGCTTCTGTTGTCTAAATCAGGTGTAAAGATGCATAGAAAAGCCAATATGGTATCACAACAATTAGGTTTTAGTTATGAGTGCTAAAATTAAAATTGAAAAAAAATAGAAGAAACATGTTTAATCGCAGGATGTGGCACGCCTTACCTGATTCTTTAGATTTCTAGTTTCTAGCTAAAATTTTGAATTTGAGATTTATCTATAGTTTAATTTAGTGTCCTGATCTGTTGAAAACTGAATAATTGAACTAGGAGGATAAATATATCTAATTAATTTGAATTTAGTAATCATCGATTTAAAATTAATTAACCAATATGTAATTAAAGATAATGTGATTAAATCATAAATATCTTAAATTGTTTAAAATAAACACTTATATATATATATATATATATATATATATATATATATAGGGAGATGATCAAATGAGAATACCTAAAAGATTGAGAACACGAGAACAATTGTAGACCAATCATTCCACAAGGGCTTAAAAGGAATTTTACAATATAACTAAATATGGATAATTAATTAATTCCTACAATCATGGGATGCTATCTAATTAATTGATTTTTTTACCTAAATATTAGAAACGAGTTTAATCTATTTTTAATTAATAAGATTATTAAAAAAACGTTTTTACCATGTTTAAAAAAATGTTTTTATTTTTTTTATTTTTTTACCAATATATCAAAAAAATCGATGAATTAATCATTCAACCGAATATATGTAATCATACAAAAATAAAAACATATTTCTAGTCATATACGAATCCGTTGTAATCGTGAATGAATAGATAAATTAAGTTATAATAATAAACGAATATAACACAAAAAGTTACAATGTAATACATATCTATTTTTCTATAATCACATTTGAATACAACGTAAACAAAAATTATAATAAAAATAATTAATTATTATTATTATTATTATTATTATTATTATTATTATACAATCATAAATGAATAAGGCGAGATCTCTTCCACTATGTATTGTTTGGTTGTATATTAGTACTCCAAAATTCCATTTGTAGAATCACCTCGATTTCCTCTACACTTTGTCAAATAAAGAAATAAATACAATTAACAATCAACTAAATGAAAAAGATTTAGAAAAACACATATGATATTGAATTATATATGAAGAGACATGAACAAATATAAAATGCATATGAAATCCTATAACTATAATTATATTCATAAATGTATATCATTAATCACAAATGAATGTACTTCTAATCAAAATAAAAATAATATAAAGATTAACATTTCTTCGTAAAATGAATTCTTCTAATCATAAATAAATACATTTTTTCACACATGAATACCCTGCTATTCATAATTAAATGTACATCCTATCATAGATGAGTAAACCAAAATATAACACAGTTTTTCATTCTGCTCTAGCCAAAATTCTTCGCATTTTATCTTCTCAAACGATTCCAAAGGAACTTCAGAAAAATCCATATTAAAATACATACATACATACATATATATATATATATATATATATATATATATATATATATATATATATATATATATATATATATATATATATATATATATATATATATATATAGAGTCAAGATCAAATAAGAAGGAAATTTTTGGTAGGAAAGTAAGAAGTTTTTTTTCTACATATTTTTTTCGCGAACAAACAAAATGAATCATTAGATGATTCATTTGTAAGATGATTCACAAGAAAAAATTCTCAAAAAAACATCTCCATGATTCATTTATACAATGATTTTGTTGTTATTCACTAAAATTGTCACAAAAGTGAATTTTTTCTTAATTTACTTAAAAATGAATCATAAAGATGTTTTTTTGGGAATTTTTTCTTGTGAATCATCTTACAAATGAATCATCTAGTGATTCATTTCTTTTGTTTGTCAAAAAAATATGTAGAAAAAAAGCTTCTTACCTTCCTACCAAAAAAAATTTCTTACCGGATCTATATATATATATATATATATATATATATATATATATATATATATATATATATATATATATATATATATCATTAAGTTCAATAAATAATATCTCTATATGAAAAATTCATCAAATAGCTTTCTGGGCAAACTTTTCCTACGAATGTGTTTCAATAAAGATATTTTAGTCAAATTTCAAAAGCTTTCATGTCCCTATTTTAAAAAGTCAATCATTAACACCACTAAAAATTAAAAAGCAAGAATTGCACAACCTATATATTTACTTAATTGTATACATGCATTTGCCGTAAGAATATGATTCCCAAACCTGGAGGTAGGGATGGCAATGAGTACAGGTATACCGGGTTTCGTGTTCCCCATCCCCGTACCCGAATCCTCATCCTCATCCCCATACCCGACCTCATCCCCATTGGGGATTAAAAATCTATCCCCATCCCCATCCCCAATGGGTATCGGGGATCCCCAATAGGTAATCGGGGATTTTTCCCCGTTACAAAATTTTGAACTTTTATGAAAAATTACTCATAATTATATATTAACGAACAAAACAAAAACTAACAGAACTACTATATAACACTATAATCACTGAATGTCTTCAAACACGAACAATAACATTCAAGGTTACAAATTAAATCATTCTTTGCAAAAAAAGAAATAAAAAGTCTTCCCAAAACCATACGTTTGATTGTTAGAAAACCTTATTTTGTCTAATGAACATTTGCTTATGCATTATTAAAAATAAAAACATAAATAATACTATATATATATATATATATATATATATATATCGGGTACCCATTTGGGCCGGTTTCGGGTACGGGTATGGGTACCCGACAGCTAAAACCATCCTCATCCCCGCTTTTTATATTCGGGTAATACCCATCCCCGTCCCCATCCCCGGTCAACTCGGGGATTTACCCGGTCAACTCGGGTTAGGGTTTCGGGTACCCGTTGGGTACGGGTTTTTTTGCCATCTCTACCTGGAGGGATCAATTGCTTTGCCCTCTTCCTACCGATAATTTCTCCACGTCTTAATCTAGATCGTCTTAGGTTTTGACTTGAAGAGACCTTTCATGTCAGCGATGGTATGTTTTTTGGTTCTTGTGCTCCGGCGAGGTGAGTTTGACAGCTAGCAGAAGACAACAACGACGACAAGAATCTGATCACGATCGATTGTGACATTACTTCTGTGGATAAGCGGCTTCAACGAATTTCGGGGCTAGCGCAGCTGAAGGATGAGGCAGCGTTGGAGATTGGTGTTCTCACGATTAGGGCTACAAAAATCGTATGAGAGGGGGATGAATAGGGAAATGACAATCTTTAATGGAAATAAGTGTGGCAATGAGAAATTATAGGATTGACCTAAAGTTTCAATTACTGTTATACCCTTATGCTATTTTAAAGGTTACACTTTACTACCAATAGTTTTAGAATTAACATAAATTACCCGTTTGATAATAGCCTTAGAGTTAAATATTTAAATGGGTCAGATGTGTTCTCGCGTTCTCGACCTTTTTGGTGTTCTCAATAACTCAATTGATCCTACTCCTATATATATATATATATATAGAGAGAGAGAGAGAGAGAGAGAGAGGGTGAGTTTCAATAAAGAACCATAATTAACAAGGAACCAAGGAACCAATCGTGAGCGTCAGATAACATAATGAACAACAGTCAAGGAAATAGATGTACACTTGTATATTGGATGCACGCATACCGAATTACACCAAAAAATCCACATCCTTACCAAAAAACTCAATTCTTTGTTTTTCGTTTAAATTTTTTTTAGCGCACTCTTTTTATCGAAAAGAAAAACCAAATATACCGTTGTTCTCGATTTGATGTCATCTTTGCGTAGAAATCCATGTTGATATATAAAAAATGATTTTTTTTTCAAAAAATACCCACTTCATTTTGTTAGTTTTTTCAATATTTAAGTTTATTTTTATAAAAAAAACTAATTATCCCGAAATATTAATTTCTTCTACTCTATTAATAAACATCAACACCGACTAAAAAAAATCTCGATCGGTGTAGATTCACAATGTGAATCTAAACTGTAAATATTTCAATTTTTAACATTGACAATGTGAAAAAGTTCGATCAGTTAGGATTCTGTCACACCCCCAAACCGAGAACGGCAGAAACGTTCGGGAGCGGAGGACGTCATGTATAGTATCATAACAATGTACAATAGTAAAACAAGAAACAACATTCATTGCATTAATAGAATAATTAATACATGTGTGTTCTGTGAATAGTTGTATGACACCAAAAATGTATAACAAAATAAAAGACGAGTCTTGAACATGCTCCGTCTTCTCAAAAACTGATCTAGTGTACCTGTCTATTGGTTCCGTGAGAATACAAGTTATTTTGTAAGAGAGTATCAACATTTAAGTTGGTGAGTTCATAAGTATTTTAGTGTCAAATGTTTGCATTTGTTTCATGAAAATGTTTGTATTTGTCTAGTGAAAATGTTTGTATCTGTCTAGTGAAATTGTTTGTATTTGTCTAGTGAAAATGTTTGTATCTGTCTAGTGAAAATCTTTGTATTTGTTTAGTGAAAATGTTCGTATCTAACTAATGAAAATATTTGTATACTTCCTAGAAAATCCTACATTTTCTGCTTTAAATGAAAAGTAGTTTTCTACCACGACTCAACTGTTTGTATGTTATGTTCTCTTGAAAATAGTGTAAAAGTTATGTTTGTACTTGAAATAGTATAAATATGTGTTTTCCATATTTGTAAAACTATCTTTACTAGAAAAATAGTATGTATTTCTCATGTGAGAATATCACTGTATGAATGTAATGGAAAAATGAAGATTTACAGTAGTATTGTATAAAATACACTACTGATGCATTAACTACCTTGAAACAAAACTAGTTAACTAACGTTAAAATGTGATTAGTGATGGGTTTAAGCCATAAGAACTTTCCAATGTGCACATGCAAACCCTAATTCTTAGATCTAGGTTTCGCTAATTGAACATGCAATGTATCCAAGGCTTACAATTCTAGATCTAATGTAAACAATTGAATCATAACATATGAAATCACATCTAGAAGAATACCTTAAGTTGCTTGCTTGAATCTTCTTGTTCTTGGAGTTTAGAGTCACAATTGTCACTCCTCTAATGGCTTACAAACACCAACTAGCAAGAGGATGATTTGAGAGAGAGGAGAGGTGAGGAAATCGGCTCTAGGGTTTCTTTCTTGCAAGAGTGGCCGATTTCCCTCACCCATGGGGTCTATTTATACTATGAGCTACTAGGGTTACACCCTTAACCCTAATTGAATAACTTAGGCCATAAGCAATCCAAAGATCCTTCTAGATATAAGGCTTGAACTATTTTTAAGATATCTAATCCCAAAAAAATCGTCCACCGTAATGTCCATAAAGATTCATAGCCCAAAAACATAACTATCACACATTTGACAGTTTATGCCCCTTTATTCAATTAACCTCTTTAAGTCACCAAATTAATTCTTAAATAATTTATGACTTACATCAATCAAATAATATTATTATTCCTTTAATATATTACTCTCATAATATATTAATAATAATATCTCTTCTCTCTTTATAAATCACCGTGTCAAGTTGCTATGGTGAAGGCAACCCAAAAGGACCATGCACAACCGGGTCAATTACTTACCAAATATAGTTACAGGCTTAGACACTAATCCAACAGTCTCCTACTTGGATAAGTCCAGTAACTATAAGGAAGTGGGTTCTTCCCGTCATGGTTTAAGGATGTCATGTGAAGACGTTTTCTTCAGGAGAGGTTACTTATTTAAAAGATGTTGCAATAGAGGTGATTCATACATTAGAGTCTCTGCTTGGATTGGCTTATGAGCCTGGGTTGGAACCATTGTGCCACACCCCAAAACCGGAACGACGGAAACGTTTTGGGGTGGATGACGTCATGTCAAGTATCACAACATATGCAGTATAGTAATCAAAGTACAACAACCATTGCATTAATAGTAATAGTTTTACATGGTTTAAATTGTATAGAATCATTAAAATAATACAAGTAATAATGTAGGTGCAGCTTGGTACTAAACGTTCTTCACCAAAAGCGCCCGAGATGTACCTGTCTATTGCTGACTTGAGAATACAAGTTATTTTGAAAGCGAGTATCAGCATTTTTATAAATGCTGGTGAGTTCATAAGTCTTTAGTGTCATTTGTGTAAGTTCAAAATAACTTTATAAAAGTCGTAGTTTAGAGTCTACAGTGAATTAGAGTCCTTTCCAGAAAATCCTATATTTTCTGATTAAAAGCAGTCTTATACCAAGACTTGTCAGAGTTATGTTGTAAAAGTAGTTTTCCCTTAAACATTATCATTTCCAAATTACGGTGTTTGATTTTTAAAGAAGGGGGTATGAAACTCACCTTGTGGTTTGGATTTGGTTTTGATGAAGATTTGAGAGAAGATTTTGGACCTAGCAACTTTTTGAGGAAGTTTACGAACTTAGATGGTTCTAGGGAGTTAGATCATGAATTTGCATGAGTTAAGATGAGATGTTTGATAAAACAAATAATCTAGATCATCAATCTAAATATAAACTTACCTTGGATGATGATTTTTGTGGAAAGTCTTTTTGAAAAGCTCTTGATTCTCGAAAATTTGATGAAGAAAAGTGAGGATATTCCTTGAGAGAGTTTGTTTAAGAAAATTGGATGAAGTGTGTATGTTTGGGAGGCTCTCGGCCGAGAATCAAGAAGAAGAAGAGAGAGAGGGAGTTGAAGTGACTAACTTAGATGCATGTTGGTCCATGCATGGAGGTATGTGATGTATAAATTTGGTGGCAACCTCACAAGTCAACTCTTCCTTCTTTGGTTGGGCTTGGGCCGGGATTTGGAGGAAAGAGAAGAGAGTTTTGGGCCATAAATGCTTAAGCCCAATTTTCATGGTTATGTTGAGTGATTTTTGGTCCAAATAATTATAAATGTGATTTTTATGACCTATTAGGGCTAAATTAGGTTAATTATGGCCCAATATGGTTCATTTAAATAATTTATTTCATTCTAGGCCCAATATGGCCCAGAATATTAAAATAAATGGAAGTGGGTCCAATTAGAACCCATTCAAGAGTTCTAAGCCCAAGATAGTCCAATTGGAAGCTTATTGGTCCATTGGTCCCAATAAGGAAATCCTAATCCAAAGTTCAGGTTTGTAAGTAGTGGAAATCTCTAGAAAATCCTATATTTTCCAGAAAAGTACATTGTAAGTGAAATGTTCTGAGTTGAGTGTAAGTATTGTCATTGAAAATCTTTAGTTGCAAATGTACAGTAGTAAATCCTATGTAACTAATATAGATAAGGAGAAGTTATGCCTGTTGACAGTAGTAGTGGTGCAACTTCCACTAGTAATAGTTACGTACTTACTTCGGGATGTTAGCTTAGACTTTAGTCTTAGTGTATAAATTTGAATATAGGTGTCACCCTCCATGTGTCCAATTGTTTAGTAGTAGAGAACCCGATGACCTTCCCGGTCATACGTAGTGTAGTAAAGTAGTGCCACCCCTGGGATTGGTCGGCTCGGACTGTAGGTAACAGTCGGGATGTAGTAGTGTCTGCCCCATATAGATCTAAACGTGTAGTGTGTATGTTTAGGAGGCTCTCGGCCGAGAATCAAGAAGCAGAAGAGAGAGAGAGAGAGAGAGAGAGATTTGAAGTGACTAACTTAGATGCATGTTGGTCCATGCATGGAGGTATGTGATGTATAAATGAGGTGGCAACCTCAAAAGTCTACTCTTCCTTCTTTGGTTGGGCTTGGGCCGCGATTTGGAGGAAAGAGAAGAGAGTTTTGGGCCTTAAATGCTTAAACCCAATTTTCATGGTTATGTTGAGTGATTTTTGGTCCAAATAACTATAAATGTGATTTTTATGACCTATTAGGGCTAAATTAGGTTAATTATGGCCCAATATGGTTCATTTAAATAATTTATTTCATTCTAGGCCCAATATGACCCAAAATATTCAAATAAATGGAAGTGGGTCCAATTAGAGCCCATTCAAGAGTTCTAAGCCTAAGATAGTCCAATTTGAAGCTTATTGGTCCATTGGGCCCAATAAGGAAATCCTAATCCTAAATGGACTTAAACAAGGATTTCTAAGGTTTTCAATTGTTTGTTAACTATTTGCAGCGCTTGTATGAAGTGTTTGATGGAAATTTTGTTGTCATAGAGTAAGCATCATACATGCTTTCATGTTTTTGATTCATAATTAACATAAGTGTTGTAGTGACAAGGCAC
This sequence comes from Lactuca serriola, assembly GCF_051521515.1. Lineage (NCBI taxonomy): Eukaryota > Viridiplantae > Streptophyta > Magnoliopsida > Asterales > Asteraceae > Lactuca > Lactuca serriola. Next base: position 128,067,207 of record NC_136416.1, on the reverse strand, counting down.
AAAAATTTCTAGTTGTGACATCATCCCCCCGTTAGAGGGAATTTCGTCCCGAAATTCTTTTGAAAGCGAGATTTGAGAATGCTAGAATAGATGAGGGTACTTTTTCTTCATTTGGTCTTCGTGTTCCCACGTGAATTCTGGCCCACGCTTTGCGTTCCACCATACTTTCACGATCGGGATGCGACTTTGCTTAGTACGCTTCACCTCCCTGTCCATGATTTTGACTGGTTCTTCAAGGAACAGGAGATTCTCATTAATTTCAATTTCTTCAAGGGGAAGGACGAGAGTTTCATCGGATAGGCACTTCTTTAGACTGGAAACATGGAACACGGGGTGTACACTGCTGAGCTCGGCGGGTTGCTGCAGTCTGTACGCCACTAGACCTATCCGGGCAAGGATCTCGAAAGGTCCAATGTATCGTGGGTTCAATTTTCCCTGTTTTCCAAAACGAATGACCCCTTTCCATGGTGAAACTTTTAACAGTACTCGATCCCCGACCTAAAATTCTAAGGGCTTTCGCCGTCTATTAGCGTAGCTCTTTTGTCGGTTGCGCGAGGCTTGTAGTCGAGCTCTGATTTGAACTATCTTTTCCGTGGTTTCACGTATGATCTTCGGTCCTGTTAACGTCTTGTCTGATGCTAGTTCCCTTGCTAGCTGGGTGTCGCCCACCTCAGCCCAACACAACGGTGACCTACACTTACGTCCATATAGCGCTTCGAAAGGAGCGACTTTGATGCTCGAATGGTAACTGTTGTTATACGAGAATTCAACTAAGGGTAAGTGGGTATCCCAGGACTTCCCAAAGTCTATCACACATGCGCGAAGCATGTCTTCAAGCGTCTGGATGGTTTGTTCTCTTTGACCGTCCGTTTGTGGGTGATAAGTAGTGCTCATGTCGAGATGGGTTCCAAGTGCCTTCTAAAATGATTGCCAAAAACGTGAAGTGAACCTACTATCTCTATCTGAGATGATAGATACTGGCACTCCGTGAAGCCTCACGATTTCTCGGATGTATATTCTTGTTAGTCTCTCCATCTTGTAGGATTCTTTTATTGGCAGGAAATGGGCGGATTTCGTCAGTCGGTCGACTATTACCCATATTGTGTCTAATCCATCTGACGTCTTGGGTAGCTTGGTCACAAAGTCCATAGAAATCCCTTCCCATTTCCACTCGGGGATTTCTGGTTGCTGTAATAACCCCGAGGGCTTCTGGTATTCCACCTTTACTTTGGCGCAAGTAAGGCATTTGCTGACATAGGTGGCAATTTCTGCATTCATGTTTGGCCACCAATAATGTTGTTTAATATCCACGTACATTTTGTCCGAACCTGGATGGATGGAGTATCACGTTTTGTGAGCTTCATTCATGACTACCTCCCTAAATCCTCCGAATTTAGGGACCAAAATACGGTTCATGAAATAGTATACTCCGTCCTCTTTCACCTCGAGATTCTTCTCCATTCCGCGTAATGCTTCGCTTGCTCTGTTTTCCGCCTTCATGGCATCTGACTGGGCTACCCTGATCTGAGTGATTAGGTGAGATTGGATGGTTATTGAGAGAGTTTTCACGCGACAATTAGAGTACTCTTTCCGGCTCAAGGCATCAGCTACCACGTTGGCCTTGCCTGGGTGGTACTTGATTTCACACTCGTAATCGTTTAATAGTTCAACCCATCTTCGTTGCCTCATATTCAGCTCTTTCTGATTCAAGATGTGCTGGAGACTCTTGTGGTCCGTGAAGATGGTGCACTTCGTACCATAGAGGTAATGCCTCCAAATCTTCAGAGCGAAGACCACTTCTCCCAATTCAAGATCATGGGTTGTATAATTCACTTCGTGTGTCTTTAGTTGGCGGGATGCGTAAGATATCACTTTTCCACGCTGTATGAGAACGCAACCTAAACCCTGATTTGACGCGTCGCAGTAGACCATGAAATCTTCCGTTCCCTCTGGTAGAGATAGTACCGGGGCACTGCAGAGTGCTTGTTTCAGAGTTCGGAATGCAACTTCTTGTTTATCCGTCCATTTGAATGGTACGCCCTTTTTGTGTAAGCGAGGTAAGTGGCTTGGCGATCTTAGAGAAGTTCTGAATGAACCTCCTATAGTAGCCTGCTAGGCCTAAGAATTGGCAAATTTCTGTGGGTGTCGTCGGAACTGCCCATCCTTCAATGGCTTTGACCTTAGAAGGATCCACATGTATTCCTTCCTGACTAACAACATGACCTAAAAAGTTCACGCTACGGAGCCAAAACTCATACTTGGAGAGTTTTGCGTATAGCTTCTCCATTCGTAGGGTTTCTAGGATTTGTCGGAGATGTTAGCCATGCTCTTCTTTGCTTCGGGAATAGACTAGAATGTCCTCAATGAAAATGATAACAAAGTTGTCGAGGAATGGTCGACAGATTCGGTTCATTAGGTCCATGAATGCGGCAGGGGCATTCGTTAGACTAAAGGGCATTACGACAAATTCATAATGTCCGTAACGAGTTCGGAAAGTGGTTTTGGGAATATCCTCTTCGAGGACCTTGAGTTGATGGTATCCGGATCGTAGATCTATCTTAGAGAAGTAACTAGCTCCTTGGAGTTGGTCAAATATATCGTTGATTCGTGGGAGTGGATAGCGATTTTTGACAGTGAGCTTGTTTAGCTCAATGTAATCGATGCACATCCTAAAAGATCCATCCTTCTTTTTGATAAAGAGGACCGGAGCTCCCCATGGCGAGTAGCTGGGTCAGATGAATCCTTTGCCCAGGAGTTCGCTAAGTTGGCTGGACAATTCCTGCATCTCAGCAGGAGCTAGTTGGTAAAGCGATTTAGCGAAGGGAGTTGCTCCTGGAACAAGATCAATTCGGAACTCAACTTGCCTTTCTGGGGGTACTCTTGGAAGATCTTTAGGAAATACGTCTGGGAATTCACGCGCTACTGGAATGTCTTGAATGCTAACCTCTTCCTTGGTTTTGTCCACTATATGAGCCAGGAACGTCAAATCGTTCTTTCGTAGATGCTTCTGTGCCTAGATGCATGAGATGAGGCGAAGGTTCGTCCTAGGTTTGTCTCCATAAATAACTAGGGTTTCGTGATTGGGAAGGTGAAGGCGAACGGCCTTCTCCTGACACATAATTTCAGCATAGTGGGGGCTTAACCAGTCCATGCCAATAATCACATCAAAACTCCTAATGGAAACAGGCATTAAGTCTATTCGAAAGACGTGCTGATTTAGAGTTAGGGTACATCCGATGTAGATTTCCCCAGTGGATTCGGTTTTCCCATTGGTCATTTCCACCGTAAAGGTTTCATTGAGCTTATGGGGTTGTTGTTTTAACAATTGCTTAAACTTATTGCTCACAAAACTTCGCTCTGCTCCGGTATCAAATAGAATGCATGCATAAGTGTGGTTTAGGAGGAACGTACCAGTAACAACAGCGGGATCCTGAATCGCTTCCCCCTGACCCATGGTCAGCACCCTTCTTGTTCCTCCATTTCCAGGATTGTTGTTGTTGGGGCAATTTCGACGGAAATGCCCAGTCCTTCCACATCCATAGCAGGTGTGGCTAGGTCCCGCATTGTTGTCGTCAGTGTTGGTGTTGTTGTTGTTGCGGTTATTGTTGTTGTTGTTTCCCTGTTGTTGGTTCTGAGGAGGGTAGGTCCTGCAATACCTTGCCGTGTGTCCCTTCCGATTGCAACTAGTGCACTGCATCTCTCTGCATTCTCCATTGTGATTGAGACCGCACTTGTTGCACTTGGGAAGATTATCGGAATAAGGTCTAGGAGCACTTGGAGCAGTTGAGGTTGGAGCATGTGGTGTGGATGGAACTTGAGTGGTTGCAGCATTAACTACCACTGTTTGCTGCTTCTTGGACGATTCGGAGCCTTGACGTCCCTTCCTCTTGTTGTTCTTCCCCTTCTTGCTATCATTTTCCTTCTTAACTTCAGTCTCCACTAGCTTCTCACCCTTCTTGTTGTTGTGGTCATACAGCTTCTTGGCCAATCTCTTGGCACTGTCGAAAGTTTCGGGATTTGCAGCTATCACGTTTCCTTGGATCGGGGAGGTTAGTCCCCAGATGAATCGCTCGATCTTCTTACCCTTTGAGGTAATCATGCCAGGGCATAGCAGAGACAGTTCACTGAACCTTGACATGTATGCATCTATATCCGAGTTTCGGACGGTGAGGTTCCACATCTCTTGTTCCATTTTCTGAATTTCACCTCGAGGGCAATACTCGGCCATCAACATTTCTTTCATCTCTGTCCATGGCATGGAATTGGCTACGGGGAGTGTCATGGCTTCCACGTGTCCGTTCCACCAAGTGAGCGCTTGGTCAACGAAAGTGCATGCGGAAAACTTTACCTTCATCTCTTCAGGGCAATCGCATATCTCGAATACCAATTCCACTTTCTCGATCCGTCGTTTCAGGGTGAAGTCTTTGTAGGAACATGTTTTGGTAGGTCCTTGATTCGTCTCGTTGTTCGAACTTCCGGCTGCTGGTCTGTTGACTCCTCCATTGTTCCCTTGGTGTATTTGGGCCATTGTCGCGGTGACCGCAGCCGACACCGCTGCCTGAAAAGCAACAGAGTTGAACTCGGGAGGGTTTGGCTCAGGGTTTCTGCAGGTGGGTTGTCGAGGCATCTTCTGCCATGGAACATAAAGATGTTGAGTATCTGTGCTTTTTGTGAGAGTGTGATCCTATAAGCTAGTTGTGAGGCACGAAATTAGGTACTTTCACAATTTGGCACACAATCATGGATATGTAACACATAGCAGATTACAACGTCAAAGTAAAACATATAAAATTTTTACTAATATTACCCGCATTTGATACATGAAAATTTTGCTCGTAAGAGCATACATAAGTGATACTAGTTCGACAGCATAACGGCTCTATGAGTAGTGTAGTCACTTAAACATAGAGTCGGGGTACATAGCATGGATCCGAATGACATAGCACTAAAAATTGTTACGGCTATCCCTAGTACTCCATGGAGTGTCCTAAGATAGGGGTAAGATCATATGCCGAAGTGTTGAGACAACAATTGATCCATCTCAGTCATGTCTCCAATGACCTCATCCCTCTCATACTCAGCTTGCACTGCACGTGCTTCCATGGCGAACAGCTGCTGCCGCAGGGCGGCAATCTCAGCTTCGGGGGAGCGATTCTCCCTTGCGGGGTTCACTGGTGGGGCGGGGTGGTCCTATTGCGACTCGCTAACAAATGACGTGGCGTGATCTTTGCTCGAGTCTTGTTCTTCCTCCACGTCATCATCGGCCTCCTCGAACTCATAGTTGGTGTCCGTTTACTCATCAGGCCCGACGTCGTGTGCTTCCCCTTGATTCCCTTCAGGTTCATCTTCAAGCATCCCGTGAGCCACTAAGACTTGATGAAACTGAATGCCCTGCTGCTCTCCCTCCATGAAGACTGGGAGAAGGTATATGAATAAACTATTGTTACTCCTATGACTCTACAACTATTGCACAGATTGAGTTGAGGTTCCCTTCTTGGGGGTAAAAGGGTATATTTTTAGGTTCCCTAGCTATCACGATCTCTTCAGGACATGTGATAGTTGTACCTTGGAGGAAATGTAGTTGATCAGGCTACATTCACTCCTTGATACGACTAAGAACAGTCCTGGCTTAACCGAGACAATAGCATTATCTTGTTTGGTTCGGTATAATGTTCTTTTTCCTAATACAAGCAAGGATGTTTTTATTGTTATGTTTTACTTGTTTTGTTCAGAGTTGTGTTAATCCCTCTTTTTGGTTTATAGTTGCATATCAATGTGTGGTCAGATATGCTAGTTCACTATAAACAGAGCTCTGATACCAACCTGTCACACCCCCGAACTGGACGGCGGAAACGTCCGAGGGCTCTTGTGACTTAAATTGAATACCATCACAATGATTATACATGAATCATAACATCATTCATCCCCATGCATTGAAATATTACAACTGATATTGTTTACATTCAGTACATTGTTTTAAACATTACAATTTTCATAACATAAACCGTTCGATAAATAATCTAAGCAAAACACCATGACATAACTTGATACTTATTCTTCGGCTTACCTGGTACCTGAAAATACAAGTTATTTTGGAAAACGTCAACATATGATATGTTGGTGAGTTCATAAGTAATGTTATGGAAAAATGATTTTTGTGAAGTTTGAAAAAAAACCAGAAAATTCGATATTTTCTGAAAAGAGTATTTGTTTATAAAAAGTGTTTAGATCCGTAAATATGCTTGTCGATTTTGAAAACATGTATAATTGTTGAATTTTGTTTACATCACATAGGTGAAAATGTTGAACTTCCCGGGAAAACCCGATGTTTTCCCAATACGTAAATTACATGACTTGTTTATTGTTATACCGATACGACGATTGTTTTTGAATACCCAGGTGACATTGGATTAATTAAGGTTTGTGAGTTGTTACAATCACGCATTAATGAAAATGAATAGTTTATAACTACAAATTACGAACGATCCTTGAGGCGTCGTCCATAATACTCACATAATCCAGCCACCGTGACTTCTCTTGTTTAACGTCACGAATCTGTTTACTCGAATTCTCATAAGCCGGTCAATCGAGGAGAAAGGAGGGTACGAAGCCCCCTTTATTTCCATAAGTTAATCAAGGCTATCGGGAATGCGAAAAGCACTTGGCCCAACTCGCATTTGACTTCTCGACCTCACTAGCAGTACTAATGGACCATTAGGGCCCAATAACACATTAGAGCTATTGAAGTCCTTTTACATGGAATTGGGTCATAGAAAGCCCATTAACACGTAAGTGTATTCCCTTCGGGCCCAAAGATCATGTTATTGGGCTAGCAAGGCACAAGCACGATTTGAAACTTTCAAGCCCAAAGTTTGTTTATTGGCTCCTCATAGTTATCGCGTGTTTATTGAAATACTTTGGTTTATTGATTTTTTTGTTTTGTTATTGATTCGAGACCGGATCAATTCTTTTTGTAACGATATTTGTTATTGAGATTGTATCTGCTTTTACGTTTCGTCGGTAGTTCGTAGATCTTGTATTTTGTCTTAATGAATTAATTTGTTTAAAAGTAAGATTTTTACCTTTTCACAACCTTTCTTTTATAAAAGTAGCACTTTTAGTCCTTTATATAAAAGAATTTCATTTTAGTCCTTAAAACATTATTTTGACACTTTTGTATCATAAACTTGTTGAAAAGACATTTTTAACCCAATTTTGTTTTGTAAACAGCTTTAGTCCTTCCAGAATAATGTTTTCTCGGTTAAAACTCCCAATTTCGCAACTTTTACAGTTTTGGCCCAAAATAGAGAATTTTTACATTTTTGATCCTTTTTTAATTTGAAAAGCATTTATGACCATTGGAATAGTTTTTATACACTTCAAATCCCCTGCTTTACAGAAAATTTCATTTTCAGCCCCTCAAATTTAGAAATCTCGCAAATTTGAAGCTTATTGGGCCGAAAAGCCCAAATTTAGCCCATTAAATCCAAAATTTACATTTCAAGCCCCTCAAAAATGTTGTTGTCCAGAAAAATTAACATTGAAACTGTTTGGACCCTTTTGATACTCCAGAATTTATAATTTGTCGGTTTGGACCCCAAGTTTTGTATTTTTGACAATTTAAGCCCAAAAATGAGTTTTATGTTCAAGTATGTTCATCCTAACCATATAAACTATTTTCTTGACTTGATTAGTGTAAAATAGTTTAAGTTATGTTTATTTCCTTCCCCATGCTTTAGATCTTGGTTTTTACACACTTTTTGGATAACATATACATCACAAACACATGATATCACACACATACATGCATCAAATCACACATAGCATACATTTACACATAGATCTACACATTTACTTGTATTCTCCCCCAGAAAAACTCATAAAAACCGAAAAGAAGGGGGTATGAAACTCACCTTGTGGTTTGGATTTGGTTTTGATGAAGATTTGAGAGAAGATTTCGGCCCTAGCAACTTTTTGAGGAAGTTTACGAACTTAGATGGTTCTAGGGAGTTAGATCATGAATTTGCATGAGTTAAGATGAGATGTTTGATAAAACAAATAATCTAGATCATAAATCTAAATATAAACTTACCTTGGATGATGATTTTTGAGGAAAGTCTTTTTGAAAAGCTCTTGATTCTCGAAAATTTGATGAAGAAAAGTGAGGATATTCCTTGAGAGAGTTTGTTTAAGAAAATTGGATGAAGTGTGTATGTTTGGGAGGCTCTCGGCCGAGAATCAAGAAGAAGAAGAGAGAGAGAGAGAGTTGAAGTGACTAACTTAGATGCATGTTGGTCCATGCATGGAGGTATGTGATGTATATATGAGGTGGCAACCTCACAAGTCAACTCTTCCTTCTTTGGTTGGGCTTGGGCCGAGATTTGGAGGAAAGAGAAGAGAGTTTTGGGCCATAAATGCTTAAGCCTAATTTTCATGGTTATGTTGAGTGATTTTTGGTCCAAATAATTATAAATGTGATTTTTATGACCTATTAGGGCTAAATTAGGTTAATTATGGCCCAATATGGTTCATTTAAATAATTTATTTCATTCTAGGCCCAATATGGCCCAAAATATTGAAATAAATGGAAGTGGGTCCAATTAGAGCCCATTCAAGAATTCTAAGCCCAAGATAGTCCAATTGGAAGCTTATTGGTCCATTGGGCCCAATAAGGAAATCCTAATCCAAAATGGACTGAAACAAGGATTTCTAAGGTTTCTAATTGTTTTTTGACTATTTGTAGTGCGTGTATGAAGTGTTTGATCGAAATTTTGTAGTCATAGAGTAAGCATGATACATGCTTTCATGTTTTTGATTCATAATTGACATAAGTGTTGTAGTTACAAGGCACAAAAATTTCTAGTTGTGACAGTTGATATACTTGATTCACTATAAACAATGCTCGGATACCAATCTGTCACACCCCAAAACCGATAACGGCGGAATACGTTCCGGTGTGGAGGACGTCATGTACAGTATCATAACAATTGCATAATAGTAAAAACAAGAGACAACAACCATTTCATTTACATAGTGAGTTTAATTACAAGCGTGTTCTATAAAGTTTCAATAGACACCAATAATATATCAAAAATAAGAGATGGGTCTTGTATGCTCCATCTTCTCCAAAATGCTGCACCTGTACCTGTCTATCTTTGACCTGAGGATACAAGTTATTTGAAAACGAGTATCAACATAAAGCTGGTGAGTTCATAAGTATTTAGTGTCGCTGTTGTGTAAAAGTGTTTTAAATAATTATAGTATAAAAACTGAAGTTTAGGTTTGTAAGTAGTGGAAATCCCTAGAAAATCCTATATTTTCCAGAAAAGTACATTGTAAGTGAAATCTTCTGAGTTGAAATGTACAGTAGTAAATCCTATGTAACTAATATAGATTAGGAGAAGTTATGCCTGTTGACAGTAGTAGTGGTGCAACTTCCATTAGTAATAGTTACGTACTTACTTCGGGATGTTAGCTTAGACTTTAGTCTTAGTGTATTAATTTGAATATAGGTGTAACCCTCCATGTGTCCAATTGTTTAGTAGTAGAGAACCCGATGACCTTCCCGGTCATACGTAGTGTAGTAAAGTAGTGCCACACCTGGGCTTGGTCGGCTCGGTCTGTAGGTAACAGTCGGGATGTAGTCGTGTCTGCCCCGTATAGATCTATACGTGTAGTGTTGCCTTCCTTCCGGAAGGCCCTGGTCACATGGTATGCGCGCGGTAGGGTGTCTTATAGTGAGATAGTGTGTATACTCTGGATTAGTGTGTTCTCTTGTATTGTAGTATAGTAGTCTTATGTATAGTTCATAGAGTGTTCTCTCATACGAGTATTAACTTAATAATAGCCGTTATAGTGAGTATATCAGTAGTAGAGGCAACAAGTAGTAGGCTTAGCTATACCTATTATAGCTAACTAGAGTGTGTGAATTCCGGCCTTTGTATAACAAAGGTATAGAAATAGATGAAGACTTTCATATCTAACACCAATATATGATATATAACTAAGAAACCAATGACAGGCGGACGGATAACAGATACCCTAAGACCAAATCAAACAAGAACAGGAAGTAAGGCTAGCTATCGGTCCTAAGTCCTTCAAGTCTTACTTATATAAATATATTAACGTAGACATATTTTTATAAGAAAAGTAGTTTAAACATAACTTGAAAATGATTTAACAACTATTTAATCTTTAAATATGCATTTGATAATCAAATAAAACAGTTTTATTGGAAAACAGCTAAAAGTGTGGAAAAATCCCTTTTTGATGATAACTTGTGAATCACATATGTTTCAATAGCAAAAACTTGTAGAGTTTATACTTGTATCCCCCCCTAAAATATGTAAAAAAAGTTGAAAAGGTTCATTAAGGGGGTATGAACTCACCTGAAATGAGTAGATCGAGTGGAAGTGTCGGATGAGCGTTTGGTGTCAAGTAAAGACTTGTACACCCTTTATGACCCTAGAACATATGAAGACATATGTTTACAAGTAATTAGTGATTTATACTCTAATTAAACACATAAAGTCATCCTAATGTGATTAAAGATCTTGTGGTTGAGTATTAGGAGGCTAATGGGTTGTAAGGAAAGAGTGTAAGACCTCACCATGGAGTTTACTCTTCAAAAACTCACCTTAAATGAGTTTACGGTTGGGAGACCACATCCCCCATGAGTTTACGGCCGTAAACTCATGGGAGGAGTGTTTTTGAATGCTTTCAAGCCTCATGTGGTTATAGAAGTGGTTCTAAGGTAGTATACAAGGCTATATGGGTGATTAGGGTTCCAAGAGGGTACTCCCTTGGAGTTAACAGTCCAAAGACCACTCTTTGTGAGTTTACAGCCGTAAGCCCCATGGCTTAGACCATGAAGTCTTGTGCACCCTCCAATCTTTGATTTTAAAGTCCTTGGCTCAATCCTAACAACTTCTAGTGAAGGTATAAGGCCATTTAGGGGACTTAAACCCTCATTTGACATGGTTTAGGGGAGTTTACAGTCTAAGCATATTCTTGGGCCATAAGCTCTAGTTTGCCCCTCATTTGTTGATGTTTAGGTGTTCCAAGTCCGAAATAGCAAGTCCCTAAGCCATATCTTAAGCCTAAACGTGTGTTGGAAGTGTTTTGGGCTTGGTTTGCAAGGCTAGAGGGTGTTTACGGTCTAAGAATGTGCTTGGACCGTAAACTCTCTGTTAAGCTCTAAAAAATAATGATTTGGGGTTCAAACACTTCTAGGTTAAGTCCAAACCTAGTTTCTAAGCTTAGATGGAAGAAATGTGGGATTTTTGGCCTCATTTTTGGGGTTTACGGCCTAAGCATGTTCTTAGGCCATAAACTCCTTCTTTTCAGCTTTCATCCACGAATTTCAAGTTAAAACACTAAGAAATGATGTTTAGAACAAGTTAGGGTAAGAGGTATTACGTTTTGGAGGCAGAAACTTGTGGTTTTGAGGCGGAAATCGAACTTGAAGTGAGATAGTAGAGAGAGAAAGTGGCTCTAGAGTGGTAAAAGGTTTCTAAGGATGCCCATCCTCCTTTATATAAGGCTTGGGTGTTGTACCCGATATACTTCTACCCGATACTAATATTTAACGAGGTTTAAACTTTTACCCGGTTAAATGGTCGTAATAAAAATAACTTTTTCCAATTAAATGGAGATGCAAATTACGTGTTTTTATTTATTTTATCACGGCGATAACAACATGAAATATAGACAAATAAAAAATTTATTTATTTAACGACCCCAAATTAACGGAACTTTTATAAAATAACATATTCCGTTAGCGGAAACAGGTTAATATAATAGAATAAACTTTGGGTTGTCACATCATCCCCCCGTTAAGGAAATTTCATCCCGAAATTTAGAATTCACATAGTTAAGTTATTACAGTGCTACTACGCAAAGAGGTGGGGATATTTGAGTTTCATTTGATCCTCGCGCTCCTATGTGAATTCCGGTCCTCGTTTGGCATTGCATCGAACCTTCACAATTGGGATGCGACTTTGTTTCGTTCGTTTTTACTTCTCGGTCCATAATCTCCGCAGGCTCTTCCACGAAGTTGAGGCTCTTGTTGACTTCGATCTCGTCAAATGGAATTACGAGAGTCTCGTCGGACAGGAATTTCTTCAAGTTTGAGACGTGGAAGGTAGGGTGTATGTTACTTAGCTCATAGGGTAGGTTAAGTTTATAAGCTACAGGGCCGATTCTAGCGAGAATCTCAAAAGGCCCTATGTACCTTGGGTTCAGCTTTCCACGCTTCCCGAAGCGTATCGAGCCCTTCCAGGGTTTGACTTTCAAAAGGACTCAGTCTCCCACCTGGAATTCCAAAGGTTTTCTTCGTTTGTCTGCGTAGCTTTTCTGTCGATCCCTAGCGGCTTTTAATTGTTCACAAATCTGTACAATCTTCTCGATCATTTCTTGAATGATTTCCGGACCCGTGAGAGTGCGGTCAGGAACTCGTCCTTTAGCTAACTGAGTGTCACCCACCTCAGCTCAGCACAGAGGGGATCTGCACTTTCGACCATAGAGGGCTTCAAATGGGGCTACCTTGATGCTCGTATGATAACTATTCTTGTAGGAAAACTCCACAAGGGGTAAGTGTGTATCCCACGGTTTACCAAAGTCAATCACACAGGCTCGTAGCATATCCTCTAGGGTTTGGATCGTCCTCTCACATTGTCCGTCAGTCTGCGGGTGATAGGTTGTACTCATGTCCAGCCTCGTCCCTAATGCTTTTTGTAGTGATTGCCAAAATCTTGAAGTAAACCTACAATCTCTATCCGAGATAATAGATACAGGGACACCATGCAGACGTACTATCTCCTTAATGTATGTTCTTGTGAGTTTCTCCATTTTGTTTGTTTCTTTGATGGGTAGGAAGTGCACGGACTTGGTCAATCTGTCGACGATGACCCATATGGTATCCAACCCACCCGTTGTCTTGGGTAGCTTGGTTATGAAATCCATCATGCTCCGCTCCCACTTCCATTCAGGTATCTCCGGTTGTTGGAGAAGACCTGATGGCTTCTGGTATTCAACCTTGACCATTGCACAAGTAAGGCATTTACTCACGAAGGTAGCAATCTCTGCTTTCATATTAGGCCACCAGTATAGCTTTTTGAGATCCAGATACATCTTATCTGAACCTGGGTGAACGGAGTATCGAGTGATGTGTGCTTCCTTCATGACCAAGTCTCTGAAACCTCCGTGGCGCGGAGTCCAGATTCGGTCCATCAGATAATAGGCTCCGTCACCCTTGACTTCTTATCCATTCCACGCAGGGATTCTCCCGTCACATTCTCAGGCTTTAAGGCTTCGAGCTGAGCCTCCTTGATCTGTGCGGATAGATGCGAATGGATAGTCATTTTCAATGACTTGGTTCTTCGACCAGAATACTCTTTTCTACTTAGGGTGTCTGCTACCACGTTGGCTTACCCTGGGTGGTAACGAATTTCACAGTCGTAATCGTTGAGTAGTTCAACCCATCATCGTTGTCTCATGTTGAGCTCTTTCTGGTCCAGTATGTGTTGGAGGCTTTTATGATCAGTGTATATGATGCTCCTCGTTCCATACAGGTAATGTCTCCAGATCTTCAGAGCAAAGACGAACGCCCCTAACTCAAGGTCGTGAGTGGTGTAGTTAACCTCGTGTGTCTTCAGCTGTCTTGAGGCATAGGCGATGACCTTGCCTCGTTGCATCAAGACACAACCGAGCCCTTGATTCGAGGCATCACAGAATACCACAAAATCTTCTGTCCCCTCGAGAAGAGATAGTACCGGTGCGGTGCATAGGGCTCGCTTCAGGGTTTGGAATGCTTTCTCCTGTTTCTCTTCCCAGTCAAATGTTACGCCTTTCTGTGTTAACGTGGTGAGACGTTTCGCAATCCGAGAGAAGTTTTGAATGAATCTGCGGTAGTAGCCAGCGAGACCAAGAAATTAACGTATTTTTGTAGGCGTCTTCGGTGCTGACCAGTTCTCGATAGCTTTAATCTTGGATGGGTCCACATGGATTCCTTCTTCACTAACCACGTGTCCTAAGAATTCAACTCTTCAGATCAAAAATTCGCACTTAGAGAACTTCGCGTATAACTTCTCCGATCGCATGGTTTCTAGGACTCGTCGTAAATGATCCCTGTGTTCTTCCTCGCTCAGAGAGTAGATGAGTATATCATCAATAAAGACGATAAGGAACTGATCTAAGTATGGACGACACACCCTATTCACAAGTCCATGAACACTGCGGGCGCGTTGGTCAGTCCAAAGGGCATAAGTACGAACTCATAGTGCCCTTAACGAGTTCGGAAGGCTGTCTTCGGAACATCCTCCTCAAGCACTCGTAACTGGTGATACCCGGACCTAATATCAATCTTGGAGAAGTAACTCACCCCTTGCAGTTGGTCGAATAGGTCGTCGATATGGGGAAGAGGGTAGCAATTTTTGACCGTGAGTTTGTTGAGTTCCCTATAATCGATGCACATACAAAATGATTCTTCCTTCTTCTTCACGAACAAGATCGGAGCTCCCCAGGGTGAGAAACTTGGTCTTATAAAGCCCTTGCTGAGCAGCTCGTTAAGTTGACCGGATAGTTCTTGCACTCAGTAAGTGCTAAACGATAGGGCGACTTAGCCACAGGGGTAGCTCCTGGGACTAGGTCGATTCTAAACTCAACCTAATGTTTGGGGGGTAAACCTGGAAGGTCCTCTGGGAAGACGTCAAGGAAATCGCATACACCGGGGATGTATTTTGGATTTCTCGATTTCTGGTTTGTGTTAACAACGTGTGCAAGGAAGGCGTGATATTCTTTACGCAAGTATTTCTGGGCTTGAATACTTGAGATGATACGAAGGCTCGTATCGGGTTTGTCTCCATAGATCAACAGAGTTTCGTGATTCGGTGGACTTAGGAGAATGGCTTTGTCGAAACATAGAATATTAGCGCGATGAAGACTCAACCAGTGTCACACCCCCAAACCAGAACGGCGGAAACGTTCGGGGGCGGAGGACGTCATATTCAGTATCATAACAGTTCATAGAAAGGAAAGTGCACACCACCATATATATTAAAGTTTCCAAAATGTTTACATAATTGTATTCGTTACATGTTCAAAAGTTAAATACATAAACATCTTTCAAAAGAAGTAATTAACGTCAGCACGTTAATCTCCAAAAGTTGATTTCCAAATCTGCTTAGCGGTTCCCTGTGAATACAAGTTATTTCAAAGAAAAAGTGTCAACAATTAAGTTGGTGAGTTCATGAGTAGTGTTTTGAGAAAATGTACGCCATTCGAAAGTTCGTGTATGTTTTCCAGAAAACGCAGTGTTTCAAATGTAAAGAGTTATGATTTGTTGTGTTGAAAATAAATGTATTAGATCCAGAAAATCCCA
The DNA here is from genome assembly GCF_051521515.1 of Lactuca serriola. NCBI lineage: Eukaryota > Viridiplantae > Streptophyta > Magnoliopsida > Asterales > Asteraceae > Lactuca > Lactuca serriola. The sequence goes on along the minus strand of NC_136416.1, from coordinate 128,051,828 downwards.
TATTTTCCCTAATGGTTGAGATATGAATTGTTGTGTTTTCCAAGAAAAACCCTTATTTTCTTATACAAGTATGAAATGCATATGAATGTTCGTGTTATAAGTTGTAAGTAATTGCACCAGGAAATCCCTTATTTTCCTATTAGTTGTTTGGTTTATATCCAGGAAAAACCCTTATTTTCCTAACATAACTGGCAGCACTTAAGACCGAAAATCGCAAGCAACCGACGTGCTTAAAAGTTGTGGCATAGTTTTATATAATAAAGCTATACGAAGATCGCACTTGTTAGATGAAGAATAGTTTTAATAGCTACTCATTCATAAAAGCATAATACCATAATAATTGTATATCCGGTGAGTTTTTATAACCATACTAAACATAATATGCCTGTAGCGACATTCTTCAGGCATCGTAGCGTTATGACAAACTGTCACCCCAAAGGACGGACTGTAGCTAACAGTCAGGGCGCGGGATCATGACTTCTCGTATAGATCTATACACATTTGACACGTTCTCCGAACGGGAGACTCTGGTTATAGACAGGACTTGTAGCGATACCTTCTAACAAAAGGCAGTATTTGAAGATGTACACGTCTCACGGATTCTCAACTAAGTCTGTATTAAAGTAGTATTTTTGTATGCAAAGTTTATCCTTTTTCACGATGTTTGATAAAGCATAAATCATAAGTTCTTTGAATGTATAAAACGGTTTAGTAAAGAATGTTACCCTTGATATGATGTATTTGTATGTAAACGTATAAATAAAACATTATTTCTATTTATAAAACATATTGTATCCCAAGAGGGTAAAGCTGTGTTGTGAGGTGTTTTGCATGATAATAACTTCATAAGATAGTTAAAACAACAGTATGAAAAGTATATCAAAAGATCGATGTTTCACACGATTTTAGTCGTGTGTTTACTTGTATTCCCCCCTAAAAGATTATAAAAAGCATTTAAAAACGTATTTAAAGTGTGTTTGTAGGGGTATGAACTCACTTGAAAGTTTGAAGATAGCGAGATGGAAAACCGGGCAGAGTTTCGTCTCGGGAAACGGATTTTTCTCGGGATTCTCGGGAATCTCGGGAGTAAAATCGACCTTCGGGACTTGAGCAAAATGACCAGGGCTTCGGGTTTGAACGGGCACGGAAAACGAGGCAAAACGCAAGAGAAATGAGAAGAAATGAGCAAGTTTTCCGGAAACCCTCGCATCCCTTTTATAGGGGCTGAGAGGCCTCGGTACGCGGGGCGTACGCTCGTACGCAGCGCGTACTCGTGCGTCACCCGTGACCGAGTCCTCGATTGCTTTAGTTCGGATGGGACGGGTCGGGTAGGCTCGCATAGGGGCGACGTGGACGGACCGAGACCAAGGCCCTCGGGTACACGGGGCGTACTGGGTTACGCGGCGCGTACCTCGGATGAGGACGCTGACTCCTCCTTCGGATATTACCGGATTTTTGAATTAAATTTATATATAATGTATTTAATAAACTTCAAAATATCATATCTTCTTCATACGAACTCCGTTTTCAATGGTCTTTATATCTCCGCATAGGTGAGACTATGCTCTACAACTTTCATTTAGACTCCGATGACAAATTTTGAAATTATTTTTATTATTTATTTATTAAAATGACGTGATTAAGGAATTTCTTTAAAAATTCATAACTTCTTTATCTGACGTCGGTTTTTGCCAGACTTTTTACCGTTGAAATACCATTGTCGAGACCTTCGATTCTCGTTTAGGTCATTCCGGCCAAAAGTCGCTCGATCTCCGATTCGAGTTTTTACGTAACTTCGTATTGCCGGTTTTTGTCGGAAAACTTAGAATGGTCATAACTTCTTCGTTATAACTCGGATTTTAGTGTTCTCTATATGCTTGGAAACCTTAAGACGATATCTATTACATAGCGTACTCGAAATAGAGCCTTTGAATACTTCATTTTTCGATGATATTCTAATTACTTTTTCAAAGAGGTTATAAGACTCGAATTTCAAGGACCTGAAATGCCGGGTTGTTACATCATCCCCCCGTTAGAGGGAATTTCGTCCCGAAATTAGAGTTTATGCTATGGATAGAAGTTTTTTTTGCTCCTCATGTTCTTAATTGAACTCGGTTCCTCGCTTGGTATTCCAATGAACCTTTCACTATCGGGATACGACTTTGCTTCCTTCGTTTGACTTCACTGGCATGATAACCCTTCTTGGTCGAACGTATGTTGAATGTTTTTTGTGGACTGTGAGAGTATTACATCTTGTACCCTACGAGTAGTGTCTCCAGATCTTCGAAGTAATTACCGATGCTCCTGACTCAAGATCATGTGTTGTATAGTTAACTTCCTGTGTCTTAAGCTGTCTTGAGGTATAGGCAGTGACCTTTCCTTTTGCATGAGAACACAACCAATTCATACTGATTATGATGTCAAAATCTTGGAAGTGGATTAGATGTCATGAAGATCTAAAAGAAAGTATAATTATTCCCGAACTAAGGAAAAGGATGGGTATTTTTGTTCTATCTGTCTCTCTTGAACCAATCGACAGAAAGGGGCATGTGTTGCGCTTCTATGTTTATTTGTATGGCAGCACGATCACTCGTAGTCTTAGGTAGTCTCCATCCTGAAGTTCATATTAGAAATTCATACATGGTTCAACGATCATAATCTCGTGTATACGAGTTGTATATAATTAAGATTGAAAAGGTAGTCGAATAACCGATTCTTCTTTAAGATCACATCCCATCGAGGAAAAAAAAGAAGTTAAAGTGGAATCGTCAATTCTAAACCTGTAGAACCTTGATTATATATCACCCCTACGTATACATTCATCAGTGACAGATCAACCGTATGGATCTTTGGATTTGAACTTGACGTACTGTACGAGTGACACTTCAGGGGCTTATTCGGAAAGGAAAAGAATTATGAGGTACTCCATTCATGAGTAATTGGTGTTCTGATATGACGGTTTCGCTGGAAAGGCGATTTCGAAGAAAGAGATGTACGTATGAAACTGTTTTTTTGATAATCAAATTGAATCGAGTCATATGATAATGTTGGAATCATAAGGAAACTTAAAGACATTAGATTTGAACATAAGATGTTTACCGACAAAACACAACCGTGCAACCATCAATAGAGTTACAGTACTTTCGACTACTACGAGACTATTGCTGCGAATAAGGTATACTACAAAGGCAAGTATACGCAGCATGAGCATCCCTATACCGACGGGATCCCGCAAAAGACAAGGCTCTGGTTGCTCTAGTTTTGGATGGTTTACAAGTCTGTTACAACGAAATGCCTAAATAATATTAATGTGGGTTCGGAGTAGGTTCTCCCGTAACTGTGGTCCTAAGAATCCTAACGTCTATGCCAAAATTCTTTGTGATAGGGCAATCCTTCTTGAGGTGCCCTTATCTTCTCGCCTTGGCGGCATGACGGGCTAGTGCTAGCCTTAGTGGCGGGAGTGAGGTGTTTAGCTAGTGTTAAGTGGACACGAGTGCCTTCCTCAATACCCCACCTTGGAAATTGCTTCCTAAGGCGTTCTGCAGGAGTTGCCACTTGTTCCTTTATGAATCTAGATCCTAATGTGCGTGTTTCAGTGGACCTTCATTACTCCGCCTATCACTTCGACTGATCGGGATCGTGTGGTTTTGGGTTTAATTACTTATGTTCTTCTAAATGTTAGCATATTCACTCGATGCATTAGGGTAGCTACGTTTTGAAGTTCATGGTTGAATTCACTACTAGTTTATGGGCTTGGATTTGACTTGTTGCATGCGTGGTATTTCTAAATGATTTGTTGGGGATACTACGGGAAAGTTGTAAAGATTCCTCATATGAGTACTTCGGGGTTTTGAAACTAGAAACCAATTGGGGTTTGTGTGGGGTTTGTCATTATAAATCGATCAAGTTTCGTTAGTCGATGGTTAAAGTGAAAGGGTCCTTTATAACACATGGAACTGGTATGGGTAGGGCAACACCAATCCACGTCGAATGCCAATGTCGGTACTTCTCATTGTAAGACGTTCGTTAATGGGATAGGGCATTCTACGTATGTGTTTTTAGTGCTTTTTAGTCTATCTCCATTATTACTACAATGAAAGTTTTGTTTAATGATTAGGGTGTTTGTTCGAGTAGATTTTTCAACTTGTGACTCACGGAACTCTTCTGCGTTCCTACTATCAATGGAATGTATGTAAATAAGTTATCAAGGAGAAATGTACCCATAATAACCGTGGGGTCTGCAATAGCCTCCTCTTGGCCCATTGCGAATACTTGGCCTTCTCCACCAGCATTCATGATGCTTGACTCCAGGCAGTCCCTTCGAAAGTGTCCCGATACTCCGCACTCATAACAAGCGCAGTCTACTCCTACATTTGTGGCTAGAGCAGTTGGTGGGGCTAGTTCTCTGCAGTAGCGGACTGTGTGTTCCTTTCTATTGCACCTAAGGCAATACATTTCACGGCAGGATTCGTGATGATGAAAGTTGCATCGGTTGCACTTAGGCTGGTTGCCGTTGTACGACCTTTTGGGTGTAGGGGTATGGTTTGTTGATAGATTTTTGGCGTTTCTTTGAGTTGATTTGCCTCCCCTCTTGCTCCAGGGTTTTCGTTTCATGTTCTTGTGTTCGCACCTTGCAGTATTCTTATAGGTAGCTACTGGTAGGTGGCTTCGATTGTTTCTTTGATTAGGGTTTTTGATATCGTTTCCTTCCCTGCTTGAGTTGACAGAGTTATCGTACGCTATAATGGCTGTCACTGTGGCTATAACTGTAGCTTGCAAAGTGGCGGTGTCCAAATATAGGAATGGGGTTGCGTTGGTAAGTTGATTATTTCCGGCCCTTGCTGTGCCACTAAAGTTTGCTTGAGACAGTGCAGCTGTTACTACCGCAGCGATAACAGATTGCACTATGTTGGGGTCATATTGAGGAGGTTGTGGTGGGGTTGCGTTTCTACGTGCTGATCTACGAGGAGACATTGTTCTGATAAGGAAATAACATGAAAAACTATAAGTTTTAATGATTCGAAAGTCGCGCATTAGTGATTTGCTATATCAGACGTTTGGCTTACCCCTGAATAGGGTTTTGAGTTCGACTCATGAGGAGAGTAGATAAACTCATGAATTTGAGGGGTATGCAAAGGGTTTAAATAAAGGAAATACATCATATATTATAAAACATGGTGCGTTACATTTTGTAGTTAGGAAAATTTTGACCTATCTAAAGGTCTCCGGTTACAAGGTTAAGAAAAGTAAGGACTTTATCCGAGGTCTTATGCTATGACAAAATTTTGGAAGTCAGACAGGTATTATTTGTTACGCGAGCTGGCTACATGGGCCTTAGATTCTGCCAACTGACGCTCCATCTTGAGCATACGTAGTTCATGTCTTGCCTGGCGTGCCCGAAGTTCTATCACTTCGGTTTGAGTTGCTGTTAGCTCTCTCTATAACGCTTCAGTTCGATTTACGATTCTCCTGTGAGCTAATCCTAACTGTCGGATGCGAACTATATTGACTCCAGTGTTCGCATCATTTTCCTCAGTTCGATGGATGGTCGACCGTCCTTGCTCACCAATGCGAGAAATCCGACGAACCAATATAGGAAGGGCTCTGTCTGCTGAGCCTCCTTCGCTTAGGTTGTAGAAGCTTCGGTCTCCGTTGAATGGAAGGGGTTGATCCTGTTCGCGGCTCCACCTATCCAGGTAAGTTGCCCAAAGGGGCGTCGAGCCATGAAATTCTGGTCGAGGATTAGGATTTTGACTTGGAGCCGTTAAGGGTAGGTTATTGTTCTCGGGATCTGAGTCTGATTCTTCTTGCATTCCTTCTTCAGGATCATTCTCTATGCCTTCTCCATTACCTTGGTTGGGGTAGTAGGGGTCACTGAGGTGATAGAATCCAACCATTTGAGTCTATACGAGAATAGGGTTAAGAATTGACTATAAGCTAAAGCACATGGAATTTACTCTTTAAGTTTAAGGGTTGAAGGCACTCGAATACTCCCTTAGTATTCTTTAACGATATGCTTTTGGTAAGTTTTAAATTTGTTGTCCATTGCAGACACTCCTTGGCATACGTTAGTCGGCTCTCGGACAAATATAGTTGATCAGGCTATATTCTTCCCAATTCCGATTACATGTCCCAAGGAATACCTGCACTGCACAACTTATTTATAATACTTCTATATTGTTTTAATTATGATACTGACCATGTTATTAATATGAAATGAATGCATGCCTACTTTACAGAAATTAAATAAATTTAACTTTAAAAGTATGACTCTTACTCAGAGTGTTTTTGCCCAGTTGTGTTTATAGTTGTATACCAAAATGGTTTTGATATACTTAATTCACTATAAACAATGCTCTGATACCAATCTGTCACACCCCCAAACCAGAACGGCGGAAACGTTCGGGGGTGGAGGACATGATATTCAGTATCATAACAGTTCATAGAAAGGAAAGTACACACCACCATATATATTAAAGTTTCCAAAATGTTTACATAATTGTATTCGTTACATGTTCAAAAGTTAAATACATAAACATCTTTCAAAAGAAGTAATTAACGTCAGCACGTTAATATCCAAAAGTTGATTTCCAAATCTGCTTAGCGGTTCCCTGAGAATACAAGTTATTTCAAAGAAAAAGTGTCAACAATTAAGTTGGTGAGTTCATGAGTAGTGTTTTGAGAAAATGTACGCCATTCGAAAGTTCGTGTATGTTTTCCAGAAAACGCAGTGTTTCAAATGTAAAGAGTTATGATTTGTTGTGTTGAAAATGAATGTATTAGATCCAGAAAATCCCATATTTTCCCTAATGGTTGAGATATGAATTGTTGTGTTTTCCAAGAAAAACCCTTATTTTCTTATAAAAGTATGAAATGCATATTAATGATCGTGTTATAAGTTGTAAGTAATTGCACCAGGAAAATCCCTTATTTTCCTATTAGTTGTTTGGTTTATATCCAGGAAAAACCCTTATTTTCCTAACATAACTGGCAGCACTTAAGACCGAAAATCGCAAGCAACCGACGTGCTTAAAAGTTGTGTCATAGTTTTATATAATAAAGCTATACGAAGATCGCACTTGTTAGATGAAGAATAGTTTTAATAGCTACTCATTCATAAAAGCATAATACCATAATAATTGTATATCCGGTGAGTTTTATAACCATACTAAACATAATATGCCTGTAGCGACGTTCTTCAGGCGTCGTAGCGTTATGACAAACTGTCACCCCAAAGGACGAACTGTAGCTAACAGTCAGGGCGCGGGATCATGACTTCCCGTATAGTTCTATACACATTTGACACGTTCTTCGAACGGGAGAATCTGGTTATAGACAGAACTTGTAGCGATACCTTCTAACAAAAGGCAGTATTTGAAGATGTACACGTCTCACGGATTCTCAACTAAGTCTGTATTAAAGTACAATGTTTGACAAAGCATAGATCATAAGTTCTTTGAATGTATAAAACGGTTTAGTAAAGAATGTTACCCTTGATATGATGTATTTGTATGTAAAAGTATAAATAAAACATTATTTCTATTTATAAAACATATTGTATCCCAAGAGGGTAAAGCTGTGTTGTGAGGTGTTTTGCATGATAATAACTTCATAAGATAGTTAAAAGAACAGTATGAAAAGTATATCAACAGAACGATGTTTCACACGATTTTAGTCGTGTGTTTACTTGTATTCCCCCCTAAAAGAGTATAAAAAGCATTTAAAAACGTATTTAAAGTGTGTTTGTAGGGGTATGAACTCACTTGAAAGTTTGAAGATAGCGAGATGGAAAACCGAGCAGAGTTTCGTCTCGGGAAACGGATTTTTCTCAGGATTCTCGGGAATCTCGGGAGTAAAATCGACCTTCGGGACTTGAGCAAAATGACCAGGGCTTCGGGTTTGAACGGGCACGGAAAACAAGGCAAAACGCAAGAGAAATGAGAAGAAATGAGCAAGTTTTCCGGAAACCCTCGCATCCCTTTTATAGGCCTCGGTACACGGGGCGTATGCTCGTACGCAGCGCATACTCGTGCGTCACCCGTGACCGAGTCCTCGACAGCTTCACTTCGGATGGGACGGGTCGGGTAGGCTCGCATAGGGGCAATGTGGACGGACCGAGACCAAGGCCCTCGGGTACGCGGGGTGTACTGGGTTACGCGGCGCGTACCTCGGATGAGGACGCTGACTCCTCCTTCGGATATTACCGGATTTTTGAATTAAATTTATATATAATTTATTTAATAAACTTCAAAAAATCATATCTTCTTTATACGAACTCCGTTTTCGATGGTCTTTATATCCCCGCGTAGGTGAGACTATGCTCTACAACTTTCATTTAGACTCCGATGGAAAATTTTGAAATTATTTTTATTATTTATTTATTAAAATGACGTGATTAAGGAATTTCTTTAAAAATTCATAACTTCTTTATCTGACGTCGGTTTTTGCCAGACTTTTTACCATTGAAATACCATTGTCGAGACCTTCGATTCTCGTTTAGGTCATTCCGGCCAAAAGTCGCTCGATCTCCGATTCGAGTTTTTACGTAACTTCGTATTGCCGGTTTTTGTCGGAAAACTTAGAATGGTCATAACTTCTTCGTTATAACTCGGATTTTAGTGTTCTCTATATGCTTGGAAACCTTAAGACGATATCTATTACATAGCGTACTCCAAATAGAGCCTTTGAATACTTCATTTTTCGATGATATTCTAATTACTTTTTCAAAGAGGTTACAAGACTCGAATTTCAAGGACCTGAAATGCCGGGTTGTTACAACCAGTCCATACCCACAATGACATCGAAACTCTTGATCGAGACTGGTATGAGATCAATTGGGAATGAATGATCGTCTAACGTGAGGGTACAACCAATGTAAATTTTGTTAGAGCTTTCGGTCTTTCCGTTAGCCATTTCTAGGACGAATGTTTCTTTTAGTGGTTGCAGGGATTTTTTAAGTAAGTGTTTAAAGTTTTGGTTTATGAAGCTTCTTTCTGCACCATTATCGAATAAGACACAGGCATAAGAGTTGTTGAGAAGGAACGTACCCGTGACTACTGTGGGATCTGCTACTGCTTCGTTGTGGCCAATAGCAAGTAGTCTTCCTGTTCCTCTCGCATTTCCAGCCTTCGGACAGTTTTTCTTGAAATGGCCAGCTTCGCCGCAGCCATAACAGGTCTGGGTCACTCGCGAACTAGGAACTTGCGAGATAGGTTTGGGTGGGGCTCTGCAAAACCGGGCAGTATGGCCCTTCCGGCCGCAGTTGGAGCATTGCAAATAACGGCAGGGGCCGTTGTGGTGGAAGGGGCACTTGGGACACTTGGCAGGTTCCCAACGTAAGCTTTTGCTGGTATAGGAGTAGCAGGAGTGGTGGCAGCATGGACAGCCACAATTTGTTGATCCTTGGAGGAGGTTTGAGTTTTCTTGCCCTTCTTCTTATCCCAATGCTTCCTCTTTTTGTTAGTTGATTGTGGTGATGCAGTGGCAGTTGTAGTTGTTGTTGCTGGAGTGGAAGAAACCTCATGATTGATTAAACTCTGGGCTAATTCCTTCGCGCTGTCAAAGGTCGTAGGGCGTGAGGCTAGAACGTTTCCTCGATACGGGGGCATTAAACCCCAAATGTATCGTTCAATCTTCTTGCTCTCCGAAGGGATCATGTTGGGACACATAGCCGCCAAGTCGCAGAACCTGGCTGTGTAAGCTGTTATGTCGGTCCCTTTCATCTTGAGGTGCCAGAGTTCCTCCTCAAGTTTCTGAATTTCGCCCCTAGGGAAGTACTCCCCTCTCATGAGGTCTTTCAGTGTGTCCCAGCCCATGGCGTTGGCTGTTACCAAAGAGAGTGCATTGACATGGCCGTTCCACCATGTCAGGGCCCTGTTAGTGAGGGTGGCAGTAGCGTACTTAATTTTGCTCTCCTCCGGACTAGAGCACATTTCAAAGACAGCCTCAGTTCTTTCGATCCACTGAGACAATGCTAGGATTCCTCCGGTACCATCGAAGAAGGTAGGTTTGCAGTTCATGAAGTCCTAATAAGTGCATCCCTGCACTCTTTGATGGAGTTCACCAAATCTAGAGTTGCCACAGCTCGCATCTACAGAGTTCATTTGAGCCATGGCTTCCGTCACAGCTATTTGAAACAACACTGGATCGAACTGCGGAGGAGGAGGTGGTGGAGGAGGGGTTTGAGTTGCTGGTCTGCCTCTGTTTGGACGCTTGCGAGGAGGTATCTTTTACTGAAAGTTCATAGCAATGATAGAAATAGTAAGAGTCTATTGCTAATATGATAAGAGTGTTTTATGGACTAACTCATCATAGTCCAAAGATCAGAAAGAGAGTCATAGCAATAGAGTAGTTAACTGCCAATTTACTGGTATTAATGATGTAATACAATTTCGTGAAAAGTGACCTAACAGTAGGTCTTACATCAAAACATAAGGAAAATGTTGGCAGTCTAGAGGCCTAATTAGAGTACTTTCAAAGCTAGGAATGTTTACAGACAAGTGCTCTATTGAGCATAGAAAGGAAAGGCTAGTCCTTAAACAAAAGAGTCAGATGATTAGACATCTTCTACGGGCGACGGGCACTCGTTGGGCGAACCCTCATATCAGCTGGTTGACGCATAACTTCCTGAAGATGTCGTTCATGAGCCCTTTGACGTGCTAGGAGTTCCCTAACTTCGGCTTGGGATGCAGCTAGTTGTTGCTGCAGAGCCTCATTGGTCCTCCTTGTCCTATCCATAGCTTCTTCAAGTTGGCGAATGCGAACAGTGTTCAGATTTGAGTTGGCATCCACCTCTACAACTCAGCCAATGGCTGCTTGACCCTGCTCGACATTCTTGGCAATCCTTCGGACCATGATGGGCAGAACTCGGTCTGCTGATCCTCCCTCGCTTATGTTGTAGAAGCTTCGGTCTCCATTGTAAGGTAAAGGCTGGCCCTGGTTCTCGCTCCATCGGTTCAAGGATATGATCCACATGGGAGTAGGACCCTGAAATGTTGGACAGGGGTTGGGGTTCGAAGCTTCAGGGGGTAGGTTGTTAACTTCTGGCTCAGAGCTGGAGCTGTCCGAAAAGCCTTCAGCACGATGATCATCCAAAGGGATCGGGTGATCATCGTCTAACTCCTCATCAAGCCATCCTCCATTGCCCTGGTTTGGATAATACGGATCGCCGGGATGGTGGAAGCCAGCCATGCTATCTATGCGAGAAAAGGGGAAGAGAAAGGTTAATAGGCGTACTAATCTAGGATACTTATAAGATGAATCGTTATTAGTTGACCCAACACTTGCGTAGTGCATACCAATTACATGTAACTGAAGCAAGATAGTCCTTCGAATAAGCAACCCTAACTTCAGATTCCCAATCAAAGAAGAACAGGAAATGAAGCAAAGGCCACAGATTCTGAGTCTATAACACCCTAGTCACATGTAATCGTGGTGTATCCACTTAGCAACTATTGTCCTACCGATAACGGCCCTTTTAGTTATCACATATGTAGTTAGTAGTATACAGAATACTCCTATAGTATTCATGTTCTAACGTTCTTGTGGTAGTGTTGGTAAGTTTTTAGACTTGTTGCAACACCACAATCACTCTTAGGCACATGCTAGTCACTCTTGGATAAATGTAGTTGATCAGGCTACATCCCCCCAGATGTGACTATATGTCTCTAAACTTAATTGTGCTGTCCAGCAATCTTAATACTTTTGTTTTGTTCTAGTATGATACTGACCCTTTCGTAGTAGTGAGTGTGTATATATACTTAATTAAATCTTTTAGTATTTAGATGTATATATTCCTGGTCAGAGTGTTTTAGTCCCGAAGTGTTTATAGTTCGTATATCTTTTATAGGTTCATATACTTGATTCACTATAAACAATGCTCCCATACCAATCTGTCACACCCCAAAACCGATAACGGCGGAATACGTTCCGGGGTGGAGGACGTCATGTACAGTATCATAACAATTGCATAATAGTAAAAACAAGAGACAACAACCATTTCATTTACATAGTGACTTTAATTACAAGCGTGTTCTGTAAAGTTTCAATAGACACCAAAAATATATCAAAAATAAGAGATGGGTCTTGTATGCTCCATCTTCTCCAAAATGCTGCACCTGTACCTATCTATCTTTGACCTGAGGATACAAGTTATTTGAAAACGAGTATCAGCATAAAGCTGGTGAGCTCATAAGTATTTAGTATCGTTGTTGTGTAAAAGTGTTTTACAAACTTATAGTATAAAAACTGAAGTTTAGGTTTGTAAGTAGTGGAAATCCCTAGAAAATCCTATATGTTCCAGAAAAGTACATTGTAAATGAAATCTTCTGAGTTGAGTGTAAGTATTATCATTGAAAATCTTTAGTTGCAAATGTACAGTAGTAAATCCCATGTAAGTAATATAGATAAGGAGAAGTTATGCCTATTGACAGTAGTAGTGGTGCAACTTCCATTAGTAATAGTTACGTACTTACTTCGGGATGTTAGCTTAGACTTTAGTCTTAGTGTATTAATTTGAATATAGGTGTAACCCTCCATGTGTCCAATTGTTTAGTAGTAGAGAACCCGATGACCTTCCCGGTCATACGTAGTGTAGTAAAGTAGTGCCACCCCTGGGCTTGGTCGGCTCGGACTGTAGGTAACAGTCGGGATGTAGTAGTGTCTGCCTCGTATAGATCTATACGTGTAGTGTTGCCTTCCTTCCAGAAGGCCCTGGTCACATGGTATGCGCGTGGTAGGGTGTCTTATAGTGAGATAGTGTGTATACTCTGGATTAGCGTGCTCTCTTGTATTGTAGTATAGTAGTCTTATGTATAGTTCATAGAGTGTTCTCTCATACGAGTATTAACTTGTAATAATAGCCGTTATAGTGAGTATATCAGTAGTAGAGGCAACGAGTAGTAGGCTTAGCTATACCTATTATAGCTAACTAGAGTGTGTGAATTCCGGCCTTTGTATAACAAAGGTATTGAAATAGATGAAGACTTTCATATCTAACACCAATATATGATATATAACTAAGAAATCAACGACAGTCGGACGGAGAACAGATACCCTAAGACCACATCAAACAAGAACAAGAAGTAAGGCTAGCTATCGGTCCTAAGTCCTTCAAGTCTTACTTATATAAGTATATTAACGTAGACATATTTTTATAAGAAAAGTAGTTTAAACATAACTTGAAAATGATTTAACGACTATTTAATCTTTAAATATGCATTTGATAATCAAATAAAACAGTTTTATTGGAAAGCAACTAAAAGTGTGGAAAAATCCCTTTTTGATGATAACTTGTGAATCACATATGTTTCAACAACTAAAAATTGTAGAGTTTATACTTGTATCCCTCCCCCCTAAAACATGTAAAAATAGTTGAAAAGGTTCATTAAGGGGTATGAACTCACCTAAAATGAGTAGATCGGGTGGAAGTGTCGGATGAGCGTTTGGTGTCAAATAAAGACTTGTACACCCTTTATGACCCTAAAACATATGAAGACATATGTTTATAAGTAATTAGTGATTTATACTCTAATTAAACACATAAAGTCATCCTAATGTGATTAAAGATCTTGTGGTTGAGTATTAGGAGGCTAATGGGTTGTAAGGAAAGAGTGTAAGACCTCACCATGGAGTTTACTCGTCAAAAACTCACCTTAAATGAGTTTATGGTTGGGAGACCACATCCTGCATGAGTATACGGCCGTAAACTCATGGGAGGAGTGTTTTTGAATACTTTCAAGCCTCATGTGGTTCTAGAAGTGGTTCTAAGGTAGTATACAAGGCTATAGGGGTGATTAAGGTTCCAAGAGGGTACTCCCTTGGAGTTTACAGTCCAATCTTCGATTTTAAAGTCCTTGGCTCAATCCTAACAACTTCTAGTGAAGGTATAAGATCATTTAGGGGACTTAAACCCTCATTTGACATGGTTTGGGGGAGTTTACAGTCTAAGCATATGCTTGGGCCGTAAACTCTAGATTGCCCCTCATTTGTTGATGTTTAGGTGTTCCAAGTCCGAAATAGCAAGTCCCTAAGCCATATCTTAAGCCTAAACGTGAGTTCGAAGTGTTTTGGGCTTGGTTTGCAAGGCTAGAGGGTGTTTACGGTCTAAGCATGTTCTTAGACCGTAAAGTCTCTGTTAAGCTCTAAAACATAATGATTTGGGGTACAAACACTTCTAGGTTAAGTCCAAAACTAGTTTCTAAGCTTAGATGGAAGAAGTGTGGGATTTTTGGCCTCATTTTGGGGGTTTACGGCCTAAGCGTGTTCTTAGGCCGTAAACTCCTTATTTTCAGCTTTCATCCACGAATTTCAAGTTAAAACACTAAGTAATGATGTTTAGAACAAGTTAGGGTAAGAGGTCTTACGTTTTGGAGGCGGAAACTTGCGGTTTTGAGGCGGAAATCGAACTTGAAGTGAGAGAGTAGAGAGAGAAAGTGGGTCTAGAGTGGTAAAAGGTTTCTAAGGATGCCCATCCTCCTTTATATAAGGCTTGGGTGTTATACCCGGTATACTTCTACCCGATACTAATATTTAATGAGGTTTAAACTTTTACCCGGTTAAATGGTCGTAATAAAAATAACTTTTTCCAATTAAATGGAGATGTAAATTACGTGTTTTTATTTATTTTATCACGGCGATAACAACATAAAATATAAATAAATAAAACATTTATTTATTTAACGACCCCAAATTAACGGAACTTTTATAAAATAACATATTCTGTTAGCGGAAACGGGTTAATATAACAGAATAAACTTTGGGTTGTCACAGAAAAGACGTTTTACCTAACACATAGCGTGAGTAGTGTGATCACTAACTCACTAAGTTATATTATTTTATGGGTGTATTAGCATGACGAATCACGAGGAATAGACACTTCTCGGTGTAACATCCCGAAATATCAAGAGTAGAATGGAAGGGCTAAAAGAGTAAATTGGGAAAGAGTGACTCGACGAGTCCATGGATGGACTCGGCGAGTAGAGTCGCGATTTGGTCGCGTGTTGAGTAGCTGACTTGGCGAGTCAATGAGGTGGACTCGGCGAGTAGGCGCTGAGTGGAGAAAACCCTAATTCTCGGGGTTGAGCCCTATATAAAGAACATTATGTTTTCTTCCCAGCCTCTTTATCACCCCTTGAGTCCCAGAAACCCTAAAATCATGGAGAAGCACCATTGTTGAGCAAATTAGAGCTTGGAGAGGTGGTTGTTGAAGAGATTCTAAAGAAGAAGAGGCTTATATCAAAGGGCTTTGCAAGGATTCGAGGTAATCTTCTCTTGGAGCTTCCTTTTGAGGTATCTTTCCATTGTTTGAGCTGCTATTGTCTAGATTCTTCATTTTGGGGGTGTTGAGATCATATCTTTTGGTGTTTTGGAGTTTAGAGGTTAGATCTGAGGTTGCTACCTCAGATCTGGATTGGAGAAGTGTTGGAATGCATGAAAGTCCCTGTGTTGAGTGTTGGATAAAGCTATCATGTCTCAAACCTTAGCCCTAATGTGCAAAATGCATAGATCTCTTTGGATTCACGTAAAGTTTGCCACTTTACGTGATGGATGAGTTGTAGGAGGCTAGATCTATGTTTTGGAGCAATTGCATGGCCTGGAATGCTTCTGAATGGATTCAGACCGGTGGTACTCGGCGAGTCACATGGGTGTACTCGACGAGTTGCTTGAAGATGAGCTGGAACTCGACGAGTTGGAAGAACAACTCGGTGAGTTGAATGAAGATGGCCTGGAACTCGGCAGTTGTATGAACAACTCGGCGAGTAGGTTGAAGATAGCCTTAGACTCGGTGAGTCTGTTCTTGGGCTCGGCGAGTCTTGTCGAAGAGTCCCAATATTTTCTGGTCGAGTCGAGAATCGGTGAGTCAAGGGATGACTCGGTGAGTTGTGTGCGAGTGGACTCAGAGTTGTTGAACTCGACGAGTCTCGAGGTGACTCGGCGAGTTAGGTCGCGGATTGAGGGAAGTTCTGAGTATGGGGACTCGGCGAGTCATCGGGTTGACTTGGCGAGTAGAGTCAGTCAGGGGTTGAATTCGACCTTGTCTTTGACCAAGGGTTGACTAGTGGTTTCCAGGGGAATTTTGGTAATTATTGATTATTGTTTTGAGTTCAGTGCATTGGTGGTTGTCCAGTTGTGGATATTGTATCAGTGATCGGAGCAGCTTGGGTTATCTGTTCAGTCGATAGTTTCGAGGTGAGTTATCCTCACTATATCAACAGGGTCTAAGGCACCAAGGCCTGCCCTTATCGGATTGAGATCCGGGTTGTTGTTGTTATGTTGTTGCTATGATATGTTGCATCCTGAGAGCTAGGATGGTATATGTTAGAGACCTGTTTGAGATCGGTACCCTGAGAGATAGGGAGATGCTATGCTAGTGACCTGTTAGGTCGGTATCCTAGGTAGGATGATGATATGCTATGTGATCTGTTTGATCTGCTTGTTGACTGTGAATTGCTATATGATTATATGTATATGTGCACATGGTTGTTTGGACTGGAGTTGGGTTGAGGCGGGTCCTGCTGCGTGCTGTAGGCCAAGACACCTAGGGCGGACCGGTTGTCCCGAAGGCCCAGCGAGCGGTCCGGATAGGCTGTAGGCCCCGAAAGGATGGACCAGATGTGCCGAAGGCTTGGAGAGTGGACCAGATAGACTGAAGGCCCGATGCGGGCGGACCAGTCATACTGTAGACTCGGAGAGTGGACCAGATAGACTGAAGGCCCGATGCGGGCGGACCAGTCATACTGTAGACTCAGAGAGTGGACTAGGTGGATTGAAGGCCCGGGAGCGGGCGGACCAATCACACTACATACTCGATGTATGTGGATAGACTCAGAGGGTGGACCAGGTGGACTGTAGGCCGGTGCGGCGGACCAGTCACATAGTAGACCCGAAGTGCATGGCTGTTCTGTGATCGGATATGTTATGGCATGTTATGCGTGTATGGTATTTGTGGTCGGTATTTTGGGGATATCTCACTAAGCTTTCGGGCTTACAGTTGTGGTTTTATGTTTTTCAGGTTCTTCAGGGGATCGTGGCAAGGCGAAGGCGTGATCGTACCGCCCCTCATGATTTTGTAGTGTTGTGATTCTGGGAGCACATTAAATGTTTTGTATTGAAAACCTTTTTGTAAAGATTTAATGAAATCGAGATGTTTTTGAAAATTTAAAAATTGGTTGTATTTTTCGGTCGTTACACTCGGGTTCCATGTACTGGCTCCCTCTGTCTACCTCGTATCCCTGACTGGGACCGGCGTTGGTTTTCTTCGGATAGTTACCTAGGGTTCTTTTCTTGTGAAGAGATATTGAATTTCTATTCCGCCTTACTTCCGAATCCGACTCTGGGTGTCATCACTTCATGATGGATGACTAGAAATCTAGGAAGTTTAGCCGAATCTCTCACCGATGTCCCTAAAAGATATAGGCACTTGGTGATTTCAATAGTCTCGTCCTAGTTCATTTATTTCCGGACTGGAAATCTTCTCAATGAACCTCTTCTGGGTCTGAATCAACTCTTATGTCATGCACTGAAGTGGATAGGGTTTTCTACAGGGTTCGTGCGAGAATGGAAATGTCTGAAGAATCCTAAGAGATTATTAACATTTCACTAGGTGATCCATATCGAGTCCTGCTACGATTACATAGGGTATACAAATCATATATAACTTAGATCCGATAGGCCTTCGAATATGTGATACTACTCTGTATCCACATCCAAACAAGGAAAAGGAAGTAGAGCGAAACCACACATTCTTAGCCTATGGGATCCTTATTATATATAACCTTGGGAGTATACTCTCTGTAATTGTAGGTATATCAATAAGGATCTTGTTAGTTCTTCAGACAAGGTTGTCTATGAATCCTAAAATACCCTTATGGTATTTTAATTTCTTGTTTGTTCTTATCTTCTAAATGTGATTCTGGGATTAATGTGAGTCTTTTAGTATTCCAAAATACTCCTATAGTATTTTAATCTTTATGTTTGGCTCTAGCATTCCTAGTTGGTAAGTTTCAGACCTGTCGCAACACCACTATCACTCCCAAGCACACGTTTATCACATCTCGAATAAATGTAGTTGATCAGGTTACATTTATTCCAGCTTACGATTACATAACTGCCCAGGTTTGACTGTAATGTTCAACATCCGAAGACTTTTATTCTTGTTCTTCTTGTGATACTTGTGTTCGAGTGTTTAGATTCGGGATGTTCTTATACTTTGGTAAAATATGGTTATATTTTAAAGTATAATTCTTGGTTAGAGTGTTTTATCCCTATGCATTTGTAGGCTGTATATCTTTTATGAATTGATATACTGAGCTCACTATAAACAATGCTCTGATACCAATCTGTCACACCCCAAAACCGGAACGACGGAAACGTTCTGGGGTGGATGACGTCATGTCAAGTATCACAACATATGCAATATAGTAATCAAAGTACAACAACCATTGCATTAATAGTAATAGTTTTACATGGTTTACATTGTATAGAATCATTAAAATAATACAAGTAATAATGTAGGTGCAGCTTGGTACTAAACGGTCTTCACCAAAAGCGCCTGAGATGTACCTGTCTATTGCTGACTTGAGAATACAAGTTATTTTGAAAGCAAGTATCAACATTTTTATAAATGCTGGTGAGTTCATAAGTCTTTAGTGTCATTTGTGTAAGTTCAAAATAACTTTATAAAAGTCGTAGTTTAGAGTCTATAGTGAATTAGAGTCCTTTCTAGAAAATATTATATTTTCTGATTAAAAGCAGTCTTCTACCAAGACTTGTCAAAGTTATGTTGTAAAAGTAGTTTTCCCTTAAACATTATTATTACCAAATTACGGTGTTTGATTTTTAAAGAATGTAGGAGAATATGAGGGAAAATAACGTATGCCTCAGCAGTGAAGACTGCTGACTAAGGCGAAAGAGATCACAGACTCCAGGAGAGTGTCGAATGAACGACACGCCTGGCTCAGTCTAACAAGAGGAGATACAGACCCCGGACGGTATCAAATGAATGATACGTCTAGTAAGGTCTAAAACAGAGAGACACAGAACCCAGACAGTATCAAATGAAAGATACAGCTAGCAAGGTCCAAAATAGTGAAGACAGACCCCAAACAGTATCAAATGAAAGATACAGCTAACAAGGTCTAAAACACTAGATACAGAGCCTAGACAGTATCAATTGAATGATACGTCTAGCAAGGTCTAAAACAGTGTAATTCTAGGTGTGTATATTCGAGGTGTGTATTTCCAGCATACAGTGTTAAACGTCGTTACCTTAAGGCCATGAATTAAGGTAACATGTAGATACTCGTAACCATACTAATCGACACTAGAGTACTTGACGCCCTGCAAGCGTCGGTGTGAATATGACATTTGTCACCCCTTGGCTTGGTAGGCCGTGGACTGTAGCTTGCAGTCAGGGTGCGGGGGTGTCAATCTCGTATAGATTTATACACACAATGTCTGCTCTCCCTACAAGAGACTCTGGTTACCAACTAGACAACGGAGAAGGCCATGTCCTGAAGATGTATCTCAAACTGTGAATTCTGATGTAAGTGTTGGACTAGTACTAGAGACTCATAACTGAACCAATCGATGTAAACCCTTATGCTATACATGTATACACGATATATAATTAATGATCAAACAACCTTCGGATGGATATCCGATCCCACCAGACCACATCTCAACGAAGAAAAGGAAATAGGGCGAACTAGCCTTCCTAAGTCCTTTAATCATTATTTATATAACTATACAAGTACATGCATACATTTAACTAAGTGGAAGCGTTAACAAGTATAAGTGAAGTAGAAGCGTTAACAAGTATAAGTGTATCACGAAGTGGAAGCGTTAACAAAGTATAAGTGAAGTAGAAGCGTTATCAAGTATAAGCGTATCACGAAGTGGAAGCGTTAACAAGTATAAGTGTATCACAAAGAGGAAGCGTTATCAAGTAGGAGCATTAACTAAGTAGAAGTGAAGCATTAGTATCTTAACCAAGTAGGAGTATAAAAACATGGAAGAAAACTTTGATGACAACTTTGGAAAACCTTTATACTTAAGAAAATCACGACTTGGTATTCTTTTGTAAAATAAGTTTGAAAACCTTTCGTAAACGAGTTGTAAATGAAACTTTGATAAAACATTCAGCGTGAGAGTCAATTTGAGGAAAGCTTTGAACAAGTAAAAACGTTTTAGAAAACCATTTACAGTATCATACTTGGTAAAACAGTTGACAGTGTAATAAATCCTTGTGCATGTGGGTTATCAATCACATGTGATTGATATGATAACTGGCATGTTTAACTTGTATTCCACCCTATAAAAACATGTAAAAACATTTAAAAGGTTAATTCAGGGGTATGAACTCACCTGTTGTTAGTGGATCGGTGAAGGTGCCGGTATAGGATGCTAAGTGTCAAGTGAGGACTTGACCACACACGCGAATCCTATTTAACATGTAATGATACCTTTAAGTATCTAATTACTCATTTAATGACTAATTAAGCAAGTAAGGATGTCTTATGACATAAAGACACTTTGCTACAAGTGCTAGAAGTGCCCCGGGTTGCATAGAAGGTGTGTATGGACTCACATTGGAGTTTACTCCTCAAATGAAGGCCCTTATGGGTGTTTACGGTTTCAAGACCCTTTCCCCCATGATTTTACGGCTGTAAACTCATGGTAGTAGTGTCATGGGATGTTTAAAGGTCTTAACTCACTCATGGAATCATGCTAGAGTTGAATCAAGGGCTAAGGAAGTGATTGGGGCTCAAAATGGACACCATTTGGGATTTTACGGTCCATTGTTTACTCCTTGAGGAGTTTACGGCCGTAAACACAGGATTTTATGATCATAAACTCATGTTATTCCATTCCTTTGGTTGTTTGGTGGTTCTAACTCTTGCATGTAAGGTTCTAGTGGCTTTTAGAGGCATAGGAAGGTGTTTAGGGCACTTAAACACCTTGGAAAGGTGTTTACGGTCTAAGAAGATGTTCTTGGGGAGTTTACTACCTTAAACACATGAGTTTATGGCAGTAAAATCATGTTAGTCCCTAAATCATGCGTTTTTGTGGTTGTAGGTTAAGCATACAAAGTTCTAGGTCCAATTCCAAGCCATACAAAGTGTTAAGGGCATTTTAACACCCTTTGGGGGTGTTTATGGTCTAAGAATGGGTGTTTACGGTCCAAGAACCTTCTTGGGCCGTAAACTCAAGTGTGACATATATTTGTATGCTTTGGTGCATAAAATGAAGGAAAATAAGGTTGTATGCACTCAAGGAAGTTCATGGAAGCTCTTAGAGGTGTTTGAGGGGTAGTTTAACACTTAGACAAGTGTTTATGGTCCATGCACATGGGTTTACGGTCTAAGGATGTTCCTGGACCGTAAACTCATGTTTACTCCCCATTTGGTCCGATTTTGGCGTTCTAAGTCCTTTCGGGTAAGCCTCTAAGTCATTTCTAAGCATAAGAAGTGTTTTGGAAGGGTTTTTGGGCATCAAACCCACTTCCAAAGGGGTTCACGGTTTTAGGAGGCACCCAAGACCGTAAACTAATGTTCTTGGGGTTTCCGGATGATTAAGTCACGAATTTGCTGATGGGTTTTGAGCATTCTAACACTTCCTAAGTGTACATGCAACCCTAATAACCTTGGATCTATGTTTGTCTAATTATCATGCAAAGTTGAATTCCAAGGTTATATTCCTATCTAGCATACATGGGGAACAATTTTAACTTGAATCATAGATAGAATAACTTACCTTGTTGTTGCTTGTGTTCCTTGAAACCTTGTGAGCCTAGCACCCCAAGTGTGATGCCTCAAATGCTTCACACAACACCAAATGCTCTTGGAAAGACTCTTGAGATAACACACACTTCTCAAAATCGGCCAAGCCCTCTAGTTTCTTAGTGTTCAACTTGTGTCGCCAATTTTGTGGAGAATGGGACTCTTATATAGTGTTGACACATCTAGGGTTACACCATGTAAACCCTAATGTGTCATGACTCTTCATTTCCATGACCCATGGGTTTGTAACTCCCATGGAGCATCCATGGAGCATCCTATGGGTAGAACCCAACTTGATAATCCATGGAGCCTCTTAGCCCACTATACAAGATATGGATGATTTACATAACCAACCCATATATTTAATTAGTTATCCTTTGATCACTTAATTAATTCCAAATTAATTCTTTGATCAACTAATTAAATAATATTATTAATATATTAGAACTTATAATATATTAATAATCTCCAAGTGTTATTTCTCTCATTTAGTCTATCCAATTGCATGGTGCCATGCAACCCAAATGGACCATGCCGGGTCGGGTTAAGTACAAGCCCGAAATAGTTATGGACTTAGACACCTTATCCAACAGTCTCCCACTTGGATAAGTCTAATAACTATATCTCTAGTACTTCAGGAACCGACCGACAATCGTAGCTCTTTCACGGTCTCTCGGAACTGAGAAGATGATGATACGCCATTAAGATAAGTGATCATATAATCCTCTGTTCTAGATATCAGCCGGACAAATACATGGAACATTGTCTTGCTTATTGTCCAGCATTTGTTTCCCGATTTCCGATTTGTTTGACATAGAACTTAATTGAACACATCAACTTAGTTCTGACCGGGCCCGGTACATGGGTCAAAACAAAATCATCGAGGGGCCCAGATATCAGCTTCTAATCCAAGAAGGAACAGATAAACTTCGACTCATATGTTTGTTCTACCACTCATTGAATTACACACAAAAGTACGTTTTATAACATCGAGTTACCAATGCGGTTTCGTACAGTCAATGCATAACCAACTTGTAAGTAACAAATCAAATCTCTAGGTTTGAAGACTTATATGATATTACCGTCTCACGATCACTCGAGATAGAATTCCATGAAGTGATTCCAGTGAGCGTGGGTTGAGTCCAATGCTCAGAACTTATGAGCACTCATGATTGTTGTAGCCTTGTCCAAGACCTCTACAACCAAACATGACAGTCTTGATTCATATCTACTTCCAACATATGACCGACTGTGGAGGTTTGAATAATATGTTATACCAAACAAAATTATTCTGGAAGTCAAAACATGCAAAAGAAATATAGTAAACGATTGACAGGAGATAGCAACACTTTACTCATAAATAAAACATTTTGTATTCATCATCTAATGTCAATTACACTTTACAAATTTCGAGATTATCTAACTACTAAATCTAATATCATCCTTCAGCCCTATGCTCCGAGCATGCTGAAGATGCTTAACCCGAGTCAGTCCCTTTGTGAGGGGATCTGCCGAATTCTCATCTGATGATACCCTCTTTGCCACGAGGTGTCCTTCTTCGATCCGATGTCTAATGAAATGGTATTTTCTGTCGATGTGTCTGGATCTCCCATGATCCCTTGGTTCCTTGGCTAAGGCAACAGCACTTTCACTATCACAGAAAATTTCCATTGGCTCTTTAATAGCTGGTACAACTCCAAGGTCTCCAATGAAGTTCTTCAGCCATATCGCCTCCTTTGCCGCTTCGCTAGCTGCAATATACTCTGATTCACAAGTAGAATCTGCCACTGTCTCTTGCTTGGAACTCTTCCAAGAAATTGCTCCTCCGTTTAGGGTAAAAACCCAGCCCGACTGAGAGCGAAAATTATCCCTATCAGTCTGGAAGCTGGCATCACTATACCCTACAACTCTCAAGTCATCACTCCCACCGAGGGTAAGAACCCAGTCCTTAGTCCTCCGTAGGTACTTGAGGATATTCTTTACCGCAGTCCAGTGTGCCTTGCCAGGGTTCGCCTGATACCTGCTAACCATGCTCACGGCAAAAGCTACTTCGGGTCGAGTACACGTCATAGCATACATGATCGATCCTACGGCCGAAGCATAAGGTGTTCGACTCATTTCTGCTATCTCAGCCTCAGTGCTAGGGCTTTGTGTCTTACTCAATCTGGTGTTACTCTGGATGGGTAACTCTCCTTTCTTGGAATCCTGCATGCTGAATCTCTTCAGCACCTTATCCAAGTAGGTACTCTGACTAAGTCCAATTAGTCTTTTACTCCGATCTCTCAAGATCCTTATCCCTAAAATATAGGCAGCTTCACCAAGGTCCTTCATAGCAAAACACTTCCCAAGCCAGGACTTTACTTCCTGCAGGGTTGGAATGTCGTTTCCTATGAGTAGTATGTCATCCACATACAATACCAAAAAGCTAACTATACTCCCACTAGCCTTGACATACACACAAGATTCATCTTCACTCCTAGAAAAGCCAAATTCCTTGACCTTTTCATCAAAGCAAAGATTCCATCTGCGAGGTGCTTGCTTCAATCCATAAATGGATTTCTCAAGCTTACACACTCTATTAGGGTACTCGTTGCTGACAAAACCCTCTGGCTGACTCATGTAAACATCTTCAGCCAACTTTCCATTAAGGAAAGCGGTTTTGACATCCATCTGCCATATTTCATAATCATGAAATGCAGCTATGGCTAACAGAACCTGAATAGACTTAATCTTGGCTACTGGAGAAAAGGTCTCATCATAATCCACTCCAGGAATTTGAGAGAAGCCCTTTGCAACCAATCTAGCCTTATAAGTGTGTACTTTACCATCCATGTCGGTCTTCTTCTTGAAGACCCATTTGCACCCTACTGTCTTACGACCTGGTACATTTTCAACCAAGTTCCAAACTTGATTGTCATACATGGATTGTATCTCGCTATCCATAGCCTCTTTCCATTTAGCAGACTCGGGGCCTGCCATGGCTTCCTCGTAGCTGTTAGGGTCATCTTGACTTACTAGTGTCCCATCACTAATAAGTGTCTCACCTTCTGCAGTAATATGGAATCCATAGTAATGTTCAGGTGCACTCCTAACTCTCGTGGAACGTCTCAGAGGTACAGATTTGTCAATTGACTCAACAGGAGTTTCCTCCTCAAGTTGAGGGCTAGAGTTTGAAGTTCCTTCACCGCTTGATTCTTGAATTTCTTCAAGATCAATTTGCCTCCCACTGTCTCCTTGGCTTATAAACTCTCTTTCTCGAAAGACTCCTCTTCTTGCTACAAAGACCACATTGTTACTAGGTCTGTAGAAGAGGTAACCAAAGGATCGCTGTGAGTAACCGATGAAAATACACCTCTCGCTTCGAGGTTCGAGCTTATCATGAGTCTCGCGTCTCACGAAAGCCTCGCAACCCCAAATCTTGATGTGGTCTAGTTTAGGTACTTTACCAGTCCACATCTCGTGAGGAGTTTTGGCAACTTTCTTTGTAGGGACTAGATTAAGAATATGGGCGGCAGTCTCTAAGGCATACCCCCAGAATGAGATTGGTAGCGTAGCTTGACTCATCATGGAACGAACCATATCCAACAAGGTTTGATTGCGCCTCTCAGCCACACCATTCAACTGTGGTGTCCTGGGAGGTGTCAATTGTGAGACTATCCCACATTCCCTTAGATAGTCGAGGAACTCTGAACTAAGATACTCACCACCACGATCGGATCGAAGCATCTTAATGTTCCTGCCCAATTGATTCTCGACTTCCTGTTTAAATTCCTTAAACCTCTCGAAAGTCTCTGACTTATGCTTGATCAAGTAGACATATCCATATCTACTATAATCATCAGTAAAAGTCAAATAATAACGATTAGCATCCCTTGTGGCATGTTTGAATGGTCCACACACATCCGTGTGTATAAGGTCCAACAAACCTTCACCCCTCTCACACGAACCTGTGAAGGGTGACTTTGTCATTTTTCCAAGTAAGCATGATTCGCAACTATCATCTGACTTTAGGTCAAACGACTCCAAGACTCCATCCTTTTGGAGTTGGCCTATGCGTTTCTTGCTTATATGTCCAAGACGACAATGCCATAAAGATGCTTTATCCAAGTTATTATTAGTAGAATCAATACACAAAACATTATTTCCTAAGTTATCTACCACAGATACAGCTTCATACACACCATCACAAGGTAATGCTTTAAAATAAAGAACATTATTAAAGAAAGCATCAATAGAACCAACTTCATTATTAAATGAAAAGGTAAACCCTTGTTTGTACAAAGCATGAAAGGAAATAATATTTCTTGCCATTCCTGGCGAATAACAACACTTATTCAAATCTAAACTAAACCCACTACTTAGCGATAAAGTATAAACTCCAATCTTGGTAACAGGTAAAGCTTTCCTATTCCCCATGATCAAGTTTATTCTTCCTTGCTCCACATTCTCACTTCTTCTTAGTCCCTGCAAGTCACAACAAATATGAATACCACACCCGGTATCAAGGACCCAAGAATTAGAATGGGGTGAGTTATTAGAAATGATAGTGTAAATACCTGCATGGTTGGGTTTAACTTTCCCATCCTTCACATCTTGCTGGTATTTTGGGCAGTTCCGCTTCCAATGAGATTTTTCATGGCAATAGAAGCATTCAGCCTCTTTTGGGTCAGAAGAAGGAGTAATGAAACCTTTCTTGGTTCCACTTGAAGAAGAGCCATCAAGGGTCCGAGCCTTGGTACCCTTAGAAGAGCTCTTTCTCTTCCTCCCTCGACTTTTCCCGATTGCCAAAACCGGAGTAGAGTTTTGAGTAGGAGTGATAGCAACCGACTTCCCCTTAAGACCTGATTCTGCGGTCTTGAGAAGTCCCTGAAGTTTGCTGAGGGTGACTTCTTCCTTGTTCATGTGATATGTCATGCGGAATTGATCATAGCACGATGGTAAGGAATGCAAAATAATATCTATTGCAAGATCCTCCGGGAAGTTCACATTAAGCTTCAGCAAACGATCCACATACCTTTGCATTTTCTGCATGTGGCTCGTGACGGATTCCCCGTCCTTCATCATGGTTGTTATCATGGAGCAGATGATTTCATACCTCTCTTGTCTTGCACTTTGATGGTATCTTTCCATCAAATCTTGGTGCATGTCATAAGGGTAGAAATCCTCATAAGACTTTTGGAGTTCCGCTGTCATCGTGGCCATCATGATGCAAGCCACTTTCGTAGCATCCCTTTCATGTGCCCGAAATTCAGCGATCTCCTGAGGAGTTGCAGTGGACTCATCAATCTCCTTAAGCTCCTTGTCAAGGACATATTCTTTGTCCTCGTAGCGGGTAATCATCCTGATGTTTCTGATCCACTCATTGAAGTTGGATCCATCAAAGGTGACTTTCCCACACAAGTTCATAAGGGTAAAGGAGCCATTAGGATTAGAGCCAGAAGCATTGTTGAAAGACATCTGAAGGAAAGAGGACAAGATTAGTTTAGATATAAGAGAGTCCTTAATAAAACACCCAAATGTAATATTAAGGCTAGGATCCAATCACAATATAATATAACTTAGAAGAGGTATGCCGTAATCTAAGCTATATCATATTTGAAAGGTAGGTGAATGACGATTCACCAATTTCCACCACGAAAACCGCAATATTTTAGTATTAGGTTTTGAATGGTTCTTAGAAATTCCTAGATTCTTTGAGATTCAATGAACTTTTCAAAGGCATGTTTCAATCTCGAGTGTGCCCTCCAAGTTTTGTGACTGGGATACCGAGGATCACAAAACGAGGTGTGAAGTAACCATGCAAATCACTTGGTACCCTTAAAGTTTATCACTCAATCGATGTGCCGGTAAACCACACACGCTCCATCGATACTATAATAAACCCTAAGTCACCCTTTACCTACCTTGTTAAGTCCAAGTTAGTGTGCCGGTTAACCACACACGCTCCACCAACGACTTAATCAAAGTGTAAAGTGTAATTTCATGGAATAGCACCTTATTCACATTTTTCCTAAAGTAACAAAGATTGGGAATTTAATAAAACATTTAGTTACTTTATAATACTCATCATACTTTGAATGAGAATTAATAAGTCCTTGTCTTACCCGTTCGGCTAACGACCCTCCACCGATCAAGCAAGCGGTGGGTGAGAGTGGACACCCATTAAGTCACCATTTTATAGGCAACAACCTTATACCCACCTTATAGACCGGCTTCGTGAATGAGGCGTACTAGCGGTAAGACGACTTTGTTCTTATACATATATATATATATATATATATATATATATATATATATATATAATTATTAAATCATAATAATATAAGTATAAGGGTTGAATTTTAACTTTTAAAATTCTAGGGGTTGGAACTAAAGTTTTAACTTAACTTTACTTGTTTCAAAACTTGAGGGCAAGTTTTGTAAACTTTCAAAACTTTTCATTTCTTGTAACTTATGAGTTTAATAGAGTAATAAAATGAGGACTTTTCATTTTTCCTAACTCTTGTGTTCTTTTAATGGTTTTTAATCCAAGAGACTTTTGGTTTTCCATAACTTGAGGAAAAGTTATGGACTCCATTAAAACACATTATGATCATGAATTAATCTACCACATAGGTTACAAATAATTCCTATGATCATCTAAACATCATAAGAACAAGAATATGAATATGAACACTTTCAAGAATCAAAATCACATTTAATCTTTGTAATTTTGATAACTAGTTGTTGTAAATGAGTTAGAAAAGACATTACACCTTCTAAAACAAGTTTCCAAGTACCAAAACAATTTTAGGGTAATGATTCTAATCCATTTCCAGCAACTCAAGTCGAAATTCTGCACTCTGTCGACCCTACTCGCCGAGTGCATAAACCTACTCGCCGAGTAGGTTGAAGATACACATGAACTCGACGAGTCCTCCCCATGGACTCGCCGAGTCCATCAGTCAGACAGCAGAATTTTCGACTTTCTTCAACTTTTAAGCACAAATAACAAACAAACAAGCCTAGGCTCTGATACCACTGATGGGTTTTGAGCATTCTAACACTTCCTAAGTGTACATGCAACCCTAATAACCTTGGATCTATGTTTGTCTAATTATCATGCAAAGTTGAATTCCAAGGTTATATTCCTATCTAGCATACATGGGGAACAATTTTAACTTGAATCATAGATAGAATAACTTACCTTGTTGTTGCTTGTGTTCCTTGAAACCTTGTGAGCCTAGCACCCCAAGTGTGATGCCTCAAATGCTTCACACAGCACCAAATGCTCTTGGAAAGACTCTTGAGATAACACACACTTCTCAAATTCGGCCAAGCCCTCTAGTTTCTTAGTGTTCAACTTGTGTCGCCAATTTTGTGGAGAATGGGACTCTTATATAGTGTTGACACATCTAGGGTTACACCATGTAAACCCTAATGTGTCATGACTCCTCATTTCCATGACCCATGGGTTTGTAACTCCCATGGAGCATCCATGGAGCATCCTATGGGTAGAACCCAACTTGATAATCCATGGAGCCTCTTAGCCCACTATACAAGATATGGATGATTTACATAACCAACCCATATATTTAATTAGTTATCCTTTGATCACTTAATTAATTCCAAATTAATTCTTTGATCAACTAATTAAATAATATTATTAATATATTAGAACTT
The DNA here is from genome assembly GCF_051521515.1 of Lactuca serriola. Classification (NCBI taxonomy): domain Eukaryota; kingdom Viridiplantae; phylum Streptophyta; class Magnoliopsida; order Asterales; family Asteraceae; genus Lactuca; species Lactuca serriola. Next base: position 128,022,387 of record NC_136416.1, on the reverse strand, counting down.
ATAATATATTAATAATCTCCAAGTGTTATTTCTCTCATTTAGTCTATCCAATTGCATGGTGCCATGCAACCCAAATGGACCATGCCGGGTCGGGTCAAGTACAAGCCCGAAATAGTTATGGACTTAGACACCTTATCCAACATTTGCAAGCTAGGTAAGTTAGATAACAAGCTAGGAAGGTTAACTTACCGATTTGGAGCTTGAATGGGCGATTTTTGACCAAAACCCGTTTGTAGAGAGAGAGAGAGAGAGAGAGAGTCTAAGGTGGGAAAAAGGTGGGAGTGAAACCCACTCCTCCCTTATATAGGGTGGAGCTTATGGCCTGGCTGGGGTTCTCCTGACACCAACCGTGAACGGGTTTTTCACCACTTCCTTAATCACGACAAATTTTAAAATTATACCGCCTTAATTTTTGTTCGCTTGACGAATATTATTTAAAATATTCCAATGGGTTTAATTCTGTTTAAAAATATTTTCGGGATAAATTTGGCTAATTTTTGACGTGACTAATTTCGACGTTAACTTCGACGTTAAAACTAACGGAAATTTTTGGGTTGTCACACATTGTTGGCGATGGATACATTTGCATTCAAGAGATCTCAGCCTACATCATTGAAGGAGTCAGGTTTGAAGGACCCTAAAGGGGTTACTTCCAAAGTCGAAGCGAGAACAAATTTCGAGGTCGGAATTAAATTTAAGTAGGGGAGAATTACAAATCCAAGTTACAGAACGCATCGGTTTAGGGCATCAAGGAGTCAAATGCATGGTTTTTTTGGTAAAACCGGGTGTCACGACGTCACCATATGGAGGTCACGACATGACACATTGAAAATGAAATGTGTATCCAGGAGGGCTTGTAATGACGTGAAAAGAGGATGGTCATGTCGTGAGAGTGGTTGTAGCCCAACCCAAAAACATTTAGGGTTCTCTCTATATTTAAGGATCTTAACTCATGACCTAGGGTATCTTCTTCAGCCACCACTCATTACAAACAAAACCTTAGCCCGATTCTTGAGCCTTTAGTGATGTCTTGGTGACTTGAAGGTGAAGGGATAATCTTTGGAGCATAGACTCAGCTTGCAAGCCTTATTACCATCTTCTAGCAACCCCTGGAGCTTTATGAGTATTCAAGCTTCAAACTTTATGGTTTCTTATTGCTAGATCTATACTTTTATGCATGATTATCCATGTTTAGGTTAGATAGACTGTTGGGATACCATAAAGTTGGTCGCTTTCTCGGTCGAGTCCTTTAGTGGCTAGATATGCTAGATCTGAAGTTTGGAAAAGTTTAGGCTCATGCTTGAGGTTTTGACCTCCTTTCTCTTCATAAGTTTCCTAATTTGAGCTCGAGACTTGCATGGGCCATTGAAGACCTTAAAGCACCGATTTAATGGCTTGTGGGATGTAAGGAAGCCTTTTGGAGGAGATGAGTTTGTGGCTTAATGGATTAAGGGTTTAATCCATTAAGTTGCCCAATTGTTGGTTCTCACAACGTGACAAGGTACCTATGTAACACCGTGAATTTTCAAAATAATTTTTCGCAAATATAAAAACATTTCTCATTTAATTTCATAAAACGTTAAGTTTAAAATTCCAATTCGTGTCATACAAATCCCAAGATCACATAAATATATATCAAAAGTCCCCTGAGTGTGTACGGATCAAGCCGACGCCTTCCCACGGTCATCGCTAGTACCTGAAACAACAACACTAACACTGTAAGCACGAAGCTTAGTGAGTTCCCAAAATACCACACATAAAACACATATTAGCCACTCGAGGCTATAACTCTATGGGTCCGTGCACCCAAACTCTGTGAACCCTCAGGTTCTAACTCTAGGAACCTTCCGGTTCAAACTCTGTAATCATGCACAGCATAAATCACATAGAAATAATGCAGTACAACATAGCATACACATAACATACATACACTAACACATAGCTCTGATTACCTACTCAAGGTAAAGTATAGTGAGAAGACTCACCTCGCGTATCTCGGTATCTCACGAATCCTGGAAAACCCTTGTGCTCGATCCTCCGAGCTCTAATCCTCCTATAACATCACATGTCTCTAATTAAAAATTTTTATCTCTAAGGTTGACTATCCCTAAGAAGTCAACACAGGTCAACTATGGTCAACGGTCAAAGGTCAACTTTGACCGGACTCGACGAGTGCACAAGGGCAACTCGGCGAGTCTAGACGTTTTCACCAACTCTCTAGGATTCCCTTTTTACACGTCGAGTACTCCCCCTGACTCGACGAGTTCCATCTGGCAGAATCGCGGGGCCACCCCGACTCAACTCGCCGAGTTTCAAGAACAACTCGGCGAGTCCCAGCTCGACTCAGTCCACCTGTCAACCCTCTCTAACTCGCCCTGACTCACTGAGTCAACCCATGACTCGACTGGACCACTCACTGGCCGGTCTAAGGCAATCTTCAAGCTACTCGCCGAGTCTGCTCATCGGACTCGGCGAGTCCATGCCATGCAGTCACTAAAACTCGCTTCTAAGGTCAGATCTGTTCCAACAATTCATAGATCTGGCCTTTCTAGACTGATTCACCACGTAAAGCCCCAAACTTGGTGCACATACAACCTCTATATGACCATATATGAAGGAATATCAACAAATATCACTACCCAAGGTCATAACCTCCATTACTCTTCATAAAGCTTGATGAATGAGGCTCTCTAGACCTCTATGGATCCAGATCCAAAGCCTCATCACTAGCAAGGGACTATTTGGCCATCAAATCAACTCAACAAAGGCCACAAGAAACCCTAAAACCCAACATACTTCACAAAACAGAAGATGAGCCGAAATCATACCTTTAGATCGAAGATCTAAGCTTCAAACCCACAGAATAGCAACCTCCTTGGCCTCCTCTTGGCTAGAACCTCCCTCTTCTTTGCTAAACAACACACAAAGGTCAAGAAATGCTTCCTGTCTCTCTCTCAAGTCGCCAAAGCACTCTAGGGTTTCTCTCTATGGACTGTTGGGTGCAAATGACGGCCATAAGGCCCTTTATATAGGTCCCAAACCCGAGAAATTAGGGTTTCATTAAACAGCGCGGACTCGCCGAGTCCATATCCTGGACTCGCCGAGTCCAGACGAATCCCGCGTCCAGAATCGCGACCCTACTCGGCGAGTCTGAGCTCTAACTCGCCGAGTCCCCTCTCAAAACACCAAAAAAATCAAAACAATAAAGGATACCTAGAATTCGGGCTGTTACAACTCTCCCCCACTAGAACTATACTTCGCCCTCGAAGTCTCACTCTGAAAATAGCTTCGGATACTGCTCCCGCATCTCGCGCTCCGGCTCCCAGGTCATCTCCGATCCCTTCCGGTGTTGCCACTGAACCAACACCAGAGGTACCTCCTTGTTCCTCAGAATCTTGATCTTCCGATCCCTGATGGCCACTGGCCTCTTGGCATAATTCAGGCTCGCATCCACCTGAATATCCTCTAATGGAACCACTGCCGACTCATCGGCTATACACTTCCTCAATTGCGACACATGAAAAGTGTCGTGGATTTGCCCCAACTCTGCTAGCAATTCCAAACGATAGGCTACCCGGCCTACCCTCGCAATCACACGAAATGGCCTAATATACCGGGGCCCCAACTTGCCTCTCTTCCTGAATCGAATCACTCCCTTCCAAGGAGAGACCTTCAGGAGAACGAAGTCGCTGACCTGAAACTCAAGCTCGGACCGGCGTCTGTCTGCATAACTCTTTTGTCGGCTCTGGGCGGTCAATAACCTCTGCCTGACCTGCTGAATCTGCTCTGTCGTCTGAAGCACGATCCTTGTACTGCCCATCACTCTCTGCCCAACCTCTCCCCAGCAAATGGGGGTCCGACACCTCCTACCATACAACAGCTCAAAGGGTGGCATACCAATGCTCGAATGATGGCTGTTGTTGTAGGAAAACTCTGCCAAGGGTAAATACGCATCCCGGCTACCCCCGAAATCCAACACACATGCTCGAAGCATGTCCTCAAGCGTCTGAATCGTCCGCTCACTCTGACCGTCTGTCTGGGGATGATATGCGGTACTAAAATGCAATCTAGTACCCAACTCCTCATGAAATTTCTTCCAGAACCTGGAAGTGAAACGCACATCACGGTTCGAAACGATCGAGATCGGCACCCCATGTCGAGATACCACTTCTCTCACATATATCTCCGCCAACTACTCCGCTGAAGAACTCTCACTGATGGCAAGGAAGTGAGCGCTCTTCGTCAACCTATCCACAATCACCCAAATTGCATCAACTCCTCTGGCAGTTCTCGGCAATTTGGTGATGAAATCCATAGTGATCTGTTCCCACTTCCACTCGGGAACCTCCAATGGCTGCAACTTGCCATGCGGTCTCTGGTGCTCGGCCTTAACCCTGCGGCAGGTCAAGCACCTCTCAATAAACCAGGCGACGTCCCTCTTCATACAGGGCCACCAATACTCTCTCCTCAAATCCAAATACATCTTCGTAGCCCCCGGATGGATCGAAAATTTCGACCGATGAGCCTCTTCCATCAAATTAGTACGCGTACCGCCCATAAACGGTACCCAAATCCGACCCTGAAAAGTCATAAGCCCTCGACCATCCGTAATGAACTCTGAAACCAAACCAACGACCCGTTCCCTCTTTTGCATCTCCGGTTGCACAGCCTCGGCATGTGCCCCACGAATGGCATCCAATACCGGAGCTATCACGGTCAATCTCAAACATAAATCTCGCAGTGGAGTGCTCTCCGCCCTGCGGCTCAACGCATCAGCCACCACATTGGCCTTGCCAGGGTGATACAGGATCTCACAATCATAATCCTTGACCACATCTAACCACCTCCTCTGCCGCATATTTAGGTTGGGCTGATCCATCAAGTACTTCAAACTCTTATGGTCCGTGTATATCGTACACCGAACCCCATATAAGTAGTGACGCCAAATTTTGAGGGCGAACACCACTGCCCCCAACTCTAGATCATGCGTGGGATATCTCGTCTCATGAGGCTTCAGCTGCCTCGATGCATATGCTATCACATGTCCCCTCTGCATCAACACCGCACCCAGCCCCAAAATCGATGCATCACAATATACTACAAAATCCTCCATCCCTTCTGGGAGAGCTAATATCGGGGCTTCGCACACCCTTTGGCGAAGGGTCTCAAAGGAGGTCTGCTGCTCGGGACCCCATGAAAATGCAACACCCTTTCGGGTCAATCTGGTGAGTGGCACTGAGATCTTGAAGAAATCCTTGATAAATCTCCGATAATACCCTGGCAAACCAAGGAAACTCCTGATCTCAGAGGGTGACTTTGGCACCTCCCAACTCATCACCACCTCAACCTTGGCCGGATCGACCAATATCCCATCCTGATTAACGAGATGTCCAAGGAACTGAACCTCCCGCAACCAGAAATCACACTTGGAGAACTTTTCAAAAAGCTTCTCCGATCTCAAAACCCCAAGGACCTCCCTCAAATGCTCCTCATGCTGCTCTCTAGATCTCGAATATACCAGAATATCATCGATAAATACAATCACCGACCGATCCAACATCGGCCTGCATACCTTGTTCATGAGATCCATGAACACAGCCGGGGCATTGGTGAGCTCAAAAGGCATCACCACAAACTCATAATGCCCATAACGCGTCCTGAACGCTGTCTTCTGGACGTCCTCATCCCGCACTCTCACTTGATGATATCCCGAACTCAAATCGATCTTGGAAAACCAAGATGCTCCCTGCAACTGATCGAATAAATCATCGATCCTCGACAACGGGTAACGGTTCTTGACCGTCAGCTTGTTTAACTCCCGGTAGTCAATGCACATCCGGTGTGAACCATCCTTCTTCTTGACGAACAGAATAGGTGCTCCCCACAGTGAGCTGCTCGACCGAATAAATCCCTTCCCCAGCAACTCCTGAAGCTGGGAGGATAACTCTTGCATCTCTGACGGTGCAAGACGATAAGGCACCTTAGCAATAGGCGCGGCCCCCGGAACCAAATCAATACCAAACTCCACTTGCCTCACAGGAGGCACACCCGGCAACTCCTCGGGAAAAACATCTGGAAACTCACGCACCACCGGTACCTCCTCAACTGAACTCGGTCTCTCGGAAGTCGCTCGCGTATCCATCACATACGCCACAAAACCCTTACAGCCCTGCTGTAGACACTGCCTCGCCCTAGCGGCCGAACAAAAAGCTGATCCTGAATGTGTACCCTCGCCGTACACTGAAAGAACTCCTCCACTAGGGTTTTGTATGGTCACCAGCTGATGCTCACAGTCGATAACCATGCCGAATCGGCTCAACCAGTCCATGCCCACAATGACACAAACATCACCCATCACAATAGGAATCAGATCAATCGGAAACTCAACCCCGAAAATCTCTAATACACATCCCCGGAGAACCTCCGTGGCACAAATCACTCTATCGTCAGCTATGGAAACTCTCAGAGGTCGACTCAATGCCTCACGACTAACATTGATATGCTGACTAAAGGCCAAAGATACAAAAGATCGACTCGCACTCGAGTCAAATAACACTAAAGTAGGTACAAAGCTCACAAGGAAAGTACCTACGCATAACATAATATAAGCATAATATCTCAACATCAACATAAATACATGAAAGGAAACATACCAGCCACAACATCGGGCGCAGCGCAGACCTCCTCTGCAGTCAGCTGGAAGGCTCTCTCTCGAGCTCTCGGTGCCTCGGCCTTCACAGGCCGACTCTCTGTAGCTCTGATGGAGGCAGGAGCAGATCCTTGAGATGCTCCGTGCAACTGCGGACACTCGGCCTTCCGGTGTCCGGTCTGGTTGCAGTGAAAACACACTGCAAACCCCTTGGGGTAGTCCTTGGCCATGTGCCCCTCCTTACCACATTTGTAGCAAGACCCCGCTCGACAAACTCCGTCATGACCCTTGCCGCACTTCCCGCAAGTGCGGCCCTTCTGGCTCCTTGGTTTGGGATCAGCAGGCTTGGCCCGCTTGGCTGCCGGCTGAGACTGTGCCGGTCGCCGATCCCTCCCCTGAGACTCCGCCTCCTCCCTGGCCTGAGTCTCAAGCTCAAGCTCCCTCTTCCGGGAATTTGCCTGAAGCTCAGCAAATGTCTGGTACGAGGAGTTCGCAGTGAACTCCCGAATATCCCGCCTCAGAATGCTCAAGTAGCGGCTCATACGTGCCTGCTCAGTGGACACGTGCTCAGGGCAGAACATCGCCCTGTCATGGAACATCCTCGTGATCGCTGTAACTGACTCACTACCCTGCTTGAGGGTCAGAAACTCCTGTACCAAACGCTCCCTCTCCACCTGGGGAACGTACTCTTCCCGAAACATAGTAGTGAACCTCTCCCAGGTCACTGCCGAAAGCTCAGCAGGCGTATAATGCGCCGTCACAAACTTCCACCAGTCCTTCGCTCCCAAGCGAAGCTGGTTCAGCGCGAACCGAACCTTCAAATGCTCAAGAGACGAGCAAGTGAAGAAACACCCCTCAATATCAGATATCCACCTCATAGCTGCCACCGGATCCTGAGTCCCATCAAACTCTGGTGGTTTTGTGTTGCTGAACTCGCGGAACAGCAACGCAGCACCACCCTGCGGCCTCGCAGCAGCAATAGCTGCGGTAGCCGCTGCAGCAGCAGCCTCAGAAAGAGCGGCATAACGCTCATCAAACGTCTCGATCAATGTGGTCTTTATAGACCCAAACATCTCCGGTATCTCTGCCCTGATGGCCGCAGCCACCTCCTCCTGAATGATCCGGCGGATCTCCTCCTCACTGGTACCACTGCTCTCGGGCATCAAACATGTCCTCACCATGATCTACCTCTGAAATACGACATACGATAAATTAGAATCCACACGAGCATACTCACACTCATCAAATCTTCCCTCCTTGATTCTTGGCATTCCAAAGATTCTTACTTGGGCTGCACACCGCTCCGGTGCTTCCAGTAGTACGGGCCCAATACTACTGTCCGCACCGCACCAGAATACACTCCAAGTCCCCCTCTTCGGATCCCAAGTCCCAAGTACTCTATCATGCGTAAACCACTCTCTAATAGGTCTCTCATAAGCCCCTCACTGCTACCTACTCACTCTCAAGCATCTCGTAGCAGCTCACCTCTCCCTAGGCTAAGGCATCACAAATCAGGCCACTCTAATCCTAATAGTAATACCTCGCCTACTCTAGCATGCAGATACATCATATCAATATCAATATCACATAATATAAAGGTATTTTGGGAAATCACCGTTCGGGCGCTGACTGATCGTACACACATCTCTTGCTCTGCGTTTTTCAAAAATCTTTTACTCTTTTTCGAAAATACATCTCAAATCCTCAGTTTGAGTTCAAATACGCCCGAAGGTGTACTTGAGTCCCTCAAACCAAGGCTCTGATACCAACTTGTAACACCGTGAATTTTCAAAATAATTTTTCGCAAATATAAAAACATTTCTCATTTAATTTCATAAAACGTTAAGTTTAAAATTCCAATTCGTGTCATACAAATCCCAAGATCACATAAATATATATCAAAAGTCCCCTGAGTGTGTACGGATCAAGCCGGCGCCTTCCCATGGTCATCGCTAGTACCTGAAACAACAACACTAACACTGTAAGCACGAAGCTTAGTGAGTTCCCCAAAATACCACACATAAAACACATATTGGCCACTCGAGGCTATAACTCTATGGGTCCGTGCACCCAAACTCTGTGAACCCTCAGGTTCTAACTCTAGGAACCTTCCGGTTCTAACTCTGTAATCATGCACAACATAAATCACATAGAAATAATGCAGTATAACATAGCATACACATAACATACATACACTAACACATAGCTCTGATTACCTACTCAAGGTAAAGTATAGTGAGAAGACTCACCTCGCGTATCTCGGTATCTCACGAATCCTGGAAAACCCTTGTGCTCGATCCTCCGAGCTCTAATCCTCCTATAACATCACATGTCTCTAATTAACACTTTTTTATCTCTAAGGTTGACTATCCCTAAGAAGTCAACACAGGTCAACTCTGGTCAACGGTCAACGGTCAATTTTGACCGGACTCGGCGAGTGCACAAGGGCAACTCGGCGAGTCTAGACGTTTTCACCAACTCTCTAGGATTCCCTTTTTACACGTCGAGTACTCCCCCTGACTCGACGAGTTCCATCTGGCAGAATCGCGGGGCCACCCCGACTCAACTCGCCGAGTTTCAAGAACAACTCGGCGAGTCCCAGCTCGACTCAGTCCACCTGTCAACCCTCTCTAACTCGCCCTGACTCACTGAGCCAACCCATGACTCGACTGGACCACTCACTGGCCGGTCCAAGGCAATCTTCAAGCTACTCGCCGAGTCTGCTCATCGGACTCGGCGAGTCCATGCCAATCACTCAAACTCGCTTCTAAGGTCATATCTGTTCCGACAATTCATAGATCTGGCCTTTCTAGACTGATTCACCACGTAAAGCCCCAAACTTGGTGCACATACAACCTCTATATGACCATATATGAAGGAATATCAACAAATATCACTACCCAAGGTCATAACCTCCATTACTCTTCATAAAGCTTGATGAATGAGGCTCTCTGGACCTCTATGGATCCAGATCCAAAGCCTCATCACTAGCAAGGGACTATTTGGCCATCAAATCAACTCAACAAAGGCCACAAGAAACCCTAAAACCCAACATACTTCACAAAACAGAAGATGAGCCGAAATCATACCTTTAGATCGAAGATCTAAGCTTCAAACCCACAGAATAGCAACCTCCTTTGCCTCTTCTTGGCTAGAACCTCCCTCTTCTTTGCTAAACAACACACAAAGGTCAATAAATGCTTCCTCTCTCTCTCAAATCGCCAAAGCACTCTAGGGTTTCTCTCTATGGACTGTTGGGTGCAAATGATGGCCATAAGGCCCTTTAAATAGGTCCCAAACCCGAGAAATTAGGGTTTCATTAAACAGCGCGGACTCGCCGAGTCCATATCCTGGACTCGCCGAGTCCAGACGAATCCCGCGTCCAGAATCGCGACCCTACTCGGCGAGTCTGAGCTCTAACTCGCCGAGTCCCCTCTCAAAACACCAAAAAAATCAAAACAACAAAGGATACCTGGAATCCGAGCTGTTACAACCTATCACGCCATGAAGATTGAAGACTTGTGACTATTTTGTCCTTATGAAGGTACATGATGTGACCAAGAGATTGTCACATTGTGAAGAGTCGTTGACCGTTGACTTTGACCAGTTTGACCTTGGGTCAAACTTGAAGGTTTTGGGTTGTTAATTAAGGTTCTACCATGTCTTGGTGCTAAAAGGTTCATGGGAACAGTCAGAGCAGAAAGGGAGCGTGTTGCAATGTTTTTGGGTTCTCCAATTCGGGTGAGTTTCCTCACAGTTCCATGGGTTGAAGGTACTAATGTCGGCCCACTAGATTTTTTTATGTATCCTTGTGTATAGGATGTTGTTGTGCTATATATATATATATATATATATATATATATATATATATATATCCTCGTGTGTTAGGATGTAGGAGTAGTGGTATGTTAATTAGAGTACCAGTAGAGTGGTTATCGTCTAGTGGAGCGCCCTAGGGGCTGCATGTAGTCATGTAGGTTAGCCTAAGAACTCTTGATCTATGCTTTCTTGCATGTTTCTTGTTTGGTTGTGGCTCTATAGTAGAATCATCTGCTCGAGTGTCTATCTCACATTTGGGTACACATGCTATGCCTTCTTTGGAGATTTGTCGGTAGTAGAGCAGTGTGCTGTGTGGGGCCTAGTAGTCGGTAGTGAACTGTTCGACAGGTAGATTCGTAGTTGCATGTTCTTATGTGTGCACTTTATTTCATGTTTGATTATATGTCAACATATTGTGGGGGTTAGGTTGAGGAGGTCCTGGTTCGTGTTGTAGGCCAAGATACCAGATGCACGCCGACTTTAAGTTGTAGTCACAAAGGCTCTGGAGGAGCAGTTGGGTTGAGGCAGCATGCCAACATACCCAATGCAATCCAGTCTTTTTGACTGTGGGCCTGGTGTGCATGCATTGTATGTGCATTGTGGTGTGTGGTATTTTGGGGGAACTCACTAAGCTTCATGCTTACCTAACTGTTATTGTTTTTCAGGTGTCATCGATTATCGTGGGAGGGTGTACACATTTAACATCAACAATGAAGATTCCGTGTTTACTATATTGCTCTGATTTTTAAACAATGTACTTTAGAACAAAGGGTTTTTCATAACTTGGATTCTAAATATATGAAGTTTTACCTTAATCAAAAATAAATTTTTTGATGTTAGACGTTATCATAAACCCAACTATTAAATTAATATTGTTTGCCTATGATTCTACACGTCAAAAATGATTTGGATCACAAAATGATCGATTTTGTTGCCAAATCATATATAAGATAGTAGAACTATATGTATGATTGTAAGATTGAATAACAATCCGATCTCATCCTTTTGTTTTTGGGTTTTCGGTATCTATGTAAACCTATAAACTTTAAAGTCATTCCTAACAATGAAAAATTAATTTCACGTTTTAGTTCCATAAAGCCAACACATAATCTTAGAAGTTTGTTTTTCCCATTCAAAATCTGGCCTAAAAAATCGTCCCTTAAATTGGAAAGTGAACATCGCATATCGCATAACTCCCAATATGGAGGTCTTTATTTATTTACTCCATGATTTTATATAGCCTCACAATATTGTTTATTTACTCCATCATTCAGGGGCGGAACATGACTATAAAAAATGGGGTGACCATAACCAAAATCTATATAAATTAAAGCTTAATAATTGATTTGTTTTTTCCATTTTACTATACACTACATACCACCATTTTAACTAATACTGGTATTTAGCAGATAATAAAATAAAAATAATAATTTATAAGTACACTTTAAAGGATTATTGTAACATTCTAAATAAGAACTCATAAATTAGAAACAGTAAATAAAAGTTGTAGTCTTTTTTAATGTTTTAACAAGTATCCTAGTATAGCTATCCTAATAATATGTCATTCTAATCTAGAAATAAGAGACAGTGAAGGGAAGACCAGAAATAAGAGATAAAGATCACAAAGGTTTGAAGGAGAGAAGATGCCGGAAGGAAGCACCGCCAACGAAGGTTTATGTCGGAGTATCAGTCAAAGAACCATAGAGAGGACTGATCAGAAAATAGTTAAGAGACAGTGACCAAGGAGGAGTAATCGGTGAACAGAGGAGAAGGCTAAGAAGCAGCAGTCGGCCAACGATAATATATTTCTGGTGAGAAATCTGGCTGAGGTAAGCACTATGGTGCATGCGATATCTCCGATGGGCAGTTCTTTTTTCCGGCAGCAACGATGCTTCCTTTTTTTAGGGTTTTGTATTTTTTTCAAAGATTGGGTCAAGAGCTTGTACTTTAAAATAGTTTTTTGATTTTTTATAGCTCTTTAAGTTTTCCTCTGTTGGCATCCGAGATTTACGAGGATTGGTTTTGATTATTTTTCATTGATTTGGATTATAGTTTATTTAGTTTACTAATTTAGTGTAACATGATTATTTTTCATTGATCCTTTGGATTATAACTTTATTTAGTTTACTAATTTAGTAGTTAGACGATGAATCAAATAATTAATAAAAATAAGATTTTGTGATGAATCAAATAATTTATAAAAATAAGATTTTGTGTTTTTTTGGAGTTAATCGGTCTATATTTTTTTTCATGACCTTGCATCATAAACGTGAGGGCCAAAAGATAGTTTAAAGAAATAAGATCAAATCCATATGTATACAGTACAAATAGCAAGTAAAAAAATCAGGGGGGCCATGGCCCCCCCTGGCCATAGAGACGTTCCGCCCCTGCCATCATTTTATGGTTGTCGAAAATTTAAGTTTTTTTTTATGCGTTTTATTTTTCTTTTTATTGTAGAAAAAGCTTAAGTTTGTTGTTTCAAATTTTGATATAAGTTATGAAGAGGTAAGTATGAAATAACTTTTTTTTAGCTTTAAACTTATATAACTTTTTTTTTTTAGCTTTAAACTAATATCTATCTCTGTTTGATAGAATCTTTGATTTTGATCTGATTTTACCATCACAAACTTATTATAAAAAAATGATTTTAGGTAAATCCTGGTCATATCCAATGTGATTAAAGCCAATTCACTTTTTCATAGTAAAACATTTTGAACAAATTTGACCAAAAACCTTTAACATGCTTAAGATTTTTAGAAATTTGATTTCTTTTGTGATTGTTTTTGAAATCTAAATGAATTTTATAATAATCTTAAAAATAAATGTCCGCCATATATTGCATTTTGCCACATAAAGTCATCTTAAATATTTGTTGACATCGTTGCATCACATCTACAACATTAACCATGTAAATAAAGTTGTATTGTCTATCAGTTTACAAGTTGTTTAATTTGTTACTCCATTAGTTTATTCATTGTTTTACCAAATTTGTTATTAGTTTAATCATTGTTTTACCAAATTAATTATATAGATTAATAACAATTCGAATTATAAATACAAAAATTGATATTAGAAAATATATTCCATTTCATAAAGATAAAAATCACTTTGATCCACACGAAAGCCAGACTACTCTGTATAGAAAGCCATTGTTCATCTAATTGATAAAATTGCTATGGTTGGCTTGTAAACCAAGTCCGAAAGAATCGAATTAAAGTAAAGCAATCCCACAAGAAAGAAAAAGAACGCCCCTATTAAAAACCAAATCTTTAATTCCAATTCAAGCATACATAATAATGTCAGCTAGTTGAACCCAATAACCCTAACTGTAAGACAAAGGAAACACATAAACAATTTAAGGTTGTATTCTCAACTCTAATCATTACCCACGACGGGTTTTAAGGAAATTTGCTAGATGCGTAGATCAGTTTGATTGGTTGTTGGGGGTTTTCTTAACAATCACTGATCAATCTTTACATATAAATGGGAAATCTGTCTGCATTTTTCTTAACTATCTTTAAACGTCATAAGAAGATCAATACTTCAGAGGTATTCTTAATATTTTATTTTTTATTTTTTGAGTTTGATTCATTCAAATGATATAAGTTTGAAAAATCATTTTATGGATTTTGGTTGAAGAGATTGAAAGAAGTTATGGAGAATCAATCATCAATGGAGATCCCGCTCCCGTCAATGATCAATGGCAACGACGTTTTTCACTCTCAGGTGCTTGTTTTTGTGTGTTTACTCTGATATCTACTTTTACTGTCTTTAGGCTTCCGATTTGAGTCCAATGGTGAGAAGTTTTAGCGCTCAAAATGTACAAACCCAAATCTATGTTTGACTTTAGAATGTCAAATGAATAGTTTTCAATTTTGGCAGTTCACAAATTTAACAATTTTTGGCAATTTAGGAGGATAATTGTTTGCTGTATCCTACCTAATAAATGAAAATAATTTTGCCACATGTCACTCTCTCATTAACTTTGACACATGTTATTTTTTGGTATTTTTGATTAAATGTTTTTTTCCATTTGTCATTTTCTTATTTTTTATATTTTCTTAATTAACACATCATATTTACACATCAATTAATAGTTACTTTAATTAAAAATCACCAATAAATTACAATATTACTACTCATATAATATTTAATATGTTTCCTTTTAATTTTAAATTTCAAATCTAAAATTTTAAATTTAAATAAATTTTTGTTTAAACTTTCATATTTAATTTTTTGTTTTATCAAATCCGTATAACACACGGGCCTCACACCTAGTTGACTATAAACTAAAGTATCACACAACTGAAGATTTAAAAGTTTCCTAGTTTAACTTTCAAATTTTAAGTGGACTCTTAGGACTTTTGCCGCAACAGATTTTTTAAATTGTGTATTACTTTTCGTTGGGTTTTCACTGATTAATCACCAACATTTGTCATATTTTCGTACTTATCAAGTTAGGCCGAAGGGAGTGGCCTCTTTGAAACCGCATTCTTTTCAATTTCACATATGCGCCGCATCACTTTTTATTACACACTAGGTGTGTGACCCGTGTAATACACGGGTTTAGTAAAAATAAAAATTTAATATCAATATATAAATACGAAATATTTTATAATGTAATACTTTATATAACAAAACGTAATCTTTTGAAAATTTGCAAAATAAATTAAATTATTTGAAGTATTTATGAAAATTTATTACCAAATTAATAGGATGATTTTATTTCCATATAAAACTCATTACAATTTTATGGGATTTTGTTTTAAGAAAATAGAAATCCCTAAAAAATGACAAGTGGAAAATAAAATTTCTAAAATTCTCATAAAATGACAAATGTCAAAATGAAAGAGAAGATGACATATGGCAAAAAAAACCTTCAGGAAGTGTGATTTCATGTCACACCTAAAGAATGGTGCCACATTTTTTTTTAATAATTTAATTTAATAAAACTTCTTTTTTAATAAAAAAATATAATATTTCATTACTTCAAAATAAAAAAAAAACATTACATTGAATTATTTAAAAAAAACACATATGACATTAAAATAAACCTACAAACTTGAAAAACACACATCAAACGTTAAAATAACTTAAAAAAAACACAAACAATAGAGAAGTGTAAAAGTTTGGCTTTAGTTTGAACAAATGAATTAGATTGTTTAATTTATATGAAAGAAAGAAAAATAAAATAAATCGTAACATATTTGACCGTTCAACGGTCATCATTTACCATTAACCAATTAGAATACACCGCTAAAAATGGATGAGGTGCGGCCTAACCGCACTCAAAACCGCATAGAGAGGGTGGTGTTGCCTTGCCTATGTGGCAAAAAGTGCGGTAAAAACGCACCACTCCTTTGAGCCTTATGATTGAAAGATTTACAAGCCACATTACTTGTAAAGATGAAAATTAATCTGGTTGACCTGAAAAAAGTCAAATACTCCCTTCTTTGGAATGGCGCCAAATCCCCACCAAACAGAATCCAGTCAACATCGATCTTCTCTTCTTCTATGCATAATAAAAACTTAAAATAATGGAACTGAATGAGCTAGGGTCATGACCATAACCAACGAATAAAATGGAGAGAATACACAATGTAATTAAATGAGTAATAATTACTTGTATATATATAATATATAGTTTTAACTCTACTACTTACATTCGTTAGTTATAATTAATAAACTTAAAAAAAAAATTACACGTAATAAAGACTGATGAAAGCACAAAACAGCAATATAATAAAAGTATATTTTACTTTCTAGTATTTAGAATATAAATTGTAATTTAACTAAAATCGTGAATTTTTTAAAAAAGTTTTGCGTCATGTAAAATTACATTAATGGCAATCATGTTACAATTTTTAATTCAAATTTGAAGGAAAAAAAGAACACAACCATGTGTAAGAAACAAAAATTAACAAAATAGAAGGAATCATATTTCTTCAATTCATCTCATTCCATCGTACAAAACAAACAAACATTTTCTTTTTTCATGCCAATTTCTAAGATTCATCACATCAAACATTGTCTTAATGTTTTCGGCTGTATTAACTGTTTCCCTTACAGATACCACCCGATGACTTAAACATATCAAAGAGCAAACTTACTTGTAACATCATACATAACCACAACTTCTCTAACGGTTTGCATTCGTGGCATGCAAACTGTTGTGATGTCTTCCTAGTTTCACCTTCGGTTGAGACTTTTGATGATCACACACAAAACCCATGTAAGAAGAAGCATCATGCAGTCATTACAAACAGAAACCAACATTGGCAAGGCTTGGAACAAGACATCACAACCAGAGTTTCTTCAGGTTCCACTTACACAGTTTTTGCTCGTGTTGGAGTTTCTGGTATGCATCTTGAAAAGGAGGCTAATGTCATTGCGACCCTTAAACTTGAATATCAACAATCAGAAACCAAGTATTTGTTCATCACAAAGTACGTTCTTTCCCTTTCCCCTATTCATTTTTGGATAAATGTAATAAATTGCAACTTACTTTCATTTTTGATTTTGTTTATTATGCATCCTACTTTCATTTCTTTGTGTTACAACATTCTACTTTCATCTTTCCAAAAAAAGACTTTTGTTTTTCCTTGTTTTTTTCTTCTTAAGACATTGTACTTTGAAAAATCTATCTACCGGATTGTAGCATTATATCTTCATATTTTCTTTTCTTATCTAGACATTATATTCTGAAAAATTTACATAACTATAACAATGAAAATTGCTTTGTACTAAGATGACAAGACTATAATGTGTAGATTCGATCATAGTAGGATGTTGTAAAATGAAAGTAAGATATCATAATAAACAAATCAATGAACCTATGTTGCTATTGCTTTAATCGGTTTTGGGTTAAATGTGAGAAATAACAACTTAGTTTTATTGATTTGATCTTACCTACATTTCTTTCTGTTAAGAATTTCTCCTTTGAAAATTCTACCTAAATCTAGAAATTTCATTCAAATGCAAAAAAAAAAAAAAAAAAAACAAAAAAACAAAAAAAAATCATTTGTTTAATAAGGTAAATTTAACAAAATATACTGACTTAATAAGAAAAAAATGAAAGAACAACATTATAATGGCGGTAAAATTACCTTAAAAAGAAAAAATAAAATAAAATAAAAGTTTAATGTTGTAATAGAAATAAATGTAGTAAGATGTTATGATACATAAATGAATGAAAGTAGATGCATTTCTATCGCTTCCTTTTCGCATTTGTTTTTATTTCCTTTGCGAGGTGTTGTTGCAGGACTACTGTTTCAAAAGAAAAATGGGAGGATTTGGAAGGTACATTTGTATTGTCGGACAAACCTGACCGTGTTGTGTTTTACATAGAAGGACCGGCTCCTGGTGTAAACCTTCTCATAGAATCGGTCTCAATCTTTGGTGATGTAAGTCTACCTTTTTTCTACGTTCCAATTTTTGTAATATCTAACATTTCTAAAGTAACAATTTTCATATATGAATACATGTCTTCACTTTTGATATTGTGGTCTTGTAATTATATATAGGGGGAAATTGCACCATGTGTATATAATCAAGAAGGAAATATCATATTGAACCCTGAGTTTGAGGATGGAGTTAATAACTGGTCCGGAAGAGGGTGCAAGATTGCATTACATGACTCCATGGGAGATGGCAAAGTCCTTCCTAAATCTGGAAAGTTCTTTGCATCTGCAACAGAACGAACTCAATATTGGAATGGGATTCAACAAGATATTAGTGGAAAAATTCAACGAAAGCTTGCTTACCAAGTTACCGCCTTTGTTAGAATCTTTGGCAATAATGTTACTAGCTCCAGTGTCCGAGCTACGTTGTGGGTCCAAGGCCCCGATTCCCATGAACAATACATAGGCATTGCTAAGTTGGTTTCTTCTCTCAATCTCTCTTAAAACTGTGTTTGTTACATGTCTCGTCCTATCTTGTCGTATCATGGACATGATACTGTACTTGGTTGGGCAAACATTTTTAGGCTATTTCAATTTTAATGCCGAGGATATATAGGCAGGCATTATTTATGTATTTTGTACAAACAAAGGGTGCATAGGTGTCCCTGTTTTACCAAATTGGATGAGATGAAAAATTACATATTTTATCCCATTTACACCCATCCTAGTCTAATGCACTATAAGTTGTACTATCCCCTAGGTGTGAATTTATAATTTTGCTTATCTTTGTTTCTTTGGGATTGAAGCTCACAAGCAACGGATTCAGATTGGGTACAACTGCAAGGGAAGTTTCTTTTAAACGGTTCGCCTTCAAAAGTAGTGATTTATTTAGAAGGTCCGCCTCCGGGTACTGATATTCTCCTTGACGGCTTAATGGTTAAGCATGCCGAGAAAATACCTCCCTCGCCTCGACCTGTTATTGAGGTTCTTCGCTAAACTTTAAAATTTCTCTTTTCAGCTTAATTGAGTAATAACTTGGTATTCGATTAAATTACTTTAATTGTTTTGGCTAAATGCAAGAGTTTACAGGATAGTTTCATTATTTATGTATTATAGGATCCTACTTTTATTTATTTCTGGTATTTACTTCTTTTTATTAAGTCAGGCGTAGATTATGAAAGTACAATGATGGATAGAACTAGCCTTATTATAACAATATCTCACTTTCATAGTTCTGATGCAATATTGTAGTTTTCAACTCTTTCTATTAAAATATCATAGTATTTTGAAAGATTTAACCATTTATAGCATTATAGTTTATTTTTTGCTCATTACATTACCATACTTTGAAAAATCAACCCAATTATTTATAGCAATGAAATTGTTTTGTAACTGGATTTACACAATAATTAAGTAGATTTTTCAAAATACGATGTTGACGTTGTAATAGGAAAAAATTAAAGTAAAAACAAATCAATAAAAATATGTTGTTATTTGTTACATTTACCGTAAGTTTTTGTTTTTAATCTACAGAATCCAGAATATGGAGTTAACATTATTGCGAATAGCAATCTTAGCGATGGGACAAACGGGTGGTTTCCCCTCGGTAATTGCACATTAAATGTCGTGACTGGTTCACCTCGTATACTCCCACCGGCGGCAAGAGACACCCTCGGCCCCCATGAGCCACTAAGTGGCCGTTGTATACACACCACTAACCGCACCCAGACGTGGATGGGTCCGGCTCAGATGATAACAGATAAAGTCAAACTCTTTGTAACTTACCAGGTTTCTGCTTGGGTTCGACTCGGTCCTGGAGCCACCGGTCCACAGAATGTAAACATTGCTCTCGGGGTTGATAGCCAGTGGGTCAATGGTGGTCAGGTGGAGCTCAATGATGCTGACAGGTGGCATGAGGTTTGTGGATCTTTTAGAGTTGAGAAACAGCCTGCTAAAGTCATGGTTTATATTCAAGGCCCGGCTGCCGGAATTAGTTTCATGTTGGCTGGACTTCAGATCTTTGCAGTGGACCGGCAGGCCAGATTCCGACATTTGAAACGTCAGACGGATAAGGTAATATATTCTTGGCTCAGGGTTTGTTTCGTTGTTTCGGGTATATATATATATATATATATATATATATATATATATATATATATATATATATATATATATATATATATATATATATATATATATATATATATATAATCAAGTGTTTGAAACAAGTGCTGTGTATGAACAAAACCGGTTTCTTTTCTTGTGTTGAATGAACTGTACTGTGTGTCACCTTTTGTGTTCATGTTCATTGAAACGGTTCATTCGATTTAAAATATAAAAGTCTTAGACATACAACATTTCTTCAATACGGACATCATTTGAGCCAATGAATAGAATAGGAAAAAAATACTATTTATTTTGCTGGGTAGAAAAGAACAGATCATTGTTAAAGGAATGCGATTCTTCCGGTTAATTATGATTCCTCGATCTTTTCATGGATTTTTTTTTCAATAATTTAAATCTAACACACTGAATTTTTAAGACATTTCACCATTAAAATTTAGTTAAGTTACAATTTTGTTTATTTTTCTAAATCAGGATTTCATTGATTTTAATTAAAAATACATAGATGGTTCATTTAGTCCAAAAAAATAAAAATAAAAAATAATCTTTGTATGTGCTGCTGAAATATGTTCTGAAAACACATTATTTATGTATTCAACATTTTACTTATAGAATACTCAAAATGGAAAAAAAGAAATAACGTATGTTTTTTGAATTCTCATTACTCTCCAGATTCGTAAACGAGATGTCACACTAAAATTTTCCACCTCGGACTCGAGTAGTATCCACGGTGCAACAGTAATCGTCAAACAAACCCAAAACAGTTTCCCGATCGGATCATGCATTAGTCGCTCCAATATTGACAACGAAGATTTCGTCTCATTTTTTATTAAGAACTTTAATTGGGCTGTTTTTGGAAATGAACTAAAATGGTATTGGACTGAACCACAACAAGGAAACCTAAACTACAAAGATGCCGACGAGCTTCTAAAATTATGTAACGATAACAACATCATGGTTCGCGGACACTGTATCTTTTGGGATGTGGAATCGACGGTTCAAGATTGGGTCAAGAAGCTCAACAAACAAGACCTAACCACGGCTATACAAAATCGGTTAACTGGTTTGTTGAACCAATACAAAGGTCGGTTCAAGCATTATGATGTGAACAACGAAATGCTTCATGGATCTTTTTACCCTGACCGGTTAGGTCCGGGTTCACGAGCGGATATGTTCAAAACCGCGAACCAGCTGGACCCGTCTGCTACAATGTTCGTTAACGATTACCACATCGAGGATGGGTGCGATCCGAGATCTTCCCCGGAGAAATACATGACACAAATTCTTGATCTTGTACAACAAGGCGCACCGGTTGGTGGGATAGGGATTCAAGGACATATAGACAGTCCAGTGGGTCCCGTTGTCTGTTCGGCTCTCGACAGACTCGGGACCCTTGGACTTCCCATCTGGTTTACAGAACTTGATGCTTCTTCGGTTAATGAGTATGTTAGAGCAGATGATTTGGAGGTTATGTTTCGGGAAGCTTTAGCTCATCCTGCTGTTGAGGGGATTATGATTTGGGGATTTTGGGAGTTGTTTATGAGCCGTGAAAACTCACATTTGGTGAATGCAGAAGGTGAGATTAATGAAGCCGGGAATCGGTTTCTTGAGCTCAAGAAAGAATGGTTGTCACATGCTCATGGACATGTTGATGATGTCAGTGAGTTTGGGTTTCGAGGTTTTCCGGGGACTTATGAGGTGGTGGTTGTTACTGGCTCCAAGAAAATTGTGAAGAAGTTTGTTGTTGAAAAGGGCGATCTTTCATTGGTGGTGCCAATAGAATTTTAATTGATAAAGTAAATATTTTATGGAAACGAAGGAAATATATGTTGGCTCGTGGCATGGTGTGTTTAGGCTCTAAGTTCAAGTTTGGTCCAAGTTGGTGTGTGGAAGTGGAACACTTGTAAACTATCATTGTATAAGTATATATGTATATATATGATATATGAAGTGAGGAATTTGAAAACGAATAAATTTTATACATCTTTCCATTCAATCCAAATAGCATCTACGATCCATTGAACTCTAAACTCTATAGAGTTCAATAGATAGTCATCTTTTTGTTACATGATCCATTAAATATATATTTAGCTTTATTTTTAAGACCTACACTCCATTAAACACTTATTCAATAATAGTAATCATTTATTTTTCTTTATCGAACCCTATTGAATAGTTAAAGATTATTGAAATCTTCCATCCAATTCCATACCATGTCATCACCCATACTACTTGTATTGTGGGCATCCTTAACAATGTACCTAAGGTGAACATCGAAATTTACTAAATGAACAAGAGACTAAACAAGGAAATTAGAAACAAAACTAAGTTACAATCTTTTGTTGTCATTACCCAAAAACCACAGTAGATATCACATGTTAATAGTTGGAGTTAAAAGTATTAGATTGTATGTAATTTAGAAGGCTAAAGCAATAGGACAAAACGAAGACATTCTGCTGTCCAAAATTGAGGAAAAAGAGTAGAGGAGTTGGGCAATTATGACAACCCAAAATTTCATTCGTACAAACTCTAAAGTCAATCACTTTAATTAAAATTCAATTACATTTCTGCTAATTGTTAGCCAATTTAAAGTTCGTTTGAGTGTTTTTAGTATTTATTCTTCAAACGAACGGAGGAAAGGAAGTACCGTCTCGGGTCTTGGAGTTGCAAAACCACACATACCACCCTAATAAGGAGTTCATGGCCAAACTTTTAGAGTTTGGGCCGTAAACTCCCATGTGGCCATGAACTCATGGCTTAGACATGAGTTTACTCCCCAAACTGCTCATTTCTTACTTCCACCCTCAAGTTTACTCCCCATTCTCTCTCAACTATCATCTCGTTCTTCACTCGATCTTCCGAAAACGTAAGTATTTCTCGACTTGATTTGTTGTTATAACCTAATATCTAGTAGTTATACATCATTTCATCCATTCATTATTGCTTTTCAACTAGATCTTCAAGTGTTCTTCAAAACACCAAGAACACACACTAGTGTTCTTGGACCTTAAACACCCAATCGAGCTTCTATCTTGTAAGTACACTATCCCTAGCTTCTTGTGTGCTTAATATGAACATGATAACACTTGAAAATCAACAAGAATCATAAGAACAAAGGAGTTTATGGCCAAGGATGTTCTTGGGCCGTAAACCCCTCTTAAGGTGGCTAAATGGACCCTAGTTCCTTCCTAAGCCTTGGATGCCAACCTTGATCCTTCCTAGAAGTGTTTAAGACTTTAAACAACAATACAAATAAGTCCCCATAAGAGTTTACGGCCGTAAACACCTAAGAAAGTGGTCCTTAGGCCGTGAACTCTACAAGGTAATGTTAGTGTGCCCCTAATGATTTCCTAAGGATTGGACTAGATCATCAGATGCTCAATCAAGACTTGTAAGACCTCAAAACACAATTTGGCACTTAATACCATGAGTTTACGGCCATAAACTTATGGGGAAATGGTCATGGGCCGTAAACTCCATAAGGAGTGGTCCTTGGGCCATAAACTCCAATGTCATGCCATACAACCCTTAGATGCAACCCGTTGGTACCTATAGCACTTGAATCAAAGTGTTTCCATGTCCTAGGGTGTCTTAACTTGATTAATTAGTTGTTAATTGACTAATTATATATATATATATATATGTTTATTATATGTTAACTAGGATCATTGTGTGTGTTCAAGTCTTCACTTGACACCTAGCACCTTGTTCAACACTTTCGTACAATCCACTCACTACAGGTGAGTTTATACCCCTTAATTAACCTTTGAAATGTTATTAAATGTTTTTAAAAGCTTTTATGGGGGGGGGGAATACAAGTTGAATCATGTTAGTTATTAGATCAATCACGTATGATTAATAACTAGCATACAAATGGATTTTCTATACTTTAAACTGTTTTACCAAACAAATGACTTCAAACTGCTTATCAAATTTTACATATCAACTCTTTATCAATTTCACTTTTCTATACTAAGCCTTTCTTTTATAGTTTTCAAACTTATATATTGTTAAAACCATGTCTACTACATATATAGTTATATAAATAATGTTTGAAGGACTTAGAACTGATAACCCACTTTACTTCCTGTCCTTGTTTGGTTGTGGTCTTAAAGTACCCAGTTGTTTGTCCGAGTGTCGTTGAATCCTTATTTATATTTTATGTATATATGTATGGATATAAAGACTTTTATCTCAGTGCAATACATTCAGTCATACAAACAAGTCTTCTAATAAACTATAATAGGTATAGTTTAGGGTTATACTACTTACTACTTCTAGTTCAATGAAGCATACAAGAGTCAGTTCATTCATGAGTCATTACTTACTACTATGAGAACATATACAACAATACTATGATGAGAAACAATACATTCATTACAAAAGTACATACATTACATATACAAGTATACTATAACATAAATGTGATCCACTGTATCGGAGCATGCCTTCATCATCATGGCCCGAGTGTAACTAGAATCTCTTGGAGGGAGAGTGCACTTTGCATATAGATCTATACTGGATTGACTATCCTACACGTTATTGCTAGCTACAGTGGGACCGGTAGGTCTTCGGGTGCCAAATGTCATACATTTTGACGACTTACATTGTCGTGTTTCATAGTCGATAATATGGTACAATTAATCACATAATACCTTGATATAAATCCGGTTTAAGGTATTTAGTACTATAATTGTTCCTATAATACAACACTACAATACTACATAAATTTACCCTTTACATTTAATTGGTGATTACTTCACTTAAACATAATTGTACAAACTATATTTTGATAATGATAGTTACACTTGGGAAAATTACACACTTTAACAAGTAACAAGCATAGAAAATAGTTGTGCCTTGGTAGAAGACTGCTTTTAGTAGAAAATATAGGATTTTCTAGGAGTTACACACTTTTACAAACACTCACAAACATATTCATACTTTTACTACAAACGTTTACAAATTCGTACTTCAAACACTGTTTAAACACTTTGATACAAACATAGACACTAAATACTTATGAACTCACCAGCTTTAATGCTGATAAACTCTTTCAAAATAACTTGTATTCTCAGGTCATCAGTAGATAGGTACCGATGCCATCTTTTGAAGAGATGGAGCGCATGCAAGACTCATCTTATATTTTGATTCATATTTTGGTGTCTTATATACTACAGAACACACTTGTATTAAAATTATATATTTAATGCAATTAATGATGTTGTTTACTTGTTTACTATTATACTGTGGTGTGATACTGTACATGACGTCCTCCGCCCCAGAACGTTTTCGCCGTTCTCGGTTTTGGGGTGTGACAGATTGGTATCAGAGCATTGTTCATAGTGAATTGAGTATATCAACCCATACAAGATACACTAACTATAAACCCAATGGCATTAAAACACTCTGACCAAGAGTCTATACTTTTAAATAATAAAATATTTAACTATGTATACAAGCTTGCATTCATACTAAAATCAGTGTCACGATGATAAATACAAAAGTATTACGATTGTTGAATATCACAAGTCAGCTCAGGGATGTATGGTTAGTTCTGGGAGTGGCATAGCCTGATCAACTATGCTAGTCCGAGGAGTGATTAGCATATGCCCTAAAATGGTTGTGATATGGCAACAAGTCTAAAAACATACCAACACTACTACAATGAAAACACTAGAACAAAACATAAGTCTAAAATACTATAGGAGTATTTTTGTGTTACTATAATTACATATCTAAGAACTAAATAGGTCTCTATCAAGTAGGTCAATAGTCGTTAAGTGGATACTCTAAGGTTATATGAAATTCAGGTGTAATAGACTGAGAAGTATTGACATAACCGATAAAGATCATCTTATAATTATCTTAAATAGTACGTCTATTTATATAAGATTCATATACCTCTTTTCTCGTTTAGATATCATGGTTGGATTTCATCATGGCGACCCGTACTTCCCACCCCACGGCAATGCTGGATGGCATGAAGAAGAGCCCGAAGATGACCATCCAATCCTGTGACAACCCGATATTTCAACTCTTTGTAATGACCAAAAAGGGTCAAGTATTGTAACCACTTTTGAGTAATAAAATTTACTTTCATAATAAAATGTACAAATAGTTCTATTTAATTTCCTTCTATGTTTAAATGTCTTTGAACCATGATCGTACGTGAAAAGAACGCCCAAATCCGACTTCATATAGCGAAGTTATGATTTTTCCAAGTTCGGCTTAGCAACAGACATCTAAAAACTCGAATCGGAGATCGAGCGACTTTTGGCCGGAATGACCAAAACGAGAATCGAAGGTCTCGACAATGGTATTCCAGCGGTAAAAAGTCTAGCAAAAACCGACATCAGATAAAGAAGTTATGAATTTTCAAAGAAATTCCTTAAACACGATGAGTTTAAAATAAATAATAAAAAAATAATTTCGGAATGTGCCGACGGAGTCTAAATGAAAGTTGTAGAGCGTAGTCTCACCTACGCGTGGATATAAAGACCATCGAAAACGGAGTTCGTATGAAGAAGATATGAATTTTTGAAGTTTATTAAATAAATTATATATTTATTTAATTCAAAAATCGGACCTTATCCGAAGAGGAGTCAGCGTCCTCATCCGAGGTACGCGCTGCGTACCCCTGTACGCCCTGCGTACCCGAGAGACTTGGCCTCTGATCGTCCACGTCGCCCTATCCGAGGCGTCCGACCCGTCCAAAGCGTCCGACCCGTCCGACCCGCTGTCCCGTCCGACCCGCCGTCCCATCCGATCCGCCTCCCCAGCAACCCGTCCCATCCGAAGCCGAGGCAGTCGAGGCTTCGGTCATGCATGACGTACGCGTACGCGCTGCATACGAGCGTACGCCCCGCGTACCGAGGCAGTTCAGCCTTCCTATAAATAGGATGCGAGGGCTTCCGAGAAAAGGGCTCATTTCTCTCCTCTCTCTCACAATCTTGCCTCCTTTTCCGTGCCCGTTCAAACCCGAAGCTCTGGTCTTTTTTCTCAAGTCCCGAGGGTCGATTTTACTCCCGAGATTCCCGAGAATCCCGAGGAAAATTCGTTTCCCGAGACGAAACTCTGCCCGGTTTTCCATCTCGCTATCTTCAAACTTTCAAGTGAGTTCATTCCCCTTAATTTACCTTTTAAATATTTTATAAATTCTTTTATATGCTTTCAGGGGGGGGGGGATTACAAGTAAAACACACGAGTATTATCGTGTGTTACATAAAGAAACTCTTTTATATGCTGTTATATATCCAAATCACATGCGATTTATAAACCTTTAAGGAACTTTCATATATATAACATATGTTAAAATAGCATTCTATCTTTTGAAATATAAATTTGTTGTAATGCATGTATAAACTAAACTTTTCTTAGATTATTCTTGTCTATCTTAGACTCTACACCAAAAATCTATGCTTTCATAAACAAGTGATTCCTTTTCTAGGTATTTCTAAACAAACAAGACACACTTTTAGAAAACTATAATAGGTATAGTTTTACGAAGAAATTTCTAACTCTTATGTACTAGAAACATGAATTTCAAGAAGTTTACTTTCGTATACAAGAACAAACGTAACATTTTAACAAGTAGATCTGTTTTTATACCACGGTTTTGTGAGACACTAACTTCATGTACGTTCGAGTACACATTTCAAGTCTTGTATTATATACCAGAATCCCTTGGAGGGGGAGCGTGGTGTTTGTGTATAGATCTATACGGGCTTGACAACCCGCGCCCTGACTGTTAGCTGCAGTCCACCGTTTGGGGTGACAAACGTCATAACATTCCAACGCCTGAAGAACGTTGTGTATAGGCATTCCGAGTCGATAGTATGGTTATAAAACTCACAAGGGGTATTAAAAATGCATTGATTTACAAGGTTTTCAAACTCATTGGTTATTTTACACTTACATACATTTTAGAAACAAACATTGGTCTTGAGTGAAGGCTACTATTATACTAGTAGAAAATATAGGATTTTCTAAACACAAACAAACAAGGACAAAACATTTCATTTCATTCAAACATTGTCATTTAAATACTTATGAAACTCACCAGCTTAAATGCTGATCTACTCTTTCAAAATTACTTGTATGTCCCAGGAAATCAATAAATTTCAGGTATTCATTTTGCTTTTGATGAAGGGATGCCGCGACGCCAGTTTAATCTCGTATTTTGACATCATATTGTAATTGGTTTTGAACATGTAACTTTTGACAAATGTAAACTTTCAATTATATATATGATGGTTGTATTGCTTTCTTTACTATGTATTCATTTGTTACGTTACCACATGAAGTCATCCGCCCCCGAACGTTTCCGCTGTCCAGGTTTGGGGGTGTGACAGATTGGTATCAGAGCAATGTTTATAGTGAACTAAGTATATCGAACCACATAAGATATACAAACTATAAATGCTTAAGGGACTAATACTCTCTGACAAAACAAATTTTCTTTTTACGCGTAAGCAGCTTTGCGTTCAACTTAAATT
The DNA here is from genome assembly GCF_051521515.1 of Lactuca serriola. Lineage (NCBI taxonomy): Eukaryota > Viridiplantae > Streptophyta > Magnoliopsida > Asterales > Asteraceae > Lactuca > Lactuca serriola. The sequence goes on along the minus strand of NC_136416.1, from coordinate 127,993,897 downwards.
GATACTTCATTTAAGTACAATTACATGCATACCACAAATTATTTTCATGTTATACAACTATACAAGTATATAGACAAGTTGACACTACGATTGAGACTCGATATATGTAATCAGATTTTGAAAAAATATAGCGTGATCAACTATATTTTCCCGAGATTGGACCAACGTATATCGAGGAATGATCGTAGTAGGCAACAAGTCAAACCTTACCAAATCATTACTAGAATCAAACACAAGAATTTAAATACTATAGGAGTATTTGCTACCTAAACTAGTTTAACTTACATGTTTTCCACGTTTCAACTTTATTCCATTCTTATAACCCTATTTCTCGTACAGTCAAATGGATGGATTTCACCACCCTGGTGACCCCTACTTTCCCAACCAAGGCAACGGAGGATGGATCGAAGATGATCCCGAAGAGGACGAGGAACCCATAGAAGTGGGTGATGACTCCGGTACCGACTCAGAGCCGGAAGTTATCGATCCACCACCCATTCAACCTCCCATCTTCGTAAGGAACTTTCAAGGACCGACTCCCGTCTGGGGAAGTCACCTCCACCATTGGAGCCAACAGCAAAACCTACGCCCTCCCTACGGCATGTGCCGGGACTTCTACGATGTCCGAGGCGGAGGTTCAGCTGATCGAGCACTCCCGGTAATGGTGGGTAAGTTAGCCAATCAGTCCTATCAGTCTGGAGTTCAAGCTAGTCGACTCCGGGATGTCAACGTGGAAGTGCAGGTTCACACTTCTGACATCCGTAGGCTGGACAAGATACAAGACAATGCTCAACTCCAAACCGAAGCATTTCAAGCGCAAATGATTGCAGCCCTCGGTGAACTAAGGGAAAAACAAGCCGCTTTTGATAGGCGTCTAATGGAGTCGAAGCAATCAGATGCGGAGTCAAGCTCCTGGCGCAACCTACGACGCAAGTAGTGCTTGTCAAGGACTCAAATTTTGTTATAGTTTAGGACCTCGGCTAAAAGTCTTTAAATTTCTCGAACTTTGTAACCGGAGACCCTTATAGGGGTCAAATTTTCATGATTGTTGTAACAACTTTTATATTAATATAAGTGACACTATTACTACTATGTTAAGTATTTCGTTCAAACCTTGAATCGTCTTTGGGAAGCCAAATACTTGTTTCATACCTTCAGTCTTACAAATAACTTTCATTCTTCTATTTTAAGACTCATACTATCATCTGTTGTTGATCTATAGCGATTTAGTTCATGAGACACATACATTTTCTATTCTATGAAATTCTTATCCTTGTCTTTTCAACCTATAGTTGAAGGATGCCTCCACGTAGGAATCCAAGGCGAAACAACGGTGAGGAAGCACCTGTACCACCACCACCTCCACCACCTCAATTTGATGCTGTTATGTTTCAAGCAGCAGTCACCGCAGCGGTGGCAGCTGCCATGTCACAGATCAATAACTCGAGTACTAATGGCTCGGGATCTGGCACACACCTATCCAACCATGGCGAGAGTCATGGACCACCTCGAGAATGCACCTATAAGGACTTCACTAATGCCAAGCCCCGGATGTTTTATGGAACTGGTGGTGTAATGGCCCTGAGGCAGTGGATTGAAAGGACGGAGGCAGTCTTTGAAATCTGCTCCTGTCCCGAGCACAGCAAAGTCAAATTTGCAACTTTCACCCTTCTTGATAAAGCTTTAACTTGGTGGAATGGCCACGTTAAAGTACTTACCCTAATTGTGGCAAACTCCATAAGCTGGGAGAGCCTGAAGGCCATGATGATGAGAGAATACTGCCCACGGGGAGAGATTCAAAAGCTTGAACACGAGCTATGGAATCTCGGAATGGTTGGTACCGACATCGCTACTTATACCAACAGATTCTGCGAGCTGGCAATCCTTTGTCCGGATATGATTGCTCCCGAGAGCAAGAAAATAGAAAGGTACATCTGGGGACTGACGCCCCAAATGCGATCAAGCGTGTTAGCTTCTAAACCTGACACCTTTGAAAGTGCTAAAGAACTGGCACAATCTCTGATTGACTACGGAGGTCATCAGAACTCAACCACTCCTGCACCAACACCACATAAAGGAAACAACAACAACAACAACAACTACAACAACAACAACACCAACAACAATGGCAGAAAGAGAGTGTGGAATAAAGGGAAGGGTGGGTCTTCCCAAGAATCCGCAAAGAAACAACTAGTTTCAGTGAATGCTGCCACTGTACCTACTGCAGCTCCTACAAATACCTACCCAACAAAGCCTTATGTAGGTAACCTCCCAAAGTGTACCAAATGCAATTACCACCACCATGGACCTTGTCGGGAAATGCAGTGCGCCAACTGCAACAGGAAGGGACACATAGCCCGTTTCTGCAAAGACCCTACAAAACCTATCACTCAAGTTCCCGGTGCGGGTGTAGGGCAGACTTGCTACGGTTGTGGCGAGGTGGGCCACTACAAGAGAAACTGTCCTAAGGCAGTAGGCACCGGAGGTGTGGGACGAGTTTTGGCAATAGGCCACGACGAAGCTGTAGCTGACCCAACTATAGTTGCTGGTACGTTCCTTCTCGATAATTAATACGCATGCATATTATTCGATAGTGGAGCGGAGAGAAGCTTCGTGAGTCAAAACTTTATTCATTTACTTAAACCTAAACCTAGCAAGTTAGAAAAATCATTCACTGTAGAGATGGCCAATGGAAAAACTGAAAACACTAATTGCATATACATGGGCTGTACGTTAACTTTAGACGGCCATTCTTTCCCAATCAATCTCATGCCGGTCCAAATTAAAAGTTTCGACGTCATAGTCGACATGGATTGGTTGAGTCTTCTTCGCGCCGACATCATGTGCTTTGAGAAAGCAGTCCGTCTTAATCTCCCTAACAACGAAACCTTAGTTATCTACGGCGACAAATCTAGTACAAACCTTCACATCATTTCGTGCATCCAAGCTCGAAAGTGCTTGCGGAAGGATTGTCGAGCATTCCTAGCGCACATCGTTGATACAAGTCAAGAACTGAAGGACATCAAGAGCATCTCGGTAGTACGTGACTTTCCCGATATCTTTCTAGAAGAACTACCAGGATTACCACCGCAACGCCAAGTTGAGTTCAGAATCGACTTAGTTCCAGGAGCTACCCCAGTAGCGAAGTTGCCTTAACGTCTCGCACCAGCAGAGATGCAGGAACTTTCCAGTCAACTTAATGAACTCCTTCAAAAAGGATTCATAAGACCAAGTTTCTCACCTTGGGGAGCACCGGTCTTGTTTGTAAAGAAGAAAGACGGATCGTTCCGTATGTGCATCGACTACAGAGAGCTGAACAAACTTACTGTCAAGAACCGCTATCCTCTACCCCGCATTGACGACCTATTCGATCAACTTCAAGGAGCGAACTACTTCTCAAAGATAGACCTACGATCCGAATATCACCAATTACGAGTTCTAGAGGGGGACATTCCAAAGACAGCTTTCCGAACTCGTTATGGACACTACGAATTTGTAGTGATGCCGTTCGGATTAACCAATGCACCAGCAGTATTTATGGACCTAATGAATAGGGTATGCCGCCCTTACTTGGATCAGTTCGTCATCGTCTTTATCGATGATATACTTATCTACTCTCGAAGTGAGGAAGAGCATAGTCAGCACCTACGAAAAGTCCTAGAAACACTGCGAAGGGAGAAACTCTATGCGAAGTTCTCTAAATGCGAATTTTGGATTCGAAGAGTCGAATTTTTAGGCCACGTTGTTAGCGAGAAAGGTATACACGTGGACCCCTCCAAAATTAAGGCTATTGAGAACTGGTCGGCACCAAAGACACCTACATAAATTCGTCAATTTCTAGGTCTAGCTGGCTACTATCGCAGATTCATAAAGAACTTTTCGAGCATTGCGAAACCTCTTACTACATTAACCCAGAAAGGTGTGGCCTTTGACTGGGAAGCGAAACAAGAGAAGGCATTCCAGACACTAAAGCAGGCCTTGTGCACCGCACCGATACTATCCCTCCCCGAAGGGATAGAAGACTTCGTAGTGTATTGCGATGCGTCAAATCAAGGACTTGGTTGTGTTCTTATGCAGAGAGGGAAGGTTATCGCTTATGCCTCCTGATAGCTTAAGACACACGAAGTGAACTATACGACACACGATCTCGAGTTAGGAGCAGTGGTATTTGCTCTGAAGATCTGGAGGCACTACTTATACGGGACAAAGAGTACTATTTTCACCGATCACAAGAGCCTTCAACACATTTTCGATCAAAAGGAACTCAACATGCGACAACGACGATGGGTTGAGTTACTGAATGACTACGAATGCGAAATTCGTTATCATCCTGGCAAGGCCAACGTAGTAGCTGACGCCCTCAGTCGAAAGGAATACACTGGTCGGAGGGTCAAATCTCTGACCATGACTATCCATTCCCACTTATCCACACAAATTAAGGAGGCACAAATGGAAGCTTTGCAACCTGAAAATGTGGCAGGTGAATCCCTGCGAGGAATGGAAAAGAATCTAGAAGTCAAGGGTGGCGGAGCCTACTATCTCATGGACCGAATCTGGACCCCGAAACATGGTGGTTTCAGAAACGTAGTCATGACCGAGGCTCACAAATCAAGATATTCCGTTCACCCGGTTCAGATAAAATGTATCTGGATCTTAAGAAGTTGTACTGGTGGCCTAACATGAAAGCAGAAATTGCTACCTTCGTGAGTAAATGTCTTACTTGCGCTAAGGTTAAGGTTGAGTATCAGAAACCGTCAGGATTACTACAACAACCAGAGATACCAGAATGGAAATGGGAGCGGATTACTATGGACTTCATAACCAAGTTACCCAAGACGACAAGTGGACTCGATACCATATGGGTCATTGTCGACAGATTGACCAAATCCGCGCATTTCCTACCCATCAAGGAGACTGACAAAATGGAGAAGCTTACAAGAACTTACTTAAGGGAAGTAGTGCGACTGCATGGTGTTCCGATATCCATTATCTCCGATCGAGATAGTAGATTCACTTCAAGATTCTGGCAGTCACTACAAAGTTCCCTGGGAACTAGGCTAGACATGAGTACAGCCTACCACCCACAAACAGACGGACAAAGTGAGAGAACAATACAAACTTTAGAAGATATGCTGAGAGCCTGTGTGATTGACTTTGGAAAGGCATGGGATATTCATTTACCCCTTGTCGAATTTTCATACAACAATAGTTATCATACAAGCATAAAGGCTGCTCCGTTTGAAGCCCTCTATGGTCGAAAGTGCAGATCCCCTCTGTGCTGGACTGAAGTTGGCGATACCCAGTTAGCTAGAGGAAGAGTTCCTGAAAGCACTCTCACCGGTCCGGAAATCATACGAGAAACGACAGAGAAGATCGTTCAGATTCGTGAACGATTGAAAGCCTCTAGAGACCGACAGAAACGCTACGCTGACCAAAGGAGGAAACCTTTGGAATTCCAGGTAGGAGACCACGTCTTATTAAAGGTCTCACCGTGGAAGGGTTTAATACGATTTGGAAAGCGTAGGAAACCAAATCCAAGATACATAGGGCCTTTCGAGATCCTTGCCAGAATCGGCCCTGTGGCTTACAAACTTAACCTACCGCGCGAACTTAGTAACATCCATCCAACCTTCCACGTCTTAAACTTGAAAAAGTGTCTGTCCGACGAGACTCTTGTTATTCCACTCGACGAGATCGAGATCAACGAGAGCCTCAACTTTGTGGAAGAACCAGTAGAAATCATGGACCGAGAGGTCAAGCAAACAAAACAAAGTCGCATACCCATCGTGAAGGTTCGCTGGAACGCCAAGCGGGGACCTGAATTCACATGGGAACGCGAAGATCAGATGAAACAAAAGTACCCTCATCTCTTTCATGTTCACTAGTATCTTTACTACTGTAAATTTTGAGACGAAATTCTCTCTAACGGGGGGATGATGTGACAACCCGATATTTCAATTCTTTGTAATGACCAAAAAGGGTCAAGTATTGTAACCACTTTTGAGTAATAAAATTTACTTTCATAATAAAATGTACAAATAGTTCTATTTAATTTCCTTCTATGTTTAAATGTCTTTGAACCATGATCGTACGTGAAAAGAACGCCCAAATCTGACTTCATATAGCAAAGTTATGATTTTTCCAAGTTCGGCTTAGCAACAGACATCTAAAAACTCGAATCGGAGATCGAGCGACTTTTGGCCGGAATGACCAAAACGAGAATCGAAGGTCTCGACAATGGTATTCCAGCGGTAAAAAGTCTGGCAAAAACCGACATCAGATAAAGAAGTTATGAATTTTCAAAGAAATTCCTTAAACACGATGAGTTTAAAATAAATAATAAAAATATAATTTCGGAATGTGCCGATGGAGTCTAAACGAAAGTTGTAGAGCGTAGTCTCACCTACGCGTGGATATAAAGACCATCGAAAACGGAGTTCGTATGAAGAAGATATGAATTTTTGAAGTTTATTAAATAAATTATATATTTATTTAATTCAAAAATCGGACCTTATCCGAAGAGGAGTCAGCGTCCTCATCCGAGGTACGCGCTGCGTACCCCTGTACGCCCTGCGTACCCGAGAGACTTGGCCTCTGATCGTCCATGTAGCCCTATCCGAGGCGTCCGACCCGTCCGAAGCGTCCGACCCGTCCGACCCGCTGTCCCATCCGACCCGCCGTCCCATCCGACCCGCCTCCCCAGCAACCCGTCCCATCCGAGGCCGAGGCAGTCGAGGCTTCGGTCATGCATGACGTACGCGTACGCGCTGCGTACGAGCGTACGCCCCGCGTACCGAGGCAGTTCAGCCTTCCTATAAATAGGATGCGAGGGCTTCCGAGAAAAGGGCTCATTTCTCTCCTCTCTCTCACAATCTTGCCTCGTTTTCCGTGCCCGTTCAAACCCGAAGCTCTGGTCTTTTTTCTCAAGTCCCGAGGGTCGATTTTACTCCCGAGATTCTCGAGAATCCCGAGGAAAATCTGTTTCCCGAGACGAAACTCTGCCCGGTTTTCCATCTCGCTATCTTCAAACTTTCAAGTGAGTTCATACCCCTTAATTTACCTTTTAAATATTTTATAAATTCTTTTATATGCTTTCAGGGGGGGGGGATTACAAGTAAAACACACGAGTATTATCGTGTGTTACATAAAGAAACTCTTTTATATGCTGTTATATATCCAAATCACATGCGATTTATAAACCTTTAAGGAACTTTCATATATATAACATTTGTTAAAATAGCATTCTATCTTTTGAAATATAAATTTGTTGTAATGCATGTATAAACTAAACTTTTCTTAGATTATTCTTGTCTATCTTAGACTCTACACCAAAAATCTATGCTTTCATAAACAAGTGATTCCTTTTCTAGGTATTTCTAAACAAACAAGACACACTTTTAGAAAACTATAATAGGTATAGTTTTACGAACAAATTTCTAACTCTTATGTACTAGAAACATGAATTTCAAGAAGTTTACTTTCGTATACAAGAACAAACGTAACATTTTAACAAGTAGATCTGTTTTTATACCACGGTTTTGTGAGACACTAACTTCATGTACGTCCGAGTACACATTTCAAGTCCTGTATTATATACCAGAATCCCTTGGAGGGGGAGCGTGGTGTTTGTGTATAGATCTATACGGGCTTGACAACCCGCACCCTGACTGTTAGCTGCAGTCCACCGTTTGGGGTGACAAACTTCATAACATTCCAACGCCTGAAGAACGTTGTGTATAGGCATTCCGAGTCGATAGTATGGTTATAAAACTCACAAGGGGTATTAAAAATGCATTGATTTACAAGGTTTTCAAACTCATTGGTTATTTTACACTTACATACATTTTAGAAACAAACATTGGTCTTGAGTGAAGGCTACTATTATACTAGTAGAAAATATAGGATTTTCTAAACACAAACAAACAAGGACAAAACATTTCATTTCATTCAAACATTGTCATTTAACTACTTATGAAACTCACCAGCTTAAATGCTGATCTACTCTTTCAAAATTACTTGTATGTCCCAGGAAATCAGTAAATTTCAGGTATTCATTTTTCTTTTGATGAAGGGATGCCGCGACGCCAGTTTAATCTCGTATTTTGACATCATATTGTAATTGGTTTTGAACATGTAACTTTTGACAAATGTTAACTTTCAATTATATATATGATGGTTGTATTGCTTTCTTTACTATGTATTCATTTGTTACGTTACCACATGAAGTCATCCGCCCCCGAACGTTTCCGCCGTTCAGGTTTGGGGGTGTGACAAATCCCTTTGGATGATTACCTCGCAGAAGGCTTCTCCGATGGTTCTGACTCCGAGCATGAAGTCAAAACCCTACCCCAAGTAGGTCAAGCCCCAATTAACAACCCCGAACCACGTTTCAAGGTGCCACACCCTTGTGGGCAACAAACTTAAATCGCTGCAGCGATGAACAGGGTCAACCTTTACCCTACAACGGGGACCGAAGCTTTTACAACATAAGCAAGGGTGGCTCAGCTGACCGAGTCCTGCCTATCATGGTCTGCAGGATTGCTCGAAATATCGAGCAAGGTCGAGCAGCCATCGGCCAAATCGTGGAAATTGATGCCAACTCTGGTTTCAACATAGTCCTCATCCACCGTCTTGAAGAAGATATGGAAAGGACCAGGAGAACCAATGAGACTCTGCAGCAACAACTGGCTACCTCCCGAGCTGAAGTCATAGAACTTCGAGTTCGCTAGAGGGCTCATGAGCGACACCTTCAAGAGGTGGTTCTTCAAGTGGTAGATCTTAGGGTTCGCCTGAGGAATTCCCATCGCCGTTAAAAGATGTCTAGCACATCTTTTCTTTTGATTAAGGAATAGCCTTTCGTATCTGTGCTCTATGTAGCACTTGTCTGTAAAATATTCCTATCTTTCAGTACACTATCTAGTCTTCTAAGATGTAAAATATTTTCCCTCATATGGTTTGATGTAAGACCTATTGTTAGGTCGTTTTCCGCGAACTTGTTACATCAATAATACCAGTAATATTGACAGTTATCTTATCTGTTGGAAAAATCTGTACACTTGTGTTTTTCCTACTCTTCTACTATACTTCTATTTCAAAACATACACTCATTCAACTGTTGGACTATGGCGATTTAGCCAATGGAACACTCTCTTTATGCTCACAAATGATTCTAACCACCATGTACATCTTTCCTTTAAACTTATAGTTGAAGGATGCCTCCTCATAGATCAACAAGGCGTAATCCTCCGATTACTCTAACTCCGATACCACCACCTCCTCCGCAATTCGATGCGGAAGCTCTGAATGCTACCGTGGCTGCGGCTGTGGCTACGGCCATGGCTCAATATCACTCCACTGATGCCAGCAGAGGTGGAACCCCTGTTAACTCTACTCAACGTAAACTCCTTGTGCGCTCGAGAGAGTGCTCATACAAGGACTTCACTAACTACAAGCCAAAGTCCTTTAAAGGGACTGGCAGAGTCATTGCCCTCTCGCAATGGTTCGAAAAGACGGAACATGAGCTTTGGAGCCTGACCATGAGGGGTCAAGCATAGTCGCATATACCATCAGATTCAGTGAGCTGGTGGCCCTCTGTCCCAACATGGTTCCTACTAAGGGGAAAAAGGTCGAAAGGTACATCTAGGGGCTGGTGCCTCCGTATCAGGGAAATGTCCTATCTTCACTCCCTACTACCTTCGACAGTGCCAAGCGATTGGCACAACGACTCATCGATCATGGAGTCCAATCCTCATCGTCAACAACAACCCTGGCCATCTCAGAACCCTCCAAACCCACTGACAACAAGAGGAAGTTTTGGGATGACAAGAAGAAACAGAAAACTGCCAAACAGCAGCAGATTGTGGCGGTTCATGCCGCGATAGCACCTGCCGCTACTGCTCCGGTGAAGCAGTACGCTGGAAGTTTGCCAAAGTGCAATAAATGCAACTTCCACCACAACGTCCTCTGCCGGGAAATGTAGTGCTCCAACTGTAACAAGAAAGGACACATTGTCCGTTTCTGCAAATCTCTGGCAAGGCCGATCACCCAAGTTCCTGGCGCTGGCGTGGGCCAGGCTTGCTATGGATGTGGCGAGGTGGGCCACTATAAAAGGGACTGCCCCAAAGCAAGAATACTGGTGGAGCAGGAAGAGTTATGGCTATAGGCCATGGGGAAGCAGTTGCTGACCCTACGGTGGTGACTGGTACGTTTCTCCTTGAAAACTCTTATGCATGCATACTGTTTGATAGTGGAGCGGAGAGAAGCTTCGTAAATCATAAATTTGCTCTCCTACTTAAACTAAAACCACACACATTTAAGGAGCCATTCACTGTAGAAATTGGTAATGGGAAAAATGAGTGCACTAGCAGTATATTCGTAGGATGTACTCTAACTCTAGATAGCCATTCATTTCCAATCGACCTCATGCCGGTCTCGATTAAAAGTTTTGACGTCATCATCGGCATGGATTGGTTGAGTCTTCATCGTGCTGACATTATGTGTTACGAAAAGGTTGTACGCCTTAATCTTCCATCTAACGAAACTCTCCTTATCTATGGCGACAAACCCGGTACGAGTCTTCGTATCATCTCAAGTATTCAAGCACATAAGTATCTACGTAAGGAATATCTTGCACTCCTCGCGCACGTTGTCGATACGGTCCTAGAAATGAAATAAATAAAGAACATTCCGGTAGTGAACGACTTTCCCGACATCTTTCCAGAAGAATTGCCAGGATTACCTCTGCAACGACAAGTCGAGTTCAGAATCGACTTAGTCCTAGGAGCTACCCTAGTAGCCAAATCGCCCTTCCGATTAGCACCAACAGAGATGCAGGAACTATTTGGTCAAGTTAACGAACTGCTCAGCAAGGGATTTATTAGACCAAGCTTCTCACCCTTGGGAGCACCGGTCTTGTTCGTTAAGAAGAAAGACGGATCATTCCGTATGTGTATCGACTGTAGAGAACTCAACAAACTGATGGTCAAAAATCGTTACCCTCTGCCTCACATAGATGATTTATTTGACCAACTGCAAGGGGCGAGTTACTTTTCCAAAATTGATCTAAGATCCGGATATCACCAGTTACGAGTGCTAGAGGAGGATGTTCCAAAGACAGTCGTCCGAACTCGTTACAGACACTACGAGTTCGTGGTGATGCCCTTCGGATTGACCAATTCGCCTGCAGTATTCATTGACTTAATGAATAGAGTATGTCGTCCTTACTTGGATCAATTCTTCATCGTCTTCATTGATGACTGTGACAACCTGAAATTTATTCCGTCATCGTAATCCGTTTTCCGTTAGTAAAACCCGTTCTTATTAAACTTTTCCGTTAACATTTGGGTTAGATAAACCAATTAATATTTCATTTTATTCTAGTGTCTTTATGAAATAAATGAAACACGTGTAATACCATCAAATTTTATTTGAAAAAAATATTAGTTTACAACTAAGCCGGGTTACGACCATTTAATCGGGTAAAACTTTAAACCCCGTTTAACGTCAGTATCGGGTAGATTCCCACCTGGCCACAAACCCAACCCCTATATAAGGGGGAGTAGACATCATTTGAACCTTTTACCACCCTAGTCACTATCTCTCTCTACTCTCTCTCCTCAAGGCCCGATCCACCCAAAAACCGCAAGTTCCCGCTTCCAAACTGTAAGTTCTCTCACCGTAGATTGTTCTAAAACTCATTGCATGTCGTTATAGCTTGAAAATCATCCAAGAAGGACAAGAATAAGGAGTTTATGGCCCAAGAACACTCTTAGGCCGTAAACCCCTAAAAGTGTGTCAAAAATGCCCCAAATCTCTTCCTTAGGCTTAGAAATTAGCTTAGGATTTAACCTTGAAGTGTTCTAGACATTAAACACCAAGTTTGGAGGCTTGAAAGAGGGTTTACGGCCCAAGAACATTCTTTGGCCGTAAAATCCCTCAAACTATGCAAATCAAGCCCTAAAACCCCTATTTAGCCTTGGACCTTTACCAAGAAGTTGTTAGGAGTAAACTAAGGACCACAAAATCGAAGTATGAGAGGCATCCAAGAGTTCATGGCCGTAAACCATGGGGTTCACGACCGTAAACTCCCAAGGAGTGGTCCTCGGACCGTAAACTCCAAGGGAGTGCCTCTTTTGAACCCTAAACACACCCTTAAGCCTTGGAAATTACCTTGGAACCCTTCCTAGTGATACAAGAGACTTGAAAACACACGAATACACTCCTCCCATAAGTTTACGGCCATAAACTCATGGGGGAAGTGGTCCCTCAGCCGTAAACTCACCTAGGGTGAGTATTAGAAGAGTAAACTCCATGGTAAGGCCTTATACTCTTCCAATGCAACCTAATAGCCTCCTAGCACTTGACCAAAGGGTTTTTCTTCACATTAGGATGTCTATATGTATTTAATTACTATCTTAATTGCTAATTACTTGTAAACATATGTCTTTATATGCTACTAGAGTCTTAGAGTGTGTTCAAGTCTTTACTTGACACCAAACACTCATCCGACACTTTCACCCGATCTACTCGCTACAGGTGAGTTCATACCCCTTAATTAACCTTTTTAAATGTTTTTACATGTTTTAAGGGGGGGGGGGATACAAGTCAAATGCAACAAACTTTAGTAACAAATCATATGTGATTTATAACTTGCAACCAAAAAGGATTTTCTATACTTTTAGCTACTTGTCAATAAAACTGTTTTAGATAACCATCAAACGCATTTTTTATGTTAAATTGTCATCAAATTATTTACAAACTGCTTTTAAATTTCTTTTCTTTTAAACTATATCTACACCGATATATTTATATAAGTAAGACTTGAAGGACTTAGGACCGATAACTCGCCTTTTCCTGTTCTTGTTTGATTGTGGTCTTAGGGTATACTATTATCCATCCGACTATCGTTGAATTCTTAGTTATATATCATATATATTTGTGCTAGATATGAAAGTATTCTTCTTATTCAATACCTTTGTGAACCAAAGCCTTGCAATCCCACACACTATTTAACTATAATAGGTATAGTTAAGACTACTACTCGTTACCTCTATTACTATGATACCCACTATAAATAACTACTACTACAAGTTAATGCAAGTTAAAGAGAACACTCTATACCCTATACTAAAAGTTACTATACTATAATACCAGAGAATACACGAATTCAGAGTATAACACACTATTCCTCTATACAGCACACTACTGCGCTAATACCATGTAACCAGAGCTTCCCGGAAGGAAAGCAACACTATATTGTCACAACTAGGAATTTGAGGCCTTGTAAACATTGAACAATGATAACAAATGTAAACCAACAATGGGAAAGCATGTATGGTGCTTATTCATTAACAACAAAATCTCAATCAAAAACATCATACATGCACTGCAAATAGTCAACAAACAATTGGGAACCCTAGAAATCCTTGTTTAAGTCCATGTTGGACTAGGATTTACTTATTGGGCCCAATGGGACAATAAGCTTCCAATTGGACTATATTGGGCTTAAAACTCTTGAATGGGCTCTAATTAGACCCACTTTTATTTATTTCAATATTTTGGGCCATATTGAGCCTAGAATGAAATAAAATATTTAAATGGACCATATTGGGCCATAATTAACCCAATTTAGCCCTAATAGGTCATAAAAATCATATTTATATTTATTTGGGCAAACATCACTCAACATAACCATGAAATGGGCTTAAGCATACAAGGCCCAATCCTTTTCTTTTTCCCTCTCCATTCTCGGCCCAAGCCCAACCCAAAAAGGAGAGTTGACTCTTGGATGCCACCTCACAATTACCTAAAGGATTTCCATGCAAAAATGACTCATGCATCCATGCATTTCCCATATTTCCATGCAATCACTCTCTCTCTCTTTTCCCCTCTCTCTTGCTCTCGGCCGAACCCAAGCACACACACACACACACACATTTCACTCCCAATTCTCTCAAGAAAACTCTCTCCACTCCTCCCCATATTTTCAAGATTATGGAAATTTTCAAGGAGATTTAACCCACAAACACATCATCCAAGGTAAGTTGATGTTAAATTCATAATCCAGCTACTTCATTTCATTCAAAAATCATCTCTTAATTCATTCAAACTCATGATCTTGCACCTTAGAAGCATCTAAGTACGAGATCCTCCAAGAAAGGTTGCTAGGATCGAATTTTCTTCATCTTCTCCATCAAATACCGAAACCACACTCAAGGTGAGCTTCATACCCCCTTTCTCATAAGTTTTATGGGGGAGAGTGCAAGAAAAATGTGTAGATCTATGTGTGTATGTATGCTATGTGTGATTTGATGCATGCATGTGTGTGATTTCATGTGTTATGTGATGATTGTGCTAACCAAAAAGGGTGTAAACCCGAGATCTAAGACATGAGAAAGGAAATAAACATATCTTAAGTATTTTTACACTAAACAAGTCAAGAAAAATAAGTTGATAATGTTGTGATAAACATACTATAACATAAAACTCATTTTTAGGCTTAAAGTGCCAAAAATACAAACTTAGGGTAAAAATCAACAAGTCATGGTTCTTGAAGGTTAAAAAGATACAAAACAGTTTCTATGCATATTTTTCTGAATATTAGAAATTTCTATGGACTTAAAATGTAAATTTTTAACCTAATGGGCTAACTATGGGCTTTTCGGCCCAATAAGTCTCCAAATGCGAAGTTTTACAAGTTGAGGGGCTGGAAATGCAATTTTCTGTAAAACAGGGGGTAATTAGCATAACAAAATGTTTATAAGGTTCAAAAATTCTTTTCATTATCAAAAAGGACTAAAAATACAAACTTTTTAGATTTTGGGCTAAAATTGTAAAAGTTGTGAAAAATGAGTCCTTAACCGAAAATCACTATTCTAGAGGGGTTGAAGCTGTCAACTAAACAAACGTTGGGTTAAAACCGTGTTTTCATCAAATAAAGTATACAAAATTGTCAAGAAAAGTGTTGTAAGGACTAAAATTGAAATACTTTTGTATAAAAGGACCAAATCCCAGTTTCAAACAAATAAATTCAATAATACAAAATACAAAACCCACGACTACCGACGAAATGGAAAACAAATACACTTGCAATAAAACATATCGTTACAAAATGAATTGATTCGGTCTCCAATCAATAACAAAACAAAATCGTTAAACCAAAACAATTCGTTAAACACACGCTAACTATGATGAGTCAATATACAAACTTTGGGCTTGGAAGTTTCAAATCTTGCTCGTTGGGCCTTGCTAGCCCAACAACATGATCTTTGGGCCCAAAGGGGATATACTTACGCGATATTGGGCCTTCTATGACCCAATTCCACGTAAAAGGACCTTCAATAGCTCTAATGTGTTATTGGGCCCTAATGGCCCATTAGTACTGCTAGCGAGGTCGAGAAGTCAAATGCGAGTGTGGCCAAGTGTCTTTCGCATTCCCGATAGTCTGGAATAACTCATGGAAGTAAAGGGGGGCTTCGTACCCTCTTTTTCCTCGGTTGTTGGGCTTAGGAGAAATCAAGTAAACAGATTAATGGCGTTAATCAGGAGAAGTCAGGGTGGTTGGATTAAGTGAGTAGTACGGACGACGCCTTAAGGATCGTTCGTAACCTGCAGTTATAAACTAGTCATTTTCTTTAAATACGTGATTGTAACAACTCACAAACCCTAATTAATCCAATGTCACCTGGGTAATCAAAAACATTCGTCGTATCGGTATAACAGTAAACAAGTCATGTAATTTACGTATTGGGAAAACATCGGGTTTTCTCGGGAAGTTCAACATTTTCACTTGTGTGACGTATACAAAGTTCAACAATTAAACATGTTTTAAAAATCAACAAGCATATTTATGGATCTTCACACTTTTTATAAACAAATATTTTTATTCAGAAAATATCGGATTTTTTGGGTTTTTCAAACTTCACCAAATAATTTTACCATAACATTACTTATGAACTCACCAACATTTCATATATTGACGTTTTCCAAAATAACTTATATTCTCAGGTAACACGTAAGTTGAAGAATAAGTATCAAGAAATGTCATAGTGTTTTGCTTAGATTATCTGTCAGACAGTTTATGTTATGGATATGTAATGTCTAAAACAATGTACTGAATGTTAACAATATCAGTTGTAATATTTCAATGCATGGTGATGAATTATGTTATGATTCATGTATATTCATTGTGATGGTATTCAATTTGAGTCACAAGAGCCCTCGGACGTTTCCGCCGTCTGGTTCGGGGGTGTGACAACATGTATAGATCTATACAGGACGGACGCTATTACATCCCGACTGTTAACTACAGTCCAAGCCGACTAGGCCCAGGGATGGCACTACATCGCTACACTACGTATGACTGGGAAGGTCATCGGACCCTCTATTATCATTCAGTTTGGTTACATGAGAGATCACATCCATATTCAAATTACCACACTAAGACTTAAAGTCTAAGCTAACGTCCCGAAGTAAATAAACATATATTACTAATTGAAGTTTGCAACACTACTACAGCCAACCGGCAGTACTTTTCCTTATTTACGTTACTTGAATGAAATTTATTACCTTATTTTCATAATTGAAGGTTTCAATGGAAATAATTTTACACAATCGAAGGATTTAACTTTCAAATGCTCAATTTTGGAAAATATAGGATTTTCTAGGGAATTCTACTATTCTTAAACATTAATTACAACTTTCATATTACTTGATTGTAAACACTTTTATACAAGCAACGACACTAAATTCTTATGAACTCACTAGCTTTATGCTGATACTCGTTTTCAAAATAACTTGTATCGTCAGGTCAAAGATAGACAGGTACTGGTGCAGCGTTTGAGAAGATGGAGCGTATACAAGACTCATCTTTTATTTTGTTATACTTTTGGTGTCTATCAAAACTATACAAAACACGCTTGTAATTAAATTTACTATATTAATACAATGGTTTTTGTCACTTGTTTTTACTATTATGTAATTGTTATGATACTGTACATGACGTCCTCCACCCCAGAACGTATTCCGCCGTTCTCGGTGTTGTGGTGTGACAATGACATTCTGATCTACTCCCAAAGTAAGGAAGAGCATGGCGATCACCTGCGACAAGTTCTAGGAACTTTACGAACGGAGAAGCTCTATGCGAAGTTCTCTAAATGTGTATTTTGGATCCGAAGAGTCGAATTCTTACGACACATGGTTAGCGAGGAGGGAATCCGCATGGACCCATCAAAAATGAAATCCATTGAGAACTGGTCAGCACCGAAGACACCTACAAAAATTCGTGAATTTCTAGGTCTCGCTGGCTACTACCGTAGGTTCATACTTCTCCCGGATTGTGAAACCTCTTACTACCCTGACCCAGAAAGGAGTGACCTCTGACTGGGAAGAGAAACGAGAAAAAGCGTTTCAAACACTGAAACAATCCTTATGCACCGCACCGATACTATCCCTCCCCGAAGGGATAGAAGACTTTGTTGTATATTGCGATGCATCCAACCAAGGGCTCGGTTGTGTTCTGATGCAACGGGCTAAGGTCATCGCCTACACCTCGAGACAGCTGAAGACACACGAAGTCAACTACACCACACATGATCTTGAGCTAGGGGCAGTCGTGTTTTCCCTGAAGATCTGGAAGCATTACCTATATGGCACGAAAGCAAGATCTTTACAAACCACAAGAGCTTACAACACATATTCTATCAGAAGGAGCTCAACATGAGACAACGACGGTGGGTCGAGCTACTCAATGACTACGAATGCGAAATTCGTTATCATCTGGGTAAAGCCAACATAGTAGCAGATGCCCTGAGTCGGAAAGAATATTCTGGTGGAAGGGTCAAATAGTTGACAATGACTATCCATTCACACTTGTCTACACAAATTTAGGAGGCTCATCTTGAAGCCTTGAAACCTAAAAACGTGGCGGATGAATCCCTTAGAGGAATGGATAAGAACTTAGAAGCCAAGGGTGGTGGAGCCTTATAGTTCATGGACCAGATCTGGACACCGAAACACGGTGGCTTCCAAGACTTGTTCATGACCGAGGCGCACAACACTCGGTATTCCATCCACCCAGGTTCAGATAAGATGTATCTGGATCTTAAAAAGTTATACTGGTGTCCTAACATGAAAGCAGAAATTGCTACCTTCGTGACTAAATGCCTTACTTGCGCAAAGGTTAAGGTCGAATACAAGAAACCTTTAGGTTTACTACAACAACTAGAGAGACCAGAATGGAAGTGGGAGCGGATCACTATGGATTTCATAACCAAGTTGCCCAAGACAATGGGTGGACTTGATACCATATGGGTCATCATCGATAGATCGACCAATTCTGCACACTTCCTGCCTATCAAAGAAACTGACAAGATGGAGAAGCTTACGAGAACATGCATTACGGAAATCGTATGACTGCATGGTGTTCCTATATCCATTATCTCTGATTGAGATAGTAGGTTCACTTTGAGGTTCTGGCAGTCACTGCAAAGTTCCCTAGGAACAAGGCTAGACATGAGCACAACCTACCATCCTCAGACCGACGAACAAAGTGAGAGGACCATTTAAACACTGGAAAATATGATCGACTTTGGAAAGGCATGGGATACTCACTTACCCCTTGTCGAATTTTCCTACAATAACAGTTATCACACGAGCATCAAGGCTTCTCCTTTTGAAGCCCTATATGGCCAGAAGTGTAGATCCTCTTTATGCTGGGCTGAGGACAAGTTCCTGACAACACTCTCACAGGTCCTAAAATCATACAGGAAACGACAGAGAAGATCGTTCAGATTCGTGAACGATTGAAAGCCTCTAGAGACAGACAACAAAGCTACCCAGACAAGCGTAGGAAGCCTTTGGAATTCCAGGTAGGAGACCAAGTCCTTTTGAAAGTATCACCCTAGAAGGGCTTGATACACTTCGGAAAGCGTGGGAGGCTCAATCCAAGATACATAAGGCCTTTCAAGATTCTCTCTAGAATCGGCCCTGTAGCTTACAGACTAAATCTACCCAACGAACTCAGTAACGTACATTCTACATTTCACGTCTCAAAAATGAAAAAGTGTCTATCCAATGAGACTCTTGTAATCCCACTCGACGAGATCTAGATCAATGAGAGCCTCAACTTCGTGGTAGAACCTGTAGAGATGATGGACCGTGAGGTCACGCAGACGAAGCAAAGCCGGATCCTGATTGTGAAGGTTCGCTGGAACGCTAAGAGAGGACCGGAATTCACATGGGAGCGCGAGGAGCAAATGAAATTGAAATATCCTCATCTATTCGCTTAGTTATTTGTAACTACCTTATTTGCTTAGACTTTAATTTTGGGACGAAATTCCCTTTAACGGGGGGGGGGGGGATGATGTGACAACCCAAAATTTTCATTCGTACAAACTCTAAAGTCAATCACTTCAATTAAAAGTCAATTACATTTCAGCTAATTGTTAGCCAATTTAAAGTCCGTTTGAGTGTTTTTAGTATCTATTCTTCAAACGAACGGAGGAAAGGAAGTACTGTCTCGGGTCTTGGAGTTGCAAAACAACACATACTACCCTAATAAGGAGTTCACGGCCAAACTTTGAGAGTTTGGGCCGTAAACTCCCATGTGTCCGTGAACTCATGGGTTAGACATGAGTTTGCTCCCTAAACTCCTCATTTATCACTTCCACCCTCAAGTTTACTCCCCATTCTCTCTCAACTATCATCCCGTTCTTCACCCGATCTTCCGAAAATGTAAGTATTTATCGAATTGTTATGTTGTTATAACCTAATATCTAGTAGTTATACATCATTTCATCCATTCATTATTGCTTTTCAACTAGATCTTCAAGTGTTCTTCAAAACACCAAGAACACACACTAGTGTTCTTGGACCATAAACACCCAATCGAGCTTCTATCTTTTAAGTACACTTGCCCTAGCTTCTTGTGTGCTTAATATGAACATGATAACACTTGAAAGTCATCAAGAATCATAGGAACAAAGGATTTTACGGCCAAGGATGTTCTTGGGTTGTAAACCCCTCTTAAGGTGGCTAAATGGACCCTAGTTCTTTCCTAAGCTTTGGATGCCAACCTTGATCCTTCCTAGAAGTGTTTAAGACCTTAAATAACAATCAAAACAAGTCCCCATAAGAGTTTACGACCGTAAACACCTAAGGAAGTGGTCCTTAGGCCGTGAACTCTACAAGGTAGTGTTAGTGTGCCCCTGATGCTTTCCTAAGGCTTGGACTTGATCATCGGATGCTTAATCATGACTTCTAAGACCTCAAAACACAATTTGGCACTTAGTACCATGAGTTTACGGCCATAAAATTATGAGGAAATGGTCATGGGCTGTAAACTCCATAAGGAGTGGTCCTTGGTCCATAAACTCTAATGTCATGCCATACAACCCTTAGATCCAACCCATTGGTACCTATAACACTTGAAGAAAGAGTTTCCATGTCCTAGGGTGTCACACCCCCAAACCTGAACGGCGGAAATGTTCGGGGGCGGATGACTTCATGTGGTAGCGTAACAATTGAATACATATTAAAGAAAGCAATACAACCATCATATATATAATTGAAAGTTTACATTTGTCAAAAGTTACATGTTCATAATCAATTACAATATGATGTCAAAATATGAGATTAAGCTGACACCGCATCATCCCTTCATCAAAAGCATAATGATACCTGAAATTACTGATTTCCTGGGACATACAAGTAATTTTGAAAGAGTAGATCAGCATTTAAGCTGGTGAGTTTCATAAGTATTTAAATGACAATGTTTGTATGAAATGAAATGTTTTGTCCTTGGTTGTGTTGTGTTTAGAAAATCCTATATTTTCTACTAGTATAAAAGTAGCCTTCTCTCAAGACCCATGTTTGTTTCTAAAATGTATGTAAGTGTAAAATAACCAATGTGTTTGAAAACCTTGTAAATCAATGCATTTTTATTACCCCATGTGAGTTTTATAACCATACTATTGACTCGGAATGCCAATAAACAACGTTCTTCAGGCATTGGAATGTTATGACGTTTGTCACCCCAAATGATGGACTGTAGCTAACAGTCAAGGCGCGGGTTGTCAAGCCCGTATAGATCTATACACAAACACCATGCTCTCCCTCCAAGGGATTCTGGTATATAATACAAGACTTGAAATGTGTACTCGAACGTACGTGAAGTTTATGTCTCACAAAACCGTGGTATATAAACAGATTTACGTGTTAAAATGTTCGTTTGTTCTTGTATATGAAAGTGACTTCTTGAAAATCATGTTTCTAGTATGTAAAAGTTAGCAATATCCTCGTAAAACTATAACTATTATATTTTTCTAAAAGTGTGACTTGTTTGTTTAGAAAAATGCCTAGAAAAGGAATCACATTTTATAACTGTATAGATTTTTGCAGAGCCTAAGGTAGGGAAGTATACATATAATCTAAGAAAATGTTTAGTTTATACATGCATTACAACAATTTATATTTTTAAAGATAGGATTCTATTGTAATATATTTTGTATACGAGAGTTCCCTATAAAGTTTATAAATCACATATGATTCTACTTAATAAAAGTGTATAAAAATCTTTATATATAACACCCGATAGTAGTCGTGTGTTTTACTTGTAATTCCCCCCCTTAGAAAGCATATAAAAGCATTTAGAATATTCAAAAAGGGTTAATTAAAGGGTATGAACTCACTTGAAGGTTTGAAGATAGCGAGATGGAAAACCGGGCAGAGTTTCGTCTTGGGAAATGGATTTTTCTCGGGATTCTCGGGAATCTCGGGAGTAAATTCGACCCTCGGGACTTGAGCAAAAAGACCAGAGCTTCGGGGTAGTGTGGGCATGGAAAACGAGGCAAAACGCAAGAAAATAGAGAAAGAATGAGCAAAATTTCCGGGAACCCTCGCATTTCTATTTATAGAGGGCTGAACCGCCTCGGTATGCGGGGTGTACGCTTGTACGCAGCGCGTACTCGTACGTCATGCATGACCGACTCCTCGACTGCCTCGGCTTCGGATGGGACGGAAAGGGGATAGCTTCGCATAGGGGCGACGTGGACAGACCGATACCAAGGCCCTCGCGTACGCGGGGCGTACGAGGTTACACGGCGCGTAACTCGGATGAGGACGCTGACTCCTCCTTCGGATATTACCGGATTTTGAATTAAATTTATATTTAATTTATTTAATAAAATTCAAAAAATCATATCTTCTTCATACAAACTCCGTTTTCAATGGTCTTTTTATCCACGCGTAGGTGAGACTACGCTCTACAACTTTCGTTTAGACTCCGTTGGCAAATTCCGAAATTGTTTTTATTATTTATTTATAAAATGACGTGATTAAGGAATTTCTTTATAAATTCATAACTTCTTTATCTGACGTCGTTTTTTGCCAGACTCTTCACCGTTGAAATACCATTGTCGAGACCTTCGATTCTCATTTAGGTCATTCCGGCCAAAAGTCGCTCGATCTCCGATTCGAGTTTTTAGCTGTCTGCTGCTAAGCCGAACTTGGAAAAATCTTAACTTCAATATACGAAGCCGGATTTGGGCATTCTTTTTACGTACGATCCCGGTTTAATGATATTAAACATAGTAGGTAGTTAAATAGAAACTTTTTGGACATTTTATTATCAAAGTTAATTTCTTAAACTCAAAAGTGGTTACAATACTTGACTTATTAGGCCATTACAAAGAGTTGAAATATCGGGTTGTCAAATCATCCCCCCGTTAGAGGGAATTTCGTCCCGAAATTTAAAGTAGTAAAGATACTAGTGAACATGAAAGAGTTGTGGGTACTTTTGTTTCATCTGATCTTCGCGTTCCCATGTAAATTCAGGTCCCCGCTTGGCGTTCCAGCGAACCTTCACGATGGGTCTGCGACTTTGTTTTGTTTGCTTGACCTCTCAGTCCATGATTTCTACCGGTTCTTCCACAAAGTTGAGGCTCTCGTTGATCTCGATCTCGTGGAGTGGAATAACAAGAGTCTCATTGGGCAGACACTTTTTCAAGTTCGAGACGTGGAAGGTTGGATTTATGTTACTAAGTTCACGCGGTAGGTTAAGCTTGTAAGCCACAGGGCTGATTCTGGCAAGAATCTCGAAAGGCCCTATGTATCTTGGATTTAGTTTCCCACGCTTTCCAAAGCGTATTAAACCCTTCCATGGTGAGACCTTCAATAAAACGTGGTCTCCTACCTGGAATTCCAAAGGTTTCCTCCTTTGGTCAGCGTAGCTTTTCTGTCGGTCTCTAGAGGCTTTGAATCGCTCACGAATCTGAACGATCTTCTCTGTCGTTTCTCGTATGATTTCCGGACCGGTGAGAGTGCTTTCAGGAACTCTTCCTCTAGCTAACTGGGTATCGCCAACTTCAGTCTAGCATAGAGGGGATCTGCACTTTCGACCATAGAGGGCTTCAAACGGAGCAGCCTTTATGCTTGTATGATAACTATTGTTGTATGAAAATTCGACAAGGGGTAAATGGATATCCCATGCCTTTCCAAAGTCAATCACACAGGCTCTTAGCATATCTTCTAAAGTTTGTATCGTTCTCTCACTTTGCCCGTCTGTTTGTGGGTGGTAGGCTGTACTCATGTCTAGCCTAGTCCCCAGGGAACTTTGTAGTGACTGCCAGAATCTTGAAGTGAATCTACTATCTCTATCAGAGATAATGGATATCGGAACACCATGCAGTCGCACTACTTCCCTTAAGTAAGTTCTTGTAAGCTTTTCCATTTTGTCAGTCTCCTTGATGGGTCGGAAATGTGCGGATTTGGTTAATCTGTCGACGATGACCCATATGGTATCGATTCCACTCGTCGTCTTGGGTAACTTGGTTATGAAGTCCATACTAATCCGCTCCCATTTCCATTCTGGTATCTCCGGTTGTTGTAGTAATCCTGACGGTTTCTGATACTCGACCTTAACCTTAGCGCAAGTAAGGCATTTACTTACGAAGGTAGCAATTTCTGCTTTCATGTTAGGCCACCAGTACAGTTTCTTAAGATCCAGATACATTTTATCTGAACCTGGGTGAACGGAATATCTTGAGTTGTGTGCTTCGGTCATGACTACATTTCTGAAACCACCATGTTTCGGGGTCCAGATTTGGTCCATGAGATAGTAGGCTCCGCCACCCTTGACTTCTAGATTATTTTCCATTCCTCGCAGGGATTCACCCGCCACATTTTCAGGTTGCAAAGCTTCCATTTGTGCCGCCTTAATTTGTGTGGATAAGTGGGAATGGATGGTCATAGTCAGAGATTTGACCCTCCGACCAGTGTATTCCTTTCGACTGAGGGCGTCAGCTACCACGTTGGCCTTGCCAGGATGATAACGAATTTCGCCTTCGTAGTCATTTTGTAACTCAACCCATCGTCGTTTTCACATGTTGAGTTCCTTCTGATCGAAAATGTGTTGAAGGCTCTTGTGATCGGTGAAAATAGTACTCTTTGTTCTGTATAAGTAGTGTCTCCAGATCTTCAGAGCAAATACCACTGCTCCTAACTCAAGATCGTGTGTCGTATAGTTCACTTCGTGTGTCTCAAGCTGTCGGGAGGCATAAGCAATAACCTTCCCTCTCTGTATAAGAACACAACCAAGTCCTTGATTTGACGCATCGCAATACACTACGAAGTCTTCTATCCCTTTGGGGAGGGATAGTATCGGTGCGGTGCACAAGGCCTGTTTTAGCGTCTGGAATGCCTTCTCTTGTTTCGCTTCCCAGCCAAAGGCCACGCCTTTCTGGGTTAACGTAGTAAGATGTTTCGCAATGCTAGAGAAGTTCTTTATGAATCTGCGATAGTAGCCAGCGAGACCTAGAAATTGACGAATTTCTGTAGGTGTCTTTGGTGCCGACCAGTTCTCAATGGCCTTAATTTTGGAGGGGTCCACGTGTATACCTTTCTCGCTAACAACGTGGCCTAAAAATTCGACTCTTCGAATCCAAAATTTGCATTTAGAGAACTTCGCATAGAGTTTCTCCATTCGCAGTGTTTCTAGGACTTTTCGTAGGTGCTGACTATGCTCTTCCTCACTTCGGGAGTAGACAAGTATATCATCAATAAAGACGATGATGAACTAATCCAAGTAAGGACGGCATACCCTATTCATTAGGTCCATAAATACTGCTGGTGCATTGGTTAATCCGAACGGCATCACTACAAATTCGTAGTGTCCATAACGAGTTCGGAAAGCTGTCTTTGGAATATCCCCCTCTAGAACTCGTAATTGGTGATATCCGGATCATAGATCTATCCTTGAGAAGTAGTTTGCTCCTTGAAGTTGATCGAATAGGTCGTCAATACGGGGTAGAGGATAACGGTTCTTGACAGTAAGTTTGTTCAGCTCTTTGTAGTCGATGCACATACGGAACGATCCGTCCTTTTTCTTTACAAACAGGACCGGTGCTCCCCAAGGTGAGAAACTTGGTCTTATGAATCCTTTTTGAAGGAGTTCATTAAGTTGACTGGAAATTTCCTGCATCTCTGCTGGTGCGAGACGATAAGGTGACTTCGCTACTAGGGTAGCCTCTGGAACTAAGTCGATTCTGAATTCGACTTGGCGTTGTGGTGGTAATCCTGGTAGTTTTTCTGGAAAGATATCGGGAAAGTCGCGTACTACTGAAATGTTCTTGATGTCCTTCAGTTCTTGACTTGTATCAATGATGTGCGCTAGGAATGCTCGACAATCCTTCCGCAAGCACTTTCGAGCTTGGATGCACGAAATGATGCGAATGTTTGTACTTGATTTGTCGCCGTAGATAACTAATGTTTCGTTGTTAGGGAGATTAAGACGGACTGCTTTCTCAAAGCACATGATGTCGGCACGAAGAAGACTCAACCAATCCATGCCGACTATGATGTCGAAACTTTTAATTTGGACCGGCATGAGATTGATTGGAAAAGAATGGCCGTCTAAAGTTAACGTACAACCCATGTATATGCAGTTAGTGTTTTCGGTTTTTCCATTGCCATCTCTATAGTGAATGATTTTTTTAACTTGCTAGGTTTAGGTTTAAGTAAATGAATAAAGTTTTGACTCACGAAGCTTCTCTCCTCTCCACTATCGAATAATATGCATGCATATGAATTATCGAGAAGGAACGTACCAGCAACTACAGTTGGATCAGCTACAGCTTCGTCGTGGCCTATCGCCAAAACTCGTCCCACACCGTCGGTGCCTGCTGCCTTAGGGCAGTTCCTCTTGTAGTGGCCCACCTCGCCACAACCATAGCATGTCTGGCCTACACCCGCACTGGGAACTTGAGTGATCGGTTTTGCAGGGTCCTTGCAGAAACGGGATGTGTGTCCCTTTCTGTTGCAGTTGGCGCACTGCATTTCCCGACAAGGTCCATGGTGGTGGTAAGTGCATTTGGTGCACTTTGGAAGGTTACCTACATAAGGCTTTGTGGGGTAGGGATTTTTAGGGACTGTAGTAGGTACAGTGGCAGCATACACTGAAACCAGTTGTTTCTTTGCGGATTCTTGGGAAGACCCACGCTTCCCTTTATTCCATACTCTCTTCCTATTGTTGTTGTTGTTGTTGTTGTTGTTGTTTCCTTTCTGTGGTTCTGGTGCAAAAACGGTTGAGTTCTGATGACCTCCGTAGTCAATCAGAGATTGTTCCAGTTCCTTAGCACTTTCAAAGGTGTCAGGTTTGGAAGCTAACACGCTTGATCGTATTTGGGGCGTCAATCCCCAGATGTATCTTTCTATTTTCTTGCTCTCGGGAGCAATCATATCTGGGCAAAGGATTGCCAGATCGCAGAATTGGTTGGTATAAGTTGCGATGTCGGTACCAACCATTCCGAGAGTCCATAGTTCGTGTTCGAGCTTTTGAATCTCTCCCCGTGGGTGGTATTCTCTCATCATCATGGCTTTTAGGCTCTCCCAGCTTATGGAGTTTGCCACTATCAGGGTAAGTACTTTAACGTGGCCATTCCACCAAGTTAAAGCTCTATCAATAAGGGTGAAAGTTGCAAATTTGACTTTGCTGTGCTCGGGACAGGAGCAGATTTCAAAGACTGACTCTGTCCTTTCAATCCACTATCTCAGGGCTATCACACCACCAGATCCATAAAACATCCGGGGCTTGGCATTAGTAAAGTCCTTATAGGTGCATTCTCGGGGTGGTCCATGACTCTCGCCATGGTTGGATGGGTGTGTGCCAGATCCCGAGCCATTAGTACTCGAGTTATTGATCTATGACATGGCAGCTGCTACCGCTGCGGTGACTGCTGCTTGGAACATAACAACATCAAATTGAGGTGGTGGAGGTGGTGGTGGTACAGGTGCTTCCCCACCGTTGCTTCGCCTTGGATTCCTACGCGGAGGCATCCTTCAACTATAGGTTGAAAAGGTAAAGATAAGAATTCCATAGAATAGAAAATTAATGTGTCTCATGAACTAAATTGCTATAGTTCAACAACAGATGCTAGTATGAGTCTTAAAATAGAAGAATGAAAGTTATTTGTAAGACTGAAAGTATGAAACAAGTATTTGGTTTCTCAAAGACTTTTCAAGGTTTGAACGAAATACTCAACGTAGTAATAATAGTGTCACTTATATTAATATAAAAGTTGATACAACGATCATGAATATTTGACCCCTATAAGGGTCTCCGATTACAAAGTTCGAGAAATTTAAAGACTTTTAGCCGAGGTCCTAAGCTATAACAAAATTTGAGTCTTTGACAAGCACTACTTGCGACGTAGGTTGCGCTTGGAGCTTGACTCTGCATCTGATTGCTTCGACTCCATTAGACGCCTATCAAAAGCGGCTTGTTGTTCCCTCAGTTCAGCGAGGGCTGCAATCATTTGTGCTTGGAATGCCTCGGTTTGGAGTTGAGCATTGTCTTGTATCTTGTCCAGCCTATGGATGTCAGAAGTGTGAACATGCACTTCCACGTTGACATACCGGAGTCGACTAGCTTGAACTCCAGACTGATAGGACTGATTGGCTAGCTTACCTACCATTACTGGGAGTGCCCGATCAGCCGAACCTCTGCCGCGGACATCATAGAAGTCCCGGCACATGTCTTAGGGAGGGCGTAAGTTCTGTTGTTGGCTCCAATGATGGAGGTGACTTCCCCATATGGGAGTCGGTCCTTGAAAGTTCCTTACGAAGACGGGAGGTTGAACGGGTGGTGGATCGATCACTTCCGGTTCTGAGTCGGTACCGGAGTCATCATCCACTTCTATGGGTTCCTCGTCCTCTTCAGGATCATCTTCGACCCATCCTCCGTTGCCTTGGTTGGGAAAGTAGGGGTCGCCGGGGTGGTGAAATCCAACCATTTGACTGTATGAGAAATGGGGTTATAAGAGTTGAATAAAGTTGAAACTTGCAAAACATGTAAGTTAAACTAGTTTAGGTAGCAAATACTCCTATAGTATTTAAATTCTTGTGTTTGATTCTAGTAACGGTTTGGTAAGTTTTGACTTGTTGCTTACTACGATCATTCCTAGATATACGTTGGTCCAATCTCGGGCAAATATAGTTGATCACGCTATATTTGTCCAAAATCTGATTACATATATCGAGGCTTAATCGTAGTGTTAACTTGTCTAAATACTTGTTGTATAGTTAGATATCATGAAAATAATTTGTTGTATGCATGTAATTGTACTTAAATGAACTATCAATTTAAGTTAAACGTAACGCTGCTTAAGCGTAAAAAGAAAAAATGTTTTGTCAGAGAGTGTTAGTCCCTTAAGCATTTATAGTTTGTATATCTTATGTGGTTCGATATACTTAGTTCACTATAAACATTGCTCTGATACCAATCTGTCACACCCCCAAACCTGAACGGCGGAAACGTTCGGGGGCGGATGACTTCATGTGGTAGCGTAACAATTGAATACATAGTAAAGAAAGCAATACAACCATCATATATATAATTGAAAGTTTACATTTGTCAAAAGTTATATGTTCAAAGTCAATTACAATATGATGTCAAAATATGATATTAAACTGACACCGCAGCATCCCTTCATCAAAAGCATAATGATACCTGAAATTACTGATTTCCTGGGACATACAAGTAATTTTGAAAGAGTAGATCAGCATTTAAGCTGGTGAGTTTCATAAGTATTTTAATGACAATGTTTGTATGAAATGAAATGTTTTGTCCTTGGTTGTGTTGTGTTTAGAAAATCCTATATTTTCTACTAGTATAAAAGTAGCCTTCTCTCAAGACCCATGTTTGTTTCTAAAATGTATGTAAGTGTAAAATAACCAATGTGTTTGAAAACCTTGTAAATCAATGCATCTTTAATACCCCATGTGAGTTTTATAACCATACTATTGACTCGGAATGCCTATACACAACGTTCTTAAGGCGTTGGAATGTTATGACGTTTGTCACCCCAAATGATGGACTGTAGCTAACAGTCAAGGCGCGGGTTGTCAAGCCCGTATAGATCTATACACAAACACCATGCTCCCCCTCCAAGGGATTCTGGTATATAATACAGGACTTGAAATGTGTACTCGAACGTACGTGAAGTTTATGTCTCACAAAACCGTGGTATAAAAACAGATTTACGTGTTAAAAAGTTCGTTTGTTCTTGTATATGAAAGTGACTTCTTGAAAATCATGTTTCTAGTATGTAAAAGTTAGCAATATCCTCGTAAAACTATACCTATTTTAGTTTTTTAAAAGTGTGACTTGTTTGTTTAGAAAAATGCCTAGAAAAGGAATCACATTTTATAACTGTATAGATTTTTGCAGAGCCTAAGGTAGGGAAGTATACATATAATCTAAGAAAATGTTTAGTTTATACAAGCATTACAACAATTTATATTTTTAAAGATAGGATTCTATTGTAATATATTTTGTATACGAGAGTTCCCTATAAAGTTTATAAATCACATATGATTCTACTTAATAAAAGTGTATAAAATATTTATATATAACACCCGATAGTAGTTTTGTGTTTTATTTGTAATTCCCCCCCTTAGAAAGCATATAAAAGCATTTAGAATATTTAAAAAGGGTTAATTAAGGGGTATGAACTCACTTGAAAGTTTGAAGATAGCGAGATGGAAAACCGGGCAGAGTTTCGTCTTGGGAAACGGATTTTTCTCGGGATTCTCGGGAATCTCGGGAGTAAAATCGACCCTCGGGACTTAAGCAAAAAGTCCAGAGCTTCGGGGTAGTGCGGGCACGGAAAACGAGGCAAAACGCAAGAAAATAGAGAGAGAATGAGCAAAATTTCCAGGAACCCTCGCATTTCTATTTATAGAGGGCTGAACCGCCTCGGTACGCGGGGCGTACGCTCGTACGCAGCGCGTACTCGTACGTCATGCATGACCGAGTCGTCGACTGCCTCGGCTTCGGATGGGACGGAAAGGGGATAGCTTCGCATTGGGGCGACGTGGACGGACCGAGACCAAGGCACTCGCGTACGCGGGGCATATGAGGTTACGCGGCGCGTAACTCGGATGAGGATGCTGACTCCTCCTTCGGATATTACCGGATTTTGAATTAAATTTATATATAATTTATTTAATAAACTTCAAAAAATCATATCTTCTTCATACGAACTCCATTTTCGATGGTCTTTATATCCATGCGTAGGTGAGACTACGCTCTACAACTTTTGTTTAGACTCCGTTGGCAAATTCCGAAATTATTTTTATTATTTATTTATAAAATGACCTGATTAAGGAATTTCTTTATAAATTCTTAACTTCTTTATCTGACGTCGGTTTTTGCCATACTTTTCACCGTTGAAATACTATTGTCGAGACCTTCGATTCTCGTTTAGGACATTTCAGCCAAAAGTCGCTCGATCTCCGATTCGAGTTTTTAGCTGTCTGCTGCTAAGCCGAACTTGGAAAAATCTTAACTTCAATATACGAAGCCGGATTTGGGCATTTTTTTTACGTACGATCCCGGTTTAATGATATTAAACATAGTAGGTAGTTAAATAGAAACTTTTTGGACATTTTATTATCATAGTTAATTTCTTTAACTCAAAAGTGGTTACAATACTTGACTTATTAGGCCATTACAAAGAGTTGAAATATCGGGTTGTCACATAGGGTGTCTTGAGTTGATTAATTAATTGTTAATTGACAAATTATATATGTATATATATATACATATATATATATATATATATATATATATATATATATATATGTTTATTATATGTTAACTAGGGTCATTGTGTGTCTTCACTTGACACCTAGCTCCTTGTTCAACACTTCCGTACAATCCACTAACTACAGGTGAGTTTATACCCCTTAATTAAACTTTGAAATGTTATTAAATGTTTTTAAATGCTTTTATGGGGGGGGATACAAGTTGAATCATGTTAGTTATTATATGATTCACATGTGATTAATAACTAGCATACAAATGGATTTTCTATACTTTAAACTATTTTACCAAACGAATGACTTCGAACTGCTTATCAAACCATTTTACATATCAACTCTTTATCAATTTCACTTTTTTATACTAAAACTTTCTTTTACAGTTTTCAAATTTATATATTGTTAAAACCATGTCAATTAGATATATAGTTATATAAATAAGGTTTGAAGGACTTAGAACTGATAACCCACTTTACTTCCTCTCCTTGTTTGGTTGTGCTCTTAAAGTACCCGGTTGTTTGTCTGAGTGTCGTTGAATCCTTAGTTCTATATTATGTATATATGTATAGATATAAAGACTTTTATCTCAGTTCAATACATTCAGTCATACAAACAAGTCTTCTAATAAACTATAATCGGTATAGTTTAGGGTTATACTACTTACTACTTCTAGTTCAATGAAGCATACAAGATTCAGTTCATTCACAAGTCATTACTTACTACTATGAGAACATATACAAAGATACTATGACGAGAAACAATACATTCATTACACAAGTACATACATTGCATATACAAGTATACTATAACATAAATGTGATCCACTGTATCGGGCATGCCTTCATCGTCATGGCCCGAGTTGTAACCAGAATCTCTTAGAGGGAGAGCGTGAGTTTGTATTTGGATCTATACTAGGTTGACTATCCTACTCCTTACTGCTAACTATAGTGGGACCGGTAGATATTCGGGTGGCAAATGTCATACCTTTTGACGACTTACATTGTCGTGTTTCATAGTCGATAGTATAGTACAATTAATCACATAATACCTTGATATAAATCCGGTTTAAGGTAGTTAGTACAACAATAGTTCCTATAATACAACACTACAGTACTACATAAATTTACCCTTTACATTTAGTTGGTGATTACTTCACTTAAACATAATTGTACAAACTATATTTTGATAACGATCGTTACACTTGGGAAAATTACACACTTTAACAAGAAACGAGCATAGAAAATAGTTGTGCCTTGGTACAAGGCTGCTTTTAGTAGAAAATATAGAATTTTCTAGGAGTTACAAACTTTTACAAACACTCACAAACATATTCATACTTTTACTACAAACGTTTACAAATTCGTACATCAAACACTGTTTCAAACATTTTGATACAAACATAGACACTAAATACTTATGAACTCACCAACTTTAATGCTGATAAACTCTTTTAAAATAACTTGTATTCTCAAGTCATCAGTAGACAGGTACCAATGTCAACTTTTGAGGAGATGGAGCGCATGCAAGACTCATCTTATATTTTGATTCATATTTTTGTGTCTTATATACTACAAAACACACTTGTATTAAAATTATATATTTAATGCAATGGATGATGTTGTTTACTTGCTTACTATTATACTATGTTGTGATACTGTACATGAAGTCCTCCGCCCTAGAACATTTCCGACGTTCTCGATTTTGGGGTGTGACAGATTGGTATCGATTTTGGGGTGGGACCGAAGAGTCTATATTTTTAAATAATAAAGTATTTAACTAAGTATACAAGCCTGCATTCATACTAAAATCAGTGTCACGATGACAAATAAAAAAAGTATTACGATTTTTAAATATCAAAAGTAAGCTCGGGGGTGTATGGTCAGTCCTAGGAGTGGCATAGTGTAACAACCCGAAGTTGTTCATCGCCGAAAAATCTGTTCTACCCGTAAAACTCGCCGAATATCAATTTGTTCCAATTTCGTTTTTGGGTTAAATTAATTAAACTTTTATGTTTATTTGATGCTAATGAGTGTCCAAACCCCTTAGGAACTCATGAAATTATCCCAAAATGTTTATTTCATAAATTTTAG
This sequence comes from Lactuca serriola, assembly GCF_051521515.1. Classification (NCBI taxonomy): domain Eukaryota; kingdom Viridiplantae; phylum Streptophyta; class Magnoliopsida; order Asterales; family Asteraceae; genus Lactuca; species Lactuca serriola. The sequence continues at coordinate 127,960,715 of NC_136416.1, read as the reverse complement.
AAATGTCCTCGCCGGATTACGGAAACTTAATCGGGTGCGACCTAAAGCCTCGTTTAATGTCGGTATCGGGTAGAATTCCACCGTGTCCAAGTTTTGGGACCTATTTAAACATGTTCAAACTATCATTTGAAGATTTTTATCTCTCTCACTACTCTCTCTCTAACCTCTCTCCTAAATTCAAGTTTAAGGGTCCAAACTCTCAAATTTAGGGCTTCTAATCCCCAAGGTACCTTCCCTAACTTGTTGTATAGCCTCATTAGCCTTCAAATCCGGACTTAAAATTTGATTTTGGACCTCAAACATGAGTTCACGGCCAAGGAGCATGCTTGGGCCGTAAACTCATAATAAGACTGTTTTTATGCCTTTAAACCCCTCCTAAAGAATTTTGGGACTTAGATATGGTTTATTGTCTTAATGGACTGGACTTAGAATGCCTTTAACATGGATTTTGAAGAGTAAACATGAGTTTACTGCCCAAGATCATGCTTGGGCCGTAAACTCATATATATGGGGGGTTTTTATGACCTTAAACCCTTCCAAAACACTGATAAGGCTTAGATATGAATTTTAGAATATTGGTTTTAGCCTTAGAACACATTAAACATATATTTTGAGGGGCAAATGAGAGTTTACGGCCAAGGCTTATTCTTGGGTCGTAAACTCCATAACATGGGGAGTAAACTCAATGTAAAGTGTTAAAATTCCATTTAAACACACTATGAGCCTTGGGGTAAATTCTAGAAGTGTATAAAAACAAGTTTTAGACCTTAAAACATAACAAATCACACACCAAGAGAGTTCACGGCCATGAGAGGGGTCATAGACCGTAAACTCTCAAAAGTACATCAAAAGTCCCTTAAAAATACATGTAAGGCCTTGGAACAATTTTAGGAATCACATGTGATTTATTTGGAGTCATTAAAACACTTATTTAAGGGTATATAGGAGTTTACGGCCGTAAGCTCCATGCTAGGGCCGTAAACTCCCTTAAGTGTTGTCATTGGTGTTTCAAATCAATTCCAAGCCTTGAAACCAACCCTAGAAATTTTCCCCTTAAGTGTTTCAAGCCATTTTGCACCATAAACCACCCCACCATGAGTTTACGGCCGTAAACTCATGGGGAATGGGTGTTATAGGCCGAAAACTCTTGTATGAGTTTACTCTTGAAGAATAATCTCCATTTCCCGGTCATTCAAGTCCTTAAACGCCACCTGAGTCCCTCCAAACACTTGCAATGGGGTGTTTCCGTGACTAAAAGTGTTTGTCCCTAACAATTAAATAATCTAAGTCCTAATTAGATACAAATGTGTATCTTTTCATTATACATAGGAAATTCGTGTGTTTGCAAGTCCCGAACCAACGTTTAACATCCGAAATCGTCACATTTCTCATCCGGTGAGTTCATACCCTTACCCTTTTTAAATGGTTTTTCAATGTTTTCAGGGGGGGAATACGAGCAAACTATAACTGTTTTTAAAACATAACATTGATGTGTCTCAAATAATATCTGGCAAACTTATAAATACCTTTACCTCCTTATGTATATTTCTAAGAATAAGGGATGATTTATCAACTACAACTAAATGAATTTTAGTTAAGGAAATAACCAAACTAATCAAATTATTATGGGAATAATTTGGGGTTCTTTAGTTCTTGTTTAATCACGTACTGATATGTATATAGAATTATTAGATAAACTATGTCTGATTTAGTTTATCTCCGTTTCATTTGGATGTATTGCCAGATAATTTCATTGTATGTATCTATATTCACTGTATTATGTTCCATAATCTTTTATATGTTTGATATCGTATGAGAACCCTGTGAATAGTTTAGTACTAGCTTGTGAGTTCGTCACTACCCTTTATGGATGATCAGTAAATCCTCCCCGGAAGTGTAACCAGAGTCTCTTGGAGGGAGAGCGAGGAATTTGTGAATAGATCTATTCGGGACTAACAATCCCACACCTTAACTACTAGCTACAGTTAGGTGGGCATGCCTGGGGTGACAAATTCTGGATATCGTCCGACGTCTGACAATCGTCAAGGAGGGCTCGTTGTCGTATCAGCATGATTAGCCGACTCACAATACGTATTAATATAAGTTTATTCACGACTTTGGTTTTGGATTTGATTTTATATCAATCTTCAATCATTAGATCTTATATCTAGTACGGGATGGTAATCTCATGGTTTTTGGTCTATAGGGTTCATATCTATTACAGGATGTTATTCCTATGGTTAGAATCTATATCTAGTTCGGGATAGTGATCCCATGGTTTTATCAAACTATCTTATATCTAGTTCAGGATAGTAATCCCATGGTTTTAACAAACTATTTTGTATCTAGTCTGGGATGGTAGTCCCATGGTTTTCAATCTATATTTTCAATTATATCAAACTATCTTCTATCTAGTCCGGGATGATAGTCCCATGGTATTAAGTCTATATGTAGTACGGGATGTTAGTCTCAAGGTTTTCAAAGTATTTTCCATCTACAGTTCATGTATATTAAAGTATTTTATATCTAATTCGGGATAGTAATCCCAAGATTCTCAATATATAGTTTTGTTTATTAAACTATACTATGTGATATTAAATCGGTCTTGTATTTAGGAAAATATGGGATTTTCCTGGGGTAACATATAACGCGTAATTGAACTGTAATTAGAGATAACTAAACTGTTTTACATAAGAAAATATGGGATTTTCTTAGATATCAAACCTTTCCGGAAAACTAAAGGAAACCGGTACATTTTTTCAGAAAACAAACATCTTATGAACTCACCAGCTTTATGCTGATTTTCAAACCACTTGTATTCTCAGGTCCACGTTAGACAGGTACCAGGTGATATCTTTTGGTGAAGACGGAGTGCTCAGAAGACTCGTCTCTACTTTTATTCATATGATATATGTATAACACTTGTACAATTTACTTTTGAAACAAATGTAAACTATAAAATATATGTAATGTATTGGTTGTTTACTATGCTTACTATGTGCATTGGATTTGATACTCAACGTGGAGTCAACCCCGGAAATGTTTCCGCCTTTGGTTTTCGGGGTGTGACAGATTGGTATCAGAGCCCTTGTTTATAGTGAACGGAGTATACCAAACCTTACATGGTATAAAACAATAAACATTAAGGGGCCTAAGTGCTCTGAACTAAAAGTATCCTTCAGAATATAAGTATTTTCAATAGTATATAAGTATACCGAGCCGCCGAGATCCGTAACTACAAGTAGAACAAAACATAAGTAAATGGGTGTTGTACACTGTGGTTAAACCTGGGCAGTTATGTAGTCGTGTCTAGGGTCAATATAGCCTGGCCAACTATATTCATTCGAGACACGGCCAACATGTGCTTGGGAGTGACTGTGGTACCCAACATACCTAAAACTTACCCAGTACCCCAAACAACGATTCGTCGTTGCAGTGAATCATGAAATACTATGGGAGTATTTCTCGAGTCAATCCTTTGTAGAAAATCCTCGTATACGCATTGTTCCTTGATCATTCCTCTAGCGATAAAATGTTCTGCCTTGATAACTCTTTCCTGCTTTATCGCTTAATATGATGTTATATCTGTCTTGATGAGATGTCCTCTGTTCCATATCTCATGATCTAATTCAGAGGACTTATGATCCTCTCTTTCCTGAGCTTTTTAGATCACGATGCCTCCAAGGAAGAGACAAAGCTCGAAGAACACCAATAACCCTCTGCCACCACCTCCTCCTGAATTCGACCCTGTGATGTTCCAGGCAGCTGTCAATGCCGTGGTGGCAGCTGCTATGTCTCAAAGGAACTCAGATGGTTCCGGTGGTACCCAAACCCAAAACCAAGAGAACAGTCAGGGACACCGAAAAGAGGGTTCCTATAAAGACTTCATGAACGCAAAACCCACATCCTTTGATGGCACCGGAGGTGTCATTTCCCTCACCCGATGGTTCGAGAAAATCGAATCAATCTTTGAGATATGTGCCTGTTCGGAGTCAGACAAAGTAAAGTTCGCCGCCTGCACCTTTCTTGACAAAGCCTTGACTTGGTGGAACGGCCGAGTCAAATCCTTAACTCTACCTATAGTAAATGCTATGGGTTGGGAAGCTATGAAGGAGCTTCTGCTCGATGAGTATTGCCCTCGGGGCGAATTACAGAAGCTAGAACACGAACTCTGGAACCTTAAGATGAAGGGTTCCGACATAGCCTCTTATACTTCAAGATTCGATGATCTGGCGTTACTCTGTCCGGGAATGGTTACCCCGGAGAGTAAAAAGATTGAGAGGTTCATCTGGGGGTTGACCCAGCCAACCAAAGGGAATGTCTTGGCTGCGAAGCCGGACACCTATGACAGTGCTAAATGTCTTGCGCAAACCTTGATCGATCACGAAGACAACTCTGATGAGGAGGCTACCACTCCCGAGCCAGTCACCGGTGGAGGTGGAAGCAAAAAGAAATTCTGGAACAAGAGGAAGGCCCAGAGTACGCAAGGGTCTTCTAAGAAACAGAAAACAGTAGCAGTCCATGCTGCTACTGCCCCTATTGCTGTTTCGGCTGTCGGTTCCACGGTCCAAACTCCTACCAGTAGATACACTGGTACCCTTCCTTGGTGTGGTAAGTGCAGCTACCATCACAGCATTCCTGGTCCATGTCGCGAAAGGATCTGTGACAACTGTGGCAAGAAGGGCCATCTTGCTCGAACCTGCAGAAAACCAGCCAAATCAACGAACCAATCATCTGGAGCGGGAATCAGTCCAGCCTGCTACAATTGTGGCAAAGTAGGGCACTTCAAAAGAAATTGCCCCAAAGCAGCTACAACCGCTGATCCCACTGTTGCCGCAGGTATACTCCTCTTTGACAATTCTTATACCTGCAACTCTTTTCGATTCTAGTACCAGAAGGGAAACTTGTTATCTATCCATCCGAGCAATTTCTAAACTTAATCCTTTGTTTTTAATCGAAATTGAGTACAATCGAGACGACTAACCAGTGAGATAGAGAACACTAACTTCGTACCTATAGATTGTATCCTCAGTCCGGAGGATTATTCTGTTCTATTCGATTTAAATGGGGGAAACTTTTCACGAAATACTTTGATGCTATGTTTGACATGAAATGACCGAGTCTCATTCATGTTGTTGTCCTTGGTTTCGAAAGGGTCGCTCATCTAGATCTTTTCCTTGACCCGTCTCTCGTGATCTTCGGCATCAAACCTTCATATCATTTCATGCCTTAAAGCTCAAAAGTTTTTCCCGATATGAATTACCACGCATCCCTCGTTTCTGTGATCATTAAGAAACGGGAAGTCAGCAGCTATTTCCCCTAAATGTCTTTCCCAAAGAATTCCCGAGAATTCCTTTCGAACGTTTAGCTTAGTTTCGCATCGGCCTAATCTCTGGATCTACCTCGTGACCGAACCTCAGTGAGAATGACGTGTTCAAAATGGTGACCAAGAACTGATATGATCACTACGGATTAGTAGTGGTATCCTTTCGGTCAAATCTCTTTCCCTCGATCATGTAGCCAAGCAAAGTAGTCGTAACCGTGTACTTTTCCAACTTCTAAGGCGAAAGGAAATTAGTCGGCACCGAAAATACCCATAGAAACGTGTCGATTCTTGGGTCCCATCGACTAATATCACAGTCTTACCCATAAATTTCTTCTAAAGCCATCAAACCCTTAGCTACCCGGCTCTTTGAAGATGTGCTTTCCTGTTGGAGTGTGTGTTCTGTTGATGGCTTTATCCCAGAAAAGCATGATATGCTTTGAGAAGTGTGAAATACTTCCCTCGTGATACATTAGACCCTTCGTGATCCTCATAGAATCGATTTCGTAACCTTCCAACTTCAGCTACCCTCAGAACTTAGTAACATCCATCCGGTACTGCACGTCTCGAAACCTTAGAAGTATCTACCCAATGAAACCCTAGTGATTCCTTTGAGAAGACTGAAGTCATCAAGGTTCGGAACCTCCGTGGGATAACCAATTGAGATTATGTATTGAGAGAGTCAATGTACGAAACAAAGACACGTCCCGATAGTGAGAAGTCGCTAGAACGCCAAACGGAGACCCGATTCCACTTGAGAACGTGAAGATCCGAGGCAACAAATCCATTCGTATCTCATTCCAATTCATGATCTATATCTTAATCTTTGAATTTCAGGACGAAATTCCCTCTAACGGGGGGATAATATAACAACCCGAAGTTGTTCATCGCCGAAAAACCCTTTCTACCCGTAAAACTCGCCGAATATCAATTTGTTCCAATTTCGTTTTTGGGTTAAATTAATTAAACTTATATGTTTATTTGATGCTAATGAATGTCCAAACCCCTTAGGAACTCATGAAATTAGCCCAAAATGTTTATTTCAGAAATTTTAGAAATGTCCTCGCCGGATTATGGAAACTTAATCGGGTGCGACCTAAAGCCCCGTTTAATGCCGGTATCGGGTAGAATTCCACCGTGTCCAAGTTGTGGGACCTATTTAAACATGTTCAAGCTATCATTTGAAGCTTTTTCTCTCTCTCACTACTCTCTCTCTAACCTCTCTCCTAACTTCAATTTTAAGGGTCCAAAATCTCAAATTTAGGGCTTCTAATCACCAAGGTACCTTCCCTAACTTGTTGTACAGCCTCATTAGCCTTCAAATCCGAACTTAAACTTTGATTTTGGACCTCAAACATGATTTTATGGCCAAGGAGCATGCTTGGGAAGTAAACTCATAGTAAGAGGGTTTTTATGCCTTTAAACCCCTCCTAAAGAATTTTGGGACTTAGATATGGTTTAATGGCTTAATGGACTGGACTTAGAATGCCTTTAACATGGATTTTGAAGAGTAAACATGAGTTTACTGCCCAAGATCATGCTTGGGACGTAAACTCATATATATATGGGGGTTTTTATAACCTTAAACCCTTCCAAAACACTAATAAGGCTTAGATATGAATTTTAGAATATTGGTTTTAGCCTTAGAACACATTAAACATATATTTTGAAGGGCAAATGAGTGTTTACGGCCAAGGCTTATGCTTGGGCCGTAAACTACATAACATAGGGAGTAAACTCAATGTAAAGTGTTAAAATGTCATTTAAACACACTATGAGCCTTGGGGTAAATTCTAGAAGTGTATACAAACAAGTTTTAGACCTTAAAACATAACAAATCACACACCAAGCGAGTTCACGGCCATGAGAGGGGTCATGGGCCGTAAACTCTCAAAAGTACATCAAAAGTCCCTTAAAAATTCATGTAAGGCCTTGGAACAATTTTAGGAATCACATGTGATTTATTTGGAGTCATTAAAACACTTATTCAAGGGTATATAGGAGTTTACGGACGTAAGCTCCATGCTAGGGCCGTATACTCCCTTAAGTTTTGTCATTGGTGTTTTAAATCAATTTCAAGCCTTGAAACCAACCGTAGAAATTTTCCCCTTAAGTGTTTCAAGCCATTTTGCACCATATACCACCCCACCATGAGTTTACGGCCGTAAACTCATGGGGAATGGGTGTTATAGGCCGAAAACTCTTGTATGAGTTTACTCTTGAAGAATAAACTCCATTTCCCAGTCATTCAAGTCCTTAAACGCCACCCGAGTCCTCCAAACACTTGCAATGGGGTGTTTCCGTGACTAAAAGTATTTGTCCCTAACAATTAAATAATCTAAGTCCTAATTAGATACAAATGTGTATCTTTTCATTATACGTAGGAACCTCGTGCGTTTGCAAGTCCCGAACCAACGTTTAACATCCGAAATCGTCACATTTCTCGTCCGGTGAGTTCATACCCCTACCCTTTTTAAATGGTTTTTCAATGTTTTCAGGGGGGGATACAAGCAAACTATAACTGTTTTTAAAACATAACATTGATGTGTCTCAAATAATATCTGGCAAACTTATAAATACCTGTACCTCCTTATGTATTTTGTTGAGCATAAGGGATGATTTATCAACTACAACTAAATGAATTTTAGTTAAGGAAATAACCAAACTAATCAAATTATTATGGGAATAATTTGGGGTTCTTTAGTTCTTGTTTAATCACATACTGATATGTATATAGAATTATTAGATAAACTATGTCTGATTCAGTTTATCTCCGTTTCATTTAGATGTATTGCCAGATAATTTCATTGTATGTATCTATATTCATTGTATTATGTTCCATAATCTTTTGTATGTTTGATATCGTATGAGAACCCTGTGAATAGTTTAGTACTAGCTTGTGAGTTCGTCACTACCCTTTATGGATGATCAGTAAATCCTCCCCGGAAGTGTAACCAGATTCTCCTGGAGGGAGAGCGAGGAATTTGTGAATAGATCTATTCGGGACTGACAATCCCACACCTTAACTTCTAGCTACAGTTAGGCGGATGGTAGTCCCATGGTTTTCAATCTATATTTTCAAGTATATCAAACTATCTTGTATCTAGTCCGGGATGATAGTCCCATGGTATTAAATCTATATGTAGTACGAGATGTTAGTCTTAAGGTTTTCAAACTATTTTCCATCTACATTCACGTATATTAAAGTATTATATATCTAATTCGGGATAGTAATCCCAAGATTCTCAATATATAGTTTTGTGTATTAAACTATACTATGTGATATTAAATCGGTCTTGTATTTAGGAAAATATGGGATTTTCCTGGGGTAACATATAACGCGCAATTGAACTGTAATTAGAGATAACTAAACTGTTTTACATAAGAAAATATGGGATTTTCTTGGATAACAAAACTTTCCGGAAAACTAAAGGAAACCGGTACATTTTTCAGAAAACTCCGGTTGAACCGATAGATGAAGGAACCTCTACCGCTGGCACTCAACCCGAGGAGGAAACTCCGGTTGAACCGATTGACGAAGCCTTACCTCTTAGACGTTCCGATAGAGTTAGAGTTATGCCCTAGTTTTATGGTTTTCATATTACTACCGAAGGCGACACGTATATTAGTGATGGTACACTAATAAATCTTGATGAACCTAATAGCTATAAGAAAGCCATGGCAGGCCCGAAGTCTGCAAAATGGAAAGAGGCAATGGATAGCGAGATCCAATCCATGTATGATAACCAAGTTTGGAATTTGGTTGATTATGTGCCCGGACGTAAGACCATTGGGTGCAAATGGATCTTTAAGAAGACCGACGTAGATGGAAACGTACACACATATAAAGCGCGATTGGTTGCGAAGGGCTTTACTCAAACTCCCGGAGTTGACTATGATGAGACCTTCTCACCAGTTGCGAAGATAAAATCTATTAGAGTGATGCTAGCGATTGCCGCATTTCATGATTATGAGATTTGGAAAATGGATGTCAAGACCGCTTTCCTTAACGGAAAGTTGGCTGAGGATGTTTACATGGCTCAGCCAGAGGGGTTTGTGGATCCGAAGCATCCGAATAGAGTGTGTAAGCTTGAGAAGTCCATTTATGGACTTAAGCAAGCGTCTCGCAGATGGAATCTTTGCTTCGATGAGAAAGTCAAAGAGTTTGGATTTGTATGAAGCGAAGATGAATCATGTGTATATGTCAAAGCCAGTGGGAGTATAGTAAGCTTCCTCGTTCTATATGTCGATGACATATTACTCATAGGAAACCACATCCCGACTCTGCAGGAGGTTAACTCCTGGCTCGGGAAGTGCTTCGCTATGAAGGACCTCGGAGAGGCTTCTTATATTTTGGGAATAAGGATAGTAAGAGAAAGAAGTAAGAGACTAATTGGACTTTGTTAGGACACTTACTTAGAGAAGGTACTAAAACGTTTTAGTATGGAAAACTCGAAGAAGGGAGAATTACCGATACAAAGTAATGCCAAGTTGAGTAAGACTCAAAGTCCGAGTACCGAAGCTGTAATAGCAGAAATGAGCCGAGTACCATACGCTTCCGAAGTTGGCTCAATCATGTACGCTATGATTTGTACTCGCCCTGATGTAGCCTTCACTTTGAGCATGGTTAGCAGATATCAAGGGAACCCTGGCAGAGCCCATTGGATTGCGGTGAAGAATATCCTTAAGTACCTTCAGAGGACGAAGGAATGGTTCTTAGTCCTCGGAAGGAGTGATGACTTGAAGGTCCGAGGGTATAGTGACGCCAGCTTTCAGACCGACAGGGACAACTACCGTTCGCAGTTGGGCTGGGTCTTTACCCTAAATGGAGGAGCAGTCACATGGAAAAGTTCCAAACAGGAAACCGTAGCTAATTTAACGTGCGAATCAGAGTACATTGCAGCGAGCGAAGCGTCGAAGGAGGCAATATGGCTGAAGAACTTCATCGGTGATCTTGGAGTTGTACCTGCCATAAAGGAGCCCATGGAGATTTTCTGTGATAACGAAGGAGCGGTTGCCTTGACCAAGGAACCGAGGGATCATGGTAGATCACGACATATCGACAGAAAATATCACTTCATTAGACATCGTGTAGAAGAAGGAGAACTCGTAGTAAAGAGGATATCATCAGAAGATATCCCAGCAGATCTGCTTACGAAGGGACTGAGTAGGGTTAAGCACTTGCAACATGCTAGGAGTATTAGGCTGAAGGATGATATTAACATAGATTATATAGTATTAGAAATGTGTAATAGATAAATGTAATTAACATTTGATGATTAAATAAAGGAGTTTTATTTATGAGTAATGTTACTATCTTATGTTAATTGTTTAGCTATTGTTTCACTTTGCATGTTTTGACTTCCAGAATAATTGAGTTTATTAGGAATAATCGAATTGTTCAAATTGTCCACAATCGTTGATATGTTGGAAGTAGATATGAATGAATATTGTCATGAATTGGTGTGTAGATTGTCTAAATGGTGTTAGACATAGCAAAGGGTTGCTGCAACGTTCATGAGTGCCTATGAACTAGTTTTGAGCATTGGAACAAACCCGCGCTTGCTGGAATCACCTTATGGAATATGATATAAAAGGGTGATCGCAAGACGATAATATCATATAGTCTTAAAACCTAGATATATGGTTTGTTATTTGTTAATTGATTGTACATTGATAATGCGAAAACGCATTGGTAACTCAATGTTATAAAACGCATTGTTGTGTATAGTTGATTATTGAATAAGTAAATGCATATAAGTCGAAGTTTATCTGTAACTTTTATCTAAGAAGGTAAAAGCGATATCTCGGCCGCTCGATGATTTGACTTGACTTATGTGCCGGGCCCGGTCAGAACTGAATTGATGTGTTCGATTAAGTTCTATGTCGAATAAATCAAAGATCGAGAAACCTAAATGCTTGACTAACCATTCCATAGGATTGTCAGCGTGATATCTAACAGAGGACTGTACGATCCCTTATCTAAAGGACAAGATTGATTAGATCAGAGTTTGACAGTGTCTTTGAGAGCTACGATTGCAAACCGAATTGTACTTGTGCATATAGTTACTAGACTTATCCAAGTGGGAGACTGTTGGAATAGTGTCTAAGGCTGCAACTATATTAGGCAAGTATTTGACCCGGTTGTGCATGGTCCTTTTGGGTTGCCTTCACCATAGCAACTTGATAGGATGTTTTATTAAGAGAGAATAAATATTATTAGTATATTATGGGAATAATATAAAGAATAATAATATTGTTATTTGATTAATATAAGTCATAAATTAATTGGAATTAATTTGGTGACTTAAAGAGATTAATTAAATAAATGGGTATAAACTGTCAATTGTTTGATAGTTAAACTTTAGACTGTAAATTTATATAGATATGTATTGGACGGATTCTAGAAGCTAAGGATTGCTTAAAATCGTCCAAGGGGTTATCTAAGGAATGGATTTGGATAGCCTTAAGAGAAGATTATCCAATTAGGGTTTAGGTTGTAACCCTTAAGGAGTCTAAAAGTATAAATAGACCCTATGGCATAAGGAAATCGGAACTTCATCTAAAGTATAGAAACCCTGGCCAATTTCCTCCCCTCTCCTCTCTCTCAAATCATCCTCCTTGCTATGTGGTGTTTGTAAGCCATTAGAGGAGTGACAATTGTGACTCTAGAGCTCCAAGACAACAAGATCAAACAAGAGATTCAAAGGTATGATTCTAGATCTGTTTTAACATTGTTCTTATTCCTAAATAGTCATTAGAAGTCTTGGATTCAAAGCATGTTTAATTAGAAAGCCTAGATCCAAGCATTAGGGTTTTGCATGCGCACATAGGAAAGTTCTTATGGCTAAAACCCATCAGTATTGACATAACCGATAAAGATCATCTTATAATTATCTTAAGTAGTATGTCTATTTATATAAGATACTTATACCCCTTTTCTCGTGTAGATATCATGGCGACCCATACTTCGCACCCCACGACAATGCTGGATGGCTCGAAGAAGAGCCCGAAGATGAGCATCCAATCCCTTTGGATGATCACCTCGCAGAAGGCTTCTCGGATTGTTCTGACTCCGAGCGTGAAGTCAACAACCTACCCCAAGTAGGTCAAGCCCCAATTAACAACCCCCGACCCGCGTTTCAATGTCCCACACCCTTGTAGGCAACAAACTTAAATCGCTGGAGCGATGAACAGGGTCAACCTTTACCCTACAACGGGGACCGAAGCTTTTACAACATAAGCGAGGGTGGCTCAGCTGACCGAGTCCTGCCTATCATGGTCCGCAGGATTGCTCGAAATATCGAGCAAGGTCGAGCAGCCATCGGCCAAATCGTGGAAATTGATGCCAACTCTAGTGTCAACACAGTCCTCATCCACCGTCTTGAAGAAGATATGGAAAGGACCAGGAGAACCAATGAGACTCCACAGCAACAACTGGCTACCTCCCGAGCTGAAGTCATAGAACTTCGAGTTCGCTAGAGGGCTCATGAGCGACACCTTCAAGATGTGGTTCGTCAAGTGGCAGATCTTAGGGTTCGCCCGAAGAATTCCCATCGCCGTTAGAAGATGTCTAGCACATCTTTTCTTTTGATTAAGGAATAGCCTTTCGTATCTGTGCTCTATGTAGCACTTGTCTGTAAAATATTCCTATCTTTCAGTACACTATCTAGTCTTCTAAGCTGTCAAATGTTTTCCCTCATATGGTTTGATGTAAGACCCACTGTTAGATCGTTTTTCCCGAACTTGTTACATCAGTAATACCAGTAATATTGACAGTTATCTTATATGTTGGAAAACTCTGTACTCTTGTGTTTTTCCTACTCTTCTACTATACTGCTATTTCAAAACATACACTCATTCAACTGTTGGACTATGGCGATTTAGCCAATGGAACACTCTCTTTATGCTCACAATTGATTCTAACCACCATGTACATCTTTCCTTTAAACTTATAGTTGAAGGATGCCTCCTCGCAGATCAACAAGGCGTAATCCTCCGATTACTCCAACTCCGATACCACCACCACATCCACAATTCGATGCAGAAGCTCTGAATGCTGCAATGGCTATGGCTGTGGCTACGGCCATGGTTCAATATCACTCCACTGATGCCAGTAGATGTGGAACCCCTGTTAACTCTACTCAAGGTGAACTCCTTGTGCGCTCGAGAGAGTGCTCCTACAAGGACTTCACTAACTACAAGCCAAAGGCCTTCAAAGGGACTGGCAGAGTCATTGTCCTCTTGCAATGGTTCGAAAAGACGGAGTCAATCTTCAAGATTTGCTCATGCCCTGCAGCGAGCAAAGTTAAATTTGCTGCGTCCACCTTCAAAGAGAAAGCCCTGACACAGTGGAATAGCCATGTCAAGTCACTAACTCTCATAGTGGCAAACGAAATGAGTTGGGAAACTGTGAAAGACCTCATGATTGAGGAGTACTGCCCGAGGGGCGAGATCCAGAAGTTGGAATAGGAGCTGTGAGCCTGACCATGAGGGGCTCCAACATAGTTGCGTATACTGCCATATTCAGTGAGTTGGTGGCCCTCTGTCCCAACATGGTTCCCACTGAGGGGAAAAAGGTCGAAAGGTACGTCTGGGGGCTGGTGCCTTTGTATAAGGGATATGGCCTATCTTCACACCCTACTACCTTCGACAGTGCCAAGCGATTGGCACAACGACTCATTGATCATGGAGTCCAATGCCCATCGTCAACAACAACCCTGTCCATCTCAGAGCCCTCCAAACTCGCTGACAACAAGCGGAAGTTCTGGGATGACAATAAGAAACAGAAAGCTGACAAAAAACAGTAGATTCTGGCGGTTCATGCCGCGATAGCACCCGCCGCTGCTGTTCCGGTGAAGCAGCACGCTGGATGTTTGCCAAAGTGCAATAAATGCAACTTCCACCACAACGGCCCCTACCGGGAAATGCAGTGCTCCATCTGCAACAAGAAAGGACACACTATCCGTTTCTGCAAATCTCCGGCAAGGCCGATCACCCAAGTTCCCAGCGCTGGCGTGGGCCAGGCTTGCTATGGATGTGGTGAGGTGGGCCACTATAAAAGGGACTGCCCCAAAGCAAGAAATGCTGGTGGAGCAGGAAGAGTTCTGGCTATAGGCCAAGTGGAAGCACTTGATGACCCTATGGTGGTGACTGGTATGTTTCTCCTTGAAAACTCTTATGCATGCATACTGTTTGATAGTGAAGGGGAGAGAAGCTTCGTAAATCATAAATTTGCTCGCCTACTTAAACAAAAACCACACACACTTAAGGAACCATTCACTGTTGAAATGGCTAATGGGAAAACTGAGAGCACTAGCAGTATATTCGTAGGATGTACTCTATCTCTAGATAGCCATTCATTTCCAATGGACCTGATGCCGGTCTCGATTAAAAGTTTCAACGTCATCATCGGCATGGATTGGTTGAGTCTTCATCGTGCCGACATTATGTGTTACAAAAAGGTTGTACGCCTTAATCTTCCGTCTAACGAAACTCTCCTTATCTATGGCGTCAAACCCAGTACGAGTCTTCTTATCATCTCAAGTATTCAAGCACAGAAGTATCTACACAAAGAATATCGTGCATTCCTCGCTCACGTTGTCGATACGAGCCTAGAAACGAAAGAACTAAAGAACATTCCGCTAGTGAACGACTTTCCCGACATCTTTCTAGAAGAACTGCGAATATTACCTCTGCAACGACAAGTCGAGTTTAGAATCGAAATAGTCCCAGGAGCTACCCCAGTAGCCAAATCGCCCTACCGATTAGCACCAACATAGATGCAGGAATTATATGGTCAATTTAACGAACTGCTCAGCAAGGGCTTTATTAGACCAAGCTTCTCACCCTGGGGAGCACCGGTCTTGTTCGTTAAGAAGAAAGACGGATCATTCCGTATGTGTATCGACTACAGAGAACTCAACAAACTGACGGTCAAAAGTCGTTACCCTCTGCCTCGCATAGAAGATTTATTTGACCAACTACAAGGGGCGAGTTACTTTTCCAAAATTGATCTAAGATCCGGATATCACCAGTTATGAGTGCTAGAGGAGGATGTTCCATGCTTGATGTCTTTGTGATTCATGCATGTTTATGTGTTATGTGTTATATGTTTCGGGCTCTGGTCGGATGTCAGGGCAAGCCTGATGCAGTATATGTGATTATGTTATATGTTATGTGTTCTGGGGTAAGCCCGATGTCGGGGCAAGCCCGATGCACTTTACGTGATTATGTTTTGTATTTATGATATATATATATATATATATATATATATATATATATATATATATATATATATATATATATATATTATGTTGAGTATGTGACGGGGTAAGCCCGATGCCGGGGCAAGCCCGTTGCCCGATGCGCTCGGATGCGGGGGTGAGCCCGATGCCGGACAGGAGTCCAATGTTGGGTAAGCCAATGTCGGGATTCGTCCAAATGCAGTTGGGAAGATTCCCAGAGTTATGTTATTTATTATATGTGCTTTGTATGGTATGTGGTAGTTTTGGGGAGTTCACTAAGCTTCATGCTTACAGTTTCAGTTTTGGTTTCAGGTACTTCAACTAGTAAAGGTAAGGGCTCGAGTTGATGGCATGGCACACACACACCACAATTGATTAGCCTGGGAGTTTACTCTGATATTTGTTATGAGACTGTATATGTTATAAGATTTTATGTGTTTTCAAGATACATGTTTTATGGTTTAGACTATGCCAATGATATTTATGTTTGATAAATGATTTTTAAAAAGAAATTTTTGGCTTGTATTTTTGGAATGTTTCAAGTTGGTATCAGAGCCTTAGTTTGTGGGATTCGGGCACCCTTTTGGGTGTGTCTGAACTCAAACTAAGGAAGTTGTATAAAGTTTTCAAAAGAAAAGAGTTTTAGAAAAGCAAAAAGAATTTTTAGAAAGAAAAAAACATTGAAAAGAGAAAAAGGGTGTGGTGCATGCAATCAGCCGAGCTCAAGTAAGTACTCCCAAATAGGGGTGTCATAAAAAACCAAAACCGAATAACCAAACCGAACCAAATGAATTTTGGTTCATTTGGTTCGGGTTATTTGGTTTTCGGTTAATTTGGTTTGGTTAACCGAATAAGGATACCTTATTTGGTTTGGTTTTTGGTTAAAATTTTATTGTTTGGTTAAATCGAAATAACCGAATATATATATATATATATATATATATATATATATATATATATATATATATATATATAAATCAACATTTTATATATACATTTATTGATTAGTTACTAAGATTTCCATGCCTTTTTTTGTTAGTAACCAATATAAAGTTATAATTGTTTTATATTTTGTATTAAAAAACAAAAACAGATTAACCAAATAACCTTTAGTCATTTCTTTCATTTTCATATACGGTTAAACTTATATTAACCTATCAATACAACTTGAATATAATATGTTATATATCAATGTAGTTTCTTTGTTTGATAAAAGTTTAGTAAGCTTTTTTCTTTTAATTTAATATTTATTTTTACGTGTTGAATTTTATTCGGTTTAACCATTAAACTGGACCGAATAAACCATAACCAAATAAACCGAAACCGATTAAACCGAACCTTATTTGGTTTGGTTATGGTTAGATTTAATATGTAAAAAAAAACCGAAAAAACCGAACCGTTTTAACCGAAAACCGAAAAACCAAACCAAATAACACCCATACTCCCAAATTACCCATACAAGTTTATGCTATGATATGATTATTAGCTTTATTAGAACAGTATGTTAGATTAGGACTATGGGTCTAGGAAGGATGCCTCATGTTCTTGTTGTATATGTTTCAACTTTATGAGAACTGCATGTTACGTTCAAAAATGACAGTATGATAGCCAGAGTAGTATAAGCTTTATTATATGTACCTGATGCTCGAATGTTGCTTCCTTTGTGATTTTAGGAGTCTTAGTTATCTTTTACTAACTAGTAAATGAATATGTTACGTTACATATTGCAAGGATTAAATAATTTTAGAGTGTTAGGTTTAGCTCTATTGCGCAGCTCGTGTTTGATTCCAACCATTGTAGGGTAGGATCTCTCATTCGAAGAATTTTCTTTTCTGAGTAATATGTAATAGTATTCGCGAGCTAGATGTAATAGTATTCGCAAGCTAGTTAGGGGAAGAAAGTAGGGACTACTTCTGCAGCTGATGGCAGAGAGTGAGTTGGTGATTAACCTAGGGCAAGCCTAGGCTGAGAGTAGCAGAGAGCAGTAGTAGTAGTAGAAGGGACTTGGTGGAGTAAAGACATTTCTTGAAGAAAGTACGGATAGAGGATTCGTACTCGAATCAAGGGAGGCTGAGACAAGACTAGGGAACTTGTGATATATATAATCCCTCGAGTTATAGTAGTATTCTGATGTTTGTCATTATGTGTTTTTAGAATGGTGGTTTGACGCCCGAGACCAGTAGTCGACAGTTCAGGTGCCGAGGAGGGATCAGGTTCATGCTCTGAAGTTGAGCACTTGGATGAGCAGACTACGAAGTTTATCTCCTAAGAGATCACGCGTAGCATACTTGAGCGGACTCCTGTGATCTTCAGTTCGATCAAGGAGGGTGTCCTAGAGCTTATGAATGTGAGGTTGGCTGTGTTTTGCACTGAGGTGGCGACCATGATGGGGTCGCGCACGCTCACGTTAAGAGAGTTCAGAGCATGTGGAGCTGCTGATTATAATGGGGGTCGAGACCCCATTGCTAGTACCTGATGGTTGGCAGATGTTGCCAACGCATTCCGCACTAGCAGATGTCCTGAAGGGGACAAGGTTAGCCCCGCGTCCTGTCTTCTGAAAGGCCATGCACGTGATTGGTGGGTGGAGGTCGGGGGAGCCACTGGAGATGACACTATGTAGGATTCTATTACCTAGAGTGATTTTACGATCAGGCTCAGAGCCGAGTTCCCACCTGTTAATGAGATGCAGCAACTTTCAGGGAGTTCCAGGATCTCCAGCAAACGACAGAGACTGTGGCGGTGATTACCGCCATGTTTAGGGAGAGGGCCCTCCTTGTTCCGCAGTATGCGGCGGAAGAGGAGATGAAGAAGGCCCGATATCATGAGATGCTGTGGAGTGAAATCCCCCAGTTTGTGAGCTGGTCCAGATGCAAGACGCTGGAAGATATGATAGTGAGGGCTCGAGAAAGGGAGTTGGATTTAGAGATGGAGAGGAAGAGGAATGTAACACCGTAAATTTCAAAACAATTTTTCGTATTTGATAAAAACATAATTCATTCATTATTTATTAAAGCATCGTTGTTTAAAACTCAATTCATAACATCTATCAATCCCAAGATCTCATAACATAAAAATTCCGTGTATGTACTGATCAAGTCGACGCCTTTCCGCGATCCTCACTAGTACCTGAAAAACATAACACGAAACAATGTAAGCACAAAGCTTAGTGAGTTCCCAAAAATACCATATATAACACATATTAGCCACTCGAGGCTATAACTCTGTAGGTCCGTGTACCCAAACTCTATGAACCATCAGGTTCTATCTCTATGAACCTTCCGGATCTAACTCTGTACACATGCACAACATAAATCACATAGAATAATGCAGTGCAACACATAACACATATATAGAATACAAACACTGTATCACATAATTCTGATTACCTACTCAAGTAAAGTATAGTGAGAAGACTCACCTCGGATATCTCAGTAAATCTCTGACTCGGTAAACTCTGGTCTAGCCCCTGCCTAATCACATGAAATAAATACTCTAATTAATATAACCCTCAGGGCTACGCTAATCTCTCTCTCTATACATCCTCTAGGAAGGGTAAAAGACTATCCTACCCTTCTGATGACTCTAAGGTCCAAACATTGACTAACCCTAAAAGCCAACGAAGTCAACGGTCAACCTTGACCAAACTCGCCGAGTGCACAACTGTGACTCGGCGAGTCCACACGTTTTCTTCACTCTCTTAGTCCTCCTTCGACTTACTGAGTCAATCCTCAACTCTGCAAATCATCATAGATCACAATCTGTGAAATGTCCCGACCCAACTCGCTGAGTCTGGCTCCTGACTCGGCGAGTACCATCGTGCACTCTGTCCTCTATATTCCCTCTGACTCACCGAGTCACTTCCCCAACTCAGTCAGTAACCAACTGTGTGATTATCGGGAAAACCCTCGTCCTACTCGCCGAGTCGGCTATTGGACTCGGCGAGTTCATGCCATGCTCAAGCTGAACTGACCTCTTGAGGTCAAATCCACTCCTCTAAAACGTAGATCCAGCTTCCCAAAGCATTATAATCACGTAAAGCTATCATCTTGGTGCTCATGCATAGGCTCAAAGTCCTTATTTGAAGATATGACTTGTAAAATGACATCCAAAGCTCATAACCCCCATTAACACTCATAAAGCTCAAGGGAAAAGGGTCTCTGGACCTCTTTGGGTCCAGATCTACAGCACCAACACAAGAGGGGACCAATTACTCCATATAACCATCCTCTAAAGGGGCTAAAAAGCCCTAACTCTAAGAATTACACCATAAACTGAAGAAGGGTCAAATGAATACCTCAAAATCAAGTCTCTGAGCCCTGGAATCACTGGATTAGCACCCTCTTCAGCCTCCTCTTGTCTTGGTCCTGTTCAACTTGCAAAAACACTAACAATGATCAAGAGATGACTCCTTTCCTCTTACAAACACTCTAGCTCACTTAGGATTTCTATCTGGGGTATGGTAGCCACAAATGACGGCCATAAGGCCCCTTAAATAGGCCCCAAACCCGAGGAATTAGGGTTTCATTAAACAGCATGGACTCGCCGAGTCCTTGGGGGCGACTCACCGAGTCCAGCTATCCACCCAGATAATCATTCGCGTCTCTACTCGGCGAGTCTACGCATCAACTCGCCGAGTTCTTCCACAAAACATGAAATTCAATGAATAAATATAATACCTGAAATTCCGGATGTTACAATTCTCCCCCACTTGAAACAATCTTCTCCCTCGGAGACTCATCTCTGAAATTGCTCCGGATGCTGCTCACACATCTCCCGCTCTGGCTCCCAGGTGAACTCGGATCCTCTCCGATGTTGCCACTAAACCTGCACTAGAGGCACCTCCTTGTTCCTCAGAACCTTGATCTTCCGATCCACAATCGCAACTGGTCTCTCTGCGTAGTTTAGGCTCGCATCCACCTGAATATCCTCTAACGGCACTACCGCCGACTCGTCGGCTATACACTTCCTCAACTGAGACACGTGGAAGGTATTATGAATCCGCTCTAGCTCCGCAGGTAGCTCCAAGCGATACGCTACCCTACCCACCCTCGCGATTACTCTGAACGGCCCAATATACGGGGGCCCTAGCTTGCCCCTCTTCCTGAATCGAATCACTCCTTTCCACAGAGATACCTTCAGGAGAACATAATCACCGACCTGGAACTCAAGCTCGGATCGTCGCCTATCCGCATAACTCTTCTGGCGACTCTGAGCGGTCAACAATCTCGGCATGACATGTTGTATCTGCTCTGTTGTCTGAAGCACAATCTCCGTGCTACCCATCACTCGTTGCCCCACCTCTCCCCAACAAATGGGAGTCTGACACCTCCTCCCATAAAACAGCTTAAAGGGCGGCATTCCAATGCTCGAATGATGGCTGTTGTTGTAGGAAAACTCCGCTAAGGGCAAATACATGTCCCAACATCCGCCAAAATCCAACACACATGCTCGGAGCATGTCCTCGAGCGTCTGAATCGTCCGCTCGCTCTGACCGTCAGTCTATGGGTGGTATGCGGTACTAAAATGCAGCCTTGTACCCAACTCCTCATGGAATTTCTTCCAAAATCTGGAAGTGAAAAACACATCTCGATCTGACACAATCGAGATCGGCACCCCATGCCGCGATACCACCTCTCTCACATATATCTCTGCTAACTTCTCCACAGAAGAACTCTCACTAATGGCGAGAAAGTGAACGCTCTTTATCAAGCGGTCTACTATCACCCAAATCGCATCGACACCACTCGCGGTTCTCAGCAATTTGGTGATAAAATCCATGGATATCTGCTCCCATTTCCACTCTGGGACTTCCAGTGGCTGTAACTTACCATGCGGCCTCTGATGTTCGGCTTTAACCCTACGACAGGTTAGGCACCTCTCAACAATCCATGCTACATCTCTATTCATACAGGGCCACCAATACTCCCTTTTAAGATCCAGAAACATCTTAGTGGCCCCGGGATGGATCGAGAATCTCGATCTATGCACCTCCTCCATCAAGATGGTACGCGTCCGTCCAACAAACGGTACCCAAATCCGACCCTTGAAGGTCATACGCCCTCTGCTATCGGTCACGAACTCTGACACCTGTCCGATAACTCGCTCTCTCTTACGGTTCTCCGGTCTCACTGCCTCAGCCTGGGCCCCTCTGATGGTGTCCAACACCAGAGTCATCACCATCAATCTCATACAAATATCCCAAATCGGGGCGCTTTCTGCCCTACGACTCAGGGCGTCAGCTACCACATTAGCCTTGCCCAGGTGGTACAGGATCTCGCAATCATAATCCTTTACAACATCCAACCATCTCCTCTGACGCATGTTTAGTTTTGGCTAATCCATCAAATACTTCAAACTCTTGTGGTCCGTGTATATCGTACACTGAACCCCATACAGATAATGGCTCCAAATCTTGAGAGCGAACACCACAGCCCCCAACTCGAGATCGTGGGTGGGATACCTTGCCTCATGGGGCTTCGGCTGCCTCGATGCGTACGTGATCACATTCCCCCTCTGCATCAACACCGCGCCCAACCCAGATATCGATGTGTCACAATACACCACGAAGTCCTCCATTCCCTCTGGAAGAGCCAACACCAGGGCTTCGCACAATCTCTGGCGAAGAGTCTCAAATGAGGACTACTGCTCTGGGCCCCAGCTGAACACCACAGCCTTCTGGGTCAACCTGGTGAGATTAACAACAATATTGGAGAAATCCCTGATGAACCTCCGATAATAGCCGGCCAACCCGAGAAAACTCCTGATCTCAGAAGGAGATTTTGACACCTCCCAACTCATCACCGCCTTGATCTTGGCCGGATCGAACAAAATCCCCTTTTGGTTAACGAGGTGACCAAGGAACTGCACCTCCCGTAACCAAAAATCGCACTTGGAGAATTTGGCGTAAAGCCTCTCCGATCTCAGCATACTGAGGATTTCTTGCAAATGCTCCTCATGCTGCTCCCTGGATCTCGAATACACCAAAATGCCGTCAATGAACACAATCACTGATCGATCCATCATCGGTCTGCATACCCTGTTCATGAGATCCATGAACAGGCGCATTGGTGAGCCCGAATGGCTTCACCACGAACTCATAATGACCATAACAAGTCTTGAATGCGGTCTCCTGGATATCCTCCTCGCGCACCTTCATCTGATGATATCCAGATCTCAGATCAATCCTGGAAAACCAAGACGCTCCCTGCAGCTGATCGAACAAATCGTCGATCCTCGGCAAAGGACCCTTCAGCTCTTGATAATCTATGCACATTCAGTGCGAACGATCCTTTTTCTTCACAAAAAGGATTGGTGCTCCCCACGGCGAGCTGCTCGGCCGTATAAACCCCTTCCCCAACAGCTCCTGAAGTTGCGAGGATAACACCTGCATCTCTGGTGGTGCAAGGCGATAGGGCGCCTTGGCAATAGGTGCTGCCCTTGGCATCAATGCGAAACTCAACCTGCCTCTCGGGAGGCACACCCGGTAACTCCTCGGGAAAGACATCTAGGAATTCACGCACTATCGGAACCTCCTCAACCATACTCGGTCTCTCTGCACCAACTCTCGTATCCATCACATACGCTACAAAACCACTACAGCCCTGCTGTAGACTCTGCCTCGCTCTAGCAGCCGAACAAAACTCTGAATCGGGGCGGGTACCCTCGCCGTACACCCTAAGAACTCCCCCACTTGGGTCTCGTATAGTCACCAGCAGTCGCTCGCAATCGATAACTGCTCCAAATCTGCTCAACCAATCCATGCCTACGATGACACAGACGTCCCCCATCGCAATCGGTGCCAAATCAATAGGAAACTCTACACCGGAAATCTCGAGTACACATCCTCGAATCACCTCCATGGCATACACTGCTCTCTCGTCGGCGATGCAGACTCTTAGAGGTCGACTCAACGCCTTTCGACTAATACTGATGTGCTGACTAAAAGCCAACGATATAAAAGATAAATGACTCCTTTCCTCTCACAAACGCTCTAGCTCACTTAGGGTTTCTCTCTGGGGTCTGGTAGCCGCAAATGACGGCCATAAGGCCCCTTAAACAGGCCCCAAACCCGAGGAATTAGGGTTTCATTAAACAGCGTGGACTTGCCGAGTCCTTGGGGGCGACTCGCCAAGTCTAGCTATCCACCCGGATAACGATTTGCGTCTCTACTCGGCGAGTCTACGCATCAACTCGCCGAGTTCTTCCAAAAAACTTGAAATTCAACGAATAAATATAATACCTGAAATTCCGGATGTTACAAGGAAGCCAAAGGGAGTTCATACAGGGAGTTCGGGCAAGAAGCCCAAGGTATCAGATCACAGATCTCGGAGTCAGCAGGGCCACGGTCATTGTAGAAAGTGCGGCAGGATGCACGAGGGAGCGTGCAAGGCAGGGAGTTCGGGCTGCTATAAGTGCGGTCGAACTGGACACATGAGCTGAGATTGTACAGCTACTACCACCACCACACCAGCATCAGATCTGATTTGCTTTCAGTGCAATTAGAGGGGACACAAGCGGTCCCAGTGCCCGAGCTTAGCAGCAACAAGGAAGGTGGTAGCACCTTCTCCTGCCCTCTTGAGGATTACAGATGACCGTCAGGGCCGGGTTGAGGTGCCGACCAGATCTACCAGTTGGATGAGAGTTGTACATCAGCAACCGAGTTTTAAACATGGACATTAGTTGACTCGGTGAGTCGTTCTTGGGGCTTGGCTAGTCAAGGGTTTGGGTTTCTAACCTTCTATGATTCGAGGGAATCCAGTTTAGTCTAGAAGGGATTTAGATGAGGCCAGAGGAAGGACTCAACGAAATGGACATAACTATGGACCTAAAATCCATGGGACTAGGCGAGTGTATGAACGCACTCGGCGAGTCCAAGGCCATTTCCCAACCCATGAAGATGGACTCGACGAGTCACAGACTAGACATGATCATATGATGAAGATAAACTCGACGAGTTCAAGGAGGAACTCGGCGAGTGAGTTCAAGATTGTCCCGGTGATATGATTGAAGGAGAACTCGTCGAGTTCTTGCTAGACTAGATGAGTTGAGTCAGGTTGAGAGACAGATGAAGGGGCAGGGAATCGACGAGTTGGTGAGCCAATTCGGCGAGTCGAGTCAACTAGAAGTTGACTCTAATCAGGATTTTGACTTTAGCCAGGGGTAAAATAGTCATTTTACCCTAAGATCAGTATCAGTTTTTGACTAAGTGTTTTTATGGAATTTATAGCCGTAGAGTTGTCGGAGCAATAGATAGAGACTTATCATCAAGAGTTGCAACAGTCGGTCACATGAGGTGAGTTTCCTCCCAGTAGGAACGGGTATAAGGCACCAAGGCCGGCCTGTTTAAGTAGTAGAGTATGCCGGGGTAAGACCGATGCCGGGGATAGCCTGATGCAGTTTATATGTCTCCGTACTTTGGTCTGATGTCGGGGCGGTCCCGAGAAGTAGTTATGTATGCTTGATGTCTTTGTGATTGATACATGTTTATGTGTTATGTGTCATATGTTAAGGACTTCGGTCCGATGTCGGCGAAAGCCCGATGTATGTTAGTCATTACGCCATGTGTTATGTATTCAGTGAAAACCCGATGTATGCTAGCTCATGTGTTATATATTCCGAACTTTGGTCCGATGTCGGGGTGAGCCCGATGTAGTTTACGTGATTATGTTACGTATTTATGATCTATATGTGTGTGTATATATATGTATATATATATATATATATATATATATATATATATATATATGTTATATTGAGTATGTATCGGGTAAGCCCGATGCCCGGTGCGGTCGGATATCGGGGTGAGCCTGAAGTCGGACAGGAGTCCGATGTCGAGTAAGTCGATGCCAGGATTCATCCTGATGCAGTTGGGAAGAGTCCCAGAGTTATGTTATTTGTTATATGTACTTTGTATGGTATGTGGTAGTTTAGGGGAGATCACTAAGCTTCGTGCTTACAATTTCAATTTTGGTTTCAGGTACTTCAGCTAGTAAAGGGAAGGGCTCGAGCTGATGGCATGGAACACACACACCACAGTTGATTAGCTTGGGAGTTTATTCCGATATTTGTTATGAGACCGTATATGTTATCAAATTTTATGAGTTTTCAAGATACATGTTTTATGGTTTACACTATGGCAATGATATTTATGTTTGATAAATGATTTTGAAAACGAAATTTGTGGCTTGTATTTTTGGGATGTTTCAAAGATCTAAGACCAAACCTTACTCATTAGGTCTAAAGATAGCTCACTACCCGACCCACAATTAACTCAAGCTCAGTGGGCCCACCAAGGCCCAATACTAAATGGGCTCTCCCAATGCCTAACTCCTAAACTTAAGTCTAAATGGCAAGTCCATCAGAAAGGCCCAAAACATACATAATATTTATATGATCAAAATCTGTAGTACAACAAGCCCAAATATCCAGGCCCAATGAGAGTCTTAGCCCAAAAGCCTAAAGCAAGGTTACGTGGGATGTACCTCCCTCTATACGCTCAACGTACGTACAAATCCAGATCGGCCCATCAGGGACACTTGACCAGTACATGTGGTGTACTGGATTTACGCTCGGCGTACGTCCAAACTAGCTTTTTCTCACTCTCTTGGTCTTAACCCGTTAAGACCATAACTATACTCTCAGATCTGGACCCCCTATAGGCTCACACCCGATAAAGTTCATCACTTTAAGCCTTTGCATGTATGATAAAGTCCCAAAGCCAAATACACTCACTATTTACTCCCAAAAATGCTCATATCTCATGCATGGAGTGGTTTTAACATCCAAGACTTCATTTTTTTGAATCCACTCCATTTATAACACTCAAAAGGACAAATATTAGTCTCTGGAGTTCAACAACTCATAAAGCTTCAAGCTGTGGGACCAAAAACCCTAAAATGGACCATAATATGCTCAAATAAAAAAGGATGAGAAAGCTTTGAGCTTTATACCTTCAAATGATGCTCCAACCACAGAAAAGCTCAAATCCAAGGCATGGACTCCAACTCCATCTTCCTTAATGCTCCTTCTTCACTTCAAGGATAGCACAAGAACAAGTAGAAGCTCACAAATGGACACCCAAGCTTAAGAAACAGATATTAGGGTTTTGAGAGGGTTGAAGGTAGAGGTGGCAAAAATTGACACGATACGAAACCCAACACGAAATAAACGGGTTTGGGTAAAATATTTCAACTCGTTTAAATAAACGGGTTGACACGACACGACACGGAAATTAAATGAGTAAGGTTAGGGTTGAGAATTTCAACTCGAATATGACTCGAAAATGACCCGTTTATTTATATGCAAGTTTTTTGAATTATTTATATAAACTAGAAAGATACAAAACCAAAAGCATAAGCAAAAGAAAACCTTTGAATTGAATTGTTTTGTAATGTTTAAATAACTTAGCCGTCTAGATCAAGATTTCATTTCAGTTTTTCCATTCTCTGCCAAACTACCCAGTCTCTTTCACCACTCTCATATCCTCATGACCTTGTCATCCGCCTCCCCAACTCTCACTCTTTTAATTTTGTCATCTAAACTTGCTATGGCTTCATCTATTCTTCCTCAAAACAATTAGTTTTTCATTTCTGCCTACCAAACTCCAACTCTTTCAACATGCTCAACCCTTTAACCTCACATGACACGACATATTTCAAGGTATAGCCCTAACACGAAACCCGACACGAACTCGACACGAAAATAAACGGGTTGACATGACATGACACATTAAGTAAATGGGTCGGGTTAGGGTCAAAAACTTTCAACCCGATTAGTGTTTCAACATGAAACGAACCCGACACGACACGACATGATTGCCACCTCTAGTTGAAGGCTAGAAATGGTGGCCATAAATGAGGCCATCATGTTCTTAACCCAAAACCCTTATTTTGACCAATACTTCCTTATTGGGCCTAAAATGTCTCACTTCTTTATCATGGGCCTTAATGGGCTGTGAATGGTTCCTTGAACCTTAACGGGTCATAAACTCCCTTTCCATATCATTATTGGGTCGTAAACTCTCATATGGGCCCAATGGGCCGAGAATTTCCACATTTGGGCAATGTAATTTCAAGAGTATTCAAATTCTAGCCCAACACACCTCTTATCCCCTCTTCTTACCTTATATGTGCATAGTTAGCTACATATTGCGATTAGAATTTTATTATTTTCCAGCTAATTTTTTGCAATTTGTGGAAAAAAGGTACTTAATTATGTTTAAATTATATTTTCAGTCCAAAAGATGGGCTCAGAAGCAGAAGGAAGCGGAAAATAGAATCGGAAACTCGAGAATTGAAGAAAGAAGAAAAGAGTTACAATCCTGAAGGACTCGACGAGTTGCATCGACTACTTGACGAGTCCCCACGAATGTTCACGAAGAAAAAAATACAAAGTCCTTGTCGTATATGGATTCTTAAAGGGGACTCAGCGAGATGGTTATCTACTCGACAAGTGGCCCCTGTTTTCTGAAAAACTATAAATAGAAGCCAAATTGTCAAATCAAAAACTCTCTCTGGAATCCTTGGGAAGTATTTTGTGATTAGGAAGGTAGCTGAAGCTCTGGAAATCGTGAGAGAAACCGTAACCTTCAATTCTAAGGAGATTTAAGGCAACACAAGTTTTACTCTTTAGTTTATTCTTTAATAGAACCATGTGTGAATTGTTAGACTTCGTTTTTGGATTATTTTCTATTGTAATTATGAACTAAAACCTTATAGTTTCTGTTTAGGGTAGATAAACTTACATCTATGGATTGATTTATGGTAGTATTAATTGTTTATTGGTGAATTATGTTTTATTACGCTTGTTAAAGAACTTTATGCGTTAACCGTAACTACTTTCTGTTAATTGACAAGTAACTAAGTTGTACGAACATCTCTTAATTGATTACCTCATGTGATTTATGTGAAAACATTATTATGTGCCTAGGAATAGCGAATGTGAAACTAGGGTTAACTAGAAAATGGGTAAATTAATGTGTGAGCTTGTGTGATAAACCATCA
Source organism: Lactuca serriola (assembly GCF_051521515.1). NCBI lineage: Eukaryota > Viridiplantae > Streptophyta > Magnoliopsida > Asterales > Asteraceae > Lactuca > Lactuca serriola. Next base: position 127,932,144 of record NC_136416.1, on the reverse strand, counting down.
ACAAGAGGTTAATTGAATTATTAATTTGATTACCTAATTACAAGTCTTATTTAACTCGAATAAATAAACTAAGGAATTCATTAGGTTAATCACTTGATCACTGCTTAAATTAATTTGTTTTCTAAGGAGTGGTAATAGAAAATGTGAAGCCAATAACAATTAATCCATTGCACTTGCCATAAAATCAACCATAGGAATAAATGAATTGAACCTAAATAGAAGCCTTTTAATCATAAAATTTAGTTCGTTTTTACTTGTTTTTTTAGCTATTAGTTAATAAAACTGCGTCTTAGTTAATGTTTTAAAGTTTCTAGGCTTGCAAAACTAGAGAAAACCCTTTTACTTTTATTACTTGTTTTAGTTAATTCTACTCATTAGTTTAAATACCGTTCCCTATGTTCGATACCCGACTTACACAGCTATACCACCAATTGACAGGTCCACTGCCATTGTGTGTCCAAATATATCTTAAAAGTAGGATTAAAACTAGTGCATTTATATACATATCAAGTTTTTGGCGCCGTTGCCAGGGAACGGTTCAAAAATTAATTCTAATTGCTAGTGTTATCGACCATTTGTGTGAGATTTATCTTGCACAAAGTTACTGCTTTAGTAATTTAGTTATTAGGCTTAAGTATTAGGTTTTTTTTCTGTTTTTAAGTTTGTGTTAATTTTTTTTCTGTTTTAACCTTGAACTCACCGAGTGCAGTCGAAGCTACTCGACGAGTCCAAGGTGAATTCTCAATTTCGTTTTTTATTTCATTTTTTTCTTTTTACGCATTTTTCTTGTTTGGTTATAGCAATTACATGACTCGAGGTTCGAATACACCTCTGGTTCCTCCATACGAACACCCAGAATCCGCTCTTAAGAAGAACAAGGATAAATTCGTTGAAGACACTAACCCACCAAAGAAATCTCCTTTCAAGGACCTTAAATCAGTCTTTGGAAAGAAGAAAAGCAAGAAAGCAGGTGAGTCTAGCTGTCAAAGGAGCAAGGAAGGCAAGCTTGAGAATTTTGAAGAAAACACACTGCCAAAGGAAACTGAATACGAGTACGAATACGAGTCCGATACGAAGAAGAAAGCAACTTTAAAGAAGAACTTGCTAACACAATGGCAAATATCGATGAAGTCCCCATGGGTGAATGGAAGAAAAGGATGCGAGACGATACCGTCCCCGGACTCATGCAACCTGCGATTCCCACAATCGCCAGTTTTGAACTTAAGGGCCACATACTTGCTCAACTTAAGGATATCCCATTCTTCGGGAAGGATCACGAACACGCATACAAGCACCTAGACGAGGTCAACGACATAGCCGATTATTTCAATGTTCCTAATGTGACCCATGATACTATTTTGCTTCGTATGTTAGCAGTTACATATAAGGGGGCTACGAAAGTTTTGCTAAAATCACTCACTCCAAGATCCATCACTACTTTGTCTAAAATGAAAGAATAATTTATAGAACAATTTTTCTCTCCCTCAAAGATATCCAAGTTGAAGAATGCCATAGCTAATTTTGAACAACAAGCTAGAGAGTCACTTTATGAGGCATGGGAGAGATAGAATGGCCTACTAAGGAAACGCCCACACCATGATCTAAATAGTCAACAAGAAGTCTCCATTTTCTATGATGGAGTGAATGCAACAACTAGGGAGCTCCTTGATTCGCAAGGACCTCTTACAAAGAAGCCCCCCCCCCCTCTGTTGATAAAAGAGCTAATTGAAGATTTCTCTAAACACTCTAGAGAATATCATAACCCAAGGAATGACTCAACTAAAGGGATGGTAAATGCTATTTCGGATGACCTGGCAGCATTGATGGCGAAATTGGAAAGCATGGATATAAGAATAACTAAGATGGACCAATCCATCCATGCCATTAGAGTGGGATGTGAAAACTATAGAGGGCCCCACCTTACTAAAGATTGTGACCTAAGACCAAACCTTACTCATTAGGTCTAAAGATAGCTCACTACCCGACCCACAATTAACTCAAGCTCAGTGGGCCCACCAAGGCCCAATACTAAATGGGCTCTCCCAATGCCTAACTCCTAAACTTAAGTCTAAATGGCAAGTCCATCAGAAAGGCCCAAAACATACATAATATTTATATGATCAAAATCTGTAGTACAACAAGCCCAAATATCCAGGCCCAATGAGAGTCTTAGCCCAAAAGCCTAAAGCAAGGTTATGTGGGATGTACCTCCCTCTATACGCTCAACGTACGTACAAATCCAGATCGGCCCATCAGGGACACTTGACCAGTACATGTGGTGTACTGGATTTACGCTTGGCGTACGTCCAAACTAGCTTTTTCTCACTTTCTTGGTCTTAACCCGTTAAGACCATAACTATACTCTTAGATCTGGACCCCCTATAGGCTCACACCCGATAAAGTTCATGACTTTAAGCCTTTGCATGTCTGATAAAGTCCCAAAGACAAATACACTCACTATTTACTACCCAAAAATGCTCATATCTCATGCATGGAGTGGTTTTAACATCCAAGACTTCATTTTTTTGAATCCACTCCATTTATAACACTCAAAAGGACAAATATTAGTCTCTGGAGTTCAACAACTCATAAAGCTTCAAGCTGTGGGACCAAAAACCCTAAAATGGACCATAATATGCTCAAATAAAAAAGGATGAGAAAGCTTTGAGCTTTATACCTTCAAATGATGCTCCAACCACAGAAAAGCTCAAATCCAAGGCATGGACTCCAACTCCATCTTCCTTAATGCTCCTTCTTCACTTCAAGGATAGCACAAGAACAAGTAGAAGCTCACAAATGGACACCCAAGCTTAAGAAACAGATATTAGGGTTTTGAGAGGGTTGAAGGTAGAGGTGGCAAAAATTGACACGATACGAAACCCAACACGAAATAAACGGGTTTGGGTAAAATATTTCAACTCGTTTAAATAAACGGGTTGACACGACACGACACGAAAATTAAATGGGTAAGGTTAGGGTTGAGAATTTCAACTCGAATATGACTCGAAAATGACCCGTTTATTTATATGCAAGTTTTTTGAATTATCTATATAAACTAGAAAGATACAAAACCAAAAGCATAAGCAAAAGAAAACCTTTGAATTGAATTGTTTTGTAATGTTTAAATAACTTAGCCGTCTAGATCAAGATTTCATTTCAGTTTTTCCATTCTCTGCCAAACTACCCAGTCTCTTTCACCACTCTCATATCCTCATGACCTTGTCATCCGCCTCCCCAACTCTCACTCTTTTAATTTTGTCATCTAAACTTGCTATGACTTCATCTATTCTGCCTCAAAACAATTAGTTTTTCATTTCTGCCTACCAAACTCCTACTCTTTCAACATGCTCAACCTTTTAACCTCACATGACACGACATATTTCAAGGTATAGCCCTAACACGAAACCCAACACGAACTCGACACGAAAATAAACGGGTTGACATGACATGACACGTTAAGTAAATGGGTCGGGTTAGGGTCAAAAACTTTCAACCCGATTAGTGTTTCGACACGAAACGAACCCGACATGACACGACACGATTGCCACCTCTAGTTGAAGGCTAGAAATGGTGGCCATAAATGAGGCCATCATGTTCTTAACCCAAAACCCTTGTTTTGACCAATACTTCCTTATTCGGCCTAAAATGTCTCACTTCTTTATCATGGGCCTTAATGGGCTGTGAATGGTTCCTTGAACCTTAACGGGTCATAAACTCCCTTTCCATATCATTATTGGGTCGTAAACTCTCATATGGGCCCAATGGGCCGAGAATTTCCACATTTGGGCAATGTAATTTCAAGAGTATTCAAATTCTAGCCCAACACACCTCTTATCCCCTCTTCTTACCTTATATGTGCATAGTTAGCTACATATTGCGATTATAATTTTATTATTTTCCAGCTAATTTGTTGCAATTTGTGGAAAAAAGGTACTTAATTATGTTTAAATTATATTTTCAGTCCAAAAGATGGGCTTAGAAGCAGAAGGAAGCGGAAAATAGAATCGGAAACTCGAGAATTGAAGAAAGAAGAAAAGAGTTACAATCCTGAAGGACTCGACGAGTTGCATCGACTACTCGACGAGTCCCCACGAATGTTCACGAAGAAAAAAATACAAAGTCCTTGTCGTATATGGATTCTTAAAGGGGACTCAGCGAGATGGTTATCTACTCAACAAGTGGCCCCTGTTTTCTGAAAAACTATAAATAGAAGCCAAATTGTCAAATCAAAAACTCTCTCTGGAATCCTTGGGAAGTATTTTGTGATTAGGAAGGTAGCTGAAGCTCTGGAAATCGTGAGAGAAACCGTAACCTTCAATTCTAAGGAGATTTAAGGCAACACAAGTTTTACTCTTTAGTTTATTCTTTAATAGAACCATGTGTGAATTGTTAGACTTCGTTTTTGGATTATTTTCTATTGTAATTATGAACTAAAACCTTATAGTTTCTGTTTAGGGTAGATAAACTTACATCTATGGATTGATTTATGGTAGGATTAATTGTTTATTGGTGAATTATGTTTTATTACGCTTGTTAAAGAACTTTATGCATTAACCGTAACTACTTTCTGTTAATTGACAAGTAACTAAGTTGTACGAACATCTCTTAATTGATTACCTCATGTGATTTATGTGAAAACATTATTATGTGCCTAGGAATAGCGAATGTGAAACTAGGGTTAACGAGAAAATGGGTAAATTAATGTGTGAGCTTGTGTGATAAACCATCAACAAGAGGTTAATTGAATTATTAATTTGATTACCTAATTACAAGTCTTATTTAACTCGAATAAATAAACTAAGGAATTCATTAGGTTAATCACTTGATCACTGCTTAAATTAATTTGTTTTCTAAGGAGTGGTAATAGAAAATGTGAAGCCAATAACAATTAATCCATTGCACTTGCCATAAAATCAACCATAGGAATAAATGAATTGAACCTAAATAGAAGCCTTTTAATCATAAAATTTAGTTCGTTTTTACTTGTTTTTTTAGCTATTAGTTAATAAAACTGCGTCTTGGTTAATGTTTTAAAGTTTCTAGGCTTGCAAAACTAGAGAAAACCCTTTTACTTTTATTACTTGTTTTAGTTAATTCTACTCATTAGTTTAAATACCGTTCCCTATGTTCGATACCCGACTTACACAGCTATACCACCAATTGACAGGTCCACTGCCATTGTGTGTCCAAATATATCTTAAAAGTAGGATTAAAACTAGTGCATTTATATACACATCAAGTTTTTGGCGCCGTTGCCAGGGAACGGTTCAAAAATTAATTCTAATTGCTAGTGTTATCGACCATTTGTGTGAGATTTATCTTGCACAAAGTTACTGCTTTAGTAATTTAGTTATTAGGCTTAAGTATTAGGTTTTTCTGTTTTTAAGTTTGTGTTAATTTTTTTTCTGTTTTAACCTTGAACTCACCGAGTGCAGTCGAAGCTACTCGACGAGTCCAAGGTGAATTCTCAATTTCGTTTTTTATTTCATTTTTTTCTTTTTACGCATTTTTCTTGTTTGGTTATAGCAATTACATGACTCGAGGTTCGAATACACCTCTGGTTCCTCCATACGAACACCCAGAATCCGCTCTTAAGAAGAACAAGGATAAATTCGTTGAAGGCACTAACCGACCAAAGAAATCTCCTTTCAAGGACCTTAAATCAGTCTTTGGAAAGAAGAAAAGCATGAAAGCAGGTGAGTCTAGCTGTCAAAGGAGCAAGGAAGGCAAGCTTGAGAATTTTGAAGAAAACACATTGCCAAAGGAAACTGAATACGAGTACGAATACGAGTCCGATACGAAGAAGAAAGCAACTTTAAAGAAGAACTTGCTAACACAATGGAAAATATCGATGAAGTCCCCATGGGTGAATGGAAGAAAAGGATGCGAGACGATACCGTCCCCGGACTCATGCAACCTGCGATTCCCACAATCGCCAGTTTTGAACTTAAGGGCCACATACTTGCTCAACTTAAGGATATCCCATTCTTCGGGAAGGATCACGAACACGCATACAAGCACCTAGACGAGGTCAACGACATAGCCGATTATTTCAATGTTCCTAATGTGACCCATGATACTATTTTGCTTCGTGTGTTAGCAGTTACATATACGGGGGCTACGAAAGTTTTGCTAAAATCACTCACTCCAAGATCCATCACTACTTGGTCTAAAATGAAAGAATAATTTATAGAACAATTTTTCTCTCCCTTAAAGATATCCAAGTTGAAGAACGCCATAACTAATTTTGAACAACAAGCTAGAGAGTCACTTTATGAGGCATGGGAGAGATACAATGGCCTACTAAGGAAACGCCCACACCATGATCTAAATAGTCAACAAGAAGTCTCCATTTTCTATGATGGAGTGAATGCAACAACTAGGGAGCTCCTTGATTCGCAAGGACCTCTTACAAAGAAGCCCCCCCCCCCCTCTGTTGATAAAAGAGCTAATTGAAGATTTCTCTAAACACTCTAGAGAATATCATAACCCAAGGAATGACTCAACTAAAGGGATGGTAAATGCTATTTCGGATGACATGGCGGCATTGATGGCGAAATTGGAAAGCATGGATATAAGAATAACTAAGATGGACCAATCCATCCATGCCATTAGAGTGGGATGTGAAAACTATAGAGGGCCCCACCTTACTAAAGATTGTGACCTTGATGAGAACGGGAACCGGAAAGTACAAGTATGCTATTCAAGTGGTGATCGGTATGATGACAATCGGTGAAAAACCAAGAAAGAATGGATACCATATGATGAGTACAAGAAAGCAAGGGAGGAAAAGTATTAGCAAAATGAAAGAGGCTTTTATCAAAAGCAGGGACCGGTGCTAGAAAAGAAAACAGACTAGGAAGATATGCTTACAAGATTCGTAGCCGTGTTTGAGAAAATACATAACGATACCGATGCGGCGATCAAAGATCAACAAAATATGTTAAAGGAGCACCAAGGCATGATGATGGATCAACAAGCTATGATTAGAAATCGGCACGCATCCATTCATAACATTGAAAAACAGCTAGGCCAGATTGCACAAAAAATCAACCAAAGAGCACCGGGTGAACTTCTATAACACCCATAAAATTTGAGCCAAATTAAAACATTTTAATTCCTTCAAAAACCATTAAGTTCATACATTTTTTTTCAAAATAGTTTAAACATCAAAGTATCCCCAGAACCATATCATCAAACATGAGGAGCGGTACGATCACACCTTCACCTTGCCACAATCTCCTAAAGTACCTGAAACAATACACTAAACTGTAAGCCCGAAAGCTTAGTGAGTTACCCCCAAAATACCAAATAGAGCAACCATGCACATCTGGTCTACTGTGTGACTGGTCCGCCTGCACCGGGCCTTCAGTCCACCTGGTCTACCCTCCAAGTCTAGCCATGTACATCGAGTCTACAGTGTGATTGGTCCGCCCGCACTGGGCCTTCAATCCACCTGGTCCACTCTCTGAGTCTACAATATGACTGGTCCGTCCACACCCGGCCTTCAGTCGGCCTGGTCCACTCTCCGATCCTTGTCACGTCTAGTTCGCCCTCTTGGGGCCTTCAGCCTATCCGGACCACTCGTTGGGCCTTCAGAATATCCGGTCCGCCCTAGGTATGTTGGCCTACAACACAAAGCAGGACCCGCCTCAACCCAACCCCCGTCAAACAACCATGTGCACATAAAACAATTAATCACATAAGAAATCCTTAGCCAGACAAACAGTCTAACAGATCACATGGCATATCAACATCCTAACCAGGATTCCGACCTAACCGATCACTAGCGTAACATTTCCCTATACACCGGGGACCGACCTTAACCAGGTCACAAACATAACATTACCCTAAATATCGGGTACCGACCTTAACCAGGTCATTAACATAACACCATCCTAAATACCAGGATGCAGATCTAGCAAATCAATAACATAACAAACAGTACCCGGATTTCCATCTGAAAAGGGCCGGCCTTGGTGCCGTAGACCCTATCGATATATTGAGGATAACTCACCTGCAATTGCCGACTGAAGAGATAAGACCAAGCTGCTCCGATCACCGACACGAACTTCACCACAGAACACTTCCAAAGAACCAATTCCATAAATACAAAAAATTACCAAAATACACTTGGAAGTCAAACTGGTCACCTCTTGGTCAAAGTCAAAGTCCTCGGTCAATGTCGACCTTCCTAGTTGTTCTACTCGCCGAGTCAACCTGTCGAGTTGTTATACTCAGAAAACTCCCACAACACGACTCAACTCGCCGAGTCGCCCCAAGACTCGTCGAGTTCAACGATCTCGGAATTCCATCCTGTCCAACTCACTGAGTCGCCAACTGACTCACTAATCCAAAGCTTTAACCAAAAGAGGTTGGGTTCTGCGACCAGACTCGCTGAGTCCAAGGAAATCTTCAACAGACTCGCCGAGTTGTTCTTCCAACTCGCCGGGTCCATGCACATGTTCATACAACTCGTCGAGTACACCCATGTGACTCGTCGAGTCTCTCCAGTTCTTAATCCATACAGTGGCTTTTCGAGCCATGCAGGGGCTCCAATCCATAGATCCACTCTTCTACAGTCTAATCCTCACATAAAGTTGCAATCTTTACATGAAACCAAGGAGATATAGGCCCAAAATACACTAAGGCTAGGGTTAAGGACTTGGGGTTTCACCAAAAACTCTTAAACAAAAGCTTTATGACATTTTGGATCATCACAAGCCTAGATCTGGAGTAGCAACCTCAGATCTAAACTCCAAACCCGAAATAACTCTCAAACAAGCTAAGGAACTCCAAATCAACCACCAAGGATGAACCAAAAAGGAAAATAACTTAAGATAATGGCTCCTTAACTCTGAGATGTGCCCAAACTGATGTAGATCCCAGGTCTATGCAAGCCCCTTGATGCTAGCCTCTAATTTCTCAAGCTCCTTACACCAAATTCCTCTTCCAAGCTCCAATTTCCTCAACAATGAAGTCTCACACGAAAATTAGGGTTTTCTAGAACTCTCAGGGGGAATAGGAGGCTAGGAGAAGGACATAAAGTCCTTTAAATAGGGTGCAACCCTCCGGATTAGGGTTTTCTCATTCCAGCACCAACTCGTCGAGTACATCTTCCAACTCGGCGAGTTGGCCACTTAACCCGTGATCAAATCCCGCTTCGACTCAACGAGTAGCATACCCACTCATCGAGTAGCTTCCTTAATTTACACTTAGCACCCTTCAATTTCTTGCTTCCAAACTTGGGATGTTACAACTTCCTAGCATTACCAAATAGAATCCAAGAATGGCACATGTGAATGCAATAACAACAGATTCTTAGAAAATTTTCACTCCTCTGACATATATATAGAAGGATCCCATAGAGGTGCAAAAAGAAAAGGTAGAAAACTGGGAATTGAGTAAACCCAACTCGAATAGCTGAGTCCCAAACAAGGACTCAACGAGTTCAACATCTGATGACAAAAGCAGCCCTCCTTTAAAACCTTACTGACCCTCTTTCCCATTTTCGAGTGGAGCCATACCTGATGAACAGATTTAATAGTATAGGAATTTTATTGAGCATATAAAGGCACTCCAAGTGAATATTCTGTTTGTTGAAACAATAGTTCAAACGCCAAAATATGCAAGTTTGCTTAAGAACCTCTTTACAACTAGAAAAAATATGGAAGAAGTGGCTGAAATAATGTTAAGAGAACTGCCAGAGAATAGGGGCGATCCAGGAAGCATCACCGTACCTTGTCAATTTGGGAACTTAATGAACACGCAAGCGTTAACTGATTCAGGGGCAAGTATAAATATTATGTCGTATTCTTTCTTCAAAAAGCTAAACCTTCCGGATCCAAAGCCTATTCAAATGAAAATCCATCTAGCAGATAAAACAATAATACACCCAATGGGAGTGTGCGAAGATCTTCTCATCAAGGTAGATAAACTAGTGTTCCATGCTGACTTCATAATACTAAACATGGAAGAAGACCTTAAAGTCCCAATCATTTTTGGGCGGCCGTTCATGAATTCTTCATGTGCCTTAGTAGATATGCGCAAATCTATGCTAACACTAAGGGTGGGGGATGATTCGGTGATTTTTAAAGCAGAGCAAGAGAAAAAGCATGAAGAGACAAAGGAAGATAAGGTTTCCTCAATACATTTAGATGACGAATTGTCAGAAAGAGAGCTTGCGCTTTGTCACACCCCGCTAAAGTGGAAACACGAGACGTGGTAGTACAAAGGGTTTCATAGCAAAAGTTTAAAGACAACACCAACCATAGTATTAAAAATCATTACAATTTTACAATGGGTTTCAACAGCTTTTAAAAGAAATTACAATGTAAATTGAAATACAAAACATGCGAATGCTCCTAAAAGTGAAGTGTCCCTAAGTGCCAATTACTCGATGATTCCTGAAAAAGCATGTAAAACGAGCGTCAACTATAAAAATAGTTGGTGAGTACTCACAAGTTTAACAAAATAATATTGGTTCATGAATTGAAATCAAAGTTTTGATAAAAGTTTCCAATAATAAAAGTATATTGTTAAAAGGATTAAATAAGTTTGTATAAAAACAAAGTTATTTGTCATCATGAGAGATAAAGTATGTTGCCCGAATAGGATGCAACATTCATATTCTCATGGAAGATAAAGTTCGTTACTCAAACGAATAAACAAGTTTCATTGCTAAAATGAGCAATCAATTTCGTTGCTACAATGAGCAAACAATTTCATTCCTAAAACATGTATTTGAGTTTTTAGTAGTAAAAGTTCGTTGTTGTAATGAGAAACAAAGTTGATTGCTATAATTGATAAACGAGTTTATTGCCATAATAAATAACAAGTTTGTTGCTAAAATAAGTATACAAGTTTCATTGCTAAAAATAAGTATACAAGTGTCGTTGCTAACATGAGAATACAAGTTTGTATGTGCATAAAGATTCGTATGTGCATCAAGTTTCCATTCATGAGTTCACAACCCAAGCCTAATGACCGAATCGTGCCCTATTGACTACTATGTGTATCGCAAACATAGTGTAGAAAATGGTAAAATGCACTCCAGCGAATCGTGCGAGTGAGGAGTTGTCTACCTCCTGATAGCTCTATCCATAATAACCATAGGCTCAAAAGAGTTAATGAGTTGTTTCTAGAGATTCCAGGGACTTAACCACGATATCGTCCTCATGAATTAAAGTAACATACACATACATACGAAATATAGCAACCAAGTTTCATACAAGTCAAAACAAATACAACAAACATAAAAATAGTTTATGACTTGCTTTTCCACCCCAAAACATTTAAACCGAAAAAGGGGAGTGGCGAATACTCACAATATGAAAAATATAGCAACCAAGTTTATATGAGTTAAATAGATACAACGGATATAAATAGTTTAGGACATGCTTTTCCACCCCAAAACATAAAAACTGAAAATAGGGGAGTGTGTGAATACTCAATATATGCATTGAGATGATGCAAATGGTGCCTTGACTATGCTCCACTCGTACCACTATCGATTCCTACAATAATGGTATTCGCTAGTGAGTCTCTAATCGAAATCTAACACTAGTATATTTACTACTACAATAGAATTATGCCAATAGTGTGCCAAAATTTAATATTGATAAGTTATAAACATTTTTCTGTTAAAATTAAATTCCAATGAATCAATTGTTATATAACAATTTAAGTGTAATTTCTCACTATTGAAATTTTAATATTTAACATTTTAAGAGGCGTTCCAATGATTAAATATTCAAAACTAAATCAATTTAGTTCTACAATATCCCAAACTTTGCATTTCAGTTTTAATTGAAGTCAAAGACCTCAAGATAAATTTTCTTGAATTTTTGATTTGTCTAACTATTTTTCACCACTTTAGTTTCTCGAATAACCATAAATTCATGAAAAATAGTAATGAGTTAAGAAAACTCCCCAAACTTTTTATATTACTGTTATTAAACATTAATAAGCTAAGAAAAATATAAAAATGGATTTCCAAGCTGATTAATTATATTTTATGATTTTTGAGCATTTATTACAATAAAAATTGAAATAAATATAAAATAGTTTCCAAAATTACCCATACTTTTTATTTAACTTTTATTATACATAAATAGTCTGGGAAAAATATAAAATATATTTTTCAGTGGGTAGTTCTATTTTTCCTTGTTTTATCCCCTTAAATAATCATTAATTGAAGAATAAATAATAAACAGTTAAAATAAATTACCAAAAATTTTTGTAACATCATTTAAAGTGTAGGTAATCTGGAAAAAATACCAAAAGTGGTTTTAATATTGTATAATCTGGTTTTGGGTATTTATGTGTATTTATGTGTATTTAAGTGTATTTAATCTTAGAAAATAGGAGAAAAATTGTACAAAGTAGAGAAAAATCATCAAAATGCTTATGTAACGTCCTACTGTACAACAGGATGTTCTGCTAATATTACATGAATTTTGGATAATCAGAACTATTTTTCCTATTTTTAGGCCATTATAATTACCAAAAATTGAGAAAAATAGGAAGGCATGATCAAAAATTTCTGAAATTATTTTTCTGAGTTTCCCACCACAGGTAAGAGCTGCGAAAATTGTTAGATACAATTTTCACATTACCTAAAGTGGTTTTGTGATTTATTATACCCAAACAAAAAGAAAATCGGAAATCATACCAAACAGCAACAAAAATTGATGAAATTTATTGAGGGGTCATTATTCACCATAAGGGTAATCCATTAATTTATTCCGGATTTATTGACCTCTTGAAGTATTTTATGTGATTTATGCCCTTGGTTTCTAGCAATAATTTTAATAAATCAAAGAAATAAAAAAAGCTTTTGGTATTTTACAGATTATCACATGCATGTGAGGGCTTTCAAAAGGAAAAATGTTCAAAATTTATTCAGAAGGGAAATAGGGCATGAAGTTCATGAAGTTAAGAAATGTTGCATGCAATGGTGCATGAGATGTAAATGTGGCTGAAGTTCATGAATTTGTATAGCCCATTAAGTGGGGTTTTAAGCTACGAAATTTCAGCCATCATTCACTGGATATGTAAAGTTTCTAAAGTATTTTTCCCCAGATTTATGGTTGGGTTTAAGGTCATTGATCATACAAGGAAAAAATGGTGATCACAGAAAAAGAGCTGTTTGCGCAATCATTTTGTAAAAATTTCCAAAACCCGGATATTCAATATTTTACAGTGAGACCAGTTGGGTTTGAAAGTTAACTCAAAATATTATATTTCAGAAAAAGAATCACGAATTTTGGTTAAGAAATGAGTGAGATATGACAGTTTAAAGTCAGGTAAAGAAATCTGGCAGATTGCATGCATGATGATTGGTTAGAAAAGTGAGTTTTCATCATTTCCTTGAGTAAATCTTTTGAAATAATTTAAATATATCATGATAAACTCATATTTTAGTCATGTTTCCAGAGATCAAAAGATTAAACTTATCAAAATGTATACATGCATTTATGAACAAAATTTTGTTTCTCAAAAACTCTTAACTTGAGTTTGATGTTTTAGTCCTTAAAATCGATTTTTGCACTAAGATCATGAACATGCAACCTTGTTTATCATACATGCATGGTGTTAGAACACATACATGATGTTCTAAAAACCATTTTAACAAAAAGAAAACAAGTTTGAAGAATATGAAGAAGTAGAAATCGGTTTTTGAAGTAAAATGCACATGCATAGCTTAAATCATTGTTGTGGATCTTCAAGAGATGTATGTTCTTTACCTTAAATTTATTTGTGGCTTGAAAAACCCTTAGGAATCTCCATAATTTCGTGGTTAAGAGGCTGTGGTTGTGGTGTTTGGAGAAAAGAAATTAGAGAGAAGGTAGAGAGAGTTTTCTAGAGAGAGAAAGAAGAGAGATGTGTTTGTGTGTTGGAGAGTGAGAGTGAGAGAGATATATATGGGAAGAGAGGGGTCCGAAATTTTGAGTATAATAACCCTTTCTCATTCATTTTATTTTATAAAATTTAAGTCATTTTATAAATATCTAAATTTTATATAAAATGTGCACTAAAATCAAGTTTTTATTCATGAAACCTTGATTTTTGACTTATAAATTAAGGATGAATGTTAATGACTTAAATTTTTATTTTCCTTGATTATATTTCCCTGAATTTAATTGTTTTAAGATAATATTATAAGTTTCATAACTATTTTTATAGAATACTTGATGTCAAATTTTATAAAATTTAGGTTTTAGGGCTTTTAGGGTTTTGAAGTTTAATAAACTTTGAATATCAAAATAAATTGAATATTTGAGACTTCAAATTATCTTATGGTATTATAACTCTTTTATAGTTATAAATAATGTTTGTAATTATTTTTTATCGGTTTATTGGCATTCTATGTAGTGATTCCGAGATTCAAGCGAAATTGAGGAAATCAAGTATACTAGTCCTAGTCTTCAACTTTGACTTAAGTTTCTATGAGACTTTGAACTCACTTCTACTTCTAGGTCAAGTGCATGATGTGTGTATATGATTCATAAAAAGGTGTTTGATTCAAAGAGCGACCCGAATATGGATAGTCACTACAGTTAAGTAGTTGTAGAATTCACATATCAATGTGAAATCTAAGTACACCATCCATTGTTTCTATCTGTTTCCAAGTTTCTACTAGGTTATAACTTAGCTTCTAATTACTAAGTCTAATATGTGTTGTGCCTATATGTGCAACTAAGTCTAGTCATATCTAGAACCGACTCGAATTTTGACGGTTGCCACACGCTTTTACAAGAAGAGAATCCAAATCAATTTATACTATCGATGGACGAGAATTTTGAAACTGAAAGAGATTTAAAGGAGATAAAGGGGTTGCTAGAGGAAGCTGATTACCAAGAAACAATCAAATTTGTGGAAGGATCACTGACTCGCTAATTAGCACCCACTAACTGGACGAGTCCAGATGAAAAGTCAAGACCAAATGGAGATTTTTTTTTCTGCAACCCACGAGTACCCTCTCTGGACTTGACGTGCACATTTTCCCTGGTCAATTGAAGAATCTACTTGAGGAAAGCGGAGTTGTTAAAGATTTTAATGACTTTGAAAATGCACAATTGGCTTGTCTTGACACAATTGTGCATTATGATGAGGCAATCCAAGATGACAAGAAGGAAAGCTTAGAAGATAAAGAGAATAATAAGGCTTGGAATAATGATGAGCATAACTTTTCTATTAAATCACACATGCATGATCAAGAAGCAATATCAACCACAATCAAAAGAACCAAGCCTTGAGCCTTAGTCTCTAATACAATTGAAGTCTTCACATTTAAATCATCATGACTGAAAAGGAAATCGAGGTAGATAAAGGGAGAATGGAAACAATGGTTCATAGGGAAGAAGAGAAAAAGAAGAATTGTGGTAGAGGGATAAAGCGTAAAGCTGAAGAAAATACCACAAAGAAGAGAATGGAAGAATTGAAAAGAGCATATAAGAGGAAAATCCATATTTACAAAACGAAGTATAAACCAAAAAGGAATAAGTAGGAATGCCCGATGAAGGACAACGCAGAGAAGTAAAGCGGGAATGAGTCCAGCTAACGACTCCTCAAAATGAAGCGATTCCGGGAGGCAACCGAGTTTACAGTTTGCTTTCTTTTTAACTTTATTTTTCATTTTATTTTTGTTTTCTTTTAGGATTTGCTTTTATCAATCTTCTTCTGTCATTTAAATGATTGCTTGAGGGCAAGCACTACTCAAGTGTGGGGTATGGTGGCATAAAATTTAAGAATTCAAAAAAATTTCAAACAAAATGAAAAACTCGTCGAGTCCACTCCTCTACTCGGCGAGTCCATTTGAAAAATCCCGAAAAATTGCGGATTCGCGTATGTAATCGATGAGTAGATACCCTTACTCGGCGAGTCCACGTATTTACCCGAAAAAATATATAATTTTCACATTCTATAAAATACGGTTTTTAACCCTAATTGGTTTAACATACTCACAAACGCAACCGCTAGCCGCTTGACGAGCAATTCTCTCTCTCTCTCTCTCAAGCTTTCATCTACATTCGCTTGTTATTCATTGCAATTCCGACCAAAAAGGTAATAATTTACTACTTAATCTTGTTAAATTTCACACCTTGGGTAATTTTATGACCATAATTTGTGGAAATACGGATTTTGGAGTTTACTCCAATCCTACGATTTTGATTTTTCGGTAAAATTAGGTTGTTATAGACAAAATTTCATGTGAATTTATGCTTAATAGACATACCTAGACTAACCCCTGGACTGATTTGTGTATTTGAATGGTTGATTTTGGCAGAATCAGGGAATGGACGCGCAAAGTTCATACCAATCGCCGAGTCGGTTCTTATACTCGGCGAGTCCATGTTTTAGATGCCCATAATTTTTTTACATTTTTAATTTTTTTGTGTTTTTTTTTGTGTTATGGGTTTTGTTTTGCAGAAAACACGTCGAGGCATGGTCAGAGCTCAATAGGAGGTGGTAATGAGAACATCCCATGGCTAAACCTCCCACAAATCACTTCTAAATCCTCACTAGCTCGTGCCAAGAACAAGCTAGAAGAACTTAAGCACAAGGAGATTTATGTTCTTAATGAGATAGATTGGCAGTAGATTGGCCAATCAGGGTTGGAGGAGGAATTGACCCTGTATTTGTTCAAGTCCTTTGAAAACAATGGGGTTACGATAATTTGTGATGGGTGGAGCCAGTTATTCAAAATTCAAGAACCCGTCTACCAAGAATTATTCTCTACCATCACCTACCGAGGTGGTAATGATTACTATAATCCGGATATAATTACCTTTTGTCTTGGAGGGGAATTGCACCAATGCAGCATAGCGGAGCTTGCATGGAGACTAGGCATCTATGATCAAAATAATAATCATGTCCGAGAATTTTGCATCATTCCTTGGATATTGTCACAAAGAGTTGCCCGAGGAGGTGGTTGCTTCCAACTGGTGGACTACTATTGCCAATTGGGTCTATATTCCTTCCTCTGCTCAAGAGGGACACATCCGTTCCCCCATCCATTGTTTGATCCACCGTCTTATCGCAAGCACCATCTGTTGGATTCGCGTATAAGTCCATAACTAATTGGTATGTACTTGACTTGATTGGCATGGTCCATTTGGGTTGCATGGCATCAGAACAATTTGGATAGACTTTTGTGAGAAAAAAGATAATTATGATTTGTTAATATATATTATAAATTCTAATATATTAATATGAAATCATATTATTTAATTAGTATTGATCAAAAATTAATTTGGAATTAATTATGTGATCAAAAGGAGATTAATTAAATATATCGGGATTGATTGTGTAAATCATTCATTCTTATATATGTGGTCTTATGATCCATAGTTCATCATGTTGGGCTAAACCCATGGATACTCCATGGAGGTTTTAACTCATGCAACATGAAGAATATGGAAAGACATGAGTTACATGGTGTAACCCTAATAGCCACCATATATAAGGACCCCATGGCTTAAGAAATTGGCACTAGTGTGTGTACACATGAGGGCTAGCCGATTTGAGCATAGGAACCTTTTCTCCTAAGTTATTCAAAGTTGTTGGTGATGTTGTGTGAACCATTTGAGGTGTCACACTTGAGGCACTAGGCATTTAAGCTCCATGGAATCAACCTACAACAAACAGGCATGTAATTATACTAGAATTTATATTATATGTACTTCATATTATGCTAGTTAGAACAATACCTTGGAAAAATTGATATTTGCATTTATAATAGAGAAAGCATAGATCCAAGGTATTTAGGGTTGCGTGTACACCTTAGGGGTGTTAGAATGCTCAAAACCCTTCAGTGGTATCAAAGCCTAGGCTTGTTTTCAATTATACTTGATGCAAATTGCTGAAAAAAACTGAAAAAATCGATTTTCTGGTTGTCTGGGCACTGGAATCACTGAGTCCACTGATGGACTCGTCGAGTCCATGAAGAAAATCATCCTACTCGTTGATTAGGTTCATACACCCAACGCATAGGACTCCCAGACAGCATAATTCCGAGTTTTTTTTTTTGCTGGAATTGGACTAGGAACATTACCATAAGCTGTTTTTGAACTTGTAAACTTGTTTTTGATGTGGTAATGTTCATGCTAACCCAATTTCATAGATGGTTGTCAATAGATTCATGTTTTGTATTAGTTTAATGGTTAGGTTAATTACATGAAAAGGTGTTCGATTTGAATTATCTTGTTCTTATGAGTTTATTTAGATTAATAGAAAATTTATGTGATAATATGTTTTCAATCCAAATTAATCTAAAAGTTGTTCATAATATGTGTTTTTGTAACTTGTCCTCAAGTTAGATGAAAAGTCACATTTATGATTATTAAAACTCATAAGATTTCCATAAGTTATGAAAAGTGGAGACTCTCATTTTTAAATGTTTTAAAGTCTTCCATAACTTGTCCTCAAATTATGGAACTTAAAGGGTTTTTTATTTATTAAAACTACTTTAAACACATAAGTTATGGAATTGAAAAGCTTTTGAATTGTTCAAAACTTGTCCTCAAGTTTTGGAATCTGTAAGGTTTCCCCTCATGAATACTTTAATTCCAAGTTAAGCCCTTAGAATTTTAAAAGTTAAAATTCAACCCTTATACTTTATAGTATTATAAGTTTATATATATATATATATATATATATATATATATATATGTATGTATATATATTTATAAGAGCAAGTCAGTCTTACCGTTAGTAGGCCTCATTCACGAAGTCGGTCTATAAGGGAGGTATAAGGTAATTGCCTATAAAATGGCACTTTAATGGGTGTCCACTCTCACCCACCGCTTCCTTGAACGGTGGAGGGTCATTAGCAGAATGGGTAGGACAAGGACTAGAATTATCCCTTCATTAAAAGTATTAATGATAAATATAAAGTAACTAAACCTTTTATAAATTCCCAATCATAGTTACTTTAGGAAAATGTGAATTTGGTGCTAACTCATGAAATTACACTTTGCACTTTGCTTAAGTCGTTAGTGGAGCGCATGTGGTTTACCAGCACACTAACCTGGATTTAACAAGGTAGGCAAAGGGTAACTTAATGTTTATCATAGTATCGATGGAGCACATGTGGTTAACCAACACATCGATTTAGGGCTAAATATTAAGAGTATCAAGTATATTTGCATGGTTATCCACACATTATTTTGTGATCCCTGGCATCCCAGTCACAAAATTTGAGAGGTCACAATCGAGATTGAAACATGCCATTGAAAATTTCAATCATTCTCAAAATATCTAGGAGTTTCAAATCCAATTAAAACCTAATAAATGATTTTGTTTTTCATGGTGGAAATTGGTGAATCGTCATTCGCCTACCTTCAAATATTCTATAGGTTGGATTACGGCATCCCTCTTCTAAGTTATAAAATATTGTGTTGGGTTCTAGCCTTAATATTTCACATTGGGTGTTATATTAAGGACTTTAAATCAACTATCTTCAACATCTCCCAAAAGATGTCTGGTTTAGACATCTATGATCTTTCCAAAAACTCTTTGAACAAGCTTTCCTAATGAAGATGATGTCCCGAAAATCATTCTTCACCGCCTCCACCTCCTCCAATTATTCTCCTTAACCCATAAGTTCAAGGTCACTCAAGCCCTAATGGCAAGCAAGTTCTATGTGTGCTCATATCTTGGAGATGAAGTCACATATTGACAAGTCGGGAGCGTTGGGTGTCACAATCTTGAGGAAGTTGGTTGTTCAATCACTTTCTAAGTCACATAGTTCCTTTGGGACTACTATGTAACAGACAATGACATGACCCTTAATGATCTTATCTAGTTACTTGGTGCTACTGAATCAACAATGATTTGGAGTTCTGGTAAAGCAAATTTGATTAGTAAATCAACTTCCCAAACTACCATGGACATTGACAATTGGTAACATTGGATATCTAGAAAAAGCTTTTTCTTCCCAATGGAAAGGAATCAGCCATAGTCAAATCGGTTGACCAAATGGTAAAGAGAAAGGCAAGTTTGAGATAGTCTAGTGTACCATTCCCAAAGAGTCCATATGTTTCTATTTCCAAAGGAAGGGGCATTGGTTGCAAAGCTGCCTTAACTACCTGAAAGATCTGAAAGAAGGTCTAGTCAAAAGTTTGACTCTACTTCAGGTAAGTCCACTATCTAACTCTCTTAAGTTCCTATTTGAAGATTCTTAATACATTTTGATGTATGTCAGGATCAAGCAAATAGAAGGGAACTTAAAGAAAGAGTCTGCTGAATCTAATCGCAAAGATGGATTTCAATCGCATGGTTCGAAGATCAGATTCTTGAGCTACTATTTAGAGAGTTATGATAGATTGCTAGAAAATATTTAATAACATAGTTTCCATTTAAAGTTTCATTGTAAGGAAAGTTTTCCGTATTTAATAAATAAAATTTTGTTTTATTTTATATGTCCTTGCAATGGCACTTATGGAAAATTGATGTTTGTATATTTCTAGAAATAATGGAAATATTAATTTGATTCTTTCATATATGGTAGTGTCTAAATTTACAAAATAAGGAAAGATTCTCATCACCCAAGTTTTCAGTTCGATAGAAACTTGGAATCATACAAGTTGTATAGTATGATGAATGAGAATTTTCACCTTTGGAAAATTAAGACTAATTCCATGTTCACATTTATATGTGAGTTAAATAAACGACTAAGGGATTGAGTACGCATTCTTGTGCACTGGTCAAGTGCAACACAAAAGATCGATATGTCTATTTTTCATGATTTACTAAAGCTTAGTAAATATGGTTATACTTACCAATTTAAGTATAATTCTGAAACATTGGAAAAGTTTCGATGTATGGCAGAACGAATGAGAAGAATCAAATTAGGTAGAAGGATAAAAGTTTCTCAAATCTAAAAAGATGGGAGAGTACTTTAGTTCATGTTTTGTGATCATCTCAATGATTAAGAAACCATATCATAGTTGGTCCACTAAGGACATCTTAGTGCATTCCTATGGCTAAGAAGAGGAATCAAGAATTGTTGAAATGGTTAAATCAAGAAGATGAGTCATACTTTATTCCAAAACAATTCTTAGAGGCATACTTCAAGATTGTAACTTGAGTGACATATCTTAAAGAAAGGTTTATAACACTTGTCAAAAAGAATAAAAGTGTCATACTCTTTTACATTTGAAATTGGTAAGTTGTGATGTTTTGAATAAAACAAAGACCAACTAAGGACAATTGTGTGAAGTGTTTGTCTTGATAAAGAATCCACACAATCTCTTGAATATTTGGAAAGAGTGTATTATATGTCAAGAGGACAGTGGGAGTCTTAAAGATCTTGAAAAAGCTTCAGGATCTAATCAAGTGTAAAAACTTGTAGTTTATCACTAACACACGACGTGAGGTTTATAACCTATCGTGTTGACATATTTATATTTCTGTGCCCATTCTAGTGTAATTTTGCTTTGCATATGAGTTCTGAGGGTTCTCAATTGGTTGCATAACAACTTGGAAGCAATGGCAGACCCTTATGCTTCCAGGTGGCAAGAAGTTAAGACTGCATAAGTTCAATCCATATGCGTTTCGATTTGTCATTAACCGTGTCTTGTGATTATGGTTTTGAGAAATTCACATGGATAGGAACACATACACCATAAAATCTAAATGTCATAAAGTTTCTCTCCGATTCATGAAAATGATGGTGAGGAAACGCTTTCACTAAGTAGATTTTAGGTAGATAGCAATTGTGATATTTGCATTCTCAAAGTCGTTAGTGGAACGTGTGTGGTTAACCGGCACACTAACATGGACTTGTGAGGAATGGAAAAGGTCTAAACAACTGAGACTATGATTACAACATCCCTTTTCATAGTTCTGAAATTGTTTAGACACACATGTGTGTTATCTAAAGAAACGTGTATGATTTTGATAAAGTTTTATCAAAGCATTTTGAATCAGAAGTCTGAATTTTGGTAAGAAAGTCAATAAAGTATTGATTTCTAGAATTCCAGTTGATTTCTGAGTATATGTCAAAGCTAGTAGGGGCATAAGTGTTATGCTAATAATCATCATGTTAGTGGGAGCATCATAATTATGATGAGTGTTGCAAGTTAGCAATGTTAATTATATAAAAACAACTAGAAATTATAATTCATTTCAATTCTAAAAGCTTATAATGAGGTTTTAATCATCTTTAGTCAATGATATATATATATATATATATATATGTATATATATATATATATATATATATATATATATATATGAATTTTTTTTTTTGGAATCGCTCAACATAAGGAAATTCTATATATGGATCCATTATTTGCGTTCTAAAATTCGATTATGATTACGACATCCGTTTTCATAATCTGAATTCTGAGAACATGGAAAATAGAAACAGAAATATTATAGCAAAAGATTGATCTAGTATCATGTCTTTATGTGAGACATCATGAATCGTGTTCCATATGCTTCAGATATATGGTCGATTGCATGTGCTATAATATTCATCTGTTCTAAATTTTTCCAAATGCATAGAGCATTAAGAGGTAAAAAGTAGTAGAACTGGATATGATTAATTTGATTAAGCAATTGTCGAGGACAATCTAAGGTTTACCAAAGATTGGTTGCTTAGGGATAGTTGGAAGTATAGTGTTAATTTTGGAAGGACCATATTGACATATTCTGAAAAGAGGCAACTCTTGTTCAGAGGTGATAGTCAAAATGAGAATATGGAAATATTCCCAAAAGTGGAAGTTATTCAATAAATCTTTGTAAGATTAGGAAACTTAATGCAGGAAGGATGTTCAAAGCAATGTACTTTGAATTTGAGACTTCGTTTCCATGGAATGATCTCCATTGGAATAATCTATAATGTCTGTTGACAAGTCTTTGTCACTTTGTGCATAATCATTACTATAACATCCAGATTTCCAGGTATATTATTTAATTTAATTATCTTGGAGTTTGTGGAGGAACTCAGCGAGTTGGAGCCAAGACTCGCCGAGTAGGGTCGCGGATGTTCATCCGGGTTCATGCCCGGACTCGGCGAGTCCACACTGTTTAATGAAACCCTAATCCCCCGGGTTTGGAGCCTATTTAAGGGCACTTATAGCCTCCCAATGCGGCTACCAGTTCCTTAAGAGAACCCTAAGTGAGCCAAATCGTTGTGAGGAAGAAGAAGTCACTTTTGATCCTTGTACCTTTGGTTTAGCAAGAAGGAGGTGACCAAGAGCAAAGAGGAGGTGCAATTCTAGCAGTTCCAGAGTTTAGAGACTTCATTTTGAGGTAATAGTTCGAACCTCCTTCAGTTTTGGTGTTGATCATTAGAGTAAGGGTTTTCTAAACCCTTTGGATAGTGATTATGTGGAGCAAATGGTCCCTCTTCGAGTTTATGCCTTGGATCTAGACTCAAACAGGTCCAGAGACCTTAACCCTTGGAGCTTTATGGATCAGTTTGGGGTTATTGGACTTAGGTTGCCATTTTTGTGAGTAAATCTCCTTTTGATGCCTTGTTGTTGTTATACAAGCATCAAGTTTCGGACTTTACATGACATTCATGCTTGGGAAGGCCAGATCTATGGTTTAAGGAAACAGATCTGACCTCAAGAGGTCAGCAGAGTTCGTGCATGGCATGAACTCGCCGAGTTGTTCTTGGGACTCGGCGAGTAGGGTTAGGGTTTCACGTAAATTGCTCAGTAAGTAGACTTGCCGAGTTGGGGGATGACTCAGTGAGTCAGAAGGGGGTTAGAGGACGGGAGCTCAAGGCGGTACTCACCGAGTTGTTCTTGAGACTCGGCGAGTTGAGTCGTGGTGGCCCCGCGATTCATGATTGGTATGACTCGTCGAGCATAGGGAGGGACTGGGCGTGACAAGCGGGACAAAGTGTTAGAGAACATGTGTGAACTCGCCGAGTCACCAGGGTGCACTCGGCGAGTAGGGTCAATGTGTGACCGTTGACTTTTATTTACTTTTAGGGTTTCGTCAACAATGGAGTACTTGTGTCGAGACGGGGGTAAAATAGTCTTTTACCCTTCTGAGGGTGCCAATGGCAGGTTGAGTCTAGTCTCGAGAGTTATATTTATAAGAGTATTTACTTTATGTTAATAGGCGGAGACTAGGAAATATTTCTACCAAGTCAGAGATTTACCGAGACGCCTGAGGTTAGTCTTCTCACTATACTTTACCTAGTGTGGTAACAGAGTTATGTGACAGTGTATTTTGGAGTTATGTGCTAGTGTATTTGCATGTTATTTATGTGTTGTGATTTATTGTATGTGATATGCATGATTCAGAGATTACGGAGTAGGACCAGTGGGTCCATAGACTTAGGACCTTCGGGTCCATAGAGTTAGGGCCATAGGGCCCACAGAGAGTTGGGGCTGGAGGGTCCCACTGAGACACATTGACCAGAGGGTCAACAGAGTTATAGCCTAGAGTGGCTAATATATGTTAGAGTGGTATTTTAGGGAACTCACTAAGCTTATGCTTACAGTGTTACGTGTTATGTGTTTCAGGTACTAGTGATGACCGAGGGAAGGCGCCGACTTGATTCGTACACATACATGGGATTTTATGTATTTCGATATTGGGAGGTGTTTTGTGAAACAAAGACATGATACTATGACATTTTATGAATGAATGAGTTTGTAAAAAATTGTTTGCAAAATGCGAAAAATTGTTTTAAATTTTTACGGTGTTACAAGTTGGTATCAGAGCCTTGGTTTGAGGGATTCGGGTGCACCTGCGGGCGTATCCGAACTCAAACTGAGTATTTGAGGAAATTTCAACAATAAAATAAGTTTTCAAATGAAGAACTTTCGAGACAAACAGAGCAGAGTCGTGTGTACGAACAGCCAGCGCCCGAACGGTGATTTCCCAAAATACCATTACAATAAGTGTTATGAGATATGATATGATATGTTATATGATGACCTATTATATGCATGCTAGAGTAGAATATGTATTCTTATTAGGAATAGAGTGGCCTGATATGTGATGCCTGAGTCTAGGAGTCTTGCTGCTAGGGATAATTCAGAGTGTTTAGGTAGCAGCGAGGAGATTATGAGAGATCTGCTAGCGAGTATCATATGATTAGAGAAAGTAGAGTACTTGGGATTTGGGACTCTGGGAGGAGGACTTGGGGTAGATGCGGATGCGGTGTGAATGCTAGTATTGGGCCCGTAGTACCGAAGACACCGGGTCAGTGCACATCTCGAGTAAGAATCCTTGGAGTACCAAGGGACAAGTAGGGTGGAGTATTCGAGTGTAAGCATACTCGAGCGAGTCCCTGATATTTATTCTTGTGTTGTATTGCAGAGAGAGGGAGATCATGGTTGGGACACGCCACACACCAGGAACCATCGGTAGGAGTGATGTGGAGATCCGTAGGATCATCCAGGAGGGGGTGGCTGCGGCCATCAGGGCAGAGATACCAGAGATGTTTGGGTCTATCAAGACCACGCTGATAGAGCCATTTGATGAGAAGTAAGCTGCTCTTTCTGAGGCTGTTGTTGTTGCGGCCACTACAGCTATAGTTGCGACTAGGCCGCAGGGTGGTGATGCGTTGCTGTTCTGAGAGTTCAGCAACAAAAAACCACCGGAGTTTGACGGGACCCAGGATCCGATTGCGGCGATGAGGTGGATTTCAGACGTAGAGGGGTGTTTTTTTACTTGCTCATCTCAAGAACATTTGAGAATTCGGTTCGCGCTGAACCAGCTTCGCTTGGGGGCGAAGGATTGGTGGAAGTTTGTGACGTGACACTATACGCCTGCTGAGCTTGCTGTAGTGACCTGGGAGAGGTTCACTGCTATGTTCCGAGATGAGTACGTTCACCAGGTGCAGAGGGAGTGTTTGGCCCAAGAGTTTCTGACCCTCTATCAGGGTACTGAGCTTGTTACAGTGATTACGAGGATGTTTCATGAGCGGGCGATGTTCTGCCCAGATCACGTGTCCTCCGAGCAGGCACGTATGAGCCGATATCTGAGCATTTTGAGGAGGGATATACGAGAGTTCGTGGCGATCTCAATGTACCCGACATTTGTTGAGCTTTAGGCAAATGCCCGGAAGAGGGAGATAGAGCTGGATACGAGGCTAGGGAAGAGGCTAAGTCTTAGGGGAGGGATCGGCGACCGCTACAGTATCAGCCGGTAGCCAAGCGGGCGAAGCCCGCTGATTCGAGATCAGGGAACCAGAGGGGCCGCACTTATGGCAAGTGCGGAAAGAGCCACGATGGGGTGTGCAGAGCAGGGTCTTGCTACAAATGTGGCAAGGAGGGGCATATGGCCAAGGATTGACCCAAAGGGTTTGCAGTATGTTTTCACTGCAACCATACTGGACACTAGAAGGCAGAGTGTCTGCAGCTGAGGGGATCAGCACAGGGAGCATCTCAGGGATTGGCGCCTGCTGCTATCAGAGCTACTGAGAGCCGGCCAGTAAAGGACGAGGAACTAAAGGAACGAGGGAGAGCCTTTCCGTTGACCGCGGAGGAGGTCCGCGCAGCGCCCGATGTCGTGGCTGATATGTATTCTTTCGTGTATTTATTTTGATGTTGATATATTGTGCTTATATTATGTTATGCGTAGGTACTTTTCTTGTGAGTTCTGTACCTGCCTTGGTGTTATTTGACTCGGGTGTTAGTCGGTCTTTTGTATCTTTGGCTTTTAGTCAGCACATCAGTGTTAGTCGTGAGGCGTTGAGTCGGCCTCTGAGAGTTTCCATAGCTGACGAGAGGGCGGTGTAAGCTACAGAGGTGATTCGAGGGTGTGTACTCGAGATTTTCAGTGTTGAATTCCCGATTGATTTAGTTCCTATTGCGATGGGGGATGTCTGTGTCATCGTGGGCATGGACTGGTTGAGCAGATTCGGAGCGGTTATCGACTACGAGCGACAGCTGGTGACCATACGAGACCCTAGTGGGGGAGTTCATACAGTGTATGGCGAGGGTACACGTTTGGGGTCAGCATTTTGTTCAGCCGCTAGAGCGAGACAGTGTATACAGCAGGGCTGTAGGGGCTTTGTAGCGTATGTGATGGATGCGAGGGTTGACTCAGAGAGACCGAGGTCAGTTGATGAGGTTCCGATAGTGCGCGAGTTCCCGGACGTATTCCCGGAGGAGTTGTCGGGTGTGCCTCCCGTGAGGCAGGTGGAGTTCAGTATCGATTTGGTTCTGAGGGCCACGCCTATCGCCAAGGTGCCCTATCGCCTCTAGATGCGGATGCTGTGTGAATGCTAGTATTGGGCCCGTAGTACCGAAGACACCGGGTCAGTGCACATCTCGAGTAAGAATCCTTGGAGTACCAAGGGACAAGTAGGGTGGAGTATTCGAGTGTGAGCATACTCGAGCGAGTCCCTGATATTTATTCTTGTGTTGTATTGCAAAGAGAGGGAGATCATGGTTGGGACACGCCACACACCAGGAAGCATCGGTACGAGTGATGAGGAGATCCGTAGGATCATCCAGGAGGAGGTGGCTCCGGCCATCAGGGCAGAGATACCAGAGATGATCGGGTCTATCAAGACCATGCTGATAGAGACATTTGATGAGAAGTACGCTGGTCTTTCTGAGGCTGCTGTTGCTGCAACCACTGCATCTATAGATGCGACTAGGCTGCAGGGTGGTGATGCGTTGTTGTTCAGAGAGTTCAGCAACACAAAACCACCGGAGTTTGATGGGACCCAGGATCCAATTGCGGTGATGAGGTGGATTTCAGACATAGAAGGGTGTTTTTTGACTTGCTCATCTCCATAGCATTTGAGAGTTCAGTTCGCGCTGAACCAGCTTCGCTTGGGGGCGAAGGATTGGTGGAAGTTTGTGACGACACACTATACGCTTGCTGAGCTTGCTTTAGTGACCTGGGAGAGGTTCACTGCTATGTTCCGAGATGAGTACGTTCCCCGGGTGGAGAGGGAGCGTTTGGCCTAAGAGTCTCTGACCCTCAAGAAGGGTACTGAGTCTGTTATAGTGATTACGAGGATGTTTCATGAGCGGGTGATGTTCTGCCCAGAGCACGTGTCCTCCGAGCCGGCACGTATGAGCCGATATCTGAGCATTTTAAGGAGGGATATACGAGAGTTCGTAGCGAACTCGATGTACCGGACATTTTCCGTGCTTCAGGCAAATCCCTAGAAGAGGGAGATAGGGCTGGAGACCCAGGCTAGGGAAGAGGTTGAGTCTCAGGGGAGGGATCGGCGACCGGTACAGTCTCAGCCGGTAGCCAAGCATGCCCAGCCCGCTGATTCGAGATCAGGGAACCAGAAGGGCCGCACTTGTGGCAAGTGCGGCAAGTGCCACGATGGGGTGTGCAGAGCAAGGTCTTGCTACAAATATGGCAAGGAGGGGCATATGGCCAAGGATTGCCCCAAAAGGTTTGCAGTATGTTCTCACTGCAACCAGACCTGACACCGGAAGGCAAAGTGTCCTCAGCTGCGGGGATCAGCACAGGGAGCCTCTCAGGGATTGACCCCGGCTGCTATCAGAGCTATTGAGAGCCGGCCAGTGAAGGCTGAGGCACCGAAGGCATGAGGGAGAGCCTTTCAGTTGACCGCGGAGGAAGTCCGCGCAGCGCCCGATGTCGTGGCTGGTATGTATTCTTTCGTGTATTTATTTTGATGTTGATATATTGTGCTTATATTATGTTATGCGTAGGTACTTTTTTGTGAGTTCTGTACCTGCCTTGGTGTTATTTGACTTGGGTGTGAGTCGGTCTTTTGTATCTTTGGCTTTCAGTCAGCACATCAGTGTTAGTCGTGAGGCGTTGAGTCGGCCTCTGAGAGTTTCCATAGCTGATGAAAGGGCGGTGTATGCCATAGAGGTGATCCGAGGGTGTGTACTCGAGATTTTCGGTGTTGAATTCCCGATTGATTTAGTTCCTATTGCGATGGGGGATGTTTTTGTCATCGTGGGTATGGACTGGTTGAGCAGATTCGGTGCGGTTATTGACAGCGAGCGACAGCTGGTGACCATACGAGAGCCTAGTGGGGGAGTTCTTACGGTGTACGGCGAGGGTACACGTTCGGGGTCAGCATTTTGTTCTGTCGCTAGAGTGAGACAGTGTATATAGCAGAGCTGTAGGGGCATTGTAGCGTATGTGATGGGTGTGAGGGTTGACTTAGAGATACCGAGGTCAGTTGATGAGGTTCCGATAGTGCGCAAGTTCCCGTACGTATTCCCGGAGGAGTTGCCGGGTGTGCCTCCCGTGAGGCAGGTGGAGTTCAGTATCGATTTGGTTCCGGGGGCCGCGCCTATCGCCAAGGTGCCCTATCTCCTTGCACCTCCAGAGATGCAGGAGTTATCCTCGCAGCTTCAGGAGTTGCTGGGGAAGGGGTTTATTCGGTCGACCAGCTCGCCGTGGGGAGCGCCTATCCTTTTTGTCAAGAAAAAGGATGGTTCACACCGGATGTGCATTGATTACCGGGAGTTGAACAAGCTGACTGTGAAGAACCGTTACCCGTTGCCGAGGATCGACGATTTGTTCGATCAGTTGCAGGGAGCATCTTGGTTCTCCAAGATCGATTTGAGGTATGGGTATCATCAGGTGAGAGTGCGAGATGAGGACAACCAGAAGACAGCATTCAGGACTCGTTATGGGCATTACGAGTTTGTGGTGATGCCTTTCGGACTCACCAATGCACCGGCAGTGTTCATGGATCTCATGAACAGAGTGTGCAGGCCGATGTTGGATCGCTCGGTGATCGTGTTCATCGATGATATTTTGGTGTATTCGAGATCCAGAGAGCAGCATGAGAAGCATTTGAGGGAGATCCTCGGAGTTCTGAGATCGGAGAGGCTTTATGACAAATTCTCCAAGTGTGATTTCTGGTTGCGAGAGGTCCAGTTCCTAGGGTACCTCATTAACCAGAAGGGGATGTTGGTCGACCCGGCCAAGATTGAGG
Source organism: Lactuca serriola (assembly GCF_051521515.1). Taxonomy (NCBI): domain Eukaryota; kingdom Viridiplantae; phylum Streptophyta; class Magnoliopsida; order Asterales; family Asteraceae; genus Lactuca; species Lactuca serriola. The sequence goes on along the minus strand of NC_136416.1, from coordinate 127,902,272 downwards.
CGGTGATGAGTTGGGAGGTGCCGAGGTCACCCTCTGAGATTAGGAGGTTCTTAGGGATGGCAGGCTATTATCGGAGATTTATCAGGGATTTCTCCAAGATCGCCGTGCCACTCACCATGTTGACCCGCAAGGGTGTTGCTTTTTCATGGGGCTCAGAGCAGTAGGCCTCCTTCGAGTCACTTCGCCAGAGACTGTGCGAAGCCCCAGTTTTAGGCCTTCCAGAGGGGGTGGAGGACTTTGTGGTGTATTGTGACGCGTCGATCTCGTGGTTGGGAGCGGTGCTGATGCAGAGAGGGCATGTGATAGCATATGCATCGAGGCAGTTGAAGCCTCATGAGACGAGGTATCCCACCCACGATCTAGAGTTGGGGGTAGTGGTGTTCGCCCTCAAGATCTGGCGTCACTATCTGTATAGGGTTCGGTGTACCATATACACGGACCACAAGAGCTTGAAGTACTTGATGGATCATGTCGCACCCCAAAACCAAGAACGGCGGAAACGTTCTGGGGTGGAGGACGTCATGTAAAGTATCACAACACAGTAAAAGTAAACAAGCAAACAACATCATCCATTGCATTAAATATAACTTTAATACAAGCGTGTTCTGTACATTTATAGACACCAAAAATAATGTGAATCAAAATAATAAGATGAATCTTGGATGCTCTCCATCTCCTCAAAAGCTGGCCTCGGTACCTGTCTACTGATGATTTGAGAATACAAGTTATTTTGAAAGAGTTTATCAGCATTAAGCTGGTGAGTTCATAAGTATTCTAGTGTCGGTGTTTGTATCAAAACGTTTGAACATAGTTTTAAACAATAGTTTGTAAACATTGGTGATAAAAGTATGTGAATGTTTGTACGTGTTTGTAAAAGTTTGAATCTCTCAGAAAAACCTATATTTTCTACTAAAAGTAGCCTTGTAACAAGGCGTAACTGTTTTGTACATTCGTTTATCGTAAAAGTGTGTAATTTTCCCAAGGGTAACTATCATTATCAAAATATAGTTTGTACATAAATGTTTAAGTGAAATAATCACTAAATGTATATAAAGGATAAATTACTATAGTATTGTAGTATTGTAATATAGGAACTACTGTTGTAATAACTACCTTAAACCAGATTTATATTAAGGTATCATGTGATTAATTGTACCATACTATCGACTGGGTAACAACGACAAATGAATGGTCGTAAAAAGAAATGACGTTTGGCACCCGCAGACCTGCAGGCCCGGCTGTAGCTAGCAGCAAGGTGTAGGATAGTCAATCCAGTATAGATCTATACGCAAACTCACGCTCTCCCTCCAAGAGACTCTGGCTATAACTCGGGCCATGACATTTAAGGCATGCTCCGATACACTGGATCATAATTTTGTCAATGTATATATGTATATGTAAGGTATTGTTACTTGTTCTAGTATCGTTGTATATGTTCTCTTTCTAGTATAGTTGTATATGTTCTTTCTTTAGTATAGTTGTATATGTTCTCATAGTAATGTAATGTATATGTTCTCATAGTACTAAGTACTGACTCATGAATGAACTGACTCATTGATCTAGTGTCACACCCCAAAACCACGAACGGCGGAAACGTTAAGGGGTGGAGGACGTCATGTACAGTGTCACAACAGTGTAATATAATAAACAAGCAACAACATCATCCATTGCATTATAAGTAAAGTTTTATACATGTGTGTTCTTTATATGTAATAAGTCACTAAAAATATACAATCAAAATAAAAGACGAGACTTGACTGCTCCGTCTTCACCAAAACCTGGCCTCCGTACCTGTCTACTGGCGACCTGAGAATACAAGTTATTTTGAAAGCGAGTATCAGCTTTAAAGCTGGTGAGTTCATAAGTATATAAGTGTCATTGCTTTGTTTGTGAAAACCTGCTATGAATGCCATGAAAACCTTTAAGTGAAAATGTTGAGGTAAGTATGAAATCCCTAGAAAAACCCTTATTTTCTATAAGTATGAATTGTAGTCTTCTACCAAGACTCGAATGTTTTGTATAAGTGAAGTGTAGTCTTCTACCAAGACTCAGATGTTTTGTATGAATGAAGTGTAGTCTTCTACCAAGACTCGAATGTTTTGTATGTATGAAGTGTAGTCTTCTACCAAGACTCGAATGTTTTGTATGTATGAAGTGTAGTCTTCTACCAAGACTCAAATGTTTTGTATGTATGAAGTGTAGTGTTCTACCAAGACTCGAATGTTTTGTATGTATGAAGTGTAGTCTTCTACCAAGACTCGAATGTTTTGTATGTATGAAGTGTAGTCTTCTACCAAGACTCGAATGTTTTTTTTTGTATGATGTGTAGTCTTCTACCAAGACCCGAATGTTTTGTATGTATGAAGTGTAGTCTTCTACCAAGACTCGAATGTTTTGTATGTATGAAGTGTAGTCTTCTACCAAGACTCGAATGTTTTGTATGTATGATGTGTAGTCTTCTACCAAGACTCGAATGTTTTGTATGTATGAAGTGTAGTCTTCTACTCATGTATCATGTAAGGCATTAGTATAGACTCATGAATGAACTGACTCTTGTTTGATATCTTCTAACTATCCCTATGATAGCTAACTGGAAAGTATGTGATTGATCAAGTAGGTTTATGAAAGATATCTAAGAGCTTTGAACAATAATTTAAAGTGACTTGAAGTCATTATACAATTCAAAACTAATACTTCTGTTGTCCAAGTATTTTAAGTTAGAAAACCATTTCACGTGACTCCTTTTGAAATATGTGAAATCTGCTGAGTGAAAACACAGTTATAAAATACATGAAACTGATTTAATAACATGTTTGTTTCTACTTGTATCCCCCCCCATTAAAGCATTTAAAATCCTTTAAAACATTGATTACGGGGTATGAACTCACCTGTAGTTGGTGATTGGAATGAACTGAACGGTATCGGATTGCTAGGTGCCAAGCGAGGACTTGTGCACACACTACGATCCTAATGAACATATAATCACACATATATGCACTCAATTAGACACAAAAGACTAATTGATAATGTTTAAGATATCATAGACATAGATAACACTTTATGTAAGTGTTTTAAGCCGTAAGGACTTCATCTAAGCTATTGTGGGACAGGGTACTTGAGTTTAGGGTTTCCAAAGGAGCCTACAAGAGAGTTTACTCTCCATAATCCATCACACATGGAGTTTATAGTTGTAAACTCTTGAGTTTACGGCCGTAAACTCCCAAACATGTGTGTTTGGTGTGTTTTGAAGTCCAATATGCTTTCTAGAATTATTCTAACCCAGTGGCTATGTTCTTGGAAGGCTTTAAGGCCTAGAAGTACTCCAAATAGGAGTTTACGGCCTCAAGGACATTTCCCCTTGGAGTTTACGGCCGTAAACTCCCTTGGGGTGATTCCTTGGTTGCTTTCAAGCCTCTTGTACTAGTGGGATGTGTTCTAGACTTTTAATCCTAGCATATGAAGGCATTAGGCACCACTTAGTGCCCTTTTTAGGAGTTTACGACCCAAGAACCATGTCTTGGCCGTAAACTCACTTTTTTAAGTGATTTTGGTGTGGTTTGGTCCTTCCATTTAGTGGGTACAATTCCTTGTAAAGGACTAGGGCCTTAGGTGTCATGAAAACACCCTTTGTGACCATTTACATGGAGTTTACGGCCTAGGAGAGTTCTGGGCCGTAAACTCACTTTCATTTGAGTCATTTGATGTGTTTAAGACCTTAAGCTACTTGGGAGAACAACCTAGATGCAAGCCTTAAAGTCCTTAAGTCCTTAAATCACCCTTTAGGGCTATGATATGGAGTTTACGGCCTAAGAGAGTTTTGGGCCGTAAACTCCCAATCTTGGGTGGTTTTGTGTGTGATTTCATGTCCCTAATGTGTTTACCTAATGTCCTAAGGCCTTATCCTAGCACCAATGTCGGTTTTGGCTTTGTTTCGGGAGTTTACCGCCCAAGAACACCTTGGGGAGTAAACTCCTAGATCTCATGATTTAGCCATCTAAATCATGTTTTAAGCATCTAATATGTATTCTAACACTACTAGAAAGAGTTACTCACAATCTGGGATAAAAACCCGAAGATCTGTCAGAGACAAAATGACTTTTCTCTAGCTGGAATTGTGAATAATGAATTAATTTAATTCACAAAACTATTTATAGTCCTGAAATAGTTTGACAGAAAATATTTTTATTCTGGAATTAGGACTGTAACATTATGAAACTTGAAATGTCCAAATTTCACAAACTCAGGAGCATCCACTCTCCTGATATCTCCTAAAGTGTAAACCCTAATGTACACTAACTTGTTCGGAAAAGTCTGAAAATCACTGAAATTGGACTGACTTCTATTGAATAGATATTGTTCGTACAAATGGAAATTTCGGGTTGTCACATCATTCCCCCGTTAGAAGGAATTTCGTCCCGAAATTAAAATGTAAGCAAATAAGAATTTACAAATAACTAAGCAAAAAGGTGAGGGTATTTCAGTTTCATCTGATCCTCACGTTCCCAAGTGAATTCCGGTCCACGCTTTGTGTTTCAGCGCACCTTCACTATCGGGATACGACTTTGCTTTGTTTGCTTGACCTCTCGGTCCATGATTTCTACTGGTTCCTCCACGAAATTGAGGCTCTCGTTGATCTCGATCTCGTCGAGTGGAATAACAAGAGTCTCGTCGGATAGGCACTTTTTCAAGTTTGACACGTGGAAGGTAGGATGTACGTTACTGAGTTCTTTCGGTAGATTGAGCTTGTAAGCCACACGGCCGATTCTTGCGAGAATCTCAAAAGGCCCTATGTATCTTGTATTGAGCTTCCCACGCTTTCCAAAGCGTATCAAGCCCTTCCAGGGTGAGACCTTCCGTAGGACTCGGTCGCCCACCTGGAACTCCAATGGTTTCCTACGCTTGTCGGCGTAGCTTTTCTGTCGGTCTCTAGAGGCTTTTAATCGTTCACGAATTTGAACGATCTTCTCTGTCGTTTCCCGAATGATCTCGGGACCCGTGAGAGTGCTTTCGGGAACTCGTCCCTTAGCTAACTGGGTATCACCCACTTCAGCCCAGCACAGAGGGGATCTGCACTTTTGGCCATAGAGGGTCTCGAATGGAGCTGCCTTGATGCTTGTGTGATAACTGTTGTTGTAGGAAAATTCAACAAGGGGTAAATGAGTATCCCAAGCTTTTCCAAAGTCTATCACACAGGCGCGCAACATATCTTCTAAGGTTTGGATAGTTCTCTCACTTTGCCCGTCGGTCTGTGGATGATAGGCTGTACTCATGTCCAGCCTAGTTCCTAGGGAACTTTGTAATGACTGCCAGAACCTTGAAGTGAATCTACTATCTCGGTCTGAGATGATAGATAAAGGAACACCGTGCAGTCTTACAATCTCCCTAATGTAAGTTCTAGTAAGTTTCTCCATCTTGTCTGTTTCTTTGATCGGTAGGAAGTGTGCAGACTTGGTCAGTCTATCGACGATGACCCATATGGAATCAAGTCCACCCGTCATCTTGGGCAACTTGGTTATGAAGTCCATAGTGATCCGCTCCCACTTCCATTCCGGTATCTCCGGTTGTTGTAGAAGGCCGGAGGGTTTCTGGTATTCAACCTTGACCTTTGCGCAAGTAAGGCATTTACTCACGAAGGTAGCAATATCTGCTTTCATGTTAGGCCACCAGTATAGCTTTTTAAGATCTAGATACATCTTATCTGAACCCGGGTGGACGGAATAACGAGTGTTGTGAGCTTCAGTCATGACCAAGTCTCTGAAGCCACCGTGTTTCGGTGTCCAGATCCGATCCATGAGGTATAAGGCTCCGCCACCCTTGACTTCCAAGTTTTTATCCATTCCTCTAAGGGATTCACCCGCCACGTTTTCAGGTTTCAAAGCGTCGAGCTGAGCCTCCTTTATTTGTGTGGACAAGTGCGAATGGATGGTTAGAGTCAAAGATTTGACTCTACGACCAGTATATTCTTTCCGACTTAGGGCGTCGGCAACTACATTGGCTTTACCCGGATGATAACGAATTTCGCATTCGTAATCACTAAGTAGCTCGACCCACCGTCGTTGTCTCATGTTGAGCTCTTTCTGGTCGAAAATGTGCTGGTCGAAAATGTGCTGTCGAAAATGTGCTCGACCCACCGTCGTTGTCTCATGTTGAGCTCTTTCTGGTCGAAAATGGTCTGTAAAGATCGTGCTTTTGGTACCGTATAGGTAATGTCGCCAGATCTTCAGAGCAAACACAACTGCTCCTAGCTCGAGATCGTGGGTTGTGTAGTTAACCTCCTGTGTCTTCAGCTGTCTCGAGGCATAGGCTATGAATTTACCTCGTTGCATCAGAACACATCCGAGTCCTTGATTGGATGCATCGCAATAGACAATGAAGTCTTCTATTCCTTCGGGAAGGGATAGTATCGGGGCGGTGCACAAGGCTCGTTTGAGCGTTTGGAACGCTTCTTCCTGTTTCTCCTCCCAGTCGAAGGCCACGCCTTTCTGGGTCAGGGTTGTAAGAGGTTTCGCTATGCTGGAGAAGTTCTGAATGAACCTGTGATAGTAGCCAGCTAGACCTAGAAATTGACGAATTTCAGTAGGTGTCTTTTGTGCTGACCAGTTCTCGATGGCCTTAATTTTGGAAGGGTCCTCGTGTATACCTTCTTCGCTAACCACATGGCCCAAAAATTCGACTCGCCGAATCCAAAATTCGCACTTCGAGAACTTTGCGTAGAGCTTCTCCGTTCGCAATGTTTCTAAGATTTTACGGAGATGTTGACCATGCTCCTCCTTACTTCGAGAGTAGATGAGTATGTCATCAATGAAGACGATGACGAACTGATCCAAGTAAGGACGACACACCCTATTCATCAGATCCATGAATACTGCGGGTGCGTTAGTTAATCCGAATGGCATCACTACAAACTCGTAGTGCCCGTAACGAGTTCGGAAGGCTGTCTTGGGAACATCCTCCTCTAACACTCGTAGTTGGTGGTATCCGGATCGCAGATCTATCTTCGAGAAGTAGTTGGCTCCTTGAAGTTGATCAAATAAATCGTCAATGCGGGGCAAGGGATAACGATTTTTAATGGTAAGTTTGTTGAGTTCTCTATAGTCTATGCACATGCGAAACGATCCATCTTTCTTCTTGACGAACAAGACCGGTGCTCCCCATGGTGAGAAGCTTGGCCGAATGAATCCCTTCTTGAGAAGTTCGTTAAGTTGACTGGAAAGTTCCTGCATTTCAGCCGGTGCAAGACGATAAGGAGATTTGGCTACGGGGGTAGCCCCTGACACTAAGTCGATTCTGAACTCGACTTGGCGTTGTGGTGGTAAACCGGGAAGTTCTTCTGGGAATATGTCGGGAAAGTCGCGTACTTCTGGGATTTTCTGGATGTCTTTCTGTTCTTGGCTGGTATCGACGACGTGTGCGAGAAATGCATGGTACTCCTTCCGCAAACACTTTTGTGCTTGAATGCACGAAATGATGCGAAGGCTGGTACTAGGTTTGTCGCCGTAGATAATTAAAGTTTCGTTGTTAGGGAGGTTAAGACGAACTGCTTTTTCGAAGCACATAATGTCGGCACATAGAAGACTCAACCAATCCATACCGATGATAACGTCGAAACATTTAATGGTAACTGGCATAAGATCTATCTTGAAAGTATGGCTATCTAAAGTTAAAGTACAACCTATGTATATGTAGTTTGTACTCTCTGTTTTCCCGTTAGCCATTTCTACCGTGAATAAACTATCTAATGCACATGTTTTTTGTTTAAGCAGGTGTGCAAATTTGTGACTTACAAAACTTTTCTCGGCTCCACTATCGAAAAGTATGCAAGCATAAGAGTTATCAAGGAGGAACGTACCAGTAACTATCGTTGGATCAGCTACTGCTTCCTCGTGGCCTAGAGCCATAACTCTTCCCACTCCTCCAGCCATCCCTGCTTTAGGGCAGTTCCTCTTGTAATGGCCCAGTTCGCCACATCCGTAGCAAGCTTAGCCCATACCGGCGTTAGGAACTTGAGCAGCTTGAGCTGTTGGAGTTTTGTAGAAGCGGACGGTGTGTCCCTTCTTGTTGCAGTTAGAGCAATGCATCTCCCTGCAAGGTTCGTTGTGATGGAAGTTGCACTTGGTGCACTTCAGGAGGGTTCCAGCATATGCCCTTGCTGGTAAGAGGTTGGCAGGGGCAACAGGAGTAACTGTGGCAGCATTGATTGCCACATATTGTTGTTTCTTGGAGGACCCTTGTGGAGCCCCTCCTTTCCTCTTATTCCACCGCTTCTTGTGGTAGTCGGGGTTGGACTTTTGTGGTACAGGGGTAGGGATTGTTATGTTCTGAGGTTTCCGGTGATCGATAAGAGACCGTGCCAGTTCCTTGGCACTATCGAAGGTAATAGGCCTGGAAGCGATCACACTTGACTGGATCTGGGGCGACAGTCCCCAGATATACCTCTCGATCTTTTTGCTCTGGAGAGCAACCATGTCAGGGCATAAGTTTGCCAAATCACAAAACCTATTTGTGTTGGTAGTGATGTTGGATCCAACCATTTGAAGACCCCAGAATTCCTGCTCGAGTTTTTATACTTCGCCTCGAGGACAGTATTCTTTCATGAGCAGACTCTAGTTGGCGAATGTGGACAGTGTTAACCCCAGAGTTGTCGTCAACTTCCAAGACTTGATTGATAGTCGCCTGAGCCATTACCGTGTTCCGAGAAATCCTATGCACCATGATGGGTAGGACTCTATCAGCAGAACCTCCTTCAGTGAGGTTGTAGAAACTTCGGTCGCCATTGTAAGGAATGGGCTGACCTTGTTCCTGACTCCATTCAGTCAAGTTAATGGCCCACAAGGGTGTGGGTCCTTGAAACACAGGGCGAGGGTTCAGGTTTGGGTTTTGTGCAGCTGGGGGTAGGTTGTTGACTTCTGGCTCCGAGTCGGAACTATCGGAAAATCCCTCAGCATGGTGATCATCCAAAGGGATTGGGTGATCATCTTCTGGCTCTGCCTCTAGCCAACCCGCATTTCCTTGGTTCGGGAAGTACGGGTCGCCATGGTGAAATCCAACCATCTTAATCTACGCGAGAAAAGGGATGTAAGAAATAGCTAAATTAGACGAACTAACTAAGATAATTAATGTAAGACCAAATACCCATATGGTATTTCTTTATGGTTGTGTTGGTAAGTTTTTAGACTTGTTGCCATATCACAACCATTCTTGAGCATATTCTAATCACTCCTCGGACCAGCATAGTTGATCAGTCTATGCCATTCCCAAGACTGACTATATATCCCCAGGCTTACTTGTGATATTCAACAATCGTAATACTTTTGTTCTTGTCGTTGTGACACTGATTTTAGTATCAATGCAGACACGTATACTTTGTTAAATATTTTATTATTTAAAAGTATAACTCTTAGACAGAGTGTTTTAATCCCATGTATTTATAGTTAGTATATCTTTTATGGGTTGATATACTATATTCACTATAAACAAAGCTCTGATACCAATCTGTCACACCCCAAAACCACGAACGGCGGAAACGTTCAGGGGTGGAGGACGTCATGTACAGTATCACAACAGTGTAATATAATAAACAAGCAACAACATCATCCATTGCATTATAAGTAAAGTTTTATACATGTGTGTTCTTTATATGTAATAAGACACCAAAAATATACAATCAAAATAAAAGACGAGACTTGACTGCTCCGTCTTCACCAAAACCTGGCCTCCGTACCTGTCTACTGGCGACCTGAGAATACAAGTTATTTTGAAAGCGAGTATCAGCTTTAAAGCTGGTGAGTTCATAAGTATATAAGTGTCATTGCTTTGTTTGTGAAAACCTGCTATGAATGCCATGAAAACCTTTAAGTGAAAATGTTGAGGTAAGTATGAAATCCCTAGAAAAACCCTTATTTTCTATAAGTATGAATTGTAGTCTTCTACCAAGACTCGAATGTTTTGTATAAGTGAAGTGTAGTCTTCTACCAAGACTCGGATGTTTTGTATGAATGAAGTGTAGTCTTCTACCAAGACTCGAATGTTTTGTACGTATGAAGTGTAGTCTTCTACCAAGACTCGAATGTTTTGTATGTATGAAGTGTAGTCTTCTACCAAGACTCGAATGTTTTGTATGTATGAAGTGTAGTCTTCTACCAAGACTCGAATGTTTTGTATGTATGAAGTGTAGTCTTCTACCAAGACTCGAATGTTTTGTTTGTATGATGTGTAGTCTTCTACCAAGACCCGAATGTTTTGTATGTATGAAGTGTAGTCTTCTACCAAGACTTGAATGTTTTGTATGTATGAAGTGTAGTCTTCTACCAAGACTCGAATGTTTTGTATGTATGATGTGTAGTCTTCTACCAAGACCCAAATGTTTTGTATGTATGAAGTGTAGTCTTCTACCAAGACTCGAATGTTTTGTATGTATGAAGTGTAGTCTTCTACCAAGACTCGAATGTTTTGTATGTATGATGTGTAGTCTTCTACCAAGACTCGAATGTTCTGTTTGTAAAATGATAGTTTTTCCTTTGTGTAGACTAGTACTAAAAGTGCTTAGTCTAACTCATCGTTTATGTGAATGTGTCACAGAATAAAGTAAATAGGAAAAATATAATATTGTAAGTGTTGTCACTGGGTACTAGGACCAACACTACATCGCATGAAGCGAAAGATAGACCCTAAGGAACATCCGAAGAGTGTCCCCTCATCCTCTGTAGCAGCAGCAGGATGGAAGGAGGGTTAGTCCCTACATCGATCTCTTGACGTAGATCGTTAACCTAATGATCCTCCGAAGATTCACATCTCGTCCACTATTGCAACAGCGGGCGGAGGGATAGTTAGTCCCGTCACTGACCACAAATCAAGTGACTACCTTAGACATCCGTATACATCATCGATCACTGGTGCTAATCAGTGAGATTCGGAATGGTAAGTCCCGCCGAAACATCCCATTGAACGGGGATAGGAAAGACAATTTATACAGTAAATACTAATAAATCATCCTCTTAGATCTAAGTTCAAGTATCCAAGGTAAGTAAGTACAGAATTATGTACCTATGAAGAAGTATCCCTGTATAGAATTCATGTAGGTGTGTTCATGTAACAAGTAAGTATATGTAAACATATTCATGTATCATATAATCCTAAGTACGTGTACTCATGTATCATGTAAGGCATTAGTATAGACTCATGAATGAACTGACTCTTGTTTGATATCTTCTAACTATCCCTATGATAGCTAACTGGAAAGTATGTGATTGATCAAGTAGGTTTATGAAAGATATCTAAGAGCTTTGAACAATAATTTAAAGTGACTTGAAGTCATTATACAATTCAAAACTAATACTTCTGTTGTCCAAGTATTTTAAGTTAGAAAACCATTTCACGTGACTCCTTTTGAAATATGTGAAATCTACTGAGTGAAAACACAGTTATAAAATACATGAAACTGATTTAATAACATGTTTGTTTCTACTTGTATCCCCCCCATTAAAGCATTTAAAATCCTTTAAAACATTGATTACGGGGTATGAACTCACCTGTAGTTGGTGATTGGAATGAACTGAACGGTATCGGATTGCTAGGTGCCAAGCGAGGACTTGTGCACACACTACGATCCTAATGAACATATAATCACACATATATGCATTCAATTAGACACAAAAGACTAATTGATAATGTTTAAGATATCCTAGACATAGATAACACTTTATGTAAGTGTTTTAAGCCGTAAGGACTTCATCTAAGCTATTGTGGGACAGGGTACTTGAGTTTAGGGTTTCCAAAGGACCCTACAAGAGAGTTTACTCTCCATAATCCATCACACATGGAGTTTACGGTTGTAAACTCTTGAGTTTACGGCCGTAAACTCCCAAACATGTGTGTTTGGTGTGTTTTGAAGTCCAATATGCTTTCTAGAATTATTCTAACCTAGTGGCTATGTTCTTGGAAGGGTTTAAGGCCTACAAGTACTCTAAATAGGAGTTTACGGCCTCAAGGACATTTCCCCTTGGAGTTTACGGCCGTAAACCCCCTTGGGGTGATTCCTTGGTTGCTTTCAAGCCTCTTGTACTAGTGGGATGTGTTCTAGACTTTTAATCCTAGCATATGAAGGCATTAGGCACCACTTAGTGCCCTTTTTAGGAGTTCACAGCCCAAGAACCATGTCTTGGCTGTAAACTCACTTGTTTAAGTGATTTTGGTGTGGTTTGGTCCTTCCATTTAGTGGGTACAATTCCTTGTGAAGGACTAGGGCCTTAGGTGTCATGAAAACACCCTTTGTGACCATTTACATGGAGTTTACGGCCTAAAAGATTTATGGGCCATAAACTCACTTTCATTTGAGTCATTTGATGTGTTTAAGACCTTAAGCTACTTGGGAGAACAACCTAGATGCAAGCCTTAAAGTCCTTAAGTCCTTAAATCACCCTTTAGGGCTATGATATGGAGTTTACGGCCTAAGAGAGTTTTGGGCCGTAAACTCCCAATCTTGGGTGGTTTTGTGTGTGATTTCATGTCCCAAATGTGTTTACCTAATATCCTAAGGCCTTATCCTAGCACCAATGCCGGTTTTGGCTTTGTTTCGGGAGTTTACCGCCCAAGAACACCTTGGGGAGTAAACTCCTAGATCTCATGATTTAGCCATCTAAATCATGTTTTAAGCATCTAATATGTATTCTAACACTACTAGAAAGAGTTACTCACAATCTGGGATAAAAACCCGAAGATCTGTCAGAGAGAAAATGGCTTTTCTCTAGCTGGAATTGTGAATAATGAATTAATTTAATTCAGAAAACTATTTATAGTCCTGAAATATTTTGACAGAAAATATTTTTATTCTGGAATTAGGACTGTAACATTATGAAACTTGAAATGTCCAAATTTCACAAACTCAGGAGCATCCACTCTCCTGATGTCTCCTAAAGTGTAAACCCTAATGTACACTAACTTGTTCGGAAAAGTCTGAAAATCACTGAAATTGGACTGACTTCTATTGAATAGATATTGTTCGTACAAATGGAAATTTCGGGTTGTCACATCTAGCAATAATATAAGTGTAATCCTGTGTTACCCCGATGGTAACTTACTAATGATGTAACTGATACGAATGAATATGGAAGTTCTTTTATGTCTATATATGCACATGTGATATATAATTAATATTGAAACGACCCTCGGACGGCTACCCGACATCCCACCAGACCACATCCAAATCGAGGAAAAGGAAATAGGGCGGACGGCCTTCCTAAGCCTTTTAAACATTGCGTATATATCTGTACATATATGGGCATGCAATTTATAAGAAGTATAACAAAGTTTAAACAGTTTGAACAGTAAAAAAGTTTGTAAAGCAGTTTGAAGTAAAACAGTTTGAACAGTAATAAAATCATTGGTTTAATAGTTATTAATCACATGTGATTGATGTAATAACTATAAGTATTCAACTTGTATTCTCCCCATAAAAGCATTTAAAACATGTAAAAGTATTTCAAAGCTTAACTAAAGGAGTATAAACTCACTTGTGGTGAGTGGATTGGATTGAAGTGTCGGTTACGGTGATAGGTGACAATTGAAGACTTGTACACACACACGAGCCTAGTTATCATATAATGAACATATATATATATATATATATATATATATATATATATATATATATATATATATATAACTAATTAGCCTTATTATAACTAATAAAATGAGTTGGGAAACTCTAGAACTTGAAAACACTTTGTTTCAAGTGTTAAAGTTCACAAGGATTGCATCCGAGTGTTAGTAGGGCAAAACTTGGGTGTTTGGGGTCCAAGGGTAAACTCCTTGGGAGTTTACAGTCTAAATGACCTTTACCCTAGGAGTTTACGACAGTAAACTCAAGGGTTTATGGTCTAAACTCCATTCCTTGCAACAATGAGTTGTTTGGAGGTTTAACAAGTCCTTTGAAGCAATCCTACTAAGTGGTTTAGTCTTTGGAATGTACTAGGGTCACAAAACACCCTCTTTGAGGTGTTTACGGCCTAAGGACATTTTCCTTTGGGTTTACTACCATAAACCCTTTTGTGAAAGGATATTGCCCTGATTTCAAGTCCTTAACACAACTAGGTAAATGTCTATGTTAGCTTTTAGGTTTAAGGAAGGAAAATGACCCATTTAAACACCTTTTAGGGTGTTTACGGTTTTGGGAGGTCCTTAGACCGTAAAAACCTATAAATGGTAGTGTTTGGTGTTTTTCAAAGCTTAAACACATCAATGGAAAGTTTAAATATGTTAAGGTAAGTCTTAAACTTCAAACTAGGGCTAAACATGGGACTTAAGTCAATTTTGGGGGACTTTATGGTGTTTACGGCCCAAGCATCACCTTGGACCGTGAACACCTCAAGCAAGGTGTTCTTGACCGATTTTCTTGGTTTTTAAATGAAATACTAGCTTACAAGCACTCAAGGATGGAAGTACTTACTATAATGTACCTTGATTTGAGCTAAAAGACCAAGAACACTTAGTGTGTGTTCTTGGTGTTCTTGGTGTTTTGGAAAATCCAAACAAAATACATAAATGAATGGATGAATAGGAGCACAAACACTAGATTAAGTGTTTTACTAACTTGAAATGGTTAGAACACTTACAAGATTGATGTTTTGGAATTAAATGTTGGATGATACTTGAGAGAGTTTTTAGAGTTTACACTTTTGACTTTTGGGGAGTAAACACAAATGACTAGTTTCTTGGGGAGTAAACTCATACATAGGCACGAGTTTACGGTTTTTGGGTGATTCCTAAACTCAAAACATAAAAGTTTGGCCGGGTGATTCTAACACGCGAAGTGTTTGCGGTTTTCAAAAATAAAAACCCGAGACGACACTTTCTTTCACCCGTTCGTTTAAAAATAATATTAAAATAATCAAACGAACTTTATATTTCTTAAAAATAAGAAATAATGATATTAATTCACGATACGAAGTGGTTGACTTTTAAGGTTTGACCGAATGAAAATTCCGGGTTGTCACATCATGCCCCTGTTAAGGGAATTTTGTCCCGAAATTAAAGTCTAAACAAATAAAGTAGTTACACATAACTAAGCAAAAAGATGAAGGTATTTCAGTTTCATCTGATCCTCACGCTCCTAAGTGTATTCCGGTACTCGCTTGGCGTTCAAGCAGACCTTCAAAATCGGGATACGACTTTGCTTCGTATGCTTGACTTCTCGGTCCATGACCTCTACCGGTTCTTCCATGAAGTTGAGACTCTCGTTGATCTCGATCTCGTCGAGTGGGATTACGAGGGTCTCGTCAGACAAACACTTTTTCAAGTTAGACACGTGGAATGTAGAATGTACGTTACGAAGTTCGTCAGGCAGGTTGAGTTTGTAAGCCACGGGGCCGATCCTTGCGAGGATCTCGAAGGGTCCAATATATCTCGATTAAGCTTCCCACGCTTACCGAAGTGTATCAAGCCCTTCCATGGTGAGACTTTGAGAAGGACTCGGTCTCCCACCTGGAATTCCAAAGGTTTCCTACGCTTATCAACGTAGCTCTTCTGTCGGTCCCTAGAGGCTTTCAATTGTTCACGAATTTGAACGATCTTCTTTGTCGTTTCCCGAATGATCTCCGGACCTGTGAGAGTGCTTTCGGGAACTCGTCCCTTAGCTAACTGGGTATCACCCACCTCAGCCCAACACAGAGGAGATCTTCACTTTTGGCCATAGAGAGGCCTCGAATGGAACTGCCTTTATGCTCGTGTGATAACTGTTGTTATAGGAAAATTCAACGAGGGGTAAATGGGTATCCCAAGCTTTTCCAAAGTCAATCACACAGGCACGTAACATATCTTCTAAGGTCTGGATTGTTCTCTCACTTTGTCCGTAGGTCTATGGATGGTAAGTTGTGCTCATGTCCAACCTTGTTCCCAGGGAGTGTTGTAGCGATTGCCAGAATCTGGAGGTGAACCTACTATCTCTATCAGAGATAATGGATATAGGTACACCATGTAGTCGTACAATCTCCCTAATGTATGTTCTCGTAAGCTTCTCCATCTTGTCAGTTTCTTTGATAGGCAGGAAGTGTGCAGACTTGGTCAATCTATCGACGATGACCCATATGGTATCAAGTCCACTCGTTGTCTTGGACAACTTGGTTATGAAATCCATAGTGATCCGCTCCCACTTCCATTCTGGAATCTCTGGTTGTTGTAGTAAACCGGAGGGCTTCTGGTATTCGACCTTGACCTTTGCGCAAGTAAGGCATTTACCTACGAAGGTAGCAATCTCTGCTTTCATATTAGGCCACCAGCATAGCTTTTTAAGATCCAGATACATCTTATCCGAACCTGGGTGGACGGAATACCGAGTGTTGTGCGCCTCGGTCATGACCAATTCTCGGAAACCACCGTGTTTCGGGGTCCAGATCCGGTCCATGAAATATAGGGCTCTGCCACCCTTGGCTTCTAAATTCTTATCCATTCCTCTGACGGATTCACTTGCCACATGTTCAGGTTTCATAGCTTCAAGATGGGCCGCCTGAATTTGCGTAGACAACTGTGAATGGATAGTCATTGTCAACGACTTGACTCTTCGACCAGAATATTACTTCTGACTTAGGGCGTCCGCTACTACGTTGGCTTTACCCGGATGATAACGAATTTCACATTCGTAGTCACTGAGTAGTTCGACCCACCGTCGTTGTCTCATGTTGAGCTCTTTCTGATCGAATATATGTTGTAAACTCTTGTGGTCGGTAAAGATAGTGCTTTTCATTCTGTACAAGTAATGTCTCCAGATCTTCAAAGCAAATACGACTGCTCCTAGCTCAAGATTGTGGTCGTGTAGTTAACTTCGTGCGTTTTCAGTTGTCTCGCGGCGTAGGCGATGACCTTACCTCACTGCATCAGAACATACCCGAGCCCTTGATTCGACGGATCGCAATAGACCATGAAGTCTTCTATCCTTTCAGGGAGGGATAGTATTGGTGCGGTGCAGAATGCTTGCTTGAGCGTTTGGAACGCTCTTTCCTGTTACTCTTCCCAGTCAAAGGCCAAGCCCTTCTGGGTCAGGGTTGTAAGAGGTTTCGCAATTCGGGAGAAGTTCTGTATGAACCTGCGGTAGTAGCCAGTGAGGCCTAGAAATTGACGAATTTTTGTAGGCGTCTTCGGTGCTAAGAAGTTCTCAATGGCCTTAATTTTAGATGGGTCCACGTGGATTCCCTCTTCGCTTACCACGTGTCCTAAGAATTCGACTCTTCGGATCCAAAATTCACATTTAGAGAACTTCGCATAGAGTTTCTCCGTTCGTAAAGTTCCTAGAACTTGTCGCAGGTGATCGCCATGCTCTTCCTTACTTCGGGAGTAGATCAGGATGTCGTCAATAAAAACGATGACGAACTGATCCAAGTAAGGTCAGCATACTCTATTCATCAGATCCATGAAAACTGCAGGCGCATTGGTCAATCTGAATGGCGTCACCACAGACTCTAATGTCCGTAACGAGTTCGGAAGGCTGTCTTTGGAACATCCTCCTCTAGCACTCGTAATTGGTGATATCCGGATCTTAGATCAATTTTGGAAAAGTGGTTCGCCCTTTGCAGTTGGTCAAATAAATCGTCTATGCGAGGCAGAGGGTAACGATTCTTGACCGTCAGTTTGTTGAGTTCTCTGTAGTCGATACACATATGGAATGATCCGTCTTTCTTCTTAACAAACAAGACTGGTGCTCCCCAAGGGGAGAAACTTGGTCTTATAAATCCCTTGCTGAGCAGTTCGTTAATTTGACCAGATAGTTCCTGCATCTCTGCTGGTGCTAATCGGTAGGGCAACTTGGCTACTGGTGTAGCTCCTGGAACTAAGTCGATTCTGAACTTGACCTGTCGTTGCGGAGGTAATCCTGGTAGTTCTTCTGGGAAAATGTCAGGAAGGTCAATCACTACTGGGATGTTCTTTAGTTCTTTCGTTTCGAGGCTCTTATTGACGACGTGAGCAAGGAATGCATGGTATTCTTTACGTAGATACTTTTGTGCTTGAATACTTGATATAATACGAAGACTCGCACCGGGTATGTCGTCGTAGACTATAAGAGTTTCGTTAGACGTGAGGTTTAGACGGACTGCTTTCTCGAAGCAAATGATGTCGGCGCGATGAAGACATAACCAATCCATGCCGATGATAACGTCGAAGCTTCTAATCGAGACCAGCATAAGGTCGATTGGGAATGAATGGTTATCTAGAGTTAGGGTACAACCTAAGTATATGCTATTCGTGCTTTCTGTTTTTCCATTAGCCATTTCTACTGTGAATCGTTCTTTGAGTGCGTGTGGTGGTTGTTTAAGCATGCGAGCAAATTTATGATTTACGAAGCTTCGCTCCGCTCCACTATCAAACAGAATGCATTCATAGGAGTTATCGAGGAGGAACGTACCAGTCACCACCGTTGGGTCAGCAACTGCTTCCCCATGGCCTATTGCTAGTACCCTTCCCGCTCCGCCAGCATTCTTTGCTTTGGGGCAGTCCCTCTTATAGTGGCCTGCTTCTCCACATCCATAGCAGGTCGGCTTACGCCAGAGCCGGGGACTTGAGTTATCGGTCTTGCCGGAGATCTACAGAAACGGACAGTGTGTCCTTTCTTGTCGCAGTTAGAACACTGCATTTCACGGCAGAGGCCGTTGTGGTGGAAGTTGCATTTGTTGCACTTAGGCAAACTTCCAGCATACTGCTTCACCGGAGCAGTAGCAGCAGTAGGGGTTATTGCGGCATGCACTACCACAATTTGCTGCTTTTTGGCAGCCCTTTGTTTCTTTTTCTCCTCCCAGAACTTCTGCTTAGTGTCAGCGGGTTTGGAGGGTTCCGAGATGGCTACGGTTGTTGTTGTTGTTGGGGATTTGACTCCATGGTCAATGAGTCATTGTGCCAGTCGTTTGGCACTGTCGAAAGTAGTTGGGTTTAACGATAGGACATTTCCTTGATACGGAGGCACCAGCCCCCATATGTATCGTTCGATCTTATTCCCTTCACTGGGAACCATATTGGGGCAGAGAGCCACCAGTTCACTGAACCTGGTGGTATAAGCGACTATGTTGGAGCCCTTCATGGTTAGGCTCCATAGCTCCTGCTCCAATTTCTGAATTTCGCCCCTCGGGAAGTACTCCTCAATCATGAGGTCTTTCATCGTTTCCCAGCCCATGTCGTTGGCTCCAATGAGAGTTAGACCTTTAGTGTGGCCGTTCCACCACGTCAGGGATTTTCCCTCAAAGGTGCATGTGTTGGGCTGAAGTTTTATTTTGATGTTGCGTCTTTTGGGCTCGTAAGTTTAGCCATGTATACTCCGGTTTGGGCCTGTCCAACCGAGAGCCTTTTATGTAATGTATATAAGTTAATGCTTGCATGCATATTAGGTTAACAACGAGATAGAGTTTTACGTTTTTAGAGATTTTACGATTAGCAATTCATCTAGAGAAAAGCAGGTTTCTTTAATCGTTCTTGTAACCTATCAATCCTCTACAGTTGATGTTCTTAATCGAGCTCTTCTGAGGATTTTATTTAAATCATTCGACACGTTTGATTTCATCTTGTCTTGTTCTTATTATTGCGTTCTTACTGTTTTATATTCATATACTTGTTCAAGATCTAATCGATCTTCATAGATTAATAGTTATTTTAATCCCATCAATTGGTATCAGAGCAACTCCAACCGAACGTAGAGGTTCAGTTCACAAGAAAATACCAACCGAAGGCAAAGGTTCGGTTCTGAAAAAGACTTCAACCGAAACCAAAGGTTCGGTTCCAAGAACAACTCCAACCGAACGCAGAGGTTCGGTTCTGAAGTCAAAAGAGAACAAGACTCTAAGGTCAGTCCCTCCAATGATCAAAAGCAAAAGGGTCACCTAGAGTCACCAGCCAGGAAGTCCTCTCAATCCAAATCCTCTCTTTCTAATTCTTCTCGTTCTTCTAATTCCTCTACTTCCACCGATTCATCTCCATCTTGCTCTAAAGCTAATTCCGGTTGTTCTCAAAAATCTCATTCATCAGCTGAACAAAAGGGAAAGCAGAAGGTCAATGAATCCAAACCAGAGTCCAAAACGAACTCACCCAATCCTAACAAAATAAAAGTCTTTACCATTAAAAAGAAAGATGAAACAACTCTCATAAAACGAACATATCTAGTTGACATCTCTCTTACAATTCCCGTTCCCATGAAAAGCTCACATGGATCCAAGAAACTTTGGGTTCCTAAATCTGCTTAATTTTTGCAGGTTATAAGTGACGAGCAGTTTGACGAAAAATGGTACATCGATAGTGGCTGCTCGCGTCACATGACTGGGAGGAAAGAGGAGCTCAGGGAATACAAATCTCTTGCAAATGGTGGCAACGTCAAGTTTGGAAATAACACTTTCGGCACCATAAAGGGATATGAAATGATAACAAATGGAGACTTCACTATAAGGAAGGTGGCTTATGTGGAAGGACTCCAACACAACCTCATCAGTGTATCTCAACTTGTTGGAGGTACAGGTCTCAAAGTCTCATTTGATGATGAAGGTTCTGAAATCATAGAGAAAAAGACAAAGAAAGTGATTCTCAATTCAGAGCGAAAGGGTGAAATGTTTCCTCTAAACATGAAACCCATCAAAGGAAACCCAGCCATATGCCTGCTATCAAAAGCTCAATCCGACGAAAGCTGGTTGTGGCACCGAAGACTCTCATCTCAATTTCAAAGATATCAATCGACTTGTCACTGGAGGTCATGTTAGGGGTCTTCCATTGCTCAAGTTCGACAGAGAGCATTTGTGTGCTGCATGCGAAATGGGGAAGCAGAGTCGTCAAAGTCACCCATCTGTAATCAACACAAAAGTTGTTGAACCACTTGAATTGCTTCATATCGATTTGTGTGGTCCTTCATCTATCGAAATCATCGGTGGTAGCAAGTATATTCTTGTTATTGTTGATGACTTTTCACGATTTACATGGGTGTTCTTTCTAAAGCTCAAATCTGAAGCGACTCAAAAGCTGAAAGTGTTTATCAAGCAAATTGAAGTCCAGCTCAAGAAGGTCGTTCGCAACATCAGGAGCGACAATGGTCTTGAATTCAAGAACAGGGAGTTTGAAGAGTTTCTTGCAGAAAAGGGAATTAATCACAATTTCTCAGCTCCCTACACACCACAACAGAACGGAATAGTCGAAAGGCGAAACCAGTCTTTGTGTGAAGCTGCCCGAACTATGTTAAGTTTCGCCTCCTTACCTCTTTATTTTTGGGCTGAAGCTATTTCTGCTGCTTGTTTTACACAGAACAGGTCCTATCTCAACAAGCGATTCACGCTCACACCATATGAGATATTAAACAATAGAAAGCCCAATGTGAAATTTTTCCATGTGTTTGGCTTAAGGTGTTTCATCTTTAACTCTAAAGAACACCGCAACAAGTTTGATGTCAAAGCCGACGAGGGAATTTTTCTGGGTTACTCGCTCACATCCAAGGCGTACAGGGTCCTAAACAAGTGTTCGAGAAGGATTGAAGAGACATACTACGTGACCTTTGACGATAGCTATGTCAAGAAGCTACAGGCCAAAGAAGACACTGCCGGGGAAATCTTTCCTCAAACTGGCCAAGTCACAGTTTCGATCGCCAATTTATACGAGAAATTTCTGGAGCTCTTTGACGAACCGGCAAAAGCTTCTCTCTCAGAAGAAGGTGCAGCTGACAACAAAGTTGATCATATGAAGCAGATTGTCGACGATGCTGCAAGAAGAATGCATGAAGGAGAATCGCACACTGATGAATCTCCATCCAACAATGCTTCATTCGAGGGGGAGCCAAGTTCTCATGTCGAGGGGGAGCCAAGCTCTACAACTTCAACTGAAGGTCCTTCACCAACCGAAGGTGCTTCTCCAACTGAAGATACCCCTCCAAACGAAGGTGCTTCAACGCCTGAAAGTCCAGCACCACAAGAAACCCTGAACCTCATGTTTCTCAAGACTCATCAATTGAGGGGGAGCATGATGATATGACGCTTGATTACGATAGCCAATCTGAGCCAGAAGAAATGATCAACGCTAAACTAGACCCAACCTTTGATCCGAATTACCCTCCTCTTACCAAATGGACCAGAGATCATCCTATCTCTCAAGTAGTTGGTGATGTATCTGAAAAGGTTCTGACCCGATCTCAACTGAAGGCAAAACAGACATCCTTATTTTCAAAAGTTGAGTTTTGTATGTTTAATTCATTCGTATCAAAATTTGAACCGAAGACAGTGAACACTGCCCTCGATCACTCTGATTGGGTTCAAGCAATGCAAGACGAACTGAACGAATTTGAAAGGAACAAAGTTTGGCGCCTAATTCCAACTCCTCCAGATGCTTCGGTTGTTGGTCTCAAATGGGTTTTTAGGAACAAAATGGACAAGGAAGGTAATGTCATAAGGAACAAGGCTCGTCTGGTTGTTAAGGGATACTGTCAGGAGGAATGGATAGACTATGAAGAGACTTTCGCTCCAGTAGCTAGGCTAGAATCTGTTAGAATATTCCTGGCCTATGCTGCTCACAAGAACTTTGAGGTTTTCCAAATGGATGTCAAGTGTGCATTTCTCAATGGAGAACTCGAAGAAACTGCGTATGTGGAGCAACCTCCTGGGTTCGTGAACGAAAAGTATCCAAATCATTGCTATATTCTGGATAAAGCTGTGTACGGCCTCAAACAAGCTCCGAGAGCCTGGTATGAAACGCTTACAAAATTTTTAAAGATGTCTAAATTTAAACAAGGTTCGGTTGACCCAAACTTCTTTCGCAAAAAGGAAGGTAACCACCTTATGATAGTTCAAATTTATGTCGATGACATCATCTTTGGCTCCACGAATCCCAGCTTAACAGCTGAATTCAGAAGGTTGATGGAGACTAAGTTTGAAATGAGCTCAATGGGTCCTATTAACTTTTTCCTTGGTTTAAACATAAGACAGGGACCCGAAGGCATCTTTATTAATCAGGAAGCTTACACAAAGACTCTCCTAGCGAAGTCTGGCATGATGGGAGACTCAAAGGTCAAAGTCCCAATGGCTTTCGGCACCAAGCTTACCCCTTCTCTAGACAAACCGACTGTCGATATCACGCTCTATCGTCAAATGATAGGCTCACTGATGTATCTAACTGCTAGCAGGCCTGATATCATGTTTTCTGTGTGTTATTGTGCTCAATTTCAGGCAAACCCACGTGAACCTCATATGCTTGCAGTGAAGAACATCTTACGCTATCTCAAGCGAACCACCTCCTTAGGTCTATGGTATCCATCCAACTCAGGCTTCTTCGTTCAAGCCTATTCTGATGCTGACCTTGGAGGATGTGGACTCGACCGTAAAAGCACAACTGGTGGCTGTCAATTCCTTGACGGGAAGTTGGTCAGCTGGCAATCCAAGAAACAAACGTGTGTGTCGCTGTCTACTGCCGAAGCGGAATACATTGCCGCAGCATCCTGCACATCACAAGTGATTTGGATCCAAAGTCAACTTCGAGACTATGGACTCAATATGAAGAAGATCCCACTATATTGTGACTCTGAAAGTGCAATTAGGATCTGTCATAACCCTGTGCAACACTCTAAAACCAAACACATAGCACTGAGGTATCACTTCATCAAAGATCATGTGGAAGATGGAAATGTCGAAGTTCACTTCGTAAGAACCACTGATCGACTGGCTGACATCTTTACCAAAGCTCTTCCAGAAGCATCATTCAATAAAATATTGCAAGGGCTAGGTATGATGGAATCAGAGCCAGTACCTCACACTACCTCTCAACCTCAAACGTAAGAAGCGAAAGCAACCGAACGTTCGGGTTCGGTTCAACCATCTGACTCGCTCATTACTTCAAAGGTAGTTTTTCTGTGCTGTATATTTCTTGTACAATTTTGTTTTTCTTTGTGTTAAAAGTATTTATCTCTTGTATATCTAAATTCCTTAGTTTCCCAAAATTTTCCAAAACCGAAACCTACCGAAGGTTCGGATTCGGTTTTTCAAAATTTTGTGGAACCGAAATCAACCGAAGGTTCGGGTTCGGTTTTTCAAAATTTTCCTAAACCGAAACCAACCGAAGGTTCGGGTTCGGTTTTTCAAAATTTTCTAGAACTGAAACCAACCGAACGTTCGGGTTCGATTTTTCATATTTTTTACACAGTTTTTTTTTTAGTCTTATTTTCTTTAACTAATTTTTTTTAGTTTTATTATATATTTCAAAAACTCCAAAAATCTTTTATTTATTTTTTTGTGTGGTATTTCGTTTGTGAGGATATATTTGCTGAATTACTTAAGTGTCCCTAGAAGCATGCTGCTGTATGTGTCCCAAGCCTCATAAGATGTTGAATAATAGCCTTCATGACCTGGTATACACAAACCTTGTCTTCCCAATAAGGCTAACACATTTATTCACATCGTGCACTACCTCACTCTTTTCTCACATGAGTTAAGAGTTTCCTGCTTGGTCCTTATTTTCGCAGCAGAGGTACTATGTCTTCTTACACCATCTCCATATTCCGTTACTAATTATTTACAGGCTGGATTCTTACTGGATGGTTAATAATGAAGTTGTGGTCAAAAACTATCCACGTGGGTCATTAATTCAAAACTGCCGTTTAAAAGGGATAAGACGAAAAGTTGCTGACTTGGCGGGAGTTAAAGGGATAAAAATTCAAACGACGGTAAAAAACGAGGCGCGCGTGAATTTGAAACGGCCGCGCTTTTCCTGACACTTATGGACGCGTGTGCGATATCGAAGCGTCATCACTCTGGCGTTAAAGGCGCGTGTGGAAATGGAAACAGTTCCTCTCTCTGAACCGGCGCTTATTGGGCGGCGTAATCCTAGGAAACTGACACTCTCTCTCCTACGTGATTATCGCACGCCCCAACTGTCACGTGATCATCGCACGCCCCAACTGTCACCAATCAGTCACTCAAAAAACCCGTTTCGTATTTCCATAAGAGATTTGAAACGATTTTTCTCTCTCCTATCACCCACTATAAAAAGCCGTCTACACCACCATTTACCTTTTTACTGCCTCCAAAATTTCCAAAGCACAAATACTCCCAAATACTCTCCCGTTCATCTTCTTCTCCAAACCTGCAACAATGGCTGAATCTTCTTCTATTCATGCAACTTCACAGATTCTTCCCATCCGACCCCAACAATGTCTAGTCATTGATCTTAACCCACTGGCGTATGATTCCTACATGTCGTCGGTCATAGAATGCCTGAAGTATTCCCAGCTTGCACCTGCACTATCCAGAATTGAAACTGTGCCAATGGTGGCCCTATCGCAGGTCTACGCGACGGCTTAATACGACAAGGCCGTTGACAGGGTATTTTTCGAGCTTGCAGAACACAAAACCTCCGTTTCACGCCAAAGGTTCTGCACTATGCTGGGGTTTGCCGTTGACCCTTCGAGAGTTCATCCGGATACAATTCCGATCGGCCATTTGTATAACATGTTTTACAACATGGGATACACAGAGGTTCTCACCTCTGTCGCCAAGTTTAAGAAGTCTTGCCTGCCGCCCCAGTGGAATGGTCTATTTACAGTCCTTTTCAAGGGCCTGTCGGAGAGGAGCTCAGGATCTGACGGTGCAAGTCGTCTTTTCCTATCGATAATGTATGGGGTATACAACGGGATAAACCTGGACTATGGGTTTGTCCTATGGCAACAGCTCATTCAGAGCCTCTCTTCCTCATCCCGACACTCTGAGGTGTCGTTGGCCCGGTTCTGGATCTTGATAACAAGATGGGCCATGGACAAGTTTGATGTTCCAACTGCTGATGGTGCATCGATGTCTTCTATTGGTACGTTCCATACCAAGAAGATCATCGTCTCAGATGCATCAAAATTTTCCTTCATTGGCTCCATCCCGGAGACAATGTATGGTAATGTGCCCTCCGACAGCAGACTGATCCGGACGATCAAGGAGTTTAGGCCAACTGGTCCGAGGGAACTGACACCGGACATGCTGAGATCAATTCATGATGCCGACAAACCGGTGGGTAGGGGCAAAAAGGCAGAGAAGGGGAAGCAAGCGTCCAAAGCTCCAAAGGGACCTTCTCCCAAAAAGCAAAAACAACCGAAAGCTGCTTCATCCCGACAGCCGAAGAGAAGGAAGACCCAAAAGAAGCAAAAGCTAGTTATTCCCTCCTCTTCAAGGGAATCTGAGGGTGGAAGTTCGGACTCTGAAGGATCTCAAGGAGACGAATATCCTCAACGAGGCAACACACCACCTCGGTCCCCAACCCCAGAGATGGAACTTCATCAATCTCCAGTTCCTTCACCTCCACCAACTATTCCTATTTCCATTCCCACCATAAACCCCACTATTCCTCCAACCTCTTTCCCTATACCTCCACCCATATTCACCACATCAACCGAAACACCACCAGTTACCGAAACCCCTCCAGTAACCGAACCACCTCAAACCGAAACCCATACCACCCAAACTACCCATACTCAACCACCACCCAAATTTAACCCCCAACCCACTCAACCTAAAACAACCAAACCCTCAACACCCCCAGCTTCACCACCCCCTCCATCTCCAGAAGACGCCTCCGATGGAGACAACCAATACCTTGGTGGTGATCACATGAACTTCGATTCGGTCTACTATAGTCTGTTTCAAGTTCAAAGTGACGAGGAGGATGATACTCCAGTGACAAAGAAACATCTCCGAGAGCTAAACGAGAAGGTTGATCTACTTCTCGCCTCCTCCACCAACCAGCAGTCATCTCTTTCTGAAGATGCCCTTCAGAAGATTGTTGACGCCTTCTCAAGGGCTCAACATGATTCGGTGGCCTCAACAACTACTGCAATCGATGCCTCCACCCGAGCCTGTGAGGCTGCGACCGAAAAAGTCGATAAACTATTCACTAACGCTTCCGTCCTGCTGAAGTCCTTGCAGGAGAGCGCCGACGCCACCAAGACAACTCTGGAACCGATTGTTCAACAATTGGCCAAGTTTGTCTCGACGGAGCTGTCTTCGTTCGCTACACTCTGACAACATATCAGCGACGACAACTCGGGACTTCGTGCCTCCATCGATGCCCGCCTGGCAAAGCTACAAGAGGATCTTGCAGCCGAGAATTCTCTGATGGACGTCTTGGCGAGTAAAACAACTGCCCTCAAGGTCAAGAGCACGCAACTTTCCAACTCCCAACAACAATTGGAAGCACTTTGATCCGAAAGGGAGGTGATAAAGACGTGTGTTTCGGATGTCCACGCTGCGTTATCAAACATCCTGGAAGCACACGACCCCATCCTAAACCATTCGGTGAGGCGTACCCTCGCTGAAAAGCTCTCTCCAGCCATGGACCTTTTAAGCAAGATTGAAGGCCTACCGATTTTCGTGTCCATTCCGAAACAAGGGGGAGATGAGAAGAAGGGATCGAAACCACCTCCCTCCTCCAAAGCTACTCACACAACCGCACCACCCTCTGCTGATCATGCTTCGGGTTCGGGTGTGAAGAACAAGGGTAAAAAGATAGCTAAGGAAGATGAAGATGAAGATGAAGACAAGGAGACCATTGCCGACATGTTAAAAAGAAAGAACAGTCGCAATGCTGAAGACGATGCCAGTCGTGTGGCGCGTGAGGCTGAAGAAGCAGAACGCAAGCAAAAAGAAGCCCACGATCTCCTTGAGAGCCGAAAGATGCTCTTCCCTGCCTGGACCAGGGAACGTATGATAAAAGAGGCCATAGAAACTCCAAGCATATTATGGCTCGAGCCGGTTATATCATTCGACTGCAACAACACTGTCGATTCGCAGTTTGATATGCCGCTGACTCGAAAGGCGTTCATCTTCCACACCTTCTCTAACATTTTTGAAGTCCCGCATCCGAACGATGAGCTTGACAGGGAGCTCATTGACTTCTACCTAGAGGCTGTTCGTCCTCAATATCTTACCTGGAGCGCCCAGAAGATTGTAAACGTTCGGGTGCTGAAGCCTTATGCCGTGGGGAGATTCACAAACGTTAAGTTCAAGCTCATCCGAGGATCTGCAAGAACTGCTCACATTATCTCCCTGGTGGATCTGCCCAATCTAAATCCTCATGATTGGATTATCTTATACAATATCCTTTTGACTGATGAAACCGAATATGGTCCCATCATAGACCATGTCAAAAGGATGTTGGCCTGCTATATCATGGAGGTTGCCCTAATGGATCAGGAGGTCGCCACAGTTTTCAAAAGGAAACCGAAGATAGCACCTGTGGGATCGGCCAGTGATCTAAACAAAATGCTAATGGGCAAGATTGATCCGAGGCGAAACTCAGTAATGTTCACTAGAGCCGAAGGACAGAAATGTCTCTTCGCTTTAGCTGACAAACACCTTTACACCACAGCTTGCTTGGAGCACGTCTTATCAATTATCAAGCGGTGTAAAGAGAATTCGGCTGATGACATCAAGTACTTCAATGATATGATCAATTGGTACATCCGGTTTAGACAGACCATCCTCTCCATAACCAAGTGTCTGTTTAGCACCGTGAAGAAGAAGGTACCGGCTTCAGCTGCCCAAGTAAGAAGTGAAGGTCTCGCTCCAAATTGACGCAAAGGGGGAGATTGTTGGGCTGAAGTTTTATTTTGATGTTGCGTCTTTTGGGCTCGTAAGTTTAGCCATGTATACTCCGGTTTGGGCCTGTCCAACTGAGAGCCTTTTATGTAATGTATATAAGTTAATGCTTTCATGCATATTAGGTTAACAACGAGATAGAGGTTTACGTTTTTAGAGATTTTACGATTAGCAATTCATCTAGAGAAAAGCAGGTTTCTTTAATCGTTCTTGTAACCTATCAATCCTCTACAGTTGATGTTCTTAATCGAGCTCTTCTGAGGATTTTATTTAAATCATTCGACACGTTTGATTTCATCTTGTCTTGTTCTTATTATTGCGTTCTTACTGTTTTATATTCATATACTTGTTCAAGATCTAATCGATCTTCATAGATTAATAGTTATTTTAATCCCATCAGCATGCGGCATATTTAACCTTGCTCGCCGCAGGGCATGAAAAAATTTCGAAGACAGATTCAGTCTTTTCTGTGACAACCCGAAATTTCCATTCTGAACAAACCATTTGAAACCAATAGAAGTAGAACAGTTACAGTGAAAACTCAGATTTCGAGTATAAGTTTGGCAGTTTTCAGGATTTTACACTTAAGGAGATATTAGGAGAGTGGATGCACTAGGGTTTGGTGCAACACTGTTATTCCAATACTCTAGGACATTAGAGTTCGTTCCAGGAATAAAAGTATTTTCTGCCAAAAATATCTCAGGACTATAAATAGAATTCTTAACCAAATTGGTTCATTTGTTGAATTCCATTTAGAGAAAAGTCAAAATTCTCTCTCACGGATCTTCGGGTTTTTATCCCAAATAGTGAGTACTTCGATCTAGTTATCTTATATAGCTTAGATTGTGTTTAGAAAAATCAATTTCATAACAAAGCAACTAGACTCGGAAGTTTACCGCCCAAGAACGTTCTTGGGGAGTAAACTCCAATGTGTGGCTTAAATGCTACTTAGTCCTTTCCCTGTGATTTGTAACTACCTTAGACTTGTATGCTAGTGTGTATATGACTAGAAAACATCAAAATCGGATTAATACCCCAAGATTTGGGAGTTTACCGCCCAAGAACACTTGGGGAGTAAACTCCATTTTAAGGTCCTAAAGGGTTCCAATGACCCTCAAACCCTTAGAACTCAAACTAGAAGCCTTCATTTCATATTTAGGACACAAAAATCAATGAGAAATAATGATGAAAGTGAGTTCCCAGCCAAGGAGCTTCTTGGGTCGTGAACTCCATGTTTAAGTGCCAAAATGCCCTTAAAACCTTCCTTAAGCCAAGAGACTAATTTGGGAATGTACCTAAATGAGTTTTGGACTAGCTAACACACTTAGAACACCAAGAGTAAGGTGTTCACGGCCCAAAAGGTTCTAGGGCCGTGAACTCCATAAAATGGTGCCAAATGGTGCCATAAACTCTTCTAAAGCCAAGTACAAAAGCCTAGTTTAGTTCCTAGTTAATGTAGAGACTTGAAAACACCATAAACACCCTCCCAAAGGAGTTTACGGCCTTAAACTCCATGGGATATGGTCCCAGGGCCGTAAACTCCTCAAAGGAGTTAATAGGAAGCCCAAACACTTGACGTAGCCTTGAAACAATTCACCAAACTAGTTGTATAAATGATAGGCTTCATTTAGAGACTTTGTTGAGAGTTTACGGCCAGGAGTTTACTCCCCTGGGCCGTAAAATCCAAAGCATATGGTCATTTGACCATAAACTCCCATTAGAGGTCTTGCACCCATTTGTTGCAACTCATTTGCCTCGTAGCACTTGACCAAAAGTGTTTTCCCCATGTTAAAATGTTTATACTTGTATAATTAGTGTTTTAATCACTAATTATTTATATACATATGTCTTCATATGAATTTAGGATCATTGTGTGTGTCTAAAGTCTTCACTTGACACCAAGCACTTGTCCGATCCTTCCTTACGATAACAGTCCGTTCAATTCCAGTCACCTACTGCAGGTGAGTTCAAACCCCTTAAATAATGCTTTAAACTATTTTAAAATGTTTTATAGGGGGGGATACAAGTAGAATTATGCTAATTATTATATCAAGCACATGTGATTAATAAGTAGAATTACGCTAGTTATTATATCAATCACATGTGATTAATATGCAGCATTCAAATGATTTACTACACATTAGCCGTTTTACCAAACAGTTTCCTTCAAACGATTTTTATAAACATTTTATATGTTTTAAACTCCTTATTACACTGTACATTTTACTCTGTATATTACATTTCAAACTTATTTAAAATTTTGTTTCAAACAAATGTTTCTTTATACTAAACTGTTTTATCAAACCCATGCCTTCAAATTGTTTTATAGATTGACATCAAGTCGATCTTTTCTTAAAATAATAATTATGTTTCAAATGTCTTACAAAACTTATTTATGCTTTTATATTATAAATTACATGCCTCTATATGTATAGTTATATAAGAAATGTTTAAAAGACTTAGGAAGGCTATCCACCCTATTTCCTTTTCGCGCTTGAGATGTGGTCTGGTGGGATATCGGGTAATCATCCGAAGGTCGTTTAAATATTAGTTATATAACATATGTACATATATAGTCATAAAGGCCATTCCGGTTCATCCCATGCCCTTGGGTAGCAAGGGTACACATCCATGTCCATACGTACCAGTTAGATTACTAGTAAACTACCATATGGGTGGTTTAGGAAGATACTAGAACTATTACTAGAACGCGATATCATACTATGAGTCAGTTCATTCATGAGTCAATACTTACTACTAGAAGAACATATACAACTATACTAGAGAAGAACATATACAACTATACTAGAGAAGAACATATACAACTATACTAGAGAAGAACATATACAACTATACTAGAAAGAGAACATATACAACGATACTAGAACGATTACATTACTATGCTTGCTATGTAGAGAGCACGTACATTACAGCTAGAACAGTTCATTACATTACATATACACGAATACGTTAATAATTATGATCCACTGTATCGGAGCATGCCTTAAATGTCATGGCCCGAGTTGTAGCCAGAATTCTCTTGGAGGGAGAGCATGAATTTGCGTATAGATCTATACTGGATTGACTATCCTACACCTTGCTGCTAGCTACAGCCGGACCTGCAGGTCTGCAGGTGCCAAACGTCATTCCGTTATTACGACCATTCGTATGTCGTTGTTACCAGTCGATAGTATGGTGCAATTTATCACATGATGCCTTAATATAAATCCGGTTTAAGGTAGTTAGTACAGCAGTAGTTCTTATAGCGCTACGTTTTAGTACTACATTAATTTTCCCTGTACATATATTTAGTGATCTTTTCACTTAAACTATAAATGTAAAAACTATATTTGGTTAATAATAGTTACACTTGGGAAAATTACACACTTTTACAAGAAACGAACATTGAGAACAGTTAGGTCTTGGTAGAAGACGCCCTTAATATAATAGTAGGAATCATAGGGATTTCTAGGGTTTTTCAAACGTTTACAGTTGTTTTACAAACATTTTCATACTTACAGTTCATATACATTTTCAATACTTACAATTCATTTACTTACAAATTCTTACATACAAATTAAGCCACTAAAATACTTATGATCTCACCAGCTTCAAAGCTAATACTCGCTTTCATAATTACTTGTATCCTCAGGTCATCATAGACAGGTACCGATGCAAGGAATAGGGAAGATGGAGCTTGTTCAAGACTCATCTTTCGTTTTGATTTATGCTTTAGTGTTTATCAAAATTTGACAGAACACACTTGTATAATAATTGTATTATTAATGCAATGGATGATGTTGTTGCTTGTTTACTACTTTACATTGTTGTGATACTGTACATGACGTCCTCCGCCCCAGAACGTTTCCACCGTTCTTGGTTTTGGGGTGTGACATATTGGTATCAGAGCATTGTTTATAGTGAATTAAGTATATCAACCCATAAAAGTTATACTAACTATAAATACATAAGGGATTTAAAATACTCTGACCAAGAGTTTATACTTTAAATAATAAAATATTTAATAAAGTATACGTGCCTGCATTCATACTAAAATCAATGTCACTAGGACAGTACAAAAGAATTACGATTGTTGGGCAACACAAGTGGGCTTAGAGACATATGGTCAAAACTGGGAAGATATAGCTTGATCACCTATATTATCCGAGGGTTGACTAGCATGTGCCTAAGTGTAATTGTGTGGTTGCAACAATGCTAAAATCTTACCAACCCTACCACAATGAGAATAATAGAACATAACATTAAAATTAAAATACTATAGGAGTATTTGGCGTTACTATAAGTACTTTATACTTGAGAACTAAAACGGGATCTTCATTACTAAGTTGATAGTTTCTAAGTGGATACACTAAGGCTATATGTAATTAGGATATTATAGACTGAGAATCTGTGAAGATTTTACTTTACCCCTATTCTGTGTGAATTTGGAGTTAAGATCACTTATTCGACGGTCTATCCTGTTTAGATTACACATAGCTGGTATGCACTTCACAAATAGCGATGTAACTACTGAAGGTTTTCTAAATAATTATCTAGATAGTTCGTCCAATAATTATTCTCTTACCCTAAGTTCTCGCATAGATAACAAGGCTGGACTCCATCCCCACAGTGTCACACCCCAAAACCAAGAACGACGGAAACGTTCTGGGGCGGAGGACGTCATGTAAGGTAATCACAACACAGTAAATGTAAATAGGCAAACAACATCATCCATTTCATTGACTATATAAATTTAATACATGTGTGTTCTGTAAAATTTTAGACACCAAAAATATAACGTAAATCAAAATAACAAAATGATGAGTCTTGAGTACGCTCCATTATCTCAAAAGCTGGCATCGGTACCTGTCTACTGATGACCTGAGAATACAAGTTATTTTGAAAGAGTTTATCAGCATTAAGCTGGTGAGTTCATAAGTATTTTAGTGTCAATGTTCATTGTCAAAAACGTTTGAACTTGTCCCAATGTATAAGTTTGTAAAAATGTAAATAAATGTTTAAAAGTATTTGCAAAAGTTTGAATCTCTCAGAAAATCCTATATTTTCTATAATAGTAACCTTCTACCAAGGCTTAACTGTTTTGTAAACTCGTCTGTTGTAAAAGTGTGTGATTACCCAAGTATAACTATTATTTGATAAAATATAGTTTGTACATTAATGCTTAAGTGAGATTATCACCAAAATATGTAATGGGTAAATCATTGTAGTACTGTAGTTTTGTATAATAAGAACTACTGTTGTACTGATTACTACTACCTTAAACCGGATTTATATTAAGGTATAATGTGATAATTGCACCATACTATCGACTGATAACAACGACATAAAGAACGGTCGTAATAACGGAATGACGTTTGGCACCCGCAGACCTGCAGGTCCGGCTGTAGCTAGCAGCAAGGTGTAGGATAGTCAATCCAGTATAGATCTATACGCAAACTCAACGCTCTCCCTCCAAGAGAATTCTGGCTACAACTCGGGCCATGACATTTAAGGCATGCTCCGATACAGTGGATCACATTTGTTATCGTATTCTTGCATGTGTGATGAAATGTTTCTTGTTCTAGTATAGTTGTATATGTTCTCGTAGTATAGTTGTATATATTCTCGTAGTATAGTTGTATATATTCTCTTCCTAGTATAGACTCATGAATGAACTGACTCATTGATCTAGCAGT
The DNA here is from genome assembly GCF_051521515.1 of Lactuca serriola. Taxonomy (NCBI): domain Eukaryota; kingdom Viridiplantae; phylum Streptophyta; class Magnoliopsida; order Asterales; family Asteraceae; genus Lactuca; species Lactuca serriola. The sequence continues at coordinate 127,868,014 of NC_136416.1, read as the reverse complement.
TGTAATAGTATGATTCTGTGTTACCCCGATGGTAACTTGTTAACAGTGCGTTTAGTACATATGATTATGGAAGTACTTTCATGTCTATATATGTATATTTGATATATAATTAATATGGAAACGACCTTCGGATGGTCACCCAAAATCCTATCAGACCACATCCAAATCGAGGAAAAGGAAACAAGGTGGATAGCCTTCCTAAGTCCTTTAAACATTATTTATACGTCTATACATATATGGGCATGCAATTTGTAATATAAAAGCATAAATAAGTATTTATAAGGCATTTGAAACATAAGTATTATTTTTAAAGAAAGATTGACTTGATGTCAATCTATAAAACCATTTGAAGGTGTAGATTTGATTAAAACAGTTTAAGTATAAGGAACATTTGCTTAAATCACAGTTGTAGTGTAAATTCGAAAAGTAAATGGGTTTGGAAAACATTTAGAAGTAAAACAGTTTGATAGATAGTTTGAATAGTGGTAAAATCACTGGTTTCCCTAGTTATTAATCACATGTGATTAGAGCAATCATATGTGATTGAAACAATAACTATAAGTATTTAACTTGTATTCCCCCCTTTTGAAAGCATATAAAAGCATTTAGAATATTTAACAGGTTGATTAAGGGGTATGAAACTCACTTGATTGATTGAAGAAAGCGAGATGGAAAACCGGGCAGAGTTTCGTCTCGGAAAACGGATTTTTCTCGGGATTCTCGGGAATCTCGGGAGTAAAATCGACCCTCGGGACTTGAGCAAAAAGACCAGAGCTTCGGGTTATAACGGGCACGGAAAACGAGACAAAGTTGTGAGAGAGAGGAGAGAAATGAGCAACATTTTCGGAAAGCCTCGCATCCTATTTATAGGAAGGCTGAACCGCCTCCGAACGCGGGGCGTACGCTCGTACGCAGCGCGTACGCGTACGTCATGCATGACCGAAGCCTCGACTGCCTCGGTTCGGATGGGACGGGTTGCTGGGTACGCGGGTCGGATGGGACGGCGGGTCGGACGGGACAGCGGGTCGGACGGGTCGGAGCTTCGGACGGGTCGGACGGGTTAGAACTCTTCGGATAGTGCGACGTGGACGATCCGAGACCCTCGATCTCAGTACGCGGGGCGTACGAAGGTACGCGGGGCGTACTTCGGTCCAATCCGATGACTCCCCTTCGGATATTACCGGGAATTTATAATTAAATTTATATTTATTATAAATAAACTTCAAAAATTCATATCTCCCTCATACGAACTCCGTTTTTGACGTTCTTTATATCCTCGCGAAGGTGAGACCATGATCTACGACTTTCGTTTAGATTCCGTTGGCTAATTCCGAAATTATTTTTATTATTTATTTATTAAAATGACGTGATTAAGGAATTTCTTCAAAATTTCATAACTTCCTCATCCGGAGTCAGATTTGGACGTTCTTTTTATGTACGCAAACCTTGATATGATTCCTATTACTTTATTTAATCCGAATAAGATTTTAGGAAGGTTACATTTTGACCTAAATTTGATCGGTTTTACATTACATTGACCCGAAATATCGGGTTGTCACATCATCCCCCCGTTAGAAGGAATTTCGTCCCGAAATTAGAATTTTAAGCAAGTTAGAAATTACGAATAACTAAGCAAAAAGGTGAGGGTATTTCAGTTTCATCTGATCCTCACGTTCCCAAGTGAATTCCGGTCCTCGCTTGGCATTCCAGCGAACCTTCACGATAGGGATACGGCTTTGCTTTGTCTGCTTGACCTCACGGTCCATGATCTCTATAGGTTCTTCCACGAAGTTGAGGCTCTCGTTGATTTCGATCTCGTCGAGTGGGATTACAAGAGTCTCGTCGGATAGACACTTTTTCAAGTTAGATACGTGGAATGTAGAATGTACGTTACGAAGTGCGTCTGGTAGTTCGAGTTTGTAAGCTACGGGGCCGACTCTTGCAAGAATCTCGAAAGGCCCTATGTACCTCGGATTAAGCTTCCCACGCTTGCCGAAGCGTATCAAGCCCTTCCAGGGTGAGACTTTGAGGAGGACTCGGTCTCCCACCTGAAATTCCAAAGGTTTCCTTCGCTTATCAGCGTAGCTCTTCTGTCGGTCTCTAGAGGCTTTCAATCGTTCACGGATCTGAACGATTTTCTCTGTTGTTTCCCGAATGATCTCCGGACCGGTGAGAGTACTGTCGGAAGTTTGCCCCCTGGTTAATTGGGTATCACCCACCTCAGCCCAGCACAGAGGGGATCTGCACTTACGGCCGTAGAGAGCTTCAAATGGAGCAGCCTTGATGCTCGTGTGATAACTGTTATTATAGGAAAACTCGACAAGGGGTAAATGAGTATCCCATGCCTTCCCAAAGTCAATCACGCAGGCTCGCAACATATCTTCCAGAGTTTGGATGGTCCTCTCACTTTGTCCGTCGGTCTGAGGATGGTAGGTTGTGCTCATGTCCAGCCTCGTTCCTAGGGAATGTTGTAGTGATTGCCAAAATCTTGAGGTGAACCTACTATCTCTATCGGAGATAATGGACATAGGTACACCATGTAGCCGTACGATTTCCCTAATGTATGTTCTCGTAAGCTTCTCCATCTTGTCGGTTTCTTTGATAGGCAGGAAGTGTGCAGACTTGGTCAATCTATCAACGATGACCCATATGGTGTCAAGTCCACCCGTTGTCTTGGGCAACTTGGTTATGAAATCCATAGTGATCCGCTCCCACTTCCATTCCGGGATCTCTGGTTGCTGCAATAAACCAGAGGGCTTCTGGTACTCGACCTTAACCTTTGCGCAAGTAAGGCATTTACTTACGAAGGTAGCAATCTCTGCTTTCATATTAGGCCACCAGTATAGCTTCTTAAGATCCAGATACATCTTATCTGAACCTGGGTGGACGGAATACCGAGTGTTGTGCGCCTCGGTCATGACCAAGTCTCGGAAGCCACCATGTTTCGGTGTCCAGATCCGGTTCATGAAATATAAAGCTCCGTCACCCTTGGCTTCTAAATTCTTGTCCATTCCTCTAAGGGATTCTCTTGACACATTTTCAGATTTCATGGCCTCAAGTTGAGCCGCCTGAATTTGCTTAGTCAGGTGTGAATGGATGGTTATCGATAATGACTTGACTTTGCGACCAGAATATTCCTTCCGACTTAGGGCGTCTGCTACTACGTTGGCTTTACCCGGATGATAACGAATATCGCATTCGTAATCACTGAGTAGCTCGACCCATCGTCGTTGTCTCATGTTGAGCTCCTTCTGATCGAAAATGTGTTGTAAACTCTTGTGGTCGGTAAAGATAGTGCTCTTCGTTCCATACAAGTAATGTCTCCAGATCTTCAGAGCAAACACTACTGCTCCTAGCTCAAGATCGTGGGTCGTGTAGTTAACCTCGTGTGTCTTCAATTGTCTTGAGGCGTAGGCGATGACCTTTCCTCGCTGCATCAGAACACATCCGAGTCCTTGGTTTGATGCATCGCAATAAACTACGAAGTCTTCTATTCCTTCGGGAAGGGATAGTATTGGTGCGGTGCACAAGGCTCGTTTGAGCGTTTGGAACGCTCTTTCTTGTTTCTCTTCCCAGTCAAAGGCCACACCTTTCTGGGTTAGGGTTGTAAGAGGCTTCGCTATTCGTGAGAAGTTCTGAATGAACCTGCGGTAGTAGCCAGCGAGACCTAGAAATTGACGAATTTCTGTAGGAGTCTTCGGTGCTGACCAGTTCTCAATGGCCTTAATTTTGGATGGGTCCACGTGGATTCCCTCTTCTCTTACCACGTGTCCTAAGAATTCGACTCTTCGGATCCAAAATTCACATTTCGAGAACTTCGCATAAAGTTTCTCTTTTCGTAATGTCCCTAGAACTTGTCGCAGATGATCGCCATGTTCTTTCTTACTTCGGGAGTAGATTAGGATGTCGTCAATGAAAACGATGACGAACTGATCCAAGTAGGGTCGGCATACTCTATTCATCAAATCCATGAATACTGCGGGCGCATTGGTCAATCCGAATGGCATCACCACGAACTCGTAATGTCCGTAACGAGTTCGGAAGGCGGTCTTCGACACATCCTCCTCTAGCACTCGTAACTGGTGATACCCGGATCTCAGATCAATCTTAGAAAAATAGTTCGCCCCTTGTAGTTGGTCGAATAGATCATCTATGCGTGGTAGAGGATAACGATTCTTGACCGTCAGTTTGTTGAGTTCTCTGTAGTCAATACACATACGGAAGGATCCGTCCTTCTTCTTAACAAACAAGACCGGTGCTCCCCAAGGTGAGAAACTTGGCCTTATAAATCCCTTGCTGAGCAGTTCGTTAAGTTGACCAGAGAGTTCTTGCATCTCGGCTGGTGCTAAACGGTAGGGCGACTTGGCTACTGGGGTAGCTCCTGGGACTAAGTCGATTCTGAACTCGACTTGTCGTTGCGGAGGTAATCCGGGTAGTTCTTCTGGGAAAACGTCGGGGAAGTCGCTCACTACTGGGAGGTTCTTTAGTTCTTTCGTTTCTAGGTTCGTGTCGACGACGTGAGCAAGGAATGCGTGGTATTCCTTACGCAGGTATTTCTGTGCTTGAATACTTGATATGATGCGAAGACTTGCACCGGGTTTGTCGCCATAGACTATAAGAGTTTCGTTAGACGGAAGGTTTAGACGGACTGCTTTCTCGAAGCACATGATGTCGGCACGATGAAGGCTTAACCAGTCCATGCCAATGATGACGTCGAAACTTTTTATTGAGACTGGCATGAGGTCGATTGGAAATGAATGGTTGTCTAGGGTTAGGGTACAACCTAAGTATATGCTACTCGTATTTTCAGTTTTTCCATTAGCCATTTCTACTGTAAATAGTTCTTTGAGTGCGTGCGGTGGTTGATTAAGCATGCGAGCAAATTTATGGTTTATGAAGCTTCGCTCCGCTCCACTATCGAATAGAATGCATGCATAGGAGTTATCGAGGAGGAACGTACCGGTCACCACTGTCGGGTCAGCAACTGCTTCCCCGTGGCCAATAGCTAGTACCCTCCCTGCTCCTCCCGCATTCCTCGCTTTGGGGCAGTCCCTCTTAAAGTGGCCTGCTTCACCACATCCATAGCAGGTTGGGCTCGCGCCAGAGCCAGGGACTTGGTTGATAGGTTGTGCCGGGAACTTACAGAATCGGACGGTGTGTCCTTTCCTGTTGCAGTTAGAGCACTGCAATTCACGGCAGGGGCCGTTGTGGTGGTAGCTGCATTTGTTGCACTTGGGCGAACTTCCAGCATACCGACTAACCGGGGCAGTAGTAGTAGTAGGGGTTACTGCGGCATGAATTGCCACCAGTTGCTGCTTTTTGGCAGCCTGCTGCTTCTTCCTTTCATCCCAGAATTTCCGCTTAGTATTGGCGGGTTTGGAGGGTTCCGAGATGGCTAGGGTGGTTGTGGTTGCAGGGGTTTTGACTCCATGGTCAATGAGTCGTTGTGCCAATCGTTTGGCACTGTCGAAGGTAGCGGGGTTTGACGCTAGCACATTCCCCTGATACGGAGGCACTAGTCCCCATATGTACCTCTCGATCTTCTTCCCCTCGGTGGGAACCATATTGGGGCAGAGGGCCACCAGCTCGCTGAATCGGGCAGTATAAGCGACCACATTGGTGCCCTTCATTGACAGGTTCCAGAGTTCCTGCTCCAGTTTCTGGATCTCGCCCCTCGGGCAGTATTCCTCAGTCATGAGGTCTTTCATTGTTTCCCAGCCCATGTCGTTAGCTACGACGAGAGTTAGGGCTTTGACGTGGCCGTTCCACCACGTTAGGGCTTTACCCTCAAAGGTGCATGCGGCGTATTTCACCTTGCACGCAGCAGGGCATGAACAAATTTCGAAGACTGATTCAGTCTTCTCGAACCATTGTGAGAGAGCAATGACTCCGCCGGTGCCATAGAAAGGCTTCGGCTTGCAGTTTGTAAAATCCTTGTAAGAGCACTCCCTTGAGCGCACAGGGATTTCGACCGGAATAGATTCCACAGGGGTTCCACCTCTGCTGGCATCAGAAGAGTGATACTGAGCCATGGCAGTTGCCACTGCTGCAGCTACAACAACATTCAGGGCTACAGTATCGATGACCGGAGGCGGAGGAGGTGGTGGAGGTGCAGGATTATTCCTATTCCTAGGAGACTTGCGAGGAGGCATCCTTTAGCTGAAAGTTTAAAAAGATAAGAAAGATGGTAAGAATCAATTTGTAAGCAACGCGAGAGTGACCCATGGACTAACTAAACATAGTCCAACAGTTGAAAGGGTGCTTGAAACCACAACAAGCATTATTAGTAGGAAAGCACAAGTGTATAGATTTTTCCCAGATAGATAGATCTCAAAAATCCTGGTATTACCGATGTAATAAGTTCAGTGAAAATTGACCTAACAGTAGGTCATACATCATACTATATAGAAAAGTTTGACAGTCCTTAGATTTCAAATTTGAGTACGGAAAGTTAGAAATATTTTACACATAAGTGCTACTTGGAGCACAGATGTTAAAGGCTATCCTTTAATTAAAAGACGGAGCTGTACTAGACATCAACCAACGGCGATGGGAAAATCCCGGGCGAGTACTGCGGTCGGATACTTGACGAAACACCTCTTGAATGGGTCGATCCTGAGTCCTCTGACAAGCTCGAAGTTCCAATATTTCAGCTCGTGAGGCAGCCAACTGCTACAGCAGGGTTTTATTTGTCCTCCGGGTCCCTTCCATGTCTTCTTCAAGACGGCGGATGCTGACTGTGTTGACACCTGAGTCGGCATCAATCTCTATGACCCGGTCGACGGCTGCTCCACCTTGCTCGACAATACGAGCTATTCTGCGGATAATGACAGGCAGAGCTCGGTCAGTAGAGCCACCATCGCTGACGTTGTAAAAGGTTCGGTCCCCAAAGTATGGTAAGGGTTGTCCCTGATCATTTCTCCAGCGGTTCAGGTTGTTTGCCCATATGGGTGTAGGGCCTGGAAACGCTGGTCGAGGGTTGTTGTTCGGGGCTTGACCTACAATCGGTAGGTTGTTGACTTCAGGCTCGGAGTCGGACCCATCTGAAAAGCCTTCTGCGAGGTGATCATCCAAAGGGATTGGATGATCAACTTCGGGCTCTTCATCGATCCACCCGGCATTGCCTTCATTGGGAAAGTACGGGTCGCCATGATGGATATCTAGCCATCAAGATCTATGCGAGAATAGAGGTATAAGAATATAGTATACGTGTAACTAGTAGCGCAAAATACTCCTATAGTATTTTAAGTTTAAATTCTATTGATCTTCTTGTGGTATTGTTGGTAAGTTTTTAGACTTGTTAACCTATCACAACCATTCTAAGGCATGTGCTAATCACTCCTAGGATCAGCATAGTTGATCAGGATATGCCATTCCCAGGACTGACCATACATCCCCGAGCTCACTTGTGATATTTAACAATCGTAACACTTTTGTTCTTGTCATTGTGACACTTATTTTAGTATGAATACAGACTAGTATACTTAGTTAAATATTTTATTATTTTAAGTATAGACTCTTGGTCAGAGTTTAATCCCCAATGGGTTTATAGTTTAGTATATCTTTTTATGGGTTGATATACTCAATTCACTATAAACAATGCTCTGATACCAATCTGTCACACCCCAAAACCAAGAACGGCGGAAACGTTCTGGGGCGGAGGACGTCATGTAAGGTAATCACAACACAGTAAATGTAAATAGGCAAACAACATCATCCATTTCATTGACTATATAAATTTAATACATGTGTGTTCTGTAAAATTTTAGACACCAAAAATATAACGTAAATCAAAATAACAAAATGATGAGTCTTGAGTACGCTCCATTATCTCAAAAGCTGGCATCGGTACCTGTCTACTAATGACCTGAGAATACAAGTTATTTTGAAAGAGTTTATCAGCATTAAGCTGGTGAGTTCATAAGTATTTTAGTGTCAATGTTCATTGTCAAAAACGTTTGAACTTGTCCCAATGTATAAGTTTGTAAAAATGTAAATAAATGTTTAAAAGTATTTGCAAAAGTTTGAATCTCTCAGAAAATCCTATATTTTCTATAATAGTAACCTTCTACCAAGGCTTAACTGTTTTGTAAACTCATCTGTTGTAAAAGTGTGTGATTACCCAAGTATAACTATTATTTGATAAAATATAGTTTGTACATTAATGCTTAAGTGAGATTATCACCAAAATATGTAATGGGTAAATCATTGTAGTACTGTAGTTTTGTATAATAAGAACTACTGTTGTACTGATTACTACTACCTTAAACCGGATTTATATTAAGGTATAATGTGATAATTGCACCATACTATCGACTGATAACAACGACATAAAGAACGGTCGTAATAACGGAATGACGTTTGGCACCCGCAGACCTGCAGGTCCGGCTGTAGCTAGCAGCAAGGTGTAGGATAGTCAATCCAGTATAGATCTATACGCAAACTCAACGCTCTCCCTCCAAGAGAATTCTGGCTACAACTCGGGCCATGACATTTAAGGCATGCTCCGATACAGTGGATCACATTTGTTATCGTATTCTTGCATGTGTGATGAAATGTTTCTTGTTCTAGTATAGTTGTATATGTTCTCGTAGTATAGTTGTATATATTCTCGTAGTATAGTTGTATATATTCTCTTCCTAGTATAGACTCATGAATGAACTGACTCATTGATCTAGCAGTTGTAATAGTATGATTCTGTGTTACCCCGATGGTAACTTGTTAACAGTGCGTTTAGTACATATGATTATGGAAGTACTTTCATGTCTATATATGTATATTTGATATATAATTAATATGGAAACGACCTTCGGATGGTCACCCAAAATCCTATCAGACCACATCCAAATCGAGGAAAAGGAAACAAGGTGGATAGCCTTCCTAAGTCCTTTAAACATTATTTATACGTCTATACATATATGGGCATGCAATTTGTAATATAAAAGCATAAATAAGTATTTATAAGGCATTTGAAACATAAGTATTATTTTTAAAGAAAGATTGACTTGATGTCAATCTATAAAACCATTTGAAGGTGTAGATTTGATTAAAACAGTTTAAGTATAAGGAACATTTGCTTAAATCACAGTTGTAGTGTAAATTCGAAAAGTAAATGGGTTTGGAAAACATTTAGAAGTAAAACAGTTTGATAGATAGTTTGAATAGTGGTAAAATCACTGGTTTCCCTAGTTATTAATCACATGTGATTAGAGCAATCATATGTGATTGAAACAATAACTATAAGTATTTAACTTGTATTCCCCCCTTTTGAAAGCATATAAAAGCATTTAGAATATTTAACAGGTTGATTAAGGGGTATGAAACTCACTTGATTGATTGAAGAAAGCGAGATGGAAAACCGGGCAGAGTTTCGTCTCGGAAAACGGATTTTTCTCGGGAATCTCGGGAGTAAAATCGACCCTCGGGACTTGAGCAAAAAGACCAGAGCTTCGGGTTATAACGGGCACGGAAAACGAGACAAAGTTGTGAGAGAGAGGAGAGAAATGAGCAACATTTTCGGAAAGCCTCGCATCCTATTTATAGGAAGGCTGAACCGCCTCCGAACGTGGGGCGTACGCTCGTACGCAGCGCGTACGCGTACGTCATGCATGACCGAAGCCTCGACTGCCTCGGTTCGGATGGGACGGGTTGCTGGGTACGCGGGTCGGATGGGACGGCGGGTCGGACGGGACAGCGGGTCGGACGGGTCGGAGCTTCGGACGGGTCGGACGGGTTAGAACTCTTCGGATAGTGCGACGTGGACGATCCGAGACCCTCGATCTCAGTACGCGGGGCGTACGAAGGTACGCGGGGCGTACTTCGGTCCAATCCGATGACTCCCCTTCGGATATTACCGGGAATTTATAATTAAATTTATATTTATTATAAATAAACTTCAAAAATTCATATCTCCCTCATACGAACTCCGTTTTTGACGTTCTTTATATCCTCGCGAAGGTGAGACCATGATCTACGACTTTCGTTCAGATTCCGTTGGCTAATTCCGAAATTATTTTTATTATTTATTTATTAAAATGACGTGATTAAGGAATTTCTTCAAAATTTCATAACTTCCTCATCCGGAGTCAGATTTGGACGTTCTTTTTATGTACGCAAACCTTGATATGATTCCTATTACTTTATTTAATCCGAATAAGATTTTAGGAAGGTTACATTTTGACCTAAATTTGATCGGTTTTACATTACATTGACCCGAAATATCGGGTTGTCACACACAGCAACTAGTATCTTCCGAACGAAGTCATAGCTAGTTGGTTTGGAGAAGAACCAGAGAATGATCATCCTATCCCTTGAATGATCACCATGATGAAGACCTTTCGTATGATGCTAACTCCAAACCAGAGGTTCAGAACCTACCCCGAGCAGCTCCCTTTCCAATTCCTAACCCTCGTCCGACTTTTCATGGCCCGACCCTGAGTGAGTGGAATGCTTGGAAACATGGAGCCAAGGACAAGATCAGCCCATGCCATTTAATGGCGACCGAAGCTTTTACAACTTGAGCAATGGGGGCTCAGCAGATAGATTCTTGCCAATCTTGGTCCGCAGAGTGGCCCGAAATGAGATTCAAGGCAGGACAGCCATACATCAGATTACCGAAGTTGTCGCCGATGCGAGAATGCATACCCTCCACATCATTCGTCTAGAAGATGCTCACGAGAGATCAGAGAGAAACCATGAAACCCTGCTGCAAACACTAAGTGAAACTCGAGCCGAAGTCATAGAGCTCCGAGTACGCCAAAGGGTGTACGAAAGACACCTACTTGACATGGAACGTCAACTGGCTAAACAGAGAGTTCACCAGAGGGGTGACCGTCGTCAGTAGTAGACTCTTTACTTTGCCTCCCTTGTTAGAAAGTAATTGTTTTCTGTCTTTGCCTGATGTGGCATTTTCTATGAAATTATCTTGTACTGTAAGTACTTTTAGTTAGGTCCTTATGCTGTCAGGAACTATCTTCTGTGGATATGATATAAGACCTTTACAAGGTCATTTTCCCGAATCTTTACATCGTGAATATCCAAGATGTTGACAGCCGGCCAACTTCTGTGTCATTCTTTATTCAAGTACTCTTATCATACTTTCATTGGGGTCTATCTGAAACATGCTTTAGTCAAGTCATTGGACTATAGTGATTTATCCCCGGAGACATTTCCAAGTCTCTTTCAGTGGTTGGATCTTGTTATTCGCCAACCCACGATACCTCGGCTTGCAAAACAAACATTTTGAGACCACTCTACGAACTTACTTCTACTTATTACTAGGACTGCATCATGGGGATGTAGGTCAAACCTTCGCGAACATACTTCCATTCCGTACTAGGACTGCATCATAGGGATGTAGGTCAAACATTCGAGAACATAGTCGTACTCTTTACATGAACAATCTAAGTACATCAAGGGTCAACCAGAATCGATCATAAAATCCTTATCTTTCGTATTACAGAATCATGCCGCCATCCGGAAGCAACCAGTCGAACAGCGAAACCTCCGCTTTTCCTATGGACGCCGCTACCTTTCAAACAACAGTTACAACTGCCATGGTGGCTGCCGTAACCGTGGTCCTTGCGCACCGTAGCGCTATCAGCACAGTCAATGTTGCTGATGAGAATGAAGTTTCCAATCTTGGTATCCATCCAAGAAGTCGCCAAACAGTAATAGTCACATGCTCGCAAAGCCGAAAAGCAGAGAACAAGAAACCAAAGCGTCAAGCCCGGAAAGAACGCAAGAGATCCCAAAGGCTGGCTATACAACAGCAGCAAGTGGAAACCCCTGTCGTTCCCGTACCGAGCAGGCCATACGAGGGAAAACTCCCGAAGTGTGATAAGTGTAGTTTCCATCATCACAGTGCTTGCCATGAGATGCAATGTTGCAATTTCCTAAACATAGGGCACCATGCTCGTGGCTGTGGAGCACCGGCACGACCCATCACTCAAGTTCCTTTCATCGGGACTAACCCTACACACAAGAGTAGTTATAATGCCGAACGATTTACGAAGCAATTTCCAAGGTGGAGTAATGAGGAAGGCACTCGTGTCCACATAACATTGGCTAAACACCTCACTTCCACCACCAATATTGGTGTTGTCCAGATATGTCACCAATGCAGTGAAATTGGACACTTCAAGAAAGATTGCCCGATAGCAAAGAACTTGGGTGCTGATGGGAAGATTCTCAGGATCACAGCTGCAGGAGAGTCTACTCCGGAACCCCTCGTTAATGTAATTTAGGAGTGTTGTTGTAACAGAATTATAAACTATCCAGAACTAGTGCAACTAGAGTCTTACTTTTTGCGAGATCCTGTCAGTATAGGGATTCTCGTTCTGTGTATACTTGCCTTTTGTAGTATACCTTATTTCGCAGCAATGGTCTTGTTATAAGTCTAAAGTATTGTAACTCTGTTGATGGTTGCACGGTTGTGTTTTTTTTGTAAAACGTCTTATGTTCAAATCTAATGTCTTTATGTTTTAATATGATTCCGACATTATCATACAACTTGATTCAATTTGATCCTCACAAAAACAGCTTTATACGTGCATCTCTTTCTTCTAGATCACATTTCCAGCGAAGCCGTCATATCAGAACACCGAATTACTCATGCCAGGAGTACCTCTTAGTTATTTTCTTTCCGAAGAAATCCCCGAAGTACCACTCGTGCAGTACGTCAAGTTTAATCCAAGGATTCATGCGATTGATCTATCACTGAGGAAGGTATACATAAGAGTGATATATAATCAAGCTTCTACAGGTTTAGAATTGATGATTCCACTTTAACTTCTTTTTCCCCGATAGGATGTGAGCTTAAAGAAGAATCAGTTATTCGACTACCTTTTCAATCTTAATTATATACGACTCGTATACCCGAAGTTGGGATTGTGAAACCATGTATGAATTCTAATATGAACTTCAGGACGGAAAACTGCTCAAGACTACGAGTAATCACATCGTCATGTGAACAAAAATAGAACCCAGTACGACTCCCATAAACAGATCGCTCTACAGCTTAAACACCTACGGAGATACAAGAACAGTCCGGACAACTTAGCGAACTACACAGAAATAGAATTAGAAGACTAGGTTTCTCACCCTAGAGAACCCCGGTCATATTCTTCCAGAGATCGACAGATCGCATTGTATGTACCTCGGTTATCGAGGACTCCGTCAAGATTTTTCATTAGAAATCGTTATCTCTGCCTCGCATAGACGAAATGGTTGAGCAAACGCAAGGAAAGAAACTACTTCCAGGAATGGATCTGATATACGAATATCACCAGTTCGAGTGTTAGGGAAAGATGTCCGGAAGACTATCTTCTGAACTCGATGCGGACACTTCGAGTCCATAGTGATACCCTTCGGATAGGACCAATACGCCCATAGTTTTCATGAGCTAAATGAATAGGGTATGTCTTTCTTACTTGGATCAGTTCGTCATTTCCACATGTAATGACTTACTTATCTATCCTCGTAGTAAGAAGAAAACCCATGGAAACATTTCCTACAGAGGAACTTTAGCGAAGTTCTCTAGGCACGAGTTTTGAAATTGAAGAGTCAAATTTCTATGATACACTGTTGTAATGTGGGAAATTTTGAGTACTCTTTCAATTTGTCAAATCCGTTGAGCTTTTGTCGACACCAGAGACGCCGACAGTCATTCGCCAAATTCTAGGTCTTACCGACCTACCGTCTTAGTTCATTCAGAACTCCTCGCAAATTACAGAAACCCGTACGACTTTGACCCAGCAAGGGGTGGCCTTTGATTGGGAAGTTAAGCAAGAAAAGGAACCTTTGGAATTCCAAGTGAGTGACCAAGCTCTTTAGGTTAACTCACTCGGGGAATAGCTTAATACGCTTCATAAAGCATGGAAAGCTAAATCCAAGATAGACAGGACCTCCGAGATTCTTATCAGAATCGGTCCTATGCCTCGCACAAACTAGACCTACTCCACGAACTCAGTAACGTACATTCTACTTTTCACGTCTCGATCGTGAAACCATACCTTTCCGTCAGGACTATTGCAATTCCACTCGTTGAGATCCTCGCCTTCGTAGTAGAACCGTAGTGACCCTCGACCGAGAGGTCAAGAGGACGAAACAACGCCGTCGCCAGTTAGTGAAGGTTCGTTGGAATGCCAACCAAGAACCCGATTTCACTTAGGTGCGCTAGAACCAATCGATTAGGAAGTTTCCTCCTCACGACTCGATCATTCGTACATACTTCCTTGCCTAAATTCTAATTTCGGGACGAAATTCCCTTCAACAGGGAGATGATGTGACAACCCGAAATTTCCATTTTGAACAAACCATTTGAAGCCAATAGAAGTAGAACAGTTACGGTGAAAACTCAGATTTCAAGTATAAGTTTGGCAGTTTTCAGGATTTTACACTTAAGGAGATATTAGGAGAGTGGATGCACTAGGTTTTGGTGCAACACTGTTATTCCAATACTCTAGGACATTAGAGTTCGTTCCAGGAATAAAAATATTTTCTGCCAAAAATATCTCAGGACTATAAATAGAATTCTGAACCAAATTGGTTCATTTGTTGAATTCCATTTAGAGAAAAGTCAAAATTCTCTCTCACGGATCTTCGGGTTTTTATCCCAAATAGTGAGTACTTTGATCTAGTTATGTTATATAGCTTAGATTGTGTTTAGAAACATCAATTTCATAACAAAACAACTAGACTCTGGAGTTTACCGCCCAAGAACGTTCTTGGGGAGTAAACTCCAATGTGTGGCTTAAATGCCACTTAGTCCTTTCCCTGTGATTTGTAACTATGTTAGACTTGTATGCTAGTGTGTATATGAGTAGAAAACATCAAAATCGGATTAATACCCCAAGATTTGGGAGTTTACCGCCCAAGAACAATTGGGGAGTAAACTCCATTTTAAGGTCCTAAAGGGTTCCAATGACCCTCAAAGCCTTAGAACTCAAACTAGAAGCCTTCATTTCATATTGAGGACACAAAAATCAATGAGAAATAACGATGAAAGTGAGTTCACGGCCAAGGAGCTTCTTGGGTCGTGAACTCCATGTTTAAGTGCCAAAATGCCCTTAAAATCTTCCTTAAGCCAAGAGACTAATTTGGGAATGTAACTAAATGAGTTTTGGACTAGCTAACACACTTAGAACACCAAGAGTAAGGTGTTCACGGCCCAAAAGGTTCTAGGGCCGTGAACTCCATAAAATGGTGCCAAATGGTGCCATAAACTCTTCTAAAGCCAAGTACAAAAGCCTAGTTTAGTTCCTAGTTAATGTAGAGACTTGAAAACACCATAAACACCCTCCCAAAGGAGTTTACGGCCTTAAACTCCATGGGATATGGTCCCAGGGCCGTAAACTCCTCAAAGGAGTTAATAGGAAGCCCAAACACTTGACGTAGCCTTGAAACAATTCACCAAACTAGTTGTATAAATGATAGGCTTCATTTAGAGACTTTGTTGAGAGTTTACGGCCAGGAGTTTACTCCCCTGGGCCGTAAACTCCAAAGCATATGGTCATTTGACCATAAACTCCCATTAGAGGTCTTGCACCCTTTTGTTGCAACCCATTTGCCTCGTAGCACTTGACCAAAAGTGTTTTCCCCGTGTTAAAATGTTTATACTTGTATAATTAGTGTTTTAATCACTAATTATTTATATACATATGTCTTCATATGAATTTAGGATCATTGTGTGTGTCTAAAGTCTTCACTGGACACCAAGCACTTGTCCGATCCTTCCTTACGATAACAGTCCGTTCAATTCCAGTAACCTACTGCAGGTGAGTTCATACCCCTTAAATAATGTTTTTAACTATTTTAAAATGTTTTATGGGGGGGGGGATACAAGTAGAATTATGCTAATTATTATATCAATCACATGTGATTAATAAGTAGAATTACACTAGTTATTATATCAATCACATGTGATTAATATGCAGCATTCAAATGATTTACTACACATTAGCCGTTTTACCAAACAGTTTCCTTCAAACGATTTTTATAAACATTTTATATGTTTTAAACTCCTTATTACACTATACATTTTACTCTGTATATTACATTTCAAACTTATTTACAATTGTGTTTCAAACAAATGTTTCTTTATACTAAACTGTTTTATCAAACCCATGCCTTCAAATTGTTTTATAGATTGACATCAAGTCGATCTTTTCTTAAAATAATAATTATGTTTCAAATGTCTTACAAAACTTATTTATGCTTTTATATTATAAATTGCATGCCTCTATATGTATAGTTATATAAGAAATGTTTAAAAGACTTAGGAAGGCTATCCACCCTATTTCCTTTTCGCGCTTGAGATTTGGTCTGGTGGGATATCGGGTACTCGTCCGAAGGTCGTTTAAATATTAGTTATATAACATATGTACATATATAGTCATAAAGGCCCTTCCATTTCATCCCATGCCCTTGGGTAGCAAGGGTATGCATCCATGTCCATACGTACCAGTTAGATTACTAGTAAACTACCATATGGTTGGTTTAGGAAGATACTAGAACTATTACCAGAACGCGATATCATACTATGAGTCAGTTCATTCATGAGTCAATACTTACTACTAGAAGAACATATACAACTATACTAGAGAAGAACATATACAACTATACTAGAGAAGAACATATACAACTATACTAGAAAAGAACATATACAACTATACTAGAGAAGAACATATACAACTATACTAGAAAGAGAACATATACAACGATACTAGAATGATTATATTACTATACTTGCTAGGTAGAGAGCACGTACATTACAGCTAGTACAGTTCATTACATTACATATACATGAATACGTTAATAATTGTGATCCACTGTATCGGAGCATGCCTTAAATGTCATGGCCCGAGTTGTAGCCAGAATTCTCTTGGAGGGAGATCGTGAGTTTGCGTATAGATCTATACTGGATTGACTATCCTACACCTTGCTGCTAGCTACAGCCGGACCTGCAGGTCGGCGGGTGCCAAACGTCATTCCGTTATTACGACCATTCGTTTGTCGTTGTTACCAGTCGATAGTATGGTGCAATTTATCACATGATGCCTTAATATAAATCTAGTTTAAGGTATTTAGTACAACAGTAGTTCTTATAGCGCTACATTTTAGTACTACATTAATTTTCCCTATACATATATTTAGTGATCTTTTCACTTAAACTATAAATGTAAAAATTATATTTGGTTAATAATAGTTACACTTGGGAAAATTACACACTTTTACAAGAAACGAACATTGAGAACAGTTAGGTCTTGGTAGAAGACACCCTTAATATAATAGTAGGAATCATAGGGATTTCTAGGGTTTTTCAAACGTTTACAGTTGTTTTACAAACATTTTCATACTTACAGTTCATATACATTTTCAATACTTACAATTCATTTACTTACAAATTCTTACATACAAATTAAGCCACTAAAATACTTATGATCTCACCAGCTTCAAAGCTGATACTCGCTTTCATAATTACTTGTATCCTCAGGTCATCATAGACAGGTACCGATGCAAGGAATAGGGAAGATGGAGCTTGTTCAAGACTCATCGTTCATTTTGATTTATGCTTTAGTGTTTATCAAAATTTGACAGAACACACTTGTATAATAATTCTATTATTAATGCAATGGATGATGTTGTTGCTTGTTTACTACTTTTCATTGTTGTGATACCGTACATGACGTCCTCCGCCCCAAAACGTTTCCGCCGTTCTTGGTTTTGGGGTGTGACATTCTTGAACCATTGCGAGAGGACAATGACTCCGCCGGTCCCATGAAAGGACTTCGGCTTACAGTTGGTGAAATCCTTGTAGACTAGTATACTTAATTAAATATTTTAGTATGAATGCAGACTAGTATACTTAATTAAATATTTTAGTATTTAAAGTATAGACTCTTGGTCAGAGCGTTTTAATCCCAAATGGGTTTATAGTTAGTATATCTTTTATGGGTTGATATACTTAATTCACTATAAACAATGCTCTGATACCAATCTGTCGCACCCCAAAAACAAGAACGGCGGAAACGTTCTGGGGCGGAGGACGTCATGTAAAGTATCACAACACAGTAAAAGTAAACAAGCAAACAACATCATCCATTGCATTAAATATATAATTTTAATACAAGCGTGTTCTATACAATTATAGACACTAAAAATAATGTGAATCAAAATAATAAGATGAGTCTTGGATGCTCTCCATCTTCTCAAAAGCTAGCCTCGGTACCTGTCTAGTGATGACCTGAGAATACAAGTTATTTTGAAAGAGTTTATCAGCATTAAGTTGGTGAGTTCATAAGTATTTTAGTGTCGGTGTTTGTATCAAAACATTTGAACATAGTTTTAAACAATAGTTTGTAAACATTGGTGATAAAAGTATGTGAATGTTTGTACGTGTTTGTAAAAGTTTGAATCTCTCAGAAAAACCTATATTTTCTATTAAAAGTAGCCTTCTACCAAGGTGTAACTATTTTGTACGTTCGTTTATCATAAAAGTGTGTAATTTTCCCAAGGGTAACTATCATTATCAAAATATAGCTTGTACTGTTTAAGTGAAATAATCACTAAATGTATATAAAGGATAAATTACTGTAGTACTGTAGTATTGTAATATAGGAACTACTGCTGTACTAACTACCTTAAACCGGATTTATATTAAGGTATCATGTGATTAATTGTACCATACTATCGACTGGGTAACAACAACAAATGAATGGTCGTAAAAAGAAATGAAGTTTGGCACCTGCAGACCTACAGGTCCGGCTGTAGCTAGCAGCAAGGTGTAGGATAGTCAATCCAGTATAGATCTATACACAAACTCACGCTCTCCCTCCAAGAGACTCTGGTTACAACTCGGGCCATGACATTGAAGGCATGCTCCGATACAGTGGATCACAATTTTGTCAATGTATATATGTATATGTAAGGTATTGTTACTTTTTCTAGTATTGTTGTATATGTTCTCTTTCTAGTATAGTTGTATATGTTCTTTCTCTAGTGTAGTTGTATATGTTCTCATAGTAAAGTAATGTATATGTTTTCATAGTAATGTAATGTATATGTTCTCATAGTACTAAGTACTGACTCATGAATGAACTGACTCATTGATCTAGCAATAGTATAAGTGTAATCCTGTGTTACCTTGATGGTAACTTACTAATGATGTAACTGATACGAATGAATATGGAAGTACTTTTATGTCTATATATGCATATATGATATATAAATAATATTGAAACGACCCTCGGACGGCTACCCGACATCGCACCGGACCACATCCAAATCGAGGAAAAGGAAATAGGGCGGACGGCCTTCCTAAGCCTTTTAAACATTGCGTATATATCTATACATACATGGGCATGCAATTTATAAGAAGTATAACAAAGTTTAAATAAAAGTATTTGATAAGTAAAAGAGTTTGTGAAGGAGTTTGAAGTAAAACAGTTTGATAAACATTTTGAACAGTAATAAAATCATTGGTTTTATAGTTATTAATCACATGTGATTGATGTAATAACTATAAGTATTCAACTTGTATTCCCCCCCCCCCCCATAAAAACATTTAAAAAATTTAAAAGTATTTCAAAGGTTAATTAAAGGGGTATAAACTCACTTGTGGTGAGTAGATTGGATTGAAGTGCCGGTTACGGTGTTAGGTGACAATAGAAGACCTGTACACACGCACGAGCTTAGTTATCATATAATGAACATATATATAACTAATTAGCCTTATTATAACTAATAAAATGAGTTGGGACACTCTAGAACCTGAAAAGACTTTGTTTCAAGTGTTAAAATTCACAAGGATTGCATCCGAGTGTTAGTAGGGCAAAACTAGGGTGTTTGGGGTCCAAGGGTAAACTCCTTGGGAGTTTACGGTCTAAATGACCTTTACCCTAGGAGTTTACGGCAGTAAACTCAAGGGTTTATGGTCTAAACTCCATTCCTTGCAACCATGAGTTGTTTGGAGGTTTAACAAGTCCTTTGAAGCAATCCTACTAAGTGGTTTAGTCTTTGGAATGTACTAGGGTCACAAAACACCCTCTTTGAGGTGTTTACAGCCTAAAGGCATTTTCCTTTGGGTTTACTATTGTAAACCCTTATGTGAAAGGATATTTCCATGATTTCAAGTCCTTAACACAACTAGGTAAATATCTATGTTAGCTTTTAGGTCTAAGGAAGGAAAATGACCCATTTAAACACCTTTTAGGGTGTTTACGGTTTTGGGAGGTGCTTAGACCGTAAACACCTATAAATAGTAGTGTTTGGTGTTTTTCAAAGCTTAAACACATCAATAGAAGGTTTAAATATGTTAAGGTAAGTCTTAAACTTCAAACTACGGCTAAACTTGGGACTTAAGTCAATTTTGGGGGACTTTATGGTGTTTACGGCCCAAGCATCACCTTGAACAATGAACACCTCAAGGAAGGTTTTCTTGACCGATTTTCTTGGTGTTTAAATGAAATACTAGCTTACAAGCACTCAAGGATGGAAGTACTTACTATAATGTAGCTTGATTTGAGCTAAAAGGCCAAAAACACTTAGTGTGTGTTCTTGGTGTTCTTGGTGTTTTGGAAAATCTAAACAAAATACATAAATGAATGGATGAATAGGTGCAAAAACACTAGATTAAGTGTTTTACTAACTTGAAATGGTTAGAACACTTACAAGATTGAAGTTTTGGAATTAAATGTTGGATGATACTTGAGATAGTTTTTAGAGTTACTCTTTTGAATTTTGAGGAGTAAAAACAAATGACTAGTTTCTTGGGGAGTAAACTCATACATAGGCATGAGTTTACGGTTTTTGGTTGATTCCTAAACCCAAAACATAAAAGTTTGGCCGGGTGATTCTAACACGCGAAGCGTTTGCGGTTTTCAAAAATAAAAACCCGAGACGACACTTTCTTTCACCCGTTCATTTAAAAATAATATTAAAATAATCAAACAAACTTTATATTTCTTAAAAATAAGAAATAATGATATTAATTCACGATACGAAGTGGTTGACTTTTAAGGTTTGACCGAATGAAAATTTCGGGTTGTCATAGATCATCCCAACCTGAATATGTGCCAGAGGAGATGGTTGGATGTGGTAAAAGATTACGACCGCGAGATCCTTTACCACCCGGGTAAGGCTAATGTTGTAGCCGATGCACTAAGTCGAAGGGCGGAGAGCTCCCCGATGCGAGTTTTTTGTGTGAGATTGACCGTGATAGCTCCGGTGTTGGATACCATTCGTGGGGCCCAGGCTGAGGCCGTGAGATCAGAAAACCAGAAGAGAGAACGAGTTGTCGGGTTGGTATCGGAGTTCGTTACCGATTGCCGGGGGCTTATGACATTCCAGGGTCGTATCTGGGTACCGTTTGTGGGCGGGACGTGTACCATTTTGATGGAAGAGGCTCATCGATCGAAGTTCTCGATCCATCCTGGGGCCACTAAGATGTATTTGGACGTAAAGAGAGAGTATTGGTGGCGCTGTATGAAGAGGTATGTCGCGTGGTTTGTTGAGAGGTACTTAACATGTCGTAAGGTTAAGGCCGAGCACCAGAGACCGCATGGTAAGTTGCAGCAGTTAGAGGTTCCCGAGTGGAAGTCGGAACAGATTACCATGGATTTTATCACCAAATTGCCAAGGACTACTAGGGGAGTCGATGCAATTTGGGTGATTGTGGAAAGGTTGACGAAGAGCGCCCACTTCCTTGCTATCAGTGAGAGCTTTTCCGCTGAGAGCTTGGCAGAGTTGTACGTGAGAGAGGTGGTATCGCGACATGGAGTACCAATCTCGATCGTCTCAGATCGAGATGTGCGTTTCACTTCCAGATTCTGGAAGAAATTTCATGAGGAATTGGGTACGAGGGTTCATTTTAGTACCGCATACCACACACAGACTGACGGGCAGAGCGAGCAGACGATTTGGACGCTCGAGGACATGCTTCGGGCATGTGTTTTGGACTTCAGAGGGAGTCGGGACACGTACCTACCTTTGGCAGAATTTTCATATAACAACAGCCGTCATTCGAGCATCGGTATGCCGCCATTTGAGCTGTTGTATGGGAGGAGGTGTCGGACTCCCATCTGTTGGGGAGAGGTAGGGCAACGTGTGATGGGTAGTACAGAGATAGTACTTCAGACGACGGAGCAGATTTAGCAGGTTAGACAGAGGTTGTTGACCGCTCAAAGTCGCCAGAAGAGTTATGCAGATAGGCGTCGGTCCGAGCTTGAGTTTCAGGTAGGAGATTTTGTGCTCCTGAAGGTATCTCCTTGGAAAGGAGTGATCCAGTTCAGGAAGAGGGGCAAGCTAGGACACCGGTATATTGGTCCGTTTAGAGTGATCACGAGGGTGGGCAGGGTAGCATATCATTTGGAGCTACCTGAGGAGTTGGGGCAGATTCATGACACTTTCCACGTGTCACAGTTGCGGAAATGTATAGCCGATGAGTTGGCAGTGGTGCCATTATAGGATATTCAAGTGGATGCGAGCCTGAATTATGCTGAGAGACCGGTGGCGATCAGGGATCGCAAGATCAAGGTTTTGAGGAACAACGAAGTGCCTCTGGTTTTGGTTCAGTGGCAACATCGGAAGGGGTCCGAGATGACTTGGGAGTCAGAGTCGGAGATGCGTGAGCAGCATCCGGAGTTGTTTCCAGAATGAGACTTCGAGGGCGAATTCTGATTCAAGTGGGGGAGGATTGTAACATCTGGATTTCCAGGTATATTATTTTATTTAATTATTTTGGAGTTTGTGGTGGAACTTGGCGAGTTGGAGCCAAGACTCGCCGAGTAGGGTCGCAGATGTTCATCCGGGTTCACGTCCGGACTCGGCGAGTCCACACTATTTAATGAAACCCTAATCCCCTAGGTTTGGAGCCTAGTTAAGGGCACTTATAGCCTCCCATTGCGGCTACCAGTCACTTGAGAGAACCCTAAGTGAGCCAAATCGTTGTGAGGAAGAAGAAGTCACTTTTGATCCTTGTACCTTCGGTTTAGCAAGAAGGAGGTGACCAAGAGCAAAGAGGAGGTGCGATTCTAGTAGTTCCAGAGTTCAGAGACTTCATTTTGAGGTAATAGTTCGAACCTCCTTCAATTTTTGTGTTGATCATTAGAGTTAGGGTTTTCTAACCCCTTTGGAGAGTGATTATGTGGAGCAAATGGTACCTCTTCGAGTTTGTGCCTTCGATCTGGACTCAAAGAGGTCTAGAGACCTTAACCCTTGGAGCTTTATGGATCATTTTGGGGTTATTGGACTTAGGTTGCCATTTTTGGGACTAAATCTCCTTTTGATGCCTTGTTATTGTTATACAAGCATCAAGTTTCGGACTTTGCGTTACATTCATGCTTGGGAAGGCTAGATCTATGGTTTAGGGAAACAAATCTGACCTGAGGAGGTCAGGAGAGTTTGTGCATGGCATGAACTCGTCGAGTTGTTCTTTGGACTCGGCGAGTATGGTTAGGGTTTCATGTAAATTGCTCAGTAAGTAGACTTGCCGAGTTAGGGGATGACTCAGTGAGTCAAAAGGGGGTTAGAGGACTGGAGTTCAAGGCGGTACTCGTCGAGTTGTTCTTGAGACTCGGCGAGTTGAGTCGGGGTGGCCCCGCAATTCATGACTGGTATGACTCGTCGAGCATAGGGAGGGACTCGGTGTGCTAAGCGCGATAAAGCGTTAGAGACCATGTGTGAACTCGCCGGGTCACCAGGGTGCACTCGGCGAGTAGGGTCAAAGTGTGACCGTTGACTTTTGTTGACTTTTAGGGTTTGGTCAACAATGGAGTACTTGTCTCAAGAGGGGGGGGGGGTAAAATAGTCTTTTACCCTTCTGAGGGTGCCAATGGAAGGTTGAGTCTAGTCTCGAGAGTTATATTTATAAGAGTATTTACTTTATGTGAATAGGCGGAGACTAGGCAATATTTCTACCAAGTCAGAGATTTACCGAGACGCCTGAGGTGAGTCTTCTCACTATACTTTACCTAGTGTGGTAATATAGTTATGTGACAGTGTATTTTGGTGTTATGTGCTAGTGTATGTGCATGTTATTTATGTGTTGTGATTTATTGTATGTGATATGCATGATTCAGAGATTACAGAGTAGGACCATTGGGTCCATAGAGTTAGGACCTTCGGGTCCATAGAGTTAGGGCCAGAGGGCCCACAAAGAGTTGGGGCTGGAGGGTCCCACTGAGACACATTGACCAGAGGCTCAACAGAGTTATAGCCTAGAGTGGCTAATATATGTTAGAGTGGTATTTTTGGGAACTCACTAAGCGTATGCTTACAGTGTTACGTGTTATGTGTTTCAGGTACTAGTGATGACCGCGGGAAGGCGTCGACTTGATTCGTACACATACATGGGATTTTATGTATTTCGATCTTGGGAGGTGTTTTGTGAAACAAAGACATGATACTATGACATTTTATGAATGAATGAGTTTGTAAAAATGTGTTTGAAAAATGCGAAAAATTGTTTTAAATTTTTACGGTGTTACAATTACAAGAGGATTAATGCATATAAGTTTAGAATCTAACAGATTTAGGTAAATGGCAGGAATTTGAAATTCTTGCATTTGCGGTAAGGATTTGGGATTGTGAAATGAGAATCATTGGAATTATGTTCAATCGATCAATTTCACAAAGTAAAGATCATTGACAAACTTAGTGTGCATACTTGGTGTATGGCATAACTAATGTTTCGAAAAACATAGTGTGCATACATGGTGTATGGCATAACTAGTGTTTAGAAAAACATAGTCTACATGCTTGGAGCATGGGAGAACTATTGTTTTAATTCAAGTATAAAGTTGATAGTTTGAAACAGTATGCAATGAATAATGTGTAATCAATATGGTGATAAATAAATGGTGTTCTATTTATATTCATAAGTTCTGAGACCATATTGGATTCGATTATTCTTGTGTTTCACTTTGCATGTTTTGACTTCCAGAATAACTAGGTTGTTCTTCCTGAATGAATAAGTTATTCAAACTATCCACAGTCGGTCATATGTTGAAAGTAGATATGAATCAAGACTATCATGAAGCTGGTTTGTAGATGTCCAAGGTAGTGGACATAACAAGAGTTGCTACAACATTCATGAGTGCTCATAAGTTCGGAGTATTGGATTAAACCCATGCTCATTTGACTGACTTCATGGATTTTATCACGAGTTATCATGAGACGATAATATCTTATATTCTTCAAACCTAGAGATATGAGTTGTTGCCTATGAGTTGGTTATACATTGATTGTACGAAAACGCATTGGTAACTCGATGTTATAAAATGTGCCTTTGTGTATAATACAACAAGTAGTAAAACAAGCATATGAGTCAAATTTTATCCATTCCTTTTACCCTTAAAGGGATAAAAGGGATATATGTGGGCCCTTCGATGAGTTAGTGATGACACCCCGAAGTGCTTGGCCAAGCCATGACTGATTTGATAT
This sequence comes from Lactuca serriola, assembly GCF_051521515.1. Classification (NCBI taxonomy): domain Eukaryota; kingdom Viridiplantae; phylum Streptophyta; class Magnoliopsida; order Asterales; family Asteraceae; genus Lactuca; species Lactuca serriola. The sequence goes on along the minus strand of NC_136416.1, from coordinate 127,842,574 downwards.
GTTTAATTAGTCGGTCTTCATAAATTGGAAATCGAGAAACAACAAATGGACAGAGAGAATGATAGTAATCCATGCCTCAGTCCATATGATATCTAGAATGGAGGAATATATGATCCCTTATCTAATGGACGCGTCATTGATTTGTTCAGAGTTCAACAACAACTTTTTAGAGCTATTATTGCTAGTCAGGTTTTGAACTCATACGCAATAATAGTTTTTGACTTATCCAAGTGGGAGACTGTTGGATTAGTGTCTAATTCCACAACTATAATTGGTATGTATTTGACCTGATTAGCATGACCCATTTGGGTTGCAGGGCATCAGAACAATTTGGATAGACTTTTGTGCGAAAAATGATAATTATGATTTGTTAAAATATATTATAAGTTCTAATATATTAGTATGAAATCATATTATTTAATTAGTATTGATCAAGAATTAATTTGGAATTAATTTTTTGATCAAAAGGAGACTAATTAAATATATGGGGATTGATTGTGTAAATCATTCATTCTTATATATGTTGGCTTATGATCCATAGTTCTTCATGTTGGGCTAAACCCTTGGATACACCGTGGAGGTTTTAACCCATGGAGCATTAAGAATATGGAAAGACATGAGTTACATGGTGTAACCCTAATAGCCACCATATATAAGGACCCTATGGCTCAAGAAATTGGCACTAGTGTGTGTACACATGAGGGCTAGCCGATTTGAGCATAGGAACATTTTCTCTCAAGTTATTCCAAGTTGTTGGTGATGTTGTGTGAGCCATTTGAGGTGTCACACTTGAGGCACTAGGCAATTAAGCTCCATGGAATCAAGCTACAACAAAGAGGTATGTACTTCTACTAGAATTTATATTATATGTACTTCATGTTATGCTAGTTAGAACAATACCTAAGAAAAATTGATATTTGCATGTATAATAGAGAAAACATAAATCCAAGGTATTTAGGGTTGCATGTACACCTTAGGGGTGTTAGAATGCTCAAAACCCTTCACTATCAACATGTGAAAGGACGATGACAAGGTCCCCACCCTCGACATCTTTTACATGTGGAGCATCATTACCCCCAATACTTTTTCGCCATTTTCCGTATTGTTTGGCAAAATACTTAGCAGAGGGGGAGGTTAAGAATAGGATTACCACCAAAATTAACGAGGGAATGTTTGTTACAAGGTTGGCTAGGACGTATGGGATTTTGGAGCAAGGGGCGGAAAGGGTGTTGACAATGATTCCAACTCCTCCTTTTAGCAACAAATTATTTGGGAGGGCAAGAATCATAGAGGATTATTGGAATTCCAAATGTGGATGAGGTGTTGGTACCCGAGGAGCTGAGAAGGAAGGTGAGGCAGCAAAAGGATCATGTCCGAGAAGACCCGCCGGTCATTCCAGTGGAAGAGGAACAACCGATGGACTGGTATAATGTGGATATGAGAAGGTACCGTGATGATCTTGGGCGAAGCATGAATTACCACAATGAGTCATTTGTTTACTTGTTTGAATAAATGAATATTACGCCAAGACCCAGAACCGAATATCCTTATGTTCCAAGTTGGTAAGAAAGGATGAATCAAAGAAGGAATCAAGCCGGTGGTGGTGGAGCTGGGGAAAATGAAGAAGATGATGAAGATTGATACCTTGTGGTTTTTACTTATTTTGTTGTTTAAAGACTACTTTTATTTGTTTTTGTGTTTTGTATGGTTTTTGAACTTCTAGTAACTAGGTTTATGTAGGAATATTTTTTATCTGTCATATGTGGTTGTGTTTATCTTTTCAGTTTGAAGCTTAGGATGCATGCAAAAGTCTAAAGTCAAAGCTAACCAAGTGAGAGTCGAGTCTAGACGAGGATGTGGAAGTTTTGAGTTTAAGATCGAGTCCGGTAGTGAAATAGTTAAAGAGTGTTATTTACTTAAGAAAAAAAAAGAGGAATACTAACTTGTAATTCCGAAACACCTTAGAAACGAATTCGAGCAAAAGAATATTAGTTTTCACTCAGCGTTGTACTCACCGAGTGCACATCATGGACTCGACGAGTCCGTGTGGAATTTCACGATTTTTCTGATAGATACGCTGCTACTCGGTGAGTGGTCATATTGACTCGAAGAGTCACTCGATATTCCATTCTCAAGCTTACGATTTGACCACATTTGATAAGGGCTTTACTCATATTCTTGGAAGATTAATTCCTGAAGATTTTCGAGACTATTTTCCTGCATATTTGGTGCTATACCACACAAGATTTGACACCCAATGCATGGATGAGTTGTTCCCATGTCTAAAGTCAATTGAAGAAGGAGCTCAAAAGAAGAAATATCGACCTCGCCACTACTATCCCAGGGGAGTTTGTTCCAATTCCCTCTTTATTTTGTCATTTTCTTTGTCATGGAATCCTAATTGTTTTTACCAGATTTTCTAAATTAATCCTATTAATTTTAAAGAAAAAATTTCAAAATTATACCTAAATTAAGATTCTAATGCATGCGTTGCGTTCTTGGTATAATGGTTGGGTTGGATTGTGATTGTTTGAAGTGATGCTAGTATGATTAAAATTCAGTTTTGCTTGAGGGAAAGCAAAAGTCAAGTGTGGCGTATTTTGATATGTGCATAGTTAGCAATATATTTCTCTTAGAATTTTATTATTTTCTAGCTAATATATTGCAATTTATGGACAAAATGTACTTAAAATATGTTTAAATTATATTTTCAGTCTAAAAGATGAGCTCAGAAGCAAAAGGAAGCGGGAAATACGATCGGGAACTCGAGAATTGAAGAAAGAAGAAAAAAGAAGAAAATAGTTAAAATCATGAAGAACTCGACGAGTTGCATCAACTACTCGACGAGTCCCCACGAATGTTCGCGAAGCAAAAATACAAAGTCCTTGCCGTATACGGATTCTTAAAGGGGACTCGACAAGTTGGTTATCTACACAACGAGTAGCCCCTATTTTCTGAAAAACTATAAATAGAATCAAATTTATCGAATCAAAAACACTCTCTGGGATCCTTGGGAAGTATTTTGAGACTAGGTGTCACACCCCGAAAACTGAAGGCGGAAACATTTCCGGGGCGGACTCCACGTTGAGTATCAAATCCAATGCACAAAGTAAGCAAAGTAAATAACCATTACATTACATATATAGTAGTTTACATTTGTTTCAAAAGTAAATTGTACAAGTGTGATACATAGTATATATGAACAAAATGAGACGAGTCTTCTACACACTCCGTCTTCGCCAAAAGAGATCGTCGGGTACCTATCTAATGCGGACCTAAGATTACAAGCGGTTTGAAAATCAGCATAAACCTAGTGAGTTCATAAGCGGTTAGTTTTCTGAAAATGTACGAGTTCCTTTGGTTTCCTGAAAAAGTAGTTATCCAAGAAAATCCTATATTTTCTTAAAATTTGGTTACCAAATCCAAAATGTAATGTAAAAGATGTACACTGAAAACATGATTGTTCTTGTGAATTGTAAAGTTTAGTTATCTAACTTGTTACACATTTCTGGTTACATACTACTGTTACCCAGGAAAATCCTATATTTTCCTACATGTGTGTGGGTGTGAACTGTTACCAATTCTGATTATGTTCAATGTTATCCCCAGGAAAATCTCATATTTTCCTGAATGTGTGTGTGTGCGAATTCTCCTGAAAGTCTGATTATCCTTAAATGTACATTAGTTTTATTACGTACATAAAACTAATAATTAAGTGTGAAGTGTTCATAATCTTGAATGCGAGTTCCATAACCATACTTCAGGCCAGATATGACTCGGGTCGGGGCCAGTATCCTTTTTATGACTTTTGTCACCCTTGAAGCTTTCGGTTCGGCTGTAGCTAGCAGCCAGGTGCGGGATTATCAGTCCCGTATAGATCTATACACTCAAGTCACGCTCCTTATCTAAGAGATTCTGGTTACGGGTGCGGTCCTCCACTCGCGTATCTCTGTGGAGTGTTCACCGAGGACGTGTCTCCAATCTTTGAGATTACTCTTTACTCTCGAGCCTAGGGGAGTAGTATATATGGCTGACAAAGTTCTAACGGTGTCTGTCCTTTACACTCGAGCCTAAATGTTTTATTAAGGACCATACAAATGTTCTATGTTTTCTAATGGTGTCTGTCTTTTACACTCGAGCCTAGGTGTTTTATTAAGGACCATACAAATGTTTTATGTTTTCTAATGGTGTCTGTCTTTTACACTCGAGCCTAAGGTGTTTTATTACAGAAATTACAAATGTTTTATGTTCTCTATTAGCATAAGTGTGAACAATCAATTGTGAAACATAACAGTATATAATAAGAATTGAAATCGTTTAAACAAACAACTCTGCAAGTTAAAACAGTTTGTTAGTAGGTTTTCAATTCTTAAAAGTGTGCGAAATATGAAACCATTTAAATGAAATAATGAATTTAAGTACAAGGTATTCTTGTACTTTTGCTTGTATTCCCCCCCTGAAAACATTGAAAAACCATTGAAATAGGGTAGGGGTATGAACTCACCAAACGAGAAAACGTGTCGGTTCCGACGCTAAGTGTCGATTCAAGGCTTGATAACACGCGAGGTTCCTATGTAATATGAAATGGTATACAAATATATCTAAATAGATTTTAAATTACTAATTAGATATTATATTACACTCAAATGAGCGAAAACACTTCAAAACGAGTGTTGGGAGTGACCCTGGTGACATCTACGAACATATATTGATGCGTGGGACTTGGGAATTAAGTTTACTCTTCAAGAGTAAACTCCTTATGGAGTTTTCGGCCTCTTATACTATACACACATGAGTTCACGGCCGCGAACTCATGTTTGGGTGCTTTATGGTGCTAAAATGGTCAATAACACTTGAGGGATACTTGGGATGAATTTATCTAAGGCTTTGGAAGGGATTAAATCACCAATAACACCACAAAAGGGAGTTTACGGCCCTAAACAAGGAGTTTACGGCCGTAAACTCCTATACCCCCTTAGATTGATGATTTAATGGCCTTAGGTTAATTACATGTGATTCCAATAATTTTTACGAGCCTTGGTATGAATTTAGGGCACCAAATGACTCATCTTTAGGAGTTTACGGACCTGGAACATATTCTTGGGGTGTCATGGCCGTAAACACCTAATTGGAGGGTGTCTGACATGTTTAAGGTCCCCAAACTATTTTAGATGATTCTAGGATTTATTCCAAGGCTATTGGTGAAGTTATATGGCTTTTTAACACTAGAAATGAGTTTACTCCCCATGTATGAGGAGTTTACGGCCCAAGCATGTTCTTGGGCGGTAAACTCAAGTTTGCTCCTCAAAATTCATGTTTAGGGTGCTCTAAGTCCGGATTTGTAAGCCATATAGTCGTATCTAAGTCCCAAAATTGATTTGGACGGGTTTAATTGCTTAAACCCCAAGTTTTTAGGTGTTTACGGCCGAAGCATGCTCCTTGGCCGTAAACACATGTTCCAGGTCCAAAATGATAATTTAAAGATGAATTTGAAGGCCTAAGAGGTTAAACAACAAGTTGGGGATGGTACCTCAAAGATTTGGAGCCTTAATTCGATGTTTTGGACCTTGAATCTTTGGTTGAGGAGAGAGGTTAGAGAGAGAGTAGTGAGATGAAGCAAAAGCTTCAAATGGAAGTTTAGAACACTTTAAATAGTTTTCGGGATTTGGACACGGTGGAATTTACCCGATACCGGCTTTAGACGGGGCTTTTGGTCGCACCCGATCAATTTGCCGTAATTCGATATGGTTGATTCTAGAAATGTTCCGATCACTAATATGAGGTGTTAGAATGAGTTCTAAAGGTATTAAGACACCCATTAAGTCATAATATAAAATACATGTTAATGACTTAATTAAATGACGGAATCGAAAACAAAATTGGAAACGGCGATTGGATTATCGAAATGAGTTACGAAAAGGGGTACAGGCAATGAAACGAAATTTCGGGTTGTTACATTATCCCCCCGTTAGAGGGAATTTCGTCCCGAAATTCAAAGATTTGAATATAGGTCATGAAGTGAAAGGATAGATGGGAATGAGTCTATTGCTTCGGGTCTTCACGCTCCTAAGTGGAATCCGGTCTCCGCTTGACATTCCTGTGTACCCTCACTGTTAGGATGTGGCTTTGTTTCGTACGGTTAACCTATCAATCCATGATCTCAATTGATTCATCCATGGAGGTTTGGACTTCCGTTGTTTTCGATCTTAACAAATGGATTACTCAGGTTTCGTCAGGTCGGTACTCCTTACGAATATCGACGTGGAATTCCAAATGATTGCTGTTGATTTCTAAAGATAGCTCAGAGAGGGCTATGGAATCGATTCCTAATGAGGATCTCGAAGGGTCTAATCTTCCATGATTTAAGTTTTTCCGCACTTCCAAAGGCGTACTATGTCTTTTCAGAGTAAGACTTCCAACAAGAGGGCACATCTTCATGTGGCAGAGTAGCTAAGGGTCCGATGGTCCTAAAGAAATTTCTAGGCGATTTTGCAATAATAGTCGGCGGGACCCAAGAGTTGACGGGTTTCTACGGGTATCTCCGGTGCCGACTAATTCTTTATTGTCTTAGCTTTTGGAAAGGTACATGAGTATGACTGCTTTGCTTATCTACATGTCCAGGAAAATGGCTTGACCGAAGGGCACCACTACTACCTCGTAGTGATCATATCAAGCCCTGGTTGCTGTCTTGGACACATCATCCTCACTAAGGTTTTGGCTACGAGGTAATTGCAGGGATTAGGTCGATGCGAGACTTGACTACATTCGGAAAGAAATTCTTAGGAAATCTTTGGAAAAATGCATCGGGGAAAGAGTTGCAGACTTCTCGTTTTCGATGATCACATGGACGAGGAATACATGGGAAAACTTTTTAAGCTTCAATGCACGAAGATCATGAGAGTCGGGTCGGAGGTAGGTTAAGATGAATGGCTTTCTCGAAACTAGGAATAACAGTATGAATGAGGCTCGGTCATTACATGCTAAAGATGACATCAAAGCATTTCATGAAAAGTTCTCCATTAGATCGAACGGAAAAGAATAATTATTCGGATTGAGGATACAATCTACGGATATGATGTTAGCGTTCTCATTCTCACTTGATAACCATCTCGACGGTATACATTTTCGATTACTCACGAACGACAAGGTTTAAAAGATGTTCAAATGGATGGTTAGCGAATTTCTTTCGGTGCTAGAATCGAAAAGAATCACAGGCATAAAATTTAACGAGGGGAAATATACATGTGGAAACGGTGGGATCGGTGGTTGTCTCCTCTTGTCCTATCGCTATAACTCTTCCGGTGTTGCCAGATGTTACTGTCTTGGGGCAGTTTCGCTTGTAATGTCCGACTTCTCCACAACCATAGCAGGCCCGACCAATGCCCGCTCCGGAAGTTTGACTCGTTAATTGAGTTGGTGTCTTACATTTTTTCGCCATGTGACCCTTTATGCCACAACTGTTGCAAAACACCTCTATACATGGACCGGAAGGAAGGTGATGATAGTTGCACTTGTCACAACTAGGAAGGGTTCCAGCATACCTACTGGCAGGTTTTCGAGTTGAGGATCCAACAACAGAAACAGTTGCAGGGGAAGTGGCAGCGTGCACTGCCACCTTTTGCTGCCTCTTCGAAGACGCCTGCGATGTCTGACTTTTCTCCTTCTTCCCAATTTTTCTTTTCTCACCACTCCTCTCTGTCGGCTCAGGAGCAGTAGCTACCTCCTCAAAGTCTTCACTATGATCGATTAGGATTTGTGCTAAGCATTTCGTTGGCTTGGTCAGCCCCCAGATGAGTTTCTCTATCTTCTTACTCTCCGGGGTAACCATTCCCGGGCAGAGTAATGCCAAGTCGTCGAACCTGGAAGTGTAAGCGGCGATATTAGAACCCTTCATCTTCAGGTTCCAGAGTTCGTGTTATAACTTCTGCATTTCACCCTGAGGGCAGTACTCAGCCAGCAGAAGTTCCTTCATGGCTTCCCAACCCATGGCGTTGGCTACAGGTAAGGTTAGGGATTTGAATCGGCCGTTCCACCAAGTCAGGGCTTTGTCGATAAAGGTACAGGCGAAAAACATCACCTTGTCAGATTCTGAGCAGGCGCAAATTTCAAAGATGGATTCGCTCTTCTCAAACCATCGGGTGAGGGAAATGACACCTCTAGTGCCATCAAAGGACATGGGTTTCACGTTCATGAAATATTTATAGGAAACCTCTTTTCGGTGTCCCTGACTACTTTCTTGGTTTTGGGTTTGGGTACCACCTCCTGAACTACCGGAACCGCCAGAGTTCCGTTGAGACATGGCAGCTGCCACTGCGGCTGTAACAGCTGCCTGGAATACTACAGGGTCGATTTGAGGAGGAGGTGGTGGCGGAGGGTTGTTGGTCTTGGAGCTGGGTCTCTTTCTTGGAGGCATCTTGATCAAATAAGATCAAGGAAGAGAGGATGATAAGTCCTCTGAATTGAATCAAGAGATATGACAGATATATGCTAACAAGCGATAAAGCAGGAAAGAGTTATCAAAGTGGGAAAATTATCGCTAAGGGAATGATCAAAGAACAATGCATGAACAAGGATTTCTACCAAGGATTGGCTCGAGAAATACTCCCATAGTATTTCATGATTTGTTACGACACTGGCTCGATGTTTGTGGTATTAGGGTAAGTCTTAGGCATCCCGCATACCACAGTCACTCCCAAGCACATTTTGGCCGTGTCTCGAATGAATATAGTTGGCCAGGTTATATTGATCCTAGACACGACTACATAACTGCCCAGGTTTAACCGTCGTACACAACACCCATTTACTTATGTTTTGTTCTACTTGTAGTTACGGATTTTCACGGTTCGGTATACTTATATACTTTTGAAAATACTTATATTTTGAAGGATACTTTTAGTTCAGAGCACTTAGGCCCCTTAATGTTTATAGCTTTATACCATGTAAGGTTTGGTATACTTTATTCACTATAAACAAGGGCTTTGATACCAATCTGTCACACCCCGACAACCGAAAGCGGAAACATTTCCGGGGCGGACTCCACGTTGAGTATCAAATCTAATGCACATAGTAAGAAAAGTAAATAACCATTACATTACATATATAGTAGTTTACATTTGTTTCAAAAGTAAATTGTACAAGTGTGATACATAGTATATATGAACAAAATTAGACGAGTCTTCTACGCACTCCGTCTTCGCCAAAAGTGATCGTCGGGTACCTTTCTAATGCGGACCTGAGAATACAAGCGGTTTGAAAATCAGCATAAAGCTGGTGAGTAGCGGTTAGTTTTCTGAAAATGTATGAGTTCCTTTGGTTTCCTGAAAAAGTAGTTATCCAAGAAAATCCTATATTTTCTTAAAAGTTGGTTACCAAATCCAAAATGTAATGTAAAAGATGTACACTGAAAACATGATTGTTTTTGTGAATTCTAAAGTTTAGTTATCTAACTTGCTACACGTTTCTGGTTACATACTACTATTACCCAGGAAAATCCTATATTTTCCTACATGTGTGTGGATGTGAACTGTTACCAACTCTGATTATATTCATTGTTATCCCCAGGAAAATCCCATATTTTCCTGAATGTGTGTGTGTGCGAATTCTCCTGAAAGTCTGATTATCGTTAAATGTACATTAGTTTTATTACGTACATAAAACTAATAATTAAGTGTGAAGTGTTCATAATCTTGATTGCGAGTTCCATAACCATACTTCAGACCAGATGTGACTCGGGTCGGGGCCAATATCCTTTTTATGACTTTTGTCACCCTTGAACCTTTCGGTTCGGCTGTAGCTAGCAGCCAGGTGCGGGATTGTCAGTCCCGTATAGATCTATACACTCAAGTCACGCTCCCTATCTAAGAGATTTTGGTTACGGGTGCGGTCCTCCACTCGCGTATCTCTGTGGAGTGTTCACCGAGGACGTGTCTCCAATCTTTGAGATTACTCTTTACTCTCGAGCCTAGGGGAGTAGTATCTCTGGCTGACAAAGTTATAACGGTGTCTGTCCTTTACACTCGAGCCTAAATGTTTTATTAAGGACCATACAAATGTTCTATGTTTTCTAATGGTGTCTGTCTTTTACACTCGAGCCTAGGTGTTTTATTATGGACCATACAAATGTTTTATGTTTTCTAATGGTGTCTTTCTTTTACACTCAAGCCTAAGGTGTTTTATTACAGACATTACAAATGTTTTATGTTCTCTATTAATATAAGTGTGAACAATCAATTGTGAAACATAACACTATATAATAAGAATTGAAATCGTTTAAACAAACAACTCTGCAAGTTAAAACAGTTTGTTAGTAGGTTTTCAATTCTTAAAAGTGTGCGAAATATGAAACCATTTAAATGAAATAATGAATTTAAGTACAAGGTATTCTTGTACTTTTGTTTGTATTCCCCCCCCCCCCTGAAAACATTGAAAAACCATTGAAATAGGGTAGGTGTATGAACTCACCAGACGAGAAAACGTGTCGGTTCGGACGCTAAGTGTCGATTCGAGGCTTGATAACACGCGAGGTTCCTATGTAATATGAAATGGTATACAAATATATCTAAATAGATTTTAAATTACTAATTAGATATGATATTACACTCAAATGAGCGAAAACACTTCAAAACGAGTGTTGGGAGTGACCCCGGTGACATCTACGGACGTGTATTGATGCGTGGGACCTGGGAATTAAGTTTACTCTTCAAGAGTAAACTCCTTATGGAGTTTTTGGCCTCTTATACTATACACACATGAGTTCACGGTCGTGAACTCATGTTTGGGTGCTTTATGGTGCTAAAATGGTCAATAACACTTGAGGGATACTTGGGATGAATTTATCTAAGGATTTGGAAGGGATTAAATCACCAATAACACCACAAAAGGGAGTTTACGGCCCTAAACAAGGAGTTTACTGCCGTAAACTCCTATACCCCCTTAGATTGGTGATTTAATGGCCTTAGGTTAATCACATGTGATTCCAATAATTTTTACAAGCCTTGGTATGAATTTAGGGCACCAAATGACTCATCTTTAGGAGTTTACGGCCCTGGAACATATTCTTGGGGTGTCATGGCCTAAAGCACCTAATGGGAGGGTGTTTGACATGTTTAAGGTCCCCAAACTATTTTTAGATGATTCTAGGATTTATTCCACGGCTATTGGTTAAGTTATATGGCTTTTTAACACTAGAAAATGAGTTTACTCCCCATGTATGAGGAGTTAACAGCCCAAGCATGTTATTGGGCAGTAAACTCAAGTTTGCTCCTCAAAATTCATGTTTAGGGTGCTCTATGTCCGGATTTGTAAGCCATATAGTCGTATCTAAGTCCCAAAATTGATTTGGAGGGGTTTAATTGCTTAAAACCCATGTTTTTAGGTGTTTACAGCCCAAGCATGCTCCTTGGCTGTAAATACATGTTCCAGGTCCAAAATGATAATTTAAGCACGTATTTGAAGGCCTAAGAGGTTAAACAACAAGTTGGGGATGTTACCTTAAAGATTTGGAGCCTTAATTCAATGTTTTGGACCTTGAATATTTGGTTGAGGAGAGAGAGGTTAGAGAGAGAGTAGTGAGATGAAGCAAAAGCTTCAAATGGAAGTTTAGAACACTTTAAATATTTTTCAGGATTTGGACACGGTGGAATTTACCCCGATACCGGCTTTAGACGGGGCTTTTGGTCGCACCCGATCAATTTGCCGTAATTCGATATGGTTGATTCTAGAAATGTTCCGATCACTAATATGAGGTGTTAGAATGAGTTCTAAAGGTATTAAGACACCCATTAAGTCATAATATAAAATACACGTTAATGACTTAATTAAATGACGGAATCGAAAACGAAATTGGAAACGGCGATTGGATTATCGAATGAGTTACGAAAAGGGGTACAAGCAATGAAACGAAATTTCGGGTTGTTACACTAGGAAGGCAGCTGAAGCTCTGGAAATCATGAGAGAAACCCTAACCTTCAATTCTAAGGAGATTTAAGGCAACACAAGTTTTACTCTTTACTTTATTCTTTAATAGAACCATGTGTGAATTGTTAGACTTCATTTTTGGATTATTATCTACTGTAATTATGAACTAAAACCTTATAGTTTCTATTTAGGGTAGATAAATTTACAACTATGGATTGATTTATGGTAGGATTAATTGTTTATTGGTGAATTATGTTTTATTAACCTTGTGAAAGAACCGTATGCATTAACCATAACTATTTTCTGTTAATTGACAAGTAATTAAGCTGTGTGAACATCTCTTAATTGCTTACCTCATGTGATTTATGTGAAAACATTATTATGTGCCTAGGAATAGCGAATGTGAAACTAGGGTTAACTACAAAATTGGTAAATTAATGTGTGAGCTTGTGTGATAAACAATCAACAAGAGGTTAATTGAATTATTAATTTGATTAGCTAATTACAAGTCTTATTTAACCCGAATAAATAAACTAGGGAATTCATTAGTTTAATCACTTGATCATTGCTTAAATTAATTTGTTTTCTAAGGAGTGGTAATAGCGAATGTGAATCTAATCACTTTAATCGATAGCCGATAACAATTAATCCATTGCACTTGCCATAAAATCAACCATAGGAGTAAATGAATCGAACCTAAACAGAAGCCTTTTAATCATTAAATTTAGTTGGTTTTTACTTGTTTTTTTAGCTGTTAGTTAATTAAATTGTGTGTTAGTTAATGTGTTAAAGTTTCTAGTCTTGCAAAACTAAGGAAACCCCTTTTATTTTTATTACTTGTTTTAGTTAATTCCAATCATTAGTTTAATTACTGTTCTCTATGTTCGATACCCTACTTACACAGCTATACCACCAATTGACAGGTCCACCGCCTTTGTGTATCTAATTATATCTTAAAAGTAGGATTAAAACTAGTGCATTTATATACACATCATTACCCTAATTCTCGGTTTTTTGTAAAAAAAAAAAAAAGACAATTGAAAATGTTATGGGATTAATTAGAGGATGGCACCTCACTTTTACTTAATGGATATCCGTGCTAAATTTACATAACATACTTCTAAGATTAGTCCTTAATCCTCCATGTAATACCCAGTCCACTCTCTTTCTTCTTCTTCTTCTTCTATCTCTCGGCCAAAAGAACCCCATCACCACCTTCAATTTTCCAATTTCAAATCACTAGAAATCCTCTCTAGAACCTCAAGAAAAATCTCTCCATTCTTCCAAATTTTAGTGTATGGTTGCGTGTGTGCTCAAGAAGGTCCATCCAACTCACATACTAGGTAAGATACTTCACTCTTAAGTTGGATAAATCCATATTATGTTTAGATCTTCCTCAAAACATCAAAAATCTCGTGTTATACTTCTAGAATCCTCATAAACTCGAGATCTACTCAAGAAAGCTTGCTAGGACCGGAATCTCTCTCATTCTTCATCAAAAAGCGATCCATCAACCCTAATGTGAGCTTCATACCCCCGTATCTTTCGTATTTTTCATGTTTTCTGGGGAGAATACAAGTCAATTCTTGTTTAACCGTTGGATATTTGCATGTACTATTATGTTATGTGTTTAACTTCTAAATCATTACTTGAACATGAAGCTTATCACTTAGATCTTCATGAAAACCATGAGAAAAGTATTTTTTTTCTTATATCTTACATGTAAACGTGTAGATTTGAGATTATACACCCTAAATAGCAAAAACAAGTGTTGTGTTTAAGCATCTATAGCCTAAACTAAAAAAATCAACTTTTAACAGAAATGTTATGGTCTAATTTCGGACTGTTTTGACCACCTTGATGGTAATATTTTTCCAAACTATTTTACATGCAAAAAGTTCAGGTTTATACCCTTAAAATGACTAGTCGCACGCGTTCATACGATTTTTCTACAATTTTTGACGATTTTTACAAACCTGTCTATCATTTCAGGAATGATTTTGGACCAGTTTGTGAATATGAACATTTTCACACTAGTTTGAGGCCATTAAAAATCTTAATAAAAATTATGAACAAAGTAGACTCATTTTCCAAACTCTTAGAGTTTACCTGTGTTAGATGTAAGTTTGTATAGCTTATATATACTTTTAAAACATCTAGACATGTTAACTTATATATATATATATATATATATATATATATATATATATATATATATATATATATATTCTTTCCTTTATTGGGCCTGGAAAATTAACATACATGTTTAGTGGGCCTTAGTGTCCTTTTTCATGTTTAGTGGGCCTTAGTGTCCTTTTACATGTTTAGTGAGCCTTAGTTGTCCTTTTACATGTATATTGGCCCCGAGATATATATTCATATTCCTTTTGAGCCTGGAAATAATATATATGTTTGGTGGTCCTTAGTTGTCCACTTACATGTTTATTGGGCACGGAATATAGCTTATATGTTTTCTTCTTTTTCCGCGTAAATTCGATTAAGGATCTATTGAGACGTGTCGGTTGACACTTATTGAGTGCACGATCATAGCCTATATTTATAACCAGAGTCTCTTGGAGGGAGAGCAGGAGTTTGTGTGTAGATCTATACGGGGGTGACACCCCTCACCTAAGCTATTCGCTATAGTTATACCATGGTTGCAGAAATCGGGATTAATCGGCGATTAATCGTGGATTAATCGTTTGGCGTTCTCCAACTGTCGAGGATTAGGGCATTAATCGGAAATTTAGGATTAATTGGGTTTGGCGGGATTAATCGGCCTTGCCGGGATTAATCGGTCAACAAAAGTCAAAAAAGTAAAAAAAAATCGAAAAAAGTCAAAAAAAGTCAAAAAAGTTTAAATTTTTTTAAAAAAATTCAAAAAACCAACTTTCTTTTTTTACTCCAAAATTTTCAAATTTTCAAAAATTCAAATATTATACCAAAATGTTCATATTTTCGTATTTCTAAATTTCCAAATTACAATTTTTCTTATTTTCTAATTTTGAAGCACTTGTTTTTCTTAAGATATATTAATATTTAATTAATTTTAATATTTTATTAGTAATTTATGGTTCCCGATTAATCCTCGATTAATCCCCGCCAAAACCGATTAATCCCTTAACACCAGTCCACCATCGAGCTACCGTCAAACGATTTTTTAAACCTTGAGTTATACTAGGCCAGTCTAGGGTGACAAAAACCTTACCTTATTCAGTCGGCGTCCGAAAAATGTCATGACAGGCGAAATTGTCATTATCTAGTATGGTTATATCGGCTTACTTAGAGGAATTAACGTTATAAAATTTACGGGAAACCATTCTCTTTTCTTTTTGGATAAAACGGTAACCTATACGCGCTGGTACTCAACCTCGGTGGTTGAGATTCTAGCATTCTCTTACGCAGACAACATCAGGTTGTTTGGGATCATTCTCTTTCTATTTTCGAAAACATTAACACTCGTGCATTAATATAGGATCGGACACAAACATTTCAAACCATTTCTTTTAGAAAATATCATATTTTTCTGGGAATATTCGGTTCACTTTTACAAGAAAAAGATAACCTAGGACATGCATGCAAATATTCACTGTTTTAGAACGAAACTTACAAATTATTTTTATAGAAATATCGGATTTCTGAAGGCACTATGAGATCTCACCAACTTTTTAGTTGACGTTTTTCAAAACGGCTTGTGTTCCCAGGGATCCAGTAACAGGTAATAAGCTCGGCTATGAGATGAAGTGGTGCGACTTGAATAAATTTTACTTTTCTTACTTTTATGTAACTGATGAACAAGTTCAATATGCAAACTATGTAAGTGTGTATTTCCAATGTATGATGTTTGGTTGCTATGTTTCATTCATATTCAATTGTTATGATATTGTACATGAAGTCATCCACCCCTAGACCTTTCCCTCGTCCCGGTTCGGGGGTGTCACACCGATGGTTAAGGGGCCTGGAGTATTCCAACCCGATGCTTGGTTGGACCCATAGTATGTTGTTTGTTTTATATGTTATATGTTGTGTGTTGGTACTTTGGGGAAAACTCACTAATCTTTGTGCTTATAGTTTTCGGTTTATGGTTTCAAGTGTTTCAAAGATTCCTGGCAAGACGAAGGCGTGACCATACACATCCTGATTTTATGTCATTGATCTTGGGAGGCACTAATTTTCAAATAATGCTTTGAGAACACTATTTTTGTAAACATTTTATTAGTAAAATGATCATTTTGAAAAGTTTAAAACAGTTGAAGATGTTACAGTAATGCTCGAGTCCAATTATGTTTTTCGGGACTTTAGATTGGTAGTTTTATAGTCCAAAGGAAATTTGAAGTACGGGGAGAAGTAGGAAGCCATTAAATGCATTTGCTGAAAAACAAAAATATTGGTTGATTTACACTAAAGACGTTGAGCGCTTCTGGCTTAGTAAGTTGAATGTGTTATTACGGTTTTATGGATATTTAAGGTACATTAACTCAAAGGACTTGTCATTATGTGACCTAAAATCCTATTTTGAGCTCATTATGTGACCTAAAATCCTATTTGGTCCTCATTTGGTGGTCTTTGGTGCTGTAGATTGAAGTAAAAAATAAATATATATTAAGCAAGCTTTGCATCTGAAGTATTGAACCTTTTTACCACTACTGGACTTTTGTAAGTCATAAAGTTTCATGCTTTATAGTGTTTCATCTTTAGATCTAAGAGTATATGCAGTTTTAGTGCTTTATTTGGTGTTTTGATCCCCTTTGATTGTTTCATCTTTGGAGTTTGGACAACTCCATGATATCTGAGTAGCGTTTCACTTAAAATCTAATGTTTTGGTGGAGTATAGAGTGCATACAAGGGCTTTCTTTACTCCATGTACAAAGGAAAATAGGATCTTGGACTTTTTGGAATCTAGGATTTTATATCTAGTTATTTTTGGATGTCCTAATAGATAAATTTGGAAACTTTATCCATTAATACATCATTAGGATCCATATCTAAGCATTGGAAGTTTAGAACTGAGGGTTTAATTCGAAAAATATTTGATTAATAATGCTAGGCATGATGTGTTTGGTAAGGGCGTGGGGCACATTCTGATTTCTTCTGAATGCTCATAATTTAGACTAAAAAATGTCTATTTTGTCCTATATGTGTACAGGCGCCTGTTTGACAAATTGTTGACTTTTTGACTTTTCGATTAAGTTTGACCATGGGCCATACGTTGGGGTTTTAGGTCATAGATTGAGGCTAGAGCTTTTACTAAATGTCTAGGTGGTTTGTGAGATCGATGTTTTGATTATTCGCATGTAGTTGGGATTATCTGGTTTATATATGAGGTGAATCTTCTCACTATACTATGTAGGACACTTGGTGTCATGGTCTACTTGTAGTCCGTATGACTCTTGCATGAATGTTTATGTACTTGTTGGGTGGGGCATGTTTATATACTTGTGAGGTGGGGGTTGCTTATATGCTTTGTGGGCGGGGCCCATCATTCAGGGCGGAGCCCATTACTCTATGTTGTATTTGGTATTTTAAGGAACTCACCAAATTTTTTTCATATTAATTTTGAAATGTTTCATGTTGTTCTGATTGAAAGCGAAAGAACATTGCTTAATTGTATTTCATCCACTAAAGATTTTCGTATTATTGACTTTTATGTTATTTATTCTGATATTTGATTTTGAAATTTCAAACTTATAGCTTGGTTACCTTTTGTGGAATAATGTTGGGTTGGTTTGATTATAATTAAAACTGAAAGTTTAACTCTATGTTTTGGGGTGTTACATTATGTATTAAGTGATTCATCATCATGCTAATTTGATCTAACAGAAGACATACTATGTGTAATTTTGTGAGTTCATCTATACAATTGTTGTGATATATCCAAGTTAGAGTTTATTAATGATAGGCCTACCGACACAACATGATTGTGATTCAATATTACTTATATGGGCCCACTGTGGTTACATAATTGGCTCACCCCAAACCAAGAATAATTAATTAGAGTGATTAATTTGACATTTATTGATTCATCAAATAAATAAGTAGAAATTATTTATAAGGACTATTTGAGAAATAAAAGTTAAATATTTGTATTAAGGTAATATGACCATAATTTAATGAAATCTAAGAGGCTAAGAAAGGCTCCTTGGTTTCCACTCACTATATAAGGGGTGGAAAACCAAAGGATCCTTCTTGCAATAAACCATAGTTCAAAAACCATATCCCCACCTCTCTTTTACTTCTATGACGGAAAAGAATAACCCACAAAGGCTTTGGTCATGTTTTCTTGAACACCAAGAACACCAAGGAGTTTATTTGCTTGAAGAAGGGGTGTAAATCCTTTAGAGGGTCTGTAGCTTGAGTTCTTAATCTTATTCACATCATAGAGGTTTCTTAAAAACCGCCCCTTGATAGTTAGTTTTTATTAATTATGAACAATAGAATAATGGTTCAATCAAGATTATTATTTAAAATATCTTTCCTTGCATGTCTTATAATATTATCAATTCTACAATCATGATCCAACAATCTTATGATCTCATGATCTTAAAATCCATAGATATACTTGTGATGTCGCTCTCAGTAAGATCTTATCAAGAGCAACATATAGCCCAATATAAATGGATCTATATTATGATCATAAGATCCTACTATGATATATATGATCTGATTGTAGCATCATGATCCAACAATATTTACTCTTTGGTTTTCATAATAATCTTATTTATATGTTGGTTATTTGTAAGTTGAAAAATTTAGGATTTAAAAAAATGGTAAATCACACCATCTAAGTGAACCATGTGGGAGGTCCATCCTATAATACTAACGATATTTTAGGTGTGTCACGACTAAACCACTAAACATTGTGTATTGAATTTCACATCTCAACTAATATAGTAGGGAAAATTTTAGTCTTCGTAATACAAATGGTATTGATGCATCATTTGTAATGCTAGATAAAATTGGATAATTAGATAGAGTTTACATTATAATTGCAACCTAATAATTAATTTATAAATTGTTTTCGTATTTTAAACTTAGAATTATTTTCTTTTGTTAATTAGTGACTTTTGTTTGTGATCCAATATCACGATCGAGGCAGACCCGACCCAGACGATTGGTAATCTGGACGGTCGTTCAAAGCCTATGTCTCCAAGGGTCCCAAAATTAGTAGATTATATGATACATAAAAATAGAGAAAAAATTAATTTATCAAAAAATGCTAGTATAATTAGTTTTCTTTAAATTATAGTTGTTTGTGTAATGTTGTGACAATATTTGTGTTTTTCAATATTAATAGTGAATTTTATAACCATTTTTTTTTAATTTAATTTTTATTGTATTTATTATTTTCGAAGCTTATTTTTTGGATTAGTAACTAGTAAGTGGCTCTGGGCTCGGTATAGATTAAGTAATCATGGAAATAGACAATAGTCAATATAGGTGGTACGGTGATTTTGAAAGCCTTTGATGTCAACTACCGCACATGACGTGCCCAAATTTTAATTTACTCTAAAGAATTACATTACTTACTAGAAAACAATTTAATCAACTATAATAGTAATTTACAAAATTGACATTGTTTATATTATAATACCTAGCATAACTGACTAAAAAGATGATGTGTCATGTGTGACATTGGTGCACGGCAGATGGGAGTTTTAGAAAATTTCGCCTGGTCACCGCCGCCCGCCACCGCCACTAACACAACGAGAGACAATTCTCTCACAAGAAAGGCACATGCTGTGGCTTGCTGCCGGAAACTGTATGTTGAATTGCGGAGGGATGGAGATGGTGGTTCTTATTGCTTTGAGTTCTTGAATTTCCTTTTCTAGTCTTTTGTTGTCACTTTTTATTGCTTCACAACACTTCTTAAGTAGTGTACAGTCTACTTCATTTTGCTTTAGTTTCGTCCTGTTGAGGCTAGTTAATTATAAATAAAAAACGAAATAAAAAGCAAATTTAAACATGAAGATATTTCATTCTGTACCTCGCTCGTCTATTCTGGAACCATACCTCAACTTGTCGTGGCTGTAGAACAAGACTTGTTGCTAGGGCTTGCTTTTGCTTCTATGTATAAAAAGAAAAGATACAAGAAATCAGTATAAGAACATATGTGAGCCTATATTGCTGATCAACCAGATTAAGTTTTGGCTCCATTAAATTGAAAAGAAACCGTGTCTTTGTTACTTACACGATTAAGGGTGTTATGTTGTTTGAAGCTTTCTTCCAACACTAACGTTTGTTCATTTGTCAATCTCAGTTTCTTCCTTGCACCACGTCCTTCGGATTCATCTTGGTCGATTTCTATAACAGCTTTCGACAACACTTTCTCCACCTCTTGACTACCTCCGTCTCTCTCCCTCTTGATACTTGTCGATTTTGAGAATGAAGAAATTGTATTGACAGTCGAGTTTGAAGCTTGTGGTATCCAGTTGATTGGATCTGGATGACTTTCTTGATCTCTACCTAACCCTAATTTCAAAGAAGGGACGCACGGATCCCATTTAAGAATAGATTTCCTTTCTAGTTGTTTTTGCTCTTGCTCTTCAGCGTGAAGATAAATAAGATGGTTTGTTGGAAAACCATGATCGCCGGCTAAGCTCAGATTTAAGCTTGTAACGCAAGAAACCTCATGATCCATGTGTTAAGGAATCCTACTGATTTTAGTTACGAGTTGAAGGGAAAATTAGTAGCTAATTTATGTGTGTGCTTTAGTGCATTGAATAAGAATAATTAGAAAATTACATACGTGGAATCACATTGCGGTGAAAGTGGGTATGGATTGGGTCCCAGGGGAGGGGAAGGGGACTGTATTTTAGTCTTATTATGAAAGTAGTTGTTCCCAACATTGGCGCTTATTTTGTCAGCTATTTCTGTAATGTTCTGTTACATATTGATTGTTCTTTTCCCTATTATACATGGTCAATATGTGTAATTTATCCTTACATACTGTTTAATACATGAACATGGATCGTTTGTAAAATTTTGATTTTATACAATGACTATTTCTAAAATGTCCTATTATATGGGGACTATTTCTAAAATGTCCATTTCTGCAATTACGATATTACACAAGGCTACGGCCTACGGAGACATTTTTGTAACATTATTATCTCAGAGGGACAATTTTGTAGTTATTTCTTACGCCACAATTTTGTAGTTATTTCTTTACAAAGACCATTTTTGTAACTATTTCTTACCAAGTATTAGAATCGACGACATAATTTACACGGGGGTTTTAGAAATTTGTGCTTGGTGTCAATTCGTATAAACACAAATTTAAATTATTGTTTTTTGTCATATGTGTTTTAAACAGACTAATGATACATCCGTACAAAGCGGGTAAGAATGATTTATTTTTATTAAAAAAAAACCAACACACAATTTTGTTTTAGAAACATGACGTATTTGTCGCCACCTAGGTTTGTCGGTTAGTTTTGGTTCTTTAGACTACAAAAAATGCAATGCTATAACTGATTAGTTTTTAAAAAATACAAAACCATAAGTTTTTTTGAAAAAAAAAATGAAAGTGCAATTCAAATAATGGTTTGTTTTTCATAAAATATGAGTGTGCAAACTGCAATGCTAACACCCTTAGTTTTTAAAAAAAAAAATAATAATAAATGAAAATACAATGTTACAATTTGTTAGTTTTCAAAAAGGAAAATGACTTAGGAGCCCAACGAAGTTTCCAAACTGTTCAAAAAACCTCAATCATGTTTTGTTTATTAAAAAAAACCCAACAAACTTAACATTTTGTTTAAAAAGCTCAACTAAGTTACACTTTCCTGAAAGTCAAATAAGAGAAACAAATGACGTGACTTATTACCGTATCGGAAAAATGATTTGTTAGACCAACGAAGTTTCCAAAACGTTTAAAAAATTTCAATCATGTTTTGACTGTTAAAAAAAAAAAAAAAAAACCAATGAACTTAAACAAAACAAAATTGAGATTTTTTTAACGGTATAGAACTTTGTTGGACTTTTTAGACAAAATGTTAAGCTCATTGGGTTTTTTTGAAAATACAAAACATAACTAGGGCTTTTTGAATGTTTTGGAAACTTCGTTGTGCTTGTAAGTCATTTTCTCTTTTCAAAAATATTGAATATTAATTATGTGATTGGTTAGTTTTTATGAAAACTTGAAAATGTTAGTTTTATAGAGTTCTTTTTTAATGGTCAAGTTGACATAGTATCCATGGGTTTAATTTTTTTTCAACTATACTTTTTCCATATAATTAGTTAATTAAATAAAGGTTTTTAATGGCTATTTGACAAATAGTTTTTTTTTTGTTTTGTTTTATATATTATGAAGTAAAAATAATAATTAAACCTTGGTGTTTTTTATTTATTGTTCCTTGCACGTTTTTATTGGAATTTTAAATATGTGACACAGGAGCAAACTATACCTTTTTAACATAGTTGTTGACACAAATATGTTGTAGTCAAATAGTAATGAATACACGATTAAAGTTGAAAAACATGCAAAGAAACTAATCAGGTCCTAAACTTTCTCTGTAGATTCAAGTGTACTAAACCTTTGTATACATTAAGTTACAAAAGATGCAATGTTAGTAAAATGTGTTGCAAGTAGTAGAGTAGAAGTTACAATGCAATGTACATTCGTATGCTATCTTATCAAAATATATAATTGTTATTTAAATACAAAAGATAAGGATTCCTTATGTAATTTTTATGGGTTTTAGGGTCTACCCGAGTCTAAAAGTTGTAACTAGTTCCAATTGTCTAATTTTGTTTCCAACAGCTTCGATTCCCACTTTACCAGCTCTAATACTCAAAATCTAACCAACACCAGTTTCTTGGTCTCAAAATCCTTCAATTCCTATTTCCGAGTCTCGGTCCATTCGAATCGAGGTCGGACCAACTTTCATCCCTACATGAAAACCACTACGCAAAATAACAGAGAAAGAAACCAAAGCCATATGAGCAAAGTAGAGTCGAGCAAGATCGACCCAAAGGAAGAATTGTAGCCAAATAAGCACAAGCAACATATGAGCAAAGTGTAACATTCCGTTTAAAATGAAATAAATAAAATAAAATATATAAATAAATTAGAAAAATAAATAAATATATAATAAACCCTATGTATTTTATATTTTATTTTGTTTTAGCCCTAAATTCTTAATAATTTATCAATGTTAGCCATAAGGAGTTAAACGTTATAATTTCGGGATTTTGGAGTCTATTTTCTAACATCTGGACTTGAAATGCAAAATATTTTGTAAAGGAGGGGCTGTTGGGTAACTAGTGGATTTAAATTGAAAAGAAACCTTGGGGAAGGCACTGAAAGTGTCATATTACGCTTAAGTTTGGAGTTGGAGAGGGGGGCTTAAACCTATCACCCATCCTTTCCACTCACCTTATATACATCCGAAGAAAACCCTAACCCTAAGCTTATCCACAAGCCACCACCTTTGTTTTCCTAACCTCAGTCGTCGTTGCAACCTCCTCGTCCACTACCTTATACCACCGAATAACCACTGTTGCACCCACTGTCATTGAAGACGAAGGTTGCCATTGGACATTATGGGTGGCAGTGGACGAACGGAAGAATCAAAGCCATGATTGTCGTTGTTGTTGTTCGCAAGTTGGGATCACAATCTTCTCTTCTTCTCCGTTCTTCTGTTGTTGCATCGTCATCGGACCGCCACCGCCGTTTTTTAATGTTACTCATTCGTGGGTTCTCCGGTTGTCATCCTCCACCTCGGGTGTGGTTCAGCTGCGTTGGGGGTATTTTGCTCTTGGGTGTGTGTGTATTTCAGTAAATGTCGACGTTTGTGTGGGTGTTTGTTAGCCGAAAAGCGAGACACACTACCTTGGCAGCCAACCGTGGTGGCTGCCGCCTTGTTACCATCTTCTACTGCCACCAGCCACCATGAGTGGTGGTTGTGTGTGTGATATGGTGTGTGCTTGTGTGTGCGTTTTTTATGGTGTAAGGTTGTATGATCGGTTCTTGGCCAGAAGTAGAAGAAACACCACCACCACCACCGTTAGGTGGTGGCTGCCACCTTCTACCGCCGTCTGCCACCATCTTGGTAGTTGTATTGGGCATTTTTATTTGTTCTTTCGGTGTATGTTTGTGTGTATGTGATGTGGAAAATTTTATGTGTGTTTGGATTGTTGGAATTATCACTCGAACCATTGTCGTGCGCGGGAGGCTACCGCTGCGGACTGCCGCCGCCGACCACTTCCCGAGGTGGTAGTGGGTGGTCCTCGATTTATTAAATATATATTTAATTAATTAACTAATCATCTAACTTAAGGAGTTGGAAACCCTAATTGGGGTTTAGAAAACCCTAATGTAAAGAAACCCTAGTTTTTGGAGTTGTTCGGGACCCGCATTAAAGCTGCTAAGTAAACTTAAATAATACTTAATAATGCCCCTACAATTAACTTAATGCAAAATTGATTTTATCGGATTAAGTCCTTAAGGTGTGTGTGAAACACTAACCCTATTTTTCATTTTATGTGAAAAACCCTAGAATCGAGGAGCTTTATTTGGACAATGATCGGGCGCATATTTGGGTTGTTGATTGGATTATTATTTCACCCGAGAATGACTATGTCAAACCTTAATCAATCTTACCCTCTCGTGATTAAGTCCTTAATGGGTTAAGTGGCATTACTTAACCCTAATCAACATTTTATGTAAAACCATAATCGTCATTTCATGTGGGGTAGTCACTGTTGCAAGTGACTATAACCTGTGATTATGTATTGACTCAAGTATATTCTTGTAGGTGATTAGATGTGAGTTGAAGCTGGTAGAGTTCTTCATTGCTACAGCGGTTAGCTACGTGCATATCGAGGTGAATTTCACCTCACTATACCCATGGGTCGAAGGCACCAATACCGGCCCACTAGTTTTGATTATCTGCTAGTAGAAGGATGCTCTAGGGACTGTATATCGTCATGTTGGATAGACTGAGGACATTAATAACTTGAAGACTATACACACTCATGAACAACTTGGGAATTTTACATTAATAAAAATGAAAAATTTTGTTGTGAAAATAGGACGTTACAAGATGGTATCAGAGCCCTGGTTTGAGTGAATTGGAGGAACACTTGTTTAAATCCAGTCTCAAACTAGGATCTGAGAGTTTTGCAAAAATGTTTTTTGAAAAATAAATTTTAATAAAAGAGTTGGGTTAAGGACATGGGCTCGGTCTCTTGTCATGTTGTTGTTTAATTGTTGGCTTGGGAACGGGAATGTGGACCTTGACATAACTTTGATTTTTCAGGAAGATGTGGTGTGTACAGTCAGCCAGAGCCCGGACATGAGAGTGGTCCCCAAAATACCTATACTTTTTATGTTTGCTGAGTTTTGATTTTTGTTGATATATGAACTATTAGAAAAGCATGCTAGTGGATAAGATTCATTTAGAAACTGTTAGATAGTGATGCTTGATTTATGTGATGCCTTCTGATTTAGGGTGTTGCTTACCTGATATATGTTTTTTTGTATTCTGTAATTGTTGCGTGTATGTTGATTAGTTACTTAGCACCTTGGAATGAATTCTAAATCAACTACAGATAGGTGTGGAAGGTAGTATAGGCCGGTACTACTGAAAACACAAGATCCATATAAGATTCAGGGGGAATTTTAAGGTTGCTAAAGAATTAATAGGAGTAGGACCTGGTGTGTTGATAACTGTATTGTGATGTTTTCTCTTTCCTTGATATATTTTCAGTATGGCGACTATTGGAGATTGAGGATCAGGAACCAGAACTGGTGCCCAGGATGGGCCAGGATTGACAGAGGACCGAGCTAGGGAGATCATTCATGAGGAAGTTGTTTCTTTTGTCCGAGGGCAGATACCAGAGATGGCTCGGCCTGTCAAGGCCGCTATGATGGAGTATTTCGATGACTGCTATGCTATACTTTTAGAGGTTACTATTGCTACAGCCACCACAGGTATATTCTATAGGGGCTCGAGGAGAGAGAAATTTCCAGTATCGGGATTTCGATCGTACAAATCCTCCAGAGCTTGATGGGGGTATCGGACCTGATCATGGCAATGAGATGGCTGTCTAATATGGAGGGTTGTTTCTTCACGTGTTTTTTCCCGGATGACTAGAAGTTCAAGTGCGCCCTGAACCTTCTCAGGTTAGGGGCAAAGGATTGGTGGAGACCAGTGACTACTTCTTCTGCTCCTGAGTAGAGGTCGTGATGACTTGCGAGAAATTCTCAAAGAATGTTTCGTGCAAGGTATTTTCCCTTAGTAGAGAGAGAGATAGAGAGAGAGAGAGAGAGAGAGATTGGGCTAGAAGTACCTGGATATGAGACAGACGGTCAAGACAGTGACAGAGATCACCAAGACGTTCATTGAGAAGGCTTTGGTCAGTCCTGAGTTTGCTGCATCAGAGCAGGACTTGATGACTCGGTACTTTAGTTTGCTGAAGACGGACATTCATTAGTTCATGTTCACCCAATGTTATGGTTCTCTCGTTGAACATCACGTTGCGAGGAGGCAGGAGATTGAAATAGAGGCCCGGACGAGGGAGCAGTGTCAGAATCCGAATCACTCTGAGCCTGGAGCGAAGCATTTCAAGTTCGCCGGCCAGAGTTCAGTATCAGTTGGAGGGAGACGCAGACCTTTTGTATCTCACAGGTGTGACGAGCAGGGTCATTTTGGAAGAGACTTGTAACACCCATAAAATTCAAGCCAAATTAAAACTTTTTAATACATTTTAAAACCATCAAGTTACTATAGCTTGTTTTCAAAATAGTTCAGACATCAGATTATCCCTAGAATCAATTCATAAAACCATAAAATAGGAGGAGCTATATGATTACACATTTTCCTTCCTGCGATCATCTAATGTACCTGAAACAATAAACTGAAACTGTAAGCCTGAGAGCTTAGTGAGTTACCCCAAAAATACCAACACCATACAACATAACCACTTTATATAACCATATACAAAACAACATGCATAATAAGTCGTCATCCTGACTGGACCGCCTCACAGGCCTTCAGTCTATATGCACTGATCTCCGAGCCTTCGACACATCTGGACAGCCTCGCAGGGCCTACAGCCTATCCGGACCGCTCGTCGGGCCTTCGGTCTGACTGAATCCCTTTGCAAGGCCTTCAGGTTATCCGGACTGCCCTGGGTATGTTGGCCTCCACCTAACCCCAAATCAAACAAGCATGTGTACATAAATATCATACACTTGCATATATATAACAATCATACCAATCTAACAGATCACCAATCATAGCAACGTCCTATAACCAAGATATCGACCTAACCATGTCACTAACATAGCATCATCCTATATACCAAGATACCGATATAACAATCATCCTTTGCTCGGAACATAAACCGAAGACCCACTTATGGTCGGCGGCGACGGCAGGAGCACAAGAAACGGGCATCAACAGCTTTGTTATCTCCGACAGCCACCATGGCCGGCGACCATGGTGGTTCTTCACAATCTACAGTCCACAAAAATCCACATGCACACACACGCAACTGCATCACAAACTACAACCCAGCCACCGTTTCACGGTGGCACGGGGCGGACGGAAACATCAACGATAAGTAGCCTCCGGACGGCAGTGACGGACGTCGGTCACCAGCTGTAGAGAAGAAACAGGAGGGGAAGGAGAGGCGACATGATTCATCACCGAGAATAGTGACACAATTGAAACCAATGCAATTCTTCCGTCCCAACAGCGACCAACAACGGCGGAGCTTGATGGCGGCGCAATCCGACATCGATAATCAACGGCATGACGACGACTCGGAGGGAGGAAGGAATGGCGATTGAGAAAGCAACAACAGCAGCCACAGTATTGAGCCTCCATCCCATTGTCGGAGTTGTGGCGGCATTCGTTTGGTGGTTTAAGGCGGCGACGAAGGGGTTGGTGGCAGCTGGAAGATGGAGGGATAAGGTGGTGGCGGCTGAGAGATTACTAGGGTTAGGGTTTGGGAATGGTTGCATTCAAAGTGAATGGGACAAGGGAAAGCGGCTGCTTAAGTCCCGATCCCATAAGAAAGTTTGACACACTTTACAAGTTTGGCCCCTGACTTCACAATTTAATTCAGATAAAGTTCAATATTTACACTACAGCCCCTGCTCTACAAAATTCCTTTCAACACTAGTCCAAAAATTACCAATCAGCCCCAAGTATCCAAGATTCACAACAATTTAAGTCCCAGAAGTTACCATATAGCCCCTTCATGACAAATTCTTTTCACCCTAGGTATAGAATTTACTCTTTTAACCCCAGCCATCCAAAACCCTTTTATTTTAAGTCCAAATGACACCAAGAACCCCTGACTACTGAAAATCTTTACAAAATAAATCCTGACATTATACTTTAACCCCCGAAACTAACATCATGATAACTAATATTTGATTTTGGACTATAACAATATAAGATAATAATAAAAATCACTTCTCGGGCTCTGTGTCTATTATTTAATTACTCTACTTTCAACGGGATGTTACAAGACTACAGGTGGAGTTTGCGAATTTGTTATCATTGTAGTTAGGAAGGCCACGTTAGGGCTCAATGCCTTTTTCTTAGTGAGGTGTTGGATCCTACACCCTTGGCATGGAAGTTACTCGACGCTCGCATAGGA
Source organism: Lactuca serriola (assembly GCF_051521515.1). Classification (NCBI taxonomy): domain Eukaryota; kingdom Viridiplantae; phylum Streptophyta; class Magnoliopsida; order Asterales; family Asteraceae; genus Lactuca; species Lactuca serriola. The sequence continues at coordinate 127,814,041 of NC_136416.1, read as the reverse complement.
CCGCCAAGGTCTCATGGACCGAGATTTGAGTTGGCGGTTCCTCTATTTAGCAATTGTGGTAGTATTGGCATTCTTCTGTTACTCTTGCCTATGTTTCAAGTTATGTTGTAATCTCGGATGATTAGTTAAACAAAATTATCTGATTTAGCTTTGTTTCAATTGATCTCTTGTTATGCATGGGTTAATTATCGTTTTCCTCAATTGTATGTGAGTTGCAATGTATGAATGTTGTGCTAATTCAGATTCTCCTATGTATGAGGACGTTAGTGGTTGGGATCAAGTAATAAAGTCCGAGTTAGTTTGGGTATCGAAGGATCATGAAGTTCTCAGTTTCTAGCATATTTCAAGTGGGCAAGAGTGGAACCTCATAATAGGAAGACTTTGTGCCGAGATTCGGTTTTCAGTCAAATTTTTCTAAGTTCTAGACTTCTGTGCAATTGCTAAATCTTCAGGTTTCGCAACAAGATCACTGTTAGTTGTTGGATTTTCCCTTCAATTAGTAATAGTCTTGGTCGTGATAGCATTTGTAGCATTCGATTGTGCTTAGACCCTAGGGTGTTACAAGCTCAGGTGGAGGATTTACTTGCATGTTATCATCTGAACGGGGGTGAGTCTGAGTGTTGATAGTGGATAGGTCAGTTGGGCTGTCGGAGGAAAGTAAGAGCGTGGTTCAATTCAATATGAGATCAGTTAGTTTTCATTTTGGTGATGTCCTTTTTGGTGCGGGGTTGCATGCCAATGTTTGACCGAAAAACTATGGGACCGATTGATTCCGCGGATTTTCATTCATCTTGGTTGTTTTGGGGAAGTGCATGTTAAAGTAGAAGCAAGAGCTGATTTCCAAGACGAAATCTACTTTAAGTGGGGGAGAATTGTAACATTCCATTGAAAATAAAATAAATAAGATAAATCCGTAATAATTTATCAGTTTCATCCATAAGGAGTTAAACATTATAATTCCGGGAATTTGCAGTATATTTTTTAACATCTAGACATGAAATGAAATTTTTTTTGTAGAGGTGGGGTTGTTGGGTAACTAGTGGATTTATATTGAAAAGGAACCTTGGGGGAGGGAATGAAGGTGTCATATTAGGCTTAAGTTTGGAGTTGGAGACGAGGGCTTAACCGGTCACCCCTCCCTTCCCCTCACTTTATATACACCCGAAGAAAAACCCTAATCCAAAGCATATCCACTAGCCACGCCTTTCTTTCCCCAACCTCCAGAAGCCGCTGCAAACCACTTCGTCACTGCCTTACACCAACGAACAACCATCACGGCACCCACTACCATTGAAGATAAAGGTTGCCATTGGACGCTGTGCCAGTGGATGATCGGAAGAAGCAACTCCATGACTGCCGTTGTTGTTGTTCCCAAGTTGGGGTCACATTCTTGTCTTCTTCTTCGCTCTTTTGTTACTGTGTCGTCACCGGACCACCATCGTCGCTTCGTGTTGTTGCTCATTTGTGTGTTCTCTGGTCTTCGACCTCCAACTCGAGTGAGGTTTAGCTGTGTTAGGGGTGTTTCGCTCGTGGGTATGTGTGTATTGTAGTAAATGCCGACGGGTGTGTGGGTGTTTGTTGGCCAGAAAGCGAGACGGACCACCATGGCAGTTAACCATGGTGGTTTTCACCTTGTTGCCATCTTCTACCGCCACCAGTGTTGGGTAAAAAATATGGTTAATGATGGGTTTTGAGCATTCTAACACTTCCTAAGTTTACATGCAACCCTAATAACCTTGGATCTATGTTTTTCTAATTATCATGAAAATTTGATTTCCAAGGTTATGATCCTATCTAGCATACATGGGGAACAATTTTAACTTGAGTAAAAGATAGAACTACATACCTTGTTGTTGATTTTGATCCTTGAAACCTTGTGAGCCTAGCACCCTAAGTGTGATACCTCAAATGCTTCACACAACACCAAATGTTATGGAGTAAAATTGGAGAGAAAGTATAACACTCTAAAAATCGGCTCTAGCCCTCAAGCATGCATCTGTGTATATGTAGCCGATTTTGGGAGAAACATGAGCTTTATAAAGTGTTGACACATCTAGGGTTACACCATGTAAACCTTAATGTGTCATGACTCTTCATTTCCATGAACCATGGGTTTGTAACTCCCATGTAGCCTCCATGGAGCATCCAATGGGTTTAACCCAACTTGATTATCCATGGAGCCTCTTAGCCCACTATACAAGTTATGTATGATTTACATAATCAACCAATATATATTTAATTAGTTATCTTTTGATCGCTTAATTAATTCTAGATTAATTCTTGATCAAACTAATTAAATAATATTGTTAATATACTAGAACTTATAATATATTAATAACCTACAATTGTTATTTCTCTCATTTAGTCTATCCAATTGCATGGTGCCATGCAACCCAAATGGACCATGCCGGGTCGGGTCAAGTACATACCAGAAATAGTTATGGACTTAGACACCTTATCCAACAGTCTCCCACTTGGATAAGTCTAATAACTATAACTGCAAGTATGACTTCAGGAACCGATCGACAATCGTAGCTCTTTTCAATGTTTCTCGGAACTGAGATGATGATGGTACGCCATTTCAGATAAGTGATCATATAATCCTCTGTTACAGATATCAGCCAGACAAATACATGGAACAATGTCTTACTTTTGTCCAGCAGTTTGTTTCCCGATTTCCGATTTGTTTGACATAGAACTTAATTGAACACATCAACTTAGTTCTGACTGGGCCCGGTACATGGGTCAAAACAAAATCATCGAGGGGCCCAGATATTAGCTTCTAATCCAAGAAGGAACAGATAAACTTCGACTCATATGTTCATTCTACTACTTGTTAAATTACACGCAAATGCACGTTTTATAACATCGAGTTACTAATGCGGTTTCGAACGATCAATGCATAACTAACTCATAGTTAACAAGTCATATCTCTAGGTTTGAAGACTTATATCATATTACCGTCTCGCGATCACTCGAGATAAATTCCATGAAGTGATACCAGTGAGCGTGGGTTGAATCCAATACTCAGAACTACTGAGCACTCATGAGTGTTGAGGCCATGTCCAACATCTTACACCTCTACAACCAACTCATGACAGTCTTACTTCATATCTACTTCCAACATATGACTGACTATGGATAATTTGAATAATATGGAAAACAACATAAATATTCTGGAAGTCAAAACATGCAAAAGAAATAATAGTAAACGATTGACAAGGGATATCAACACTTTACTCATAAATAAACACAACTTTTATTCATCATCAAATGTCTATTACATTTTACAAATTTCAAAATTATCTAACTACTAAGACTAATATCATCCTTCAGCCTTATGCTCCTAGCATGCTGGAGATGCTTAACCCCACCCAGTCCCTTCGTGAGGGGATCTGCCGGGTTCTCATCCGATGATACCCTCTTTGCCACGAGCAATCCTTCTTCTATACGATGTCTGATGAAATGATATTTTCTGTCAATGTGTCTGGATCTCCCATGATCCCTTGGTTCATTTGCTAAGGTAACTGCACTTTCACTATCACAGAAAATCTCTATGGGCTCCGATATAGCTGGTACAACTCCAAGGTCTCCAATGAAGTTCTTTAGCCATATAGCCTCTTTTGCCGCCTCGCTTGCCGCTATATGTCACACCCCAAAACCAAGAATGGCGGAAACGTTCTGGGGCGGAGGACGTCATGTACAATATCACAACAATGAAAAGTAGTAAACAAGCAACAACATCATCCATTGCATTAATAATAGAATTATTATACAAGTATGTTCTATCAAATTTTGATAAACACTAAAGCATAAATCAAAATGAAAGATGAGTCTTGAACAAGCTCCATCTTCCTTTCTCCTTGCATCGGTACCTGTCTATGATGACTTGAGGATACAAGTAATTTTGAAAGCGAGTATCAGCTTTGAAGCTGGTGAGATCATAAGTATTTAGTGTCTTAATTTGTATGTAAGAATTTGTAAGTAAGAATTTGTAAGTAAGAATTTGTATGTAAGAATTTGTATATGAACTGTAAGTATGAAAATGTTTGTAAAACAACTGTAAACGTTTGAAAAACCCTAGGAATCCCTATGATTCCTACTATTATAACTGGGAGTCTTCTACCAAGACTTAACTGATTATCTATGTAGTCTTCTACCAAGACTTAACTGTTCCATATGTTCGTCTCTTGTAAAAGTGTGTAATTCTTCCCAAGTGTAACTATCATTATTAAAATATAGTTTTTACATTTATAGTTTAAGTGAAAAGATCACTAAATATATGTACAGGGAAAAGTAATGTAGTACTAAAACGTAGCGCTATAAGAACTATTGATGTACTAATTACCTTAAACCGGATTTATATTAAGGCATTATGTGATAAATTGCACCATACTATCGACCAGTAACAATGACATAATGAATGGTCGTAATAACGGAATGACGTTTGGCACCCGTAGACCTGCAGGTCCGGCTGTAGCTAGTAGCAAGGTGTAGGATTGTCAATCCAGTATAGATCTATATGCAAACTCATGCTCTCCCTCCAAGAGACTCTGGCTACAACTCGGGTCATGACATTTAAGTCATGCTCCGATTTAAATCACAATAATTAACGTATTCTTGTATATGTAATGTAATGAACTGTTCTAGCTGTAATGTACGTGCTCTCTACCTAGCAAGTATAGTAATGTAATCATTCTAGTATAGTTGTATATGTAATGTACTGTAATGTTCTAGAAAGTATTCACTCATGAATGAAGTGACTCATTGTATGATATCGCGTTGTAGTAATTGTTCTAGTATCTTCCTAAACTACCCATATGGTAGTTTACTAGTAATCTAACTGGTACGTATAAACATGGATGTATACCCTTGCTACCCAAGGGCATGGGATGAACTGGAAGGACCTTTTACGACTATATATGTACACATGATATATAACTAATATTTAAATGACCTTCGGACGAGTACCCGATATCCCACCAGACCACATCTCAATAAACCACCCGGTTCTCCCCCACTTAGGGTTCGAACCATCACTATCTGACACATCAACAACCTCACGAACTATTTCCACCAGCAATAACGCACCTGCCCCTGGAATGTGCTACGCAACACCCGATAATCCCCTTTAAGGAAATTAATCGATCTCATAACTCTGAACCTCAGATGAAATCCTCAAGAACTTCTCGTCACGACTGCCTTTAGTCGTTCCAAGTCTCGTACCAATCCAATACCAACAACTCAACTGTCCAATAACATCACTGTCTTATAGACTGGACCACGAAATCATCATATTCCCCACTTCGACTCATCAACCAACGTTCCAACACATGGATCATCCCAAGAATAGGGACCCACTCCCATATTCAACACCCAACATGGATAGAAAAACCACTGCACTGATTAATTCGACTGGACTCCCCACTGATACCTCTACAATACGCCCTACTATACTCAAATAGGCGTAACGTGGTCCTTGACTATCTCAGTCCCGGCTGACTATCTGCTCATGGTAAATCACTGTCTCGCAGCACACATGCTACCTGATACTCTGATGGAAAATCATTATCAATCACAACCTGCAGGGTTTTACCCCCAAACCCGAAACTTAAACATCAGGCTTCTCATGTTCCGCACACTGTCACACCCCCGAACCAGACGACGGAAACGTCCGGGGGCTGTCGTGACTCAATTGAATACCATAACATTGAATATATATGAAACATAACAACATTCGTCACCATGCATTAATATAGTACAACCAGTAGAGTTTACATGAAGTACATTGTTTAAACATTACATTCCCAAAAATAAATCGTTCGATTCGTACATAGATAAACTGCAAGCCATCACTGAATATGATTTCCTTTGATTCACTGGTTCCCTGAGAATACAAGTATTTTGAAAAACGTCAACATTTGAAATGTTGGTGAGTTCATAAGCGGTATTTGAAAAAAAACAATGTTTCGTGTCGTTTGAAAACCACCAGAAAATCCGATATTTTCTGAAAAGAAAAGCTTTTGAAAACGTTTGTGAAGATCCATAGGTATGCTTGTTTGTTTCTATACTTGTAAAAATTGTTCATTGAAGTTGTATGCATTTCAAATCTATGTGTATTGAAAACTCTAGGAAAACCCGATGTTTTCCTAATTCCTTGAATTCCGTGAAGTCACATTGAAACCATTGCATAGCGTGTAGTTATCAATACCAGGCGACATTAGATTATTTTTGAGCATGATTATTTGCTACAAACATGCGTTACACAAACGACTAGTCTATAGCTATACCAACGATCCCGTAGGCGTCGTCCGTACTAATCACGTTATCCAACCGCCCTAACTACGTGTAGTCCCACATCCGAAGAGAAAGAGGGCACGAAGACCTCGATGACTCCATTGACTGGTTGGGGATAAAAATGTACGAGGGGTCCCAGACCCGCCTCGCATGAAATGTAGACTTTACTAGCAATACCAAAGGACCCTTGGGGACCAGTAGTATACAATCCATTGAAAGTCCTTTTACGTCGTGTTAGATCGGTAAAACCCAACACTTCGTAAAATAGAGGTCTTCGGGCCTTAAGATCAGGTCATTGGGCTAGCTAGGCTCAACGAACAAGATTTTACACTTGTGGGGCCCAAAGATGGTGCGTAGACGTCTGTGCACACTCGCGTGTATATTGAATTCCCAAACGTTATTTGTATGAATCGCAACGTCGTCGTGTTAGTAGTTTCGGATTTTCATTGGTTCGAGACCGAACCAATTCGTTTCACAACGATTTTTGGTATAGTAGTGTATTGTATTTCGTCGATAGTCGCGGTGCCATCATTTGATCAAATTGTATGTATTGAATTAGCCTTGAAAGTTTTCTGTTTTCAGCCCCTCATTGTTTGTAAAATTTACTTTTTCAACCCTTTATTTAAATACTTTCCGGTTTGGTCCTTAAATCAATTTTCTTGACATTTTAACACCAAAAATTATTGAAATTGATATTTTTCAGCATATTTTTCAATGAAAACAGTTTAAGTCCCTGAAATTTCAGTTTTCTCGGTTATAACCCTTCTTTTTCGCAATTTTGACAATTTTGGCCCAAATTGTAAAAATTTTGCAACTTTGTTCCTTTTTAAATTTAAAAAGCATTTTAAACCTTTGAAAAGGACTTGGACCAATTATAGTCCACTGTTTTACATAAAAACACAGTTTTGGCCCTCCAAAACAGAAAATTTCGCATAATGGGCCTCATTGGGCCGAAAATGTCATTTTTAGCCCATTAAGCTTGAAATTTATGTTTTTAATCCTCTAAATGAGTATATTTCCAGAAATTGTCTTATAGAAACTGTTTTGACACACCTCATCCATCAGAATTCGTGATATGTCAATTTGGGCCCTTAATTTTGTATTTTTCACACTTTAGGTCCAAAATTTGTGTTTTTAGCCCAAAAAAAATTGTTACTAAACCACTTAGCTATTTTTCTAGAAACACTTTGTATGTAGAAATATAATTGATGTTAAAATCATTTAACATAAGGTATATCTCGGTTTTGAGGGGTTTTATGGCTAGATCCAACATTATAACACACAAAAGCATACATATAAGCATGGAAATCATACAAAGCATACAAACACATATAGATCTACACTTTCACTTGTATTCCCCCCCCCCCACAAAACTCATAAAAACAGAAAATAGGGGGTATGAAGCTCACCTTAGGGTGTGATTTCGGTTCTTGAAGAAAAGATGGAAGAAAACTTGGTGATTTTTGGCCTTAGCACCCTTTTCTTGAAGATCTCGAGTTTGAGATGGTTCTAGGATGCAAGATCACGATTTTTGCATAGATTAGGAAAGGATTTTGATAAAACAAAGAATTTAATTCATAGATCCAAGCATAACCTTACCTTGGATGAAGAGTTGGTAGAAATATCCTCTTGAAAGCCTCCTAATTTTCGAGATTTTTGAGTGGAGAGGGAGGGATGTTCTTGAGAGAGTTTGAGAGATTTTTGTGAGTGTGTGTGTGTGTGAGTATGGCCGAGAGTGAGAGAGATAGGAAGAAGAGATGACCCTTGAAGTGATATGCATGGAGATATGGACTAAGGTGCATGGATATCCAAGGGACAATAATGAGGTGGCAAACCAAAGTCAACTCTCTTCCTTATCTTCTTGGATTTGGGCCTTGGGCCGAGATTTTTGGGAGGGAAAGAAAAAAAATTGGGCCTTTGACCCTAAGCCCACTATTAGAGTTAATCTTGGGTATGTTTTAAGTCTAAAGGAATGTGGTAGGATTTTTTTTTTTTATATTTTTATTGGACTAGTTTAGGTTATTCATGTATCAAGGCTTTTAATTCATTTCATTCTAGGCCCAATATGACCCAAAATGTTGAAATAAATAAATGTGGGTCTAATTAGAGCCCAATTAGGGTTCTAAGCCCATGATAGTCTAATTGGAAGCTTATTGGTCCCTTTGGATCCAATAAGGAAGTCCTAGTCCAAAATGGACTTAAACAAGGACTTCTGGGGTCTCCAATTTGTTTGATGACTATTTATAGTACTTTGTATGATGTATTTGATTGAAGTTTTTGATGTCATAATCATAGGTGTCAACCATGTTCTTAAGTTTTTGATTCACATTAGCTTGAGTGTATAGATTACATGACACAAAATTTTCAGTTGTGACATCATCCCCCCGTTAGAGGGAATTTCGTCCCGAAATTCTGTTTGAAAGCTAGATTTGAGAATGCTAGAATAGGTGAGGGTACTTTTGCTTCATTTGATCTTCGCGTTCCCAAGTGAATTCTGGCCCACGCTTTGCGTTCCACCGTACCTTCACGATCGGGATGCGACTCTGCTTAGTACGCTTCACCTCCCTGTCCATGATTTCGATTGGTTCTTCGACGAACAGGAGATTCTCATTGATTTAAATTTCGTCAAGAGGAATGACAAGGGTTTCATCTGATAGGCACTTTTTCTGGTTAGAGACATGAAACACGGGGTGTACACCGTTTAGCTCCGTGGGTAGTTGCAGTCTGTAGGCTACCGGACCTATTCGGGCGACGATTTCGAAAGGTCCAATGTATCGCGGGTTCAGCTTTCCCCGTTTTCCGAAACGTATAACCCCTTTCCAGGGTGAGACTTTCAACAGTACTCGATCACCGACCTGGAATTCTAAGGGCTTTTGTCGTTTATCGGCGTAGCTCTTTTGTCGGTCACGCGATGCTTGTAATCGTGCTCTGATCTGGACGATCTTTTCTGTGGTTTCGCGAATGATCTCCGGTCCTGTTAGTGCCCTGTCCGACGTATGCGTTCTTGCTAGCTGGGTATCACCTACTTCAGCCCAACATAACGGTGATCTACATTTACGCCCGTACAGTGCTTCGAAATGAGCCACCTTGATGCTCGAATGGTAACTATTGTTATATGAGAACTCGATCAACTGTAGGTGGTTATCCCAAGACTTTCCAAAGTCTATCACACATGCACGAAGCATGTCTTCAAGCGTTTGAATGGTTCACTCACTTTGACCGTCCGTTTGTGGGTGATATGAGGTGCTCATGTCGAGATGAGTTCCCATTGCCTTGTGGAGTGATTGCCAAAAGCGCGATGTGAACCTACTGTCCCTATCCGAGATAATAGATTTTGGCACTCCATGGAGTCTTACGATTTCCCGTAGGTACAAACGCGTCAGTCTCTCCATCTTGTAGGATTCTTTGATTGGCAGGAAATGGGCAGATTTCGTCAGTCGGTCGATTATTACCCATATGGTGTCCAGTCCGTCCGACGTCTTGGGCAGCTTAGTCATGAAATCCATAGAAATCCCCTCCCATTTCCACTCAGGGATTGCCGGTTGCTGTAACAATCCGGAAGGTTTCTGGTACTCCACCTTTACTTTGGCACACGTAAGGCACTTACCAACATAGGTCGCGATTTCCGCCTTCATGTTAGGCCACCAATAGTGTTGTTTAATGTCCAAATACATTTTGTCCGAACCGGGATGAATGGAGTATCGTGTCTTGTGGGCTTCCTTCATAACGGCCTCCCTAAATCCTCCAATTTTTGGGACCCAAATACGGTTCATGAAGTAGTATACCCCGTTCTCTCTTGTTTCTAGGTTCTTTTCCATCCCGCGCAATGCCTCGCTAGTTCTATTTTCCGCTTTCATAGCCTCTGACTGGACTGATGCAATTTGAGTGGCCAGATGAGATTGAATGGTTATCGAGTGTGTTTTCGTATGGCGATTAAAGTACTCCTTTCGACTTAATGCATCAGCTACCACGTTGGCCTTTCCTGGATGGTACTTGATCTCGCATTCATAGTCGTTTAGCAATTCCACCCATCTTCGTTGTCTCATGTTCAGCTCCTTCTGATTCAAGATGTGATGGAGGCTCTTGTGGTCCGTGAAGATGGTGCACTTTGTACCGTAAAGGTAGTGCCTCCAAATTTTCAGAGCAAAGACCACGGCTCCCAGTTCTAGGTCATGGGTCGTGTAATTTACTTCGTGCGTCTTTAGCTGGCGGGACGCATATGCTATCACTCTTCCACGTTGCATGAGAACGCAACCTAAGCCCTGATTCGACGCGTCACAGTAGACCACAAAATCTTCCGTTCCTTCAGGTAGACATAGTACAGGAGCACTACAGAGAGCTTGCTTCAAGGTTCGAAACGCAATCTCTTGTCGGTCTGTCCACTTGAATGGCACGCCCTTTTGCGTAAGCAAGGTAAGCGGCTTGGCAATCTTAGAGAAGTTTTGGATGAATCTCCTATAGTAGCCTGCTAGGCCTAAAAACTGACGAATTTCTGTGGGCGTAGTCGGAGTTGCCCATCCTTCCACAGCTTTGACCTTAGAGGGATCCACATGAATTCCGTCTTGGCTAACTACGTGGCCTAGGAAATTCACACTCCGGAGCCAGAACTCGCACTTGGAGAGTTTGGCGTACAACTTTTCCGTTCGCAGAGTTTCTAGGACTTGTCGGAGATGTTGGCCATTCTCCTCTTTGCTTCGAGAATAAACGAGGATGTCATCGATAAACACAATGATGAAGTTGTCTAGGAACGGTCGACAGATTCGATTCATTAGGTCCATGAATGCGGCAGGTGCATTTGTTAGACCGAAGGGCATTACGACGAATTCATAATGTCCGTAGCGGGTTCGGAAAGCGGTTTTAGGAATATCCTCTTCTCGGACTTTGAGTTGGTGGTATTCGGACCGTAGATCTATTTTAGAAAAATAGCTAGCTCCTTGGAGCTGGTCGAATAGATCATCGATTCGTGGGAGTGGGTAGCGGTTTTTAACAGTGAGTTTATTTAACTCTCTGTAATCGATGCACATTCTGAAAGATCCGTCCTTCTTTTTGACAAAGAGCACCGGAGCTCCCCATGGCGAGTAGCTAGGTCGGATAAATCCCTTGTCCTGAAGCTCACTGAGTTGGCTGGACAATTCCTGCATTTCAGCAGGGGCCAACCGATATGGTGATTTAGTGAGAGGAGTTGCTCCTGGAACAAGGTCGATTCGGAACTCAACCTGTCTCTCTGGGGGTACTCCTGGAAGATCTTCAGGAAACACGTCCGGAAATTCACACGCTACTGGAATGTCTTGGATGTTAGTTTCTTCTTTGGTCTTGTCCACTACGCGAGCCAAAACACCATATTGTTCTTTCGCATATATTTTTGTGCTTTGATGATCGAGATGAGACGAAGACTTGTACTGGGTTTGTCTCCGTAAATTACTAGGGTTTCGTGATTTGGGAGACGAAGGCGAACGGCCTTCTCGTGGCACATAATCTCAGCATGGTGGGGGCTTAACCAATCCATGCCGATAATCACATCGAAACTCCTAATTGATACTGGCATTAGGTCTATTCGAAAAACGTGTTGGTTGAGGGTTAGGGTACATCCGATGTAGATCTCCCCAGTGGATTCGGTTTTCCCATTGGCCATTTCCACCGTATAGGTTTCATTTAGCTTCTGGGGTTGTTGTTTTAATAAATGTTTAAACTTCTCGCTTACGAAACTTCGCTCCGCTCCGGTATCAATTAAGATGCATGCATAAGTGTGGTTTAGGAGGAACGTACCGGTCACAACTGCGGGGTCCTGAACTGCATCACTCTGACCCATAGTCAGCATTCTTCCTGCTCCTCTGTTTCCTGAGTGGTTGTTGTTAGGGCAATCTCGACGGAAGTGCCCCGTCCTTCCACACCCGAAGCAGGTGTGACTAGGCCCTACATTGTTGCCGCCGGCATTGGTGTTGTTGTTATTGCGGTGGTTGTTGTTGTTGTGGTTGTTTCCCTGATTTTGATTCTGGGGAGGATAAGTCCTGCAGAACCTTGCAGTGTGTCCCCTTCGGTTGCAACTGGTGCAATGGAACTCCTTACATTCTCCATGGTGATGGAAACCGCACTTGTTGCACTTGGGAAAATTACCAGAATAGGGTCTTGAAGCATTTGAAGTAGCTGAGGCTGGAGCATGTGGTGTGGCTGGAACCGGTGCAGTGACAACGTTAACTGCCACTGTTTGCTGCTTTTTAGAGGCCTCGGGGCCCTGACGCCCCTTTCTCTTGTTGTTCCACCCTTTCTTGCCATCACCCTCCTTTTTCTTCTCAGTCTCCACTGGCTTCTCGCCCTTCTTGTTGTTATGATCATATAGCCTCTTTGCCAATCTCTTCGCACTATCAAACGTTTCAGGGTTCGCAGCTATCACATTCCCTTGAATGGGAGGTGTCAGTCCCCAGATGAATCGTTCGATCTTCTTTCCTTCTGATGTGATCATACCCGGGCACAACAGAGATAGTTCGCTAAATCTCGATATGTAGGCATCGATGTTCGCATTCTGCACAGTGAGGTTCCATAGCTCCTGCTCCATCTTTTGTATTTCGCCTCGGGGGCAGTACTCAGCCATTAACATTTCTTTCATTTCTGCCCAGGGAATAGAGTTGGCGACAGGGAGCGTCATCGCTTCCACGTGTCCGTTCCACCAAGTGAGTGCTTGGTCCACGAAAGTGCAGGCCGCGAACTTCACTTTCATCTGCTCGGGGCAATCGCATATCTCGAATACCCACTCTACCTTCTCGATCCATCGCTTCAGAGTGATCACTCCTCCAGTGCCGTTGAAAGTCCGTGGTTTAGCGTTTGTGAAGTCCTTGTAGGTGCATGTTTTAGTGGGTCCTTGATTCGTCCCGTTGTTCGAACTTTCGGATCCTTGCCCGTTACCTCCTCCGTTGTTCCCTCGGTGAAGTTGTGCCATAGCTGCTGTGACCGCAGCAGACACGGCTGCTTGGAAAACAGTGGTGTCGACTTCGGGCGGGGTTGGTTCGGGATTTCCGCGAGTAGCTCGACGAGGCATCTTTCTGTCATGAAACGGAAAGATGTTGAGTGTACGTGGTTTCTGTGAGGTTGTGATCCTACTAACTAGGTGTATGGTATGAACCTAAACATTACTACCATCGGGCATACAATCATAACGTCTCAACACATAACAACTGGTAATATCATAGCAAAACACACAAAAGTTCATTAATATTATCCGCATTTAATACAAGAAAATTTGCTCGTAAGAGCATACATAAGTGATACTAATCCGACAGCATAATGGCTCCATGAGTAGTGTAGTCACTTAAACATAGAGCCGGAGTACATAGCATAGTTCCTAATGACCTATTATGATAAGTCTATCCCTAACCGCGATGAGTTGTGTCTGGAGGTGGTGCCGAGGTCATATGCCGAAATGTTGCGCCAGTAGCTGCGCCATCTCTGCCATGTCTCCAATAACCTCATCCCTCTCATGCTCTGCTTGCACTGCCCGAGCTTCCATAGCATACAGCTGTTGTCGCAGTGCGGCGATCTCAGCTTCGAGGGAACGGTTCTCTCTTGGGGGGTTCACTGGTGGAGCGGGGTGATCTGGTTGTGTCTCGTTCTCGCATGGCGGGACGGGGTCCTGATCCCCGACCTGACCTTCCTCGTCGTCGTCGTCGATCTCTCCAAATTCGTAGTCAGTGTCTACATATTCGTCGGGTCCGACGTCGTGTGCTTCCCCTGGATGCTCCCCCGGTTCATCCCCAAGCATCCCGTGTGCTACTAGGACCTGATGAAACTGAATACCCTGTTGCTCTTCCTCAGGCTCCTCCTCTTCTAGCTACCCGTTGTTTCCCTGATTAGGGAAGTAGGGGTCTCCAGGGTGATGAAAACCAGCCATGCTGTCTGCGTGAGTATGTAAATATGCTAACATTATTCCTAGGTGCTATGACTATTGTACAGACTAAGCGAACGTTCTCTTTTTGGTGATAAGGGTATAGTTTTAGGTTCTCTAGCCATCCCGATCTCATCAAGACGTGTGTTAGTTTAACTTTGGAGAGAATGTAGTTGATCAGGCTACATTCACTCCTTGGTATCACTAAGAACAGTCCCGAATTAACCGAGATACCAACATTATTGTGTTTGATTCAGCGTTAGGTCCTTATTCCTAATGCAAGCAAGTGTGTTTTATTTACTTGTTTTGTTCAGAGTTATGTTAGTCCCTCTTTTTGGTTTATAGTTGCATATCAATGTGTGGCTCGACATGCTAGTTCACTATAAACAAAGCTCTGATACCAACCTGTCACACCCCCGAACCAGACGCCGGAAACGTCCGGGGGCTGTCGTGACTCAATTGAATACCATAACATTGAATATATATGAAACATAACAACATTCGTCACCATGCATTAATATAGTACAACCAGTAGAGTTTACATGAAGTACATTGTTTAAACATTACATTCCCAAAAATAAATCGTTCGATTCGTACATAGATAAACTGCAAGCCATCACTGAATATGATTTCCTTTGATTCACTGGTTCCCTGAGAATACAAGTATTTTGAAAAACGTCAACATTTGAAATGTTGGTGAGTTCATAAGCGGTATTTGAAAAAAAACAATGTTTCGTGTCGTTTGAAAACCACCAGAAAATCCGATATTTTCTGAAAAGAAAAGCTTTTGAAAACGTTTGTGAAGATCCATAGGTATGCTTGTTTGTTTCTATACTTGTAAAAATTGTTCATTGAAGTTGTATGCATTTCAAATCTATGTGTATTGAAAACTCTAGGAAAACCCGATGTTTTCCTAATTCCTTGAATTCCGTGAAGTCACATTGAAACCATTGCATAGCGTGTAGTTATCAATACCAGGCGACATTGGATTATTTTTGAGCATGATTATTTGCTACAAACATGCGTTACACAAACGACTAGTCTATAGCTATACCAACGATCCCGTAGGCGTCGTCCGTACTAATCACGTTATCCAACCGCCCTAACTACGTGTAGTCCCACATCCGAAGAGAAAGAGGGCACGAAGACCTCGATGACTCCATTGACTGGTTGGGGATAAAAATGTACGAGGGGTCCCAGACCCGCCTCGCATGAAATGTAGACTTTACTAGCAATACCAAAGGACCCTTGGGGACCAGTAGTATACAATCCATTGAAAGTCCTTTTACGTCGTGTTAGATCGGTAAAACCCAACACTTCGTAAAATAGAGGTCTTCGGGCCTTAAGATCAGGTCATTGGGCTAGCTAGGCTCAACGAACAAGATTTTACACTTTTGGGGCCCAAAGATGGTGCGTAGACGTCTGTGCACACTCGCGTGTATATTGAATTCCCAAACGTTATTTGTATGAATCGCAGCGTCGTCGTGTTAGTAGTTTCAGATTTTCATTGGTTCGAGACCGAACCAATTCGTTTCACAACGATTTTTGGTATAGTAGTGTATTGTATTTCGTCGATAGTCGCGGTGCCATCATTTGATCAAATTGTATGTATTGAATTAGCCTTGAAAGTTTTCTGTTTTCAGCCCCTCATTGTTTGTAAAATTTACTTTTTCAACCCTTTATTTAAATACTTTCCGGTTTGGTCCTTAAATCAATTTTCTTGACATTTTAACACCAAAAATTATTGAAATTGATATTTTTCAGCATATTTTCCAATGAAAACAGTTTAAGTCCCTGCAATTTCAGTTTTCTCGGTTATAACCCTTCTTTTTCGCAATTTTGACAATTTTGGCCCAAATTGTAAATTTTTTGCAACTTTGGTCCTTTTTTAAATTTAAAAAGCATTTTAAACCTTTGAAAAGGACTTGGACCAATTATAGTCCACTGTTTTACAGAAAAACACAGTTTTGGCCCTCCAAAACAGAAAATTTCGCATAATGGGCCTCATTGGGCCGAAAATGTCATTTTTAGCCCATTAAGCTTGAAATTTATGTTTTTAATCCTCTAAATGAGTATATTTCCAGAAATTGTCTTATAGAAACTGTTTTGACACACCTCATCCATCAGAATTCGTGATATGTCAATTTGGGCCCTTAATTTTGTATTTTTCACACTTTAGGTCCAAAATTTGTGTTTTTAGCCCAAAAAAAATTGTTACTAAACCACTTAGCTATTTTTCTAGAAACACTTTGTATGTAGAAATATATTTGATGTTAAAATCATTTAACATAAGGTATATCTCGGTTTTGAGGGGTTTTATGGCTAGATCCAACATTATAACACACAAAAGCATACATATAAGCATGGAAATCATACAAAGCATACAAACACATATAGATCTACACTTTCACTTGTATTCCCCCCCCCCCCCCCCACAAAACTCATAAAAACAGAAAATAGGGGGTATGAAGCTCACCTTAGGGTGTGATTTCGGTTCTTGAAGAAAAGATGGAAGAAAACTTGGTGATTTTTGGCCTTAGCACCCTTTTCTTGAAGATCTCGAGTTTGAGATGGTTCTAGGATGCAAGATCACGATTTTTGCATAGATTAGGAAAGGATTTTGATAAAACAAAGAATTTAATTCATAGATCCAAGCATAACCTTACCTTGGATGAAGAGTTGGTGGAAATATCCTCTTGAAAGCCTCCTAATTTTCGAGATTTTTGAGTGGAGAGGGAGGGATGTTCTTGAGAGAGTTTGAGAGATTTTTGTGAGTGTGTGTGTGTGAGTATGGCCGAGAGTGAGAGAGATAGGAAGAAGAGATGACCCTTGAAGTGATATGCATGGAGATATGGACTAAGGTGCATGGATATCCAAGGGACAATAATGAGGTGGCAAACCAAAGTCAACTCTCTTCCTTATCTTCTTGGATTTGGGCCTTGGGCCGAGATTTTTGGGAGGGAAAGAAAAAAAATTGGGCCTTTGCCCCTAAGCCCACTATTAGAGTTAATCTTGGGTATGTTTTAAGTCTAAGAGAATGTGGTAGGATTTTTTTTTTATATTTTGATTGGACTAGTTTAGGTTATTCATGTATCAAGGCTTTTAATTCATTTCATTCTAGGCCCAATATGACCCAAAATGTTGAAATAAATAAATGTGGGTCTAATTAGAGCCCAATTAGGGTTCTAAGCCCATGATAGTCTAATTGGAAGCTTATTGGTCCCTTTGGATCCAATAAGGAAGTCCTAGTCCAAAATGGACTTAAACAAGGACTTCTAGGGTCTCCAATTTGTTTGATGACTATTTATAGTACTTTGTATGATGTATTTGATTGAAGTTTTTGATGTCATAATCATAGGTGTCAACCATGTTCTTAAGTTTTTGATTCACATTAGCTTGAGTGTATAGATTACATGACACAAAATTTTCAGTTGTGACACGCACGAACATAAATAGCACCACTCAGGTCATAGAAGGTGACATCTCCTCTATCGACTGATTGCTCAACTCAGACCGAAATTCTCCCCTCCCTCTAACTCCTTACCAAAATACTCTGATAGGCTCTCGACCTCCCTCTCAAGGGACGCCTCTTCAAACTCAATCATGGTCTACATGCCTAAAACCCATAGCGTCCAATCTCTACCTCATCAATCGTGACCGGATAACCAGAGAATCACAAGCATCATTCACTACGAACCATGGTACTCATCCCATGACATCTCTTCTCAATATGCTCCGATGTATGGTACCCGAACCATAGCATCACTCCTCCATCTGCTCCGATGTATGGTACTCGAACAATAACATCACTCCTCAATCTGCTCCGATGTATGGTACTCAAACCATAACATCACTCCTTAATACGCTCATTAGAACCTTCAGAATACTCCATGTATCAAGTATGGGTCCTCTGCTTTCAGTAGTACGGGCCCATACTACCTGCCACATCTACCCATACTTTCCACACGGACTATCCCGGAGCTCCTAAGTAGCTGCTCGACCTTCTCGTTCACCAATTCCGTCGCGCGCGCTTGCTCCCTAGCGAAATTCTCTACTCTGCCAGTGCACTCATCTGGCTAACGTTACTCCCTAGGCTCTTCCTAGATTCCCACACTTCTCTGCCATCAGCTGCTGAAGAGCTCCTAATGATGTCAGCCATCTACCTCCTGAATATCGTCATATTCGCTTGGTAGCTGACTCCCATCATCGAGAGTTCCACAAAGCACATAGCAAGCAGCATTCGAGCATCGAAGAATATATATGACTCACTCTGGGTGATAACTCCGCTTGCTTTGCTCATCCTCGGAAGTACCACCGAACTCTGCAACTCTTCCCCTCGCGGGCTCTAACTATTCTTTCTCTAAGTACCACAGTACTCATCTAGGTATCTCCCCTAGATTACTCCTCTACTCAAATCCCCTAAAGGATTCCAATCAAATATTCTCACTCATCACATACTCAAAAGCACATCGCATATCACAGTAATTCCTAGGCTAAGGCATCACAAATCAGGCCACTCTAGTCCTAAGATATGGAATACCTAGCCTGTCTCTAGCATGCAATAATATCTCATAAAGTGCATCATTAATATCTCATAACACAAAAGTAAGGGTATTTTGGGAAATCACCGTTCGGGCTCTGGCTGATTGTACACACTGCTCTTTCTTGTTTTCTCTTTGAACTCTTATTCGCTTTAGAAAATTATTTCTTTGAAAAATTTTCTTACTTCCTCAGTTTGAGTCCAGAATTACCCGAAGGCGCATCCAAATCCCTCAAACCAAGGCTCTGATACCAACTTGTAACACCGAAAATTTCAAATAATTTTTCATTTAAAAATAATCGTTTAATTCTTAGAAACACTTGTTTAAAATCTCATTCATAATCGAATTACAAAACATGACTCCATTTTCACTTGTATAGAAAACCAGGATCCTCAAAACATGACTCTTTCTCTGGTGTGTACAATCAAGCCGGTGCCGTCCCGTGGTCCTGAAAGAAACCTGAAACACATACATAAAACAAAAAACTGTAAGCACGAAGCTTAGTGAGTTTCCCCAAAATACCACACACAACACATATTAGCCACACGAGGCTATAACTCTGTGGGTCCGTGGACCCTGCTCTGTGAACCCTCTAGTTCTAACTCTGTGAACCTTCCGGTTCTAACTCTAGGAACCCTCCGGTTACAACTCTGAAAACATGCACAACATAAATCACATAGAAATAATGCAGTACAACACATAACATACATAGCATACAAATACTCTGGTTACCTACTCAAGGTAAAGTATAGTGAGAAGACTCACCTGGCAAGCAGAAAGCAGATATCCCCACACTTGAATCTCGAACTCGCCGCCGCCTAACACGTAAGGCATATACTCTCATGAATATAACTCTCGAGACTAGAATCAACCCTCTCATGGCACCCTCTTAAGGGTAAAAGACTATTTTACCCCTCTCTTGGCCCAAAGGCCACATCGCTGACCAACCCCTAAAAGTCAACGGTCAACTCTTGGTCAAAGTCAAAGTCATCAGTCAAAGTCAACCCTCCTGGTTGACCCTGCTCGCCGAGTCAACCCGTCGACTCGTCGAGTCCCCATGCTCAGAACTTCCCCAATCCGCGACTCAACTCACCGAGTCACCCCGAGACTCGCCGAGCCCCGAAACTCTGAGTCCACTCGCAGACAACTCACCGAGTCATCCCTTGACTCACCGATTCTCGACTCAACCAGAAAATATTGGGACTCTTCGACAACACTCGCCGAGTCTAACAACAGAATCACCGAGTCTAAGGCTATCTTCAACCTACTCACCGAGTTCCAGGCCATCTTCATCCAACTCGCCGAGTTGTTCTTCCAACTCGTCGAGTTCCAGCTCATCATGAAGCAACTCGTCGAGTCCACCCATGTGACTCGCCGAGTACCACATGTCTGAACTCATACAAAAGCATTCCAGGCCATGCAATTCATCCAAAACATAGATCTAGCCTCCTACAACTCATCCATCACGTAAAGTGGCAAACTTTACATGAATCCAAAGAGATCTATGCATTTTCACTCTAGGGTTTGGGTTTGGGACAAAATAGCGCCATCAACCACTCACAAACAGGGACTTTCATGCATTCCAACCCTTCTCCATTCCAGATCTGAGGTAGCAACCTCAGATCTAACCTCTAAACTCCAATACATCCAAGGATATGGTCTCTAACACCCCGAAAACGATCTAACACCCCCAAAACGATGCATCTAAGAAATAGCAGCTCAAAAACGAGATATTACCTCAAAGGAACGCCCCAACTGCAATGAAACTCGAATCCAAGCAAAGCCCCTTTGCTCCAAGCCTCTTACCCTTCATGATTTCCTCAACAATTGCTTCTCCAAGCTTCCAAATGCACTTGATCCACTCACACACAAGGGTTAGGGTTTCTGGACTTGAGGATTAGTAAGGAGGCTGGGGGAATGGATGTTATGTTCTTTATATAGGGCTCAACCCCGAGAATTAGGGTTTTCTCCACTCAGCGCCTACTTGCCGAGTCCATTACTCTGACTGGCCGAGTTGGCCACTTAACACGCGACCAAGTCGCGACTCTACTCGCCGAGTCCGCACATGTACTCGCCGAGTCGCTCTTTTCCAATTTACTCTTTTAGCCCTTCAACTCTACTCTTGATATTTCGGGATGTTACACGAGTTGAGACTCGAATTAGTGAGTCGGGTGGACACTCAGTGAGTTGGACAGGCCAGGACTCGGAAATCGTTGGATTGGCGAGCCATGGACTGACTCGGCGAGTCGTGTCGCGAATGGAAGGTTGAATTTAACCAGGACTTTGACTTAAACCAGAGTTGACTTGGTTGTCTATCGGGGGTCAGTTAGACTCAGTGTTGCATTGATATTGGTAGCTCGGGGAGCGAGTGGAGCGGGAGTTCAGAGAGTTGCTGGGCAGCAACTAGTGGGTTCATCAGCCAGTTCAGCCAGTGCAGGTGAGTTTCCCTTTGTGTGAATGGCTCTAAGGCCACAATGCCAGCCCATGTAGTTATGAGTAGAAGACCCGGGGGTTAGCCCTAGGCACAATATGCTAGTATGATATTCGGGACAAGGTCTAATGTTAGAGGGCGGGTGTCCAAGGAATGGTTTATGTGATAGTTTATACTTCTTGTCTGTGTGATACTTGTATGTGCCTGGTAGGGAGGTGAGTGTGGGAGAGGTCCCGTATCTCACCAATAGTAGAGTATGGATGGTGTTCCACATCTCAGTAGCAGCAGAGCAGGGGCGAGGCCCAAGTTAGGGAAGGAGTGAGGGTGGGCTGGGCTCGTACCTCACTATCAGCAGGAGTATGGATGGGGTTCCATGACTCATCAGTAGTAGAACAAGGGCGGGGCCCAGAGATAGGCGAGGCCTTAGGACAAGATCTGTTAGTATGTGTTTAGATTATGTGATGTGATGTGATATGTTTATGTGCTATTATATGTTAGTGGGCGAGGCCCTGTGACAGGCGAGGCCTAAGTGAAACAGATCTGTATCCGAGCGGGGCTCGAAGCCAGGCGGGGCCTGGAGCGGCGGGGCCGTTGTAGCGGGCGAGGCCCGAGGTAGGGGGCGAGGCCCAGGATAGCGGGCGTGGCCCAGTATGTACAGTATGTGGTTATGCGTGGTATGTGGTAGGGTGGGGAACTCACTAAGCTTCGTGCTTACGGTTTTCAGTTTTGGTTTCAGGTACTTCCGGTAGCGGAGGGAAGAGCTCGGGGTGATCGCATGGCACACACCATAGCTTAGACTGCCTGGGAATGTTTACTCTGATAACGAACATGTATTTTGGAAACTTATACTCTGTTTATGTTTTGAAATGATGAACTTGCTTAAAGTAATGTTTTATTAAAAGGAATTTTTAGTTTTGAATTTTGGGTTGTTACACGAAATCTAGAAAAGTGCAAAACAAATTCGTTGTGATTTAGATAAAAAGGAGAAGAAGAGGTGTATTTCTTGACGATAGGCCATATGAAGGATCTAGATATGAATAAGGATCAGAACAGGAAAAATAAAATAAAATTAAGAACAAAATATTTTGCTAAAATAAGCGAACGGAAAATTAAAACATATTGGTAGAAGATTCAAGAGTTTTCTATGCATTCATGATAATAACTATAAATGTAGAGTCTATGAGAATTCTCCTGGCATAAAATGATGCCTCACACATAATTTTTTTTATTGCATAGACTGTTATTGGGTGACTGATTGAATTTGTTGGGAGATAATTAATTTGAACATTAATTTGAAGGGTAAGACCCTTTTACTGATTTTCCATAGAGCTTCAACCAAAGTCAATTCTCGATTTTGAAAAAGGTATGGAACAATATGTTAGTGTTGGATTAGGCGTCTAAGCCCATAACTATCTTTGGTATGTACTTGATTTTATTATGAGCATGGTCGTTTTGGTTTGCTTTCGCTCATGCAACTTGATGGGGGTGATAAGAGGGGAGAGAGTAGGATTTATTATATAAATAATAAATTGGTACATAAAATGGTTTTATTAGTATATTACATGATCAATATATTATTTGGAAATCATATTATTAATTTGTAATTAATCATAAAGTAATCTAGTATTAATTTTGGAATTAAAGGAACTGATTAATAATTGAAGTACTATGTTCACTAAAAGAGAGAGTCTAATATTTAGATTTTAATTAGGTATCAATAACGTTATTTTAAGATCCAAAATCACGTTTAAAGAATTTATAGTCATCAAACTCTAGCTATTCATTTGGATTTCTTTGGATTTTCCAAAATTTGTTTCTATTTAGAACTCTTTTCATTACACATAGATTACCAATATTAGTTCTCATCATATTTCACTTTTAGATACTTGTAAAAGCATGTGGTGACCAAATATTAGTGTAGTTATAGGGGTTGTATAAATCAATTTTTGCTTTTGTGGCCATATAGCATTCTAAAAAAATATTTCACCCTTTTACTCAGCCATCATTGGTCCTTTACACCGAAAACCAGAAAACATACAAATAAATAGAAAGAAAATGATTTCATTACGTGCAAGCAAATGAGTGTGCTAAAACACATCACGTCCACCACCTCTCATGATGTTAAATATAAAATGATTGACCGGTGTAGCTTTTGTAGTTGGTTTCCTCTACCTCCAACACGTTAAAAATGTGTTTTCTGTATACGGAATGTAGAAAAGTGCAAAAGAGATTCGATGTGATTTAGATAAAAATGAGAAGAAGAGATGTGTTGCTTGACGATATGCCATATGAATGATCTAGATCCGAATAAGGATCAGAATAAGAAAAATAAAATAAAATTGAGAGCAAAATATTTTGCTTAAATAAGCAAACCGAAAATTAAAATATATTGGTAGAAGATTCAAGAGTTTTCTATGGATTAATGACAATAACTATAAATGTAGAGTCTATGAGAATTCTCCTGGTATAAAATGATACCTCACACATAAAAAAGTTTATTGTACAGACTGTTATTGGATGACTGATTGAATGTGATGGGAGATAATTAATTTGAACATTACTTTGAAGGGTAAGACCCTTTTACTGATTTTCCAAAGAGCTTCAGCCAAAGTCAATTCTTAATTTTGAAAAAGGTAAGGAACAATATGTTAGTGTTGGATTAGTTGTCGAAGTCCATAACTATCTTCGGTATGTACCTGATTTGATTATGAGCATGGTCCTTTTGGTTTGCCTTCGCTCATGCAACATGATATGGTAACAAGTGGAGAGAGAGTATGATTTATTATATAAATAATAAAATGGTTCTTAAAATGGTTTTATTAATATATTACAAGATTAACATATTATTTGTAAATCATATTATTAATTAGTAATTAATCAGAAATTTATCTAGTATTAATTTTGGGATTAAAGGAACTGATTTATAATTGAGAGACTGGTTTTGCAAATTATTGATAGTTGCAAAATTGGGCTGATGGACTTCTTTGAGTGGAGTGGACAAAATCCAATAGTGGAAGCCTTTGAATTTTTTCCATAGGGCTCTAAGGAAGGAGTTCATGGGCTGCTTGCTACCTAAGTAAGGAATTAGAGTTTCCTCCTGAAAACCCTAGCAGCCCTAAACTACATAAACCCCCTTTAGTCTAAGGAATCCGACCCTGTGCTTCTTGGAGTTTCCCAAGCCAAATTCTTCCCTCTCCTAAGTCATTCTTCTTGCATTGGGTGTTTGTGACTACATTAGAGGTGCTACACTTGGGGCACTAGGCTTTCAGAAGTCAAGATCAAGAAGGATTGTTCTTGTATTGCTACATAACAAGTATGGTAAAGTTCCTAACCCTAATCACATGTGAGTTTCGAATTGTGTACACTAGTTCATAGGGTTATTGCTTTGGTATTCATAGTTGTATGTTCAATAGAGAAAAACATAGATCCAAAGCAATTAGGGTTGTGTGACAACCCGATATTTCAACTCTATGTGATGACCTAAAAAGTCAAGTATTGTAACCATTTTGTGATAATGAAATTTACTTCGAAAATAAAATGTCCAAAAAGTTCCTATTTAATTTCCTACTATGTTTGATGTCATTAAACCATGATCGTACGTAAAAAGAACGCCCAAATCCGACTTCGTATATTGAAGTTATGATTTTTCCAAGTTCGGCTTAGCGACAGACAGCTAAAAACTCGAATCGGAGATCAAACAACTTTTGACCGGAATGACCTAAACGAGAATCAAAGGTCTCGACAATGATATTTCAGCGGTAAAAAGTCTGGAAAAAACAGACGTCAGATAAAGAAGTTATGAATTTCTAACGGAATTTTTTAATGCGACCTTTTAAAAATAAAAAATAAAAATAATTTCAAAATTTGCCGACGGAATATAAACGAACGTATTAGAGCATAGTCTCACCTACACGTGGATATAAAGAACGTCGAGAACGGAGTTCGTATGAAGAAGATATGAATTTTAGAAATTTACTAAATAAATAAAATATAAATTTTATTATTTAACATTGGTATTATCCGAAGGTAAGTCATCAGATAGGACCGAGTTACGCCCATCGTAAGCTCGTACACCTAGCGTACTCAAGGCCTAGGCCTCGGATCGTCCACGTCTCGCCCTATGCGAAGCTAGCACCTGTCCCATCCGAACTCCGAGGCAGTCGAGGATCCGGTCATGCGTGACGCACGCGTATGCCCAGCGTACCGAGGCGGTTCCCACCCCCTATAAAAGGGATGTGAGGGTTCCGAAGAAAAAGGGCCATTCTCTCTCATTTCTCTTACGTTCTTTCCTCGTTTTCCGTGCCCGTGCTAACCCAAAGCCTCGGTCACTTTGCTCAAGTCCCGAAGGTTGTTTGTACTCCAGAGATTCCCGAGAATCCCGAGAAAATCCGTTTTCCCGAGAAGAAATTTTGCCCGGTTTTCACCTCGCCTTTCTTCGATCTTTCAAGTGAGTTCATACCCCTTAATTAACCCTTTTAAATATTCTATAAATGCTTTTATATGCTTTCAAGGGGGGGGGGGGGGAATACAAGTAAAACAGACGATTATTCTCGTGTGTTATATAAAGTTTTATTCTACACTTTTATTCAACGGAATCGTATGTGATTTATAAACTTTATATGGAACTTTCGTATATAAAATATATCACGATAACATTATATCTTTTGAAATGTAAAATGTTGTCATATATGTATAAATTAAACATTTTGTCACAACTAGAAATTTTGTGTCTTGTAATCCCTACACTCAAGTAAAATGTAGAATCAAAAACTTAAGAGCATGTATGATGCTTACTCTATGACAACAAAATCACAATCCAATACACCATACAAATACTACTAATAGTCAATAAGTAATTGGAAACCCTAGAAGTTATTGTTTAGGTCCATTTTGGACTAGGACTTCCTTATTGGACTCAATGGGCCAATAAGCTTCAAATTTGACTATCTTGGGATTAGAACCTTTAAATGGGCTCTAATTGGACCCAATTCCATTTAATCCAATATTTTGGGCCATAATAGGCCTAGAATGAAATATAACACCCTAATCGACCTTATTGGGTCACAATAAACTCATATAGCCCTAATGGATCATAATAATCATACCTTGATGTAATTGGGCCGAAAAATTACATAATTAAGTCATAATATGGGCTTAAACAAAAGAAGCCCAATATTCTCCCTTTCCTTCTTCACTTCTCGGCCCAAACAACCCAACATGGAAGAGGGTTGACTTTCAAGTGCCACCTCACTATTACCTCTTGGTTATCCATGCAAGATATCTCATATTCCCATGCATATATCACCTCAAGGTCTACTTCTTCCTCTCTCTCCCATTCTCGGCCGATTTCAAACACACACACACACACACAATTCTCTCACAAATCTCTCAAGAAAACTCCCTCCAGTCTTCATCAAGATCTCGAATCTTAGCAGGTTTTTCAAGAAGATATTTCCACAAATTCTTCATCTAAGGTAAGATTATGCTTGGATCTATGAGCTAGATTCTTTGTTTTTATCAAAAATCTCTTCCTAATCCATGCAATAATCATGATCTTGCATCCTAGAATCACCTCAAGGCCGAGATCTTCATCAAAGTGTGCTAGGGCCGAAAATCACCTCATTTTCCTCCATCTTTTCTCCAAAACCGAAACCACACCCAAAGGTGAGCTTCATACCCCCTATTTTTCAGTTTTATAAGTTTTGTGGGGGGGGGGGGGAATACAAGCAAATGTGTAGATCTATGAGTATATGTATGCTTTGTATGATTTCTATGCTTATTTACATGTTTATATGTGATTATGGTGTTGAAACTAGCCAAAAGGTCCTTAAAATCGAGATTTGCATTAGGATGTATGAAATAAGTGTTAAACATATTATTACACACAAATCATTTCTAGAGAAATAACCAAGTTGGTTAAATTGAACTCATTGGGCTAAAAATCCCATTTTTGGACTCAAAATGTTAAAAATATGAAGTTAAAGGGCCCAAAATGTCAAAATACAAATTCTGATGGATGAAATGAGTCAAAACAGTTTCAATAAGGTATTTTCCAGAAACTTACTCTTTGGAAGGATTAAAATGTGAATTTTTAAGCATAATGGGCCAAAAATGAACTTTTCGGCCCAATAAAGCCCAATATGCGAGATTTTCAAATTAGAGGGGCTGAAACTGTGATTTTCTGTAAAACAGGGGACTACTAGTGCTCCAAGTCCATTTCAAGGGTTAAAAATGCTTTTCATATTTAAAAGGGACCAAAAATGCTCAAATTTTTTATTTTGGGCCAAAAGTGTAAAAACTGCGAAATTGAGGGTTCTAGCCGAGAAAAATTTCATTTGGTGGACTAAAACTGTTTTTCAAATAACTTTGGGCTGAAAAATAACTTTTCTACAAGTTTTGGTACTAAAGTATCAAGAAAAATAGTTTGAGGACTAAAATAGAAATTATTTTATATAAAGGGTTAAATGTGTAAATTATCCGAAAGAAAAGGGGCTGCAATAATGAAATATCCTAAATTTTTAAATAATAAATCCATCATGATGAAATTCTAGCATCTCGACTATCGGCAAATTGTAATACACCTTCAACACCAACAATCGTTATCAAACGAATTGATTCGGTCTCGAATCAATAATGAATCCGAAATTACTAACACGACGGAACTTCAATACACACGCGGAAAATTCGGGAAGTCAATACACACGTGAGAATACACCAGACGTCGCTACACCGTCTTTGGGCCCAAAAGTTTCAAATCATGTTTGTGGGCCTAGCTAGCCCAATGGCGTGATCTTTAGGCCCGAAGGAAACTTGCTTACATGTAGTTGGGTCTTACATGACCTAATTTCGTGTAAAAGGACTTTTACAGGCTTTGTGATGTTGGACCCCAAGGGCCTTCTGGTGCTGCTAGTAAAGTCGAGAATTCACCAAATGCGAGTCGGGCTAAGGGCCCTTCGCATTCACGATAGCCTTGAACGACTTACGGAAAATATTGGGGCTTCGCACCCTCTTTTCCTCCTCGGTCGTGGGGCTACATGAAGTCCGGGTGTTTGGATTAAGTGTATAGTGCGAGCGACGCCTAAGGGATCGTTTGTATGGTTGTAAACTAGCCATTTTCATTAATGTGTGTTTATAACAATTCACAATCCACAATTAATCCAACGTCACCGGGACTAAACGAATACACCTGGGGTAACAATATAACAAGATATAAATTATTCGATGCAAAGTATTAGGAAAACATCAGGTTTCCTAGGGTTTTCAATTAATACACCTATGAGTTACATACCGAGTTTTACAAATCGTTCTTTTACATTTATAGAAACAAACAAGCATACTTACAGATCTTCACACTTTTTATACTAAGTTCTTTTCAGAAAATATCGGATTTTCTGGTGATTTTCAAAACAATACAAACCACTATATTTCAAACATTACTTATGAACTCACCAACATTTCATATGTTGACGTTTTTCAAAATACTTGTATTCTCAGGTAACAGGTAAACCGAAGGGGAAAATGTATTCAGTGATGTCTTGTTGTGTGTTTAACTAGTATTGAACAATCTACTTTTGAGAATGTAATGTTCTGAAACTATGTACTGAATGTAAACGCAACCAGTTGTAATATTCCAATGCTTGGTATTGTATGATGTTATGTTTCATGTATATTCATTGTGATGGTATTCAATTGAGTCACAACAGCCCCCGGACGTTTCCGCCGTCTGGTTCGGGGGTGTGACAGGTTGGTATCAGAGCACTGTTTATAGTGAACTAGCATATCGAACCATACATTGATATGCAACTATAAACCAAAAGAGGGACTAACTTAACTCTGAATAAAACAAGTAAAAATACAACAATAAAACACCTTTACTTGCATTAGGAACAAGGAACCTATCGTCGAACCAAACAAAATAATGCTAGTATCTCGGTTAATTCAGGACTGTTCTTAGTGGTACCAAGGAGTGGATGTAGCCTGATCAACTACATTCTCTCCAAAGTATAACTAACACACGTTCTGATGAGATCGGGATAGCTAGGGAACCTAAAACTATACCCTTTTATCACCAAAAAGAGAACGCTTGCTTAGTCTGTACAATAGTTGTAGCATCCTAGGAATAATGTTAGCATATTTTCATACTCGCGCAGACAACATGGTTGGTTTTCATCACCCAGGAGACCCTTATTTCCCTAATCAGGGGAATAACGGATGGTTAGAGGAAGAGCCTGAGGAAGAGCCTGAGGAAGACCCCGAAGAGGAATCCGACGGGGAACCGGAGGCTGGAGACGAAGGCGAGCCTGCCGAACCCGAAGAGGATGAAGAGAACTTCGAAGAGGAACCCGATGACAGTGAAGGGGGTGATTCGGACGCATAGTCCGAAGTCATCAACCCCCCTTACCCGATCAGGGTGCCTGCTTACCGTGTGGGCCCCACTAGTCCTACCCCTCCCTGGGGTATTGATCTTTGGAGATGGAGCAGACAGCAGGGACAGCGACCCCCGTTCCGCATGTCACGCGAGTTCTTTGACCTGAGGGACGGAGGACCGGCCGACCGAGCCCTACCGGTCATGGTGAGACGCTTACGGAACACCGGCGATCTTGCTCAGGGCACTGCTGATCAGGTACGCCAGTTGTGGACTAGGGTCGAGCGTGCGGAATAGGAGACACGTGACATCCTTCGGGAGTTTCACATGAGGCAGGTAAGGTGGGAGTCTCGACTTATGGACGCAGAACGAATGGTGGCTCGTCTTCAGGGAGCATCCACATCCTCGGCACCACCTCCGGACGCAGATCGTCGCAGTTAGGGATAGACTTATCTTAGTAGGTCGTTAGGAACTATGCTATGTACCTCCGACTCTATGTTAAGTGACTACACTACTCATAGAGCCGTTATGCTGTCGAACTAGTGTCACTCATGTATGCTCTTACGAGCAAATTTTTCATATATCAAATGCGGATAATATTAGTAAACTTTTACATGCTTTGTTATAATATTACAAATTGCTATGTGTTGAGAATCTATGATTGTATGTTGAATGGTAGGAGTGTTTTAGTACATACATTGCACCTAGTCAGTAGGGTCACAACCTTCCAGAAACCCCAAACACTCAACATCTTTCCGTTTCATGACAGAAAGATGCCTCGCCGACCTACTCGCGGAAACCCTGGACCAACCCCACCCGAAGTTGACTCCACTGAATTCCAGGCGGCCGTGTCTGCTGCGGTCACCGCAGCTATGGCACAACTCCACCAAGGGAATAACAGAGGAGGCAACAGGCAAGGGGCAGGGAGTTCGAACAACGGGATGAATCAAGGACCTACTAAAACATGTACCTCCAAGGACTTTACAAACGCCAAACCACAAACTTTTAACGACAATGGAGGAGTGATCACTCTGAAGCGATGGATCGAGAAGGTGGAATCGGTATTCAAGATATGCGATTGTCCTGAGCAGATGAAAGTGAAGTTCACGGCCTGCACTTTTGTCGATCAAGCGCTCACCTGGTGGAACGGACAAGTGGAAGCCATGA
Organism: Lactuca serriola; assembly: GCF_051521515.1. Taxonomy (NCBI): domain Eukaryota; kingdom Viridiplantae; phylum Streptophyta; class Magnoliopsida; order Asterales; family Asteraceae; genus Lactuca; species Lactuca serriola. The sequence goes on along the minus strand of NC_136416.1, from coordinate 127,783,364 downwards.
CACTTCCTGTAGCCAACTCTATGCCGTGGGCGGAGATGAAAGAAATGCTGATGGTTGAATACTGCCCATGAGGTGAGATTCAGAAAATGGAGCAAGAGCTGTGGAACCTCACTGTGCAGAATGTGAATATCGATGCCTACATATCGAGATTTAGTGAACTGTCTCTGTTGTGCCCGGGTATGATCACCTTGGAAGGAAAGAAGATTGAGCGATTCATCTGGGGACTAACATCACCAATTCAAGGAAATGTGATAGCTGCAAACCCCGAAACATTTGATAGTGCAAAAAGATTGGCAAAGAAGCTGTATGACCATAACAACAAGAAGAGGGACAAGCCAGCGGAGGCTGAAGGAAAGAAGGAAGGTGATGGCAAGAAGGGGAAGAACAATAAGAGGAAGGGGCGTCAGGGCCCCGAGACCTCTAAAAAGCAGCAGACAGTGGCAGTTAACGCTGTCACTGCACCGGTTCCAGCCACACCACATGCTCCAGCCTCAGCTGCTTCAAATGCTTCAAGACCTTATTCCTGTAATCTTCCCAAGTGCATCAAGTGCGGTTTCCATCACAATGGAGAATGCAAGGAGTTACAGTGCACCAGTTGCAACCGAAGGGGACACACGGCAAAGTATTGTAGGACCTACCCTCCCCAGAACCAACAACAGGGAAACAGCAACAACAACAACAATCGCAACAACAACAACGTCACCACCGGCGGCAACAATGCAGGGCCTAGCCACACCTGCTATGGGTGTGGGAGGACTGGGCATTTCCACCGAGACTGCCCTAACAACAACAATCCAGGAAATGGAGGAACAGGAAGGATGCTGACCATGGGTCAGGGGGAGGCGATTCAGGACCCCGCTGTTGTTACCGGTATGTTTCCCCTAAACCACACTTATGCATGCATCCTATTTGACACCGGAGCGGAGCGAAGTTTCGTAAGCAATAAGTTTAAACATTTATTAAAACAACAGCCCCATAAGCTAAATGAAACCTTTACGATGGAAATGGCCAATGGGAAAACCGAATCCACCGGGGAAATCTACATCGGATGTACCCTAACCCTTAATCAACACGTCTTTCGAATAGACTTAATGCCGGTATCAATTAGGAGTTTCGATGTGATCATTGGCATGGACTGGTTAAGCCCCCACTATGCTGAAATCATGTGTCACGAGAAGGCCGTTCGCCTTCGCCTTCCCAATCACGAAACCCTAGTAATTTACGGAGACAAACCTAGCATGAACCTTCGCCTCATCTCGTGCATCAAGGCACAAAAACATCCACGAAAGAACAACTTGGCGTTCCTGGCTCACATAGTTGATAAAACCAAGGAAGAGGTTAATGTTCAAGACATTCCCGTAGCATGTGAGTTCCCAGATGTGTTTCCTGAAGATCTTCCAGGAGTACCCCCAGAGTGACAAGTGGAGTTCCGAATTGACCTCGTTCCAGGAATAACTCCTCTCGCTAAATCACCCTATCGGCTAGCTCCTGTTGAAATGCAGGAATTGTCCAGCCAACTCAGTGAACTCTTGGACAAGGGATTCATCCGCCCTAGTTACTCGCCATGGGGAGCTCCAGTCCTTTTTGTCAAAAAAAAGGACGGATCTTTTAGAATGTGCATCGATTACAGAGAGTTAAATAAACTCACTGTTAAAAATCGCTACCCACTTCCACGAATCGATGATCTATTTGACCAGCTCCAAGGAGCTAGTTATTTTTCTAAAATAGATCTACGGTCCGGATACCAACAACTCAAAGTCCGGGAAGAGGATATTCCAAAAACCGCTTTCCGAACTCGCTACGGACATTACGAATTTGTCGTAATGCCCTTCGGTCTAACAAATGCCCCTGCCGCATTTATGGATCTAATGAACCGAATCTGTAGACCATTCCTCGACAACTTTGTTGTCGTCTTCATTGACGACATTCTCGTCTATTCCCGAAGCGAAGAAGAGCATGGCCAACATCTCCGACAAATCCTAGAAACTCTACGATCGGAAAAGCTATACGCAAAACTCTCCAAGTGTGAGTTCTGGCTCCGGAGTGTGAACTTCCTAGGTCATGTAGTTAGCCAAGATGGAATTCATGTGGATCCCTCTAAAGTCAAAGTTGTTGAAGGATGGGCAATCCCGACAACACCCATGGAAATCCGTCAATTCTTGGGTCTAGCAGGCTACTATAGGAGATTCATTCAGAACTTCTCTAAGATTGCCAAACCACTTACCTCGCTTACACAAAAGGGTGTACCATTTAAATGGACGGACAAACAAGAAGTCGCATTCCGAACCCTGAAACAAGCTCTCTTTAGTGCCTCGGTACTATCACTACCGGAGGGAACAGAAGATTTCGTGGTCTACTGTGATGTGTCAAATCAGGGCTTAGGTTGTGTCCTCATGCAGCATGGAAGGGTGATAGCTTACGCATCCCGCTAAATAAAGACGCACGAAGCGAATTACACGACCTATGACCTAGAATTGGGAGCCGTGGTCTTTGCCCTAAAAATTTGGAGGCATTACCTTTATGGTACAAAGTGCACCATCTTCACGGACCACAAGAGTCTCCAGCACATCTTGAACCAGAAGGAGTTGAACATGAGGCAACGAAGATGGGTTGAATTACTAAACGATTACGAGTGTGAGATCAAGTACCACCCAGGCAAGGCCAACGTGGTAGCCGACGCATTAAGTCGGAAGGAGTACTCTAATCGTCGTATGAAAACTCTCTCAATAACCATCCAATCTCACCTAGCCACTCAAATTGCAGTAGCCCAGTCAGAGGCCATGAAGACGGAAAATAAAGCAAGCGAAGCATTGCGCGGAATGGAGAAGAACTTAGAAGCAAAGGAGAATGGAGTATACTATTTCATGAACCGTATTTGGGTCCCTAAACTCGGAGGATTTAGGAGGTAGTTATGAAGGAAGCCCATAAGACGCGATACTCCGTTCATCCCGGCTCAGACAAGATGTATTTGGATATTAAACAACACTATTGGTGGCCCAAAATGAAGGCAGAAATTGCCACCTATGTTAGTAAGTGCCTTACATGTGCCAAGGTAAAGGTGGAATACTAGAAGCCCTTAGGGTTATTACAGCAACCGGTAATCCCTGAGTGGAAATGGGAGGGGATTTCTATGGATTTCGTGACCAAGCTACCCAAGACGTCGGATGGACTGGACACCATATGGGTAATAGTCGACCGAATGACGAAGTCTGCCCATTTCCTGCCCATAAAGGAATCCTACAAGATGGAAAGATTGACACGCTTATACATTCGAGAAATCGTGAGACTCCACGGAGTACCAGTGTCTATTATCTCGGATAGGGATAGTAGGTTCACTTCACGTTTTTGGCAATCTCTCCAGAAGGCACTAGGAACTCATCTCGACATGAGCACCGCTTATCATCCACAGACGGATGGTCAAAGTGAACGAACCATTCAAACGCTCGAAGACATGCTCCGCGCATGTGTGATAGAATTTGGGAAGTCTTGGGATACCCACTTACCCTTAGTCAAATTCTCATATAACAACAGTTACCATTCGAACATCAAGGTCGCTCCTTTCGAAGCACTATACGGGTGTAAGTGTAGATCACCGTTGTGTTGGGCTGAGGTGGGTGATACCCAACTAGCAAAAACGCATACATTAGACAAGGCACTAACAGGACTAGAGATCATTTGTGAAACCACGGAAAAGATTATTCAAATCAGAGCTCGATTACAAGCATCACGCGACTGAAAAAAGAGCTACACCGATAAATGACGAAAGCCCTTAGAATTTCAGGTCGGGGATCGAGTACTGTTGAAAGTCTCACCCTGGAAGGGAGTTATTCGTTTCAGAAAACGGGGAAAACTGAACCCACGATACATTGGACCTTTCGAGATCGTCACCCGAATAGGTCCAGTGGCGTATAAACTCCAGTTACCCGTAGAGCTAAACAGTGTACACCCCGTGTTCCATGTTGCCAATCTAAAGAAGTGCCTATCGGATGAAACACTCGTCATTCCCCTTGACGAGATCGAAATCAACGAGAATCTCCTGTTCGTTGAAGAACCGGTTGAAATCATGGATAGGGAGGTGAAGCGTACTAAGCAAAGTCGCATCCCGATCGTGAAAGTACGGTGGAACGCGAAGCGCGGGCCAGAATTCACGTGGGAACGCGAGGATCAAATGAAGAAAAAGTACCCTCACCTATTCTAGCATTCTCAAATCTAGCTTTCAAACAGAATTTTGGGACGAAATTCCCTCTAACGGGGGGATGATGTCACAACTAGAAATTTTGTGTCTTGTAATCCCTACACTCAAGTAAAATGTAGAATCAAAAACTTAAGAGCATGTATGATGCTTACTCTATGACAACAAAATTACAATCCAATACACCATACAAATACTACTAATAGTTAATAAGTAATTGGAAACCCTAGAAGTTCTTGTTTAGGTCCATTTTGGACTAGGACTTCCTTATTGGACTCAATGGGCCAATAAGCTTCCAATTTGACTATCATGGGATTAGAACCTTTAAATGGGCTCTAATTGGACCGAATTCCATTTAATCCAATATTTTGGGCCATAATAGGCCTAGAATGAAATTTAACACCCTAATCGACCTTATTGGGTCACAATAAACTCATATAGCCCTAATGGGTCATAATAATCATACCTTGATGTAATTGGGCCGAAAAATTGCATAATTAAGTCATAATATGGGCTTAAACAAAAGAAGCCCAATATTCTCCCTTTCCTTCTTCACTTCTCGGCCCAAACAACCCAACATGGAAGAGGGTTGACTTTCAAGTGCCGCCTCACTATTACCTCTTGGTTATCCATGCAACATATCTCATATTCCCATGCATATATCACCTCAAGGTCTACTTCTTCCTCTCTCTCCCATTCTCGGCCGATTTCAAACACACACACACACACAATTCTCTCACAACTCTCTCAAGAAAACTCCCTCCACTCTTCATCAAGATCTCGAATCTTAGAAGGTTTTTCAAGAAGATATTTCCACAAATTCTTCATCTAAGGTAAGATTATGCTTGGATCTATGAGCTAGATTCTTTGTTTTATCAAAAATCTCTTCCTAATCCATGCAAAAATCATGATCTTGCATCCTAGAATCACCTCAAGGCCGAGATCTTCATCAAAGTGTGCTAGGGCCGAAAATCACCTCATTTTCCTCCATCTTTTCTCCAAAACCGAAACCGCACCCAAAGGTGAGCTTCATACCCCCTATTTTTCAGTTTTATAAATTTTGTGGGGGGGGGGGGGGGAATACAAGCAAATGTGTAGATCTATGAGTATATGTATGCTTTGTATGATTTCTATGCTTATTTACATGTTTATATGTGATTATGGTGTTGAAACTAGACAAAAGGTCCTTAAAATCGAGATTTGCATTAGGATGTATGAAATAAGTGTTAAACATATTATTACACACAAATCATTTCTAGAGAAATAACCAAGTTGGTTAAATTGAACTCATTGGGCTAAAAATCCCATTTTTGGACTCAAAATGTTAAAAATATGAAGTTAAAGGGCCCAAAATGTCAAAATACAAATTCTGATGGATGAAATGAGTCAAAACAGTTTCAATAAGGTATTTTCCAGAAACTTACTCTTTGGAAGGATTAAAATGTGAATTTTTAAGCATAATGGGCCAAAAATGAACTTTTCGGCCCAATAAAGCCCAATATGCGAGATTTTCAAATTAGAGGGGCTGAAACTGTGATTTTCTGTAAAACAGGGGACTACTAGTGCTCCAAGTCCATTTCAAGGGTTAAAAATGCTTTTCATATTTAAAAGGGACCAAAAATGCTCAAATTTTCTATTTTGGGCCAAAAGTGTAAAAACTGCGAAATTGAGGGTTCTAGCCGAGAAAAATTTCATTTGGTGGACTAAAACTGTTTTTCAAATAACTTTGGGCTGAAAAATAACTTTGCTACAAGTTTTGGTACTAAAGTATCAAGAAAAATAGTTTGAGGACTAAAATAGAAATTATTTTATATAAAGGGTTAAATGTGTAAATTATCCGAAAGAAAAGGGGCTGCAATAATGAAATATCCTAAATTTTTAAATAATAAATCCATCATGATGAAATTCTAGCATCTCGACTATCGGCAAATTGTAATACACCTTCAACACCAACAATCGTTATCAAACGAATTGATTCGGTCTCGAATCAATAATGAATCCGAAATTACTAACACGACGGAACTTCAATACACACGCGGAAAATTCGGGAAGTCAATACACACGTGAGAATACACCAGACGTCGCTACACCGTCTTTGGGCCCAAAAGTTTCAAATCATGTTTGTGGGCCTAGCTAGCCCAATGGCGTGATCTTTAGGCCCGAAGGAAACTTGCTTACATGTAGTTGGGTCTTACATGACCTAATTTCGTGTAAAAGGACTTTTACAGGCTTTGTGATGTTGGACCCCAAGGGCCTTCTGGTGCTGCTAGTAAAGTCGAGAATTCACCAAATGCGAGTCGGGCTAAGGGCCCTTCGCATTCACGATAGCCTTGAACGACTTACGGAAAATATTGGGGCTTCGCACCCTCTTTTCCTCCTCGGTCGTGGGGCTACATGAAGTCCGGGTGTTTGGATTAAGTGTATAGTGCGAGCGACGCCTAAGGGATCGTTTGTATGGTTGTAAACTAGCCATTTTCATTAATGTGTGTTTATAACAATTCACAATCCACAATTAATCCAACGTCACCGGGACTAAACGAATACACCTGGGGTAACAATATAACAAGATATAAATTATTCGATGCAAAGTATTAGGAAAACATCAGGTTTCCTAGGGTTTTCAATTAATACACCTATGAGTTACATACCGAGTTTTACAAATCGTTCTTTTACATTTATAGAAACAAACAAGCATACTTACAGATCTTCACACTTTTTATACTAAGTTCTTTTCAGAAAATATCGGATTTTCTGGTGATTTTCAAAACAATACAAACCACTATATTTCAAACATTACTTATGAACTCACCAACATTTCATATGTTGACGTTTTTCAAAATACTTGTATTCTCAGGTAACAGGTAAACCGAAGGGAAAAATGTATTTAGTGATGTCTTGTTGTGTGTTTAACTAGTATTGAACAATCTACTTTTGAGAATGTAATGTTCTGAAACTATGTACTGAATGTAAACGCAACCAGTTGTAATATTCCAATGCTTGGTATTGTATGATGTTATGTTTCATGTATATTCATTGTGATGGTATTTAATTGAGTCACAACAGCCCTCGGATGTTTCCGCCGTCTGGTTCGGGGGTGTGACACATTTTGCTTAGATTACATGTATACGTGTCCAAATTAGACACTATAAAAATCTATACTTTCATAACAAGTGGTTCATTTTCTAGGGATTTCTAAACAAACGAGGCACACTTTTAGAAAACTATAATAGGTATAGTTTTACGATAATATTACTAACTTTTACATACTAGAAACACAATTTTCAAGAAGTCACTTTCATATACAAGAACAAACGAACATTTTAACACGTAAATCTGTTTTTATACTAAGTTTTGTGAGACATTAACTTCACGTACGTTCGAGTACACATTTCAAGTCCTGTATTATATACCAGAATCCCTTGGAGGGGGAGCATGGTGTTTGTGTATAGATCTATACGGGCTTGACAACCCGCGCCCTGACTGTTAGCTACAGTCCACCATTTGGGGTGACAAACGTCATAACATTCCAACGGCTGAAGAACGTTGTGTATACGCAATCCAAGTCAATAGTATGGTTATAAAAGTCACATGTAGTATTAAAAATACATTGATTTACGAGATTTTTCAAACATATTGGATATTTTACACATACATACATTTTCTAGAAACAAACATTAGTCTTGATAGAAGGCTACATTTATGCTAGTAGAAAATATGGGATTTTCTAGGAACAAACAAACAAAAATAAAACATTTCATTTCATACAAACATTGTCATTTAATACTTATGAAACTCACCAGCTTAAATGCTGATCTACTCTTTCAAAACTACTTGTATGTCCCAGGGATTCAGTAATTATAGGTATCAAACAGCTTTTGAAGAAGGGACGCTACGTCGTCAGTTTAACTTCATATTTTGGCATCATATTGTAATTGGTTTTGAACATGTACTTTTTAAACAATGTAAACTTTCAATTATATATATGATGGTTGTATTGCTTTCTTTACTATGTATTCATTTGTTATGCTACCACATGAAGTCATCCGCCCCCGAACGTTTCCGCCGTTCCGGTTTGGGGGTGTGACAGGTTGCATGTACACCATAACAATGGTGTTATGCTCAAAACCCACCAGTGGTATCAGAGCCTAGGTGGTTTTTCTGTTGCATAGATGAAAAAGTGAACTTCCAAAATATCAAGAAATCGAAAATTCTGCAGTCTGACCGATGAACTCGTCGAGTTCATTTATGGACTCGACAAGTTCCATTGTGAACTCGACGAGTTGAGTGACTTGGTGTCGGGTTTTTCATTTTTTGGCCAGTTTTTTATTAGAATAATTATCGAAACTCGTTTTTCTTGCCTAAATTCGATTTTTTTATGATTGGTATGCATATCCTTATCAAAATTGGTGAATTTGGTTAAATATGGATAATATATGATTATTTTTATTCAAATATTTAACGTAGTAATTTTGAAAAAGTTTTAAATTACTACCTTTAGGTTTTATAATTTGAAATTAAAAGTTTTGATTTTTGCAATATAAATAGTTAAACCTTAATATTTTGAAAGTTTTAAAATTTTCCCTCAAGTTTTGGACTTTAAAATTTAACTAAAAGTTTTATTTTTGAAATATTAAATTCTAGAACCCTAGTATTTTTAATAGTTCAAGTTATGCCCTTATGGTTTTATTAAATTAATTAACTGTTTAATTAAAAAAGAGAATTAATAAATCCATAATGACATGGTTTAAAATTTTAATTGAATTAAAAGTCTAATTTATATAAAAGATTAAACCACCTAGTATTTTAAAAGTTTAAAATACACTTGTATACTATTACAAGATTAAAAGTTTGATTTATTATATATGTATAAGTAAAAAGTCAGTGTTACCTTTAGCAGCCTCATTCACGAAGCTGGTCTATAATGAGTGTTTAAGAACACGACCTGTAAAATTACCGCCATTGGGTATCCACTGATACCCACCACACTCTTGACCATTGGAGGGTCATTACCCGAACTGGTAGGATAGGACACAAACTTCCATTATAAGTATAATGAAATACGAAGTAACAAACTACTTTTATAAATTCCCAAATCTTAGTTACTTTAGGAAAAATGTGAATTTGGTGCTAATCCATGAAATTACACATTGCACTTTGTTGGTCATTAGTGGAGCGTGTGTGGTTAACCGACAAAGTAATATGGGACTAATGAAGGATGGCAATGGGTAGCTCGTAGATTATCATATATCAATGGAGCGTGTGTGGTTAACCGACAATTTGATTAGGTGATAAATGAATTCGAGTGTACCAAGCTAATTTGCATTGTTATTCACACCTTGTTTGTGATCCTCAGTATCCCAGTCAGAAACTTGATGGGCATAATCGAGATTAAACATGCCATTGAAAAGTTCAATGAATCTCAAAAGATCTAGGAATTTCAATTCATTTAAAACCTGACGTTCAATTTCGTTTTTCATGGTGGAAATTGGTAAATCGTCATTTTCATACCTTCAAATATTTTACAACTCGATTACGGCATCCCTCTTCCAAATTGTAGAATATTGTGTTAGGTCGTAGCCTTAATATCTCATTTGGGTGTCATATTAAGGACTTAAATAAACTAACTTGAATTTCTGCCTTTTGTAGATGTCAAACTCTAACAACTATGATCTTCACAAATCTTTTGGAAAAAGCTTTCCGCATGAAGACGACGTTCCATGATCGGATCATGGAAATGGAAATCATACTTCACTTCCTGCACCTCCTCCAATAATTCTCCTTAAACCACGTGTTCGAAGACTTCAAAAGTTCAAGGTCACTCAAGCCTTATTAGTAAGCAAACACAAAAATTGAATGTTTGTATGCGCTCACGTCTTGGAGATGCACTTTCATATTGACAAGCAAGGGATGTTGGATGTCGTTATCTCAAGAGAGTTGGGTGTTGACTTGGTTCTTCAATCACTTGCTAAGTCATATAGTGAGTTCATTAAAGATTACTAAATGAAAGACCACGACGTGACCTTTATCGATCTTACCTATTTGCTAATTGCTACTGAATCAACAATGATTTGCCGCACCGGTCAAGCAAATTTGTCTGGTAGATCAATCTCCCAAACTTCCATGGGCATTGATGATGGAAATATTGGAAGTCCAAAAAAGTCTTCTCTTCCCAATGGAAAGGGATCGGCTAAGGTCAAACCGTTTGACCACTTGGTAAAGAGAAAGGATAAGTATGAGATTGTCTCGTATGCTGTTCCGAAAGAGTATGTTTATTTCTATTTCCAAGAGAAGGGGCATTGGTTATTGTGACAACCCGATATTTCAACTCTTTGTAACGACCAAAATGGGTCAAGTATTGTAACCACTTCTGAATAATAAAAATTTACTTTCATAATAAAATTTACAAATAATTCTATTTAATTTCCTAAACGAGACAGCTAAAAACTCAAATCGGAAATCGAGCGACTTTTGGCCGGAATGACCTAAACGAGAATCGAAGGTCTCGACAATGGTATTCCAGCGGTAAAAAGTCTGGCAAAAACCGACATCAGATAAAGAAGTTATGAATTTTCAAAGAAATTCCTTAAACACGATGGGTTTTTAATAAATAATAAAAAAATAATTTCGGAATTTGCCGATGGAGTCTAAACGAAAGTTGTAGAGCGTAGTCTCACCTACGCGAGGATATAAAGACCATCGAAAACGGAGTTCTTATGAAGAAGATATGAATTTTTGAAGTTTATTAAATAAATTAATTATTTATTTTAATCAAAATTCGGATATTATCCGAAGGGGAGTCAGCGTCCTCATCCGAGGTACGCGCTGCGTACTCCTGTACGCCCCGCGTAACCGAGAGGATTGGCCTCTGATCGTCCACGTCGCGCTATCCGAAGGAAAACGACCCGTCCGACCCGTCCGAAGCCCCGACCCGTCCGACCCGACGTCCCATCCGACCCGACGTCCCATCCGACCCGCGTACCCAGCAACCCGTCCCATCCGAACCGAGGCAGTCGAGGCTTCGGTCATGCATGACGTACGCGTACGCGCTGCGTACGAGCGTACGCCCCGCGTACCGAGGCAGACCAGCCTTACTATAAATAGGATGCGGGGGTTTCCAAAGAAAGGGCTCATTTCTCTCCTCTCTCTCTCTCAATTTTGCCTCGTTTTCCGTGTCCGTTCAAACCCGAAGCTCTGGTCTTTTCGGCTCAAGTCCCGAAGGTCGATTATTCTCCCGAGATTCCCGAGAATCCCTAGGAAAATCCGTTTCCCGAGACGAAACTCTGCCCGGTTTTCCATCTCGCTATCTCCAAAACTTTCAAGTGACTTTCATACCCCTTAATCAACCTTTTTAATTATTCTAAATACTTTTATATGCTTTCAAGGGGGGGATTACAAGTAAAACACACGAGTATTATCGTGTGTTACATAAAGAAACTCTTTTATATACTGTTATATATTCAAATCACATGTGATTTATAAACCTTTAAAGGAACTTTTATATATATATATATATATATATAACATATGTTACAATAGCATTTTATCTTTTAAAATATAAAGTTGTTGTAATGCATGTATAAACTAAACTGTTCTTAGATTTTTCTTGTCTATCTTAGACTCTACACCAAAAATCTATGCTTTCATAAATAAGTGATTCTTTTTCTAGGTATTTCTAAACAAACAAGGCACACTTTTTGAAAACTATAATAGGTATAGTTTTATGAACAGATTTCTAACTCTTATGTACTAGAAACATATATTTCAAGAAGTTTACTTTCGTATACAAGAACAAACGTAACATTTTAACAAGTAGATCTGTTTTTATACCACGGTTTTGTGAGCCACTAACTTCATGTACGTTCGAGTACACATTTCAAGTCCTGTATTATATACCAGAATCCCTTGGAGGGGGAGCATGGTGTTTGTGTATAGATCTATACGGGCTTGACAACCCGCGCCCTGACTGTTAGCTGCAGTCCACCGTTTGGGGTGACAAACGTCATAACATTCCAACGCCTGAAGAACGTTGTGTATAGGCATTCAGAGTCAATAGTATGGTTATAAAACTCACAAGGGGTATTAAAAAGGCATTGATTTACAAGGTTTTCAAACTCATTGGTTATTTTACATTTACATACATTTTGGAAACAAACATTGGTCTTGAGTGAAGACTACTTTTATACTAGTAGAAAATATAGGATTTTCTAAACACAAACAAACAAAGATAAAACATTTCGTTTCATTCAAACGTTGTCACTTAAATACTTATGAAATTCACCAGCTTAAATGCTGATCTACTCTTTCAAAATTACTTGTATGTCCCAGGAAATCAGTAAATTTCAGGTATTCATTTCGCTTTTGATGAAGGGATGCTGCGGCGCCAGTTTAATCTCGTATTTTTGATATCATATTGTAATTGAGTTTTGAACATGTAACTTTTGACAAATGTAAACTTTCAATTATATATATGATGGTTGTATTGCTTTCTTTAGTATGTATTCATTTGTTACGCTACCACATGAAGTCATCCGCCCCCGAACGTTTCCGCCGTTCAGGTTTGGGGGTGTGACACATTGCTATCAGAGCAATGTTTATAGTGAACTAAGTATATCGAACCACATAAGATATACAAACTATAAATGCTTAAGGGACTAATACTCTCTGACAAAACAAATTTTCTTTTTTTCACTTAAGCAGCATTTCGTTCAACTTAAATTGATAGTTCATTTAAGTACAATTACATGCAAACTATTTTCATGTTATACAACTATACAAGTATTTAGACAAGTTGACACTACGATTGAGACTCGATATATGTAATCAGATTTTGGACAAATATAGCGTGATCAACTATATTTGCCTAAGATTGGACCAACGTATATCGAGGAATGATCGTAGTAAGCAACAAGTCAAACCTTACCAAACCATTACAAGAATCAAACACAAGAATTTAGATACTATAGGAGTATTTGCTATCTAATTTAGTTTAACTTACATGTTTTACATGTTCCGACTTTTTTCAATTCTTATAACCCTATTTCTCGTATAGTCAAATGGCTGGATTTCACCACCCTGGCGACCCCTACTTTCCCAACCAAGGCAACGGAGGATGGATCGAAGATGATCCCGAAGAGGACGAGGAACCCATAGAAGTGGGTGATGACTCCGGTACCGAATCAGAGCCGGAAGTTATCGATCCACCACCCATTCAACCTCCCGTCTTCGTAAGGAACTTTCAAGGACCGACTCCCGTCTGGGGAAGTCACCTCCACCATTGGAGCCAACAGCAAAACCTACGCCCTCCCTACGGCATGTGCCGGGACTTCTATGATGTCCGCGGCAGAGTTTCGGCTGATCGAGCACTCTCGGTAATGGTGGGTAAGTTAGCCAATCAGTCCTATCAGTCTGGAGTACAAGCTAGTCGACTCCGGGATATCAACGTGGAAGTGCAGGTTCACACTTCTGACATCCGTAGGTTGGACAAGATGCAAGACAACGCCCAATTCCAAACCGAAGCGTTTCAAGCGCAAATGATTGCAGCCCTCGCCGAACTAAGGGAACAACAAGCCGGTTTCGATAGGCTTCTAATGGAGTCAAAGCAATCAGATACGGAGTCAAGCTCCAAGCGCAACCTTCGACGCAAGTAGTGCTTGTCAAGGACTCAAATTTTGTTATAGCTTAGGACCTCGGCTAAAAGTCTTTAAATTTCTCGAACTTTGTAATCGGAGACCCTTATAGGGGTCAAATTTTCATGATCGTTGTAACAACTTTTATATTAATATAAGTGACACTATTTGTGACAACCCGATATTTCGGGTCAATGTAATGTAAAACCGATCAAATTTAGGTCAAAATGTAACCTTCCTAAAATCTTATTCGGATTAAATAAAGTAATAGGAATCATATCAAGGTTTGCGTACATAAAAAGAACGTCCAAATCTGACTCCGGATGAGGAAGTTATGAAATTTTGAAGAAATTCCTTAATCACGTCATTTTAATAAATAAATAATAAAAATAATTTCGGAATTAGCCAACGGAATCTAAACGAAAGTCGTAGATCATGGTCTCACCTTCGCGAGGATATAAAGAACGTCAAAAACGGAGTTCGTATGAGGGAGATATGAATTTTTGAAGTTTATTTATAATAAATATAAATTTAATTATAAATTCCCGGTAATATCCGAAGGGGAGTCATCGGATTGGACCGAAGTACGCCCCGCGTACCTTCGTACGCCCCGCGTACTGAGATCGAGGGTCTCGGATCGTCCACGTCGCACTATCCGAAGAGTTCTAACCCGTCCGACCCGTCCGAAGCTCCGACCCGTCCGACCCGCTGTCCCGTCCGACCCGCCGTCCCATCCGACCCGCGTACCCAGCAACCCGTCCCATCCGAACCGAGGCAGTCGAGGCTTCGGTCATGCATGACGTACGCGTACGCGCTGCGTACGAGCGTACGCCCCGCGTTCGGAGGCGGTTCAGCCTTCCTATAAATAGGATGCGAGGCTTTCCGAAAATGTTGCTCATTTCTCTCCTCTCTCTCACAACTTTGTCTCGTTTTCCGTGCCCGTTATAACCCGAAGCTCTGGTCTTTTTGCTCAAGTCCCGAGGGTCGATTTTACTCCCGAGATTCCCGAGAATCCCGAGAAAAATCCGTTTTCCGAGACGAAACTCTGCCCGGTTTTCCATCTCGCTTTCTTCAATCAATCAAGTGAGTTTCATACCCCTTAATCAACCTGTTAAATATTCTAAATGCTTTTATATGCTTTCAAAAGGGGGGAATACAAGTTAAATACTTATAGTTATTGTTTCAATCACATATGATTGCTCTAATCACATGTGATTAATAACTAGGGAAACCAGTGATTTTACCACTATTCAAACTATCTATCAAACTGTTTTACTTCTAAATGTTTTCCAAACCCATTTACTTTTCGAATTTACACTACAACTGTGATTTAAGCAAATGTTCCTTATACTTAAACTGTTTTAATCAAATCTACACCTTCAAATGGTTTTATAGATTGACATCAAGTCAATCTTTCTTTAAAAATAATACTTATGTTTCAAATGCCTTATAAATACTTATTTATGCTTTTATATTACAAATTGCATGCCCATATATGTATAGACGTATAAATAATGTTTAAAGGACTTAGGAAGGCTATCCACCTTGTTTCCTTTTCCTCGATTTGGATGTGGTCTGATAGGATTTTGGGTGACCATCCGAAGGTCGTTTCCATATTAATTATATATCAAATATACATATATAGACATGAAAGTACTTCCATAATCATATGTACTAAACGCACTGTTAACAAGTTACCATCGGGGTAACACATAATCATACTATTACAACTGCTAGATCAATGAGTCAGTTCATTCATGAGTCTATACTAGGAAGAGAATATATACAACTATACTACGAGAATATATACAACTATACTACGAGAACATATACAACTATACTAGAACAAGAAACATTTCATCACACATGCAAGAATACGATAACAAATGTGATCCACTGTATCGGAGCATGCCTTAAATGTCATGGCCCGAGTTGTAGCCAGAATTCTCTTGGAGGGAGAGCGTTGAGTTTGCGTATAGATCTATACTGGATTGACTATCCTACACCTTGCTGCTAGCTACAGCCGGACCTGCAGGTCTGCGGGTGCCAAACGTCATTCCGTTATTACGACCGTTCTTTATGTCGTTGTTATCAGTCGATAGTATGGTGCAATTATCACAGTATACCTTAATATAAATCCGGTTTAAGGTAGTAGTAATCAGTACAACAGTAGTTCTTATTATACAAAACTACAGTACTACAATGATTTACCCATTACATATTTTGGTGATAATCTCACTTAAGCATTAATGTACAAACTATATTTTATCAAATAATAGTTATACTTGGGTAATCACACACTTTTACAACAGACGAGTTTACAAAACAGTTAAGCCTTGGTAGAAGGTTACTATTATAGAAAATATAGGATTTTCTGAGAGATTCAAACTTTTGCAAATACTTTTAAACATTTATTTACATTTTTACAAACTTATACATTGGGACAAGTTCAAACGTTTTTGACAATGAACATTGACACTAAAATACTTATGAACTCACCAGCTTAATGCTGATAAACTCTTTCAAAATAACTTGTATTCTCAGGTCATCAGTAGACAGGTACCGATGCCAGCTTTTGAGATAATGGAGCGTACTCAAGACTCATCATTTTGTTATTTTGATTTACGTTATATTTTTGGTGTCTAAAATTTTACAGAACACACATGTATTAAATTTATATAGTCAATGAAATGGATGATGTTGTTTGCCTATTTACATTTACTGTGTTGTGATTACCTTACATGACGTCCTCCGCCCCAGAACGTTTCCGCCGTTCTTGGTTTTGGGGTGTGACACTATTACTACTATGTTAAGTATTTCGTTCGAACCTTGAATGGTCTTTGTGAACCCAAATACTTGTTTCATACCTTCAGTCTTACAAATAACTTTCATTTTTCTATTATAAGACTCATACTATCATCTGTTGTTGAACTGTAGCGATTTAGTTCATGAGACACATACATTTTCCATTCTATGAAATTCTTATCCTTGTCTTTTCAATCTATAGTTGAAGGATGCCTCCGCGTAGGAACCCAAGGCGAAACAACGGTGAGGAAGCACCTATACCACCTCCACCACCCCAATTTGATGCTGTAATGTTTCAAGCAGCAGTCACCGCAGCGGTGGCAGCTGCCATGTCACAGATCAATAACTCGAGTGCTAATGGCTCGGGATCTGGCACACACCCATCCAACCATGGCGAGAGTCATGGACCACCTCGAGAATGCACCTATAAGGACTTCACTAATGCCAAGCCCCGGATGTTTTATGGTACTGGTGGTGTGATGGCCCTGAGGCAGTGGATTGAAAGGACGGAGGCAGTCTTTGAAATCTGCTCCTGTCCCGAGCACAGCAAGGTCAAATTTGCAACTTTCACCCTTCTCGATAAAGCTTTAACTTGGTGGAATGGCCACGTTAAAGTACTTACCCTAATCGTGGCAAACTCCATAAGCTGGGAGAGCTTGAAGGCCATGATAATGAGAGAATACTGTCCACGGGGAGAAATTCAAAAGCTTGAACACGAGCTATGGACTCTCGGAATGGTGGGTACCGACATCGCTACTTATACCAACAGATTCTGCGAACTGGCAATCCTTTGTCCAGATATGATTGCTCCAGAGAGCAAGAAGATAGAAAGGTACATCTGGGGACTGACGCCCCAAATGCGATCAAGCGTGTTAGCTTCTAAACCTGACACCTTTGAAAGTGCTAAGGAACTGGCACAATCTCTGATCGACTACGGAGGTCATCAGAACTCAACCACTTCTGCACCAGCACCACAGAAAGGAAACAACCACAACAACAACTACAACAACGACAACAACAACAACAACAACCACGGCATGAAGAGAGCGTGGATTAAAGGGAAGGGTGGGTCTTCCCAAGAATCCGCAAAGAAACAACTGGTGTCAGTAAATGCTGCCATCGTACCTGCTACAGCCCCTACAAATACCTACCCAACAAAGCCTTATATAGGCAACCTCCCAAAATGCACCAAATGCAATTACCACCACCATGGACCTTGTCGAGATATGCAGTGTGCCAACTGCAGCAGGAAAGGACACACAGCCTGTTTCTGCAAGGAACCCGCAAAGCCGATCACTCAAGTTCCCGGTGCGGGTGTAGGGCAGGCTTGCTACGGTTGTGGCGAGGTGGGCCACTACAAGAGAAACTGTCCTAAGGCAGCAGGCACCGAAGGTGTGGGACGAGTTTTGGCAATAGGCCACGAAGAAGCTGTAGCTGACCCAACTATAGTTGCTGGTACGTTCCTTCTCGATAATTCATACGCATGCATATTATTCGATAGTGGAGCGGAGAGAAGCTTCGTGAGTCAAAACTTTATTCATTTACTTAAACCTAAACCTAGCAAGTTAGAAAATTCATTCACTGTAAAGATGGCCAATGGAAAAACCGAAAACACAAATTGCATATACATGGGCTGTACGTTAACATTAGACGGCCATTCTTTCCCAATCAATCTCATGCCGGTTCAAATTAAAAGTTTCGACGTCATAGTCGGCATGGATTGGTTGAGTCTTCTTCGCGCCGACATCATGTGCTTTGAGAAAGCAGTCCGTCTTAACCTCCCTAACAACGAAACATTAGTTATCTACGGCGACAAATCTAGTACAAACCTTCGCATCATTTCGTGCATCCAAGCTCGAAAGTGCTTGCGGAAGGATTGTCGAGCTTTCCTAGCACACATCGTTGATACAAGCCAAGAACTGAAGGACATCAAGAGCATCTCGGTAGTACGCGACTTTCCCGATATCTTTCCAGAAGAACTACCAGGATTACCACTGCAACGCCAAGTCGAGTTCAGAATCGACTTAATTCCAGGAGCTACCCCAGTAGCGAAGTCGCCTTATCGTCTTGCACCAGCAGAGATGCAGGAACTTTCCAGTCAACTTAATGAACTCCTTCAAAAAGGATTTATAAGACCAAGTTTCTCACCTTGGGGAGCACCGGTCTTGTTTGTAAAGAAGAAAGACGGATCGTTCCGTATGTGCATCGACTACAGAGAACTGAACAAACTTACTGTCAAGAACCGCTATCCTCTACCCCGTATTGACGACCTATTCGATCAACTTCAAGGGGAGAACTACTTCTCCAAAATAGACCTGCAATCCAGATATCACCAATTACGAGTTCTAGAGGGGGACATTCCAAAGACAGACTTCCGAACTCGTTATGGACACTACGAATTCGTGGTGATGCCGTTCGGATTAACCAATGCACCAGTAGTATTTATGGACCTAATGAATAGGGTATGCCGCCCTTACTTGGATCAGTTCGTCATCGTCTTTATCGATGATATACTTATCTACTCTCGAAGTGAGGAAGAGCATAGTCAACACCTACGAAAAGTCCTAGAAACACTGCGAACGGAGAAACTCTATGCGAAGTTCTCTAAATGCGAATTTTGGATTCGAAGAGTCGAATTTTTAGGCCACGTTGTTAGCGAGAAAGGTATACACGTGGACCCCTCCAAAATTAAGGCTATTGAGAACTGGTCGGCACCAAAGACACCTACAGAAATTCGTCAATTTCTAGGTCTAGCTGGCTACTATCGCAGATTCATAAAGAACTTTTCGAGCATTGCGAAACCCCTTACTTCATTAACCCAGAAAGGTGTGGCCTATGACTGGGAAGCGAAACAAGAGAAGGCATTCTAGGCACTAAAGCAGGCCTTGTGCACCGCACCGATACTATCCCTCCCCGAAGGGATAGAAGACTTCGTAGTGTATTGCGATGCTTCAAATCAAGGACTTGGTTGTGTTCTTATGCAGAGAGGGAAGGTTATCGCTTATGCCTCCCGACAGCTTAAGACACACGAAGTGAACTATACGACACATGATCTCGAGTTAGGAGCAGTGGTATTTGCTCTGAAGATCTGGAGGAACTACTTATACGGAACAAAGAGTACTATATTCACCGATCACAAGAGCCTTCAACACATTTTCGATCAGAAGGAACTCAACATGCGACAACGACGATGGGTCGAGTTACTGAATGACTACGAATGCGAAATTCGTTATCATCCTGGCAAGGCCAACGTAGTAGCCGACGCCCTCAGTCGAAAGGAATACACTGGTCGGAGGGTCAAATCTCTGACCATGACTATCCATTCCTACTTATCCACACAAATTAAGGAAGCACAAATGGAAGCCTTGCAACCTGAAAATGTGGCGGGTGAATCCCTGCGAGGAATGGAAAAGAATCTAGAAGTCAAGGGTGGCGGAGCCTACTATCTCATGGACCGAATCTGGACCCCAAAACATGGTGGTTTCAGAAACGTAGTCATGACCGAGGCGCACAACACTCGGTATTCCGTCCACCCAGGTTCAGATAAGATGTATCTGGATCTTAAGAAGCTATACTGGTGGCCTAATATGAAAGCAGAAATTGCTACCTTCGTAAGTAAATGCCTTACTTGCGCAAAGGTTAAGGTCGAGTACCAGAAGCCCTCTAGCTTACTACAACAACCAGAGATCCCAGAATGGAAGTGGGAGCGGATCACTATGGATTTCATAACCAAGTTGCCCAAGACGACGGGTGGACTTGACACCATATGGGTCATCGTTGATAGATTGACCAAGTCTGCACACTTCCTGCCTATCAAAGAAACAGACAAGATGGAGAAACTTACGAGAACATACATTAGGGAAATCGTACGGCTACATGGTGTACCTATGTCCATTATCTCCGATAGAGATAGTAGGTTCACCTCAAGATTTTGGCAATCACTACACCATTCCCTAGGAACAAGGCTGCACATGAGCACAGCCTACCATCCTCAGACCGACGGACAGAGTGAGAGGACCATCCAAACTCTGGAAGATATGTTGCGAGCCTACGTGATTGACTTTGGGAAGGCATGGGATACTCATTTACCCCTTGTCAAGTTCTCCTATAATAACAGTTATCACACGAGCATCAAGGCTGCTCCATTTGAAGCTCTCTACGGCCGTAAGTGCAGATCCCCTCTATGCTGGGCTGAGGTGGGTGATACCCAATTAGCCAGGGGGCAAACTTCCGACCGTACTCTCACCGGTCCGGAGATCATTCGGGAAACAACAGAGAAAATCGTTCAGATCCGTGAACGATTGAAAGCCTCTAGAGACCGACAGAAGAGCTACGCTGATAAACGAAGGAAACCTTTGGAATTTCAGGTGGGAGACCGAGTCCTCCTCAAAGTCTCACCCTGGAAGGGCTTGATACGCTTCGGCAAGCGTGGAAAGCTTAATCCGAGGTACATAGGGCCTTTCGTGATTCTTGCAAGAGTCGGCCCCGTAGCTTACAAACTCGAACTACCAGACGCACTTCGTAACATACATTCTACATTCCACGTATCTAACTTGAAAAAGTGTCTATCCAGCGAGACTCTTGTTATTCCACTCGACGAGATCGAGATCAACGAGAGCCTCAACTTTGTGGAAGAACCAGTAGAAATCATGGACCGTGAGGTCAAACAAACAAAACAAAGTCGCATACCCATCGTTCTATTTAATTTCCTTCTATGTTTAAATGTCTTTGAACCATGATCATACGTGAAAAGAACGCCCAAATCCGGCTTCATATAGCGAAGTTATGATTTTTCCAAGTACGGCTTAGCAGCAGACAGCTAAAAACTCAAATCGGAAATCGAGCGACTTTTGGCCGGAATGACCTAAACAAGAATCGAAGGTCTCGACAATGGTATTCCAGCGGCAGAGTTTCGGCTGATCGAGCACTCTCGGTAATGGTGGGTAAGTTAACCAATCAGTCCTATCAGTCTGGAGTACAAGCTAGTCGACTCCGGGATATCAACGTGGAAGTGCAGGTTCACACTTCTGACATCCGTAGGTTGGACAAGATGCAAGACAACGCCCAATTCCAAACCGAAGCGTTTCAAGCGCAAATGATTGCAGCCCTCGCCGAACTAAGGGAACAACAAGCCGGTTTCGATAGGCTTCTAATGGAGTCAAAGCAATCAGATACGGAGTCAAGCTCCAAGCGCAACCTTCGACGCAAGTAGTGCTTGTCAAGGACTCAAATTTTGTTATAGCTTAGGACCTCGGCTAAAAGTCTTTAAATTTCTCGAACTTTGTAATCGGAGACCCTTATAGGGGTCAAATTTTCATGATCGTTGTAACAACTTTTATATTAATATAAGTGGCACTATTTGTGACAACCCGATATTTCGGGTCAATGTAATGTAAAACCGATCAAATTTAGGTCAAAATGTAACCTTCCTAAAATCTTATTCGGATTAAATAAAGTAATAGGAATCATATCAAGGTTTGCGTACATAAAAAGAACGTCCAAATCTGACTCCGGATGAGGAAGTTATGAAATTTTGAAGAAATTCCTTAATCACGTCATTTTAATAAATAAATAATAAAAATAATTTCGGAATTAGCCAACGGAATCTAAACGAAAGTCGTAGATCATGGTCTCACCTTCGCGAGGATATAAAGAACGTCAAAAACGGAGTTCGTTTGAGGGAGATATGAATTTTTGAAGTTTATTTATAATAAATATAAATTTAATTATAAATTCCCGGTAATATCCGAAGGGGAGTCATCGGATTGGACCGAAGTACGCCCCGCGTACCTTCGTACGCCCCGCGTACTGAGATCGAGGGTCTCGGATCGTCCACGTCGCACTATCCGAAGAGTTCTAACCCGTCCGACCCGTCCGAAGCTCCGACCCGTCCGACCCGCTGTCCCGTCCGACCCGCCGTCCCATCCGACCCGCGTACCCAGCAACCCGTCCCATCCGAACCGAGGCAGTCGAGGCTTCGGTCATGCATGACGTACGCGTACGCGCTGCGTACGAGCGTACGCCCCGCGTTCGGAGGCGGTTCAGCCTTCCTATAAATAGGATGCGAGGCTTTCCGAAAATGTTGCTCATTTCTCTCCTCTCTCTCACAACTTTGTCTCGTTTTCCGTGCCCGTTATAACCCGAAGCTCTGGTCTTTTTGCTCAAGTCCCGAGGGTCGATTTTACTCCCGAGATTCCCGAGAATCCCGAGAAAAATCCGTTTTCCGAGACGAAACTCTGCCCGGTTTTCCATCTCGCTTTCTTCAATCAATCAAGTGAGTTTCATACCCCTTAATCAACCTGTTAAATATTCTAAATGCTTTTATATGCTTTCAAAAGGGGGGAATACAAGTTAAATACTTATAGTTATTGTTTCAATCACATATGATTGCTCTAATCACATGTGATTAATAACTAGGGAAACCAGTGATTTTACCACTATTCAAACTATCTATCAAACTGTTTTACTTCTAAATGTTTTCCAAACCCATTTACTTTTCGAATTTACACTACAACTGTGATTTAAGCAAATGTTCCTTATACTTAAACTGTTTTAATCAAATCTACACCTTCAAATGGTTTTATAGATTGACATCAAGTCAATCTTTCTTTAAAAATAATACTTATGTTTCAAATGCCTTATAAATACTTATTTATGCTTTTATATTACAAATTGCATGCCCATATATGTATAGACGTATAAATAATGTTTAAAGGACTTAGGAAGGCTATCCACCTTGTTTCCTTTTCCTCGATTTGGATGTGGTCTGATAGGATTTTGGGTGACCATCCGAAGGTCGTTTCCATATTAATTATATATCAAATATACATATATAGACATGAAAGTACTTCCATAATCATATGTACTAAACGCACTGTTAACAAGTTACCATCGGGGTAACACAGAATCATACTATTACAACTGCTAGATCAATGAGTCAGTTCATTCATGAGTCTATACTAGGAAGAGAATATATACAACTATACTACGAGAATATATACAACTATACTACGAGAACATATACAACTATACTAGAACAAGAAACATTTCATCACACATGCAAGAATACGATAACAAATGTGATCCACTGTATCGGAGCATGCCTTAAATGTCATGGCCCGAGTTGTAGCCAGAATTCTCTTGGAGGGAGAGCGTTGAGTTTGCGTATAGATCTATACTGGATTGACTATCCTACACCTTGCTGCTAGCTACAGCCGGACCTGCAGGTCTGCGGGTGCCAAACGTCATTCCGTTATTACGACCGTTCTTTATGTCGTTGTTATCAGTCGATAGTATGGTGCAATTATCACAGTATACCTTAATATAAATCCGGTTTAAGGTAGTAGTAATCAGTACAACAGTAGTTCTTATTATACAAAACTACAGTACTACAATGATTTACCCATTACATATTTTGGTGATAATCTCACTTAAGCATTAATGTACAAACTATATTTTATCAAATAATAGTTATACTTGGGTAATCACACACTTTTACAACAGACGAGTTTACAAAACAGTTAAGCCTTGGTAGAAGGTTACTATTATAGAAAATATAGGATTTTCTGAGAGATTCAAACTTTTGCAAATACTTTTAAACATTTATTTACATTTTTACAAACTTATACATTGGGACAAGTTCAAACGTTTTTGACAATGAACATTGACACTAAAATACTTATGAACTCACCAGCTTAATGCTGATAAACTCTTTCAAAATAACTTGTATTCTCAGGTCATCAGTAGACAGGTACCGATGCCAGCTTTTGAGATAATGGAGCGTACTCAAGACTCATCATTTTGTTATTTTGATTTACGTTATATTTTTGGTGTCTAAAATTTTACAGAACACACATGTATTAAATTTATATAGTCAATGAAATGGATGATGTTGTTTGCCTATTTACATTTACTGTGTTGTGATTACCTTACATGACGTCCTCCGCCCCAGAACGTTTCCGCCGTTCTTGGTTTTGGGGTGTGACAGATTGGTATCAGAGCATTGTTTATAGTGAATTGAGTATATCAACCCATAAAAAGATATACTAAACTATAAACCCATTGGGGATTAAACTCTGACCAAGAGTCTATACTTAAAATAATAAAATATTTAACTAAGTATACTAGTCTGCATTCATACTAAAATAAGTGTCACAATGACAAGAACAAAAGTGTTACGATTGTTAAATATCACAAGTGAGCTCGGGGATGTATGGTCAGTCCTGGGAATGGCATAGCCTGATCAACTATGCTGATCCTAGGAGTGATTAGCACATGCCTTAGAATGGTTGTGATAGGTTAACAAGTCTAAAAACTTACCAACAATACCACAAGAAGATCAATAGAATTTAAACTTAAAATACTATAGGAGTATTTTGCGCTACTAGTTACACGTATACTATATTCTTATACCTCTATTCTCGCATAGATCTTGATGGCTAGATATCCATCATGGCGACCCGTACTTTCCTAATGAAGGTAATGCCGGGTGGATCGATGAAGAGCCCGAAGTTGACCATCCAATCCCTTTGGATGATCACCTCGCAGAAGGCTTTTCAGATGGGTCCGACTCCGAGCCTGAAGTCAACAACCTACCGATTGTAGGTCAAGCCCCGAACAACAACCCTCGACCAGCGTTTCCAGGCCCTACACCCATATGGGCAAACAACCTGAACCGCTGGAGAAATGATCAGGGACAACCCTTACCATACTTTGGGGACCGAACCTTTTACAACGTCAGCGATGGTGGCTCTACTGACCGAGCTCTGCCTGTCATTATCCGCAGAATAGCTCGTATTGTCGAGCAAGGTGGAGCAGCCGTCGACCGGGTCATAGAGATTGATGCCGACTCAGGTGTCAACACAGTCAGCATCCGCCGTCTTGAAGAAGACATGGAAGGGACCCAGAGGACAAATAAAACCCTGCTGTAGCAGTTGGCTGCCTCACGAGCTGAAATATTGGAACTTCGAGCTTGTCAGAGGACTCAGGATCGACCCATTCAAGAGGTGTTTCGTCAAGTATCCGACCGCAGTACTCGCCCGGGATTTTCCCATCGCCGTTGGTTGATGTCTAGTACAGCTCCGTCTTTTAATTAAAGGATAGCCTTTAACATCTGTGCTCCAAGTAGCACTTATGTGTAAAATATTTCTAACTTTCCGTACTCAAATTTGAAATCTAAGGACTGTCAAACTTTTCTATATAGTATGATGTATGACCTACTGTTAGGTCAATTTTCACTGAACTTATTACATCGGTAATACCAGGATTTTTGAGATCTATCTATCTGGGAAAAATCTATACACTTGTGCTTTCCTACTAATAATGCTTGTTGTGGTTTCAAGCACCCTTTCAACTGTTGGACTATGTTTAGTTAGTCCATGGGTCACTCTCGCGTTGCTTACAAATTGATTCTTACCATCTTTCTTATCTTTTTAAACTTTCAGCTAAAGGATGCCTCCTCGCAAGTCTCCTAGGAATAGGAATAATCCTGCACCTCCACCACCTCCTCCGCCTCCGGTCATCGATACTGTAGCCCTGAATGCTGTTGTAGCTGCAGCAGTGGCAACTGCCATGGCTCAGTATCACTCTTCTGATGCCAGCAGAGGTGGAACCCCTGTGGAATCTATTCCGGTCGAAATCCCTGTGCGCTCAAGGGAGTGCTCTTACAAGGATTTTACAAACTGCAAGCCGAAGCCTTTCTATGGCACCGGCGGAGTCATTGCTCTCTCACAATGGTTCAAGAAGACTGAATCAGTCTTCGAAATTTGTTCATGCCCTGCTGCGTGCAAGGTGAAATACGCCGCATGCACCTTTGAGGGTAAAGCCCTAACGTGGTGGAACGGCCACGTCAAAGCCCTAACTCTCGTCGTAGCTAACGACATGGGCTGGGAAACAATGAAAGACCTCATGACTGAGGAATACTGCCCGAGGGGCGAGATCCAGAAACTGGAGCAGGAACTCTGGAACCTGTCAATGAAGGGCACCAATGTGGTCGCTTATACTGCCCGATTCAGCGAGCTGGTGGCCCTCTGCCCCAATATGGTTCCCACCGAGGGGAAGAAGATCGAGAGGTACATATGGGGACTAGTGCCTCCGTATCAGGGGAATGTGCTAGCGTCAAACCCCGCTACCTTCGACAGTGCCAAACGATTGGCACAACGACTCATTGACCATGGAGTCAAAACCCCTGCAACCACAACCACCCTAGCCATCCCGGAACCCTCCAAACCCGCCAATACTAAGCGGAAATTCTGGGATGAAAGGAAGAAGCAGCAGGCTGCCAAAAAGCAGCAACTGGTGGCAATTCATGCCGCAGTAACCCCTACTACTACTACTGCCCCGGTTAGTCGGTATGCTGGAAGTTCGCCCAAGTGCAACAAATGCAGCTACCACCACAACGGCCCCTGCCGTGAATTGCAGTGCTCTAACTGCAACAGGAAAGGACACACCGTCCGATTCTGTAAGTTCCCGGCACAACCTATCAACCAAGTCCCTGGCTCTGGCGCGAGCCCAACCTGCTATGGATGTGGTGAAGCAGGCCACTTTAAGAGGGACTGCCCCAAAGCGAGGAATGCGGGAGGAGCAGGGAGGGTACTAGCTATTGGCCACGGGGAAGCAGTTGCTGACCCGACAGTGGTGACCGGTACGTTCCTCCTCGATAACTCCTATGCATGCATTCTATTCGATAGTGGAGCGGAGCGAAGCTTCATAAACCATAAATTTGCTCGCATGCTTAATCAACCACCGCACGCACTCAAAGAACTATTTACAGTAGAAATGGCTAATGGAAAAATTGAAAATACGAGTAGCATATACTTAGGTTGTACCCTAACCCTAGACAACCATTCATTTCCAATCGACCTCATGCCAGTCTCAATAAAAAGTTTCGACGTCATCATTGGCATGGACTGGTTAAGCCTTCATCGTGCCGACATCATGTGCTTCGAGAAAGCAGTCCGTCTAAACCTTCCGTCTAACGAAACTCTTATAGTCTATGGCGACAAACCCGGTGCAAGTCTTCGCATCATATCAAGTATTCAAGCACAGAAATACCTGCGTAAGGAATACCACGCATTCCTTGCTCATGTCGTCGACACGAACCTAGAAACGAAAGAACTAAAGAACCTCCCAGTAGTGAGCGACTTCCCCGACGTTTTCCCAGAAGAACTACCCGGATTACCTCCGCAACGACAAGTCGAGTTCAGAATCGACTTAGTCCCAGGAGCTACCCCAGTAGCCAAGTCGCCCTACCGTTTAGCACCAGCCGAGATGCAAGAACTCTCTGGTCAACTTAACGAACTGCTCAACAAGGGATTTATAAGGCCAAGTTTCTCACCTTGGGGAGCACCGGTCTTGTTTGTTAAGAAGAAGGACGGATCCTTCCGTATGTGTATTGACTACAGAGAACTCAACAAACTGACGGTCAAGAATCGTTATCCTCTACCACGCATAGATGATCTATTCGACCAACTGCAAGGGGCGAACTATTTTTCTAAGATTGATCTGAGATCCGGGTATCACCAGTTACGAGTGCTAGAGGAGGATGTGTCGAAGACCGCCTTCCGAACTCGTTACGGACATTACGAGTTCGTGGTGATGCCATTCGGATTGACCAATGCGCTCGCAGTATTCATGGATTTGATGAATAGAGTATGCCGACCCTACTTGGATCAGTTCGTCATCGTTTTCATTGACGACATCCTAATCTACTCCCGAAGTAAGAAAGAACATGGCGATCATCTGCGACAAGTTCTAGGGACATTACGAAAAGAGAAACTTTATGCGAAGTTCTCGAAATGTGAATTTTGGATCCGAAGAGTCGAATTCTTAGGACACGTGGTAAGCGAAGAGGGAATCCACGTGGACCCATCCAAAATTAAGGCCATTGAGAACTGGTCAGCACCGAAGACTCCTACAGAAATTCGTCAATTTCTAGGTCTCGCTGGCTACTACCGCAGGTTCATTCAGAACTTCTCACGAATAGCGAAGCCTCTTACAACCCTAACCCAGAAAGGTGTGGCCTTTGACTGGGAAGAGAAACAAGAAAGAGCGTTCCAAACGCTCAAACGAGCCTTGTGCACCGCACCAATACTATCCCTTCCCGAAGGAATAGAAGACTTCGTAGTTTATTGCGATGCATCAAACCAAGGACTCGGATGTGTTCTGATGCAGCGAGGAAAGGTCATCGCCTACGCCTCAAGACAATTGAAGACACACGAGGTTAACTACACGACCCACGATCTTGAGCTAGGAGCAGTAGTGTTTGCTCTGAAGATCTGGAGACATTACTTGTATGGAACGAAGAGCACTATCTTTACCGACCACAAGAGTTTACAACACATTTTCGATCAGAAGGAGCTCAACATGAGACAACGACGATGGGTCGAGCTACTCAGTGATTACGAATGCGATATTCGTTATCATCCGGGTAAAGCCAACGTAGTAGCAGACGCCCTAAGTCGGAAGGAATATTCTGGTCGCAAAGTCAAGTCATTATCGATAACCATCCATTCACACCTGACTAAGCAAATTCAGGCGGCTCAACTTGAGGCCATGAAATCTGAAAATGTGTCAAGAGAATCCCTTAGAGGAATGGACAAGAATTTAGAAGCCAAGGGTGACGGAGCTTTATATTTCATGAACCGGATCTGGACACCGAAACATGGTGGCTTCCGAGACTTGGTCATGACCGAGGCGCACAACACTCGGTATTCCGTCCACCCAGGTTCAGATAAGATGTATCTGGATCTTAAGAAGCTATACTGGTGGCCTAATATGAAAGCAGAGATTGCTACCTTCGTAAGTAAATGCCTTACTTGCGCAAAGGTTAAGGTCGAGTACCAGAAGCCCTCTGGTTTATTGCAGCAACCAGAGATCCCGGAATGGAAGTGGGAGCGGATCACTATGGATTTCATAACCAAGTTGCCCAAGACAACGGGTGGACTTGACACCATATGGGTCATCGTTGATAGATTGACCAAGTCTGCACACTTCCTGCCTATCAAAGAAACCGACAAGATGGAGAAGCTTACGAGAACATACATTAGGGAAATCGTACGGCTACATGGTGTACCTATGTCCATTATCTCCGATAGAGATAGTAGGTTCACCTCAAGATTTTGGCAATCACTACAACATTCCCTAGGAACGAGGCTGGACATGAGCACAACCTACCATCCTCAGACCGACGGACAAAGTGAGAGGACCATCCAAACTCTGGAAGATATGTTGCGAGCCTGCGTGATTGACTTTGGGAAGGCATGGGATACTCATTTACCCCTTGTCGAGTTTTCCTATAATAACAGTTATCACACAAGCATCAAGGCTGCTCCATTTGAAGCTCTCTACGGTCGTAAGTGCAGATCCCCTCTGTGCTGGGCTGAGGTGGGTGATACCCAATTAACCAGGGGGCAAACTTCCGACAGTACTCTCACCGGTCCGGAGATCATTCGGGAAACAACAGAGAAAATCGTTCAGATCCGTGAACGATTGAAAGCCTCTAGAGACCGACAGAAGAGCTACGCTGATAAGCGAAGGAAACCTTTGGAATTTCAGGTGGGAGACCGAGTCCTCCTCAAAGTCTCACCCTGGAAGGGCTTGATACGCTTCGGCAAGCGTGGGAAGCTTAATCCGAGGTACATAGGGCCTTTCGAGATTCTTGCAAGAGTCGGCCCCGTAGCTTACAAACTCGAACTACCAGACGCACTTCGTAACGTACATTCTACATTCCACGTATCTAACTTGAAAAATTGTCTATCCGACGAGACTCTTGTAATCCCACTCGACGAGATCGAAATCAACGAGAGCCTCAACTTCGTGGAAGAACCTATAGAGATCATGGACCGTGAGGTCAAGCAGACAAAGCAAAGCCGTATCCCTATCGTGAAGGTTCGCTGGAATGCCAAGCGAGGACCGGAATTCACTTGGGAACGTGAGGATCAGATGAAACTGAAATACCCTCACCTTTTTGCTTAGTTATTCGTAATTTCTAACTTGCTTAAAATTCTAATTTCGGGACGAAATTCCTTCTAACGGGGGGATGATGTGACAACCCGATATTTCGGGTCAATGTAATGTAAAACCGATCAAATTTAGGTCAAAATGTAACCTTCCTAAAATCTTATTCGGATTAAATAAAGTAATAGGAATCATATCAAGGTTTGCGTACATAAAAAGAACGTCCAAATCTGACTCCGGATGAGGAAGTTATGAAATTTTGAAGAAATTCCTTAATCACGTCATTTTAATAAATAAATAATAAAAATAATTTCGGAATTAGCCAACGGAATCTAAACGAAAGTCGTAGATCATGGTCTCACCTTCGCGAGGATATAAAGAACGTCAAAAACGGAGTTCGTATGAGGGAGATATGAATTTTTGAAGTTTATTTATAATAAATATAAATTTAATTATAAATTCCCGGTAATATCCGAAGGGGAGTCATCGGATTGGACCGAAGTACGCCCCGCGTACCTTCGTACGCCCCGCGTACTGAGATCGAGGGTCTCGGATCGTCCACGTCGCACTATCCGAAGAGTTCTAACCCGTCCGACCCGTCCGAAGCTCCGACCCGTCCGACCCGCTGTCCCGTCCGACCCGCCGTCCCATCCGACCCGCGTACCCAGCAACCCGTCCCATCCGAACCGAGGCAGTCGAGGCTTCGGTCATGCATGACGTACGCGTACGCGCTGCGTACGAGCGTACGCCCCGCGTTCGGAGGCGGTTCAGCCTTCCTATAAATAGGATGCGAGGCTTTCCGAAAATGTTGCTCATTTCTCTCCTCTCTCTCACAACTTTGTCTCGTTTTCCGTGCCCGTTATAACCCGAAGCTCTGGTCTTTTTGCTCAAGTCCCGAGGGTCGATTTTACTCCCGAGATTCCCGAGAATCCCGAGAAAAATCCGTTTTCCGAGACGAAACTCTGCCCGGTTTTCCATCTCGCTTTCTTCAATCAATCAAGTGAGTTTCATACCCCTTAATCAACCTGTTAAATATTCTAAATGCTTTTATATGCTTTCAAAAGGGGGGAATACAAGTTAAATACTTATAGTTATTGTTTCAATCACATATGATTGCTCTAATCACATGTGATTAATAACTAGGGAAACCAGTGATTTTACCACTATTCAAACTATCTATCAAACTGTTTTACTTCTAAATGTTTTCCAAACCCATTTACTTTTCGAATTTACACTACAACTGTGATTTAAGCAAATGTTCCTTATACTTAAACTGTTTTAATCAAATCTACACCTTCAAATGGTTTTATAGATTGACATCAAGTCAATCTTTCTTTAAAAATAATACTTATGTTTCAAATGCCTTATAAATACTTATTTATGCTTTTATATTACAAATTGCATGCCCATATATGTATAGACGTATAAATAATGTTTAAAGGACTTAGGAAGGCTATCCACCTTGTTTCCTTTTCCTCGATTTGGATGTGGTCTGATAGGATTTTGGGTGACCATCCGAAGGTCGTTTCCATATTAATTATATATCAAATATACATATATAGACATGAAAGTACTTCCATAATCATATGTACTAAACGCACTGTTAACAAGTTACCATCGGGGTAACACATAATCATACTATTACAACTGCTAGATCAATGAGTCAGTTCATTCATGAGTCTATACTAGGAAGAGAATATATACAACTATACTACGAGAATATATACAACTATACTACGAGAACATATACAACTATACTAGAACAAGAAACATTTCATCACACATGCAAGAATACGATAACAAATGTGATCCACTGTATCGGAGCATGCCTTAAATGTCATGGCCCGAGTTGTAGCCAGAATTCTCTTGGAGGGAGAGCGTTGAGTTTGCGTATAGATCTATACTGGATTGACTATCCTACACCTTGCTGCTAGCTACAGCCGGACCTGCAGGTCTGCGGGTGCCAAACGTCATTCCGTTATTACGACCGTTCTTTATGTCGTTGTTATCAGTCGATAGTATGGTGCAATTATCACATTATACCTTAATATAAATCCGGTTTAAGGTAGTAGTAATCAGTACAACAGTAGTTCTTATTATACAAAACTACAGTACTACAATGATTTACCCATTACATATTTTGGTGATAATCTCACTTAAGCATTAATGTACAAACTATATTTTATCAAATAATAGTTATACTTGGGTAATCACACACTTTTACAACAGACGAGTTTACAAAACAGTTAAGCCTTGGTAGAAGGTTACTATTATAGAAAATATAGGATTTTCTGAGAGATTCAAACTTTTGCAAATACTTTTAAACATTTATTTACATTTTTACAAACTTATACATTGGGACAAGTTCAAACGTTTTTGACAATGAACATTGACACTAAAATACTTATGAACTCACCAGCTTAATGCTGATAAACTCTTTCAAAATAACTTGTATTCTCAGGTCATCAGTAGACAGGTACCGATGCCAGCTTTTGAGATAATGGAGCGTACTCAAGACTCATCATTTTGTTATTTTGATTTACGTTATATTTTTGGTGTCTAAAATTTTACAGAACACACATGTATTAAATTTATATAGTCAATGAAATGGATGATGTTGTTTGCCTATTTACATTTACTGTGTTGTGATTACCTTACATGACGTCCTCCGCCCCAGAACGTTTCCGCCGTTCTTGGTTTTGGGGTGTGACACTATTACTACTATGTTAAGTATTTCGTTCGAACCTTGAATGGTCTTTGTGAACCCAAATACTTGTTTCATACCTTCAGTCTTACAAATAACTTTCATTTTTCTATTATAAGACTCATACTATCATCTGTTGTTGAACTGTAGCGATTTAGTTCATGAGACACATACATTTTCCATTCTATGAAATTCTTATCCTTGTCTTTTCAATCTATAGTTGAAGGATGCCTCCGCGTAGGAACCCAAGGCGAAACAACGGTGAGGAAGCACCTATACCACCTCCACCACCCCAATTTGATGCTGTAATGTTTCAAGCAGCAGTCACCGCAGCGGTGGCAGCTGCCATGTCACAGATCAATAACTCGAGTGCTAATGGCTCGGGATCTGGCACACACCCATCCAACCATGGCGAGAGTCATGGACCACCTCGAGAATGCACCTATAAGGACTTCACTAATGCCAAGCCCCGGATGTTTTATGGTACTGGTGGTGTGATGGCCCTGAGGCAGTGGATTGAAAGGACGGAGGCAGTCTTTGAAATCTGCTCCTGTCCCGAGCACAGCAAGGTCAAATTTGCAACTTTCACCCTTCTCGATAAAGCTTTAACTTGGTGGAATGGCCACGTTAAAGTACTTACCCTAATCGTGGCAAACTCCATAAGCTGGGAGAGCTTGAAGGCCATGATAATGAGAGAATACTGTCCACGGGGAGAAATTCAAAAGCTTGAACACGAGCTATGGACTCTCGGAATGGTGGGTACCGACATCGCTACTTATACCAACAGATTCTGCGAACTGGCAATCCTTTGTCCAGATATGATTGCTCCAGAGAGCAAGAAGATAGAAAGGTACATCTGGGGACTGACGCCCCAAATGCGATCAAGCGTGTTAGCTTCTAAACCTGACACCTTTGAAAGTGCTAAGGAACTGGCACAATCTCTGATCGACTACGGAGGTCATCAGAACTCAACCACTTCTGCACCAGCACCACAGAAAGGAAACAACCACAACAACAACTACAACAACGACAACAACAACAACAACAACCACGGCATGAAGAGAGCGTGGATTAAAGGGAAGGGTGGGTCTTCCCAAGAATCCGCAAAGAAACAACTGGTGTCAGTAAATGCTGCCATCGTACCTGCTACAGCCCCTACAAATACCTACCCAACAAAGCCTTATATAGGCAACCTCCCAAAATGCACCAAATGCAATTACCACCACCATGGACCTTGTCGAGATATGCAGTGTGCCAACTGCAGCAGGAAAGGACACACAGCCCGTTTCTGCAAGGAACCCGCAAAGCCGATCACTCAAGTTCCCGGTGCGGGTGTAGGGCAGGCTTGCTACGGTTGTGGCGAGGTGGGCCACTACAAGAGAAACTGTCCTAAGGCAGCAGGCACCGAAGGTGTGGGACGA
Organism: Lactuca serriola; assembly: GCF_051521515.1. Lineage (NCBI taxonomy): Eukaryota > Viridiplantae > Streptophyta > Magnoliopsida > Asterales > Asteraceae > Lactuca > Lactuca serriola. The sequence continues at coordinate 127,748,660 of NC_136416.1, read as the reverse complement.
GTTTTGGCAATAGGCCACGAAGAAGCTGTAGCTGACCCAACTATAGTTGCTGGTACGTTCCTTCTCGATAATTCATACGCATGCATATTATTCGATAGTGGAGCGGAGAGAAGCTTCGTGAGTCAAAACTTTATTCATTTACTTAAACCTAAACCTAGCAAGTTAGAAAATTCATTCACTGTAAAGATGGCCAATGGAAAAACCGAAAACACAAATTGCATATACATGGGCTGTACGTTAACATTAGACGGCCATTCTTTCCCAATCAATCTCATGCCGGTTCAAATTAAAAGTTTCGACGTCATAGTCGGCATGGATTGGTTGAGTCTTCTTCGCGCCGACATCATGTGCTTTGAGAAAGCAGTCCGTCTTAACCTCCCTAACAACGAAACATTAGTTATCTACGGCGACAAATCTAGTACAAACCTTCGCATCATTTCGTGCATCCAAGCTCGAAAGTGCTTGCGGAAGGATTGTCGAGCTTTCCTAGCACACATCGTTGATACAAGCCAAGAACTGAAGGACATCAAGAGCATCTCGGTAGTACGCGACTTTCCCGATATCTTTCCAGAAGAACTACCAGGATTACCACTGCAACGCCAAGTCGAGTTCAGAATCGACTTAATTCCAGGAGCTACCCCAGTAGCGAAGTCGCCTTATCGTCTTGCACCAGCAGAGATGCAGGAACTTTCCAGTCAACTTAATGAACTCCTTCAAAAAGGATTTATAAGACCAAGTTTCTCACCTTGGGGAGCACCGGTCTTGTTTGTAAAGAAGAAAGACGGATCGTTCCGTATGTGCATCGACTACAGAGAACTGAACAAACTTACTGTCAAGAACCGCTATCCTCTACCCCGTATTGACGACCTATTCGATCAACTTCAAGGGGAGAACTACTTCTCCAAAATAGACCTGCAATCCAGATATCACCAATTACGAGTTCTAGAGGGGGACATTCCAAAGACAGACTTCCGAACTCGTTATGGACACTACGAATTCGTGGTGATGCCGTTCGGATTAACCAATGCACCAGTAGTATTTATGGACCTAATGAATAGGGTATGCCGCCCTTACTTGGATCAGTTCGTCATCGTCTTTATCGATGATATACTTATCTACTCTCGAAGTGAGGAAGAGCATAGTCAACACCTACGAAAAGTCCTAGAAACACTGCGAACGGAGAAACTCTATGCGAAGTTCTCTAAATGCGAATTTTGGATTCGAAGAGTCGAATTTTTAGGCCACGTTGTTAGCGAGAAAGGTATACACGTGGACCCCTCCAAAATTAAGGCTATTGAGAACTGGTCGGCACCAAAGACACCTACAGAAATTCGTCAATTTCTAGGTCTAGCTGGCTACTATCGCAGATTCATAAAGAACTTTTCGAGCATTGCGAAACCCCTTACTTCATTAACCCAGAAAGGTGTGGCCTATGACTGGGAAGCGAAACAAGAGAAGGCATTCTAGGCACTAAAGCAGGCCTTGTGCACCGCACCGATACTATCCCTCCCCGAAGGGATAGAAGACTTCGTAGTGTATTGCGATGCTTCAAATCAAGGACTTGGTTGTGTTCTTATGCAGAGAGGGAAGGTTATCGCTTATGCCTCCCGACAGCTTAAAACACACGAAGTGAACTATACGACACATGATCTCGAGTTAGGAGCAGTGGTATTTGCTCTGAAGATCTGGAGGAACTACTTATACGGAACAAAGAGTACTATATTCATCGATCACAAGAGCCTTCAACACATTTTCGATCAGAAGGAACTCAACATGCGACAACGACGATGGGTCGAGTTACTGAATGACTACGAATGCGAAATTCGTTATCATCCTGGCAAGGCCAACGTAGTAGCCGACGCCCTCAGTCGAAAGGAATACACTGGTCGGAGGGTCAAATCTCTGACCATGACTATCCATTCCTACTTATCCACACAAATTAAGGAAGCACAAATGGAAGCCTTGCAACCTGAAAATGTGGCGGGTGAATCCCTGCGAGGAATGGAAAAGAATCTAGAAGTCAAGGGTGGCGGAGCCTACTATCTCATGGACCGAATCTGGACCCCAAAACATGGTGGTTTCAGAAACGTAGTCATGACCGAGGCGCACAACACTCGGTATTCCGTCCACCCAGGTTCAGATAAGATGTATCTGGATCTTAAGAAGCTATACTGGTGGCCTAATATGAAAGCAGAAATTGCTACCTTCGTAAGTAAATGCCTTACTTGCGCAAAGGTTAAGGTCGAGTACCAGAAGCCCTCTAGCTTACTACAACAACCAGAGATCCCAGAATGGAAGTGGGAGCGGATCACTATGGATTTCATAACCAAGTTGCCCAAGACGACGGGTGGACTTGACACCATATGGGTCATCGTTGATAGATTGACCAAGTCTGCACACTTCCTGCCTATCAAAGAAACAGACAAGATGGAGAAACTTACGAGAACATACATTAGGGAAATCGTACGGCTACATGGTGTACCTATGTCCATTATCTCCGATAGAGATAGTAGGTTCACCTCAAGATTTTGGCAATCACTACACCATTCCCTAGGAACAAGGCTGGACATGAGCACAGCCTACCATCCTCAGACCGACGGACAGAGTGAGAGGACCATCCAAACTCTAGAAGATATGTTGCGAGCCTACGTGATTGACTTTGGGAAGGCATGGGATACTCATTTACCCCTTGTCAAGTTCTCCTATAATAACAGTTATCACACGAGCATCAAGGCTGCTCCATTTGAAGCTCTCTACGGCCGTAAGTGCAGATCCCCTCTATGCTGGGCTGAGGTGGGTGATACCCAATTAGCCAGGGGGCAAACTTCCGACCGTACTCTCACCGGTCCGGAGATCATTCGGGAAACAACAGAGAAAATCGTTCAGATCCGTGAACGATTGAAAGCCTCTAGAGACCGACAGAAGAGCTACGCTGATAAACGAAGGAAACCTTTGGAATTTCAGGTGGGAGACCGAGTCCTCCTCAAAGTCTCACCCTGGAAGGGCTTGATACGCTTCGGCAAGCGTGGAAAGCTTAATCCGAGGTACATAGGGCCTTTCGTGATTCTTGCAAGAGTCGGCCCCGTAGCTTACAAACTCGAACTACCAGACGCACTTCGTAACATACATTCTACATTCCACGTATCTAACTTGAAAAAGTGTCTATCCAGCGAGACTCTTGTTATTCCACTCGACGAGATCGAGATCAACGAGAGCCTCAACTTTGTGGAAGAACCAGTAGAAATCATGGACCGTGAGGTCAAACAAACAAAACAAAGTCGCATACCCATCGTTCTATTTAATTTCCTTCTATGTTTAAATGTCTTTGAACCATGATCATACGTGAAAAGAACGCCCAAATCCGGCTTCATATAGCGAGGTTATGATTTTTCCAAGTACGGCTTAGCAGCAGACAGCTAAAAACTCAAATCGGAAATCGAGCGACTTTTGGCCGAAATGACCTAAACAAGAATCGAAGGTCTCGACAATGGTATTCCAGCGGTAAAAAGTATGGCAAAAACCGACATCAGATAAAGAAGTTATGAATTTTCAAAGAAATTCCTTAAACACGATGGGTTTTTAATAAATAATAAAAAAATAATTTCGGAATTTGCCGACGGAGTCTAAACGAAAGTTGTAGAGCGTAGTCTCACCTACGCGAGGATATAAAGACCATCGAAAACGGAGTTCGTATGAAGAAGATATGAATTTTTGAAGTTTATTAAATAAATTAATTATTTATTTTAATCAAAATTCGGATATTATCCGAAGGGGAGTCAGCGTCCTCATCCGAGGTTCGCGCTGCGTACTCCTGTACGCCCCGCGTAACCGAGAGGATTGGCCTCTGATCGTCCACGTCGCGCTATCCGAAGGAAAACGACCCGTCCGACCCGTCCGAAGCCCCGACCCATCCGACCCGACGTCCCATCCGACCCGCGTACCCAGCAACCCGTCCCATCCGAACCGAGGCAGTCGAGGCTTCGGTCATGCATGACGTACGCGTACGCGCTGCGTACGAGCGTACGCCCCACGTACCGAGGCAGACCAACCTTACTATAAATAGGATGCGAGGGTTTCCAAAGAAAGGGCTCATTTCTCTCCTCTCTCTCTCAATTTTTCCTCGTTTTCCGTGTCCGTTCAAACCCGAAGCTCTGGTCTTTTCGGCTCAAGTCCCGAAGGTCGATTATTCTCCCGAGATTCCCGAGAATCCCGAGGAAAATCCGTTTCCCGAGACGAAACTCTGCCCGGTTTTCCATCTCGCTATCTCCAAAACTTTCAAGTGAGTTTCATACCCCTTAATCAACCTTTTTAATTATTCTAAATACTTTTATATGCTTTCAAGGGGGGGATTACAAGTAAAACACACGAGTATTATCGTGTGTTACATAAAGAAACTCTTTTATATACTGTTATATATTCAAATCACATGTGATTTATAAACCTTTAAAGGAACTTTTTTATATATATATATATATAACATATGTTACAATAGCATTTTATCTTTTAAAATATAAAGTTGTTGTAATGCATGTATAAACTAAACTGTTCTTAGATTTTTCTTGTCTATCTTAGACTCTACACCAAAAATCTATGCTTTCATAAACAAGTGATTCTTTTTCTAGGTATTTCTAAACAAACAAGGCACACTTTTTGAAAACTATAATAGGTATAGTTTTACGAACAGATTTCTAACTCTTATGTACTAGAAACATATATTTCAAGAAGTTTACTTTCGTATACAAGAACAAACGTAACATTTTAACAAGTAGATCTGTTTTTATACCACAGTTTTGTGAGACACTAACTTCATGTACGTTCGAGTACACATTTCAAGTCCTGTATTATATACCAGAATCCCTTGGAGGGGGAGCATGGTGTTTGTGTATAGATCTATACGGGCTTGACAACCCGCGCCCTGACTGTTAGCTGCAGTCCACCGTTTGGGGTGACAAACGTCATAACATTCCAACGCCTGAAGAACGTTGTGTATAGGCATTCAGAGTCAATAGTATGGTTATAAAACTCACAAGGGGTATTAAAAATGCATTGATTTACAAGGTTTTTAAACTCATTGGTTATTTTACATTTACATACATTTTGGAAACAAACATTGGTCTTGAGTGAAGACTACTTTTATACTAGTAGAAAATATAGGATTTTCTAAACACAAACAAACAAAGATAAAACATTTCATTTCATTCAAACGTTGTCACTTAAATACTTATGAAATTCACCAGCTTAAATGCTGATCTACTCTTTCAAAATTACTTGTATGTCCCAGGAAATCAGTAAATTTCAGGTATTCATTTCGCTTTTGATGAAGGGATGCCGCGGCGCCAGTTTAATCTCGTATTTTTGACATCATATTGTAATTGAGTTTTGAACATGTAACTTTTGACAAATGTAAACTTTCAATTATATATATGATGGTTGTATTGCTTTCTTTACTATGTATTCATTTGTTACGCTACCACATGAAGTCATCCGCACCCGAACGTTTCCGCCGTTCAGGTTTGGGGGTGTGACAGTTACGAAGCTGCCCTGACTACCTAAGACATCTAAGAGATGGTAAAATCAAATTGTATCATTCTACTTCAGGTAAAAGTCCACTATCTAACTTTGTTAAACTCCTATTTGTAGATTCTTAATACACGATGTGATAAGATTGCATTTTGATGTTTTGTAGGATCGAAGAAAAGAAAGGAACCTTAAAGGAAGAGTGTGCTGAGTCTGATTGCAAAGAGATGGAGTTCGATCACATGGTTCGATGATCGGATTTTTGAGTTGCTACTTAGAAGTTATGATATATTGCTTAGGAATATTTAGTGACATAGTTTTCATTTGTAATTGCCTTGTAAGGACTATTTTTTCCGCACTTTTATAAATAAAGAAAAATTTTGATTTATCTTATTTTTTCTTTCCTTGCAATGGCATTTGTGAAAATCGATGTTTGTATGTTCCTATTGTTAGCAATATAAAAAAAAAAGAATGTGCTTCTTAGTTATGTTATTTGTGGTATTGTCAAAATTTACCAAATAAGGAATGATTCTCATGACCCAAGTTTCAATTGGACAGAAACTTGGAATCATACGACTTGTATTTTGTGAAGAGTGAGAACCTTCATCTTTGGTAAATTAGGACTAATTCCTTATTCACATGTAGATGTGAGTCAAGTGAAGGATTGGAAGATCAAGTACACGTTATTGTGCACTGGTCAGGTCCACCACAAAGAATGATAAGACTATTCGTCATGATTTACTGAAAGTTTAGTAAGCATGGTTATACTTATGAAATTAAGTGTAATTCTGAATCATTTGAAAATTTTCAATGTATGGCAGAACTGTGACAACCCGAAATTTCCATTTTGTACAAACTATATCACTTCAATAGAAGTTATAGCAGTCACAGTTAATTTTCAGACTTTTTCGTGTAAGTTTGAGTAATTCAGGGTTTACACTTTAAGAGATATCAGGAGAGTGGATACACTAGGGTTTAGTGCAACTCTATTGTTCCATCACTCTATTATATTAGAGATCATTTCGGGAATAAAAATATCTTCTGCCAAAAAATATATCAGGACTATAAATAGAATTCTGAACCAAATTCATTCATTATTCGCATTTCCAACTAGAGAAAAGCCATTTTCTCTCTCACAGATCTTCGGGTTTTTATCCCAAATCGTGATTACCCCTCTCTAGTAGTGTTATATAGCTTAAAATGTGTTCATAACATAGATTACATAGCTAAATCACTAGATTTAGGAGTTTACTCCCCAAGGTGTTCTTGAGCGGTAAACTCCCAAAACAATGCCTAGACCTTCCCTTATGATATGATACTACCTTGGACTTCTATAGGAGTGTATTACGGACAAGAAAGCATCAAAGAATCACCCAGGTTTGGGAGTTCATGGCCCAAGATGATCTTGGACCGTGAACTCCAAAATCATGCACAAAAGGGTGCTTTTAAGGCACCTAAAGCCTTAGACAATTGCTAGGAATTGTTTCCAGTTAAATAAAGGACCAAAACACATCAAAAACACCCCTCAAAGTGAGTTCACAGCCCTAATAAGGTTCTTGGGTTGTGAACATCAAACAAAGGCACCAAAGTGTGCCTAAGGCCTTCATATGCTTAGGATAAAAGTCTAACACCTATACCACTTGTGCAAGAGACTTGAAAGCATCAAAAACACCCATCCTTAAGAGTTTACGGCCGCAAACTCTAAAGGAAATGGCCTTAAGGCCGTAAACTCCTCAAAGGGGTGTTTCTATGCCTTAAACCCTTCCAAGGATTGAACCACCAAGTTGGAATAACTCTAGGGATCATTTAGAACTTCAAAACACAAAATACCACCAAGCTTGGGAGTTTACAGCCGTAAACTCAAGAGTTTACAACCGTAAACTCCATGTGTGAGGATATATGGAGAGTAAACTCATATATTGGGTCCTTTGGAACCCTAAACCCAAGTACCTTGTCCCACAATAGCTTAGATGAAATCCTTAGGGCTTATAACACTTATATAAAGTGTTTATTATGTTCTAGGATGTCTTAACATTATCAATTAGTAATATGAGACTAATTGAGTGCATATATGTGTGATTATATGTTCATTAGGATCGTAGTGTGTGTACAAGTCCTCACTTGACACCTAACAATCCTACACTGTCTAGTTCATCCAAATCACCATTTACAGGTGAGTTCATACCCCTAATCAATGATTTAAATGATTTTAAATGCTTTAATGGGGGGGGGGAATACAAGTAGAAAACAACATGTTATTAAATCATCTATATGTATTTTATAACTGTGTTTTCATTCAACAGATTTCACATACTACAAAATGTGATGCATGAAATGGTTTTCTATTTGTAAAATACTTTGTTATCAAATGTATTACTTTTGAAATGATTATCAAAATGACATGAAGTCACTTTTATATTTGTTCAAAACCCTTAAATGTCTTACAAAACCATTTTACATTCTTGAACTAAACTATGCATATACACTTAAAATCTTATATGTGTATTGTTGTTATAATTTACATCTTTCATTTAGTTTCCCACACCCTTGAGTAGTAAGAGTGTATAAACCTACTTGAACAACCAATTACCTTTCAGTAAATTATCATAGGGATAATTTGAAGATATCAAACATTATTCCTATCACAAGGAATCACACAAGAGTCCGTTCATTCATGAGTACCTTTACATATGCTTACCTAATACATGAACATGTTTACATATACTTACCTGATACATGAAGACACTTACATGAATACCATACATGAACACTGTTACATTGATATATTATCCTGTATTCACTTACCTGGATACTTGTATCTCAATTAGTGAGGATGATTTATTAGTATTTCTGTATAAATTATCTTTCCTATCCCGGTTCAATGGGATATCTCGGCGGGACTAACCATTCCGAACCCCGCTGATTAGCACCAGTGGTCGATGACCATCTATGGAGGTTTATGGTTACTATTTATATTAGGTAGATCAATATCTAGGCGGGACTAACCATTCCAAATCCCATCTTATTAATACCAATGGGTGATGACCATTTACGGAGGTCTATGGTTACTATTTATTTTAGGTAGATCGATATCGGGACTAACCCTTCCACCCACCTGCCGCTGCTACAGAGGACGATTGGACAATCTTTGGATGTTCATTAGATTATACCTTTCGCTTATTGCGATGTTGTGTACTCCTAGTACCCAGTGATGACACTTACATTAATACTTTTCTGGACAATCTTCGGATGTTCATTAGGTTATCTATTTCGCTTATTGCGATGTTATGTTAGTCCTAGTACCCAGTGACAACACTTACACGAGTTAGACTAAGTACCTTAGTACTAGTCAATAGAAGGAAAAACTATCATTTTACTTACAAAACAGTCGGGTCTTGTTTGAGGACTACCTTTCATAATAATAGAAAATAAGGGATTTTCTAGGACTTTTCATACTTAGATCAACATTTTCATTTAAAGGTTTACATGACTTTTAAAATAGCTTTTCAAAGCCAGACAATGACACTTAAATACTTATGAATTCACCAGCTTTAAAGCTGATACTCTCTTTCAAAATAACTTGTATTCTCAGGTCATCAATAGACAGGTACGGAGGCCGGTTTTTGAGAAGACGGAGCAGACAAGTCTCATCTTTTATTTTGATTATATATTTTTGGTGTCTTATTTCAATGAAAGAACACACATGTATTAAAACATTACTTATAATGCAATGGATGATGTTGTTGCTTGTTTACTATTTTACACTATTGTGATACTGTACATGACGTCCTCCACCCCTAAATGTTTCCGCCGTTCGTGGTTTTGTGGTGTGACAGATTGGTATCAGAGCATTGTTTATAGTGAATATAGTATATCAACCCATAAAAGATATACTAACTATAAATACATGGGGATTAAAACACTCTGTCTAAGAGTTATACTTTTAAATAATAAAATGTTTAAGTTAGTATACGTGCCTGTATTCATACTAAAATCAGTGTCACAATGACAAGAACAAAAGTATTACGATTGTTGAATATCACAAGTAAGCCTGGGGATATATGGTCAGTCTTGGGAATGGCATAGCCTGATAACCTATGCTGGTCCGAGGAGTGATTAGCATATGCCCAAGAATGGTAGTGATATGGCAACAAGTCTAAAAACTTACAATCACAACCATAAAGAAATACCATAGGGTTATTTGGTCTTACTGTAATTATCTTAGTCAGTTCGTCTATTTTAGCTATTTCCTCTATCCCTTTTCTCGCGTAGATTAAAATGGCTGGATTTCACCACGGCGATCCGTACTTCCCGAACCAAGGCAATGCTGGTTGGCTAGAGGCAGAACCAGAAGACGATCACCCAATCACTTTTGATGATCACCATGCTGAGGGCTTTTCCGATAGTTCTGACTCAGAGTCCGAAGTCAACAACCTACCCCCAGCTGCTCAAAACCCAAACCTGAACCCCCGTCCCGCGTTTCAAGGACCCACACCTCTGTGGGCCACTAACTTGACTAGATGGAGTCAGGAACAAGGTCAGCCCATTCCTTACAATGGAGACCGAAGTTTCTACAACCTCACTGAAGGAGGTTCTGCTGACAGGGTGCTACCCATCATGGTTCGTAGAATTTCCAGAAACACGATATTGGGTCAAACAACTATTGACCGGGTCGTGGAGATTGAAGCCAACTCTGGCGTTAACACTGTCCACATTCGCCAACTCGAGACTGCTCATGAAAGGACTCTAGTCCGCAATGCAAATCTGCAGAGGGAACTTGCTGAAACTCAAGCTGAAGTTAGGGAACTTCGAGCTCAGCAAGTGAGAGCTGACAGGCATATGAGGGACATGGAACGTCTACTATCGGGATCAAGAACTCATGCTAGCAGTTCTCGTCGCCGATAGAATCTCGTCAACTCATCTTTGGATATAACCTAGTTTATGTAAAACTTTGGTCTAATTTCCTGTCTTTATAAATCTTAGACCTGTTAGGTCTTGATCTAGTCTTAATTCTGTCTAAATTTTCCATCTTGGTTGATGTAAGGCCTACTTCTAGGCCATTTTTCCCGAACTTGTTACATCTGTAATTCCAGTATTATTGACAGATATCTAATCTTATGGAAATTATTATCCAAATGCTGCTATCTTCATCTAGTCATACTATTCCTTCTGTTGTTGGACTATAGGGAGATAGTCCATCAGACACATTCATTATTCGTTTATTCTTATTCATGTCGTCATCTTTTAAACGTATAGTTAAAGATGCCGCCACGCAGAAATCCCAGATGTAACCCAAACAATGAAGCACCGATACCACCACCTCTACCACCACCTGAACCTCTTCAACCACCTAACCCCTTCGATGCCAACATGTTCCAGGCGGCTTTCATAGCAGCAGTTGCAGCTGCTGTGTCAGCCATCAACACCCCTGTCCCTAGTGGATCGGGAACAGGTGCACCTCCCTCGAACCACGGTGAAAGCCATGGACACCCTCGGGAATGCACCTACAAGGACTTCACGAACGCCAAACCCCACAACTTCAATGGAACTGGGGGTGTTATGGTGTTGAGACAATGGATTGAAAAGATGGAATCTGTCTTTGAAATCTGTGCTTGCTAGGAGGGCAACAAGGTCAAGTTTGCAGCTTGTACCTTCTCTGACAGAGCACTAACATGGTGGAACGGCCATGTTAAGTATCTGACTTTGGTGGTGGCGTATTCCATCAGCTGGGAAAAATTGAAGGACATGCTGATGAAAGAATACTGTTCTCGAGGCGAAGTACAAAAGCTCGAGCAGGAATTCTGGGGTCTACAAATGGTTGGATCCGACATCACAACCTACACAAATAGGTTCTGTGATCTGGCGAACCTATGCCCTGATATGGTTGCTCTCGAGAGCAAGAAGATAGAGAGGTATATCTGGGGACTATCGCTCCAGATCCAGTCAAGTGTGTTAGCCTCCATGCCTATCACTTTTTATAGTGCCAAGGAACTGGCACAATCTCTAATAGATCACAGGAAACCTCAGAACCCAACAATCCCTACACCCGTACCACAAAAGTCCAACCCCGACCACAACAAGAAGGGGTGGAATAAGAGGAAAAGAGGGGCTTCGCAAGGATCCTCCAATAAACAACAACTTGTGGCGATCAATGCTGCCACAGTGACTCCTGTTGTCCCTACAAACTCCTTACCAGCAAAAACTTATGCTGGGTCTCTCTCGAAGTGCAACAATTTCAGCTTCCACCACCACAGACCTTGCAGGGAGATGCAATGCACTAACTACAAAAGGAAGGGGCACACAACCCGTTTCTGCCAAACTCCAACAGCTAAGGCCGCCCAGGTTCCTAATGCCGGTATGGGCCAAACTTGCTACGGTTGTGGCGAGGTGGGCCACTACAAGAGGAACTGCCCTAAAGCGGGGATGGCTGGAGGAGTAGGAAGAGTTATTGCCCTAGGCCACATGGAAGCGGTAGTTGATACTACGATAGTTACTGGTACGTTTCTCCTCAATAACTCATATGCTTGCGTACTTTTCGATAGTGGAGCAGAGAAAAGTTTCGTAAGCCACAAATTCGCACACCTACTTAAACAAAAACCTTGTGCTTTAGATAATTCATTCACGGTAGAAATGGCTAATGGGAAAACGGAGAGTACTAACTGCATATATGTAGGTTGTACCTTAACTTTAGATAGCCATGCTTTCAAGATAGACCTCATGCCAGTCCAAATTAAATGTTTCGACGTTATCATCGGCATGGATTAGTTGAGTGTTCTTCACGCCGACATCATGTGCTTTGAAAAAGTAGTTCGTCTTAACCTTCCTAACAACGAAACATTAATTATCTACGGAGACAAACCTAGTACGAGCCTTCGCATCATTTCGTGCATTCAAGCCCAGAAGTGCTTGTGAAAGGAATATCATGCATTCCTCGCACACGTCGTCGATACCAGTCAAGAACTAAAAGAAATCCAGAACATCCCAGAAGTACACGACTTTCCCGACATCTTCCCAGAAGAACTTCCCGGTTTACCACCGCAACGCCAAGTCGAGTTCAGAATCGACTTAGTGCCAGGAGCTACCCTAGTAGCCAAATCTCCTTATCGTCTGGCACTGGCCGAGATGCAGGAACTTTCCAGTCAACTTAACGAACTTCTCAAGAAGGGATTCATTCGACCAAGCTTCTCACAATCGAGAGCACCGGTCTTGTTCGTCAAGAAGAAGATGGATCGTTTCACATGTGCATCGACTATAGAGAACTCAACAAGCTTACTATTAAAATCGTTATCCCTTGCTCCGCATTAACGATTTATTTCATCAACTTCAAGGAGCCAACTACTTCTTGAAGATAGATCTGCGATCCGGATATCACCAACTACGAGTGTTAGAGGAGGATGTTCCCAAGACAGCCTTCCGAACTCGTTATGAGCACTACGAGTTTGTAGTGATGCCATTCGGATTAACTAACGCACCCGCAGTATTCATGGATCTGATGAATAGGGTGTGTCGTCCTTACTTGGATCAGTTCGTCATCGATGACATACTCATCTACTCTCGAAGTAAGGAGGAACATAGTAAACATCTCCGTAGAGTCTTAGAAACATTGCGAGCGGAGAAGCTCTATGCGAAGTTCTCCAAGTGCGAATTTTGGATTTGGCGTGTCGAATTTTGGGTCCATGTTGTTAGCAAAGAAGGAATACATGTGGACCCTTCCAAAATTAAGGCCATCGAGAACTGGTCAGCACCGAAGACACCTACAGAAATTCGTCAATTTCTAGGTCTCGTTGGCTATTATCGCAGGTTCATTCAGAACTTCTCCAGCATAGCGAAACCTCTGACAACCCCGACCCCGAAAGGTGTGGCCTTTGACTGGGAAGAGAAGCAGGAAAGAGCATTCCAAACGCTCAAACGAGCCTTGTGCACCACCCCGATACTATCCCTCCCCAAAGGGATAGAAGACTTCATTGTCTATTGCGATGCATCCAATCAAGGACTCGGATGTGTTCTGATGCAGCGAGGTAAGGTCATAGCCTATGCATCGAGACAGCTAAAGACAAATGAGGTTAACTACACCACCCATGATCTTGAGCTAGGAGCCGTTGTGTTTGCTCTGAAGATCTGGCGACATTACCTATATGGTAAAAAAAGCACAATCTTTACAGACCATAAGAGTCTACAACACATTTTCGACCAGAAAGAGCTCAACATCAGACAACAACGGTGGGTCGAGCTACTTAGTGATTAGGAGTGCGAAATTCGTTATCATCCGGGTAAACCCAATGTAGTAGCTGACGCCCTAAGTCGGAAAGAATATACTGGTCGTAGAGTCAAATCTTTGACTCTAACTATCCATTCACACTTGTCCACGCAAATTAAGGAGGCTCAGCTCGATGCTTTGAAACCTGAAAACGTGGCTGGTGAATCCCTTAGAGGTATGGATAAGAACTTAGAAGTTAAGGGTGGCGGAGCCTTATACCTCATGGATCGGATCTGGACACCGAAACACGGTGGCTTTAGAGACTTGGTCATGACCGAAGCTCACAACACTCGTTATTCCGTCCACCCGGGTTCAGATAAGATGTATCTGCATCTTAAAAAGTTATACTGGTGGCCTAACATGAAAGCAGATATTGCTACCTTCGTAAGTAAGTGCCTTACTTGCGCGAAGGTGAAGGTCGAATACCAGAAACCCTCTGGTCTTCTACAACAACCAGAGATACCAGAATGGAAGTGGGAGCGGATCACTATGGACTTCATAACCAAGTTGCCCAAGACGACGGGTGGACTTGATTCTATATGGGTCATCGTCGATAGACTGACCAAGTCTGCACACTTCTTGCCAATCAAAGAAACAGACAAGATGGAGAAACTCACACGAACATACATTAGGGAGATTGTAAGGCTGCACGGTGTTCCTTTATCTATCATCTCGGACATAGATAGTAGATTCACTTCGAGGTTTTGGCAGTCATTACAAAGTTCCCTAGGAACTAGGTTGGACATGAGTACAGCCTACCATCCACAGACCGACGGGCAAAGTGAGAGAACTATCCAAACCTTAGAAGATATGTTGCATGCCTGTGTGAGTGACTTTGGAAAAGCTTGGGATACCCATTTACCCCTTGTCAAATTTTCCTACAACAACAGTTATCACACAAGCATAAAGGAAGCTCCATTCGAGGCCCTCTATGGCCGAAAGTCCAGATCCCCTCTGTGTTGGGCTGAAGTGGGTGATACCCAGTTAGCTAAGGGACGAGTTCCCGAAAGCACTCTCACGGGTCCGGAGATCATTTGGGAAACGACAGAGAAGATCGTTCAAATTCGTGAACGATTGAAATCCTCTAGAGACCGATAGAAAAGCTACACTGACAAGCAAAGGAAACCGTTGGAATTCCAGGTGGGCGACCGAGTCCTACTGAAGGTCTCACCCTGGAAGGGCTTGATACGCTTTGGAAAGCGTGGGAAGCTCAATCCAAGATACCTAGGGCCTTTCGAGATTCTCACGAGAATCGGCCCTGTAGCTTACAAACTCAATCTACCGCTCGAACTCAGTAATGTACATCCCACCTTCCACGTCTCGAACTTGAAAAAGTGTCTATCCGACGAGACTCTTGTTATTCCACTCGGCGAGATCGAGATAAACGAGAGCCTCAACTTCATGGAGGAACCAATAGAGATCATGGACCGAGAGGTCAAGCAAACAAAGCAGAGTAGTATCCCGATAGTGAAGGTGCGCTGGAACGCAAAGCGTGGACCTGAAATCACTTGGGAACGGGAGGATCAGATGAGACTGAAATACCCTCACCTTTTCGCTTAGTTATTTGTAACTTCTTAATTAATTAAATTCTAGTTTCGGGACGAAATTCCTTCTAACGGGGGGATGATGTGACAACCCGAAATTTCCATTATGTACAAACTATATCACTTAAATAGAAGGTATAGCAGTCACAGTTAATTTTCAGAATTTTTTGTGTAAGTTTGAGTAATTCAGGGTTTACACTTCAGGAGATATCAGGAGAGTGGATGCACTAGGGTTTAGTGCAACTCTATTTTTCCATCACTCTTTTATATTAGAGATCATTTCAGGAATAAAAATATTTTCTGCCAAAAAATATTTCAGGACTATAAATAGAATTCTGAACCAAATTCATTCATTATTCGCATTTCCAACTAGAGAAAAGCCATTTTCTCTCTCACGGATCTTTGGGTTTTTATCCCAAATCGTGAGTACCCCTCTCTAGTAGTGTTATATAGCTTAAAATGTGTTCATAACATAGATTACATAGCTAAATCACTAGATTTAGGAGTTTACTCCACAAGGTGTTCTTAGGCGGTAAACTCCCGAAACAATGCCTAGACCTTCCCTTGTGATATGATACTAACTTGGACTTGTATAGGAGCGTATTAGGGACAAGAAAACATCAAAGAATCACCCATGTTTGGGAGTTCACGGCCCAAGATGATCTTGGACCGTGAACTCCAAAATCATGCACAAAAGGGTGCTTTTAAGTCACCTAAAGCCTTAGACAATTGCTAGGAATTGTTTCCACTTAAATGAAGGACCAAAACACATCAAAACACCCCTCAAAGTGAGTTCACGGCCCTAATAAGGTTCTTGGGCCGTAAACATCAAACAAAGCCACCAAAGTGTGCCTAAGGCCTTCATATGCTTAGGATAAAAGTCTAACACCTATACCACTTGTGTAAGAGACTTGAAAGCATCAAAAACACCCATCCTTAAGAGTTTACGGCCGCAAACTCTAAAGGAAATGGCGTTAAGGCCGTAAACTCCTCAAAGGGGTGTTTCTATGCGTTAAACCCTTCCAAGAATTGAACCACCAAGTTGGAATAATTCTATGGATCATTTAGAACTTCAAAACACAAAATACCACCAAGCTTGGGAGTTTACGGCCGTAAAGTCAAGAGTTTACAACCGTAAACTCCATGTGTGAGGATATATGGAGAGTAAACTCATATATTGGGTCCTTTGGAACCCTAAACCCAAGTACCTTGTCCCACAATAGCTTAGATGCAATCTTTAGGGCTTATAACACTTATATAAAGTGTTTATTTTGTTCTAGGATGTCTTAACATTATTAATTAGTAATATGAGACTAATTGAGTGCATATATGTGTGATTATATGTTCATTAGGATCGTAGTGTGTGTACAAGTCCTCACTTGACACCTAACAATCCTACACCATCTAGTTCATCCAAATCACCATCTACAGGTGAGTTCATACCCCTAATCATTGTTTTAAATGATTTTAAATGCTTTTATGGGGGGGGGGGGGGGGAAATACATGTAGAAAACAACATGTTATTAAATCATCTATATGTATTTTATAACTGTGTTTTCATTCAACAGATTTCACATACTACAAAATGTGATGCATGAAATGGTTTTCTATCTTTAAAATACTTTGTGATCAAATGTATTACTTTCGAAATGATTATCAAAATGACATCAAGTCACTTTTATATTTGTTCAAAACCCTTAAATGTCTTACAAAACTATTTTACATTCTTGAACTAAACTATGCATATACACTTAAAATCTTATATATGTATTGTTGTTATAGTTTACATCTTTCATTTAGTTTCCCACACCCTTGAGTAGTAAGAGTGTATAAACCTACTTGAACAACCAATTACCTTTCAGTAAATTATCATAGGGATAATTTGAAGATATCAAACATTATTCCTATTACAAGGAATCACACAAGAGTCAATTCATTCATGAGTACCTTTACATATGCTTACCTGATACATGAACATGTTTACATATACTTACCTGATACATGAAGACACTTATATGAATACCATACATGAACACTATTACATAGATATATTATCCTGTATTCACTTACCTGGATACTTGTATCTCAACTAGTGAGGATGATTTATTAGTATTTCTGTATAAATTATCTTTCCTATCCCGGTTCAATGGGATATCTCGGTGGGACTAACCATTCTGAACCCCGCTGATTAGCACCAGTAGTCGATGACCATCTACGGAGGTCTATGGTTACTATTTATATTAGGTAGATCGATATCTAGGCGGGACTAACCATTCCGAATCCCATCTGATTAATACCAGTGGTCGATGACCATCTACGGAGGTCTATGGTTACTATTCATTTTAGGTAGATTGATATCGGGACTAACCCTTCCACCCACGTGCTGCTACAGAGGACAATTGGACAATCTTCGGATGTTCATTAGGTTATACCTTTCGCTTATTGCAATGTTCTGTACTCCTATTACCCAGTGATAACACTTACATTAATACTTTTCTGGACAATCTTCGGATGTTCATTAGGTTATCTATTTCGCTTATTGTGATGTTATGTTAGTCCTAGTACCAAGTGACAACACTTACACGAGTATATTTTTCCGGTTTACTTTATTTTGTGATATGTTCACATAAACGATGAGTTAGACTAAGTACTTTAGTACTAGTCAATAGAAGGAAAAACTATCATTTTACTTACAAAACAGTCGGGTCTTGTTTGAGGACTACATTTCATAATAATAGAAAATAAGGGATTTTCTAGGACTTTTCATACTTACATCAACATTTTCATTTAAAGGTTTACATGAATTTTAAAACAACTTTTCAAAGCCAGACAATGACACTTAAATACTTATGAATTTACCAGCTTTAAAGCTGATACTCTCTTTCAAAATAACTTGTATTCTCAGGTCATCAGTAGACAGGTACGGAGGCCAGTTTTTGAGAAGACGGAGCAGACAAGTCTCGTCTTTTATTTTGATTATATATTTTTGGTGTCTTATTACAATGAAAAAACACACATGTATTAAAACTTTACTTATAATGCAATGGATGATGTTGTTGCTTGTTTACTATTTTACACTGTTGTGATACTGTACATGACGTCCTCCACCCCTGAACGTTTCCGCCGTTCGTGGTTTTGGGGTGTGACAAGAACAAATAACAAGAGTCATTTAGGCATAAAGATAAAGGTTTCTCCAATCTGAATGGGAAAGAGAGTACTTTAGTATCATGTTTTAGGATCATCCTGATGATTACGGAACCATGTCACAGTTGATCCTCTAAGGACACCTTAGTACATTTGTATGGCTAAGAAGAGGAATCAGGAATTGTTGAAATGGTTGAATAAAAAAGGGTAAGTCATACTTCGTTTCAAAATCAAATCTTAGAGTCATACTCCAAGATTGTGCCTAGAGTGACATATTTAAAGTAGGTTTATAACACCTCATCAAATGTGGAGTAGAAATATTTCTTACTCTTGCACATTTAAAAAAAATTGGTAAGTTGTGATGTCTTGGATAAGAAGAAGACCAACTAAGACCAATTGTGTGAAGTGTTTTTCTTGATAAGAATCCACATTAACTCTTGAATATTTGTTTGTCAAGGAATGTTTATTGACAGAGAATCTTATATGTCAAAAGGTCAATGGGAGTCTTAATTGTCTTGAATAGTTTCAAGAACTAATCAAGAATAAACCTATTGTTAATCACTAGCACACGACTTGAGGTTTGTAACTTATTATGTTTACATATTCTTATTTCTGTTCCATTCCAGTTGAACTGACTATGCATGTGAGTTCTGTGAATTCTCAATTGTTTGCATAAGGCAAAACACTTTGATTAGTGAAAGTTCATTGATATTTGTAGGTGAGTTGCAAAACAACTTGGAAGACATGGTAGGCCCTTGTGCTGCCAGGTGGCAAGAAACTATGATTGAACAAGTTCAGTCCATATGAGTTTGAATTTGACATAAACCTTATCTTATGGTAATGGTTGGAAATGTCAAATTTAC
Source organism: Lactuca serriola (assembly GCF_051521515.1). Lineage (NCBI taxonomy): Eukaryota > Viridiplantae > Streptophyta > Magnoliopsida > Asterales > Asteraceae > Lactuca > Lactuca serriola. The sequence goes on along the minus strand of NC_136416.1, from coordinate 127,729,335 downwards.
ATGGATAGGAACACATACACCATAAAATCCAAGTGGTAAGGTTTCTCTCTGCTTCATGAAAATGATTGTGAGAAAATACTTGCACTAAGTGGATTTTAAGGAGTTTGTTGTTGTGTAAATTGCGTTCTCAAATTCTATTACGATTACGAAATCCCTCTTCATAGTTCGAATTGTGAGAAATCACAAATAGTCTGCACATTCGGGATTTATTGTTGTAAGTTCTTAATTTGTTTCAACACACATATGGGCTTTTCTTATGAAAGGTGTATGGGATTGAGAGGCTCAGATAAAGTCTTATCGAAGCATCTCGTATCAAAAATATGAACTTTGGAAAGAAAGTCAATAAGTATTGATTTTAATAAGTCCAGTCGTTTTCTGGGTACATGTCAAAGCTAGTGGGAGCATAAGTGTTATGCTGGTAATTATTATGTTAGTGTGAACATAATTATGATGATAAGTAATGCAAAGTAGCAATACCATTTATAGGAAACAAAGTTTGGATTTGCTATGTTGCAGAGTTTGAAAAGTTTTTCGCTATAGTGAGTGTGACAACCTGGAATTTTCATTCGTACAAACTCTAAATTCAATCACTTCAATTAAAAGTCATTTGCATTTCTGATAATTGTTAGCCAATTTAATGTCCGTTTGAGTATTTTTAATATTTATTCTTCAAACGAATGTATAAAAGGAAGTACCATCTCGGGTCTTGGAGTTGCAAAGCCACACATACCACCCTAATAAGGAGTTCACGGCCAAACTTTTAGATTTTGGGCTGTAAACTCGCATGTGGCCGTGAACTCATGCCTTAGGCATGATTATACTCCCCAAACTCCTCATTTATCACTTCCACCCTCAAGTTTACTCCCCATTCTCTCTCAACGATCATCCCGTTCTTCACCCGATTGTGTGAAGTGTTTTTCTTGATAAGAATCCACATTAACTCTTGAATATTTGTTTGTCAAGGAATGTTTATTGATAGAGAATCTTATATGTCAAAAGGTCAATGGGAGTCTTAATTGTCTTGAATAGTTTCAAGAACTAATCAAGAATAAACCTATTGTTAATCACTAGCACACGACTTGAGGTTTGTAACTTATTATGTTTACATATTCTTATTTCTGTTCCATTCCAGTTGAACTGACTATGCATGTGAGTTCTGTGAATTCTCAATTGTTTGCAAAAGGCAAAACACTTTGATTAGTGAAAGTTCATTGATATCTGTGGGTGAGTTGCAAAACAACTTGGAAGACATGGTAGGCCCTTGTGCTGCCAGGTGGCAAGAAATTAAGATTGAACAAGTTCAGTCCATATGAGTTTGAATTTGTCATAAACCTTATCTTATGGTAATGGTTGGAAATGTCAAATTTACATGGATAGGAACACATGCACCATAAAATCCAAGTGGTAAGGTTTCTCTCTGCGTCATGAAAATGATTGTGAGAAAATACTTGCACTAAGTGGATTTTAAGGAGTTTGTTGTTGTGTAAATTGCGTTCTCAAATTCTATTACGATTACGAAATCCCTCTTCAGAGTTCGAATTGTGAGAAATCACAAATAGTCTGCACATTCGGGATTTATTGTTGTAAGTTCTTAATTTGTTTCAACACACATATGGGCTTTTCTTATGAAAGGTGTATGGGATTGAGAGGCTCAGATAAAGTCTTATCGAAGCATCTCGTATCAAAAATATGAACTTTGGAAAGAAAGTCAATAAGTATTGATTTTAATAAGTCCAGTCGTTTTCTGGGTACATGTCAAAGCTAGTGGGAGCATAAGTGTTATGCTGGTAATTATTATGTTAGTGTGAATATAATTATGATGATAAGTAATGCAAAGTAGCAATACCATTTATAGGAAACAAAGTTTGGATTTGCTAAGTTGCAGAGTTTGAAAAGTTTTTCGCTATAGTGAGTGTGACAACCTGGAATTTTCATTCGTACAAACTCTAAATTCAATCACTTCAATTAAAAGTCATTTGCATTTCTGATAATTGTTAGCCAATTTAATGTCCGTTTGAGTATTTTTAATATTTATTCTTCAAACGAATGTATAAAAGGAAGTACCGTCTCGGGTCTTGGAGTTGCAAATCCACACATACCACCCTAATAAGGAGTTCGCGGCCAAACTTTTAGATTTTGGGCTGTAAACTCGCATGTGGCCGTGAACTCATGCCTTAGGCATGATTATACTCCCCAAACTCCTCATTTCTCACTTCCACCCTCAAGTTTACTCCCCATTCTCTCTCAACGATCATCCCGTTCTTCACCCGATTGTGTGAAGTGTTTTTCTTGATAAGAATCCACATTAACTCTTGAATATTTGTTTGTCAAGGAATGTTTATTGACAGAGAATCTTATATGTCAAAAGGTCAATGGGAGTCTTAATTGTCTTGAATAGTTTCAAGAACTAATCAAGAATAAACCTATTGTTAATCACTAGCACACGACTTGAGGTTTGTAACTTATTATGTTTACATATTCTTATTTCTGTTCCATTCCAGTTGAACTGACTATGCATGTGAGTTCTGTGAATTCTCAATTGTTTGCATAAGGCAAAACACTTTGATTAGTGAAAGCTCATTGATATCTGTGGGTGAGTTGCAAAACAACTTGGAAGACATGGTAGGCCCTTGTGCTGCCAGGTGGCAAGAAATTAAGATTGAACAAGTTCAGTCCATATGAGTTTGAATTTGTCATAAACCTTATCTTATGGTAATGGTTGGAAATGTCAAATTTACATGGATAGGAACACATGCACCATAAAATCCAAGTGGTAAGGTTTCTCTCTGCTTCATGAAAATGATTGTGAGAAAATACTTGCACTAAGTGGATTTTAAGGAGTTTGTTGTTGTGTAAATTGCGTTCTCAAATTCTATTACGATTACGAAATCCCTCTTCAGAGTTCGAATTGTGAGAAATCACAAATAGTCTGCACATTCGGGATTTATTGTTGTAAGTTCTTAATTTGTTTCAACACACATATGGGCTTTTCTTATGAAAGGTGAATGGGATTAAGAGGCTCAGATAAAGTCTTATCGAAGCATCTCGTATCAAAAATATGAACTTTGGAAAGAAAGTCAATAAGTATTGATTTTAATAAGTCCAGTCGTTTTCTGGGTACATGTCAAAGCTAGTGGGAGCATAAGTGTTATGCTGGTAATTATTATGTTAGTGTGAACATAATTATGATGATAAGTAATGCAAAGTAGCAATACCATTTATAGGAAACAAAGTTTGGATTTGCTAAGTTGCAGAGTTTGAAAAGTTTTTCGCTATAGTGAGTGTGACAACCAGGAATTTTCATTCGTACAAACTCTAAATTCAATCACTTCAATTAAAAGTCATTTGCATTTCTGATAATTGTTAGCCAATTTAATGTCCGTTTGAGTATTTTTAATATTTATTCTTCAAACGAATGTATAAAAGGAAGTACCGTCTCGGGTCTTGGAGTTGCAAATCCACACATACCACCCTAATAAGGAGTTCGCGGCCAAACTTTTAGATTTTGGGCTGTAAACTCCCATGTGGCTGTGAACTCATGCCTTAGGCATGATTATACTCCCCAAACTCCTCATTTCTCACTTCCACCCTCAAGTTTACTCCCCATTCTCTCTCAACGATCATCCCGTTCTTCACCCGATTGTGTGAAGTGTTTTTCTTGATAAGAATCCACATTAACTCTTGAATATTTGTTTGTCAAGGAATGTTTATTGACAGAGAATCTTATATGTCAAAAGGTGAATGGGAGTCTTAATTGTCTTGAATAGTTTCAAGAACTAATCAAGAATAAACCTATTGTTAATCACTAGCACACGACTTGAGGTTTGTAACTTATTATGTTTACATATTCTTATTTCTGTTCCATTCCAGTTGAACTGACTATGCATGTGAGTTCTGTGAATTCTCAATTGTTTGCATAAGGCAAAACACTTTGATTAGTGAAAGCTCATTGATATCTGTGGGTGAGTTGCAAAACAACTTGGAAGACATGGTAGGCCCTTGTGCTGCCAGGTGGCAAGAAATTAAGATTGAACAAGTTCAGTCCATATGAGTTTGAATTTGTCATAAACCTTATCTTATGGTAATGGTTGGAAATGTCAAATTTACATGGATAGGAACACATGCACCATAAAATCCAAGTGGTAAGGTTTCTCTCTGCTTCATGAAAATGATTGTGAGAAAATACTTGCACTAAGTGGATTTTAAGGAGTTTGTTGTTGTGTAAATTGCGTTCTCAAATTCTATTACGATTACGAAATCCCTCTTCATAGTTCGAATTGTGAGAAATCACAAATAGTCTGCACATTCGGGATTTATTGTTGTAAGTTCTTAATTTGTTTCAACACACATATGGGCTTTTCTTATGAAAGGTGAATGGGATTAAGAGGCTCAGATAAAGTCTTATCGAAGCATCTCGTATCAAAAATATGAACTTTGGAAAGAAAGTCAATAAGTATTGATTTTAATAAGTCCAGTCGTTTTCTGGGTACATGTCAAAGCTAGTGGGAGCATAAGTGTTATGCTGGTAATTATTATGTTAGTGTGAACATAATTATGATGATAAGTAATGCAAAGTAGCAATACCATTTATAGGAAACAAAGTTTGGATTTGCTAAGTTGCAGAGTTTGAAAAGTTTTTCGCTATAGTGAGTGTGACAACCCGGAATTTTCATTCGTACAAACTCTAAATTCAATCACTTCAATTAAAAGTCATTTGCATTTCTGATAATTGTTAGCCAATTTAATGTCCGTTTGAGTATTTTTAATATTTATTCTTCAAACGAATGTATAAAAGGAAGTACCGTCTCGGGTCTTGGAGTTGCAAAGCCACACATACCACCCTAATAAGGAGTTCACGGCCAAACTTTTAGATTTTCGGCTGTAAACTCCCATGTGGCCGTGAACTCATGCCTTAGGCATGATTATACTCCCCAAACTCCTCATTTCTCACTTCCACCCTCAAGTTTACTCCCCATTCTCTCTCAACGATCATCCCGTTCTTCACCCGATTGTGTGAAGTGTTTTTCTTGATAAGAATCCACATTAACTCTTGAATATTTGTTTGTCAAGGAATGTTTATTGACAGAGAATCTTATATGTCAAAAGGTCAATGGGAGTCTTAATTGTCTTGAATAGTTTCAAGAACTAATCAAGAATAAACCTATTGTTAATCACTAGCACACGACTTGAGGTTTGTAACTTATTATGTTTACATATTCTTATTTCTGTTCCATTCCAGTTGAACTGACTATGCATGTGAGTTCTGTGAATTCTCAATTGTTTGCAAAAGGCAAAACACTTTGATTAGTGAAAGTTCATTGATATCTGTGGGTGAGTTGCAAAACAACTTGGAAGACAGGGTAGGCCCTTGTGCTGCCAGGTGGCAAGAAATTAAGATTGAAGAAGTTCAGTCCATATGAGTTTGAATTTGTCATAAACCTTATCTTATGGTAATGGTTGGAAATGTCAAATTTACATGGATAGGAACACATGCACCATAAAATCCAAGTGGTAAGGTTTCTCTCTACGTCATGAAAATGATTGTGAGAAAATACTTGCACTAAGTGGATTTTAAGGAGTTTGTTGTTGTGTAAATTGCGTTCTCAAATTCTATTACGATTACGAAATCCCTCTTCAGAGTTCGAATTGTGAGAAATCACAAATAGTCTGCACATTCGGGATTTATTGTTGTAAGTTCTTAATTTTTTCAACACACATATGGGCTTTTCTTATGAAAGGTGTATGGGATTGAGAGGCTCAGATAAAGTCTTATCGAAGCATCTCGTATCAAAAATATGAACTTTGGAAAGAAAGTCAATAAGTATTGATTTTAATAAGTCCAGTCGTTTTCTGGGTACATGTCAAAGCTAGTGGGAGCATAAGTGTTATGCTGGTAATTATTATGTTAGTGTGAACATAATTATGATGATAAGTAATGCAAAGTAGCAATACCATTTATAGGAAACAAAGTTTGGATTTGCTAAGTTGCAGAGTTTGAAAAGTTTTTCGCTATAGTGAGTGTGACAACCTGGAATTTTCATTCGTACAAACTCTAAATTCAATCACTTCAATTAAAAGTCATTTGCATTTCTGATAATTGTTAGCCAATTTAATGTCCTTTTGAGTATTTTTAATATTTATTCTTCAAACGAATGTATAAAAGGAAGTACCGTCTCGGGTCTTGGAGTTGCAAAGCCACACATACCACCCTAATAAGGAGTTCACGGCCAAAATTTTAGATTTTGGGCTGTAAACTCGCATGTGGCCGTGAACTCATGCCTTAGGCATGATTATACTCCCCAAACTCCTCATTTATCACTTCCACCCTCAAGTTTACTCCCCATTCTCTCTCAACGATCATCCCGTTCTTCACCCGATTGTGTGAAGTGTTTTTCTTGATAAGAATCCACATTAACTCTTGAATATTTGTTTGTCAAGGAATGTTTATTGACAGAGAATCTTATATGTCAAAAGGTCAATGGGAGTCTTAATTGTCTTGAATAGTTTCAAGAACTAATCAAGAATAAACCTATTGTTAATCACTAGCACACGACTTGAGGTTTGTAACTTATTATGTTTACATATTCTTATTTCTGTTCCATTCCAGTTGAACTGACTATGCATGTGAGTTCTGTGAATTCTCAATTGTTTGCAAAAGGCAAAACACTTTGATTAGTGAAAGTTCATTGATATCTGTGGGTGAGTTGCAAAACAACTTGGAAGACATGGTAGGCCCTTGTGCTGCCAGGTGGCAAGAAATTAAGATTGAACAAGTTCAGTCCATATGAGTTTGAATTTGTCATAAACCTTATCTTATGGTAATGGTTGGAAATGTCAAATTTACATGGATAGGAACACATGCACCATAAAATCCAAGTGGTAAGGTTTCTCTCTGCGTCATGAAAATGATTGTGAGAAAATACTTGCACTAAGTGGATTTTAAGGAGTTTGTTGTTGTGTAAATTGCGTTCTCAAATTCTATTACGATTACGAAATCCCTCTTCAGAGTTCGAATTGTGAGAAATCACAAATAGTCTGCACATTCGGGATTTATTGTTGTAAGTTCTTAATTTTTTCAACACACATATGGGCTTTTCTTATGAAAGGTGTATGGGATTGAGAGGCTCAGATAAAGTCTTATCGAAGCATCTCGTATCAAAAATATGAACTTTGGAAAGAAAGTCAATAAGTATTGATTTTAATAAGTCCAGTCGTTTTCTGGGTACATGTCAAAGCTAGTGGGAGCATAAGTGTTATGCTGGTAATTATTATGTTAGTGTGAACATAATTATGATGATAAGTAATGCAAAGTAGCAATACCATTTATAGGAAACAAAGTTTGGATTTGCTAAGTTGCAGAGTTTGAAAAGTTTTTTGCTATAGTGAGTGTGACAACCCGGAATTTTCATTCGTACAAACTCTAAATTCAATCACTTCAATTAAAAGTCATTTGCATTTCTGATAATTGTTAGCCAATTTAATGTCCGTTTGAGTATTTTTAATATTTATTCTTCAAACGAATGTATAAAAGGAAGTACCGTCTCGGGTCTTGGAGTTGCAAATCCACACATACCACCCTAATAAGGAGTTCGCGGCCAAACTTTTAGATTTTGGGCTGTAAACTCCCATGTGGCCGTGAACTCATGCCTTAGGCATGATTATACTCCCCAAACTCCTCATTTCTCACTTCCACCCTCAAGTTTACTCCCCATTCTCTCTCAACGATCATCCCGTTCTTCACCCGATTGTGTGAAGTGTTTTTCTTGATAAGAATCCACATTAACTCTTGAATATTTGTTTGTCAAGGAATGTTTATTGACAGAGAATCTTATATGTCAAAAGGTCAATGGGAGTCTTAATTGTCTTGAATAGTTTCAAGAACTAATCAAGAATAAACCTATTGTTAATCACTAGCACACGACTTGAGGTTTGTAACTTATTATGTTTACATATTCTTATTTCTGTTCCATTCCAGTTGAACTGACTATGCATGTGAGTTCTGTGAATTCTCAATTGTTTGCAAAAGGCAAAACACTTTGATTAGTGAAAGTTCATTGATATCTGTGGGTGAGTTGCAAAACAACTTGGAAGACATGGTAGGCCCTTGTGCTGCCAGGTGGCAAGAAATTAAGATTGAACAAGTTCAGTCCATATGAGTTTGAATTTGTCATAAACCTTATCTTATGGTAATGGTTGGAAATGTCAAATTTACATGGATAGGAACACATGCACCATAAAATCCAAGTGGTAAGGTTTCTCTCTGCGTCATGAAAATGATTGTGAGAAAATACTTGCACTAAGTGGATTTTAAGGAGTTTGTTGTTGTGTAAATTGCGTTCTCAAATTCTATTACGATTACGAAATCCCTCTTCAGAGTTCGAATTGTGAGAAATCACAAATAGTCTGCACATTCGGGATTTATTGTTGTAAGTTCTTAATTTTTTCAACACACATATGGGCTTTTCTTATGAAAGGTGTATGGGATTGAGAGGCTCAGATAAAGTCTTATCGAAGCATCTCGTATCAAAAATATGAACTTTGGAAAGAAAGTCAATAAGTATTGATTTTAATAAGTCCAGTCGTTTTCTGGGTACATGTCAAAGCTAGTGGGAGCATAAGTGTTATGCTGGTAATTATTATGTTAGTGTGAACATAATTATGATGATAAGTAATGCAAAGTAGCAATACCATTTATAGGAAACAAAGTTTGGATTTGCTAAGTTGCAGAGTTTGAAAAGTTTTTCGCTATAGTGAGTGTGACAACCTGGAATTTTCATTCGTACAAACTCTAAATTCAATCACTTCAATTAAAAGTCATTTGCATTTCTGATAATTGTTAGCCAATTTAATGTCCGTTTGAGTATTTTTAATATTTATTCTTCAAACGAATGTATAAAAGGAAGTACCGTCTCGGGTCTTGGAGTTGCAAAGCCACACATACCACCCTAATAAGGAGTTCACGGCCAAAATTTTAGATTTTGGGCTGTAAACTCGCATGTGGCCGTGAACTCATGCCTTAGGCATGATTATACTCCCCAAACTCCTCATTTATCACTTCCACCCTCAAGTTTACTCCCCATTCTCTCTCAACGATCATCCCGTTCTTCACCCGATTGTGTGAAGTGTTTTTCTTGATAAGAATCCACATTAACTCTTGAATATTTGTTTGTCAAGGAATGTTTATTGACAGAGAATCTTATATGTCAAAAGGTCAATGGGAGTCTTAATTGTCTTGAATAGTTTCAAGAACTAATCAAGAATAAACCTATTGTTAATCACTAGCACACGACTTGAGGTTTGTAACTTATTATGTTTACATATTCTTATTTCTGTTCCATTCCAGTTGAACTGACTATGCATGTGAGTTCTGTGAATTCTCAATTGTTTGCAAAAGGCAAAACACTTTGATTAGTGAAAGTTCATTGATATCTGTGGGTGAGTTGCAAAACAACTTGGAAGACATGGTAGGCCCTTGTGCTGCCAGGTGGCAAGAAATTAAGATTGAACAAGTTCAGTCCATATGAGTTTGAATTTGTCATAAACCTTATCTTATGGTAATGGTTGGAAATGTCAAATTTACATGGATAGGAACACATGCACCATAAAATCCAAGTGGTAAGGTTTCTCTCTGCGTCATGAAAATGATTGTGAGAAAATACTTGCACTAAGTGGATTTTAAGGAGTTTGTTGTTGTGTAAATTGCGTTCTCAAATTCTATTACGATTACGAAATCCCTCTTCAGAGTTCGAATTGTGAGAAATCACAAATAGTCTGCACATTCGGGATTTATTGTTGTAAGTTCTTAATTTTTTCAACACACATATGGGCTTTTCTTATGAAAGGTGTATGGGATTGAGAGGCTCAGATAAAGTCTTATCGAAGCATCTCGTATCAAAAATATGAACTTTGGAAAGAAAGTCAATAAGTATTGATTTTAATAAGTCCAGTCGTTTTCTGGGTACATGTCAAAGCTAGTGGGAGCATAAGTGTTATGCTGGTAATTATTATGTTAGTGTGAACATAATTATGATGATAAGTAATGCAAAGTAGCAATACCATTTATAGGAAACAAAGTTTGGATTTGCTAAGTTGCAGAGTTTGAAAAGTTTTTCGCTATAGTGAGTGTGACAACCTGGAATTTTCATTCGTACAAACTCTAAATTCAATCACTTCAATTAAAAGTCATTTGCATTTCTGATAATTGTTAGCCAATTTAATGTCCGTTTGAGTATTTTTAATATTTATTCTTCAAACGAATGTATAAAAGGAAGTACCGTCTCGGGTCTTGGAGTTGCAAAGCCACACATACCACCCTAATAAGGAGTTCACGGCCAAAATTTTAGATTTTGGGCTGTAAACTCGCATGTGGCCGTGAACTCATGCCTTAGGCATGATTATACTCCCCAAACTCCTCATTTATCACTTCCACCCTCAAGTTTACTCCCCATTCTCTCTCAACGATCATCCCGTTCTTCACCCGATTGTGTGAAGTGTTTTTCTTGATAAGAATCCACATTAACTCTTGAATATTTGTTTGTCAAGGAATGTTTATTGACAGAGAATCTTATATGTCAAAAGGTCAATGGGAGTCTTAATTGTCTTGAATAGTTTCAAGAACTAATCAAGAATAAACCTATTGTTAATCACTAGCACACGACTTGAGGTTTGTAACTTATTATGTTTACATATTCTTATTTCTGTTCCATTCCAGTTGAACTGACTATGCATGTGAGTTCTGTGAATTCTCAATTGTTTGCAAAAGGCAAAACACTTTGATTAGTGAAAGTTCATTGATATCTGTGGGTGAGTTGCAAAACAACTTGGAAGACATGGTAGGCCCTTGTGCTGCCAGGTGGCAAGAAATTAAGATTGAACAAGTTCAGTCCATATGAGTTTGAATTTGTCATAAACCTTATCTTATGGTAATGGTTGGAAATGTCAAATTTACATGGATAGGAACACATGCACCATAAAATCCAAGTGGTAAGGTTTCTCTCTGCGTCATGAAAATGATTGTGAGAAAATACTTGCACTAAGTGGATTTTAAGGAGTTTGTTGTTGTGTAAATTGCGTTCTCAAATTCTATTACGATTACGAAATCCCTCTTCAGAGTTCGAATTGTGAGAAATCACAAATAGTCTGCACATTCGGGATTTATTGTTGTAAGTTCTTAATTTTTTCAACACACATATGGGCTTTTCTTATGAAAGGTGTATGGGATTGAGAGGCTCAGATAAAGTCTTATCGAAGCATCTCGTATCAAAAATATGAACTTTGGAAAGAAAGTCAATAAGTATTGATTTTAATAAGTCCAGTCGTTTTCTGGGTACATGTCAAAGCTAGTGGGAGCATAAGTGTTATGCTGGTAATTATTATGTTAGTGTGAACATAATTATGATGATAAGTAATGCAAAGTAGCAATACCATTTATAGGAAACAAAGTTTGGATTTGCTAAGTTGCAGAGTTTGAAAAGTTTTTCGCTATAGTGAGTGTGACAACCCGGAATTTTCATTCGTACAAACTCTAAATTCAATCACTTCAATTAAAAGTCATTTGCATTTCTGATAATTGTTAGCCAATTTAATGTCCGTTTGAGTATTTTTAATATTTATTCTTCAAACGAATGTATAAAAGGAAGTACCGTCTCGGGTCTTGGAGTTGCAAATCCACACATACCACCCTAATAAGGAGTTCGCGGCCAAACTTTTAGATTTTGGGCTGTAAACTCCCATGTGGCCGTGAACTCATGCCTTAGGCATGATTATACTCCCCAAACTCCTCATTTCTCACTTCCACCCTCAAGTTTACTCCCCATTCTCTCTCAACGATCATCCCGTTCTTCACCCGATTGTGTGAAGTGTTTTTCTTGATAAGAATCCACATTAACTCTTGAATATTTGTTTGTCAAGGAATGTTTATTGACAGAGAATCTTATATGTCAAAAGGTCAATGGGAGTCTTAATTGTCTTGAATAGTTTCAAGAACTAATCAAGAATAAACCTATTGTTAATCACTAGCACACGACTTGAGGTTTGTAACTTATTATGTTTACATATTCTTATTTCTGTTCCATTCCAGTTGAACTGACTATGCATGTGAGTTCTGTGAATTCTCAATTGTTTGCATAAGGCAAAACACTTTGATTAGTGAAAGCTCATTGATATCTGTGGGTGAGTTGCAAAACAACTTGGAAGACATGGTAGGCCCTTGTGCTGCCAGGTGGCAAGAAATTAAGATTGAACAAGTTCAGTCCATATGAGTTTGAATTTGTCATAAACCTTATCTTATGGTAATGGTTGGAAATGTCAAATTTACATGGATAGGAACACATGCACCATAAAATCCAAGTGGTAAGGTTTCTCTCTGCTTCATGAAAATGATTGTGAGAAAATACTTGCACTAAGTGGATTTTAAGGAGCTTTTCTTATGAAAGGTGAATGGGATTAAGAGGCTCAGATAAAGTCTTATCGAAGCATCTCGTATCAAAAATATGAACTTTGGAAAGAAAGTCAATAAGTATTGATTTTAATAAGTCCAGTCGTTTTCTGGGTACATGTCAAAGCTAGTGGGAGCATAAGTGTTATGCTGGTAATTATTATGTTAGTGTGAACATAATTATGATGATAAGTAATGCAAAGTAGCAATACCATTTATAGGAAACAAAGTTTGGATTTGCTAAGTTGCAGAGTTTGAAAAGTTTTTCGCTATAGTGAGTGTGACAACCCGGAATTTTCATTCGTACAAACTCTAAATTCAATCACTTCAATTAAAAGTCATTTGCATTTCTGATAATTGTTAGCCAATTTAATGTCCGTTTGAGTATTTTTAATATTTATTCTTCAAACGAATGTATAAAAGGAAGTACCGTCTCGGGTCTTGGAGTTGCAAAGCCACACATACCACCCTAATAAGGAGTTCGCGGCCAAACTTTTAGATTTTGGGCTGTAAACTCCCATGTGGCCGTGAACTCATGCCTTAGGCATGATTATACTCCCCAAACTCCTCATTTCTCACTTCCACCCTCAAGTTTACTCCCCATTCTCTCTCAACGATCATCCCGTTCTTCACCCGATTGTGTGAAGTGTTTTTCTTGATAAGAATCCACATTAACTCTTGAATATTTGTTTGTCAAGGAATGTTTATTGACAGAGAATCTTATATGTCAAAAGGTCAATGGGAGTCTTAATTGTCTTGAATAGTTTCAAGAACTAATCAAGAATAAACCTATTGTTAATCACTAGCACACGACTTGAGGTTTGTAACTTATTATGTTTACATATTCTTATTTCTGTTCCATTCCAGTTGAACTGACTATGCATGTGAGTTCTGTGAATTCTCAATTGTTTGCATAAGGCAAAACACTTTGATTAGTGAAAGCTCATTGATATCTGTGGGTGAGTTGCAAAACAACTTGGAAGACATGGTAGGCCCTTGTGCTGCCAGGTGGCAAGAAATTAAGATTGAACAAGTTCAGTCCATATGAGTTTGAATTTGTCATAAACCTTATCTTATGGTAATGGTTGGAAATGTCAAATTTACATGGATAGGAACACATGCACCATAAAATCCAAGTGGTAAGGTTTCTCTCTGCTTCATGAAAATGATTGTGAGAAAATACTTGCACTAAGTGGATTTTAAGGAGTTTGTTGTTGTGTAAATTGCGTTCTCAAATTCTATTACGATTACGAAATCCCTCTTCATAGTTCGAATTGTGAGAAATCACAAATAGTCTGCACATTCGGGATTTATTGTTGTAAGTTCTTAATTTGTTTCAACACACATATGGGCTTTTCTTATGAAAGGTGAATGGGATTAAGAGGCTCAGATAAAGTCTTATCGAAGCATCTCGTATCAAAAGTATGAACTTTGGAAAGAAAGTCAATAAGTATTGATTTTAATAAGTCCAGTCGTTTTCTGGGTACATGTCAAAGCTAGTGGGAGCATAAGTGTTATGCTGGTAATTATTATGTTAGTGTGAACATAATTATGATGATAAGTAATGCAAAGTAGCAATACCATTTATAGGAAACAAAGTTTGGATTTGCTAAGTTGCAGAGTTTGAAAAGTTTTTTGCTATAGTGAGTGTGACAACCCGGAATTTTCATTCGTACAAACTCTAAATTCAATCACTTCAATTAAAAGTCATTTGCATTTCTGATAATTGTTAGCCAATTTAATGTCCGTTTGAGTATTTTTAATATTTATTCTTCAAACGAATGTATAAAAGGAAGTACCGTCTCGGGTCTTGGAGTTGCAAATCCACACATACCACCCTAATAAGGAGTTCGCGGCCAAACTTTTAGATTTTGGGCTGTAAACTCCCATGTGGCCGTGAACTCATGCCTTAGGCATGATTATACTCCCCAAACTCCTCATTTCTCACTTCCACCCTCAAGTTTACTCCCCATTCTCTCTCAACGATCATCCCGTTCTTCACCCGATTGTGTGAAGTGTTTTTCTTGATAAGAATCCACATTAACTCTTGAATATTTGTTTGTCAAGGAATGTTTATTGACAGAGAATCTTATATGTCAAAAGGTCAATGGGAGTCTTAATTGTCTTGAATAGTTTCAAGAACTAATCAAGAATAAACCTATTGTTAATCACTAGCACACGACTTGAGGTTTGTAACTTATTATGTTTACATATTCTTATTTCTGTTCCATTCCAGTTGAACTGACTATGCATGTGAGTTCTGTGAATTCTCAATTGTTTGCATAAGGCAAAACACTTTGATTAGTGAAAGCTCATTGATATCTGTGGGTGAGTTGCAAAACAACTTGGAAGACATGGTAGGCCCTTGTGCTGCCAGGTGGCAAGAAATTAAGATTGAACAAGTTCAGTCCATATGAGTTTGAATTTGTCATAAACCTTATCTTATGGTAATGGTTGGAAATGTCAAATTTACATGGATAGGAACACATGCACCATAAAATCCAAGTGGTAAGGTTTCTCTCTGCTTCATGAAAATGATTGTGAGAAAATACTTGCACTAAGTGGATTTTAAGGAGTTTGTTGTTGTGTAAATTGCGTTCTCAAATTCTATTACGATTACGAAATCCCTCTTCAGAGTTCGAATTGTGAGAAATCACAAATAGTCTGCACATTCGGGATTTATTGTTGTAAGTTCTTAATTTGTTTCAACACACATATGGGCTTTTCTTATGAAAGGTGAATGGGATTAAGAGGCTCAGATAAAGTCTTATCGAAGCATCTCGTATCAAAAGTATGAACTTTGGAAAGAAAGTCAATAAGTATTGATTTTAATAAGTCCAGTCGTTTTCTGGGTACATGTCAAAGCTAGTGGGAGCATAAGTGTTATGCTGGTAATTATTATGTTAGTGTGAACATAATTATGATGATAAGTAATGCAAAGTAGCAATACCATTTATAGGAAACAAAGTTTGGATTTGCTAAGTTGCAGAGTTTGAAAAGTTTTTCGCTATAGTGAGTGTGACAACCCGGAATTTTCATTCGTACAAACTCTAAATTCAATCACTTCAATTAAAAGTCATT
This sequence comes from Lactuca serriola, assembly GCF_051521515.1. Classification (NCBI taxonomy): domain Eukaryota; kingdom Viridiplantae; phylum Streptophyta; class Magnoliopsida; order Asterales; family Asteraceae; genus Lactuca; species Lactuca serriola. The sequence goes on along the minus strand of NC_136416.1, from coordinate 127,713,818 downwards.
TGCATTTCTGATAATTGTTAGCCAATTTAATGTCCGTTTGAGTATTTTTAATATTTATTCTTCAAACGAATGTATAAAAGGAAGTACCGTCTCGGGTCTTGGAGTTGCAAAGCCACACATACCACCCTAATAAGGAGTTCGCGGCCAAACTTTTAGATTTTGGGCTGTAAACTCCCATGTGGCCGTGAACTCATGCCTTAGGCATGATTATACTCCCCAAACTCCTCATTTCTCACTTCCACCCTCAAGTTTACTCCCCATTCTCTCTCAACGATCATCCCGTTCTTCACCCGATTGTGTGAAGTGTTTTTCTTGATAAGAATCCACATTAACTCTTGAATATTTGTTTGTCAAGGAATGTTTATTGACAGAGAATCTTATATGTCAAAAGGTCAATGGGAGTCTTAATTGTCTTGAATAGTTTCAAGAACTAATCAAGAATAAACCTATTGTTAATCACTAGCACACGACTTGAGGTTTGTAACTTATTATGTTTACATATTCTTATTTCTGTTCCATTCCAGTTGAACTGACTATGCATGTGAGTTCTGTGAATTCTCAATTGTTTGCAAAAGGCAAAACACTTTGATTAGTGAAAGCTCATTGATATCTGTGGGTGAGTTGCAAAACAACTTGGAAGACATGGTAGGCCCTTGTGCTGCCAGGTGGCAAGAAATTAAGATTGAACAAGTTCAGTCCATATGAGTTTGAATTTGTCATAAACCTTATCTTATGGTAATGGTTGGAAATGTCAAATTTACATGGATAGGAACACATGCACCATAAAATCCAAGTGGTAAGGTTTCTCTCTGCGTCATGAAAATGATTGTGAGAAAATACTTGCACTAAGTGGATTTTAAGGAGTTTGTTGTTGTGTAAATTGCGTTCTCAAATTCTATTACGATTACGAAATCCCTCTTCAGAGTTCGAATTGTGAGAAATCACAAATAGTCTGCACATTCGGGATTTATTGTTGTAAGTTCTTAATTTTTTCAACACACATATGGGCTTTTCTTATGAAAGGTGTATGGGATTGAGAGGCTCAGATAAAGTCTTATCGAAGCATCTCGTATCAAAAATATGAACTTTGGAAAGAAAGTCAATAAGTATTGATTTTAATAAGTCCAGTCGTTTTCTGGGTACATGTCAAAGCTAGTGGGAGCATAAGTGTTATGCTGGTAATTATTATGTTAGTGTGAACATAATTATGATGATAAGTAATGCAAAGTAGCAATACCATTTATAGGAAACAAAGTTTGGATTTGCTAAGTTGCAGAGTTTGAAAAGTTTTTCGCTATAGTGAGTGTGACAACCCGGAATTTTCATTCGTACAAACTCTAAATTCAATCACTTCAATTAAAAGTCATTTGCATTTCTGATAATTGTTAGCCAATTTAATGTCCGTTTGAGTATTTTTAATATTTATTCTTCAAACGAATGTATAAAAGGAAGTACCGTCTCGGGTCTTGGAGTTGCAAAGCCACACATACCACCCTAATAAGGAGTTCGCGGCCAAACTTTTAGATTTTGGGCTGTAAACTCCCATGTGGCCGTGAACTCATGCCTTAGGCATGATTATACTCCCCAAACTCCTCATTTCTCACTTCCACCCTCAAGTTTACTCCCCATTCTCTCTCAACGATCATCCCGTTCTTCACCCGATTGTGTGAAGTGTTTTTCTTGATAAGAATCCACATTAACTCTTGAATATTTGTTTGTCAAGGAATGTTTATTGACAGAGAATCTTATATGTCAAAAGGTCAATGGGAGTCTTAATTGTCTTGAATAGTTTCAAGAACTAATCAAGAATAAACCTATTGTTAATCACTAGCACACGACTTGAGGTTTGTAACTTATTATGTTTACATATTCTTATTTCTGTTCCATTCCAGTTGAACTGACTATGCATGTGAGTTCTGTGAATTCTCAATTGTTTGCATAAGGCAAAACACTTTGATTAGTGAAAGCTCATTGATATCTGTGGGTGAGTTGCAAAACAACTTGGAAGACATGGTAGGCCCTTGTGCTGCCAGGTGGCAAGAAATTAAGATTGAACAAGTTCAGTCCATATGAGTTTGAATTTGTCATAAACCTTATCTTATGGTAATGGTTGGAAATGTCAAATTTACATGGATAGGAACACATGCACCATAAAATCCAAGTGGTAAGGTTTCTCTCTGCTTCATGAAAATGATTGTGAGAAAATACTTGCACTAAGTGGATTTTAAGGAGTTTGTTGTTGTGTAAATTGCGTTCTCAAATTCTATTACGATTACGAAATCCCTCTTCATAGTTCGAATTGTGAGAAATCACAAATAGTCTGCACATTCGGGATTTATTGTTGTAAGTTCTTAATTTGTTTCAACACACATATGGGCTTTTCTTATGAAAGGTGAATGGGATTAAGAGGCTCAGATAAAGTCTTATCGAAGCATCTCGTATCAAAAGTATGAACTTTGGAAAGAAAGTCAATAAGTATTGATTTTAATAAGTCCAGTCGTTTTCTGGGTACATGTCAAAGCTAGTGGGAGCATAAGTGTTATGCTGGTAATTATTATGTTAGTGTGAACATAATTATGATGATAAGTAATGCAAAGTAGCAATACCATTTATAGGAAACAAAGTTTGGATTTGCTAAGTTGCAGAGTTTGAAAAGTTTTTCGCTATAGTGAGTGTGACAACCCGGAATTTTCATTCGTACAAACTCTAAATTCAATCACTTCAATTAAAAGTCATTTGCATTTCTGATAATTGTTAGCCAATTTAATGTCCGTTTGAGTATTTTTAATATTTATTCTTCAAACGAATGTATAAAAGGAAGTACCGTCTCGGGTCTTGGAGTTGCAAAGCCACACATACCACCCTAATAAGGAGTTCGCGGCCAAACTTTTAGATTTTGGGCTGTAAACTCCCATGTGGCCGTGAACTCATGCCTTAGGCATGATTATACTCCCCAAACTCCTCATTTCTCACTTCCACCCTCAAGTTTACTCCCCATTCTCTCTCAACGATCATCCCGTTCTTCACCCGATTGTGTGAAGTGTTTTTCTTGATAAGAATCCACATTAACTCTTGAATATTTGTTTGTCAAGGAATGTTTATTGACAGAGAATCTTATATGTCAAAAGGTCAATGGGAGTCTTAATTGTCTTGAATAGTTTCAAGAACTAATCAAGAATAAACCTATTGTTAATCACTAGCACACGACTTGAGGTTTGTAACTTATTATGTTTACATATTCTTATTTCTGTTCCATTCCAGTTGAACTGACTATGCATGTGAGTTCTGTGAATTCTCAATTGTTTGCATAAGGCAAAACACTTTGATTAGTGAAAGCTCATTGATATCTGTGGGTGAGTTGCAAAACAACTTGGAAGACATGGTAGGCCCTTGTGCTGCCAGGTGGCAAGAAATTAAGATTGAACAAGTTCAGTCCATATGAGTTTGAATTTGTCATAAACCTTATCTTATGGTAATGGTTGGAAATGTCAAATTTACATGGATAGGAACACATGCACCATAAAATCCAAGTGGTAAGGTTTCTCTCTGCTTCATGAAAATGATTGTGAGAAAATACTTGCACTAAGTGGATTTTAAGGAGTTTGTTGTTGTGTAAATTGCGTTCTCAAATTCTATTACGATTACGAAATCCCTCTTCAGAGTTCGAATTGTGAGAAATCACAAATAGTCTGCACATTCGGGATTTATTGTTGTAAGTTCTTAATTTGTTTCAACACACATATGGGCTTTTCTTATGAAAGGTGAATGGGATTAAGAGGCTCAGATAAAGTCTTATCGAAGCATCTCGTATCAAAAGTATGAACTTTGGAAAGAAAGTCAATAAGTATTGATTTTAATAAGTCCAGTCGTTTTCTGGGTACATGTCAAAGCTAGTGGGAGCATAAGTGTTATGCTGGTAATTATTATGTTAGTGTGAACATAATTATGATGATAAGTAATGCAAAGTAGCAATACCATTTATAGGAAACAAAGTTTGGATTTGCTAAGTTGCAGAGTTTGAAAAGTTTTTCGCTATAGTGAGTGTGACAACCCGGAATTTTCATTCGTACAAACTCTAAATTCAATCACTTCAATTAAAAGTCATTTGAATTTCTGATAATTGTTAGCCAATTTAATGTCCGTTTGAGTATTTTTAATATTTATTCTTCAAACGAATGTATAAAAGGAAGTACCGTCTCGGGTCTTGGAGTTGCAAAGCCACACATACCACCCTAATAAGGAGTTCGCGGCCAAACTTTTAGATTTTGGGCTGTAAACTCCCATGTGGCCGTGAACTCATGCCTTAGGCATGATTATACTCCCCAAACTCCTCATTTCTCACTTCCACCCTCAAGTTTACTCCCCATTCTCTCTCAACGATCATCCCGTTCTTCACCCGATTGTGTGAAGTGTTTTTCTTGATAAGAATCCACATTAACTCTTGAATATTTGTTTGTCAAGGAATGTTTATTGACAGAGAATCTTATATGTCAAAAGGTCAATGGGAGTCTTAATTGTCTTGAATAGTTTCAAGAACTAATCAAGAATAAACCTATTGTTAATCACTAGCACACGACTTGAGGTTTGTAACTTATTATGTTTACATATTCTTATTTCTGTTCCATTCCAGTTGAACTGACTATGCATGTGAGTTCTGTGAATTCTCAATTGTTTGCAAAAGGCAAAACACTTTGATTAGTGAAAGCTCATTGATATCTGTGGGTGAGTTGCAAAACAACTTGGAAGACATGGTAGGCCCTTGTGCTGCCAGGTGGCAAGAAATTAAGATTGAACAAGTTCAGTCCATATGAGTTTGAATTTGTCATAAACCTTATCTTATGGTAATGGTTGGAAATGTCAAATTTACATGGATAGGAACACATGCACCATAAAATCCAAGTGGTAAGGTTTCTCTCTGCGTCATGAAAATGATTGTGAGAAAATACTTGCACTAAGTGGATTTTAAGGAGTTTGTTGTTGTGTAAATTGCGTTCTCAAATTCTATTACGATTACGAAATCCCTCTTCAGAGTTCGAATTGTGAGAAATCACAAATAGTCTGCACATTCGGGATTTATTGTTGTAAGTTCTTAATTTTTTCAACACACATATGGGCTTTTCTTATGAAAGGTGTATGGGATTGAGAGGCTCAGATAAAGTCTTATCGAAGCATCTCGTATCAAAAATATGAACTTTGGAAAGAAAGTCAATAAGTATTGATTTTAATAAGTCCAGTCGTTTTCTGGGTACATGTCAAAGCTAGTGGGAGCATAAGTGTTATGCTGGTAATTATTATGTTAGTGTGAACATAATTATGATGATAAGTAATGCAAAGTAGCAATACCATTTATAGGAAACAAAGTTTGGATTTGCTAAGTTGCAGAGTTTGAAAAGTTTTTCGCTATAGTGAGTGTGACAACCCGGAATTTTCATTCGTACAAACTCTAAATTCAATCACTTCAATTAAAAGTCATTTGCATTTCTGATAATTGTTAGCCAATTTAATGTCCGTTTGAGTATTTTTAATATTTATTCTTCAAACGAATGTATAAAAGGAAGTACCGTCTCGGGTCTTGGAGTTGCAAAGCCACACATACCACCCTAATAAGGAGTTCGCGGCCAAACTTTTAGATTTTGGGCTGTAAACTCCCATGTGGCCGTGAACTCATGCCTTAGGCATGATTATACTCCCCAAACTCCTCATTTCTCACTTCCACCCTCAAGTTTACTCCCCATTCTCTCTCAACGATCATCCCGTTCTTCACCCGATTGTGTGAAGTGTTTTTCTTAATAAGAATCCACATTAACTCTTGAATATTTGTTTGTCAAGGAATGTTTATTGACAGAGAATCTTATATGTCAAAAGGTCAATGGGAGTCTTAATTGTCTTGAATAGTTTCAAGAACTAATCAAGAATAAACCTATTGTTAATCACTAGCACACGACTTGAGGTTTGTAACTTATTATGTTTACATATTCTTATTTCTGTTCCATTCCAGTTGAACTGACTATGCATGTGAGTTCTGTGAATTCTCAATTGTTTGCAAAAGGCAAAACACTTTGATTAGTGAAAGTTCATTGATATCTGTGGGTGAGTTGCAAAACAACTTGGAAGACATGGTAGGCCCTTGTGCTGCCAGGTGGCAAGAAATTAAGATTGAACAAGTTCAGTCCATATGAGTTTGAATTTGTCATAAACCTTATCTTATGGTAATGGTTGGAAATGTCAAATTTACATGGATAGGAACACATGCACCATAAAATCCAAGTGGTAAGGTTTCTCTCTGTGTCATGAAAATGATTGTGAGAAAATACTTGCACTAAGTGGATTTTAAGGAGTTTGTTGTTGTGTAAATTGCGTTCTCAAATTCTATTACAATTACGAAATCCCTCTTCAGAGTTCGAATTGTGAGAAATCACAAATAGTCTGCACATTCGGGATTTATTGTTGTAAGTTCTTAATTTTTTCAACACACATATGGGCTTTTCTTATGAAAGGTGTATGGGATTGAGAGGCTCAGATAAAGTCTTATCGAAGCATCTCGTATCAAAAATATGAACTTTGGAAAGAAAGTCAATAAGTATTGATTTTAATAAGTCCAGTCGTTTTCTGGGTACATGTCAAAGCTAGTGGGAGCATAAGTGTTATGCTGGTAATTATTATGTTAGTGTGAACATAATTATGATGATAAGTAATGCAAAGTAGCAATACCATTTATAGGAAACAAAGTTTGGATTTGCTAAGTTGCAGAGTTTGAAAAGTTTTTCGCTATAGTGAGTGTGACAACCCGGAATTTTCATTCGTACAAACTCTAAATTCAATCACTTCAATTAAAAGTCATTTGCATTTCTGATAATTGTTAGCCAATTTAATGTCCGTTTGAGTATTTTTAATATTTATTCTTCAAACGAATGTATAAAAGGAAGTACCGTCTCGGGTCTTGGAGTTGCAAAGCCACACATACCACCCTAATAAGGAGTTCGCGGCCAAACTTTTAGATTGTGGGCTGTAAACTCCCATGTGGCCGTGAACTCATGCCTTAGGCATGATTATACTCCCCAAACTCCTCATTTCTCACTTCCACCCTCAAGTTTACTCCCCATTCTCTCTCAACGATCATCCCGTTCTTCACCCGATTGTGTGAAGTGTTTTTCTTGATAAGAATCCACATTAACTCTTGAATATTTGTTTGTCAAGGAATGTTTATTGACAGAGAATCTTATATGTCAAAAGGTCAATGGGAGTCTTAATTGTCTTGAATAGTTTCAAGAACTAATCAAGAATAAACCTATTGTTAATCACTAGCACACGACTTGAGGTTTGTAACTTATTATGTTTACATACTCTTATTTCTGTTCCATTCCAGTTGAACTGACTATGCATGTGAGTTCTGTGAATTCTCAATTGTTTGCATAAGGCAAAACACTTTGATTAGTGAAAGCTCATTGATATCTGTGGGTGAGTTGCAAAACAACTTGGAAGACATGGTAGGCCCTTGTGCTGCCAGGTGGCAAGAAATTAAGATTGAACAAGTTCAGTCCATATGAGTTTGAATTTGTCATAAACCTTATCTTATGGTAATGGTTGGAAATGTCAAATTTACATGGATAGGAACACATGCACCATAAAATCCAAGTGGTAAGGTTTCTCTCTGCTTCATGAAAATGATTGTGAGAAAATACTTGCACTAAGTGGATTTTAAGGAGTTTGTTGTTGTGTAAATTGCGTTCTCAAATTCTATTACGATTACGAAATCCCTCTTCATAGTTCGAATTGTGAGAAATCACAAATAGTCTGCACATTCGGGATTTATTGTTGTAAGTTCTTAATTTGTTTCAACACACATATGGGCTTTTCTTATGAAAGGTGTATGGGATTGAGAGGCTCAGATAAAGTCTTATCGAAGCATCTCGTATCAAAAATATGAACTTTGGAAAGAAAGTCAATAAGTATTGATTTTAATAAGTCCAGTCGTTTTCTGGGTACATGTCAAAGCTAGTGGGAGCATAAGTGTTATGCTGGTAATTATTATGTTAGTGTGAACATAATTATGATGATAAGTAATGCAAAGTAGCAATACCATTTATAGGAAACAAAGTTTGGATTTGCTAAGTTGCAGAGTTTGAAAAGTTTTTCACTATAGTGAGTGTGACAACCCGGAATTTTCATTCGTACAAACTCTAAATTCAATCACTTCAATTAAAAGTCATTTGCATTTCTGATAATTGTTAGCCAATTTAATGTCCGTTTGAGTATTTTTAATATTTATTCTTCAAACGAATGTATAAAAGGAAGTACCGTCTCGGGTCTTGGAGTTGCAAAGCCACACATACCACCCTAATAAGGAGTTCGCGGCCAAACTTTTAGATTGTGGGCTGTAAACTCCCATGTGGCCGTGAACTGATGCCTTAGGCATGATTATACTCCCCAAACTCCTCATTTCTCACTTCCACCCTCAAGTTTACTCCCCATTCTCTCTCAACGATCATCCCATTCTTCACCCGATTGTGTGAAGTGTTTTTCTTGATAAGAATCCACATTAACTCTTGAATATTTGTTTGTCAAGGAATGTTTATTGACAGAGAATCTTATATGTCAAAAGGTCAATGGGAGTCTTAATTGTCTTGAATAGTTTCAAGAACTAATCAAGAATAAACCTATTGTTAATCACTAGCACACGACTTGAGGTTTGTAACTTATTATGTTTACATATTCTTATTTCTGTTCCATTCCAGTTGAACTGACTATGCATGTGAGTTCTGTGACTTCTCAATTGTTTGCATAAGGCAAAAAACTTTGATTAGTGAAAGCTCATTGATATCTGTGGGTGAGTTGCAAAACAACTTGGAAGACATGGTAGGCCCTTGTGCTGCCAGGTGGCAAGAAATTAAGATTGAACAAGTTCAGTCCATATGAGTTTGAATTTGTCATAAACCTTATCTTATGGTAATGGTTGGAAATGTCAAATTTACATGGATAGGAACACATGCACCATAAAATCCAAGTGGTAAGGTTTCTCTCTGCTTCATGAAAATGATTGTGAGAAAATACTTGCACTAAGTGGATTTTAAGGAGTTTGTTGTTGTGTAAATTGCGTTCTCAAATTCTATTACGATTACGAAATCCCTCTTCATAGTTCGAATTGTGAGAAATCACAAATAGTCTGCACATTCGGGATTTATTGTTGTAAGTTCTTAATTTGTTTCAACACACATATGGGCTTTTCTTATGAAAGGTGTATGGGATTGAGAGGCTCAGATAAAGTCTTATCGAAGCATCTCGTATCAAAAATATGAACTTTGGAAAGAAAGTCAATAAGTATTGATTTTAATAAGTCCAGTCGTTTTCTGGGTACATGTCAAAGCTAGTGGGAGCATAAGTGTTATGCTGGTAATTATTATGTTAGTGTGAACATAATTATGATGATAAGTAATGCAAAGTAGCAATACCATTTATAGGAAACAAAGTTTGGATTTGCTAAGTTGCAGAGTTTGAAAAGTTTTTCGCTATAGTGAGTGTGACAACCCGGAATTTTCATTCGTACAAACTCTAAATTCAATCACTTCAATTAAAAGTCATTTGCATTTCTGATAATTGTTAGCCAATTTAATGTCCGTTTGAGTATTTTTAATATTTATTCTTCAAACGAATGTATAAAAGGAAGTACCGTCTCGGGTCTTGGAGTTGCAAAGCCACACATACCACCCTAATAAGGAGTTCGCGGCCAAACTTTTAGATTGTGGGCTGTAAACTCCCATGTGGCCGTGAACTCATGCCTTAGGCATGATTATACTCCCCAAACTCCTCATTTCTCACTTCCACCCTCAAGTTTACTCCCCATTCTCTCTCAACGATCATCCCGTTCTTCACCCGATTGTGTGAAGTGTTTTTCTTGATGAGAATCCACATTAACTCTTGATTATTTGTTTGTCAAGGAATGTTTATTGACAGAGAATCTTATATGTCAAAAGGTCAATGGGAGTCTTAATTGTCTTGAATAGTTTCAAGAACTAATCAAGAATAAACCTATTGTTAATCACTAGCACACGACTTGAGGTTTGTAACTTATTATGTTTACATATTCTTATTTCTGTTCCATTCCAGTTGAACTGACTATGCATGTGAGTTCTGTGACTTCTCAATTGTTTGCATAAGGCAAAAAACTTTGATTAGTGAAAGCTCATTGATATCTGTGGGTGAGTTGCAAAACAACTTGGAAGACATGGTAGGCCCTTGTGCTGCCAGGTGGCAAGAAATTAAGATTGAACAAGTTCAGTCCATATGAGTTTGAATTTGTCATAAACCTTATCTTATGGTAATGGTTGGAAATGTCAAATTTACATGGATAGGAACACATGCACCATAAAATCCAAGTGGTAAGGTTTCTCTCTGCTTCATGAAAATGATTGTGAGAAAATACTTGCACTAAGTGGATTTTAAGGAGTTTGTTGTTGTGTAAATTGCGTTCTCAAATTCTATTACGATTACGAAATCCCTCTTCATAGTTCGAATTGTGAGAAATCACAAATAGTCTGCACATTCGGGATTTATTGTTGTAAGTTCTTAATTTGTTTCAACACACATATGGGCTTTTCTTATGAAAGGTGTATGGGATTGAGAGGCTCAGATAAAGTCTTATCGAAGCATCTCGTATCAAAAATATGAACTTTGGAAAGAAAGTCAATAAGTATTGATTTTAATAAGTCCAGTCGTTTTCTGGGTACATGTCAAAGCTAGTGGGAGCATAAGTGTTATGCTGGTAATTATTATGTTAGTGTGAACATAATTATGATGATAAGTAATGCAAAGTAGCAATACCATTTATAGGAAACAAAGTTTGGATTTGCTAAGTTGCAGAGTTTGAAAAGTTTTTCGCTATAGTGAGTGTGACAACTCGGAATTTTCATTCGTACAAACTCTAAATTCAATCACTTCAATTAAAAGTCATTTGCATTTCTGATAATTGTTAGCCAATTTAATGTCCGTTTGAGTATTTTTAATATTTATTCTTCAAACGAATGTATAAAAGGAAGTACCGTCTCGGGTCTTGGAGTTGCAAAGCCACACATACCACCCTAATAAGGAGTTCGCGGCCAAACTTTTAGATTGTGGGCTGTAAACTCCCATGTGGCCGTGAACTCATGCCTTAGGCATGATTATACTCCCCAAACTCCTCATTTCTCACTTCCACCCTCAAGTTTACTCCCCATTCTCTCTCAACGATCATCCCGTTCTTCACCCGATTGTGTGAAGTGTTTTTCTTGATGAGAATCCACATTAACTCTTGATTATTTGTTTGTCAAGGAATGTTTATTGACAGAGAATCTTATATGTCAAAAGGTCAATGGGAGTCTTAATTGTCTTGAATAGTTTCAAGAACTAATCAAGAATAAACCTATTGTTAATCACTAGCACACGACTTGAGGTTTGTAACTTATTATGTTTACATATTCTTATTTCTGTTCCATTCCAGTTGAACTGACTATGCATGTGAGTTCTGTGACTTCTCAATTGTTTGCATAAGGCAAAAAACTTTGATTAGTGAAAGCTCATTGATATCTGTGGGTGAGTTGCAAAACAACTTGGAAGACATGGTAGGCCCTTGTGCTGCCAGGTGGCAAGAAATTAAGATTGAACAAGTTCAGTCCATATGAGTTTGAATTTGTCATAAACCTTATCTTATGGTAATGGTTGGAAATGTCAAATTTACATGGATAGGAACACATGCACCATAAAATCCAAGTGGTAAGGTTTCTCTCTGCGTCATGAAAATGATTGTGAGAAAATACTTGCACTAAGTGGATTTTAAGGAGTTTGTTGTTGTGTAAATTGCGTTCTCAAATTCTATTACGATTACGAAATCCCTCTTCAGAGTTCGAATTGTGAGAAATCACAAATAGTCTGCACATTCGGGATTTATTGTTGTAAGTTCTTAATTTGTTTCAACACACATATGGGCTTTTCTTATGAAAGGTGTATGGGATTGAGAGGCTCAGATAAAGTCTTATCGAAGCATCTCGTATCAAAAATATGAACTTTGGAAAGAAAGTCAATAAGTATTGATTTTAATAAGTCCAGTCGTTTTCTGGGTACATGTCAAAGCTAGTGGGAGCATAAGTGTTATGCTGGTAATTATTATGTTAGTGTGAACATAATTATGATGATAAGTAATGCAAAGTAGTAATACCATTTATAGGAAACAAAGTTTGGATTTGCTAAGTTGCAGAGTTTGAAAAGTTTTTCGCTATAGTGAGTGTGACAACCCGAAATTTTCATTCGTACAAACTCTAAATTCAATCACTTCAATTAAAAGTCATTTGCATTTCTGATAATTGTTAGCCAATTTAATGTCCGTTTGAGTATTTTTAATATTTATTCTTCAAACGAATGTATAAAAGGAAGTACCGTCTCGGGTCTTGGAGTTGCAAAGCCACACATACCACCCTAATAAGGAGTTCGCGGCCAAACTTTTAGATTTTGGGCTGTAAACTCCCATGTGGCCGTGAACTCATGCCTTAGGCATGATTATACTCCCCAAACTCCTCATTTCTCACTTCCACCATCAAGTTTACTCCCCATTCTCTCTCAACGATCATCCCGTTCTTCACCCGATTGTGTGAAGTGTTTTTCTTGATGAGAATCCACATTAACTCTTGAATATTTGTTTGTCAAGGAATGTTTATTGACAGAGAATCTTATATGTCAAAAGGTCAATGGGAGTCTTAATTGTCTTGAATAGTTTCAAGAACTAATCAAGAATAAACCTATTGTTAATCACTAGCACACGACTTGAGGTTTGGAACTTATTATGTTTACATATTCTTATTTCTGTTCCATTCCAGTTGAACTGACTATGCATGTGAGTTCTGTGAATTCTCAATTGTTTGCATAAGGCAAAAAACTTTGATTAGTGAAAGCTCATTGATATCTGTGGGTGAGTTGCAAAACAACTTGGAAGACATGGTAGGCCCTTGTGCTGCCAGGTGGCAAGAAATTAAGATTGAACAAGTTCAGTCCATATGAGTTTGAATTTGTCATAAACCTTATCTTATGGTAATGGTTGGAAATGTCAAATTTACATGGATAGGAACACATGCACCATAAAATCCAAGTGGTAAGGTTTCTCTCTGCTTCATGAAAATGATTGTGAGAAAATACTTGCACTAAGTGGATTTTAAGGAGTTTGTTGTTGTGTAAATTGCGTTCTCAAATTCTATTACGATTACGAAATCCCTCTTCATAGTTCGAATTGTGAGAAATCACAAATAGTCTGCACATTCGGGATTTATTGTTGTAAGTTCTTAATTTGTTTCAACACACATATGGGCTTTTCTTATGAAAGGTGTATGGGATTGAGAGGCTCAGATAAAGTCTTATCGAAGCATCTCGTATCAAAAATATGAACTTTGGAAAGAAAGTCAATAAGTATTGATTTTAATAAGTCCAGTCGTTTTCTGGGTACATGTCAAAGCTAGTGGGAGCATAAGTGTTATGCTGGTAATTATTATGTTAGTGTGAACATAATTATGATGATAAGTAATGCAAAGTAGCAATACCATTTATAGGAAACAAAGTTTGGATTTGCTAAGTTGCAGAGTTTGAAAAGTTTTTCGCTATAGTGAGTGTGACAACCCGGAATTTTCATTCGTACAAACTCTAAATTCAATCACTTCAATTAAAAGTCATTTGCATTTCTGATAATTGTTAGCCAATTTAATGTCCGTTTGAGTATTTTTAATATTTATTCTTCAAACGAATGTATAAAAGGAAGTACCGTCTCGGGTCTTGGAGTTGCAAAGCCACACATACCACCCTAATAAGGAGTTCGCGGCCAAACTTTTAGATTTTGGGCTGTAAACTCCCATGTGGCCGTGAACTCATGCCTTAGGCATGATTATACTCCCCAAACTCCTCATTTCTCACTTCCACCATCAAGTTTACTCCCCATTCTCTCTCAACCATCATCCCGTTCTTCACCCGATTGTGTGAAGTGTTTTTCTTGATAAGAATCCACATTAACTCTTGAATATTTGTTTGTCAAGGAATGTTTATTGACAGAGAATCTTATATGTCAAAAGGTCAATGGGAGTCTTAATTGTCTTGAATAGTTTCAAGAACTAATCAAGAATAAACCTATTGTTAATCACTAGCACACGACTTGAGGTTTGGAACTTATTATGTTTACATATTCTTATTTCTGTTCCATTCCAGTTGAACTGACTATGCATGTGAGTTCTGTGAATTCTCAATTGTTTGCATAAGGCAAAAAACTTTGATTAGTGAAAGCTCATTGATATCTGTGGGTGAGTTGCAAAACAACTTGGGAGACATGGTAGGCCCTTGTGCTGCCAGGTGGCAAGAAATTAAGATTGAACAAGTTCAGTCCATATGAGTTTGAATTTGTCATAAACCTTATCTTATGGTAATGGTTGGAAATGTCAAATTTACATGGATAGGAACACATGCACCATAAAATCCAAGTGGTAAGGTTTCTCTCTGCTTCATGAAAATGATTGTGAGAAAATACTTGCACTAAGTGGATTTTAAGGAGTTTGTTGTTGTGTAAATTGCGTTCTCAAATTCTATTACGATTACGAAATCCCTCTTCATAGTTCGAATTGTGAGAAATCACAAATAGTCTGCACATTCGGGATTTATTGTTGTAAGTTCTTAATTTGTTTCAACACACATATGGGCTTTTCTTATGAAAGGTGTATGGGATTGAGAGGCTCAGATAAAGTCTTATCGAAGCGTCTCGTATCAAAAATATGAACTTTGGAAAGAAAGTCAATAAGTATTGATTTTAATAAGTCCAGTCGTTTTCTGGGTACATGTCAAAGCTAGTGGGAGCATAAGTGTTATGCTGGTAATTATTATGTTAGTGTGAACATAATTATGATGATAAGTAATGCAAAGTAGCAATACCATTTATAGGAAACAAAGTTTGGATTTGCTAAGTTGCAGAGTTTGAAAAGTTTTTCGCTATAGTGAGTGTGACAACCCGGAATTTTCATTCGTACAAACTCTAAATTCAATCACTTCAATTAAAAGTCATTTGCATTTCTGATAATTGTTAGCCAATTTAATGTCCGTTTGAGTATTTTTAATATTTATTCTTCAAACGAATGTATAAAAGGAAGTACCGTCTCGGGTCTTGGAGTTGCAAAGCCACACATACCACCCTAATAAGGAGTTCGCGGCCAAACTTTTAGATTTTGGGCTGTAAACTCCCATGTGGCCGTGAACTCATGCCTTAGGCATGATTATACTCCCCAAACTCCTCATTTCTCACTTCCACCATCAAGTTTACTCCCCATTCTCTCTCAACGATCATCCCGTTCTTCACCCGATTGTGTGAAGTGTTTTTCTTGATAAGAATCCACATTAACTCTTGAATATTTGTTTGTCAAGGAATGTTTATTGACAGAGAATCTTATATGTCAAAAGGTCAATGGGAGTCTTAATTGTCTTGAATAGTTTCAAGAACTAATCAAGAATAAACCTATTGTTAATCACTAGCACACGACTTGAGGTTTGGAACTTATTATGTTTACATATTCTTATTTCTGTTCCATTCCAGTTGAACTGACTATGCATGTGAGTTCTGTGAATTCTCAATTGTTTGCATAAGGCAAAAAACTTTGATTAGTGAAAGCTCATTGATATCTGTGGGTGAGTTGCAAAACAACTTGGGAGACATGGTAGGCCCTTGTGCTGCCAGGTGGCAAGAAATTAAGATTGAACAAGTTCAGTCCATATGAGTTTGAATTTGTCATAAACCTTATCTTATGGTAATGGTTGGAAATGTCAAATTTACATGGATAGGAACACATGCACCATAAAATCCAAGTGGTAAGGTTTCTCTCTGCTTCATGAAAATGATTGTGAGAAAATACTTGCACTAAGTGGATTTTAAGGAGTTTGTTGTTGTGTAAATTGCGTTCTCAAATTCTATTACGATTACGAAATCCCTCTTCATAGTTCGAATTGTGAGAAATCACAAATAGTCTGCACATTCGGGATTTATTGTTGTAAGTTCTTAATTTGTTTCAACACACATATGGGCTTTTCTAATGAAAGGTGTATGGGATTGAGAGGCTCAGATAAAGTCTTATCGAAGCATCTCGTATCAAAAATATGAACTTTGGAAAGAAAGTCAATAAGTATTGATTTTAATAAGTCCAGTCGTTTTCTGGGTACATGTCAAAGCTAGTGGGAGCATAAGTGTTATGCTGGTAATTATTATGTTAGTGTGAACATAATTATGATGATAAGTAATGCAAAGTAGCAATACCATTTATAGGAAACAAAGTTTGGATTTGCTAAGTTGCAGAGTTTGAAAAGTTTTTCGCTATAGTGAGTGTGACAACCCGGAATTTTCATTCGTACAAACTCTAAATTCAATCACTTCAATTAAAAGTCATTTGCATTTCTGATAATTGTTAGCCAATTTAATGTCCGTTTGAGTATTTTTAATATTTATTCTTCAAACGAATGTATAAAAGGAAGTACCGTCTCGGGTCTTGGAGTTGCAAAGCCACACATACCACCCTAATAAGGAGTTCGCGGCCAAACTTTTAGATTTTGGGCTGTAAACTCCCATGTGGCCGTGAACTCATGCCTTAGGCATGATTATACTCCCCAAACTCCTCATTTCTCACTTCCACCATCAAGTTTACTCCCCATTCTCTCTCAACGATCATCCCGTTCTTCACCCGATTGTGTGAAGTGTTTTTCTTGATAAGAATCCACATTAACTCTTGAATATTTGTTTGTCAAGGAATGTTTATTGACAGAGAATCTTATATGTCAAAAGGTCAATGGGAGTCTTAATTGTCTTGAATAGTTTCAAGAACTAATCAAGAATAAACCTATTGTTAATCACTAGCACACGACTTGAGGTTTGGAACTTATTATGTTTACATATTCTTATTTCTGTTCCATTCCAGTTGAACTGACTATGCATGTGAGTTCTGTGAATTCTCAATTGTTTGCATAAGGCAAAAAACTTTGATTAGTGAAAGCTCATTGATATCTGTGGGTGAGTTGCAAAACAACTTGGGAGACATGGTAGGCCCTTGTGCTGCCAGGTGGCAAGAAATTAAGATTGAACAAGTTCAGTCCATATGAGTTTGAATTTGTCATAAACCTTATCTTATGGTAATGGTTGGAAATGTCAAATTTACATGGATAGGAACACATGCACCATAAAATCCAAGTGGTAAGGTTTCTCTCTGCTTCATGAAAATGATTGTGAGAAAATACTTGCACTAAGTGGATTTTAAGGAGTTTGTTGTTGTGTAAATTGCGTTCTCAAATTCTATTACGATTACGAAATCCCTCTTCATAGTTCGAATTGTGAGAAATCACAAATAGTCTGCACATTCGGGATTTATTGTTGTAAGTTCTTAATTTGTTTCAACACACATATGGGCTTTTCTAATGAAAGGTGTATGGGATTGAGAGGCTCAGATAAAGTCTTATCGAAGCATCTCGTATCAAAAATATGAACTTTGGAAAGAAAGTCAATAAGTATTGATTTTAATAAGTCCAGTCGTTTTCTGGGTACATGTCAAAGCTAGTGGGAGCATAAGTGTTATGCTGGTAATTATTATGTTAGTGTGAACATAATTATGATGATAAGTAATGCAAAGTAGCAATACCATTTATAGGAAACAAAGTTTGGATTTGCTAAGTTGCAGAGTTTGAAAAGTTTTTCGCTATAGTGAGTGTGACAACCCGGAATTTTCATTCGTACAAACTCTAAATTCAATCACTTCAATTAAAAGTCATTTGCATTTCTGATAATTGTTAGCCAATTTAATGTCCGTTTGAGTATTTTTAATATTTATTCTTCAAACGAATGTATAAAAGGAAGTACCGTCTCGGGTCTTGGAGTTGCAAAGCCACACATACCACCCTAATAAGGAGTTCGCGGCCAAACTTTTAGATTTTGGGCTGTAAACTCCCATGTGGCCGTGAACTCATGCCTTAGGCATGATTATACTCCCCAAACTCCTCATTTCTCACTTCCACCATCAAGTTTACTCCCCATTCTCTCTCAACGATCATCCCGTTCTTCACCCGATTGTGTGAAGTGTTTTTCTTGATAAGAATCCACATTAACTCTTGAATATTTGTTTGTCAAGGAATGTTTATTGACAGAGAATCTTATATGTCAAAAGGTCAATGGGAGTCTTAATTGTCTTGAATAGTTTCAAGAACTAATCAAGAATAAACCTATTGTTAATCACTAGCACACGACTTGAGGTTTGGAACTTATTATGTTTACATATTCTTATTTCTGTTCCATTCCAGTTGAACTGACTATGCATGTGAGTTCTGTGAATTCTCAATTGTTTGCATAAGGCAAAAAACTTTGATTAGTGAAAGCTCATTGATATCTGTGGGTGAGTTGCAAAACAACTTGGGAGACATGGTAGGCCCTTGTGCTGCCAGGTGGCAAGAAATTAAGATTGAACAAGTTCAGTCCATATGAGTTTGAATTTGTCATAAACCTTATCTTATGGTAATGGTTGGAAATGTCAAATTTACATGGATAGGAACACATGCACCATAAAATCCAAGTGGTAAGGTTTCTCTCTGCTTCATGAAAATGATTGTGAGAAAATACTTGCACTAAGTGGATTTTAAGGAGTTTGTTGTTGTGTAAATTGCGTTCTCAAATTCTATTATGATTACGAAATCCCTCTTCATAGTTCGAATTGTGAGAAATCACAAATAGTCTGCACATTCGGGATTTATTGTTGTAAGTTCTTAATTTGTTTCAACACACATATGGGCTTTTCTTATGAAAGGTGTATGGGATTGAGAGGCTCAGATAAAGTCTTATCGAAGCATCTCGTATCAAAAATATGAACTTTGGAAAGAAAGTCAATAAGTATTGATTTTAATAAGTCCAGTCGTTTTCTGGGTACATGTCAAAGCTAGTGGGAGCATAAGTGTTATGCTGGTAATTATTATGTTAGTGTGAACATAATTATGATGATAAGTAATGCAAAGTAGCAATACCATTTATAGGAAACAAAGTTTGGATTTGCTAAGTTGCAGAGTTTGAAAAGTTTTTCGCTATAGTGAGTGTGACAACCCGGAATTTTCATTCGTACAAACTCTAAATTCAATCACTTCAATTAAAAGTCATTTGCATTTCTGATAATTGTTAGCCAATTTAATGTCCGTTTGAGTATTTTTAATATTTATTCTTCAAACGAATGTATAAAAGGAAGTACCGTCTCGGGTCTTGGAGTTGCAAAGCCACACATACCACCCTAATAAGGAGTTCGCGGCCAAACTTTTAGATTTTGGGCTGTAAACTCCCATGTGGCCGTGAACTCATGCCTTAGGCATGATTATACTCCCCAAACTCCTCATTTCTCACTTCCACCCTCAAGTTTACTCCCCATTCTCTCTCAACGATCATCCCGTTCTTCACCCGATTGTGTGAAGTGTTTTTCTTGATAAGAATCCACATTAACTCTTGAATATTTGTTTGTCAAGGAATGTTTATTGACAGAGAATCTTATATGTCAAAAGGTCAATGGGAGTCTTAATTGTCTTGAATAGTTTCAAGAACTAATCAAGAATAAACCTATTGTTAATCACTAGCACACGACTTGAGGTTTGTAACTTATTATGTTTACATATTCTTATTTCTGTTCCATTCCAGTTGAACTGACTATGCATGTGAGTTCTGTGAATTCTCAATTGTTTGTATAAGGCAAAACACTTTGATTAGTGAAAGCTCATTGATATCTGTGGGTGAGTTGCAAAACAACTTGGAAGACATGGTAGGCCCTTGTGCTGCCAGGTGGCAAGAAATTAAGATTGAACAAGTTCAGTCCATATGAGTTTGAATTTGTCATAAACCTTATCTTATGGTAATGGTTGGAAATGTCAAATTTACATGGATAGGAACACATGCACCATAAAATCCAAGTGGTAAGGTTTCTCTCTGCTTCATGAAAATGATTGTGAGAAAATACTTGCACTAAGTGGATTTTAAGGAGTTTGTTGTTGTGTAAATTGCGTTCTCAAATTCTATTACGATTACGAAATCCCTCTTCATAGTTCGAATTGTGAGAAATCACAAATAGTCTGCACATTCGGGATTTATTGTTGTAAGTTCTTAATTTGTTTCAACACACATATGGGCTTTTCTTATGAAAGGTGTATGGGATTGAGAGGCTCAGATAAAGTCTTATCGAAGCATCTCGTATCAAAAATATGAACTTTGGAAAGAAAGTCAATAAGTATTGATTTTAATAAGTCCAGTCGTTTTCTGGGTACATGTCAAAGCTAGTGGGAGCATAAGTGTTATGCTGATAATTATTATGTTAGTGTGAACATAATTATGATGATAAGTAATGCAAAGTAGCAATACCATTTATAGGAAACAAAGTTTGGATTTGCTAAGTTGCAGAGTTTGAAAAGTTTTTCGCTATAGTGAGTGTGACAACCCGGAATTTTCATTCGTACAAACTCTAAATTCAATCACTTCAATTAAAAGTCATTTGCATTTCTGATAATTGTTAGCCAATTTAATGTCCGTTTGAGTATTTTTAATATTTATTCTTCAAACGAATGTATAAAAGGAAGTACCGTCTCGGGTCTTGGAGTTGCAAAGCCACACATACCACCCTAATAAGGAGTTCACGGCCAAACTTTTAGATTTTGGGCTGTAAACTCCCATGTGGCCGTGAACTCATGCCTTAGGCATGATTATACTCCCCAAACTCCTCATTTCTCACTTCCACCCTCAAGTTTACTCCCCATTCTCTCTCAACGATCATCCCGTTCTTCCCCCGATTGTGTGAAGTGTTTTTCTTGATAAGAATCCACATTAACTCTTGAATATTTGTTTGTCAAGGAATGTTTATTGACAGAGAATCTTATATGTCAAAAGGTCAATGGGAGTCTTAATTGTCTTGAATAGTTTCAAGAACTAATCAAGAATAAACCTATTGTTAATCACTAGCACACGACTTGAGGTTTGTAACTTATTATGTTTACATATTCTTATTTCTGTTCCATTCCAGTTGAACTGACTATGCATGTGAGTTCTGTGACTTCTCAATTGTTTGCACAACGCAAAACACATTGATTAGTGAAAGTTCATTGATATCTGTGGGTGAGTTGCAAAACAACTTGGAAGACATGGTAGGCCCTTGTGCTGCCAGGTGGCAAGAAATTAAGATTGAACAAGTTCAGTCCATATGAGTTTGAATTTGTCATAAACCTTATCTTATGGTAATGGTTGGAAATGTCAAATTTACATGGATAGGAACACATGCACCATAAAATCCAAGTGGTAAGGTTTCTCTCTGCTTCATGAAAATGATTGTGAGAAAATACTTGCACTAAGTGGATTTTAAGGAGTTTGTTGTTGTGTAAATTGCGTTCTCAAATTCTATTACGATTACGAAATCCCTCTTCATAGTTCGAATTGTGAGAAATCACAAATAGTCTGCACATTCGGGATTTATTGTTGTAAGTTCTTAATTTGTTTCAACACACATATGGGCTTTTCTTATGAAAGGTGTATGGGATTGAGAGGCTCAGATAAAGTCTTATCGAAGCATCTCGTATCAAAAATATGAACTTTGGAAAGAAAGTCAATAAGTATTGATTTTAATAAGTCCAGTCGTTTTCTGGGTACATGTCAAAGCTAGTGGGAGCATAAGTGTTATGCTGGTAATTATTATGTTAGTGTGAACATAATTATGATGATAAGTAATGCAAAGTAGCAATACCATTTATAGGAAACAAAGTTTGGATTTGCTAAGTTGCAGAGTTTGAAAAGTTTTTCGCTATAGTGAGTGTGACAACCCGGAATTTTCATTCGTACAAACTCTAAATTCAATCACTTCAATTAAAAGTCATTTGCATTTCTGATAATTGTTAGCCAATTTAATGTCCGTTTGAGTATTTTTAATATTTATTCTTCAAACGAATGTATAAAAGGAAGTACCGTCTCGGGTCTTGGAGTTGCAAAGCCACACATACCACCCTAATAAGGAGTTCACGGCCAAACTTTTAGATTTTGGGCTGTAAACTCCCATGTGGCCGTGAACTCATGCCTTAGGCATGATTATACTCCCCAAACTCCTCATTTCTCACTTCCACCCTCAAGTTTACTCCCCATTCTCTCTCAACGATCATCCCGTTCTTCCCCCGATTGTGTGAAGTGTTTTTCTTGATAAGAATCCACATTAACTCTTGAATATTTGTTTGTCAAGGAATGTTTATTGACAGAGAATCTTATATGTCAAAAGGTCAATGGGAGTCTTAATTGTCTTGAATAGTTTCAAGAACTAATCAAGAATAAACCTATTGTTAATCACTAGCACACGACTTGAGGTTTGTAACTTATTATGTTTACATATTCTTATTTCTGTTCCATTCCAGTTGAACTGACTATGCATGTGAGTTCTGTGACTTCTCAATTGTTTGCACAACGCAAAACACATTGATTAGTGAAAGTTCATTGATATCTGTGGGTGAGTTGCAAAACAACTTGGAAGACATGGTAGGCCCTTGTGCTGCCAGGTGGCAAGAAATTAAGATTGAACAAGTTCAGTCCATATGAGTTTGAATTTGTCATAAACCTTATCTTATGGTAATGGTTGGAAATGTCAAATTTACATGGATAGGAACACATGCACCATAAAATCCAAGTGGTAAGGTTTCTCTCTGCTTCATGAAAATGATTGTGAGAAAATACTTGCACTAAGTGGATTTTAAGGAGTTTGTTGTTGTGTAAATTGCGTTCTCAAATTCTATTACGATTACGAAATCCCTCTTCATAGTTCGAATTGTGAGAAATCACAAATAGTCTGCACATTCGGGATTTATTGTTGTAAGTTCTTAATTTGTTTCAACACACATATGGGCTTTTCTTATGAAAGGTGTATGGGATTGAGAGGCTCAGATAAAGTCTTATCGAAGCATCTCGTATCAAAAATATGAACTTTGGAAAGAAAGTCAATAAGTATTGATTTTAATAAGTCTAGTCGTTTTCTGGGTACATGTCAAAGCTAGTGGGAGCATAAGTGTTATGCTGGTAATTATTATGTTAGTGTGAACACAATTATGATGATAAGTAATGCAAAGTAGCAATACCATTTATAGGAAACAAAGTTTGGATTTGCTAAGTTGCAGAGTTTGAAAAGTTTTTCGCTATAGTGAGTGTGACAACCCGGAATTTTCATTCGTACAAACTCTAAATTCAATCACTTCAATTAAAAGTCATTTGCATTTCTGATAATTGTTAGCCAATTTAATGTCCGTTTGAGTATTTTTAATATTTATTCTTCAAACGAATGTATAAAAGGAAGTACCGTCTCGGGTCTTGGAGTTGCAAAGCCACACATACCACCCTAATAAGGAGTTCACGGCCAAACTTTTAGATTTTGGGCTGTAAACTCCCATGTGGCCGTGAACTCATGCCTTAGGCATGATTATACTCCCCAAACTCCTCATTTCTCACTTCCACCCTCAAGTTTACTCCCCATTCTCTCTCAACGATCATCCCGTTCTTCCCCCGATTGTGTGAAGTGTTTTTCTTGATAAGAATCCACATTAACTCTTGAATATTTGTTTGTCAAGGAATGTTTATTGACAGAGAATCTTATATGTCAAAAGGTCAATGGGAGTCTTAATTGTCTTGAATAGTTTCAAGAACTAATCAAGAATAAACCTATTGTTAATCACTAGCACACGACTTGAGGTTTGTAACTTATTATGTTTACATATTCTTATTTCTGTTCCATTCCAGTTGAACTGACTATGCATGTGAGTTCTGTGACTTCTCAATTGTTTGCATAAGGCAAAACACTTTGATTAGTGAAAGTTCATTGATATTTGTGGGTGAGTTGCAAAACAACTTGGAAGACATGGTAGGCCCTTGTGCTGCCAGGTGGCAAGAAATTAAGATTGAACAAGTTCAGTCCATATGAGTTTGAATTTGTCATAAACCTTATGTTATGGTAATGGTTGGAAATGTCAAATTTACATGGATAGGAACACATGCACCATAAAATCCAAGTGGTAAGGTTTCTCTCTGCTTCATGAAAATGATTGTGAGAAAATACTTGCACTAAGTGGATTTTAAGGAGTTTGTTGTTGTGTAAATTGCGTTCTCAAATTCTATTACGATTACGAAATCCTTCTTCATAGTTCGAATTGTGAGAAATCACAAATAGTCTGCACATTCGGGATTTATTGTTGTAAGTTCTTAATGTGTTTCAACACACATATGGGCTTTTCTTATGAAAGGTGTATGGGATTGAGAGGCTCAGATAAAGTCTAATCGAAGCATCTCGTATCAAAAATATGAACTTTGGAAAGAAAGTCAATAAGTATTGATTTTAATAAGTCCAGTCGTTTTCTGGGTACATGTCAAAGCTAGTGGGAGCATAAGTTTTATGCTGGTAATTATTATGTTAGTGTGAACATAATTATGATGATAAGTAATGCAAAGTAGCAATACCATTTATAGGAAACAAAGTTTGGATTTGCTAAGTTGCAGAGTTTGAAAAGTTTTTCGCTATAGTGAGTGTGACAACCCGGAATTTTCATTCGTACAAACTCTAAATTCAATCACTTCAATTAAAAGTCAATTGCATTTCTGATAATTGTTAGCCAATTTAATGTCCGTTTGAGTATTTTTAATATTTATTCTTCAAACGAATGTATAAAAGGAAGTACCGTCTCGGGTCTTGGAGTTGCAAAGCCACACATACCACCCTAATAAGGAGTTCACGGCCAAACTTTTAGATTTTGGGCTGTAAACTCCCATGTGGCCGTGAACTCATGCCTTAGGCATGATTACACTCCCCAAACTCCTCATTTCTCACTTCCACCCTCAAGTTTACTCCCCATTCTCTCTCAACGATCATCCCGTTCTTCACCCGATTGTGTGAAGTGTTTTTCTTGATAAGAATCCACATTAACTCTTGAATATTTGTTTGTCAAGGAATGTTTATTGACAGAGAATCTTATATGTCAAAAGGTCAATGGGAGTCTTAATTGTCTTGAATAGTTTCAAGAACTAATCAAGAATAAACCTATTGTTAATCACTAGCACATGACTTGAGGTTTGTAACTTATTATGTTTACATATTCTTATTTCTGTTCCATTCCAGTTGAACTGACTATGCATGTGAGTTCTGTGAATTCTCAATTGTTTGCATAAGGCAAAACAGTTTGATTAGTGAAAGTTCATTGATATCTGTGGGTGAGTTGCAAAACAACTTGGAAGACATGGTAGGCCCTTGTGCTGCCAGGTGGCAAGAAATTAAGATTGAACAAGTTCAGTCCATATGAGTTTGAATTTGTCATAAACCTTATCTTATGGTAATGGTTGGAAATGTCAAATTTACATGGATAGGAACACATGCACCATAAAATCCAAGTGGTAAGGTTTCTCTTTGCTTCATGAAAATGATTGTGAGAAAATACTTGCACTAAGTGGATTTTAAGGAGTTTGTTGTTGTGTAAATTGTGTTCTCAAATTCTATTACGATTACGAAATCCCTCTTCATAGTTCGAATTGTGAGAAATCACAAATACTCTGCACATTCGGGATTTCTTGTTGTAAGTTCTTAATTTGTTTCAACACACATATGGGCTTTTCTTATGAAAGGTGTATGGGATTGACAGGCTCAGATAAAGTCTTATCGAAGCATCTCGTATCAAAAATATGAACTTTGGAAAGAAAGTCAATAAGTATTGATTTTAATAAGTCTAGTCGTTTTCTGGGTACATGTCAAAGCTAGTGGGAGCATAAGTGTTATGCTAGTAATTATTATGTTAGTGTGAACATAATTATGATGATAAGTAATGCAAAGTTGCAATACCATTTATAGGAAACAAAGTTTGGATTTGCTAAGTTGCAGAGTTTGAAAAGTTTTTCGCTATAGTGAGTGTGACAACCCGGAATTTTCATTCGTACAAACTCTAAATTCAATCACTTCAATTAAAAGTCAATTGCATTTCTGATAATTGTTAGCCAATTTAATGTCCGTTTGAGTATTTTTAATATTTATTCTTCAAACGAATGTATAAAAGGAAGTACCGTCTCGGGTCTTGGAGTTGCAAAGCCACACATACCACCCTAATAAGGAGTTCACGGCCAAACTTTTAGATTTTGGGCTGTAAACTCCCATGTGGCCGTGAACTCATGCCTTAGGCATGATTATACTCCCCAAACTCCTCATTTCTCACTTCCAGCCTCAAGTTTACTCCCCATTCTCTCTCAACGATCATCCCGTTCTTCACCCGATTGTGTGAAGTGTTTTTCTTGATAAGAATCCACATTAACTCTTGAATATTTGTTTGTCAAGGAATGTTTATTGACAGAGAATCTTATATGTCAAAAGGTCAATGGGAGTCTTAATTGTCTTGAATAGTTTCAAGAACTAATCAAGAATAAACCTATTGTTAATCACTAGCACACGACTTGAGGTTTGTAACTTATTATGTTTACATATTCTTATTTATGTTCCATTCCAGTTGAACTGACTATGCATGTGAGTTCTGTGAATTCTCAATTGTTTGCATAAGGCAAAACACTTTGATTAGTGAAAGTTCATTGATATCTGTGGGTGAGTTGCAAAACAACTTGGAAGACATGGTAGGCCCTTGTGCTGCCAGGTGGCAAGAAATTAAGATTGAACAAGTTCAGTCCATATGAGTTTGAATTTGTCATAAACCTTATCTTATGGTAATGGTTGGAAATGTCAAATTTACATGGATAGGAACACATGCTCCATAAAATCCAAGTGGTAAGCTTTCTCTCTGCTTAACGAAAATGATTGTGAGAAAATACTTGCACTAAGTGGATTTTAAGGAGTTTGTTGTTGTGGAAATTGCGTTCTCAAATTCTATTACGATTACGAAATCCCTCTTCATAGTTCGAATTGTGAGAAATCACAAATAGTCTGCACATTCGGGATTTATTGTTGTAAGTTCTTAATTTGTTTCAGCACACATATGGGCTTTTCTTATGAAAGGTGTATCGGATTGAGAGGCTCAGATAAAGTCTTATCGAAGCATCTCGTATCAAAAATATGAACTTTGGAAAGAAAGTCAATAAGTATTGATTTTAATAAGTCCAGTCGTTTTCTGGGTACATGTCAAAGCTAGTGGGAGCATAAGTGTTATGCTGGTAATTATTATATTAGTGTGAACATAATTATGATGATATGTAATGCAAAGTAGCAATACCATTTATAGGAAACAAAGTTTGGATTTGCTAAGTTGCAGAGTTTGAAAAGTTGTTTCGCTATAGTGAGTGTGACAACCCGGAATTTTCATTTGTACAAACTCTAAATTCAATCACTTCAATTAAAAGTCAATTGCATTTTTGATAATTGTTAGCCAATTTAATGTCCGTTTGAGTATTTTTAGTATTTATTCTTCAAACGAATGTATAAAAGGAAGTACCGTCTCGGGTCTTGGAGTTGCAAAGCCACACATACCACCCTAATAAGGAGTTCACGGCCAAACTTTTAGATTTTGGGCCGTAAACTCCCATGTGGCCGTGAACTCATGCCTTAGGCATGATTATACTCCCCAAACTCCTCATTTCTCACTTCCACCCTCAAGTTTACTCCCCATTCTCTCTCAACGATCATCCCGTTCTTCACCCGATCTTCTGAAAACGTAAGTATTTCTCGACATGATTTGTTGTTGTTACCTAATATCTAGTAGTTATACATCATTTCATTCATTAATTATTGCTTTTCAACTAGATCTTCAAGTGTTCTTCAAAACACCAAGAACACACTAGTGTTCTTGGACCTTAAACACCCAATCAAGCTCCTATCTTGTAAGTACACTTGCCCTAGCTTCTTGTGTGCTTAGTATGAACTTGATAACACTCTAAAATCATCAAGAATCATAAGAATAAAGGAGTTTACGGCCAAGGATGCTCTTGGGCCGTAAATCCTTCTTAAGGTGGCTAAACGGACCCTAGTTCCTTCCTAAGCCTTGGATGCCAACCTTGATCCTTCCTAGAAGTGTTTAAGACGTTAAACAACAATCAAAACAAGTCCCCATGAGACCTTACAGTTGTAAAAACCTAAGGAAGCGGTCCTTAGGCCTTAAACTCTACAAGGTAGTGTTCATGTGCCCCTAATGCTTTCCTAAGGCTTGGATTTGATCATCGCATGCTCAATCATGATTGGTAAGACCTCAAAACACAATTTGGCACTTAGTACCATGAGTTTACGACCATAAACTTATGGGGAAATGGTCATGGGCTGTAAACTCCATAAGGAGTGGTCCTTGGGCCATAAACTCAAATGTCATGCCATACAACCCTTAGATGCAACCCTTTGGTACCTATAGCACTTGAATCAAAGTGTTTCCGTGTCCTAGGGTGTCTTAACTTGGTTAATTAGTTGTTAATTGACTAATTATATATATATATATATATATATATATATATATATATATGTTTATTATATGTTAATTAGGCTCATTGTGTGTGTACAAGTCTTCACTTGTCACCTAGCACCTTGTCCAACACTTCCGTACAATCCACTCACTACAGGTGAGTTTATACCCCTTAATTAACGTTTAAAATGTTATTAAATGTTTTTAAATGCTTTTATGGGGGGGGGGGGGAATACAAGTTGAATCATGTTAGTTATTAGATCAATCACATGTGATTGATAACTAGCATACAAATGGATTTTCTAACTTATATAATAAACCTTTCTACTACATATATAGTTATATAAATAAGGTTTGAAGGACTTAGGAGAGATAACCCACGTTACTTCTTGTCCTTGTTTGGTTGTGGACTTAAAGTACCCAGTTGTTTGTCCGAGTGTCATTGAATCCTTACTTATATATTATGTATATATGTATAGATATAAAGACTTTTATCCCAGTTCAGTACATTCAGTTATACAAATAAGTCTACTAATAAACTATAATAGCTATAGTTTTGGGTTATACTACTTACTACTTCTAGTTCAATTAAGCATACAAGAGTCAGTTCATTCATGAGTCATTACTTACTACTATGAGAACTTATACAACTATAATATGACGAGAACATATACAACTATACTAGGATGAGAAAATATACAACAATACTATGATGAGAAACAATACAATCATTACACAAGTACATACATTACATATACAAGTATACTATAACATAAATGTGATCCACTATATCAGAGCATGCCTTCATCATTATGGCCCGAGTTGTAACCATAATCTATGGGAGGGAGAGCATGAGTTTGCGTATAGATCTATACTGGATTGACTATCCTACACCTTACTGCTACCTACTGTGGGAATGACAGGTCTTCGGGTGCCAAATGTCATACCTTTTGACGACTTACAATGTCGTGTTTCATAGTCGATAGTATGGTACAATTAATCACATAATACCTTGATATAAATCCGGTTTAAGGTAGTTAGTACAATAGTAGTTCCTATAATACAACACTACAGTACTACATTAATTTACCCTTTACATTTATTTGGGGATTACTTCACTTAAACATTAATGTACAAACTATATTTTGATTCTGATAGTTACACTTGGGAAAGTTACACACTTTTACAAGAAACAAACATACAAAACAGTTGTGCCTTGGTAGAAGGCTACTTTTAGTAGTAAATATAGGATTTCCTAGGAGTTACAAACTTCTACAAACACTTAAAAACATTCACATACTTTTACTACAAACGCTTACAAATTAGTACTTCAAAGACTGTTTCAAACATTTTGATACAAACATAGACACTAAATACTTATGAACTCACCAACTTTAATGCTGATAAAATCTTTCAAAATAACTTGTATTCTCAGGTCATCAGTAGACAGGTACCGATGCCAGCATTTGAGAAGATGGAGCGCATACAATACTCATCTTATTTTATGATTCATATTTTGGTGTCTTATATACTACAGAACACACATGTATTAAAATTATATATTTAATGCAATGGATGATGTTGTTTACTTGTTTACTATTACACTGTGTTGTGATACTGTACATGACGTCCTCCGCCCAAGAACGTTTCCGCCGTTCTTGGTTTTGGGGTGTGACAGATTGGTATCAAAGCATTTTTTTTATAGTGAATTGAGTATATCAACCCATAAAAGATATAGTAACTATAAACCCAATGGGATTAAAACACTCTGACCAAGAGTCTATACTTTTAAATAATAAAAAATTTAACTCAATATACAAGCCTGCGTTCATACTAAAATCAGTTTCGCGATGACAAATACAAAAGTATTACGATTGTTGAATATCAAAAGTAAGCTCGGGGATGTATGGGCAGTCCTGGGAGTGGCATAGCCGGATCAACTATGCTGGTCTGAGGAGTGATTAGTATATGCCCAAGAATGGTTGTGATATGGCAACATGTCTACAAAAAACTTACCAACACTACTACAACGAAAATACTAGAATAGAGCACAAGTTTGAAATACTATATGAGTATTTTGTGTTACTATAATTACTTATGTGAGAACTAAAAAGGTCTCTATCAAGTAGGTCAATAGTCGTTAAGTGGATACGTTAAGGTTATATGAAATTTAGGTTTTATAGACTCAGAATCTGTGATCTTTGCTTTCCTTTCTGTCCTGGTTTGGTTGTGGATATGGAGTTAGGACTACTTATTCGAAGGTCTATCCTGCTTTAATTTCATATAACTGGTATACACTACACATGTATTGACATAACTGATAAAGATCATCTTATAATTATCTTAAGTGGTACGTCTATTTATATAAGATTCTTATACCCCTTTTCTTGGGTAGATATCATGGCTGGATTTCATCATGGCGACCCGTACTTTCCACCCCACAACAATGCTAGATGACTTGAAGAAGAGCCCAAAGATGAGCATCCAATCCCTTTGGATGATCACCTCACAGAAGGCTTCTCGGATGGTTCTGACTCCGAGCCTGAAGTCAACAACCTACCCCATGTGGGTCAAGCCCCAATTAACAACCCCCAACCCGCATTTCAAGGTCCCACACCATTGTGGGCAACAAACTTAAATCGCTGGAGCGATGAACAGGGTCAACCTTTACCCTACAACGGGGACCGAATCTTTTACAACATAAGCGAGGGTGGCTCAGCTGACCGAGTCCTACCTGTCATGGTCTGCAGGATTGCTTGGAATATCGAGCAAGGTCGAGCAGCCATCGGCCGAATCGTGGAAATTGATGCCAGCCCTGGTGTCAACACAGTCCACGTCCGCCGTGTTGAAGAAGATATGGAAAGGACCAGGAGAACCAATGAGACTCTGCAGCAACAGCTGACTGCCTCCCGAGCTGAAGTCATAGAACATTGAGTTCGCCAGAGGGGTCATGAGTGACACCTTCAAGAAGTGGTTCGTCAAGTGGCATATCTAAGGGTTTGCCCGAGGAATTCCCATCGCCATTAGAAGATGTCAAGCACATCTTTTCTTTT
This sequence comes from Lactuca serriola, assembly GCF_051521515.1. Lineage (NCBI taxonomy): Eukaryota > Viridiplantae > Streptophyta > Magnoliopsida > Asterales > Asteraceae > Lactuca > Lactuca serriola. The sequence goes on along the minus strand of NC_136416.1, from coordinate 127,682,346 downwards.
GGTTAAGGAATAACCTTTCGTATATGTGCTCTATGTAGCACTTGTCTATAAAATATTCCAATCTTTCAGTACACTATCTAGTCTACTAAGCTGTTAAATATTTTCCCTTATATGGTTTGACGTAAGACGTACTGTTAGGTCATTTTTCCCGAACTCAATTACATCAGTAATACTAGTAATATTGAGAGTTATCTAATCTGATGAAAAAATCTGTACTCTTGTGTTTCTCTACTCTTCTACTTTACTTCTATTTCAAAACATATACTCATTCAACTGTTGGACTATGGCGATTTAGCCCATGGATCACTTTCACCATGCTTACAATTGATTCTAACCACCATGTACATCTTTCCTTTAAACTTATAGTTGAAGGATGCCTCCTCGCAGATCAACAAGGCTGTGACAACCCGAAATTTCTATTCTGTACAAACATAACAAGTCAATAGAAGTCATAACTGTTGCTATTAATTTTCAGACTTTTTAGAATAAGTTTGAGTATTTCAGGATTTACACTTTAAGAGATATCAGGAGAGAGGATGCACTGGGTTATTGTGCAACATTTTTATTCCAAAACTCTAAGAAATTAGATTTTACTGCCTGAATAAAATATTTACTGCCAAAAACCCTAAATTTGGGAGTATATATATATATATATATATATATATATATATATATATATATATATGAGAATTTGTCATTATTTACACTTATTCGAAAATTTCAAGATCCAAACCCATTTCTCTCTCAAGTATCATCCAAAAGTTTTTCAAGATCTTCAAACTAGTAAGTGTTTCTAGCCTTCTTAAGTGATTATATGCTTTAATCTAGTGTTTTAACACACTTCTAACCGTGAAATCATTCCAAAAGGTTGATTCATCCATTTTACACCAAAAATACCAAGAACACCAAGAACACACAGTAGTGTTCTTGGACTTTTAGCTCATTTCAAGCTTCAATATAGTAATTACCACTATCTTAGAGTCTTATAAATCTTGTTATACACCTTTACATCAAGAAAAAGTCCCAAGAACACCAATAACAAGGTCTTCAAAGTTCAAGAAGTTTTTGAACCGTAAACACAAAGTAAAGGTGCCAAAGTGTGCCTAGTCCCTTCCTATGCCTTAGTAACTAACATGGATCCATTCCTTGATGAGTTAAGGACTTGAAAACCCCCAAAATACCATAAAACTTATGAGTTTATGGTAGTAAACTCAAAGGAAAATTGTTTAGGAACAGTAAACTCCAATTAGGAGTGAAATGGTGCCCTAGTACCTTCCATATACGCGTACTTCAAGTAGAAAAGCTTCTAGGGACTTTTAAGGCTTCAAACCAACAAATGGTCAAAAGTGTATGAGCTTACAGCCGTAAACTCAAGGGTTTACAACCGTAAACTCTTTTTTTAGTGACCACAAAACCGTAAACTCCTTAATGGAGTTTTCCTTGAACCCCAAGCACACTAGCCTTTCCCTACAACACTTAGATGCAATCCTTGGGACTTATAACACTTGTCTAAGGTGTTTAGCATGTCCTAGGGTGTCTTAACTTTGTTTATTATTTGTTTAAAGACTAATTGGATACATATATGTGATATTATATGTTAACTAGGATCATAGAGTGTGTTCAATTCTTCACTTGACACGTAGCAATCCTACATCTTCAGTTCATCTAAACCACCAACTACAGGTGAGTTCATACCCCTTGAATTAACCTTTTAAATGTTTTAAATGTTTATAAATGCTTTATGGGGGGGATACAAGTTAAATCATGCTAGTTATTATATCAATCACATGTGATTAATAACTAACATGCAAATGGATTTACTATACGGTAATTGTTTTACTAAACAAATTTCTTCAAAGGTTTATCTTAAACATTTTTATATGTTTAAAACTCTTTATTAAACTGTTTATTAAACATTGTATGGTTCATTTCAAACCCTTTTACAATTGTGTTTCAAACAAAGGTTTCTTTATCTACTTAGACTGTTTAATCAAACAAATATTTTCAAAACATTTTATACACTGACATCAAGTCATCGTTTCATAGTATTAATCTTTCAAAGGTTTTACAAAACTTCTTTTATGGTTTTATGTTGTTAAATGCATGCCTAGATATGTATAGTTATATAAATAATGTTTAAAGGACTTAGGACGGTTAGCTCGCTTTATTTCCTTTTCCTCGTTGGGATCTGGCCTTAGGGCATCGGCTGCTCGTCCGAATGTCGTCTAAATATTAGTTATATATCATGTATACATATCTAGACATAAAAGTTCCTCCTGTCAGTTTAGTACCTTTGGGTAGCAAAGGCATACTTTCGCTTATACATGTACACCATTAATAACTATTATAGGTATAGTGAAGAGATACTACTTACCTTTCCAAGTACAAGGAATCACACAAGAGTCAGTTCATTCATGATTCTTTACATAGATATGCTTACATGAGTATGTTTACATAGATACACTTACATGAGTACGTTTACATAGATACGCTTACATGAGTACGTTTACATAGATACGTTTACATGAGTACGTTTACATGAATACTTTTACGTGGATACTTTTACGTAGATACTATATGATGAGTTACTATTACATATTATATGTGTAGATACCTGTGACAACCCGATATTTCGAGACAATGAAATGTAACACCAGTCAAATATAGGTAAAAATTTAACTTTCCTAAAATCTTATTTGGGTTAAATAAAGTGGTAGGAATCGTATCAAGGTTTTCGTGCATATAAAGAACACTAAAATCCGAGTTATAACGAAGAAGTTATGACCAATCTAAGATTCGCAGCAAAAACCGGCAACACAGATAGATGTAAAACGTCAAGTTTCAATACAATAATTTTTAGCCTTAGGTATCTAAATGAAAGTTTTAGATATCCCAAAACCATAAGCATACATAAAAAGAATGCCCAAATCTGACTTCATATGAGGAAGTTATGATTTTTCGAAGTTTCAGACATAGCAGTAGACAGCTAAATACTCGAAATCGAGATCGAGCGGCTTTTTGCCAACATGACCTAAACGTGAATCGAAGATCTCATCAATGGTATTACAACGGTAAAAAGTTTGGCGAAAACGGACATCGGATGAAGGAGTTATGGAATTTTAATGCACTTTTCCTATCCCGGCCTATTAAAAATGCAATATTAAAAATAAATTCAAATTTAGCCAACGGAGTCTAAATGAATGTTATAGAACGTAGTCTCACCTATGCGTGGATATAAAGAACGTCGAAAATCGAGTTCGTATGAGGAAGATATGAATTTTTGAATTTTATTAAATAGTTAAAATATTAAATTTAATTATAAATACCCGATATTATCCGTAGGAGGAGAAGTCACCAGTCTGATCCGGATTACGCCCAGCATAATGCCTCGGTACGCCCAGCGTAATCCGAGGACTCAGACCCTATATAAAACGTGCAAGGGTTCCGGGGTTTTTTGCTGATTTCTTCTCTTTCTCGTGTCGAAGCTTTGCGTTTAATCCCTCGGAGCCATCCCGAAGTCCCGGTTGTCATATCCAAGTTTGGAAGGAAGTTTTACGCTCCCGAGATTCCTGAGAATCCCGAGAAATACGCTTTCTTGAGTAGAAGTTATGCTCGGTTTCGTCTCGCTTTCTTCAATCTATCAAGTGAGTTCATACCCCTACAACGATATTTTTCAAATACTTTATAAATACTTTTATACACTTTTAAGGGGGGGGGGGGGGGGAAATACATGTAAACATACGATTATCCTCGTGCAGAAAACATCAATCTTTTGCTATACTTGCTGTTAATTAATCAATCATATGGGATTTATAACTAGTATACAAATGGATTTACTACACGTTTAGCTGTTTTACCAAACATATTATTTCAAATGACTTTCTCAAGCACTTATACATGTTAAAACTCTTTATCAAACTGTCTTACATACTGTCTGTTTCCATTCAAACCCTGTTATAATTGTGTTTCAAACATAGGATTTCTTATACTTTAAACTTTTCTTATCAAACAAGCTACCTTCAAATCGTTTTATAAACTGACATCAAGTCATCATTTCTTCGTTATTAATCTTTTCAAAGGTATTACAAAACTTCTTTTATACTTCTATATTGTCAAATGCATGACCATATATGCATAGTTATATAAGTAATGTTTAAAGGACTTAGGACGGCTAGCTCGCTTTATTTCCTTTTCCTCGTTGGGATGTGGCCTTAGGGCATCGGTTATTCGTCCGAATGTCGTCTAAATATTAGTTATATATATCATGTATACATATATAGACATAAAAGTTCCGTCAGTTGGTTCAGTACCGTCGGGTAGCAAAGGTATACTTTGGTTATACACGTACAATACTAGTAACTATAATAGGTATAGTTAGTAGATACTACTTACTATTCCAAGTACAAGGAATCACACAAGAGTAAGTTCATTCATGAGTCTATATTCATACATTACATACTATATGAAATACCAACACATTACATACTATATGAAGAGATACGATTGCATAGATAGTTTACTAGCTATTCATGAAATTTTACATACTACAAGTACTATATTGTCACACCCCAAAACAAAGAACGGCGGAAACGTTCTGGGGCGGAGGACGTCATGTATAGTATCACAACATAGTAAATGTAAATAAGCAAACAACATCATCCATTGCATTAAATATATAATTTTAATACAAGTGTGTTCTGTACAGTTATAGACACCAAAAATAATGTATAACAAAATAATATGAGATGAGTCTTGAATGCACTCCATCTTCTGAAAAACTGGCCTCGGTACCTGTCTACTGATGACCTGAGAATACAAGTTATTTTGAAAGAGTTTATCATCATTAAGCTAGTGAGTTCATAAGTATTTTAGTGTCAATGTTTCTTGTAAAAACATTTGAACCTGTCTCAATGTATAAGTTTGTAAAAATGTAAGCAAATGTTTGAAAGTGTTTGTAAAAGTTTGAATCTCTCAGAAAATCCTATATTTTCTATAAAAGTAACCTTCTACCAAGGCTAAACTGTTTTGTAAACTTGTCTGTTGTAAAAGTGTGTAATTACCCAAGTATAACTATCATTTGTTAAAAATATAGTTTGTACACTAGTGTTTAAGTGAGATTATCACTAAAATATGTAATGGGTAAATCATTGTAGTACTGTAGCTTTGTATAATAAGACTGCTGTTGTACTAAATACTACTACCTTAAACCGGATTTATATTAAGGTATATTGTGATAAATTGCACCATGCTATCGACTGGTAACAACGACATAATGAACGGTCGTAATAAAAGAAATGACGTTTGGCACCCGCAGACCTGCAGGTCCGGCTGTAGCTAGCAGCAAGGTGTAGGATAGTCAATCCAGTTTAGATCTATACGCAAACTCACGCTCTCCCTCCAGGAGACTTCTGGCTACAACTCGGGCCATGACACTTAAGGCATGCCCGATACAGTGGATCACAATTGTTAAGTATTCATGTATATGTAATGTTTCTCGTTCTAGTGTATCTGTATATGATCATCTTTCTCGTATATCTGTATATGTATTGTTTCTAGTATATCTGTATATGTATTGTCTCTAGTATATCTGTATATGTATTGTTTCTAGTATATCTGTATATGTATTGTTTCTAGTATATTTGTATATGTATTGTTTCTAGTATATCTGTATATGTATTGTTTCTAGTATATCTGTATATGTATTGTTTCTAGTATATCTGTATATGTATTGTTTCTAGTATATCTGTATATGTATTGTCCTGCGTTACCCCGATGGTAACCAGCTCATAATGTACTGATGATTATGAATATGGAAGTATTTTTATGTCTATACATGTATATATGATATATAAGTAATATGGAAATGACCTTCGGATGGTCACCCGAAATCCCACCAGACCACATCCAAATCGAGGAAAAGGAAATAGGGCGGATGGCATTCCTAAGCCTTTTGAACATTATTTATATATCTATACATATACGGGCATGCAATTGTATATATAAAGCATAGTTAAGTTTTCATAAAACATTTTGAAGCATAAATATAATTTCAAGAGATGATTGACTTGATGTCGATCTATAAATCATTTTGAAGGCATACGTTGGTAAAACAGTTTAAGCAAAAGAAGCATTTGTTTAAATCACAGTCTATAAGTAAGTTTGGATAGTAAAACAGTTTGTAAAACATTTCAATAGTAAAGCAGTTGAAAAATAGTTTGAACAGTGGTGAAAATTGTTGTTTTCCTAGTTATTAATGGCATGTGATTAAACACAATCACATGTGATTGAAGCAATAACTTATAAGTATTTGACTTGTATTCCCCCCCCCCCCATAAAGTGTTATAAAACATTTAAAATCATTTCAAAGGTTGATTCAAGGGGTATGAACTCACTTGTGGTGAGTCGTTTGAATTGCAGTGTCGGCTATCGTGCTAGTTGGCAAACGGAGACTGGTTTACACGCACGAGCCTAGTTATCATATAATAAGCATATATATAACTAATTAGATATATAATAACTTAAATAAATAAGTTAAGACCCTTAGAAAACATTTAAACACTTTTATGAGTGTTTAAGGTTCAAATGGTTGCATCTAAGTTGCTACGGGACAAGGCAAAAGGGTTTGAAACATCAAAGGGCCTTGTATAGGAGTTCACCACCCAACAAACCCCACACCTTGGAGTTTACGGCCGTAACCTCATAGGTTTATGGCCGTGAACTCCTAAAAGGGTAGTTTTTGGGTGTTTTGTGGTGTTATCTTGACTTTAGAACACTCCTAGCTTTATTGGAATAACACATGAAGTAGTTTAAGGCTTTAGAACACTCCATATGGGAGTTTACGGCCTAAGGTCCTTCACCTTAGAGTTTACGGCCGTAAACTCTAGGAATTTAATTGATTTGAGGCATTTAAACATCAAGGATGGCTTCCATGAATTTATCTAAGGCTAATGGGGACAAGAGGCACACTTTGGTGACTTCACTTGGAGTTTACGGCCCAAGTCATGTTCCTTGGCCGTAAACTCCTTTCAAGGAGTGATTTCTATGAGTTCTACTCTCCATTCTAGTTCCAAAGGTGCAAGGTAAATTGTCTAAGGGCTTAAGGGTTGCTTGGAATGATTTTTGTCCCACAAAAAGGGGTTTACGGCCCAAGAAGGGTTCTTGGCCGTAAACTCCTAAAAACTTATGGTTTTTATGGGTTTTTGATGTTCTAAACAAGCACAAGTACTAGTAGTTAAAGTCCTTAAGCATTTGGGGAAAGTTTTAGGGCATATAAGCCCTTGAAAAGGGGTTTACGGCCCAAGGGAGTTCCTTGGCCGTAAACTCCTAGAACTTATGTTTCTTGGATGATTTCTAGGCTACAAAGATCATACACTAAGTCCTTTACAAGTCCTCTAACATAGGAATGGGTCTAGAAGGCATTAAAGTTCCATTTTGGAGTTTACTCCCCAAGAACGTTCTTGGGCGGTAAACTCCCGGATCTTGATATCTAGACATGTTATTGTTGTTAATATGCATTACACAAGTATTGAAACACATATAGAAAAGTAGACTCACAATCTGGGATGAAAACCCGAAGATCCGTCAGAGAGAATATGGCTTTTCTCTATTTGGAATTGTGAATAATGAATTAATTTAATTCAGAAAACTATTTATAGTCCTGGAATATTTTGAAAGAAAATATTTTTATTCCTGATATTGGACTGTAACAGTATGAAACTTGAAATGCCCAAGTTTCACAAAACCAGGAGTATCCACTCTCCTGATATTATCTAAAACATAAACCCTAATGTACACAAACTTGTTCGGAAAAGCTTGAAAATCACTGAAACTGAGCTAGCTTCTATTGAATAGATGATGTTCGTACAATGGAAATTTTGGGTTGTCACATATATCAAAGAGATATTTTCATATACAAGAACAAATGGACATTTTCATACGTAAATCTGTTTTATACTAAATTTTGTGAGACATTTCACGTACTTTCGAGTATGCATTTTAAGTCCTGTATTATATACCACAATCCATTGTAAGGGGAGCGTGATACTTGTGTATAGATCTATACGGGATTGACAATCCCGCACCTAAACTGTTAGCTACAGTTAGACCGGCAGGTATGGGGTGACAAATGTCATAACATTTCAACGCCTGAAGAACGTTGTTACACACAGTCTGGGTCATTAGTATGGTTATAAAACTCAGATGGAGTATTAAGAACACATTGATTTACGAGGTTATCAATTGCCTTAACGATTTATTATATATACCAATCTACTATTTTAGGCATGAAAAATACTATTGCATTAAAGTTTTAGGACTTTTAGACTACCACCCACTTATGGACAAATATTGGATTTCTAAAAGCAAACATTCAAAACAGTCGGGTCTTGGTAGAAGGCTACTTTTTATACTAGTAGGAAATATGGGATTTTCTAGGGCTTTCAAACGTTTACAATTACTTACAAACATGTTCATTGATATAAAATTTCCTTCAAACATTTACAGGTCTTTCTTTACAGTTTTACAAATCAAAGTCACTTAAATACTTATGAATTCACCAGCTTTATTGCTGATACACGCTTTCAAAATAACTTGTATTCTTAGGTCAAAAATAAGACAGGTACGACGACCAGGTTTTGTGAAGATGGTGCAGTCAAGACTCATCTTTTATTTTGAATATTCATTATGTAGATTTATACTATGAAAGAACTCGCATGTACTTAAAACTTATACTATTGTTGTTGCTTGTTTACTACTCCGCATTGTTGTGATACATTACATGACGTCCTCCGCCCCAGAACGTTTCCGCCGTTCTCGGTTTTGGGGTGTGAAAGATTGGTATCAGAGCATTGTTTATAGTGAATTGAGTATATCAACCCATAAAAGATATACTTACTATAAATACAATGGGATTAAAAATACTCTGACCAAGAGTTTATACTTTAAATAATAAAATATTTAACAATGAATACGTGCCTGCATTCATACTAAAATCCGTGTCACAATGACAAGAACAAAAGTATTACGATTGTTGAATATCACAAGTAAGCTCGGGGATGTATGGTCAGTCCTAGGAATGGCATAGCGTGATCAACTATGCTTGTCCAAGGAGTGATTAGCACATGCCCAAGAATGGTTGTGATGTGTCAACAAGTCTAAAAACTTACCAACACTACCACAATGAGAACATTATAACAGAACCTAAGTCTAAAATACTATAGGAGTATTTTGTGTTACTAGAATTACTTACTTGCGAACTAAAAAGGATCTTCATTCCTAAGTTGATAGTTGCTAACTGGATATACTAAGGTTATATGTAACTAGGATGTCATAGATTTAGAATCTGTGAAATTGTGCTTTACCCCGGTTCCTTGTGAATTTGGAGTTAAGGTCACTTATTCGAAGGCCTATCCTGATTCTGATTACATATAACTGGTATGCGCTTTACAAATAATGACGTAACTAATGAACATTATCTAATAATTATCTAGATATTTCGTCTAATAATTATTTTCTTACCCCAATTCTCGCATAGATAACATGGCTAGACTCCATCTCCACGGTAACTCGTACTTCCCGAACGAAGGCAAGGCTGGATGGTTCAAAGAAGAACTAGAGAATGATCATCCAATCCCTTTTGAATGATCAGCATGCTAAAGACCTTTCGGATGATGATAAGTCCGAACCCGAGGATGAGAACCTACCCCCGGTAGCTCCCAATTCAAATCCTAACCCTCGTCCAGCTCTTCATGGCCCAACGCCTCCTTGGGCAGAATGCTTGGAAACATGAAGCGAAGAGCAAGATCAACCTATGCCGTTTAATGGAGACCGAAGCTGCAACAACCTAAGCGAAGGGAGCTTAGCAGACAGAGTTCTACCAATCTCGATCCGTAGAGTTGCCCGAAACGAAATCCAGGGCAGGACGGCTCTCCATTGTATCGAAGAGGTTAAATGCCAATGCAAGAATGCATACCATCCGCACCAATCATCTTGAAAGCACTTGTGAGAGATCTGAGAGAGACCATGAGACCCTGCTGCAAGCATTAGCTGAAACACGATCCGAAGTCATAGAGCTACGAGTATGCTAGAGGGTGTATGAAAGATACCTGCTTGATATGGAACGTCAACTAGCTAAACTACGGGTTCACCATAGGGGTGACCGTCGCCAGTAGGAGATACTTTACTTTACATCTTTGTTTTAAAAAGAACCGTGTTCCTATCTAAGTTTTGGGTAGCAGTTTTCCATGTGACTACCTTGTACTGTGAGTACTTTTAGTTAGGACTTTATGCTGTCAAAGACTTTTCTACTCTAAATATGATGTAAGACCTTCAACAAGGTCAACTTTCCCGAACCTATTACATCTTAAACATCGATTATATTGACAGTCGGCTAATTTCCGTGTTACTCTTTGTTCAAATACTTTCATCATACTATCGTTGGAGTCTATCTGAAACCCACTCTGGTCAAGTTATTGGACTAGGGTAATTTAACTCCGAAATCCTTTTCAAGCCCCTTTTAAAGGTTGGATCATATTATTCACCAACCAATAATACCCCGACTTGTACGAAAAACGTCTTAAGACCATTCTACGAACTTACTTCTACTCTTTACTAAGACTACGTCATAGGGATGTAGGTCAAACCCACGAGAACATATTTCTATTCTTTACATGAACGATCAAACTACATCTAGGTTCAACCATATCCGCTCATGGATTCATTTTCTTTCATGTTACAGAATCATGTCGCCGAAGAAACATAATCAACCTATCAGCCAAACACCAACTCTTCAGATTGATGCAGCTACCTTTCAAGCTGCAGTCTCAGCTGCCGTGACAGCTATTCTAACTCACCTTAATGCTAACAACGCAAATGTTAGCGGGATGGTTTTCAATAATTCCAATCCAAGTAACAACCAAGTACACCCACGAGTAACAAGATACCACGACACTCCGAACCTCAACCCAAAGAGCAATAAACGAAAATTCTGGGATAGAGTTAAAGGCAAATCACCTGAGGGACAAACAGGAAACCATCACCGGTGGTAGCCTTCGCAGCCACGACATCTACAACTCCTACCACCAACACTGCTAGTATCCCAATTATCCCTAACCCGTCCAGACAGTATGCTGGAAACCTACCGAAGTGCAATAAGTGCAGCTTCCATCACCTAGGTAGTTGTCGTCTGTTACACTACATGAGATGCAACAAGAACAGACACACTACCCGCTTCTGCAAGACTCGGGTACAACACATTACTTCAACCACCAATGTCGAAATTTCTCGGATATGCTATCTATGTGGCATAATGGGACACTTCAAGAGGGACTGCCCAACAAAGAACAATGACAGTGGAACAGGAGGAGTTTGTCCTCAGAATGGAAAAAAGCCAATGAAGGACCCGACTATAATAGGGGTTCACTTCCAATCGTCAGTATTAAGTATGCTGTTAAAGATGTTTAAAACTAGTGCAACTCGAGTCTTATCTTTTGTGATATCCCGTCAGTAAAGGGGACCCTCGTGCTACGTATACTTGCCTTTTGTAGTATACCTTGTTCGCAACAATTGTCTTGTAGTAAAACTAAAGTATAGTACCTCTGTTAAAAGTTGCAATGTTGTCTTTTGTCTGTAATACCCTTATGATCAAATCTAATGCCTTTATTTCCAAGTAAGTCTGATATCATCATACAACTTGACTCAATTAGATCCTCGCAATACCAGTTTCGTGCGCACATCTCTTTCTCCGAAATCGCCTTTCTAAGCAGAGCCGTCATTCCAGAATTCTGAAGTACTCAGGTGTAGAGTACCTCATGTCTTCTCCGAAGAAACCTCAACAAGCCTCCCCGAAGTACCACTTGTACGGTACGTCAAGTTCAAACCAAGGACCCGTATGGTTGACCTATTGCTAAAGAGTGTATACACGAGGATGGTATATAATCAAGGTTTTACAGGTCTAGAATTGATGATTCTACTTTTAACTTCTATTCCTTGTTTGGATGTGAACTTAGAGAAGAATCATTTATTCGACTACCTTTTTAACCTAAATTATATACGACTCGTATACCCGTGACTACGATTGATGAACCAGGTATGAGTTCTATTATGAACTTCAGGACGTAGACTGCCCAAGACTACGAGTAATCGTGCTTCCTTGAGAATAAACTTTGAAGAACCTATCTTTTCTTCCTAAATTCATAAGTAATCATACTTTCTTTTAGATCTTCATGAAATCTTGCCCACCCTAAGAATTTTGACGTCATAAACAGTATGAGTTGGTTAAGTCTATGTTGAACCGACATCATGTGCTTTGATAGAGTAGCTCGTCCTAACCTCCCAAAACAACGAAACTCTAGTTATTTGCTGCAAAAAATCAAGTACGAACCTTCTCATCATTTCATGTATGCAAGCTCAGATGTGCTTGTGAAAGGAATGGCATACATTCCTTGCACACATCGTCGATACGAGCCAAGAAGTGAAAAACATTTAGAACATTCCAAAAGTACGCAACTCTTCCACCACTGCACCATGTCGAGTTTCAGAATCGACTTAGTTCCAAGGACTACCCCGGTAGCCAAATCGACTTATCGACTAACTCCAGTGGTGATGCATAGCTTTTTCTAGTCAGCTTAACGAACTTTTCAAGAGGGGATTAATTAGGCCAAGCTTCTCACCATGGGAAGCATCGGTCTAGTTCGTGGAGAGGAAATACGGATCATCAATGACATCCTTATCTACTCCCAAATTAAGGAGGAGCAGAGTCAACACCTCCAAGGAATACAATATTCACAGGCGCGAGAACATGCAACGCACATCTGACCAGGAAGAGTTATCACCACAGTAAAGGCAAATGAAAGAAACAAAGCCGTTCCCCGATAGTGAAAGGTTCGCTAGAAGGCCATGCGAGGATCTAAATTCACATTGGATCGCAAGGATCAAATAAAACTTCTATCCGTAGGGTAGTATCAATTCTACTTAAACTCTAATTTCGGGACGAAATTCCCTCTAGCGGGGGGATGATGTGACAACCCGATATTTCGAGACAATGAAATGTAACACCAGTCAAATATAGGTAAAAATTTAACTTTCGTAAAATCTTATTTGGGTTAAATAAAGTGGAAAGAATCGTATCAAGGTTTTCGTGCATATAAAGAGCACTAAAATCTGAGTTATAATGAAGAAGTTATAACCAATCTAAGATTCACATCAAAAATCAGCAACACTGATAGACGTAAAATGCGAAGTTTCAATACAATAATTTTTAGCCTTAGGTATCCCGCGAAATCCGCTTTCTTGAGTAGAAGTTCTGCTCGGTTTTCGTCTCGCTTTCTTCAATCTATCAAGTGAGTTCATACCCCTACAACTATATTTTTCAATTACTTTAAAAATACTTTCATTAACTTTTAGGGGGGGGGGGATATAAGTAAACATATGATTATCCTCGTGCGAAAAACATCAATCTTTTCCTATACTTGCTGTTAATTAATCAATCATATGGGATTTAAAACTAGTATATAAATGGATTTACCACACGTTTAGCTGTTTTACCAAACATATTATTTCAAATTACTTTCTCAAGCATTTATACATGTTAAAACTCTTTATCAAACTGTCTTACATACTGTCTGTTTCCATTCAAACCCTGTTACAATTATGTTTCAAACAAAGGATTTCTTATACATTAAACTGTTCTTATCAAACAAACTACTTTCAAATCGTTTTATAAACTGACATCAAGTCATCATTTCTTCGTTATTAATCTTTTCAAAGGTATTAAAAAACTTCTTTTATACTGCTATATTGGCAAATGCATGCCCCATATATGCATAGTTATATAAGTAATGTTTAAAGGACTTAGGATGGCTAGCTCGCTCTATTTCCTTTTCCTCATTGGGATGTGGTCTTAGGGCATCGGTTATTCGTCCAAATGTCGTCTAAATATTAGTTATGTATATCATGTATACATATATAGACATAAAAGTTCCGTCAGTTGGTTCAGTACCTTCGGGTAGCAAAGGCATACTTCGGCTATACACGTACAATACTAGTAACTATAATAGGTAGAGTTAGGAGATACTACTTAGTATTCCAAATAGAAGGAATCACACATGAGTCAGTTCATTCATGAGTCTGTACTCATACATTACATACTATATGAAATACGAACACATTACATACTATATGAAGAGATACGATTACATAGATAGTTTACTAGCTATTCTTAAAATTTGACATACTACAACTACTATATCAAAGAGATATTTGCATATACAAGAACAAATGGACATTTTCATACGTAAATCTGTTTTATACTAAATTTTGTGAGACATTTCACGTACTTTGGAGTATGCATTTTAAGTCCTGTGTTATATACCATAATCCTTTGTAGGGGGGAGCGTGATACTTGTGTATAGATACACGTTGATTTACGGGGTTATCAATTGCCTTACCGATTTATTACATATACCAATCTACTATTTTAGGCATGAAAAATACTATTGCATTTCAGTTTTGGGACTTTTAGACTACCACCCACTTATGGACAAATATTGGATTTCTAAAAGCAAACATTAAAAACAGTCGGGTCTTGGTAGAAGGCTACTTTTTATACTAGTAGGAAATATGGGATTTTCTATGGCTTTCAAACGTTTACAGTTACATACAAACATGTTCATTGATACAAACTTTCCTTCAAACATTTACAGGTCTTTCTTTATAGTTTTACAAATCAAAGGCACTTAAATACTTATGAATTCACCAGCTTTATTGCTGATACCCTCTTTCAAAATTACTTGTATTCTCAGGTCACAAATAAGACAGGTACAACGACTAGGTTTTGTGAAGACGGAGTAGTCAAGACTCGTCTTTTATTTTGAATATTCATTGTGTAGATTTATACTATGAAAGAACTCACATGTGCTTAAAACTTATACTATTAATGCAATGGAGGATGTTGTTGCTTGTTTACTACTTTGCATTGTTGTGATACATTACATGACATCCTCCGCCCCAGAACATTTCTACCGTTCTTGGTTTTAGGGTGTGACAATACTGTTATATAATTCTTCTTCTTATCTTTATTTTGTGATACATTTACATAATCGAAGAGATAGATTGGACTTAGTATCCTAGTACCAAAGGATTCTTTACGGGACTAACCATTCCTAAAACCTTGCTAGCTACATAGGTAAATGCACATCTACAGATGTGTACGATTGATACCATTATAGGTATACTTTAAGGGACTAACTATTCCTACACCCATCTGTTAGCTACAGAGGTAAATGTACATCTACGGATGTCTTCAGTTAACACTGTTAGTTATCCTTGTACAAAAGGATAATACATAAGTTATTTATATTATTATTACCTTTATGTTGTGAGTCATTCACATAACCGAGGAGGTGAATCATAATTGTGTATCCTAGTTCCAAAGGTTACAATTTATTATATTAATAATAATAGTCATACAGTTAGGTCTTGGCAGAAGGCGACTTTCAAAACAGTCGGGTCTTGGTAGAAGGCTACTTTCAAAACAATCGGGTCTTGATAGAAGGCTACTTTCAAAACAGTCGGGTCTTGGTAGAAGGCTACATTCAAAACAGTCGAGTCTTGGTAGAAGGCTACTTTCAAAACAATTAGGTCTTGGTAGAAGATTTCATCTATACTAATAGGAATCATAGGGATTTCTAGGGTCTTTCAAACGCTTTCCATTACATACAAACATTTCCACACTTATACGAACTGTCTTTCAAAACAATGTCAAGACTTTCATTACAAGTTTTACAAATCAAAGACACATTAATACTTATGAATTCACCAGCTTTTTTGCTGATACTCGCTTTCCAAATAACTTGTATTCTTAGGTCACAAATAGACAGGTACGACGACCAGGCTTTTTGAAGACGGAGCAGTCCAGACTCGTCTTATATTCTAATTATTCATTTTATTGTTGTATATTATGAAAGAACACACTTGTAATTAAAATTATATGATTAATGCAATGGATGATGTTGTTGCTTGTTTACTACTTTACATTGTTGTGATACATTATATGACGTCCTCCACCCTAGAATGTTTCCGCCGTTCTCGGTTTTGGGGTGTGACAATGGCGTAATCCTCCGATTACTCCAACGCTGATACCACTACCTCCTTCGCAATTCGATGCGGAAGCTCTGAATGCTGCAGTGGCTGCGGCTGTGGCTACGACCATGGCTCAATATCACTCCACTGATGCCAACAGAGGTGGAACCCCTGTTAAATCTACTCAAGGTGAACTCCTTGTGCGCTCAAGAGAGTGGTCATACAAGGACTACACTAACTGCAAGCCAAAGTCCTTCAAAGGGACTGGCGGAGTCATTGGCCTCTCACAATGGTTCGAAATGATGGAGTCAATCTTCGAGATTTTCTCCTGCCCTGCCACGACCAAAGTTAAATTTGCTGCGTGTACCTTCAAAGAGAAATCCCTGACATGGTGGAATAGCCATGTCAAGTCACTAACTCTTATAGTGGCAAACGACATGGGCTGGGAAACTATGAAAGACCTCATAATTGAGGAGTACTGCCCGAGGGGCGAGATCCAGAAGTTGGAACATGATCTGTGGAGCCTAACCATGAGGGGCTCCAACATAGTCGCGTACACCGCCAGATTCAATGAACTGGTGGCTCTCTGTCCCAACATGGTTCCTACTAAGGGGAAAAAGGTCGAAAGGTACATCTGGGGGCTGGTGCCTCCGTATCAGGGAAATGTCCTATCTTCACACCCTACTACCTTCGACAATGCCAAACGATTGGCACATCGACTCATTGATCATGGAGTACAATCCCCATCATCAACAACAACCTTGGCCATCTCAGAACCCTCCAAAACCGCAGACAACAAGCGGAAGTTCTAGGATGACAAGAAGAAACATAAAGCTACCAAAAAGCAGCAGATTGTGGCGGTTCATGTCTCGATAGCACCCGCCGCTGCTGCTCCGGTGAAGCAGTACGCTGGAAGTTTCCGAAAATGCAACAAATGCAACTTCCACCACAACGGCCCCTGCCATGAAATGCAGTGCTCCAACTGCAACAAGAAAGGACACACTGTCCGTTTCTGCAAATCTCCGGCAAGGCCGATCACCCAGGTTCCTGGTGCTGGCGTGGGCCAGGCTTGCTATGGATGTGGCGAGGTGGGCCACTATAAAAGGGACTGCCCCAAAGCAAGAAATGCTGGTGGAGCGGGAAGAGTTCTGGCTATACGCCAAGGGGAACCAGTTGTTGAACCTACGGTGGTGACTGGTATGTTTCTCTTTGAAAACTCTTATGCATGCATACTATTTGATAGTGGAGCAGAGAGAAGCTCCGTAAATCATAAATTTGCTAGCCTACTTAAACAAAAACCACACACTTAAGGAACCATTCACTGTAGAAATGGATAATGGGAAAACTAAGAGCACTAGTAGTATATACGTAGGATGTACTCTAACTCTAGATAGCCATTCATTTCCTATCGACCACATGTCGGTCTCGATCAAAAGTCTCGACGTCGTCATCGGCATCGATCGGTTAAGTCTTCATCGTGCCGACATTATGTGTTACGAAAAGGCTGTACGCCTTAATTTTCCATCTAATGAAACTCTCATTATCCATGGCGACAAATTCGGTATGAGTCTTCGTATCATCTCAATTATTTAAGCACAAAAGTATCTACAAAAGGAATATCGTGCATTCCTTGCTTACATTGTCGATACGAGCCTAGAAACAAAACAACTAAAGAGCATTCCGGTAGTGAGTGACTTTTCCAACATATTTCCAGAAGAACTCCCAGGATTACCTCCGCAACGACAAGTCGAGTTCAGAATCGACTTAGTCCCAGGGGCTGCCCCAGTAGCCAAATCGCCCTACCGATTAGCACTAGAAGAGATGCAGAAACTATCTAGTCAACTTAACGAACTGCTTAGCATGGGCTTTATTAGACCAAGCTTCTCACCCCGAGGAGCACCGGTCTTGTTCGTTAAGAAGAAAGACAGATCATTCCGTATGTATATCGACTATAGAGAACTCAACAAACTGACGGTCAAAAATCGTTACCCTCTGCCTCGCATAGACAATTTATTCGACCATCTGCAAGGGGCGAGTAACTTTTCCAAAATTGATCTAAGATCTGGATATCACCAGTTACGAGTGCTAGAGGAGGATGTTCCGAAGACAGCCTTCCGAACTCGTTACGGACACTAAGAGTTCGTGGTGATGCTATTCGGATTGACCAATGCGCCCACAGTGTTCATGGATTTAATAAATAGAGTATGTCATCCTTACTTGGATCAATTCATCATCATCTTCATTATTGACATCCTGATCTACTCTCGAAGTAAGGAAGAGCATGGCGATCACCTGCGACAAGTTCTAGGAACTTTACGAACGGAGAAGCTCTATGTGAAGTTCTCTAAATGTGAATTTTGGATCCGAAGAGTCAAATTCTTAGGACACGTCGTTAACGAAGAGGGAATCTACATGCACCCATCCAAAATTAAAGCCATTGAGAACAGGTCAGCACCGAAGACACCTAGAGAAATTCGACAATTTCTAGGTCTCGTTGGCTACTACCGCAGGTTCATACATAACATCTCCTGGATTGCGAAACCTCTTACTAACCTGACCAGAAAGGAGTGGCCTTTGACTGGGAAGAGAAACAAGAAAAATCGTTTCAAACGCTGAAACGAGCCTTATCCACCGCACCGATACTATCCCTCTCTGAAGGGATACAAGACTTCGTTGTATACTGCGATGCATCCAACCAAGGGATCGGTTGTGTTCAGATGCAATGGGGTAAGGTTGTAAGTCCCTAATGTTCCTGTGTATCAATCAAATCCATTTGATGGTGCGGAATCCCAATCAAACGGATGATGTCAGATCAATTAGAAGAGAAGGAGAAGAAGAATAATATGAATCTTGATTGAATTGATTAGAATGAAGTTCCCTTACAAGATTTACACACAACACACACTTGTTCTTCTCTGGCCGTAAACTCTCTATTTTTCATCGATCTCTACTCCTCACCCTAACACCTCTATTTATACTTGGAATATGGGCCGGATAACACATGGGCCGTAAATGAGTTTACGGCCGTAAACTAGACCATAAATTCATAAAATATTACACAAAAATATAATTTCCCAGAAAAGCAAAGTATAAACCATATTTTGACCTAACAATCTCCCCCTTGGTTTATAGCTTTCTTTTCTTAATTGACCCAACAAGCTCCCCTAAAAAGTAGCTGGGTTTCTTGATAATCTTCATTGGGAACTTGGCTTCAACATTAATCTTCAAATTCTTCACGACTTCAAGATGAACTTGATGAATCTTCAATGAATGAATTCATCTTGAGCAGTTGGGCTTTTCTTCAGAATTTGGCATTGAACGCACGTTGGGTGAGGAGGCTTGATGTACTGATTCTTGAAAGATAGCGCTTTCAGCTTGAGAATCTTCAGAGAGAACATTAGAGAGAACAAATATTCTGGATCACTTCAGCAGGTACAAAGATAGCAGCAGACTGATTGAGGAGGCTTCAATGCAATCCGTCACATAATCTTCAATTGCAGCTTCACCTTGCTTCTGGGGATGAAAGATTGAATGTTGAACGAATAATCTTCATTTCTTTCTCCTTCGAATGAGAATTCATCGATGCTCACGGACGAAGCCTTGGCTCAGAAATTTTCAACACAAACTCCATGAGTCTTATCTATACATGAAATCATTATTCAAGACAAAAACAAAACTAAAAGAAAACTTAGCACACAAATTAAAACAGAAACAAAAATATTTTTGGATTTTTGATTTTTCTGAACAAGAAATAAAATAGAAATAACACTATTTTTGAATTTTGAATTTTTCTGATTTTTCTTTGATTTTTGAAAAAAAAATTTTGAATTTTTTTCATTTTCATTATTTTTAATTTTTAATTCTCCCCTAATATTTAAATTACAAGAAACTATGACAAATTTAACAAAAATAAAAATGATATCTAACTTTAAGAGTGATTTGGGATCAAAGTTTTTAGACAACATTTATCCACTTGTCGGTACCTTCCATATTCACATCTTTGTCTGGTCGATCGTCGGTATTGTGGTCCACTTAAACACGAAAAATTTGAGACAGATTTAGGACATACTATTTGTTACAAGACATGATGAACTTAAAAACCTAAAATTTATATCTGATCCTAATTTCTTAGATACTATATCTTAAGGTCCATTCATCTGACGACGACCAGGGATATTGTTGTCCACCTAAATTGAGCAGCGAGATCTACAGACAATCTGTATGAGTTCAATTTTAAGTGTACTGGAACGTGTTTCCCGCTTCCTGATATGCCCCAGCCATCAAGAACTTCCAGAATACTCCTTACACCGGGTGAGCAGACAACCATTCAGAGAGAGGAGAGATTCAGAATTCTATTGCTAACTACTTCAGAGGGGTTGAAAAGAAGAAGGTTACATATGCTGTGTACCAGGTCGGATTAGAAGTCGTGCAAAGGAGACAGCATATGGCTAACAGATAAGAAGTATTTCACATATATATAGCCTGCAGAGAAATAGAGTTGCATATGTTGTGTACCAAGTCGGATTTGAAGTCACGCAAAGGAGACAACATACGACTAACAGACGGAAAGAATGAAAATGATATTCTACACACCTAATTTATCGGAATTTACCAGTCGCCACATCCAACCGGAATTAAGGACAGAATCTACACATCGAGGAAAAGTGAAACCACGGTTCCAAGTACGGGTTCATTTAATGTGACGAGTGGATTCCCAAATATATCTCCTTGCTCAACCTATCCAAGCGTCGTATTTTTAGGCTAAACGTATCTAACTAGGTCAAGATTTGTCAAGTCTATAAATTTCCTAAGTTCAACTCTGCCTAGTCAAGTCGATTTAGAATCTTTCGGGATTACCTACGCATCAAAAAAGAGCATAGACCCTTCAACTTTGGGTACATTACGCAAACTCAGATTGCCTGTTATCACTTGATAATATCACTTCCCTGAACATCTCCCTCAAGTAGCACATTTCATAACCAACAATTTTTTAATTTTTTAATTTTCTAATGTTTTTGGATTTTTGTTTTTTTTTTCTCCCCCTAAATTTGTGCATAGGAGAGAAACGAATGTAAATGTGCAAATTTAAACTATCCTAAAACAAACATTAGTCTTTAAAGCAAATCAGCTTAAGAAAAACTCAGGAGTATAGAGAAGAAAACGCAAACCGTAATTCACCGATTGAATCTGCATCCAGAAGGTCTGAGAACGGTACGCATAATCTCAGAATAGATCCAAACATTCTTCATGTCTTTAAGCACAAACCCCATGTAATCCCTTCCTTTCTTCCTTTCCCGCAAAGGACACATACTCTCAAATAATGGTGTAAATGTTGTATAGTTGAGAGATGTCCCGAATCATATGCCAGGAGCAGCCACTACCAACAAACTGAAGTCTGATGATATGCCCCCATAGCTGCTCCATCACAGAGCAGGATCAGTTGGTCTTTGGAACCCAATCCATTTTGAAACTGGGTCGACCTTTGTCATCAACGCACGATAACCTCTCCCATGACATATCCTGCTTGTCAAATACAGAAGATGATGAAATATTAGAGTCATTAGAGGATTTAGGAGTTTCACCTTTGGTACCCATCTATATTCGGGTTTAACCCATTTCTTTTTCGATCCGATGGGTGCCTCAGCACTTGCTTTGGAACTTGAAGTCAATCTTCGAGATGAATATGACTTAGCCGATCTCTGTTTCACTGGAGCATCTCTTGGATTTGGCTTCTTGGCAGACATTTCCTTCTGGCCCTTGGGATTCGGATGCTTGGCCTTGGGATTTGAATTCTTGGCCTTCATGGCATTCCAGTTGGCATTGTCTGATCGTGAACTCGAGGGGTATCTTTTGAAAAATCTCCCTCTTGGCACGTTCTGCCAGCCTTGTGCATAGTACGGAACATATGCGCGATTAGGACAATTTCTGGAAATGTGACCAGGTGTTCCACAGTGAAAACATCTCTTTTTCTTCACTGTGAAGTTGTTTCTTCCTGCCCCTGGTGGCGTATCCTTGCCTTGACTCTTATTGTTCCCACATGCACACTTGCAACAAGCAGTCTGTTTCACTTGAATTGGTGGCCTGTATTTCTCAATAGCAGGTTGTTCAGCAGCAGTGGAGTTCGAAGCAACAGATTGAGAGCTCAAAGAGACATTTGTTTGTTCAGTAGTGCTCTCCTTGTTCTCATCTTCTGCTACTTTAGTTGTACATGAAGTAGAAACATTAGTATTTTCAACATTAACAACTCCTCCTGACACAAATCCAGCTCGTTTGCCATATCGAAGATGTGGCTCCCTGTCAGTTTCGTCCTGTGTCATAGGGATGGATGTGTAGTTATGATTATAAGGAGGAGGTACACTATCATACCCTAGACCCTTGTTTTGATTTTCTTTGAATTTTAATTAGGTTTGATATAAGGAATCGACTGTCTGACTTGACGCAGTATAATTTTTGAAACTGACATCAGTTTTTCCACACTTGATTTTTAAAGCGTCAAGTTCTTCAATTACAGTAACAAGTTATCTGTTAACATAATCATAATTTTCACACCTGTTGCTATACTCTTCCTGAACTTTCCTAAACTCCTTGGTTTTTGCTTCTAATTTAGCCTTCAGGGGTTTCCATCCTTTCCTGAGTTGATATCCTTCATATCGCAGGTCCTCAACTTCTCTTTTAAATATATCAATTTGTTCCCAAAGAAATTTAATCGTAGCTTCACAAGCTGGAGTACATGTAACTTCAGTGACCGGAATATTTTCAGAACTCATTGTTTCTCTACACTTCAAAGCATCAAGTTCTTGAATTATATCAGCAAGACTAAGATGATTGAGATCTTTTGTCTTCTTGATGATGGTTACATTCATATCCCATGATTTCGGAAGTGAATTCAATAGCTTTATGTTTATCTCAGATTTGGACAAGAAGATCCCAGCTATATTCATCTCAGTAGTGAGTGTAGTAAATCGCTGCAATTGAGTTTCGAGGGTTTCTCCAGGGATATAATCGAAAATGTTAAAATTTTGTCTTAACATATCCTGACGACTCTCTTTCATGTTTTCAACTCCCTCGTAGACCATAAAATCGATTAAAAAAACAACTAGAAGCTAAAATAAAACTTAAAAGTCAAAATTAGAAAAAAAATCAAACTCAAAAGTCAAACATGAAAAAGTCAACCTTGCAAAAGTCAAACTTGAAAAAATCAAACTTGAAAGTCAAACCGAAAAACTAAATTTGAAATTTTAAAAAAATTAAACGAAAAAGTCAAAGTTTAAAGTCAAAATTCAAACTTGAAAGTCAATGTCAAAAGTCAAAAATAAAAACAAAAATTTTAATATAATTTATTTATTAATTTTAATTTAATTTATTTATTATTATTATTTTTAATTTTATTATTATTTTGGATGAAAAAGAAATTTAAAATTAAAAGAAATTGAGTTTTGGGTTAAAAATGTAAAAAATGTGAAATTGGAACCGAAAATGACGGGTTATATTTTAAACTTCGGAGGAAAGGAACAAGTAATCGGCTAGAGGAGATGGTTAAGGCGCTAGTTGTTGAACTTGAGGTCGTGGATTCGATTCCTGGCGTCGACAGTTTCGCTCCCTTTCTTTTTTTAATGAAGCTCGATCACCGAGCTTATCCTACCAAGCCGAGCCGTAAGTCACGAGCCGCAACGTCCGAGCCGAGGCCGCAAACCTTCGGCGACCGTGAACAGTTTCCGGCCGTAAACTCCGGCCGTGAACTCAGAAACCCTAGCCGTTGGCCGCAAACTCTGACCAAAAACACCATTTTTTCGACTTTGAAGCTACAAAACTCAATCGAAAACCCCTTTTTATGAAAAACACGAAGAACAAACCCCCCTTATTTTTCAGAGATCTATCAAAAAACGCAAGAATATTTCGAAAATAAGATCAAATAATGCCCCAAAATAGGGTTTACGGCCCAAGAATCTAGACTTCACGGTTGATGAAAATCACTGGTTTGCGGCCGTGAACTCAGTGTTTACGGCCATAAGCTTGGACCGAGAACATAGAATCTTCAATTTTTGGATGAAACCATAAATCCTTTTGACTGATAAAACCAGGCTCTGATACCAATTGTAAGTCCCTAATTTGCCTTTGTATCGATCAGATCCGTTTGATGGTGCAGAATCCCAATCAAACGGATGATGTCAGATCAAGTAGAAGAGAAGGAGAAGAAGCATAATATGAATCTTGATTGAATTGATTAGAATGAAGTTCCCTTACATGATTCAGACACAACACACACTTGTTCTTCTCTGGCCGTAAACTCTCTATTTTTCATCAATCTCTACTCCTCACCCTAACACCTCTATTTATACTTGGAATATGGGTCGGATAACACGTGGGCCGTAAATGAGTTTACTGCCATAAACTCAGCCATAAACTAGACTATAAATTCATAAAATATTACACAAAAATATAATTGCCCAGAAAAGCAAAGTATAAACAATATTTTGACCTAACAAAGGTCATCGCCTACGCCTCGAGACAACTGAAGACACACAAAGTCAACTACACCACACATGATCTTGAGCTAGGGGCAGTTGTGTTTGCCCTGAAGATCTGGAGCCATTACCTATATCGCACGAAAAGCACGATCTTTACAGACCACAAGAGTTTACAACACATATTCGATCAGAAGGAGATCAACATGAGACAACGACGGTGGGTCGAGCTACTCAATGACTACGAATGCAATATTCGTTATCAGCCGGGTAAAGGCAACATAGTAGTAGACGCCCTAATTCAGAAAGAATGTTCTGGTCGATGGGTCAAATCATTGACAATAACTATCCCTTAACACTTGTCTACAACAATTCAGGAGGTTTAACTTGAAGCCTCGAAACCTGAAAACGTGGCGGGTGAATCCCTTAGAGGAATGGATAAGAACTTAGAAACCAAATGTGGCGGAGCCTTATATTTCATGGACCGGATCTGGACACCGAATCACGGTGGCCTCCGAGACTTGGTCATGACCGAGGCGCACAACACTCGGTATTCCATCCACCTAGGTTCAGATAAGATGTATCTGAATCTTAAAAAGTTATACTGGTGGCCTAAGATGAAAGAAAAAATTGCTACCTTCGTGAGTAAATACCTTACTTGCGCAAAGGTTAAGGTCGAATACCAGAAACCATCAGGTTTGATACAACAACCAGAGATACCAGAATGGAAGTAGGAGCGGATCACTATGGTTTTAATAACCAGGTTACGCCAGACAACGGTGGACTTGATACCATATGGGTCATCATCGATAGATTGACCAAGTCTGCAAACTTCTTGTCTATCAAAGAAACTGACAAGATGGAGAAGCTTACGAGAACATACATTAGGGAAATCGTACGACTGCATGGTGTTCCAATATCCATTATCTCCAATAGAGATAGTAGGTTCACTTCAAGGTTCTGGTAGTCACTGCAAAGTTCCCTAGGAACAAGTCTAGACATGAGCACAACCTACCATCCTCAGACTCACGGACAAAGTGAGAGAACCATCCAAACACTGGAAGATATGTTGAAAGCCTGTGTGATCGACTTTGGGAAGGCATGGGATACTTACTTACCCCTTGTTGAATTTTCCTACAATAACAATTATCACACAAGCATCAAGGCTACTCCATTTGAAGCCCTCCATGGCCGGAAGTGTAGATCCCCTCTATGCTAGCCTGAAGTGGGTGACACCCAGTTAGCTAGAGGACAAGTTCTTGACAACACTCTCACAGGTCCGAAAACCATAAGGGAAACGACAGAGAAGATCGTTCAGATTCGTGAAGGATTGAAAGCCTCTAGAGATCGACAGAAAAGCTACGCTGACAAGCGAAGGAAACCTTTGGCATTCCAGGTGGGAGACCGAGTCCTTTTGAAAGTCTAACCCTGGAAGGTCTTGATACGTTTCGGTAAGCATGGGAAGCTCAATCCAAGATACATAGGGCCTTTTGAGATTCTCGCAAGAATAGGCCCTGTAGACTACAAACCCAATCTACCCAACGAATTCAATAATGTACATTCTACATTCCACGTCTCAAACTTGAAAAAGTGTATGTCCGACGAAACTCTTGTAATCCCACTCGACGAGATCGAGATCAACGAGAGCCTCAACTTCATGGAAGAACCTGTAGAGATCATGGACCGTGAGGTCAAGCAGACAAAGCAAAGCTGCATCCCGATAGTGAAGGTTCGCTAGAACGCCAAGAGAGGACCGGAATTCACATGGGAGCGTGAGGATCAAATGAAATTGAAATATCCTCATCTATTCGCTTAGTTATTTGTAACTACTTTATTTACTTAAACTCTAATTTCGGGATGAAATTCCCTTTAACGGGGGGATGATGTGCCAACCCTGAATTTTCATTCGTATAAGGTCTAAAGTCAATCACTTCAATTAAAATTCAATTGCATTTCTGATAATTGTTAGCCAATTTAAAGTTCGTTTGAGTGTTTTCAGTATTTATTCTTCAGACTAACGGACGAAAGGAAGTACTGTCTCGGGTCTTGGAGTTGCAAAGCCACAGATACCACCCTAATAAGGAGTTCACGGCCAAACTTTTAGAGTTTGGGCCGTACACTCCCATGTGTCCGTGAACTCATCCCTTAGGCATGAGTTTACTCCCCAAACTCCTCATTTCTCACTACCACCCTCAAGCTTACTCCCCATTCTCTCTCAACTATCATCTCGTTCTTCACCCGATCTTCCGAAAACGTAAGTATTTCTCGACTTGATTTGTTGTTATAACAAAATATCTAGTAGTTATACATGATTTCATCCAATCATTATTGCTTTTCAACTAAATCTTCAAGTGTTCTTCAAAACACCAATAACACCAAGAACACACACTAGTGTTCTTGGACCTTAAACACCCAACCAAGCTCCTATCTTGTAAGTACACTTGCCTAGTTCCTTCCTAAGCCTTGGATGCCAACCTTGATCCTTACTAGAAGTATTAAGACCTTAAACAACAATCAACACAAGTCCCCATGAGAGTTTACGGTCGTAAACACTTAAGGAAGTGGTCCTTAGGCCGAAAACTCTACAAGGTAGTGTTAGTGTGCCCCTAATGCTTTCTTAAGTCTTGGACTTGATCATCGGATGCTCAATCATGATTTGTAAGACCTCAAAACACAATTTGGCACTTAGTACCATGAGTTTACAACCATACACTCATGGGGAAATGGCCATGGGCGTAAACTCCATAAGGAGTGGTCCTTGGGCCATAAACTCTAATGACATGCCATACAACCCTTAGATGCAACCCTTTGGTACCTATAGTACTTGAATCAAAGTGTTTCCATGTCCTAGGGTGTCTTAAACTGCTTAATTAGTTGTTAATTGACTAATTAGATATATATATATATATATATATATACATATATGTTTATGATATGTTAACTAGGCTCATTGTGTGTGTACAAGTCTTCACTTGTCACCTAGGACCTTTTCCAACACTGTCGTACAATCCACTGACTACAGGTGAGTTTATACCCCTTAATTAACGTTTGAAATGTTATTAAATGTTTTTAAATGCTTTTATGGGGGGGGGGACACAAGTGGAATCATGTTAGTTATTAGATCAATCACATGTGATTAATAACTAGCATGCAAATGGATTTTCTATACTTTAAAGTATTTTACCAAACAAATGACTTCAAACTGCTTATCAAACTATTTTACATGTCAAAATCTTTATCAAATTCACTTTTGTATACTAAACCATTCTTTTACAGTTTTCAAACTTATATATTGTTAAAACCATGTCTACTACATATATAGTTATATAAATAAGGTTACAAGGAGTTAGGAGAGATAACCCACTTTACTTCATGTCCTTGTTTGGTTGTGGACTTAAAGTACCCGGTTGTTTGTCCGAGTGTCATTGAATCCTTACTTATATATTATGTATATATATATAGATATAAAGACTTTTATCCCAGTTCAATACATTCAGTCATACAAAAAGTCTACTAATAAACTATAATAGGTATAGTTTAGGGTTATACTACTTACTGCTTCCGGTTTAATTAAGCATACAAGATTCAGTTCATTGATGAGTCATTACTTACTACTATGAGAACTTATACAACTATACTATGACGAGAACTTACACAACTATACTAGGATGAGAACATATACAGCGATACTATGATGAGAAACGATACATTCATTACACAAGTACATACATTACATATACAATTATACTATAACATAAATGTGATCCACTATATCGGAGCATGCCTTCATCATCATGAGTTGTAACCAGAATCTCTAGGAGCGTGAGCGTGAGTTTGCGTATAGATCTATACTGGATTGACTATCCTACACCTTACTACTAGCTACAGTGGCACCGGCAGGTCTTCGGGTGCCAAATGTCATACTTTTGACAACTTACAATGTCGTTTTTCATAGTCGATAGTATAGTACAATTAATAAATCCAGTTTAAGGTAGTTAGCACAACAGTAGTTCATATAATACAACACTACAGTACTACACTTGGGAAAATTACACACTTTTACAAGAAACAAACATACAAAACAGTTGTGCCTTGGTAGAAGGCTACTTTTAGTAGACAATATAGGATTTCCTAGGAGTTACAAACTTTTACAAACACTTACAAACATTTACATACTTTTACTACAAACTTTTACAAATTCGTACTTCAAACAATGTTTCAAACATTTTGATACAAACATAGACACTAAATACTTATGAACTCACCAACTTTAATGCTGATAAACTCCTTCAAAATAACTTGTATTCTCAGGTCATCAGTACACAGGTACCGATGCCAGCTTTTGAGAAGATGGAGCGCATACAAGACTCATCTTATATTTTGATTCATATTTTGGCGTCTTATAAACTATAGAACACACATGTATTAAAATTATATATTTAATGCAATTGATGATGTTGTTTACTTGTTTACTATTATAATGTGTTGTGATACTGTACATGACGTCCTCCGCCCCAGAACATTTCCGCCGTTTTTGGTTTTGGGGTGTGACAGTGAGGGAGAGGATACTTATACTTTATTTTGAATCTTAAAGTTTAAATTGAAGTATTAATTGAACTTAGTGATGGAAATATATGAATATCGTGTTGAAATGTTTTAACAATGAGAATTCTATATAAGGAAATATTATAGCAAAAGACTAGTAAAGTATCATGTCTTTATGTAAGACATTATTAAACGTATCCCACACACTTCGGGTATAGGTTCGATTACATATGATATAATATTCGACCGTTCTGTCTTTTCAAAATGCTCGTCACATTAACAGGGAAAAGGGACTAGAACAAGATATGACTAAGGTAGTTAAAAAACAGTTAAGGACAATCTAAGGTTCGCTAAGGATTGGTCGCTTATAAGCAGTTGGAAGTATGGTAATGAATGGACCATATTGACATTATTATGAATAGATAGGATTCTATTAATATTGAGTTGTCATATGGAAAATGTGGAAATGTTTCCATAATGGGAGTTGGATATTAAGAACCTATGTGTAGATTAGAAACTTTTATGCGAGAAGGATGTTTAAAGGAATGTAATTTGAATGTGAGACTTCAAATCTATGGAATTCTCTTATAACAATCTCCAATAGAGAACTTTGTAATATCATCGGCAAATTCTTTGTGACTTTGGTGCTATGACATCAAAAAAAGATAATTGCGTAAAATGTTAAAATCTAACACAATTTAATAGTGGCAAGAATTTGGTATTATTACACTTATAATAAGCATTACGAATTGTGAAATGAGCATCACTGGAAATTTGTACAATTGATCTATTTCACAAAGTAAGGACCATAGGTAAACATAGTGTGTATGCTTGGAGCATGGGATAACTATTGTTTTTAATTCAATTATTAAGTTGATTATCTGAAACATTATACAATGAATAATGTGTAATCAATATGGTGATTAAATAATAAGTGTTTTATTTATACTCAAGAGTGTTCAGATCATATTAGGTTCGATTATTCTTATGTTTCACTTCACATGTTTTGACTTCCCGAATTCTAAGATTATTCAAACATCTACATTTGATCATATGTTGGAAGTAGGTATTGAGGCAAGACTATCATGAATCCGAATGTAGATTGTCTAAAGCGTTTAGACATAGTAAAGGTTTGCTACAATGTTCATGAGTGCTCTTGAAATACAATTTCAGTATTGGATTAAACCCACAATCACGTGAATCACTTCATAGATTTTATCATGAGAGATTGTGAGACGATAACATCTTATATTCTTGAAACAGAGACATATGAGTGGTTGTTTACGAGTCGGTTGCACGTTGATAGTGTGTAAACACACCAATAACTTTGTGTTACAAAATGTATTATTGTGTGTGATTTGATGAGTAAATACTACAAGCCTACAAGTCGAAGTTTATCCGTTCCTTTTACACTAAGAGGGACAAAAGCGATATATGTGGGCCCCTCAATGATTTAGTGACGACATCCCTAAGCGCTTGGCCAAGCTTGGACTGATTTGATATGTTCAATTATTTAGTCGGCATAAATCGGAAATTGGGAAACAACTCATGAACAAAGAGAATGATTATAATCCATGTCTCAATTCTTATGATATCTAGAATGGAGGAATATATGATCCCTTATCTAAAGGATGCATTACTGATAAGATCAAAGTTCGACAACCAATTTTGAAAGCTACGATTGCTAATCAGATTCTAAAGGCATACTTGCAATAATAGTTATTAGACTTATCCAAGTGGGAGACTGTTGGATTACGTGTCTAAGCCCATAACTAGTTTTGGTATGTACTTGATTTGATTATGAGCATGGTTTAGGTTGCCTTCACTCATGCAACTTGATAGGATGACAAGAGGAGAGAGAGAGAGAGAGTAGGATTTATTATACGAAATCTAATAGGGGAAGCCTTTGAATTTCGTCCATATGGCTCTAAGGAAGGAGTTCATGGGCTACTTGCTGCTGAAGTAAGGAATTAGTGTTTCCACCTAAAACCCCTAGCAGCCATCAGCTATATAAACCTCTTTAGTCTAAGGAATTTGGCTCTATGCTTCTTGGAGTTGCCCTAGCCGAATTCTTCCCTCTCCTAAGTCATTCTTCTTGCATAGGGTGTTTGTGACTCCATTAGAGGTGCAACACTTGGGGCACTAGGATTTCAGAAGTCAAGATCATGAAGGACTGTGCTTGTTATTGCTACTTCACAAGTAAGGTAAAGTTCCTTACCCTAATCATATGTGATTTTCGAATTGTGTATGATAGTTCGTAGGGTTATTGCTTTGGTATTCATAGTTGTATGTTCAATAGAGGAAAACATAGATCCAAAGCATATAGGGTTACATGTACACCACATGAACGTTATTATGCTCAGAAGCCATCATAATGTTCCATAAATATCCTTCATGAAAATGAAAGTTGGATGCTTTTTTCTAGACCTAGTACATTTAAAATGTTGTTTCCAGACAAGCTAGTTACAGAAAATAATGTTTATTGGTTTTTAAATAATATCTTATAGAACCTGCATGATTAACACAAAATTATGGTTAAAGAATATGTAAATCAGGGTTGACTCACAATTAAACCCCAAACCATAACTCTATATCAACAAATAACTTCATACACTAAACCACCCTCAATTTTCAGGAACTTAATTGATAAAATTTAAACAATAAAAAACATAGTAGTCTCTATTTATGTATTATGAACTGGAAATTGAGTTCCATAAAAAAGTAAGAACAAATTAGAACCCCTTTGTAGGGAAGATACAAAGGAGAGCGAGAAAGAAATATAAAGTTGATGTAGAGAAAGGGAGGAGAGAGAGAGAGACAGAGAGAGAGAGGATATGAGAAAAAGATACTAGTAAATTAAAACGATCATTCATCACATCTACATTTCAATCTTATAAAACTATGAACCAAAACAAAGATACCTGTGTGGTACCTGTGTGAGGATAATCAACTGATAAGAAAGAATAACCCATCTGCCTTTAGAGTCGAGCAATGAATCAAGGAAAGTTATCCATCGACCTTCACAACATCAACAAATAATCAAAATAAATAAAGAAGAGCACACTAACCATGAAACAGAGATGGACACATCCGCTTAGATCGGTGTCTAGTGGTTTCTAGATAAGAGAGACATATACTACCATGGTTGTGTCTTTCTTCTAAGTGAAAGAAAGAAAGAAAGAGATTGAGAGAATTTGTTTCCGATTTGTGTAATTTGTTTCTGATTCAACCAAATACTTTCACCAGCTCCATATCATCCTACCATTGTAAATGGAATGAATATATGAAAGAAAGCGAGTTAGGTAGAGAATGAGAGAGAGAGAGAGAGAGAGAGAGAGAGATGGGTCATGGTGGGTTCTTATTGTCGAAAAAGTGTTGTGAGAGACAACACTAGGTGGAGATGATGATTAGATATGGCGGGTGGCGCAAGGTTAAAGAGTGGATGGTGGTTCAATGTCGATGGTGGTGAGGACGATGACTCGGGTGGATGAAGTTTGATGTTGGCTCTTCTAATCAGGGTTTTGTTGTTTGAGAAAAAAAAATAGTTTAAAGGTATAGAGGAGAAAAATAAAAACTATAGTTTATTTTTTTTTATTTCTGAAACATTAGTGCTTAATTTTTAATGTGATTTAATTTCTAAAAAGGAAACGTAATAAGTGTATTGAATGGTATGCATAAGTTGATTGTACATGATGTAGTTGGTATGAAATCTCTTAAATTTCAAAAAATGTCTAAAATTATTTATACAATAGTAAATATATTGACACAAATTAAATTCGTTTTTACATGCACCATGTATAAACACGCGACACGTATAGATGCAAACTAAATTCATGTAAATTTTGTGTTTACCGTGTTTTCAAATAACATGGTTAAAAACATGTATATTTGTGTCTTGTCATGTGTCACATAGATTAATATAGTACGGTTGGTTATTTTGACCGTACTCTAATATAATTTAATCATTCTTTTTTTTTTTTTTTTTTTTTTTTTTTGCATTTCGATGAATAAATGGCAGAAAAATATGTTTTTTTTTTTTTTTTTTTTTTTTTTTTTTTTTTATTTATCACGAGAGCACAATTCTTTTCATTTTCACTTCATCACTTCTATGAACGTGCACCTATCATCTCCTCACCATGACCACGTGACTATCATCATATTCGGATGAAGGACTCCTCCTATTCCTTTGCTAGTTTTGTCAAGAAGGTAAACTGCTCCTTGATAAGTTATGCACACTTTTCATCACCTTTTCAATATGATCCTCTATCGATTCTTTTTATTTACTAGTGTTTCGATTGGCCTTCTTCTGATTTTAATGCATTTCCAAATTTGTATTGTGAATACTTATGTGATACGACTATATCATTTCCTTTCTCTCCTATGATTTATGAATTTTTTTTGTTTTATGTTCGATGTAATGCCTGATATTATTCATATTATTTTACCTAGATTCGAAATCTGATCCTTACCTTTTCATCCATGATCATATAAATAGATTTAAGAAGACTTTGATTTTAATATTAGGCGGTGGAGTATATGAAGTATAAAAGAATAATATCTTCTGAGGAGGTAATTTAGATGATGATTATTTATGTTGTAATTTTTTCCTATATTTTTTCGAATTCGATCAGGTTAGGTGATAGTTTTTAGCGGAATCAACAAATATGAATTCTAGAATTGCAGATTATTGGTTAACTAAAAATGACTCACCTATGTACGTGATATGAGACATAATGTTTTGATGATATTTCTAGGTAATCTTTCAATACATGATTGTCTAGTAGTTTACTATTGCCAAATCCTCGCATTATTGTCCATCTTTACATTTAAAGGTAATTTTATTTTAGCATCCATGAAACTTGTAAATGAAGGCTTGAAGTAGTTTATCATGCTAAGAAAGGAGTAGTGTGATATTTATGTGTCCATGATATTTTCACTCTATAGGTGAATTCGGTCTTTAGCATATATCATTTTCAGATCACTGCTAGAATGCTAATATAGTCATGATATAGTTATACATTCATCTAACTCTACAAGATATCCAACTCGAAATATATATGTAATGATGATTAGTTTATGTTTAAGACCTTCTACATAAGCAACTTTTTGGATTGTGAAATTTCCAGTTTTAAGAACTCCAAATCCTCTTATTAATTAATTAGAATCATTACGAAAAGTGCAAATATCTTCATCAGGAATACTTTTGAAATGGGAACAGATTACCATGGATTTCATCACCAAATTGCCGAGGACTGCAAGAAGTGTCGATGCAATTTGGGTGATTGTGGACAGGTTGACGAAGAGCGCTCATTTCCTTGCTATCAGTGAGAGCTCTTCCGCGGAGAGGTTGGCAGAGATATACGCAAGGGAGGTGGTATCGCGGCATGCGGTGCCGATCTCGATTGTCTCAGATCGAAATGTGCGTTTCACTTCTAGATTCTGGAAGAAATTTCATGAGGAATTGGGTACGAGGTTGCATTTTAGTACCGCATACCACCCACAGACTGATGGGCAGAGTGAGCGGACGATTCAGATGCTCGAGGACATGCTCCGAGCATGTGTGTTAGATTTCGGTAAGAGTTGGGACACGTACTTTCCCTTGGCAGAGTTTTCCTATAACAACAACCATCATTCGAGCATTGGTATGCCACCCTTTGAGCTGTTGTATGGGAGGAGGTGTCGGACCCCCATTTACTAGGGAGAGGTAGGGCAGCGTGTGATGGGTAGTATAGAGATCGTGATTCAGACGGTAGGGCAAATACATCAGGTTAGACAGAGGTTATTGACCGCTCAGAGTCGCCAAAAGAGTTATGTGGACAGGCGCCGGTCTGAGCTCGAATTTCAGGTCGGCGACTTTGTGCTCCTGAAGGTCTCTCCTTTGAAAGGAGTGATCCGATTCAGGAAGAGGGGCAAGCTGGGACCCCGATATATTGGTCCTTTTAGGGTGATCGCGAGAGTAGGAAGGGTAGCCTACCGGTTGGAGCTACCTGCGGAGTTGGGTCAGATTCATGACACCTTCCACGTGTCGCAGCTGAGAAAGTGTAAAGCCGACGTGTCGATAATGGTGCCATTAGAGGATATTCAGGTGGATGCGAGCCTGAGCTATGTTGAGAGACCGGTGGCGATCAGGGATCGGAAGATCAAGGTTCTGAGGAACAAGGAGGTGCCTCTGGTGCATGTCCAGTGGCAGCATCAAAAAGCGTCAGAGTTGACTTGGGAGCCGCAGCGAGAGATACGGGAGGAGCATCCCGAGTTGTTTGCAGAGTAAGACTTCGAGGGCGAAGTTTGATTCTATTGGGGGAGAATTGTAACATCCAGATTCCTAGGTATTCTATTTTATTCATTTATTTTTTGAGGTTATGAGGGGACTCGGCGACTTGTTGCTTAGACTCGCCGAGTAGGGTCGCGGATTCTCATCCGGGTTCATGGTTGGACTCGGCGAGTTCATGAGGTGGACTCGATGAGTCCATGCTGTTTAATGAAACCCTAATTTCCTGGGTTAGGGACCTATTTAAAGGCCCTTAGGGCCGTCTTTTGCGGCTACCAAACCCCAGAGAGAAACCCTAAAAGAGATAGAGCGTTTGTGAGAGGATAGGAGCCATTTCTTGATCTTTGTGGTTGATTCTTGCAAGAAGGATGTGTTTCCCGCTTAGAGGAGACCAAGGAGGTTGTGCATCTGTAGATTTCGAGCAAGAGACTTCATCTTTGAGGTATTATATCGCCCCTTTTATCTGTTTTGTGGAAGGAATCCATAGATGTAGAGTTTTATGACCTTTATTGGAAGAAGATTGTGAGGATATGGCCCTATTCACTTTGATACTTCAGATCTGGACCCATAGTGTTCTATAGAGCTTATCTCAGCTTGGTTTATGTTGAGATGTGGAGATGTTGAGCTAAGGATGTTACTTTTGGGACTAAATCATCAAGAGAAGCCTCCTAGACGTCCCATGAGTGTCAGGATTCGAACTTTACGTGTTTATCAGGCTTGGGAAGGTCAGATCTATGGATTCAAGGAACAGATCTGACCTCAGGAGGACATTTGAGTTTGTGCATGGTATGAACTTGCCGAGTGCAAGGGCAGACTCAACGAGTAGGGTTAGGGTCTTCCCATGAATCACTTAGTGAGTGGGCTTTCCGAGTTCGGGGAATAACTCAGTGAGTCAGGGGGGGATTAGAGGCTGGAGTTCAATGCGGAACTCGCCGAGTTGGTCTTGAGACTTGGTGAGTTGAGGCGGGGGCCCCGCGATTCATGCCAGGTGTGACTCATCGAGCAAGGGGAGAAACTCAACGTGCCAAGCGAGACTATAGAGTTAGCAGACACGTGTAGACTCGCCGAGTCGCCTAAGTGCACTCGACGAGTCGGGTCAAAGTTTAACCCTTGACTTTTGTTGACTTCTAGGATTTGGTCAACAATGTGGCCTTTGAGTCAAAGAGGGGTAAAATGGTCTTTTTCCCTTCTAAGGGTGCCAAGAGAGGGTTGAGTCTAGTACCGAGAGGTATATTTATGAGAGTATTTACTTTATGTGATTAGGCGGAGGCTAGATCGTATTTCTACCGAGTCAGTGATTTACTAAGGCAACTGAGGTGAGTCTTCTCACTATACTGTACCTAGAAGGGTACCTATGTGTGACCGGAAGGTCTAGTATGCTATGAGATATATGCATTGTATGTTATGTGTTGCCTGTTTCGTATGGGCTATGTATGTGATGTGTATGCTATGCTTGATATGGGCCGGAAGGCATTATGATGTGCACCGGAAGGTCTGGGAGTTGTGGACCGGAAGGTCGACACGGGTAGGACTGGAAGGTTTACCGGGTTGGGACGGAAGTCCCCTAAGACACATGGACCGGAAGGTCGTGTGGAGTATGGCCTGGAAAGGTGTATGTATGTAAGTGGTATATTGGGGAACTCACTAAGCTTCTTGCTTACAGTGTTTATGTGTAATGTGTTTCAGGTACTAGCGAGGACCGTAGGAATGCGTCGACATGACTTGTATGCACACACAGGCGGATTTGGATATGATTGATCTTGGGATTGATATGTTTTGTATTATGACCATGTTACATTGGTTTTTATGGTTTGTCTTGAATGAAATTATATTTTAAAAAAATGAAAAATTGTTTTGAAAATTTACGTTGTTACACATCCGGATGTCTATAAGCCAGCTTGGAGACTAATTGCCCAAGATCTTGTCTCCGATCACGACACCGCCCTCGAGTGGTGTCAGCACGCATTTCCTCCTGCTACCACTGAGGCCCTAACTGTCCTATCAGACGAGCACATCCCCGACGACTTGTGTTACGCTGCCGCCCAAGTGTCATCTTATTTGGTTGCGGCCGCTGAACGTATCTTCGAAATGGAAACCCTCCAGTCTGATTCTGACAGGAAGGGAATGTTGGGTTTTGAGCATTCTAACACTCCTAAGTGTACATGCAACCCTAAATACCTTGGATCTATGTTTTCTCTATTATACATGCAAATAAGAACTTCCAAGGTATTATCCTAATCTAGCATACAAAAACAATGAATGTAACAAGATAGAATACATACCTCTTGATGTAGCTTGATGTCTTCAAGATTTAAGAGCTTAGCCCCAATTGTGTGGAAGCCTCAAGTGGAATCACAAATCACCAAGACACCTTGGAATACTTTTAGAGAATATGATTACTTGGTTCTCTCTAGTGAAATTGGCTAGCCCTTCTTTAGTGTATCCACACTAGTACCAATTTCACCAACCAAAGACATCTTTATATAGTATGGAGGATTAGGGTTAAACCCTAATACCCATGACCATTCATTTCCTAGGATCCATGGGTTAAACACTCCATGGACTATCCATGAAAGCTTAGCCCAACCTAAATGAACTTGGCCCATTCCATATATATAAGAGTCCATATTTAATTAGTTCCTTTTGATCACTTAATTAATTATAAATTAATTCTTGATCAATGCTAATTAAATAATATGATTCCATATTAATATATTAGAACTTATAATATATTAATATTAATCATAAACATACTATTCTCAAAAGATTATCCATATAAATTGTGTCGGTGAAGTGCAACCCAAATGGACCATGTCGGGTCGGGTCAAGTACATACCAAATATAGTTATGGACTTAGACATTAATCCAACAGTCTCCCACTTGGATAAGTCTAAAACTATTATTGCGTATGACTTCAAACCTAACTGGCAATCGTAGCTCTTAAAGCTGCTGTCGAACTCTGATCTTGTCAACGAACTTGTCCATTAGATAAGGGATCATATATTCCTCCATTCTAGATATCATATGGACTGAGACATGGATTGTAATCATTCTCTCCGTCCATTTGTTGTTTCCCGATTTTCGATTTATGACGACTGACTAATTGAACAAATCAAATCAGTCCTGGCCCGGCCCAGCACTTCCATTTGTCATCATCAAATCATCGAGGGGCCCACAGATATCGCTTTTATCCCGAAGGTAAAAGGAACGGATAAACTTCGACTCATATGGCTTGTTCTACTACTTGTTGAATCATACACAAAGGCACGTTTTATAACACCCAGTTACCGTATGCGTTTACGTGCAATCAATGTACTATCAACTCATAGTAACAACTCATATCTCTAGGTTTGAAGAATATAAGATATTATCGTCTCATGATCACTCGTGATAAAATCCATGAAGTGATTCCAATGAGCGCGGGTTGAATCCAATACTCAGAACTTATGAGCACTCATGATTGTTGTAGCCTTGTCCAACACCTTAGACCTCTACAACCCATCATGACAGTCTTAATTCATATCTACTTCCAACATATGACCGACTGTGGATGGTTTGAATAACTTAGTCATTCCGGAAGAATAACCTAGTTTATTCGGGAAGTCAAAACATGCAAAGTGAAACACAATAATAATTGAATCCAATATGGTATCAACCCTTTGAACATAAATAAAACACCTTTTATTTATCACCATATGATTACACATTATTCATTGTATACTGTTTCAGCTATCAACTTTATTCTTGAATTTAAAACAATAGTTGTCCCATGCTCCAAGCATGTACACTATGTTTTCTTCAACACTAGTCATGCCATACACCAAGTATGCATACTATGTTTGTCTATGACCTTTACTTTGTGAACTAAATCAATTGAAGATAACTTCAATGATTCTCTTTTCACACTCCCAAATCCTTACTGCAAATGCAAGAATTCCAAATTCATGCCATTTACTGAAATCTGTTAGATTCTAAACTTATATGCATAGATCCTCTTGTAACGATTATGCACAAACTCACAAAGACTTGGCAACAATCATTACAGAGTATTCCAAAGGAGATCAACTCCTTGGAAACATCTTTCTTGCATTAAGTTTCCTTAATCTTACACAGATTGAAATTTCTAACTTTGAAACATTTCCAGATTCCATTTTGACTATCACTTCTGAACAAGAGTTGCCTCCTTACAGATTATGTCAATATGGTCCTTCCAGAATTATCACTATACTTCCAACTGTCCTTGAGTAACCAATCTTTGGTAAACCATAGATTTTCCTTGACAATTGTTTAATCCTTTTAGTCATATCCAGTTCTAAAGCTTTTCCCTTCTTAATGCCCCAGGCATTTGGAAAATTTTAGAACGGATGAATATAGCACATGTAATCGATCCTATATCCGAAGCATATGGGACACGATTCATGATGTCTCACATAAAGACTAAACCAGTCTTTTGCTATAACATTTCCATTTCTATTTGCCAGGTTCTCATAATTCAGATTATGAAAAGGGATGCCGTAATCATAATCGAATTTTAGAACGCAAATAATGGACCCATATACAGAATTTCCTTATGTTGAGCCATTCCAACATGAAATTCATATATATCCTTGACTAAATGATTAAAACCTCACGATCTAAGCTTATAGATTTGAGATGAAGTATAATTTCCTCTCCCTTAATTATAGCAAAACAACTTTTTCCCAATTGAAACTTTTGTTTTCTATAATTAACATTGCTAACTTGCAATAGATGAAGTATAATTTCCTCTCCCTTAATTATAGCAAAACAACTTTTTCCTAATTGAAACTTTTGTTTTCTATAATTAACATTGCTAACTTGTAATACTTATCATAATTATCATGCTCCCACTAACATGATGATTATTAGCATAACACTTATGCTCCCACTAGCTTTGACATGTACCCAGAAATCAGGTGGACTTCTAGAAATCAATACTTCATTGACTTTCTTACTAAAGTTCAGATTTCTGATACTAGATTGTTTTGATAAGACTTTATCAAAATCATACACCTTCCCTTAGATAGCACAATTGTGTGTCTAAACAATTATGAAGAGGTATGCCGTAAACATAATGGTTAGACCTTTTTGCCATTTCTCACAAGTCCAGGTTAGTGTGTCGGTAAACCACACACGCTCCACTAACGACTTTGAGAATGCAAATATCACAATTGCTATCTAGCTAAAATCTACTTAGTGAAAGTGTTTCCTCACCATCATTTTCATGAATCGGAGAGAAACCTTATGACACTTAGATTTAATGGTGTATGTGTTCTTATCCATGTGAATTTTCAAGACCTTAGTCACAGGACAAGGGTAATGACAAATCCAAACTCATATGGATTGAACTCAATCTTAATTTCTTGCCACCTGGCAGCTCAAGGGCCTGCCATTGCTTCCAAGTTGTCGTGCAGCAAATTGAGAACTCTAAGAACTCATATGCAAAGCCAACTTTAACTAGAATGGGCACAGAATATGTCAACACGATAGGTTATGAACCTCAAGTTGTGTGCTAGTAAAGAACTTCAGGTTCTATTCTTGATTAGTTCTTGAGACTTTCAAGACCTTAAAGACTCCCACTGTCCTCTTGACCTATAAGACTCCCTTGTCAAACATCCAAGAGATAGTGCGGATTCTAATCAAGACAAACACTTCACACAATTGGCCTTAGTTGGTCTTTGTTTTATCCAAAACATCACAGCTTACCAATTTCAAATGTTCAAGAGTAGAAAACTTTTACTCTTACATTTGACAAGTGTTTTAAACCTTCTTTAAGACATATCACTCAACTTATAATCTTGGAGTATGAATCTAAGACTTGTATTGGAACGAAGTATGACTCATCTTCTTGATTAACCATTTCAACAATTCAAGATCCCTCTTCTTAGTCATAAGAATGCACTAAGATTTCCTTAGAGAACTAATTGTGATATGGTTTCTTAATCATTAAGATGATCACAAAACTGATACTAAAGTACTCTCCCATCTTTTTAGATTTGAGAAACTTTTATCCTTCTGCCTAATTTGATTCTTCTTATTCGCTCTGCCTTACATTGGAACCTTTTTTCCAATGTCTCAGAGTTACACTTAAGCATGTAAGTATAATCATATTTACTGAGCTTTAGTAAACTATGACGAATAGTCTTATCAAACTTTTGTGGTGGACTTAATCAGTGCACAAGAATGTGTACTCGATCCTTTAGTCCTTTACTTGACTCACACATCCATGTGAACAAGTAATTAGTCTTAATTTTTCCAAAACTCGAAAGTTCTCATTCATCATGCTATACAACTTGCATGATTCCAAGTTCCGGTCCAATTGAAACTTGGGTGATGAGAATCTTTCCTTATTTGCTAAATCTAGACATTACCACAAATGAAAGAATCAATTTCATATTTCCACTCTTGCTCTTAATGGAATCATGTAAGCAACAATTTTTCCTCAAATGCCATTGTAAGGATATTTTAAAATAAATAAAATCAAAAACTTTATTTTATTTTAAAACTTTGCGGAAAAACTTATCCTTACAATCCAAATGAAAACTTGTTGTTATCTATTCCTAGGCAATATCTCATAACTCCTAAGAAGTAGCTCAGGAATCCGATCTTCAAACTATGCGATAGAAATCCATCTACGCGATCAGATTCAGCATATTCTTTCTTTAAGTTTCTTCACTTTTCTTTGATTCTTAAAACATCACCATGTGACCCAGTCACATCATGTATCAAGAATCTCAGAATAGAAACTTAACAGAGTTAGATAGTGGACTTTACCTGAAGTAGAGTCAAACTTATTGACTTTAACATCCTTAGGTAAATTTGGCAGCTTCGCAACCAATGCCCCTTTCTTTGGCAATATAAACAACCGAGTTGACTATGGCCGATCCCTTTCCATTGGGAAGAGAATGCTTTACTAGATACCCAATGTCATTATTTTCAATGTCCATCAAGTTTTAAGGAAGTTGATCTTAGATAAGATCATTAAGAGTCTTGTCATAGTCTGTTTCATAGGTGTCCCAAAGGAACTCACTATGTGACTTAGAAAGTGATTGAACCACCAACTTTCTCAAGACTTTGACAGCCAACTCTCCCGGCTTGTCAATATGTGACTACATCTCCAAGATGTGTTCACACCTAGACCTTGCCTTGCCAATAGGGCTTGAGTGACCTTAAACTTTTCAAGAACTCGTGGGTTGGGGAGAATAATTGGAGGAGGTGAAAGAAGTATGATTTCCAAAGGACATCATCTTCATTTAGGAAACCTTGTTTCAAGAGATTTGGGAAGATCATAGGTGTCTATTACAGACATCTTTTGGGAGATATTCAAGATAGTTGATTTAAAGTCCTTAATATGACACCCAATATGAAATATTAAGGCTAGGACCCAACAAACTATTTTATAACTTAGAAGAGGTATGCCGTAATCCAAGCTATAAAATATTTGAAGGTAGGTGAATGACGATTCACCAATTTCCACCAAGATAAACGAAATGTATTATTAGGTTTTAATTGGTTTTGAAACTCCTAGATCTTTGAGATTCATTGAACTGTTCAAAGGCATGTTTCAATCTCGAGTGTGCCCTTTAGGTTTTGTGACTGGGATGCCGAGGATCACAAAACAAGGTGTGAAGTAACCATGCAAATCACTTGGTACCCTTAATAAATTACCCCTCAATCGATGTGCCGGTTAACCACACACGCTCCATCGATACTATGATAAATATTAAGTCACCCTTTACCTACCTTGTTAAGTCCAAGTTAGTGTGCTGGTTAACCACACACGCTCCACTAACGACTTAGACAAAGTGTAAAGTGTAATTTCATGGATTAGCACCTTATTCACATTTTCCTAAGTAACTAAGATTGGGTATTATTAAGAGTTTAGTTACTTAGTATTTATCATTAATACTTTTAATGAAGGGAGAATTATAGTCCTGTCAAACCCGTTCGGCTAACGACCCTCCACCAGTCAAGCAAGCGGTGGGTGAGAGTGGACACCCATTAAGTTGCCATTTTATAGGCAACAACCTTATACCCACCTTATAGACCGGCTTCGTGAATGAGGCGTACTAGTGGTAAGACTGACTTTACTCTTATACATATATATATATTATTAACTTATAATATTATAAAGTATAAAGGTTGAATTTTAACTTTTAAAATTCTAAGGGCTAACTTGGAATTAAAGTATTCATAAGGAACACTTTTCAAATTCCAAAACTTGAGGGCAAGTTTTGAAACTATTCAAAACTAATTAATTCCATAACTTATGTGTTTAAAGTAGTTTTAATCCAAAAACTCTTCAAGTTCCATAACTTGAGGACAAGTTATGGAAGACTTTAAACTAATAAAAGAACTAACTTTTTCTTTATTTTATAACTTATGGATTTAATTATGGTTACATATTTTTCTTTAGTGAAGTGACTCTTGAACTTCCATAACTTGAGGACAAGTTATGGAGTCATAAAAAATTATTCAATGACAGAAGAGTCTTCATTTTGTAACCATTGCCAACTTTTATGAGTTTTATGAGTCTTTAATGTGACTCTTCATGTAACTTGAGGACAAGTTACACAAACACATTTTATACTCAACTCTTAGATTAAAATGGATTGAAAACAACTATTTCAATTAACTTTTCTATTAATCTAAGCAACTCATAAGTACAAGATAATTCAAATCAAACTTTTTCATGTAATTAGTCTAAACCTTAAACTAATACAAAACATGAATCTATTGACAATTATCTTTGAAAATGGATTAGCATGAACATTACCACATCAAAAACAAGTTTATAAGTTCAAAAATAACTTAGGGTAATGTTCCTAGTCCATTTCTAGCCAAAAACTCGAAAATATGATGTCTGGGGGTCCAACTCGTCGAGTGCATGAACCAACTCGGCGAGTTAGATCGAATTGATCACATTTTAGGCATGGACTCACCGAGTCCTCTGATGGACTCGCCGAGTCTGATGATCAGACAGCACCAAATTCGTTTTTTCAGCTTCTATTGCAGGTATAACAAGAAAACAAGCCTAGGCTCTGATACCACTGTTGGGTTTTGAGCATTCTAACACTCCTAAGTG
Source organism: Lactuca serriola (assembly GCF_051521515.1). Lineage (NCBI taxonomy): Eukaryota > Viridiplantae > Streptophyta > Magnoliopsida > Asterales > Asteraceae > Lactuca > Lactuca serriola. Next base: position 127,637,888 of record NC_136416.1, on the reverse strand, counting down.
TACATGCAACCCTAAATACCTTGGATCTATGTTTTCTCTATTATACATGCAAATAAGAACTTCCAAGGTATTATCCTAATCTAGCATACAAAAACAATGAATGTAACAAGATAGAATACATACCTCTTGATGTAGCTTGATGTCTTCAAGATTTAAGAGCTTAGCCCTAATAGTGTGGAAGCCTCAAGTGGAATCACAAATCACCAAGACACCTTGGAATACTTTTAGAGAATATGATTACTTGGTTCTCTCTAGTGAAATTGGCTAGCCCTTCTTTAGTGTATCCACACTAGTGCCAATTTCACCAACCAAAGACATCTTTATATAGTATGGAGGATTAGGGTTAAACCCTAATACCCATGACCTTTCATTTCCTAGGATCCATGGGTTAAACACTCCATGGACTATCCATGAAAGCTTAGCCCAACCTAAATGAACTTGGCCCGTTCCATATATATAAGAGTCCATATTTAATTAGTTCCTTTTGATCACTTAATTAATTATAAATTAATTCTTGATCAATACTAATTAAATAATATGATTCCATATTAATATATTAGAACTTATAATATATTAATATTAATCATAAACATACTATTCTCAAAAGATTATCCATATAAATTGTGTCGGTGAAGTGCAACCCAAATGGACCATGTCGGGTCGGGTCAAGTACATACCAAATATAGTTATGGACTTAGACATTAATCCAACAGGGAAATGAATGCGAAGATCTGAAACCTAGGTGGCGACGTTAGAAGCCGACAAGAGCAGCTGGGAGGCTAGGCAGGAGGTGGCGCTGCTCGGGAGGGCAAACTTGGCGAATCAAGTGGCGAAGCTGGAGGAAGAGGTGGGGAGCCTGAACGATCGTGTCGGGGCCCTGAGTTTGGAGGACGCCAGTCTGAGCTGGCGGACGGCAGAACTGGAGGTTGATTTGGTTGCTGAGAACACCGAGAGGGGAGCGCTGGAGAAGGGTATTTCATGGATCCTTAGTGACGGGCTTAGCCGGGTGGTGGATAGGTTAATCGAGAGCCCCCAGTTTCTCCAAGGTTGGGCTTAGGTGTGGATGGCTTGTGTGATGGCAGGAGTGGAGTAGGGAAAGAGGGCTGCTAAGGAGCTGGTGATCATCGGGGAGTTTAGCTCGGAGGTTGAGGTGGATGTGGCCACCAAGGTTCACGTGACGGAATATGTCGTGGCTGCTTTTATTGAAACAGACTTTACTGGCTATCTTCGCCTGGGTGGTCTGGATATAGCCAGGCTTCGTGACCTTTGCCAAGATGCTCAGAGCGATGGATTGGGCCATGTCCCAAGCTCTTCTCCTCGTGATGGTAATACCCTTGCCCACAAGTAGCATTGTTTCTTTGATTTGTTGTGATGTAATGTCAGTGAACAATTTTTCTAGTTCTTTTTTTTTTGTCTTTGTTGCCCTTAGGGGCAGCCTGAAAGTCCGGGAGTCCGGTAACCTGACAATTTTTTCTTTATATTTATGGGTATGAATATTTGTTGTTACCATACATATTCTCTTGTTTGGTTGCTTTATGTATGGTTTATGTTGGCCATCACATGGTATTTACGTTGGGTTTTCTTGCACCCCTGGTTTGAGTTCTATTATTGGTGAACTCTTTATGCTTTAGACAAGCTGGTCTTTGAGAAATTTGTTCTCATTTGCTGCTTAAAGACCCTAGGTGTAGCCAAGATCATAATCTTGAGGCTCACCCGATTATGCTTCTTTTTTATTGGTTGAAGGTTATGAGCCTTCTAATCTCATGTCACATGTTCTTTTGTATGTTTGCTATGACGTAAATGATGAACATGTTTTGGGAGGAAGGTTATGAGCCTTCTATATGCGAACTCCCTAACTGCTTCCTTCTAACGATTTCGCTCGTGTGACGTTGGATGATCTGTCCTTGTTGCCACACGGTAAATGTATGCTGCCTCTTTGTTTTGTTTTTCAAGCTTGAAACTAAGGAGCATCTGAATTGCCCTGTCTGTATACTCCTGTTTTGTTAAGAGTGTAATAAGATTGAAAGTAGTAAAGTAATTTTGATGATTACATTTACATATTAAAACTAATACAAAATGCCTTTATTAGCATTGTTCTACCCTTAACACTCGTTTTAAGAGTAAAAGTGACGCAGGCCCTGCGCATTCCAGGTTCTTGGAATGGCATGCCCGTCCTGAGCTTCTAGGATATAAGCACCATTCTTATGGGCTTCCATGATTTTGTATGGTCCTTCCCACATGACACTGAGTTTCCCAAATGGTTCAGGATGGCTAGACTCATTCTTTCTTAGCACTTATTCTCCAACTTTGAAGTTCTTGACCCGGACTTGGCGGTTGTAACAGTTCTCCATTCTTGATTTGTACAGTGCGTGGCGCAGCTGTGCCGCCTCACGTTTTTCATCTAGCATATCTAGGTCCTGGCATCGTTCTTTTTCGTTAGCTTCCTACTCGAAGCTATATGTTCGTAGGGAGCCAACCACTATCTCTAATGGGAGGACTGCTTCTGTCCCATAGGTTAGACTGAATGACATTTTGCATGTACTTCACCTTGCTGTGTTATGATATGACCACATCATGGTCGAGAGTTCATTCACCTAAATGGACTTTGATCTGAGTAACCTTTTTTTCAAACCATTGACGATGGTTTTGTTTGATATCTTAGTTTGTTCGTTGGCCTGAGGATGCTCTACTGATGTGAACATGCGATGGATTCATTTGTCTTCGCACCACTCCTTGAAGGGACCTCCTTCAAATTGAGTGTTGTTGTCACTTATGAGGATCCTAGGAGTTCCAAAACGGGCCAAGATTTTCTTGGTCCTAAATTTGATCATCTGCTTGCCAGTGATGGAGGTTAGTGGTTTCGCCTATATCCATTTGGTAAAATAATCCATGACCACCTGCAAAAACTTCACATCCCCCGGTGCCAGTGGGAGAGGAGCTACTATATCAATCCCCAATTGATGGAAAGGCCAAGGGATAGTGATCCTGGTTAATGGTATGGTCGGTTGATTTTAGAAAGAGCGAATGCTTGGCACTCTCTGCAATTTTTTGTTAGGGCTACGACATCATTGTATATGTCCGGCCAATGTACCCCTAGGCCGAATATTTTTCCTTTGAGTGCGCGAGCGCCTTTGTGTGCTGCGGCGTCCCCAGAATGGCTTTCTTCGAGGAATGTCTGCATTTCTGTTTTAAAGATGCACTTGAGCCGTGGGCTTAAATATCCTCTTCGGTAGAGGTAATTGTCCCTGATTGGAAAATGCGGTGCTCTGATTTTGACTTTTCTCGCCTCCTCTAGGTCGTCCGGAAGCGTGTCATGGAGTAAGTAGTCGACAAAGGGTTTGGTCCATTCTGGAGGGGCCGATATTGTATTGACCTTTTGGTTATCGATACTTCTTTTCGGGAGTACTTCAACCAACACTTTTTCTATGAGGTGGTCGTACGAAGAAGAGGCCAGCTTGTTGAGGGCGTCTGTCTTTGCATTTTTCCCCCGGGAGATTTGTTTTACTGAAAATCTTTTGAATGTGCTAGCTAAATTATGAAATGTGTCTAGGTATTTCTGCATTGTAGGGTCCTTTTCTTCGTATGTTTCGTTTATCTAGTTTGTGACAAGTAACAAATCACTCAGAGCCGTTAGTTGTTTTGCGCCACCCTCTTTGGCTAGCCTCAGTCCTTCTAAGATAGCCTCATACTCTGCCTTGTTGTTTGATACTTGGAATTTGAATCGCAGTGCGTAGGTGATCTCTTCACCCTTAGGGGTTTGCAGGATCAGGCCCATGCCAAAACCTTCCTTGCCTACTGCACCATCGGTGTATAGAGTCCGGAGTTCTTTTCCAGCTTCAGGCTCAAGTGGGTCGATGGAGATCGTCGTTGGCACTCACTTAATGGTATAAGGAATTTCAACCAGTAAGTCTGGGAGGGTTTTGGCCTTGATGCTAGTCTAGGGGTGATATTGGATATCATGTTCTCATAACTTTATGTCCCACTTGGCTAGTCGCCTGGACTTTTCCGGCCTTAGCAGCGCATGCTTGATTGTGTAACTGGTCAGAACATCCACCTTGTGGGCATGAAAATACATGACGGCCTTAGAGCACTTTCCTGACGGCGTATACCCTAGCGAGGACTAGTTTTTCTAAGGCTGTGTAGTTGGCCTCTGGTCCTTGTAGGGCCCTACTAACAAAATGGATGGGAACCTGCTTACCTTCTCTCTCTACCGCTAACACAAAGGAGATAGCTTCTTCGGAAGCTGCCAAACACATCTGTAGTGTTTCCCTAGGCAGCGGGCAGGCGAGAACCGATAGTTGGTGTAGGGCGTCCTTTAAATGTTGCAATTCTGCATCTGCTTTGTCTGTCCACCTGATTTGCTTTTTTTTGTATGCACCCTTTTAGTGTTTAGTACAGGGGGATCACTTATCTTTTTTGCGGATTTAGTGATGAATCATCTGAACGCCATCAATCTACCGTTGATCTCTTGTATTCCCTTGAGGTTTTGGGGAGTTTTTGACTCAAGAAACTCCTAGATTTTGGTGGGATTGGGCAAAATTCCTTCCTTGGATATCTGATACCCAATGAATTGCCCTTCCTTTACTCCGAAAGTGCACTTCGCTGGGTTTCACTTCATCTTCGCTTTAGCTATCATTTGGAAAGTTTCTTCAACATCGAGGAGTAATGCTTCTTCATTGCAACTTTTAATTACCATGTCATTGACATAGACTTCGATATTCTTACCAATTTGATTGGCGAATATTTTGTACATGAGCCTTTGATAAGTAGCACCAACGTTTTTGAGTCCAAATGGCATTGTCTGGTAGCAAAAGGTGCCTTTTTTGGTGTGGAAGGAGGTTTTTTCTTCGTCCCCTCGTTTCATTTGTACTTACTGGTAGCCCTTACACACGTCAAGGAAAATTCTGAGTTGAAAGCCTTTGAGTGATTGAATCTTCTGATCAATATCCGGGAGAGGATAACAATCCTTTAGGCAGAAATTATTAAGGTCCGAGTGATCAGTGCACATTCGCCATGACCCATTGGCTTTCTTTAACATAATGGGATTTGCGATCCATGTTGGGAACATCACTTACCTGAGGATGTCGGCGTTCACCAAATCAACCACCTCTACATTTATTGACATGTTCCATTCTGCCTCTTGGCCTCTCATTTTTTGTTTAATCGGATTGCATCTGTGCGTGACATTAAGGCTGTGTTGTATAACCTGACTATCAATGCAGGTCAGATTTGTTCGTTTCCAGCCGAAAACGGTGGAGTATTGCATGAGGAGTGCTACCAGTCGTACCCTGGTCTCGTCTGATAGGTAAGCGCCTATTCGCACAAGCTGTTCTAGATATTCCATGTTTATATAGTGTTATTCGGTGGAATATCCCTCCTTGGACTTCTTTGGTGCGTATAAAAGCTCTGGGTGGCTATGATCTAATGGCAATGTTTTGCCCTAGTGTTTGTGGCGAGGACCATCATTGATCCCTAGCATGTGTTAAATTTAACGATGTTGTGGATTGTCGATGGCATGAGGTGCAGTAAGGACACTACCGATCGTCCGAGCAGAATATTGGGTTCTGCTAGGTAACGGATCACATAGAATTCCATCGTTCTTGTGATTTGGTCCTTCTCATCGTGACTGGCTGATGTTAAGGGCTGTCGAATAGTGCCTAATGGCTACAAGTTGTGCTGGTGAATCCTAACAATGGTCCACCAGTTGGGGGCTGTAGCTGACGGAAAAAATGCTCATAGAGTATATCGGAGTAACTACTGTTGTCAATGTATATTCGATGGACTTTCTGTGTTGCGAATGAATCTAGATATAAGGAGTGGGTCTCATGGATCCCAGTTCGATGGTCTGGGATTGCTGCTCGAGAAGCTAATGTTGATTAGCTTTCTCGAGAGTGCCTCAATCTCGTATTCTGCGTAGTGAGGTGTGTTCCTCTTACGAGAGTTAGAGATGGTGAGTACCTATTTTCCGTCAAATGGATTTGTTTGCAATAGATTGGGATGCAATAACATCACATGAGGTGATGGAACATCTGGTGATAGTTGCCGAAAACTTCTCTGGAGTATTGGGTCTACTATTTCTGCCGTAATCGGCGGGACCTCTTCCCTTAGCACCTGTAATGGGTTTTGTTTTCTACACTCGCGATGATGGTCATTGTCTAACATTAGCGGTATTTTGAACAAATCTTATATTACCATCCCTTAATGTTGTTGGGTTTAGATCCCCTTTTGCAGAGAACCAGCATCGTTTATTGGCTGTATCACACCGAGGATATGTCTAGATGGCGCCAAATGTCATGACATGTTCAACAGGGGTTTGGATGATGAATTATGAATCTGTCGTGGTGGCTTTCCTGAGAACACAAACACAAAAGAACCGTTAAAGGACACCCGGGTGTTCTCCCGGGATATCACTCCGACGATCAAGTTAGAATTTTGGGAGAGGTCATTTTAGGGTAATGTTTTTGAGAGAGAAGATGGATCCTTTCCTTGAGGCGGAAGAAATCCTTTTATACCTGCTCCTAACGGATTGTGGGGACCTCGTCCAATTAACATGAGATGTGGCCTCCTGTGACTCGGAGGATAACACCCCCGTTAACTAACTGCCTGCTGTCACACCCAAAAAACCAAGAACGGCGGAAACGTTTTGGGGCGGAGGACGTCATGTACAGTATCACAACAATGTAAAGTATAAACAAGCAACAACATCATCCATTGCATTAATAAAATAATTAGGATACAAGTGTGTTCTGTCAAATTATAATAGACACTAAAGCATAAATCAAAATGAAAGATGAGTCTTGAACGAGCTCCATCTTCTCTAAACCTTGCATCTATACCTGTCTATAGATGACCTGAGGATACAAGTAATTTTGAAAGCGAGTATCATCTTAAAGCTGGTGAGATCATAAGTATTTTAGTGTCTTAATTTGTAAGTAAGTATTTGTATGTATAAATTGGTATGTAAGAATTTGTAAGTATTTGTATGTATGAATTTGTAAGTATATGAATTGTAAGTATTGAAAGTGTATATGAACTGTAAGTATAAAAATGTTTGTAAAACAACTGTAAATGTTTGAAAACTCTAGAAATCCCTATGATTCCTACTATTATATGAAGGTGTCTTCTACCAAGACCTAACTGCTCTGAATGTAGTCTTCTACCAAGACCTAACTTCTCTGAATGTACGTTTCTTGGAAAAGTGTGTAATTTTCCAAGTGTAACTATCATTAACAAAATATAGTTTTACATTTAAGGATTAAGTGAAAATATCACTAAATATATGTAAAGGGAAAATTAATGTACTACTGTAGTGTAGTGCTGTAAGAACTACTGCTGTACTAACTACCTTAAACCAGATTTATATTAAGGCATCATGTGATTAACTGCACCATACTATTGAGTGGTAACAACGACTTAAGTATGGTCGTAAAAAGGAATGATGTTTGGCACCCGCAGACCTGCAGGTCCGGCTGTAGCTAGCAGCAAGGTGTAGGATAGTCAATCTAGTATAGATCTATACGCAAACTCACGCTCTCCCTTCAAGAGAATTATGGCTACAACTCGGGCCATGACGTTTAAGGCATGCTCCGATATAATGGATCACAATTATGTCAACGTATTAATGTATATGTAATGTACGGAAAAGTTCTACGTGTCCTAGCTGTAATGTGTGTTCTCCCACTATCTAGCAAGTATAGTAATGTACTATAATGTTCTAGCTGTAGTGTACGTGCTCTCTATCTAGGAAGTATGGTAATGTACTGTAATGTTCTAGCTGTAGTGTACGTGCTCTCTATCTAGCAAGTATTGACTCATGAATGAACTGACTCATTGTATGGTATCGCGTTCTAGTAATAGTTCTAGTATCTTCCTAAACTACCCGTATGTTAGTTTACTAGTAACCTAACTGGTACGTATGGTCATGGATGTATACCCTTGCTACCCAAGCGCATGGGATGAACTGGAAGGGCCTTTATGACTATATATGTACATATTTTATATAACTAATATTTAAACGACCTTCGGATGAGTACTCGATATCCCACCAGACCACATCTCAAGCGCAAAAAGGAAATAGGGTGGATAGCCTTCATAAGTCCTTTAAACATTTCTTATATAATTATACATATATAGGTATGCAATTTATAATATAAAAGCATAAAATAAGTTTTGTAAAACCTTTGAACATAAATATTTTCTAAGAAAAGATCGACTTGATGTCGATTTATAAAATGGTTTTGAAGGCATGGGTTTGATAAAACGGTTTAGTATAAAGAAACATTTGTTTGAAACACAATTGTAATTAAGTTTGAAAAGTACTATACAGACTAAAATGTACAGAGAAATAAGGAGTTTTAAACACATAAAGTGTTTATGAAAGACATTTGAAGGAAACTGTTTGGTAAAACGGCTAATGAGTAGCCAATCATTTGAATGCTGCTTATTAATCACATGTGATTGATATAATAATTAGCATAAATCTACTTGTATCCACCCATAAAACATTTAAAAACAGTTTAAAACATTGATTAAGGGATATGAACTCACCTGCGGTAAGTGGATCAGAAGGAAGTGTCGGATAAGTGCTTGGTGTCAAGTAAAGACTTAGACACGCACAAAGATGCTAATAACATATAACGATATATGTATATATACAATTAGTCTTTAAACAACTAATAAACAAAGTTAAGACACTCTAGGACATGCTAAACACCTTATACAAGTGTTATACTGTGACAACCCGAAATTTCTATTCTGAACAAACCATATCAAGCCAATAGATGTAGAACAGTTATAGTGAAAACTCAGATTTCGAGTATAAGTTTGCCAGTTTTCAGGATATTACACTTAAGGAGATATTAGGAGAGTGGATGCACTAGAGTTTTGTGCAACACTGTTGTTCCAATACTCTAGGATATTAGAGTTCATTCCGAGAATAGAAATATTTTCTGCCAAAAATCCCAGGACTATATATAGAAAACTGAACCAAATAGTTCATTAGTTGAATTCCATTTAGAGAAAAGTCAAAATTCTCTCTCACGGATCTTCGGGTTTTTATCCCAAATTGTGAGTAATTCGATCTAGTTATGTTATATAGGTTAGATGGTGTTTAGAAACACCAATTACATATCAAATCTGTGAGACTCGAGAATTTACCGCCCAAGAACGTTCTTGGGGAGTAAACTCTAATATGTGGCTTAAATGCTACTTAGTCCTTTCCCCGTGATTTTTAACTACCTTAGACTTGTATGCTAGTGTGTATATGACTAGAAAACATCAAAATCGGATTAATACCCCAAGATTTGGGAGTTTACCGCCCAAGAACACTTGGGGAGTAAACTCCATTTTAAGGTCCTAAAGGGTTCCAATGACCCTCAAAGCTTTAGAACTCGAACTAGGAGCCTTCATTTCATATTTAGGACACCAAAATCAATTAGAAACCATGATGAAAGTGAGTTCACGGCCAAGGAGCTTCTTGGGCCGTGAACTCCATGTTTAAGTGCCAAATTCCCTTAAAACCTTCCTTAAGCCAAGAGACTAATTTGGGCATGTACCTAAATGAGTTTTGGACTAGCTAACACACTTAGAACACCAAGAGTAAAGTGTTCACGGCCCAAAAGGTTCTAGGGCCGTGAACTCCATAAAATGGTGCCAAATGGTGCCATAAACTCTTCTAAAGCCAAGTACAAAAGCCTAGTTTAGTTCCTAGATAATTTAGAGACTTGAAAACACCATAATCACCCTCCCAAGGGAGTTTACGGCCGTAAACTCAATGGAATATGGTCCTAGGGCTGTAAACTCCTCCAACGAGTTAATAGGAAGCCCAAACACTTGTTTAAGCCTTGAAGCAATTCACCATATGAGTTGTATAATTGTTAGACTTCATCTAGGGACTTGGTTGAGAGTATACTGTTGGGTTTTGAGCATTCTAACACTCCTAAGTGTACATGCAACCCTAAATACCTTGGATCTATGTTTTCTCTATTATACATGCAAATAAGAACTTCCAAGGTATTATCCTAATCTAGCATACAAAACAATAACTATAGCAAGATAGAATACATACCTCTTTGATGTAGAAAGTCTTCATGAAGCCTGAGTGCCTAGTGCCCCAAGTGTGACACCTCAAATGGAATCACAATCATCAAAACACTTGGAATGACTTGAGAGAATTCTACACTCATCAAAATCGGCTAGCCCTTCCACTTCACACATACTAGTCGCCAATTTTGGTCAAGAATAAGATGCTTATATAGTTAGGGTTACACCATGTAAACCCTAATTGACATGGCCTTTCATTTCCATGATCCATGGGTACAAATACACCATGGAGCATCCATGGACCATCCTATGGATTTTAGCCCAACTTGATTATCCATGGAGCATTAGCCCACTATACAAGTATGGATGATTTACACAATCAACCCATATATTTAATTAGTCTTCTTTTGATCACTTAATTAATCCTAGATTAATTCTTGATCAATACTAATTAAATAATCTTATCATTCTTATTATTAATATACTAGAACTTATAATATATTAATAACCATAAGTGTCTTATTTCTCTCATCCAAGTGCATGATGGTATGCAACCCAAATGGACCATGCCGGGTCGGGTCAAGTCTTACCAATTATAGTTATGGACTTAGACATTAATCCAACAGTCTCCCACTTGGATTAGTCTAAAATTATTATTGCGAATGACTTCAAGAACCGACCGGCAATCGTAGCTCTCAAAAGCTTCTGTCGAACTCTGACCTTGTCGATGAACTCTGACCTTTGTCAGTGACTTGTCCATTAGATAAGGGATCATATATTCCTCCATTCTAGATATCATATGGACTGAGACATGGATTATAATCATTCTCTCTGTCCATTTGTTGTTTCCCGATTTCCGATTTATGACGACTGACTAATTGAACAAATCAAATCAGTCCTGGCCCGGCCGAGCACTTCCATTTGTCATCATCAAATCATCGAGGGGCCCACAGATATCACTTTTATCCCGAAGGTAAAAGGAATGGATAAACTTCGACTCATATGGCTTGTTCTACTACTTGTTGAATCATACACAAAGGCACGTTTTATAGCACCGAGTTACCAAATGCGTTTTCGTGCTATCAATGTACTATCAACTCATAGTAACAACTCATATCTTTAGGTTTGAAGAATATAAGATATTATCGTCTCATGATCACTCATGATAAAATCCATGAAGTGATTCCAATGAGCGCGGGTTGAATCCAATACTCAGAACTCATGAGCACTCATGATTGTTGTAGCCTTGTCCAACACCTTAGACCTCGACAACCCATCATGACAGTCTTAATTCATATCTACTTCCAACATATGACCGACTGTGGATAGTTTGAATAACTTAGTCATTCCAGAAGAATAACCCAGTTTATTCGGGAAGTCAAAACATGCAAAATGAAACACAATAATAATAGAATCCAATATGGTCTCAGAACTTATGAATATAAATAAAACAGCTTTTATTTATCACCATATGATTACACATTATTCATTGTATACTGTTTCAGCTATCAACTTTATTCTTGAATTTAACACAATAGTTGTCCCATGCTCCAAGCATGTACACTATGTTTTCTAAACACTAGTCATGCCATACACCAAGTATGAATACTATGTTTGTCTATGATCTTTACCTTGTGAACTAGATCAATTGAACATAACTTCAATGATTCTCTTTTCACACTCCCAAATCCTTACCGCAAATGCAAGAATTCCAAAATCATGCCATTTACTAAAATCTGTTAGATTCTAAACTTATATGCATTGATCCTCTTGTAACGATTATGCACAAACTCACAAAGACTTGGCAACAATCATTACAGAGAATTCCAAAGGAGATCAACTTCTTGGAAACATCCTTCTTGCATTAAGTTTCCTTAATCTTACACAGATTTGGAAATTCTAACTTTGAAACATTTCCAGATTCCATTTTGACCATCACTTCTGAACAAGAGTTGCCTCCTTACAGACTATGTCAATATGGTCCTTCCAGAATTATCACTATACTTCCAACTGTCCTTGAGCAAGCAATCTTTGGTAAACCTTAGATTGTCCTCGACAATTGTTTAATCCTTTTAGTCATATCCAGTTCTAAACTTTTCCCTTCTTAATGCCCAAGGCATTTGGAAAATTTTAGAAAGGATGAATATAGCACATGTAATCGATCCTATATCCGAAGCATATGGGACACGATTCATGATGTCTCACATAAAGACTAAACCAGTCTTTTGCTATAACATTTCCATTTCAATTTGCCAAGTTCTCATAATTCAGATTATGAAAAGGGATGCCGTAATCATAATCGAATTTTAGAACGCAAATAATGGACCCATATACAGAATTTCCTTATGTTTCCTTATGTTGAGCCATTCCAACATCAAATTCATATACATATCTTTGACTAAATGATTAAAACCTCACGATCTAAGCTTATAGATTTGAGATGAAGTATAATTTCCTCTCCCTTAATTATAGCAAAACAACTTTTCCCAATTGAAACCTTTTGTTTTCTATAATTAACATTGCTAACTTGCAATACTTATCATAATTATCATGCTCCCACTAACATGATGATTATTAGCATAACACTTATGCTCCCACTAGCTTTGACATGTACCCAGAAATCAACTGGACTTCTAGAAATCAATACTTCATTGACTTTCTTACCAAAGTTCAGATTTCTGATACTAGATTGTTTTGATAAGACTTTATCAAAATCATACACCTTCCCTTAGATAGCACACTTGTGAGTCTAAACAATTATGAAGAGGTATGCCGTAATCATAATGGTTAGACCTTTTTGCCACTTCTCACAAGTCCATATTAGTGTGCCGGTTAACCACACGCGCTCCACTAACGACTTTGAGAATGCAAATGTCACAATTGCTATCTAGATAAAATCTACTTAGTGAAAGTGTTTCCTCACCATCATTTTCATGAATCGGAGAGAAACCTTATGACACTTAGATTTAATGGTGTATGAGTTCCTACCCATATGAATTCGTCAAAACCATAATCATAAGACAAAGATAATGACAACTCCAAAACCATATGGATTGAACTCAATCTTAACTTCTTGCCACTTGGCAGCTCAAGGTCATGCGATTGCTTCCAAGTTGTTATGCAACACATTGAGAACTCTAAGAACTCATATGCAAAGCCAACTTCAACTGGAATGGGCACAGTATATGTCAACACAATAGATTATAAACCTCAAATTGTGTGCTAGAGAAGAACTTTAGGTTTTATTCTTGATTAGTTCTTGAGAATTTCAAGACCTTTAAAACTCCCACTGTCCTCTTGACCTATAAGACTCCCTTGTCAAATATCCAAGAGATAGTGTGGATTGTAATCAAGACAAACACTTCACACAATTGGCCTAAGTTGGTCTTTGTTTTATCCAAAACATCACAACTTACCAATTTCAAATGTAAAAGAGTAGAAAACTTTTACTCTTACATTTGACAAGTGTTTTAAACCTTCTTTTGAGACATGTCACTCAAGTTACAATCTTGGAGTATGACTCTAAGACTTGTATTGGAACGAAGTATGACTCATCTTCTTGATTTAACCATTTCAACAATTCAAGATCCCTCTTCTTAGTCATAAGAATGCACTAAGATTTCCTTAGAGAACTAATTGTGCTATGGTTTCTTAATCATTAAGATGATCAAAAAAGCTGATACTAAAGTACTCTCCCATCTTTTTAGATTTGAGAAACTTTTATCCTTCTGCCTAAATTGATTCTTCTTATTCGCTCTTCCATACATTGGAACCTTTTTCCAATGTCTCAGAATTACACTTAAGCTTGTAAGTATAATCATATTTACTGTGCTTTAGTAAACTATGACGAATAGTTTTATCAATCTTTTTGTGGTGGATTTGACCAGTGCACAAGAATGTGTACTCGATCCCTTAGTCCTTTACTTGACTCACACATCCATGTGAACAAGCAATTAGTCTTAATTTTCCAAAACTTGAAAGTTCTCATTCATCATGCTATACAACTTGCATGATTCCAAGTTCCGGTCCAATTGAAACTTGGGTGATGAGAATCTTTCCTTATTTGGTAAATTTAGACATTACCACAAATGAAAGAATCAATTTCATATTTCCACTCTTGCTATTAATGGAATTATATAAGCAACAATTTTTCCTCAAATGCCATTGTAAGGATATTTTAAAATAAATAAAATCAAATTTTTTTTTCTTTTATTTTAAAACTTTGCGGAAAACTTATCCTTACAATCCATATGAAAACTTGTTGTTATCTATTTCTTAAGCAATATCTCATAACTCCTAAGAAGCAGCTCAAGAATCCGATTTTTCAAACTATGCGATAGAAATCCATCTACGCGATCAGATTCAGCATATTCTTTCTTTAAGTTTCTTCACTTTCCTTTGATTCTTAAAACATCACCATGTGACCCAGTCACATCATGTATCAAGAATCTCAGAATAGAAACTTAACAGAGTTAGATAGTGGAATTTACCTGAAGTAAAGTCAAACTTATTGACTTTAACATCCTTAGGTAAATTTGGCAGCTTCGTGACCAATGCCCCTTCCTTTGGCAATATAAACATATGAACCCTTTGATAATGGTACACGAGACTATCACAGACTTAACTTTTCTCTTTACCATTTGGTCAACCGAGTTGACTATGGCTGATCCCTTTCCACCGGGATGAGAGAGCTTTACTAGATATCCAATGTCATCATTGTCAATGTCCATAAAGTTTTAGGAAGTTGATCTTAACAAATAGATAAGATCATTAAGGGTCTTGTCATAGTCTGTTTCATAGGTGTTCCAAAAGAACTCACTATGTGACTTACAAAGTGATTGAACCACCAACTTTCTCAAGACTTTGACACCCAACTCTCCCGGCTTGTCAATATGTGACTACATCTCCAAGATGTGATCACACCTAGACCTTGCCTTGCCAATAGGGCTTGAGTGACCTTAAACTTTTCAAGAACTTGTGGGTTAGGGAGAATAATTGGAGGAGGAGAAAGAAGTATGATATCCATGGGACATCATCCTCATTAGGAAACCTTGTTTCAAGAGATTTGGGAAGATCATAGATGTTTATTACAGACATCTTTTGGGAGATATTCAAGATAGTTGATTTAAAGTCCTTAATATGACACCCAATATGAAATATTAAGGCTAGGACCCAACAAACTATTTTATAACTTAGAAGAGGTATGCCGTAATCCAAGCTATAAAATATTTGAAGGTAGGTGAATGACGATTCACCAATTTCCACCAAGATAAACGAAATGTATTATTAGGTTTTAATTGGTTTTGAAACTCCTAGATCTTTGAGATTCATTGAACTTTTCAAAGGCATGTTTCAATCTCGAGTGTGCCCTTCAGGTTTTGTGACTGGGATGCCGAGGATCACAAAACAAGGTGTGAAGTAACCATGCAAATCACTTGGTACCCTTAATAAATTACCCCTCAATCGATGTGCCGGTTAACCACACACGCTCCATCGATACTATGATAAATATTAAGTCACCCTTTACCTACCTTGTTAAGTCCAAGTTAGTGTGCCGGTTAACCACACACGCTCCACTAACGACTTAGACAAAGTGTAAAGTGTAATTTCATGGATTAGCACCTTATTCACATTTTTCCTAAGTAACTAAGATTGGGTATTATTAAGAGTTTAGTTACTTAGTATTATCATTAATACTTTTAATGAAGGGAGAATTCTAGTCCTGTCAAACCCGTTCGGCTAACGACCCTCCACCAGTCAAGCAAGCGGTGGGTGAGAGTGGACACCCATTAAGTTGCCATTTTATAGGCAACAACCTTATACCCACCTTATAGACCGGCTTCGTGAATGAGGCATACTAGCGGTAAGACTGACTTTACTCTTATACATATATATATTATTAACTTATAATATTATAAAGTATAAGGGTTGAATTTTAACTTTTAAAATTCTAAGGGCTAACTTGGAATTAAAGTCTTCATAAGTGAAAACTTTTCAAACTCCAAAACTTGAGGGCAAGTTTTGAAACTATTCAAAACTTTTCATTTCTTGTAACTTATGAGTTTAATAGAGTAATAAAATGAGGACTTTTCATTTTTCTAACTCTTGTGTTCTTTTAATGGTTTTTTTTTTTAAATCCAAGGGCCTTTTGGTTTTCCATAACTTGAGGACAAGTTATGGACTCCATTAAAACACATTATGATCAAGAATTAGACTACCATATAGGTTACAAATAATTCCTATGATCATCTAAACTTCATATGAACAAGAACATGAATATGAACACTTTCAAGAATCAAAATCACATTAAACTTTGTAATTTTGATAACTAGTTGTTGTAAATGAATTAGCAAAAACATTACACCAGCTAAAACAAGTTTTCAAGTACCAAAACAGTTTAGGGTAATGTTTCCAATCCATTTCCAGCAACTAAAGTCGAAAATCTGCACTCTGTCGACCCTACTCGCCGAGTTGCATGAACCTACTCGCCGAGTAGGTTGATGATACACATGAACTCGCCGAGTCCCCCCCATGGACTCGCCGAGTCCATTCGTCAGACAGCAAGTTTTTCGACTTTTTCCAACTTTTAATTACAAGTATAAGAGAAAACAAGCCTAGGCTCTGATACCACTGTTGGGTTTTAAGCATTCTAACACTCCTAAGTGTACATGCAACCCTAAATACCTTGGATCTATGTTTTCTCTATTATACATGCAAATAAGAACTTCCAAGGTATTATCCTAATCTAGCATACAAAACAAAACTATAGCAAGATAGAATACATACCTCTTTGATGTAGAAAGTCTTCATGAAGCTTGAGTGCCTAGTGCCCCAAGTGTGACACCTCAAATGGAATCACAATCATCAAAACACTTGGAATGACTTGAGAGAATTCTACACTCATCAAAATCGGCTAGCCCTTCCACTTCACACATACTAGTCGCCAATTTTGGTCAAGAATAAGATGCTTATATAGTTAGGGTTACACCATGTAAACCCTAATTGACATGGCCTTTCATTTCCATGATCCATGGGTACAAATACACCATGGATCATCCATGGACCATCCTATGGATTTTAGCCCAACTTGATTATCCATGGAGCATTAGCCCACTATACAAGTATGGATGATTTACACAATCAACCCATATATTTAATTAGTCTTCTTTTGATCACTTAATTAATCCTAGATTAATTCTTGATCAATACTAATTAAATAATCTTATCATTCTTATTATTAATATACTAGAACTTATAATATATTAATAACCATAAGTGTCTTATTTCTCTCATCCAAGTGCATGATGGTATGCAACCCAAATGGACCATGCCGGGTCGGGTCAAGTCTTACCAATTATAGTTATGGACTTAGACATTAATCCAACATATACGACCAGGAGTTTACTCCCCTGGGCCGTAAACTCCAAAACATATGGCCATTAGACCATAAACTCCCATTAGGGGCATTGCACTCCTTTGTTGCGACCCATTGGCCTCCTAGCACTTGACCAAAAGTGTTTTCCTCGCGTTTAAATGTTTATACCTGTATAATTAGTGTTTTAATCACTAACTATTTATATACATATGTCTTCATATGTAATTAGGATCATTGTGTGTGTCTAAAGTCTTCACTTGACACTAAGCACTTGTCCAATCCTTCCTTACGATAACAGTCCGTTCAATTCCAATCCCTTACTGCCGGTGAGTTCATACCCCTTAAATAATGTTTTAAACTATTTTTAAATGTTTTATGGGGGGTGATACAAGTAGAATCATGCTAGTTATTATATCAATCACATGTGATTAATAAGTAGAATATTGCTAGTTATTATATCAATCACATGTGATTAATATCCAACATTCAAATGATTTACTACACATTAGCCGTTTTACCAAACAGTTTCCTTCAAATGATTTTTATAAACATTTTATATGTTTTAAAATACTTATTACACTGTACATTTTACTCTGTATATTACATTTCAAACTTATTTACAATTGTGTTCCAAACAAATGTTTCCTTATAATAAACTGTTTTATCAAACCCATGCCTTCAAATTGTTTTATAGATTGACATCAATTCGATCTATTATTAAGATAATAATCATGTTCAAATGTTTTACAAAACTTATTTATGCTTTTATATTATAAATTGCATGCCTCTATATGTATGGTTATATAAGAAATGTTTAAAAGACTTAGGAAGGCTATCCACCCTATTTCGGGTACCCGTCCGAAGGTCGTTTAAATATTAATTATTAATTATATATCATGTGTACATATATAGTCATAAAAGGCCCTTCTAGTTCATCAGATGCCCTTGGGTAGCAAGGGTATACCTCCACGTCCATACGTACCAGTTAGATTACTAGTAAACTACCATATGGGTAGTTCAGGAAGATACTAGAACTATTACTAGAACACGATATCATACTATGAGTCAGTTCATTCATGAGTCAATACTTACTACTAGAAGAACATATACAACTATACTAGAATGGTTACATTACTATACTTGTTAGGTAGAGAGCACGTACATTACAGCTAGAACAGTTCGTTACATTACACTTACATTAATACGCTAATAAAATTGTGATCCACTGTATGGGAGCATGCCTTAATTGTCATGACCCGAGTTGTAGCCAGAGTCTCTTGAAGGAAGAGCGTGAGTTTGTGTATAGATCTATACTGGATTGACTATCCTACAACTTGCTGCTAGCTACAGCCGGATCGGCAGGTCTGCGGGTGCCAAACGTCATACCATAATTTTCGACTATACGTTGTCGTTGTTACCAGTCAATAGTATGGTGCAATTTATCACATAATACCTTAATATAAATCCGGTTTAAGGTAGTTAGTACAACAGTAGTTCTTATAGCGCTACGTTTTAGTACTACATTAATTTTCCCTGTATACATATTTAGTGATCCTTTCACTTAAACTATAGATGTAAAAACTATATTTTGTTAATAATAGTTACACTTCGGAAAATTACACACTTTTATATGACACGAACATTGAGAACAGTTAGGTCTTGCTAGAAGACACCCTTATATAATAGTAGGAATCATAGGGATTTCTAGAGTTTTTCAAACGTTTACAGTTGTTTTACAAACATTTTCATACTTACAGTTCATATACATTTTCCATACTTACAATTCATTTACTTACAAATTCTTACATACAAATGAAGACACTAAATACTTATGATCTCACCAGCTTCAAAGCTGATACTCGCTTTCAAAATTACTTGTATCCTCAGGTCATTATAGACAGGTACCGATGCAAGGAGAAAGGAAGATGGAGCTTGTTCAAGACTCATCTTTCATTTTGATTTATGCTTTAGTGTTTATCAAAATTTGATAGAACACACTTGTATAATAATTCTATTATTAATGCAATGGATGATGTTTTTGCTTGTGTAATACTTTTCATTGTTGTGATACTGTACATGACGTCCTCCGCCCCAGAACGTTTCCGTCATTCTTGGTTTTGGGGTGTGACAGATTCGTATCAGAGCATTGTTTAGAGTGAATTAAGTATATCAACCCATAAAAGATATACTAACTATAAATACGTAAGGGATAAAAATACTCTGACCAAGTGGGCTTAGAGACATATGGTCAAAACTAGGAAGATATAGCCTGATCACCTATATTATCCGAGGGTTGACTAGCATGTGCCTAAGTTTAATTGTGTGGTTGCAACAATGCTAAAATCTTACCAACCTTACCAGAATGAGAACAATAGAACATAACAATAAATTTAAAATACTATAGGAGTATTTGGTGTTACTATAAGTACTTTATACTTGAGAACTGAAACGGGATCTTCATTACCAAGTTGATAGTTGCTAAGTGGATACACTAAGGCTATATGTAATTAGGATGTTATAGACATATAATCTGTGGAAATTTTACTTCACCCTATTCTGTGTGAATACGGAGTTAAGGTCACTTATTCAAAGGTCTATCCTGTTTAGATTACACATAACTGGTATGCACTTCACAAATAGCGATGTAACTAATGAAGGTTTTCTAAATAATTATCTTGATAGTTTGTCTAATAATTATTCTCTTACCCTAAATTCTCGCATAGAAAACATAGCTGGACTCCATCCCTACGACAAACAGTATCTTCCGAACAAAGTCATAGCTGGTTGGTTTGGAGAAGAACCAGAGAATGATCATCCTATCCCCTTGAATGATCACCATGATGAAGACCTTTCGTATGATGCTAACTCCGAACCAGAGGTGGAGAACCTACCCCGAGCAGCTCCCTTTCCAATTCCTAACCCTCGTCCGATTTTTCATGGCCCGACACTGAGCGAGTGGAATGCTTGGAAACATGGAGCCAAGAACAAGATCAGCCCATGCCATTTAATGGCGACCGAAGCTTTTACAACTTGAGCAATGGGGGCTCAGCAGATAGAGTCTTGCCAATCTTGGTCCGCAGAGTGGCCCGAAATGAGATTCAAGGCAGGATAGCCTTACATCAGATTACCGAAGTTGTCGCCGATGCGAGAATGCATACCCTCCGCACCATTCGTCTAGAAGATGCTCACGAGAGATCAGAGAGAAACCATGAAAACCTGCTGCAAACACTAGCTGAAACTCGAGCCGAAGTCATAGAGCTCCGAGTACGCCAAAGGGTGTACAAAAGATACCTACTTGACATGAACGTCAACTAGCTGAACTGAGAGTTCACCAGAGGGGTGACCGTCGTCAGTAGTAGACTCTTTACTTTGCTTCCCTTGTTAGAAAGTAATCGTTTTCTGTCTTTGCCTAATGTGGCATTTTCCATGAAATTATCTTGTACTGTAAGTACTTCTAGTTAGGTCCTTATGCTGTCAGGAACTATCTTCTGTGGATATGATGTAAGACCTTTACAAGGTCATTTTCCCGAATCTTTACGTCATGAATATCCAAGATATTGACAGCCGACTAACTTCTGTGTCATTCTTCATTCAAGTACTCTTATGATTCTTTCATTAGAGTCTATCTGAAACATGATTTAGTCAAGTCATTGGACTATAGCAAGTTAGATCCGGAGACATTTCCAAGTCTCTTTCAGTGGTTGGATCATGTTATTCACCAACCTGCGATACCTCGGCTTGAACGACAAACGTCTTGAGACCATTCTACGAACGTACTTCTACCCATTACTAGTACTGCATCATAGGGATGTAGGTGAACCTTCGCGAACATACTTCCATTCCGTGCTAGGACTGCATCATAGGGATGTAGGTCAAACTTTCGAGAACATACTCTTACTCTTTTCTTGAGCAATCTAAGTACATCTAGGGTCAACCTGAATCGCTCACAAATCCTTATCTTTCGTGTTACAGAATCATGTCGTCATCAGGGAACAATCAGTCGAGCAACGAAACCCCTATCCTCCATATCGACACCACTACTTTACATGCTGCAGTAGCAGCTGCTGTGACAACTTTCCTTACACACATCAACTCAGGCAACACATGCAAGACCGACAAAGGGGTCGAGAGTTTAGATGGTAGTACCAAACCGGGAAACCAACAAACAGTAACAGTCACTGGCTCGCAAAGCCGACAGACAGAGAACAAGAAACGCAAGCGGCAAGCCCAGAAAGAACGCAAGAAATCCCAAAAACTTGCTATGCAACAACAACAAGTGGAAACCCCTGCCATCCTAGTACCGAGCAGGCCATACGAGGGAAAACTCCTGAAGTGTGATAAGTGTAGTTTCCATCATCATGGGGCTTGTCATGAGATGCAATGTTGCATTTGCCTAAAAATAGGTCACCATGCTAGTAACTGTGGAGCACCGGCACGACCCATCACTCAAGTCCCTTTCATCAGGACTAACCCTACACACGAGAGTAGTTATAACGCCAAACGCTTTAGGAAGCAATTTTCAAAGTGGAGTAACAAGGAAGGCACTCGTGTCCACATAACATCGGCTAAACACCGCAATCCCGTCACCAAAGCTTTTACTAGCCAGTCATGCCACCAATGCGGGGAGATAGGGAACTTCAAGAAGGATTTCCCTATAGCAAAGAACTCTGGTGCAGACGGGAATATTCTCAAGATCACAGCTGCAGGAGAGCCTACGCAGGAACCCTCGTTAATGTAACTTAGGCATGTTGTTGTAACAGATTTATAAACTATCTAGAACTAGTGCAACTAGAGTCTTACCTTTTGCGAGATCTTGTCTGTATAAGGATTCTCGTGCTGAGTATACTTGTCTTTTGTAGTATACCTTATTCGCAGCAACAGTCTTGTCGTAAGTCTAAAGTACTATAACTCTGTTCATGGTTGCACAGTTGTGTTTTGTTTGTAAACGTCTTATGTTCAAATCTAATGTCTTTAAGTTTCAGTATGATTTCGACATTATCATATAACTCTATTCAATTTGATCCTCACGAAAACAGCGTCATACGCACATCTCTTTCTTCTAGATCACTTTACCAATGAAGCCGTCACATCAGAACACCGAAGTACTCATGCCAGGAGTACCTCTTAGTTATTTTCTTTCCGAAGAAATCCCCGAAGTACCACTCGTGCAGTACGTCAAGTTCAATCCAAGGATTTATATGATTGATCTATCACTGAGGAATGTATGCATAAGAGTGATATATAATCAAGGTTCTACAGGTTTAGAATTGATGATTCCACTTTAACTTCTTTTTCCCTGATGGGATGTGAGCTTAAAGAAGAATCAGTTATTCGACTACCTTTTCAATCTTAGTTATATACGATTTGTATACACGAAATTGTGATGGTGAAACCAGGTATGAATTCTAATATGAACTTCAAGACGGAGAACTGCCTAATACTACGAGTAATCGCATCGACATGTGAACAAACTTAGAACCGAATACGACTCTTGTAAACAGATCACCTTATAGTCTAAACACCTACGAAGTTACCAGAACAGCCCAGACAACTTAGCGAACTACACATAAATAGAATTAGAAGACTAGGTTTCTCACCCTAGAGAACCCCGGTCATATTCTTCCAGAGATCGACGGATCGCATCGTGTGTACCTCGGTTATCGAGGACTCCGTCAAGATTTTTCATTAGAAATCGTTATCTCTGACTCGTATAGATGAAATGGTTGAGCAAACGCAAGGAAATAATTTCTTTCAGAAATGGATCTGAGATCCGAATATCACCAGTTCGAGTGTTAAGGAAGGATGTCCGGAAGACTATCTTTCGAATTCGATGCGGACACTTCGATTCTGTAGTGATACCCTTCGGATAGGACCAATACGCCCATAGCTTTCATGAGCTAAACGAATAGGGTACGTCTTTCTTACTTGGATCAGTTCGTCATTTCTCCATGTAATGACTTACTTATCTACCCTTGTAGTAAGAAGGAACCAATGGAAACTTTACCTTCAGAGGAACTTTTTGCGAAGTTCTCTAGGCACGAGTTTTGGAAATTAAAGAGTCAAATTTCTATGACACACTGTTAGTAATGTGAGAAATCTTGAGTACTCCTTCAATTTGTCAAAACTGTAGAGAATTTGTCGACAGCAGAGACGCCGACAGTCATTCGCCAAATTCTAAGTCTTACCGACCTACCGTCTTAGTTCACTCAGAACTCCTCGCAAATTACAGAAACCCGTACGACCTTGACCCAACAAGGAGTGGCCCTTGACTGGGAAGTTAAGCAAGAGAAAGAACCTTTGGAATTCCATGTGAGTGACCAAGCTCTTTAGGTTAAGTCACTCTGGGAATGGCTTAATACGCTTCGTATCACGTGGAAAGCTAAATCCAATATAGTTAGGACCTCCGAGATTCTTATTAGAATCGGTCCTGTGCCTCGCACAAACTAGACCTACTCCACGAACTTAGTAGCGTATATTCTACTTTTCGCGTCTCGATCGTGAAACCATACCTTTCCGTTAGGACTCTTGTAAGTCCACTCGTCGAGATCCTTGCCTTCGTATTTGAACCGTAGTGACCCTCGACCGAGAGGTCAAGCGGACGAAGCAACGCCGTCGCCAGTTATTGAAGGTTCATTGGAATGCCAACCGAGAACCCGATTTCACTTAGGTGCGCTAGAACCAATCGATTAGGAAGATTCCTCCTCACAACTCGATCATTCGTGCATACTTCCTTGCCTAAATTCTAATTTCGGGACGAAATTCCCTTTAACAGGGGGATGATGTGACAACCCGAAATTTCTATTCTAAACAAACCATATCAAGCCAATAGATGTAGAACAGTTACAGTGAAAACTCAGATTTCGAGTATAAGTTTGGCAGTTTTCAGGATATTACACTTAAGGAGATATTAGGAGAGTGGATGCACTAGAGTTTTGTGCAACACTGTTATTCCAATACTCTAGGATATTAGAGTTCATTCCGAGAATAGAAATATTTTCTTCCAAAAATCCTAGGACTATATATAGAAAACTGAACCAAATAGTTCATTAGTTGAATTCCATTTAGAGAAAAGTCAAAATTCACTCTCACGGATCTTCGGGTTTTTATCCCAAATTGTGAGTACTTCGATCTAGTTATGTTATATAGCTTAGATGGTGTTTAGAAACACCAATTACATATCAAATCTGTGAGACTCGGGAGTTTACTGCCCAAGAACGTTCTTGGGGAGTAAACTCCATTATGTGGCTTAACTGCTACTTAGTCCTTTCCCCGTGATTTGTAACTACCTTAGACTTGTATGCTAGTGTGTATATGACTAGAAAACATCAAAATCGGATTAATACCCCAAGATTTGGGAGTTTACCGCCCAAGAACACTTGGGGAGTAAACTCCATTTTAAGTTCCTAAAGGGTTCCAATGACCCTCAAAGCTTTAGAACTCGAACTAGAAGCCTTCATTTCATATTTAGGACACCAAAATCAATTAGAAACCATGATGAAAGTGAGTTCACGGCCAAGGAGCTTCTTGGGCCGTGAACTCCATGTTTAAGTGCCAAAATGCCCTTAAAACCTTCCTTAAGCCAAGAGACTAATTTGGGCATGTACCTAAATGAGTTTTGGACTAGCTAACACACTTAGAACACCAAGAGTAAGGTGTTCACGGCCCAAAAGGTTCTAGGGTCGTGAACTCCATAAAATGGTGCCAAATGGTGCCATAAACTCTTCTAAAGCCAAGTACAAAAGCCTAGTTTAGTTCCTAGATAATTTAGAGACTTGAAAACACCATAATCACCCTCCCAAGGGAGTTTACAGCCGTAAACTCCATGGGATATGGTCCCAGGGCCGTAAACTCCTCAAAGGAGTTAATAGGAAGCCCAAACACTTGTTTAAGCCATGAAGCAATTCACCACATGAGTTGTATAATTGTTAGACTTCATCTAGGGACTTGGTTGAGAGTTTACGGCCAGGAGTTTACTCCCCTGGGCCGTTAACTCCAAAACATATGGCCATTAGACTATAAACTCCCATTAGGGGCATTGCACTCCTTTGTTGCGACCCATTGGCCTCCTATCACTTGACCAAAAGTGTTTTCCTCGCATTTAAATGTTTATACTTGTATAATTAGTGTTTTAATCACTAATTATTTATATACATATGTATTCATATGTAATTAGGATCATTGTGTGTGTCTAAAGTCTTCACTTGACACCAAGCACTTGTCCGATCCTTCCTTACGATAACAGTCCGTTCAATTCCAGTCACTTACTGCATGTGAGTTCATACCCCTTAAATAATGTTTTAAACTATTTTTAAATGTTTTATGGGGGGTATACAAGTAGAATCATGCTAGTTATTATATCAAACACATGTGACTAATAAGTAGAATATTGCTAGTTATTATATCAATCACATGTGATTAATATGCAGCATTCAAATGATTTACTACACATTAGCCGTTTTACCAAACAGTTTCCTTCAAATGATTTTTATAAACATTTTATATGTTTTAAACTCCTTATTACACTGTACATTTTACTCTGTATATTACATTTCAAAGTTATTTACAATTGTGTTTCAAACAAATGTTTCCTTATAATAAACTGTTTTATCAAGCCCATGCCTTCAAATTGTTTTATAGATTGACATCAAGTCGATCTATTATTAAGATAATAATTATGTTCAAATGTTTTACAAAACTTATTTATGCTTTTATACTATAAATTGCATGCCTCTATATGTATGGTTATATAAGAAATGTTTAAAAGACTTAGGAAGGCTATCCACCCTATTTCCTTTTTCTCAATTTGGATGTGGTCTGGTGGGATATTGGGTACCCGTCCGAAGGTCATTTAAATAGTAATTATATATCATGTGTACATATATAGTCATAAAAGGCCCTTCCAGTTCATTAGATGCCCTTGGGTAGCAAGGGTATACCTCTACGTCCGTACGTACCAGTTAGATTACTAGTAAACTACCATATGGGTAGTTTAGGAAGATACTAGAACTATTACTAGAACGCGATATCATACTACGAGTCAGTTCATTCATGAGTCAATACTTACTACTAAAAGAACATATACAACTATACTAGAATGATTACATTACTATACTTGCTAGGTAGAGAGCACGTACATTACAGCTAGAACAGTTCGTTACATTACACTTACATTAATACGCTAATAAAATTGTGATCCACTGTATGGGAGCATGCCTTAATTGTCATGACCCGAGTTGTAGCCAGAGTCTCTTGAAGGGAGAGCGTGAGTTTGCGTATAGATCTATACTGGATTGACTATCCTACACCTTGCTGTTAGCTACAGCCGGACCGGCAGGTCTGCGGGTTCCAAACGTCATACCTTAATTTTCGACTATATGTTGCCGTTGTTACCAGTCAATAGTATGGTGCAATTTATCACATAATACCTTATTATAAATCTGGGTTAAGGTAGTTAGTACAGCAGTAGTTCTTACAGCGCCACGTTTTAGTACTACATTAATTTTCCCTGTACATATATTTAGTGATCCTTTTGTTGGGTTTTGAGCATTCTAACACTCCTATGGTGTACATGCAACCCTATAAACCTTGGATCCATGTCTTCTCTATAATACATGCAAAGAAGAACTTTCCAAGGCTTTAATCCTAACTAACATATTATGAAGTTCTTATACTACAAAGTACTTGTAACGACCCGTTTCCGGTATGATGATTCCTTGGTATTTATTTTGGAGTTTTGTAAAGAGACTCGGCGAGTTCATAGCCTGACTCGCCGAGTAGGGACGGGATTTCGAGCACGTGTTAGTTGGCGACTCGGCGAGTCCATATTCTGGACTCGGCGAGTCTGCCCGTCTGGGAGAAACCCTAAATCCGCGGGTTGCCCACTATTTAAACCACCTTATAGCCCCATTCTCGCCTCCCTCATCCTGAGAACACAGTGAGAAAACCCTAATCCTCCCTTGAGAGCTTATAAGTGCTTTTGGTGCCATTTTGTGAAGGTGTGAAGAAGGAGAAGAAGAAAGAAGCAAGGAGAAGAGTTGTAGTGCAAAGATCCAAGGGCAAATCTGAGTTATTTGAGGTATTTTCGGAGATCCCCTCTTGTTATATGCTTTAAACTTCCATTAGGGCTCTCCTAAGAGCTAGTTGATGCTTGTTCCAAGCCTTATGTTTGCATGAATGCCTTAATAAGTCGAGATATCTTTAGATCTGAATGATGGGGTGTTGTAGAACCCAGATCTACTGTCTTTTTGGAGTTACTTTGCATATTAATCATAGATCTACCCATTTTATGCATCTTTTAGCCTTATTTCCCTTATTCATGAGGTTGTGCACGTAAAGTTGGAAACTTTACGTGGTAAATCAGCTTATTGGACTCAGATCTATCAATTGTATGTGTTGGATTCAAACAAAATCGAGTAAAAATCAGTTGCATGGAGGCAACTCGGCGAGTCGGGAAGTACAACTCGGCGAGTTGGGTCGCGAGTTCCCGAGTCCTTCATTTTGATCAGTGTCGAGTGAATCCAGTGAGTTAGAGAGTGGACTCAGCGAGTTGAGGGTAGACTCAGTGATGAAGGGACTCGGCGAGTTGTTCATACAACTCGGCGAGTCCAAGGCAATCTTCTTAGGATCATGAACAACTCGTCGAGTTTGTTCATGGGGGCAGTTTTGATGCAGCGAGGCCATGTGATAGCTTATGCCTCGAGACAGTTGAAGCCTCACGAGGCTAATTATCCTACCCATGATTTGGAGCTGGGGGCAGTTGTGTTTGCCCTCAAGATTTGGAGGCATTGCCTTTATGGGGTTCGTTGTACTATTTACACGGATCACAAGAGTTTGAGGTATCTGATGGATCAGCCGAGTCTGAATATGAGGCAGAGGAGGTGGTTGGATGTGCTAAAGGATTATGACTGTGAGATCCTATACCATCCAGGGAAGGCCAATGTGGTGGCCGATGCCCTGAGCCGCAGGGTGTCGGCGGCCCCTATCAGGGATCTATGTTTGAGGATGACAGTGATCACTCCGTTGTTGGAGCGGATCAAGGAGGCTCAGGTAGAGGGTCTCAAGGAGGAGAGACAGAAGTGTGAGAGGATCGTGGGCCGAGTAGCCTCGTTTGATTATGATAGTCGTGGTTTGCTGACGCTTCACGGGAGAGTGTGGGTACCGTACTGGGGTGGAGTACGGCAAGTGTTGATGGATGAGGCTCATAAGTCTCGGTTTTCTATCCACCCAGGGGCGACGAAGATGTACCGAGATCTTCGACCTGATTATTGGTGGCCCTGCATGAAGCGGGACGTCGCCTGGTACGTCGAGAGATGCCTGACCTGCCGGAAGATCAAGGCGGAGCACCAGAGACCTCACGGCAGGATGCAGCCGTTAGACATTCCCGTGTGGAAATGGGAGGACATTACCATGGATTTTGTCACCAAGCTTCCCCGGACCGCACGTGGAGTGGATTCGATATGGGTAGTAGTGGATCGGTTGACGAAGAGTGCCCATTTTATCCCGATCTAGGAGAGTATATCGGCGGAGAAGTTAGCCGATATCTATGTGCGCGAGATTGTGGCACGTCATGGAGTGCCGGTGTCGGTGGTGTCAGACCGAGATGTCCGTTTCACATCCAGATTTTGGAAGCGGTTCCACGACGAGTTGGGTACTCGTCTCCATTTCAGCACCGCTTTCCACCCTCAGACAGACGGGCAGAGCGAGAGGACGATTCAGACTCTCGAGGATATGCTTAGGGCATGTGTCCTAGATTTCGGTGGCAGTTGGGATACGTACCTTCCGTTAGCGGAATTCTCATATAACAACAGTTATCATGCGAGCATTGACCGACCTCCCTTTGAGATGCTGTATGGGAGGAAGTGTAGGACCCCGATTTGTTGGGGCGAGGTCGGTCAGCGGGTCATCGGGAGCACGGAGGTGGTGCTCAAGACGACTGAGTTGATCCAGCAGGTCCGTAGTAGACTGCAGACTGCTCAGAGTCGGCAGAAGAGCTAGGCCGATAGGAGGCGTTCGGACTTGGAGTTCCAGGTGGGGGATATGGTCCTTCTGAAAGTCTCACCTTGGAAGGGTGTCATCAGGTTCCGGAAGAGGGGCAAGTTGGGCCCCAGGTTTATTGGTCCTTTTAGGGTTTTGGCCCGGGTGGGTCGGGTTGCTTATCGGTTAGATCTTCCTGAGGAGCTTAGTCAGATCCACAACACTTTCCACGTGTCTCAGTTGAGGTAATGTTTGGTGGATGAATCAGCAGTCGTTCCCCTAGAGGATATTCAGGTTGATAGTAGCCTGAATTATATTGAGAGACCGGTCGCGATTCTGGACCGGAAGACCAAGACCTTGAGAAACAAGGTAATTCAGTTAGTGAAAGTGCAGTGGCAGCACCGGAAGGGGTCTGAGTGGACGTGGGAGGCTGAGGAGGAGATGAGAGAGCACTACCCAGAGATATTTGCAGATTCAGCCGAAGCAGACTTCGAGGACGAAGTCTGAGATAAGTGGGGGAGAATTGTAACGACCCGTTTCCGGTATGATGATTCCTTGGTATTTATTTTGGAGTTTTGTAAAGGGACTCGGCGAGTTCATAGCCTGACTCGCCGAGTAGGGACGGGATTTCGAGCACGTGTTAGTTGGCGACTCGGCGAGTCCATATTCTGGACTCGGCGAGTCTGCCCGTCTGGGAGAAACCCTAAATCCGCGGGTTGCCCACTATTTAAACCACCTTATAGCCCCATTCTCGCCTCCCTCATCCTGAGAACACAGTGAGAAAACCCTAATCCTCCCTTGAGAGCTTATAAGTGTTTTTGGTGCCATTTTGTGAAGGTGTGAAGAAGGAGAAGAAGAAAGAAGCAAGGAGAAGAGTTGTAGTGCAAAGATCCAAGGGCAAATCTGAGTTATTTGAGGTATTTTCGGAGATCCCCTCTTGTTATATGCTTTAAACTTCCATTAGGGCTCTCCTAAGAGCTAGTTGATGCTTGTTCCAAGCCTTATGTTTGCATGAATGCCTTAATAAGTCGAGATATCTTTAGATCTGAATGATGGGGTGTTGTAGAACCCAGATCTACTGTCTTTTTGGAGTTACTTTGCATATTAATCATAGATCTACCCATTTTATGCATCTTTTAGCCTTATTTCCCTTATTCATGAGGTTGTGCACGTAAAGTTGGAAACTTTA
Organism: Lactuca serriola; assembly: GCF_051521515.1. Classification (NCBI taxonomy): domain Eukaryota; kingdom Viridiplantae; phylum Streptophyta; class Magnoliopsida; order Asterales; family Asteraceae; genus Lactuca; species Lactuca serriola. The sequence goes on along the minus strand of NC_136416.1, from coordinate 127,607,310 downwards.
CGTTGTAAATCAGCTTATTGGACTCAGATCTATCAATTGTATGTGTTGGATTCAAACAAAATCGAGTAAAAATCAGTTGCATGGCGGCAACTCGGCGAGTCGGGAAGTACGACTCGGCGAGTTGGGTCGCGAGTTCCCGAGTCCTTCATTTTGATCAGTGTCGAGTGAATCCAGTGAGTTAGAGAGTGGACTCAGCGAGTTGAGGGTAGACTCAGTGATGAAGGGACTCGGCGAGTTGTTCATACAACTCGGCGAGTCCAAGGCAATCTTCTTAGGATCATGAACAACTCGTCGAGTTTGTTCATACGGCTCGGCGAGTCGGATGAAGATTGTCGGAGTTCTTGGATCAAGAGGGTACTCGTCGAGTCGATGCCACACTCGACGAGTAGCAGCGTGTAGAACTGAGAAGTGAGAGTAGGACTCGGCGAGTTGGGTGGCCCAACTCGGCGAGTCAGCCCAAAGAGAGTTGACTTTGACCAAGGGTAAAAGAGTCAGTTTACCCAGTGCAGTGTTTAGCATTTGATTGAGTGTGTTTATGGACTTGTAGCCGGGGAGATACCGGAGCGGCAGCAGTTAGCCCTCAGAGCTATTCACTCAGCAGCCAGTTCACGAGGTGAGTTTCCCTTCAGTAGGAACGGGTCTACGGCCACAATGCCGGCCCGTGTAATTACCAGTAGTTCTGGTCTTTAGTCTGATACAGTAGCTAGAGTGCTTGATGTCTTTGTGATTCAAGCATATTCGTGTATGTGTTCCGGACTTCGGTCCGATGCAGTATGCAGTATGTGTGATTATAATATTTGTTATGTGTTATGCTATGTCATGATCAGTCAGTTCCGGACTTCGGTCTGATGCAGTCAGTTCCGGACTTCGGTCCGATGCAGTCAGTTCCGGATTTCGGTCCGATGCAGTTAGTTCCGGACTTCGGTCCGATGCAGTTAGTTCCGGACTTCGGCCCGATGCAGTTAGTTCCGGACTCTGGTCCGATGCAGGGGACAAGGTCCCAGTCCGTTCCGGACTGCGGTCCGATGCAGCTAGTTCCAGACCTCGGTCTGATGCAGTGGGCAAGGCCCAGTATGTGATTTATATGTACTCTATGGTATGTGGTAGTTTGGGGGAGCTCACTAAGCTTCGTGCTTACAGTTTCAGTTTTGGTTTCAGGTACTCCCGCTTGTAGAGGGAAGAGCTCAGGATGATGGCATCGCACACACCACAGCTTCAGCTTTTATCCTGGGAGTTGATTTGGGTTCTTGATTTTTATATGACATGGATATGATACAGTCTTCCGCACAGTTTTTTTTTATTATTATTTTGAGATACATCCTGTATGGTTTATGATATGACACTCAGATTATGGTTTTTGGTTATGTTGAAAAATGAAATTTTTGGGTCGTTTCAGTACTAGTTAGATGACATACCTTTTGATGTAGCTTGATGTCTTCAAGCTTTAAGAGCTTAGCCCCAATAGTGTGGAAGCCTCAAATGGAATCACAAATCACCAAAACACCTTGGAAGACTTTAGAGAATATGGATACTTGGTTCTCTCTAGTGAAATTGGCTAGCCCTTCTTAGTGTACCACACTAGTGCCCATTTCATGAACCAAGGACATCTTTATATAGTGTGGAGGATTAGGGTTAAATCCTAATAACCATGACCTTTCATTTCCTAGGATCCATGGGTTATACACTCCATGGACTATCTATGAAAGCTTAGCCCAACCTAAATGAACTTGGCCCATTCCATATATATAAGAGTCCATATTTAATTAGTTCCTTTTGATCACTTAATTAATTATAAATTAATTCTTGATCAATACTAATTAAATAATATGATTCCATATTAATATATTAGAACTTATAATATATTAATATTAATCATAAACATACTATTCTCAAAAGATTATCCATATAAATTGTGTCGGTCAAGTGCAACCCAAATGGACCATGCCAGGTCGGGTCAAGTACATACCAAATATAGTTATGGACTTAGACATTAATCCAAAAGTCTCCCACTTGGATAAGTCTAAAACTATTATTGCGTATGACTTCAAACCTAATTGGCAATCGTAGCTCTTAAAGCCGCTGTTGAACTCTGATCTTGTGAACGAACTTGTCCATTAGATAAGGGATCATATATTCCTCCATTCTAGATATCATATGGACTGAGACATGGATTATAATTATTCTCTCTGTCCATTTGTTGTTTCCCGATTTCTGATTTATGACGACTGACTAATTGAACAAATCAAATCAGTCCTGGCCCGACCGAGCACTTCCATTTGTCATCATCAAATCATCGAGGGGCCCACAGATATCGCTTTTATCCCGAAGGTAAAAGGAATGGATAAACTTCAACTCATATGGCTTGTTCTACTACTTATTGAATCATACACAAAGGCACGTTTTATAGCACCGAGTTACCAAATGCGTTTTCGTGCAATCAATGTACAACCAACTCATAGTAACAACTCATATCTCTAGGTTTGAACAATATAAGATATTATCGTCTCATGATCACTCGTGATAAAATCCATGAAGTGATTCCAATGAGCGCGGGTTGAATCCAATACTCAGAACTTATGAGCACTCATGAGTGTTGTAGCCCTTTGTCCAACACCTTAGACCTCTACAAGCCAACCCATGACAGTCTTAATTCATATCTACTTCCAACATATGACCGACTGTGGATGGTTTGAATAAGTTAGTCATTCCGGAAGAATAACCCAGTTTATTCGAGAAGTCAAAACATGCAAAATGAAACACAATAATAATTGAATCCAATAAGGTATCAAAACCTATGAACATAAATAAAACACCTTTTATTTATCACCATATGATTACACATTATTCATTGTATACTGTTTCAGCTATCAACTTTATTCTTGAATTTAAAACAATAGTTGTCCCATGCTCCAAGGATGTACACTATGTTTTCTAAACACTATTCATTCCATACACCAAGTATGCATACTATGTTTGTCTATGATCTTTACTTTGTGAACTAGATCAATTAAACATAACTTCAATGATTCTCTTTTCACACTCCCAAATCCTTACTGCAAATGCAAGAATTCCAAACTCATGCCATTTACTGACATATGTTAGATTCTAAACTTATATGCATTGATCCTCTTGTAATGATTATGCACAAAGTCAGAAAGACTTGACAACAATCATTACAGAGTATTCCAAAGGAGATCAGCTCCTTGGAAACATCCTTCTTGCACAAAGTTTCCTAATCTTAAACAGATTGAAAATTCTAACTTTGAAACATTTCCAGATTCCATTTTGACTATCACTTCTGAACAAGAGTTGCCTCCTTACAGATTATGTCAATATGGTCCTTCCAGAATTATCACTATACTTCCAACTGTCCTTGAGCAATCAATCTTTGGTAAACCTTAGATTGTCCTCGACAATTGTTTAATGCTTTTAGTAATATCCAGTTCTAAACCTTTTCCCCTTCTTAATGCCCTAGGCATTTGGAAAATTTTAGAAAGGATGAATATAGCACATGTAATCGATCCTATATCCGAAGCATATGGGACACGATTCATGATGTCTCACATAAAGACTATACCAGTCTTTTGCTATAATATTTCCATTTCAATTTGCCAAGTTCTCATAATTCAAATTATGAAAAGGGATGTCGTAATCATAATCGAATTTTAGAACGCAAATAATGGACTCATATACAAAATTTCCTTATGTTGAGCCATTCCAACATGAAATTCATATATATCCTTGACTAAGTGATTAAAACCTCACGATTTAAGCTTATAGATTTGATATGAAGTATAATTTCCTCTCCCTTAATTATAGCAAAACAACTCTTTCCTAATTGAAACTTTTGTTTTCTATAATTAACATTGCTAACTTGAAATACTTATCATAATTATCATGCTCCCACTAACATGATGATTATTAGCATAACACTTATGCTCCCACTAGCTTTGACATGTACTCAGAAATCAGATGACTTTCTTACCAAAGTTCAGATTTCTGATACTAGATTGTTTTGATAAAACTTTACCAAAATCATACACCTTCCCTTAGATAGCACACTTGTGTGTCTAAACAATTATGAAGAGGGATGCCGTAATCATAATGGTTAGACGTTTTTGCCACTTCTCACAAGTCCAGGTTAGTGTGCCGGTAAACCACACACGCTCCACGAACGACTTTGAGAATGCAAATATCACAATTGCTATCTAACTAAAATCTACTTAGTGAAAGTGTTTCCTCACCATCATTTTCATGAATCGGAGAGAAACCTTATGACACTTAGATTTAATGGTGTATGTGTTCTTATCCATGTGAATTGTCAAAACCATAGACACAAGACAAGGATAATGACAAATCCAAACTCATATGGACTGAACTCAATCCTAATTTCCTGCCACCTGGCAGATCAAGGGCCTGCCATTGCTTCCAAGTTGTTGTGCAACAAATTAAGAACTCTAAGAACTCATATGCAAAGCCAACTTTAATTGGAATGGGCACAGAATATGTCAACACGATAGGTTATAAACCTCATGTGACAACCGTCAATTTTCAGTCAAGTCAAAGTCAACTAAAGTCAACAAGTCAAACCGGTCAACTCAATTTGCCATGAGTATTAGAGTTTACGTTATGTAATTTCTAAACAACTCTCTATTCTATTGAGAAATCATGAATTGAAAAGTGCGTACATCTAGATCTCCTTAACCTAAAACTGTGGTACGTGGCGAGCCAAACCGATAAAACAATGTTGCATACTCATCGGGAGTATGCAAGATCCTTAAACAAGGCTTAACGGGGCTTACGGACCCTGCATTGCAAAGTCGAACACTCAAAAAGGTCACCAATGAAACCTCTCTCAATCGTTTTCACTCTATCTCTTCTTATGTCAAATCTCTCCCAAATCTCTCTAAGTATCTGAAATCTCTCCCACATATCTCTTTGTATGAGAAATCTCTCCAAGTATGTCAAATCTCTCCCAAATCTCTCTAAGTATGTGAAATCTCTCCCAAATATCTCTCTTTATGTGAAATCTCTCCAAGTATGTCAAATCTCTCCCAAATCTCTCTAAGTATGTGAAATCTCTCCCAAATATCTCTCTATATGTGAAATCTCTCCAAGTATGTCAAATCTCTCCCAAATCTCTCTAAGTATGTGAAATCTCTCCCACATATCTCTTTGTAAGAGAAATCTCTCCAAGTATGTCAAATCTCTCCCAAATCTCTCTAAGTATGTGAAATCTCTCCCAAATATCTCTCTGTATGTGAAATCTCTCCAAGTATGTCAAATCTCTCCCAAATCTCTCTAAGTATGTGAAATCTCTCCCACATATCTCTTTGTATGTGAAATCTCTCCAAGTATGTCAAATCTCTCCCAAATCTCTCTAAGTATGTGAAATCTCTCCCAAATATCTCTTTGTATGAGAAATCTCTCCAAGTATGTCAAATCTCTCCCAAATCTCTCTAAGTATGTGAAATCTCTTCCAAATATCTCTTTGTATGAGAAATCTCTCCAAGTATGTCAAATCTCTCCCAAATCTCTCTAAGTATGTGAAATCTCTCCCAAATATCTCCTTGTATGTGAAATCTCTCCAAGAATGTCAAATCTCTCCCAAATCTCTCTGAGTATGTGGAATCTCTCTCAAATCTCTCTCGAAATCTCTCCCAACTTTCTATAATCACTCGGGGCATCCCGACCCTCGAATTTGGCGAAAACAGCCCAAAAACGGAAGTCTACGCGAAAAACAGACCTTAGGAACCGAAACCCCTTTTAGGAACCGAAACCCCTCTTAGGAACCGAACCCTCCTGATGAAGAAGGCTGCTGATCCGAACCGAAGGTACTGTTCACTAACCGAACTGAAGGTACTGTTCACTACAGTCCGTTCGGTTCTGCCATTCTCGCCTCTTATCTCCGAACCGAAGCTTCCCTGCTGACCCTTCGGACCGAGCCTTCGGACCGAGCCTTCGGACCAGACCCTCGCCCTTCACTTCTCGCGTCTGACTCGCGCCTTTCGCTTCCGACTCCAACCTCAGCATGGACCGAGCCTCGGCCTAGGGACCGAACCTCGGCCTAGGACCGAGAGGTCTCGCTGGGAACCCATTTTCTTCCGGTTTTCGCGTAGTTTTGCGTTTAAGGCCCGTTTTTAATTATTTTAACACGGGGTTTTCACCCAAAATCATATTTTAACATAATAAACCCTAATTATTCACAATTTAATCATATTTTCATAAAAATCTTTATTTAAATAATAAAAGCAAGTGGGTAAAGTACAAAGAGGTGGAGTATTGACTTTGCTTTACTTTATGACACAAGCAACCACTCCCACACCCACTCTATGACCAGCCACACCTCCCACCTTACCTTGGTCACATCAATGTCCTTTCCACTCAATCATCACTCATTCCCACGTTTTTGAGAGTTGTATATTCATCCTCTCTCCTCATTTCTCTCATTTTCTCTCTTTTCACCAAAAAGAGCAAACTCTTTTCTCTCTCATTTTCCCTCTCTAGAACTCGAGATTTGAGGGCTGATTCTTTGGATTTCCTCCACATTTGGTAAGAATAATCCATTCTCTTTATGATTATCTCAATTATTTCCACTCAAATCATGGATATCTTACACAAACTCCATTTTAATTGTGTTAGATCTTCGAATCTTCAAGTGATTCTTCAAGTGTTCTTGGGTTGAACACTTCTCTTCTTCAACACTTACCTACTGAAATCACTTAAGCTGAGTTCATACCCCTACATTTTCATGTTTTCTCAAGTTTTTAGGGGGGGAATACAAGTTACAACACCAAGAACATAACTAAATTTTTCTAACAGCCTTCATCAGAAAAGTTCAACCCCATTCACGGACTGTTTTGGACAACTTAAACATTTTAGTTTTCAAAACTGTTTTAGGTGCATGTAGTTCCACTTCTTAGCTTTAAAATGACTACTTGCACATCTCCATACGATTTTTCTACAATTTATGGTAATTTTTACAAAACTGCCTATCATTTCAAACATCAATCCGGACCAGTCTGTGATTATGGACTTTTTCACATAAGTAAGAAGTCATTAAAAATTATAATAAAAATTATGAACAAACTAGACTCATTTTCCAAACTCTCAGAAGTTACAAAACTTGATTTGGACATTTTATGATTTTTCTACAATTTTTCCAATAACAGTTACAGAAAATGTTATTAACAGAAAAACACTATAAATTTCATTTCACCTTGTAACATGTTGAGCAAGGTATACATCATTATGTGATTATGTGTAGTTGCAATATATGACAATTTTGTATTCTTATATAGACATACATCAGAAAACAAATGGATTTACACCTCCACAAGTATGGTAAATATATAAATGATATTACAAGGCTATATCCATTAAAATATAAACATTGGTAAATTATGACAAGTAAGGCCTATGCTCACTACCCACACAAATAATTGATAAACTATAATAGGTATAGTTTAGGGTTATTTATATAACAAACACATTATTAAAGGTTTTACACATACAAAAGAGTTATTGCCACTATGGACAATTATGATAAACTATAATAAGTATAGTTAAGCCATTATACCCCCACAAACGAACACACTAGTTATAATCGGTATAGTTATGGTAAATATATATTACAAACAAAGTGATAAACTATAATAGGTATAGTTTATGTTTCATCTACCCTAGGAACTTAATTACAAGAAAGGAATTCACCATCACCACCACTTTTGATAAGCTATAATATGCATAGTTCAGGTTCACTAATCACTAATACTCTCCGGTGAACTATGATATGTATAGGTTATATTCACCATCACCATCACTTTTGATAAGCTATAATATGCATAGTTTAGGTTCACTAATCACGAATACTCTCCGGTGAACTATGATATGTATAGGTTATATTCACCATCACCATCACTTTTGATAAGCTATAATATGCATAGTTCAGGTTCACTAATCACTAATACTCTCCGGTGAACTATGATATGTATAGGTTATATTCACCATCACCATCACTTTTGATAAGCTATAATATGCATAGTTCAGGTTCACTAATCACTAATACTCTCCGGTGAACTATGATATGTATAGGTTATATTCACATTAAATTTTCGCATTGTTAGACTTCAACTATAATCGTTGAGCGTATATGCTTGAGTCATACATGAATTTAGTCTGGATTGGCTTAGAATTGGTGGTGCCCGCCTCATCTCCTGTTCCTCGTTGGGTTGTGGACCTAGGGCATACCCACTACATTCAACGTTTTATCTAACTTAAATCTTATATAACTTATATACGCTGGACGATTATAGGGGAAATCTACGGGTCAATCTAGGGTTCATCAACACATCATATAGGAATATGCTGTTTACACTTAACTAAGAAAATATTGGATTTTCTGGAGATCAAACTCTATCGATTTTAAAAAGGAAAACGGTTTCTACTCCAAACAAAACTCTTATGAACTCACCAACTTAATTGTTGACACTCTTTCAAAACTACTTGTATTCTCAGGAAATCAGTGAAACAGGAAAACTTCAGCGCTTTGAGGATGGGACGTTAAACCGTCAACAATTTATTTTTGTCATCATATTGTAATTGATTTTGAAACATGTAAACATATACTTTGGTGTAACTTTTTCAATTATATTTATGATGGTTGTATTTACTTTGAGCACTATTATACACGTTGTTGCGATACTGTACATGAAGTCCTCCACCCCTGGACGTTTCCGCCATCCTTGGTTTGGGGGTGTGACAGATTGGTATCAGAGTATTGTTTATAGTGAACTCAGTATATCGAACCACATAAGATATACAAACTATAAATACATTGGGACTGAAAGTCTCTGATTTAAAGTTTTCAAAGCAACTATACTTTTAGAAACAAATAATTTCTCGGTAAAAGTAGGAGCATGTGCACACACACTAGGGTCAGTATCACGGTGGGATGGGACAAAAGTAGTGATTGTTGAACAATACGAGTAGGCTTGGGGATGTATAGTCGGGTCTGGGAATGACATAGCCTGATCAACTATGTCTCACCCAGAAGTGTAATATGCCCAGGAATGGTCGTAAGTGTTGCAACAAGTCTAAAAACTTACCAACACTACCACAATGAAATACCTGATGGGTTTTGAGTATTCTAACACTTCCTAAGTGTACATGCAACCCTAATAACCTTGGATCTATGTTTGTCTAATTATCATGCAAAGTTGAATTCCAAGGTTATATTCCTATCTAGCATACATGGGGAACAATTTTAACTTGAATCATAGATAGAATAACTTACCTTGTTGTTGCTTGTGTTCCTTGAAACCTTGTGAGCCTAGCACCCCAAGTGTGATGCCTCAAATGCTTCACACAACACCAAATGCTCTTGGAAAGACTCTTGAGATAACACACACTTCTCAAAATCGGCCAAGCCCTCTAGTTTCTTAGTCTAACTGATTTTGGTGGAGAATGGGATCTTTATATAGTGTTGGCACATCTAGGGTTACACCATGTAAACCCTAATGTGTCATGACTCTTCATTTCCATGACCCATGGGTTTGTAACTCCCATGGAGCATCCATGGAGAATCCTATGGGTAGAACCCAACTTGATAATCCATGGAGCCTTTTAGCCCACTATACAAGATATGGATGATTTACATAATCAACCCATATATTTAATTAGTTATCCTTTGATCACTTAATTAATTCCAAATTAATTCTTTGATCAACTAATTAAATAATATTATTAATATATTAGAACTTATAATATATTAATAATCTCCAAGTGTTATTTCTCTCATTTAGTCTATTCAATTGCATGGTGCCATGCAACCCAAATGGACCATGCCGGGTCGGGTCAAGTACAAGCCTGAAATAGTTATGGACTTAGACACCTTATCCAACAGTCTCCCACTTGGATAAGTCTAATAACTATATCTCTAGTACTTCAGAAACCGATCGGCAATCGTAGCTCTTTCAAGGTCTCTCGGAACTGAGAAGATGATGATACGCCATTTAAGATAAGTGATCATATAATCCTCTGTTCTAGATATCAGCCAGACAAATACATGGAACATGTCTTGCTTATTGTCCAGCATTTGTTTCCCGATTTCCGATTTGTTTGACATAGAACTTAATTGAACACATCAACTTAGTTCTGACCGGGCCCGGTACATGGGTCAAAACAAAATCATCGAGGGGCCTAGATATCAGCTTCTAATCCAAGAAGGAACAGATAAACTTCGACTCATATGTTTGTTCTACCACTTATTGAATTACACACAAAAGTACGTTTTATAACATCGAGTTACCAATGCGGTTTCGTACAGTCAATGCATAGCCAACTTGTAAGTAGCAAATCATATCTCTAGGTTTGAAGACTTATATGATATTACCGTCTCACGATCACTCGAGATAAAATTCCATGAAGTGATTCCAGTGAGCGTGGGTTGTGTCCAATGCTCAGAACTTATGAGCACTCATGATTGTTGTAGCCTTGTCCAAGACCTCTACAACCAAACATGACAGTCTTGATTCATATCTACTTCCAACATATGACCGACTGTGGAGATTTGAATAATATGTTATACCAAACAAAATTATTCTGGAAGTCAAAACATGCAAAAGAAATATAGTAAACGATTGACAAGAGATAGCAACACTTTACTCATAAATAAAACACCTTTTATTCATCATCAAATGTCAATTACACTTTACAAATTTCCGGGTTATCTAACTACTAAAACTTATATCATCCTTCAGCCCTATGCTCCGAGCATGCTGAAGATGCTTAACCCTACTCAGTCCCTTCGTGAGGGGATCTGCTGGGTTCTCATCCGATGATACCCTCTTTGCCACGAGGAGTCCTTCTTCGATCCGATGTCTGATGAAATGGTATTTTCTGTCGATGTGTCTGGATCTCCCGTGATCCCTTGGTTCCTTGGCTAAGGCAACAGCATTTTCACTATCACAGAAAATTTCCATTGGCTCTTTAATAGCTGGTACAACTCCAAGGTCTCCAATGAAGTTCTTTAGCCATATCGCCTCCTTTGCTGCTTCACTAGCTGCAATATACTCTGATTCACAAGTAGAATCTGCCACTGTCTCTTGCTTGGAACTCTTCCAAGAAATTGCTCCTCCGTTTAGGGTAAAGACTCAGCCCGACTGAGAGCGGAAATTATCCCTATCAGTCTGGAAGCTAGCATCACTATACCCAACAACTCTCAAGTCATCACTCCCACCGAGGGTAAGGACCCAGTCCTTAGTCCTTCGTAGGTACTTGAGGATATTCTTTACCGCAGTCCAGTGTGCCTTGCCAGGGTTAGCCTGATACCTGCTAACCATGCTCAAGGCAAAAGCTACATCGGGTCGAGTACACGTCATAGCATACATGATCGATCCTACAGCCGAAGCGTAAGGTGTTCGACTCATTTCTGCTATCTCAGCCTCAGTGCTAGGGCTTTGTGTCTTACTCAATCTGGTGTTACTCTGGATGGGTAACTCTCCTTTCTTGGAATCCTGCATGCTGAATCTCTTCAGCACCTTATCCAAGTAGGTACTCTGACTAAGTCCAATTAGTCTTTTACTCTGATCTCTCAAGATTCTTATCCCTAGAATATAGGCAGCTTCACCAAGGTCCTTCATAGCGAAACACTTCCCAAGCCAGGACTTAACTTCCTGCAGGGTTGGAATGTCGTTTCCTATGAGTAGTATGTCATCCACATACAATACCAAAAAGCTAACTATACTCCCACCAGCCATGACATACACACAAGATTCAACTTCACTCCTAGAAAAGCCAAATTCCTTGACCTTTTCATCAAAGCAAAGATTCCATCTGCGAGGTGCTTGCTTCAATCCATAAATGGATTTCTCAAACTTACACACTCTATTAGGGTACTCGTTGCTGACAAAACCCTCTGGCTGACTCATGTAAACATCTTCAGCCAACTTTCCATTAAGGAAAGCGGTTTTGACATCCATCTGCCATATTTCATAGTCATGAAATGCAGCTATGGCTAACAGAACCCGAATAGACTTAATCTTGGCTACCGGAGAAAAGGTCTCATCATAATCCACTCCAGGAATTTGAGAGAAGCCCTTTGTAACCAGTCTAGCCTTATAAGTGTGTACTTTACCATCCATGTCGGACTTCTTCTTGAAGACCCATTTGCACCCTGCTGTCTTACGACCTGGTACATTTTCAACCAAGTTCCAAACTTGATTGTCATACATGGATTGTATCTCGCTATCCATAGCCTCTTTCCATTTAGCAGACTCGGGGCCTGCCATGGCTTCCTCGTAGCTGTTAGGGTCATCTTGACTTACTAGTGTTTCATCACTAATAGGTGTCTCACCTTCTGCAGTAATATGGAATCCATAGTAATGCTCAGGTGCACTCCTAACTCTCGTGGAACGTCTCAGAGGTACAGATTTGTCAATTGGCTCAACAGGAGTTTCCTCCTCAAGTTGAGGGCTAGAGTTTGAAGTTCCTTCACCGCTTGATTCTTGAATTTCTTCAAGATCAATTTGCCTCCCACTGTCTCCTTGGCTTATAAATTCTCTCTCTCGAAAGACTCCTCTTCTTGCTACAAAGACCACATTGTCACTAGGTCTGTAGAAGAGGTAACCAAAGGATCACTGTGGGTAACCGATGAAAATACACCTCTCGCTTCGAGGTTCGAGCTTATCATGAGTCTCGCGTCTCACGAAAGCCTCGCAACCCCAAATCTTGAAGTGGTCTAGTTTAGGTACTTTACCAGTCCACATCTCGTGAGGAGTTTTGGCAACTTTCTTTGTAGGGACTAGATTAAGAATATGGGCGGCAGTCTCTAAGGCATACCCCCAGAATGAGATTGGTAGCGTAGCTCGACTCATCATGGAACGAACCATATCTAGCAAGGTTCGATTACGCCTCTCAGCCACACCATTCAACTGTGGTGTCCTGGGAGGTGTCAATTGTGAGACTATCCCACATTCCCTTAGATAGTCGAGGAACTCTGAACTAAGATACTCACCACCACAATCGGATCGAATCATCTTAATGTTCCTGCCCAATTGATTCTCGACTTCCTGTTTAAATTCCTTAAACCTCTCGAAAGTCTCTGACTTATGCTTGATCAAGTAGACTTATCCATATCTACTATAATCATCAGTAAAAGTCAAATAATAACGATTAGCATCCCTTGTGGCATGTTTGAATGGTCCACACACATCCGTGTGTATAAGGTCCAACAAACCTTCACCCCTCTCACACGAACCTGTGAAGGGTGACTTTGTCATTTTTCCAAGTAAGCATGATTCGCAACTATCATCTGACTTTAGGTCAAACGACTCCAAGACTCCATCCTTTTGGAGTTGGCCTATGCGTTTCTTGCTTATATGTCCAAGACGACAATGCCATAAAGATGCTTTATCCAATTTATTATTAGTAGAATCAATACACAAAACATTATTTCCTAAGTTATCAACAACAAATACAGCTTCATACACACCATCACAAGGTAATGCTTTAAAATAAAGAATATTATTAAAGAAAGCATCAATAGAACCAACTTCATTATTAAATGAAAAGGTAAACCCTTGTTTGTTCAAGGCATGGAAGGAAATAATATTTCTTGCCATTCCTGGCGAATAACAACACTTATTCAGATCTAAACTAAACCCACTACTTAGCGATAAAGTATAAACTCCAATCTTGGTAACAGGTATAGCTTTCCTATTCCCCATGATCAAGTTTATCCTTCCTTGCTCCACACCCTCACTTCTTCTTAGTCCCTGCAAGTCACAACAAATGTGAATACCACACCCGGTATCAAGGACCCAAGAATTAGAATGGGGTGAGTTATTAGAAATGATAGTGTAAATACCTGCATGGTTGGGTTTAACTTTCCCATCCTTCACATCTTGCTGGTATTTTGGGCAGTTCCGCTTCCAATGAGCTTTTTCATGGCAATAGAAGCATTCAGCCTCTTTTGGGTCAGAAGAAGGAGTAATGAAACCTTTCTTGGTTCCACTTGAAGAAGAGCCATCAAGGGTCCGAGCCTTGGTACCCTTCGAAGATCTCTTTCTCTTCCTCCATCGATTCTTCCCAATTGCCAAAACCGGAGTAGAGTTTTGAGTAGGAGTGATAGCAACCGACTTCCCCTTAAGACCTGATTCTGCGGTCTTGAGAAGTCCCTGAAGTTTGCTGAGGGTGACTTCTTCCTTGTTCATGTGATATGTCATGCGGAATTGATCATAGCACGATGGTAAGGAATGCAAAATAATATCTATTGCAAGATCCTCCGGGAAGTTCACATTAAGCTTCAGCAAACGATCCACATACCTTTGCGTTTTCTGCATGTGGCTCGTGACGGATTCCCCGTCTTCATCATGGTTGTTATCATGGAGCAGATGATTTCATACCTCTCTTGTCTTGCACTTTGATGGTATCTTTCCATCAAATCTTGGTGCATGTCATAAGGGTAGAAATCCTCATAAGACTTTTGGAGTTCCGCTGTCATCGTGGCCGTCATGATGCAGGCCACTTTCGTAGCATCCCTTTCATGTGCCCGAAATTCAGCGATCTCCTGAGGAGTTGCAGTGGACTCATCAATCTCCTTAAGCTCCTTGTCAAGGACATATTCTTTGTCCTCGTAGCGGGTAATCATCCTGATGTTTCTGATCCACTCATTGAAGTTGGATCCATCAAAGGTGACTTTCCCACACAAGTTCATAACGGTAAAGGAGCCATTAGGATTAGAGCCAAAAGCATTGTTGAAAGACATCTGAAGGAAAGAGGACAAGATTAGTTTAGATATAAGAGAGTCCTTAATAAAACACCCAAATGTAGTATTAAGGCTAGGATCCAATCACAATATAATATAACTTAGAAGAGGTATGCCGTAATCTAAGCTATATCATATTTGAAAGGTAGGTGAATGACGATTCACCAATTTCCACCACGAAAACCGCAATATTTTAGTATTAGGTTTTTGAATGGTTCTTAGAAATTCCTAGATTCTTTGAGATTCAATGAACTTTTCAAAGGCATGTTTCAATCTCGAGTGTGCCCTCCAAGTTTTGTGACTGGGATACCGAGGATCACAAAACGAGGTGTGAAGTAACCATGCAAATCACTTGGTACCCTTAAAGTTTATCACTCAATCGATGTGCCGGTTAACCACACACGCTCCATCGATACTATAATAAACCCTAAGTCACCCTTTACCTACCTTGTTAAGTCCAAGTTAGTGTGCCGGTTAACCACAGACGCTCCACCAACGACTTAATCAAAGTGTAAAGTGTAATTTCATGGAATAGCACCTTATTCACATTTTTCCTAAAGTAACTAAGATTGGGAATTTAATAAAACATTTAGTTACTTTATAATATTCATCATACTTTGAATGAGAATTAATAAGTCCTTGTCTTACCCGTTCGGCTAACGACCCTCCACCGATCAAGCAAGCGGTGGGTGAGAGTGGACACCCATTAAGTCACCATTTTATAGGCAACAACCTTATACCCACCTTATAGACCGGTTTCGTGAATGAGGCGTACTAGCGGTAAGACGACTTTGTTCTTATACATATATATATAATTATTAAATCATAATAATATAAGTATAAGGGTTGAATTTTAACTTTTAAAATTCTAGGGGTTGGAACTAAAGTTTTAACTTAACTTTACTTGTTCCAAAACTTGAGGGCAAGTTTTGTAAACTTTCAAAACTTTTCATTTCTTGTAACTTATGAGTTTAATAGAGTAATAAAATGAGGACTTTTCATTTTTCCTAACTCTTGTGTTCTTTTAATGGTTTTTAATCCAAGAGACTTTTGGTTTTTCCGTAACTTGAGGACAAGTTATGGACTCCATTAAAACACATTATGATCATGAATTACTCTACCACATAGGTTACAAATAATTCCTATGATCATCTAAACATCATAAGAACAAGAATATGAATATGAACACTTTCAAAAATCAAAATCACATTTAATCTTTGTAATTTTGATAACTAGTTGTTGTAAATGAGTTAGAAAAGACATTACACCTTCTAAAATAAGTTTTCAAGTACCAAAACATTTTAGGGTAATGATTCTAATCCATTTCCAGCAACTCAAGTCGAAAATCTGCACTCTGTCGACCCTACTCGCCGAGTGCATAAACCTACTCGCCGAGTAGGTTGAAGATACACATGAACTCGACGAGTCCTCCCCATGGACTCGCCGAGTCCATCAGTCAGACAACAGAATTTTCGACTTTCTTCAACTTTTAAGCACAAATAACAAACAAACAAGCCTAGGCTCTGATACCACTGATGGGTTTTGAGTATTCTAACACTTCCTAAGTGTACATGCAACCCTAATAACCTTGGATCTATGTTTGTCTAATTATCATGCAAAGTTGAATTCCAAGGTTATATTCCTATCTAGCATACATGGGGAACAATTTTAACTTGAATCATAGATAGAATAACTTACCTTGTTGTTGCTTGTGTTCCTTGAAACCTTGTGAGCCTAGCACCCCAAGTGTGATGCCTCAAATGCTTCACACAACACCAAATGCTCTTGGAAAGACTCTTGAGATAACACACACTTCTCAAAATCGGCCAAGCCCTCTAGTTTCTTAGTCTAACCGATTTTGGTGGAGAATGGGATCTTTATATAGTGTTGGCACATCTAGGGTTACACCATGTAAACCCTAATGTGTCATGACTCTTCATTTCCATGACCCATGGGTTTGTAACTCCCATGGAGCATCCATGGAGCATCCTATGGGTAGAACCCAACTTGATAATCCATGGAGCCTTTTAGCCCACTATACAAGATATGGATGATTTACATAATCAACCCATATATTTAATTAGTTATCCTTTGATCACTTAATTAATTCCAAATTAATTCTTTGATCAACTAATTAAATAATATTATTAATATATTAGAACTTATAATATATTAATAATCTCCAAGTGTTATTTCTCTCATTTAGTCTATTCAATTGCATGGTGCCATGCAACCCAAATGGACCATGCCGGGTTGGGTCAAGTACAAGCCCGAAATAGTTATGGACTTAGACACCTTATCCAACAATACCATAGGGGAATTTGGTGTTATTATAATTACTTATTTGAGAACTAAATTGATTTTTATCAACAGGTCAATAATTGCCTAGTGGATACATTAACATTATATGTATCCAGGACGTCATAGACTTAGAATCTGTGGATCTTTGCTTCACTTTTCTTTGATTCTTAAAACATCACCATGTGACCCAGTCACATCATGTATCATGAATCTCAGAATAGAAAGTTAGCAGAGTTAGATAGTGGACTTTACCTGAAGTAGAGTCAAACTTATTGACTTTAACATCCTTAGGTAACTTTGGCAGTTTCGCAATCAATGCCCCTTTCTTTGGCAATATAAACATATGGACCCTTTGATAATGGTACACGGGACTATCACAGACTTAGCTTTTCTCTTTACCATTTATTCAACCGATTTGACTATGGCCGATCTCTTTCCATTGGGAAGAGAATGTTTTTCTGGATTTCCTGTGTCACTATTGTCAATGTCCATCAAGTTTTAAGGAAGTTGATCTTAACAAATAGATAAGATCATTAAGGGTCTTGTCATAGTTTGTTTCATAGGTGTCCCAAAGGAACTCACTATGTGACTTAGAAAGTGATTGAACCACCAACTTTCTCAAGACTTTGACACCCAACTCTCCCGGCTTGTCAATATGTGACTACATCTACAAGACGTGACCACACCTAGACCTTGCCTTGACAATTGGGATTGAGTGACCTTAAACTTTTTCAAGAACTTGTGGGTTGGGGAAAATAATTAGAGGAGGTGAATGAAGTATGATTTCCAAGAGACATCATTTTCATTTAGGAAAGCTTGTTTCAAGAGATTTGGGAAGATCATAAATGTCTAAACCAGACATCTTTTGGGAGATATTCAAGATAGTTGATCTTAAGTCCTTAATATGACACCCAATATGAAATATTAAGGCTAGGACCCAAAAAACTATTTTATAACTTAGAAGAGGTATGCCGTAATCCAAGCTATAAAATATTTGAAGGTAGGTGAATGACTATTCACCAATTTCCACCAAGATAAACGAAATGTATTATTAGGTTTTAATTGGTTTTTGAAACTCCTAGATCTTTGAGATTCATTGAACTGTTCAATGGCATGTTTCAATCTCGAGTGTGCCCTTTAGGTTTTGTGACTGGGATGCCGAGGATCACAAAACAAGGTGTGAAGTAACCATGCAAATTACTTGGTACCCTTAAGTGTTCACCCCTCAATCGATGTGCCGGTTAACCACACACGCTCCATCGATACTAAGATAAACATTAAATTACCCTTTACCTACCTTGTTAAATACGAGTTAGTGTGCCGGTTAACCACACACGCTCCACTAACCGACTTAAAACAAAGTGCAAAGTGTAATTTCATGGATTAACACCTTATTCACATTTTCCTAAGTAACTAATATTGGGTATTATTAAGAGTTTAGTTACTTAGTATTTATCATTAATACTTTTAATGAAGGGAGAATTCTAGTCCTGTCAAACCCGTTCGGCTAACGACCCTCCACCAGTCAAGCAAGCGGTGGGTGAGAGTGGACACCCATTAAGTTGTCATTTTATAGGCAACAACCTTATACCCACCTTATAGACCAGCTTCGTGAATGAGGCGTACTAGCGGTAAGACTGACTTTACTCTTATACATACATATATATATATATATATATATATATATATATATATATATATATATATATATTATTATTATTATTAACTTATAATATTATAAAGTATAAGGGTTGAATTTTAACTTTTAAAATTATATGGGCTAACTTGGAATTAAAGTATTCAAAAGTGAAAACTTTTCAAATTCCAAAACTTGAGGGCAAGTTTTGAAACTATTCAAAACTAATTAATTCCATAACTTATGTGTTTAAAGTAGTTTTAATCCAAAAACTCTTCAAGTTCCATAAGTTGAGGACAAGTTATGGAAGACTTTAAACTAATAAAAGAAGTAACTTTTTCCTTTATTTTATAACTTATGGAATTAATTAAGGTTACATTTCATTTATTTATTTATTATTTAATGAAGAGACTCTTGGTCCTCCATAACTTGAGGACAAGTTATGAAGTCATAAACCCATTTAATTAGAACTAGACTCTTCATTTTTGTAACCTGTGCCAACTATTATGAGTTTTATGAAACTTAAATGTGACTTTTCATATAACTTGAGGACAAGTTACAAAAACACATTTTAGAATCAACTCTTAGATTAATTTGGATTGAAAACAACTATTTCACTCAACTTTTATATTAATCTAAGCAACTCATAAGAACAAGATAATTCAAATCAAAATTTTTCATGTAATTAGTCTAAACCTTAAACTAATACAAAACATGAATCTATTGACAATTATCTTTGAAATTGGATTAGCATGAACATTACCACATAAAAAACAAGTTTATAAGTTCAAAAACATCTTAGGGTAATGTTCCTAGTCCAATTCCAGCCAAAAAAGTCGAATTTATGTTGTCTAGGGGTCCAACTCGTCGAGTGCATGAACCAACTCGGCGAGTTGGATCGATTTGATCACTTTTTAGGCATGGACTCGTCGAGTCTCCTGATGGAGTCGTCGAGTCTGATGATCAGACAACAACAATTTCGATTTTTTAAGAAGTTTTGCAAGTATAATAAGAAAACAAGCCTAGGCTCTGATACCACTGTTGGGTTTTGAGCATTCTAACACTCCTATGGTGTACATGCAACCCTATAAACCTTGGATCTATGTTTTCTATATAATACATGCAAATAAGAACTTTCCAAGGCTTTAATCCTAACTAGCATATTATGAAGTTCTTATACTACAAAGTACTAGTTAGATGACATACCTTTTGATGTAGCTTGATGTCTTCAAGCTTTAAGAGCTTAGCCCCAATAGTGTGGAAGCCTCAAATGGAATCACAAATCACCAAAACACCTGGGAAGACTTTAGAGAATATGGATACTTGGTTCTCTCTAGTGAAATTGGCTAGCCCTTCTTAGTGTACCATACTAGTGCCCATTTCACCAACCAAGGACATCTTTATATAGTGTGGAGGATTAGGGTTAAACCCTAATACCCATGACCTTTCATTTCCTAGGATCCATGGGTTAAACACTCCATGGACTATCCATGAAAGCTTAGCCCAACCTAAATGAACTTGGCCTATTCCATATATATAAGAGTCCATATTTAATTAGTTCCTTTTGATCACTTAATTAATTATAAATTAATTCTTGATCAATACTAATTAAATAATATGATTCCATATTAATATATTAGAACTTATAATATATTAATATTAATCATAAACCTACTATTCTCAAAATATTTTCCATATAAATTGTGTCGGTCAAGTGCAACCCAAATGGACCATGCCAGGTCGGGTCAAGTACATACCAAATATAGTTATGGACTTAGACATTAATCCAACACCTTTCACTTAAACTATAGATGTAAAAGCCATATTTTGTTAATAATAGTTACACTTGGGAAAATTACACACTTTTACATGACACGAACATTGAGAATAGTTAGCCTTGGTATAAGACACCCTTATATAATAGTAGGAATCATAGGGAATTCTAGAGTTTTTCAAACGTTTACAGTTGTTTTACAAACATTTTCATAGTTACAGTTCATATACATTTTCCATACTTACAATTCATTTACTTACAAATTCTTACATACAAATTAAGACACTAAATACTTATGATCTCACCAGCTTCAAAGCTGATACTCGCTTTCAAAATTACTTGTATCCTCAGGTCATCATAGACAGGTACCGAGGCAAGGAGAAAGGAAGATGGAGCTTGTTCAAGACTCATCTTTCATTTTGATTTATGCTTTAGTGTTTATCAAAATTTGATAGAACATACTTGTATAATAATTCTATTATTAATGCAATGGATGATGTTGTTGCTTGTTTACTACTTTTCATTGTTGTGATACTGTACATGACGTCCTCCGCCCCAGAACGTTTCCGCCGTTCTTGGTTTTGGGGTGTGACATATACGTCTCAAGGGTTGCATCTAAGTGTTGTAGGGAAAGGCTAGTGTGTTTGGGGTCCAAGGGTAAACTCCCTTGGATTTTACGGTTTTGTTGGTCATGACACCAAGAATTTACGGTAGTAAACTCTAGAGTTTACGGTCACAAACTCTAGTCCTAATGACTAGGTGTTGTTTGGTGGTTTAACAAGCCTCTTGGAGCAATTCTACTAAGTGCTTTGGCCTTTGCAATGGACTAGGGCATCAAAACACCTCTTTTGAGGAGTTTACAGCCTCATGGAATTTTCCCTTGGGTTCATAAAACGTAAACCCATATGGAAGTGTGTAAAGCCATGTTTTCAAGTCCCTAACACAATTAGGTAAGTGTATGTGCGAGTTTCTAAGCCTAAGGAAGGAAATTAACTCATTTAGACATACTTTTGGGTGTTCACGGTTTTGGGTGATCCCCAAACCGTAAACACCTATATTTGTTGGCATTTGATATTTTTCAAGGCTTAAACACAACAAAGGAAGGTTTAAACATGTCAAGGATGGTTTAAACATCAAACTAGGGCTTAGATAAGGACCTAGGCACACTTTGGTGCATTATATGGTGTTTACGGCCCAAGAACACTCTTGGACCGTGAACACCTTCAATCTTGTGTTCTTGACATATTTTCTTGATGTTTAAATGTAGTACTAGCTTAAAATCACTCAAGGATAGAATCACATACTATTGGAAGGCTTGATTTGTGCTAAAAGGCCAAGAACAGTTAGTGTGTGTTCTTGGTGTTCTTGGTGTTTTGGAAAATCTAAACAAAACACATCAATGAATGGATGAATAGATGCACAAACACTAGATTAAGTGTTTTACTAACTTCAAATGGTTAGAACACTTACAACTTTGAAGATTTGGAATTAAATCTTGGATGATACTTGAGAGGATATTTTGGAGTTTACTCTTTTGACTTTTGGGGAGTAAACACAAATGACTAACTTTTTGGAGAGTAAACTCATACATAGGCATGAGTTTACGGTTTTGGTTATTTCTCTGTACATTTTACTCAGTATACTACTTTTCAAACTTAATTACAATTGTGTTTCAAACAAATGTTTCTTTATACTAAACCGTTTTATCAAACCCATGCCTTCAAAACCATTTTATAAATCGACATCAAGTCGATCTTTTCTTAGAAAATATTTATGTTCAAAGGTTTTACAAAACTTATTTTATGCTTTTATATTATAAATTGCATGCCTATATATGTATAATTATATAAGAAATTTTTAAAGGACTTATGAAGGCTATCCACCCTATTTCCTTTTCGCGCTTGAGATGTGGTCTGGTGGGATATCGGGTACTCATCCGAAGGTCGTTTAAATATTAGTTATATAACATATGTACATATATAGCCATAAAGGCCCTTCCAGTTCATCCCATGCCCTTGTGTAGCAAGGGTATACATCCATGACCATACGTACCAGTTAGATTACTAGTAAACTACCATATGGGTAGTTTACGAAGATACTAGAACTATTACTAGAACGCGATACCATACAATGAGTCAGTTCATTCATGAGTCAATACTTGCTAGATAGAGAGCACGTACACTACAACTAGAACATTACAGTACATTACTATACTTTCTAGATAGAGAGCACGTACACTACAGCTAGAACATTACAGTACATTACTATACTTGCTAGATAGAGGGAGAACACACGTTACAGCTAGCACACGTAGAACTTTTCGGTACATTACATATACATTAATATGTTGACATAATTGTGATCCATTATATCGGAGCATCCCTTAAATGTCATGGCCTGAGTTGTAGCCAGAATTCTCTTGGAGGGAGAGCGTGAATTTGCGTATAGATCTATACTGGATTGACTATCCTACACCTTGCTGCTTGCTACAGCCGGACCTGTAGGTCTGCGGGTGCCAAACATCATTCCTTTTTTACGACCATACTTATGTCTTTGTTACCAGTCAATAGTATGGTGCAATTAATCACATGATGCGTTAATATAAATCCGGTTTAAGGTAGTTAGTACAGCAGTAGTTCTTACAGCACTACACTACAGTACTACATTAATTTTCCCTTTACATATATTTAATGATCTTTTCACTTAAGCCTTAAATGTAAAAACTATATCTTGTTAATGATAGTTACACATGGAAAATCACACACTTTTACAAGAAACGTACATTCAGAGCAGTTAGGTCTTGGTAGAAGACTACATTCAGAGCAGTTAGGTCTTGGTAGAAGACACCTTCATATAATAGTAGGAATCATAGGGATTTCTAGGGTTTTTCAAACATTTACAGTTGTTTTACAAACATTTTCATACTTACAGTTCATATACACTTTCAATACTTACAATTCATATACTTACAAATTCATACATCCAAATACTTACTTACAAATTCTTACATACCAATTTATACATACAAATACTTACTTACAAATTAAGACACTAACATACTTATGATCTCACCAGCTTTAAAGCTGATACTTGCTTTCAAAATTACTTGTATCCTTAGGTCATCTATAGACAGGTACAGATGCAAGGTTTAGAGAAGATAGAGCTCGTTCAAGACTCATCTTTCATTTTGATTTATGCTTTAGTGTCTATGATAATTTGACAGAACACACTTGTGTAATAATTATTTTATTAATGCAATGGATGATGTTGTTGCTTGTTTACTACTTTACATTGTTGTGATACTGTACTTGACGTCCTCCGCCGCAAAACATTTACGCCGTTGTTGGTTTTGGGATGTGACACCTGATGATGTCAGTTATGGGCGTCACCTAAGCTTTCTATCACGTCCTGATTGGTCATGAGTGAATGAGAAGATCGCAGGGGATATTCGTCTCTCATGGAGGGAAAGATCTGCCACCCAAAGGCTAGACTGCCTTGGCCAAGACCGGGCCTTGGCCAAACTCCTGATGAGATAACGCCTCATTTATGATTTCCGTTACATTTAATGTGACAGTTCAAGATAATGTGAACAATTATTTTTTTTTCATTTATCAGACATTTATATTTTGTGTAATCCGTCTTTGCACATCTGGGCTTAATCTTCTTCAACGGTTCACTTTGCACATGCATAATTTTAGAAGATGAAATTACAAATGTGGGTTCATCAGCAGAGCCAATTACTGATTCATCAGAAGAATAATCCTTAGTACTTGACATAGATGACTCAGATTTTTATGTATTGTCCTTTTAAGTATTGGTGATTATAACTTCTTCCTTTTAATGAATAGAAGATAGAATCTTCATACTTTTTAACACTTTGGTTACAATGTACAAAAACTTTTGGGTGGTTTAGTTTTTGATTTATGAATTTGAATTAAATGCAATGCGATTCTTCAGATCCTGATATGTTTTATGCTGATTTTTTTATTCTTCTTCCATTTTATCTTCCTTTGAGGGAGAAATGATTTCTAAGGAATTTATTCTTGGATAGAGAAACGGATTTTTCTTTCTACAGTGCTTCTTCAATGTAACAACCTGTTTTGAGAAGTTTCTTATTTAACGATTGTTGAAAATAAATGGACCAAGTAAACGACCGGGCTTCAAGGGAATATGGTTTAGACCCTATTGGATGTTAATAATATTGGTTATGAGACCCAAGCCCTTGGTTTGTGTTTTGGAGTCAAAGGGTAAAATGGGAAAAATAATGTTTTGGGCTTCTTTCATGAATTAAGGATTTTATTTCGTTTTGTTTTAAGTCAAAGACAATTAGATAGAATTGTGGGGCTCTTCAATATATTTCAGTGCATATAAAGAACACCAAAAACGGAGTTGAAATGAAGAAGTTACGATTGTTTGAAGTTGAAGTGGAAATTGGGGATTTTGTCTTACGTGTGGTGTAGGAAAGTTAAGCATGGTGTAGCTGCTACGCATTGCATAAGTAATATTCATGCATGGCATAACCTACTGAATTATGGACATGGGACTAATAATCTACGCATGGATTAGGTCATGCTACCCATGGCATAATCACAGCAGATCAAAAACCTAACTATTCGGTTTTGAGCCTTATTTAAGGGATCTAACTTATGGGAAACCCTCTCATGACCAACCTCCATCACCTAAGATCATTCCTTGAGAAACCCTAGTATCATCTTACTTGTTTTGGCCTCAACATCATTTATGAGCTTATTTCTCCACTGGAAGGTTGAATCCTGAAGAACAAGGTGATGAGAAAGTGTATAAAAGAAGCGTTCAAGTATAGATCCATCAAGGTTATTTCATTCTTGGACCATTATGACTAAAAAGCTTCTAACTTGCTCATTGGTTTCATACATCTAGTTATTTGTCAAATTTGCCACGTTTTGCTCCCTTGAACTTGTGTTTTTGGAGTTAGAAGCACTCAAACACCTTTTGAGCTATATGGAACACTCTTAGGAGTTATTGGACATAGAGTGCTTTGGTGCTTATCTATAAAGCCATGCAAGTTGTGTTATCATTTTTGGTGATTTTAGTGCATAAATTTTAGATCTTTAATGTTTGTGACCTTGTTATGAATAAAGTTGGAAACTTTATCCATCTAACATCATATTGATTCATATTCATTATGTTGAGAAAGATGCATTTTTGGTCTCATTGAGACTTAAAGACTTGATCTTGGTCGTTTGCACCATCCTAATGAATAAAGTTGGGAACTTTATCCATTTTGGAGCTATTAGGAACCAAATTTGAGAATTGGATGGTTAACTTTATGTATTAAGCAGTTAATGGGAAAAGTTGGACAACAACATGCTACATAGGGCATAGTTTTAGGTGCGCATCGCATAGCCCTTTTTCTCCTCGTTGGGACGCCGTGTGCTTTACGCTAGGCGTAGAGAATTTTGTACAAGAAACGTAGGTTGACTAAGGTTGAAGATTGATTGTTTGACTGTTGAATTTGACCAAGTTTGACTTTAGGTTAAATGGAGGATTTTTGGTTGTAGATTGAGGTTGGTCCTTATTTGCTGTATATGTGACCTATAGAGCTAGTTATTGGATCTGTGATCTGTTGGATTAATGTCTAAGTTCATAACTATAAATTGTAAAACTTGACCCGACCCGACATGTTCCATTTGGGTTGCATGGCATCATGCATTTGGATAGACTATAATGAGAGAAATAACACTTAAGGTTTGTTAATACATTATAATTTCTAATATATTAATAAGATTATTTAATTAGTATTGATCAAGAATTAATCTAGAATTAATTAAGTGATCAAAAGGAGACTAATTAAATATATAGGTTGATTGTGTAAATCATTTATACTTGTATAGTAGGCTAATACTCCATGGATTATCAAGTTGGGCTAAAAACCATAAGATGCTCCATGGTGTATCTGAACCCATGGATCCAAGGAAATGGAAAGCCATGAGCATTAGGGTTTACCCTAATTGTGACACTATAGAAAGATCATATTCTTGGGAAAATCGGTGACTATTTGTGAGGAGAAAGGGCTAGCCGATTTTTATGAAGCGTGGATTTCTCTCTAATCTATTCCAAGTGTATTTGGTGTTGTGTGAACCATTTGAGGTGTCATAATTGGGGCGCTAGGCACTCAAGCTTCATGAAGACATTCTACATCAAAGAGGTATGTAATTCTAACTTGATATATTCATATGAAACAATGTTATTCTGCTAGTTAGGATGAATACCTTGGAAAGTTCATATTTGCATGTATAATAGAGAAAACATAGATCTAAGGTATTTAGGGTTGCATGTACACTTAGGAGTGTTAGAATGCTCAAAACCCACTTATGGACTCGCTGAGTCCAAGGCAAAAAGCATCAAACTCGCCGAGTTGGTGTGGCAACCCGAAAAAAAAAACTTTTCGCCTGCACTCTTCAATTCTTTCCAATATTAGACTTATTTTACTATATAGTAGTACCCTTTATAGTCTAATGAAGCATTCTAAATGTGATATAATCAAGGTAGGAGTGTTAAAAAGGGTTAACTCGAAGTGTAGGAATAAAAACCGGGCCAAACACTCCAACACATGGAGTGTGCGCCTACACACTTGAGTGTGTAGCCACACATTCTTGTTTGCGGCTTCACACCCTTCCCAACCACACACTCCACCTATATATACCACACTTGAATCATTTTTGAACACTTCCTTCACTTCTTCAAGCATAGAACACGAAATCCTCTCAAGTATCATCCATCCTCCTTGAAGATCTTCATAAAAAGGTGCCAAGAACACCAAGAACACCAAGATCACCATCTGGCGGCACACATGGCAGCACACACCATCTGGCGGCACACATGGTCGCACACATGTGCTGGCAGCACACTAGGCTGCACACCTGGCTGCACACACACATATAGTGTGTATTTTGGCCATACACCCTCTTGTATAGCCTTATAAACCCTCATACAATCATATATGATTATAACACTTCATTATAAGTGTTTACTAGTCCCTAAGATGGTCCCAAAATCATCAATTAGTTGTTCATAACACTAATTACATCCATGTATGTGCCAATATATGCTAAATAGGATTCGCACGTGTACTCAAGTCACCACTTGACACCTAGCGTCTAATCCAACATTGTCATCAGAACCAATCACTACAGGTGAGTTCATACTACTTTAATTAACCCTTGAAATACTTTGAAATGTTTTAAATGCTTTTATGGGGGGGAATACAAGTGGAATACTTATAGTTATTACATCAATCACATGTGATTAATAACTACAAAACCAATGATTTCATCACTGTTCCAAAATGTTTATCAATCTGTTTTACTTCAAAATGTTTTACAAACTCTTTTCCTTCTCAAATACTTTTATTTAAACTTTATTATACTTCTTATAAATTGCAGGTACATATATGCATAGATATATAAGAAATGTTTAAAAGGCTTAGGAAGGTCATCCGCCCTATTTCCTTTTCCTCGATTTGGATGTGGTCTGGTGGGATGTCGGGTAGCCGTCCGAGGGTCGTTTCAATATTAATTATATATCATATGTGCATATATATACATAAAAGTACTCCCATATCCATGCGTATCAGTTACATCATTAGTAAGTTACCATCGGGGTAACACAGGATTACACTTATACAATTTCTAGATCAATGAGTCAGTTCATTCATGAGTCAATACTTATTACTATGAGAACATTTACAACTATACTAGAAAGGGAACATATACAACTATAATAGAGAAGAACACATACAACTATACTAGAGAAGAACATATACAACTATAATAGAGAAGAACATATACAATTATACTAGGAAGAGAACATATACAACGATACTAGAACAAGTAACATTACATTACCTATGCATGAATACGTTTACAATTGTGATCTACTGTATCGGGCATGCCTTAAATGTCTTGGCCCGAGTTGTAACCATAGTCTCTTGGAGGGAGAGCGTGAGTTTGCGTATAGATCTATACTGGATTGACTATCCTAC
The DNA here is from genome assembly GCF_051521515.1 of Lactuca serriola. Classification (NCBI taxonomy): domain Eukaryota; kingdom Viridiplantae; phylum Streptophyta; class Magnoliopsida; order Asterales; family Asteraceae; genus Lactuca; species Lactuca serriola. Next base: position 127,578,809 of record NC_136416.1, on the reverse strand, counting down.
ACCTTGATGCTAGCTACAGCCAGACCTGCAGTCTGCGGGCACCAAACGTCATACCTTTTTACGACCTACATTTGTCGTTGTTACTCAGTCGATAGTATGGTACAATTAATCACATGATACCTTAATATAAATCCGGTTTAAGGTAGTTAGTGCAACAGTAGTTCCTATAATACAACACTACAGTACTACACTAATTTACCCATCACATACATTTAGTGATTATTTCACTTAAACATTAACGTACAAACTATATTTTGTTAATGATAGTTACACTCGGGAAATTACACACTTTTACAACAAACGAACATACAAAACAGTTAAGCATTGGTAGAAGGCTACTTTAATAGAAAATATAGGTTTTTCTAAGAGATTCAAACTTTACAAACACTTACAAACATTTACATACATTTTACAAACTTACACTTGAGACATGTTCAAACGTTTTTGATAACAAACACCGACACTAAAATACTTATGAACTCACCAACTTAATGCTGATACTCGCTTTCAAAATAACTTGTATTCTCAGGTCATCAGTAGACAGGTACCGAGACTAGCTTTTAAGAAGATGAAGTTCATTCAGGACTCATCTCTTTATTTTGATTTATATTATTTTTGGTGTCTATAACTGTACAGAACACACTTGTATTAAAATTATATATTTAATGCAATGGATGATGTTGTTTGCTTGTTTACTATTACTGTGTTTTGGTACATTACATGATGTCCTCAGCCCCAGAACATTTACGCCGTTCTCGGTTTTGGGGTGTGACAGTTGGTTCGTGCACTCGATGAGTTGGACCCCCAGACAACATATTTTCGACTTTTTTGGCTGGAATTGGACTAGGAACATTACCCTAAGATGTTTTTGGACTTATAAACTTGTTTTTGGTGTGGTAATGTTCATGCTAATCCAATTTCAAAGATAATTGTCAATAGATCCATCTTTTGTATTAGTTTAAGGTTTAGACTAATTACATGAAAAATTTTGATTTGAATTATCTTGTTCTTATGAGTTGCTTAGATTAATAGAAAAGTTAACTGATTATGTGTTCTTTGTGAAGCCATGAGTTGCTTAGATTACACTCAAGATGAATTCGGATGATCCGGAGTTTCTTTGTGTTCTTCGTGAAGCCATGAAGGATAGAGATGAAGAATCAAGTCAAACGCAGCCTAGGCATGAGCGGCCTAGGTATATTGAGGAATTGAAGGTTACTACATTTCATAAGTTCATAAGAGGAACCAATCAAGAGTGTTATTTAGATTGGGAAATTAATATGGAAAGAATATTTAAGCTCAACAGTTTGGATGATGGTAAGAGTTAGTACGTAATTGTGAGATTGTGGGCCGAAGTGTCGTCTTGGTTTAAAAGATTAAACGCTAAAAGTAGTCAAGAATGAATAAAGAAGATCTCTTTTTGGGAGTTTTCAAAAATCAAACTCCGGAAGAAGTATATGCCAACCGACTACAGGAAAATTACTGATGTGAAGCAAAGGTTTGGGAATATTCAACATGCTTTGCCGAATAGAAGAATAGAGACGATTATAGAAGGAGTTGCAATCCGAGAAGAAGTGTTGGAAGAAGCGAAGTTGGGTGATACTTCTATGATTTAATAAGTCGAAGCAATTGAAATGGAGATGAATTATGTGTCTGAAGACAAAAACATTGAAGCAGTTGTGGAAGACATCAATTATTTGTTGAAAAGCAAGTGATTTTTGTTTAACGGCAAAAGGATTACCAAGAACCTATGTTGTTTACAACTGTGAAGCCAACAAATGACAAACATGTCCTGAAGCTTAGTTTGACTTTGTTGACAACTGAAATGGATGTTGAAGAGTAGGTTGAAGAATCTGAGGATCTGGTTATGAGTAAGAAGGATATGAAACTTGAGCAGATGGTACAAGAAGAAGACGCAAATGCGAATTTTCCCATGGAGTGTCAAGGTGCAATTGTGTCTGATGAGGTTACATGTCGTTGTGATCTAGGGGACGCCAACGAATTACAAAATCTAGTTGGTGAATCTTTGAAGATGGGACGTGTTGATCATCACTTTGCAAATAAAAACCATGACCTATCCATTAAATTATTGCAAAGTTGTTTTGTAGTGTCCTTATGGGAATCTAAGAAAGTGATTTTTGATCCAAAAATGTAGGACACAATCGGAAAACTCATTGAGTCATTTGAAGAAGAACGAGTATACGTGGAAGAGATACTTATTGAAAAACGAGTTAACATTGATACGATCATAGAAGAAGCCCATTGCAAGTGGTCGAATCATTAAGATTGGTGACATCATGACTAATGGTGAAATCATTAGGATTGGTGGCATCATTGCGATTGGTGGCATCATTATGAATGGTGGAATCATTTCGATTCGTGCTTTCCTTGTGAATGGTGGCATTGTTGCAAACAGATAGGCTTTGTTGACGCGATTGGAACAATTGCATCGTTGCAATCTGAAGGAACTTACTATCGCTGCGATCCAATGGAACCTACTATCATTGCGATTCATTAAATATGAATTTGCTTGGAGTGAATAGAAACTTTTGGTTACTGTTCATATGTTCACATTTTTTTCTCTTTTCAAGTTCATAGACATTGATCGTAGGATAATCCTATTGCACAATGCATGATCTCAAGAAGATGATCCTTATGTCTATTATTCACACTTTTCACAAGTAGTAAAATTAATTTTGAATATGTTCGCGAAGAAATATTTGAAAGATCTAGTATGTTCAAGAATTATATTAAAGTGATATTGCTAATTAACATATGATACTAATTGGTCACACTAACAACAATTTGATACAATTGAATATTTACTAGAAATTGGTTTTAATAAATTTTCAATAAACTTTGTTTATAAAATATAAAAAACTCATGATTTCTTTATATATATATATATATATATATATATATATATATATGGCCAAAAATTTGATGGACGGACAAGAAAGCTAGTAAACAACACGTTTCATAATTTTGCTTTTGTAGAGTTTTGTTACTATAACATGGTGTCTTTAAGCACAAGACTTAACAAGTAAATACCTTTCTTTTGGTTGAATAAGTTGGTAGTTTTTGCTCCTTGTTTTCACTAGTGCAAAACCGTAACATGCTTGTGTGCATGTGTTCTCTCTCACTTTTGGTTCATACTTGATGATTTCTAGCATATTTCTTTTGCACTCTTGAAGTTCATATTGGTTATGAACTTCAACCTTAACCGTTAAGAGTTGTAGACTAGCATATATATCAAGTTGGATTCTTGTTGGTGTCTCTAAAGTTCATCATTCTTCATTAACTTCCAAGCCTCCCAATAGGATCCAAGGAACTACAAAAGTTGTTATTTGTTCTTCTACTTCTTTGGTTGTGTTTGTTTTCTTTACAAACTTTGCAAGATGATCCTTGGTGGGTTATAAACTTGTTTTATGTTATTCAGATCGTCAAGTCTTGCTTTGCTAAACTTTATGTTTTGGAAACTAATTTTGAATAACAACACAACAATATTTGGACGATATTTTGGTGTATGTGTCAGGTGAAGATGGACATGTGGAATAGGTATTTGGAGCTCTTACTAAACTATATGGCAAGAAGTTTGAGGTGTTGATTGATCAGGTTAACTTGGAACAATCAAGTTCTGGATGAGCCTTTGGAGTATAAAAGATTTCAACACCATTATTGTGACAACCTGAAATTTCTTTTCTGAACAATCATTCACTTCAACAGAAATCAGAACAATTCTTGCTATCTGTTAAGCATTTTGGAGTCAGTTTAAGTGTTTTAAAGCATAGTACTTCAACAAGTAACAGGAGAGAGGATGCCCTAGGTTTATTGTTCATCATTTTCGCAAAAACTCCAAGAGTTAGGAGTTTTCGGCCTGAATAGTGTTTGGACCGAAAACCCCCATGAGTATATATATGTCACTTAGCCATATTTTTCACTTTTTCACACTTTCAAGAACAAGAACCAAAATCCTCTCAAAGTATCATCCGTTTCTCCTTCTAGATCTTTAAAATGTGAGTGTTTCTTACCCTATCTAGTTGATTCCTTCCATATTCAAGTGTTTTTACATGATTTCATCCATGAAATTATTCCATTGATGTAGATCTTCAAGTGTTCTTAGTTACACCAAGAACACATACTAGTGTTTTGGGCCGTAAACACCCTCCTTTGCTTCCTTATTGTAAGTATCTATCTCTTATACTTGTTACCTAGTAAGAGTACATGTGTTAGAGCCTTGAAATCGTCCTTTTTTTTCCAAGAACAAAAGTGTTTTTCGGTTAGTGCATCTCCCTAAACCGAAAACCCTAAAGAAAGGTGCCTTTAATGACTTTAAGCTTTCCTAATGTGTAGTATTGAGTCTAGAACACTTCTTTACTTGCTGAAAGCCCTTGGAAATCACCTTAACCATCAAAGAACAAGAGTTTTCGGCCAACTTTTGGACCAAAAACCTGATGGACTGAAAACCATATGGAGCAAAATCCATGTGGACCGAAAACCCCAAAGAAACATACCACTTGGACCGAAAACTCCCTTAAGTGCCTGTACAACCCTTAGATGCAACATTTAGTACTTCTAGCACTTGAATCAAAGTGTTTTCCATGTATTAGGGTGTGTTAACTTGGTTAATTAGTTGTTAAATGACTAATTGGGTACATATATGTGTTATTATATGATAAATAGGATTCATGTGTGTGTTCAAGTCCTGACTCGACACCTAGCATCCTATACCATCCGTTGATCCAAACCACTCAGTACAGGTGATTTTATACCCCTTAATTAACCTTTGAAATGTTATTAAATGTTTTTAAATGCTTTTATGGTGGGGGGGGGGGAATACAAGTTGAATCATGTTAGTTATTAGATCAATCATGTGTGATTAATAACTAGCATACTAATTAATTTTCCATACTTTAAACTGTTTATACCAAACAAATGACTTCAAACTGTTTATCAAACTTTTTTACATGTCAAACTCTTATTCAAATTCACTTTTGTATACTAAACCTTTCTTTTACAGTTTTCAAACTTATATATTGTTAAAATCATGTCTAGTACATATATATAGTTATATAAATAAGGTTTAAAGGACTTAGAACTGATAACCCACTTTACTTCCTGTCCTTGTTTGGTTGTGTTCTTAAAGTACCCGGTTGTTTGTCCGAGTGTCGTTGAATCCTTAGTTATATATATATATATATATATATATATATTATGTATATATGTATAGATATAAAGACTTTTATCTCAGTTCAATACATTCAGTCATCCAAACAAGTCTTCTAATAAAGTATAATAGGTATAGTTTAGGGTTATACTACTTATTATTTCTAGTTCACTGAAACATACAAGAGTCAGTTCATTCATGAGTCATTACTTATTACTATGAGAACATTTACAACTATACTAGGATGAGAACATATACAACGATACTATGATGAGAATCAATACATTCTTTACACAAGTACATACATTACATATACAAGTATACAATAACATAAATGTGATCCACTGTATTGGAGCATGCCTTCATTGTCATGGCCCGAGTTGTGACCAGAATCTCCTAGAGGGAGAGCGTGAGTTTGTGTATAGATCTATACTAGATTGACTATCCTACACCTTGCTGCTAGCTACAGCGGGACCTACAGGTCTGCGGGTGCCAAATGTCGTTACTTTCAACGTCTTACATCGTCGTGTTCATAAATCGATAGTATGGTACAATTAATCACATAATACCTTGATATAAATCCAGTTTAAGGTAGTTAGTACAACAGTAGTTCCTATAATACAACACTACAGTACTACATTAATTTACCCTTTTGCATTTATTTGGTGATTGCTTTACTTAAACACTAATGTACAAACTATATTTTGATAATGATAGTTACACTTGGGAAAATTACACACTTTTACAAGAATAAAACATACAAAACAGTTGTGCCTTGGTAGAAGGCTACTTTTAGTAGAAAATATAGGATTTTCTAGGAGTTACAAACTTTTACAAACACTTACAAACATTCACATACTCCTAATGCAAACGATTACAAATTTGTACATCAAACACTATTTCAATCATTTTGATACAAACATAGACACTAAATACTTATGAACTCACCATTTTTAATGCTGATAAACTCTTTCAAAATAACTTGTATTCTCAGGTCATCAGTAGACGGGTACTAATGCCAGTTTTTGAGAAGATGGAGTGTTGCAAGACTCATCTTATATTTTGATTTATGTTTTGGTTTCATATATACTACAGAACACACTTGTATTAAAATTATATATTTAATGCAATGGATAATGTTGTTTACTTGCTTACAATTATAGTGTGTTGTGATACTGTACATGACGTCCTCCACCCCAGAACGTTTCTGCCGTTCTCGGTTTTGGGAAATGAAAATTATAAGTCCCACACAAACTGTTTGAAGAAATGAACTTTTGCATTGGGGGGGGATGATGCTCAGAAGGCCTATGTGAAAGTGAAGGAGTTATTGTGTAGTGCTTCGGTCTTAGCACTTCCTATCTTTTCGCAAGCATTCGAGGTGGAGTGTGATGTGAGTGGCATTAGAATAGGAGCTTTTGTCATTCAACGTGGACGTACTGGCAAATTCACATTATAGGAAGGCTTTGTTGTCAAAGGGAATCGACTTTGCTTTTCGAAGTATGCGATTCGTGAATTATTGGTGCGAGAGGCTCATGGTAGAGGATTGGCTTGGCATTTTAGAATGTTAAGAGATTTATTGGTGCGAGAGGTTCATTTACTGGCCAAAAAAGTTAAGAGACTTAACCAATATTGTGAACAATAATGTGACGTGTCAAATGGACAAAAGTTGATTCAAGATAGGATTGTACTCTCAGTTGTTGGTCTGTAATCATCCTTAGGAAATGTAGATATTAATTTCATTGTTGCTTTACCTCGTACTCAAAAGGGGTGAAGATGCAATTATGCTGGTGGTGGACCATTTTTACAAAATGGCTCATTTTGTTGGTTGCAGCAAAAATGATGATGGTAGCAATGTAGTCGATTTGTATTTTAAGGAGATTGTTCTCTAGTATAGGATTCCAAAAACTATTGTTTCGAACCAAGATTCTAAGTTTCTAAGTTACTTTTGGAACACGTTATGGAGGAAGGTTGGAACGAAGCTATTGTTCAGTACTTCACATCACCCACAGACTGATGGACAGACAGATGTTATGAACATAACTCTGGGAATGTTGGTGCAAGGATTACTAAGCAAGATTCAGAAAGATCGAGACATGAAGCTCCACATTATGAGTTTGCTTACAACTATTCTCCTATGTTCTTTATTAGGCATTATCCATTTGAGATTGTCTACGGTGTCAATCCATATCTTCCTTTAATTCCATTGCCAAAAGAAGAATTAGTACATTGAATCAAAGTTAAATACGATGATAAAGATGCATTAGCATACTCGCAACCGCATTGAAGTTGTGAACACTGCTTACAAGAAGAAGTTAGATAAGAACAAAAGGCCTCGGATATTTTTTGATGGAGAGTTAATGTGGGTGTGCATGAGGAAGGAACATTTTCAAAGTAAAAGAGTGTCGTTAAAAGGTGGTGGGATGAGTTTGTTGGATAAGGTGTCTAAGTCCATAACTATTTCGGGTGTGTACTTGACCCGACCCGGCATGGTCCATTTGGGTTGCATGGCACCATGCAATTGGATAGACTAAATGAGAGAAATAACACTTGGAGATTATTAATATATTATAAGTTCTAATATATTAATAATATTATTTGATTAGTTTGATCAAAGAATTAATTTGTTATTAATTATGTGATCAAAGGATAACTAATTAAATATATGGGTTGATTATGTAAATCATTCATATCTTGTATAGTGGGCTAAGAAGCTCCATGGATTATCAAGTTGGGTTCTACCCATAGGATGCTCCATGGATGCTCCATGGGAGTTACAAACCCATGGGTCATGGAAATGAAGAGTCATGACACATTAGGGTTTACATGGTGTAACCCTAGATGTGTCAACACTATATAAGGATCCCATTCTCCACCAAAATCGGCTAGACATAAGAAACTAGAGGGCTTGGCCGATTTTAAGAAGTGTGTATTATGTCAAAGGTCTTTCCAAGAGCATTTGGTGTTGTGTGAAGCATTTGAGGCATCACACTTGGGGTGCTAGGCTCACAAGGTTTCAAGGAACATAAGCAACAACAAGGTAAGTTATTCTATCTTTCATTCAAGTTAAAATTGTTCCCCATGTATGCTAGATAGGAATATAACCTTGGAAATTCAACTTTGCATGATAATTAGACAAACATAGATCCAAGGTTATTAGGGTTGCATGTACACTTAGGAAGTGTTAGAATGCTCAAAACCCATCAGTGGTATCAAAGCCTAGGCTTGTTTGTTTGTTATTTGTGCTTAAAAGTTGAAGAAAGTCAAAAAACTTGTTGTCTGACTGCTGGACTCGGCGAGTCCATGGGGGGACTCGTCGAGTTCACTTGTATCTTCAACCTACTCGGCGAGTAGGTTCATGCACTCGGCGAGTAGGGTCGACAGAGTGCAGATTTTCGACTTGAGTTGCTGGAAATGAATTAGAAACATTACCCTAAACTGTTTTGGTACTTTAAAACTTGTTTTAGACGGTGTAATGTCTTGCTAATTCATTTACAACAACTAGTTATCAAAATTACAAAGTTTTAAGTGTAGTTTTGATTCATGAAAATGCTTATGTTCATGTTCTTGATCTTATGATGTTTAGATGATCATAGGAATTATTTGTAACCTATGTGGTAGTTTAATTCTTGATCATAATGTGTTTTAATGGAGTCCATAACTTGTCCTCAAGTTATGGAAAACCAAAAGTCACTTGAGTTAAAAAACCATTAAAAGAACACAAGAGTTAGAAAAATGAAGAGTCTTCATTTTATTACTCTATTAAACTCATAAGTGACAAGAAATGAAAAGTTTTGAAAGTTTACAAAACTTGCCCTCAAGTTTTGGAACAAGTAAAGTTAAGTTAAAACTTTAGTTCCAACCCTTAGAATTTTAAAAGTTAAAATTCAACCCTTATACTTATATTATTATGATTTAATAATTATATATATATGTATAAGAACTAAGTCGTCTTACCGCTAGTACGCCTCATTCACAAAACCGGTCTATAAGGTGGGTATAAGGTTGTTGCCTATAAAATGGCAACTTAATGGGTGTCCATTCTCACCCACCGCTTGCTTGATCAGTGGAGGGTCGTTAGCCGAACGGGTAAGACAAGGACTTATAAATTCTCATTAAAAGTATGATGAATATTATAAAGTAACTAAATGTTTTATTAAATTCCCAATCTTAGTTACTTTAGGAAAAATGTGAATAAGGTGCTAATCCATGAAATTACACTTTACACTTTGTTTAAGTCATTGGTGGAGCGTGTGTGGTTAACCGGCACACTAACTTGGACTTAACAAGGTATGTAAAGGGTGACTTAAGGTTTATTATAGTATCGATGGAGCGTGTGTGGTTTACCGGCACCTCGATTGAGTGATAAACTTTAAGGGTACCAAGTGATTTGCATGGTTACTTCACACCTCGTTTTGTGATCCTCGGTATCCCAATCACAAAACTTGGAGGGCACACTCAAGATTGAAACATGCCTTTGAAAAGTTCATTGAATCTCAAAGAATCTAGGAATTTCTATGAACCAATCAAAAAACCTAATATTTAATATTTCGTTTTTCGTGGTGGAAATTGGTGAATCGTCATTCACCTACCTTTCAAATGTGTTATAGCTTGGATTACGGCATACCTCTTCCAAGTTATAATATATTGTGATTGGATCCTAGCCTTAATATTACATTTGGGTGTTTTATTAAGGACTCTCCTAATATCTAAACAAATCTTGTCCTCTTCTTTCAGATGTCTTCAAACAATGCTGGCTCTAACCCTAACAGCTCCTTTACCCTTATGAACTTGCGTGGGAAAGTCACCTTTGATGGATCCAACTTCAATGAGTGGATCAGAAACATCAGGATGATTACCCGCTACGAGGACAAAGAATATGTCCTTGACAAGGAGCTTAAGGAGATTGATGAGACCACTGCAACTCCTCGGGAGATCGCTGACTTTCAGGCACATGAAAGGGATGCTACGAAAGTAGCTTGCATCATGATGTCCATGATGACAGCGGAACTCTAAAAGTCTTATGAGGATTTCTACCCTTATGAAATGCACCAAGATTTGATGGAAAGATACCATCAAAGTGCACGACAAGAGAGGTATGAAATCATCTGCTCCATGATAACAACCATGATGAAGGACGGGGAATCCGTCACGAGCCACATGCAGAAAATGGAAAGGTATGTGGTTCGTTTGCTGAAGCTTAATGTGAACTTCCCTGAGGATCTTGCAATAGATATCATTTTGCACTCCTTACCATCGTGCTATGATCAATTCCGCATGACATATCACATGAATAAGGAAGAGGTCACACTCAGCAAACTTCAGGGACTTCTCAAGACCGCAGAAACAGGTCTTAAGGGGAAGTCGGTTGTTAACAATCCTACTCAAAACTCTACTCCGGTTTTGGGAACCGGGGAAAGTCGAGGGAAGAAGAGAAAGAGCTCTTCTAAGGGTACCAAGGCTTGGACCCTTGATGGCTCTTCTTCAAGTGGAACCAAGAAAGGTTTCATCACTCCTTCTTCTGACCCAAAAGAGGCTGAATGCTTCTATTGCCATGAAAAATCACATTGGAAGCGGAACTGCCCAAAATACCAGCAAGATGTGCAGGATGGGAAAGTTAAACCCACCATGCAGGTATTTAAACTATCATTTCTAATAACTCACCCCATTCTAAATCTTGGGTCCTTGATACCGGGTGTGGTATTCATATTTGTTGTGACTTGCAGGGACTAAGAAGCAGTGAGAATGTGGAGCAAGGAAGAATAAACTTAATCATGGGGAATAGGAAAGCTTTACCTGTTACCAAGATTGGAGTTTATACTTTATCGCTAAGTAGTGGGTTTAATTTAGATTTGAATAAATGTTGTTACTCGCCAGGAATGGCAAGAAATATTATTTCCTTTCATGCTTTGTACAAACAAGGGTTTACCTTTTCATTTAATAATGAAGTTGGTTCTATTGTTGCTTTCTTTAATAATGTTCTTTATTTTAAAGCATTACCTTGTGATGGTGTGTATGAAGCTGTATCTGTTGTAGATAACTTAGGAAATAATGTTTTGTGTATTGATTCTATGAATAATAATAACAACTTGGATAAAGCATCATTATGGCATTGTCGTCTTGGACATATAAGCAAGAAACGCATAGGCCAACTCCAAAAGGATGGAGTCTTGGAGTCATTTGACCTAAATTCAGATGATAGTTGCGAATCATGCTTACTTGGAAAAATGACAAAGTCACCCTTCACAGGTTCGTGTGAGAGGGGTGAAGGTTTGTTGGACCTTATACACACGGATGTGTGTGGACCATTCAAACATGCCACAAGGGATGCTAATCGTTATTATTTGACTTTTACTAATGATTATAGTAGATATGGATATGTCTACTTGATCAAGCATAAGTCAGAGACTTTCGAAAGGTTTAAGGAATTTAAACTGGAAGTCGAGAATCAATTGGGCAGGAACATTAAGATGCTTCGATCCGATCGTGGTGGTGAGTATCTTAGTTCAGAGTTCCTTGACTATCTAAGGGAATGTGGGATAGTCTCACAATTGATACCTCCCAGGACACCACAGTTGAATGGTGTGGCTGAGAGGCGTAATCGAACCTTGTTAGATATGGTTCGTTCCATGATGAGTCGAGCTTCGCTACCAATCTCATTCTGGGGGTATGCCTTAGAGACTGCCACCCATATCCTTAATCTTGTCCTTACAAAGAAAGTTGCCAAAACTCCTCACGAGATGTGGACTGGTAAAGTACCCAAACTATACCATATCAAGATTTGGGGTTGTGAGGCTTTCGTGAGACGCGAGACTCATGATAAGCTTGAACCCCGAAGCGAGAGGTGTATTTTCATCGGCTACCCACAACAGTCATTTGGTTACCTCTTCTACAGACCTAGTGAAAATGTGGTCTTTGTAGCTAGGAGGGCTTTCTTTAGAGAAAGAGAGTTCATAAGCCAAGGAAACAGTGGGAGGCAAGTTGATCTTGAAGAAATTCAAGAATCAAGCGGTGAAAGAACTTCGAACACTAGCCCTCAACTTGAGGAGGAAACTCCTGTTGAGCCAATTGACAAGTCTGTACCTCTAAGGCGTTCCACAAGGGTTAGGAATGCTCCTAAGCATTACTATGGATTCCATATTACTGCAGAAGGAGATACACTTATCAGTGATGAGACACTGATAGGTCTGGATGAACCTAACAGTTACGCGGAAGCCATGGCAAGCCCTGAGTCAGCCAAGTGGAAAGAGGCAATTGACAGTGAAATACAGTCCATGTATGACAATCAAGTTTGGAACTTGGTTGAGAATGTACCAGGTCGTAAGACAGTAAGGTGCAAATGAGTCATCAAGAAGAAGACCGACATGGATGGAAATGTACACACATATAAGGCTACACTGGTTGCAAAGGGTTTCTCTCAAATTCCTGGAGTGGACTATGATGACACCTTTTCTCCAGTAGCCAAGATTAAGTCTATTCGTGTTCTGTTGGCCATAGCTGCATTTCATGACTATGAAATATGGCAAATGGATGTCAAAACCGCTTTCCTTAATGGAAAGTTGGCTGAAGATGTTTACATGAGTTAGCCAGAGGGTTTTGTCAGCAACGAGTACCCTAATAGAGTGTGTAAGCTTGAGAAATCCATTTATGGATTGAAGCAAGCACCTCGCAGATGGAATCTTTGCTTTGATGAAAAGGTCAAGGAATTTGGGTTTTCTAGGAGTGAAGATGAGTCTTGCGTGTATGTCAAGGCTAGTGGGAGTATAGTTAGCTTTTTGGTGTTGTATGTGGATGACATACTACTCATAGGAAATGACATCCCAACTCTGCAGGAAGTTAAGTCCTGGCTTGGGAAGTGTTTCTCTATGAAGGACCTAGGAGAAGCTACCTATATTCTAGGGATAAGGATCTTGAGAGATCGGAGTAAAAGACTAATTGGACTTAGTCAGAGTACCTACTTGGATAAGGTGCTGAAGAGATTTAGCATGCAGGATTCCAAGAAAGGAGAGTTACCCATCCAGAGTAACACCAGATTGAGTAAGACACAAAGCCCTAGAACTGAGGTTGAGATAGTAGAAATGAGTCGAACACCTTATGATTCGGCTGTAGGATCGATCATGTATGCTATGACGTGTACTCGACCCGATGTAGCTTTTTCCTTGAGCATGGTTAGCAGGTATCAGGCGAACCCTGGCAAGGCACACTGGACTGCGGTAAAGAATATCCTCAAGTACCTACGGAGGACTAAGGACTGGGTCCTTACCCTCGGTGGGAGTGATGACTTGAGAGTTGTAGGGTATAGTGATGCTAGCTTCCAGAGTGATAGAGATAATTTCCGCTCTCAGTCGGGTTGGGTCTTTACCCTAAATGGAGGAGCAATCTCTTGGAAGAGTTCCAAGCAAGAGACAGTGGCTGATTCAACTTGTGAATCAGAGTATATTGCAGCTGGCGAAGCGGCAAAGGAGGCGATATGGATGAAGAACTTCATTGGAGACCTTGGAGTTGTACCAGCTATCAAAGAGCCAATGGAGATTTTCTGTGATAGTGAAAGTGCTATTGCCTTAGCCAAAGAACCAAGGGATCACGGGAGATCCAGACACATCGACAGAAAATACCATTTTATCAGACATCGGATAGAAGAAGGACTCCTCATGGCAAAGAGGGTATCATCGGATGAGAACCCAGCAGATCCCCTCACGAAGGGACTGACTCGGGTTAAGCATCTCCAGCATGCTCGGAGCATAGGGCTGAAGGATGATATTGGATTCAGTAGTTAGATAACCCAGAAATTTGTAATGTGTAATTAACATTAGATGATGAATAAAAGGAGTTTTATTTATGAGTAAAGTGTTGCTATCTCTTGTCGATCGTTTACTATATTTCTTTTGCATGTTTTGACTTCCAGAATAATTTTGTTTGGTATAACATATTATTCAAACCTCCACAGTCGGTCATATGTCGGAAGTAGGTATGAATCAATACTGACATGATGGGTTGTAGAGGTCTAAGGTGTTGGACAAGGCTACAACAATCATGAGTGCTCATAAGTTCTGAGTATTGGACTCAACCCACGCTCACTGGAATCACTTCATGGAATTCTATCTTGAGTGATCGTGAGACGGTAATATCATATCAGTCTTCAAACCTAGAGATATGATTTGTTACTTACAAGTTGGTTATGCATTGACTGTACGAAAACGCATTGGTAACTCGATGTTATAAAACGTGCTTTTGTGTGTAATTCAATGAGTGGTAGAACAAACATATGAGTCGAAGTTTATCTGTTCCTTCTTGGATTAGAAGCTGATATCTGGGCCCCTCGATGATTTTGTTTTGACCTATGTACCGGGCCCGGTCAGAACTAAGTTGATGTGTTCAATTAAGTTCTCTGTCAAACAAATCGGAAATCGAGAAACAAACTGCTGGACAATAAGTAAGACATTGTTCCATGTATTTGTCCGGCTGATATCTAGAACGGAGGATTATATGATCCCTTATCTTAAATGGCGTACCATCATCTTCTCAGTTCCGAGAGACCTTGAAAGAGCTACGATTGCCGGTCGGTTGCTGAAGTACTAGAGATATAGTTATTAGACTTATCCAAGTGGGAGACTGTTGGATAAGGTGTCTAAGTCCATAACTATTTCGGGTGTGTACTTGACCCGACCCGGCATGGTCCATTTGGGTTGCATGGCACCATGCAATTGGATAGACTAAATGAGAGAAACAACACTTGGAGATTATTAATATATTATAAGTTCTAATATATTAATAATATTATTTGATTAGTTTGATCAAAGAATTAATTTGGAATTAATTATGTGATCAAAGGATAACTAATTGAATATATGGGTTGATTATGTAAATCATTCATATCTTGTATAGTGGGCTAAGAAGCTCCATGGATTATCAAGTTGGGTTCTACCCATAGGATGCTCCATGGATGCTCCATGGGAGTTACAAACCCATGGGTCATGGAAATGAAGAGTCATGACACATTAGGGTTTACATGGTGTAACCCTAGATGTGTCAACACTATATAAGGATCCCATTCTCCACCAAAATCGGCTAGACATAAGAAAACTAGAGGGCTTGGCCGATTTTAAGAAGTGTGTATTATCTCAAAGGTCTTTCCATGAGCATTTGGTGTTGTGTGAAGCATTTGAGGCATCACACTTGGGGTGCTAGGCTCACAAGGTTTCAAGGAACATAAGCAACAACAAGGTAAGTTATTCTATCTTTCATTCAAGTTAAAATTGTTCCCCATGTATGCTAGATAGGAATATAACCTTGGAAATTCAACTTTGCATGATAATTAGACAAACATAGATCCAAGGTTATTAGGGTTGCATGTACACTTAGGAAGTGTTAGAATGCTCAAAACCCATCAGAGTTAAGGATAATGAATACAAAGCTGAACTTCCAGGTGAATACACAATCAATTCCACGTTCAACGTTGGAGACCTTTCCCCTTATCTTGATGACGATGGTTATTGCTGAATTGAGGACAATTATTGTTAAGGGGGGAAGGGATGATGCAAATGAGAAAAACCTTATGGATACAAAAAAGACTTTTTCAAACCTAAAAAACGTGTGATAAGTAATAATGGATGTGATCGAATGCGAACGGTCGCAACCTATCGTAGTTACTAAAGAATGGATGTGAACGAGTGTGATCTATTGTGAATGATCACAACACATTGCAATCCTTGTTACACGGATACGAACGTGAGACCCGGAAGACTAGTTGTGATTATGGCCCTTAGAGTACTATCAGATGCAAAAGCCAATTCTTGGGGACTACATCACATGGGGTTTGTATGATAACTCATGAAAGATAAGGCAAGAAGTTTCCACTTCGGGATGTTCTACTCTCATTTTGCTTTTACCTCCAATAAAGTATGAAGAGGCAATTTATTCTTTAAGGAAATTCCTTTTTGTAGTTTGTAGCGGGATGAATTTCCTTTCCTAAAAAGGTGGACTTTCCTTATTTTGGATGTGCCTTTTTTTATTTGTCCATTATGTGTCTTACGATTTAAATAGCCATTTGTCTTTCGTTTGTAGAATCGTTTAAGAATTATGAAATCAAAGAACTTTGGTTAATGAGTTGTTGTTGCGCACTCAAAACCCATCAATAGAAGGATCCTTTCCTAATCTTGATAGAATTCAAGTTAATAGGCCTTAACTTGTCTTCACCTATATAATATCTATATGTATAGATTGTTTATCAAATCTATCATTTATTTCTTTGCGGTTCTTGTTCCTGTTCTTGATAATAATCTACCCCCTTTTTTTATCTTGTTTGCGATTTTTGTTTTTCTTGTTCTTTTTTTTGATGCTATATAAAATCAAAGAAAACCCAAAAGCTAATCTAACCCTCGTACACACATCTTTCGGTCCTCTTGGTAGGTTTGAAAGTTGATGGAGAATATGAAAACTTTTGAGACAACAACAAGAAATCAACTTGATTTAAGATGCTAGTCTTGTAAAACTCTTAAAACTCTTAATATTTAAGTTCATAACCAACATATGAACTTGAATAAAGAAAAATGAAAGCGTTCTTTCAAGTGTAAAAGCAAAAAATAAAACAGAGAATAAGTAGGCCAAGCATTCTTAAGGTTTTGGCATGTGAATTTTTTTTAAAAAAAAAGCCTTTCATGTACTATCTTAAAGCTAAAATAATACACATGATTCCTTAACCAATTAAGAACTCATATCATAAAAGGAACTTGTCCCCCATGCCTTTAAGAACTAGCCATGCTTTAATTAAACAAATCAACATAGCATGCTTCTTTTATTCATTCTTATAAAGATATAAAAGAATAAAAAAGTTTATAAATTTTGTAAACTTCTTTTATGAAATATAAAATTTGGATTTTGGGTAAAAGACAAATGTTGTTCAAGTCCAAAATAATGTACATAACTTAATAAATCATACCATATGGTATATTATGTTACTAGTAATGAAAATTTTCTATTTCCAAGAAATAAATAATTTTCAAGTAATTATAAGAGTTTATTGAGTATCTATTAAAATTAGTTTCTAATAAATAATCAATTTTTTCAAGTTGTTAGTGTGACCCATTAGTGTCATATATTAATTAACAACATCATTTTTATATGATTCTTGAGCATACAAGAACTTTGAATCCCCCACTTGTGCAAGACTCATATTGGACTAATACAGACAGTGATGAACATCTACCAAAATTTTTATATCCCCAAGAACATATGACTTTGTGCCATTCTATCAACGTCCAATTCCCTAGAAGGTCAAAGCTACAAATGGTATATAAACTAAGTTATCAGATATCCCTTTGTTACAAACATCATGTTGAACATGAGATACATATCACAACCATTCTCATCTAGTGTTCAACTATCGATAAGAAGCCTTAGATGTCTGTCTCTCAACACATAAGAGGAACAAATCCCATCTAAACTACATAACCTCTTGCATAATTCACACTATACCTGAAAATGGCTTTTATAACTTCCTGGTTAAGGACCTGCATTTGACCATATGAATGCATATCACTCCCTACACTTAAGTCCCACTATGTATCTCAGGTGTTAGGGATACAAAGATAATACCTTTTAATCAAGTATCATTCATGATAGAGATTTATGAGGTGATCTTGATGGAGGTTAGTTCAATACTAGTTCTTTCATAAGTACCTACGAAACTTGGTTACAATCATTCGCCTACTTTCATCTTATAAAGTTCAACAAATCCAATTTTTATTAGTCTTAATTCATAATTTCTCTCGTAATTGTAACTAACTTTAAACTTTTAGAATAATAAGATTATTGACAGATTAAACGTGTTAATACATAACACAACAAGTATTGATGTTATAATCATATCCTAGTATACCAAAATACTATATAACATTTGTTGTCAAAATGTTCCAATATGTAAATACAAAATCGAAATCAAAATCCCAATTCTAGAATAATAAAGCCTTACAGCTGAAGTATGAACATTCATACTTAGCTCAAAACAAGGACTTTATTAATGAGTTGAACTAAACTTAATTTGTGTGAATTTTTCAAATACTATCATCTCCATGTTTGACGTTACTCTAGGTATAATTAAATATCATGTAGAATATGTTTGGTGTTCTTTCATGACATGAAGAGTCTTAGCTTCATTAAGTATACTCTCGATGTTGAAAAGATTTCTACCTGATCCTTGAATGGCAGAAATCATCATAGTTTTGCAATAAACTCATTCATCCAATTATATTTGATTTCAACTTCTAAAGTAGTGTGTTATTATTTTTTAGTAGATTATGTCATTACGTTTTTTTTTGGAACTCATTCCAACTAAACTCACTCTTCATTCATTAATGAAATCATATTCCAATTATAATTCATAATTATGTATATTTTTTTATAAATCAAAACGTTATGTAGCTCTTTACATGAAGATTTTGTTCTAACCTAATTATTTCATATACATTCTCTTAGTTCTTCTAACGTACTATTAAAATGTTCCTATAGTCATCCAGTGACTTATCCATGTTTTCAATTTGTGTATAATGATGTGCTTATAGCATGATCTTACACCAGGTCTTATGGATAATATGGATAAATGATGGATTCATTTACCATGCAAATCGAATATAAATCATTTCAACTGGTTTAAACCTATGAGCTAGGTTATTTTGAGTTTGGCTCAAAAAAAATTTCCATGTGACAATGCTAGGATTCCTCTAAAGGAATTTTTGTCTTAATACTTTTCAAGATATCATCCATATATGCATAAAGATATAAAACTTTTAACATTCATTTTCTCTATCTCTATGGAGTTTACATTCGAAGAATGTATCTTGCCATACAAAATCTTATAAACAAAATATGTTATATCTACTTATTAGTTTGTATTGTACTCAAGGCACAATTGATAGTGTTCTAGGTCTTATCTCAAGGAAATAAATGGAGTTTATTTCTACCAATTAGAAAGTAAATTATAACATGTAACATTTAATTCATCGTTTATTATTATTAAGGCATTAGATAGTTCTTACCGGTTTGTATTTCAACTTTATAAGTGAAACCTTTATCAAAGATTTCACAATTATGTTTTATCACGTATAATATAATTTATAAATTCTATAGTTGTTAATAAAGTTCATTTGGTATCTTCTGCTAAATCTTAGACATTCATTAGAAACGAAGTTATATATCACAATGTATAAGTCCCCTAATAATTTATTTTCTCTGCTACTTAATGAAAATATCGTTATGAATCCATTATATATAAATAGATATCGCATATGTCAAATAAACTACATTATTTGCCTTTAAATATCCTTCTCTTGAAGTTGGAATATGTGAATGCCATTTATATAATGAGGATAACAATGTCAAAGATGAGTTTGTTGGGCTGAAGATTATTTTGAAGTGTTGCGTCCTTGGGCTCGATAGTTTATTTATTCCGGTTTGGGCCTGTCCAACCGAGAGCCCTTTTTGTTTAATATATATATATATATATATATATATATATATATATATATATATATATGCTTGCATGCATATTAGGTTAAATTTTGAAAAAGATTTTAGCGATTATTCTAGAGCTTAACGATAGCATTACAGGTTTCTTTAATCGTTCTTGTAACCTACTAATCCTCTACAGTTGATGTTCTTAATCGAGCTCTTCTGAGGATTTTGTTTAATCATTCGACTCGTTTGATTCAATCTTGTTTCGTTCTTATTTTCGTGTTCTTACAGTTTTATATTTACATACTTGTTCAAGATCTAATCGATCTTCAAAGATTAAAGATTTATTAATCTCATCAATTGGTATCAGAGCAGGAGGCTGTGTAATCAATACACATCTTTTCTGTGAAAAGGTTTTAATTAGGGTTTTTCCGCAATTATTGATATTTATTGAGCCGTCATCTCATTATTGACGTATCTTGATATTTATTGTTTTGCCCTAATCTGCTTTATTACAAGTCTGATCTTTGAACAGGTTTTTTCGATCATAATGGACGAGTTGCAATCAAATCCTATTAATATTTCCAACAGCATCGGTTCGACGACAAAGATTCCAATCCTATATACCCATGACTATGAAGTCTGGGCGCATCACTTCGAAGACTACGTGATAGGATCTGAGGACAATGGATACCTCATATGGGAAGCTATCATTAATGGACCGTTTTCTCATTCTGCAACATCCAGGATTATTAAGACACAAAAGGAGTACAATGATCTGCTGAAGGATGTTAAGGATATTGCACAAGACGGAAAGGACAAATTCCAGTGCAATATCAAGGCGTTAAGGTTAATCAGATTCGCCCTTCAGTCTGACACCTTTAGGTTGGTCAGCTCATGCACGACGGCAAAGGAAGTTTGGGATAGACTTCGCGAACTATATTCTACAGATGAGGATCTTGAACATTCTATCCAAACCTTGCTCTTATCTGAGTTTGGAGAATTCAGGCAAGGAGCCGAAGAAACTGTGACCCAGACGTTCGATCGCTTCAATCATCTTCTCAGCAAGATGATCAAACATGACATTGAAAGGAAGCTTATCGAGCAGAAGGTTACTTTCTTAAATGGTCTGAAGTCTGAATGGAGAGTAGTGGTGTCTACAGTCAAAGCCCATGAGCAGTTTAAATCATATTCTCTGGCGAAACTGGTGGGTATTCTCAAATCCCAAGAGAACTGCAGGAGAAGAATGTTGTTTCAAGCCTTGGTTCGTTGGCCCTCCTGTCAAAGAGTAAAGCTATGATGGAGGATGAAGACCTTAACTTAGAGGAGTATGACCTCACGTCTGAGGATTATGCTATGATGGTGTCTAACCCCAAGAGGTTCATAAAGAAGAGATTCCCCAGCAATAAAAACCGAAACTGGCAGGGGAGTTACAGTTCAGAAAAAGTTAACAATGAACCGAAGGTTGAAGAGCCCAAGAAAGAACCGAAGGTGGATGGCGATTCCGGAGTAAGCTGTTACTACTGTGGTGGGAAAAACCACTATGCTAAAGACTGTGTGCTTAAGAAGATGGCTGAAAAGGATGATGAAAAGGATGAGGAAGCTGTGTTGCAGAAAAGGTTGGATGAGTTGAGAAAGAAGAAGTCTACCGCTAACCCTTCTGTTAATGCTCTTATTGTGCAGGGTTCGGTTGCTGATGACGAGTTCGGTAGCACGGAAGTTTGGTCTACCGACTCAGAAGACGATGAAGTAAGGAAGCCTACTCATAGAAAGGCTTATGTGGCAAAGGAGGAGAGCAGTGGAGGAAGATGCTTCATGGTGACTGATGTGTCTCAGATGAGCGGATACAACACCGATAGTGGAAGCAATGAACCGAAAGTGCAGGAGGACATGTGCTTTACGGCCAAACCACTCAGCCAGCAGTTCAATGAGCTTGATGAACTGATAAAGAAGGTACAATCGGTTTTTGTTTCATTTAAAGTACCACAATCCTCATATGAGAAAGAACTAAAAAATGTTAATACAAGAATTTCTCATCTTGATAGTAGCTTAACTCAAACTCGAGTCACCAATTCTAACCTAACTGATCAATTAAGCAGGGCGGCGTCGAAGAGTGAGGAGCGGCGTATGTGGATCGAGTTGAAGGAGTCTGAAATAGTTAAAACTAAAGACGAAAACATTTATTTACAACGAGACAATTTAAAGTTGTTAAGACAGCGGAATGTTTTTTGTTTAATTGCAAAACGTCTATATTCTAATATTACTCAGCTTCACTTGGACTGTGAAATAGGCCAAAAGATCTATCGCATGATTTTGCCCTTCCTTGAGTTTAAGGAGGATGAAATCGATGCCGAAGCCTACAATTGTGAGAGTGTGATATCGTCTGATGATGTCAATCCGACCTACATGTATGGACTGGACAAAATTGAGTCCTTCATTAAATCCAAGGACCACAAGGACATGCTAAAAAATCTTTTGGATGAAAATGATAGACTTAAACTGAGAACCGAAACCATACAAAAATTTGACTCTTTGAACGCCAACGTAAGCTCAGAAAACAAAATTGATGTTGAAAATGCATCTGAGCTTAATGAGGATGACAACATGAGTGAAATTTATGTAGAGGACACGGTTGACTGCTCAGAATTTGTTAAAAGCGAACCTGAAAACCACAAGAATCTTATTTCTGAAAATTCTGTGGAGTTCGCTCGATTGTCCCAACAAAAGTCCCCGATCTTAGCAGAAAAAGCGGTTGTGTATCAGAAGGTACGGACCACTCCAAATCAAGTATACAAGGTGACTGGAGTAACCGAACATCAGACAGCTAAACTCACAACTATTGTTAACGAAGACAATGCTGATGGCTGTGATGAGTACTTCTGGTCAGCTCCAATAGATAATGCAAGCGAAACGGTTGGCTTATCTGAAAGAACCTCTTGGATGAGTAAAGGTAGATACATACCTGAACCCTTGAATAAGCCAGATAATTTCGATGAGCCAAGCACCAGTGGCATGAAAGACATTCCTAAGGAGGATGAAAGTTCGGTAAAAGATGACGTTCCCTCTACTACCTCAGCTCAAAGTGAAACTCCTTCAATTCAAAAGGAACCAGCCAAGGAGAAACCAAAAACGAAAGCTAATGTTCATCATCAACCAAAGCAGATGAGGAATAAGAAGAGAGAGAGAGGAACCAAAGATACATGAAGAATCTCTCTGAAAGGAGACAATTCTGGCAATCTCAGAATGCATACTTCTCACATCAAGATAAGAATCTGAAGTATGAAAACAATCCTGTTGGAAAGCCTGAGAGTCACAATAACCGAAAGCCAAGGTTCGGTTCATAAGAAAACACCAACCGAAAGCAAAGGTTCGGTTCTGAGAAAGACTTCAACCGAAAGCCAAGGTTCGGTTCACAAGACGATTCCAACCGAAAGCAAAGGTTCGGTTCTGAAGTCAAAAGAGATCAAAACTCCAAGGTCAGTCCTTCCAATGATCAAAAGCAAAAGGATCACCTAGAGTCTGCAGCCAAGAAGTCCTCTCCATCTAAACCCACTTCTTCTAATTCTTCTACTAAACCCACTTCTTCTACTTCTTCTAATTCTTCTACTAAACCCACTTCTTCTACTTCTTCTAATTCTTCTAATTCCACCAATTCATCTACATCTTGCTCCAAAGGTAATTCAGTTCATTCTCAAAAATCTCATCCGTCAGCTAAACAAAAAGACAAACAAAAGGTCAATGAATCCAAACCAGAGTCCAAACCGAACGCACCCAATCCTAATAAGATAAAAGTTTTTACCATTAAAAAGAAAGATGAAACAACTCTCATAAAACGAACATATCTAGTTGACATCTCTCTTACTGTTCCTGTTCCCATGAAAAGCTCACGTGGACCCAAGAAACTTTGGGTTCCTAAATCTGCTTAATTTTTGCAGGTTATAAGTGACGAGCAGTTCGACGAAGAATGGTACATCAATAGTGGCTGCTCACGTCACATGACACGGAGGAAAGAGGAGCTCAGGGAATATAGATCTCTTGCAAATGGTGGCAATGTCAAGTTTAGAAATAATTCTTTCGGCACCATAAAGGGATACGGGATGATAACAAATGGTGACTTTACTATTAGGAAGGTGGCTTATGTGGAAGGACTCCAACACAACCTCATCAGTGTATCTCAGCTTGTTGGAGGTACAGGTCTTAAAGTCTCATTCGATGATGAAGGTTCAGAAATTATTGAGAAAAAGACAAAGAAGGTAATTCTCAAATCGGAGCGAAAGGGTGAAATGTTTCCTCTGAATCTGAAACCCATTAAAGGAAACCCAGCTATATGCCTGTTGTCAAAAGCTCAATCTGACGAAAGCTGGTTGTGGCACCGAAGAGTCTCTCATCTCAACTTTAAAGATATCAACCGACTTGTCACTGGAGGTCATGTTAGGGGTCTTCCATTGCTCAAGTTCGACAGAGATCATTTGTGTGCTGCATGCGAAATGGGAAAGCAGAGTCGTCAAAGTCACCCATCTGTAATTAACACAAAAGTTGTTGAACCACTCGAATTACTTCATATCGATTTGTGTGGTCCTTCATCTATCGAAAGCATCGGCGGTAGCAAGTACATTCTTGTTATTGTTGATGACTTTTCAAGATTTACATGGGTGTTCTTTCTAAAGCTCAAATCTGAAGCGACTCAAAAGCTGAAATTGTTCATCAAGCAGATTGAAATACAGCTCAAGAAGGTTGTTCGCAACATCAGGAGCGACAATGGTCTTGAATTCAAGAACAGGGAGTTTGAAGAGTTTCTTGCAGAAAAGGGAATTAGTCACAACTTCTCAGCTCCCTACACACCACAACAGAATGGAATTGTCGAAAGACGAAACCGATCTTTGTGTGAAGCTGCCCGAACTATGCTAAGTTTCGCTTCCTTACCTCTTTATTTTTGGGCTGATGCTATTTCTGCTGCTTGTTTTACACAGAACAGGTCTTATCTCAACAAGTGATTCACGCTCACTCCATACGAGATTCTCAATAACAGAAAGCCTAATGTGAAATTTTTCCACGTGTTCGGCTCACGGTGTTTCATCTTTAACTCTAAAGAACACCGCAACAAGTTCGATGTCAAAGCCGACGAGGGAATTTTTCTGGGATACTCGCTCACATCCAAGGCATACAGGGTCCTAAACAAGCGTTCGAGAAAAATTGAAGAGACATATTACGTGACCTTTGACGATGGCTATGTCAAAAAGCTACAAGCCAAAGAAGACATCACTGGGGAAATCTTTCCTCAAACTGGGCAAGTCACAGTCTCGATCGCTAATTTGTATGATAAATATTTGGAGCTCTTTGACGAACCAGAGATAGCTTCTCTCTCAGAAGCAGGTGCAGCAGACAACAAGGTTGATCACATGAAGAGGATTGTCGAAGATGCTGCAAGGAAAATGCATGAAGGAGGTTCGACTACTGATGACCTTCCATCTAACAATGCTTCAGTCGAGGGGGAGCCAAGCTCACATGTCGAGGGGGAGCCAAGTTCTACAACTGCAACCGAAGGTGCTTCTCCAACCGAAGGTGCTTCTCCAACCGAAGGTGCTTCTCCAAATGAAGACGCTTCAACGCCTCAAAGTCCAGTACAACAAGAAACCCCTGAACCTCAATTTTCTCAAAGCTCATCAATTGAGGGGGAGCATGATGATATGACGCTTGATTACGATAGCCAATCTGAGCCTGAAGAAATGATCAATGCTGAACTAGACCCAACCTTTGATCCGAATTACCCTCCTCTTATCAAATGGACCTGAGATCATCCTATCTCTCAAGTAGTTGGTGATGTATCTGAAAAAGTTATGACTCGATCACAACTGAAGGCAAAACAGATATCCTTATTTTCAAAGGTTGAGTTTTGTATGTTTAACTCATTCGTATCAAAAGTTGAACCGAAGACAGTTAACACTGCCCTCGATCACTCTGATTGGGTTCAAGCAATGCAAGACGAACTGAACGAATTTGAAAGGAACAAAGTCTGGTGCCTCATTCCAACTCCACCAGATGCTTTGGTTGTTGGTCTCAAATGGGCCTTCAGGAACAAAATGGACAAGGAAGGGAATGTAATAAGGAACAAAGCTCGTCTGGTTGTAAAGGGATACTGTCAGGAGGAAGGGATAGATTATGAAGAGACTTTCGCTCCAGTAGCTAGGCTAGAATCTGTTAGAATATTTCTGGCTTATGCTGCTCACAAAAACTTTGAAGTTTTCCAAATGGACGTCAACTGTGCATTTCTCAATGGAGAACTCGAAGAAACTGTGTATGTGGAGCAACCTCCTGGGTTCGTGAACGAAAAGTATCCAAACGATTGCTATATTCTGGATAAAGCTGTGTACGGCCTCAAACAAGCTCCGAGAGCCTGGTATGAAACGCTAACCAAATTTTTAAAGATGTCTAAATTCAAACAAGGTTTGGTTGACCCAACCTTCTTTCGCAAAAAGGAAGGTAACCACCTTATGATAGTTCAAATTTATGTCGATGACATTATCTTTGGCTCCACGAATCCCAGCTTAACAGCTGAATTCAGAAAGCTGATGGAGATTAAGTTTGAAATGAGCTCAATGGGTCCTGTTAACTTTTTCCTTGGTTTAAATATAAGGCAGGGACCCGAAGGCATCTTTATCAATCAGGAAGCTTACACGAAGATTCTCCTAGCAAAGTTTCGCATGATGGGAGACTCCAAAGTCAAAGTCCCAATGGCATTCGGCACCAAGCTAACTCCATCTCTTGATAAACCGGCTGTCGATATCACGCTCTATCGTCAAATGATAGGCTCACTAATGTATCTTACTGCTAGCAGGCTTGACATTATGTTTTCTGTATGTTATTATGCTCGATTTCAGGCAAACCCACGCGAACCTCACATGCTTGTAGTGAAGAACATCTTACGCTATCTAAAGCGAACCACCTCCTTAGGTCTATGGTATCCTTCAAACTCAGGCTTCTTCGTTCAAGCCTATTCTGATGCTGACCTTGGAGGATGTGGACTCGACAGAAAAAGCACAACTGGTGGCTGTCAATTGCTTGACGGGAAGTTGGTCAGCTGGCAATCCAAGAAACAAACGTGTGTGTCGTTTTCTACTGCCGAAGCGGAATACATTGCCGCTGCATCCTGCACATCACAAGTGATTTGGATCCAGAGTCAACTTCGAGACTATGGACTCAATATGAAGAAGATCCCACTATATTGCGACTCTGAAAGTGCAATTAGGATCTGTCATAACCCAGTGCAACACTCTAAAACCAAACACATAGCACTGAGGTATCACTTCATCAAAGATCACGTGGAAGATGGAAACGTCGAAGTTCACTTCGTAAGAACCACTGATCAACTGGCTGACGTCTTTACCAAAGCTCTTCCTGAAGCATCATTCAATAGAATACTGCAAGGGCTAGGTATGATGGAATCAGAGTCAGTACCTCACACTACCTCTCAACATCAAACCTAAGTAGCGAAACCAACCGAACGTTCAGGTTCGGTTAAACCATCTGACTCGCTCATCTCTTCAAAGGTAGTCTTTCTCTGTTGTATATTACTTGTACAAAATTGTTTTTCTTTGTGTTAAAAGTATTTTCCAATTGGATGTCTAAATTCCTTGGTTTCTTAAAATTTTCCAAAACCGAAACCAACCGAAGGTTCGGGTTCGGTTTTTCAAAATTTTGTTGAACCGAAACCAACCGAAGGTTCGGGTTCGGTTTTTTAATATTTTATGGAACCGAAACCAAGCGAACGCTCGGGTTCGGTTTTTCAACTTTTTCCCAACCGAACGTTCGGGTTCGGTTTATCATTTTTTTTCCAAGTTTTCTTTTAAGTCGTATTATCAAATTTTAAAAACTTCTTTTATTTATTTTTTTAATTTTAATAACTCTCAAAAACACCAAAAATATTTTTCTCTTTTATTTTTCTTGTGTGTTCGTTCGTTTATGGGGATATAATTGATGACTTACTTAAGTGTCCCTAGAAGCATGCTGCTGTATGTGTCGCAAGCCTCATAAGATTTTGAATAATAGCCTTCATGACCTGGTATACACAAACCTTGTCTTCCCAATAAGGCTAACACATTTATTCTAATCGTGAGCTACCTCACTCTCTTCTCACATGAGAAAAGAGCTTGCTTCTTGGTCCTTTATTTCACAGTAGAGGTACTATGTTTTCTTAAACCATCTCTATTACACTTCTCCATTACATTCGTTTCATCATCGTAACCCTTGAGACTCTCAGAAATTACCACTGAGGTTTATGGTTACACAACATCTGTGTTTATGATCTTAGTTTCGTGTCACTACGAGCTGAGTGAAACCTAAAATTCAACACCAAAGAATTGACGGTGAACAATTAATTTGCTCAAGCTTTCACCAAAGAATTGACGAATGTACCCTTATGAAATCACAAACTCTCTTTTGTGTGATTCCTATGAAATTGTTAAACACCATAACATTTCTTCCCATGGAATCCAGTTTTTATTTTTTATCTGAGATTTTATACTTTTCCAAGCCACTTTAAAATACAATTCCTACCTACTTGTTCAACAGGCTACACCGGTCTCACAAGTACTTTCTTCACTTTCTTTCTTATTTCGAGAATAGAATTGCTGACTCAAAGCGAAAGCCACCCTTATTTAGCCTAATCAAAAGAAGCCTTTCAACATTTATTAATAAGTGTTTGATCGTAATTCAACGGGAATCCACACTAACACTTTAAGGTCTCTCTTGACCTTGAAGGAAGAGATTCGTGCCCGGGATCATCAGTTTCGTGTCATTATTGACATCACAGAAAATCCTTAAAAGAGTTGCTTTATTTCTTTTTATTTTACACTCTTTGCACGAAAATCTTTGATTTTCCAAAATTCCGTTACTAATTATTACAGGCTGTATTATTACTTGGTGGTTAATTATGAAGCTGTGGTAAAAAACAATCCACGTAGGTATTCAATTCAAAAGATGTCGTTTAAAAGGATAAGACGACAGGTTGCTGACTCGGCGGGAGTTAAACGGATTGAAATTCAAACGACGGTAAAAAGGGGGCGCGTGTGAATTTGAAACGCCTACGCTTTTATTGACATTATGGACGCGTGTGCGAAATCCAAGCGACATCCCTCTGGCATTTAAAGGCGCGTGAGGATTTGAAGCGATTTTCTTCTGAAACGGCGCTTGTTGGGTAGCGTGATCCTAGGATTCTGACAATCTCTCTCCTACGTGATCATCGCATAGAAGATATGAAACGATTTTTCTCTTTCCAATCCCTCACTATAAAAGGCAGTCTTCACCACCATTTACCTTTTTACTGCTTCTGGATTTTCTAAAGAGCAAATACTCCCAAAAAGCTTCACTGTTCATCATCTTCTTCTCCATACCTTCAACAATGGCAGAATCCTCTTCCGTCCATGCTACTTCCCAAATCCTTCCCATCCGTCCACAACAATGTCTGGTGATTGATCTCAACCCTATGGCGTACGACTCCTACATGTCGCCAATCATCGAGTGCCTGAAGTACTCCCAAATCGCCACCGCTCTTTCCAGGATCGAGTCTGTTCCCTTGGTGGCCCTATCGTAGGTTTATGCGACTGCTTATTACGATAAAGCGGTTGACCGGGTATTCTTCGAGATTGCTGAACACAAGACATCAGTTTCTCGACAACATTTCTGCACCATGCTTGGGTTGGCTGTTGACCAATCAAGAATCAATCTGGAAACGATTCCGGTTGGGTATCTGTATAACATGTTTTACAACATGGGGTACATGGAGGTTCTCACCTCCGTCGCTAAATTCAAAAAGTCCTGCTTGCCGCCACAATGGAACGGCATGTTCACAGTCCTTTTCAAGGGCTTGTCAGAACGGAGCTCAGGATCTGACGGGGCTAGTCGACTTTTCTTGTCGATCATGTATGCCTTCTACAACGGGGTTAATCTGGATTTTGGGATGGTCCTCTGGCAACAGCTCGTCCAGAGCCTTTCTTCATCATCACGACACTCTGAGGTGTCGTTGGCCCGGTTCTGGATTTTGATTACAAAGTGGGCGATGGACAAGTTTGATATTCCCACTCCTGCAGGTGCATCGATGTCTTCCGTTGGTACGTTTCATACCAAGAAGATCATCGTCTCAGATGCATCTAAATTTTCCTTCATTGGCTCCATTCCGTAGACAATGTATGGCGACGTGCCCTCTGACAGCAGGTTGATTCGGACGATCAAGGAATTCAGGCCAACTGGTCCTAGGGAACTGACACCGGATATGCTCAGGTCTATCCACGATGCAGACAAACCGGCGAACAGGGGCAAAAAGGCTGAAAAAGGGAAGCAAGCGACCAAAGCACCTAAGGGTCCTTCTCTCAAGAAGAGGAAACAGACAAAGGCTGCACAGTCCCCACAGCCGAAGAGGAGGAAGACACAACCGAAGCGCAAGCTCGTTATTCCCTCTTCTTCAAGTGATTCTGAGGGCGCAAGTTCCGGTTCGGACGGCTCTCAAGGAGGCGAAACTCCTCAACGAGGCAACACACCCCCTCGGTCCCCCACCCCAGAAATGGAACTTCATAATTCACCAGTTCCTTCACCTCCTCCAACCATTCCTACTTCCATTCCGACCATAATCCCCAATACCACTATTCCACCAACCTCTTTCCCTATACCACCACCCATTTTCACAACTGCAACCGAAACACCACCAGTAACCGAAACCCCACCCGTAACCGAACCACCACAAACCGAAACCCATACAACCGAACCTACCCACACTCAACCACCACCCGAAACTAACCCCACACCCACTCAACCTGAACCTACCAACACAACCACAACACCCCCAACTTCACCACCTCCTCCATCTCCAGAAAATGCCTCTGATGGAGACAACTCTTACCTTGGTGGTGAACGCATGAACTTTGATTCGGTCTACTATAGTCCGTTTCAAGTTCAGAATGATGAGGAGGATGATGCTCCAGTGACAAAGAAGCATCTTAAAGAGCTCAACGAGAAGGTTGATCTACTTCTTGCCTCCTCTTCCAACCAGCAGTCCTCTCTCTCTGAAGCTGCGCTTCAGAAAATTGTTGACGCCTTCTCCAGGGCTCAACATGATTCCGTGGCCTCAGCAACTGCTGCTATTGACGCCTCAACCAGAGCCTGTGAGGCGGCGACCGAAAAAGTCGATAAACTATTCTCCGACGCTTCCATCCTGCTGCAATCTTTACAGGAAAGCGTCGACGCCACCAAGATAACTTTGGAACCGATTGTTCAGCAATTGGCCAAGTTCGTCTCAACGGAGTTGGCTTGGTTCGCTACCCTTCGCCAAACCGTAAGCGACGACAACTCGGCCCTTCGTGCCTCCATCGATGCGCGCCTTGCTAAGTTACAGGCGGATCTCGCAGCCGAGAATTCATTGATGGACGCTCTGGCGAGCAAAACTACCGCCCTAAAGGTCAAGAGCACTCAGCTATCCAACTCTCAACAACAGCTGGAAGCTCTTCGATCCGAAAGGGAGGTCATCAAAACTTGTTTTTCGGATGTACACGCTGCCTTATCAAACATCCTGGAAGCACACGATCCGATTCTAAACCATTCAGTGAGGCGAACCCTTGCTGAAAAGCTCTCTCCGGCCATGGACCTTCTCAGCAACATCGAAGGCCTACCTAGTTTCGTGTCCATTCTGAAACAAGGGGGAGATGAAAAGAAGAACGGATCGAAACCACCTCCTTCCTCTAAAGCTACTCACACAACCGAATCACCTCCGACTGGTCAAGCTTCGGGTTCGGGTGTGAAGGACAAAGGGAAACACATAGCTGAGGAAGAAGATGAAGATGAGGACAAGGAGACCATTGCTGACATGTTGAAGCGAAAGAACAATCGCAATGTTGATGATGATGCCAGTCGTGTGGCGCGAGAGGCTGAAGAATCCGAACGCAAGCAAAAGGAAGCCCACGATCTCCTTGAGAGTAGAAAGACTCTCTTCCCTGCATGGACTTGGGAGAGAATGATCAAAGAGGCCATAGAAACTCCCAGCATATTATGGCTCGAGCCGGTTATCTCGTTCGACTGCAATAATACTGTTGACTCGCAGTTCGACATGCCGCTGACTCGAAAGGCGTTTATCTTCCACGCCTTCTCTAACATCTTTGAAGTCCCTCATCCGAACGCTGAGCTTGACAGGGAGCTCATTGACTTCTATCTGGCGGCTGCTCGTCCTCAGTATCTAACTTGGAGCGCCCAGAAGATTGTGAACGTTCGGGTACTAAAGCCTTACGCCGAAGGGAGGTTCACAAACGTTCGGTACAAGCTCATTCGAGGATCTGCAAGAACTGCTCATCTTATCTCCCTGGCGGATCTACCGAACTTAAATCCTCATGATTGGATTATCCTGTATAATATCCTTTTGACTAATGAAGCCGAATATGGTCCCATTATAGACCATATCAAAAGGATGTTAGCCTGCTACATCATGGAGGTTGCCCTAATGGATCAGGAGGTCGCCACAGTCTTCAAGAAGAAACCGAAGATAGCTCCTGTGGGATCGGCCAGTGATCTCAACCAAATGTAAATGGGCAAGATCGACCCGAGACGCAACTCGGTTATGTTCACTAGAGCAGAAGGACATAAATGTCTCTTTGCTTTAGCTGACAAACACCTTTACACCACTGCTTGTCTGGAGCACGTGTTATCGATCATCAAACGGTGTAAAGAGAATTCGGTTGATGACATCAAGTACTTCAACGACATGATCCAATGGTACATCCGGTTTAGACAGACGATACTCGCTCTCACCAAATGTCTGTTTAGCACCGTGAAGAAGAAGGTACCTGCTTCAGCTGCTGGCCTAAGTAACAAGTGAAGGTCTCGCTCCAATTGACGCAAAGGGGGAGATTGTTGGGCTGAAGATTATTTTGAAGTGTTGCGTCCTTGGGCTCGATAGTTTATTTATTCCGATTTGGGCCTGTCCAACTGAGAGCCCTTTTTGTTTAATATATATATATATATATATATATATATATATATATATATATATATATATATATATATATATATATGCTTGCATGCATATTAGGTTAAATTTTGAAAAAGATTTTAGCGATTATTCTAGAGCTTAACGATAGCATTACAGGTTTCTTTAATCGTTCTTGTAACCTACTAATCCTCTACAGTTGATGTTCTTAATCGAGCTCTTCTGAGGATTTTGTTTAATCATTCGACTCGTTTGATTCAATCTTGTTTTGTTCTTATTTTCGTGTTCTTACAGTTTTATATTTACATACTTGTTCAAGATCTAATCGATCTTCAAAGATTAAAGATTTATTAATCTCATCAGAGTTTAATGTAAAACAAGTTTAAGTCAAAAGTACTTTGCAAATAGAACTTGTTATTTATAAAACATTCATATTTACTTTACAATTCTTATCAAGAGATCCAGTCTTATAAAAAGAACTTTACTCATTTCCGAATATGAAGGTGATCGTTATGAAAAACGATTTAAGTAAATAGTTAATCATTCATAAATTAACCAAGACATATATTTAGACAAAATAAATAATAAAATACATTGTTCGAAAACAAACATTGTTCTACAATATAAGTACATTATGTTCCTAGGACAATTAATAAACTAAGCTCTGAGATGGTAGTTCCAACTTGGTTGTGCTGAGTTGATTACTCTCTATAAATATCTAGAAGCCATTTACAAATATTAGATTAATATTTAAGTACCAAGTGCTTGAGTGTTATATGAAAAGTAAGAGTTCCATCTAGAGGATACCTAAAGTACTAGTCTCTTTCAGACATTTTTCAACATAAGATGAGCAATTCCTCTTCCAGTGTCCAATTTCTCCACAAAATAAACAAGATGCATATTTGTGAGCCTTATTGGATTTTTGGGCTTAAAGGTGTTCAGTCCATAAAGCATAGGCCTCTTTGGTCACATATGGTCACTCTTTTAGCATTTCAATATTGCAATGTTTGAACTAGTTTGAAACAAAATATCACTATATTTATTGGAATATTACTTAACCTGTTATATCATCAGATATATATATATATATATATATATATATATATATATATATATATATATATGAATTATCCAAGACTTCCTGAAAGTCAGGAATAATTATTCCTAGTTTGATGTTAAAAGCATCATTAGCATCATAGTGATGCCATTACGAGGTATTAGTTTCAGGGCTACTGCTCAAAGCAAATAGTTTAGAACTAGGATCGTTAGGTGTGTACAATTTCACATCTCTCACGAGATTGTCTCTCAACATTGAACCCATTCATTGAAGTTGTATCTATTGAATGCTACTATTTTATTAAGTCATAAAATAAAATAACAATTCATGGTAATTGTAACACCCTGTGCCGAATCGTTCCCATTTAGGGGTAGGTGACGTAATTTAGATGATCTTGTGTTTAGTTTTTGTTTTAGAGCCAAGGGGTATTTTGGTAAAGTGTTAGCTCAGACTGTAACGACCCAATTTTCACGACCAAAAATTTTGTTTTAAAACATTACTTTAGAAAATATTAATAACTAAAAATATTGTTTGATCAAACCATAACACAAAGTGAACCATGTCTAAAAGCCAATTCATACACCCAATCAAAATATCATAGTACAAATCCCAGTGAAACGAGTGAATGCGGAAACTGGAGAGTGTGTGTGTGACATGTTGCTACCGCGCCGGCTCCTTTCCCCTAGCTGAGGAGGTACCTGAAACCAAAACTGAAAACTGTAAGCACAAAGCTTAGTGAGTTCCCCCACCGTACCACATACCATATCATCTCATAACATACATATATTGCCAGGCATATCTGGGTGCCCGACCTACCCCTTCGGCCCTCTCGACCAGACATTTCCTAGCATATCTGGGTGATGGCCTCCCCTTCGGTCTTCTCGACCGGATACTGCCTAGCATATCTGGGTGCTGGCCTCCCCTTCGGTCCTCTCGACCGGATACTGCCTAGCATATCTGGGTGCTGGCCTCCCCTTCGGTCCTCTCGACCGGATCTGGGAAACTATTCCTTCCCTCTACTACTACCACATAACAAGTATCATCAGATCAGAATCTATCTATCATGACTGGGTATAACAACCCCTTCGGCCCTACCGACCGGGTACCTCGGGGACTATCTCCCCCTACTGTCACTAGCACATAGCATCATATCATACTAGCACATAACATAACACAGGTAGTAGTAATCCCTAGATGAATATCACAGAGACAAACATCTACATATTGATGGGTTTTGAGCATTCTAACACTTCCTAAGTGTACATGCAACCCTAATAACCTTGGATCTATGTTTGTCTAGTTATCATGCAAAGTTGAATTTCCAAGGTTATATTCCTATCTAGCATACATGGGGAACAATCTTAACTTGAATGAAAGATAGAATAACTTACCTTGTTATTGCTTATGTTCCTTGAAACCTTGTGAGCCTAGCACCCCAAGTGTGATGCCTCAAATGCTTTACACAACACCAAATGCTCTTGGAAAGACCTTTGTGATAATATACACTTCTTAAAATCGGCCAAGCCCTCTAGTTTCTTATGTCTAGCCGATTTTGGTGGAGAATGGGATCCTTATATAGTGTTGACACATCTAGGGTTACACCATGTAAACCCTAATGTGTCATGACTCTTCATTTCCATGACCCGTGGGTTTGTAACTCACATGGAGCATCCATGGAGCATCCTATGGGTAGAACCAAACTTGATAATCCATGGAGCTTCTTAGCCCACTATACAAGATATGAATGATTTACATAATCAACCCATATATTTAATTAGTTATCCTTTGATCACATAATTAATTCCAAATTAATTCTTTGATCAAACTAATCAAATAATATTATTAATATATTAGAACTTATAATATATTAATAATCTCCAAGTGTTATTTCTCTCATTTAGTCTATCCAATTGCATGGTGCCATGCAACCCAAATGGACCATGCCGGGTCGGGTCAAGTACACACCCGAAATAGTTATGGACTTAGACACCTTATCCAACAGTCTCCCACTTGGATAAGTCTAATAACTATATCTCTAGTACTTCAGGAACCGACCGAGAATCGTAGCTCTTTCAAGGTCTCTCGGAACTGAGAAGATGATGGTACGCCATTTAAGAGAAGGGATCATATAATCCTCCGTTCTAGATATCAGCCGGACAAATACATGGAACAATGTCTTACTTATTGTCCAGCAGTTTGTTTCTCGATTTCCGATTTGTTTGACAGAGAACTTAATTGAACACATCAACTTAGTTCTGACCGGGCCCGGTAC
The DNA here is from genome assembly GCF_051521515.1 of Lactuca serriola. Taxonomy (NCBI): domain Eukaryota; kingdom Viridiplantae; phylum Streptophyta; class Magnoliopsida; order Asterales; family Asteraceae; genus Lactuca; species Lactuca serriola. Next base: position 127,542,907 of record NC_136416.1, on the reverse strand, counting down.
ATGGGTCAAAACAAAATCATCGAGGGGCCCAGATATCAGCTTCTATTGACAATTATCTTTGAAATTGGATTAGCATGAGCACTACCACATCAAAAACAAGTTTATAAGTTCAAAAACAACTTAGGGTAATGTTCCTAGTCCATTTCTAGCCAAAAACCTCGAAAATATGCTGTCTGGGGCTCCTACTCGTCGAGTGCATGAACCTACTCGGCGAATAGGATGATTTTAATCATGGACGCGGCGAGTTCATCAGTGGACTCGGCGAGTCCAATGCCCAGAAAGCCAGAAAATCGAGTTTTTCAGCATTTTTCAGCAATTTGCATCAAGTATATTAGAAAACAAGCCTAGGCTCTGATACCACTGTTGGGTTTTGAGCATTCTAACACTCCAAAGTGTACATGCAACCCTAAATACCTTGGATCTATGTTTTCTCTATTATACATGCAAATAAGAACTTCCAAGGTATTATCTTAATCTAGCATACAAAACAATGAGTGTAACAAGATAGAATACATACCTCTTTGATGTAGAAAGTCTTCATGACGCTTGAGTGCCTAGCCCCAATAGTGTGGAAGCCTCAAATGGAATCACAATCACCAAAACACTTAGAATAACTTGGGAGAATTCTACAACTCATGAAATCGGCTAGCCCTTTTACTTCACATACTAGTGGCCGATTTTGGTCAAGAATAAGATGCTTATATAGTTAGGGTTACACTATGTAAACCCTAATTGACATGGCCTTTCATTTCCATGATCCATGGGTACAAATACACCATGGAGCATCCATGGACCATCCTATGGGTTTTAGCCCAACTTGATTATCCATGGAGCATTAGCCCACTATACAAGTATGGATGATTTACACAATCAACCCATATATTTAATTAGTCTTCTTTTGATCACTTAATTAATCCTAGATTAATTCTTGATCAATACTAATTAAATAATCATATTATTCTTATTATTAATATACTAGAACTTATAATATATTAATAACCATAAGTGTCTTATTTCTCTCATTATAGTCTATCCAAGTGCATGATGGTATGCAACCCAAATGGACCATGCCAGGTCGGGTCAAGTCTTACCAATTATAGTTATGGACTTAGACATTAATCCAACATCAAGATCCTCATTGCAGCCGTCACTGCAGCAGAAACAGCCAGCTGGAACATCACAGGGTCGAAGCGAGAGGAGGGTGGGGACGAAGGGTCGTTGTTCTTCGAGCTGGGTTCTTTCCTTGAAGACATCTCGATCTAAAAGTTTAGGAAAAGAGGATAATAAGTCGTCTAAATTAAATCAAGAGATATGAAACAAAGGATATCTCTTTAAGATAGACGTATAATTCTATTAGGCGAATAAGCAGGAATGAATTATCAAAGCAGACATTTATCGCTAACGGAATGATCGAAGGGCAACGCTTGAATGAGAATTCTCTACGAAAAAGTTGGATCTTGAAATACTCTCATAGTATTTCACGATTCACCGCAACGACGATTCGTTGTTTGTGGTATTTGGGTAAGTTTTAGGTATGCCGCATTCCACAGTCACTCCCAAGCACATGTTGGCCGTGTCTCGAATAAATATACTTGATCAGGCTATATTGATCCTAGACACGACTACATAACTGCCCAGGTTTAACTGCAGCATACAACACCCATTTACTTATGTTCTGTTCTATTTATAGATACGATTCTCGACGGCTAGGATACTTTTATACTTTTTTAAAATACTTACATTTTGAGGTATACTTTTAGTTCAGAGCACTTAGGCCCCTTAGTGTTTATAGTCTTGTACTATGTAAAGTTTGGTATACTTAGTTCACTATAAACAAGGGCTCTGATACCAATCTTTCACACCCCGAAACCGAAGGCGGAAACGTCTCGGGGCGGAGGTGGCTTCATGTGAATCATAACCAATGTACATAGTAAGCGAAGTAAAACACAAAACATTGCATTACATAGATTTCATTACATCAGTTGAAAAGTAAAGTAGTACAAGTTTCATAGATATATACTTTAAACAAAAGAAAGACGATTCTTCTACGCACTACGTCTTCACCAAAAGAGATCGTCGGGTACCTGTCTAAAGTGGACCTGAGAATAGAAGCGGTTTTAAAATCAGCATAAAGTTGGTGAGTTCATAAACGGTTTGTTTTATGAAAAGAACGGGTTCCTTTAGTTTCCTGAAAAAGTGATTAACCAAGAAAATCCCATATTTTCTTAATAGTTAAGTTACCAAATCCAAATTGTATTGTAAAAGATGTACAATGAAAACATGACTGTTCTTATGATTTGTAAAGTTTAGTTATTTAACTTATTACACTTATCTGGTTACAACTACTGTTACTCAGGAAAATCCTATACTTTCCTATATGTGTAAGTGTGAACTATTATTGGTTATGTGTGAGCTAACTGATGTTCATTATTAACCATAGGAAAACCCCATGTTTTCCTGAATGTGTGTGTGTGTACTATTACCAATTATGTGTATGCTAACTATTACCGATTCTGATTATGTTCATTGTTATCCATAGGAAAACCCCATGTTTTCCTGAATGTGTGTGTGTGCATCATCCTTGACGTACATTAGCTTTACTATGTACATAAAGCTAGTAAATGATTCTAAAGCGTTAATAATCTAGATTGCGAGTCCTTAACCATACTCAGACTAGATATGACTCGAGTTGTGGCCAGTATCCTTTTTATGACTTTTGTCACCCTTGAACCTTTCGGTTCAGCTATAGCTAGCAGCCAGGTGCGGGATTGTCAGTCCCGTATAGATCTATACACTGAAGTCACGCTCTCCTACGTTCGGAGATTCTGGTTACAGGGGTAGTCCTCCACTCTCATGCCACGGCACGTGTTACTAAGGACGTGTCTCCACTCTTTAAGATTTCTCATTACTTCTCGCCTAGGAGAAGTAGTATCTATGAATAACTAGGTTATAACGTACCTGTCCTTTACAGTCGGGCCTAGGTGTTATTATTAAGGACATTACAAATGTTCTATGTTTTCTAATGACGACTATCCATTTACACTCGAGCCGAGGTGCATTATTAATGACATTACAATGTTCTGTATTATCAAATGACTGTTGTCCTTTACACTCGAGCCTAGGTGTGTTATTAATGACATACCGAAGTTTTATGTGTTCTTTATGGTGTCTGACTTTTATACTCGTGCCTATGGTATTTTATTACAGACTTTACAATGTTTTATGTTTTCTATCAATATAAGTATGAACAATCAAATGTGAAGTATACAATATCACAGTATATAATAAGAATTGAAAATTGGTTTTTAAACAAATAACTCTGCAAGTTAAAACAGTTTGTTAAAAGAGTTTTCAATCCTTAAAAATGTACAAGTATGAAACCATTTAACTAAAATCATAAGTTTAAGTACAAGATATTCTTGTACTCTTGCTTGTATTCCCCCCTGAAAACATTGAAAAACCATTGAAAAAGGATAGGGGTATGAACTCACCGGACGCGGAAAGTGTCGAATGGGATGCTAAACGTCGAACTGAGGCTTGAATACGAGCGAGGTTCCTATGTAATATTAAATAATACACAATATATATGTAATTATATTTATATAACTAATTAGATACACTTGAACATTCTAAGACGCGAAAACACTCCAAAATGAGCGTTTGAAGTGACCCGGGTGGCGTTTCAGGACATGAATGGCTAGGATATAGAGTTTACTCTTCAAGGGTAAACTATAGGGAGTTTTCACGGCCTAAACACCATATCCCCATGAGTTTACGGCCGTAACATCATGGTGGATGTTTCTATGAGCTATATGGCCTTAAATCAAATAATGGGTGTTGCTAGGTTTGGTTCTAGGGCATTATCAAGGAATTAACTCAACCATAAGGACCAATTTATGAGTTTACGGCAGTAAACTAAGTTTTTACGGCCGTAAACTCTCACCCACATCATTCTTAATTATTTTGAAGGCCAGCGATTAATCACAAGTGATTCAACTAAATTTTATAAGGCTTGGGGTGAGTTTAGGGCTTCAAATGGCATCTATCTAGGAGTTTACAGCCCTGGAGCATATGCTCTGGCCGTAAACTCTCAATTAGAGAGTTTATGATATGTTTAAGGCCCCTAAATGATTTTTGATTGGTTCCATAATTTATTCCAAAGCCTAAGGGGTGTGTAAGTTGCATTTTAACACCCAAAAGAGGAGTTTACCACCCATTTATATGAGTTTACGGCCCAAGCTTATTCTTGGGCTGTAAAATCTTGTTTACTCCTTAAAATTGAAATTCAAGGTGTTTTAATTCCATTCCAATAATTCCATAAGCCATATCTAAGCTCCTATGGTTATTTGGAAGGGTTTTAAGGCTCAAAAACCCCAATTACATGTGTTCACGGCCTAAGACTTATCCAGGGTCGTAAACACATGTTTATGGTCCTAACACATGATTTAAAGACGAAATTGAAAGCTAAGGATGTTATACTAGGAGCTAGGATGCTTACCTTGGTGTTTTAAGGCTTGAAATGGTTGATTTTGGCTTAACAAGATGGATTTGAGGAGAGAGGTTAGAGAGAGAGTGAAAAAGCATCAAATGAGGCTTAATCCACTTTAAATATGGTTTGACTTGGATACATGGTGGAATTTTACCCGATACCAACGTTAACCGATGCTTTGGGTCGCACCCGATTAAGTTGTCGTTACCCGATATGGTCGAAACTATAATTTTTCAAATTACTAGTTCGGGACATTTTCGCACGTTTCCAACATGTTTGGATACTTACCAAGTCAAAATAAAGGTTTTGACTTAATTGACCTAGTTCAGAACGAAATCGGAACAATTCGCTTAAGACGAGTTTTGACGGAACGGTTACGGCGAGGAAGCAAAGTTTCGGGTTCTTACACCATCTGATCCACCACTCCTTTCTGCCAAACTCTTGATGAGAAGAGTTAACAAACCATTCCATTGCGAAGGTAAACAAGAATTCTTAACTTTTGTGACTGTGGTGAGCACATCCGTATATCCCATCTAGTAAAGCATTGAGAACAACTGTGTAGTCGTGATAAAGTCTGGTGAGATTACTGAGGAATCAACAGCAAGATTCATCAACGAACAAAACCTCCCCTTTGAAATAGAAGCCTTCATGTTATGTATCTGAAAGAAAATACATTCTTTGTTCTTGTTATATGAGGCCGCGGAGTAGACCTGCGATAATAGTGACATCAGAACAGCTTCAACTTGAGTTAGGGCTACAACCAGTGGAGAATAATTCAAACACATAGCAACATGAGGCATATACGAATCATACAAAAACGGGTTAAGTTCGATGGTCATATTTTGATTTGACTTGATTGAAAGCATTGTAGATGAAGCAGTCTGATCGTGAACGGATGAATACGTTGCCATTGTTGAACGGAGAAGGAAGATAAACAGTTGGAACTTGCGTTGTAATCTTGAGAGAATTTGATGCTGGTAAAAGACAAATAAAAGAAAATCTCTTTATATATTGTTGCCATGATAGAGAATGTAGATGACAATAATGACGTGATCACTAAAACGTCGCCTGGAAAAGCCCGATGTGACAGGTTGGGTACCCCCAGGTAAACGTCAGCACACGTGGGTATAAAGATCGTTCAAATTCACGCGCCCAAATTCTTACCCTCAATCGTCATTTCAAATTCAGTATTACTTCAAGAAACATGATTGCCCCTGTTTAAGCAAAACTTGAACCAACAACAACTAGAGTTTCGAAAAATAAAATTTTCGTGCAATAGAGTGACAAACGATAAAGAAATAAAGCAAATATGTGTGGGATGTGAGTGATGTCTCATTATAAGACAGAAAGCAGGTGATCCCGGGCAAGAATCGCTTCCTTCAAAGTCAAGATAGACTTGAAGTGCTTTTGTGGTTTCCCGAAAAATACGATCAAGTGTTTGTTGAGAAACAATGAAAGGCTTCCTTTTAAGACATAGGCTTAAGGTGGCTTAACATCAACCGAACGTTTATTCTTAATGTAAGACCGAACATTGGAAAAAGAACTTGTGAAACCGATGTGGTCTGTTGAACAAGTGGGTGGGATATTTTTTAGAATGACGAAAGAAGTTATAGAAATCTCAAAAAAAATAAACTGGATCTTTATCGGAAGAAAAGCCTTGGTGTTAGACAAATTCATAAAAGATCACGCAAAAATAAAAATAAGATTTTAATGGGTAACCAGTAAGAACTTGAATGCCATGATTCACCGTCAATTCATTATAGGTGTTGGATTTTGGGTTTCACTTAGCACATGGTGTACGTATCTAAGATCACAAACACATAATTTATGAAACCATAAACCAAAGTGGTAAGGACCGAGAGTCTCAAGGGTTACAATGGTGAACTGAAAGTTGATGGAGAATGTAAGGAGGATGGCTAAAGAACCGAAAGTACCTTCTGCTATAAAGACATGACAAAGCTGATAAACTCTTAACTCATATGAGAAGAGTAAGGTAGCTCTAGACTGAGTTGATGTTAATAGCCTGATTGGGAAGATACGATAGGTATAAATAGAATCATTAAGGCCTTTCTCTAAGTCGTAGAGGCGTTGATCAACATACAACAGCATGCTTCTAGGGACTCTTAACTAGTTCTCATGTAAAAGATTGTGCCTTCATTAGGTCCAAATTCTGTTATCCTGGTACCCTGGTGACCTAATTAAAAGTAAGAGCAAACAAACACACCACACAAACAAAACTAGCACACAAATGAAAGAAAATGTTTTTGGAATTTTTGAAGTTTTCTGAAAAAAAAAAAGAAAGAGAAAATATTTTTGGTAATTTTGAAGTTTTCTGAAAAATGATAAAAGCAAAAAGAGAAAATATTTTTGGAAATTTTGAAGTTTTCTAAAAAATAATAAAAACAGAAAGTAGTTAAAAAAATAGAGATTATAGAAAATACAGAATATACAACCGAAACCTTATCTTTAAGGAGTGAAGCGAAATAGACCGAGCGTTCGGTTCATTTCGGATCCTTAAAATTAATGAGTCGAAATAGACTGAGCGTTCGGTTCATTTCGGTTCCTTAAAATTGGGGAGCCGAAATAGACCGAGCGATCGCTTCATTTCGGTTCTCGAAAATTAATGAGCCGAAATAGACCGAACATTCGGTTCATTTCGGTTCTTTAAAATTCCAGAGCTGAAATAGACCGAGCGATCGGTTCATTTTGGTTCTCGAAATTAATGAGCCGAAATAGACCGAGCGTTCACTCCATTTCGCCTGTTTAAATTTTTAGTGCAAGATTTAAGAATTCGGTACCGACTCTGCTTCCATCATTCCCAGACGTTGTAAAATTTTATTGAAACTTATTTCAGGTAAGGCCTTCGTGAATATGTCTGCAATTTGATCAGAGGGTCGAACAAATTGTACTTCCACGTTCCCATCTTCTACAAGATCCTTGATGAAATGATATCTTAGTGCAATGTGCTTAGTTTTTGAGTGTTGCACTGGATTGTGACAAATCCTTATTGCACTTTCTGAATCACAATAGAGAGGAATTTTCTTCATACTTAGCTCATAATCTCTCAGTTGACTTTGAATCCATATTACTTAAGAAGTGCAAGACGCTGCAGCTGTATACTCAACTTCGGTTGTTGAAAGTGACACACATGTTTGCTTCTTGGACTGCCAGCTAACAAGTTTTTCATCAAGAAATTGGCATCCATCTGTAGTGCTCTTTCTATCTAGATCACATCCTCCAAGATCAACATCAGAAAAAGATTTAAGAGCGATCGGTTCATTTCGGTTCTCGAAAATTAATGAGCTGAAATAGACCGAGCATTCGCTCCATTTCACCTTTTTAAATTTTTAGTGCAAGATTTAAGAATTCGGTACCGACTCTGCTTCCATCATTCACAGACCTTGTAAAATTTTATTGATACTTATTTCAGGTAAGCCCTTCGTGAATATGTCTTCAAGTTGATAAGAGGATCGAACAAAGTGTACTTCCACGTTCCCATCTTCTACAAGATCCTTGATGAAATGATATCTTAGTGCAATGTGCTTAGTTTTTCAGTGTTGCACTGGATTGTGACAAATCGTTATTGCACTTTCTGAATCACAATAGAGAGGAATTTTCTTCATACTTAGCTCGTAATCTCTCAGTTAGGTTTTGGTACGTCTCTCGATCTCGGATGACTAAACTAAAAACAATAAAAGACTAATTCAAATGTAAATTTTTCCCAGTAAGGCGAAAGTCGCAGCACTATTATAAAAGTTAAAAAATCATCAGGTAAAACTATAATGGCTAAACATATACGTTACAGCCATGTATAGTTAAGATGGACAAACCTAGAGTGAGTGAATGCCGCCTCATTTCCTGTTCCTCGTTTGGTTGTGGATTTAGGGTGGAGTCGCTCAGCCAACAGTCCTCCCCGCCTTAAATTTACTTGACTATTATATGTTAGGCTATTATAGAAATGCCTTGTGAGAATCCATTCATGAAAAGGTACTCTATTCGGAAACACTTAGGACTCTCTATAGTTCCGCGTCGACTCTATCGGTCCAAGAACCCACAGTAGTGATACACATGACGAAACCCGAGACGCCTAGAACTTGTGTGCCTGTTCGGCACATGACTCTATCGATCTTCATGATATATCATGTCGGAGTGTGCCAACTTCGACGACTCTATTGATCGTGGTTCGAGTTCGTGCAACCATGTGTACATTCTTAGTGCTGTGTAAAAAAAAGAACTTTCTCCTTAGCCATGTCGGCAAGTAAAGGTTCTTCCAAACCTAAAACATAACACAAATGATTAAACCTAATGCGATCCGTCAGTCGTCCCTCTCATCTCAAACCTTCTGAAGTACCCAAGAGAAGGGTACCACGCGCTATTGACCGACCCCTCTTAGTAATATGGAAACCGAAGCGAAAGACACTGCAAGATACTCCAGAAGACAATGACCATCCGAAGCATACTTCATAGATTCCCCAGAAAGACCCTTCGCACCTCGCACATCAGGTTCGTGAATCCAGAGGATAGAACTCATGGGACTAACCACTATAACCAGGTATAGGCGTAAAGGTGATATATAATTGAGATCAAAAAGATTTAAGATGTGTGTTTCCTCCCTGCTCCCTGTTCCTCGTTGGTTTGTGGGTCTGGGATGGAGTCGCACAACTGAACATCCTTCCGACCTCAATTATATACGGCTTCCATACACCAAGTATTAGTGGTTAAGCCAAGTATGAGCTGTACCACGAACCTCATAGTAAAACCCTTCATCCTATTCCATAAAATAGGAGCTGGAGTCAAGATAACCACTGCGGGTTGAGCCACTATAATGATCACATATCCAAAATTTATTGTCATACCGGTTAAGCTCACATGATAACTAACACCCTCAGTTAGTAAAGTGATTAAAGTTGTGAGTGATGGGAACCTATACTCACTAGATTTCACCTAGACCGGGAAAACTCAGAACCTTCGGAAGAGTAGTTGCAGTAGATGATCGCACCACTCAGGCACTTTGTCCACCTCATTACAGACTAGTAGTGCCTAGGACCCTCCACCCTCTTGCATGGAGGAAATCGTCGTCGCCCTGTAGACAATAGAATACATTCTCCAGAGTGAACACTAGGATACCGAGAACCGCAGGATAATCTTCGTGGCCAAGAATACTTGATCAAAGTGCAAAAGTAGCGACGTTAAACCTCGTGACCCAGATCCCGAAGAGATTATAGACTTGACACCAACCTTGGTGTTAGTCGGAGGGTATGCAGGAGCATGCACTTTCCACACTAGAATAAACCAAAGTCTCGGAGAGTCATTGGACTATTAGGTGTACCACGAATGCTATCTCACGCCGAAATAGTAGAACCACCTCCCGAAATAGTCTAACACTCGTCTCGGGAAACCCTATCTCCCCGACCCTAAGGGTTTCCGTATCTCAAGATTCGTTAGTGCAACTTCATTTTGCACAAGCTTGAGATAGACACTCTTCAGTAATTAGATAACCATAGTCACGCAACCCACTCGACGACCCAGAAAGTCTCTAACAGCCAGTTGACAGGAAACGTGAAACCAAAGGCCACCTGAGCTTCCTAAGAACCAACCTGAAGGACTACACATCTAGTACGAGTGAGAACGTTAGGAACTTCGGAATGGTGATGACGCCAGTGATGATGTTGCCATAGAAGTACACTATGTTCTAAGCACTGAAAAGCTTTACCCTTCCGAGAGCTTAGGACCATATGAGAATCCTCATGGAGATTTGGTCCAACCTTCGACAGACCACTACTCCCTTCGGATACTCCACAAGACTCACACCCGGTCGATCCACTTATTAGACTTGATACGTGATTGCCCGATGTCACTCTTCGTATCCAACTCGTTGTGATAGAAACCATTGAGAACCCTAACCTCGTAGATACACCAGTCGGAACCCACTAGCTACACGAGACGAAAATCTGCATCCCGTACGTGAAGGTCTGTTGGAATGACAAACACAGACTAGAGTTCACTTAGGAATGTGAGGACAAACAGAATAGGAAGTACTCTCTTACCTCTACTTGGTCATTCATACCTACTTCCTTGCCTAAACCTGATTTTCGGGACGAAATTCCCTCTAACGGGGGGATGATGTGACAAGCCAAAATTTCTAGTTTACATTCTTCATTTTTATCAAAGTTAGATTCGTTTTGCCATTTTATAATGAAGTATCGAGTCTAAAAGAGCGCTTAAGGTTTAGTATAATTGAAATACGCGTCAGAGGATGGGTTAGTTTGGGTGTAGCATTGGAAAAACGAGCCAAACACACCAAAGCAGGTGTGTGCAGCCGCACACTAGTATGTGTGGCCAACCAGCCGCACACAGGCCAACCACACACACCTCCAACCGCACACACCCTCCTATATATACTATCCTTGGTCATTTTGATCATTTCTTACACTCTTACAAAGCTAGGACTCGAAAATCCTCTCAAGTATCATCCGTAAAAGGTAACATCTTTCACCAAGAACACCAAGAACACCAAGAACACCATATTTTCTGGCAGCACACTCTTCTGGCAGCACACCTGGCCGCACACACGTGCTGGCAGCACACCTGGCCGCACACACACATATAGTGTGTATTCAGGCCATAGACTCTCTTGTGTAGCCTTTTAGCCCTTCGTACAAGCATTTATGGTTGTAACACTTCAATATAAGTGTTTACTAGTCCCTAAAGTGTCCCAATTCAATAGTTAGTTTTTCATAACACTAATTATATTCATATATGTATGAATATGTGTTAAATAGGATTCGCGTGTGTACTCAAGTTAGCACTTGATACTTAGCAACAAATCCAACATTGTCATCAGAACCACTCACTACAGGTGAGTTCATACCCCTGAATGAACCTTTTAAATTTTTTACATGTTTTATAAGGGGGGGGGGGAATGCAAGTTAAACATGCCAGTTATCATATCAATCACATGTGATTGATGACCCGCATGCACAAGGATTTGCCATACTGTTAACTGTTTTACCGAGTTTGATACTGTAAATGGTTTTCTAAAATGTTTCCACTTGTTCAAATCTCTTATTTATATTGTTTTATCAAAGTTTCATTTAAAACTGATTTATGAAAGGTTTCCAAAGAAATTCTAAAGGTTTTCAAACTTATTTTACAAAGGAATACCCAGTCGTGTTTTTCTTAAGTATAAAGTTTTCTTCCATGTTTTGATACCCTACTCGTTATATACCACTGCCTTGTTATACTTTCACTTAGTGGATACTTCTACTTAGTTAAATGATTATACTTGTTTACACTCTTACTTAGTGATACGCTTCTACTTCACTTATACTTGATATCGCTTCTACTTCACTTATACTTGATATCGCTTCTACTTCACTTATACTTGATATCGCTTCTACTTCACTTATACTCGATACGATCCTACTTCACTTGTTGTCGCTTCTACTTCGTGATACACTTATATTAGGTGACACTTATACTTCACGATTCGGTTATTCCACACTGTACACTTATACTTCACAATTCGGTTATTACATACGATTCAGTTATACATCACGATTTGGTTATACTTCACGATATGATTCCACTTGTTACACACTCAAACGTAGTTAGATTTATGTCTGTGCATGTATAGATGCATATAAATAATGATTAAAGGACTTAGGAAGGCTTGTCCGCCCTATTTCCTTTTCTTCATTGAGATGTGGGCTGGTGGGATCGGATGTCCATCCGAAGGGCGTTTGATTCGTTAGTTATATATTATGTATACGAGCATAGCCATATATGTTTACTCTAGTCAGTTCAGTTATGAGTCTCTATCTCTAGTTCAACACTTAGATTAGAAACCCACTACCCACTACAAACCCACTACCCACTGTTTGGAAGTCATTACCCACTATTTGGGATGCATCTTTGGGACACGGCCTTCTCTATCGTCTAGTTGGTAACCAGAGTCTCCTGTAGGGCGTCTGGTACTCTAGTGTAGGTTAGTATGGTTATGAGTATCCCGGGTTACCTTATAATTCATGGCCTTAAGGTAACAGTATTTCACCAGCAATTTACACTGTATGTTGGTAACTCATTCTCAGAGTCACATTGTTTTTTTGACCTTGCAAGTTGTATCTTTCATTTAATACTGTCTGCGGTCTATATTTCTCTGTTTTTGACCTTGATGAGATTAAAACTTAATCTTGTAGATCGATTAGATCTTAAACAGGTGAATAAATATTTAAACAGTAAGAACGAATGCAAAATAAAGAACAACTCAACGATGAATCAAACGTGTCGAATGATTAAAACAAAATCCTCAGAAGAGCTCGATTAAGAACATCAACTGTAGAGGATTGGTAGGTTTACAAGAACGATCAAAGAAATCTGTAAATACTATCGTTATGCTCTAGATCAATCGTTAAATCATTAACCTAATATGCATGCAAGCATATACTTATATAATAAACATAATGGGCTCTCGGTTGGACAGGCCCAAACCGGAATACAAATTAAATAAACAAATAGCCGAGCCCAAAGACGCAATCTTCAAATAAATCTTTAACCCAACAATCTCTCCCTTTGCGTCAATTGGAGCGAGATCTTCACTTATTACATGGGCCAGCAGCAGAGGCAGGTACCTTCTTCTTCACGGTGTTAAACAAACGAGAGATAAGAGCCAGTATCGTCTGCCAAAACCTGATGTACCACTGGATCATGTCATTGAAGTACTTAACATCATCCGCTGAATTCTCTTTACACCTTCGAATGATCGATAACACATGCTCCAGACAAGCAGTGGTGTAAAGATGTTTGTCAGCTAAAGCAAAGAGACATTTATGTCCTTCTGCTCTAGTGAACATGACCGAATTGCGTCTCGGGTCGATCTTGCCCATTTTCATCTGATTGAGATCACTGGCCGATCCCACAGGAGCTATCTTCGGTTTCTTCTTGAAGACAGTGGCAACCTCCTGATCCATAAGGGCTACCTCCATGATATAACAGACAATCATCCTCTTGATATGGTCTATAATCGGACCATATTTTGAGCTTCATTTGTCAAGAGGATGTTATGCAGAACGATCCAATCATGAGGATTTAAGTTCGGTAGATCTGCCAGGGAGATATGATGTCCAGTTCTTGCAGATCCTCGAATCACCTTGAACCGAACATTAATGAATCTTCCTTCGGTGTAAGGCTTCAGTACCCGAACGTTCACTATCTTCTGGGCGCTCCAAGTTAGATACTGAGGATGAGCAGCCTTCAGATAGAAGTCGATGAGCTCCCTATCAACCTTAGGGTTTGGATGAGGGACTTCATATATATTGGAGAAGGCATGGAAGATAAATGCCTTTCGAGTCAACGGCATGTCGAACTGCGAATCGACAGAATTATTGCAGTCAAACGAAATCACCGGCTCGAGCCATAAGATGCTGGGAGTGTCTATGGCATGTTTGATCATTCGCTCCCGAGTCCAGGCAGGGAAGAGAGTCTTCCTGCTCTCGAGGAGATCGTGGGCTTCCTTCTGCTTGCGTTCGGCTTCTTCAGCCTCTCGCGCCACACGATTAACATCATCATCAGCATTGCAACTGTTCTTTCTTTTCAACAAGTCAGCAATGGTTTCATCATCTTCTTCATCATCTTCTTCCTCAGCTATGTTTTTCCCTTTATCCTTCACACCCGAACCCGAAGCTTGACCAGTCGGAGGTGGTTCGGTTGTGTGAGTAGCTTTGGAGGAAGGAGGTGGTTTCGATCCGGACATCAACTCTTCTCCCCCTTGTTTCGGATTGGACACGAAACTGGGTAAGCCTTCGATTTTACTGAGAAGGTCCATGGCAGGAGCAAGTTTTTCAGCAAGGGTTCGCCTCACCGAATGATTGATGTATTGGATCGTGTGCTTCAAGAATGTTGGATAGGGCAGCGTGTATATCCGAAACACATGTCTTGATGACCTCACTTTCGGATCAAAGAGCTTCAAGCTGTTGTTGAGAGTTTGATAGCTGAGTGCTCTTGACCTTTAGGGCGGTGGTTTTGCTTGCCAGAACGTCCAATAAAGAGTTTTCAGCTGCAAGATCCTCTTGTAGCTTAGCAAGGCGCTCATCAATGGAGGCACGAAGGGCCGAGTTGTCGTCACTTATTGATTGGCGAAGTATAGCGAACGAAGTCAACTCCGTTGAGACGAACTTTGCCAATTGCTGAACAATCGGTTCCAAAGTTGTCTTTGTAGAATCCGCACTCTCCTGTAAGGACTTCAACAGGGAAGAGGCGTCTGAGAATAGTTTATCGACTTTTGCGGTCGCTGCCTCACAGGCTTTTGTGGAGGTGTCTATGGCGGCAGTGGCTGAGGCTACCGAATCATGCTGAGCCCTGGAGAAGGCATCAACAATCTTCTGAAGAGCAGCTTCAGAGAGAGAGGACTGTTGGTTGGAAGATGAGGCAAGAAGTAGATCAACCTTCTCGTTTAGCTCCTTCAGATGTTTCTTTGTCATTGGTGCATCATCCTCGTCGTCACTTTGAACCTGAAACGGACTATAGTAGACCGAATCGAAGGTCATATTGTCACCGCCAAGAAACGGGTTATCTCCATCAGAGGCATGATCTGGAGATGGTGGTGGTGGTGAAGCTGGGGGTGTGGTTGTTTGGGTAGGTTCAGGTTGAGTGTGGGGTGGGGTAGTTTCGGGTGGTGGTTGAGTATGGGTAGGTTCGGTTGTATGCTGGGTTTCGGTTTGAGGTGGTTCGGTTACTGGTGGTGTTTCGGTTGTAGTGGTATGAACCCCCGTATCAGATACGTTGGTTGTAACCTTTGTAGTGGTTGTGGTGGTATCTATGAAAATGGGTTGTGGTATAGGGAAAGAGGTTGGAGGAAGAGTGGTAGTGAGGATTATGGTCGGAATGGAAGTAGGGATGGTTTGAGGAGGTGAAGGAACTGGTGAATTATGAAGTTCCATCTCCAGGGTAGGTGAGCGGGGTGGTGTGTTGCCTCTTTGAGGGGTTTCGCCTCCTTGAGAGCCATCCGAACCCGAACTCTCATTTTCTGAGTCACTCGAAGAGGAAGGAATAAGAAGTTTTCGCTTCGGTTGAGTCTTCCTTCTCTTCGGCTGCGGTGACTGGGTAGGTTTCGTTTGTTTCCTCTTCCTTGGAGAAGGACCTTTAGCAGCTTTGGTCACTTGCTTCCCTTTGTCCGCCTTTTTGCCCCTGTTCACCGGTTTGTCTGCATCATGGATGGACTTCAGCATTTCCGGTGTAAGGTCCCTAGGTCCAGTTGCCTTGAACTCCTTGATCGTCCGGATTAGCCTGCTGTCAGAGGGAACGTCGCCATACATTGTCTCCGGAATAGAGCCAATGAACGAGAATTTAGATGCATCAGAGACGATGATCTTCTTGGTATGAAACGTACCGATCGAAGACATCGATGCACCAACAGCAGTGGAAATATCAAACCTGTCCATTGCCCACTTTGTGATTAGAGTCCAGAACCGGGCATACGACACCTCCGAATGTCGTGATGAAGAAGAAAGGCTCTGGATGAGCTGTTGCCAGAGAACCAACCCAAAATCTAAGTTGACCCCGTTGTAAACTGCATACATGATCGACAAGAACAGTCGACTAGCACCGTCGGATCCTGAGCTCCGTTCCGACAGGCCCTTGAAGAGGACTATGAACATGCCGTTCCACTGAGGCGGCAAGCAGGATTTCTTGAACTTTGCGACTGAGGTGAGGACCTCCGTGTACCCCATATTGTAAAACATGCAATACAGATGCCCAACCGGAATCGTCTCCGGATTAATTCG
Source organism: Lactuca serriola (assembly GCF_051521515.1). NCBI lineage: Eukaryota > Viridiplantae > Streptophyta > Magnoliopsida > Asterales > Asteraceae > Lactuca > Lactuca serriola. The sequence goes on along the minus strand of NC_136416.1, from coordinate 127,526,638 downwards.
CGATGGGTCAGCAGCCAACCCTAGCAGTGTGCAGAAACGTTGTCGAGAAATGGAGGTCTTGTGATCAGCAACCTCGAAGAACACCCGCTCGACTGCTTTGTCGTAATAGGCAGTCGCATAAACCTGTGAGAGAGTCGCCATGGGCACAGACTCAATCCTGGAGAGAGCTGGAGCAATTTGGGAGTACTTCAGGCACTCGATGATCGGCGACATGTAGTAGTCGTACGCCAGAGGGTTGAGAACGATCACCAAGCATTGTTGAGGACGAATGGGAAGGATGTGTGAGGTAGCATGGACTGAGGATGATTCCGCCATTGTTGAAGGTAGTAGAAGAAGAAGATGAACAGTGAAGCTTTTGGGATTTTTTGCTCTCTAGAAAATCCGGAAGCAGTAAAAAGGTAAATGAGAGTGTAGACTGCCTTTTATAATGAGGGAATGGAGAGAGAAAAATCGTTTCAAATCTTCTATGTGATGATCACGTAGGAGAGAGAGTGTCAGATTCCTAGGATCACGCCACCCAACAAGTGCCGTTTCAGAAGAAAACCGTTTCAAATCCTCACGCGCCTTTAAATGCCAGAGAGAAATCCCTTGAAATTCGCACACACGTCCATGATGTCAGTAAAAGTATGGGCGTTTCAAATCCACACGCGCCCCATTTTTACCGTCATTTGAAATTCAATCCTTTTAACTCCCGCTGAGTCAGCAACCTTTCGTCTTATCTTGTAAATCGCATCTTTTGAATAGACTGCCCACGTGGAGGATTGTTGACCACGTCTTAATTATTAACCACCAATACAATAAATCAGCCTGAAATTAATTAGTAACGGAATTTTGGAAAATCAAAGATTTTCGTCGAAAGAGTGTAAAAAGAAATGAAATAAAGCAACTCTTTTTAGGATTTACTGTGATGTCAATAATGACACGAAACTGATGATCCCGGGCACGAATCTCTTCCTTCAAGGTCAAGAGAGACCTTAAAGTGTTAATGTGGATTCCCGTTGAATTACGATCAATCACTTTTTAAGAAATGTTGAAAGGCTTCTTTTAATTAGGCTACTTTAGGGTTGCTTTCGCTTTGATGCATCAATTCTAATCTTGAAATAAGAAAGAAAGTGATCAAAGTACTTGTGAGACCGGTGTAGTCTGTTGAACAAGTAGGAGGGAATTAATATTAAATTGGCTTGGAAAATATAAAATCTCAATAAAAATATTAAAATTAAAAACTGGATCCCAAGGGAAGAAATGTTATGGTGTTTAACAATTTCATAGGAATCACACAAAATAAAATATGAGATTTCATGAAGATACATCCGTCAATTCTTTGGTGAAAACTTGAGCAAATTAATTGTTCACCGTCAATTCAGATTTGGTGTTGAATTTGGGTTTCACTTAGCTCGTAGTGGCACGAAACTAAGATCAAAAACACAGATGTTGTGTAACCATAAACCTCAGTGTTAATTTCTGAGAGTCTCAAGGGTTACGTTGATGAAATGAATGTAATGGAGAAATGTAATGGAGATGGTGTAAGAAGATAAAGTACCTCTGCTGCGAAAATAAGGACCAAGCAGGAAACTCTTAACTCATGTGAGAAGAGAGTGAGGTAGCTCACGATTAGAATAAATGTGTTAGCCTTATTGGGAAGACAAGGTTTGTGTATACCAGGTCATGAAGGCTATTATTCAAAATCTTATGAGGCTTGGGACACATACAGCAGCATGCTTCTAGGGACACTTAAGTAATTCATCAATTATATCCCCATAAACGAATGAACACACAAACAAAATTAAAAGAGAAAGATATTTTAGGAGTTTTTGAGATATATTAAAAAAAATAAAAGAAAAAAAATAGTAAGAAAAAAAAATAAGTAAAAAATAAGACTTAGAAAGAGTAAAAAAACTTTGGAAAAATTTGAAAAACCGAACCCGAGCGTTCGGTTGGTTTCGGTTCCAGAAAATTTTGAAAAACCGAACCCGAGCATTCGGTTGGTTTCGGTTCCAGAAAATTTTGAAAACCGAACCCGAGAGTTCGGTTGGTTTCGGTTCCAGAAAATTTTGAAAAACCGAACCCAAGCGTTCGGTTGGTTTCGGTTCAACAAAATTTTGAAAAACCGAACCCGAACCTTCGGTAGGTTTCGGTTTTGGAAAATTTTGAGAAACCGAACCCGAACCTTCGGTAGGTTTCGGTTTTGGAAAATTTTAAGAAACCAAGGAATTTAGACATGCAATCAGAAAATACTTTCAACACTAAGAAAAACAATTTTTGTACAAGAAATATACAACCAAGAAAAACTACCTTTGAAGTGATGAGCGAGTCAGATGGTTTAACCGAACCCAAACGTTCGGTTGGTTTCGCTTCTTACGTTTGAGGTTGAGAGGTAGTGTGAGGTACTGACTCTGATTCCATCATACCTAGCCCTTGCAGTATTCTGTTGAATGATGCTTCAGGAAGAGCTTTGGTAAAGACGTTAGCCAGTTGATCAGTGGTCCTTACGAAGTGAACTTCGACGTTTCCATCTTCCACGTGATCTTTGATGAAGTGATACCTCAGTGCAATGTGTTTGGTTTTAGAGTGTTGCACTGGGTTATGACAGATCCTAATTGCACTTTCAGAGTCACAATATAGTGGGATCTTCTTCATATTGAGTCCATAGTCTCGAAGTTGACTCTGGATCCAAATCACTTGTGAGGTGTAGGAAGCAGCGGCTATGTATTCCGCTTCGGCAGTAGACAACGACACACACGTTTGTTTCTTGGATTGCCAACTGACCAACTTCCCGTCAAGGAATTGACAGCCACCAGTAGTGCTTTTTCTGTCGAGTCCACATCCTCCAAGGTCAGCATCAGAATAGGCTTGAACGAAGAAGCCTGAGTTGGAAGGACACCATAGACCTAAGGAGGCAGTTCGCTTTAGATAGCGTAGAATGTTCTTCACTGCAAGCATGTGAGGTTCGCGTGGGTTTGCCTGAAATCAAGCACAATAACACACAGAAAACATGATGTCAGGCCTGCTAGCAGTAAGATACATTAGTGAGCCTATCATTTGGCGATAGAGCGTGATATCGACAGCCGGTTTGTCTAGGGATGGAGTTAGCTTGGTGCCGAATGCCATTGGGACTTTGACTTTGGAGTCTCCCATCATACCAAACTTTGCTAGGAGAGTCTACGTGTAAGCTTCCTGATTGATAAAAATGCCTTCGGGTCCCTGTCTAATATTTAAACCAAGGAAAAAGTTAATAGGACCCATTGAGCTCATTTCAAATTTAGTCTCCATCAACTTTCTGAATTCAGTTGTTAAGCTGGGATTCGTAGAGCCAAAGATAATGTCATCAACATAAATTTGAACTATCATAAGGTGGTTACCTTCCTTTTTGCGAAAGAAGGTTGGGTCAACCGAACCTTGTTTGAATTTAGACATCTTTATGAATTTAGTTAGCGTTTCATACCAGGCTCTCGGAGCTTGTTTAAGGCCATACACAACTTTATCCAGAATATAGCAATGGTTTGGATACTTTTCGTTCACGAACCCAGGAGGTTGCTCCACATACACCGTTTCTTCGAGTTCTCCATTAAGAAATGCACACTTGACGTCCATTTGGAAAACTTCAAAGTTTTTGTGGGCAGCATAAGCAAGAAATATTCTTACAGATTTCAGCCTAGCTACAGGAGCGAAAGTCTCTTCATAATCAATCCCTTCCTCCTGACAGTATCCCTTTACTACCAGACGAGCTTTGTTCCTTATAACATTCCCTTCCTTGTCCATTTTATTCCTAGAGACCCATTTGAGACCAACAACCGAGGCATCTTGGGGAGTTGGAATCAGGCGCCAGACTTTGTTCCTTTCAAATTCGTTCAGTTCGTCTTGCATTGCTTGAACCCAATCGGAGTGATCGAGAGCAGTGTTAACTGTCTTCGGTTCAACTTTCGATACGAATGAGTTAAACATACAAAACTCAACTTTTGAAAATAAGGATGTCTGCTTTGCCTTCAGTTGTAATCGGGTCAGAACCTTTTCGGATACATCACCAACCACTTTAGAGATAGGATGATCTCTGGTCCATTTGGTAAGAGGAGGGTAATTTGGATCAAAGGTGGGGTCTAGTTCAGCGTTGATCATTTCTTCTGGCTCGGATTGGCTTTCATAGTCGAGCGTCATATCACCATGCTCCCCCTCGATTGATGTGGTATGAGAAACTTGAGGTTCAGAGGTTTCTTGTTGTGCTAGACTTTCAGGTGGAGAAGCCCTTTCGGTTGGAGTTGTAGAGCTTGGCTCCCCCTCGATATTTGAGCTTGGCTCCCCCTCGACTGAAGCATCGTTGGATGGAGGTGCATCAGAATTCGATCCTCCTTCATTCATTCTCCTGGCAGCTTCTTCAATAATTTGCTTCATGTGGTCTACCTTGTTGTCTGCTGCACCTGCTTCTGAGAGAGAAGCTTTCTCTGGTTCGTCAAAGAGCTCCAGAAATTTCTCGTATAGATTAGCGATCGAGACTGTGACTTGGCCAGTTTGAGGAAAGATTTCCCCAGCGGTGTCTCCTTTGGCCTGTAGCTTTTTGACATAGCTGTCGTCAAAGGTCACGTAATATGTCTCTTTAATTTTTCTCGAACGCTTGTTTAGGACCCTGTATGCTTTGGATGTGAGAGAGTAGCCCAGAAAGATTCCCTCATCGGCTTTGACATCGAACTTGTTGCGGTGTTCTTTAGAGTTAAAGATGAAACACCGTGAGCCGAACACGTGGAAAAATTTCACATTGGGCTTTTTGTTGTTGAGAATCTCGTATGGTGTGAGCGTGAATCGTTTGTTGAGATAAGACTTGTTCTGTGTAAAACAAGCAGCAGAAATAGCATCAGCCCAAAAATAAAGAGGTAAGGAAGCGAAACTTAGCATAGTTCGGGCAGCTTCACACAAAGATCGGTTTCGTCTTTCGACTATTCCGTTCTGCTGAGGTGTGTAAGGAGTTGAGAAGTTGTGACTTGTTCCCTTTTCTGCTATAAATTCTTCAAACTCCCTGTTCTTGAATTCCAGACCATTGTCGCTCCTGATGTTGCGAACGACCTTCTTGAGCTGTACTTCAATCTGCTTGATGAACATTTTCAGCTTATGAGTCGCTTCAGATTTGAGCTTTAGAAAGAACACCCATGTAAATCGTGAAAAGTCATCAACAATAACAAGAATATACTTGCTACCACCGATGCTTTCGATAGATGATGGACCACACAAATCAATATGAAGTAATTCGAGTGGTTCAACAACTTTTGTGTTAATTACAGATGGATGACTTTGATGACTCTGCTTCCCCATTTCGCATGCAGCACACAAATGATCTCTGTCGAACTTGAGCAATGGAAGGCCTCGAACATGACCTCCAGTGACAAGTTTGTTGATATCTTTGAAGTTGAGATGAGAGAGTCTTTTGTGCCACAACCAGCTTTCGTCAGATTGAGCTTTTGATAATAAACATATAGCTGGGTTTCCTTTGATGGGGTTCAGGTTTAGAGGAAACATTTCACCCTTTCGCTTCGACTTGAGAATTACTTTCTTTGTCTTCTTCTCAATAATTTCAGAACCTTCATCGTCGAATGAGACTTTGAGACCTGTACCTCCAACAAGCTGAGATACACTGATGAGGTTGTGTTGTAGTCCTTCCACATAAACCACCTTCCTTATAGTAAAGTCACCATTTGTTATCATCCCGTATCCCTTTATGGTGCCGAAAGAATTATTTCCAAACTTGACATTGCCACCATTTGCAAGAGACCTGTATTCCCTGAGTTCCTCTTTCCTCCCTGCCATGTGACGTGAGCAGCCACTATCGATGTACCATTCTTCGTCGAACTGCTCGTCACTTATAACCTGCAAAAATTAAGCAGATTTAGGAACCCAAAGTTTCTTGGGTCCACGTGAGCTTTTCATGGGAATAGGAACAGTAAAAGAGATGTCAACAAGATATGTTTGTTTTATAAGTGTTGTTTCATCTTTCTTTTTAATGGTAAAAACTTTGATTTTATTAGGATTAGGTGCGTTCGGTTTAGACTCTGGTGTGGATGTAGAAACCTTCTGTTTGCCCTTTTGTTCAGCCGATGAATGAGATTTTTGAGAGTGAACAGAATGAGCTTTAGAGCAAGATGGAGCTGAATTGGTGGAAGTAGAAGAATTAGATGAACTAGAAGGAGTGGGTTTAGATTGAGAGGACTTCTTGGCTGGAGACTCTAGGTGACCCTTTTGCTTTTGATCATTGGAGGGACTGACCTTAGAGTTTTGATCTCTTTTGACTTCAGAACCGAACCTTTGCTTTTGGTTGGAATCGTTCTTTGAACCGAACCTTTGCTTTCGGTTGATATTCTCTTGTGAATAGAACCTTGGCTTTCGGTTGGTATTCTCTTGTGAACTGAACCTTGGCTTTCGGTTGTTATGGCTCTCAGGCTTTCCGACAGGATTGTTTTCATACTTCAGATTCTTGTCTTGATGTGAGAAGTATGCATTCTGGGATTGCCAGAATTGCCTCCTTTCAGAGAGATTCTTTCTGTATCTTTGGTTCCTTTCACGTTTCTTATTCCTCATCTGCTTCGGTTGATGATGAATATTAGCTTTCATTTTCGGTTTCTCCTTGGCTGGTTCATTTTGAACTGTAGGAGTTTCACTTTGAACTGAGGAAGTAGAGGGAACGTCTTCTTTTGCCGAACTTTCATTCTCCTGAGGAATGTCTTTCATACCACCGATGCTTGGCTCATCGAAATTATCTGGCTTATTCAAGGGTTCAGGTATGTATCTACCTTTACACATCCAAGAGGTTCTTTCTGATAAGCCTACCGTTTCGTTTGCATTATCTATTGGAGCTCACCAGAAGTACTCATCACAGCCATCAGCATTGTCTTCGTTTACAATAGCTGTGAGTTCAGCCGTCTGATGTTCGGTTACTCCAGTGACCTTGTATACTTGATTTGGAGTGGTCCTGACCTTTTGATACACAACTGCTTTCTCTGCTATGATCGGGGACTTTTGTTGGGACAATCGAGCGAACTCCACAGAATTTTCAGAAATTAGATTTTTGTGGTGTACAGGTTCGCTTTTTACAAATTCTGAGCAGTCAACCGTGTCCTCTACAGAAATTTCACTCATGTTGTCGTCCTCATTAAGCTCAGATGCATTTTCAACATCAATTTTGTTTTCTGAGCTCAAGTTGGCGTTTAACGAGTCAAATTTTTGTATGGTTTTGGTTCTCAGTTTGAGTCTATCATTTTCATCCAAAAGGTTTTTGAGCATGTCCTTGTGGTCCTTGGATTTAATGAAAGATTCTATTTTGTCCAGTCCATACATGTAGGTTGGATTGACGTCATCAGATGATATCACACTCTCACAATTATAAGCCTCGGCATCGATTTCATCGTCTTTGATTTTAACTAATTCAGACTCCTTCAACTCGATCCACATCCGCCGCTCCTCACTCTTCCAAGACACCCTGCTTAATTGATCAGTTAGGTTAGAATTGGTGACTCGAGTTTGAGTTAAGCTACTATCTAGATGAGGAATTCTTGTATTAACATTTTTTAGTTCTTTCTCATATGAGGATTGTGGTACTTTAAATGAAATGACAACCGATTGTACCTTGTTTATCAGTTCATCAAGCTCATTGAACTGCTGGCTGAGTGGTTTGGCCATAAAGCACATATCCTGCTGCTCCTTCGGTTCATTGCTTCCATAATCAGTGTTGTATCCCCTCATCTGAGATACATCAGACACCATGAAGCATCTTCCTCCACTGCTCTCCTCCTTTGCCACATAAGCCTTTCCATGAGAAGGCGTCCTCACTTCATCGTCTTCTGAGTCGGTAGACCAAACTTCCACGCTACCGAACTCGTCATCAGCAACCGAACCCTGCACAATAAGAGCATTCATGGAAGGGTTAGCGGTAGACTTCTTCTTTCTCATCTCATCGAGCCTTTTCTGCAGCACAGCTTCCTCATCCTTTTCATCATCCTTTTCAGCCATCTTTTTAAGGACACAATCTTTAGCATAGTGGTTTTTCCCACCACCAGTAGTAACAGCTTACTCCAGAATCACCATCTGCCTTCGGTTCCTTCTTGGGCTCTTCAACTTTCGGTTCATTATTAACTTTCTCTGAACTATGACTCCCCTGCCAGTTTCGGTTTTTGTTGCTGGGGAATCTCTTCTTAATGAACCTCTTGGGGTTAGACACCATCATAGCATAATCCTCAGACGTGAGGTCATACTCCTCCAAGTTAAGGTCTTCATCCTCCATCACAGCTTTACTTTTTGACAGGAGGGCCAGCGAACCAAGGCTTGAAACAACGTTCTTCTCCTGCAGCACAATCTTCTCCTGGGACTTGAGAATACCCACTAGTTTCGCCAAAGAGTATGATTTAAACTGCTCATGGGCTTTAACTGTTGACACCACAGCTCTCCATTCTGACCTTAGACCATTCAAGAACGTAACCTTCTGCTCGATAAGCTTCCTTTCGATGTCATGTTTGATCATCCTGCTGAGAAGATGATTGAAGCGATCGAACGTCTGGGTCACTGTTTCTTCGGCTCCTTGCCTGAATTCTCCAAACTCAGATAAAAGCAAGGTTTGGATAGAATGTTCAAGATCCTCGTCTGTAGAATACAGTTCGCGAAGTCTATCCCAAACTTCCTTTGCCGTTGTGCATGAGCTGACCAACCTGAAGGTGTCTGACTGAAGGGCGAATCTGATCAACCTTAATGCCTTGATATTGCACTGGAATTTATCCTTTTCATCTTGCGCAGTATCTATAACATCCTTCAACAGGTCATTGTACTCCTTTTGAGTTTTGATAATCCTTGACGTTGCAGAGTGAGAAAAAGGTCCATTAATGATTGCTTCCCATATGAGGTATCCATTATCCTCAGATCCTATAACGTAGTCTTCGAAGTGATGCGCCCAGACTTCATAATCATGGGTATATAGAATTGGAATCTTCGTGGTTGAACCGATGCTGTTGGAAATATTGATGGGGTTTGATTACGACTCGTCCATTATGATCCAAAAACCTGTTTAAAGATCAGACTTGTAATAAATCAGATTAGGGCAAAACAATAAATATCAAGATACGTCAATAATGAGATGACGGCTCAATAAATATCAGTGATTGTGGAAAAACCCTAATTGAAACCTTTTCACAGAAAAGATGTGTATCGATTACACAGCCTCCTGCTCTGATACCACTTGTTGGGATTGAAACCCTAATTGTGATTTGATGAACAAGATGCGGAAAATAAGAACAAACACAAATAATGAAGATTATGTTGAATGATCACTCGATTTATTGAAATATGAGGAATAAATTACACTTAAAGCATAGACTAAAGAATCTAACACTACATAAGAAACCTCACGTGGCGGCTACATTTTGCCTCCCTCTCTTAACCCTAATTATGAATAATACATGACTATTTATAGGGAAAAGACAAGTCTTGGGCTTTTAACCTAGAATTCATCAAAGGGGCCCATTGCCATCATCCATGGAGTGCTTTGAAACCCTACAATCTCCCCCTCAAAGTATGGAATGGATGACAATGCTTTAACTTCCAAAACAAGCATCTAGCAAATAAAAAGATCTGCAACGAGGAATATATGAAGCAATCCACGAATCTTGATTCTTCAATAGTCTTCAAACACGAGCTCTAGGATATATAAATCAAGCACTAAAGTAATGTCTTTAAACTTCATTTTCGAATGTAATCCCAAAGAATCTTCATGAAAACCAAACCCGCCATAAAAACCCATTTCAGAACAAAGAAACTGAATCACTTCTTGTCTTTGAAGAGCTCCCCTTCCAAGTCACAATGATCTTCAAATAAGCTAATGATATAAGCCATCAAAAAATATCATGTAACAACCCAAACTTTAATATTCGTAACGCCACTTGATCGAGAAAATACAAGAAGTCGGAGATATAACAAGTCCTTAGCAGAGCTCGATGAAAAACTTCCGCTGTAAAGGATACTTCTCTGTAAAAGCTTTAGTAGAGCTCGATGAAGAACTTCTGCAATAAAAGCTGTTGGATAAGGTGTCTAAGTCCATAACTATTTCGGGCTTGTACTTGACCCGACCCGGCATGGTCCATTTGGGTTGCATGGCACCATGCAATTGGATAGACTAAATGAGAGAAATAACACTTGGAGATTATTAATATATTATAAGTTCTAATATATTAATAATATTATTTGATTAGTTTGATCAAAGAATTAATTTGGAATTAATTAAGTGATCAAAGGATAACTAATTAAATATATGGGTTGATTATGTAAATCATTCATATCTTGTATAGTGGGCTAAGAGGCTCCATGGATTATCAAGTTGGGTTCTACCCATAGAATGCTCCATGGATGCTCCATGGGAGTTACAAACCCATGGGTCATGGAAATGAAGAGTCATGACACATTAGGGTTTACATGGTGTAACCCTAGATGTGTCAACACTATATAAGAAGCATATTCTCCACCAAAATCGGCTACACAAGGCTAGAGAAAAGAAACTAGAGGGCTTGGTCGATTTTGAGAAGTGTGTGTTATCTCAAGAGTCTTTCCAAGAGCATTTGGTGTTGTGTGAAGCATTTGAGGCATCACACTTGGCGTGCTAGGCTCACAAGGTTTCAAGGAACACAAGCAACAACAAGGTAAGTTATTCTATCTATGATTCAAGTTAAAATTGTTCCCCATGTATGCTAGATAGGAATATAACCTTGGAATTCAACTTTGCATGATAATTAGACAAACATAGATCCAAGGTTATTAGGGTTGCATGTACACTTAGGAAGTGTTAGAATGCTCAAAACCCATCAGTGGTATCAGAGCCTAGGCTTGTTTGTTTGTTATTTGTGCTTAAAAGTTGAAGAATGTCGAAAATTCTGCTGTCTGACTGATGGACTCGGCGAGTCCATGGGGAGGACTCGTCGAGTTCATGTGTATCTTCAACCTACTCGGCGAGTAGGGTCGACAGAGTGCAGAATTTCGACTTGAGTTGCTGGAAATGGATTAGAATCATTACCCTAAAATGTTTTTGTACTTGAAAACTTATTTTAGAAGGTGTGATGTCTTTTCTAACTCATTTACAACAACAAGTTATCAAAATTACAAAGATTAAATGTGATTTTGATTCTTGAAAGTGTTCATATTCATATTCTTGTTCTTATGATGTTTAGATGATCATAGGAATTATTTGTAACCTATGTGGTAGATTAATTCATGATCATAATGTGTTTTAATGGAGTCCATAACTTGTCCTCAAGTTATGGAAAACCAAAAGTCTCTTGGATTAAAAACCATTAAAAGAACACAAGAGTTAGGAAAAATGAAAAGTCCTCATTTTATTACTCTAATAAACTCATAAGTTACAAGAAATGAAAAGTTTTGAAAGTTTACAAAACTTGCCCTCAAGTTTTGGAACAAGTAAAGTTAAGTTAAAACTTTAGTTCCAACCCCTAGAATTTCAAAAGTTAAAATTCAACCCTTATACTTATATTATTATGATTTAATAATTATATATATATATATATGTATAAGAACAAAGTCGTCTTACCGCTACTACGCCTCATTCACGAAGCCGGTCTATAAGGTGGGTATAAGGTTGTTGCCTATAAAATGGTGACTCAATGGGTGTCCACTCTCACCCACCGCTTGCTTGATCGGTGGAGGGTCGTTAGCCGAACGGGTAAGACAAGGATTTATTAATTCTCATTCAAAGTATGATGAATATTATAAAGTAACTAAATGTTTTATTAAATTCCCAATCTTAGTTACTTTAGGAAAAATGTGAATAAGGTGCTATTCCATGAAATTACACTTTACACTTTGATTAAGTCATTGGTGGAGCGTGTGTGGTTAACCGGCACACTAACTTGGACTTAACAAGGTAGGTAAAGGGTGACTTAGGGTTTATTATAGTATCGATGGAGCGTGTGTGGTTAACCGGCACATCGATTGAGTGATAAACTTTAAGGGTACCAAGTGATTTGCATGGTTACTTCACACCTCGTTTTGTGATCCTCGGTATCCCAGTCACAAAACTTGGAGGGCACACTCGAGATTGAAACATGCCTTTGAAAAGTTCATTGAATCTCAAAGAATCTAGGAATTTCTAAGAACCATTCAAAAACCTAATACTAAAATATTGCGGTTTTCGTGGTGGAAATTGGTGAATCGTCATTCACCTACCTTTCAAATATGATATAGCTTAGATTACGGCATACCTCTTCTAAGTTATATTATATTGTGATTGGATCCTAGCCTTAATATTACATTTGGGTGTTTTATTAAGGACTCTCTTATATCTAAACTAATCTTGTCCTCTTTCCTTCAGATGTCTTTCAACAATGCTTCTGGCTCTAATCCTAATGGCTCCTTTACCCTTATGAACTTGTGTGGGAAAGTCACCTTTGATGGATCCAACTTCAATGAGTGGATCAGAAACATCAGGATGATTTCCCGCTACGAGGACAAAGAATATGTCCTTGACAAGGAGCTTAAGGAGATTGATGAGTCCACTACAACTCCTCAGGAGATCGCTGAATTTCGGGCACATGAAAGGGATGCTACGAAAGTAGCTTGCATCATGATGGCCACGATGACAGCAGAACTCCAAAAGTCTTATGAGGATTTCTACCCTTATGACATGCACCAAGATTTGATGGAAAGATACCATCAAAGTGCAAGACAAGAGAGGTATGAAATCATCTGCTCCATGATAACAACCATGATGAAGGACGGGGAATCCGTCACGAGCCACATGCAGAAAATGCAAAGGTATGTGGATCGTTTGCTGAAGCTTAATGTAAACTTCCCGGAGGATCTTGCAATAGATATTATTTTGCATTCCTTACCATCGTGCTATGATCAATTCCGCATGACATATCACATGAACAAGGAAGAAGTCACCCTCAGCAAACTTCAGGGGCTTCTCAAGACCGCAGAATCAGGTCTTAAGGGGAAGTCGGTTGCTATCACTCCTACTCAAAACTCTACTCCGGTTTTGGCAATGGGGAAAAGTCGAGGGAGGAAGAGAAAGAGCTCTTCTAAGGGTACCAAGGCTCGGACCCTTGATGGCTCTTCTTCAAGTGGAACCAAGAAAGGTTTCATTACTCCTTCTTCTGACCCAAAAGAGGCTGAATGCTTCTATTGCCATGAAAAAGCTCATTGGAAGCGGAACTGCCCAAAATACCAGCAAGATGTGAAGGATGGGAAAGTTAAACCCAACCATGCAGGGACTAAGAAGAAGTGAGGATGTGGAGCAAGGAAGGATAAACTTGATCATGGGGAATAGGAAAGCTATACCTGTTACCAAGATTGGAGTTTATACTTTATCGCTAAGTAGTGGGTTTAGTTTAGATTTGAATAAGTGTTGTTATTCGCCAGGAATGGCAAGAAATATTATTTCCTTTCATGCTTTGTACAAACAAGGGTTTACCTTTTCATTTAATAATGAAGTTGGTTCTATTGATGCTTTCTTTAATAATATTCTTTATTTTAAGGCATTACCTTGTGATGGTGTGTATGAAGCTGTATCTGTTGTTGATAACTTAGGAAATAATGTTTTGTGTATTGATTCTACTAATAATAACTTGGATAAAGCATCCTTATGGCATTGTCGTCTTGGACATATAAGCAAGAAACGCATAGGCCAACTCCAAAAGGATGGAGTCTTGGAGTCGTTTGACCTAAAGTCAGATGATAGTTGCGAATCATGCTTACTTGGAAAAATGACAAAGTCACCCTTCACAGGTTCGTGTGAGAGGGGTGAAGGTTTGTTGGACCTTATACACACGGATGTGTGTGGACCATTCAAACATGCCACAAGGGATGCTAATCGTTATTATTTGACTTTTACTGATGATTATAGTAGATATGGATATGTCTACTTGATCAAGCATAAGTCAGAGACTTTCGAGAAGTTTAAGGAATTTAAACAGGAAGTCGAGAATCAATTTGGCAGGAACATTAAAATGCTTCGATCCGATCGTGGTGGTGAGTATCTTAGTTCAGAGTTCCTCGACTATCTAAGGGAATGTGGGATAGTCTCACAATTGACACCTCCCAGGACACCACAGTTGAATGGTGTGGCTGAGAGGCGTAATCGAACCTTGTTAGATATGGTTCGTTCCATGATGAGTCGAGCTACGCTACCAATCTCATTCTGGGGGTATGCCTTAGAGACTGCCGCCCATATTCTTAATCTAGTCCCTACAAAGAAAGTTGCCAAAACTCCTCACGAGATGTGGACTGATAAAGTACCTAAACTAGACCACATCAAGATTTGGGGTTGCGAGGCTTTCGTGAGACGCGAGACTCATGATAAGCTCGAACCTCGAAGCGAGAGGTGTATTTTCATCGGTTACCCACAGCGATCCTTTGGTTACCTCTTCTACAGACCTAGTGACAATGTGGTCTTTGTAGCAAGAAGAGGAGTCTTTCGAGAGAGAGAATTTATAAGCCAAGGAGACAGTGGGAGACAAATTGATCTTGAAGAAATTCGAGAATCAAGCGGTGAAGGAACTTCAAACTCTAGCCCTCAACCTGAGGAGGAAACTCCTGTTGAGCCAATTGACAAATCTGTACCTCTGAGACGTTCCACGAGAGTTAGGAGTGCACCTGAGCATTACTATGGATTCCATATTACTGCAGAAGGTGAGACACTTATTAGTGATGAGACACTAGTAAGTCAAGATGACCCTAACAGCTACGAGGAAGCCATGGCAGGCCCCGAGTCTGCTAAATGGAAAGAGGCTATGGATAGCGAGATACAATCCATGTATGACAATCAAGTTTGGAACTTGGTTGAAAATGTACCAAGTCGTAAGACAGTAGGGTGCAAATCGGTCTTCAAGAAGAAGACCGACATGGATGGTAAAGTACACACTTATAAGGCTAGACTGGTTGCAAAGGGCTTCTCTCAAATTCCTGGAGTGGATTATGATGAGACCTTTTCTCCGGTAGCCAAGATTAAGTCTATTCGGGTTCTGTTAGCCATAGATGCATTTCATGATTATGAAATATGGCAGATGGATGTCAAAACCGCTTTTCTTAATGGAAAGTTGGCTGAAGATGTTTACATGAGTCAGCCAGAGGGTTTTGTCAGCAACGAGTACCCTAATAGAGTGTGTAAGCTTGAGAAATCCATTTATGGATTGAAGCAAGCACCTCGCAGATGGAATCTTTGCTTTGATGAAAAGGTCAAGGAATTTGGCTTTTCTAGGAGTAAAGATGAATCTTGTGTGTATGTCAAGGCTAGTGGGAGTATAGTTAGCTTTTTGGTATTGTATGTGGATGACATACTACTCATAGGAAACGACATTCCAACCCTGCAGGAAGTAAAGTCCTGGCTTGGGAAGTGTTTCGCTATGAAGGACCTTGGTGAAGCTGCCTATATTCTAGGGATAAGAATCTTGAGAGATCGGAGTAAAAGACTAATTGGACTTAGTCAGAGTACCTACTTGGATAAGGTGCTGAAGAGATTCAGCATGCAGGACTCCAAGAATGGAGAGTTACCCATCCAGAGTAACACCAGATTGAGTAAGACACAAAGCCCTAGCACTGAGGCTGAGATAGCAGAAATGAGTCGAACACCTTATGCTTCGGCTGTAGGATCAATCATGTATGCTATGACGTGTACTCGACCCGATGTAGCTTTTGCCTTGAGCATGGTTAGCAGATATCAGGCGAACCCTGGCAAGGCACACTGGACTGCGGTAAAGAATATCCTCAAGTACCTGCGGAGGACTAAGGACTGGGTTCTTACCCTCGGTGGGAGTGGTGACTTGAGAGTTGTAGGGTATAGTGATGCTAGCTTCCAGACTGATAGGGATAATTTCCGCTCTCAGTCGGGCTGGGTCTTTACCCTAAACGGAGGAGCAATTTCTTGGAAGAGTTCCAAGCAAGAAACAGTGGCAGATTCTACTTGTGAATCAGAGTATATTGCAGCTAGTGAAGCAGCAAAGGAGGCGATATGGCTGAAGAACTTCATTGGAGACCTTGGAGTTGTACCAGCTATTAAAGAGCCAATGGAGATTTTCTGTGATAGTGAAAGTGCTGTTGCCTTAGCCAAGGAACCAAGGGATCATGGGAGATCCAGACACATCGACAGAAAATACCATTTCATAAGACATCGGATCGAAGAAGGACACCTCGTGGCAAAGAGGGTATCATCAGATGAGAATCTGGCAGATCCCCTCACAAAGGGATTGACTCGGGTTAAGCATCTTCAGCATGCTCGGAGCATAGGGCTGAAGGATGATATTAGATTTAGTAGTTAGATAATCTCGAAATTTGTAAAGTGTAATTGACATTAGATGATGAATAAAACATGTTTTATTTATGAGTAAAGTGTTGCTATCTCTTGTCAATCGTTTACTATATTTCTTTTTGCATGTTTTGACTTCCAGAATAATTTTGTTCGGTATAACATATTATTCAAACCTCCACAGTCGGTCATATGTTGGAAGTAGATATGAATCAAGACTGTCATGTTTGGTTGTAGAGGTCTTGGACAAGGCTACAACAATCATGAGTGCTCATAAGTTCTGAGCATTGGATTCAACCCACGCTCACTGGAATCACTTCATGGAATTTTATCTCGAGTGATCGTGAGACGGTAATATCATATAAGTCTTCAAACCTAGAGATATGATTTGTTACTTACAAGTTGGTTATGCATTGACTGTACGAAACCGCATTGGTAACTCGATGTTATAAAACGTACTTTTGTGTGTAATTCAATGAGTGGTAGAACAAACATATGAGTCAAAGTTTATCTGTTCCTTCTTGGATTAGAAGTTGATATCTAGGCCCCTCGATGATTTTGTTTTGACCCATGTACCGGGCCCGGTCAGAACTAAGTTGATGTGTTCAATTAAGTTCTATGTCAAACAAATCGGAAATCGGGAAACAAATGCTGGACAATAAGCAAGACGTGTTCCATGTATTTGTCCGGCTGATATCTAGAACAGAGGATTATATCATCACTTATCTTAAATGGCGTATCATCATCTTCTCAGTTCCGAGAGACCTTGAAAGAGCTACGATTGCCGGTCGGTTCCTGAAGTACTAGAGATATAGTTATTAGACTTATCCAAGTGGGAGACTGTTGGATAAGGTGTCTAAGTCCATAACTATTTCGGGCTTGTACTTGACCCGACCCGGCATGGTCCATTTGGGTTGCATGGCACCATGCAATTGGATAGACTAAATGAGAGAAATAACACTTGGAGATTATTAATATATTATAAGTTCTAATATATTAATAATATTATTTGATTAGTTGATCAAATAATTAATTTAGAATTAATTAAGTGATCAAAGGATAACTAATTAAATATATGGGTTGATTATGTAAATCATTCATATCTTGTATAGTGGGCTAAGAGGCTCCATGGATTATCAAGTTGGGTTCTACCCATAGAATGCTCCATGGATGCTCCATGGGAGTTACAAACCCATGGGTCATGGAAATGAAGAGTCATGACACATTAGGGTTTACATGGTGTAACCCTAGATGTGTCAACACTATATAAGAAGCATATTCTCCACCAAAATCGGCTACACAAGGCTAGACAAAAGAAACTAGAGGGCTTGGTCGATTTTGAGAAGTGTGTGTTATCTCAAGAGTCTTTCCAAGAGCATTTGGTGTTGTGTGAAGCATTTGAGGCATCACACTTGGGGTGCTAGGCTCACAAGGTTTCAAGGAACACAAGCAACAACAAGGTAAGTTATTCCATCTATGATTCAAGTTAAAATTGTTCCCCATGTATGCTAGATAGGAATATAACCTTGGAATTCAACTTTGCATGATAATTAGACAAACATAGATCCAAGGTTATTAGGGTTGCATGTACACTTAGGAAGTGTTAGAATGCTCAAAACCCATCAAAAGCTACCTTCATAATTCTACCACAAGCTTTATCAAAAATCTTCAACTTTGAAAAGTCACAAATCTAATTTCGAATGGCCATACCAAATTCTCCCCCGATTTATAATCAAAAACATGATTATAAAGCCTTCAAATGGTCATGAGAATGATCTTGAATGGATAAAAATTTACTAAGCTCCCCTGTGACAAAATGATATTGACGATGAAGTATAAAATCCGAAAAAGTCGTGAAAAATTGACGTTATCACGAAAAACGACTTTCCGAACCGCCAAGACTTGATGGAATCTTTGTTTTCTGAATATAGGGGCAGAAACTATCACTTGCTGAAATTCAGGGACTTAAATAGTAACTCTGCATCATTTTCCATTTGATTTGTAACAAATTCCGGAAATCAAATTAAAATTGCCATGTTGGTGAAGTTACAGGGGCCAAATGTATAAAATCGAAGTCATCTTCCTCATTTATCGTCTGATTGACGAACACAGCCAAACAATTCGTAACTTGAAGACATGAACTCCAATTCCCAAACATCGACTGAAAACGAAATCGGAAAACATCCAAAGTTAGGAATCCAAATAATTTTAAGCAACAGTGAACTCTGAATGCATCGGTTCCCAGCATCCAGTTCCGAATGCCAATTGATTCCAAGATCAAACAAAAGTACGAACTCCGATTTCACTCAACGTTCCGAGCACAGGTTCGTTTCTGATGTAGATGTGAGTTACGAATACAAGCCCAGTCACAATTCCGATTCCGAATCAATCAATCACACTACCGCTTCTGATTTCGAGTGAATTTCCCAATCGATACGCCAATGACGATTCCGAGACCTGCACTTCAATTCCCAAAATCAACCATCAAATGCGAATAAGGTTTCTGTTCCAAACTTCACAGTCCTTCCCATACAACCTTCGTATCCGATTGTACTTGCAGGTGAGACCATTTGTTCCAATTTTGACTTTTATCATTGACCACCAAAAACATCTTCTTCCAATCGCTTCTATTCCCGAACACCCCGATTCTTTCATTGAGCAACACGATTTAGATTGATTTTCCAATTTCAGTTTAGATTTAAGTTCCAGTCGAGTGACATCATTATGACTACCAAATTGTTCATTACCCCATTGTTCCAAAACATCCACTTATGGATTTGTCTTCAGCTGTTCATCATCAGGTTTCAAAATAATA
The DNA here is from genome assembly GCF_051521515.1 of Lactuca serriola. Taxonomy (NCBI): domain Eukaryota; kingdom Viridiplantae; phylum Streptophyta; class Magnoliopsida; order Asterales; family Asteraceae; genus Lactuca; species Lactuca serriola. The sequence continues at coordinate 127,507,553 of NC_136416.1, read as the reverse complement.
ATCCCTAATCAACATCGAATGGAAAATCTAGACCCATTATCACACTCGATCATACAGATACCAAGATGTGATTCTCGTTCACTAAAATTATTATCAATCGTTGACAGGGTCAAATTAAAACTAGAGAACAAAGTTGATTAGGTCAAACGAAATCGATTTTAAGACCAAAACTCAACAACAAGACCAAAGCGATGAGCAAATCAAATAGAAATCGAGAAGATACAGCAGAACAAAAAAGTGTTCAATCACCATGAAGTTAAACTCTTAAATCAAAGAAGAATTTTGACTTGACGTGATTTTGTAATGTCAAACGGCAATACAAGAAAAATCAATGAACATTGAACGAAATTAATGGGTTTTTGAGTGAAACGAATGAACAGGAACATGATTCTTTGGGCTAAATCAAAAGAGATATTATTGATCGATTTTGGATCAAACAATCGATCAAATTCAAAAAAATACGAACAAGATTAATAGAGAATTACCCAGATGAACAGTGGATAAAAAATCCCATGAACAGTAACTTGAACAGAATTTTGATTCGATACCGCCAAAACACCAATAATCTTCAATATATGTGCAGAAAATCACCAAACCAAGAACCGATACTTCAAAAATCAATAGATCTTCAAAGACCCGCTCTGATACCACTTGTTGGGATTGAAACCCTAATTGTGATTTGATGAATAAGATGCAGAAAATAAGAACAAACATAAATAAGGAAGATTATGTCGAATGATCACTCGATTTATTGAAATATGAGGAATAAATTACACTTAAAGCATAGACTAAAGAATCTAACACTACATAAGAAACCTCACGTGGCGGCTACATTTTGCCTCCCTCTCTTAACCCTAAGTATGAATAATACATGACTATTTATACGGAAAAGACAAGTCTTGGGCTTTTAACCTAGAATTCATCAAAGGGGCCCATTGCCATCATCCATGGAGTGCTTTGAAACCCTACAGACCTTGCAAGATGTACCTTTCATTTGATACTATCTGTGGTCTATATTCACTGTTTTAGACCTTACCAGCTGTACCTTTCATTTGGTACCTTCTGGGGTCTATGTCTCCTTTTGGTAGACTGAGCCAGGCGTGTCGTTCATTCGATACTCTCGTGGAGTCTAGGATTCCATTGCCTTAGTCAGCAGTCCTCACTGCTGAGGCATATGGTATTTCCCTGATTCTTCTTGCTTTCTTTAATAATCAAATTCAGTATTTTGATAATGATAGCGATAAAGGGAAAATTACTTTTACCACACTAACTCCGTCCAGTCTTGGTAGAAGACTGCTTTTATTAAAGAAAATATTGGATTTTCTGGAAAGAACTCTAATACACTATAAATTCTTAAACTACTACATTATAAAGTTATTCGAATAAGATGTCACTAAATACTTATGATCTCACCAGCATTTGTAAAAATGATGATACTCGCTTTTCAAATAACTTGTATTCTCAGGTCAGCATTAGACAGGTACATCCCCGGAGCTATTGATGAAGATGGCTTAGTACCATGCTGTATTTATTATATTTGCTTGTATTACTTTGATACCCTGTAAAGTAAACTATGTAAAATTATTACTATTAATGCAATGTTTTGTTTTACTTTGATTACTATAGTACATGTGTTGTGATACTTAACATGACGTCATCCACCCCAGAACGTTTCCGCCATTCCGGTTTTGGGGTGTGACACTGGGCATATGAGCAGAGATTGTATAGCCACTACTACCACCGTTGCGGCATCATATCTGATTTGCTTTCAGTGTAATCAGAGGGGACATAAAAAGTCCTAGTGTCCGAGTTTAGCTGCTGCGGGGAAGGTGTCAGCACCTGCTCCTGCTACTTTGAAGATTTCAGATGGCCGTCAGGGCCGAGTCGAGACGCCCGTGGCGAAGAGTAGGGCTTTCCAGCTGACATTAGAGGAGGCACGAGTGACTCATGATGTGGTGGTGGGTATGTATTTTTCCCTTATCTCATTATTTATTATTGATTGTTTCTTATGGTTATATGTTTTGTATAGGGTCGTTGTCGGTGAACGGCATTTCAGCTACAATATTGTTTGATTCGGGGGCTACCCGATCATTTGTCTCCCTTGCGCTTAGCAAGAGGTTTAGCAGAGCTCCAGGGGAGCTAGATTGTCCACTTGAGGTTGAGATAGCAGCTGATAGGACCGTTAGGGTTGCAAGGATACACAGAGGGTGTTCCCTATAGTTATTCGATGAGTAGTTTTCGGTGGACTTGGTCCCTATTCGCCTACGAGGGAATAAGTTCATAGTAGGTATGGATTGGCTGAGCCCCAATGGGGCGATGATAGATTGTCAGCTACAGTTGGTAAGGGTTCGCACTCCCAGTGGGGGAGAGTTAGTGATTCAGGGCGAGAAGCCACAGCACGGACCAATTTTGTGTTCAGCAGCGAGAGTGAGACGCTACTTTCAGCAGGGTTGCGTCGGCTATATTCCCTATGTTTTAGATGCCCGGGAGAAGGGCAAGATGACAGTAGATGATGTTCCTGTTGGATAAGGTGTCTAAGTCCATAACTATTTCGGGCTTGTACTTGACCCGACCCGGCATGGTCCATTTGGGTTGCATGGCACCATGCAATTGGATAGACTAAAATGAGAGAAATAACACTTGGAGATTATTAATATATTATAAGTTCTAATATATTAATAATATTATTTGATTAGTTTGATCAAAGAATTAATTTGGAATTAATTAAGTGATCAAAGGATAACTAATTAAATATATGGGTTGATTATGTAAATCATCCATATCTTGTATAGTGGGCTAAAAGGCTCCATGGATTATCAAGTTGGGTTCTACCCATAGGATGCTCCATGGATGCTCCATGGGAGTTACAAACCCATGGGTCATGGAAATGAAGAGTCATGACACATTAGGGTTTACATCGTGTAACCCTAGATGTGCCAACACTATATAAGAGTCCCATTCTCCACAAAATTGGCGACACAAGTTGAAGACATAAGAAACTAGAGGGCTTGGCCGATTTTGAGAAGTGTGTGTTATCTCAAGAGTCTTTCCAAGAGCATTTGGTGTTGTGTGAAGCATTTGAGGCATCACACTTGGGGTGCTAGGCTCACAAGGTTTCAAGGAACACAATCAACAACAAGGTAAGTTATTCTATCTATGATTCAAGTTAAAATTGTTCCTCATGTATGCTAGATAGGAATATAACCTTGGAATTCAACTTTGCATGATAATTAGACAAACATAGATCCAAGGTTATTAGGGTTGCATGTACACTTAGGAAGTGTTAGAATGCTCAAAACCCATCAGTGGTATCAGAGCCTAGGCTTGTTTGTTTGTTATTTGTGCTTAAAAGTTGAAGAAAGTCGAAAATCTTGCTGTCTGACTGATGGACTCGGCGAGTCCATAGGGAGGACTCGTCAAGTTCATGTGTATCTTCAACCTACTCGGCGAGTAGGTTTATGCACTCGGCGAGTAGGGTCGATAGAGTGCAGAATTTCGACTTGAGTTGCTGGAAATGGATTAGAATCATTACCCTAAAATGTTTTGGTACTTGAAAACTTGTTTTAGAAGGTGTAATGTCTTTTCTAACTCATTTACAACAACTAGTTATCAAAATTACAAAGATTAAATGTGATTTTGATTCTTGAAAGTGTTCATATTCATATTCTTGTTCTTATGGTGTTTAGATGATCATAGGAATTATTTGTAACCTATGTGGTAGATTAATTCATGATCATAATGTGTTTTAATGGAGTCCATAACTTGTCCTCAAGTTATGGAAAACCAAAAGTCTCTTGGATTAAAAAACCATTAAAAGAACACAAGAGTTAGGAAAAATGAAAAGTCCTCATTTTATTACTCTATTAAACTCATAAGTTACAAGAAATGAAAAGTTTTGAAAGTTTACAAAACTTGCCCTCAAGTTTTGGAACAAGTAAAGTTAACTTAAAATTTAGTTCCAACCTCTAGAATTTTAAAAGTTAAAATTCAACCCTTATACTTATATTATTATGATTTAATAATTATATATATATATATATATATATATATATATATATATATATATGTATAAGAACAAAGTCGTCTTACCGCTAGTACGCCTCATTCACGAAGTCGGTCTATAAGGTGGGTATAAGGTTGTTGCCTATAAAATGGTGACTTAATGGGTGTCCACTCTCACCCACCGCTTGCTTGATCGGTGGAGGGTCGTTAGCCGAACGGGTAAGACAAGGACTTATTAATTCTCATTCAAAGTATGATGAATATTATAAAGTAACTAAATGTTTTATTAAATTCCCAATCTTAGTTACTTTAGGAAAAATGTGAATAAGGTGCTATTCCATGAAATTACACTTTACACTTTGATTAAGTCGTTGGTGGAGCGTGTGTGGTTAACCGGCACACTAACTTGGACTTAACAAGGTAGGTAAAGGGTGACTTAGGGTTTATTATTGTTGGATTAATGTCTAAGTCCATAACTATATTTGGTAAGACTTGACCCGACCCGGCATGGTCCATTTGGGTTGCATACCATCATGCACTTGAATGAGAGAAATAAGACACTTATGGTTATTAATATATTATAAGTTCTAGTATATTAATAATAAGAATAATAAGATTATTTAATTAGTATTGATCAAGAATTAATCTAGGATTAATTAAGTGATCAAAAGAAGACTAATTAAATATATGGGTTGATTGTGTAAATCATCCATACTTGTATAGTGGGCTAATGCTCCATGGATAATCAAGTTGGGCTAAAACCCATAGGATGGTCCATGGATGCTCCATGGTGTATTTGTACCCATGGATCCAAGGAAATGGAAAGCCATGACAATTAAGAGTTTACCCTAATTGTGTAACTATATAAGCATCTTATTATTGAGGAAAAATTGGCCACTAGAGATAGTGAAGAAAGGGCTAGCCGATTTTGAAGAGTGTAGAATTCTCTCAAATCATTCCAAGTGTTTTGATGATTGTGATTCCATTTGAGGTGTCACACTTGGGGCACTAAGCACTCAAGCTTCATGAAGACTTACTACACCAAAAAGGTATGTATTCTATCCTACTATATCCATTGTTTTATATGCTAGATTAGGATAATACCTTGGAAGTTCTTATTTGCATGTATAATAGAGAAAACATAGATCCAAGGTATTTAGGGTTGCATGTACACTTAGGAAGTGTTAGAATGCTCAAAACCCAACAGTGGTATCAGAGCCACGGGTTGTTTTCTGTTATATTGATGCAAATATTTTATTTTCAAAGTTGAAAAAAAAAATGAAAAAAAAACATGAAGTTTGACAAATTTTAAGATAATTACTTGTTCTTGTGAAAAACTAATTATTTGTAAAATTTGAATAATGTGCTTTATGAGTTGAATTAGGTCAAATTTAATAAAAGATAAAATAATATGATTATTTTATTAGTTTTAAAAGTTTGATCTAAAGAGTTTTATTTTTTTTTGAAACCTCCATAAGTTATGGATATGAAAAGGTTTTTAAAAAAAATTGATTCAAAGTTTTATGGAGTTACAAAAAATTTGGTGTTAATGTTTTAAAGGATTCCATAACTTAAGAATAAGTTATGGATCACCAAAAGTTTTTTGTGTTACCTTATTTTATGAGTGAATTTAGATTAATGAATAAAATTATGTGATAGTTGGTTTTAATCCAAATTAATCTAAAAGAAGTTCATAAAATGTGTTTATGTAACTTATAAGTCACATTTATGAATCTTAAAACTCATAAAAGTTGGCAAAGGTTACAAAAATGAAGAGTCTAGTTCTAATTAAATGGCTTTATGACTCCATAACTTGTCCTCAAGTTATGGAGGACCAAGAGTCTCTTCATTTAATAAAATAAAAAAAAAAAAAGTGTAACCTTAATTAATTCCATAAGTTATAAAATAAAGAAAAGTTAATTCTTTTATTAGTTTAAAGTCTTCCATAACTTGTCCTCAAGTTATGGAACTTGAAGAGTTTTTGGATTAAAACTACTTTAAACACATAAGTTATGGAATTAATTAGTTTTGAATAGTTTCAAAACTTGCCCTCAAGTTTTGGAATTTGTAAAGTTTTCACTTATGAATACTTTAATTCCAAGTTAGCCCTTAGAATTTTAAAAGTTAAAATTCAACCCTTATACTTTATAATATTATAAGTTAATAATATATATATGTATAAGAGTAAAGTCAGTCTTACCGCTAGTACGCCTCATTCACGAAGCCGGTCTATAAGGTGGGTATAAGGTTGTTGCCTATAAAATGGCAACTTAATGGGTGTCCACTCTCACCCACCGCTTGCTTGACTGGTGGAGGGTCGTTAGCCGAACGGGTTTGACAGGACTAGAATTCTCCCTTCATTAAAAGTATTAATGATAATACTAAGTAACTAAACTCTTAATAATACCCAATCTTAGTTACTTAGGAAAAATGTGAATAAGGTGCTAATCCATGAAATTACACTTTACACTTTGTCTAAGTCGTTAGTGGAGCGTGTGTGGTTAACCTGCACACTAACTTGGACTTAACAAGGTAGGTAAAGGGTGACTTAATATTTATCATAGTATCGATGGAGCGTGTGTGGTTAACCGGCACATCGATTGAGGGGTAATTTATTAAGGGTACCAAGTGATTTGCATGGTTACTTCACACCTTGTTTTGTGATCCTCGGCATCCCAGTCACAAAACCTGAAGGGCACACTCGAGATTGAAACATGCCTTTGAAAAGTTCAATGAATCTCAAAGATCTAGGAATTTCAAAACCAATTAAAACCTAATAATACATTTCGTTTATCTTGGTGGAAATTGGTGAATCGTCATTCACCTACCTTCAAATATTTTATAGCTTGGATTACGGCATACCTCTTCTAAGTTATAAAATAGTTTGTTGGGTCCTAGCCTTAATATTTCATATTGGGTGTCATATTAAGGACTTTAAATCAACTATCTTGAATATCTCCCAAAAGATGTCTGGTTTAGACACCTATGATCTTCCCAAATCTCTTGAAACAAGGTTTCCTAATGAAGATGATGTCCCATGGATATCATACTTCTTCACCTCTTCAAATTATTCTCCCTAACCCACAAGTTCTTGAAAAGTTTAAGGTTACTCAGGCCCTATTAGGCAAGGCAAGGTCTAGGTGTGGTCACATCTTGGAGATGTAGTCACATATTGACAAGCCGGGAGAGTTGGGTGTCAAAGTCTTGAGAAAGTTGGTGGTTCAACTACTTTCTAAGTCACATAGTGAGTTCTTTTGGAACACCTATGAAAAAGACTATGACAAGACCCTTAATGATCTTATCTATTTGTTAAGATCAACTTCCTAAAACTTTATGGACATTGACAATGATGACATTGGATATCCAGTAAAGCATTCTCTACCCAATGGAAAGGGATCGGCTATAGTCAACTCGGTTGACCAAATGGTAAAGAGAAAAGCTAAGTCTGTGATAGTCCTGTGTACCATTATCAAAGGGTCCATATGTTTGTATTGCCAAAGAAAGGGCATTGGTTGCGAAGCTGCCAAATTTACCTAAGGATGTTAAAGTCAATAAGTTTGACTCTACTTCAGGTAAATTCCACTATCTAACTCTGTTAAGTTTCTATTCTGAGATTCTTGATACATGATGTGACTGGGTCACATGGAGATGTTTTAAGAATCAAAGGAAAAAAAGTGAAGAAACTTAAAGAAAGAATATGCTGAATCTGATCGCGTAGATGGATTTCTATCGCATAGTTTGAAAAATCGGATTCTTGAGCTACTTCTTAGGAGTTATGAGATATTGCCTAGGAATAGATAACAACAAGTTCTCATATGGATTGTAAGGATAAGTTTTTTCCGCAAAGTTTTAAAATAAAAGAGAATTTTTTGATTTTATTTATTTTAAAATATCCTTACGATGGCATTTGAGGAAAAATTGTTGCTTATATAATTCCGTTAAGAGCAAGAGTGGAAATATGAAATTGATTCTTTCATTTGTGGTAATGTCTAAATTTACCAAATAAGGAAAGATTCTCATCATCCAAGGTTCAATTGGACCGGAACTTGGAATCATGCAAGTTGTATAGCATGATGAATGAGAACTTTCAAGTTTTGGAAAATTAAGACTAATTACTTGTTCACATGGATGTGTGAATCAAGTAAAGGACTAAGGGATCGAGTACACATTCTTGTGCACTGGTCAAGTCCACCACAAAAAGTTTGATAAGACTATTCGTCATGATTTACTTAAGTTCAGTAAATATGATTATACATACAAGCTTAAGTGTAACTCTGAGACATTGGAAAAGGTTCCAATGTAAGGCAGAGCGAATAAGAAGAATCAATTTAGGCAGAAGGATAAAAGTTTCTCAAATCTGAAAAGATGGGAGAGTACTTTAGTATCAGTTTTTGTGATCATCTTAATGATTAAGAAACCATAGCACAATTAGTTCTCTAAGGAAATCTTAGTGCATTCTTATGACTAAGAAGAGGGATCTTGAATTGTTGAAGTGGTTAAATCAAGAAGATGAGTCATACTTCGTTCCAATACAAGTCTTAGAGTCATACTCCAAGATTGTAATTTGAGTGACATGTCTCAAAAGAAGGTTAAAACACTTGTCAAATGTAAGAGTAAAAGTTTTTCTACTCTTGTACATTTGAAATTGGTAAGTTGTGATGTTTTGGATAAAACAAAGACCAACTTAGGCCAATTGGGTAAAGTGTTTTTCTTGATTAGAATCCGCACTATCTCTTGGATGTTTGACAAGGGAGTCTTATATGTCAAGAGGACAGTGGGAGTCTTAAAGGTCTTGAAAGTCTCAAGAAATAATCAAGAATAAAACCCGAAGTTCTTCGCTAGCACACGACTTGAGGTTTATAACCTATCGTGTTGACATATCTGTGCCCATTCCAGTTAAAGTTGGCTTTGCATATGAGTTCTTAGAGTTCTCAGTTTGTTGCATAACAACTTGGAAGCAATGGCAGGCCCTTGAGCTGCCAGGTGGCAAGAAGTTAAGATTGAGTTCAATCCATATGGTTTTGGATTTGTCATTATCTTTGTCTTGTGATTATGGTTTGACAAATTCATATGGGTAGGAACTCATACACCATATAAATCTAAGTGTCATAAGGTTTCTCTCCGATTCATGAAAATGATGGTGAGGAAACACTTTCACTAAGTAGATTTTATCTAGATAGCAATTGTGATATTTGCATTCTCAAAGTCGTTAGTGGAGCGCGTGTGGTTAACCGGCACACTAACCTGGACTTGTGAGAAGTGGCAAAAAGGTCTAAACATTATGATTACGGCATCCCTCTTCATAATTGTTTAGATACACAAGTGTGCTATCTAAGGGAAGGTGTATGATTTTGATAAAGACTTATCAAAACAATCTAGTATCAGAAATCTGAACTTTGGTAAGAAAGTCAGCTGATTTCTGAGTACATGTCAAAGCTAGTGCGAGCATAAGTGTTATGCTAATAATCATCATGTTAGTGGGAGCATGATAATTATGATAAGTATTGCAAGTTAGCAATGTTAATTATAGAAAACAAAAATTTTAATTGGGAAAAAGTTGTTTTGCTATAATTAAGGGAGAGGAAATTATACTTCATATCAAATCTATAAGGTTTAGATCTGAGGTTTTAATCATTTAGTCAAGGATATATATGAATTTCATGTTGGAATGGCTCAACATAAGGAAATTCTGTATATGGGTCCATTATTTGCGTTCTAAAATTCGATTATGATTACGGCATCCCTTTTCATAATCTGAATTATGAGAACTTGGCAAATTGAAATGGAAATATTATAGCAAAAGACTGGTTTAGTCTTTATGTAAGACATCATGAATCGTGTCCCATATGCTTCGGATATAGGATCGATTACATGTGCTATAATCATCCGTTCTAAAATTTTCCAAATGCCTGGGGCATTAAGAAGGGAAAAGGTTTAGAACTGGATATGACTAAAAGGATTAAACAATTGTCGAGGACAATCTAAGGTTTACCAAAGATTGGTTGCTCAAGGACAGTTGGAAGTATAGTGATAATTCTGGAAGGACCATATTGACATAATCTGTAAGGAGGCAACTCTTGTTCAGAAGTGATAGTCAAAATGGAATCTGGAAATGTTTCAAAGTTAGAATTTTCACTCTGTGTAAGATTAAGGAAACTTAATGCAAGAAGGATGGTTCCAAGGAGTTGATCTCCTTTGGAATGATCTGTAATGTTTGTTGTCAAGTCTTTATGACTTTGTGCATAATCATTACAAGAGGATCAATGCATATAAGTTTAGAATCTGACAGATTCCAGTAAATGGCATGAATTTGGAATTCTTGCATTTGCAGTAAGGATTTGGGAGTGTGAAAAGAGAATCATTGAAGTTATGTTCAATGGATCTAGTTCACAAAGTAAAGATCATAGACAAACATAGTATGCATACTTAGTGTGTGGCATGACTAGTGTTTTGAAAAAAACATAGTGTACATGCTTGGAGCATGGGACAACTATTGTTTTAAATTCAAGAATAAAGTTGATAGCTGAAACAGTATACAATGAATAATGTGTAATCATATGGTGATAAATAAAAGGTGTTTATTTATGTTCAAAGAGTTGATACCATATTGGATTCAATTATTATTGTGTTTCACTTTGCATGTTTTGACTTCCCGAATAAACTGGGTTATTCTTTCGGAATGACTAAGTTATTCAAACTATCCACAGTCGGTCATATGTTGGAAGTAGATATGAATTAAGACTGTCATGATGGGTTGTAGAGGTCTAAGGTGTTGGACAAGGCTACAACAATCATGAGTGCTCATAAGTTCTGAGTATTGGATTCAACCCGCGCTCATTGGAATCACTTCATGGATTTTATCACGAGTGATCATGAGACGATAATATCTTATATTCTTCAAACCTAGAGATATGAGTTGTTACTATGAGTTGATAGTACATTGATAGCACGAAAACGCATTTGGTAACTCGGTGCTATAAAACGTGCCTTTGTGTATGATTCAACAAGTAGTAGAACAAGCCATATGAGTCGAAGTTTATCCGTTCCTTTTACCTTCGGGATAAAAGCGATATCTGTGGGCCCCTCGATGATTTGATGATGACAAATGGAAGTGCTCGGCCGGGCCAGGACTGATTTGATTTGTTCAATTAGTCAGTTGTCATAAATCGGAAATCGGGAAACAACAAATGGACAGAGAGAATGATTATAATCCATGTCTCAGTCCATATGATATCTAGAATGGAGGAATATATGATCCCTTATCTAATGGACAAGTCACTGATAAAGGTCAGAGTTCATCTACAAGGTCAGAGTTCGACAGAAGCTTTTGAGAGCTACGATTGCCGGTTGGTTCCTGAAGTCATACGCAATAATAGTTTTAGACTTATCCAAGTGGGAGACTGTTGGATTAATGTCTAAGTGCATAACTATATTTGGTAAGACTTGACCCGACCCGGCATGGTCCATTTGGGTTGCATACCATCATGCACTTGAATGAGAGAAATAAGACACTTATGGTTATTAATATATTATAAGTTCTAGTATATTAATAATAAGAATAATAAGATTATTTAATTAGTACTGATCAAGAATTAATCTAGGATTAATTAAGTGATCAAAAGAAGACTAATTAAATATATGGGTTGATTGTGTAAATCATCCATACTTGTATAGTGGGCTAATGCTCCATGGATAATCAAGTTGGGCTAAAACCCATAGGATGGTCCATGGATGCTACATGGTGTATTTGTACCCATGGATCCATGGAAATGGAAAGCCATGACAATTAAGAGTTTACCCTAATTGTGTAACTATATAAGCATCTTATTATTGAGGAAAAATTGGCCACTAGAGATAGTGAAGAAAGGGCTAGCCGATTTTGAAGAGTGTAGAATTCTCTCAAATCATTCCAAGTGTTTTGATGATTGTGATTCCATTTGAGGTGTCACACTTGGGGCACTAAGCACTCAAGCTTCATGAAGACTTACTACACCAAAAAGGTATGTATTCTATCCTACTATATCCATTGTTTTATATGCTAGATTAGGATAATACCTTGGAAGTTCTTATTTGCATGTATAATAGAGAAAACATAGATCCAAGGTATTTAGGGTTGCATGTACACTTAGGAAGTGTTAGAATGCTCAAAACCCAACAATTATAGTATCGATGGAGCGTGTGTGGTTAACCGGCACATCGATTGAGTGATAAACTTTAAGGGTACCAAGTGATTTGCATGGTTACTTCACACCTAGTTTTGTGATCCTCGGTATCCCAGTCACAAAACTTGGAGGGCACACTCGAGATTGAAACATGCCTTTGAAAAGTTCATTGAATCTCAAAGAATCTAGGAATTTCTAAGAACCATTCAAAAACCTAATACTAAAATATTGCGGTTTTCATGGTGGAAATTGGTGAATCGTCATTCACCTACCTTTCAAATATGATATAGCTTAGATTACGGCATACCTCTTCTAAGTTATATTATATTGTGATAGGATCCTAGCCTTAATATTATATTTGGGTGTCTTATTAAGGACTCTCTTATATCTAAACTAATCTTGTCCTCTTTCCTTCAGATGTCTTTCATCAATGCTTCTGGCTCTAATCCTAATGGCTCCTTTACCCTTATGAACCTGTGTGGGAAAGTCACCTTTGATGGATCCAACTTCAATGAGTGGATCAGAAACATCAGGATGATTGCCCGCTACGAGGACAAAGAATATGTCCTTGACAAGGAGCTTAAGGAGATTGATGAGTCCACTGCAACTCCTCAGGAGATCGCTGAATCTAGGGCACATGAAAGGGATGCTACGAAAGTGGCGTGCATCATGACGGCCACGATGATAGCGGAACTCCAAAAGTCTTATGAGGATTTCTACCCTTATGACATGCACCAAGATTTGATGGAAAGATACCATCAAAGTGCAAGACAAGAGAGGTATGAAATCACCTGCTCCATGATAACAACCATGATGAAGGACGGGGAATCCGTCACGAGCCACATGCAGAAAAATGCAAAGGTATGTGGATCGTTTGCTGAAGCTTAATGTGAACTTCCCGGAGGATCTTGCAATAGATATTATTTTGCATTCCTTACCATCGTGCTATGATCAATTCCGCATGACATATCACATGAACAAGGAAGAAGTCACTCTCAGCAAACTTCAGGGACTTCTCAAGACCGCAGAATCAGGTCTTAAGGGGAAGTCGGTTGCTATCACTCCTACTCAAAACTCTACTCCGGTTTTGGCAATCGGGAAGAAGCGATGTAGGAAGAGAAAGAGATCTTCGAAGGGTACCAAGGCTCGGACCCTTGATGGCTCTTCTCCAAGTGGAACCAAGAAAGGTTTCATTACTCCTTCTTCTGACCCAAAAGAGGCTGAATGCTTCTATTGCCATGAAAAAGCTCATTGGAAGCGGAACTGCCCAAAATACCAGCAAGATGTGAAGGATGGGAAAGTTAAACCCAACCATGCAGGTATTTACACTATCATTTCTAATAACTCACCCCATTCTACTTCTTGGGTCCTTGATACCGGGTGTGGTATTCATATTTGTTGTGACTTGCAGGGACTAAGAAGAAGTGAGGATGTGGAGCAAGGAAGGATAAACTTGATCATGGGGAATAGGAAAGCTATACCTGTTACCAAGATTGGAGTTTATACTTTATCGCTAAGTAGTGGGTTTAGTTTAGATTTGAATAAGTGTTGTTATTCGCCAGGAATGGCAAGAAATATTATTTCCTTTCATGCTTTGTACAAACAAGGGTTTACCTTTTCATTTAATAATGAAGTTGGTTCTATTGATGCTTTCTTTAATAATATTCTTTATTTTAAAGCATTACCTTTTGATGGTGTGTATGAAGCTGTATCTGTTGTTGATAACTTAGGAAATAATGTTTTGTGTATTGATTCTACTAATAATAACTTGGATAAAGCATCCTTATGGCATTGTCGTCTTGGACATATAAGCAAGAAACGCATAGGCCAACTCCAAAAGGATGGAGTCTTGGAGTCGTTTGACCTAAAGTCAGATGATAGTTGCGAATCATGCTTACTTGGAAAAATGACAAAGTCACCCTTCACAGGTTCGTGTGAGAGGGGTGAAGGTTTGTTGGACCTTATACACACGGATGTGTGTGGACCATTCAAACATGCCACAAGGGATGCTAATCGTTATTATTTGACTTTTACTGATGATTATAGTAGATATGGATATGTCTACTTGATCAAGCATAAGTCAGAGACTTTCGAGAAGTTTAAGGAATTTAAACAGGAAGTCGAGAATCAATTGGGCAGGAACATTAAGATGCTTCGATCCGATCATGGTGGTGAGTATCTTAGTTCAGAGTTCCTCGACTATCTAAGGGAATGTGGGATAGTCTCACAATTGACACCTCCCAGGACACCACAGTTGAATGGTGTGGCTGAGAGGCGTAATCGAACCTTGTTAGATATGGTTCGTTCCATGATGAGTCGAGCTACGCTACCAATCTCATTCTGGGGGTATGCCTTAGAGACTACCGCCCATATTCTTAATCTAGTCCCTACAAAGAAAGTTGCCAAAACTCCTCACGAGATGTGGACTGGTAAAGTACCTAAACTTGACCACATCAAGATTTGGGGTTGCGAGGCTTTCGTGAGACGCGAGACTCATGATAAGCTCGAACCTCGAAGCGAGAGGTGTATTTTCATCGGTTACCCACAGCGATCCTTTGGTTACCTCTTCTACAGACCTAGTGACAATGTGGTCTTTGTAGCAAGAAGAGGAGTCTTTCGAGAGAGAGAATTTATAAGCCAAGGAGACAGTGGGAGGCAAATTGATCTTGAAGAAATTCAAGAATCAAGCGGTGAAGGAACTTCAAACTCTAGCCCTCAACTTGAGGAGGAAACTCCTGTTGAGCCAATTGACAAATCTGTACCTCTGAGACGTTCCACGAGAGTTAGGAGTGCACCTGAGCATTACTATGGATTCCATATTACTGCAGAAGGTGAGACACTTATTAGTGATGAGACACTAGTAAGTCAAGATGACCCTAACAGCTACGAGGAAGCCATGGCAGGCCCCGAGTCTGCTAAATGGAAAGAGGCTATGGATAGCGAGATACAATCCATGTATGACAATCAAGTTTGGAACTTGGTAGAAAATGTACCAGGTCGTAAGACAGTAGGGTGCAAATGGGTCTTCAAGAAGAAGACCGACATGGATGGTAAAGTACACACTTATAAGGCTAGACTGGTTGCAAAGGGCTTCTCTCAAATTCCTGGAGTGGATTATGATGAGACCTTTTCTCCGGTAGCCAAGATTAAGTCTATTCGGGTTCTGTTAGCCCTAGCTGCATTTCATGATTATGAAATATAGCAAATGGATGTCAAAACCGCTTTCCTTAATGGAAAGTTGGCTGAAGATGTTTACATGAGTCAGCCAGAGGGTTTTGTCAGCAACGAGTACCCTAATAGAGTGTGTAAGCTTGAGAAATCCATTTATGGATTGAAGCAAGCACCTCGCAGATGGAATCTTTGCTTTGATGAAAAGGTCATGGAATTTGGCTTTTCTAGGAGTGAAGATGAATCTTGTGTGTATGTCAAGGCTAGTGGGAGTATAGTTAGCTTTTTGGTATTGTATGTGGATGACATACTACTCATAGGAAACGACATTCCGACCCTGCAGGAAGTAAAGTCCTGGCTTGGGAAGTGTTTCGCTATGAAGGACCTTGGTGAAGCTGCCTATATTCTAGGGATAAGAATCTTGAGAGATCGGAGTAAAAGACTAATTGGACTTAGTCAAAGTACCTACTTGGATAAGGTGCTGAAGAGATTCAGCATGCAGGATTCCAAGAAAGCAGAGTTACCCATCCAGAGTAACACCAGATTGAGTAAGACACAAAGCCCTAGCACTGAGGCTGAGATAGCAGAAATGAGTCGAACACCTTACGCTTCGGCTGTAGGATCGATCATGTATGCTATGACGTGTACTCGACCCGATGTAGCTTTTGCCTTGAGCATGGTTAGCAGATATCAGGCGAACCCTGGCAAGGCACACTGGACTGCGGTAAAGAATATCCTCAAGTACCTGCGGAGGACTAAGGACTGGGTTCTTACCCTCGGTGGGAGTGATGACTTGAGAGTTTTAGGGTATAGTGATGCTAGCTTCCAGACTGATAAGGATAATTTCCGCTCTCAGTCGGGCTGGGTCTTTACCCTAAACGGAGGAGCAATTTCTTGGAAGAGTTCCAAGCAAGAGACAGTGGCAGATTCTACTTGTGAATCAGAGTATATTGCAGCTAGTGAAGCAGCAAAGGAGGCGATATGGCTGAAGAACTTCATTGGAGACCTTGGAGTTGTACCAGCTATTAAAGAGCCAATGGAAATTTTCTGTGATAGTGAAAGTGCTGTTGCCTTAGCCAAGGAACCAAGGGATCATGGGAGATCCAGACACATCGACAGAAACTACCATTTCATCAGACATCGGATCGAAGAAGGACTCCTCGTGGCAAAGAGGGTATCATCGGATGAGAACCCATCAGATCCCCTCACGAAGGGACTGAGTAGGGTTAAGCATCTTCAGCATGCTCGGAGCATAGGGCTGAAGGATGATATAAGTTTTAGTAGTTAGATAACCCGGAAATTTGTAAAGTGTAATTGACATTTGATGATGAATAAAAGGTGTTTTATTTATCAATAAAGTGTTGCTATCTCTTGTCAATCGTTTACTATATTTCTTTTGCATGTTTTGACTTCCAGAATAATTTTTTTTGGTATAACATATTATTCAAACCTCCACAGTCAGTCATATGTTGGAAGTAGATATGAATCAAGACTGTCATGTTTGGTTGTAGAGGTCTAAGGTGTTGGACAAGGCTACAACAATCATGAGTGCTCATAAGTTCTGAGCATTGGACTCAACCCACGCTCACTGGAATCACTTCATGGAATTTTATCTCGAGTGATCGTGAGATGGTAATATCATATAAGTCTTCAAACCTAGAGATGTGATTTGTTACTTACAAGTTGGTTATGCATTGACTGTACGAAACCGCATTGGTAACTCGATGTTATAAAACGTACTTTTGTGTGTAATTCAATAAGTGGTAGAACAAACATATGAGTCGAAGTTTATCTGTTCCTTCTTGGATTAGAAGCTGATATCTGGGCCCCTCGATGATTTTGTTTTGACCCATGTACCAGGCCCGGTCAGAACTAAGTTGATGTGTTCAATTAAGTTCTATGCCAAACAAATCGGAAATCGGGAAACAAATGCTGGACAATAAGCAAGACAATGTTCCATGTATTTGTCCGGCTGATATCTAGAACGGAGGATTATATGATCACTTATCTTAAATGGCGTATCATCATCTTCTCAGTTCCGAGAGACCTTGAAAGAGCTACGATTGCCGGTCGGTTCCTGAAGTACTACAGATATAGTTATTAGACTTATCCAAGTGGGAGACTGTTGGATAAGGTGTCTAAGTCCATAACTATTTCGGGCTTGTACTTGACCCGACCCGGCATGGTCCATTTGGGTTGCATGGCACCATGCAATTAGATAGACTAAAATGAGAGAAATAACACTTGGAGATTATTAATATATTATAAGTTCTAATATATTAATAATATTATTTGATTAGTTTGATCAAAGAATTAATTTGGAATTAATTAAGTGATCAAAGGATAACTAATTAAATGTATGGGTTGATTATGTAAATCATCCATATCTTGTATAGTGGCTAAAAGGCTCCATGGATTATCAAGTTGGGTGCTACCCATAGGATGCTCCATGGATGCTCCATGGGAGTTACAAACCCATGGGTCATGGAAATGAAGAGTCATGACACATTAGGGTTTACATGGTGTAACCCTAGATGTGCCAACACTATATAAGAGTCCCATTCTCCACAAAATTGGCGACACAAGTTGAAGACATAAGAAACTAGAGGGCTTGGCCGATTTTGAGAAGTGTGTGTTATCTCAAGAGTCTTTCCAAGAGCATTTGGTGTTGTGTGAAGCATTTGAGGCATCACACTTGGGGTGCTAGGCTCACAAGGTTTCAAGGAACACAATCAACAACAAGGTAAGTTATTCTATCTATGATTCAAGTTAAAATTGTTCCCCATGTATGCTAGATAGGAATATAACCTTGGAATTCAACTTTGCATGATAATTAGACATACATAGATCCAAGGTTATTAGGGTTGCATGTACACTTAGGAAGTGTTAGAATGCTCAAAACCCATCAGTTCCGGTGGTGTGAGACTACCCGGATGTATTTATGGAGGATTTGCCGGGGATACCCCCTGAGAGACAAGTTGACTTCGGGGTTGATCTAATCCCTGGTGCGGCTCCGATAGCCAAGGCACCGTATCGGTTGGCTCCCCCAGAGATGCAGGAGTTGTCTACGCAGCTGCAAGAGCTACTAGACAAGGGATTTATCAGGCCGAGCAGTTCGCCCTGGGGTGCACCAATTTTATTCGTGAAGAAAAAGGACGGGTCGCACCGTATGTGTATAGATTACTGGGAGCTGAATAAGGTAACGGTGAAGAACCGTTACCCACTTTCGAGGATAGATGGTTTGTTTGATCGGCTTCAGGGAGCGTCTTCGTTCTCCAAGATCGATTTACGCTCCGGATATTACCAGATGCGAGTCATAGGCGAGGATGTGCAGAAGACTGCCTTCAGGACTAGGTATGGTCATTATGAGTTTGTGGTGATGTCGTTTGGGCTCACCAACGCTCTAGCCGCGTTCATGGACCTCATGAACCTCGTGTACAGGCCGATGCTGGATTGGTATGTGATAGTATTCATAGACGATATCTTGGTGTATCCTAAGACTCAGGTGTAACACTTGTGTTTCTAGCCTAGGCATTTATATTGAGTTGATAGACTAGGTTAACCTTTGTAACTCATTTTGAAGAAATGAAAAGGAGTTATGTGAATATTATGTGAATTATGTGTTTTAAGCTTAATTATTAGGGCTTAATTAATTAAGAATAAAAATAAGCATCAAAATTAAAGTATGAGATAAGCCAGATATCTTTACATAAATTTGTAGTGGTCGAAACAAGGATTTCGATGATATAAAGAATACCAAAATCCGAGTTATAACGAAGAAGTTATGACCTGTCGAAGTTTCGCAACAAAACCGGCACGGTGCTGAATGTCGTAAAAAGTGAGTTTTCGATAAAATACTTTTTAGCCTTAGTAATCTAAACGAAATTCATAGTATTCGTTAAACCGAGAAGTTCGATAAAAAGAACGCCCAAATCTGACTTCGTATGAGGAAGTTATGATTTTTCGAAGTTTCAGCGTAGTAGTAGACAACTAAAAACTCGAATTTTAGATCGAGCGATTTTTAGCCGACACAACCTAAACGAGAATTGAAGGTCTCGTCATTAGGAGCACAACGGTAAAAAGTCTGACGAAAACGGACGTCGGATGAAGAAGTAATGAATTTTTAACGGATTTCCTGTCCCGGTCTGTTAAAAATAATAATATAAAATTTAAAGTCAAAATTAGCCGACAAAGTCTAAACGGAAGTTGTAGATCGTAATTTTAGCGACGCGTGCATATAAAGAACGTCAAAAACGGAGCTCGTATGCGAAAGTTATGAATTTTAGAAGTTTTGGCACGAAAACCGAGAAATTTCGCATAGTCACAATTGCCACGTCACCCTCGCTTAGAATGTGACACGTGTCCTACTGAGTCACTAGGCTACTGAGTCATCAGGCTGCTGAGTCACCGAGGCTGCTGAGTCATGCAAAGCCACGTGCCCTCTTCTGATTCGACCGAGGAGGAGGCCCAATCCGAAGCAGCCAACTCCTCAGCCGAAGCTTCGTCCGGCTGCCGCGTGTGTCCGAGCCTCGCATAGCCTAGCTCCGAGCCTCACAGGTGCGCCAGTAAGCCGCGGTCCACTTAGAAGCCGCCAGCGAGCCCTCGCAGGTGCGAGCCATGTGCGAGCCATGCGAGCCTTCACCTGCGAGCCTTCTCAGCCGTTGGATCAGAAGCTTCTCAGCCGTCCGATTAGAAGCTTCCCCCTATAAATAGAAGGCTGCGAGCCTTCTCGGATATTTTTAAGAAATTGGCACTTTTAACCCCTAAACCCATATTTTCTTCATTTTAACATCCCGCAAAGCCCTGGTATCGATTGTAAAGCCCGGAATACCCCACGAAGTGCCCGAGAAGCCCAGAAAATTTATCTTTTCGCTTTCGAAGCCCGACTTTTACAAAGCCCGGTTTCTCAATAAAACTCCCGGTTTTATTAGAAACGGTCGTTTTAGGAAACAAATTGCTGCCCGGTTATCATCAAATCATGTGAGTGTATAGTCACTTTCATTTTACACATAGATATGAAGTATTTACCTTATAATACGTGTTATGTGTAAATATATTAATTATTTATTTGAGGTAATTGTTGTGTTGATGTTTTATATGTCACAACTGGAAATTTTGTGTCATGTAATCTATACATTCAAGTTAATGTGAATCAAAAACTTCAATCAAATACATCATACAAATACTACAAATAGTCATCAAACAATTGGAGACCTTAGAAGCCCTTGTTTAAGTCCACTTTGGACTAGGACTTCCTTATTGGATCCAAATGGACCAATAAACTTCCAATTAGACTATCATGGGCTTAGAACCCTAATTGGATTCAAATTGGACCCACATTTATTTTATTCAACATTTTAGGTCATATTGGGCAGCCTAGAATGAAATAAATCACAAGCTTTGATCCATAATTTAACCTAACCTAGCTTAATAAAGCATAAAAATCACAATTTTATTTTATAAGGCCAATAAGCACCCAAACTACCTCTAATGTTGGGCTTAGGGGCAAAAAGCCCAAAAATCCTTTCTTCTCTCCCCATTCTCGGCCCAAGCCCAAGGAAAAAGGGAGAGTTGACCTTGGGTTGCCACCTCACTTTTATATGTTGGATTTCCATGCACATAACTCATGTTTCCAAGCAAACATCATATCAAGATCACTTCTTTCTTCTCTCCTCTCTCACTCTCGGCCAAACACAACACACACACACTCACAAAAATCTATTCTACTCTCTCTAAATCTTGAAGAACATCTCCTTCCCCCTTCTTCAAAAATTTCGTGAATCAAGGGCTCACAAGGAAAATCCATCACCAAAAATCATCATCTAAGGTAAGTTGATGACTAATCCATGATCTAGCTACTTCATTTTATTAAAATCTCTTCTAAATTCATTCACTCTTGTGATCTTGCATCCTAGAGGTCGAAATCTTCATCAAAGGGTGCTAAGACCAAAAATCACTTCATTTTTCTTCCATCTTCTCTCCAAAACCGAAACTACACCCAAGGTGAGCTTCATCCCCCCTATTTTTCTGTTTTTGTGAGTTTTATGGGGGGGGGGGGAATACAAGTAAAAGTGTAGATCTATATGTGTTTGTATGCCTTGTATGATTTCCATGCTTATATGTATGCATTTGTGTGTTATAATGTTGGATCTAGCCATAAAACCCCTCAAAACCGAGATGTATCTTGTGTTAAATGATTTTAGCTTCAAATATATTTCTAAATACAAATTGTTTCAAGAAAAATAGTTAAGTGGTTTAGTAACAATTTTCTTTGGTTTAAAAACACAAATTTTGGGCCTAAAATGTGAAAAATACAAAATTAAGGGCCCAAATTGACATATCACGAATTCTGATGGATGAGTGTGTCAAAACAGTTTCAATAAAACAATTTCTGGAAAATTACTCATTTAGAGGATTAAAAACATAAATTCCAAGCTTAATGGGCTAAAAATGACATTTTCGGCCCAATGAGGCCCATTATGCGAATTTTTCTGTTTTGGAGGGCCAAAACTGTGTTTTTCTGTAAAACAGTGGACTATAAGTGTTCCAAGTCCTTTTCAAAGGTTTAAAATGCTTTTTGAATTTAAAAAGGACCAAAGTTGCAAAAATTTTACAATTTGGGCCAAAATTGTCAAAGTTGCGAAAAAGAAGAGTTAAAACCGAGAAAACTGCATTTTCAGGGACTTAAACTGTTTTCTATGAAAAATATGTTGAAAAATATTAATTTCAATAAATTTTGGTGTTAAAATGTCAAGAAAATTAATTTAAGGACCAAACCGGGAAGTATTTAATAAAAGGGTTGAAAATGGAAACTTTACAAACAATGAGGGGCTGAAAACAGAAAAATTTCAAGGCTAATTCAATATACACAATTTGATCAAATAATGGCACCGCGACTATCGACGAAATACAATACACTACAATACCAAAATCGTTGTGAAACGAATTGGTTCGGTCTCGAACCAATGAAAATCCGAAACTACTAACATGGCGACACTACGATACATACAAATAACGTTTGGGAACTTAACTTACATACGAGTGTGCACAGACGTCTACGCACCATCTTTGGGCCCCAAAAGTGTAAAATCTTGTTCGTTGAGCCTAGCTAGCCCAATGACCTGATCTTAAGGCCCGAAGACATTTTTTTTCTACGAAGTGTTGGGTTTCACCGACTTGGCACAATGTAGAGGGACTTTCAATGGCTTGTATACTACTGGTCCCCAAGGGTCCTTTGGTATTGATAGTAAAGTCTACATTTCATGCGAGGCGGGTCTGGGACCCCTCGTACATTTTTATCCCCAACCGGTTAATGGAGTCACCGGGGTCTTCGTGACCTCTTTCTCTTCGGATGTGGGACTACACCTAGTCAGGTCGATTGGATAACGTGATTAGTACGGACGACGCCTTCGGGATCGTTAGTATAGCTATAAACTAGGCGTTTGTGTAATGCGGGTTTGTAGTAATTAATCATGCTCGATAACTTTCCAACGTCGCCTGGGACTGACACTATACGCTATGCAATGGTTTCAACGTAACTTCATGTAATTCAAGGAACTAGGAGAACATCGGGTTTTCCTAGGGTTTTCAATACATACAGATTTGAAATGCATACAACTTCAATGAACATTTTTTTTACAAGTATAGAAACAAACAAGCATACCCATGGATCTTCACAAACGTTTTCAAAAGCTTTTCTTTTCAGAAAATATCGGATTTTCTGGTGGTTTTTCAAACAATACAAACATTGGATTTCAAACACTACTTATGAACTCACCAACATTTCATATGTTGACGTTTTTCAAAATACTTGTATTCTCAGGGAACCAGTGAATCAAAGGAAATCATATTCAGTGACGGCTTGCAGTTTATTTATGTACGAACCGAACAATTTAATTATTGGGAATGTAATGTTTAAACAATGTATGACATGTAAACGCTACTGGTTGTACTATATTAATGAATGGTGACGAATGTTGTTATGTTTCATATATATTCATTGTTATGGTATTCAATTGAGTCACGACAGCCCCCGGACGTTTCCGCCGTCTGGTTCGGGGGTGTGACAGGTTGGTATCAGAGCTTTGTTTATAGTGAACTAGCATGTTGAGCCACACATTGATATGCAACTATAAACCAAAAAGAGGGACTAACATAACTCTGAACAAAACAAGTAAATAAAACACGCTTGCTTGCATTAGGGATAAGAACCTAACGCCGAATCAAACACAATAATGCTGGTATCTCGGTTAATTCAGGACTGTTCTTAGTGATGCCAAGGAGTGAATGTAGCCTGATCAACTACATTCTCTCCAAAGTAAAACTAACACACGTCTTGATGAGATCGGGATAGCTAGGGAACCTAAAACTATACCCTTTATCACCAAAAAGAGAACGTTTGCTTGGTCTGTACAATAGTCATAGCATCCTAGGAATAATGTTAGCATATTTACGTACTCACGCAGACAGCATGGCTGGTTTTCATCACCCTGGAGACCCCTACTTCCCTAATCAGGGAAACAACGGGTGGCTAGAGGAGGAGGAGCCTGAGGAGGAGCAGCAGGGTATCCAGCTTCATCAGGTCCTAATAGCTCACGGGATGCTTGTGGATGAGCCGGGAGAGAATCCGGGGGAAGCACACGACGTCGGACCCGACGAATACGTAGACACTGACTACGAATTTGGAGAGCTCGATGATGACGACGAAGACGGCCAGATCGGGGACCAGGACCCCGTCCCGCCATGCGAGAACGAGGCACAACCAGATCACCCCGCTCCACCAGCGAACCCCCCAAGAGAGAATCGTTCCCTCGAAGCTGAGATCGCCGCACTGCGACAACAGCTGTATGCTATGGAGGCTCGGGCAGTGCAAGCAGAGCATGAGAGGGATGAGGTTATTGGAGATATGGCAGAGATGGCGCAACTACTGGCGCAACATTTCGACATATGACCTCGGCACCACCTCCTGACGTAGCTCATCGCGGTTAGGGATAGACTTATCATAGTAGATCACTAGGAACTACGTTATGTACTCCGGCTCTATGTTTATGTGACTACA
Organism: Lactuca serriola; assembly: GCF_051521515.1. Taxonomy (NCBI): domain Eukaryota; kingdom Viridiplantae; phylum Streptophyta; class Magnoliopsida; order Asterales; family Asteraceae; genus Lactuca; species Lactuca serriola. Next base: position 127,483,163 of record NC_136416.1, on the reverse strand, counting down.
CTACTCATGGAGCCGTTATGCTGTCGGATTAGTGTCACGTATGTATGCTCCTACGAGCAAATTTTCTTGTATTACATGCGGATAATATTAATGAACTTTTGTGTGTTTTGCTATGATATTATCAGTTGTTATGTGTTGAGACGTTATGATTGTATGCTCGATGGTAGTAATGTTTAGGTTCGTATCATACGCCTAGTTAGTAGGATCGCAACCTCACAGAAACCACGTACACTCAACATCTTTCCGTTTCATGACAGAAAGATGCCTCGCCCAGCTACTCGCGGAAATCCCGAACCAACCCCGCCCGAAGTTGACTCCACTGCTTTCCAGGCAGCCGTGTCTGCTGCGGTCACAACAGCTATGGCACAACTTCACCGAGGGAACAACGGAGGAGGTAACGAGCAAGGATCCGGAAGTTCGAACAATGGGACGAACCAAGGACCCACTAAAACGTGCACCTACAAGGACTTTGCGAACGCTAAACCCCGAACTTTCAACGGCACCGGAGGAGTGATCGCCCTAAAGCGATGGATCGAGAAGGTAGAGTCGGTATTCGAGATATGCGAGTGCCCCGAGCAGATGAAGGTGAAGTTCGCGGCCTGCACTTTTGTGGACCAAGCACTCACTTGGTGGAATGGACACGTAGAAGCTATGACGCTCCCTGTCGCCAACTCTATTCCATGGGCAGAAATGAAAGAGATGTTAAAGGCTGAGTACTGCCCCCGAGGCGAAATACAGAAGATGGAACATGAACTATGGAATCTCACGGTGCAGAATGGGAACATCGATGCTTACATATCGAGATTCAGCGAACTATCTCTGTTGTGCCCGGGTATGATTACATCAGAAGGAAAGAAGATTGAACGATTCATCTGGGGACTGACATCCCCCATTCAAGGGAATGTGATAGCTGCGAACCCTAAAACGTTTGACAGTGCAAAGAGATTGGCAAAGAGGCTATATGATCATAACCACAAAAAGGGCGAGAAGCCAGTGGAGACTGAGAAGAAAAAGGAGGATGATGGTAAGAAAGGGCGGAACAACAAGTGAAAGGGGCGTCAGGGCCCCGAGACCTCTAAAAAGCAGCAAACAGTGGCAGTTAACGCTGTTACCGCGCCGGTTCCAGCCACACCACATGCTCCAGCCTCAGCTGCTTCAAATGTTTCAAGATCCTATTCCGGTAATCTTCCCAAATGCAACAAGTGCGGTTTCCATCACCAAGGAGAATGCAGGGAGTTCCATTGCACCAGTTGCAACCGAAGGGGACACACTGCAAGGTTCTGTAGGACTTATCCTTCTCAGAACCAGAGTCAGGGAAACAACCAGAACAACAACAACCACCACAATAACAACAACACAAACGCCGGCAGCAACAATACAGGGCCTAGCCACACCTGTTTCGGGTGCGGAAGGACGGGACACTTCCGTCGAGATTGCCCTAACAACAACAACTCAGGAAACAGAGGAGCAGGAAGAATGCTGACTATGGGTCAGAGTGATGCAGTTCAGGACCCCGCAGTTGTGACCGGTACGTTCCTCCTAAACCACACTTATGCATGCATCTTATTTGATACCGGAGCGGAGCGAAGTTTCGTAAGTGAGAAGTTTAAACATTTACTAAAACAACAACCCCAGAAGCTAAATGAAACCTATACGGTGGAAATGGCCAATAGGAAAACCGAATCCACTAGGGAGATCTACATCGGATGTACCCTAACCCTCAACCAACACGTTTTTCGAATAGACCTAATGTCAGTATCAATTAGGAGTTTCGATGTGATTATCGGCATGGATTGGTTAAGCCCCCACCATGCTGAGATTATGTGCCACGAGAAGGCCGTTCGCCTTCGTCTCCCGAATCACGAAACCCTAGTAATTTACGGAGACAAACCCAGTACAAATCTTCGTCTCATCTCGTGCATCAAAGCACAAAAACATCTGCGAAAGAACAATTTGGCATTCTTGGCTCACATAGTGGACAAGACCAAAGAAGAAACTAACATCCAAGATATTCCGGTAGCGTGTGAATTTCCGGACGTGTTTCCCGAAGATCTTCCAGGAGTACCCCCAGAGAGACAGGTTGAGTTCCGAATCGACCTCGTTCCAGGAGCAACTCCTCTCGCTAAATCACCATATCGATTGGCTCCTGCTGAAATGCAGGAATTGTCCAGCCAACTCAGTGAGCTTCTGGACAAAGGATTTATCCGACCTAGCTACTCGCCATGGGGAGCTCCAGTGCTCTTTGTCAAAAAGAAGGACGGATCTTTCAGAATGTGCATCGATTACAGAGAGTTGAATAAACTCACTGTCAAAAACCGCTACCCACTCCCACGAATCAATGATCTATTCGACCAGCTCCAAGGAGCTAGTTATTTTTCTAAAATAGATTTACGGTCCGGATACCATCAACTCAAAGTCCGAGAAGAGGATATTCCTAAAACCGCTTTTCGAACCCGCTACGGACATTATGAATTCGTCGTAATGCCCTTCGGTCTAACAAATGCACCCGCCGCATTTATGGACCTAATGAATCGAATCTGTCGACCGTTCCTTGACAACTTCGTCATTGTGTTTATCGATGACATCCTCGTCTATTCTCGAAGCAATGAGGAGCATGGCCAACATCTCCGACAAGTCCTAGAAACTCTGCGAACGGAAAAGCTTTACGCCAAACTCTCCAAGTGCGAGTTCTGGCTCCGGAGTGTGAATTTCCTAGGCCACGTAGTTAGCCAAGACGGAATTCATGTGGATCCCTCTAAGGTCAAAGCTGTGGAAGGATGGGCAACTCCGACTACGCCCACCGAAATTCGTCAATTCTTAGGCCTAGCAGGCTACTATAGGAGATTCATCCAAAACTTCTCTAAGATCGCCAAGCCGCTTACCTTGCTTACGCAAAAGGGCGTGCCATTCAAGTGGACAGACCGACAAGAAATTGCGTTTCGAACCTTGAAGCAAGCTCTCTATAGCGCACCTGTACTATCTCTACCCGAAGGAACGGAAGATTTTGTAGTCTACTGTGACGCGTCAAATCAGGGCTTAGGTTGCGTTCTCATGCAACGTGGAAGAGTGATAGCATATGCGTCCCGCCAACTAAAGACGCACGAAGTAAATTACACGACCCATGACCTAGAACTGGGAGCCGTGGTGTTTGCTCTAAAAATTTGGAGGCACTACCTGTACGGTACAAAGTGCACCATCTTCACGGACCACAAGAGCCTCCAGCACATCCTGAATCAGAAGGAGCTGAACATGAGACAACGAAGATGGGTGGAATTGCTAAACGACTATGAATGCGAGGTCAAGTACCATCCAGGCAAAGCCAACGTGGTAGCTGATGCATTAAGTCGGAAGGAGTACTCAAATCGCCATACAAAAACGCACTCAATAACCATTCAGTCTCATCTGGCCACTCAAATTGCATCAGTCCAGGCAGAAGCTATGAAAGCGGAAAATAGAACTAGCGAGACATTACGCGGGATGGAGAAGAACCTAGAAGTCAAGGAGAATGGGGTATACTACTTCATGAACCGTATTTGGGTCCCAAAAATCGGAGGATTTAGAGAGACCATTATGAAGGAAGCCCACAAGACACGATACTCCATTCACCCTGGTTCGGACAAGATGTATTTGGACATTAAACAACACTATTGGTGGCCTAACATGAAGGCGGAAATCGCGACTTATGTTGGTAAGTGCCTTACGTGCGCCAAAGTAAAAGTGGAGTACCAGAAACCTTCCGGATTGTTACAGCAACCGGCAATCCCTGAGTGGAAATGGGAGGGGATTTCTATGGACTTCGTGACCAAGCTGCCCAAGACGTCAGACGGATTGGACACCATATGGGTAATAATCGACCGACTGACGAAATCTACCCACTTCCTGCCAATCAAAGAATCCTACAAGATGGAGAGACTGACGCGCCTGTATCTACGAGAAATCGTAAGGCTCCATGGAGTGCCAAATCTATCATCTCGGATAGGGACAGTAGGTTCACATCACGTTTTTGGCAATCACTCCACAAGGCAATGGGAACTCATCTCGATATGAGCACCGCGTATCACCCACAAACGGACAGTCAAAGCGAACGAACCATTCAGACGCTTGAAGACATGCTTCGTTCTTGTGTGATAGACTTTGGAAAGTCTTGGGATACCCACCTACCGTTGATCGAATTCTCATATAACAATAGTTATCATTCAAGCATCAAGGTGGCCCCTTTCGAAGCACTGTACGGACGTAAATGTAGATCACCGTTATGTTGGGCTGAAGTAGGTGACACCCAGCTAGCAAGAACGCATACGTCAAACAGGGCACTAACAGGACCGGAGATTATTCGCGAAACCACAGAAAAGATCGTTCAGATCAGAGCTCGATTGCAAGCGTCGCGTGACAGACAAAAGAGCTACGCCGATAAACGGCGAAAACCCTTAGAATTCCAGGTCGGTAATCGAGTACTGTTGAAAGTCTCACCCTGGAAAGGGGTTATATGTTTCGGAAAACGGGGAAAGCTGAACCCGCGATACATTGGACCTTTCGAAATCGTCGCCCGAATAGGCCCAGTAGCATACAGACTACAGCTACCCGCGGAGCTAAACGGTGTACACCCCGTGTTTCATGTCTCTAATCTGAAAAAGTGCCTATCAGATGAAACCCTTATCATTCCTCTTGACGAAATCGAAATCAATGAGAATCTCCTGTTCGTCGAAGAACCAATCGAGATCATGGACAGGGAGGTGAAGCGTACTAAGCAAAGTCGCATCCCAATCGTGAAGGTACGATGGAACGCAAAGCGTGGGCCAGAATTCACGTGGGAACGCGAGGATCAAATGAAGCAGAAGTACCCTCACCTATTCTAGCATTCTCAAATCTAGCTTTCAAACAGAATTTCGGGACGAAATTCCCTCTAACGGGGGGATGATGTCACAACTGGAAATTTTGTGTCATGTAATCTATACATTCAAGTTAATGTGAATCAAAAACTTCAATCAAATACATCATACAAATACTACAAATAGTCATCAAACAATTGGAGACCTTAGAAGCCCTTGTTTAAGTCCACTTTGGACTAGGACTTCCTTATTCGATCCAAATGGACCAATAAACTTCCAATTAGACTATCATGGGCTTAGAACCCTAATTGGATTCAAATTGGACCCACATTTATTTTATTCAACATTTTAGGTCATATTGGGCCTAGAATGAAATAAATCACAAGCTTTGATCCATAATTTAACCTAACCTAGCTTAATAAAGCATAAAAATCACAATTTTATTTTATAAGGCCAATAAGCACCCAAACTACCTCTAATGTTGGGCTTAGGGGCAAAAAGCCCAAAAATCCTTTCTTCTATCCCCATTCTCGGCCCAAGCCCAAGGAAAAAGGGAGAGTTGACCTTGGGTTGCCACCTCACTTTCATATGTTGGATTTCCATGCACATAACTCATGTTTCCAAGCAAACATCATATCAAGATCACTTCTTTCTTCTCTCCTCTCTCACTCTCGGCCAAACACAACACACACACACTCACAAAAATCTATTCTACTCTCTCTAAATCTTGAAGAACATCTCCTTCCCCCTTCTTCAAAAATTTCGTGAATCAAGGGCTCACAAGGAAAATCCATCACCAAAAATCATCATCTAAGGTAAGTTGATGACTAATCCATGATCTAGCTACTTCATTTTATTAAAATCTCTTCTAAATTCATTCACTCTTGTGATCTTGCATCCTAGAGGTCGAAATCTTCATCAAAGGGTGCTAAGACCAAAAATCACTTCATTTTTCTTCCATCTTCTCTCCAAAACCGAAACTACACCCAAGGTGAGCTTCATCCCCCCTATTTTTCTGTTTTTGTGAGTTTTATGGGGGGGGGGAATACAAGTAAAAGTGTAGATCTATATGTGTTTGTATGCCTTGTATGATTTCCATGCTTATATGTATGCATTTGTGTGTTATAATGTTGGATCTAGCCATAAAACCCCTCAAAACCGAGATGTATCTTGTGTTAAATGATTTTAGCTTCAAATATATTTCTAAATACAAAGTGTTTCAAGAAAAATGGTTAAGTGGTTTAGTAACAATTTTCTTTGGTTTAAAAACACAAATTTTGGGCCTAAAATGTGAAAAATACAAAATTAAGGGCCCAAATTGACATATCACGAATTCTGATGGATGTGGTGTGTCAAAACAGTTTCAATAAAACAATTTCTGGAAAATTACTCATTTAGAGGATTAAAAACATAAATTCCAAGCTTAATGGGCTAAAAATGACATTTTCGGCCCAATGAGGCCCATTATGCGAATTTTTCTGTTTTGGAGGGCCAAAACTGTGTTTTTCTGTAAAACAGTGGACTATAAGTGTTCCAAGTCCTTTTCAAAGGTTTAAAATGCTTTTTGAATTTAAAAAGGACCAAAGTTGCAAAAATTTTACAATTTGGGCCAAAATTGTCAAAGTTGCGAAAAAGAAGAGTTAAAACCGAGAAAACTGCATTTTCAGGGACTTAAACTGTTTTCTATGAAAAATATGTTGAAAAATATTAATTTCAATAAATTTTGGTGTTAAAATGTCAAGAAAATTAATTTAAGGACCAAACCGGGAAGTATTTAATAAAAGGGTTGAAAATGTAAACTTTACAAACAATGAGGGGCTGAAAACAGAAAAATTTCAAGGCTAATTCAATATACACAATTTGATCAAATAATGGCACCGCGACTATCGACGAAATACAATACACTACAATACCAAAATCGTTGTGAAACGAATTGGTTCGGTCTCGAACCAATGAAAATCCGAAACTACTAACATGGCGACACTACGATACATACAAATAACGTTTGGGAACTTAACTTACATACGAGTGTGCACAGACGTCTGCGCACCATCTTTGGGCCCCAAAAGTGTAAATTCTTGTTCGTTGAGCCTAGCTAGCCCAATGACCTGATCTTAAGGCCCGAAGACATTTTTTTTCTACGAAGTGTTGGGTTTCACCGACTTGGCACAACGTAGAGGGACTTTCAATGGCTTGTATACTACTGGTCCCCAAGGGTCCTTTGGTATTGCTAGTAAAGTCTACATTTCATGCGAGGCGGGTCTGGGACCCCTCGTACATTTTTATCCCCAACCGGTTAATGGAGTCACCGGGGTCTTCGTGACCTCTTTCTCTTCGGATGTGGGACTACACCTAGTCACGGCGATTGGATAACGTGATTAGTACGGACGACGCCTTCGGGATCATTAGTATAGCTATAAACTGGGCGTTTGTGTAATGCGGGTTTGTAGTAATTAATCATGCTCGAGAACTTTCCAACGTCGCCTGGGACTGACACTATACGCTATGCAATGGTTTCAACGTAACTTCATGTAATTCAAGGAACTAGGAGAACATCGGGTTTTCCTAGGGTTTTCAATACATACAGATTTGAAATGCATACAACTTCAATGAACATTTTTTTTACAAGTATAGAAACAAACAAGCATACCCATGGATCTTCACAAACGTTTTCAAAAGCTTTTCTTTTCAGAAAATATCGGATTTTCTGGTGGTTTTTCAAATAATACAAACATTGGATTTCAAACACTACTTATGAACTCACCAACATTTCATATGTTGACGTTTTTCAAAATACTTGTATTCTCAGGGAACCAGTGAATCAAAGGAAATCATATTCAGTGACGGCTTGCAGTTTATTTATGTACGAACCGAACAATTTAATTTTTAGGAATGTAATGTTTAAACAATGTATGACATGTAAACGCTACTGGTTGTACTATATTAATGAATGGTGACGAATGTTGTTATGTTTCATATATATTCAATGTTATGGTATTCAATTGAGTCACGACAGCCCCCGGACGTTTCCGCCGTCTGGTTCAGGGGTGTGACATTATACAAGTTTTAAACTATATAAGTATTTTTATCTACAAATATGTTGGGTAGAACATGGGTAGATTGTGATGTGTGATAAAATAAAATTGATGAGAGGCCACGATGTGTTTTGAGATCCAGTCATCTAGCGGAGTTTGGATGACGACCACGGACTTTTTAGACAGTCCAGTAGGAAACATTAGCAGGTTCGCAACCTGTAGGTGTTAAGGAACTAAGAGTGTTCATTCGCAGTACTCCATCCCCCTCATGGTTGCCTTTAGGACATATATGGCTGAGGAAACCCCTTAGCAGTAGTGTCCATCCCAATGATATTCTTTAGGCTAGGTCCCTTGTGATAAGTGTTTAGGGACATAAAGTGAGGATAACGGGAACGGGTAATCAGGGTTATTGTTGATTGATGAACTTAGTAAGTTTATTATTATTGTGGGTTTAAAACTGTTGGATAAGGTGTCTAAGTCCATAACTATTTCGGGCTTGTACTTGACCCGACCCGGCATGGTCCATTTGGGTTGCATGGCACCATGCAATTGGATAGACTAAATGAGAGAAATAACACTTGGAGATTATTAATATATTATAAGTTCTAATATATTAATAATATTATTTAATTAGTTGATCAAAGAATTAACTTGGAATTAATTAAGTGATCAAAGGATAACTAATTAAATATATGGGTTGGTTATGTAAATCATCCATATCTTGTATAGTGGGCTAAGAGGCTCCATGGATTATCAAGTTGGGTTCTACCCATAGGATGCTCCATGGATGCTCCATGGGAGTTACAAACCCATGGGTCATGGAAATGAAGAGTCATGACACATTAGGGTTTACATGGTGTAACCCTAGATGTGCCAACACTATATAAGAGTCCATTCTCCACAAAATTGGCTACACAAGTTGAACACTAAGAAACTAGAGGGCTTGGCCGATTTTGAGAAGTGTGTGTTATCTCAAGAGTCTTTCCAAGAGCATTTGGTGTTGTGTGAAGCATTTGAGGCATCACACTTGGGGTGCTAGGCTCACAAGGTTTCAAGGAACACAAGCAACAACAAGGTAAGTTATTCTATCTATGATTCAAGTTAAAATTGTTCCCCATGTATGCTAGATAGGAATATAACCTTGGAATTCAACTTTGCATGATAATTAGACAAACATAGATCCAAGGTTATTAGGGTTGCATGTACACTTAGGAAGTGTTAGAATGCTCAAAACCCATCAGTGGTATCAGAGCCTAGGCTTGTTTGTTTGTTATTTGTGCTTAAAAGTTGAAGAAAGTCGAAAATTCTGCTGTCTGACTGATGGACTCGGCGAGTCCATGGGGAGGACTCGTCGAGTTCATGTGTATCTTCAACCTACTCGGCGAGTAGGTTTATGCACTCGGCGAGTAGGGTCGACAGAGTGCAGAATTTCGACTTGAGTTGTTGGAAATGGATTAGAATCATTACCCTAAAATGTTTTGGTACTTGAAAACTTGTTTTAGAAGGTGTAATGTCTTTTCTAACTCATTTACAACAACTAGTTATCAAAATTACAAAGATTAAATGTGATTTTGATTCTTGAAAGTGTTCATATTCATATTCTTGTTCTTATGATGTTTAGATGATCATAGGAATTATTTGTAACCTATGTGGTAGATTAATTCATGATCATAATGTGTTTTAATGGAGTCCATAACTTGTCCTCAAGTTATGGAAAACCAAAAGTCTCTTGGTTAAAAACCATTAAAAGAACACAAGAGTTAGGAAAAATGAAAAGACCTCATTTTATTACTCTATTAAACTCATAAGTTACAAGAAATGAAAAGTTTTGAAAGTTTACAAAACTTGCCCTCAAGTTTTGGAACAAGTAAAGTTAAGTTAAAACTTTAGTTCCAACCCCTAGAATTTTAAAAGTTAAAATTCAACCCTTATACTTATATTATTATGATTTAATAATTATATATATATATATATATATATATATATATATATATATATATATATATATATATATATGTATAAGAACAAAGTCGTCTTACCGCTAGTACGCCTCATTCACGAAGCCGGTCTATAAGGTGGGTATAAGGTTGTTGCCTATAAAATGGTGACTTAATGGGTGTCCACTCTCACCCACCGCTTGTTTGATCGGTGGAGGGTCGTTAGCCGAACGGGTAAGACAAGGACTTATTAATTCTCATTCAAAGTATGATGAATATTATAAAGTAACTAAATGTTTTATTAAATTCCCAATCTTAGTTACTTTAGGAAAAATGTGAATAAGGTGCTATTCCATGAAATTACACTTTACACTTTGATTAAGTCGTTGGTGGAGCGTGTGTGGTTAACCGGCACACTAACTTGGACTTAACAAGGTAGGTAAAGGGTGACTTAGGGTTTATTATAGTATCGATGGAGCGTTTGTGGTTAACCGGCACATCAATTGAGTGATAAAATCTAAGGGTACCAAGTGATTTGCATGGTTACTTCACACCTCGTTTTGTGATCCTCGGTATCCCAGTCACAAAACTTGGAGGGCACACTCGAGATTGAAACATGCCTTTGAAAAGTTCATTGAATCTCAAAGAATCTAGGAATTTCTAAGAACCATTCAAAAACCTAATACTAAAATATTGCGGTTTTCGTGGTGGAAATTGGTGAATCGTGTCACACCCCCAAACCTGAACGGCGGAAACGTTCGGGGGCGGATGACTTCATGTGGTAACGTAACAAATGAATACATAGTAAAGAAAGCAATACAACCATCATATATATAATTGAAAGTTTACATTTGTCAAAAGTTACATGTTCAAAACTCAATTACAATATGATGTCAAAATACGAGATTAAACTGGCGCCGCAGCATCCCTTCATCAAAAGCGAAATGAATACCTGAAATTACTGATTCCCTGGGACATACAAGTAATTTTGAAAGAGTAGATCAGCATTTAAGCTGGTGAATTTCATAAGTATTTAAGTGACAATGTTTGAATGAACTGAAATGTTTTATCTTCGTTTGTTTGTGGTTAGAAAATCCAATATTTTCTACTAGTATAAAAGTAGCCTTCACTCAAGACCAATGTTTGTTTCTAAAATGTATGTAAATGTAAAAGAACCAATGAATTTGAAAACCTTGTAAATCAATGCATTTTAATACCCCTTGTGAGTTTTATAACCATACTATTGACTCTGAATGCCTATACACAACGTTCTTCAGGCGTTGAAATGTTATGACGTTTGTCACCCCAAACGGTGGACTGCAGCTAACAGTCAGGGCACGGGTTTGTCAAGCCCGTATAGATCTATACACAAACACCATGCTCCCCCTCCAAGGGATTCTGGTATATAATACAGGACTTGAAATGTGTACTCGAACGTACATGAAGTTAGTGTCTCACAAATCCGTGGTATAAAAACAGATCTACTTGTTAAAATGTTACGTTTGTTCTTGTACACGAAAGTGAACTTCTTGAAATATGTGATTCTACTACATAAGAGTTAGAAATTTGTTTCGTAAAACCATACCTATTATAGTTTCCAAAAAAACGTGTCTTGTTTGTTTAGAAACATTGAGAAAGGAATCGCTTGTTTATGAAAGTATAGATTTTTGGGTGTAGAGTCTAGGATAGACAAGAAAAATCTAAGAATAGTTTAGTTTATACATGCATTACAAGAACATTATATTTTAAAAGGTAAAATGCTATTGTGACATATGTTATATATATATACATATATACATATATATATAAGTTCCTTTAAATGTTTATAAATCGCATGTGATTTGAATATATAACAGTATATAAAAGAATTTCTTTATGTAACGCACGATAATACTCGTGTGTTTTACTTGTAATCCCCCCTTTGAAAGCATAATAAAGTATTTAGACTAATTAAAAAGGTTGATTTAGGGGTATGAAACTCACTTGAAAGTTTGAAGATAGCGAGATGGAAAACCGGGCAGAGTTTCGTCTCGGGAAATGGATTTTCCTCGGGATTCTCGGGAATCTCGGGAGTAAAATCGACCTTTGGGACTTGAGCCAAAAAGACCAGAGCTCTGGGTTTGAACAGACACGGAAAACGAGGCAAAGTTGAGAGAGAGAGAAGAGAAATGAACCCTTTCTTTGGAAACCCTCGCATTCTATTTATAGGAAGGCTGGTCTGCCTCGGTACGCGGGGCGTACGCTCGTACGCGCTGCGTACGCGTACGTCATGCATGACCGAAGCCTCGACTGCCTCGGTTCGGATGGGACGGGTTGCTGGGGAGGTGGGTCGGATGGGACGCCGGGTCGGATGGGACGTCGGGTCGGACGGGTCGTCGGGTCGGACGGGTCGGACGGGTCGGATGGATCGGATTCCTCGGATATGGCGACGTGGACGATCCGAGGCCAATCCTCTCGGTTACGCGGGGCGTACAGGAGTACGCAGCGCGTACTTCGGAGGAGGATGCTGACTCCCCTTCGGATAATATCCGAATTTTGAATTAAATAAATAAATAATTTATTTAATAAACTTCAAAAATCCATATCTTCTTCATACGAACTCCGTTTTCGATGGTCTTTATATCCTCGCGTAGGTGAGACTACGCTCTACAACTTTCGTTTAGACACCGTCGGCAAATTCCAAAATTATATTTTTATTATTTATTAAAAATCCATCGTGTTTAAGGAATTTCTTAGAAAATTCATAACTTCTTTATCTGATGTCGGTTTTTGCCAGACTTTTTACCGCTGGAATACCATTGTCGAGACCTTCGATTCTCGTTTAGGTCATTCCGGCCAAAAGTCGCTCGATCTCCGATTCGAGTTTTTAGCGGTCTGTTGCTAAGCCGAACTTGGAAAAATCACATCTTCGCTATATGAAGTCGGATTTGGGCGTTCTTTTCACATACGATCATGGTTCAAAGACATTTAATCATAGAAGGAAATTAAATAGAACTATTTGTACGTTTTATTATGAAAGTAAATTTTATTACTTAGAAGCGGTTACAATACTTGACCCATTCTGGTCCTTACAAGGAGTTGAAATATCGGGTTGCCACATCATCCCCCCGTTAGAGAGAATTTCGTCCCGAAATTTAAAGTAGCAAAGATACTAGTGAACATGAAAGAGATGAGGGTACTTTTGTTTCATCTGATCTTCGCGTTCCCATATGAATTCGGGTCCCCGCTTGGCGTTCCAGCGAACCTTCATGATGGGTATGCGACTTTGTTTTGTTTGTTTGACCTCTCGATCCATGATTTCTACTGGTTCTTCCACAAAGTTGAGGCTCTCGTTGATCTCGATCTCGTCGAGTGGAATAACAAGAGTCTCGTCGGACAGACACTTTTTCAAGTTTGAGACGTGGAAGGTTGGATGGATGTTACTAAGTTCGCGCGGTAGGTTAAGCTTGTAAGCCACAGGGCCGATCCTGGCAAGAATCTCGAAAGGCCCTATGTATCTTGGATTTAGTTTCCCACGCTTTCCAAATCGTATTAAACCCTTCCACGGTGAGACCTTTAATAAGACGTGGTCTCCTACCTGGAATTCTAAAGGTTTCCTCCTTTGGTCAGCGTAGCTTTTCTGTCGGTCTCTTGAGGCCTTCAATCGTTCACGAATCTGAACAATCTTCTCTGTTGTTTCACGTATGATCTCCGGACCTGTGAGAGTGCTTTCAGGAACTCTTCCTCTAGCTAACTGGGTATCGCCAACTTCAGTCCAGCACAGAGGGGATCTGCACTTTCGACCATAGAGGGCTTCAAACGGAGCAGCCTTTATGCTTGTATGATAACTATTGTTGTATGAAAATTCGACAAGGGGTAAATGAATATCCCATGCCTTTCCAAAGTCAATCACGCAGGCTCTCAGCATGTCTTCTAAAGTTTGTATTGTTCTCTCACTTTGTCCGTCTGTCTGTGGGTGGTAGGCTGTACTCATGTCTAGCCTAGTTCCCAGGGAACTTTGTAGTGATTGCCAGAACCTTGAAGTGAATCTACTATCTCGATCGGAGATAATGGATATCGGAACACCATGCAGTCGCACTACTTCCCTTAAGTAAGTTCTTGTAAGCTTCTCCATTTTGTCAGTCTCCTTGATGGGTAGGAAATGTGCGGATTTGGTCAATCTGTCGACAATGACCCATATGGTATCGAGTCCACTTGTCGTCTTGGGTAACTTGGTTATGAAGTCCATAGTAATCCGCTCCCATTTCCATTCCGGTATCTCTGGTTGTTGTAGTAGTCCTGACGGTTTCTGATACTCGACCTTAACCTTAGCGCAAGTAAGACATTTACTCACGAAGGTAGCAATTTCTGCTTTCATGTTAGGCCACCAGTACAGTTTCTTAAGATCCAGATACATTTTATCTGAACCCGGGTGAACGGAATATCTTGAATTGTGAGCCTCGGTCATGACTACGTTTCTGAAACCACCATGATTTGGGGTCCAGATTCGGTCCATGAGATAGTAGGCTCCGCCACCCTTGACTTCTAAATTCTTCTCCATTCCTCGCAGGGATTCACCCGCCACATTTTCAGGTTGCAAAGCTTCCATTTGTGCTTCTTTAATTTGTGTGGATAGGTGGGAATGGATAGTCATGGTCAGAGATTTGACCCTCCGACCAGTGTATTCCTTTCGACTGAGGGCGTCGGCTACTACGTTGGGCTTGCCAGGATGATAACAAATTTCGCATTCGTAGTCATTCAGTAACTCAACCCATCGTCGTTGTCGCATGTTGAGTTCCTTCTGATCGAAAATGTGTTGAAGGCTCTTGTGATCGGTGAATATAGTACTCTTTGTTCCGTATAAGTAGTGCCTCCAGATCTTCAGAGCAAATACCACTGCTCCTAACTCGAGGTCGTGTGTCGTATAGTTCACTTCGTGTGTCTTAAGCTGTCGGGAGGCATAAGCGATAACCTTCCCTCTTTGCATAAGAACACAACCAAGTCCTTGATTTGAAGCATCGCAATACACTACGAAGTCTTCTATCCCTTCGGGGAGGGATAGTATCGGTGCGGTGCACAAGGCCTGTTTTAGTGTCTGGAATGCCTTCTCTTGTTTCGCTTCCCAGTCAAAGGCCACTCCTTTCTGGGTTAATGAAGTAAGAGGTTTCGCAATGCTCGAAAAGTTCTTTATGAATCTGCGATAGTAGCCAGCTAGACCTAGAAATTGACGAATTTCTGTAGGTGTCTTTGGTGCCGACCAGTTCTCAATAGCCTTAATTTTGGAAGGGTCCACGTGTATACCTTTCTCGCTAACAACATGACCTAAAAATTCGACTCTTCGAATCCAAAATTCGCATTTAGAGAACTTCGCATAGAGTTTCTCCGTTCGCAGTGTTTCTAGGACTTTTCGTAGGTGTTGACTATGCTCTTCCTCACTTCGAGAGTAGATAAGTATATCATCGATAAAGACGATGACGAACTGATCCAAGTAAGGGCGGCATACCCTATTCATTAGGTCCATAAATACTGCTGGTGCATTGGTTAATCCGAACGGCATCACCACGAATTCGTAGTGTCCATAAAGAGTTCGGAAGGCTGTCTTTGGAATGTCCCTCTCTAGAACTCGTAATTGGTGATATCCGGATCGCAGGTCTATTTTGGAGAAGTAGTTCGCCCCTTGAAGTTGATCGAATAGGTCGTCGATACGGGGTAGAGGATAGCGGTTCTTGACAGTAAGTTTGTTCAGCTCTCTGTAGTCGATGCACATACGGAACGATCCGTCTTTCTTCTTTACAAACAAGACCGGTGCTCCCCAAGGTGAGAAACTTGGTCTTATGAATCCTTTGTGAAGGAGTTCATTAAGTTGACTGGAAAGTTCCTGCATCTCTGCTGGTGCAAGACGATAAGGCGACTTCGCTACTGGGGTAGCTCCTGGAATTAAGTCGATTCTAAACTCGACTTGGCGTTGCGGTGGTAATCCTGGCAGTTCTTCTGGAAAGATATCGGGAAAGTCGCGTACTACCGAGATGCTCTTGATGTCCTTCAGTTCTTGACTTGTATCGACGATGTGCGCTAGGAATGCTCGACAATCCTTCCGCAAGCACTTTCGAGCTTGGATGCACGAAATGATGCGAAGGTTTGCACTAGATTTGTCGCCGTAGATAACTAATGTTTCGTTGTTTGGGAGGTTAAGACGGACTGCTTTCTCAAAGCACATGATGTCGGCGCGAAGAAGGCTCAACCAATCCATGCCGACTATGACGTCGAAACTTTTAATTTGAACCGGCATGAGATTGATTGGGAAAGAATGGCCGTCTAATGTTAACGTACAGCCCATGTATATGCAATTTGTGTTTTCGGTTTTTCCATTGGCCATCTCTATAGTGAATGATTTTTCTAACTTGCTAGGTTTAGGTTTAAGTAAATGAATAAAGTTTTGACTCACGAAACTTCTCTCCGCTCCACTATCGAATAATATGCATGCGTATGAATTATCGAGAAGGAACGTACCAGCAACAATAGTTGGGTCAGCTACAGCTTCGTTGTGGCCTATTGCCAAAACTCGTCTCACACCTCCGGTGCCTGCTGCCTTAGGACAGTTTCTCTGGTAGTGGCCCACCTCGCCACAACCGTAGCAAGCCTGCCCTACACCCGCACCGGGAATTTAAGTGATCGGCTTTGCGGGTTCCTTGCAGAAACGGGCTGTGTGCCCTTTCTGGCTGCAGTTGGCGCACTGCATAGCTCGACAAAGTCCATGGTGGTGGTAATTGCATTTGGTGCATTTTGGGAGGTTGCCTATATAAGGCTTTGTTGGGTAGGTATTTGTAGGGGCTGTAGCAGGTACAGTGGCCGCATTTACTGACACCAGCTGTTTCTTTGCGGATTCTTGGGAAGATCCACCCTTCCCTTTAATCCATGCCCTCTTCCTGCCATTGTTGTTGTTGTAGTTGTTGTAGTTGTTGTTTGCTTTCTGTGGGGCTGGTGCAGAAGTGGTTGAGTTCTGATGACCTCCGTAGTCGATCAGAGATTGTGCCAGTTCCTTAGCACTTTCAAAGGTGTCAGGTTTAGAAGCTAACACGCTTGATCGCATTTGGGGCGTCAGTCCCCAGATGTACCTTTCTATCTTCTTGCTCTCGGGAGAAATCATATCTGGACAAAGGATTGCCAGCTCGCAGAATCTGTTGGTATAAGGAGCGATGTCGGTACCAACCATTCCGAGAGTCCATAGCTCGTGTTCAAGCTTTTGAATCTCTCCCCGTGGGCAGTATTCTCTCATCATCATGGCCTTCAAGTTCTCCCAGCTTATGGAGTTTGCCACGATTAGGGTGAGTACTTTAACGTGGCCATTCCACCAAGTTAAAGCTTTATCGAGAAGGGTGAAAGTTGCAAATTTGACCTTGCTGTGCTCGGGGCAGGAGCATATTTCAAAGACTGCCTCCGTCCTTTCGATCCACTGCCTCAGGGCCATCACACCACCAGTACCATAAAACATCCGGGGCTTGGCATTAGTGAAGTCCTTATAGGTGCATTCTCGAG
This sequence comes from Lactuca serriola, assembly GCF_051521515.1. Lineage (NCBI taxonomy): Eukaryota > Viridiplantae > Streptophyta > Magnoliopsida > Asterales > Asteraceae > Lactuca > Lactuca serriola. The sequence continues at coordinate 127,465,847 of NC_136416.1, read as the reverse complement.
GTGGTCCATGACTCTCGCCATGGTTGGATAGGTGTGTGCCAGATCCCGAGCCATTAGTACTCGAGTTATTGATCTGTGACATGGCAGCTGCCACTGCCGCGGTGACTGCTGCTTGAAACATAACAGCATCAAATTGAGGTGGTAGAGGTGGTGGTGGTATAGGTGCTTCCTCACCGTTGTTTCGCCTTGGGTTCCTACGCGGAGGCATCCTTCAACTAAGGACAAGGATAAGAATTTCATAGAATGGAAAAATGTATGTGTCTCATGAACTAAATCGCTATAGTTCAACAACAGATGAAAGTATAAGTCTTAAAATAGAAAAATGAAAGTTATTTGTAAGACTGAAGGTATGAAACGAGTGTTTGGGTTCACAAAGACCATTCAATGTTCGAACGAAATACTCAACATAGTAGTAATAGTGCCACTTATATTAATATAAAAGTTGTTACAACGATCATGAAAATTTGACCCCCATAAGGGTCTCCGATTACAAAGTTCGGGAAATTTAAAGACTTTTAGCCGAGGTCCTAAGCTATAACAAAATTTGAGTCCTAGACAAGCACTACTTGCGTCGAAGGTTGCGCTTGGAGCTTGATTCCGTATCTGATTGCTTTGACTCCATTAGACGCCTATCGAAAGCGGCTTGTTGTTCCCTTAGTTCGGCGAGGGCTGCAATCATTTGCGCTTGAAACGATTCAGCTTGGAATTGGGCGTTGTCTTGCATCTTGTCCAGCCTACGGATGTCAGAAGTGTGAACCTGCACTTCCACGTTGATATCCCGGAGTCGACTAGCTTGTACTCCAGACTGATAGGACTGATTGGCTAACTTACCCACCATTACCGGGAGTGCTCGATCAGCCGAACCTCCGCCGCGGACATCATAGAATTCCCGGCACATGCCGTAGGGAGGGCGTAGGTTTTGCTGTTGGCTCCAATGGTGGAGGTGACTTCCCCAGACGGGAGTCGGTCCTTGAAAGTTCCTTACGAAGACGGGAGGTTGAATGGGTGGTGGATCGATAACTTCCGGCTCTGAGTCGGTACCGGAGTCATCACCCACTTCTATGGGTTCCTCGTCCTCTTCGGGATCATCTTCGATCCATCCTCCGTTGCCTTGGTTGGGAAAGTAGGGGTCGCCAGGGTGGTGAAATCCAGCCATTTGACTGTACGAGAAAAGGGTTATAAGAATCGAGTAAAGCCGGAACATGTAAAACATGTAAGTTAAACTAGTTTAGATAGCAAATACTCCTATAGTATTTAAGTGCTTGTGTTTGATTCTTGTAATGGTTTGGTAAGTTTTGACTTGTTGCTTACTACGATCATTCCTCGATATACGTTGGTCCAATCTTGGGCAAATATAGTTGATCACGCTATATTTGTCCAAAATCTGATTACATATATCGAGTCCCAATCGTAGTGTCAACTTGTCTAAATACTTGTATAGTTGTATAACATGAAAATAGTTCGTGGTAGGCATGTATTTGTACTTAAATGAACTACCAATTTAAATTGAACGAAATGTTGCTTAAGTGTAAAAAGAAAATTTGTTTTGTCAGAGATTATTAGTCCCCTAAGCATTTATAGTTTGTATATCTTATGTGGTTCGATATACTTAGTTCACTATAAACATTGCTCTGATACCAATCTGTCACACCCCCAAACCTGAACGGCGGAAACGTTCGGGGGCGGATGACTTCATGTGGTAACGTAACAAATGAATACATAGTAAAGAAAGCAATACAACCATCATATATATAATTGAAAGTTTACATTTGTCAAAAGTTACATGTTCAAAATTCAATTACAATATGATGTCAAAATACGAGATTAAACTGGCGCCGCAGCATCCCTTCATCAAAAGCGAAATGAATACCTGAAATTACTGATTCCCTGGGACATACAAGTAATTTTGAAAGAGTAGATCAGCATTTAAGCTGGTGAATTTCATAAGTATTTAAGTGACAATGTTTGAATGAACTGAAATGTTTTATCTTCATTTGTTTGTGGTTAGAAAATCCAATATTTTCTACTAGTATAAAAGTAGCCTTCACTCAAGACCAATGTTTGTTTCTAAAATGTATGTAAATGTAAAAGAACCAATGAATTTGAAAACCTTGTAAATCAATGCATTTTAATACCCCTTGTGAGTTTTATAACCATACTATTGACTCTGAATGCCTATACACAACGTTCTTCAGGCGTTGAAATGTTATGACGTTTGTCACCCCAAACGGTGGACTGCAGCTAACAGTCAGGGCGCGGGTTTGTCAAGCCCGTATAGATCTATACACAAACACCATGCTCCCCCTCCAAGGGATTCTGGTATATAATACAGGACTTGAAATGTGTACTCGAACGTACATGAAGTTAGTGTCTCACAAATCCGTGGTATAAAAACAGATCTACTTGTTAAAATGTTACGTTTGTTCTTGTACACGAAAGTGAACTTCTTGAAATATGTGATTCTACTACATAAGAGTTAGAAATTTGTTTCGTAAAACCATACCTATTATAGTTTCCAAAAAAACGTGTCTTGTTTGTTTAGAAACATTGAGAAAGGAATCGCTTGTTTATGAAAGTATAGATTTTTGGGTGTAGAGTCTAGGATAGACAAGAAAAATCTAAGAATAGTTTAGTTTATACATGCATTACAAGAACATTATATTTTAAAAGGTAAAATGCTATTGTGACATATGTTATATATATATATACATATATACATATATATATAAGTTCCTTTAAATGTTTATAAATCGCATGTGATTTGAATATATAACAATATATAAAAGAATTTCTTTATGTAACGCACGATAATACTCGTGTGTTTTACTTGTAATCCCCCCCTTTGAAAGCATAATAAAGTATTTAGACTAATTAAAAAGGTTGATTTAGGGGTATGAAACTCACTTGAAAGTTTGAAGATAGCGAGATGGAAAACCGGGCAGAGTTTCGTCTCGGGTAACGGATTTTCCTCGGGATTCTCGGGAATCTCGGGAGTAAAATCGACCTTCGGGACTTGAGCCAAAAAGACCAGAGCTTCGGGTTTGAACAGACACGGAAAACGAGGCAAAGTTGAGAGAGAGAGAAGAGAAATGAACCCTTTCTGTGGAAACCCTCGCATTCTATTTATAGGAAGGCTGGTCTGCCTCGGTACGCGGGGCGTACTCTCGTACGCGCTGCGTACGCGTACGTCATGCATGACCGAAGCCTCGACTGCCTCGGTTCGGATGGGACGGGTTGCTGGGGAGGTGGGTCGGATGGGACGCCGGGTCGGATGGGACGTCGGGTCGGACGGGTCGTCGGGTCGGACGGGTCGGACGGGTCGGATGGATCGGATTCCTCGGATATGGCGACGTGGACGATCCGAGGCCAATCCTCTCGGTTACGCGGGGCGTACAGGAGTACGCAGCGCGTACTTCGGAGGAGGATGCTGACTCCCCTTCGGATAATATCCGAATTTTGAATTAAATAAATAAATAATTTATTTAATAAACTTCAAAAATCCATATCTTCTTCATACGAACTCCGTTTTCGATGGTCTTTATATCCTCGCGTAGGTGAGACTACGCTCTACAACTTTCGTTTAGACACCGTCGGCAAATTCCAAAATTATATTTTTATTATTTATTAAAAATCCATCGTGTTTAAGGAATTTCTTAGAAAATTCATAACTTCTTTATCTGATGTCGGTTTTTGCCAGACTTTTTACCGCTGGAATACCATTGTCGAGACCTTCGATTCTCGTTTAGGTCATTCCGGCCAAAAGTCGCTCGATCTCCGATTCGAGTTTTTAGCGGTCTGTTGCTAAGCCGAACTTGGAAAAATCACATCTTCGCTATATGAAGTCGGATTTGGGCGTTCTTTTCACATACGATCATGGTTCAAAGACATTTAATCATAGAAGGGAATTAAATAGAACTATTTGTACGTTTTATTATGAAAGTAAATTTTATTACTTAGAAGCGGTTACAATACTTGACCCATTCTGGTCCTTACAAGGAGTTGAAATATCGGGTTGCCACAAATCGTCATTCACCTACCTTTCAAATATGATATAGCTTAGATTACGGCAGACCTCTTCTAAGTTATATTATATTGTGATTGGATCCTAGCCTTAATATTACATTTGGGTGTTTTATTAAGGACTCTCTTATATCTAAACTAATCTTGTCGTCTTTCCTTCAGATGTCTTTCAACAATGCTTCTGGCTCTAATCCTAATGGCTCCTTTACCCTTATGAACTTGTGTGGGAAAGTCACCTTTGATGGATCCAACTTCAATGAGTGGATCAGAAACATCAGGATGATTACCTACTACGAGGACAAAGAATATGTCCTTGACAAGGTGCTTAAGGAGATTGATGAGTCCACTGCAACTCCTCAGGAGATCGCTGAATTTCGGGCACATGAAAGGGATGCTACGAAAGTGGCTTGCATCATGATGGCCACGATGACAGCAGAACTCCAAAAGTCTTATGAGGATTTCTACCCTTATGACATGCACCAAGATTTGATGGAAAGATACCATCAAAGTGCAAGACAAGAGAGGTATGAAATCATCTGCTCCATGATAACAACCATGATGAAGGACGGGGAATCCGTCACGAGCCACATGCAGAAAATGCAAAGGTATGTGGATCGTTTGCTGAAGCTTAATGTGAACTTCCCGGAGGATCTTGCAATAGATATTATTTTGCATTCCTTACCATCGTGCTATGATCAATTCCGCATGACATATGTCACACCCCAAAACCAAGAACGGCGGAAACGTTCTGGGGCGGAGGACGTCATGTATAGTATCACAACACAGTAAGTGTAAATAAACAAACAACATCATCCATTGCATTAAATATATAATTTTAATACAAGTGTGTTCTGTACAGTTATAGACACCAAAAATAATGAAACACAAAATAATATGAGATGAGTCTTGAATGCACTCCATCTTCTCAAAAGCTGGCCTCGGTACCTGTCTACTGATGACCTGAGAATACAAGTTATTTTGAAAGAGTTTATCAGCATTAAGCTGGTGAGTTCATAAGTATTTTAGTGTTAATGTTTCTTGTAAAAACGTTTGAACCTGTCTCAATGTATAAGTTTGTAAAAATGTAAGCAAATGTTTGAAAGTGTTTGTAAAAGTTTGAATCTCTCAGAAAATCCTATATTTTCTATAAAAGTAACCTTCTACCAAGGCTAAACTGTTTTGTAAACTTGTCTGTTGTAAAAGTGTGTAATTACCCAAGTATAACTATCATTTGTTAAAAATATAGTTTGTACACTAATGCTTAAGTGAGATTATCACTAAAATATGTAATGGGTAAATCATTGTAGTACTGTAGCTTTGTATAATAAGACTACTGCTGTACTAAATACTACTACCTTAAACCGGATTTATATTAAGGCATAATGTGATAAATTGCACCATGCTATCGACTGGTAACAACGACATAATGAATGGTCGTAATAAAAGAAATGACGTTTGGCACCCGCAGACCTACAGGTCCGGCTGTAGCTAGCAGCAAGGTGTAGGATAGTCAATCCAGTATAGATCTATACGCAAACTCACGCTCTCCCTCCAAGAGAATTCTGGCTACAACTCGGGCCATGACATTTAAGGCATGCCCGATACAGTGGATCACAATTATTACGTATTTATGTATATGTATTGTTTCTCGTATATCTGTATATGTATTGTTTCTTGTATCTCTGTATATGTATTGTTTCTAGTATATCTGTATATGTATTGTTTCTAGTATATCTGTATATGTATTGTTTCTAGTATATCTGTATATGTATTGTTTCTAGTATATCTGTATATGTATTGTTTCTAGTATATCTGTATATGTATTGTTTCTAGTATATCTGTATATGTATTGTTTCTAGTATATCTGTATATGTATTGTCCTGCGTTACCCCGATGGTAACCAGCTAATGATGTACTAATGAGTATGAATATGGAAGTACTTTTATGTCTATACATGTATATATGATATATAAGTAATATGGAAACGACCTTCGGATGGTCACCCGAAATCCCACCAGACCACATCTCAAGGCGCGAAAAGGAAATAGGGCGGATGGCCTTCCTAAGTCCTTTAAACATTATTTATACATCTATACATATATGGGCATGCAATTGGATATATATAAAAGCATAAATAAGTTTTCATAAAACATTTGAAGCATAAATATAATTTCAAGAGAAGATCGACTTGATGTCGATCTATAAAACATTTTGAAGGCATAAGTTAATAAAACAGTTTAAGTATAAGAAGCATTTGTTTAAATCACAGTCTATAAGTAAGTTTGGATAGTAAAACAGTTTGTAAAACATTTCAAAGTAAGGCATTTTGATAAACAGTTTGAACAGTGGTAAAAATCGTTGTTTTCCTAGTTATTAATCACATGTGATTAAATGCAATCACATGTGATTGAAGCAATAACTATAAGTATTTGACTTGTATTCCCCCCCATAAAGTATTTAAAACACTTAAAATCATTTCAAAGGTTGATTCAAGGGGTATGAACTCACTTGTGGTGAGTCGTTTGAATTGCAGTGTCGGCTACCGTGCTAGGTGACAAACGGAGACTGGTTTACATGCACGAGCCTAGTTATCATATAATAAACATATATATAACTAATTAGACATATAATAACTTAAATAAATAAGTTAAGACACTTAGCAGACATTTAAACACTTTTATGAGTGTTTAGGGTTCAAATGGTTGCATCTAAGTTGCTACGGGACAAGGCAAAAGGGTTTGAAACATCAAAGGGCCTTGTATAGGAGTTCACCAACCAACAAACCCCTCACCTTGGAGTTTACGGCCGTAAACTCATAGGTTTATGGCCGTGAACTCCTCAAATGGTGTTTTTGGGTGTTTTGTGGTGTTATCTTGCATCTAGAACACTCCTATCTTTATTGGAATAATGCATGAAGTAGTTTTAAGGCTTTAGAACACTCCATAAGGGAGTTTACGGCCTAAGGTCCTTCACCTTAGAGTTTACGGCCGTAAACTCTAGGAAATTAATTGATTTGAGGCACTTAAACATCAAGAATGGCATCCATGATTTTATCTAAGGCTAATGGGGGCAAGAGGCACACTTTGGTGCCTTCACTTGGAGTTTACGGCCCAAGTCATGTTCCTTGGCCGTAAACTCCTTCCAAGGAGTTGTTTCTATGTGTTCTTCTCTCCATTCTAGTCCCAAAGGTGCAAGGTAAATTGTCTAAAGGCCTTAGGTGTGCTTGGAATGATTTTTGTCCCACAAAATGGGGTTTACGGCCCAAGAAGGGTTCTTGGCCGTAAACTCCTAAAAACTTATGGTTTTTATGGGCTTTTGGTGTTCTAAACAAGCACAAGTACAAGTGGTTAAGGTCCTTAAGCATTTGGGGAGAGTTTTAGGGCATTTAAGCCCTTGAAAAGGGGTTTACGGCCCAAGGGAGTTCCTTGGCCGTAAACTCCTAGAACTTATGGTTCTTGGTTGCTTTTTGATCCATAAATGTAATAGCCTATCTCCTAAACAAGTCTTATAACAAGGAATTGGGACTAAGAAGCCATAATGTTCCATTTTGGAGTTTACTCCCCAAGAACGATCTTGGGCGGTAAACTCCCGGATCTTGAAATCTAAACATGTTATTGTTGCTAATATGCATTAAACAAGTATTGAAACACATATAGAAAAGTAGACTCACAATCTGGGATGAAAACCCGAAGATCCGTCAGAGAGAATATGGCTTTTCTCTATTTGGAATTGTGAATAATGAATTAATTTAATTCAGAAAACTATTTATAGTCCTGGAATATTTTGGCAGAAAATATTTTCATTCGTGATGTTGGACTGTAACAGTATGAAACTTGAAATGCCCAAGTTTCACAAAACCAGGAGTATCCACTCTCCTGATATCATCTAAAACATAAACCCTAATGTACACAAACTTGTTTGGAAAAACTTGAAAATCACAGAACCTGAACTAGCTTCTATTGAATAGATGATGTTCATACAATTGGAAATTTCGGGTTGTCACATCATCCCCCTGTTAGAGGGAATTTCGTCCCGAAATTAGAATTTAAGCAAATGAAAGTTACAAACAATCAAGCGAAAAGATGAGGGTATTTCAACTTCATCTGATCCTCGCGTTCCCAAGTGAATTCCGGTCCTCGCTTGGCGTTCCAGCGAACCTTCACGATAGGGATACGGCTTTGTTTTGTCTGCTTGACCTCACGGTCCATGACCTCTACAGGTTCTTCCACGAAGTTGAGGCTCTCGTTGATCTCGATCTCGTCGAGTGGGATTACGAGAGTCTCGTCAGACAGACACTTTCTCAAGTTAGATACGTGGAATGTAGAATGTACGTTACGCAGTGTGTCGGGTAGATCTAGTTTGTAAGCTACGGGGCCGACTCTGGCAAGAATCTCGAAAGGCCCTATGTACCTAGGATTAAGCTTCCCACGCTTGCCGAAGCGTATCAAGCCTTTCCAGGGTGAGACTTTGAGAAGGACTCGGTCTCCCACCTGAAATTCCAAAGGTTTTCTTCGTTTATCGGCGTAGCTCTTCTGTCGGTCTCTAGAGGCTTTTAATCGTTCACGGATTTGAACGATCTTCTCTGTCGTTTCCCGAATGATTTCCGGACCAGTGAGAGTACTGTCGGAAGTTTTCCCTCTCGCTAATTGGGTATCACCAACCTCAGCCCAGCACAGGGGGGATCTGCACTTGCGGCCGTAGAGAGCTTCGAATGGAGCAGCCTTGATGCTTGTGTGATAACTGTTATTATAGGAAAATTCGACAAGAGGTAAATGAGTATCCCATGCCTTCCCAAAATCAATCACACAGGCTCGCAACATGTCTTCCAATGTTTGAATGGTTCTCTCACTCTGTCCGTCGGTCTGTGGATGGTAGGCTGTGCTCATATCCAGCCTCGTTCCTAGGGAATGTTGTAGGGATTGCCAAAATCTTGAGGTGAACCTACTATCTCTATCGGAGATAATGGAAATAGGTACACCATGCAACCGTACAATTTCCCTAATGTATGTTCTCGTAAGTTTCTCCATCTTGTCTGTTTCTTTGATAGGCAGGAAGTGTGTAGACTTGGTCAATCTATCAACGATGACCCATATGGTGTCAAGTCCACCCGTTGTCTTGGGTAACTTGGTTATGAAATCCATAGTGATCCGCTCCCACTTCCATTCTGGGATCTCTGGTTGTTGCAGTAAACCAGAGGGCTTCTGGTACTCGACCTTAACCTTCGCGCAAGTAAGGCATTTACTCACGAAGGTAGCAATCTCTGCTTTCATATTAGGCCACCAGTATAGCTTTTTCAGATCCAGATACATCTTATCTGAACCTGGGTGGACGGAATACCGAGTGTTGTGCGCCTCGGTCATGACCAAGTCTCGGAAACCACCGTGTTTCGGTGTCCAGATCCGGTTCATGAAGTATAAAGCTCCGTCACCCTTGGCTTCGAAGTTCTTGTCCATTCCCCTAAGGGATTCACTCGACACATTTTCAAGTTTCATGGCTTCTAGTTGAGCCGCCTGAATTTGCTTAGTCAAGTGTGAATGGATGGTTATGGATAATGACTTGACCTTGCGACCAGAATATTCTTTCCGACTTAGGGCATCTGCTACTACGTTGGCTTTACCCGGATGATAACGAATATCGCATTCGTAATCACTGAGTAGCTCGACCCACCGTCGTTGTCTCATGTTGAGCTCCTTCTGATCGAAAATGTGTTGCAAACTCTTGTGGTCGGTAAAGATAGTGCTCTTCGTTCCATACAAGTAATGTCTCCAGATCTTCAGAGCAAACACTACTGCTCCTAGTTCAAGATCGTGGGTCGTGTAGTTAACCTCGTGTGTCTTCAACTGTCTCGAGGCGTAGGCGATGACCTTACCTCGCTGCATCAGAACACATCCGAGTCCTTGATTGGATGCATCGCAATAGACTACGAAGTCTTCTATTCCTTCTGGAAGGGATAGTATTGGTGCGGTGCACAAGGCTCGTTTGAGCGTTTGGAACGCTCTTTCTTGCTTCTCTTCCCAGTCAAAGGCCACGCCTTTCTGGGTCAGGGTCGTAAGAGGCTTCGCTATTCGGGAGAAGTTCTGAATGAACCTGCGGTAGTAGCCAGCGAGACCTAGAAATTGGCGAATTTCTGTAGGTGTCTTTGGTGCTGACCAGTTCTCAATGGCTTTTATTTTGGATGGGTCCACGTGGATTCCTTCTTCGCTAACCACGTGTCCTAAGAATTCGACTCTTCGGATCCAAAATTCACATTTTGAGAACTTCGCATAAAGTTTCTCCTTTCGTAAAGTCTCTAGAATTTGTCGCAGATGGTCTCCATGCTCTTTCTTACTTCGGGAGTAGATCAGGATGTCGTCAATGAAAACGATGACGAATTGATCTAAGTAAGGTCGGCATACTCTATTCATCAGATCCATGAAGACTGCGGGCGCATTGGTCAATCCGAATGGCATCACCACGAACTCGTAGTGTCCGTAACGAGTTCGGAAGGCTGTCTTTGGCACATCCTCCTCGAGCACTCGTAACTGGTGATATCCGGATCTCAGATCAATCTTGGAAAAATAGCTCGCCCCTTGCAGTTGATCGAATAGATCATCTATGCGCGGCAGAGGGTAACGATTCTTGATCGTCAACTTGTTGAGTTCCCTGTAGTCAATACACATACGGAATGATCCGTCTTTCTTCTTAACGAACAAGACCGGTGCTCCCCAAGGTGAGAAACTTGGTCTTATAAAACCCTTGCTGAGTAGTTCGTTAAGTTGACCAGAGAGTTCTTGCATCTCGGCTGGTGCTAAACGGTAGGGCGACTTGGCTACTGGGGTAGCTCCTGGGACCAAGTCGATTCTGAACTCGACTTGTCGTTGCGGAGGTAACCCGGGTAACTCTTCTGGAAAAATGTCGGGGAAGTCGCTCACTACTGGGAGGTCCTTTAGTTCTTTCGTTTCTAGGTTCGTGTCGACGATGTGAGCAAGAAATGCGTGGTATTCTTTGCGCAGATATTTATGTGCCTGAATACTAGAAATAATGCGAAGACTCGCACCAGGTTTGTCGCCGTAGACTATAAGGGTTTCGTTAGATGGGAGGTTTAAACGGACTGCTTTCTCATAGCACATGATGTCGGCTCGATGAAGACTTAACCAATCCATGCCGATAATAACGTCGAAACTTTTTATTGAGACCGGCATAAGGTCAATTGGGAATGAATGGTTATCTAAGGTTAGAAGACAACCTAAGTATATGCTATTAGTACTTTCAGTTTTCCCATTGGCCATTTCTACTGTGAATTGTTCATTAAGTGCGTGTGGTTGTTGCTTAAGCATGCGAGCAAATTTGTGGTTTACGAAGCTTCGCTCCGCTCCACTATCGAACAGAATGCATGCATAGGAGTTATCAAGGAGGAACGTACCAGTCACCACTGTCGGGTCAGCAACTGCTTCCCCGTGGCCTATTGCTAGTACCCTCCCTGCTCCTCCAGTATTCCTCGCCTTAGGGCAGTCCCTTTTAAAGTGGCCTGATTCGCCACATCCATAGCAAGTTGGGCTCGCGCCTGAGCCAGGAACTTGGGAGATCGGTTGCGCCGGGAACTTACAGAATCGGACAGTGTGTCCTTTTCTGTGGCAGTTGTTACACTGCATCTCACGGCAGGCGCCGTGGTGGTGGAAGTTGCATTTATTGCACTTCGGCAAACTTCCAGAATACTGCTTCCCCGGAGCAGTAACAGCAGTAGGGGCTACCGCAGCATGTACTGCTACGATTTGCCGTTTCTTTGAAGCACGTTGCTTCTTCTTCTCATCCCAGGACTTCCACTTGTTGCCAGCGGGTTTGGAGGGTTCTGGGACGGCTAATGTGGTTGTAGTTGCAGGGGTCTTGACTCCATGGTCAATAAGTCTTTGTGCCAATCGCTTGGCACTGTCGAAAGTAGCAAGGTTGGATGCTAAGACGTTCCCCTGGTACGGAGGCACTAGCCCCCATATATACCGCTCAATCTTTTTCCCTTCAGTGGGAACCATATTGGGGCATAGGGCCACCAGTTCGCTAAAGCGGGCAGTATAAGCGATCATGTTGGTGCCCTTCATTGTCAGATTCCAGAGTTCATGTTCTAACTTCTGGACTTTGCCCCTAGGGCAGTACTCCTCAGTCATGAGGTCCTTCATTGTTGCCCAACCCATGTCGTTAGCCACGACGAGAGTTAGGGCTTTGACGTGGCCGTTCCACCACGTTAGGGCTTTATCCTCGAAGGTGCATGCGGCATATTTCACCTTGAATGCTGTAGGGCACGTACATATTTCGAAGACTGATTCAGTCTTCTCGAACCATTGCGAGAGAGCAATGACTCCGCCGGTGCCATAGAAAGGCTTCGGCTTGCAGTTTGAAAAATCCTTGTAAGAGCACTCTCTCGAGCGCACAGGGATTTCAACTGGGATAGATTCCACAGGGGTTCCACCTCTGCTAGCATCCGATGAGTGATACTGAGCCATGGCAGTTGCCACTGCTGCAGCTACGGCAGCATTCAGGGCTGCAGTATCGATGACTGCAGGTGGTGGAGGCGGTGGAGGTACAGGATTATTCCTATTCCGAGGAGATTTGCGAGGAGGCATCCTTCAGCTATAAGTTCATAAAAACAAGAAGGATGATAAGAATCAATTTGTAAGCAAAGTGAGAGTGACCCATGGACTAAATAACCATAGCCCAACCGTTTGAATGAGTGTTTGAAATCACCTAAGAAATATTAGTAGGAATACACAAGTGTACAAATTTTTCCCACAGATTATATAGATTTCAATAGTACGGGTATTACTGATGTAATAAGTTCAAGGAAAAATCGACCTAACAGTAGGTCTTACATCATACCATAAGGACAATACTGACAGTCCTATATTCCTAATTAGAGTACCGAAAGTTAGGAATATTTTACAGACAAGTGCTACTTAGAGCACATAAGTTCAAGGCTATCCCTAATTCAAAAGACAGAGATGTACTAGACATCATCTAATGGCGATGGGAATTCCTCGGGCGATCCCTGAGGTCGGACATTTAACGAAACACCTCTTGAAGGTGTCGGTCCTGAGCTCTTTGACGAGCTCGAAGATCTAAGACTTCAGCACGGGAGGCAACCAGCTGTTGCTGCAGAGTTTCGTTGGTTCTCCGGGTCCGTTCCATGTCTTCTTCAAGACGGCGAATGCGGACTGTATTGACACCTGAATTGGCATCAATCTCCATGACCCGGTCGATGGCTGCTCGACCTTGCTCGACATTACGAGCTATTCTGCGGATGATCACCGGCAGAGCTCTGTCAGCAGGGCCACCATCGCTAATGTTGTAGAAGGTTCGGTCCCCAAAGTATGGTAAGGGCTGACCCTGCTCATCACTCCAGCGATTCAGATTGTTTGCCCACATGGGAGTAGGACCTGGAAACGCTGGTCGAGGGTTGTTGTTCGGGGCTTGACCTACAAGCGGTAGGTTGTTGACTTCAGGCTCGGAGTCGGATCCATCCGAAAAGCCTTCTGCGAGGTAATCATCCAAAGGGATTGGATGGTCATCTTCGGGCTCTTCATCGATCCACCCGACATTGCCTTCATTGGGAAAGTACGGGTCGCCATGATGGAATCCAGCCATTTAGATCTACGCGAGAAGAGAGGTATAAGAATATAGTATACGTGTAACTAGTAGCACAAAATACTCCTATAGTATTTTAAGTTCTAAGTTCTACTGATCTTCTTGTGGTATTGTTGGTAAGTTTTTAGACTTGTTAACATATCACAACCATTCTAGGGCATACGCTAATCACTCCTAGGACCAGCATAGTTGATCAGGCTATGCCATTCCAAGGACTGACCATACATCCCCGAGCTCACTTGTGATATTCAACAATCGTAATACTTTTGTTCTTGTCATTGTGACACTGATTTTAGTATAATGTAGACTAGTATACTTAATTAAATATTTTATTATTTAAAGTATAGACTCTTGGTCAGAGTGTTTTAGTCCCTTTTGGGTTTATAGATTAGTATATCTTTTATGGGTTGATATACTTGATTCACTATAAACAATGCTCTGATACCAATCTGTCACACCCCAAAACCAAGAACGGCGGAAACGTTCTGGGGCGGAGGACGTCATGTATAGTATCACAACACAGTAAGTGTAAATAAGCAAACAACATCATCCATTGCATTAAATATATAATTTTAATACAAGTGTGTTCTGTACAGTTATAGACACCAAAAATAATGAAACACAAAATAATATGAGATGAGTCTTGAATGCACTCCATCTTCTCAAAAGCTGGCCTCGGTACCTGTCTACTGATGACCTGAGAATACAAGTTATTTTGAAAGAGTTTATCAGCATTAAGCTGGTGAGTTCATAAGTATTTTAGTGTCAATGTTTCTTGTAAAAACGTTTGAACCTGTCTCAATGTATAAGTTTGTAAAAATGTAAGCAAATGTTTGAAAGTGTTTGTAAAAGTTTGAATCTCTCAGAAAATCCTATATTTTCTATAAAAGTAACCTTCTACCAAGGCTAAACTGTTTTGTAAACTTGTCTGTTGTAAAAGTGTGTAATTACCCAAGTATAACTACCATTTGTTAAAAATATAGTTTGTACACTAATGCTTAAGTGAGATTATCACTAAAATATGTAATGGGTAAATCATTGTAGTACTGTAGCTTTGTATAATAAGACTACTGCTGTACTAAATACTACTACCTTAAACCGGATTTATATTAAGGCATAATGTGATAAATTGCACCATGCTATCGACTGGTAACAACGACATAATGAATGGTCGTAATAAAAGAAATGACGTTTGGCACCCGCAGACCTGCAGGTCCGGCTGTAGCTAGCAGCAAGGTGTAGGATAGTCAATCCAGTATAGATCTATACGCAAACTCACGCTCTCCCTCCAAGAGAATTCTGGCTACAACTCGGGCCATGACATTTAAGGCATGCCCGATACAGTGGATCACAATTATTACGTATTTATGTATATGTATTGTTTCTCGTATATCTGTATATGTATTGTTTCTTGTATCTCTATATATGTATTGTTTCTAGTATATATGTATATGTATTGTTTCTAGTATATCTGTATATGTATTGTTTCTAGTATATCTGTATATGTATTGTTTCTAGTATATCTGTATATGTATTGTTTCTAGTATATATGTATATGTATTGTTTCTAGTATATCTGTATATGTATTGTTTCTAGTATATCTGTATATGTATTGTTTCTAGTATATCTGTATATGTATTGTTTCTAGTATATCTGTATATGTATTGTCCTGCGTTACCCCGATGGTAACCAGCTAATGATGTACTGATAAGTATGAATATGGAAGTACTTTTATGTCTATACATGTATATATGATATATAAGTAATATGGAAACGACCTTCGGATGGTCACCCGAAATCCCACCAGACCACATCTCAAGGCGCGAAAAGGAAATAGGGCGGATGGCCTTCCTAAGTCCTTTAAACATTATTTATACATCTATACATATATGGGCATGCAATTGGATATATATAAAAGCATAAATAAGTTTTCATAAAATATTTGAAGCATAAATATAATTTCAAGAGAAGATCGACTTGATGTCGATCTATAAAACATTTTGAAGGCATAAGTTAATAAAACAGTTTAAGTATAAGAAGCATTTGTTTAAATCACAGTCTATAAGTAAGTTTGGATAGTAAAACAGTTTGTAAAACATTTCAAAGTAAGGCATTTTGATAAACAGTTTGAACAGTGGTAAAAATCGTTGTTTTCCTAGTTATTAATCACATGTGATTAAATGCAATCACATGTGATTGAAGCAATAACTATAAGTATTTGACTTGTATTCCCCCCCATAAAGTATTTAAAACACTTAAAATCATTTCAAAGGTTGATTCAAGGGGTATGAACTCACTTGTGGTGAGTCGTTTGAATTGCAGTGTCGGCTACCGTGCTAGGTGACAAACGGAGACTGGTTTACATGCACGAGCCTAGTTATCATATAATAAACATATATATAACTAATTAGACATATAATAACTTAAATAAATAAGTTAAGACACTTAGCAGACATTTAAACACTTTTATGAGTGTTTAGGGTTCAAATGGTTGCATCTAAGTTGCTACGGGACAAGGCAAAAGGGTTTGAAACATCAAAGGGCCTTGTATAGGAGTTCACCAACCAACAAACCCCTCACCTTGGAGTTTACGGCCGTAAACTCATAGGTTTATGGCCGTGAACTCCTCAAATGGTGTTTTTGGGTGTTTTGTGGTGTTATCTTGCATCTAGAACACTCCTATCTTTATTGGAATAATGCATGAAGTAGTTTTAAGGCTTTGGAACACTCCATAAGGGAGTTTACGGCCTAAGGTCCTTCACCTTAGAGTTTACGGCCGTAAACTCTAGGAAATTAATTGATTTGAGGCACTTAAACATCAAGAATGGCATCCATGATTTTATCTAAGGCTAATGGGGGCAAGAGGCACACTTTGGTGCCTTCACTTGGAGTTTACGGCCCAAGTCATGTTCCTTGGCCGTAAACTCCTTCCAAGGAGTTGTTTCTATGTGTTCTTCTCTCCATTCTAGTCCCAAAGGTGCAAGGTAAATTGTCTAAAGGCCTTAGGTGTGCTTGGAATGATTTTTGTCCCACAAAATGGGGTTTACGGCCCAAGAAGGGTTCTTGGCCGTAAACTCCTAAAAACTTATGGTTTTTATGGGCTTTTGGTGTTCTAAACAAGCACAAGTACAAGTGGTTAAGGTCCTTAAGCATTTGGGGAGAGTTTTAGGGCATTTAAGCCCTTGAAAAGGGGTTTACGGCCCAAGGGAGTTCCTTGGCCGTAAACTCCTAGAACTTATGGTTCTTGGTTGCTTTTTGATCCATAAATGTAATAGCCTATCTCCTAAACAAGTCTTATAACAAGGAATTGGGACTAAGAAGCCATAATGTTCCATTTTGGAGTTTACTCCCCAAGAACGATCTTGGGCGGTAAACTCCCGGATCTTGAAATCTAAACATGTTATTGTTGCTAATATGCATTAAAAAAGTATTGAAACACATATAGAAAAGTAGACTCACAATCTGGGACGAAAACCCGAAGATCCGTCAGAGAGAATATGGCTTTTCTCTATTTGGAATTGTGAATAATGAATTAATTTAATTCAGAAAACTATTTATAGTCCTGGAATATTTTGGCAGAAAATATTTTCATTCGTGATGTTGGACTGTAACAGTATGAAACTTGAAATGCCCAAGTTTCACAAAACCAGGAGTATCCACTCTCCTGATATCATCTAAAACATAAACCCTAATGTACACAAACTTGTTTGGAAAAACTTGAAAATCACAGAACCTGAACTAGCTTCTATTGAATAGATGATGTTCATACAATTGGAAATTTCGGGTTGTCACAACATATCACATGAACAAGGAAGAAGTCACCCTCAGCAAACTTCAGGGACTTCTCAAGACCGCAGAATCAGGTCTTAAAGGGAAGTCGGTTGCTATCACTCCTACTCAAAACTCTACTCCGATTTTGGCAATCGGGAAAAGTCGAGGGAGGAAGAGAAAGAGCTCTTCTAAGGGTACCAAGGCTCGGACCCTTGATGGCTCTTCTTCAAGTGGAACCAAGAAAGGTTTCATTACTCCTTCGTCTGACCCAAAAGAGGCTGAATGCTTCTATTGCCATGAAAAAGCTCATTGGAAGCGGAACTGCCCAAAATACCAGCAAGATGTGAAGGATGGGAAAGTTAAACCCAACCATGCAGGTATTTACATTATCATTTCTAATAACTCACCCCATTCTAATTCTTGGGTCCTTGATACCGGTTATGGTATTCATATTTGTTGTGACTTGCAGGGACTAAGAAGAAGTGAGGATGTGGAGCAAGGAAGGATAAACTTGATCATGGGGAATAGGAAAGCTATACCTGTTACCAAGATTGGAGTTTATACTTTATCGCTAAGTAGTGGGTTTAGTTTAGACTTGAATAAGTGTTGTTATTCGCCAGGAATGGCAAGAAATATTATTTCCTTTCATGCTTTGTACAAACAAGGGTTTACCTTTTCATTTAATAATGAAGTTGGTTCTATTGATGCTTTCTTTAATAATGTTCTTTATTTTGATGCATTACCTTGTGATGGTGTGTATGAAGCTGTATCTGTTGTTGATAACCTAGGAAATAATGTTTTGTGTATTGATTCTACTAATAATAACTTGGATAAAGCATCTTTATGGCATTGTCGTCTTGGACATATAAGCAAGAAACGCATAGGCCAACTCCAAAAGGATGGAGTCTTGGAGTCGTTTGACCTAAAGTCAGATGATAGTTGCGAATCATGCTTACTTGGAAAAATGAAAAAGTCACCCTTCACAGGTTCGTGTGAGAGGGGTGAAGGTTTGTTGGACCTTATACACACGGATGTGTGTGGACCATTCAAACATGCCACAAGGGATGCTAATCGTTATTATTTGACTTTTACTGACGATTATAGTAGATATGGATATGTCTACTTGATCAAGCATAAGTCAGAGACTTTCGAGAGGTTTAAGGAATTTAAACAGGAAGTCGAGAATCAATTGGGCAGGAACATTAAGATGCTTCGATCCGATCGTGGTGGTGAGTATCTTAGTTCAGAGTTCCTCGACTATCTAAGGGAATGTGGGATAGTCTCACAATTGACACCTCCCAGGACACCACAGTTGAATGGTGTGGCTGAGAGGCGTAATCGAACCTTGTTAGATATGGTTCGTTCCATGATGAGTCGAGCTACGCTACCAATCTCATTCTGGGGGTATGCCTTGGAGACTGCCGCCCATATTCTTAATCTAGTCCCTACAAAGAAAGTTGCCAAAACTCCTCACGAGATGTGGACTGGTAAAGTACCTAAACTAGACCACATCAAGATTTGGGGTTGCGAGGCTTTCGTGAGACGCGAGACTCATGATTAGCTCGAACCTCGAAGCGAGAGGTGTATTTTCATCGGTTACCCACAGCGATCCTTTGGTTACCTCTTCTACAGACCTAGTGACAATGTGGTCTTTGTAGCAAGAAGAGGAGTCTTTCGAGAAAGAGAATTTATAAGCCAAGGAGACAGTGGGAGGCAAATTGATCTTGAAGAAATTCAAGAATCAAGCGGTGAAGGAACTTCAAACTCTAGCCCTCAACTTGAGGAGGAAACTCCTGTTGAGCCAATTGACAAATCTGTACCTCTGAGACGTTCCACGAGAGTTAGGAGTGCACCTGAGCATTACTATGGATTCCATATTACTGCAGAAGGTGAGACACTTATTAGTGATGAGACACTAGTAAGTCAAGATGACCCTAACAGCTACGAGGAAGCCATGGCAGGCCCCGAGTCTGCTAAATGGAAAGAGGCTATGGATAGCGAGATACAATCCATGGATGGTAAAGTTTGGAACTTGGTTGAAAATGTACCAGGTCGTAAGACAGTAGGGTGCAAATGGGTCTTCAAGAAGAAGACCGACATGGATGGTAAAGTACACACTTATAAGGCTAGACTGGTTGCAAAGGGCTTCTCTCAATTTCCTGGAGTGGATTATGATGAGACCTTTTCTCCGGTAGCCAAGATTAAGTCTATTCGGGTTCTGTTAGCCATAGATGCATTTCATGACTATGAAATATGGCAGATGGATGTCAAAACCGCTTTCCTTAATGGAAAGTTGGCTGAAGATGTTTACATGAGTCAGCCAGAGGGTTTTGTCAGCAACGAGTACCCTAATAGAGTGTGTAAGCTTGAGAAATCCATTTATGGATTGAAGCAAGCACCTCGCAGATGGAATCTTTGCTTTGATGAAAAGGTCAAGGAATTTGGCTTTTCTAGGAGTGAAGATGAATCTTGTGTGTATGTCAAGGCTAGTGGGAGTATAGTCAGCTTTTTGGTATTGTATGTGGATGACATACTACTCATAGGAAACGACATTCCAACCCTGCAAGAAGTAAAGTCCTGGCTTGGGAAGTGTTTCGCTATGAAGGACCTTGGTGAAGCTGCCTATATTCTAGGGATAAGAATCTTGAGAGATCGGAGTAAAAGACTAATTGGACTTAGTCAGAGTACCTACTTGGATAAGGTGCTGAAAAGATTCAGCATGCAGGATTCCAAGAAAGGAGAGTTACCCATCCAGAGTAACACCAGATTGAGTAAGACACAAAGCCCTAGCACTGAGGCTGAGATAGCAGAAATGAGTCGAACACCTTACGCTTCGGCTGTAGGATCGATCATGTATGCTATGACGTGTACTCGACCCGATGTAGCTTTTGCCTTGAGCATGGTTAGCAGGTATCAGGCGAACCCTGGCAAGGCACACTGGACTGTGGTAAAGAATATCCTCAAGTACCTACGAAGGACTAAGGACTGGGTCCTTACCCTCAGTGGGAGTGATGACTTGAGAGTGGTAGGGTATAGTGATGCTAGCTTCCAGACTGATAGGGATAATTTCCGCTCTCAGTCGGGCTGGGTCTTTACCCTAAACGGAGGAGCAATTTCTTGGAAGAGTTCCAAGCAAGAGACAGTGGCAGATTCTACTTGTGAATCAGAGTATATTGCAGCTAGTGAAGCAGCAAAGGAGGCGATATGGCTGAAGAACTTCATTGGAGACCTTGGAGTTTTACCAGCTATTAAAGAGCCAATGGAGATTTTCTGTGATAGTGAAAGTGCTGTTGCCTTAGCCAAGGAACCAAGGGATCACGGGAGATCCAGACACATCGACAGAAAATACCATTTCATCAGACATCGGATCGAAGAAGGACTCCTCGTGGCAAAGAGGGTATCATCAGATGAGAATCCGGCAGATCCCCTCACAAAGGGATTGACTCGGGTTAAGCATCTTCAGCATGCTCGGAGCATAGGGCTGAAGGATGATATTAGATTTAGTAGTTAGATAATCTCGAAATTTGTAAAGTGTAATTGACATTAGATGATGAATAAAAAAATGTTTTATTTATGAGTAAAGTGTTGCTATCTCTTGTCAATCGTTTACTATATTTCTTTTGCAATATTTGACTTCCAGAATAATTTTGTTTGGTATAACATATTATTCAAACCTCCACAGTCGGTCATATGTTGGAAGTAGATATGAATCAAGACTGTCATGTTTGGTTGTAGAGGTCTTGGACAAGGCTACAACAATCATGAGTGCTCATAAGTTATGAGCATTGGACTCAACCCACGCTCACTGGAATCACTTCATGGAATTTTATCTCGAGTGATCGTGAGACGGTAATATCATATAAGTCTTCAAACCTAGAGATATGATTTGTTACTTACAAGTTGGTTATGCATTGACTGTACGAAACCGCATTGGTAACTCGATGTTATAAAACGTACTTTTGTGTGTAATTCAATGAGTGGTAGAACAAACATATGAGTCGAAGTTTATCTGTTCCTTCTTGGATTAGAAGCTGATATCTGGGCCCCTCGATGTTTTTGTTTTGACCCATGTACCGGGCCCGGTCAGAACTAAGTTGATGTGTTCAATTAAGTTCTATGTCAAACAAATCGGAAATCGGGAAACAAATGCTGGACAATAAGCAAGACATGTTCCATGTATTTGTCCGGCTGATATCTAGAACATAGGATTATATGATCACTTATCTTAAATGGCGTATCATCATCTTCTCAGTTTCGAGAGACCTTGAAAGAGCTACGATTGCCGGTTGGTTCCTGAAGTACTAGAGATATAGTTATTAGACTTATCCAAGTGGGAGACTGTTGGATAAGGTGTCTAAGTCCATAACTATTTCGGGCTTGTACTTGACCCGACCCGGCATGGTCCATTTGGGTTGCATGGCACCATGCAATTGGATAGACTAAATGAGAGAAATAACACTTGGAGATTATTAATATATTATAAGTTCTAATATATTAATAATATTATTTAATTAGTTGATCAAAGAATTAATTTGGAATTAATTTAGTGATCAAAGGATAACTAATTAAATATATGGGTTGGTTATGTAAATCATCCATATCTTGTATAGCGGGCTAAGAGGCTCCATGGATTATCAAGTTGGGTTCTACCCATAGGATGCTCCATGGATGCTCCATGGGAGTTACAAACCCATGGGTCATGGAAATGAAGAGTCATGACACATTAGGGTTTACATGGTGTAACCCTAGATGTGCCAACACTATATAAGAGTCCCATTCTCCACAAAATTGGCTACACATGTTGAACACTAAGAAACTAGAGGGCTTGGCCGATTTTGAGAAGTGTGTGTTATCTCAAGAGTCTTTCCAAGAGCCTTTGGTGTTGTGTGAAGCATTTGAGGCATCACACTTGGGGTGCTAGGCTCACAAGGTTTCAAGGAACACAAGCAACAACAAGGTAAGTTATTCTATCTATGATTCAAGTTAAAATTGTTCCCCATGTATGCTAGATAGGAATATAACCTTGGAATTCAACTTTGCATGATAATTAGACAAACATAGATCCAAGGTTATTAGGGTTGCATGTACACTTAGGAAGTGTTAGAATGCTCAAAACCCATCAAAAACCCGATATGCTGACCAGGCTCCCAAGCCTGACCCACTCAGCTTTTTATGTTACAAGTAGTGGACCCCGAGCATAGTCGGAGGACAACGAGAGATTTCTGGATTATAGGCCAGTAGTTGTAAATAACTGTTGAAAGGCTTATAATGTCTTGTTTATGCTTTTGACTTGTATCGGAACATGACATCCCGAGGTTTTGATATATATATATATATATATATATATATATATATATATATATATATGGAAAACATATACCTTCTTAATGAAGGGTTTTGAAAAACTTTTATCATATTTTGTTTGGGGACCAATTTCGCAACATCTTTTAAAAAGATTTCTCTGATTTTATTTTAAAAAGCATAAATTAAATCGGTCTTTTCTGGCCGAGAAATATGGGGATGTCACATCAGGAGCAGGATGAGGAGCACCTGAGAGAGGTGCTAGAGGTTTTGAGGAGGGAGAACTTTTTGCGAAGTTCTCCAAGTGCGAGTTCTGGTTGCGCGAGGTGCAGTTCCTTGGTCACCTCGTCAACCAGAAGGGTATTTTGGTAGATCCAACCAAGATTGACGCCGTGATGCAGTGGGAGGTCTTGATGTCTCCATCCGAGATTCGGAGCTTCCTAGGTTTGGCAGGGTATTACAGGAGATTCATCCAGGATTTCTCCAAGATAGCAGTACCGCTCACCCGACTGACCAGGAAGTCGGTTGCATTCTGTTGGGGGCCTGAGCAGAAGATAGCGTTTGGGACCCTCAGGCAAAGATTGTGCGAGGCACCGATTCTTATCCTGCCAGAAGGAGTAGAGGATTTCGTAGTCTATTGTGATGCCTCGATCACAGGTATGGGAGCAGTGTTGATGCAGCGAGGCCATGTGATAGCTTACGCCTCAAGACAGTTGAAGCCTCATGAGGCTAATTATCCTACGCACGATTTAGTGTTGGGGGCAGTGGTGTTTTCCCTCAAGATTTGGAGGCATTATCTTTATGGGGTCCGTTGTACCATTTACACGGATCACAAGAGCTTGAGGTATCACATGGATCGGCCGAATCTAAACATGACAAAGAGGCGATGGTTAGATGTGTTGAAGGAGTATGAATGTGAGATCCTTTATCACCCAGAGAAGGCCAACGTAGTGGCCGACGCCCTGAGCCGCAAGGAAGTAGCGGCCCCGATCAGAGACATTTGTTTGAGGATGACGGTGATTACTCCATTATTGGAGCAAATCAAGGAGGCACATGTAGAGGGCCTCAAGGAGGAGAGACAGAAGTGTGAGAGGATCGTGGGCCGAGTAGCTTCTTTTGACTATGATAGTAGAGGATTGTTGCCCCTTCATGGGAGAGTTTGGGTGTCGTACTGAGGCAGAGTACGACAAGTGTTGATGGATGAGGCTCATAAGTCTCGATTTTCCATTCATCCAGGGGCGACGAAGATGTATAGAGATCTTCGACCCTATTATTGGTGGCCCTGCATGAAGCGGGATGTCGCCTAGTATGTGGATAGGTGCCTGACCTGCAGGAAGGGTAAGGCAGAACACCAAAGACCCTCACGACATGATGCAGCTGTTAGACATTCCAGTATGGAAATGGGAAGACATTACCATGGATTTCATCACGAAGCTTCCCAGGACTGCGCATGGAGTGGATTCTATATGGGTTATAGTGGATTGGTTGAAGAAGAATGCTCATTTTATACCAATCCAGGAGAGTATATCAGTAGAGAAGTTAGTTGATATTTATGTGAGAGAGGAGGTGGCACGTCATGGAGTGCCTGTTTCAGTGGTGTCAGACCAAGATGTCTGTTTTACTTCTAGACTCTGGAAGTGGTTTCACGACAAGATGGGTACTCGTCTCCATTTTAGCACCACTTTCCATCCTCAGACGGACGGGCAGAGCGAGAGAACGATTCAGACTCTCGAGGACATGCTGCGGGAATGTGTTCTAGACTTCGGTGGCAGTTGGGATACGTATCTTCCGTTAGCGGAATTTTCATATAACAACAGTTACCACATGAGTATTGATTGACCTCCTTTCGTGATGCTCTATGGGAGGAAGTGCAGGACCCCGATTTGTTGGGGCGAGGTCGGTCAGCTAGTCATTGGAAGCACCAAAGTGGTGCTCAAGACGACAGAGTTGATCCAGCAGGTTTGTGGCAGACTGCAGACTACGCAGAGTCGGCAGAAAAGTTACGCCGATAGGAGGCGTTCAGATTTGGAGTTCGAGGTGGGCGATATGGTCCTCCTGAAGGTATCACCCTGGAAAGGTGTTATCAGGTTTTGGAAGAGGGGAAAGCTGGGCCCCAGGTTCATTGGTCCTTTTAGGGTTTTGGCCCGGGTGGGTCGGGTTGCTTATCGATTGGATCTTCTGTCAGAGCTTAGCCAGATTCACAACACTTTCCATGTTTCTCATTTGAGGAAGTGTTTGGTGGACGAGTCGGAAATAGTGCCCATTGAGGATAATCAGGTTGATAGCAGCTTGAATTATGTCGAGAGACCTGTTGCGATCTTAGATCGGAAGGTGAAGACCTTGAGGAACAAGGTGATTCAATTAGTGAAGGTGCAGTGGCAGCACCGGAAGGGTTCAGAGTGGATGTGGGAGTCTGAGGAGGAGATGTGGGGGCATTACCCAGAGTTATTCCCAGATTCAGTGGCAGCAGACTTCGAGGACGAAGTCTGAGACAAGTGGGGGAGGGTTGTAACACCCCATTTCTGGTATGGTATTTATATATTTATTTTCTACAAGCTTTAGGAGGAACTCGACGAGTTAGTAGCCAAACTCGTCGAGTAGAGTCGGGATTTCGAGCACGTTTAAGTTGGCGACTCGGCGAGTCCGCCAGTCTGGATGAAACCCTAATTTCAAGGGTTTGCACCCTACCTAAACAAATTTTGGGGCCTCAAGTCAGCCCCTATCACCCCTGAGAGCATCATTCTCGAAACCCAAGAACCCTCTTAGCATTTTTGTGTGATTTGGTGTGTTTCTTTGAAGATCTTGAGAGAAAAAGGAAGGTAGATCAAGAGGAATAGAAGGAGATCCTAGATCCTTGGGGAATTTCAGAGTATAGTAAGGTATATCTTGGCCCTTTTCTGTTTCTATGCTAAAATCCCCTTTTTAAAGACATTAAAGCTATTCTTGAACCATTTTTTTGGCTTAGTAGTAGCATAGAGGACTCATTGAGATGATTAGCCTTCGGATCTAGGTAGGTTTGAGTTCCAGAAGCTTAGATCTAGTACCTTTATGGAGCCATTTTGCATGAAAGCTCTAGATCTAATCTTGTAGTGTGCTTTGAAACGTAAAACCTTCATTTGATGTTATTTGCACGTAAAGTTGGACACTTTACGTGTTAATCAAGCCCGAAGAACCCAGATCTATGAATGGAATGGACTGGTTTCAAGCAGAATCGAGTATATAGTGTTTACATGTATATGACTCGGCGAGTCAAGTCGCGAGTCCCCTGTTTTCCCCTTTTCGAGTTATGCCGAGTGGAACCAGTGAGTGAGAGATGGAAACGGTGAGCTAGAGGGTTAGACTCATTCGTGGAAGAGCTCGGTGAGTCAATGCCCTGACTCGGCGAGTCCAAGGCAATCTTCATACCTCAGGAACAGACTCGGCGAGTTGTTCATACAACTCGGCGAGTCACCGCTAGAGTGTTCATCTAATGACGGAGAACTCGACGCGTTGTTCATACAACTCGGCGAGTCGGATGCAGGTTGTCGGAGTGTTGGTAACAAAGAGGAACTCGCCGAGTTTGTGCCAAAACTCGACGAGTAGTAGCGAGTAGAAGCAACAAAGTGAGAGTAAGGACTCGACGAGTTGGTGACCCAACTCGACGAGTCAGGTCAACTGAATGTTGACTTTGACCGCTAGGTTGACTTGGAACAGGGGTAAGAGAGTCATTTTACCCTCAGTATTATTATTAGTATTTGATTGATGATTCTTAAGGAAATTGTAGCTGGGGTGAAACCGGAGCTGCAATAGTCAAATTCCGGAGCAGTTCTTTCAGCAGCTAGGCTACGAGGTGAGTTTCTTTCCAGTAGGAACGGGTCTACGGCCACAATGCCGGCCCGATTAACTAGCAGTAGTTTCCGGACTTCGGTCCGATGTAGCAGATAGTGTGTTTGATTCCTTCGTGGCCTAGATAGGTTTTATGTGTTATGTGTTCCAGGCTACGGCTAGATGGAGTATATAGTATATGTGTTCATGTTAGATGATGTGTGTTATGCTAGTTGATATGTGTTCCGGACTTCGGTCCGATGCAGTCAGTTCCGGACTTCGGTCCGATGTAGTTTACGGGCTTCGGTCCGATGCAGAGGGCAAGGCCCTGAGTAGTTCCAGACTTCAGTCTGATGCAGTTTCCGGACTTCGGTCCGATGCAGTGGGTAAGGCCCATTATGTGTTATATGCTAGTGTATGGTATGTGGTAGTTTGGGGGAGCTCACTAAGCCTTGTGCTTACAGTTTCAGTTTTGGTTTATGTACTTCTGCAACTAAAGGGAAGAGCTCGGGATGATGGCATCGCACACACTACAGCTTCAGTCTTATTCCTGGGAATTTGTTTTGATTTATAGTTTAATTTGGCACAAATGTTCATGACATTTTATTATGGGTTGAGATATTTGACACATGGTTTTATGATGTGACGATCAGTATATGATTTTTATTATTATTAAAACAAAAATTTTTGGGTCGTATTTTTGGATGTTACACCTAGACTGACAAAGAAATCTTCTTCCTTCGTGGGTATGCTTGTGATTTTTTTTGGTTGTGTACCTATGTGCGTAAACAAAAGAGTTAGTACATTTGGTACACAAATTTTATGTTGTTTTAAAAATGAAAGAGTTAGTAAAAATAACATATGCCATTTTGCTACCAAACCCTATGATTTATGTGACAATGTATATTATAAAAAGCATATCATAAAACTTTGTAACTTTAAGGACTCAAACTATTACCAGGGTTGTATATTTATATGTTTAAATACTTAAAGACTATACATGTACTTAAATTCATTACACTGGAATGTACCTATTTATAAAGCGATTACATTAGACCATCACATACATACTAAGTATACCCAGTTTTTATAAACTTTATACAACAA
This sequence comes from Lactuca serriola, assembly GCF_051521515.1. Taxonomy (NCBI): domain Eukaryota; kingdom Viridiplantae; phylum Streptophyta; class Magnoliopsida; order Asterales; family Asteraceae; genus Lactuca; species Lactuca serriola. Next base: position 127,438,232 of record NC_136416.1, on the reverse strand, counting down.
AATACATTGTGCGTAGTTATTTATTCACAAATAAGTTAAGGTTGAGGGCTATTCACATACCTTAGTTGAGGGATTTTAGTGAAATTATATTCATTACCTAAATGTCAATACATAGCACACCTATTCTATTATAATCGTTAATCGTCGGAGCGAGATACTCATGTATAGATCTATATTGTGTGGACATCCCCACCCACGGTTGCTAGCTACAACCTCGACCAATCGATCGAAGCTTGTGATAAGTGTTTACTATTGTTACGACAACATCCAATAAACCGTTTTAGGGCACTTCAGTCCCATAATTTGTTTTAGGACTCACTATAAGCATTAACTGGATCTCTTTATCTAGAAACCACATATTCGGTTTCTCGGTTTATCAAACATTTTAAGTATGGATTCACTTATATTTTCTCTGTTTATCAAATATTTTAAGTATGGATTTACTTATAATTTCTCTCTTTATCAAAACCTTTAAGTATGGATTTACTTGTAATTTCTATTTTTATCAAACATAGCTTTAAATACAAAATAAATACTTTTCAAACTTTAAAAAAAAAAGTATCATTACGGTGGTTATCAGAAAACCTATAATTCTCAGCAACCTTTGCGTTGATGCTCAAACTACATGTATTCTCAGGAGATCATTGAACCAATCTTTAGAAGAAGAAATTTTTATGGATTTCGGACAACCAAATTTTATCTGGATTTTGTTATATTGGCCTATATGTTATGGAAAATTTATGAATTTATTATTATTATTATTATTTGTGTAAACCATGCATGCGAACCTGAGAGTGGAATATAACTGTTGTATTGTTATTGTTGTAACTTGTGATGTATATTCAAGTTTCTAGTTACCCATGAACTATGTTGCATAGCCCGACGTGCTCTGCCGCCTCAGTCGGGTGTGTGACACAAAGTCCATTGTGATCTGCTCCAACTACCACTCGGTAATCTCTGGTTGCTGCAAAAATCTTGAGGTTTGTTGATGTTCTGCCTTGTCCTTGGAACATATTAGACATTTACTTATATATGTTGCAATTTCATCCTTCATGTTTGGCCAACAATAGAGGGTCTTTAGGTCAAGATAAATCTTATATGCTCCAAGATGGATGGAATATCTAGTCCTTTGAGCCTCATGTAGAACTAGTTCCTTGTCCCCTTTATATTTCGGAACCTGTACTCGGTTCATGAAATATCTCGTTCCATCATCCTTAATCTCGTGTTGTCTTTCAATTCCTCTAAGGCGTTCTTCTTTAATGTTATCTTTTGTTAAATCCTCGAGTTAAGCACTTCTAATATGTGAGATTAGGTTATAATGAATAGTCATCACAAGTGCTTTCACTCTACGAGGATTAACTCATTCTTTATGGCTCAAGGCGTCACTTACAACATTATCCTTCCCTACGTGATAAAAAATGTCACAATCATAGTCATTTAGCAACTCTAACCATCTTCTTTGCCTCATGTTGTTCTCTTTCTGATCGAAAATATGTTGCAGACTGTTTTGATCTGTGTATACTACACACTTTGGTCCATAAAGGTAATAACGCAAGATCTTCAGGGCAACAACTCTCGCTCCCAATTCTAGGTAGTGGGTGGCGTAGTTGTTCTCATGCACCTTAAGTTGTCTTGAGGTGTAGGCTATGACCTTCTCACTTAGCAATAATACGCATCCTAGACCTTGATATGAAGCATCACAATATACTACGAAGTCATCAATACCTTCTGAAAAGGATTGTATCGATGCACTACACAACATTTCCTTCAACTTTTTGAAAGTTCTTTCCTGTTGGTCTCCCCAAATGAAGTTTATTTCTTTTTGGGTTAATGTTGTGAGGTTTTTGGCTATGCGAGAAAATTTTTCTATGAATTTCAGATAATACCTATATATCCCTAAAAATTTACGAACCTCAGTTGGTGTCTTGGGCGCTTCCCAATTCTTTGTTGCTTTGATCTTGGATGGGTCGACATCAATTCTTCTTATGCTTACCACATGCACAAGAAAGTGTACTTCTCTTATTCATAATTCACACGTAGATAATTTTGTGTATAACTTTTTTTCCTTAAAATCTATAGGATCACTCGAAGATGTTGCTCACGCTCTTCCTTGGTTCTTGAGTATACCATAATATCATCGATGAATACGATCATGAATTTCTCCAAGTAGGGCTTGCACACTCGATTCAGGAGATCCATGTTGGGTCAAAAATATGATTTATACTTTGCTTTTCTAGGAAAATATATTTTTCTGTAATTTTGTGGTTGTGTACGGCTACACATGTGTGTGCGGCGACACATCCTGTGTACGAATGCACATGTGTGTGCAGCCGCACACCCTGTGTATGGCCGCACATGTGTGTGCGGCTGTACACTCGTGTGCAGCCGGTGGCCCATATCTCATATATATAGGGTGAGGAGTGTAAGGAGAGAAAAAGAGAGGAGGATGTTCTAGAGAGAGAAACTAGAGAGAAGAAGAGTGTGTGTGAGCGAATCTATTGTAAGGAGCATCATTCATATTATTGAATACATCATTAGATTCATCTTAATTCTTCTTCTTCTTCTCTTCTATTTGATCTGATATCATCCAATTGAAAGGGATTCCACACCATCAATTGTATCTGATTGATGCACAAGCAATTTTGGGGACTTACCATTGGTATCAGAGCTTGGATTGTGTCAATTAATTTTTTCAGATCTTGAGCTTATTTGGTCTTATTTTGAAAAGATAATAGCGTTTTTGGATACATCTCTGAAAATTAGGGGGTTTCTTCTTTGCATTTTTCATAAAAACGAGTTTTTCGTTGAGTTTTGGAGCAAAAAAGGGGTGAAAACATCGTTTTTTTTTCGCGAATCTGTTGAAGGTGTACGGCTCGGACGTGTGCGGTCGGCTCGGTGTGTGCGGCTCAGCAACTTCTCGCTTGTGCGGCTTCGGACGGTGTGCTGGTCAGCTAGCGTTCATTAAAAAAAATTCAAGGGAGTTTTGGGGTTGCCGGGGATCGAACCCGGGTCCCCTTGTTTATAATCACTTCGCCTTACCAGTTGGACTAGCAAGTCTTTTATTTTTAAATTCCATTTTCAACCAAAAAAATTTAGTTTTTAATTTTTAATTTTATTTTTATCTTTTGACCTTAAAATTTTGACTTTGACTTTTAAAATTTGACTTTTGACTTTAAACTTTGACTTTCTCGTTTGACTTTTAATTTTTCAAATTTAGCTTTTCGGTTTAAATTTTAAGTTTGACTTTTTAAATTTTACTTTTAAGGTTGACTTCTCGGTTTTTAAGTCAAAGGGAAATTAAAAAAATAAATAAATAAGATAAAATAAAATAATGAGTTCTTCAAATATCAAGTTCAAAGAGGTAAATGAATCCGATTGCTCTCCATCTTGTGTTAAAATTATTAAATTTTTACGAGAATCAGTAGATCTAATCAAGAGAGAGAATGAGGACTTAAAATACGAAGGATACACAATTAAGAAGGATCAAAAATCTCTAAAAGCACAACTAGAAGCAAAAACCAAAGACTTTAAGAAGCTTCAGGAAGAGTACAACAATAAGTGTGAAAATTACGATCACATTAAACGCAAAATTGCTGCTATAACTGAAGAACTTGACGCTTTGAAAATTAAGTGTGGAAAAACAGATATTCGTTTCAAAAATTACACTGCGTCATGTAAGACAGTCAAGTCATTATTTGAAAACCAATTAAAATTCAAAGATAGTCAAAACGAGGGTTTAGGTTATGATTGTGTTCCTCCACCTTTCGATCATAACTACACATCCATCCCTATGACACATGAAGAAATTGACAATGAGGCACATCTCCAATATGGGAAACCTATTGCGGTTGTGCCAGAAAAGGATAAGTGAACGTTTCTAATGATTCTGTTACATGTGAAGGTAAAGTAGTAGAAGATGAAAACAAGGAGAAAACTATTGAACAATCCAATGAATCCTTGAACTCTATATCTGTTGCTTCGAACTCAGTTGCTTCCGATCAACCTGTTGTTGAGAAATACAGGCCTCCAAAACAAGCGAAGCCAACGGCTTGCTATAAGTGTGCATGTGGGAACAACCAGAGACAAGGCAATGATACACCACTAGGGGCAGGAAGAAACAACTTCATAGTGAAGAAAAATATTTGTTTTCACTGTGGAACACCTGGACACATTGCCAGAAATTGTCCAAATCGCGCATACGTTCCCTACTATGCACAAGGCTGGCAGAACATGCCAAGAGGGAGATTTTCTAAAAGAAACCCCTCAAGGTCACGTTCAGACAATGGTAACTGGAACACGCAGAAGGCCAATAATTTGAATCCCAAAGGCATGATGGGAATGCCGACCAAGAAGCAAAATCCAAGAGATGCTCCTGTGAAGCCAAAATCAAAGTCATCTCAACGGCCGACATCAAGATCAAAAGCAAGTACTAAGCCACCCATCAGATTGAAAAAGAAATGGGTTAAATACAACTACAAATGGGTTCCAAAGGATCACTCTCCCGAATATTCTAACGATTCTAATATTTCTACATCTTCTATTTGTGATTAGCTGGACATGGCATGGGAGATAGTATCGTGCAAATATGACAAAGGTCAACCCAGTTTCAAAATGGATTGGGTTCCAAAGACCAATTGATCTAGCTCTGTGTTGGAGCAGCTATGGAGGCATATTATCAGATTTGAGTTTGTTGGTAGTGGCTGTTCCAGGCACTTGATAGGGGACATCTCTCAGCAGTGCAAAACTCAGAACTTTGTTTGAGAATATGTGTATTTTGCGGGAGAAAGGAAGGAAGGAGAGGATCAAATGGGGTTTGTGCTTAACAAAGTGAAGAATTTTTTGATCTGTTCTGAGATTGGGTGTGCTGTTCACAGACCTTCTGGATGCAAATTCAATCGGTGAATTATGGTTTGATTTTTCTTCTCTAATCTCCTGAGTTTATCTTACACTGATTCATTTTAAAGACAAATTTTCATTTTCTTATAGTTTTTCTTTAGTAATTATTTTTTGGGAAGTGATATCAAAAGGTGATAACAGGCTATCTGGATCTGTGTAAAGTACCACAGTTGAACTGTCTAGGCTCTGTGTTCGATGTGTTGGTAGCCACGAAGAATTTAATGGACTTGACTGGGCAAAGATGAACCTAAGAAATCAAATGACTTGACAAATCTTGACCTAGATGGATTCGTTCAGCCTGACAATACGATGCTCAGATAGGTTGAGCAGGGAGATATGAATGAGAATCCACCAGTCACACTAAAGAACCCGTATCTAGAACTGTGGTTTTACTTTTCCTCGATATACAGATTATGTCCTTAATTCCGGTATTGACGGAGCGACTTCGGAATTCCGATAAAGTAGGTCTATAGAATATTATTTTCTTTCTTTCTTACTGTTAGTTATATGTTGCCTCCTTTACGTGATTGGAAGAGATCCAACCTGGACTACAACATATGCAAATCTATTTCTCTGCATATTATATCTATGAAATTTTTCCTATCTGTTAGCCATATGTTGTCTCCTTTGTGTGATCAACAATCCGACCTTGTACACAACATATGCAACCTTCTACTTCTCAATCCCTCTAAAAAACTATAATTTATAATAATCTAAATATATCCTCTTTATGAGTAATAGTCTGCTCACCTAAAGTAAGGAGTATCTCGGAATTCTCGATTATTGGGGTATATCAGGAAGCAGGAAACATGTTCTAGTACATCTAAAATTGAACAACTCTAGATTGTCTGTAGATCTCGTTGCTCAACTTAGGTGGACAATAATATCCTTGGTCATCGTAAGATGAATGGTCCTTAGGAAGTTTTATCTAGGAACTTAGGATCAATATGTCCTGTCACTGATAGCATTCCTAAAACTTGTCACAATTTTTCGTGCTTAAGTGGACCACAATACTAACGATCGACCAGATCTATTCATGAAGGGGAAGGTACTGGCAAACGGATTAAGACTGTCGAACAACTTTGATCCAAAATATTTTTGTTTTTGTTAAATTTGTTCATAGTTTTCCTGTATGCACAAAACTAGGGTGAGAATTAAAAAAATATATTCAAAAATCAAACAAAAATCAGAAAAATTAAAAAATCAAACAAAAAATAGAAAATTAAAAATTAAAAAAATAGTGTTATTTCTGTTTTATTTTTTTTCAGAAGTTATCAAAAATCCAAAAATATTTTTTTGTGTGCTAATTTTTCTTTTAGTTTTGTGTTGTCTTGAAAAGTGATTTCAGGCGTAGATGAGACTCGTGGAGACTGTATTGAAGATTTTTTCTGAGCCAAGGCTTCATCCGTGAGCATCAAAGAATTCTTATTCGAAGGAGCAAGAAATGAAGATTATTCTTTAAACATTCAATCCTTCAACCCCAGAAGCAAGGTCAAGCTGTGCTTGAAGATTATGTGACATGTTGCATTGAAGCCTCCTCAATCAATCTACTACTATTAATAAACCTGCTGAAGTGATCCAGAAGATTCGTTCTCTCTATTCTCTCTGAAGATTCTAAAGTTGAAAGCCTTATCTTTCATGAATCTCTATAAGAAGTCAAAATCTGCAGAAATCCCAACTACTCAAGATGAAGTCATTTATTAAACATTCATATGTTTATCTTGATGTTGTGAAGAAATTAGAAGATTAATGCTGAAGCCAAGCTCCTAATGAAGATTAACAAGAAAAGCCAGCTAATTTTTAGGGGAGTTTGTTGGTCCATTTAGAAAAGAAAGCTATAAACCAAGGGGGAGATTGTTGGGTCAGAAGTGTGACAACCCAAAAATTTCCACTTCAATAGAAGCCAAGTCTGTTTCTGCTAACTTTCAAACTTTTGGGACAAGTTTGAGCAACTCAGGATTTACACTTAACGAGATATCAGGAGAGAGGTTGCACTTGGGTCTTGTGCAACTCTGTTATTCCAAAACTCTATGATATTAGAGTTCTTTCCGGGAATCAAATATTTTCTGCCAAAAATCCCAGGACTATATACAGAATTCTGAACCAAAGTATTCATTAGTTAAAATTCAAACTAAAGAAAAGCCAAATTCTCTCTCAAGGATCTTCGGACTTTTGTTCCGGAAAGTGAGTACTTGTATATAGTGTTGTTTTAAAGCTGTATATATGCTTAATACACTAGAAATCATAGGAAAACACCAAGATCTGTGAGTTTACCGCCCAAGAACACCCTGGGGAGTAAACTCCATTTCAAGGGCCAAAGTGCACCCAATGCCCCCAAGACCTTGGAAACCAAACATGGGACAAACCTTGACATGTTTAGGCATCAAAAGCAATTAAAATCAAGGAGCAAAAGTGAGTTCACGGCCAAGGAAGTTCTTGGGCCGTGAACTCCATTTTAGGGTGCCAAAATGCCCTAAATGCCTTCCATAACCCAAGTGACAAGCATAGAACTTTACCTAGATGTGTTTAGGACTCAAAACAATCAAAATATCATCTCCCATAATTGTTTACGGCCGCAAACACATGACCAAATGGTCCATGGGCCGTAAACTCAAGATAGAGGTGTTTTGATGCCACAAACACTTCCAAGGGCTTAGGCATGAATTTAGAATGCTTCCTTATGACCTTTAAGACCCTCATAAACGTATCTGGCTATGAGTTTATGGTAGTAAACTCATTTGGGCCGTGAACACCTCAAAATCTCCAAAGAAGGTGGTATTTCTCACCCTAGGCTAGAGCTAATGTCTCTAAATAATTCCCTAGACTTCAAACTAGCAATAACCCATGAGTAACCATGAGTTTACGGCCATAAAATCCCTTGGGCCATGAACTCATGGTAGTAAACTCATATAAGTGCCTTTATACCCTCCTAGGTTGAATCACATGTGATTCCAACACTTGGTTAAGGTGTTTCCTAGTCCCGGAAGGTGTTTCCTTTCATATAGTTGTTTATAAACACTATATTCATGTCATTTTGTGTCCTTAAATATCATTTAGGACTTATTGTGTCTCGGAACTTCATTCGTGGAACTTCTCATCCATACGCGCGTACCCGTCGGAATCACCCACATCATGTGAGTTCATACCCCCTAATGAATCTTTTAACTATTTTAATTGTTTTAAGGGGGGGGGGGGAATACAAGTTGAACACAATGATAATTGTCCCTAAATAATTCCCCAGACTTCAAACTAGCAATAACCCATGAGTAACCATGAGTTTACGGCTGTAAACTCCCTTGGGCCGTGAACTCATGGTAGTAAACTGTCACACCCCCAAACCAGAACGGCGGTAACGTTCGGGGGCGGAGGACGTCATATTCAGTATCATAACAGTTCATAGAAAGGAAAGTACACACCACCATACATATATAAAGGTTTTAAAAATGTTTACATAATTGTATTCATTACATGTTCAAAAGATAAATACATAAACATCTTTCAAAAGAAGTAATTAACGCCAGCGCATTAATCCCCAAAAGTTGATTTCCAAACCTGCTTAGCGGTTCCCTGAGAATACAAGTTATTTAAAAGAGAAATTGTCAACAATTAAGTTGGTGAGTTCATAAGTCGTTTAGAAAATTTGTATGCCATTCCAAATTGAGAGAATGTTTTCCATTAAAATCCCTTATTTTCTTATAAAAGTGTGAAATGCATGAGAATATTTGTATTGAATAATGTAGATAGTTGAATCAAGAAAAACCCTTATTTTCCTATTAGTTGTTTGTTTTGTATAAAGGAAAATCCCATATTTTCCTAAAGTAATAGTTAGCCTAATGTCCCATACTAAAAACCGAAAGCAAATGACATGCTTTAGAAGGTTGAAGCATAGATTTATATAATAAAACCTATTAGAAGATTTCAGTTTGCTAGATGAAGAATAGTTTTAATAGCTACTCATTCATCAATCAGAAGTACTATAATAATTGTATATCCGATGAGTTTTATAACCATACTAAACATAATATGCCTTATTTTCCAAGAAAATCCCTTATTTTCTTATAAAAGTGTGAAATGCATGAGAATATTTGTATTGAATAATGTAGATAGTTGAATCAAGAAGACTTCAGGCGTCGTAGCGTTATGACAAACTGTCACCCCAAAGGACGGACTGTAGCTAACAGTCAGGGCGCGGGATCATGACTTCCCGTATAGATCTATATACATTTGACACGTTCTCCGAACGGGAGACTCTGGTTATAGACAGCACTTGTAGCGGTACCTTTTAGTAAAAAGGTATTATCTAAAGATATACACGTCTCACGGATTCTCAACTAAGTCTGTATTAAAGTAGTAGTTTTGTATGCAAAGTTTATCCTTTTTCACAATGTTTGACAAAGCATAAATCATAAGTTCTTTGAATGCATAAAATGATTTATTAAAGAATGTTACCCTTAATATGATGTATTTGTATGTAAACGTATAAATAAAACATTATTTCTATTTATAAAACATATTGTATCCCAAGAGGGTAAAGTTGTGTTGTGAGGTGTTTTGCATGATGATGACTTCATAAGATAGTTAAAACAACAGTATGAAAAGTATAGCAAGAGATCGATGTTTCACACGGTTTTAGTCGTGTGTTTACTTGTATCCCCCCCCCCCTTAGAAGTGATTAAAAAGCATTTAAAAGCATTTAAAGTGTGGTTGTAGGGGTATGAACTCACCTGAAGGTTTGAAGAAAGCGAGATGGAAATCGGGCAGAATTTCGTCTCGGGAAACAGATTTCCTTGGGATTCTCGGGAATCTCGGGAGTAAAAACGACCTTCGATAATAACCAGCAAGACCTAGAAACTGGCAAATCTCTGTTGGTGTAGTTGGTGCAGACCAATTTTTGACAGCCTTGATTTTTGATGGGTCCACGTGGATTCCTTCCTTGCTGACCACGTGACCGAGGAAGTCCACCCTTCTAATCCAAAACTCGCATTTCGAGAACTTTGCATAGAGTCTCTCATTTCGTAACGTTTCTAAGACTTGTCTCAGATGTTGACTATGCTCTTCTTTATTGTTTGAATAAATGAGTATGTCGTCTATGAATACTATCACAAATTTATCCTAGAATGGACGACATACCCGATTCATTAGGTCCATGAATACGGCCGGGGCATTGGTTAGTCCGAACGGCATCACTACGAACTCGTAATGTCCGTATCTCGTTTGGAAGGCTGTCTTGGGAACATCACTCTCTAGGACTCGCAGCTGGTGATATCCTGACCTCAGATCGATCTTGGAGAAGTAGTTGGCTCCTTGGAGTTGGTCGAATAAGTCGTCGATTCGGGGTAAGGGATAACGGTTCTTGATGGTAAGTTTGTTGAGTCCTCGGTAGTCGATGCACATCCGAAATGATCCATCCTACTTTTTCATGAATAATACGGGTGCTCCCCAAGGCGAGAAGCTCGGCCTGATGAATCCTTTTCCGAGTAGCTCATTCAGTTGGCTGGATAGCTCTTGCATCTCCGCCGGGGCTAACTGATAGGGCGCTTTGGCTACTGGGGTAGCTCCGGGAACCAGGTCGATTCTGAACTCAACTTGTCTCGCAGGTGGTATTCCTGGAAGGTCCTTGGGAAAAACGTCGGGAAAATCGCATACGTCAGGCACATTCTTGACGTCCTGGACTTCGCGTTTCACATCCACGACATGTGCCAGAAACGCATGATACTCCTTGCGTAGGCACTTCTGAGCTTGGATGTTTGAGATGATACGAAGAGTGGTACTAGCTTTGTCGCCCAAGAAAAGGAAAGTTTCACCGGTTGGCAGATTAAGACGACCGGCCATATCGTAACATAAAATGTCAGCATGATGAGAACTCAGCCAATCCATGCCAATGATGACATCGAAACTCTTAATCGAGATTGGCATGAGGTTGATTGGAAAGGGATTATCGTTTAGAGTTAGGGTACAGTTTAAGTATATCTCCTTAGTGCCTTCGGTTTTACCGTTGGCCATTTCTACTATAAACGGTTCACTTAATGATTGTGGTGATGGCTTTAGCAGGCCTTTAAAATCGTGACTCACAAAACTTCTCTTCGCTCCACTATCAAACAAAATACATGCATACAAGTTATCGAGAAGAAACATACCCGTAACAACAGTGGGGTCCGCGACGACTTCGTCTTGTCCCATTGCGAATACTCGGCCCCTTCTGCTGGTATTCCTATTGTTTGCCTTCGGGCAGTCCCCGCGGTAGTGCCCCGTGTCTCCGCACTCAAAGCGGGCGCGACTTACTCCGGCATTAGCAGCAAGGGCGGATTGTTGTGTCGGCTCTTTTCAGTAGCGTGCTGTATGCCCCTTTTTATTGCACCTAGTGCATTGGAGGTCACGGCAGAGACCGTGGTGGTGGAAGTTGCATTGGTTGCATTTCGGAAGTTTCCCATTGTATGAGCTTGTGGGGGCAATGTTGGTAGGTATAGTAATAGCGTGGGTCACTACTACTTGTTGTTTCTTGGGGTTCTCCTGTAGGGTTTGTCCCCTTCTTTTTTTTCCAAGGCCTACTCTGGCCCTGTGCCTCCTTAGATGGATTGGCGGTAGTTGCAATGGTACCCTGTTTTACCCCGTGGTCGATGAGTCGCTGTGCCTCCTTAGATGGATTGGCGGTAGTTGCAATGGTACCTTTCAACTTTCTTTGATTCTGGGTTGACCATGGTAGGGCACAATGCAGCGAGGTCGTTGAACCTAGCTGTGCAGGCGACTAGATCAGACCCAGTCATCTTCAGATTCCAAAGCTCTTGCTCAAGATTTTGCACTTCGCCCCTTGGGCAGTATTCTTCCAATAGTAGAACCTTCAGATCCTCCCAACTCATGGCGTTGGCGACAGTAAGAGTCACAGAATTCACATGGCTTTTCCACCAAGTGAGGGCTCGATCTATCAAGGTGCAAGTAGCGAACTTAACCTTGCTTGTTTCTTGCCACGAGCAGATCTAGAAGACTGTTTCGGTCCTTTCGAACCATTGCATTAGTGTAATTACTCCCCCAATGCCATTAAAAGTTTTTGGCTTTGAGTTGGAGAATTCCTTGTAAGTACATTCTCTTACTTGACCATAACCAGTGCCACGATTGGAATGATTCATGATGCTCCCTGTACCACCATTTCCATTGGAGTTTATTTGCGAGAGAGCTGCTGTTACTGCTACTATGATAGCAGCCTGGACCATGGCTGGATCATACGTTGGTGGTGGAGGTAGTCGTGGCGCCGTGCCCGGCCTGGGCCTTAGGTTTGGACGAGGAGGCATCGTGCTACCAAAAGAAAATGAGAGATTATAAGTTTTGGTGGTTGAGAGTTGAATGATATTGAGTTAACTTTCTTTAATAGTTCAAGAACTTGATTTGACCAACACAGGGTCTTGAGCTTGATTTGCAAATGGAGTTTGAATAGATATATTTATGAATTGAAGGAACTGCACATACTTATCATACGAAAGAGATATGTCCTATATATATTAAACATATAGTTGTGTTACATCCGAGTTTAGACAAAAAAATTTGACCTTTCTAAAGGTCTTCGATTACAGAAAGTTTAAAGAAAATAATACTCTTATCCGAAGTCCTAATTTATAACAAAATTTGGAATTTTGGCAAGCACTACTTGCGACGTAGGTTGCGCTTGGAGCTTGACTCCGCATCCGATTGCTTCGATTCCATTAGACGCCTATCAAAAGTGGCTTATTATTCCCTTAATTCGGCTAGGGCTGCAATCATTTGTGCTTGGAATGCCTCAGTTTGGAGTTGGGCATTGTCCTGAATTCTATCCAGCCTATGGATGTCAGAAGTGTGAACCTGTACTTCTATGTTGACATCCCGAATCCGGCTAGCTTGAACTCCGGATTGGTAGGACTGATTGGCTAGCTTGCCCAGCATTACTGGTAGTGCTCGATCAGCTGAACCTCCGCCGCGGACATCGTAGAAGTCACGGCACATGCCGTAGGGAGGGCATAAGTTTTGTTGTTGGCTCCAATGGTGGAGGTGACTCCCCCATACAGGAGTGGGTCCTTGGAAGTTCCTCACATGGACGGGAGGTTGTGGGGCTGGTGGATTGATAACCTCTGGCTCTAAATCTGTACCAGAGTCATCTCCTTCATCCAACTCTATAGGTTCTTCGTCTTCTTCAGGATCTTCTTGGATCCATCCTCCATTACCTTGGTTGGGGTAGTAGGGGTCATTGGGGTGATGGAATCCAGCTATTGAGTCTGTACGAGAATAGGGTTAAGAATTTACTATAAGCTAGAGCACATGAAATTTACCCTTAAGTTTAATGGTTGTTGATACTCAAATACTCCATTAGTATTATTTAACGATATGCTTTTGATAAGTTTTAAATTTGTTGTCCACTACAGACACTCCTTGGCACACGTTAGTCGGCTCTCGGACAAATATAGTTAATCAGGCTATATTCTTCCCAGTTCCAATTACATGTCCCAAGGCGTACCTGCACTACAAAACTTATTTGCAATACTTCTAAAATGATCCGATATGAAACTGTTATTAGCATGAAACGAGTGCATGCTTACTTTACAAAAACTAAATAAATTTAATTTCAAAAGTTTGACTCTTCTCAGAGTGTTTTTGCCCAGTTGTGTTTATAGTTGTATACCAAAAATGGTTTTGATATACTTAATTCACTATAAACGATGCTCTGATACCAATCTGTCACACCCCAAAACCAGAACGGCGGAAATGTTCGGGGGCGGAGGACGTCATATTCAGTATCATAACAGTTCATAGAAAGGAAAGTACACACCCCCATACATATATAAAGGTTTTAAAAATGTTTACATAATTGTATTCATTACATGTTCAAAAGATAAATACATAAACATCTTTCAAAAGAAGTAATTAACGCCAGCGCGTTAATCCCCAAAAGTTGATTTCCAAACCTGCTTAGCGGTTCCCTGAGAATACAAGTTATTTCAAAGAGAAAGTGTCAACAATTAAGTTGGTGAGTTCATAAGTGGTTTAGAAAATTTGTATGCCATTCCAAATTGAGAGTATGTTTTCCAAGAAAATCCCTTATTTTCTTATAAAAGTGTGAAATGCATGAGAATATTTGTATTGAATAATGTAGATAGTTGAATCAAGAAAATCCCTTATTTTCGTATTAGTTGTTTGTTTTGTATACAGGAAAATCCCATATTTTCCTAAAGTAATAGTTAGCCTAATGTCCCAGACTAAAAATCGAAAGCAAATGACATGCTTTAGAAGGTTGAAGCATAGATTTATATAATAAACCTATTAGAAGATTTCAGTTTGCTAGATGAAGAATAGTTTTAATAGCTACTCCTGCATCAATCAGAAGTACTATAATAATTGTATATCCGATGAGTTTTATAACCATACTAAACATAATATGCCTGTAGTGACGTTCTTCAGGCGTCGTAGCGTTATGACAAACTAACACCCCAAAGGACGGACTGTAGCTAACAGTCAGGGCGTGGGATCATGACTTCCCGTATAGATCTATACACATTTGACACGTTCTCTGAATGGGAGACTCTGGTTATAGACAGCACTTGTAGCGGTACCTTTTAGTAAAAAGGTATTATCTAAAGATATACACGTCTCACGGATTCTCAACTAAGTCTGTATTAAAGTAGTAGTTTTGTATGCAAAGTTTATCCTTTTTCACAATGTTTGACAAAGCATAAATCATAAGTTCTTTGAATGCATAAAATGATTTATTAAAGAATGTTACCCTTAATATGATGTATTTGTATGTAAACGTATAAATAAAACATTATTTCTATTTATAAAACATATTGTATCCCAAGAGGGTAAAGCTGTGTTGTGAGGTGTTTTGCATGATGATGACTTCATAAGATAGTTAAAACAACAGTATGAAAAGTATAGCAAAAGATCGATGTTTCACACGGTTTTAGTCGTGTCTTTACTTGTATTCCCCCCCCCCCCTTAGAAGTGATTAAAAATCATTTAAAGTGTGGTTGTAGGGGTATGAACTCACCTGAAGGTTTGAAGAAAGCGAGATGGAAATCGGGTAGAATTTCGTCTCGGGAAACGGATTTCCTCGGGATTCTCGGGAATCTTGGGAGTAAAAACGACCTTCGGGACTTGAGCAAAATGACTGCGGCTGCGGGTTAGAACGGGCACGGAAAACGAGGCAAGACGCAAGAGAAACGAGAGGAAATGAGCAAGTTTTCCCGGAACCCTCGCATCCCTTTTATAGGGGCTGAGAGGCCTCGGTACGCGGGGCGTACCCGTGCGTCATGCATGACCGAGTCCTCGACTGCCTCGGAGTTCGGTTGGGACGGGGCGTAGCTCGCATAGGGGGCGACGTGGACGAACTGGGGCCCTTGATTTGAGTACGCGGGGCGTACGAGGGTACGCAGGGCGTACCTCGGTCCTATCTGCTGACTCCTCTTCGGATATTACCAAGAATTTATAATTAAATTTATATTTATTTTAATTAATAAACTTCTAAATTCATATCTCCTTTATACGAACTCCGTTTTCGATGTTCTTTATATCCACGTGTAGGTGAAACTAAGATCTACAACTTTCATTTAGATTCAGTCGGCAAATTCCGAAATTATTTTTATTATTTATTTTTAAAAGGGTCGTGTTTAAGTAATTTCTTTAGAAATTCATAACTTCTTTCTCTGACGTTGGTTTTTGCCAGACTTTTTACCGCTTAATTACCATTGTCAAGACCTTCGATTCTCGTTTAGGTCATTCCGGCCAAAAGTCGCTCGATCTCCGATTTGAGTTTTTAGCTGTCTGCTGCTAATCCGAACTTGGAAAAATCATAACTTCAATATACGAAGTTGGATTTGGGCGTTCTTTTTACGTACGATCACGGTTTAAAGACATCTATCACAGTAGGTAATTAAATAGAAACTTTTTGGACATTTTATTTTCGAAGTTAATTTCATTATCACAAAAGTGGTTACAATAATTGACTTTTCAGGTCATTACATAGAGTTGAAATATCAAGTTGTCACATAAACTCATATAAGTGCCTTTATACCCTCCTAGGTTGAATTACATGTGATTCCAACACTCGGTTAAGGTGTTTCCTAGTCCCGACAGGTGTTTCCTTTCATATAGTTGTTTATAAACACTATATTCATGTCATTATGTGTCCTTAAATATCATTTAGGACTTATTGTGTCTCGGAACTTCATTCGTGGAACTTCTCATCCATACGCGTGTACCCGTCGGAATCACCCACATCATGTGAGTTCATACCCCGTAATGAATCTTTTAACTATTTTAATTGTTTTAAGGCGGGGGGGGGGGGGGAATACAAGTTGAACACAATGATAATTGTGTAATTATTTGTTGTTAAACGTTCTTTCAAAATGTTACTTATGTTATTTATAAGTTGTTAAAACATTTCAAAACTCTTCTAAAGGTTATGTTACTTTATAGTTATACAAAACTCCATTTTGAAAGTATAAGCATAACTTTGTAGATAAATGAGTCTTTTCAGTATCAGTCCAGTTAGAACATTAGTAAACTATTATAGGTATAGTTTAGGAGAATGCTATTCATTACTTCTAGTACAATGAAGCACACACAGAACATAACAGAACATAACAGAACAAACAGTAAAGAGAATCAAAGAATACCAGAACAGAACATAACAAACAAGTAAATTTGCTATAGCATGACAACATGCAGACAAGATCTAACTTTAATGTGAATTACACGGCATGCATGGATTTGCTCGAGTCCCGTTTGGTTCCCTCAATCTCCATACATGGGAGCGGGTTAGTAGGGGTTCTAACTTTCACATTATGACAGTAATAAAACACACATATGGTTATAGGTTGTTAGTACCCCCGTATGTCATTATAAACGACATCAGGGTACTCAATTCTCCCATTACTATCATAAAGTGTCGGTAACACTTGAAGGTTGATCTATTCTCTAATCGAGATGGGTTATAAACTAGGGAGAATGTACTTTTCAGTTGACAAAGGAACAGTAGAGTCTTGGTAGAAGACTGCATTCATAACAGTAGAGTCTTGGTAGAAGACTGCTTTCAAACAGTCGAGTCTTGGTAGAAGGCTACTTTCAAAGGATAGGACCATATTTCTAATCTTATGATTCCTTAATGTATACACTATAGCACACATAAATGCTAATAGATACCGACAGCTAATAGGATGTGTGTTCTCCGCCTCATTGCCTGTTCTCGTTGGATTGGGGTCTTGAACTGAGTTCCCACAATCTATTATCTACCCGAATCTATATATATATGCTTAGTATACATTAAGTCATCAGAAGGGTACCAAGTATGGATCAAGTTATAACACATATTCAAAACATAGTTTTTCTGGTACATAACTTACTTATCACAGTCAGTGTTTTTGATAGAAAAAAGTAGAGATTTCCCAGAAAGTGCTTAATCCATTTTATTAAGCAGTACAGTTTTAAAAGGGCTTTAAGAGACTTAACTCTATAATACCTTATTTTATACACCATGTTTATATATAGAACTAATATCCGACAGCTAGTTAAATGTGTGTTTTCCCCCAACATCCTGCTCTCGTTGGATTGTGGGCTTAGGGCAGATTCCCCCAATTAACTATCTACCCGATATCAGATTATATATAGCAGTATAAAGAAAGCTATGATAAAAGTAATCACCGTAGTCATTATTTTACTATAAGAAATATAGATTTTCTTAAAAGAACTCTTCATTAGATATAAAGGAACCATTACAAATAACTCCATGAGTAACAAGTGAATACACCAAGGTTATATATAACAATGATCTAACAACCAATGGAATGTGTGCTATCCGCCTTACTTACTATTCCCCGTTGGGTTGTGAGTTTAGCGCAGATGCGCACAATCGATTGTTTGTTTATTCTAAGTATATATATAACTTGTACCCACTTAGTACGCATAGAAAGGCTTGTAGTGTCATTTTACTTAACTTCCATTAAAGAAGGAAATATAGGATTTCTAGAGGAACAAGCGAACTTTTCAAAACAGAACTAACACCTTACATCACTTTTACATATACATTTTCAACAACATTTTACAGCTTACTCACATCACTAAAATCTTATGAACTCACCAGCTTAATTGCTGATCAACTCTTTCAAATAACTTGTATTCTCAGGAGACTATTAGACAGGTGCTCGTGCTGGGGATTTAGAAGATGAAGCATTTCAACTTCAAGTCTTATTTTGTTATTTGTGTATGAATTCTATGTTTTGTGAACACACTTTGTAAACACTTTCTTTTGAAATGAAATGGTTGTTTATTACTTGCTTACCATATACATATCTCGTGATACTTAACATGAGCTCCTCCACCCCCGAACGTTTCCGTCGTTCCGGTTTTGGGGTGTGACAAAAAGTATGGTTTATACTTTTCTTTTCTAGGAAAATATATTTTTTGTAATTTTATGGTTGTGTACGGCTGCACATGTGTGTGCGGCCGCACACCTGATGTACGGCCGCACACCCAGTGTACGGCCGCACACGCATGTGCGGTTGTAAACTCGTGTGCAGCCGGTGGCCCATGTCTTATATATATAGGGTGAGGAGTGTAAGGAGAGAAAAGGAGATGAGAATGTTCTAGAGAGATAAACTAGAGAGAAGAAGAGTGTGTGTGAGAGAATCCATTGTAAGGAGCATCATTCATATTATTGAATACATCATTAGATTCATCTTAATTCTTCTTCTTCTTCTCTTCTATTTGATCTGTTATCATCCAATTGCTTGGGATTTCGCACTATCAATTGGATCTGATTGATACACAAGCAATTTATGGGACTTACAATCCATAAAAATAGTTGGAGAATTTTTAATCTGAATGGCATGACCAAGAACTCATAATGATCATAGCACGTCCTAAAATCAATCTTTGGAATGTCCTCTTCGATGACTTGAAGTTGATGATATCCTAATCTGAGGTCGATCTTAGAGAAGTAAATGGATCCTTGTAGTTTATCGAAGTGATCATCTATCCGGGGTTGTGGATATCTATTCTTAATGGTTAACTTATTCAGAATTCTACATTATATGCATATTCGAAAAGATCTGTCCTTCTTCTTGACAAATAGAACGGGTGCTCCCTTAGGAAAGAATCTTCGTCTAATAAAACCCTTGTCAAGAAGTTCTTGTAGTTGGATGGAGAGCTCTTGCATCTGCGAGGGTACCAATATATATGGAGACTTTGCTAATGGGCATCTCTTGGAACAAGATCGGTCTGAAACTCTACTTGTGGAGCTGGCAGAAAACCTGGTAGACCCTCAGTTAATACATCAGGGTAATCGTGCACCTGAGTTACTTCCTCGATCTTTTTTGTTTGTCTTTTCTATCGACAATATGGGCTAAGAAGGCGAAATACTTTTTCTTCAAGTATTCTCTATCCTTCATGTAGGATATGGTCCTAATATTTCTGCTGGTTTTATCACCGTAACCCGGTTAAGGGTACTCCATTTTGTAGGGGTAAATGTAATGTGTTATCAAAGCATAACACTTCGACATGGTTAGAGGATAACTAGTCCATACTAATGAAGACGTCAAAACTTCCAATGACCATTGGCATAAGGTCGACAAGAAAAGTATGGTTATCTAAGGTTAAGGTATAATTCCTAAGTATATCTTGAGTATGAACGACTTAGCCGTTAGCCATTTCTACTCTATCGGCTTCCCAAATCTTACTAGATGGGTGATTTAACAATTTCCTAAATTTGGAACTAACATAGCTTCTATTGGCGTCGGTATCAAAAAGTATACTTGCATATAATTTATTGTTTAGGAACATACCGATAACTACCATTGGATCTTGGATGCTTTTTCTGGATCTAATAATAAATGCTCTGCTCCTAGCATTACCTCCTTGATAGTTCAGCTTTGGACAATTGCTCTTTATGTGTCCAACTTCCTTACACTCATAGCAAGTCTGGCTCACTATTGTTGCGGTTCCTTGATTGGGTTGGTTTTTTGCATCTGTTCGCAAGGTGACCTTTCTTGCCGCCGTTGGTGCATACCCAGCATGCTCCGTCGTGAAGACACCCACACTCTTTGCATCTAGGGATACTTCCAGAGGTAGTCCTTGGCGAGGATTTTGAAACCGCAAACGCTTTAAATCACTTCCTGCTTCTTTTACGCTACTCTCCTAACCTTCTCCTTGGACTCTTTTCCAAACTTCCTTAATCTACCCTCCACCTTCTGAAGGTCAACCTTTTTGGTCTATCGTCCCATGACGAATCTCTTTATTGGCCATACTAAAGGCTAGTCTCTTAGTGTTGTCGAAGGTGGTTGGCCTTGAGGCAGTGACTAAGCCTTAGATAGGCTGAGGAAAACCCCCAATACCCCTCTTTATCTTCTTATATTCCGGGTTGACCATCTCGGAACATAAGGTGGCAAGGTCATTTAAACAGGTCGTATAGGTGGAACCATCATATTCCTCAATCGTCAGATTCCATTGCTCTTGCTCTAGCTTCTTTATCTCCTCGCGTGGATAGTACTCCTCGACCATGAGTTGCTTTAACTCACTCCAATACATAGTTTTTGGTACATTAACACCCACGGTCTTTGTATAACTGATCCACCAAGTTAGGGCTTTGTCTACTAGGGTGTAGGTGGTGAACTTGACTTTACAGTCCTTTGGATAGAAGGTTATCTCAAAAATAGACTCCATCTTTTCTATCCACCTATTCAATCCAACTATGCCTTTGTTTCCGTGGAAGGGTGTGACAACCCGAAATTTATTCCGTCGTTGTAACCACTTTCCGTTAATAGAATATTCTATTTTCATTAAGATTCCGTTAACATTTGGGTGGACAAATCAATAAATGTTTTATTTTATTTTATTAGTGTCGTAATGAAATAAATAAAAACATGTGAATTACCCTCCCATTTAGTTGGAAAAAGGTTCTTTATTTACGACCATTTAATTGGGTAAAAATTTATAACCCCGTTTAACGTCAGTATCGGGTAGATTCCCACCTGGCCACAAACCCAACCCCTATATAAAGGTTGAGTGGACACTAGATGGAACTTTTTTACCACTCTAGTAACTTTCTCTCTACTTTCTCTCTCTAGAAGTTGGGTTTTACCACTCTAGTCATTGAAGCTCCAAAATCATAAGTAATACTCCCTAGCTTGTTGTTTAGCTTTGCATTCATACAAACCCGGGATTTAATCACTCAAAACCTTAAAAACTTGAGTTTACGGTTTGGGAATACCTCCCAAAACCATAAACACTCTTAAGAGGGTTTTTTAAGCCCAAAATCTCTCCAAAACTCTTCCAATACTCGTCCTTGACTTAGAAACATACATGCTTGAAGCTAGAAACCAAAAAATCGGGCCTTTAGGAGGGTAAACACCAAAACCGTAAACACCATAAATGGTGTTTTGGTGCCCCTAACTCCTTCCTTAACATGATTATTGGGATAGAAACATGTATGATTGAGCTTAGGGCCTCTAAACAGGAAGTGAATGTCGGGGTAAAGGTTTTATGGCCGTAAACCCTAGTGTTTATGACCGCAAACTCTCAAGGAGTGGTCCAAGGACCGCAAACTCCAAGGGAGTGCGCCATTTGAACCCCTAAACACCCCTCAAGCCTTGGATTTGACCCTATAACTCTTCCTAGTGATACAAGAAACCTTAAGGCACACAAATATACTCCTCCCATGATTTTACGGCCGTAAACTCATGGGGGAATAGGTCCCTCAACCGTAAACTCACCTAAGGTGAGTATTGGAGGAGTAAACTCCATAGTGAGGCCTGACACAATGTGTTTTCATGCATTAGGGTGTAATTACTTACTTATTTTGTGATTAGATAACTAACTAGACACCATTATGTGTCACTACAAGTTTCATAGGATCCGTGTGAGTGTTCATATTCTCATTTGGCATCCAACATTCTACCCGACAACTTCATCCACTAAACTCACTGCAGGTGAGTTCATACCCCTTAATCAACCTTTTCAAAAGTTTTTACATGTTTTAGGGGGGGGGGGATACAAGTTAAATTCAACAAGTTTTAGTATCAAATCATATGTGATTTATAACTTGCAACCAAAAAGTATTTTCGATACTTTTAGCTACTTATCAATAAAATTGTTTTAAATAATTATCAAACGCATTTTATAGGTTAAATTGTTGTTAAACTATTTTCAAATTATGTTTAAACTACTTTCCTTTTTAAACTATATCTACACCAATATATTTATATAAGTAAGACTTGAAGGACTTAGGACCGATAGCTCACCTTATTTCTTGTTCTTGTTTGATTGTGGTCTTAGGGTATATTGTTATCCGTCCGACTGTCGTTGATTTCTTAGTTGTATATCATATATATTTGTTTTAGATATGAAAATCTTCATCTTATTCAATACCTTTGTAAATCAAAGGCATGCAATCCCACACTCTATTTAACTATAATATGTATAGTTAAGACAACTGCTCGTTACCTCTATCACTACTATACTCACTATAACTAGTACCACTACAAGTTAATGCATGTTAAAGAGAACACTCTATGTACTATACTAAAAGTTTACTATACTATAATACAAGAGAATACACTAATCCAGAGTATAACACACTACATGTATAGATCTATACAGGACGGACGCTATTACATCCCGAATGTTAATTTCAGTCCGAGCCGACTAGGCCCAGGGGTGGCACTACATCGCTACACTACGTATGACCGGGAAGGTCATCAGATCCTCTATTATCATTCAGTTTGGTTACATGGGAGATCAAATCCACATCCAAATTAGCAACACTAAGACTTAAAGTCTAAGCTAACTTCCCGAAGTAAATAAACATATATTACTAATCGAAGTTTGCAACACTACTACAGCCAACCGGCAATAGTTTTCCATATTTACGTTACTTGAATGAAATTTATTACTTTATTTTATAACTAAAATTTTCAATGGAAATACTTTTACACAATCGAAGGATTTAACTTACAAATGCTCAATTCTAGAAAATATAGGATTTTCTAGGCAGTTCTACTATTCTTAAATGTTAACTTTCAGCTGTTATATTACATGAATGTAACCACTTTTATACAAGCTACGACACTAAATTCTTATGAACTCACCTGCTTTATGCTGATACTTGTTTTCAAAATAACTTGTATCCTCAGGTCAAAGATAGACAGGTACTGGTGCAGCTTTTGAGAAGATGGAGCGTATACAAGACTCATCTTTTTTTTTTGTTATACTTTTGGTGTCTATCAAAACTATACAGAACACGCTTGTAATTAAATTTACTATATTAATATAATGGTTGTTGTCGCTTGTTTTTACTATTATGCAATTGTTATGATACTGTACATGACGTCCTCCACCCCAGAACGTATTCCGCCGTTTTCGGTTTTGGGGTGTGACAGATGTTGGATAAGGTGTCTAAGTCCATAACTATTTCGGGCTTGTACTTGACCCGACCCGGCATGGTCCATTTGGGTTGCATGGCACCATGCAATTGGATAGACTAAATGAGAGAAATAACACTTGGAGATTATTAATATATTATAAGTTCTAATATATTAATAATATTATTTAATTAGTTGATCAAAGAATTAATTTGGAATTAATTAAGTGATCAAAGGATAACTAATTAAATATATGGGCTGGTTATGTAAATCATCCATATCTTGTATAGTGGACTAAGAGGCTCCATGGATTATCAAGTTGGGTTCTACCCATAGGATGCTCCATGGATGCTCCATGGGAGTTACAAACCCATGGGTCATGGAAATGAAGAGTCATGACACATTAGGGTTTCCATGGTGTAACCCTAGATGTGCCAACACTATATAAGAGTCCCATTCTCCACAAAATTGGCTACACAAGTTGAACACTAAGAAACTAGAGGGCTTGGCCGATTTTGAGAAGTGTGTGTTATCTCAAGAGTCTTTCCAAGAGCATTTGGTGTTGTGTGAAGCATTTGAGGCATCACACTTGGGGTGCTAGGCTCACAAGGTTTCAAGGAACACAAGCAACAACAAGGTAAGTTATTCTATCTATGATTCAAGTTAAAATTGTTCCCCATGTATGCTAGATAGGAATATAACCTTGGAATTCAACTTTGCATGATAATTAGACAAACATAGATCCAATGTTATTAGGGTTGCATGTACACTTAGGAAGTGTTAGAATGCTCAAAACCCATCAGTGGTATCAGAGCCTAGGCTTGGTTGTTTGTTATTTGTGCTTAAAAGTTGAAGAAAGTCGAAAATTCTGCTGTCTGACTGATGGACTCGGCGAGTCCATAGGGAGGACTCGTCGAGTTCATGTGTATCTTCAACCTACTCGACGAGTAGGTTTATGCACTCGGCGAGTAGGGTCGACAGAGTGCAGAATTTCGACTTGAGTTGCTGGAAATGGATTAGAATCATTACCCTAAAATGTTTTGGTACTTGAAAACTTATTTTAGAAGGTGTAATGTCTTTTCTAACTCATTTACAACAACTAGTTATCAAAATTACAAAGATTAAATATGATTTTGATTCTTGAAAGTGTTCATATTCATATTCTTGTTCTTATGATGTTTAGATGATCATAGGAATTATTTGTAACCTATGTGGTAGATTAATTCATGATCATAATGTGTTTTAATGGAGTCCATAACTTGTCCTCAAGTTATGGAAAACCAAAAGTCTCTTGGGTTAAAAACCATTAAAAGAACACAAGAGTTAGGAAAAATGAAAAGACCTCATTTTATTACTCTATTAAACTCATAAGTTACAAGAAATGAAAAGTTTTGAAAGTTTACAAAACTTGCCCTCAAGTTTTGGAACAAGTAAAGTTAAGTTAAAACTTTAGTTCCAACCTCTAGAATTTTAAAAGTTAAAATTCAACCCTTATACTTATATTATTATGATTTAATAATTATATATATATATATATATATATATATATATATATATATATATATATGTATAAGAACAAAGTCGTCTTACCGCTAGTACGCCTCATTCACGAAGCCGGTCTATAAGGTGGGTATAAGGTTGTTGCCTATAAAATGGTGACTTAATGGGTGTCCACTCTCACCCACCGCTTGCTTGATTGGTGGAGGGTCGTTAGCCGAACGGGTAAGACAAGGACTTATTAATTCTCATTCAAAGTATGATGAATATTATAAAGTAACTAAATGTTTTATTAAATTCCCAATCTTAGTTACTTTAGGAAAAATGTGAATAAGGTGCTATTCCATGAAATTACACTTTACACTTTGATTAAGTCGTTGGTGGAGCGTGTGTGGTTAACCGGCACACTAAATTGGACTTAACAAGGTAGGTAAAGGGTGACTAAGGGTTTATTTTAGTATCGATGGAGCGTGTGTGGTTAACCGGCACATCGATTGAGTGATAAACTCTAAGGGTACCAAGTGAATTGCATGGTTACTTCACACCTCGTTTTGTGATCCTCGGTATCCCAGTCACAAAACTTGGAGGGCACACTCGAGATTGAAACATGCCTTTGAAAAGTTCATTGAATCTCAAAGAATCTAGGAATTTCTAAGAACCATTCAAAAACCAAATACTAAAATATTGCGGTTTTCGTGGTGGAAATTGGTGAATCGTCATTCACCTACCTTTCAAGTATGATATAGCATAGATTACGGCATACCTCTTCTAAGTTATATTATATTGTGATTGGATCCTAGCCTTAATATTAGATTTGGGTGTTTTATTAAGGACTCTCTTATATCTAAACTAATCTTGTCGTCTTTCCTTCAGATGTCTTTCAACAATGCTTCTGGCTCTAATCCTAATGGCTCCTTTACCCTTATGAACTTGTGTGGGAAAGTCACCTTTGATGGATCCAACTTCAATGAGTGGATCAGAAACATCAGGATGATTACCCGCTATGAGGACAAAGAATATGTCCTTGACAAGGAGCTTAAGGAGATTGATGAGTCCACTGCAACTCCTCAGGAGATCGCTGAATTTCGGGCACATGAAAGGGATGCTACGAAAGTGGCTTGCATCATGATGGCCACGATGACAGCAGAACTCCAAAAGTCTTATGAGGATTTCTACCCTTATGACATGCACCAAGATTTGATGACAGCAAAACTCCAAAAGTCTTATGACACGATGACAGCAGAACTCCAAAAGTCTTATGAGGATTTCTACCCTTATGACATGCACCAAGATTTGATGGAAAGATACCATCAAAGTGCAAGACAAGAGAGGTATGAAATCATCTGCTCCATGATAACAACCATGATGAAGGACGGGGAATCCGTCACGAGCCACATGCAGAAAATGCAAAGGTATGTGGATCGTTTGCTGAAGCCTAATGTGAACTTCCCGGAGGATCTTGCAAAAGATATTATTTTGCATTCCTTACCATCGTGCTATGATCAATTCCGCATGACATATCACATGAACAAGGAAGAAGTCACCCTCAGCAAACTTCAGGGACTTCTCAAGACCGCAGAATCAGGTCTTAAGGGGAAGTCGGTTGCTATCACTCCTACTCAAAACTCTACTCCGGTTTTGGCAATCGGGAAAATTTGAGGGAGGAAGAGAAAGAGCTCTTCTAAGGGTACCAAGGCTCTTTCTACCCTTATGACATGCACCAAGATTTGATGGAAAGATACCATCAAAGTGCAAGACAAGAGAGGTATGAAATCATCTGCTCCATGATAACAACCATGATGAAGGACAGGGAATCCGTCACGAGCCACATGCAGAAAATGCAAAGGTATGTGGATCGTTTGCTGAAGCTTAATGTGAACTTCCCGGAGGATCTTGCAATAGATATTATTTTGCATTCCTTACCATCGTGCTATGATCAATTCCGCATGACATATCACATGAACAAGGAAGAAGTCACCCTCAGCAAACTTCAGGGACTTCTCAAGACTGCAGAATCAGGTCTTAAGGGGAAGTCAGTTGCTATCACTCCTACTCAAAACTCTACTCCGGTTTTGGCAATCGGGAAAATTCGAGGGAGGAAGAGAAAGAGCTCTTCTAAGGGTACCAAGGCTCGGACCCTTGATGGCTCTTCTTCAAGTGGAACCAAGAAAGGTTTCATTACTCCTTCTGACCCAAAAGAGGCTGAATGCTTCTATTGCCATGAAAAATCTCATTGGAAGTGGAACTGCCCAAAATACCAGCAAGATGTGAAGGATGGGAAAGTTAAACCCAACCATGCAGGTATTTACACTATCATTTCTAATAACTCACCCCATTCTAATTCTTGGGTCCTTGATACCGGTTGTGGTATTCATATTTGTTGTGACTTGCAGGGACTAAGAAGAAGTGAGAATGTGGAGCAAGGAAGAATAAACTTGATCATGGGGAATAGGAAAGCTTTACCTGTTACCAAGATTGGAGTTTATACTTTATCGCTAAGTAGTGGGTTTAGTTTAGATTTGAATAAGTGTTGTTATTCGCCAGGAATGGCAAGAAATATTATTTCCTTTCATGCTTTGTACAAACAAGGGTTTACCTTTTCATTTAATAATGAAGTTGGTTCTATTGATGCTTTCTTTAATAATGTTCTTTATTTTAAAGCATTACCTTGTGATGGTGTGTATGAAGCTGTATTTGTTGTCGATAACCTAGGAAATAATGTTTTGTGTATTGATTCTACTAATAATAACTTGGATAAAGCATCTTTATGGCATTGTCGTCTTGGACATATAAGCAAGAAACACATAGGCCAACTCCAAAAGGATGGAGTCTTGGAGTCGTTTGACCTAAAGTCAGATGATAGTTGCGAATCATGCTTACTTGGAAAAATGACAAAGGCACCCTTCACAGGTTCGTGTGAGAGGGGTGAAGGTTTGTTGGACCTTATACACACGGATGTGTGTGGACCATTCAAACATGCCACAAGGGATGCTAATCGTTATTATTTGACTTTTACTGACGATTATAGTAGATATGGATATGTCTACTTGATCAAGCATAAGTCAGAGACTTTCGAGAGGTTTAAGGAATTTAAGCAGGAAGTCGAGAATCAATTGGGCAGGAACATTAAGATGCTTCGATCCGATCGTGGTGGTGAGTATCTTAGTTCAGAGTTCCTCGACTATCTAAGGGAATGTGGGATAGTCTCACAATTGACACCTCCCAGGACACCACAGTTGAATGGTGTGGCTGAGAGGCGTAATCGAACCTTGTTAGATATGGTTCGTTCCATGATGAGTCGAGCTACGCTAACAATCTCATTCTGGGGGTATGCCTTAGAGACTGCCGCCCATATTCTTAATCTAGTCCCTACAAAGAAAGTTGCCAAAACTCCTCACGAGATGTGGACTGGTAAAGTACCTAAACTAGACCACATCAAGATTTGGGGTTGCGAGGCTTTCGTGAGACGCGAGACTCATGATAAGCTCGAACCTCGAAGCGAGAGGTGTATTTTCATCGGTTACCCACAGCGATCCTTTGGTTACCTCTTCTACAGACCTAGTGACAATGTGGTCTTTGTAGCAAGAAGAGGAGTCTTTCGAGAAAGAGAATTTATAAGCCAAGGAGACAGTGGGAGGCAAATTGATCTTGAAGAAATTCAAGAATCAAGCGGTGAAGGAACTTCAAACTCTAGCCCTCAACTTGAGGAGGAAACTCCTGTTGAGCCAATTGACAAATCTGTACCTCTGAGACGTTCCACGAGAGTTAGGAGTGCACCTGAGCATTACTATGGTTTCCATATTACTGCAGAAGGTGAGACACTTATTAGTGATGAGACACTAGTAAGTCAAGATGACCCTAACAGCTACGAGGAAGCCATGGCAGGCCCCGAGTCTGCTAAATGGAAAGAGGCTATGGATAGCGAGATACAATCCATGTATGACAATCAAGTTTGGAACTTGGTTGAAAATGTACCAGGTCGTAAGACAGTAGGGTGAAAATGGGTCTTCAAGAAGAAGACCGACATGGATGGTAAAGTACACACTTATAAGGCTAGACTGGTTGCAAAGGGCTTCTCTCAAATTCCTGGAGTGGATTATGATGAGACCTTTTCTCCGGTAGCCAAGATTAAGTCTATTCGGGTTCTGTTAGCCATAGCTGCATTTCATGACTATGAAATATGGCAGATGGATGTCAAAACTGCTTTCCTTAATGGAAAGTTGGCTGAATATGTTTACATGAGTCAGCCAGAGGGTTTTGTCAGCAACGAGTACCCTAATAGAGTGTGTAAGCTTGAGAAATCCATTTATGGGTTGAATCAAGCACCTCGCAGATGGAATCTTTGCTTTGATGAAAAGGTCAAGGAATTTGGCTTTTCTAGGAGTGAAGATGAATATTGTGTGTATGTCAAGGCTAGTGGGAGTATAGTCAGCTTTTTGGTATTGTATGTGGATGACATACTACTCATAGGAAACGACATTCCAACCCTGCAGGAAGTAAAGTCCTGGCTTGGTAAGTGTTTCGCTATGAAGGACCTTGGTGAAGCTGCCTATATTCTAGGGATAAGAATCTTGAGAGATCGGAGTAAAAGACTAATTGGACTTAGTCAGAGTACCTACTTGGATAAGGTGCTGAAAAGATTCAGCATGCAGGATTCCAAGAAAGGAGAGTTACCCATCCAGAGTAACACCAGATTGAGTAAGACACAAAGCCCTAGCACTGAGGCTGAGATAGCAGAAATGAGTCGAACACCTTACGCTTCGGCTGTAGGATCGATCATGTATGCTATGACGTGTACTCGACCCGATGTAGCTTTTGCCTTGAGCATGGTTAGCAGGTATCAGGCGAACCCTGGCAAGGCACACTGGACTGCGGTAAAGAATATCCTCAAGTACCTACGAAGGACTAAGGACTGGGTCCTTACCCTCAGTGGGAGTAATGACTTGAGAGTGGTAGGGTATAGTGATGCTAGCTTCCAGACTGATAGGGATAATTTCCTCTCTCAGTCGGGCTGGGTCTTTACCCTAAACGGAGGAGCAATTTCTTGGAAGAGTTCCAAGCAAGAGATAGTGGCAGATTCTACTTGTGAATCAGAGTATATTGCAGCTAGTGAAGCAGCAAAGGAGGCGATATGGCTGAAGAACTTCATTGAAGACCTTGGAGTTGTACCAGCTATTAAAGAGCCAATGGAAATTTTCTGTGATAGTGAAAGTGTTGTTGCCTTAGCCAAGGAACCAAGGGATCATGGGAGATCCAGACACATCGACAGAAAATACCATTTCATTAGACATCCGATCGAAGAAGGACACCTCGTGGCAAAGAGGGTATCATCAGATGAGAATCCGACAGATCCCCTCACAAAGGGACTGACTCGGGTTAAGCATCTTCAGCATGCTCGGAGCATAGGGCTGAAGGATGATATTAGATTTAGTAGTTAGATAATATCGAAATTTGTAAAGTGTAATTGACATTAGATGATGAATAAAAAATGTTTTATTTATGAGTAAAGTGTTGCTATCTCTTGTCAATCGTTTACTATATTTCTTTTGCATGTTTTGACTTCCAGAATAATTTTGTTTGGTATAACATATTATTCAAACCTCCACAGTCGGTCATATGTTGGAAGTAGATATGAATCAAGACTGTCATGTTTGGTTGTAGAGGTCTTGGACAAGGCTACAACAATCATGAGTGCTCATAAGTTCTGAGCATTGGACTCAACCCACGCTCACTGGAATCACTTCATGGAATTTTATCTCGAGTGATCGTGAGACGGTAATATCATATAAGTCTTCAAACCTAGAGATATGATTTGTTACTTACAAATTGGTTATGCATTGACTGTACGAAACCGCATTGGTAACTCGATGTTATAAAACGTACTTTTGTGTGTAATTCAATGAGTGGTAGAACAAACATATGAGTCGAAGTTTATCTGTTCCTTCTTGGATTAGAAGCTGATATCTGGGCCCCTCGATGATTTTGTTTTGACCCATGTACCGGGCCCGGTCAGAACTAAGTTGATGTGTTCAATTAAGTTCTATGTCAAACAAATCGGAAATCGGGAAACAAATGCTGGACAATAAGCAAGACATGTTCCATGTATTTGTCTGGCTGATATCTAGAACAGAGGATTATATGATCACTTATCTTAAATGGCATATCATCATCTTCTCAGTTCCGAGAGACCTTGAAAGAGCTACGATTGCCGGTCGGTTCCTGAAGTACTAGAGATATAGTTATTAGACTTATCCAAGTGGGAGACTGTTGGATAAGGTGTCTAAGTCCATAAGTATTTCAGGCTTGTACTTGACCCGACCCGGCATGGTCCATTTGGGTTGCATGGCACCATGCAATTGGATAGACTAAATGAGAGAAATAACACTTGGAGATTATTAATATATTATAAGTTCTAATATATTAATAATATTATTTAATTAGTTGATCAAAGAATTAATTTGGAATTAATTAAGTGATCAAAGGATAACTAATTAAATATATGGGTTGGTTATGTAAATCATCCATATCTTGTATAGTGGACTAAGAGGCTCCATGGATTATCAAGTTGGGTTCTACCCATAGGATGCTCCATGGATGCTCCATGGGAGTTACAAACCCATGGGTCATGGAAATGAAGAGTCATGACACATTAGGGTTTGCATGGTGTAACCCTAGATGTGCCAACACTATATAAGAGTCCCATTCTCCACAAAATTGGCTACACAAGTTGAACACTAAGAAACTAGAGGGCTTGGCCGATTTTGAGAAGTGTGTGTTATCTCAAGAGTCTTTCTAAGAGCATTTGGTGTTGTGTGAAGCATTTGAGGCATCACACTTGGGGTGCTAGGCTCACAAGGTTTCAAGGAACACAAGCAACAACAAGGTAAGTTACTGTATCTATGATTCAAGTTAAAATTGTTCCCCATGTATGCTAGATAGGAATATAACCTTGGAATTCAACTTTGCATGATAATTAGACAAACATAGATCCATGGTTATTAGGGTTGCATGTACACTTAGGAAGTGTTAGAATGCTCAAAACCCATCAAGAGATTGGTATCAGAGCATTGTTTATAGTGAATCAAGAATATCAAACCATAAATGATATACGAACTATAAACACTTCGGGACTAAAACACTCTGACCAAGAATATATACTTTTAAATATATATATATATATATATATATATATATATATATATATATATATATATATATACATATACATTCACCAATACAAAGGGTCAGTATCATACTAGAACAAAACAAAAGTATTAAGATTGTTGATCAGCACAATTAACTCCTGCTCCACTAGCTCCCCGAGCTACCAATATCAATGCAACACTTAGTCTAACTGTCACCCGAAAGTCAACTAAGTCGACTCTGGTCAAAGTCAAAGTCCTGGTCAAAGTCAACATTCCAGGTCAACCCTACTCGCTGAGTCTGCCTACTGACTCGCCGAGTTCATATGCTCAGAGTCCTTGCATTCGCGACTCGACTCGCCGAGTCAGTCCATGACTCGCCGAGTCCACCGATTTCCGAGTCCTAACCTGTCCAACTCACCGAGTCTCCACTCGACTCACTTATTTGAGTCTCAACTTGAAGGCTTTGGGGTTTCGCGACTTGACTTGCCGAGTCCAAGAACAGACTCGCCGAGTCCAAGGCAATCTTCAACAGACTCGCCGAGTTGTTCTTTCAACTCACCGAGTTCTTGCCCAACTTCATCCAACTCACCGAGTCCACCCATGTGACTCGCCGAATCGCTCCTGTTCTGAATCCATTCGTGGCTTTTCGAGCTATGTAGGGGCTCCAAATCATAGATACATACTTCCAAAGCTCAATCCTCACGTAAAGTTGTAAACTTTATGTATAACTAAAGAGATCTAGGCTTAAAACACACTAGGGCTAGGTTTTAGGACAAAAGGGCTTCACCAACTACTCAATATCTTATGCTTTATGACATATTGGACCATCCCAACACTAGATCTGAAGTGGCAACCACATATCTAAGCCCCAAGCCCGAATTGGGTCTCGAACAACCATAAAACCCCAAATATCATAGCAAAAATAGATCTAGATGCAAAGGAGGGAAGATAGCAGCTTATTACCTCCAAGATGAACACAAACTGAAGTAGATCTCGAATCTACACCTCTCCTTTGAAGCAACCCTCTTGGTCTTCAAGTTCCTTTCAAAGGTTCCCTCCTCCAAAGTTATTTCTCTTAAATGATGTAAGCTCACACGAAATCTAGGGTTTACAGGCTCTCTAGGATGATATAGAGGCTGAGGAAGGGACATAACACCCTTTATATAGGATACAATTCCCGGGATTAGGGTTTTCCTTGTTCAGACCAGACTCGCCGAGTCAGTCACTTACTCCTCGACCCGGATCCTGCTCGGACTCGCCGAGTTCCTCCTAGGACTCGATGAGTCGGCCCTTAAACTTAGGGTTTCCTTTCCTTTCTTGGCCTTCCTGATTTTGGGTGTTACAACTCTCCCCCACTTAAACTAAACTTCGTCCTCAAAGTTTGCTATGGCCAACCGCCTGCGATCTGCTTCCAATACTCTAGTAATTAATTAAACAGCAGCTGCCTACCATCACTGGACTTTCGTCCGGTCATTCCGACTAACATTAATCCTTGCGGACAATAATCTTGGGTCCACCCTGACCCCGAACATTCTGGGAACATAACTTACTCAACCGAAAATCCTTCTGGTACTCTCCGAGTACTGCAACTGATCCTATAGGGGTTCACCCCCTCTTTTCTTGTGCGTTTTCTTACCTTCCCAAGGCGATGCTCCATAACCAAGTATTTCCTTTGTCAATGTGAAGGTACTAACCTTCACTAAATCCATTACTCCCGCTACCTCCAGTACGGGTCATTATTGCCAGTATCCTCTGGGCATTCCTCTTTACTATAATTGGGTGTCGAGCACCCCACGATCAACTAACTGAATTCCACCATAGACCGCTTACCTGCACTGCTACTGGCTGGAAATTTCTGCTATTCCTTATTTGCCTTCCGGATGAACCGACACCACCCTAGTCCCTACTGTTCTAACAATATATGGGATCCTCGATCCTGTTGCCCCACGTCTGAGGGACGTGTGGTGAGGGGTTTGATCCGTTGTATAAAGTAGAAGTTGAAACGGATTAGACGTTTTGGGGGTAGGAAAATGGACAGTTTAAGGGAAAAAAGATTTTTTAAAAGATTTCTTTTATAGAAAACTGTTCTTTTTGTCATCATACGCAAAATAGGTCTAATACAGGTTTATTTAAAAGAATGAAACAGTGATGTGTTGCAAAAAGAATGTTGAATTTTTTTATAGAATGTTTTTCTTATTTAATGAATTATCATTAAATATCACACCATGATTCAAGAATTAATGAAACAGTTGAGAAATCAATCAATGTGATTGCGGATTGAAACTTCATTGCGGATGGATCAATTGACATTGTGAATGGGCGGTTGGATGAGTGCAGTAGAAGAACTGAAGAGAACACTTGAACAAGGATTAGTAATAACAAACAAGAAGGATTTTTGAAGGATAAATATGATATATGGTTGCGGTACACATGATATATTAAAACCATCTATCATAAGTAACTTCAATTAGGACCGCAATAGAGACCAAGGATGGTCTACAGTACCTATCAATTCAAAAAGAATTGTGGGTTCATCATTCCTAACATGTGTAAGAAACTGTTGAGTTTTGTAAAGTCAAGTGCCTTCTTAAATACATAAGCAATTTCTTTATGAGTATGGACAAAAACTAGTTCAATGTTACCTTTCAGGATGTGGTCTTGGTTGAAGAGATACTGTAGTTCAATATGCTTTGTCTTGGAGTGCTGAATTGGATTGTGGAAAATAGCTATAGCACTTTCAGAGTCACAATAAATTGGTGTCCGCAAGATCCTGTATCCGTAGTCCAATAGTTGTGTTTTCATCCATAAGACTTGCGAACAACAGCTAGCTGCGGCCACATATTCAGCTTCTGCGGTAGATAGTGATACACAATTTTGTTTTCTTGATGACCAGTTGACGAGTCTTCCACCCATAAATTGACATCCACCGGCGGCGCTTTTTCGGTCTATTCTACATCTGTCATGATCCACATCTGTGAATGCTTGTAGGCTAAAGTCAATTCCTACGGGGTACCATAGGCTAAGAGTCTTGCTACCCTTTAAGTACCTTAGAATCTACTTAGCTGCGGTCATGTGTGACATTTTTGGGTCAGCCTGGTACCTTGCACACACACCTGTTGCAAAGACGATATCTAGTCGGCTTGCGGTGAGGTACATCAATGAGCCAATAATACCTCTATACGTCTTGTGATCAACCGATTCGCCTGAGGGATCAGCAGATATCTTGTATCCAAAGGCCATGGGGACCTTAACCGAAGAAAAGTTGTCCATTGAATATTTATTTTACAGTTCAGAGGTGTATTTCTCCTGATGAATAAATATCCCTTGAGGGACTTGTTTAACTTTGAAGTCCTAGAAAGAAGCTAATCTCTCTATTCATGCTCATTTGGAACTTGTTGGTAATGAGCTTAGCGAATTCATTAACCATTTTTGATCAGTTGAATAAAAGATGATATCATCCACATATATATTTACGAGCATAAGATAATCACCATTTGCTTTTCTAAATAAAGTGGGATCAATCACTCCTCTTTTGTATCCGGACGAGATAAGAAATTTAGAGAGAGTCTCGTACCATGCTCTTGGGGCTTGTTTTTGATCATAGACTGCTTTTTCAAGCTTATAGCAGTGATCTGGGAATTCAAGACTTTCAAAGCTCGGAGGTTACTGAACATAAACCTCCTCTTTTAACTCACCGTTGAGAAAAGCACCTTTCACATCCATTTCATGAACCTTGATGTTCTTGTGAGTTGTGTTTGCTAAGAAGATTCAGATGGCTTCCATTCGTGCTACCGAAGCATACGTTTCATCATAGTCTTCCATTCGTATGGATTCCTTCAAGTTGACTATATCCTTTGGCAACTAGCCTTGCCTTGTTTCTGACGACTGCACTGGATTCATCCAACTTATTCTTGTACACCCATCTAGTACCAACAATGGTGTGACCTTGCGGCTTCGGAACGAGCTGCCATACTTCATTTCTTTTGAATTCTTCTAGCTCTTCTTGCATTGCGGATATCCAGTCCGGTTCTAGTAATGCTTATTTGACCGTTTGGGGCTCGACCGAGGACACAAACGTTGTGGAGTAACAGTGATCATATAAATCCTTGGATGATCGAGTCTGCATACTTGTGGATGGGTTGCCGATGATTTGACCTGGTGGGTGGTCTTTCGTCCATACATGTAGATGAGGTTATAGATGATCAATAGTTGCGGTAGAGGGAATGTCTTCAATATCAGAAGACTCTGTGGTTGGAGATGGTAGTTCCCCCTAGACTTGAGAACATCCTACTGAATTGTATTGAATTGGGAACGTGGGATTAGAGTTTTCTTGAGCAGATGGTGAAGGTTCCCCCTGGAGTGCATACGGGAGTTCCCCTTGAACCTTCGAAGGTTGCCAATGGATTACGGATGGGAGTGTTATAATCCTTGAATTTGTTCTTGTGTCAATGTTCTCTATGTTTTCATCATCCGAGTCCGAAGAAACGTTTGATGGTTGAAAATCTTTGCGGATAATGATTGGAGCTACATCTTCTAATACTGGAGCCTCGATGGCTGTTGTATGGTCTGGAGTTGAGTTTTCCCCCTCAACCGGAGAGGTAGAAGTATTTAGTGATACCTCATCGGTCAGTGTAGGACCAGATACATCAGAATGATGCTGTTGAGCTTCTAGGGACACAAGAACTTCAGATAACTTAGCTGTTTCTACAGGTTCAAAGAGATCGTTATAGTTTACTTCAATTAGGTTTAGTGGACCCGAAGAGGTAGAAATATCACTTTTCTAGGATTTTTGTGGTTTCGGTTGATGGAGCGGTATTGCGGATGTGATATTCATCAAATTTCACATCAAAGCTTTCAATTATCAGCCTTGTGCGTCTAATGAGAACTCTATAAGCAACCTTGTTAGTGGAGTAGCCAAGGAATATGACTTCATTAGACTTTGGTGCACATTTGTTGAGGTGGTCTCTGTTGTTGATTACGAAATATCTACCCCCATATATATGCAAGAAATAGACATTTGGCTTGCGGTTGTTAAGGCCCTCATACGGTGTTTTGCTGAGACGTTTACAGACAATGTTGCAGGTCTGCAAGATGCATGTTGTGGCCACTGCTTCGGCCCAGAAGTATAGAGGAAGATTAACAAAGTTGAGCATTGATATGGTTGCTTCCACCAGAGTTCTATTTCTTCTCTCTACGACTCCATTCTGCTACAGGGTATAAGGAGCTGAGAAGTTGTGACTTATGCCCTTGGACACCAAGAAACTATTCAGAAGATGATTGGTGAACTCAGTTCCATTGTCGTTGTGGATACGACTCACTGGTAGTTTGATTTGAAGCTCGATCTCCTTGATGAAGTTGATGAACACCTACGCTGTTTCTGACTTGAGTCGAAGAATGAAGACCCATGTGAAATGTGTGAATTCATCCACTATAACCAGTATGTATTTCTTGTGATGAAGACTGGCTATGGTAGATGGACCGTAGAGATCAATGTGCAAGAGTTCCAATAGTTCTGAAATTGAGGAGTCAATTACTATAGGGTGACTTGCTTTGAACTGCTTTCCACATTCACATGCAGGACAGAGAGTATCATTGCTGAACTTGAGGATTGGAAGACCTCTAACTAGTTCACATGTGACCAAATTGTTGATGTATCTGAAGTTGAGGTGAGCTAGCTTGTGGTGCCATAGCCAGCTGACTTCGGATACTGCTTTGGATAGGAAGCATAACTGCGGTTTGCCTATGATCAGAGATACATCCAGAGGATACATAGTACCTTCGGAACGAGACTTGATCAGGCACGTGCTCCTATCTCTTGTCATTACATAGCAAAATTGGCCATCAAATTGAACACGATGGTCTGCCTTACATAGTTGATTAAAACCGATAAGATTGTGTTTAAGGCTTTCTACGTAGTAAGAACACCATAACCTCGGATTATCCCATTCGCATTGTTGCCGAATGTGACATTTTCACCGTTGCAAATTGGCCTGAAATCTTGAAGGTATTCTAACCTTCCTGTCATGTGCAAGGAGCAGGCACTGTCGATTAAACATTCTTGCACTTGTTCCTCTCCTTGCACAAGGCCTGAGAATTACATGGTTAGTTTAGGCATCCAAACTAGTTTGGAGTCAGGGACAAAGGATCAGTTTCTGATTGATGCATGAATCGACGTTGCAGGGACTGGTTTCGTGTCAAATTTTAATCCTAGTCTTGGGTGCTTGTGACTTTTTGGAGTGTTGTGTTTTTTTGAAAAATTACGAGGTTTCTGAAAAGGATCAGATTTGACATGAGATAATCCTTTTTGACAACTACGTTGACATTGACAAGCTGAAATTTTGTCTTTT
This sequence comes from Lactuca serriola, assembly GCF_051521515.1. Lineage (NCBI taxonomy): Eukaryota > Viridiplantae > Streptophyta > Magnoliopsida > Asterales > Asteraceae > Lactuca > Lactuca serriola. The sequence continues at coordinate 127,399,976 of NC_136416.1, read as the reverse complement.
GTTTTGACACTTTGTTTGCTCAGCGGTCTGAAAGATGAGGTAGGCTTGTGACCGGTCCGAGGTTGGTAATATCTGACATTGGTGCTGTTGGAATTTGAAAAAGTTTGTTTCGAAAAAGATTTGGCACGTGTAGATTCTTTGGGCCTTTTTATAGGATTTGGCAAAGTGCCCATCCACTAGTTGAAATTTTGATGTGATTTTAAAAGTCTTGGAGTGGGTAAGATACCCTTCCATTTTGGATCATCTAAGGAATAGATTTGAAAACCATTGCTTCGAAAAGACCTTTCTTTCTTTTGGGTTGTCTCAGATGTGTTAGGCATAAGTGTTGAAACTGTACATTCCTTTTTGCATGTTTTCTCGATGGGGGAGTTTTTTGAAAAATAGTGAGCGAAAACAAACTTTTCTGGACTCTTAGATTTTGGAAATCTGATATGTCTTTTATTTTTAGAAACCATTTGTCGATTTGTGCCTGAAGATCTAATTTCCTCTTTGAAAGCCTTATTTCCTAATGTTTTTGGAGAACCGCAATCATTAGTGTTCAGTTGTGGTTTCCTTGAAACCTTTGAAAATTTTAGAAAATGAGGGCTTGACTCATCTAAACGTGAAGGTTCAGGGTTTTGAGAGCATTGACCTACTTCAAAGTTCTCTTTGGGTAGTTCATGGTGAACTGGCTAAAGAGTCACAGAGCCTTTTATTTTGGATTGTGGTAAGCATGATTTAGCTACCGTAGCATAAGTCTGAGTTGTGACTTCAGTGGGACTTTTCTGAGGCTCATGACTGCAGTGTGAGACACTGCGGTCTGAGGACAAGGATGGAAAGTCCTGTGATACTTCAGGACTTTCTATGACGATTTCTTATCAACAACTGATGAGGTCTGAGAATTTGAATTGATTGTGCCACAATTATTACTTAGATTATGAAGTCTACTGAAGTAGGTTCTGATATCTTCGGGAAAGGTCTTGTCATGGACTGGGAAATGAAATTTTCGGTCCGGAGGGACATACAGTCGATCTGTGTTAAACCAGGGTGAGGAATCCTTTGCAGTAGGATATCCATTGGACCAAACCCAATTGTATGTATTGTCCACAGTTCCATTATTTACCAAATTTTCAATAGCTTCACATTCATTGAACAGTTTTTCTATTAATAGATTTAGACGTACAATCTCACTCTGAGCTAAATCTCTTTGGTTCAAAGCTATCTCTAGTTGTGTTTCACTCAACATTCTTGCATCTTTTTCTAACTCTAAGTCTTTTCTAACATGGCTATTTTGAGTCTTTTGTTGTCGAGTCGTCCTCTTACATGAAACATCTCTTGGGACGCTATGTTCTTCTCATATAAGGCTTTGTTGTAGTCTGAAAGGATGGCAGCGCATGTGTCATTAAGATTGTCGATGAAGGGTTGATAGTCATGCATGTTGTAGTTTCGAGTTTGAATGATGAGTTTTACCTGTTCGACGATGCTTAGAGTTCCATCTTTTGCCATGTAGCAGTAGTTCTTTTCCATCTTTGTAGACCCATCATCATCAGCAGTTGCTAGCATGCAGATTTTGCCTTTTCCTTGGATATTGCTGATGGCTTCTTCTTCATCTCCGGATGACCAAACTTGATGGTCTCTTTTGAGATGAGCAACGTATGCCCTCGCTTTTTCCTTTTCCTCCAATTCTTGAGCCATTCTAAGGTAAAATGCTCTGTCTTTCACTACATTTGCTTTTCAATCATTTGCAAAATGATTCTCTTTGTTGCACTTGTGACATATCACAACATCACTTTTGTCTTCTGAAGGAGTATCGGAGTCATTGGTTTGAATGGACTGCGGTGCCTCCTTTGGTTGAGTATTTTGAGATTGTGGTGGTGGATGCGAACTTTTGGGATAATGAGAGTGATTATTCTGTGGGTTGAAGTTATGGTCCAATGGAGGTTTGTTGAATTGTTGATTTTTACGAAAAGAAGGTGGTAGCTGGTTGAATAGTTGACTAACAAGAGCAATAGCCTTCTGAAGTTCTTCTTCATCATCATACTCTAAGTCAGCTTCGTATGACTGCGGTGTAGTGTCATATGAGGGAGAGTAGGATTGATTATGTGGACCTTGTGCTATAAGAGCGAGTGGTCCTCCGAAGTCATCACAGTCTTTGAGTACGGTGGATTCTTGTGCTTGCAATTCTCTGTAGAGCTTGTAGAGAGACAATGAATGAACATTTCTATCTCCTTGAACTATCATTTTAGCAGTAGTCCAATGTCTTCCGAAACCGTTGAGAAATTGAAGATTTGTTTCATGGTTACTGCGGATGATGCCAGCATTCAATAACTTGGTGACTATCACATTGAACCTTTCTAAGGAGTCTTCTAAAGTTTCGCCAGTATGAGCTTTGAAACTGTTGAATTCATTGAGTGCAGTTGTGAGCTTCTTATCTTGAGCTTATTCTGAGCCTTCGTGCAAATTCTTGAGAACTTCCCAGATCTCTTTTGCTGATTTGCAGTTTATGATAATGTCGAAGTTGTCAGGGCAACTCCACAAGAGATTTCATAAAAAGCAACATCATCATTTTCCCTTTTATCGAGATCATCTTTGGTGGGGCAGTTCATGACTGTTTGTCCACCTCCTAGTCTGGCTGTGGCGCCATCAGTTTGAACTGGTTTAAGAAAAGGAACATGTGGTCCTTCTTCTATGGACCGCCATACATCTCTACCAAGTGTTCTTAAGTATCTTTCCATTCTCTGAGACCAGTGATGATATTCATTTACCACCAGTATTGGAGCTTGATTTGAGCCACCAACACTGTTGGAAACATTCATAGATAATGCTTGTGCCATTATATATATATATATATATATATATATATATATATATATATATATTACGAAATGAGCTTCAGTGGTATAGAAGGCCCTTTAAATATTATAGTTTTGTTTTTTATAAAGCAACCACTATGGCTGTTATACCAATTGTTGAGAGAAAAACTTGAGATACACTTGAACAAACGTTAGAACAAGTATAGTTGTGGAATAGTTAATCTCGAAGGATCATGAAAGCTCAACAATAATAATAAGTTAGAGTTAGATAATTAGTGAGTTAGGCGCGGAAATGTAAGGAAGTATAAATGACAGTAGGTGATAGATCAAGTATACGCATAAGCTGATTCATAACATGGAATGCATTCAGTCCAAGTTAGTAAGCGAGATCAAACTTAGTGATTAAGTCAAGAATGACTTGCTCTGAAGAGAAATAATATTCACTTATGTTCTAGAGAATTTTGAGAGTAAGGAGAGATTTAAGATGCGTAATAGAGAGATGTAATAGATAGTCTTGAAGATCCTATTAAATGAGAAAGAATGAGCTCTATTTATAGAGACTCACAGATTACATTAGTCCTATCTGTTAAGAGTATCCATGCATCGCATACTGGACAAAAGAGTCTATACTAAGACAAACAGATAAAAAACTAATCTAACAATTTAAGATAGTGACTGCGGATGCTGAAGAATGTAGATGCGGCAGCTGATCAATGATGATTGTGGATCTTGAGAGTTGCGGTAGACGAAGCTTAAGAGGGTCACTTCCATAATACAACAGGGGGCAGGAGCTTCAGGTATCTTAGTCGGTCATTCCACTCCACCCCTTTCTCCTTTCCGCCCGGATGATCCAGACATGATCTATGGAGGAGATGACGACGACTTCGCAGGATTCACCTACAGTGTATTCAACATTCGGACTAAAAGTGATGACGAATCTCTAGTCACAAGAGGGAAACTCATGGAAATCAATGAGAAACTAGATTCATTTCTCCAAAGCATCTAAAGCATCATCTAGTAAGGACTATTCTCAAGCAACAATCAAGTCCTTCCTTGAGACCCTTACGAAAGAACACTCTGCTAATCTGGAGAAAACAAACAAAACTGTGGATGCTTATGCTTTTGTATGCAACGAGATGACCAGAAAAGTTGAGAAACTAATTACAGATGCTCGTTTGTTCATGGAAAAATTTCAGAACTCATTTAAGTCAAATACAATAGAGGCTAATGAACTTACTTCTAGCCTCGGCTCCACTCTTAGACTGGAGAAAGCGAAACTCAAAGAGGTTTGCACTGGCCTCCAAACAGACAATGTCGAGATCAACTCCTCTATTTTATAAAAGATCAAAAAACTTCAAGATGACTTGGCAACTGAGAGAAAAATCATGGATGCTCTCGCAGTGAAGAAGGGAAAGGTGATATTCCTCACAGTCAAGGTTGAGCAGGTAGAATCAAGAGTCAATGATCTTCTGTCCGAGAAGGCGGTTGTGAAAAGTTGTATCTCAGACGTGAATGCATTGCTTGCGGACATCATCAACACTCGTGACTCGACGATCATTATCACCGTCAAAAAGCATCTGTCCGAGAAGCTCAGGCCAATATTCGAAATGCTTCAAAGACTGGAAGGTGTTTCGGAATCCAACTCAATTTCAAAACAAGGGGGAGAAGGAGTGAAACCATGAAAGAAGGAAAACCAAAAACCTTCAGTCAAGCCCACTCTTAAGCCTAAGAGCGAAAATGAACCAAAAGGCAATGAGAAGATAATCAATGACGAACCAATAATTGATAACAGTGAAGATGAACAACCTGACAAACATAAACTAAAAAGAAGAAAAGATCGTGAAGCTTAGATGGATGAGCACCAAAGAATTGTTCACGAGGCTGAAGAGAAAGAAAAAGCCGAACACAAAGCTCAGGTCATGCTGGAAAGCCGAAAGCTTTTTTTTCTAGTATAGACTTTGTAGTGAATACTTAGTGAGATTGTGGTTATGTCGAGCCTCTATTGGTTGGAACCAGTTGCATCATTTGACCTTCAAAATACACCACATTCATAGTTGGATCTTCCGATCAAACAGAAAGCCTTCAAGTTTCGGGGTTTTGTGAAAGTTACGAATGTTCCAGCAACAGACAGCGGTGCATATCACTTGATTTTCTGGTTCTACCTAAAGAACATGAAGCCGCAGTACGAAACATGGAGTACAAGCAAAATTACGGCTGTGAAGGTCACTGGTCCAATCGAAACTGATAGATTCCCAAATGTGAAGTTTAAGCTTGCTAGAGGTTCATCGAGTCGGGTCTACGAATTCACACTTGCTGATTTTCCATGCCTAAACCCGTATGATTGGATCGTGTTGTACAACATGCTGCTAAGGGATGAACAAAAAATATTAGCTTGTTGTTGGTCACCTCAAGAAAATGTTAATCTCATACATTGAACAGGTTGGCAAGATGGATGTTGAGATTGATGTTGTGCTACGAAGGAAGGAAGTGTACTCCTCAAAGAAGCCCCAAAAGGTTTTGATAAAATAATACTTGGGAAGATACAAAAGGAAGGGTGGTGTGTGGCCTTTCAGATCAAAGAACGAACTGATACAGACTTTCACAAGGCTTGCTTCTTTCTTACTGATAAGCATTTGTGCTCCACTTCGTTCCTAGAATATATCTTGGACTTCGTCAACAAATACAAAGGGAACAACAAAGTGACAAGAAGTGCTTTCGGATATGATTGAATGGTATATCAAAGTTCGCAAAATTATGCTAAGCTTCATTCTGAAAGTATTTGAAGTGCATAAACGAACTCAACAATGAAGGACTCTCGGCTCAATCGACACAAAGGGGGAGACTGTTGGATATTTAGTGTTGCGTCTTTTAGGCTTTTTACTAAGTCTATTTTGTGTAACCTAGTTAGGCCAATCCACTCGTGAGTTATTAATTATGGTTTTACTATTTAAGATGCATGCATGCATCGTGTATTAACTAATTGTGTCATTGTAAACCCTATATAGCCTCTACAGTAGCAGTTCTTCATCGAGCTCTTCTAAGGCTGTGACTTTTAATCATTCGACACATTCTTGATTCATATTTTGTGTTTTGCTTCTACCTGTTTGAATCTATTCGATCTTTAGAGTTCTAATCTCAACATAGTCAATCGTGATATAATTCCACAATCATTAAGATGATCACAAAACATGATACTAAAGTACTCTCCTTTCTTTTCATATTGGAGAAAATTTTATCTTTCTACGTTACAAATTCTTCTTATTCATTCTGCTACTCTTTGAATCTTTTCAAAGTATCAGAATTATGCTTAATCTTATAACACAACCACATTTACTAAAACATCAGTATATCATGATGAATAGAGTTATCATCCTTTGTGATGGATCTGAATAGTCCATATCAACATGTACTAGATCCATTAGTCCTTCACTTGACTCACATAAACATGTGATCAATGAATTAATCATAATTTCCAATAAACAAGATTCTCATATATTATACAATGCAAATTATACAACACCAGGTATCTGTCCAGTTGGTGATGAGATTTCTTTTCACTTGGTTAATTATAACAATACAATAAGTTATATCATAATACCGAAATCCATAATTAATTTAGCTAATATTAGAAATGTTACCAACACTCTCATAAGTGCCATTGCAGGCATATAAATAAAATGAGGCAACCAAATAAACAAAAATTTCACTTTTATTGACAATAAACGAAAAATTGGAACTTGTCATTATAACGTGTATAACGAAAAACTATGTTTCTAGACATCTCGTAAGAGCAATAGCAATCTATTAAATTATCCTAACTCCTTAGTAGTAGCTTCAAATTCCACTCACCGAGTCATGTCACCGAAGCCCATTTCCGACGATCAGGTTTAACTCACTCTTCTTAAGCTTCCTTGTTTCTCTTAGATCCTACAATAACATCGAAATCTGATCATCACATCGTGTATTAAGAATCTATGATTAGAAACTTGTTAATATAATGGAGTTTAGATAATGGATGTAACTGAAGTAGAGTCACAAAACTTGACTACATTATCTCTGAGATCTTTCAGGTACTTTGGGTAGCTTCGCAACCAATGTCCCTTTCAACTGGAAGTAGAAACATATGAACTCTTTAGGGTTAACACATGAAACTATCTTAGAAATATCTTTCTCTTTACCATATGATCAAACTGTTTGATGTTGGACGATTCATTTCCATTGGGAAGATAAATCCTTTATGGACCATCATTGCTACCATTATTAATCTCCATGGATACTTTGGAATTAGACCTAACAAGCATCTCTGCTTCATATATATATTTTTTTAAGAAATTAGCTTCAGTGGTATAGAAGGCCCTTTGAAAATCTGAGTTTTGTTCTTAAAAAAGCAACCACAATGGCTCTGATACAAATTGTTGAGAGAAAAACTTGAGACAGACTTGAACAAACGTTAGAACATGTATAGTTGCGGAATAGTTAATCTCAAAGGATCATGAAAGCTCAACAATAATAATAAGTTAGAGTTAGATAATTAGTGAGTTAGGCGCGGAAATGTAAGGAAGTATAAATGACAGCAGATGATATATCAAGTATACACATAAGTTAATTCATAACATCTAATGCATTCAGACCAAGTTAGTAAGCAAGATCAAACTTAGTGATTAAGTCAAGAATGACTTGCTCTGAAGAGAAATAATATTCACTTATGTTCTAGAGAATTTTGAGAGTAAGGAGAGATTTAAGATGCGTAATAGAGAGATGTAATAGATAGTCTTCAAGATCCTATTAAATGAAAAAGAATGAGCTCTATTTATAGAGACTCACAGATTACATTAGTCCTATCTGTTAAGAGTAGCCATGCATGGCATACTGGACAAAAGAATATACTAAGACCAACAGATAAAAGACTAATCTAACAATTTAAGATAGTGACTGCGGATGCTGATGACTGCGGATGCGGCAGCTGATCAATGATGATTGTGGATCTTGAGAGTTGCGGTAGACGAAACTTAAGAGGGTCACTTCCATGATTCAACAGGGGGCAGGAGCTTCGGGAATCTCAGTCGGTCATTCCACTCCACCCTTTTCTCCTTTCCGCCGGTATTATCCATACATGATCTATGGTGGAGATGACGACGACTTCGTAGGATTAACCTACAGTCTATTCAACATTATGACTAAAAGTGATGACAAATCTCTAGTCACAAGAGGGATACTTATGGAAATCAATGAGAAACTTGATTCATTGCTCCAATCATCTAAAGCATCATCTAGTAAAGACTATTCTCAAGCAACAATCAAGTACTTCCTTCAGACCCTTACAAAAGAACACTCTGCTAATCTGGAGAAAACAAACAAAATTGTAGATGCTTATGCTTTTGTATGCAACGAGATGACCGAAAAAGTTGATAAACTAATTACAGATGCTCGTTTGTTCATGGAAAAATTTCAGAACTCATTCGAGTCCAATACAATGATGGCTAATGAAGTTACTTCTAGCCTTGGGTCCACTCATAGAATGGAGAAAGCAAAATTCAAAGAGGTTTGCATTGGCCTCCAAACAGACAACGACGAGTTCAACTCCTTTATTTTATCAAAGATCACGAAACTTCAAGATGACTTGGCAACTAGGAGAAAAATCATGGATGCTCTCATATTGAAGAAGGAAAAGGTGAAATTCCACACAGTCAAGGTTGAGCAAGCAGAATCGAGAATCAACGATCTTATGTCCGAGAAGGTGGTTGTGAAAGGTTGTATCTCAGACGTGAATGCATTGCTTGTGGACATCATCAAGACTCGTGACTCGATGATCATTATCACCCTCAAAAAGCATCTCTCCGAGAAGCTAAGGCCAATATTCGCAATGCTTTATATACTGGAAGGTGTTCCGGAATCCAACTCAATTCCGAAACAAGGGGGAGAAGTAGTGAAACAATCAAATAAGGAAAACCCAAAACCGTCAGTCAAGCCTACTGTCAAGACTAAGAGCGAAAATGAACCAAAATGCAATGAGAAGTTGATCAATGACGAACCAACAATTAATAACAGTGAAGATGAACAACCTGACAAACATAAATTGGAAAGAAGAAAAGATCGTGAAGCTTAGATGGATGAGCACCAAAGAATTGTTCACGAGGCTGAAGAGAAAGAAAAAGCCGAACATGAAACTCAGCACATGCTGGAAAGCCGAAAGTTTTTGTTTCCAGTATGGACTTTGAAGCGAATACTTAGTGAGGTTGTGGTTATGTCGAGCCTCTATTGGTTCGAACCAGATGCATCATTTGACCTGCAAAATACACCACATTCGTACCTGGATCTTCCGATCAAACCGAAAGCCTTCAAGTTTCGGAGTTTTGTGAAAGCTACGAGTGTCCCAGCAACAGACAACGGTGCAGATCACTTGCATTTCTGGTTCTACCTAAAGCACATGAAGCCGCAGTACGAAACATGGAGTGTGAGCAAAATTACGGCTGTGAAGGTCACTGGTCCAATCGAAACTGATAGCTTCCCAAATGTGAAGTTTAAGGTTGCTAGAGGTTCGTCGAGTCAGGTCTACGAATTCACACTTACTGATTTTCCATGCCTAAACCCGTATGATTGGATCGTGTTGTACAACATGTTGCTAAGGGATGAACAAAAAATATAAGCTTGTTGTTGCTCAACTCAAGCAAATGTTAATCTTATACATTCAAAAGGTTGGCAAGATGGATGTCGAGATTGATGGTGTGCTACGAAGGAAGCAAGTGTACTCCTCAAAGAAGCCCCAAAAGGTTTTGATAAAATGAAACCTGGGAAGATACTAAAGGAAGGGTGGTGTGTGGCCTTCCAGATGAAAGGACGAACTGATGCAGACTTTCACAAAGCTTGCTTCTTTCTTACTGATAAGCATTCGTGTTCCACTTCATGCCTGGAATATATCTTGGAATTCGTCAGCAAGTACATAGGGAACAACAAAAGTGACAAAAGGCGCTTTCGGATATGATTCAATGGTATATCCAAGTTCGCAAAGTTATGCTAAGCTTCATTCTGAAAGTATTTAAAGTGCAGAAACAAACTCAGCAATGAAGGACACTCGCCTCAATCGACACAAAGGGGAAGATTGTTGGATATTTAGTGTTGCGTCATTTAAGCCTTTTACTAAGTCTATTTTGTGTAATCTAGTTAGGCCTATCCACTTGTGATTTATTAATTATGGTTTTACTATTTAAGATATCTGCATGCATCGTGTATTAACTAATCGTGTTGTAGCACCTACTTCCTGGTACGTAATCCTTGTAATTAATATTTCTTAATTATGCATTTTGCCTTGGACTCGGCGAGTTGAAGGACCAACTCGCCGAGTAGAAGCGAGATAAGGCACGGGGTCTAAGCTTTGGACTCGGCGAGTCGGCCCCCGGACTCGGCGAGTAGACCCTGTTTGGGCAAAAACCCTAATCCGGGTGTTTGCACCCTATTTAAACGCTCTAACTTGGCCTCCTTTGTCCCTAGCACTTCCAGAAAGCTGTAAAGAGAAACCCTAGCCCCCATATTGTTCTTGTGAGTGATTTTGGCTTGGTGAAGAAGGTTTGGAGCTTACAAGAAGAAGGAAGAGGTTGAGTTGTGCAAGAAGGGGAGGTAGATCCGAAATCTACACTGTGAGAAACTTCCATTCGGGTAGATAAGTTCTTACCTTGATCACTAGTTCATTAGATTCCCTTTTTGTCCCAAATTAGTGGTTTTCAAGCCCTAAAACCTCAAGCTCCATGTGTTGTGCTATATGTTCTGAAAGGACTTCAGATTTGGAACTTATGGACACCTTGCAAGTGTATAGTCTCTGTGGTTGGGGTTATTGAGGTCCCTGTTGGGTGTATGATCTCTTAAAGATCTTGGATTTGCCTTTTTGAGCTTATGGGGCCATGCATGCACGTAAAGTTTGCAACTTTACGTGATAAACATGCCCTAGGAACATAGATCTATGGTTTAGAAGCGTTGCATGTCTCAGATTTGGTCTGTATGGGAAGTGGGTCGAAGGGACTCGGCGAGTCCCAAAGTGGAACTCAGCGAGTTCTATGAAGATGGTCTTAGACTCGGCGAGTTGGAAGAACAACTCGGCGAGCCCTATGAAGATTTCCTGGAACTTGACGAGTTGTTCTTCAAACTCGGCGAGTCATATGAATTGTTACTGAGTAACAGGGGTTTAAGTGTTGAAGGTCCAACCCTTCGTATCTACACACGGAATTAGTAAGTTAACGTGTAGCAATAGTCCCAAAAACCCAAATCCTCATAAGGGATGCTCTGGTGAGGATTTGGAAGCGAGTAGGAGGTCTGCTCGTGGGGACTCGACGAGTTGTTCTTGGACTCGGCGAGTCGGATCGCAAGTCGGTTCTATAGTCCCAAGTAGTGAGTCAAGGGTGACCCAGTGAGTGGGAAGAGGGACTTGGCGAGTAAGACCGGGTTAGTAGGAGAAGGACTCGGCGAGTCTGTGCCATGAATCGGCGAGTCCAGTCAACTGGAAGTTGACTTTGACCAAGGATTTGACCTTGGACTAGGGGTGGGTCAGTCGATTGACCTTAGGGTATTTATGAGGGGCTAATCTATGTTTATGGATTTGTAGCTGGAGGATTACCGATGCAGCAGTCAGACTTTCGGTAGCTATTTTTCGAGGTGAGTTTCCTTCCAGTAGGAACGGGTCTAAGGCACCAAGGACGGCCCGTATAGACGATATGATAGTATCGGAGTGTGGGTAGAGCCCATATCTCATAGTTGAGTTTGATTATGTTATATGCCAGTATGATAAAATTGCTTATACTTGTTGTCTGTGTGATACTTGTATGTTATGATTTAGTAGCTGAGTGTGGGCGAGGCCTGTATCTCCTAGATAGCGGAGTGTGGGCGAGGCCCGTATCTCCCAGATAGCAGAGTGTGGGCGAGGCTCGTATCTCTCAGATAGCGGAGTGTGGGCGAGGCCCGTACCTCCATGAGTGTGGGCGAGGCCCGTATCTCCTAGTTGTTCATTTATGATTTTAGGGTATTGGGTATTGTGGGGGAACTCACTAAGCTTCGTCCTTACAGTTTATAGTTTTGGTTTTAGGTACCTATTTAGCGAAGGGGAAGGAGCCCGCACGGTAGCGGCCCATCATACACACCTCTTGTTTTCCGCATTAAGAAATTGTTCTGGGATTTGTACTCTGACACTATGGTTGCCCCCATGTTTTGGTTTACATACACGTAATATCTTTTAAGAAATGATATGAACGAATGTGGTTTATTTTCAAATGTTTGCAAAATGTTTAATCAAAAATGATATTTTTGGACTTGAAAAATTGGGTCGTTACACGTGTCATTGTAAACCCAACATAGCATCTACAGTAGCAGTTCTTCATCGAGCTCTTCTGAGGCTGTGACTTTTAATCATTCGACACATTCTTGATTCATATTTTGTATGTTGCTTCTACCTGTTTGAATCTATTCGATCTTTAGAGTTCTAATCTCAACATAGTCAATTGTGATATAGTTCCACAATCATTAAGATGATCACAAAAGATGATACTAAAGTACTCTCCTTTCTTTTCATATTGGAGAAAAATTTATCTTTCTACGTTACAGATTCTTCTTATTCGTTCTGCTACTCTTTGAATATTTTCAAAGTATCAGAATTATGCTTACTCTTATAATACAACCACATTTACTAAAACATCAGTATATCATGATGAATAGAGTTATCATCCTTTGTGATGCATCTGAATAGTCCATATCAACATGTAATAGATCCATTAGTCCTTCACTTGACTCACATAAACATGTGATCAATGAATTAATCATAATTTCCAATAAACAATATTCTCATATATTATACAATGCAAATTGTAGAACACCAGGTATCTGTCCAGTTGGTGATGAGATTTCTTTTCACTTGGTTAATTATAACAATACAATAAGTTATATCATAAGAACCAAATCCATAATTAATTTTGCTAATATTAGAAGTGTTACCAACACTTTCATAAGTGCCATTGCATGTATATAAATAAAATGAGGCAACCAAATAAACAAAAATTTCACTTTTATTGACAATAAACGAAAAATTGGAACTTATCGTCATAACGCGTATAACGAAAAACTATGTTTCTAGACATCTCGTAAGAGAAATAGCAATCTATTAAATTATCCTAACTCCTTAGTAGTAGCTTCAAATTCCACTCACCGAGTCATGTGACCGAAGCCCATTTCCGACGATCAGGTTTAACTCACTCTTCTTAAGCTTCCTTCTTTCTCTTAGATTCTACAATAACATCGAAATCTGATCATCACATCATGTATTAAGAATCTATGAATAGAAACTTGTTAAGATAATGGAGTTTAGATAATGGATGTAACTGAAGTAGAGTCACAAAACATGACTTCACTATCTCTGAGATCTTGTGACAACCCGAAATTCTATTCTGTACAAACATTATCACTTTAATAGAAGTCAGAACAGTTGCAGTAAATTTTCAGTCTTTTTTGTATAAGTTTGAGTATTTTAGGGCTTACACTTAAGGAGATATCAGGAGAGTGGATGCACTAGGGTTTTGTGCAACGCTGTTATTCCAAAACTCTATTACATTAGAGTTCATTTCGGGAATAAAATATTTTCTGCCAAAAATCCTAGGACTATATATAGAAATCTGAGCCATTTTCATTCATTAGTTACATTTCCAACTAGAGAAAAGCCATTTTCTCTCTCACGGATCTTCGGCTTTTCATCCCAAATCGTGAGTACCTCTCTCTAGTTGTATTATATAGCTAGTAATATGCTTAATAACATAGATTTCATAACAAAACAACTAGATTCGAGAGTTTACCGCCCAAGAACACCTTGGGGAGTAAACTCTTAAAATGATGGCTAGTCCTTCCCCCGTGATATGTAACTACCTTAGGCTTGTATGCTAGTGTATATAAGACTAGAAATCACTCATGAACACCAAGAGTAAGGTGTTCACGGCCCAAGAAGTTCTTGGACTGTTAACTCCAAACTCAAGGGCCAAAGAGTGCTTTAACCACTCCTAAAGCCTTGGACAAATACCTAGATTTACTCCTAGTTGAGTTAAGCACCTTAAAACATCAAAGACCCATCCCAAAGAGAGATTACGGCCGTAATCTCTTATGGGAATGGTCTTTGGGCCGTGAACATCAATCAAGGGATCATTGAGAACTTCAAAACACAAAATGACATGAAGCTTAGGAGCTTATAGCCGTAAACTCAAGGGTTTATGACCGTAAACTCCTTATGTGAGGTTTATTCGAGAGTATACTCATGTATAGGGTCCTTTGGAACCCTAAACCCATTAACCTTGTCCCACAACAACTTAGGTGCAATCCTTAGGGCTTATAACACTTATATAAAGTGTTTATCGTGTTCTAGGATGTCTTAACATTTACAATTAGTAGTTTAAGACTAATTGGGTGCATATATGTGTGATTATATGTTCATTAGGATCATAGTGTGTGTACAAGTCCTCACTTGACACCCAACAATCCTTCACCATTCAGTTCATCCAAACCACCATCTTCAGGTGAGTTCATACCCCTTAATCAATGTTTCAAATGATTTTAAATGCTCTAATAGGGGGGGGGGGAATAAAACTAGAAAACAGTATGTTATTAAATCACTCATATGTTTTTATAACTGTGTTTTCATCCAGTAGATTTCGCATACTTCAAAATGTGATGCATGAAATGGTTTTCTGTCTTAAAAATACCTTGTTATCAAAAGTATTACATTTGAAATTTTTATTAAAATGACATCAAGTTATTGTCAATTAATGTTCAAAACTCATAGATATCTTACAAAACCATTTTTACCTTCTTGAACAAAACTATATCTATACACTTACATATTACATGAATACGCTTACATAGATACGCTTACATGAATATGATTACATGAATATGCTTACACGAATACGGTTACATGAATACGCTTACATGAATACCATACATGAGTACCTTTACGTAGATACATTTTCCTGTATACATTTACATGGATACTTGTACCTCGATTCACTAGGATGATTAATTAGTACCTTCTGTGTAAATTGTCCTGCCTATCCCAGTTCAACGGGATGTCTAGACGGGACTAACTATTCCGAAACCCAGCTATTAGCACCAGTGGTTGATGAACATCTACGGATGCCTACGATTATTACTTATATTAGGAGTACTTTTACAGGACTAACCATTCCTTGGGCCTACTGTTCGCTACAGAGGTTGATGAACATCAACGGATGCCTACGGTTAATACTTATATTAGGAATACTTTTACGGGACTAACCCTTCCTCCCACCTGCTGTAGCTACAGAGGATAATTGAACAATCTACGTATGTTCAAAGGTTATACATTTCGCAAATCGCGATGTCGTGTTAATCCTAATACAAAAGGATAACAATTACATTAGTACATTTTCCCATTACTTTATTTTGTGACACATTCACATAAACGATGAGTTAGACTAAGTACTGTTAGTATTAGTCAAAAGAAAGGAAAAACTATCATTTTTACTTACAAAACATTCGGGTCTTGGTAGAAGACTACATTTCATACTAGTAGGAAATAAGGGATTTTCTAGTGTTTTCATACTTATATCAATTGTTTCATTTAAAGATTTACAAGGCATTCATAACAGCTTTCCAAAACAAGACAATGACACTTAAATACTTAAGAATTGACCAGCTTTAGGCTGATACTCGCTTTCAAAATAACTTGTATTCTCAGGTCACTAGTAGACAGGTACGATGGCCAGGTTTTGAGAAGATGGAGCACAGACAAGACTCGTCTTTTATTTTGATTGTATATTTTGGTGTCTTATTGCTTTGCAAGAACACACATGTATTAAAACTTTACTTTTAATGCAATGAATGATGTTGTTGCTTGTTTACTACTTTACACTGTTGTGATACTGTACATGACGTCCTCCACCCCAGAACGTTTCCGCCGTTCTTGGTTTTGGGGTGTCACAGATTGGTATCAAAGCATTGTTTATATTGAATATAGTATACCAACCCATAAAAGATATACTAACTATAAATACATTAGGATTAAAACACTCTGTCTACGAGTTATACTTCTAAATAAAAAAATATTTAATTAAGTATATGTGCCTGCATTCATACTAAAATCAGTGTCACAATGACAAGAACAAAAGTATTACGATAGTTGATCAGTCTTGGGAATGGCATAGCCTGATCAACTATGTTGGTCCATGGAGTGATTAGCATATGCCCAAGAATGGTTGTGTGACAACCCGAAATTTCTAACTTACATTCATCATTATAATTTAAGTTAGCTTCGTTTTGCTATTTTATAATGAAGTTTTGGGTCTAAAAGAGTGCTTAAAGAGTGCTTAAAGCTTAGTATATTTGAGTTACGTGTCGATGGATGGATTAGATTGGGAGTAGCATTAGAAAAACGGGCCAAACACACCAAACCTGGTGTGTGCCGCCGCACACTAGAGTGTGTGGCCAGCCAGCCGCACACATGCCAACCACACACACCTCCAACGGCGCACACCCTCCTATAAGTACTATCCTTGGTCATTTTGATCATTTCTTACACTCTTGCAAAGCTAGGACTCGAAAATCCTCTCAAGTATCATCTGGAAAGGTAACATCTTTCACCAAGAACACCAAGAACACCAAGAACACCATGTTTTCTGGCAGCACACGCTTCTGGCAGCACACCTGGCCGCACACATGGCCGCACACATGTGCTGGCAGCACACCTGGCCGCACACACACATATAGTGTGTATTTTGGCCATACACTCCCTTGTATAGCCTTTTAACCCTTCGTACAATCGTTTATGACTGTAACACTTCAATATAATTGTTCACTACTCCCTAAGGTGGTCCTAATTCAATAATTAGTTGTTCGTAACACTAATTATATTCATATATGTGCCAATATATGCTAAATAGGATTCGCGTGTGTACTCAAGTCACCACTTGATACTTAGCAACTGATCCAACATTTTCTTCAGAACCAATCACTACTGGTGAGTTCATACCCCTTAATCAATGTTTTAAACTGTTTTTAAATGTTTTATGGGGGGGATACAAGTAGAATTAAGCTAATTATTATATATATATATCACATGTGATTAATAACCAGCATTCAAATGATTGGCTACTCATTAGCCATTTTACCAAATAGCTTCCTTCAAAAGTTTTCATAAACACTTTATGTCTTTAAAAACTCCTTATTAGACTATACATTTTACTCTGTATATTACATTTCAAACTTATTTACAATTGTGTTTCAAACAACTGTTCTTTATGCTAAACTGCTTTATCAAACCCATGCCTTCAAAACCATTTTATAGATCGACATCAAGTCTGTCTTTTCTTAGAAAATATTTATGTTCAAAGGTTTTACAAATCTTATTTTATGCTTTTATATTATAAATTGCATGCCTCTATATGTATAGTTATATAAGAAATGTTTAAAAGATTTAGGAAGGCTATCCGCCCTATTTCCTTTTCGCGCTTGAGATGTGGTCTGGTGCGATATCGGGTACCCATCCGAAGGTCGTTTAAATATTGGTTATATATCATGTGCACATATATAGTCAAAAAGTTCCTTCCAGTTCATCCAATGCCCGTGGGTAGCAAGGGTATACATCCATGTTCATACGTACCAGTTATATTACTAGTAAGCTACCATATGGGTAGTTTAGGAAGATACCAGAACTATTAGTAGAACACAATATCATACAATGAGTCAGTTCATTCATGAGTCAATACTTGCTAGATAGAGGGAGAACACACATTACAGCTAGTACACATAGTACATTACCATACATGCTAGATAGAGAGAGATCACATGTTACAGCTAGTACACGCGGAACATTGCAGTACATTTACATGAATACATTTACATATATACACTTACATGAGTACACATACATGAGTACATTTACATGATTTCACTTACATGAGTACATATACATAGATACATCTACATGAGTACATTTACATGAATACGTTCACATATATACTCTTAAATGACTACTTGTACATAGATACATTTACATGAGTACACTTACACAAATTACTAGTACATTTTATATGTATAGATTCTGTTATAGATTCCTCATTCTTATCTTTACCCTGTGATTCAATCACATAATCGACGAGATAGATTGGATTTAATATCCTAGTACCAAAGGATACTTGTGAGATTGACCATCCCTAGAATCTCTGTTAGCTACAGAGGTAAAAGCACATCTACGGATGTCAACGGTTGATACCATTATAGGTATACTTTAAGGGACTGACTATTCCTATACCCAGCTGTTAGCAACAGAGGTAAATGTACATCTACGGATGTCTTCAGTTGGCACTGTTATTTATCCTGGTACAACAGGATAACAGTTAGGTCTCGGTAGAAGGCTACATTCAGAGCAGTTAGGTCTTGGTAGAAGACTACATATAGATCAGTTAAGTCTTGGTCGAAGACTACACATAGATCGGTTAAGTCTCGGTAGAAGACTCCATGTTATATTAGTAGGAATCATAGGGATTTCTAGGGTGTTTCAAACGTTTATAGTTGTTTTACATACGTTTTCAATACTTACAAATTCTTACATACAACTTCATGCATACAAATACTTACCTACAAATTAAGACACTAAAATACTTATGATCTCACCAGCATCAAAGCTGATACTCGCTTTCAAAATTACTTGTATCCTCAGGTCGTCAATAGACAGGTACCGATGTAAGGTTTAGAGAAGGAGCTCGTCCAAGACTCATCTTTCATTTTGATTTATGTTTTAGTGCTTATTATAATTTGACAGAGCACACTTGTATAATAATTACATTATTAATGCAATGGATGATGTTGTTTCTTGTTTACTACTTTTTATTGTTGTGATATTGTACATGACGTCCTCCGCCCCAGAACGTTTCCGCCGTTCTTGGTTTTGGGGTGTGACGATTGGTATCAGAGCATGGTTTATAGTGAATTAAGTATATCAACCCGTAAAAGATATACTAACTATAAATACATAAGTGATTAAAAATACTCTGACCAAGAGTTTATACTTTAAATAATAAAATATTTGAGTAAGTATACGTGCCTGCATTCATACTAAAATCAGTGTCACTAGGACAGTACAAAAGAATTACGATTGTTGGGCAATGCAAGTGGGCTTAGAGACATATGGTCAAAACTGGGAAGATATAGCCTGATCACCTATATTATCCGTGGGTTGACTAGCATGTGCCTAAGTTTAATTGTGTGGTTGCAACAATGCTAAAATCTTACCAACCCTACCACAATGAGAACAGTAGAACATAACATTAAACTTAAAATACTATAGGAGTATTTGGTGTTACTATAAGTACATTATACTTGAGAACTAAAACGGGATCTTCATTACTAAGTTGATAGTTCTAAGTGGATACACTAAGGATATATATAATTAGGATGTTATAGACTTATAATCTGTGAAATTTTACTTCACCCCGATTTTGTGTGAATTTGGAGTTAAGATCACTTATTCGAAGGCCTATCCGGTTTCTATTACATATAACTGGTATGCACTTCACAAATAGCGATGTAACTGATGAAGATTTTCTAAATAATTATCTAGATACTTCGTCTAAAAATTATTATCTCACCCCAATTCTCGCATAGATAAAATGGCTGGACTCCATCCCCATGGCAACCAATATCTTCCCAACGAAGTCATAGCTGGTTGGTTTGGAGAAGAACCAGAGAATGATCATCCGATCCCTTTGAATGATCACCATGATGAAAACCTTTCGGACGATGCTAATTCCGAACCAGAGGTTGACAACCTACCCCAAGCAGCTCCCTTTCCAATTCCGAACCCTCGTCCAACTTTTCATGGCCCGACGCCTGAGTGGGTGGAATGCTTGGAAACATGGAGCCAAGGACAAGATCAGCCCATGCCCTTTAATGGCGACCGAAGCTTTTACGACCTGAGCAATGGGGGCTCAGCAGACAAAACCTTGCCAATCTTGGTCCGCAGAGTGGCCCGAAATGAGATTCAATGCAGGACATCCCTACATCAGATTACTGAAGTTGTCGCTAATGCGAGAATGCATACCCTCCGCACCATTCGTCTAGAAGATACTCGCGAGAGATCAGAGAGAAACCATGAAACCCTGCTGCAAGCACTGGCTGAATCACGAGCCGAAGTCATAGAGCTTCGAGTACGCCAGAGAGTGTACGAAAGGCACCTGCTCGACATGGAACGTCAACTGGCTGAACTGAGAGTTCACCAGATGGATGACCGTCGTCGGTAGTAGACGCTTACTTTATTTCCCTTGATAAAAAGGAATTGTTTTTCTGTCTATGCTCGATGTGGCATTTTCTATGAAATTGTCTTGTACTGTAAGTACTTTTGTTAAGTCTTTATGCTGTCAGGAACTATCTTCTCTGGATATAATGTAAGACATTTACAAGGTCATTTTCCCGAATCTTTACGTCATGAATATCAAAGATATTAACAGCCGGCTAACTTCTGTGTCATTCTTTATTCAAGTAATCTTAGCATTCTTTCATTTGAGTCTATCTGAGACATGCTTTAGTCAAGTCATTGGACTATAATAATTTAGCTTCGGAGACATTTCCAAGTCTCTTTTAGTGGTTGGATCTTGTTATTCACCAACCCAAGATACCTCGACTTGAACAACAAAAGTCTTGAGACCATTCTACGAACTTACTTCTACCCATTACTAGGACTGCATCATAGGGATGTAGGTGAACCTTCGCGAACATACTTCCATTCCGTGCTAGGACTGCATCATAGGGATGTAGGTCAAACTTTCGAGAACATACTCTTACTCTTTTCTTGAACAATCTAAGTACATCTAGAATTAACCAGAAGTGCTCACAAAATCCTTATCTTTCGTGTTTCAGAATCATGTCGTCATCAGGAAACAATCAGCTGAGCAATGAAACCCTTATCCTCCATGTTGACGGCGCTACATTACAAGCTGCAGTAGCAGCTGCTGTGACAACTTTCCTTACACACCTCAACGCAGGCATCACAAGCTAGACTGACAATGGAGTCGAGAGTTTCGATGGTAGTACCAAACCGGGAAACCAACAAACAGTAATAATAGTCACAGGCTCGCAAATCCGAAAGACAGAGAACAAGAAACGAAGGCGTCAAGCTCAGAAGGAACGCAAGAAATCCCAAAAACTTTCCATGCAACAGCAACAAGTGGAAACCCCTACCATTCCCGTACCGAGTAGGCCATACGAGGGAAAATTCCCGAGGTGTGATAAGTGTAGTTTCCACCATCATGGGGCTTTCCATGAGATGCAATGTTACAATTGCCTAAAAATAGGACACCATGCTCGTGGCTGTGGAGCACCAACACGACCCATCACTCAAGTCCCTTTCATCGGGACTAACCGTACACACGAGAGTAGTTATAACGTCGAACGCTTTAGGAAGCAATTTTCAAAGTGGAGTAACGAGGAAGGCACTCGTGTCCACATAACACTAGCTAAACACCGCAATCCCGTCACCAAAGCTGGTACTAGCCAGTCATGCCACCAATGCGGGGAGATAGGGCACTTCAAGAAGGATTGCCCTATAGCAAAGAACTCTGGCGCAGATGGGAAGATTCTCAGGATCACAGCTGCAGGAGAACCTACTCCGGAACCACGTTAATGTAACTTAGGCGTGTTGTTGTAACAGACTTATAAACTATTCAAAACTAGTGCAACTAGAGTCTTACCTTTTGCGAGATCCTGTCTGTATAGGGATGCTCGTGCTGCGTATACTTGTCTTCCGTAGTATACCTTATTCGCAGCAATAGCCTTGTAGTAAATCTAAAGTACTGTAACTCTGCTCATGGTTGCACGGTTGTGTTTGGTCTGTAAACGCCTTATGTTCAAATCTAATGTCTTTAAGTTTCTGTATGATTCTGACATTATCATACGACCCGGTTCCATTTGATCCTCACAAAAACAGCTTCATACGCACATCTCTTTGTCAGTAAACGTCGTCTAAGTGAAGCCGTCATATCAAAACACTGAAGTAATCTTGCATGGTGTACCTCATAGTTCCTTTCTTTCCGAAGAAATCCCCGAAGTACCACTCGTGCAGTACGTCAAGTTCAACCCAAAGATTCATACGGTTGGTCTATCACTGAGGAATGTATACATAAGGGTAACATATAATCAAGGTTCTACAGGTTTAGAATTGATGATTCCACTCTAACTTCTTTTTCCCCAATGGGATATGAGCTTAAAGAAGAATCAGTTATTCGACTACCTTTTCAGCCTTAATTATACACGACTCGTATACACGAGATTGTGATTGTGAAACCATGTATGAATTCTAATATGAACTACAGGACAGAGAACTGCCTAGGTCTACGAGTAATCACATCGTCATGTGAACAAACTTAGAACCCAGTACGACTCCTGTAAACTAATCGCCCTATAGTCTAAACACCTACGGAGATACAAGAACAGCCCAGTGAACTTAACGAACTACACAAAAATATAATTAGAAGACTAGGCTTCTCACCCTAGAGAACTCCGATCTTAATTTTCCAAAGATCGATGAATTACGTCGTATGTACCTCGGATATTGAGGACTCCGTCAAGATTTTTCATTTGAAATCATTATCTCTGCCTCGCATAGATGAAATGGGTGAGCAAACGCAAGGAAAGAATTACTTTCAGAAATGGATATGAGGTCCAAATATCACTAGTTAGAGTGTTAGGGAAGGATGTCCAGAAGACTATCTTCCGAACTCGATGTAGACACTTCGAGTCCATAGTTATACCTTTCGGATAGGACCAATACGCCCATAGTTTTCATGAGCTAAATGAGTAGGGTACGTCTTTCTTACTTGGAGCAGCTCGTCATTTCTCCATGTAATGACTTACTTATCTACCTTCGTAGTAAGATGAAACCCATGGAAACATTACCTTCAGAGGAACTTACGCGTATTTCTCTAAACACGAGTTTTGAAATTGAAGAGTCAGATTTCCTGTGACACACAATTAGTAATGTGAGAAATTTTTAGTACTCTTTCAATTTGTCAAAACTGGTGAGAATTTGTCAACACCAGAGATGCCAACCGACATACGTCAAATTCTAGGTCTTACAAACTTGTTGTCATAGTTCATTCAGAACTCCTCGCAAATTACAGGAACCCTTTCGACTTTGACCCAGCAAGGGGTGGCCCTTGACTGTGAAGTTAAACGAGAAAAAGAAACCTTGGAGATTCCAAGTGAGAGACCAAGTTCTTTAGGAAAACTCACTATTAGGAATGGCCTAATGCGCTTCGCTTCACGTGGAAAGCTAAATACAAGTTAGTCAGGACCTCCGAGATTCTTACCAGAATCGGTCCTGTACCTCGCAGACTAAACCTACTCCGCGAACTAGGTAACATACATTTTACCCTTCGCATCTCGATCTTGAAACAGTACCTTTCCATTAGGACTCTCATAAGCCACTCGACGAGATCAAGATTAACAAGATCCTTGCCTTCGTACTAGAACCGTAGTAACCCTCGACCGAGAGGTCAAGCGGACGAAGCAACGTCGCCGCCTGTTACTGAAGGTTCGTTGGGATACCAATCGAGGACCCGATTTCACTTAGGAGCGCGAGAACAAATCGATTAGGAACTTCCCCACCTCATGAATCCATTGTTCGTACCAACTTTCTTATATAAATTATAATTTCGGGACGAAATTCCCTCTAACAGGGGGATGATGTGACAACCCGAAATTTCTAACTTACATTCATCATTGTAATTAAACTTAGCTTCATTTTGCTACTTTATAATGAAGTTTTGGGTCTAAAAGAGTGCTTAAAGAGTGCTTAAAGCTTAGTATATTTGAGTTACGTGTCGAAGGATGGATTAGATTAGGAGTAGCATTAGAAAAACGGGCTAAACACACCAAACCTGGTGTGTGCGGCCGCACACTAGACTGTGCGGCCAGCCAGCCTCACACAGGCTAACCACACACACCTCCAACCGCACACACCCTCCTATAAGTACTATCCTTGGTCATTTTGATCTCTTCTTACACTCTTGAAAAGCTAGGACTCGAAAATCCTCTCAAGTATCATCCGGAAAGGTAACATCTGTCACCAAGAACACCAAGAACACCATGTTTTCTGGCAGCACACGCTTCTGGCAGCACACCTGGCCGCACACATGGTCGCACACATATGCTGGCAGCACACCTGGCCGCACACACACATATAGTGTGTATTGTGGCCATACACTCCCTTGTATAGCCTTTTAACCCTTCATACAATCGTTCATGGTTGTAACACTTCAATATAAGTGTTCACTAGTCCCTAAGGTGGTCCTAATTCATTAATTAGTTGTTCATAACACTAATTATATTCATATATGTGCCAATATATGCTAAATAGGATTCGCGTGTGTACTCAAGTCACCACTTGATACTTAGCAACTGATCCAACATTTTCATCAGAACCACTCACTACAGGTGAGTTCATACCCCTTAATCAATGTTTTAAACTATTTTTAAATGTTTTATGGGGGGGATACAAGTAGAATTAAGCTAATTATTATATCAATCACATGTGATTAATAAGCGACATTCAAATGATTGGCTACTCATTAGCCGTTTTACCAAACAGTTTCCTTCAAAAGTTTTCATAAACACTTTATGTGTTTAAAAACTCCTTATTACACTGTACATTTTACTCTGTATATTACATTTCAAACTTATTTACAATTGTGTTTCAAACAAATGTTCTTTATACTAAACTGCTTTTATCAAACCCATGCCTTCAAAACCATTTTATAGATCGACATCAAGTCGGTCTTTTCTTAGAAAAGATTTATGTTCAAAGATTTTACAAATCTTATTTTATGCTTTTATATTATAAATTGCATGCATCTATATGTATAGTTATATAAGAAATGTTTAAAAGATTTAGGAAGGCTATCCGCCCTATTTCCTTTTCGCGCTTGAGATGTGGTCTGGTGGGATATCGGGTACCCATCCGAAGGTCGTTTAAATATTGGTTATATATCATGTGTACATATATAGTCATAAAGGTCCTTCCAGTTCATCCAATGCCCTTGGGTAGCAAGGGTATACATCCATGTGCATATGTACCAGTTATATTACTAGTAAGCTACCATATGGGTAGTTTAGGAAGATACTAGAACTATTACTAGAACACAATATCATACAATGAGTCAGTTCATTCATGAGTCAATACTTGCTAGATAGAGGGAGAACACACATTACAGCTAGTACACATAGTACATTACCATACATGCTAGATAGAGAGAGATCACATGTTACAGCTAGTACACGCGGAACATTGCAGTACATTTACATGAATACATTTACATATATACACTTACATGAGTACACATACATGAGTACATTTACATGATTTCACTTACATGAGTACATATACATAGATACATCTACATGAGTACATTTACATGAATACGTTCACATATATACTCTTAAATGACTACTTGTACATAGATACATTTACATGAGTACACTTACACAAATTACTAGTACATTTTATATGTATAGATTCTGTTATAGATTCCTCATTCTTATCTTTACCCTGTGATTCAATCACATAATCGACGAGATAGATTGGATTTAATATCCTAGTACCAAAGGATACTTGTGGGATTGACCATCCCTAGAATCTCTGTTAGCTACAGAGGTAAAAGCACATCTACGGATGTCAACGGTTGATACCATTATAGGTATACTTTAAGGGACTGACTATTCCTATACCCAGCTGTTAGCAACAGAGGTAAATGTACATCTACGGATGTCTTCAGTTGGCACTGTTATTTATCCTGGTACAACAGGATAACAGTTAGGTCTCGGTAGAAGGCTACATTCAGAGCAGTTAGGTCTTGGTAGAAGACTACATATAGATCAGTTAAGTCTTGGTGGAAGACTACACATAGATCGGTTAAGTCTTGGTAGAAGACTCCCTGTTATAATAGTAGGAATCATAGGGATTTCTAGGGTTTTTCAAACGTTACATTTTTTTACATACGTTTTCAATACTTACAAATTCTTATATACAAATTCATGCATACAAATACTTACTTACAAATTAAGACACTAAAATACTTATGATCTCACCAGCTTCAAAGCTGATACTCGCTTTCAAAATTACTTGTATCCTCAGGTCGTCAGTAGACAGGTACTGATGCAACGTTTAGAGAAGATGGAGCTCGTCCAAGACTCATCTTTCATTTTGATTTATGTTTTAGTGTCTATTATAATTTTACAGAGCACACTTGTATAATAATTACATTATTAATGCAATGGATGATGTTGTTGCTTGTTTACTACTTTTCATTGTTTTGATACTGTACATGACGTCCTCCGCCCTAGAACGTTTCCGCCGTTCTTGGTTTTGGGGTGTGACAGGTTTTGATGTGGCAACAAGTCTAAAAACTTACCAACACAACCATAAAGAAAAACCATAGGGGTATTTGGTCTTACTGTAATTATCTTAGTCAGTTCGTCTATTTAGCTATTTCTTATATCCCTTTTCTCGCGTAGATTTTAATGGTTGGATTTCATCACGGCGATCCGTACTTCCCAAACCAAGGCAACGCTGGATGGCTAGAGGAAGAACCAGAAGATGATCACCCAATCCCTTTGGATGATCACCATGCTGAGGGTTTTTCTGATAGTTCTGACTCGGAGCCTGAAGTTAACAACCTACCCCCAGTTGCTCAAGACCCAAACCTGAACCCCCGTCCCGCATTTCAAGGACCCACACCTCTGTGGGCCACTAACTTCACTAGATGGAGTCAGGGAGAGGGTCAACCCATTCCCTACAACGGAGACAAAAGTTTCTACAACCTCACTGAAGGAGGTTCTGCTGACAGGGTCCTACCCATCATGGTTCGTAGAATTTCTAGGAACACGATACTGGGTCAAGCAACTATCGATCGAGTCGTGGAGATTGTTGCCAACTCTAGCGTTAACACTGTCCACATTCGTCAACTAGAGTCTGCTCATGAAAGGACTCTGGTCCGCAATTTAGCTCTACAGAGGGAACTTGTTGAAACTCAAGCTGAAGTTAGGGAACTTTGAGCGCAACAAGTGAGAGCTGACAGGCATATAAGGGACATAGAACGTCTACTGTCGGGATCAAGAACTCATGCTAGTAGTTCTCATCGACGATAGAATCTTGACGACTCGTCTTTTGGATATAACCTAGTTTATGTAAAAACTTTGGTCTAATTTCCTATCTTTGTAAATCTTAGACCTGTTAGCTCTTGATCTAGTCATAGTTCTGTCAAAATTTTCTTATCTTGGTTGAGGTAAAGCATACTTATTGGCCATTTTTCCCGAACTTGTTACTGTCACACCCCCGAACCAGACGGCGGAAACGTCCGGGGGCTGTCGTGACTCAATTAAATACCATAACATTGAATATATATGAAACATAACAACATTCGTCACCATGCATTAATATAGTACAACCAGTAGAGTTTACATGAAGTACATTTTTTAAACATTACATTCCCAAAAATAAATTGTTCGATTCGTACATAAATAAACTGCAAGCCATCACTGAATATGATTTCCTTTGATTCATTGGTTCCCTGAGAATACAAGTATTTTGAAAAACATCAACATATGAAATGTTGGTGAGTTCATAAGTAGTATTTGAAGAAAAACAATGTTTCGTGTCGTTTGAAAAACCACCAGAAAATCCGATATTTTCTGAAAAGGAAAGCTTTTGAAAATGTTTGTGAAGATCCATAGGTATGCTTGTTTGTTTCTATACTTGTAAAAATTGTTCATTAAAATTGTATGCATTTCGAATCCGTATGTATTGAAAACCCTAGGAAAACCGGATGTTTTCCTGATTTCTTGAATTCCATTAAGTTACATTGAAACCATTGCATAGCGTGTAGTGTCAGTCCCAGGCGACGTTGGATTATTTTTGAGCATGATTATTTGCCACAAACACGCATTACACAAACGACCAGTTTATAGCTATACTAAAGATCCCGGAGGCGTCGTCCGTATTAATCACATTATCCAATCGCCCTGACTATGTGTAGTCCCACATCCGAAGAGTAAGAGGACACGAAGGCCTCGATGACTCCATTAGCCGGTTGGGGATAAAAAAATGTACAAGGGGTCCCCGACCCGCCTCGCATGAAATGTAGACTTTACTAGCTAATACCAAAGGACCCTTGGGGACCAGTAGTATACAAGCCATTGAAAGTCCCTCTACGTTGTGCCAAGTCGGTGAAACCCAACACTTCGTAGAAAAAAAAATGTGTTCGGGCCTTAAGATCAGGTCATTGGGCTAGCTAGGCTCAACGAACAAGATTTTACACTTTTGGGGCCCAAAGATGGTGCGTAGACGTCTATGCACACTCGCATGTATATTGAATTCCCAAACGTTATTTGTATGAATCGTAGTGTCGTCGTGTTAGTAGTTTCAGATTTTCATTGGTTCGAGACCGAACCAATTCGTTTCACAACGATTTTGGTATTGTAGTGTATTGTATTTCGTCGATAGTCGCGGTGCCATTGTTTGATCAAATTGCATGTATTGAATTAACCTTGAAAGTTTTCTGTTTTCAGCCCCTCATTGTTTGTAAAATTTACTTTTTCAACCCTTTAATTAAATACTTTCCGGTTCGGTCCTTAAATCAATTTTCTTGACATTTTAACACCAAAAATCAATGAAGTTGATGTTTTTCAGCATATTTTTCAATGAAAACAGTTTAAGTCCCTGAAATTTCAGTTTTCTCGGTTATAACCCTTCGTTTCGCAACTTTGACAATTTTGGCCCAAATTGTAAAATTTTTGCAACTTTGGTCCTTTTTAAATTCAAAAAGCATTTTAAACCTTTGAAAAGGACTTGGAACACTTATAGTCCACTGTTTTACAGAAAAACACAGTTTTGACCCTCCAAAACAGAAAATCTCGCATAATGGGCCTCATTGGGCCGAAAATGTCATTTTTAGCCCATTAAGCTTGAAATTTATGTTGTTAATCCTCTAAATGAGTATATTTCCAGAAATTGTTTTATTGAAACTGTTTTGACACACCTCATCCATCAGAATTCGTGATATGTCAATTTGGGCCCGTAATTTTGTATTTTTCACATTTTAGGCCCAAAATTTGTGTTTTTAACCCAAAGAAAATTGTTACTAAACCACTTAACCATTTTTCTTGAAACACTTTGTATTTAGAAATATATTTGAAGCTAAAATCATTTAACACAAGATATATCTCGGTTTTGAGGGGTTTTATGGCTAGATCCAACATTATAACACACAAATGCATACATATAAGCATGGAAATCATACAAGGCATACAAAACACATATATGTTGGATAAGGTGTCTAAGTCCATAACTATTTCGGGCTTGTACTTGACCCGACCCGGCATGGTCCATTTGGGTTGCATGGCACCATGCAGTTGGATAGACTAAATGAGAGAAATAACACTTGGAGATTATTAATATATTATAAGTTCTAATATATTAATAATATTATTTGATTAGTTGATCAAGAATTAATTTGGAATTAATTAAGTGATCAAAGGATAACTAATTAAATATATGGGTTGATTATGTAAATCATCCATATCTTGTATAGTGGGCTAAAAGGCTCCATGGATTATCAAGTCGGGTTCTACCCATAGGATGCTCCATGGGAGTTACAAACCCATGGGTCATGGAAATGAAGAGTCATGACACATTAGGGTTTACATGGTGTAACCCTAGATGTGTCAACACTATATAAGAAGCATATTCTCCACCAAAATCGGTTACATACATAGAGACATAAGAAACTAGAGGGCTTGGCCGATTTTGAGAAGTGTGTGTTATCTCAAGAGTCTTTCCAAGAGCATTTGGTGTTGTGTGAAGCATTTGAGGCATCACACTTGGGGTGCTAGGCTCACAAGGTTTCAAGGAACACAATCAACAACAAGGTAAGTTATTCTATCTATGATTCAAGTTAAAATTGTTCCCCATGTATGCTAGATAGGAATATAACCTTGGAATTCAACTTTGCATGATAATTAGACAAACATAGATCCAAGGTTATTAGGGTTGCATGTACACTTAGGAAGTGTTAGAATGCTCAAAACCCATCAGTGGTATCAGAGCCTAGGCTTGTTTGTTTGTTATTTGTGCTTAAAAGTTGAAGAAAGTCAGAAATTCTGCTGTCTGACTGATGGACTCGGCGAGTCCATGGGGAGGACTCGTCGAGTTCATGTGTATCTTCAACCTACTCGACGAGTAGGTTTATGCACTCGGCGAGTAGGGTCGACAGAGTGCAGAATTTCGACTTGAGTTGCTGGAAATGGATTAGAATCATTACCCTAAAATGTTTTGGTACTTGAAAAACTTATTTTAGAAGGTGTAATGTCTTTTCTAACTCATTTACAACAACTAGTTATCAAAATTACAAAGATTAAATGTGATTTTGATTCTTGAAAGTGTTCATATTCATATTCTTGTTCTTATGATGTTTAGATGATCATAGGAATTATGTGTAACCTATGTGGTAGATTAATTCATGATCATAATGTGTTTTAATGGAGTCCATAACTTGTCCTCAAGTTATGGAAAACCAAAAGTCTCTTGGATTAAAAACCATTAAAAGAACACAAGAGTTAGGAAAAATGAAAAGTCCTCATTTTATTACTCTATTAAACTCATAAGTTACAAGAAATGAAAAGTTTTGAAAGTTTACAAAACTTGCCCTCAAGTTTTGGAACAAGTAAAGTTAAGTTAAAACTTTAGTTCCAACCCCTAGAATTTTAAAAGTTAAAATTCAACCCTTATACTTATATTATTATGATTTAATAATTATATATATATGTATAAGAACAAAGTCGTCTTACCGCTAGTACGCCTCATTCACGAAGCCGGTCTATAAGGTGGGTATAAGGTTGTTGCCTATAAAATGGTGACTTAATGGGTGTCCACTCTCACCCACCGCTTGCTTGATCGGTGGAGGGTCGTTAGCCGAACGGGTAAGACAAGGACTTATTAATTCTCATTCAAAGTATGATGAATATTATTAAGTAACTAAATGTTTTATTAAATTCCCAATCTTAGTTACTTTAGGAAAAATGTGAATAAGGTGCTATTCCATGAAATTACACTTTACACTTTGATTAGGTCATTGGTGGAGCGTGTGTGGTTAACCGGCACACTAACTTGGACTTAACAAGGTACGTAAAGGGTGACTTAGGGTTTATTATAGTATCGATGGAGCGTGTGTGGTTAACCGGCACATCGATTGAGTGATAATCTTTAAGTGTACCAAGTGATTTGCATGGTTACTTCACACCTCGTTTTGTGATCCTCGGTATCCCAGTCACAAAACTTGGAGGGCACACTCGAGATTGAAACATGCCTTTGAAAAGTTCATTGAATCTCAAAGAATCTAGGAATTTCTAAGAACCATTCAAAAACCTAATACTAAAATATTGCGGTTTTCGTGGTGGAAATTGGTGAATCGTCATTCACCTACCTTTCAAATATGATATAGCTTAGATTACGGCATACCTCTTCTAAGTTATATTATATTGTGATTGGATCCTAGCCTTAATATTACATTTGGGTGTTTTATTAAGGACTCTCTTATATCTAAACTAATCTTGTCCTCTTTCCTTCAGATGTCTTTCAACAATGCTTCTGGCTCTAATCCTAATGGCTCCTTTACCCTTATGAACTTGTGTGGGAAAGTCACCTTTGATGGATCCAACTTCAATGAGTGGATCAGAAACATCAGGATGATTACCCGCTACGAGGACAAAGAATATGTCCTTGACAAGGAGCTTAAGGAGATTGATGAGTCCACTGCAACTCCTCAGGAGATCGCTGAATTTCGGGCACATGAAAGGGATGCTACGAAAGTGGCTTGCATCATGACGGCCACGATGACAGCGGAACTCCAAAAGTCTTATGAGGATTTCTACCCTTATGACATGCACCATGATTTGATGGAAAGATACCATCAAAGTGCAAGACAAGAGAGGTATGAAATCATCTGCTCCATGATAACAACCATGATGAAGGACGGGGAATCCGTCACGAGCCACATGCAGAAAATGCAAAGGTATGTGGATCGTTTGCTGAAGCTTAATGTGAACTTCCCGGAGGATCTTGCAATAGATATTATTTTGCATTCCTTACCATCGTGCTATGATCAATTCCGCATGACATATCACATGAACAAGGAAGAAGTCACCCTCAGCAAACTTCAGGGACTTCTCAAGACCGCAGAAACAGGTCTTAAGGGGAAGTCGGTTGCTATCACTCCTACTCAAAACTCTACTCCGGTTTTGGCAATCGGGAAGAATCGATGGAGGAAGAGAAAGAGATCTTCGAAGGGTACCAAGGCTCGGACCCTTGATGGCTCTTCTTCAAGTGGAACCAAGAAAGGTTTCATTACTCCTTCTTCTGACCCAAAAGAGGCTGAATGCTTCTATTGCCATGAAAAAGCTCATTGGAAGCGGAACTGCCCAAAATACCAGCAAGATGTGAAGGATGGGAAAGTTAAACCCAACCATGCAGGTATTTACACTATCATTTCTAATAACTCACCCCATTCTAATTCTTGGGTCCTTGATACCGGGTGTGGCATTCACATTTGTTGTGACTTGCAGGGACTAAGAAGAAGTGAGGATGTGGAGCAAGGAAGGATAAACTTGATCATGGGGAATAGGAAAGCTTTACCTGTTACCAAGATTGGAGTTTATACTTTATCGCTAAGTAGTGGGTTTAGTTTAGATCTGAATAAGTGTTGTTATTCGCCAGGAATGGCAAGAAATATTATTTCCTTTCATGCTTTGTACAAACAAGGGTTTACCTTTTCATTTAATAATGAAGTTGGTTCTATTGATGCTTTCTTTAATAATGTTCTTTATTTTAAAGCATTACCTTGTGATGGTGTGTATGAAGCTGTATCTGTTGTTGATAACTTAGGAAATAATGTTTTGTGTATTGATTCTACTAATAATAACTTGGATAAAGCATCATTATGGCATTGTCGTCTTGGACATATAAGCAAGAAGCGCATAGGCCAACTCCAAAAGGATGGAGTCTTGGAGTCGTTTGACCTAAAGTCAGATGATAGTTGCGAATCATGCTTACTTGGGAAAATGACAAAGTCACCCTTCACAGGTTCGTGTGAGAGGGGTGAAGGTTTGTTGGACCTTATACACACGGATGTGTGTGGACCATTCAAACATGCCACAAGGGATGCTAATCGTTATTATTTGACTTTTACTGATGATTATAGTAGATATGGATATGTCTACTTGATCAAGCATAAGTCAGAGACTTTCGAGAGGTTTAAGGAATTTAAACAGGAAGTCGAGAATCAATTGGGCAGGAACATTAAGATGCTTCGATCCGATCGTGGTGGTGAGTATCTTAGCTCAGAGTTCCTCGACTATCTAAGGGAATGTGGGATAGTCTCACAATTGACACCTCCCAGGACACCACAGTTGAATGGTGTGGCTGAGAGGCGTAATCGAACCTTGTTAGATATGGTTCGTTCCATGATGAGTCGAGCTACGCTACCAATCTCATTCTGGGGGTATGCCTTAGAGACTGCCGCCCATATTCTTAATCTAGTCCCTACAAAGAAAGTTGCCAAAACTCCTCACGAGATGTGGATTGGTAAAGTACCTAAACTAGACCACATCAAGATTTGGGGTTGCGAAGCTTTCGTGAGACGCGAGACTCATGATAAGCTCGAACCTCGAAGCGAGAGGTGTATTTTCATCGGTTACCCACAACGATCCTTTGGTTACCTCTTCTACAGACCTAGTGACAATGTGGTCTTTGTAGCAAGAAGAGGAGTCTTTCGAGAGAGAGAATTTATAAGCCAAGGAGACAGTGGGAGGCAAATTGATCTTGAAGAAATTCAAGAATCAAGCGGTGAAGGAACTTCAAACTCTAGCCCTCAACTTGAGGAGGAAACTCCTGTTGAGCCAATTGACAAATCTGTACCTCTGAGACGTTCCACGAGAGTTAGGAGTGCACCTGAGCATTACTATGGATTCCATATTACTGCAGAAGGTGAGACACTTATTAGTGATGAGACACTAGTAAGTCAAGATGACCCTAACAGCTACGAGGAAGCCATGGCAGGCCCCGAGTCTGCTAAATGGAAAGAGGCTATGGATAGCGAGATACAATCCATGTATGACAATCAAGTTTGGAACTTGGTTGAAAATGTACCAGGTCGTAAGACAGTAGGGTGCAAATGGGTCTTCAAGAAGAAGACCGACATGGATGGTAAAGTACACACTTATAAGGCTAGACTGGTTGCAAAGGGCTTCTCTCAAATTCCTGGAGTGGATTATGATGAGACCTTTTCTCCGGTAGCCAAGATTAAGTCTATTCGGGTTCTGTTAGCCATAGCTGCATTTCATGATTATGAAATATGGCAGATGGATGTCAAAACCGCTTTCCTTAATGGAAAGTTGGCTGAAGATGTTTACATGAGTCAGCCAGAGGGTTTTGTCAGCAACGAGTACCCTAATAGAGTGTGTAAGCTTGAGAAATCCATTTATGGATTGAAGCAAGCACCTCGCAGATGGAATCTTTGCTTTGATGAAAAGGTCAAGGAATTTGGCTTTTCTAGGAGTGAAGATGAATCTTGTGTGTATGTCAAGGCTAGTGGGAGTATAGTTAGCTTTTTGGTATTGTATGTGGATGACATACTACTCATAGGAAACGACATTCCAACCCTGCAGGAAGTAAAATCCTGGCTTGGGAAGTGTTTCGCTATGAAGGACCTTGGTGAAGCTGCCTATATTCTAGGGATAAGAATCTTGAGAGATCGGAGTAAAAGACTAATTGGACTTAGTCAGAGTACCTACTTGGATAAGGTGCTGAAGAGATTCAGCATGCAGGATTCCAAGAAAGGAGAGTTACCCATCCAGAGTAACACCAGATTGAGTAAGACACAAAGCCCTAGCACTGAGGCTGAGATAGCAGAAATGAGTCGAACACCTTACGCTTCAACTGTAGGATCGATCATGTATGCTATGACGTGTACTCGACCCGATGTAGCTTTTGCCTTGAGCATGGTTAGCAGATATCAGGCGAACCCTGGCAAGGCACACTGGACTGCGGTAAAGAATATCCTCAAGTACCTGCGGAGGACTAAGGACTGGGTTCTTACCCTCGGTGGGAGTGATGACTTGAGAGTTGTTGGGTATAGTGATGCTAGCTTCCAGACTGATAGGGATAATTTCCGCTCTCAGTCGGGCTGGGTCTTTACCCTAAACGGAGGAGCAATTTCTTGGAAGAGTTCCAAGCAAGAGACAGTGGCAGATTCTACTTGTGATTCAGAGTATATTGCAGCTAGTGAAGCAGCAAAGGAAGCGATATGGCTGAAGAACTTCATTGGAGACCTTGGAGTTGTACCAGCTATTAAAGAGCCAATGGAAATTTTCTGTGATAGTGTAAGTGCTGTTGCCTTAGCCAAGGAACCAAGGGATCATGGGAGATCCAGACACATCGATAGAAAATACCATTTCATCAGACATCGGATCGAAGAAGGACTCCTCGTGGCAAAGAGGGTATCATCGGATGAGAACCCATCAGATCCCCTCACGAAGGGACTGAGTAGGGTTAAGCATCTTCAGCATGCTCGGAGCATAGGGCTGAAGGATGATATAAGTTTTAGTAGTTAGATAACCCGGAAATTTGTAAAGTGTAATTGACATTTGATGATGAATAAAAGGTGTTTTATTTATGAGTAAAGTGTTGCTATCTCTTGTCAATCGTTTACTATATTTCTTTTGCATGTTTTGACTTCCAGAATAATTTTGTTTGGTGTAACATATTATTCAAACCTCCACAGTCGGTCATATGTTGGAAGTAGATATGAATCAAGACTGTCATGTTTGGTTGTAGAGGTCTAAGGTGTTGGACAAGGCTACAACAATCATGAGTGCTCATAAGTTCTGAGCATTGGACTCAACCCATGCTCACTGGAATCACTTCATGGACTTTTATCTTGAGTGATCGTGAGACGGTAATATCATATAAGTCTTCAAACCTAGAGATATGATTTGTTACTTACAAGTTGGTTATGCATTGACTGTACGAAACCGCATTGGTAACTCGATGTTATAAAACGTACTTTTGTGTGTAATTCAATAAGTGGTAGAACAAACATATGAGTCGAAGTTTATCTGTTCCTTCTTGGATTAGAAGCTGATATCTGGGCCCCTCGATGATTTTGTTTTGACCCATGTACCGGGCCCGGTCAGAACTAAGTTGATGTGTTCAATTAAGTTCTATGTCAAACAAATCGGAAATCGGGAAACAAATGCTGGACAATAATCCAGACAATGTTCCATGTATTTGTCCGGCTGATATCTAGAACGGAGGATTATATGATCACTTATCTTAAATGGCGTATCATCATCTTCTCAGTTCCGAGAGACCTTGAAAGAGCTACGATTGCCGGTCGGTTCCTGAAGTACTAGAGATATAGTTATTAGACTTATCCAAGTGGGAGACTGTTGGATAAGGTGTCTAAGTCCATAACTATTTCGGGCTTGTACTTGACCCGACCCGACATGGTCCATTTGGGTTGCATGGCACCATGCAATTGGATAGACTAAATGAGAGAAATAACACTTGGAGATTATTAATATATTATAAGTTCTAATATATTAATAATATTATTTGATTAGTTGATCAAGAATTAATTTGGAATTAATTAAGTGATCAAAGGATAACTAATTAAATATATGGGTTGATTATGTAAATCATCCATATCTTGTATAGTGGGCTAAAAGGCTCCATGGATTATCAAGTCGGGTTCTACCCATAGGATGCTCCATGGGAGTTACAAACCCATGGGTCATGGAAATGAAGAGTCATGACACATTAGGGTTTACATGGTGTAACCCTAGATGTGTCAACACTACATAAGAAGCATATTCTCCACCAAAATCGGTTACATACATAGAGACATAAGAAACTAGAGGGCTTGGCCGATTTTGAGAAGTGTGTGTTATCTCAAGAGTCTTTCCAAGAGCATTTGGTGTTGTGTGAAGCATTTGAGGCATCACACTTGGGGTGCTAGGCTCACAAGGTTTCAAGGAACACAATCAACAACAAGGTAAGTTATTCTATCTATGATTCAAGTTAAAATTGTTCCCCATGTATGCTAGATAGGAATATAACCTTGGAATTCAACTTTGCATGATAATTAGACAAACATAGATCCAAGGTTATTAGGGTTGCATGTACACTTAGGAAGTGTTAGAATGCTCAAAACCCATCAGTGGTATCAGAGCCTAGGCTTGTTTGTTTGTTATTTGTGCTTAAAAGTTGAAGAAAGTCGGAAATTCTGCTGTCTGACTGATGGACTCGGCGAGTCCATGGGGAGGACTCGTCGAGTTCATGTTTATCTTCAACCTACTCGACGAGTAGGTTTATGCACTCGGCGAGTAGGGTCGACAGAGTGCAGAATTTCGACTTGAGTTGCTGGAAATGGATTAGAATCATTACCCTAAAATGTTTTGGTACTTGAAAAACTTATTTTAGAAGGTGTAATGTCCTTTCTAACTCATTTACAACAACTAGTTATCAAAATTACAAAGATTAAATGTGATTTTGATTCTTGAAAGTGTTCATATTCATATTCTTGTTCTTATGATGTTTAGATGATCATAGGAATTATGTGTAACCTATGTGGTAGATTAATTCATGATCATAATGTATTTTAATGGAGTCCATAACTTGTCCTCAAGTTATGGAAAACCAAAAGTCTCTTGGATTAAAAACCATTAAAAGAACACAAGAGTTAGGAAAAATGAAAAGTCCTCATTTTATTACTCTATTAAACTCATAAGTTACAAGAAATGAAAAGTTTTGAAAGTTTACAAAACTTGCCCTCAAGTTTTGGAACAAGTAAAGTTAAGTTAAAACTTTAGTTCCAACCCCTAGAATTAAAAAAGTTAAAATTCAACCCTTATACTTATATTATTATGATTTAATAATTATATATATATGTATAAGAACAAAGTCGTCTTACCGCTAGTACGCCTCATTCACGAAGCCGGTCTATAAGGTGGGTATAAGGTTGTTGCCTATAAAATGGTGACTTAATGGGTGTCCACTCTCACCCACCGCTTGCTTGATCGGTGGAGGGTCGTTAGCCGAACGGGTAAGACAAGGACTTATTAATTCTCATTCAAAGTATGATGAATATTATAAAGTAACTAAATGTTTTATTAAATTCCCAATCTTAGTTACTTTAGGAAAAATGTGAATAAGGTGCTATTCCATGAAATTACACTTTACACTTTGATTAAGTCGTTGGTGGAGCGTGTGTGGTTAACCGGCACACTAACTTGGACTTAACAAGGTACGTAAAGGGTGACTTAGGGTTTATTATAGTATCGATGGAGCGTGTGTGGTTAACCGGCACATCGATTGAGTGATAAACTTTAAGGGTACCAAGTGATTTGCATGGTTACTTCACACCTCGTTTTGTGATCCTCGGTATCCCAGTCACAAAACTTGGAGGGCACACTCGAGATTGAAACATGCCTTTGAAAAGTTCATTGAATCTCAAAGAATCTAGGAATTTCTAAGAACCATTCAAAAACCTAATACTAAAATATTGCGGTTTTCGTGGTGGAAATTGGTGAATCGTCATTCACCTACCTTTCAAATATGATATAGCTTAGATTACGGCATACCTCTTCTAAGTTATATTATATTGTGATTGGATCCTAGCCTTAATATTACATTTGGGTGTTTTATTAAGGACTCTCTTATATCTAAACTAATCTTGTCCTCTTTCCTTCAGATGTCTTTCAACAATGCTTCTGGCTCTAATCCTAATGGCTCGTTTACCCTTATGAACTTGTGTGGGAAAGTCACCTTTGATGGATCCAACTTCAATGAGTGGATCAGAAACATCATGATGATTACCCGCTACGAGGACAAAGAATATGTCCTTGACAAGGAGCTTAAGGAGATTGATGAGTCCACTGCAACTCCTCAGGAGATCGCTGAATTTCGGGCACATGAAAGGGATGCTACGAAAGTGGCTTGCATCATGACGGCCACGATGACAGCGGAACTCCAAAAGTCTTATGAGGATTTCTACCCTTATGACATGCACCAAGATTTGATGGAAAGATACCATCAAAGTGCAAGACAAGAGAGGTATGAAATCATCTGCTCCATGATAACAACCATGATGAAGGACGGGGAATCCGT
Source organism: Lactuca serriola (assembly GCF_051521515.1). Classification (NCBI taxonomy): domain Eukaryota; kingdom Viridiplantae; phylum Streptophyta; class Magnoliopsida; order Asterales; family Asteraceae; genus Lactuca; species Lactuca serriola. The sequence goes on along the minus strand of NC_136416.1, from coordinate 127,360,925 downwards.
CACGAGCCACATCCAGAAAATGCAAAGGTATGTGGATCGTTTGCTGAAGCTTAATGTGAACTTCCCGGAGGATCTTGCAATAGATATTATTTTGCATTCCTTACCATCGTGCTATGATCAATTCCGCATGACATATCACATGAACAAGGAAGAAGTCACCCTCAGCAAACTTCAGGGACTTCTCAAGACCGCAGAAACAGGTCTTAAGGGGAAGTCGGTTGCTATCACTCCTACTCAAAACTCTACTCCGGTTTTGGCAATCGGGAAGAATCGATGGAGGAAGAGAAAGAGATCTTCGAAGGGTACCAAGGCTCGGACCCTTGATGGCTCTTCTTTAAGTGGAACCAAGAAAGGTTTCATTACTCCTTCTTCTGACCCAAAAGAGGCTGAATGCTTCTATTGCCATGAAAAAGCTCATTGGAAGCGGAACTGCCCAAAATACCAGCAAGATGTGAAGGATGGGAAAGTTAAACCCAACCATGCAGGTATTTACACTATCATTTCTAATAACTCACCCCATTCTAATTCTTGGGTCCTTGATACCGGGTGTGGTATTCACATTTGTTGTGACTTGCAGGGACTAAGATGAAGTGAGGATGTGGAGCAAGGAAGGATAAACTTGATCATGGGGAATAGGAAAGCTTTACCTGTTACCAAGATTGGAGTTTATACTTTATCGCTAAGTAGTGGGTTTAGTTTAGATCTGAATAAGTGTTGTTATTCGCCAGGAATGGCAAGAAATATTATTTCCTTTCATGCTTTGTACAAACAAGGGTTTACCTTTTCATTTAATAATGAAGTTGGTTCTATTGATGCTTTCTTTAATAATGTTCTTTATTTTAAAGCATTACCTTGTGATGGTGTGTATGAAGCTGTATCTGTTGTTGATAACTTAGGAAATAATGTTTTGTGTATTGATTCTACTAATAATAACTTGGATAAAGCATCATTATGGCATTGTCGTCTTGGACATATAAGAAAGAAGCGCATAGGCCAACTCCAAAAGGATGGAGTCTTGGAGTCGTTTGACCTAAAGTCAGATGATAGTTGCGAATCATGCTTACTTGGGAAAATGACAAAGTCACCCTTCACAGGTTCGTGTGAGAGGGGTGAAGGTTTGTTGGACCTTATACACACGGATGTGTGTGGACCATTCAAACATGCCACAAGGGATGCTAATCGTTATTATTTGACTTTTACTGATGATTATAGTAGATATGGATATGTCTACTTGATCAAGCATAAGTCAGAGACTTTCGAGAGGTTTAAGGAATTTAAACAGGAAGTCGAGAATCAATTGGGCAGGAACATTAAGATGCTTTGATCCGATCGTGGTGGTGAGTATCTTAGTTCAGAGTTCCTCGACTATCTAAGGGAATGTGGGATAGTCTCACAATTGACACCTCCCAGGACACCACAGTTGAATGGTGTGGCTGAGAGGCGTAATCGAACCTTGTTAGATATGGTTCGTTCCATGATGAGTCGAGCTACACTACCAATCTCATTCTGGGGGTATGCCTTAGAGACTGCCGCCCATATTCTTAATCTAGTCCCTACAAAGAAAGTTGCCAAAACTCCTCACGAGATGTGGACTGGTAAAGTACCTAAACTAGACCACATCAAGATTTGGGGTTGCGAAGCTTTCGTGAGACGCGAGACTCATGATAAGCTCGAACCTCGAAGCGAGAGGTGTATTTTCATCGGTTACCCACAGCGATCCTTTGGTTACCTCTTCTACAGACCTAGTGACAATGTGGTCTTTGTAGCAAGAAGAGGAGTCTTTCGAGAGAGAGAATTTATAAGCCAAGGAGACAGTGGGAGGCAAATTGATCTTGAAGAAATTCAAGAATCAAGCGGTGAAGGAACTTCAAACTCTAGCCCTCAACTTGAGGAGGAAACTCCTGTTGAGCCAATTGACAAATCTGTACCTCTGAGACGTTCCACGAGAGTTAGGAGTGCACCTGAGCATTACTATGGATTCCATATTACTGCAGAAGGTGAGACACTTATTAGTGATGAGACACTAGTAAGTCAAGATGACCCTAACAGCTACGAGGAAGCCATGGCAGGCCCCGAGTCTGCTAAATGGAAAGAGGCTATGGATAGCGAGATACAATCCATGTATGACAATCAAGTTTGGAACTTGGTTGAAAATGTACCAGGTCGTAAGACAGTAGGGTGCAAATGGGTCTTCAAGAAGAAGACCGACATGGATGGTAAAGTACACACTTATAAGGCTAGACTGGTTGCAAAGGGCTTCTCTCAAATTCCTGGAGTGGATTATGATGAGACCTTTTCTCCGGTAGCCAAGATTAAGTCTATTCGGGTTCTGTTAGCCATAGCTGCATTTCATGATTATGAAATATGGCAGATGGATGTCAAAACCGCTTTCCTTAATGGAAAGTTGGCTGAAGATGTTTACATGAGTCAGCCAGAGGGTTTTGTCAGCAACGAGTACCCTAATAGAGTGTGTAAGCTTGAGAAATCCATTTATGGATTGAAGCAAGCACCTCGCAGATGGAATCTTTGCTTTGATGAAAAGGTCAAGGAATTTGGCTTTTCTAGGAGTGAAGATGAATCTTGTGTGTATGTCAAGGCTAGTGGGAGTATAGTTAGCTTTTTGGTATTGTATGTGGATGACATACTACTCATAGGAAACGACATTCCAACCCTGCAGGAAGTAAAATCCTGGCTTGGGAAGTGTTTCGCTATGAAGGACCTTGGTGAAGCTGCCTATATTCTAGGGATAAGAATCTTGAGAGATCGGAGTAAAAGACTAATTGGACTTAGTCAGAGTACCTACTTGGATAAGGTGCTGAAGAGATTCAGCATGCAGGATTCCAAGAAAGGAGAGTTACCCATCCAGAGTAACACCAGATTGAGTAAGACACAAAGCCCTAGCACTGAGGCTGAGATAGCAGAAATGAGTCGAACACCTTACGCTTCAACTGTAGGATCGATCATGTATGCTATGACGTGTACTCGACTCGATGTAGCTTTTGCCTTGAGCATGGTTAGCAGATATCAGGCGAACCCTGGCAAGGCACACTGGACTGCGGTAAAGAATATCCTCAAGTACCTACGAAGGACTAAGGACTGGGTCCTTACCCTCGGTGGGAGTGATGACATGAGAGTTGTTGGGTATAGTGATGCTAGCTTCCAGACTGATAGGGATAATTTCCGCTCTCAGTCGGGCTGGGTCTTTACCCTAAACGGAGGAGCAATTTCTTGGAAGAGTTCCAAGCAAGAGACAGTGGCAGATTCTACTTGTGATTCAGAGTATATTGCAGCTAGTAAAGCAGCAAAGGAGGCGATATGGCTGAAGAACTTCATTGGAGACCTTGGAGTTGTACCAGCTATTAAAGAGCCAATGGAAATTTTCTGTGATAGTGAAAGTGTTGTTGCCTTAGCCAAGGAACCAAGGGATCATGGGAGATCCAGACACATCGATAGAAAATACCATTTCATCAGACATCGGATCGAAGAAGGACTCCTCGTGGCAAAGAGGGTATCATCGGATGAGAACCCATCAGATCCCCTCACGAAGGGACTGAGTAGGGTTAAGCATCTTCAGCATGCTCGGAGCATAGGGCTAAAGGATGATATAAGTTTTAGTAGTTAGATAACCCGGAAATTTGTAAAGTGTAATTGACATTTGATGATGAATAAAAGGTGTTTTATTTATGAGTAAAGTGTTGCTATCTCTTGTCAATCGTTTACTATATTTCTTTTGCATGTTTTGACTTCCAGAATAATTTTGTTTCGTATAACATATTATTCAAACCTCCACAGTCGGTCATATGTTGGAAGTAGATATGAATCAAGACTTTCATGTTTGGTTGTAGAGGTCTAAGGTGTTGGACAAGGCTACAACAATCATGAGTGCTCATAAGTTCTGAGCATTGGACTCAACCCACGCTCACTGGAATCACTTCATGGAATTTTATCTCGAGTGATCGTGAGACGGTAATATCGTATAAGTCTTCAAACCTAGAGATATGATTTGTTACTTACAAGTTGGTTATGCATTGACTGTACGAAACCGCATTGGTAACTCGATGTTATAAAACGTACTTTTGTGTGTAATTCAATAAGTGGTAGAACAAACATATGAGTCGAAGTTTATCTGTTCCTTCTTGGATTAGAAGCTGATATCTGGGCCCCTCGATGATTTTGTTTTGACCCATGTACCGGGCCCGGTCAGAACTAAGTTGATGTGTTCAATTAAGTTCTATGTCAAACAAATCGGAAATCGGGAAACAAATGTTGGACAATAAGCAAGACAATGTTCCATGTATTTGTCCGGCTGATATCTAGAACGGAGGATTATATGATCACTTATCTTAAATGGCGTATCATCATCTTCTCAGTTTCGAGAGACCTTGAAAGAGCTACGATTGCCGGTCGGTTCCTGAAGTACTAGAGATATAGTTATTAGACTTATCCAAGTGGGAGACTGTTGGATAAGGTGTCTAAGTCCATAACTATTTCGGGCTTGTACTTGACCCGACCCGGCATGGTCCATTTGGGTTGCATGGCACCATGCAATTGGATAGACTAAATGAGAGAAATAACACTTGGAGATTATTAATATATTATAAGTTCTAATATATTAATAATATTATTTGATTAGTTGATCAAGAATTAATTTGGAATTAATTAAGTGATCAAAGGATAACTAATTAAATATATGGGTTGATTATGTAAATCATCCATATCTTGTATAGTGGGCTAAAAGGCTCCATGGATTATCAAGTTGGGTTCTACCCATAGGATGCTCCATGGATGCTCCATGGGAGTTACAAACCCATGGGTCATGGAAATGAAGAGTCATGACACATTAGGGTTTACATGGTGTAACCCTAGATGTGTCAACACTATATAAGAAGCATATTCTCCACCAAAATCGGTTACACACATAGAGACATAAGAAACTAGAGGGCTTGGCCGATTTTGAGAAATGTGTGTTATCTCAAGAGTCTTTCCAAGAGCATTTGGTGTTGTGTGAAGCATTTGAGGCATCACACTTGGGGTGCTAGGCTCACAAGGTTTCAAGGAACACAATCAACAACAAGGTAAGTTATTCTATCTATGATTCAAGTTAAAATTGTTCCCCATGTATGCTAGATAGGAATATAACCTTGGAATTCAACTTTGCATGATAATTAGACAAACATAGATCCAAGGTTATTAGGGTTGCATGTACACTTAGGAAGTGTTAGAATGCTCAAAACCCATCAATATAGATCTACACTTTCACTTGTATTCCCCCCCACAAAACTCATAAAAACAGAAAATAGGGGGTATGAAGCTCACCTTGTTTGAAGGTTTCGGTTTTTGATGAAGAAAGTGAGAGATTTCGGCCTAGCTTGCTTCTTGAGAGGATCCTCAAAACTATGATGTTTCTAGTAGGATAATCAAGAGATTTCTGATGTTTCTAGGAGGATTTGATCATAGATAAATTTATACCACTTGAGGGTGAAGTAACTTACCTAGTATGTGAGTTTGACGAACTTTCTTGTGCACACACACCCATTCACGGGTTTAAGGAGAAAATGGAAGAGTTCTTGGGGTTTTTGAGAGTGAAAGGAAACATGAATGATTTTTGGTGAGGGAAAATGGCCTTAGGCCGAGATTTAGAAGAGAGAGAGAGAGAGAGAGAGAGAGAGAGAGAGAGAGAGAGAAGAGAAGTGAGGTGACATTGCATGGATATCCACCATGCAATAAGTAGGTGGCATCCTCACAAATTTTCCCATAATATCCAATTTTTGTTTTTTATTTCCTTCACCATTCTTATCTCTTTTCTTCTTTCTTTTTTTTTATTTATTAACATGGGCCTATTTGGGCTAAGGAGAGAGGAAAGGAATCATCTTGGGCCCATACTCGAATTTATGAAGCCCAAAAATAAATTTTCGGCCCATTAGGGAAAATGAAATCTTTTATGGCCCAACAAGGCTCATTAGAGATAAGATGGACTATTTTAGGTCCACATGGCCCAAATACTAAAGTTTTATGAATGTGGTCTATTTAGAGCCCACTTAGGGCTTCTAGGCCCAATAGGAGAATTTTAGTTCATAAGGAACTTGGACCGGGATTGCTAAGGTTTCCAACCTTTAGTTGAACATATGAGGTGTATTTTGAACGAGAATAGAATATTGTATTCACTTAGAGTACATGCTTTTACAATGGATGATGTTTATATGAGGATAGAATTTCCTAGCTAAAAGTGCTAGTTGTGACATCATCCCCCCGTTAGAGGGAATTTCGTCCCGAAATTCTTTCTAAGGATAGGTTTGCGAATGAGAGAATAGACACTTCATCTGATCTGCACGTTTCCCATGTGAATTTCGGTCCACGCTTAGCGTTCCATGGAACCTTCACAATCATAATGGGGCTTTGTTTTGTATGTTCTACTTCCTTACCCAATACCTTGACTGGTTCTTTGACGAACATGAGATTCTCGCTTACTCTGATTTCTCGTAAAGGAATGATATGAGTGTCATCTGATATACATCTTTTCAGATTCAAGACACAGAACACAGGGTTCATGTTGCTGAGCTCTACAGGCAGCTACAGCCTATATGTCTTTGGACCAATCCGAGCAAGAATCTCGAACAGTCCGATGTATCGTGGGTTTAGTTTTCTTGGTTCATAAAGCGAGTCATTCAATTCCCAGGTGATTCCTTTAATAATGCGCGATCCCCGACTTGCCATCCTAATGGATTACGCCGCTTGTCAGCAGAGCTCCTTTATCGGTCTCGTGATGCTTGAGGTCCAGCCTTGATTTGGATTACCTTCTCTGTTGTTTTGTTAGTGGTTTCTGGTCACATGAGAGTACCACCAAGTGATATGCATTTATGACTATAAAGGGTTTTTAAAAGGAGCATTCCTGATGCTCGTGCGATAGTTTTTATTGTATGAGAATTTAGTCAAGGGAAACCGGGTATCCCCTGACTTGTTGAACTCAAACACCTAGACTTGTAGTATGAAATTGAGTGGTCAAATGGTTCGTTCACTTTGGCGATTGGTTTGAAGGTGGTAAGCAACGCTTATGTCTAGTGATGTTCCCATAGCCCTCTGAAGTGGTTGCCATAGTCTTAAACAAAATCTGTTATCTCGATCCGAGATAGTAGATACCGATATTTCATGGAGTCTCACGATCTCCTGGATATAGATCCAAGCTAATCGTTCCATCTTGTTTGATTTTTGTATTGGCAGGAAATGGGCAGATTGGGTTAACCTATCGACGATCGCCCAAATAATGCCCAACTCAACTCTTATAACAACACGCTTCGTCCTTCGACTTCGAGAGTTTTATCCATCCATGCAGTACTTTCATCGCGACATTCCCAGTTTTGATGCTTTCAAGGCTGGTCGTGGATGATGATAGTGTTTCGTTCTCGCCTTGTGAGCAGATGAGTAGGTTATCGATGAAAATAGTGAAAGGGCTAACTAGGAATGGTTGGGAAACTCGGTTCGTAAGGTTCATGAATATCATGGGAGCATTCGTTAGACCGAAGGGTTTCACAATGAATTTGAAATGGTCGTGACGAGTTCGAAAGGCAGTTTTGGAATGTCCTCTTCTCAGGCTCGAAGTTGATGATAACCGGTTCTTAGATCTATTTTTAGAGAAGTAACTAGCTCCTTGGAGCTGGCCAAATAGATCGTCAGTCCGAGGGAGTGGGTATCGATTTTTGATAGGGAGCTTATTTAATTTCCTAAAATCTATGTACCTTCTGAAGGATCCGTCTTCTTGAAGAACGAGACCATAGCTCTCCAGGGTGAGAAGCTTGGTCCGATGAATCCTTTGCGCAACAATTCTACTCAGTTGACTGGATAACTTGTGAATTTTCGGTGGGAGTCAACCTATAGGGTGAATTGGCAATTGATGTGGTTCCCGGTATGAGGTCGATTCGAAATTCGACCTGTCTCTCTAGGATATTCCCGAAAGTTCCTTGGGAAACACATTTGAAAAAAAAATCATATGCTACTGGAATACCTTGTTTGCTTACTTCTTCCTTGGCCTTGTCCACAACCTGAGTAAGGAAAACATAGTTCGTCTGGTGCAGGAACTTCTGTGCCTTGATGCACGAGATAGGAAGAGGATTTTGCGCCAGGTTTATCACCATGGATTATTAGGGTTTTCGTGATTAGGAAGGTGAAGGCAAACGGCCTTCTCGCGACACATAGTATCAGCATGGTGGGGGCTTAACCCAACCATGACGATTATCACATTAAAACTCCTAATATTTACTGGCATAAATTCTATTTGTAATGAATGGTTGTTTAGTGCTAAGGTGTACTCCACATAAGTACCCTAGGTTAAATCAGTTTTTTCCCCATTGGCCATGTCCATTGAAAAGGCTTAGCTTAGCTTTGGGAATGTGGTTTTAGTAAGTGTTTGAATATGTTACTAATCGAAATTTCGCTCGGATTTACCATTGAATAAGTGGTAAGCGAAAGAGTTGTCAAGTGGGAACGTACCAGTAACAACCGTTGGGTTTTGGGTTACTTCGCCTTGACCCAAGGTCAGGACCATTTCTGATCCTTCTGCTCCTCGATTGTTATCCCTAGGGCAATTACGCCTAATGTGACCAATTCCTCCACACCTATAGCAGGTGCGACTGGTCTCATCATTGGTGTTGTTGTTAGGGTTGTTGCGATTGTTGTCGTTTTCATTTGGCTGACGATTCTGGCATGGATAAGTCCTACAGAATTTAGCGATGTGATTCTTTCGGTTGCATTTGTTACAATGCATCTCCCTGCAGGCTCCATTATGATGGAATTTGCACGGGTTGCATTTTGGAAGGTTTCCAGCATATGGTCTCCTGGTTGCTGGTGTAATAGGGGTCGTGGTCGCATGAACAGCAACAACACGTTGCTCCCTTGAGAACCCTTGAGTGTGTTGTCCCTTTCTCTTACCTCCAGACCTCAGCTTTCTGCTCTTAAGCTTGGGGTTTGGAGTTCCTTGACAGGTTGTCACTTGTTGGTTTCCATGTTTGTTCCTTTGGCTGGAGTTGTCAATGCTATTCCTGCCTCCATTAGGGTTGTTTGCATTGATTTGTGCCATAGCAGCGGTTACTGCTGCCATTACAGCAGCTTGAAATGTAGCAGAGTCCATCTGCAGGAGTGGTGTCTCGTGGGTGCGCTTGTTATTCTTGCAGGATGGCATTTTCCTGATGCACGTTGATAACCCAGATCGTAAGTAATGATCGTCATTCCTGGTTGTACTCTATAAATTTTGCATCTTGTTGTATAATTCTTACTGCCTCCATCTACATCCCTATGATGTATTTGCGGTAGTAGGTGATCACAGGTTTGGCACGATTGTTACGTCTATCCTTAGATTATATGGGTTGTTTTAGTTTCGAGATCCTTAAGTATCTAGCGGTTCCGAGGGTTCGCTTGTGCATACAATTGAGTCTTTGTAGCAATATGAAATAAATATAACACATAATCGTTTCAGGGGTATGTACCATCTTAGTACACGAAAGAGAGTCATGTCGGATAGTAGCGGAAATTAGAAAAGGTTGATCCTAGTCGTGGTGGGAAGTGTCTGGTGGTGATGCTGATGAAGTGGATGCACCTCGGAGACGAGCTACTTGTTTCTCGGTATCTCGTAGGCGTACCTCCCAAACTAACTGTCTCGCTCGAGAGTCTCCATTCACTTCCTGTGTTTGCCTCTCATCCCTCTTAATAGCAACCCACATTTGTTTCGTTCGATTTGGGGTGTCCTGAGCTTGGTTATCGATACCTTGAGTGTGTCAGACCAAGACTGGGAGGGCCTGGTCAGCTGGTCCTCTGTGGCTAAAATTAGAGAGACCTCAACTCTTACTGTAGTGTGGTCGTATTCCCTACTGGTGACTTTATCCCCAAATATCGGGTGCCCGAGGGGGCATGGGGTCACCGGGGCCCACACTATGAGTCGGTGCCCTGGATTTACATGGAGGATTGATGTCATTGGATTTTACATCCGTGTCGTCATCGTCATTGCCCTCCGGCTCTTCCTCTTCGAGGTCCACTATTGACTCAGCAGGTTCACCTGCAAGTTCTACTTCGTGTCCCTCCTGGGGTTCTTCCTCTGGGTCGAGCCACCCGACTATTCCTTGACTAGGGAGATAGGGTTTCCTGGCTAATGATACTCGTCTATAGCGTATTGCACAATGGGCTATGAATACTAGAAACAAATAGCATACCAATTACTCCTATAGCTCTACGACTATTGCATAGATTTAGTTGAGGTTCCCTTCTTGGAGATTAAGGGGTATGATTTTAGGTTCCTAGCTATCACGATTTCTTCATGACATGTGATGGTTGTACCTTGGAGGGAATGTAGTTGATCAGGCTACATCCGCTCCTTGATACAACTAAGAACAGTCCTGAATTAACCGAGATACTAGCATTATCTTGTTTGGTTCGGTGTTAGGTTCTCGTTCCTAATGCAAGCAAGGGTGTTTTATTTATTTGTTTTGTTCAGGGTTATGTTAGTCCCTCTTTTTGGTTTATAGTTGCATATCAATGTGTGGCTCAACATGCTAGTTCACTATAAACAAAGCTCTGATACCAACCTGTCACACCCCCGAACCAGACGGCGGAAACATCCGGGGGCTGTCGTGACTCAATTGAATACCATAACATTGAATATATATGAAACATAACAACATTCGTCACCATGCATTAATATAGTACAACCAGTAGAGTTTACATGAAGTACATTGTTTAAACATTACATTCCCAAAAATAAATTGTTCGATTCGTACATAAATAAACTGCAAGCCATCACTGAATATGATTTCCTTTGATTCACTGGTTCCCTGAGAATACAAGTATTTTGAAAAACGTCAACATATGAAATGTTGGTGAGTTCATAAGTAGTATTTGAAGAAAAACAATGTTTCGTGTCGTTTGAAAAACCACCAGAAAATCCGATATTTTCTGAAAAGGAAAGCTTTTGAAAATGTTTGTGAAGATCCATAGGTATGCTTGTTTGTTTCTATACTTGTAAAAATTGTTCATTAAAATTGTATGCATTTCGAATCCGTATGTATTGAAAACCCTAGGAAAACCCGATGTTTTCCTGATTTCTTGAATTCCATGAAGTTACATTGAAACCATTGCATAGCGTGTAGTGTCAGTCCCAGGCGACGTTGGATTATTTTTGAGCATGATTATTTGCCACAAACATGCATTACACAAACGACCAGTTTATAGCTATACTAACGATCCCAGAGGCGTCGTCTGTATTAATCACGTTATCCAATCGCCCTGACTATGTGTAGTCCCACATCCGAAGAGTAAGAGGACACGAAGGCCTCGATGACTCCATTAGCCGGTTGGGGATAAAAAAATGTACGAGGGGTCCCCGACCCGCCTCGCATGAAATGTAGACTTTACTAGCTAATACCAAAGGACCCTTGGGGACCAGTAGTATACAAGCCATTGAAAGTCCCTCTACGTTGTGCCAAGTCGGTGAAACCCAACACTTCGTAGAAAAAAAAATGTGTTCGGGCCTTAAGATCAGGTCATTGGGCTAGCTAGGCTCAACGAACAAGATTTTACACTTTTGGGGCCCAAAGATGGTGCGTAGACGTCTGTGCACACTCGCATGTATATTGAATTCCCAAACGTTATTTGTATGAATCGTAGTGTATTAATCACGTTATCCAATCGCCCTGACTATGTGTAGTCCCACATCCGAAGAGTAAGAGGACACGAAGGCCTCGATGACTCCATTAGCCGGTTGGGGATAAAAAAATGTACGAGGGGTCCCCGACCCGCCTCGCATGAAATGTAGACTTTACTAGCTAATACCAAAGGACCCTTGGGGACCAGTAGTATACAAGCCATTGAAAGTCCCTCTACGTTGTGCCAAGTCGGTGAAACCCAACACTTCGTAGAAAAAAAAATGTGTTCGGGCCTTAAGATCAGGTCATTGGGCTAGCTAGGCTCAACGAACAAGATTTTACACTTTTGGGGCCCAAAGATGGTGCGTAGACGTCTGTGCACACTCGCATGTATATTGAATTCCCAAACGTTATTTGTATGAATCGTAGTGTCGTCGTGTTACTAGTTTCGGATTTTCATTGGTTCGAGACCGAACCAATTCGTTTCACAACGATTTTGGTATTGTAGTGTATTGTATTTCGTCGATAGTCGCGGTGCCATTGTTTGATCAAATTGCATGTATTGAATTAACCTTGAAAGTTTTCTGTTTTCAGCCCCTCATTGTTTGTAAAATTTACTTTTTCAACCCTTTAATTAAATACTTTCCGGTTCGGTCCTTAAATCAATTTTCTTGACATTTTAACACCAAAAATCAATGAAGTTGATGTTTTTCAGCATATTTTTCAATGAAAACAGTTTAAGTCCCTGAAATTTCAGTTTTCTCGGTTATAACCCTTCTTTTCGCAACTTTGACAATTTTGGCCCAAATTGTAAAATTTTTGCAACTTTGGTCCTTTTTAAATTCAAAAAGCATTTTAAACCTTTGAAAAGGACTTGGAACACTTATAGTCCACTGTTTTACAGAAAAACACAGTTTTGGCCCTCCAAAACTGAAAATCTCGCATAATGGGCCTCATTGGGTCGAAAATGTCATTTTTAGCCCATTAAGCTTGAAATTTATGTTTTTAATCCTCTAAATGAGCATATTTCCAGAAATTGTTTTATTGAAACTGTTTTGACACACCTCATCCATCAGAATTCGTGATATGTCAATTTGGGCCCTTAATTTTGTATTTTTCACATTTTAGGCCCAAAATTTGTGTTTTTAACCCAAAGAAAATTGTTACTAAACCACTTAACCATTTTTCTTGAAACACTTTGTATTTAGAAATATATTTGAAGCTAAAATCATTTAACACAAGATATATCTCGGTTTTGAGGGGTTTTATGGCTAGATCCAACATTATAACACACAAATGCATACATATAAGCATGGAAATCATACAAGGCATACAAAACACATATAGATCTACACTTTCACTTGTATTCCCCCCCACAAAACTCATAAAAACAGAAAATAGGAGGTATGAAGCTCACCTTGTTTGAAGGTTTCGGTTTTTGATGAAGAAAGTGAGAGATTTTGGCCTAGCTTGCTTCTTGAGAAGATCCTCAAAACTATGATGTTTCTAGTAGGATAATCAAGAGATTTGTGATGTTTCTAGGAGGATTTGATCATAGATAAATTTATACCACTTGAGGGTGAAGTAACTTACCTAGTATGTGAGTTTGACGAACTTTCTTGTGCACACACACCCATTCACGGGTTTAAGGAGAAAATGGAAGAGTTCTTGGGGTTTTTGAGAGTGAAAGGAAACATGAATGATTTTTGGTGAGGGAAAATGGCCTTAGGCCGAGATTTAGAAGAGAGAGAGAGAGAGAAGAGAAGTGAGGTGACATTGCATGGATATCCACCATGCAATAAGTAGGTGGCATCCTCACAAATTTTCCCATAATATCCAATTTTTGTTTTTATTTCCTTCACCATTCTTATCTCTTTTCTTCTTTCTTTTTTTTTTATTTATTAACATGGGCCTATTTGGGCTAAGGAGAGAGGAAAGGAATCATCTTGGGCCCATACTCGAATTTATGAAGCCCAAAAATAAATTTTCGTCCCATTGGGGAAAATGAAATCTTTTATGGCCCAACAAGGCTCATTAGAGATAAGATGGACTATTTTAGGTCCACATGGCCCAAATACTAAAGTTTTATGAATGTGGTCTATTTAGAGCCCACTTAGGGCTTCTAGGCCCAATAGGAGAATTTTAGTTCATAAGGAACTTGGACCGGGATTGCTAAGGTTTCCAACCTTTAGTTGAACATATGAGGTGTATTTTGAACGAGAATAGAGTATTGTATTCACTTAGAGTACATGCTTTTACAATGGATGATGTTTATATGAGGATAAAATTTCCTAGCTAAAAATGCTAGTTGTGACAGTTACATCTGTAATCCCAGTATTATTGACAGATATCTAATCATATGGAAATTATTATCCAAATGTTATCATCTTCATTTAGCTATTATTCATTTTGTTGTTGGACTATGGAGAGTTAGTCCATGAGACACACTCATTATTCATTTATTCTTATCCATGTTGTTATCTTTTAAACGTATAGTTAAAGATGCCACCACGCAGGAATCCCAGGCGTAACCCAAACAACGAAACACCTCTACCACCACCTCTACCACCCCCTCAACCTACTCAACCACCTTCTCCTTTCGATGCCACTATGTTCTAGGTAGCTTTCACAGCAGCAGTTGTAGTTGTTGTGTCAACTATCAACGCTCCTGTCCCTAGTGGATCAGGAACAAGTGCACCTCCCTCGAGCCACGGAGAAAGACATGGACATCCCCAGGAATGCACCTATAAGGACTTCACAAACACCAAACCCCGCAGCTTCAATGGAACTGGTGGGGTTATGGTGTTAAAGCAATGGATTGAAAAGATGGAATCTGTCTTTGAAATCTATGCTTTCTAGGAGGGAAACAAGGTCAAGTTTGCAGCTTGTACCTTCTCTGACAGAGCACTAACATGGTGGAACAGCCATGTTAAGTATTTGACTCTGGTGGTGGCATATTCCATCAGCTGGGAACACCTGAAGGACATGCTGATGAGAGAGTACTGCCGTCGAGGTGAAATACAAAAACTCGAGCAGGAACTCTGGGGTCTACAAATGGTTGGATCCGACATATCAACCTACACAAATAGGTTCTGTGATCTGGCAATCCTATGCCCTGACATGGTTGCTCTCGAGAGCAAGAAGATAGAGAGATATATCTGGGGACTGTCTCCCTAGATCCAGTCAAGTGTGTTAGCTTCTAAGCCCGTCACTTTCGATAGGCATAATCTCTCATAGATCACAGGAAACCTCAAAACCCAACAATCCTTGCACCCGTACCACAAAAGGTGAACAACAACAAGAAGGGGTGGAACAAGAGGAAAAGAGGGGCTTCTCAAGAATCCTCCAAGAGACAACAACTTGTGGCAATCAATGCTGCCACGGTAACACCCGTTGTCCCTGCGAACCCTTACTGGCAAAAACTTATGCTGGAACTCTCCTGAAGTGCACCAAATGAACCTTCAACCACCACGGACCTTGTAGGGAGATGCAGTGCTCTAACTGCAACAGGAAGGGGCATACAGTCCGTTTATGCAAGACTCCAACAGCTCAGGCCGCCCAGGTTCCTAACGCCGGTATGGGCCAAGCTTGCTCTGGTTGTGGCGAAGTCGGCCACTACAAGAGGAAATGACCTAAAGTGGGGATGGCTGGAGGAGTAGGAAAAGTTATGGCCTTGGGCCACGAGGAAGCGGTAGTTGATCCTACGATAGTTATTGGTACGTTTCTCCTCGATAACTCATATGCTTGCATACTTTTCGACAGTGGAGCAGAGAGAAGTTTCGTAAGTCATAAATTTGCACACCTACTTAAACAAAAACCATGTGCATTAGATAATTCATTCACAGTCGAAATGGCTAACAGGAACACGGAGAGTACTAACTGCATATACGTAGGTTGTACTTTAACTTTAGATGGCCATACTTTCAAGATAGACCTCATGTCGGTACCAATTAAATGTTTCGACGTCATCATCGGCATGGATTGGTTGAGTCTTCTTCGCGCCGACATCATGTGCTTTGAAAAAGTAGTTCATCTTAACCTTCCTAACAACGAAACCTTAGTTATCTATGGCGACAAACCTAGTACGAGCCTTCACATCATTTTGTGCATCCAAGCCCAAAAGTGCTTGCGAAAGGAATATCATGCATTCCTCGCACACGTCGTCGATACGAGTCAAGAAATGAAAGACATTCAGAACATCACAGAAGTACGCGACTTTCCCGACATCTTCCCAGAAGAACTTCCCGGATTACCACCACAACGCCAAGTCGAGTTCAGAATCGACTTAGTGCCAGGAGCTACTCCCGTAGCCAAATCTCCTTATCGTCTAGCACCGGCCGAAATGCAGGAACTTTCCAGTCAACTTAACGAACTTCTCAAGAAGGGATTCATTAGGCCAAGCTTCTCACCATGGGGAGCACCGGTCTTGTTCGTCAAGAAGAAAGATGGATCGTTTCGCATGTGCATCGACTATAGAGAACTCAACATGCTTACCATTAAAAATCGTTATCCTTTGCCCCGCATTGACGATTTATTTGATCAACTTCAAGGAGCCAACTACTTCTCGAAGATAGATCTATGATCCGGATATCACCAACTACAAGTGTTAGAGGAGGATGTTCCCAAGACAGCCTTCCGAACTCGTCATGGACACTACGAGATTGTAGTGATGTCGTTCGGATTAACTAACGCGCCCGTAGTATTCATGGATCTGATGAATAGGGTGTGTCGTCCTTACTTGGATCAGTTCATCATTGTTTTCATTGATGACATACTTATCTACTCTCGAAGTAAGGAGGAACATAGTCAACGTCTCCGTAGAGTCTAAGAAGCATTGCGAGCGGAGAAGCTCTATGCGAAGTTCTCCAAGTGCGAATTTTGGATCCAACAAGTCGAATTCTTGGGTCATGTTGTCAGCGAAGAGGGAATACATGTGGACCCTGATGGGATTAAAACAAATTTTAATCAATGAAGATCGATTAGATCTTGAACAAGTGTATGAATATGAAACAGTAAAAACGCAATAATAAGAACAAACAGTTTGAATCAAACGAGTCGAATGATTAAATAAAATCCTTAGAAGAGCTCGATTAAGAACATCAACTGTAAAGGATTAGAAGATTACAAGAACGATTACAGAAAAATATAATACTCTTGATCAATCGCTATTTCGATAATCTCTAGAATCTTAACCTAATATGCATGCAAGCATTTAACTTATATACAATACATAAAAGGCTCTCGGTTGGACAGGCCCAAACCGGAGAATACAAGGCTAAATAAACGAGCCCAAAAGACGCAACATCAAAACTATCTTTAGCTCAACAATCTCCCCCTTTGCGTCAATTTGGAGTGAGACCTTCACTTCTTACTTGGGCCGGCAGCTGAAGCTGGTACCTTCTTCTTCACGGTGCTAAACAGACACTTGGTTATGGAGAGGATGGTCTGTCTAAACCGGATGTACCAATTGATCATGTCATTGAAGTACTTGATATCATCGGCCGAATTGTCTTTACACTGCTTGATGATGAATAAGATGTGCTCCAAGCAAGTTGTAGTGTAAAGATGTTTGTCAGCTAAAGCGAAGAGACATTTGTGTCCTTCGGCTCTAGTGAACATCACAGAGTTTCGCCTCGAATCTATCTTGCCCATTTGCATTTGATTTAGATCACTGGCCGATCCCACAGGTTTGACTTTCGGTTTCTTCTTAAAAACTGTGGCGACCTCCTGATCCATTAGGGCCACCTCCATGATATAGCATGCCAGCATCCTTTTGACATGGTCTATGATGGGACCATATTCAGATTCATTTGTCAGCAGGATATTGTACAAGACTATCCAATCATGAGGGTTCAGATTGGGCAGATCCGCCAGGGAGATCATGTGGGCAGTTCTTGCAGATCCTCGGATGAGCTTGAACTTGACGTTTGTGAATCTCCCCACGGCATAAGGCTTCAGTACCCGAACATTAACAGTCTTTTGGGCGCTCCAGGTGAGGTATTGTGGGCGAGCGGCCTCCAGGTAGAAGTCAATAAGCTCCCTGTCAAGCTCATCGTTCGGAT
Organism: Lactuca serriola; assembly: GCF_051521515.1. Taxonomy (NCBI): domain Eukaryota; kingdom Viridiplantae; phylum Streptophyta; class Magnoliopsida; order Asterales; family Asteraceae; genus Lactuca; species Lactuca serriola. The sequence goes on along the minus strand of NC_136416.1, from coordinate 127,343,239 downwards.
GCGGGACTTCGAAAATGTTAGAGAAGGCGTGGAAGATGAACGCCTTTCGAGTCAGCGGCATATCAAACTGCGAATCTACAGAGTTGTTGCAGTCGAATGATATCACCGGCTCGAGCCATAGTATGCTTGGAGTCACTATGGCCTCTTTTATCATGCGATCCCTGGTCCAGGCAGGGAAGAGCAACTTTCGGCTCTCAAGGAGATCGTGGGCTTCTTTTTGCTTTCGTTCGGCTTCTTCAGCCTCACGCGCCACACGACTAGCATCGTCTTCAGCATTGCGACTGTTCTTTCTTTTTAACATGTCCGCAATTATCTCCTTGTCTTCATCTTCATCTTCATCTCCATCCTCTGCTATGTTTTTGCCCTTGTTCTTCACACCCGAACCCGAGGCATGACCAGTTGGGGGTGGTTCGGTTGTGTGAGTCGCTTTGGAGGACGGAGGTGGTTTCGATCCTTTCTTCTCTTCTCCCCCTTGTTTCGGAATGGACACGAAACTCGGTAGGCCTTCAATTTTGCTTAACAGTTCCATGGCCGGAGATAGTTTTTCAGCGAGGGTACGCCTCACTGAGTGATTAAGGATTGGGTCGTGTGCTTCCAGGATGTTTGAGAGAGCGGCGTGGACATCCGAAACACACGTCTTTATGACCTCCCTCTCGGATCGAAGAGCTTCCAATTGTTGTTCGGAGTTGGAAAGTTGCGTGCTCTTGACCTTTAGGGCGGTAGTCTTGCTCGCCAAGACGTCCATCAGTGAATTTTCTGCTGCAAGATCCTCTTGTAGCTTTGCCAAGCGGGCATCGATGGAGGCACGAAGTGCCGAGTTGTCGTCGCTAAGATTTTGTCTGAGGGTAGCGAACGAAGACAACTCCGTCTTTACAAACTGGGCGAATTGATTAACAACTGGTTCCAGAGTTGTTTTAGTGGCTTCGGCGCTTTCCTGCAAAGACTGCAGCAGGACAGAAGCGTCATTGAATAGTTTATCGACTTTTGCGGTCGCGGCCTCACAAGCTCGGGTGGAGGCGGCTATAGCAGCAGTTGCTGAGGCCACGGAATCATGTTGAGCCCTGGAGAAGGCGTCAACGATCTTCTGAAGGGCAGCTTCAGACAAAGATGACTGCTGGTTGGAAGAGGAGGCGAGAAGCTGATCAACCTTCTCGTTAAGCTCGCGAAGATGCTTCTTTGTCACTGGAGCATCATCCTCCTCATCACTCTGAACTTGAAACAGACTATAGTAGACCGAATCAAAGTTCATGTGATCACCACCAAGGTATTGATCACCGCCATCGGAGGCGTCTTTCGGAGATTGTGGTGGTGGAGAAGCTGGGGGTGTTATGGGTTTGGTTGGTTCTGGTTGAGTTGGTGGGGGGTTAGTTTCGGGTGGTGGTGGTGTATGGGTTTCGGTATGTGGAGGTTCGGTTACTGGAGGGATTTCGGTAACAGGTGGTGTTTCGGTTGAGGTGGTGAATATGGGTGGTGGTATAGGGATAGAGGTTGGGGGAATGGTGGGGTTTATGGTGGGAATGGAAGTAGGTATTGTGGGTGGTGGGGAAGGGACTGGGGATTGATGAAGTTCCATTTCCGGGGTTGGGGACCGAGGGGGTGTGTTGCCTCGTTGAGGAGATTCGTCTCCTTGGGATCCCTCAGAGTCCGAACTCCCACCTTTGGATTCGCTGGAAGAGGAGGGAATGACGAGCTTTCGCTTCTGTTGGGTCTTCCTCCTTTTCGGTTGAGGGGATGAAGCAGCCTTCGGTTGTTTGCGCTTCTTGGGAGAAGGTCCTTTTGCGGCTTTGGATGGTTTCTTCCCTTTTTCTGCCTTTTTACCCCTGGCCACCGGTTTATCGGCATCATGAATCGATCGCAGCATGTCCGGTGTCAGTTCCCTCGGACCAGATGGCCCAGACTCCTTGATCGTCCTGATCAGTTGGCGGTCAGATGGCACATTCCCATACATCGACTCCGGGATAGAGCCAATGAAAGAGAACTTTGATGCGTCGGATACGATGATCTTCTTGGTATGAAACGTACCAATAGAAGACATCGATGCACCATCGTCTGTTGGAACGTCAAACTTGTCCATGGCCCATCTTGTGATCAAGATCCAGAACCGGGCCAGTGACACCTCGGAGTGTCGGGAAGAGGAAGAGAGGCTCTGAAGCAGCTGTTTCCAGAGGACAAACCCATAATCCAGGTTTATCCCATTGTACACTCCGTACATTATAGAAAGGAAAAGACGACTTGCACCGTCAGATCCTGAGCTCCTCTCTGACAGTCCCTTGAATAGAACTGTAAATAACCCATTCCACTGGGGCGGTAGGCAGGACTTCTTGAACCTGGCGACGGAGGTGAGAACCTCTGTGTAGCCCATGTTGTAAAACATGCTGTAGAACATTCCCACCGGAATCGTATCCGGGTGAACTCGTGAAGAGTCAGCAGCAAACCCTAACAGCGTGCAGAAACGGGGGCGAGAAATTGAAGTCTTGTGTTCGCCCACTTCAAAGAATACCCGGTCGACGGCCTTGTCGTAGTAAGCCGTCGCATAAACCTGAGATAGGGCAACCATCGGCACCGTTTGAATTCTCGACAGTGCAGGAGCCAGCTGGGAATACTTGAGGCATTCGATAACGCATAAACCTGAGATAGGGCAACCACCGGCGACATGTAGGGATCATACGCCAGTGGGTTCAGATCGATGACAAGGCATTGCTGGGGTCGGATGGGAAGAATCTGAGAAGTTGCATGAACAGATGAAGATTCAGCCATTGTTGCAGGTTTGGAGAAGAAGAAGATCGGGAGAGTATTTGGGAGTATTTTTGCTTTGGGAATTATGGGGGCAGTAAAGAGGTAAAAGGTGGTGTTGATGGCTTTTTATAGTTGGTGAAGAGAGAGAAAAATCGTTTCAAATCTCTTATGGAAATACGAAACGGGTGTTTGAGTGACTGATTGGTGACAGTTGGGGCGTGCGATGATCACGTAGGAGAGAGAGTGTCAGATTCCTAGTATTACGCCGCCCAATAAGCGCCGGTTCAGAGAAAGAAGCCGTTTCCATTTCCACACGCGCCTCGTTTTCCAGATTGATGACGCTTCATTATCACACACGTCCTCAAGTGTCAGAAAAAGCGCGGCCGTTTCAAATTCACGCGCCTTCCTTTTTACCGCCGTTTGAATTTCTATCCATTTAACTCCCGCCGAGTCAGCAACTTTTTGTCTTTTCCTCTTTTAAACGGTTGTTTTCAATTAATGACCCACGTGGCTAATTTTTGGCCACAACTTCATTAGTAACCATCCAGTAATAATCCAGCCTGTAAATTAATTAGTAACGGAATTTTGGAAAATCTTGGATTGTCGTGCAAAGAGTGTAAAAGAAAAAGAAATAAAGCAACTCTTTTTAGGATTATCTGTGATGTCAATAATGACACGAAACTGATGATCCCGGGCACGAATCTCTTCCTTCAAGGTCAGGAAGGACCTCAAAGTGTTAGTGTGGAATCCCGTTGAATGACGATCAAACATTTATTAAGAAATGTTGAAAGGCTTCTTTTAATTAGGCTAATTAAGGGTGGTTTCGCTTTGATTCAACAATTCAATTCTTGATATAAGAACGAATGTGAACAAAGTACTTGTGAGACCGGTGTAGTCTGTTGAACAAGTAGGTTGGAGTTGTTTGTATAGTGGCTTGGATTAATATAAAATCTCAGATAAAATTGTAAAACTGGATTCCTTGGGAAGAAATGTTATGGTGTTTTAACAATTTCATTGGAATCACGCAAAAGAAAATTTGAGATTCCATGAAGGTACATTCGTCAATTCATTGGTGAAAACTTGATCAAGTTAATTGGTCACCGTCAATTCGTTGGTGTTGAATTTTGGGTTTCACTTAGCTCGTAGTGGCACGAAACTAAGATCATAAACACAGATGTTGTGTAACCATAAACCTCAGTGGTAGTTACTGAGAGTCTCAAGGGTTACAATGATGAAACGAATGTAATGGAGAAATGCAATGGGGAAGGTGTAAGAAAACATAGTACCTCTGCTGCGAAAATAAGGACCAAGCAGGAGACTCTTAACTCATGTGAGAAGAGTGTGAGGTAGCTCACGATTAGAATAAATGAGTTAGCCTTATTGGGAAGACAAGGTTTGTGTATACCAGGTCATGAAGGCTATTATTCAAAATCTTATGAGGCTTGGGACACATACAGCAGCATGCTTCTAGGGACACTTAAGTAATTTATCAAATATATCCCCATGAACGAACGAGCACACAAAGAAAAATTAAATAAAATATTTTTGGAGTTTTTGAAATTTATAAAAAAAAATAAAATTAAATAATAAAAAATTAGAGTTAAAATAAAAAAAAATAAAAATAAGATCTAAAAAATATAAGAAAGTTAAAAAAAAAAAGAAAAAACGATTAAAAAAAACTTGGTGTCGGTTCCACAAAATTTTGAAAAACCGAACCCGAACCTTCGGTTGCTTCCGGGTTTTGGAAAATTTTAAGAAACTAAGAAATTTAGATATACAAGTTATAAATTCTTTTAACATAGAGAAAAACCAAAATAGTACAAGAAATATACAACACAGAAAAACTACCTTTGAAGTCATGAGCGAGTCAGATGATTGAACCGAACCCGAACGTTCGGTTGGTTTCGCTTCTTACGATTGAGGTTGAGAGGTAGTGTGAGGTACTGACTCTGATTCCATCATACCTAGCCCTTGCAATATTTTATTGAATGATGCTTCAGGAAGAGCTTTGGTAAAGACATCAGCCAGTTGATCAGTGGTTCTTACAAAGTGAACTTCGACATTTCCATCTTCCACATGATCTTTGATGAAGTGATACCTCAGTGCTATGTGTTTGGTTTTAGAGTGTTGCACTGGGTTATAACAGATCCTAATTGCACTTTCAGAGTCGCAATATAGTGGGATCTTCTTCATATTGAGTCCATAGTCTCGAAGTTGACTCTGGATCCAAATCACTTGGGATGTGCAGGATGCAGCGGCAATGTATTCCGCTTCGGCAGTAGACAGCGACACACATGTTTGTTTCTTGGATTGCCAACTGACCAATTTCCCATCAAGAAATTGACAGCCACCAGTTGTGCTTTTACGGTCGAGTCCACATCCTCCAAGGTCAGCATCAGAATAGGCTTGAACAAAGAAGCCTGAATTGGATGGATACCACAGACCTAAGGAGGTGGTTCGCTTGAGATAGCGTAGGATGTTCTTTACTGCCAGCATGTGAGGTTCTCGTGGGTTAGCCTGAAATCGAGCACAATAACACACAGAAAACATGATATCAGGCCTGCTCGCAGTTAGATACATCAGTGAGCCTATCATTTGACGATAGAGCGTGATGTCGACAGCCGGTTTGTCTAGAGATGGGGTAAGCTTGGTGCCGAATGCCATTGGGACTTTGACTTTTGAGTCGCCCATCATGCCAAACTTTGCTAGGAGAGTCTTTGTGTAAGCTTCCTGATTAATAAAGATGCCTTCGGGTCCCTGTCTTATGTTTAAACCAAGGAAAAAGTTAATAGGACCCATTGAGCTCATTTCAAACTTAGTTTCCATCAACTTTCGGAATTCAGTCGTTAAGCTGGGATTCGTGGAGCCAAAGATGATGTCATCAACGTAAATTTGAACTATCATAAGGTGGTTACCTTCCTTTTTGCGAAAGAAGGTTGGGTCAACCGAACCTTGTTTAAATTTAGACATCTTTAAAAATTTAGTAAGCGTTTCATACCAGGCTCTCGGAGCTTGTTTGAGACCGTACACAGCTTTATCCAGAATATAGCAATGATTTGGATGCTTTTCGTTCACGAACCCAGGAGGTTGCTCCACATACACAGTTTCTTCGAGTTCTCCATTGAGAAATGCACACTTGACGTCCATTTGGAAAACCTCAAAGTTTTTGTGAGCAGCATAGGCCATAAATATTCTAACAGATTCTAGCCTGGCTACTGGAGCGAACGTTTCTTCGTAATCTATTCCTTCCTCCTGACAGTATCCCTTGACTACCAGACGAGCCTTGTTCCTTATGACATTACCTTCATTGTCCATTTTGTTTCTAAAAACCCATTTAAGACCAACAACCGAAGCATCTGAAGGAGTTGGAATGAGGCGCCAGACTTTGTTCCTTTCAAACTCGTTCAGTTCGTCTTGCATTGCTTGAACCCAATCAGAGTGATCGAGGGCAGTGTTCACTGTCTTCGGTTCAACTTTTAATACGAATGAGTTAAACATACAAAACTCTACCTTTGAGAATAAGGATGTCTGTTTTGCCTTCAGTTGAGATCGGGTCAAAACCTTCTCAGATACATCACCAACTACTTGAGAGATAGGATGATCTCTGGTCCATTTGGTAAGAGGAGGGTAATTCGGGTCGAAGGTTGGATCTAGTTCAGCGTTGATAATCTCTTCGGGCTCGGATTGGCTATCTTCATCAAGCGTCATATCATCATGCTCCCCCTCAAATAATGAGTCTTGAGAAACATGAGGCTCAGGGTTTTGTTGTGGTGCTGGATTTTCAGGCGTTGAAGTACCTTCGTTTGGAGGGGCATCTTCGGTTGGAGAGGCACCTTCGGTTGGTGAAGGACCTTCGGTTGAAGTAGTAGAGCTTGGCTCCCCCTGGACTTGTGAGCTTGGCTCCCCCTCGACATGAGAACTTGGCTCCCCCTCGACTGAAGCAGTGTTGGTTGGAGATTCATCAGTGAGCGATTCTCCTTCATGCATTCTTTTCGCAGCATCTTTGATAATTTGCTTCATATGATCAATTTTGTTGTCAGCTGCACCTGCTTCTGAGAGAGAATCTTTTTCCGGTTCGTCAAAGAGTTCCAGAAAATTCTCGTACAAATTGGCGATTGAGACTGTGACTTGGCCAGTTTGAGGAAATATTTCCCCGGCAGTGTCATCTATGGCCTGTAGCTTCTTGACATAGTTATCGTCGAAGGTCACATAGTATGTCTCTTCAATCCTTCTTGATCGTTTGTTTAGGACCCTGTACGCCTTGGATGTGAGTGAGTAACCCAGAAAGATTCCCTCGTCAGCTTTGACATCAAACTTGTTGCGGTGTTCTTTAGAGTTAAAGATGAAACACCTTGAGCCAAACACATGGAAAAATTTCACGTTGGGTTTTCTGTTATTTATTATCTCATATGGTGTGAGCTTGAATCGCTTATTGAGATAGGATCTGTTCTGTGTATAACAAGCAGCAGAAATAGCGTCAGCCCAAAAATAAAGAGGTAAGGAAGCGAAACTTAACATAGTTCGGGCAGCTTCACACAAGGATCGGTTTCGTCTTTCGACTATTCCGTTCTGTTGTGGTGTGTAGGGAGCTGAGAAATTATGACTAATTCCCTTTTCTGCAAGAAACTCTTCAAACTCCTTGTTCTTCAATTCGAGACCATTGTCGCTCCTGATGTTTCGAACAACCTTCTTGAGCTGGACTTCAATCTGCTTGATAAACACTTTCAGCTTTTGAGTTGCTTCAGATTTGAGCTTTAGAAAGAACACCCATGTAAATCGTGAAAAATCATCAACGATGACAAGAATATACTTGCTACCACCGATGCTTTCGATAGATGAAGGACCACACAAATCGATATGAAGCAATTCGAGTGGTTCAACAACTTTTGTGTTAATTACGGATGGGTGACTTTGACGACTCTGCTTTCCCATTTCGCATGCAGCACATAGATGCTCTCTGTCAAACTTGAGCAATGGAAGACCCCTAACATGACCTCCAGTGACAAGTCGGTTGATATCTTTGAAATTGAGATGAGAGAGTCTTCGGTGCCACAACCAGCTTTCGTCGGATTGAGCTTTTGATAGCAGACATATGGCTGGGTTTCCTTTGATGGGTTTCATGTTCAGAGGAAACATTTCACCCTTTCGCTCTAACTTCAGAATGACTTTCTTTGTCTTTTTCTCTATGATTTCAGAACCTTCATCATCGAATGAAATTTTGAGACCTGTACCTCCAACAAGCTGAGATACACTGATGAGGTTGTGTTGAAGTCCTTCCACATAAGCCACCTTCCTTATTGTAAAGTCACCATTCGTTATCATCCCGTATCCCTTTATGGTGCCGAAAGATTTATTTCCAAACTTAACGTTGCCACCATTTGCAAGAGATCTGTATTCCCTGAGCTCCTCTTTCCTCCCTGTCATGTGACGCGAGCAGCCACTGTCAATGTACCATTCTTCGTCAAACTGCTCATCACTCATAACCTGCAAAAATTAAGCAGATTTAGGAACCCAAAGTTTCTTGGGTCCATGTGAGCTTTTCATGGGAACGGGAATAGTAAGAGAGATGTCAACTAGATATGTTCTTTTAATTAGATTTGTTTCATCTTTCTTTTTAATGGTAAAGACTTTTATTTTGTTAGGATTGGGATTGTTCGCTTTGGACTCAGGTTTGGATTCATCGACCTTCTGCTTTCCTTTCTGTTCAGCTGATGGATGAGGTTTTTGACAACATGTGGGATTAGCTTTAGAGCAAGATGGAGATGAATGAGTGGAAGTAGAAGAACGAGAAGAATTAGAATGAGAGGATTTGGATGGAGATGTCTTCCTGTCTGATGACTCTAGGTGACCCTTTTGCTTTTGATCGTTGGCGGGGCTGACCTTCGAGTCTTGTTCTCTTTTGGCTTTAGAGCCGAACCTCTGTGTTCGGTTGGAGTTGTTCTTGGAACCGAACCTTTGGTTTCGGTCGAATTCCTTTTCAGAACCGAGCCCTTGCTTTCGGTTGGTGTTTTCTTGCGAACCGAACCTTGGCTTTCGGTTGGTGTTTTCTTGCGAACCGAACCTTGGCTTTCGGTTGGTGGAACTGTCAGGCTTTCTTACAGGATTGTTTTCATACTTCAGATTCTTGTCCTTGTGTGAATAGTATGCATTCTGGGAGTGCCAGAATTGTTTCCTTTCAGAAAGGTTTTTCCTGTATCTTTGGTTCCTTTCTATCTTCCTATCCCTCATCTGCTTGGGTTGATGATGAACGTTCGCTTTCGTTTTTGTTGTCACCTTGGCTGGTTCCTTTTGAACTTCAGGAGTTTTTCTTTGAGCCGAGGAAACAGATGGAATATCTGAAGAAGATTCAGTTTGCCCTGAGGAAGTGGAAGGAGTATCTGATGAAGTTTCACTTCGAGCTGTTGGTGTTGAAGGAATGTCTTCTTTTGCTGAACGATCATCCTCTTAAGGAATTTCTTTCGTACCACTGGTGCTTGGTTCACTGAAATTATCGGGCTTGTTCAAGGGTTCAGGTATGTATCTCCCTTTTCTCATCCAGGAGGTTCTTTCAGATAGGCCAACGGTTTCGTTTCCATTATCAATAGGAGCTTCCCAGAAGTACTCATCACAGCCATCAGCATTGTCTTCGTTAACAATAGCTGTGAGTTCAGCTGTTTGATGTTCGGTTACTCCAGTCACCTTGTATACCTGATTTGGAGTGGTCCTAACCTTTTGATACACAACAGCCTTTTCTACTAATTTCGGGGACTTTTGTTGGAACAGTCTAGCGAATTCCACAGAGTTTTCAGAAATAAGATTTTTGTGGTTTTCAGTTTCGCTTTTAACAAATTCTGAGCATTCAACCGTATCCTCTACAGAAATTTCACTCATGTTTTCGTCCTCGTTAAGCTCAGATGCATTTTCAACATCGATTTTGTTTTCTGAGCTTACATTGGCGTTTAGAGAGTCAAATTTTTGCATGGTTTCAGTTCTCAGTTTAAGTCGGTCATTTTCGTCCAAAAGATTTTTGAGCATGTCCTTGTGGTCTTTGGATTTAATGAAGGACTCGATTTTGTCCAGTCCATACATGTAAGTCGGATTGACATCATCAGACGATATCACACTCTCACATTTGTAGGCTTCGGCATCGATTTCATCATCCTTAAATTCTAGGAAGGGTAGAATCATGCGATGGACCTTTTGGCCTATCTCACAATCCAAGTGAAGTTGAGTAATATTGGAATATAAACGTTTAGCTATTAAACAAAAAACATTTCGTTGTTTTAACAATTTCAAATTGTCTCTTTGCAAATAAATGTTTTCGTCTTTAACTTTAACTAATTCCGACTCTTTTAACTCAATCCACATTCGCCGCTCCTCACTCTTCGACGCTACCCTGCTTAATTGATCAGTTAGGTTAGAATTGGTGACTCGAGTTTGAGTTAAGCTACTATCTAAATGAGAAATTCCTGTATTAACATTTTTTAGTTCTTTCTCATATGAGGATGATGGTACTTTAGATGAAATAAAAACAGATTGTACCTTCTTTATCAGTTCATCGAGCTCATTGAACTGCTGGCTGAGTGGTTTGGCCGTAAAGCACATATCCTCCTGCACCTTCGGTCCATTGTTTCCTCCATCGGTATTGTATCCCCTCATCTGAGATACGTCAGTCACCATGAAGCATTTTCCTCCACTGCTTTCCTCCTTAGCCACATACGCCTTTCCATGAGTAGGCTTCCTCACTTCTTCGTCTTCTGAGTCAGTAGACCAAACTTCAGTGCTACCGAACTCATCGTCATTAACCGAACCCTGCACAATAAGAGCATTAATAGAAGGGTTAGCGGTAGACTTCTTCTTTCTCAACTCATCCAATCTCCTCTGCAGCACAGCTTCCTCATCCTTTCCATCGTCCTTTTCAGCCATCTTCTTAAGAACACAGTCCTTAGCATAGTGGTTCTTGCCACCACAATAGAAACAGCTTACTCCGGAATCGCCATCTGCTTTCGGTTCCTTCTTGGGCTCCTCAGCTTTCGGTTCATTGTTCACTTTTTCAGAGCTGTAACTCCCCTGCCAGTTTCGGTTTTTGTTGCTGGGGAATCTCTTCTTTATGAACCTCTTAGGATTGGATACCATCATGGCATAATCCTCAGTTGTGAGGTCATATTCTTCCAAGTTGAGCTCTTCATCCTCCATCACAACTTTACTTTTAGATAGGAGGGCCAACGAACCAAGACTAGAGACAACATTCTTCTCTTGAACTACAATCTTCTCTTGCGACTTTAGAATACCCACCAGTTTCGCCAAAGAGTAAGATTTGAACTGTTCATGGGCTTTGACTGTGGAAACAACTGTTCTCCATTCAGATCTCAGTCCATTCAAGAAAGTAACCTTTTGTTCGATGAGCTTCCTTTCAATGTCGTGTTTGATCATCTTGCTGAGAAGATGATTGAAGCGATCAAATGTCTGGGTCACTGTTTCTTCGGCCCCTTGCCTGAATTCACCAAACTCAGATAGAAGAAAGGTTTAGATGGAATGTTCAAGATCTTCGTCTGTGGAATACAGTTCGCGAAGTCTATCCCATACTTCCTTCGCCGTAGTGCATGAGCTGACTAGTCTGAATGTGTCGGACTGAAGGGCGAATCTGATCAACCTTAGCGCCTTAATATTGCACTGGAGTTTGTCTTTTTCATCTTGCGCAATATTCGTCACGTCATTAAGCAGATCATTGTACTCTTTTTGCGTCTTAATGATTCTGGACGTCGTAGAATGAGAAAACGGTCCATTGATGATGGCTTCCCATATAAGATAACCATTGTCCTCCGATCCAATCACATAATCTTCGAAATGATGCGCCCATACTTCATAGTCATGGGTGTACAGGATTGGAATCTTTGTCGTCGAACCGATGCTGTTGGAAATATTAATAGGGTTTGATTGCGTTGCGTCCATAATGATCGTAAAAACCTGTTCAAAGATCAGACTTGTAATAAAGCAGATTAGGGCAAAACAATAAATATTAAGATACGTCAATTAAGATGACGGCTCAATAAATATCGATGATTGCGGAAAACCCTAATGGAAATCTTTTTCACAGAAAAGATGTGTATCGATTACACAGCCTCCTGCTCTGATACCAATTGATGGGATTAAAACAAATTTTAATCAATGAAGATCGATTAGATCTTGAACAAGTGTATGAATATGAAACAGTAAAAACGCAATAATAAGAACAAACAGTTTGAATCAAACGAGTCGAATGATTAAATAAAATCCTTAGAAGAGCTCGATTAAGAACATCAACTGTAAAGGATTAGAAGATTACAAGAACGATTACAGAAAAATATAATACTCTTGATCAATCGCTATTTCGATAATCTCTAGAATCTTAACCTAATATGCATGCAAGCATTTAACTTATATACAATACATAAAAGGCTCTCGGTTGGACAGGCCCAAACCGGAGAATACAAGGCTAAATAAACGAGCCCAAAAGACGCAACATCAAAACTATCTTTAGCTCAACAGACCCTTCCAAAATCAAGTCCATGGAGAACTGGTCAGCACCGAAGACACCTACAAAAATTCATCAATTTCTAGATCTTGCTGGCTAATATCGCAGGTTCATTCAGAACTTCTCCCGCATAGCAAAACCTCTTACAACCTTTGTCACACCCCAAAACCAAGAACGGCGGAAACGTTCAGGGGTGGAGGACGTCATGTACAGTATCACAACAATGCAAAATAGTAAAACAATTAAAAACATCATCCATTGCATTATAAGTAAAGTTTTTATACATGTGTGTTCTTTCATTGTAATGAGACACCAAAATACATAATCAAAATAAAAGACGAGACTTGTCTGCTCCGTCTTCTCAAAACTTGGCCATCGTACCTGTCTATTGTTGACCTGAGAATACAAGTTATTTTGAAAGCGAGTATCAGCTTTAAAGCTGGTGAATTCATAAGTATTTAAGTCTCATTGTCTTGTTTGGAAAACTGTCATGATTGTCATGTAAATCTTTTTATGTGGAAGATTTGATATAAGTATGAAAAACCTAGAAACTCCCTTATTTCCTATAAGTATGAAATGTAGTCTTCTACCAAGACCCGAATGTTCTATAAGTAAAATGATAGTTTTTCCTTTCTATTGACTAGTACTAGAGTACTTATTCTAACTCCTCATTTATGTGAAAGTATCACAAAATAAAGTAAACAGGAAAAAGTATAATCATGTAAGTGTTATCCCTGGATTACCACAATTAACACGACATCGCCGAAGCGAAAGGTATAACCTAATGAACATCCGAAGATTGTCCAATTGTCCACTGTAGCAGCAGGGAGGAGGAAGGGTTAGTCCCGTAAAGGTACTCTTAGTATAAGTAATAACCGTAGGCATCCATAGATGTTCATCAACCTCTGTAGCAAACAGTAGGCCCAAGGAATGGTTAGTCCCGTAAAGGTACTCCTGTTGGGTTTTGAGCAATCTAACACTTCCTCAGTGTGCACGCAACCCTAATAAACCTTGGATCTATGTTTGTCTAAATACATGCAAAATAATAATTTTCCAAGGTTCATAACCTATCTAACATGGCATGGGGAACATTTCAACATAAAAGAGTTAGAAGAGATTACATACCTTTTTGATGAGTTTGGTTCTTAGGAGTTTGAGGGCCAAGAACCAATAGTGTGAATGCCTCAAATGGAATCACAAAACACCACAAACTCTTGGAAAACTTTGAGAGAGTATACACAGTTGTATTTTCGGCCACACACAAGCACACACACACTAGTTCACTAGTTCCATTTCAAGCTCCATAAGCATGCTTATATAGTGTGCATGGTTAGGGTGAAACCCTAATAACCCATGACCTTTCCTTTCTAAGGATCCATGGGTTAAAAGCTCCATGGATGATACATGGACTTCCATATAAGCCTAGCCCATTAACAAATGAGTGTTAGCCCACACCATATAAAACCAATAGCCCATAATCTAATTAGTCTTCCTTTTAATCTCTAAATTAATTCATAATTAATTTAAGACTAATACTAATTAAATAACATAACTTCATATTAATATATTATAACTTATAATATATTAATAAACATATATGTATAACTCTCATAAAATTATCCATAAATAGTTTGGATGAAATGCAACCCAAATGGACCATGCCGGGTCGGGTCAAGTATATACCAAATAAGTTATGGACTTAGACACCTTATCCAACAACTCCTAGTATAAGTAATAACCGTAGGCATCCGCATATGTTCAACAACCACTGGTGCTAATCAGCTGGGATTCGGAATGGTTAGTCTCGTCTAAATATCCCGAGGTACTGGGGATAGGGAGGATAAGTTACACAGAAGGTACTAATAAATTATCCTCGCAAATCGAGATACAAGTATTCATGTAAGTATACGCAGGTAAATGTATCTACGTAAAGGTACTCATGCAAGTGTATTCAGATAAATGTATCTATGTAAGCGTACTCATGTATCATGTAATCCTAGGTAAATGTACTCATGTATCATGTAAGCATATGTAAGTGTACTGGTATAGACTCATGAATGAACTGACTCCTGTGTGATTCCTTGTAATGGGAATAATGTTTGATATCTTCTAACTATACCTATGATAGTTAACTGAAAGGTAATTGGTTGTTCAAGTAGGTTTATACACTCTTACTACTCAAGGGTGTAGGAAATTAAATGAAAGATGTAAACTATAATCTCTAACATATATATGAACATATGTGTATAAGTATAGTTTGGTTCAAGAAGGTAAAATTAATGGTTTTGTAAGATATCTAAGAGTTTTGAACAATAATTAAGAGTGACTTGATGTCATTTTAATAAACATTTCAAAACTAATACTTCTGTTATCAAGGGTTTTTAAGATAGAAAACCATTTCATGTGTCACCTTTTGAAATATGTGAAATCTACTGAGTGAAAACACAGTTATAAAATACATAAGATTGATTTAATAACATACTATTTTCTATTGAGTGAAAGCGTTTAAAATCATTTAAAACATTTGTTAAGGGGTATGAACTCACCTGTTGTGAGTGGTTCTAGCGGGTACGCGTGTATGGATGAGAAGTTCCACGAATGAAGTCCCAAGACGCAATAAGTCCTAAATGACATATAAGGACACATATGGACATGAATATAGTGTTTATAAGAACTATATGAAAGGAAACATCTTCCGGGACTAGGTAACACCTTGACCAAGTGTTGAAATCACATGTGATTCAACATAGGAAGGTATAAAGGCACACATTTGAGTTTACTACCATGAGTTCACGGCCCAATGGAGTTTACGGCCGTAAACTCATGGTTACTCATGGGTTAGTTCAAGTATGAAAGCTAGGGAATGATTTAGGGACATTAGCTTTAGCCTAGGATGAGAAAGACCACTTCTTTTGGCACTTTTGGGGTGTTCACGGCCCAAATGAGTTTACAACCATAAACTCATGTCCAAATATGTTTATGAGGGTCTTAAAGGTCATAAGGAAGCATTCTAAATTCATGCCTAAGCCTTAGGAAGTGTTTGTGGCACCAAAACACCCCTAACTTGAGTTTTCGGCCCATAGACCATTTGGTCATGTGTTTGTGGCCGTAAACACTTGTGGGTGTTGGTATTTTGGTTCTTTTGAGTCTTAGACACATCAAGGTAAAAAGCTATGATAGTCTCTTGGCTTAAGGGTGGCATTTAGGGCATTTTGACACCCTAAAATGGAGTTCACGGCCCAAGAACTTCCTTGGCCGTGAACTCACTTTCAACCCTTGATTTTATTTGTTTTGGATGTCTAAACATGTCATGGGTAGTCTCAAGGTTCATTTCCAAGGCTTTGAGGGACATTGGGACACTATTGGCCCTTAAAATGGAGTTTACTCTCCAAATGGAGTTTACTCTCCAAGATGTTCTTGGGGAGTAAACTCTCAAATCTTGTTTTTTGAGTTTGTTTTATGTCCCTAAACTAGTTAGTGTACTAGTCCAAACTAGTTTCATGGCTTAAGGGAGGACTAGGCCTCATTTGGCTTTTGAAAAGGAGTTTACTCTCCAAGATGTTCTTGGGGAGTAAACTCGCAGATCTTACTGTTAGTCGTTATTTTGATGTTTTTAAGCACAATCTAAGCTATATAATACACCTAGATTGAAGTACTCACGATTTGGGATAAAAACCCGAAGATCCGTGAGAGAGAATTTGGCTTTTCTCTAATTGGAAATGTAACTAATGAATTATTTGGTTCAGATTTCTATATATAGTCCTGAGATTTTTGGCAGAAAATATTTTATTCCAGGAATGATCTCTAATATAATAGAGTGTTGGAATAACAGTGTTGCACAAAACCCTAGTGCATCCACTCTCCTGATATCTCCTTAAGTGCAAATCATGACAAACTCAAACTTATGCCCAAAGTTTGGAAATTTTGCTGAAACTGTTCTAACTTCTATTGGCTTGATATGGTTTGTTCAGAATGGAAATTTCAGGTTGTCACATCATCCCCCTTTTAAAGGGAATTCCGTCCCGAAATTAGAATTTAGGCAAGGAAGTAGTTACGAATGATCGAGTCTTGAGGTGGAAACTCCTTAATCGCTTTGTTCTACACGCTCCTAAGTGAAATCGGATTCTCGGTTGGTATCCCAACGAACCTTCACTAAAGGGCGACGACGTTGATTTGTCCGCTTAACCTCTCAGTCGAGGGTCACTACGAATCTAATACGAAGGCGAGGATCGGGACGAGTGGACTTACAAGAGTTCTAACGGCAAAAGTATGGTTTCACGATCGAGACGCGAAGAGTAGGATGCGTGTACTGAGTACGTGGAGTAGATCTAGTCGGTGAGATGTAGGACCGATTCTGGTAGGAATCTCGGAGGTCCTAACTATATTGGATTTAGCTTTCCACGCTTTATGAAGCATATTTAAGCCATTCCCAGAGTGAGGTTTTTTAAAGAATTTTGGTCTCTCACTTGGTATTCCAAAGGTTCTTTCTATCGCTTAACTTCCCAGTCAAGGGCCACCCGTTGTTGGGTCAAAGTCAAAAGGGTTTCTGAGATTTGCGAGGAGTTCTAAATGGACTATGATAGTAGGTCTATAAGACCTAGAATTTGGCGAATTTTCAGTCGGTGACTACGGTGCCGACAAATTCCCAACGGTTTTTGGATAACTTGCCAGAGTACTCAAGAATTTCCACATCACTAATAGTGTGTCTCAGGAAATCTTACTCTTAATTCCAAAACTCATGTTCAGAGAACTTTTGCGAAAAGTATCTCCGAGGGTAATGTTTCTATGGGTTCTTTCTTACTATGAGGGTAGATAAGTAAGTCATCACATGGAGGAACGACGAACCGATCCCAGTAAGAAAGGTGTACTCCACTCATTTAGCTCATGAATACTATGGGCGTATCGCTCCTATCCGAGGGGTATCACTACGGACTCGAAGTGTCCGCATCGAGTTCGGAGGGTAGTCTTTAGGGCATCCTTCCCTAACACTCAAACTGGTGATATTTGAATCTCAGGTCCATTTCTAAAAGTAATTCTTTCCCCGTGTTTGCTCAATCAACTCGTCTATGCGAGGCAGAGACAACGATTTCTAAAAGAAACCTTAACGAAGTCTCTAGTGACGATTTGGGATAAAAACCCGAAGATCCGTGAGAGAGAATTTGGCTTTTCTCTAATTGGAAATGTAACTAATGAATTATTTGGTTCAGATTTCTATATATAGTCCTGAGATTTTTGGCAGAAAATATTTTATTCTCGGAATGATCTCTAATATAATAGAGTGTTGGAATAACAGTGTTGTACGAAACCCTAGTGCATCCACTATCCTGATATCTCCTTAAGTGCAAATCGTGAAAAACTCAAACTTATGCCCAAAGTTTGGAAATTTTGCTGAAACTGTTCTAACTTCTATTGGCTTGATATGGGTTGTTCAGAATGGAAATTTCGGGTTGTCACAACCTTGACCCAGAAAGGCGTGGCCTTTGACTGGGAAGAGAAACAGGAAAGAGCGTTCCAAACGCTCAAATGAGCCTTGTGCACCACACCAATAGTATCCCTCCCCGAAGGGATAGAAGACTTCGTTGTCTATTCTGATGCATCAAATCAAGGACTCGGATGTGTTCTGATGCAGCGAGGCAAAGTCCTAGCCTACGCCTCGAGACAGTTGAAGACACATGGGGTTAACTACACCACCCATGATCTTGAGCTAGGAGTGGTTGTGTTTGCTCTGAAGATCTGGAGACACTACCTGTATGGTACAAAAAGCACGATCTTTACCGACCATCAGAGTCTACAACACATTTTCGACCAGAAGGAGCTCAACATGAGACAACGACGGTGGGTCGAGCTACTCAGTGATTTTGAGTGTGAAATTCGTTATCATCCGGGTAAAGTCAATGTAGTAGTTGACGCCCTAAGTCGGAAAGAATATGATGGTCGTAGAGTCAAATCTTTGACTCTAATTATCCATTCACACTTGTCCACGCAAATTAAGGAGGCACAGCTCGACGCTTTGAAACCTAAAAACGTGGCAGGTGAATCCTTTAGAGGGATGGATAAGAACTTGGAAGTCAAGGGTGGCGGAGCCTTATACCTCATGGATCGGATCTGGACACCGAAACACGGTGGCTTCAGAGACTTGGTCATGACCGAGGCTCACAACACTCGTTATTCCGTCCACCCAGGTTCAGATAAGATGTATCTGGATCTTAAAAAGTTATACTGGTGGCCTAACATGAAAGCAGATTATGCTACCTTCGTGAGTAAATGCCTTACTTGCGCAAAGGTCAAGGTCGAATACCAGAAACCCTCTGGTCTCCTACAGCAACCGGAGATACCAGAATGGAAGTGTGAGCGGATCACTATGGACTTCATAACCAAGTTGCCCAAGACGACGGGTGGACTTGATTCCATATGGGTCATTGTCGATAGACTGACCAAGTCTACACACTTCTTGCCAATCAAAGAAACAAACAAGATGGAGAAACTTACAAAAACTTACATTAGGGAGATTGTACGACTGCACGGTGTTCCCTTATCTATTATCTCGGACAGAGATAGTTGATTCACTTCGAGGTTCTGACAGTCTTTACAAAGTTCCCTAGGAACTAGGCTGGACATGAGTACAACCTACCATCCATAGACCGATGGACAAAGTGAGAGAACTATCCAAACCTTAGAAGATATGTTGCTAGCCTGTGTGATTGACTTTGGGAAAGAATGGGATACCCATTTACCCCTTGTCAAATTTTCCTACAACAACAATTATCACACGAGCATAAAGGCAGCTCCATTCGAGGCCCTCTATGGCCGAAAGTGCAGATCCCCTCTGTGCTGGGCTGAGGTGGGTGATACCCAGTTAGCTACGGGACGAGTTTCCGAAAGCACTCTCATGGGTCCGGAGATCATTCGTGAACGATTGAAAGCCTCTAGAGACCGACAGAAAAGCTACGCTGACAAGCAAAGGAAACCGTTGGAATTCCAGGTGGGCGACCGAGTTCTACTGAAGGTCTCACCCTGGAAGGGCTTGATACGCTTTGGAAAGCGTGGGAAGCTCAATCCAAGATACGTCGGGCCTTTCGAGATCCTTGCCCGAATCGGCCCCGTAGCTTACAAACTCAATCTACCGCGCGAACTCAGTAACGTACATCCTACCTTCCACGTCTCGAACTTGAAAAAGTGTCTTTCCGACGAGACTCTTGTTATTCCACTCGACGAGATCGAGATCAACGAGAGCCTCAACTTCATGGAGGAACCATTAGAGATCATGGACCGAGAGGTAAAGCAAACAAAGCAGAGCCGTATCCCGATAGTGAAGTTTCGCTGGAACGCCAAACGAGGATCTGAATTCACTTGGGAACAAGAGGATCAGATGAAACAAAAATATCATCATCTTTTTGCTTAGCAATTTGTAACTTCTTATTTGCTTAAATTCTAATTTCGGTACGAAATTCCTTTTGACAGGGGGATGATGTGACAACCCAAAATTCTATTTTGTACAAACATTATCACTTCAATAGAAGTCAGAATAGTCGCAGTAAATTTTCAGACTTTTCCGTATAAGTTTGAGTATTTCAGGGCTTACACTTAAGGAGATATCAGGAGAGTGGATGCACTAGGGTTTTGTGCAACTCTGTTATTCCAAAACTCTATTACATTAGAGTTCATTTTGGGAATAAAATATTTTCTACCAAAAATCCCAGGACTATATATAGAAATCTGAGCCATTTTCATTCATTAGTTACTTTTCCAACTAGAGAAAAGCCATTTTCTCTCTCACGGATCTTTGGGTTTTCATCCCAAATCATGAGTACCTCTCTCTAGTTGTATTATATAACTAGTAATGTGCTTAATAACATAGAATTCATAACAAAACAACTAGATTCGAGAGTTTGCCGCCCAAGAACACCTTGGGGAGTAAACTCTTAAAATGATGCTTAGTCCTTACCCTGTGATATGTAACTACCTTAGGCTTGTATGCTAGTGTATATAAGACTAGAATTCACCCATGAACACCAAGTGTAAGCTGTTCACGGCCTAAGAAGTTCTTGGACCGTGAACACCAAACTCAAGGGCCAAAGGGTGCTTTAACCAATCCTAAAGCCTTGGACAAATACCTAGATTTACTCCTAGTTGAATTAAACACCTTAAAACATCAAAGACCCATCCCAAAGAGATAATATGGCCGTAATCTCTTATGGAAATGATCTTTGGTCCGTGAACATCAATCAAGGGTATCAAAGTGTGCCTAAGGCCTTCATTAGCCTTAGATAAATGTCTAGAACCTATCCTAGATGAGCATGAGACTTGAAAACATAAAAATACCCCTTCCCATATGAGTTTACGACAGTAAACTTAAAAGGTAATGGCCTTGGGGCCGTAAACTCCTCAAAGGAGTGTATGTATGCCCTAAACCCTTCCAAGGATTAAACCATCAAGTAGAATTGCTTCTAGGGATCATTGAGAACTTCAAAACACAAAATGACATGATGCTTAGGAGCTTACGGCCATGAACTCAAAGGTTTACGACTGTAAACTCCTTGTGTGAGGTTTATTGGAGAGTAAACTCATGTATAGGGTCCTTTGGAACCCTAAACCCATTAACCTTGTCCCACAACAACTTAGATGTAATCCTTAGGGCTTATAACACTTATATAAAGTGTTTATCATATTCTAGGATTTCTTAGAATTTACAATTAATAGTTTAAGACTAATTGGGTGCATATATGTGTGATTATATGTTCATTAGGATCATAGTGTGTGTACAAGTCCTCACTTGACACCTAAGAATCCTTCACCGTTCAGTTCATCCAAACCACCATCTTCAGGTGAGTTCATACCCCTTAATCAATGTTTTAAATGATTTTAAATGCTTTAATGGGGGGGGGGGAATACAAGTAGAAAACAGTATGTTATCAAATCACTCATATGTTTTTATAACTGTGTTTTCATCCAGTAGATTTCACATACTTCAAAATGTGATGCATGAAATTGTTTTCTGTCTTAAAAATACCTTGTTATCAAAAGTATTACATTTGAAATTTTTATTAAAATGACATCAAGTCATTGTTAATTATTGTTCAAAACTCATAGATATCTTACAAAACCATTTTTACCTTCTTGAACAAAACTATATCTATACACTTATGTTCTTTTATATGTATTGATGTTATAGTTTTCATCCTTCATTTAGTTTTTGACACTCTTTTGTAGCAAGGGTGTATAAACCCATTTGGACAATCAATTACCTTCCAGTTAACTATTATAGGGATAGTTAGGAGATACATAACATTATTCCTATTACAAGGAATTACATCAGAGTCAGTTCATTCAAGAGTCTATACTATACATTACATGTTACATGAATACACTTACATAGATACGCTTACATGAATACGCTTACATGAATACCATACATGAGTACCTTTACATAGATACATTTTCCTGTATACATTTATATGGATACTTGTACCTCGATTTACTAGGATGATTTATTAGTACCTTCTGTGTAACTTGTCCTGCCTATCCCAGTTCAACGGGATGTCTAGATGAGACTAACCATTCCGAAACCCAGCTATTAGCACCCGTGGTTGATGAACATCTACGGATGCCTACGGTTATTACTTATATTAGGAGTACTTTTACGGGACTAACCATTCCTTGGGCCTACTGTTCGCTACAGAGGTTGATGAACATCTACGGATGCCTACGGTTAATACTTATATTAGGAATAGTTTTATGGGACTAACCCTTCCTCCCACCTCCTGTAGTTACAGAGGACAATTGAACAATCTACGAATGTTCAAAGGTTATACATTTCGCAAATCGAGATGTCGTGTTAATCCTAATACAAAAGGATAACAATTACATTAGTACATTTTCCTATTACTTTATTTTGTGACACATTCACATAAACGATGAGTTAGACTAAGTACTGTTAGTATTAGTCAAAAGAAAGGAAAAACTATCATTTTTACTTACAAAATATTCGGGTCTTGGTAAAAGACTACATTTCATACTAGTAGGAAATAAGGGATTTTCTAGGGTTTTCATACTTATATCAATTGTTTCATTTAAAGATTTACAAGGCATTCATAACATCTTTCCAAAACAAGTTAATGACACTTAAATACATATGAATTCACCAGCTTTAAGCTGATACTCGCTTTCAAAATAACTTGTATTCTCAGGTCACCAGTAGACATGTACGATAGCCAGGTTTCGAGAAGACGGAGCACAGACAAGACTCGTCTTTTATTTTGATTATATATTTTGGTGTCTTATTACTTTGAAAGAACACACATGTATTAAAACTTTACTTTTAATGCAATGGATGATGTTGTTGCTTGTTTACTACTTTACACTGTTGTGATACTCTACATGACAGATCTTTCAGGTATTTTGGTAGCTTCGCAACTAATGTCCCTTTCAACTAGCAATAGAAACATATGAACTCTTTAGGGTTAACACATGGAACTATCTTAGAACTGTCTTTCTCTTTACCATATGATCAAATTGTTTGATGTTGGACGATTCCTTTCCATTGGGAAGAGAAATCTTTTACGGACCACCATTGCCACCATTATTAATGTCCATGGAAACTTTCGAATTAGACCTAACAAGCATCTCTACTTCTGATGTGATCTTAAGCATTTCTACTTGAGCAACAATCAACATTTGGTTCAGATCAATTCGGATCACATTGATGTTCATCAAATAAAAGTTCTCAATAAACTATTCATATGACTTTGGACATGAAAGAAGAACCAAATCAATGGCTTGCTCCCTTAGGAAAACGACACCTATTATATCCAACTTGTCAATGTACGACTTCAATTCCAAAACATGCGTGCACATATAATTTCCATCTTGATGTCTACATGCCTATAGGGCTTGAGTAGTTTCGTATCTTTCAATTCGAGGAAAACGTGACATTGGGAGAGTCGCTGGAGGAGGAGGTGGAACAATTGAAGAAGCATGATGTCAAGTTTCACCATTTCGCGAATAAGAGAAAAAGCTTTCACCTCGATTAGAAAATGGAAGATCATGTTCAGATGATAGAGAAAACTCATTTTCAAGAGAATGAGGAAGACCATTATTATGCTGACTTAACATCTATAATAGGAGAAAAGAGAATTTAAGTTAGTTGATCTTAATCCTTAATTATTAACCCATAAATTTTAAATTAAAGTTAGGATCCATATTTTTTATTCGAACTTTGAAGAGGGTGCCGTAATCAAATTCGAATCTATTTTTGGTAGGTAAGGATTTTACCAATTACAATATTATGAAATTCCTAGATCTTTTGAGATTCATTGATTCTTATAAATGACATGTTTAATTTCAAATTATGCTCTCACTATTATGACTAGGATGCCGAAGATCACAAACAAGATGTGAATAACCATGAAAACTCGCTTAGCAACCTTGATGTAATTTACCATCTCACATTGATGTGTCGGCTAACCACACACGCTCCATCGTCATTGATAATCTTCAATATGTCCATCATATCTCTTTATAGTCCCTATTAGTGTGTCGGTTAACTACACACACTCAACTAACGACATATAAAGCATGATGTGTGTTTTCATGGATTAGCATACTTTTCACACTTTTCCTAAAGTAACTAAGAGTGGGATTTTAAAACTAATTTGTTTACTTTACACCATTATACTTATTAATGAAATTATGTTCTATCAAATCCGTTAGGCTAACGGCCTTCCACCACATAGGAGAACGGTAGGTGAGAGTAAAACCCATTCAACGACCATTTTATAGGCCGCTTCCTTATACCCTCTTTATAGCATGGTTTCGTGAATGAAGCGTACTAGCAATTTGACTGAATATTCTTATACATATAATATATATTAAACCTTTAATTATATACATAGTATAAGGTGTACTTTAAACCTTTAATTTGACTGAATATTCTTATACATCTCTTAATAAATTAAACTTTTACTTTAATTAAATTTAAACCAATTTATGGATTTATTAATTATCTTTTAATCAATCATTCAATTTAATTAATAATAAGATCCATACGGATAATATTAACTAATCTTATAATTAATCATTATCTTGTCTAAGATTATCTCCTAACTTTTACGGTTTTATTTAATTATCTACTATAAGGAAAATTCGAATTTGGCAGATTTTATAAGATATAATTGACCAATTAACAACCATATAAATCAAATTAGGCAAAAAACTCCAAAATTATGGAAATATTGTGCTCAACCCACGAGCATTAAGTCTCACCTCATGAGATCAGCTTGACAGAAAACAAAATTTTGAATTCTACTTTGCTCATGTCGTGATCATTAAATTCTCATGTCGTGAGCATTAAATTCTCATGTCGTAAGATCAGTCTGATAATTTTTTTTGTTTTGTTCAAGTTAAAGCAATGTACATGCAATTATTAGACAACAACACAGTCTGATACGACTTATGGGTTTTACATGCAATAACGTGGATAAATCCTTAAGACTTAAGGTTACAAGCAACCTATTAGATATATTTCATAACACTATTGAGGTAACATTCTATTGAACAACAAGAACCCTATGAACCTTAGGTATTTTTGAAATTAACAAACAAGTTAGGAATTACATACTTTTTTATTGTTGTTGTAAACAATCAAAAACCTTTCTTCTTTGATTTGGAAGCTGGCACCATAAGTATCATGCCTCTAATGGTTTACATCCAAACCCTAGAAACCAAGGAAACTTGAAGAGAGAGATTAGAAATGTAGAAGAAGAAATTTTTTTGGAATTCTCTTCTTGGTATAAGATGATTAACAAGAATAAACCCAAGAGGGGTTTATATATGTGATAGTAAAGTATTAGATAAGGCAGATATCTCCAAGATAACCCTAATCCCTTAACTTCCTCCCTAAGGCATCCAAGGCTCCTTAATTCCCAAGGAAACCCCTAGAACCTATTCTATAATTTATCCCCCTCTATGGGAGGTTCTAGAATTTGTCAATGTTCAAATTTTGAACATTGTCACCTCTAGTCCTTCTACTTTTAATTAATCTAATTAATCCCAAAATTAATTCCAATTAATTTCAGATTAATTCTTAATTAAATAAAAATATTTCTAATTAATGTATTATTCTCATAATATATTAACAAATCATTTATTTTGATTTCTAATTAATTTACTAATCATATAATAAATTAATAAATCAGTCTCTCTCTCTCTCTCCAAAAGTTATTCTATTCAATTATTAGGTTTGCGGGCAACCCAAAAGGACTGTGCTACCATCAATTCAATTATATGTCAATTATAGTAATGGGCTTACACACCTAATCCAACAAGGAATTCGACACAACCTCTAATTATAATCATGAATTTGGGGTACGCGCGGCGCAAATATATGTGTGTGTCTCGTGTGATCATTGTGGCTCCATCCCGACAATGCGATGTATCACTTCCCTAATTAGGCATGTCACTAGCAATCCAGTCGATTTCGGTGTCAGGTGCATGACGGGCATAGACACGCACATCGTGCAAACGAAAAGATTTTTGAAAAATCATAACTTCTTCGTACGAGCTTCGATCTAAGACTTATTTATATCTATATGATCATCTCAATGGGTACTACAACTCTCCTTTGGGTTGTGTTAGCTAGTTTTGACTTTCATTTTCGTTCCTAACGGGAGTAAAAATAAATGATTTTTCAAAAATCATCTCTCATACGGATCCCGTTTTTGGAAAACTTTATCCTAAAGTTTGTATCTTAAGGAGTACTTCGAACCTCCTTTTTGCACTTTAGTTAAAACTCAACCAATCTCTAAGTACCTTTTTGACGTAATTAATTTTAATTACGTGGTTGGTTTCTATTTTTATAGAATCCATAACTCTTTCCTTTGGAGTCGGATTTTTATGAATCTTATATCGTTGAGATCACATTAACAAGTACTTTCTAAGTATGTTAACCATCTTAGGAAACGGTACAACTTTTTGGAGGCTAATGTTTTAGCCTAATAGTCGCTTTAACAAATAAATGTAATGGTACATTTGATTTTTATTATCTCAAAAATCAAATACTACAATAATAAGCTATTACATCTACTTTCCTAATCTTTCCTAATGGTGATTAGTGACAAAAACCTCTTGGTTGTCACAAAAATACATACCCGTAAATACATTTGGCATTTTGTGAACCTCCTGGGTTGTCATCATGAAAGCTCCGCTCCTCACCACTGGCGCCTCCGCCATGCCCTGGCGGTCGTTGGTGATCCTCAAACTCAACAGAGCGGGTGTTGCAACTGCTCCCCATGTTGCTAAACTTGGACAATCATCTTTCTTGTAGCCTCTCTAATTGTAATGAAAGCAAATCAGTCCTAATCTTTGGGTGGTGGTTGTGACAGTACAATCCCTGCTGAAATAACCAGTCTTGCCGCACTTGTAGCAGCCTAAACCACCCGCCCTACAAGCTCCTAGTGTGTCCAGCTGCACCGTCCACATCGACCCTGGCCCTGCTGGCCCTTCAATCTCGAATCTATAATCTCGAGCTTCTTCCCCGGGGCCTCAGATATCTCTCGCTTGTGAGCCCGAGATAGTCATCAAATTTCTTGTAGCTAGACATACTCACAAACTCCCGTATCTCATCTTTCAACATACCGTGGTATTGGGACTTCTTTATCTCCTTTTCTGACACATACTACAAAGCCAAAGATCACAAACATCAACTCCAGGAGTCGAACATGCACAAAACTATCAGAAAGTCAGAGGTCATACACCCACTATAGCCATCATCTTAGTGCGAAATACATCCATACACTCATCTAAAGTTTTCATGATGCCATCCTTGATCGTACCAAAGATCACAAACGTCTGCTCTAGAATGTTGTGGCTAATCTCAAACAAAATGAACTCCTACATCTGATCATCCAAGGGTCCCGCTCCAAAGCCCGAAGCCGATCCCTCACCAGGACCTGAAGCACCTCGAGTGGCCACCATACTGAAAATAAACAATGTACACCATTAGAAAACACTCGAACAATATCTCACCGAGTGGATCCCTTAGTATCTTCGTTACTCCGTTGACTCGAGTACAATTCTTGTGCTTCCAGTAGTATAGGCCCAATACTACCTTCCACACTTATCCATTTTTCCTCAAGAGTTGTTTTGATTCCCTAAGTGACTCCCCTAAATCCCAACATTCTAGATTCCCACTAAACCATGCATCTTCTAATGTTAACATTCTTCCTAGGCTGTCCATGTATTCCATTCCCGCTACACTATGCCATCAGTTTGCAAAAAAAAACCCACTAATACTCGTTAACTACCTTAGGAATACAATTACATGCGATAGACACTAGATAACTTTTTGATTATTAGGGATCACACTACAATGGTCGGACTCAAACAAGAACTGTGTAATAGAGTTAATCCTGACCTTCAAAAACTATGTAATTAATGTAACACGTAACCTCACATATTCACTCAATAGTGTTGAGCAGGTGTCACATCTAACAAGAGCAGTGCCTAATAGGCCATCCTAACATATCATATGTAATCCAAACTAGCATTCAGCTCTAGAAGCTCATACAGTAAGCATACAAAGGCATCTCTCCTATCATAAAGTGTTGAGCAGGTCCTTAGCCCTAATTTGGCATGCTATTCACATATTGAATCAACAAACATGTATGGGTATTTTGGGAACACTTACTTGAGCTTAACCGATTAGATGCATCATATCCCTTCTTTCTCGTAGAAATCTGTTGAAAAAATCATTTCTTTTACGAAAAACATACCAAATCCTTAGTTTGAGTTCAGACACACCGAGAGTGTGTTCGAATCGCTTAAACCAAGGCTTTGATACCAACTTGTAACATCCCAAAAATACTAAATAAAACTTGTTGCTTTAAATCAACCAAAATCATCAATCATTCACCTTAAATACTCAAAATGTATCAAACAGGAAATCATTCTCATAGTACAATCCCAAAATCATAAAAAGATGGACATGGGTAGATGCATTGCAATCAACTCGGGTCGTCCCCTTTCAAACCAGAAGTACCTAAAACATAAATTAAACTATAGGCACAAAGCTTAGTGAGTTGGCCAAAATACAACATATCATTCAAGCAATGCGTCATACCCAATGAGTGTAACGGGCCTCGCCCTAACTCGCATAATAGGCGTCACCCTAACTTGCATAAGGGCCCCCGTCAAACATACAAAACATGCAAGTATCACACAGACAACTAGCATCCTATAAACATAATCCACTGAGCTGACATCGGTGCCTTCGACTCATGAGTACAATGAAGAGACTCACCTTAATCCGATGAAAAGCAGTCATGCACACAAGTTGCTACTACAATGGCTCCTCACACTGAACACATTCAAACCAACCCTAATTACTATTTAGGGTCATAACCCACAAATAAAGGTCCAAGAAATAATCTGTCATTCTAAGCATAGAAGAACATTTTACCCTTTTCATACTTGGCCTAACCACTATGGCCTAAAACCTAATAGGACCTAAGGCCCAAAAATGGTCCAAAAGCTCTTTTGGTGAGTAAGCCAAGCGTACCACCCCATTACACCCAACATTCTAGTCTTCACAGAAAAGGAAGCCGGGGTTGATCATATTACATTAAGCGTACCTAGAGGATAAGCCTAGCATACTCCCTTAATGCCCAAAATTCATATTAATCAATTAATACCTAAAGTCTAAAAATTCTAATTCACAGATCTAGCTTATGGGAATGTCTTAACTGATAAAGTCATCAACTTGATGCCTTTGCATGGCTTAAAGAGGCCCAAAACCAGACTCCAACTTCCTAACTTAAAATTATGAACAAAAAAATCATGCATTGCTGAATCAAAGTCATCAAGACACGATTTTTATGCATAATGGACCTCACAAACATCAAGAAATGCTAACCTAAGATATTAGAGTAGCTTTTACTCACAAGAAATAACCTATGGTACCAAAATATGACAAAACTCTAAGCTAAACTAGATCTAAGAAATGAAACATAAAGGTTGAGACTTTATACCTCCAGAAGGATGATCAAGATGAATAAAGTGTGGATCTACAAGATCCAAGACAATCAGCACTTCACCAATGACTTCCTTCTTCTACAATATGCACCAAAAACACACCAAATCAATCAAAAGTTCAAGAATATCACAAAATGGGGCTAGGGATTTGAGGGGAAAGCTTTAAAGGTTGGAGGCTTAAGATAAGGTCAGGATCAAGGTAGATAATGAGGTTTTATAGGTCCAAACCCCAAAATTTAGGGTTTGCATTAGCCATGAGTACACCCAACGTACTCAAGGGAATTCACGACCACATTTTAATGAGTTACGCCTAATGTAACTATCAGTTATGCCTAGCATAATGGCATTTCATGTGATCAATTATTTAAAACTTGAGAAATTTACCAGGGAACCGGTCGTTACAATAATATTGATTGATATAATTACGGGAGTAATGTCTAGGCTGAATCTAGTGAGGTGGTTAAAGTGGATTTTCCAAACAATAGATATTATATATATGAAAAAAGATCCTACCTCAATCTTACATAGTTGTTCCTTATTTGATAGGTCTCGATGTATTTATTGGGATTATTGAGGAATCTGGGAAAAAATGTAAATATAAATGAATACTGAAGCATAGTAATAATCGTATTTAAGGATAAGCAGAAGTGATTAGCAGAGGAGCTAGATTTCCTGATGATCTTCCACCTTAATCAGGTAAATGCATAGTTACTTTATTAACATGATTTTAACACCAATACTAATATGGGATATATGTTACATGTATATTTGATGACATACGTCGTGCAAAGCAGATATGGTTCTATACGTGTTAGCATGTGTATATTTATATATATATATATATATATATATATATATATATTGCATGATAATGATAATAAAAGTATTATTACTTAAAAGACGAATATATAATAAATACTTGACACTTAGTGTTGAAGGTATACTAGATTACGATAGTGTTGCCTAAACAGATTTGGTATTAGATGTTGATTACAGAGAATATAGTCTAGTCTAGTTTGTGTGTATGTGTGTGTTTGTGTGTGTATATATATATATATATATATATATATATACATAGGGTTAGGATTAAATGTGAATCGTAATTATAGTGTGAATGTATGACCAAATTGTATCCATTAGATTAAAAGAATGGAAGGTTAGGATCATCAATGGCATTATTGAAATTAAATGGAAAAAATAACTATTTTCTATATTGAAACTATCAAAAGGGTAAGTTAGACTTTTTGATGATAAACAAATTAGGAATGGATGATTTGAAGGGTATATGTTTGACTGATTTTTCTTATCACGTTTTATTCTATTCCAATTTCAATTCTAATATGATTTTAATAAATTTCAATTGCACAAAGCGTTCTTACAGAATGTAGCGTTTTTAAAGAAAATGTGGTGCTTTTAAAGAATATGCAAGATTCAGTTTTAATTTGAGTTTAATTGATTTCAATTACAAAGAAAATTTGTTTGGCTATGACATATTTTTAAAGAATATACAACACTTTTTTACATACTACTCAAAAAGTTTACATCAATTACAAAATTACATTCTTTGAGAATAAAATATATAACTTGTATAAGAAATTTCAACCGAATACAATTTACAATTCTTGAAGAATTCAAGCATTCTTAAAGAATGCTCTTGAAAAAGTCAAGTATTACTGAATAATTTAAGAATGAAAAAGGATTTCTAGATCCGTAACTTCATAAACTTTTTATACAAACCGAAGAATTCTTGAAGAATTCAAGAATTCTACAAGAATAGTTGAAGAATACAATTCTTGAAGAATTTAATCCCCTTGAAGTCACTTCTTATGAGTATCAGACCTCCTCAAAGGACTTGACCCTATCTGTTCCTCAATTTCATCTGGTTTCTTCTTGGAGAAGGTCTTGGTGATGCCAAACTCTCAATTCATTTAAATGTACGATAATTATATGATGGATATTTGGTTGCTTATTTAGGAAATGATGTTTCTCTCCACAACCTTCTCAAACCAGAGGTGCCTGTTAATCATAGAACTCAATTAGGGGAAGTATCTTTCTCCATTGATTTAGCATTTCTGACACAGGTCTAGAAATATTGAGACCAATGTTGGTAAGCCAAGAGTTTTGCATGTTTACTCCTTGAGGGTGGGAATTCCGGCTTACCACTCATTAAATTTTCACACGACAACAACTATCACCCTAACATCAAGGTCATTCCATTCGAAGCTCTCTATAGCCACAAGGGCAGATCACCAATGCGTCGGGCTGAAGTGGGAGATACACAGCTAGCGAAGGCGCAAGTCCCTGACAACACCGTCACAGGCCTTGAAATCATAAGAGGAACAACAGAAAAGGTCATGCAAATTTGAGGTTAGTGACCGTGTACTACTGAAGGTCTCACTGTGGAAAAGAACGATACATTTTGGTAAACGTGGGAAACTAAATCCCAGATACATCGGGCCATTCGAAATCCTTGACAGGATTGGCCAATGCCGTACAAACTTCGACTGCCACAAGAACTTAACAATGTACACCCGACCTTCCACGTATCAAACTTAAAGAAGTTTCTATCCAAAAAGACTCTTGTAATACCACTCGACAAAACCAAAACCATCGAGAGCCTCCACTTCATAGAAGAACCGGTTGAAATCATGGATCGGGAAATCAAGAGAACGAAACAAAGTCGCATTCCTGTGGTGAAGGTCCATTGGAACATAAAACGAGGACCCAAGTTCACCTAGGAATGCGAAGATCAGATGAAACAAAAATACCAGCATCTTTCCCCAACCCTTGAAGTCCTAGTCGAAATGCTAATTTCGGGACAAAATTCCTTCTAACAGGGGGATGATGTGACAATCGTCAATTTCTGGTCAAGTCAAAGTCAAATAAAGTCAACAAGTCAAACCGGTCAACTCAATTAACCCTTGTATATTAGGGTTTACCTTATGTTTACTATTGTACAACACACCATCTTAATACAAAGCATCGCTTAGAAGTTTCACGTGTTCAGAAAATCTTAACCCAAATTAGGGTAAGTGATGGAACTACTCGATAAGACACTTATATATACCTTTCGGGGGTGTATAACACTCATAACAAGTCATAACGGGGTTTACAAACCTTGCATTTCGAAGTTAAAACACTCACAAAAGTCGCAAATAAAGCCTCTCTAAATCCCTCTCGCTCTATCTCTCTGTATGTAAACTCTCTCCCAAATCTCTCTATGTATGTGAATCTCTCGCAAATCTATCCAAGTATGAGAAATCTCTCCAAGTATGTGAAGTCTCTCCCAAATCTCTCTAAGTATGTGAAATCCTTCCAAATCTCTCTGAGTATGAGAAATCTCTCCAAGTATGCGAAATCTCTCCCAAATCTTTCTCAAAATCTCTCTCAACTTTTTATAATTGCTTGGGGCATCCCAACCCTTGATTTAGGAAAAAACCGCTCGAAAACGGAAGGCTATGCGAAAAATGGCCTCTTAGAGCCGAACCTTTAGAGTCGAACCCTTTTAGAGCCGAACCCTCTTGGAGCTGAACCCTCTTAGAGTCGAACTCCTTAGGACCGAACCTGTCAGAAGCGAGCTTTTCAGAACCGAGCCTCAGAGGACCGAGCCTTAGAGGACCGAACTTCGCAGCCTCGGTTCCTCCTCCCTTACCTTCAATCCATACTCCTTAGGAGCCGAACCTCGCAGGTTCACCCGTAAATGTCCGGTTTTCGACTACTTTCGCCTGTTAAGCCTATTTTTGACGTTTTTGACGAGGATTTTTCCCCAAATTCATATTTTTATCATTTTAAACTTCCTAAACTCATACTTTAATCAATTTTGAGGGAAATTCTTAGTCTAAGAATAAAATCTAGTTGGTAAGATATATGGGTGAAGTGTTGACTTTACCTTTAAGTTATGACACAAGCAACCTCCCACACCCACTCCATGGCCATACCCAGTCACTATTCATCACTATTCAGTCAATCATTTGTCCTTTAACCCTCTTTCTCCAGCACATGAGGGTGATCAAGGCTGAAAATCCATACTTCGCCTCCCACATTCTACACTCTTTCATCAAGGATCAAACTCATTTCTCTCTCTCCCTCTCTCTCTCTCTCTCACTTTCCCTCTCTAAAAACTCGAATTTGAAGGCTATTCTTGAGCTTTCCCCTCTAGGTTTGGTAAGTAACTTCATCCTTTGATTGATTATCATGCATCCCTTCACTCAATTCATGGATTACTTACTCAAACATCATCATAATTTTTGCTAGATCTTCGAATATTCAAGCATCTCCCAAGTGTTCTTGACTTGGAAAGTCCTTCTATTCATCATCCATATTATGAAATCACTCAAGGTGAGTTCATACCCCTATCTTTTCACATTTTTCTTAAGTTCTAAGGGGGGGGGGATACAGGTTAAAACACCAAGAACACAACTAAACTCAAACATCAGCTTTCAACAGAA
Organism: Lactuca serriola; assembly: GCF_051521515.1. NCBI lineage: Eukaryota > Viridiplantae > Streptophyta > Magnoliopsida > Asterales > Asteraceae > Lactuca > Lactuca serriola. The sequence goes on along the minus strand of NC_136416.1, from coordinate 127,309,537 downwards.
AAGTTAATGTTCATTGACGGACTATTTTGGTAAACATTAACATCTTAATTTTCAAAATTGTATTAGGTACAAATAGTTCAGGTTTATACCTTCAAAATGGCTATTTGCACATATTCACACGATTTGTCCATGATTTTTGATGATTTTTATAAAACTGCCTATCATTGTAGCTATGAGTTCGGGCCAGTCTGTGAATATGAACGTTTTCACACCAGATCTAGACTTCTAAAAATCATGAGAAAAATTATGAAAAAACTACAAAAAATTTCTAAACTCCCAAAATTTACGGAATCAGTTTTCGACTCCGTACGATTTTTGTATAATTATTCCAAGAACAGGAACAGAAAAGATAACAATAGCAAATTTTTGAGAACTCATTTACACCTTGTAACTTGCTGAGCAAGGTGTGTATTATCATATATAAATACATGTTGGTTATATTACATGTCTTTTACCTCATTACAGATGTTTACATCATATGTAAAAAGGATTTCTACCATTACAAAATGTTTTTGATAAGCTATAATAGGTATAGTTTATGTTTTGCATACATTACAAACATTTATGATAAACTATGGTAAGTATAGTTGATGTTTCATATACATTATAAACATGTTTCCATTAAAACAAAAAATACATTTCCGAAGATTTATTCCCACGGAAAAAAGCTTTTTACACTGACGCACACTACACGTAAACTTGTTAACATAAATTGTAAGACATTCTTCTCAGTACTCCTAGAGTACAGGTTAAAATTCCTTGTAGTTATAACCAGAGTCTCTTGTAGGGAGAACGTGATAGTTGTGTATAGATCTATACTGGGTCTGACAAACCCACACCTGAGCTGCATGCAATAGCTAGATTGGCAAGTCTTAGGTGACAAGTGTCATTATCTTTTTCGATGCTTGAGAAACGTCGTGGCAGCTTCATTAGTTATAGTATGGTTATAGCGACTAACGTAGGGAGTTAACAACACATAAAGTTTACGGGGATTTCTCAAATCAAAAAGGGTTTATGTCGATTTAAAATCACTTTTTACATCAATAATTATGGATATTACTTGTACATTTCGGTCTTGGTATTTAAGACTACACATCACTCTTATAAGGAAAATATTGGATTTTTCTTGGTAACACACAACTCATTATAAAGATCGGTTTCCAAACTCTTCATTTAGAAAAAAGCTTATGAAGTCACCAACTTAATTATTGACACTTTTTCAAAACTACTTGTATTATTAGGAAATCAACAAAACCAGGTAACCACAAGCTTTTGACGATGGAACGCTACGGCGTTGAACAACAATTTTTATATCATGTTGTAATCAATCATTGAAATATGTAACACTTGAAACCATGTAATTCTTTTCGGATTATATTTATGATTGGTTGTATTTACTTTGAGCACTATTATACTCATTGTTGTGATACTATAAATGAAGTCCGCCACCCCCAGACGTTTCTGCCATCCATGGTTTGGGGGTGTGACGTTGAAGAAAGTTTAGTTAGTCGTGACAAGGATTCCGGAGACATAACGAACGCTCTGGTCCAACTTATAACGAATAAGTTCTGACCCGTTGAAATTTCGCGATTAAACCAGCACGGCTCAAGGTATCGTAAAAAGTAAATTTTTGCTAAATTACTTTTTAGCCTAATCAAAATCTGACTTCATTAGAGGAAGTTAAAATTTTTCTAAGATTCAGCGTAACAGTGCACATCTTAAAATTTGAATTTTAGATCGGTCGATTTTTAGGCGAAACAATCTAAAGGAGAAGTGAAGGCCACGTTAATAGGAGTTCAACGATATAAAGACAATTGAAAACAAACGTCAGATGGCCAAGTTATAAACTTTTAACTAACTTTAACAATTTAAGTCTGTTAAAATTAAACTTTAAAAATAAATCCAAAATTAGCCGACGGAGTCTAAATAAAATTGTAGATCTTGTCGAAAGCTACTCATGGATATAAAGAATGTCAAAAACGAAGATCATATGCGAAAGTTACGAATTTTACGAGATAATTAATTTTCGAATTGCCAAGGGTGCGACATGTGTTGCGATTTAACACACACATTCTCCCGACGACTTGCCACTAGATGCTGATTGAAACATCCCAAAAACCAAGGATAAAAATTTCATTTTTATTATAATGAAAGCATAGGTGTAACTTGATCAAAACATTTAAAAACATTTCTAATTAACACAATTATCAAAGTTGAATCCCAAAATCACATATTGTGGAAAACACGGGTGTATGCACTACTAAATAAAATTATGCATATGTCACATAATCATCATACAATACAGACCACCTTAATAATTATTACAAAGACAATCATTAAGCTATATCAATACTAGTGGGTCGGCCTTAGTGCCTTTGACCCACAGATTCTACAAAGGGAGATTCACATCGAATCTAGAAGCTCATTGAAAGAAATCCTTAGCTATTGCCCTGACGACTTCCCAAGCTATCAATACCAAAATATCACCCAATTAGCAATTGAGTTCTAAACCATGATCCATAATCAAATCTTGGGGAAAAATGACTATTTTGCCCCTGTCCCAACAAGACTCTCAACTAAGGCCCAAGCCCAAAACCATAAGATCCATAAAAGCCCACTAGTGGCCTAATTTTCCAAATTGGGCCCAAACCCTTACACGGGCCTTTCCTAAAGCCAATTACTTTTTTTGAACCAAAACACATAATCATAGCTAGCCTGACAAAACCCTATGCAATAGAAGCCCATAAGATAGCCCGAACCCGAAATGGAACCATAAGCCCCGATAAGGCCCAATCACCTATATTAGCCCCAAATCCATCATGTACCTATTCCGTGAAGGCCCAATACCCAAAAAGGCCTAAAATACTAAATGGTCAACCCTAGTCAACTCCTGGTCCAAGGTCCAAAGCCCAAAAAGTCAATAAAACAAGATTAGTCAACCTCATCTGGTACGCCAAGTGTACACCCTTTGGGGTCAATATGCCCAACATAATCCCCTGGACTCCAAAATTCTCCAATAAGCACTTAATCACTTCAGATTTTGCTCCAACTGTCCAGTCTAAATCCTATGGATGACTTTTCAATTAAAGTTAGCAACTTTACTAGTTTGCATGGCTTAATGGGACTCCAGAGCTCAAAAGATCTAAATGAATGGTCTTAACTCATGCATGAACTTAAAAACTCCATAAAGCTTTAACCTTTATGAATGAGGGGGCCCTTACAATGTCCAAGTCCACTAAATTGAGCTCTTAAAACAAACTTAGTTAACCAAGACCAAGAAAAGGGACTGAAATGGCCAAAAACCAACCCAAAGTAGATATATGAAATGAGAAGACAGGATCAAAGCTTTTTACCTCTAATGGACTGCAAAAGATGGAAAACCTATGGATTTGCAAGCTCCTTTCCATGTGGTGATTCTTCAACAAGGTCCAAGCTCTTCAAAGTATACAAAAATGATACAAAAAATCCTTCACAATGACTTAAATGCTCCAAGATATGGCTAAAGGTTGTCTTATAGGGTTTAGGAGGCTAAGGGATGGATACAAGATGAGGCTCATGAAAGAAATGAGGTTTAAATAGTGTCAAGGGTCTTAATTTAGAGTTTCATGATTAAAGGGAGAACGACCCACGTACTCCTTGGTAGGCTGATCGTACACAAAGACCACTTGCATCCATTCTCCATAGCTACGTTGGACGTACTCACGCGCATGCCACCTTGTACGCATGGGACTAATTTTCCAAATGTTTCCATTATGGACCAAAACTATCAATAACTTCAAATTGCCATAACTCTCTCATCCTAGGTCTGTTTCCAACGAACCTTATATCCACGAAAAGGTGGCAAGAATCCCTACGATCCTAACAACATATCCATACCTTAAAACCTCCCGAACAAAACCCAAAACCATAAAATATCGAGATATCCAATTACGATTATACCCTTGGCCTCCAAAGGCACAATCAAACACTTAGATCACTTATACTATGACACCCACATCCGAATTGGGTCAAATACTTCCTTTGTCAAGGCCCTAAGCCTCATGAAACCGATGATTGGGCCGCAACACCAATCAACGAAGCAAATCTAAAACCGAGTGTTACACTGAGACTTGGCCCCATTATGCGCAATGTAATTAGGAGTACCCCCAACGTACTGGCCTCCTAGCAGCGTATATAATAGAACACGAATTTCACCTCTTTCTTCATACCTCTTCATTCCAATCAATCCCAAACCCCCCAAGGTCCATAGGCCTTATGTTAGCAATTCCCAAGGGTTATTAGTGATTCTCTAGAGCGTCAGAAAGCCCCAAGAAGTAGAGTTTTTGGTTTAGAAGTTATGCCCGCGTAAAGTCCAGTTTTTCGCTAAACCACCTCTAAGTTGAGTTATGCTTACCGTGCTTACATAAGTGTAATTATGAGTAAACCTAATGTACTGGCCTCTTGGCAGCCTGTAAATAGAACACAAATTTCTCCAATGCCTTCATACCTCTTCATTCCAATCTATCCCAAACCCCCAAGGTCCCAACGCCTTGTTCTAGCACTTCCTAAGACTTATTAACGAAGCTCTAGAGCGTTAGAAAGCCCCAAGAAGTAGAGCTTTCAATTTAGAAGTTCTACTCCCGCGAAGTCTGTTTTTTCGCTAAACCACTTATAAGTTAAGTTACGATTACTATTCTTTAAGTAAAACTTATGTTTAAGTTCATTATTGTTATTTTGATCCTATAAACAAGACTTATTAGTGATTCCAAGTCATTATGCTGATTGATCTACTGTCACACTCCAAAACCGGTAACGGAGGAATACGTTTCGGGGTGGAGGACGTCATGTACAGTATCATCATAATCGTGTAATAGTAAAAACAAGAAACATGCAACCATTTCATTTACATAGTGAGTTTAATTACAAGTGTGTTCTGTAATGTTCATCAAACACCAAAAGTAATACAAAAATAAGAGATAGATCTTGTATGCTCCACCTTCTACAAATGATGCACCTGTACCTGTCTATCTTTCACCTGAGGATACAAGTTATTTTGAAAACGAGTATCAGCATAAAGCTGGTGAGTTCATAAGATTTTAGTGTAAATTTTAGTAAAAAAAATGTATTAGTACAGATAGTGTGAAAAGCTGTAGTTTACATTCGTAAGTAGTAGAAAACTCTAGAAAATCCTATATTTTCCAGAAAATACCTTGTAAGTGAAAGCCTTTAAGTTGCATGTACTTATCTTCATTTAAAACCATTTGTTGTAAAGGTATATTAGCGAGTCTCCAATAGATAGTGTAATAAGAATATACAACACTTTTTTACATACTACTCAAAAAGTTTACATCAATTACAAAATTACATTCTTTGAGAATAAAATATATAACTTGTATAAGAAATTTCAACCGAATACAATTTACAATTCTTGAAGAATTCAAGCATTCTTAAAGAATGCTCTTGAAAAAGTCAAGTATTACTGAATAATTTAAGAATGAAAAAGGATTTCTAGATCCGTAACTTCATAAACTTTTTATACAAACCGAAGAATTCTTGAAGAATTCAAGAATTCTACAAGAATAGTTGAAGAATACAATTCTTGAAGAATTTAATCCCCTTGAAGTCACTTCTTATGAGTATCAGACCTCCTCAAAGGACTTGACCCTATCTGTTCCTCAATTTCATCTGGTTTCTTCTTGGAGAAGGTCTTGGTGATGCCAAACTCTCAATTCATTTAAATGTACGATAATTATATGATGGATATTTGGTTGCTTATTTAGGAAATGATGTTTCTCTCCACAACCTTCTCAAACCAGAGGTGCCTGTTAATCATAGAACTCAATTAGGGGAAGTATCTTTCTCCATTGATTTAGCATTTCTGACACAGGTCTAGAAATATTGAGACCAATGTTGGTAAGCCAAGAGTTTTGCATGTTTACTCCTTGAGGGTGGGAATTCCGGCTTACCACTCATTAAATTTTCACACGACAACAACTATCACCCTAACATCAAGGTCATTCCATTCGAAGCTCTCTATAGCCACAAGGGCAGATCACCAATGCGTCGGGCTGAAGTGGGAGATACACAGCTAGCGAAGGCGCAAGTCCCTGACAACACCGTCACAGGCCTTGAAATCATAAGAGGAACAACAGAAAAGGTCATGCAAATTTGAGGTTAGTGACCGTGTACTACTGAAGGTCTCACTGTGGAAAAGAACGATACATTTTGGTAAACGTGGGAAACTAAATCCCAGATACATCGGGCCATTCGAAATCCTTGACAGGATTGGCCAATGCCGTACAAACTTCGACTGCCACAAGAACTTAACAATGTACACCCGACCTTCCACGTATCAAACTTAAAGAAGTTTCTATCCAAAAAGACTCTTGTAATACCACTCGACAAAACCAAAACCATCGAGAGCCTCCACTTCATAGAAGAACCGGTTGAAATCATGGATCGGGAAATCAAGAGAACGAAACAAAGTCGCATTCCTGTGGTGAAGGTCCATTGGAACATAAAACGAGGACCCAAGTTCACCTAGGAATGCGAAGATCAGATGAAACAAAAATACCAGCATCTTTCCCCAACCCTTGAAGTCCTAGTCGAAATGCTAATTTCGGGACGAAATTCCTTCTAACAGGGGGATGATGTGACAATCGTCAATTTCTGGTCAAGTCAAAGTCAAATAAAGTCAACAAGTCAAACCGGTCAACTCAATTAACCCTTGTATATTAGGGTTTACCTTATGTTTACTATTGTACAACACACCATCTTAATACAAAGCATCGCTTAGAAGTTTCACGTGTTCAGAAAATCTTAACCCAAATTAGGGTAAGTGATGGAACTACTCGATAAGACACTTATATATACCTTTCGGGGGTGTATAACACTCATAACAAGTCATAACGGGGTTTACAAACCTTGCATTTCGAAGTTAAAACACTCACAAAAGTCGCAAATAAAGCCTCTCTAAATCCCTCTCGCTCTATCTCTCTGTATGTAAACTCTCTCCCAAATCTCTCTATGTATGTGAATCTCTCGCAAATCTATCCAAGTATGAGAAATCTCTCCAAGTATGTGAAGTCTCTCCCAAATCTCTCTAAGTATGTGAAATCCTTCCAAATCTCTCTGAGTATGAGAAATCTCTCCAAGTATGCGAAATCTCTCCCAAATCTTTCTCAAAATCTCTCTCAACTTTTTATAATTGCTTGGGGCATCCCAACCCTTGATTTAGGAAAAAACCGCTCGAAAACGGAAGGCTATGCGAAAAATGGCCTCTTAGAGCCGAACCTTTAGAGTCGAACCCTTTTAGAGCCGAACCCTCTTGGAGCTGAACCCTCTTAGAGTCGAACTCCTTAGGACCGAACCTGTCAGAAGCGAGCTTTTCAGAACCGAGCCTCAGAGGACCGAGCCTTAGAGGACCGAACTTCGCAGCCTCGGTTCCTCCTCCCTTACCTTCAATCCATACTCCTTAGGAGCCGAACCTCGCAGGTTCACCCGTAAATGTCCGGTTTTCGACTACTTTCGCCTGTTAAGCCTATTTTTGACGTTTTTGACGAGGATTTTTCCCCAAATTCATATTTTTATCATTTTAAACTTCCTAAACTCATACTTTAATCAATTTTGAGGGAAATTCTTAGTCTAAGAATAAAATCTAGTTGGTAAGATATATGGGTGAAGTGTTGACTTTACCTTTAAGTTATGACACAAGCAACCTCCCACACCCACTCCATGGCCATACCCAGTCACTATTCATCACTATTCAGTCAATCATTTGTCCTTTAACCCTCTTTCTCCAGCACATGAGGGTGATCAAGGCTGAAAATCCATACTTCGCCTCCCACATTCTACACTCTTTCATCAAGGATCAAACTCATTTCTCTCTCTCCCTCTCTCTCTCTCTCACTTTCCCTCTCTAAAAACTTGAATTTGAAGGCTATTCTTGAGCTTTCCCCTCTAGGTTTGGTAAGTAACTTCATCCTTTGATTGATTATCATGCATCCCTTCACTCAATTCATGGATTACTTACTCAAACATCATCATAATTTTTGCTAGATCTTCGAATATTCAAGCATCTCCCAAGTGTTCTTGACTTGGAAAGTCCTTCTATTCATCATCCATATTATGAAATCACTCAAGGTGAGTTCATACCCCTATCTTTTCACATTTTTCTTAAGTTCTAAGGGGGGGGGATACAGGTTAAAACACCAAGAACACAACTAAACTCAAACATCAGCTTTCAACAGAAAAGTTAATGTTCATTGACGGACTATTTTGGTAAACATTAACATCTTAATTTTCAAAATTGTATTAGGTACAAATAGTTCAGGTTTATACCTTCAAAATGGCTATTTGCACATATTCACACGATTTGTCCATGATTTTTGATGATTTTTATAAAACTGCCTATCATTGTAGCTATGAGTTCGGGCCAGTCTGTGAATATGAACGTTTTCACACCAGATCTAGACTTCTAAAAATCATGAGAAAAATTATGAAAAAACTACAAAAAATTTCTAAACTCCCAAAATTTACGGAATCAGTTTTCGACTCCGTACGATTTTTGTATAATTATTCCAAGAACAGGAACAGAAAAGATAACAATAGCAAATTTTTGAGAACTCATTTACACCTTGTAACTTGCTGAGCAAGGTGTGTATTATCATATATAAATACATGTTGGTTATATTACATGTCTTTTACCTCATTACAGATGTTTACATCATATGTAAAAAGGATTTCTACCATTACAAAATGTTTTTGATAAGCTATAATAGGTATAGTTTATGTTTTGCATACATTACAAACATTTATGATAAACTATGGTAAGTATAGTTGATGTTTCATATACATTATAAACATGTTTCCATTAAAACAAAAAATACATTTCCGAAGATTTATTCCCACGGAAAAAAGCTTTTTACACTGACGCACACTACACGTAAACTTGTTAACATAAATTGTAAGACATTCTTCTCAGTACTCCTAGAGTACAGGTTAAAATTCCTTGTAGTTATAACCAGAGTCTCTTGTAGGGAGAACGTGATAGTTGTGTATAGATCTATACTGGGTCTGACAAACCCACACCTGAGCTGCATGCAATAGCTAGATTGGCAAGTCTTAGGTGACAAGTGTCATTATCTTTTTCGATGCTTGAGAAACGTCGTGGCAGCTTCATTAGTTATAGTATGGTTATAGCGACTAACGTAGGGAGTTAACAACACATAAAGTTTACGGGGATTTCTCAAATCAAAAAGGGTTTATGTCGATTTAAAATCACTTTTTACATCAATAATTATGGATATTACTTGTACATTTCGGTCTTGGTATTTAAGACTACACATCACTCTTATAAGGAAAATATTGGATTTTTCTTGGTAACACACAACTCATTATAAAGATCGGTTTCCAAACTCTTCATTTAGAAAAAAGCTTATGAAGTCACCAACTTAATTATTGACACTTTTTCAAAACTACTTGTATTATTAGGAAATCAACAAAACCAGGTAACCACAAGCTTTTGACGATGGAACGCTACGGCGTTGAACAACAATTTTTATATCATGTTGTAATCAATCATTGAAATATGTAACACTTGAAACCATGTAATTCTTTTCGGATTATATTTATGATTGGTTGTATTTACTTTGAGCACTATTATACTCATTGTTGTGATACTATAAATGAAGTCCGCCACCCCCAGACGTTTCTGCCATCCATGGTTTGGGGGTGTGACGTTGAAGAAAGTTTAGTTAGTCGTGACAAGGATTCCGGAGACATAACGAACGCTCTGGTCCAACTTATAACGAATAAGTTCTGACCCGTTGAAATTTCGCGATTAAACCAGCACGGCTCAAGGTATCGTAAAAAGTAAATTTTTGCTAAATTACTTTTTAGCCTAATCAAAATCTGACTTCATTAGAGGAAGTTAAAATTTTTCTAAGATTCAGCGTAACAGTGCACATCTTAAAATTTGAATTTTAGATCGGTCGATTTTTAGGCGAAACAATCTAAAGGAGAAGTGAAGGCCACGTTAATAGGAGTTCAACGATATAAAGACAATTGAAAACAAACGTCAGATGGCCAAGTTATAAACTTTTAACTAACTTTAACAATTTAAGTCTGTTAAAATTAAACTTTAAAAATAAATCCAAAATTAGCCGACGGAGTCTAAATAAAATTGTAGATCTTGTCGAAAGCTACTCATGGATATAAAGAATGTCAAAAACGAAGATCATATGCGAAAGTTACGAATTTTACGAGATAATTAATTTTCGAATTGCCAAGGGTGCGACATGTGTTGCGATTTAACACACACATTCTCCCGACGACTTGCCACTAGATGCTGATTGAAACATCCCAAAAACCAAGGATAAAAATTTCATTTTTATTATAATGAAAGCATAGGTGTAACTTGATCAAAACATTTAAAAACATTTCTAATTAACACAATTATCAAAGTTGAATCCCAAAATCACATATTGTGGAAAACACGGGTGTATGCACTACTAAATAAAATTATGCATATGTCACATAATCATCATACAATACAGACCACCTTAATAATTATTACAAAGACAATCATTAAGCTATATCAATACTAGTGGGTCGGCCTTAGTGCCTTTGACCCACAAATTCTACAAAGGGAGATTCACATCGAATCTAGAAGCTCATTGAAAGAAATCCTTAGCTATTGCCCTGACGACTTCCCAAGCTATCAATACCAAAATATCACCCAATTAGCAATTGAGTTCTAAACCATGATCCATAATCAAATCTTGGGGAAAAATGACTATTTTGCCCCTGTCCCAACAAGACTCTCAACTAAGGCCCAAGCCCAAAACCATAAGATCCATAAAAGCCCACTAGTGGCCTAATTTTCCAAATTGGGCCCAAACCCTTACACGGGCCTTTCCTAAAGCCAATTACTTTTTTTGAACCAAAACACATAATCATAGCTAGCCTGACAAAACCCTATGCAATAGAAGCCCATAAGATAGCCCGAACCCGAAATGGAACCATAAGCCCCGATAAGGCCCAATCACCTATATTAGCCCCAAATCCATCATGTACCTATTCCGTGAAGGCCCAATACCCAAAAAGGCCTAAAATACTAAATGGTCAACCCTAGTCAACTCCTGGTCCAAGGTCCAAAGCCCAAAAAGTCAATAAAACAAGATTAGTCAACCTCATCTGGTACGCCAAGCGTACACCCTTTGGGGTCAATATGCCCAACATAATCCCCTGGACTCCAAAATTCTCCAATAAGCACTTAATCACTTCAGATTTTGCTCCAACTGTCCAGTCTAAATCCTATGGATGACTTTTCAATTAAAGTTAGCAACTTTACTAGTTTGCATGGCTTAATGGGACTCCAGAGCTCAAAAGATCTAAATGAATGGTCTTAACTCATGCATGAACTTAAAAACTCCATAAAGCTTTAACCTTTATGAATGAGGGGGCCCTTACAATGTCCAAATCCACTAAATTGAGCTCTTAAAACAAACTTAGTTAACCAAGACCAAGAAAAGGGACTGAAATGGCCAAAAACCAACCCAAAGTAGATATATGAAATGAGAAGACAGGATCAAAGCTTTTTACCTCTAATGGACTGCAAAAGATGGAAAACCTATGGATTTGCAAGCTCCTTTCCATGTGGTGATTCTTCAACAAGGTCCAAGCTCTTCAAAGTATACAAAAATGATACAAAAAATCCTTCACAATGACTTAAATGCTCCAAGATATGGCTAAAGGTTGTCTTATAGGGTTTAGGAGGCTAAGGGATGGATACAAGATGAGGCTCATGAAAGAAATGAGGTTTAAATAGTGTCAAGGGTCTTAATTTAGAGTTTCATGATTAAAGGGAGTACGACCCACGTACTCCTTGGTAGGCTGATCGTACACAAAGACCACTTGCATCCATTCTCCATAGCTACGTTGGACGTACTCACGCGCATGCCACCTTGTACGCATGGGACTAATTTTCCAAATGTTTCCATTATGGACCAAAACTATCAATAACTTCAAATTGCCATAACTCTCTCATCCTAGGTCTGTTTCCAACGAACCTTATATCCACGAAAAGGTGGCAAGAATCCCTACGATCCTAACAACATATCCATACCTTAAAACCTCCCGAACAAAACCCAAAACCATAAAATATCGAGATATCCAATTACGATTATACCCTTGGCCTCCAAAGGCACAATCAAACACTTAGATCACTTATACTATGACACCCACATCCGAATTGGGTCAAATACTTCCTTTGTCAAGGCCCTAAGCCTCATGAAACCGATGATTGGGCCGCAACACCAATCAACGAAGCAAATCTAAAACCGAGTGTTACACTGAGACTTGGCCCCATTATGCGCAATGTAATTAGGAGTACCCCCAACGTACTGGCCTCCTAGCAGCGTATATAATAGAACACGAATTTCACCTCTTTCTTCATACCTCTTCATTCCAATCAATCCCAAACCCCCCAAGGTCCATAGGCCTTATGTTAGCAATTCCCAAGGGTTATTAGTGATTCTCTAGAGCGTCAGAAAGCCCCAAGAAGTAGAGTTTTTGGTTTAGAAGTTATGCCCGCGTAAAGTCCAGTTTTTCGCTAAACCACCTCTAAGTTGAGTTATGCTTACCGTGCTTACATAAGTGTAATTATGAGTAAACCTAATGTACTGGCCTCTTGGCAGCCTGTAAATAGAACACAAATTTCTCCAATGCCTTCATACCTCTTCATTCCAATCTATCCCAAACCCCCAAGGTCCCAACGCCTTGTTCTAGCACTTCCTAAGACTTATTAACGAAGCTCTAGAGCGTTAGAAAGCCCCAAGAAGTAGAGCTTTCAATTTAGAAGTTCTACTCCCGCGAAGTCTGTTTTTTCGCTAAACCACTTATAAGTTAAGTTACGATTACTATTCTTTAAGTAAAACTTATGTTTAAGTTCATTATTGTTATTTTGATCCTATAAACAAGACTTATTAGTGATTCCAAGTCATTATGCTGATTGATCTACTGTCACACTCCAAAACCGGTAACGGAGGAATACGTTTCGGGGTGGAGGACGTCATGTACAGTATCATCATAATCGTGTAATAGTAAAAACAAGAAACATGCAACCATTTCATTTACATAGTGAGTTTAATTACAAGTGTGTTCTGTAATGTTCATCAAACACCAAAAGTAATACAAAAATAAGAGATAGATCTTGTATGCTCCACCTTCTACAAATGATGCACCTGTACCTGTCTATCTTTCACCTGAGGATACAAGTTATTTTGAAAACGAGTATCAGCATAAAGCTGGTGAGTTCATAAGATTTTAGTGTAAATTTTAGTAAAAAAAATGTATTAGTACAGATAGTGTGAAAAGCTGTAGTTTACATTCGTAAGTAGTAGAAAACTCTAGAAAATCCTATATTTTCCAGAAAATACCTTGTAAGTGAAAGCCTTTAAGTTGCATGTACTTATCTTCATTTAAAACCATTTGTTGTAAAGGTATATTAGCGAGTCTCCAATAGATAGTGTAATAAGAAAAGTTATTCCTGATATCGGTAATAGTGGGGCAAACTCCCATAAGAAATAGATACTAATTTACTTCGGGATTTTAACTTATTCTTTAGTGTTAGTATTTTAGTGTGAATGTAGTGTATTCCTTGTATGCTACTGATAGTGTGAGTAATAGAGTACCCCATGACCTTCCCGGTCATGCATAGTGTAGAGAAGTAGCGGCATCCCTGGGCCTGCATGGCTCGGACTGAGGTTAATAGTTGGGATGTAATAGTGTATGCCCCGTATAGATCTATACATGTAGCGTCGTCTTCCTGTTGGAAAACTCTGGGCATAGTATGTAGCGAATAGCATATCTCGTAGTGAGTTAGTGTGTTATCCCCTGATTAATGCTTTCTCTTGTATTATAGTGTAGTAGTCTTTTGTGTAGCCCGTAGTGAGTTCTCTTACTAGTGTGTCGTAGTGTAGTAATCTTTTGTATAGCTCGTAGTGAGTTCTCTTACTAGTGTGTCGTAGTGTAGTAGTCTTTTGTAAAGCTCGTAGTGAGTTCTCTTACTAGTGTATCGTCTCGTAATAGTGCGTATTATAGTATGTAAAGTAGTGGTAGTAACGAGTAGTAGTGGCCTTAACTATACCCATTACAGTTAACTTAGTGTGTGTAATTCTTGGCAATTAAGTAGTGTAGGCATCGAATGAAATAAAAAGGCTCGTATCCAACACTAATGTACATGATATATAACTAAGAAATCAACGACAATCGGACGGATAATAGCTACCCTAAGCCCACAATCAAACAAGAACAGGAAATAGGGCGAGCTATCGGTCCTAAGTCCTTCAAGTCTTACTTATATAAATATATTAGTGTGGTTACATTTTATAAGAAAATTTATTTAATAAGAATCTTGTCCAAAGAAAACATTTAGAAAATAGTTCATTTGTCTAAAGTAGTTTCGAAAACGCAAAGTTCTTTTATAAGACATAGTGGTAAATCACATGTGATTTGAACTTCGGGTAGTGAATCACATGGGATTAATATTCATAAACATGTATATTTGACTTGTATCCCCCCCTAAAACATATAAAAACATTTGAAAGGTTCATTAAAGCGGTATGACCTCACAGTTTATCGTAGGGTTCGAGTGTCAACGGATGCCCTAAATGCCAATGGTCCCTATAAATCATGTGATGACACATAATTGGGTTAGAACTAGGGTGTTTCATGCTTAAACATGATTGAAAAACATCCTTAGGGCTCGGCATTACTGAGTACAAGTGTCTCATGATCCATACTTAATGATTCATTCAAGTTTAGGGCCAAAAGTGGGCATTTGAGTGAGTGTATGGCCTTGAAATTGAGTGTGCGGTTGAGGTGTGCGGCCAGAAGGGTGTGTGAGGCTGCACACAAGTGTGTGTGGCCGTTCAGGGTGTGTGTGCAGCCGTACACAGGAGTGTGCGGCTGTACACTCCTCTTGTGAGTCCATACGAAGTGTTTGCTCTTCACACTAAGGAGATTTGAATGTGTGTTGCCCCCTCATGAAGGTGTGCGGCTGTACACCTTCAAGGGACTATGAATATGATGAATATGATGAGTTTTAAAGCTTGGGATTCAAGTGTTTACCACTAATAAGCTTGAAGATGAACTAGATCACAAATATGAGGCCTTCAAGGTGTTCTTGGTTGAAGATTTTAGAGAGAGAAAGTAGAGAGAGGGTAAGGAACATCCAAATGAATGAATGAAGAGGGTTTCCATCTATATATATGTTTGGGTGTGCGGCCGCACACATGGGTGTGTGGCCGTACACACAAGAGTGTGGCCGCACACACCTCTTTTGGTGTGTTTGATCTGATTCCATGATGCAAAACACTTTCCAACTCCTCCCAAGACCCATAACGAGACTATATTATGTCCAAAACATGCATTTGGCACCACAAGATTTACAAAGGATGATGAATCCAAGATTTAAAGACGATACGCGGACCAATTACATAGGATGAAAGTTTCGGGTTGCCATATCTACTTACGGGGATGATGACAAGGCTAGATTCAGTGAGGTGTTTAAAGTGGGATTTCCAAATAGTATACTTTGTATACTAAATGGAACCTACCTCTGATATGATCTTACTTGGTTCTCCCTTATCAACTATAGATCAGTAGACTTTGAAATAATGATGAATCTAGACTAATAATCTGTCACAAGAAATATTAGACTAAGAGTTAATGATAAGGATACTAGGTTACGTCAAAGGAAAAGACAGTTGCTAAAAGCAAAGCGTTTTCCGAGTTTCGAGTCATCACATTAACATGTGAGTGGATAGTTACTTTTATCTTACACGTAGCTCTGAAGTATTTAAAATATATTACATGCTATATGTCCTTATTATCTATATTCCTGATGTCTATACTGGATGAACGATTTATACATGTGTTTGCTTGATTTAAATTGTATATGTATTTTATACCTATAAATATGTTGGGAAAGATAGGTAGATGAAAGATGATATAGATGAGGTGATACGAATATGAGTTCACAATCTGAGATGGGTCCTGATGGTGAAAAGAGTACTAATTCCGAAAGTGGTATTGAGTGCGAATGAGCTGATGGATACGAAAAGGCTTATGGATGCGAATAAGGTTTCATATGCGAAAGGAGGTCACGTTGTGATTGGATACAATCGATCGCAATCCATCACAATCACTAGTGGTTATTCGATGTGAACCTTAGAATGAGAAGCGATGTGAACCAAGGAGTACTACTGGATGCAAAACTACTGGTGGTTGTGAACGTTTGGTGAATGCAAAAGCTATTTGGTTCTGAACAACTTACTAATTCTGAAGTACTTGTTATTGGTGCAAGAATTACCTGCTGGGACCATTGATGTGAGGATTTTACATGGTTGATTGTGTGGAATTTTGCAGGAAGAAGATTCAAGATTTCTACTATATTTTTAGAAGCAATTTGATTTTATTTTATTTTTTTAGGATTTTATTTTAATTTCTTATTTGTAAGCATTTGTATGGTTATAAATATGGCCGTCATTGAACATATTATGTAGATGAATGATTGAAGTAGAATGAAATTCAATTTGAAGAATGTTGTTCTTTTGAGTTGCGTACTCGCCCCTTTGTTAAGTCTAGGATAAATATTCTAGTTCGATACGAATTCAAATCAATATGTCTTGATTTTTTTCATCGATACTCAATCTATAGGTCAAGATTGTTTATCAAAATCTATCTTTTTCTTGTTTCTTGTTGAACTAGTTATCTTTGTTTTCGTGTTCTTGTTCTTATTTCTTATTTTTCCATTGTATTCATATAATCAGAAAACCCAAAAACAAGTTAAGCCCTCGTACACGCATCATATGCGGTATCATAGCCATGTTAGATCAACTAGTTAGTTTGATATCTTCTGTTGTGTATTTTGATTGATTTTGATCGTTGATTAAAAGAAATTGAGTTTTGTTATGTCCGTAATTCGTGCTTAGTTTGTTGATTTCCTTATTAATTTTTTCTTTTTCTGAAGTCAGTTCAGAATGTCGCTCATGGGGTTGAAGTTATATTACTTGATTTTATTCGAATCCTGCCTACCTTTTCAAGATATGTTAGGTGAAGAATATAAGGATGATTATTTCAATGACACTGATTCTGATGATTCTAATTTTATATCACTCGATGACTCCAATGGGGAAGAAGAATTTGAAGAAGATTTCAAGAGGGAGAAGAGATTGAAGAAGAATTCGTTCCCATCTACGACATTGATGGAAAAGAGGCTTCTTTTAAAAAAAATCAATTTCGTGGTGGAAGAGCAAAGAAGAGGCCAACTCAAAAGATTCGTGTGGGCGAATCATCTCGTACAACAGTGTTATGAACTCCTTATGGAATTAAGGACAATTCCTTTTGAAGAGGGAGGGAGTTATGAGTTCACAGTCCTAGATGGGTCCTGATGGTGAAAAGGATATTGATTGCAAAAATTGTATTGAGTATGAATGGATTGATGGATACGAAATGGTTTATGGATACGAAATGGTTTATGGATGCGAACATGATTTTGGATGCAAAATGAGGGCACATTGTGATTGGATGCGATCGATCGCAATCCATCACAATCGCTAGTGGTTATTCGATGCGAACCGTGGAATGAGAACCAATGTGAACCAATGCGTATTATTGGATGCGAACGACTGGTGGTTAAGAGCTTCTGTGGATGCGAAAGCTATTTGTGTGCGAATGTTACATGGATTCAAATTGCTTTTCGGTTCCGAACAACTTACTAATTTCACAGTACTTGCTATTAGGTGTGAGAATTACTTGCTGGGACAATTGTTGCGAGGAGTTTACATGGCTGATTGCATGGACTTTTGCTGGAAGAAGATTCTAGATTTATACTTAATTTTTAGAAGCGATTTGAT
This sequence comes from Lactuca serriola, assembly GCF_051521515.1. Lineage (NCBI taxonomy): Eukaryota > Viridiplantae > Streptophyta > Magnoliopsida > Asterales > Asteraceae > Lactuca > Lactuca serriola. The sequence goes on along the minus strand of NC_136416.1, from coordinate 127,291,637 downwards.
TTGATTTTCAACTTTTATTTTAGTTTCTCCTTTTTAAGCATTTGTAAGGCTATAAATATGGCCACCATTAAACATACTATGTAGATGAATAATTAAAGTTCAATGAAACTCAATTTGAAGAATGTTGTTCATTTGAGTTGCAGACTTGCCCCTTTGTAAGGTCTAGGATGCATATTCTAGTTTGATACAAATTCAAATCAATAGTTCTTGATAAGTTTTCATCGATAATCAATCTATATGTCTAGATTGTTTATCAAAAACTATCTTTTTCTTGTTTCTTGTCGAACAAGTTATCTTTGTTTTCATGTTCTTATTCTTATTTATTATGGTTCCGCTGCATTCATATATATATAGAAAACCCAGGTAGAAGTTAAGACCTCGTACACGCATCATAAGTGGAATCAGAGATAGGTTCTGATCAAGCAATTAATTTGATGTCTTTCGTTGTGTATTTCGTTTGATTTTGAAATTTGATTAAAAAAAATTGTTTAGTTAGATCCGAAATTATTGCTGAGTTAGTGGATTTCGTTGTTAAGTTTTTTTTCTTTTTTTTCTTTTTTTTTTTTAAATCAGTTCAGAATGTCACTCATGGGGTTAAAGTTAACTTACTCCGTTTTATTTGAATCTTGCCCACTTTTTTGAGATATGTTCGGTGAAGAAGATGAGGATGACTATTTCAATGAAACTGATTCTATTGATTCTATTTTATGCTCCCTTTGTGAATCCAATGGGGAAGAAGAATTTGAAGAAGATTTTCAGGATGGAGAAGAGCTTGAAGAAGATTCCATTCCTATCTACGACACTGATGGAGAAGAGGGTTCTTTTGAAAAAATTCAATTTCGTGGTGGAAGAGCAAAGAAGAGGCCAATTCAGAAGATTCGTATGGACGACTCATCTGGTACAACGATGTTATAGAGTCCTTATGGTATTGAGATCAATTCCTTTCGAAGAAGGAGGGAATGATACGAATATGAGTCCACAGTCCGAGATGGGTCCTTATGGTGAAAAGGATCCTGATTGCGAAAGTGGTATTGAGTGCTAGTGGGTTGATGGATATGAAAAAGCTTATGGATGCGAGTAAGGTTTTTGATGCGAAAGGAGACTATGTTGCGATTGGATACGATCAATTGCATACCATTATAGTCGCTAGTGGTTATTCGATGGGAACCTTCGAATGAGAAGCGTTGCGAACCAAGGAGTATTACAAAATGTGAACGACTGGCGGTTGCGAACGTCTAGTGGATACAATAGCTATTTGGGTGTGAATGTTACATGAATGTGAATCGCTTTTCGGTTCCGAACAATTTACTAATTTCGAAGTACTTGTTCTCGGGTCCGAGAATTACATGATGGGACCATTATTACGTGGAGTTTACATGGCGGATTGCTTGGACTTTTGTAGGAACAAGATTCTAAATTTTTACTTTATTTTTAGAAGCGATTTCATTTTATTTTAGGCTTTTATTTTAGTTTCTTTTTTTGTGAGCATCTGTAAGGCTATAAATATGGCCATCATTGAACATATTATCTAGATGAATGATTGAAGTTAATTGAAATTGATTTGAAGAAGGTTGTTCTTTTGAGTTGCATATTCGCTCTTTTGTCAAGTCTAGGACGCATATTCTAGTTTGATACAAATTCAAATCAATAGGTCTTGATTTGTGTTTATCAATACTTAATCTATTGGATTAGATTGTTTATAAAAATCTATATTTTTCTTGTTTCTTGTCGAACAATTTATCTTTGTTTTCGTGTTTTTATTCATATTTCTTATTTTTCCGATGCTTTCATTTAATCAGAAAACCCAAAAAGTAGTTAAGACCTCGTACACGCGTCATGATGAAAGATGAAAGAAGAGATAAATGATGAGAGTCGTTAACTTTAAAGATTATCCAGTCATCTAATGGATTATAGATGACGACCACAGACCATTTTAGATAGTCTAGTGTATCGCTATCAGGATCGCAACCTGTAGGTGTTTATGAACTAAGTGTTCACCAGGTGTACTCCACCCCCACATAACTTCTATACAGACATATATTCTATTGTCTATCTCGATGATAATCCTTAGGATAGGTCCCCAGAATTAGATGTTTTAGGGACATATAATGAGGGTAACGGGAATGGGTAATATGGTTGAATGATTTGATGAAATTAAAGAATTTAATTATTGTGGGCTGAAAACCTTATATGCACACCAGGCTCCCAAGCGTGACGGAATCAGTTTTTTGTATTACAGGTAGTGACATAAGAGGAAATGTCTGACGAACAGATGAGAGAATTATGGATTATAGGCCAGTAAAATTATAAATCTTTCTAAGGCATCTACTATTTCCGTTTATGCCTATGCATTGTATTGATGATGACATCGCAATATTTTTAATATAATTAAAATACATTTCTTTGGAAATGCTTTGATACAATATTTATCATATTTTGAGCACAAATTCTACAATATTATTCTTTAAAAGGGTACTCTAATTTTAAATAAAGCTTACACAAATCAATCTTTTTCTAGCCGTGAAATTGGTTATGTCACATACGCACCTAGGTTTTAGGATGTTGGCTTATTGGGATATCTTAATGAATAAAGTAGAAGACTTTATCCATCAAGAAACACTATACCCATTTTCGAAAATTAGAAGGTATATGAGATTAGAACTAAATTAGAATTATTTTATTTACTGGTTGATTGAAGATAATTATTTAGTCCCTAATAATTTATTTATTTAACTGAAGATAATTACTTAATGATTTAAATTAAATTAATTGATTAGTTAAAGGATAATTAGTAAATCATTAAATAATTGAAATATAAGAATAGTTACCATAAAATAATTTCACACTCCCCTATATAAAGATATTGATTTTATTAACCATTAATAATAATGTCATAAAATTTAATGTAGTATATACACACTTATCAGAAAAAACTTATTAGCTCTTGATTTTATCAATTAATAAATCATATTTTTGAGATAATTTGTATATTAAAAAGAAGATACCAAATAATTTAGTACGAAAATTAATTTGTTGATTAACTTCTAGCTTTAATTGATATGACATTTTTCCTATGTCGTTTCCTTATTATTGCAGTATCCTAGACTGGAATGTAAGATAGTACATATGTTCAGACCTTGGGAAAATCTGATTTGATCTTTCGAGCTCATGGAATGGATATAAAATGGCTTAATACATTAATCTATTGAACCTAGTTTTAACGACATGACATTTTAGTTGTCATGAAGTGACGACTGGGGGGGGGGAGTATTTTGTCCTTATCATGCCACGATGCTGTGGCTCTTTGAAGTTGACTTGGACAGTTGACTTGTGATGCAAATACGGATGGGGTAATTTCTTTTTGGATTTTCTGATTCTATGAACACAACGGAAAATAAGAAACAAGAACAACAACGATAAGAAAATAACAAACCCATCAAATGATATTTGATGACAAGCCAATACCTATTGACTTGAAATTGAGTTACGAATGACAAACCCATCTCAAAAAATGACAACAATCCAAATTATACACAATAATTCAAGTAAGCAAGAAAAAACGTTCAAAATTCAACTTCTGTCAACTATCATATTGATTACAATGCTTTAAGGGGCTATATATAGCCTTACAAGTTATTACAAAAGGAAACTGTTAGGTCCAGATAGTGTTGTGTCTTGGGCTCGACATTTAGTCCATTTAATATCCGGTATGGGCCTGTCCATCCGTGAGTTATTTTGTAGGGTTTAATATTTATAGATGCTTGCATGCATCCATGAACGTAAGTTCTTGATAGGGATTTTTGTAGCGTTCATCGTTCTTATCTTTTGTAACCTTAATATCCTCTACAACGGAAGTTCTTCATCGAGCTCTGCTGAGGATTGAATCAATTGAATCATTCGACACATTCAGATTCATTCTTGTTCTTTATCTTACTATTTTTCGCTTTCTTGATTTACCTGTTATAAGATCTAATCGATCAAAGAGTTTTATAAACTCATCAATTGGTATCAGAGCAGGAGGCGGTGTAATTCATACACATCTCTTCTGTGAAAGAAGTGATTAGGGTTTATTCCGCATTAACTGATATTTATTGAGTCGTCACTCCATAATTGACGTATCTCATTATTTATTCGTTTGGCCCTAATATTACATATTACAAGTCTGATCTTGAACCAGGTTAAACGATCAAGCATGGACGATTCTCAATCTAATCCTATCAACATCTCAAACAGTATTGGATCTACAACAAAGATTTCAATTCTTTACACTCAAGATTACGAGGTTTGGGCGCATCATTTCGAAGACTACGTCATCGGATCTGAAGATAATGGGTATCTAATGTGGGAAGCCATTTTGTCTGGACCATTTGCTCATTCAGGAACATCCATAATTATTAAAACTCAGAAGGAGTATAATGATCTGTTAAAGGATGTGAAAGACGTCGCTTAAGATGAAAAGGAGAAGTTTCAGTGCAACATCAAAGCATTGAGACTGATTCGATTCGCTCTTCAATCTGACACGTTTAAGTTGGTGAGTTCCTGCAGTACCGCTAAAGAAATCTGGGATTGGCTGTGAGAGTTGTATTCCACAGATGAAGATTTGGAGCACTCAATTCAGACCTTGCTTTTGTCTGATTTGGAGAGTTCAAGGAAAATCCCGATGAGTCTGTTACACAGACATTTGATCGCCTCAATCATCTTCTCAGCAAGATGATCAAACATGATATCGAAAGGAATCTTATTGAAAAGAAGGTTACTTTTTTGAATGGCTTAAGATCCGAATGGAGAGCTATTGTGTCTACAGTCAAAGGTCACAAGCAGTTCAAATCATATTCGCTGGCGAAACTGGTGGGAATTCTGAAATCCCAAGAAAAGATAGTGATGCAAGAGAAAAGTGTGGTCTCAAACTTGGGGTCCTTGGCCCTCCTGTCTAAAAGTAAGAATGCAGTAGAAGACGAAGATCTGAACCTAGAGGACTACGATCCAACTTCAGAAGATTATGCTATGATGGTGTCCAATCCTAAAAAGGTTCATCAAAAAGAGGTTTCCTACCAATAAGAACCGAAATTGGCAGGGAAGCTACAGTTCTAAAAAGGTAAGGGAGGAGCCGAAGACTGAAGAACCAAAGAAAGAGGTGAAGGTTGAAACGGATTTTGGTGTCAGCTGTTATTACTGTGGAGGAAAGAATCGTTACGCCAAAGATTGTGTTTTGAAGAAAATGACAGAGAAAGATGAGGAGAAAGATGAAGAGGCAATCCTGATGAAGAAGCTAGAAGAGATTAAAAGGGAGAAAGCTCCTACTAATCCTTCTATGAATGCTCTTATTGTACAGGGTTCGGCAGAGGATGATAAGTTCGGTGGCGTACAGGTTTGGTCGACCGATTTAAAAGATGATGAGGTGAGAAAGCCTTCTCATGGAAAGGCTTATGTCGCAAGAGGTGGTGAAAGCAGTGGAAAGTGTCTGATGGTGACTGATGTATCTCACATGAGGGGATATAATACTGATGGTGGAAATGAAGACGCCATGGAGCGAGAGGACTTATGCTTCACAGCAAAACCTCTCAGTGTGCAGATTAGTGAACTTGATGAACTGATCAAGAAGGTACAATCTCTTTTTATTTCGTTCAAAATTCCACAGAAATCATATGAAAAGGAATTAAATAACTTAAATTCAAGAATCTCAAATTTGGATAGTTGTTTAACTCAAACACGGGTTACAAATTCTAACCTAACTGACCAAATAAGCAGGGTGTCATCCAAGAGTGAGGAGCGAAGGTTGTGGATTGAGCTAAAGGAGTCGGAGCTGATTAAGTCTAAGGATGAAAACATTTATTTGCAAAGAGACAATTTGAAATTGTTAAAACAAAGGAATGTTTTTTTTTTTTGATTGCTAAAAGACTTTATGCTAACATTACTCAACTGCATCTGAATTGTGAAATAGGGCAGAAGAGACATCGCATGGTTTTACCCTTCCTTGAGTTTAAGGAGGATGAAATCGATGCTGAAGCATACAACTGTGAAAGTGTTGTATCTTCAGATGATGTGAATCTTACTTATATGTACGGTCTGGACAAAATAAAATCTTTTATAAAGTCCAAAGACCATAAGGACATGCTTAAAAATCTTTTGGATGAAAACAATAAGCTGAAACTCAGGACCGAAACCATACAAAAATTCGACTCATTGAGTGCCAATTTATGTTCAAAAAATAAAATCGATGTTGAAAACGCATCTGAACTTAATGAGGACGATGATATGAGTGAAATTTTTGTGGAGGTTGAGGTCGACTGTTCTGAGTTTGTCAAGAGCGAACCCGAAAACCACACAAATCTGATTTATGAAAATTCTGTGGAATTCGCTCGTTCGTCCAAAAATAAGTCCCCGGCCCTTGAAGAAAAGGCGTTTGTGTACCAAAAGGTGAGAACCACACCCAATCAAGTATATAAGGTCAAAGGAGTAACCGAACATCAAACAGCCAAACTCACTGCCATATTGAACGAAGATAACGCAGATGGCTGTGATGAGTTTTTCTGGTCAGCTCCTATAGATAATGCAGACGAAACAGTTGGTCTGTCAAAGCGAACGTCCTGGAAAACCAAAGGAATATATGTAACAGAGCCGCTGAATAAGCCTGACAACTTTGACGTGCCAAGTACAAGTGACACAAAAGAAATACCTGTAGAAGAAGTCACCTCCACAAGCGAAACCTCATCTATGAAGAGTGAACCGGCTGTCAAGAAGCTAAAACAAAAAGAAAATATCCACAGACAACCGAAATAGGTGAAAAATCAAAAGCAACAGAGAAACCTGAGATACAAAAAGAATCTCTCAGAGCGAAAGCAGTTTTGGCGTTCTCAAAATCCTCATTACTCTTACCATGATAAAGATTCTAAGTCAGAGAAAAAGACTTCCGGGCCAGATGAAGCACAGAACCGAAAGGATAGGTTCAGTCCCAAAAGCAACAGCAACCGAAAAGCGAGTTTCGGTCCGCCAAGTAATAACAAGCAAAGACACAGTTTTAGTCCTTCAAGCTTTTATAATAAAAGATCAAGTTTCAGACCACCAGCCAACAACAACCAAAAAATCCAACTTCAGATCATCATCGAGCAGCTACCGAAGGTCCAGGTTCGGTACCTCTAATGATCATAAACAAAAGAGTCATTTCGAACCTCAAGTCAGGAAAAACTCTCATTCTAAATTCTCTTTTTCTAATTATTCTCATTCTAAACCCTCTTCCAAACCCAATTATGTTCCTGCACAAAATTCAAAATCATCAACGAACTTAAAAGGAAAGTTGAATGGAAAAACGAAGATTTCCTCAGTGAAGGAGAACCGAAAGCAGTCTAGTGCTCAAACACCAGAATCTGAATCCAAAACACCTGTAGCTAACTCTAACAAAATCAAAGTGTTTACTATTAAAAGAAAAGAAGAAACAACCTTAGTTAAATGCACATATCTTGTTGATGTTTCTCTTACTATTCCTGTTCCTGTGAAAAGCTCACGTGGACCCAAGAAACTTTGGGTTCCTAAATCTGCTTAATTTTTACAAGTTATAAGTGACGAGCAGTTCGACGAAGAATGGTACATTGACAGTGGCTGCTCACGTCACATGACAGGAAGGAAGGAAGAGCTAAGGGAGTTTCGATCTCTTCAAAATGGTGGCAATGTCAAGTTTGGTAACAACTCTTATGGAACGATAAAGGGTTATGGGATGATAACTAATGGAGACTTCACAATAAGAAAGGTGGCGTACGTTGAATGATTACAGCATAATCTCATCAGTGTATCTCAATTGGTGGGCGGTACCGGTCCCAAAGTTTCGTTTGACAATGAAGGTTCAGAAATCATAGAGAAGAAATCCAACAAGGTTATCCTCAAATCAGACCCAAAAGGCGAAATGTTTCCTCTAAATCTCAAACCAATCAAAGGAAATCCAGCTATATGTCTTTTGTCCAAAGCTCATTCTGACGAAAGCTGGTTGTGGCACCGAAGGCTCTCGCATCTCAACTTCAAAGACATCAACAAGAATTGTCACTGGAGGTCATGTTCGGGGTCTTCCTTTGCTCATGTTTGATCGAGAACACTTGTGCGCTGCATGTGAAATGGGGAAACAAAGTCATCAAAGTCACCCATCAATTATAAATACAAAAGTTGTTGAACCACTTGAGTTGCTTCACATCGACTTGTGTGGTCCATCATCAATTGAAAGCATTGGCGGTAGCAAGTATATTCTTTTTATTGTTGATGGTTTCTCACGTTTCACATGGGTATTCTTTCTAAAACATAAATTTTGAGGCTTCACCTAAGCTGAAGATGTTTATCAAGCAGGTTGAAGTGCAACTAAGAAAAGTTGTTCGCAACATTAGGAGCGACAATGGACTGGAGTTCAAGAACAAAGAATTTGAAGACTTTTTAGCAGAAAAAGGAACCAGTCACAACTTCTCAGCCCCCTACACGCCTCAACAGAACGGCATTATCGAAAGGCGAAACCGATCCTTGTGTGACGCGGCCCGAACTATGCTAAGTTTCGCTTCTCTTCCCTTATATTTATGGGCTGATGCTATTGCTGCAGCATGTTTTACGCAGAATAGGTCTTATCTCAACAAGCGTTTCTCTCTTACTCCTTATGAGATCATCAATAAAAAGAAGCCGAATGTAAAGTTCTTCCATGTGTTCGGCTCACGATGTTTCATTTTCAACTCCAAAGAACATCGTAACAAGTTTGACGTTAAAGCTGATGAAGGAATTTTTCTGGGATATTCTCTTACTTCAAAAGCATACCAGGATTTAAATAAGTGTTCTAGAAAGATTGAAGAAACATATTATGTGACTTTCGATGATAGCTACGTCAAGAAGCTAAAGACTACTAAAGAAGCAATTCGAGAGATTTTCTCTCAAACAGGTCAAGTCACGACCACGATTGCTAATTTGTCCGATGAATTTGTGGACTTATTTGATGAACCTGAGAAAGCTACTCTCTCGGAAGCCAAGACAGCAGACAACAAAATTGATCATCAGAAGCAAATTGTCGAAGATGCAGCCAAACAAATGGGTGAAGGAGAACAAGTTCCAAACGAACCTCCTCAGCACGGTACTTCAGTTGAGGGGGAGAATTCTATTCCTATAGCACCCGAAAGCTCTGCTACACCCGAAAGTCCTGTAGCACCAGAAAGTCCAGCTACACCTGAGAGTTCTGTTGCACCCGAAGGTTCGAACCAACCCGAAAATCAAAGAGATTCATCAGTCGAGGGGGAGAATTCCGATATGTTCTACGATGACGATAGTCAATCTGAATTGGAAGAAATGGTCAACGCCGAATTGGATCCATCTTATGATCTAAATTATCCTCCTCTTATCAAATGGACCAGAGATCATCCTATATCTCAGATAGTGGGTAATGTCTCTGAAAAGGTCCTGACCAGATCCCAACTGAAGGCAAAGCAATCATCTCTATTCTCCAAAGTAGAGTTTTGCATGTATAATTCTTGCATATCCAAAGTTGAGCTGAAGACAGTTAACACGGCTCTTGATCATTCTGATTGGGTAAAAGCCATGCAAGATGAACTCAATGAGTTTGAAAGAAACAAGGTATGGCGCCTTATTCCAACACCTAAAGATGCCTCAGTCGTTGGTCTCAAATGGGTATTCAGAAACAAAATGGACAAGGAGGGTAATGTAATTCGAAATAAAGCTCGTCTCGTGGTGAAAGGATACTGCCAGGAAGAAGGAATTGATTACGAAGAAACTTTTGCTCCGGTAGCAAGGCTGGAATCTATTCGAATATTTCTGGCCTACGCTGCACACAAGAACTTCGAGGTCTACAAAATGGACGTTAAATGCGCCTTTTTGAATGGAGAACTGGAAGAAACGGTTTACGTGGAGCAACCTCCTGGTTTTGTGAATGAAAAGCACCCCAATCACTGTTATATTCTTGACAAGGCAGTTTACAGTCTAAAACAAGCACCTAGGGCATGGTATGAAATGCTAACTAAGTTCTTAAAGATGTCAAAATGCAAACAAGGTTCGGTTGACCCGACCTTCTTGTTGGATAAGGTGTCTAAGTCCATAACTTATTTGGTATATACTTCTGTTGGATAAGGTGTCTAAGTCCATAACTTATTTGGTATATACTTGACCCGACCCGGCATCGTCCATTTGGGTTGCATCTCATCCAAACTATTTATGGATAATTTTATGAGAGTTATACACATAAGTTTATTAATATATTATAAGTTATAATATATTAATATGAAGTTATGTTATTTAATTAGTATTAGTCTTAAATTAATTATGAATTAATTTAGAGGTTAAAAGGAAGACTAATTAGATTATGGGCTATTGGTTTTATATGGTGTGGGCTAACACTCATTTGTTAATGGGATAGGCTTTGATGGAAGTCCATGGATGATCCATGGAGCTTTTAACCCATGGATCCTTGGAAAGGAAAGGTCATGGGTTATTAGGGTTTCACCCTAACCATGTACACTATATAAGCATGCTTATGGTGCATGAAATGGCAGCTAGTGAACTAGTGTGTGTGCTTGTGTGTGGCCGAAAATTAGTGTGTCTATACACTCTCTCAAGTTTTCCAAGTGTTTGTGGTGATTTGTGATTCCATTTGAGGCATTCACACTATTGGTGCTTGGCCCTCAAACTCCTTAAGAATCAAACTCATCAAAAAGGTATGTAATCTCTTCTAACTCCTTTATGTTGAAATGTTCCCCATGCCATGTTAGATAGGTTATGAACCTTGGAAAATTATTATTTTGCATGTATTTAGACAAACATAGATCCAAGGTTTATTAGGGTTGCATGCACACTTAGGAAGTGTTAGATTGCTCAAAACCCAACAGTGGTATTAGAGCCTAGGCTTGCTTGTTTGATACTTGATGCAAAATAGTTGAAAAAGTCGAAAAACTTGATGTCTGCCTGATGAAATCGCCGAGTCCATGAGGGGACTCGCTGAGTCCATGTGTATCTTCAACCTACTCGCCGAGTAGGTTCATGCACTCGACGAGTAGGAGCGACAGAGTGCAGATTTTCGACTTTTGTTGCTGGAAATGGACTAGAAACATTACCCTAAACTGTTTTGGTGTTTTAAAACTTGTTTTAGTTGGTGTAATGGTTGTTCTAATCCATTTGCAATAACATATATCAAAATTCCATGATTTTTATGTGTTCATATAATTCTTGAAATTTTGATGATCATGTTCATGCTCTTATGAATTTAGAAAATGATAGGAATTATTTGTTGAATTGTTTAGAATTAATTCTTGATCATTTATGTGTTTTAATGGAGTCCATAATTTGTCCTCAAGTTATGGATATCCAAAGGTCACTTTCTTTAACACACACATTTAAACACATAAGTTACATGAAAATGAAGAGTCTTCATTTTTATGAACCTTTAATTCATAAGTTATGAAATGAAAAGTTTTGGATAGTTACAAAACTTGCCCTCAAGTTTTGGAATTTGTAAAGTTTCACACACTTTAATAAACTTTAATTCCAACCCTTAGAGTTTTAATAGTTAAAATTCAACCCTTATACTATTTATAACATTAATGGTTAATTATTATATATATGTATAAGAATAATTCGTTCTACCGTTAGTAGGCCTCATTCACGAAGCCGGTCTATAAGGTGGGTATAAGGTTGTTGCCTATAAAATGGAGACTTAACGGGTGTCCACTCTCACCCACCGCTTGCTTGACTGGTGGAGGGTCATTAGCCGAACGGGTAGGATAATGACTTTAAATCCTCATTAAAAGTATAATGATTATTATAAAGTAACTAAACCTTTTTAATTCCCAATCTTAGTTATTTTAGGAAAAATGTGAACATGGTGCTAGTCCATGGAATTCACACTTTGTACCTTACGAAGTCGTTGGTGGAGCGTGTGTGGTTAACCGGCACACTAACTTGGACTAGTAAGGATCATGAAGGGTGACTTAATGTTTTTCATGGATCAATGGAGCGTGTGTGGTTTACCGGCACATTGATTAGGTGATAATATTAAGGGTACCAAGTGAATTAGCATGGTTATTCACACCTTGTTTTGTGATCCTCGGCATCCCAGTCACAAAACTTGAAGGGCACAATCGAGATTGAAACATGCCATTGAAAAGTTCAATGAATCTTAAAAGAATCTAGGAATTTCAAATCCAATTAAAACCTAATAATTCATTTTGTTTTTCATGGTGGAAATTGGTGAATCGTCATTCACCTACCTATCAAATATATTATTACTTAGATTACGGCATCCCTCTTCTAAGTATAATATATTGTGATTGGGTCCTAGCCTTAATATTACATTTGGGTGTCTTATTAAGGATTCTATATATCTAATCTAAACTTGCTTTCTTCCTTCAGATGTCTTCCAACACTAATGCTTCAGGCTCTTACCCAACTTGTTCTTTCTCTCTGATGAATCTTTGTGGGAAGGTCATCTTTGATGGTTCCAACTTCATGGATTGGATTAGGAACATCAGGATGGTTACTCGTTATGAGGACAAGGAATATGTCCTTGATAAGGAGTTAAAAGAGCTTGATGAGTCTACTGCTACTCCTGAGGAGATCACAGAATTCAGGACACATGAGAGAGATGCTACTAAGGTGGCATGTATCATGATGGCCATGATGACAGCCGAGCTCCAAAAGTCATATGAAGATTACTACCCTTTTGAGATGCACCAAGACCTGATGGAAAGGTACCATCAGAGTGCTCGTCAGGAGCGGTATGAAATAATCTCCTCCATAATAACTACCCGCATGAAGGACGGTGATTCCGTCACGGCTCACATGCAAAAGATGCAAAGGTATGTGGACCGTTTGCTGAAGCTGAATGTGAACATCCCTGAGGAGTTGTCAATTGACATCATTTTGCACTCCTTACCTTCTTGTTATGACCATTTTCGTATGACATATCATATGAACAAGGAGGAAGTTACCCTCAGCAAGCTTCAAGGACTCTTGAAGACCGCTGAAACCGGTCTTAAGGGCAAGGCGGTTGTTACCTCTACTACTCCTACTCTAACATCTACCCCTGTTTTGGCTATCGGGCAAGGAAAAGGGAAAAAGAGGAAGCACCCTTCGAAGGGTACCAAGGGAAAGTCTCTTGAAGGCTCCTCATCGAAGACCAAGAGTGGTTCTGTCACTCCTTCTGCCATTCCCAAGGATGCTGAATGCTACTATTGCCATGAAAAGGCACACTGGATGCGAAACTGCCCTAAGTACTTGCAGGATCTAAAGGATGGGAAAGTGAAACCCACCCATGCAGGTATTTACACTATATTGTCTAATTACTCATTATATTCTAACTCTTGGGTGCTTGATACAGGACGTGGTATTCACATATGTTCTGATATGCAGGGCCTAAGAAGAAGTGAGGATGAGGAGCACGGGAAGATAAACTTGATCATGGGGAATAGGAAGGCTTCACCTGTTTCTAAGATTGGAGTTTATACTTTGTTTCTTAATAATGGGTTAAAATTAGATTTGAATAAATGTGTGTACTCGTCTGAAATGGCGAGAAATATTATTTCTTTTCATGCTTTGTACAAACAAGGTTTTACCTTTTCGTTTGATAATGAATGTGGTGGTATTAATGATTTCTTTAAAAATGTGTTTTATTTTAAAGCGTTACCTTGTGATGGTGTGTATGAAACTGTGTCGATTGTAGACAACTTAGGAAATAATGTGTTGTATATTGATTCTTCTACTAGCCTAGATAAAGCATCCTTGTGGCATTGTCGTCTTGGACATGTAAACAAGAAACACATAGGCCAACTCCAAAAGAGTGGAGTCTTGGAGTCATTCGACCTTAAATCGGATGATAGTTGTGAATCTTGTCTACTTGGAAAGATGACAAAATCACCCTTCACTGGAACTTGTGAAAAGGGTGAGGGTTTGTTGGACCTGATACATACTGATGTATGTGGGCCATTAAAAACCGCCACAAGGGATGCTAATCGGTATTATGTGACTTTTATTGATGATTTTAGTAGATATGGGTATGTCTACTTAATCAAACATAAGTCAGAAACTTTTGAAAGGTTTAAGGAATTTAAATAGGAAGTAGAAAATCAATTGGGCAGGAACATTAAGATGCTTCGATCCGATCGAGGTGGTGAGTATCTTAGTACCGAGTTCCTTGACTATCTTAAGGAGTGTGGGATTGTCTCACAATTGACTCCTCCCAGGACACCACAACTGAATGGTGTAGCTGAGAGGCGTAATCGAACCTTGTTGGACATGGTTTGCTCTATGATGAGTCGAGTTTCGCTACCAATCTCTTTTTGGGGGTATGCCTTAGAGACTGCCGCCCATATCCTTAATCTAGTCCCTACAAAGAAGGTTACCAAAACACCTCATGAGATGTGGACTGGGAAGGTTCCCAATTTGAACCACATCAAGATTTGGGGTTGTGAGGCTTTCGTGAGGCGTGAAACTCATGATAAGCTCGAACCCCGAAGTGAAAGGTGTATTTTCATCAGCTACCCACAGAAATCCTTCGGTTACCTCTTCTACAGACCCAGTGAGAATGTGGTCTTTGTAGCGAGAAGAGGGGTCTTTCGTGAGAGAGAATTTATAAGCCAAGGAGACAGTGGGAGGTAAATTGATCTAGAAGAAATTCAAGAAGCAATTGGTGAAGGAACCTCAGACACTAGCAATCAACCTGAGGAGGAAACTCCTGTTGAGCAAGCTGACATGTCTGTACCTCCGAGGCGTTCCACACGGGTTAGGAACACACCTTCGTTTTATTATGGCTTTCATATTACTACGGAAGGTGATACGTTTTTTAGCGATAGTACACTGGTAAATTTGGATGAACCTAGCAGTGTTAAGGAAGCCATGGCAGGCCCGAAGTCCGCTAAATGGAAGGAGGCTATGGACAGCGAGATACAGTCCATGTATGTCAATCAAGTTTGGAACTTGGTTGACCATGTACCAGGCCATAAAATAGTCGGGTGCAAATGGATCTTCAAGAAGAAGACCGACATGGAAGGAAAAGTGCATACTTATAAGGCTCGACTGGTTGCGAAGGGTTTTACTCAGACTCAGGGTATTGATTATGATGAAACCTTCTCGCCGGTAACAAAGATTAAGTCTATTAGGGTTATGCTAGCCATTGCAGCATTTCATGATTATGAAATATGGCAAATGGATGTCAAAACCGCTTTCCTTAATGGAAAGTTGGCTGAGGATGTGTACATGAATCAGGCAGAGGGTTTTGTCAGTGCAGAGTACCCTAATAGAGTATGGAAGCTTGAGAAATCCATTTATGGATTAAAACAAGCATCTCGTAGCTGGAATCTTTGTTTCGATGAGAAGGTTAAAGAGTTTGGCTTCTCGAGAAGTGAAGATGATTCTTGTGTGTATGTCAGAGCTAGTGGGAGTATAGTTAGCTTCTTGGTACTGTATGTGGATGACATAGTACTTATAGGAAATGACATCCCAACCTTGCAGGAGGTTAAGTCCTGGCTTGGGAAGTGCTTTGCTATGAAGGACCTAGGGGAGGCTACCTATATCCTAGGGATAAGGATATTAAGAGAAAGGAGTAAAAGACTAATTTGACTTAGTCAGAGTACCTACTTGGATAAGGTGTTGAAAAGGTTCAACATGCAGAATTCCAAGAAAGGAGATTTACCGATCCAAAGCAATGCCAAACTAAGTAAGACTCAGAGTCCGAGTACAGAGGCAGAGATAGCTGAGATGAGCCAATTACCGATGCTTCCGTTGTTGGCTCGATCATGTATGCTATGACTTGTACCCGCCCTGATGTGGCATTTGCTTTGAGCATGGTCAGCAGGTATCAGGGGAACCCTGGCAAGGCTCATTGGACCGCGGTAAAGAACATTCTCAAGTACCTGCGGAGGACTAAGGAATGGATCCTTACCCTTGGTGGGTGTGATGACTTGAGAGTATTAGGGTATAGTGATGCTGGTTTTCAGACTGATAGGGATAACTTCCGCTCTCAGTCAGGCTGGATCTTTACCTTAAATGGAGGGGCAATTTCTTGGAAGAGTTCCAAGAAGGAGACGGTGGCTAATTCGAGTTGTGAATCAGAGTATATATATCAGCGAGTGAAGCAGCAAAGGAGGCGATATGGCTAAAGAACTTCATCGGAGACCTTGGATTTGTACCAGCTGTTAAAGAACCTATGGAGATTTTCTGTGACAACAATAGTGCGGTTGCCTTAGCCAAGGAACCAAGAGATCATGGCAGATCCCGACACATTGACAGAAAATATCACTTCATAAGACACAAGATTAAAGAAGGACTCCTCGTGGTAAGGAGGATATCATCGTATGAGAATCCTGCAGATCCCCTTACGAAGGGCCTGATGAGGGTTAAGCATTTTCAGCATGCGAGGCGCATCAGGCTGAGGGACGATATTAGTTTTACAGATTAAATAGTTTTCTTGAAACTTGTAAAATGTAATCGACGTTTGATGATGAATAAAATTTGTGATTTATTTATGAGTAAAGTGTTACTATCATTGTCAATTATTTACTATTGTTTCAGTTTTGCATGTTTTGACTTCCAAAATGATTAACTTATTCAAACCTCCACAATCGGTCATACGTCGGAAGTAGGTATGAATCAAGATTGTCAGGAATTGGGATTGTAGATGGCTAAAGGTTTTTAGACATGGCAATGGTTGCTGCAACGTTCATGAGTACTCATAAGTTATGAGTATTGGTATAAACCCACGCTCACTTGTATAACTTCATGAAATTTATCTCGAGTGATCGTGAGACGATAATATCATATAAGTCTTCAAACCTAGAGATATGAGTTGTTACCTATGAGTTGGTTGAGCATTGATTGCACGAAAACGCATCAGTAACTTGATGTTATAAAACGTGCCTTTGTGTATAATTCAACAAGTAGTAGAATAAGCATATAAGTCGAAGTTTATCTGTTCCTTCCAGAAATAGAAGCGATATCTAGGCCCCTCGATGATTTTGTGTTGACCCATGTACCGGGCCCGGTCAGAACTAAACTGATGTGTTCAGTAAAGTTCTTTGTCGAACAAATTGGAATTCGAGAAACAACTGCCAGACAATAAGCAAGACATAGTTCCATGTGTTTGTCCGGCTGATATCATGAGAACAGAGGATTATATGATCACTTGTCTTAAAATGGCGCTTCATAGTTCAACAGAGTTTTCGAGAGCTACGACTGCTGGTTGGTTCCTGAAGTTATATAGGTAAATAGAGTTATTAGACTTATCCAAGTGGGAGTCTATTGGATAAGGTGTCTAAGTCCATAACATATTTGGTATATACTTGACCCGACCCGGCATGGTCCATTTGGGTTGCATCTCATCAAAACTAGTTATGGATAATTTTATGAGAGTTATACACATATGTTTATTAATATATTATAAGTTATAATATATTAATATGAAGTTATGTTATTTAATTAGTATTAGTCTTAAATTAATTATGAAATAATTTAGAGATTAAAAGGAAGACTAATTAGATTATGGGCTATTGGTTTTATATGGTGTGGGCTAACACTCATTTGTTAATGGGCTAGGCTTTAATGGAAGTCCATGGATGATCCATGGAGCTTTTAACCCATGGATACTTGGAAACGAAAGGTCATGGGTTATTAGGGTTTCACTCTAACCATGTACACTATATAAGCATGCTTATGGTGCATGAAATGGCAGCTAGTGAACTAGTGTGTGTGCTTGTGTGTGGCCGAAAATTAGTGTGTGTATACACTATCTCAAGTTTTCCAAGTGTTTGTGGTGATTTGTGATTCGATTTGAGGCATTCACACTATTGGTGCTTGGCCCTCAAACTCCTTAAGAATCAAACTCATCAAAAAGGTATGTAATCTCTTCTAACTCCTTTATGTTGAAATGTTCCTCATGCCATGTTAGATAGGTTATGAACCTTGGAAAATTATTATTTTGCATGTATTTAGACAAACATAGATCCAAGGTTTATTAGGGCTGCATGCACACTTAGGAAGTGTTAGATTGCTCAGAACCCAACACTTCTTTCGTAAGAAGGAAGGTAACCACCTTATGATAGTTCAAATCTACGTCGATGATATCATCTTTGGCTCCACGAATCCTAGCTTAATAGCTGAATTCAGAAAGCTGATGGAGACTAAATTTGAAATGAGCTCAATGGGTCCGATTAACTTTTTCCATGGTTTAAATATTAGACAGGGACCCGAAGGCATCTTTATCAACCAGGAAGCATACACCAAGACACTTCTTGCTAAATTCGGCATGATGGGAGACTCAAAGGTCAAAGTTCCAATGGCGTTCGGCACCAAGCTCACACCATCCTTGGAAAAACCGACAGTCGATATAACGTTATACCGCCAGATGATTGGTTCCTGGAGGTACCTCACAGCTAGCAGGCCTGATATAATGTTTTATGTGTGTTATTGTGCTAGGTTTCAGGCGAATCCTCGTGAACCACATATGCTTGTAGTGAAAAACATACTCCGGTATCTGAAACGAACCACCTCCCTCGGTCTATGGTATCCATCAAACTCAGGTTTCTTTGTTCAAGCCTACTCAGATGCAGACCTTGGAGGATGTGGTTTAGACAGGAAAAGCACCATAGGAGGCTGCCAATTCCTAGATGGGAAGTTGGTTAGCTGGAAATCAAAGAGACAGACATGTGTTTCTCTGTTTACAGCCGAAGCAGAGTACATTGCAGCTGCCTCCTGTAGATCTCAAGTGATTTGGATCCAAAGCCAGCTCCGTGATTATGGACTCAATATGAAAAAGATCCCACTATATTACGATTCAGAAAGTGCAATTAGGATCTGTCATAACCCAGTGCAACCCTCCAAGAAAAAGCATATAGCACTGATGTATCACTTTATTAAGGATCATGTGGAAGATGGAAACGTCGAAATTCACTTTGTTTGAACCACTGATCAACTGGCCGATATCTTCACCAAAGCTCTTCCTGAAGCGAGTTTCAATAAAATTCTACAAGGGCTAGGAATGATGGAATCGGAGTCAGTACCAAAAATTACCTCTCCAATCTAAAAGTAAGAAGCGAAATGAACCGAACGTTCGGGTTCGGTTCACATGTGTGCCGAAATGCACCGAACGCTCGGGTTCGGTCCTATTCTCTTCTCTTCGCTTATCACTCAAAGGTAGTTTCTTTGGTTGTAAACCTTTTGTATCCTTTTCTCAATTTCACCTCTCTTATTTTCAATTTCCTTTTCTTTTTCAACTTAAATTTTTTTTTTTCAACCGAAATAGACCGAACGCTCGGGTTCGGTTCCAAATTTTTTGTTTTTTTTTCTTATTTATTTTTATTTTTCTATCTTTAAATCAAAAATTCAAAAAAAAATTTTAAAAATCAAAAACTCCAAAAACATTTTTTGTTATTTGTGTTAGTTAATATTTTTTTTGTTTGTGTGGATATATGTGGGCAAATTCCTTTATTAGTTAAATGTCCCTAGAAGCATGTTGTTGTATGTGTCCAAAGCCTCACCTGATTCTGAATAACAGCCTTACTGACTTGGTATATACAAACCCCGTCTTCCCAATTAGGCTTTTACATTTATTCTAATCATGAGCTACCTTACTCTCTTCTCACATGAGATAAGAGTTTTCTGCTTGGTCCTTATTTTAATAACAGAGGTACTTTGGATTCTTTACACCGTCTTCAATATTTTTCTCCATCATATTTCGATCTCAAACGCGTTTATGGTTACACAATTTATGTGTTCATGATCTTAGCTCTGTGCCACTACGTGCTAAGTGAAACCCCCAAATCACTACCTTCTATGCATTGACGGTGAACAATTACTTTGCTCTAGTTTTCACTAAAGAACTGACGAATTCAGCCTTAAGGCTGTACCTTGAAATCTCTGAATTTTATCTTTGTGTGATTCCTATGAAATTGTTAAATCCCATAACATTTCTTCCCATGGAATCCAGTTTTAATTTTTTTTTGAGATGTCACCTACAAATATTTTCACCATGCCACTTAAATTCTTTTCAACCCTACTTGTTCAACAGACTACATTGGTCTCACAAGTACTTTAGTTAATTTCTGTCTTATGTCAAGATTAGGAATTCTAAACTGAAGCGAAAGCCACCCAAATTAGCCTGATTAAAAGATGCCTTTCAACACTTCTCAATAAGTGTCTGAGCGTAATTCAACGGGAAACCAAACAAACACTTTAAGGTCTCTCTTGACTTTGAAGGAAGAAATTTGTGCCCGGGATCCATTGTTTTGTGTCGTTATCGACATCACAATTTCCCACATATGTGTTGCTTTATTTCTTTTTCTTTTACACACTAAGCACGAAAATCTTTTTGATTTTCCATAATTCTGGTTTCATTACTTACAAGCCAATTTTTTAAAACTTATAAAAGAGTTGTGGCTCACAATGTTACACGTGGTCATTCTGCTTTATGATGACAGTTCACTCTAAAGGGATAAGTTGCTGACTCAGCCAGGAGTCAAATCGCTTTGATTTTTAAACGGCGCTTGAAGGACAGGCGTGCGAAGTGGAACCGTTTTTGTTTTTCAAACGGTGCCTGATGGGAAGGCGTGTGAATCGGGACAGTTTTTTTTCTCTCTCCTGCGTAATCATCGGGGCTCCCAACTGTCACGCATCAATCTTTCTAAGGAAACCCTTCGTATTTCCCTCGAAGATTTGGAAACAAATTCTTCTCTCTCTTCTCACCACAGTATAAAAGGTAACTTCGCCCATTATTTACCTCTTTACTGCACCCAAAATTCAGAGAGCAAGAAAAGCATTCTTCCTTCTACAGTTCGTCATCTCTTCCATCTTCCTCACTTCAATGGCGGACTCATCTTCTGTTCATGCCACTTCCCACATTCTGCCGATTCGTCCTCAACAAAGTCTGATCATCGATCTCACTCCACACGTTTACGATGCCTTTATGTTCCCGATTATTGAATGTCTCAAATATTCGCCGCTAGCTCCCGCTCTCACCAAAGTTGAAGCTGTTCCAATGGAGTTTTTATCACAAATCTTCGCCACAACTCATTATGATAAGTCTGTCGATATAATTTTCTTCGACATTCTTGATCACAAGGCATCCATCTCCAAGCAGCGATTATGTTCGCTTTTAGGGTTTGAACCCGATTCATCTAGGGTTAACCCTGAATCCATTCCAGTGGGTCAGTTGTTTTCCATGTTTTATAACATGGGATACACTGAGGTTCTGATAACGGTCACCAAGTTCAAGAAATCGTGCTTGCCTCCTCAGTGGAATAGGTTATTTATAGTGCTATTCAAGGGGTTATCGGAACGCAGTGCCGGTTCAGACGAAGCGAGTCGTCTGTTCATAACGATTCTTTATGGGGTATACAACGACATCAACCTTGACTATGGGTCGGTTTTATGGCAGCAGCTGATTCAGAGTCTTGCCTCTACATCTCGCCATTCCTAGATCTCCTACGCTCGCTTCTGGACGCTGATCACAAAATGGGTGGTGGACAAGTATCACGTCCCAATTGTTGCTAATTCTCCACTCTCTTTGATAGGTAGTTTCCATACTACGAAGATTCTTGTCTCTGATGCATCTAAGTTTCAGTTCATTGGCTCCATCCCTGAGTCGATGTTTGGAGACGTTCCTAGCGACAGCCGCATCATCAGAACCTACAAGGAGTTTCGTCGCTCTGGTCCTAGAGAGCTCACTCCTGATATGCTTAAGTCCATTCATGATGCTGATAGGCCTGCTCCAAGGGGAATGACAAATGAAAAGGGAAAAGGCAAGCAGCTTGGCAAGGGAGCAAAAGGCCCTTCTTCGAAGAAACGCAAACCTACCAAAGCGGCTCCATCTCCTCCACTGCAGAAGAGGAAAACCCAACATAGCCGAAAGCTGATACTTGCTTCCTCCTCAAGCGAATCCGAGGAAGAAAATTCAGACTCCGAAGAGTCCCCCCGTGGTAACACTCCTCCACGATCGCCTACCCCAGAGGTACATGTTTCCATTCCACCTGTCTCTTCTCCGCCAATCTCCATTCCCCCCATAACCTCCACTACTCAAATACCACCTACTTCTATCCAAGTACCCCCTCCCATTTTCACTGAAGCTACCACAACAACCGCTGAAGTAAGAACCAACGTATCTGATACGGGGGCTCCTACTAAAGCACCCGAACCCACTCCCACTACCGAACATACATCAAAACCCGAACCTACTTCCACAACTGAGCCTCCACCCTCACCTCCACCCTCATCTCCTGCTCACTCCGTAGACAATGAAGAAACTTTTCTTGGTGGGGAGAACATGACATTTGATTCGGTCTATTACAGTCGGTATCAGGTGCAAAGTGATGATGATGATGATGCTCCAGTCACCAAGAAGAATCTCAAGGAGCTTCACGAGAAGATTGATTCTCTCATTGCTTCCTCCTGTTCTTCATCACAGTCTACCATCTCCGAGGCTGCTATTCAGAAGATTGTTGACGCTTTCACTAAAGCTCATGAAGCCTCCGTCAGCATAGCCACTGCCGCTATTGACGCCTCCATCAAGGCCTGTGCTGCTGCGAACGAAAAAGTTGAAAAACTATTTGCTGATGCTTCTTCTCTTTTGCAGTCTTTACAGGAAATTGCCGATGCCAATACAACGAAGCTTGACCCTATTGTCAACAAGCTAGCTACCTCAGTTGCCTCAGAACTGCAGTCCTTTGCCACTCTTCGTCAAACTCTCACTGATGACAACTCAGCGTTCAAGGCGACTATTGAGGAGCGCCTAACTAAGCTACAAGAAAATCTAGCTATCGAGAACTCACTCATGGACGGTCTCGCTCAAAAGACCACTGCTCTCAAGGTCAAGAATCATCAACTCTCCATTTCTCAAAAGGAGATTGAATCTCTTCGATCTGAACGAGAGATTGTTTCTTCATGTGTTTCGGATGTCCACGCCGCCCTTTCAAACATCCTTAAAGCACATGATCCAATACTGAATTACTCAGTGAGGCGTACTCTCGCAGAAAAGCTTGCTCCTGCCCTTTCTCTCCTGAGCAAAATTGAAGGGCTCCTTGAGTTCGTGTCCATTCCGAAACAAGGGGGAGAGGATGTATCTCAACTGCCTCCCACTTCTACAACAACAAAAACAACCGAACCTCCTTCAACAGGCCAAGCCTCAGGTTCGGGTGTCAAAGACAAAGGGAAGAAAATTGCTGAAGACAGTGATGATGATAAAGAGACGATTGCAGATCTCTTAAAGAAGCAAGGTCGCGATAAGGATGCTGATATGAGCGCTCGCGTTGCCAGAGAGGCTGAGGAATCTGAAAGAAAAATGAAAGAGGCTCATGACCTTCTTGAGAGCAGGAAAACCCTTTTTCCTCCGTGGACTCTTGAGAAGCTTTTGAAGCAAGCAATTGAAACTCCCAGCATTTTGTGGCTTGAACCGGTGATTTCACTGAATCGCATCAACTCTGTCGATTCACAGTTTGACATGCCACTGACCCGAAAGGCCTTCATCTTCCATGCCTTTGATAACGTTGCTGATATCCCTCATCCTCATCCAAAGGTTTATAGGGATCTCGTCGAATTCTACTTGAAGGCTGCTCAACCACAGTATCAAACTTGGAGCGCTCAAAAGATAATCAACGTTCGGGTCCTCAAGCCGTTTCGAGAAGGAAACTTCACTAACGTTCGGTTCAAGGTGTTGAGGGGTTCTGCTAAGACCGAACACGCCATATCGCTTGCTGATCTTCCCAATTTGAATCCACATGATTGGATAATTTTGCACAACATCCTCCTCACAAATGAAGTAGAGTATGGTCTAATTATTGATCACTTCAAGAGGAGGCTTGTATGCTACATAATGGAAGTTGCCAAGATGGATCAGGAGATCGCTAGCATCTTTAAGAAAAAGCCCACTATCTCACCTGTTGGCTCTGCCAGTGACCTGAACATGATGCAGATGGGTAAGATTGACCCAAAACGCAAGTTTGTCATGTTTACCAGAAACGAAAGCCAAAAATGCATGTTCGCTTTGGCAGACAAACATCTATACACCACTGCATGCGTGGAACATGTTTTGGGAATCATTCATCATTGCAAGCAGAATTCGGCAGACGACAAGAAGTACTTCAATGACATGATCCAGTGGTACATTCGCTTCAGATAGACAATCCTCGCTCTCATCCCTCGTCTGTTTGAAACCACTAAGAAGGTTCCTGCAGCTAGTCCCAACAAGAAGAAGATATAGTCTCGCTCCAGTTGACGCAAAGGGGGAGATTGTTAGGTCTAGATAGTGTTGCGTCTTGGGCTCGACATTTAGTCCATTTAATATCCTGCATGGGCCTGTCCATCCGTGAGTTATTTTGTGGGGTTTAAAATTTATAGATGCTTGCACACATCCTACAACGTAAGTTTTTGATAGGGATTTTTGTAGCGTTCATCGTTCTTATCTTTTGTAACCCTAATATCCTCTACAACGGAAGTTCTTCATCGAGCTCTGCTGAGGATTGAATCAATTGAATCATTCGACACATTCAAATTCATTCTTGTGCTTTATCTTACTGTTTTTCGCTTTCTTGATTTACCTGTTATAAGATCTAATCGATCAAAGAGTTTTATAAACTCATCAGAAACTAATAAGTACAAGAAACTATCAAATAATAAGGAAACAACCTTATAAAATCTAAAAGAAGATAAAACAAAATCATTTCTATAAATAGAGTAAAATCTAGAATATTCGATCTACAATTTTCCTTTGTAAGTTATCTAGCATTCCCATTGAACCATAGATCCCAGAAAGCAACTTTCGCATCCTAGGATCATAAAAAGCTTCCAAAATTGACAACTGACTTCCGAGATTCGCATTTGGCCTCCAAGAATCGCAATCATTCCAAATTCGTTCGCATCATTTTTCATATCAAGTAAGCTTTCGCATCGAAGCCCAACAAAAAATAACCCATCAAATCCAACACTAAGTAACAACCCATCGAAAGCAAGCTACACCACTCCGATGTGATGGGTTGCGATCAATTGCATCCAATCGCACCCATTCACATCCAACTCCCCGTTTGTATTCGATAACACTCTGAGGATGGCATTCGCATCTGAAAACACTAGATTGTGATTCATTGTGACCTTTTACAATCAATCACAACCAGTCGCAACTAAGGATTGGCTCGGAACTTGAACTCACTTCGGACTTGAAATTCATCTCAGAATTGGAACTTTTCTCGAAATTGACTTTTGGTGAAAGTCCAAGTTTTTAAGTATAGACTAAGGTTGGAATGTTTTTGATTGATAGATGTGTTGTAGTATTGGTCGCATGATAGATAGGATACTAGTTTTCTTTATGATTCTTACATGGAAGACCCCGGGGGTAGCCTGTAGCATTTGTATGTGTCACACCCCGAAAACCAAAGGCGGAAACGTTCCCGGGGTTGACTCCATGTTGTGTATCAAATCCAATGTACATAGTAATCACAGTAAACAACCATTACATTACATATATAAGAAAGTTTACATTTGGTTCAAAAGTAAATTGTACAAAAGTAATACATATATCATATGAACAAAAGAGACGAGTCTTCAGAGCACACCGTCTTCACCAAAAGATAACGCCGGGTACCTGTCTAACTTGGACCTGAGAATACAAGCAGTTTGAAAATCAGCATAAAGCTGGTGAGTTCATAAGCGGTTTTGTTTTGTGAAAACATTTCGGTTTCCTTTAGATTTCTGAAAAGATTTGATATCCAAGAAAATCCCATATTTTCTTATGTAAAGTAGTTAAGTTATCTTTCGTTACAGTTCTGTTACAAGATATAAGTTAACCCCAGGAAAATCCCATATTTTCCTAAATGCAAGATTGATTGAGTAACACATAGTATAGTTTAATATCCAAAACTATAATTTAGACGAACTGTACATAGAAAGTATTTTGAAAACCTTGGGACTACATCCCGAACCAGTTATAAGATAATTCGATAAAGACCATGGGATCACTATCCCGAAAGTAGATATAAGATAGCTTGATAAACCATGGGATTACTATCTCGAAACTAGATATAAGATAGCTTGATAAAATCATGGGATTATCATCCCGTATAAGATTTAGTTTCAAAACCATGGGATTTCCATCCCGAACGAGATATAGGCACAAGATCATGGGATTATCATCCCGAACGAGATATAGACATAAAACCATGGGATTACCATCCCGAACAAGATATAGATACAAGATCATGGGATTATCATCCCGAACGAAATATAGACATAAAACCATGGGATTACCATCCCGAACAAGATATAGGTTCTAAACAAACCCTAACTGTGAATAAGTTTATATTAATACGTATTGTGAGTCGGGTAACCATACTGATACGACAACGAGACCTCCTTGACGTTAGTCAGACGTCGAATGACATCCAGAATTTGTCACCCCAGGCGTGCCCGCCTAACTGTAGCTAGCAGTTAAGGTGTGGGATTGTCAGTCCCGAATAGATCTATTCACAAATTCCTCGCTCTCCCTCCAGGAGACTCTGGTTACACTTCCGGAGAGGATTTACTTGATCATCCATAAAGGGTAGTGACTATCTCACAAGCTAGTATTAAACTATTCACAGGATTCTCATACGATAACAGACATACAAAGATTTTAAGACATGATACAGTGAAAATAGATACATACAGCGAAACTATCTGGCAAAACATTCGAATGATACGGAGATAAACTGAATCAGACATAGTTTATCTAAGAACTTAATACAGATAATTATAGAACCCCAAATTATTCCCATAATAATTTGATTAGTTTGGTTATTTTCTTAACTAAAATCCATTTAGTTGAAATTGATAAATCATTACTTATGCTCAACATAATACATAAGGAGAATAAGAGTTTATAAGTTTGCCAGATACTATTTGAAACACATAAATGTTATGATTTGAAAACAGTTTTGGTTTGCTTGTATTCCCCCCCCCCCCCTGAAAACAGTTAAAAACAGTGAAAAAGACATAGGGGTATGAACTGACCGGACGGGAAGTATGACGATTTGGATGCTAAGAGTTGATCCGAGGCTTGTAAATACACGAGGTTCCTAATTATAATGTAAAGATACACATTTGTATCTAATTAGGACTTAGATTGATTGTTGGATAGGGACAATTGCTTCAAGTCGCGAAAACACTCCGATACGAGTGTTTGGAGGGACCCGGGTGGCGTTTAAGGATGTGAAAGGACACTAGGGAGTTGGGACTTGAGTTTACTCCCCATGAATAAACTTATACAAGTGTTTTTGGTCCAAAACACCCATTCCCCATGAGTTTACGGCCGTAAACTCATGGTGGGTGTGGTTTATGGTGCTAAATGACTTCTAACACTTGAGGGATAATTTCTAGACTTGGTTTAAGGACTTGGAATGGATTTAAATCACCAAAATAATTTAATTTATGGGAGTTTACGGCCTAGCATAGGCTCCTGGCCGTAAACTCCTTAATCCTTATGAAAATGGTGTTAAATGTTGCTAAAACAAATCACATGTGATTAATAGAATTATTTCAATGCCTAACATGAGTTTTATGGGACATTTGAGGGGTTTTATGGAGTTTACGGCCTATGAGACCCCCCTCATGGCCGTAAACTCTTCTATAAGGTGCTACAATGTGTTTCAAGGCCTAAAACTTGCATGGAATGGCTTCTAAAATTCATCTAAAGGCTTTAGGGGTGTTTAGTTTGCATTCTAACACCAAAAATTTTGGAGTTTATGGCCCAAGCATATGCCTTGGCCGTAAACTCATCTAAATCCCCCAAAAATCATGTTTCAAGTGTCCAAATGCTAAAACCAAGGTCCTATAATTCATATCTAAGCCATAGAAGTGATTTGGAAGGGTTTAAGGGCATGAAAAACCCTATTTACATGAGTTTACGGCCTAAGCTTATGCCTTGGCCGTAAAGTCCTTCAAATGGCTCAAAATCAAGGTTTTAAACGTTCTAAGTCCATATCTTGAAGTCCCTTAGCCATATCTAAAGTCCAATTGAGTTAAGGAAGGAGTTTAAGGGCTAAAAACTCTTCTAAATGGTGTTTACAGCCTAGGCAGCCTCCTGGGCCGTAAAGTCACATATATTGTCCAATTTCATGATTAAATGTCAAATTTGGAAGCTAAACATGCTATAGATTAAGGCTAGGAAGGTACCCTAAGGAGTTGAAGCCTTAAAATTGAGTTTTGGACACTTAATCTTTGGATTTAGGAGAGAGAGTATAGAGAGAAGGAAAAAGCTTCAAATGAGTGCTTAAACATGTTTATATAGTTCCTAAAACTTGGACACGGTGGAATTCTACCCGATACCGGCCTTAAACGATGCTTTGGGTCGCACCCGATTGAGTTTCCGTCACCCGACGAGGATATTTCTAAAACTAATGAAATAAATGTTTTGGGCTAAATTCATGAGTTCCTAAATGATTTGGACCCTCATTAAATAATAATAAACATAAAATTTTAGTTAACTAATCCCAAAAACAGTATCGGGACATTTAAATTTCCGACGAGTTATACGGGCAGAACGAGTTTTCGGCGATGAACAACTTCGGGTTGTTACAGTATGAAAGACCATGGGGGTAGCCCAAGACACTTATATATAAGACCATAGGGTAACCATGGTAATGCGAGGAAAGACTATGGGGGTAGCCCATGACACTTGTACGTAATACCATGGGGGTAGCATGTGGCAGTGCAAGGAAAGACCATGGGGGCAGCCTATGACAATGTATGTATGGTATGTGGTATTTTAGGGAACTCGCTATGATTTGTGCTTATGGTGTTTTGTTTTGAAGATTTTCAGATACTTTTCATTCCAAAGGGAAGGGTCCGGCTTGACTATACAACATTTCCCATAAGGATTTTCCGCATTGATGATTTATATTTTACTCTGATGATTATGATACATTTTTACTATGATGGATTTTTGGGATAAACACCATGTGATTTGATGAATGAAAAATGAAAAATTGTATTCATATTTTTGGGATGTTACAATTTGGTATCAGATCCTTGGTTGGAGGGATTCGGGCACACTCTCGAGTTTTTCTGAACTCAAATGGAGGAATTTATAATATCTTTGAAAGAAAAAAAAATCTATAAAGAATTTTGGTAAGGAAATGGGTACAATGCATGCAATAATCCGAGCTTAAGTAAGCGTTTCCCAAAATATGCATACATGAGTATTGTGACAACCTGAAATTTCCAATTGTACGAACCTCATCTATTCAATAGAAGCTACTTCAGTTTCTGTGATTTTCAAGCTTTTCCGAACAATTTGTGTACGTTAGGGTTTATGTTTTAGATGATATCAGGAGAGTGGATACTCCTGGTTTTGTGAAACTTGGGCATTTCAAGTTTCATAATGTTACAGTCCAATATCAGGAATAAAAATATTTTCTGCCAAAATATTCCAGGACTATAAATAGTTTCTGAATGAAATTAATTCATTATTCACAATTCCAAATAGAGAAAAGCCATATTCTCTCTGACGGATCTTCGGGTTTTCATCCCATATTGTGAGTTTACTTTTCTAAATGTGTTTCAATACTTGTTAGATGCTTATTAACACAAATTACATGTTTAGATTCCAAGATCCGGGAGTTTACCGCCCAAGAACGTTCTTGGGGAGTAAACTCCAAAATGGAACATCAAGGCTTCCTAGTCCCGATTCCTTGTTAGAAAACTTGTTTAGGAGTTAGGGTATGATCTTTATAGGCCAAAAAGCTTCCAAGAAACACAAGTTCTAGGAGTTTACGGCCAAGGAACTTCCTTGGGCCGTAAACCCCTTTACAAGGGCTTAATGTGCCCTAAAACTTCCCCAAATGCTTAAGGACTTTAACTACTAGTACTTGTGCTTGTTTAGAACATCAAAAGCTCATCAAAATCACAAGTTAGTAGGAGTTTATGGCCAAGAACTCCTCTTGGGCCGTAAACCCCTTTTTGTAGGGTAAAAATCATTCCAAGCAACCCTTAAGCCTTAACACAATTTACCTTGAACCCTTAGGACTAGAATGGAGAGTAGAAAACATAAAAACCACTCCTTGAAAGGAGTTTATGACCAAGGAACATATCTTGGGCCGTAAACTCCAAGTGAAGGCACTAAAGTGTGCCTCTTGTCCCCATAAGCCTTAGATAAATTCATGGAAGCCATCCTTGATGTTTAAGTGCCTCAAAACAATTAAAATCCAAGAGTTTACGGCCGTAAACTCTAGGGTGAATGACTTTAGGCCGTAAACTCCCATATGGAGTGTTCTAGAGCCTTAAGCTACTTCATGTATTATTCCAACAAAGCGAGGAGTGTTCTAGATGCAAGATAACACCACAAAACACCCAAAACCACCCTTTGAGGAGTTCACGGCCATAAACCCATGAGTTCACGGCCGTAAACTCCAAGGTGTGGGGTTTGTTGGGTGGTGAACTCCTATACAAGGCTATTTGATGTTTCAAACCCTTTTGCCTTGTCCCGTAGCAACTTAGATGCAACCATTTGGACCATAAACACTCATAAAAGTGTTTAGATGTTTCCTATGTGTATTAACTTATTTATTAATTTATTATTTGTCTAATTAGTTATATATATGCTTATTATATGATAACTAGGCTCGTGCGTGTAAACCAGTCTCCGTTTGCCACCTAGCACGGTAGCCGACACTGCAATTCAAACGACTCACCACAAGTGAGTTCATACCCCTTGAATCAACCTTTGAAATGATTTTAAATGTTTTATAACACTTTATGGGGGGGGGGGAATACAAGTCAAATACTTATAAGTTATTGCTTCAATCACATGTGATTGTGTTTAATCACATGTGATTAATAACTAGGAAAACAACGATTTTCACCACTGTTCAAACTGTTTTTCAAACTGCCTTACTATTGAAATTTTTACAAACTGTTTTACTATCCAAACTTACTTATAGACTGTGATTCAAACAAATGCTTCTTATACTTAATCTGTTTTATCAACTTATGCCTTCAAAATGTTTTATAGATCGACATCAAGTCAATCTTCCCTTGAAATTATATTTATGCTTCAAATGTTTATGAAAACTTATTTATGTTTTTATATATACAATTGCATGCCCATATATGTATAGATATATAAATAATGTTCAAAAGGCTTAGGAATGCCATCCGCCCTATTTCCTTTTTCTCGATTTGGATGTGGTCTGGTGGGATTTCGGGTGACCATCCGAAGGTCGTTTCCATATTACTTATATATCATATATACATGTATAGACATAAAAGTACTTCCATATTCATACTCATCAGTACATCATTAGCTGGTTACCATCAGGGTAACGCAGGATCAATACATATACAGATATACTAGAAACAATACATATACAGAAATACTAGAAACAATACATATACAGAAATACTAGAAACAATACATATACAGAGATACTAGAAACAATACATATACAGATATACGAGAAACAATACATATACAGATATACGAGAAACAATACATATACAAATATACGAGAAACATTACATATACATGAATACGATATCAATTGTGATCCACTGTATCGGTGCATGCCTTAAATGTCATGTCCCGAGTTGTATCCAGAATCCTCTTGAAGAGAGGGCGTGAGTTTGCGTATAGATCTATACTGGATTGACTATCCTACACCTTCCTGCTAGCTACAGCCGGACCTGCAGGTCTGCGGGTGCCAAACGTCATTACTTTATTACGACCATTCGTTATGTCGTTGTTACCAGTCGATAGCATGGTGCAATTTATCATGATATACCTTAATATAAATCCGGTTTAAGGTAGTAATAATTAGTACAACAGTAGTCTTATTATACAAAGCTACAGTACTATAATGAATTACCCACTACATAATTTAGTGATAACCTCACTTAAGCATTAATGTACAAACTATATTTTTATCAAATGATAGTTATACTTGGGTAATTACATACTTTTACAACAGACAGGTTCACAAAACAGTTTAGCCTCGGTAGAAGGTTACTTTTATAGAAAATATAGGATTTTCTGAGGGATTCAAACTTTTACAAACACTTTCAAACATTTGCTTACATTTTTACAACTTATACATTGAGACAGGTTCAAACATTTTTACAAGAAACATTGACACTAAAATACTTATGAACTCACCAGCTTAATGCTGATAAACTCTTTCAAAATAACTTGTATTCTCAGGTCATCAGTAGACAGGTACAGAGGCCAGCTTTTGAGAAGATGGAGTGCATTCAAGACTCATCTCATATTATTTTGTGTTTCATTATTTTGGTGTCTATAACTGTACAGAACACAATTGTATTAAAATTATTTATTTAATGCAATGGATGATGTTGTTTGCTTATTTACATTTACTGTGTTGTGATACTATACATGACGTCCTCCGCCCCAGAACGTTTCCGCCGTTCTTGGTTTTGGGGTGTGACAGATTGGTATCAGAGCATTGTTTATAGTGAATCAAGTATATCAACCCATAAAAGATATACTAATCTATAAACCCAAAAGGGACTAAAACACTCTGACCAAGAGTCTATACTTTAAATAATAAAATATTTAATTAAGTATACTAGTCTGCATTCATATTAAAATCAGTGTCACAATGACAAGAACAAAAGTATTACGATTGTTGAATATCACAAGTGGGCTCGGGGATGTATGGTCAGTCCTGGGAATGGCATAGCCTGATCAACTATGCTGGTCCTAGGAGTGATTAGCATATGCCCTAGAATGGTTGTGATATGTTAACAAGTCTAAAAAAAAAAAAAAAAAAAAAAAAAAAAAACTTACCAACAATACCACAAGAAGATTAGTAGAACTTAAACTTAAAATACTATAGGAGTATTTTGTGCTATTAGTTACACGTATACTATCTTCTTATACCTCTCTTCTCGCGTAGATCTAAATGGCTGGATTCCATCATGGCGACCCGTACTTTCCCAATGAAGGCAATGCCGGGTGGATCGATGAAGAGCCTGAAGATGAGCATCCAATCCCTTTGGATGATCACCTCGCAGAAGGCTTTTCGGATGGATCCGACTCCGAGCCTGAAGTCAACAACCTACCGCTAGTAGGTCAAGCCCCGAACAACAACCCTCGACCAGCGTTTCCAGGGCCTACTCCCATGTGGGCAAACGACTTAAATCGCTAGAGTGATGAGCAGGGTCAGCCCTTACCATACTTTGAGGACCGAACCTTTTACAATGTTAGCGATGGTGGCTCTGCTGACAGAGCTCTTCCGGTGATCATCCGCAGAATAGCTCGTAATGTCGAGCAAGGTCGAGCAGCCATCGACCGGGTCATGGAGGTTGATGCCAACTCAGGTGTCAATACAGTCCGCATCCGCCGTCTTGAAGAAGACATGGAACGGACCCGGAGAACCAACGAAACTCTGCAGCAACAGCTGGCTGCCTCCCATGCTGAAGTCTTAAAACTTCAAGAGGTGTTTCGCCAAATGTCCGACCTCAGGGATCGCCCGAGGAATTCCCATCGCTATTAGATGATGTCTAGTACATCTCTGTCTTTTGATTTAGGGATAGCCTTGAACTTATGTGCTCTAAGTAGCACTTGTCTGTAAAATATTCCTAACTTTCGATACTCTAATTAGGAATCTAGGACTGTCAGTATTCTCCTTATGGTATGATGAAAGACCTACTGTTAGGTCGATTTTTCCTTGAACTTATTACATCAGTAATACCCGTACTATTCAAATCTATCTAATCTGTGGGAAAAATTTGTACACTTGTGTATTCCTACTAATATTCCTTATTGTGATTTCAAACACTCATTCAACTGTTGGGCTATGGTTAGTTAGTCCATGGGTCATTCTCACGTTGCTTACAAATTGATTCTTATCATCCTTCTTGTTTTTATAAACTTATAGCTGAAGGATGCCTCCTCGCAAGTCTCCCAGGAATAGGAATAATCCTGTACCTCCACCGCCTCCACCACCTGCAGTCATCGATACTGTAGCTCTGAATGCTGCCGTAGCTGCAGCAGTGGCAACTGCCATGGCTCAATATCACTCGTCTGATGCTAGCAGAGGTGGAACCCCTGTTGAATCTATTCCAGTTGAAATCCCGGTGCGCTCCAGGGAATGCTCTTACAAGGATTTCACAAACTGCAAGCCGAAGCCTTTCTATGGCACTGGCGGAGTCATTGCTCTCTCGCAATGGTTCCGGAAGACTGAATCAGTCTTCGAAATCTATTCGTGCCCTGCTGCATTTAAAGTGAAATATGCCGTGTGCACCTTCGAGGATAAAGCCCTAACGTGGTGGAACGGCCACGTCAAAGCCCTGACTCTCGTCGTGGCTAACGCCATGGGCTGGGAAACGATGAAGGACCTCATGACGGAGGAATACTGCGCGAGGGGCGAAGTCCAGAAGTTAGAACATGAACTCTGGAATCTGACCATGAAGGGCACCAACGTGATCGCTTACACTGCCCGCTTTAGCGAACTGGTGGCCCTATGCCCTAACATGGTTCCCACTGAAGGGAAAAAGATTGAGCGGTATGTATTGGGGCTAGTGCCTCCGTACCAGGGGAACGTCTTAGCATCCAACCCTGCTACCTTTGACAGTGCCAAACGATTGGCACAAAGACTTATTGACCATGGAGTCAAGACCCCTACAACTACAACCACCTTAGCCATCCCAGAACCCTCTAAACCCGCTGGGAACAAGCGGAAGTTCTGGGACGAGAAGAAGAAGCAGCGTGCTTCAAAGAAACAGCAAATCGTAGCAGTACATGCTGCGGTAGCCCCTACTGTTGTTACTGCTCCGGGGAAGCAGTACGCTGGAAGTTTGCCGAAGTGCAACAAATGCAACTTCCACCATAACGGCGTCTGCCGTGAAATGCAGTGTACTAACTGCCACAGAAAAGGACACACCGTCCGATTCTGTAAGTTCCCGGCACAACCGATCTCCCAAGTTCCTGGCTCAGGCGCGAGCCCAACTTGCTATGGATGTGGCGAAACAGGCCACTTTAAGAGGGACTGCCCTAAGACGAGGAATACTGGAGGAGCAGGGAGGGTACTAGCAATAGGCCACGGGGAAGCAGTCGCTGACCCGACAGTGGTGACTGGTACGTTGCTCCTTGATAACTCCTATGCATGCATTCTGTTCGATAGTGGAGCGGAGCGAAGCTTCGTAAACCACAAATTTGCTCGCATGCTTAAGCAACAACCACACGCACTTAATGAACAATTCACAGTAGAGATGGCCAATGGGAAAACTGAAAGTACTAATAGCATATACTTAGGTTGTCTTCTAACCTTAGATAACCATTCATTCCCAATCGACCTTATGCCGGTCTCAATAAAAAGTTTCGACGTTATTATCGGCATGGATTGGTTAAGTCTTCATCGCGCCGACATCATGTGCTACGAGAAAGCAGTCTGACTAAACCTCCCGTCTAACGAAACCCTTATAGTCTATGGCGACACACCTGGTGCGAGTCTTTGCATTATATCTAGTATTCAAGCACAGAAATATTTGCGCAAAGAATACCATGCATTCCTTGCTCATGTCGTCGACATGAACCTAGAAACGAAAGAACTAAAGGACCTCCCGGTAGTGAGCGACTTTCCCGACATTTTCCCAGAAGAACTACCCGGGTTACCTCCGCAACGACAAGTCAAGTTCAGAATCGACTTAGTCCCAGGAGCTACCCCAGTAGCCAAGTCGCCCTACCATTTAGCACCAGCCGAGATGCAAGAACTCTCTGGTCAACTTAACGAACTGCTCAGCAAGGGCTTTATAAGACCAAGTTTCTCACCTTGGGGAGCACCGGTCTTGTTCGTTAAGAAGAAAGACGGATCATTCTGTATGTGTATTGACTACAGAGAACTCAACAAATTGACGATCAAGAATCGTTACCCTCTGCCACGCATAGACGACCTATTCGACCAACTACAAGGGGCGAGCTATTTTTCCAAGATTGATCTGAGATCCGGATATCACCAGTTGCGAGTGCTCGAGGAGGATGTGCCAAAGACAGCCTTCCGAACTCGTTACGGACACTATGAGTTCGTGGTGATGCCATTCGGATTGACCAATGCGCCCGCAGTCTTCATGGATCTGATGAATAGAGTATGCCGACCTTACTTAGATCATTTCGTCATCGTTTTCATTGACGACATCCTGATCTACTCCCGAAGTGAGAAAGAGCATGGGGATCATCTGCGACAAGTTCTAGAGACACTACGGAAAAAGAAACTTTATGCGAAGTTCTCGAAATGTGAATTTTGGATCCGAAGAGTCGAATTCTTAGGACACGTGGTAAGCGAAGAGGGAATCCACGTGGAACCATCCAAAATAAAAGCCATTGAGAACTGGTCAGCACCAAAGACACCTACAGAAATTCGACAATTTCTAGGTCTCGCTGGCTACTACCGCAGGTTCATTCAGAACTTCTCACGAATAGCAAAGTCTCTTACGACCCTGACCTAGAAAGGCGTGGCCTTTGACTGGGAAGAGAAGCAAGAAAGAGCGTTCCAAACGCTCAAACGGGCCTTGTGCACCGCACCAATACTATCCCTTCCAGAAGGAATAGAAGACTTCGTAGTCTATTGCGATGCATCCAATCAAGGACTCGGATGTGTTCTGATGCAGCGAGGTAAGGTCATCGCCTACGCCTCGAGACAGTTGAAGACACACGAGGTTAACTATACAACCCACGATCTTGAGCTAGGAGAAGTAGTGTTTGCCCTGAAGATCTGGAGACATTACTTGTATGGAACGAAGAGCACTACCTTTACCGACCACAAGAGTTTACAACACATTTTCAATCAGAAGGAGCTCAACATGAGACAACGACGGTGGGTCGAACTACTCAGTGACTACGAATACGATATTCGTTATCATCCGGGTAAAGCCAACGTAGTAGCAGACGTCCTAAGTCGGAAAGAATATTCTCGTCGCAAGGTCAAGTCATTATCAATAACCATCCATTCACACTTGACTAAGCAAATTCAGGCGGCTCAACTAGAGGCCATGAAACCTGAAAATGTGTCGAGTGAATCCCTTAGCGGAATGGACAAGAACTTCGAAGCCAAGGGCGACGGAGCTTTATATTTCATGAACCGGATCTGGACACCGAAACCCGGTGGTTTCCGAGACTTGGTCATGACCGAGGCGCACAACACTCGGTATTCCGTCCACCCAGGTTCAGATAAGATGTATCTGGATCTCAAAAAGCTATACTGGTGGCCTAATATGAAAGCAGAGATTGCTACCTTCGTGAGTAAATGCCTGACTTGCGCGAAGGTTAAGGTCGAGTACCAGAAGCCCTCTGGTTTACTACAACAACCAGAGATCCCGGAATGGAAGTGGGAGCGGATCACTATGGATTTCATAACCAAGTTGCCCAAGACGACGGGTGGACTTGACACCATATGGGTCATCGTTGATAGATTGACCAAGTCTGCACACTTCCTGCCTATCAAAGAAACCGACAAGATGGAGAAACTTACAAGAACATACATCAGGGAAATTGTACGGTTGCATGGTGTACCTATTTCCATTATCTCTGATAGAGATAGTAGGTTCACCTCAAGATTTTGGCAATTCCTACAACATTCCCTAGGAACAAGGCTGGACATGAGCACAACCTACCATCCACAGACCGAAGGACAGAGTGAGAGAACCATTCAAACATTGGAAGATATGTTGCGAGCCTGTGTGATTGATTTTGGGAAGGCATGGGATACTCATTTACCCCTTGTCGAATTTTCCTATAATAACAGTTATCACACAAGCATCAAGGCTGCTCCATTCGAAGCTCTCTACGACTGCAAGTGCAGATCCCCTCTGTCCTGGGCTGAGGTTGGTGATACCCAATTAGCAAGAGGGCAAGCTTCCGACAGTACACTC
The DNA here is from genome assembly GCF_051521515.1 of Lactuca serriola. Lineage (NCBI taxonomy): Eukaryota > Viridiplantae > Streptophyta > Magnoliopsida > Asterales > Asteraceae > Lactuca > Lactuca serriola. The sequence continues at coordinate 127,253,789 of NC_136416.1, read as the reverse complement.
ACCGGTCCGGAAATCATTCGGGAAACGACAGAGAAAATCATTCAGATCCGTGAATGATTGAAAGCCTCTAGAGACCGACAGAAGAGCTACACCGATAAACGAAGAAAACCTTTGGAATTTCAGGTGGGAGACTGAGTCCTTCTCAAAGTCTCACCCTGGAAAGGCTTGATACGCTTCGGCAAGCGTGGGAAGCTTAATCCGAGGTACATAGGGCCTTTCGAGATTCTTGCCAGAGTCGGCCCAGTAGCTTACAAACTAGATCTACCCGACACACTGCGTAATGTACATTCTACATTCCACGTATCTAACTTGAAAAAGTGTCTGTCCGACGAGACTCTCGTAATCCCACTCGACGAGATCGAGATTCCAAATGTGTTTCAATACTTGTTAGATGCTTATTAACACAAATTACATGTTTAGATTCCAAGATCTGGGAGTTTACCGCCCAAGAACGTTCTTGGGGAGTAAACTCCAAAATGGAACATAAAGGCTTCCTAGTCCCGATTCCTTGTTAGACAACTTGTTTAGGAGTTAGGGTATGATCTTTATAGGCCAAAAAGCTTCCAAGAAACACAAGTTCTAGGAGTTTACGGCCAAGGAACTTCCTTGGGCCGTAAACCCCTTTTCAAGGGCTTAATGTGCCCTAAAACTTCCCCAAATGCTTAAGGACTTTAACTACTAGTACTTGTGCTTGTTTAGAACATCAAAAGCTCATCAAAATCACAAGTTAGTAGGAGTTTACGGCCAAGAACTCCTCTTGGGCCGTAAACCCCTTTTTGTAGGGTAAAAATCATTCCAAGCAACCCTTAAGCCTTAAGACAATTTACCTTGAACCCTTGGGACTAGAATGGAGAGTAGAAAACATAGAAACCACTCCTTGAAAGGAGTTTACGGCCAAGGAACATATCTTGGGCCGTAAACTCCAAGTGAAGGCACTAAAGTGTGCCTCTTGTCCCCATAAGCCTTAGATAAATTCATGGAAGCCATCCTTGATGTTTAAGTGCCTCAAAACAATTAAAATCCAAGAGTTTACGGCCGTAAACTCTAGGGTGAATGACTTTAGGCCGTAAACTCCCATATGCAGTGTTCTAGAGCCTTAAGCTACTTCATGTATTATTCCAACAAAGCTAGGAGTGTTCTAGATGCAAGATAACACCACAAAACACCCAAAACTACCCTTTGAGGAGTTCACGGCCATAAACCCATGAGTTTACGGCCATAAACTCCAAGGTGTGGGCTTTGTTGGGTGGTGAACTCCTATACAAGGCTATTTGATGTTTCAAACCCTTTTTCCTTGTCCCGTAGCAACTTAGATGCAACCATTTGGACCATAAACACTCATAAAAGTGTTTAAATGTTTCTTATGTGTATTAACTTATTTATTAAGTTATTATTTGTCTAATTAGTTATATATATGCTTATTATATGATAACTAGGCTCGTGCGTGTAAACCAGTCTCCGTTTGCCACCTAGCACGGTAGCCGACACTGCAATTCAAACGACTCACCACAAGTGAGTTCATACCCCTTGAATCAACCTTTGAAATGATTTTAAATGTTTTATAACACTTTATGGGGGGGGGGGGGGAATACAAGTCAAATACTTATAAGTTATTGCTTCAATCACATGTGATTGTGTTTAATCACATGTGATTAATAACTAGGAAAACAACGATTTTCACCACTGTTCAAACTGTTTTTCAAACTGCCTTACTATTGAAATGTTTTACAAACTGTTTTACTATCCAAACTTACTTATAGACTGTGATTCAAACAAATGCTTCTTATACTTAATCTGTTTTATCAACTTATGCCTTCAAAATGTTTTATAGATCGACATCAAGTCAATCTTCCCTTGAAATTATATTTATGCTTCAAATGTTTATGAAAACTTATTTATGTTTTTATATATACAATTGCATGCCCATATATGTATAGATATATAAATAATGTTCAAAAGGCTTAGGAATGCCATCCGCCCTATTTCCTTTTTCTCGATTTGGATGTGGTCTGGTGGGATTTCGGGTGACCATCCGAAGGTCGTTTCCATATTACTTATATATCATATATACATGTATAGACATAAAAGTACTTCCATATTCATACTCATCAGTACATCATTAGCTGGTTACCATCGGGGTAACGCAGGATCAATACATATACAGATATACTAGAAACAATACATATACAGAAATACTAGAAACAATACATATACAGAAATACTAGAAACAATACATATACAGAGATACTAGAAACAATACATATATAGAGATACTAGAAACAATACATATATAGATATACGAGAAACAATACATATACAGATATACGAGAAACAATACATATACAGATATACGAGAAACAATACATATACAGATATACGAGAAACATTACATATACATGAATACGATATCAATTGTGATCCACTGTATCGGTGCATGCCTTAAATGTCATGTCCCGAGTTGTAGCCAGAATCCTCTTGGAGAGAGGGCGTGAGTTTGCGTATAGATCTATACTGGATTGACTATCCTACACCTTGCTGCTAGCTACAGCCGGACCTGCAGGTCTGCGGGTGCCAAACGTCATTACTTTATTACGACCATTCATTATGTCGTTGTTACCAGTCGATAGCATGGTGCAATCTATCACGATATACCTTAATATAAATCCGGTTTAAGGTAGTAATAATTAGTACAACAGTAGTCTTATTATACAAAGCTACAGTACTATAATGAATTACCCACTACATAATTTAGTGATAACCTCACTTAAGCATTAATGTACAAACTATATTTTTATCAAATGATAGTTATACTTGGGTAATTACATACTTTTACAACAGACAGGTTCACAAAATAGTTTACCCTCGGTAGAAGGTTACTTTTATAGAAAATATAGGATTTTCTGAGGGATTCAAACTTTTACAAACACTTTCAAACATTTGCTTACATTTTTACAACTTATACATTGAGACAGGTTCAAACGTTTTTACAAGAAACATTGACACTAAAATACTTATGAACTCACCAGCTTAATGCTGATAAACTCTTTCAAAATAACTTGTATTCTCAGGTCATCAGTAGACAGGTACAGAGGCCAGCTTTTGAGAAGATGGAGTGCATTCAAGACTCATCTCATATTATTTTGTGTCTCATTATTTTGGTGTCTATAACTGTACAGAACACAATTGTATTAAAATTATTTATTTAATGCAATGGATGATGTTGTTTGCTTATTTACATTTACTGTGTTGTGATACTATACATGACGTCCTCCGCCCCAGAACGTTTCCGCCGTTCTTGGTTTTGGGGTGTGACAAGTATTAAGTTTAGTATACTATTATCTCAATTCCATGTTAGAGTAGGGCTATGGATACCTTAAGGAAATGCATGATATAATTGTGTAACACCTCATTTTCACATTCCAATAGAACTCAATATAGACATCCTTTATAAATTTCGAAGTAGTGATATATTACTTTTTAGCCAAAGTAATCATCATAAACATTAGGAAACTTCAATATGATTTTTGTAGATTTATAGAAAACCCTAATGCGTCTTCATATGAAGAAGTTATGCTTCTTCGAAGTTTTGTGATTAAACCGACACAAATATGCACGTCGTAAAATACGAATCATAGATAGATTACTTCTTAGCCTAAGCAATCTAAACGAAATTTGTAGTAGTCGTAAAACAAAGAGTGTGCATATAAAAATAGCCTAAATCTGACTTCATATGAGAAAGTTACGATTTTTTTAAGTTTAAGCAAACTAGTGTGCGACACAAAAACGGAAAATTAAATCGGTCAATTGTTAGGAAAGACAATCTAAACAAGAGTTGAAGATCTCGTCAATACCTATCCGTCATTATAAATAGAATCGAGAATAGATATACAATTAGAGAGTCATGATTTTTTATGTGGTTTAACAATCTAATCCTGTTAAAAATATAGTTTTAAAAATACGGTGAGATACCTACGCATGGATATAAGGAACGTCAAAAACAAAGCTCGTATGGACAATATATTATTTTTTGAAGAATTTGAATATCCGCACAGGCAGGTACGCTAGTAGACAAGGTTCATGGCATGCACTGGCACTCCACTAGATTCACGCCAGGTTTCACTCTTTACATGGAGCCCTGTCACCCTCGAAAAAGTGTGCGGCGTGTACAGACAGGGTGCACAGCGTGCATCTTCCTTTGCAGCCCAATAAATAGTGTTTAATGGTTCATTCATTCACCACACCAAATCCTCTCAACCATGTCTATCTAGAACCAAACTTTTTAGGTATTTTTGGAGTTCCGAAGAATCTAGTTAGTGAGGTGCTATAACATAGAAAAATCTAGTTAGCCAGTGAAATCTTCCAATTTCGCTAGAAACTCTTTGTAAGTTTGGTTATACTTAATGTGCTTGAAGTGTAACTTATATTTATATTCTTGGTTTTTTGTATGAATGTGTAAATAAGATTTTCAGTAATGTCTAGAATGGTCACGTTGGTTTGGTTGTTGAATTTCAGAAAAGCTATATGCCGAAATGGTCCTACCTCCTACCTGTCCTTCCTGGCTAATCCTTATTTAATAGAACTCTCAATATCTATTGGGATTAGTGAAAGATCTAGCTTTCAACATCAGATTGTCATAGGTAATAACAAGGTACATTATTATAGGTTAATACTTTCTAGGTATGTTACTCGCCAATTGGATCACCAATAGGATCACCAGATTACAATCAATTGTCTGAGTAATTGTCCATGTGATTTTATTCACTATATTATTTGCTCTAGTATATACTATTTGTATGGTAGAATATAGTTGCCATGTAGTATGCAGTTAGGCTACTAAACTAGTTTCGTTAGTTACTTATCGTAGTGAACTATTTTTCTGTTTACATATATTATGCGAGGGGTTGAGGGTTGTCACACCCCAAAACCGAGAATGGCAGAATACGTTCTGTGGTGGAGGACGTCATGTACGGTATCATAACAATGCATAATAGTAAAAACAAGCAGCAACATCCATCGAATTAATATAATAGTTGTAATACAAGCGTGTTCTGTACAGTTTGTTAGACACCAAAGGTATAATCAAAATAAAGAGGAGTCTTGTATGTGCTCCATCTTCTCAAAAGTTGCATATGTACCTATCTACTGATGACCGGAGAATACAAGTTATTTCGAAAACGAGTATCAGCATAAAGCTGGTGAGATCATAAGTATTTAGTGTCATTTCTTGTATAAAAGTGTTTACAATCATGTAATATAAAAGATGTTATCAAAGTTTGAAAATAGTATGATCCCTAGAAAATCCTATATTTTCCAGTAAAATTAGTGTTCTACCAAGACTTGATTATTTGTAAGTTTGATCCTTTGAGAGTGTAAAAGTTTTCTCAATGAGACTTTCAGTTATAAAAATATAGTTTTAGACTTCATTAATGTAAAGTAAATGGGAAAATAATGGTTTACCCCAGCAGTGTTACTGCCGGTTGAGTAAAATAAAAATGCAGACTCCAGGTAGTATTAAATGCCCAATACACCTCAGGGAGTTTGTTTTGCCTTTAATTCTTAATGTGTTAACTAAAGGTCTAAATGTGAACTCGTAAGTAACCATGCTGATTGACGATCGAATAACTGATGACCATCCATGTCACACGTAGTATGGTGACATTTTGTCACCCCTGGGCCTAGTCGGCTCGGAATGTAGCTTGCAGTCGGGATGTGGGAGTGTCTGTCCTGTATAGATGTATACACATAATGCCCGCTCTCCCTCCAAGAGACTCTGGTTACACAGTGATGGCACAGTGAAGTGTCGTATCGAGGAATACTATGTCACATTCTGTTTTAGTATAATGTACTTTTTGTTATTGTGTATTGAGTGTCCTCTTGTGTAGCATATGGTATTCTCTTTGTATAGTATTTAACATGTATAGACTCATAACACTAATAACTATAGTTAGTGTCATGGTAATAGTAGTAATGAGCGGTAAGTCTTATTTATACCTATTATAGTTAAATAGAGGTGTTAGATGCATGCCTTTGATACACAAAGGTATTGAACTGAAGTGAAGGCTTTTATATCCAACACAAATATATATGATATATAACTAAGAATTCAATGACAATCGGACAGATAACAAGATACCCTAAGTCCATAATCAAACAAGAACAAGAAGTAAGGTGAGCTATTAGTCCTAAGTCCTTCAAGTCTTACTTATATAAATATATTGATGTAGATATAGTTTGGGAACAAAAGAAGTTTAAAAAAAAGTTTGGAAATAGTTTTATAAAAATTTAACACGAAAAATGAGTTTGATAAACATTTAAAGTGGTTTTGTTGGCAAAGCAGTTAAAAGTATAGAGAATCATTTTTGGTTGCAAGTTATAAATCACATGTGATTGATACTATAACTTGTTGGATTCAACTTGTATTCCCCCCCCCCATAAAAGAATTTAAAAACATTTAAAATGTCAATTAAGGGGTATGAACTCACCTGCAATGAGTGGAGTGGATGGAAGTGCCGGGTAGGATGCTAGGTGCCAAGTGAGGACTTGGACACACACACGGATCCTATGTAACATGCAGTGATACATAAATGTATCTAATTAGTTATTTAATCACTAATTAAGTAAGTAAAGACACTCAAATGCATGAAAACACTTTGTTTCAAGTGCTAGGAGTGTTAAGGGTTGCATCTAAGGAGTGTATGGCCTCACTATGGAGTTCACACTTCAAATGGTAGCCCTTAGGCGTGTTTATGGTTTTTGAGCCATTTCCCCCATGAGTTTACGGCCGTAAACTCATAGGAATGGTGTTTTTGTGTGCTTCAAGGTCTTATGCTTCACAAAGGAAGGTCCTAGGGTTGAATCAAGGGCTTAGGAAGTGGTTAGGGCTCGAAATGGCACACTTTTTGGAGTTTACGGTCCTTGGACCATGTTTGGGAGTTTACTACCGTAAACCCATGAGTTTACTGCCATAAAATCGTGGTTACTCCATCCATTTCTTGATTTCTAGTTCTTAGATCATTCATGCAAGTTGCTAGTTCATTAGCCAAGCATTGGGAGGAGTTTGGGGCATCAAAACCCCTTTTTTTGGGTGTTTACGGTTTTAGGAGATTCCCAAACCATAAACCCATGTTCTTGGTGGTTTTTGGTGTTCATTCCATGGATTTGCAAGCACACTAAGTAGATAACTAGCTAGGAGGAGTATACTTACTTATAGGAAGCTGGCAAGAGTGTTCAAGGACCCAAAACCACTAGTGTGTTCTCGGTGTTTTGAAGATGCTTGAAGATCTAAGTAAAAATAAAAAATCCATGGATGAAATGATGTATAAACACTAGATTTAGTATTGTATGAACGAATTTAGGGAAGAAAACATACACTTTTGGGGGATTTGGAAGAAATGTGTGATGATAGTTGAGAGAAAACTAGCTGTTTTTGAGGTTGGAAGTGTAAAAATGAAGACAAGGAGGGTAAACTCATGCTATATGCATGAGTCTTGGAAGGAGGGTGTTTACGGCCAAAACACCCCTTGTTTGGTCGTGAACACCTAGCTAATAATGACACTTCCTTTTATTTAATCGTTTGACGAAAAATAAAATAAAACACCAAGCGGGCTTAAATCCGGCCAAAAATGTGCTGAAATATTTTCGACTAATATTTGGAGTGTTTGAATGTGGAAATTATACACATGAAAATTTTGGGTTGTCACAAGGGTGGCCCAGCCTTAGGCTGCAGGCGTATAGACTCGGACAGACGAGCATTATGATAAAGGCCAAAGAGCGGAACAACTATATGTTGAAGGAAAAAAAGGTGGACCAGCTTCGTTCTGAAGGCCAAGGGCGGACCAACTTTATGTTTAAGGCCATTATCTGTTTGTATAGTATATGTATTGTGTTATATGGTATTTTTGGGAACTTGTTAAGCTTCATTCTTACCCAGTTAATTATGTTTTTCAGGTACTCTATTAACTCGTAGGAAGGGAATGGTTCGAATTTATACATGCACATTCGCAACATGTCTCCGCACAATGTAATCATATTATGATATATTTTAATTTATAAAAATGAAAAAAATTGGGTTGATAATTGGGAAGTTACAAGTTGGTATCAATGCTTTGGTTTCAGTGAAATCGATGAACACACATGTGATTCCAAACTTAAACTAAGGATATAATTAATTAATAAATATTTTCATAAAAAGAAATATACAAAAAGGAAAGAGTATGATACGTACAGTAAGCCAAAGCTCAGAAAAGAAAATGATTCCCAAAATATCTTACTGTTGAAATATGAAATGTTAGAAATGCATACGAGTCTGTAGGCTAGGGATCTTTTCAAGAATTGCTTTGCCGGATAATTAAGATACCTTATAGCTTAGATATTTTCTTGTTAATTGTTTCTTAAGACTTATATTTATATTAATTAGTTATTTGACAAATACATTAGGTTGCATGCTGTGACAACTGGCAAACTTGGAGTCGAGCCAAGTCAAAAGATGTATTATGTATAAGTGAAACCAAATTGTAACCTTGTTGCAATAGAACTTTGAAACCCTAAAGGGCATGTTTATATATATATATATATATATATATATATATATATATATATATATTCAATACCATGTTAATATAAATTAAAATAATTCAACACAGGTCAAAATGTTAAGTCTAAAAGTATGAAATTGTAATTACTTTAGAGATATCGGTTTTAGGAATCTAGGGACATTGTGTTTTCGGTTTTGTAGGGCCATGATAACAAGATATGGCCGAAATCTCAAGCTTAGGACCACTAGGACCGAAAACTCAAGCCTAGGGACCACATAAACCGAAATCACCCTTTCTTGGACAATGCGAGGACCGAAATCAACACTTTTGTGAGTGTACAAGGGGATTTTGGTCATACCAAAGCCGAAATCACCCCTATTTTGGTCGAAATTTGTGACAACCCATAAATTATTCCGTCGCTATAACCCATTCCCGTCAGTAAAACCCGTTTGTCCTTCAATTTTTCCGTTAACATTTTGGATTAGGTCATTTAATTTAAGACTTTTATTATGAACTTGTGGGTATCGAAAACCATTAGAAACACATGAAAACATCCCAAATTATTGTTTAGAAAATTTTTAGTTTCGACTACGTCGGGTTACAACAACTAAATCGGGTACGACCAAAAGCCTCGTTTAACGTCGGTATCAGGTAGATTTCCACTGAGCCTCAAACTCAAACCATATATAAAGTTGAGTGGGCTTCATTTGAAGCTTTTTCACACTCTCTCTCTTCAATCCAAACCTTTGATCCAAAATCACCCATTTCAAGCTCCAAATAGGTATGTAATCCATCCTAGCTCATAGTGTATCATCTTTAGCTTTCAAATTCGTGTTTAAATCATGAAATAGGACCAAAGGCATGTGTTTATGGCCCAGGAACTATCCCAAACCGTAAACACCCATAAATGGGGTTTTAGAGCCCCAAAACCCTTCCAAACCACTTCTAGTGCTTAGATATGACTTAGGGGCTTACAAGATTGGACTTAGAACACCAAAACCTTAACATTTGAGGGGTAAACATGAGTTTACGGCCCAAGAACATGCTTGGACCATAAACACCCATTCAAAGGCCGCAAACACCTTTTAACGTGTTAAGATGCCCCTTAAACACCTCCTAAGCCTTGGAATAATGTCTAGAATCATCCACCATTGTGTTTAGGGCCTTAAAGTTGAAAGAAGACATCTCCTTAGGAGATTACGGCCGTAAACCCCCCAAGGATTGGTTCCTGGGCCGTAAACTCCTATAAGGTTGTCAAATGGTGCCCTAACTTCCTTCCATGGCGTGTACTTTGGATTAGAAACACTTGTGCTTAACCTAGGGACACCAAAACACAAAAGGAATGAGTATGTGAGAGTTCACGGCCGTAAACTCCTAGTTTACAGCCATAAACTCCTTTATATGGTCCATATGTTTACCAAACCCCTCCCAATGCCTTGGAACTAAACCTAGCATCACCCCACAAGTGTTGTAATACCATTTAGCACCCAAGAACCCACCCCCCATGAGTTTACGGCCGTAAACTCATGGGGATATGGTCTTAGGGCCGTAATCTCCATTAGGGTCCGCAATCTCCATTAGGGGTGTACTCTTGAAGAGCAAACGCCATATTTTCCGCATTATTACTTATAAATTTATTAATCATAATAATTGGAGACATGTCCTCGGTAACACTCCACAGAGATACGCGAGTGGAGGACCGCCCCTGTAACCAGAATCTCTTCGAGGGAGAACGTGACTTGAGTGTATAGATCTATACGGGGCTGACTACCCCACACCTGGTTACTAGCTACAGTCGGACCGAAAGGTCCAAGGGTGACAAAAGTCATAAAATGATATTGGACTTCTTATTGCCATATCTAGTCTATCGTATGGTTATGGAACTCGCAATTTAGATAACAGCAATTTACTTGTTGGTAATAATGAATTTAGTAAACTAATAACCTTAGAAATTAGTTTACTTCCCACACAATAGTTTTATATATGTGTTAAAACTAACATACTTTTCAAGGATAACCAGGCTTTCAGGAAACTTCACACAAACACTTTAAGTATGGTAGATACTTGTACACTGCATTCCGAATCGATAACCGACCACAAACTTTTAGGAAAATAAGGGTTTTTCCTGGGATAACTTAACTGTTCTTAACCAAACTGTGTAACATTGGATAACTATACTTTTCTTATAAGGAAATATGGGATTTTCTTAGATAACAACTGTTTCAGAAAAACTAAAGGAAACTTGTTCATTTTCAGAAAAACAAACCACTTATGACTTACCAGCTTTATGCTGATTTTCAAACTGCTTGTCTTCTCAGGTTCTCCTTAGACAGGTATCTCGCGTTCTTTTGCAGAAGACGGAGCATATGGAAGTCACGTCTTTACTTTTGTTTAGACTATTAAATCTATAAAACATGTATTACTTTACTTTTAAACAAATGTAATGATTCTATGTAATGTAATGTTTTGTGTTTACTATGCTTACTATGTACATTGGTTGTGATACTTTGCATGACGTCCTCCGCCCCGGAACGTTTCCGCCATCGGTTTCGGGGTGTGACAAAATCTCCATAAAGTAGTCAAGTGGTGCCACTTGATTTGGTAGTTTAGCTTGCTAATGAGAAAATTTCACAACCTAGTGTAAATGTCATGTCAAACCTCATCCTATCTTCCATATACGGGCCGAAATCACCACCCCATCCCTCATTTCACACTTAAAACATTTCCAGTGAACAATTGCTTCCTACATTCTCTCGAATATCAAACCCATTTTCTCTTATACTCAAGTTCAAATATCCCCATAAACCTATTTCTTCAATGTTTTTCTTAAGGATCGTGGTAAGCATTCCTTATTCCTTAGTGTTATTCAAACACAATCTCTTGATAATTCATATATGTTGGGTCGTGTTTTGTGTTAAGTGTTGCGTCTGTTGGGCTCGTTAGCTAGTCCGTTTTTGTATCTCCGGTATGGGCCTGTCCATCCGTGAGTATAGTAGGCTTTTATTATAAATATAGGTGCTTGCATGCATCTTAGGTTAACGATAGTAACGATAGAATAGATTGATCAGAGAAGTTTTAATTATCGTTCTTGTAACCCTAAATCCTCTACAACGGAAGTTCTTAGTCGAACTCTACTGAGGATTGTTTGAATTAATCATTCGACACATTGTGATTCAGTCTTGTCTTGTTTATTGTTTTATGTTCTTCGCACTACCTGTTACAAAGATCTAATCGATCTTCAAGTTTATTTAATATCTTATCAATTGGTATCAGAGCAGGAGGCTGTGTAATTCATACACTTCTTTTCTGTGAAAAAGGTTGCGATTAGGGTTATTCCGCATTTACTGATATTTATTGAGCGGTCATCCCATAATTGACGTAACTCAACTTTTATTTGTGTTGCCCTAATTTAATATATTAAAAGTCTGATCTTTTAAACAGGTTTTTCGATCAAGCATGGACGAGTCAAAATCTAATCCCATTAACATCTCAAACAACATTGGATCAACGACAAAGATTCCCATCCTTTACACCCAAAATTACGAGGTCTGGGCACATAACTTTGAAGATTATGTCATCGGATCTGAGGACAATGGATATCTCATCTGGGAAGCAATCGTATCTGGACCATTCGCTCATTCAGCAACTTCAAGAATTATTAAAACTCAGAAGGAGTATAATGATCTTTTGAAAGATGTTAAAGATATTGCTCAAGACCAAAAAGATAAATTTCAGTGCAATATTAAAGCATTAAGACTAATCAGATTCGCCCTTCAATCTGACACTTTCAGGCTAGTGAGTTCATGCAGCACTGCCAAAGAAATATGGGATAGGCTGCGAGAGTTATATTCTACGGACGAAGATCTCGAGCATTCCATTCAAACCTTGCTTTTGTCCGAATTTGGTGAATTCAAGCAGAGTCCTGAAGAAACTATAACTCAGACATTCGATCGCTTCAATCATCTTCTTAGTAAGATGATTAAACATGATATTGAAACGAAGTTGATTGAACAAAAGGTTACATTTTTAAACGGTCTCAGATCTGAATGGAGGGCGGTTGTGTCCACTGTTAAAGCGCATGAGCAATTCAAATCTTACTCTTTGGCTAAACTGGTAGGGATTTTGAAATCCCAAGAAAAGATTGTGTTACAGGAGAAAAATGTGGTTTCAAGCATGGGATCATTGGCTCTTCTGTCCAAAAGCAAAGCTGTGATGGAAGATGAAGACCTCAACCTGGAGGATTATGACCTTACCTCTAAAGACTATGCAATGATGGTGTCAAACCCGAATAGGTTCATCAAGAAAAGGTTCCCTACCAATAAAAACCGAAATTGGCAGGGAAGTTACAGTTCTGAAAAGGTTAGGGAAGAACCGAAAGCAGAAGAACCAAAGAAGGAACCGAAAGCTGAAGGAGATTCGGGTGTGAGCTGCTATTATTGTGGAGGAAAGAACCACTATGCCAAAGATTGTGTTCTCAAGAAAATGGCAGAAAAGGATGAGGAGAAAGACGAAGAAACTGTGCTGTTGAAAAAGCTGGAAGAGATCAAAAGAAAGAAATCCACTGCTAACCCCTCTATGAATGCTTTAATTGTGCAGGGTTCGGTAGCGGATGATGAGTTCGGTGGCGTGGAGGTCTGGTCAACCGATTCTGAGGACGATGAAGTCAGGAAGCCATCTCAAGGAAAGGCCTATGTTGCGAAAGGTGAAGGGAGCGGAGGAAAGTGTTTAATGGTGTCAGACGTGTCTCAGATGAGGGGATACAACACAGATGGTGGGAATGAAGACACAAAGGAGCGAGAGGACTTGTGCTTCACAATAAAACCTCTCAGCGTGCAGTTTAACGAGCTTGATGAATTAATCAAGAAGGTACAATTAGTTTTTGTTTCATTCAAAGTCCCACAAAGTTCATATGAAAAGGAATTAAAAAATGTTAATTCAAGAATCTCTCATCTAGACAGTAGTTTAACTCAAACACGGGTCACCAATTCTAACCTAACTGACCAAATAAGCAGGGTATCTTCAAAGAGTGAGGAACGGAGGATATGGATCGAGCTAAAGGAGTCGGAGTTAATCAAATCCAAGGATGAAAGCATCTATATACAAAGAGACAATTTAAAACTTTTAAAACAGAGAAATGTCTTTTGTTTAATTGCTAAGCGTCTTTACACTAATATCACTCAACTTCATTTAAACTGTGAAATAGGGCAGAAAATTCATCGCATGATTTTGCCCTTCCTTGAGTTTAAGGAGGATGAAATTGACGCTGAAGCATATAACTGTGAAAGTGTTGTTTCGTCTGAGGATGTTAATCTGACATACATGTTTGGTCTAGACAAAATCGAATCTTTCATAAAGTCCAAGGACCATAAAGACATGCTGAAAACTCTCTTGGATGAAAATGATAAACTAAAACTAAGAACCGAAACCGTACAAAAGTTTGACTCATTGAATGCCAACCTGAGCTCAGAAAATAAAATTGATGATGAAAATGCATCTGAGATTAATGAGGACGATGATATGAGTGAAATTTATGTTGAAGACATAGTTGACTGTTCAGAGTTTGTCAAGAGCGAACCCAAAAACCACAAAAATCTTATTTTAGAAAATTCTGTGGAGTTTGCTCGTCTGTCCCAACAAAAGTCCCCGATCCTTGAAGAAAAGGCTGTTGTATACCAAAAAGTGAAAACAACTCCAAATCTGGTGTATAAAGTCACAGGCGTAACAGAACATCAGACAGCCGAACTCACATCTATTGTAAACGAAGATAATGTTGATGTTTGTGATGAGTTCTTCTGGTCTGCTCCTATCGACAATGTTGACGAAACAGTTGGTGTGACAACCTGAAATTTCCATTTGTACGAACCTCATCTATTCAATAGAAGCTAGTTCAGTTTCAGTGATTTTCATACTTGTCCGAACAAGTTTGTGTTCATTAGGGTTTATGTTTTAGATGATATCAGGAGAGTGGATACTCCTGGTTTTGTGAAACTTGGGCATTTCATGTTTCATAATGTTACAGTCCAATATCAGGAATAAAAATATTTTATGCCAAAATATTCCAGGACTATAAATAGTTTCTGAATGAAATTAATTCATTATTTACAATTCCAAATAGAGAAAAGCCATATTCTCTCTGACGGATCTTCGGGTTTTCATCCCATATTGTGAGTTTACTTTTCTAAATGTGTTTCAATACTTGTTAGATGCTTATTAACATAAATTACATTTTTAGATTACAAGATCCGGGAGTTTACCGCCCAAGAACGTTCTTGGGGAGTAAACTCCAAAATGGAACTTTAATGCTTTCTAGACCCACCCCCGTGTTATACAACTTATCAAGTACTTAGTATATGATCTTTATAGGCCAAAAAGCAACCAAGAAACACAAGTTATTGGAGTTTACGGCCAAGGAACTTCCTTGGGCCGTAAACCCCTTTTCAAGGGCTTAATGTGCCCTAAACTTCCCCCAAATGCTTAAGGACTTTACCCACTAATACTTGTGCTTATTTAGAACATCAAAAACCCTTCAAAATCATAAATTTGTAGGAGTTTACGGCCAAGAACCCCTCTTGGGCCGTAAACCCCTTTTTATAGGGTAAAAATCATTCCAATCACACCTTAGGGCTTAAGACAATTTACCTTGAACACTTGGGACTAGAATGGAGGGAAAAGCACATCAAAATCACTCCTTGAAAGGAGTTTACGGCCAAGGAACATATCTTGGGCCGTAAACTCCAAGTGAAGGTACAAAAGTGTGCCTCTTGTCCCCATTAGCCTTAGATAAATTCATGGAAGCCATCCTTGATGTTTAAGAGCCTCAAAACAATTAAAAGCCATCACCCATAGGAGTTTACGGCCGTAAACTCTAGGGTGAATGGACTTTAGGCCGTAAACTCCCATATGGAGTGTTCTAGAGCCTTAAACTACTTCATGTGTTATTCCAACAAAGCTAGGAGTGTTCTAGAAGCAAGATAGCACCACAAAACACCCAAAACCACCATTTGAGGAGTTCACGGCCATAAACCCATGAGTTTACGGCCGTAAACTCCAAGGTGTGGGGTTTGTTGGGTGGTGAACTCCTATACAAGGCCATTTGATGTTTCAAACCCTTTTGCCTTGTCCCGTAGCAACTTAGATGCAACCATTTGAACCTTAAACACTCATAAAAGTGTTTACATGTTTCCTAAGTGTCTTAACTTATTTATTTAAGTTATTATTTGTCTAATTAGTTATATATATGCTTATTATATGATAACTAGGCTCGTGCGTGTAAACCAGTCTCCGTTTGCCACCTAGCACGGTAGCCGACACTGCAATTCAAACGACTCACCACAAGTGAGTTCATACCCCTTGAATCAACCTTTGAAATGATTTTAAATGTTTTATAACACTTTATGGGGGGGAATACAAGTCAAATACTTATAGTTATTGTTTCAACCACATGTGATTTCATTTAATCACATGTGATTAATAACTAGGAAAACAACGATTTTTACCACTGTTCAAACTGTTTTTTTCAAACTACTTCACTTTGAAATGTTTTACAAACTGTTTTACTATCCAAACTTATTTATAGACTGCGATTCAAACAAATGCTTCTTATACTTAAACTGTTTTATCAACTTATGCCTTCAAAATGATTTATAGATCGACATCAAGTCAATCTTCTCTTGAAATTATGTTTATGCTTCAAATGTTTTATGAAAACTTATTTATGCTTCAAATGTTTTATGAAATCTTATTTATGCTTTTATATATATCCAATTGCATGCCCATATATGTATAGATATATAAATAATGTTCAAAAGGCTTAGGAATGCCATCCGCCCTATTTCCTTTTTCTCGATTTGGATGTGGTCTGGTGGGATTTCGGGTGACCATCTGAAGGTCGTTTCCATATTACTTATATATCATATATACATGTATAGACATAAAAGTACTTCCATATTCATACTCATCAGTACATCATTAGTTGGTTACCATCGGGGTAACACAGGATCATACATATACAGATATACTAGAAACAATACATATACAGATATACTAGAAACAAGTACATATACAGATATACTAGAAACAAGTACATATACAGATATACTAGAAACAAGTACATATACAGGTATACTAGAAACAAGTACATATACAGGTATACTAGAACGAGAAACATTACATATACATGAATACGTAACAATTGTGATCCACTGTGTCGGAGCATGCCTTAAATGTCATGGCCCGAGTTGTAGCCAGAATTCTCTTGGAGGGAGAGCGTGAGTTTGCGTATAGATCTATACTGGATTGACTATCCTACACCTTGCTGCTAGCTACAGCCGGACCTGCAGGTCTGCGGGTGCCAAACGTCATTTCTTTTATTACAACCATTCATTATGTCGTTGTTACCAGTCGATAGCATGGTGCAATTTATCACAATATACCTGAATATAAATCCGGTTTGAGGTAGTAGTATTTAGTACAACAGTAGTCTTATTATACAAAGCTACAGTACTACAATGATTTACCCATTACATATTTTAGTGATAATATCACTTAAGCATTAATGTACAAACTATATTTTTTAACAAATGATAGTTATACTTGGGTAATTACACACTTTTACAACAGACAAGTTTACAAATCAGTTTAGCCTTGGTAGAAGGTTACTTTTATAGAAAATATAGGATTTTCTGAGAGATTCGAACCTTTACAAACACTTTCAAACATTTGCTTACATTTTTACAAACTTATACATTGAGACAGGTTCAAACGTTTTTACAAGAAACATTGACACTAAAATACTTATGAACTCACCAGCTTAATGCTGATAAACTCTTTCAAAATAACTTGTATTCTCAGGTCATTAGTAGACAGGTATCGAGGCCAGCTTTTGAGAAGATGGAGTGCATTCAAGACTCATCTCATATTATTTTGTTATACATTATTTTGGTGTCTATAACTGTACAGAACACACTTGTATTAAAATTTTATATTTAATGCAATGGATGATGTTGTTTTGCTTATTTACATTTAATGTGTTGTGATACTATACATGACGTCCTCCGCCCTAGAACGTTTCCGCCGTTCTTGGTTTTGGGGTGTGACAGATTGGTATCAGAGCATTGTTTATAGTGAATCAAGTATATCAACCCATAAAAGATATACTAATCTAAAAACCCAAAAGGGACTAAAACACTCTGACCAAGAGTCTATACTTTAAATAATAAAATATTTAATTAAGTATACTAGTCTGCATTCATACTAAAATTAGTGTCACAATGACAAGAACAAAAGTATTACGATTGTTGAATATCACAAGTGAGCTCAGGGATGTATGGTCAGTCCTGGGAATGGCATAGCCTGATCAACTATGCTGGTCCTAGGGGTGATTAGCATATGCCCTAGAATGGTTGTGATATGTTAACAAGTCTAAAAACTTACCAACAATACCACAAGAGGATCAGTAGAACTTAAACTTAAAATACTATAGGAGTATTTTGTGCTACTAGTTACACGTATACTATATTCTTATACCTCTCTTCTCGCGTAGATCTAAATGGCTGGGTTCCATCATGGCG
This sequence comes from Lactuca serriola, assembly GCF_051521515.1. Lineage (NCBI taxonomy): Eukaryota > Viridiplantae > Streptophyta > Magnoliopsida > Asterales > Asteraceae > Lactuca > Lactuca serriola. The sequence goes on along the minus strand of NC_136416.1, from coordinate 127,235,686 downwards.
ACCCGTACTTTCCCAATGAAGGCAATGCCGGGTGGATCGATGAAGAGCCCGAAGATGAGCATCCAATCCCTTTGGATGATCACCTCGCAGAAGGCTTTTCGGATGGATCCGACTCTGAGCCCGAAGTCAACAACCTACCGCTTGTAGGTCAAGCCCCGAACAACAACCCTCGACCAGCGTTTCCAGGGCCTACTCCCATGTGGGCAAACAATCTGAATCACTGGAGTGATGAGCAGGGTCAGCCCTTACCATACTTTGGGGACCGAACCTTTTACAACATCAGTGATGGTGGCTCTGCTGACAGAGCTCTGCCGGTAATCATCCGCAGAATAGCTCGTAATGTCGAGCAAGGTCGAGCAGCCATCGACCGGGTCATGGAGGTTGATGCCAATTCAGGTGTCAACATAGTCCGCATCCGCCGTCTTGAAGAAGACATGGAACGGACCCGGAGAACCAACGAAACTCTGCAGCAACAGCTGGCTGCCTCCCGTGCTGAAGTCTTAGAACTTCGAGCTCGTCAGAGAGCTCAAGACCGACACCTTCAAGAGGTGTTTCGCCAAGTGTCCGACCTCAGGGCTCGCCCGAGGAATTCCCATCGCCATTAGATGATGTCTAGTACATCTCTGTCTTTTGATTTAGGGATCGCCTTGAACTTATGTGGTCTAAGTAGCACTTGTCTGTAAAATATTCCTAACTTTCGATACTCTAATTAGGAATCTAGGACTATCAGTATTGTCCTTATGGTATGATGAAAGACCTACTGTTAGGTCGATTTTCCTTGAACTTATTTCATCAGTAATACCCGTACTATTGAAATCTATCTAATCTGTGGGAGAAATTTGTACACTTGTGTATTCCTACTAATATTTCTTATTGTGATTTCAAACACTCATTCAACTGTTGGGCTATGGTTAGTTAGTCCATGGGTCACTCTCATGTTGCTTACAAATTGATTCTTATCATCCTTCTTGTCTTTATAAACTTATAGCTGAAGGATGCCTCCTCGCAAATCTCCCAGGAATAGGAATAATCCTGTACCTCCACCGCCTCCACCGCCTGCAGTCATCGATACTGCAGCCCTGAATGCTGCCGTAGCTGCAGCAGTGGCAACTGCCATGGCTCAGTATCACTCATCGGATGCTAGCAGAGGTGGAACTCCTGTTGAATCTATCCAAGTTGAAATCCCTGTGCGCTCGAGGGAGTGCTCTTACAAGGATTTCACGAACTGCAAGCCGAAGCCTTTCTATGGCACAGGCGGAGTCATTGCTCTCTCGCAATGGTTCGAGAAGACTGAATTAGTCTTCGAAATCTGTTCATGCCCTGCTGCGTGCAAAGTGAAATATGCCGCATGCACCTTTGAGGGTAAAGCCCTAACGTGGTGGAACGGCCACGTCAAAGCCCTAACTCTCGTCGTGGCTAACGACATGGGCTGGGAAACGATGAAGGACCTCATGACTGAGGAGTACTGCCCGAGGGGCGAAGTCCAGAAGTTAGAACATGAAATCTGGAATCTGACCATGAAGGGCACCAACGTGATCGCTTACACTGCCCGCTTTAGCGAACTGGTGGCCCTATGCCCCAATATGGTTCCCACTGAAGGGAAAAAGATTGAACGGTATGTGTGGGGGCTAGTGCCTCCGTACCAGGGGAATGTCTTAGCATCCAACCCCGCTACTTTCAACAGTGCCAAGCGATTGGCACAAAGACTTATTGACCATGGAGTCAAGACCCCTGCAGCCACAACCACCCAAGCCATCCCAAAACCCTCCAAACCCGCTGGCAACAAGCGGAAATTCTGGGATGAGAAGAAGAAGCAGCGAGCTTCAAAGAAACAGCAAATCGTAGCAGTACATGTTGCGGTATCCCCTACTGCTGTTACTGCTCCGGGGAAGCAGTATTCTGGAAGTTTGCCGAAGTGCAACAAATGCAACTTCCACCACAACGGCGCCTGCCGTGAAGTGCAGTGTAACAACTGCCACAGAAAAGGACACACCGTCCGATTCTGTAAGTTCCCGGCACAACCGATCTCCCAAGTTCCTGGCTCAGGCGCGAGCCCAACTTGCTATGGATGTGGCGAAACAGGCCACTTTAAGAGGGACTGCCCTAAGGCGAGGAATACTGGAGGAGCAGGGAGGGTACTAGCAATAGGCCACGGGGAAGCAGTCGCTGACCCGACAGTGGTGACTGGTACATTCCTCCTTGATAACTCCTATGCATGCATTATGTTCGATAGTGGAGCGGAGCGAAGCTTCGTAAACCACAAATTTGCTCGCATGCTTAAGCAACAACCACACGCACTTAATGAACAATTCACAGTAGAAATGGCCAATGGGAAAACTGAAAGTACTAATAGCATATACTTAGGTTGTCTTATAACCTTAGATAACCATTCATTCCCAATCGGCCTTATGCCGATCTCAATAAAAAGTTTCGACATTATTATCGGCATGGATTGGTTAAGTCTTCATCGCGCCGACATCATGTGCTACAAGAAAGCATTCCGACTAAACCTCCCATCTAACGAAACTCTTATAGTCTACGGCGACAAACCTGGTGCGAGTCTTCGCATTATATCTAGTATTCAAGCACAGAAATATCTGCGCAAAGAATACCACGCATTCCTTGCTCACGTCGTCGACACGAACCTAGAAACGAAAGAACTAAAGAACCTCCCAGTAGTGAGCGACTTCCCCGACATTTTCCCAAAAAAACTACCCGGGTTACCTCCGCAACGACAAGTCGAGTTCAGAATCGACTTAGTCCCAGGAGCTACCCCAGTAGCCAAGTCGCCCTACCGTTTAGCACCAGCCGAGATGCAAGAACTCTCTGGTCAACTTAACGAACTGCTCAGCAAGGGCTTTATAAGACCAAGTTTCTCACCTTGGGGAGCACCGGTTTTGTTCGTTAAGAAGAAAGACGGATCATTCCGTATGTGTATTGACTACAGAGAACTCAACAAATTGACGATCAAAAATCGTTACCCTCTGCCAGGCATAGACGATCTATTCGACCAACTGCAAGGGGCAAACTATTTTTCGAAGATTGATCTGAGATCTGGATAACACCAGTTACGAGTGCTCGAGGAGGATGTGCCAAAGACAGCCTTCCGAACTCGTTACGGACACTACGAGTTCGTGGTGATGCCATTCGGATTGACCAATGCACCCGCAGTCTTCATGGATCTGATGAATAGAGTATGCCGACCTTACTTAGATCAGTTCGTCATCGTTTTCATTGACGACATCCTGATCTACTCCCGAAGTAAGAAAGAGCATGGTGATCATCTACGACAAGTTCTAGAGACATTACGAAAGGAGAAACTTTATGCGAAGTTCTCGAAATGTGAATTTTGGATCCGAAGAGTCGAATTCTTAGGACACGTGGTAAGCGAAGAAGGAATCCACGTGGACCCATCCAAAATAAAAGCCATTGAGAACTGGTCAGCACCAAAGACACCTACAGAAATTCGTCAATTTCTAGGTCTAGCTGGCTACTACCGCAGGTTCATTCAGAACTTCTCCCGAATAGCGAAGCCTCTTACGACCCTGACCCAGGAAGGCGTGGCCATTGACTGGGAAGAGAAGCAAGAAAGAGCGTTCCAAACGCTCAAACGAGCCTTGTGCACCACACCAATACTATCCCTTCAAGAAGGAATAGAAGACTTCGTAGTCTATTGTGATGCATCCAATCAAGGACTCGGATGTGTTCTGATGCAGCGAGGTAAGGTCATAGCCTACGCCTCGAGACAGTTGAAGACACACGAGGTTAACTACACGACCCACGATCTTGAACTAGGAGCAGTAGTGTTTGCTCTGAAGATCTGGAGACATTACTTGTATGGAACAAAGAGCACTATCTTTACCGACCACAAGAGTTTACAACACATTTTCGATCAGAAGGAGCTCAACATGAGACAACGACGGTGGGTCGAGCTACTCAGTGACTACGAATGCGATATTCGTTATCATCCGGGTAAAGCCAACGTAGTAGTACACGCCCTAAGTCGGAAAGAATATTCTGGTCGCAAGGTCAAGTCATTATCAATAACCATCCATTCACACCTGACTAAGAAAATTCAGGCGGCTCAACTTGAGGCCATGAAACCTGAAAATGTGTCAAGTGAATCCCTTAGGGGAATGGACAAAAACTTCGAAGCCAAGGGTGACGGAGCTTTATATTTCATGAACCGAATCTGGACACCGAAACACTGTGGTTTCCGAGACTTGGTCATGACCGAGGCGCACAACACTCGGTATTCCGTCCACCCAGGTTCAGATAAGATGTATCTGGATCTTAGAAAGCTATACTGGTGGGCTAACATGAAAGCAGAGATTGCTACCTTCGTGAGTAAATGCCTTACTTGCGCAAAGGTTAAGGTCGAGTACCAGAAGCCCTCTGGTTTACTGCAACAACCAGAGATTCCAGAGTGGAAGTGGGAGCAGATCACTATGGATTTCATAACCAAGTTGCCCAAGACGACGGGTGGACTTGACACCATATGGGTCATCGTTGATAGATTACCAAGTCTGCACACTTCCTGCCTATCAAAGAAACCGACAAGATGGAGAAACTTACGAGAACATACATCAGGGAAATTGTACGGTTGCATGGTGTACCTATTTCCATTATCTCCGATAGAGATAGTAGGTTCACCTCAAGGTTTTGGCAATCACTACAACATTCCCTAGGAACAAGGCTGGACATGAGCACAGCCTACCATCCACAGACCGACGGACAGAGTGAGAGAACCATCCAAACATTGGAAGATATATTGCGAGCCTGTGTGATTGATTTTGGGAAAGCATGGGATACTCATTTACCCCTTGTCGAATTTTCCTATAATAACAGTTCTCACACAAGGATCAAGGCTGCTCCATTCGAAGCTCTCTACGGCCACAAGTGTAGATCCCCTCTGTGCTGGGCTGAGGTTGGTGATACCCAATTAGCAAGAGGGCAAGCTTCCGACAATACTCTCACTGGTCCGGAAATCATTCGGGAAACGACAGAGAAAATCGTTCAGATCCGTGAACGATTGAAAGCCTCTAGAGACCGACAGAAGAGCTACGCCGATAAACGAAGAAAACCTTTGGAATTTCAGGTGGGAGACCGAGTCCTTCTCAAAGTCTCACCCTGGAAAGGCTTGATACGCTTCGGCAAGCGTGGGAAGCTTAATCCGAGGTACATAGGGCCTTTCGAGATTCTTGCCAGAGTCGGCCCCGTAGCTTACAAACTTGATCTACCCGACACACTTCGTAACGTACATTCTACATTCCACGTATCTAACTTGAAAAAGTGTCTGTCCGACAAGACTCTCGTAATCCCACTCGACGAGATCGAGATCAAAGAGAGCCTCAACTTCATGGAAGAACCTGTGGAAATCATGGACCGTGAGGTCAAGCAGACGAAACAAAGCCATATCCCTATCGTAAAGGTTCGCTGGAACGCCAAGCGAGGACCAGAATTCACTTGGGAACGCGAGGATCAGATGAAGTTGAAATACCCTCATCTTTTCGCTTAATTGTTTGTAACTTTTATTTGCTTAAATTCTAATTTCGGGACGAAATTCCCTCTAACAGGGGGATGATGTGACAACCTGAAATTTCCATTTGTACGAACCTCATCTATTCAATAGAAGCTAGTTCAGTTTCAGTGATTTTCATACTTGTCCGAACAAGTTTGTGTTCATTAGGGTTTACGTTTTAGATGATATCAGGAGAGTGGATACTCCTGGTTTTGTGAAACTTGGGCATTTCAAGTTTCATAATGTTACAGTCCAATATCAGGAATAAAAATATTTTTCTGCCAAAATATTCCAGGACTATAAATAGTTTCTTAATGAAATTAATTCATTATTTACAATTCCAAATAGAGAAAAGCCATATTGTCTCTGACGGATCTTCGGGTTTTCATCCCATATTGTGAGTTTACTCTTCTAAATGTGTTTCAATACTTGTTAGATGCTTATTAACATAAATTACATGTTTAGATTACAAGATCCGAGAGTTTACCGCCCAAGAACGTTCTTGGGGAGTAAACTCCAAAATGGAACTTTAATGCTTTCTAGACCCACCCCCGGGTTATACAACTTATCAAGGACTTAGTATATGATCTTTATAGGCCAAAAAGCAACCAAGAAACACAAGTTATTGGAGTTTACGGCCAAGGAACTTCCTTGGGCCGTAAACCCCTTTTCAAGGGCTTAATGTGCCCTAAACTTCCCCCAAATGCTTAAGGACTTTACCCACTAATACTTGTGCTTATTTAGAACATCAAAAACCCTTCAAAATCATAAATTTGTAGGAGTTTACGGCCAAGAACCCCTCTTGGGCCGTAAACCCCTTTTTATAGGGTAAAAATCATTCCAATCACACCTTAGGCCTTAAGACAATTTACCTTGAACACTTGGGACTAGAATGGAGGGAAAAGCACATCAAAATCACTCCTTGAAAGGAGTTTACGGCCAAGGAACATATCTTGGGCCGTAAACTCCAAGTGAAGGTACAAAAGTGTGCCTCTTGTCCCCATTAGCCTTAGATAAATTCATGGAAGCCATCCTTGATGTTTAAGAGCCTCAAAATAATTAAAAGCCATCACCCATAGGAGTTTACGGCCGTAAACTCTAGGGTGAATGGACTTTAGGCCGTAAACTCCCATATGGAGTGTTCTAGAGCCTTAAACTACTTCATGTGTTATTCCAACAAAGCTAGGAGTGTTCTAGAAGCAAGATAGCACCACAAAACACCCAAAACCACCATTTGAGGAGTTCACGGCCATAAACCCATGAGTTTACGGCCGTAAACTCCAAGGTGTGGGGTTTGTTGGGTGGTGAACTCCTATACAAGGCCATTTGATGTTTCAAACCCTTTTGCCTTGTCCCGTAGCAACTTAGATGCAACCATTTGAACCTTAAACACTCATAAAAGTGTTTACATGTTTCCTAAGTGTCTTAACTTATTTATTTAAGTTATTATTTGTCTAATTAGTTATATATATGCTTATTATATGATAACTAGGCTCGTGCGTGTAAACCAGTCTCCGTTTGCCACCTAGCACGGTAGCCGACACTGCAATTCAAACGACTCACCACAAGTGAGTTCATACCCCTTGAATCAACCTTTGAAATGATTTTAAATGTTTTATAACACTTTATGGGGGGGAATACAAGTCAAATACTTATAGTTATTGTTTCAACCACATGTGATTTCATTTAATCACATGTGATTAATAACTAGGAAAACAACGATTTTTACCACTGTTCAAACTGTTTTTTTCAAACTACTTCACTTTGAAATGTTTTACAAACTGTTTTACTATCCAAACTTATTTGTAGACTGCGATTCAAACAAATGCTTCTTATACTTAAACTGTTTTATCAACTTATGCCTTCAAAATGATTTATAGATCGACATCAAGTCAATCTTCTCTTGAAATTATGTTTATGCTTCAAATGTTTTATGAAAACTTATTTATGCTTCAAATGTTTTATGAAATCTTATTTATGCTTTTATATATATCCAATTGCATGCCCATATATGTATAGATATATAAATAATGTTCAAAAGGCTTAGGAATGCCATCCGCCCTATTTCCTTTTTCTCGATTTGGATGTGGTCTGGTGGGATTTCGGGTGACCATCCGAAGGTCGTTTCCATATTACTTATATATCATATATACATGTATAGACATAAAAGTACTTCCATATTCATACTCATCAGTACATCATTAGTTGGTTACCATCGGGGTAACACAGGATCATACATATATAGATATACTAGAAACAATACATATACAGATATACTAGAAACAAGTACATATACAGATATACTAGAAACAAGTACATATACAGATATATTAGAAACAGTACATATACAGATATACTAGAAACAATACATATACAGATATACTAGAAACAAGTACATATACAGATATACTAGAAACAAGTACATATACAGATATACTAGAAACAAGTACATATACAGGTATACTAGAAACAAGTACATATACAGGTATACTAGAACGAGAAACATTACATATACATGAATACGTAACAATTGTGATCCACTGTGTCGGAGCATGCCTTAAATGTCATGGCCCGACTTGTAGCCAGAATTCTCTTGGAGGGAGAGCGTGAGTTTGCGTATAGATCTATACTGGATTGACTATCCTACACCTTGCTGCTAGCTACAGCCGGACCTGCAGGTCTGCGGGTGCCAAACGTCATTTCTTTTATTACGACCATTCATTATGTCGTTGTTACCAGTCGATAGCATGGTGCAATTTATCACAATATACCTTAATATAAATCCGGTTTAAGGTAGTAGTATTTAGTACAGCAGTAGTCTTATTATACAAAGCTACAGTACTACAATGATTTACCCATTACATATTTTAGTGATAATCTCACTTAAGCATTAATGTACAAACTATATTTTTTAACAAATGATAGTTATACTTGGGTAATTACACACTTTTACAACAGACAAGTTTACAAATCAGTTTAGCCTTGGTAGAAGGTTACTTTTATAGAAAATATAGGATTTTCTGAGAGATTCGAACCTTTACAAACACTTTCAAACATTTGCTTACATTTTTACAAACTTATACATTGAGACAGGTTCAAACGTTTTTACAAGAAACATTGACACTAAGATACTTATGAACTCACCAGCTTAATGCTGATAAACTCTTTCAAAATAACTTGTATTCTCAGGTCATCCGTAGACAGGTATCGAGGCCAACTTTTGAGAAGATGGAGTGCATTCAAGACTCATCTCATATTATTTTGTTATACATTATTTTGGTTTCTATAACTGTACAGAACACACTTGTATTAAAATTTTATATTTAATGCAATGGATGATGTTGTTTTGCTTATTTACATTTACTGTGTTGTGATACTATACATGACGTCCTCCGCCCCAGAACGTTTCCGCCGTTCTTGGTTTTGGGGTGTGACAGTTGGTCTGTCAGAAAGGACTTCATGGAAAACCAATGGCAGATATGTGCCAGAACCTTTGAACAAACCTGATAGCTTCGACGTGCCAAGTACTAGTGGTACAAAAGACGTTCTTGAAGAAAAAGGAGTTTCTGCAAAAGAAGTCACTCCTTCAAGCGACACATCATCAGTTCAAAGTGAACCTGCTGACAGAAAGCAAAAACAAAAAGCGAATATCCATCGTCAGCCGAAGCAGGTGAGAAATCAAAAACAGCAAAGGAATCAGAGATACAAGAAGAATCTCTCTGAAAGAAAACAGTTCTGGCAATCTCAAAATGCCCATTTCTCTTGTCATGACAGAAATTTAAAGTCAGGGAAAAACACTGTTAGGTCACAAGAGATTCATAACAACCGAAGAGAGAGGTTCGGTTATGAAGGTCAAAACAACCGAACGGATACGTTCGGTTCTGAAAAATTTGACAACCGAAAGCAGAGATTCGGTTCCGAGAGCAAAAGAGACCAAAGATCTAGGTTCGGTCCCACTAATGATCAAAAACAAAAGGGTCACTTAGAATCTCAAGCCATGAAATCATCTCAGTCTAACTTCTCTCGTTCTTCTTCTTCTAATTCTTCTAATTACTTTCAACCTCTTTTTAAATTCAACTCTGTTCGCACTCAAAAACCTAAATCATCAACATATATGAAAGGAAAATCAAATTTTTCATCAGTTGAAACAAATCAAAATAATCCCAGAGTCCAAATACCTAAACCAGAATCCAAACCAAAAGAAACAAATCCCAATAAAATTAAGGTTTTCACCATTAAAAAGAAAGATGAAACAACGTTAATAAAAAGAACATATCTTGTTGACATCTCTCTTACTATTCCTGTTCCTGTGAAAGGCTCACGTGGACCCAAGAAACTTTGGGTTCCTAAATCTGCTTAATTTTTGCAGGTTATTAGTGACGAGCAGTTTGACGAAGAATGGTACATTGACAGTGGCTGCTCACGTCACATCACAGGAAGGAAGAGCTGAGGGAATTTCGGTCTCTTTCAAACGGTGGAAATGTCATGTTCGGGAACAACTCCTTCGGCACCATAAAAGGCTATGGAATGATTACAAATGGTGATTTTACGATTAGGAAGGTTGCATACGTTGAAGGACTACAACACAACCTCATCAGTGTATCTCAGCTTGTTGGAGGTACCGGTCTCAAGGTTTCATTCGATGATGAGGGTTCAGAAATAATTGAGAAGAAAACGAAAAGAGTCATTCTCAAATCGGAGCGCAAAGGCGAAATGTTTCCCCGGAACCTCAAACCCATCAAAGGGAATCCAACTATCTGCCTGTTATCCAAAGCACAATCTGACGAAAGCTGGCTGTGGCACCAAAGGCTCTCTCATCTCAACTTTAAGGACATCAACAAACTTGTCACTGGAGGTCATGTTCGAGGTCTTCCATTTCTCAAGTTCAATAGAGACCATTTATGTGCTGCGTGTGAAATGGGGAAGCAGAGTCGTCAAAGTCACCCATCGACTGTAAACACTAAAATTGTTGAACCATTAGAGTTAATTTACATCGTATTGTGTGGTCCATCATATATCGAAAGCATCGGCGGTAGCAAGTATATTCTTGTCATCGTTGATGATTTCTCGCGTTTTACATGGGTGTTCTTTCTGAAGCACAAATCTGAAGCGACTCTCAAGCTGAAGACGTTTATCAAGCAGATTGAAGTACAGCTAAAGAAAGTCGTTCGCAACATCAGGAGCGATAATGGTCTAGAGTTCAAAAATAAAGAATTCGAAGAATTCTTAGCCAACAAAGGAACCAGTCATAACTTCTCAGCTCCCTACACCCCTCAACAAAACGGGATTATCGAAAGACGAAACCGATCTTTGTGTGAGGCGGCCCGAAGCATGCTAAGTTTTGCTTCTTTACCTTTATATTTTTGGTCTGATGCTATTGCTGCTGCTTGTTTTACGCAGAACAAGTCATATCTCAATAAGCAATTCACTCTCACTCCTTATGAGATCATCAACAACAGGAAGCCAAATGTCAAATTTTTCCATGTATTCGGCTCACGGTGCTTCATCTTCAATTCTAAAGAACATCGTAACAAGTTCGATGTCAAAGCCGATGAAGGGATATTTCTGGGCTATTCTCTCACTTCTAAAGCCTACAGGGTATTAAACAAGCACTCGAGGAAAATAGAAGAAACCTATTATCGTGCTCACACAGGCCAAGTCACAGCCTCGATTGCAAACCTATTTGAGAAGTTCGTTGAGTGATTTGATGAACCAGAGAATGCAACTCTCTCAGAAGCGAGTGCAGCAGACAACAAAGTAGATCATCTGAAGCAACTCATCGAAGATACTGCAAAGAGAATGAATGAAGGAGGATCACGTTCTGACGACCCTCCACAGCACGATACTTCAGTTGAGGGGGAGGGCACATCTTCGTCATCACAGCCGAGCTCACATGTTGAGGGGGAGAACTATTCTCCAGCTGCTCCCGAAAGCTCATCTGCACCCGAAAGTCCAGTGGTACCCGAAAGCTCAACACCTCACGAAACTCCTATAGCTCCGGAAACTCAAGACACACCTGAAAGCTTATCTGTCGAGGGGGAGAATGCAGATATGTCTTACGACTATGATAGTCAATCTGAACTAGAAGATATGGTAAACGCTGAATTGGATCCATCTTATGATCCAAATTACCCTCCTCTTGTCAAATGGACCAGAGATCATCCTGTTTCTCAGGTTGTCGGTAATGTCTCTGAAAAGGTCCTGACCCGATCACAACTAAAGGCAAAACAAACTTCCTTAACACTGCTCTTGATCACTCAGATTGGGTTCAAGCTATGCAAGATGAACTGAATGAATTCGAAAAGAATAAAGTTTGGCGTCTCATTCCAACTCCTCCAGATGCCTCAGTTGTTTGTCTCAAATGGGTCTTCAGAAATAAAATGGACAAGGAAGGCAACGTGATACGAAACAAAGCCCGTATATTAGTGAAAGGATACTGTCAGGAGGAAGGAATCGACTATGAAGAAAGTTTCGCTCCAGTAGCTAGGTTGGAATCCGTTAGAATATTTCTTGCCTATGCTGCACACAAAAACTTTGAGGTCTACCAAATGGATGTCAAGTGCGCATTTCTAAATGGAGAACTTGAAGAAACGGTGTACGTGGAGCAACCTCCTGGATTTGTCAATGAAAGGTACCCCAATCACTGTTACATTTTGGACAAAGCCGTATATGGACTGAAACAAGCTCTGAGGGCCTGGTATGAAACGCTAACCAAATTTTTAAAGACGTCAAAATTCAAACAAAGTTCGGTTGACCCAACCTTCTTTCGTAAGAAGGAAGGTAACCACCTTATGATTGTTCAAATTTATGTCGATGATATCATCTTCGGCTCAACGAATCCTAGATTAACAGCTGAATTCAGAAAGCTGATGGAGACTAAATTTGAAATGAGCTCAATGGGTCCAATTAACTTTTTCCTTGGTTTAAACATTAGACAGGGACCCGAAGGCATCTTTATTAATCAGGAAGCTTACACGAAGACTCTCCTTGCAAAATTTGGCATGATGGGAGATTCAAAGGTTAAAGTTCCAATGGCATTCGGCACCAAGCTTACTCCATCATTGGATAAGCCAGCAGTTGATATTACGCTATATCGCCAGATGATCGGTTCACTAATATATCTCACTGCTAGCAGGCCTGATTTCATGTTCTTTGTTTGTTACTGTGCTAGATTTCAGGCGAATCCACGTGAACCTCATATGCTTGCAGTCAAGAACATACTTCGTTATCTCAAACGAACTACCTCTTTAGGCCTATGGTATCCATCCAACTCAGGCTTCTTCGTTCAAGCCTACTCAGATGCAGACCTTGGAGGTTGTGGACTAGATAGGAAAAGCACCACGGGAGGCTACAAATTCCTAGACTGGAAGTTGGTTGGTTGGCAATCAAAGAAACAGACATGTGTATCTCTGTCTACCGCTGAAGCAGAATATATCACAGCCGCCTCCTGTACCTCTCAAGTGATTTGGATCCAAAGTCAACTCCGGGATTATGGACTCAATATGAAAAGGATCCCACTATATTGCGACTCAGAAAGTGCAATTAGGATCTGTCATAACCCAGTGCAACACTCGAAGACTAAGCACATAGCACTGAGGTATCACTTCATTAAAGATCATGTGGAAGATGGGAACGTCAAAATTCATTTTGTTCGAACCACTGATCAACTGGATGACATCTTCACTAAAGCTCTTCCTGAAGCATCGTTCAAAAAAATTCTACAAGGGCTAGGTATGATGGAATCGGAGTCAGTACCAAACATTACCTCTCAAACTCAAAAGTAAGAAGCGAAATAGACCGAACGTTCGGGTTCGGGTCTTGTACTAATGTACCGAAATGAACCGAACGCTCGGGTTCGGTTGAATCATCTAGTTTTCGCTCCTCAATCAAAGGTAGTTTTCTTGGTTGTAGATCTTATGTATAATTGCTCCAATTGCATTTATTTTATTATCAAAGTTATTCTCCTTTTAAAACCTATTTTCTTTGACAACCGAAATATACCGAACGTTTGGGTTCGGTTCCAAAGTTTTTCACAACCGAAATAAACTGAACGCTCGGGTTCGGTTCCAATTTTTTTTTCTTTTCTCTGTAATTTTTTTCTTTTGTCTTATTTTTTATTTCATCTTTTATTTATTCATAAAAACTCCAAAAATATTTTTTATAAATTCAAAAACTCCAAAAATATTTTGTTCTTTATTTTCTTTTTGGCTTTAAGTTTATGTGTGTGTTCGTTTATGGGGAAATTATTGAATTAGCTAAGTGTCCCTAGAAGCATGTTGCCGTATGTGTCCAAAGTCTCACCTGATTCTGAATAATAGGCCTTACTGACTTGGTATAAACAAACCTTGTCTTCCCAATTAGGCTTCCTTATTTATTCTAATCATGAGCTACCTAACTCTCTTCTCACATGAGATAAGAGTTTTTTGCTTGGTCTAGTTTTTCACAGCAGAGGTACTTTGTTTTCTTACACCATCTAAATTGAATGTCTCCATCACTTTCGTTTCACAAAAGTAACCCTTGAGACTCTCAGAAATTACCACTGAGGTTTATGGTTACACAATTTCTGTGTTTATGATCTTAGTTTCGTGTCACTACGATCTAAGTGAAACCCAAAATTCAATACCCAATACGATTTGACGGTGAAGAATTAATTTGCTCTAGTTTTCACTAATGAATTGACGTACGTACCTCCTTGAAATCTCAAAATTTTCTTTTGTGTGATTCCTATGAAATTGTTAACACCCATAACATTTCTTCCCTTGGGATCCAGTTTTAAATTTTTGTTGAGATTTTTTTTAAAATGTTCTAGCCAAATTAAATTATCTCTAACCTACTTGTTCAATAGACTACACCGGTCTCATAAGTACTTCGTTCGATTTCTGTCTTATCTCAAGACTAGGAATTTTGAATCGAAGCGATAGCCACCTTAATAAGCCTACTTAAAAGAAGCCTTTCAACACTTCTTAATAAGTGTTTGATCGTTATTCAATGGGAAACCACACAAACACTTTAAGGTCTCTCTGGACTTTGAAGGAAGAGATTCGTGCCCGGGATCATTTGTTTCGTGTCTTAATTGACATCACATATTTTCCCAAAAATTTTGCTTTATTTCTTTTCTTTTACACCCTAAGCACGAAAATCTTTGATTTTCCAAAATTCAGGTTCTATTAATTACCAGGCATTTTACTTGGATTGGCAGTCGATTAAAGGTTGTGGTTGATTTTAATCCACGTGGCGGTATTTTTCAAAAGATGTCGTTACAATTTAAAGGGATAAGATAAAGACATGCTGACTCAGGAGGGAGTCTAATCGATTTGATTTCAAACGACGCTAAAAGGGAAAGCGTGCGAATCGGAATCGTTTAATCTCCAAACGACGCAAGAAGGGCGCGTGTGAATCTGAACCGTCTCGTCTCCAAACGGCGCCTGATGGGAAGGCGTTTTATTTGGGATCTGACACTCTCTCTCATGCGTAATCATCGGCAACCCCAACTGTCACGCATCAGTCAACTCTGGGAAAACCCTTCGTTTTTCGATAGAAGATTTGGGAAGATCTTTCTGTCTCCTTACCCCACAGTATAAAAGGCAACATCCTCCACCGTTTACCTCTGTACTGCAATTAAAATTCCCATAGCGCAAGAAATCCCTGAACCTTCACTGTTCATCATCTTCTCCACTTTCTTCAAGCAATGTCAGATTCATCTTCTGTTCACGCAACATCCCACATACTGCCCATTCGCCCACAACAAAGCCTAATCATCGATCTATCCCCTCATGTGTTACGATGCCTTCATGTTCCCCATTATCGAGTGTTTGAAGTTTTCGCCAATTGCTCCTGCACTTACAAGAGCTAAATCCGTTCCGATGGAGTTCTTTTTGCAGATCTTTGCGACTGCTCACTACGACAAGGTCGTTGATAGAATCTTCTTTGATATTTTTCAGCACAAGGCCTCAATTTCAAAGCAAAGATTTTGCTCGTTGTTAGGGTTTGAACCTGATTCCTCGAGGGTTAACCCTGAAACGATTCCAATGGGGAATTTATTCAACATGTTTTACAACATGGGTTATACGGAGGTGCTTACTACGGTTACGAAGTTCAAGAAGTCGTGCCTACCGCCACAGTGGAACGGGATGTTCACTGTTCTATTCAAAGGGTTATCTGAAAAGAAGTGTTGGATCTGATGGTGCCAGTCAGTTGTTTTTGTCCATAATGTATGGTGTCTACAATGGCATCAACATGGCTTATGGGTCTGTTCTGTGGCAACAACTCATCCAGAGTCTCTCCTCTACATCCAGGCATTCTGAAATTCCATACGCTAGGTTCTGGACTCTGATCACAAAATGGGTGATGGACAACTACCACGTTCCCATTGTTGCTGGTGCTCCAATGTCTTCGATTGGTACCTTTCATACCACGAAGATCATTGTATCGGACGCTTCAAAGTTTCCATTCAACGGTTCAATTCCGGAAACTATGTATGGTGATGTTCCTGCTGATAGCCGGATTATCCAGACGTACAAAGGATTCAAGCGTTCTGGTCCGAGGGATCTTACTCTGGAGATGTTGAAGTCTATTCATGACGCCGACAAGCCTGCTCCAAGAGGAAAAAAGGCTGATAAGGGGAAACAAGTGGGAAAGGGGCTAAAGTCCCTTCTCCAAAGAAGAGGAAACCAACCAAGGCTGCTCAGTCTCCGCAGCAAAAGCGCCAAAAAACTCAGCCCAAGCAAAAGCTAATCATCGCTTCCTCCTCAAGCGAGTCTGAGGGTGAGAGTTCGGATTCTGACGATTCTCCACGAGGCAACACTCCACCCAGATCTCCTACCCCAGAGGTTCATGTCTCTACTTCTCCCATTAATTCTCCACCTAGAACCATTCCTTTTTCTATTCCCCCATAACTTCCACTACTTCAATACCATCCACTTTGATCCCCATACCAACACCAATATTCACCGAAGCAACCACAACATCCACTGTAGATGTTCGAGCCAACGTATCTGATACAGGGGTTCATACTGATGCACCCGAAACCACCCCAGCACCCGAAACCACAAAAGCATCCGAACCTACATCTATACCCGAAACAACCCAACCAGAACCTATCCATACTACTACACCACCAGCTTCACCACCACCACCTTCTCCTGGTCATGTTTCAGAGGGTGAAGAACCATTCCTTGGCGGGGAAGATATGACGTTTGACTCGGTCTACTATAGTCCGTTTCAAATACAGAGTGATGACGATGACAACGCTCCTGTCACAAAACGACATCTCAAGGAGCTCCATGACAAAGTTGATTTACTCCTCACCTCCTCTTCCACTTCACAGTCATCCCTTTCTGAAGATGCAGTTCAAAAGATTGTTGACGCTTTCTCTAAGGCTCAGCAAGATTCCATTGCTTCTGCAACCTCCGCCATCGACGCCTCAACAAAAGCCTGTCAGGCTGCGACCGAAAAAGTCGATAAACTATTTTCTGATGCCTCCTCCCTATTAAAGTCTTTACAGGAGAGTGTAAATGCTGCAAAGTCTACGTTGGAACCAGTTGTTCAACAGCTTGCAACGTCAGTTTCTACTGAGTTGAAGTCATTCGCTTCATTTTGTCAAACGCTTTCTTACGACAACTCAGCATTTCGTGCAATCATTGACGAGCGTCTCGCGAAGCTCCAAGAAGATTTGGCTGCTGAGAACTCTCTTATGGATGTTCTTGCCAACAAGACCACTACTCTGAAGGTCAAGAGTGTTCAACTCTCCCACTCTCAACAGGAGATTGACTCTCTTCGGTCCGAAAGGGAGGTGATAAAGACGTGTGTTTCGGATGTCCACTCTGCCATCTCAAACATCCTCGAAGCACATGATCCTATCCTTAACTATTCTGTGAGGCGTACCCTTGCAGAGAAGCTCGCTCCCTCCCTTGCCCTGCTAAGCAAAATCGAAGGGCTACTTGATTTCGTGTCCATTCCGAAACAAGGGGGAGAGAAGGAATCTGTATCCCAACCACCTCATTCCTCAAAGGCAACTCACACTACCGAACCTCCTCCAGTAGGCCAAGCCTCTGGTTCGGGTGTGAAAGACAAAGGCAAGAATATTGCTAAGGAAGAAGAGGAAGAAGACAAAGAAACAATTGCCGACTTGTTGAAGCGTAGAAGTCGATGCAATGAGGCTGATGTCAGTGCTCGTGTGGCAAAAGAGGCTGAAGAAGCTGAACGAAAATAGAAGGAAGCCCACGACCTTCTTGAGAGTAGGAAAACTCTTTTTCCTGCCTGGACTCTCGAGAGGATCATTAAAGAAGCCATTGACACACCGAGTATCTTGTGGCTGGAACCTGTAATCTCTTTTGATTGTTCCAATACTGTCGACTCTCCGTTTGACATGCCACTGACCCGAAAGGCGTTCATCTTTCATGCCTTCTCCAACGTTGCAGAGTTCCCTCATCCTCATCCACAGGTTGATCGGGACTTAATCGATTTCTATCTGAAGGCTGCTCAACCTCAGTATCAGACTTGGAGCGCTCAGAAGATTATCAACGTTCGGGTCTTGAAGCCGTATACTGAAGGGAACTTCATTAACATTCGGTTCAAGGTACTTCGGGGATCTGCCAAAACTGAACACGCCATTTCCCTTGCAGATATTCCAAACCTTAATCCCCATGATTGGATTATCTTGCACAACATCCTTCTCACCAACGAAGCTGAATATGGTCCGATCATCGACCATCTTAAGAGGATGCTGGTGTGCTACATCATGGAAGTTGCACTGATGGATCAGGAGATAGCAAGCGTATTTAAGAAGAAACCAAAAATATCTCCTGTTGGCTCTGCTAGTGATCTGAACCAAATGAAGATGGGTAGAATTGACTTAAGAAGGAATTCAGTCATGTTCACTAGAAACGAAGGACAGAAATATCTTTTCGCCTTGGCTGACAAACACCTTTACACCACTGCCTGCTTAGAGCATGTTTTGGGGATCATCCACAGATGCAAGCAAAACTCAGCGGATGATGTCAAGTGCTTCGATGACATGATACAATGGTACATTCGGTTCAAACAGACTATTCTTGCTCTTATCACACGTTTGTTTGATACTGTAAAGAAGACACCCGCTGCTGGCCCGAAGAAGAAGTAGTCTCGCTCCAATTTGACGCAAAGGGGGAGATTGTTGGGTCGTGTTTTGTATTAAGTGTTGAGTCTATTGGGCTCGTTAGCTAGTCCGTTTTTGTATCTCCGGTATGGGCCTGTCCATCCGTGAGTATAGTAGGGTTTTATTATAAATATAGGTGCTTGCATGCATCTTAGGTTAACGATAGTAACTATAGAATAGATTGATCAGAGAAGTTTTAATTATCGTTCTTGTAACCCTAAATCCTCTACAGCGGAAGTTCTTAGTCGAGCTCTACTGAGGATTGTTTGAATTAATCATTCGACACATTGTGATTCAATCTTGTCTTGTTTATTGTTTTATGTTCTTCGCACTACCTGTTACAAAGATCTAATCGATCTTAAAGTTTATTTAATATCTTATCAATATATTCACACAATATTGTGTGATCAAACAATTAGGATACAACATATCTCACGTATTCTAGACTCAAAAATCACCATTTTCACCTCGTTATCTAACCGCGATCACAGTCGAGGCGAGTTCATACCGCCACATTTTCCAAAGTTTTCTATGTTTTAGGGAAGGGGGGGGGATGCAAGCGAAACACAAGGAAGCTTGTGTTAAATTACAATCTGTTACTTATGTTTTCTTATATTATATTATATTATATTATATATATATATATATATATATATATGTAAAATAACGTTACTACCGAAATTACAAACTTTTACATGCGAAGTCGTTAATACAAAAAGGTTTTTGTGACAACCCGAAAAACTTCTCGCGTGCACTCTTCAATTCTTTCCAATATTAGACTTATTTTACTATATGGTAGTACCCTCTAGAGTCTAATGATGCGTTCTAAATGTGTTATAATCAAAGTAGGAGTGTTAAAAAGGGTTAACTCGAAGTGTAGGAATCAAAACCGGGCCAAACACTCCAACACATGGAGTGTGCGGCCATAAACTTGAGTGTGCGGCCACACTCTCTTGTTTGCGGCCTCACACCTTCCCAACCGCACACTCTACCTATATATGCCACCCTTAGATCATTCTTGAACACTTCCTTCACTTCTTCAAGCATAGAACACGAAAATCGTATCAAGTATCATCCATTCTCCTTCAAGATCTTCATAAAAGGTACCAAGAACACCAAGAACACCAAGATCTTCATCTGGCCGCACACATGGCAGCACACACCACCTGGCAGCACACATGGCCGCACACATGTGCTGGCAGCACACTAGGCCGCACACCTGGCTGCACACACACATATAGTGTTTATTTTGGCCATACACCCTTTTGTATAGCCTTATAAACCCTCATACAATCATATATGATAATAACACTTCATAATAAGTTTTTACTAGTCCCTAAGGTGGTCCCAAAATCATCAATTAGTTGTTCATAACACTAATTAAATCCATATATCTGCCAATATATGCTAAATAGGATTCGCGCGTGTACTCAAGTCACCACTTGACACCTAACAACTAATCCAACATTGTGATCAGAACCACTCACTACAGGTGAGTTCATACCCCTTTAATTAACCTTTGAAATACTTTTAAATGTTTTAAATGCTTTTATGGGGGGGGGGAATACAAGTTGAATACTTATAGTTATTACATCAATCACATGTGATTGATAACTACAAAACCAATGATTTCATCACTGTTTCAAAATGTTTATCAATCTGTTTTACTTCAAAATGTTTTACAAACTCTTTTACTTGTCAAATACTTTTATTTAAACTTTATTATACTTCTTATAAATTGTGTGTCCATATATGCATAGATATATAAGAAATTTTTAAAAGGCTTAGGAAGGCCATCCGCCCTATTTCCTTTTCATCGATTTGGATGTGGTCTGGTGGGATGTCGGGTAGCCGTCCGAGGGTCGTTTCAATATTAATTATATATCATATGTGCATATATAGACATAAAAGTACTTCCATATTCATGCATATCAGTTACATCATTAGTAAGTTACCATCGGGGTAACACGGGATCATACTACTACAAATTCTAGATCAATGAGTCAGTTCATTCATGAGTCAATACTTATTAACTATGAGAACATATACATTACATTACTATGAGAGCATATACAACTATACTAGAGAAGAACATATACAACTATACTAGAGAAGAACATATACAACTATACTAGAGAAGAACACATACGACTGTACTAGGAAGAGAACATATACAACGATACTAGAACAAGTAACATTACATTACCTATACATGAATATGTTTACAATTGTGATCCACTGTATCGGAACATGCCTTAAATGTCATGGCCCGAGTTGTAACCAGAATCTCTTGGAGGGAGAGCGTGAGCTTGCGTATAGATCTATACTGGATAGACTATCCTACACCTTGTTGCTAGCTACAGCCGGACCTACAGGTCTGCGGGTGCCAAACGTCATACCTTTTTACTGTTGGATTAATGTCTAAGTCCATAACTATAATTGGTAAGACTTGACCCGACCCAGCATGGTCCATTTGGGTTGCATGGCATCATGCACTTGGATAGACTATAATGAGAGAAATAAGACACTTATGGTTATTAATATATTATAAGTTCTAGTATATTAATAATAAGAATAATAAGATTATTTAATTAGTATTGATCAAGAATTAATCTAGGATTAATTAAGTGATCAAAAGAAGACTAATTAAATATATGGGTTGATTGTGTAAATCATCCATACTTGTATAGTGGGCTAATGCTCCATGGATAATCAAGTTGGGCTAAAACCCATAGGATGGTCCATGGATGATCCATGGTGTATTTGAACCCATGGATCCAACGAAATGGAAAGTCATGACAATTAGGGTTTACCCTAATTGTAACACTATATAAAGATCTTATTCTTGACAAAATCGACGACTAGTATCATTCTAGAGAGGGCTAGCCGATTTTCATGAAGTGTAGAATTCTCTCAAGTTATTCCAAGTGTATTTGGTGTTGTGTGAACCATTTGAGGTGTCACACTTGGGGTACTAGGCACTCAAGCTTCATGAAGGCTTCCTACATCAAAGAGGTATGTATTCTATCTTGTTACACTCATTGTTTTGTATGCTAGATTAGGATAGTACCTTGGTAGTTCTTATTTGCATGTATAATAGAGAAAACATAGATCCAAGTTATTTAGGGTTGCATGTACACTTAGGAGTGTTAGAATGCTGGAAACCCAACAGTGGTATCAGAGCCTAGTCTTGTTTTCTTGTTATACTTGCAAAACTGCTTAAAAAACAAAATTGTTGCTGTCTGATCATCAGACTCAGCGAGTCCATCAGGAGACTCGGCGAGTCCATGCCTAAAAAGTGATCAAATCGATCCAACTCGCCGAGTTGGTTCATGCACTCGACGAGTTGGACCCCCAGACATCATAAATTCGACTTTTTTGGCTGGAATTGGACTAGGAACATTACCCTAAGATGTTTTTGAACTCATAAACTTGTTTTTGATGTGGTAATGTTCATGCTAATCCAATTTCAAAGATAATTGTCAATAGATTCATGTTTTGTATTAGTTTAAGGTTTAGACTAATTACATGAAAAAGTTTGATTTGAATTATCTTGTTCTTATGAGTTGCTTAGATTAATAGAAAAGTTGAGTGAAATAGTTTTTTTCAATCCTAATTAATCTAAGAGTTGATTCTAAAATGTGTTTTTGTAACTTGTCCTCAAGTTATATGAAAAGTCACATTTAAGTTTCATAAAACTCATAAAAGTTGGCAAAGGTTACAAAAATGAAGAGTCTAGTTCTAATTAAATGGTTTTATGACTCCGTAACTTGTCCTCAAGTTATGTAGGACCAAGAGTCTCTTCATTAAATAATAAATAAATTAAAAGAGTGTAACCATAATTAATTCCATAAGTTATAAAATAAAGAAAAGTTAATTCTTTTATTAGTTTAAAGTCTTCCATTACTTGTCCTCAGGTTATGGAACTTGAAGTGTTTTTGGATTAAAACTACTTTAAACACATAAGTTATGGAATTAATTAGTTTTGAATAGTTTCAAAACTTGCCCTCAAGTTTTGGAATTTGTAAAGTTTTCTCTTATGAATACATTAATTCCAAGTTAGCCCTTAGAATTTTAAAAGTTAAAATTCAACGCTTATACTTTATAATATTATAAGTTAATAATATATATGTATAAGAGTAAAGTCAGTCTTACCGCTAGTACGCCTCATTCACGAAGCCGGTCTATAAGGTGGGTATAAGGTTGTTGCCTATAAAATGGCAACTTAATGGGTGTCCGCTCTCACCCACCGCTTTCTTGACTGGTGGAGGGCCGTTAGTCGAACGGGTTTGACAGGACTAGAATTCTCCCTTCATTAAAAGTATTAATGATAAATACTAAGTAACTAAACTCTTAATAATACCCAATCTTAGTTACTTAGGAAAATGTGAATAAGGTGCTAATCCATGAAATTACACTTTTCACTTTCTTTAAGTCGGTTAGTGGAGCGTGTGTGGTTAACCGGCACACTAACTCGTATTTTTAATAAGGTAGGTAAAGGGTAACTTAATGTTTATCATAGTATCGATGGAGTGTGTGTGGTTAACCAGCACATCGATTGAGGGGTAAACACTTAAGGGTACCAAGTAATTTGCATGGATACTTCACACCTTGTTTTGTGATCCTCGGCATCCCAGTCACAAAACCTGAAGGGCACACTCGAGATTGAGACATGCCATTGAAAAGTTCAATGAATCTCAAAGATTTAGGAGCTTCAAAACCAATTAAAACATAATAATACATTTCGTTTATCTTGGTGGAAATTGGTGAATCGTCATTCACCTACCTTCAAATATTTTATAGCTTGGATTACGGCATACCTCTTCTAAGTTATAAAATAGTTTGTTGGGTCCTAGCCTTAATATTTCATATTGGGTGTCATATTAAGGACTTAAGATCAACTATCTTGAATATCTCCCAAAAGATGTCTGGTTTAGACATTTATGATCTTCCCAAATCTCTTGAAACAAGTTTTCCTAAATGAAGATGATGTCCCTTGGAAATCATACTTCATTCACGTCCTCCAATTATTCTCCCCAACCCACAAGTTCTTGAAAAGTTTAAGGTCACTCAGGCCCTATTGGCAAGGCAAGGTCTAGGTCTGGTCACATCTTGGAGATGTAGTCACATATTGACAAGCCGAGAGAGTTGGGTGTCAAAGTCTTGAGAAAGTTGGTGGTTCAACTACTTTCTAAGTCACATAATGAGTTCCTTTGGAACACCTATGAAACAGACTATGACAAGACCCTTAACGATCTTATCTATTTGTTAAGTTCAACTTCCTTAAAACTTGATGGACATTGACAATAGTGACACAGGAAATCCAGAAAAGCATTTTCTTCCCAATGGAAAGGGATCGGCCATAGTCAACTCGGTTGACCAAATGGTAAAGAGAAAAGCTAAGTTTGTGATAGTCCCGTGTACCATTACCAAAGGGTCCATATGTTTATATTGCCAAAGGAAGGGGCATTGGTTGCGAATCTTCCAATTTACCTAAGGGTGTTAAAGTCAATAAGTTTGACTCTACTTTAGGTAAAGTCCACTATCTAACTCTGCTAAGTTTCTATTCTGAGATTCTTGATACATGATGTGACTGGGTCACATGGTGATGTTTTAAGAATCAAAGAAATGTGAAGAAACTTAAAGAAAGAATATGCTGAATCTGATGGCGTAGATGGATTTCTATCGCATAGTTTGAAGATCGGATTCTTGAGCTACATCTTAGGAGTTATGAGATATTGCTTAGGAATAGATAACAACAAGTTTCATATGGATTGTAAGGATAAGTTTTTCCGCAAGGTTTTAAAATAAAAGAAAATTTTTGGTTTTATTTATTTTAAAATATCCTTACAATGGCATTTGAGGAAAAATTGTTGCTTATATGATTCCATTAATAGCAAGAGTGGAAATATGAAATTGATTCTTTCATTTGTGGTAATGTCTAAATTTACCAAATATGGAAAGATTCCCATCACCCAAGTTTCAATTGGACCGTAACTTGGAATCATGCAAGTTGTATAGCATGATGAATGAGAACTTTCAAGTATTGGAAAATTAAGAGTAATCACTTGTTCACATGGATGTGTGAGTCAAGTGAAGGACTAAGGGATTGATTACACATTCTTGTGCACTGATTAAGTCCACCACAAAAGATTGATAAGACTATTCGTCATAGTTTACTAAAGCTCAGTAAACATGATTATACTTACAAGCTTAAGTGTAACTCTGAGACATTGGAAAAGGTTCCAATGTATGGCAGAGCGAATAAGAAGAATCAAATTAGGCAGAAGGATAAAAGTTTCTCAAATGTGAAAAGATGGGAGAGTACTTTAGTATCAGTTTTGTGATCATCTTAATGATTAAGAAACCATAGAACAAATAGTTCTCTAAGGAAATCTTAGTGCATTATTATGACTAAGAAGAGGGATCTTTAATTGTTGAAATGGTTAAATCAAGAAAATGAGTCATACTTCGTTCCAATACAAGTCTTAGAGTCATACTCCAAGATTTTAACTTGAGTGACACGTCTTAAAGAAGGTTTAAAACACTTGTAAAATGTAAGAGTAAAAGTTTTCTACTCTTGTACATTTGAAATTGGTAAGTTGTGATGTTTTGGATAAAACAAAGACCAACTTAGGCCAATTGTGTGAAGTGGTTGTCTTGATAAGAACCCACACTATCTCTTAAATATCTAACAAGAAAGTCTTATATGTCAAGAGGACAATGGGAGTCTTAAAGGTCTTGAAAGTCTCAAGAACTAATCAAGAATAAAACCTGAAGTTCTTCACTAGCACACGACTTGAGGTTTATAACCTATCGTGTTGACATATTTTGTGCCCATTCCAGTTAAAGTTGGCTTTGCATATGAGTTCTTAGAGTTCTTAATGTGTTGCACAACAACTTGGAAGCAATGGCAGGCCCTTGAGCTGCCAGGTGGCAAGAAATTAAGATTGAGTTCAATCCATATGAGTGTGGATTTGTCATTATCCTTGTCTTGTGTCTATGGTTTTGACAATTCACATGGATAAGAACACATACACCATTAAATCTAAGTGTCATAAGGTTTCTCTCCGATTCATGAAAATGATGGTGAGGAAACACTTTCACTAAGTAGATTTTAGCTAGATAGCAATTGTGATATTTGCATTCTCAAAGTCGTTAGTGGAGTGTGTGTGGTTTACCGGCACACTAACCTGGACTTGTGAGAAGTGGAAAAAAGGTCTGACCATTATGATTACGGAATCCCTCTTCATAATTGTTTAGACACACAAGTGTGCTATCTAAGGGAAGGTGTATGATTTTGATAAAGTTTTATCAAAACAATCTAGTATCAGAAATCTGAACTTTGGTAAGAAAGTCAGCTGATTTCTGAGTACATGTCAAAGCTAGTGGGAGCATAAGTGTTATGCTAATAATCATCATGTTAGTGGGAACATGATAATTATGATAAGTATTGCAAGTTAGCAATGTTAATTATAGAAAAAAAAAAGGTTTCAATTGGGAAAAGTTGTTTTGCTATAATTAAATGAGAGGAAATTATACTTCATCTCAAATCTATAAGCTTAGATCATGAGATTTTAATCATTTAGTCAAAGATATATATATGAATTTCATGTTGGAATGGCTCAACATAAGGAAATTCTGTATATGGGTCCACTATTTGCGTTCTAAAATTCGATTATGATTACGACATCCCTTTTTAATCTGAATTATGAGAACTTGGCAAATTGAAATGGAAATGTTATAGCAAAAGACTGGTTTAGTCTTTATGTGAGACATCATGAATCGATTCCCATATGCTTCGGATATAGGATCGATTACATGTGCTATATTCATCCTTTCTAAAATTTTCCAAATGCCCGGGGCATTAAGAAGGGAAAAGGTTTAGAACTGGATATGACTAAAAGGATTAAACAATTGTCGAGGAAAATCTAAGGTTTACCAATGATTGGGTGCTCAAGGACAGTTGGAAGTATAGTGATAATTCTGGAAGGACCATATTGACATAGTCTGTAAGGAGGCAACTCTTGTTCAGAAGGGATAAGTCAAAATGGGATCTGGAAATGTTTCAAAGTTAGAATTTTCAATCTGTTTAAGATTAGGAAACTTAATGCAAGAAGGATGTTTCCAAGGAGCTGATCTCCTTTGGAATGGTCTGTAATGGTTGTTGTCAAGTCCTTCTGACTTTGTGCATAATCATTACAAGAGGTTCAATGCATACTTGGTGTATGGCATGACTAGTGTTTAGAAAACATAGTGTACATGCTTGGAGCATGGGACAACTATTGTTTTAAATTCAAGAATAAAGTTGATAGCTGAAACAGTATACAATGAATAATGTGTAATCATATGGTGATAAATAAAAGGTGTTTTATTTTTGTTCATAGGTTTTGATACCATATTGGATTCAATTATTATTGTGTTTCATTTTGCATGTTTTGACTTCCAGAATAAAGTAGGATATTCTTCCGGAATGACTAAGTTATTCAAACCATCCACAGTCGGTCATATGTTGGAATTAGATATGAATTAAGACTGTCATGGGTTGGCTTGTAGAGGTCTAAGGTGTTGGACAAAGGGCTACAACACTCATGAGTGCTCATAAGTTCTGAGTATTGGATTCAACCCACGCTCATTGGAATCACTTCATGGATGTTATCACAAGTGATCATGAGACGATAATATCTTATATTCTTCAAACCTAGAGATATGAGTTGTTACCATGAGTTGATAGTACATCGATTGCCCGAAAACGCATTTGGTAACTCGGTGCTATAAAACGTGTCTTTGTGTATGATTCAACAAGTAGTAGAACAAGCCATATGAGTCGAAGTTTATCCATTCCTTTTACCTTCGGGATAAAAGCGATATCTGTGGGCCCCTCGATGATTTGATGATGACAAATGGAGGTGCTCGGCAGGGCCAGGACTGATTAGATTTGTTCAATTAGTCAGTCGTCATAAATCGGAAATCGAGAAACAACAAATGGACAGAGAGAATGATTATAATCCATGTCTCAGTCCATATGATATCTAGAATGGAGGAATATATGATCCCTTATCTAATGGACAAGTCATTGACAAAGGTCAAAGTTCATCGACAAGGTCAGAGTTCGACAGAAGCTTTTGAGAAGCTACGATTGCCAGTTGGTTCCTGAAGTCAGACGCAATAATAGTTTTAGACTTATCCAAGTGGGAGACTGTTGGATTAATGTCTAAGTCCATAACTATAATTGGTAAGAATTGACCCGACCCGGCATGATCCATTTGGGTTGCATGGCATCATGCACTTGGATAGACTATAATGAGAGAAATAAGACACTTATGGTTATTAATATATTATAAGTTCTAGTATATTAATAATAAGAATAATAAGATTATTTAATTAGTATTGATCAATAATTAATCTAGGATTAATTAAGTGATCAAAAGAAGACTAATTAAATATATGGGTTGATTGTGTAAATCATCCATATTTGTATAGTGGGCTAATGCTCCATGGATTTTCAAGTTGGGCTAAAACCCATAGGATGGTCCATGGATGCTGCATGGTGTATTTGGACCCATGGATCCAAGGAAATGGAAAGTCATGACAATTAGGGTTTACCCTAATTGTAACACTATATAAAGATCTTATTCTTGACAAAATCGACGACTAGTATCATTCTAGAGAGGGCTAGCCGATTTTCATGAAGTGTAGAATTCTCTCAAGTTATTCCAAGTGTATTTGGTGTTGTGTGAACCATTTGAGGCTTCACACTTGGGGCACTAGGCACTCAAGCTTCATGAAGGCTTCCTACATCAAAGAGGTATGTATTCTATCTTGTTACACTCATTGTTTTGTATGCTAGATTAGGATAATACCTTGGAAGTTCTTATTTGCATGTATAATAGAGAAAACATAGATCCAAGGTATTTAGGGTTGCATGTACACTTAGGAGTGTTAGAATGCTCAAAACCCAACATTTACGACCTACATTTGTCATTGTTACTCTGTCGATAGTATGGTACAATTAATCACATAATACCTTAATATAAATCCGGTTTAAGGTAGTTAGTACAGCAGTAGTTCCTATAATACAACACTACAGTACTACATTAATTTACCCATTACATACATTTAGTGATTATTTCACTTAAACATTGATGTACAAACTATATTTTGTTAATGATAGTCATACTTGGGAAATTACACACTTTTACAACAAACGAACATACAAAACAGTTAAGCCTTGGTAGAAGGCTACCTTAATAGAAAATATAGGTTTTTCTAAGAGATTCAAACTTTTACAAACACTTACAAACATTTACATACATTTTACAAACTTACACTTGAGACATGTTCAAACGTTTTGATAACAAACACCGGTACTAAAATACTTATGAACTCACCAGCTTAATGCTGATACTCGCTTTCAAAATAACTTGTATTCTCAGGTCATCAGTAGACAGGTACCGAGACCAGCTTTTGAGAAGATGGAGCGCATCCAAGTCTCATCTTATTATTTTGATTTACATTATATTTTTGGTGTCTAAAACTGTACAGAACACGCTTGTATTAAAATTATATATTTAATGCAATGGATGATGTTGTTTGCTTGTTTACTACTACTGTGTTGTGATACATTACATGACGTCCTCCGCCCAGAACGTTTCCGTAGTTCTTGGTTTTGGGGTGTGACAATTTTCATTTCAACAGAACTTACATTTACAAACTATAATAGGTATAGTTTGTGGAATATTCACGCTATTTTTAAACTATGAAAGGGTAATACACACATTACAAGAAAAAGGAAATTTTCATACATAAACCTGTTGATACAAATTTTGTGAGACATTTGGCTTCACAGTACTTTCAAGTACAGAACTTAATTCATGTATTATAAACTAGAATCTCTTGTCGGAAGAGTGAGATACTTGTTTATAGATCTATACGGAACTGACAATCCAGCACCTAAACTGTTAGCTACAGTTAGATCGGCAGGTCTGGGGTGACCAATGTCATAACATTTTGGCGCCTGAAGAACGTCGTCATAGGCCAAATAGTTGCTAGCATGGTTATAATAACTCACATAGGGTATTAAAAATAAATTTTAGTTTACGGGGCTAACATATATATAAGTGGTTTTATGCAAATTAAAACTACATAGTACAAACTTGAAGTACATAGAACTTATACATTTCGGTCTTGGAACATTTAAGAATACAACACATTTTATAGAAAATATTGGATTTTCTGGAAGAAACACTATCGTTTTACGAACAAACGACTAACAACTCATTTTATGGAAAATATAGGATTCTCTGGAAACAAACACGATTACTTTACACGAAAAGGCTTACATTCATACAAACTCTTATGAACTCACAAACTTAATTGTTGACACTTTTTCAAAATAACTTGTATTCTTAGGGAACTAGTAAACAGGTAACCACCAGATTTTGAGGACCGGATGCTAAGGCTTCAGTTAAAAACTCATTTTGTCATCATATTGTAATTAATTTGGAAACATGTAACTCATGAAACAATGTAAACTTTTAAATTATATCTATGATGGTTGTGTTGCTTTCTTTACTCTTACTAAATTGTTATGATACTGTACATGATGTAATCCACCCACGAACGTTTTTGTCGTTCTGGTTTGGGGGTGTGACACATGCTCCCAAAAGTAAATATTTTTAGATTTCCTGATTTGCCGCTATTTCGCAGCCCTCGTGTGAATCTAAGCTTCATAGTGTCGGATCTTTCAGTTGAAAGAATGTTTGATTTTAGAGGCATGTAATAGTATTCATTCGGTAACTAGTTAATATTGGTAGAATTTTTTCCTCAAATAATAGCAAGGTGAAGTGGGAAAAGAATCTTAAACAATAGTCTAGGAACTTTAATATATGCTTGACAGAGCATATACCTGTAGATAGAGCATTGGTAAAGATGCAAAGTCCTAGTGTAGTCTAGGAAAAATCTATTGTATGTGCTCATTGAGCCACATGCATATATGTTTAGTGGTCATCTTATGTATTATTGGAAGTGACTTGGAAACTACAAGACAATTTTTAGGAAAAGTATAAGTAGGTGTGAAAGGTAGCAGATGCATATACTAGTCGAAGCACAAGACTAGCACATGTTTAT
This sequence comes from Lactuca serriola, assembly GCF_051521515.1. Lineage (NCBI taxonomy): Eukaryota > Viridiplantae > Streptophyta > Magnoliopsida > Asterales > Asteraceae > Lactuca > Lactuca serriola. The sequence goes on along the minus strand of NC_136416.1, from coordinate 127,204,901 downwards.
CGACAAAATAATTGTAAACCTTGTTAGGGTAAAGCAACTAGTAGCTAGAGTTGCTACCTATATTGATGTGGTTGTACAACATTATCCCATGAAGGAAGGTGCCTTCTAAGTTAAGTGTTTGACTCATAGAGATAAGAGTCTTGTTCATTATAAATCCTTTGCGTCATGCAATTAAAGTTCATTAGAATATGACCATTCAGTTAGTTGTTATAACGTGGTTGTATGTAGACCACCTAGGAACAAAGGAAGAAGGGTCAAATTATTAGTATGGGGAGGAGTAGATAGATGAGATATGTCTCAGGTTTTAATTCACATAAACAAAAGTTTAGTTCTTTAGGAACCTTTCATAGAAAATGGAAATCGTAATATGAGGAGGATAAGTCTAATTCTTTAAGAACCTTTTGTAGCAAAAGTATGTCTACTACGCATCACAAAGCAGAGAACCATAAGATTGGGTCATACAATGCATCACTACATGATTGGATAACTGCTGATGTATCATAAACCTTACTACATGAATTGCCTAATATCATTGGACGAATTACTAACAGGGTGATCGTTAGGTTCGAGGAATAGATAATGACCATTCAAATAGCTAAGGAGGTTGTTAGAACCACTCGGATGGAGAGTTAGGTCTAAGAACATGAATAGGAAAGAAAAAGCAAGAGCAAGACCCAACAATGCGAACAATAGTCAAAAACATTGATGGTACTATGACAAGCACTAGAGGCATCCAAAGGTCATTGTGCCCCATGATCACGTGTGGAAGGTGTAGGAAAAAGGGGGATAAACACCAAAACTGCATGTAGAGGTGGAGTTATGCAATCATTGTCACTATCCTGGCCACGTTTGGCCTAACTGCACATAGTTAGCAATAGGAATGGTTTAGATGATGGGTTTTGATACATAAAATAGAAAGTTTTTCATAAAAACCAACAATAAAAGATTTAAAAATCTCTAATAATTTTCTAGTATGTAACAAAATGAAACCATCAAGGATCCTTTTAAAGATGTTAGAATGATGTTAAAACAAACATAGGGTGTTTTAGAATGACAACCTTTGATGCCATTGGAACCTCTTGGATTTTAGGTGTTGAAGTAGATGGCAAGAACAAGAAGCATAATCTTCTGTACAAATAATCCACCAACAAGAATAAGGTACCCAAAATACTAGTTTTCTTCTTGTATCACTTTGTTATTTAATCCTTTAAGTTCTTAAAAAATAAGCACTAAAAGAAGACACAAGTGTGAGTTGAAGAGAAGGACAAATCTACGAATTTTTAAGTGATTAGAGGGCAAAAGGAATAAATTATTTCTCATGCATAAGGCACCCATATATACTCCCATGCAGGGTAAGTTCAAACTATTAAAATACTCTAAAGTATTGTAAAGCATGGATACCAACATGGAGATGCTGCGCAAGTAATCTCCGCCTAGGAGATTTTGATCATGAAGAGATGATGAGACCAAATTTGTCTTTTAGCTTTGTTAACCATCGTAGAGTAACTCACTAATTTAATCATGGTTAACCAAAGTGTCCAAAACTTTGTATATAACTTATTATATCATACCATATGATACAATGACTAGTTTGTTGTTTCTTTTATTATTTTTTTTCATAAAATAATAATTATTCTTTAATTGAATAGGAGAGTAAATTTATTTATTAATATCAGTTACATAATAAATATTCAATAAGTACCAACTTGATTAAGGTGTGACCCTATTGGATCAAAATTTATTAGCAATATCACTCAATAATGATTCTTAGGCATATAGATCCAACAATCTCCTACTTACACAAGATTCATTACTGAGTGACATAGAGAGTAGTTGGCATCCAGAAATAGGATACTTCATCTAACAATATATGAAGGGGTGCCATCAATCCACATCCAATTCCATGAGCTCAAAATTTGTAATTAAAGTATAAGGTGAGTGTATCAATATTTTCTTTGTTTCAACATCATGTTGGATATGAGACATGGAACGTGATCATTCTCATTTGACATCCAACTATAAGTAAGCAAAGATTTTATGACTAGATAGTTACAAATAACATTTAACCATGTCAAAGTATAACAATATCCATACTTGAGTTCTCCAATATGCATCTCAGGTCGAAAGACATTAAGATATTTGCATGTGTTCAAGATTTACTGAAGGGTCCATTTAATGGTTTGGGCCAGGCTATTTAATGTACAGGTCTTATTGAGTTTTCTGCATGTAATTGATGTGTTGTTGGTGAGTTTACGGCCAGAGATAGTTTATGGCCGTAAACAGGTTTACGACCAGTCCATCCTTCCTATATATATAGTGAATGTCTAAGTTTGTTAGTTGTTGATGGTTCACTATTTTTTATGGTCTTTAGTGTGTGTCCAAGTTGTACTAGACGGTTTTCTGATATAAACGTGTGCAAGCTTTAGTTTAGTCTTCTTCTTCTCAATTCTTTTCTTGTTTGATTGTTAGATTGCTTGATCACTGGTTAAGATCCTGTTTCTAGGGACTTACAATTGGTATCAGAGCTAAATCCTGTGTCAAATCATCTTTCAATCATGTTCTCGGTCAAAGGAGCATTATTTCATCATTATTCAAGGCTTGTTTTGGTGTTTTCGTGGCAAAAGGGAATCAGATCTGCTTAAAACTTGCATTTTCACCAAGAACTGTGTATTTACGGTCAAGAGTTCACAACAGTAAACTCCTATTTACGGCCGCAAACTAGCGTTGTTCATCAACCGTAAACTCTGTTCACGGCCGTAAACTCCGTTCACGACCGTAAATTGAGCTCAACCACAATCACAACCAAAATCTACCAACCGCAAACCTGATTTGATCGTAAACTCTTGTTTATGGCCGTACTCATCTGACCGCAATCTGTGTGTTTGACCTTTTAGTTTAGTTTTCAAATAGTTTTTTTTTTAAAAATTAAAAATTAAAAAAAGGAATCTCAAACAAATTTTGCTCATCAAGAACTGGATGCTATCATGGGTACTACCTCACGCATTCCTAGACTAGTATCTGCTAAGGGATTTCCAGAATGGAAGTATCAAATGGTAAAATACATTAAAATGAAAGACTTCAAAATTTGGAGAAACATTTTAAGAGGACGAATTCATATCACCACAACACTTGAAGACAGAACAATCACTGACAAGATTGAAAACTACACAGATGTTGACTTTGAAAAAATTGAAGAACAAGAAAAGGCATTTGCTACACTCACAATGGCATTATCTCCACAGATTGCACAAGGTTTTAGAGAATACACTTCAGCCAAAGTTATGTGGGAAGCTTTGATTGAAGTCTATGAAGGAAACGAGGACATGAAAGAGAGCCGTCAGGATATGCTAAGACAAAAGTTCAATATGTTCAACTATGTCCTTGGAGAAACCCTGGAAGCTCAGTTGCATCGATTTACTACACTCGCTACTGAAATGAGTTCAACCAGAATTTTTGTGTCTAAATCTGAAATAAACAAAAAGTTGTTCAATTCTCTGCCAAGGTCTTGGGATATGAATGTTGCTGTGATTAAGAAAACAAAAGATCTCAATCATTTATGTTTAGCTGAAACAATGACAATCATTAATGCTTGTGAATTGGATGAAAAGCAGAGAGAGATCAACCATGTCAATTCATACTCCACTGCGAATCTGGGAATTCAATCCAACAATGCCTTTTTATCTTTCACCACTCCTCAAGTTCAACCATTTGTTGCTTCCCAACCATCATCATATGTCACTCCATCTTTACAAAGTGCTCACTCTTCAATGTCATACCCACAAGTTGCATCCATTTCAAAGACACCTGTTCCAATTGCTGCTCCAGCTCCTGCCCCAACTCCAGCTCCCAATGAAATACTGAAAATCTGGCTTTAGCAACTGGTCTTGTAAACTGTTATAATGTGTTTGTAGCTGGTGAGTTGCCCCCTCAATTGTCATTTGCTGATCTGGACCAAATTCATCCAGAATATGTTGAAGAAATGGACATAACATGGCAAATTGCTATGGCCGTGTTCAGAGCTAAACAGATTTCCAAGAAGACAGGAAAAAATAAATGGGGCATGAATGTAGAAAAGAAGGTTGGATTCAACTAAGACAAACTTCGATGTTTCAACTGCCATGAACCTGGTCATTTCGCCAGAGATTGCCCAAAGCCTGACAGAAGGGAAAATGGTGAAAGAAGTATGGTGCCAGTGAATAGCAGCATAGGAGCTACCATCAACAATCAGACAACAAATCTCGCCATGGTGGTTCAGTCATTTAACTGGGAGGATCAAATACAGGCTCTGAGCATCTCAGGACCTGAAAATGCTCTTCTCGCCTAAATCAATGATGTTGCTGAAGGAGAAGCTGAAAAAGACCCAAAAGCAGAAATGATGGAACTCCAATTTGCATGCATGGTTCAAACCACACCAGAGCCTGCAAAGCTGGAGGTTAGTGAAATTGCTTGTTCTCAATGTTGCATTAAAACTGTCAAATTCCTACGTGACCAAATTGAGTTGATTAAGAGAGAAAATAAGGACTTAAAATATGAATGGTACATCTATTTGGAAAGAACAAAAGCCATTAAAGGAAAAATTAGAGTCTAAAATTAAAGATTTCAAGAAATTTTAAGAAGATTACAGCAACAAGTGTGAGAATTATGATCACATCAAAAATAAACCTGTTGTTGTATGCAAAGAACTTGACACATTGAAAATTTCTCTTGAAAATACTGATATTAATTTTAAGAAGTTCGATGTGTCAAGTGAAAAGGTTGCAAAAATAATTGAAGAACAAATGCAGTGGAGAGATAAAAAACAAGTAGGTTTAGGATATGAGAGTGTCGCTCCTCCATTTAATCACAACTATATTCCTACTCCTTTGACCCAAGAAGAAATTGATAGAGAACCATACATGATTTATGGTAAACCAGCTGCAAAACAGGCGACGGGTCCTAGTGCTAGGGTTTTCGATACTAACATTTCTACTTCAAATGCAGATGTTTCAGTAAGCCAAGGGAAGCAAGGAAATGAGAAATCTGAGTCTAGTAAATTGGTGTTCCCATTTCTGATGAGTATGTGTCTAATGTTAAGACTGATGTTTTTTTTGTGATGATGTGATGTCTAAAACTGATAATTCTGAAAAATGTGGTACTGCTTTGAAAAATCAATCAAATCTGACACTAGTACAACCACACATTTTACATTTGTCACACAGTCTAACTCCTGCACGTGCACATGTGGAACAATTAGAAAAGTTGATAAGAGCATGAAGTCTGATCAAGGCGGTATCTAGTCTAGTGATAATAAGCAAATTTGTTTCAATTGTGGTACTGTCGGTCATATTGCTCGAAATTGCTCTAATATAGCGTTTGTGCATTTTCTTCACCAAGGAGAGAGAACGAGTCTCGAGGAAGGTCATTAACTAGAAAGTCCTCGAGATCTCGTCCTCGAGATAATGATTGGAAGGATAGTTAGAACAAAAAAAGGGCAGTTTTTCAAACGAACAAACAGGTTTTCAATAAGAAAGTCAAAAACAGTTTGCCAAAATCGAGCAAGGCTATGCCAAGGTTGGTTTCGTCAAAGAGTAGATCTGGATCTTCAACCACTTCTGGTAGAAAATCTAAATCCTCAAAGCAAACTTAAAAGAAACATACTTCAAAATCACCCATGATTTTTAAGAAACCTAAATACCAGTTGATGCCCAAATTAACTTCCAACCAATCATTGTCATCCTCTGAGAGTGCTTTAAATGATGATTCAAAATCAAAAAGGTCAAAAGATAAGTCTGTGATCGTAAAGGTTCAACCCAGGAAAGCAATGACCTGGGTCCCCAAATCTAAATGATCCCGCTCATTTGTAGGAACATTTGTAGAGGAATGTCATCAGACCTTGGTATGTCGACAACGGTTGCTCCCAAGATATGACAGGAGACATCTCCCAATTGAACGACATTCAAACTTTTAATAGGGGTTTCATTTCCTTTGCGGGCGGAGAAGGCGAAAAATTTATAAAAAGAAGAACTGTGATGAACGGAGTGCTGAGTTTTGAGAACGTCAACTATGCTCCCGAGTTAAAGCATAACTTGTTGAGCGACAAGGGTTATTCAACGCATTTTACTGATAAAAATTGTCTGATGTTGAAGCCAGGCATTGTCATCCCGGATGAGTGGATTCTTGTGAAATCAAAGTGGGATGGAAATGCATATATCATCGACATGAATAGCAACATTCATGAACAAGTCACTTGCCTCTTTTCAAAAGTCTCAAAACAAAATGGTAAGCTGTGGCACCGACGACTTGGTCATGCGAACACTAAGAATCTGAATCGTCTTGCTAAACATGAAATGGTGTGTGGCTTGCCTGTCAGAGACTTCATAACATTTGAAAAATGTGTTTCATGTGCCCAGGGAAAACATCATAGAAAACCACACCTGCCAAAACAGGTCAATTCAATTAGCCAGGTGCTCCAATTGTTGCACATGGATTTATTTGGTCCAGTCAATGGCCTAGGCATCAACAGGAATTCATACTGTCTAGTTGTGATCGATGACTTCTCTCGTTTCACATGGATTTTCTTCGTATTCAACAAAGTTGGGGTATCTGATCTGATCAAGAAGTTCATCGTAATGATACAGAACCAAACCAATAACCGGGTAAAGGCGCTTCGTATTGATAATGGAACCGAATTCAAGAATGCGGTCCTTGATCACTTTTGCGCAGAAAAGGGAATTGCGCGTTAATATAGTTCCGTTCGCATGCCTCAGTAAAACGGTGTTCCTAAACGGAGGAATCGAATGCTGCAAGACGCTGCAAGGACGATGTTGTGTGACTCCAAATTACCGTTTTTCTTTTGAGCTGAGGCGATTAACACAACATGTTATGTTCAGAATCGTGTTTTGATCAACAAAGCCCAGATGAAGACTCTATATGAAATTGTATATGGTAACAAGCCATCTGTCAGCCATTTCTACGTGATTGGCTGCCCTTGTACCGTTCTTCACCTAGAGTCCAACCCGAAGTTCAATGCCAAAGTTGATGACTGCTATTTTGTGGGGTATACTGCTCGCACTGTGTACAGGGTCTACAACAGAAGAACAAAGCAAATCGTAGAATCCTTTGATGTACGCTGGATGGAGAAGAATGAAATGGAGCTAAAGTGGGCCCTGATTGGCTGTTTGATTACACGTCATTGTTGAAGTCGTTCAATGTGTGTTTAGATAGTTTATCTGGTTCTACTTCTGGTTCGAAGACTGTAGTTGAAGACGAAGATGAAGATGTTGTTTACAGACCACCGATAGTGTTTTCTGCAATTCCTGCAGTGGAGTCATCTGTTCCAATTACTTGTCTAGAATCTACAAGTCAATAAAACGCTCTAGATGATGATGCTACATCTCTAACTCCTGATGAAAGAGTGTTCATCTATAGAGATGTTTCTGCTGTTACTAAAACTTTTATGGAACTTCTCTTTCCTGAGCATATTGCTAATGAGTTTGTGGCAGATCTTTCTAACGAGACAGGTTCATCTGAAGTGAATCATTCATCAAATGATGGAATTATCAACATTCATGTGTCTTCTCGTTTCACTCAATGACATCAGCCAAGAGATACCTTCACACATTTTGTTGGATTAATGTCTAAGTCCATAACTATAATTGGTAAGACTTGACCCAACCCAGCATGGTCCGTTTGGGTTGCGTGGCATCATGCATTTGGATAGACTATAATGAGAGAAATAACACTTAAGGTTTGTTAATATATTATAAGTTCTCATATATTAATAAGGTTATTTAATTATTATTGATCAAGAATTAATTTGGAATTAATTAAGTGATCAAAAGGAGACTAATAAAATATATAGGTTGATTGTGTAAATCATTCATTCTTATATATGTGCGCTTGTGATCCAACATTCCTTATGTTGGACTAAGTCCATGGGGTGACCCATGGATACTCCACGGAGGTTAAAATCTATGGAGCGTAAGGAATGGGTAAAGTTATGAGTTACATGGTGTAACCCTAATAGCCACCATATCAAAGAATCCCATGGCTCAAGAAATCAGGCACTTGTGTGTGAATATGAGGGCTAGATGATTTCAAGAAGTGTTTCTTTTTCTCTCAAGTTATTTCATGTGCATTTGGTGTTGTGTGAACCATTTGAGGTGTCACACTTGGGGAACTAGGCACTCAAGCTTCATGAAGACAAGCTACATCAAACAAAGGTATGTATTCTATCCATTTGATTACCTAAGTATCAAGTATTGTATGCTAGATAGGGTAATACCATGGAAAGTTCATATTTGCATGTACTATAGAGAAAACATAGATCCAAGGTATTTAGGGTTGCATGTACACTTAGGAGTGTTAGAATGCTAAAAACCCAACATTGGTATTAGAGCCTAGGCTTGTTTTCTCGTTATACTTGCAAAATTGGCTTAAAAATCGAATTTTGGTGCTGTCTGCACAGCAGAATCGCTGAGTCCAAGGCAAATAGCATCCAACTCGTCGAGTTGGTTAATGCACTCGATGAGTTGGACCCCCAGACAGCATATATTCGATTGTTTTGGTTGGAAATGGACTAGGAACATTACCCTAAGATGTTTTTGGACTTATAAACTTGTTTTTTATGTGGTAATGTTCATGCTTGTGACAACCCGAAATTTCCATTTTGTACGAACATTAACTATTCAATAGAAGCTAGTCCAGTTTCAATGAACTTTAGACTTTTCCGAATAAGTTTGTGTACATTAGGGTTTACATTTAAGGAGATATCAGGAGAGTGGATGCTCATGGGTTTGTGAAACTTGAGCATTTCAACACTTCATCATGTTAGAGTCCAAATCCAGAATAAAATATTTTCTACCAAAATATTTCAGGACTATAAATAGATTTCTGAACTAAATTATTCGTTATTCACATTTCCAACTAGAGAAAGGCCATGTTCTCTCTCTCACGGATCTTCGGGTTTTCATTCGAAATCATGAGTCTACTTTCCTAGTTGTGTTTTAATGCATGTTATATGCTAAATAACATAGTTTACATGTCAAATATGTAAGATCCGGGAGTTTACCGCCCAAGAACGTTCTTGGGGAGTGAACTCCAAAACGAAGCCTAAGAGCTATCTAGCCCCATTTCCTTGTTAGAGAACTAGTTAAGGACATTATGTATGAATATTTGAGGCTAAAACACAATCAAGATCACCTAGTTTTAGGAGTTTACGGCCCAAGAGTTTTCTTGGACCGTAAACACCTTTTTCAAGGGCTTAAAGTGCCCTAAACACTCCTAAGACTTTAAGACAATAACCCTCTATTACTTGTAGCTTGAATGGGGAGTAAATCACATCGAAATCATCCCTAAAAGGGAGTTTACGGCCAAGAAATGCTCTTGGGCCGTAAACTCCAAGTGAAGGCACCAAAGTGTGCCTAAAGTCCCCTTTAGCCTTAAACAAAAGTCTAGAATTTATCCTTTGTGTGCAAGAGGCTTCAAAGAATTATAACACCCACCCCATAGGAGTTTACAACCGTAAACTCTAGGGGATATGGTCTTTGGGCCGTAAACTCCTCAAAGGAGCATTCTAAGGCCCTAAACTACCTAAAGAATTAAACCACCAATGCTAGGCTTATTCTAGAATTCATTTAACACTTTAAAACACCCAAAACCACCAAGTCAAGAGTTCACGGCCGTAAACTCAAGGGTTTACGACCGTAAACTCCAAAGGTGGTGTTTGTTGGGTGGTAAACTCATATACAAGGTCATTTGGTACATTAAACCCGTTTAGCCTTGTCCCGTAGCAACTTAGATGCAACCATTAGGACCTATAACACTTATACCAAGTGTTTGCGTGTTCCTAAGTGTCCCAACTTATTTCATTAAGTTATTATTTGGCTAATTAGTTATATATATGCTTATTATATGATAACTAGGCTCGTGCGTGTGAACAAGTCTCCGTTTGCCACCTAGCACGGTATCTGACACTACAATTCAAACCACTCACCACAAGTGAGTTCATACCCCTTTAATTAACCTTTGAAATGCTTTTAAACTTTTTAAATACTTTATGGGGGGATACAAGTTCAATTCTTATAGTTATTGAAATCAACCACATGTGAATGCATTAATCACATGTGATTAATAACTAGAAAACCAATGATTTTATCACTGTTCAAACTGTTTATCAAACTGCTTTACTTCAAAATGTTTTACAGACTCTTTTACTTACCAAATACTTTTATTTAAAATTTGTTATACTTCTTATAAATTGCATGCCTATATATGGATACATATATAAGCAATGTTTAAAGGGCTTAGGAAGGCCATCCGCCCTATTTCCTTTTTCTCGATTTTGATGTGGTCTGGTGGGATTTCGGGTGACCATCCGAAGGTCGTCTCAATATTAGTTATATATCAATTATACATATATAGACATAAAAGTACTTCCATATTCATGCTTACTATACACATCACTAGAAAGTTACCATCGGGGTAACACAGGATCATACTACTACAACTGCTAGATCAATGAGTCAGTTCATTCATGAGTCTATACATTACATTACTATGAGAACATATACAACTATACTAGAATGAGAACATATACAACTATACTAGAATGAGAACATATACAACTATACTAGAATGAGAACATATACAACTATACTAGAAAGAACATATACAACTATACTAGAAAGAGAACATATACAACTATACTATGAGGAGAACATATACAACTATACTAGAACGAGAAACATTACATATACAAGAATACAATAACAATTGTGATCCACTGGATTGGAGCATGCCTTAAATGTCATGGCCCGAGTTGTAGTCAAAATTCTCTTGGAGGGAGAGCGTGAGTTTGCATATAGATCTATACTGGATTGACTGTCCTACACCTTGCTGCTAGCTACAGTCGGACCTGCAGGTCTGCGGGTGCCAAACGTCATTCCGTTATTACGACCATTCGTACGTCGTTGTTACCAGTCGATAGTATGGTGCAATTATCACATTATACCTTAATATAAATTCGGTTTAAGGTAGTTAGTACAGCAGTAGTTCCTATAATAGAAAACTACAGTACTACAATGGTTTACCCATTACATATTTTTAGTGATAACCTCACTTAAACATTAATGTACAAACTATATTTGTTAAATGATAGTTACACTTGGGAAATTACACACTTTTACAACAAACGAGCATACAAAACAGTTAAGCCTTGGTAGAAGGCTACTTTAATAGAAAATATAGGTTTTTCTGAGAGATTCAAACTTTTACAAACACTTACATACATTTTACAAACTTATACTTGAGACACGTTCAAACGTTTTGATAACAAACACCGACACTAAAATACTTATGAACTCACCAGCTTAATGCTGATAAAATCTTTCAAAATAACTTGTATTCTCAGGTCATCAGTAGACAGGTACCGACGCCAGCTTTTGAGAAGATGGAGCACATTCAAGACTCATCATATTATTTTGATTTACATTATATTTTTGGTGTCTAAAACTGTACAGAACACGCTTGTATTAAAATTATATATTTAATGCAATGGATGATGTTGTTTGCTTATTTACATTTACTGTGTTGTGATACTGTACATGACGTCCCCCGCCCCAGAACGTTTCCGCCGTTCTTGGTTTTGGGGTGTGACAATGCTAATCCAATTTCAAAGATAATTCTCAATAGATTCATGTTTTGTATTAATTTAAAGTTTAGACTAATTACATGAAAAAGTTTAATTTGAATTATCTTGTTCTTATGAGTTTCTTAGATTAATAGAAAGTTATTTGAAATTTTTGTTTTCAATCCAAATTAATCTAAGAGTTGATTCTAAAATGTGTTTTTGTAACTTGTCCTCAAGTTATATGAAAAGTCACATTTAAGTTTCATAAAACTCATAAAAGTTGGCAATGGTTACAAAATGAAGAGTCTTGTCCTCAAGTTATGGTGGTTCAAGAGCCACTTCATTAAGTAATAAAAGATGTAACCTTAATTAATTCCATAAGTTACAAAATAAAGAAAAGTTACATTCTTTTATTAGTTTATAGTCTTTTATAACTTGTCCTCAAGTTATGGAACTTGAAGAGTCTTTTAATTAAAACTACTTTAAACACATAAGTTATGGAATTAATTAGTTTTGAATAGTTTCAAAACATTCCCTCAAGTTTTGGAATTTGCAAAGTTTTCACTAATGAATACTTTAATTCCAAGTTAGCCCTTAGAATTTTAAAAGTTAAAATTCAACCCTTACACTTTATAATATTATAAGTTAATAATATTTATATATATGTATAAGAGTAAAGTCAGTCTTACCGTTAGTAGGCCTCATTCACGAAGTCGGTCTATAAGGGGGGGGGGGCTATAAGGTTACTGCCTATAAAATGGAAGTTTAATGGGTGTCCACTCTCACCGACCGCTTACTTGATCGGTGGAGGGTCGTTAGCCGAACGGGTAGGACACGAACTAGAATTCTCCCTTCATTAAAAGTATTAATGATAAATACTAAGAAACTAAACTCTTCTTAATACCCAATCTTAGTTACTTAGGAAAACGTGAATTTGGTGCTAACCCATGAAATTACACTTTTCAGTTTGCTTAAGTCGTTAGTGGAGCGTGTGTGGTTAACCGGCACACTGACCTGGACTTAACAAGGTAGGCAAAGGGTAACTTAATATTTATCATATTATCGGTGGAGGGTGTGGTTAACCGGCACGTCGATTAAGGGTTAAATAATTAAGGGTACCAAGTATATTTCCATGGTTACTTCACACCTTGTTTGTGTTGGGTTTTGAGCATTCTAACACTCCTAAGTGTACATGCAACCCTAAATACCTTGGATCTATGTTTTCTATATTATACATGCAAATAAGAACTCCCAAGGTGTTATCCTAATCTAGCATACAAAACAATGACTATAGCAAGATAGAATACATACCTCTTTGGTGTAGAAAGACTTCATGAAGCTTGAGTGCCTAGTGCCCCAAGTGTGACACCTCAAATGAAATCACAATCACCAAAACACTTAGAATAAATTGAGAGAATTCTACAACTCATGAAATCGGCTAGCCCTTTCTTCACACACACTAGTGTGATTCTAGTCTCTAATTTTGTCAAGAATAAGATCTTTATATAGTGTTACAATTAGGGCAAACCCTAATTGTCATGACTTTCCATTTCCTTGGATCCATGGGTTCAAATACACCATGGAGCATCCATGGACCATCCTATGGGTTTTAGCCCAACTTGATTATCCATGGAGCATTAGCCCACTATACAAGTATGGATGATTTACACAATCAACCCATATATTTAATTAGTCTTCTTTTGATCACTTAATTAATCCTAGATTAATTCTTGATTAATACTAATTAAATAATCTTATTATTCTTATTAGTAATATACTAGAACTTATAATATATTAATAACCATAAGTGTCTTATTTCTCTCATCCAAGTGCATGATGGTATGCAACCCAAATGGACCATGCCGGGTCGGGTCAAGTCTTACCAATTATAGTTATGGACTTAGACATTAATCCAACAGTCTCCCACTTGGATAAGTCTAAAACTATTATTGCGTATGACTTCAGGAACCAACCGGCAATCGTAGCTCTCAAAGCTTCTGTCGAACTCTGACCTTGTAGATGAACTCTGACCTTTGTCAATGACTTGTCCATTAGATAAGGGATCATATATTCCTCCATTCTAGATATCATATGGACTGAGACATGGATTATAATCATTCTCTCTGTCCATTTGTTGTTTCCCGATTTCCGATTTATGACGACTGACTAATTGAACAAATCAAATCAGTCCTGGCCCGGCCGAGCACTTCCATTTGTCATCATCAAATCATCGAGGGGCCCACAGATATCACTTTTATCCCGAAGGTAAAAGGAATGGATAAACTTCGACTCATATGGCTTGTTCTACTACTTGTTGAATCATACACAAAAGCACGTTTTATAGCACAGAGTTACCAAATGCGGTTTCGTGCAATCAATGTACTATCAACTCATAGTAACAACTCATATCTCTTGGTTTGAAGAATATAAGATATTATCGTCTCATGATCACTCGTGATAAAATCCATGAAGTGATTCCAATGAGCGCGGGTTGAATCCAATACTCAGAACTTATGAGCACTCATGATTGCTGTAGCCTTGTCCAACACCTTAGACCTCTACAACCCATCATGACACTCTTAATTCATATCTACTTCCAACATATGACCGACTGTGGATGGTTTGAATAACTTAGTCATTCCGGAAGAATAACCCAGTTTATTCGGGAAGTCAAAACATGCAAAGTGAAACACAATAATAATTGAATCCAATATGGTATCAACTCTTTGAACATAAATAAAACACCTTTTATTTATCGCCATATGATTACACATTATTCATTGTATACTGTTTCAACTATCAACTTTATTCTTGAATTTAAAACAATAGTTGTCCCATGCTCCAAGCATGTACACTATGTTTTCTAAACACTAGTCATGCCACACACCAAGTATGCATACTATGTTTGTCTATGATCTTTACTTTGTGAACTAGATCAATTGAACATAACTTCAATGATTCTCTTTTCACACTCCCAAATCCTTACCGCAAATGCAAGAATTCCAAATTCATGCCATTTACTGAAATCTGTTAGATTCTAAACTTATATGCATTGATCTTCTTGTAATGATTATGCACAAAGTCATAAAGACTTGACAACAACCATTATAGAGTATTCCCAAAGGAGATCAGCTCCTTGGAAACATCCTTCTTGCGTTAAGTTTCCTTAATCTTACACAGATTGAAAATTCTAACTTTGAAACATTTCTAGATTCCATTTTGACCATCACTTCTGAACAAGAGTTGCCTCCTTACAGACTATGTCAATATGGTCCTTCTAGAATTATCACTATACTTCCAATTGTCCTTGAGTGACCAATCTTTGGTAAACCTTAGATTGTCCTCGACAATTGTTTAATCCTTTTAGTCATATCCAGTTCTAAACCTTTTCCGTTCTTAATGCCCCAGGCATTTGGAAAATTTTAGAACGGATGATTATAGCACATGTAATCGATCCTATATCCGAAGCATATGGGACACGATTCATGATGTCTTACATAAAGACTAAACTAGTCTTTTGCTATAATATGTCCATTTCAATTTGCCAAGTTCTCATAATTCAGATTATGAAAAGGGATGCCGTAATCATAATCGAATTTTAGAACGCAAATAATGGACTCATATACAGAATTTCCTTATGTTGAGCCGTTCCAACATGAAATTCATATATATATCCTTGACTAAATGATTAAAACCTCACGATCTAAGCTTATAGATTTGAGATGAAGCATAATTTCCTCTCCCTTAATTATAGCAAAACAACTTTTCCCAATTGAGACCTTTTGTTTTCTATAATTAACATTGCTAACTTGCAATACTTATCATAATTATCATGCTCCCACTAACATGATGATTATTAGCATAACACTTATGCTCCCACTAGCTTTGACATGTACTCAGAAACCAGCTGGACTTCTAGAAATCAATACTTTATTGACTTTCTTACCAAAGTTCAGATTTCTGATACTAGATTGTTTTGATAAGACTTTATCAAAATCATACACCTTCCCTTAGATAGCACACTTGTGTATCTAAACAATTATGAAGAGGGATGCCGTAATCATAATGTTTAGACCTTTTTGCCACTTCTCACAAGTCCATATTAGTGTGCCGGTTAACCACACGCGCTCCACTAACGACTTTGAGAATGCAAATATCACAATTGCTATCTAGCTAAAATCTACTTAGTGAAAGTGTTTCCTCGCCATCATTTTCATGAATCGGAGAGAAACCTTATGACACTTAGATTTACTAATGTATGTGTTCTTATCCATGTGAATTGTCAAAATCATAGTCACAAGACAAGGATAATGACAAATCCAAAACCATATGGATTGAACTCAATCTTAACTTCTTGCCACCTGGCAGCTCAAGGGCCTGCCATTGCTTCCAAGTTGTTATGCAACACATTGAGAACTCTAAGAACTCATATGCAAAGTCAACTTTAACTGGAATGGGCACAGAATATGTCAACACGATAGGTTATAAACCTCAAGTCGTGTGCTAGTGAAGAACTTTAGGTTTTATTCTTGATTAGTTCTTGAGACTTTCAAGACTTTTAAGACTCCCACTGTCCTCTTGACCTATAAGACTCCCTTGTCAAACATCCAATAGATAGTGCGGATTCTAATCAAGACAAACACTTCACACATTTGGCCTAAGTTGGTCTTTGTTTTATCCAAAACATCACAACTTACCAATTTCAAATGTACAAGAGTAAAAAACTTTTACTCTTACATTTGACAAGTGTTTTAAACCTTCTTTAAGACATGTCACTCAAATTACAATCTTGGAGTATGACTCTAAGACTTGTATTGGAACGAAGTATGACTCATCTTCTTGATTTAACCATTTCAACAATTCAAGATCCCTCTTCTTAGTCATAAGAATGCACTAAGATTTCCTTAGAGAACTAATTGTGCTGTGGTTTCTTAATCATTAAGATGATCACAAAACGGATACTAAAGTACTCTCCCATCTTTTCAGATTTGAGAAACTTTTATCCTTCTGCCTAAATTGATTCTTCTTATTCGCTCTGCCATACATTGGAACCTTTTTCCAATGTCTCAGAATTACACTTAAGCTTGTAAGTATAATCATATTTACTGTGCTTTAGTAAACTATGACGAATAGTTTTATCAATCTTTTTGTGGTGGACTTGACCAGTGCACAAGAATGTGTACTCGATCCCTTAGTCCTTTACTTGACTCACACATCCATGTGAACAAGTAATTAGTCTTAATTTTCCAAAACTTGAAAGTTCTCATTCATCATGCTATACAACTTGCATGATTCCAAGTTCCGGTCCAATTGAAACTTGGGTGATGAGAATCTTTCCTTATTTGGTAAACCTAGACATTACCACAAATGAAAGAATCAATTTCATATTTCCACTCTTGCTCTTAATGGAATCATATAAGCAACAATTTTTCCTCAAATGCCATTGTAAGGATATTTTAAAATAAAAAAAAAAAATTTCTTTTATTTTAAAACTTTGCAGAAAAAAAACTTATCCTTACAATCCATAAGCACATGAAAACTTGTTGTTATCTATTCCTAAGCAATATCTCATAACTCCTAATAAGTAGCTCAAGAATCCGATCTTCAAACTATGCGATAGAAATCCATCTACGCCATCAGATTCAGCATATTCTTTCTTTAAGTTTCTTCACATTTCTTTCATTCTTAAAACATCACCATGTGACCCAGTCACATCATGTATCAAGAATCTCAGAATAGAAACTTAACAGAGTTAGATAGTGGAATTTACCTGAAGTAGAGTCAAACTTATTGACTTTAACATCCTTAGGTAAATTTGGCAGCTTCGCAACCAATGCCCCTTTCTTTGGCAATACAAACATATGGACCCTTTGATAATGGTACACGAGACTATCACAGACTTAGCTTTTCTCTTTACCATTTGGTCAACCGAGTT
Organism: Lactuca serriola; assembly: GCF_051521515.1. Classification (NCBI taxonomy): domain Eukaryota; kingdom Viridiplantae; phylum Streptophyta; class Magnoliopsida; order Asterales; family Asteraceae; genus Lactuca; species Lactuca serriola. The sequence goes on along the minus strand of NC_136416.1, from coordinate 127,187,358 downwards.
GACTATGGCCGATCCCTTTCCATCGGGAAGAGAGAGCTTTACTAGATATCCAATGTCATCATTGTCAATGTCCATAAAGTTTTAGGAAGTTGATCTTAGCAAATAGATAAGATCATTAAGGGTCTTGTCATAGTCAGTTTCATAGGTGTTCCAAAAGAACTCACTATGTGACTTAGAAAGTGATTGAACCACCAACTTTCTCAAGACTTTGACACCCAACTCTCCCGGCTTGTCAACATGTGACTACATCTCCAAGATGTGATCACACCTAGACCTTGCCTTGCCAATAGGGCCTAAGTGACCTTAAACTTTTTCAAGAACTTGTGGGTTAGGGGAAATAATTGGAGGAGGAGAAAGAAGTATGATATCCATGGGACACCATCTTCATTAGGAAACCTTGTTTCAAGAGATTTGGGAAGATCATAAATGTCTAAACCAGACATCTTTTGGGAGATATTCAAGATAGTTGATTTAAAGTCCTTAATATGACACCCAATATGAAATATTAAGGCTAGGACCCAACAAACTATTTTATAACTTAGAAGAGGTATGCCGTAATCCAAGCTATAAAATATTTGAAGGTAGGTGAATGACGATTCACCAATTTCCACCAAGATAAACGAAATGTGTTATTAGGTTTTAATTGGTTTTGAAACTCCTAGATCTTTGAGATTCATTGAACTGTTCAATGACATGTTTCAATCTCGAGTGTGCCCTTCAGGTTTTGTGACTGGGAAGCCGAGGATCACAAAACAAGGTGTGAAGTAACCATGCAAATTACTTGGTACCCTTAAGTGTTTACCCCTTAATCGATGTGCCGGTTAACCACACACGCTCCATCGATACTATGATAAACATTAAGTTACCCTTTGCCTACCTTGTTAAATACGCGTTAGTGTGTCGGTTAACCACACACGCTCCACTAACCGACTTAAACAAAGTGCAAAGTGTAATTTCATGGATTAGCACCTTATTCACATTTTTCCTAAGTAACTAAGATTGGGTATTATTAAGAGTTTAGTTACTTAGTATTTATCATTAATACTTTTAATGAAGGGAGAATTTATAAGTCCTTGTCTTACCCGTTCGGCTAACGACCCTCCACCGGTCAAGCAAGCGGTGGGTGAGAGTGGACACCCATTAAGTTGCCATTTTATAGGCAACAACCTTATACCCACCTTATAGACCGGTTTCGTGAATGAGGCGTACTAGCGGTAAGACTGACTTTATTCTTATACTTATATATAAATATTATTAACTTATAATATTATAAAGTATAAGGGTTGAATTTTAACTTTTAAAATTCTAAGGGCTAACTTGGAATTAAAGTATTCATAAGGAAAACTTTTCAAATTCCAAAACTTGAGGGCAAGTTTTGAAACTATTCAAAACTAATTAATTCCATAACTTATGTGTTTAAAGTAGTTTTAATCCAAAAACTCTTCAAGATCCATAACTTGAGGACAAGTTATGGAAGACTTTAAACTAATAAAAGAACTAACTTTTCTTTATTTTATAACTTATGGATTTAATTATGGTTACATATTTTTCTTTAATGAAGTGACTCTTGAACTTCCATAACTTGTGGACAAGTTATGGAGTCATAAAAAATTATTCAATGACACAAGACTCTTCATTTTGTAACCATTGCCAACTTTTATGAATTTTATGAGTCTTTAATGTGACTCTTCATGTAACTTGAGGACAAGTTACACAAACACATTTTATACTCAACTCTTAGATTAAAATGGATTGAAAACAACTATTTCAATTAACTTTTCTATTAATCTAAGCAACTCATAAGATAATTCAAATCAAACTTTTTCATGTAATTAGCCTAATCATTAAACTAATTCAAAACATGAATCTATTGACAATTATCTTCGAAATTGGATTAGCATGAACATTACCACATCAAAAACAAGTTTATAAGTTCAAAAACAACTTAGGGTAATGTTCCTAGTCCATTTCTAGCCAAAAAACTCGAGTTTATGCTGTCTGGGGGTCCAACTCGTCGAGTGCACGAACCAACTTGGCGAGTTGGATGCATTTTGCCTTGGACTCGGCGAGTCCATTTATGGACTCGGCGAGTCTGCTGGGCAGACAGCATCAAAACTCGATTTTCCAGCTTCTTTTGCAAGTATAACAAGAAAACAAGCCTAGGCTCTGATACCACTGTTGGGTTTTGAGCATTCTAACACTCCTAAGTGTACATGCAACCCTAAATACCTTGGATCTATGTTTTCTCTATTATACATGCAAATAAGAACTCCCAAGGTATTATCCTAATCTAGCATACAAAACAATGACTATAGCAAGATAGAATACATACCTCTTTGGTGTAGAAAGACTTCATGAAGCTTGAGTGCCTAGTGCCCCAAGTGTGACACCTCAAATGAAATCACAATCACCAAAACACTTAGAATAACTTGAGAGAATTCTACAACTCATGAAATCGGCTAGCCCTTTCTTCACACACACTAGTGTGATTCTAGTCTCCAATTTTGTCAAGAATAAGATCTTTATATAGTGTTACAATTAGGGCAAACCCTAATTGTCATGACTTTCCATTTCCTTGGATCCATGGGTTCAAATACACCATGGAGCATCCATGGACCATCCTATGGGTTTTAGCCCAACTTGATTATCCATGGAGCATTAGCCCACTATACAAGTATGGATGATTTACACAATCAACCCATATATTTAATTAGTCTTCTTTTGATCACTTAATTAATCCTAGATTAATTCTTGATCAATACTAATTAAATAATCTTATTATTCTTATTATTAATATACTAGAACTTATAATATATTAATAACCATAAGTGTCTTATTTCTCTCATCCAAGTGCATGATGGTATGCAACCCAAATGGACCATGCCGGGTCGGGTCAAGTCTTACCAATTATAGTTATGGACTTAGACATTAATCCAACAGTTTGTGATCCTCGGCATCCCAGTCACAAAACCTAAAGGGCGCACTCGAGATTGAAACATGCCATTGAACAGTTTAATGAATCTCAAAAGAATCTAGGAGTTTCAAAAACCAATTAAAACCTAATAATACATTTCATTTATCTTGGTGGAAATTGGTTAATCGTCATTCACCTACCTTCAAATATTTTATAGCTTGGATTACCGCATCCCTCTTCTGAGTTATAGAATAGTTTTTAGGGTCCTAGCCTTAATATTTCATATTGGGTGTTATATTAAGGACTTTTAATTAACTATCTTGAATATCTCCCAAAATATGTCTAGTGGAGACATCTATGATCCTCCCAAATCTCTTGGAACTTCACTTCCTCCACCTCCTCCAATTATTCTCCTTAACCCACAATGTTCAAGGTCACTCAAGCCCTATTGGCAAGGAAAGGTCTAGGTGTGATCACATCTTGGATATGAAGTCACATATTGACAAGTCGGGAGAGTTGGGTGTCAAAGTCTTGAGAAAGTTGGTGGTTCAATCACTTTCTAAGTCACATAGTGATTTCCTTTGGGACTCCTATGAAACAGACTATGACAAGACCCTTAATGATTTGCTAAGATCAACTTCCCAAACTACCATGGACATTGACAATGGTAACATTGTATATCTAGAAAAACCTTCTCTTCCCAAGGAAAGGGATTGACCATAGTCAACTAGGTTGACCAAATGGCAAAGAGAAAAAGCTAAGTCTGTGATAGTCCTGTATACCATTACCAAAGGGTCCATATGTTTACATTGCCAAAGGAAGGGGCATTAGTTGCGACGCTGCCAAATTTACCTAAGGATGTTAAGGTCAATAAGTTTGATTCTACTTCAGATAAAGTCCACTATCTAACTCTGCTAAGTTTCTATTATGAGATTCTTGATACATGATGTGACTGGGTCACATGTTGATGTTTTAAGAATCAAAGAAAAGTGAAGAAACTTAAAGAAATAATATGCTGAATCTGATCGTGTAGATGGATTTCTATCGTATAGTTTGAAGATCGGATTCTTGAGCTACTTATTAGGAGTTATGATATATTGCTTAGGAATAGATAACAACAAATTTTTCATGCTCTTTTGCATTGTAAGGATAGTTTTTCTGCAAAGTTTTTAAAATAAAAGGGAAAATGATGATTTTATTTATTTTAAAATATCCTTTCAATGGCATTTGAGGAAAAAAATTGTTGCCTACATGATTCCATTTATAGCGAGAGTGAGAATATGAAATTGATTCTTTCATTTGTGGTAATGTCTAAATTTACCAAATAAGGTAAGATCTTCATCACCCAAGTTTCAATTGGACCGAAACTTGGAATCATGCAAGTAGTATAGCATGATGAATGAGAATTTTTCATCTTTGGAAAATTAGGACTAGTTCCTTGTTCACAAGTATATGTGAGTCAAGTGAAGGACCAAGGGATCGAGTACACATTCATGTGCACAGGTCAAGTCCGCCACAAAAGATCAATAAGATTATTCGTCATAATTTACTAAAGCTCAGTAAGTATGGTTATACTTATAAGCTTAAGTGTAATTCTGAGACATTGGAAAAGGTTCCAATGTATGGCACAGCGAATAAGAAGAATCAAATTAGGCAGAAGGATAAATGTTTTTCAAATCTGAAAAGATGGGAGAGTACTTTAGTATCATTTCATATGATAATCTTAATGATTAAGAGACCTTATCGCAATTCATCCTCTAAGTGGATTCTGATAGCTAAGAAGAGGAGCTATGAATTGTTGAAGTGGTTAGATCAAGAAGATGAGTCATATTTCATTCGAAAACAATTCTTAGAGTCATATTCCAAGAATGTAACTTGAGTGACATGTCTTAAAGAAGGTTTAAAAACACTTGTCAAATGTAAGAGTAAAAGTTGTACATTTGAAATTGGTAAGTTGTGATGTTTTGGATAAAACAAAGACCAACTAAGGCCAATGGTGTAAAGTGTTTGTCTTGATAGTGGGAGTCTTAAAGATCCTGAAAGGATAATCAAGAATAAAAACCTGTAAGTTTATCACTAGCACACAACTTAAGATTTATAACCTATCGTGTTGACATATTCTATGCTCATTCCAGTTAAAGTTGGCTTTGCATATGAGTTCTTAGAGTTCTCAATTGGTTGCATAACAACATGGAAGCAATGGCAGGCCCTTGAGCTGCCAGATGGAAAGAAATTAAGATTGAGTTCAGTCCATATGAGTTTGGATTTATCATTATCCTTGTCTTGTGACTATGGTTTTGACAATTCACATGGATAAGAACACATACACCATTAAATCTAAGTGTCCCAAGGTTTCTCTCCGATTCATGAAAATGATGGCGAGGAAACACTTTCACTAAGTAAATTTTAACTAGATAGAAATTGTGATATTTGCATTCTCAAAGTCGTTAGTGGAGCGTGTGTGGTTAACCGGCACACTAACCTGGACTTGTGAGAAGTGGCAAAGGTCTAAAAAATTGAGACTATGATTACGACATCCCTTTTCATAGTTCTTAAATTGTTTAGACATACATGTGAGCTGTCTAATGAAAGGTGTATGATTTTGATAAAGTCTTATCAAAGCAATCTAGTATCAGAAATCTGAACTTTGGTAAGAAAGTCAATAAAGTATTGATTTCTAGAAGTCCAGCTGATTTCTGAGTATATGTCAAAGCTAGTGGGAGCATTAATGTTATGCTAATAATCTTCATGTTTGTGGGAGCATGACAATTATTATAAGTATTGCAAGTTAGAAATGTTAATTATAGAAACCAAAAGTTTCAATTCGTGAGGCTGTAGAGGTTGAAAAAGTTGTTTTGCTATAATTAAAGGAGAGGAAATTATACTTCATTTCAAATTCTAAAAGATTAGATTGAGATTTTAATCAAATTTAGTCAAGAATGTATATGAATTTCATAAGGAAATTCTATATATGGGTTCATTATTTTGCGTTCTAAAATTGGATTATGATTACGGCACCCCTTTTCATAATCTGAATTATTAGAACTTCGCAAATAGAAATGAAAATATTATAGCAAAAGACTGGTTTAGTCTTTATGTGAGACATCATGAATCGTGTCCCATATGCTTCGGATATAGGATCGATTACATGTGCTATATTCATTCTTTCTAAAAATTTCCAAATGTCTGGGGCATTAAGAAGAGAAAAGGTCTAGAACTGGATATGACTAAAATGATTAAGCAATTGTCAAGGAAAATCTATGGTTTACCAAAGATTGGTTGCTTAGGGATGGTTGGAAGTATAGTGTTAATTGTTGGAAGGACCATATTGATATATTAAAAAAAGAGGCTACTCTTGTTCAGAAGTGTCAAAAAGGGAATGTCGAAATGATCCCATTGGTGGAAGTTGTTCAATAAATCTATGTAAGATTAGGAAACTTAATGCAAGAAGGATGTTTCCAAGGAGTTGATCTCCTTTGGAATGCTCAGTAATGTTTGTTGTCAAGTCTTTGTGACTTTGTGCATAATCATTAGAAGAGAATCATTGCATATAAGTTAAGACTCTAACAGATTTCGGTAAAATGGCATGAATTTGGAATTCTTGCATTTGCCATAAGAATTCGGGAGTGTGAAATTAGAATCATTGAAAGTTTGGTCAGTTGGTTTATTTCACAAAGTAAGGATCATAGACAAACATAGAGTGCATACTTGGTGTATGGCAAAGCTATTGTTTAGAAAACTAATAGTGCACATGCTCGGAGCATGGGAGAACTATTGTTTTAATTCAAGAATAAAGTTGATAGCTGAAACAATATGGAATGAATAATGTGTAATCATATGGTGATAAATAAAATGTGTTTTATTTATGTTCATAGGTTTTGATACCATATTAGATTCAATTATTCTTGTGTTTCATTTTGCATGTTTTGACTTCCAGAATAAGCTAGGTTATTCTTCCAGAATGACTAAGTTATTCAAACCATCCACAGTCGGTCATATGTCGGAATTAGATATAAATCAAGATTGTCATGGGTTGGACTGTAGTGGTCCAAGTTGGTGGAAAAAGTTGTGCTACAACACTTATGAATGCTCATAAGTTCTGAGTATTGGATTCAACCCGCGCTCATTGGAATCACTTCATCGATTTTATCACGAGTAATCATGAGATGATAATATCTTATATTTTTCAAACCTAGAGATATAAGTTGTTACTATGAGTTGGTTGTACATTGATTGCACGAAAACGCATTTGGTAACTCGATGTTATAAAACGTGCCGTTGTGTATGATTCAACAAGTAGTAGAACAAGCCATATGAGTCGAAGTTTATCCATTCTTTTTACCTTCGGGATAAAAGAGATATCTGTGGGCCCCTCGATGATTTTATGATTATACATGTGAGTGCTTGGCCAAGTGTGACATCCCCATTTTCACGGCGAAAAAAAAAGACTGATTTTTTTGTTTATGCTTTATAAAAATCAGAGTACTTCTTTTAATAAAAATGTTGCGGAATTTGTTCCCAGAAAAACATGATAAATACGTTATTAAAACATTTTCAAAAAAATGTATTTTATTCATTTTAAAACATTTGGGATGTCATCGTTAATACAGAAACATAAGCATAAACAGAACTTACATTTATTTACACTAGTGATCTACATCTCTTTAAATCTCTCAGTGTAATGTGACTTCATATCAACACCTGTGATATAAATAAACTGAGTGGGTCAGGTTGGGAAACCTGGTGAGTACATAGGGTTTTCAACCCACAGTAATATAATTATTATGTTCTAACAATCAAACAATCAACCCAATTACCCATCCCCATTATCTTCTTTATTCTTAAGGATCTACCCTAAGAATCAACCATTCCTCGTTCATACATTCCTAAGGATCATCCTAAGGAATCGGCATGAAGTCCATCGTCACTGGGGTTTAGGCACTAAGTCTACATAGTCGCCAGAATTTATACAATAGGCACTAAGTCTGCATAGTCACCAGGGTTTTGGCACCAAGTCTACATGATCACCAGGGTCCAGGCATCAAGTATGCATGATCACCAAGGTTTAGAGTACACAGAGTGAACACATCGTTCACAACACCTACAGGTTGCGAGCCTGCTAGTGTTCCACTGAACTATCTAGAACAGTCTGTGGTTGTCATCCATACTCTGCTGAATGACGGGGACATCGTTTGGGAAAAAATCTTCTCACATCGTACACCTCTCACCCATACCTCATAGTCTATATCACCTCTCAACTCATATTTCATCTATTATATCTACCCATGTTTTACCCCAACATTTTTGTAGATATAAAATACATATATAGTTTAAATCATTTAAAACATGTATAAAATCTTTCACCGAGCATAGACAACAAGTAAACAGACAATATGCACAGATAGCACATAGTAAATACTTCATATCTATGTGTAAGCTGAAGGGGACCATGCACTCACTTGAAAGATGGTGACTCAGCACTCGGACAGCGCTTCGATACTCTGAAAACAATTTCCTTCAAGAAAACCTAGTACCAATACCACTAGGGTTTAGTCTAACGATAACCACGACAAATTAATAGTCTGACTATTATTATTATTATATAAGCGTTAATAACACTCAATATAACTCATAATAATAGCCCAAATAATTATTTTAAGGACCTAATAACATTACTATAATTATTTGAAAGCTATATTAAAAGTTGCGTAAGCGTAGCTCAATTACGACAAATTTTATCGAAAACCGAAACTTAATTGGAGCAGCGTTTCGAAACCAGAAGACTCCTTTTTCTCGTGACTTTGGGAGTCTCGGGGATTCCGTCGGGTGCTAAGGGGTTTATCTAGGGTTTAAGGGGGTTTGGGGTTGTAGAGAGAGAAATTAGTGTGAGAAAGAAGAGGTTTTGGAGTGAAGAAGAATGGCAGCCTCGGCCTTCTATTTATAGCCCAGATTTCGGACTTACGCTGCGCGTACCGAAGCCTTACGCTGGGCATAAGTTCGGATAAGGGTGCCAGCTAAACACCAGCTAGCTTGCAACATCGGAAGAGGTAAGGCGAGGGTACGCGGGGCGTACTGACTCCGGACACGCGGTGTATGCAAGGACCACGTGTCGGCCATCTGAAGCAAGCCATGAGCAGCAAGCGACGGTCAGGACAAAGCCACGTAATCAGTCCATGCATCAGCTTCGCGTAATTTCACTTTCCAACTTTAAAAATTCGTAACTTTCGCATACGAGCTCCGTTTTCGACGTTCATTATATCCACGTGAAGGTGGGAACGTACTCTAAAACTTTCGTTTAGACTTCGTCGGTTAATTTTGACTCGATTTTAAATTTTATATTATTAACAGGCCGGGACAGGATTGGTCCGTTAAATCCTCATAACTTCTTCATCCGACGTCCATTTTCGCCCATCTTTTTCTCGCTACGCTACTCATAACGAGATCTTCGATTCTAGTTCAGGTCGTGTAGGCTAAAACCCTCTCGATCTAATATTCGAATTTCGGGCTGTACACTGCTAATCCGAAACTTCGAAAAATCATAACTTCCTCATACGAAGTCAGATTTGGGCGTTCTTTTTATCGATCTTCTTAGTTTAACATACTCTATGACTTTCGTTTAGAGCACTAAGGATAAATCTCGCTCTATCGTACTTTTACTATTTACGCTTCGTGGTGACTTTCGTTATAACTCGGAATTCGGCGTTCTTTATATGTATGGAAACCTTGTGACATATTCTAAAAATTGGTTAAGATTATTTATTCTAAATAATGTTTTGTCAAAAAGTCGTTTTCGACCCCTATTGCCTCTAAATAAACTAACCCGGATCTGCAGGCGTTACAATTATCTCCCCCTTAGGATGATTACGTCCCGGAATCATCAACGAAACAGGGTCATATGATGAATCCATACGTCATCCCTTCATTCTAGGTACTAATTATGTGACATCCCCAATTTCACGGCCAGAAAAGACCGATTTGTTTATGCTTTGTTTTTAAAATCAGAGTAATCGTTTAAAGAAAACTGTTGCGGAATTTGTTCCCAAAAACAAAAATATGATAACCATTTATCCAAACATTTCTCAAAGAGAATGTATTTTCTTTAAATAATAAAACCTTGGGATGTCATGTTCGATACAGACCAAAAGCATAAACAATATAAAATAGACCTTACAATAGTTATTTAACTATTGATCTATAATCCAAAATTTCTCGTCAAGTCCACCAACTTATACCCTTGTGCCATTACCTGTAATGAAAAGAAAACTGAGCCGGTCAGGCTTGGGAGCCTGGTGAGCATATAGGGTTTTTCAACCCACAATAATATAATTACTACATTTAATCAGCAAACGATCAACCCAATTATCCATCCCCATTATCTTCTTAAGGTTTTACCTTAAGAACCAACTATCCTACATTCATTTATTCCTAAGGAATTGGCACGAAATCCATTGCTGCCAAAGTTTATTTATCAAGTACTAAATCCATAGTTATCAGGCGCTAACTCCATAGTCACCAAGGTTCACTTAGCAAGCGCTAACTCCATAGTCGCCAAGGTTCACTTAACAAGCGCTAACTCCATAGTCGCCAAGGTTTACTCAACGTGCGCTAACTCCATAGTCGCCAAGGTTCATCAAATAGGCACGAAGTCACATCGTCGCCAAGGTTTGTACAATAGGTGCTAACTCCATAGTCACCTACTATCCCATCTACCCAAGTTCTACCCAACATTCTCGTAGATATAAATACTTACATAGTTTAAATCATTTAACACTTGTATAAAACATCAATTCCACGCCCATCTCAAATAGACAAATAATATATAAACACATAACACGTATTTCATAGCAAATACTTCATATTTATGTGTTAGAAGAAAGTAACTACACACTCACTTGATTAGAAGATGATCGGACAGCACTACGGCTTGTAGAAGTAGTATTCTTCGGTAGATCTGGAAGATCTTCACAAAAACCGGGCTCCTCGCGGGCAGATCTTTGGCTCGGGAATTTCACTTCTCGGGATCTCCGGGGCTCGGGAATGATACCGGGGCTGCGGGGTACTTCTGGCACACAAAACCATGCAAAACGGGAGAGAGAAGAGAGAAAAAGAGCAAATGAGTCGGCTGCCCTCGCATCCTATTTATAGGAGGCTGGAGCCTCGGAGTACGCTGGGCGTACAGCAGTACACGAGGCGTACGCATCTGAATTCGTCATTCCTTACATATCCGAAGAACTCGAGTGCGAGGGACGTCACGCTTCGCTGTACGCTGGGCGTACTTCGGATGAGTTCGATGACTCCTCTTCGGATAATACCAAAATTTGGAATTAAATTTAAATATTAAATATTTAATAAACTTCGGAAATTATATCTTCTTCATATGAACTCCGTTTTCGACGTTCTTTATATCCACGTGTAGGTAATACTACGCTCTACAACTTTCGTTTAGACTCCATCGGCTAATTTTGATTTTATTTTTATTAATTATTTTTAGTAGGCCGGGATAGAAAACTTCATTATAAATTCATAACTTCTTCGTTTGACATCCGTTCTCGCCTAACTTTTCATCGTTTTACTACAATTAATGAGATCTTCAATTCTCATTTAGATTGTTTCGGCTAAAAACCGCTCGGTCTCAAATCGAGTATTCAGGCTGCATACCGCTAAGTCGAAACTTCGAAAATTCATAACTTCCTCATACGAAGTCAGATTTGGGCGTTCTTTTATGCACGCTCATGGTTTAACGAACTCTACGACTCTCGTTTAGATCGCTAAGGCTAAATATCACTCTAACGTAAATTCACTTTTTACGCATTCAGCGTCGTGCGGGTTCTGTCGCGAAACTTCGACAGGTCATAACTTATTCGTTATAACTTGGATTTTGGTGTTCTTTATATGTACGGAATCCTTGTAACATATACTACAATTTAGTTAAGATTATTCATCCTAAATAATCTTCTATTAAAAGTCATTTTTGACGCTTATCGTCTCTAAATTGACTAGCCCTGATCTACGGGCGTTACAATTATCTCCCCCTTAGGATGATTACGTCCCGGAATCATCAACGAAATAGGATTCGTATACTGACTCCATAAGTTATCTCTCCATCCTAAGTAATAACCTTGATGCTCAATCGTGCATTTGCTCTTCTTACTATGTTGGACTTTAAATCGTAACCTTCAAGTTACAAAATAAATCCTTATTGTGGACTCCTTCTTCTTCTTAGGATAAATACATTCATTTATCTATTGTAACTAACCGATGGGTCGTGTCCAGATGACCTCTCATCGTAGTCAAACTCAATTTAATATGACCACTAGGGTCGGAATAACCACCACCCCACTAGTCATTACCGAAACAATGGTAATGACATGCTTGAATAAAACGGAAACAATTTCTAGCTTCTTGGTAACCTTGTGACTTTCCCTGATCCAAGTGTGAGTCCTGTGCTTCCGGTAGTATAGATCTCTACTACCATTCACACCTACTCATACTCGTCCCAAGCATTGTCTCGTAGTTAACCAAGTCACCATACATAAATCATATAATCATTCAACACATCAGATAACAAAACCAGGGTTTATATTAATTCTTGAGACTATTACACAAAAGTTCAAGTTCACCCTATACTATGCCTCTAACAGGCTATGCTTCCTAATACAGACTTTATATGTTAATATGAAGTCTTCATCTTTTAATCCTCCCATCCTTTTCTACTTCATTGAGGAACATGTGGAATGCCTTTGGCTGTGGAGGTGTGTTTTTCTTTGGGCAGTCTTTAGAAATATGCCCTTCTTCGTTACATCTATAGCACACCTTCTTGATGGGTGCACACTTGTTGGCGTAGTGCCCTGTCTTCCCACATTTGTAGCAAGTCATCTCCTCGCTACATTTCTCGAAGTGTTTCTTCTTACACTTCTGACACCACTTAGCTTCATCTCTTCCCCCAGATTTCGAGAATTTGCTTTCTTTTTCGATTATTGAAGATCCTTCACGCTTCCTTTTCTCTCCAACTTCAGCTCTTTCCAGAGCCTTTTCTTTTATTTGGGTCTCAACATTCTTGGCTGCCCAGATGGCGGCTTTTAGAGTGGTTGCTTGCTTGACTATCGTACCAAAGTCTGCTGGTAATCCATTGGCAAACTTGTTGACCTTGGAAAGTTCAGTTGGAATTAGGTATGGAATAAGCTTCATCTTCTCCGTAAAGCTCGTAGCGTATTCAGTGACGCTCAATTTTCCTTTCTTCAGATTCTAGGGCACATTGTTGATTTCCAGAAGATCTTGCTCAGAGCAGTATTGCATTTTTAGTTGCACCACGAACTCTTCCCAAGACATGTTGCTAGCTTCCCCCTTGGGCATCGAACCGGCCAATAACTTCCACCAGCTCAGTACTCCAGATTTTAACAGAGGGATTGCAATAGTGGTCTTCTGTCTGTTGCTACACTCACAACTTTCAAACATTGTCTCCATTTCGGAGATCCAGTCCATGACTTGCACCGGTGTCGGGCTCCCAGAAAGACATGGTGGTTTGGATGCCATGAAATCCTTGTACTTGCATCCACGTCCGTCATTGCCTCCATCCTGGTTGTTTTGGCGAACTATTGGTGGGTTGGCTTGACCAACGGTCCCACTATAGTTTCCTCCTTCAGACTGCCCTCCATTTACTTCGGGCTCTTCAACTTGAATTTACAATTATTCGCGCGCGATTCTGCCTAATCAGACGGCTGGTTTCCTCCATCTGATTATCCAACATTGCCTGGATCATCACTTGAACTCCGGCCATCGTCATTGGTTCAGGTGCTGCTGCTACAACAGGTATTTGTTCAATCACTGGTATTTGATTCCTGTTTTCATCAGTATTTCCAACTCCACTCCTCGTTCTCACCATTTTTGATCTATACACCAAATAAGGTGAAATTAGATCCTTATTCACGATAGATATTCAAATCATCCTTATCACTCCGAAACGTTTACATGCTAGTTCTAATATCGTAGACGCACGCTTAGAATCCTAAACACGTAAGGTTTCCAGATCCGGTCGGCAACAGACCATAGATCCGAACAATTAACATCATATATGGCAAACAGATAACAATTAGCACATAATAGCATTTTAGGCAATTTTCCTAAAATAGACTAGTGCCTGTGTCAATTTAGGTGTACTACCTAAAATATAATGGACACACTCAACTCACAATCATTGCTTAGCATTCTAAGTTTAAGTCTAGAAATAAATCCATATTCCTAGTTCGCTTAAACTAATGCTCTGATACCAACTGTGACATCCCCAATTTCACGGCCAGAAAAGACTGATTTGTTTATGCTTTGTTTTTAAAATCAGAGTAATCGTTTAAAGAAAACTGTTGCGGAATTTGTTCCCAAAAACAAAAATATGATAACCATTTATCCAAACATTTCTCAAAGAGAATCTATTTTCTTTAAATAATAAAACCTTGGGATGTCATGTTCGATATAGACCAAAAGCATAAACAATATAAAATAGACCTTACAATAGTTATTTAACTATTGATCTATAATCCAAAATCTCTCGTCAAGTCCACCAACTTATACCCTTGTGCCATTACCTTTAATGAAAAGAAAACTGAGCGGGTCAGGCTTGGGAGCCTGGTGAGCATATAGGCTTTTTCAACCCACAATAATATAATTACTACATTTAATCAACAAACGATCAACCCAATTTCCCATCCCCATTATCTTCTTAAGGTTTTACCCTAGGAACCAACTATCCTTCATTCATTTATTCCTAAGGAATTGGCATGAAATCCATTGCTGCCAAAGTTTATTTATCAAGTACTAAATCCAAAGTTATCAGACGCTAACTCCATAGTCACCAAGGTTCACTTAGCAAGCGCTAACTCCATAGTCGCCAAGGTTCATTTAACAAGCGCTAACTCCATAGTCGCCAAGGTTTACTCAACGTGCGCTAACTCCATAGTCGCCAAGGTTCATCAAATATGGATGAAGTCACATCGTCGCCAAGGTTTGTACAATAGGCGCTAACTCCATAGTCACCTACTATCCCATCTACCCAAGTTCTACCCAACATTTTCGTAGATATTATACTTACACAGTTTAAATCATTTAACACTTGTATAAAACATCAATTCCACGCCCATCTCAAATAGACAAATAATATATAAACGCATAGCACGTATTTCATAGAAAATACTTCATATTTATGTGTTAGAAGAAAGTAACTACACACTCACTTGATTAGAAGATGATCGGATAGCACTACGGCTTATAGAAGTAGTATTCTTAGGTACATCTGGAAGATCTTCACAAAAACCGGGCTCCTCGCGGGCAGAGCTTCGGCTTGGGAATTTCACTTCTCGGGATCTTCGGGCCCTAGGGAGTTGCTTCGGGGCTCGGGAATGATATTGGGGCTTTGGGGTACTTCTGGCACGCAAAACGATGCAAAACAGGAGAGAGAAGAGAGAAAAAGAGCAAATGAGTCGGCTGCCCTCGCATCCTATTTATAGGAGGCTGGAGCCTCGGAGTACGCTGGGCGTACAGCAGTACACGGGGCGTACGTGTCCGAATTCGTCATTGCTTACGTATCTGAAGAACTCGAGTGCGAGGGACGTCACGCTTCACTGTACGCTGGCCGTACTTCGGATGAGTCCGATGACTCCTCTTCGGATAATACCAAAATTTGGAATTAAATTTAAATATTAAATATTTAATAAACTTCGTAAGTTCATATCTTCTTCATACGAACTCCTTTTTCGATGTTCTTAATATCCACGTGTAGGTGAGATTACGCTCTACAACTTTCGTTTAGACTCCGTTGGCTAATTTTGACTTTATTTTTATTAATTATTTTTAGTAGGCCGGGACAGAAAACTTCGTTATAAATTTATAACTTCTTCATTTGACGTCCGTTCTCGCCTAACTTTTCATCGTTTTACTACAATTAATGAGATCTTCGATTCTCATTTATATTGTTTCGGCTAAAAACCGCTCGGTCTCAAATCGAGTATTCGGGCTGCATACCACTAACTCGAAACTTCGAAAAATCATAACTTCCTCATACGAAGTCAGATTTGGGCGTTCTTTTTATGCACGCTCATGGTTTAACAAACTCTACGACTTTCGTGTAGATTGCTAAGGCTAAATATCACTCTAACATAAATTCACTTTTTATGTCATTCAACATCGTGGCGGTTCTGTCGCGAAACTTCGACAGGTCATAACTTCTTTGTTATAACTCGGATTTCGGCGTTCTTTATATGTACGGAATCCTTGTAACATATACTACAACTTAGTTAAGATTATTAATCCTAAACAATCTTATATTAAAAGTCATTTTTGACGCTTGTCGTCTCTAAATTGACTAGCCCTGATCTACAGACGTTACAAATTATAACTTCTATATTCCTTCAAGTATATCTCTTAGACTTATTGACTGCAATCAGTACTTGATCATGCACCTGCTCTCTACCTCAAGTTAGACTCCAAATAATGACCTATCATCATGTGATGCACGTTTAGATTCAGGTCTCTTAGAATTAAATTCTAAAACAGACTATGCCTTCCTTCATGTTCTAATGTGATATAATCACACTTTAACATGTAGCATTTCTAGTTACCAAATTCTTTAGCATCGAGCGCGATACTTCGATTGGTCGCTTTGATTTCAATTGTTTGGTTAAAGTTGGACGCTACATCAAACTTGGTTCTCTGATCCACGTAACCTACTCATCGTAGTCGGACTCAATGTGACATGACCACTCGTGTCACACCCCAAAACCAGAACGGCGGAAACGTTCTGGGGTGGATGACGTCATGTCAAGTATCACAACACATGCATTATAGTAATAAAAGTACAACAAAACATTGCATTAATAGTAATAGTTTTACATAGTTACATTACAATACATCAAAGTAATACAAGTAAATATAAGTAAGTACGGCATGGTACTGAGCTATCTTCATCAACAGCTCCTTGGATGTACCTGTCTAATGCTAACCTGAGAATACAAGTTATTTGAAAAGCGAGTATCAGCATTTTTACAAATGCTGGTGAGTTCATAAATATTTAGTGGCATTTTATTCAAATAACTTTAATAAAAGTGGTGTTTTCAGTGTATCGATTACATTAGTGTCTTTTCCAGAAAATCCTATATTTTCTTTAATAAGAGCAGTCTTCTACCAAGACTGGACGGAGATATGTGGTAAAAAGTAGTTTTTCCCTTAATCGCTAACGTGATCAAAATACAGAATTTGATTTTTAAGAAAGCAGAAGAATTCAGTGAAATAACGTAGGCCTTAGCAGTGAGGACTGCTGACTAAGGCAAAGGAATCATAGGCTCCGGGAGAGTATCGAACTAACGACACGCCTGGTTCAGTCTAACAAGTACAGACTCAGACCCCAGAAGGTACCAAATGAAAGGTACAACTGGTAAGGTCTAAAACAGTGAAAAACAGACCCCAGACAGTATCGAATGAAAGATACGTCTTGTAAGGTCAAAACAGAGAAAACAGACCGAAGACAGTATCAAATGAAAGATACGTCTTGTAAAGTCAAAATAGTGTGACTCTGAAAATGAATTACCAACATACAGTGTAAATTGTCGGTGAAATACCGTTACCATAAGGCCAATGAATTATAAGGTAACTCGGGATACTCGTAACCATACTGACTAGAGTACCAGACGCCCTACAAGCGTCTAAAATATGACATTTGTCACCCGTTGGCTTGGTAGGCCAGGACTGTAGCTAGCAGTCTGGGTGCGGGGGTGTCAATCCTGTATAGATCTATACACACAATGTCCGCTCTCCCTACAGGAGACTCTGGTTACCAACTAGACGACGGAGAAGGCCATGTCCTGAAGATGCATCCCAAATAGTGGGTAGAGACTTCCAAATAGTGGGTAGTGGGTTTCTAATGTAAGTGCTGAACTAGAGGTAGAGACTCATAACTGAACTGACTGAAGTAAACCCATATGTCTATGCTTGTGTACATAGTATATAACTAATGAATCAAACGACCTTCGGATGGACATCCGATCCCACCAGACCACATCTCAACGAAGAAAAGGAAATAGGGCGGACAAGCCTTCCTAAGTCCTTCAATCATTAGTTATATGAATCTATACAAGCACAGACATACATCTAACTACGCTTGAGTGTGTATCAAGTGGAATCATATCGTGAAGTATAAGTGTACAGTGTGGAATAACCGACTTGTGAAGTATAAGCGTACAGTGGAATATCCGAGTCGTGAAGTATAAGCGTATAGTGGAATATCCGAGTCATGAAGTATAAGCGTACAGTGTGGGATAATAGAATCGTGAAGTATAACTGTACCAAGTATAAGTGTATCGCTAAGTGGAAACGTTATCAAGTATAAGTGTATCACGAAGTAGAAGCGACAACTAGTGAAGTAAGAGCGTCTATCACGTATAAGTGACTACGAGTATAAGTGAAATACAGGCAATAAAAGGTATAAGCGCTTCAAGAAGTGAAAGCGTTACCAAGTAGGAGTATAAAATAAGTGAAGGCGAAGCAGTGGTAACTAACAAGTAAAAGTATAAGACGTGAAAGGGAAACTTTAATGAAAACCTTGGAAAAACCGTTATACTCAGGAAAATCACATTTTGGTAAGATGAGTTTGAAAACCTTTAGAAATCTCTGGAGCATTTATAAACCATTTTAAAATGTATTTAGATAAAACAGTATAAGTAAGAGTTTTGAATAAGTGAAAACCTTTTTGAAAACCATTATAGTATCCTACTCGGTAAAACAGTGTATAGTGTGGTAAAATCTTGTGCATGCGGGTTATCAATCACATATGATTGGTATGATAACTGGCATGTTTAACTTGTTTCCCCCCTATAAAACATGTAAAAACATTTAAAAGGTTCATTTAGGGGTATGAACTCACCTGGTGTAAGTAGGTCCGACGAAGGTGTCGTTTGGGCGTTCGGTGTCACGTAAGGACTCGAACACACACAATGACCTATTTAACATATGATAACATATGTTCAAATACAATTAGTATATTTAATACTAATTAAACAAGTATACACGCTCAAAGGAGCGGAAAACACTTTGGTTAAGTGTTTGGGGTGTCCCGGGTAGCGTCTAAAGGTGTGTATGGCTTAGGAATGGAGTTTACTCTCTGAGAGTAAACTCTTATCGCTTAGTTTACGGCCCAGGGTCTACTCACCATGAGTTTACGGCCGTAAACTCATGGTGATGGGTTCTAGTGTGCTAATGTGTCTCATACCAATTGTAGATTTATGCTAGGCTCAAATATCAATTGTGTGAATGGGTTTAAAGCATTAAATGTACCCCTTGAGGAGTTTACGGCCCTAAGCAAAGGGAGCTTACGGCCGTAATCTCCTATACCCTCTTTCTTTTGGTGTTTTAAGGGCTTAAGTGGTAGAGGGTAATTTCCTAAGCATTTTGGTAAAAGTCTAAGGCCATTTGGGGGGACAAAATAAATGTTTTGGGCATGTTTAAGGGTGTTTACGACCCTGGTACATGCCTGGGCCGTAAACTCCTTTAGTCCCCTCATTTTGTGGTGTTTAATTGATCCAAACCCCAAATATCAAGTCCCTAAATTTTGTATTAAGCCTAAGGGTGTTTTAGGAGTGTGTTTGGGACATTTTAACATGCTTAAGGGCTGTTTACGGCCTTGGCAGATGCCTGGGCCATAAACTCCATTTTATGTCCCATTTTGATTGTTTTAAATGATCAAACACTCCTAGGCTAAATCCTCAATTTATTTCCAAGTCACTAGGGACAAGTTCGGGTCATTTTGGCCTTGATTAAGGGTTTACGGCCTAGGGAGGAGCTTACGCCGTAAACTCCTCTTTCACAGCTTCTAAGTCCGATTTCTAAGTTATAAACACGAATCAATATGTTTAGAACAAGCTAGGATAAGCGGACTTACGATTTGGAAGCATTTGGTTGCGGATTTGGGGCGAAAACGGGTCTAGAGAGAGAGTATAGACAGAGAGTGTTTAGGGAGTGTAAAAAGTCTCCAATGGACTCCACTCACCTTTATATAGGGGTTCGAGTCGGGGTTCAGTGGAATTCTACCCGATACTGCCGTCAGACGGGGCTTTTGGTCGCACCCGATTTAGTGGTAATTGTTGGGTTTTGAGCATTCTAACACTTCCTAAGTGTACATGCAACCCTAAATACCTTGGATCTATGTTTTCTCTATTATACATGCAAATAAGAACTTCCAAGGTATTATCCTAATCTAGCATACATAACAATGACTATAGCAAGATAGAATACATACCTCTTTGGTGTAGAATGTCTTCATGAAGTTTGAGTGCCTAGTGCCCCAAGTGTGACACCTCAAATGGAATCACAATCATCAAAACACTTAGAATGACTTGAGAGAATTCTACACTCACCAAAATCGGCTAGCCCTTTCTTGAATACTACTAGTGGCCAATTTTTCCTCAATAATAAGATGCTTATATAGTTACACAATTAGGGTAAACTCTTAATTGTCATGGCTTTCCATTTCCTTGGATCCATGGGTACAAATACACCATGGAGCATCCATGGACCATCCTATGGGTTTTAGCCCAACTTGATTATCCATGGAGCATTAGCCCACTATACAAGTATGGATGATTTACACTATCAACCCATATATTTAATTAGTCTTCTTTTGATCACTTAATTAATCCTAGATTAATTCTTGATCAATACTAATTAAATAATCTTATTATTCTTATTATTAATATACTAGAACTTATAATATATTAATAACCATAAGTGTCTTATTTCTCTCATTCAAGTGCATGATGGTATGCAACCCAAATGGACCATGCCGGGTCGGGTCAAGTCTTACCAAATATAGTTATGGACTTAGACATTAATCCAACAGTCTCCCACTTGGATAAGTCTAAAACTATTATTGCGTATGACTTCAGGAACCAACCGGCAATCGTAGCTCTCAAAAGCTTCTGTCGAACTCTGACCTTGTAGATGAACTCTGACCTTTGTCAGTGACTTGTCCATTAGATAAGGGATCATATATTCCTTCATTCTAGATATCATATGGACTGAGACATGGATTATAATCATTCTCTCTGTCCATTTGTTGTTTCCCGATTTCCGATTTATGACAACTGACTAATTGAACAAATCAAATCAGTCCTGGCCCGGCCGAGCACTTCCATTTGTCATCATCAAATCATCGAGGGGCCCACAGATATCGCTTTTATCCCGAAGGTAAAAGGAACGGATAAACTTCGACTCATATGGCTTGTTCTACTACTTGTTGAATCATACACAAAGGCACGTTTTATAGCACCGAGTTACCAAATGCGTTTTCGTGCTATCAATGTACTATCAACTCATAGTAACAACTCATATCTCTAGGTTTGAAGAATATAAGATATTATCGTCTCATGATCACTCGTGATAAAATCCATGAAGTGATTCCAATGAGCGCGGGTTGAATCCAATACTCAGAACTTATGAGCACTCATGATTGTTGTAGCCTTGTCCAACACCTTAGACCTCTACAACCCATCATGACAGTCTTAATTCATATCTACTTCCAACATATGACCGACTGTGGATAGTTTGAATAACTTAGTCATTCCGAAAGAATAACCCAGTTTATTCGGGAAGTCAAAACATGCAAAGTGAAACACAATAATAATTGAATCCAATATGGTATCAACTCTTTGAACATAAATAAACACCTTTTATTTATCACCATATGATTACACATTATTCATTGTATACTGTTTCAGCTATCAACTTTATTCTTGAATTTAAAACAATAGTTGTCCCATGCTCCAAGCATGTACACTATGTTTTTTTCAAAACACTAGTCATGCCACACACTAAGTATGCATACTATGTTTGTCTATGATCTTTACTTTGTGAACTAGATCCATTGAACATAACTTCAATGATTCTCTTTTCCCACTCCCAAATCCTTACTGCAAATGCAAGAATTCCAAATTCATGCCATTTACTGGAATCTGCCAGATTCTAAACTTATATGCATTGATCCTCTTGTAATGATTATGCACAAAGTCATAAAGACTTGACAACAAACATTACAGATCATTCCAAAGGAGATCAACTCCTTGGAACCATCCTTCTTGCATTAAGTTTCCTTAATCTTACACAGAGTGAAAATTCTAACTTTGAAACATTTCCAGATTCCATTTTGACTATCACTTCTGAACAAGAGTTGCCTCCTTACAGATTATGTCAATATGGTCCTTCCAGAATTATCACTATACTTCCAACTGTCCTTGAGCAACCAATCTTTGGTAAACCTTAGATTGTCCTCGACAATTGTTTAATCCTTTTAGTCATATCCAGTTCTAAACCTTTTCCCTTCTTAATGCCCCAGGCATTTGGAAAATTTTAGAACGGATGATTATAGCACATGTAATCGATCCTATATCCGAAGCATATGGGACACGATTCATGATGTCTTACATAAAGACTAAACCAGTCTTTTGCTATAATATTTCCATTTCAATTTGCCAAGTTCTCATAATTCAGATTATGAAAAGGGATGCCGTAATCATAATCGAATTTTAGAACGCAAATAATGGACCCATATACAGAATTTCCTTATGTTGAGCCATTCCAACATGAAATTCATATATATCCTTGACTAAATGATTAAAACCTCAGATCTAAACCTTATAGATTTGATATGAAGTATAATTTCCTCTCCCTTAATTATAGCAAAACAACTTTTTCCCAATTAAAATTTTTGTTTTCTATAATTAACATTGCTAACTTGCAATACTTATCATAATTATCATGCTCCCACTAACATGATGATTATTAGCATAACACTTATGCTCCCACTAGCTTTGACATGTACTCAGAAACCAGCTGACTTTCTTACCAAAGTTCAGATTTCTGATACTAGATTGTTTTGATAAGTCTTTATCAAAATCATACACCTTCCCTTAGATAGCACACTTGTGTATCTAAACAATTATGAAGAGGGATGCCGTAATCATAATGTTTAGACCTTTTTGCCACTTCTCACAAGTCCAGGTTAGTGTGCCGGTTAACCACACGCGCTCCACTAACGACTTTGAGAATGCAAATATCACAATTGCTATCTAGATAAAATCTACTTAGTGAAAGTGTTTCCTCACCATCATTTTCATGAATCGGAGAGAAACCTTATGACACTTAGATTTATATGGTGTATGAGTTCCTACCCATATGAATTTGTCAAACCATAATCACAAGACAAAGATAATGACAAATCCAAAACCATATGGATTGAACTCAATCTTAACTTCTTGCCACCTGGCAGCTCAAGGGCCTGCCATTGCTTCCAAGTTGTTATGCAACAAACTGAGAACTCTAAGAACTCATATGCAAAGCCAACTTTAACTGGAATGGGCACAGATATGTCAACACGATAGGTTATAAACCTCAAGTCGTGTGCTAGCGAAGAACTTCAGGTTTTATTCTTGATTATTTCTTGAGACTTTCAAGACCTTTAAGACTCCCACTGTCCTCTTGACATATAAGACTCCCTTGTCAAACATCCAAGAGATAGTGCGGATTCTAATCAAGAAAAACACTTTACCCAATTGGCCTAAGTTGGTCTTTGTTTTATCCAAAACATCACAACTTACCAATTTCAAATGTACAAGAGTAGAAAAACTTTTACTCTTACATTTGACAAGTGTTTTAACCTTCTTTTGAGACATGTCACTCAAATTACAATCTTGGAGTATGACTCTAAGACTTGTATTGGAACGAAGTATGACTCATCTTCTTGATTTAACCACTTCAACAATTCAAGATCCCTCTTCTTAGTCATAAGAATGCACTAAGATTTCCTTAGAGAACTAATTGTGCTATGGTTTCTTAATCATTAAGATGATCACAAAAACTGATACTAAAGTACTCTCCCATCTTTTCAGATTTGAGAAACTTTTATCCTTCTGCCTAAATTGATTCTTCTTATTCGCTCTGCCTTACATTGGAACCTTTTCCAATGTCTCAGAGTTACACTTAAGCTTGTAAGTATAATCATATTTACTGAACTTAAGTAAATCATGACGAATAGTCTTATCAAACTTTTTGTGGTGGACTTGACCAGTGCACAAGAATGTGTACTCGATCCCTTAGTCCTTTACTTGATTCACACATCCATGTGAACAAGTAATTAGTCTTAATTTTCCAAAACTTGAAAGTTCTCATTCATCATGCTATACAACTTGCATGATTCCAAGTTCCGGTCCAATTGAACCTTGGATGATGATCTTTCCTTATTTGGTAAATTTAGACATTACCACAAATGAAAGAATCAATTTCATATTTCCACTCTTGCTCTTAACGGAATTATATAAGCAACAATTTTTCCTCAAATGCCATCGTAAGGATATTTTAAAATAAATAAAATCAAAAAATTTTATTTTAAAACTTTGCGGAAAAAACTTATCCTTACAATCCATATGAGAACTTGTTGTTATCTATTCCTAGGCAATATCTCATAACTCCTAAGAAGTAGCTCAAGAATCCGATTTTTCAAACTATGCGATAGAAATCCATCTACGCGATCAGATTCAGCATATTCTTTCTTTAAGTTTCTTCACTTTTTTTCCTTTGATTCTTAAAACATCTCCATGTGACCCAGTCACATCATGTATCAAGAATCTCAGAATAGAAACTTAACAGAGTTAGATAGTGGAATTTACCTTAAGTAGAGTCAAACTTATTGACTTTAACATCCTTAGGTAAATTTGGCAGCTTCGCAACCAATGCCCTTTCTTTGGCAATACAAACATATGGACCCTTTGATAATGGTACACAGGACTATCACAGACTTAGCTTTTCTCTTTACCATTTGGTCAACCGAGTTGACTATAGCCGATCCCTTTCCATTGGGTAGAGAATGCTTTACTGGATATCCAATGTCATCATTGTCAATGTCCATAAAGTTTTAGGAAGTTGATCTTAACAAATAGATAAGATCATTCAGGGTCTTGTCATAGTCTTTTTCATAGGTGTTCCAAAAGAACTCACTATGTGACTTAGAAAGTAGTTGAACCACCAACTTTCTCAAGACTTTGACACCCAACTCTCCCGGCTTGTCAATATGTGACTACATCTCCAAGATGTGACCACACCTAGACCTTGCCTTGCCTAATAGGGCCTGAGTGACCTTAAACTTTTCAAGAACTTGTGGGTTAGGGAGAATAATTTGAAGAGGTGAAGAAGTATGATATCCATGGGACATCATCTTCATTAGGAAACCTTGTTTCAAGAGATTTGGGAAGATCATAGGTGTCTAAACCAGACATCTTTTGGGAGATATTCAAGATAGTTGATTTAAAGTCCTTAATATGACACCCAATATGAAATATTAAGGCTAGGACCCAACAAACTATTTTATAACTTAGAAGAGGTATGCCGTAATCCAAGCTATAAAATATTTGAAGGTAGGTGAATGACGATTCACCAATTTCCACCAAGATAAACGAAATGTATTATTAGGTTTTAATTGGTTTTGAAACTCCTAGATCTTTGAGATTCATTGAACTTTTCAAAGGCATGTTTCAATCTCGAGTGTGCCCTTCAGGTTTTGTGACTGGGATGCCAAGGATCACAAAACAAGGTGTGAAGTAACCATGCAAATCACTTGGTACCCTTAATAAATTACCCCTCAATCGATGTGCCGGTTAACCACACACGCTCCATCGATACTATGATAAATATTAAGTCACCCTTTACCTACCTTGTTAAGTCCAAGTTAGTGTGCCGGTTAACCACACACGCTCCACTAACGACTTAGACAAAGTGTAAAGTGTAATTTCATGGATTAGCACCTTATTCACATTTTTCTAAGTAACTAAGATTGGGTATTATTAAAAGTTTAGTTACTTAGTATTTTCATTAATACTTTTAATGAAGGGAGAATTATAGTCCTGTCAAACCCGTTCGGCTAACGACCCTCCACCGGTCAAGCAAGCGGTGGGTGAGAGTGGACACCCATTAAGTTGCCATTTTATAGGCAACAACCTTATACCCACCTTATAGACCGGCTTCGTGAATGAGGCGTACTAGCGGTAAGACTGACTTTACTCTTATACATATATATATTATTAACTTATAATATTATAAAGTATAAGGGTTGAATTTTAACTTTTAAAATTCTAAGGGCTAACTTGGAATTAAAGTATTCATAAGTGAAAACTTTACAAATTCCAAAACTTGAGGGCAAGTTTTGAAACTATTCAAAACTAATTAATTCCATAACTTATGTGTTTAAAGTAGTTTTAATCCAAAAACTCTTCAAGTTCCATAACTTGAGGACAAGTTATGGAAGACTTTAAACTAATAAAAGAATTAACTTTTCTTTATTTTATAACTTATGGAATTAATTAAGGTTACACTTTTTTTTTATTTTATTTTATTAAATGAAGAGACTCTTGGTCCTCCATAACTTGAGGACAAGTTATGGAGTCATAAAGCCATTTAATTAGAACTAGACTCTTCATTTTTGTAACCTTTGCCAACTTTTATGAGTTTTAAGATTCATAAATGTGACTTATAAGTTACATAAACACATTTTATGAACTTCTTTTAGATTAATTTGGATTAAAACCAACTATCACATAATTTTATTCATTAATCTAAATTCACTCATAAAATAAGGTAACACAAAAAACTTTTGGTGATCCATAACTTATTCTTAAGTTATGGAATCCTTTAAAACATTAACACCAAATTTTTTGTAACTCCATAAAACTTTGAATCAATTTTTTTTAAAAACCTTTTCATATCCATAACTTATGGAGGTTTCAAAAAAAAATAAAACTCTTTAGATCAAACTTTTAAAACTAATAAAATAATCATATTATTTTATCTTTTATTAAATTTGACCTAATTCAACTCATAAAGCAAATTATTCAAATTTTACGAATAATTAGTTTTTCACAAGAACAAGTAATTATTTTTAAAATTTGACAAACTTCATGTTTTTTTTTTCTTTTTTTTTTCAACTTTGAAAATAAAATATTTGCATCAATATAACAGAAAACAACCCGTGGCTCTGATACCACTGTTGGGTTTTGAGCATTCTAACACTTCCTAAGTGTACATGCAACCCTAAATACCTTGGATCTATGTTTTCTCTATTATACATGCAAATAAGAACTTCCAAGGTATTATCCTAATCTAGCATACATAACAATGACTATAGCAAGATAGAATACATACCTCTTTGGTGTAGAATGTCTTCATGAAGTTTGAGTGCCTAGTGCCCCAAGTGTGACACCTCAAATGGAATCACAATCATCAAAACACTTAGAATGACTTGAGAGAATTCTACACTCACCAAAATCGGCTAGCCCTTTCTTGAATACTACTAGTGGCCAATTTTTCCTCAATAATAAGATGCTTATATAGTTACACAATTAGGGTAAACTCTTAATTGTCATGGCTTTCCATTTCCTTGGATCCATGGGTACAAATACACCATGGAGCATCCATGGACCATCCTATGGGTTTTAGCCCAACTTGATTATCCATGGAGCATTAGCCCACTATACAAGTATGGATGATTTACACTATCAACCCATATATTTAATTAGTCTTCTTTTGATCACTTAATTAATCCTAGATTAATTCTTGATCAATACTAATTAAATAATCTTATTATTCTTATTATTAATATACTAGAACTTATAATATATTAATAACCATAAGTGTCTTATTTCTCTCATTCAAGTGCATGATGGTATGCAACCCAAATGGACCATGCCGGGTCGGGTCAAGTCTTACCAAATATAGTTATGGACTTAGACATTAATCCAACAGTAATAATAATAAAAACTAACTATTTCCAACTAAATGGAAATATGTGTTATGCGTTTTCATTTCCTTTTATCACGACTTAACGGCATATTAAATGTAAACAAATGGAATGTTTATTTAATTGACGACCTCTAATTAACGGAACTTTTATAAACTGGAATATTCCGTTAACGGTAACGGGGAAATGTAACGGAACAACTTGGGTTGTCACAACTCGGGTCGGGATAACAACAATTTTCTTAGTCATTACCGAAACAATGGTAACGACATACTTGAATAAAACGAAATCAATTACTGGCTTCTTGGTAACCTTGTGACTTTCCCTGATCTAAGTGTGAGTCCTATGCTTTCGGTAGTATAGGCCTCTACTACCATTCACACCTACTCATACTCGTCCCAAGTATCGTCTCGAAGTTTTCTAAGTCATCATACAAGAAAATCACATAACAATTTACCACACCAGATAACAAAACGAAGATTTTATTATTTCTTGAAACTATTACATGTTCACCCTGGACTATGCCTCTAATGGGCTACATCATATGATACTATGACTACTGCACATCTTGATCTTCGGATATGAAGTCCTCATCCTTGATTCCTTGCATGGTTTTTTACTTCGTCGAGGATCATGTGGAATGCCCTTGGCCTCGGTGGCGTTTCTAGTCTTGCCGCTTTATTTTTCCCCGGACAGTCCCTAGAAATATGCCCTTCTTTGTTACATCCATAACACACCATCTTGTTGGACGCACACTTGCTGGCGTAATGCCCTGTCCTTCCACATTTGTAGCAAGTCACCTCTTCGCCACATTTCCCGAAGTGCTTCTATTTACACTTCTCGCACCACTTGGTTTCACCTCCTCCTCCTTCTTCAGTCTTTGAGATTTTCTTTTCTTTTTTGGATTTTGAAGATCCTTCATGCTTCCTTTTCTCGCCAACTTCAGCTCTCTCCAGACCTTTTTCCCTAATCTAGGTCTCAACATTCCTGGCTGCCCAGATGGCTCCTTTCAAAGTGGTTGCTTGCTTGACCATTGGTCCAAAGTCTGCTGGTAATCCATGGGAAAACTTGTTGACCTTAGAGAGCTTAGTTGGAACTAGATAAGGAACAAGCTTCATTTTCTCCGTAAAACTTGCAGCATACTCGATGATACTCATCTTTCCCTTCTTTAGATTCTTAAACTCGTTGTTGATCTCCAGAAGATCCTGCTCAGAGTTGTACTGCATTTTTAACTGCACCAGAAAATCCTCCCATGACATCTTTCTCTCTTCTCCTTTGGGCACCGAATCGGCTAGTAGCTTCCACCAGCTTAGTACTCCAGATTTCAACAAAGGAACCGCGAGAGAGATCTTTTGCCTGTTGCTACACTCGCAACTCTCAAACATCGTCTCTATCTCAGAGATCCAGTTCAAGACTTGCACCAGCGTCGGGCTTCCAGATAGACTCGGTGGTTTGGACGCCATGAAATCCTTGTATTTGCATCCACATCCGTCATTTCCTCCATCCTGGTGGTTTTGCCTAACTATCGGTGGGTTGGCTTGACCAACAGTCCCACTTTAGTTTCCCTCCTTAGTCTGCCCTTCGTACAACTCGGGCTATTCAATCTGAATAGTCTCTTCATCTCAATTTTACTGGAGCAAACGTCTGGTTTCCTCCATTTGACGATCCAACATCTCCTAGATCATCACTTGCACTCTGGCCATCATGACTGGCTCAGATGCAACTTCTTCAAGAACAGGTATTTGCTGAACCACTGGGGGTTGGTTCCTATATCCATTTGCGTTCACGTTTCCACTACAGGTCCTTGCCATCTTGATCTATACACCGAATAAGGTGAATCTAGACCTTTACTTAGGATTGACGTTTAAATCATCCCTATCCATCCGTAACGTTTATATGCTAGTTCTAATATCGTATTCGTACGTTTAGAATCCTAAACACATAAGGCTTACAAATCCAGTCGGCAACAGACCATAGATCCGATCAAACTATAGCATAATAAATCATTTAGCACATAAAAGCAATTTACGCATCATTCCTAAAATAAGCTAGTGTTCACACCTCACAATCATCACTTAGCATTCTAAGTTTAAGTCTAGAAATAAATCTATATTCCTAGTTCGCTTAAACTAATGCTCTGATACCAACTGTGGCATCCCCATTTTCACGGCCAAACAAAAGACCGATTTTTTTTTATGCTTTATAAAAATCAGAGTACTTCTTTTAATAAAAATGTTACGGAATTTGTTCCCAGAAAAACATGATAACTATGTTATTAAAACATTTTCAAAAAAACGTATTTTATTCATTTTAAAACGTTTGGGATATCATCGTTAATACAGAAACATAAGCATAAACAGAACTTACATTTATTTACACTAGTGATCTACATCTCTTTAAATCTCTCAGTGTAATGTGACTTCATATCAACACCTGTGATATAAATAAACTGAGTGGGTCCGGTTGGGAAACCTAGTGAGTACATAGGGTTTTCAACCCATAGTAATATAATTATTATGTTCAAACAATAAAACAATCAACCCAATTACCCATCCCCATTATCTTCTTTATTCTTAAGGATTTACCCTAAGAATCAGCCATTCCTAGTTCATACATTCCTAAGGGATCATCCTAAGGAATCAGCACGAAGTCCATCGTCACTTGGGTTTAGGCACTAAGTCTGCATAGTCGCCAGAATTTATACAATAGGCACTAAGTCTGCATAGTCGCCAGGGTTTTGGCACCAAGTCTACATGATCACCAGGGTCTAGACATCAAGTCTGCATGATCACCAAGGTTTAGAGTACACCGAGTGAACACATCGTACACAACACCTACAAGTTGCGAGCCTGCTAGTGTTCCACTACACTGTCTAGAACAGTCTGTGGTTGTCATCCATACTCTACTGAATGACGGGGACGTCGTTTGGGAAAAAGGCTTCTCACATTGTACACCTCTCACCCATACCTCATAGTCTATATCACCTCTCAACTCATCGTCCAACTCATATTTCATTTATTATATCTACCCATGTTTTACCCCAACATTTTCGTGGACATAAAATACATATATAGTTTAAATCATTTAAAACATGTATAAAATCTTTCACCGAGCATAGACAGCAAGTAAACAGACAATATGCACACATAGCACGTAGTAAATACTTCATATCTATGTGTAAGCTCAAGGGGACCATGCACTCACTTGAAAGGTGGTGACTCAGCACTCGGACAGCGCTTCGATACTCTCAAAACAATTTCCTTCAATAAAACCTAGTACCAATACCACTAGGGTTTAGTCTAACGATAACCACGAGAAATTAATAGTCTGACTATTATTATTATTATATAAGCGTTAATAACACTCAATATAACTCATAATAATAGCCCAAATAATTATTTTAAGGACCTAATAACATTAGTATAATTATTTGAAAACTATATTAAAAGTTGCGTATGCGTAGCTCACTTACAGCGAATTTTATCGAAAACCCGAACTTAATTGGAGTAGCGTTTCAAAACCGAAAGACTCCTTTTTCTCGGGACTTTGGGAGTCTTTGGGCTTCCCTCGGGTGCTAAGGGGTTAATCTAGGGTTTAGGGGGGTTTGGGGTTGTAGAGATAGAAATTAGTGAGAGAAAGAAGAGGTTTTGTATAGCCCAGACTTTGAACTTACGTTGGGCGTACCGAAGCCTTACGCTGAGCATAAGTTCGGATAAGGGTGCCAGCTTCGCACTAGCTGGCTTGCAACATCGGAAGAGGTAAGGCGAGGGTACGCGAGGCGTACTGACATATTTTACAACTTGGTTAAGAATATTTATTCTAAATAATCTTTTGTCGAAAAGTCGTTTTCGACCCCTATTGCCTCTAAATACACTAACCCGGATCTGCAGACATTACACCAAGCCCGGACTGATTTGATCTGTTCAATCAGTCAGTCATCATAAATCGGAAATCAGGAAACAACAAATGGATAGAGAGAATGATTTTAATCCATGTCTCAGTCCATATGGTATCTAGAATGGAGGAATATATGATCCCTTATCTAACGGAAAAGTCATTGAAAAAGGTCAGAGATCATTGGCTAGGTCAGAGATTGACAGAAACTTTTGAGAGCTACGATTGCCAGTCGGTTCTTGAAGTAATACACAATAATAGTTTTAGACTTATCCAAGTGGGAGACTGTTGGATTAATGTCTAAGTCCATAACTATAATTGGTAAGACTTGACCCGACCCGGCATGGTCCATTTGGGTTGCATGGCATCATGCATTTGGATAGACTATAATGAGAGAAATAACACTTAAGATTTGTTAATATATTATAAGTTCTAATATATTTATAAGGTTATTTAATTAGTATTGACCAAGAATTAATTTGGAATTAAGTAAGTGATCAAAAGGAGATTAATTAAATATATGGGTTGATTGTGTAGATCATTCATTCTTATATATGTGGGATTGGGATCCAAGATTTCTTATGTTGGACTAAGTCCATGGGGTGACCCATGGATACTCCATGGAGGTTAAAATCCATGGAGCATAAGGAATGAGTAAAGTTATGAGTTACATGGTGTAACCCTAATAGCCACCATATAAAAGAATCCCATGGCTCAAGAAATCGGGCACTAGTGTGTGAATATGAGGGCTAGATGATTTCAAGAAGTATTTCTTTTTTCTCTTAAGTCATTCCATGTGAATTTGGTGTTGTGTGAACCATTTGAGGTGTCACACTTGGGACACTAGGAACTCAAGCTTCATGAAGAGAAGCTACATCAAACAAAGGTATGTATTCAATCCATTTGATTACCCAAGTATCAAGTACTGTATGCTAGATAGGGTAATACCTTGGAAAGTGCATATTTGCATGTATAATAGATAAAACAAAGATCTAAGGTATGTAGGGTTGCATGTACACTTAGGAGTGTTAGAATGCTCAAAACCCAACACATTCAACACGATCATCCGATCGAAAATGGCAATGGCCATCATGGTGATGGTGTTAAAACAAGAAGTTTGAGTGGAGATGTTGATATATGTCTCTATTCTTGCTTTATCTCTTAAATAGATCCAAAGAACGTTGAAATGGCATTGAATGAGTCTAACTGGGTAGATGCTATGCATGAATGGTTAAATCAATTTGAAAAACTCGAGGTTTGGACACTGGTTGAACTTCCTAAGGGCAAAACGTCTCTTGACACACGCTAGGTATACCACAATAAGCAGGATGATTCCAAAGTCATAGTGTGCAACAAAACAAGATTGGTGGTTCATGGGTTTAGACAGATCGAGGGTCTTGACTACACTGAGGTTTATGCTCCGATGTCTCGCTTGGAGGCTATCCGTATCTTCCTTGCATACGTTTCCTACATGAACTTCACTGTTTATCAGATGGATGTCAAGACAACCTTCTTGTATGGCAAGGTGAAGGAAGAAATCTACATTGATCAACCTCCTAGGTTTATTAACACGAAGTTTCCCAATCATCTCTACAAGTTGGACAAGGCATTGTATGGGATACATCAAGCTCCTAGAGCGTGGTATGCAACGCTCACAAAGCACTTGCTCGACCATGGATATTCTCGCGACACTATCGATCAAACTTTGTTCATCAAGAATGTGGGTAATGATCAGATTCTAGTCCAGATCTATGTTGACGATATTATCTTCGGGTCTACTAGTCCACAACCGGAATCCTACTCCATTAAGCAAAGTATATGGAGGATATACTTGAGAAGTTCGGGTTTCAAGACGCAAAACCTGCCTTAATGCCAGTGGCTAAGAGACCCCTGCTGACTCCAGATATTGATGGCGAATCTGTAGATCAAACTCACTACAGATCGATGATCGCTTCGTTGATGTATCAAACTGCAAGCCGTCCGGACATCATGTTTGCAATTTTTCAATGCGCGCGCTATCATGTTAATCCTAAATTTCACATCTTATTGCTGTTAAAAGAATCTTTCGGTATCTCAAAGGCAGCCCAAATCTGGGTCTTTGGTATCCAAAAAATTATGAATTTGATTTATATCATTTGCTGACAGTAATTATGGAGACTGTGAGCTTGATAGGAAATCTACATCAAGAGGATGTCAATTCCTTGGTGATCAGCTGGTATCTTGGCAGTGCAAGAAACAATACACCATCTCAACCTCAACAACAGAAGCGGAATATGTTGCTGCCTCTGCTTGTTGCTCTCAAGTCATATGGATCCAACATCAGTTGTTGGACTACGGTTTGAACTATTTAGAAACCCCTATTGTCACACCTCCGAACCAGATGGCGAAAACGTCTGAGGGCTCGTTTGACTATAATTGAATATCATCACAACGAATATACATGAATCATAACATAAGCGTCACCATGCATCAATATATTGCAACTGCAATTGATCACATCAAGTACATTGTTTTAACACTAAACATTCATAACCTAAATAGTTTGAGTACATTTAACAACATAACATCTAACATTAATTATTATAACTCTTCCGCTTACCTGTTACCTGATAATACAAGTTATTTTGGAAAAACGTCAACATATGAAATGTTGGTGAGTTCATAAGCAATGTTGTGATAAAATGATTTGTGTATTTTGTAAAAAACCCAGAAAATCCGATATTTTTTTAAAAGACTTTTGTTTATCAAAGTCTAAAGATCCATCAGTTGATGCATGAATGATTTTAGAAACATATATATATATATATATACATATATATATATATACATATATATATACATATATATATATATATATATATGAAGGGTATTTTGTAATATAGTTATAAAGTTTCGAACGAGTAGTACTGAATTCCCTAAAAAACCCGATGTTTTCCGATGTTGAAATGTATTCGTGATTACTGATTTTTGTATTGTATTAATGAATGAATATTGATTAATCCATATTATATATAGTCCTAATTTTGTCTTCTTTGATTCCTTATAAGCCTTAACAAACGAAGAGAATGGGAGTATTATGTCCCACTATTATCGTATGTACCATAGGCTGTTATGGATGCGAAAGACACGATGGTCCAACTCACACTTGATTACTGTCACCTTACTAGCTTTTCTAACGGGACACTTTGGCCCACTAGCACATAAAAGCTATTGAAAGTCCTTTTATAAAATATTCGGTCATTGAAGGCCCAATAACAAATAAGTGTTATCCCTTTGGGCCCAAAGATCATGTTGTTGGGCTTGCAAGGCCCAAGAAGCATGATTTGAAACTCATAACCCCAAAGTTTGTAGATTCACTCATTGTAGTCATCACGTATCTAGTGAAGTGTTTTTAATTTGATGCTTGATGTGTTGTATTGATTCGAGACCGAATCAATTCGTTTATAACGATATTTGGTATTGAAGGTGTATTCGTTTTCCGTTTTATCGCTAGTCGGGTATATTGTATCTTGTCCTACAGAATTAATTCTTTTAAAAGTATGATTTTTACCTTTTCACTACCTTTCGTTTATAAAAATAACACTTTTAGTCCTTTATATAAAAGAATTTCATTTTTAGTCCTTAAAACATTTTTCTTGACACTTTTGTATCATAGACTTGTTGAAAAGACATTTTTAACCCAAAATTTATTTTCTAAACGACTTTAGCCCTTCCAAAATGGAGTTTCTCGGTTAGAACTCCTTATTTCTCAAACATAAAAAGTTTACATTTTTGATCCTTTTTGAAATTGAAAAGCATTTTTTACCGTTGAAATAGTTTTATTTTACTTCTTATCCCATGTTTTGCAGAATATGACAATTCAGCCCCTTAAAACTTCAAAATTTCGCAATTATGGGCTTATTGGGCTGAAAAGCCAAAATTTAGCCCAATAAGCTAAAGTTTTGCATTTCAAGTCCTTTGAAAATTCTAATACTCAGGAAATTGATTATAGAAACTGTTTTGGCTCTCTTGACCCTCAACAACCGTGAATTTACAGTTTTTTAACCAAAGTTTTGTATTTTTGACAATTTAAGTCCTAAAATGGGTTTTATGTTAGAATATGTTCCTCATAACCTTATAAGCTATTTTTCTTGACTAGATTAGTGTAAACTAACTTAGATTATGTTTGTTTCCTTTCTCATTTCATAGATCTCAAGTTAATACCCCTTTTGGTTGCATTTTCATCACAAAAACACATAAAGTCACACACATACATGCATAAAATCACACATAGCATACATATACACATAGATCTACACATTTCTGGTATTCTCCCCTATAAAACATATGAAAACCGGAAAAAAGGGGTATGAAGCTCACCTTGAGTTGTAGTTTCGGTTTTGAAGAAGACTAGAAGAAGATATTTCGATACTAGCAAGTCTTCTTGGAGGATCTCGAACTTAGATGCTTCTAAGGTGAAAGATCACAAGATTGAATGGATTTAGAAGAGATTTTTGGATGAAATGAAGTAGATAGATCATGGATTTAACATCAAATTACCTAAGATGATATGTTTGAGGGAAAAATCTCCTTGAAAGCTTCCTAGATCTCGAAAATTTGGAGAGGAGTGGAGAGAGTTTCTTTTTAGAGAGTTTGAGTGAAGTGTGTGTGTGTGTGTGTGTTTGGGTTCGGCCGAGAGAAGAAGAGAGGAGAGAAGACAGAAGGTTGATGAGATAGGTGCATGGAAGTATGAGAGTATGCATGGAAGTCCACTAGATAAAAATGAGTTGGCACATACAAAGTCAACTCTTTCTTTCTCTGTCGGCTTGGGCCGAGATTGGAGAGGGAAAACAGAAGATTTGGGCTTTTTAGTGTTTAGCCCATATTATGACTCACTTAGATGATGTTTGGGCCCAAATAAATAAAAGTGTAATTTTTATGACCTAATAGGGTTTAAATTAGTTTGGTTGTAACCCATTAAGGCCCAAAATATCATGTTTCATGTATATTGGTCGATTTAGGGCCGATTAGAGAGTTCTAGATTCAAGATGGATAATTTGGAAGTTTATTAGTCTATTAGGCCCAATAAGGAAATCCTATTTCAAAGTGAACTCAAATTGGAATTTCAAAGGTTTCCAATTCTTTGTTGACCATTTGTAGGGCTAGAATGAAGTATTTGATGAAGTTTTGTTGTTATAAAATAAGCATCATGCATGCTTTCATGTTATTGATTCATAGTTGTTATAAGTGTTGTAGTTACAAGGCACCAAAATTTGTAGTTGTGATATCATCCTCCCGTTAAAGGGAATTTCGTTCTGAAATTCTTTTGAAAGCTAGATTTGAGAATGCGAGAATAGATGAGGGTACTTCTGCTTCATTTGATCTTCGCGTTCCCATGTCAATTCTGGTCCGTGTCTCGCGTTCCATCGAACTTTCACAATTGGAATGCGGCTCTTCTTGGTACGATTTACCTCTCGGTGCATGATTTCAACTGGCTCTTCGATGAATAGAAGGTTCTCATTGATTTTGATGTCCTCTAATGGAATGACAAGAGTCTCGTTGGATAATCACTTATTCAAGTTGGAGACGTGAAACACAGGGTGTACACTGCTGAGCTCGGTGGGTAGTTCCAATCTATAAGCCACTGGACCGATCCGGGCAAGAATCTCGAAGGGTCCAATGTATGGAGGGTTCAATTTGCCCTGCTTCCCAAAACAAATCACTCCTTTCCAAGGAGAGACTTTTAGTAACACCCTATCTCCGACTTCGAATTCCAAGGGCTTTCGTCGTTTATCGGCGTAGCTCTTCTGTCTGTCTCGTGATGATTGCAGCCATGCTGTGATCTGAATTATCTTCTTGGTCGTCTCACATATGATTTCCAGTCCCGTTAAGGCGTGGTTTGGTGTCTCCTACCTCAGCCCAGCACAACGGTGATCTACATTTACAACCATATAATGCTTCGAAAGGAGCAACTTTGAGACTCGAGTGATAACTGTTGTTATATGAGAACTCGATCAAAGGCAAGTTGGTATCCCATGATTTTCTAAAGTCTATTACGCACGCGCGAAGCATATCTTCTAGGGTTTGGATGGTTCGCTCGCTTTGGCCATCCGTCTGTGGGTGGTAGGCAGTGCTCATGTCGAGTTGTGTTCCCATAACTCTCTGAAGCGATTGCCAAAAGCGTGAGGTAAATCTACTATGTCTATCTGAGATGATAGATACCGTTACTCCGTGGAGTATCACGATTTCCTCGAGGTAGATTCTTGTCAGGCGCTCCATCTTGTAGGATTCTTTTATTAGTAGGAAATTTGTGGATTTCGTTAGTCTATCAACTATTACCCAGATCGTGTCCAAACCGTCCGTCGACTTGGGTAGTTTGGTCACAAAATCCATGGTAATCCTTTCCCATTTCAACTTGGGAATTACTTTAGCACAAATGAGGCACTTGCTCACGTAAGTGGCAATCTCTTCCTTCATATTTGGCCACCAATAATGTTGCTTAACATCCAAGTACAATTTTTCTGAACCCGGATGGATGGAGTATCGTATGTTGTGAGCCTCGTTCATGACTACCTCTCTGAATCCCCCAAGTTTAGGGACCCATATGTGGTTCCTGAAGTAGTATGCTCCATCTTCCTTCACCTCCAAGTTCTTCTCCATTCCACAAAGTGCTTCACTTGTCTTGTTTTCTGCCTTCATGGAATCTGACTGGGCCTTTCTGATTTTCGAGGTCAGGTGGGATTGGATGGTTATCACGAGAGTTTTTACACGACGACTTGAGTATTCTTTCTGACTCAAGACATCGGCTACTACGTTAGCCTTGCCTGGATGATACTTGATTTCGCACTCGTAGTCGTTTAGCAGTTCAACCCACCTTCGTTACCTCATATTTACCTCCTTTTGATTCAAGATGTGCTGAAGACTCTTGTGGTCAGTAAAGATAGTGCACTTGGTACCGTACATGTAGTGTCTCCAAATCTTCAGGGCGAAGACCACTGCTCCAGCTCCAGATCGTGGGTCGTATAATTCACTTCGTGCATCTTTAGCTGCCGGGACGCGTAAGCTATCACCTTTCCACTCTGCATGAGTACACAGCCTAAACCCTGATTTGACCCATCGCAGTAGACTATAAAGTCATCCACTCCTTCGGGTAGCGATAGCACCGGCGCACTGCAGAGTGCTTGCTTCAGAGATCGAAATGCAGCTTCCTGCTTGTCCGTCCATATGAAGGGTACACCCTTTTGCGTAAGCATAGTAAGCAGTTTGGCCGTCCTAGAGAAGTTCTGGATGAATCTCCTGTAATAGCATGCGACACCAAGAAACTGGCGAATTTCTATGGGTGTTGTTGGGATTTCCCATCCTTCGATTGCTTGGATTTTAGAAGGATCCACGTGAATTCCTTCCTGGCTAACAACATGTCCTAAAAAGTTCATGCTTCGGAGCCAAAATTCGCATTTAGAGAGTTTTGCGTACAACTTTTCGGTTCGCAGGGTTTCCAGGATTTGTCGAAGGTGTTGGTCGTGTTCTTCTTCGCTTCGGGAATACACTAGGATATCATCGATGAAAACGATTACGAAATTATCCAGAAAAAGTCGGCAGATTCGATTCATTAGGTCCATGAATGCGGCAGGAGCATTCGTTAGAACGAAGGGAATTACGAAAAATTCATAATGTCCGTAACGAGTTTGGAAGGAGGTTTTGGATTATCCTCCTCCCGGACCTTGAGTTGGTGGTATCCAGATTGCAGATCTATCTTTGAGAAGTGACTAGCTCCTTGGAGCTGATTGAATAGGACATCGATTCGTGGAAGTGGATATCAGTTTTTGACAGTAAGCTTGTTAAGTTCTTTGTAGTCGATACACATCCTGAATGTACCGTCTTTCTTCTTGACAAAGAGAACTGGAGCTCCCCAAGGTGAGAAACTGGGTCGGATGAATCCTTTATCCGAAAGCTCACTGAGTTGACTGGACAACTCTTGTATCTCTGCAGGAGCCAATCTGTAGGGCGATTTGGCGATGGGGGTAGCTCCTGGTATAAGGTCGATTCGAAACTCGACTTGTCTTTCTGGGGGTATCCCCGGAAGATCATCAGGAAAAACATCTAGGAATTCACAAGCTACTGGGATATCTTGAATGTTGACCTCTTTCTTAGATTTGTCTACTATGTGAGCTAGGAATGTTAAGTCCTTCTTTTGTAGGTCCTTCTGCGCCTCAATGCACGAGATAAGACAAAGGTTTGTGCCGGGTTTGTCCCCGTAAACAACTAGGGTTTCGTGATTTGGAAGATGAACGCGAACGGCCTCCTCGTGACACATAGTTTTAGCATGGTGGGGGCTTAACCAATCCATGCCAATAATCACATCAAAACTCCTAATGGAAACAGGCATTAAGTTTATTTGAAAGACGTGGTGATTTTGATGGGTTTTGAGCATTCTAACACTTCCTAAGTGTACATGCAACCCTAATAACCTTGGATATATGTTTGTCTAATTATCATGCAAAGCTGAATTCCAAGGTTATATTCCTATCTAGCATACATGGGGAACAATTTCTAACTTGAATGAAAGATAGAATAACTTACCTTGTTGTTGCTTATGTTCCTTGAAACCTTGTGAGCCTAGCACCCCAAGTGTGATGCCTCAAATGCTTCACACAACACCAAATGCTCTTGGAAAGACTTTTGAGAGAATACACGCTTCTTGAAATCAGCCTAGCCCTCTAGTTTCTTATGTGTAGCCGATTTTGGTGGAGAATGGGACTCTTATATAGTGTTGACACATCTAGGGTTACACCATGTAAACCCTAACGTGTCATGACTCTTCATTTCCATGACCCATGGGTTTGTAACTCCCATCGAGCATCCATGGAGCATCCTATGGGTAGAACCCAACTTGATAATCCATGGAGCCTCTTAGCCCACTATACAAGATATGAATGATTTACATAATCAACCCATATATTTAATTAGTTATCTTTTGATCACTTAATTAATTCCAAATTAATTTTTTGATCAAACTAATCAAATATTATAATTAATATATTAGAACTTATAATATATTAATAATCTCCAAGTGTTATTCCTCTCATTTAGTCTATCCAATTGCATGGTGCCATGCAACCCAAATGGACCATGCCGGGTCGTGTCAAGTACTAACCAGAAATAGTTATGGACTTAGACACCTTATCCAACATTCTCCCACTTGGATAAGTCTAATAACTATAACTCCAGTACTTCAGGAACCGATCGGCAATCGTAGCTCTTTCAAGGTCTCTCGGAACTGAGAAGATGTTGATACGCCATTTAAGATAAGTGATCATATAATCCTTTGTTCTAGATATCAGCCGGACAAATACATGGAACAATTTCTTACTTATTGTCCAGCAGTTTGTTTCCCGATTTCCGATTTGTTTGACAAAGAACTTAATTGAACACATCAACTTAGTTCTGACCGGGCCCGGTACATAGGTCAAAACAAAATCATCGAGGGGCCCAGATATCAGCTTCTAATCCAAGAAGGAGCAGATAAACTTTGAATCATATGTTTGTTCTATCACTCATTGAATTATACACAAAAGCACGTTTTGTAACATCGAGTTACCAATGCGTTTTCGTACAATCAATACATAACAAACTTGTAAGTAATAAATCATATCTCTAGGTTTGAAGACTTATATGATATTACCGTCTCACGATCACTCGAGATAGAATTCCATGAAGTGATTCCAGTGAGTGTGGGTTGAGTCCAATGCTCAGAACTTATGAGCACTCAAGATTGTTGTAGCCTTGTCCAACACCTTAGACCTCTGCAACCAATCATGACAGTCTTGATTCATACCTACTTCTGACATATGACCGACTGTGGAGGTTTGAATAATATGTTATACCAAACAAAATTATTCTGGAAGTCAAAACATGCAAAAGAAATATAGTAAATGATCGACAAGAGATAGCAAAACTTTACTCATAAATAAAACACCTTTTATTCATCATCTAATGTCAATTACACTTTAAAAATTTATGGGTTATCTAACTACTAAATCTAATATCATCCTTCAGCCCTATGCTCCGAGCATGCTGGAGATGCTTAACTCGAGTCAGTCCCTTCGTGAGGGGATCTGCTGGGTTCTCATCCGATGATACCCTCTTTGCTATGAGGAGTCCTTCTTCTATTCGATGTCTGATAAAATGGTATTTTCTCTCGATGTGTCTCGATCTCCCGTGATCCCTTGGTTCCTTGGCTAAGGCAACAGCACTTTCACTATTACAGAAAATTTCCATTGGCTCTTTTATAGCTGGTACAACTCCAAGGTCTCCAATGAAGTTCTTCAGCCATATTGCCTCCTTTGCCGCCTCGCTAGCTGCAATATACTCTGATTCACAAGTTGAATCAGCCACCGTCTCTTGCTTGGAACTCTTCCAAGAAATTGCTCATCCATTTAGGGTAAAGAACCAGCCCGACTGAGAGTGGAAATTATCCCTATCAGTCTGGAAGCTAGCATCACTATACCCTACAACTCTCAAGTCATCACTCCCACCGAGGGTAAGGACCCAGTCCTTTGTCCTCCGTAGGTACTTGAGGATATTCTTTACCGCAGTCCAGTGTGCCTTGCTAGGGTTCGCCTGATACATGCTAACCATGCTCAGGGCAAAGGCTACATCAGGTCGAGTACACGTCATAGCATACATGATCGATCATACTGCCGAAGCATAAGGTATTCGACTCATTTCTGCTATCTCAGCCTCACTGCTAGGGCTTTGTGCCTTACTCAATCTGGTGTTACTCTGGATGGGTAACTCTCCTTTCTTGGAGTCCTGCATGCTGAATCTCTTCAGCACCTTATCCATGTAGGTACTCTGACTAAGTCCAATTAGTCTTTTACTCCGATCTCTTAAGATCCTTATCCCTAGAATATAGGTAGTTTCTCCTAGGTCCTTCATAGAGAAACACTTCCCAAGCCAGGACTTAACTTCCTACAGAGTTGGGATGTCATTTCCTATGAGTAGTATGTCATCCACATACAATACTAAAAAGCTAACTATACTCCCACTAGCCTTGACATACACGGAAGACTCATCTTCACTCCTAGAAAAGCCAAATTCCTTGACCTTTTCATCAAAGCAAAGATTCCATTTGCGTGGTGCTTGCTTCAATCCATAAATGGATTTCTCAAGCTTACACACTCTATTAGGGTACTCGTTGCTGACAAAACCCTCTGGCTGACTCATGTAAACATATTCTGCTAACTTTCCATTAAGGAAAGCAGTTTTGACATCCATTTGCCATATTTCATAGTCATGAAATGCAGCTATGGCCAACAGAACCCGAATAGACTTAATCTCGGCTACTGGAGAAAAGGTCTCATCATAGTCCACTCCAGGAATTTGAGAGAAGCCCTTTGCAACCAGTCTAGCCTTATAAGTGTGTACTTTACCATCCATGTCGGTCTTCTTCTTGAAGACCCATTTGCACCCTACTGTCTTACGACCTGGTACATTCTCAACCAAGTTCCAAACTTGATTGTCATACATGGATTGTATTTCACTGTCCATTGCCTCTTTCCACTTGGTTGACTCAGGGCCTGCCATGGCTTCCGCGTAACTGCTAGGTTCATCCAGACCTATCAATGTCTCATCACTGATAAGTGTATCACCTTCTGCAGTAATGTGGAATCCATAGTAATGCTCAGGAACATTCCTAACCCTTGTGGACCGCCTCAGAGGTATAGACTTGTCAATTGGCTCAACAGGAGTTTCCTCCTCAAGTTGAGTGCTAGGGTTTGAAGTTCCTTCACCGCTTGACTCTTGAATTTCTTCAAGATCAACTTGCCTCCCATTGTTTCCTTGGCTTATGAACTCTCTCTCTCTAAAGAAAGCCCTCCTAGCTACAAAGACCACATTTTCACTAGGTCTGTAGAAGAGGTAGCCAAAAGATTGTTGTGGGTAGCCGATGAAAATACACCTCTCGCTTCGGGGTTCGAGCTTATCATAAGTCTCGCGTCTCACGAAAGCCTCGCAACCCCAAATGTTGATGTGGTCTAGTTTGGTTACTTTACCAGTCCACATCTCATGAGGAGTTTTGGCAACTTTCTTTGTAGGGACAAGATTAAGGATATGGGCAGCAGTCT
The DNA here is from genome assembly GCF_051521515.1 of Lactuca serriola. Taxonomy (NCBI): domain Eukaryota; kingdom Viridiplantae; phylum Streptophyta; class Magnoliopsida; order Asterales; family Asteraceae; genus Lactuca; species Lactuca serriola. Next base: position 127,143,632 of record NC_136416.1, on the reverse strand, counting down.
CTAAGGCATACCCCCAGACTGAGATTGGTAGCGAAGCTCGACTCATCATGGAACAAACCATATCCAACAAGGTTCGATTACGGCTCTCAGCCACACCATTCAACTGTGGTGTCCTGGGAGGTGTCAATTATGAGACTATCCCACATTCCCTTTGATAGTCAAGGAACTCTGAACTAAGATACTCACCACCACGATCGGATCGAAGCATCTTAATGTTCCTGCCCAATTGATTCTCGACTTCCTGTTTAAATTCCTTAAACCTTTCGAAAGTCTCTGACTTATGCTTGATCAAGTAGACATATCCATATCTACTGTAATCATCAGTAAAAGTCAAATAATAACGATTAGCATCCCTTGTGGCATGTTTGAATGGTCCACACACATCCGTGTGTACAAGGTCCAACAAACCTTCACCCCTCTCACACGAGCCTGTGAAGGGTGACTTTGTCATTTTTCCAAGTAAGCATGATTCACAACTATCATCTAACTTTAGGTGAAATGACTCCAAGACTCCATCCTTTTGGAGTTGGCCTATGCGTTTCTTGCTTATATGTCCAAGACGACAATGCCATAATGATGCTTTATCCAAGTTATTATTATTAACAGAATCAATACACAATACATTATTTCCTAAGTTATCAACCACATATACTGTTTCATACACGCCATCACAAGGTAATGCTTTAAAATAAAGAACATTATTAAAGAAAGCATTAATCGAACCAACTTCATTATCAAATGAAAAGGTGAAACCTTGTTTATAGAATGAATGAAAGGAAATAATATTTCTTGCCATTTCTGGCGAATAACAACACTTATTCAAATCTAAACTAAACCTACTACTTAGCGATAAAGTATAAAATCCAATCTTGGTGACAGGTAAAGCTTTCCTATTCCCCATGATCAAGTTTATTCTTCCTTGCTCCACATTCTCACTTCTTCTTAGTCCCTGCAAGTCACAACAAATACGAATACCACAACCGGTATCAAGGACCCAAGACTTAGAATGGGGTGAGTTATTAGAAATGATAGTGTAAATACCTGCATGGTTGGGTTTAACTTTCCCATCCTTCACATCTTGCTGGTATTTTGGGCAGTTCTGCTTCCAATGTGATTTTTCATGGCAATAGAAACATTCAGCCTCTTTTGGGTCAGAAGAAGGAGTGACGAAACCTTTCTTGGTTCCACTTGAAGAAGAGCCATCAAGGGTCCGAGCCTTGGTACTCTTAGAAGAGCTCTTTCTCTTCTTCCCTCGACTTTTCCCGATTGCCAAAACCGGAGTAGAATTTGGAGTAGGAGTGTTAACATCCGACTTCCCCTTAAGACCTATTTCTGCGGTCTTGAGAAGTCCCTAAAGTTTGCTGAGTGTGACCTCTTCCTTATTCATGTGATATGTCATGCGGAATTGATCATATCACGATGGTAAGGACTGCAAAATGATATCTATTGCAAGCTCCTCAGGGAAGTTCACATTAAGCTTCAGCAATCGATCCACATACCTTTGCATTTTCTGCATGTGGCTCGTGACAGATTCCCCGTCCTTCATCATGGTTGTTATCATGGAGCAGATGATTTCATACCTCTCTTGTCGTGCACTTTGATGGTATCTTTCCATCAGATCTTGGTGCATTTCATAAGGGTAGAAATCCTCATAAGACTTTTGGAGTTCCGCTGTCATCGTGGCCATCATGATGCATGCCACTTTCGTAGCATCCCTTTCATGTGCCTGAAAGTCAGCGATCTCCTGAGGAGTTGCAGTGGTCTCAGCAATCTCCTTAAGCTCCTTGTCAAGGAAATATTCTTTGTCCTTGTAGCGGGTAATCATCCTGATGTTCCTGATCCACTCATTGAAGTTGGATCCATCAAAAGTGACTTTCCCACACAAGTTCATAAGGGTAAAGGAGCCATTAGGGTTAGAGCCAGAAGCAGCATTGTTTGAAGACATCTGAAGGAAAAGGACAATATTAGTTTAGATATTAAGAGAGTCCTTAATAAAACACCCAAATGTAATATTAAGGCTAGGACCCAATCACAATATATTATAACTTAGAAGAGGTATGACGTAATCCAAGCTATAACATATTTGAAAGGTAGGTGAATGACGATTCACCAATTTCCACCACGAAAACCGAAATATTAAATATTAGGTTTTTGATTGGTTCTTAGAAATTCCTAGATTCTTTGAGATTCAATGAACTTTTCAAAGGCATGTTTCAATCTCGAGTGCGCCCTCCAAGTTTTGTGACTGGGATACCGAGGATCACAAAACGAGGTGTGAAGTAACCATGCAAATCACTTGGTACCCTTAAAGTTTATCACTCAATCGATATGCCGGTAAACCAAACACGCTCCACCGATACTATAATAAACTTTAAGTCACCCTTTACCTACCTTTTTAAGTCCAAGTTAGTGTGTCGGTTAACCACACACGCTCCACCAACGACTTAAACAAAGTGTAAAGTGTAATTTCATGGATTAGCACCTTATTCACATTTTTCCTAAAGTAACTAAGATTGGGAATTTAACAAAACATTTAGTTACTTTATAATATTCATCATACTTTTAATGAGAATTTATAAGTCCTTGTCTTACCCGTTCGGCTAACGACCCTCCACCGGTCAAGCAAGCGGTGGGTGAGAGTGGACACCCATTAAGTTGCCATTTTATAGGCAACAACCTTATACCCACCTTATAGACCGGCTTCGTGAATGAGGCATACTAGCGGTAAGACGACTTTGTTCTTATACATACATATATATATATATATATATATATATATATATATATATATATATATATATGTAATTATTAAATCATAATAATATAAGTATAAGGGTTGAATTTTAACTTTTAAAATTCTAAGGGTTGGAACTAAAGTTTTTAACATGACTTTACTTGTTCCAAAACTTGAGGGAAAGTATTGTAAACATTCAAAACTTTTCATTTCTTGTAACTTATGAGTTTATTAGAGTAATAAAATGAAGACTCTTCATTTTTCTAACTCTTGTGTTCTTTTAATGGTTTTAACTCAAGTGACTTTTGGTTTTCCATAACTTGAGTACAAGTTATGGACTCCATTAAAACACATTATGATCAAGAATTAAACTACCACATAGGTTACAAATAATTCCTATGATCCTCTAAACATCATGAGATCAAGAACATGAATATAAGCACTTTCATGAATCAAAACAACACTTAAAACTTTGTAATTTTGATAACTAGTTGTTGTAAATGGAATAGCAAAGACATTACACCATCTAAAACAAGTTTTCAAGTACCAAAACAGTTTAGGGTAATGTTTCTAGTCCATTTCCAGCAACTAAAGTCGAAAATCTGCACTCTGTGGCTCCTACTCGCCGAGTGCATGAACCTACTCGGCGAGTAGGTTGAAGATACAAGTGAACTCGGCAAGTCTCCCCATGGACTCGGCGAGTGCATCAGGCAGACAACAAGTTTTTCGACTTTTTTCAACTTTTAAGCACAAATGACAAACAAACAAGCCTAGGCTCTGATACCACTGATGGGTTTTGAGCATTCTAACACTTCCTAAGTGTACATGCAACCCTAATAACCTTGGATCTATGTTTGTCTAATTATCATGCAAAGCTGAATTCCAAGGTTATATTCCTATCTAGCATACATGGGGAACAATTTCTAACTTGAATGAAAGATAGAATAACTTACCTTGTTGTTGCTTATGTTCCTTGAAACCTTGTGAGCCTAGCACCCCAAGTGTGATGCCTCAAATGCTTCACACAACACCAAATGCCGTTGGAAAGACTTTTGAGAGAATACACACTTCTTGAAATCGGCCTAGCCCTCTAGTTTCTTATGTGTAGCCGATTTTGGTGGAGAATGGGACTCTTATATAGTGTTGACACATCTAGGGTTACACCATGTAAACCTTAATGTGTCATGACTCTTGATTTCCATGACCCATGGGTTTGTAACTCCCATGGAGCATCCTATGGGTAGAACCCAACTTGATAATCCATGGAGCCTCTTAGCCCACTATAAAAGATATGAATTATTTACATAATCAACCCATATATTTAATTAGTTATCTTTTGATCACTTAATTAATTCCAGATTAATTCTTTGATCAAACTAATCAAATATTATAATTAAAATATTAGAACTTATAATATATTAATAATCTCCAAGTGTTATTCCTCTCATTTAGTCTATCCAATTGCATGGTGCCATGCAACCCAAATGGACCATGCTGGGTCGGGTCAAGTACTAACCAGAAATAGTTATGGACTTAGACACCTTATCCAACAAATTTAAGGTTAGGGTACATCCGATATAGATTTCCCCAGTGGATTCTGTCTTCCTATTAGCCATTTCCACCGTGAAGGTTTCATGAAGCTTCTGGGGTTGTTGATTTAACAAGTGTTTGAATTTATTACTCATAAAACTCTGTTCTGCTCCGGTGTCAAATAGGGTGCATGCATAAGTGTGGTTTAGGAGAAATGTACCAGTAACAATAGTGGGATTCTGAACCGCTTCTCCCTGACCCATAGCTAGCACCCTTCCTGTTCCTGCGTTCCCAGAGTTATTGGTGTTGGGGAAATTCCGATGGATATTCCTTGTCCTTCCACATCCATAGCAAGTGGGGCTTGATCATGTGTTATTGTTGCTGTTGTTGGTGCTATTGTTGTTGTTGTTGTTGTTGTTGTTGCGGTTGTTGTTGTTGTTGTTGTTGTTGTTGTTGTTGTTGTTGTTGTTGTTGTTGTTGTTGTGTCCTTGTGGTTGATTCTGGGGAGGATAGGTCCTGCAATACTTTGCAGTGTGACCCTTCCGATTGCATCTGGTGTAATGCATTTCCCTGATTTCGCCGTTATGGTGGTGGTTGCACTTGTTGCACTTTGGGAGATTCCCAGAATACTGCCTAGGAGCACTTGGATTAGCTGAGGCTGAGCATGTGGTGTGAAGGGTACTTGAGTGGTTGCAACATTGACTGTCACTGTTTGTTGGTTCTTTGCTGATTTCGAGCCTTGTCGCCCTTTTCTCTTGTTTTTCTTTCCTTTCTTGTTGTCATTCTCTTTCTTTCCCTCGATTTCCGCTGGCTTCTTGCCCTTTTTTTTGTTATGGTCATACAGCTTCTTGGCCAATCTCTTGGCGCTGTCGAACATTTCAGGTTTGGCAGCGATCACATTTCCTTGGATCGAGGAGGTCAATCCCCAGATGAATCATTCGATTTTCTTTCCTTCAAACGTAATCATGCCAGGGCACCATAATGATAGCTCGCTAAACTTTGATATGTATGCATCTATATCAGAGTTTCGGACGATGAGATCCCACAACTCTTGCTCCATCTTCTGAATTTCGCCATGAGGGCAGTACTCAGCCATCAGCATTTCCTTCAGCTCCGTCCATGGCATCGAGTTGGCTACAGGGAGAGTCATGGCCTCAATATGTCCATTCCACCAGGTGAGAGCCTGGTCGACAAAGGTGCACGCGGCAAACATCACTTTCAATTCCTCGAGGCATTCACATATTTCGAACACTGATTCCACCTTCCCAATCCACCTTTTCAGGGCTATCACACCACCCGTGCCATTAAAGGTTCGCGACTTGGCATTGGTGAAATCCTTGTAGGAGCATGTTTTGGTCGGTCCTTGATTGATCCCGTTGTTCGAACTTTCTGCCCCTTGTTCATTGATTCCTCCATTGTTCCCTTGGTGAATCTGCGGCATTGCTACGGTGACCACAGCAGACACAACTGCTTGGAATGCAGCTGAGTCAACCTCTGGAGGGGTTGGTCAAGGGTTACCGCGAATTGGTCGTCGAGGCATCTCTCTGTCATGGAACGGAAAGATGTTGAGTGTCTATGGTTTCGTGAGATGGTGATCCTATAAACTAGGTTTGTGGCATGAACTTAAGCAATTTCAGAATTTAGCATACAATCATGGATATATATATAACACATAGCAGATTACAACCTCATAGTGGAACACATAAACCTTTTCATTAATATTATCCGCATTTTTGATACATGAAAATTTTGCTCGGAAGAGCAATACATAAGTAGTGCAATTTCGGCAGCATATGTGACAACCCGAAATTTCCATTTTGTACGAACATTATCTATTCAATAGAAGCTAGTCCAGTTTCAATGAATTTCAGACTTATCCGAATAAGTTTGTGTACATTAGGGTTTACGTTTAAGGAGATATCAGGAGAGTGGATACTCATGGGTTTGTGAAACTTGAGCATTTCAAAACTTCATAATGTTAGAGTCCAATTCCAGCATAAAAATATTTTCTGCCAAAATATTTCAGGACTATAAATAGATTTTTTAACTAAATTCATTCATTATTCACATTTCCAACTAGAGAAAAGCCATATTCTCTCTTACGGATCTTCGGGTTTTCATCCCAAATCGTGAGTACACTTCTCTAGTTGTGTTATAATGTTTGTTTTATGCTTATTAACATAGATTGCATGTCAAATATGTGAGATCCGGGAGTTTACCACCCAAGAATGTTCTTAGGGAGTAAACTCCAAAATGAACCTTTAAGGCTATCTAGTCCCTGTTCCTTGTTAAACAACTAGCTTAGGATAATATGTATGATCATTTGAGACAAGAAAACAATCAAGAACACATAGTTTTAGGAGTTTACGGCCCAAGAGTTTCTTGGACCGTAAACACCATTTTCAAGGGCTTAATGTGCCCTAATCACCCCCTAAGGCTTTAGACTTTAACCGTCAATTACTTGTAGCTAAAATGGGGACATTAACACATCAAAATCACCCCTAAAAGGGAGTTTACGGCCAAGAAATGCTCTTGGGCCGTAAACTCCAAGTAAGGGCACCAAAGTATGCCTAAAGTCCCCCTTAGCCTTAAACAAAAGCCTAGAAATTATCCTACTTGTGCAAGAGACTTGAAAGAATTAAAAGATCCATCCCATGAGAGTTTATGGCCATAAACTCTAAGGGATATGGTCTTTAGGCCGTAAACTCCTCAAAGGAGTATTATCTATGCCCTAAACTACCCAAAGTATTAAACCACCAAGCTAGGCTTATTCTAGAAATCATTTAGCACCTTAAAACACCCAAAACCACCAAGATTGGAGTTCACGGCCGTAAACTCAAGGGTTTACGACCGTAAACTCCTTGTGTGGGGTTTATTGGGTAGCAAACTCTTATACAAGTTCCTTGGAAGCTTTAAACCCCTTTAGCCTTGTCCCATAACAACTTAGATGCAACCATTAGGACCTATAACACTTATACAAAGTGTTTACATGTTCCTAAGTGTCCCAACTTATTTCATTAAGTTATTATTTGGCTAATTAGTTATATATATGCTCATTATATGATAACTAGGCTCGTGCGTGTGAACAAGTCTCCGTTTGCCACCTAGCATAGTATCCGACACTACAATCCAAACCACTCACCACAAGTGAGTTCATACCCCTTTAGTTAACCTTTGAAATACTTTAAGTGTTTTAAATACTTTATGTGGGGGGGGGGGGGGAATACAAGTTAAATGCTTATAGTTATTGTATCAATCACATGTGATTATATTAATCATATGTGATTACTAACTAGAAAACCAATGATTTTATCGCTGTTCAAATTGATTATCAAACTGCTTTACTTCAAAATGTTTTACAAACTCTTTTACTTATCAAATGCTTTTATTAAACTTTGTTTTTACTTCTGATGAGTTGCATGCCCATATATGTATAGATATATAAGAAATGTTTAAAGGGCTTAAGAAGGCCATCCGCCCTATTTCCTTTTTCTCGATTTGGATGTGGTCTGGTGGGATTTCGGGTAACCATCCGAAGGTCGTTTCAATATTAATTATATATCAAATATACATATATAGACATAAAAGTACTTCCATATTCATGCGTATTATACACATCATTAGTAAGTTACCATCGGGGTAACACAGGATCATACTACTACAACTTGTAGATCAATGAGTCAGTTCATTCATGAGTCTATACATTACATTACTATGAGAACATACACATTACATTACTACGAGAACATATACCGCTATACTAGAAAGAGAACATATACAACTATACTAGGAAGAGAACATATACAACTATACTAGAACGAGAAACATTACACTAGATATACAAGAATACGTTAACAATTATGATCCACTGGATCGGAGCATGCCTTAAATGTCATGGCCCGAGTTGTAGCCATAATTCTCTTGGAGGGAGAGCGTGAGTTTGCGTATAGATCTATACTGGATTGACTATCCTACACCTTGCTGCTAGCTACAGCTGGACCTGCAGGTCTGCGGGGCCAAACGTCATTCCGTTATTACGACCATTCGTATGTCGTTGTTGCCAGTCGATAGTATGGTGCAATTATCACATTATACCTTAATATAAATCCGGTTTAAGGTAGTTTGTACAGCAGTAGTTCCTATAATAGAAAACTACAGTACTACAATGATTTACCCATTACATATTTTTAGTGATTATTTCACTTAAACATTAATGTACAAACTGTATTTGTTAAATGATAGTTACACTTGGGAAATTACACACTTTTACAACAAACGAGCATACAAAACAGTTAAGCCTTGGTAGAAGGCTACTTTAATAGAGAATATAGGTTTTTCTGAGAGATTCAAACCTTTACAAACACTTACATACATTTTACAAACTTACACTTGATACACGTTCAAACGTTTTGATAACAAACATCGACACTAAAATACTTTTGAACTCACCAGCTTAATACTGATAAACTTTTTCAAAATAACTTGTATTCTCAGGTCATCAGTAGACAGGTACCGATGCCAGCTTTTGAGAAGATGGAGCGCATTCAAGACTCATCTTATTATTTTGATTTACATTATATTTTTGGTGTCTAAAACTGTACAGAACACGCTTGTATTAAAATTATATATTTAATGCAATGGATGATGTTGTTTGCTTATTTACATTTACTGTGTTGTGATACTGTACATGACGTCCTCCGCCCCAGAACTTTTCCGCCGTTCTTGGTTTTGGGGTGTGACAGATTGGTATCAGAGCATTGTTTATAGTGAATCAATTATATCAAACCATAAAAGATATACTAAACTATAAACCCATTAGGGATTAAAGCACTCTGACCCAGAGTCTATACTTTAAATATTAAAATATTTAATTAAGTATACTAGTCTGCATTCATACTAAAATCAGTGTCATAATGACAAGAACAAAAGTATTACGATTGTTAAAATATCACAAGTGAGCTCGGGGATGTGTGGTCAGTCCTGGGAATGGCATAGCCTGATCAACTATGCTTGTCCGAGGAGTGATTAGCATATGCCCTAGAATGGTTGTGATGTGTTAACAAGTCTAAAAACTTACCAACAATACCACAAGAAGATTAGTAGAACCTAGACTTAAAATACTATAGGTGTATTTTGTACTACTAGTTACATGTATACTATATTCTTATACCTCTCTTCTCGCGTAGATTTAAATGGCTGGATTCCATCACGGCGACCCGTACTTTCCAAATGAAGGCAATGCCGGGTGGATCGAAGAAGAGCCCGAAGATGAGCATCCAATCCCTTTGGATGATCACCTCGCAGAAGGCTTTTCTGATGGATCCGACTCTGAGCCTGAAGTCAACAACCTACCGCTAGTAGGTCAAGCCCCGAACAATAACCCCCGACTAGCTTTTCCAGGCCCTACTCCCTTGTGGGCAACCAACTTAAATCGATGGAGTGATGAACAGGGTCAACCCTTACCATACTTTGGGGACCAAAGCTTTTACAACGCCAGTGAAGGTGGCTCTGCTGACCGAGATCTGCCCGTCATTAACCGCAGAATAGCTCGTAATGTTGAGCAAGGTCGTGCAGCCATCGACCGGGTCATGGAGATTGTTGCCAACTCAGGTGTCAACACAGTCCGCATCTGCCGTCTTGAAGAAGACATGGAACGGACCCAGAGAACCGATGAAACCCTGCAGCAACAGCTGGCTTCCTCCCGAGCTGAAGTCTTTGAACTTCGAGCCCGTTAGAGGGCTCAGGAGCGACACCTTCAAGAGGTGTCTCGTTAAGTGTCAGACCTCAGGGATCGCCTGAGGAATTCCCATCGCCATTAGATGATGTCTAGTACATCTCTGTCTTTTGGTTAAGGAATAGCCTTTAACATCTGTGCTCTACGTAGCACCTGTCTGTAAAATATTCCCAACTTTCAGTAATCTATTTGAGAATCTAAGAACTGTCAAATTTTTCTGTATGGTATGATGAAAGACCTACTGATATGTCGATTTTCCCTGAACTTATTACATCAGTAATACCATTATTATTGACATCTATCGAATCTGTGGGAAAAATCTGTACATTTGTGTTTCCTACTAATATTCTTTGTTGTGATCTCAAACACTCATTCAACTGTTGGGCTATGGTTAGTTAGTCCATGTGTCACTCTCACGTTGCTTACAAATTGATTCTTACCATTTTATTATCTTTATAAACTTATAGCTGAAAGATGCCTCCTCATAAATCTCCCAGGAATAACCCTGCACCTCCACCGCCTCCTCCGCCTCCGGTCATCGATACTGTAGCCCTGAATGTTGTCGTAGCTGCAGCAGTGGCAACTGCCATGGCTTAGTATCACTCATATGATGCCAGCAGAGGTGGAACCCCTGTGGAATCAATTCCGGTTGAGACCCCTGTGCGCTCGAGAGAGTGCTCCTACAAGGATTTCACCAATTGCAAGCCGAAGCCTTTCCATGGCACCGGCGGAGTCATTGCTCTCTCGCAATGGTTCGAGAAGACTGAATCAGTCTTCGAAATCTGTTCATGCCCTGCTGCGAGCAAAGTCAAATATGCCGCATGCACCTTTGAGGGAAAAGCCCTGACGTGGTGGAACGGCCACGTTAAAGCACTAACCCTCGTCGTAGCCAACGACATGGGCTGGGAAACGATGAAAGACCTCATGATTGAGGAATACTGCCCGAGGGGCGAAGTCCAGAAATTGGAGCAGGAACTTTGGAACCTGACTATGAAGGAAACCAACGTGGTCGCTTATACTGCCCGATTCAGCGAACTGGTGGCCCTCTGCCCCAATATGGTTCCCACTGAGGGGAAAAAGATCGAAAGCTACATATGGGGGCTAGTGCGTCCGTATCAGGGGAATGTCCTAGCATCAAACCCCGCTACCTTCGATAGTGCCAAGCGACTGGCACAGCGACTCATTGACCATGGAGTCAAAACCCCTGCAACAACAACCACCCTGACCATCCCGGAACCCTCCAAACCCGCTGACACTAAGCGTAAATTCTGGGACGAAAAGAAGAAGCAGCAAGCTGCCAAAAAGCAGCAAATTGTGGCGGTGCATGCCGCGGTAACCCCTGCTGCTGCTACTGCTCCGGGCAAGCAGTATGCTGGAAGTTTGCCTAAGTGCAACAAATGCAACTTCCACCACAACGGCCCCTGCCATGAAATGCAGTGCTCTAACTGCAACAGGAAAGGACACACCGTCCGTTTCTGTAAGTTCCCGGCACAACCGATCACCCAAGTCCATGGCTCTGGCGCGAGCCCGACCTGCTATGGATGTGGCGAAGCAGGCCACTTTAAGAGGGACTGCCCCAAAGCGAAGAATGCTAGAGGAGCAGGGAGGGTACTAGCTATAGGCCACGGGGAAGCAGTTGCTGACTCGACAGTGGTGACTGGTACGTTCCTCCTCGATAACTCCTATGCATGCATTCTGTTCGATAGTGGAGCGGAGCGAAGCTTCGTAAACCATAAATTTGCTCGCATGCTTAAACAACCACCACACGCATTCAAAGAACAATTCACAGTAGAAATGGCTAATGGAAAAACTGAAAGTACGAATAGCATATACTTAGGTTGTACCCTAACTCTAGATAACCATTCATTCCCAATCGACCTCATGCCGGTCTCAATTAAAAGCTTCGACGTTATCATCGGCATGGATTGGTTAAGTCTTCATCGCGCCGACGTCATGTGCTAGGAGAAAGCAGTCCGTCTAAACCTTCCGTCTAACGAAACTCTTATAGTCTACGGCGACAAACCTGGTGCGAGTCTTCGTATTATATCAAGTATTCAAGCACATAAGTATCTGCGTAAAGAATACCACACATTCCTTGCTCACGTCGTCGACACGAGCCTCGAAACAAAAGAACTAAAGAACATCCCAGTAGTGAGCGACTTCCTCGACATTTTCCCCGAAGAGCTACCTAGATTACCTCCGCAGCGGCAGGTCGAGTTCAGAATCGACTTACTCCCAGGAGCTACCCCAGTAGCCAAGTCGCCCTACCACTTAGCACCAGTTGAGATGCAGGAACTCTCTGGTCAACTTAACGAACTGCTCAGTAAGGGCTTTATAAGGCCAAGTTTCTCACCTTGGGGAGCACCGGTCTTGTTCGTTAAGAAGAAAAACGGATCATTTCGTATGTGTATCGACTACAGAGAACTCAACAAACTGACGATCAAGAATCGTTATCCTCTGCCTCGCATAGACGATCTATTTGATCAACTGCAAGGGGCGAACTATTTTTCCCAAATTGATCTGAGATCCGGATATCACCAGTTACGAGTACTAGAGGAGGATGTGCCGAAGACAGCCTTCCGAACTCGTTACGGACATTACGAGTTCGTGGTGATGCCATTCGGATTGACCAATGCGCCTGCAGTCTTCATGGATCAGATGAATAGAGTATGCCGAACTTACTTGGATCAGTTCATCATCGCTTTCATTGACGACATCCTGATCTACTCCCGCAGTAAGGAAGAGCATGGAGATCACCTGCGACAAGTTCTAAGGACATTACGAAAGGAGAAACTTTATGCGAAGTTCTCGAAATGTGAATTTTGGATCCGAAGAGTCGAATTCTTAGGACACGTGGTAAGCAAAGAGGGAATCCACGTGGACCCATCCAAAATTAAAGCCATTGCAAACTGGTCAGCACCCAAGACGCCTACAGAAATTCATCAATTTCTAGGTCTCGCAGGCTACTACCGCAGATTCATTCAGAACTTCTCCCGAATAACGAAACCCCTTACAACCTTGACCCAGAAAGGCGTGGCCTTTGACTGGGAAGAGAAACAAGAGAGAGCTTTCCAAACGCTCAAGCGAGCCTTGTGCACCGCGCCAATACTATCCCTCCCCGAAGGGATAGAAGACTTCGTAGTCTATTGCGATGCATTGAATCAAGGGCTCGGGTGTGTTCTGATGCAGCGAGGTAAGGTCATCGCCTACGCCTCGAGACAGTTGAAGACACACGAGGTTAACTACACGACCCAGGATCTTGAACTGGGAGCAGTGGTGTTTGCTCTGAAGATCTGGAGACATTACTTGTACGAAACGAAAAGCACTATTTTTACCGACCACAGGAGTTTACAACACATTTTCAATCAGAAGGAGCTCAACATGAGACAACGATGGTGGGTCGAGCTACTCAGTGACTACGAATGCGATATTCGTTATCATCCGGGTAAGGCCAACGTAGTAGCATATGCCCTAAGTCGAAAGGAGTATTCTGGTTGCAAGGTCAAGTCATTGTCAATAACCATCCATTCACACTTGTCTAAGCAAATTCAGGCGGCCCAACTTGAAGCCATGAAACCTGAAAATGTAACGAGTGAATCCCTTAGAGGAATGGACAAGAATTTAGAAGACAAGGGTGACGGAGCCTTATATTTCATGAACCGGATCTGGACACCGAAACACGGTGGTTTCCAAGACTTGGTCATGACCGAGGCGCACAACACTCGGTATTCCGTCCACCCAGGTTCAGGTAAGATGTATCTGGATCTTAAAAAGCTATACTGGTGGCCTAATATGAAAGCATAGATTGCTACCTTCGTAAGTAAATGCCTTACTTGCGTAAAGGTTAAGGTCGAGTACCAGAAGCCCTCTGGTTTACTGCAACAACCAGAGATTCCAGAATGGAAGTGGGAGCGGATCACTATGGATTTCATAACCAAGTTGCCCAAGACAAAGGGTGGACTTGATACCATATGAGTCATCGTCGATAGATTGACCAAGTCTGCACACTTCATGCCTATCAAAGAAACCGACAAAATGGAGAAACTTACGAGAACATACATTAAGGAAATCGTATGGCTACATGGTGTACCTATGTCCATTATCTCCGATAGAGATAGTAGGTTCACCTCAAGATATTGGCAATCACTACAACATTCCTTAGGAACAAGGCTGGACATGAGCACAACCTACCATCCACAGACCGACGGTCAGAGTGAGAGGACCATCCAAACACTGGAAGATATGTTGCGAGCCTGCGTGATTGACTTTGGGAAGGCATGGGATACTCATTTACCCCTTGTCGATTTTTCCTATAATAACAGTTATCACACGAGCATCAAGGCTGCTCCATTTGAAGCTCTCTTCGGCCGAAAGTGCAGGTCTCCTCTGTGCTGGGCTGAGGTGGGTGATACCCAATTAGCCAGGGGGGAAGCTTCCGACAGTACTCTCACCGGTCCGGAGATCATTCGGGAAACGACAGAGAAAATCGTTCAGATCCGTGAACGATTAAAAGCCCCTAGAGACCGACAGAAGAGCTACGTTGATAAACGAAGAAAACCTTTGGAATTTCAGGTGGGAGACAGAGTCCTTCTCAAAGTCTCACCCTGGAAAGGCTTGATACGCTTCGGAAAGCGAGGAAAGCTTAATCCGAGGTACATAGGGCCTTTCGAGATTCTTGCAAGAGTCGGCCCCGTAGCTTACAAACTCGACCTACCCGACGCACTTCGTAACGTACATTCTACATTCCACGTATCTAACTTGAAAAAGTGTCTGACCGATGAGACTCTTGTAATCCCACTCGACGAGATCGAGATCAACGAGAGGCTCAACTTCGTGGAAGAACCAGTAGTGATCATGGATCGTGAGGTCTAGCAGACGAAGCAAAGCCGTATCCCTATCGTGAAGGTTCGCTGGAACACCTAGCGAGAACCGGAATTCACTTGGGAACGCGAGGATCAGATGAAACTGAAATACCCTCATCTTTTTGCTTAATTGTTTGTAACTTCTTATTTGCTTAAATTCTAATTTCGGGACGACATTCCTTCTAACGGGGGGATGATGTGACAACCCGAAACTTCCATTTTGTACGAACATTATCTATTCAATAGAAGCTAGTCCAGTTTCAATGAATTTCAAACTTTTCCGAATAAGTTTGTGTACATTAGGGTTTACGTTTAAGGAGATATCAGGAGAGTGGATGCTCATGGGTTTGTGATACTTGTGCATTTCAAAACTTCATAATGTTAGAGTCCAATTCCAGCATAAAAATATTTTCTGCCAAAATATTTCAGGACTATAAATAGATTTTTGAACTAAATTCATTCATTATTCACATTTCCAACTAGAGAAAAGCCATATTCTCTCTCACGGACATTCGGGTTTTCATCCCAAATCGTGAGTACACTTCTCTAGTTGTGTTATAATGTTTGTTTTATGCTTATTAACATAGATTGTATGTCAAATATGTGAGATCCGGGAGTTTACCGCCCAATTACGTTCTTGGGGAGTAAACTCCAAAATGAAGCTTTAAGGCTATCTAGTCCCGATTCCTTGTTAAACAACTAGCTTAGGATAATATGTATGATCATTTGAGACTAGAAAACAATCAATAACACATAGTTTTAGGAGTTTACGGCCCAAGAGTTTCTTGGACCGTAAACACCATTTTCATGGGCTTAATGTGCCCTAATCACCCCCTAAGGCTTTAGACTTTAACCCTCAATTACTTGTAGCTAATATGGGGACATTAACACATCAAAATCACCCCTAAAAGGGAGTTTACGGCCAAGAAATGCTCTTGGGCCATAAACTCCAAGTAAGCGCACCAAAGTGTGCCTAAAGTCCCCCTTAGCCTTAAACAAAAGCCTAGAAATTATCCTACTTGTGCAAGAGACTTGAAAGAATTAAAACATCCATCCCATGAGAGTTTACGGCCGTAAAATCTAAGGCATATGGTCTTTAGGCCGTAAACTCCTCAAAGGAGTATTATCTATGCCCTAAACTACCCAAAGGATTAAACCACAAAGCTAGGCTTATTCTTGAAATCATTTAGCACCTTAAAACACCCAAAACCACCAAGATTGGAGTTCACAGCCGTAAACTCAAGGGTTTAAGACCGTAAACTCGTTGTGTGGGGTTTATTGGGTAGTAAACTCTTATACAAGTTCCTTGGAAGCTTTAAACCCCTTTAGCCTTGTCCCATAACAACTTAGATGCAACCATTAGGACCTATAACACTTATACAAAGTGTTTACATGTTCCTAAGTGTCCCAACTTATTTCATTAAGTTATTATTTGGCTAATTAGTTATATATATGCTCATTATATGATAACTAGGCTCGTGCGTGTGAACAAGTCTCCGTTTGCCACCTAGCACGGTATCCGAGACTACAGTCCAAACCACTCACCACAAGTGAGTTCATACCCCTTTAATTAACCTTTGAAATACTTTAAGTATTTTAAATACTTTATGGGGGGGGGGGGGGGAATACAAGTTAAATGCTTATAGTTATTGTATCAATCACATGTGATTACATTAATCATATGTGATTAATAACTAGAAAACCAATGATTTTATCACTGTTCAAATTGTTTATCAAACTGCTTTACTTCAAAATGTTTTACAAACTCTTTTACTTATCAAATGCTTTTATTAAACCTTGGTTTTTACTTCTTATAAATTGCATGCCCATATATGTATAGATATATAAGAAATGTTTAAAGGGCTTAGGAAAGCCATCCGCCCTATTTCCTTTTTCTCGATTTGGATGTGGTCTGGTGGGATTTCGGGTAACCATCCGAAGGTCGTTTCAATATTAATTATATATCAAATATACATATATAGACATCAAAGTACTTCCATATTCATGCGTACTATACACATCATTAGTAAGTTACTATCGGGGTAACATAGGATCATACTACTACAACTTCTAGATCAATGAGTCAGTTCATTCATGAGTCTATACATTACATTACTATGAGAACATACACATTACATTACTACGAGAACATATACCGCTATACTAGAAAGAGAACATATACAACTATACTAGGTAGAGAACATATACAACTATACTAGAACGAGAAACATTACACTAGATATACAAGAATACGTTAACAATTGTGATCCACTGGATCGGAGCATGCCTTAAATGTCATGGCCCGAGTTGTAGCCAGAATTCTCTTGGAGGGAGAGCGTGAGTTTGCGTATAGATCTATACTGGATTGACTATCCTACACCTTGCTGCTAGCTACAGCTGGACCTGCAGGTCTGCGGGGCCAAACGTCATTCCGTTATTACGACCATTTGTATGTCGTTGTTGCCAGTCGATAGTATGGTGCAATTATCACATTATACCTTAATATAAATCCGGTTTAAGGTAGTTTGTACAGCAGTAGTTCCTATAATAGAAAACTACAGTACTACAATGATTTACCCATTACATATTTTTAGTGATTATTTCACTTAAACATTAATGTACAAACTGTATTTGTTAAATGATAGTTACACTTGGGAAATTACACACTTTTACAACAAACGAGCATACAAACCAGTTAAGCCTTGGTAGAAGGCTACTTTAATAGAGAATATAGGTTTTTCTGAGAGATTCAAACCTTTACAAACACTTACATACATTTTACAAACTTACACTTGATACACGTTCAAACGTTTTGATAACAAACATCGACACTAAAATACTTTTGAACTCACCAGCTTAATACTGATAACTTGTATTCTCAGGTCATCAGTAGACAGGTACCGATGCCAGCTTTTGAGAAGATAGAGCACATTCAAGACTCATCTTATTATTTTGATTTACATTATATTTTTGGTATCTAAAACTTTACAGAACACGCTTGTATTAAAATTATATATTTAATGCAATTGACGATGTTGTTTGCTTATTTACATTTACTGTGTTGTGATATTGTACATGACGTCCTCCGCCCCAGAACGTTTCCGCCGTTCTTGGTTTTGGGGTGTGACAGCATAACAGCTCTATGAGTAGTGTAATCACTTAAACATAGAGTCGAGGTACATAGCATTGATCCTAGTGACATAGTACTAAGGACGGGTATGACTAGTCCCTCGTACTGTGAGACCTATATAGCAGGTAGTAGAGCATGTCCTATTAGTAAGGATGACGACAACGCTCAATCGTCGAGGTGATGCACCAGAAGTTCAGCCAGTTCATCCGCCTCTTGGGTAATTACCTCTACTTTTCGCGCGAATTGCACCGCCCTTTCCTTGGCCATGATGAGTTGAAGCTTCAGGCTGATAACTGCCTCCTCTAGAGAGCGTAGATAGTCTATATCCACCCCTTGAAACATGCAGAAATTTGATGGGGCTTCCGACTGCTGAGGCTCACTACACGCCTCCTCTACGCCCTTTTCTTCGTCTGGCTCCCGGTCCAGCTCATCATAATCGAAATCAACTATCACGTATTCGTCCTATTCCTTTTCAAATCCAATGTCGTGTGCCCCTCCTTGATCTACCTTTGGCTCATCCTCGATCATCTCGTGTGCTACTAGGACTTGGTGAAACTGAAGGCCCTGGTGTTCTCCTTCCATGTCGACTGAGAAGAGGCATGCGAATAACTATTGTTACTCCTATGACGCTTCTATTATTGTGTAGATTGAGTTTTTGTTCTCTTTTTTGTGCTAAAGGGGTATGCTTTTAGGTTTTTCCTACCATCGCGATCTCCTCGTGACACGTGATAGTTGCACGTTGGAAGAAATCTAGTTGATCAGGCTACATCCTCTCTTTGATACAACCGTCAACAGTCCCGGCTTACCCTAGATGATAGCATTATCTTGTTTGGTTGGGTATTATATTCTATTTCCTAATTCACACCGGAAAAGATGTTTTTATAGTTGTGTTTTCGTTTGTTTTGTTTTGTTCAGAGTTGGGTTAGTCCCTTTTTGGTTTATAGTTACATATCAATGTGTGGTTAGATATGCTAGTTCACTATAAACAATGCTCTGATACCAACCTGTCACACCCCCGAACCAGACGGCGGAAGCGTCTGAGGGCTCGCGTGACTTTAATTGAATATCATCATAATGAATATACATGAATCATAACACAAGCGTCACCATGCGTCAATATATTACAACTGCAATTGTTTACATCAAGTACATTGTTTTAACACTACACATTCATAACCTAAATAGTTTGAGTACATTTAACGACATAACATCTAACGTTAATTCTTATAAATCTTCCGCTTACCTGTTACCGGAGAATACAAGTTATTTTGGAAAAACGTTAACATATGAAATGTTGGTGAATTCATAAGCAATGTTGTGATAAAATGATTTGTGAATTTTGTAAAACCCAGAAAATCTGAGAATTTTTTAAAAGACTTTTGTTTATCAAAGTGTGAAGATCCATAAGTTGATGCATGAATGATTTTAGAAACATATATATATATATATATATATATATATATATATATATATATATATATATATATATATATATGAACGGTATTTTGTAATATAGTTATAAAGTTTCGAACGAGTAGTATTGAAGTCCCCGGAAAACCCGATGTTTTTTGATGTTGAAATGTATTCATGATTACTGATTTTTGTATTTTCTTAACGAATGAATATTGATTAATCCATATTATATATAGTCCTAATTTTGTCTTCTTTGATTCCTTGTAAACCTTAACAAACGAAGAGAAGGGGAGTATTATGTCCCACTTTTATCATAACTACCTTCGGCTGTCGTGGATGCGAAAGACACGATGGTCCAACTCGCATTTGATTACTGAGACCTTACTAGCTTTTCTAACGGGACACTTTGGCCCACTAGCACATAAAAGCTATTGAAAGTCCTTTTACAAAATATTGGGTCATTGAAGGCCCAATAACATATAAGCGTTATCCCTTTGGGCCCAAAGATCATGTTGGTGGGCTTGCAAGGCCCAACAAGCATGATTTGAAACTCATAAGCCCAAGGTTTGTAGATTCGCTCGTTGTAGTCATCATGTATCTATTGAAGTGTTTCTAATTTGATGTTTGTTGTGTTGTATTGATTAGAGACCGAATGAATTCGTTTATAACGATATTTGGTATTGAAGGTGTATTTGTTTTCCGTTTTATCGCTAGTCGGGTTTCTTGTATTTTGTCTTAATGAATTAATTTTTTTAAAAGTATGATTTTTACCTTTTCATTACCTTTCTTTTATAAAAATAACACTTTTAGTCCTTTATATAAAAGAATTTCATTTTTAGTCCTTAAAACATTTTTCTTGACACTTTTGTATCATAGACTTGATGAAAAGACATTTTTAACCCAAAATTTATTTTGTAAACAGCTTTAGCCCTTCCAAAATGGAGTTTCTCGGTTAGAACGCCTTATTTCGCAACTTTTACAGTTTTGGCCCAAAATATAAAAAGTTTACATTTTTTTATCCTTTTTGACATTGAAAAGCATTTTTGATCTTTGAAATAGTTTTATTTTACTTCTTATCCCCTGTTTTGCAGAATGTTACAATTCAGCCCCTTAAAACTTCAAAATTTTGCAGTTATGGGCTTATTGTGCCGAAAAGCCCAAATTTTAGCCCAATAAGCTAACGTTTTGCATTTCAAGTCCTTCGAAAATTCTAATATTTAGGAAATTTATTATAGAAACTGTTTTGGCTCTTTTGACCCACAAGAAACCGTGAATTTATAGTTTTTAACCCAAGTTTTGTATTTTTGACAATTTAAGTCCTAAAATGGGTTTTATGTTAGAATATGTTCCTCGTAACCTCATAAGCTATTTTTCTTGACTAGATTAGTGTAAAATAACTTAGATTATGTTTGTTTCCTTTCTCATCTCATAGATCTCGAGTTAATACCCCTTTTGGTTGCATTTTCATCACAAAAATACATAAAGTCACACACATACATGCATAAAATCACACATATCATACAATTACACATAGATCTACACATTTTCTTGTATTCTACCCGATAAAACATATGAAAACCAAAAAAAGAGGGGTATGAAGCTCACCTTGAGTTGTAGTTTCGGTTTTGAAGAAGACTAGAAGAAGAAATTTCGATCGTAGCAAGTCTTCTTGGAGGATCTCGAACTTAGATGCTTCTAAGGTGCAAGATCACAAGATTGAATGGATTTAGAAAAGATTTTTGGATGAAATGAAGTAGCTAGATCATGGATTTAACATCAACTTACCTTAGATGACATGTTTGTGGGAAAAATCTCCTTG
Organism: Lactuca serriola; assembly: GCF_051521515.1. Taxonomy (NCBI): domain Eukaryota; kingdom Viridiplantae; phylum Streptophyta; class Magnoliopsida; order Asterales; family Asteraceae; genus Lactuca; species Lactuca serriola. Next base: position 127,122,410 of record NC_136416.1, on the reverse strand, counting down.
AACGCTTCCTAGATCTCGAAAATTTGGAGAGGAGTGGAGAGAGTTTCTTTTGAGAGAGTTTGAGTGAAGTGTGTGTGTGTGTGTGTTTGGGTTCGGCCAAGAGAAGAAGAGAGGAGAGAAGAGAGAAAGTTGATGAGATAGGTGCATGGAAGTATGAGAGTATGCATGGAAGTCCACTAGATAAAAATGAGTTGGCACACACAAAGTCCATTTAGGGCCCATTAGAGAGTTCTAGATTCAAGATGGATAATTTGGAAGTTTATAAGTAAATTAGGTCCAATAAGGAAATCCTTGTTCAAAGTGAACTCAAATTGGAATTTCAAAGGTTTCCAATTCTTTGTTGACCATTTGTAGGGCTAGAATGAAGTATTTGATGAAGTTTTGTTGTTATAGAATAAGCATCATAATGTTGTTGATTCATAGTTGTTATAAGTGTTGTAGTTACAAGGCATAAAAATTTCTAGTTGTGACACCTATATTTTGTGAAAATGAGGCTGCAATTTAGATTGCTAAAAATCCAGTCCAGCACTCGAAAACCAAGCACATCGACACCAAAATTCATTGCATCAGAGATTGTTATGAGCGTTCGCTTATTCGGCAGGAACAAGTTCCTACTGCTAATAATGTAGCAGATCTATTCACAAAGCTGTTTAACAAAACTCGATTCGATGTGCTTGTTAGCTTTTTTAAAATGATATGTTTTTAGGACTAATTTTTGCAAAATTTAATTTCATTCTCACCCATGCACAAATTTAGGGGGAGAAAAAAACAAAAAAAAAACCAAACAAAATTAGAAAATTAAGAAATCCAAAAACATTATAAAATCAGAAAATTAAAAATATTTTGCTGATAGTTTCTGTTTGTAGGTGATGTGTTGGGAAGTGACATAATCATGTGAAAACAGACAATCTGAATCTGTGTAAAGTGCCAAAGTCGAATAGTCTGAGATCTGCTTTCGATGTGCTGGTAGGCACAAAATTTTTCAAAATGGACATGAATAGGATCAGATGAACATAAGGAATCTAGATACCTGACAAATCAATGACCTAGATAGTTTCATTTAGCTTGACAATACGACGCTTAAGGTAGGTTGAGCGGAGAGATATACATTACAATCTGCGGATACATTAAATGATTTGTATCTACAACTGTGGATTAACTTTTCCTCGATGTCTGGACTTTGTCGTTAATTCCGATATTGATGGGGCCACTGGGGAATTCTGATAAATTAAGTCTATAGAAAATTATTTTCTTTCGTTCTATCTGTTAGTCATATGTTGCTTCCTCTGCTGATTGGAAGAGATCCGACCTGGAATGCAACCTATGCAACTCTATCTCTCTGTATCTTCTTCTATGCTATTCTTCCTACCTGTTAGCCAGATGTTGTCTCCTTTGCGTGATTAACAATCCGACCTGCTACACAATATATGCAACTATTTACTTCTCAATCCCTCTAAACTCTAGTTAGTTATACGTTTCATTCTCTACATGATTGGAAGAGATCTGACCTGAGTGTACAACATATGCATTCTAAATCTATGTTCTCTCCTAATAATTGTCTACTCGTCTGATCTAAGGAGTATTCTGGAAGACCTTGATTATTAGGGTATACCAAGAAGCGGAAAATAGGTTCTAATACAATTAAAATTGAACATTTCATAGGTTGTCTGAAATCTAACTGCTCAATTTGGGTGGACAACAATACATTTGGTCGTCGTCAGCTGAATTGTCTTTTAGGAATATTATCTAAGTTTATAACATCTAATGAGTTGTTACACATAGTGTGTACAAAAATTTATCAAAAGTCTTTCGTGTTTAAGTGGACCACAATCCCAGCGATCGACCGGACTTGGACATCAAGATAGAAGTATCGATAAGTGGATTATAATTGTCTAACAACTTTGATCCCAATATCACAAAATTAATTTTAGTGTTAGAAAGTGGTGAAATTAGGTAAAAATTCTTGTTAAATTTTAAATTTTTTTAATTTTAGTTTTACTCTTAATTTGAATTTTATTTTATTTTTATTTTTATTTTTATTTCATTTTTGTCCTCAAAATGTTTTATTTAAATAAAAAACATTTTTTTTGGGGTATTGGACTTTATTCTATGCATTGTCGATTGTGGCCCATAGTATTTTTTTTTGAGTAGGTATATAAGGTAGAACAATAGTTGAAAACCATTTTTTCCCTTCATTTCTGAGTTCTCGGCTGAAAACTCAATTTTTTTCTCTCTCTCAAGTTCTTTTTTTTGTGAAAAATCGAAAATTTGATCTGTTAGATTTAAAGGTACAATGATTCCGCTCAAGGAAATGGTATTTTCACTTCAAATCGACATGCTTTGAGTCATTTAATCAGTAAAAATTCGTAATCGGTGTTCTCGGCCAGCCGTTTACGGCCAGATGTTTACGACCCGACAGTTTACAGCAGATGTTTACGCCCAGAGCTTACGGCTAGGTGTATACGGCCATAAGTTTACGGCCGAAAACTCTCATTTTACCGTAAACTCAGTTTTAGTCAACCTAATCTTGATTTTTCAAATTCTTGTTTATTTAAAAGCCAAATTAAATTGCAAAATGAGAAAAACATCAACTTTTAAATGTGTAAATAAATTGTTCCCTTTACTCCCTTGGCTTGGTTTAGTGCAGATTGTAATGGAAGATCCTCCAGCTGCCCACGGAGAATTCAAATCAATGATGCATGGATTGCGAGAATGCTGTCTGTCACCACGGTGACAGTTAATCTAGCTATATTTCAAGGCCTGATAAAAGAATTCTGGAAGACGGTAGATGTGAAGAAAGGAAGTGATGGTACTGTTTCTGTTGAAGCTACAATTAAAGACGAAAAAATCATCATCACAAAACAGTTCATCAGGGATGTTCTCAAACTTGACAATCAATCAACCTTCCCCTCTGAGATCGAGATCTCTCAAGTTGAAGAATTTCTTATCAAAATGGGATATGAAGCTGCTTTCCCTCCAACTTTGAAGAAACTGTTGCCACCGTTCTAGAGATTCTTAGCTCATGTCTTTCTGAGCTGCATTTTCGGCAGAAAATGTGATGCAGATGAAAATCTGGCTGTAGGACTAAATTACAATTTCTCCAAATTCATTCTCCATAAGTTGATTGCAAACATCCAAGCAAAGACAAGGGGAAAGTTCTTGTTGTACCCTAGATTCATTCAAGTATTCATTAACGAACAATTTCCCGCAATGGCAAAAGACGGAGAAACTCTTGACATGAAATCTCTTGGGCCAAACACCATCAGTTTAATGAAGCAGAACAGAAAGGGAAAAATCACTTTTCAAGGAAAGTATCCCTTGGTTAAGTTCATCTTGTTTGCCGATTCATGTGAGGCTTCTGAGTCTCATGTATCATCTGATTGCATGACCTCTAAAGACGATATCATTTCTGAAGATGACGTTATTCCAGTTTCTGATCACGAAGATGATGTAGATACACCTGCTACCATTGTAGTTGAAGAGCATGATCTACATTCGGTACAAGTTGAGAGTGATTTCATCGAGGGAACGACAGAGGATGCGACAGAGAACGAAGAAAATGATGGTGATTCTTTTTCTAATTTGGATCTCAATGGTTTTGACAAGGATGATATTTCCTTGAATTTTGGAGGCAATGAAAACCTTCTGTCAAATGAAGACCTCGATACGTTCTTTTGACAATATCTATGATGTTGCTCATCCAACAACGGAGATAAGGGTCATAGAAGATGCTCTTGAAACAATGCCTCCTTCTTCTAATCAAATGGCTGACACTTCAACTTCTATGGAGACAACTTCGTGGATTCCTCCCCTTCAGGATGTCATTCCTACTGCAGATCCAACAGTAAGTGATTCATTGATGACTTAGACCTCCTCACCTCCATTGAAGAGGAGAAGACGCGATCCAAGACAAGGAGTTCTTGTTCCTACACTATCTCAAGGCCTTTCGACTCAACCAATAACTACTTCTTTTGCTGCTACTTCATATATTCCATCCAATGAAGGTCCAAGTACATTTTTTGAGGTTGGTGGCTCTTCTATTCCCGCATAATCATCTCCTTCCAGGCCTTATCATGAAGTTGTCTATGAGTGACTTTTTTTACATCTGGCCCAAGGACGAAGCTTAGAGCCTTCCTCCCAAGTTAAAGGAATTTCTATTGAGGAAGGCCACTCTGGAGAAGATTACCCCACTATTCTTGGACTTCAAAAGGAGATCAACATGCTTAATCAGAAGAATATTGAGCTTGATATCCGTATGGCCAATCTTGATGCTGAAAAGGCCCAACTTAAAATCTTTGTTGCAGATCTTGAAGCGGATAAAACTTTGAAATGTCAACAAATTTATGATCTGTAAACACTCATGGGAACGTTGACTACATGTTATTTTGATCTAAAGAAGAAGTTGGAGTAGGAGTTTGGCGAAAAATTCAAATCCAATGCCGGTCAGTCATCTATTCAAGATCCCCTTGTTAATCCGCTTACTGAAAGAACATCTCGAGTCTTAGATCGATTTGAGGCTGTACCAGCTGAAGCACCAAATGTAGTTGCTCTTAAATGTGGAAAACTTGCAGCATCTGACAAGAAAAAGCAATTACTATTGAAGAAGAGCTCAAATCAAAACGCACCTGGAAATCAACCCAAAATCACCGTCACTGATCTTGAAAGGAAGAAATTTGGACACAGGTGTGGTGATAGGATAGGAATTGTCTCATGGGGCTTTCATGATGGGCTAAACATATGGTTAGTAAGACGCAAAAGCAAAAACATGGAGTACTACAAAGACTTCCATGATTTCAGTTCCTAGGCTTGGGTTGATCTATCAGAACTAGCAAGTGCTTCATTCGCGAATCCTTCTAGAGATCCAAAGGCAACTTATTTCAAGCTGTTCATGGAGGATCAAGTAAAAAAGAGATTGTCTGGCATGAAGACTGTTGAGTCTTTTATTAAAAGCTTCCCTAAAGTACTAGATCCCAAGACAAATAATCCTTTTCAGACTGTTATGTGGCCGCCAACCAATCAAGTCAGACAGATTCCGGTGCTGCAAACTTTAGTGATGGATCTCTTGCTAAAACGCTTTATTGGGTCTATGATGAAACAACTGCGACTGATATCATAAAATTCCAAGAAGGTTGCTTTCGCCTGTATGACAAAAGAGACCTAATAAACAAAAAAAAAACAAAAATTAAAAAATTAAAAAATCCAAAAACATTATAAAATCATAAAATTAAAAATATGTTGTTGATAGTTTCTATTTGTAGGTAATGTGTTGGGAAGTGATATAATCATGTGATAACAGACAAACTGAATCTGTGTAAGGTGCCAAAGTTGAATTGTCTGAGATGTGTGTTCGATGCGCTGGTAGGCACGAAAAGTTTTCAAAATGGACTTGATTAGGATCAGATGAACTTAAGGAATCTAAAGACCTGACAAATTAATGACCTAGATAGTTTCATTTAGCTTGACAATATGACTCTTGGGTAGGTTGAGCATAGAGATATACATGAGAATCTGCGGATACATTAAATGATCTGTATCTAGAACTGCGGATTAACTTTTCCTCGATGTGCGGACTTTGTCCTTAATTCTGGTATTAACGGGGAAACTGGGGAATTCGGATAAATTAGGTCCATAGAAAATTATTTTCTTTCTTTCTTTCTGTTAGACATATGTTGCTTCCTCTGCTGATTGGAAGAGATCTGATCTAGAATACAACATATGGAACTCTATCTCTTTGTATCTTCTTCTATGCTATTCTTCCTACCTGTTAGCCATACGTTGTCTCCTTTGCGTGATTAACAATCCGACCTGGTACACAACATATGCAACCTTCTACTTCTCAATCCCTCTAAACTCTAGTTAGTCACATGTTTCACTCTCTGCTTGATTGGAAGAGATCTGACCTGAGTGTACAACATATGCATTCTAAATCTATCTTCTCTCCTAATAATTGTCTGCTCATCTAATGTAAGGAGTATTCTGGAAGACCTTGATTATTGGTGTATATTAGCAAGCGGGAAACACATTATAATACAATTAAAATTGAACATTTCATAGGTTGTCTGTAAATCTCGCTGCTCAATTTAGGTGGACAACAATATCTTTGGTCGTCATCAGCTGAATGGTCTTTTAGGAATATTATCTAGGTTTAAAAGATCTAATGAATTGTCACTCATAGTGTGTACACAAATTTATCGAAAACCTTTTATGTTTAAGTGGACCACAATACTAACGACCGACCAAACTTGGACAACAAGACAAAAGTACCGATAAGTGGATTATAACTGTCGAACAACTTTGATCCCATTATCACAAAATTATTTTTAGTGTTAGAAAGCGGTGAAATTAGTTTAAAATTTCTGTGAAATTTTAATTTTTTTTAATGTTAGTTTTACTCTTAATTTTATTTTAATTTTAATTTTAATTTTAATTTTAATTTTATTTTTATTTTTATTTTTATTTTTTATTTTTATTTCATTTTTGTCCTCAAAATGTTTTATTTAAAAATTAAATAAATAACTTGAGGTATTGGACATTATTCTATGCATTGTGGATTGTGGCCAACCGTTTAAGTGGACATTTTTGTACATTTTTGTCTTCAAATCGATATGTTTTAAGTGGTTTAATCAGTAAAAACTGATTATCGGTGTTCTCGGCCAACCGTTTACGGCCCGGCAGTTTACGGCCAGTCGTTTACGGCAGGTGTTTATGGCCAGAGCTTACGGCCAGGTGTTTACGACCATGAGTTTACGGCCGTAAACTCTCCTTTGACCGTAAACTCATTTTCAGTCAACCAAATCTTGATTTTTCAAACTCTTGTTCACTTAAAATCCAAATTAAATTGGAAAATGAGAAAAACATAAACTTTTAAATGTTTAAATAAATTGTTTCCTTTTTTCACTTGGCTTGGTTTAGTGCAGATTGTAATGGCAGAACTTATGTTTGCTGATAATCATAATCTGGCTATTCTCTTTGCTGATCCTCCAACTGCCCACGGAGAATTCAAATCAATGATGCATGGATTGTGAGAATGTTGTCTGTCTACTGCGCTAACTGTTAATCCAACTATATTTCAAGGCCTAATAAAAAAATTCTAGAAGACGACAGATGTGAAGAAAGGAAGTGATGGTACTGTTTCTGTTGAAGCTACAATCAAAGACTGCAAAATCATCATCATAGAACAGTTTAGCAGGGATGTTCTAAAAATTGACGATCAATCAACCTTTCCCTCTGAGATCGAGATCTCTCAAGTTGAAGAATTTCTTATCAAAATGGGATATGAAGGTGCTTTCCCTCCAACTTTAAATAAGCTGCTGCCACCGTTCTGGATATTCGTAGCTTATGTCTTTGTGAGCTGCATTTCCGGCATAAAATCTGATGCAAATGAAATTTCTTTGAGGAATACTGATGCCATCATCTCTCTGGCTGCAGGACTGAATTACAATTTCTCCAAATTCATTCTCCATGAGTTGATTGCAAACATCCAAGCAAAGACAAGGGACAAGTTCTTGTTGTACCCTAGATTATTCAAGCGTTCATTAACGAATAATTTCCCGCAATGGCCAAATACGGAGAAACTCTTGACATGAAATCTCTTGGGCCGAACACCGTTAGTTTAATGAAGCAAAACAGAAAAGGGAAAAATCACTTTTCAAGGAAAGTATCCCTTGGTGAAGTTCGGCTTCTTTTCCGATTCATGTGAGGCTTTTGAGTCTCATGTATCATCTGATCACATGAACTCTGGAGACGATATCATTTCTAAAGATGAAGTTATTCCGATTTCTGATGACAAAGATGATGTAGATACACCTTCTGCCATTGTACCTGAAGAGCATGACCTACATTTGATACAAGTTGAAAGTGATTACATCGAGGGAACGACAGAGGATGCGACAGAGATCGAAGAAGATGATGGTGATTCTTTTTCTAATTTGGATCTTACTAGTTTTGACAAGGATGATATTTCCTTGAATTTTGGAGGAAATGAAAACCTTCTGTCAAATGAAAACCTCGATACATTCTTTGATAATATCTATGATGTTTCTCATCCAACAATGGAGATAAGGGAGACATAAGATGCTCTTGAAACAACGCCTCCTTCTTCTAATCAGATGGCCGACACTTGAACTCCTATGGAGACAACTTCAGGGATTCCTCCCCTTGAGGATGTCATTCCTACTGCTGAGCGAACAGTAGGTGATTCATTGATGACACATACCTCCTCACCTCCATTGAAGAGGAGAAGACGCGATCCAAGACAAGGAGTTCTTGTTCCTGAACTATCTCAAGGCCTTCCGACTCAACAAATAACTACTTCTTTTGCTGCTACTTCATCTATTCCATCCAATGAAGGTCCAAGTACAATTTTTGAGGTTGGTGGTTCTTTTGTTCTCCCAAAATCATCTCCTTCCAGGACTTATCATGAAGTTGTCTCTGAGAGACTTGCTTTACATCTGGCCCAAGAACAAAGCTCAGAGCCTTCCTCTCGAGCTAATGGAATTTCTATTGAGGAAGGCCACTTTGGAGTAGATGACCCCACTATTCTTGGACTTCCAAAGGAGATCAGCGTGCTTAATCAGAAGAATATTGAGCTTGATATCCGTGTGGCTAATCATGAAGCTGAAAAGGCCCAACTTAAAATATGTGTTGCAGATCTTGTAGCGGATAAAACTCTGATATCTCAACAAATTTATGTTTTGCAAACACACATGGGAACATTGAATGCATGTTATTTCGATCTAAGGAAGAAGCTGACAGAGAAATTTGGCGACAAATTCGAATCCAATGCCGGTCAGTTAATTGTTCAAGATCCCCTTGTTAATCCACCTACTGAAAGAACATCATGGGTCGTAGATCGATTTGAGACCGAACCAGTACAAGAACCAAATGTAGCTGCTCTTAAACGTGCAAAACTTGCAGCATCTGACAATAAATAGAAATTACTTTTAAAGAAGAACTCAGATCAAAACGCACCTGGAAATCAACCCAAAATCACCGTCATTGATCTTGAAAAGAAGATATTTGGACACAGGTATGGTGATAGGACAGGAATTGTCTCATGGGGATTTCAGGATGGGCTAAACATGTGATTAGTAAGACACAAAAGCAAAAAATGTGGAGTACTACAAAGACGTCCATGATTTCAGTTCCTAGACTACGGTTGATCTTTTAGAACTAGCAAGTGCTTCATTCGCGAATCCTTCTGGAGATCCAAAGGCAACTTCTTGCAAGTTGTTCTTTGAGGACCAAGTAAAAAAGGGTTTTTCTGGCATGAAGACTGCTGAGTCTTTTATTAAAAGCTTCCCTAAAGTACTGGATCCCAAGACAAATATGCCTTTTAATACTGTTATGTGGCCACCAACCAATCAAGTCAGACAAATTTCGGTGTTGTAGAACTTCAGTGATGGATCGCTTGCTAAAATGCTTTACTGAGTCTATGACGAAACAACTACGACTACTATTATAAAATTCCAAAATGGTTGCTTTCGCCTGTATGAAAAAAGCAACCTACTTCAATTTGGAAAGTAGGATATTCATGAATCGTCACTACATCAGATCAATGTCGCTAAAGAGATTTTCGAGTCTACTGCTAACGAGTTCACATCAATGGTTACCGAGATTATTGCAAAAGAGATGTGGCGAGAGGCAATGCGGGGGGTCCGACGTGCTTATATTTGAAAAAGACTGAGTCTTAGCTAGCCCCAAACCAAGGGCGAGATTGAAGGGTCCATTTAATGGTTTTGGATAGGTTATTTAATGTATAGGACTTATTGAGTCTTTTGCATGTAATTGATGTGTTGCTAGTGAGTTTACGACTAGAGATAGTTTACGGTCGTAAACAGGTTTATAGCCGTAGACCTGTTTACGGCCAGTCCATCCTTCCTATATATATAGTGAATGTCTAAGTATGTTAGTTATTGATGGTTCACTATTCTTTATGGTCTTTAGTGTGTGTCCAAGTTGTACTAGATGTTTTTTTTTATATAAACATGTGCAAGCTTTGGTTTACTCTTCTTCTTCTCAATTCTTATCTTGTTTGATTGTTAGATTGCTTGATCACTGGTTAAGATCCTGTTTCTAGGGACTTACATTTACTTATGATAACAATCCATGAAGTGAATCTTGATGCAGGTCATATCCAATAGTTTTTCTCCAGTAGGTAAATATGAATTTGGATGCAAAACTTTGCTATTTGACAATTTAAAATAAACCAAGTCAATTTATATTAGTCTTAATTCACAGTTGCTCCTATAATAGTAACTGACAATAGACAATTTCGAATAATTACATTATTCAAGGAATAATTAACATGCTAACATAGAACCCAATAATATTTTACATAAAAAAGATATCTCTTATATCAAAAGAGATTACATATCATTGCTACATAGTTCTAAATATCCATATATTAGTAAAGAACAAATTTAAATCCAATCACTAGCTAACTGAAGACCGATTCCTTTTACATGACTCTCTTACTTGTTTTGAGAAAGGGGGTTCATGAATGGATCTGCTAGATTATCATCTGTATCAACCTTCACAATGTGTACATTTCCCAATTCCAATTCATGACAAATGAAATTGAATTTCCATTGAATTCGTCTAGTGTTGTTGGTAACCATCGGGTCTCTTGCCATAACGATAGCACGAGTGTTGTCGCAAATCATCTCAATGGAATTTTTGAAGGTTGGAAGAATATCGAGATCACCGATGAATTTCTTCATCTAATCAACTGCTTGAGCTGCCTGACACAACTATATACTTTGATTCTATTGTAGAAAGTGTAACCACTTCTTTCTTTCAACTCTTCTAGGCAATGGCTCCTCCATTAAGTGTGAGCACATATTTTGACCATGATTATGAGTTATCTCGATCAATGTTGAAACCAACACCAGTGTAACATCTTTTAGTAAGCTCTTCTTTAACTCCTCTAAAAACTAGAAACATGTCTTTAGTCCTTCTTAAGTACTTACATATGTTCTTAACCGCCATCTAATGTTTCTCACCAAGATTATCTTGATACCTACTACTTAGACTAATAGCACAAGCTACATCCGGCCTTGTACATGTGGTAACATATATAACTGAACCTACTGCTGAAGCATACAGTATGCGACTAATTCTTTTGATCTTATCTTTAGTACTAGGGCTGTAGCCTTAAAAGGCATGATGCCAGAGAGTATGGGTAAAAATTATCGTTTTGAGTTATCCATTGAAAAGCGTATTAATACTTTGTCAATGTATATGCTTTTACTCAAACCAGTGAGTCTTTGGGATCAATATTTATAGATCATGATACCGAGTATGTATGCATCATCCTTTTGATCTTTCATTTGAAAGGACATACTAAGGTATGCTTTAGTCTCTTTCAATGTCAGGATATCTTTCCCGACTAGTAATGTGTCATTGACATACATAATAAGAAAAACAGTTTGGCTCCCACTTGCTTTGATGTATACACATGGTTCGTCGGGACTTTACGAGAAACCAAAATTTTTGATGTTCTCATCAAAACGATGATATTAGGACCTAGACGCTTCATTCAATACATAAACGGACTTCATCAGTTTGCACATCTTCATTAGGCTATCAGGTTTGACAAGACCTTCAGGTTGTTCCATATAGACATCTTCCTTAAGATATCCAATATGGAATGTGGTTTTGACGTCCATTATCCATATATCATTGTCGTAATTTGCAGCTACGACCATGATAATCTTCATATATTTAATCTTACCAACTGGTGAGAAGGTATCCTCATAGTCAACACCTTGAATTTGAGAATACCCTTTCGTGAAAAGTCATGCCTTGAATGTTTGTACGTTTTCATCCATATCGATCTTCTTATTGAATATCCAATAACCTTGATGTTTGGAGGTAAATCAACCAATTCCCTTACTTGATTGTCTTTCATCGACTGAATTTCAGCTCTCATGGCTTCAAGCCATTTATCAGACTCCGGTCTGTAGTAGCCGCCTTGTAATTTATGGGATCAAATTGATCCATCAAGAAGACTTCCTCTTTAGGAATGACAAATCCAAATCTGACAGGTTCTTGATGAGGTCTACTGGAGCATCATACAGTTGGTGTGCTTTCCAGCATCTGAACGATAATTTCAGGTTCAATAATGCTTTGTTAATTACCATTCTCAACTAAGGGCTATGTCTCTTGAATTTCTTCGAGATCAATGGGGCTCCCACTTGCTTTAATAATCAAAAGTTAGTTTCAAGAAGAATCGCTTTTCGGGATATGCAGACTCGATTCTCTTCTTTTTGGAAGAAGTAATAACCCATGGTTTCTTTTAGGTATCCCACAAAGATATACTTTTGAGACGTAGGGTCAAGATTTTTAGAAGTATCGTTTTTAACATATGCTCAACAACCATATATCTTTAAGTAAGACATTGATGCAACTTTCCATGCCATAACTCATAGGGAGTCATACTAACCTTCTTAGTTGGGAGCATGTATACAATTCGAGCTTTGATATCAAGGGCATAACCTTCAAACAAATGAGCAAGTGAAATATGACTCATCATCGATCATACCATATCAAGTAGTGTATGATTTATCCTGTATGAGACACCATTATGTTGTGGTGTTCCCAATGGAGTGAGTTGTAACAATATGCCGCAGTTCGTAAGATGTTCGTCTAACTCATAGCTTTGATATTCACCACTTCGATGTGATCGTATGGTTTTAGTCTTTTTACCAAATTAATTATGTACTTCATTTTGGAATACCTTGAAGACATCTAATGCTTCATTTTTGTGTTTCATGAAATACACATATAGAAATGTATTGAACTCATCTGTAAATGTAATGAAATATGTTTCTTTGCTTCTGGTCATTGTCCTAAAAGTTCCACATACATCAGTATGTATGAGTCCTAATAGATCCGAAGCTCTTTCACCAACACTAGTAAAACGAGCTTTGGTCATCTTGCGACATAGACATGATTCGCATACATCTTGTAAAGTTGAAAAACTCTTGGATCGATTAGATCTTCAACAGGTTAAACAACAAAATTAAATAAACACACATAACACAATATTGAATCAAATGAAACTTAATGATTAAAGCGTTACTAACTAAGGATGCATGCTGCACCTTAAATACTAAAACCCTAGAATATAATAATGCACGGTTGGATAGGCCCAAACCGGCTACAAAACTGGGCTAAGGACCGAGCCCATGATGCAATACTATACAACCCAACAATCTCCCCCTTTGCATCAAATGAGGCGAGAGATTATTTCTGTTGAGTAGCCTTCACTGTCTTCACAACTTTGAACAGCCGAGGAATGATAGTAAGAAGATTCTGCCGAATTTGAATATACCATCATAGCATGTCAGTAAACAAATTCTTGTCTGCTGTAGAATTCTGATTACACCTATGAATGATCTCCAAAATATGCTCCAAGCAAGCAGTTGAGAACAGGTGCTTATCACAAAGAGCAAAAAGACATTTGTGATTTTAACCCCTAACGAACATCAATGTATGAGATTTGGGGTCGATTTTTCCCTTGACCATCATGTTCACATTGCCAGTTTTCCCAATTGGTTTGATTGTTGGTCGCTTGTGAATGGTAGATGCGATTTCTTGATCCATTTTAGCTACTTCATGAATGTAGCAAACAAGCATTCGCTTGATGTGGTCAATAATCGGCTGATACTCCTCAGGATTGGATAGCAGAATATTGCTGAGGAGTATCCAGTCGTGAGGATTAAGGTTCGGTAGATCAGCCAGGGAAAAATTATGAACCGAGCTATCAGAGCCTCAGGTTACTTTAAACTTGACATTGACAAATTTTCCAGCTGCGTAAGGCTTCAGTATCTTGACCGTAGTAATTTTCTGTAAGCTCCAGGTCAAGTACTGTGGCTGGGCGAACTCCAGATAAAATGCCAACAGATCCCGTTCTACCTTTCGGTCCGGAGAGGGAATGACAGCAGTTGAGATGAAGCAATGAAATATAAATGCCTTTCGTGTGATTGGCATATCAAATTGAACGTCCTTCGAGTTCTCAAGACCGAACGACATTACAGGTTCAAGCCAATGAGTACTCGGTTCATCTATAGCTTCTCTCTGAAGCGATTGAATGGTCCATTTCGGAGAAATGGACTTCTTTTTCTCCAAGAGCTCTTTTTCTTTTAGCTTTTTCTCGAGCTCAATTGTTTCCTTCTCAATCTTTTTCTCAAGCACCTTATTAGTAGGCTTGGTTTTCTAGAAAGGCTTAGAGGGATTTTCACCCAAGATATCTTCAAAATCATCATCATCTTCATCATCTTCTCCAATCTTCTTCTTCTTCTTATCCCTTTTGCTGCCGAAGCTACAATATCATTCGGTGTAGCTGTTGATTTGGATTCGGGAGGAGGTTGAGTATCATCCTTGCCAACTTGGGTAACTTTTTCTCCCCCTTGTTGCGGCTTGACAGAAGTCACCAGAACACCCTCTATCCGACTCAAGATGTCCAACGCAGGTCTGAGTTTTGCAGCTAAATGGCGTCTAATGGATATAGTCAGAACAGAGTCATGATGGTCGAGAAGGTGTAGCAGAATGGAGTGAACATCACCCGAGGAGCTTCAAATTACCTCTCTTTCGAACTTTAAATCATCATGCTCTTTTGTGGCAGTGCGAAGTTTGAGGTTTTGAATTTTCAGCTTGAATGTACGCTTGTCTAACTCATCCATAATCCTATTTTCAACGGCAAGTTCGGCTTCCAGCTAAGTCAAACGTTCATTTACATTATTATGAAGGTTTTCGTTGATAACTTCAATGTCCTAGCGAGCGACTTTAAGATTAGTCCTTTCAGCTTCGAGCGAATGTTGGAGATTATCAACTGAAGCATTCACAGTCCAAGAGTTCTTTTGATCGGCAGCTTGCAAAGATTCTAAGAATAGTTGAGCCTCAGAAATTAGTTTTTCAACTTTGCGGTCGCATCTTTGCATTCTTTCGTCGAGGCCTCAACAGCAAGCGAGGCCTCCTGAAATTGAGATGTAGAGTCATCGATAGCCTTTCTTGCGGCAGAGAGAGAGGCATCATGCTCTTGAACAACCGAAGATAACAAGGCCTTAAGAGCAGCTTCGCAGTAATGACTAGTGGAGGAGGAAGAAAGTAGCTGATCAAGCTTATCAGTAACAACCTTGAAGTGGCGCTTGGTAACTCATGAATTGTCATCATCATCACTTTGGACGTGGTAGGGACTGAAGTAAGTTGAATCAAACTCCAAGTCCTCACCTCCAAGAACAGTGTTGGTTTCAGTGGATTGGGTAGGAGATGGTGGTGTGGTGGTAACTGGAGGTTTGGTAGTGACTGGGGGTTCAGGTACAGAAGAACGAGCCCCTATATCAGATACGTTCGTTCAAAATCCAGTAGTGGTGGTAGTAGTAGCCTTAGTAAAGATGGGTGCAGAAATGGGAATGGTAGAGGATGGTTGAGATGTAATGATATGAAAAATAGGAGGGATGGAGACAGGTACAGAAACGAGTGGAGGAGAAGGAGCTTGGGATCGAACATGAACCTCGGGTGTAGGCGAGCGAGGTGGTGTATCACCATGAACCGAACCTTCATCCTCTGAGCTTTCGCTATTAGATTCCCTAGGAGGAATTGTTGGTTGATTAGGAGGCACATACTCAGAATTAGAATCACTTGAAGATTGAAGAATTAGCCGGCGACCAGGTTTCTTGACTTTCTTCAGCTTAGGTTGAGCTGGGGCTGCCTTCTCAGACTTTTGCTTCCTAGGGGTTTGAACTTTTGAGAAATGACCACACTTATCCCCCTTTTTCACTTATGGTTTTTGCCTCTTTTGGTAGGTTTGTCTGCGCCTTCAATTGATTTCACCATGTCGGCAGTGAGTTCCCTTGGACCAGAGGAGGGAAGCTTCTTGTACTCCTGAATAATCTTTCTCGAAGGAGGCATAAAGGCGGACATTGACTCAGGAATGGACCCAACAAAAACAAATTTTGAAGGAGGAGTCACAATGATGTTGGTAGTGTGAAACATACCAATGCAAGAAAGCATGGAGTCGGCCATGATAGGAACATGAAAATGATCCATTATCCACTGAGTGATAACAGTACAAAAGCGAGCACAAGAGATTTCTGTGTGGCGAGAAGAAGATGATGAACTCTGAATAAGTTGGAGCCATAAAACCATTCCATAATCCATATTAAGCCGTGGTACACACCATAAAATAGAGTCATGAACGACTTACTCGCACCTTCGGAACCAACACTTCGTTCAGAAAGCCATTTGAAGATTAGAGTGAAGAGGTCATTCCATGGAGGAGGAAGGCAGGACTTTTTGAACTTTGTCATAGTGGTTAGGGTTTCACTATAACCCATGTTGTAGAACATTGAGAAGAGTTGACATGTGGCAATAGAATCGGGATTAACCATGAAGTCTTCATATGCAAGCCCTAGAAGAGAGAAAAAATGATTCTTGGAGATTGAAGCTTTTTGGTTAAGAATATCGAAGAAAATTTTGTCTGCCCCTTTGTCATACGTTGCGGTGGAGTAGATTTGAGAGAGACAGGACATCGGAACAACTTCGATAGTGGTTAGGGCTTTAGCGAGTGGGGAAAACTTAAAGCATTCCACCACTTGATAGTGGTTAGGTTTGATTGCAAGAAGAGTGGAGCAAGCAGTAGTGTCTTGAACTAAGGATGATTCTGCAATTGATGAAGCTTGTCGAGGAAGAAGATGAACAGTGAGAAATTAATCGTCTGCTTTTGCTCTAGAGAATTGAAGTGTGGTAAGGAATAGTGGCACATAAATTAGCCCTTATATACGATCCTGGAGAGAGAAAAATCGTAAGTGATGATTGCTGAAATCTTGCAAACGACTCCTGAAAAAGCGTGATTTGACATCTTGCAACCCGAATAAAGTAGAGATGATGCACGATGACCGATTCAGTTTCTGGCGCCCTCCAAACTTATCCATCATTCAAATCGTCAAGCATTTAAACTTCCTGCTGAGTCATCAGATGAATCTTCAATAAAATTATGATTTCCTTAATAGCTCAGAAACGTTACAGCAACCCATCACTTTTAATTTGGAAACTGTTTGCATGAACTCGCAAAGAACCGAACAAAACCTTTTTGGGAATTTCGAAAGTGTGTGCATAAGAGTGTAAATAATAAAGAAATAAACCAAACTTTTTGTGAGAATCTGTGATGTCTATTGAGACATTAAGCAGTTGATCCCGGGCACGAACCTCTTCCTTCAAAGTCAATAGAGACTTCAAAGTGCTTGTGTGGATTCCTATTGAATAACAATCAAGTACTTGTTAAGAAGTGTGGAAAGGCATCTTTTTAATCAAAGCTATTTAGGGTAGCTTTCGCTTCAATTCATGTTTTCGATACTTGATATAAGACCAAAACCGAACGAAGTACTTGTGAGACCAATGTGGCCTGTTAAACAGTTAGGTAGGAAGCACATTCAGTGACTTGTTGACAAATTTTGACAGGAAATCTCAGAAAAATTAAAACTCATATCCTTTCGGAAGAAAAAGTCTTGGTGAAAAACAATTTCATCAAGATCTCGCAAAAAGAAAAGTGGAGATTTGATAAGGTGACAAATAATAGCTAGAACTTTGAAGAGTTCACCATTAATTCATTATGGGAGTTGGATTATGGGTTTCACTTAATTCGTAGTGACACGAAGCTAAGATCATTAACAAAGATTTTTGTGTAACCATAAACCTCAGTGGTAAGTGCTAAGAGTCTCAAGGATGACAGTAGTGAGATGAAGTGTAATGTAGAAAAATGATATAGGTGGTGTAAGAAACGAATGTACCTCTGCTATAAAAGAAGGACCAAGCAGAAAACCCTAAACTCAATATGAGAAGAGTAAGTTAGCTGACGATTAGAATGAATGTAACCGCCTAGTTTTGGAAAACATGATTTGTATATATCACATCATTAAGGCTTCACTCAAAGTATGTTGAGGCTTTGGTCAACATGCAACAGCATGCATCTAGGGATACTTGACTAATTCATAGAAAAGAATTTATACTTGCTTGAGCTTCACCATCGAGCGTAGCATTTATACAAACAAAAATATGAGAGAAATGAAATAAAATGAAAAATATTTTTGTATTTTGTCAAAAATTCTAGTAAAAAAAATATATTTTAGGATTTTATGAAAATAAAAAAATTGAAAAGGAAAACATAAAAATGAGTATGTCAAAGAGTGTACAAAAGAATACAACTAAAATTCCATTTAATTGAAAAGGAAGCGAACGAGTTCAGAAGGCCCGGACCTGAAATAGACCGAGTGTTCGCTCTCGGTAGAACTGAAAATTCCGTTTAATTGAAAATTCCGTTCATTTCGGTTCTCGGTTGAACTGAACCCGAAATAGACCGAGTGCTCGCTCTATTTCGCTTCTTACCTTTAATGAAGCGAAGGCGATTTTGGTACGGATTCTGCTTCCATCATTCATAGGCCTTGTAAGATCTTATTAAAACTTGCTTCAGGTAAAGCCTTAGTTAATATATTTGCTAATTGATCAGTAGTCCTAACGAAGTGAATCTCCACGTGACCATCTTCCACATGATCTTTGATGAAGTGATACCGTAGTGCAATGTACTTTGTCTTCGAGTGTTGCACAGGGTTATGACAAATCCTAATTGCACTTTTGGAGTCGCAATATAGTGGGATTTTCTTCATATTCAGCCAATAGTCCCTAAGCTGACTTTGTATCCAAACGACCTGAGATGTGCATGATCCGGCGTCTATATATTCAGCTTCAGCCGTGGAGAGAGAAACACATGTTTGTTTCTTTGATTACCACCTAACCAATTTACCATCAATAAATTGGCATCCTCTAGTAGTGCTTTTACGATCCAATCCACAACCACCTAAGTCAGCATCTTAGAAACTTGGACAAAGAAACCGGAGTTGGCTGGATACCATAGACCGAGAGAGGAAGTTCGCTTCAGATAGCGAAAGATGTTTTTCACGGATAGCATATGAGGTTCGCATGGGTTAGCTTGGAATTGGGCACAATAGCAGACTGAGAACATGATGTCAGGCTTGTTGGCTGTGAGATACATCAGTGACCCAATCATCTGACGATATAGCGTCATGTCAGCAGCTAGCTTTTTCAAAGATGGTGTAAGCTTAGTTCCAAAAGCCATATGGACTTTCACTTTGGAGTCTCACATCATGCTGAACATGGAAAGCGATGTCTCTGTATATGCCTCCTGATTGATAAAAATGCCTTAGGGTCCCTGTCTAATAGTTAATCCAAGGAAAAAGTTAATTGGACCCATTGAGCTTATCTCAAATTTAGTTTCCATCAACTTCCTGAATTCAGCTGTTAGGCTGGGATTCGTGGAGCCGAAGATGATGTCATTAACATAAATTTGGACTATCATAAGGTGGTTACCCTCTCTCTTACGAAAGAAGGTTGGGTCAACTGAACCTTGTTTAAATTTGGACTTTTTTAAGAATCGAGTGAGAGTTTCATACCATGCTCTGGGAGCCTGCTTCGGGCTGTATACTTCTTTGTCTAGAATGTAGCAATGATCTGGATGCTTCTCATTCACGAAGCCTGTCAGTTGCTTAACATACACAGTTTCTTCAAGTTCTCCATTGAGAAAGGAACACTTTACGTCCATTTGATAGACTTCAAAGTTTTTTTGTGCACCATAAGCAACAATAGATTCGAACCGACTCTAATCTTGCAACTGGAGCGAAGGTCTCTTCATAATCTATACCTTCCTCTTGGCAATATCCTTTCACGACCAACCGGGCCTTGTTACGAATCACATTCCCTTCCCTTTCCATCTTATTTCTGAATACCCATTTGAGACCGACAACCGAAGCATCCTTTGGAGTTGGAATTAGACGCGATACTTTGTTTCTTTCAAACTCATTCAGCTCGTCTTGCATGGCTTGAACCCAATCAGATTGGTCAAGATCTGAATTCACGGTCTTCGGTTCAACTTCGGAGATGAAAGAGTTGAACATGAAAAATTCTACTTGAGAGAATAGTGCAGCTTGTTTCGCTTTGAACTGTGATCGAGCTAATACCTCTTCTGAAGATTCCCCAATGATCTGACTTTGAGGTTGGTCTTTGGTCCATTTAATGAGAGGAGGGTAATTTGGATCATAAGAGGGATCCAGTTCTGCATTGAATTCTTCTTCCAATTCTGATTGTGTATCATCATCATTGACATTCATATTCTCCCCCTCGAATGATGACATGAGTTCAATTTCTAGATCAGAACGCTCCCCTCCATTTGGACTTTCGGTTGAGCTAGATGATTTTGACAATGAATTCTCCTCCCCCTGAAATGAAGAACCTTGATCATTTGGTAGAGACGAACCCTCCCCCTGGATAGAAGAACAGTCACCAGAAGGTTCTCTTGAGTCAGGCCTTTCGGTTGCCTTTGGTTGTTTAGCTGCCATCTTCTGTGCAGCGTCGTCAATAATTTGCTTCAAACTGTCGACTTTGTTATCTTCAGCCTTGGATTCAGAATCGATAGCTTTTTCTGGTTCATCTAAGAGAAGCATATATTACTCGAAAAGATTTGAGATAGGCACAGTGACTTTACTAGACTTTGGAAAGATTTCCTGTATAGCACCTTCAGGTGTCTTCAACTTCTTGATATAACCGTCATCGAAAATGACATAGTATGTCTCTTCAATCTTCATCGATCATTTATTCAGAACTCTATATGCCTTAGAGTTCAAAGAGTAGCCCAGAAAAATCCCTTCATTAGGCTAAGCATCAAATTTGTTTCTATTCTCCTTTGAGTTGAAAATGAAGCATCTTGAACCAAACACGTGAAAGAACTTCACATTACGCTTGCGGTTATTCAAGATCTCATAAGGAGTGATAGAGAATCGCTTGTTTAGACACGATCTATTCCGAGTGTAACATGCAGCAACAATAGCATCAGCCCAGAAATATAAAGGCTAGAAAGCGAAGCTTAGCATACTTCAAGCCGCTTTGCACAAATATCAGTTTCGTCTTTCGACGATTCCATTCTGCTGTGGAGTATATGGAGCAGAGAAACTATGAGTCGTTCCCTTCTCAGCTAGAAAATATTCGAAATCCTTGTTCTTGAATTCCAAGCCATTGTCTCTTCTTACGTTACGAACCACTTTTCTCAGTTGAACCTCTACTTGCTTTATAAAGATCTTGAGCTTAGGAGTTGCCTCTGATTTTTGCTTCAAGAAAAATACCCATGTGAAGTGAGAGAAGTCGTCTAGTATGACAAGAATGTACTTGTTCCCACCAATGATTTCAGTAGAGGAGGAACCACATAGATTGATATGTAACAGCTCCATTGGTTCTATCACCTTTGTGTTGATAATAGAAGGATGGCTTTGTCGACTTTGCTTTGCCATTTCACAAGCTGCACATAGATGTTCTTTCTCGATATTGAGAACTGGAAGACCTCTAACATGATCTCCCAGTACCAGCTTGTTGATATCTTTGAAATTGAGATGAAAGAGCCTTCGATGCCATAACCAGCTTTCGTCTGAGTGTGCCTTCGTTAGCAAGCAAACTGCTGGTTTCCCTCGAATTGGATTGAGATTTAAAGGGTACATTTCCCCCTTTCGCTTCGACTTCAGCAGTATGTTATTTGACTTCTTTTCGAAAATCTCTGATCCTTTGTCATCAAAGGAGACCTTTAATCTGGTCCTAACTACTAGCTGTGATACACTGATGAGGTTGTGTTGCAATCCTTCAATGTATGCGACCTTTCTGATTGAGAAGTCACCATTCGTAATCATTCCATAGCCTTTGATAGTTCCAAATGAATTGTTGCCGTACTTCACTGTTCCACCAACCTTGAGAGACCAAAACTCCCTTAGTTATTCCCTTCGTCCTGTCATGTGACGCGAGCAGCCACTATCAATGTACCATTCTTTATCAAACTGCTTGTCATGTATAACCTGCAAAATATCAAGCAGATTTAGGATCCCAAAGTTTCTTGGGTCCTTGTGAGCCTTTTAATGGATAGGGAATAGTAAGTGAAACATCAACCATATAAGTTCTTTTTGTTAAAGTTGTTTCATCTTTTCTTTTTATTGTAAAAACTTTGATTTTGTTTGACTTAGATTCATTTGATTTAGACATAGGATTTGAAATTTTCACATCTGCATGCTTTTGGATCTCTTTCGAGCATCTGTTGTCTTCTGGAAACAGCTTTCCTTTCCCCTTTGAATCTTTTGAAGAATAAGAATTAGAATGAAAATGAGAAGAATAAGGGTTAGAAGCAATATTAGATTGTTAATTATTGCTCTTCCTTTGTTGAGAACGGGAACATTCATTTCGGTTATTCTGATTGAACCTGGTACTGAACCCATCCTTTCGGCTGCTATTATGTTGAGGATTGAAACCATTTTTTCGGTTGCTTTCATGCTGAGGACCGAGACCTTCCTTTCAGTTGCTTCTTGGTTCTCCTCGTGACTTATGTGTCTTTTCATACCTTACGTAATGAGGATTCTGAGATCGCCAAAACTGTTTTCTTTCTGAGAGATTCTTCTTGTATCTCAGATTACGTTGGTGTTTACGTTCTGCCACCTGTTTTGGATTTTTATGAATATTGGCCTTTTTCTTGGTACTTGAGCATGGCTTTCGCTCTTTGACGAACATGTCTCATTGGACGTTATCACTAGTTCACCCGAAGATGTTTTGGTGCCACTTGTGCTTGGTACATCATATCTTGTAGGTTCGTTAAGTGGTTTTGGCACATACCTACCCTTCACTCTCCATGAGATTTTATGAGATAGGCCTTTTGTTTCATCAGCTTTATCTATCGGTGCAGACTAGAAGAACTCCTCACATCCATTTGCATTATATTCTTATACCATTGCTGTCAGTTCTGGTGTTTGTTGAGGTGTGACTCCGTTAACTGTGTAGACTTGACTTGGAGTGGTATGAACCTTTTGATATACAACAATTTTTGCCTTGAGGATTATGGTCTTGTCTGTCGATGAGCGAGCGAACTCAATGGAGTTTTCGGAGATTAGATTTTTATTATTTTCGGGTTCGCCTTTGACAAATTCAGAACAGTCCACCACGCCCTCTACAGAGATTTCACTCATTTTCAACATCAATTTTATTTTCTGAACTTAATTTGGTATACAACGAGTCAAATTTATGTACAGTTTTGGTTCTTAGTTTCAATTTATCATTTTCATCTAACAGATTTTTGAGCATGTCCTTATGGTCTTTTGACTTTATGTAGGACTCTATTTTGTCAAGACCAATTTTGTAGGCAAGAGATATTTCGTCAGAAGATACAACATTTTCACAGTTGTAAGCTTCGGCATCAACTTCATCCTCCTTTAACTCAAGGAAGGGTAAAATCATGCGATGTATCTTCTTTCCTATTTCACAATCGAGATGTAACTGAGTGATATTAAAATATAGTCTTTTCTGCAATCAAACAAAAAACGTTTCGTTGTTTTAAAAGCTTAAGATTGTGTCGTTGCAAATAGATTGACTCATCCCTAGACCTAGTTAATTCTTTCTCCTTTTGCTCAATCCAGATCCTCCTTTCCTCACACTTCGACGATATCCTGCTAGTTTGACCAGTCAGGTTAGAGTTTGTGACACGAGTTTGGGTAAGACTACTACTTAAACTAGAAAATTTAGATTTTAAGCTAT
Source organism: Lactuca serriola (assembly GCF_051521515.1). NCBI lineage: Eukaryota > Viridiplantae > Streptophyta > Magnoliopsida > Asterales > Asteraceae > Lactuca > Lactuca serriola. Next base: position 127,098,782 of record NC_136416.1, on the reverse strand, counting down.
TCAGTTCCTTTTCATATTTAGTAATAGGAATTTTCAGAGAAGTTAGAATATTTTGTACCTTTTTGATCAACTCATCACATTCGTTGATCTGTGCACTGACAGGTTTCGCAGCGAAACACTTGTCCTCTCGCTCCTTCTCATCTACCACCCCACCATCTATTGTGTATCCTCGAATCTGTGATACACCTTCCGTCACCATCAAACATCTTCCCTCAACCTTTTCTTCTATAACTAGCAAAACCTTGCCATGAGTGGGTTTCCTCACTTCTTCGTCTTCTGAATATGTGGACCACACCTGCACTCCACCAAATTCAGCATTATCACCTGTATACTGTACAATCAAAACATTCAAGGTGTTATTGTTACTTGTTGATATATTTTTCTTGATTTCCTCCAATCGTCTCTGGAGGTTCTCTTCCTCATCGTCTTCATCAATTCTTTCATTCTTTTTCTTTAGCATGCAGTCTTTAGCAAAGTGATTCTTGCCTTGACAAAAATGACAATCAAAACCTGAGTCACCACCAATCTTCGTCTCCTTCTTGGATTCTTCTGACTTTCAACCCATCTTTGGTTCCTCCTTCACTTTTTCAGAACTATAACTTCCCTGCCAGTTTCGGTTCTTGTTGGCTGGGAACTTTCTTTTGATAAACTTTCTTGGATTGGAAACCATCAGGGCATACTCTTCACCCGTTAGATCATAGTCAGCAAGATCCAATTCTTCTTCATCATCAACAACACCTTTTCCTTTTGAAATAAGAGCTAATGACCCCAAACTGGAAACCACGTTCGTTTCCTTTGATACCACACTTTCATGGGACTTCAGAATTCCGACCAGTTTCACCAGAGAGTATGATTTAAACTGTTCGTGTGCCTGCACTAAGGACACAACTGCCATCCATTCGGATCTAAGACCGTTCCTAAAGGCGACCTTCTGCTAAATAACCTTCCTTTTGATCCCGTGCTTTATCATCTTATTGAGGAGATGATTAAACCGATCAAAAGCCTGAATGAGTTTCTCTTCGGGCTTCTATTTGAAATCACCAAATTCAGAAAGCAACAAGGTTTGAATCGATTGTTCTAGATCTTCATCAGTAGAGTACAATTCCTTTAACCTATCCCATATTTCTTTTGTTGTAGCACATGACTCACCAATCAAAACGTATCCGATTGTAAAGCAAACCTAATCGTTCTTAAGGCTTTAATGTTGCAGTAAAACTTTTTTTTTCTCATCTTATGGAATGTCTTTGACATCATTCATGAGTTGATTGTACTCCTTTTGAGTTTTGACAATCTTTGAAGTGCTTGAGTGAGCAAATGGACCAACTGTGATTGCTTCCTAGATCAATTACCCATTATCCTCTGAGCCGATTACATAATCTTCGAAGTGGTGCGTCCAAACTTCATAATCCTGAGTGTATAAGATTGGAATCCTTGTTGTTGATCCAATACTATTGGAGATGTTGATTGGATTGGTTTGCGAATAATCCATAGATATTGTGATGATGTTTGATCGATAACCTGTTTCAGATTAGACTTGTAATTTATCGTTAGAGTAAGATCGACAATTAATGAGATACGCCAATTTGGAATGACGGCTCAATTAATATCAATCAATGCGGAAAAACCCTAATAATTTCTTCAACAGAAGAGATGTGTATGAATTACATAGCCTCCTGCTCTGATACCAATTGTAGAGTTGAAAAACTATTGGATCGATTAGATCTTCAACAGGTTAAACAACAAAATTAAATAAACACACAGAACACAATATTGAATCAAATGAAACTTAATGATTCAAATGTAGTCACGCCTCAGCAGAGCTCGATAAAGAACTTCCATTGTAGAGGCGAGCTAGGGTTTACAAAAATTTTATAAGAAAATGATTAAAGAGTTACTAAGGATGCATGCATGCACCTTAAATACTAAAACCCTAGAATAAAATAATGCACGGTTGAATAGGCCCAAACCGGCTACAAAACATGGCTAAGGACCGAGCCCATGACGCAACACTTTACAATCCTACACATCTAAAGATTCTGAGTCGGTTGATTCTAAGATTCCACCATTTTGAAGCTTAACAATGTGAGTTTTGTTTATGTGCCGAAGACGATAGTGCCATAAATTAGTTTTATTTAAGTCCAAATTTGTTTTCTTATTTCAACTGTAATGTAACACCGTAAATTTTAAAATAAATATTTCATTTAAAATCGTATAATTCATATAACACATTTCACAAAAATCTTGTTTATTTAATTTACCTTACTCTTGAAGCTTTGGTAAAACTTTCCTGAACCCCAACATATCCTTTTTGTTCCTTGCTGAATGAACTCCTCTTCCTACTCAAAGATACACTACAATCCTTCAAGGCTAGCTTGAAGACCCTGTTAGCTCACTACACTAGTTTAGGGTTTCACACAGAAGGGTTAGGCAGCTGGTGAGGCAGAAGTTGGGGCATAAGTTCCCTTATATAGGCCCTAACCCTAGCAAATTAGGGTTTCTCTGCCCAACACCTACTTGGTGAGTTTGCTCTCTAACTCATCGAGTCCATTCATTAATCCTATGCAGACAACTCGACTCTACTCGACGAGTTGGAATCACAACTCGTCGAGTCACTCCCTAAAAATCAAAATTTAAACACATAATAATATACACGAAAGTCCGAATGTTACAATTCTCCCCCACTAGAATTATATTTTGCCCTCGAAATCGCTTTTCAACGTCACAAAGATCGAACCCAAAAACCCAAAAAGTACCACTGAAAGGATGTCATACCACACAACTAACTTCCTCCATGGACACCTGAACCCAAACAGGAACTCCCAAACCCGGAAGAAGACATACTCTTCTGCCGCTACGATACCCCTTCTGATTGTCCAAAATCTGGAAACTCTAGTCGCCTGTCTTACTGGCAGACCACCTTCGCAAGGCATCACCATGTTATTTGCTCCTCGAATAACAGGCCCAAATAACTCACTGTCCCTCTGATTCTCTCGTTGCGACTAATAGAAACAAGTCAAAGCCCAAAAACTGGCTACCGATCACTCATAGCAGACATACTAAACGATCCATATCGTCCTCCAAGGAAAGAAAGGTTAACATTACACTAGAGACCCATCCACTGTACTGCAATCGAAACACATATGAACAAAGACCTCTCAACACCCTATCCTTAGACACAACAATATGATCATGCTTGCTCATAAGTATTCTCTGTCATCTAACAATTATAAAGCCCAACTCCCTCTCATATATCCCTTTCAACACTAAGCACCAAGTCAAATCTCGACCCTACAGTGGAACTTCCAAAGGTTACCCATTGCATGCCCCAAAACGTTTCATTTAATTCCTTCTCACAACCACTATCTCGGCCCATTGCGACACACAAGTCACAAAGTTCGCTTTACCCCAAGCGAATACTATAATCCCAACTGAAATCGTCTCACCCTCGAACTCTGTCGTCTACTACTCATTAGTTCCATGTATCTTGTAGTCCTTCCCATACCAACAAGCTGACCCACTAAGGTCGATGCCATCAGATGACACACAATACCCCTCAAAATGAGCCTATCTCTGAATCCGAAATCTCATTCTCCTGCTCAATACACCACCAAAGCCAAACTCAAATTCGAGAGTGTGGTCCAACACAGAATTGGAACCACTCATCCCAATGAAGCGTTCAACTCATGACCCATGACCCGTAATCCATGCGTACATCACTTATCCAATTCCTTTCGATTGCGATAACCACAACTTAACTCATAATATATGATTCCTGACAAATATGGAGACCCTAGTCTCGCCCCTGGTCCGACCACCAGGTTTCCAAAACTCAAATAATAAGGCTACCCAAGCCTAAAAACCCTTTTGAGTCATGCTCTGACTAGCAAATAATATGGTACCCCGTAGTATCATAACATTCCCTCTCAATAACCCGTTATGTGCTCACTCTAATGGTAAGGGGCCGAGCATTTCATCTGTTAGCTGAGGAGATCCTAATTCCACCATACGATGTTGCACGTACGTATAATATTCGCTTTCTTTATGCCTTTATTGCTTAGGATTATGATCATGTGTTCGAGTGTGTGAGACATTAGGATGGTTTTAGATAAGTCTCCACGTAAGGATTGTTGTAGCTTCATAATGCACGGGTATTATTATTAAAAGGTTTTTCATAGGGAATTTGAATGAACCAGTTTCAGACTATGACGTGGGACACGTCGCCAATGATAGAGTGAGCCTGATGTAGAGGAAGACTAGGTGTACTGCTTCAAGATGGTTGAGCTCACTCGTAGCTAAGGGTATAAGGGATTGGCAGAACGCAGCCCATGGTTAGTTTCTATTAGATTCATGCTTTCCGGGGGTGTGTATGGTCCTTGCATCAGAGGATTCTAAGCAAGGTTCCCGTTGTGACTGATTGTACCTTTTAGGACAATAGAGTTATATTCCAGAGGTGATTGTGTCACTCATGTGGGATTTAAGTTGTAGGGTTGATTAACTTGTTCGATCAATTGTTCTAGCTAGTAGGGTAGGGACTGTTAAATTTTTTTGAGGAATCTAATTTAATTTATGATCGGTACTAGAAGGAACGGGACTTAAGGATTAAATGGGTAACATTTGGGTTAGCTAGGAAGTTCGAATGGTTATGAAGACTGTTAGACTTTATCTGAATCCAAGTGGGGGAAAATTTTTGGGAATTAATGGGAATATTTACAATATTGGTCAACAGGGAATTCTATAAATAGGGACAAGCGAGTAGCCAGTTAGGTTGAGGTATAACTATGGATTATGAAAGGGATATTGTCAGCGGTCAATTGTAATCAGGGAAGCAAATGTAGAAGATCAAGGATTATCTCATTTGAGGACATGAAGCATCGACAATGGTACATGACAGATTCGTGAGTAGGTTCATGTTGAGGGTTGTGTTAGAACCTTTCCGCCTGTTCTTGTCAGATAAAAGAAGCATGACCCAAATATTTGATTAGGATTTAGCAGGATATAATTTTCGACTCATGCTAACTATGGTTGGATATTATGGACGGTTGGGAAGACCATGGGCTGGGCCCATGGCTGCTATGCAGGTGATGTAAACCCATAAGTTGGGTCATGTAACGAAAAGAGACCAACATTGAATGTAATAGACTTATGATGCTATATAGATCAATATATTATAAAAACATGAAGTTTCCTGTTAAGAAAAATAGGAAAATAAAGCAAATCCTCCATAAGTTGTAAAAATAAGTGCGCTGAAACATATATATATATATATATATATATATATATATATATATATACACACACACACACACACATAGAATGCATCTCCTAGATTCCGAAAATATAAAGACCTAAAAATCTGAGTTCAAATGAAGGATTTATGGTTTTTATAAGATATAAAAATCAGCCGCGTAGTTAAAAGTTATTAACGACAAAAACTACAAAGAGAATAGTGGACTTTTGGATAAAATCACTAAAAGCAAAAGTCATAGTACTCTTTAAATAGGAATTATGGTAAAATGAATGCCAAAATCGGAGTCTGCAGGAGAGAGTTATGAGTTTTACAAGATTGTTAAATCATTTAAAAATAAGGGCTAAAAATAAAGTTATAATTAGTCAACACAACCAAAATGAAATTTTTAGTACTTGTCGGTAGCTATAGATGATTATAAAGAACGTCGAAAATGGAGCTCATGTGAAGAAGTTACGAATTTTTGAATTTTTCTGAAAAGCGTCAGGCTCAGTAGGTGGCACCATGCGTACATCTTCTAGAACAGAGACGTGACACCTAGGGGTGAGCATGGTGCGGTTTTTGGCCAAAACCGAACCGAAAACCACAACTTCAGTTTTTGAAGTTTAGAAATTGCACCGTTCGGTTTTTGCGGTTTTTTGTGGTTTGGTTAAGTTATTATTATTTTTTGCGGTTTTTCGTCGTTTTTCGTTTATGTTTTGTCTTTTTACTAAAACTCAGGTAACTCAGCGAGTTACTTTGATTCGGATGAGGAGTGTTAATCATTTCTTGAGAAACTTCATATAGAGATAAGGAGCACCATATTTTTCACCCCCCGCAATGTGAGACTCCTAAAAAATGTGACTTAACTCTCTTATATAAAGGGTGAGAATGGTTAAAGTTTTATCTCAAACGCGATGTTGGATGATCTTAAAAGGCTGGCAAAATTAAAGTCCAAAATGATATCTCAGAGATGAACTGATACCACCATCTTTTGGTTTGAAATCAGTTAACATACACACTCATCCCATAAGTTTCACATGATTGAATATAATATGAATTAAATATATTATTTGTTTCTGAATTACATGCTATAATATCAATTAATGTATTCATAAAAATGATAATATCATCACTAGTACTTTTCATATTTAAATGCTAAAAAATGTCCTCAACATTATTTATTCTTGTAAATATCACTAAGTGTACTCTTAAAAATATACAATCATCCTCTGCTAAGATCGATATTTATATTTATATTTATAGTAATTTTGATTGTCACGAGCTCTTCGTTCTTACAAATATCAACACTATATATATATATATATATATATATATATATATATATATATATATATGGTCCGGTCCGGTTCATTGTCTGCGGTTTTTGAAAGACTAGAAACCGTACCGCACAAAACATTTTTTGATTTTGCAAAATTAAAAATCGAACCGTCGGCTTTAATTTCGGTTTCGGTTTTTCGCTTTTGGTTTGTGCGGTTTTTTCGTTTGTGGTTTGGTTTTTGCTCACTCTGGTGGCACCACAGGAAATCGAAACATGGTAGCAGCAAAACGACGCAACGTAATGTGCACTCCAAGTTCATAGGACGCATTTCATAAAATTTTCCCTATAAAAGGTTGTTGCAGCCTCCTTTTTCCTCACGCATTCTCTTTTATTGCTCTCGATTTTCCTCATAAAATCCACCAAAAATGCTTATGAAACATTAAATGTTAGTATTTTATTATATTTAATATTTTTGTCTAGAGTCTGGTCGATCTCGAGGCAGTCTTCGAGTCCGGAGTCTCGATTATACCCTATATCAGGTGTATCACGCATCAAGGGTGAGTTTCAAAGGCTCTTTTTCCATCGTTTTCTAAAATATTTGCCGATAGAAACTCTGCCTAGATTTAAGCAATGACATTATGCCTAATTGAAGAGTGTTTGAATTGAGTTTAGAGAACGGAATCAATAATAGAAACCATTAAGAACACAATCGTAAATAATATCTGTTTGGCTCATTAATAATCTAAATGAGTACAAATTTTCTAGTGAGAGAATGAGAACGAAGTGCCCAAAAGCTATCTCTCTACTTCTATACTAACCCTATTTATAGGGTAATACAGACAATCAAAAAATATGCAAGGACTAGATGTTAGACTACAATAAAACAAATGCATTGTAAAATACATACACTGGGAAGTACTAGACTTCACACCTATACATACCAAAATGACTTTCGACCTCTCACTAGACATTTGACACTCAACAACCTCCCTTAGTGAGAAGTGTCAAAATCACGCCATCAGCTTCATGGTCTATAGAAATACTCTGCAAATCTCTATCTACCAAAGAATTGTCTTCCGAATTTCAGCGTTGTCTTCTCCACTACTCTTTTTGCAATTATTGATTTGTACAAGCATGCTTGTACACTATACATTCATGTACCTCTCAACATCCGCAGCTTTGAAAAAAAACTTTGTCATTATCTGGTTATTGTTCTTCCCAAGAAACACTACTCCCAGAGGCTTAAGAACAATATCTCCATCTTCATATTTGTCAATATTAATCTTCCCCTTAAGCAATGATTGGGGAAATTTTGAAGTCTTATTGATGGCAATTGCCAGCTCGATATCAATGATTGTGAGACAATCATAATAACTATTGATAAACACTTTGGTATGAGCAAAGTCGATAAGAAAATCGTCTTGGTTATCCTCTATTAGTTTCGTTACATCCACCTTGCTTAAAAATGTTATCACTATAACCACGTTGTTCAGGTTCATCAATGGGAAGTTGGAAATTGAGAAGTCACAAACTACATTATTCGCTATTACAACAACACAACAAAAATTTTGTAGAATGCCTTCAAACAAGGTTTCCCGAGAGATTGACATCATTTTAATGATTTTTTGACAAGACCAAATCTACTCTGTGCTCTTCCCTACGACTAAATGAAATATCATCTTTAGTGTCTTATACTCTTCTCTATCATTGAATTGATCAACCAACTTGTACTGAGAAGAAATGTGTCACACCCCAAAACCAAGAACGGTGGAAACGTTCTGGGGCGGAGGACGTCATATATGTATCACACCAATGTAAAGTAGTAAACAAGCAACAACATCGTCCATTGCATTAATAGTAATAGTTTAATAAATGTGTGTTCTTTCATAGAAATAAGACATTACGACAAGTAATCAAAATAAAAGACGACTCTTGACTGCTCCGTCTTTGCAAAAACCTGGTCATCGTACATGTCTACTGGTGACCTGAGGATACAAGTTATTTTGAAAGTGTAGGTCACCATTTAAGATGGTGAGTTCATAAGTATTTAATGTCATTGTTCGTATAAGTTTGATGATAACATTTGAAATCGTTCAATGTAATTGTTTGTATATGTTTTGAAAACTCCTAGAAAATCCCATATTTTCTACTAGTATAAAAAGTAGTCTTCTACCAAGACCTGAATGTTTTGAAAGTAGCCTTCTACCAAGACTTGTATGTTTTGTTGTAACAAAGATGGTTTTCCCCTTTATGACTACTATTAACAATATATATAGTCTACTTCATTGTTTACGTGAATGTATCACAAAATAAAAGTAATAGGGAAAATATAGCTATATAAGTATTGTCCTTTGGTATTAGGATAAACACGACATCGCAACTGCCGAAACGTTCTCACCGTGAATATCCGTAGATGTTCATTTTTCCTCTGTAGCAAACTGCAGGTGGAAGGAATGGTTAGTTCCTTAAATGTCTTCCTAGTATAAGTATTAACCGTAGACATCAGGAGATGTGTCATTATCCTCTGTAGCTAACAGTGGCTATAGGAATGGTTAGTCCCACAAAGTATCCTTTGGTACTAGGATATAAAGTCCAATCTATCTCGTCGATTATGTGATTGTATCACAAGGTAAAGATAATAAGGAGAACTATATAACAATATCTACACATATAATATGTAATAGTAGCTCATCATATATCATCTACGTAACCGTACTCATCTAAGCGTATCTATGTAAATGTATTCATGTAAGAGGAATCTCTGTAAGAGTATCCCTTCATATAGCATGTAGTAAAGACTCATGAACGAACTGACTCTGTTGTAATTTCTTGTAATAAGAATAATGTTTTGTATCCCCTAAACTATTCCTATAATAGTTTACTAGAATGTAATTTATGAATGTCCAAGTAGGTTTATATACTCTTGCTACCCAAGAGTGTCGGAATTGAACTGACTGATGGAACATTTAAGACTATATATGTATATATGATATATAAGTAATATTTAAACGAATTTCGGACGAGTACCCAATATCCTATCAGACCACATCCAAATCGAGGAAAACGAAACAGGGTGGATAGCCTTCCTAAGTCTTTCAAACATTTCTTATATAACTATACATATAGAGGCATGCAATTTATAATATAAAAGCATAAAAGAAGTTTTGTAAAACCTTTGAAAAGTTTAATAGATAAGAATTTATGACTTGATGTCAGTTTATGAATCAAATCGAAAACCGTTTGACAACACAGTTTAAGTGTGAGAAAACCTTTGTTTGAAGCACAACTATAAAAGATTCAAAAAGGAAACATAAAGTTTGTATGACAGTTTCTAAAAGTATTTCAACATGTAAAAACGTTTGAGAAAACTACTTGAAGTACTTAAGAAAATGTTCGTTTGTTCTTGTATATGAATGTATCTCCTTGAGATAGTATTTCTAGTATCTAAAAGTTCGTGATGTTCTCGTAAAACTATACCTATTATAGTTTTCTAAAAGTGTGTCTCGTTTGTATAGTAATCCCTAGTGAAACGCTCACTTGTTATGAAAAGTATAATTTTTGTAGTGCCTAAGATGGACACATATACATACAGTATGAGCAGAGTGTTTGATTTATACATATATAACAACATTTTTCATTTCAAAAGATATGATGTTATCGTGATACATTTTGCCTATGAAAGTTTCCTTATAATAGTTACAAATCACTTATGATTCCGTTCATAAAAAGTGTAGAATGAAACTTTATATATAACACACGAAAATTATCGTGTGTTTTACTTGTATTCCCCCGCCCCCCCTTAAAAGCATATAAAAACATTTATAAAACATTTAAAAGTGTGGATTATAGGGGTATGAACTCACTTGATAGATTGAAGAAAAACGAGACGAAAACCGAGCAAAACTTCTACTCAAGCAAGCGGATTTCTCGGGATTCTTGGGAATCTCGGGAGTCTCGGGAGCGTAAAACTTCCTTCCCAACTTGGATATGAAAATCGGGCCTTTGGGATGACTCCGAGGGTTGAAACGCAGAGCTTCGGCGCGAGAAAGGGAAGAATTGAGCAAGAATGGCCGGCATCCTCGCACCCTTTATATAGGGTCTGAATCCTCGGATTACGCTGGGCATCATCCGGATCAGACCGGTGACTCCTCCTCCAATGGATAATATCGGGTATTTATAATTAAATTAAATATTTTAATTATTAATACACTTCAAAAATTCATATCTTCCTCATACGAAATCCATTTTCGACGTTCTTTATATCCACACGTAGGTGAGACTACGATCTACAACTTTCGTTTAGACTCCATCGGCTAATTTTGAATTTATTTTTAATATTATATTTTTAATAGGCAGGGACAGGAAAAGTTCGTTAAAATTTCATAACTCCTTCATCCGCTGTCATTTTTTGCCAGACTTTTTACCGTTGTAATACCATTGATGAGATCTTCGATTCTCGTTTAGGTCATGTTGGTAAAAATCTGCTCGATCTCGATTTCGAGTTTTTAGCTGTCTACTGTTATGTCTGAAACTTCGAAAAATCATAACTTCCTCATATGAAGTCAGATTTGGACGTTCTTTTTATGTACATTTACAGTTTAATGATATCTAAAACTTTCATTTAGATACCAAAGGCTAAAAATTATTGTATTGAAACTTCGCGTTTTTTCGTTTAATCGGTGCTGCCGGTTTTGCCGAGAATCTTCGGTTGGTCATAACTTCTTCGTTATAACTCGGATTCTAGAGTTCTTTATATGTACGAAAACCTTGATACAATTCCTACTACTTTATTTAACCCAAATAAAATTTTAGGAAAGTTAAATTTTGACGTAAATTTGACTGGTGATCCATCATATTGTCTCGAAATATCGGGTTGTCACATCATCCCCCCGTTAAAGGGAATTTCGTCCCGAAATTACAGTTTAAATAGAATTGATAATCATGTTATGGTTAGAAGTTTTATTTGCTTCTAGTGTCCTTAAGTGAACTCGGTTGCTCGCTTGGCATTCCAGCGAACCTTTCACTATCGGGATACGACTTTGCTTCTTTCGTTTGACTTCACTGGCATGATAACCCTTTTTGGTCGAACGTATGTTGAATGTTTTTGTGGACTGTGAGAATAGTACATGTTGTACCCTACAAGTAGTGTCTCCAGATCTTCAAAGCAATTACCGTTGCTCCTAACTCAAGATCATGTGTTGTATAGTTAACTTCCTATGTCTTAAGCTGTCTTGAGGTATAGGTAGTGACCCTTCCTCTTGCATAAGGACACAACCAATTCATACTGATTATGATGTCAGAACCTTGTGGGTGATTAGATGTCGTTAAGATCTAAAAGAAAGTATGATTACTCATGAATTAAGGAAAAAGGATAGGTAGTTTTGTTCTATCTGTCTCCTTGTCCCAATCGACAGAAAGGGCATGTGTTGGGCTTCTAAGTTTATTCGCATGGCAGCACGATCAATCGTCGACTTGGGCAGTCTCCGTCCTGAAGTTTATATTAGAATTCATACATGGTTCAACGATCACAATCTCGTGTATACGATTCGTATATAATTAAGATTGAAAAGGTAGTCGAATAAGTGATTCTTCTTTACGCTTACATCCCATTGAGGAAAAAGAAGTTAAAGTGGAATCGTCCATTCTAAACCTATAGAAACTTGATTATATATCACCCCTATGTATACATTCATCAGCGACAGATCAACCGTATGGATCTTTGGATTTGAACTTGACGTACTGTACGAAGGGCACTTCAGGGATTTCTTCGGAAAGGAAAAGAACTATGAGTTACTCCATTCATGAGTACTTGGTGTTCTGATATGACGGCTTCGCTGGAAAGGCGATTTCGAAGAAAGAGATGTACGTATGAAGCTGTTTTTGTGAGAATCAAATTGAATCAAGTCGTATGATAATGTCGAAATCATAAGGAAACTTCAAGACGTTAGATTTGAACATAAGACGTCTACAAACAAAACACAACCGTGCAACCATCAATAGAGTTACAGTACTTTAGACTACTACAAGACTATTGTTGTGAATAAGGTATACTACAAAAGGCAAGTATACGCAGCACGAGCATCCCTATACCGACGGGATCCCGTAAAAGATAAGACTCCGGTTGCACTAGTTTTAGATGGTTTATAAGTCTGTTATTACGAAACGCCTAAATTACATTAACGTGGGTTTGGAGTAGGTTCTCCTGTAACTGTGATCCTGAGAATCCTACCGTCTGCGCCAGAGTTCTTTATTATAGGGCAATCCTTCTTAAGGTGGCCTATCTCCCCGCATTGGTGGTATGACTGGCTAGTACTAGCCTTGGTGGCGGGAGTGAGGTGTTTAGCGAATGTTATGTGGACACTAGTGCCTTCCTCATTACACCACCTTGAAAATTGCTTCCTAAAGCGTTCTGAAGGAGTTGCCACTTGTTGCTGTGGCATGGCAAGTCCTTGGGATCTCTTGCGCTCTTTTAGGGCTTGACGATATCATCATTTCCTTTCAGTCTTATGGCTTCGCAAGTCTATGACTGTTGCCATTTGTTGGTTTCTGGGTTTGGTACTACCATCGGAACTCTCGACTCCTTTGTCGGTCTTGCTTGTGTAGCTCGAGTTGACGTGTGTAAGGAAAGTTGTCACAGCAGCTGCTACTGCAGCTTGTAATGTAGCGGCGTCGATACGGAGGATAGGGGTTTTGTTGCTCGGCTGATTGTTTCCGGATGACGACATGATTTTGTAACACGAAAGATAAAGATTTTGTGAGCGATTCAGGTTGACTCTAGATGTACTTCGATTGTTCAAGTAAAGAGTAAGATTATGTTCTCGAAAGTTTGACCTACATCCCTATGATGATGTCCTAGTACAGATTGGAAGTATGTTTGCGGAAGTTTGACCTACATCCCTATGTTGCAGTCCTAGTACTGAGTGGAAGTGTTTTTATGAAGGGTTGACCTACATCCCTAGGATGTAGTCGTAGTAATGAGTGGAAGTAAGTTCATAGAATGGTCTCAAGACGCTTGTCGTTCAAGCGGAGGTATCGTTGGTTGGTGAATAACATGATCCAACCACTAAAAGAGACTTGGAAATGTTTCTGGAGTTAAATTACTATGGTCAAATGACTTGACTAAAGCATGTTTCAGATAGACTCCAATGAAAGTATGATAACAGTACTTGAATAAAGAATGACACAGAAGTTAGCCGACTGTCAATATCTTTGATATTCATGACGTAAAAGTTCGGGAAAATGACCTTGTAAAAGGTCTTACATCATATCCATAGGAGATAGTTCTTGACATCATAAAGACCTAACCAAAAAGTACTTACAGTACAAGGTAGTCACATAGAAAGTGCTACACAGAACATAGACAGGAACACGGTTCTTTAAAACAAAGAAGGAAGTAAGGTATCTCCTACTGGCGACGGTCACCCCTATGGTGAACCCTTAGTTCGGTTAGTTGACGTTCCATATCAAGCAGGTATCTCTCGTACACCCTCTGGCGTACTTGGAGCTCTATGACTTTGGCTCGGGTTTTCAGCTAGTGCTTGCAGCAGGGTCTCATGGTTTCTCTCGGATCTCTCACTTGTGATCATGGAAATTGGTGCGAATGGTATGCATTCTGGCATTTGCATTAACCTCTTAGTTACGTTGGAGAGACATCCTGCCCTGAATTTCGTTTCGGGCAACTCTGCGGGCCAGAATTGGAAGAATTATGTCTGCTGAGCTTCCTTCACTTGTGTTGTAGAAGCTTCGGTCTCCATCAAATGACATAGGTTGATCTTGCTCTTCGCTCCCTATCTCCAAACATTCTACCCAAGGGTGCGCCGGGTCATGAAAAGCCGGACGAGGGTTAGGAATTGGAACGGGAGCTGCCTGGGGTAGGTTCTCAACCTCGGGTTTGGAGTTATCAACATCCGAAAGGTTTTCAGCATGGTGATCATTCAAAGGGATTGGATGATCACTCTCTAGTTCTTCTTCAAACCATCCAACATTGCCTTTGTTCGGAAGGTACGGGTTGTTGTGGGGATGGAGTCCAGTTATGTTATCTACATGAGAATTGGGGTAAGGACATAATTATCAGACGAACTATCTAGATAATTATTACAAAATCTTCATTAGTTACATCGCTATTTGTAAAGTGCATACCAGTCATATGTAATCAACACAAGATAGGCTTTCGAATAAGTGACCTTAACTCCAAATTCACAAGGAATAAGGGTAAAGCAAAAACTTCATCGATTCTAAGTCTATAACATCCTAGTTACATATAGACTTAGTGTATCCACTTAGCAACTATCAAATTAGTAATGAAGATCCTTTTTAGTTCTCAAGTAAGTAATTATGGTAACACAAAACACCCCTATGGTATTTTAGACTTAGGTTCTGTTATAATGTTCTCATTGTGGTAATGTTGGTAAGTTTATAGAATTGTTGCTACATCACAACCATTCTTGGGCATATGCTAATCATTCCTCGGACCAGCATAGTTGATCAGGTTATGCCACTCCCAAGACTGACTATACATCCCCAAGCTTACTTGTGATATTCAACAATTGTAATACATTTGTTCTTGTCGTTGTGACACCGATTTTTGTATGAATGCAGGCACGTATACTTACTTAAATATATTATTATTTAGAAGTATAAACTCTAAGTCAGAGTATTTTAATCCCATTGTATTTATAGTAAGTATATCTTTTATGGGTTGATATACTCAATTCACTATAAACAATGCTCTGATACCAATCTGTCACAGCCCAAAAACCGAGAACGGCGGAAACATTCTGGGGCGGAGGACGTCATATATGCATCACACCAATGTAAAGTAGTAAACAAGCAACAACATCGTCCATTGCATGAATAGTAATAGTTTAATACATGTGTGTTCATTCATAGATATAAGACATTACAACAAGTAATCAAAATAAAAGACAAGTCTTGACTGCTCCGTCTTCGCAAAAACCTGGTCATCGTACCTGTCTACTGGTGACCTGAGAATACAAGTTATTTTGAAAGTGTAGGTCAGCATTTAAGCTGGTGAGTTCATAAGTATTTAATGTCATTGTTCGTATAAGTTTGATGATAACATTTGAAATCGTTCAATGTAATTGTTTGTATATGTTTTGAAAACTCCTAGAAAATCCCATATTTTCTACTAGTATAAAAAGTAGCCTTCTACCAAGACCTGAATGTTTTGAAAGTAGTCTTCTACCAAGACTTGTATGTTTTGTTGTAACAAAGATGGTTTTCCCCTTTATGACTACAATTAACCTTATTTATAGTCTACTTCATTGTTTACGTGAATGTATCACAAAATAAAAGTAATAAGGAAACTATAGCTATATAAGTATTATCCTTTGGTATTATGATAAACACGACATCGCGACTGCCGAAACGTTCTCACTGTGAATATCCGTAGATGTTCATTTTTCCTCTGTAGCTAACAGCAGGTGGAAGGAATGATTAGTTCCTTAAATGTCTTCCTAGTATAAGTATTAACCGTAGACATCAGGAGATGTGTCATTATCCTCTGTAGCTAACAGTGGCTATAGGAATGGTTAGTCCCACAAAGTATCCTTTGGTACTAGGATATAAAGTCCAATCTATCTTGTCGATTATGTGATTGTATCACAAGGTAAAGATAAGAAGGAGAACTATATAACAATATCTACAGCTATAATATGTAATAGTAGCTCATCATATATCATCCACGTAACCGTACTCATCTAAGCGTATCTATGTAAACGTATTCATGCAAGAGGAATCTCTGTAAGAGTATCCCTTCATATAGCATGTAGTAAAGACTCATGAATGAACTGACTCTGGTGTAATTTCTTGTAATAAGAATAATGTTTTGTATCCCCTAAACTATTCCTATAATAGTTTACTAGAATGTAATTTAGGAGTGTCTAAGTAGGTTTATACACTCTTGCTACCCAAGAGTGTCGGAATTGAACTGACTGATGGAACATTTAAGACTATATATGTATATATTATATATATAACTAATATTTAAACGACTTTCGGACGAGTACCCAATATCCCATCAGACCACATCCAAATCGAGGAAAAGGAAACAGGGTGGATAGCTTCCTAAGTCTTTCAAACATTTCTTATATAACTATACATATAGAGGCATGCAATTTATAATATAAAAGCATAAAAGAAGTTTTGTAAAACCTTTGAAAAGTTTAATAGATAAGAATTTATGACTTGATGTCAGTTTATAAATCAAATCGAAAACCGTTTGACAACACAGTTTAAGTGTGAGAAAACCTTTGTTTGAAGCACAACTATAAAAGATTCAAAAAGGAAACATAAAGTTTGTATGACAGTTTCTAAAAGTATTTCAACATGTAAAAACGTTTGAGAAAACTACTTGAAGTACTTAAGAAAATGTTCGTTTGTTCTTGTATATGAATGTATCTCCTTGAGATAGTATTTCTAGTATCTAAAAGTTCGTGATGTTCTCGTAAAACTATACCTATTATAGTTTTCTAAAAGTGTGTCTCGTTTGTATAGTAATCCCTAGTGAAACGCTCACTTGTTATGAAAAGTATAATTTTTGTAGTGCCTAAGATGGACACATATACATACAGTATGAGCAGAGTGTTTGATTTATACATATATAACAACATTTTTCATTTCAAAAGATATGATGTTATCGTGATACATTTTGCCTATGAAAGTTTCCTTATAATAGTTACAAATCACTTATGATTCCGTTCATAAAAAGTGTAGAATGAAACTTTATATATAACACACGAAAATTATCGTGTGTTTTACTTGTATTCCCCCCTTAAAAGCATATAAAAATATTTAGAAAACATTTAAAAGTGTGGATTATAGGGGTATGAACTCACTTGATAGATTGAAGAAAAACGAGACGAAAACCAAGCAGAACTTCTACTCAAGCAAGCAGATTTCTCGGGATTCTTGGGAATCTCGGGAGTCTCGGGAGCGTAAAACTTCCTTCCCAACTGCCTTTGGGATGACTCTGAGGGTTGAAACGCAGAGCTTCGGCGCGAGAAAGGCAAGAATTGAGCAAGAATGGCCTGCATTCTCGCACCCTTCATATAGGATCTGAATCCTCAAATTACGCTGGCGTACCAAGGTATTACTCTGGGCGTAATCCGGATCAGACCGGTGACTCCTCTTCCAATGGATAATATCGGCTATTTATAATTAAATTAAATATTTTAAATATTAATAAAATTCAAAAATTCATATCTTCCTCATACGAACTTCATTTTCGACGTTCTTTATATCCACGCGTAGGTGAGACTACGATCTACAACTTTCGTTTAGACTCCATCGGCTAATTTTGAATTTATTTTTAATATGATATTTTTAATAGGCCAGGACAGGAAAAGTCCGTTAATATTTCATAACTCTTTCATCCGCTATCTGTTTTCGCCAGACTTTTTACCGTTGTAATACCATTGATGAGATCTTCGATTCTCATTTAGGTCATGTTGGTAAAAATCCGCTCGATGTCGATTTCGAGTTTTTAGCTGTCTACTGTTATGTCTGAAACTTCGAAAATTCATAACTTCCTCATATGAAGTTAGATTCGGACGTTCTTTTTATGTGCATTTACGGTTTAATGATATCTAAAACTTTCATTTAGATACCAAAGGCTAAAAATTATTGTATTGAAACTTCGTGTTTTTCGTTTAATCGGTGCTGCTGGTTTTGCCGAGAATCTTCGGTTGGTCATAACTTCTTCGTTATAACTCGGATTCTAGGGTTCTTTATATGTACGAAAACCTTGATACGATTCCTACTACATTATTTAACCCAAATAAGATTTTAGGAAAGTTAAATTTTGACGTAAATTTGACTGGTGATCCATCATATTGTCTCGAAATATCAGGTTGTCACAAAATGTAGGTTATATGATTAACAGGGAAAACGAGTTGGTTAAAGTCAGAGTGTTCAATATCATGAATTTTCTTTGGAACCTTGTGAAAATCATCCATCTTTGCTAATGAAACAACTTACTCAATAGTTTCATAGCACCAATGTTTGATGGGATCACCCTTGTTAAAACCTGATGGATCATTCTGTCTGCCTCAGAATACTATTGATCCATTTTTGTCTTTTCATTTCCATCTCTAATTTCTTATTCTTCTCTTCTTCAGTAACAGTTACCTTAACACCTTTCCCTTTATCTCCTTGATTGTCTTTCAAAGGAGGTGGTTTAGAACATGACCCCGATCCACAAGTACTTTTGCCAATGACAATCTTTTTCAATATAGGTCTTGAAGTAGTGGTTGTCAAAGAAACTAGAAGTGAAGTGGGTATTTTGGTAAAAATAACCTTCCCAAAAATTGCACCCTTATCAGTATCTTTTGAAGATCCAATACCAGCCCATCCTTCTTCTCCCCCTTCTTACACCTGTTTCACTAGTGGGGCATTTGTTGGTAGAAGAAGAACCAACTCAAGGATGGGAGTCAGTTCCTTTTTTAGATTAACTTCAATTGACGAAATCATCGTAGTGATTGCTTCTTGGTAAACGGACGATTGGTTTGAAAGAGCTGCTTCCAAAATGGATCCCTTAATGCTGCTTAAAAATTCCACCAATTTTTCAAAGACTTTGGAATCCGATTTTGACTTCGCATCCAACTTAGTTGAATAAGAAGAATTGTACTCAATTAACATGGTAACTGCAACAACAACTATATCAACTTTGCCATGAGGAACATAATGACTTTTCTCTAACTTATCAACTTCTTTATCCTTTTCGTATTTTATCTCTGCCATCTTGATATTAATAGATTCTTCTATCTTCGTAATCTACTCAAAAAAAATTGCACGCAACTCTTTAGCAGTATCAGGAAACTTTGTAATCTCATATTCAAAATTGAAGGCATGAAGCTTTAATCATTCAACATGTTGTTGCTCATTATTATTCATCACACTTTTAAGATGATTCTCCTGAGATTTGAGCATGTGCTCCACTTCGATCCTAGAAACAAAGTGTCAACCTCCATTGTCGGCTTAAATCTATAATAGAGATTTATGTTTGTTTGTCTGACATGAGCGTATTATTAGGAACCTTGTCCTCTTCAGGATCAAACTGTAAATCTGCAAACGAAACCATAATGTCATCGTCATTTGGTTCTTCATCATGTACTAATCTCTTTGGTTCTACGGATTGTGAAGAGAAGAGAGTAGTAATGGTTTCATGCACGATGTTGGAGAATGTTGGTGAGATTGTGGAAGCAAGAAAGGATGAAGGGATAGGAGAAGATAATGGTGGTAGTGAAGTTGAGATATCAAGAACTGTGGTTTCGATGGTAGATGAAAGAACTAGTGATGTAGATATAGTTAAGGTATGAAGATGGGAAGTACCAAAGCCTTCATTGTTCATCATCTCTTCACTCATGGTGACATTTGTGTTCGTATCAGATACGCACACAGTGATGCCCAAGGTGCGAACCTCTTCCGTATAGGACTTGGTTTGCGAAACGTCGGGTGGTATGACCATTTCCTTCTCAGGGATGGAAGTAGCTGGAGGATCACTCATATTGGTGTATGTATCCGTATTTGATACGTATGCATTCGCACCAGGACTTCCAGTCTCCTCGAAAGTCTACTTAACTGGAGAATCCCTTTGAGGCGACTCAAAGCTAATATCATTAATGCGTATATAAGAGTGTTCGCTGTCGCTGCCATGATCTGATTTGACAATGACTTTATCAAGTGGGTCATCAAATTGTTACTTCTTCTTCATGATCTTTTTGACCATTTCACGAGCTTGGCGTTTCTTGGAAGCAGGTGACACAGGAACAATAATTTCTCGAATGAGCACACCTCTTCTATTAAGTTGAGGTTTTTGAATCATCTTTACCCCCATCATTGTACACACATGCTTAGGTGAAGAAATGTTATCAACTCGAACACTTGTCATTTCAGGAGAATGATGAGGTCTGTGAGCAAGCTTTTTTGTTCTATGGAGAATACCCGGCTTTGAAGGAATAACTTCCTTAGAGACTTCCTCCTCCACATTCTCTTGAATAGGTTTAGGTTGTTCAGTCTTCTTCTTTTCCTTTGGAGCTTTAATAGCCTTTGACGAACCCTTAACCCCCTTCGGAAAAAGAACACCAACCATGACAGTTGTGTTGATAGATGCCAAATATTTAACTAGAATTCGGTTTGCAGGATCATTTTCTCTTAATATTGCTTCTAGAATGTGAGAAACACTGGAAAAATGAATTGGATTATCAATAACCAATTTTTTAGTCTGCAAAGTCGAAACCTCCGCCTTTTTATCTTCCGAGGGAACAAAAAGCCCTTCCTTTTCATACACATCCATGGCGATCAAACTCCAGTATCTTGCACAGGAAACAGCATTCAACACATTGATGTGATAGATTGTTGTACCAAACTCCTATCAAAGTTAAGTAACATAATCGACATTCAAGTCATAATTAAGACCATCAACCAAAACATAAACCTCCAATTTTTCCCTATCTAACCTTGAGGTACGGCCTGTCAGGCATCATAGTATAATACCAACAAGAAAATTCCACACACAGGGAAGACCAGACTTGTGAAATTGACATATCCCAGTAAAAGGAGGTTGATGACCCATCTCATTAAACATAAAAACAACATGTTCATTTGTAACTTCATAGAATTGATCTGAGTATGGTAGCTTCATAATCTGAGCAAACTATCGCTTAGTGAGATTTTGCAGGTTATTTTTCGTGAGTTGGAAACTAACGAACTTCTTCGTTTTGTTGAAGACTGTTGTTGAAACAGAAAGTGATAAGCAGGTCATTGTAACAACAAACAATGACAGGAAGACAGTTGAAAGAACAAAGTGATTTAGGGCTACAATCAGTACCTGCAACAATTCAAGATATTGACGTTAGCACCAAGAGCTGCCATTTTTAGGTTTGCAAAACTTGTTTGAAGACGATTATCTTGGGAGAAACATAGGGAAAATTTCATAATAGAGCATAAAGTCTTCAAATGAAACCACAATTTCCTTTAATCTTCCATGGTTAATTTGAATTTGAACAGATAATCAATCAGATTCTGTCACGTGTTGCATTGGTTATGGGACAGGTTACCTTAAAATTCACCACATCAAATAAAGTAATCATCACGTCCGCCGAACATCTCGTTGTTCGTAATAGGATAAGAACCTCATATGTTTCACACCAAAATCAAGTACACCATTTGGTTTCAAAATCAAGAGAACACTAGACCTTCGCATTGAGGTTAGGCTCATTTGCTTTTGGGATTGTAAAGCAAAATCATATGCCAGACTTTGCAAAATCTAGGTTTCGAATTGGTAGTACCTAATACCTCAAGGATTCCAGTGCAAATGTGTGCCAAAGAATAAGTGGGAATCAGATTAAAAAAAAAACTTATGAAATTAGTGATATCAAATAGAATTTGATATGAAAGCAGTAGGCTCATGTGCGAAGATCACTTCATTCAACATCAAGAGAGATGACGAACTGCTTGCGTGGTTCCCCATTAAGTACAATCGAATACTCATCATTGAGCATAGAAGTGCTTCTTTTCTATAGGTTTCGCATGTAGGCATAATTATGCTTAATACCACAGCTTAACATAAGTGAGAGTTTATCGAACAAAAGTACTTGGATGACTATTGTAGTCAAGAGCATGTAAGCTTGGATAAGTTGCGAAGTAACAAGAGTTCAAAAATATATTCATACGGAAATCATATTCAAAATAAAAATTTAAGAATTGGATCTTGTTGGGCAAAAATGTCTTCGTTATAGAGCATTTTGTCAAGATCACGAATGACGAATGGAATATGATTTTGAATATCAAAAAAATGGTACTGAAACAAATGTTTCTTTATATTCTTTAACAAAAAGCTCACCGCTAATGCCTTAGAAGTTAGGATTGTTGGGTTTTACCATCATCATGGAAAAACGAATCATGAAAATAAACACAGACTGGTACAATATCTACATTCTGATTGGTTTCTACCAGAGATGTCGAGGATATGAAGTGATATGTGTGATCATGAAGAAAATGTTAGTGAAAAGGATTGATTAAAGAAACAAATTGCACCTCTATGAAAGATATGGACATTACAATATTCTCTTTACTCATAATGAGAAGACAAATGTAACTCTTTGAGTAATGCAAATATAGCATGATTGGGAAGGAACACTTGTAGTGAGAGATTCATTAAGGCTTTGAACACATAAAGTCTTTGGGTTTTGAGGTCAACATACAACAACATGCTTCTAGGGACTCCTAACTAGGACATTAGTGCAGAATCATACCTGTCCCCTTTTTGAATGTGATCTTTGAGCATTCGCCACCAAGGCATGTTGTTACAAATGAGCCACAAACGGTTAAACACAGTGTGAAATAAAAACAATAAAATATTTTTGGATTCTTGTTTTCCAAAAGAAAATACAAAAATAACAAAATCTATTTGTATTTTTGTTTTTGAAAATGAAAGGCAAAAATGAAGAAAATCTTTTTGAGTTTTTGGTTTTGATATTTAAAAACAAAACATAATTGATAGGTCATAATTTAGTGGTTTAGGCTAGGCATCCATCTTTTATAAGTCTTTGTAAGGGTTTGGGCATTATTTTGGTATATGTAATTTTTGTAGTTATGTACGGCCACGGTCGTGTGTACGGTCGTAGACGGGTGTTCGGCTAGTGGTCCTATAAATAGCTTGTATCGATGTCTGTCAGTGAGTGACGTATGTGTGTGTATCCAAGGTGTGCCTGATGTTTTTGTGATATTAACGTGTGCATGCTTGGCTTAATCTTTTCTCTACTCCATGGTTATTCTGATTGATTGCTATTTGTTTGATCACATGTTTAGATCATTGAAATCGGGACTTACAATTGGTATCAGAGCCAATCCGGTGTCAAAACATATTCTTGGATTGTATCAACAATTTTGGTCAGATCTAGAGTGTATTTGATCTTATTTTTGAAGGATTTTTGTGTTTTTGGATAGATCTTGGCAAAATAAGGGGGTTTGTTCTTCGTGTTTTTCATAAAAACGAGTTATGGATTGAGTTTTGGAGAAAAAAGTGTGAAAAACGTCGTTTTTCTTCGCATCTGTTGAAGGGTTCTCGGCCACGGAGTTTACGGTCCTCGGTGTACAGCTCGGTGTATGGCTCAGCAGCCTCACACGTGTACGGTCAGGCGGGTTTGCGGTCCGAGGTTTACAGCCTGCTCGTTTGCGGTCCTTGGGTTCACGGCTCAGCCTCGGTGTACGGTCCAACATCATTCTCGGTCTTAGCTTCCTTCTCACCCAACAACTCCAACACGTGTCCGATCCATCCTCTCACACGTGCAAGTCCTCAGATCAGCTTCGTATTAAGAAAAAGGGGAAATTAGGGCTGCCAGGTTTCGAACCCTAGTTACCCGCATTCACAACAAACGTAGCTTACCAACTCAACTAGCAAACACTTTGTCCTCAAATTTCGCATTTTTAACACTTTTAACCCAAAATTCAAAATCCTTTTATTTTAAAAATTCCATTTTCATCCAAAGTTTTAGATTTTAATTTTTGACTTTCTAGATTTATTTTTGTCCTCAAATTTTGACTTTGACTTTTCAAGTTTGACCTTTGACTTTAAACTTTGATTTTCTCGATTAACTTTCAAATTTTCAAATTTAGTTTTTGGGTTTAATTTTTAAGTTTGACTTTTCAAATTTGACTTTTAAGGTTGACTTTCTTGGTTTTTAGTCAAAGGGAATTTTTTTTTGGTAAACAATGAATTCCTCAAACATTCCAGTAAATGAAGTCTCTTGTTCCCAATCTTTTATTAAAATTGTCAAGTTTTTACGTGATCATATCGAGTTGATTTAAAGAGAAAATGAGGATCTAAAATATGAGAGATATACTGTTAGGAAAGAACAAAAACCATTAAAAGAAAAATTAGAGGCCGAAACTAAGGACTTCAGGAAATTGTAAGAAGATTATAGCAACAAGTGTGTAAAATATGATCACATTAAAAGCAAACTTGTTGTTGTAACTACAGAACTTGACACATTGAAAACTCGTTTTCAAAATGCTTATTTTAACTTCAAAAAATTCGATGTGTCAAGTGAGAGGGTTGCAACTATAATTGAAAATCAAATGAAATGGAATGATAAAAAACAAGTAGGTCTAGGATATGAGAGTCTCCCTCCCCCATTTAATCACAATTACATTGCTCAACCTACGACTCAGGAGGAGATAGACCGAGAACCATTTATGGTCTATGGTAAATTAGCTGTTGAACATGCCACAAAACCTAGTGTTAGGGTTTTAGATACTAACATTTCTACCTCCCATGCAAATTCCTCAGTAAGCCAGGGAAAGCATGAGTCTAGAGAGAATTGTGCTAATAATAATTCGATTTTGAAAAATGATGTTTCTATTTCACACAATATTGTTTCTAAAACTGATGATTTGATTGGTGATGATTCTGTGTCTAATTATGATGCTTCAAAAGTTGCTTGTTGTGATGTGTCTAATAATTCTGATGTTTCTATTACTCGCACACCCACTGCACCTACACCAGTCACACAATCTGAATCATGCTCTTGTACATGTGGGAAAAGCAAAGGAGTCAACAAAACCACTAAACTAGAAAAGAGCAGTACCAGTTTTATTCTAAAAAACAAACATGCTTTAACTGTGGAACTGCTGGTCATATTGCTCGCAATTGTCTAAATCGGGCATTGGTTCTTTTTCATGCACATAGAAGAGAGAGCGAGTCGCGAGGAAGATCTTTCATAAGAAATTTCTCGAGACCTCGTTCTCGTGATGGTGATTGGAATGTTCATAAGGATAGAAAAGGGGATGAACTTAAAAGAAATAAATAGATTTTTCATGCAAATATAACAGGTACTTTCATGAAATCGAACGTGGTTAAGCCAAGATCGAATTCGTCAAAGTATTCATCTGGGTCTACGGCTAATTTTAGACGGAAACCCAATCGATCAAACCCAAAGAAAACTGTTTCAAAATCATCTGTAAAATTTTCTAAACCTAACTACCAATGGGTGCCCAAGAATCTAAATGTCCAATCATCTCAATCTTCTTCTTGTGCATCTGGTGATAAATCAAATTCAAAAATAAAAAAAGAAAATCTAGTGCTAACAAAGAAGCACCCAGTGTTGTTATGACCTGGGTCCCTAAATCTAATTGATCTCACGCATTGTGCAAGAATGGCTGCGGAGAAATGTCATCAGAATTTGGTACGTCGACAGCGGTTGTTCCAGACACATGATAGGAGACATCTCCCAACTACTCGTCATTCAGACTATTAATGGGGGCTATGCTTCCTTCACGGGATGAGATGGAGGGAAGATCACACAAAAAGAAACAATAAAAAATGGAGTGTTGAGTTTCGAGAAAGTCATATACGCTCCTGAGTTAAAGTGTAGCTTGTTGAGTGTCTCACATATCGGCTTATAGACTACGGTTTGAATTTTCTTGACACCTATTTTCTAAAAATGATTCGTTTTGAGGACTAATTTTTGTTTTGGGTAGTTTAAATTTGCGCATTTAAATTTCTTTTCTCTCCTATGCACAAATTTAGGGGGAGAAATAAAAGAAAACAAAAATTAGAAATTTTTCAAAAATTCCACAAGCATTAGAAAATAAAAAAATGTTGTTAATGATATGTGCTTGTAGGTGATGTGCTAGGAAGCGATATCAACAAGTGATAACAAGCAATCTGATTCTGTGTAAGGTACCAAAGTTGAATTGTCTAGGCTCTCTGTTTGATGCGCTGGTAGGCAGGAAAGAATTAAATTGGACATGACTAGGCATAGATAAACTTAAGGAATCTAGAGACTTGACAAATCTTGACCTAGGTAGATCCGTTTATTCTGAAAATACGACGCTCGGGTAGGTTGAGCAGAGAGATAGACATGGGAATCTGCATATACATTAAATGATTGGTAGCTGGAGGTATAGATTAACTTTTCCTCGATATGCGAACTTTGTCCTTAATTCCGGTATTGACGGCACGACTGGGGAATTCTGATAAATTAGGTATATAGAAATTAATTTCTATCTTTCTTCCTGTAAGTCACATTGTGACAACCGTCAAATTCAAGTCAAAGTCAAAGTCAACAAGTCAAACCGGTCAAACTTAACTAGTACTTGTA
The DNA here is from genome assembly GCF_051521515.1 of Lactuca serriola. Classification (NCBI taxonomy): domain Eukaryota; kingdom Viridiplantae; phylum Streptophyta; class Magnoliopsida; order Asterales; family Asteraceae; genus Lactuca; species Lactuca serriola. The sequence goes on along the minus strand of NC_136416.1, from coordinate 127,072,153 downwards.
TGTTAAAAAGTTATTCTTTGTATAAAAATGTACATTTGTATGTCAAAAATTCAAGTGTCTCAAAGAATCTATGTGTTAGCAATGTAAAAACCCTAAAAAGAGAGTTAAGCACATCAAAACACGACTAAGGACCCTTTCGGGGACTTAAAACAATCATAAACGAAGTATAACGGGGTTCACGGACCTTGCATCTCAAGATTATTCGATGATAATGACTATAAATGAATCTATCTCAAATCTATCCCAATCTCTCTCACTTTATAAGAATCTCTCCTAAATCTCTCTCGAACTTTTTATGATCATTTGGGTCATCCCGACCCTTAACTTGGCCAAAAACCACTCAAAATGGGAAGAAATCACGAAAAATAGCCTCTTAGAGCCGAAACCCTCTTAGGAGTCGAACCCTCTTAAGAGCTAAACCTTCTTAGGGCCGAGCATGTCAGAACCGAACCTGTCAGAGCAGAACCTCGGAGTCTCGGACCGAACCTCGCAGACAGCAGCCGAGACCAAGCCTCGCCTTTGGTTCCTCTCTTCGCACCTTCAGCTCCTCCTCCTACTCTCAGTTCCCTCTCAGTTCTCACACTCCTAAGAGCCGAACCTCGCAGGTTCGGTCCCTAAAGCCAGTTTTTGACTACTTTCGCCTCCTAAGCCCATTTTTAACTTTTTTGATGGGATTTTTTCAACAACTTCATACTTTTACCATTTTTAAGCCCCAAAACTCATAATTTATTTATTTTTCAAGGATTTTTAATTAAAAATCATTATTTTATATTAAGAAGGATATTTACCCCACAAGTGGGTCAAGTGTGCCCACTTACCTCCTATGTGTCACCCTCTCATTTGCCACCTTATCCACATCATACAAACCAATGCACACATCACTTCAAACTAGGAGTTGCTCCAGCAACCTTCTATATAAAGAAATCCCTGAAGGATTTCTTGATTTACTTGCTCATTTGAAACATACACACTTCTCATATCACCTCAGGAAAGCTTCTTTCTCTCTATTTTCCACCACCTTGTGCAAGTGTTATTGAGTTGCTACTGCACTTTTTGGTAAGTATTCCATCTAAACTCAAGTTTCATTCCATAATTTTATAACACTCTTGGATCATTGACTCATATCTTAACACCATAAATCATTCTTAGGATCATCCAAACTCTCACGTGTTCATCAAGTGTTCTTGACTTTATACTCCTCGTCTTTGACCTTCCACTCTTCCAAGAATTACTCAAGGTGAGTTCATACCCCTATATTTTCTAGTTTTATTTATTTTTCAGGGGGGTGGAATACAAGTTAAACACCAAAACATATTTGAAACTTAACTTGACAGCTTACAACAGAAAAGTTGTGACCTGTTCACGAACTGTTTTACCCAACTTAAGCTTAATACTTTTCAAAAATGTTCAATATGAAAATGGTTCAGGTTTATACCTTTAAAATGACTACTTTCTCATCTCCATACGATTTTTCTATGATTTATTGTGATTTTTACAAAACTGCCTATCACTGCAGCAACGAAATTGGACCAGGTTGTGAAAATGAACATTTTCACACTGGTTTGAGATCACCAAAAATTATAAGAAAATTTGTGAACATAGTAGACTCTTTTTCCAAACTCTTTGAGTTTACGGATTTAGTTTTCGAATTACGATGATTTTTCTATAAATAATCGAAAACAGTGATAGTTAAGAGTTAAATTGTTAAAACAAGTTTAAGAGTTATTCACACCTTGTAACATGCTGAGCAAGGTGTGTAAGATTTTATACTTAGTATTTTCAATGTAATTTTATTGAAATACAAGGTCATACATATCAAGGTTTCATTTACAACATAAAACATTTTGATAAAACTATAATAGGTATAGTTTGGACACCTCAAATAGTAATACTATCGATTTACAAAGCGAGTATTTTATTACAAACTACGTGAACATTTTAATTAATAAATTTGTGAGACATTCATCTTCGGAGTACGCTTTAGTACAACAGAAAAGACCTGTAGTTATAGCCATAATCTCTTGTAGGAAGAGTGTGATAGTGGTATATAGATCTATATTGGGTTTGACAACCCGCACCTGAGCTGCTTACAGCTAGACCGGCAGGTCTGGGGTGACAAGTGTCATAACATTCCGACGCTTGAAGAACGTTGTGTACGAGGTCTTCTAGTCATAGTATGGTTATAAAAACTCACATGGGAAATTAAAAAACAAAACGTTCACGGGATTTTTAAGGATTTCACGAAAAGGAGTTTTATTTAAATACAAAAGCATATATAAGTATGATGATTTACTTACCTATACTAAGTCTTGGTTCAGTTAAGACTACACTAAAACTTTTAGAAAATATTGGATTTTCTGGAAACAAACTTTAAGGAACAACATTCATTTTTCATTCATAAATTGCGTATGAACTCACCAGCTTTTATGCTGATAATCTTTCAAAAAAAACTTGAATTCTTAGGTGATCAGTAATACAGGTAACCACAAGACTTTTGAAGGCAAGACGCTAAGGCGTAGATTTCTTTTGAACTATTTTGACATCATACGTAATTTATCATGAAACATGTACTTCTACAACGATGGAACCTTGTAAATTACATTTGTGATGGTTGTGTTTACTTTCTTTACTATGGTTATGATACTGAGCATGATGTCCTCCGCCCCCGAACGTTTACGTTGTTCTGGTTTGGGGGTGTGACAGATTGGTATTAGAGATTTTTTTATAGTGAACTAAGTATATCGAACCAAATAAGATATACAAACTATAAATATAACGGGTCGAAATTCTCTGACGTAGCCTTTCAAAATATATATATATATATATATATATATATATATATATATTTATATATACTTTTAAAAATAAAAATTTGTATTTTTATAAAAGTATTTGTACCATCGCGCTCACTAGTTTATTATCAGAATGGCAATAACATAAAAGTATTGAGACAAGTTGGACACCATGATCCAACTTCGGAGTATGTAGTCAGATCTTGGATGAATATAGCCTGATCAACTATATTTAGCCAAGGTATGACCAACGTATGCCGAAGAAGGATCATAATGAGCAACAAGTCTTCAACTTACCAACAAACTTGAGAATCAAATGTAAAAATACTATAGGCCTATTTTAACACAACTAATCACATTATATATTTGCAATAACTAATTTCTTATACCAAAAATTCTCGCGATAACCTTCTTATCCTTATTCTCGTACATGCGTGATGGCAGGATTTTACTTGCCGAATGATCCCTACTTCCCCAACCAAGGGAATGTCGGTTGGATTGTGGAAGCCCCAGAGGAAGATTCTGTAGAAGAACCCATGGAGGATGTGGAACCCATGGAAGAGGAAGAACTCGGTGAAGTGGAAGAAGACTGAGATGGAACTGACTCAGAACCCGAGGTATACAACCCACACCATGCCCCTATCCCTCTGCAACACTTCCAAGACCCAACACCCCATTGCGCCGAAACTATACATCGATGGACCAGAGAGCAAGGGTACCGACCTCCCTATGGTATGGAACGAGGTTTTTATGACCTCAACTAAGGAGGGTGAGCAGATAAAGCCCTTCCTATCATTGTTCACCGTGTCACACGCCACGAGGAGAAAACTAGGGTACACACCCAACATCTCATGGAAGTTGGTGCCACCAGCCAAGTCAACTCCGTTCGTATTCGCCGGTTGGATGATGACCACGATCGAACTCAAGACTTCACCGAGCTTCTTCGACAGGAGATGGCCGCGACCCGAGCTGAAGTACAAGAACTCCGAGAACACCGAGCTACTCTAGAAGGACGTCTGACAGACGCAGAACGCCAGACGGCTGAATCCAGAGCCGAAATGAGGAACTTCGTGTCTTCATTTCATGATCAACAGAGCTTCAACCACCGCAAGTAATACTTGCGCTACTCGCTTCAGCTTAATCTAGTTTTGCGGATAAATATCACTATTATTTTCTAGTATGTTATGTCAGATCCCGTGATTTAAGTGTTTACACTTCTGGGATCAGTTAGGTGGTCAAAATTTTCCGTACATGGATGTAACATAGTCCCTTATAGGGTCAAACTTTCCCAATATTGTATACTAAGTTATATAAATGAAATTGACACCCTATTTGCTTTATTACGTGTCACACCCCAAAACCTAAACGGAAGAAACGTTCTGGGGTGGATGACGTCATGTCAAGTATCACAACATATGCAATATAGTAATCAAAGTACAACAACCGTTGCATTAATAGTAATAGTTTTACATAATTTACATTTCATATAGACATCAAAGTAATACATAAACTAGTATAGATGCAACTCGGTTCTAGGCTGGCTTCACAAAAGCTCCTGGGTGTACCTGTTTATTGCTGACCTGAGAATACAAGTTATTTTGAAAGCGAGTATCAACATTTTTATAAATGCCGGTGAGTTCATAAGTATTTAGTGTCATTTGTGTAGGTAAGTATTTTATTCAAAATAACTTTATAAAAAGTAGTAGTTTAGAATCTACGGTGTATTAACGTCGTTTCCAGAAAATCCTATATTTTCTAATTAAAAGTAGTCTTCTACCAAGACTCAACAGTGTATCGAATGAATGATATGCCTGGGTCAGTCTAACATAAGGAAACACAGACCCCAAACGGTATCAAATGCATGATATGGCTAGCAAGGTCTAAAACAAAGAAACGCAGACCCCAGACAGTATCAAATGAACAATACAGGTAGCAAGGTCTAAAACAAAGAAACATAGATCCCAGACAGTATCAAATGAACGATACAGCTAGCAAGGTCTATAACAAAGAAACCAGACCCCAGATAGTATCAAATGAACAATACAGCTAGCAAGGTCTAAAACAAAGAGTAATCCTAAGAGTGTTGTTTCAAGAATATAGTGTTAAGTCTCATTACCTTAAGGCCATCAATTATAAGGTAAACATGGAGATACTCGTAACCATACTGATTGACACTAGAGTACTTGAAGCCCTACAAGTGTCGAAATTAATGTGACATTTGTCACCCCTTGGCTTGGTAGGCTGTGGACTGTAGCTAGCAGTCAGGGTGCAGGAGTGTCATTCCCGTATAGATCTATACACACAATGCCCGCTCTCCCTCCAGGAGACTCTGGTTACCAACTTGACGACGGGGAGATCCGTGTCCTGAAGATGCATCTCGTATTCTGAATTCTATTAGAGGTGCTGGAGAAGTGATATACACTCGCGAATGAACTGACTCCTTTGGAATTCTCGTACTAGAAAGAGTGATTAGAAACTCCTAAATATTCCTATAATAGTTACTAGTGTCTCTGATCTATGAATGATGAATGGATGGATGGCCTTGCTTACGAAGGGAAATGAACTGGTCAATGTAAACCTTTATGTCTATACGTGTATACATGATATATAACTAATGTTTAAACGACCACATCCCAACAAGGAAAAGTAAATAGGGCGACCTAGCCTTCCTAAGTCTTTTAAAAATTATTTATATAACTATACAAGTACAGGCATGCATTTAACGAAGTAGAAGTATAGAATTATAAAAGAAAACTTTGGTAAAACGTTTGAAAAACCTTTAAAAATAAGAATTTACGACTTGATATCGTTATGTAAAACAGGCCTTGAAAACCGTTCATAAACACATTTTGAATAACACAATATGTAAAGAAAACCTTTGTTTAAAACACTGTTGTAACTGGTTTAGAAGTAAAACATACAGCACGAGAGATAATTTGACAAAATATTTAAACAAGTAAAGACGTTTTCGAAAACCATCTATAGTATAATACTTGGTAAAACAGCTGAAAGTGTGATAAATCCTTATGCATGCGGGTTATTAATCACATATGATTGATATGATAACTAGCATATTTTAACTTGTACTCCCCCCCCCTCCATAAAAGCATGTAAAAACATTTAAAAGGTTAATTTAGGGGTATGAACTCACTTGTTGTAAGTGGATCGGATGAATGTGTCGGTTGGGTGCTCGGTGTCAAGTAAAGACTTGAACACACTTAGTGACCTATTAACATATGATGAAATATGTTTACATACAATTAGTAATTATAATACGAATTATACTTTTAAACGCATCCTAATGAGAGGAAAACACTTTGGTCAAGTGCTAGGAGTGTCCCGGGTAACATCTAAGGGAGTGTATGGCCTAGTTAGGGAGTTTACTCTTCAAGAGTAAACTCTTTATAGAGTTTACGGCCCAAATGACAAACTCCCCATGAGTTTACGGCCGTAAACTCATGGTGGCGGTGTTCTAGGATGCTTAATGGTCTTAAACTCTTGAGGGGTGATGCTAGACTTAGTTTTTAAGGCATTGGAATGGCATTAGGACAACATAAGGACCATCTGACGAGTTCACGGCTGTAAACTCTTACATGCCCATTCCTTATTTGTATTAAGGTCTTAAATGGATGGGTATTAAGTTCTATGCATTTTTCCAAGCCATATAGGGGAGTTTAGGACATCATTTGGCCATTCTATGGAGTTTACGGACCATGGACCAATCCTAGGGGGGTTTACAGCCGTAAACTCCTATGTCCTTGGTTTAATTTATGTTTAATGCCCCTACTTCGATCGTGGTTGATTCTAGACATTTTCCCAACCCTTAGGAGGTGTTTGAGGGCAATTCTAACACCTTATAAGGTGTTCACGTCCCTTGAACAGGGGCTTACGGTCCAAGAGTGTTCTTGGGCCTTAAACTCATGTTTACTCTCCAAAATGCAAGGTTTTGATGTTCTAAGCTCGAAGGTGTTAGTCCACAAGTCATATCTAAGCCCTATGAGTGATTTGGAAGGGTTTTAGGGCTTTAAAACCCCACCTAAGGGTGTTCACGGTCCAAGAGTGTTCTTGGGTCGTAAATACATAAATTAGCCCTTATTTGATGTCTTAAACAAGAATTTGCATGTTAACTAAGCTACACAACAGGTTAGGATAGATTACTTACTAGTTTGAGGCTCAAAATGGGCGTTTTTGGATCGAAAGCAAATTTTAGAGAGAGAGTGTAGAGAGAGGGTGAAAAGGATGTAAATGGAGTCTACTCCCCCTTATATAGGGGTTGAGCTTGAGGCTCGGTGAAAATCTACCCAATACTGACGTTAAACAGGGCTTTTGGTCACACCCGATTAAATGGTCGTATTTTGACTTGGTTGAAACTAAAACTTTTTAAGGAATTAATGAGGGTGTTTCTAAGTTCGTTCAACCCTTACAAAGTCATTATAAAAGTCCCAAATTAATTAACCTATTCCAAAAGGTTAACGGACAATTAATAAAGCGGGTTTTACTAACGGAAGATGTGGTTAAAATGACAGGATAAATTTCGAGTTGTCACATTACGTCAAGTTCATGACAGTGTTGTTTTTAAACTAAATTTACTGGTGGCCAAATTCATGATTGCTTGATGCTTAATTCAATGTTATATATAATTAAGACCATGTTGGCCTAGAAATGGTGGTTCCGCCTTGGATCCTGTTCCTTGTTAGGTTGTGCGCCCAGGGCAGACCCATTAGATTCGAAAGTTTATTAAATCTTAATCATATATAAATATTATACATCAGACGATTGATGGATGGGCCCGATATGATTCTATCTCCGACATTTCATGTAAATCAAATCCATCAGCATTCATAAAGTCTATATTTTATTAGCTATAGATCTCTAGTAATAATGGATTCATACAATAACTTTACAAGTCGAAATCATTATGCACATAAAGAACTAATAATGTTTAGTTAACTATCGACTTTTTGAGCGCTATCAAAGACTTATCGTCTTTTCATTCTTGTTATGGCAGAAAATGCCACCTCGTAGAGATCCTAGACGTGGCGGCGCCGCAGGAGCTCCGCCACCACCACGAATTCCTCCACCACCCCTCAGTTTGACCCAGTAATGTTTTAGGCTGCCGTAACAGCCGTAGTAACAGCCGCAATGTCCCAAATCGGCACCAATAATGCGGGTGGTGTGAGTAATGGTCCCACAAATTCTAACAACGGGGACGACCAAGGACGTTCGAGAGAGTGTACCTACAAAGACTTCACTAATGCCAAACCTAAAAATTTCAATGGGAGCAGAGGTGTCATAGAATTAATTCAATGGTTTGAGAAAACCAAATCTGTCTTTGAAATATGTGCATGCCCTGAAGCAAACAAGGTCAAGCTTGCAGCATGCACATTCTCTGAAAGGGCACTAACTTGGTGGAATGGCCACGTCAAGATATTTACACTTCCGGTGGCTAACTCGATAACATAGGAAGATCTGAAAACCATGTTGATGAAGGAATACTGCCCAAGGGGAGAGATACAAAAGTTGGAAGAGGAACTTTGGGGTCTCAAAATGACAGGCTCTGACATCCAGTCTTATACCTCAAGGTTTAGTGATCTAGCCATACTGTGTCCAGGGATGGTTCCATCGGAAAGCAAGCTGGTGGAAAAGATACATATGGGGACTATCTTCCTAACTTCAAGGGAACATATTGGCCTCAAAGCCAACTGCCTTTGACAGTGCAAAAGAACTGGCACATCACCTCATCGACCATAAAGCCAGCCATCGCATTGTGACAACCACCTCCGAGCAAGTTAAAGGGGGAAACAACAAAAAGATGTTTTGGAACAAGAAGAATGGTCAATCTGCTTAAGACCATGCAAAAGACAACAAGTAGTTGCTGTGAATGCCGCCACGACTACAGCCAACCCAGCTCCGATAAAGCAATACGTCGGGAACATGCCAAAGTCCAACAAATGCAACTTTCACTACAATGGCGCTTGCTGAGAAATGCATTGCACCAACTATAACAAAAAGGGGCACACCGCTCGATTTTGTAAACCTACAGTCCAACAAAACGCACAAGCTGCCAACGCCGGGGCAAGTCAAACTTGCTACGGTTGTGGAGAGGTAGGACACTTCAAGAAGAACTGCCCAAAGGCAAGAAACCCCAACCCTGGAGGAGTGGGCAGGGTTCTAGCGATAGGTCATGAGGAAGCAGTTGCAGACCCAACTGTGGTCACCGGTACGTTTCTCCTCAACAATACATACGCATGCATTCTTTTCGATAGTGGCGCGGAGAAAAGCTTCGTGATCCATCAATTTAAACGCTTGCTTAAATAAAACCCTAAACACTAAAAGATATATGCACCGTAGAAATGGCTCATGGAAAAACAGAGAACACTAACGACATTTACGTCGAGTGTACCCTCACCCTAGACAATCACTCTTTCCTAATCGAACTTATGTCGGTCACCATAAAAAGTTTTGATGTCATCATTGGCATGGATTGGCTGTGCCATCACCATGCCGAAATCCTATGTCACGAAAAGGTCGTTCGCCTTAATCTGCCAAATGGCGAAACCCTTGTCGTCTATGTTGACAAAACCAGTTTAAACTTTCAGATCATTTCATGTGTCAAGGCCCAAAAGTGTGACAACCCTATATTTTTCCAAAAGCAGTGTAACGCTCAAATGTCAAATACAACGAAAACTATTTGGAATTAACTAAATTAACCTCAAAAATAAAGTGTTCAAATATCTAAGTTGGGATGCATCAAATATTAGATATCGTGCCAAGGTTTCCAAAAACGTAAAGAACGTTCAAAACCGGATTATATTGAAGAAATTATAGTCAATCGTATATTTACGACACACCATTAAAACGTTATTTAACGTAAAAAGTGAAATTTCAATAAAATGCATTTTAGCCTTAAGTATCTAAACAAAAGATGTAGAGTTTGTTAAACTTTAAACATGCATAAAAAGATCGCCCAAATTGGACCTCGTATGAAGAAGTTACGAATTTCCAAAGTTTCGTAACAGTAGTAGAGGGCTAAAAACTCGAATTAAAGATCGAGTGTTATTTAGCTAACGCAACCTAAATGAGAGTTGAAGATCTCCACAATAGGAGTAAAATGATCAAAAGACAAACGAAAACCGACGTCGAATAAAGAAACTATGAATTTTTAACGGACTTTAGGAGTCCCGGCCTATTAAAAATATACCATTAAAAATAAAGTCAAAACTAGCCGACGGAGTCTAAATGAAAGTTATAGAGCATCATCTCACCTATGCATGGATATAAAGAGCGCGAAAAAGGGAGCCTGTGCGCGAAAGTTACGGAATTTAGAAGACGGAAGTCATGATTACGCCCCGCGTAATGTACGGGTACGCCCCGCGTACTCAGGGGCAGAGTCGAGTCCCATCGGCTGCAACTCTACGCCTAGCTAGACCGGAGTCGTACTCCGGTGGTACGCGCCGCGTACGCGATCCTCCGGCACTATAAATAGAGGCTTGAGCTACGGGTTTTTGCACACTTTCTCAAACTCCCAGTCACCCTCTCATACTTTCAAGCCCCAGAAGCTGTCCCGACGCCCTTGGTTTCTGTGACAACTCGAAATTTCCATTTTGTACGAACATTAGCTATTCAATAGAAGCTAGTCCAGTTTCAATGAATTTCAGACTTTTCCGAATAAGTTTGTGTACATTAGGGTTTACGTTTAAGGAGATATTAGGAGAGTGGATGCTCCTAGGTTTGTGAAACTTGAGCATTTCAAAACTTCATAATGTTAGAGTCCAATTCCGGAATAAAAATATTTTCTGCCAAAATATTTCAGGACTATAAATAGATTTCTGAACTAAATTCATTCATTATTCACATTTCCAACTAGAGAAAAGCCATTTTCTCTCTCACGGATCTTCGGGTTTTCATCCCAAATCGTGAGTACGCTTCTCTAGTTGTAATATAATGCTTGTTTTATGCTTATTAACATATATTGTATGTCAAATATATGTGATTCGGGAGTTTACCGCCCAAGAACGTTCTTGGGGAGTAAACTCCAAAATGAAGCTTAAAGGCCATCTAGTCCCATTTCCTTGTTAGGTAACTAGTTTAGGATAATATGTATGATCATTTGAGACTAGAAAACAATCAAGAACACATAGGTTTAGTGGTTTACGGCCCAAGAGTTTCTTGGACCGTAAACACCAAATTGAAGGGCTTAAATGTGCCCTAATCACTCCTAAAGGCTTTAGACTTTAACCCTCAATTACTTCTAGCTAATTTGGGGACTTTAACACATCAAAAACACCCCTTAAAGGGAGTTTACGGCCAAGGAATACTCTTGGGCCGTAAACACCAAATAAGGGCACCAAAGTGTGCCTAGGGAACCGTTAGCCTTAAACAAATGCCTAGAATTTATCCTAGTTGTGTTTGGGACTTCAAAGAATTAAAAGACCCATCCCATGAGAGTTTACGGCCGTAAAATCTAAGGGATATGGTCTTTTGGCCGTAAACTCCTCAAAGGAGTATTATCTATGCCCTAAACTACCCAAAGGATTAAACCACCAAGCTAGGCTTATTCCAGAAATCATTTAGCACTTTAAAACACACATTACCACCAAGATTGGAGTTCACGGCGGTAAACTCAAGGCTTTATGACCATAAACTCCTTGTGTGGGGTTTATTGGGTAGTAAACTCTTATATAAAGCCCTTTGGTACATTAAACCCCTTTAGCCTTGTCCCATAGCAACTTAGATGGAACCATTAGGACCTATAACACTTATACAAAGTGTTTACATGTTCCTGAGTGTCCCAACTTATTTCATTAAGTTATTATTTGGCTAATTAGTTATATATATGCTCATTATATGATAACTAGGCTCGTGCGTGTGAACAAGTCTCCGTTTGCCACCTAGCACGGTATCCGACACTACAGTCCAATCCACTCACCACAAGTGAGTTCATACCCCTTTAATTAACCTTTGAAATACTTTTAAATGTTTTAAATACTTTATGGGGGGATACAAGTTAAATGCTTATAGTTATTGCATCAATCACATGTGATTACATTAATCACATGTGATTAATAACTAGAAAACTAATGATTTTATCACTGTTCAAACTGTTTTACTTCAAAATGTTTTAAAAACCCTTTTACTTATCAAATACTTTTATTTAAACTTTGTTATACTTCTTATAAATTGCATGCCCATATATGTATAGATATATAAGCAATGTTTAAAGGGCTTAGGAAGGCCATCCGCCCTATTTCCTTTTCGCGCTTGAGATGTGGTCTGGTGGGATTTCGGGTAGCCCTCCGAAGGTCATTTCAATATTAATTATATATCAAATGTACATATATAGACATAAAAGTACTCCTTTATTCACGTGTATCAGTACATCTTTAGTAAGTTACCATCGGGGTAACACGGGATCATATTACTACAACTTCTAGATCAAAGAGTCAGTTCATTCATGAGTCAATACTTATTACTAAGAGTACATATACAACTATACTAGGACGAGAACACATATAACGATACTAGAACAAGTAACATTACATTACATATACATGAATACGTTAACAATTGTGATCCACTGTATGGGAGCATGCCTTAATTGTCATGACCCGAGTTGTAGCCAGAGTCTCTTGAAGGGAGAGCATGAGTTTGCATATAGATCTATACTGGATTGAGTATCCTACACCTTGTTGCTAGCTACAGCAGGACCGGCAGGTCTGCGGGTGCCAAACGTCATACCTTATTTTTCGACTATACGTTGTCGATGTTACCAGTCTATAGTATGGTGCAATTTATCACATAATACCTTAATATAAATCCGGTTTAAGGTAGTTTGTACAGCAGTAGTTCCTATAATACAACACTACAGTACTACAAAGATTTACCCATTACATATTTTTAGTGATTATTTCACTTAAACATTAATGTACAAACTATATTTTGTTAAATGATAGTTACACTTGGGAAATTACACACTTTTACAACAAACGAGCATACAAAACAGTTAAGCCTTGGTAGAAGGCTACTTTAATAGAAAATATAGGTTTTTCTGAGAGATTCAAACTTGTACAAACACTTACAAACATTTACTTACATTTTACAAACTTACACTTGAGACATGTTCAAACATTTTTGGATAACAAACACCGACACTAAAATACTTATGAACTCACCAGCTTAATGCTGATAAACTCTTTCAAAATAACTTGTATTCTCAGGTCATCAGTAGACAGGTATCGAGGCCAGCTTTTGAGAAGATGGAGCGCATTCAAGACTCATCTTAATATTTTGATTTACATTATATTTTTGGTGTCTAAAACTATACGGAACACGCTTGTATTAAAATTATATATTTAATGCAATGGATGATGTTGTTTGCTTATTTACATTTACGGTGTTGTGATACTTTACATGACGTCCTCCACCCCAGAACGTTTCTGCCGTTCTTGGTTTTGGGGTGTGACAGATTGGTATCAGAGCATTGTTTATAGTGAATCAAGTATATCAACCCATAAAAGATATACTAAACTATAAACCCATTAGGGATTAAAGCACTCTGACCAAGAGTCTATACTTTAAATATTAAAATATTTAATTAAGTATACTAGTCTGCATTCATACTAAAATCAGTGTCACAATGACAAGAACAAAAGTATTACGATTGTTAAATATCACAAGTGAGCTCGGGGATGTATAGTCAGTCCTGGGAATGGCATAGCCTGATCAATTATGCTGGTCCTAGGAGTGATTAGCTTATGCCCTAGAATGGTTGTGGTGTGTTAACAAGTCTAAAAACTTACCAACAATACCACAAGAAGATCAGTAGAACTTAAACTTAAAATACTATAGGTGTATTTTGTACTACTAGTTACATGTATACTATATTCTTATACCTGTCTTCTTGCGTAGATTTAAATGGCTGGATTCCATCACGGCGACCCGTACTTTTTAAATGAAGGCAATGCCGAGTGGATCGAAGAAGAGCCCGAAGATGAGCATCCAATCCCTGTGGATGATCACCTCGCAGAAGGCTTTTCTGATGGATCTGACTCCAAGCCTGAAGTCAACAACCTACTGCTAGTAGGTCAAGCCCCGAACAACAACCCCCGACCAGCTTTTCCAGGTCCTACTCCCTTGTGGGCAACCAACTTGAATCGTTGGAGTGATGAACATGGTCAACCCTTACCATACTTTGGGGACCGAAGCTTTTACAACGTCAGTGAAGGTGGTTCTGCTGACCGAGCTATGCCCGTCATTATCCGCAGAATAGCTCGTAATGTTGAGCAAAGTCGAGCAGCCATCGACCGGGTCATGGAGATTGATGCCAACTCAGGTGTCAACATAGTCCGCATCCGCCGTCTTGAAGAAGACATGGAACGGACCTGGAGAACCAATGAAACCCTGCAGCGGCAACTGGCTGCCTCCCGAGCTGAAGTCTTGGAACTTCGAGCCCGTCAGAGGGCTCAGGAGTGACACCTTCAAGAGGTGTTTCGTCAAGTGTTAGACCTCAGGGCTCGCCTGAGAAATTCCCATCGCCGTTAGATGATGTCTAGTACATCTCTGTCTTTTGGTTAAGGAATAGCCTTTAACATATGTGCTCTATGTAGCACTTGTCTATAAAATATTCCTAACTTTCAGTACTCTAATTAGGAATCTAAGAACTGTCAAACTTTTATGTATGGTATGATGTAAGACCTACTGTTAGGTCGATTTTCCCTGAACTTATTACTGATGGGTTTTGAGCATTCTAACACTTCCTAAGTGTACATGCAACCCTAATAACCTTCGATCTATGTTTGTCTAATTATCATGCAAAGTTGAATTCCAAGGTTATATTCCTATCTAGCATACATGGGGAACAATTTTAACTTGAATCATAGATAGAATAACTTACCTTGTTGTTGCTTGTGTTCCTTGAAACCTTGTGAGCCTAGCACCCCAAGTGTGATGCCTCAAATGCTTCACACAACACGAAATGCTCTTGGAAAGACTCTTGAGATAACACACACTTCTCAAAATCGGCCAAGCCCTCTAGTTTCTTAGTGTTCAACTTGTGTTGCCAATTTTGTGGAGAATGGGACTCTTATATAGTGTTGGCACATCTAGGGTTACACCATGTAAACCCTAATGTGTCATGACTCTTCATTTCCATGACCCATGGGTTTGTAACTCCCATGGAGCATCCATGGAGCATCCTATGGGTAGAACCCAACTTGATAATCCATGGAGCCTCTTAGCCCACTATACAAGATATGGATGATTTACATAATCAACCCATATATTTAATTAGTTATCCTTTGATCACTTAATTAATTCCAAATTAATTCTTGATCAAACTAATCAAATAATATTATTAATATATTAGAACTTATAATATATTAATAATCTCCAAGTGTTATTTCTCTCATTTAGTCTATCCAATTGCATGGTGCCATGCAACCCAAATGGACCATGCCGGGTCGGGTCAAGTACAAGCCCGAAATAGTTATGGACTTAGACACCTTATCCAACAGTCTCCCACTTGGATAAGTCTAATAACTATATCTCTAGTACTTCAGGAACCGACCGGCAATCGTAGCTCTTTCAAGGTCTCTCGGAACTGAGAAGATGATGATACGCCATTTAAGATAAGTGATCATATAATCCTCTGTTCTAGATATCATCCAGAAAAATACATGGAACATGTCTTGCTTATTGTCCAGCATTTGTTTCCCGATTTCCGATTTGTTTGACATAGAACTTAATTGAACACATCAACTTAGTTCTGACCGGGCCCGGTACATGGGTCAAAACAAAATCATCGAGGGGCCCAGATATCAGCTTCTAATCCAAGAAGGAACAGATAAACTTCGACTCATATGTTTGTTCTACCACTCATTGAATTACACACAAAAGTACGTTTTATAACATCGAGTTACCAATGCAGTTTCGTACAGTCAATGCATAACCAACTTGTAAGTAACAAATCATATCTCTAGGTTTGAAGACTTATATGATATTACCGTCTCACGATCACTCGAGATAGAATTCCATGAAGTGATTCCAGTGAGCGTGGGTTGACAAGAGATAGCAACACTTGAAGTGAGTCCAATGCTCAGAACTTATGAGCACTCATGATTGTTGTAGCCTTGTCCAAGACCTCTACAACCAAACATGACAGTCTTGATTCATATCTACTTCCAACATATGACCGACTGTGGAGGTTTGAATAATATGTTATACCAAACAAAATTATTCTGGAAGTCAAAACATGCAAAAGAAATATAGTAAACGATTGACAAGAGATAGCAACACTTTACTCATAAATATTCATCATCTAATGTCAATTACACTTTACAAATTTCGAGATTATCTAACTACTAAATCTAATATCATCCTTCAGCCATATGCTCCGAGCATGCTGAAGATGCTTAACCCGAGTCAATCCCTTTGTGAGGGGATCTGCCGGATTCTCATCTGATGATACCCTCTTTGCCACGAGGTGTCCTTCTTCCATCCGATGTCTAATGAAATGGTATTTTCTGTCGATGTGTCTGGATCTTCCATGATCCCTTGGTTCCTTGGCTAAGGCAACAACACTTTCACTATCACAGAAAATTTCCATTGGCTCTTTAATAGCTGGTACAACTCCAAGGTCTCCAATGAAGTTCTTCAGCCATATCGCCTCCTTTGCTGCTTCACTAGCTGCAATATACTCTGATTCACAAGTAGAATCTGCCACTGTCTCTTGCTTGGAACTCTTCCAAGAAATTGCTCCTCCGTTTAGGGTAAAGACCCAGCCCGACTGAGAGCGGAAATTATCCCTATCAGTCTGGAAGCTAGCATCACTATACCCTACAACTCTCAAGTCATCACTCCCACCGAGGGTAAGAACCCAGTCCTTAGTCCTCCGTAGGTACTTGAGGATATTCTTTACCGCAGTCCAGTGTGCCTTGCCAGGGTTCGCCTGATACCTGCTAACCATGCTCAAGGCAAAAGCTACATCGGGTCGAGTACATGTCATAGCATACATGATCGATCCTACGGCCGAAGCATAAGGTGTTCGTCTCATTTCTGCTATCTCAGCCTCAGTGCTAGGGCTTTGTGTCTTACTCAATCTGGTGTTACTCTGGATGGGTAACTCTCATTTCTTGGAATCATGCATGCTGAATCTTTTCAGCACCTTATCCAAGTAGGTACTCTGACTATGTCCAATTAGTCTTTTACTCTGATCTCTCAAGATTCTTATCCCTAGAATATAGGCAACTTGACCAAGGTCCTTCATAGCGAAACACTTACCAAGCCAGGACTTTACTTCCTGCAGGGTTGGAATGTCGTTTCCTATGAGTAGTATGTCATCCACATACAATACCAAAAAGCTGACTATACTCCCACTAGCCTTGACATACACACAAGATTCATCTTCACTCCTAGAAAAGCCAAATTCCTTGACCTTTTCATCAAAGCAAAGATTCCATCTGCGAGGTGCTTGCTTCAATCCATAAATGGATTTCTCAAGCTTACACACTCTATTAGGGTACTCGTTGCTGACAAAACCCTCTGGCTGACTCATGTAAACATCTTCAGCCAACTTTCCATTAAGGAAAGCGGTTTTGACATCCATCTGCCATATTTCATAGTCATGAAATGTAGCTATGGCTAACAGAACCCGAATAGACTTAATCTTGGCTACCGGAGAAAAGGTCTCATCATAATCCACTCCAGGAATTTGAGAGAAGCCCTTTGCAACCAGTCTAGCCTTATAAGTGTGTACTTTACCATCCATGTCAGTCTTCTTCTTGAAGACCCATTTGCACCCTACTGTCTTACGACCTGGTACATTTTCAACCAAGTTCCAAACTTGATTGTCATACATGGATTGTATCTCGCTATCCATAGCCTCTTTCCATTTAGCAGACTCGGGGCCTGCCATGGCTTCCTCGTAGCTGTTAGGGTCATCTTGACTTACTAGTGTCTCATCACTAATAAGTGTCTCACCTTCTGCAGTAATATGGAATCCATAGTAATGCTCAGGTGCACTCCTAACTCTCGTGGAACGTCTCAGAGGTACAGATTTGTCAATTTGCTCAACAGGAGTTTCCTCCTCAAGTTGAGGGCTAGAGTTTGAAGTTCCTTCACCGCTTGATTCTTGAATTTCTTCAAGATCAATTTGCCTCCCACTGTCTCCTTGGCTTATAAATTCTCTCTCTCGAAAGACTCCTCTTCTTGCTACAAAGACCACATTGTCACTAGGTCTGTAGAAGAGGTAACCAAAGGATCGCTATGGGTAACCGATGAAAATACACCTCTCACTTCGAGGTTCGAGCTTATCATGAGTCTCGCGTCTCACGAAAGCCTCGCAACCCCAAATCTTGATGTGGTCTAGTTTAGGTACTTTACCAGTCCACATCTCGTGAGGAGTTTTGGCAACTTTCTTTGTAGGGACTAGATTAAGAATATTGACGGCAGTCTCTAAGGCATACCCGCAGAATGAGATTGGTAGCGTAGCTCGACTCATCATGGAACGAACCATATCTAACAAGGTTCGATTACGCCTCTCAGCCACACCATTCAACTGTGGTGTCCTGGGAGGTGTCAATTGTGAGACTATCCCACATTCCCTTAGATAGTCGAGGAACTCTGAACTAAGATACTCACCACCACGATCGGATCGAAGCATCTTAATGTTCCTGCCCAATTGATTCTCGACTTCCTGTTTAAATTCCTTAAACTTCTCGAAAGTCTCTGACTTATGCTTGATCAAGTAGACATATCCATATCTACTATAATCGTCAGTAAAAGTCAAATAATAACGATTAGCATCCCTTGTGGCATGTTTGAATGGTCCACACACATCCGTGTGTATAAGATCCAACAACCCTTCACCCCTCTCACACGAACCTATGAAGGGTCACTTTGTCATTTTTCCAAGTAAGCATGATTCGCAACTATCATCTGACTTTAGGTCAAACGACTCCAAGACTCCATCCTTTTGGAGTTGTCCTATGCGTTTCTTGCTTATATGTCCAAGACGACAATGCCATAAAGATGCTTTATCCAAGTTATTATTAGTAGAATCAATACACAAAACATTATTTCCTAGGTTATCAACAACAGATACAGCTTCATACACACCATCACAAGGTAATGCTTTAAAATAAAGAACATTATTAAAGAAAGCATCAATAGAACCAACTTCATTATTAAATGAAAAGGTAAACCCTTGTTTGTACAAAGCATGAAAGGAAATAATATTTCTTGCCATTCCTGGCGAGTAACAACATTTATTCAAATCTAAACTAAACCCACTACTTAGCGATAAAGTATAAACTCCAATCTTGGTAACATGTATAGCTTTCCTATTCCCCATGATCAAGTTTATCCTTCCTTGCTCCACATCCTCACTTCTTCTTAGTCCCTGCAAGTCACAACAAATATGAATACCACAACCGGTATCAAGGACCCAAGAATTAGAATGGGGTGAGTTATTAGAAATGATAGTGTAAATACCTGCATGGTTGGGTTTAACTTTCCCATCCTTCACATCTTGCTGGTATTTTGGGCAGTTCCGCTTCCAATGAGCTTTTTCATGGCAATAGAAGCATTCAGCCTCTTTTGGGTCAGAAGAAGGAGTAATGAAACCTTTCTTGGTTCCACTTGAAGAAGAGCCATCAAGGGTCCGAGCCTTGGTACCCTTAGAAGAGCTCTTTCTCTTCCTCCCTCGACTTTTCCCGATTGCCAAAACCGGAGTAGAGTTTTGAGTAGGAGTGATAGCAACCGACTTCCCCTTAAGACCTGATTCTGCGGTCTTGAGAAGTCCCTGAAGTTTGCTGAGGGTGACTTCTTCCTTGTTCATGTGATATGTCATGCGGAATTGATCATAGCACGATGGTAAGGAATGCAAAATAATATCTATTGCAAGATCCTCCGGGAAGTTCACATTAAGCTTCAGCAAACGATCCACATACCTTTGCATTTTCTGCATGTGGCTCGTGACGGATTCCCCGTCCTTCATCATGGTTGTTATCATGGAGCAGATGATCTCATACCTCTCTTGTCGTGCACTTTGATGGTATCTTCCCATCAAATCTTGGTGCATGTCATAAGGGTAGAAATCCTCATAAGACTTTTGGAGTTCCGCTGTCATCGTGGCCATCATGATGCAAGCCACTTTCGTAGCATCCCTTTCATGTGCCCGAAATTCAGCGATCTCCTGAGGAGTTGCAGTGGACTCATCAATCTCCTTAAGCTCCTTGTCAAGGACATATTCTTTGTCCTCGTAGCGGGTAATCATCCTGATGTTTCTGATCCACTCATTGAAGTTGGATCCATCAAAGGTGACTTTCCCTCACAAGTTCATAAGGGTAAAGGAGCCATTAGGATTAGAGCCAGAAGCATTGTTGAAAGACATCTGAAGGAAAAAGGACAAGATTAGTTTAGATATAAGAGAGTCCTTAATGAAACACCCAAATGTAATATTAAGGCTAGGATCCAATCACAATATAATATAACTTAGAAGAGGTATGCCGTAATCTAAGCTATATCATATTTGAAAGGTAGGTGAATGACGATTCACCAATTTCCACCACGAAAACCGCAATATTTTAGTATTAGGTTTTTGAATGGTTCTTAGAAATTCCTAGATTCTTTGAGATTCAATAAACTTTTCAAAGGCATGTTTCAATCTCGAGTGTGCCCTCCAAGTTTTGTGACTGGGATACCGAGGATCACAAAACGAGGTGTGAAGTAACCATGCAAATCACTTGGTACCCTTAGAGTTTATCACTCAATCGATGTGCCGGTTAACCACACACGCTCCATCGATACTATAATAAACCCTAAGTCACCCTTTACCTACCTTGTTAAGTCCAAGTTAGTGTGCCGGTTAACCACACACGCTCCACCAACGACTTAATCAAAGTGTAAAGTGTAATTTCATGGAATAGCACCTTATTCACATTTTTCCTAAAGTAACTAAGATTGGGAATTTAATAAAACATTTAGTTACTTTATAATATTCATCATACTTTGAATGAGAATTAATAAGTCCTTGTCTTACCCGTTCGGCTAACGACCCTCCACCGATCAAGCAAGCGGTGGGTGAGAGTGGACACCCATTAAGTCACCATTTTATAGGCAACAACCTTATACCCACCTTATAGACCGGCTTCGTGAATGAGGCGTACTAGCGGTAAGACGACTTTGTTCTTATACATATATATATATAATTATTAAATCATAATAATATAAGTATAAGGGTTGAATTTTAACTTTTAAAATTCTAGGGGTTGGAACTAAAGTTTTAACTTAACTTTACTTGTTCCAAAACTTGAGGGCAAGTTTTGTAAACTTTCAAAACTTTTCATTTCTTGTAACTTATGAGTTTAATAGAGTAATAAAACGAGGTCTTTTCATTTTTCCTAACTCTTGTGTTCTTTTAATGGTTTTTAACCCAAGAGACTTTTGGTTTTCCATAACTTGAGGACAAGTTATGGACTCCATTAAAACACATTATGATCATGAATTAATCTACCACATAGGTTACAAATAATTCCTATGATCATCTAAACATCATAAGAACAAGAATATGAATATGAACACTTTCAAGAATCAAAATCACATTTAACTTTGTAATTTTGATAACTAGTTGTTGTAAATGAGTTAGAAAAGACATTACACCTTCTAAAACAAGTTTTCAAGTACCAAAACATTTTAGGGTAATGATTCTAATCCATTTCCAACAACTCAAGTCGAAATTCTGCACTCTGTCGACCCTACTCGCCGAATGCATAAACCTACTCGCCGAGTAGGTTGAAGATACACATGAACTCGACGAGTCCTCCCCATGGACTCGCCGAGTCCATCAGTCAGACAGCAAAATTTTCGACTTTCTTCAACTTTTAAGCACAAATAACAAACAAACAAGCCTAGGATCTGATACCACTGATGGGTTTTGAGCATTCTAACACTTCCTAAGTGTACATGCAACCCTAATAACCTTGGATCTATGTTTGTCTAATTATCATGCAAAGTTGAATTCCAAGGTTATATTCCTATCTAGCATACATGGGGAACAATTTTAACTTGAATCATAGATAGAATAACTTACCTTGTTGTTGCTTGTGTTCCTTGAAACCTTGTGAGCCTAGCATCCCAAGTGTGATGCCTCAAATGCTTCACACAACACCAAATGCTCTTGGAAAGACTCTTGAGATAACACACACTTCTCAAAATCGGCCAAGCCCTCTAGTTTCTTAGTGTTCAACTTGTGTTGCCAATTTTGTGGAGAATGGGACTCTTATATAGTGTTGGCACATCTAGGGTTACACCATGTAAACCCTAATGTGTCATGACTCTTCATTTCCATGACCCATGGGTTTGTAACTCCCATGGAGCATCCTATGGGTAGAACCCAACTTGATAATCCATGGAGCCTCTTAGCCCACTATACAAGATATGGATGATTTACATAATCAACCCATATATTTAATTAGTTATCCTTTGATCACTTAATTAATTCCAAATTAATTCTTGATCAAACTAATCAAATAATATTATTAATATATTAGAACTTATAATATATTAATAATCTCCAAGTGTTATTTCTCTCATTTAGTCTATCCAATTGCATGGTGCCATGCAACCCAAATGGACCATGCCGGGTCGGGTCAAGTACAAGCCCGAAATAGTTATGGACTTAGACACCTTATCCAACAATTACATCGGTAATACCAGTATTATTGACATGCATCTAATCTGTGGGAAAAATCTATACATTTGTGTTTACCTACTAATATTCCTTGTTGTGATCTCAAACACTCATTCAACTGTTGGGCTATGGTTACTTAGTCCATGTGTCACGCTCACCTTACTTACAAATTGATTCTTACCATTTTTCTTATCTTTATAAACTTATAGCTGCAGGATGCCTCCTCGCAAATCTCCCAGGAATAACCCTGCACCTCCACCACCTCCTCCGCCTCCGGTCATCGATACTGCAGCCCTGAATGCTGCCGTAGCTGCAGCAGTGGCAACTGTCATGGCTCAGTATCACTCATCTGATGCCAGTAGAGGTGGAACCCCTATGGAATCAATTCCGGTTGAAACCCCTGTGCGCTCGAGAGAGTGATCTTAAAAGGATTTCACCAATTGCAAGCAGAAGTCTTTCCATGGCACCGGCGGAGTCATTGCCCTCTCGCAATGGTTCGAGAAGACTGAATCAGTCTTCGAAATCTGTTCATGCCCTGCTGCGAGCAAAGTCAAATATGCCGCATGCACCTTTGAAGAAAAGGCCCTGACATGGTGGAACGGCCATGTTAAGGCACTAACCCTCGTCATAGCCAACAACATGGGCTGGGAAACGATGAGAGACCTCATGATTGAGGAATACTGCCCAAGAGGCGAAATCCAGAAATTGGAGCAGGAACTTTGGAACTTGACTATGAAGGGGTCCGACGTAGTCTCCTATACCGCCAGGTTCAGCGAACTGGTGGCCGTCTGCCCCAGTATGGTTCCCACTAAAGGGAAAAAGATCGAAAGGTACATATGGGGGCTAGTGCCTCCGTATCAAGGGAATGTTCTATCATCAAACCCTGCTACCTTCGACAGTGCGAAACGATTGGCACAACGACTCATTGAGCATGGAGTCAAAACCCCTGCAACCACAACAAACCTAGCCTTCTCAGAACCCTCCAAACCCGCTAAAACAAAGCGGAAAATCTGGGAGGATAGGAAGAAGACGAAACGGGTTGCCAAAAAGCAGCAAATTGTGGCAGTGCATGCCACGATAACCCCTGCTGCTGCTGCTACTACTGCTCCGGTGGGTTAGTATGCTGGAAGTTTGCTCAAGTGCAACAAATGCAACCACCACCACAATGGCCCCTGCCATGAAATGCAGTGCTCTAACTACCACAGGAAAGGAAACACAGTCCGTTTCTGTAAATCTCCTGGGAAACCGATCGCCTAAGTCCCTGGCTCTGGCGCGAGCCCGACCTGCTATGGATGTGGCGAAGCAGGCCACTATAAGAGGGACTGCCCCAAAGCAAAGAATGTTGGTGGAGCAGGAAGGGTACTAGCTATAGGCCACGGGGAAGCAGTTGCTGACCCGACAGTGGTGACTAGTACGTTCCTCCTCGATAACTCCTATGCATGCATTCTATTCGATAGTGGAGCGGAGCGAAGCTTCGTAAACCATAAATTTGCTCGCATGCTTAAGCAACAACCACACACATTTAAGGAACAATTCACAGTAGAAATTGCTAATGGGAAAACTGAAAGTACGAATAGCATATACTTAGGTTGTACCCTAAATCTAGATAACCATTCATTCCCAATCGACCTCATGTCGGTCTTAATAAAAAGCTTCGGCGTTATCATCGGCATGGATTGGTTAAGTCTTCATCGCGCCGACATCATGTGCTACGAGAAAGCAATCCGTCTAAACCTCCCATCTAACGAAACTCTTATAGTCTACGACGACAAACCCGGTGCAAGTCTTCGCATTATATGAAGTATTCAAGCACAGAAGTATCTGCGTAAAGAATACCATGCATTCCTTGCTCACGTCGTTGACACGAGCCTCGAAACGAAAGAACTAAACAACATCCCAGTAGTGAGCGACTTCCCCGACATTTTCCCAGAAGAGCTACCTGGATTACCTCCGCAACGACAGGTCGAGTTCAGAATCGACTTAGTCCCAAGAGCTACCCTAGTAGCCAAGTCGCCCTACCGCTTAGCAAGGGATTTATAAGACCGAGTTTCTCACCTTGGGGAGCACCGGTCTTTTTCGTTAAGAAGAAAGACGGATCATTCCGTATGTGTATCGACTACAGAGAACTCAACAAACTGACGGTCAAGAATCGTTACCCTCTGCCTCGCGTAGACGATCTATTTGACCAACAGCAAGGGGTGAACTATTTTTCCAAAATTGATCTGAGATCCGGATATCACCAGTTACGAGTACTAGAGGAGGATGTACCAAAGACAGCCTTCTGAACTCGTTACGGATACTACGAGTTCGTGGTGATGCCATTCTGATTGACCAATGCGCCCGCAGTTTTCATAGATCTGATGAATAGAGTATGCCGACCTTACTTGGATCAGTGCGTCATCGTTTTCATTGATGACATCCTGATCTACTCCCGAAGTAAGGAAGAGCATGGCGATCACCTGCGACAAGTTCTAGGGACATTACGAAAGGAGAAACTTTATGCGAAGTTCTCGAAATGTGAATTTTGGATCCGAAGAATGGAATTCTTAGGACACGTGGTAAGCGAAGAGGGAATCTGTCACACCCCGATATGAAGGGTTTACGGTCCAAGCATAAGCCTTATTAGTGTTTAGGAAGGGTTTAAGGTCATAAAAACCCCATATATATGAGTTTACGGCCCAAGCATGTGCCTTGGCTGTAAACTCCTTCAAATCCCTCAAAATTCATGTCTAAAATGTTTTAAGTCCATTCCATGAAGTCATTTAGCCATATCTAAAGTCTAGTTGTGGTTTGGAAGGGTTTTAGGGCTTAAAAATCCCTTAACTATGTGTTTACGGCCTAAGCTTCTATCAAGGCCGTAAAATCACAATCAATGCCTTATTTCATGATTAAATCCCGAATTTGGAAGTCAAATATGCTATACATTAAGTTTAGGAAGGTACGTTAGGGATTTGAGGCCTTAAAATTGAGTTTTGGACTCTTAAACTTGGATTTAGGAGAGAGGTTAGAGAGAGAGAGAGAGAGAGAAAAAGCTTCAATTGAAATGTTTAACATGTTTATATAGGTTGCAAAACTTGGACACGGTGGAATTCTACCCGATACCGGCATTAAATGGGGCTTTTGATCGCACCCGATAAATTTCCGTAATCCGGCGAGGACATTTCTAAAATTTATGAAATAAACATTTTGGGCAAAATTCATGAGTTCCTAAGAGGTTTGGACACTCATTAGCATCAATTAAACATGTAATTTTGATTAACTTAACCCAAAAACGACATCGGAACGTTTCGATATACGGCGAGTTATACGGGTAGAATGGGTTTTTGGCGATGAACAACTTCGGGTTGTTACATTATCCCCCCGTTAGAGGGAATTTCATCTCGAAATTCAAAGATTAAGATATAGATTATGAATGGGAATGAGACACGAATGGATTTGTTGCCTCGGATCTTCATGTTCACAAGTGGAATCAGGTCTCTGCTAAACGTTCTAGTGAATTCTCACTATCAGGACGTGACTTTGTTTCGCACATTAACTCTCTCTCAATCTACGATCTCAATCGGTTCTCTCTTGGAAGTTTCAACCCTGGACGACTTCGGTTTCCTCAAAGGAAATCACTAGAGTTTCGTCGGATAGGTACTTCTAAGGATTCGAGACGTGAAGTACCGGATGGATGTTACCAAGTTCTGAAGGTAACCGAAGTTGGAAGATTATGAAATCGATTCTATGAGGATCACGAAGGGTCTAATGGCTTTAGAAGAAATTTATGGGTAAGACTGCAATATTAGTCGATGGGACCCTAAAATCGACAGGTTTCTATGGGTATATTCGGTGCCGACTAATTTCCTATCGCCTTAGAAGTTGGAAAAGTACACAGTTACGACTATTTTGCTTGGCTACATGATCGATGGAAATAGATTTGACCGAAAGGATACCACTACTAATCCTTAGTGATCATATCAGTTCTTGGTCACTGTTTTAAACACGTCACACTCACTGAGGTTCGGCCACTAGGTAGATCCAGAGACTAGGCCGATGTGGAACTAAGCTAAACGTTCGAAACGAATTCTTCGGGAAAGACATTTAAGGGAAATAGTTGCTGACTTCTCATTTCTTAATGATCATAGAAACGAGGGATGCGTGATAATTCATATCGGGAAAAACTTTTGAGCTTTAAGGCATGAAATGATACGAAGATTTGATGCCGAAGATCACGAGAGATAGGTCGGGGAAAAGATCTAGACTAGCGACCCTTTTGACACTAAAAGATAACAACCTGAATGAGACTTGGTCATTTCATGTCAAACATAGCATCAAAGTATTTCGTGAAAAGTTTCCCTCGTTTAAATCGAATGGAATAGAATAATCCTCCAGACTGAGGATACAATCTATAGGTACGAAGTTAGTGTTCTCTATCTCACTGGTTAGCCGTCTCGATCATACTCAATTTCGATTATAAACAAAGGATTAAGTTTAGAAATTGCTCGGTTGGATAGATAACAAGTTTCCCTTCTGGTACTAGAATCGTAAAGAGTTGCAGGTATAGGAATTGTCACAGAGAAGTATACCTGCGGCGACAGTGGGATCAGTGGTTGTAGCTGCTTTGGGGCAATTTCTTTTGAAGTGCCCTACTTCGCCACAATTGTAGCAGGCCGGACTGATTCCCGTTACGGGTGATTGATTCGTTGATTTGGCTGGTTTTCTGCAGGTTCGAGCAAGATGGCCCTTCTTGCCACAGTTGTCACAGATCCTTTCGCGACATGGACCAGGAATGTGGTGATGGTAGCTGCACTTATCACACCAAGGAAGGGTACCAGTGTATCCACTGGTAGGAGTTTGGGCCGTGGACCCGACAGCTGAAACAGCAACAGGGGCAGTAGCAACATGGACTGCTACTGTTTGCTGTTTCTTAGAAGACCCTTGTGTACTCTGAGCCTTCCGCTTGTTGCAAAATATCTTTTTACTTCCACCTCCACTTGTGACCGGTTCGGGAGTGGTAGCCTCCTCATCAGAGTTGTCTTCGCGATCGATCAGAATTTGTGCAAGACATTTAGCAGTATCATAGGTGTCTGGCTTCACAGCCAAGACATTCCCTTTGGTTGGCTGGGTCAACCCCCAGATGAACCTCTTAATCTTTTTACTCTCTGGGGTAACCATTCCCGAACAGAGTAACGCCAGATCATCAAATCTTGAAGTATAAGAGGCTATGTCGGAACCCTTCATCTTTAGGTTCCAGAGTTCGTGTTCTAGCTTCTGAATTTCGCCCCGAGGGCAATACTCTGCGAGTAGAAGCTCCTTCATAGCTTCCCAACCCATGGCATTTGCTACAGGTAGAGTTAAAGATTTGACTCGGCCGATCCACCAAGTCAGAGCCTTGTCAAGGAAGGTATAGGCAGCAAAATTTACTTTATCAGACTCCGAACACGTGCATATTTCAAAGATTGATTCGATCTTCTCGAACAATCGGGTAAGGGAAATGACACCTCCAGTGCCATCAAAGAATGTGGGCTTCGCGTTCAAGAAGTCTTTATAGGAACCCCCTTTTTGGTGTCCCTGACTGTTCTCTTGGTTTTGGGTACCACCGGAACCATCTGAGTTCCTTTGAGACATAGCAGCTGCCACCGCGGCATTGACAGCTGCCTGGAACATCACAGGGTCAAATTCAGGAGGAGGTGGTGGCGGAGGGTTGTTGGTGTTCTTCAAGCTGGGTCTCTTTCTTGGAGGCATCGTGATCTAAAAAGATCAGGAAAGAGAGGATCATAAGTCCTCTGAATTGAATCAAGAGATATGGAACAGGGGATATCTCATCAAGACAGATATAACACCGTATTAAGCGATAAAGCAGGAAAGAGTTATCAAGACAGAACATTTTATGGCTAGAGGAAGGATCAAGGAACAACGTGTATATGAGCATATTCTACAAAGGATTGAATCGAGAAATACTCCCATAGGATTTCATGATTCACTGCAACGACGACTCGTTGTTTGGGGTATTGGGTAAGTTTTAGGTATTTTGCGTACTACAGTCACTCCCAAGCACATGTTGGCCGTGTCTCGAATGAATATAGTTGGCCAGGCTATATTGACCCTAGACACGACTACATAACTGCCCAGGTTTAACCGCAGCGTACAACACCCATTTACTTATGTTTTGTTCTACTTGTAGTTACGGATAACGACGACTCGGCATACTTGTATACTTTTGAAAATACTTATAGTTTGAAGGTTACTTTTAGTTCAGAGCACTTAGGCCCTTTAGTGTTTATAGTTTTATACCATGTAAGGTTTGGTATACTCTGTTCACTATAAACAAGGGCTCTTATACCAATCTGTCACACCCCGATATGAAGGGTTTACGGCCCAAGCATAAGCCTTGGCCGTAAACTCTCATTTCTCCCCCAAAATTCATGTTAAAAGTGTTCCAAGGCTAAAGCAATTTTTCTAGAAGTCATATCTAAGCCTTATTAGTGTTTTGGAAGGGTTTAAGGTCATAAAAACCCCATATATATGCGTTTACGGCCAAAGCATGCGCCTTGGCCGTAAAATCCTTCGAATCCCTCAAAATCCATGTCTAAAATGTTTTAAGTCCATTCCATGAAGTTATTTAGCCATATCTAAAGTCTAGTTGTGGTTTGGAAGGGTTTTAGGGCTTAAAAACCCGTTAACTATGTGTTTACGGCCTAAGCTTCTATCAAGGCCATAAACTCACATTCAATGCCTTATTTCATGATTAAATCCCAAATTTGGAAGTCAAATATGCTATACATTAAGTTTAGGAAGGTACCTTAGGGATTTGAGGCCTTAAAATTGAGTTTTGGACCCTTAAACTTGGATCTAGGAGAAAGGTTAGAGAGAGAGTAGTGAGAGAGAAAAAGCTTCAAATGAAATGTTTAACACGTTTTTATAGGTTGCAAAACTTGGACACGGTGGAATTCAACCCGATACCGGCATTAAACGGGGCTTTTGGTCACACCCGATTAAGTTTCCGTAATCCGGCGAGGACATTTCTAAAATTTATGAAATAAACATTTTGGGATAAATTCATGAGTTCCTAAGAGGTTTGGACACTCGTTAGCATCAATTAAACATATAAGTTTGATTAACTTAACCCAAAAACCACATCGGAACGTTTCGATATACGGCGAGTTATACGGGTAGAATGGGTTTTCAGCGATGAACAACTTCGGGTTGTTACATTATCCCCCCGTTAGTGGGAATTTCGTCCCAAAATTCAACGATTAAGATATAGATTATGAATTGGAATGAGACACGAATGGATTTGTTGCCTCGGATCTTCATGTTCACAAGTGGAATCAGGTCTCTGCTGAACGTTCTAGTGAATTCTCACTATCGGGACGTGACTTTGTTTCACACATTAACTCTCTCTCAATCTACGATCTCAATTGGTTCTCTCATGGAACTTTCTGTTGGATAAGGTGTCTAAGTCCATAACTATTTCGGGTGTGTACTTGACCCGACCCGGCATGGTCCATTTGGGTTGCATGGCACCATGCAATTGGATAGACTAAATGAGAGAAATAACACTTGGAGATTATTAATATATTATAAGTTCTAATATATTAATAATATTATTTAATTAGTTGATCAAAGAATTAATTTGGAATTAATTAAGTGATCAAAGGATAACTAATTAAATATATGGGTTGATTATGTAAATCATCCATATCTTGTATAGTGGGCTAAAAGGCTCCATGGATTATCAAGTTGGGTTCTACCCATAGGATGCTCCATGGATGCTCCATGGGAGTTACAAACCCATGGGTCATGGAAATGAAGAGTCATGACACATTAGGGTTTACATGGTGTAACCCTAGATGTGCCAACACTATATAAAGATCCCATTCTCCACCAAAATCGGTTAGACACTAAGAAACTAGAGGGCTTGGCCGATTTTGAGAGGTGTGTGTTATCTCAAGAGTCTTTCCAAGAGCATTTGGTGTTGTGTGAAGCATTTGAGGCATCACACTTGGGGTGCTAGGCTCGCAAGGTTTCAAGGAACACAAGCAACAACAAGGTAAGTTATTCTATCTATGATTCAAGTTAAAATTGTTCCCCATGTATGCTAGATAGGAATATAACCTTGGAATTCAACTTTGCATGATAATTAGACAAACATAGATCCAATGTTATTAGGGTTGCATGTACACTTAGGAAGTGTTAGAATGCTCAAAACCCATCAGTGGTATCAGAGCCTAGGCTTGTTTGTTTGTTATTTGTGCTTAAAAGTTGAAGAAAGTCGAAAATTCTGCTGTCTGACTGATGGACTCGGCGAGTCCATGAGGAGGACTCGTTAAGTTCATGTGTATCTTCAACCTACTCGGCGAGTAGGTTTATGCACTCGGCGAGTAGGGTCGACAGAGTGCAGATTTTCGACTTGAGTTGCTGGAAATGGATTAGAATCATTACCCTAAAATGTTTTGGTACTTGAAAACTTATTTTAGAAGGTGTAATGTCTTTTCTAACTCATTTACAACAACTAGTTATCAAAATTACAAAGATTAAATGTGATTTTGATTTTTGAAAGTGTTCATATTCATATTCTTGTTCTTATGATGTTTAGATGATCATAGGAATTATTTGTAACCTATGTGGTAGATTAATTCATGATCATAATGTGCTTTAATGAAGTCCATAACTTGTCCTCAAGTTATAGAAAAACCAAATGTCTCTTGGATTAAAAACCATTAAAAGAACACAAGAGTTAGGAAAAATGAAAAGTCCTCATTTTATTACTCTATTAAACTCATAAGTTACAAGAAATGAAAAGTTTTGAAAGTTTACAAAACTTGCCCTCAAGTTTTGGAACAAGTAAAGTTAAGTTAAAACTTTAGTTCCAACCCCTAGAATTTTAAAAGTTAAAATTCAACCCTTATACTTATATTATTATGATTTAATAATTATATATATATATGTATAAGAACAAAGTCGTCTTACCGCTAGTACGCCTCATTCACGAAACCGGTCTATAAGGTGGGTATAAGGTTGTTGCCTATAAAATGGTGACTTAATGGGTGTCCACTCTCACCCATCGCTTGCTTGATCGGTGGAGGGTCGTTAGCCGAACGGGTAAGACAAGGACTTATTAATTCTCATTCAAAGTATGATGAATATTATAAAGTAACTAAATGTTTTATTAAATTCCCAATCTTAGTTACTTTAGGAAAAATGTGAATAAGGTGCTATTCCATGAAATTACACTTTACACTTTGATTAAGTCGTTGGTGGAGCGTGTGTGGTTAACCGGCACACTAACTTGGACTTAACAAGGTAGGTAAAGGGTGACTTAGGGTTTATTATAGTATCGATGGAGCGTGTGTGGTTAACCGGCACATCGATTGAGTGATAAACTTTAAAGGTACCAAGTGATTTGCATGGTTACTTCACACCTCGTTTTGTGATCCTCGGTATCCCAGTCACAAAACTTGGAGGGCACACTCGAGATTGAAACATGCCTTTGAAAAGTTCATTGAATCTCAAAGAATCTAGGAATTTCTAAGAACCATTCAAAAACCTAATACTAAAATATTGCGGTTTTCGTGGTGGAAATTGGTGAATCGTCATTCACCTACCTTTCAAATATGATATAGCTTAGATTACGGCATACCTCTTCTAAGTTATATTATATTGTGATTGGATCCTAGCCTTAATTCTACATTTGGGTGTTTTATTAAGGACTCTCTTATATCTAAACTAATCTTGTCCTCTTTCCTTCAGATGTCTTTCAACAATGCTTCTGGCTCTAATCCTAATGGCTCCTTTACCCTTATGAACTTGTGTGGGAAAGTCACCTTTGATGGATCCAACTTCAATGAGTGGATCAGAAACATCAGGATGATTACCCGCTACGAGGACAAAGAATATGTCCTTGACAAGGAGCTTAAGGAGATTGATGAGTCCACTGCAACTCCTCAGGAGATCGCTGAATTTCGGGCACATGAAAGGGATGCTACGAAAGTGGCCTGCATCATGACGGCCACGATGACAGCGGAACTCCAAAAGTCTTATGAGGATTTCTACCCTTATGACATGCACCAAGATTTGATGGAAAGATACCATCAAAGTGCAAGACAAGAGAGGTATGAAATCATCTGCTCCATGATAACAACCATGATGAAGGACGGGGAATCCGTCACGAGCCACATGCAGAAAATGCGAAGGTATGTGGATCGTTTGCTGAAGCTTAATGTGAACTTCCCGGAGGATCTTGCAATAGATATTATTTTGCATTCCTTACCATCGTGCTATGATCAATTCCGCATGACATATCACATGAACAAGGAAGAAGTCACCCTCAGCAAACTTCAGGGACTTCTCAAGACCGCAGAATCAGGTCTTAAGGGGAAGTCGGTTGCTATCACTCCTACTCAAAACTCTACTCCGGTTTTGGCAATTGGGAAGAATCGATGGAGGAAGAGAAAGAGATCTTCGAAGGGTACCAAGGCTCGGACCCTTGATGGCTCTTCTTCAAGTGGAACCAAGAAAGGTTTCATTACTCCTTCTTCTGACCCAAAAGAGGCTGAATGCTTCTATTGCCATGAAAAAGCTCATTGGAAGCGGAACTGCCCAAAATACCAGCAAGATGTGAAGGATGGGAAAGTTAAACCCAACCATGCAGGTATTTACACTATCATTTCTAATAACTCACCCCATTCTAATTCTTGGGTCCTTGATACCGGGTGTGGTATTCACATTTGTTGTGACTTGCAGGGACTAAGAAGAAGTGAGGATGTGGAGCAAGGAAGGATAAACTTGATCATGGAGAATAGGAAAGCTATACCTGTTACCAAGATTGGAGTTTATACTTTATCGCTAAGTAGTGGGTTTAGTTTAGATTTGAATAAATGTTGTTACTCGCCAGGAATGGCAAGAAATATTATTTCCTTTCATGCTTTGTACAAACAAGGGTTTACCTTTTCATTTAATAATGAAGTTGGTTCTATTGATGCTTTCTTTAATAATGTTCTTTATTTTAAAGCATTACCTTGTGATGGTGTGTATGAAGCTGTATCTGTTGTAGATAACTTAGGAAATAATGTTTTGTGTATTGATTCTACTAATAATAACTTGGATAAAGCATCTTTATGGCATTGTCGTCTTGGACATATAAGCAAGAAACGCATAGGCCAACTCCAAAAGGATGGAGTCTTGGAGTCGTTTGACCTAAAGTCAGATGATAGTTGCGAATCATGCTTACTTGGGAAAATGACAAAGTCACCCTTCACAGGTTCGTGTGAGAGGGGTGAAGGTTTGTTGGACCTTATACACACGGATGTGTGTGGACCATTAAAACATGCCACAAGGGATGCTAATCGTTATTATTTGACTTTTACTGATGATTATAGTAGATATGGATATGTCTACTTGATCAAGCATAAGTCAGAGACTTTCGAGAGGTTTAAGGAATTTAAACAGGAAGTCGAGAATCAATTGGGCAGGAACATTAAGATGATTCGATCCGATCGTGGTGGTGAGTATCTTAGTTCAGAGTTCCTCGACTATCTAAGGGAATGTGGGATAGTCTCACAATTGACACCTCCCAAGACACCACAGTTGAATGGTGTGGCTGAGAGGCGTAATCGAACCTTGCTAGATATGGTTCGTTCCATGATGAGTCGAGCTACGCTACCAATCTCATTCTGGGGGTATGCCTTAGAGACTGCCGCCCATATTCTTAATCTAGTCCCTACAAAGAAAGTTGCCAAAACTCCTCACGAGATGTGGACTGGTAAAGTACCTAAACTAGACCACATCAAGATTTGGGGTTGCGAGGCTTTCGTGAGACGCGAGACTCATGATAAGCTCGAACCTCGAAGCGAGAGGTGTATTTTCATCGGTTACCCACAACGATCCTTTGGTTACCTCTTCTACAGACCTAGTGACAATGTGGTCTTTGTAGCAAGAAGAGGAGTCTTTCGAGAGAGAGAATTTATAAGCCAAGGAGACAGTGGGAGGCAAATTGATCTTGAAGAAATTCAAGAATCAAGCGGTGAAGGAACTTCAAACTCTAGCCCTCAACTTGAGGAGGAAACTCCTGTTGAGCCAATTGACAGATCTGTACCTCTGAGACGTTCCACGAGAGTTAGGAGTGCACCTGAGCATTACTATGGATTCCATATTACTGCAGAAGGTGAGACACTTATTAGTGATGAAACACTAGTAAGTCAAGATGACCCTAACAGCTACGAGGAAGCCATGGCAGGCCCCGAGTCTGCTAAATGGAAAGAGGCTATGGATAGCGAGATACAATCCATGTATGACAATCAAGTTTGGAACTTGGTTGAAAATGTACCAGGTCGTAAGACAGTAGGGTGCAAATGGGTCTTCAAGAAGAAGACCGACATGGATGGTAAAGTACACACTTATAAGGCTAGACTGGTTGCAAAGGGCTTCTCTCAAATTCCTGGAGTGGATTATGATGAGACCTTTTCTCCGGTAGCCAAGATTAAGTCTATTCGGGTTCTGTTAGCCATAGCTGCATTTCATGACTATGAAATATGGCAGATGGATGTCAAAACCGCTTTCCTTAATGGAAAGTTGGCTAAAGATGTTTACATGAGTCAGCCAGAGGGTTTTGTCAGCAACGAGTACCCTAATAGAGTGTGTAAGCTTGAGAAATCCATTTATGGATTGAAGCAAGCACCTCGCAGATGGAATCTTTGCTTTGATGAAAAGGTCAAGGAATTTGGCTTTTCTAGGAGTGAAGATGAATCTTGTGTGTATGTCAAGGCTAGTGGGAGTATAGTTAGCTTTTTGGTATTGTATGTGGATGACATACTACTCATAGGAAACGACATTCCAACCCTGCAGGAAGTTAAGTCCTGGCTTGGGAAGTGTTTCGCTATGAAGGACCTTGGTGAAGCTGCCTATATTCTAGGGATAAGAATCTTGAGAAATCGGAGTAAAAGACTAATTGGACTTAGTCAGAGTACCTACTTGGATAAGGTGCTGAAGAGATTCAGCATGCAGGATTCCAAGAAAGGAGAGTTACCCATCCAGAGTAACACCAGATTGAGTAAGACACAAAGCCCTAGCACTGAGGCTGAGATAGCAGAAATGAGTCGAACACCTTACGCTTCGGCTGTAGGATCGATCATGTATGCTATGACGTGTACTCGACCCGATGTAGCTTTTGCCTTGAGCATGGTTAGCAGGTATCAGGCGAACCCTGGCAAGGCACACTAGACTGCGGTAAAGAATATCCTCAAGTACCTACGAAGGACTAAGGACTGGGTCCTTACCCTCGGTGGGAGTGATGACTTGAGAGTTGTTGGGTATAGTGATGCTAGCTTCCAGACTGATAGGGATAATTTCCGCTCTCAGTCGGGCTGGGTCTTTACCCTAAACGGAGGAGCAATTTCTTGGAAGAGTTCCAAGCAAGAGACAGTGGCAGATTCTACTTGTGAATCAGAGTATATTGCAGCTAGTGAAGTAGCAAAGGAGGCGATATGGCTGAAGAACTTCATTGGAGACCTTGGAGTTGTACCAGCTATTAAAGAGCCAATGGAAATTTTATGTGATAGTGAAAGTGCTGTTGCCTTAGCCAAGGAACCAAGGGATCACGGGAGATCGAGACACATCGACAGAAAATACCATTTCATCAGACATCGGATCGAAGAAGGACTCCTCGTGGCAAAGAGGGTATCATCGGATGAGAACCCAGCAGATCCCCTCACGAAGGGACTGAGTAGGGTTAAGCATCTTCAGCATGCTCGGAGCATAGGGCTGAAGGATGATATAAGTTTTAGTAGTTAGATAACCCGGACATTTGTAAAGTGTAATTGACATTTGATGATGAATAAAAGGTGTTTTATTTATGAGTAAAGTGTTGCTATCTCTTGTCAATCGTTTACTATATTTCTTTTTCATGTTTTGACTTCCAGAATAATTTTGTTTGGTATAACATATTATTCAAATCTCCACAGTCGGTCATATGTTGGAAGTAGATATGAATCAAGACTGTCATGTTTGGTTGTAGAGGTCTTGGACAAGGCTACAACAATCATGAGTGCTCATAAGTTCTGAGCATTGGACACAACCCACGCTCACTGGAATCACTTCATGGAATTTTATCTCGAGTGATCGTGAGACGGTAATATCATATAAGTCTTCAAACCTAGAGATATGATTTGTTACTTACAAGTTGGCTATGCATTGACTGTACGAAACCGCATTGGTAACTCGATGTTATAAAACGTACTTTTGTGTGTAATTCAATAAGTGGTAGAACAAACATATGAGTCGAAGTTTATCTGTTCCTTCTTGGATTAGAAGCTGATATCTGGGCCCCTCGATGATTTTGTTTTGACCCATGTACCGGGCCCGGTCAGAACTAAGTTGATGTGTTCAATTAAGTTCTATGTCAAACAAATCGGAAATCGGGAAACAAATGCTGGACAATAAGCAAGACATGTTCCATGTATTTGTCTGGCTGATATCTAGAACAGAGGATTATATGATCACTTATCTTAAATGGCGTATCATCATCTTCTCAGTTCTGAGAGACCTTGAAAGAGCTATGATTGCCGGTTGGTTCCTGAAGTACTAGAGATATAGTTATTAGACTTGTCCAAGTGGGAGACTGTTGGATAAGGTGTCTAAGTCCATAACTATTTCGGGTGTGTACTTGACCCGACCCGACATGGTCCATTTGGGTTGCATGGCACCATGCAATTGGATAGACTAAATGAGAGAAATAACACTTGGAGATTATTAATATATTATAAGTTCTAATATATTAATAATATTATTTAATTAGTTGATCAAAGAAGTAATTTGGAATTAATTAAGTGATCAAAGGATAACTAGTTAAATATATGGGTTGATTATGTAAATCATCCATATCTTGTATAGTGGGCTAAAAGGCTCCATGGATTATCAAGTTGGGTTCTACCCATAGGATGCTCCATGGATGCTCCATGGGAGTTACAAACCCATGGTTCATGGAAATGAAGAGTCATGACACATTAGGGTTTACATGGTGTAACCCTAGATGTGCCAACACTATATAAAGATCCCATTCTCCACCAAAATCGGTTAGACACTAAGAAACTAGAGGGCTTGGCCGATTTTGAGAAGTGTGTGTTATCTCAAGAGTCTTTCCAAGATCATTTGGTGTTGTGTGAAGCATTTGAGGCATCACACTTGGGGTGCTAGGCTCGCAAGGTTTCAAGGAACACAAGCAACAACAAGGTAAGTTTATTCTATCTATGATTCAAGTTAAAATTGTTCCCCATGTATGCTAGATAGGAATATAACCTTGGAATTCAACTTTGCATGATAATTAGACAAACATAGATCCAAGGTTATTAGGGTTGCATGTACACTTAGGAAGTGTTAGAATGCTCAAAAACCATCACTTTCAACCCTGGATGACTTCGGTTTCCTCAAAGGAAATCACTAGAGTTTCGTCGGATAGGTACTTCTAAGGATTCGAGACGTGAAGTACCGGATGGATGCTACCAAGTTCTGAAGGTAACCGAAGTTGGAAGATTATGAAATCGATTCTATGAGGATCACGAAGGGTCTAATGGCTTTAGAAGAAATTTATGGGTAAGACTACGATATTAGTCGATGGGACCCTAAAATCGACAGGTTTCTATGGGTATATTCGGTGCCGACTAATTTCCTATCGCCATAGAAGGTGGAAAAGTACACGGTTATGACTATTTTGCTTGGCTACATGATCGAGGGAAAGAGATTTGACCGAAAGGATACCACTACTAATCCATAGTGATCATATCAGTTCTTGGTCACCGTTTTGAACACGTCATTCTCACTGAGGTTCGACCACTAGGTAGATCCAAAGACTAGGCCGATGTGGAACTAAGTTAAGCGTTCGAAAGGAATTCTTGGGAATTCTTCGGGAAAGACATTTAAGGGAAAGAGCTGCTGACTTCCCGTTTCTTAATGATCACAGAAACGAGGGAAGCGTGATAATTCATATCGGGAAAAACTTTTGAGCTTTAAGGCATGAAATGATACGAAGATTTGATGCCAAAGATCACGAGAGACAAGTCGGGGAAAAGATCTAGACTAGCGACCCTTTTGGAACTAAAGGATAACAACATGAATGAGACTCGGTCATTTCATATCAAACATAGCATCAAAGTATTTCGTGAAAAGTTTCCCTCATTTAAATCGAATGGAACAAAATAATCCTCCAGACTGAGGATACAATCAATAGGTACGAAGTTAGTGTTCTCTATCTCACTAGTTAGGCGTCTCAATCGTACTCAATTTCGATTATAAACAAAGGATTAAGTTTAGAAATTGCACGGTTAGATAGATAACAAGTTTCCCTTCTGGTACTAGAATCGTAAAGAGTTGCAGGTATAGGAATTGTCAAAGAGAAGTATACCTACGGCGACAGTGGGATCAGTGGTTGTAGCTGCTTTGGGGCAATTTCTTTTGAAGTGCCCTACTTCGCCACAATTGTAGTAGGCTGGACTAATTCCCGTTCCGGATGATTGATTCGTTGATTTGGCTGGTTTTCTGCAGGTTCGAGCAAGATGGCCCTTCTTGCCACAGTTGTCACAGATCCTTTCGCGACATGGACCAGGAATGCGGTGATGGTAGCTGCACTTATCACACCAAGGAAGGGTACCAGTGTATCCACTGGTAGGAGTTTGGGTCGTGGACCCGACAGCTGAAACAGCAACAGGGGCAGTAGCAACATGGACTGCTACTGTTTGCTGTTTCTTAGAAGACCCTTGTGTACTCTGAGCCTTCCGCTTGTTCCAAAATTTCTTTTTACTTCCACCTCCACTTTTGACCGGTTCGGGAGTGGTAGCCTCCTCATCAGAGTTGTCTTCGTGATCGATCAGAATTTGTGCAAGACATTTAGCACTATCATAGGTGTCTGGCTTCGCAGCCAAGACATTCCCTTTGGTTGGCTGGGTCAACCCCCAGATGAACCTCTCAATCTTTTTACTCTCCGGGGTAACCATTCCCAGACAGAGTAACACCAGATCATCGAATCTTGAAGTCTAAGAGGCTATGTCGAAACCCTTCATCTTTAGGTTCCATAGTTCGTGTTCTAGCTTCTGAATTTCGCGCCGAGGGCAATACTCTGCGATTAGAAGCTCCTTCATAGCTTCCCAACCCATGGCATTTGCTACAGGTAGAGTTAAAGATTTGACTCGGCTGTTCCACCAAGTCAGGGCCTTGTCAAGGAAGCTGCAGGCGGCGAGCTTTACTTTATCAGACTCAGAACAGGTGCATATTTCAAAGATTGATTCGATCTTCTCGAACCATCGGGTAAGGGAAATGACACCTCCAGTGCCATCAAAGAATGTGGGCTTCGCGTTCATGAAGTCTTTATAGGAACCCCCTTTTTGGTGTCCCTGACTATTCTCTGGGTTTTGGGTACCACCGGAACCATCTAAGTTCCTTTGAGACATAGCAGCTGCCACCGCGGCACTGACAGCTGCCTGGAACATCACAGGGTCAAATTCAGGAGGAGGTGGTGGCGGAGGGTTGTTGGTGTTCTTCACGCTGGGTCTCTTTCTTGGAGGCATCGTGATCTAAAAAGATCAGGAAAGAGAGGATCATAAGTCCTCTGAATTGAATCAAGAGATATGGAATAGGGGATATCTCATCAAGACATATATAACACCATACTAAGCGATAAAGCAGGAAAGAGTTATCAAGATAGAAGATTTTATCGCTAGAGGAATGATCAAGGAACAACATGTATACGAGGATTTTCTACAAAGGATTGACTCGAGAAATACTCCCATAGTATTTCATGATTCACTGCAACGACGACTCGTTGTTTGGGGTATTGGGTAAGTTTTAGGTATGTTGCGTACTACAGTCACTCCCAAGCACATGTTGGCCGTGTCTCGAATGAATATAGTTGGCCAAGCTATATTGACCCTAGACACGACTACATAACTGCCCAGGTTTAACCGCAACGTACAACACCCATTTACTTATGTTTTGTTCTACTTGTAGTTACGGATATCGACGGCTCGGTATACTTGTATACTTTTGAAAATACTTATAGTTTGAAGGATACTTTTAGTTCAGAGCACTTAGGCCCTTTAGTGTTTATAGTTTTATACCATGTAAGGTTTGGTATACTCTGTTCACTATAAACAAGGGCTCTAATACCAATCTGTCACACCTCGATATGAAGGGTTTACGGCTCAAGCATAAGCCTTGGCCGTAAACTCTCATTTGTCCCCCAAAATTCATGTTAAAAGTGTTCCAAGGCTAAAGCAATTTTTCTAGAAGTCATATATAAGCCTTATTAGTGTTTTGGAAGGGTTTAAGGTCATAAAAACCTCATATATATGAGTTTACGGCCCAAGCATGTGCCTTGGCCGTAAACTCCTTCGAATCCCTGAAAATCCATGTCAAAATGGTTTTAAGTCCATTCCATGAAGTCATTTAGCCATATCTAAAGTCTAGTTGTGGTTTGGATGGGTTTTAAAGCTTAAAAACCCCTTAACTATGTGTTTACGGCCTAAGCTTCTATCAAGGCCGTAAACTCACATTGAATGCCTTATTTCATGATTAAATCCCGAATTTGGATGTCAAATATGCTATACATTAAGTTTAGGAAGGTACCTTAGGGATTTGAGGCCATAAAATTGAGTTTTGGACCCTTAAACTTGGATTTAGGAGAGTGGTTAGAGAGAGTAGTGAGAGAGAGAAAAATGTTCAAATGAAATGTTTAACACGTTTATATAGGTTGCAAAACTTGTACACGGTGGAATTCTACCCGATGCCGGCATTAAACGGGGCTTTTGTTCGCACCCGATTAAGTTTTCGTAATCCGGCGAGGACATTTCTAAAAATTATGAAATAATCATTTTGGGCTAAATTCATGAGTTCCTAAGAGGTTTGGACACTCATTAGCATCAATTAAACATATAAGTTTGATTAACTTAACCCAAAAACGACATCAGAACGTTTCGATATACGGCGAGTTATACGGGTAGAATGGGTTTTCGGCGATGAACAACTTCGGGTTGTTACAGAATCCACGTGGACCCATCCAAAATTAAAGCCATTGAGAACTGGACAGCACCGAAGCGCTGGCTACTACTGCAGATTCATACAGAACTTCTCCCGAATAGCGAAACCCCTTACAACCATGACCCAAAAAGGCGTGGCCTTTCTTTGACTGGGAAGAGAAACAAGAAAGAGCGTTCCAAACGCTCAAGCGAGCCTTGTGCACCGCGCCAATACTATCCCTCCCCGAAGGGATAGAAGACTTCGTAGTCTATTGTGATGCATCAAATCAAGGGCTCGGGTGTGTTCTGGTGAAACGAGGTAAGGTCATCGCCTACGCCTCCAGACAGTTGAAGACACACGAAGTTGACCACACGA
Organism: Lactuca serriola; assembly: GCF_051521515.1. Classification (NCBI taxonomy): domain Eukaryota; kingdom Viridiplantae; phylum Streptophyta; class Magnoliopsida; order Asterales; family Asteraceae; genus Lactuca; species Lactuca serriola. Next base: position 127,030,315 of record NC_136416.1, on the reverse strand, counting down.
CCCACGATCTCGAACTAGGAGCAGTAGTGTTTGCTCTGAAGATCTGGAGACATTACTTGTACGGGACGAAAAGCACTATGTTTACCGACCACAAGAGTTTACAACACATTTTCGATCAGAAGGAGCTCAACATGAGACAACGACGGTGGGTCAAGCTACTCAGTGACTACGAATGCGATATTCGTTATCATCCGGGTAAAGCCAACGTAGTAGCAGACGCCCTAAGTCGGAAGGAATATTCTGGTCGCAAAGTCAAGTCATTGTCAATAACCATCCATTCACACTTTTCTAAGCAAATTCAGGCGGCCCAACTTGAAGCCATGAAACCTGAAAATGTGATGAGTGAATCCCTTAGAGGAATGGAAAAGCATTTAAAAGCCAAGGGTGACGGAGCCTTATATTTCATGAACCGGATCTGGACAACGAAACACGGTGGTTTCCGAGACTTGGTCATGACCGAGGCGCACAACACTCGGTATTCCGTCCACCCAGGTTCAGATAAGATGTATCTGGATCTTAAAAAGTTATACCGGTGGCCTAATATGAAAGCAGAGATTGCTACCTTCGTAAGTAAATGCCTTACTTGCGCAAAGGTTAAGGTCGAGTACCAGAAGCCCTCTGGTTTACTGCAACAACCATAGATTCCAGAATGGAAATGGGAGCGGATCACTATGGATTTTATAACCAAGTTGCCCAAGACAACGGGTGGACTTGATACCATATGGGTCATCGTCGATAGATTGACCAAGTATGCACACTTTCTGCCTATCAAAGAAATTGACAAGATGGAGAAACTTACGAGAACGTACATTAGGGAGATCGTACGGCTACATGGTGTACCTATGTCCATTATCTCCGATAGAGATAGTAGGTTCACCTCAAGATTCTGGCAATCACTACAACATTCCCTAGGAACAAGGCTGGACATGAGCACAGCCTACCATCCACAGACCGACGGACAGAGTGAGAGGACCATCCAAACACTGGAAGATATGTTGCGAGCCTTTGTGATTGACTTTGGAAAGGCATGGGATACTCATTTACCCCTTGTCGAGTTTTCCTATAATAACAGTTATCACACGAGCAACAAGGCTGCTCCATTTGAAGATCTCTACGGCCGAAAGTGCAGATCTCCTCTATGCTGGGCTGAGGTGGGTGATACCCAATTAGCCAGGGGGCAAGCTTCTGACAGTACTCTCACCGGTCCGGAGATCATTCGGGAAATGACAGAGAAAATCGTTCAGATCCGTGAACGATTAAAAGCCTCTAGAGACCGACAGAAGAGCTACGCTGATAAATGAAGAAAACCTTTGGAATTTCAGGTGGGAGACTGAGTCCTTCTCAAACTCTCACCCTGGAAAGGCTTGATACGCTTCGGAAAGCGTGGGAAGCTTAATCCGAGGTACATAGGGCCTTTCGAGATTCTTGCAAGAGTCGGCCCCATAGCTTACAAACTCGACCTACCCGACACACTTCGTAACGTACATTCTACATTCCACGTATCTAACTTGAAAAAGTGCCTGTCCGACGAGACTCTTGTAATCCCACTCGACGAGATCGAGATCAATGAGAGCCTCAACTTCGTGGAAGAACCGGTAGAGATCATGGACTGTGAGGTCAAGCAGACGAAGCAAAGCTGTATCCCTATCGTGAAGGTTCGCTGGAACGCCAAGCGAGGATCCGAATTCACTTGGGAACGCAAGGATCAGATGAAACTGAAATACCCTCATTTTTTCGCTTAATTGTTTGTAACTTCTTATTTGCTTAAATTCTAATTTCGGGACGAAATTCCTTCTAACGGGGGGATGATGTGACAACTCGAAATTTCCATTTTGTACGAACATTAGCTATTCAATAGAAGCTAGTCCAGTTTCAATGAATTTCAGACTTTTCCGAGTAAGTTTGTGTACATTAGGGTTTACGTTTAAGGAGATATCAGGAGAGTGGATGCTCCTGGGTTTATGAAACTTGAGCATTTCAAAACTTCATAATGTTAGAGTCCAATTCCGGAATAAAAATATTTTCTGCCAAAATATTTCAGGACTATAAATAGATTTCTGAACTAAATTCATTCATTATTCACATTTCCAACTAGAGAAAAGCCATTTTCTCTCTCACAGATCTTCGGGTTTTCATCCCAAATCGTGAGTACACTTCTCTAGTTGTGTTATAATGCTTGTTTTATGCTTATTAACATAGATTGTATGTCAAATATATGTCATTCGGGAGTTTACCGCCCAAGAACGTTCTTGGGGAGTAAACTCCAAAATGAAGCTTAAAGGCCATCTAGTCCCATTTCCTTGTTAGGTAACTAGTTTAGGATAATATGTATGATCATTTGAGACTAGAAAACAATCAAGAACACATAGGTTTAGGTGTTTACGGGCCAAGAGTTTCTTGGACCGTAAACACCAAATTCAAGGGCTTAAATGTGCCCTAATCACTCCTAAAGGCTTTAGACTTTAACCCTCAATTACTTCTAGCTAATTTGGGGACTTAAACACATCAAAAACACCCTTTAAAGGTAGTTTATAGCCAAGGAATACTCTTGGGCCGTAAACAAATGCCTAGAATTTATCCTAGTTGTGTTTGGGACTTGAAAGAATTAAAACACCCATCCCATGAGAGTTTACGGCCGTAAACTCTAAGGGATATGGTCTTTTCAATCTATATCTACTACGAGATGGTAGTCCCATGTCTTTTCAATCTATATCTAGTACGGGATGGAAGACCCATGTATTTGAATCTATATCTAGTACGGGATGTATTCCGATGTCTTTTAATCTATATTTTTTTGTGTATTAAAACTATATTATATCTGGTACAGGATGGTAGTCCCATGGTTTTGAATCTATATCTAGTACGGGATGTATTACCATGTCTTTTAATCTATAGTTTTTGTGTACTAAAACTATCTTATATCTGGTACAGGATGGTAGTCCCATGTCTTTTAATCTATATTTTTTGTGTATTAAAAACTATTTTATATCTAGTACGGGATAGTATTCCCATGGTTTTCAATCAATATTTTTATGTATTAGAAATATCTACTGTTATACTGGATGGTAAATTCCTAGTGGTTTTCAATATATAGTTTTATGTATTAAACTATACACTGTGGTATTTAACTAAACTTTACTTTTAAGAAAATAAGGCTTTTTCCTGGGATAATTGAACTATACATAATCGGATCGTATAATAAACAGATAACTAAACTATACTTATAAGAAAATATGGGATTTTCTTGGATAATAAACTTTTTCGGAAAATCAAAGGAAACATGCTCATTTTCAAAAAACAAAACACTTATGAACTCACCAGCTTTTTGCTGATTTTCAAACTACTTGTATTCTTAGGTCCACATTAGACAGGTACCAGTGATCCTTTTGGCAAAGACGGAGTACGTAGAAGACACGTCCTTACTTTTTTCATATGATATGTATATGTATAACACATGTAACTCTTGTGTTTAGACAATGTAAATGAATCTACGTAATGTAAAGTTTTGTGTTTACTATGCTTGCTATGTACATTGGTTGTGATATTCGTGATGTCCTCCGCCCTGGAACGTTTCCGCCATTGGTTTCAGGGTGTGACACATGTTGATAACACAGATTCTCAGATATCATCGGTAGCCGATGAGGAAATTGTTATTGAAAGTCCTGAAGTCTCTTTAGACTTCCTATCCTTACAATCTGACCGCAGTGTTTCTGGTCGCAGTCTTGTACTGCAATCTGTCCCGTTATCCAATATCAAACGTCCCATAGAAGTGTCCACCAAGACTTACTCTGCGGTAGTCCAAAGCACTACACCGCTGACCGAAGTCAAAAGTTCTATGACTATTGAACCAATTAATCATGAATTACCAATTGAAAATTTTGAATTTGGTCAATGTTCTCAAAGTCCTGACTTTTCAAGTTCGGATGAATCGAGTCACTATTTTTCAAAATCCTCAAAAGATTTTAGGAAACCGCAATTAAATGTCACTGACTGCGGTTCTCCTAAGATCGAAGCAAAAAGAGCTTTTTAAGAAGAATTTCGTTCTCGTGGAAAGCAAGGGGAAATCTTTCAAAACTCAAGAAATCTGCGAAATGTCCAAAGTCAAAAAGTCCTGAATAATTTGTTTTCTCAAATTATCATTTGAAGAAAACTGTTTCCAAGAAAACAAAAAGGAAGGACTTCATTGTTTCTGACAATACTCAAAAAACATCCAAACCTAAGGATAAGTCTTTTCGATCAAATGGTTTTCAAATCTATTCTCTCAATGATCCAAAATGGAAAGGTATTTTACCTACTCCAACCCTTCCAGTGTCAGTTTCAAAATGGTCATCTCAAGTGTTTAAGAAATCAAATCACCAAAGGTCTGCACGTGTCTTCATAAGACCTGCACAAAACACCTTTTCAAAACCCACAAACAAAAGGGTTAAATCATACAATCCTCGGAATGGACAAAAGCATATTTTTTCTTCAAAACCTCAGACCAAGTCAAATGTCATGGAAAATGACAAAAAGTTCTCGTGTCAATGTCAATGTAAAAAATTTCTCTCTCATGAATCATCTAATCTCTTCCAAAAAACTCGTAATTATCCAAAATCTCACAAAACTCCAATGAACTTCAATCACCCAGGACTAGGCTTGAAAGTTGACTTAAAACCTGTCCCTGCCACCTCGCATCAGGCATCGATTAACACATCGTATGTGACTCTGGGCTCCAAACTCGCTTGGGTGCCCAAATTCACCACTTCATTTCTGTAGGCTTTGTGCAAGGAGGATCAAGAAGAAGAATGGTTCATCGATAGTGCCTGCTCCTTGCACATGACCGGAAGGTTAGAGTACCTTCGGGATTTCAGGCCTATATGCAATGGTGGGAATTTCACTTTTGGAAACAATGCAAATGGCATCATACGAGGATATGGTGTTTTCACTACGGGGAACTTTTCGATTCAGAAGGTTGCTTATGTAGAAAGCCTTAAACACAATCTCATTAGTGTTGGCCAACTATGTAAAGCAGGCCATCGAGTGGAGTTTGATGATCAATTATGTTACATAATGACAAGTGACAGAAGCACTTGCTTAATCAAGTCACAATCTGTATCCTCTGGATGTCTCTCTCATCATTGGAAAACCGTAGCTGTGCTTTCTCTCTAAATCCGTATCCGAAGTTAGCTGGTTATGGCACCGCAAGCTCGCTCATCTCAACTTCTGATACGTCAACACCTTAGTCACTGAAGAATTGGTCAGACGTCTACCCATTCTCAAATTCAGCAATGACACTCTATGTCCTGCCTGTGAATGTGGTAAGCAGTCAAAAGCAAGTCATCCCATAGTAATTTATTCATCCATATCTGAACCACTCGAACTTCTCCACATTGATCTATGCGCTCCATCAACCATAAGCAGTCTTCATCATAAAAAATATATACTGGTTATAGTTGATGACTTCGCTCGCTTCACTTGGGTATTCTTTCTCAGACTCAAATCCGAAACACTGCAGATTCTCATAAACTTCATCAAAGAAATAGAACTTCAGATCAAGCTTCCAGTAAGACGCATCCGCAGTGACAATGGTACTGAATTCACCAATCATCCACTCAACAGCTTCTTGGTGTCAAAAGGGATTTCACATAACTTTTCAGCTCCGTATACACCTCCATAAAATGGTGTTGTTGAACGAAGAAACTGCACCCTTGTTGAAGCAGCCAAATCCATGCTCAACTTCGCCCATCTTCCTCTTTACTTCTTTGTTGAAGTTGTAGCTAGTGCATGCTTTGTCTAGAACCGAAGCATTGTATGCAAATGCCTCAACACGACACCATATGAGGGCCTCAACAACCGAAAGCCAAATGTTCGTTTCTTTCACATCTTTAGGTGTAGATGTTTTGTGATCAACAACCGAGATCAACTTAACAAATTTGCACCAAAGTCTGATGATGGTATCTTTCTTGGTTACTCCAAAAATAAGGTTGTGTATCGGGTCCTCATCAGACGTACAAGGATAATCATTGAAATTTTTGATGTAAATTTTGATGATTCTTACATCCGCAACACCCCTCCATCTAAAGAAACCACTGCCATTATGGAAAGCGATATTCCTACTTCTTCAGGACCCTTAAATCTGGTTGAAGTAAACTATGATGATCTCTTCGACCCTGTTGAAACGGCGAAACTATCCAATGTTCTTGTGTCTCCCGTAGCTTAACAACAACATGCCGATGTTTCTGGACCATCTCTCTCGAAGGTAGCATCTCTCAATACTTCCACCTCTCCTGTTGAGGGGGAAAGCGCTACTCCGGTTCGTACTACAACCATCGAGGTTCTAGTATTTGATGATGCTCAAGCTCCCACTCTTAGAAAATCATTTGAATCTTCGCATTCAGATGAACATCCTTCAGCTGTCCAGGGGGAACCTTCTCAGCTTCCAAATGAACTCCCTTCAGCAATCTAGGGGGAACCTCTCCAAACTAAAGAAAATGCCTCTCTTGCTCCAACAAGTCAAGATGATTCAGCAGGCTATTCACAAGTCTAGGGGGAACTTCCTTCCCCATCCGAAGCAACATCTGACATTGAAAACATTCCTTCAACCGCAGCTACTGATCATCTGATGCCTCGTCTACATGTATGGACGAAGGATCACCCACCAGGCCAAATTATTGGCAACCCATCCGTAGGTATCCAAACTCGATCTGCCAAAGATTTATCTGATCATTGTCACTATGCAGCATTTATGTCCGTAGTCGAGCCTCGATCTATCAGTGAAACATTATTGGAACCAGATTGGATTTCTGCAATGCAAGAAGAACTGGAAGAATTTGAAAGAAACAAAGTGTGGCAAATTGTTCCCATTCCACACGGCCATACTATTGTTGGTATAATATGGGTTTTCAGTAACAAGCTAGATGAATCTGGTGCGGTTATTAGAAATAAGGAAAGGCTAGTTGCTAAAGGCTATAGTCAACTGGAAGGTGTTGACTACGATGAAACATAAGCTCCGGTAGCTAGAATGGAAGCAATCAGAATGTTCATAGCATGTGCTTCTCACAAAAATATCAAAGTGCATCAAATGGACGTTAAGAGTGCTTTTCTCAATGGGGAATTAAAAGACGAGGTTTACCTTCAACAACCTTCCGGCTTTGAAAGTATCGAGTTCCCTAATCACTGCTACAAGATTCAGAAAGCAGACTACGGTCTGAAGTAAGCCCCTAGAGCTTGGTATGAAACTCTTTCTGAATTCTTAGTCTCTTTAGGATACAAAAGAGGATTGATTGATCCCATACTATTTAGAAAAGCAAACGGGTCTCACCTTATGCTTTTACAAATATATGTGGATGATATCATCTTCGGATCATCTGACTAAGCTCATGACAAACAAATTTCAAATGAGCATGAATAAAGAGATTAACTTCTTTCTGGGACTTCAACTCAAACAAATTCAGCAAGGGATATTCATTCATCAAGAGAAATACACCACTAAACTTCTGAAAAAATACTCTATGGACAACTGCTCTTCGGCTAAGGTCCCTATGGCCTTCAGATATAAGATCTCTATTGATCCCTCAGGCGAATCTGTGGATCACAAGACTTATAGAGGTATCATTGGATCGTTAATGTATCTCACCGCAAGCCGACCTGACATTGTCTGTGGAACCGGTGTGTGTGCAAGGTACCAGGCTGACCCAAAAGTGTCAAACATGACCGCAGCCAAACAAATTCTTCGGTACCTAAAAGGAAGCAAATCTCTTGGTCTATGGTACCCTGCAGGAAATGACTTCAGTCTTCAAGCGTTTACTGATGCGGATCATGCCGGATGCAAACTTGATCGAAAAAGTACATCTGGTGGATGTCAATTTTTAGGAGGAAGACTTGTCAGCTGGTCCTCAAGAAAACAAAGTAGTGTTTCTTTATCCACCACAAAAGCAGAATATGTGGCCGCAGCCAACTATTGTTCCCAAGTCCTTTGGATGAAGACATAACTATTGGACTACAAATACAGGATACTGCGGATACCAATTTACTGTGACTCTGAAAGTGCCATAGCGGTCTCTCATAATCCTATTCAACACTCCAAGACTAAACATATTGAGCTACAATATCATTTCATCAAAGACCACATTCTGAAAGGTAATATTCAACTCATCTTTGTTCCTACTCATGAAGAGATTGCTGATGTTTTTACAAAAGCACTTGACTCTTCAAAACTCAATGTGTTCCTACAAATGTTGGGAATTATGAATCTAGATCCCAAATTCTTCTTGAATTAACAAGCACCTCAGACCTTCCTGATCTCCATTTTGGTCCTTACTGAAAGCTTTTTATAATAGATGGTTTTGGAACATTCCCTGTTCTACAGTCGATGTACCGCAACCATATATTATATCTATCTTTCATGGGTCCTTCTTGCTTGTGATTAATAACTTTTGTACAAGTGCTCTCCTCAGTTTCCTTCACTACAATCATCCGCAATATCAAAGATGATGGGTTTGAGCCACAAGAACTTTCCTATGTGCACATGCAAACCATAATTGCTTGGATCTAGGTTTCTCTAATTGAACATGCATTGTATCCAAGACTTTCAATACTAGATCTAATGTAAACAATTGATTCTAATCATATGAATTAGGATCTAGAACAATACCTTGGATTAATTGGTTGGTACATCTTCTTCATGGAGCTTAGAGTCACAATTGTCACTCCTCTAATGGCTTAAAACACCAACTAGCAAGAAGATGATTTGAGAGAAGGAGAGAGGTGAGAAATCGGCTCCAAGGTTTCCAAAAAGATTCAGTGGCCGATTTCTCCAACCCTAAGGGTCTATATGTACTATGAGCTCCTAGGGTTTCACCTTAAACCCTAATTGGATAACTTAGCCTCAAAGCAATCCAAAGATCCTTCTAAATAAGGCCTTGGACGATTTTTAAGATATCCATATGCTTAAAATTGTCCCTTCCCATATCCATAAGGATTCATAGCCCTAAACACAAATATCACACATTTGACAGTTGATGCCCCTTTATTCAATTAATCTCTTTAAGTCACCAAATTAATTCTTAATTAATTTATGACTTATATCAGTTAAATAATATTATTATTCCTATAACATATTATTCTTATAATACATTAATAATAATATATCCTCTTTCTTTATAAATCACCTTGTCCAGTTGCTATGGTGAAGGCAACCCAAAAGGACCATGCACAACCGGGTCAAGTACTTACTAAATATAGTTACAACCTTAGACACTAATCCAACAGTCTCCCACTTGGATATGTCTAGTAACTATATATGCGAACATAATCTGATTAGCAATCGTAGCTCTCAAAGATGTTGTCAAACACTGATCTTATCAGTATCCTGTCCTTTAGATAAGGGATCATACAGTCCTCTCTTTAGATATTATGCGGACAATCTTATGGAACTTATTGTCCAACAATTGGTTTCTCGATCTCAGATTCATTTGACATAGAACTTAACTGAACACATCAATTCAGTCTTGATCGGGCCCGACACATAAGTCAAACAAATCATCGAGGGGCCCTGATATCGCTTTTACCCTCTTAGGATAAAAGTAACAAATAAACTTCGACTTATATGCATTTACTATTTACTAATCAATCATACACAACAATGCATTTTATGACATCAATTTACTGATGCGGTTTCGCATTCACAATGCACAACCAATTAATAAACAATAAACCATATATCTTGGTTTTAAGACCATATCATATTATCGTCTTGCGATCACTTGTATCTCATTCCAAAAAAATGATTCAAGCAAGCACGGCTTTATTCCAATGCTTAAAACTTATTCATAAGCACTCATGAACATTGCAACAAACTTTTGCTATGTCTAATACCTTTTAGACAATCTACACACCAATTCACAACAATCTTCATTCATACCTACTTCGAATATATGAACGATTGTGGACCATTCGAATAATTCGATTATTCTTAATAACTCAATTATTCAGGAAGTCAAAACATGCAAAATGAAACATTAGTTAAACAATTAACATAAGACAATAGCGTTACTCATAAATAATACTCCTTTATTTAATCATCAAATGGATATTACATTTATCTATTACATGTTTCCAAAACTATCTAATCTAAACTAATATCGTCTTTCAGCCAAATGCTCCTAGCGTGCTGCAAATGCTTAACCCTACTCAGTCCCTTCGTATGCGGATCTGCTGGGTTATCCTCTAACAACACCCCCTTTAATACGAGGTGTCCTTCTTCTACTCGATGTCTAATAAAGTGATATTTTATGTCGATATGTTGAGATCTACCATGATCCCTCGGTTCCTTGGTCAAGGAAACCGCTCCTTCATTATCATAGAAAATTTCCATAGGCTCCTTTATGGCAAGCACAACTCCAAGATCACCAATGAAGATCTTCAACCACATCACCTCCTTTCATGCTTCGCTCGCTGCAATGTACTCTGATTCGCACCTTGAATTAGCTACGGTTTCTTGTTTGGATTTTTTCCATGTCACTGCGAACGGTAGTTGTCCCTGTCGGTCTGGAAGCTGGCGTCACTATACCTTTGCACCTTTAAGTCATCACTCCCTCCGAGGACTAAGAACCATTCATTGGTCCACCGAAGGTACTTAAGTATATTCTTGACTGCAATCCAATGAGCTTTGCCTGGGTTCCCTTGATATCTTCTGACCATGCTCAAATGCAAAGGCCACATTAGGACGACTACAATTCATAGCGTACATGATTGAGCCAACTGCAGAAGCCTAGGGTACTCAGACTTTGATTCTTACTCAATTTGGCATTACTCTGTATCGGTAGTTCACCCTTCTTCGAGTTTTGCATACAAAACCGTTGTAGTACTTTATCCAAGTTAGTATTCTGACTAAGTCCTATTAGTCTCTTACTTCGTTCTCTCACTATCCTTATTCCCAAAATATAGGAAGCCTCTCCGAGGTCGTTCATAGTGAAGCACTTCCCGAGCCAGGACTTAACCTCCTGCAAAGTCGGGATGTAGTTTTCTATGAGCAGTATGTCATCGACATACAAGACGAGGAAGCTAACTATACTCCCACTGGCCTTGACATATACACATGATTCATCTTCACTTCGTACAAATCCAAACTCTTTGACTTTCTCATCGAAGCAAAGATTCCATCTGCGAGACGCTTGCTTAAGTCCATAAATGGACTTTTCAAGCTTGCACACTCCATTAGGATGATTTGGATCAACGAAACCCTCTGCCTGAGCCATGTAAACATCCTCACCCAACTTCCCATTAAGCAAAGCGGTCTTGACATCCATCTGCCATATCTCATAATCATGAAATGCAGCAATGGCTAGCATCATACTAATAGATTTTATCTTAGCAACTGGTGAGAAGGTCTCATCATAGTCAACTCCAGGAGTTTGAGTAAAGCCCTTCTTTCACACCCCAAAAACCGAAGGCGGAAACATTTCCAGGGTTGACTCCATGTTGAGTATCAAATCCAATGCACATAGTAAGTAAAGTAGAACAACCATTACATTACATATAGAAAAGCTCACATTTGTTCAAAATAAGTTGTACAGTTGTAATAGATAGTATATATATAAACAAAACGAGACAAGTCTTCTGCGTACTCCGACCTGGAACAAAATGATCTTCGGGTACCTGTTCTAACGCTGACCTGAGAACACAAGCGGTTTGAAAATCAGCATAACGCTAGTGAGTTCATAAGCGGTTTTTGTTTTGTGAAAGTGTTCGAGTTTCCTTTCTGTTTCTGAAAATGTTACACACACCAAGAAAATCCCATATTTTCTTAAAAAGATTGGTTTTTGTTCTCAACATGTAAAGTATAGTTGTACACTGAAAACACGTTTACTCTTGTGAAAATGTACAGTTATGTTATCTGGTTTGTTATACTGTTCTGGTTATGTACCAATGTATCCCCAGGAAAGTTCCATACTTTCCTGATTGTGTTTTTACCAAATGTAACAGATGTAAAGTTATCCTTTTTGTTATACTTTTCTAGTTATGTAAACGTTTCCCAGGAAAATTCCATACTTTCCTGAATATTGGTTATCAATGTAAACGATGTATTCTGAAACCTGGTTATCTTGTAAAATGTGTTGACTTATTCATTATTACTATTAAGTAAATCACTGTTATCCTAATTGCGAGTTCCATAACCATACGATAGACTAGATATGGCAATAAGTAGTCCACATCACCTTATGACTTTCGTCACCCTTGAACCATTTCAGTTTGACTATAGCTAGCAGCCAGGTGTGGGGTAGTCAGCCCCGTATAGATCTATACACTCAAGTCACGCTCTCTAATCCCCAGAGATTCTGGTTACGGGTGCAGTCCTCCACTCGCGTATCTTTGTGGAGTGTTCACCGAGGACGTGTCTCCAATTATACAGGACTAACAATTTACTAGTAATAATATGATAATCCTCCACTCGCGTATCTCTGTGGAGTGTTACCGAGGATACAGTGTACAAGTTTTATGATAATAACATGCTTTTAACTGATAAAATGTAGAAACCATTTGTGAAATATATATAAAACATAATAGTTTATAAACCCATTTCACAAATAATTTGTTTACGTGTCTGTATGTTCAAACGATTATCAGTTGTATCAATCAGTGTTAAAAGCATATAAAATGTGAAGCACACATGAAAACAAGTTTTGAGTACAAGTAACCCCTTGTACTTTGCTTATGTTTCCCCCTGAAAACAGTGAAAAACAGTGAAAAAGGGTAGGGGTATGAACTCACCGCTTAATGTTGAGATCGAGTGTCAACGGATGCCCTGAACTCCTATGGCCCCTATTTTACATGTGATGACACATAAATGAGTTAGAACTAAGGTTTTTCCATGACTAAACATGATGGGAAAATATCCTTAGGGCTTGGAATTACTAAGAATAAGTGTCCTATGATCCAAACTTAATGATTTATGCAAGTTTATGGCCAAAAATGGGTATTAGAGTGGGTGTATGGTCTTGAAAATGAGTGTGTGGCTGGGGGAGTGTGGCCAGGAGTGTGTGTGAGGCAGCACACAAGAGTGTGCGGCCGTATAGAGGGTGTGTGCGGCCGTACAAAGGAGTGAGCAGCCGTACACTCCTCATTTGAGTCCATATGTTGATTTTGAAGTGTATGCTCTTCATACTTGGGAATTTTGAATGTATGCTGCCCCCATTTGAAGGTGTGCGGCCGTAAACCTTCATGGGATGATGAATATGATGAATATAATGAGTTTTAAGCTTGGGATTTAAGTGTTTACCACTACAGTTAGCTTGAAGATGAAGTAGATCACGATTATGAAGCCTTCCAAGTGTTCTTGGTTAATGATTTATTGAGAGAAAGTAGAGAGAGGGAAGAGAACATCTAAATGAATGAATGAAGAGGTATCCATCCATAAATTGAATTGGGTGCCAGGTTGAGGGTGTTTGCGGTTGGGTGTGTGGCCGTACACACAGGTGTGTGGCCACACACCTTATTTGGTGAGTTTTGGCCCGATTTTGTGATACTAAACACTCTCCAACCCTTCCTAAGATTCATATCTAAATTATACTAAGTCTAAAGCACCCATATGGAATCACAAGAGACAATCAACTCAAATTTTAGTGCTGAAACACAGATCAATTACATGGATTAGAAGTTTCGGGTTGTCACATTGTCCCCCTGTTAAAGGGAATTTCGTCCCGAAATTAAAAATTAAGATACAAGTCAAGATACAAATCATGGATCTGGAAAGAGATGCAGATACTTCTGTTTCATCGAGTCTTCACGCTCCCAAGTGAACTCTGGTCCCCGCTTGGCATTCCAGCGGACCTTCACTAACGGGATGCGGCTTTGCTTTGTACGTTTGACTTCTCGATCCATGATTTCGATCGGTTCCTCCACGAAATTGAGGTTTTCATTGATCTCGATCTCGTCTAAAGGAATTACTAAGGTTTCATCGGATAGGCACTTCTTGATATTTGAAACATGGAAGACGGGATGAATGTTACTGAGCTCATGGGGTAAACGAAGTTTATAGGCTACCGGACCGATCCTGGCGAGGATCTCGAAGGGTCCAATGTACCTAGGGTTAAGTTTCCCACGCTTTCCAAAGCGTACCGTGCCTTTCCAGGGCGAGACCTTCAACAGGACACGGTCACCAACCTGGAATTCCAGAGGTTTTCCGACGGTTATCAGCGTAACTCTTTTGGTAATCTCATGATGCTTTCAATCGTTCTCGGATTTGGATGATCTTCTCAGTGGTTTCGTGGATGATTTCAGGACTGTCACAACTAGAAATTTTGTGTCTTGTAATCACTACACTCAAGTAAAATGTAGAATCAAAAACTTAAGAGCGTGTATGATGCTTACTCTATGACAACAAAATTTCAATCAAATACACCATACAAGTACTACAAATAGTCAACAAGCAATTGGAAACCCTAGAAGTTCTTGTTAGGTCCATTTTGGACTAGGACTTCCTTATTCGACTCAATGGACCAATAAGCTTCCAATTTGACTATCATGGGATTAGAACCTTTAAATGGGCTCTAATTGGACCCAATTCCATTTAATTCAATATTTTGGGGCATATTGGGCCTAGAATGAGATAGATTAATTATATGAACCATTTTGGACCATAATTAACCTAATCTAACCTAATGGGTCATAAAAATCATATTTATAATTCTTTTAGGCCAAAAATCATCCAACCTAGCTATAACATGGGCTTAAGGGCAAAAAGCCCAAAAATCTCCTCTCACCCTCCCCATTCTTGGCCCAAGCCCAAAAGAAGAGGGGAGTTGACTTTGTGAGTGACACCTCATAATTATCCAAGGGACTTCCATGCAAGAGGACTGATACTTCCATGCACCATCCTTTCACACTTCTCTCTTCTGTCCTTTCTTCTTGATTCTCGGCCGATCCCAAACACACACACACACACAATTCTCCCACAAATCTCTCAAGAAACTCCCTCCACTCTTCATCAAGATCTCGAATTTTAGAAGGTTTTTCAAGAAGATATTTCCAGAAATTCTTCATCTACGGTAAGATTATACTTAGATCTATGATCTAGATTCTTTTTTTTTATCCAAAATCTCTTTCTAATCCATGCAAAAATCATGATCACTCTCTTAGAAACTCCCTAAGTTCGAAATCAACAAGGGAAGACTTGTTAGAGCCGAAAACAACATCAAACTTCTTCCAATCTTCTCCAAAACCTAAACCCAACCCAAGGTGAACTTCATACCCCTATTTTTTTGGTTTTTATAAGTTTTGTGGGGGGGGGGGGGGAGGAATACAAGAAAATGTGTAGATCTATGAGTATATGTATGCCTTGTATGATTTCTATGTTTATTTACATGTTCTTATGTGATTATGGTGTTGAAACTAGTCAAAAAGTCCTTAAGATTGAGATTTGCATTAGGATGTATGAAACAAGTATTAAACATATTATTACACAAATCATTTCTAGAAAAATAACCAAGTTGGTTAATATGAACTCCTTGGGCTAAAAATCCCATTTTTGGACTCAAAATGTTAAAAATATAAGGCTAAAGAGCCCAAAATGACAAAATACAAACTTTGATGGATGAAATGAGTCAAAAACAGTTTCAACAATGTATTTTTCTGGAAATATTCTCCTTGAAGGATTAAATGTGAAATTTTTAAGCATAATGGGCCAAAAATGAATTTTTCGGCCCAATAAATCCCAATTTGCGAGATTTTCAAATTAGAGGGGCTGAAACTGTATTTTTCTGTAAAACAGGGGACTACTAGTGCTCCAAGTCCATTTCAAGGGTTAAAAATGCTTTTCATATTTAAAAGGGACCAAAGATGCAAAAAATTTCTACTTTGGGCCAAAAGTGTAAAAATTGCGAAAATAAGGGTTTCAGCCGAGAAAAATTTCATTTGAGGGACTAAAACTGTTTTTCCAATAACTTTGAGCTGAAAAATACCTTTTTCTACAAGTTTTGATACTAAAGTGTCAAGAAAAATGGTTTAAGGACTAAATTCTTTTATACAAAGGGTCAAAAGTGTAAATTTATCCAAAAGAAAGGGGCTGCAAAAATGAAAAATTCTAATGTTTTAAACAATAAATCCGACATGATGAAATACTAGCACCTTGACTATCAGCGAAATATAATACACCTTCAACACCAAAAAACGTTATCAAACGAATTGGTTCGGTCTCGAATCAATAATGAATCCGAAATTACTAACACGACGATACTTCAATACACACGCGGAAATTTCGGGAAGTCAATACACACGTGGGAATACACCAGACGTTGATACACCGTCTTTGGGCCCGAAATTTCAAATCGTGTTTGTTGGGCCTAGCTAGCCCAATGACATGATTTTTAGGCCCGAAGGAAACTCGCTTACATGTAAATGGGTCTTATATGACCTAATTCCGTGTAAAAGGACTTTTACAGGCTTTGTGCTGTTGGACCCCAAGGGCCCTCTGGTGCTGCTAGTAAAGTCGAGAATTCACCAAATGCGAGTCGGGCTAAGGGCCCTTCGCATTCACGATAGCCTTGAACGACTTATGGAAAATATCGGGGGCTTCGCACCCTCTTTTTCTCCTCGGTTGTGGGGCTATAAGAAGTCAGGGTGGCTGGATTAAGTGAATCGTACGAACGACGCCTAAGGGATCATTTGTATAGTTATAAACTAGTCGTTTTCATTAATGCGTGTTTATAACAATTTACAATCCATAATTAATCCAATGTCACCTGGACTCAACGAATACACCTGTCGCAACGAAATAACAAAATATAAATCATTTGATGCAAAGTATTAGGAAAACATCGGGTTTTCCTAGGGTTTTCAATTAATACACCTACGAGTTACATACCGAGTTTTACAAATTGTACTTTACATTTATACAAACAAACAAGCATACTTACGGATCTTCACACTTTTTATACTATGCTCTTTTCAGAAAATATCGGATTTTCTGGTGATTTTCAAAACAATACAAACCACTATATTTCAAACATTACTTATGAA
Organism: Lactuca serriola; assembly: GCF_051521515.1. Lineage (NCBI taxonomy): Eukaryota > Viridiplantae > Streptophyta > Magnoliopsida > Asterales > Asteraceae > Lactuca > Lactuca serriola. The sequence continues at coordinate 127,013,320 of NC_136416.1, read as the reverse complement.
CTCACCAACATTTCATATGTTGACGTTTTTCAAAATACTTGTATTCTCAAGTAACAGGTAAATCGAAAAGGAAAAATGTACTCAGTAACGTCTTGCTGTTGTTTTATTTAGTATCGAACAATTTACTTTTGGGCATGTAATATTATGGATCAATGTACTGAATGTAAACGCTACCAGTTGTAACATTTCAATGCTTGGTAATGTATGATGTTATGTTTCATGTATATTCATTGTGATGGTATTCAATTGAGTCACAATAGTCCTCGGACGTTTCCGCCATCTGGTTCGGGGGTGTGACAGGTTGGTATCAGAGCTCTGTTTATAGTGAACTAGCATATCTAACCATACATTGATATGCAACTATAAACCAAAATAGGGACTAACATAACTCTGAACAAAACAAGTAAAATACAACAATAAAACACCTTTGCTTGCATTAGGAATAAGGAACATAACGCCGAACCAAACAAGATTATGCTAGTATCTCGGTTAATTCAGGACTGCTCTTAGTGGTACCAAGGAGTGGATGTAGCTTGATCAACTACATTCTCTCCAAAGTATAACTAACACACGTTCTGATGTAGCATCCTAGGGATAATGTTCCCAGACCTTATTCTGTACAATAGTTGTAGCATCCTAGGAATAATGTTCGCATATTTACATACTCACGCAGACAGCATGGCTGGTTTTCATCACCCTGGAGAGCCTTATTTCCCTAATCAGGGGAATAACGTTTGGTTAGAGGAAGAGCCTGAGGAAGAGCCTGAGGAAGAACCTGAGGAAGACCCTGAAGAGGAATCTGACGGGGAACCGGAGGCTGGAGACAAGGGCGAGCCTGCCGAACCAGAAGAAGACGAAGGGAACTTCGAGGAGGAACCTGATGATAGTGAAGGGGGTGATTCGGACGCGGAGTCCGAAGTCATCAACCCCCCTTACCCGATCAGGGTGTCTGCTTACCGTGTGGGCCCCACTAGTCCTACCCCTCCCTGGGGTATTGATCTTTGGATATGGAGCAGACAACCAGGGACAGCGACCCACGTTCGGCATGTCGTGCGAGTTCTTTGACCTGAGGGACGGAGGACCGGCCGACCGAGCCCTACCGGTCATGGTGAGACGATTACAGAACACTGGCGATCTTGCTCAGGGCACTGCTGATCAGGTATGCCAGTTGTGGACTAGGGTCGAGCGTGCGGAACAGGAGACACGTGACATCCTTTGGGAGTTCCACATGAGGCAAGTAAGGTGGGAGTCTCGACTCCAGGACACAGAACGATTGGTGGCTCGTCTTCAGGGAGCATCCACATCCTCGGCACCACCTCCGGACGCAGCTCATCACGGTTAGGGATAGACATATCTTAGTAGGTCAGTAGGAACTATGCTATGTACCCCGACTCTATGTTTAAGTGACTACACTACTCATAGAGTCGTTATGCTGTCGAACTAGTGTCACTCATGCATGCTCTTACGAGCAATTTTTTTTTTCATGTATCAAATGCGGATAATATTAGTAAACTTTTACGTGCTTTGTTATGATATTACAAATTGCTATGTGATGAGAATCTATGATTGTATGTTAAATGGTAGGAGTGTTTAAGTTCGTACCTTGCACCTAGTCAGTAGGGTTACTACCTCCCAGAAACCCCAAACACTCAACATCTTTCTGTTTCATGACAGAAAGATGAGTCGCCGACCTACTCGCAGAAACCCTGGACCAGCCCCACCCGAAGATGACTCCACTGCATTCCAGGCGGCCGTGTCTGATGCGGTCACCGCAGCTATGGCACAAATTCACCAAGGGAACAACGGAGGAGGCAACGGGCAAGGGGCCGGGAGTTTGAACAACGGGATGAATCAAGGACCCACCAAAACATGTACCTACAAGGACTTCACAAATGCTAAACCACGAATTTTTAACGGCACTGGAGGGGTGATCACTCTGAAGCGATGGATCGAGAATGTGGAATCAGTATTCGAGATATGTGATTGTCCTGAGGAGATGAAAGTAAAGTTCGTAGCCTTCACTTTTGTCGATCAAGCACTCACTGGGTGGAACGGACATGTGGAAGCCATGACACTCCCTGTAGCCAACTCCATGCCGTGGTCGGAAATGAAAGAAATGTTGATGGCTGAATACTGCCCACGAGGTGAGATTCAGAAAATGGAGCAAGAGCTCTGGAACCTCACTGTGCACAATGCGAATATCGATGCCTACATATCGAGATTTAGTGAACTATCTCTGTTATGCCCGGGTATGATCACCTCGGAAGGAAAGAAGATTGAGCGATTCATCTGGGGACTAACATCACCAATCCAAGGAAACGTGATAGCTGCAAACCCCGAAACCTTTGACAGTGCAAAAAGATTGGCGAAGAAGTTGTATGACCATAACAACAAAAAGGGTGAGAAGCCAGCGGAGACTGAAGGCAAGAAGGAAAGTGATGGCAAGAAAGGGAAGAACAACAAGAGGAAGGGGCGTCAGGGCCCCAAGACCTCTAAAAAGCAGCAGACAGTGGCAGTTAATGCTGTCACCGCACCGGTTCCAGCCACACTACATGCTCCAGCGTCAGCTGCTTCAAATGCTCCCAGACCTTATTTCGGTAATCTTCCCAAATGCAACAAGAGCGGTTTCCATCACAATGGAGAATGCAAGGAGTTGCAGTGCACCAGTTGTAATCGAAGGGGACACACGGCGAGGTACTGCAGGACCTACCCTCCCCAGAACCAACCAGAGGGAAACAGCAACAACAACAACAATCGCAACAACAACAACATCACTATCGGCAGCCACAATGCAGGGCCTAGCCACACCTGCTATGGGTGTGGGAGGACTGGGCATTTCCGCCGAGATTGCCCTAACAACAACAATCCCGGAAACGGAGGAACAGGAAGGATGCTGACCATGGGTCAGGGAGAGGCGATTCAGGACCCCGCTGTTGTTACCGGTACGTTTCCCCTAAACCACACTTATGCATGCATCCTATTTGACATCGGAGCGGAGCGAAGTTTCGTAAGCAATAATTTTAAGCATTTATTAAAAAAACAACCCCAGAAGCTCAATGAAACCTTTACGGTGGAAATGGCCAATGGGAAAACCGAATCCACCAGGGAAATCTACATCGGATGTACCCTAACCCTAAACCAACACGTCTTTCGAATAGACTTAATGCCTGTGCCAATTAGGAGTTTCGATGTGATTATTGGCATGGACTGGTTAAGCCCCCACCATGCTGAAATTATGTGTCACGAGAAGGCCGTTCGCCTTTGCCTTCCCAATCACGAAACCCTAGTAATTTACGGAGACAAACCTAGCATGAACCTTTGCCTCATCTCGTGCATCCAGGCACAGAAACATCTACGAAAGAACAATTTGGCATTCCAGGCTCACATAGTGGATAAAATCAAGGAAGAGGTTAACGTTCAAGACATTCCCATAGCATGTGAGTTCCCAGACGTGTTTCCTGAAGATCTTCCTGAAGTACCCCAGAGAGACAAGTGGAGTTCCGAATTGACCTCGTTCCAGGAGCAACTCCTCTCGCTAAATCACCCTATCGGCTAGCTCCTGCTGAAATGCAGGAATTGTCCAACCAACTCAGTGAACTCTTGGACAAGGGATTCATCCGCCCTAGTTACTCGCCATGGGGAGCTCCAATTCTCTTTGTCAAAAAGAAGGACAGATCTTTTAGAATGTGCATCGATTATAGAGAGTTAAATAAACTCACTGTTAAAAATCGCTACCCGCTCCCACGAATCGATGATCTATTTGACCAGCTCCAAGGAGCTAGTTATTTTTCTAAGATAGATCTACGGTCCGGATATTCCAAAAACCGCTTTCCGAACTCGTTACGGACATTTTGAATTTGTCGTGATGCCATTTGGTCTAACAAATGCCCCTGCCGCATTTATGGATCTGATTAACCGGATCTGTCGACCATTCGTCGACAACTTTGTCATTGTCTTCATCGACCACATTCTCGTCTACTCCCAAAGCAAAGAAGAGCATCGCCAACATCTCCGACAAATCCTAGAAACTCTGCGATCGGAAAAGCTATACGCAAAACTCTCCAAGTGTGAGTTCTGGCTCCGGAGTGTGAACTTCCTAGTTCATGTAGTTAGCCAAGATGGAATTCATGTGGATCCTTATAAGGTCAAAGCTGTTGAAGGATGGGCAGTCCCGACAACACCTACGGAAATCTGTCAATTCTTGGGTCTAGCAGGCTACTATAGGAGATTCATTCAAAACTTCTCTAAGATCGCCAAACCACTTACCTCGCTTACACAAAAGGGCGTAGTATTCAAATGGACGGACAAACAAGAAGTCACATTTCGAACCCTGAAACATGCTCTCTGTAGTGCCCCGGTACTATCACTACCGGAGGGAACGGAAGATTTCGTGGTCTACTGTGATGCGTCAAATCAGGGCTTAGGTTGCGTTCTCATGCAGCGTGGAAGGGTGATAGTTTACGCATCCCGCCAACTAAAGACGCACAAAGTAAATTATACGACCCATGACCTAGAATTGGGAGTCGTGGTCTTTGCCCTAAAAATTTGGAGGCATTACCTTTATGGTACGAAGTGCACTATCTTCATGTTGGATAAGGTGTCTAAGTCCATAACTTATTTGGTATATACTTGACCCAACCGGCATGGTCCATTTGGGTTGCATCTCATCCAAACTATTTATGGATAATTTTATGAGAGTTATACACATATGTTTATTAATATATTATAAGTTATAATATATTAATATGAATTTATGTTATTTAATTAGTATTAGTCTTAAATTAATTATGAATTAATTTAGAGATTTAAAGGAAGACTAATTAGATTATGGGCTATTGGTTTTATATGGTGTGGGCTAACACTCATTTGTTAATGGACTAGGCTTTGATGGAAGTCCATGGATGATCCATGGAGCTTTTAACCCATGGATCCTTGGAAAGGAAAGGTCATGGGTTATTAGGGTTTCACCCTAACCATGTACACTATAAGCATGCTTATGGAGCATGAAATGGCAACTAGTGAACTAGTGTGTGTGTGTGCTTGTGTGTGGCCGAAAATACAAAGTGTGAACACTCTCTCAAAGTTTTCCAAGAGTTTGTGGTGTTTTGTGATTCCATTTGAGGCATTCACACTATTGGTGCTTGGCCCTCAAACTCCTCAAGAACCAAACTCATCAAAAAGGTATGTAATCTCTTCTAACCTTTTATGTTGAAATGTTCCCCATGCCATGTTAGATAGGTTATAAACCTTGGAAAATTATTATTTTGCATGTATCTAGACAAACATAGATCCAAGGTTTATTAGGGTTGCATGCACACTTAGGAAGTGTTAGATTGCTCAAAACCCAACAGTGGTATCAGAGCCTAGGCTTGCTTGTTTGATACTTGATGCAAAATAGTTGAAAAGGTCGAAAAACTTGCTGTCTGCCTGATGAACTCGCCGAGTCCATGGGGGGACTCGCCGAGTCCATGTGTATCTTCAACCTACTCGCCGAGTAGGTTCATGCACTCGACGAGTAGGAGCGACAGAGTGCAGATTTTCGACTTTTGCTGCTAGAAATGGACTAGAAACATTACCCTAAACTGTTTTGGTGTTTTAAAACTTGTTTTAGTTGGTGTAATGGTTGTTCTAATCCATTTACAATAGCATATATCAAAATTCCATGATTTTTATGTGTTCATATAATTCTTGAAATTTTGATGATCATGTTCATGTTCTTATGAATTTAGAAGATGATAGGAATTATTTGTTGAATTGTTTAGAATTAATTCGTGATCATTTATGTGTTTTAATGGAGTCCATAATTTGTCCTCAAGTTATGGATATTCAAAGGTCACTTTCTTTAACACACACATTTAAACACATAAGTTACATGAAAATGAAGAGTCTTCATTTTTATGAACCTTTAATTCATAAGTTATGAAATGAAAAGTTTTGGATAGTTACAAAACTTGTCCTCAAGTTTTGGAATTTGTAAAGTTTCACACACTTTAATAAACTTTAATTCCAACCCTTAGAGTTTTAATAGTTAAAATTCAACCCTTATACTATTTATATGTATAAGAATAAGTCGTTCTACCGTTAGTAGGCCTCATTCACGAAGCCGGTCTATAAGGTGGGTATAAGGTTGTTGCCTATAAAATGGCGACTTAATGGGTGTCCACTCTCACCCACCGCTCGCTTGACTGGTGGAGGGTCGTTAGCCGAACGGGTAGGACAATGACTTTAAATCCTCATTAAAAGTATAATGATTATTATAAAGTAACTAAACCTTTTTAATTCCCAATCTTATTTATTTTAGGAAAAATGTGAACATGGTGCTAGTCCATGGAATTCACACTTTGTACCTTACCAAGTCGTTGGTGGAGCATGTGTGGTTAACCGACACACTAACTTAGACTAGTAAGGATCACGAAGGGTGACTTAATGTTTGTCATGGAACAATGGAGCGTGTGTGGTTTACCGGCACATTGATTAGGTGATAATATTAAGGGTACCAAGTGAATTAGCATGGTTATTCACACCTTGTTTTGTGATCCTCGGAATCCCAATCACAAAACCTGAAGGGCACAATCGAGATTGAAACATGCCATTGAAAAGTTCAATGAATCACAAAACAATCTAGGAATTTCAAATCCAATTAAAACCTAATAATTCATTTTGTTTTTCATGGTGGAAATTGGTGAATCGTCATTCACCTACCTTTCAAATATATTATTACTTAGATTACGGCATCCCTCTTCTAAGTATAATATATTGTGATTGGGTCCTAGCCTTAATATTACATTTGGGTGTCTTATTAAGGATTCTATATATCTAATCTAAACTTGCTTTCTTCCTTCAGATGTCTTCCAACACTAATGCTTCAGGCTCTAACCCAACTAGTTCTTTCTCTCTCATGAATCTTTGTGGGAGGGTCATCTTTGATGGTTCCAACTTCATGGATTGGATTAGGAACATCAGGATGGTTACTTGTTATGAGGACAAGGAATATGTCCTCGATAAGGAGTTTAAAAAACTTGATGAGTCTACTGCTACTCCTGAGGAGATCGTTGAATTCAGGACACATGAGAGAGATGCTACTAAGGTGGCATGTATCATGATGGCCACGATGACAGCCGAGGTCCAAAAGTCATATGAAGATTACTACCCTTTTGAGATACGCCAAGACCTGATGGAAAGGTACCATCAAAGTGCTCGTCAGGAGCGGTATGAAATAATCTCCTCCGTAATAACTACCTGCATGAAGGACGGTGATTCCGTCACGGCTCACATGCAAAAGATGCAAAGGTATGTGGACCGTTTGCTGAAGCTGAATGTGAACATCCCTGAGGAGTTGGCAATTGACATCATTTTGCACTACTCCTACTCCAACATCTACCCTTGTTTTGGATATCGGGCAAGGAAAAGGGAAAAAGAGGAAGCACCCTTCGAAGGGTACCAAGGGAAAGTCTCTTGAAGGCTCCTCATCGAAGACCAAGAGCGGTTGTGTCACTCCTTCTGCCATTCCCAAGGATGCTGAATGCTTTTATTGCCATGAAAAGGCACACTGGAAGCGAAACTGCCCTAAGTACTTGCAGGATCTAAAGGATGGGAAAGTGAAACCCACCCATGCAGGTATTTACACTATATTGTCTAATTACTCATTATATTCTAACTCTTGGGTGCTTGATACATGATGTGGTATTCACATATGTTCTGATATGCAGGGCCTAAGAAGAAGTGAGGATGTGGAGCACGGGAAGATAAACTTGATCATGGGGAATAGGAAGTTTTCACCTGTTTCTAAGAATGGAGTTTATACTTCGTTGCTTAATAATGGGTTAAAATTAGATTTGAAAAAATGTGTGTACTCGTCTGAAATGGTGAGAAATATTATTTCTTTTCATGCTTTGTACAAACAGGGTTTTACCTTTTCGTTTGATAATGAATGTGGTGGTATTAATGCTTTCTTTAAAAATGTGTTTTATTTTAAAGCGTTACCTTGTGATGGTGTGTATGAAACTGTGTCGATTGTAGACAACTTAGGAAATAATGTGTTGTATATTGATTCTTCTACTAGCCTAGATAAAGCATCATTGTGGCATTGTCGTCTTGGACATGTAAACAAGAAACGCATAGGCCAACTCCAAAACAGTGGAGTCTTGGAATCATTCGACCTTAAATCGGATGATAGTTGTGAATCTTGTCTACTTGGAAAGATGACAAAATCACCCTTCACTGGAACTTGTGAAAGGGGTGAGGGTTTGTTGGACCTAATACATACTGATGTATGTGGGCCATTCAAAACCGCCACAATGGATGCTAATCGGTATTATGTGACTTTTATTAATGATTTTAGTAGATATGGGTATGTCTACTTAATCAAACATAAGTCAGAAACCTTTGAAAGGTTTAAGGAATTCAAACAGGAAGTAGAAAATCAATTGGGCAGGAACATTAAGATGCTTCGATCCGATCGAGGTGGTGAGTATCTTAGTACCGAGTTCTTTGACTATCTTAAGGAATGTGGGATTGTCTCACAATTGAATCCTCCCAGGACACCACAGCTGAATGGTGTAGCTGAGAGGCGTAATCGAACCTTGTTGGACATGGTTCGCTCTATGATGAGTCGATTTTCGCTACCAATCTCTTTTTGGGGGTATGCCTTAGAGACTGCCGCCCATATCCTTAATCTAGTCCCTACAAAGAAGGTTACCAAAACACCTCATGAGATGTGGACTGGGAAGGTTCCCAATTTGAACCACATCAAGATTTGGGGTTGCGAGGCTTTTGTGAGGCGTGAAACTCATGATAAGCTCGAACCCCGAAGTCAAAGGTGTATTTTCATCGGCTACCCACAAAAATCCTTCGGTTACCTCTTCTACAGACCCAGTGAGAATGTGGTCTTTGTAGCGAGAAGAGGGGTCTTTCGTGAGAGAGAATTTATAAGCCAAGGAGATAGTGGGAGGCAAATTGATCTTGAAGAAATTCAAGAAGCAATTGGTGAAGGAACCTTAGACAATAGCAATCAACCTGAGGAGGAAACTCCTGTTGAGCAAGCTGACATGTCTATACCTCCGAGGCGTTCCACACCGGTTAGGAATACACCTTCGTTTTATTATGGATTTCATATTACTATGGAAGGTGATACGTTTATCAGTGATAGTACACTCGTAAATTTGGATGAACCTAGCAGTGTTAAGGAAGCCATGGCAGGCCCGGAGTCTGCTAAATGGAAGGAGGCTATGGACAGCGAGATACAGTCCATGTATGACAATCAAGTTTGGAACTTGGTTGACCATGTACCAGGCCGTAAAACAGTCGGGTGCAAATGGATCTTCAAGAAGAAGACCGACATGGAAGGAAAAGTGCATACTTATAAGGATCGACTGGTTGCGAAGGGTTTTACTCAGACTCAGGGTATTGATTATGATGAAAACTTCTCGCCGGTAGCCAAGATTAAGTCTATTAGTGTTATACTAGCCATTGCAGCATTTCATGATTATGAAATATGGCAAATGGATGGCAAAACCGCTTTCCTTAATGGAAAGTTGGCTGAGGATGTGTATATGAATCAGCCAGAGGGTTTTGTCAGTGCAGAGTACCCTAATAGAGTATGCCAGCTTGAGAAATCCATTTATGGATTAAAACAAGCATCTCGTAGCTGGAATCTTTGTTTTGATGAGAAGGTAAAAGAGTTTGGCTTCTCGAGAAGTGAAGATGAGTCTTGCATGTATGTCAGAGCTAGTGGGAGTATAGTTAGCTTCTTGGTACTGTATGTGGATGACATACTACTTATAGGAAATGACATCCCAACCTTGCAGGAGGTTAAGTCCTGGCTTGGGAAGTGCTTTGCTATGAAGGACCTAGGGGAGGTTGCCTATATCCTAGGGATAAGGATATTAAGAGAAAGGAGTAAGAGACTAATCGGACTTAGTCAGAGTACCTACTTGGATAAGGTGTTGAAAAGGTTCAACATGCAGAATTCCAAGAAAGGAGATTTACCGATCCAAAGCAATGCCAAACTGAGTAAGTCTCAGAGTCTGAGTACAGAGGCAGAGATAGCTAAGATGAGCCAATTACCGTATGCGTCCGTTGTTGGCTCGATCATGTATGCTATGACTTGTACCGCCCTGATGTGGCATTTGCTTTGAGCTTGGTCAGCAGGTATCAGGGGAACCCTGACAAAGCTCATTGGACCGCAGTAAAGAACATTCTCAAGTATCTGCGGAGGACTAAGGATTGGATCCTTACCCTTGGTGGGAGTGATGACTTGAGAGTATTAGGGTATAGTGATGCTGGTTTTCAGACTGATAGGGATAACTTCCGCTCTCAGTCGGGCTGGATCTTTACCTTAAATGGAGGGGCAATTTCTTAGAAGAGTTCCAAGCAGGAGACGGTGGCTGATTCGACTTGTGAATCAGAGTATATAGCAGCGAGTGAAGCAGCGAAGGAGGCGATATGGCTAAAGAACTTCATCAGAGACCTTGGAGTTGTACCAGCTATTAAGGAACCTATGGAGATTTTCTGTGACAACAATAGTGCGGTTGCCTTAGCCAAGGAACCAAGAGATCATGTCAGATCCCGACACATTGACAGAAAATATCACTTCATAAGACACAAGATTGAAGAAGGACTCCTCGTGGCAAGGAGGATATCGCCGGATGAGAATCCTGCAGATCCCCTTACGAAGGGACTGACGAGGGTTAAGCATTTTCAGCATGCGAGGCGCATCGGGCTGAGGGACGATATTAGTTTTACAGATTAGATAGTTTTTCTGAAACTTGTAAGATGTAATCGACGTTTGATGATGAATAAAATTTGTGATTTATTTATGAGTAAAGTGTTACTATCATTGTCAATTATTTACTATTGTTTCAGTTTTGCATGTTTTGACTTCCAGAATAATTAATTTATTCAAACCTCCACAATCGGTCATACGTCGGAAGTAGGTATGAATCAAGATTGTCATGAATTGGGTTTGTAGATGGCTAAAGGTGTTTAGACATGGCAATGGTTGCTGCAACGTTCATGAGTGCTCATAAGTTATGAGTAATGGTATAAACCCACGCTCACTTGCATCACATCATGGAATTTATCTCGAGTGATCGTGAGACGATAATATCATATAAGTCTTCAAACCTAGAGATATGAGTTGTTACCTATGAGTTGGTTGTGCATTGATTGCACGAAAACACATCAGTAACTTGATGTTATAAAGCGTGCCTTTGTGTACAATTCAACAAGTAGTAGAACAAGCATATGAGTCAAAGTTTATCTGTTCCTTCTAGAAATAGAAGCGATATCTGGGCCCCTCGATGATTTTGTGTTGACCCATATACCGGGCCCGGTCAGAACTAAACTGATGTGTTCAGTAAAGTTCTCTGTCAAACAAATTGGAAATCGAGAAACAACTGCCAGACAATAAGCAAGACATAGTTCCATGTGTTTGTCCGGCTGATATCATGAGAACAGAGGATTATATGATCACTTGTTTTAAAATGGCGCTTCATAGTTCAACGGAGTTTTCGAGAGCTACGATTGTTGGTTGGTTCCTGAAGTTATATAGGCAAATAGAGTTATTAAACTTATCCAAGTGGGAGTCTGTTGGATAAAGTGTCTAAGTCCATAACTTATTTGGTATATACTTGACCCGACCGGCATGGTCCATTTGGGTTGCATCTCATCCAAACTATTTATGGATAATTTTATGAGAGTTATACACATATGTTTATTAATATATTATAAGTTATAATATATTAATATTAAGTGATGTTATTTAATTAGTATTAGTCTTAAATTAATTATGAATTAATTTAGAGATTAAAAGGAAGACTAATTAGATTATGGGCTATTGGTTTTATATGGTGTGGGCTAACACTCATTTGTTAATGGGCTAGGCTTTGATGGAAGTCCATGGATGATCCATGGAGCTTTTAACCCGTGGATCCTTGGAAAGGAAAGGTCATGGGTTATTAGGGTTTCACCCTAACCATGTACACTATATAAGCATGCTTATGGAGCATGAAATGGCAACTAGTGAACTAGTGTGTGTGCTTGTGTGTGGCCGAAAATACAAAGTGTGTACACTCTCTCAGAGTTTTCCAAGAGTTTGTGGTGTTTTGTGATTCCATTTGAGGCATTCACACTATTGGTGCTTGGCCCTCAAACTCCTCATGAACCAAACTCATCAAAAAGGTATGTAATCTCTGCTAACCTTTTATGTTGAAATGTTCCCCATGCCATGTTAGATAGGTTATAAACCTTGGAAAATTATTATTTTGCATGTATTTAGACAAACATAGATCGAAGGTTTATCAGGGTTGCATGCACACTTAGGAAGTGTTAGATTGCTCAAAACCCAACACTTCACGGACCACAAGAGTCTCCAGCACATCTTGGACCAGAAAGAGTTGAACATGAGGCAACGAAGATGGGTTGAATTATTAAACGATTACGAATGTGAGATCAAGTACCACCCAGGCAAGGCCAACGTGGTAGCCGACGCATTAATTCGGAAGGAGTACTCTAATCATCGTACGAAAACTCTCTCAATAACCATTCAATCTCACCTAGCCACTCAAATTGCAGTAGCCCAGTCAGAGGCCATGAAGACGGAAAATAGAGTAAGCGAAGCATTGCGCGGAATGGAGAAGAACTTAGAGGCAAAGGAGAATGGAGTATACTATTTCATGAACCGTATTTGGGTCCCTAAACTCGGAGGATTTAGGGAGGTAGTTATGAAGGAAGCCCACCAGACGCGATACTCCATTCATCCCGGCTCAGACAAGATGTATTTGGATATTAAACAACACTATTGGTGGCCTAACATGAAGGCGGAAATTGCCACCTATGTGAGTAAGTGCCTTACGTGTGCCAAGGTAAAGGTGGAGTACCAAAAGCCCTCAGGGTTATTACAGCAACCGGTAATCCCTTAGTGGAAATGGGAAGGAATTTCTATGGATTTCGTGACCAAACTACCTAAAACGCCGAATGGACTAGACACCATATGGGTAATAGTCGACCGACTGACGAAATCTGCCCATTTCCTGCCAATAAAGGAATCCTACAAGATGGAGAGATTGACACGTTTATACATTTGAGAAATCGTGAGACTCCACGGAGTACCAGTGTCTATTATCTCGGATAGGGACAGTAGGTTCACTTCACGTTTTTGGCAATCACTCCATAAAGCATTGGGAACTCATCTCGACATGAGCATCGCTTATCATCCACAAACGGATGGTCAAAGTGAACGAACCATTCAAACGCTCGAAGACATGCTCCGCGCATGTGTGATAAACTTTGGGAAGTCTTGGGATACTCACTTACCCTTAGTCGAATTCTAATATAACAACAGTTACCATTCGAGCATCAAGGTCGCTCCTTTCGAAGCACTATACGGGCGTAAGTGTAGATCACCGTTATGTTGGGCTGAGGTGGGTGATACCCAACTAGCAAAAGCACATACGTCGGACAAGGAGCTAACGGGACCAGAGATCATTCGTGAAACCACAGAAAAGATCTTTCAAATCAGAGCTCGTTTACAAGCATCGCACGACCGACAAAAGAGCTACGCCGATAAACGGCAAAAGCCATTAGAATTTCAGGTCGGGGATCGAGTACTGTTGAAAGTCTCACCCTGCAAAGGAGTTATTCGTTTCAGAAAACGGGGAAAACTGAACCCACGATACATTGGACCTTTCGAGATCGTCGCCCGAATAGGTCCAGTGGCGTATAAACTGCAGCTACACGCAGAGCTAAACAGTGTACACCCCGTGTTCCATGTCTCTAATCTAAAGAAGTGTCTATCAGATGAAACACTCGTCATTCCCCTTGACGAGATCGAAATCAACGAGAATCTCCTGTTCGTTGAAGAACCAGTTGAAATCATGGATAGGGAGGTGAAGCGTACTAAATAAAGTCGCATCCCGATCGTGAAAGTACGGTGGAATGCGAAGCGTGGGCCAGAATTCACGTGGGAATGCGAAGACCAAATGAAGCAAAAGTACCCTCACCTATTCTAGCATTCTCAAATCTAGCTTTCAAAAAGAATTTTGGGTCGAAATTCCCTCTAACGGGGGGATGATGTCACAACTAGAAATTTTATGTCTTGTAATCACTACACTCAAGTAAAATGTAGAATCAAAAACTTAAGAGCGTGTATGATGCTTACTCTATGACAACAAAATTTCAATCCAATACACCATACAAGTACTACAAATAGTCAACAAGCAATTGGAAACCCTAGAAGTTCTTGTTAGGTCCATTTTGGACTAGGACTTCCTTATTGGACCCAATGGACGAATAAGCTTCCAAATTGACTATCATGGGATTAGAACCTTTAAATGGGCTCTAATTGGACCCAATTCCATTTAATTCAATATTTTGGTCCATATTGGGCCTAGAATAAGCTAGATTAATTATATGAACCATTTTGGACCATAATTAACCTAATCTAACCTAATGGGTCATAAAAATCATATTTATAATTTTTTTAGGACAAAAATCATCCAACCTAGCTATAACATGGGCTTAAGGGCAAAATGCCCAAAAATCTCCTCTCACCCTCCCCATTCTCGACCCAAGCCCAAAAGAAGAGGGGAGTTGACTTTGTGAGTGACACCTCATAATTATCCAAGGGACTTCCATGCAAGAGGACTCATACTTCCATGCACCATCCTTTCACACTTCTCTCTTCTCTCCTTTCTTCTTGATTCTCGGCCGATCCTAAACACACACACACACACACACACAATTCTCCCACAAATCTCTCAAGAAACTCCCTCCACTCTTCATCAAGATCTCGAATTTTAGAAGGTTTTTCAAGAAGATATTTCCACAAATTCTTCATCTAAGGTAAGATTATGCTTGGATCTATGATCTAGATTTTTTGTTTTATCAAAAATTTCTTTCTAATCCATGCAAAAATCATGATCTCTCTCTTAGAAACTCCCTAAGTTCGAAATCAACAAGGGAAGACTTGTTAGAGCCGAAAACAACATCAAACTTCTTCCAATCTTCTCCAAAACCGAAACCCAACCCAAAGGTGAGCTTCATACCCCCTATTTTTCGGTTTTTATAAGTTTTGTGGGGGGGGGGAGGAATACAAGCAAATGTGTAGATCTATGAGTATATGTATGCTTTGTATGATTTCTATGTTTATTTACATGTTCTTATGTGATTATGGTGTTGAAACTAGTCAAAAAGTCCTTAAAATCGAGATTTTCATTAGGATGTATGAAACAAGTATTAAACATATTATTACACACAAATCATTTCTAGAAAACTAACCAAGTTGGTTAATATGAACTCCTTGGGCTAAAAATCCCATTTTTGGACTCAAAATGTTAAAAATATTAGGTTAAAGGGCCCAAAATGACAAAATACAAATTCTGATGGATGAAATGAGTCAAAACAGTTTCAACAATGTATTTTTCTGGAAATATTCTCCTTGAAGGATTAAATGTGAAATTTTTAAGCATAATGGCCCAAAAATGAATTTTTCGGCCCAATAAATCCCAATTTGCGAGATTTTCAAATTAGAGGGGCTGAAACTGTATTTTTCTGTAAAACAGGGGACTACTAGTGCTCCAAGTCCATTTCAAGGGTTAAAAATGCTTTTCATATTTAAAAGGGACCAAAGATGCAAAAAATTTCTACTTTGGGCCAAAAGTGTAAAAATTGTGAAAATAAGGGTTTCAGCCGAGAAAAATTTCATTCGAGGGACTAAAACTGTTTTTCAAATAACTTTGTGCTGAAAAATACCTTTTCTACAAGTTTTGATACTAAAGTGTCAAGAAAAATGGTTTAAGGACTAAAATAGAAATTCTTTTATACAAAGGGTCAAAAGTGTAAATTTATCCAAAAGAAAGGGGCTGCAAAAATGAAAAATTCTAATGTTTTAAACAATAAATCCAACATGATGAAATACTAGCACCTTGACTATCGGCGAAATATAATACACCTTCAACACCAAAAATCGTTAACAAACGAATTGATTCGGTCTCGAATCAATAATGAATCCGAAATTACTAACACGACGATACTTCAATACACACGCGGAAATTTTGGGAAGTCAATACACACGTGGGAATACACCAGACATCGATACACCGTCTTTGGGCCTGAAAGTTTCAAATCGTGTTTGTTGGGCCTAGCTAGCCCAATGATATGATCTTTAGGCCCGAAGGAAACTCGCTTACATGTAGTTGGGTCTTATATGACCTAATTCCGTGTAAAAGGACTTTTACAGGCTTTGTGTTGTTGGACCCCAAGGGCCCTCTGGTGCTGCTAGTAAAGTCGAGAATTCACCAAATGCGAGTCGGGCTAAGGGCCCTTCGCATTCACGATAGCCTTGAACGACTTATGGAAAATATCGGGGGCTTCGCACCCTCTTTTTCTCCTCGGTTGTGGGGCTATAAGAAGTCAAGGTGGTTGGATTAAGTGAATCGTACGAACGACGCCTAAGGGATCGTTTGTATAGTTGTAAACTAGTCGTTTTCATTAATGCGTGTTTATAACAATTCACAATCCATAATTAATCCAATGTCACCTGGACTCAACGAATACACCTGTCGCAACGAAATAACAAAATATAAATCATTTGATGCAAAGTATTAGGAAAACATCGGGTTTTCCTAGGGTTTTCAATTAATACACCTACGAGTTACATACCGAGTTTTACAAATTGTACTTTACATTTATAGAAACAAACAAGCATACTTACGGATCTTCACACTTTTTATACTATGCTCTTTTCAGAAAATATCGGATTTTCTGGTGATTTTCAAAACAATACAAACCACTATATTTCAAACATTACTTATAAACTCACCAACATTTCATATGTTGACGTTTTTCAAAATACTTGTATTCTCAAGTAACAGGTAAATCGAAAAGGAAAAATGTACTCAGTAACGTCTTGCTGTTGTTTTATTTAGTATCGAACAATTTACTTTTGGGCATGTAATATTATGGATCAATGTACTAAATGTAAACGCTACCAGTTGTAACATTTCAATGCTTGGTAATGTATGATGTTATGTTTCATGTATATTCATTGTGATGGTATTCAATTGAGTCACAATAGCCCTCGGACGTTTCCGCCGTCTGGTTCGGGGGTGTGACAAGGACCAGTGAGAGCATTGTTAGGGATTCGACTCTTGGCTAGTTGTGTGTCCCCCAACTCGGCCCAGTACAAAGGGGATCTGCACTTACGACCGTATAGGGCTTCAAACGGGGCAACCCTGATGCTGGTGTGGTAACTATTGTTGTATGAGAACTCGATCAAACGTAGATGTGTGTCCCACGACATTCCAAAATCAATGACACATGCTCTAAGCATGTCCTCCAGGGTTTGGATAGTTCTCTCACTTTGTCCATCGGTCTGAGGATGATACGCTGTGCTCATGTTTAGATTGGTTCTAAGGGCTTTCTGGAGAGACTGCCAGAATCTGGAGGTAAACCTGCTATCTCGATCAGAGATAATGGATGCAGGTACACCGTGCAGTCGAACTACCTCTTGGATATAAATTCTTGCAAGTCTTTCCATCTTGAATGATTCTTTGATCGGAATGAAGTGATTGGAATTTGTCAGACGATTAACAATTACCCAAATGGTATCGTACCCACTCGGACACTTGGATAGTTTGGTGATGAAATCCATGGCAATCATCTCCCATTTCCATTCGGGTATCTAAGGCTGCTGGAGCAGACCCGAGGGTTTCTGATATTCGACTTTCACCTTGGCGCAAGTCAGGCACTTGCCCACGAATGTAGCTATCTTAGCTTTCACGTTTGGCCACCAGTATTGTTTCTTGAGATCTAGGTACATCTTGTCCGAACCTGGGTGAACAGAGTATCTGGTCTTGTGTGCTTCCTCCATAACAATCTCCCTGAATCCTCCGAACCTTGGAATCCAGATCCGATCTATGAAGTAGTAGACTCCGTCATCCCTGATCTCAAGTTTCTTTTCCATTCCTCATAAGGCTTCGATCGACACGTTCTTGGGTTGGAGGGCTTCTAACTGGGCTTCTCGGATTTGCATGGATAAGTTGGAATGGATGGTCATCGTCTGATTCTTCACTTTGTGTACCGAACTTTCCTTTCGGCTAAGGGCATCTGCTACCACATTGGCCTTGCCGGGATGGTAATGGATTTCACACTCATAATCGCTGAGTAGTTCTACCCATCGTCGTTGCCTCATGTTCAAGTCTTTCTGATCAAAGATGTGCTGCAGGCTCTTATGGTCAGTGAAGATCGTACACTTGGTTCCGTAGAGATACTGTCTCCAAATCGTCAGAGCAAAGACTACGGTTCCTAATTCCAAGTCATGAGTGGTATAATTGACCTCGTGTGTTTTCAGCTGTCTAGAAGCATAAGCAATTACCTTTCCTCTTTGCATAAGCACACAGCCTAAGCCTTAATTAGACGCATCGCAGTAGACAACGAAGTCCTCTGTCCCTTCGGGTAGGGACAGAACAGGCGCGCTGCACAAGGCTTTCTTCAATGTCTGGAATGCGGTTTCTTGCTTATCACTCCAACAAAAGGGTACACCTTTCTGCATTAGTGTGGTTAAGGGTTTGGTGATTCTGGAAAAGTTTTGGATAAATCTCCGATAATAGCCGACGAGACCCAAGAATTGTCGAATTTCTATGGGTGTCTTCGGTGCCGACCAATTCTCTATCGCTTTTATCTTGGAAGGATCTACATGAATACCCTCTTCTCTTACCACGTGACCAAGGAAAGTTACTTTCCGAATCCAGAACTCACACTTGGAAAATTTTGCGTACAACTTCTCGGATCTAAGGGTTTCCAACACTAGCCTCAAGTGCTGTTTGTGATCTTCTTCGCTTCTGGAATAGACAAGTATGTCATCAATGAATACAATGACGAACTTGTCCAGATAGGGACGATACACCCGGTTCATCAGGTCCATGAACACTGCCGGTGCGTTAGTTAGACCGAAGGGCATCACTACGAACTCGTAGTGTCCATATCGAGTTATGAAAGCTGTTTTGGACACATCACTCTCATGAACTCGTAGCCGATGGTACCCTGACCGATGGTCTATCTTGGAGAAGTAACTGGCTCCCTGAAGTTGATCGAAGAGGTCATCTATTCGTGGAAGAGGATATCGGTTTTTGACTGTCAACTTGTTTAGCTCGCGATAATCGATACACATCCGAAAGGATCCATCTTTCTTCTTCACAAACAATACAGGAGCTCCCCAGGGTGAGGAACTCGGTCTAATGAATCCTTTACTGAGCAACTCATTGAGTTGGCTGGATACATCCTGCATTTCTGCTGGATCTAAGCGATACGGAGACTTCACTATAGGAGTAGCTCCAGGAATTAGGTTAATACAGAACTCGACCTGACGCTCGGGAGGAATTCCTAGAAGCTCTTTGGGAAACACATCAGGAAAGTTACAGACTTCGGGGATGCTCGCGAGGTCTTTAACTTCCTGTTTCTCGTTGATTACATGAGCTAAGAATGCAATGCACTTCTTTCGCAGGAGCTTTTGAGCTTTGATGCAGGAGATGATACGAAGATTGGAACTGAGTTTATCGCCATAGATTATGAGAGTTTGATCCAAAGGAAGGTTGAGACAGATGGCTTTTTCGAAACAGAGGAAATCAGCATGATTGGGACTCAACCAATCCATGCCAATGATGACATCAAAGCTCTTTATGGAAACCGGCATGAGATCGATAGGAAATGAATGGTCGTTCAGGGTAAGGGTACAACCTACGAATATCTCGTTAGCGCTTTCTTTCTCACCATTAGCCATCTCGACAGTAAACGTTTCAGTTAAAGGTTGGGGATTATGTTTTAGGTTATGTTTGAACGAATGACTAACACAGCTTCTTTCAGCACCCGAATCGAAAAGAATATTAGCATATGAGTTGTCGAGAAGGAACGTACCCGAGACAACAGTAGGATCGGTGACCGCTTCCTCCCGTCCCATGGCGAGGACCCTTCCGGTGTTGTCAGCTATAGACTTCTTAGGGCAGTTCCATTTAAGGTGCCCAACTTCACCACAGTTGTAGCAGGCTTGACCAACGCCTGCTCCTGAAGATTGATTGGCCGATTGGGCTGGAGCTTTGCAAAATCGGACTGTGTGCCCCTTCTTACCACAATTGGTACATGACAGTTCTCGGCAGGGGCCAGGGTTGTGGTGATACTTGCACTTGTCACAGAGGGGAAGATTACCAGCATACCGGCTGGTAGGAGTTGGAGCTATGGATCCCACAACAGAAGCAGCAGCAACGGGGGTAGTAGCAGCATGGACTGCTACAGTTTGTTATCTTTTGGAGGATCCTTGGGAAGATTGACCCTTCTTCTTCTTCCAGGACTTTCTCTTCTCACCATTGTTTTTATTCGACCCAGGAGCGGTGGTAGTTTCCTCGACATCATCGCTATGATCAATTACGGTTTGGGCTAAAGTCTTAGCACTATCATATGTATCACGTCGAGCAGCTAAAACATGACCCTTTGTTGGATTGGTTAACCCCCAAATAAACCTCTCGATCTTTTTGCTTTCAGGAGTGACCAGACCAGGACAGAGAAGGGAAAGATCATCGAATCGGGAAGTGTATGCAGCAACGTCGGAACCTTTCATCTTCAGGTTTCAGAGCTCGTGCTCTAGCTTTTGCATTTCACCACGGGGACAGTATTCGGCAAGGAGGAGTTCTTTCATGGCGTCCCAGCCCATCGCATTGGCTACGGGTAGGGTCAAGGATTTGACTCAACCATTCCACCAAGTCAAGGTTTTATCACTGAAGGTGCAGGCTGCAAATTTGACCTTATCGGACTTAGCACAGGCACAGATTTCAAAAATGGATTCGATTTTCTCGAACCATCGGGACAAAGAAATGACACCACCAGTGCCATCGAAGGATGAAGGCTTCACATTCATGAAGTCCTTGTAGGAACCCTCCTTTCGGTGTTCCTGATTACTTTCTTGATCTTGAGTACCACCTCCCGAACCACGGGTGTTTAATTGAGACATAGCAGCTGCTACCGCGGCGGTAACAACTGTTTGGAATAACACGGGATCTATTTCAGGAGCAGGTGGTGGCGGAGGGTTGTTGGTCTTTGAGCTGGGTCTCTTTCTTGGAGGCATCTTGATCTAATAAGATCAAGAAAGGGAGGATGATAAGTCCTCTGAATTGGATCGAGAGATATGACAGATATTTATTCGAAATAAGCGATAAAGCAGGAAAGAGTTATCAAAGCAGGTAAACTATCGGTAATGGATTGATCAAGGATCTATACGTGAACGAGGATTCTTACAAAGAATTGGCTCGAGAAATACTCCCATAGTATTTCATGATTCGATACTCTACTGGCGCGATGTTTGTGGTATTAGGGTAAGTTTTAGGCATGCCGCATAACACAGTCACTCCCAAGCACTTGTTGGTCGTGTCTCAAATGAATATAGTTGGCCAGGCTATATTGATCCTAGACACGACTACATAACTGCCCAGGTTTAACCGTAGTACACAACACCCATTTACTTATGTTTTGTTCTACTTGTAGTTACAGATCTCGACGGTTCGGTATAGTTGTATACTTTTTAAAATACTTATAGTTTGAAGATAGTTTTAATTCAGAGCACTTAGGCCCTTTTAGTGTTTATAGTTTTATACCATGTAAGGTTTGGTATACTTTATTCACTATAAACAAGGGCTCGGATACCAATCTGTCACACCCCGAAAACCGAAGGCGGAAACATTTCCGGGGTTGACTCCATGTTGAGTATCAAATCCAATGCACATAGTAAGTAAAGTAGAACAACCATTACATTACATATAGAAAAGCTCACATTTGTTCAAAATTAAGTTGTACAGTTGTAATATATAGTATATATATAAACAAAACGAGACAAGTCTTCTGCGTACTCTGACCTGGAACAAAATGATCTTTGGGTACCTGTTCTAACGCTGACCTGAGAACACAAGCGGTTTGAAAATCAGCATAACGCTGGTGAGTTCATAAGTGGTTTTTGTTTTGTGAAAGTGTTCGAGTTTGTTGGGCTGTAGATAATTTTGATGTTGCGTCTTTTGGGCTCGTTGATTAGCCTTGTATTTTCTAGTTTGGGCTTGTCCAACCGAGAGCCTTTTATGTATTGTATATAAGTTAAATGCTTGCATGCATATTAGGTTAAGATTGCTGAGATTATCGAAATAGCGATTGATCAAGAGTACTATATTTTTCTGTAATCGTTCTTGTAATCTTCTAATCCTTTACAGTTGATGTTCTTAATCGAGCTCTTGTAAGGATTTTATTTAATCATTCGACACGTTTGATTCAAGCTGTTTGTTCTTATTGTTGCGTTTTTACTGTTTCATATTCATATACTTGTTCAAGATCTAATCGATCTTCATAGATTAAAAGTTGTTTTTAATCCCATCAATTGGTATCAGAGCAGGAGGCTGTGTAATCGATACACATCTTTTCTGTGAAAAAGATTTCCATTAGGGTTTTCCGCAATCATCGATATTTATTTAGTCGTCATCTTAATTGACGTATCTTAATATTTATTGTTTTGCCCTAATCTGCTTTATTACAAGTCTGATCTTTGAACAGGTTTTTACGATCATAATGGACGCGACGCAATCAAATCCCATTAATATTTCCAACAACATTGGTTCGACGACAAAGATTCCAATCCTGTACACCCATGACTATGAAGTATGGGCGCATCATTTCGAAGATTACGTGATTGGATCGGAGGATAATGGTTATCTCATTTGGGAAGCCATCATCAATGGACCGTTTTCTCATTCTGCAACATCCAGAATCATTAAGACGCAAAAAGAGTACAACGATCTGCTTAAGGATGTGACGGATATTTCGCAAGATGAAAAAGACAAATTTCAGTGCAATATTAAGGCGCTAAGGTTGATCAGATTTGCCCTTCAGTCTGACACATTCAGACTAGTCAGCTCATGCACTACGGCGAAGGATGTATGGGATAGACTTCGTGAACTGTATTCCACAGACGAAGATCTTGAACATTCAATCCAAACCTTGCTTCTATCTATGTTTGGAGAATTCAGGCAAGGGGCCGAAGAAACGGTGACCCAGACGTTTGATCGCTTCAATCATCTTCTCAGCAAAATGATCAAACACGACATTGAAAGGAAGCTCATTGAACAAAAGGTTACTTTCTTGAACGGACTGAGATCTGAATGGAGAGCAGTTGTTTCCACAGTCAAAGCCCATGAACAGTTTAAATCATAATCTTTGGCGAAACTGGTGGGTATTCTAAAGTCGCAAGAGAAGATTGTGGTTCAAGAGAAGAATATTGTCTCTAGTCTTGGTTCGTTGGCCCTCCTATCTAAAAGTAAAGCTGTGATGGAGGATGAAGAGCTCAACCTGGAAGAATATGACCTCACAACTGAGGATTATGCCATGATGGTATCCAATCCTAAGAGGTTCATAAAGAAGAGATTCCCCAGCAACAAAAACCGAAACTGGCAGGGGAGTTACAGCTCGGAAAAAGCGAACAATGAACCGAAAGCTGAGGAGCCCAAGAAGGAACCGAAAGCAGATGGCGATTCCGGAGTAAGCTGTTTCTATTGTGGTGGGAAGAACCACTATGCTAAGGACTGTGTTCTTAAGAAGATGGCTGAAAAGGACGATGGAAATGATGAGGAAGCCGTGCTGCAGAAGAGATTGGATGAGTTGAAAAAGAAGAAGTCTACCGCTAATCCTTCTGTTAATGCTCTTATTGTGCAGGGTTCGGTCAATGACGATGAGTTCGGTAGCACAGAAGTTTGGTCTACTGACTCAGAAGACGAAGAAGTGAGGAAGCCTACTCATGGAAAGGCTTATGTGGCTAAGGAGGAAAGTAGTGGTGGAAAATGCTTCATGGTGACTGACGTATCTCATACGAGGGGATACAATACCGATGGAGGAAGCAATGGACCGAAGGTACAGGAGGATATGTGCTTTACGGCCAAACCACTCAGCCAACAGTTCAATGAGCTCGATGAACTGATAAAGAAGGTACAATCTGTTTTCATTTCATCCAAAGTACCATCATCCTCATATGAGAAAGAACTAAAAAATGTCAATACAAGAATTTCTCATTTAGATAGTAGCTTAACTCAAACTCGAGTCACCAATTCTAACCTGACTGATCAATTAAGCAGGATGGCGTCGAAGAGTGAGGAGCGGCGAATGTGGATTGAGTTAAAAGAGTCGGAATTAGTTAAAGTTAAAGATGAAAACATTTATTTGCAGAGAGACAATTTGAAATTGTTAAAACAACGAAATGTTTTTTGTTTAATAGCTAAACGTTTATATTCCAATATTACTCAACTTCACTTGGATTGTGAGATAGGCCAAAAGATCCATCGCATGATTTTGCCCTTCCTAGAATTTAAGGAGGATGAAATCGATGCCGAAGCCTACAAATGTGAGAGTGTGATATCGTTTGATGATGTCAATCCGACTTACATGTATGGACTGGACAAAATCGAGTCCTTCATTAAATCCAAAGACCACAAGGACATGCTCAAAAATCTTTTGGACGAAAATGACTGACTTAAACTGAGAACCGAAACCATGCAAAAATTTGACTCTCTAAACGCCAATGTAAGCTCAGAAAACAAAATCGATGTTGAAAATGCATCTGAGCTTAACGAGGACGAAAACATGAGTGAAATTTCTATAGAGGATACGGTTGACTGCTCAGAATTTGTTAAAAGCGAAACTGAAAACCACAAAAATCTGATTTCTGAAAATTCTGTGGAATTCGCTAGATTGTCCCAACAAAAGTCCCCGAAATTAGTAGAAAAAGATGTTGTGTATCAAAAGGTCAGGACCACTCCGAATCAGGTATACAAGGTGACTGGAGTAACCGAACATCAAACAGCTGAACTCACAACTATTGTTAACGAAGACAATGCCGATGGCTGTGATGAGTACTTCTGGGAAGCTCCTATTGATAATGCAAACGAAACCGTTGGCTTGTCTGAAAGAACCACCTGGATGAGCAAAGGAAGATACATCCCTGAACCATTAAATAAGCCGGATAACTTCAATGAGCCAAGTACCAGTGGTACAAAAGATATTCCCCAGGAGAATAATCATTCAGCAAAAGAATACATTCCTTCTACACCAAGAACAATTCCAACCGAACACAGAGGTTCGGCTCAGAAATCAAAAGAGAACAAGACTCGAAGGTCAGCCCCTCCAACAATCAAAAGCAAAAGGGTCACCTAGAGTCATCAGCCAGGAAGACATCTCCATCCAAATCCTCTCTTCCTAATTCTTCTCGTTCTTTTACTTCCACCCATTCGTCTCCATCTTGCTCTAAAGCTAATTCCGTTGGTTCTCAAAAACCTCATTCATCAGCTGAACAGAAGGGAAAGCAGAAGGTTGATGAATCCAAACCAGAGTCCAAAACGAACACACCCAATCCTAACAAAATAAAAATCTATACCATTAAAAAGAAAGATGAAACAACTCTAATAAAACGAACATATCTAGTTGACATCTCTCTTACTATTCCTGTTCCCATGAAAAGCTCACATGGACCCAAGAAACTTTGGGTTCCTAAATCTGCTTAATTGTTGCAGGTTATGAGTGACGAGCAGTTTGACGAAGAATGGTACATCGACAGTGGCTGCTCGCGTCACATGACAGGGAGGAAAGAGGAGCTCAGGGAATACAGATCTCTTGCTAATGGTAGCAACGTCAAGTTTGGAAATAACTCTTTCGGCACCATAAAGGGATACGGGATGATAACGAATGGTGACTTTACAATAAGGAAGGTGGCATATGTGGAAGGACTCCAACACAACCTCATCAGTGTATCTCAGCTTGTTGGAGGTACAGGTCTCAAAGTTTCATTCAATGATGAAGGTTCTGAAATCATAGAGAAAAAGACAAAGAAAGTGATTCTGAAGTCAGAGCGAAAGGGTGAAATGTTTCCTCTAAACATGAAACCCATCAAAGGAAACCCAGCCATATGTCTGTTATCCAAAGCTCAATCCGACGAAAGCTGGTTGTGGCACAGAAGACTCTCTCATCTCAATTTCAAAGATATCAACCGACTTGTCACCGGAGGTCATGTTAGGGGTCTTCCATTGCTCAAGTTTGACAGAGAGCATTTGTGTGCTGCATGCGAAATGGGGAAGCAGAGTCGTCAAAGTCACCCATCCGTAATTAACACAAAAGTTGTTGAACCACTGGAATTGCTTCATATCGATTTGTGTGGTCCTTCATCTATCGAAAGCATCGGTGGTAGCAAGTATATTCTTGTTATCATTGATGACTTCTCACGATTTACATGGGTGTTCTTTCTAAAACTCAAATCTGAAGAGACTTAAAAGCTGAAAGTGTTTATCAAGCAAATTGAAGTCCAGCTCAAGAAGGTCGTTCGAAACATCAGGAGCGACAATGGTCTCGAATTCAAGAACAAGGAGTTTCAAGAGTTTCTTGCAGAAAAGGGAATTAGTCATAATTTCTCAGCTCCCTACACACCACAACAGAACGGAATAGTGGATAGACGAAACCGATCCTTGTGTGAAGCTGCCCGAACTATGTTAAGTTTCGCTTCCTTACCTCTTTATTTTTGGGCTGACGCTATTTCTGCTGCTTGTTATACACAGAACAAGTCCTATCTCAATAAGCGATTCAAGCTCACACCATATGAGATAATAAATAACAGAAAACCCAATGTGAAATTTTTCCATGTGTTTGGCTCAAGGTGTTTCATCTTTAACTCTAAAGAACACCGCAACAAGTTTGCTGTCAAAGCTGACGAGGGAATCTTTCTGGGTTACTCACTCACATCCAAGGCGTACAAGGTCCTAAACAAACGTTCAAGAAGGATTGAAGAGACATACTATGTGACCTTCGACGATAGCTATGTCAAGAAGCTACAGGCCATAGATGACGCTGCCAGGGAAATCTTTCCTCGAACTGGCCAAGTCACAGTCTCAATCGCCAATTTGTACGAGAATTTTCTGGAACTCTTTGACGAACCGGAAAAAGCTTCTCTCTCAGAAGCAGGTGCAGCTGACAACAAAATTGATCATATGAAGCAAATTGTCGAAGATGTTGCAAAAAGAATGCATGGAGAATCGCCCACTGATGAATCTCCAACCAACAATGCTTCAGTCGAGGGGGAGCCAAGTTCTCATGTCGAGGGGGAGCCAAGCTCACAAGTCCAGGGGGAGCCAAGCTCTACTGCTCCAACCGAAGGTGCTTCAACGCCTGATAATCCAGCACCACAAGAAACCGATGTACATCATGTTTCTCAAGACTCATCAATTGAGGGGGAGCATGATGATATGACGCCTGATTACGATAGCCAATCTGAGCCAGAAGAGATGATCAACGCTGAACTAGATCCAACCTTCGATCCGAATTACCCTCCTCTTACCAAATGGACCAGAGATCATCCTATCTCTCAAGTAGTTGGTGATGTATCTGAAAAGGTTCTGACCCGATCTCAACTGAAGGCAAAACAGACATCCTTATTTTCAAAGGTAGAGTTTTGTATGTTTAACTCATTCGTATCAAAAGTTGAACCGAAGACAGTGAACACTGCCCTCAATCACTCTGATTGGGTTCAAGCAATGCAAGACGAACTGAACGAGTTTGAAAGGAACAAGGTCTGGCGCCTCATTCCAACTCCTCCAGATGCTTCGGTTGTTGGTCTTAAATGGGTTTTAGAAACAAAATGGACAATGAAGGTAATGTCATAAGGAACAAGGCTCGTCTGGTGGTCAAGGGATACTGTTAGGAGGAAGGAATAGATTATGAAGAGACGTTCGCTCCAGTAGCTAGGTTAGAGTCTGTTAGAATATTTCTAGCCTATGCTGCTCACAAAAACTTTGAGGTTTTCCAAATGGACGTCAAATGTGCATTCCTCAATGGAGAACTTGAAGAAACTGTGTATGTGGACCAACCTCCTGGGTTCGTAAACGAAAAGTATCCAAATCATTGCTATATTCTGGATAAAGCTGTGTACGGCCTCAAACAAGCTCCAAGGGCCTGGTATGAAACGCCTACAAAATTTTTAAAGATGTCTAAATTTAAACAAGGTTCGGTTGACCCAACCTTTTTTCGCAAAAAGGAAGGTAACCACCTTATGATAGTTCAAATTTATGTCGATGACATCATTTTTGGCTCCACGAATCCCAGCTTAACAGCTGAATTCAGAAAGTTGATGGAGACTAAGTTTGAAATGAGCTCAATGGGTCCTATTAACTTTTTCCTTGGTTTAAACATAAGACAGGGACCCGAAGGCATCTTTATTAGTCAAGAAGCTTACACAAAGACTCTCCTATCGAAGTTTGGCATGATGGGAGACTCAAAAGTCAAAGTCCCTATGGCATTCGGCACCAAGCTTACCTCATCTCTAGACAAATCGGCTGTCGACATCACACTCTATCGTCAAATGATAGGCTCACTGATGTATCTAACTGCTAGCAGGCCTGATATCATGTTTTCGGTGTGTTATTGTGCTCGATTTCAGGCTAACCCACGAGAACCTCACATGCTGGCAATAAAGAACATCCTACGCTATCTCAAGCGAACCACCTCCTTAGGTCTGTGGTATCCATCCAATTCAGGCTTCTTCGTTCAAGCTTATTCCAATGCTGACCTTGGAGGATGTGGACTTGACCGTAAAAGCACAACTGGTGGCTGTCAATTTCTTGATGGGAAATTGGTCAGCTGGCAATCCAAGAAACAAACATGTGTGTCACTGTCTACTGCCGAAGCGGAATACATTGCCGCTGCATCCTGCACATCAGAAGTGATTTGGATCCAGAGTCAACTTCGAGACTATGGACTCAATATGAAGAAGATCCCACTATATTGTGACTCTGAAAGTGCAATTAGGATATGTCATAACCCAGTGCAGCACTCTAAAACCAAACACATAGCACTGAGGTATCACTTCATCAAAGATCATGTGGAAGATGGAAATCTCGAAGTTCACTTCGTAAGAACCACTGATCAACTGGCTGACGTCTTTACCAAAGCTCTTCCAGAAGCTTCATTTAATAAAATATTGCAAGGGATAGGAATGATGGAATCAGAGTCAGTACCTCACACTACCTCTCAACCTCAAACGTAAGAAGCGAAACCAACCGAACGTTCGGGTTCGGTTCAACCATCTAACTCGCTCATTACTTCAAAGGTAGTTTTTCTGTTGTATATTTCTTGTACTGTTTTGTTTTTCTTTATGTTAAAAGTATTTATTTCTTGTATATCTAAATTCCTTAGTTTCTCAAAATATTCCAAAACCGAAACCTACCGAAGGTTCGGGTTCGGTTTTTCAAAATTTTCTAGAACCGAAACCAACCGAACGTTTGGGCTCGGTATTTCATTTTTTTTCAAGAGTTTTTTTTTGGTCTTATTTTTATTTTAACTCTTATTTTTTTTTATTATTTTTATTTATTTATTAATTTTTTTTATTTTTATTATAAATTTCAAAAAAACTCCAAAAATATTTTATTTATTTTTCTTTGTGTGCTTATTCGTTTATGGGAATACATTTGATGACTTACTTAAGTGTCCCTAGAAGCATGCTGCTGTATGTGTCCCAAGCCTCATAAGATTTTGAATAATAGCCTTCATGACCTGGTATACACAAACCTTGTCTTCCCAATAAGGCTAACTCATTTATTCTAATCGTGAGCTACCTCACTCTCTTCTCACATGAGTTAAGAGTCTCCTGCTTGGTCCGTATTTTCGCAGCAGAGGTACTATGTCTTCTTACACCTTCTCTATTACACTTCTCCATTACATTCGTTTCATCACTGTAACCCTTGAGACTCTCAGAAACTACCACTGAGGTTTATGGTTACACAACATCTGTGTTTATGATCTTAGTTTCGTGCCACTACGAGCTGAGTGCAACCCAAAATTCAACACCAATGAATTGACGGTGACCAATTAATTTGATCAAGTTTTCACCAATGAATAGACGAATGTACCTTCATGGCATCTCAAATTTTCTTTTGCGTGATTCCAATGAAATTGTTACACACCATAACATTTCTTCCCAAGGGATCTAGTTTTAAATTTTTATCTGAGATTTCATATTAATCCAAGCTACTTTAAAATCAAAACCTATCTACTTGTTCAACAGACTACACCGGTCTCACAAGTACTTTGTTCACTTTCGTTCTTATATCAAGAATTGAATTGATGAATCAAAGCGAAACTACCCCAAGTTAACCTAATTAAAACAAGCCTTTCAACATTTCTTAATAAATGTTTGATCGTCATTCAACGGGATTCCACACTAACACTTTGAGGTCTCTCTTGACCTTGAAGAAAGAGATTTGTGCCCGGGATCATCAGTTTCGTGTCATTATTGACATCACAGATTATCCTAAAAAGAGTTGCTTTATTTCTTTTTCTTTTACACTCTTTGCACGAAAATCCTAGATTTTCAAAAATTCCGTTACTAATTATTTTACAGGCTGGATTATTACTGGATGGTTACAAAAGAAATAGTGGTCAAAAATTAGCCACGTGGGTCATTAATTGAAAACAGCTGTTTCAAAAGGGGATAAGACAAAAAGTTGCTTACTCGGCGGGAGTTAAATGGATAGAAATTTAAACGACGGTAAAAAGGAGGGCGCGTGAATTTGAAATGGTCGCGCTTTTTCTGACACTTAAAGGACGCGTGTGCGATAATGAAGCGTCATCAATCTGGCATAAGAGGCGCGTGTGGAAATGGAAACGGTTACTTTCTCTGAACCGGCGCTTATTGGGCGGCGTAATCCTAGGAATCTGACACTTTCTCTCCTACGTGATCATCGCACGCCCCAACTATCACCAATCAGTCACTCAAAAACCCGTTTTGTATTTCCATAAGAGATTTGAAACGATTTTCTCTCTCCCATCACCCACTATAAAAAGCCTTCAACACTACCTTTTACCTCTTTACTGCCCCCATAATTCCCAAAGCAAAAATACTCCCAAACACTCTCACGTTCTTCTTCTTCTCCAAACCTGCAACAATGGCTGAATCTCATCTGTTCATGCAACTTCTCAGATTCTTCCCATCCGACCCCAGCAATGCCTGGTCATCGATCTGAACCCACTGGTGTATGATCCCTACATGTCGCCGGTCATAGAATGCCTCAAGTACTCCCAGCTTGCTCCTGCACTATCAAGAAATGAAACGGTGCCAATGGTGGCCTTATCTCAGGTCTATGCGACGACTTACTACGACAAGACCGTCGACCGGGTATTCTTTGAAGTAGCAGAACACAAGACTTCAATTTCTCGCCCCCGTTTCTGCACTTTGTTAGGGTTTGCAGCTGATTCATCGCGAGTTCACCCGGACACGATTCCGGTTGGGATGTTGTACAGCATGTTTTACAACATGGGCTACACAGAGGTTCTCACCTCCGTCGCCAGGTTTAAGAAGTCCTGCCTACCGCCCCAGTGGAATGGGTTATTTACAGTTCTCTTCAAGGGACTGTCAGAGAGGAGCTCAGGATCTGACGGTGCAAGTCGTCTTTTCCTTTCGATAATGTACGGAGTGTACAATGGGATAAACCTAGACTATGGGTTTGTCCTTTGGCAACAGCTGATTCAGAGCCTCTCTTCCTCTTCCCGACACTCCGAGGTGTCGCTGGCCCGGTTCTGGATCTTGATATCAAGATGGGCCATGGACAAGTTTGATGTCCCAACTGCTGATGGTGCATCGATGTCTTCTATTGGTACGTTCCATACCAAGAAGATCATCGTCTCTGATGCATCCAAATTTTCATTCATTGGCTCCATCCCGGAGACAATGTATGGAAGTGTGCCCTCAGACAGTAGAATTATCCGGACGATAAAGGAGTCTCAGCCAACTGGTCCGAGGGAACTGACACCGGACATGCTGCGATCTATTCATGATGCCGACAAACCGGTAGCCAGGGGTAAAAAGGCAGAGAACGGGAAGCAAGTGTCCAAGGCTCCAAAGGGACCTTCTCCTAAGAAGCGAAAACAAACGAAGGCTGCTTCACCCCCACAACCGAAAAGGAGGAAGACCCAACAGAAGCGAAAGCTAGTCATTGCCTCCTCTTCAAGCGAATCCGAAGGTGGGAGTTCGGACTCTGAGGGATCACAAGGAGACGAATCTCCTCAATGAGGCTACACACCTCCTCGTTCCCCAACCCCAGACATGGAACTTCATCAATCCCCAGTTCCTTCACCTCCACCCACAATTCCTATTTCCATTCCCACCATAAACCCCACAAATCCCCCAACCTCTATCCCTATACCTCCGCCCATATTCACCACATCAACCGAAACACCACCAGTCACCGAAACCCCTCCAGTAACCGAACCTCCTCAAACTGAAACCACCCATACACAACCACCACCCGAAACAAACCCCCCACACACTCAACCTGAACCAACCAAACCCACTACACCCCCAGCTTCACCACCACCTCAATCTCCAGAAGACGCCTCCGATGGCGGTGATCAATACCTTGGTGGTGATCACATGAACTTCGATTCGGTCTACTATAGTCCGTTTCAAGTTCAGAGTGATGAGGAGGATGATGCTCCAGTGAAACGGAAGCATCTTCGCGAGCTTAACGAGAAGGTTGATCAGCTTCTCGCCTCTTCTTCCAACCAACAGTCATCTTTGTCTGAAGCTGCCCTTCAGAAGATCGTTGACGCCTTCTCCAGGGCTCAACATGATTTCGTCGCCGCGGCAACTGCTGCTATAGACGCCTCCACCCGAGCCTGTGAGGCAGCGACCGCAAAAGTCGATAAACTATTCAATGACGCTTCTATCCTGCTGCAGTCTTTGCAGGAGAATACCGAAGCCACTAAGACAACTCTGGAACCAGTTGTTCAACAATTGGCCCAGTTTGTCTCGACGGAGTTATCTTCGTTCGCTACCCTCAGACAAAATCTTAGCGACGACAACTCGGCACTTCGTGCCTCCATCGATGCCCGCTTGGCAAAACTACAAGAGGATCTTGCGGCAGAAAATTCTCTGATGGACGTCTTGGCAAGTAAGACTACCGCCCTGAAGGTCAAGAGCACGCAGCTTTCCAACTCCCAGCAACAATTGGAAGCTCTTCGATCCGAGAGGGAGGTCATAAAGACATGTGTTTCGGATGTCCACGCAGCTATCTCAAACATCCTGGAAGCACACGACCCCATCCTTAACCACTCAGTGAGGCGTACCCTCGCTGAAAAACTATCTCCGGCCATGGACCTTTTAAGTAAAATTGAAGGCTTACCGAGTTTCGTGTCCATTCCGAAACAAGGGGGAGATATGAAGCAAGGATCGAAACCACCTCCTTCCTCCAAAGCGACTCACACAACCGAACCACCTCCAACCGGTCATGCCTCGGGTTCGGGTGTGAAGAACAAGGGCAAAAACATAGCAGAGGGAGGAGATGAAGATGAAGATGAAGATGAAGACAAGGAGACCATTGCAGACATGTTAAAAAGAAAGAACAGTCGCAATGCTGAAGACGATGCCAGTCGTGTGGCGCGTGAGGCTGAAGAAGCTGAACGAAAGCAAAAAGAAGCCCACGATCTCCTTGAGAGCCGAAAGTTGCTCTTCCCTGCCTGGACCAGGGATCGCATGATAAAAGAGGCCATATAGACTCCAAGCATACTATGGCTCGAGCCGGTGATATCATTCGACTGCAACAACTCTATCGATTCGCAGTTTGATATGCTGCTGACTCGAAAGGCGTTCATCTTCCACGCCTTCTCTAACATTTTTGAAGTCCCGGATCCGAACGATGAGCTTGACAGGGAGCTCATTGACTTCTACTTGGAAGCCGCTCGCCCTCAGTACCTTACATGGAGCGTCCAGAAAATTGTTAATGTTCGGGTGCTGAAGCCTTATGTCGTGGGGAGATTCACAAACGTTAAGTTCAAGCTCATCCGAGGATCTGCAAGAACTGCCCACATCATCTCCCTGGCGGATCTGCCCAATCTGAATCCTCATGATTGGATAGTATTGTACAATATCCTGCTGACAAATGAATCTGAATATGGTCCCATCATAGACCATGTCAAAAGGATGCTGGCATGCTATATCATGGAGGTTGCCCTAATGGATCAGGAGGTCGCCACAGTTTTTAAGAAGAAACCGAAAGTCGCACCTGTGGGATCGGCCAGTGATCTAAATCAAATGCAAATGGGTAAGATAGATCCGAGGCGAAACTCTGTGATGTTCACTAGAGCCGAAGGACAGAAATGTCTCTTCGCTTTAGCTGACAAACATCTTTACACTACAACTTGCTTGGAGCACGTCTTATCAATCATCAAGAAGTGTAAAGACAATTCGGCTGATGACATCAAGTACTTCAATGATATGATCAACTGGTACATCCGATTTAGACAGACCATCCTCTCCATAACCAAGTGTCTGTTTAACACCGTGAAGAAGAAGGTACCAGCTTCAGCTGCCGGCCCAAGTAAGAAGTGAAGGTCTCGCTCCAAATTGACGCAAAGGGGGAGATTGTTGGGCTGTAGATAATTTTGATGTTGCGTCTTTTGGGCTCGTTGATTAGCCTTGTATTCTCCAGTTTGGGCCTGTCCAACCGAGAGCCTTTTATGTATTGTATATAAGTTAAATGCTTGCATGCATATTAGGTTAAGATTGTTGAGATTATCGAAATAGCGATTGATCAAGAGTACTATATTTTTCTGTAATCGTTCTTGTAATCTTCTAATCCTTTACAGTTGATGTTCTTAATCGAGCTCTTCTAAGGATTTTATTTAATCATTCGACACGTTTGATTCAAGCTGTTTGTTCTTATTGTTGCGTTTTTACTGTTTCATATTCATATACTTGTTCAAGATCTAATCGATCTTCATAGATTAAAAGTTGTTTTTAATCCCATCAGAGTTTCCTTTCTGTTTCTGAAAATGTTACACACACCAAGAAAATCCCATATTTTCTTAAAAAGATTGGTTTTTGTTCTCAACATGTAAAGTATAGTTGTACACTGAAAACACGTTTACTCTTGTGAAAATGTACAGTTATGTTATCTGGTTTGTTATACATTTCTGGTTACGTACCAATGTATCCCCAAGAAAGTTCCATACTTTCCTGATTGTGTTTTTACCAAATGTAACAGATGTAAAGTTATCCGTTTTGTTATACTTTTCTAGTTATGTAAACGTTTCCCAGGAAAGTTCCATACTTTCCTGAATGTTGGTTATCAATGTAAACGATGTATTCTGAAACCTGGTTATCTTGTAAAATGTGTTGAGTTATTCATTATTACTATTAAGTAAATCACTGTTATCCTAATTGCGAGTTCCATAACCATACGATAGACTAGATATGGAAATAAGTAGTCCACATCCCCTTATGACTTTCGTCACCCTTGAACCATTTCAGTTCGCGTGTAGCTAGCAGCCAGATGTGGGGTAGTCAGCCCCGTATAGATATATACACTCAAGTCACGCTCTGTAATCCCCAGAGATTCTGGTTACGGGTGCAATCCTCCACTCGCGTATCTCTGTGGAGTGTTCACCGAGGACGTGTCTCCAATCATATAGGACTAACAATTTACTAGTAATAATATGATAATCCTCCACTCGCGTATCTCTGTGGAGTGTTACCGAGGATATACAGTGTACAAGTTTTATGATAATAACATGCTTTTAACTAATATAATGTAGAAACCATTTGTGAAATATATATAAATCATAATAGTTTATAAACCCATTTCACAAATAATTTGTTTACGTGATCTGTATGTTCAAACGATTATCAGTTGTATCAATCAGTGTTAAAAGCATATAAAATGTGAAGCACACATGAAAACAAGTTTTGAGTACAAGTAACCCCTTATACTTTGCTTATGTTCCCCCCCTGAAAACAGTGAAAAACGGTGGAAAAGGGTAAGGGTATGAACTCACCGCTTAATGTAGAGATCGAGTGTCAACGGATGCCCTGAACTCCTATGCCCCTATTTTACATGTGATGACACATAAATGAGTTAGAACTAAGGTTTTTCCATGACTAAACATGATGGGAAAACATCTTTAGGGCTTCGAATTACTATGAATAAGTGTCCTATGATCCAAACTTAATGATTTATGCAAGTTTCGGGCCAAAAATGGGTATTAGAGTGGGTGTATGGTCTTGAAAATGAGTGTGCGGCTGGGGAGTGCGGCCAGGAGTGTGTGTGAGGCAGCACACAAGAGTGTGCGGCCGTACACAGGAGTGAGCAGCCATACACTCCTCATTTGAGTCCATATGTTGATTTTGAAGTGTATGCTCTTCATACTTGGGAATTTTGAATGTATGCTGCCCCCATTTGAAGGTGTGCGGCCGTACACCTTCATGGGATGATGAATATGATGAATATAATGAGTTTTAAGCTTGGGATTTAAGTGTTTACCACTACAGTTAGCTTGAAGATGAAGTAGATCACGATTATGAAGCCTTCCAAGTGTTCTTGGTTAATGATTTAGAGAGAGAAAGTAGAGAGAGGGAAGTGAACATCTAAATGAGTGAATGAAGAGGTATCCAACCATAAATTGAATTGGGTGTCAGGTTGAGGGTGTTTGCGGTTGGGTGTGTGGCCGTACACACATGTGTGTGGCCGTACACACAGGTGTGTGGCCGCACATACCTTATTTGGTGAGTTTTGGCCCGATTTTGTGATATTAAACACTCTCCAACCCTTCCAAAGACTCATATCTAAATTATACTAAGTCTAAAGCACCCATATGGAATCACAAGAGACAATGAATTCAAGTTTTAGTGCTGAAACACAGATCAATTACATGGATTTGAAGTTTCGGGTTGTCACACCTTCGGCACCAATCGTGCCTTATACATGTGCACATTCCCATCAACATCGGTCTTCTTCTTGAAGATCCATTTGCACCCAACTGTCTTACGTCCGGGCACGTTGTCAACCAAATTCCAAACATGGTTGTCATACATGGACTGAATCTCGCTGTCCATCGCCTCTTTCCATTTTACAGACTCTGGGCCTGCCATGGCTTCCTTATAGCCATTAGGTTCATCTAGACTTATTAGTGTACCATCACTAATATACGTATCCCCTTCGGTAGTAATATGAAAACCATAAAACTGAGGTTGAACTCTAACTCTTTTGGAACGTCTAAGAGGTAAGGACTCGTCAATCGGTTCAACCGGAGTTTCCTCCTCGGGTTGAGCGCCAGCTTTAGAGGTTCCTTCCACGCACGACTCTTGAATATATTCAAGATCGATTTGCCTCCCACTGTCTCTTTGGCTTATGAGTTCTCGCTCTCGGAAAACCCCTCTCCTCACAACGAAGACAACATTGTCACTCGGTCTATAGAAGAGATATCCAAAGGATTTCTGTGGGTAGCCGATGAATATACATCACTCACTACGAGGTTCGAGCTTGTCGTGAGTCTCTCGTCTTACGAAAACCTCACAGCCCCAAACCTTGATATGTGCCAACGAGGGAGCTTTCCTTGTCCACATCTCGTGAGGTGTTTTGGCAACCTTCTTTATAGAGACTTGGTTAAGGATATGGGCGGCAGTCTCTAAGGCATACCCCCAGAATAAGATAGGTAGTGAAGCACGACTCATCATAGAACGAACCATGTCTAACAGGGTTGGATTACGCCTTTCTGCTACACCATTCAACTGTAGTGTCCTAGGTGGCATCAATTGCGAAACTATTCCGCATTCATTGAGATAGTCGTGGAATTCAAGACTTAGGTACTCTCCTCCTCGATCGGATCGAAGCATCTTGATTTTCCTGCCCAATTGATTCTCCACTTCATGTTTGAATTCTTTGAACTTTTCAAACGTTTCTTACTTGTGCTTGATTAAGTAGATATACCCATATCTACTATAAACATCGGTGAAAGTTACGTAGAAGCGGTTCCCATCCTTTGTGGTGGATCTAAAGGGCCCACACATGTCGGTGTA
This sequence comes from Lactuca serriola, assembly GCF_051521515.1. Lineage (NCBI taxonomy): Eukaryota > Viridiplantae > Streptophyta > Magnoliopsida > Asterales > Asteraceae > Lactuca > Lactuca serriola. The sequence continues at coordinate 126,975,423 of NC_136416.1, read as the reverse complement.
TATTAGATCCAATAAACCCTCACCCCTCTCACAAGTGCCGGTGAAGGGTGACTTGGCCATCTTTCCAAGCAAACAAGATTCACACATGTCATCTTCCCTAAGGTCGAATGACTCCAACACTCCATCCTTTTGGAGTTTGGCTATGCGCTTCTTGTTGACATGTCCAAGACGACAATGCCACAAGGATGCTCTATCCATACTATTGGAAGAATCCATACACAATACATCATTTCCTAGGTTATCTACAACGATAACAGTTTCATAAATTCCATTACAAGGCATTGCTTCAAAATATAAAACACCATTTAGATAAGCATAAATCGAACCATTCTCATTATTAAACGAATATCTAAATCCTTGTTTAAACAAACCATGAAAAGAAATGATATTTCTTGCCATATCTGGCGAGTAGCAACAATTATTTAAATCTAAATTCAATCCATTACTAAGCACTAAAGAATACACTCCAATCTTGGTAACAAGCGACGATCTTCTATTCCCCATGATTAGATTTATTCTTCCAAGCTCCACATCCCTATTTCTTCCTAGTCCCTGCAAATCAGAACAAATGTGGTAACCACACCCTGTATCAAGAACCCAAGAAATAGCATGGGATGATTTATTAGATTTAATTGTGCATATACCTACAAAAGATGGCTTGATCTTTCCATCCTTGATGCCTTGCAGATATTCCAGGCAGCTTCTCTTCCAATGCCCTATTTTGTGGAAATGATGGCACTATGCCTCTTTTGTGTTAGGGTTGGGCTTAGCAGGATCAACCTTGGTCCCACTAGAAGAGGAACCATGTTGGGACTTTCCCTTGCGGTGGTCCTTTGAAGAAGCCTTCCTCTTCTTGCCCCTTCCCTGTCCAATAGCCAAAACAGGAGCAGCATACAGATTGGGAGTTGGTGCAACAGACTTGTCCTTTAGGTTGCTCTCAGTAGTCCTTAGGAGACCTTGGAGTTTGATTAGGGTGACCTCTTCCTTATTCATGTGGTAGGTCATCCTAAATTGGTTGTAGCATGAGGGCAAGGAGTGAAGAAAAATGTCGATAGCCTAATCTTCCCCAAAGTTGACATTCAAATTGCGAAGACGATCGACATACGTTTGCATCTTTTGTAAGTGCACGGTTAGAGACTCTCCACTTCCCATTTTAGCAGTGATCATATTCGTTATGATCTCATAGCGCTCTTGCCTCGCGCTTTAGTGATATCTCTCCATCAAGTCTAGATGCATCTTATAAGGATACATGTCCTCATAGGACTTTTGGAATTCGGAGTTCATTGTGGCTATCATGATGCAATGGACTTTCGTTGCATCACGCTCATGTGCCTCAAACACAACCATTTCTTCGGGAGTGGCCGTTTCTGGATTGATCTTTTCGAGCTTCTGATCAAGAACATACTCCTTGTCCTCGTAACGAACGATCGTGCGAATATATCTTATCCATTTGCTAAAGTTTGATCCATCGAAAGTCACTTTTTGACAAAGGCTCATTAGCGTAAATGAGCTAGCAGCAGCGTTGTTTGTGTTAGACATCTACAAATAGAAAAGAAAAAAGTTGATTAGAGTTAAGTCCCTAATTAACACCCAAAATGGAAATTTAGGGCTAGGACCCAACAACATTATTTACATATTAGAAAAGGGATACCGTAATCCAACATGCAAATAATTTGGAGGTAAGTGAATGACGATTCACTAATTCTTCACCACGAAAAACATAAGCTTTAAGTTTTAAATGTAATTAGAATTCCTAGATTTATTTGAGATTCATTGAAATTTTCAATGGCATGTTTAAATCTTGATATGCCCCTCTAGTTTGTGACTGGGATATCGAGGATCACAAAGCGGGTATGAATAACCATGTAAATCTACATGGTGCCTTCATTGTTACAATCACCTATTCGATGTGCCGATAAACCACACACGCTCCACCGAACTATGACAAACAATGAATCACCCTTTGTCACATTTGCTTAGAACCAATTAGTGTGTCGGTTAACCACACACGCTCCACTAACATCTAAATAAGGGTGCAAAGTGTAATTTCATAGGATTGCATCAATTCACTTTTCCTAAAGTAACTAAGATTGGGAATTTTATAAAATAGTTTAGTTACTTTAAATAGATTCATTATACTTATTAATGAGAAGAGATTTGCTCTATCCTACCCGTTCGGCTAACGACCCTCCACTGGTCAAGCAAGCGGTGGGTGTGAGTGTACACCCATTAAGCGCCATTTTATAGGCAGCAACCTTATACCCATCTTATAGACTGGCTTCGTGAATGACGCCTACTAACAGCAAGACTAGCATCTTTAATTATACATATAAATATCTTAAACTTGTAATATTATATTAGTATAGGTTGAATTTTAAACTTGTAAAATTCTAGGGTTTGAAATTTAAATTATTTAAATAAACTTTTAATCAGAAAACTTAAATTTCAAAAACTTGAGGACCAGTTTTAAACTTTTCAAAACAAAAGGATCAAATAGCAAATTATATAAATCAACTAATTAGATTATCTCAATTTGATCTTATTTAATATTACTTTCAAGACAATCCACCAATTCAATTCAAATAATCAATTGTTATCATATAAGGAAATTATTATTCAACTAATTGGTAATTATCTTTTGTTTGGTCAAGAATATACTCATTTTTATATGTTTGAAATAGGATTTTAATGACCCAAGACAGTTAAGGTAAGTTTCCCCAAGTAAAACAACAAGAAATCCTGAAACTCCCTCTTTCTGACGCTCGAACTCGCCGAGTTCCCACTATGGACTCGCCGATTTGGAGCTACTCGCCGAGTCCACAATGGAACTCGCCGAGTTCATCAGGCAGAATCACAAAATCGAATTTTTCAAGCAACAAGCAATCAACCAATGCATCAATTCAATATAAATCAATCAAAGCTCTGATACCACTTATGTGTTTGAGCCACAAGAACTTTCCTATGTGCACATGCAAACCCTAATTGCTTGGATCTAGGTTTCTGTAACAATTGGTAAAAATAGGAACGATCGTACGATGCTATGTTTTGATTACTAAGAAATATGAGTATTTTATCAAGAATGGTTGAAGGAATTTAACCGCTTTTATTTAAATAAGTTATTGTGAAATATAAAACAAGTAGCTATTGATAAATTTCGTTATGATGTATGGCTACGAACCATCACCGGTTTGTGAAATTAGCATTTAACATCATTTGAACGCACCAAACTTAATTTTTGTATCAACATGTATCTAGTTGATAATTAAGTTAGGTTCTATGTAAAACGTGTGCTTAATAGTTGTGTAGGATCTAAATTCGACAAATATACGAACCAAAGTGACAAAACGTGTTTAACGATATGGTTAACCGGTTAAATGTCACGAAATTATACATTGGTCAATAAATTTTATATTTAAATAAATTAAAATATAAAATGAATTATTATAAGGTATAATTAAAATGTATCTAAGTGTTTTTGAATAAAAAGAATAAAACATAAACATTAAAGTTCAAATACACAAAAACTACATTGTTATTTTATACTAAGTATACATGTATGTATTTGTACATATGTATTATTATCTAGTGAATGACTAGTTATGGGTCATTACTTAAAGTGATTTCATGTAAGGAATATGATTTCTAAATCAATTAAGATAAGAGAATTGGTGGAGATAAGTGCCAACTTAAATAATAAGTGCTTAATCACTTAAGACATTTTACTAAGAATGCTTCTTAATCCCTCTTCTAATTTTCGAGATTTAGACCTTCCCTCTCCTTAACTAGAACTCCTAATTAACTAAATAACTAGTAGTTAGTTAGTTAACTAACCCTATCTCTAAGCAACCACCCAAGCAAGTGGCTAGACAACATCACATCACTTAAACTCACATCCCATCACAAGCTAGTGTAGGTTTTGTCCCCTTATCCTCTTACACTCTTTCCTCCTTCATATCCACGAAATTCCTCTTCATTTTACCCTCATTTGACCAGCCAATACTCCAGGGAATTACTCTCAACCTTCATCTCATTTTCAAGCACAAGAACTTCCTTCCAAAGCCATCAAAACCATGAACTAAAGGGCTGCTGTCCCTTTTCTGTTTCAGCCACCATTTCACCCATCTACACCTTCCTTTTGCTTGATATTTTTACCACCAAATACCCTTGGAAGTTACTTGTTATGATACTCAAAATTATTGATTCAAAACAGTGAGTAAACTACCCTTTTTCTTGCTCTTTTGCTGTGAAATTTTCGTTACAGCAACATAGCCAAAAGAGTGGCTGTTTTGGAGCATCAAACCAACAACCAAAAGCTCATCTTCAACCTTCCATTCTTCAAGTATTCACATAAGGTGAGTTCATACCCCTACATTTTCATGTTTTCTTCAAGTTTTAAGGGGGGGAATACAAGTTAGAACACTAAACATAACTTAAATTTAAATGACAGCTTTCTACGGAAAAGTTGGGTCCTGTTCACGGACTGTTTTGACCATCTTAAACTTAATATATTTCAAAACTGTACAATATGCAAATAGCTCCAGTTTATACCTTTCTAAGGACTACTCGCACGCGTTCATACGATTTTTCTACAATTTATGGCGATTTTTATAAAACTGCTTGTCATTTCAGAAGTGATTTCGGACCAGTCTGTGAAGATGATCATTTTCACACTAGTTTGAAACCACTAAAAATCATAATAAAAATTGGGAACAAAGTAGACTCATTTTATAAACTCTCAGAGGTGACAGATTCAGGTTTTGACTTACGATGATTTTTCTATGAGTTTTCTAAAAACTGGGACAGTAAAGGGTAAAACTGTCAAAAGTGGTTTATAGATTTATTAACACCTTCTAACATTTTTGAGCAATGTTTATACATTAAGGAAGTTAAAACACAATCATTTAAATATGTTTAATTACCATTTTTACAAAAGTGATAAGTACAAAAAGGTCTTTAGTATCAAACTTAAGGATTATTTCATGCAAAGTTTCTAATAAAAACGTAAGAATATGAACAACAATTACGAAACATACCAAATCATCTTTTAAAACTTATACATATATATAACCATATACATATATATGTTTTGTTTACAAACTTCTCTTCTACATCAAAAATTTCACTTTACTTGTTTTTATCAAATTAATCACTTGTGATTTATTACTACTATGTGAAAACTCTTGTCATACTTTGCTTGCACTAGATTTATACAAAGTATTTAGAAATTCCAAAGTATCCTTCGTTGTTAAACCGTTTTAATACATTTTAAAAACTTATGATTTATGCATTGTCAAAACTTTGTGAGAAAGGATGATCTTTGCATATAAAACTATTACTTTAATACAGACTTAGTTGAGAATCCGTGAGACAAGTACATCTTCAAACACTGCCTTTTTGCTAGAAGGTATCGCTACAAGTCCTGTCTATAACCAGAGTCTCCCGTTCGGAGAACGTGTCAAATGTGTATAGATCTATACGGGAAGTCATGATCCCGCGCCCTGACTGTTAGCTACAGTCCATCCTTTGGGGTGACAGTTTGTCATAACGCTACGACACCTGAAGAACGTCGCTACAGGCATATTATGTTTAGTATGGTTATAAAACTCACTGGATATACAATTATTATGGTATTATGCTTTTATGAACGAGTAGCTATTAAAACTATTCTTCATCTAACCAGTGCGATCTTCGTATAGCTTTATTATATAAAACTATGCCACAACTTTTAAGCACGTCGGTTGCTTGCGATTTTCGGTCTTAGAGACTGTCAGTTATGTTAGGAAAATAAGGGTTTTTCCTGTATACAAACCAAACAACTAATAGGAAAATAAGGGATTTTCCTTGTACAATTAGTTACAACTTATAACACGAACATTCATATGCATTTCATACTTTTATAAGAAAATAAGCGTTTTTCTTGGAAAACACAACAAATCATATCTCAACTATTAGGGAAAATATGGGATTTTCTGGATCTAATACATTCATTTTCAACACAATGAATCATAACTCTTTACAATTGAAATACTGCGTTTTCTGGAAAACATACATGAACTTTCAAATGGCGTACATTTTCTCAAAACACTACTTATGAACTCACCAACTTAATTGTTGACACTTTTTCTTTGAAATAACTTGTATTCTCAAGGAACCGCTAAGCAGATTTGGAAATCAAGTTTTGGGGATTAACGTGCTGAAGTTAATTACTTCTTTTGAAGGATGTTTATGTATTTATCTTTTGAACAAGTAACGAATACGATTATGTAAACATTTTGGAAACTTTAATATATATGGTGGTGTGTACTTTCCTTTCTATGAACTGTTATGATACTGAATATGACATCCTCCGCCCCCGAACGTTTCTGCTGTTCTGGTTTGAGGGTGTGACAGTTTCTCTAATTGAACATGCATTGTATCCAAGACTTTCAATACTAGATCTAATGTAAACAATTGATTCTAATCATATGAATTAGGATCTAGAACAATACCTTGGATTACTTGCTTGGTACTTCTTCTTCTTGGAGCTTAGAGTCACAATTGTCACTCCTCTAATGGCTTACAAACACCATCTAGCAAGAAGATGATTTGAGAGAAGGAGAGAGGTGAGAAATCGGCTCCACTGTTTCCACAAAGATTCAGTGGCCGATTTCTCCAACCCTAAGGGTCTATATATACTATGAGCTCATAGGGTTTCACCTTAAACCGTAATTGGATAACTTAGCCTCAAAGCAATCCAAAGATCCTTCTAGATAAGGCCTTGGACGATTTTTAAGATATCCATATCCTTAAAATCGTCCCCTCCCATATGCATAAGGATTCATGGCCTTAAACACAACTATCACACATTTGACAGTTTATGCCCCTTTATTCAATTAATCTCTTTAAGTCACCAAATTAATTCTTAATTAATTTATGACTTATATCAATTAAATAATATTATTACTCCTATAACATATTATTTTTATAATACATTAATAATAATATCTCCTCTCTCTATATAAATCACCTTGTCAAGTTGCTATGCTGAAGGCAACCCAAAAGGACCATGCACAACCGGGTCAAGTACTTACTAAATATAGTTACAACCTTAGACACTAATCCAACAAAAGAAACCATCCGCAATTGATGTGTTCATCCGCAGTCACATTAATTACCTTCCAGACGATACTTTTTGAAAAACAAAAAAAAAACAAAGTGTGCTATTTAATGATCCTTCATTAAATAAAACATTAAAAAAAACATTCCTTTGAGTAACTGTCACATTCCTCTCTCCCATAACCTCATGTCAGACCTATTTTAGGTATGATTACAAAATAAAAGATTTTCCAAATCAAATCCTCTAAAATGCCTCTTCCTATTACCCAAACCATCCCATCCGTTACAACTTCCACTTTATCCAACAGATTTTTCTCACCCCCTCCACATGTTCTCAAGACGTGATCTGACATTTCATTAAATGCAACGTTATTTTGGTTAATCCCAATTTTTAATCTTTATCCTTTTTTAACATGTCGTTGAGATTAAAGATACATTTTTTTCACAGATAAACCATTTCCTTTTACCCAATTTCACCTAGGTCAAAACCTTTACGTTTCCCGCTTCTTCAAATCACCATAAAACCCCTCTTCCTCTTCACAAAGAAACCTTTACACTCTCAAAACCCTCAATCTTTCTCTGAATTCTCTAAGCTTTTTCAAAATCAACATGGTGAAATCAAGTGTGTCAAAAAAACTAGCTAAGCCCACTGGATCACGAAGCTCCAACCCCACATACTCACCCACGATTTCTTCTAGTAATTTCAGAGCAATCTTTGATGATAATCCCTCATACAATGCCCCACTCAAGCTGATGATCAAGTTCTTAAAGATTCATCCTTTGTATGGTCCATTCGATGCTTTCACAGACGTGGTTCCTGTATCTACACTATTCAAATCTGCTTTTTCTGCATATCGACCACTCAACAATCTCCATGAAGTTCATCTTAAACTAGTTGATGATTCCCTGGTTATACTGTCAAAAGAAAAGATTCTCAATTCCATTCATCCGTTGATTCACCCTTCCATCAAGTTTTTCACCCCGTCAATGGATGACATCACATCTGCTCTCTATCAGATGGGATACCAAAAGAAGATTAAGGGCATCGCTGAATTGAAGAAGAACCAACTGCCCGAATTGTGGCAATACGTATGCCACTATGTCATCCGCAGTCTATCCGGCAGAACCGGAGGCATCAATAACATGGGGGTTAAACTGCTGGAACTTGTATGGAGTATTTTCACTAGCCACGATGTCAACTACGGTAAAATCCTTTGGGAGGATTTCCTTTGGTACATTCCCAAGGAAAGCCCTAAGGAGAAACCAACCGAGCTCACTTTTGCTTGGTTTTGGTCCTTGTGCATCTTGGATCTTCATTCTGATGCAGGGATCAATATGGGAGACGACATCACTTTCTTCATCACTAAGGATATTAGAAGGTACTCTCCCTCATCTGATTAAACCCTTGGTCTTGAGACTGCTGATGTCTCTAACCACATAGAGGCTACGGAGGGTATTGACCCATACCCTTCTACCCCGCCTCTTCCATCCGCACTTGTTGCTCTTGAAGGTACCGCAGTCCCTTCCTCTACCACACTTTCCAATGTCCCAGGGAAAAGAAAATAGTTAGCATCAAAGAAAACCCCTCTAACTCCCGAAGAAGAATACTCCCAAGGCAACCGCACCCACAAAGAAGCGTCAATCAAAAAAAGTTGTTGTATCTAACAGTGATTCCGGTGAGGATGCGCTACCTATTGCCATTCTCAAAAAGAGAAAAACCACTACCACTAGCAAAATGCGTGACCGGACTGATACCTCAGCCTGTCCACAGGCTCGGGTAGTCCTTGGGATTGACGCAGATCCATTCACTACAACCATCGAATACCACTCAAGCTCATCAAATGCGCATGTTTCATCACATCGTGGAGACACCCCAAAGGGATGATATTGGTTATCGCCCTAAGGTCTCCAGGGCTTCCCAACTGCACTTCTTTTTTGCTGATGAGTTGAACTCCATCCTTTTATATGTCACCCAAATACTGCAAATACATTCCTAACCGCAGGGCACTTCTTCTGCCCATGCCAGAACTGAGTTGAGGCCAAACTTGACGACGGGTCAAGGAGACCAAGGACACTAAGGAAATCCTACTCTACTTACATCTGTTTCAGGTGGTTTAGGCACGGTGAGCACTAATGTGCAAGGATACGTGAACCCAAGGGACACCTTGGTGCGAACTCAACAAATTGACGGTAGTTGTCACACCCCGAAAACCGAAGGCGGAAACATTTCCGGGGTTGACTCCACATTGAGTATCACATCCAATGTACATAGTAAGTAAAGTAAATCAACCATTACATTACATATATGAAAGTTATACATTTGTTTCAAAAGCATAAGTTATACATATGATACATAGTATATATAATCAACACGAAACAAGTCTTCTAAGAACTCCGTCTTCGCACAAAAGGATTGTCGGGTACCTGTCTAATGTGAACCTGAGAATACAAGCGGTTTGAAAATCAGCATAAAGCTGGTGAGTTCATAAGCGGTTTTGTTTTCTGAAAATGTACGAGTTCCCTTAGTTTTCTGAAAACGTGGTTATCCAAGAAAATCCCATATTTTCTTATGTAAAGTTAGTTTCCAAATCTGAAAAGTAAAGTAAACGATGTGCAATGAAAACATGATTGTTCTTGTGAATTGTAGAGTTTAGTTATCTAACTCATTATACTTTTCTAGTTACATACTACTGTTACTCAGGAAAATCCTATATTTTCCTACACGTGTGAGTGTGAACTATTACTGGTTCTGTGTGAGCTATCTAATACTGACTCCGATTATGTTCATTATTATCCATAGGAAAACCCCATGTTTTCCTGAATGAAAGAGGGTGTACTATTACCAATTCTGTGTATACTAACTGTTATTGATTCTGATTATGTTCATTGTTATCCATAGGAAAACCCCATGTTTTCCTGAATGTGTGTGTGCATTATTACCGATTCTGGTTATGTTCAATGTTCTCCCCAGGAAAACCCCATGTTTTCCTGAATGTGTGTATGTGTGTGCCTGTCATCCTTGAACGTACATAAGCTTTACTACGAACATAAAGCTAGTAAATGAGTCTAAAGCGTTAATAATCTAGATTGCGAGTCCTTAACCATACTAAGACTGGATATGACACGAGTCGTGGTCAATATCCTTTCTATGACTTTCGTCACCCTTGAACCTTTCGGTTCGGCTGTAGCTAGCAGCCAGGTGTGGGATTGTCAGTCCTGTATAGATCTATACACTCAAGCCACACCCTCCTACGTACGGAGATTCTGGTTACAGGGGCAGTCCTGCACTATCTCGTGCCGAGGAAGTGTTACAGAGGACGTGTGTCCAATCTTTAAGATTACTCTTTACTTCTCACCTAGAGAAGTAGTATTTACGACTAGCTAAGTTTCTAACATACCTGTCCTTTACACTCGAGCCTAGGTGTTTTATTAAGGACATTACTCTCAAGCCTAGGTGTTATCTAAATGATGACTGTCCTTTACACTCGAGCCTAGGTGTTTTATTAAGGACATTACAGTTGTTCTAAGTTATTTAATGATTACTTGTCCTTTACACTCGATCCTAGGTGTTGTCCTTTACACTCGATCCTAGGTGTTTTATTAAGGACATTACAGTTGTTCTAAGTTATTTAATGATTACTTGTCCTTTACACTCGATCCTAGGTGTATTATTAAGGACGTTACAATTGATTTGTGTGTTACGATGGTATTTATCTATCACACTCGAGTCTAGGTGTATTGTTAAGGACATACAGATGTTTTATGTTTTCTAATGGTGTTTGACTTTTACACTCAAACCTTAGTGTTTTATTACAGACATTACAATGGTTTATGTGTCCTATCAGTATAAGTGTGAACAATCATATGTAAAGTGTACAATATAACAGTGTATGATAAGAATTGAAAATCGGGTTAAAACAAACAACACTGCAAGTTAAAACAGTTTGTTAAAAGGTTTTCAATTCTTAAAAATGTACAATTATGAAACCATTTAATTGAAATCATGTTATTAAGTACAAAATATTCTTGTACTTTTCCTTGTATTACCCCATGAAAACATTGAAAAGCCATTGAAAAAGGGTAGGGGTATGAACTCACCGGACGCGGAAGTGTGTCGGTTTCGGATGCTAAACATCGAATCGAGGCCTAATAACACACGAGGTTCCTATGTAAAATGAAATGGCATACAAATATATCTAATTAGATTCACAAACTCTAATTAGATAAGAAGTTACACTCCAATGAATGAAAACACCTCAAAACGGGTGTTTGGAGTGACCCGGGTGACATCTACGGACGGGAATTGAAGTGAGGGACTTGGGATTCGAGTTTACTCCCCAAGAGTAAAATCCCTAATAAAGTTTACAGCCTATACACCACTCACACATGAGTTCACGGCCATGAACTCATGTTGGCAAGATTTATGGTGTTTAAAGGGTCATATATGGCTATTATCACTTGGAAAGGGTTGGAACAATTTTACCTAAGGCTTGGAATGAATTAAAATCACCAAATACAACACTTAAGGGAGTTTACAGCCATGGCATGGGGCCTATGGCCGTAAACTCTCATACTCCTTTGAATATATGTTTTTAAGGTCCCAAAGTTAATCACATGTGATTCTAAAAATTCCTACAAGCCTTAAAATGATTTTTGGGCACAATATGACATGCTTTTAAGAGTTTACGGCCATGGAGCACCTTCTACGGCCATAAAATCTCAAATGAAGAGTTTTGATGTGTTTAAAGCCCTTAAACTATTTTTGGTTGGTTTTATAATTTATCCCAAGGCTTTTGGTGGTGTTGGATGGCTTTCTAACACCTTAAAAATGAGCTTATACCCATGATAGAGGAGTTTACGGCCCAAGCACATGCCTTGGCCGTAAACTCATACAAACCCCTCAAAATTTATGTCTAAGGTGTTCTAGATCCATAACCAATATTCTAAAAGTCGTATCTAAGTCTTGTTTGAGCCATGGAAGGGTTTAAGGGCTTAAAAACCCTTTAAATATGGGTTTATGGCCTAAGCACCATCCTGGGCTGTATACTCATATATAAGGCTCTAAATCATGGTTTGTGTCATTCTAATTCCATTTCATAAAGTCATCTATCCATATTCAAGGTCTAATTGTTGTTTGGAAGGGTTTTGTTGCTCCAAAAACCCCATTTATATGAGTTTACGGCCTAGGACTGTTCTAGGGCCCTAAACTCATGGTAATAGTCCTAATCCATGGTTTAAACTCAAATTTGAAGGCTCAATATGATGCAAATAGGAAGGTACCTTGAAGATTTCAGACCTTAAACTTGAGATTTGGACCTTAAATTCTAGTTTGAGGAGAGAGGTTGGTGTGAAAGTTGTAGAATGGAGCAAAAGCTTCAAAATGAAGACTTGGATGACTTTAGATAGTGTCCAAGTTCGGGACACGATAGAATTCTACCCGATACCGGCGTTAGACGGGGCGTTTGGTCGCACCCGGCCAATTTGCTGTAACCCGATATGGTTGATTCTAGAAATGTTCCGATCATTAATATGAGACGTTAGAATGAGTTCTAAGGGTATTAAGACACTTATTAAGTCATAAAATAAAATATACATTAATTACTTAATAAAACGCCGGAATCGGAAACGAAATCGGAAACGGCGATTGGATGATCGGAACGAGTCGCGAGAAGGGTTACATTTAGGGATATGAATTTCGGGTTGTTACATTATCCGCCCGTTAGAGGGAATTTCGTCCCGAAATTCAAAGATTCGAACACAGATCACGAAGTGAAAAGAGAAATCATGATGAATCTACTACTTCGGGTCTCCGCTTGACGTTCCAGCGAACCCTCGCTGTCAGGACATGGCTTTGTTAAGCATGGTTAACCTCTCAATCCACGATCTCTATTGATTCAAACACGATGGTTCGGATTTTCATTGGTTTTGACCTCTTCAAAGGGTGACTAAGGTTTTCGTCAGGTCGGCAAGCCTTACGAATAAATATGCGGAATATCAGATGGTTACTATTGAGTCCTGAATATAGCTCGGAGAGGGCTATGGAATCAATTCCTAAAGAGGATCTCGAAGAGTCTAAGGTTCCACAAGTTAGGTTTTCCGCACTCCCCGAGGCGTACTATGTCTTTCCAGACTAAGACTTCCAACAAGTGAGTACATTTTCACATAGCAGAGTAACTAAGGGTCCGATGGTTCTAAGGGAAACTTCTACATGAGTCTACGATTATAGTCGATGGAACCCAAGAATCGACAGGTTTCCATTGGTGTTCCCGGTGTCGACTAATTCATTATTGCCTTTACTTTTGGAAGGGTTTACGAGTATGACTGCTTTGCTTAACTACATGACCAAGAAAATGGTTCGAACGAAGGGCGCCACTACTACCTCGTAGTGATCGTATCATGCTTTGATTGCTGCCTTGCACATATCGTGCTTACTGAGGTTTGGCTACGAGGAAATTCCTGGGATTAGGTCGATGCGAGACTAGACTGTGCGTTCGGAAAGAATTACCAAGATTTCTTTGGAAACAGTATCGGGGAAGGAATCGTAGACTTCTCGTTTCTCGATGATCACTAGGACGAGAAATACATGGAAAGACTTTTTAAGCTTTGATGTACGAAGATCATAAAAGTCGAGTCAGAGGAAGGTTGGAACGAATGGCTTTCTCGAAACTAGGAAAGACAACATGAATGAGGCTCAGTCATTACATGCTGAAGGTGAAATCAAAGCATCTCATAAAAAGTTTGCGACTAGGTCGAATGGAAAAAGAATATCGCTCGGATTGAGAATACAATCTACGGATACGACACAAGCGTTCTCGTTCTCACGTGATAACCATCTCGAAGATATACATATTCGGTTACTTGCAAACGACGGGGTTAGAAGATGTTCAAATGGATGGTTAACGGATTTCTTTCGGTGCTAGAATCGAAAAGAATCACATGCATATAAATTTAACAAGGGAAAATATACCTGTGGCAACGGTGGGATCGGTGGCTGTCTCCTCTTGTCCTATCGCTAGAACTCTTCCGGTGTTGCCAGGTGTTACAGCCTTGGGACAGTTTCGCTTAAGATGTCCCACTTCTCCACAACTATAGCAGGCCCGACTAATGGCCGCTCCGGAAGTTTGACTCGTTGATTAGGTTGGTGTCTTACAGTTTTTCGCCATGTGACCCTTTATGCCACATTTGTTGCAAATTATCTCGATACATGGACCGGAAGGAAGATGATGATAGTTGCACTTGTCACAACTAGGAAGGGTTCCAGCATACTTACTGGCAGGTTTTCGAGTTGAGGATCCAACAACAGAGACAACTGCAGGGGAAGTGGCAGCGTGAACTGCTACCGTTTGCTGTCTCTTCGAAGAGTCGTGCGATGCCTGAATTTTCTCTTTCATCCCAAGTTTTCTTTTCTCACCACTCCTCACTGTCGGCTCAGGAGTGGTAACTGCCTCCTCAAGGTCTTCGCTATGATCGATTAGAATATGTGCTAAGCGTTTGGCGCTGTCGTATGTATCTGGCCTCGCAGCTATGACGTTTCCTTTTGTTGGCTGGGTCAGCCCCCAGATGAATCTCTCTATCTTCTTACTCTCCGGGGTAACCATTCCCGGGCAGAGTAATGCCAAGTCGTCGAACCTGGAAGTATAAGCAGTGATGTCGGAACCTTTCATCTTTAGGTTCCAAAGTTCGTGTTCTAACTTCTGCATTTCGCCCCGATGGCAGTATTCAGCCAGCAGAAGTTCCTTCATGGCTTCCCAACCCATGGCGTTGGCTACATGTAAGGTTAGGGATTTGACTCGGCAGTTCCACCAAGTCAAGGCTTTGTCGATAAAGGTGCAGGCAGCAAACTTCACCTTGTCTGGATCTGAACAGGCGCAAATTTCAAAGATGGATTCGATCTTCTCGAACCATCGGGTGAGGGAAATGACACCTCCAGTGCCATCAAAGGAAGGGGGTTTTGCGTTCATGAAATCCTTATAGGAACCCTCTTTCCGGCGTCCCTGACTGCTTTCTTGGTTTTGGGTTTGGGTATCACCTCCCGAACCACCGGAACCGTCGGAGTTCTGTTGAGACATGGCAGCTGCCACCGCAGCTGTAACAGCTGCCTGGAATACTACAGGGTCGATTTGAGGAGGAGGTGGTGGCGGAGGGTTGTTGGTCTTGGAGCTGGGTCTCTTTCTTGGAGGCATATTGATCTAATAAGATCAAGGGATAGAGGATGATAAGTCTTCTGAATTCAATCAACAGATATGACAGATATATGCTGAATAAGCGATAAAGCAGGATAGAGTTATCAAGACAAGAAAATTATCGCTAAGAGAATGATCAAAGAACAATGTATTAACGAGGATTTCTACCAAGGATTGGCTCGAGAAATACTCCCATAGTATTTCATGATTCGTTACGACACTAGCTCGATGTTTGTGGTATTAGGGTAAGTTTTAGGCATGCCGCATACCACAGTCACTCCCAAGCACATGTTGGCCGTGTCTCGAATGAATGTAGTTGGCCAGGCTATATTGATCCTAGACACGACTACATAACTGCCCAGGTTTAACCGCAGCGTACAACACCCATTTACTTATGTTCTGTTCTACTTGTAGTTACGGATCTCGACGGATCGGTATACTTATATACTTTTGAAAATACTTATATTTTGAAGGATACTTTTAGTTCAGAGCACTTAGGCCCCTTAATGTTTATAGTTTTATACCATGTAAGGTTTGGTATACTTCATTCACTATAAACAAGGGCTCTGATACCAATCTGTCACACCCCGAAAACCGAAGGCGGAAACGTTTCCGGGGTTGACTCCATGTTGAGTATCAAATCCAATGTACATAGTAAGTAAAGTAAATCAACCATTGCATTACATATATGAAAGTTATACATTTGTTTCAAAAGCATAAGTTATACATATGATACATAGTATATATAAACAACACGAAACGAGTCTTCTGAGAACTCCGTCTTTGCACAAAAGGATTGTCGGGTACCTGTCTAATGTGAACCTGAGAATACAAGCGGTTTGAAAATCAGCATAAATCTGGTGAGTTCATAAGCGGTTTTGTTTTCTGAAAATGTACGAGTTCCCTTAGTTTTCTGAAAACGTGGTTATCCAAGAAAATCCCATATTTTCTTATGTAAAGTTAGTTTCCAAATCTAAAAAGTAAAGTAAACGATATGCAATGAAAACATGATTGTTCTTGTGAATTGTAGAGTTTAGTTATCCAACTCGTTATACTTTTCTGGTTACATACTACTGTTACTCAGGAAAATCCTATATTTTCCTAAACGTGTGAGTGTGAACTATTATTGGTTCTGTGTGAGCTATTTGATACTGATTCCGATTATGTTCATTATTATCCATAGGAAAACCCCATGTTTTCCTGAATGAGTGAGGGTGTACTATTACCAATTCTGTGTATACTAACTGTTACTGATTCTGATTATGTTCATTGTTATCCATAGGAAAACCCCATGTTTTCCTGAATGTGTGTGTGCATCATTACCGTTTCTAGTGATGTTCAATGTTCTCCCCAGGAAAACCCCATGTTTTCCTGAATGTGTGTATGTGTGTGCCTATCATCCTTGAACGTACATTAGCTTTACTACGAACATAAAGCTAGTAAATGAGTCTAAATCGTAAATAATCTAGATTGCGAGTCCTTAACCATACTCAGACTGGATATGACTCGAGTCGTGGTCAATATCCTTTCTATGACTTTTGTCACCCTTGAACCTTCCGGTTTGGCTGTAGCTAGCAGCCAGGTGTAGGATTGTCAGTCTCGTACAGATCTATACACTCAAGCCACGCCCTCCTACGTACGAAGATTCTAGTTACAGGGGCAGTCCTCCACTATCTCGTGCCGAGGAAGTGCTACAGAGGACGTGTCTCCAATCTTTAAGATTACTCTTTACTTCTCGCCTAGAGAAGTAGTATTTACGACTAACTATGTTTCTAACGTACCTTTCCTTTACACTCGAGCCTTGGGGTTTTATTAAGGACATTACACTCGAGCCTAGGTGTTATCTAAATGATGACTGTCCTTCACACTCGAGCCTAGTTGTTTTATTAAGGACATTACAGTTGTTCTAAGTTATTTAATGATTACTTGTCCTTTACACTCGATCCTAGGTGTATTATTAAGGACGCTACAATAGATTTGTGTGTTACGATGGTATTTATCTATCACACTCGAGCCTAGGTGTATTGTTGAGGACATACAGATGTTTTATGTTTTCTAATGGTGTCTGACTTTTACACTCGAACCTTAGTGTTTTATTACAGACATTACAATGGTTTATGTGTCCTATCAGTATAAGTGTGAACAATCATATGTAAAGTGTACAATATAACAGTGTATGATAAGAATTGAAAATCGGGTTAAAACAAAGAACACTGCAAGTTAAAACAGTTTGTTAAAATGTTTTCAATTCTTAAAAATATACAATTATGAAACCATTTAACTGAAATCATGTGATTAAGTACAAAATATTATTGTACTTTTGCTTGTATTCCCCCCCCCCCCTGAAAACATTGAAAAACCATTGAAAAAGGGTAGAGGTATGAACTCACCGGACGCGGAAGTGTGTCGGTTTCGGATGCTAAACGTCGAATCGAGGCCTGATAACACACGAGGTTCCTATGTAAAATGAAATGGCATACAAATGTATCTAATTAGATTCACAAACTCTAATTAGATATGAAGTTACACTCCAACGAAAGAAAACACCTCAAAACGAGTGTTTCGAGTGACCCGGGTGACATCTACGGACGGGAATTGAAGCGAGGGACTTGGGATTTGAGTTTACCCGCCAAGAGTAAACTCCCTAATGAATCTTACGGCCTATACACCACTCACACATGATTTCATGGCCATGAACTCATGTTGGCAAGATTTATGGTGTTTAAAGGGTCATATATGGCTATTATTACTTGGAAAGGGTTGGAACAATTTTACCTAAGGCTTGGAATGAATTAAAATCACCAAATACAACACTTAAGGGAGTTTACGGCCTTGGCATGGGGCCTATGGCCGTAAACTTTCATACTCCTTTGAATATGTGTTTTTAAGGTCCCAAAGTTAATCACATGTGATTCTAAAAATTCCTACAAGCCTTCAAATGATTTTTGGGCACAATATGACATGCTTTTAGGAGTTTACGGCCATGGAGCACCTTCTATGGACGTAAACTCTCAAATGAAGAGTTTTGATGTGTTTAAAGCCCTTAAACTATTTTTGGTTGGTTCTATAATTTATTCCAAGGCTTTTGGTGGTGTTGGATGGCTTTCTAACACCTTAAAAATGAGTTTATACCCATGATTGAGGAGTTTACAGCCCAGGCACATGCCTTGGCCGTAAACTCATACAAACCCCTCAAAATTTATGTGTTAGGAGTTCTAGGTCCATAACCAATATTCTAAAAGTCGTATCTAAGTCTTGTTTGAGCCATGGAAGGGTTTAAGGGCTTAAAAACCCTTTAAATATGGGTTTACGGCCTAAGCACCATCCTGGGCTGTATACTCATATATAAGGCTCTAAATCATGGTTTGTGGCATTCTAATTCCATTTCATAAAGTCATCTAGCCATATTCAAGGTGTAATTGTGGTTTGGAAGGGTTTTGTTGCTCCAAAAACCCCATTTATATGAGTTTACGGCCTAGGACTGTTCTTGGCCCATAAACTCATGGTAATGGTCCTAATCCATGGTTTAAGCTCGAATTTGAAGGCTCAATATGATGCAAAATGAGTATAGGAAGGTACCTTGAAGATTTCAGACCTTAAACTTGAGATTTGGACCTTAAATTCTAGTTTGAGGAGAGAGGTTGGTGTGAAAGTTGTAGAATGGAACAAAAGCTTCAAAATGAAGACTTGGATCACTTTAAATAGTGTCTAAGTTTGGGACACAGTAGAATTCTATCCGATACTGGCGTTAGACGGGGCTTTTGGTCGCACCCGGCCAATTTGCTGTAACCCGATATGGTTGATTCTAGAAATGTTCTGATCATTAATATGAGACATTAGAATGAGTTACAAGGGGATTAAGACACGTATTAAGTCATAAAATAAAATATACATTAATGAGTTAATAAAATGCCGGAATCGGAAACGAAATCGGAAACGACAATTGGATGATCGGAACGAGTCGTGAGAAGGGTTACATTTAGGGATATGAATTTCGGGTTGTTACAGTAGTAACTCTAGTGATTCTTGGAGCCGTTATCAACCAACCACCGAAGCTGAAATCAAGAAGTATGAAGCTTTCAGAAGGGTCTTCCAAGGCCGTAAAGATCAGCGAATCACGCAGCAACAACAGAAAGAACATGAACTTCAAACCGTGGCTATGTATTGCGCAAATGCTATCAGTAATGCCAACACCATAGCCACCATCCTCAAAGTTCAAAGGTGGATAGATCAAATGGTTGCATTTCTTCAACAACAACAAGCAGATGCAGCTGCCCAACAAGCATCCAAAGTTCCTCCTACTCCAATTTTTGAACCTTTTCAAGATGAAGAACCCACGATCTCAATCAGCTCTGCTCCTACTTTTGGTATGGATGATGATGACATTCAGGAGGTAAACAGACCCTCTCCCCCAAATGATGACTTAATGATCTTTGATGAAGGTGAAGAATCAAGTGTCTCCCACCACTCCACCTTCAAACCCAAGAAGAAGGAGAAGAAGAAGAATACGGTGACCAGGAAAGAGTTCTTATCTCTTCAAGCCAAAGTTGATCAAATCCTGGCTGCGGTCAAGAATCCACAACCGCAACCAGATGATCTTCCAGGACCGCAGTCACTTATTGAAAGAATTGAGTGACTAGAAACACGTGAAAGATTGGCAGCAAATCGTCTCTCCTTGAAAGTTGAAATGGGGATCTGCTCCCTAGACAATAACCGCAAAGCTGACCACAAGGAATTTCTGGCCACTGCTAATCGACTCATTTTTGAAGTCACTGCAGTTAAAAAGGATCTTTAGGCAGCCATTTCGGATCAAGCCTCCGATTCTAAAAGGTTGATTGTTGAGACTCACTCAGCTTATGAGTCTGCAATCACTGTTCTTTAATCCACAATCAACCCGCTGCAGCGCTCAATAACCACCAACTTTCATGGTCAGGAGATTCTTTTTCTTGTCAAAGACATCCACAAACTTCTATTCAATCCTTCTATTCCCAATAATCAGCAGTTGGCTGATGCCATGAAATCCCAATTTCAAGAAGTTTTCTCTAAGGTAGATGCCTTAGTTCTTGGCTTGAGGAAGCTCCGGGGATGCATTCCTCAAGAGGGGGAAGTGATGAAGAAGAAGGCCAACATGCACATCACTCTCAACACTCCCATCATTCAATCCCAACTCCACATCAGAGTCCTCCCATCATAACTAAGAAAAATCCTTCACCGCAAGAATCCCATCACTCACCACCTTTTACTCTAGAAAAACCTAAAACTCCCCCACACTTGAAACTCCTTGCGGAACACATGTCCTCTCCAAGCTCAATTGATTCTCCTACCACAGCTCAAAAGAAGAAAGACTAGAGGTCAGCTAAACTTGCTGAAGAAATCTGGAGGCTAAGTGGTTTCGATACTGTCATGGATGAAACCCTTATTAACTCTTGGGTCAATCCTCACAGAAGGCTGCAAGATGAAGATTATGTTCCCCACCTCACTTATCTAGAACCTCCTTCGGATAGCTACTGGGATGTTCCCATTTCATCCAATGCCAAATACTTCACGGTATTTGAGATGTTTTACCAAAGCCTTCCAGATGCCAAGAGATTGCCTATGGAGATTGAGAGACTTTCATAATTCTTTACTAAGTAGTTGTAAACTACAAACCTCGGAGATTTATGAAGGCATAATTCTTCCAATACACCCTCACCCGAAGGGGACATGACTACATTCGCACCCAAGCAGACTTTCCCAACATGAACCCAGAGGAAGTGTTTCTCATAGCCAAAGTATTTCAAAACTAGGCTGAGAAGCATCCAAAAATGAGGTCAGCACTGCAGCCGCAGCCAAAGTATTTCAAAACCCGGAAGAAGTGTTTCTCATAGCCAAAGTATTTCAACAACTTCTTGATGGAAACTGTGTACGACTTTGCCAAAATTTATGCGGACATCTATCCCATAATTTCAAAGAAGGTTGATCTACCACCTCTCGACCCCGCACCTATGCCCACCGAAGGCTTTGCTGACAAATCTTTAGGTGCAACTAACTTCCCAGAACATGGCATCATTTTCAAAAGGATAAATGATCAGAAGTTAAAGAGGTCACTTAGGGGGGAAATTGTTGAGTCATTAAAAGTGACCCCTTTGAACTTCTCCCTACCGCAGTCAACACTGCAGCCGCAGCCAAGAATTTCTACTTTAGACATCCACAACCGAAGTCCAAGGATCAGCAGTCTTGTTTTTGTAATCAGCATGTATTGTCTTATCTCTTTTATTTCTATTATCCGGTAGAAAACCTTTTGTATTGTAACTGTTGTGTCTCTATAAATAGAGACCATGCTCTTTGTATCAGATATGCATCTTCACTTTCTAATACATCTTCTCTGGATTTATCCTCTCTATCTCTTTCTTACTTAACCATATTTATTACTGTTACATAGCAGATTGCAATCACTCTTTGGAGCAAGTCTTTGTGACTTAATCACTAAGCTTGATTTCACTTACTAACATTGGTTTTAATGCATTCCAAGTTATGAATCAACTTACGTGTATACTTTATATAACAATTGTTTTCATTTACATTACTTTACTTTCCGCATCTAACTTGCTAACTTCTAACTATTAATATTATTGTTGAGCTAACCGATCCTTCTAGATTAACTATTCCGCTATATACTCGTTCTAACTGTTTTGTTCAAGTGTGTCTCAAAGTTTTTCTCTCAACATATGATATACTAGTCTACACCCGAAGTGAGGAAGAACACAACCAACACTTACGTCATGTCCTGGAGACACTGAGGGCGGAGAAATTGTATGTAAAATTCTCAAAGTGCGAGTTCTGGATTCGAGAAGTGGATTTCCTCAGACATGTAGTCAGCAAGGAAGGAATACATGT
Organism: Lactuca serriola; assembly: GCF_051521515.1. Taxonomy (NCBI): domain Eukaryota; kingdom Viridiplantae; phylum Streptophyta; class Magnoliopsida; order Asterales; family Asteraceae; genus Lactuca; species Lactuca serriola. The sequence goes on along the minus strand of NC_136416.1, from coordinate 126,953,269 downwards.
AGACCCTTCAAAGATCAAGGAAATAGAAAGCTGGGCAGTGCCAAGAACACCCACATAAATCCATCAATTTTTAGGACTCGCCGGTTACTATCGAAGATTCATCCAAAAATTCTCCAAAATCGCAAAACCACTCACCACCTTGACTCAAAAAGGAGTGACCTTCGCCTAGGGGGATAAGCAAGAGGCTGCATTCAAAACGCTGAAACGAGCCCTGTGTAGTGCTCCGATCTTGTCCCTACCAGAGGAAACAGAGGTCTTTGTGGTTTATTGCGATGCATCAAACCAAGGTTTGGGATGTGTGTTATTGCAACGAGGAAAGGTCATTGCCGACGCCTCAAGACATCTGAAGACGCACGAGGTAAACTATACGATGCACGATCTCGAACTAGGAGCTGTAGTTTTCGCCCTAAAAATATGGAGGCATTACCTCTACGGCACCAAGTGCACTATCTTCACCGATCAAAAGCCTTCAGCATATCCTCAACCAACAAGAACTCAACATGAGGTAAAGACGATGGGTAGAATTGCTAAACGATTTTCAATGCGAGATTCGTTATCACCCAGGAAAAGCCAACGTGGTGGCAGACGCATTAAGTAGAAAGGAATACTCTGGCTGCGGAGTAAAGGCATTAACCATGACCATCCACTCACACCTGTCGACACAAATCAAGGAGGCACAAAAAGAAGACATAAAACTAGAGAACGTGGCAGGTGAAGCGTTGAGAGGAATGGACAAAAATCTTGAAGTCAGGGATGACGGAGTTTGTTGTCTCATGAAGCGGATCTGGACACTGAAATTTGGTGGATTCGGGGACGTTGTCATGAACGACGCTCACAAAAGTCATTACTCAGTGCATCCCGGCTCGAAGAAGATGTATTTAGACCTCAAGAAGCTGTATTGGTGGCCGAAAATGAAAGCTGAAATAGCTCCCTTCATGGGCAAGTGTCTGACTTGCACAAAGGTTAAGGTAGAGTATTAGAAGCCCTCGGGACTACTTCAATAGCTAGTGATACCAAGTTACCTAAGACAGCGGGTGGACTTGACACCATTTGGGTAATCGTCGACAGATTAACCAAATCCGCTCATTTCCTGCCAATAAAGGAAACCGAAAAAATGGAGAATCTGACAGGGATCTACATTAAAGAAGTTGTGCGATTTCACAAAATACCGATATCCATTATCTTCGATAGAGATAGTCGGTTCACATCACGATTCTGGCAGTCACTTCAAAAAGCTATGGGAACTAGGTTGGACATGAGTACAACCTACCACCCACAAACCGACGGGCGGAGTGAAAGGACCATTCAAACGTTAGAGGACATGCTAAGAGCTTGTGTGATGGACTTTGGTAAAGCCTGGGATGCTCACCTACCCCTTATCGAATTCTCATACAATAATAGTTATCACACTAGCATCAAAGTTGCTCCGTTCGTAGCCCTCAATGGCTGTAAGTGCAGATCACCCCTATGCTGGGCTGAGGTGGGCAACACACAACTAGAAAAAGGGCAAGTTCCTAACAGCACACTCACTGGCCCGGAGATCATAAAGGAAACAACAAAAAAGATCGTCCAAATTCGAGAACGGTTGAAGGCTTCACAAGACCGACAAAAGAGCTATGCCGATAAAAAACGGAAGCCTTTGGAGTTCCAAGTTGTAGATCGAGTACTACTGAAAGTATCACCTTGGAAGGGATTAACATATTTTGGAAAATGAGGGAAGTTAAATCCAAGGAATATCGGTCCATTTGAAATCCTCGTCAGGATTTGCCCGGTGGCATACGAGCATGGATTTCCATAGGAACTCAGCAACATGCACCCTACCTTTCATGTGTCAAACATAAAGAAATGTTTTTCTGATGAGACCCTTGTCATTCCTTTGGAAGAAATTGAGATCAATGAGAACCTCCACTTCATAGAGGAAGCTGTTGAAATCATGGATCGAGAGGTCAAATCGACGAAACAAAGCCACATCCCCATCGTAAAGGTCCGCTGGAACGCCAAGCGAGGTCCTGAATTTATATAGGAACGTGAGGATCAAATGAAGCAAAGGTATCCACATTTATTCCCTAACTCTTGATGTCCCTCTCAAAATGCAAATTTCAGGACAAAATTCTTTCTAACAGGGGGATAATGTGACAACCATCAAATTCAAGTCAAAGTCAAAGTCAACAAGTCAAACCGTTCAAAGTTAACTAGTACTTGTATGTTAAAAAGTTATTCTATGTATAAAAGTGTACATTTGTATTTCAAAAAATCAAGTGTCTCGAAGAATTTATGTGTTAACAATGTAAAAACCCTAAAAAGAGAGTTAAACGAATCAAAACCCAACTAAGGACCCTTTCGGGGACTTAAAACAATCATAAACGAAGTATAACGGGGTTCACGGACCTTGCATTTCAAGATTATTCGATGTTAATGACTATAAATGAATCTCTCTCAAATCTCTCGCAATCTCTCTCACTTTATAAGAATCTCTCCCAAATCTCTCTCAAACTTTTTATAATCATTCGGTTCATCTCGACCCTTAACATGGCCGAAAATCACTCAAAACGGGAAGAAATCACGAAAAACAGCCTCTTAGAGCCGAAACCCTCTTAAGAGACAAACCTTCTTAGGGCCGATAATCTCAGAAGCGAACCTGTTAGAGCAGGACCTCGGAATCTCGGACCGAACCTCGCAGACAGCAGCCGAGACCGAGCCTCACCTTCGGTTCCTCTTTTTTCACCTTCGGCTCCTCCTCCTACTTTTGGTTCCCTCTCTGTTCTCACACTCCTAAGAGTCGAACCTCGTAGGTTCGGTCCCTAAAGCCAGTTTTTGACTACTTTCGCCTCCTAAGCCCATTTTTGACGTTTTTTACGGGATGTTTTCACTAAATTCATATTTTTACCATTTTTAACCCCCAAAACTCATATTTTATTTATTTTCAAGGATTTTTAAATAAAAATCGTTATTTTATATTAAGAAGGAGATTTACCCCACAAGTAGGTCAAGTGTGCCCACTTGCCTCCCATGTGTCACCCTCTCATTTTACACCTTATCCACATCACACAAACCAATGCACACATCACTTCAAACTCACAAGTTGCTCTAGCAACCTTCTATATAAAGAAATCCCTGGAGGATTTATTGATTTACTTGCTCATTTCAAACATACGCACTTCTCATATCACCTCAAGAAAGCTTCTTTCTCTCTACTTTCCACCACCTTGTCCAAGTGTTCTTGAGTTGCTACTGCACTTTTTGTTAAGTATTCCATCCAAACTCAAGTGTCATTCCATAATTTCATAACACTCTTGGATCATTGAGTCCTATCTTAACACCAAAAATCGTTCTTAAGATCATCCAGACTCTCACTCTTCCAAGAATCACTCAAGGTGGGTTCATAATCCTATATTTTATAGTTTCCTTTAGTTTGCAGGGGGGGGGGTGGAATACAAGTTACACAACATAACACATTTGAAACTTAACTTGACAACTTACAACAGAAAAGTTGTGACCTGTTCACGAACTATTTTACCCAACTTAAGCTTAATATTTTGCAAAAATGTTCAATATGCAAATGGTTAAGGTTTATACCTTTAAAATGACTACTTTCTCATCTCCATACAATTTTTCTACGATTTATTGTGATTTTTACAAAACTGCCTATCACTGCAGCAACGAAATTGGACCAGGTTGTGAAAATGAACATTTTCACACTGGTTTGAGATCACCAAAAATTATAAGAAAATTTGTGAACATAGTAGAATCTTTTTCCAAACTCTCTGAGTTTACGGATTTAGTTTTCGACTTACGATGATTTTTCTATAAGTAATTGAAAACAGTGATAGTTAAGAGTTAAATTGTTAAAACAAGTTTAAGAGTTATTCACACTTTGTAACATGCTGAGCAAGGTGTGTAAGATTTTATACTTAGTATTTTCAATGTCATTTTATTGAAATAAAAGGTCATGCATTACAAGGTTTCATTTACAACATAAAACATTTTGATAAAACTATAATAGGTATAGTTTGGACACCTCAAATAGTAATACTATCGATTTACAAAGCGAGTATTTTATTACAAACTACGTGAACATGTTAATGAATAAATTTGTGAGACATTCATATTTGAAGTACTCTTTAGTATAATACAAAATTCCTGTAGTTATAGCCAGAATATCTTGTTGGGAGAGCGTGATAGTTGCATATAGATCTATATTGGGTTTGACAACCCACACCTGAGTTGCTTGCAACAGCTAGACCGGCAGGTCTGGGGTGACAAGTGTCATAACATTCCAACGCTTGAAGAACGTCAAGTATGAGGTCTTCGATTCATAGTATGGTTATAACAACTCATAGGGGAAATTAATAAACACACCGTTCACAGGAATTTAAGGATTTCACGAAAAGGAGTTTTATTTAAATAGAAAACCACATACAAGTATGATGATTTACTTACATATACTAAGTCTTAGTTCAGTTAAGACTACACTAAACGTTTTAGAAAATATTGGATTTTCTGGAAACAAACTTGAAACAAACTTTAAGGAACAACATTCATTTTTCATTAATAAATTGCTTATGAACTCACCGGCTTTTATGCTGATACTCTTTCAAAAACAACTTGTATTCTCAGGTAATCAGTGATACAGGTAACCGCAAAACTTTTGAAGGCAAGACGCTAAGGCATAGATTTCTTTTGAACTATTTTGACATCATATGTAATTTATCTGGAAACGTGTACTTCTGCAACGACGTAACCTTTTCAATTATATTTAGGATGGTTGTGTTTACTTTCTTCACTATGGTTATGATACTGAGTATTACGTCCTCCGCCCCCGAACATTTCTACCGTTCCGGTTTGGGGGTGTGACACACGTGTTGCATCCTCTGTGTGATCGAAAGATCTGTCCTAGACTACAACATATACAACTCTAAATTATTTTATGCATGTTCTACCAATGCAATTCTTCCTGTCTGTTAGCCATATGTTGTCTCTTGTATGTGATTGAAATATATCTGACATGGAACACAATATATACACCATTATACTTCTTAGCCCCTATCTACTCTAGTCAGTCATATGTTTCACCCTCTGCGTGATCGGAAGATCCAACCTGGGTGTATAGCATATGCATTCAAAATCTGTCTTCTCCCATAATAATTGCCTTCTCATCTATAGTAGGGAGTATTCTGGAAGTCCTTGATTATTGGGCATATCAGGAAGCGGGAAACACAGTCTAGTAAATCTAAAATTGAACATTGAAAAGGTTGTGTTTGGATCTCGCTGCTCAATTTAGGTGGACAACAATATCTTTGGTCGTCGTCAGCTGAATGGTCCTTAGGAAGTTTATCTAGGAACATAGGGTCACAATATCTTGTCGGTTATAGTATGTCCTAATTCTGTCACAATTTTTCGTGTTTAAGTGGTCAACAATACTGGCGATTGATCAGATCTATTCATGAAAGGAGAGGTACCGATAAACGGATAAAAGTTGTCTAATAACTTTGATCCCAAAATCACAAAAAATATTATCTGCAATTGTGAAAAGGAGAAATTAGGGTTAATTCATTCCAATTTTATTTTTCTTCTATTTTTATTTTTATTTTGCTAAAAATCACAAATTAAAAGAATATATATTTCGATTATAGTTTGAATTTTTAGATTTTGTTTTATTTTATTTTTATTTTTAATTTTATAGTCCTCAAAATGTTTTAATTTAAAAAAAATTGGATGTATTGGGTTTGCATCTCATGGGTTTTGAGCAGGATAATGATATAAGGTTAAACTGTGAAGACTTCGATGCTTTCTTTGACACGGTCCATGATGTTGTGCAACCTTCAATGGAGACAAAATGAGTTAGTGGTGTTCTCAAAGTGATGTCTCCAACTTTTGAACAGATGACTGACACCTTTCAACCGATATGGATACAACTTGAAGGATTCCTCCCCTTCTAGTTGTCACTCCAACTCCAGTGTCGTCTGAAAGTGATCTTGAATTGACACATGCTTCCCAGCCTCCATTGAAAAGAAGGTGAACTGACCCGAGGCCGGGAGTGTTTATTAGAGAACAAGCCCCATCAACTGAATCAACAACAACAACAACAACAACAACTGCTGGTGCATCACACATGCCAACTTAAGAAGGCCCAAGCACAATATATGAAATTGGTGGATTATCAGCTGCTCAGGGATCATCTTCTCCAAGGCTTATGCATGAAGCTGCCTCTGAGAGGCTCGACAGTTTCTTAGAGGAACATGATGATGATCCTAATCCTCATCGAAAAGGCATATCATCGAGAAAGACATTCTGATCAGAAATCTCGATATTCGAGTTTCCGAGCTTGAAGAAGAAATATTACAGAAGTCTAAACAGATCTATGATCTCCAGCTTAATCTTGGTGCCCTATCACCAGGCTACTTTGACTTGAAGAATAAGATTATTGCAGAATTTGGTGACAAGTTCAAGACCACAGTTGAAGAGCCTTGCAGCACTGTAGTGACCAAGTTTCAAGATAGCGATTGCGTTATTCGTCTTGTTGAGGCTAAGTATCTTCTGTAGTTCAGGAAGCGAGACATACACACCTTGGTGATGCTAAACATGAAGACCTGAGTACATGTTAGTCCCAAACCAAGGGGGAGATTGATAGGTCATAATTTAGTGATTTGGGCTATGCATCCATCTTGTATAAGTCTTCGTAGGGGTTTGGGCATTATTTTGATATATGTAATTTTTGAAGTTGTGTACAGCCGTGGTCATGTGTACGACCGTACTCCTGTGTACGGTCGTACACGGGTGTTCAACTAGTGGTCCTATAAATAGCTTGTGTTTGTGTGTGTCAGTGAGTGATGTATGTATGTGTATCCAAGGTGTACCGCACATTTTTGTGATATTAACGTGTGTATGCTTGGCTTAATATTTCCTCTACTCCATTCTTATTCTGATTGATTGCTATTTGTTTGATCACTGGTTTACAATAATAAAATCTTTTTGAATTTTGTTTTGGAAAAACAAAAAACAAAAAATAATGTAATAAAGTGTTACCATCTACAGTCGATGTAAGAAGTAGCAACTCCCAATGACATTGTACATCGATAAGCTTTTCTTCTCACACCCCCAAACCGGAAGGGCGGAAACGTTTGGGGATGGATGACTTCATGTGTAGTATCACAACAATGCACAATAGTAATCAAAGTACAACTTCCATTACATTGATAAAACATAAGTTTACATTCGTATTCAAATCATTTTATATTTAACACCAAAAAAGTATAATTAAAAGACATAATTATCTGAAGCTTTGTCTTCCTCAAAACTTGTGGCTACCATTTTATCAATTTCCTGAAAATACAAGTAGTTTTGAAAAGAGTGTCAACAATTAAGTTAGTGAATTGATAAGCATGTTTGTAATTGAAATCTGTTGTTTGTTCCTTTGAAAAATGTAAGTATGTTTTCCCCAGAAAATCTTATATTTTCTGTTGTATATGTATTTGTGTTCTGAAATAGTATGATATAGTTTAAATCTCATAAAAATATGAAAAGTATGTTTTCTCTGTACTAGAATACTATTCAGTATTAGTACTTATATGAAAACTTATGAAATTGTAAATATCTAGATTCACCAATTGTACTTGTAAAATAATGTATTATAGTTTTATTATTTAATAAAACTATGAAAGGTTGTTTACTTATTCTTACACTAAACACATTATTTTATACCAAATTGTGAGTTATCATAACCATGCATGATGACCTAAGCCTCGCCTGAAACACGACGTTCTTCAGGCATCGAAATATGGTACGATAATTGTCACCATAGGGCTGCAGACCTAGCTGTTGCAAGCAACTTTATAAGGTCCTGAGAATGGATCTTACCACCGATGAAAAGCAAACACAATCACAGAAACAAGAATAATAGTAGAAAAGAAAAGGAATCAAGCTTGCACACATTCTATTACTGAAAACGTCTGGTACAACTCGATATACGACCATGAACAACTAGGCATCAACAACAAAACATGACTGGCTAACCCTCTATATATAGGGAACTACGACCAAAAAGAGTTTACGGCCATAAGGTGTTTACGACCGTAAACTCATTACAGACTCGTAAACAACTACCAAGCCCACCAAAATACTCTATCTATACACAACCAACATTACAATGCAAAGCCTACACCAAACCACTAATCGGGCCTTTCAATCTCCCCCTTGGTTTGGTGCTAGCTTGAAGTTAACCCTTCTTGACTACCATAACGTCCGCTTGCCCCATCGCCCCAATCCACTTGCGCTTATTAAAAATCTTAGCAACCATGGTCGTATATACCTTCACAACATCATCAAAAATATCCTCCGCGACCAATATCTAAAAGTTGCTTAGGTGATGAATGTCCCACTTTCGGAATTGTAACAAATCTCTTCGATCATAGAGTCGAATGCATCCATTCTTGAGCTTGATTACCGCAAAGGAGGTAATTTCATCGAAAACCCAACACGCCATTAAGCTTAGAGATCCATCTTGATAATTCTAAAGCACATGGAACTGTTTAACCTGTTTAGTTGCAGGCCACATCACAACTTGCAGAGGTTTGTCGTTTTTTGGATCAATAATATCAGGATGCTCCCACATAACAGACTCAGCAGTTTTCATGGCAGGAAACCACTTTTTAACATGATCTTCAAGAAAATGCATGAACTGGGTCGCCTGTGGTTTGCTTGTGAGATTGGAAAAAGGAGCGCGTGACAATTATGTCAAATCTACCCTAGTCCATGAGTTGAAATCATGACTATCTCTGTAAAGCTCAGAGTTGCCACTCTTTCTTAGCACAATCCACATCTTGAGAGGATCATGAAATCCGCAAGAAATAATTCCCGAGCTATCGCCGAATGTATCTCTAAATGGAACAACCTCAAGATCAATCACGGTAATCGCAGGTTCATCCCAAGAAGCATTATGGGTAGGGTTCCTTTTAAACAACAGTTGTCCCTTCTTAGCTGCTTCTTCCTGAGCATCACGTATCATTGCTGAGACATGAGGGGCTTGGGGAGGCTCATTCTTAAAATGATCAACATCTCCTGATGTTTGACCAGTTGGCATGGTAACAAGAAAGGCTTTAGCATGAAGATTGATTTTGTATTCATCAGCAGCTGTATGATATTTATCACCAAGGTCCTTCTCAAGCTTCTTCTTTAGCTCAAAATAGCTTGAAGTCAAAAGATTGAAATGATCTTGAAGATTAGAAATCTGATTTGACTTTAATGTTTTGTCCTTAAGAAGATCAGCTACTTGAACACCGACCATTAAATTGTCAGATTGAAGTTCAGATACTTGAACATTAAGCTTTGTATTTTCAACTTGAAGATCCAAAACATGGATGTCAAGCTCAATGTTCTTCTGACTAAGTAATGATATCTCCTTCTGTAGCCCAGGGATAGTGAGATTGTCTCCTCCAGAACTTCCATCTCCAATAGAAATACCTTTACTGCGAGGGGGAGGCTTCAAAATTGCTCCTTAGCCAAGAGCCTGGCTAATCTCACAGAAGCATCATCGTCATCAGATCGAGGAGGAGAAAATCCTGGTGGAAAAGAAGATCCACCAACTTCAAAAGTAATGTCAGGTCCCACAGTAAAAAGCGAGGTTATAATTGTCTTTTGCTTTCATCCCACTGGAACACGAGCCGCCACTGCCACCGGTCAGATGGTGGTTATGGGCCGGGTTTTGGGTAAGTGTGGTTGATCTTGTGAGGGCTGAGTAGGGAAATGTATGGTATGGTTGATTAATGATTTTAGATGTTGGAAAAAGTTTGGTTGATTGATGATTGATATATATTACAACATGATGATTCCCCTATGTGTATATGGGGAAATTTATACGATTTTGGTAAAAAAAATAAAAATAAAAAAAATAAAAAAAAAAAAGAAAAAATAGAAAAAATGCATGGTTGTAGTAATAGTAGGAGTAGTGGTAGGTGGTACTGGAAGGCCACTAACAAGATCTGTAATTAAATCACTTTGCCTTGGATCCATTCTTCTTTTCTTCAATAGGGGTTGACCGGTATGTGTTGATGTAAGATCATTCATGAATGGCTCTATAGTAGGAGCAGCAGAAACAGGAGGTGGAAATCCTATAACCGTCTCCATAGGAGTGGAGGTATTCGCCATTTTCTTTGTGGAAGGAAGTGTAGTTTCAAGAACTTCATCAGCCTCCCTTGTCTCTGTCGTTGGAGGAACGACATCATCGACATTGCTGAAAATCGTGTCAAGGTTCTCGTTCGTAACAAAATTAGCACTACTTGCAAGAGATGAAGCAATATCATCATGATAAAATCCGGTAAGATCAAGATCATCAAAATAATCATGTTTATCTCCCTCAACCTCCCTCTTAGTTGCTACAGTCCTTTCAACATAGTCACTTTGAACATTAGCAGGGATCAAATCATGTTCTTCCGCCACATTAGTTTCAAGAGTCGGAGTCTCTTCTTCTTCTCTATTCTCATCGTCAGATACGGTAATAACATTGTCGTTTGTAGATGATTTCTAGAAGATGGAGGCTCAGAAGACGCCTTGTCAGAGGACCCATAAGATTCTGAGGACTCATTCAGTTCAGCGAACTTTCCAAACTTCTCTAGAGGATACTTTCCATGAAAAACAACTTTTCCTCTCTGGTTTGCTTGATGAGCCCTATAGTGTGAGGACCCAATGATTTCATATCAAGAGTATTGCCTTCCTTTACCATATCAGGAAACTGAGTATTGATAATCAATTGAACCAACGTAGGATACGATAAGAAAGTATCACGTGTTGAAGCCCTGATGTTTACCGTAAACTCATCTAAGATAAATCTAGAAAAGTTAAATTTTAGTTTGGCAACAAGAGAAACGATCGCTCCAGTATTCCTCATTGAGATTTCATCAACTCTTGATCTTCTTCTTGAAATGTAGCTAACAAACACATGCACCAAAAATCTCCAATACGGAGGTAAGAGCTTCTTTAAAGTTGGAGGTGAAGTGCCTTCATATCCTATCCTCCTTAGAATTCTCTGAGCATCCTCAATCCCAATCTCCGTGGGGAAATTAGGTTGATCATCAATCAGCAACATATCTTTGATAAAGCTCTCAGTGATCACTATCTCGTATCCTTTTATAGTAGCTTTAATAACAACAACCCCAACATCATCCATTTCCATTTTAGCAGTCGCCCAGAACTGTCTGATCAAATTTTGGTAGACGATTGGATTCACAGTGATAGCTGATAATAGATAGCAATCCCTGAGTCTGTGGATCATCAACTTGAGGTACGAGTAAATAGCTAGAGGATCTGCCAAGACAATAGACAGATTATGCATGTCCGCAAATTTGAGGTTCTCCATTGATCTGCACTAACCATACCAAGTAAGATAGAAAGAACCAAACAAACAACAAAAATTTTAGACAATTGTAAGTCACAAATCTAATGGATCCAAATCAGTGATCAATTAAGGCAAACATCAAATAGAGTGTAGAAGGAGTAGAAGAAGAATTAATCCCAGCATGCACACATCTATTACGAATAAATGTCAGATACACCTTGGGAAAACACACACATACGTCACTGACGTCTCTTTACAACTGACACATACACACTCTATTTATAGGACCACCAGCTGCACACGTGTGGACAACCGCACACGTGTGTACAGCCGCACACGTGTGTACAGCCGCACACGTGTGTACAGCTGTACACAGAGTGTGCAGCTGCACACACTTGTATGGCCGCACACACTCGCTAACATACTACAACCAACATAACAAACCCCAAGACCCTACCAAGACCTATACAAGATGAATGCCTAGCTCAAACCACAAAATTATGACCTAACAATCTCCCCCTTAGTTTGAGCTAGCATGGACTCAGGTCTTCTTCATCAGTGATCTCCTCCTTGAGCTCTGAGATAGATTGGCCTGCTCCCCCTAAACTTCATTTGCCACGAGGTAAAGGATCTTAATCTTGTTGAGAAAGAAACCTGGCAAGCCTCAAAGAGGCAACATCATGCATAGGTTGTGGAGGAGAAGAACCCCCAGGAGCAGAAGAACTCCCGACTTCAAACGAAGATCTAACATTAATTGGTCCTTTTAGGGTCGGTTGAGTTGGTGTAGCAGCTTTGGAGGGTTGTTGGATTGGTGGTACTCGTTCTTGGATAAGATCTCCCTGCCTCTGATCAAGTCATCTTGTTTTCACAAGAGGTTGGAAGGTTTATGTCAGTATCTGATCACTCATCAAATGGCAATAAAGTTGGGATAGCAAATGGAAGGGGAGGAATCCTTGAAGTTGTATCCATATCGGTTTAAAGGTGTCGTCCATCTGATCAAAAGTTGGAGACGTCACTTTGAGAACACCACTAACTCCTTTTGTCAATGATCAAGCACCAATAGAATAAGAAGATGAAAAGAAATCAAGCTTGCACACATTTATATCAGAAAAACGTCAGGTACAACTCGATGGAACACTCTGTAAACGCTATTGCATCGAGGTCTTCATTGCTTAACCGTATATCATTATCCGTAGTCTATAAGCTCATCTGTGAGACACTCAACAAGCTATACTTTAACTCAGGAGCGTAGATGACGTTCTCAAAACTCAGCACTCCATTTACAACTATTTCTTTCTGAGTGATCTTCCCTCCATCTCCTCCCGTGAAGGAAACATAGCCCCCGTTAAAATTCTGAATGACGTGCAGTTCGGAGATGTCTCCTGTCAATGTGCCTGGAACAACCGCTATCGACGTACCAAGATTTGACGACATTCATCCACAGCTGTTCCTGCATAATGAGCGGGATTATTTAGATTTGGGGACCCAGGTCATTACAAGCCTGGGTCCCAACTGCACACACCAACCGCGCACTCAACCGCACACTCCAATCGCACACTCAACCGCACACTCCAACCGTACACTCAGCCGCACACTCAACCGCACACTCCAACCGCACACTCAGCCGCACACTCAACCGCACATTCTAACAGCACACCTTCAAACTCCATCCACACACCTTCAAATTTCCAACCGCACACCTTCAAACTCCAACCACACACCTTCAAAGTTCCTACAAAATTGATACTGAATTGGCTCTGATACCAATTGTAAGTCCCAAATCTAATGGATCCAAATCAGTGATCAATTAATGCAAACATCAAATAGAGTGTCGAAGGAGTACAAGAAGAATTAATCCAAGCATGCACACATCTATTACAAATAAATGTCAGGTACACTTTGGGAAAACACACACATACGTCACTGACGTCTCTTTACAACTGACACAGACACACTCTATTTATAGGACCACCAGCCGCACATGTGTGTACAGCCGCACACGTGTGTACAGCCGCACACGCGTGTATGGCTGCACACAAAGTGTGCAGCCGCACACACTTGTATGGCCGCACACACTCGCTAACATACTACAACCAACATAACAAACCCGAAGACCCTACCAAGACCTATACAAGATGAATGCCTAGCTCAAACCACAAACTTATGACCTAACAAAAATTTAATTTTGATCCCAACAATAACATAACAATTTTAAAATTAGGTCAAAATCAATTTTCTTAGTTAACATTGGAGTTTGCGGTCAACAGGGGTTTACGACCATAAACCCCTTTTTAGTAAATCATCAACCATCTAAGGAGTTTACGGTCGCAAGCAGTTTAGGGCTGTAAGCTTGGGCCGCAAACTCCGACGACTGTTCTTTCTCGATTTCTGCCTCAAAAACACGGTGAATCATGCAATAAGACACATATTCCTCGTGCAAAACTCATTACCTTCAAGACTATCGGATTAGATTTGCAAGATTTGACAAATTTTTTTTTTTGAAGAGAGAGAGGGTGGAGAGGAGTATGCGGCCGGAATCAGAAAATTGATGGAGATTCCGACAATAAACTCCTATTTATACCCATTTCACCTTTACCTGATAGCCACTCATTAGAAGACACTCTGCAACACAGTCCAATATTTTTCAAAAATTTAAAAATCTTTTGAGGATTAATAATAAAACTAAAATTAAAAATAAAATAAAATTAACTTTGCAATAATTAAAAATTAAAATAAAACAATTTTATTTTAGCAGTTAACAAAATAAAAATCAAATTAAAATTAATTTTACTCCAATTAAAATATACAACTTAAAAATTAATTATCGATGAAAAATTTGTGATGTTGAGATCATAGTTGTTGGACAACCTTATTCCACTTGTCGGTACCCTTATTTTCACGTGTTCGTCTAATCGATCACCAGTATTGTGGTCCACTTAAACACGAAAATTTGTGACAATTTTAGGAAAACTTACCAATGACATGACACATTCATATAGATGATTATAATTTTATTATCATGATTGGCCCTAATTCTTAAATAAAATTTTTTGATGACCATTTAACTGACTACAACCAGGGATATTGTTGTCTACCTAAATTGAGCAGCAAGATCTAAAGACAACCTATATGTGCTCAATTTAATTGTACTAGAACATGTTTCTCGCTTCCTGGCATGCCCCAACCATCAAGGACTTCCAAAATACTCCTTACACTGGGTGAGCAGACAATTATTAAGAGAGACGATAGATTTGGAATGCATATCCTATACATCCAGGTCGGATCTCTTCCAATCACGCAAAGGATGAAACATATGACTAACTGAAGTTTTAGAGGGATTGAGAAGAGAATGGTGCATATACTGTGTACCAGGTCGGATTTTGAGTCATGCAGAGGAGACAGTATATGGCTAACAGATAGAAAGAATTGCATAGTTAGAAGATACAGAGAAATAGAGTTGAATATGTTACAGTCCAGGTTGAATATCCTAATCACACAAAGGAGGCAACACATGACTAACAGACAGAAAGAAAGAAAATAACCTTCTACAGACCTAGTTTATCGGAATTCCCCAGTCACCCCATCCAATCGGAATTAAGGATAGAATCCGCACATCGAGGAAAAGTGAATCCACAGTTCTAGATACGGGTTATGTAGTGTGACCGATAGATTCCCATGTATGTCTCCCTGCTCAACCTATCCGAGGGTCGTGATGTCAGGCTAAATGGATCTAATTAGGTCAAAGTTTGTCAAGTCCTTAAATTCATTAGATTCAACTTTCCCTAATCATGTCCGTTTAAAAACTTTCGTACCTACCAGCGCATCGAGCACAGAGCGTAGACGATTCAATTTAGGTACGTTACGCAGATTCGGATTGCCTTTTATCAGTTGATAATTTCATTTCCCAGTACAACACCTACAAACAAGACTAACAACAACATTTCTAATTTTCCGGATTTTAAATTTTTTTGGATTTTTCTGATTTTTTATTGTTTTTGGATTTTTGTTTTTATTTCTCCCCTAAATTTGTGCATAGGAGAGAATAAAATAAAATAAAATAAAATAAAAATAAAAATAACATGCACAAATTTAATCTATCCTCAAAAAATAATAAATAATAAAAAATAAAAAACAAAAAATAAAAATAAAAATAAAGATTGAAGAATTAAGAAAAAGAAAAAATAAAAATAAAAATAAACTTAATCCTCAAAACGAATCATTTTCAGAAAACCGACAAGCACATCGAAGCGAGCTTTTTTAAATGGTTGTGTGAACAGATCCACCACATTATTAGCAGTAGGGACCTGTTCCAGTCGGATTAGTGAACGCTCGTAACAGTCTCTGATAAAGTGAATTTTAATGTCGATGTGCTTGGTTTTAGAGTGTTGGACTGGATTTTTGGCAATTTAAATAGCGGCCTCATTATCACAGTAAATAGGGGTTTCTAAATAATTCAAATCGTAATCCAACCACTGATGTTGGATCCAGATGACTTGAGAATAGCAGGCCGATGCATCAACGTATTCCGCCTCCGTTGTGGAAGTTGAGATACTGTGTTGCTTCTTGCATTGCCACGAAACTAGTCTGTCACCTAGGTATTAACATCCTCCTAAAGTTGATTTCCTGTCAAGCTCACAGCCTCCATAATTACTCTCAACAAAAGCATAAAGATCAAATTCAGAATTCTTTGGATATCAAAGACCCAATTTTTGGCTCCCTTTGATATACCGATACATTCTTTTGACAGCAATAAGATGTGAAAGTTTAGGATTAGCATGATAACGTGCGCATTGACAAATTGCAAACATGATGTCAGGTCGGATTGCAGTAAGATACATCAGCGATCCATTCATCGATCGACAGTGGGTTTGATCTACGGATTCACCATCAGGATCTGGAGTCAGAAGAGTTCGTTCAGCCATTGGTGTTGAAGCAGATTTAGCATCGTGAAACACGAACTTCTCAAGAATA
This sequence comes from Lactuca serriola, assembly GCF_051521515.1. NCBI lineage: Eukaryota > Viridiplantae > Streptophyta > Magnoliopsida > Asterales > Asteraceae > Lactuca > Lactuca serriola. Next base: position 126,936,969 of record NC_136416.1, on the reverse strand, counting down.
TCCTCCACATACTTGGATTGATGTAGCAGGATTCCGGTTGAATTTTGTTTAACCTGAAGCCCGAAAAACATGGTCATTTCTCCCAACGAACTCATTTCGAACTGCTTCTTCATTACACCTTCAATTTCTTTGCAAAGCTGCGGACACGAGAGTAACCATGCTCGAGCAAATGCTTTGTTAGAGTTGCATACCATGCTCGAGGAGCTTGATGTAACCCATACAATGCCTTATCCAACTTGTGGACATGATTAGGAAATTTTGAGTCAACGAACCCAGGAGGTTGATCAACGTAGATTTCTTCTTTCACCTTGCCATACAAGAAGGGAGTCTTGATGTCCATTGATACACAGTAAAGTTCATGTAAGAAGCACATGCTAGGAAGATGCATATGGCCTCCAGGCGAGCTACTGGAGCATAAACTTCAGTGTAATCAAGACCCTCGACTTGTCGAAACCCGCGAACTACCAATCGAGCTTTATTTCGCACTATAACCCCTGAACCGTCCTGCTTATTGCGATAAACCCATCTTGTGTCAAGAGACTTCTTGCTCTTTGGTAACTCAACTAACTTCCAAACACCGAGTATTTGAAATTGGTGCAGTTCCTCATGCATTGCATCTACCCAGCTGGGCTCATTCAGAGCCATTTCAACATTCTTAGGCTCTATTTGAGAGATAAAGCAAGAGTAGAGACCAGCATTAACATCTCCACTCTGACTTCTTGTTTTAACACCGTCGCCCAGCTGACCAATGATGTTATCGATCAGATGATCGCGTTGAATTCTTGAAGGTATCTCTTCGCTAATGTCAATGAGAGTGACAGGAAGAGTGTGAATGTTGATACCTCCTTCATTTGCTGATTGAGACACTCTTGAAGGCTCTGCTACAGACTCATTTGAGATAAGTTCAGGAAAGTCTAGTTCCATAAAGGTTGAAGAAGGTTCGGAAGCGTCATTAGACATGAATTCTCTTTCCATAGGAGCAGATGGTGTAGCTTCAGCATTAGAAGTATCATTTTGACTATCATGTTGTACAGATGACTCCCCCTATGCTATAGCAGAGGACTCCCCCTCAGACGAAACCGGGGACTTCCCTTTGGATGCAGATGGAGGTTCGTAGACAACTTCTTCGTCTTCATCTTTAGAAGTTTTCTTCGAACCAGAAATGGATCCAGACGAGCCACTCGATGACACATTTATTGATTTGGACAGCGACGTGTAATCAAACAGCCAATCTGAACCCACTCTAGCGTCCGTCTCATTTTCTTCCAGCCAACGCATGTCATATGATTCCACAATTTGTTTTGTCTTCTTATTGTAGACTCTATAAGCAGTGCGAGCAACATACCCTATGAAGTAACAGTCCTCGGCCTTGGCATCAAACTTTGGGTTGGTATCTAAGTGAAGAAGGGTGCAAGGACAGCCAAATACACGGAAATGACTGACTGATGGCTTGTGATTATATAAAATTTCATACGGGGTCTTCATCTGAGCTTTGTTGATCAACACGCGATTCTGAAGATAGCATGCAGTGTTTATCGCCTGGGCCCAATTGAAGACTGGTAGCTTTGAATCACACAACATCGTTTTTGCAATGTCTTTCAACGTTCTGTTTCTCCTTTCAGCAACACCATTTTGTTGGGGTGTGTGAGCAGAACTGTATTGGCTCATGATACCCTTTTCTGCACAAAAGTGATCGAGTATAGAATTCTTGAACTATGTTCCGTTGTCGGTACGAAGCGCCTTCACTCGATTGTTAGTTTGGTTCTCAATTAATACAATGAATTTCTTAATCAAATCACAACTCCAATTTTGTTGGATAGAAAGAAGACCCACATAACCCGAGAGAAATAATCAATCACAACAAGGCAGTAGGAATTTATGTTGATGCTGAGAACATTTACTGGTCCAAACAAATCCATATGTATTAACTGAAGCACCTGGCTAATTGAGTTGACCTTTTTTGGTAGGTGTGGTTTTCTAAGATGCTTTCCTTATGCACATGAAACACACTTTTCGAACGTAATGAAGTATTTGACCAGCAATCCACATACCATCTCATTTTTTGCAAGACGATTCAAGTTCTTGGCATTCGCATGACCTAGTCTTATGTGCGACAACATTGCAGTTTGTCCGGAGATCTTGGAGTAAAGGCATGTAACTTGTTCTGGAAGATTGCTATTCATATCAATGATATAGGCATTCCCATCCCTTTTAGATTTTACCAGAATCCACTCTTCTAGGATGACAAATCCTGGTTTGAGAATCATGCATTCCTTATCAGTGAAATGCGTAGAATAGCCGTTGTCACAGATCTGAGATACACTTAACAGACTATGCTTTAGTTCGGGAGCAAAATTAACATTCTCGAAAGTTAAAAACCCGTTTGTGATAGTTCCCCTTTGAGTGATCTTGCCACCTTCTCCACCCACAAAGGAGATGTATCCCCCATTAAATGATTGAATGTTGTGCAATTGGGCGATATCTCCCTTCATATATCGGGAACAGCCGCTGTCGACGAACCAGGGTCTAGCGACATTCCCCCGCAACTGACCCTACAAAACATGCAGGTTTAATTAGATTTGGGAACCCTGTAACATCCCGAAATATCAAGAGTAGAGTGGAAGGGCTAAAAGAGTAATTGGGAATGAGTGACTCGGCGAGTCCATGGGTGGACTCGGCGAATAGAGTCGCGACTGGGTCGCGTGTTAAGTAGCCGACTCGGCGAGTCAGTAAGATGGACTCGGCGAGTAGGCGCTGAGTGGAGAAAACCCTAATTCTCGGCGTTGAGCCCTATATAGAGATCATTATGTTTTCCTCCCAGCCTAGTTGTTCCCCCTTAAGTTCCAGAAACCCTAAAATCGTGGAGAAGCACCATTGTTGAGCAATTTGGAGCTTGAAGAGGTGGTTGTTGAAGAGATTCCAAAGAAGAAGAGGCTTGGATCAAAGGGATTTGCAAGGATTCGGGATAATCTTCTCCTGGAGCTTCCTTTTGAGATATATTTCCATTGTTTGAGCTGCTATTGTCTAGATTCTTCATTTTGGGGGTGTTGAGATCATATCCTTTGGATGTATTGGAGTTTAGAGGCTAGATCTGAGGTTGCTACCTCAGATCTGGGATGGAGAAGAGTTAGAATGCATGAAAGTCCCTGTGTTGAGTGTTGGATGCAGCTATCTTGTCCCAAACCTTAGCCCTAATGTGCAAAATGCATAGATCTCTTTGGATTCACGTAAAGTTTGACACTTTACGTGATGGATGAGTTGTAGGAGGCTAGATCTATGTTTTTGCAGCAATTGCATGGCCTGGAGTGCTTCTGTATGGATTCAGACTGCTGGTACTCGGCGAGTCACATGGGTGGACTCGACGTGTTGCTTGAAGATGGCCTGGAACTCGGCGAGTTGTATGAACAACTCGGCGAGTAGCATGAAGATTGCCTGGAACTCGGCGAGTTGTATGAACAACTCGGCGAGTAGGTTGAAGATAGCCTTAGACTCGGCGAGTCTGTTCTTGGGCTCGACGAGTCTTGTCGAAGAGTCCGAATATTTTCTGGTCGACTCGAGAATCGATGAGTCAAGGGATGACTCGGTGAGTTGTGTGCGACTGGACTCAGAGTTGTTGAACTCGACGAGTCTCGGGGTGACTCGGCGAGTTAGGTCGCGGTTTGAAGGAAGTTTTGAGTATGGGGACTCGGCGAGTAGAGTCAGTCAGGGGTTGACTTTGACCTTGTTTTTGACCAAGGGTTGACCAGTGGTTTCCAGGGGCAGTTTGGTAATTGTTGATTGTTGTTTTGAGTTTAGTGCATTGGCGGTTGTCCAGCGGTAGAGATTGTATCAGTGATCGGAGCAGTTCGGGTTATCTGTTCAGTCGGCAGTTTTGAGGTGAGTTATCCTCACTATATCAACAGGGTCTAAGGCACCAAGGCCGGCCCTTATCGGATTGAGATCCGGGTAGTTGTTGTTATGTTGTTGCTATGTTATGTTTGCATCCTGTGAGCTAGGATGGTATATAGATACCTGTTTGAGATCGATATTCTGAGAGATAGGGTGATGCTATGCTAGTGACCTGTTAGGTCGATATCCTGGTTAGGATGATGATATGCTATGTGATCTGTTTGATCTGCTTGTTGACTGTGAATTGCTATATGATTGTATGTATATGTGCACATGGTTGTTTGGGCTGGAGTTGGCTTGAGGCGGGTCCTGCTGTGTGCTATAGGCCAAGATACCCAGGGCGGACCGGTTGTCCCGAAGGCCCAGCGAGCGGTCCGGATAAGCTGTAGGCCCAAAAGGGCGGACCAGATGTGCCGAAGGCTCGGAGAATGGACCAGATAGACTGAAGGCCCGGTGCGGGCGGACCAGTCATACTGTAGACTCAGAGAGTGGACCAGGTGGATTGAAGGCCTGGGAGCGGGCGGACCAATCACACTGCAGACTCGATGTATATGGATAGACTCAGAGGGTGGACCAGGTGGACTGTAGGCCGGTGCGGCGGACCAGTCACACAGTAGACCCGAAGTGCATGGTTGTTTTGTGATCGGATAAGTTATGGCATGTTATGCGTGTATGGTATTTGTGGTTGGTATTTTGGGGATATCTCACTAAGCTTTCGGGCTTACAGTTGTGGTTTCATGTTTTTCAGGTTGAGTATGCTTTTCAGGATTCCAGAGCTGTTTGGGTCGATTAAGACCGCCATGGTTGAGTATTTTGATGAACGCTATGCAACTCTCACTGAGACGGCTGCTGCGGCGGCTATAGCGGCTGTAGCTGCGGCAGGGGGAGGAGCTAGTCGGGGTTTTCAGTATCGGGACTTCGCTAATACGAAGCCTCCCACATTCGATGGAGTTCAGGACCCGATTTTTGCTATGAGGTGGTTATCAGACGTGGAGGGGTGTTTCTTCACATGTTCATGACCTGCTGATCAGAGGGTGAGGTGTGCTCTGAACCTGTTGAGGCTCGGGGTGAAGGATTAGTGGAGATTGATCATGGGGTCATATTCGGATGCGCAGAGGGCTGCGGTATCATGGGATCAATTCCGAGAGATGTTCATCACTCGTTATGCTCCGCAGGTTGAGAGGGAGAGATTGGCTCAGGAGTTCCTTGAGCTGAAGCAGGGTTCGGAGTTGGTGACTGAGATCACCAGGATGTTCACTGAGAGGGCGATGTTTTGCCCAGAGTTCGCTTCGGAGCAGGCTCAGATGTCTCGATATCTGAGCATGCTCAAGAGGGACATCAGACAGTTTGTGTCTGCACAGAGGTGCGAGACCTTGTTGGAGTTGCAGGAGGCCGCTAGGCGGCGTGAGTTGGAGATTGAGTTGCAGTTGCGTGAGCTGAGGCAGGCTCCGGTGCAGTCGCAGCCGGCACCGAAACGTTCCAAGAACATTAATGTTAGAGTGGGGGATCTGAGCAGCCACACTTGTGGGATGTGTAGAAGGGGTCACACTGGAGTTTGTAGGTCCGGTGGTGCATGCCGCAATTACGGAATGGAGGGGCACTATGCGAGGGATTGTTGGCAGGCAGCGCCAGTTCAGGATTTGAGGATTTGCTATCAGTGTCATCAGGTTGGGCATTTGAGGGTCAACTGTCCACAGCTTGTTGCAGGACCGGTGCAGGCTCCAGCACCGGCCACTTTGAGGATCACAGGTGGAGGTCAGGGTGGAGCGGAGCCCCCAAGGGCTCAGGGTCGTGCTTACCAGCTTGCAGCAGAGGAGGTCAGGGCAGTGCCGGATGCAGCTGCGGGTATGTTTCTTTCTTGATGTCTTGTTATCTTGTGATTTTTGTGGTCTGATGTTTATGAGCTGGTATTTTGTTGGTTTTTCGATGTGGTATTCATCATTTTGCGGGTTGTGGTTTTGGTTATGGGTTATTGTTTTGGGAATTCCGTCAGTTATCATTCATGAGGATTATCAGTGGAAACCCGGAATTGGGTTGCAGGCCAGGTAGCATCTGCTTTTTGAGGAGTGGTTAGATGCAGATTGAGTTTCTTTCGAGCAGGTTGATCAGTGTTGATGTGAGATCTCGTTGAGGTTGTTTATGCTTGTGGGAAGCAGTCCGCGTGTAAGTGTTTTATTTGTGGAAGAGTTGTTCTTGGAGGTCAGTGATGGCGACCGGTGGTTGATAGTTAGTGCCTAAGTGGGGGAGAATTGGAGAATTCTCCGGGAGATCGATGAGTAAACGAAAGTGCTTAGCTGTTGGGATTCAGCAAGTGTTCTGTCAGCCCAGAGTATAGGTTGATAAGAGTGAGTATCGAGCATGCGGGGCGGGATATAGTGATGGGTTTTAGCCATAAGAACTTTCCTATGTGCGCATGTCTAGGCTTTCTAATAAACATGCTTTGAATCCAAGTCTTCTAATTACTAATTAGGTTAAATAACAACATTGAAACAGATCTAGAATCATACCTTTGAGTTCCTTGTTGATCTTGAGGTCTTAGAGCTTCTAGAGTCACAAATGTCACTCCTCTAATGGCTTACAAACACCAATAGCAAGGAGGATGATTTGGGAGAGAGGAGAGGGGAGGAATTTCGACCAGGGGTTCCTTACTTTAGGTTAGGTGTCGAATTCCATCAGCCATAGGGTCTATTTATACTTGTAGACTCCTTAAGGATTACAGATAAGTCCCTATCAGATATTCTTCTCTTCAGGCTATCCAAATCCATTCCTAGATAACTCATATGGACGATTTTAGCTATCCTAAATCTCTTAGAATTCGTCCATACCATATCCAAATGGATTTACAGTCTAAAGTTTAACTATCAAACAATTGACAGTTTATACCCCTTTATTTAATTAATCTCTTTAAGTCACCAAATTAATTCTAATTAATTCTATGACTTATATTAATCAAATAACAAATATATTGTTCATTATATTATTCTCATAATATATTAATAATATTTACTCTCTCTTAATAAATCATCCTATCAAGTTGCTATGCTGAAGGCAACCCAAAAGGACCATGCACCACCGGGTCAAGTACTTGCTCAATATAGTTGCAGCCTTAGACACTATTCCAACAGTCTCCCACTTGGATAAGTCAAGTAACTATACAAGTACAATTCGGTTTGCAATCGTAGCTCTCAAAGACGCTGTCAACTCTGATCTAATCAATCTTGTCCTTTAGATAAGGGAACGTACAGTCCTCTGTTAGATATCATGCTGACAATCCTATGGAATGGTTAGTCAAGCATTTAGGTTTCTCGATCTCTAATTTATTCGACATAGAACTTAATCGAACACATCAATTCAGTTCTGACCGGGCCCAGCACATAAGTCAAATGAAATCATCGAGCGGCCGAGATATCGCTTTTACCTTCTTAGATAAAAGTTACAGATAAACTTCGACTTATATGCATTTACTTACTCATTAACCAACTATACACAACAATACGTTTTATAACACCAAGTTACTGATGCGTTTTCGTATTATCAATGTACAATCAATTAACAAATAATAAACCATATATCTAGGTTTTAAGACTATATGATATTATCGTCTTGCGATCACCTTTTATATCGTATTCCATAAGGTGATTCCAGCAAGCGCGGGTTTATTCCAATGCTCAAAACTAGTTCATAAGCACTCATGAACGTTGCAGCAATCTTTTGCTATGTCTAACACCATTTAGACATTCTACACACTAATTCATGACAATCTTCATTCATATCTACTCCCAACATATGAACGATTGTGGACCATTTGAACAATTCGATTATTCCTAATAAACTCAATTGTTCTGGAAGTCAAAACATGCAAAGTGAAACAATAGCTAAACAATTAACATAAGATAGTAACATTACTCATAAATAAAACTCCTTTATTTAATCATCAAATATCAATTACATTTATCTATTACATGTTTCTAATACTATCTAATCTATGCTAATATCATCCTTCAGCCCAATGCTCCTAGCATGCTGCAAGTGCTTAACCCTACTCAGTCCCTTCGTAAGCGGATCTGCTGGGTTAGCTTCTGATGATATCCTCTTCACTACGAGTTGTCCTTCTTCTACACGATGTCTAATGAAGTGATACTTTCTATCGATATGTCTTGATCTACCATGATCCCTCGGTTCCTTGGTCAAGGCAACCGCACCTTCGTTATCACAGAAAATCTCCATTGGCTCCTTTATGGCAGGTACAACTCCAAGATCACCGATGAAGTTCTTTAGCCATATTGCCTCCTTCGACGCTTCGCTCGCTGCAATGTACTCTGATTCGCATGTTGAATCAGCTATGGTTTCCTGCTTGGAACTCTTCCATGTCACTACTCCTCCATTTAGGGTAAAGACCCAGCCCGAATGCGAACGGTAGTTGTCCCTGTCGGTCTGAAAGCTGGCGTCACTATACCCTCGCACCTTCAAGTCATCACTCCCTCCGAGGACTAAGAACCATTCCTTCGTCCACCGAAGGTACTTAAGGATATTCTTCACCGCAAGCCAATGTGCTTTGCCAGGATTCCCTTGATATCTGCTAACCATGCTCAAAGCGAAGGCTACATCAGGGCGAGTACAAGTCATAGCGTACATGATTGAGCCAACTGCGGAAGCGTATGGTACTCGGCTCATTTCTGCTATCTCAGCTTCGGTACTCGGACTTTGAGTCTTACTCAATTTGGCATTACTTTGTATCGGTAGTTCTCCCTTCTTTGAGTTTTCCATACTAAAACGTTTTAGTACCTTCTCTAAGTAAGTATTCTGACTAAGTCCAATTAGTCTCTTACTTCTTTCTCTTACTATCCTTATTCCCAAAATGTAAGAAGCCTCTCCGAGGTCCTTCATAGCGAAGCACTTCCCGAGCCAGGACTTAACCTCCTGCAGAGTCGGGATGTCGTTTCCTATGAGTAATATGTCATCGACATATAGAACGAGGAAGCTTGCTATACTCCTGCTGGCTTTGACATATACACAAGATTCGTCTTCGCTTCGTACAAATCCAAACTCTTTGACTTTCTCATTGAAGCAAAGATTCCATCTGCGAGACGCTTGCTTAAGTCCATAAATGGACTTCTCAAGCTTACACACTCTATCCGGATGCTTCGGATCCACAAACCCCTCTGGCTGAGCCATGTAAACATCCTCAGCCAACTTTCCGTTAAGGAAAGCGGTCTTGACATCCATTTGCCAGATCTCATAATCATGAAATGCGGCAATTGCTAGCATCACTCTAATAGATTTAATCTTCGCAACTGGTGAGAAGGTCTCATCATAGTCAACTCCAGGAGTTTGAGTAAATCCCTTTGCAACCAATCGCGCTTTATATGTGTGCACGTTTCCATCCACGTCGGTCTTCTTCTTGAAGATCCATTTGCACCCAACGGTCTTACGTCCGGGCATGTAATCAACCAAATTCCAAACTTGGTTATCATACATGGATTGGATCTCGCTATCCATTGCCTCTTTCCACTTTACAGACTCCGGGCCTGCCATGGCTTCCTTATAGCTATTAGGTTCATCAAGATTTACTAGTGTACCATCACTAATATACGTGTCCCCTTCGGTAGTAATATGAAAGCCATAAAACTGGGGATGAACTCTAACTCTATCGGAACGTCTAAGAGGTAAGGATTCGTCAATCGGTTCATTCGGAGTTTCGTCCTCGGATTGAATGCCAGCGGTAGAGGTTCCTTCATCTATCGATTCTTGAATCTCTTCAAGTTCGATTTGCCTCCCACTGTCTCCTTGGCTTATGAGTTCTCGCTCTCGGAAAACTCCTCTCCTCGCAACGAAGACAACATTGTCCTTCGCTCTATAGAAGAGATATCCAAAGGATGTCTGCGGGTAGCCGATGAAAATACATCGCTCACTTCGAGGTTCAAGCTTGTCGTGAGTATCTCGTCTTACGAAAGCCTCGCAACCCCAAACCTTGATATGTGCCAACGAGGGAGCTTTCCCTGTCCACATCTCGTGAGGTGTTTTGGCAACCTTCTTTGTAGGGACTCGGTTAAGGATATGGGCGGCAGTCTCTAAGGCATACCCCCAAAAAGAGATTGGTAGTGAAGCACGACTCATCATAGAGCGAACCATATCCAATAAGGTTCGATTACGCCTTTCTGCCACACCATTCAACTGCGGTGTCCTAGGAGGCATCAATTGTGAAACTATTCCACACTCCTTGAGATAATCGTGGAATTCAAGACTTAGGTACTCTCCTCCTTGATCGGATCGAAGCATCTTGATTTTCCTGCCCAATTGATTCTCCACTTCACTCTTGAACTCTTTGAACTTTTCAAAGGTGTCTGACTTTTGCTTGATTAAGTAGATATACCCATATCTACTATAGTCATCGGTAAAAGTCACATAGAAGCGGTTCCCATCCTTCGTGGTTGATCTAAACGGTCCACATACATCAGTATGTATTAGGTCCAATAGACCCTCGCCCCTTTCACATGTACTCGTGAAGGGTGACTTAGTCATCTTTCCAAGTAAACAAGACTCGCATGTGTCATCTTCCCTAAGGTCGAATGACTCCAACACTCCATCCTTTTGGAGTTGGGCTATGCGTTTCTTGTTGACATGTCCAAGATGACAAGGCCACAAGGATGCCTTATCCATACTAGTGGAAGAATCAATATTCAAAACATCATTTCCTAAGTTATCAACAATCATAACGGTTTCATATATTCCATTACATGGTATAGCTTCAAAGTAAAAGACACCATTCAAATAAGCCAAAATAGAACCATTCTCATTATTAAAAGAAAATCTAAATCCTTGTCTATATAAACCATGAAATGAAATGATGTTTCTAGCCATTTCTGGCGAATAGCAACAATTGTTCAAATCTAAAACCAAACTATTCCTAAGCACTAAAGAATACACTCCAATCTTGGTCACAGGCGACGATCTTCTGTTCCCCATGATTAGATTGATCCTTCCTTGCTCCACATCCCTACTTCTTCTTAGTCCCTGCACATTAGAACAAATGTGATAACCACAACCGGTATCAAGAACCCAAGAAATAGCATGATTAGAATCGTTAGATTTGATTGTGTATATACCTGCGAAAGATGGCTTGATCTTTCCCTCTTTGATTGCTTGCAGGTAATCTGGGGAGCTTCTCTTCCAATGTCCTATCTTGTGGCAGTGGTGACACTCTGCCTCCTTCGGGTTAGAACAGGGCTTAGCGGGATCAACTTTGGTCCCACTAGAAGAGGCACCATCTCGGGCTTTCACCTTGCGATAGTTCTTCGATGAAGCTTTCCTCTTCTTTCCCTTTCCTTGACCAATAGCCAAGACAGGAGCAGCGGGCGGATTGGGAGTAGGTGCAACAGACTTGTCCTTGAAGTTGCTCTCATCGACTCTCAAGAGGCCTTGGAGTTTGCTTAGGGTGACCTCCTCTTTGTTCATGTGGTAGGTCATCCTGAACTGGTTGTACATCGGAGGCAAAGAGTGAAGCACCATGTCGATCGCCAAGTCTTCCCCGAAGTCAACATTTAACTTGCGAAGGCGGTCGACATACCTTTGCATCTTTTGCAAGTGCACGGTAAGAGATTCTCCATGACCCATCTTCGCGGAAATCATGTTAGTGAAAATCTCATACCGCTCTTGTCTCGCGTTTTGGTGGTACCTCTCCAATAAATCTTGGTGCATCTCGTACGGGTACATGTCCTCGTAGGACTTTTGGAATTCGGAGTTCATGGTGGCGATCATGATGCAATGTACCTTCGTTGCATCTCGCTCATGAGTTTCAAAGGCGGTGATTTCGGCTGGAGTAGCGATTTCGGTGTTGATTTTCTCGAGCTTCTCATCAAGGACATACTCCTTGTCCTCATAGCTAGCAATGGTGCGAATGTATCTTATCCATTCGCTAAAGTTCGTTCCATCGAAGGTGACCTTTTGGCAAAGGCTCATCAACGTGAAAGAACTAGCAGCAGCGTTGTTAGCGTTTGACATCTACAATTAGAAAAAGGACAAAGATAGATTAGAATAAGAATCCCTAATTATCACCAAATAAGAAAATTAGGGCTAGGATCCAACAATAACATTTACATATTAGAAAAGGGATGCTGTAACCTAACATGCAAATAAATTGAAGGTAAGTGAATGACGATTCACTAATTCTCCATCGCAAAACCTAAACTATTAGTCCTAAGTGTTTTTGAGAATTCCTAGGTTGGGATGAGATTCATTGAAACTATTCAATGGCATGTTTAAATCTCGATATGCCCCTCTAGTTTGTGACTGCGATACCGAGGAACACAAAGCGGGTGTGAATTACCATGCAAATTTACATGGTGCCTTCATTGTAACGATCACCTATTCGATGTGCCGGTAAACCACACACGCTCCATCGAACTATGATAAACAATGAATCACCCTTTGCCAGCATCGCTTAGAACCAATTTGTGTGCCGGTAAACCACACACGCTCCACTAACATCTTAGCAAGGTGCAAAGTGTAATTTCATGGGATTGCATCAATTCACTTTTCCTAAAGTAACTAGGATTGGGAAATTTTAAAATATGTGTAGTTACTTTATATTTCTTATTATACTTTTAATGAGAGGATGAGGTTGCCCTATCCTACCCGTTCGGCTAACGACCCTCCACCAATCAAGCAAGCGGTGGGTGTGAGTGTACACCCATTAAGCGCCATTTTATAGGCCGCAACCTTATACCCACCTTATAGATCGGCTTCGTGAATGAGGCCTACTAACGGTAAGACTAGCATTTAGTTATACATATATATATTATTCTAGCAATATCATATTAGTATAGGGTTGTATTTTAAAACCTTTTAAAATCTAGGGTTTTGAAATTTAAGTTGTCTAAATTAAAACTTTTAATCACAAATATAAATTTCAAAACTTGAGGACAAGTTTTAAACATTTAAAACATGGAGGATCAAATAACAAATAATTCCAATTAACAATTAATATCCTAATTATCTTTATTTGATTTATTCAAGATTTCTTTGAAAGATAATTACCAAAATAATTAAAATAATTAATTAATTATCATATAAGGAAATTAAATATTGAATTAGTTGATAAATACCTTTTACTAGATCAAGATAATAGTCATATATATCATAAAATCGGATTTAGGTTGATCTATTATGATTAAGGTAAGTTTCCATAAGATAATCACAAAGAAATCCCGAATCTGGTCATTCCTGACGCCTGGACTCGCCGAGTGCACAAGGGGACTCGCCGAGTCAGGCCTACTCGCCGAGTCCACCTTGGGACTTGCCGAGTCAGTGACTCAGAAACCTAAAAATCGAATTTTTCAGGTTTGTTTCAGTTAATCAAGCAACAATTTAAAGAAAACCAAGCTAGGCTCTGATACCACTGATGGGTTTTAGCCATAAGAACTTTCCTATGTGCGCATGCAAAACCCTAATGCTCGGATCTAGGCTTTCTAATAAACATGCTTTGAATCCAAGTCTTCTAATTACTAATTAGGTTAAATAACAACATTGAAACAGATCTAGAATCATACCTTTGAGTTCCTTGTTGATCTTGAGGTCTTGGAGCTTCTAGAGTCACAAATGTCACTCCTCTAATGGCTTACAAACACCAATAGCAAGGAGGATGATTTGGGAGAGAGGAGAGGGGAGGAATTTCGACCAGGGGTTCCTTACTTTAGGTTAGGTGTCGAATTCCATCAGCCATAGGGTCTATTTATACTTGTAGACTCCTTAAGGATTACAGATAAGTCCCTATCAGATAATCTTCTCTTAAAGCTATCCAAATCCATTCCTAGATAACTCATATGGACGATTTTAGCTATCCTAAATCTCTTAGAATTCGTCCATACCATATCCAAATGGATTTACAGTCTAAAGCTTAACTATCAAACAATTAACAGTTTATACCCCTTTATTTAATTAATCTCTTTAACTCACCAAATTAATTCTAATTAGTTCTATGACTTATATTAATCAAATAACAAATATATTATTCATTATATTATTCTCATAATATATTAATAATATTTACTCTCTCTTAATAAATCATCCTATCAAGTTGCTATGGTGAAGGCAACCCAAAAGGACCATGCACAACCGGGTCAAGTACTTGCTCAATATAGTTGCAGCCTTAGATACTATTGGTTTTCTAATAGTCCCGGGTGATTTTGAATGCTTCTCATTTTACTTGAAGCATGTGAGTTTTCTACCAGAGTTGGTTGAAGACTCACTGCTGCTTGTTGACGCAACCGACCTTGGCTTAACCATGCTCGGTTTTGGTAAACTGCCTGGGACTTTGTAATGAAAAACCTTTTTATGTTTTTGAAAAACGACCCTTTTTCAACTCCGATCATCTTTCCAATCATCATTCCTGGAATGATTTCTAGAGGACTTTCTAGTTAAAGACCTTCCTCTGAATTCATTTTCTCCTCTTGGAGATTCGAAGTGTACAAACATACGATTTTGACAATTTCTAGCTATATAGCCACCAACTCCACAATTGAAACATATCTGTTTATTATTGTTATAACTTGTACTACATTGATCAGATTTGTTTTCCATCTCAGCACCCTTGCTTGTCTCACAAGAACATGCATGTGAATTAGGTTGTGAGGCAAGTGAGGGTGCATTAGATGGGGAAAGTTGTGAAACTGGCGTTTCTTTAAAATTATTATCACACACATCAAAATTGTCAACTAAATTGTTCAAAGCAGACACTTTCAAACCAATCAAAACAGTTTCAGAAACAATAGAAACACCACCACAAAAAACATTGCATTTGAAACACCAGAAAAAATATTGTCTTTATTCAAAATAAAACTTTAGGTTTAGACTCGATTTTATTTTCAGAAACAGATCCTTCAACTTCGTGCTTTGACTAATTCAAGGATTAATTTGCAGGAGAAGTAGAAATGTTAGTACTTTCAACATTAATACATCCTCCCGAAACAAAACCAGATGGCTTGCTATAAACCATAAATAGTTCATAGGCAATCTCTTCTTTGGACAAAGGCTTGTGCTGATATGAATTATTGAAGGGAGCGGGCACTTGATTATAACCTAGACCTTTTGATTGATTTCTATTAAATTGCATGTAGTGGTCTATCATATTTGCAACTACCTCACTCGAGACATCATATTTTCTAAAATCAAAATCAACGGTTTCAAATTTTCCCTTTAAAGTTTCAATTTCATCCACTAGTTCAACGTTCTGTTTCACTACATAATTATAATTTTCGCATTTATTACTATATTCTTCCTGAAGTCTCCTAAATTCCTTTATTTTGGATTCCAATTGGGCTTTAAGTGGTTTTTGACCTTTTTCTGAGTTGGTAACCTTCATATCTAAGGTCTTCTACGTCCCTTTTTAGCGAGTCAGTAAGTTCACGGAGAATTTTAAGGCTTTCTACTTCACTACCTAATGTATCAATTTTCTCATGCATAATTTTAACACAATCAATACAAGCTTTAGAGCATGATGGTAGACTTACCTCGGTTCTATTCGGTTCATGAGAAGAAGATACCATCAATGCAAACTGAAGCTCCATCATTTTGTCTTCAGTTGCCACAATCTCTGCCAGAGCATCATCATAGACCTGCGCCAGGTGACCATTTTTAGATGCAGACAAATTCAGGGCCTGCATCTGATCCTCCCAGTCGAAAGACTGTGCAACCATAGCGTTCTCGCTGTTTATCTGAGCACCACTTCGATTGTCTCTAACTGCAACTATTGTCCTATCATTATTTAATCTTTTGTCTGGCTGTGGACAATCACGAGCAAAGTGCCCTGGCTCGTGGCAGTTGAAACATCATAGTTTTCCCTTGCTAAACCCAACTTTCTTGTCAGCACTCATTCCCCAGTTGTTCTTTCCAGTCTTTTTGGCAAACTGTTTCACCCTAAAGACTGCCATGGCAATTTGCCATGTAGTATCCATTTCTTCAACGTCTTCAGGGTGAATTTGATCGAGATTGGCAAATGATCGTTGGGGTGGAAGATCCCCGGCTACGAGTGCATTGTAGCAATTGACATGCTCTGAAGCAAATGCAGATTTTCATCACCCTCTTTTCCCCTTGAAGAACAAGCCCCAGTTGAGGATGAAGTCGCTTGAGAAGCCACGAATGATTGATTCTATGAGAAAGGCATGGTTGATGTAGAGGAAGCTGATGGAGTGGGAAAAGTCTGAATCTGAGCTTAGTGAATGATTGACCTGCAGAAGGAAGAGAAAGAGAAAAATATGAAAGAATACTGTTAGTAGAGATGCCAAGGTTCGCAGCTGAGTATGAGTTCACATGGTTGATCTCTCGCTGCTTGTCATCGATATCACAAGCTTTGATGAGAGCCATCACTTCAGCAAGAGTGAGACGGCTAAGGTCGTTGTGATGGGTTTTGAGCATTCTAACACTTCCTAAGTGTACATGCAACCCTAATAACCTTGGATCTATGTTTGTCTAATTATCATGCAAAGTTGAATTCCAAGGTTATATTCCTATCTAGCATACATGGGGAACAATTTTAACTTGAATCATAGATAGAATAACTTACCTTGTTGTTGCTTGTGTTCCTTGAAACCTTGCGAGCCTAGCACCCCAAGTGTGATGCCTCAAATGCTTCACACAACACCAAATGCTCTTGGAAAGACTCTTGAGATAACACACACTTCTCAAAATCGGCCAAGCCCTCTAGTTTCTTAGTCTCTAACCGATTTTGGTGGAGAATGGGATCTTTATATAGTGTTGGCACATCTAGGGTTACACCATGTAAACCCTAATGTGTCATGACTCTTCATTTCCATGACCCATGGGTTTGTAACTCCCATGGAGCATCCATGGAGCATCCTATGGGTAGAACCCAACTTGATAATCCATGGAGCCTTTTAGCCCACTATACAAGATATGGATGATTTACATAATCAACCCATATATTTAGTTAGTTATCCTTTGATCACTTAATTAATTCCAAATTAATTCTTTGATCAACTAATTAAATAATATTATTAATATATTAGAACTTATAATATATTAATAATCTCCAAGTGTTATTTCTCTCATTTAGTCTATCCAATTGCATGGTGCCATGCAACCCAAATGGACCATGCCGGGTCGGGTCAAGTACAAGCCCGAAATAGTTATGGACTTAGACACCTTATCCAATAGTCTCCCACTTGGATAAGTCTAATAACTATATCTCTAGTACTTCAGGAACCGATCGGCAATCGTAGCTCTTTCAAGGTCTCTCGGAACTGAGAAGATGATGATACGCCATTTAAGATAAGTGATCATATAATCCTCCGTTCTAGATATCAGCCAGACAAATACATGGAACATGTCTTGCTTATTGTCCAGCATTTGTTTCCCGATTTCCGATTTGTTTGACATAGAACTTAATTGAACACATCAACTTAGTTCTGACCGGGCCCGGTACATGGGTCAAAACAAAATCATCGAGGGGCCCAGATATCAGCTTCTAATCCAAGAAGGAACAGATAAACTTCGACTCATATGTTTGTTCTACCACTTATTGAATTACACACAAAAGTACGTTTTATAACATCGAGTTACCAATGCGGTTTCGTACAATTAATGCATAGCCAACTTGTAAGTAACAAATCATATCTCTAGGTTTGAAGACTTATATGATATTACCGTCTCACGATCACTCGAGATAAAATTCCATGAAGTGATTCCAGTGAGCGTGGGTTGTGTCCAATGCTCAGAACTTATGAGCACTCATGATTGTTGTAGCCTTGTCCAAGACCTCTACAACCAAACATGACAGTCTTGATTCATATCTACTTCCAACATATGACCGACTGTGGAGATTTGAATAATATGTTATACCAAACAAAATTATTCTGGAAGTCAAAACATGCAAAAGAAATATAGTAAACGATTGACAAGAGATAGCAACACTTTACTCATAAATAAAACACCTTTTATTCATCATCAAATGTCAATTACACTTTACAAATTTCCGGGTTATCTAACTACTAAAACTTATATCATCCTTCAGCCCTATGCTCCGAGCATGCTGAAGATGCTTAACCCTACTCAGTCCCTTCGTGAGGGGATCTGCTGGGTTCTCATCCGATGATACCCTCTTTGCCACGAGGAGTCCTTCTTCGATCTGATGTCTGATGAAATGGTATTTTCTGTCGATGTGTCTGGATCTCCCGTGATCCCTTGGTTCCTTGGCTAAGGCAACAACACTTTCACTATCACAGAAAATTTCCATTGGCTCTTTAATAGCTGGTACAACTCCAAGGTCTCCAATGAAGTTCTTCAGCCATATCGCCTCCTTTGTTGCTTCACTAGCTGCAATATACTCTGATTCACAAGTAGAATCTGCCACTGTCTCTTGCTTGGAACTCTTCCAAGAAATTGCTCCTCCGTTTAGGGTAAAGACCCAGCCCGACTGAGAGCGGAAATTATCCCTATCAGTCTGGAAGCTAGCATCACTATACCCAACAACTCTCAAGTCATCACTCCCACCGAGGGTAAGGACCCAGTCCTTAGTCCTTCGTAGGTACTTGAGGATATTCTTTCCCGCAGTCCAGTGTGCCTTGCCAGGGTTCGCCTGATACCTGCTAACCATGCTCAAGGCAAAAGCTACATCGGGTCGAGTACACGTTATAGCATACATGATCGATCCTACAGCCGAAGCGTAAGGTGTTCGACTCATTTCTGCTATCTCAGCCTCAGTGCTAGGGCTTTGTGTCTTACTCAATCTGGTGTTACTCTGGATGGGTAACTCTCCTTTCTTGGAATCCTGCATGCTGAATCTCTTCAGCACCTTATCCAAGTAGGTACTCGGACTAAGTCCAATTAGTCTTTTACTCCGATCTCTCAAGATTCTTATCCCTAGAATATAGGCAGCTTCACCAAGGTCCTTCATAGCGAAACACTTCCCAAGCCAGGACTTAACTTCCTGCAGGGTTGGAATGTCGTTTCCTATGAGTAGTATGTCATCCACATACAATACCAAAAAGCTAACTATACTCCCACTAGCCTTGACATACACACAAGATTCATCTTCACTCCTAGAAAAGCCAAATTCCTTGACCTTTTCATCAAAGCAAAGATTCCATCTGCGAGGTGCTTGCTTCAATCCATAAATGGATTTCTCAAGCTTACACACTCTATTAGGGTACTCGTTGCTGACAAAACCCTCTGGCTGACTCATGTAAACATCTTCAACCAACTTTCCATTAAGGAAAGCGGTTTTGACATCCATCTGCCATATTTCATAGTCATGAAATGCAACTATGGCTAACAGAACCCGAATAGACTTAATGTTGGCTACCGGAGAAAAGGTCTCATCATAATCCACTCCAGGAATTTGAGAGAAGCCCTTTGCAACCAGTCTAGCCTTATAAGTGTGTACTTTACCATCCATGTCGATCTTCTTCTTGAAGACCCATTTGCACCCTACTGTCTTACGACCTGGTACATTTTCAACCAAGTTCCAAACTTGATTGTCATACATGGATTGTATCTCGCTATCCATAGCCTCTTTCCATTTAGCAGACTCGGGGCCTGCCATGGCTTCCTCGTAGCTGTTAGGGTCATCTTGACTTACTAGTGTTTCATCACTAATAAGTGTCTCACCTTCTGCAGTAATATGGAATCCATAGTAATGCTCAGGTGCACTCCTAACTCTCGTGGAACGTCTCAGAGGTACAGATTTGTCAATTGGCTCAACAGGAGTTTCCTCCTCAAGTTGAGGGCTAGAGTTTGAAGTTCCTTCACCGCTTGATTCTTGAATTTCTTCAAGATCAATTTGCCTCCCACTGTCTCCTTGGCTTATAAATTCTCTCTCTCGAAAGACTCCTCTTCTTGCTACAAAGACCACATTGTCACTAGGTCTGTAGAAGAGGTAACCAAAGGATCGCTGTGGGTAACCGATGAAAATTCACCTCTCGCTTCGAGGTTAGAGCTTATCATGAGTCTCGCGTCTCACGAAAGCCTCGCAACCCCAAATCTTGATGTGGTCTAGTTTAGGTACTTTACCAGTCCACATCTCGTGAGGAGTTTTGGCAACTTTCTTTGTAGGGACTAGATTAAGAATATGGGCGGCAGTCTCTAAGGCATACCCCCAGAATGAGATTGGTAGCGTAGCTCGACTCATCATGGAACGAACCATATCTAACAAGGTTCGATTACGCCTCTCAGCCACACCGTTCAACTGTGGTGTCCTGGGAGGTGTCAATTGTGAGACTATCCCACATTCCCTTAGATAGTCGAGGAACTCTGAACTAAGATACTCACCACCACGATCAGATCGAAGCATCTTAATGTTCCTGCCCAATTGATTCTCGACTTCCTGTTTAAATTCCTTAAACCTCTTGAAAGTCTCTGACTTATGCTTGATCAAGTAGACATATCCATATCTACTATAATCATCAGTAAAAGTCAAATAATAACGATTAGCATCCCTTGTGGCATGTTTGAATGGTCCACACACATCCGTGTGTATAAGGTCCAACAAACCTTCACCCCTCTCACACAAACCTGTGAAGGGTGACTTTGTCATTTTTCCAAGTAAGCATGATTCGCAACTATCATCTGACTTTAGGTCAAACGACTCCAAGACTCCATCCTTTTGGAGTTGGCCTATGCGCTTCTTGCTTATATGTCCAAGACGACAATGCCATAATGATGCTTTATCCAAGTTATTATTAGTAGAATCAATACACAAAACATTATTTCCTAAGTTATCTACAACAGATACAGCTTCATACACACCATCACAAGGTAATGCTTTAAAATAAAGAACATTATTAAAGAAAGCATCAATAGAACCAACTTCATTATTAAATGAAAAGGTAAACCCTTGTTTGTACATAGCATGAAAGGAAATAATATTTCTTGCCATTCCTGGCGAGTAACAACATTTATTCAAATCTAAACTAAACCGACTACTTAGCGATAAAGTATAAACTCCAATCTTGGTAATAGGTATAGCTTTCCTATTCCCCATGATCAAGTTTATCCTTCCTTGCTCCACATCCTCACTTCTTCTTAGTCCCTGCAAGTCACAACAAATGTGAATACCACACCCGGTATCAAGGACCCAAGAATTAGAATGGGGTGAGTTATTAGAAATGATAGTGTAAATACCTGCATGGTTGGGTTTAACTTTCCCATCCTTCACATCTTGCTGGTATTTTGGGCAGTTCTGCTTCCAATGAGCTTTTTCATGGCAATAGAAGCATTCAGCCTCTTTTGGGTCAGAAGAAGGAGTAATGAAACCTTTCTTGGTTCCACTTGAAGAAGAGCCATCAAGGGTCCGAGCCTTGGTACCCTTCGAAGATCTCTTTCTCTTCCTCCATCGATTCTTCCCAATTGCCAAAACCGGAGTAGAGTTTTGAGTAGGAGTGATAGCAACCGACTTCCCCTTAAGACCTGATTCTGTGGTCTTGAGAAGTCCCTGAAGTTTGCTGAGGGTGACTTCTTCCTTGTTCATGTGATATGTCATGCGGAATTGATCATAGCACGATGGTAAGGAATGCAAAATAATATCTATTGCAAGATCCTCCGGGAAGTTCACATTAAGCTTCAGCAAACGATCCACATACCTTTGCATTTTCTGCATGTGGCTCGTGACGGATTCCCCGTCCTTCATCATGGTTGTTATCATGGAGCAGATGATTTCATACCTCTCTTGTCTTGCACTTTGATGGTATCTTTCCATCAAATCTTGGTGCATGTCATAAGGGTAGAAATCCTCATAAGACTTTTGGAGTTCCGCTGTCATCGTGGCCGTCATGATGCAGGCCACTTTCGTAGCATCCCTTTCATGTGCCCGAAATTCAGCGATCTCCTGAGGAGTTGCAGTGGACTCATCAATCTCCTTAAGCTCCTTGTCAAGGACATATTCTTTGTCCTCGTAGCGGGTAATCATCCTGATGTTTCTGATCCACTCATTGAAGTTGGATCCATCAAAGGTGACTTTCCCACACAAGTTCATAAGGGTAAAGGAGCCATTAGGATTAGAGCCAGAAGCATTGTTGAAAGACATCTGAAGGAAAGAGGACAAGATTAGTTTAGATATAAGAGAGTCCTTAATAAGACACCCAAATGTAGTATTAAGGTTAGGATCCAATCACAATATAATATAACTTAGAAGAGGTATGCCGTAATCTAAGCTATATCATATTTGAAAGGTAGGTGAATGACGATTCACCAATTTCCACCACGAAAACCGCAATATTTTAGTATTAGGTTTTTGAATGGTTCTTAGAAATTCCTAGATTCTTTGAGATTCAATGAACTTTTCAAAGGCATGTTTCAATCTCGAGTGTGCCCTCCAAGTTTTGTGACTGGGATACCGAGGATCACAAAACGAGGTGTGAAGTAACCATGCAAATCACTTGGTACCCTTAAAGTTTATCACTCAATCGATGTGCCGGTTAACCACACACGCTCCATCGATACTATAATAAACCCTAAGTCACCCTTTACCTACCTTGTTAAGTCCAAGTTAGTGTGCCGGTTAACCACACACGCTCCACCAACGACTTAATCAAAGTGTAAAGTGTAATTTCATGGAATAACACCTTATTCACATTTTTCCTAAAGTAACTAAGATTGGGAATTTAATAAAACATTTAGTTACTTTATAATATTCATCATACTTTGAATGAGAATTAATAAGTCCTTGTCTTACCCGTTCGGCTAACGACCCTCCACCGATCAAGCAAGCGGTGGGTGAGAGTGGACACCCATTAAGTCACCATTTTATAGGCAACAACCTTATACCCACCTTATAGACCGGTTTCGTGAATGAGGCGTACTAGCGGTAAGACGACTTTGTTCTTATACATATATATATAATTATTAAATCATAATAATATAAGTATAAGGGTTGAATTTTAACTTTTAAAATTCTAGGGGTTGGAACGAAAGTTTTAACTTAACTTTACTTGTTCCAAAACTTGAGGGCAAGTTTTGTAAACTTTCAAAACTTTTCATTTCTTGTAACTTATGAGTTTAATAGAGTAATAAAAATGAGGACTTTTCATTTTTCCTAACTCTTGTGTTCTTTTAATGGTTTTTAATCCAAGAGACTTTTGGTTTTTCCATAACTTGAGGACAAGTTATGGACTCCATTAAAACACATTATGATCATGAATTAATCTACCACATAGGTTACAAATAATTCCTATGATCATCTAAACATCATAAGAACAAGAATATGAATATGAACACTTTCAAAAATCAAAATCACATTTAATCTTTGTAATTTTGATAACTAGTTGTTGTAAATGAGTTAGAAAAGACATTACACCTTCTAAAATAAGTTTTCAAGTACCAAAACATTTTAGGGTAATGATTCTAATCCATTTCCAGCAACTCAAGTCGAAATTCTGCACTCTGTCGACCCTACTCGCCGAGTGCATAAACCTACTCGCCGAGTAGGTTGAAGATACACATGAACTCGACGAGTCCTCCCCATGGACTCGCCGAGTCCATCAGTCAGATAGCAGAATTTTCGACTTTCTTCAACTTTTAAGCACAAATAACAAACAAACAAGCCTAGGCTCTGATACCACTGATGGGTTTTGAGCATTCTAACACTTCCTAAGTGTACATGCAACCCTAATAACCTTGGATCTATGTTTGTCTAATTATCATGCAAAGTTGAATTCCAAGGTTATATTCCTATCTAGCATACATGGGGAACAATTTTAACTTGAATCATAGATAGAATAACTTACCTTGTTGTTGCTTGTGTTCCTTGAAACCTTGCGAGCCTAGCACCCCAAGTGTGATGCCTCAAATGCTTCACACAACACCAAATGCTCTTGGAAAGACTCTTGAGATAACACACACTTCTCAAAATCGGCCAAGCCCTCTAGTTTCTTAGTCTCTAACCGATTTTGGTGGAGAATGGGATCTTTATATAGTGTTGGCACATCTAGGGTTACACCATGTAAACCCTAATGTGTCATGACTCTTCATTTCCATGACCCATGGGTTTGTAACTCCCATGGAGCATCCATGGAGCATCCTATGGGTAGAACCCAACTTGATAATCCATGGAGCCTTTTAGCCCACTATACAAGATATGGATGATTTACATAATCAACCCATATATTTAATTAGTTATCCTTTGATCACTTAATTAATTCCAAATTAATTCTTTGATCAACTAATTAAATAATATTATTAATATATTAGAACTTATAATATATTAATAATCTCCAAGTGTTATTTCTCTCATTTAGTCTATCCAATTGCATGGTGCCATGCAACCCAAATGGACCATGCCGGGTCGGGTCAAGTACAAACCCGAAATAGTTATGGACTTAGACACCTTATCCAACACGTTGGTCTTCTTGATCACAACTATATTCATGTCCCAAGATTTTAGGAGAGCATTCAGTAGCTTCTTGTTTATCTCAGACTTTGTATAGAAAATCCCAGCTATAGTCATTTCAGTATTGAGAGATGTGAACCGCTGCAGCTGTGCTTCAAGAGTCTCTCTAGGAACATAGTTGAACATATTGAATCCTTGTCGCAGTAGATCTTGGCGACTCTCTCATATGTCTTCGTTCCCCTCATAGACCTCAATAAGGGCTTCCTACAAAGCGTTAGTAGAGGTATACTCCCTGAAACCTTGAGCAGTATCTGGAGATAGGGCCATGCTCAAAGTGGCCAAATCTTTCTCTTGCTCTTCCACTTTCTCGAAGTCCTCATCAGTGTAGTTTTCTATCTTCTTGTCAACCACTTACCCTGCAACTATAGTGGTTATTCTAATTGGATCCTTGATTATGCATTTCCAGATTTTAAAGTCTTTCATTTTTATGTATTTCTCAATTCTGTACTTCCATTCTGGGAAGCCTTCAGCGGATAAGAGTCTAGGAATCCGGGTGGTCGTGCCCATTATTGAATCAAGCTCTTGGTGGTTTCTTTGACTTTGAGAATCCATTTTTTTATTTTATTATTTAATTAATGTGAAACAGAAATTAAATTAATTATGATTAAATTGAGTTCTGGTCAAACACAATTTACTGGTCAAACACAATTTACTGGCGTAAACGATGTTTACGGTCAAGCTGTAGATTACGGTCGTAAGAGGTTCACGGTCTGAAGCTTATGGTCCAAGAGTAATCAGTTTTCGGTTGACGAATATTCCTTATTCACAACTCAAGAATTCGATTTTATGGTTCAAGAGTTTGCGGCCGTAAACAGTGATTGCGGCCGTAAGCTCAGGCCGAAAACTTGAATATTGCAACTTTTCGACTGGACTAAAAACCCTTTTCGCAGCAGTTACAAACTTTAGTCTCGAATCAATGAAAACTCGCTCCAACATCGATTGTAGAGTGCCTTTGTCGCTAGTTTTGCTCTGATACCAATTGTAAGGTCCTGAGAATGGATCTTACCATGCTCGATTATGGCAAACTGCTTGGGAATTTGTAATGAAAAACCTTTTTATGTTATTGAAAAAAGGCCGTTTTTCTACTCCGATCATCTTTCCAATAATCATTCCTAGAATGATTTCTAGAGGACTTTCTAGTTAAAGACCTTCCTCTGAATTCATTTTTTCCTCTTGGAAATTCGAAGTGTACAAGCATACGATTTTGAAAATTTCTAGCTATATGGCCACCATCTCCACAATCGAAACAGATCTATTTGTTATTGTTATAACTTATACTACATTGATCACATTTGTTTTCCATCTCAACACCCTTGCTTCTCTCATAAGAACATGAATGAGAATTAGGTTGTTAGGCAAAGGGTGCATTAGATGGGAAAAGTTGTGAAACTGGTGGTTCTTTAAAATTATTATCACACACATCAGAATTGTCAACTAAATTGTTCAAAGCAAACACTTTCAAACCATTCAAAACAGTATAAGAAACAATAGAAACACCACCACAAAAAACATTGTTATTTGAAACATCAGAAAAAATATTGTCTTTATTCAAAACTAAAAACCCCATAAAGGGGTGATATGTTGCCCTAATCACTTCCTAAGGCTTAAACATGAAGTAGGAATGCTTAGAATGACTTGTAAGGCTTCAAATCTCAAAATGATCAAAGTACCATGAGCTTACGGCCGTAAACTCATGGGTTTATGACCGTAAACTCAAGTGGAGTTGGTTACAAAACCGTAAACAACCTTAGATGCCATTTCACTTCCCTTTGATGAATCACATATGATTGCAACACTTAATCAAGGTGTTTCCTAGTCCCGGAAGGTGTTTCCTTTCATATAGTTGTCTATAAATGCTATATTCTTGTCAATATGTGTCCCTATATGTCATTTAGGACTTGTTGTGTCTCGGAACTTCATTCGTGGAACTTTTGATCCTTACACACATACCCGAATGAATCACCCACATCAGGTGAGTTCATACCCCATAATGAATATTTTAACGGTTTTAACCGTTTAAGGGGGGGGGATACAAGTTGAACATAATGATAATTGTGTAAATGTTTGTTGTTAAACATCTTTCAAAATGTTACTTATGTTATTTATAAGTTGTCAAAACATTTCAAAACTATTTAAAGTTATGTTAGTTTAAGAGAATGCTATTCATTACTTCTAGTACAATGAAGCAATCAAGGAATTAATACCATAACAGAGCAAACAATGAAGAGAATCAAACAATACCAAATCATAACAGAACAAAGAAGTTAGGTTGCTATAGCATGAGAACACACAAACAGGATCTAATTATACCAATGAATCATAACGCATTGTGATAGTTATATTGTGTATACATGATCATATAACTTTAATGTGAATTACACGGCTTGCAATAATTTGCAAAGGTCGCGTTTGGTTCCCTTAATCTCTTGATAGGGAGAGCGTTTAGTAGGGGTTCTAGCCTTCACACTATGACCGTATTAAAAAAATATGTTTTTAGGTTATTTAGTACATCCATATGTCATTATAAACGACAACTGTATACTTAAAATTTATGTTATTTTCATAAAGTGACAATACCACTTGAAAGTTGAACAATTTTCTAGTCAAGACAGTTATAAACTAGGGAAAATATACTTTTTAGAAATCGACAAAGGAACAGTCGGGTCTAGCACAGAACAGAAGATGCCTTGGTAAAAGGCTACGATTAAAGGATAGGACCATAGTGCTAGTCTTATGATTCCTTAATGTACACATCACAGGATACATATATACCAATAAGGTCTGACAGCTAATAGGGTGTGTGCTCTCTGCTTCATTTCCTGATCCTTTTTGGTTGTGGGCTTGGAACGGATTCACCCAATCTATTATCTACCCGAATCTATATATAGGTATGCTTAGTATACATTAAGTCATCATAAGAGTACCAGGTATGGGTCAGGTTATAGGACACAGAGTCAAAGAACAGATTTTCCAGTACAAAACATACTTTCCAAAGTCATTACTTTTGGTATACAAAAGTAGAAACTTCCCAGAAAAGGGTTTAATCCATTTTATTAAACCGGTACAATTTAAAGACTTTAGGTCAGTAACTCTATAATACCTTAGTTTATACACCATGTTTATATATAAAACTAATACCCAATAGTTAGTTAAATGTGTGTTCTCCACCTTACTTTTTGTTCCTCATTGGGTTGTGGACTTAGGGCGGATTCACTCAATTAACTTTCTCTCCAATATTAGATTATATATAGAAGTATAAACTAAGCTATTATAAAAGTAGTCACTGTGATCACCATTTCTACCATAAGAAATATAGGTTTTCTTAAAGAACTTTTCATTAGATATAAAGGAACCATTACAAATAATTCCATGAGTAACAAGTGAACACACCACGGTTATATACGACAACGATCTAACAACCAATGGGATGTGTGCTATCCGCCTTACTATCTGTTCCTCGTTGGGTTGTGAGCTTAGGGCATATGCGCACAATTGATTGTTTGTTTACTTTGAGTCTTATATAACTTGAACTCACTTAGTACCCATAGAAAGGCTCGTAGTGTTATTTTACTTAACTTTCATTCAAGTAGGAAATATAGGATTTTCTAGAGGATCAGGCGAACTTTTCAAAGCAGAACTTACAGCTTACACCACTTTTACATATACATTTTCAACCACATTTTACAGTTTACTCACATCACTAACATCTTATGAACTCACCAGCTTAATTGCTGATCAACTCTTTCAAATAACTTGTATTCTTAGGTGCTCGTGCTGGGAATTCAGAAGATGGAGCATTATAGCTTCAAGTCTTGTTTTGTTATTTGTTTATGACTTCTATGTTTTGTGAACACACACATTGTAAACAATTTCTTTCTAAATGAAATGGTTGTTCATTACCTGCTTAACATATACATATCTCGTGATACTAAACAAGACGTCCTCCACCCCCGAACGTTTTCCGTTGTTCCGGTTTTGGGGTGCGACATCTACTACCCCTATTGCTACTCCTGCCACTCAAGCACCTACCAGTAGATATGCTGGTACCCCTCCTCGGTGCGATAACTACAACTACCATCATCTCACTTCCGGCCCATCTCGTGAACTGTCATGCTCCAACTGTGGTAAAAAGGGGCATACGATTCGATTTCGCAAAACTCCAGCCCAACCAACCAATGAAGGTTCTGGAGCGGGTGTCGGTCAAGCCTGCTATAGTTGTGGTGAAGTCGGACATTTCAATCAAAACTTCCCCAAAGCAGCAACAACCAACAACACTGGGAGAGTTCTAACTATGGGGCAGGAGGAGGCAGTCGCCGATCCCACCGTCGTCCTGGGTACGTTCCTTCTCGACAACTCTTATGCATGCATCCTTTTCGATTCTGGTGCTGAAAGAAGTTTTGTTAGCCATTCATTCAAACATCTTCTTAAACATACTCCTCAACTATTAACCAAAACATTTACCGTCGAAATGGCTAACAATGAGAAAGAGAACTCTAACAATATATTCTTAGGTTGCACCCTTACCCTGAACGATCATTCTTTTCCCATCGACCTTATGCTAGTAGCTATAAAAAGCTTTGATGTTATCATTGGCATGGATTGGTTGAGCCCCAATCATGCTGATATCCTTGGTTATGAAAAAGCTATCCGCCTCAATCTTCCCTCTAGCCAAACTCTCCTAATCTATGGCGATAAACGTAGTTCAAATCTTCGCATCATTTCATGTATCAAAGCTCAAAAGCTTCTACGAAAGGAGTGTCATGCATTCCTAGCCCATGTGATAAACGAAAAACAAGAAATTAAAGACCTCGAGAGCATCCCCGAAGTCTGCAACTTTCCTGATGTCTTTCCCGAAGACCACCCGGGAATTCTTCCCGAACGCCAAGTCGAGTTTCGCATAGATCTAATTCCCGGAGCTACCCCCATAGCCAAGTCTCCATATCACATAGCACCAGCGAAAATGGAGGAGTTATCCAGTCATCTTAATGAGCTACTTAGCAAAGGATTCATCAGACCGAGTTCCTCACCCTAGGGAGCTCCGATATTATTTGTGAAGAAGAAGGATGGATTCTTTCGGAGGTGTATAGATTACCATGAACTGAACAAGTTGACCGTTAAAAATCGTTATCCTCTTCCTTGAATAGACGACCTTTTCAATCAACTTCAGGGAGCCAACTACTTCTCAAAAATAGACCTTAGATTAGGGTACCATCAGCTTCGAGTTCATGAGAGTGATGTTTCCAAGATAGCATTCAGAACTCGATATGGTCACTACGAGTTCGTAGTGATGACCTTCGGTCAAACCAACGCACCGATGGTGCTCATGGATCTGATGAACCGGGTGTGTTGTCCCTTTCTGGACACGTTCGTTATCGTATCCATTAACGACATACTTTTATATTCTAGAAGCATAGAAGATCACAAACAACACTTAAGGTTAGTGTTGGAAACACTTAGAACAGAGAAGCTATACGCGGAATTCTCCAAGTGTGAATTCTGGATTCGGAAGGTAACTTTCCTTGGTGACGTGGTAAGTGAGGAGGGTATACACATGGACCCTTCCAAAATCAAAGCGGTAGAGAATTGGTAGGCACCGAAGAGACCCACAGAAATCTGTCAATTCTGGGGTCTCTCTGGCTATTATCGTAGAGTTATCCAAAAATTTTCAAAAATCGCCAAGCCCCTAACCACTCTGACACAGAAAGGTGTACCTTTTGTTGGACTGAAAAGCAAGACATTGCATTCCAAACGTTGAAGCGAGCCTTGTGCAGCGCACCTATCCTATCCCTGCCCGAAGGGATAGAGGATTTCGTTGTCTAATGCGATGTGTCCAATCAGGGCTTAGGTTGTGTGCTTATGCAAAGGGGAAGAGTTATTGCTTATGCCTCGAGACAGCTGAAGGCACACGAAATCAACTACACAACTCACGACCTGGAGTCAGGAGCAATGGTCGTCTCACTAAAGATTTGGAGACATTATCTTTACGCAACCAAGTGCACGATCTTCACTGACCATAAAAGCCTGCAACATATCTTCGATCAGAAAGACTTGAACATGAGACAACGGCGATGGGCAGAGCTGCTCAATGACTATGAGTGCGAAATCCGCTACCATCCAGGCAAGGCCAATGTGGTGGCAGTTACCCTTAGCCGAAAGGAAAGTTCATGTCGTATAGTGAAGACACTGACAATGACCATCCATTCCCACTTATCCGTGCAAATCCGAGAAGCTCAGTTGGAATCCCTAAAACCAGAAAACATGTTGAACGATGCTCTGAGGGGAATGGATAAGAATCTTGAGATCAGAGGTGACAGAGTCTACTGTTTCATGGATCGAATTTGGTTCCCAAAATTCGGAGGTTTCAGGGAAGTTGTCATGAACGAAGCTCATAAGACCAGATACTCTGTTGACCTAGGTTCGGATAAGATGTACCTGGATCTCAAGAAACTATACTGGTGGCCAAACATGAAGGCCGGAATCGCTACCTTCATGGGCAACTTGATGACTTGCGCTAAGGTGATGGTCGAATATCAGAAACCCTTGAGACTGCTCCAGCAGCCCGAGATACCTTAGTGGAAATGGGAGATGATTACTATAGATTTCATCACCAGGTTCACAGATCTCCGAGTGGGTACGATACCATTTGGGTAATTGTCGACCGATTGACAAAATCTGCTCACTTCCTACCGATTAAAGAATCATTCAAGATGGAAAGACTCACGCGAATCTACATCCAAGAGATAATCCGACTGCATGGTGTTGTTGGATTAATGTCTAAGTCCATAACTATATTTGGTATGTACTTGACCCGACGCGACATGGTCCATTTGGGTTACACTTCATCGACACAATTTATATGGATAGTCCTTTGAGAATAGTATATTTATGATTTATATTAATATATTATAAGTTCTAATATATTAATATATAATCATATTATTTAATTAGTATTGATCAAGAATTAATTTAGAATTAATTAAGTGATCAAAATGAACTAATTAAATATGGACTCTTATATATATGGAATGGGCCAAGTTCATTTAGGGTGGGCTAAGCTTTCATGGATAGTCCTTAGAGCCTTAACCCATGGATCATATGAAATGAAAGGTCATGGGTTTAACCCTAGTTTCCATATTATACAAAGATGTCCTTGGTTGGTGAAATAGGCACTAGTGTGGGTACACTAAGAAGGGCTAGCCGATTTCAATAGAGAGAACCAAGTATCCATATTCTCTAAAGTCTTCCAAGGTGTTTTGGTGATTGGTGATTCCATTTGAGGCTTCCACACTATTGGGGCTAAGCTCTTAAAGCTTAAAGACATCAAGCTACATCAAAAGGTATGTCATCTAACTAGTATTTTGTAGTATAAGAACTTCATAATATACTAGTTAGGATTAAAGCCTTGGAAAGTTCTTATTTGCATGTATAATAGAGAAAACATAGATCCAAGGTTTATAGGGTTACATGTACACCATAGGAGTGTTAGAATGCTCAAAACCCAACAGTGGTATCAGAGCCTAGGCTTGTTTTCTTGTTATACTTGCAATAGTAGCTGAAAAATCGAGTTTTGATGATGTCTGCCCAGCAGACTCGCCGAGTCCATGAAGGGACTCGACGAGTCCAAGGCAAAATGCATCCAACTCGCCGAGTTGGTTCGTGCACTCGCCTAGTTGGACCCCAGACAGCATATATTCGATTTTTTTGGCTGGAATTGGACTAGGAACATTTCCCTAAGATGTTTTTCGACTTATAGACTTGTTTTTAATGTGGTAATGTTCATGCTAATCCAATTTCAAAGATAATTGTCAATAGATTCATGTTTTGTATTTGTTTAAGGTTTAGACTAATTACATGAAAAAGTTTGATTTGAATTATCATGAGTTGCTTAGATTAATAGAAAAGTTAATTGAATAGTTGTTTTCAATCCATTTTAATCTAAAAGTTGATTCTAAAATGTGTTTGTGTAACTTGTCCTCAAGTTACATGAAGGTCACATTTAAGTTTCATAAAACTCATAAAAGTTGGCAATGGTTTCAAAATGAAGAGTCTTGTCTCATTGAATGGTTTTATGACTCCATAACTTGTCCTCAAGTTATGGAAGTTCAAGAGTCACTTTATTAAGAAATAAAAATGTGTAACCTTAATTAATTCCATAAGTTATAAAATAAATATAAGTTAATTCTTTTATTAGTTTAAAGTCTTCCATAACTTGTCCTCAAGTTATGGGACTTGAAGAGTTTTTGGATTAAAACTACTTTAAACACATAAGTTATGGAATTAATTAGTTTTGAATAGTTTGAAAACTTGCCCTCAAGTTTTGGAATTTGAAAAGTTTTCACTTATGAGTACTTTAATTCCATGTTAGCCCTTAGAATTTTAAAAGTTAAAATTCAACCCTTATACTTTATAATATTATAAGTTAATAATATTTATATATATGTATAAGAGTAAAGTCAGTCTTACCGTTAGTAGGCCTCATTCACGAAGCCGGTCTATAAGGGGGGTATAAGGTTACTGCCTATAAAATGACAGTTTAATGGGTGTCCACTCTCACCCACCGCTTCCTTGACCGGTGGAGGGTCGTTAGCTGAACGGGTTTGACAGCACTATAATTCTCCCTTCATTAAAAGTATTAGTGATAAATACTAAGTAACTAAACCATTTATAAATACCCAATCTTAGTTACTTAGGAAAATGTGAATAAGGTGCTAATCCATGAAATTACACTTTGCACTTTGTTTAAGTCGGTTAGTGGAGCATGTGTGGTTAACCGGCACACTAACTCGTATTTAACAAGGTAGGCAAAGGGTAACTTAATGTTTATCATAGTATCGATGGAGCGTGTGTGGTTAACCGGCACATCGATTGAGGGGTAAACACTTAAGGGTACCAAGTAATTTGCATGGTTACTTCACACCTTGTTTTGTGATCCTCGGCATCCTAGTCACAAAACCTGAAGGGCACACTCGAGATTGAAACATGCCATTGAAAGTTCAATGAATCTCAAAGATCTAGGAGTTTCAAATCCAATTAAAACCTAATAAATTATTTCGTTTTTCATGGTGGATATTGGTGAATCATCATTCACCTACTTTCAAATACTCTATAACTTGGATTACGGCATCCCTCTTCCAAGTTATAAAATAGTTTGTTGGGTCCTAGCCTTAATATTTCATATTGGGTGTTATATTAAGGACTTTAAATCAACTATCTTGAATATCTCCCAAAAGATGTCTAGTTCAGACATCTATGATCTTCCCAAATATCTTAGAACTTCACTTCCTCCACCTCCTCCAATTATTCTCCTTAACCCACAAGTTCAAGGTCACTCAAGCCCTATTGGCAAGGCAAGGTCTAGGTGTGATCACATCTTAGAGATGAAGTCACATACTGACAAGCCGGGAGAGTTGGGAGTCAAAGTCTTGAGAAAGTTAGTGGTTCAATCACTTTCTATGTCACATAGTGAGTTCCTTTGGGACTCCTATGAAATAGACTATGACAAGACCCTTAATGATCTTATATATTTGCTTGGTGCTACTAAATCAGAAATGATTTAGTGTACTAGTAAAGCAAATATGATTAGGAGATCAACTTCCCAAAACTTTATGGACAGGGACAATAGTGACACAGGAAATCTAGAAATGCATTCTCTTCCCAATGGAAAGGGATTGGCCATAGTCAACTTGGTTGACCAAATGGTAAAGAGCAAGGCTAAGTCTGAGATAGTCCCATGTACTATTACCTAAGGGTCCATATATTTCTATTGCCAAAGAAAGGGGCTTTGGTTATGAGGCTGCCAAACTTACCTAAGGATGGTAAAGTCAATAAGTTTGACTTTATTTCAGGTAAATTCCATTGTCTAACTCTATTAAGTTCTTACTTGGAGATTCTTATTACATGATATGGCTAGGTCACATGTTGATGTTTTAAGAACCAAAGAAAGGTAAAGAAACTTAAAGGAAATATATGCTGATTCTGATCACAAAGATGGATTTCAATCGCATGGTTCGGTGATCAGAATTTTGAGCATGTGCTTAAGAGTTATGATAGATTGCTTAGGAATAGATGACAACAAGTTTTCATATACATTTGCATTGTAAGGATTAGTTTTTCTGAAAAGTTTTAAAATAAAAGAAAAGTTTTTAATTTTATTTATTTAAAATATCCTTACAATGGTATTTGTAGAAAAAGGAAAAGATGTTGCTTATATGATTCCATTGATAGCAATATTGGAAATATGAATTTGATTCTTTCATTTATGGTAGTGTCTAAATTTACCAAATAAGGAAAGATTCTCATCACCCAAGTTTTAGTTGGATAGAAACTTGGAATCATGCAAGTTCTATAGTATGATGAATGAGAACTTTCGAGCATGGGAAAATTAAGACTAACTGCTTGTTCACATGGATGTGTGAGTCAAGAGAAGGACTAAGGGATCAATTACACTCTCTTGTGCACTTGCCAAAGTCCACCACAAAAGATGGATAAGACTATTCGCCATGATTTACTAAGGTTTAGTAAATATGATTATACTTACAAGCTTAAGTATAATTCTGAAGCATTGGAAAATTTTCAATGTAGGACAGAACGAATAAGAAGAATCAAATTAGGCAGAAGGATAAAAGTTTCTCAAATCTGAAAAGATGGGAGAGTACTTTAGTATCATGTTTTAAGATCATCTTAATGATTTTGAGACCTTATCACAATTCATCCTCTAAGTACATTCTGATAATTAAGAAGAGGAGTTATGAATTGTTGAAGTGGTTAAATCAAGAAGATGATTCATACTTCATTCCAAAACAATTGGTAGAGTTATACTCTAAGATTGTAACTTGAGTGACATATCTTAATGAAGGTTTAAAACACTTGTCAAATGTAAGAGTAAAAGGTTTCTACTCTTGTACATTTGAAATTGATAAGTTGTGATGTTTTGGATAAAACAAAGACCAACTAAGGCTAATTGTGTTAAGTGACTGTCTTGATTAGAATCCATACTATCTCTTGAATATTTGGCAACAAAGTCTTATAGGTCAAGGAAACAGTGGGAGTCTAAAAGATCCTGAAAGGGTTTCAAGAAGTAATCAAGAACAAAAACTTGTATTTCATCACTAGCACACAACTAGAGGTTTATAACCTATCGTGTTGACATTTATGTGCACATTCTAGTTAAGTTGGCTATACATTTGAGTTCTACGTATTCTCACTTGTTTGTATAGCTACTTGGAAGCAATGGCAGGCCCTTGAGCTGCCAGGTGGCAAGAAGTTAAGAATGAACAAGTTGAATCCATATGAGTTACGATTTGTCACTAACCTAGTCCTGTGATTATGGTTTTGACAAATTCACATGGATAGGAACACTTACACTATAAAATCTAAGTGTCGTAAGGTTTCTCTTCGATTTATGAAAATGATGGTAAGGAAATTCTTTCACTAAGTAGATTTTAAGTAGATAGCAATTGTGACTTTTGCAGTTCTCAAAGTCGTTAGTGGAGCATGCGTGGTTAACTAGCACACTAACATTGACTTATGAGAAATAGAAAAAGGTCTAAAAAATTTAGACTATGATTATGGCATCCCTTTTCATAGTTCTAAAATTGTTTAGACACACTTGTGAGCTATCTAAGACAGGTGTATGATTTTGATAAAGTCTTATCAAGGCAATCTAGTATCAAAAATCTAAACTTTGGTAAGAAAGTCAATAAAGTATTGATTTCTAGAAGTCCAGTTGATTTATGGGTACATGTTAAAGCTAGTGGGAGCATAGGTGTTATGCTACTAATCATCATGTTAGTGGGAGCATAATAATTATGATAAAGGTTGCAAGTTAGCGATGTTAATTATAGAAAACAAAAGGTCTCAATTGGGGAAAATTTGTTTTGCTACAATTAAGGGAGAGGAAATTATACTTCATCTCAAATCTAAAAGCTTAGATTAAGGTTTTAATCGTATTTAGTCAAGAATATATATGAATTTCATGTTGGAATGGCTCAACATAAGGAAATTCTATGTATGGGTTCATTATTTGCGATTCTCAAAAGACTATCCATATAATATGATTTTTCAGCTACTATTGCAAGTATAACAAGAAAACAAGCCTAGGCTCTGATACCACTATTGAGTTTTGAGCTGTCTAACACTCCTATGGTGTACATGCAACCCTATAAACCTTGGATCTATGTTTTCTCTATTATACATGCAAATAAGAACTTTCCAAGCCTTTAATCCTCACTAGCATATTATGAGGTTCATATACTACAAAATACTAGTTAGATGACATACCTTTTGATGTAGCTTGATGTCTTCAAGCTTTAAGAGGTTAGCCCCAATAGTGTGGAAGCCTCAAATGGAATCACAAATCACCAAAACACCTTGGAAGACTTTAGAGAATATGGATACTTGGTTCTCTCTAGTGAAATCGGCTAGCCCTTCTTAGTGTACCCACACTAGTGCCAATTTCACCAACCAAGGACATCTTTATATAGTATGGAACCTAGGGTTAAACCCATGACCTTTCATTTCATATGATCCGTGGGTTAAAGCTCCATGGACTATCCATGAAAGCTTAGCCCACCCTAATTGAACTTGGCCCATTCCATATATATCAGAGTCCATATTTAATTAGTTCATTTTGATCACTTAATTAATTCTAAATTAATTCTTGATCAATACTAATTAAATAACATGATTATATATTAATATATTAGAACTTATAATATATTAATATAAATCATAAATATACTAGAAATTATACTTCATCTCAAATCTAAAAGGTTAGATTGAGTTTTTAATCGTATATAGTCAAGAATATATATGAATTTCATGTTGGAATGGCTCAACGTAAGAAAATTCTATATATGGGTTTATTATTTGCGATCTAAAATTCGATTATGATTACTGCATCCCTTTTCATAATCTGAATTGTGAGAACTTGGCAAATAGAAATGGAAATATTATGGCAAAAGACTGGTCTAGAACCATGTCTTTATGTGAAACATCATGAATTGTGTCCCATTTACTTTGGGTACAAGATCGATTACATGTGCTATAATATTTATCCTTTCTGAATTTTCAAAATGCCTTGGGGCATTAAGGAGGAAAATGTCAAGAATTGGATATCACTAAAGTGATTAAGCAATTGTCGAGGACAATCTAAGGTTTACCAAAGATTGGTTGCTCAAGGAAAGTTGGAAGTATGGTGTTAATTATTGGAAGGACCATATTGACATATTCTGGAAAGAGGCAACCCTTGTTTAGAAGTGATAGTCAAAAGGGGAATATGGAAATGATCCCATAAGTGGAAGTTGTTCAATAAATATGTGTAAGATTAAGAAACTTAATGCAAGGAGTATATTTCCAATGAGTTGATCATCTTTGGAATACTCGGTAATGATTGTTGCCAAGTGAATTTGTGCATAATCATTACAAGAGGATCAATGCATGTAAGTTTAGAATCTAACAGATTTCAGTAAATGGCATGAATTCTTGCATTTGCAGTAAGGGTTTGGGACTGTGAAAAGATGATCATTGGAGTTATGCTCAATTGATCTATTTCACAAAGTAAAGATCATAGACAAACATAATATGCATACTTTGTGTATGCAATGACTAGTGTTTAGAAAACATAGTGTACATGCTTGGAGAATGGGACAACTATTGTTTTAAATTCAAGAATAAAGTTCATAGGTGAAACAGTATACAATGAATAATGTGTAATCATATGGTGTTAAATAAAAGGTGTTTTATTTTTGTTCATAGTTTTTGATACCATATTGGATTCAATTATTATTGTGTTTCACTTTGCATGTTTTAACTTCCAGAATAACTAGGTCATTGTTCTGGATGACTAAGTTATTCAAACCATCTACAGTCGGTCATATGTTGGAAGTAGATATGAATCAAGACTGTCATGGGTTGGCTTGTAGAGGTGTAAGGTGTTGGACAAAGGGCTACAACACTCATGAGTGTTCATAAGTTCTGAGTATTGGATTCAACCCGCGCTCATTGGAATCACTTCATGGATTTTATCACGAGTGATCATGAGACGATAATATCTTATATTCTTCAAACCTAGAGATACGAGTTGTTACTATGAGTTGGTTGTACATTGATTGCATGAAGACGCATTCGGTAACTTGGTGTTATAAAAAGTGCCTTTGTGTATGATTCAACAAGTAGTAGAACAAGCCATATGAGTCGAAGTTTATCCATTCCTTTTACCTTCGGGATAAAAGCGATATCTGTGGGCCCCTCAATGATTTAATGATGACACATGTGACTGCTTGGCCAAGCCAGGACTAATTTGATTTGTTCAATCAGTCAGTTGTCATGAATCAGAAATTGGGAAACGACAAATGGACAGAGAGAATAATTATAATCCATGTCTCAGTCCATATGATATCTACAATTGAGGAATATATGATCCCTTATCTAATGGATAAGTTCGTTGACAAGATCAGAGTTCGACAGCAGCTTTAAGAGCTACGATTGCCAGTTAGGTTTTGAAGTCATACTCAATAATAGTTTTAGACTTATCCAAGTGGGAGACTGTTGGATTAATGTCTAAGTCCATAACTATATTTGGTATGTACTTGACCTGACCGGCATGGTCCATTTGGGTTGCACTTCACCGACACAGTTTATATGGATAGTCTTTTGAGAATAGTATATTTATGATTTATATTAATATATTATAAGTTCTAATATATTAATATATAATCATATTATTTAATTAGTATTGATCAAGAATTAATTTAGAATTAATTAAGTGATAAAAATGAACTAATTAAATATGGACTCTTATATATACGGAATGGGCCAAGTTCATTTAGGGTGGGCTAAGCTTTCATGGATAGTCCATGGAGCTTTGACCCATGGATCATATGAAATGAAAGGTCATGGGCTTAACCCTAGTTTCCATACTATATAAAGATGTCCTTGGTTGGTGAAATAGGCACTAGTGTGGGTACACTAACAAGGGCTAGCTGATTTCACTAGATAGAACCAAGTATCCATATTCTCTAAAGTCTTCCAAGGTGTTTTAGTGATTTGTGATTCGATTTGAGGCTTCCACACTATTGGGGCTAACCTCTTAAAGCTTGAAGACATCAAGCTACATCAAAAGGTATGTCATCTAACTAGTATTTTGTAGTATAAGAACTTTATAATATACTAGTTAGGATTAAAGCCTTGGAAAGTTCTTATTTGCAAGTATAATAGAGAAAACATAGATCCAAGGTTTATAGGGTTGCATGTACACCATAGGAGTGTTAGAATGCTCAAAACCCAACAGGTGTGCCTATGTCCATTATCTCCGATCGAGATAGCAGGTTTACCTCAAGGTTTTGGCAGTCCCTTCAAAAAACCCTTGGAATTCCAAGTTGGAGATCGTGTCCTGTTGAAAGTCTCTCCATGGAAAGGCATGATACATTTTGGAAAGCACGGAAAACTTAACCCGAGGTACATAGGACCTTTCGAGATCCTCGCTAGGATCGGTCCTGTAGCCTATAAACTCCGACTACCTCATGAACTTAGCAACATCCATCCTGTATTCCACGTCTCTAATCTCAAAAAGTGCCTATCCGATGAAACCCTCGTGATCCCTCTTGATGAAATCAAGATCAACGAAAACCTAAACTTCGTGGAAGAACCAATTGAAATCATGGATCGAGAGATCAAACGTACGAAATTGAGCCGTATCCCGATAGTGAAGGTTCGCTGGAATGCCAAGCGGGGACCCAAATTCACTTGGTAGCGCGAAGACTCAATGAAACAGAAATACCTGCATCTCTTTCCAAATCCATGATTTGTATCTTCTTTCTAAATTTCAGGACCAAATTTCCTCTAACGGGGGGATGATGTGACAACCCGAAAATTATTCCGTCACTGTTACCCATTTCCGTTAATAAAATTTATTTTTATTAAAATTTTCCCTTAACTTTTGGGTTAGGCAAATCAATTAATGTTTTTATTTTATTTTATTAAGTGTCGAAACAAAAAAAAACACGTGAAACACCCTCGATAATCCTTTGGAAAATTTCTAGTATACGACCAAGTCAGGTTACGACCATTTAATCGGGTACGACCATAAACTCCGTTTAACGTCAGTATTGGGTAGACCCCCACCTGGCGACAAACTCAAACCCTATATAAGGGTTGAGTGGTCATCTTTTGAAACCTTTTGCCCACCCTCATACCTTTCTCTATCTACTCCCTCTCTACAACTCGAGTTTTGATCCAAAAACGCCCCTTTCGAGCTCCAAAATCGTAAGTGATCTATCCTAGCTTATTGTTTAACTTGTTAAGCATGAAATTATGTGTTTAAATCATCCAAAAATCTCAAAAACTTGTGTTTACGGTTAGGGAACACCTCCCAAAACCGTAAACTCCCATAAGTGGGTTTTGAAGCCCCATAACCCTTCCAAATCCTTTCTAGTGCTTAGCTATACCATAGAAACTTGCATGCATGAACTTAGAACCCCAAAATCATGTCCTTATGGGTGTAAACATGAGTTTACGGTCGATGAACATTCATGAACCTTAAACACCTTTGTAAGGTGTCTAAATGCCCTTAAATACCTCCAAAAGCTTGCATAAGTGCCTGGAACCTTGTATCCTTTCATTTGAAACCCAAAATATGTAAGAATGGACCAAGCATGAGTTTACGGTCGTAAACGCATGTGTTTATGGTAGTAAACTCACCAAGGGTCCTTCAAGAATCGTAAACCCCATTTCCAAGGTCATTTCAAGTCCCGATCACTTCATAAGCCCTTTAATCAACTCTAGAACCTTCCCTTGTGCAATATGAGACCTTTGAACACCCAAAAACACCCAACCCATGAGTTTATGGTCATAAACTCATGGGGGTATGGTCTTTGGGCCGTAAACACCCCCAAGGGCTTACACTTGAAGATTAAACTCCTTATCAAGGCTCTACGCTCCTTAGATGCAAACCGTATCATTCCTAACACTTGAAATAAAGTGTTTCCGCGCATTTGAGTGTATTTACTTGCTTAATTGGTGGTTCAATAGCTAATTAGATACAATTATGTATCACTTCATGTTACATAGGACCCTCGCATGTGTTCAAGTCCTAAATTGACACCTAGTGTCCTACTCGGCACATCCTCGTCTGGTGAGTTGATACCCCTACACCATTTTCCGTGTTTTTCATGTTTTCAGGGGGGGATACAAGCAAAAGTACAAGGTAACTTCTACTCCAAACTTATTATTTCGTATGTTATAGTTACATGTTTAGTATGCTTTAAACACTAAAAACCGTATTAACCAGTCGTTTAACTTGCAGAGTTAGTTTTCAAACTAATTGCGAAACTCATTATAAAATGTTATATTTTATAGTTCTCAAAGGATTTCATACCATTCATTAAAACAGGATTTTATGTATTATTACTTGTAAATTCGTTATTCTTTAGATTGGAGACACGTCCTTGGTAACACTCCACGAAGATACGTGAATGGGGGACTGCCCCTATAACCAGAATCTCCTGGAGGGTGAACGTGAATTGAGTGTATAGATCTATACGAGGCTGACTACCTCGCACCTTGATGCTAGCTATAGAGGGACCGGCAGGTCTACAGGTGACAAAAGTCATACAATGATATTGGACTTCTTATTGCCATATCTACTTTATCGTATGGTTATGGAACTCGCAACTTAGATAATGGAGATTTACTTTTAAGTAATAATGAACTTAGTGAAATAACCTCAAAGTAATAATTGTTTTATTTACTAGAGGGTATCAGTAATACCCTTAGGTATTAGTTCACAACATATTGATTAGTTTTATATACGTGTTAAAACTAATGTACTTTTCAAGGATAACCAAACTTTTAGGGAAACTTCACTTAACATTACAAGTATGGTAAATACTTGTACACTTCATTCTGAATCGATAACCAACCACCAACTTTTAAGAAAAATAAGGGTTTTTCCTAGAATAACATAACTTTTCATAAACAGGCTGTTTAACATATGGATAACCAAACTTCTTTTATAAGAAAATATGGGATTTTTTTGGAAAACAACTTTTCGTAAACTTAAAGGAACATTTTCTTTCACCAGAAACAAACCGCTTATGAACTCACCAACTTTATGCTGATATTTCTAAAACTGCTTGTATTCTCAGGTTCTCGTTAGACAGGTATCCGACATTCTTTTGGAGAAGACAGAGCGTATAGAAGTCGCGTCTTTACTTTTGTTATACTGATGTATATATAAAACACGTATTACTTGCTTTCAAACAAATGTAAATATTTCTATGTAATGTAATGGTTGTGTTTACTATGCTTACTATGTACATTTGTTGTTATAGTTTACATGATGTCCTCCGCCCCGGAGCGTTTCCGCCATCGGTTTTGGGGTGTGACATTAGAGAACTCCGGTCCCATTGTATTTGTAGTTGTATTTTTTTATGAATTCATATACTGAGTTCACTATAAATAATGCTCTAATAATAATCTGTTAGATAGCCATGTAGCCATGCCAAGACCCATAATATGGATTAGCAACGATCATCTACTGGGCCATAGCCGAGACCATGAAGCTCTGTTAATCATGCTCTGGCTACATGATCATGGTTCATCAACCAGACATGGGTTTTTGTCTTCTAAGGAATCAAGAATATAGAGGTACGACTGGAGTCTGCTCCCTGGTGTTCTGTTTCCATTAAACGCCTTTCTAGGGTAATCTAATGACCCCTAGTGTTCTTAATTCATCTTGGGCAGCATCCACTTTTCCTTGTAGTACTTCAGTGTGAGTTCAAGTTTGGTCATGAACTTCATCTAGACGACAAATATCAACAGTGTTAATCTAGGCAGTTGCATTTACTTCAAGGATTCGGTTTATTGAAATCCACAACTGATAATTTTGGAAAGCAATGCAGTGTACTATAACAGGGAGAGACCTATCGGCTGAACCTCCTCCAGAGAGGTCATAAAAACCACTTGCCATCCTGTAAGTACGGTGTTGTCCTTGTTGTCGACTCCGGTGGTGCAAGTATGCGACCCATGCTGGTGTCAATCCTTGAAAATCTTGTCCTATTGTGGGGTGTTTGACGGCTGGTGGCGGGTTGTAAACTTCAGGTTCTGTGTCAGTTCCTTCAAAATTTTCTTCTTCTTCTTCCTATTCTTCCTCCATTGGTTCCTCTTCTACTATTCCTTCAGGATCCTCCTTCAGATCTTCTTCAATCCATCCATAATTCCCTTGACCGGGGAAGTAGAGATCTCCAAGTGGAGGATATCCTGCCATAAAGTCTATACGAGAAATTAAAGGTAAGACGCATAGAAATGATGTAGTTTTATAATATTACAAAATACTCCTATAGTATTTTATATTTGTGT
The DNA here is from genome assembly GCF_051521515.1 of Lactuca serriola. Lineage (NCBI taxonomy): Eukaryota > Viridiplantae > Streptophyta > Magnoliopsida > Asterales > Asteraceae > Lactuca > Lactuca serriola. The sequence continues at coordinate 126,893,330 of NC_136416.1, read as the reverse complement.
TCTATTCTATTGTTCTTCTGTATGAGTAGAGTTTGGTAAGTTTTAGACTGGTCGAACCACTACCATTATTCCCAAACACATGTTGATCATATCTTCAATAAATATAGTTGATCAGGCTATATTTATCCCAGATATGATTGCATAATTGTCAAGCTTTAACTGTAGTGTCCAACATCTAAATACTTTTATTGAGTTATTATTGTGATACTATTTATGTATGTGTTACTATTAGTATACTTCTTATAAAATACTTATCTATTAAAAGTATACTTTTACTTAAAGCACTCCGACTGTCACACCCCCAAACCTGAACGGCGGAAACGTTCGGAGGCGGATGACTTCATGTGGTAACGTAACAAATGAATACATAGTAAAGAAAGCAATACAACCATCATATATATAATTGAAAGTTTACATTTGTTAAAAGTTACATGTTCAAAACCAATTACAATATGATGTCAAAATATGAGATTAAACTGGCGCCGCAACATCCCTTCATCAAAAGCATAATGATACCTGAAATTACTAATTCCCTGGGACATACAAGTAATTTTGAAAGAGAAGATCAACATTTAAGCTGGTGAGTTTCATAAGTATTTAAATGACAATGTTTGTATGAAATGAAATGTTTTGTCCTATATTTTCTACTAGTATAAAAGTAGCCTTCTCTCAAGACCAATGTTTGTTTCTGAAATGTATGTATGTGTGAAATAACCAATGTGTTTGAAAACCTTGTAAATCAATGCATCTTTAATACCCCATGTGAGTTTTATAACCATACTATTGACTCGGAATGCCTATACACAACGTTCTTCAGGCGTTGGAATGTTATGACGTTTGTCACCCAAACGGTGGACTGTAGCTAACAGTCAGGGCGCGGGTTGTCAAGCCCGTATAGATCTATACACAAACACCATGCTCCCCCTCCAAGGGATTCTGGTATATAATACAGGACTTGAAATGTGTACTCGAACGTACGTGAAGTTTATGTCTCACAAAACCGTGGTATAAAAACATATTTACGTGTTAAAATGTTCGTTTGTTCTTGTATATGAAAGTGACTTCTTGAAAATCAAGTTTCTAATATGTAAAAGTTAGCAATATCCTCGTAAAACTATACCTACTATAGTTTTCTAAAAGTGTGTCTCGTTTGTTTAGAAATACCTAGAAAAGGAATCACTTGTTATGAAAGTAAAGATTTTTGTAGAGCCTAAGATAGACAAGTATACATAAAATCTAAGAAAATGTTTAGTTTATACATGCATTACAACAATTTATATTTCAAAAGATAGAATTCTATTGTAACATATTTTATATACGAAAGTTTCCTATAAAGTTTATAAATCACATGCGATTTGGATATAAAAAAGCATATAAAATAATTATTTATGTAACACACCATAATACTCGTGTGTTTTACTTGTATTCCCCCCCCCCCCCTTGAAAGCATATAAAAGCATTTGGAATCTCTTAAAAAGGTTAATTATGGGGTATGAACTCACTTGAAAGTTTGAAGATAGCGAGATGGAAAACCGGGCAGAGTTTCGTCTTGGGAAACGGATTTTTCTCGGGATTCTCGGGAATCTCGGGAGTAAAATCGACCCTCGGGACTTGAGCAAAAAGACCAGAGCTTCAGGTTTGAATAGGCACGGAAAACGAGGCAAGATCGTGAGAGAAAGGAGAGAAATGGGGTGAATTTCCAGGAACCCTCGCATTTCTATTTATAGGGGGTCTGAGAAGCCTCGGTACGCGGGGCGTACGCTTATACGCAGCACGTACGCGTACGTCATGCATGACCGAGTCCTCGACTGCCTCGGCTTCGGATGGGACGGGTCGGACGGGACGGGTCGGGTAGCTTCGCATAGGGGCGACGTGGATGGACCGAGACCAAGGCCCTCGGGTACGTGGGGCGTACGGGGTTACGCAGCGCGTAACTCGGATGAGGACGCTGACTCCTTCTTCGGATATTACCGGATTTTTGATTTAAATATATATATAATTTATTTAATAAACTTCAAAAATTCATATCTTCTTCATACGAACTCCGTTTTTGATGGTCTTTATATCCACGCGTAGGTGAGACTACGCTCTACAACTTTCGTTTAGACTCCGTTGGCAAATTCCGAAATTGTTTTTATTATTTAATTATAAAATGACGTGATTAAAGAATTTCTTTAAAAATTCATAACTTCTTTATCTGACGTCGGTTTTTGCCAGACTTTTCACCGATGAAATACCATTGTCGAGACCTTCGATTCTCGTTTAGGTCATTCCGGCCAAAAGTCGCTCGATCTCCGATTCGAGTTTTTAGTTGTCTGTTGCTAAGCCGAACTTGGAAAAATCATAACTTCAATATACGAAGTCGGATTTGGGCGTTCTTTTTACGTACGATCCTGGTTTAATGATATTAAACATAGTAGGTAGTTAAATAGAAACTTTTTGGACATTTTATTATCAAAGTTAATTTCTTTAACTCAAAAGTGGTTACAATACTTGACCTATTAGGCCATTACAAAGAGTTGAAATATCGGGTTGTCACACCGGCCCCATTTTATTTATAGTTGTATATCTTTTATGAATTGATATTCTAAGTTCACTATAAATAATGCTCTGATACCAATCTGTAACACCCCAAACCAGAACGGCGGAAACGTTTTGGGACGGATGACTTCATGTTCAGTATCACAATAGTGCACAATAGTAATCAAAGTGCTACTTCCATTACATTGATAAAATATAACTTTACATTCGTGTTCAAATCATTGTATATTTGACACCAAAAAGTATAATTAAAAGAAGCTCTGTCTTCCTCAAAACATGTGGCTATCTGTTTATCGATATCCTGAAAATACAAGAAGTTTTGAAAAGAGTGTCAAAAATTAAGTTGGTGAGTTCATAAACATGTTAGTAATTGAAATTTGTTATTGTTCCTTTGAAAAATGTAAGTATGTTTTCCCCAAAAAATCCTATATTTTCTGTTGTACATGTATTTTTGTTCTGAAATAGTATTACATAGTTTTAAATCCCATGAAAATATGAAAAGTATGTTTTTTATGTACTAGAATAGTATTTGGTATTTGTAAATATATAGATTCACCGATTGTACTTGTAAAATATTGTATTATAGTTTTATTATTTAATAAAACTATGAAAGGTTGTTTATTTTTTCTTACAATAAACACATTATTCATTACCAAATTGTGAGTTATCATAACCATGTTTGATGACCTAAGCTTCGCCTGAAACACACAGTTCTTCAAGCGTCGAAATATGGTATGACAATTGTCCCCACAGGTCTGCCAAGGAACAAGGAGATGTCACACCTCTTATATAGGGTGAGAGGGTTCCGACCGAAGGTGGAAGGAGGACACGCGTTCGCAGGGGGACACGGGGCAGAGCTCGGACACGCCACAATGCAAGACACGCGTCGGAATCGGATTAGGCCGCACTTCGAAGGCGGCACCATCTCGGACACGAGGCAAACACGCATCTCGCATGCAAAGGTGATACGTGGCCGAACTCGGACCTTGTCTATGCGAAATTTCTTGGTTTTTGTGTAAAAAACTTTAAAATTACATAACTTTTGCATATGAACTCTGGTTTTGACGTTCTTTATATCCACATGTATGTGAAATTATACTCTACAACTTTCGTTTCAACTCAACTGGCTAATTTTGATTTTATTTTTAATACTTTATTTTTAACAGGCCGGGACAAGAAAAACCATTAAAAATTCATAACTTCTTCATCCGACGTCCATTTTCATCTGTCTTTTTAACGTTTTACTACTATTGACGAGTCATTCGATTCTCGTGTAGGTTGTGTCGGCTAAAAATTGCCCGATCTTTATTTCGAATTCCGGGTTGTGTACTACTATGTTGAATCTTAGAAAAATCGTAACTTCTTCATATGAAATCAGATTTGGACGTTCTTTTTATGTATGTTAACAGTTTAACGTATTCTACGACTTTCCTTTAGATATCTAAGGCTAGAAAACATTTTATTGTAAACTCACTTTTTACGCTACACAACGTTTTATCGGTTTTGTCGCGGAATTTCGATAGGTCGTAACCTCTTCGTTACAACCCGGATATCAGTATTCTTTATATTTTTGGAATCCTTATAACAATCTCTACCACTTTATTCATCCCAATCACGTTTATTTAACATTTTATTTTTGAAGATCATTTTTATTACATCTTTAAAAATAATTAAATGCATATAATATTCAAATATTCTTGAAATATCGGGTTGTTACATTTCTTCCCTTAATGCGAAGTAATGTTAGAATGATTCAGTGGAATTGCAAATGCAAACGTATATGAACGCTAAACCATGAACAGTAACCTATGAACTCTCCAGCAACATACCAACCATATCAACATCTTCACACTCATGACGAAACAGGAACCAAGCTTGCTTCGGTCATTCCTTAACCATTTAAAATCCTTAAAATTGATTTCTCATCTAAAGGTTTTGTGAATATGTCTGCAAGTTGATCCGTCGTTTTGACAAAATGAACCTCTATGTTACCATCTTCAACATGATCCTTGATAAAAATGATAGCAAAGAGTTATGTGTTTAGTCTTTGAATGTTTTACTGGATCATGGCAGATGCGAATAGCACTTTGTAAGTCAAAATATAAATCTATCTTCTTCATCTTAATTACATAATCGCAAAGTTGGCTTTGAATCCAGATTACTTGAGAAGTGCAAGTTGCAGCAACCACATACTCTACTTCTGTTGTAGAAATCGAAACACATGTTTGTTTATTCGATTGCCAGTTTACAAGATTCCCATCTAAAAATTGACATCCACCTGTTGACATCCACCAAGGTCGGTGTTTGAAAAAGCTTGAATAAAGAATCCTGTCTTCGAAGGATAACAAAGACCCAAAGAAATTGTTCCCTTAAGATAGGGAAAAATGTTCTTTACAACAATAAGATGGGGTTCTCTTGGGTTTGATTGATACATGGCATAGTTACACACATCAAACTTGATATCAGGTCGACTTGCAGTTTAGTTTAAAATCAAACCTGTCATGCTTTGATATGTACTGAGGTCCACATCTAGTTTGTCCAATGAAGGATTTAAGTGTGTTCCAACTACCATCAGTACTTTCAGTTTTGTGCTATTCGTCATTCCAAATCTATCTAACAAGTTGCGTGTCTATTTTTCTTGGTTTATGAAGACACCTTCCCTGCTCTGATGAATATGTAAACCCAAAAAATTATTTATTTTTTCTCATCATGCTCATTTCAAACTTACTTTGCATTAACTCTTCAAATTCCTTCGACAACAAAGGGGTAGTTGAGCCAAAAGTTATAGCATCGACATAAATTTGAACAAGCATGAGGTGATTCCCAACTTTCTTTCGAAATAATGTGCGATCAACCAATCCTTGTTTACATTTTCCAATTTTCAAAAAGTTGGTTAAGGTTTCATACAAGGCACATGGTGCTTGTTTCAACCAATAAAGTGCCTTATCGAGAACATAACAATAACTAGAATACTTATCGTTGAGGAAACCAAGTAATTGTTCGACATAGACCATTTCCTCCAATACACCATTCAGGAAAGAACATTTGATGTCCATTTGGTTTACGTCAAAATCTTTATGTATTGCATAAGCAAGAAAAATTCTAACAGCCTTGAGTGTTGCGACAGGGGCAAAGGTTTCTTCAAAATCTATTCATTCTTGTTGCGAATAACCCTTAACAACTAATCTTGCATTATTAAGAATCACATTACCTTCTTTATCAGTCTTATTCTTAAAAATCAATTTAAAACTAATTAACGAAACATCTTATGTTTTAGGAATTAACCTCCAAACTTTGTTACGTTCAAATTTTGTCAGTTCTGATTGCATTGCAACAACCCAATCTGAGTGTTCTAATGCGACCTTTACTATTTTGGTTTCATTTTTTGAAATAAACACAATGAACATACAATATTCATGATGAACAATTAATACGCCATTTTTAGCTCGAATTTGTGCTTGCGCCATGACTCCAACATGTGGATCACTAAGAAGATGTTCCTTTGGATGGCTTCGTGTCCATTTATCCATTGGTAGATATGCGGGATCAAAATCCACCAATTCTTCTTCAAATATCTTATCCATTTTAGAACCTTCAGCTGCGTGCGAAATATGATCACTAACATCATGGAATTCATTAGTTTGATCAATTAAATCATGAGGACTTAACCCACTTAACTCGTCCTCAACTAGTGGATTCAAATTGATATGCTCCCCCTCGACATCATCAATGTTATGTCCATGCTCCCCCTCAAACTAATGATTATTTCGATCATGCTCTCCCTCAATAGTTAGATCATCATTATGATCATCTGACTACGAACTCAAGTGCTCCCCCTCCACTTGATCTCCCTGCGAAACATGTATGCTTTCGACACCCGATATGCTATAAAATTGTGCGAGTATCCCAAGAAAATTCCTTCATCAGCTTTTGACTAAAATTTAGAAAGATTATATTTAAGATTCATGATAAAGCATCTACATCCAAAAAAATGAAAGAATTTATCATTAGGATTTCTATTGTTAATGATCTCATAAGGGGTGATATTAAAACAAAGATGAATAATAGAATGATTTTGTGTAAAACATGCCGTCGAAACAACTTCTGCCAAAGATATTGAGGCAAATTCGCATATGTCAACATTGCTCTAGCAGCTTCGCATAAAGTGCGATTCCTCCGTTCAAAAACTCCATTTTGTTTCGGTGTGTAAGGAGATAAAAAGTTATGTGAAATTCCTAATCCAACCAAGAATGAATCAAGAATTTGATTCTTGAAATATGAACCATTATCTCTTTTGATTCTTCTAACTTTCTTCCTCAAACTTGACTCGATGTTTTTGATGAAATCTATCATCTCTTGAGTTGTTTTTGACTTCTGAAGAAGAAAGAAAACCCAAGTAAACCTTGAAAAATCATCACTAATGACCAATATGTACCTCTTCTTATTGAGAGTCTCAATAGTCGAAGGTCCATATAGGTCAATGTGAAGAAGTTCCAAAGGTTCGATGATCTTTGAGTCGATGACAATTGGATGACCTTATCGATTTTGCTTTCCTTGTTTACATGCAACACACAACAAATCGTAATAACATTTTAATACAGGTGAGCCACAAACAAGATCATTTATAACCATCTTGTTGAGATTCTTGAAATTCAGATATGAGAGACGACGATGCCATAACCAGGTAGGATCTGACAAAGCTTTCGATAGTAGATATACTGAGGGAACACCAACTTTAGGCTTCATGTCGAGTGTGAACATGTCATCTTTTCTATTTGACTTAAGAAGAACATCCTTCGCTTCTTTGTTAGAGATGACACTTCCTTCTTAATCGAAGACAACTTGATTGCCGGTGCCCACTACAAGTTGTGAAACACTTATCAAGTTGTGTTGCCTACCACATATGCCACTCTATTCACAGTAAACTTTCCGTTCATCACCGTGTTGTATCCTTTCACTTTTAATTTTTTATTTTTGCCAAACTTCACTACTACTGCATTACCTAACTTTCGAAAGTGTCGCAGATTCTCCTTTTGCCTAGTCATGTGATGAGAGAAATCATTATCAATATACCAATGCTTATCGTATTGCTCGTCACATAGTACCTGCGAGCATTAAGAAGAATTTAGGTCCCTAAGACTTTTTTGGTCCTTGGACATTAGTTTGGAATGCATTATGTAAAAATGAACCTGGTACCCAATTTTGAACATTTGACTTTAAACTGTCTATTATGTCAATATCGATAGATTTGGCATTGAAGTATAATCATTAAATGGAATATGTTCAACATTGATTTTCCCTTTTCAATCAACAATTCGTTGTTCTTCAGCCCTCTTCTTAAGAATTTCTTTTCACTTTTTCACTAATGGATTCGACTTCAAGGATGATGAACTACCATTTTGCGAATCATTTAAGTAACTTTCGTAAGCATACTTGATTTTCTCGTCAGAGTACTTTCCCGATTAGTATTGCTTCCCTTTACCTTCTAGCCAATGATTGATATTTTTCACATTATTTCTCCCTTTCGCAAATGATGCCTTCACTTCTTGTTGTGACGCATGATTTGGAAAATTAGGTTTGGTGGGTATAAATTGTTCATTTTTCTTTCCTTTAACATCCAATTTTTTAAGGTTTCATTTTGGAAATTTTTTAAATCAATTTTGATACTGATGATTATAACCAACAAAATTTCGATTTAAAACCGTTTATCTTCGTTGAAAAAGTGGTTGACCATGATTTTGATTGAAATTTCTTTGTTCATTATGTCGAACATAATTTCTTTGATCTTTTCTTTTAGCAAACCTCTCATTTTCACCAATTGGACCAAAATTCCTTGGATTTTGGTTTTGAACAAATTTTCCATTTCATTGCTTTTCACCATTTTGAGGTTGAACTAGTTTTTGAACATCAAATTGACATTTTGAAAAATTTGTTCAAAACCAAAATCCAAGGAAATTGAAAATTTTTTCAAAACCAAAATCCAAGGGAAATCATTTTGCTTTTGAGATGACTTCGTTTGAACAAACGTCTTATTTTGAGAAAATGTCTTTACTTGTTCAGTTGATTTTTGCTTAAAACCTTTTTGTTTTTGAAAAGCATTAATGTTTTTCCAATAAACTTCGTTTCACGCTTTTGAAGACGAAATGACTTCTTCTCTCATAACATTTTGAAAGAGTTTCTTTAGTTTGATTATCAACTTTTGAATTTTTGGTTTTTACTTCCTAAACCTGTTTTGGTTTTTGTCTTTGAAAAGATGTTGCATTTTTGTTCAGACCATTTTCAACCATGCTTTGGTTGGAAAAAAACCTTCTTTTGACACAACTTTATTGTCTTCTTCAACAATTTTTTTATGTACAAATTGACCTTGTCACCGTTTCCAGAAGTGATGAACACTTGGTTTCGAATTACCACAATATTTGTGGATTTGAATGACGGATAGATGACTGAATTTGATTCAATATAATGCAAAGCTTTTTCTTTCAGCACGTTTGCGAACTTCTTTGTTTCTTCCTAAACCTATTCGATAAAAACTCTGGGAATAGTTGTTTCAATCGAACCATCGTCCTCCTCACTATCCCTATCACAGTCTTCTACTACAACTTGATCATAATCATAAACTTTCGATGTAGAGGTCGATCCCTATTAATCTTCTCCATTGAATCATGACATATTTCTTTGACTTTTGCCATCGAATTGACGTTAATAACAGATAATTGAGAACAGGAAACAAATTCCTCTTCCTTAATTTCACTGATATTATCATAATCATCTTTAATATCAGCATAATTTTGCTGAACGTCTAATGTCGAATTCTCAGTCATGTTTAAAATTTTAACTTGTTCATTTTTGGTGACAGTTTCCTTAACCATATGCACTAAATCCTCAACATTCAAGTATTTATCAATTTTGACTATTCCATAAGCATATGAATCACTAGGCACTTTATCAAATTAAAAAATTTTCATTTGACAATCATAGGAAGTAACATCAACTTTTTGTCTTTCATATTCTAAGAACGATAATAATTTTCTATGTCGTTCTTTCTAGATATCAGAAGAGTGATGAAGTTCAGTAAATTTTGCATACAATCAATTAGCGTTATTACAATAAATTTTTTGTTGCTTAACTAACAGATATTGTCACTTCTCACTGAATCTCTATCTAAAGTTAACTTTCTCAGCTATAGCTCTAGATTCTTAATCTTACTCTTCTTAATCTCCAAATGATTTTAAACATCTAACAATTGATGGGTTTTGAGTATTCTAACACTCCTATGGTGTACATGCAAGCCTATAAACCTTGGATCTATGGTTTCTCTATTATACATGCAAATATTCAATATTCCAAGGTTTCATCCTAACTAGCATAATATGAAGTAACTATACTACAAGAATCTAATTGTAACGCCCCAAAATTCAAGCCCAAAAATTTCATTTTTGATTAATTAATTCATAAAACATTCATTAGAAAAAATTGTATAAACACGTCATCTCAAAACCAATTATCATATTTGAAACCCACAACCATGAACAAATGTCATATCAGAGTACAATCCCAGAAAACACCATGCGGAAAATCATATGTGTGTGTGATGCCATGCTACGCTGCCGGCTCCTTCCCCTTAGATGAAGAGGTACCTGAAACCAAAAACTGAAACCGTAAGCACAAAGCTTAGTGAGTTCCCCCATCATACCACATACCATACAATACCATCAGTATCTTTCAACCGGTAATCATCATCGGTATCATTCAACTGATAATCATCATCGGTATCTTTCAACCGGTAATCTTCATCGGTATCTTTCAACCGGTAGTCGTCATCGGTGTCTTTCAACCGGTAACTGGGGACTATTCCACCCCTACCACTAGCATACAATAGCAAGATATAAGCACACATTTATACATATCCGGGTACTGACCTACCCCTTGGTCCTGAGGACCACTATGAGGGAAACTATCCCTATCATGTAACATATCATACAGATATAACTCATAACCAAACGCATACCAGACCAAGATAAATTATCACAAAGAAAATTATCTTCTAAATACTCCTCAATGGTGGGTCGGCATTGTGGGCTTAGACCCACCCCTACTGGAAGGTAACTCACCTCGTAGATGCTGAACTGTGCGGGATTCCTCTGACTGCTGCCGCTGCTGCTCCGGAAATCCTCCGAATATAATTCCTACAAAACACTTAGTAAGAAACTGACATCTACCCTTAGGGTAAAATGACCATGTTACCCCTTAACCAAGTCAAAGTCAAAGTCAACTTCCAGTTGACCTGACTTGCCGAGTTGACTCGTCAACTCGCAGAGTCCCTATCCTTCCATCAGACTTCATACCCGTATCTACTCGTCGAGTTAGGCGACGAATCAACGAGTTTTCTTTCTAAATGAACACGGACTGAATCCACTCCCGACTCGCCGAGTTGTATGAACAACTCGTCGAGTTCATCATCAACTGGTACTCATGTCCTGTCTTGACTCGTCGAGTTATATGAACAACTCGTCGAGTTACTCTTCATCCTATGAACACGTTTTGTCCTCGTCTCGCCGAGTTGATGAAGAACTCGCCGTGTCCATTCATGCACTCACCGAGTACCATGAATTCCCAGAACACTTTACTTATTCCAGAATGTTGGGTCACTCCCCGGGACTCCTAAAACCCTTCCACACTCAACTGGTCCTTATGACCCTCATCGAGTCTATCACATTCCTTACTAAGAACTTGGATTTCTGATGTACAACACTTAACCAAATGATAGATCCAAGCCCCTAAATTCGATCTAGCACGTAAAGTTACAAACTTTACGTGCATGCATGGGACATTAGAGCTTAAAACGCTCTAAAATGGTTCTTTTGTTGCATGAGACCTTCCTTGGTGCAAAAAGAAACCTAGATCTGACTTGTGGCTCATAAAATGACATGATACAGAAGCCCAAACTCCCAACCATGTTTGCAAACATGGTTGGCCACCAAAAATGGCTTATAAAAGCCCTAAATCACCTCAAAGAGGGATCTAACAAATGAATAAGCAAGGTTCAGACTTTATACCTTCCAAATACTGCAAATGATGAACCAAACTCGAATCCTTCAGTCCCCTCTTGATCCTTCTATGCTCTTCCTTCTTCCTTGAGATCTAAACTCACAAGAATCACTCAAAAAGCCTTAGATCTTCTCAAATACGGCTAGGGTTTTCTATGAGGAGTGTTTGGGAGCATAAAGAGGGAAAGGAGGTTGCATAAGGTCGTTTAAATAGGGTGCAAACCCCTGGATTACGGTTTTTGTCAAAATAACGGCTACTCGCCGAGTCCGGGACTCGACTCGCCGAGTCCACAGCTTAAACCGCGCGCCTCATAACGCTTCTACTCGGCGAGTTAGTCCTTCGACTTGCCGAGTGCAAGGCCAAAAATGCAAAAATAAAAGAAGATTTAATAACAAAATACATACCAAGAACCAGGTGCTACAAATCTCCGCCACTTATTTTAGACTTCGTCCTTGAAGTCCGCCGCTCGATCCTGAAACAACTCGGGGTAGTGCTCCATCATCTAACTCACCGGCTCGTATGTCCACTCCGACCCCTTCCGGTGTTGCCATTCCACCTTCACGAGTTCTACTCTTTTGTTCCTCAGATCCTTCGACTTCCGGTCAAGGATCGCTACAGGCCGCTCGATGTAATTCAGGCTGCCATCAACCTGAATGTCATCCAAGGGTACCACCGTTGTATCGTCCACTAGGCACTTCCAAAGCTGAGAAACATGGAAAGTGATGTGGATCTGACTGAGTTCGCCTGGCAGATCCAGCCGATATGCCACCTTGCCCACCCGGGCTACAACCCTGAACGGTCCGATATACCTTGGGCCCAACTTGCCCCGCTTCCTGAATTGGATGACGCCCTTCCATGGCGACACCTTCAGGAGAACCATATCCCCAACCTGGAATTCCAGGTCTGATCGACGCTTATCGGCGTACCTTTTTTGCCGACTCTGAGTACTCTGAAGCCTGCTATGGACCTGCTGAAGCTTCTCTGTCGTCTTGAGCACTACTTCGGTGCTACCCATGACTCTCTGGCCAACCTCTCCCCAACATATTGGGGTCCTTCACCTCCTCCCATATAACATCTCGAAGGGAGGACGGTCGATACTCGCATGATATCTGTTATTATATGAGAACTCCTCCAACGGGAGGTAGGTATCTCAGCTACCTCCGAAATCTAAAACACATGCCCGCAACATATCCTCTAGAGTATGGATGGTCCGCTCGCTCTGGCCATCCATCTGCAGGTGAAAAGTGGTGCTAAGATGAAGACGAGTACCCAGCTCATCATGAAATTTCCTCCAAAACTTGGATGTAAACCATACATCTCTTTCTGAAATCACCGAAACTGGCACTCCGTGCCGCGCCACCATCTCCCTAATATAGATATCGGCCAATTTCTTGGCCGAGATGCTCTCCTGAATCGGGATAAAGTGGGCGGTCTTGGTCAATCGATCGATTATAACCCAGATCGAATCCACTCCCCGCGCGGTCCTGGGAAACTTGGTGATAAAATCCATCATAATATCGTCCCATTTCCACAGCGGGATATCCAAGGGCTGCATCTTGACGTGTGGTCTCTGATGCTCGGCCTTGACCTTCCTGCAGGTCAAGCACCGCTCTACGTACCATGCCACATCCCGCTTCATGCAGGGCCACCAATAGTCCAAACGAACATCCCTATACATCTTCATCGCCCCGGGATGAATGGAGAATCGGGATTTGTGCGCCTCCTCCATCAGGACCTGGCGCACTCCTCCATGATAAGGGACCCACACCCTACGGTGAAGAGTCAATAATCCTCGGCTGTCATTGTTGAAGGAGGAAACCTGCCCCACAATCCGCTCACTCTTCTGATGTTGCTCCTTCATAGCCTCTTGTTGAGCCTCTCGGATCCGCTCCAGAAGCGGAGTCACCACTGTCATCTTTAAAAAGATATCCCTGATCGGCGCTGCCTTGTAGCTAACCACATCGGCCACGACATTGACCTTCCCTAGATGGTAGAAGATCTCACAATCATAATCCTTCACCACATCAAGCCACCGACGCTGCCTCATATTAAGATTTGGCTGGTCCATTAGATACCTCAAATTTTTGTGGTCCGTGTAAATCGTACAGCGAACCCCATAGAGGTAATGACGCCAAATCTTGAGGGCGAACACAACAACCCCCAACTCCAAATCATGCGTCGGGTAGTTCGCCTCGTGAGGCTTTAGCTGCCTCGATGCATAGGCGATGACATGCCCTCTCTGCATCAATACCGCTCCCAAACCTGCGATGGATGCATCGCAGTACACAACAAAATCCTTCATGCCCTCGGGCAGGGCTAAGATTGGCGCCTCGCACAATCTCTGTCTCAACGTCTAGAACGGAGCCTACTGCTCAGGCCCCCAATGATACACCACCGACTTCTTAGTCAGTCGGGTGAGCGGAACTGCTATCTTGAAGAAGTCCTGAATGAATCTCCGATAGTAGCCTGCCAAACCTAGAAAGTTCCGAATCTCAGATGGAGACCTCCGAACCTCTCAATTCATCACGGCCTCTACCTTGGTCGGATCTACTGAAATCCCGTTCTGGTTAATAAGGTGCACAAGAAACTGCACCTCGCGTAAGCAGAACGCACACTTGGAAAACTTAGCACACAAGTTCTTCCTCCTCAAAGTCTCTAGAACCTCCCGCAGATGCTCCTCATGCTGCTCCCGCGTCTTGGTATAAACCAAGATGTCATCAATAAATACTATCACAGACCGATCCAAAATTGGTCTACACACGCGGTTCATGAGATCCATGAACGCGGCAGGAGCATTGGTGAGCCCGAAAGGCATCACCACAAACTCATATTGGCCATAACGTGTCTGAAATGCATTCTTCTGCACGTCCTCCTCTTTGACCCTCATCTGATGATACCCTGAATGCAAATCAATCTTGGAGAACCAAGATGCTCCCTGTAGCTGGTCAAAGAGGTCATCAATCCTCGGGAGTGGGTAGCGGTTCTTCACCGTTACCTTGTTCAGCTCCCGATAATCTATACACATCTGATGCGACCCGTCCTTCTTCCTCAAAAACAGAATCGGGGCTCCCCAGGGTGAACTGCTCGGTCTAATGAAACCCTTGTCTAACAGCTCTTGCAGCTGTGTAGACAACTCCTGCATCTCAGGAGGAGCCAACCGATACGGTGCCTTGGCTATCGGAGCCGCACCAGGATCTAGGTCGATCCTGGATTCCACCTGTCGTTCCGGAGGTATCCCAGGCAACTGCTCAGGGAATACGTCCTGAAACTCCCGTACCACAGGTACATCGTCCACCGTCGCCCTACCCGTTTCCTAGGTATCCAAAACATACGTGACATAACCTGCACAACCCTACTGAAGGTAACGCCTAGCTCTCGCTGCTGAACATAAAGCTCGTCCTCGTTGTCGCCTCTCGCCCTGAATCACCAGCTCTCCCCCACTTGGGGTCCTGACCCGCACCAACTGTTGCACGCAGTCGATCACTGCCCCATTACGGCTAAGCCAATCCATGCCTATAATCACCTTGTTCCCACGCAATGGAATAGGAACCAAGTCTACCAAGTAGCGCACCTCAAATAACCTCAGCACACAATCTCGAAATATCATCGATGCCCGCACCGAACGGTCATCTGCAATCTCTACCTCTATAGGGCAATCCAACATGCCCGAAGACTCATACCGTTCACATGGAACGATCCTAAACAGAGCACATATCACTAACATAATCACAACAAAAAAGATCAGAGGGACAAAATCATACCCGTCATCACATCAGGTGCGGCGCGTGCCTCCTCGGCTGTCAGCTAAAATGGTCGGCTGCGCACCACTGGAACCTCTGTCTTGACCTTCTGGCCATCTGTAACCCGCGCCGTCGCTGAGACCGGCGCTGCCGCTGGCACTGCTACTGACGCTGCTGTCAATGACTGAATAAAATATTTTCTACCAAAAACCCTACGGGTATATAAATGGTTCTAAGCCATATTTATTCATTTGTTACATTTCCAACTAGAGAAAAGCCAAATTCTCTCTCACGGATCTTCGACTTTTCGTCCCAAATCGTGAGTACGTCTATCTAAGTGTCTAATACACTAGAAATCATAAGATACCAACAAGATTAAAGAGTTTACGGCCCAAGAACATCTTGGACCGTAAACCCTTCTTTAAGGGGCAAAGAGTGCCCTAGTCCCTTCCTCTTGCATTGAAACTAGCCTAGACTCGTATCCAAATGTATTTACGACTAGAAAACACCCCAATAACACCAAGAGTAAGGTGTTCACGGCTCAAGAAGTTCTTGGACCATGAACTCCAAACAATAGGGCCAAAGTGTGCTTTAAAATCTCCCTAAGCCTTGGACACTAGCCTAGATTCATTCCTAGTTAAGTTAGGGCTTGAAAACACCAGAAACACCATTCCATGAGAGATTACAACCGTAATCTCAAAGGGAATTGGTTCCAGGGCCGTAAAATCCACAAAGGAGTTGATAGGTGCCCTAACCTCTTCCAAAGACTTTGCCATTAAGTAGAAATGCTTCTTAGGGTCTTGTAAAGCCTCAAAACGTCAAATGACCATGTATGTATGAGCTTACGGCCATAAACCCATGAGTTTACAAACGTAAACTCATTTTTTGGTGACCTTAGGGCCGTGAACTCCATTAGGGAGGTTTCCTTGAACCCTGCACACACTAGCTTGTCCCTACAACACTTAGATGCAATCCTTGAGGCTTATAACACTTGTTACAAGTGTTTAGCATGTCCTAGGGTGTCTTGACTTTGTTTATTAGTTGTTTAAAGACCAATTTGATACATATATGTGATATTATATGTTAACTAGGATCATAGAGTGTGTTCAAGACATCACTTGACACCTAGCAATCCTACATCTTCAGTTCATCCGCACCACTCACTACAGGTGAGTTCATACCCCATAAACAATGTTTTATATGTTTTTAAATGTTTTATGGGGGGATACATGTAGAATCATGCTAGTTATTATATCAATCACATGTGATTAATAAGCAGCATTCAAATGATTTACTACTCATTAGCTGTTTTACCAAATAGTTTTTTTCACATGATTTTCATAAATGTTTTATATGTTTAAAACTCCTTATTAAACTGTTCATTTTACACTGTATGTTTCATTTCAAACCCATTTACAATTGTGTTTCAAACACGTGTTTCTTTATACATAAATTGTTTTATCAAACAAATACTTCCAACCCATTTTATAGGCTGACATCAAGTCGACCTTTTCTTAGATAACAATCATGTTCATGGGCTTTACAAAACTTATTTTATGCTTTTATATTGTCAATTTCATTCCTATATATGTATAGTTATATAAGTAATTTTTAACGGACATAGGAAGGCTATCCGCTCTATTTCCTTTTCACCATTGGGATATGGTCTGGTGGGTATCAGGTATCCGTCCGAAGGTCGTTTATATATTAGTTATGTGTCATATGTACATATATAGTCATAAAGGTTCTTCTAGTCATTTCAATACCCTTAGGTAGCAAGGGTATACTTCCATGTACATACGTACCAGTTATATTACTAGTAAGCTACCATATTGGTAGTTTAGGAAGATACTAATACATTTACTAGGATACAAAATCGTACCACGAGTCAGTTCATTAATGAGTCTATGCATGCTAGATAGAGAGAGAACACACATTACAGCTAGTACACACAGTACATTACTATACATGCTAGATAGAAAGAGCACACGTTACAGCTAGCACACACAGAACATTACAGTACACTACTATACTATTCATGATTACGTTTACATGAGTACATTTACATGAGTACGTTTACATGAGTAAATTTCCATGAGTACGTTTACATGAGTACATTTACCTGAGTACATTTACACAGATACGTTTACATAGAGAGCCTGTTATAAGCATGCCTATATATGTATAGTTATATAAGTAATGTTTAACGGACATAGGAAGGCTGTCCGCTCTATTTCCTTTTCACCGTTGGGATGTGGTCTGGTGGGTATTAGGTATCCGTTCGAAGGTTGTTTAAATATTAGTTATATATCATGTGTACATGTATGGATATAATAGTTCCTTTCAGTCAGTTTAGTACCTTTGGGTAGCAAAGGTATACGTTCATATACTTTTACATAGATCCTATACGATGATAGGACATACATCACTAGGTTCTATAGCATGGAACGATTTCAGGATCTAATTATACCAATGAATCACAACGCATTGTGATAGTTATATTGGGTATACATGATCATAATAATGTGGATGTTCACGGCTTGCAAGTATGCAGGGGTTATGTATGGTTCCCAAAATCCCTTTGATAGGGGTGCGTGTAGCCTGGGATCTAGCCATCACATTATGCCTTATCCCTCAAATAAGGAAATATTACAAATACTACAGTACATACAAGATTACCATAGACTTAAGGTAATTAGTACGGTTGTACTTCGATAATACACCATAGTACTATTTCATTTCCCCGTTACATTCACTTCGTGAACATTCACACGATGCACGGTAATGTAGAAACTATATTTTTGGTTAATGATAGTCAGATTTGGGAAAATACACACTCTTACAAGAGACACACACACAAATACTAGATGCCTTTGTAGAAGGATACTTTTAGTAGGAAACATATGGTTTTCTAGGATGTTCAAAATGTTTTCATTACTTACAGTTCATATACATACAAATACTTACAGTTCATATACATACAAATACTTACATACAAATTAAGACACTAAAATACTTATGATCTCACCAGCATTAAAGCTGATACTCTCTTTCAAAATAACTTATATCCTCAGGTCAACAATAGATAGGTACAGATGCAAGGTTTAGAGAAGATGGAGCTCGTTGAAGACTCATCTTTCATTTTGTTTTATACTTTAGTGTTTATCATAATTTGACAGAACAAACTTGCATTAAAATTATATTATTAATGCAATGGATGATGTTGTTGCTTGTTTACTACTTTTCATTGTTGTGATACTATACATGACGTCCTCCGCCCCAGAACGTTTCTGCCGTTTATGGTTTTGGGGTGTGACAAATTGGTATCAGAGCATTGTTTATAGTGAATTAAGTATATCAACCCATAAAAGATATACAGAATATAAATACTATGGGATAAAAAATACTCTGACCAAGATTTTATACTTTAAATAATAAAACATTTAATTAAGTATACGTGCCTACATTCATACTAAAATCAGTATCACTAGGACAATACAAAAGAATTACGATTCTTGGGCAACATAGGTGGACTTAGAGACATATATTCAAAACTAGGAAGATATAGCCTGATCAACTATATTATCCGAGGGTTGACTAGCATGTGCCTAAGTGTAGTTGTGTCGTTGCAACAAGTCTAAAATCATACCAACAATACCAATATGAGAACAGTAGAACATAACATTAAACTTAAAATACTATAGGGATATTTTGTGTTACTATAAGTACTTTATACTTGAGAACTAAAACGAGATCTTCATTACTAAGTTGATAGTTCCTAAGTGGATACACTAAGGCTATATGTAACTAGGATGTTATAGACTTAGAATCTGTGAAATTTTTGCTTTACCCCTATTCTTTGTGAATTTGGAGTTAAGGTCACTTATTCGAAGGCCTATCATTTTTCGATCACATATAAATGGTATGCATTTCACAAATAGTGATGTAACTAATGAAGATTTTCTAAATAATTATCTAGATAGTTCGTCTAATAATTATTTTCTTAACCCAATTCTCGCATAGATAACATGGCTGGACTCCATCCCCACGGTAACCAGTACCTTCCGAATGAGGTCATTGCTGGATGGTTTGAAGAAGAACCAGAGAATGATCATCATATCCCTTTGAATGATCACCATGATGAAGACCTTTCGAACGGTGCTAACTCCGAACCCGAGGTTGAGAACCTACCCCAGGCAGCTCCCTTTCCAAATCCTAACCCTCGTCCGGTTTTTCATGGCCCGACGCCTCAGTGGGTGGAATGCTTGGAAACATGGAGCCAAGGACAAGATCAGCCCGTGCCATTTAATGGTGACCGAAGGTTTTATGACCTTAGCATTGGGGGCTCAGTAGACAGAGTCTTGCCAATCTTGGTCCGCAGAGTGGCTTGAAATGAGATTCAAGGCAGGACAACCCTACATCGGATCACAAAAGTTGTTGCCGATGCGAGAATGCATACCCTTCGCACCGTTCGTCTGGAAGATGCTCGTGAGAGATCTGAGAGAGACCATGAAACCCTGCTGCAAGCACTGGTCGAATCACGAGCCGAAGTCATAGAACTCCGAGTACGCGAAAGGGTGTACGAAAGATACCTACTTGATGTGGAACGCCAACTGGCTGAACTGAGAGTTCACCAGACGGATAACTGTCGCCAGTAGTGGCATTTTCTGTCTATGCCCGATGTGGCATTTTCTATGAAACTATCTTGTATTGTAAGTACTTTTGGTTAGGTCTTTATGCTGTCAAGGACTATCTTTGCTGGATATGATGTAAGACCTTTTTACAAGGTCATTTTCCCGAACTTTTACGTCATGAATATCAAAGATATTGATAGTCAGCTAACTTCTGTGTCATTTTCTTTATTCAAATACTCTCATCATACTTTCATTGGAGTCTATCTGAAACATTCTTTAGCCAAGGCATTGGACTATAGAAATTTAACACCGGAGACATTTCCAAATCTCTTTTAGTGGTTGGATCATGTTATTTACCAACCAATGATACCTCGGCTTGAACGACAAGCGTATTGAAACCATTCTATGAACTTACTTCCACTCAGTACTAGGACTGCATCATAGAGATGTAGGTCAAACCTTCACGAACATACTTCCAATCCGTACTAGGACTGCATCATAAGGATATAAGTCAAACTTTCGAGAACATACTCTTACTCTTTGATTGAATGAGCAAAGTAAATCTATGGTCAATAGTATACCTTATTTGCAGCAATACTCTTGTAGTAAGTCTAAAGTACTATAACTCTGTTGATGGTTGCGCGGTTGTGATTGTCTGTAACGCCTTATGTTTAAATCTAATCTCTTTAAGTTTCCTTATGATTCTCACATTACCATACGACTAGATTCAATTTGATCTGCACAAAACCAACTTCATACGTACATCTCTTTCTTCAAAAACGCCATTCCAGCGAAGCCGTCATAGCAGAACACCGAAGTACTCATGCATGGAGTACCTCATAATTCTTTTCTTTCCGAAGAAATCCCCGAAGTACCACTCGTATAGTACGTCAAGTTCAATCCAAAGATCCATACGGTTGATCTGTCGCTAAAGATTGTATACATAGGGGTGATATATAATCAAGTTTCTGTAGGTTTAGGATTGATGATTCCACTTTCACTTCTTTTTCCTCGATGGGATGTGAGCTTAAAGAAGAATCAGTTATTCGACTATCTTTTCAATCTTAATTATATACAACTCGTATACACGAGATTGTGATCGTTGAACCATGTATGAATTCTAATATGAACTTCAGGACGGAGACTGCCCAAGACTACGAGTAATCTCATCATCATGTGAACAAACTTAGAACCCAGTACGACTTCTATAAACCGATCACCCTACATTCTAAACACCTACGGAGATACAAGAACAGTCCAGAAAACTTAGCGAACTACTCAGCAATAGAATTGGAAGACCAGGCTTCTCACCTTGGAGAGCTCTGGTCTTATTCTTCCAGAAGTCGACGGATTGCATCGTATGTACCTTGGCTATCGAGGACTCCGTCAAGATTTCCATTAGAAATCATTAGCTCTGCCTTGCATAGATGAATCGGTTGAGCAAACGCAAGGAACGAGTTACCTTTTAGAAATGGACCGAGATCCGAATATCAGCAGTTTCGTGTGTTAGGGAAGGATGTCCTGAAGACTACCCTCTAAACTCGATGCGGACACTTCGAGTCCGTAGTGATACCCCTCGGATAGGACCAACACGCCTATAATATTCATGAGCTTAATGAGTAGGGTAAGCCATTCTTACTTGGATCAGTTCGTCGTTCTCCTTGTAATGACTTACTTATCTATCCTCGTAGTAAGAAGGAATCCATGGAAACATTACCCTCAGAGAAACTTCCATGAAGTTCTCTAAACACGAGTTTTAGAATTGAAAAGTTAGATTCCTAAGACACACTATTAGTGATGTGGGAATTCTTGAGTACTCTTTGAATTTAACGAAACCGTTGAGAATTTGTCGACACCGAAGACACTGACAAGAATTCGCCAAATTCTAGGTCTTACAGACCAACTATCGTAGTCCATTCAGAACTCCTCGCAAATTACAAAAACCCTTACGACTTTGACCCAGCAGAGGGTGGCCCTCGACTGGGAAGATAAGCAAGGAAAAGAAACCTTGAAAATTCCAAGTGAGAGACCAACTTCTTTAGGAAAACCCACTCTGGGAATGGCTTAATACGCTTCGTAATGCGTGGAAAGCTAAATCCAAGATAGTTAGGACCTCCGAGATTCTTACCAGAATCGGTCCTGTATCTCACAAACTAGACCTACTCCGTGAGCGTAGTAACGTACATTTTACCCTTCGCGTCTCGATCATGAAATCGTACCTTTCCGTTGGGACTCTCGTAAGTCCACTCGACGAGATCGAGATTAACGAGATCCTCGCCTTCGTAGAAAAACCGTAGCTACCCTCGATCGAGAGGTCAAGCAGACGAAGCAGCGCCGCCTCACTTTAGTGAAGGTTCGTTGGGATACCAACCGAGGACCCGAATTCACTTATGAGCGCGAGAACCAATCGATTTGGAAGTTCCCACCTCTTGACTCGATCATTCATACCTACTTCCTTACCTAAATTCTAATTTCGGTCGAAATTCCCTTTAACAGGGGGATGATGTGACAACACGAAATTTCCATTCTGTACAAACAATATCTAGTCAACAAAAGTTACAACAGTTATATAAGTATTGTTTAACGGACTTAGGAAGGCTATCCTCTCTATTTCCTTTTCACCGTTGGGATGTGGTCTGGTGGGTATCAGGCATCCGTCCGAAGGTCGTTTAAATATTAGTTATGTGTCATATGTATATATATAGTCATAAAAGTTCTTCTAGTTAGTTCGATACCCTTGGGTAGAAAGGGTATACTTCCATGTACATACGTACCAGTTATATTACTAGTAAGCTACCATATTGGTAGTTTAGGAAGATACTAATACGTTTACTAGGGTACGAAATCATACCACGAGTCAGTTCATTAATGAGTCTATACATGCTAGATAGAGAGAGAACACACATTACAGCTAGTACACACAGCACATTACTATACATGCTAGATAGAGAGAACACACGTTACATCTAGCACACAGAGAACATTACAGTACACAACTATACTATTACATGATTACGTATACATGAGTACATCTACATGAGTACGTTTACATGAGTACATTTACATGAGTACGTTTACATGAGTACATTTACCTTAGTACATTTACATAGATACGTTTACATAGAGACCCTGTTATAAGCATGCCTATATATGTATAGTTATATAAGTAATGTTTAACGGACTTAGGAAGGTATCCGCTCTATTTCCTTTTCACCATTGGGATGTGGTCTGGTGGGTATCAGGTATCCGTGCGAAGGTCGTTTAAATATTAGTTATATATCATGTGTACATGTATAGATATAATAGTTCCTTTTAGTCAGTTCAGTACCTTTGGGTAGCAAAGGTATACGTTCATATACTTTTACATAGATCATATACGATGATAGGACAGACATCAGTAGGTGCTATAGCATGGAACGATTTCAGGATCTAACTATACCAATGAATCACAACGCATTGTGATAGTTATATTGGGTATACATGATCATAGTAATGTGGATGTTCACGGCTTGCAAATATGCAGGGGTCGTGTATGGTTCCCAAAATCCCTTTGACAGGGGAGCGTCTAGCCTGGGATCTACCCATCACATTATGCCTTATCGCTCCAATAAGGCAATATTAGTATAGAAGTAGTCACTTATTACAAATACTAAAGTACTTACAGGATTACCATATACTTAAGGTAATTAGTACGGTTATAGTTCGATACTACACAATAGTACTATTTCATTTCCCCGTTACATTCACTTCGTGAACATTCACACGATGCACGGTAATGTAGAAACTATATTTTTGGTTAATGATATTCAGATTTAGGAAAATACACATTCTTACAAGAGACACACACACAGATACTAGATGCCTTGGAAGAAGGATACTTTTAGTAGGAAACATATGTTTTTTTAGGATGTTCAAAATGTTTTCTTTAATTACAGTTCATATACATACAAATACTTACAGTTCATATACATACAAATACTTACATACAAATTAAGACACTAAAATACTTATGATCTCACCAGCATTAAAGCTGATACTCTCTTTTAAAATAACTTATATCCTCAGGTCAACAGTAGATAGGTACAGATGCAAGGTTTAGAGAAGATGGAGCTCGTTCAAGACTCATCTTTCATTTTGTTTTATACTTTATTGTTTATCATAATTTGACAGAACACACTTGTATTAAAATTATATTATTAATGCAATGGATGATGATGTTGCTTGTTTACTACTTTTCATTGTTGTGATACTGTACATGACGTCCTCCGCCCCAGAACGTTTCCGTCGTTCATGGTTTTGGGGTGTGACACGAGTTGTTAGCAACAGAGGTAAATGCACATCTACGGATGCCTACGGTTAATACTTTTACAACGGTACCTTTACGGGATTCACCATTCCTACCCCTGCTGTTAACTACAGAGGACAACGCACATCTACGGAAAACACCAGAACTCAACAATCCCTACACCCGGGCCACAAAAGGACAACAACAACAACAAGGAAAAGGTGTGGAACAAGAGGAAAAGCGGGGCTTCACAAGAATCCTCAAAGAAACAACAACTTGTGGCAATCAATGCTGCCGCGGTAACCCCTGTTTTCCCTGCAAACCATTACCAACAAAAACTTATGCTGGAAATCTTCCGAGGTGAAACAAATGCAACTTCCATCACCACGGACCTTGCAAGGAAATGCAGTGCTCTAACTGTTGGATTAATGTCTAAGTCCATAACTATAATTGGTAAGACTTGACCCGACCCGACATGGTGCATTTGGGTTGCATGGCATCATGCACTTGGATAGACTATACTGAGAGAAATAAGACACTTATGGTTATTAATATATTATAAGTTCTAGTATATTAATAATAAGAATAATAAGATTATTTAATTAGTATTGATCAAGAATTAATCTAGGATTAATTAAGTGATCAAAAGAAGACTAATTAAATATATGGGTTGATTGTGTAAATCATCCATACTTGTATTATGGGCTAATGCTCCATGGATAATCAAGTTGGGCTAAAACCCATAGGATGGTCCATAGATGCTCCATGGTGTATTTGAACCCATGGATCCAAGGAAATGGAAAGTCATGACAATTAGGGTTTACCCTAATTGTAACACTATATAAAGATCTTATTCTTGACAAAATCGGCCACTAGTATCACACTAGTGAGAGTAAGAAAGGGCTAGCCGATTTTCATGAAGTGTAGAATTCTCTCAAGTTATTCCAAGTGTATTTGGTGTTGTGTGAACCATTTGAGGTGTCACACTTAGGGCACTAGGCACTCAAGCTTCATGAAGACTTTCTACATGAAAGATATATGTATTATATCTTGTTATATTGATAGTTTTATATGCTATATTAGGATAATACCTTGGATGTTCTTATTTGCATGTATAATAGAGAAAACATAGATCCAAGGTATTTAGGGTTGCATGTACACTTAGGAGTGTTAGAATGCTCAAAACGCAACAGTGGTATCAGAGCCTAGGCTTGTTTTCAATTATACTTGATGCAAATTGTTGAAAAATGCTGAAAAAAACTCGATTTTCTGGCTTTCTGGGCACTGGACTCGCCGAGTCCACTGATGAACTCACCGAGTCCATGAGTAAATTCATCCTACTCACCGAGTAGGTTCATGCACTCGACTAGTAGGAGCCCCAGACAGCATATTTTCGAGGTTTTTGGCTAGAGATGGACTAGGAACATTAACCTAAGTTGTTTTTGAACTTATAAACTTGTTTTGATGTGGTAATGTTCATGCTAATCCAATTTCAAAGATAATTGTCAATAGATTCATGTTTTGAATTAGTTTAGTGATTTGCCTAATTACATGAAAAAGTTTGATTTGAATTATCTTGTTCATATGAGTTGCTTAGATTAATAGAAAAGGTAATTGATTATGTGTTTTCAATCCATTTTAATCTAAGAGTTGATTCTAAAATGTGTTTTTGTAACTTGTCCTCAAGTTATATGAAAAGTCACAATTAAGTTTCATAAAACTCATAAAAGTTGGCAATGGTTACAAAGATGAAGAATCTTGTCCTTAAGTTATGGAGGTTCAAGAGTCACTTCATTAAGTAATAAAATATGTAACCTTAATTAATTCCATTAGTTATAAAATAAAGAAAAGTTAATTCTTTTATTAGTTTAAAGTCTTCCATAACTTGTCCTCAAGTTATGGAACTTGAAGAGTTTTTGGATTAAAACTACTTTAAACACATAAGTTATGGAATTAATTAGTTTTAATAGTTTCAAAACTTGCCCTCAAGTTTTCGAATTTGTAAAGTTTTCTCTTATGAATACTTTAATTCCAAGTTAGCCCTTAGAATTTTAAAAGTTCAAATTCAACCCTTATACTTTATAATATTATAAGTTAATAATATATATATGTATAAGAGTAAAGTCAGTCTTACCGCTAGTACGCCTCATTCACGAAGCCGGTCTATAAGGTGGGTATAAGGTTGTTGTCTATAAAATGGCAACTTAATGGGTGTCCACTCTCACCCACCGCTTGCTTGACTGGTGGAGGGTCGTTAGCCGAATGGGTTTGACAGGACTAGAATTCTCCCTTCATTAAAAGTATTAATGATAAATACTAAGTAACTAAACTCTTTATAATACCCAATCTTAGTTACTTAGGAAAATGTGAATAAGGTGCTAATCCATGAAATTACACTTTGCACTTTGTTTAAGTCGGTTAGTGGAGCGTGTGTGGTTAACCAGCACACTAACTCGTATTTAACAAGGTAGGTAAAGCGTAACTTAATGTTTATCATAGTATCGATGGAGCATGTGTGGTTAACCGGCACATCGATTGAGGGGTAAACACTTAAGGGTACCAAGTAATTTGCATGGTTACTTCACACCTTGTTTTGTGATCCTCGGCATCCCAGTCACAAAACCTGAAGGGCACACTCGAGATTGAAACATGCCATTGAACAGTTCAATGAATCTCAAAGATCTAGGAGTTTCAAAAACCAATTAAAACCTAATAATACATTTCGTTTATCTTGGTGGAAATTGGTGAATCGTCATTCACCTACCTTCAAATATTTTATAGCTTGGATTACGGCATACCTCTTCTAAGTTATAAAATAGTTTGTTGGGTCCTATCCTTAATATTTCATATTGGGTGTTATATTAAGGACTTAAGATCAACTATCTTTAATATCTCCCAAAACATGTTTGGTTTAGACATTTATGATCTTCCCAAATCTCTTGAAACAAGCTTTCCTAAATGAAGATGATGCCCCTTGGAAATCATACTTCTTCACCTCCTCAAATTATTCTCCTTAACCCACAAGTTCATGAAAAGTTTAAGGTCACTCAAGCCCTATTGGCAAGGCTAGGTCTATGGGTGGTCACATCTTGGAGATGTAGTCACATATTGACAAGCCAGGAGAGTTGGGTGTCAAGGTCTTGAGGAAGTTGGTGGTTCAATCACTTTCTAAGTCACATAGTGAGTTCCTTTGGGACACCTATGAAACAGACTATGACAAGACCCTTATTGATCTTATCTATTTGTTAAGTTCAACTTCCTTAAAACTTGATGGACATTGACAATAGTGACACAGGAAATCCATAAAAGCATTCTCTTCCCAATGGAAAAGGGATCGGCCATAGTCAACTCGGTTTACCAAATGGTAAAGAGAAAAGCTAAGTTTGTGATAGTCCCGTGTACCATTACCAAAGGGTCCATATGTTTATATTGCCAAAGGAAGGGGCATTGGTTGCGAATCTGCCAATTTACCTAAGGGTGTTAAAGTCAATAAGTTTGACTCTACTTTAGGTAAAGTCCACTATTTAACTCTGCTAAGTTTCTATTCTGAGATTCTTGATACATGATGTGACTGGGTCACATGGTGATGTTTTAAGAATCAAAGAAAAGTGAAGAAACTTAAAGAAAGAATATGCTGAATATGATGGCGTAGATGGATTTCTATCGCATAGTTTGAAGATCGGATTCTTGAGCTACTTCTTAGGAGTTATGAGATATTGCTTAGGAATAGATAACAACATGTTTCATATGGATTGTAAGGATAAGTTTTTCCGCAAAGTTTTAAAATAAAAGAAAATTTTCGGTTTTATTTATTTTAAAATATCCTTACAATGGCATTTGAGGAAAAAATTTTGCTTATATGATTCCATTAATAGCAAGAGTGGAAATATGAAATTGATTCATTCATTAGTGGTAATGTCTAAATTTACCAAATAAGGAAAGATTCTCATCACCCAAGTTTCAATTGGACCGGAACTTGCAATCATGCAAGTTGTATAGCATGATGAATGAGAACATTCAAGTATTGGAAAATTAAGACTAATCACTTGTTCACATGGATGTGTGAGTCAAGTGAAGGACTAAGGGATCGAGTACACATTCTTGTGCACTGATTAAGTTCACCACAAAAGATTGATAAGACTATTCGTCATAGTTTACTAAAGCTCAGTAAACATGATTATACTTACAAGCTTAAGTGTAACTCTGAGACATTGGAAAAGGTTCCAATGTATGGCAAAGCGAATAAGAAGAATCAAATTAGGCAGAAGGATAAAAGTTTCTCAAATCTGAAAAGATGGGAGAGTACTTTAGTATCAGTTTTGTGATCATCTTAATGATTAAGAAACCATAGCACAATTAGTTCTCTAAGGAAATCTTAGTGCATTATTATGACTAAGAAGAGGGATCTTGAATTGTTGAAATGGTTAAAGCAAAAAAATGAGTCATACTTCGTTCCAATACAAGTCTTAGATTCATACTCCAAGATTGTAACTTGAGTGACATGTCTTAGAGAAGGTTTAAAACACTTGTCAAATGTAAGAGTAAAAGTTTTCTACTCTTGTACATTTGAAATTTGTAAGTTGTGATGTTTTGGATAAAACAAAGACCAACTTAGGCCAATTGTGTGAAGTGGTTGTCTTGATAAGAACCCACACTATCTCTTGAATATCTGACAAGAAAGTCTTATATGTGAAGAGGACAGTGGGAGTCTTAAAGGTCTTGAAAGTCTCAAGAACTAATCAAGAATAAAACCTGAAGTTCTTCACTAGCACACGACTTGAGGTTTATAACCTATCGTGTTGACATATTCTGTGCCCATTCCAGTTAAAGTTGGCTTTGCATATGAGTTCTTAGAGTTCTCAATGTGTTGCACAACAACTTGGAAGCAATGGTAGGCCCTTGAGCTACCAGGTGGCAAGAAATTAAGATTGAGTTCAATCCATATGAGTGTGGATTTGTCATTATCCTTGTCTTGTGTCTATGGTTTTGACAATTCACATGGAGAAGAACACATACACCATTAAATCTAAGTGTCATAAGGTTTCTCTCCGATTAATGAAAATGATGGTGAGGAAACACTTTAACTAAGTAGATTTTAGCTAGATAGCAATTGTGATATTTGCATTCTCAAAGGCGTTAGTGGAGCGTGTGTGGTTTACCGGCACACTAACCTGGACTTGTGAGAAGTGGAAAAAAGGTCTAACCATTATGATTACGGCATCCCTCTTCATAATTGTTTAGACACACAAGTGTGGTATCTAAGGGAAGGTGTATGATTTTGATAAAGTTTTATCAAAACAATCTAGTATCAGAAATCTGAACTTTGGTAAGAAAGTCAGCTGATTTCTGAGTACATGTCAAAGCTAGTGGGAGCATAAGTGCTATGCTAATAATCATCATGTTAGTGGGAACATGATAATTATGATAAGTATTGCAAGTTAGCAATGTTAATTATAGAAAACAAAACGTTTCAATTGGGAAAAGTTGTTTTGCTATAATTAAGGGAGAGGAAATTATACTTCATCTCAAATCTATAAGCTTAGATCATGAGGTTTTAATCAGTTAGTCAAAGATATATATGAATTTCATGTTGGAATGGCTCAACATAAGGAAATTTTGTATATGGGTCCATTATTTGCGTTCTAAAATTCGATTATGATTAAGGCATCCCTTTTTATAATCTGAATTATGAGAACTTGGCAAATTGAAATGGAAATGTTATAGCAAAAGACTGGTTTAATCTTTATGTGAGACATCATGAATCGATTCCCATATGCTTCGGATATAGGAGCGATTACATGTGCTATATTCATCCTTTCTAAAATTTTCCAAATGCCTGGGGCATTAAGAAGGGAAAAGGTTTAGAATTGGATATGACTAAAAGGATTAAACAATTGTCGAGGAAAATCTAAGGTTTACCAATGATTGGGTGCTCAAGGACAGTTGGAAGTATAGTGATAATTCTGGAAGGACCATATTGACATAGTCTGTAAGGAGGCAACTCTTGTTCAGAAGGGATAAGTCAAAATGGAATCTGGAAACGTTTCAAAGTTAGAATTTTCAATTTGTTTAAGATTAGGAAACTTAATGCAAGAAGGATGTTCCCAAGGAGCTGATCTCCTTTGGAATGGTCTGTAATGGTTGGTGTCAAGTCCTTCTGACTTTGTGCATAATCATTACAAGAGGTTCAATACATATAAGTTTAGAATCTAACAGATTTCAGTAAATGGCATGAATTTGGAATTCTTGCATCTGCAGTAAGGATTTGGGAGTGTGAAAAGAGAATCATTGAAGTTATGTTCAATGGATCTAGTTCACAAAGTAAAGATCATAGTCAAACATAGTATGCATACTTGGTGTATGGCATGACTAGTGTTTAGAAAACATAGTGTACATGCTTGGAGCATGGGACAACTATTGTTTTAAATTCAAGAATAAAGTTGATAGCTGAAACAGTATACAATGAATAATGTGTAATCATATGGTGATAAATAAAAGGTGTTTTATTTATGTTCATAGGTTTTGATACCAAATTGGATTCAATTATAATTGTGTGTCACTTTGCATGTTTTGACTTCCCGAATAAACTGGGCTATTCCTCCGGAATGACTAAGTTATTCAAACCATCCACAGTCGGTCATATGTTGGAAGTAGATATGAATTAAGACTGTCATGGGTTGGCTTGTAGAGGTCTAAGGTGTTGGACAAAGGGCTACAACACTAATGAGTGCTCATAAGTTCTGAGTATTGGATTCAACCCGCGCTCATTGGAATCACTTCATGGATTTTATCACGAGTGATCATGAGACGATAATATCTTATATTCTTCAAAACTAGAGATATGAGTTGTTACTATGAGTTGGTTGTACATTGATTTCACGAAAACGCATTTGGTAACTCGGTGCTATAAAACGTGCCTTTTTGTATGATTCAACAAGTAGTAGAACAAGCCATATGAGTCGAAGTTTATCCATTCCTTTTACCTTCGGGATAAAAGCGATATCTGTGGGCCCCTCAATGATTTGATGATGGCAAATGGAAGTGCTCGGCCGGGCCAGGACTGATTTGATTTGTTCAATTAGTCAGTCATCATAAATCGGAAATCGGGAAACAACAAATGGACAGAGAGAATGATTATAATCCATGTCTCAGTTCATATGATATATAGAAAGGAGGAATATATGATCCCTTATCTAATGGACAAGTCATTGACAAAGGTCAGAGTTCATCGACAAGGTCAGAGTTCGACAGAAGCTTTTGAGAGCTACGATTGCCAGTTGGTTCCTGAAGTCATATGCAATAATAGTTTTAGACTTATCCAAGTGGGAGACTGTTGGATTAATGACTTGACCCGACTCGGCATGGTCCATTTGGGTTGCATGGCATCATGCACTTGGATGGACTATAATGAGAGAAACAAGACACTTATGGTTATTAATATATTATAAGTTCTAGTATATTAATAATAAGAATAATAAGATTATTTAATTAGTATTGATCAAGAATTAATCTAGGATTAATTAAGTGATCAAAAGAAGACTAATTAAATATATGGGTTGATTGTGTAAATCATCCATACTTGTATTGTGGGCTAATGCTCCATGGATAATCAAGTTGGGCTAAAACCCATAGGATGGTCCATGGATGCTCCATGGTGTATTTGAACCCATGGATCCAAGGAAATGGAATGTCATGACAATTAGGGTTTACCCTAATTGTAACACTATATAAGATCTTATTCTT
This sequence comes from Lactuca serriola, assembly GCF_051521515.1. Classification (NCBI taxonomy): domain Eukaryota; kingdom Viridiplantae; phylum Streptophyta; class Magnoliopsida; order Asterales; family Asteraceae; genus Lactuca; species Lactuca serriola. The sequence continues at coordinate 126,861,339 of NC_136416.1, read as the reverse complement.
GACAAAATCGGCCACTAGTATCACACTAGTGAGAGTAAGAAAGGGCTAGCCGATTTTCATGAAGTGTAGAATTCTCTCAAGGTATTCCAAGTGTATTTGTTGTTGTGTGAACCATTTGAGGTGTCACACTTGGGGCACTAGGCACTCAAGCTTCATGAAGACTTTCTACATGAAAGGGGTATGTATTCTATCTTGTTACATTGATAGTTTTATATGCTAGATTAAGATAATACCTTGGATGTTCTTATTTGCATGTATAATAGAGAAAACATAGATCCAAGGTATTTAGGGTTGCATGTACACTTAGGAGTGTTAGAATGCTCAAAACCCAACACTAACTGCAACAGGAAGGGGCATAGTGCCCGTTTCTGTAAGACTCCAGCAAGGCCAACCGCCCAATTTCCTAATGTCGGTGTGGGCCAAGCTTGCTACGATTGTGGCGAGGTAGGCCACTACCAGAGAAACTGCCCTAAGGCAGGGATGGCTGGCGGAGTAGGAAGAGTTATGGCTAAAGGCCACGAGGAAGCTATAGCTGATCCTACGATAGTCACTGGTACGTTTCTCCTCGATAACTCATATGCTTGCATACATTTCGACAGTAGAGCAGAGAAAAGTTTCGTAAGTCATAAATTTGCACACATACTTAAACATAAACCATGTGCATTAGATAAATCATTCATGGTAGAAATGGCAAACGGGAAAACGGAAAGTACTAATTGCATATACGTAGGTTGTACTTTCACTTTATATGACCATACTTTCAAGATAGACCTCATGCCGGTCCCAATTAAATGTTTCGACGTTAACATCGGCATGGATTGGTTGAGTCTTCTTCGCACCGACATCATGTGGTTTGAAAAACCAGTTCGTCTTAACCTTCCTAACAACGAAACCTTATTTATCTATTGCGACAAACCTTGTACAAGCCTTCGCATCATTTTGTGCATCCAAGCTCAAAAGTTCTTACGAAAGGAATATCATGCATTCCTCGCACACATCGTCGATACGAGTCAAGAAGTGAAAGACATTCAGAACATCCCCAAGGTACGTGACTTTCCCAACATCTTTCTAGAAAAACTTCCCGGATTACCACAATGCCAAGTCGAGTTCAGAATCGACTTAGTGCCAGGGGTTACTCCCGTAGCTAAATCTCCTTACCATCTGGCACAGGCAGAGATGCAGGAACTTTCCAGTCAACTTAACGAACTTCTCAAGAAGGGATTCATAAGGCCAAGCTTCTCGCCATGAGGAGCACCGGTCTTGTTCATCAAGAAGAAAGATGGATCGTTTCGCATGTGCATCGACTACAGGGAACTCAACAAGCTTACCATTAAAAATCCTTATCCCTTGCCCCGCATAGACGATTTATTTCATCAACTTCAAGGAGCCAACTACTTCTCGAAGATAGAAATTCATCAATTTCTAGGTCTCGCTGGCTACTATCGCATGTTCATTCAGAACTTCTCCCGCATAGCGAAACCTCTTACGACATTGACCCAGAAGGGCGTAGCCTTTGACTGGGAAGAGAAACAGGAAAGAGCATTCCAAACGCTCTTGCGAGCCTTGTGCACCGCACCAATACTATCCCTCCCCGAAGGGATAGAAGACTTCGTTATCTATTACGATGCGTCAAATCAAGGACTCAGATGTGTTCTGATGCAACGAGGTAAGGACATCGCCTATGCCTCGAGACAACTGAAGACACATGAGGTTAACTACACCACCCATGATCTTGAACTAGGAGCAATTGTGTTTGCTCTGAAGATCTGGACACACTACTTGTATGGTACAAAAAGCATGATCTTTACAGACCACAAAAGTCTACAACATATTTTCGACTAGAAGGAGCTAAACATGAGACAACGACGGTGGGTCGAGCTACTCAGTGATTAAGAATGCGAAATTCGTTATCTTCAGGGTAAAGCCAATGTAGTAGCTGACGCCCTAAGTCGGAAAGAATACTCTGGTCGTAGTGTCAAATCTTTGACTCTAACTATCCATTCACACTTGTCCACGCAAATTAATGAGGCTCGACACAACACTTTGAAACCTAAAAATGTGGCAGGTGAATCCCTGAGATGGATGGATAAGAATTTAGAAGTCAAGGGTGGCGGAGCATTATACCTCTTGGATTGGATCTGGACACCGAAACACGGTGGCCTCAGAGACTTGGTCATGAACGAGGCGCATAACACTCATTATTCCGTCCACCCAGGTTCAGATAAGATGTATCTGGATCTTAAAATGTTATACTGGTGGCCTAACATGAAAGCAGATATTGCTACCGTCGTAAGTAAATCCCTTACTTGCGCGAAGGTAATGGTCGAATACCAGAAACCCTCCGGTCATCTGCACCAACCGGAGATACTAGAATGGAAGTGGGAGTGGATCACTATGGACTTCATAACCAAGTTGCCCAAGACAACGGGTGGACTTTATTCCATATGGGTCATCGTCGACAGATTGACCAAGTCTGCACAGTTCCTACCCATCAAAGAAACTGACAAAATAGAGATACTTATGAGAACCTAAATTAGGGAGATTGTACGACTACACGGTGTTCCCATATCCATTATCTCGTACATAGATAGTAGATTCACTTCTAGGTTCTGGCAGTCACTACAAAGTTCCCTAAGAACTAGGCTGGACATGAGTATAGCCTACCGTCCACAGACCGATGGACAAAGTGAGAGAACTATCCAAACCATAGAAGATATGTTGTAAGCCTATGTGATTGACTTTGGGAAAGCTTGGGATACTTATTTACCCCTTGTCAAATTTTCCTACAACAACAGTTATCACACGAGCATAAAGGCAGCTCCTTTCGAAGCCCTCTATGGCCGAAAGCGCATATCCCCTCTATGTTGGGGCTGAGGTGGGTCATACCCAGTTAGCTAAGGGACGAGTTCCTGAAAGCACTCTCACGGGTCCGGAGATCATTCGGGAAACGGCAGAGAAGATCGTTCAAATTCGTGAACGATTTAAAGCCTCTAGACACCGACAGAAAAGCTACGCTGACAAGCGAAGGAAACCATTGGAATTCCAGGTGGGCGACCGCATTCTACAGAAGGTCTCACCCTGGAAGGGCTTGATACGCTTCGGAAAGCGTGGGAAGCTCAATCCAAGATACATAGGGCTTTTCGAGATTCTTTCCTGAATCGGCCCCGTAGCTTACAAACTCAATCTATCGCGCGAAGTCAGTAACATACATTCTACCTTCCACGTCTCGAACTTGAAAAAGTGTCTGTCCGACGAGACTCTTTTTATCCCACTCGACGAGATCGAGATCAATGAGAGCCTCAACTTCGTGGAAGAACCAGTAGAGATCATGGACCGGGAGGTCAAGCAAAGAAACAAAGTCGTATCCTGAAAGTGAAGGTTCGCTGGAATGCCAAGCGAGGACCTGAATTCACTTGGGAGCTTGAGGATCAGATGAAACTGAAATATCCTCTTCTTTTCAGTTAGTTATTTGTAACTACTTGTTTTCTTAAATTCTAATTTCGGGATGAAATTCCTCCTAAGGAAGGGATGATGTGACAACCCGAAATTTCTTTTCTGTACAATGTCAAGTCAATAGAAGTCAGAACAGTTACTGTTAATTTTTAGACTTTTTGGAATAAGTTTAAGTATTTCAGGAGTAACACTTTAGGAGATATTAGGAGAGAGGATGCCCTAGGGTTTATTGTCCAACAATAAAGTACCGACATATCAAAATTTTAGAGTTTACGGCCTAAACAAGGAGTTTACGGCCGTAAACCCTAAAGGAAAACGGTATAAAGGTAACACTTAGTTATTTTTACCATTTTTCCAACTTTGAAGATCCAAATCTCTAACTCTCTCAAGTATCATCCAAGTTTTCTTCAAGATCTTCAATCTAGTAAGTGTTTCTAGCCCTTTCAAGTTAGTATATCACTTAATCCAGGGATTTAACACACTTCTATTGATGAAATCTTTCCAAAAGGTTGAATCTTCAAGTTTCACCAAGAACACCAAGAACACAAACTAGTGTTCTTTGCCTTTTGGTACCTTTCAAGCTTCTAACTAGTAAGTACTCCTACCCTAGTGTATTTTATATCTTGTTACACTTTCATATATCAAGAAAACATCCAGCAAACACCAAGATCAAGGTGTTTATGGTCCAAGATGTTCTTGGACCGTAAACCCTACAAATGGTGTCAAAATGTCCCTATCCCTTTACTAAACCTTGGTAACTTGCATAGATCCATTCCTTGAGGTGTTAAAGACTTGAAAACATCAAAAGACCAAAACCCATAGGGGTTTACTTCCGTAAACCCAAAGGGAAATGGTCCAGGGACCGTAAACTCCATGTAGGAGTGAAATGGTGCCCTAAACACTTCCATAGGCTTAAGCATGAAGAGGGGATACTTCTAAGGGCTTGTAGAGCTTCAAAACAACAAATGGTCAAAAGAACATGAGTTTACGGGTGTAAACGCATGTGTTTACGACCATAAACCCATGGGTTTATGGTCACAAAACCGTAAACTCCAAGGGAGTTTACCCTTGAACCCCAAACACAATAGCAAGGTCCTATAGCACTTAGATGCAATCCTTATGACTTGTAGCACCTATATTAAGGTGTTTTACATGTCCTAGGATGTCTTAACTTTGTAAATTAGTAGTTTAAAGACTAATTGGATACATATATTTGTTATTATATGTTAACTACGATCATTGAGTGTGTACAAGTCTTCACTTGACACCTAGCATCCTACCTTATCCGTTCATCCAAACCACCAACTACAGGTAAGTTCATACCCCTAATCAATGTTTTAAATGATTTTAAATGCTTTAATAGGGGGAAATACAAGTAGAAACCAGCATGTTATAGAATCAATCGCCGGTGATTTATAACTGTGTTTTCATCCAACTGATTTCACATACTTCAAAATGTGATAAATACATTGGTTTTGACTGATATACTTTGTTATCAAAATGATTTACTTTTGAAATGTTTTAAGAAATGACATCAAGTCACTATTATCTATTGTTCAAAACTCTTAAATGTTTTACAAAACCTCTTTAACTTATTGTTAAAAACCATATCTATACACTTATCTTTCATAAATATATATGTATTGATATGATAGCTTTCATCCTTCATTCAGTTCCGACACTCTTGAGTAGAAAGGGTGTATAAACCTTCTTGGACATCAAATACATTCCAGTAAATGATTATAGGGATGCTTTAGGGGATATAAAACATTATTCCTATTACAAGGAATTTCACCGAAGTCAGTTCATTCATGAGTCTATGCTAAATACTATACGAAGAGATACACTTACTTGGATCCTCTTACATGGATACACTTACATTGATACTTGTACCTAGATACTATATGATGAGATGCTATTACATATTCTACGTGTAGATTAGATCTGTCTATCCTAGTACAAAAGGATACTATACGGGACTAACCATTCCGACACCCAGCTATTAGCAATAGAGGTAAATGCATATCTACGAATGACTATGGTTAATACTTTTACAAAGGTACCTTTACGAGACTCACCATTCTATGACAACCCGAAATTTCCATTCTGTATAACATATCAAGTCAATAGAAGTTAGAACAGTTGTAGTAAATGTCTAGACTTTTGGTATAAGTTTGAGTATTTCAGGATATACACTTGAAGAGATATCAGGAGAGAGGATGCACTAGGGTATTGTGCAACTCTGTTATTCCAAAACTCGTTGATATTAGAATTCAATGCCTGAATAAAAATATTTTCTGCCAAAAACTCCAGGAGCATATATACGATTCTGAGCCATAATTGTTCATTTGTTACATTTCCAACTAGAGAAAAGCCGAATTCACTCTCACGGATCTTCGGACATTCATCCCAAAACGTGAGTACTTCTATCTATATGTGTTATAAGGCTTGTTATGTGTCTAATACACTAGAAATCATAGGAAACCATCAAGATTTAAGAGTTTATGGCCCAAGAACATCTTGGACCGTAAACCCTTCTTTAAGGGGCAAAGAGTGCCCTAGTCCCTTCCTCTTGCAAAGAAACTAGCTTAGACGTGTATCCTAATGTGTTTAGGACTAGAAAACACCCTTAGAACACCAAGAGTAAGGTGTTCACTGCCCAAGAAGTTCTTGGACCGTGAACTCCAAATAAAAGGGCCAAAGTGTGCTTTAAACTCTCCTAAAGCCTTGGACACTAGCCTAGATTAGTTCTTAGTTAAATTAGGGACTTTAAATCACCAAAAACACCCTTCCATGGGAGATTACGGCCATAATCTCCAAGAGGTTTGGTCCTAGGGCTGTGAACTCCTCAAAGGAGTTGCAGGATGCCCTAAACTCTTCCAAAGACCATGCCATTAAGTAGAAATGCTTCTTAGGGTCTTGAAAAACCTCAAAACAACAAATGTTCAAGTAAGTAGGAGATTACGGCCGTAAACCCATGAGTTTAGGTCCGTAAAATCCTTTGTTGATAACATTAGGGCCGTGAACTCCAATAAGGAGTTTTCCTTGAGTCCTACACACACTAGCTTGTCCCTACAACACCTAGATGCAATCCTAGAGGCTAATAACACTTGTTAAATGTGTTTAACATGTCCTAGGGTGTCTTGACTTTCTTTATTAGTTGTTTATAGAGTAATTTGATACATATATGTGATATTATATGTTACCTAGGATCATAGAGTGTGTTCAAGACTTCACTTGACACCTAACCATCCTACCTCTTCAGTTCATCCGTACCACTCACAACAGGTGAGTTCATACCCCTTAATCAATGTTTTTAAATGTTTTATGGGGGGATAAAAGTAGGATCATGCTAGTTATTATATCAATCACATGTGATTAATAAGCAGCATTCAAATGATTTGCTACTCATTAGCCGTTTTACCAAACAGTTTCCTTCAAATGATTTTTATAAACATTTTATATGTTGAAAACTCCTTATTAAACTATTCATTATGCACTGTATGTTTCATTTCAAACTCATTTACAATTCTGTTTCAAACAAATGTTTCTTTATATACTTAAATTGTTTTATCGACACATGCTTTCAACCCGTTATATAGATTGACATCAAGTCGATCCTTTCTTAGATAGTAATCATGTTCAAAGGTTTTGCAAAACTTATTTTATGCTTTTATATTATCAATTGCATGTCTTTGTATGAATAGTTGTATAAACAATGTTTAGAAGGTTTAGGAAGGCCTGCCCGCCCTAATTCCTTTTCGCCGTTGAGATGTGGTCTGGTGGGGTATCGGGTGTCCGTCCGAAGGTCGTTTAAATATTAGTTATATATCATGTGTACATATATAGTCATAAAGGTTCTTCCAGTTCATTCAATAACCTTGGGTAGCAAGGGTATACTTCGATGTTCATACGTACCAGTTACATTAGTAGTAAGCTACCATAGGGGTAGTTCAGGAAGATACTACAACTATTACTAGAACGCGATATCATCCAATGAGTCAGTTCATTCATGAGTCAATACTTGCTAGATAGAGAGAGAACACACATTACAGCTAGTACACACAGTACATTACTATACATGCTAGATAGAGAGAGAACACACGTTACAGCTAGCACACGCAGAACATTACCGTACATTACAATACATGCTAGATAGAGAGAGAACACACGTTACAGCTAGCATACGCAGAACATTACCGTACATTACTATACTATTACACAGATATGTTTACATGATTACGCTTACATGAGTACGTTTACATAGAAATATATGATGAGTTACTATTACATTCTATATGTATAGATTCTGTTATATAATCCTCATTCTTATCTTTACTTTGTGATAAAATCACATAATCGACGAGATAGATTGGATTTAATATCCTAGTACCAAAGGATACGTTGTGGGATTAACCTGTAACAACCCGTCATTTCAGGTCATTGAAAATCCAGTCTTGTAACCTCTTGGAAAAAGTAATTGGGATACCATCGAAAATGAAGTATTCAAAAGCTCTGGTTGTAGTACGCTATGTAGTAGATATTGTCTTAAGATTTCCAAGCATATAAAGAACACTAAATGCCGAGTTATAACGAAGAAGTTATACCCATTCTAAGTTTTCCGACAAAAACCGGCAATACGAAGTTACGTAAAAACGCAAAGTTTCAATAAAATACTTTTTGACCTTAGGTGTCTAAACAAAAGTCATAGATATCGATAAAATGTCTGGCAAAAACCGACGTCAGATAAAGAAGTTGTGAATTTCTAAAGAAATTCCTTAAGCACGGCCTTTTAAAAAATAAATAACAAAAATAATTTCGGAATTTGCCGACGGAATCTAAACGAAAGTTGTAGATCTTAGTCTCACCTATGCGTGGATATAAAGATCGTCGAAAACGGAGTTCATATGAAGGAGATATGAATTTTTGAAGTTTAATAAATAATTAATATATATTTTTAATTTTAAACTCTTGGTAATATCTTAAGAGGAGTCAGCAGATAGAACCGAAGTACGACCTGCGTACCCTCGTATGCCCCGCGTACTCAAATCAAGGGCCTTAGTTCGACCACGTCGCCCTCTATGCGAACTATGCCCCGTCCCATCCGAGCTTCGGGGCAGTCGAGGACTCGGTCATGCATGACGCACGAGTACGCCCCGCGTACCGAGGCCTCTCAGCCCCTATAAAAGGGATGCGAGGGTTCCGGGAAAACTTGCTTATTTCCTCTCGTTTCTCTTGCGTGTTACCTCGTTTTCCGTTCCCGTGCTAACCGGAAGCCCTGGTCATTTTGCCCAAGTCTCGAAGATCGTTTTTACTCCCAAGATTCCCGAGAATCCCGAGAAAAATCTGTTTCCCGAGACGAAATTATGCCCAGTTTGCATCTCGCTTTCTTCAAACCATCAGGTGAGTTCATACCCCTACAAACACATTTCTTTTAAATACATTTTAAATGTTTTTTATATTCTTTTAAGGGGGGAATACAAGTAAACATACGGTTATTATCGTGTATTTCATAAAGTTTCACTGTACTCGTTTTTATCAAATGAATCACTTGTGATTCACTACTACTATGTGAAAACTCTTGTCACATTTTGCATGCACTAGATTTATACAAATTATTTAGCAATTCCAAAGCATCCTTCGTTGCTAAACCGTTTTAATACATTTTAAAAACTTATGATTTATGCATTGTCGAACATTGTGAAAAAGGATAAACTTTGCATACGAAACTACTACTTTAATACAGACCTAGTTGAGAATCCGTGAGACGTGTACATCTTCAAATAATACCTTTTTGCTAAAAGGTACCGCTTCAAGTCCTGCCTATAACCAGAGTCTCCCGTTCAGAGAACGTGTCAAATGTGTATAGATCAATACGGGAAGTCATGATCCCGCGCCCTGACTGTTCCGTCCTTTGGGGTGAAAGTTTGTCATAACGCTACGACGCCTGAAGAATGTCGCTACAGGCATATTATGTTTAGTATGGTTATAAAACTCATCGGATATACAATTATTATAGTACTTCAGATTGATGAATGAGTAGTTATCAAAACTATTCTTCATCTAACAAACTAAAATCTTCTAATAGGTTTATTATATAAATCTATTCTCTAACTCCCCAAGGCATGTCTTTTGCTTTCGGTTTTTAGTCTGGGACATTAGGCTAACTATCACTTTAGGAAAATATGGGATTTTCCCGGTATACAAAACAAACAAGTAATAGGAAAATAAGGGATTTTCTTGATTTAACTATCCATATTATTCAATACATATATTCTCATGCATTTCACACTTTTATAAGAAAATAAGGGATTTTCTTGGAAAACATACACTCAATTTGGAATGGCATACAAACTTTCTAAACTACTTATGAACTCACCAACTTAATTGTTGAGACTTTCTCTTTAAAATAACTTGTATTCTCAATGAACCGCCAAGCAGGTTTGGAAATCAACTTTTGGGGATTAACGTGCTGGCATTAATTACTTCTTTTGAAAGATGCTTATGCTTTTATCTTTTGGGTATGTAATGAATACAATGATGTAAACATTTTAAAAACCTTTATGTATGTATGGTGGTGTGTACTTTCCTTTCTATGAACTGTTATGATACTGAATCTGACGTCCTCCGCCCCCGAACGTTTCTGCCGTTCTGGTTTGGCGGTGTAACATAACCATTCCTAGAATCTCTGTCAGCTAAAGAGGTAAAAGCACATCCACGGATGTCAACGGTTGATACCATTACAGGTCTACTTTAAGGGACTAACTATTCCTATACCCAGCTGTTAGCAATAGAGGTAAATGTACATCTACGGATGTCTCCAGTTAACACTGTTAGTTACCCTAGTACCAAAGGGTAATACTTAGGTTATTTATATTATTACTTTTATCTTGTGACTCATTCACGTAACCGATGAGGTGAATTATATTTGAGTATCCTAGTACCAAAGGATACAATTTCATATAATAATAATAATAGTAGCAAAGTCGGGTCTTGGTAGAAGGCTACATTCAAAGCAGTTAGGTCTTGGTAGAAGGCTACATCCAGAACAGTTAGGTTTTGGTAGAAGACTCCCTTTTATAATAGTAGGAATCATAGGGATTTCTAGGGTTTTTCAAACGTTTATAGTTGTTCTACAAACGTTTTCATACTTATACGAGCTTTCTTTCCAAACAATTTCAAGTCTTTCATTACAAGTTTTACAAATTAAGACGCATTAATACTTATGATCTCACCAGCTTTAAAGCTGATACTCTCTTTCAAAATAACTTGTATCCTCAGGTCAACGATAGACAGGTACCGATGCAAGGTTTAGAGAAGATGGAGCTCGTTTAAGACTCATCTTTCATTTTGATGATACTTTAGTGTCTATTATAATTTGACAGAACACACTTGTATTAAAATTATATTATTAATGCAATGGATGATGTTTTTTCTTGTTTACTACTTTTCATTGTTGTGATACTGTATATGACGTCCTCCGCCCCAGAACGTTTCCGCCGTTCATGGTTTTGGGGTGTGACATATTGGTATCAGAGCATTGTTTATAGTGAATTAAGTATATCAACCCATAAAAGATATACTAACTATAAATACTTAGGGATTAAAAATACTCTGACCAAGAGTTTATACTTTAAATAGTAAAATATATTATTTAGTATACATGCCAGCATTCATACTAAAATCAATGTCACTAGGACAGTACAAAAGAATTACGATCGTTGGGCAACACAGTTGGACTTAGAGACATATAGTCAAAACTGGGAAGATATAGCTTGATCAACTATATTATCTGTGACAACCCAAAAATTTCTAACTAGCATTCTTCATTCCTTATCAATAATAGACTCGTTTGGCTATCTTGTAGTACCATTTAGGGTCTATTAGAGCGTTCTAAACGTGTTATAATCATGGTTGGAGTGTGGAAAAGGGTTAACTCAAAGTGTAGGAATGAAAAAGAGGCCAAACACTCCAACACATGGAGTGTGCGGCCACACACTTGAGTGTGCGGCCACACACATGTGTTTGCGGCTCACACCCTTCCCAACCGCACACTCCACCTATATATACCACACTTAGTCATTTTTGAACATTTATTTCACTTCTTCAAGCATAGAACTCGAAATCCTCTCAAGTATCATCCATTCTCCTTGAAGATCTTCATAAAAGGTACCAAGAACACCAAGAACACCATCTGGCCGCACACATGGCAGCACACACCATCTGGCACCACACATGGCCGCACACATGGCCGCACACATGTGCTGGCAGCACACCTGGCCGCACACACACATATAGTGTGTATTTTGGCCATACACTCCCTCTTATAGCCTTATACCCCTTCATACAATCATATATGGTTGTAACACTTTAATATTAGTGTTTACTAGTCCCTAAGGTGGTCCCAATTCACTTATTAGTTGTTCATAACACTAATTATATTCATATATGTGCCAATATATGCTAAATAGGATTCGCGTGTGTACTCAAGCCACAACTTGATACTTAGCAACTGATCCAACATTTTCATCAGAACCACTCACTACAGGTGAGTTCGTACCCCTTAATCAATTATTGAAATTGTTTTTAAATGTTTTATGGGGGGGATACAAGTAGAATTATGCTAATTATTATGTCAATCACATGTGATTAATAAGCAGCATTCAAATGATTGGCTACTCATTAGCCATTTTACTAAACAGTTTCCTTCAAATGTCTTTCATAAACACTTTATGTGTTTAAAACTACTTAATTCTCTGTACATTATACTCTCTATATTACTTTTCAAACTTATTTTCAATTGTGTTTCAAACAAATGTTTCTTTATATTAAACTGTTTTATCAAACCCATGCCTTCGAAACCGTTTTATAAATCGACATCAAGTCGATCTTTTCTTAGAAAATATTTATTTTCAAAGGTTTTAGAAATCTTATTTTATGCTTTTATATTATAAATTGCATTCCTCTATATGTATAGTTATATAAGAAATGTTTAAAAGACATAGGAAGGCTATCCACCCTATTTCCTTTTCGCGCTTGAGATGTGGTCTGGTGGGATATCGGGTACTCGTCCGAAGGTCGTTTAAATATTAGTTATATATCATGTGTACATATATAGTCATAAAAGGTCCTTCCAGTTCATCCCATGCCCTTGAGTAGCAAGGGTATACATCCATGTCCATACGTACCAGTTAGATTACTAGTAAACTACCATATGGGTAGTTTAGGAAGATACTAGAACTATTACTAGAGCACAATATCATACTATGAGTCAGTTCATTCATGAGTCAACACTTACTACTAGGATAACATATACAACTATACTAGAGAAGAACATATACAACTATACTAGAGAAGAACATATACAACTATACTAAAGAAGAACATACACAACTATACTAGAGAAGAACATGTACAACTATACTAGGAAGAACATATACAATGATACTAGAACGAGTACATTACTATACTTGCTAGGTAAAGAGCACATACATTATAGCTAGAACAGTTCATTACATTACATATACATGAATACGTTAATAATTGTGATCCACTGTATCGGAGCATGCCTTAAATGTCATGGCCCGAGTTGTTGCTAGAATTCTCTTGGAGGGAGAGCGTGAGTTTGCTTATAGATCTATACTGGATTGACTATCCTACACCTTGCTGCTAGTTACAGCCGAACCTGCAGGTCTGCAGGTGCCAAACGCATTCCGTTTTACGACCATTCGTATGTCGTTGTTACCAGTCGATAGTATGGTACAATTAATCACATGATGCCTTAATATAAATCCGGTGTAAGGTAGTTAGTACAGTAGTAGTCCCCATAATACAACACTACAGTACTACATCTATTTTTCCCTTTTCTTATATTTAGTGATCATTTCACTTAAACATTTAATGTAAAAACTATATATTTATAATGATAGTTACACTTAGGAAAATTACACACTTTTACAAGAAACGAACATTTAGAATAGTTAAGTCTTGGTAAAAGACTACATTGCAAACAGTTATGTCTTGGTAGAAGACACGCTTTATATAATAGTAGGAATCATAGGGATTTCTAGGGTTTTTCAAACGTTTACAGTTGTTTTACAAACATTTTTACATTTACAATTCGTATACATTTTCCATACTTACCGTTCATAAACTTACAAATTCTTACATACAAATTAAGACACTAAAATACTTATGATCTCACTAGCTTCAAAGCTGATACTCCCTTTCAAAATTACTTGTATCCTCAGGTCATCATAAACAGGTACCGATGCAAGGAGAAAGGAAGATGGAGCTTGTCCAAGACTTATCTTTCATTTTGATTTATGCATTAGTGTTTATCAAAATTTGACAGAACACACTTGTATAATAATTCTATTATTAATGCAATGGATGATGTTGTTGCTTGTTTACTACTTTACATTGTTGTGATACTGTACATGACGTCCTCCGCCCCAGAACGTTTCCGCCGTTCTTGGTTTTGGGGTGTAACAGACTAGTATCAGAGTATTGTTTATAGTGAATTAAGTATATCAACCCATAAAAGATATACTAACTATAAATACATAAGCGATAAAAATACTCTGACCAAGAGTTTATACTTTAAATAATAAAACATTTAATAAAGTATACATGCCTGCATTCATACTAAAATCAGTGTCACTAGGAAAGTACAAAAGAATTACGATTGTTGGGCAGCGCAAGTGGGCTTAGAGACATATGGTCAAAACTGGGAAGATGTAGCCTGACCACCTATATTATTCGAGGTTTGACTAGCATGTGACTAAGTTTAAGTGTGTGGTTGCAACAATGCTAAAATCTTACCAACCCTACCACAATGAGAACAATAGAACATAACATTAAAACTTAAAATACTATAGGAGTATTTAGTGGTACTATAAGTACGTTATACTTGAGAACTAAAACGGGATCTTCATTACTAAGTTGATAGTTGCTAAGTGGATACACTAAGGCTATATGTAATTAGGATGTTATAGACTTAGAATCTGTGAAAATTTTACTTCACCCCGATTCTGTGTGAATTTGGAGTTAAGATCACTTATTCGAAGGCCTATCGTGTTTCGATTTCATATAACTGGTATGCACTTCACAAATAGCGATGTAACTAATGAAGATTCTCTAAAATAATTATCTAGATAGTTCGTCTAATAATTATTTCTTACCCCAATTCTCGCATAGATAACATGGCTGGACTCCATCCCCACGGCAACCAGTATCTTCCGAACGAAGTCATTGCTGGTTGGGTTGGAGAAGAACCAGAGAATGATCATCCTATCCCTTTGAAAGATCACCATGATGACGACCTTTCAGACGATGCTAATTCCGAACCAGAGGTTGAGAACCTACCCCAAGCAGCTCCCTTTCCAATCCCTAACCCTCGTCCGGCTTTTCATGGTCCGACGTCTCCATGGGTGGAATGTTTGGAAACATGGAGCCAAGGACAAGATCAGCCCATACCATATGATGGTGACCGAAGCTTTTATGACCTGAGAAATGGGGGCTCAGTAGACAGAGTCTTGCCAATCTTGGTCCGCAGAGTGGCCCGAAATGAGATTCAAGGCAGGACAGCCCTACAATCAGATTACCAAAGTTGTCGTCGATGACAGAGTGCATACCCTCCGCACCATTAGTCTAGAAGATGCTCACGAGAGATCAGAGAGAAACCATGAAACCCTACTTCACGCACTGACAGAATCACGAGCCGAAGTTATAGAGAGCCGAGTACGCCAGAGGGTGTATGAAAGACACCTACTTGATGTAGAACGTCAACTGGCTGAACTGAGAGTTCACCAGAGAGATGACCGTTGTCAATAGTAGATTCTTTACCTTACTTCCCTTGTTAGAAAGTAATCGTTTTATGCCTTTGCCCGATGTGGCATTTTCTATGAAATTATCTTGTACTGTAAGTACTTTGGTTAGGTCTTAATGCTGTCAAGAACTATCTTCTCTGGATATGATGTAAGACCTTTACTAGGTCATTTTCCCAAACTTTTACGTCATGAATATCAAATATTTTGACAGTCGGCTAACTTCTATGTCATTCTTTATTTAAGTACTCTTATCATACTTTCATTTGAGTCTATCTGAGACATGCTTTAGTCAAGTCATTGGACTATAGTAATTTAGCTCCGGAGACATTTCCATGTCTCTTTTAGTGGTTGGATCTTAATATTCACCAACCCACGATACCTCGGTTTGAATGACAAGCGTCTTGAGACCATTCTACGAACTTACTTATACTCATTACTAGGACTACATCATAGGGATGTAGGTCAAACCTTCGCGATCATACTTCCATCCCATTACTGGGACTACATAATAGGGATGTAGGTCAAACTTTCGAGAACTTAGTCTTACTCTTTACTTGAACAATCAAAGTACCCCTAGGGTCAACCAGAATCACTCACAAAATCCTTACCTTTCGTGTTACAGAATCATGTCGTCATCAGGAAAAAATCAGCCGAGCAACGAAACCCTATCCTCCATGTTGATGGTGCTACATTACAAGCTGCAGTAGCAGCTGCTGTGACAACTTTCCTTACACACCTCAACTCAGGCATCACAAGCCAGACTGACAATGGAGTCGAGAGTTTCGATGGTAGTACCAAACCGGGAAACCAACAAACAGTAACAGTCACAGGCTCGCAAAGCCGAAAGACAGAGAACAAGAAACGAAGGCGTCAATCTCAGAAGGAACGCAAGAAATCCCAAAAACTTGCCACGCAACAACAACAAGTGGAAACCCCTGCCATTCCCGTACCGAGCAGGCCATACGAGGGAAAATTCCCGAGGTGTGATAAGTGTAGTTTCCACCATCATGGGGCTTGCCATGAGATGCAATGTTGCAATTGCCTAAAAATAGGACACCATGCTCGTGGCTGTGGAGCACCGGCACGACCCATCACTCAAGTCCCTTTCATCGGGACTAACCCTACACACGAGAGTAGTTATAATGTCGAATGCTTTAAGAAGCAATTTTCTAAGTGGAGTAACGAGGAAGGCACTCGTGTCCACATAACACTGGCTAAACACCGCAATCCTGTCACCAAAGCTAGTATTAGCCAGTCATGCCACCAATGCGGGGAGATAAGGCACTTCAAGAAGGATTTCCCTATAGCAAAGAACTATGGCGCAGATAGGAGGACTCTCAGGATCACAGCTGCAGGAGAGCCTACTCCGGAACCCTCGTTAATGTAACTTAGGCGTGGTGTCGGAACAGACTTATAAACTATCCAGAACAAGTGCAACTAGAGTCTTACCTTTTGCGAGATCCTGTCTGTGTAGGGATTCTCGTGCTGCGTATACTTGTCTTTTGTAGTATATCTTATTCGCAGCAATCGTCTTGTGGTAAATCTAAAGTACTGTAACTCTGTTCATGGTTGCACGGTTGTGTTTTGTCTGTAAACGTATTATGTTCAAATCTAATGTCTTTAAGTTTCAGTATGATTCCGACATTGTCATACGACTCGATTCAATTTGATCCTCACAAAAACAGCTTCATACGTACATCTCTTTCTTTTAGATCACTTTTCCAACGAAGCCGTCATATCAGAACACCGAAGTACTCATGCTAGGAGTACCTCTTAGTTTTTTTTTCTTTCCGAAGAAATCCCCGAAGTACCACTCGTGCAGTACGTCAAGTTCAATCCAAGGATTTATACGATTGATCTATCACTGAGGAATGTATACATAAGAGTGATATATAATCAAGGTTCTACAGGTTTAGAATTGATGATTCCACTTTAACTTCTTTTTCCCCGATGGGATGTGAGCTTAAAGAAGAATCAGTTATTCGACTACCTTTTCAATCTTAATTATATACGACTCGTATACACGAAATTGTGATTGTGAAACCAGGTATGAATTCTAATATGAACTTCAGGACGGAGAACTGCCTAAGCCTACGTGTAATCACATCGTCATGTGAACAAACTTAGAACCCAGTACGACTCTTGTAAAATGATCGTCCTATGGTCTAAACACCTGCTAAGATACCAGAACAGTACAAACAACTTAACAAACTGCACAACGATAGAATAAGAAGACTAGGCTCCTCACCCTGGAGAACCCCCAGTCTTATTCTCCCAGAGAACGACGGATTGCATCGTATGTGCCTCAGATATCGAGGACTCCGTCAAGATTTTCATTAGAAATCCTTATCTCTGCCTCGCGTAGATGAAATGGTTGAGCAAACGCAAGGAAAGACTTACTTTCAGAAATGGATCTGAGATCCGAATATCATCAATTCGAGTGTTAGGGAAGGATGTCCGGAAGACTATCTTCCGAATTGGATGCGGACACTTCGATTCCGTAGTGATACCCTTTGGATAGGACCAATACGCCCATAGCTTTCATGAGCTAAACGAGTAGAGTTCGTCTTTCTTACTTGGATCAGTTCGTCATTCTCCATGTAACCACTTACTTATCTGCCCTCGTAGTAAGAAGGAACCCGCAGAAACATTACCCTTGGAGAAACTTTTCACAAAAAGTTATCTGAACACGGGTATTAGAATTAAAGAGTCGAATTCCGAAGGCACACTTATAGTGTTGTGGAATCCTTGAGTACTCTTTCGGTTCACCCAAAACCGTTGGGAATTTGTCGGCACCTGAGACGCCGACAGAAATTCGTCAAATTCTAGGTCTTACAGACCTACTGTCATAGTTCATCCAGAACTCCTCGCATATTACTGTTGGATTACTGTCTAAGTCCATAACTATAATTGGTAAGACTTGACCCGACCCGGCATGGTCCATTTGGGTTGCATACCATCATGCACTTGGATAGACTATAATGAGAGAAATAAGACACTTATGGTTATTAATATATTGTAAGTTCTAGTATATTAATAATAAGAATAATAAGATTATTTAATTAGTATTGATCAAGAATTAATCTAGGATTAATTAAGTGATCAAAAGAAGACTAATTAAATATATGGGTTGATTGTGTAAATCATCCATACTTGTATAGTGGGCTAATGCTCCATGGATAATCAAGTTGGGCTAAAACCCATAGGATGGTCCATGGATGCTCCATGGTGTATTTGTACCCATGGATCATGGAAATGAAAGGCCATGTCAATTAGGGCTTACATGGTGTAACCCTAACTATATAAGCATCTTATTCTTGACCAAAATCGGCCACTAGTGTGTGAAAAGAAAGGGCTAGCCGATTTCATGAGTTGTAGAATTCCCTCAAGTTATTCTAAGTGTTTTGGTGATTTTGATTCCATTTCAGGTGTCACACTTGGGGCACTAGGCACTCAAGCTTCATGAAGACTTTCTACATGAAAGAGGTGTGGATTCTATCTTGTTATATTCATTATTTTATATGCTAGATTAGGATAATACCTTGGAAGTTCTTATTTGCATGTATAATAGAGAAAACATAGATCCAAGGTATTTAGGGTTGCATGTACACTTAGGAGTGTTAGAATGCTCAAAACCCAACAGTGGTATCAGAGCCTAGGCTTGCTTTCTCTTATACTTGATGCAAATTGCTGAAAAATGCTGAAAAACTCGATTTTCTGGCTTTCTGGGCACTGGACTCGCCAAGCCCACTGACGAAATCGCCGAGTGCATGAGTAAAATCATCCTACTCGCGGAGTAGGTTCATGCACTCGCCGAGTAGGAGCCCCAGACAGCATATATTCGACGTTTTTGGCTAGAAATGGACTAGGAACATTACCCTAAGTTGTTTTTGAACTTATAAACTTGTTTTTAATGTGGTAATGTTCATGCTAATCCAATTTGAAAGATAATTATCAATAGATTCATGTTTTGAATTAGTTTAGTGATTAGACTAATTACATGAAAAAGTTTGATTTGAATTATCTTGTTCTTATGACTTGCTTAGATTAATAGAAAAGTTAATTGAAATAGTTGTTTTCAATCCATTTTAATCTAAGAGTTGAGTATAAAATGTGTTTGTGTAACTTGTCCTCAAGTTACATGAAGAGTCACATTAAAGACTCATAAAATTCATAAAAGTTGGCAATGGTTACAAAATGAAGAGTCTTGTGTCATTGAATAATTTTTTATGACTCCATAACTTGTCCTCAAGTTATGGAAGTTCAAGAGTCACTTCATTAAAGAAAAATATGTAACCATAATTAAATCCATAAGTTACAAAATAAAGAAAAAGTTAGTTCTTTTATTAGTTTAAAGTCTTCCATAACTTGTCCTCAAGTTATGGAATTTGAAGAGTTTTTGGATTAAAACTACTTTAAACACATAAGTTATGGAATTAATTAGTTTTGAATAGTTTCAAAACTTGCCCTCAAGTTTTGGAATTTGTAAAGTTTTCACTTATGAATACTTTAATTCCAAGTTAGCCCTTAGAATTTTAAAAGTTAAAATTCAACCCTTATACTTTATAATATTATAAGTTAATATATATATATATATATATATATATATATATATATGTATAAGAGTAAAGTCAGTCTTACCGCTAGTACGCCTCATCCACTCTCACCCACCGCTCGCTTGACTGGTGGAGGGTCGTTAGCTGAACGGGTTTGACAGGACTAGAATTCTCCCTTCATTAAAAATATTAATGATAATACTAAGTAACTAAACTCTTAATAATACCCAATCTTAGTTACTTAGGAAAAATGTGAATAAGGTGCTAACCCATGAAATTACACTTTACACTTTGTCAAAGCCGTTAGTGGAGCGTGTGTGGTTAACCAGCACATCGATTGAGGGGTAATTTATTAAGGGTACCAAGTGATTTGCATGGTTACTTTACACCTTCTTTTGTGATCCTCGGCATCCCAGTCACAAAACCTGAAGGGCACACTCGAGATTGAAACATGCCTTTGAAAAGTTCAATGAATCTCAAAGATCTAGGAGTTTCAAAACCAATTAAAACCTAATAATACATCTCGTTTATCTTGGTGGAAATTGGTGAATCGTCATTCACCTACCTTCAAATATTTTATAGCTTGGATTACGGCATACCTCTTCTAAGTTATAAAATAGTTTGTTGGGTCCTAGCCTTAGTATTTCATATTGGGTGTCATATTAAGGACTTTAAATCAACTATCTTGAATA
This sequence comes from Lactuca serriola, assembly GCF_051521515.1. NCBI lineage: Eukaryota > Viridiplantae > Streptophyta > Magnoliopsida > Asterales > Asteraceae > Lactuca > Lactuca serriola. The sequence goes on along the minus strand of NC_136416.1, from coordinate 126,840,807 downwards.
TCTCCCAAAATATGTCTGTAATAGACACCTATGATCTTCCCAAATCTCTTGAAACAAGGTTTCCTAAATGAAGATGATGTCCCTTGGAAATCATACTTCTTTCTCCTCCTCCAACTATTCTCCCTAACCCACAAGTTCTTGAAAAGTTTAAGGTCACTCAAGCCCTATTGGCAAGGCAAGGTCTAGGTGTGGTCACATCTTGGAGATGTAGTCACATATTGACAAGCCGGGAGAGTTGGGTGTCAAAGTCTTGAGAAAGTTGGTGGTTCAATCACTTTCTAAGTCACATAGTGAGTTCCTTTGGGACACCTATGAAACAGACTATGACAAGACCCTTAATGATCTTATCTAAGATCAACTTTCTTAAAACTTGATGGACATTGACAATAGTGACACAGGAAATCCCGGAAAGCATTCTCTTCCCAATGGAAAGGGATCGGCCATAGTCAACTCGTTTGACCAAATGGTAAAGAGAAAAGCTAAGTCTGTGATAGTCCCATTATCAAAGGGTCAATATGTTTATATTGCCAAAGGAAGGGGCATTGGTTGCGAAGCTGCCAAATTTACCTAAGGATGTTAAAGTCAATAAGTTTGACTCTACTTAAGGTAAAGTCCACTATCTAACTCTGTGATGTCTCTATTCTGAGATTCTTGATACATGATGTGACTGGGTCACATGGTGATGTTTTAAGAATCAAAGAAAAGTGAAGAAACTTAAAGAAAGAATGTGCTGAATCTGATCGCGTAGATGGATTTCTATCGCATAGTTTGAAGATCGGATTCCTGAGCTACTTCTTAGGAGTTATGAGATATTGCTTAGGAATAAATAACAACAAGTTTTCATATGGATTGTAAGGATAAGTTTTTCCGCAAAGTTTTAAAATAAAAGAAAAATTTTTGATTTTATTTATTTTAAAATATCCTTACAATGGCATTTGAGGAAAAATTGTTGCTTATATGATTTCATTAAGAGCAAGAGTGGAAATATGAAATTGATTCTTTCATTTGTGCTAATGTCTAGATTTACCAAATAAGGAAAGATTCTCATCACCTTGGTTTCAATTGGACCGGAACTTGGAATCATGCAAGTTGTATAGCATGATGAATGAGAACCTTCAAGTATTGGAAAATTAAGACTAAGTACTTGCTCACATGGATGTGTGAGTTAAGTGAAGGACTAAGGGATCGAGTACACATTATTGTGCACTGGTCAAGTCCACCACAAAAGATTGATAAAACTATTCGTCATAGTTTACTAAAGCTCAGTAAATATGATTATACTTACAAGCTTAAGTGTAACTCTAAGACATTGGAAAAAGGTTCCAATGTATGACAGAGCGAATAAGAAGAATCAAATTAGGCAGAAGGATAAAAGTTTCTCAAATCTGAAAAGATGGGAGAGTACTTTAGTATCAGTTTTGTGATCATCTTAATGATTAAGAAACCATAGCACAATTAGTTCTTTAAGGAAGTCTTAGTGCATTCTTATGACTAAGAAGAGGGATCTTGGATTGTTGAAATGGTTAAATCAAGAAGATGAGTCATACTTTGTTCCAATACAAGTCTTAGAGTCATATTCCAAGATTGTAACTTGAGTGACATGTCTTAAAGAAGGTTTAAAACACTTGTCAAATGTAAGAGTAAAAGTTTTCTACTCTTGTACATTTGAAATTTGTAAGTTGTGATGTTTTGGATAAAACAAAGACCAACTTAGGCCAATTGTGTGAAGTGGTTGTCTTGATAAGAACCCACACTATCTCTTGAATATCTGACAAGAAAGTCTTATATGTGAAGAGGACAGTGGGAGTCTTAAAGGTCTTGAAAGTCTCAAGAACTAATCAAGAATAAAACCTGAAGTTCTTCACTAGCACACGATTTGAGGTTTATAACCTATCGTGTTGACATATTCTGTGCCCATTCCAGTAAAGTTGGCTATGCATATGAGTTCTTAGAGTTCTCAATTTGTTGCACAACAACATGGAAGCAATGGTAGGCCCTTAAGCTGCCAGGTGGCAAGAAATTAAGATTGAGTTCAATCCATATGAGTTTGGATTTGTCATTATCCTTGTCTTGTGACTATGGTTTTGACAATTCACATGGATAAGAACACATACACCAGCAAATCTAAGTGTCCTAAGGTTTCTCTCCGATTCATGAAAATGATGGTGAGGAAACACTTTCACTAAGTAGATTTTATCTAGATAGCAATTGTGATATTTGCATTCTCAAAGTCATTAGTGGAGCGCGTGTGGTTAACCGGCACACTAATATGGACTTGTGAGAAGTGGCAAAAAGGTCTAACCATTATGATTACGGCATACCTCTTCATAATTGTTTAGACACACAAGTGTGCTATCTAAGGGAAGGTGTATGATTTTGATAAAGTTTTATCAAAACAATCTAGTATCATAAATCTGAACTTTGGTAAGAAAGTCAATGAAGTATTGATTTCTAGAAGTCCAGGTGGTTTCTGAGAACATGTCAAAGCTAGTGGGAGCATAATTGTTATGCTAATAATCATGATGTTAGTGGGAGCATGATAATTATGATAAGTATTGCAAGCTAGCAATGTTAGTTATAGAAAACAAAAGGTTTCAATTGGGAAAAGGTTGTTTTTCTATAATTAAGGGAGAGGAAATTATACTTCATCTCAAATCTATAAGCTTAGATCGTGAGGTTTTAATCATTTAGTCAAGGATATATATGAATTTCATGTTGGAATGGCTCAACATAAGGAAATTCTGTATACGGGTCCATTATTTGCGTTCTAAAATTCGATTATGATTACGGCATCCCTTTTCATAATCTGAATTATGAGAACTTGGCAAATAGAAATGGAAATGTTATAGCAAAAGACTGGTTTAGTCTTTATTTGAGACATCATGAATCGTGTCCCATATGCTTCGGATATAGGATCGATTACATGTGCTATAATCATCTGTTCTAAAATTTTCCAAATGCCTGGGGCATTAAGAAGGGAAAAGGTTTAGAACTGGATAGTGATAATTCTGGTTGCTCAAGGACAATTGGAAGTATAGTGATAATTCTGGAAGGACCATATTGACATAATCTTTAAGGAGGCAACTCTTGTTCAGAAGTGATAGTCAAAATGGAATCTGGAAATGTTTCAAAGTTAGAATTTTTCAATCTGTGTAAGATTAAGGAAACTTAATGAAAGAAGGATATTTCCAAGGAGTTGATCTCCTTTGGAATACTCTGTAAGATTGTTGCCAAGTCTTTGTGAGTTTGTGCATAATCATTACAAGAGGATCAATGCATATAAGTTTAGAATCTAACAGATTTCAGTAAACGGCATGCATTTGGAATTCTTGCATTTGCAGTAAGGATTTGGGAGTGTGAAAAGAGAATCATTGAAGTTATGTTCAATGGATCTAGTTCACAAAGTAAAGATCACAGACAAACATAGTATGCATACTTGGTGTATGGCATGACTAGTGTTTAGAAAAACATAGTGTACATGCGTGGAGCATGGGACAACTATTGTTTTAAATTCAAGAATAAAGTTGATAGCTGAAACAGTATACAATGAATAATGTGTAATCATATGGTGATAGGTTGATACCATATTGGATTCAATTATTATTGTGTTTCATTTTGCATGTTTTGACTTCCCGAATAAACTAGGTTATTCTTCCGGAATGACTAAGTTATTCAAACCATCCACAGTCGGTCATATGTTGGAAGTAGATATGAATTAAGACTGTCATGATGGGTTGTAGAGGTCTAAGGTGTTGGACAAACGGCTACAACACTCATGAGTGCTCATAAGTTCTGAGTATTGGATTCAACCCGCGCTCATTGGAATCACTTCATGGATTTTATCACGAGTGATCATGAGACGATAATATCTTATACTCTTCAAACCTAGAGATATGAGTTGTTACTATGAGTTGATAGTACATTGATAGCACGAAAACGCATTTGGTAACTCAGTGCTATAAAACTTGCCTTTCTGTATGATTCAACAAGTAGTAGAACAAGCCATATGAGTCGAAGTTTATCCGTTCCTTTTACCTTCGGGATAAAAGCGATATCTGTGGGCCCCTCGATGATTTGATGATGACAAATGGAAGTGCTCGGCCGGGCCAGGACTGATTTGATTTGTTCAATTAGTCAGTCGTCATAAATCAGAAATCGGGAAACAATAAATGGACAGAGAGAATGATTATAATCCATGTCTCAGTCCATATGATATCTAGAATGGAGGAATATATGATCCTTTATCTAATGGACAAGTCATTGACAAAGGTCAGAGTTCATCTACAAGGTCAGAGTTCGACAAAAGCTTTTGAGAGCTACGATTGCCAGTTGGTTCCTGAAGTCATACGCAATAATAGTTTTAGACTTATCCAAGTGGGAGACTGTTGGATTAATGTCTAAGTCCATAACTATAATTGATAAGACTTGACCCGACCCGGCATGGTCCATTTGGGTTGCATACCATCATGCACTTGGATAGACTATAATGAGAGAAATAAGACACTTATGGTTATTAATATATTATAAGTTCTAGTATATTAATAATAAGAATAATAAGATTATTTAATTAGTATTGATCAAGAATTAATCTAGGATTAATTAAGTGATCAAAAGAAGACTAATTAAATATATGGGTTGATTGTGTAAATCATCCATACTTGTATAGTGGGCTAATGCTCCATGGATAATCAAGTTGGGCTAAAACCCATAGGATGGTCCATGGATGCTCCATGGTGTATTTGTACCCATGGATCATGGAAATGAAAGGCCATGTCAATTAGGGCTTACATGGTGTAACCCTAACTATATAAGCATCTTATTCTTGACCAAAATCGGCCACTAGTGTGTGAAAAAGAAAGGGCTAGCCGATTTCATGAGTTGTAGAATTCCCTCAAGTTATTCTAAGTGTTTTGGTGATTGTGATTCCATTTGAGGTGTCACACTTGGGGCACTAGGCACTCAAGCTTCATGAAAACTTTCTACATGAAAGAGGTATGTATTCTATCTTGTTATATTCATTATTTTATATGCTAGATTAGGATAATACCTTGGAAGTTATTATTTGCATGTATAATAGAGAAAACATAGATCCAAGGTATTTAGGGTTGCATGTACACTTAGGAGTGTTAGAATGCTCAAAACCCAACAATTACAGGAACTCTTACGACTTTGACCCAGCAGAGGGTGGCCCTTGATTGGGAAGTTAAACAAGAAAAAGGAACCTTGGAAATTCCAAGTGAGAGACGAAGTTCTTTAGGGAAACTCACTCTAGGAATGGATTAATACGCTTCGTATCGCGTGGAAAGCTAAATCGAAGATAGATAGAACCTCCTAGATTCCTACCAGAATCGGTCCTGTACCTCGCACAAACTAGACCTACTCCGTGAACTCAGTAGCGTACATTCTACTCTTCGCGTCTGGATCATGAACCCGTACCTTTCTGTTAGGACTCTTGTAAGTCCACTCATCGAGATCCACGCCTTCGTATATGAACCGTAGTGACCCTCGACCGAGAGGTCAAACGGACGAAGCATCGCTACCGCCCATTAGTGTAGGTTCGTTGGGATACCAACCAAGAACCTGATTTCACTTAGGAGCACTAGAACTAATCGATTCAGAAGTTTCCTCCACATGACTTGATCATTCGTACCTACTTCCTTGTCTAAATTCTAATTTCGGACGAAATTCCCTTTAACGGGGGGATGATGTGACAACCCGAAAATTTCTAACTTGCATTCTTCATTCCTTATCAATAATAGACTCGTTTGGCTATCTTGTAGTACCATTTAGGGTCTATTGGAGCGTTCTAAACGTGTTATAATCAAGGTTGGAGTGTGGAAAAGGGTTAACTCAAAGTGTAGGAATCAAAAAGAGGCCAAACACTCCAACACATGGAGTGTACGGCCACACACATGTGTTTGCGGCCTCACACCCTTCCCAACCGCACACTCCACCTATATATACCACACTTAGTCATTTTTGAACATTTCTTTCACTTCTTCAAGCATAGAACTCGAAATCCTCTCAAGTATCATCCATTCTCCTTGAAGATCTTCATAAATGGTACCAAGAACACCATTTGGCCGCACACACCATCTGGCAGCACACATGGCCGCACACATGTGCTGGCAGCACACCTGGCCGCACACACACATATAGTGTGTATTTTGGCCATACACTCCCTTGTATAGCCTTATACCCCTTCATACAATCATATATGGTTGTAACACTTCAATATAAGTGTTTACTAATCCCTAAGGTGGTCCCAATTCACTTATTAGTTGTTCATAACACTAATTATATTCATATGTGTGCCAATATATGCTAAATAGGATTCGCGTGTGTACTCAAGCCACCACATGATACTTAGCAACTGATCCAACATTTTCGTCAGAACCACTCACTACAGGTGAGTTCGTACCCCTTAATCAATGTTTTAAATTGTTTTTAAATGTTTTATGGGGGGGATACAAGTAGAATTATGTTAATTATTATATCAATCACATGTGATTAATAAGCAGCATTCAAATGATTGGCTACTCATTAGCTGTTTTACTAAACAGTTTCCTTCAAATGTCTTTCATAAACACTTTATGTGTTTAAAACTCCTTAATTCTCTGTACATTATACTCTCTATATTACTTTTCAAACTTATTTTCAATTGTGTTTCAAACAAATGTTTCTATATATTAAACCGTTTTATCAAACCCATGCCTTCGAAACCGTTTTATAGATCGACATCAAGTCGATCTTTTATTAGAAAATATTTATGTTCAAAGGTTTTACAAATCTTATTTTATGCTTTTATAGTATAAATTGCATGCCTCTATATGTATAGTTATATAAGAAATGTTTAAAAGACTTAGGAAGGCTATCCACCCTAATTCCTTTTCGCACTTGAGATGTGGTCTGGTGGGATATCGGGTACTCGTACGAAGGTCGTTTAAATATTAGTTATATATCATGTGTACATATATAGTCATAAAAGGTCCTTCCAGTTCATCCCATGCCCTTGAGTAGCAAGGGTATACATCCATGTCCATACGTACCCGTTAGATTACTAGTAAACTAGCATATGGGTAGTTTAGCAAGATACTAGAAGTATTACTAGAACACAATATCATACTATGAGTCAGTTCATTCATGAGTCAATACTTACTACTAGGAGAACATATACAACTATACTAGAGAAGAACATATACAACAATACTAGAGAAGAACATATACAACTATACTAGAGAAGAACATATACAACTACACTAGGAAGAACATATACAACGATGCTAGAACGAGTACATTACTATAGTTGCTAGGTAGAGAGCACATACATTACAGCTAGAACAGTTCATTACATTACATATACATTAATACGTTAATAATTGTGATCCACTGTATCGGAGCATGCCTTAAATGTCATTGCTTGAGTTGTTGCCAGAATTCTCTTGGAGGGAGAGCGTTAGTTTGCGTATAGATCTATACTGGATTGACTATCCTACACCTTGTTGCTAGCTACAGCTGGACCTGCAGGTCTGTGGGTGCCAAACGTCATTCCGTTTTACGACCATTCGTATGTCGTTGTCACCAGTCGATAGTATGGTACAATTAATCACATGATGCCTTAATATCAATCCGGTGTAAGGTAGTTAGTACAACAGTAGTTCCTACAATACAACACTACAGTACTACATTTATTTTTCCCTTTTCTTATATTTAGTGATCATTTCACTTAAACATTTAATGTAAAAACTATATTTTTATAATGATAGTTACACTTGGGAAAATTACACACTTTTACAAGAAACGAACATTTAGAACAGTTAAGTCTTGGTAAAAGACTACATTGCGAACAGTTAGGTCTTAGTAGAAGACACGCTTTATATAATAGTAGGAATCATAGGGATTTCTATGGTTTTTCAAACGTTAACAGTTGTTTTACAAACATTTTTACGTTTACAACTCATATACATTTTCCATACTTACCGTTCATAAACTTACAAATTCTTACATACGAATTAAGACACTAAAATACTTATGATCTCACTAGCTTCAAAGCTGATACTCGCTTTCAAAATTACTTGTATCCTCAGGTCATCATAGACAGGTACCGATGCATGGAGAAAGGAAGATGGAGCTTGTTCAAGACTCATCTTTCATTTTAATTTATGCTTTAGTGTTTATCAAAATTTGACAGAACACACTTGTATAATAATTCAATTATTAATGCAATGGATGATGTTGTTGCTTGTTTACTACTTTACATTGTTGTGATACTGTACATGACGTCCTCCGCCCCAGAACGTTTCCTCCGTTCTTGGTTTTGGGGTGTGACATTATCCGAGGGTTGACTAGCATGTGGCTAAGTGTAGTTGTGTGGTTGCAACAAGTCTAAAATTTTACCAACAATAACACAATGAGAACAGTAGAACATAACATTAAACTTAAAATACTATAGGAGTATTTGGTATGACTGTAAGTACTATATACTTGAGAAATAAAACGGGATCTTCATTACTAAGTTGATAGTTGCTAAGTGGATACACTAAGGCTATATGTAACTAGGATGTTATAGACTTAGAATCTGTGAAATTTTTGCTTTACCCCTATTCTTTGTGAATTTGGCGTTAAGGTCACTTATTCGAAGGCCTATCATGTTTCGATCACATATAAATGGTATGCATTTCACAAATAGTGATGTAACTAATGAAGATTTTATAAATAATTATCTAGATAGTTCGTCTAATAATTATTTTCTTACCCCAATTCTCGCGTAGATAACATGGATGGACTCCATTCCCACGGCAACCAGTACCTTCCGAACGAAGTCATTGCTGGATGGTTTGGAGAAGAACCAGAGAATGATCATCCTATTCCTTTGAATGATCACCATGATGAAGACCTTTCGGACGGTGCTAACTCTGAACCAGAGGTTGAGAACCTACCCCAGGCAGCTCCATTTCCAAATCGTAATCCTCGTCCGACTTTTCATGGCCCGACGCCTCAGTGGGTGGAATGCCTAGAAACATGGAGCCAACGACAAGATCAGCCCATGCCATTTAGTGGTGACCGAAGCTTTTATGACATGAGCAATGGGGGCTCAGCAGACAGAATCTTGCCAATCTTGGTCCGCAGAGTGGCCTGAAATGAGATTCAAGGCAGGACAGCCCTACTTCAGATCACAGAAGTTGTCACCGATGCGAGAATGCATACCCTCCGCACCATTCGTCTAGAAGATGCTCGTGAGAGATCTGGGAGAAACCATGAAACCTTGCTGCAAGCACTAGCTGAATCACAAGCCGAAGTCATAGAACTCCGAGTACGCCAGAGGGTGTACGAAAGACACCTACTTGATATGGAACGCCAACTGGCTGAACTGAGAGTTCACCAGAGGGATGACCATCGCCAGTAGTTGATGCTTTACTTTATTTTGCTTGTTAAAATGAATCGTTTTTCTGTCTATGCCTAATGTGGCATTTTCTATGAAACTATTTTGTACTGTTAGTACTTTTGGTTAGGTCTTTATGCTGTCAAGAACTATCTTCTCTGGATATGATGTAAGACCTTTCACAAGGTCATTTTCCCGAACTTGTACGTCATGAATATCAAAGGTTTTGACAGTCGGCTAACTTCTGTGTCATTCTTTATTCAAGTACTCTCATCATACTTTCATTGGAGTTTATCTGAAACATGATTTAGTTAAGTCATTGGACTATAGTAATTTAGCTCCAGAGACATTTCCATGTCTCTTTTAGTGGTTGGATCATGTTATTCACCAACCCACGATACCTCGGCTTGAACGACAAACGTCTTGAGACCATTCTACGAACATACTTCCACTCATTACTAGGACTGCATCATAGGGAAGTAGGTCAACCCTTCATAAACACACTTCCACTCAGTACTAGGACTGCATCATGGGGATGTTAGTCAAACCTTCGTGAACATACCGCCAATCTGTACTAGGACTGCATCATAGGGATGTAGGTCAAGCTGTTGAAAACTTACTCTTACTCTTTACTTGAATAATCGAAGTACATCTAGGGTGAACCAGAATCGCTCACAAAATCCTTATCTTTCATGTTACAGAATCATGTCGTCAACCGGAAACAATCAGCCGAGCAATGAAACCCCTGCCTTTCCTATGGACGCCGCTACCTTCCAAACTGCAGTTACAGCTGCTATGATCGCTGCCATAACCGTTGTCCTTGCACATCGTAGCGCTATCAGCACAATCAATGCTGATGATGGGGTTGAAGATTCCGATCGTAGTATTCATCCAGGAAGTCATCAAACGGTAACAGTCGTAGGCTCGCAAAGCCGAAAAGCAGAGAACAAGAAACGAAAGCGCCAAGCCGAGAAAGAATGCAAGAAATCGGAAAAGCTGGTCATGCAACAACAACAAGTGGAAACCCCTGCCATCCCCGTACCGAGCAGGCCATACAAGGGAAAACTCCCGAAGTGTGATAAGTGTAGTTTCCATCATCATGGGGCTTGCCATGAGATGCAATGTTGCAATTGCCTAAAAATAGGGCACCATGCTCGTAGCTGTGGAGCACCGGCACGACCCATCACTCAAGCCCCTGACATCAGAGTCAACCAGGCTTACGATGGTGGTGTTAAAACTAGACCCTATGAAAGGAAAATTTCAAGGTGGGTGAACAAGGAGAACACTCGTGTCCACGTCACTCTAGCTCGACACATCACTTCCATCACCAATGTTGGTGCTGTCCAGATATGTCACTAATGCGGTGAAATTGGACACCTCAAGAAGGATTGCCCGATAGCATAGAACTCTAGCGTAGACGGGATGATTCTCAGGATCACAATTGCAGGAGAGCCTACTCCGGACCCACGTTAATGTAATTTAGGTGTTTCGTTGTAACAGACTTATAAACCATCCGAAACTAGTGCAACCAGAGTCTTACCTTTTGCGAGATCCCGTCGGTAGGGATGCTCGTGCTACGTATACTTGCCTTTTGTAGTATACCCTATCCGCAGCAATAGTCTTGTAGTAAGTCTAAAGTACTGTAACTCTTTTGCGAGATCCCGTCCGTAGGGATGCTCGTGTTTGTCTGTAACGCCTTATGTTCAAATCTAATGTCTTTGAGTTTCCTTACGATTCTGACATTATCATACGACTAGATTCAATTTGATCCGCACAATACCAGCTTCATAAGTACATCTCTTTCTCAGTAAACGTCTTTTTAGCGAAGCCGTCATTTCAGAACATCGAAGTACTCATGCATGGAGTACCTCATAGTTCTTTTCCTTCCGAAGAAATCCCGGAAGTACCACTTGTACATTACGTCAAGTTCCATCCAAAGATTCATACGGTTGATCTATCACTGAAGAATGTATACATAAGGGTGATATATAATCAAGGTTCTACAGGTTTAGAATTGATGATTTTGCTTTAACTTCCTTTCCTCATTGGGATGTGAACGTAAAGATGAATCGGTTATTCGACTATCTTTTCAACCTTAATTATATACGACTCGTACACGCGAGATTGTGATCGTTGAACCATGTACGAATTCTAATATGAACTTCAAGACGGAGACTGGCCAAGACTATGAGTAATCGCATCGTCATGTGAGCAACCTTAGAACCCATTATGACTCCTGTAAACAGATCACCCTACAGTCTAAACACCGACGGAGATACAAGAACAACCCGGACAACTTAGAAAAATACACAAAAATAGAATTGGAAGACTAGGCTTCTCACCCTGGAGAACTCCGGTCTTATTCTTCCAGAGGTCGACATATTGCATTGTATGTACCTCGGCTATTGAGGACCCCATCAAGATTTTTCATTAGAAATCATTGTCTCTGCCTCGCATAGATGAATTGGTTGAGCAAACGCAAAGAAAGAATTACTTTCAGAAATCGACTTGAGATCCAAATATCACCAGTTCAAGTGTTAGGGAAGGATGTCCTGAAGACTACCTTCCGAACTCGATGCAGACACTTCGTGTCCATAGTGATACCCTTCGGATAAGACCAATATGCCCATAGTATTCATGAGCTAAATGAGTAGGTTACGTCTTTCTTACTTGGATCAGTTCGTCATTCTCCATGTAATGACTTACTTATCTACCCTCGTAGTAAGAAGGAACCCATGGAAACATTACCCTCGGAGATACTTTTCGCAAAGTTCTCTGAACACGAGTTTTGGAATTGAAGAGTCAAAATATCCTAAGACACACTATTAGTGATGTGGAAATTCTTGAGTACTCTATCAATTTATCCAAAACCGTCGGGAATTTGTCGGCACCATAGACGCCGACAGAAATACGCCAAATTCTAGGTCTTACAGAACTCCTCGCAAATTACACAAACCCTTACGACTTTGACCCAGCAGAGGGTGGCCTTTGACTGGGAAGTTAAGCAAGAAAAAGAAACCTTGGAAATTCCAAGTGAGAGACCATGTTCTTTAGGAAAACTCACTCTGGGAATGGCTTAATATGCTTCGCATCTCGTGGAAAGCTAAATCCAAAATAGTCAGGACCTCCGAGATTCTTACCAGAATCGGTCCTGTATCTCACATACTAGATCTACTCCGCGAACTCAGTAACGTACATTTTACCCTTCGCGCCTCGATCTTGAAACTATACCTTTCCGTTAGGACCCTTGTAAGTCCACTCGACGAGATCGAAATTCACGAGATCCTCGCCTTCGTATAAAGAACCGTAGTGACGCTCGACCGAGAGGTCAAGCGGACGAAGCAGCGCCGCCTCCTTTTAGACAAGGTTCGTTGGGATACCAACCGAGGACCCAAATTCACTTATGAGCGCGAGAACCAATCATTTAGGAAGTTCCCAGCTCATGCTCGATCATTCATAGCTACTAACTTACCTAAATTCTTATTTCGGGACGAAAATCCCTCTAACAGGGGGTTGATGTGACAACCCAAAATTTCCATTCTGTATAACATATCAAGTCAATAGAAGTTAGAACAGTTGCAGTAAATGTCCAGACTTTTGGTATAAGTTTGAGATATCAGGAGAGAGGATGCACTACGGTATTGTGCAACTCTGTTATTCTAAAACTCGTTGATAAGAATTCAATGCCTTAATAAAAATATTTTCTCCCAAAAACTCCAGGAGTATATATACGATTTTGAGCCATAATTATTCATTTGTTACATTTCCAACTAGAGAAAAGTCGAATTCTCTCTCACGGATCTTCGGATTTTCATCCCAAAACGTGAGTACTTCTATCTAAGTGTGTTATAAGGCTTGTTATGTGTCTAATACATTAGAAATCACAGGACACCATCAAGATTTAAGAGTTTATGGCCCAAGAACATCTTGGACCGTAAACCCTTCTTTAAGGGGCAAAGAGTTCCCTAGTCCCTTCCTCATGCAAAGAAACTAGCTTAGACTTCCATCCTAATGTGTTTAGGACTAGAAAACACCCTTAGAACACCAAGAGTAAAGTGTTCACGGCCCAAGAAATTCTTGGACCGTGAACTCTAAACAAAAGGGCCAAAGTGTGCTTTAAACTCTCCTAAAGCCTTGGACACTAGCCTAGATTAGTTCTTAGTTAAATTATGGACTTGAAATGACCAAAAACACCCTTCCATGGGAGATTACGGCCGTAATCTCCGAGGGGTTTGGTCCTAGGGCCGTGAACTCCTTAAAGGAGTTGTAGGATGCCCTAAACTCTTCCAAAGACCATGCCATTAAGTAGAAATGCTTCCTAGGGTCTTGAAAAGCCTCAAAACAACAAATGGTCAAGTAAGTAGGAGCTTACGGCCATAAACCCATGAGTTTACGACCATAAACTCCTTTGTTGATGACATTAGGTCCGTGAACTCCATTAAGGAGTTTTCCCTCAGTCCTACACACACTAGCTTGTCCCTACAACACCTAGATGCAATCCTAGAGCCTAATAACACTTGTTAAAGGTGTTTAACATGTCCTAGGGTGTCTTGACTTTGTTTATTAGTTGTTTATAGACTAATTTGATACATATATATGATATTATATGTTACCTAGGATCATAGAGTGTGTTCAATACTTCATTCGACACCTAGCCATCCTACCTCTTCAGTTCATCCGTACCACTCACTACAGGTGAGTTCATACCCCTTAATCAATGTTTTAAATGTTTTTAAATGTTTTATGAGGGGATACAAGTAGGATCATGCTAGTTATTATATCAATCACATGTGATTAATAAGCAGCATTCAAATGATTTGCTACTCATTAGCCGTTTTATCAAATAGTTTCCTTCAAATGATTTTTATAAACATTTTATATGTTGAAAACTCCTTATTAAACTGTTCATTATGCACTGTATGTTTCATTTCAAACTCATTTACAATTGTATTTCAAACAAATGTTTCTTTATATACTTAAATTGTTTTATCGACACATGCTTTCAACCCGTTATATAGATTGACATCAAGTCAATCCTTTCTTAGATGGTACTCATGTTCAAAGGTTTTACAAAACATATTTTATGCTTTTATATTATCAATTGCATGTGTTTGTATGTATAGTTATATAAACAATGTTTAAAAGGCTTAGGAAGGCATGCCCACCCTATTTCCTTTCCGCCGTTGAGATGTGGTCTGGTGGGTTATCGGGTGTCCGTCCGAAGGTCGTTTAAATATTAGTTATATATCATGTGTACATATATAGTCATAAAGGTTCTTCTAGTTCATTCAATACCCTTGAGTAGCAAGGGTATACTTCCATGTTCATACATACCAGTTACATTACTAGTAAGCTACCATAGGGGTAGTTCAGGAAGATACTAGAACTATTACTAGAACGCGATATCATCCAATGAGTCAGTTCATTCATGAGTCAATACTTGCTAGATAGAGAGAGAACACACATTACATCTAGTACACAGAGTACATTACTATACATGCTAGATAGAGAGAGAACACACGTTACAGCTAGCACACGCAGAACATTACCATACATTACTATACATGCTATATAGAGAGAGAACACACGTTACAACTAGCACACCAAGAACATTACCGTACATTACTATACATGCTAGATAGAGAGAGAACACACGTTACAGCTAGCACATGCAGAACATTACCGTACATTACTATACTATTACATAAATACCTTTACATTATTACGCTTACATGAGTACGTTTACATAGATATTATATGATGAGTTACTTTTACATTTTATATGTATAGATTCTGTAATATAATCCTCATTCTTATCTTTACTTTGTGATAAAATCACATAATCGACGAGATAGATTGGATTTAATATCCTTGTACCAAAGGATATGTTGCGGGATTAACCATTCCTAGAATCTCTGTTAGCTACAAAGGTAAAAGCACATCCACGGATGTCAACGGTTGATACCATTACATGTATACTTTAAGGGACTAACTACTCCTATTCCCAGCTGTTAGCAACAGAGGTAAATGTACATCTACGGATGTCTCCAGTTAACACTATTAGTTACCATAGTACCAAAGGGTAATACTTAGGTTATTTATATTATTACTTTTATCTTGTGACCCGTTCACGTAACCGATGAGGTGAATTATATTTCAGTATCCTAGTACTAAAGGATACAATTTCTTATAATAATAATAATAATAGTAGCACAGTCCTGTCGTGGTAGAAGGCTACATTCAGAGCAGTTAGGTCTTGGTAGAAGGCTACATTTAGAGCAGTTAGGTCTTGGTAGAAGGCTACATCCAGAACAGTTAGGTATTGGTAGAAGACTCCCTTTTATAATAGTTGGAATCATAGGGATTTCTACGGTTTTTCAAACGTTTACAATTGTTCTACAAACATTTTCATACTTATACGAGCTTTCTTTGCAAACAATTTCAAGTCTTTCATTACAAGTTTTACAAATTAAGACACATTAATACTTATGATCTCACCAGCTTTAAAGCTGATACTCTATTTCAAAATAACTTGTATCCTCAGGTCAAAGATAGATAGGTACCGATGCAAGGTTTAGAGAAGATGGAGCTCGTTCAAGACTCATCTTTCATTTTGATGATACTTTAGTGTCTATTATAATTTGACAGAACACACTTATATTAAAATTATATTATTATTGCAATGGATGATGTTGTTTCCGCCGTTCATGGTTTTGGGGTGTGACACATTCCTACCCCTGCTGTTAGCCACAAAGGAAAATGCACATCTGCAGATGTCTACGGTTAATACTATTCGGCATTTACTATGTCGTGTTTATCCTAGTACCAAAGGATAATACTTAAATGTTTATATTTTCCCTATTACTTTTATTTTTTGATACGTTCACATAAACGATGAGGTAGACTATATATTGTTAATAATAGTCATACAAGGGAAAAACCATCTATACTTTTAAAACATTTTGGTCTTGGTATAAGACCACTTTTATACTAGTAGGAAATATGGGATTTTCTAGGGTTTTCACATTTATATCAAATGATTCATTCAAAGATTTACATAACATTCATAACAGCTTTCCAAATCAGAGTAATGACACTTAAATACTTATGAATTCACGAGCTTTATGCTGATCTCCAATTTCAAAATAACTTGTATTCTCAGCTCACCAGTAGACAGGTACGATGACCAGGTTTTGAGAAGACGGAGCACAGACAAGACTCGTCATTTATTTTTATTACATATTTTGGTGTCGTATTACAATCAAGGAACACATATGTACTAAAACTTCACTTTTAATGCAATGGATGATGTTGTTGCTTGTTTACTACTTTGCACTGTTATGATACTTCACATGACGTCCTCCACCCCTGAACGTTTCCGCCGTTCTTGGTTTTGGGGTGTGACATAGTGGCCGATTTCTTGAGCCATGGGATTCTTTTATATGGTGGCTATTAGGGTTACACCATGTAACTCATAACCTTACCCATTCCTTATGCTCCATGGATTTTAACCTCCAACATAAGGAATCTTGGATCACAAGCCCACATATATAATAATGGATGATTTACACAATCAACCCATATATTTAATTAGTCTTCTTTTGATCACTTAATTAATCCTAATCCTAGATTAATTCTTGATCAATACTAATTAAATAATCTTATAATATATTAGCAAACCTTAAGTGTTATTTCTCTCATTATCGTCTATCCAAATGCATGATGCCATGCAACCCAAATGGACCATGCCGGGTCAGGTCAAGTCTCACCAATTATGGTTATGGACTTAGACATCAATCCAGTAGTCTCCCACTTGGATAAGCCTAAAACTATTATTGCGTATGACTTCAAGAACCGACTGGAAATCGTACCTCTCAAAAGCTTTTGTCGAACTCTAACCTTGCCGATGATCTCTGACCTTTGTTAATGACTTGTCCATTAGATAAAGGATCGTATATTCCTCCATTCTAGATATCATATGGAATGAGACATGGATTATAATCATTCTGTTTCTCCATTTGTTGTTTCCCGATCTCCGATTTATGACGACTGACTAATTGAACAAATCAAATCAGTCCAGGCCCAGCCGAGAACTTACATTTGTCATCACCAAATCATCGAAGGGCCAACAAATATCGCTTTTATCCCGAAGGTAAAATGAATGGATAAACTTCAACTCATATAGCTTGTTCTACTACTTGTTGAATCATACACAATGGCACGTTTTATAACATCGAGTTACCGAATGCGTTTTCGTGCAATCAATGTACAACAAACTCATAGTAACATGTGGCAACCCGATATTTCAACTCCTTGTAAGGACCAGAATGGGTCAAGTATTGTAACCGCTTCTAAGTAATAAAATTTACTTTCATAATAAAACGTACAAATAGTTCTATTTAATTTCCTTCTATGATTAAATGTCTTTGAACCATGATCGTATGTGAAAAGAACGCCCAAATCCGACTTCATATAGCGAAGATGTGATTTTTCCAAGTTCGGCTTAGCAACAGACCGCTAAAAACTCGAATCGGAGATCGAGCGACTTTTGGCCGGAATGACCTAAACGAGAATCGAAGGTCTCGACAATGGTATTCCAGCGGTAAAAAGTCTGGCAAAAACCGACATCAGATAAAGAAGTTATGAATTTTCTAAGAAATTCCTTAAACACGATGGATTTTTAATAAATAATAAAAATATAATTTTGGAATTTGCCGACGGTGTCTAAACGAAAGTTGTAGAGCGTAGTCTCACCTACGCGAGGATATAAAGACCATCGAAAACGGAGTTCGTATGAAGAAGATATGGATTTTTGAAGTTTATTAAATAAATTATTTATTTATTTAATTCAAAATTCGGATATTATCCGAAGGGGAGTCAGCATCCTCCTCCGAAGTACGCGCTGCGTACTCCTGTACGCCCCGCGTAACCGAGAGGATTGGCCTCGGATCGTCCACGTCGCCATATCCGAGGAATCCGATCCATCCGACCCGTCCGACCCGTCCGACCCGACGTCCCATCCGACCCACCTCCCCAGCAACCCGTCCCATCCGAACGGAGGCAGTCGAGGCTTCGGTCATGCATGACGTACGCGTACGCAGCGCGTACGAGCGTACGCCCCGCGTACCGAGGCAGACCAGCCTTCCTATAAATAGAATGTGAGGGTTTCCAAAGAAAGGGTTCATTTCTCTTCTCTCTCTCTCAACTTTGCCTCGTTTTCCGTGTCCGTTCAAACCCGAAGCTCTGGTCTTTTTGGCTCAAGTCCCGAAGGTCGATTTTACTCCCGAGATTCCCGAGAATCCCGAGGAAAATCCGTTTCCCGAGACGAAACTCTGCCCGGTTTTCCATCTCGCTATCTTCAAACTTTCAAGTGAGTTTCATACACCTAAATCAACCTTTTTAATTAGTCTAAATACTTTATTATGCTTTCAAAGGGGGGGATTACAAGTAAAACACACGAGTATTATCGTGCGTTACATAAAGAAATTGTTTTATATACTGTTATATATTCAAATCACATGCGATTTATAAACATTTAAAGGAACTTATATATATATGTATATATGTATATATATATAACATATGTCACAATAGCATTTTACCTTTTAAAATATAATGTTCTTGTAATGCATGTATAAACTAAACTATTCTTAGATTTTTCTTGTCTATCCTAGACTCTACACCCAAAAATCTATACTTTCATAAACAAGCGATTCCTTTCTCAATGTTTCTAAACAAACAAGACACGTTTTTTTTGGAAACTATAATAGGTATGGTTTTACGAAACAAATTTCTAACTCTTATGTAGTAGAATCACATATTTCAAGAAGTTCACTTTCGTGTACAAGAACAAACGTAACATTTTAACAAGTAGATCTGTTTTTATACCACGGATTTGTGAGACACTAACTTCATGTACGTTCGAGTACACATTTCAAGTCCTGTATTATATACCAGAATCCCTTGGAGGGGGAGCATGGTGTTTGTGTATAGATCTATACGGGCTTGACAAACCCGCGCCCTGACTGTTAGCTGCAGTCCACCGTTTGGGGTGACAAACGTCATAACATTTCAACGCCTGAAGAACGTTGTGTATAGGCATTCAGAGTCAATAGTATGGTTATAAAACTCACAAGGGGTATTAAAATGCATTGATTTACAAGGTTTTCAAATTCATTGGTTCTTTTACATTTACATACATTTTAGAAACAAACATTGGTCTTGAGTGAAGGCTACTTTTATACTAGTAGAAAATATTGGATTTTCTAACCACAAACAAACGAAGATAAAACATTTCAGTTCATTCAAACATTTTCACTTAAATACTTATGAAATTCACCAGCTTAAATGCTGATCTACTCTTTCAAAATTACTTGTATGTCCCAGGGAATCAGTAATTTCAGGTATTCATTTCGCTTTTGATGAAGGGATGCTGCGGCGCCAGTTTAATCTCGTATTTTGACATCATATTGTAATTGAGTTTTGAACATGTAACTTTTGACAAATGTAAACTTTCAATTATATATATGATGGTTGTATTGCTTTCTTTACTATGTATTCATTTGTTACGTTACCACATGAAGTCATCCGCCCCCGAACGTTTCCGCCGTTCAGGTTTGGGGGTGTGACAGATTGGTATCAGAGCAATGTTTATAGTGAACTAAGTATATCGAACCACATAAGATATACAAACTATAAATGCTTAGGGGACTAATAATCTCTGACAAAACAAATTTTCTTTTTACACTTAAGCAGCATTTCGTTCAATTTAAATTGGTAGTTCATTTAAGTACAAATACATGCCTACCACGAACTATTTTCATGTTATACAACTATACAAGTATTTAGACAAGTTGACACTACGATTGGGACTCGATATATGTAATCAGATTTTGGACAAATATAGCGTGATCAACTATATTTGCCCAAGATTGGACCAACGTATATCGAGGAATAATCGTAGTAAGCAACAAGTCAAAACTTACCAAACCATTACAAGAATCAAACACAAGCACTTAAATACTATAGGAGTATTTGCTATCTAAACTAGTTTAACTTACATGTTTTACATGTTCCGGCTTTACTCGATTCTTATAACCCTTTTCTCGTACAGTCAAATGGCTGGATTTCACCACCCTGGCGACCCCTACTTTCCCAACCAAGGCAACGGAGGATGGATCGAAGATGATCCCGAAGAGGACGAGGAACCCATAGAAGTGGGTGATGACTCCGGTACCGACTCAGAGCCGGAAGTTATCGATCCACCACCCATTCAACCTCCCGTCTTCGTAAGGAACTTATAAGGACCGACTCCCGTCTGGGGAAGTCACCTCCACCATTGGAGCCAACAGCAAAACCTACGCCCTCCCTACGGCATGTGCCGGGAATTCTATGATGTCCGCGGCGGAGGTTCGGCTGATCGAGCACTCCCGGTAATGGTGGGTAAGTTAGCCAATTAGTCCTATCAGTCTGGAGTACAAGCTAGTCGACTCCGGGATATCAACGTGGAAGTGCAGGTTCACACTTCTGACATCCGTAGGCTGGACAAGATGCAAGACAACGCCCAATTCCAAGCTGAATCGTTTCAAGCGCAAATGATTGCAGCCCTCGCCGAACTAAGGGAACAACAAGCCGCTTTCGATAGGCGTCTAATGGAGTCAAAGCAATCAGATACGGAATCAAGCTCCAAGCGCAACCTTCGACGCAAGTAGTGCTTGTCTAGGACTCAAATTTTGTTATAGCTTAGGACCTCGGCTAAAAGTCTTTAAATTTCCCGAACTTTGTAATCGGAGACCCTTATGGGGGTCAAATTTTCATGATCGTTGTAACAACTTTTATATTAATATAAGTGGCACTATTACTACTATGTTGAGTATTTCGTTCGAACATTGAATGGTCTTTGTGAACCCAAACACTCGTTTCATACCTTCAGTCTTACAAATAACTTTCATTTTTCTATTTTAAGACTTATACTTTCATCTGTTGTTGAACTATAGCGATTTAGTTCATGAGACACATACATTTTTCCATTCTATGAAATTCTTATCCTTGTCCTTTCAATCTATAGTTGAAGGATGCCTCCGCGTAGGAACCCAAGGCGAAACAACGGTGAGGAAGCACCTATACCACCACCACCTCCACCACCTCAATTTGATGCTGTTATGTTTCAAGCAGCAGTCACCGCGGCAGTGGCAGCTGCCATGTCACAGATCAATAACTCGAGTACTAATGGCTCGGGATCTGGCACACACCTATCCAACCATGGCGAGAGTCATGGACCACCTCGAGAATGCACCTATAAGGACTTCACTAATGCCAAGCCCCGGATGTTTTATGGTACTGGTGGTGTGATGGCCCTGAGGCAGTGGATCGAAAGGACGGAGGCAGTCTTTGAAATATGCTCCTGCCCCGAGCACAGCAAGGTCAAATTTGCAACTTTCACCCTTCTCGATAAAGCTTTAACTTGGTGGAATGGCCACGTTAAAGTACTCACCCTAATCGTGGCAAACTCCATAAGCTGGGAGAACTTGAAGGCCATGATGATGAGAGAATACTGCCCACGGGGAGAGATTCAAAAGCTTGAACACGAGCTATGGACTCTCGGAATGGTTGGTACCGACATCGCTCCTTATACCAACAGATTCTGCGAGCTGGCAATCCTTTGTCCAGATATGATTGCTCCCGAGAGCAAGAAGATAGAAAGGTACATCTGGGGACTGACGCCCCAAATGCGATCAAGCGTGTTAGCTTCTAAACCTGACACCTTTGAAAGTGCTAAGGAACTGGCACAATCTCTGATCGACTACGGAGGTCATCAGAACTCAACCACTTATGCACCAGCCCCACAGAAAGCAAACAACAAGTACAACAACTACAACAACAACAATGGCAGGAAGAGGGCATGGATTAAAGGGAAGGGTGGATCTTCCCAAGAATCCGCAAAGAAACAGCTGGTGTCAGTAAATGCGGCCACTGTACCTGCTACAGCCCCTACAAATACCTACCCAACAAAGCCTTATATAGGCAACCTCCCAAAATGCACCAAATGCAATTACCACCACCATGGACTTTGTCGAGCTATGCAGTGCGCCAACTGCAGCCAAAAAGGGCACACAGCCCGTTTCTGCAAGGAACCCGCAAAGCCGATCACTCAAATTCCCGGTGCGGGTGTAGGGCAGGCTTGCTACGGTTGTGGCGAGGTGGGCCACTACCAGAGAAACTGTCCTAAGGCAGCAGGCACCGGAGGTGTGAGACGAGTTTTGGCAATAGGCCACAACGAAGCTGTAGCTGACCCAACTATTGTTGCTGGTACGTTCCTTCTCGATAATTCATACGCATGCATATTATTCGATAGTGGAGCGGAGAGAAGTTTCGTGAGTCAAAACTTTATTCATTTACTTAAACCTAAACCTAGCAAGTTAGAAAAATCATTCACTATAGAGATGGCCAATGGAAAAACCGAAAACACAAATTGCATATACATGGGCTGTACGTTAACATTAGACGGCCATTCTTTCCCAATCGATCTCATGCCGGTTCAAATTAAAAGTTTCGACGTCATAGTCGGCATGGATTGGTTGAGCCTTCTTCGCGCCGACATCATGTGCTTTGAGAAAGCAGTCCGTCTTAACCTCCCAAACAACGAAACATTAGTTATCTACGGCGACAAATCTAGTGCAAACCTTCGCATCATTTCGTGCATCCAAGCTCGAAAGTGCTTGCGGAAGGATTGTCGAGCATTCCTAGCGCACATCGTCGATACAAGTCAAGAACTGAAGGACATCAAGAGCATCTCGGTAGTACGCGACTTTCCCGATATCTTTCCAGAAGAACTGCCAGGATTACCACCGCAACGCCAAGTCGAGTTTAGAATCGACTTAATTCCAGGAGCTACCCCAGTAGCGAAGTCGCCTTATCGTCTTGCACCAGCAGAGATGCAGGAACTTTCCAGTCAACTTAATGAACTCCTTCACAAAGGATTCATAAGACCAAGTTTCTCACCTTGGGGAGCACCGGTCTTGTTTGTAAAGAAGAAAGACGGATCGTTCCGTATGTGCATCGACTACAGAGAGCTGAACAAAC
Organism: Lactuca serriola; assembly: GCF_051521515.1. NCBI lineage: Eukaryota > Viridiplantae > Streptophyta > Magnoliopsida > Asterales > Asteraceae > Lactuca > Lactuca serriola. The sequence goes on along the minus strand of NC_136416.1, from coordinate 126,817,343 downwards.
TTACTGTCAAGAACCGCTATCCTCTACCCCGTATCGACGACCTATTCGATCAACTTCAAGGGGCGAACTACTTCTCCAAAATAGACCTGCGATCCGGATATCACCAATTACGAGTTCTAGAGAGGGACATTCCAAAAACAGCCTTCCGAACTCGTTATGGACACTACGAATTCGTGGTGATGCCGTTCGGATTAACCAATGCACCAACAGTATTTATGGACCTAATGAATAGGGTATGCCGCCCTTACTTGGATCAGTTCGTCATCGTCTTTATCGATGATATACTTATCTACTCTCGAAGTGAGGAAGAGCATAGTCAACACCTACGAAAAGTCCTAGAAACACTGCGAACGGAGAAACTCTATGCGAAGTTCTCTAAATGCGAATTTTGGATTCGAAGAGTCGAATTTTTAGGTCACGTTGTTAGCGAGAAAGGTATACACGTGGACCCTTCCAAAATTAAGGCTATTGAGAACTGGTCGGCACCAAAGACACCTACAGAAATTCGTCAATTTCTAGGTCTAGCTGGCTACTATCGCAGATTCATAAAGAAATTTTCGAGCATTGCGAAACCTCTTACTTCATTAACCCAGAAAGGAGTGGCCTTTGACTGGGAAGCGAAACAAGAGAAGGCATTCCAGACACTAAAACAGGCCTTGTGCACCGCACCGATACTATCCCTCCCCGAAGGGATAGAAGACTTCGTAGTGTATTGCGATGCTTCAAATCAAGGACTTGGTTGTGTTCTTATGCAAAGAGGGAAGGTTATCGCTTATGCCTCCCGGCAGCTTAAGACACACGAAGTGAACTATACGACACACGACCTCGAGTTAGGAGCAGTGGTATTTGCTCTGAAGATCTGGAGGCACTACTTATACGGAACAAAGAGTACTATATTCACCGATCACAAGAGCCTTCAACACATTTTCGATCAGAAGGAACTCAACATGCGACAACGACGATGGGTTGAGTTACTGAATGACTACGAATGCGAAATTCGTTATCATCCTGGCAAGGCCAACGTAGTAGCCGACGCCCTCAGTCGAAAGGAATACACTGGTCGGAGGGTCAAATCTCTGACCATGACTATCCATTCCCACCTATCCACACAAATTAAAGAAGCACAAATGGAAGCTTTGCAACCTGAAAATGTGGCGGGTGAATCCCTGCGAGGAATGGAGAAGAATTTAGAAGTCAAGGGTGGCGGAGCCTACTATCTCATGGACCGAATCTGGACCCCAAATCATGGTGGTTTCAGAAACGTAGTCATGACCGAGGCTCACAATTCAAGATATTCCGTTCACCCGGGTTCAGATAAAATGTATCTGGATCTTAAGAAACTGTACTGGTGGCCTAACATGAAAGCAGAAATTGCTACCTTCGTGAGTAAATGTCTTACTTGCGCTAAGGTTAAGGTCGAGTATCAGAAACCGTTAGGACTACTACAACAACCAGAGATACCGGAATGGAAATGGGAGCGGATTACTATGGACTTCATAACCAAGTTACCCAAGACGACAAGTGGACTCGATACCATATGGGTCATTGTCGACAGATTGACCAAATCCGCACATTTCCTACCCATCAAGGAGACTGACAAAATGGAGAAGCTTACAAGAACTTACTTAAGGGAAGTAGTGCGACTGCATGGTGTTCCGATATCCATTATCTCCGATCGAGATAGTAGATTCACTTCAAGGTTCTGGCAATCACTACAAAGTTCCCTGGGAACTAGGCTAGACATGAGTACAGCCTACCACCCACAGACAGACGGACAAAGTGAGAGAACAATACAAACTTTAGAAGACATGCTGAGAGCCTGCGTGATTGACTTTGGAAAGGCATGGGATATTCATTTACCCCTTGTCGAATTTTCATACAACAATAGTTATCATACAAGCATAAAGGCTGCTCCGTTTGAAGCCCTCTATGGTCGAAAGTGCAGATCCCCTCTGTGCTGGACTGAAGTTGGCGATACCCAGTTAGCTAGAGGAAGAGTTCCTGAAAGCACTCTCACAGGTCCGGAGATCATACGTGAAACAACAGAGAAGATCGTTCAGATTCGTGAACGATTGAAGGCCTCAAGAGACCGACAGAAAAGCTACGCTGACCAAAGGAGGAAACCTTTAGAATTCCAGGTAGGAGACCACGTCTTATTAAAGGTCTCACCGTGGAAGGGTTTAATACGATTTGGAAAGCGTGGGAAACTAAATCCAAGATACATAGGGCCTTTCGAGATTCTTGCCAGGATCGGCCCTGTGGCTTACAAGCTTAACCTACCGCGCGAACTTAGTAACATCCATCCAACCTTCCACGTCTCAAACTTGAAAAAGTGTCTGTCCGACGAGACTCTTGTTATTCCACTCGACGAGATCGAGATCAACGAGAGCCTCAACTTTGTGGAAGAACCAGTAGAAATCATGGATCGAGAGGTCAAACAAACAAAACAAAGTCGCATACCCATCGTGAAGGTTCGCTGGAACGCCAAGCGGGGACCCGAATTCACATGGGAACGCGAAGATCAGATGAAACAAAAGTACCCTCATCTCTTTCATGTTCACTAGTATCTTTGCTACTTTAAATTTCGGGACGAAATTCTCTCTAACGGGGGGATGATGTGGCAACCCGATATTTCAACTCCTTGTAAGGACCAGAATGGGTCAAGTATTGTAATCGCTTCTAAGTAATAAAATTTACTTTCATAATAAAACGTACAAATAGTTCTATTTAATTTCCTTCTATGATTAAATGTCTTTGAACCATGATCGTATGTGAAAAGAACGCCCAAATCCGACTTCATATAGCGAAGATGTGATTTTTCCAAGTTCGGCTTAGCAACAGACCGCTAAAAACTCGAATCGGAGATCGAGCGACTTTTGGCCGGAATGACCTAAACGAGAATCGAAGGTCTCGACAATGGTATTCCAGCGGTAAAAAGTCTGGCAAAAACCGACATCAGATAAAGAAGTTATGAATTTTCTAAGAAATTCCTTAAACACGATGGATTTTTAATAAATAATAAAAATATAATTTCGGAATTTGCCGACGGTGTCTAAACGAAAGTTGTAGAGCGTAGTCTCACCTACGCGAGGATATAAAGACAATCGAAAACGGAGTTCGTATGAAGAAGATATGGATTTTTGAAGTTTATTAAATAAATTATTTATTTATTTAATTCAAAATTCGGATATTATCCTAAGGGGAGTCAGCATCCTCCTCCGAAGTACGCGCTGCGTACTCCTGTACGCCCCGCGTAACCGAGAGGATTGGCCTCGGATCGTCCACGTCGCCATATCCGAGGAATCCGATCCATCCGACCCGACGTCCCATCCGACCCACCTCCCCAGCAACCCGTCCCATCCGAACCGAGGCAGTCGAGGCTTCGGTCATGCATGACGTACGCGTACGCAGCGCGTACGAGCGTACGCCCCGCGTACCGAGGCAGACCAGCCTTCCTATAAATAGAATGCGAGGGTTTCCAAAGAAAGGGTTCATTTCTCTTCTCTCTCTCTCAACTTTGCCTCGTTTTCCGTGTCCGTTCAAACCCGAAGCTCTGGTCTTTTTGGCTCAAGTCCCGAAGCTCGATTTTACTCCCGAGATTCCCGAGAATCCCGAGGAAAATCCGTTTCCCGAGACGAAACTCTGCCCGGTTTTCCATCTCGCTATCTTCAAACTTTCAAGTGAGTTTCATACCCCTAAATCAACCTTTTTAATTAGTCTAAATACTTTATTATGCTTTCAAAGGGGGGGATTACAAGTAAAACACACGAGTATTATTGTGCGTTACATAAAGAAATTCTTTTATATACTGTTATATATTCAAATCACATGCGATTTATAAACATTTAAAGGAACTTATATATATATGTATATATGTATATATATATATATATAACATATGTCACAATAGCATTTTACCTTTTAAAATATAATGTTCTTGTAATGCATGTATAAACTAAACTATTCTTAGATTTTTCTTGTCTATCCTAGACTCTACACCCAAAAATCTATACTTTCATAAACAAGCGATTCCTTTCTCAATGTTTCTAAACAAACAAGACACGTTTTTTTTGGAAACTATAATAGGTATGGTTTTACGAAACAAATTTCTAACTCTTATGTAGTAGAATCACATATTTCAAGAAGTTCACTTTCGTGTACAAGAACAAACGTAACATTTTAACAAGTAGATCTGTTTTTATACCACGGATTTGTGAGACACTAACTTCATGTACGTTCGAGTACACATTTCAAGTCCTGTATTATATACCAGAATCCCTTGGAGGGGGAGCATGGTGTTTGTGTATAGATCTATACGGGCTTGACAAACCCGCGCCCTGACTGTTAGCTGCAGTCCACCGTTTGGGGTGACAAACGTCATAACATTTCAACGCCTGAAGAACGTTGTGTATAGGCATTCAGAGTCAATAGTATGGTTATAAAACTCACAAGGGGTATTAAAATGCATTGATTTACAAGGTTTTCAAATTCATTGGTTCTTTTACATTTACATACATTTTAGAAACAAACATTGGTCTTGAGTGAAGGCTACTTTTATACTAGTAGAAAATATTGGATTTTCTAACCACAAACAAACGAAGATAAAACATTTCAGTTCATTCAAACATTGTCACTTAAATACTTATGAAATTCACCAGCTTAAATGCTGATCTACTCTTTCAAAATTACTTGTATGTCCCAGGGAATCAGTAATTTCAGGTATTCATTTCGCTTTTGATGAAGGGATGCTGCGGCGCCAGTTTAATCTCGTATTTTGACATCATATTGTAATTGAGTTTTGAACATGTAACTTTTGACAAATGTAAACTTTCAATTATATATATGATGGTTGTATTGCTTTCTTTACTATGTATTCATTTGTTACGTTACCACATGAAGTCATCCGCCCCCGAACGTTTCCGCCGTTCAGGTTTGGGGGTGTGACATAACAACTCATATCTCTAGGTTTGAATCCAATACTTAGAACTTATGAGCACTCATGAGTGTTGTAGCCCTTTGACCAACATCTTAGACCTCTACAAGCCAACCCATGATAGTCTTAATTCATATCTACTTCCAACATATGACCGACTATGGATGGTTTGAATAACTTAGTCATCCAGAACAATGACCTAGTTATTCTAGAAGTTAAAACATGCAAAGTGAAACACAATAATAATTGAATCGAATATGGTATCAAAACCTATTATGTAACAACCCGAAGTTGTTCATCGCCGAAAACTCGTTCTGCCCGTATAACTCGTCGAAGATCGAAATGTCCCGATATTGTTTTTGGGTTTAGTTAACTAAAATAATATGTTTATTATTATTTAATGAGGGTCCAAATCATTTAGGAACTCATGAATTTAGCCCAAAACATTTATTTCATAAGTTTTAGAAATATCCTCGTCGGGTGACGGAAACTCAATCGGGTGCGACCCAAAGCATCGTTTAAGGCCGGTATCGGGTAGAATTCCACCGTGTCCAAGTTCTAGGAACTATATAAACATGTTTAACCTCTCATTTGAAGCTTTTTCCTTCTCTCTCTACTCTCTCTCTAACCTCTCTCCTAAATCCAAAGATTTAGTGTCCAAAACTCAATTTTAAGGCTTCAAATCCTTAAGGTACCTTCCTAGCCTTAATCTATAGCATATTTGGCTTCCAAACTTGACATTTAATCATGAAATAGGCCATCATATGTGAGTTTACGGCCCAGGAGGCTGCCTAGGCCATAAACACCATTTTGAAGAGTTTTAAGCCCTTAAACTCCTTCCTTAACTCAATTGGACTTAAGATATGGCTAAGGGACATCAATATATGGACTTAGAACACTTAAAACTTTGATTTTGAGGACTTTGAAGGAGTTTACGGCCAAGGCATAAGCTTGGGCCGTAAACTCATGTTAATGGGGTTTTTCATGCCTTTAAACCCTTCCAAATCACTTCTATGGCTTAAATATGAATTATAGGACCTTGGTTTTAGCATTTGGACACTTGAAACATGATTTTTGGGGGATTTAGATGAGTTTACAGCCAAGGCATATGCTTGGGCCGTAAACTCCCCAAAACTTGACATAAATCCAATTCTAAGGTGTTAGAAAGCCATCCAACACCACCAAAACTAAACACCCCTAAAGCCTTTAGATGAATTTTAGAAGCCATTCCATGCAAGTTTTAGGCCTTGAAACACATTGTAGCACCTTATAGAAGAGTTTACGGCCATGAGGGGGGTCTCATAGGCCGTAAACTCCATAAATCCCACATATGTCACATATAAACTCATTTCTAGGCTTGTGGGAATTTTTAGAATCACATGTGATTGATTTTAACACTTTAAAAGCACTAAATCTTGGAGAATTGAGAGTTTACAGCCAAAGACCCTTTGCCTAGGCCGTAAACTCCCTTTTGTATTGTAAATGATGTTTTTAATTCAATCCAAGCCTTAAGAAAAATTAATCCAAGCATTTCCAAGTGTCCATATCCATTTATGACCCAAATTTGCACCATAAACCACACCCACCATGAGTTTACGGCCGTAAACTCATGGGGAATGGGTGTTTTGGACCAAAAACTCTTATATTAGTTTACTCATGGGGAGTAAACTCCAGTCCCAAGTCCCTAGTGTCATTACACGTCTTTAAACGCCACCCGGGTCCCTCCAAACACTTGTATCGGAGTGTTTTCGCGACTTGAAGCAATTGTCCCTATCCAACAATCATTCTAAGTCCTAATTAGATACAAATGTGTATCTTTACATTATAATTAGGAACCTCGTGTATTTACAAGCCTCGGATCAACTCTTAGCATCCAAATCGTCATACTTCTCGTCTGGTGAGTTCATACCCCTACGCCTTTTTCACTGTTTTTAACTGTTTTCAGGGGGGAATACAAGCAAACCAAAACTGTTTTCAAATTATAACATTTATGTGTTTCAAATAGTATCTGGCAAACTTATAAACTCTTATTCTCCTTATGTATTATGTTGAGCATAAGGAATGATTTATCAATTACAACTAAATGGATTTTAGTTAAGAAAATAACCAAACTAATCAAATTATTATGGGAATAATTTGGGGTTCTATGTTTCTCTTTATATCACTTGCTGATATCTGTATAAAGTTATTAGATAAACTATGTCTGATTCAGTTTATCTCCGTATCATTCAAATGTTTTGCCAGATAGTTTCATTGTATATATCTATTTTCACTGTATCATGTCTTGAAATCTTTGTATGTTTGGTATCGTATTGGAACCCTGTGAATAGTTAATACTAGCTTGTGAGATAGTCACTACCCTTTATGGATGATCAAGTAAATCCTCTCCGGAAGTGTAACCAGAGTTTCCTGGAGGGAGAGCGAAGAGTTTGTGAATAGATCTATTCGGGACTGGCAATCCCACACCTTAACTGCTAGCTACAGTTAGGCGGGCACGCCTAGGGTGACAAATTCTGGATATCATTCGACGTCTGACTAACGTCAAGGAGGTCTCGTTGTCATATCAGCATGGTTACCCGACTCACAATACGTATTAATATAAACTTATTCACAGCTAGGGTTTGTTTAGAATCTATATCTTGTTCGGGATGGCAATCCCATGGTTTTGTATCTATATCTCGTTCGGGATGGTAATCCCATGGTTTTATGTCTATATTTCGTTCGGGATGATAATCCCATGATCTTGTGTCTATATTTCGTTCGGGATGGAAATCCCATGGATTTAAAACTAAATCTTATACGGGATGATAATCCCATGATTTTATCAAACTATTATCTAGTTTCGGGATAGTGATCCCATGGTTTATCAAGCTATCTTATATCTACTTTCGGGATAGTGATCCCATGGTTTATCAAGCTATCTTATATCTACTTTCGGGATAGTGATCCCATGATCTTTATCGAATTATCTTATAACTGGTTCGGGATGTAATCCCAAGGTTTTCAAATACTAATTGGTTCGGGATGTTAGTCCCAAGGTTTTCAAAATACTTTCTATTTACAGTTCGTCTAAATTATAGTTTTGTTATTAAACTATACTTTGTGTTATCCAATCAATCTTACAATTAGGAAAATATGGGATTTTCCTGGGGTTAACTTATATCTGTAACAGAACTGTAACGAAAGATAACTTAACTACTTTACATAAGAAAATATGGGATTTTCTTGGATATCAAATCTTTTCAGAAAACTAAAGGAAACCGAAACGTTTTCACAAAACAAAACTGCTTATGAACTCACCAGCTTTATGCTGATTTTCAAACTGCTTGTATTCTCAGGTCCAAGTTAGACAGGTACCCGGCGATATCTTTTGGTGAAGATGGAGTGCTCCGAAGACTCGTCTCTTTTGTTCATATGATATATGTATAACTCTGTACAATTTACTTTTGAACCAAATGTAAACTTTCATATATATGTAATGTAATGGTTGTTTACTATGATTACTATGTACATTGGATTTGATACACAACATGGAGTCAACCCCGGGAACGTTTCCGCCTTTGGTTTTCGGGGTGTGACAGATTGGTATCAGAGCCCTTGTTTATAGTGAACAGAGTATACCAAACCTTACATGGTATAAGTATTTTCAAAAGTATTTAAGTATGCCGAGCCGTCGAAATCCGTAACTACAAGTAGAACAAAACATAAGTAAATGGGTGTTGTACACTGCGGTTAAACCTGGGCAGTTATGTAGTCGTGTCTAGGGTCAATATAGCCTGGCCAACTATATTCATTCGAGACACGGCCAACATGTGCTTAGGAGTGACTGTGGCATGCGGCATACCTAAAACTTACCCAATATCCCGAACAACGAATCGTCGCTGCAGCGAACCATGAAATACTGTGGGAGTATTTCTCGAGCCGATCCTTTGTAGAAATTCTTGTATACGCGTTATTCCTTGATCATTCCTCTAGCGATAAAATGTTCTATCTTGATAACTCCTTTCTGCTTTATCGCTTTGTATGATGCTATATTTGCCTTGATGAGATATCTCATGTCCCATATCTCTTGATTCAATTTAGAGGACTTATGATCCTCTCTTTCCTGATCTTTTTAGATCAAGATGCCTCCAAGAAAGAGACCCAGCTCAACGAACAACAACAATCCTCCTCCGCCACCACCTCCTCTTCAACTTGATCTTGGATCACTTCAGACAGTTCTGACTGCTGCAATGGTAGCAGCCATGTCGCAAATGAACTCTGGTAATCCAGGAGGTGGTCCCCAACCCCAAAACCCAGAAGAAAGTCAGGGACACCAAAAAGGGGGTTCCTATAAAGACTTCATGAACGCAAAACCGACATTCTTCGATGGCACAGGGGGTGTCATTGCCTTAACCCGATGGTTCGAGAAGATCGAATCAATCTTTGAAATATGCAGCTGTTCGAAGTCTGATAGAGTCAAGTTTGTTGCCTGCACCTTCCTAGACAAAGCCCTGACTTGGTGGAATGGCCGAGTCAAATCCTTAACTTTACCTGTAGCCAATGCTATGGGCTGGGAACCTATGAAGGAGCTTCTTCTCGCAGAGTATTGCCCTCGGGGCGAACTTCAGAAGCTAGAACACGAACTTTGGAACCTTAAGATGAAGGGTTCTGACATAGCTGCTTATACCTCAAGATTTGATGATCTGGCATTACTTTGTCCGGGAATGGTTACCTCGGAAAGTAAAAAGATAGAGAGGTTCATCTGGGGGTTGACCCAACCAACAAAAGGGAATGTCTTGGCTGCGAAGCCAGACACATATGACAGTGCCAAGTGCCTTGCGAAAATCCTGATAGATCACGAAGACAACTCTGATGAAGAAGCTACTACCCCCGAGCCAGTCACTAGTGGAGGCGGAACTAAAAAGAAATCCTGGAACAAGCGGAAGGCCCAGAGTACGCAAGGGTCTTCTAAGAAACAGCAAACGGTAGCAGTTCATGTTGCTACTGCCCCTGTTGCTGTTTCAGCTGTCGGTTCCACAGCCCAAACTCCTGCCAGTGGATACACTGGTACCCTTCCTTGGTGTGGTAAGTGTAACTACCACCACCGCATTCCTGGTCCATGTCGCGAAAGGATCTACGACAACTGTGGCAATAGGGGCCATCTTGCGCGAACCTGCAGAAAACCAGCCAAGCCAACAAACCAATCATCCGGAGTGGGAATCAGTCCGGCCTGCTACAATTATGGTGAAGCTGGACACTTCAAAAGGAATTGTCCCAAGACAGCTACAACCACAAATCCCTCTGCTGCCGCAGGTATATCTCTCTTTGATAATTCATATACCTGCAACTCTTTTCGATTTTGGTACAAAAAAGGAAACCTGTTATCTATTTATTTGAACGTTTTCTAAACTCAATCCTTCGCATGTAATCGAAACGTGTACCGTCGAGACGACTAACTAGCGAGATAGAGAACATTAACTTCGTACCTATAGATTGAATCCTCGGTCCGGAGGATTATTCTATTCCATTCGATTTATAAAGGGGGAAACTTTCCATGAAAATACTTTGATGCCATGTTTAACCAGAAATGACCGAGCCTCATTCATGTTGTTATATTTACTTTCGAAAGGGTCGCTCGTCTAGATTTTTCCTCGACTCTGTTCTCGTGATCTTCGGCATCAAACTTCCGTATCATTCTATGTCTTAGAACTCAAAATTTTTCCCAATGTAAATTACCACGCATCCCTCGTTTCTGTAATTATTGAGAAACGGGAAGTTAGGAACTATTCCCTCTAAATGTCTATCCCGAAGGATTCCCGGGAGTTTCTTTCGATGCATCCAGTTTAGTCTCACATCAGACCTTTCGAGATCTTCGTAGAGATCGATTCAGCAACCTTCAGGTTTCGGATGCCCTTAAAACTTGGTAATATCTATCTAAACCATCACGTCTCGAATCCTTAGAAACGTCTGCCCAACGAAACCCTAGTGATTCCTTTGAGGAAACCGAAGTCGTTCAGGGTTGGAACTTCCATGAGAAAACAGATTGATATAGTAGATTGAGAGAGAGTCAAAGTACGAAATCAAGGCATGTCCCGATAATGAGAATTCGTTAACACGCCCAGTAGAGACCTGATTCCACTTGAGAAAGTGAAGATCCGAAGTAACAAATCCACTTGTGTTTCATTCCAATCCATGACCTGTATCTTATTCTTTGAATTTCGGGACGAAATTCCCTCTAACAGGGGGATAATGTAACAACCCGAAGTTGTTCATCGCCGAAAACTCGTTCTGCCCGTGTAACTCGTCGGAGATCGAAATGTCCCGATATTGTTTTTGGGTTTAGTTAACTAAAATAATATGTTTATTATTATTTAATGAGGGTCCAAATCATTTAGGAACTCATGAATTTAGCCCAAAACATTTATTTCATAAGTTTTAGAAATATCCTCGTCGGGTGACGGAAACTCAATCGGGTGCGACCCAAAGCATCGTTTAAGGCCGGTATCGGGTAGAATTCCACCGTGTCCAAGTTCTAGGAACTATATAAACATGTTTAACCTCTCATTTGAAGCTTTTTCCTTCTCTCTCTACTCTCTCTCTAACCTCTCTCCTAAATCCAAAGATTTAATGTCCAAAACTCAATTTTAAGGCTTCAAATCCTTAAGGTAACTTCCTAGCCTTAATCTATAGCATATTTGGCTTCCAAACTTGACATTTAATCATGAAATAGGCCATCATATGTGAGTTTACGGCCCAGGAGGCTGCCTAGGCCGTAAACACCATTTTGAAGAGTTTTAAGCCCTTAAACTCCTTCCTTAACTCAATTAGACTTTAGATATGGCTAAGGGACTTCAAGATATGGACTTAGAACACTTAAAACTTTGATTTTGAGGACTTTGAAGGAGTTTACGGCCAAGGCATAAGCTTGGGCCGTAAACTCATGTTAATGGTGTTTTTCATGCCTTTAAACCCTTCCAAATCACTTATATGGCTTAGATATGAATTATAGGACCTTGCTTTTAGCATTTGGACACTTGAAACATGATTTTTGGGGGATTTAGATGAGCTTACGGCCAAGGCATATGCTTGGGCCGTAAACTCCCCAAAACTTGACATAAATCCAATTCTAAGGTGTTAGAAAGCCATCCAACACCACCAAAAGCCTTGGAATAAATCAAGGGAACAACCAAAAATACTTTAAAGGCCTTAAACACATCTTTTGTGGGATTTCTAACAGTTTACGGCCAAGACCTGTTCTTGGGCCGTAAACTCCAAAATTTTTGGTGTTAGAATGCAAACTAAACACCCCTAAAGCCTTTAGATGAATTTTAGAAGCCATTCCATGCAAGTTTTAGGCCTTGAAACACATTGTAGCACCTTATAGAAGAGTTTACGGCCATGAGGGGGGTCTCATAGGCCATAAACTCCATAAATCCCTCATATGTCACATATAAACTCATTTCTAGGCTTGTGGGAATTTTTAGAATCACATGTGATAGATTTTAACACTTTAAAAGCACTAAATCTTGGAGAATTGAGAGTTTACGGCCAAAGACCTTTTGCCTAGGCCGTAAACTCCCTTTTGTATTGTAGATGATGTTTTTAATTCAACCCAAGCCTTAAGAAAAATTAATCCAAGCATTTCCAAGTGTCCATATCCATTTATGACCCAAATTTGCACCATAAACCACACCCACCATGAGTTTACGGCCGTAAACTCATGGGGAATGGGTGTTTTGGACCAAAAACTCTTATATTAGTTTACTCATGGGGAGTAAACTCAAGTCCCAAGTCCCTAGTGTCATTACACGTCTTTAAACGCCACCCGGGTCCCTCCAAACACTTGTATCGGAGTGTTTTCGCGACTTGAAGCAATTGTCCCTATCCAAAAATCAATCTAAGTCCTAATTAGATACAAATGTGTATCTTTACATTATAATTAGGAAACTCGTGTATTTACAAGCCTCGGATCAACTCTTAGCATCCAAATCGTCATACTTCTCGTCCGGTGAGTTCATACCCCTACGCGTTTTTCATTGTTTTTAACTGTTTTCAGGGGGGGAATACAAGCAAACCAAAATTGTTTTCAAATTATAACATTTATGTGTTTCAAATAGTATCTGGCAAACTTATAAACTCTTATTCTCCTTATGTATTATGTTGAGCATAAGGAATGATTTATCAATTACAACTAAATGGATTTTAGTTAAGAAAATAACCAAACTAATCAAATTATTATGGGAATAATTTGGGGTTCTATGTTTCTCTTTATATCACTTACTGATATCTGTATTAAGTTATTAGATAAACTATGTCTGATTCAGTTTATCTCCGTATCATTCGAATGTTTTGCCAGATAGTTTCATTGTATATATCTATTTTCACTGTATCATGTCTTGAAATCTTTGTATGTTTGGTATCGTATTGGAACCCTGTGAATAGTTAATACTAGCTTGTGAGATAGTCACTACCCTTTATGGATGATCAAGTAAATCCTCTCCGGAAGTGTAACCAGAGTTTCCTGGAGGGAGAGCGAAGAGTTTGTGAATAGATCTATTCGGGACTGGCAATCCCACACCTTAACTGCTAGCTACAGTTAGGCGGGCACGCCTAGGGTGACAAATTCTGGATATCATTCGACGTCTGACTAACGTCAAGGAGGTCTCGTTGTCATATCAGCATGGTTACCCGACTCACAATACGTATTAATATAAACTTATTCACAGCTAGGGTTTGTTTAGAATCTATATCTTGTTCGGGATGGTAATCCCATGGTTTTGTATCTATATCTCGTTCGGGATGGTAATCCCATGGTTTTATGTCTATATTTCGTTCGGGATGATAATCCCATGATCTTGTGTCTATATTTCGTTCGGGATGGAAATCCCATGGATTTAAAACTAAATCTTATACGAGATGATAATCCCATGATTTTATCAAACTATTATCTAGTTTCGGGATAGTGATCCCATGGTTTATCAAGCTATCTTATATCTACTTTCGGGATAGTGATCCCATGATCTTTATCGAATTATCTTATAACTGGTTCGGGATGTAGTCCCAAGGTTTTCAAATACTAATTGGTTCGGGATGTTAGTCCCAAGGTTTTCAAAATACTTTCTATTTACAGTTCGTCTAAATTATAGTTTTGTTATTAAACTATACTTTGTGTTATCCAATCAATCTTACAATTAGGGAAATATGGGATATTCCTAGGGTTAACTTATATCTGTAACAGAACTGTAACGAAAGATAACTTAACTACTTTACATAAGAAAATATGGGATTTTCTTGGATATCAAATCTTTTCAGAAAACTAAAGGAAACCGAAACGTTTTCACAAAACAAAACCGCTTATGAACTCACCAGCTTTATGCTGATTTTCAAACTGCTTGTATTCTCAGGTCCAAGTTAGACAGGTACCCGACGATATGTTTTGGTGAAGATGGAGTGCTCCGAAGACTCGTCTCTTTTGTTCATATGATATATGTATAACTTTGTACAATTTACTTTTGAACCAAATGTAAACTTTCATATATATGTAATGTAATGGTTGTTTACTGTGATTACTATGTACATTGGATTTGATACACAACATGGAGTCAACCCCGGGAACGTTTCCGCCTTTGGTTTTCGGGGTGTGACATATTAACATAAATAAAAACACCTTTTATTTATCACCATATAATTACACATTATTCATTGTATATTGTTTCAGCTATCAACTTTATTCGTGAATTTTAAAACAATAGTTGTCCCATGCTCCAAGCATTTACACTATGTTTTCTAAACACTAGTCATGCCATACACCACATATCCATAATATGTTTCTCTATGATCTTTACTTTGTGAAATAGACCAATCGAACATAACTCCAATGATGATCATTTCACAGTCCCAAATCCTTACTGCAAATGCAAGAATTCCAAATTCATGCCATTTACTGAAATCTGTTAGATTCTAAACTTATATGCATTGATCCTCTTGTAATGATTATGCACAAATTCAGAAAGAATTGACAACAACCATTACAGAACGACTAGACTTCTAGAAATCAATACATTATTGACTTTCTTACCAAAGTGTATATTTCTTATACTCGATTGCTTTGATAAAACTTTATCATAATCATACACCTTATCTTAGATAGCTCACAGGTGTGTCTAAACAATTTTAAGAACTATGAAAAGGGATGTCGTAGTCATAGTCTTGATTGTTTAGACCTTTGCCACTTCTCACAAGTCCATGTTAGTGTGCCGGTAAACGACACACGCTCCACTAACGACTTTGAGAATGCAAATATCCCAATGGCTATCTAGCTAAAATCTACTTAGTGAAAGTGTGTCCTCATCACCATTTTCATGAATCGGAGAGAAACCTTATGACACTTATATTTAATGGTGTATGTGTTCTTAGCCATGTGAATTTTCAAAACCATAGTCACAAGACAAGGATAATGACAAATCCAAACTCATATGGACTGAACACAATCTTAATTTCTTGCCACCTGGCAGCTCAAGGGCCTGCCATTGCTTCCAAGTTGTTGTGCAACCAATTGAGAACTCTAAGAACTCATATGCAAAGCCAACTTTAATTAGAATGGGCACACAATATGTCAACACGATAGGTTATGAACCTCAAGTCGTGTGCTAGTGAAGAACTTCAGGTTTTATTCTTGATTAGTTCTTGAGATTTTCAAGACCTTTCAGACTCCCATTGTCCTCTTGACATATAAGACTCTCTTGTCAAATATTCAAGAGATAGTGTGGATTCTAATCAAGACAAACACTACACACAATTGGCCTTAGTTGCTCTTTGTTTTATCCACAACATCACAACTTACCAATTTCAAATGTACAAGAGTAGAAACTTTTCCTCTTACATTTGACATGTGTTTTAAACCTTCTCTAAGACATGTCACTCAAATTACAATCTTGGAGTATGACTCTAAGACTTGTATTGGAACGAAGTATGAATCATCTTCTTGATTTAACCATTTCAACAATTCAAGATTCCTCTTCTTAGTCATAAGAATGCACTAAGATTTCCATAGAGAACTAATTGTGCTCTGGTTTCTTAATCATTAAGATGATCACAAAAACTGATACTAAAGTACTCTCCCATCTTTTCAGATTTAAGAAAGTTTTATCTTTCTGCCAAAGTTGATTCTTCTTATTCGCTCTGTCATACATTGGAACCTTTTTTCCAATGTCTCAGAATTACACTTAAGCTTGTAAGTATAACCATATTTACTGAGCTTTAGTAAATTATGACGAATAATCTTATCGATCTTTTGTGGTGGACATAATCATTGCACAAGAATGTGTACTCGATCTCTTAGTCCGTTACTTGACTCACACATCCATGTGAACAAGTAGTTAGTCTTAATTTTCCAAAGATGAAAAATTGTCATTCCTCATGCTATACAACTTGCATGATTCCAAGTTTCGGTCCAATTGAAACTTGGGTGATGAGGATCTTTCCTTATTAGGTAAATTTAGACATTACCACAAATGAAAGAATCAATTTCATATTTCCACTCTTGCTATTAATGGAATCATATAAGCAACAATTTTTTCACAAACGCCATTGAAAGGATACATAAAATAAATAAAATAAAAAATTTCCTTTTATTTTTAAAACTTTACGGAAAAACTTATCCTTACAATCCATATGAAAACTTTTTGTTATCTATTCCTAAGCAATATCTCATAACTCCTAAGAAGTAGCTCAAAAATCCGATCTTCAAACTATGCGATAGAAATCCATCTACGCGATTAGATTCATTATACTCTTTCTTTAAGTTTCTTCACTTTTCTTTGATTCTGAAAACATCACCATGTGACCCAGTCACATCATGTATCAAGAATCTCAGAGTAGAAACATTGTAGAGTTAGATAGTGGACTTTACCTGAAGTAGAGTCAAACTTATTGACTTTAACACCATTAGGTAAATTGGCAGCTTCGCAACCAATGCCCCTTCCTTTGGCAATGGACCCTTGATAATGAGACTATCTCAACTTAGCCTCTCTCTTTACCATTTGGTCAACTGAGTTGACTATGGTCGATCCCTTTCTATTGGGAAGAGAGAGCTTTACTGGATATCCAATGTCATTATTGTCAATGTCCACAAGTTTTAGGAAGTTGATCTTAGTAAATAGATAAGATCATTAAGGGTCTTGTCATAGTCTGCTTCATAGGAGTCCCAAAAGTAACTCACTATGTGACTTAGAAAGTGAATGAACATCCAACTTTCTTAAGACTTTGACACCCAACTCTCCCGGCTTGTCAATATGTGACTACATATCTAAGATGTGACCACACATAGACCTTTACTTGCCAGTAGGGCTTGAGTGAGCTTAAATTTTTCAAGAACTTGTGGGTTAGGGAGAATAATTGGAGGAGGTGAAAGAAGTATGATTTCCATGAGACATCATCTTCATTTAGGAAAGCTTGTTTCAAGATATTTAGGAAGATCATAAATGTCTGAACTAGACATCTTTTGGGAGATATTCAAGATAGTCGATTTAAAGTCCTTAATATAACACCCAATATGAAATATTAAGGCTAGGACCCAATACAATATTTTATAACTTGGAAGAGGGATGCCATAATCCAAGCTATAGAATATTTAAAGGTAGGTGAATGACGTTTCACCAATTTCCACCAAGATAAACGAAATTTATTATTAGGTTTTAATTGGATTTGAAACTCCTAGATCTTTTGAGATTCATTGAACTTTTCAATGGCATGTTTCAATCTCGAGTGTGCCCTTCAGGTTTTGTGACTGGGATGTCGAGGATCAAAAAACAAGGTGTGAATAACCATGCAAATATACTTGGTATCCTTAATATTTACCACTTAATCGATGTGCCGGTTAACTACACACTCTCCACCGATACTATGATAAATATTAAGTTACCCTTTGCCTACCTTGTTAAGTCCAGGTTAGTGTGCCGGTTAACCACACACGCTCCACTAACCGACTTAAACAAAGTGCAAAGTGTAATTTCATGGATTAGCACCTTATTCACTTTTTCCTAAGTAACTAAGATTGGGTATTTATAAAAGGTTTAGTTACTTAGTATTTATCATTAATACTTTTAATGAAGGGAGAATTCTAGTCCTTGTCCTACCCGTTCGGCTAACGACCCTCCACCAGTCAAGGAAGCGGTGGGTGAGAGTGGACACCCATTAAACTGTCATTTTATATGCAGTAACCTTATACCCCGCCTTATAGACCGACTTCGTGAATGAGGCCTACTAATGGTAAGACTGACTTACTCTTATACATATATATAAATATTATTAACTTAGAATATTATAAATTATAAGGGTTGAATTTTAACTTTTAAAATTCTAAGGGCTAACTTGGAATTAAAGTATTCATAGTGAAAACATTTCAACTTCCAAAACTTGAGAGCATGTTTTGAAACTATTCAAAACTAATTAATTCCATAACTTATGTGTTTAAAGTAGTTATAATTAAAAGACTCTTCAAGTCCATAACTTGAGGACAAGTTATGGAAGACTTTAAACAAATAAAAGAATGTAACTTTTCTTTATTTTGTAACTTATGGAATTAATTAAGGCTGCACATTTTCTTACTTAATGAAGTGACTCTTGAACCTCCATAACTTGAGGAAGAGACTCTTCATTTTATGTAATCATTGCCAACTTTTATGAGATTTATGAAAACTAAATGTGACTTTTCATATAACTTGAGGACAAGTTACAAAAACACATTTTATAATCAACTCTTAGATTAAAATGGATTGGAAACACATAATCAATTAACTTTTCTATTAATCTAAGTAACTCATAAGAACAAGATAATTCAAATCAAACTTTTTCATGTAATTAGCCTAATCACTAAACTAATACAAAACATGAATCTATTGACAATTATCTTTGAAATTGGATTAGAATGAACATTACCACATCAAAAACAAGTTTATAAGTTCAAAAACAGCTTAGGGTAATGTTCCTAGTCCATTTCTAGCCAAAAAAAACTCGAAAATATGTTGTCTGGGCTCCTACTCGTAGAGTGTATCAACCTACTCGACGAGTAGGATGAGTTTTTCCTTGGACTCAATGAGTTCATCAGTGGACTCGGCGAGTCCAGTGCCCAGAAAGCCAGAAAACTGATTTTTTTCAGCATTTTTCAGCAATTTGCATCAAGTATAATTAAAAACATGCCTAGGCTCTGATACCACTGTTGGGTTTTGAGCATTCTAACACTCCTAAATGTACATGCAACCCTAAATACCTTGGATCTATGTCTTCTCTATTATACATGCAAATATGAAATTTCCAAGATATTCATCCTAACTAGCACAATAACATTGAATGATATGACTATATCAAGTTAGAATTACATACCTCTTTGATGTAGAATGTCATCATGAAGCTTGAGTGCCTAGTGCCCCAAGTGTGACACCTCAAATGGTTCACACAACACCAAATGCACATGGAATGACTTGATAGAACATACACACTTCATGAAATCGGGTAGCCCTTCATTCTCACACATAGTGGCTGATTTCTTAAGCCATGGGATTCTTTTATATGGTGGCTATTAGGGTTACACCATGTAAATCATAAATTTACCCATTCCTTATGCTCCATGGATTTTAACCACCATGGAGTATCCACGGGTCACCCCATGGACTGAGTCCAACATAAGGAATCTTGGATCACAAGCCCACATATGTAAGAATGGATGATTTACACAATCAACCCATATATTTAATTAGACTTCTTTTGATCACTTAATTAATCCTAGATTAATTCTTGATCAATACAAATTAAATAATCTTATAATATATTAGCAAACCTTATGTGTTATTTCTCTTATTATAGTCTATCCAAATGCATGATGCCATGCAACCTAAATGGACCATGCCGGGTCGGGTCAAGTCTCACCAATTGTAGTTATGGACTTAGACATTAATCCAACAAAACAATGATATCAACAATTTCTAGAATTACATAAACACACATAAACTTGAAATTTTGATAATAACCTTGAAATTGGTTTACCATAATCATTACCACATCAAAAACATGTTTTATAAGTCATAAACAGTGTAAGGTAATGATTCTAGACCAATTCCAACCTTAAAACTCGAAGATATGTTGTCAAGGGGTCCAACTCGTCGAGTGCCTGAACCAACTCGTCGAGTTGGACGAATTTAGGCATGGACTCGTCGAGTCCCTTAATGGACTCGGCGAGTCAGGTGTCCAGACAACATACAAACTTCGATTTTCAGCAATTTGCATCAAGTATAAATGAAAACAAGCCTAGGCTCTGATACCACTGATGGGTTTTGAGCATTCTAAGACTCCTATGGTGTACATGCAACCCTATAAACCCTGGATCTATGTTTTCTCTATTATACATGCAAATATTCAATATTCCACGGTTTCATCTTAACAAGCATAATATGAAGTAACTATACTACATGAATCTAGTAGAATGACATACCTTTTGATGGAACTTGAAGTCTTGAACCTTTAAGAGCCTAGTGCCTCAAGTGTTGCACCTAAAATGGTTCACACAACACCAAGAACCCTTGGAATAACTAGAGAATAGGGATACTTCGGTTCACCCTCAAGAAATCGGTTTGCCCTCTTTGGGTACACACACTCTAGTGTCTAGCACCTAGCCCTTTTTCATGAACCGAAGACCTCTTTATATAGTATGGAGGATTAGGGTTATATTTATGTAAACCCTAATACCAATGACCTTTCATTTCCATAGGATCCAAGGGTTACACAGTCCATGGACTATTCACGAAAGCTTAGCCCAACCTAAATGAACTTGACCCACCATTTATATAAGAGTCCATATTTAATTAGTTCCTTTTAATCACTAGAATAATTCTAAATTAATTTTTGATCAATACTAATTAAATAATATGATTCCATATTAATATATTATAACTTATAATATATTAATATAAATCACTAGTATCATTTTTTCTCATTTTGTCTATCTAGTTGTTCCGGTGCCATGCAACCCAAAATGGTCCATGCTAAATTGGGTCAAGTACATACCAATTATAGTTATGGACTTAGACACTAATCCATTACCAACAACATTTTAACATTTAGCTTCACTAATAAAAGAAATAAGCATATCATTAACATATGAGAGAGTATCATCAAAATCAGATACAACTCTAAGATATGGACTTGAGGGAATATTAAAAGATTCAAGAAGAGTACGGACCTTCGAAGTCGTGGGTGACTTATCTGCGCTTTTAGATACAAAACACATTCCGGTGACCTTCTCATCCATAGACACCTCCTCTTCATATTGAGCAAATATCGCTCCATGAGTTGGATTCCTCATATGTTTGTCATCATATCCTAATGACCAAATCGGATAAGTTCCATCACTTTTGCATCCTGTCTTTGCAACCAATGACAGACCTTTGGTTTTCTCCCTTATCTCCTCTATCTTTTCAACATATTAAGCCTCATCTTTTACTCTCTCCTTCCTCTCTTCCTTATTTCATAGCATGCAATCTTTATCAAAGTGGTTCGAACCATTGTAATAGTTGGTATCGTAACCCGAATCACCATTAAATTTCAAATACTTTTTCTCTGCATGATTCTTAATATCCTTCTTTTCTTCGATTAAATCCACCTTTGCACCTTTTGTTAATCAGATGATCCCTTTGAGATCACTGTTACTTTTGTACTTTGGATTGAAGGGTTTCTTGAAAAACCTTTTCACCTTATTGTGAGAATAGTAAGCAACAACCTCATCCTTAGAATTTACCAAAACTCCTTCCTCTTTAGGATTATCTTGTTCACCAGTTTCGATCTCAGATTCCTTTGAATTCATTTTCGAAAATAACGCTAAAGGTCCACCAAAGAATATCCATAAAAACTTTGTTGTGTTTTGATCATCATATTTATGTTTCTCAACTCCTTTCGCAGCCCTATCAGAAAGGTAAGGTTGTACTCAAGACATAAACGAGTAACACCATATCGATTGCACTTGAATATTAACTCATTCAAGCGATCATAATACAACTCAATGGTTTCGCTATCCATCTACTTGAATTTGCTAAGTTCCAACAGGAATTGTTTCACATGGCTCTTATTTGTCTTTTCACGTCCTTGATACTTTACTTTCAGAGTATCCTAAATTTCCTTTGTAGTCTTACATCCTCGAACAAAGTTGTAAACAATCGGTGGAAGATCACCGTGAAGTTCATAAATGCACTTCTTATCATTAGCCTCATATTTATTCTTTTGTATTGCCATAATAGTGGTTAAACCTGCATTTCCAACTTGAGCAAGAATTTCGAGGATAATTTCCACTACTAACATATCACTAGAGATCTTCGTTGATTCTGTTGAGATAATCCTCCATACAATCCGCCCATTGCTCATAATACTCTGGAATGAGAATTGGCATCTTCGTGGAAGATTCAAACAGATGAGAAAAGCTTGACATGGTGTTCATGTTGAAATTTACCATTTTTGTACTAAAAAAAGTGACGATCGATTTCAGAAATGAGATCTAATAGGTGAATCAAACAGAAAACGATCAGGAAACACCCGATCTATCAAATTGATTGTGGAATCGAAACTAATGAATTAAGTAACACAACTTTTCTTAATTAATAATGCGGAAAACTTTGAATCGGAAATATCGATTCATGAATATTGTAAAAGGAGAGAAAATTGGTACTAACTGAATGTATCCCACTCTGATACCAATTGAAGAGTGTTTGAATCAAGTTTAGAGAAAGAAATCAGTAACAGAAAGAATTAAGAACACAGTCGTAAATAATATCTATTTGGCACATTAATAGTCTAAATGAGTACAAAATTTCTAGAGAGAGAATGAGAACGAAGTGTCCAAAAACGATCTCTGAACTTCTATACTAGTCATATTTATAGGGTAATACTGACACTCAAAAAATATACAAGGACTAGATGTTATACTACAACACAACAAATGCGTTGCAAAATACATACACTGTGAAGTACTAGACTTCACACCAACACATACCAAAATGACTTTCGACCTCTCACTAGACATTTCACACTCAACACTAATCGTTATGCTACTCGACATACTAGGAAAAAAATTTACCTAGTTGTTATGTAGGTCAATTTGCCTAGGATAACATAGTACCTAAAAGTAACGTTGGCCACATTTTATGATATACATTGTACTTAGTAGTTACTCTGCCCTAATATCCTCATATATATATATATATATATATATATATATATATATATATATATAAAGTAATAATTATGGAAGAAAACGTAAGGATAGGCAACGTACTTAACTGTACCATAACCTAACAAAGATTTCAACAAAAGATAATTGTTATGAATACAAGGTCAAGTATATATATATATATATATATATATATATATATATATATATATGTATATATATATAAGGATAATTATAGAAAGAAATTATATCAAATGAAATTATATTACGTCGTCACTCATCTCGTATATTTGTTTGACATTATATCGACATCCCGCTAGCTTGGCTTTGTTAAAGGTATATATTTTATATAATTAATTCGTAAATAAATTAATAAAGCAACAGAGTTATGTAGACTAAGATTGGAAGGTATTGCCAACGTAAGCTAGAATAAGAAAGATACCTAATCACTATTAATAGAAGTATTACTCTAAGCATGCATACTTATGGACTAAAAGTATAATCTCTCTAAATAGAAGTATTGCTTTACGCAAGCATACTTCTAGGGCAAAAGTATAATTACTTTAAATAGAAGTATCCAAGAGCATACTTCTGGAATATAAAATATAAACAGTATGTGTTACATATAACATTATACGGTACTCCATTTAATAGGGGAAAACCTAAAGAAAATGGTAGTATGTGTTAAAAAGTAAATCATTGAAAGTTTAATATCTGGAAAAAGTAAAATACTATTAGCAGATACCTTAACAATGGAAATCAAAATACTTTTGTAACTTAATAAAGTTACATATAAAAAGTATTTTCAATAGATATAAAACTCGAACATGTTATCTCACCAACATTATGTTGACATTTTCAAAAGCACATGTATTCCTCAGAAACCGTGAGATGGAAGACAACACCTCCGGGAGTAGAGGTTGATCGATGAAGCTACTGAAGACTTATTATCGTTATAGTTAGCCCTAGTTGTTATGGCACCTTTTGTAATCCAAAACTCTAGTATTTGATAATCATATTCTGATATAATAGTTTTATCAATACTGAAAGCAATATATATGTTTTATTTAATTTTGTATTGTTCAATGATTGTCATCAAATATCCATACGTCACACGGCACGATGAGGGCCATGGGCAAGGCCTGTTTGGTTATGTTAGATTTGCGCAGACCCGTGGATGAGGCCCGTTTGTTTATGTTAGTTTGGGTGAGACTCATGGCCGAGGCCCGTTTGGACATGTTAGATTGGATAAGACCTACAGGAAGGCCAGTTTGGTTATGCTTGATTTCATGAGATCTATGGGTGAGGCCATTTGGCTAGGTTAACTTCAGTGTGCAGACCATTCAGACATTCGAGGATCTGCTCAGGGCATGTGGTGTTGGTCGTAAGCCTCCAGATTAGTGATGGAATGATGAATGACTGTAATCTATGATCTTAAGTGTTCTAACGGGTTAGATGTTGTCATAGGCATATCATGAATCAGTGATTCAATGACTTATGACGGTGGGACTCGGTAGTAACTGGTTTAGTTTAGGTGTTAGATCACGTTTAGAGTACAAAAACTCTATGATCAATGGATTGGATCTGTATGGTAAGTATGTTAGGGTAGCCTTTATCAGTTAATCTCTTAGGCGGAGTCTCGTTATGTTACCATGCATGAGATTATCGATCTCAGCTGACATTTAGCGATTCCATATCCCATTTTACTAGAAGGTCAACATGGAATCAGGAGATCTCGGATAGATCGAATATGCGAACCTTTGATTATCAGGATGTGAGTTATGTATTGCTTTGGTACCTATGGGTGAGACTCGCATTGGGATTCGCCTTTGTTTTCAAATTCAAGGTTATAGAAGCAATAAATGGTCATTATATTTTTCTAGTTATCAGCAAGATAATTCATGGTTGAAAGGGTTTGTTCGGTTTAGGTTGCAGATTACAGTCTTTCTGGATGTGGGATGGGGTGGTTCTGTCTGTTGGGTAGTCAAACACAGTTTAGTGTTTTCAATTTCGGTCAAGGATGGTTGGGTTTCTTGTTTTGCCTAATGGAAAAATGATAAGGTTCATTTATTCTTCAAGATAAGTGATTTTTTCAAAGATTAGGCTTTCATAGCAATATTGCAAGACGGTCGACTATAAGAGATGACTTCTCAAATCTAATCAAAATCCAGGAAGTTCGAGCCTGGTCGACTAGTGTGGCAATGGAAGTAGTAACGAATTCTTTTAAGGACAAAATATAATTTATATGGGGGAGAGTTGTAACACCTTGTTTCATATGATTTCTTAATTTAGGTTTATGGACCAAAATTCGATCATGTAAAGCATTAGGGTTTCAGAAAGTAATGTTTAGACCATATTCAAGGTTGAGAATGTGGGTTATGAGATCTATGCCCTTGATTTGTGTGTAGGAACTAAATGGTAGAAAGGGAAAAGATATATATCTGGTTTCTTGCATGCATTAGGGTTTTAGTTCAACATATGTTAAGATAAAAGTAAGTAGATGGGATTATGTTGCTCTTTAAAATCTTTCCATGCTTATCAAGAACGCGGAAAACAGAGTTGAAACAACGAAGTTATGGTCGTTTGAAGTTAAGTTGAAAAGTGGTAGTTTTTCCCTACGTAGGGCGTAAGCAAGCTACACATGGCATGGTGGTTGATAAAAGGAAACATTTTCAATGAGCTACGCACGGTGTAATTGATAGTGCAAGTCTTGAGCCTTTTTTTCTATTTTGGTGCATTTTGGAAGATTTTTAAAGCTTAAGCATATGGATCCAGAGGCTACATTGCGTTTCTCAACTCCAGAATGTTTAAACTTGAATCTTGTTGGTCCATGTCTTAGATCTCATTAGCTTCTTGGCTTTAATGCGTATTTTCCCATCATTTTGGTTCTTGAGCGTATGAGCTTTTGTAGAGCTTAGTGTTGCTGTTTTATGATGTTTCTAAGGTTGTTATGTCATAAAAATGGGATCTTAGTTTCTACCTTTCATCCATGCAAGAGCCTTTGGACATTAGAAGGTATTAGGAAAGTAGGATTTGGATTTGATCTTTATTTAGCCATGAAAACGCATAAATTTAGGAACTTTATCACCCTAGTCGTTCATTAGGACCATATCTAAGAAATATATGGTTGGTCTTTTATGGATTTGGAGATAAAAATGGAAATGGATTAACAGTGTGCTACGCAGGGCATACTCTAAGTACGCATGGTGTAGGTTGGTTACACATTCCATAAGTCAACTGAGCATTGACAGTTGCATATTTGATCTGTTAGACCTTTGGTCAACTATGATGGGTTAAGGACTTAGAAGTGTAAAATGTTCTTTTGCCCAAATGGGGATTAGTCTTCATATGTGGAACTATTAAGTGGGGTATTAACTTAATTACTAATTAGGTTTTGGTTTGGGATATGTTTAGTAGGAGAGACTTAATCACCAATAGCTTGTGTGTGATCTGTTTACCGATCGAGATGAGTCTCTTCACCGTACTTGTGGGATCGAAGGCACCAATGCTGACCTACTAGATTGTGTTAGGTTTGATGATATCTATATTGGTGACCTTGTATGTGTATGATGGCTTGGACCTTTATTTGTATGATGTTCGGTTACGCTCGTTATCTACAATTGGTTGGGCCTGTTATGTATGTTGGACGGGGCCCGGTTGTATGTTGGGCTGAGCCCGAGATCATGTATGGTATGGGGTATTTTGGGGAACTCACTAAGCTTATTGCTTACAGTTGCATGTTTATGGTTTTAGGTATTTCTGGTTCCAAGGTGCACAACTTATTGCTTACAGTTGCATGTGTGGAGGAAGTATTGGGCCCATACTACTGAAAGTAGATGATTTACACTCGAATCAGGGAAAGTCATGATGATAGGTCAGATTTATATGGTTTGGGATAGGTTCTTAATGTATAAGTCTTGGTAGGGTTTGGTCTTTGTCACACCCCAAAACCGAGAACGATGGAAACGTTATGGGGCGGAGGACGTCATGTAGTGTATCACAACAATGCAAAGTAGTAAACAAGCAACAACATCATCCATTGCATTAATAGTATAATTTTAATTACAAGTGTGTTCTTTCATAGTATAAGACAACATAATGAACAATCAAAATAAAAAAGGAGTCTTGATTTCTCCGTCTTCACAAAACCTGGTCGTCGTACCTGTCTATTTGCGACGTGAGAATACAAGTTATTTTGAAAGTGAGTATCAGCCAAAAAGTTGGTGAATTCATAAGTATTAATGTGTCTTTGATTTGTAAAATTTGTAATGAAAGATTTGAAATCGTTTTGAAAGAAAGTTCGTATAAGTATGAAAATGTTTGTAAGTTATTGAAAGCATTTGAAAACCCTAAAAATCCCTATGATTCCTATTAGTATAGATGAAATCTTCTACCAAGACCTAATTGTTTTGAAAGTAGACTTCTACCAAGACCTAACTATTTTGAAAGTAGCCTTCTACCAAGACCCGACTATTTTGAAAGTAGTCTTCTACCAAGACCCGACTGTTTTGAAAGTAGTCTTCTACCAAGACCCGACTGTTTTGGAAGTAGCCTTCTATCAAGACCTAAATGTTTTGAAAGTAGCCTTCTACCAAGACCCGACTATTTTGGAAGTAGCCTTCTACCAAGACCCAACTGTACGACTATTATTATTAATATATGAAATTGTATCCTTTGGAACTAGGATACAAAAATATAATTCTCCCCATCGGTTATGTGAATGACTCACAAGATAAAGGTAATATTATAAATAACATAAGTATTATCCTTTTTTACTAGGATAACTAACAGTGTTAACTGTAGACATCCGTAGATGTACATTTACCTCTGTAGCTAACAGTTGGGTGTAGGAATAGTTAGTCCCTTAAAGTATACCTATAATGGTATCAACCGTAGACATTCGTAGATGTGCATTTACCTATGTAGCTAACAAGGTTTTAGGAATGGTTAGTCCCACAAAGTATCCTTTGGTACTAGGATACTAAGTCCAATCTATCTCATCGATTATGTGAATGAATCACAAAATAAAGATAAGCAGGAGAATTATATAACAGTATCTACACATATAATATATAATAGTAACTCATCATATACTATCTATGTAAAAGTATCCATGTAAAATTATTCATGTAAACATACTCATGTAAGCATATCTATGTAAATGTACTCATGTAAGTGTATCTATGTAAACGTACTCATGTAAGCGTATCTATGTAAATGTACTCATGTAAGCGTATCTATGTAAAGACTCATGAATGAACTGACTCTTATGTGATTCCTTGTACTTGGAATGGTAAGTAGTATCTCCTAACTATACCTATAATAGTTACTAATGGTGTACATGAATATGAGAAAGTATGCCTTTGCTACCCAAAGATACTAAACTGACTGGAGCAACTTTTATGTCTATATATGTATACTTGATATATAACTAATATTTAGACGACGAGCAGCCAATGCCCTAGGGCCACATCCCAACGAGGAAAAGGAAATAAAGCGAGCTAACCGTCCTAAGTCCTTTAAACATTATTTATATAACTATACATATCTAGTGTAACAGCCCGGAATTTCAGGTATTGCTTTAAAACTATTTTTGGGGGCATTTTAGGAAGGGACTCGGCGAGTTGGAGCCAGACTCGCCGAGTAGAACCGCAGACTTGGTCGCGGGTTCGCGACTGGACTCGACGAGTCCAGATATGGACTCGGCGAGTCGACGCTGTTCAGCAGAAACCCTAGCCGTTTGGTTTTGGATCGTATATAACGCCTCTTAGGCCGTCATTGTCCGTCTTTTGGTCGATTGAGAAGAACCCTAATCGTTGTGGACGTCTAGAGCAGGAGAGAAAGCTATTGGAACTTGGAGGAACTTGTTAGGCAAGAAGAAGAAGAGTTTGGCTAAAGGAATATCAAGGAGGATCGAGTCCTGAGGTTTGGGGACACAGAGAGTGCGTTTTCAGGTAATACTCGGTCCAGTTCTGTTATTTTGATGTGTATACGAATCTAGGGTTTATGAAACCCATTTAGTGATTAGGTGGGTTATTATGTTATTACCCAGACGTTTATACCCCAGTAATAAGATGTTTAGAAGTCCAGAAAGTCCCATGATTGTATATCTCGGGGCCATACGTATTTCAGGAAGCAGTTGCTCGTCTGCATGGCATGGACTCGCCGAGTTGTTCTTCAGACTCGGCGAGTAGCTTGAAGATTCATTAGGACTCGCCGAGTTGTTCTTCAGACTCGGCGAGTGGAGTCGGGGTGGCCCCGCGATTCTTCCACGTGGATCTCGTCGAGTCAAGGGGGATACTCGACGAGTAGATAGGGAATCCCAGAGGGTTGGAGGACGTCTAGACTCGCCGAGTCGCCATGGTACTCGCCGTGTCCGGTCGAGCTGACCGTTGACCGTTGACCAGAGTTGACCTAAGTCTGACTTCTTAGGGATAGTCACACTTAAAAGATATATGTGTTAATGAGATATGTGATGTTATAGGAAGGTTGTAGCTCGTCGGATTGTGCACGAGTGAGTTCAGAATTTGCTAGCTTTCAGCATTCACGAGGTGAGTCTTCTCACTATACTGTACCCGGAAGGGTTTGACTGTGTGACCGGAAGGTCGGATACGATATGTGATATGTATGCTATATGTGGTAAGATATTTGTTATATGTGCTATGTATGTCATGTGGGCCGGAAGGCAATATGTTATGGGCCGGAAGGCGAATATGTTATGGGCCGGAAGGCGTGGTGTTGATGACCAGAAGGTTAGGGCCTGGAAAGGCGTATGTACGTAAGTTGTATATTGGGGAACTCACTAAGCATTTATGCTTACTGTTGTTATGTATGTGTTTCAGGTACTAGCGAGGACCGTGGGAAGGCGCCGGCGTGATCGATACACACTAAAGAATGCTTTTATGATCTTGGGATTTTGAATAATTGTATTTGACAGAATACTTAAACTATTTATGCCTTGTTTTGAATGGAAATAATTATATTTTAAAAATGAAAAATTTGTTTGAAAATTTGCGTTGTTACAATTGGTATCAGAGCCTTGGTTTGAGGGATTCGGGTGCACCTTCGGGAGTAACTGAACTCAAACCGAGGATTTGAGGAAACTTTTTAAATAAAGGCATAAACTTTGTAAATGGTTTTGTGGTAAGCAAGAAAGAAGCAGTGTGTACGATCAGTCAGCGCCCGAACGGTAAAGATCCCCAAAATACCTTACAATACTATATGATATGAATTGTTATGCATGCTAGAAGACTAGGTAATCATGATAGGACTAGAGTGGCCTGATTTGTGATGCCTTAGTCTAGGGAAGTTTGCCTATATGAGATGCTTTGCTAGTATGCGGGTAGATAGTGCATATCAGAAGTAGAGTACTCACTATCCGGAGTTCGGGGAGGAAGACTTGTGATGAACACTGATGCGGTGTGGTCGGTAGTATTGGGCCCGTACTACCGAGGACACCGGGTCAGGGGGAGGCCCAAGTAAGAATCCCTGGAGATCGGAGACTGAGTAGGGTTGCGTTATCGAGTGCGATTACACTCGCTGGAGTCTCTGATAGTTTTATGTTGTATTTCAGAGACATCATGGTTAGACCACGCCACGGAGCGAGTTCGAGCGGTGTGAGTGATGAGGAGATTCGTCAAATGATTCACGAGGAGGTAGCGGCGGCGATCCGGGCTGAGATCCCGGAGATGTTTGGGTCTATTAAGACCACCCTGATGGAGACGTTCGATGAGCGGTACGCCGTATTGACTGAGGCTGCAACCGCTGCAGCTACCGCAGCTGTGGCCGCTGCTAGGCCACAGGGGGGTGACTCGTTGCTGTTCCGAGAGTTCAGCAACACGAAGCCACCAGAGTTCGATGGGACGCAGGATCCGATTGCTGCGATGAGATGGATCGCAGATATAGAGGGGTGCTTCTACACTTGTTCATGCCCGGAGCACCTGAGGGTACGGTTCGCTTTGAACCAGCTCCGTCTGGGAGCGAAGGACTGGTGGAAGTTTGTGACGACGAACTTCACTTTGGCAGAAACTACGGCAGTGACATGGGAGGGGTTCACTACCATGTTCAGGGATGAGTACGTTCCCCCGGTGGAGCGGGAACGACTGGTTCAGGAGTTCTTAACCCTGAAGCAGGGTACTGACTCGGTGGCGGCGATCACGCGGAAGTTTCATGAGAGGGTGATGTTTTGCCCCGAGCTGGTGGCCACAGAGCAGGCTCGGATGAGCCGGTACTTGGGTGTTCTGAGGAGGGAGATCCGGGAGTTTGTGTCAAACTCCACTTACCATACTTTTACTGAGCTTCAGGCGAATGCCAGGAAGCGTGAGATCGAGTTAGAGACTCAGGCTAGGGAGGAGGCCGAGTCTCAGCAGACAAACCGGCGGCCGGCTCAGTCTCAGCCGGCAGCCAAGCGGATCAAGTCCGCTGATTCGAGGACGGGAAGTTCGAAGAGCCGCACTTGCGGAAAGTGCGGCAAGGGTCACGATGGGGCGTGTCGAGCCGGTGCTTGCTACAAGTGCGGCAAGGAGGGGCACATTGCTAGGGAGTGCCCCAAGGGGTTTATGGTTTGCTTTCATTGCAACCAGACCGACCATCGGAAGGCCGAGTGCCCTCAGCTTCGTCAGGGATCTGCACCTACTGCCAGGACTACTGAGACTCGACCGGTGAAGGTCGAGGCCCCGAGGGCTCGTGGGAGAGCCTTTCAGCTGACTGCGGAGGAAGTCCGCGCTGCGCCCGATGTTGTGGCAGGTATGTTGTAATTCATGTATTTATTTTTGATGTCGAGATGTTATGCTTATGTTATTATATGCGTAGGTACTTTTCTTGTGAACTCTATGCCTGCTCTAGTGTTATTTGATTCGGGTGCGAGTAGATCCTTTGTATCTTTAGCTTTTAGTCAGCATATCAGCATTAGTCGTGAGCCGTTAAGTCGGCCTCTGAGCGTTTCTATAGCGGCCGAGAGGGTGGTTTGTGCCACGGAGGTTCTTCGGGGATGCGTACTAGAGATTTTCGGGGTTGCGTTTCCGATTGACCTAATTCCTATTGCGATGGGGGATGTCTGTGTCATCGTGGGCATGGACTGGTTGAGCCGATTCAGCGCTGTCATCGACTGTGAGCGCCAGCTGGTGACTATACGAGACCCTAGTGGGGGAGTTCTTACGGTATACGGCGAGGGTACCCGTTCAGGATCAGCTTTTTGTTCGGCCGTTAGGGCGAGACAATGCCTACAGCAGGGATGTAAAGGTTTTGTGGCGTATGTGATGGATACGCGGGAGGCTTCCGAGAGACCGAGGACAGTGGAGGAGGTTCCAGTGGTGCGTGAGTTTCCAGATGTTTTTCTCGAGGAATTGCCGGGAGTACTTCCTGCGAGACAAGTGGAGTTTGGTATCGATCTGATTCCGGGGGCTGCGCCTATTGCGAAGGTGCCTTATCGTCTTGCACCTCCAGAGATGCAAGAGTTGTCCTCGCAACTCCAGGAGTTGCTGGGGAAGGGATTTATTCGGCCGAGTAGCTCGCCGTGGGGAGCACCGATTCTGTTCGTCAAGAAGAAGGATGGTTCACACCGGATGTGTATTGATTACCGGGAGTTGAACAAGGTGACGGTCAAGAACCGCTATCCATTACCGAGGATCGATGATCTATTCGATCAGTTGCAAGGGGCATCTTGGTTTTCCAAGATCGATTTGAGATCAGGGTACCATCAGGTAAGGGTACGGGATGAGGACGTTCAGAAGACAGCATTCAGGACGCGGTATGGGCATTACGAGTTCGTGGTGATGCCTTTCTAGCTCACCAATCCCCCGGCAGTGTTCATGGACCTCATGAACAGGGTATGCAGGCCGATGCTGGATCGGTCTGTGATTGTATTTATCGATGACATCCTAGTATATTCGCGAACTAGAGAGCAGCATGAGGGACATTTGAGAGAGGTCCTTGAGGTACTGAGGTCGGAGAAGCTATATGCAAAATTCTCCAAATGTGACTTCTGGTTGCGGGAGGTCCAATTTCTTGGACATGTTGTTAATCAGTCAGGGATATTGGTCGATCCGGCCAAGGTGGAAGCCGTGATGAGTTGGGAAACACCGAAGTCACCTTCCGAGATCAGGAGTTTCCTTGGGTTGGCGGGGTACTATCGGAGGTTTATTAGGGACTTCTCCAACATCGCAGTACCGCTCACCAGATTGACCCGGAAGGGTGTTACATTCTCATGGGGACCCGAGCAACAGACTTCCTGCGAGACACTACGCCAGAGACTGTGCGAAGCCCCGGTATTAGCCCTCCCGGAAGGGATGGAAGATTTTGTTGTATATTGCGACGCATCGATTTCGGGACTGGGTGCAGTGCAGATGCAGAGGGGCCATGTGATAGCTTATGCATCGAGGCAATTAAAGCCTCACAAGGCGAGATATCCCACGCATGACTTGGAGTTGGGGGCAGTAGTGTTCGCTCTCAAGATTTGGCGTCACTACCTGTATGGGGTTCGTTGTACTATATACACGGACCATAAGAGTTTGAAGTATTTGATGGATCAACCCAACCTAAATATGCGTCAGAGGAGATGGTTGGACGTGGTTAAGGATTGCGACTGCGAGATCCTATACCACCCAGGCAAGGCTAATGTGGTAGCCGATGCATTGAGTCGTAGGGCGGAGAGCACTCCATTGCGAGATGTATGTCTGAGACTGACGGTGATGACTCCGGTATTGGATGCTATTCGTGGGGCGCAGGCCGAGGTTGTGAGATCCGAGATGCAGAAGAAAGAGCGGGTCGTTGGGTTAATTTCAGAGTTCGTTAAGGATGGGCGAGGACTTCTGACGTTTCAAGGTCGGATTTGGGTACCATTCGTGGGCGGTACGCGTACTACTTTGATGGAGGAGGCTCATAGATCGAAATTCTTGATCCATCCCGGTGCTACGAAGATGTATTTGGACTTGAGGAAGGAATATTGGTGGCCTTGTATGAAGAGAGACGTCGCATGGTTCGTTGAGAGTTGTTTGACCTGCCGTAGGGTTAAGGCCGAGCACCAGAGACCGCATGGCAAGTTACAGTCATTGGAGATCCCCGAGTGGAAGTGGGAACAGATCACTATGGATTTCATCACCAAATTGTCGAGGACTGTCAGGGGAGCTGATGCAATTTGGGTGATTGTGGATAGGTTGACGAAGAGTGCACACTTCCTTGCCATCAGTGAGAGTTCTTCAGCGGAGAAGTTGGCGGAGATATATGTGAGAGAGGTGGTATCTCGGCATGGGGTACCGATTTCGATTGTTTCAGACCGTGATGTGCGTTTCACTTCCCGGTTCTGGAAGAAATTTCATGAGGAGTTGGGTACTAAATTGCATTTTAGTACCGCATACCATCCCCAGACAGACGGTCAGAGCGAGCGGACGATTCAGACATTGGAAGACATGCTTAGAGCGTGTGTGTTAGACTTCGGGGGTAGTTGGGATGCGCATTTACCCTTGGCTGAGTTTTCCTACAACAACAGCCATCATTCGAGCATTGGTATGCCACCTTTTGAGTTGTTGTATGGTAGGAGGTGTCGGACTCCCATTTGCTGGGGAGATGTGGGACAGAGAGTGATGGGCAGTACAGAGATCGTACTCCAGACGACAGAGCAGATTCAGCAGGTTAGGCAGAGGTTATTGACCGCCCAGAGCCGACAGAAGAGTTATGCGGACAGACGCCGGTCCGAGCTTGAATTCCAGGTTGGCGACTTCGTTCTCCTGAAGGTTTCTCCTGGAAAGGAGTGATTCGGTTCAGAAAGAGGGGCAAGTTGGGACCCCGGTTCATAGGCCCATTTTGGGTAATTGCAAGAGTAGGTCGGGTAGCTTATCGGCTAGAGTTGCCAGCAGAGTTAGGACAGATTCACAATACCTTTCACGTATCACAGTTGAGGAATTGTATAGCCGATGAATCGGTAGTGGTTCCGTTAGAGGATATTCAGGTGGATGCGAGTCTGAATTACGCCGAGAGACCAGTAGCTATCAGGGATCAGAAGATCAAGGTTCTGCGAAACAAGGAGGTACCTCTAGTGTTGGTTCAGTGGCAACACCGGAAGGGATCGGAGATGACTTGGGAGCCGGAACGTGAGATGCGGGAGCAACATCCGGAGTTATTCGCAGAGTGAGACTTCGAGGGCGAAGTCTAGTTCTAGTGGGGGAGAGTTGTAACAGCCCGGAATTTCAGGTATTGCTTTAAAACTATTTTTGGGGGCATTTTAGGAAGGGACTCGGCGAGTTGGAGCCAGACTCGCCGAGTAGGACCGCAGACTTGGTCGCGGGTTCGCGACTGGACTTGACGAGTCCAGATATGGACTCGGCTAGTCGACGCTGTTCAGCAGAAACCCTAGCCGTTTGGTTTTGGATCGTATATAACGCCTCTTAGGCCGTCGTTGTCCGTCTTTTGGTCGATTGAGAAGAACCCTAATCGTTGTGGACGTCTAGAGCAGGAGAGAAAGCTATTGGAACTTGGAGGAACTTGTTAGGCAAGAAGAAGAAGAGTTTGGCCAAAGGAATATCAAGGAGGATCGAGTCCTGAGGTTTGGGGACACAGAGAGTGCGTTTTCAGGTAATACTCGGTCCAGTTCTGTTATTTTGATGTGTATACGAATCTAGGGTTTATGAAACCCATTTAGTGATTAGGTGGGTTATTATGTTATTACCTAGACGTTTATACCCCAGTAATAAGATGTTTAGAAGTCCAGAAAGTCCCATGATTGTATATCTCGGGGCCATACGTATTTCAGGAAGCAGTTGCTCGTCTGCATGGCATGGACTCGCCGAGTCCAATGATCAGACTCGGCGAGTAGCTTGAAGATTTACTGGGACTCGCCAAGTTGTTCTTCAGACTCGGCGAGTAGCTTGAAGATTCATTAGGACTCACCGAGTTGTTCTTCAGACTCGGCGAGTGGAATCGGGGTGGCCCCGCGATTCTTCTACGTGGATCTCGTCGAGTCAAGGGGGATACTCGACGAGTAGATAGGGAATCCCAGAGGGTTGGAGGACGTCTAGACTCGCCGAGTCGCCATGGTACTCGCCGAGTCCGGTCGAGCTGACCATTGACCGTTGACCAGAGTTGACCTAAGTCTGACTTCTTAGGGATAGTCACACTTAGAAGATATATGTGTTAATGAGATATGTGATGTTATAGGAAGGTTGTAGCTCGTCGGATTGTGCACGAGTGAGTTCAGAATTTGCTAGCTTTCAGCATTCACGAGGTGAGTCTTCTCACTATACTGTACCCGGAAGGGTTTGACTGTGTGACCGGAAGGTCGGATACGATATGTGATATGTATGCTATATGTGGTAAGATATTTGTTATATGTGCTATGTATGTCATGTGGGCCGGAAGGCAATATGTTATGGGCCGGAAGGCGAATATGTTATGGGCCGGAAGGCGTGGTGTTGATGACCGGAAGGTCAGGGCCTGGAAAGGCGTATGTACGTAAGTTGTATATTGGGGAACTCACTAAGCATTTATGCTTACAGTTGTTATGTATGTGTTTCAGGTACTAGCGAGGACCGTGGGAAGGCGCCGGCGTGATCGATACACACTGAAGAATGCTTTTATGATCTTGGGATTTTGAATAATTGTATTTG
This sequence comes from Lactuca serriola, assembly GCF_051521515.1. Taxonomy (NCBI): domain Eukaryota; kingdom Viridiplantae; phylum Streptophyta; class Magnoliopsida; order Asterales; family Asteraceae; genus Lactuca; species Lactuca serriola. Next base: position 126,780,619 of record NC_136416.1, on the reverse strand, counting down.
ACAGAATACTTAAACTATTTATGCCTTGTTTTGAATGGAAATAATTATATTTTAAAAATGAAAAATTTGTTTGAAAATTTGCGTTGTTACATCTAGGTATGCATTTGACAATATAAAAGCATAAAAGAAGTTTTGTAAAACCAAAATGATTTGAAAGTATTTTGTCTAATAAGACAGTTTAAGTATAAGAAAACCTTTGTTCAAAACACATTTGTAACAGAGTTTGAAAGGAAACATACAGTTTGTAAGACAGTTTGATAAAGAGTTTTGTAAAGCAGTTTGAACAATAAGAAAACTATTGATTTGGTAGTTATTAATCACATGTGATTGATATCATAAGTATAAGTATTCAACTTCTATCCCCCCATAAAAGCATTTAAAAACATTTAAGCCATTGAGTAAGGGGTATGAACTCACTTGTAGTTGGTGGTTTGGATGTATTGACTGTCGTAGGATAGTAAGTGCCAAGTGAAGACTTGTACACACACAAGGATCCTAGTTAACATATAGTAGTACATATATGAATCCAATTAGTCTTTAAACAACAAATTAACAAAGTTAAGACATCCTAGGACATGATAAACACTTTATATAAGTGTTATAAGTGCTAAGGAGTGCATCTAAGTGTTGTAGGACAAGGCCATTGAGTTTAGGGTTCAAAAGAACCCCTTTCATGAGTTTACTCTTTAATGACCATAACTCATTGAGTTTATGGTCGTAAACCCTTTAGTTTACGGCAGTAAGCTCATAACCCCTTGACCATTTGTTGATTTGATGTCCTAGAAGTCATTTTGAAGCATCCTAACTCCAACTCTAAGCCTTATGAAGTGATTAGGAAACAATTCACTCCTAAATGGAGTTCACGGCCCATGGACCATTTCTCCACGTGTTTATTGCCGTAAACTCCTATGGACCATGGTATTTTGATGTTTTCAAGTCTTAAACACTTCAAGGTAAAAGTCTAGGCTAGTTTCTAGGCATAAGGAAGGAATATGCTGCATCATAACACACTTTGGGGTGTTTACGGTTTTGGGAGATCCCCAAACCGTAAACACATATAAATGGGGTATTTTGGTGATTTTTATGTGCTAAACACATCAAGGGAAGGTTCCATATTCGTTTCTAAGCATAAGGAAAGAGTTGGGAGCACTTTGGCACCCAAATTAGGGTTTACGGTCCAAGAAGATCTTGGGCCATAAACTCCTTTTTCTTATGATTCTTGAGTGTTTTCAATGATATCTAAGCATGTAATACACTTTAATACACTCTAGGTTTGAAGTACTTACAATTTGGAATGAACGGTTGAAGATCCTTGGGAGAGAACTCGGGTTTTCTCTAGTTGAAATGGAAGAAATGAACTAAAAATGGCAAAGTGCCATATATATAGCCCATGGACTTTTTGGTCCAAAACTATCATTTGAGCCGTAAACTCCAAACTCTTAGAGTTTTGAAACTTTTAAGATGCATAAAATACTCTAGGGCATCCTCTCTCCTGATATCTCCTAAAGTGTTAATCCTAATATGCTGAAACTTATTCCTAAAGCTTGCAAATTAGCAGGAGCTGATCTGACTTCTATTGAAGCGAAGGGTTATACAGAATAGAAAATTTCTGGTTGTCACAGTCTTGTTGCTTTTGTGTGTTCACGGCTGTGTAGGTGTTCATGGCCGTGAACCTGTTCATGGCCATGAACCTAGTTTGCGGTTGGTCTGTCCCTATAAATAGGTGTGTGTCAGTATTGTGCAGTAACATTGTCAGTTAGAGTTCACGGTGTATGTGTGTATTGTCAAGGTGTACCATATGTGTTTACGGCCCTGCTATAATACGTGTGCGTTGCTTGATTAATTCTTTCTTCTTCTTTCTTCCTTGTTTGATTGTTCATATTCTTGATCTAATTGTTTAATCACTGTTTTGGTTCCTAGATTTGGGACTCTACAATTGGTATCAAAGCCAATCTGGTGTCAAATTTGTTTTTGGTGTTTACGGCTCAAGTTTTTCAGCATTTTCGTGTGTAATTCGAGCTTGATTGATGGATTTCTACATTCAGGATCAAAATATGCTATTTTCATCGAAATCTAAGGGTTTAGGGTTGCAACAATTGAAGTGATTACGGCCGTGTTCTAGCATACAGTCGTGAACCATTCAAACTTTTTTGATCGTGAACTGATTTTTAATTGTGATCCATCCTTGACCGATAAATCTTCATTTGTTAACCATGAAACTTCATCTTTGATCGTATAAGGCCGTGAACTGCTGTATCAGCCGTGAAGAGTGTACGGCCCTGATCGATATACGGCTGTAAACCCCCTTTGCACATCGAACAATTTCAATTGTATTTTCTTTGTTAGTTTGGTTGTTTAGAAAATTAAAAAAAAAAACAAGAAAAACAAAAACAAGGGAATCTCAAAACACCATTCATCAAGAACTTACGAAGAAACGATTTGGTTCCAAGTACGGTGATCAATCAGGAATAATATCGCGGGCTTTTCATGACAAGTTGAATTTGTGGCTTGTGAAGCGCAAAAGTTCAAATGTAGAGTATTATAAGTACAAACATGACTTTTGTTCATGGATGAGATTTGATCTGTCTGAACTTGCTAATGCTCCCTTTGTTAATCCATGCAATGATCCAAAGGAAATAGAGTTCAAGCTTTTTCTGGAGAATCAATTGAAAAAGGGTTTTACAGATCCCTATTATGCAGTACTTCCGGGATGGTTCACTAAGAAGTATGCTTTACTGGGTCTATGATGAAACCACATCTTCTGTTGTCATCAGATTTCCGGAAGGTGTATTTTGGTTATATTACAAGAAGGATCTGCTTCAGTTTGGAAAACGGGATATACACTTTCTGGCTCAACATCAAATCCAAGTTGCTGAAGATATTTTCGAAGTTGCTACTAAGGAGTATACTTCGATGATTTTTGAGATTATCAAGAAGCATATGTGTCTTGGTTGAATGGGGAGGTCTGATGTGCTCATAGTCGAGAAAGACTGAATCAATGCTAGCCCCAAACCAAGGGGGAGATTGATAGGTTAAATTTATGTGGTTTGGGCTAGGTTTAATATGTATAAGTCTTGGTATGGCTTGGTTGTGTTGCTTTTGTGTGTTTACGGATGTGTAGGTGTTCATGGCCGTGAACCTGTTCACGTCCCTGAACTTAGTTTGCAGTTGTTCTGTCCCTATAAATAGGTGTGAACTTAGTTGGCAGTTAAATTTCACGGTGTATGTCTGTATTTCCAAAGTGTACCAGACGTGTTTGTGGCCCTGCGATAATATGTGTGCATTGCTTGATTAATTCTTTCCTCATCTTCTTTGTTCCTATGCTTGATTGTTCATCTTCATCATCTAATTGTTTGATCGGTGGTTTGGTTCTCGGATTTGGGACTCTATATATGATGATTATGAGTAACTTCTGGAGCATGAACCTCTTCGTGTGTATATTGATTGTTTGCTTATTGTGGTTCAATATGGCGATGACATGTGGTTGGGCAAGAAGTTATGGATCTAGTTCCAGTTCAGGATCTGGTGTCGAACCAAATGATGAAGGATTATGTAAGTTCATCGCATCGAAGATTACGTGAGGTATCCTTGATGTGACCTCGGTGATGTTCAAGACGACCAAGGAAGGGATCATTAAGATGATGCAGGAGCACTGTCGGGCCTATTGAGCTGAGATGCCTGCCAGAGAGTACAGAGCTCGTACCCTCACTTTCAAGGATATCCGGTGATGTGGAGCACCAACGTTCTTTGGGGTGAAAGACCCCATTGCATCTAGGTGGTGGAAAGCAGGCATGGAGTGTGCCTAGATGATGAACTTTTGCCCCGAGGTTTCGAAGGAGAGGTTCGATATAGGGTTTTTGTGGGAGTGAGCCTGGGATTAGTGGGAGGAGGCTAGATATGCTCTGTGAGCACCCACTATTAAGGCCATGATCTTGCCTAAATTTTGTGACATGATTTTGTTCAGAGTTTGCATCAGCTGTCGAGCTACAACAACTAGCGAAGGAATTTCAGAACATATGCCAGAGGACTGAGACTGTGGCGGAGATCACCCCTATGCTTAGGGAGAGAAATTTGATGGTCCTACAGTATTCCACATACGAGGAGATGAAGAAGACTCGATATCACAACATACTAAGGGAAGATATCACAGAGTTCATTAGATTTTTAGCTTGTCAAACGCTAGAGGATATGATAGCCAGAGCCTAGGAAAGGGAAATTGACTTGGAGCACTTTGGGAAAATAAATATAGAACAGGTGTAGATAAAGGAGGATCCTGCAAAGAGACCCAGGAGTTCTGACCATCAGTCTAGAGGCCAGTCGAGTCAGGGCCGATGTGCTAGATGTGGGACAGTGCATGAGGGGAGATGCCGAGAGAAGAGTGATAGTTACTTCAAGTGCGGCAAGATTGGGCATTTTAGTAAGGATTGAATCCAGGGATCGAGTAGTCTGACTTGCTTACATTACTATCAGAATGGCCACAAGAAGACCGATTGCCCGAGTTTGGCAATAGGAGTCGTCGTAACACCTACTCCAGTGACATTGAGGATAACTGACGGCCACCACGGCAAGGTGGAGGATCCAATGGTGCTGAGCCGAGCATTTCAGGTGCAGGCCGAGGAGACCCCAGTTCCACCAGACATTGTTGTAGGTACATATTGTATTCACTTTCTTAAAGCCTTTATTTCGCATGCTTATAATCATGTAATTATGTGTATGAGAAGCTAGGTTTGGTTTAGTAAAGTCTCCTCCTAAGTATCATAGTTTCCTCATATCACCTGGGTATTATTATTAGAAGGTTTTTCGTATTCCATTTTGCATACCGAGAGCCGTGTTTATAGGGAATTAGAATAAACCAGTTGCAGACTACAACGTAGGAGACATTAGACAATGACAGAGTGAGGCTTATGTAGAGGAAGAATGGTTGTGTTGCATTTGAAGAGCAACAACTGGACTAGTTTTAAAGGCTTCATCAAATGGATCAGGTAAATTTACAGTGTAAGTACATTAGCGTTGGTCGAAATTCGAGTTGGTTGAGCTCTCTCATGGCTAAGGGTATAAGGATTTGGTCAAAATATGAGCCTAGGGTGAGTTGTTGTCAGATTCATGCTTTTAGGGATGTGCATATGGTCCTTGCGTAGAGGTGCTTATGTCGCATAGGTGGGATTTCAGTTATAGGGTTGATTAGCTTGTTGGATCGATTTCTATCGCTAGTAGGGTAGGGGTTGTTGAGATTGTTAAAGGAATACGGTTCTTTTTATGACAAGTAATGGCGGTAGTCGGTGTCATGGAACAAATAGGTAGTGTTCCGAGCTGACTATGAAGTTCGAATGGTTATGAAGACTGTTAGAGTATAACTAAATCCAAGTAGTGGAGAAACGTTTGGGAATTATTGGAAATACTTTAAAAATCGGGTGAACAAGGAAATCCATAAATAAGGACAAGTGAGTAGGAAGTTAGGTTGGAGTAGGAACCAGGGATTTTACAATGGATAATGTTAGTGGTAAGTTGAATTAGGGAATCCAAGGTTAAAGATTCAGGGTTATCTCGTTTGATGACATGAAGTAGTAACAGTGGCGCACGGCGGATTTGTGACTAGGTTCAGCTTCAGGGTTGTGTTAGAAGCTCTCTTCCTGTTATTATCTTATAAAGGCCTTGGGTTTCGAAGCATGAACCGGACACTTTATTTGGATTTAGAAGGATAGGGTTTTCGATACTAAGGATGGTTAGCAATACCATGGGTTGGGCCCATGGTTATCGTAGAGGTGATGTAAACCTATGATTTGGGTCATAACATTCACTAGGATAAGATAGACCATCGTAGGAGTGTTTGTTATACTATACGAGTATCATAGCGCTAGCATGGGCTAAGTCGTACGTTATTGTTGGTTGGACGATCCTTGTTGGGAATGAGAGTTTTTAGAGAGTCGTGATAGTGCTTTAAGGTTGCATTGCTCTCAGTTGGGTGAAACCCATAGGCGAGGCCCATTTGGTTATGTTAGATTGGGAGAGACCCATAGGTGAGGCCCATCTGTGTAGCATCTAAATCGTTAAGGTAATTAAATTCATGAATTTTTGCATTTTGGAGAAGGCTCATGACATGAAACATAGTGGTCACGACGTAAAAGTGCTCGTTGACCATTTGACACGTATTCTCGAACCTCACAATGTGAGGCATAAAGTCTCACTCTCTAGCCCCCTGTAAACCCTAATTTCGATCTCCTTAAGAAATTAGGCCATTGTTGATGATTTTGAAGAGCATACTTGGAGGTTTTGGTTATGTGTAGTGGAAGAAGGCTCTTATGGTTCATCATTTTGGCAATCTAGCTTCTAACTTTTGGATTTGTTGAGCTTTTGAGCATTTTTAAGTCATAAAGCTCTTATATTTTGGCCTTAAGCATGCTAGATCTATGCTTTGGAACCTTTCCATATATGGTTGGGTTGTTTAACATGCATGAGATCCATAAAGTTGGCAACTTTATGGATCATTGAGTCACCTTCTATATGTGAGTCCTTGGATATGATTTTTGGTGTGGGTTTTGGAATCCAAGCTTGAGTCTTGATCTTAATACCCTTCATTTGACATGTTTAGTGTCTAAGTCATGCATCGGACATGCATGACTGAAAAGCTATGATTTTTATGGTATTTAGGGTCGAGGAAGGTGTTCTGGCAAGTCCCAATGCATGTCGTAAAGGATTAAAAGCTTAATTATCAATGTTGGTTAGAATTGATCTCACAACGTGAGCAAGGTGGTTATCCCGATCCGAGGATTCTGTTGGATAGGTGAAATTGAGTCGACTCACTGAGTGGGTCCGAGTTGATTCTATCCTCACGACGCGAGCCTTAATAGTCATGACATGAGGGTGAACTAAGAAAAAAGTTGACCTTTGGTCACGAGGTGAGTTTCCTTCATTATATATGTGGGATAAAGGCACCAATGTCGATGTAATGCCCGAAGATTCGGGCTAGCTAATAAAAAGACAATTAGCGTCAAAAATGACTTTTTGATGGAAGATTATTTAGAATGAATAATCATAACCAAGTTATAGTATATGTCATAAGGGTTCCGTACATATAAAAAAAGGCCAAAATTTGAGTTATAACGAAGAAGGTATGGCCCGTCGAAGTTTTACGGCTAAACCGGCATGACACCATGTATCCTAAAAAGTAAATTTTTGATAAATTACTTTTTAGCCTTATGGATCTAAACGAAAGTCATAGTATATGTTAAACCAAGAATGTACATAAAAATAACGTCCAAATTTGACTTCTTATGAGGAAGTTATGATTTTTCTAAGATTTGGCATAACAATATGCAGCCCGAAATTCGAATTTTAGATCGACCTATTTTTAACCGACACAACCTAAATTAGAATTGAGGATCTAATTAATAGGAATTGAACTATAAAAAGACAATCAAAAACAGAGTCCGTAAGTAGAATTTATGAATTTTACACGATCGTTAAACAATGTAATCTTTGCATACTATTAAAATTTAAGATCGGTCAAGAATTAGCCGATGGGGTCAAAAGGATAGTTGTAGATATTGTCAATACCTATCGTGGATATAAAGAACGTCGAAAACGGAGCTCATATGCAAAAGTTACGAAAGTTAGAAGTCGGAAGGGTGCTACTACGAAGGGGGTGACGTGGCACGATTTAAGCCATTAGTTTCTCCTCACGCCTTGACACCAGATGGTGACATGTCGAACACCAACTCGATGAGTTGGAGGCTTAGAACTTGCTGAGTTGAGCCATTTTTCAGCCTATAAATACCATGCGAGGCTTACTCATTTTCTTCACACCTCAACCCTTCTCTCTCTCTTTTTAACTTCTCTCTAAACCTCTCCCAAAGCCCATTGTAACTTCTAATTGCTAGAGGAAAGCCCTGGATCGCCAGAAGGCTCCGAAAAGGAGAACTTTTCGGCTCGGAAGTTCTGCCCCTGCAGAGCTCGGTTCCTAGCCAAACCTCCTGGTAAGTGAGCTATGCTTACCCTACTCTAAGTATAGCTTATGTTTAAGAGCAATATCGTTATTATGAACTTATAAATAGTAATTAGATTATAAAATATAATATACAAAGTGATCTTATAATATATTTTAACTACTCACGGTACGGGGAATTTGGTTTTGAAGGGCTACATAGGGTTGTTGGATTTCTGAAGTGCTATAATGTCAAAGGGGTCCTGCCCTCTGGTGTTTCATGTCTAGACCGAGTCTGTACATAGTGGTTGAAAAGTATTGTTTAACACTTATAAAACAATATTGCTCGTAAATAATCACAATAAATATTCGACTAAAATCTAGTTGTAATGATACTAGGTTTCGTCGAAGGAAAATAGAATCGTTAGAAGAGAAGTTGTGAGAACAAGGACGTACAGATGCACATGGACATGGTTTCAAAACTCAAACCTTGAATGAATGCTTAAGATCAAATTCTGCTTACTAAAAGGTATTACAGTCAAGTCTGGTAAGACCAGTCAAGTCTGAATTAATGCATTCAACAAAGTGTGCAAGACATAAATGAAGAGAGAATATAATGATCAAGGTAAAGATAATAAATGAATAACATGATTTTGAGAGAATAACTTTAAAGATGAAGTAACTAGAATATTGCTATATTTGAGTGAATGATTTGTCTTTTGATTTAACTCTGAATGCTCTTATAAATTAGAGAAAAAGGTACATAGTACTGACTGATTACATACATAGTACTAGATAAAAGAGTTACTTCTGACACTCTGAATATCCGTGTTTGACAAAAGAGACTAAGTCCTACGATGAGTTAAATCAAGCTAAAAGACAAATACAATAAACGCACAAAGACAAAACATTGATTCAGATAGACAAACATTCTAGACATATAGTCCATTCCAGAATGCCTTCACTGGTCTTCTTATCCGAAACATATCTTCAAGTCCAGATACAAAAGTAATTCTGGTGCAAAGCTTCAATTCCGGATAGCAAAAAATTCATTTGGAACTTTGACTGACTTCGGATTGGGATTTCTAGAGGTTTACTTTTAGGTTCCAACAATCTTCCCCTAAGTGAACTTAGCAATCAAGTCAGATTAGTTCGCTTCTTCCTTGATGAATGTGTAAGGTCTGAATAGCCAATCTCTGACCTCAACATACCATTGTAATTGACTTACAAACTTTGCCTTGACTTGTTCAAGAGCTTCAGATCTTCTTGCTCGACTGATGAACTTATTGAGGGCTTTTGTTGGAACTAGGTGTTTGTCAAGGACTCAGAAAAAGTCCTTTTTGCTTTTCTTCTTTGTCTTGTACACAAACCGTAGAACAGGATCATCAATAGGACCTTCAGTTAGTAGTTCGGCTTCCTGGAACACATATTTGATCTTGTCAACAAAGTCTTCAGTTCCGAACAAGTGAGCCAACTCATAGACGCATCGACAACATTCTACGACATAGTCCTTGAGAAATCCTAAGGCTGCGTGGTAAACACCCATGCTTATGTCGTCTCTTTGAAGACTCTGGAGATGAGCAGCAATGGTAAAGACATCGTTCAGATTCGTTGCAGGAAAGTCAGCATCAGTGATGGTGCGGTATGCAGGTTTGTTCCAGATGATGTGATATCGGAACAATGGACAGTTGAATTCATACGTCACCAAGATCTTTCTTCCAAACCCAGAGATCTTTGTTATACTCTTCTTTGTCCATACTTCCTTTTGAGGTTGTGCGTTCTCGGAGTAGAATGTTTTCAATCTTTCACGCTCTGTCCAGATGAGAGTACTTACTATGTAGAAGCTTACTATGTAGAATGAGAGTACTTACTATGTAGAAGCTTGAAAATGTGCTAAAAGTCCAAGAACACTAGTGTGTGTTCTTGGTGTTCTTGGTGAAACTCGAAGATCTACACACATGGAATGATTTCACGGATGGAATCATGTAAGATCACTATATTAAGTAATATATCAACTTATTAGGACTAGAAACACTTGCAAAGTTGAAGATCAAGAAGGAAAGTCGGATGCTACTTGAGAGGATTTGAGTTCTAGACTTGAAATGGTGAAAAAGTGTTAAAAATGGCTAACTGCCATATTTATACCCTTGGGATTTATGGTCGTAAACACCATGTTTAGGCCGTAAACTCCAAACTCTTGGAGTTTTGGGACATTATTGTTGCATAATAAAATCTAGGGCGTCCTCTCTCCTGATATCTCCTGAAGTACTAAGCTTTAGAACACTCAAACTGACTCTAAAACTGCTAAAATTTAGGAATTGAGAGTTTGACATTGATTGAATGCAGGGTTTGTTATTAGATAGAAATTTCGAGTTGTCACAGTGTCTGAGTAGAGTGTTCAAGATCTGCATCAGTGGAGTAAAGTTCCTTGAGCCTATCCCAAATAGCTTTTGCAGTATCACATGAACTAACTAGACGAAAGGTATCATCAGGTAAAGCAAATCGAATGATCCTCATTGCCTTAACATTGCTGATTAGTATTTCCTTTTCATCTTGTGGAACATCCTTCACATCAAGAAGTACTTTGTTATAGTCAGATTGAGTCTTGATGACTCTTCTGTTCTAGTGTGAACAAAAGCACCCACAGTGATAGCATCCCGTTTAAGATAACCATTGTCCTCCAAACCAAGAACATAATCATCAAAATGAAGTGCCCACACTTCATATTCATTGGGAAATAGAATGGGGATCCTAGTTGTCGATCCAATGCTGCTAGAAAGATTTATGGGGTTGATGTGACAATCGTCATGCTTCATGATGATATTCGCTTTGAAACCTGTTAAGAATCACATGTGTAAACTCAAATAATTTTAGGGTCATATTAAGATCACTGAACACCATCACAATAACTTATAATGACGACTGAACAAGATCCTATATTAACAGAAACCCTAATAACTCTGTAAACAGAAGAGATGCGTATAGATTACACAGTCTCATGCTCTGATACCAATTGTTGGGATATTAATCCTTGAATGATCGATTAAATTCAAATAGATTTAAACAAGAATCAGATTAAAACAAGAACACAATGATGACTCAAAATATGCTGAATGATTCAAAACTCACGCCTCGGAAGAACTAGATTAAGAATTGTTAGTGTAGAGGCATGATTTGGGTTACAAGAAATATATTATCAGGGTTACCAAAATACGGTGCATGCATGCATCTTAAAAATACAGGAGGACAGGTCCAACCTGTTTACAAAACAACTATACAAAGGCCCAATGACGCAACATAATTATCCTAACACTTAGTATTTCTTTAAGAAATCTACTATGATCGGGATTAAAGATTATGCAAGAGATTGGTGTGTCTTTGTATGTTGAGGACCATTCACAATGATACCCTAATGTTTAGTATAACTATTAAACTCTAATAATAATGACATTTTATGACTATTAATCTTGAATTGAATAGCATGTTGTAACTCCATAAACATGTAACAACCACCTTAATTATTAGTAAATTATATTATTTATATATAATTTTATAATTTTCTAACATAAACCTCTACATTGATCTCATAAGTGTTTGTTTATTTGAGGAAGTTTTGACATATATGGTCGATTGAATGAACAATCCTACACATTTTTTTGATGAAAACCTTGATTATAACCAAGTGACTTATAAGCCAGCGGTATTAAAACGCAAAAGTGTCCGTTTGCCAAATATTAATAATTCAAGTGTCACTGGAAACAAAAGATGTAGAGATAGGGGTATGATAGCGGATGTGTGTAGCTGTTAAAAAAATAAAAATAAATAATAAATAAATAAATAAAGAACCTTGATTATAAGTTTATTTGGAATTTTATAAAGTCCACTATGTTTTATTAGATATGAAAGTAATCAATTATATGTTTCCCCTTATTGCTTTATGCTTAGTTTTATTCCAACAAGTAATCCAACATAACAATTTTTTTTCTTTTTGTTAATTAATTGAATACCAAAGTTATAAAGGCGTATTAGAAAATATCTATAAAAAAATCCAGAGTTCAATGGTTGTGGCTGCGGCAGTTTAAATATGGTTAAATAGGTTTGCACAAAGTGTAATTTGATTATTATTTTGTCTGTAATATCTTTTAAAAAAACACACAAGGATTCTATTGGATTAACACACCATAACAAAACTTCCCCACCCCACTAAGTGGGAAGGTTAGGTATCCACCAACATATCTCAATTTAAAGCATTCATTACTGTGTGGATTCGTAGGATGAAAGAAGCGTTTAGGTTTCTTACACCATGCATAGTGGCCTCCAAGTTTAATCATAAATTTGAACTGGCCACCAATCATTTTCTCCATTCTAGTTTTGTATGTATAAAAATATATATGTATGTTGGTATGTTGTGTAAGAGTAAAAATTATAAAACTATATATATGATAAGATATCCTGAAAATATATATTTTATTGAAAATAAATACGTTATTTTCATATGATATTTGAGAAAATTACTAATTGCCTAAAAGTCTAATGACGTTTAACTTAATTGTCAAAAATTAGCCAGTAGCCAAAAAAAGCCATAGAAACCGCACCCGAGGTTAAACCATCTTCGGTTTGGGCACTCACCCGCTGTTTAGTGAAAATCGGATAAACACGCTTGCGGAATTAACCATTTGGGTTGCGGTTTTGCAGAGAGTCTGTTGTTTGGTGGTCGGTTATCCTCAACATAGAAGATGGGGTCTGCAACCTGAGGTTTACAAGTTTTTGATGCCACAAATGTGTATTAGAAGTTTGTACAATGCAAATGGCATGTCCATCTACAGTTACGACTTTTTTTTTCGTTTATTTTTGTTTGTAATATATATATATATATATATATATATATATATATATATATATATATATATATATATATATATATATATATATATATATATATATATATATATTCTTTTATTATGTGGTATGCTATTTTGGTTGATTGTGTATTTTCAACCAGATAGCATTTTAATGTCAAAAACTAAACAATAGTTGGAAGGAAGAAATAGCAGTTGAGTTCATTGTTCATAACCCGATCGGTGTTCGTCCAAAATCCAAATAGCAGCCGAATGAGAGCATACAACAGGCGATTTTTATCTACAGTATAGTTCCAAAAAAATGATTTTTTTTATAATAAAACGCAAAATCTACGGTTTGAGTGACTATAGTTGATTATTAAATAAAAATTCATTAGCATTTTCGGCTAGATTTATAATATTCTCATGATATTATCAATATTTAAGTGGGTTATGCATTTTATACATGAATGTAAGATTTTGTTTTCATAAGAAAATAACCGTTAATTATACATTTTGAAGACAATGTTATGACTATTACAAATAAAAAAAATAAATATATAAAAAAGCTAAATAAATATATTTATATTAACAAATAAAGATCACTTTTATCATATATCATTTTTCTATTCAATCAGACACTTATTATTTTCATATTTTTTATTTATTTAATATCCATTTGTTATTTTTGTGTTTTTTCCATTTTTATTTTGTTTCACATGCTAAATGTTATATTATATTAAGTAACACAACAAAAAACTCACTATTGGCAAAGACAAAAAGTGTCGCACTGATACCTGAAATGGTCGCTAAAGGTATTAACGGCCACATATCGTCGCTAAAGGGTCGCCGCTATTACTTCATAGCTATTACTCAAAAAACACTGCTATTAGTGGTGTCTCTAATAGTCGTCGTTGCTAAAAAGCAATTGTCGTTGCAAAACGCATAATTGCTAGTAACATTTTGATAACCAGTCGGAGTTTCGGCCAAGGTTACCGGAGATGCATGTCGTCACAATTGATGCATGTCATCGCAAAAAGTTGTCGCCGCTAATTGTATTATTTTTTTAATAAAAATTATATTTTATATTAATTTGTATTATAATAATGCAAAAATTACAAAAACAATTAAATTATAATCTAGAAAAATGCATTATATAAACCGTCAAATAACATAATTACATTACATAAACGTTCCCATCATCGTTTTTTGGTTTGCTATTGTTGGCATTGTTGACTTGGATATTAAACGAACATATAATATCTCTAATTTCCGTCACAAACGTCGGGTTTTGGAGAAAAGTGTTAATATCCACATCCTACAAAATAAGTATATAAGTTAAAATCTCAAACTCTAAAAACAAATTATTATTAATTAACAATTAAGTTGCAAGCACATTAAGTCATTAACAATTTAACAAACTATCAAACTATCAAATTAATTGAGTCCTTAACAATTTAACAAACTATCAGAATACCAAATCAACTAACTCCTTAACAAATTAACAAACTACCAAATCAATTAAATCCTTAAAAATTTAACAAACAACCAATTCATAACAAATTAAGAGTTTAATATAAAATGCATCAAGTCCTTAACAAAGTACCAAACTACCAAAATTTACTATAAAATGCATCAAGTCCTTAACAATATAGCAAAGTACCAAGTTATCAAATTCTTTAAGAGTTTAATAAGTACATGTGATGGTTGTGGTGCATATGACTGTGACTATGATTGGATTGCCACTGAGAGGGAGCATTCGTACTCGTAGGTGGTTTAGGCCCGATACCTCTCACATGTCCCCTTCGAGCACTTAACACCTTTTTAAATATGCCTACCCATCAATGAAGTTTGGGTGACCAACAGAGGAGGTTATGTGCTGAGTTTGTAAGGCAATCTCATCAACTAAATGTCACACCCCAAAACCGAGAACGGCGGAAACGTTCTGGGGCGGAGGACGTCATGTAAAGTATCACAACAATGCAAAGTAGTAAACAAGCAACAACATCATCCATTTCAGTAATAGTATAATTTTAATTACAAGTGTGTTCTTTCATAGTATAAAACAACATATGACTAATCAAAATAAAAGACGAGTCTTGACTGCTCCGTCTTCACAAAACCTGGTCGTCGTACCTGTCTATTTGTGACCTGAGAATAAAAGTTATTTTGAAAGCGAGTATCAGCAATAAAGCTGGTGAATTCATAAGTACTTATGTGTCTTTGATGTGTAAAACTGTAAGGAAAGGCTTGTAAAATGTTCAAAGAAAAGTTTGTATAAGTATGAAAGTGTTTGTAAGTAATTGTAAACATTTAAAAACCCTAGAAAATCTCATATTTCCTACTAGTATAAAAAGTAATCTTTTACCAAGACCCGACTGTTTTGAAAGAAGCCTTCTACCAAGACCTGACTGTTTTGAAAGTAACCTTCTACCAAGACCCGACTGTTTTGAAAGAAGCCTTCTACCAAGACCTGACTATTTTGAAAGTAGCCTTCTACCAAGACCCGAATGGTTTGTAAGTAAGCATCATTGTAAATGTGACAGTTTTTCCATGTTTAACTATTATTATAAAACTATAGTTTACCTCATCGTTTATGCGTAAGAGTCACAATATAAAGGTAATAAGGAAAATAGTCTATCTATATCAAATATATACTAACTCGTCTTTTATGTGATTGTGTCACAATGTAAAAGAAGGAACATAATATAATAACTAAAAATTGTATCCTTTTGTACTAGGATATTCACGGCATGGAAACTCGCCAAACAGTATAACCGTAGACACCCGTCGATGATCATTTTCCCTACTGTAGCTAACAGCTTTGGGTGTGGAATGGTAAGTCCTGAAACGTTTGTAATAGATTCTATGTAATAGTATCTATTAAATGTATTAATGTAAACGTGTTCATGTAAGCGTATCTATGTAAACGTATTCTTGTAAGCGTATCTATGTAAATATATTCGTGTAAGCGTATCTATGTAAATGTATTCATGTAAGCGTATCTATGTGAATGTATTCATGTAAGCCTATCTATGTAAACGTATCTATTCATATAGTATGTAATGTATTAGTATAGACTCATGAATAAACTGACTCTTGTGTAATTCCTTGTACTTGGAATAGTAAGTAGTATCTCCTAACTATACCTATTATAGCTACTAGTAATGTACGTGTATAACCGAAGTATGCTCTTGCTACCCAAAGGTACTGAATTGACTAATGGAATTTTTATGTCTATATAGGTATACATGATATATAACTAATAATTAGACGATATTCGGACGAATAACCGATGCCCTAAGGCCACATCCCAACGAGGAAAAAGAAGTAAAGTGAGCTAGCCGTCCTAAGTCCTTTAAACATTGCTTATATAACTATACATATATAGGCATGCATTTGACAATATAAAATTATAAAATAAGTTTTATAAAACCTTTGAAGAGTTTAACAACTAAGAAATGATGAGTTGATGTCAGTTTGTAAAACGATTTGAATGCACTTTGATTGATAAGCACAGTTTTAAGTATAAGGAAAACTTTATTTGAAACACAATTGTAATAAAGTTTGAAA
This sequence comes from Lactuca serriola, assembly GCF_051521515.1. Lineage (NCBI taxonomy): Eukaryota > Viridiplantae > Streptophyta > Magnoliopsida > Asterales > Asteraceae > Lactuca > Lactuca serriola. Next base: position 126,764,287 of record NC_136416.1, on the reverse strand, counting down.
GGAAACATATAGTATGTAAGGCAGTTTGATAAGAAGTTTTAAACATGTAAAAACATTTGAGAAAGCCATTTGAAGTAATCTGTTTAGTAAAACAGCTAAGTCTAGTAAATCCATTTGTATGCTAGTTATTAATCACATGTGATTGATGTACTAACTAGCATGATTCAACTTGTATTCCCCCCCACCATAAAAGAATTTATAAACATTTAGAAACATATAAAAGGCTAATTAAGGGGTATGAACTCACCTGTAGTGAGTGGATCGGATGGAAGTGTCGGATAAGTGCTTGGTGTTAAGTGAAGACTTAAACACACACAATGATCCTAATAACATATAAAGACATATGTATATATACAATTAGTGATTATAACACTAACTAGACAAGTGTAAACATCCTACTATGAGGAAAACACTTTAGACAAGTGCTAGGAGGCCATTGGGTTGCAACAAAGGATTGCAAGGCATCGTATTTGAGTTTATGGTCAATGGACCATACTTAATGGAGTTTACGGCCCAAAGGAGTTTATTCCTGGCCGTAAACTCTCTAATGGGTCTCCATTTGAGGCTTAAAGGCAAGGTGTCTTAAGTGGTTATGTTTTCCAAGGCTTAAACAAGAGTCTAGGTGAGTTTAAGGTCCAAGAATGACCTTATCTAGTGTTTACGGCCTGGGGACCACTTCCCCATGAGTTTACGGCCATAAACTCATGGTGTGAAGTACCATTTTGTTTCTTGAAGTCCCTAGTTCAATGGGGTATGGTTCTCGACTAAGTTCCAAGGCTCAGTAAGGGGCTAGGGTGCCATTTGCACCACTTATAGGGGTTTACGGCCCAAGAACATGTCTTGTCCGTAAACTCCTTTAATCTTGTGATTCTTTGTGATTTCTAAGCCCTAATCAAGTTAAACCTATTCTACAACGAGTTAGAACAAGAGTACTTACGATTTAGGAGCTTGAATGGTCGGTTTTGGCCAAGAACACTAGTGTGTGTTCTTGGTGAAACTTGAAGATCTACAAAATGGAATGATTTCACGGATGAAATCATGAAAGATATCAACTAATTAGGACAAGAAGATTACGAGTTTTGAAGATCGGGGACGAAGATCCCGATGATACTTGAGAGAAAACTGAAGTTCTTGGGTTTGAGAAGTAAGAAAATGGCTAGAAATGATCAAAATTCATATATATATATATATATATATATATATATATATATATATATATATATATTGGGAGTTCATGGCCCTTTTGAATTTACGGCCGTAAACTCTATGTTTACCGCTGTAAACTCTATCTTATGGAGTTTACGGCATGAATTTTAGTGTTGTGGCTTTAGTTGTTACTTTCTAACACTTGTTCTTAAGTGTACAAGGCTCGGAATGCTCAAACAGACTCCTAATTGTGCTAAAAGATGGCAGAAATGAGTTTGAGTTTCAATGAAGTGATTGACTGAACAGGATAGAAAATTTCGGGTTGTCACATGTGACCACCCGAAATTTCCATTCTGTACAAACAATATCAATTCAATAGAAGTTATAACAGTCACAGTTAATCTTCAGACTTTTTCGTTTAAGTTTGAATACGTCAAGGTTTACACTTCAGGAAATATCAGGAGAGTGGATGTACTAAGGTTTAGTGCAACTCTATTATTCCATCACTCTATTATATTAGAGATCATTTCGGGAATAAAAATATTTTCTGCCAAAAATATCTCAGGACTATAAATAGAATTCTGAACCAAATTCATTCATTATTCGCATTTCCAACTAGAGAAAAGCCACTTTCTCTCTCACGGATCTTCGAGTTTTTATACCAAAAGGTGAGTAACTCTTTCTAGTAGTGCTAGAAAGCTTTAAATGTGTTCATAACATAGATTACATAGCTAAATCATTGGATTTAGGAGTTTACTCCCCAAGGTGTTCTTGGGCGGTAAACTCCCGAAACCAAGCCTAGATTGTCCCCCGTGATATACTACTGCCTTGGATTTGTATAGGAGTGTATTAGGGACATAAAATCAAGCAAGAATCACCCATGTTTGTTTGTTCACGGCCCAAGAGTATCTTAGGCCGTAAACTCCAAAAAGCATGCTCAAAATGGTGCTTTTAAGGCACCTAACGCCTTAGACTTTTACCTAGACTTGTTCCCATTAAATCAAGGGCCTTAAACACATAAAAATCACCTTGCAAAGTGAGTTTACGGCCATGACATGGTTCATGGGCCGTAAACTCATTAAAGGGGGCACCAAAGTGTGTCAAGAGTCTTCATATGTTTGGATTAAAAGCCTAGAACTTATACCACTTATGCATGAGGCTTGAAAACAACAAGAACACCATTCCAAGGAAGTTTACAACCGTAAACTCCAAAGGAAATGGCCTTAGGTGCGTAAACTCCTCTAAGGAGTGTTTCTAGGCCTTAAAACCTTCCAAGAATTTAACCACCAAGTTGGAATAATTCTAGGAATCATTTTGTCACACCCCCAAACCAGAACGGCAGAAACATTCGGGGGTGGATGACTTCATGTGGTAGCATAACAAATGAATACATAGTAAAGAAAGAAATACAACCATCATATATATATTTGAAAGTTTACATTGTTAAAAGTACATGTTCAAAACCAATTACAACATGATGCCAAAATATGAATTTAAACTGACGACGCAGCGTCCCTTCTTCAAAAGCTGTTTTGATACCTGTAATTACTGAATCCCTGGGACATACAAGTAGTTTTGAAAGAGTAGATCAGCATTTAAGCTGGTGAGTTTCATAAGTATTAAATGACAATGTTTGTATGAAAATGAAATGTTTTGTTTTTGTTTGTTTGTTTCTAGAAAATCCCATATTTTCTACTAACATAAATGTAGCCTTCTAACAAGACAAATGTTTGTTTCTAGAAAATGTATGTACGTGTAAAATAACCAATATGTTTGAAAACCTCGTAAATTAATGTATTTTTAATACCTCATGTGAGTTTTATGACCATACTATTGACTCGGAATGCCTATACACAACGTTCTTCAAGCGTTGGAATGTTATGACGTTTGTCACCCCAAATGGTGGACTGTAGCTAACAGTCAAGGAACGGGTTGTCAAGCCCGTATAGATCTATACATAAACACCATGCTCCCCCTCCAAGGGATTCTGGTATATAATACAGGACTTGAAATGTGTACTCGAACGTACGTGAAGTTAATGTCTCACATATCTTAGTATAAAAACAGATTTACGTGTTAAAATGTTCGTTTGTTCTTGTATATGAAAGTGACTTCTTGAAAATTTTGTTTCTAGTATGTAAAAGTTAGCAATATTCTCGTAAAACTATACCTATTATAGCTTTCTAAAAGTGTGTCTCATTTGTTTAGGAATCCCTAGAAAATGAATCACTTGATATGAAAGTATAGATTTTTATAGTGTCTAAAATTGTCACACCCCCGAACCAGACGGCGGAAACGTCCGAGGGCTATTGTGACTCAATTGAATACCATCACAATGAATATACATGAAACATAACATCATTCATCACCAAGCATTGAAATATTACAACTGGTAGCGTTTACATTTGTACATTGTTCCATAACATTACATTCCCAAAAGTAGATTGTTCGATATTAGTTAAACAAACAATAAGACATCACTGAGTACATTTTTGAAAAACGTCAACATATGAAATGTTGGTGAGTTCATAAGTAATGTCTGAAATATAATGTTTTGTATTGTTTTGAAAACCACCAGAAAATCAGATATTTTCTGAAAAGAGTATCGTGTAAAAAGTGTGAAGATCCGTAAGTACGCTTGTTTGTTTCTATAAATGTAAAAAAAATTGTTAGACCTGGTATGCATCTTGTAGGTGTATGAATTGAAAACCCTAGGAAAACCCGATGTTTTCCTAATACTTTGAATTACGCATTTTGTATTTTGTTATACCGTTGTGACGTGTGTATTCGATAATTCCAGGTGACATTGGATTAATTATGGGTTGTGATTTGTTATAAACACACATTAATGAAAACAACTAGTTTACAACTATACAAACGATCCCTTAGGCGTCGTCTGTACTATTCACTTAATCCAACCACCCTAACTTCTCATAGCCCCACAACCGAGGAGAAAAGAGGGTGCAAAGCCCCCGCTATTTCCATTAGTCGTTCAAGGCTATCGAGAATGCGAAAGGCCCTTGGCCCGAATCGCATTGGTGAATTCTCGACTTTGCTAGCAGTACCAAAAGACCCTTGGGGTCCAACAGCACAAAAGCCAGTGAAAGTCCTTTTACATGGATTTAGGTCATATAAGACCCAACAACATGTACGCGAGTTTCCTTCGGGCCTAAAGATCATGTCATTGGGCTAGCTAGGCCCAACAAACACGATTTGAAACTTTCGGGCCCAAAGATGGTGTATCGACGTCTGGTGAATTCTCGTGTGTGTATTGACTTCCCGTAATTTCAGCGTGTGTATTGTAGTATCGCCGTGTATAGATTTTTGATTCATTATCGATTCGAGACCGAATCAACTCGTTTGGTAACGATTTTTGGTGTTGAAGGTGTATTGACCGAATCAATTCGTTTGGTGAATTCTCGACTTTGCTAGTAGTACCAAAGGACCCTTGGGGCCCAACAACACATGAGCTATTGAAAGTCCTTTTACATGGTATTAGGTCGTATAAGACCCAATATCATGTAAGCGAGTTTCCTTCGGGCCTAAAGATCATGTCATTGGGCTAGCTAGGCTCAACAAGCACGATTTGAAACTTTCGGGCCCAAAGATGGTGTATCGACGTCTGGTGAATTCCCGCGTGTGTATTGACTTCCCGTAATTTTAGTGTGTGTATTGTAGGATCGTCGTGTATAGATTTTTGATTCATTATCGATTCGTGACCGAATCAACTCGTTTGGTAACGATTTTTGGTGTTGAAGGTGTATTATGTTTCGTCGGTGGTCGTGGTATTAGTATTTCATCATAACGGGTTTGTTGTTTTAAAACATTAAAATTTTACTTTTGCAGCCCCTTTCTTTTGAATAAATTTACACTTTTGACCCTTTGTATAAAAGAATTTCCATTTTAGTCCTTAAACCATTGTTCTTGGCACTTTAGTATCAAAACTTGTTGAAAAGGTATTTTTCAGCTCAAAATTATTTGAAAAACAGTTTTAGTCCCTCAAAATGAATTTTTTTTTTCGGCTGGAACCTTTATTTTCGCAATTTTTACACTTTTGGCCCAAAATAGAAATTTTTTGCATCTTTGATCCCTTTTAAATATGAAGAGTATTTTTAACCCTTGAAAAGGACTTGGAGCACTAGTAGTCCCCTGTTTTACAAAAAAGTACAGTTTCAGCCCCTCTAAATTGAAAATCTCACAATATGGGCTTTATTGGGCCGAAAAGTTCATTTTTGGCCCATTATGCTTAAAAATTCACATTTTAGTCCTTCAAAAGAGTAAATTTCTGGAAAATACATTCTTGAAACTGTTTTGACTCATCTCATCCCGCAGATTTTAGCCCAAAGAAGTTCATATTAACCAACTTGGTTATTTTTCTAGAGTTGATTTGTATGAAATAATGTAATTTATACTTATTTCATTCAACATAATGTAGATCTCGGTCTTTGAGTTCTTTTTGACTAGATCCAACACCATAATCACATAAGAACATGTAAATAAATATAGAAATCACACAAAGCATACATATACTCATAGATCTACACATTTGCTTGTATTCTCCCCCCACAAAACATATAAAAACCGAAAAATAGGGGCTATGAAGCTCACCTTGGGGTTTGGAAGTCGGTTTTGATGAAGAAGTGAAGAGATCTCAACCCTAGATGTGTTATGGAGATGATTTTCGAGCTCTATGGTGCTATAAGAGTATGATTCACGAAAGTATGGTGTAAGAGGAGATTTTTGAATAGATCAAGAAGTGAAATCATAGATCTAAATGAAAAACTTACCAAAGATGATGATCTACGTGGGAAAACCTTCTTGAAATGCTTAAAATCTCGAAAAATTGAGAGGAAAGAAGAGTGGTTTTTCTTGAGAGTATTTGAGAGGAATGATAAGAGAAAATGTTGGGTTTTAGAATGAAATGTGAAGGTAGAAAGGCCATATGGCCGTGAGTTTGAAGAAGGGAGAGGAAGAAGGGATTTTTCTTGCCTAGATACATGAACTTACCTTGTTGTATGGTGGTTATTAGGCATGGATGACCACCATGCAACATTGAGGTGGGAAAGTTAGGATAATTCATCTCTTTTCCCTTTTTTTTGTTTTTGGGCCGAGTATGTGCTAGAGAAAAAGGTGGTGGATTAACTTGTCCCATTTCTAGCCTTGGCTCGAAATTATGAGGCCCATAAGAAATCTTTCAGCCCATTGGGCTCTTAGGGAGGCTCACGGCCCAAAATGGCAAAAGAAATTAGTTTAGGGCCCATTAGGGCTAATTAAATCCTTTATGGCCCATCATGGTCCATTAGAGGTAGAATGAATCATTCTAGGACCAAATGGCCCAAAATGTTATAGATTGACAAGTTGATGATTTATTGGTCCCTTAGGCCCAATAAAAGAATCCTAGTCCATAATGAATTTGAGCCGGGATTTCTAGGGTATCCAACCCTTATTTGAACATATGAGATATAAATGAATGAGAATAGAGTATAGTATTCATTTAGAGTATAGGCTTTTACAATGGATGATGTTTATATGAGATTATAATTTCCTAGCTAAAAATGCTAGTTGTGACAAAAATATACATGTATACATATAATCTAAGCAAAATGTTTAGTTTATACATGCATGACAACAATTTATATTTCAAAAGATAGCATGCTATTGTAATATATTTTATATACGAGAGTTCCCCATAAAGTTTATAAATCACATATGATTATATTTAATAAAAGTGTATAATAAAACTTTATATATAACACCCGATATTAATCGTGTGTTTTACTTGTATTCCCCCCCCCCCCTGAAAGCATATAAAAGCATTTAGAATATTTAAAAGGGTTAATTAAGGGGTATGAACTCACTTGAAAGATCGAAGTAAGGCAAGATGAAAACCGGGCATAATTTCTTCTCGGGAAAACGGATTTTCTCGGGATTCTCGGGAATCTCGGGAGCACAAACGACCTTCGGGACTTGAGCAAAATGAACGGGGCTTCGGGTTAGCACGGGCATGGAAAACGAGGCAACAACGCAAGAGAAATGAGAGAGAAAGGCAATTTTCTTCGGAACCCTCGCGGGTACGCTGGGCGTACGCGTGCGTCACGCATGACCGGATCCTCGACTGCCTCGGACTCGGATGGGACGGGCGACTAGCTTCACATAGGGCGAGATGTGGACGATCCGAAGCCTAGCCCTTGAGTATGTGGGGCGTACGCCTGTACGTTGGGCGTAACTCAGATAGGCTTGCTGACTCCCCTTCGGATAATACCAAGGATTAATAATTAAATTTATATTTTATTTAATTAATAAACTTCTAAAATTCGTATCTTCTTCATACGAATTCCGTTTTCGATGTTCATTATATCCACGCGTAGGTGACACTATGCTCTACAACTTTCGTTTAGATTCCGTCGGTAAATTTTGAAATTATTTTTATTATTTATTTTTAAAATGTCGTGTTAAGAGAATTTTGTTAGAAATTCATAACTTCTTTATCTGACGTCAGTTTTTGCCAGACTTTTTACCGCTGAAATACCATTGTCGAGACCTTCGATTCTGGTTTAGGTCATTCCGGCCAAAAGTCGCTCGATCTCCGATTCGAGTTTTTAGCTGTCTGCTGCTAAGCCGAACTTGGAAAAATCATAACTTCAATATACGAAGTCGGATTTGGGCGTTCTTTTTACATACGATCACGATTTAATGAAATCAAACATAGTAAGTAATTAAAATAGAAACTTTTTGGACATTTTATTTTCAAAGTTATTTTCATTAACTCAAAAGTGGTTACAATACTTGACTTTTTAGGTCATTACAAAGAGTTGAAATATCGGGTTGTCACATCATCCCCCCGTTAGAGGGAATTTCGTCCCGAAATTTAAAGTAGTAAAGATACTAGTGGATCAGAGAAAAGATGGGGGTACTTTTGTGTCATCTGATCTTCGCGTTTCCATGTGAATTCAGGTCCCGACTTAGCGTTCCAGCGAACCTTCACGATGGGTATGCGACTTTGTTTCGTTTGTTTGACCTCTCGGTCCATAATTTCTACCGGTTCTTCCACAAAGTTGAGGCTCTCGATCTCGTCGAGAGGAATAACAAGAGTCTCATCGGACAGACACCTCTTCAAGTTCGAGACATGGAAGGTTGGATGTATGTTACTAAGTTCACGCGGTAGATTAAGCTTGTAAGCCACATGGCCGATTCTAGCAAGAATCTCAAAAGGCCCTATGTATCTTGCATTTAGTTTCCCACACTTTGCAAAGCGTATTAAACCCTTCCATGGTGAGATCTTCAATAAAACATGGTCTCCTACCTGGAATTCCAAAGGTTTCCTCCTTTGGTCAGCGTAGCTTTTCTGTCGGTCAGGCTTTCAACCGTTCACGAATTTGAACGATCTTCTCTGTCGTTTCCCGTATGATTTCCAGACCGGTGAGAGTGCTTTCAGGAACTCGTCCTCTAGCTAACTGGGTGTCGCCAACTTCATTCCAGCACAGAGGGGATCTGCACTTTTGACCATAGACGGCTTCAAACGGAGCAGCCTTTATGCTTGTATGATAACTATTATTGTCTGAAAACTCGACAAGGGGTAAATGGATGTCCCATGCCTTTCCAAAGTCAATCACACAGGCTCTCAGCAATTTCTGCTTTCATATTAGGCCACCAGTACAGTTTCTTAAGATCCAGATACATTTTATCTGAACCTGGGTGAACGGAATATCTTGTGTTGTGTGCTTCAGTCATGACTACGTCTCTGAAACCACCGTGTTTCAGTGTCCAAATTCGATCCATGAGATAATACGCTCCGCCACCCTTGATTTCTAGATTCTTTTCCATTCCTCTCAGAGATTCACCCGCCACATTTTCAGGTTGTAATGCTTCCAGTTGAGCCTCCTTAATTTGTGTGGATAAGTGGGAATGGATAGTCATAGAAATAGATTTGACTCTCCGCCCAGTGTATTCTTTTCGGCTGAGAGCGTCAGCTGCCACGTTGGCCTTGCCAGGATGATTACGAATTTCACATTCGTAGTCATTAAGTAACTCGACCCATCGTCGTTGTCGCATGTTGAGTTCCTTCTGATCAAAAATGTGTTGAAGGCTCTTGTGATCGGTGAAATTAGTACTCTTTGTTCCGTGTAAGTAGTGTCTCCAGATCTTCAGAGCAAATACCACTGCTCCTAACTCAAGATCGTGTGTCGTATAGTTCACTTCGTGTGTCTTAAGCTACCGAGAGGCATAAGCGATAACCTTCCCTCTTTGCATAAGAACACAACCAAGTCCTTGGTTTGATGCATCACAATACACTACAAAATCTTCTATTCCTTCGGGAAGGGATAGTATTGGTGCGGTGCACAAGGCCCGTTTCAGTGTTTGGAACGCCTTCTCTTGTTTCGCTTCCCAGTCAAAGGCCACGCCTTTCTGGGTTAATGTAGTAAGAGGTTTCGCAATGCTAGAGAAGTTCTTTATGAATCTGCGATAGTAGCCAGCGAGACCTAGAAATTAACGAATCTCTGTAGGTGTCTTTGGTGCCGACCAGTTCTCAATGGCCTTAATTTTGGAGGGGTCCACGTGTATCCCCTTCTCGCTAACAACGTGGCCCAAAAATTCGACTCTTCGAATCCAAAATTCGCATTTAGAGAACTTTGCATAGAGCTTCTCCGATCGCAATGTTTCTAAGACTTTTCGTAAGTGCTGACTATGCTCTTCCTTACTTCGGGAGTAGATAAGTATATCATCGATGAAGACGATGACGAACTGATCTAAGTAAGGACGACACACCCTATTCATTAGGTCCATAAATACTGCTGGTGCGTTGGTTAATCCGAACGGCATCACTACAAATTCGTAGTGTCCATAACGAGTTCGGAAAGCTGTCTTGGGAATATCCCCTTCTAGCACTTGTAATTGGTGATATCCGGATCGTAGATCTATCTTAGAGAAGTAGTTTGCTCCTTGAAGTTGATCAAATAGGTCGTCAATACGGGGTAAAGGATAGCGATTTTTGACAGTAAGTTTGTTCAGTTCCCTGTAGTCGATGCACATGCGGAACGATCCGCCTTTCTTCTTTACAAACACGACCAGTGCTCCCCAAGGTGAGAAACTTGGTCTAATGAATCCTTTTTGAAGGAGTTCGTTAAGCAGAATGGAAAGTTCTTGCATCTCTACTGGTGCTAGGTGATAAGGCGATTTCACTACTAGGGTAGCCCCTGGAACTAAGTCGATTCTAAACTCGACTTGGCATTGTGGTGGTAATCCCGGTAGTTCTTCTGGAAAGATATCGGGAAAGTCGCGTACTTCAGGAATGCTCTTGATGTCTCTTAATTCCTGACTCGTATCAACGATGTGCGCAAGAAATGCATGATAATTCTTTCGCAAACACTTTCGATCTTGGATGCACGAAATGATGCGAAGGTTTTTACTTGATTTGTCGCCGTAAATCACTAATGTTTCGTCGTTAGGAAGGCTAAGACGAACTGCTTTTTCAAAGCACAGGATGTTGGCACGAAAAAGAGATAACCAATCCATGCCGACTATGACGTCGGAACTTTTAATTTGGACCGGCATGAGGTTGATTGGGAAAGAATGACCGTCTAAAGTTAACGTACAGTCCATGTATATGCAATTAGTGTTTTCCGTTTTTCCATTGGCCATCTCTACAGTGAATGATTTTTCTAACTTGCTAGGTTTATGTTTAAGTAAGTGAATAAAGTTTTGATTCACGAAGCTTCTCTCCGCTCCACTATCGAATAATATGCATGCATATGAATTATTGAGAAGGAACGTACCAGCAACTATAGTCGGATCAGCTACGGCTTCATCGTGGCCTATAGCCAAAACTCGTCCCACCCCGCCAGTATTTGCTGCCTTTGGACAGTTTCTCTTGTAATGGCCCACCTCGCCACAACCGTAGCAAGTTTGGCCTACACCCGCGCTGGGAACTTGAGTGATCGGCTTTGTAGGATCCTTGCAGAAACGGACAGTGTGTCCCTTTCTGTTGCAGTTGGAACACTGCATTTCCCGACAAGGTCCATGATGGTGATAAGTGCATTTCGTGCACTTTGGAAGGTTACCCCTATAAGGCTTTGTTGGGTAGGGATTCGTAGCAATAGTAGTAGGTACAGTAGCAGCATTCACTGAAACCCGTTGTTGTTTCTTCGCGGATTCTTGGGAAGACACACCCTTCCCTTTATTCCATACTCTCTTCCTGTTATTGTTGTTGTTTCCCTTTTGTGGTTCTGGTGTAGCAACCGTGGAGTTCTGATGACCTCCGTAATCAACAAGAGATTGTGCCAGTTCCTTGGCACTTTCAAAAGTGTCAGGTTTTAAAGCTAACACGCTTGATCGAATTTGGGGTGACAGTCCCCAAATGTATCTCTCTATTTTCTTGCTCTCAGGAGCAATCATATCTGGACAAAGGATTGCCAGATCGCAGAATCTATTGGTATAAGTTGCTATGTCAGTACCAATCATTCCAAGAGTCCAGAGTTCATGCTCGAGTTTTTGAATCTCCCCTCGTGGACAGTATTCTCTCATCAGCATGATTTTTAAGCTCTCCCAACTTATGGAGTTTGCCACTATCAGGGTAAGTACCTTAACGTGGCCATTCCACCAAGTTAAAGCTCTATAAATAAGGGTAAAAGTTGCAAACTTGACTTTGTTGTGCTCGGGACAGGAGCAGATTTCAAAGACTGATTATGTCCTTTCGATCCACTGCCTCAGAGCCATCACACCACTAGTTCCATAAAACATTCGGGGTTTGGCATTAGTAAAGTCCTTATAGGTGCATTCTCGGGGTTTCCCATGACTCTCGCCATGGTTGGATAGGTGTGTGCCAGTTCTCGAGCCAGTAGTACTCGAGTTATTGATCTGTGACATGGCAGCTGCTACAGCTGCGGTGACTGCTGCTTGGAACATGACAGCATCAAATTGAGGAGGTGGAGGTGGTATAGGTGCTTCCCCACCGTTGTTTCGCCTTGGGTTCCTACGCGGAGGCATCCTTCAACTATAGGTTGAAAAGATAAAGATAAGAATTCCATAGCATAGAAACTGTATGTGTCTCATCAACTAAATTGCTATAGCCCAACGACAGATGATAGTACAAGTCCAAAAATAGGAGAATGAAAGTTATTTGCAAGACTGAAAATCTGACACAAGCATTTGGTTTTTCCATAACTTTTTAAGGATTGAATGAAATGCTCCACGTAGTAATAATAGTGCCACTTATATTAATATAATAGTTGATACAATGATCACGAAAATTTGACCCCTATAAGGGTCTCCGGTTACAATGTTTAAGAAAAATTAAAAACTTTTAGCCGAGGTCCTAACTTATAACAAAATTTGAGATTTTGGCAAGCACTACTTGCGATGTAGGTTGCGCTTGGAGCTTGACTCCGCATCCGTTTGCTTCGATTCCATTAGACGCCTATCATAGGCGGCTTGTTGTTCCCTCAATTCCGCGAGGGCTGTAATCATTTGTGCTTGAAATGCCTCGGTTTGGAGTTGGGCATTGTCCTGAATTTTGTCCAGACTACGCATGTCAGAAGTGTGAACCTGTACTTCTACGTTGACATCCCGAATCTGACTAGCTTGAACTCTGGATCGGTAGGACTGATTGGCTAGTTTCCTAACCATTACTGGGAGTGCCCGATGGTGGATGTGACTTCCCCAGACGGGAGTCGGTCCTTGAAAGTTCCTTACGAAGATGGGAGGTTGTGCGGGAGGTGGATTGATCACTTCCAGCTCCGAGTCGGTACCGGAGTCATCATCTAATTCTATGGGTTCCTCATCCTCCTCGGGATCATCTTCGATCCATCCCCCGTTGGCTTGGTTGGGATAGTAGGGGTCGTCGGGGTGGTGAAATCCAGCCATTTGACTGTACGAGAATAGGGTTATAAGAATCGAATAATGTTGGGAACATGTAAGACTAAACAGGTATGTTAAGCTATCCTAAGTAATAAATACTCCTATAGTATTTAAATTCGTGTGTTTGATTCCCGTGATGTTTTCGTATGTTTTGACTTGTTGCCTACTACGAGAAATCCTCAATATACATTGGTCCGATCTCGGACAAATATAGTTGATCATGCTATATTTGTCCCAAATCCGATTACATATATCGAGTCTTAATCATAGTTTCCAACTTGTCTAAATACTTCTTGTATAGTTATAATCATGAAAACATGATTGTCGTATGCATGTATTTGTACTTGAATGACTAACATTAAAAGTTAAATGAAACGCGACTTAGGCGTAAAGCAAAAATGTTTTATCAGAGAGTATTAGTCCCTTAAGCATTTATAGTTTGTATATCTTATGTGGTTCGATATACTTAGTTCACTATAAACATTGCTCTGATACCAATCTGTCACACCCCCAAACCAGAACGGCGGAAACGTTCGGGGGCGGATGACTTCATGTGGTAGCATAACAAATGAATACATAGTAAAGAAAGCAATACAACCATCATATATATAATTGAAAGTTTACACTGTTAAAAGTACATGTTCAAAACCAATTACAATACGATGCCAAAATATGAATTTAAACTGACGACGCAACGTCCCTTCTTCAAAAGCTGTTTTGATACCTGCAATTACTGAATCCCTGGGACATACAAGCAGTGTTGAAAGAGTAGATCAACATTTAAGCTGGTGAGTTTCATAAGTATTAAATGAAAATTTTTGTATGAAAATGAAATGTTTTGTTTTTGTTTGTTTGTTTCTAGAAAATCCCATATTTTCTACTAACATAAATGTAGCCTTCTAACAAGACAAATGTTTGTTTCTAGAAAATGTATGTACGTGTAAAATAACCAATATGTTTGAAAACCTCGTAAAGCAATGAATTTTTAATACCTCATGTGTGTTTTATAACCATACTATTGACTCGGAATGCCTATACACAACGTTCTTCAGGCGTTGGAATGTTATGACGTTTGTCACCCTAAATGGTGGACTGTAGCTAACAGTTAAGGCGCGGGTTGTCAAGCCCGTATAGATCTATACGCAAACACCATGCTCCCCCTCCAAGGGATTCTGGTATATAATATAGGACTTGAAATGTGTACTCGAACGTATGTGAAGTTAATGTCTCACATATCTTAGTATAAAAAGAGATTTACGTGTTAAAATGTTCGTTTGTTCTTGTATATGAAAGTGACCTCTTGAAAATTTTGTTTCTAGTATGTAAAAGTTAGCAAGATTCTCGTAAAACTATACCTATTATAGCTTTCTAAAAGTGTGTCTCATTTGTTTAGAAATTCCTAAAAAATGAATCACTTGATATGAAAGTATAGATTTTTATAGTGTCTAAGATAGACACGTATACATATTATCTAAACAAAATGTTTAGTTTATACATGCATGACAACAATTTATATTTCAAAAGATAGAATGCTATTGTAATATATTTTATATACGAGAGTTCCCCATAAAGTTTATAAATCACATATGATTCTATTTAATAAAAGTGTATAATAAAACTTTATATATAACACCCGATAATAATCGTGTGTTTTACTTGTATTCCCCCCCCTTGAAAGCATATAAAACCATTTAGAATATTTAAAAGGGTTAATTAAGGGGTATGAACTCACTTGAAAGATCGAAGAAAGGCGAGATGAAAACCGGGCAGAATTTCTTCTCGGGAAAACGGATTTTCTCGGGATTCTCGGGAATCTCGGGAGCACAAATGACCTTCGGGACTTGAGCAAAATGACCGGGGCTTCGGGTTAGCACGAGCACGGAAAACGAGGCAACAACGCAAGAGAAATGAGAGAGAAAGGAAATTTTCTTCGGAACCCTCGCATCCCTTTTATAGGGGCAGGGAACCGCCTCGGTACGCTGGGCGTACGCGGGTACGCTGGGCGTACGCGTGCGTCACGCATGACCGGATCCTCGACTGCCTCGGACTCGGATGGCACGGGCGACTAGCTTCGAATAGGGCAAGACGTGGACGATTCGAAGCCTAGCCCTTAAGTATGCGGGGCGTACGCATGTACGCTGGGCGTAACTCGGATAGGCTTGCTGACTCCCCTTCGGATAATAACAAGGATTAATAATTAAATTTAAATTTTATTTAATTAATAAACTTCAAAAATTCATTTCATCTTCATACGAACTCCGTTTTCGATGTTCTTTATATCCACGCATAGGTGAGACTACGCTTTACAACTTTCGTTTAGATTCCGTCGGCAAATTTTGAAATTATTTTTATTATTTATTTTTAAAATGTCGCGTTAAGAGAATTTTGTTAGAAATTCATAACTTCTTTATCTGACGTCAGTTTTTGCCAGACTTTTTACCGCTGAAATACCATTGTCGAGACCATCGATTCTCGTTTAGGTCATTCCGGCCAAAAGTCGCTCGATCTCCGATTCGAGTTTTTAGCTGTCTACTGCTAAGCCGAACTTCGAAAAATCATAATTGCAATATACGAAGTCGGATTTGGGCGTTCTTTTTACGTACGATCACGGTTTAATGACATCAAACATAGTAGGTAATTAAAATAGAAACTTTTTGGACATTTTATTTTCAAAGTTAATTTCATTAACTCAAAAGTGGTTACAATACTTGACTTTTTAGGTCATTACAAAGAGTTGAAATATCGGGTTGTCACACATTTGGAACTTCGAATCACACAATACACCCATGGTTGGGAGTTTACGGCCGTAAACTCAAGAGTTTACAACCGTAAACTCCATGTGTGATGATATATGGAGAGTAAACTCATATATAGGGTCCTTTGGAACCCTAAACCCAAGTACCTTGTCCCACAATAGCTTAAATGCAATCCTTAGGGCTTAAAGCACTTATATAAAGTTTTTATTATGTTCTAGGATGTCTTAACATTATCAATTAGTAATTTAAGTGTAATTAAGTGCATATATGTGTGATTATATGTTCATTAGGATCGTCTTGTGTGTACAAGTCCTCACTTCACACCTAACAATCCTACACCGTACAGTTCATCTAAACTACCAACTACAGGTGAGTTCATACCCCTAATCAATGTTTTAAATGATTTTAAATGCTTTAAAAGGGGGGGGGGGGGAATACAAGTAGAAACAAACATGTTATTAAATCATTGATATGTATTTTATAACTGTGTTTGTCATTTAACAGATTTCACATACTACAAAATGTGATGCATGAAATGGTTTTAAATCTTAAAAATACATTGTTATCAAATGTTTTACTTTTGAAATGTTTATTAAAATGACATCAAGTCATTGTTAATTATTGTTCAAAACCCATAAGATGTCTTACAAAACCATTTTACATTCTTGAACTAAACTATGCATATACACTTATATTCTTATATATGTATTGATGTTATAGTTTACATCTTTCATTTAGTTTCTCACAGCCTTGAGTAGTAAGAGTGTATAAACCTACTTGAAAAACTAATTACCTTTCAGTAAGTTATCATAGGGATAATTTGAAGATATCAAACATTATTCATATTACAAGGAATCACACAAGAGTCAGTTCATTCATGAGTCTATACTAGTACATTACCTGATACGTGATTACATATACATATGCTTACCTGATACATGAATATGTTTACATATACTTACCTGTTACATGAACATACTTACATGAATACCATACAGGAACACTTTTACATAGGTGCATTATCCTGTATT
The DNA here is from genome assembly GCF_051521515.1 of Lactuca serriola. NCBI lineage: Eukaryota > Viridiplantae > Streptophyta > Magnoliopsida > Asterales > Asteraceae > Lactuca > Lactuca serriola. The sequence goes on along the minus strand of NC_136416.1, from coordinate 126,747,501 downwards.
CACTTACCTGGATACTTGTACTTAGAACTACGAGGATGATTTATCAGTACTTTCTGTGTAAATTATCTTTCCTATCCCGGTTCAATGGGATATCTAGGCGGGACTTACCATTCCGAACCCCACTGATTAGCACCAGTGGTCGATGACCATCTACGGAGGTCTAAGGTTATTACTTATACTAGGTAGATCGATAATCGGGGCTAACCCCTCCACCCACCTGCTGCTGCTTAAGAGGACAAGTGGACAATCTTCGATTGTTCATAAGGTTATACCTTTCGCTTATTGCGATGTTGTGTTACTCCTAGTACCCAGCGATGACACTTACATTAATACTTTTTATGGACAACCTTCGGATGTTCATTAGGTTATACCTTTCGCTTATTGCGATGTTGTGTTACTCCTAGTACCCAGCGATGACACTTACATTAATACTTTTTCTGGACAACCTTCGAATGTTCATTAGGTTACATATTTCACTTAATGCGATGTTGTGTTAGTCCTTGTGACAACCCGAAATTTCCATTCTGAACAAACCATTTGAAGCCAATAGAAGTAGAGCAGTTACAGTGAAAACTCAGATTTCGAGTATAAGTTTGGCAGTTTTCAGGATTTTACACTTAAGGAGATATTAGGAGAGTGGATGCACTAGGGTTTGTGCAACACTGTTATTCCAATACTCTAGGACATTAGAATTCATTTCAGGAATAAAAATATTTTCTACCAAAAATATCTCACGACTATAAATAAAATTCTAAACCAAATTGGTTCATTAGTTGGATTCCATTTAGAGAAAAGTCAATATTCTCTCTCATGGATCTTCGGGTTTTTATCCCAAATTGTGAGTAACTCTTTCTAGTAGTGTTAGAAAGCTTTAAATGTGTTCATAACATAGATTACATAGCTAAATCATCCGATTTTGGGAGTTTACTCCCCAAGGTGTTCTTGGGCAGTAAACTCCTGAAACCAAGCCTAGATTGTCCCCCGTGATTTGTAACTACCTTGGACTTGTATAGGAGTGTGTTAGGGACATGAAATCAACCAAGAATCACCCAAGTTTGGGAGTTCACGACCCAAGAATATCTTAGGCCGTAAACTCCAAAAAGAATACTCAAAATGGTGCTTTTAAGGCACCTAAGGCTTAGACTTGATTTTAGACATGTACCCTAAAGTGTTTAAAGCCTAGAAAACATAAGGAATCACAAGTATTGAGGATTTTACAGCCAAGAAAAGTTCTTGGGCCGTAAACCCCTATAAAGGGGTCAAATGACACCCTAAATCCTTCCTTATGCCTAGAACCCAACATAGTGTTGGGTTTTGAGCATTCTAACACTCCTAAGTGTACATGCAACCCTAAATACCTTGGATCTATGTTTTCTCTATTATACATGCAAATAAGAACTTCCAAGGTATTATCCTAATCTAGCATACAAAACTATCAATATAACAAGATAGAATACATACCTCTTTGATGTAGAAAGTCTTCATAAAGCTTGAGTGCCTAGTGCCCCAACTGTGACACCTCAAATGGTTCACACAAGACCAAATACACTTGGAATAACTTGAGAGAAATCCATAACTCATGAAATCGGATAGCCCTTATTTTACACACTCTAGTGGCCGATTTTCCCAAGAATATGATCTTTATATGGTGTTACAATTAGGGTAAACCCTTAATTGTCATGGCTTTCCATTTCCTTGGATCCATGGGTTCAAATACACCATGGAGCATCCATGGACCATCCTATGGGTTTTAGCCCAACTTGATTATCCAAGGAGCATTAGCCCACTATACAAGTATGAATGATTTACACAATCAACCCATATATTTAATTAGTCTTCTTTTGATTGCTTAATTAATCCTAGATTAATTCTTGATCAATACTAATTAAATAATCTTATTATTCTTATTATTAATATACTAGAACTTATAATATATTAATAACCATAAGTGTCTTATTTCTCTCATTATAGTCTATCCAAGTGCATGATGCCATGCAACCCAAATGGACCATGCCGGGTCAGGTCAAGTCTTACCAATTATAGTTATGGACTTAGACATTAATCCAACAGTCTCCCACTTGGATAAGTCTAAAACTATTATTGCGTATGACTTCAGGAACCAACTGGCAATCGTAGCTCTCAAAAGCTTCTGTCGAACTCTGACCTTGTCGATGAACTCTAACCTTTGTCAATGACTTGTCCATTAGATAAGGGATCATATATTCCTCCATTCTAGATATCATATGAACTGAGACATGGATTATAATCATTCTCTCTGTCCATTTGTTGTTTCCCGATTTCCGATTTATGACGACTGACTAATTGAACAAATCAAATCAGTCCTGGTACGGCCGAGCACTTCCATTTGTCATCATCAAATCATCGAGGGGCCCACAGATATCGCTTTTATCCCGAAGGTAAAAGGAATGGATAAACTTCGACTCATATGGCTTGTTCTACTACTTGTTGAATCATACACAAAGACACGTTTTATAGCACTGAGTTACCAAATGCGTTTTCGTGCAATCAATGTACTATCAACTCATAGTAACAACTCACATCTCTAGGTTTGAAGAATATAAGATATTATCGTCTCATGATCACTCATGATAAAATCCATGAATTGATTCCATTGAGCGCCGGTTGAATCCAATACTCAGAACTTATGAGCACTCATGAGTTTTGTAGCCCTTTGTCCAACACCTTAGACCTCTACAAGCCAACCCATGACAGTCTTAATTCATATCTACTTCCAACATATGACCGACTGTGGATGGTTTGAATAACTTAGTCATTCCAGAAGAATAACCCAATTTATTCGGGAAGTCAAAACATGCAAAATGAAACACAAGAATAATTGAATCCAATATGGTATCAAAACCTATGAACATAAATAAAACACCTTTTATTTATCACCATATGATTACACATTATTCATGTATACTGTTTCAGCTATCAACTTTATTCTTGAATTTAAAACAATAGGAGTCCCATGCTCCAAGCATGTACACTATGTTTTTTAAACACGAGTCATGCCATACACCAAGTATGCATACTATGTTTGTCTATGATCTTTACTTTGTGAACTAGATCCATTGAACATAACTTCAATGATTCTCTTTTCACACTCCCAAATCCTTACTGCAAATACAAGAATTCCAAATTCATGTCATTTACTGAAATCTGTTAGATTCTAAACTTATATGCATTGATCCTCTTGTAATGATTATGCGCAAAGTCAGAAAGGCTTGACAACAATCATTACAGAGTATTCCAAAGGGGATCAGCTCCTTAGAAACATCCTTCTTGCATTAAGTTTCCTAATCTTAAACAGATTGAAAATTCTAACTTTGAAACATTTCCAGATTCCATTTTGACTATCACTTCTGAACAAGAGTTGCCTCCTTACAGATTATGTCAATATGGTCCTTCCAAAATTATCACTACACTTCCAACTGTCCTTGAGCACCCAATATTTGGTAAACCTTAGATTGTCCTCGACAATTGTTTAATCCTTTTAGTCATATCCAGTTCTAAACCTTTTTCCTTCTTAATGCCCCAGACATTTGGAAAATTTTAGAAAGGATGAATATAGCACATGTAATCGATCCTATATCCGAAGCATATGGGAATCGATTCATGATGTCTCACATAAAGACTAAACCAGTCTTTTGCTATAACATTTCCATTTCAATTTGCCAAGTTCTCATAATTCAGATTATGAAAAGGGATGCCGTAATCATAATCGAATTTTAGAACGCAAATAATGGACTCATATACAAAATTTCCTTATGTTGAGCCATTCCAACATGAAATTCATATATATACTTGACTAAATGATTAAAACCTCACGATCTAAGCTTATAGATTTGAGATGAAGTATAATTTCCTCTCCCTTAATTATAGCAAAACAACTCTTTCCCAATTGAAACTTTTTGTTTTCTATAATTAACATTGCTAACTTGAAATACTTATCATAATTATCATGCTCCCACTAACATGATGATTATTAGCATAACACTTATGCTCCCGCAAGCTTTCACATGTACTCAGAAATCAGCTGAATTTGTTACCAAAGTTCAGATTTCTGATACTAGATTGCTTTGATAAGACTTTATCAAAATCATACACCTTCCCTTAGATAGCACACTTGTGTGTCTAAACAATTATGAAGAGGCATGCCATAATCATAATGGTTAGACCTTTTTGCCACTTCTCACAAGTCCAGGTTAGTGTGTCGGTAAACCACACACGCTCCACTAACGACTTTGAGAATGTAAATATCACAATTGTTATCAAGCTAAAATCTACTTAGTGAAAGTGTTTCATCACCATCATTTTCATGAATCGGAGAGAAACCTTATGACACTTAGATTTAATGGTGTAAGTGTTCTTATCCATGTGAATTGTCAAAACCATAGTCACAAGACAAGGATAATGACAAATCCAAACTCATATGGATTGAACTCACTCTTAACTTCTTGCCACCTGGCAGCTGAAGGGCCTGCCATTGCTTCCAAGTTGTTGTGCAACACATTGAGAACTCTAAGACCTCATATGCAAAGCCAACTTTAACTGGAATGGGCACAGAATATGTCAACACAATAGGTTATAAACCCCAAGTCGTGTGCTGGTGAAGAACTTCAGGTTCTCTTCTTGATTAGTTCTTGAGACTTTCAAGACCTTTAAGACTCCCACTATCCTCTTGACATATAAGACTCCCTTGTCAAATATCCAAGAGATAGTGTGGATTCTAATCAAGACAAACACTTCACACAATTGGCCTAAGTTGGTCTTTATTTTATCCAAAACATCACAACTTACCAATTTCAAATGTACAAGAGTAGAAAACTTTTACTCTTACATTTGACGAGTGTTTTTAAACCTTCTTTAAGACATGTCACTCAAGTTACAATCTTGGAGTATGACTTTAACACTTGTATTGGAACGAAGTATGACTGATCTTCTTGATTTAACCATTTCAACAATTCAAGTTCCTCTTCTTAGTCATAAGAAGACACTAAGATTTCCTTAGAGAACTAACTTTGATATGGTTTGTTAATCATTAAGATGATCACAACAACTGATACTAAAGTACTCTCCCATCTTTTCAGATTTGAGAAACTTTTATCCTTCAGCCAAAGTTGATTCTTCTTATTCGCTCTACCTTACATTGAAACTTTTCCAATGTCTCAGAATTATACTTTAGTCTGTAAGTATAACCATATTTACTAAGCTTTAGTAAATTATGACGAATAATCTTATCTATCTTTTGTGGTGGACTTAATCAGTGCACAAGAATGTGTACTCGATCCCTTAGTCCTTTACTTGACTTACACATCCATGTGACCAAGTAATTAGTCTTAATTTTCCAATACTTGAAAGTTCTCATTCATCATGCTATACAACTTGCATGATTCCAAGTTCCGGTCCAAATGAAACTTGGGTGATGAGAATCTTTCCTTATTTGGTAAATTTTGACATTATCACAAATGAAAGAATCAATTTCATATTTCCACTATTGCTATTAATGGAATCATATAAGCAACAATTTTTCCTCAAATGCCTTTATAAGGATATTTTAAAATAAATAAAATCAAAATTTTCCTTTTATTTTAAAAAACTTTGCGGAAAACTTATCCTTACAATCCATATGAAAACTTGTTGTTATCTATTCCTAAGCAATATCTCATAACTCTTAAGAAGTAGCTCAAGAATCCGATCTTCAAACTGCGCGATAGAAATCCATCTATGCGATCAGATTCAGCATATTCTTTCTTTAAGTTTCTTCACTTTTCTTTGATTCTTAAAACATCACCATGTGATCTAGTCACATCATGTATCAAGAATCTCATAATAGAAACTTAACAGAGTTAGATAGTGGACTTTACCTGAAGTAGAGTCAAACTTATTGACTTTAACATCCTTAGGTAAATTTTGCAGCTTCGCAACCAATGCCCCTTTCTTTAGCAATATAAACATATGGACCCTTTGATAATGGTACACGGGACTATCACAAACTTAGCTTTTCTCTTTACCATTGGGTCAACCGAGTTGACCATGGCCGATCCCTTTCCATTGGGAAGAGAATGCTTTCCTGGATTTCCTGTGTCACTATTGTCAATGTCCATCAAGTTTTAAGGAAGTTGATCTTAACAAATAGATAAGATCATTAAAGGTCTTGTCATAGTCTGTTTCATAGGTGTCCCAAAGGAAATCACTATGTGACTTAGAAAGTGATTGAACCACCAACTTTCTAAGGACTTTGACACCCAACTCTCCCGGCTTGTCAATATGTCACTACATCTCCAAGATGTGATCACACCTAGACCTTGCCTTGCCAATAGGGCTTGAGTGACCTTGAACTTATTGGGTTAGGGAGAATAATTGGAGGAGGTGAAAGAAGTATGATTTCCATGGGACATCATCTTCATTTAGGAACGAAGTATGACTCATCTTCTTGATTTAACCATTTCAACAATTCAAGATCCCTCTTCTTAGTCATAAGAATGCACTAAGATTTCCTTAGAGAACTAACTTTGATATGGTTTCTTAATCATTAAGATGAGCACAAAACTGATACTAAAGTACTCTCCCATCTTTTCAGATGTGAGAAACTTTTATCCTTCTGCCTAATTTGATTCTTCTTATTCGCTCTGCCATACATTGGAACCTTTTCCAATGTCTCAGAGTTACACTTAAGCTTGTAAGTATAATCATATTTACTGAGCTTTAGTAAACTGTGACGAATAGTCTTATCAATCTTTTGTGGTGGACTTAATCAGTGCACAAGAATGTGTACTCGATCCTTTAGTCCTTTACTTGAATCACACATCCATGTGACCGAGTAATTAGTCTTAATTTTTCCAATACTTGAAAGTTCTCATTCATCATGCTATACAACTTGCATGATTCCAAGTTTTGGTCTAATTGAAACTTAGGTGATGAGAATCTTTCCTCATTTGGTAAATTTAGACATCACCACAAATGAAAGAATCAATTTCATATTTCCACTCTTGCTATTAATGGAATCTTATAAGCAACAAAAATTTCCACAAATGCCATTGTAAGGATACTTTTTAAAATAAATAAAATCAAAATTTTCCTTTTATTTTAAAACTTTGCGGAAAAACTTATCCTTACAATCCATATGAAAACTTGTTGTTATCTATTTCTAAGAAATATCTCATAACTCCTAAGAAGTAGCTCAAGAATCCGATCTTCAAACTATGCGATAGAAATCCATCTATGCCATCAGATTTAGCATATTCTTTCTTTAAGTTTCTTCACTTTTCTTTGATTCTTAAAACATCACCATGTGACCCAGTCACATCATGTATCAAGAATCTCAGAATAGAAACTTAGCAGAGTTAGATAGTGGACTTTACCTGAAGTAGAGTCAAACTTATTGACTTTAACATCCTTAGGTAAATTTGGCAGCTTCGCAATCAATGCCCCTTTCTTTGGTAATATAAACATATGGACCCTTTGATAATGGTACATGGGACTATCACAAACTTAGATTTTCTCTTTACCATTTGGTCAACCGAGTTGACTATGGCCGATCCCTTTCCATTGGGAAGAGAATGCTTTTCTGGATTTCCTGTGTCACTGTCACACTCCAAAACCAAGAACGGCGGAAACGTTCTGGGGCGGAGGACGTCATGTACAGTATGACAACACAGTAAATGTAAATAAGCAAACAACATCATCCATTGCATTAAATATATAATTTTAACACAAGCGTTTTCTGTACAGTTTTAGGCACCAAAAATATAATGTAAATCAAAATAATAAGACGAGTCTTGAATGCGCTCCATCTTCTCAAAAGTTGGCATCGGTACCTGTCTACTGATGACCTGAGAATACATGTTATTTTGAAAGAGTTTATTAGCATTAAGCTAGTGAGTTCATATGTATTTTAGTGTCGATGTTTGTTATCAAAACGTTTGAACGTGTCTTAAGTGTAAGTTTGTAAAATGTATGTAAGTGTTTGTAAAGGTTTGAATCTCTCAGAAAAACCTATATTTTCTATTAAAGTAGCCTTCTACCAAGGCTTAACTGGTTTGTATGCTCGTTTGTTGTAAAAGTGTGTAATTTCCCAAGTGTAACTATCATTTAACAAATATAGTTTGTACAATAATGTTTAAGTGAAATAATCACTAAAAATATGTAATGGGTAAATCATTGTAGTACTGTAGTTTTGTATTATAGGAACTACTGCTGTACTAACTACCTTAAACCGTATTTATACTAAGGTATAATGTGATAATTGCACCATACTATCGACTGGTAACAACGACATACGAATGGTCGTAATAACGGAATGACGTTTGGCACCCGCGGACCTGCAGGTCCGGCTGTAGCTAGCAGCAAGGTGTAGGATAGTCAATCCAGTATAGATCTATACGCAAACTCACGCTCTCCCTCCAAGAGAATTCTGGCTACAACTCGGGCCATGACATTTAAGGCATGCTCCGATCCAGTGGATCAGAATTGTTAACATATTCTTGTATATGTAGTGTAATGTTTCTCGTTCTAGTATAGTTGTATATGTTCTCTTCCTAGTATAGTTGTATATGTTCTCTTTCTAGTATAGTTGTATATGTTCTCGTAGTAATGTAATGTATATGTTCTCATAGTAATGTAATGTATAGACTCATGAATGAACTGACTCATTGATCTAGAAGTTGTAGTAGTATGATCCTGTGTTACCCCGATGGTAACTTACTAATGATGTGTATAGTACGAATGAATATGGAAGTACTTTTATGTCTATATATGTATATTTGATATATAAGAAATATTGAAACGACCTTCGGATGGTTACCCGAAATCCCACCAGACCACATCCAAATCGAGAAAAAGGAAATAGGGCGGATGGCCTTCCTAAGCCCTTTAAACATTTCTTATATATCTATACATATATGGGCATGCAATTTATAAGAAGTAAAAACAAAGTTTAATAAAAGCATTTGATAAGTAAAAGAGTTTGTAAAACATTTTGAAGTAATGCATTTTGATAAACAATTTGAATAGTGATAAAATCATTGGTTTTCTAGTTATTAATCACATATGATTAATGTAATCACATGTGATTGATACAATAACTATAAGCATTTAACTTGTATCCCCCCCCATAAAGTATTTAAAACACTTAAAGTATTTCAAAGGTTAATTAAAGGGGTATGAACTCACATATATGACATACAATCTATGTTAATAAGCATAAAACATACATTATAACACAACTAGAGAAGTGTACTCACGATTTGGGATGAAAACCTGAAGATCTGTGAGAGAGAATATGGCTTTTCTCTAGTTGGAAATGTGAATAATGAATGAATTTAGTTCATAAATCTATTTATAGTCCAGAAATATTTTGGCAGAAAATATTTTTATTCTGGAATTGGACTCTAATATTACGAAGTTTTGAAATGCTCAAGTTTCACAAACCCATGAGCATCCACTCTCCTGATATCTCCTTAAACGAAAACCCTAATGTACACAACTTATTCGGAAAAGTCTGAAATTCATTGAAACTGGACTAGCTTCTATTGGATAGTTAATGTTCATACAAAATGGAAATTTCGGGTTGTCACATCATCCCCCCGTTAGAAGGAATTTCGTCCCGAAATTAGAATTTAAGCAAATAAGAATTTAAAAGAAATTAAGCGAAAAGATGAGGGTATTTCAGTTTCATCTGATCCTTGCGTTCCCAAGTGAATTCCGGTCCTCGCTTGGCGTTCCTGCGAACCTTCACGATAGGGATACGGCTTTGCTTCGTCTGCTTGACCTCACAGTCCATGATCTCTACTGGTTCTTCCACGAAGTTGAGGCTCTCGTTTATCTCGATCTCGTCGAGTGGGATTACAAGAGTCTTTTCGGATAGACACTTTTTCAAGTTAGATACGTGGAACGTAGAATGTACGTTTCGAAGTGCGTCGGGTAGGTCGAGTTTGTAAGCTACGGGGCCGACTCTTGCGAGAATCTCGAAAGGCCCTATGTACCTCGGATTAAGCTTCCCACGCTTTTCGAAGCGTATCAAGCCCTTCTAGGGTGAGACTTTGAGAAGGACTTTGTCTCCCACCTGAAATTCCAAAGGTTTTCTTCTTTTATCAGCGTAGCTCTTCTGTCGGTCTCTAGAGGCTTTTAATCGTTCACGAATCTGAACGATTTTCTCTGTCGTTTCCCGAATGATCTCCGGACCGGTTAGAGTACTGTCAGAAGCTTGCCCCCTGGCTAATTGGGTATCACCCACCTCAGCCCAGCACAGAGGGGATCTGCACTTTCGGCCGTAGAGGGCTTCAAATGGAGCAGGCTTGATGCTCGTGTGATAACTGTTATTATAGGAAAACTCGACAAGGGGTAAATGAGTATCCCATGCCTTCCCAAATTCAATTACGCAGGCTCGCAACATGTCTTCTAGTGTTTGGATGGTCCTCTCACTCTGTCCGTCGGTCTGTGGATGGTAGGCTGTGCTCATGTCCAGCCTTGTTGCTAAGGAATGTTGTAGTGATTGCCAGAATCTTGAGGTGAACCTACTATCTCTATCGGAGATAATGAACATAGGTACACCATGTTGCCGTACGATTTCCCTAATGTATGTTCTCATAAGTTTCTCCATCTTGTCAGTTCCTTTGATAGGCAGGAAGTGTGCAGACTTGGTCAATCTATCGACGATGACCCATATGGTATCAAGTCCACCCGTTGTCTTGGGCAACTTGGTTATGAAATCCATAGTGATCCGCTCCCACTTCCATTCTGGAATCTCTAGTTGTTGCAGTAAACCAGAGGGCTTCTGGTACTCGACCTTAACCTTTGCGCAAGTAAGGCATTTACTTACGAAGGTAGCAATCTCTGCTTTCATATTAGGCCACCAGTATAGCTTTTTAAGATCCAGATATATCTTACCTGAACCTGGGTGGACGGAATACCGAGTGTTGTGTGCCTCGGTCATGACCAAGTCTCGGAAACCACCGTGTTTTGGTGTCCAGATCCGGTTCATGAAATATAAGGCTCCGTCATCCTTGGCTTCTAAATTCTTGTCCATTCCTCTAAGGGATTCACTCGTCACATTTTTAGGTTTCATGGCTTCAAGTTCGGCCGCCTGAATTTGCTTAGACAACTGTGAATGGATGGTTATTGACAATGACTTGACCTTGCGACCAGAATACTCCTTTCGACTTAGGGCGTCTGCTACTACGTTGGCTTTACCCGGATGATAACGAATATCGCATTCGTAGTCACTGAGTAGCTCGACCCACCGTCGTTGTCTCATGTTGAGCTCCTTCTGATCGAAAATGTGTTGTAAACTCTTGTGGTCGGTAAAAATAGTGCTTTTCGTTCCGTACAAGTAATGTCTCCAGATCTTCAGAGCAAACACCACTGCTCCCAGTTCAAGATCGTGGGTCGTGTAGTTAACTTCGTGTGTCTTCAACTGTCTGGAGGCGTAGGCGATGACCTTACCTCATTGCATCAGAACACACCCGAGCCCTTGACTCGACGCATCGCAATAGACTACGAAGTCTTCTATCCCTTCGGGGAGGGATAGTATTGGCACGGTGCACAAGGCTCGTTTGAGCGTTTGGAATGCTCTCTCTTGTTTCTCTTCCCAGTCAAAGGCCAGGCCTTTCTGGGTCAGGATTGTAAGGGGTTTCGCTATTCGGGAGAAGTTCTGAATGAATCTGCGGTAGTAGCCAGCGAGACCTAGAAATTGACGAATTTCTGTAGGCGTCTTGGGTGCTGACCAGTTCTCAATGGCTTTAATTTTGGATGGGTCCATGTGGATTCCCTCTTCGCTTACCATGTGTCCTAAGAATTCGACTCTTCGGATCCAAAATTCACATTTCGAGAACTTCGCATAAAGTTTCTCCTTTTGTAATGTCCCTAGAACTTGTCGCAGGTGATCGCCATGCTCTTCCTTACTTCAGGAGTAGATCAGGATGTCGTCAATGAAAACGATGACGAACTGATCCAAGTAAGGTCGGCATACTCTATTCATCAGATCCATGATGACTGCAGGCGCATTGGTCAATCCGAATGGCATCACCACGAACTCGTAATGTCCGTAACGAGTTCGGAAGGCTGTCTTCAGCACATCCTCCTCTAGTACTCGTAACTGGTGATATCCGGATCTCAGATCAATTTTGGAAAAATAGTTCGCCCCTTGCAGTTGGTCAAATAGATCGTCTATGCAAGGCAGAGGGTAACGATTCTTGACCGTCAGTTTGTTGAGTTCTCTGTAGTCGATACACATACGAAATTATCTGTCTTTCTTCTTAGCGAACAAGACCGGTGCTCCCCAAGGTGAGAAACTTGGCCTTATAAAGCCCTTACTGAGCAGTTCGTTAAGTTGACAAGAGAGTTCCTGCATCTCAACTGGTACTAAACGGTAGGGCGACTTGGCTACTGGGGTAGCTCCTGGGACTAAGTCGATTCTGAACTCGACCTGTCGTTGCGGAGGTAATCCAGGTAGCTCTTCTGGGAAAATGTCGGGGAAGTTGCTCACTACTGGAATGTTCTTTAGTTCTTTCGTTTCGAGGCTCGTGTCGACGATGTGAGCAAGGAATGCATGGTATTCTTTATGCAGATACTTCTGCGCTAGAATACTTGATATAATGCAAAGATTCGCACCAGGTTTGTCGCCATAGACTATAAGAGTTTCGTTAGACGGAAGGTTTAGACGGACTGCTTTCTCGTAGCACATGATGTCGGCACGATGAAGGCTTAACCAATCCATGCCAATGATAACGTCGAAGCTTTTTATTGAGACCGGCATGAGGTCGATGGGGAATGAATGGTTATCTAGAGTTAGGGTACAACCTAAGTATATGCTATTCGTACTTTCAGTTTTTCCATTAGCCATTTCTACTGTGAATTGTTCTTTGAGTGCGTGTGGTTGTTGTTTAAGCATGCAAGCAAATTTATGGTTTACGAAGCTTCGCACCACTCCACTATCGAACAGAATGCATGCATAGGAGTTATCGAGGAGGAACGTACCAGTCACCACTGTCGGGTCAGTAACTACTTCCCCGTGGCCTATAGCTAGTACCCTCCCTGCTCCTCCAACATTCTTCGCTTTGGGGCAGTCCCTCTTAAAGTGGCCTGCTTTGCCACATCCATAGCAGGTCGGGCTCGCGCCAGAGCCAGGGAACTGGGTGATAGGTTGTGCCGGGAACTTATAGAAATGGACGGTGTGTCCTTTCCTGTTGAAGTTAGAGCACTGCATTTCACGGCAGGGGTCGTTGTGGTGGAAGTTGCATTTGTTGCACTTAGGCAAACTTCGAGCATACTGCCTCCCTGGAGCAGTAGCAGCAACAGGGGTTACCGCGGCATGCACTGCCATAATTTGCTGCTTTTTGGCAGCTTGCTGCTTCTTCTTTTCATCCCAAAATTTCTGCTTAGTGTCAGCGGGTTTGCAGGGTTCCGGGATGGTCAGGGTGGTTGTTGTTGCAGGGGTTTTGACTCCATGGTCAATGAGTCGCTGTGCCAGTCGCTTGGCACTGTCGAAGGTAGCGGGGTTTGATGCTAGGACATTCCCCTGATACGGAGGCACTAGCCCCCATATGTACCTTTCGATCTTTTTCCCCTCAGTGGGAACCATATTGGGGCAGAGGGCCACTAGTTCGCTGAATCGGGCAGTATAAGCGACCACGTTGGTGCCCTTCATAGTCAAGTAAGTTCCTGCTCCAATTTCTAGACTTCCCCCCTCGGGCTGTATTCCTCAATCATGAGGTCTTTCATCGTTTCCCAGCCCATGTCGTTGGCTACGACGAGGGTTAGAGCTTTAACGTGGCCGTTCCACTACGTCAGGGCTTTTCCCTCAAAGGTGCATGCGGCATATTTGACTTTGCTTGCAGTAGGGCATGAACAGATTTTGAAGACTGATTCAGTCTTCTCGAACCATTGCGAGAGGGCAATGACTCCGCCGGTGCCATAGAAAGGCTTCGACTTGCAATTGGTGAAATCCTTGTAGGAGCACTCTCTCGAGCGCACAAGGGTTTCAACCGGAATTGATTCAACAGGGGTTCCACCTCTGCTGGCATCAGATGAGTGATACTGAGCCATGGCAGTTGCCACTGCTGCAGCTACGGCAGCATTCAGGGCTGCAGTATCGATGACCGGAGGCGGAGGAGGCGGTGGAGGTGCAGGGTTATTCCTGGGAGATTTGCGAGGACGCATCTTTCAGCTATAAGTTTATAAAGATAAGAAAATGGTAAGAATCAATTTGTAAGCAATGTGAGAGTGACACATGGACTAACTAACCATAGCCCAACAGTTGAATGATTGTTTGAGATCACAACAAAGAATATTAGTAGGAAACACAAATGTACAGATTTTTCCCACAGATTCGATAGATGTCAATAATAATGGTATTACTGATGTAATAAGTTCAGGGAAAGTCGACCTATCAGTAGGTCTTACATCATACCATACAGAAAAGTTTGATAGTTCTTAGATTCCTAGATAGAGTACTGAAAGTTAGGAATATTTTACAAACAAGTGCTACTTAGAGCACAGATGTTAAAGGCTATTCCTTAACCAAAAGACAGAGATGTACTAGACATCATCTAATAGCGATGGGAATTCCTTGGGCGAGCCCTGAGGTCTAACACTTGACGAGACACCTCTTGAAGGTGTCACTCCTGAGCCCTCTGACGGGCTCGGAGTTCCAAGACTTCAGCTCGGGAGGCAGCCAGCTGTTGCTGCAGGGTTTCATTGGTTCTCCGGGTCCGTTCCATGTCTTCTTCAAGACGGCGGATGCGGACTGTGTTGACACCTGAGTTGGCATCAATCTCCATGACCCGGTCGATGGCTGCTCGACCTTGCTCAACATTACGAGCTATTCTGCGGATAATGACGGGTAGAGCTCAGTCAGCAGAACCACCTTCACTGACGTTGTAAAAGCTTCGGTCCCTAAAGTATGGTAAGGGATGACCCTATTCGTCACTCCAGCAATTCAAGTTGGTTGCCCACAAAGGTGTAGGACCTGGAAAAGCTGGTCGGGGGTTGTTGTTCGGGGCTTGACCTACTAGCGGTAGGTTGTTGACTTCAGGCTCGGAGTCGGATCCATCAGAAAAGCCTTCTGCGAGGTGATCATCCAAAGGGATTGGATTCTCATCTTCGGGCTCTTCTTCGATCCACCCGGCATTGCCTTCATTATGAAAGTACGGGTCGCCGTAATGGAATCCAGCCATTTAAATCTACACGAGAAGAGAGGTATAAGAATATAGTATACATGTAACTAGTAGTACAAAATACACCTATAATATTTTAAGTTTAAGTTCTACTGATCTTCTTGTGGTATTGTTGGTAAGTTTTTAGACTTGTTAACGCATCACAACCATTCTAGGGCATATGCTAATCACTCCTCGGACCAGCATAGTTGATCAGGCTATGCCATTCCCAGGACTGACCATACATCCTCGAGCTCACTTGTGATATTTAACAATCGTAAAAACTTTTGTTCTTGTCATTGTGACACTGATTTTAGTATGAATGCAGACTAGTATACTTAATTAAATATTTTAATACTTAAAGTATAGACTCTGGGTCAGAGTGCTTTAATCCCTAATGGGTTTATAGTTTAGTATATCTTTTATGGGTTGATATACTTGATTCACTATAAACAATGCTCTGATACCAATCTGTCACACCCCAAAACCAAGAACGGCGGAAACGTTCTAGGGCGGAGGACGTCATGTACAGTATCACAACACAGTAAATGTAAATAAGCAAACAACATCATCCATTTCATTATATATATAATTTTAATACAAGCGTGTTCTGTACAGTTTTAGACACCAAAAATATAATGTAAATCAAAATAATAAGATGAGTCTTGAATGCGCTCCATCTTCTCAAAAGCTGGCATCGGTACCTGTCTACTGATGACTTGAGAATACAAGTTATTTTGAAAGAGTTTATCAGCATTAAGCTGGTGAGTTCATAAGTATTTTAGTGTCGATGTTTGTTATCAAAACGTTTGAACGTGTCTCAAGTGTACGTTTGTAAAATGTATGTAAGTGTTTGTAAAGGTTTGAATCTCTCAGAAAAACCTATATTTTCTATTAAAGTAGCCTTCTACCAAGGCTTAACTGGTTTGTATGCTCGTTTGTTGTAAAAGTGTGTAATTTCCCAAGTGTAACTATCATTTAACAAATATAGTTTGTACATTAATGTTTAAGTGAAATAATCACTAAAAATAAGTAATGGGTAAATCATTGTAGTACTGTAGTTTTGTATTATAGGAACTACTGCTGTACTAACTACCTTAAACAGGATTTATATTAAGGTATAATGTGATAATTGCACCATACTATCGACTGGTAACAACGACATACGAATAGTCGTATGAACGTGTCTCAAGTGTAAGTTTGTAAAATGTATGTAAGTGTTTGTAAAGGTTTGAATCTCTCAGAAAAACCTATATTTTCTATTAAAGTAGCCTTCTACCAAGGGTTAACTGGTTTCTATGCTCGTTTGTTGTAAAAGTGTGTAATTTCCCAAGTGTAACTATCATTTAACAAATATAGTTTGTACATTAATGTTTAAGTGAAATAATCACTAAAAATATGTAATGGGTAAATCATTGTAGTACTGTAGTTTTGTATTATAGGAACTACTGTTGTACTAACTACCTTAAACCGGATTTATATTAAGGTATAATGTGATAATTGCACCATACTATCGACTGGTAACAACGACATACGAATGGTCGTAATAACGGAATGACGTTTGGCACCCGCAGACCTGCAGGTCCGGTTGTAGCTAGCAACAAGGTGTAGGATAGTCAATCCAGTATAGATCTATACGCAAACTCACGCTCTCCCTCCAAGAGAGTTTTGGCAACAACTCGGGCCATGACATTTAAGGCATGCTCCGATCCAGTGGATCACAATTGTTAACGTATTCTTATATATGTAGTGTAATGTTTCTCGTTCTAGTATAGTTGTATATGTTCTCTTCCTAGTATAGTTGTATATGTTCTCTTTCTAGTATAGTTGTATATGTTCTCGTAGTAATGTAATGTATATGTTCTCATAGTAATGTAATGTATAGACTCATGAATGAACTGACTCACTGATCTAGAAGTTGTAGTAGTATGATCCTGTGTTACCCCGATGGTAACTTACTAATGATGTGTATAGTACGCATGAATATGGAAGTACTTTTATGTCTATATATGTATATTTGATATATAATAAATATTGCAACGACCTTCGGATGGTTACCCGAAATCCCACCAGACCACATCCAAATCGAGAAAAAGGAAATAGGGCGGATGGCCTTCCTAATCCCTTTAAACATTTCTTATATATCTATACATATATGGGCATGCAATTTATAAGAAGTAAAAACAAAGTTTAATAAAACCATTTGATAAGTAAAAGAGTTTGTAAAACATTTTGAAGTAAAGCAGTTTGATAAACAATTTGAACAGTGATAAAATCATTAGTTTTCTAGTTATTAATCACATATGATTAATGTAATCACATGTGATTGATACAATAACTATATGCATTTAACTTGTATCCCCCCCATAAAGTATTTAAAACACTTAAAGTATTTCAAAGGTTAATTAAAGGGTTATGAACTCACATATATGACATACAATCTATGTTAATAAGCATAAAACAAACATTATAACACAACTAGAGAAGTGTACTCACGATTTGGGATGAAAACCCGAAGATCCGTGAGAGAGAATATGACTTTTCTCTAGTTGGAAATGTGAATAATGAATGAATTTAGTTCATAAATCTATTTATAGTCCTGAAATATTTTGGCAGAAAATATTTTTATTCTGGAATTGGACTCTAATATTATGAAGTTTTGAAATGCTCAAGTTTCACAAACCCATGAGCATCCACTCTCCTGATATCTCCTTAAACGTAAACCCTAATGTACACAACTTATTCGGAAAAGTCTGAAATTCATTGAAACTGGACTAGCTTCTATCGGATAGTTAATGTTCGTACAAAATGGAAATTTCGGGTTGTGACAGTCACTATTGTCAATGTCCATCAAGTTTTAAGGAAGTTGATCTTAACAAATAGATAATATCATTAAGGGTCTTGTCATAGTCTGTTTCATAGGAGTTCCAAAAGAACTCACTATGTGACTTAGAAAGTAGTTGAACCACCAACTTTCTCAAGACTTTGACACCTAACTCTCCCGGCTTGTCAATATGTGACTACATCTCCAACATGTGACCACACCTAGACCTTGCCTTGCCAATAGGACTTGAGTGACCTTGAACTTGTGTGTTAGGGAGAATAATTGGAGGAGGTGAAAGAAGTATGATTTTCATGGGACATCATCTTCATTTAGGAAAGCTTGTTTCAAGAGATTTGGGAAGATCACAAATGTCTAAACCAGACATCTTTTGGGAGATATTCAAGATAGTTGATCTTAAGTCCTTAATATGACACCCAATATAAAATATTAAGGCTAGGACCCAACAAACTATTTTATAACTTTGAAGAGGTATGCCGTAATCCAAGCTATAAAATATTTGAAGGTAGGCGAATGATGATCCACCAATTTCCACCAAGATAAACGAAATGTATTATTAGGTTTTAATTGGTTTTGGAACTCCTAGATCTTTGAGATTCATTGAACTGTTCAATGGCATGTTTCAATCTCGAGTGTGCCCTTCAGGTTTTGTGACTGGGATGCCGAGGATCACAAAACAAGTTGTGAAGTAACCATGCAAATTACTTGGTACCCTTAAGTGTTTACCCCTCAATCGATGTGCCGGTTAACCACACACGCTCCATCGATACTATGATAAACATTAAGTTACCCTTTTCCTACCTTGTTAAATACGAGTTAGTGTGCCGGTTAACCACACACGCTCCACTAACCGACTTAAACAAAGTGCAAAGTGTAATTTCATGGATTAGCACCTTATTCACATTTTCCTAAGTAACTAAGATTGGGTATTTATAAAAGGTTTAGTTACTTAGTATTTATCATTAATACTTTTAATGAAGGGAGAATTATAGTCCTGTCAAACCCGTTCGGCTAACGACCCTCCACCAGTCAAGCAAGCGGTGGGTGAGAGTGGACACCCATTAAGTTGCCATTTTATAGGCAACAACCTTATACCCACCTTATAGACCGGCTTCGTGAATGAGGCGTCCTAGCGGTAAGACTGACTTTACTCTTATACATATATATTATTAACTTATGATATTATAAAGTATAAGGGTTGAATTTTAACTTTTAAAATTCTAAGGGCTAACTTGGAATTAAAGTATTCGTAAGAGAAAACTTTACAAATTCCAAAACTTGAGGGCAAGTTTTGAAACAATTCAAAACTAATTAATTCCATAACTTATGTGTTGAAAGTAGTTTTAATCCAAAAACTCTTCAAGTTCCATAACTTGAGGACAAGTTATGAAGACTTTAAACTAATAAAATAATTAACTTTTCTTTATTTTATAACTTATGGAATTAATTAAGGTTACACTTTTTTTTTAATTTATTATTTAATGAAGAGACTCTTGGTCCTCCATAACTTGAGGACAAATTATGGAGTCATAACACCATTTAATTAGAACTAGACTCTTCATTTTGTAACCTTTGCCAACTTTTATGAGTTTTATGAAACTTAAATGTGACTTTTCATATAACTTGAGGACAAGTTACAAAAACACATTTTAGAATCAACTCTTAGATTAATTTGGATTGAAAACAACTATTTCACTCAACTTTCTATTAATCTAAGCAACTCATAAGAACAAGATAATTAAAATCAAACTTTTTCATGTAATTAGTCTAAACCTTAAACTAATATAAAACATGAATCTATTGACACTTATCTTTGAAATTGGATTAGCATGAACATTACCACATCAAAAACAACTTTATATGTTCAAAAACATCTTAGGGTAATGTTCCTAGTCAAATTCCAGCCAAAAAGTCGAATTTATGTTGTCTGGGGGTCCAACTCGTCGAGTGCATGAACAAACTTGGCGAGTTTGATGCATTTTGTCTTGGACTCGGCGAGTCCATTCATGGACTCGGCCAGTCTGCTGGGCAGACAACATCAAAACTCAATTTTTCAGCTCCTTTTGCAAGTATAACAAGAAAACAAGCCTAGGCTCTGATACCACTGTTGGCTTTTGAGCATTCTAACACTCCTAAGTGTACATGCAACCCTAAATACCTTGGATCTATGTTTTCTCTATTATACATGCAACTAAGAACTTCCAAGGTATTATCCTAATCTAGCATACAAAAACAATGAATATAACAAGATAGAATACATACCTTTTTGATGTAGCTTGTCTTAATGAAGCTTGAGTGCCTAGTGCCCCAAGTGTGACACCTCAAATGTTTCACACAACACCAAATACACTTGGAATAACTTGAGAGAATACTACACTTCATGAAAATCGGCTAGCCCTCTCTAGAATCATACTAGTCCGATTTTGTCAAGAATAAGATCTTTATATAGTGTTACAATTAGGGTAAACCCTAATTGTCATGACTTTCCATTTCCTTGGATCCATGGGTTCAAATACACCATGGAGCATCCATGGAACATCCTATGGGTTTTAGCCCAACTTGATTATCCATGGAGCATTAGCCCACTATACAAGTATGGATGATTTACACAATCAACCCATTTAATTAGTCTTCTTTTGATCACTTAATTAATCCTAGATTAATTCTTGATCAATACTAATTAAATAATCTTATTATTCTTATTATTAATATACTAGAACTTATAATATATTAATAACCATAAGTGTCTTTTTTCTCTCATTATAGTCTATCCAAGTGCATGATGCCATGCAACCCAAATGGACCATGCCGGGTCGGGTCAAGTCTTACCAATTATAGTTATGGAATTAGACATTAATCCAATAGTCTTGCCAATCTTGGTCTGCAGAGTGGCCGAAATGAGATTCAAGGCAGGACAGCCCTACATCAGATCACCGAAGTTGTCGTCGATGCTAGAATGCATACCCTCCGCACCATTCGTCTAGAAGATACTCGCGAGAGATCAGAGAGAAACCATGAAACCCTGCTGCAAGTACTAGCTGAATCACAAGCCGAAGTCTTAGAGCTCCGAGTACACCAGAGGGTGTACGAAAGACACCTACTGGATGTGGAACGTCAACTGGCCGAACTGAGAGTTCACTGAAGGGACGACCGTTGCCAGTAGTAGACGCTTTACTTTACTTCCCTTGTTAGAAAGTAATTGTTTTATGTCCTTGCCTGATGTGGCATTTTGTATGAAATTATCTTGTACTGTAAGTACTTTTAGTTAGGTCCTTATGCTGTCAGGAACTATCTTCTGTGGATATGTTGTAAGACCCTTACAAGGTCATTTTCCCGAATCTTTACGTCGTGAATATCAAAGATATTGACAGCCGGCTAACTTCTGTGTCATTCTTTATTCAAGTACTCTTATCATACTCTCATTGGAGTCTATCTGAAACATGCTTTAGTCGAGTCATTGGACTATAGTGATTTATCTCCGGAGACATTTCCAAGTCTCTTTCAGTGGTTGGATCTTGTTATTCACCAACCCACGACACCTCGGCTTGAGCAACAAACGTCTTGAGACCATTCTATGAACTTACTTCTACTCATTACTAGGACTGCATCATAGGGATGTAGGTCAAACCTTCGCGAACATACTTCCATTCTGTACTAGGACTGCATCATAGGATAGTAGGTCAATCTTTCCAGAACATAGTCTTATTCTTTTCTTGAACAATCTATGTACATCTAGAGTCAACCAGAATCGCTCACAAATTCCTTATCTTTCGTATTATAGAATGATGTCGTCATCCATAAACAATCAGTCGGACAACGAAACCTCTACCTTTCCTATGGACGCCGCTACCTTCCAAACCGCAGTTACAACTGTCGTGATGGCTGCCGTGACAGCTGTCCTTGCGCACCGTAGCGCTATCAGCACAAGCAATGCTGATGTTGGGATTGAAGATTCCAATCGTAGTATCAATCCAGGAAGTCGCCAATCAGTAACAGTTACAGGCTCGCAAAGCCGAAAGACAGAGAACAAGAAACGAAAGCGTCAAGCTTAGAAAGAACGCAAGAAATCCCAAAGGCTGGCTATGCAACAGCAACAAGTAGAAACCCCTGCCATCCCAGTACCGAGCAGGCCATACGAGGGAAAACTCCCGAAGTGTGATAAGTGTAGTTTCTATCATCATGGGGCTTGCCATGAGATGCAGTGTTGCAATTGCCTAAAAATAGGGCACCATGCTCGTGGCTGTGGAGCACCGGCACGACCCATCACTCAAATCCCTTTCATCGGGACTAACCCTACACATGAGAGTAGTTATAACGCCGAACGCTTTAGGAAGAAATTTTCAAAGTGGAGTAACGAGGAAGGCACTCGTGTCCACATAACACAGGCTAAACACCGCAATATCGTCACTTAGGCAAGAAGGATTGCCCTATAGCAAATAACTCTGGCGCAGATGGGAGCATTCTCAGGATCACAGATGCAGGAGAGCCTACGTCGGAACCCTCGTTAATGTAACTTAGGCGTGTTGTTGTAACAGACTTATAAACTATCCAGAACTAGTGCAACTAGAGTCTTAACTTTTGCGAGATCCTGTCTGAATAGGGATTCTCATGTTGCGTATACTTGTCTTTTGTAGTATATCTTATTCGCAGCAATAGTCATGTGGTAAATCTGAAGTACTGTAACTCCGTTCATGGTTGCACGGTTGTGTTTTGTCTGTATACGTCTTATGTTGAAATCTAATGTCTTTAAGTTTCAGTATGATTCCGACATTATCATACGACTCGATTCAATTTGATCCTCACAAAAACAGCTTCATACGTACATCTCTTTCTTCTAGATCACTTTACCAGCGAAGCCGTCATATCAGAACACCGAAGTACTCATGTCTGGAGTACGTCTTAGTTATTTTCTTTCCGAAGAAATCCCCAAAGTACCACTCGTGCAGTACGTCAAGTTCAATCCAAGGATTTAGACGATTGATCTATCACTGAGGAATGTATGCATAATAGCGATATATAATCAATGTTCTACAGGTTTAGAATTGATGATTCCACTTTAACTTCTTTTCCCGGATGATTCCACTTTAACTTCTTTTACACGAAATTGTGATTTTGAAACCATG
Source organism: Lactuca serriola (assembly GCF_051521515.1). NCBI lineage: Eukaryota > Viridiplantae > Streptophyta > Magnoliopsida > Asterales > Asteraceae > Lactuca > Lactuca serriola. The sequence continues at coordinate 126,724,357 of NC_136416.1, read as the reverse complement.
TATGAATTCTAATATGAACTTCAGGACGGAGAACTGCCTAAGTCTACGAGTAATCACATCTTCATGTGAACAAACTTAGAACCCAGTAGGACCCTTGTAAATAGATCGCCCTATAGTCTAAACACCTACAGAGATACCAAAACAATACAAACAACTTAACGAACTGCACAGCGATAGAATAAGAAGACTAGGCTTCTCACCCTGGAGAACCCCTAGTCTTATTCTCCTAGAGATCGACGGATTGCATCGTATGTGCCTCGGATATCGAGGACTCCATCAAGATTTTCATAAGAAATTGTTATCTCTGCCTCGCATAGATGAAATGGTTGAGCAAACACAAGGAAATAATTACTTTCAGAAATGGATCTGAGATCCAAATATCACCAGTTCGAGTGTTAGGGAAGGATGTCTGGAAGACTATCTTCCGAACTCAATGGGGACACTTCGAGTCCGTAGTGATACCCTTCGGATAGGACCAATACGCTCATAGTTTTCATGAGCTAAATGAGTAGCGTACGTCTTTTTTACATGGGTCAGTTCGTCATTTCTCCATGTAATGGCTTACTTATCTACCCTCGTAGTAAGAAGAAACCAATGGAAACATTTCCTACAGAGGAACTTTTAGCGAAGTTCTCTAGGCACGAGTTTGAAATTGAAGAGTCGAATTTCTATGACACATTGTTAGAAATGTGGGAAATTGTGAGTACTCTTTCAATTTGTCAAAACCGTTGAGCATTTGCCGACACTAGAGATGCCAACAGCCTTTCGCCAAATTCTAGGTCTTGCAGACCTACTGTCATAGTTCATTCAGAACTCCTCGCAAATTACAGAAACTCGTACGACTTTGACCCAACAAAGGTGGCCTTTGACTGGGAAGTTAAGCAAGAAAAGGAACCTTTGGAATTCCAAGTGAGTAACCAAGTTCATTAGGAGAACTCACTCTGGGAATGGCTTAATACGCTTCGTATCGCGTGGAAAGCTAAATCCAATATAGTTAAGACCTCTAAGATTCTTACCATAATCAGTCCTGTATCTCGCAAACTAGACCTACTCCGCGAACTCAGTAACGTACATTCTACTCTTCGCGTCTCGATCGTGAAACCATACCTTTCCGTTAGGACTCTTGTAAGTCCACTTGTCGAGATTCTCGTCTTCGTATTAGAACCGTAGTGACCCTCGACCGAGAGGTCAAGCGGACGAAGCAACGTCGTCGCCAGTTAGTGAAGGTTCGTTGGATTGCCAACCGAAAACCCAATTTCACTTAAGTGCGCTAGAAGCAATCGATTAGGAAGTTTCCTCCTCACGACTCGATCATTCGTACATACTTCCTTGCCTAAATTCTAATTTCGGGACGAAATTCCCTTCAACAGGGGGATGATGTGACAACCCGAAATTTCCATTATGAACAAACCATTTGAAGCCAATAAAAGTAGAGCAGTTACAGTGAAAAACTCAGATTTCGAGTATAAGTTTGGCAGTTTTCAGGATTTTACACTTAAGGAGATATTTAGAGAGTGGATGCACTCGGGTTTTGTGCAACACTGTTATTCCAATACTCTAGGACATTAGAATTCGTTTCAGGAATAAAAATATTTTCTGCCAAAAATATCTCAGGACTATAAATAGAATTCTGAACCAAATTGGTTCATTAGTTGAATTCCATTTAGAGAAAAGTCAGCATTCTCTCTCACGGATCTTCGGGTTTTTATCCCAAATTATGAGTAACTCTTTCTAGTAGTGTTAGAAAGCTTTAAATGTGTTCATAACATAGATTACATAGCTAAATAATCCGATTTAGGAGTTTACTCCCCAAGGTGTTCTTGGGTGGTAAACTCCCGAAACCAAGCCTAGATTGTCCCCCGTGATTTGTAACATCCTTGGACTTGTATAGGAGTTTGTTAGGGACATGAAATCAACCAAGAATCACCCAAGTTTGGGAGTTCACGGCCCAACAATATCTTAGGCCGTAAACTCCAAAAAGAATACTCAAAATGGTGCTTTTAAGGCACCTAAGGCTTACACTTGATTTTAGACATGTACCCTAAAGTGCTTAAAGCCTAGAAAACATAAGGAATCACAAGTATTGAGGAGTTTACAGCCAAGACAAGTTCTTGCGCCGTAAACCCCTATAAAGGGGTCAAATGACACCTTAACTCCTTCCTTCTGCCTAGAACCCAACATAGATCATAACCTTGAAATGTTAGAGACTTGAAAAGACCATAAACACCCTCCCAAGGGAGTTTATGGCCGTAAACTCCAAGGGAATATGGTCCCAGGGCTGTAAACTCCTTAAAGGAGTTAATAGGAAGCCTAAACACTTGATTTAGCCTTGAAACAATTCACCACTAGAGTTGTAGTAATTCTAAGCTTCATTTAGTGACCCTAAGGAGAGTTTACGGCCAGGAGTTTACTCCCCTGGTCCGTAAACTCCAAATCATATGGTCATTAGACCTTAAACTCCCATTAGAGGCCTTGCACTCCTTTGTTACAACCCATTAGCCTCCTAGCACTTGACCAAAAGTGTTTTCCTCGCATTAAAATGTTTATACTTGTATAATTAGTGTTTAAATCACTAATTATTTATATACATATGTCTTCATATGTAATTAGGATCATTGTGTGTGTCTAAAGTCTTCACTTGACACCAAGCACTTGCCCGATCCTTCCTTACGATAACAGTCCGTTCAATTCCAGTCACTTACTGCAGGTGAGTTCATACCCCTTAATCAATGTTTTAAACTGTTTTTAAATGTTTTATGGGGGGGATACAAGTAGAATTATGCTAATTACTATATCAATCAAATGTGATTAATAAGCAACATTCAAATGATTGGCTACTCATTAGCCGTTTTACCAAGCAGTTTCCTTCAAATGTTTTTCATAAACACTTTATGCGTTTAAAAACTCCTTAGTAAACTGTACATTTTATTATGTATATTACATTTCAAACTTATTTACAATTTTGTTTCAAACAAATGTTCCTTATACTTAAACTGTTTTATCAAACCTATGCCTTCAAATTGTTTTGTAGGTTGACATCAAGTCGATCTTTTCTGAAGATAATAATTATGTTCAAATGTTTTACAAAACTTATTTATGCTTTTATATTATAAATTACATGCATCTATATGTATAGTTATATAAGAAATGTTTAAAAGACTTAAGAATGCTATCCACCCTATTTCCTTTTCGCGCTTGAGATGTGGTCTGGTGGGATATCGGGTACTCGTCCGAAGGTCGTTTAAATATTAGTTATATAACATATGTACATATATAGTCATAAAGGCCCTTCCAGTTCATCCCATGCCCTTGGGTAGCAAGGGTATACATCCATGTCCATACGTACCAGTTAGATTACTAGTAAACTACCATATGGGTAGTTTAGGAAGATACTAGAACTATTACTAGAACGCGATATCATACTATGAGTCAGTTCATTCATGAGTCAATACTTACTACTAGAAGAACATATACAACTATACTAGAGAAGAACATATACAACTATACTAGAAAGAGAACATATACAACGATACTAGAACGATTACATTACTATACTTGCTAGATAGAGAAAGAACACACATTATAGCTAGCACACGTAGAACATTTCCGTTCATTACATTACATATACAGGAATATGTTAATTATTGTGATATGTATCAGAGCATGCCTTAAATGTCATGGCCCGAGTTGTAGCTAGAGTCTCTAGAAGGGAGAGTGTGAGTTTGCGTATAGATCTATACTGGATTGACTATCCTACACCTTGCTGCTAGCTACAGCGGGACATGTAGGTCTGCGGGTGCCAAACGTCATTCCGTTATTACGACCATTCTTATGTCGTTGTTACCAGTCAATAGTATGGTACAATTAATCACACGATGCCTTAATATAAATCCGGTTTAAGGTAGTTAGTACAGCAGTAGTTCTTATAGCGCTACGTTTTAGTACTACATTAATTTTCCCTATACATATATTTAGTGATCTTTTCACTTAAACTATAAATGTAAAAAAAATATATTTTGTTAATAATAGTTACACTTGGGAAAATTACACACTTTTACATGACACGAACATTTAGAACAGTTAAGTCTTGGTAGAAGACTGCATTGAGAACAGTTAGGTCTTGGTAGAAGACACCCTTATATAATAGTAGGAATCATAGGGATTTCTAGAGTTTTTCAAACATTTATAGTTGTTTTACAAACGTTTTCATACTTACAGTTCATATACATTTTCAATACTTACAATTCATTTACTTACAAATTCTTACATACAATTTAAGACATTAAATACTTATGATCTCACCAGCTTTAAAGTTGATACTCGCTTTCAAAATTACTTGTATCCTCAGGTCATCATAGACAGGTACCGATGCAAGGAGAAAGCAAGATGGAGCTTGTTCAAGACTCATCTTTCATTTTGATTTATGCTTTAGTGTTTATCAAAATTTGACAGAATACACTTGTTTAATAATTCTATTATTAATGCAATGGATGATGTTGTTGCTTGTTTACTACTTTTCATTGTTGTGATACTGTACCTGACGTCCTCCGCCCTAGAACGTTTCCGCCGTTCTTGGTTTTGGGGTGTGACAGTCCTAGTACCCATTGACAACACTTACAGTAGTACATTTTCCTGTTTACTTTATTTTGTGATACTTTCACATAAACGATGAGTTAGACTAAGTACTTTAGTACTAAACAATTGAAGGAAAAACTATCATTGAACTTACAAAACATTCGGGTCTTGGTAGAAGACTACATCTCAAACTGATAGAAAATAAGGGATTTTCTAGGGCTTTTCATACTTATGTCAACATTTTCATTCAAAGGTTTGCATGACTTTTAAAACAACTTTTCAAAGCAAGACAATGACACTTAAATACTTATGAATTCACCAGCTTTAAAGTTGATACTCTCTTTCAAAATAACTTGTATTCTCAGGTCAACAGTAGAAAGGTACGATGGCCAGGTTTTGAGAAGACGGAGCAGACAAGTCTCGTCTTTTATTTTGATTGTATATTTTTGGTGTCTTACTACAATGAAAGAACACACATGTATTAAAACTCTACTTATAATGCAATGGATGATGTTGTTGCTTGTTTATTATATTACACTATTGTGATACTGTACATGATGTCCTCCACCCCTGAACGTTTCCGCCGTTCGTGGTTTTGGGGTGTGACAGATTGGTATCAGAGCATTGTTTATAGTGAATAAAGTATATCAAACCCATAAAAGATATACTAACTATAAATACATTGGGATTAAAACACTCTGTCTAAGAGTTATACTTTTAAATAATAAAATATTTAACAAAGTATACGTGCCTGCATTCATACTAAAATCAGTGTCACAATGTCAAGAACAAAAGTATTATGATACTTGAATATCACAAATAGTCCTGGGGATATATGGTCAGTCTTGAGAATGGCATCGCCTGATCAACTATGCTAGTCCGAGGAGTGATTAGCATATGCCTAAGAATGGTTGTGATATGACAAAGAGTCTAAAAACTTACCAACACAACCATAAAGAAATACCATAGGGGTATTTGGTCTTACTGTAATTATCTTAGTCGGTTCGTCTATTTAGCTATTTCTTATATCCCTTTTCTCGCGTAGATTAAAATGGCTGGATTTCACCATGGCGATCCGTAATTCCCAAACCAAGGCAATGCTGGTTGGCTAGAGGCAGAACCAGAAGATGATCACCAAATCCCTTTGGATGATCACCTTGCTGAAGGTTTCTCTGATGGTTCTGACTCGGAGCCTGAAGTCAACAACCTACCCCCAGATGTTCAAAACCCAAACCTGAACCCCCGCCCTGTGTTTCAAGGACCCACACCCCTGTGGGCCACGAACTTGAATACATGGAGCCAGGAACAAGGTCATCCCATTCCCTACAATGGAGACCGAAGTTTCTACAACCTCACCGAAGGAGGTTCTGCTGATAGAGTCCTACCAATCATGGTGCGTAGGATTTCTCAAAACACGATAATGGCTCAGGCGACTATTAATCAAGTCTTGGAAGTTGACGCCAACTCTGGTATTAACATTGTCCACATTCGCCAACTAGAGTCTGCTCATGAAAGGACTCTGGTCCGCAATGCAAATCTGCAGAGGGAACTTGTTGAAACTCGAGCTAAAGTTAGAGAACTTCGAGCTCAGCAAGCAAGGTCGGACAGGCGTATAAGGGACATTGAACGTCTACTGTCGGGATCGAGGGCTCATGCTAGCAGTTCTCGTCGCCGATAGAATCTCGTCAACTCATCTTTTGGATATAACCTAGTTTATGTAAAACTTTGGTCTAATTTCCTATCTTTATAAATCTTAGACCTGTTAGGTCTTGATCTAGTCTTAATTCTGTCAAAATTTCTCATCTTGGTTGATGTAAGGCCTACTTCTAGGCCATTTTTCCCGAACTTGTTACATCTGTAATTCCAGTATTACTGACAGATATCTAATCTTATGGAAATTATTATCCAAATGTTGTCATCTTCATTTAGTCATTCTATTCATTCTGTTGTGGGGCTATGGGCAGTTAGTCCATGAAACACATTCACTGTTCATTCATTTATGTTCATTTAAAGATGTCGCCACGCAGAAGCACAAGGAGTAACCCAAACAACGAAGCACCGATACCACCACCTCCACCACCACCTGAACCTCTTCAACCACCTACTCCTTTCGATGCCAACATGTTCCAGGAAGCATTCACAGCGGCGGTTGCAGCTGCTATGTCAGCAATCAATACTCCTATCCCTAGTGGATCGGGATCAGGTGCACCTCCCTCCAACAACGGCGAAAGCCATGGACACTCTCAGGAATACACCTACAAGGACTTCACAAACGCCAAACCCCGCAGCTTCAATGGTACTGGTGGGGTTATGGTGTTAAGGCAGTGGATTGAGAAGATGGAATCTGTCTTCGAGATCTGCGAATGCCAAGAAGGCAACAAGGTCAAGTTCGCAGCTTGTACCTTCTCTGACAGAGCATTAACATGGTGGAACGGCCATGTTAAGTATCTGACCTTGGTGGTGGCGTATTTCATCGGTTGGGAAAAGCTGAAATACATGCTGATGAAAGAATACCGTCCTCGAGGTGAAATACAAAAACTCGAGCAGGAGTTCTGGGGTCCTCAAATGGTTCGATCCGACATCACGACCTACACAAATAGGTTCTGTGATCTGGAAAACTTATGCCCTGATATGGTTGCTCTTGAGAGTAAGAAGATAGAGAGATATATATGGGGACTGTCGCCCCAGATCCAGTCAAGTGTGTTAGCCTCCAGGCCTACTACTTTCGATAGCCCCGAAGAGCTAGCACAATCTCTCATAGATCACAGGAAACCTCAGAACCCAACAATCCCTGCATTTGTACCACCAAAGGCCGACAACAACAAGAAGGGTTGGTCTAAGAGCAAAAGAGGGGCTTTGCAGGAATCCTCCAAGAGACAACAACTTATGGCAATCAATATTGCTACTGTTACTCCCGTTGTCCCTGCGAACCCCTTACCAGCAAAAACTTATGCTGGATCTCTTTCGAAGTGCAACAAATTCAGCTTCCACCACCACGGACCTTGCAGGGAGATGCAATGCACCAACTGCAGCAGGAAGGGGCACATAGCTCGTTTCTGCCAGGCTCCAACAGCTCAAGCCGCCCAGGTTCCTAATGCCGGTATGGGCCAAACTTGCTACGGTTGTGGCGAGGTGGGTCACTACAAGAGGAACTGCCCTAAAGTGGGGACGGCTGGAGGAGTAGGAAGAGTTATGGCGCTAGGCCACGAGGAAGCAGTAGATGATCCCATGATAGTTACTGGTACGTTCCTCCTCGATAACTCACACGCTTGCATACTTTTCGACAGTAGAGCGGAGAGAATTTTTGTAAGTCACAAATTTGCACACCTGCTTAAACAAAAACCATTCGCATTAGATAATTCATTCACGGTAGAAATGGCTAACGGGAAAACAGAGAGTACAAACTGCATATACGTAGGTTGTACCTTAACTTTAGATGGCCATACTTTCAAGATAGATCTCATGCCAGTCCCAATTAAATGTTTCGACATTATCATCGGTATGGATTGGTTGAGTCTTCTTCGCACCGGCATCATGTGCTTTGAAAAAGCAGTTCGTCTTAACCTTCCTAACAACGAAACCTTAATTATCTATGGCGACAAACCTAGTATGAGCATTCGCATCATTTCGTGCATTCAAGCTCAGAAGTGCTTTCGAAAGGAGTACCATGCATTCCTCGCACATGTCGTTGATACAAGTCAAGAAACGAAAAACATTTAGAACATCCCCAAAGTGCGCGACTTCCCCGACATCTTCCCAGAGGAACTTCCCGGTTTACCACCACAATGACAAGTTGAGTTCAGAATCGACTTAGTGCCAGGAGCTACCCAGTAGCCAAATCTCCTTATCGCCTGGCACCAGCTGAAATGCAGGAACATTCCAGTCAACTTAATGAACATCTCAAAAAGGGATTCATTCGACCAAGCTTCTCACCATGGGGAGCACCATTCTTGTTTGTCAAGAAGAAAGATGGATCGTTTCGCATGTGCATCGACTACAGAGAACTCAACAAACTTACCATTAAAAATCGTTATCCTTTGCCCCGTATTGACGATTTGTTTGATCAACTTCAAGGAGCTAACTAATTCTCGAAGATAGACCTACGATCCGGATATCACCAACTACGAGAGTTAGAGGAGGATGTTCCCAAGACAGCCTTCCGAACTCGTTATGGGCACTACAAGTTTGTAGTGATGCTGTTCGGATTAACAAACGCACCCGTAGTATTCATGGATCTGATGAATAGGGTGTGTCGTCCTTACTTGGATCAGTTCGTCATCGTCTTCATTGATGACATACTCATCTACTCTCGATGTAAGGAGGAACATAGCCAACATCTCCGTAAAATCTTAGAAACATTGTGGTCGGAGAAGCTCTACGCGAAGTTCTGCAAGTGAGAATTTTGGATTCGGCGAGTCGAATTTGGGCCATGTTGTTAGCAAAGAAGGTATACACATGGACACTTCCAAAATTAAGGCCATCGAGAACTGGTCAGCACCCAAGACACCTACTGAAATTCGTCAATTTCTAGGTCTAGCTGGCTACTATCGCAGGTTCATTCAAAACTTCTCCCGCATAGCAAAACCTCTTAGAACACTTACCCAGAAGGGCGTGGCCTTTGACTGGGAAGAGAAACAATAAAAAGCATTCCAAACGCTCAAGCGAGCCTTGTGCACCACACCAATACTGTCCCTCCCCGAAGGGATAGAAGACTTCGTGGTCTATTGCGATGCATCAAACCAAGGGCTCGGATGTGTTCTGATGTAGCGAGGTAAAGTCATATCCTATGTCTCGAGACAGCTAAAGACATATGAGGTTAACTACACCACCCACGATCTTGAACTAGGAGCAGTTGTGTTTGCTCTGAAGATCTGGCGACATTACCTGTACGGTACAAAAAGCACGATCTTTACAGACCATAATAGTTTGCAACACATTTTCGACTAGAAGGAGCTCAACATGAGACAACGACGATGGGTCGAGCTACTCAGTGATTACGAGTGCGATATTCGTTATCATCCGGCTAAAGCCAATGTAGCAGCCGACGCCCTAAGTCGGAAAGAATATTCTGGTCGTAGGGTCAAATATTTGACTCTAACCATCCATTCACACTTGTCCACACAAATAAAGGAGGCTCAGCTCGACGCTTTGAAATCTGAAAACGTGGCTGGTGAATCCCTTAGAGGGATGGATAAGAACTTGGAAGTCAAGGGTGGTGGAGCCTTGTACCTCATGGATCGGATCTGGACACCGAAACATGGTGGTTTCAGAGACTTGGTCATGACGGCAGCTCACAACACTCGTTATTCCGTCCACTCGGGTTTAGATAAGATGTATCTGGATCTTAAAAAGTTATACTTGTAGCCTAACATGAAAGCATATATTGCTACCTTCATGAGTAAATGCCTTACTTGCGCAAAGGTCAAGGTTGAATACCAGAAACCCTCCGGTCTCCTGGAGCAACCGGAGATACCAGAATGGAAGTGGGAGCGGATTACTATGGACTTCATAACCAAGTTGCCCAAGACGACGGGTGGACTTGATTCCATATGGGTCATCGTCGATAGATTGACCAAGTCTGCGCACTTCCTGCCGATCAAAGAAACAGACAACATGGAGAAACTTACCAGAACGTACATTAGGGAGATTGTAAGGCTGCACGGTGTTCCTTTATCTATCATCTAAGACCGAGATAGTAGATTCACTTTGAGGTTCTGGCAGTCATTACAAAGTTCCCTAGGAACTAGGCTGGACATGAGTACAGCCTACCATCCACAGACCGACGGGCAAAGTGAGAGAACTATCCAAACCTTGGAAGATATGTTGTGGGCTTGCGTGATTGACTTTGGAAGAGCTTGGGATACCCATTTACCCCTCGTCGAATTTTCCTACAACAACAGTTATCATACGAGCATAAAGGCAGCTCCATTCAAGGCCCTCTATGGCCGAAAGTGCAGATCCCCTCTGTGCTGGGCTGAAGTGGGTGATACCCAGTTAGCTAAGGGACGAGTTCCCGAAAGCACTCTCACAGGTCCGGAGATCATTCGACAGAGAAGATCGTTCAAATTCATGAACGATTGAAAGCCTCTAGAGACGGAAAGAAAAGCTACGCTGACCAGCGTAGGAAACCATTGGAGTTCCAGGTGGGCGACCGAGTCCTACTAAAGGTCTCACCCTGGAAGGGCTTGATACGCTTTGCAAAGCATGGGAAGCTCAATCCAAGATACATAGGGCCTTTCGAGGTTCTCGCGAGAATCGGCCCTGCGGCTTACAAGCTCAATCTACCGCAAGAACTAGTAACGTACATCCTACCTTCCACGTGTCAAACTTGAAAAAGTGTCTATCCGACGAGACTCTTGTTATTCCACTCGACGAGATCGAGATCAACGAGAGCCTCAACTTCGTGGAGGAACCAATAGAGATCATGGACCGAGAGGTCAAGCAAACAAAGCAGAGTCGTATCCTGATAGTGAAGGTGCGCTGGAACGCAAAGCATGGACCTGAATTCACTTGGGAACGGGAAGATCAGATGAAACTTAAATACCCTCATTTGTTCGCTTAGTTATGTGTAATTTCTTACTTGCTTAAATTCTAATTTTGGGACGAAATTCCTTCTAACGGGGGGGGGGTGATGTGACAACCCAAAATTTCCATTATGTACAAACAATATCAATTCAATAGAAGTTATAAAAGTCACAGTTAATCTTCAGACTTTTTCGTTTAAGTTTGAATACGTCAGGGTTTACACTTCAGGAAATATCAGGAGAGTGGATGCACTAGGATTTAGTGCAACTCTGTTATTCCAACACTCTATTATATTAGAGATCATTTCGGGAATAAAAATATTTTCTGCCAAAAATATCTCAGGACTACAAATAGAATTCTGAACCAAATTCAATCATTATTCGCATTTCCAACTAGAGAAAAGCCACTTTCTCTCTCACGGATCTTCGGGTTTTTATACCAAAACGTGAGTAACTCTTTCTAGTAGTGTTAGAAAGCTTTAAATGTGTTCATAACATAGATTACATAGCTAAATCATTGGATTTAGGAGTTTACTCCCCAAGGTGTTCTTGGGCGGTAAACTCCCGAAACCAAGCCTAGATTGTCCCCCGTGATATACTACTGCCTTGCACTTGTATAGGAGTGTATTAGGGACATAAAATCAAGCAAGAATCACCCAAGTTTGGGAGTTCACGGCCCAAGAATATCTTAGGCCGTAAACTCCAAAAAGCATGCTCGAAATGGTGCTTTTAAGGCACCTAAGGCCTTAGACTTTTACCTAGACTTGTTCCCATTAAATCAAGGGCCTTAAACACATAAAAATCACCTTGCAAAGTGATTTTATGGCCATGACATGGTTCATGGGTCGTAAACTCATTAAAGGGGGCACCAAAGTGTGTCAAGAGTCTTCATATGTTTGGATTAAAAGCCTAGAACTTATACCACTTATGCATGAGGCTTGAAAACAACAAGAACACCATTCCAAGGGAGTTTAAAACCGTAAACTCCAAAGGAAATGGCCTTAGGGCCGTAAACTCCTCTAAGGAGTGTTTCTAGGCCTTAAACCCTTCCAAGAATTTAACCACCAAGTTGGAATAATTCTAGGAATCATTTGGAACTTCAAAACACACAATACACCCATGGTTGGGAGTTTACGGTTGTAAACTCAAGAGTTTACAACCATAAACTCCATGTGTGATGATATATGGAGAGTAAACTCATATATAGGGTCCTTTGGAACCCTAAACCCAAGTACCTTGTCCCACAATAGCTTAAATGCAATCCTTAGGGCTTAAAGCACTTATATAAAGTTTTTATTATGTTCTAGGATGTCTTAACATTATCAATTAGTAATTTAAGTGTAATTAAGTGCATATATGTGTGATTATATGTTCATTAGGATCGTCTTGTGTGTACAAGTCCTCACTTCACACCTAACAATCCTACACCGTACAGTTCATCTAAACTACCAACTACAGGTGAGTTCATACCCCTAATCAATGTTTTAAATGATTTTAAATGCTTTAAAAGGGGGGGGATACAAGTAGAAACAAACATGTTATTAAATCATTGATATGTATTTTATAACTGTGTTTGTCATTTAATAGATTTCACATACTACAAAATGTGATGCATGAAATGATTTTAAATCTTAAAAATACTTTGTTATCAAATGTTTTACTTTTGAAATGTTTATTAAAATGACATCAAGTCATTGTTAATTATTGTTCAAAACCGATAAGATGTCTTACAAAACCATTTTACATTCTTGAACTAAACTATGCATATACACTTATATTCTTATATATGTATTGATGTTATAGTTTACATCTTTCATTTAGTTTCTCACACCCTTGAGTAGTAAGAGTGTATAAACCTACTTGAACAACTAATTACCTTTCAGTAAATTATCATAGGGATAATTTGAAGATATCAAACATTATTCCTATTACAAGGAATCACACAAGAGTCAGTTCATTCATGAGTCTATACTAGTACATTACCTGATACGTGATTACATATACATATGCTTACCTGATACATGAATATGTTTAGATATACTTACCTGTTACATGAACACACTTACATGAATACCATAAAGGAACACTTTTACATAGGTGCATTATCTTGTATTCACTTACCTGGATAATTGTACTTAGAACTACAAGGACGATTTATTAGTAATTTCTGCGTAAATTATCTTTCCTATCCCGGTTCAATGGGATATCTCGGCGGGACTTACCATTCCGAACCCCACTGATTAGCACCAGTGGTCCATGACCATCTACGGAGGTCTAAGGTTACTACTTATACTAGGTAGATCGATAACCGGGGCTAACCCCTCCACCCACCTGCTGCTACAGAGGACAAGTGGACAATCTTCGATTGTTCATAAGGTTACACTTTTCGCTTATTGCGATGTTGTGTTACTCCTAGTACCCAGCGATGACACTTACATTAATACTTTTTCTGGACAACCTTCGGATGTTCATTAGGTTATACCTTTCGCTTATTGCGATGTTGTGTTACTCCTAGTACCCAGCGATGACACTTACATTAATACTTTTTCTGGACAACCTTCGGATGTTCATTAGGTTACATATTTAGCTTAATGTGAAGTTGTGTTAGTCCTAGTACCCATTGACAACACTTACAGTAGTACATTTTCCTGTTTACTTTATTTTGTGATACTTTCACATAAACGATGAGTTAGACTAAGTACTTTAGTACTAAACAATTGAAGGAAAATCTTTCATTTAACTTACAAAACATTCGGGTCTTGGTAGAAGACTACATCTCAAACTGATAGAAAATAAGGGATTTTCTAGGGCTTTTCATACTTATATCAACATTTTCATTTAAAGGTTTGCATGACTTTTAAAACAGCTTTTCAAAGAAAGACAATGACACTTAAATACTTATGAATTCACCAGCTTTAAAGCTGGTACTCTCTTTCAAAATAACTTGTATTCTCAGGTCAACAGTAGACAGGTACGATGGCCAGGTTTTGAGAAGACGGAGCAGACAAGTCTCGTCTTTTATTTTTATTGTATATTTTTGCTGTCTTACTACAATGAAAGAACACACACGTATTAAAACTCTACTTATAATGCAATGGATGATATTGTTGCTTGTTTATTATATTACTCTGTTGTGATATTGTACATGATGTCCTCCACCCCTGAACGTTTCCGCCGTTTATGGTTTTGGGGTGTGAGAGATCATCCCCCCGTTAGAAGGAATTTCGTCCCGAAATTAGAATTTAGGTAAAGGAGTAAGTATGAGTAATCAAGCAAGGAGGTGGGGATATTTCCTATTCGATTGATTCTCGTGCTCCCAAGTGAACTCAGGTCCTTGGTTGGCATTCCAGTGAACCATCACTAATGGGAAGCGATATTGCTTCATTCACTTGACCTCTCGGTCCATGGTCACTATGGTTCTTTCACGAAGGTGAGGCTCTCGTTGATCTCGATCTCGTCGAGTGGGATTTCAAGAGTCCTGATGGAAAGGTACTTTTTCAAGTTTGAGACGTGGAGGGTACAATGTACGTTACTGAGTTTGCGAGTAAGTTGAATTTGTGAGTTACCGGGCTGATTCTGGCAAGAATCTTGGAGGTCCTAACTATCTTGGATTTAGCTTTCCAATCTTTCCAAAGCGTATCAAGCCTTCCCAAGGTGAGACTTCCAAAAGAATTTGGTCTATCACTTGGAATTCCAAAGGTTTCTTCCTCTTGCTTCTCTTTCCAGTCAAGGGCCGCTCCTTTCTGGCTCAAAGTCGTAAGAGGATCCATAATTCGCGAGGAGTTCTAAATGAAGTACGACAGTAGGTCAGCAAGACCTAGAATTTGGCGAATTCCTATAAGCGTCCTTGGTGCTAATCAATTCTCAATGGTTTTGATTTTGGAAGGGTCCTCATGAATTCCCACATCACTAATAATGTGCCTTAGGAATTCGACTCTTCAATTCAAAAACTCGTATTTAGAGAACTTCGCGTAACGCTTCTCTGATCGTAATGTTTCCATGGTTTCTTTGTAGATGCTTTTTATGATTTCCTTCTTTCTACGAGAGTATATAAGTAATTCATTTACAAGGACAGTGACGAACTGATACAAGTAAGAATGGCGTACCCTATTCATTAAGTTTATGAATACCACGGGCGTATTGGTCCTATCCGAGGGGCATCACTACAGACTTGTAGCATCCGTATCGAGTTTGGAAGATTGTCCTCAGAACATCCTTCTCTAAAACTCATAACCAGTGATATTCAGATCTCAGGTCCATTTCTGAAAGGTAAATCATTCCTTGCGGTTGGTCAACCAATTCTTCTATGCGAGGCAGATGGTAGTGGTTTCTAATGGAGATCTTTTCGAGGTATCTGAAGTTGATGCTCTTATGAAACAATCCGTCTACCTTCTTGAAGAATAAGACCGGAGCCCTCCAGGGTGAGAAGATTGGTCTTTCCATTCCATTGTTGAGTAGTCGTTGAGCTGTCTGGACGGCTCTTGTATCTCCGTGGGTGTTAGACTGTAGGGGCGATCTGGTTACAGGAGTCGTATTGGGTTCCGTCCTGAAGTTCATATTAGAAGTCATACATGGTTCATCAATCACAGCCTCATGTATACGAGTCGTATATAATTAAGATTGAAAGGATAGTTGAATAAATGATTCTTCTTTAAGCTCACATCCCAACGAGGAAAAGAAGTTAAAGTGGAATCATCAATTCTAAACCTGTAGAACCTTGATTATATACCACCTTTGTGTATACATTCTTCAGTGATACATCAACCGTACGGGTCTTTGGATTGAACTTGAGGTACTGTATGAGTGGTACTCTGGGGAGGTTTGCTGAGGTTTCTTCGGAAAGGATAAGAAACCTGAGGTACTCTACGCATGAGTACTTTGGAGTTCTAAAATAACGGCTTCGCTAGAAAGGCGTTTACAGAGATAGAGATGTACGCACGAACTGGTATGTGAGGATCGAATGGACTCAAGTTTTTTGATAATATCGGACTCACTTGGAAATAAAGACATTAGACTTGATTATAAAGGCGTTACAGACAAAACCCAACAGTGCAACTTTTAACAGAGTTACAATACTATAGATTTACTACAAGACTATTGCTGCGAACTAGGTATACTACAAAAGACAAGTATACGCAGCACGAGGATCCCTTAACTGATGGGATCTAGCAAAAGATAAGACTCGAGGTGCAGTAGTTTTAAACAGTTTATGAGTCTGTTACAACGAACGCCTTAGATACTTTAACGTGGGTCCGGAGTAGTCTCTCATGCGGCAGTGATCCTTAGTATCTTCCCGTCTGCGCCGGAGTTCTTTGTTATTGGACAGTCCTTTTTGAGGTGTCCAATCTCACCGCATTGGTGACATATCTGGCTAGTACTAGCATTGGTGGTGGAAGTGAGGTGTCGAGTCAGAGTTATGTGGACACGAATGTGTTCTTTGTTCATCCACTTTGAACATTTCCGTTTATAGCATCTAGTTTCACCACCACTATAGCAAGTAGAGCTGACTCCAATGTCAGAGGCTCGAGTGATGGGTCGTGTCGGCGCTCCACAGCTACGGGCATGGTGCCCTAATTTGTAGCAATTGCAGCATTGCATTTCCTGACAAGCCCCGTTTTGATGAAAATTACACTTGTTACACTTCGGAAGTTTTCCCTTGTATGGTCTGGTCGGAGCTGAAATGGCAGGAGTTGCCACTTGTTGCTGTTGCATGGCAAGTCTTTGGGATTGCTTGCACTCCTTTTGGGCTTAGCGCTTTCGTTTCTTCTTCTCGGTTTTACGGCTTTGCAAGTTTGTGACTGTTACTATTTTTTTGGCTTCCCTGATTGGTACGATGATCGGAATTGCCAACTCCTTTGCTGGTCTTGTTTGCGTTGTCAGAGTTGAGGTGTGCAAGGAAACCTGTCATGGCAGCTGTTACCGTGGCTTGTAATGTAGCGGAGTCGATATGAAGGATAGGGGTTTTGTTGTTCGGTTGACTATTTCCGGATGACGACATGATTGTGTTATACGGAAATAAAATGAATTCGTGAGCTATCATGGTTGAACCTAGATATATTTTGATCGCTCATGTAAAGAGTAGAAGTATATTCTCAAGGGCTCGACCTACATCCCTATGATGCAGTCCTAGTACAGAGTAAAAGTAAGTTCATAGTATGGTCTCAAGACGTTTGACGTTCAAACCAGGGTACCATCGATTGGTAAATAACATGATCCAACCTTTCAAAGAGGATTAGGAATGATCCTTGATCTAAAATACTCAAGTCCAATAACTTGACTAGAGTGGGTTTCAGATAGATCCCAACGAAAGTATGATGAAAGTATTTGAACAATGAGTGACATAGAAGTTAGCCGACCTTCAATATCGATATTCATGACATAATAATTTTGGGAAAATTGACCTTGTAGAAGGTATTACATCATATCCGGAGTAGAAAGGTTTTGGCCGCATAACGGCCTAACTAAAAGTACCTACAGTAAAAGATACTTACATAGAAAAATGCCACATAGTACATAGACAGGAAAACAATTCCTTTATAACAAGGAAGGAAAAATAAAGCATTTCCTACTGGTGAAGGTCATCCCTCTAGTGAAATCTCAGTTCGGCCAGTTGACGTTCAATATCAAGCAGGTGACTTTCGTACACCCTCTGGCGTACTCGGAGCTCCATGACTTCGGCTCATGTTTCAGCTAATGCTTGCAGCAGGGTCTCATGGTCTCTCTCAGATCTCTCATGAGTGTGTTCAAGGAGATTGGTGCGGATGGTATGCATGTTGGATAAGGTGTCTAAGTCCATAACTTATTTGGTATATACTTGACCCGACCCGACATGGTCCATTTGGGTTGCACTTCACCCGAGCTATTTATGGATAATTTTATGAGAGTTATACACATATGTTTATTAATATATTATAAGTTATAATACATTAATATGAAGTAATGTTACTTAATGAGTCTTAGTCTTAAATTAATTATGAATTAATTTAGAGATTAAAAGGAAGACTAATTAGATTATGGGCTATTGGTTTTATATGGTGTGGGCTAACACTCATTTGTTAATGGGCTAGGCTTATATGGAAGTCCATGGATGATCCATGGAGCTTTTAACCCATGGATCCTTGGAAAAGGAAAGGTCATGGGTTATTAGTGTTTCACCCTAATCATGTACACTATATAAGCATGCTTATGTTGCATGAAATAGCCACTAGTGTGGTTTTGTGTGTGTGGCCAATTTTCTATGTGTGTATACACTCTCTCAAAGTTTTCCAAGTGTTTGTGGTGATTTGTGATTCCATTTAAGGCATTCACACTATTGGTGCTTGGCTCTCAAACTCCAAACAATCAACCATCATCAAAGGTATGTATTTCTACTAGTAGTTTTATGATTCATAATCCTTATGCTATGCTAGTTAGGAAGAAACCTTGGAAATTATTGTTTGCATGTATTTTAGAAGAAAGCATAGATCCAAGGTTTATTAGGGTTGCATGCACACTTACGAAGTGTTAGATTGCTCAAAACCCAACAGTAGTATCAGAGCCTAGGCTTGCTTGTTTGATACTTGATGCAAAATAGTGAAAAAAGTTGAAATTGTTGCTGTCTGGCTGATGGACTCGCCGAGTCCATGGGGGGACTCGCTGAGTTCAAGGCAAAATTCATCCTACTCGGCGAGTAGGTTCGTGCACTCGGCGAGTAGAATGATCAGAATGCAGAATTTCGACTTTTGCTGTGGACTAGAAACATTACCCTAAACTGTTTTGGTGTTTTTTAAAACTTGTTTTAGTTGGTGTAATGGTTGTTCTAATCCATTTACAATAGCATATATCAAAATTCCATGATTTTTATGTGTTCATATAATTCTTGAAATTTTGATGATCATGTTCATGTTCTTATGAATTTAGAAGATGATAGGAATTATTTGCTGAATTGTTTAGAATTAATTCTTGATCATTTATGTGTTTTAATGGAGTCCATAATTTGTCCTCAAGTTATGGAAATCCAAAGGTCACTTTTTCTTTAACACACACATTAAAAACACATAAGTAACATAAAATGAAGAGTCTTCATTTTATGAACCTTTAATTCATAAGTTATGAAATGAAGAGTCTCACACAAACTTTAATTCCATACCCTAGAAGTTTTAAAAGTTAAAATTCTACCCTTATACTATTGTAAGATTAATGGTTAATTATTACATATATGTATAAGAACAAGTCGTTTTACCGTTAGTAGGTCTCATTCACGAAGCCGGTCTATAAGGTGGGTATAAGGTTGTTGCCTATAAAATGGCAACTTAATGGGTGTCCACTCTCACCCACCGCTTGCTTGATCGGTGGAGGGTCGTTAGCCGAACGGGTAGGACAATGACTTTAAATTCTCATTAAAAGTATAATGATTATTATAAAGTAACTAAATATTTTTATTTTAATTTCCAATCTTAGTTACTTTAGGAAAAATGTGAATTTGGTGCTAGCCCATGGAATTCACACTTTGTACCTTACCAAGTCGTTGGTGGAGCGTGTGTGGTTAACCGGCACACTAACTTGGACTAGTAAGGATCACAAAGGGTGACTTAATGTTTTTCATAGATCAATGGAGGGTGTGTGGTTAACCGGCACATTGATTGGGTGATAATATTAAGGGTACCAAGTGAATTGGTATGGTTATTCACACCTTGTTTTGTGATCCTCGGCATCCCAGTCACAAAATTTGAGAGGGCACACTCGAGATTGAAACATGCCATTGAAAAGTTCAATGAATCTCAAAAGATCTAGGAATTTCAAATCCAATTAAAAGCTAATAAATTATTTTGTTTTTCATGGTGGAAATTGGTGAATCGTCATTCGCCTACCTTCAAATATTTTATAGCTTAGATTACGGCATCCCTCTTCCAAATTATAAAATATTGTGTTGGGTCCTAGCCTTAATATTTCATATTGTGTGTTATATTAAGTACTTTGAATCAACTAACTTGATTTTCTCCCATTACAGATGTCTGGTTCAGAAAACTATGATCTTCCCAGAACTCTTGAAGATGGTGTCCCTCAACATCATGCTTCACTTCCTCCACCTCCTCCAATTATTCTCCCTCACCCACAAGTTCTTGAAAAGTTTAAAAGTCACTCAATCCCTATTGGCAAGCATAGTCTATGTGTGCTCACATCTTGGAGATAAAGTCACATATTGACAAGCCGGGAGAGTTGGGTGTCAAAGTCCCATGAAAGTTGGATGTTCAATCACTTTCTTAGTAACACAGTGAGTCTCTTTGGGACTACTATGAAACGGACTATGAAATGACCCTTAATGATGTTATCTATTTGCTTGGTGTTGTGGAATCAGCAATGATTTGGAACACCAGTAAAGCAAATTTGATTAAAAGAACAACTTCCCAAGTCTTAAATGGACATTGACAATGGTAGCGTTGGATATCTAGAAAAAGATTTCTCTTCCCAATGGAAAGGGATCGGCTATAGTCAACTCGGTTGACCAAATAGTAAAGAGAAAGGCAAATTCTGAGATAGTCTCATGTGCCATTACCAAAGGGTCCATGTGTTTTGTTGCCAAAGGAAGGGGCATTGGTTGCGAAGCTCCCTATTCACCTGAAAGGTCATAAGGTTGATCAAGTCAAGAGGTTTGACTCTACTTCGGGTAAAATCCACTGTCTAACTCTATTAAGTTTCTATTTGGAGATTCTTATTACATAATGTGAATGGGTCACATGCTGATGTTTTAAGAATCAAAGAAAAGATAGGAAGCTTAAAGTAAGTATATGTTGATTCTGATTGCGAAAGTGGGTTTCGATCGCATGGTTCGGTAATCAGAATTTTAAGTTGTTGCTTAAGAGTTATAATATATTGCTTATGAATAGATAACAACAACGTTTTCATGTGGATTGTAAGAATAAGTTTTTCCGCAAAGTTTTAAAATAAAAAAAAGGGTTTTAATTTTATTTATTTTAAAAATATCCTTACAATGGCATCTGTGGAAAATTGTTGCTTATATGTTTCCAGTAATAGCAAATTGGAAAGTGGATTTGATTCCTTTATTTGTGGTAGTGTCTGAATTTACCGAATGAAGAAAGTTTTTCATCACCCAAGTTTCAATTGGACAGAAACTTGGAATCATACAAGTTGTATTGTATGATGAATGAGAATTTTCATATTTGAAAACCAACACTAATTCTTTGATCACATGTATATGTGAGTCAATTGAAGAACTAAGGAATTAGGTACACTGGGTGTGCGCTGGTCAAGGTCCACCACAAAGATTGATTTGTCATGATTTACTAAGAATTAGTAAATATGATTATACTTATGAGGTTAAGTATAATTCTGTAACATTGGAAAGGTTACAATGTATGACAAAACAAATGAGAAGAATCAAATTAGGCAGAAAGATAAAAGTTTCTCAAATCTGAAAGGATGGGAGAGTACTTTAGTATCATATTTCATGATCATCTTAATGATTATGAATCCATATCACAAATTCATACTCTGAGGACGTCTTAGTGCATTGTTATGGCTAAGAAGAGAGGTCATGAATTGTTGCATTGGTTAAAATCAAGAAGCTGAGTCATACTTCGTTCCAAAACAATTCTTAGAGTTATACTCCAAGATTGTAACTTTGAGTGACATAAAGGAAGATTTATTAACACTAGTCAAATGTAAGAGTAAAATGTTTTCTACTCTTGTACATTTGAGATTGGTATGTTGTGATGTTTTGGATGAGACAAAGACCAACTAAGACCAATTGTGTGAAGTGTTAGTCTTGATAAGAATCCGCATTGTCCCTTAAATATTTGTTATGTCAAGGAATGGTTCTTGACCTGGGAAACTTATATGTCAAGGGGACAGTGGGAGCCTTAAAGATCCTGAAAGAGTTTCAAGATTTAATCAAGAGTAAAACCTGTAATTTATCACTAGCACACGACTTAAGGTTTGCAACCTATCGTCTTGACATAATTCTTATTTCTGTACCTACTTCAAATAAGTTGAATTTGCATGTGAGTTATCAGAGTTCAACTTGGAAGCATTGGTGGGCCTTGTGCTACCAAGGTGACAAGAAACTAAGATTGAACAAGTTTAATCCATGTAAGGCTGAATTTGTCACTAACCTTATCTTGTGATTATGGTTTTGACAAATTCACATGGATAGGAACTCATACACTATAAAATCTAAGTGTCATAAGGTTTCTCTCTGATTCATGAAAATGATGGTGAGGAAACACTTTCACTAAGTAGATTTTACGTAGATATCAATTGTGTTATTTGCATTTTCAAAAGTCGTTAGTGGAGCGTGTGTGGTTAACCGGCACACTAACATGGACTTGTGAGAAATGGCAAAGGTCTAAGAAATTGAGACTATGATTACGGCATCCCTTTTCATAGTTCTTGAAATTGTTTAGACACACATGTGAGCTATCTAAGAAAGGGTGTATGAATCTAAATTTCAGAAGTCCAGCAAATTTCTGGAAATATGTCAGAGCTAGTGGGAGCATAAGTGTTATGCTGATAATCATCATGTTAGTGGGAGCATGATTATTACATTTAGTGTTGCAAGTTAGCAATGTTAATTATAGAAAACAAAGTTTCAATTCGTGAAGTTGCAGGGGTTGAAAAGTTGTTTTGCTATAATTAAGGGAGAGGAAATTATACTTCATTTCAATTCTAAAGCTTAGATTGAGATTTTAATGATCTTTAGTCAAGAATATATATATGAATTTTATGTTGGAATGGTTCAACTTGAAGAAATTCTATATATATCGCGTTTTCAAAATTCGATTATGATTACGACATCCCTCTTCATAGTTAAATTTTGAAAACATGGCAAATAAAAAATATTGTAGCAAAAGACTAGTCTAGTATCATGTCTTTATGTCAAACATCATGAATCGTGTCCCATATGCTTCGGATATAGGATCGATTGCATGTGCTATAATATTTATATTTTCTAAATTTTCCAAATGCTTAAGGCATTGAGAAGGGAAAAGTCTAGAACTGGATATGACTAAAGTGATTAAGCAATTGTCGAGGACAAATCTGAGGTTCGCCAAAGATTGGTTGCTCAGGGAAAGTTGGAAGTATGATGTAAGTTGTCGGAAAGGACCATATTGACATATTCCGAAAAAAGTAACTCTTGTTCGGAAGTGATAGTCAAAATGGGACTATGGAAATGTCTCCATAAGTGGAAGTTATTCAATCTATGTAAGATTAGAAAACCTTAATGTAAGAAGGATGTTCAAAGCAATGTACTTTGAATATGAGACTTCCGTTCCATAGATGTTGACCTTCCTTGGAATACTCTGTAATGACTGGTGACAAGGTTTTGGTGACTTTGTGCATAATCACTACAAGAGGAACATTGCATAAAAGTTTAAAATCTAATAGATTTTTGGTAAATGATAGGAATCGGGGATTCTCACATTTACAATAAGGATTTGGGATTGTGAAATGAGTATCAATGGAATCATGTTCAATTGATCTACATCACAATGTAAGGATCATAGACAAACATAGTGTGCATACTTGGAGTATGGCATAACTATTGTTTAGAAAAACAAAGTGTACATGCTAGGAGCATGGGACGACTGTTGTTTTTTTTATTCAAGTCTTAAGTTGATTGTTTCAAACATTATACAATGAATAATGTGTAATCAATATGGTGATAAATAAAAGGTGGTTCTATTTATATTCAAAAGGGTTCTGAGACCATATTGGATTCGATTATTATTGTGTTTCACTTTGCATGTTTTGACTTCCAAAATAGCTAGGTTATTCTTTCCGAATGACTAAGTTATTTAAACACTCCACAGTCGTTCATATGTTGGAAGTAGGTATGAATCAAGACTGTCATGAATCGAGTTTGTAGATGGCTAAATGGGTTTAGTCATAGCAATGGTTGCTACAACATTCATGAGTGCTCATAAGTTATGAGTATTGGAATAAACCCGCGCTCGCTTGTATCACTAATTGGAATTTATCTCGAGTGATCGTGAGATGGTAATATCATATAAATCTTCAAACCTAGAGATATGAGTTGTTACCTATGAGTTGGTTGTGCATTGATTGCACGTAAACGCATTAGTAACTTGATGTTATAAAACGTGCCTTTGTGTACAATTCAACAAGTAGTAGAACAAGCATATGAGTCGAAGTTTATCTGTTCCTTCTAGAAATAGAAGCGATATCTGGGCCCCTCGATGATTTTGTTGTGACCTATGTACCGGCCGGTCAAAACTAAATTGATGTGTTCGATTAAGTTCTTTGTCAGACAAATCCGAAATCGGGAAACAAACTGCTAGACAATAAGTACGACGTTGTTCCATGTATTTGTCCGGCTGATATCATGAGAACAGAGGATTATATGATCACTTATCTAAAATGGCGCTTCATAGTTCAACAGAGTTTTCAAGAGCTACGATTGCTGGTTGGTTCCTGAAGTTACATACGCAAATACAGTTATTAGACTTATCCAAGTGGGAGTCTGTTGGATAAGGTGTCTAAGTCCATAACTTATTTGGTATATACTTGACCCGACCCGGCATGGTCCATTTGGGTTGCACTTCACCCGAACTATTTATGGATAATTTTATGAGAGTTATACACATATGTTTATTAATATATTATAAGTTATAATACATTAATATGAAGTCATGTTATTTAATTAGTCTTAGTCTTAAATTAATTATGAATTAATTTAGAGATTAAAAGGAAGACTAATTAGATTATGGGCTATTGGTTTTATATGGTGTGGGCTAACACTCATTTGTTAATGGGCTAGGCTTATATGGAAGTCCATGGATGATCCATGGAGCTTTTAACCCATGGATCCTTGGAAAAGGAAAGGTCATGGGTTATTAGGGTTTCACCCTAATCATGTACACTATATAAGCATGCTTATGTTTCATGAAATAGCCACTAGTGTGGTTTTGTGTGTGTGGCCAATTTTCTATGTGTGTATACACTCTCTCAAAGTTTTCCAAGTGTTTGTGGTGATTTGTGATTCCATTTGAGGCATTCACACTATTGGTGCTTGGCTCTCAAACTCCAAACAATCAACCATCATCAAAGGTATGTATTTCTACTAGTAGTTTTATGATTCATAATCCTTATGCTATGCTAGTTAGGAAGAAACCTTGGAAATTATTATTTGCATGTATTTTAGAAGAAAACATAGATCCAAGGTTTATTAGGGTTGCATGCACACTTAGGAAGTGTTAGATTGCTCAAAACCCAACAATGCATTCTTGCATTGGCATCAACCTCTGCGATACGATGGAGAGCCATCCTGCCCTGAATCTCGTTTCGCACAACTCTACGGACCAGAATTGGAAGAATTCTGTCTGCTGGGCTTTCTTCG
This sequence comes from Lactuca serriola, assembly GCF_051521515.1. Classification (NCBI taxonomy): domain Eukaryota; kingdom Viridiplantae; phylum Streptophyta; class Magnoliopsida; order Asterales; family Asteraceae; genus Lactuca; species Lactuca serriola. The sequence continues at coordinate 126,698,902 of NC_136416.1, read as the reverse complement.
CTTATGTTGTAGAAGCTTCGGTTTCCATTAAATGACATAGGTTGATCTTGCTCTTCGCTCCATGTTTCCAAGCATTCTACCCAAGGAGGCGTCGGACCTTGAAAAGCCGGATGAGGGTTAGGAATTGGAATGGGAGCTACCAGGGGTAGGTTCTCCACTTCGGGTTCGGAGTTATCATCATCTGAAAGGTCTTCAGCATGGTGATCATTCAAAGGGATTGGATGATCGTTCTTTGGTTCTTCTCCAAACCATCCAACATTACCTTCGTTTGGAAGGTACGGGTTGCCGTGGGGATGGAGTCCAGCCATGTTATCTACGCGAGAATTGGGGTATATAAATAATTATTAGATGAACTAACTAGATACTTATAAGATAATCTTCATTAGTTACATCACTATTTGTAAAGTGCATACTAATTATATGTAATCAAAACATGATAGGCCTTCGAATAAGTGACCTGAACTCCAAACTCATAAGGAACAAGGGCAAAGCAAAAATTCACAGATTCTAAGTCTATATCATCCTAGTTACATATAACCTTAGTGTATCCACTAAGCAACTATTGACCTAGTAACGAAGATCTTTTTAGTTTTCAAGTAAGTAATTATAGTAACACAAAATACTCCCATAGTATTTTAGAGTTAGGTACTGTTATAGAGTTCTCATTGTGGTAGTGTTGGTAAGTTTTTAGACTTGTTGCCACATCACAACCATTCTTGGGCATATGCTAATCACTCCTCGGACCAACATAGTTGATCAGGCGATGCCACTCCTAGGATTGACCATACATCCCCGAGTTTACTTGTGATATGCAACAATCGTAATACTTTTGTTCTTGTCATTGTGACACGGATTTTAGTATGAATGCAAGCACGTATACTTAGTTAAATATGTTATTATTTAAAAGTATAAACTCTTGGTCAGAGTATTTTTAATCCCATTGTATTTATAGTTAGTATATCTTTTATGGGTTGATATACTTAATTTCACTATAAACAATGCTCTGATACCAATCTATCACACCCCAAAACCGAGAACGGCGGAAACGTTCTGGGGCGGAGGACGTCATGTAAACTATCACAACAATGCAAAGTAGTAAACAAGCAACAACATCATCCATTTCAGTAATAGTATAATTTTAATTACAAGTGTGTTCTTTCATAGTATAAAACAACATATGACTAATCAAAATAAAAGACGAGTCTTGACTGCTCCGAATTCACAAAACCTAGTCGTCGTACCTGTCTATTTGTGACCTAAGAATACAAGTTATTTTGAAAGCGAGTATCAGCAATAAAGCTGGTGAATTCATAAGTATTTATGTGTCTTTGATGTGTAAAACTGTAAGGATAGGCTTGTAAAATGTTCAAGGAAAAGTTTGTATAAGTATGAAAGTGTTTGTAAGTAATTCTAAATGTTTGAAAAACCCTAGAAAATATCCTATTTCCTACTAGGATAAAAAGTAATCTTTTACCAAGACCCGACTGTTTCGAAAGAAGCCTTCTACCAAGACCTGACTGTTTTGAAAGTAGCCTTCTACCAAGACCCAACTATTTTGAAAGAAGCCTTCTACCAAGACCTGACTGTTTTGAAAGTAGCCTTCTACCAAGACCCGACTGTTTTGAAAGAAGCCTTCTACCAAGACCTGACTGTTTTGAAAGTAGCCTTCTACCAAGACCCGACTGTTTTGAAAGAAGCCTTCTACCAAGACCTGACTGTTTTGAAAGTAGCATTCTACCAAGACCCGAATGGTTTGTAAGTAATCATCACTGTAAATGTGACGGTTTTTCCCGGCTTAACTATTATTATAAAACTATAGTTTACCTCATCGTTTATGCGTAAGAGTCACAATATAAAGGTAATAAGGAAAATAGTCTATCTATATCAAATACATACTACCTCGTCTTTTATGTGAGTCTGTCACAATGTAAAAGAAGGAACATAATATAATAACTAAAAATTGTATCCTTTTGTACTAGGATATTCACGGCGTGGAAACTCGCCGAACAGTATAACCGTAGACACCCGTCGATGATCATTTTCCCTACTGTAGCTAACAGCTTTGGGTGTGGAATGGTAAGTCTAGGAAAGTTTGTAATAGATTCTATGTAATAGTATGTATTAAATGTATTAATGTAAATGTCTTCATGTAAGCGTATCTATGTAAACATATTCTTGTAAGCATATCTATGTAAATGTATTCATGTAAGCGTATCTATGTAAATGTATTCATGTAAGCGTATTCATGTAAGCGTATCTATGTGAATGTATTCATGTAATCCTATCTATGTAAACGTATCTATTCATATAGTATGTAATGTATTAGTATAGACTCATGAATGAACTGACTCTTGTCTAATTCCTTGTACTTGGAATAGTAAGTAGTACCTCCTAACTATACATATTATAGCTACTAGTAATGTACACGTATAACTGAAGTATGCTCTGGCTACCCAAAGGTACTGAACTGACTAATGGAACTTTTATGTCTATATAGGTATACGTGATATATAACTAATAATTAGATGATATTCGAACGAATAACCGATGCCCTAAGGCCACATCCCAACGAGGAAAAGGAAGTAAAGCGAGCTAGCCGTCCTAAGTCCTTTAAACATTGCTTATATAACTATACATATATAGGCATGCATTTGACAATATAAAATTATAAAATAAGTTTTATAAAACCTTTGAAGAGTTTAATAACTAAGAAATGATGACTTGATGTCAGTTTGTAAAACGATTTGAAAGCAGTTTGATTGATAAGCACAGTTTTAAGTATAAGGAAAACTTTATTTGAAACACAATTGTAATAAAGTTTGAAAGGAAACATACAGTATGTAAGACAGTTTGATAAGAAGTTTTAAACATGTAAAAACATTTGAGAAAGCCATTTGAAGTAATCTGTTTGGTAAAACAGCTAAGTCTAGTAAATCCATTTGTATGCTAGTTATTAATCACATGTGATTGATGTACTAACTAGCATGATTCAACTTGTATTCCCCCCCCCATAAAATCATTTATAAACATTTAGAAACATATAAATGGTTAATTAAGGGGGTATGAACTCACCTGTAGTGAGTGGATCGGATGGAAGTGTCGGATAAGTGCTTCGTGTTTAGTGAAGACATAAACACACACAATGATCCTAATAACATATAAAGACATATGTATATATACAATTAGTGATTATAACACTAACTAGACAAGTATACACATCCTATTATGAGGAAAACACTTCAGACATGTGCTACGAGCCCATTGGGTTGCAACAAAGGATTGCAGGGCATCGTATTTGAGTTTATGGTCAATGGACCACACTTAATGGAGTTTACGGCCCATGGGAGTTTATTCCTGGCCGTAAACTCTCTAATGGGTCTCCATTTGAGGCTTAAAGGCAAGGTGTCTTAAGTGGTTAAGTTTTCCAAGGCTTAAACAAGAGTCTAGGTGAGTTTAAGGTCCAAAAATGACCTTATCTAGTGTTTACGGCCTGGGGACCACTTCCCCATGAGTTTACGGCCGTAAACTCATGGTGTGAAGTACCATTTCGTTTCTTGAAGTCCCTAGTTCAATGGGGTATGGTTCTAGACTAATTTCCAAGGCTCGGTAAGGGGCTAGGGTGCCATTTGCACCACTTATAAGGGTTTACGGCCCAAGAACATGTCTTGGCAGTAAACTCCTTTAACCTTGTGATTCTTTGTGATTTCTAGGCCCTAATCAAGTTAAACCTATTGTACAATGAGTTAGAACAAGAGTACTTACGATCTAGGAGCTTGAATGGTCGGTTTTGGCCAAGAACACTAGTGTGTGTCCTTGGTGAAACTTGAAGATCTACAAAATGGAATGATTTCACGGATGAAATCATGTAAGATCACTAGATCATGAAAGATATCAACTAATTAGGACAAGAAGGTTACGAGTTTTGAAGATCGGGGACAAAGATCCCGATGATACTTGAGAGAAAACTGAAGTTCTTGGGTTTGAAAAGTAAGAAAATGGCTAGAAATGATCAAAACTCATATATATATATATATATATATATATATATATATATATATATATATATATATATATATATATATATATATGGGAGTTCATGGCCCTCTTGAGTTTACGGCCGTAAACTCCATCTTATGGAGTTTAGGGCATGAATTTTAGTGTTGTGGCTTTAGCTGTTACTATCTAACACTTGTTCCTTAAGTGTATAAGGCTTGGAATGCTCAAACAGACTCCTAATTGTGTTAAAAGATGGCAGAAATGAGTTTGAGTTTCAATGAAGTGATTGGATGAACAGGATAGAAAATTTCGGGTTGTCACACTAAAGCATTATATATTTCACAAAGATTGTTAGTATACTTTAAAACTAGCACAAAAAAACAACAATCTACTTCACTTTTAAGCTAATCAGTTAATTTCGGCGATTTCTAGGTGATTTCCAGGTGGGATATCGATTATCGGTACCTTTCAAAATAGCGGTGTCAAATATCGGTCCAAAATATCGGACCGCAAATATCAGTGATATTTACTCATAGTTAACCGATATTTACCGATATTTCCAGGCGATTTCTAGGTGGGATATCGGTTAAGTAATTTTACTTGCTTTTTTTAGTGTTAAGTCATGGCCTTAAGTCTTATGGACTTAACATAACTGAACCTACTATTATGTTAAGTACTTAATTGTTAGTTTTAGGTCATACACTCATGTTTTAAGTATTAACCGATCTTATTGTTATGTTAATTGTTACATACTTAAGTGTTAACTTGCTAGTTTCTATAGGTTTGATCATGTTGATGTGTTAAGTTAATAATTCTTAAATGATGATGATTATCTTAGAGTTGATGTGGATGATCTAGATAAAATAATTGGATGCCTTGGTTGATATGGACTTAGAGGAAGATTCCATGGCTTATGTAAGATTATGTTTCAAACATTGACAGTTTGGAATTTTGACTTTTTATATTACTTTTATATATGTTTTATGTTTTTATATATATTAATTATGCATGATATAAAAATACCGATATCCCACTAATATCCCACCGCGATAACCTATATCCCAAATATCTGCCCTTCACCGATATTTGATTTTGGACCGCTATAACTGCCTAGCTTTTAAGTAGTAAAAACTTACATATTGATCTTCGAATAATGGGTCAACGAATACCCCTTGTTTATTAACATTCCCATGGTGATATGCTTCGAATCTATTCAAATTTTGTTTAACATTATATATATATATATATATATATATATATATATATATATATATTTATATATATATATAGGGTTAAGTTCAAATGAGAACACTATTTAATGTGAGAACGTGAGAACACTACTTTATGTTACTATTCTACTATGAATTTAATATGTATACTATTATACTACTTATAATACGAATATATTCAATTTTATATTGCTATTTTACTATAAAATTTATATATATGTGTAGTAATTTAATCAATTCTAATGTGAATGTTAAATATGTGACTGTTCATATATTCGATGATGAATAATGTCATTAAGTTATACATACAAAATTTTAATATGAATATTAATGTGTGATTATTTGTATATTTGTTGATGAATAATGTCATATCGTTGTATATACAAAATTCATAGTAGAATAGTAACATAAAGTAGTGTTGTCACGTTCTCACATTAAATAGTGTTCTCATTTGAACTTAACCCTATATATATATATATATATATATATATATATATATATATATATATATATATATTATACTTGAATAAACATTATAAAAATATGTTATAAATGGTTAAACATTAATGTAACTTGCTTTCTTGAAACAAGCACTACTGTAGCTTCACATCCCTTAACGATTCTTAATTACTTGCTTCTTCTGGCATTATGTGTTATCACTGGATTATTTTTTATGCTTATCCGGTAAGAAGTGATATATAGTAGTATTCAAATGTTGTGCATCCAGACTCGTAGGGGTAGAGCCCTTCATCTATCCACATTCTCATACCCTTCCAAACCATTAAAATGATTTTTGAAACATATTTGTGTCACGCCCCTGGCCGGCGACGGAAACGTTGGGTTGTGCAACGTTAAAATGTTGGATTACAGATATTGAACATAAATATCAAATTTTTGTTTTCCGAAAACAGGGGTTACATTGGTTCGAATTCCTTGAACGTTAGGCTTACATCATGAAACATATTACTAGTCTATATCCTTGCATCATGATCTAATGTGTGCTTCAATCCTTTAATTCCCAAGGAATGCATGCGATTTAGAAAATGTCAACATAATGTTGGTGAGTTCACAGATTTTTACTTAGGTATAAGAAAAATATTCTTTATAATAGTATATCGCAAAATACTTCTTATGTAATGATTAGGATCATTGTTTATAAATAATGTCCTATGCTTTTATTATAACTTATTTATTTAGATACTTCGAAATTCTATTGTTCATGGACACTAATGTCATTGTTTACAAGCTAATCCTATACTTTATTGAGAATATTTCCTTATTATCTTCATTCTCCGTATTTATGTTATATATTGTTGTACTTTTAGGATGCTCTCCTTATTGATTGATTTCGTATACCAATTCTACTTCGACATCCCCTTCTAGGTAAGTTTAATTAATTAAGCCTAGAAGAAAATGCTACAAAGAGTTTCGATAATCGAGCTTTTGACTTGATATTTACTCCGCACAACACTTCATCGTACCCCGTAAATAAATTAGAAATTTATCCCTACTATGAACCTACCCACTCACTTAAGATTTAACGATTATAGGGTCGGCATTAACTAAAGTTTAACTAGCTGATAGATGAATAATTGTCTCATTAACATAATTATATTTAAGTATATAATTATATTAGTTTGGTTGATTTGAATGAGTATTCAGGAAAAGTATTGCCTAGATACAATGTTATTTGAGAGATTTGGCCATAGTAACAGCTAGGCATAATATTATCCTAAAGATTTGGGCAGAATAACTACTAGGCATGATATTATCCTAAATATTTGTGCAGTATAATGATCAGACATAATATTATCCGCGATATTTTGCCAGAGTAACTACCAGGTATAATATTACCCTAATGATTGAAGTGTATCAATGTTACATAACAAATTATGATATAATATCTAATGATAATTTTAAAAATCAATAACTTATTAGCTTGCATGTATTCCGCTCGAAAACTTTTGAAAATTTAAAAGTGGGTTCGTGAACTCACTTTTGACGGTTTTTAGGGCGCCCGCGGTGCTTTTATGGGTGTGCGTCGCGCACTAGCACATTGGTTCCACCTAGAGGTTGAAACGTGTCACTCCTTGGTTGGTCCACGTCACCCAAATTTCAGCGAATCTGATCGATAGACATGCATGTCATGCGTAACTTACGTGATGTGCACTTAGTCTTTTAGATTTTATAAATTATGTATCCTTCACATACGAGTTTTGTTTTTGACGTTCCTTATACCCTGGTGTAGCTATCAATGCAACTTTCCTTTAGATTGCATTAGGTAATTTTGATTTTACTTTTAACTTATATTTTTATACCCTAAATGACTTCGCCAAAATCTTATCTTTCTCGTACGAGCTCTTTTTTTGACATTCTTATCTCATCGATTTTGTAACAAGGAGTACTTCGGTTCTCCTTTACAAAGTTTTTGTGAAAACTTAACCGATCTTCTTCTATCTTTTTATGACACATATTTAGTATGCTTAGTTGAGTTTTGATCTTTTAAAGAAATCATGAATTCTAGATAGGAAGTCAAGTTTTTATGTAGTTTATATTTCGAGATTGCATTTACTTATGGGAATTCTAGGTTACAATAACAACGTGCTTGTGGAATTTCACTAAACACTTAAGGGTACATGCAACCTAAATTAGATTTATATCTTTGTCACATATAATAGCAACATACTTATGATAACATAAACTAAACCGTATGAATTCAAAATTTATGGTCAAGAACGCATACCTTTTGTAGATCCCAATCAAGCTAATCGAAGTCTTGTAGTCTCCTTGGAAAACCTAATTGCAATAGTGTGCAAGCCTCTAATGGTACACACACAAAACACAAGAAACCCTAGGATTGGAATAAGGAGGGGGAGAGGTGGAGAATTTTGTTTTCCCTCTTTACGTATGACAGAGCCTCGAAGTCTTGGTGCCCAAGGGTGCAATTTATAGTTTAGGTAACTTAGGGACAAAGCAATATTTGAATGATTAAATAACAGATTTAATCCCAATCCAAATATTTTCCTTATCTGCTACCAAGGTGCTTCTGGAAACCCTAAAATAGCTACCAAAACCATCCGTATGATGGTAGGTTTTAGAATTGCTTCTTTTGTTCAATTATTGAACAATTACAAGTCACCCCTTGCACCTTTAATTAATTCCAATTAATCATGAATTAACTCCAGATTAATTCTGATTAATAATTAATTAATGTTAACTATTTCTAATTAATTCATTATTCATATAATAAGTTAACAATTCATCAATTAACTATTTTCTAATTAATATATTAATCACATAATATATTAACAAATCATTTATCTCTCTCCTTTGATCAATCCAAACCATTTCCTTGTTATGAGGGCAACCCACAAAGGACTTTACTTTTATACATCAACATTATTCCAATTTAGTTAGGACCTTAGGCATTTAATCAAATTGTCTCCCACTTAGATAAGTTGCTAACTACAATTGCAAGTACAACTTCAAATAACCAGTAAAGAGTGTTTTTCAAGACACTGTCAAACTCTGATTATACATTGGACCTAAGATAAGTGATTAGATATCCCTTCTTTCTATAAGATATGGTATGGATACAAGACATCGATTAGAATCAATCTCATTGTCCAAGATTATGTTTCTCGATTTCCCGTTATGATGACTGAATTCTGAATACTAGTTAAACACATCAATTTACATCGGCCTCGGTCAAGAACTACATATGTCAGCAACAAATCATCAAGGGGCCTAAAGATATCGCTTTTCCTGTTAAGGTAAAAGGAACATATAAACTTCCACTTATTAATAATCCGTTTTACTCACTAAATCATGCATGGAATAACTCTTTATAGCACCCAGTTACGGGATGCTTTGGTGTAAACGCATGCACATCAGATTTGCACAATAAGACTTATATATCTTCGCCTGAAGAATTGAAGATATTATCGTCTTAAAATTACTTGTTATTGAATCATTGATGTAATCTCTAAGCACGAGTCTAACTAAATACTTAAAATCCGTATTTTCTAAGTACTCATGAATATTGCAGCAATCCCTATGCAATGTCTAATCCTTATGAACAATCTATAATCAATTCACAACAGTCTTAAATCAATACCCACTCCCAAAAGTATGACTAACTGTGGCATTTTGAATAAGTTAATATTCAGGAAGTAACATGCAAAATGAAACATAATAATAAACTAATTGTTCTATTGTATCATACTATTTGAATATAAATAATTCCCTATTATTTAATCACTATAAAAATTACAAATTTACATGTTGTATAAATGTTTCGAGGTAATCGACTTAACAACTAAACTTGTTAACAATGCTCATGCCAATGCTCTTAACATGCATATCTTGTTTTCCTTTGGTCATCACTACTGTGAATGAATCATCGGAAATATATTCACTTCATAACTAAATCTCCATCCTCAACATTTTCTTGAATGTAGTGGAATTTTCTCCTTTACGCATTAACTTTCTACGATCTAAAGAATCCTTAGATAACATGATTGCAATTTTACAGAACGTTTCTAATGGAAATTTGTTACTCAAAACAAATCCAAGGTCAACTATGAAGTTTTCTAGTCTAGGTACTCTCCTTGGATACTTCACTCGCACTAGTGTGGTCTTACTCACATTGTCAAATCTATCATCTTATATGAAACCTTTCATGTTACAACTCAAAATGAGTATCCATTTAGACTATGACTCAAGTTCACCTCTAAAACTCATGTCACTCTAACTCTTTTCTCAATCATGTTCTCTATTGTCTAAAAAAAACCATTCCTTGGTATCATTCAATACCTATGAATGTTCTTAATTGTTGTCTAGATATTCGGTCAAACAAAATGTCTTATACAATCTAACAATGCTAAAAACATCTAAGACATTAGAATAAGCAAAATTCATAGCATTCATGATTGATCTTATATCTAAAGCATATGGGACTTGGCTCATCTTGTCATTTTCATGACTAGAACAATACTTTGAGATTCACTCAAGTTCTTGCTATCATGCGTATGAACAATCCCTTTCTTGGAATTTTCATTGCTGAAATCTTTTAACACATTGTGCTTTGACTCAATCCTATTTAAATTTCAATCTATATTTTCGCAGCAAAATACCAAGTATAAGTGTAATTTCTCCTTGACCATCATAGTGAAACAATTCCCAACCTTTTGCACTTTGCAAGTTAGTGACAATGTTTCCTATGAGTGATATTGTCAACATGCAATATTAAGAAGACAACAACACTCCCACTAGCTTTGACATGTACTCAAGACTAATCTGAACTTCTAAAAAGACAACACTCTTTGACTTTCTCATGGAATATTAGATTCTTGCTACGCAATGCTTGTCTAAAGCTATGAATAGATTTCTCAATCCTACACACCAAATTTGGATATTGTATATGTTTACATCCTTTTAGAATGTTATATATCCTTCGAAAGTTTCCTCTTGAGGAATGACATTTAAACCGATGGGTGTTGAGCATATCTACATTCCTATGTGATCATGCAACCCTAATTGCTTTGGATCTAAGTTTTTCTCTATTGAACATACAAATTTGAACATCAAAGAAGTAACCCTACATCTAGCATATACAATTTCGATATTCACATATATATAAGGGTTAGAAGATTACCTCACTTGTTATTGATGGGTTTTAGGTAAAACAAATAAAGTAGAAAAACAATTCCTAAGTTCACATGCAACCTACTTTGGATCTATGTTTAACTATTAAACATATAACTTTGAATTGCAAAATAACAACCCTAGAGGAGAGAGGCTATTTTCGAAAATAACTAACTAGGGTTTAAGAGTTACATACCTTTCAATTTTTATAGAAAACAATTGATAATCCTCTTGATCTTGATCTTGATTTTCTTGAAAGCTTAGCACCACAAATGTAATGCCTCTAATGGAATCACACCCAAGAACTAGCAAGAAGGAAAATAGAAGGAGATAGGGTAGAGGGAGTATGCAATTTTCGGCCTAGAGTTTCTTCAAAAGAAGGAGAGTCGAAAATGTGAGCCAGGAGGCTCCTTATATAGCAGAGGGATCTAGGGTTTAGGGAAAAACCCTAATGCTCCTTGCTTAGGGCCTAAGCAAACCCAAGGGCCTTATCCAAGCCCCCATGGACGAAATCATTAGGGTTTCCCCTATAGATTTCGTCCACCCCCTTCCAAGGAGGTTCTAGAGCCTTCCACTCAACTATTAGATAATTGCAAACAAGTCCCTACACTTTATAATTAATACACTTAACCCCAAACTTAATTCTAATTAATTTCTGGATTACTATTAATTAAACATAATGATTCCTAATTAATATATTAATCTTTTAACATATTAATAAATCATTTATGTTAATTTATTAATCTTATAATAAATCAATATCTCTCCTTTCATAATTTCCTTGTCCGGTTGCTAGGTTTGAGGGCAATCCAAAAGAACTGTGCTGCTATCAATTCAAGTACATACCAATTATAGTTATGGGCTTAGACACCTAATCCAATAGTCTCCCACTTGGATAAGTCTGTAACTATAATTGCTCGTATGAATTCTAAATTTGACCAGCACATTGTAGCTTCCAAAAGTTGTTGCCGAACTCTGACCCAGTCAGTTACATGTCCTAAGATAAGTGATCACACGACCCTTCGTTCTACTAGATATCCCTAGACATAAGACATGGAATACAATCAATATCTTTGTCCAGAATCTATGTTTCCCGATTTCTGATTTGTGATGATATAGGACTTCTAATCGAACACATCAATTTAGTTCTGGCTGGGCCCAGCATAAAAGTCAACACCAAATCATCGAGGGGCCCATAGATATCGCTTTTCCCATTAGGACAAAAGGAACAAATAAACTTTGACTCATATGCTTGTATCTTTTACTCATCAAACAATACATGACAATACGTTTTATTACAGCAAGTTACTGATACGTTTTCGTATCAACAATGTATAGCCGACTTGAAAATTACAACTCATATATCTCTGTTTCAAGATCATAGATATTATCGTCTCAGTAGTAATCGTGATGAATTCCTTGAAGTAATACTCTGAGCGTGGGTTTATCCAATACTCAAATCTCACTCTCTGAGTACTCATGAACATTGTAGCAATTCTATTGCTATGTCTATCCTTAGACATTCTGCAATCCAATTAATGGCAGTCTTAATTCACTACTTACTTCCAAAAGTACGACCGACTGTGGAGGGTCGAATAACCCAATTATCCTAGAAGTCAAAACTTGCAAACTGAAATACAACAATAATACTTAATCCTATATGGCCCCAAACTTGCAAGAGTAAATAAAACACTTCTATTTATCCACCATATTGATTACTCATTATTTATCATTTAATGTTTCGGATAATCAACTCATTACTTGAATTACAACAATTGTCTCATGCTCCAAGCATGCACACTTTGTTTCCTCTAGTCCTTACTTTGTGAAATAGATCAATTGAAAAACTTTTCCAATGATGCTCATTTCACAATTTCCAATCCCTATTCTTAGTGTTAGAACACAAGGTTTTTGCTACTACTAGAATATGCTAGATTTTAACATTTTATGCAACGATCCTTTCGCAATGTCATAGCACAAAAGTCACCAAGACTTGGCCAATGAAATTACAAAGTACTCTTATCAAAAAATTGTTACAAGACAACTCTATAGACTCAAAGTCTCACATTCAAAGTACATTCCTTTGAACATCCTTCTTGCATAAAAGTTTCTAATCTAGACACTAGACTCTCAACATCCAACTCCCAACATGGAAACATTTCCATATTTGCCATATGACAACTCATTCTTAATAGAATCTTATATATTCATAATAATGTTGATATGGTTCATCCAATACCATACTTCCAACTACTCACAAGCGACCAATCCTCAACGAACTTTGGATCGTTCTTTGATAGCTGTTTAATTATTTTAGTCAAAACCGATTCTAGTCCTTTTTCCCTCTTAATGTGCTAGACATTTGGAAAATTTAAGAATGGTCAAATATTATAGCATTTGCAATCGATCCTATACCCGAAGCATATGGGACACAATGCATAATATTCTTACATAAAGATATGATACTTTATCAATCTTCTGCCATAATATTTTATGTGTCACATTCTCACAATTCGAACTATGAAGAGGGATGTCGTAATCATAATCGAAATTTAAGAACACACTATGTATCCTTTGACTAAATTTATTAAAATTTCTCAATCTAAGCTTTAGATTTTGAAACGAAGTATAATATTCTCTCCCTTAATTATAGAAAAAATAGCTTATCAACTCATGCAACTTTGCAAATTGAAACTTTTGTTTTCTATAATTAATATTGCCAACTTGCAATACCTAAAATAATAATGATCATGCTCCCACTAACATGATGATTATATCTATCCTAGCATAACATTTATTCTCCCACTAGCCTTGACACGTATTCAGAAATTAGCTGGTCTTCTAGAAACCGATTACTTATTGACTTTATTTTCCAAGGTTCAGATTTCTGAAACCGAGACGCTTTGATAAGCCTTTATTTAAGCTTCTCGAACTCATACACCTTTCCTTAGATAACCCATATGTGTGTTTAAACATTTCTAGAATAAGTCTAAAATTTTTAGACCCATTTTCCATTTCCCACAATTCGAACTATAAAGAAGGATGTCGTAATCATAATTGAATTTGAGAAATACAAATTACATAATGCTATCTTCAAAATCTTTCTTAGTGAAAGCGTTTCCTCACAATCATTTTCATGAAGGAGAGAAACCATATAACACTCATATTTTGTGGTGTATGTATTCCTATCCACGTGAATTTGTCATAACCATAATCATAAGACAACAATTATGACAAATCCAAACTCTTATGGATCAAACTTGTCCATTCTTAATTTCTTGCAACTCACCCCTACCTTTCAATGTACTTTCCATTGATCAAGGTGCCTTTCCCCTATGCAATCCATTGAGATCTCATAGAACTCACATGCATAGTTGACTAACCTGGAATGGCACAGAAACAATAATATGTGAACACGATAGGTTAGAAACCTCAATTCATGTGCTAGTGATTAACTATCGGTTTATTCTTGATTTGTTCTTGAAACTTTTCAAGACAATTGAGACTCCCACTGACCTCTGGACATATATGATTCTTTCGTCAGGAACCTTTCCTAGACAAAAAAAATATTAAAGAGTTAGTGTAGTTCTTATCAAGTCAAAACACTTCACATAATTGGTCCTAGTTGGTCTTTGTCTTATCCAAGACAGCACAACTTACCAATTTCAAATGTGCAAGAATAAGAAAGCCTTTTCCAAACTCCACATTTGATGAGTGTTATAAACCTACTTCAGACTTGTCACTCAATTCACAATCTTGGAATCTAACTCTAAGACTTAATATTGGAACGCAGTATGATTGACTTATTGATTTTAACCATTTCTACAATTCTCGATTCCTCTTCTTGGTGATACAAATGCACTAAGAATCACTTGGAAGATCAATTGAGATATGGTTTTTAATCATTAAGACTTATCATAAAATACAATAAAAGGTACTCTCCCTTCTTCTTAGAATAGAGAAACTTTTATCTTTCTGCCTTCTTGATTCTTCTTATTCGTTCTGCTATTGATTGAAACTCTTTCAATCAACTCATAAATATATTTAATCTTATAAGTATAACCATATTTACTAAACTTTAGTAAATCATGATGAATATCTTTATCACTCTCGTGGTGGACTTGATCAACGCACAACCTAGTATACTTGATATCCTAGTCCTGCACTTGACACTTTGTCAGAATTAGTCTAATTTCCAAATATGAAGTTTCTCATCCATCACGCAACCAAGTTGCATGACTCGAAGTTTCTATCCAACTGAAACTTGGGCGATGAGAATCTTCCTTTATTTGGCAAACTCTCGACATTTCCATAAATGACATAATTAAGAATCGAATCCATTATTGATAACAATACACAAACATCAATTTTTCATAACGATTTCATTACAAGGATATATAAAATTATTCAAACCAAAAATTTGATTTTATTCATAAAAGTAGCGGAAAACATGTCCTTACAATGCAAAATCAATTGAAAAACTATGTAATCAAATATTCCTAACAAATCATCATAACTTTCTAAGCTCAAAATCTGATCTTCGAATCCATGCGATCATGATCCATTTCTTCGTGATCAGACTCATCTTGCTTTTCCATCAAGCTTCCTCTCATTTCTCTGATCCTACAAAACATTCAAATGTAATCTTATCACATTATGTATTAAGAATCAATGAATATGAACTCAATGGAGTTAGATAGTGGATTTTACCTGAAGCAGGGCCATATTCCTTGACTCTCCCATCTCTGGGACTCTTCAGGTTCTCAGGGCAAATTTGTATCCAGCGCTCCTTCTCTTGGCAGCAGAAATAGGTGGGTTCTCCTGGAATATTCTTGAAAGCATGGTTGGTTGATTCACCAAACAAATATGCTCCATTGCTTTGCCAAATCATTTCTGATTCAGCAACAATGAGCATGTAAGTTTGGTCAATGAGGGTTGTGTCAATATCCATCATATAATACTCTCTTTTGAACTTATTATACGATTTAGGGAGTGACTGAAGAACCCAGTCCACAGTCAACTTCTTAGGAAAGGTCGCACCCAACATTACCAACCTATCGATATGTGACTTCATCCCTAAGACGTGAGCACACACGAATTTACCATCTTCATGTTTCATTGCCAATAGGGAATTAGTGATATTGAACTTTTCAATCCTTCGGTCTTGTGGGTTGTGGAAAACAACGGGAGGAGGTGGAGGAAGTGAAATCAAGCTATTCCACATGGCAGGGATTGATCTTTCACCTTCATTATGGAACAGACTTTCAGTTTCAGCAGGAATACCTTTTCCTTTGGATTCGGGAAGACCATGGTTAGATTTAGACATCTACAAAACGGGATAAATCAAGTTAGTCGATTGAATCCTTAATAAAACACCCAAAAGAGATATTAAGGCTATGATCCAACACAACATTCCACAAATTTGAAGAGGGATACCATAATCCAATTTGCTGAATATTTGAAGGTAGGTAAATGACGATTTACCAATT
Source organism: Lactuca serriola (assembly GCF_051521515.1). Classification (NCBI taxonomy): domain Eukaryota; kingdom Viridiplantae; phylum Streptophyta; class Magnoliopsida; order Asterales; family Asteraceae; genus Lactuca; species Lactuca serriola. The sequence continues at coordinate 126,682,542 of NC_136416.1, read as the reverse complement.
TCCACCATAAAAAAACAAAAAAGAAGGTTAAGTTTTAAATGTATTGGAAACTCCTGGATCTTTTGAGATACATTGAAACTATTCAATGGCATGTTTTAATCTCGGATTATGCTCTTCTATTTGTGACTGGGATGCCGAGGATCACAAACAAGATGTGAATAACCATGCAAATGTGCTTGGTAACCTCATTGTCTTTATCATTAACTATTGATGTGCCGGTAAACCACACATGCTCAATCAAAATGAAAATTATGAGATACCCATTACTACTCTTTATTAGTGCCTATTAGTGTGCAGGTGATCCACATACGCTCCACCAACGACCAATAAAGCATAATGTGCAATTTCATGGATTAGCATACTTTTCACATTTTTCCTAAAGTAACTAGAGTTGGGATTTTTGTAAAATAATGTTCTAGTACTTTCTATAATAACATTATACTTTTCATGAGATGTACTTGTCCTATCAAATACGTTTTGCTAATGAACCTCCACTAATGAAGGAAGCGGTGGGTGAGAGTGGACACCCATTCAACTACCATTTTATAGGCAGTTTCCTTATACCCCCTTATAGATTAGCTTTGTGAATGAGGCATACTAGCGATTTGACTGACCATAGTCTTATACATATATAATATTTAACTTCTAATTATAATATATATTAGGTGTGTTTTAAACTTTTAAAACTTTAGGGTTTATATATAAATTTCGAAAATTAAGATATTAATTTCAAATTTAAAATAAACCAAATAACTAGATTTAATATTTATCTATTAATTAACTTTTAACTAATTAATTAAATCTTGTAAGGATTATCTAATTAAGTTAAACAATTAATTTAATCCTAATCCATATCCCTTCTAGATTTCGAAAATATAGGGATAGGATAATTTCCTTATTTTTCTCAATTATCCAATAAGGCAACTATTATCCAAAACAAAGAAACCCTAAAAGGGGTAGCATACTTCGAAATTTCAAGGAGAGGAGGCTAGGGTTTTCAAAAACCTAACCCTAATTTCGATTAGGGCTCATGGAGGCTGGGTTTTTCAAAAACCCTTTGCACCAAAACCCTAAAAACGAAAATTTTGGCCTTTAGGGTTTAATGGCTATAAACCCTAATTTGCGATTCAACTATTATTGCAATTCAATTTAAAACAACAATGGCTCTGATACCACTGATGGGTTTTAGGTAAAACTGTTAGGTCCAGTTTAGTGTTGTGTCCTTTGGGCTCATTAGCTAGTCCAAGTTTTGTCTCCGGTATGGGCCTGTCCATCCGTGAGTTTTGTTTAGGGTTTATTATATATAGAGGCTTGCATGCATTCTTAACGTAAGATTGAGATAGATTTGATAGCGTACAAGTTCTTATCTTTTGTAACCCTAGAATCCTTTACAGCGGAAGTTATTCATCGAGCTCTGCTGAGGATTGAGTTAATCAAATCATTCGACACATTCAGATCCATACTTGTGTTTTTCGTTACTGTTTCTGTTTTATTATTTTACATATTACAAAGATGTAATCGATCAAAGAGTTTTTGATCTCATCAATTGGTATCAGAGTAGGAGGCTGTGTAATTCATACACATCTTTTCTGTGAAAGAAGCAATTAGGGTTATTCCGCATTAACTGATATTTATTGAGCCGTCACTCCATAATTGACGTATCTCTTTATTTATTCGTTTGCCCTAATATTACATATTACAAGTCTGATCTTTCAAATAGGTTAAACGATCAAGCATGGACGATTCTCAATCTAATCCTATCAACATCTCAAACAGCATTGGATCAACGACGAAGATTCCTATTCTATACACCCAAGATTACGAAGTTTGGGCTCATCATTTTGAAGACTATGTCATCGGATCTGAAGATAATGGGTATCTTATTTGGGAAGCCATTGTGTCTGGACCATTTTCTCACTCAGGAACATCCAAGATCATTAAAACTCAGAAAGAATATAATGATCTGTTAAAAGATGTTAAAGACGTTGCTCAAGACGAAAAGGAAAAGTTTCAGTGCAACATTAAAGCATTAAGACTGATCCGATTCGCTCTTCAATCTGATACATTTAGGTTGGTAAGTTCTTGCAGTACCGCTAAAGAAATATGGGATAGGTTGCGAGAGCTATATTCCACAGATGAAGATTTGGAGCATTCTATTCAGACCTTGCTTTTGTCTGAGTTTGGTGAATTTAAGCAGAATTCTGATAAAACTGTCACTCAGACGTTTGATCGCTTCAATCATCTTCTTAGCAAGATGATCAAACATGATATACAAAGGAAGTTGATTGAACAGAAGGTCACCTTTTTGAATGGCCTAAGATCTGAATGGAGAGCTGTCGTGTCTACAGTTAAAGCTCATGAGCACTTCAAGTCATATTCATTGGCAAAGCTGGTGGGAATTCTGAAATCCCAAGAAAAGATTGTCATGCAAGAAAAGAATGTGGTCTCAAGTTTGGGGTCCTTGGCCCTCCTATCAAAAGGCAAGAATGCATTGGAAGACGAAGATCTAAACCTAGAGGACTATGATCTTATGTCAGAAGATTATGCTATGATGGTATCTAATCACAAGAGGTTCATCAAGAAAAGGTTTCCTACCAATAAAAACAGAAATTGGCAGGAAGCTATAGTTCGGAGAAGGTAAGGGAGGAGCCGAAGACAGAGGAACCAAAGAAAGAGGCAAAAGTTGAAGGAGATTCTGGCGTTAGCTGCTATTACTGTGGAGGAAAGAACCATTATGCTAAAGATTGTGTTCTGAAGAAAATGGCAAAGAAAGATGAGGAAAAAGATGAAGAGGCTATCTTGATGAAAAAGCTGGAAGAGATCAGGAGGAAGAAAGCTGCTACTAACCCTTCTATGAATGCTCTTATTGTACAGGGTTCGGTAGAGGATGACGAGTTCGGTGGCGTGCAGGTATGGTCAACCGACTCAGAGGATGATGAAGTGAGAAAGCCTTCACATGGAAAGGCATATGTTGCAATAGGTGACGAAAGCAGTGGAAAGTGTTTCGTGGTGACTGATGTATCTCACATAAGGGGATACAATACTGATGGTGGAAACGAGGACACCAAGGAGCTAGAGGACTTATGCTTCACAGCAAAACCTCTCAGTGTGCAGATCAATGAGCTTGATGAGTTGATCAAGAAGGTACAATCTCTCTTTATTTCATTCAAAGTCCCACAGAAATCATATGAAAAAGAATTAAATAGCTTAAATTCAAGAATCTCAAATCTGGATAGTTGTTTAACTCAAACACGGGTCACCAATTCTAACCTAACTGACCAAATAAGCAGGGTGTCTTCCAACAGTAAGGAGCGAAGGATGTGGATAGAGCAAAAAGAGTCAGAGCTGATAAAGTCTAAGGATGAAAACATTTATTTACAAAGAGACAATTTATAACTTTTAAAACAGAGAAATGTTTTTTGTTTGATTACTAAACGTCTTTACGCTAACATCACTCAATTACATTTAAATTGTGAAATAGAGCAGAAAATACATCGCATGATTTTACCCTTCCTTGAGTTTAAGGAGGATGAAATCGATGCAGAAGCATATAACTGCGAAAGTATTGTATCGTCTGATGATGTGAATCCCACTTACATGTATGGTCTGGACAAAATAGAATCTTTCATAAAGTCCAAGGACCATAAGGACATGCTGAAAAACCTTTTGGATGAAAACGATAAGCTGAAACTAAGGACTGAAACTATACAAAAATTTGACTCGTTGAGTGCGAATTTGAGTTCAGAAAATAAATTTGATGTTGACAACGCATCTGAACTTAATGAGGACGATAATATGAGTGAAATTTCTGTAGAGGAAGTAGTCGACTATTCTGAGTTTATCAAGAGCGAACCCGAAAACCACAAAAATCTTATTTCTGAAAATTCTGTGGAGTTCGCTCGTTTGTCCCAAAATAAGTCCCCGATTCTTGAAGAAAAAGTTGTTGTGTATCAGAAGGTGAGAACAACACCAAATCAGGTGTACAAGGTCACAGGAGTAACCGAGCATCAAACAGCCGAACTCACTGACATAGTAAATCAAGATAATGCAGATGGCTGTTATGAGTTTTTCTGGTCTGCTCCTATAGATAATGCCGACGAAACAGTTGGTTTGTCAGAACGGACGTCCTAGAAAACCAAAGGCAGATATGTACCAGAGCCACTGAACAAGCCTGATAACTTCGACGTGCCAAGCACTAGTGGTACAAAAGAAGTTCCTATAGAAGAAGTCACTTCCACAAGCGAAACATCATCTGTGAAAAGTGAACCGGCTGACAAGAAGCAGAAGCAAAAGGATAACATCCACAAATAGCCAAAACAAGTGAAAGATCAAAAGCAACAGAAGAATCAAAGATACAAAAAGAACCTCTCAGAGCGAAAGCAGTTTTGGCGATCTCAAAACGCCCATTTCTCTTATCATGATAGAAATTCAAAGTCAGAGAAAAAGGCTTTCTGGCCACATGAGGAACATAACCGAAAGGACAGGTTCGGTTCAGAGAGCAACAGCAACCGTAAGGACGGGTTCGGTCCCGAAAGCAATAGCTACCGAACGTCCAGGTTCAATCCCTCCAATGACCAAAAACAAAAGGGTCACATCGAACCGCAAGTCAGAAGAAATTCCCATTCTAATTCTTCTTGTTCTCAATTCTCTTCTAAACCCAATTCTGTTCCTGCTCAACATTCTAAATCATCAACGAACCAGAAAGGAAAATCGAAGATTTCCTCTGTCCAGGAAGACCGAAAGCAGTCTAAAGACCAAACACCAAAACCTGAAACGAAACCCACTATTGCTAATCCTAACAAAATCAAAGTGTTTACCATAAAAAGAAAAGATGAAACAACATTAATAAAAAGAACATATCTTATTGATGTTTCTCTTACTATACCTATTCCTGTGAAAGGCTCATGTGGACCCAAGAAACTTTGGGTTCCTAAATCTGCTTAATTTTTGCAGGTTATAAGTGACAAGCAGTTCGACGAAGAATGGTACATTGACAGTGGCTGCTCACGTCACATGACAGGGAGGAAGGAAGAGCTAAGAGAGTTTCGATCTCTTCAGAATGGTGGGAATGTCAAATTCGGCAACAACTCTTATGGAACGATAAAGGGTTATGGGATGATAACCAATGGAGACTTCATAATAAGAAAGGTGGCATATGTTGAAGGTCTACAGCATAATCTCATCAGTGTGTCTCAACTGGTAGGAGGCACCGGTCTCAAAGTTTCATTTGATGATGAAGGTTCAGAAATCATAGAGAAGAAATCAAAAAGGGTAATTCTCAAATCAGAACGCAAAGGCGAAATGTTTCCTCTCAATCTTAAACCAATCAAAGGAAATCCAGCTATATGCCTATTATCCAAAGCTCATTCTGATGAAAGCTGGTTGTGGCACCGAAGGCTCTCACATCTCAACTTCAAGGACATCAACAAGATTGTCACAGGAGGTCATGTTCGGGGTCTCCCATTGCTCAAGTTTAATCGAGAACATTTGTGTGCTGCGTGTGAAATGGGGAAGCAGAGTCGTCAAAGTCACCCATCCATTATAAACACAAAAGTTGATGAACCACTTGAGTTGCTTCACATTGACTTGTGTGGTCCATCATCTATCGAGAGCATTGGTAGTAGCAAGTATATTCTTGTTATTGTTCATGATTTCTCACGTTTTACATGGCTGTTCTTTCTGATGCACAAATGTGAGGCTACTCCTAAGCTAAAGATGTTTATTAAGCAGGTTGAAGTGCAACTGAGAAAAGTCGTTCGCAACATCAGGAGCGATAATGGACTGGAGTTCAAGAATAAAGAATTTGAAGACTTTTTGGCAGAAAAAGGAACCAGTCACAACTTCTCAGCTCCATATACGCCTCAACAGAACGGAATTGTCGGAAGACGAAACCGATCCTTGTGTGAGGCGGCCCGAATGATGCTAAGTGGACCAGAGATCATTCTGTATCCCAGGTGGTAGGTAATGTCTCTGAAAAAGTCCTGACCCGATCTCAACTGAAGGCAAAGCAAACATCTCTATTCTCCAAAGTAGAGTTCTGCATGTATAATTCTTTCGTCTCAAAAGTTGAACCGAAGACAGTTAATACTGCTCTTGATCATTCTGACTGGGTTCAAGCTATGCAAGATGAACTCAACGATTTCAAAAGAAATAAGGTTTGGCGCCTCATTCCAACTCCTAAAGACGCCTCAGTTGTTGGTCTCAAATGGGTATTCAGAAATAAAATGAACAAGGAGGGCAATGTGATTTGAAACAAAGCTCATCTCGTGGTGAAAGGATACTTCCAGGAGGAAGGAATTGATTATGAAGAAACTTTTGCTCCGGTAGCGAGGCTGGAATCTGTTCGAATATTTCTGGCCTATGCTGCACACAAGAACTTTGAGGTCTACCAGATGGACGTGAAATGCGCCTTTCTGAATGGAGAACTTGAAGAAACAGTTTACGTGGAGCAACCTCCTGGGTTTGTTAATGAAAAGTACCCCAATCACTGTTATATTCTGGACAAGGCAATTTACGGTCTGAAACAAGCACCTAGGGCATGGTATGTGTGACAACACAAGTTGTTCCGTTACATTTCCCCGTTACCGTTAACGGAATATTCCAGTTTATAAAAGTTCTGTTAATTAGAGGTCGTCAATTAAATAAAAATTTCATTTGGTTATATTCAATATGCCGTTAAGTCGTGATAAAAGGAAATAAAAACACATAACACGCATTTCCATTTAACTGGAAAAAGTTAGTTTTTATTATTACGACCACTAAATCGGGTGCGACCAAAAGCCCCGTATAACGGCAGTATCGGGTAGAATACCACTGAGCCCCGACTCGAACCCCTATATAAAGGTGAGTGGAGTCCATTGGAGACTTTTTACACTCCCTAAACTCTCTATCTATACTCTCTCTCTAGACCCGTTTTCGCCCCAAATCCGGAACCAAACGCTTCCAAATCGTAAGTCCGCTTATCCTAGCTTGTTCTAAACATATTCATTCGTATTTATAGCTTAAAAATCAGAGTTAGAAGCTAAGGGACAGGAGTTTACGGCCTAAGCTCCTCCTTAGGCCGTAAACACCTTAAATGAGGCCAAAATGACCCCAAAATGTCCCTAAAGGCTTGGAAATAAATTAAAGGATTAGCCTAGGAGTGTTTGATCAATTAAAACAATCAAATTGGGGTATAAAAGGGAGTTTACGGCCCAGGCATATGCCAAGGCCGTAAACACCTCTTAATCATGTCAAAATGCCCCAAACACACTCCTAAAACACCCTTGGACTTAATACATAAATTAGGGGCTTATCATATCGGGTTTAAACCATTTAAACACGTCAAAATGGAGGGACAAAAGGAGTTTATGGCCCAGGCATCTACTAGGGCCGTAAACACCCCCAAACATGCCCAAATGTTAGTTTTAATTCCCCCAAATGGCCTCACACTTCATTATAAATTACTAGGAAGGTATTAGGGGCTTTAAACTTCACTAAACTCAAGAAATAAGAGTTTACGGCCGTAAACTCCCTTAGGAGTTGTCCCTGGGCCGTAAACTCCATTATGATGCCCTTAAAGACCTTAAACTCACTCATGTCTTTTGGAATTGGACCTAGAATAATACCATGAACAAGTTAGAAGCCTTTAAACACACTAGAACCCCTCACCATGAGTTTACGGTCGTAAACTCATGGTAAGTAGTCCCTGGGCCGTAAACATGGTAATGATAGTTTACTCTCGGAGAGTAAACTCCATTCCTAAGCCATTTGAGCCCTTAGATGCTACCCGGGACACCCTAAACACTTAACCAAAGTGTTTTCCTCTCTTTAGGGTGCGTATACTTGTTTAATTAGTATTATATTTACTAATTGTATGTAAACATATGTTATCATATGTTAAATAGGTCACTAAGTGTGTCCAAGTCTTTACTTGACACCGAGCACCCAACCGGCACCTTCGTCAGATCCACTTACGCCAGGTGAGTTCATACCCCTGAATGAACCTTTTAAATGTTTTTACATGTTTTATAGGGGGGAATACAAGTTAAACATGCTAGTTATCATATCAATCACATGTGATTGATAACACGCATGCACAAGATTTTACCACACTGTAAACTGTTTTACCGGGTAGGATGACTATAATTGGTTTTCTGAAATGCTTTCACTTGATCAAAATTCTTACTTATACTGTTTATTCAAAGTTTCATTTCAAACTGATTTGTGAAAGGTTTCCAAAGAATTTCTAAAGGTTTTAAAACAAACTTATTTTACCAAAGAATACCAAATGTGATTTTCCCGGAGTATAAAGGTTTTTCCAAGGTTTTCATCAAAGTTCCCTTTCACGACGTATACTTTTACTTGTTAGTTACTGCTGCTTCGCTTTTACTTATTTAAAACTCCTACTTGATAATGCATTCCCTTCGTGATATGCTTATACCTGTTATTGTCTCTATATCGCTTATACTTGTAGCCACTTATACTTGTTAGACGCTTCTACTTCACCAGTCGTCGCTTCTACTTCGTGATACACTTATACCTGCTGGACGCTTATACTTGTTCACACTCTTACTTAGTGATACGTTTCTACTTCACTTATACTTGATATCGCTTCTTCTTCACTTATACTTGGCATCGCTTCTACTTCACTTGTACTCGATACACTCCTACTTCACTTAAGGTCGCTTCTACTTCGTGATACACTTACTTTTGGCACACTTATACTTCACGATTCGGTTATTCCACACTATACACTTATACTTCACGATATGAATCCACTTGTTACACACTCAAGCATAGTTAGATGTATGTCTGTGCTTGTCTAGATGCATATAAGTAATGATTGAAGGGCTTAGGAAGGCTTGTCCGCCCTATTTCCTTTTCTTCGTTGAGATGTGGTCTGGTGGGATCGGATGTCCATCCGAAGGCCGTTTGATTCCTTAGTTATATACTACGTGCACAAGCATAGACATAGGGGTTTACTTCAGTCAGTTCAGTTATGAGTCTCTACCTCTAGTTCAACACTTACATTAGAAACCCACTATTTGGAAGTCTCTACCCACTATTTGGGATGCATCTTCAGGACACGGCCTTCTCCGTTGTCTAGTTGGTAACCAGAGTCTCCTGTAGGGAGATCGGACATTGTATGTATAGATCTATACGGGATTGACACCTCCGCACCCTGACAGCTAGCTACAGTCCACGGCCCACCAAGCCAAGGGGTGACAAATGTCACATTATATAGACGCTTGTAGGGCGTCTGGTACTCTAGTGTCGGTTAGTATGGTTACGAGTATCCCGGGTTACCTTATAATTCATGGCCATAAGGTAACGGTATTTCACCGGCAATTTACACTGTATGCTGGTAATTCGTTTCCAGAGTCACACTGTTTCAACCTTACAAGACGTATCTTTCATTTGATACTGTCTAGGGTCTGCTTTCTCTATTTTGACCTTACAAGACGTATCTTTCATTTGATACTGTCTGGGGTCTGTTTTTCATTGTTTTAGACCTTACTAGCTGTACCTTTCATTTGGTACCTTCTGGGTTTGTGTCTCCACTTGTTAGACTGAACCAGGCGTGTCGTTTGTTCGATACTTTCCTGGAGTCTATGATTCCTTGCCTTAGTCAGCAGTCCTCACTGCTGAGGCATATGTTATTCCCTGATGTCTCTTGCTTTCCTTAATAATCAAATTCAGTATTTTGATAATGATAGCAATTAAGGGAAAAACTACTTTTACCACATAACTCTGACTAGGCTTGGTAGAAGACTGCTTTTATTAAAGAAAATATAGGATTTTCTAGAAAGAACTCAAATACACTGTAAACTTTTAAACTACTACTTTATAAAGTTATTTGGATAAATGTCACTAAATACTTATGAACTCACCAGCATTTGGAAAAATGTTGATACTCGCTTTTCAAATAACTTGTATTCTCAGGTTAGCATTGGACAGGTACACCCCCAGAGCTGTTGATGAGGATGGCTTAGTACCTTGCTGTACTTTATATATATTTGACTGTATTACTTTGATACTATGAAATGTAAACCATGTAAAAACTATTACTATTAATGCAATGTTTTGTTGTACTTTGATTACTATATGCATGTGTTGTGATACTTGACATGACGTCATCCACCCCAGAACGTTTCCGCCGTTCCGGTGTTGGGGTGTGACAGTATGAAACGCTAACCAAGTTTTTAAAGATGTCAAAATTCAAACAAGGCTCGGTTGACCCAACCTTCTTTCGTAAGAAGGAAGGTAACCACCTTATGATTGTTCAAATCTATGTCGATGATATCATCTTTGGCTCAACGAATCCTAGCTTAACAGTTGAATTTAGAAAGCTGATGGAGACTAAATTTGAAATGAGCTCAATGGGTCCGATTAACTTTTTCCTTGGTTTAAATATTAGACAGGGACCCGAAGGCATCTTTATCAACCAGGAAGCTTACACCAAGACTCTTATTGCTAAATTTGGAATGATGGGAGACTCAAAGGTTAAAGTTCCAATGGCATTCAGCACTAAGCTCACACCATCCTTGGAAAAACCGGCAGTCAATATTACGTTATATCGCCAGATGATTGGTTCTCTAATGTACCTTACTACTAGCAGGCCTGATATAATCTTTTCTGTGTGTTATTGTGCTATATTTCAGGTGAATCCTCGTTAACCACATATGCTTGCAGTGAAAAACATACTCCGGTATCTGAAACGAACCACCTCTCTTGGTTTATGGTATCCATCAAACTCAGGTTTCTCCGTTCAAGCCTACTCAGATGCAGACCTTGGAGATTGTGGTTTAGACAGGAAAAGTACCACTGGAGGCTGCCAATTCCTAGACGGGAAGTTGGTTAGTTGGCAATAAAAGAAACAAACATGTGTATCTCTGTCTACAGCCGAACCAGAGTACATCGCAGCTGCCTCCTGTACATCTCAAGTGATTTGGATCCAAAGCCAGCTCCGGGACTATGGACTCAATATGAAAAAGATCCCAGTATATTGCGATTCAGAAAGTGCAATTAGGATCTGTCATAACCCAGTGCAACATTCCAAGACAAAGCGTATAGCACTGAGGTATCACTTCATTAAAGATCATGTGGAAGATGGGAACGTCGAAATTCACTTTGTTCGAACCACTGATCAACTAGCTGACATCTTCACCAAAGCTCTTCCTGAAGCATCTTTCAACAAAATTCTCCAAGGGCTAGGAATGATGGAATCGGAGTCAGTACCAAAGACTACTTCTCAAAATTAAACGTTGGAAGCGAAATAGACCGAACGTTCGGGTTCGGGTCTCATGTGTGCCGAAATGAACCGAACGCTCGGGTTCGGTCGTATTATTTGATCGTCGCTTATCACTCTAAGGTAGTTTCTTCGGTTGTAAACCTTTTGTATCATTTTCTCAAATTCATTTCACTTATTTTCAAAGTTCTTTTCTTTTTCAAATTTATTTTTTTTCCAACCGAAATAGACCGAACGCTCGGGTTCGGTTCCAAATTTTTTTTTTTGCCGAAATAGACCGAACGCTCGGGTTCGGTTCCAAAAAAAATTTTTGTGTCCCTTTTTTTTATTTATTTATTTTTTCTTTAAATCAAAAATTCCAAAAATATTTTTTACTTTTCTTTTCGTGAATTCAAAAACTCCAAAACTATTTTTTTTTTTAATTTTTTTTTTCTATTTTTTGTTTTCTTTTGTGTCTTATCTTTTTGTGTGTCTATTTGTGGGGAAATCATTTCACTAGTCTAGTGTCCTTAGAAGCATGATGCTATATGTGTCCAAAGCCTCACCTGATTCTGAATAATAGCCTTACTGACTTGGTACATACAAACCTTGTCTTCCCAATTAGGCTTTCATATTTATTCTAATCATGAGCTACCTGACTCTCTTCTCACATGAGATAAGAGTTTTCTGCTTGGTCCTTATTTTAACAGCAGAGGTACTTTCGTTTCTCTACACCATCTACACTACTTTTCTCCATCTCATTCGCTTCATAAACGTAACCCTTGAGACTCTCTGAAATTACCACTGAGTTTTATGGTTACATAATTTATGTGTTTATGATCTTAGCTTTGTGTCACTACGAACTAAGTGAAACCCACAATTCAATACCTACTATGAATTGACGGTGATCAATCATCTTTTCTCTAGCTATAACTAACAAATCGACGGACTTATCCATGGGGATGGAAAGTAAAATCTCTAATTTCCTTTTGAGTGATTCCTATGAAATTGTTACATCCAATAACATTTCTTCCCTTGGAATCCAGTTTTAAATTCTTTTTTTGAGATTTTACATAAACTGTTTTATCTAGCCACTTAAATTATTTCAAACCTACTTGTTCAACAGACTGCATTGGTCTCACAAGTACTTCGTTCGATTTCTGTCTTATATCAAGATCAGGAATTCTGAATTGAAGCAAAAGCCACCCAAATTAGCCTGATTAAAAGAAGCCTTTCAACACTTCTCAATAAGTGTCTGATCGTTATTCAACGGGAAACCACACAAACACTTTCAAGTCTCTCTTGACTTTGAAGGAAGAGATTCGTGTTCGGGATCCTTTGTTTCGTGTCTTTACTGACATCACAAAATCCCTCATATGTATTGCTTTATTTCTTTTTCTTTTACACACTAAGCACGAAAATCTTTTTGATTTTTCAACATTCTGGTTTCATTAATTACAAGGCATAATTTTAAATGGGATTTGCAGCTATAAGGGAGTTGTGGTTAATATTGATCCACATGGTCAATTTTGCTTAAGGGTAACGTTTAATCTAAAAGGATAAGATACTGACTCAGGCGGGAGTCCAATCGATTTGATTTTCAAACGGTGCCTGATGGGAAGGCGTGTGAATCGGTACTGACACTCTCTCTCATGCGTAATCATCGGTGATACCAACTGTCACGCATCAATCACTTCCGAAAAACCCTTCGTATTTCCCTCGAAGATTTGGGACATATTCTTCTCTCTCCTCTAGCCACAGTATAAAAGGTAACGTAAACCATTTTTTACCTCTTTACTACACCCATATTTTCAGAGAGCAAGAAAACCTTCAAGTATTCTACTGTTCATCATCTCTCCCATCTTCTTCACAACAATGGCGGATTCATCATCAGTTCATGCCACTTCCCACATCCTGCCGAATCGTCCCCAACAAAGTTTGATCATCGATCTTACTCCTCAGGTCTATGATGCTTTCATGTTCCCAATAATCGAATGCCTCAAGTACTCACCGACTGCTCCTGTTCTCACCAAAGTTGAAGCAGTTCCTATGGAGTTCTTATCTCGGATTTTCGCCACTGCTCATTACGACAAGGCAGTCGACAGGATCTTCTTCGATGTGCTCGATCACAAGGCGTCAATTTCCAAGCAGAGGTTTTGCTTAATTTTAGGGTTTGAACCTGATTCAACTAGGGTTAACCCTGAATCGATTCCGATGGGTCACATGTTCTCTATGTTCTACAACATGGGGTATACTGAGGTGCTGACAACAGTTACGAAGTTCAAGAAATCGTGACTGCCTCCTTAGTGGAATGGGTTGTTTACAGTGCTGCTCAAGGGGCTGTCTGAACGCAGTGCTGGATCAGACGGAGCAAGTCGTCTGTTCATCACGATTTTGTACGGGATCTACAACGGTATCAACTTGGACTACGGGTCGGTCCTATGGCAACAACTCATTCAGAGTCTTTCTTCTACTTCTCGGTATTCCGAGATTTACTCTACTCGATTTTGGACTCTGATTACAAAATGGGTGTTGGACAAGTACCAAGTCCCCATTGTTGCTGGTTCTCCAATGTCTTCGATTGGTACTTTCCATACCACGAAGATCATTGTCTCCGATGCCTCAAAATTTCAATTCATTGGCTCTATTCCTGAGATGATGTATGGAGATGTTCCTGCCGACAGCCGGATCATTCGAACCTGTAAGGAGTTTCGACGCTCTGGTCCGAGAGAGCTTACTCCTGAATTGCTCAAGTCCATCCATGAAGCCGACAAGCCTGCGCCAAGGGGAAAGAAAACTGACAAAGGCAAAGACAAGCAAGTTGGTAAGGGAGCGAAAGGCCCTTCTCCCAAGAAGCGTAAAACTACACAGACTGTTCAGTCTCCTCCACTGAAGAAGAGAAAAACTCAACCAAGTCAAAAGCTGATAATCGCTTCCTCCTCAAGCGAATCTGAGGAAGAGAATTCTGCCTCTGACGGATCTCCTCGTGGTAACACTCTACCACGATCGCCTACTCCTGAATTTCACTTTTCCACTTCTCCAATCTCTTCTCCACCAATTACCATTCCTATTTCCATTCCCCCCATAACCTCCACCACTCAAATACCATCCACCTCCATCCCATTACCCCCTCCCATCTTTACCGAAGCAACCACCACCACCGCAGAAGTAAGAACCAATGTATCTGATACAGGGGTTCCTACTAACACACCCAAACCCCCACCAACTACCGAACATACAACCCAACCCGAAACTACTACAACTACCGAGCCTCCACCCTCATCATCACCATCATCTCCTGCTCAGGCAGCAGAGGACGAAGAACCATTCCTCGGCGTGGAGGATATGACATTTGATTCGGTCTATTACAATCCGTTTCAGGTACAGAGTGACGACGATGATGATGCTCCCGTTACCAAGAGGCATCTCAAGGAGCTTCACGATAAAATCGATTCGCTCATGGCCTCCTCTTCTTCATCCCAGTCTACCCTCTCTGAAGCTGCAATTCAGAAAATTATTGATGCTTTTTCCAAAGCTCATCAAGTATCTCTCGACTCCGCCACTGCAGCCATTGATGCCTCAACCAAAGCCTCTGAGGCAGCGACCGAAAAAGTCGATAAACTATTCACTGATGCTTCTTCTCTGTTATAATCTTTATAGGAATCTGCTGAAGCCACCAAAACAAAGCTGGAACCCATTGTCAACCAGCTGGCTACCTCAGTTACATCAGAACTGAAGTCTTTTGCTTCTCTTCATCAGACTCTCTCAGACGACAATTCAGCGTTTAAGGTGACGATTGACGAACGATTGACTAAGCTCCATGAGGACCTTAATGCTGAAAACCCACTCATGGACGCTCTTTCCAGAAAGACCACCGCTCTGAAGGTCAAGAATCTTCAACTCTCCAATTCTCAAAAGGAGATTGAGTCTCTTCGATCTGAAAGAGAGGTGATTTCATCATGTGTTTCGGATGTCCATGCATCCCTTTCAAACGTCCTAGAAGCACATGACCCAATACTAAACTATTCTGTGAGGCGTACTCTTGCAGAAAAACTTGCTCCTGCCCTCTCTCTCCTAAGCAAGATTGAAGGGCTCCTTGATTTCGTGTCCATTCCGAAACAAAGGGGGAGAAAAAGAAAATATGTCTCAACCGCCTCCTACTTCAACAGCAACTAACACAACCGAACCTCCTCCTATAGGCCAAGCCTCAGGTTCGGGTGTTAAAGACAAGGGCAAGCAGAT
This sequence comes from Lactuca serriola, assembly GCF_051521515.1. Classification (NCBI taxonomy): domain Eukaryota; kingdom Viridiplantae; phylum Streptophyta; class Magnoliopsida; order Asterales; family Asteraceae; genus Lactuca; species Lactuca serriola. The sequence goes on along the minus strand of NC_136416.1, from coordinate 126,667,091 downwards.
TGCTGAGGAGAGCGATGATGAAGATAAGGAGACCATTGCCGACCTTCTAAAGAAGCAAGGTCGAGATAAAGATGCCGACATCAGCGCTCGTGTAGCTAGAGAGGCTGAAGAAGCCGAAAGAAGACAAAAAGAAGCTCACGACCTTCTCGAGAGTAGAAAAACTCTTTTTCCTCCTTGGACTCTTGAGAAGTTGCTGAAAGAAGCTATCGATACTCCAAGCATCTTGTGGCTAGAACCGGTGATCTCTCTTGATCGTGATAATACTGTCGATTCTCAGTTCGACATGCCACTAACCCGAAAGGCGTTCGTATTCCATGCCTTCGACAACATTATTGAGTTCCCTCATCCTCATCCAAAGGTTGACAGGGACTTAGTCGAATTATATCTGAGGCCCGCTCAACCATAGTACGAAACATGGAGCGCTCTGAAGATTATCAATGTTCGGGTTCCAAAGCCGTACAAGGAAGGAAACTTCACCAACGTTCGGTTTAAGGTGCTGAGAGGATCTACCAAGACCGAACATGCCATCTCGCTTGCTGATCTTCCCAACTTGAATCCACACGACTGGATTATTTTGCACAACATCCTTCTTACTAATAAAGCAGAATATGGTCCGATCATCAATCACATCAAGACGATGCTTGTTTGTTACATTATGGAAGTCGCCAAGATGGATCAGGAGATAGTGACTGTATTGAAGAAAAAGCCTATCATATCTCCTATTGGCTCAGCAAGTGACCTAAACATGATGCAGGTGGGGAAGATAGACCAGAAGAGAAACTCCGTTATGTTTACCAGAAACGAAGGCCAAAAATGCCTGTTCGATTTGGCAGACAAACATCTCTATACCACTGCATGTCTGGAACATGTCTTAGGGATCATTCATCGGTGCAAGCAGAATTCGGCGGATGACAAGAAGTACTATGATGATATGATTCAATGGTAGATTCGCTTCAGACAGACTATTCTCGCACTTATCTCTCGTTTGTTTGATACTGTGACAACCGTCAAATTCTGGTCAATTCAAAGTCAAATAAAGTCAACAAGTCAAACCGGTCAACTCAACTAACCCTTGTGTACTATGGCTTATGTTATGTAATTACTAAACAACTCGCTATTCTAATGAGAGATCATAAATCGAAAAGTACGTACATCTAGATCTCCTTAACCTAAATCTGTGGTACGTGGCGAGCCAAACCGATAAAACAATGTTGCATACTCATCGGGAGTATGTGAAATCTCTCTCAAATATCTCTTTGTATGAGAAATCTCTCCAAGAATGTCAAATCTCTCCCAAATCTCTCTAAGTATGTGAAATCTCTCTCAAATATCACTTTGTATGAGAAATCTCTCCAAGAATGTCAAATTTCTCCCAAATCTCTCTAAGTATGTGAAATCTCTCTCAAATATCTCTTTGTATGAGAAATCTCTCCAAGAATGTCAAATCTCTCCCAAATCTCTCTAAGTATGTGAAATCTCTCTCAAATATCTCTTTGTATGAGAAATCTCTACAAAGAATGTCAAATCTCTCCCAAATCTCTCTAAGTATGTGAAATGTCTCTCAAATATCTCTTTGTATGAGAAATCTCTCCAAGAATGTCAAATCTCTCCCAAATCTCTCTAAGTATGTGAAATCTCTCTCAAATCTCTCTCAAAATCTCTCTCAACTTTGTATAGTCACTCGGGGCATCCCGACCCTCGAATTTTGCGATAACGGCCCAAAAACGGAAGTCTACGCGAAAAACGGACTTAAGGAGCCGAAACCCCTCTTAGGACCCGAAAGTCCTCTTAGGACCCGAAAGTCCCCTTAGGACCCGAACCCTTCTGAGCCGAAGGCTGCTGAACCGAACCTCACTCAAAGAACCGAACCCGAAGGCTCCTGGAACCGAACCTCGCATGCATCACCAGAACCCGAACCTTCGGTCCATTTCGGGTCAAGGTTCCCTCAGTCTAGTTCGCTTCTAACTTGCTTCGGACCGAGCCTTCGGACTGACCCTCGCCCTTCGCTTCTTGCCTGTGGTTCGCACCTCTCGCTTCCGACTCGGCACCAGCAAGGACCGAACCTCGGCCTAGGGACCGAACCTCGGCCTAGGACCAAGAGGCCTCGCTGGGAATGCTTTTTCTCCCGGTTTTCGATTAAATTTGCCTTTTAAGCCCATTTTTAATTGTTTTAACACGGGATTTTCACCCAAAACTTTATTTTAACATATAAGGACCCATAATTATTAAATTATCACATTTTAAGGATAAAACCTTATCCAAAAGAGAGTAGGTGAAGTACAAAGATGGAGTGTTGACTTTCCTTTATTTTATGACACAAGCAACCTCCATCACCCACTCCATGTCACTATTCCCCATCAGCCCTTACCTAGTCACTTCATTGTACTTTTCCCACCTTTTTCCAACCCCACAATTGGTCAAAGGCTAGAAAAGCCTCCTCTCTCCTCATTTCTCTCATTTTCTCTCTTTTCACCAAAAAGAGCAAACTCTTTCCTCTCTCATTTTCCCTCTCTAGAACTCGAGATTCAAGGGCTGATCTTGGGATTTTCCTCCACATTTGGTAAGAATAATCCCGTCTCCTTATGATTATTTCACTTCTTTCTACTCGAATCATGGATATCTTACACAAACTCTCTCATAATTGTGTTAGATCTTCGAATCTTCAAGTGATTCTTCAAGTGTTCTTGGGTTGAACACTTCTCTTCTTCAACACAGATCTTCAAAAATCACTCAAGGTGAGTTCATACCCCTACATTTTCATGTTTTCTCAAGTTTTTAGGGGGGGAATACAAGTTAAAACACCAAGAACATAACTATACTTTTCTAACAGCCTTCATCAGAAAAGTTCAACTCCATTCACGGACTGTTTTGGACAACTTAGACATTTTAGTTTTCAAAACTGTTTTAGGTGCATGTAGTCCCACTTCTTAGCTTTAAAATGACTACTTGAACATCTCCATACGATGTTTCTACAATTTATGGTGATTTTTACAAAACTGCCTATCATTTCAAACATCAATCCGGACCAGTCTGTGATTATGGACTTTTTCACACAAGTAAGAGGTCATTAAAAATTACAATAAAAATTATGAACAAACTAGACTCATTTGCCAAACTCTCAGAAGTTACAGAACTTGATTTGGACATTTTATGATTTTTCTACAAATTTTCCAATAACAGTTACAGAAAATGTTATTAACAGAAAAACACTATAAATTTCATTTCACCTTGTAACATGTTGAGCAAGGTATACATCATTATGTGATTATGTGTTGTTGCAATATATGACAATTTTGTATTCTTATATAGACATACATCAGAAAACATATTGATTTTTACCTCCACAAGTATGGTAAATATATAAATGATATTACAAGGCTATATCCATTAAAATACAAACATTGGTAAATTATGACAAGTAAGGCTTATGCTCACTACCCACACAAATATTTAATAAACTTTAATAGGTATAGTTTAGGGTTATTTTACATAACAAACACATTATTAAAGGTTTTACACATACAAAAGAGTTATTACCACTATGGATAATTATGATAAACTATAATAAGTATAGCTAAGCCATTATACCCCCACAAACGAACACGCTAGTTATAATCGGTATAGTTATGGCATATATATATTACAAACAAAGTGATAAACTGTAATAGGTATAGTTTATGTTTCATCTACACTATGAACTTAATTACAAGAAAGGAATTCACCATCACCACCACTTTTGATAAGCTATAATATGCATAGTTCATGTTCACTACCACTATCACTATTTGATGAACTATGATATGTATAGGTTATATTCACCATCACCACCACTTTTGGTAAACTATAATATGCATAGTTCATGTTCACTAGTCACTATCACTATCCGATGAACTATGATATGCATAGTTTATGTTCACAGTCACTATTACTATTTCGTACACTACACTAGGATTGGTTCCGGTTATTGGGTTTAAGTCCACATTCACTTTCGCATTGTTAGTTTTCAGCTATAATTTCTATGTGTATATGCTAGAGTTATATAGAATCTAGTCGTGATTGGCTTAGAATTGGTGGGCCTGCCTCATCTCCTGTTCCTTGTTTGGTTGTGGACCTAGGGCAGACCCATTATATTCAACGTTTTATCAACTTAAATCTTATATAACTCATATACGCTGGACGATTATAGGAGAAGTCTACGGGTCATTCTAGGGTTCATTAATGTATCATATAGGAATATTCTATTCACACTTAACTAAGAAAATATTGGATTTTCTGGAAATCAACTCTATCGATTTTATAAGGAAAATGGTTTCTACTCCAAACAAAACTCTTATGAACTCACCAACTTAATTGTTGACACTCTTTCAAAACTACTTGTATTCTCAGGAAATCAGTGAAACAGGAAAACTTCAGCGCTTTGAGGACGGGACGTTAAACCGTCAACAATTTATTTTTGTCATCATAATGTAATTGATTTTGAAACATGTAAACATATACTTTGGTGTAACTTTTTCAATTATATTTATGATGGTTGTATTTACTTTGAGCACTGTTATACACGTTGTTGTGATACTGTACATGAAGTCCTCCACCCCCGGACGTTTCCGCCATCCTTGGTTTGGGGGTGTGACAGATTGGTATCAGAGCATTGTTTATAGTGAACTCAGTATATCGAACCATATAAGATATACAAAGTATAAATACATTGGTACTGAAAGTCTCTGATTTAAAGTTTTCAAAGCAACTATACTTTAGAAAAAAATAATTTCTCGGAAAAAGTAGGAGCATGTGCACACATACTAGGGTCAGTATCATGGTGGGATAGGAAAAAAGTGCTGATTGTTGAACAATACGAGTAGGCTTGGGGATGTATAGTCAGGTCTGGGAATGACATAGCCTGATCAACTATGTCTCACTCAGAAGTGATTAGCATATGCCCAGGAGTGGTTGTAGGTGTTGCAACAAGTCTAAAAACTTACCAACACTACCACAATGAAATACCATAGGGGTATTTGGTGTTATTATAATTACTTATCTGAGAACTAAATATATTTTTATCAATAGGTCAATAATTGCTTAGTGGATACATTAAAATTATATGTATCCAGGACGTCATAGACTTAGAATCTGTGAATCTTTGCTTTACTTCTTGTTCTCGTTGGATTCGGGACTTAGAGTTAGGGTCGCTTATTCGAAGGCCTATCCTGTCCCAAATACATGTGACTAGTATGCACTAAACAATGTATTGAAGTACCTGATAAAGATCATCTTATAATTATCTAAATAGTACGTCTACTTAGGTACTTCTTATATTCCCTTTTTGTCGCGAAGATATCATGGCTGGATTTCATTCCCACGGCGAACCGTACTACCCTAACCACGACAATATTGAATGGCTCGGAGAGGAGCCAGGGAATGATTACCCAATCCCTGTGGATGGTCACCAAGCTGAAGGCCTTGCTGATGGTTCTGACTCCGACCCTGAAGTGGAGAACCTACCCCGATGACCCTTTTTCTGAATCCTAACCCTCGCCCGGTTTTTCAAGGCCCGACGCCTCCTTGGGTAGAGTGCTTGGAAACGTGGAGCGAAGAACACGACCAACCTAGGCTGTTAAATGGAGACATCCGAATCCTTCAGAATCCAGAGACTACACTATTCAAGGGAACCGTAGCATTGCCCAAGATTTTCCTTACGTTAATGAAATGTAGACCTATTTTCCTCGAACCCTATATTACAAACAATTTACATATGGTAACTCCAAGAAATTCTTAATATATACCAAGTGATTTTAGGAGGGGATCAGGCACGAAATAAATCACAAGTTGCATTTGAGTCACTACCACTAAAATTCATTCATAGGGGCTTTGTTATGAATTACATACAAAATACTTTTAAGTCAGAACATAATACAGACAAGTCTGGCTTGATAACATCTGACTTGTCACTACTATTAGAAACTTATCCTTTGTTCTTCTCTACCAACTTATGACAGGACTATGCCGCCAAAGAAAAAGTCCAGACCCTCCGGAAACACAGCACCTCCCCCTCCGCCACCACCTCCGCAGTTTGATCCCATAATGTTTCAAGCTGCCGTAACAGCAGCCGTGGCGGCAGGAATGTCGCAAATGGGTACAAATGGTTCCGGCGGCTTCGGATCCGGGAATACTAACTCGAATCAGGGGGACAGCACAGGGCGTACTAAGGAGTGTTCTTAGAAAGACTTCACGAATGGCAAACCCGATCCTTTCGACGGAAGCAGGGGCGTCATCGCGCTGATGCAATGGTTCGAAAGGACCGAAGCAGTCTTCGAAATTTGTGCTTGTCCCGAAGCAAGCAAGGTGAAGTATGCGGCATTCACCTTCACAAGAAATGCTCTTACTTGGTGGAACGGCAGAGTTAAGTCGCTTACTCCTGCAGTGGCTAACTCTATAAGCTGGGAGGATTTAAAAGCTTTAATGCTGAAAGAATATTGCCCAAGAGGCGAAGTGCAAAAACTGGAAGAGGAACTCTGGAACCTCAAAATGTCGGGGACGGATCTCGAAGCTTATACCGCCCGATTCAATGACCTAGCACTCCTCTGTCCTGCAATGGTCACCCCAGAGGAGAAAAAGGTAGAACGATACCTTTGGGGGCTATCATCCCAGATTCATGATAGTGTATTGGCCTCAAGACCAACTACCTTCGACAGCGCCAAGGAGTTGGCACAACAACTCATCGACCATCGTTCCAGCCATTACACTACGACAACCACGCCAATTTTTGTTGTTCATGCTGCCACAACCCTCACCACGCCAACTCCCATGAAACAATACGCTGGAACCCTTCCGAAATGTAACAAGTGTAGCTTCCATCACACTGGGGCTTGTAGAGAATTGCATTGCATGAACTGCAATAGGAAGGGGCACACTACCCGTTTCTGTAGGGAACCGGTACGACCCATCAACCAGTTCCCCGGCTTTGGAGTAAGCCCAGCCTGTTACAAGTGTGGAGAAACAGGACACTTTAAAAGGAACTGCCCAAGTGCAAGAGATGTCAGTGGTGGTGGAAGGGTGCTTGTGATCACCGAAGGAGAGACCACCCCGGAACTGCCCGCAAATATCAGTACGTGTTTCTAACATCGACGTTTAAATTCCAAATTTCTTTATATGATTAAATCTAGCATCGATGAAAACATGCATAGTAGTAATGCCAAGGATTAAACTGAGAGCGTAAACTATAAGAAATTCCAAGGCCGTCATGTGACATCAGGCGGGTTATTCCTTACCATAATCAATTTCTTGTACTGTAAGTACTTTTAGTTAGGCCTTTAGACGGCCAAAACTCTCCTGCTCCGGATGTAATGTAAGACCCTCTTCAAGGTCAATTTTCCCTAATTTGTTACATCTTAAGCATCAATGACGTTGTCAGTCGGATAAATTCTGTGACACTCTTTGCTCAAATACTCCCATAGGAGTCTATCTGAAACCCACTTTAGTCAAGTTGTTGGACTAGAGTAATTTCGCTCCGGGATCGTTCCCAATTCTCTTTCAAAGGTTGGATCATGTTATTCACCAACCAACGGAACCTGGTTTGAACGACAAACATCATGAGACCATTCTACGAATTTACTTCTACTCCGTAATAGGACTGCATCATAGGGATGTAGGTCAAACTTTCGAGAACATGCTTCTACTCTATAGGTGAACGGTCGAAATACATCTAGGTTCAATGTTAGCCCTGACTAGGAACTCTAGTTCATTAAGAAGGATTACTAAGAATGTTATTTGTTATGATTTCCTCACTTATACATTCCCCAGTTATATATAACGAATACCTGGTAGACAATAGAATGTGAGAATTCTAACTTAGTTTCTTTTCCTCGTTGGGATGTGGAACTGAAGTAGAATCACACATTTTACTATCCGCCCAGTCTTGGTTATATCATAATGTGTATAAGCTAAGTTTTCATGTATTATAACTCATCTCTTGGTCAGAATCAAAATAATGTAGAGCCGACCTTAGTCACTCACAAACTCCTTGCCTGATTTCAAATTTCAGGACGAAATTCCCTCTAACGGGGGGATGATGTGACAACCGTCAAATTCTGGTCAATTCAAAGTCAAATAAAGTCAACAAGTCAAACCGGTCAACTCAACTAACCCTTGTGTACTATGGCTTACGTTATGTAATTACTAAACAACTCGTTATTCTAATGAGAGATCATAAATCGAAAAGTACGTACATCTAGATCTCCTTAACCTAAATCTGTGGTACGTGGCGAGCTAAACCGATAAAACAATGTTGCATACTCATCGGGAGTATGTGAAATCTCTCTTAAATATCTCTTTGTATGAGAAATCTCTCCAAGAATGTCAAATCTCTCCCAAATCTCTCTAAGTATGTGAAATCTCTCTCAAATATCTCTTTGTATGAGAAATCTCTCCAAGAATGTCAAATGTCTCCCAAATCTCTCTAAGTATGTGAAATCTCTCTCAAATATCTCTTTGTATGAGAAATCTCTCCAAGAATGTCAAATCTCTCCCAAATCTCTCTAAGTATGTGAAATCTCTCTCAAATATCTCTTTGTATGAGAAATCTCTCCAAGAATGTCAATCTCTCCCAAATCTCTCTAACTATGTGAAATCTCTCTCAAATCTCTCTCAAAATCTCTCTCAACTTTCTATAGTCACTCGGGGCATCCCGACCCTTGAATTTGGCGAAAACGGCCCAAAAACGGAAGTCTACGCGAAAAACGGACTTAAGGAGCCGAAACCCCTCTTAGGACCCGAAAGTCCTCTTAGGACCCGAAAGTCCCCTTAGGACCCGAACCCTTCTGAGCCGAAGGCTGCTGAACCGAACCTCACTCAAAGAACCGAACCCGAAGGCTCCTGGAACCGAACCTCGCATGCCTCACCCGAACCCGAACCTTCGGTCCATTTCGGGTCAAGGTTCCCTCGGTCTCGTTCGCTTCTGACTTGCTTCGGACCGAGCCTTCGGACTGACCCTCGCCCTTCGCTTCTCGCCTCTGGTTCGCACCTCTCGCTTCCGGCTCAGCACCAGCAAGGACCGAACCTCGACCTAGGGACCGAACCTCGGCCTAGGACCAAGAGGCCTCGCTGTGAATGCTTTTTCTCCCGGTTTTCGATTAAATTTGCGTTTTAAGCCCATTTTTAATTGTTTTAACACGGGATTTTCACCCAAAACTTTATTTTAACATATAAGGACCCATAATTATTAAATTATCACATTTTAAGGATAAAACCTTATCCAAAAGAGAGTAGGTGAAGTACAAAGATGGAGTGTTGACTTTCCTTTATTTTATGACACAAGCAACCTCCATCACCCACTCCATGTCACTATTCCCCATCAGCCCTTACCTAGTCACTTCATTGTACTTTTCCCACCTTTTTCCAACCCCACAATTGGTCAAAGGCTAGAAAAGCCTCCTCTCTCCTCATTTCTCTCATTTTCTCTCTTTTCACCAAAAAGAGCAAACTCTTTCCTCTCTCATTTTCCCTCTCTAGAACTCGAGATTCAAGGGCTGATCTTGGTGTAACGACCCGTTCCCGGTATGTTAATTCATTGGTAATTGTTGTAAGTTTTGCAAGAGGGACTCGGCGAGTTCGTAGCCTGACTCGCCGAGTAGGGTCGCGGCTGCGAGCACGCGTGAGCCGGGGACTCGGCGAGTCCATATCCTGGACTCGGCGAGTCCATCCGTCTGGGTGAAACCCTAAATCCCCGGGTTTCCCACTATTTAAACCACCTTATAACCCCATTCTCGCCTCCCTCACCCTGAGAACACAGTGAGAAAACCCTGATCCCCCTTTGAGAGCTTATAAGTGTTTTTGGTGCCATTTTGTGAAGGTGTGAAGAAGGAGAAGAAGAAAGAAGCAAGGAGAAGAGTTGTAGTGCAAAGATCCAACGGCAAATCTGAGTTATTTGAGGTATTTTTGGAGTTCCCTCTTGTTATATGCTTTAAACTTCCATTAGGGCTCTCCTAAGAGCTAGTTGATGCTTGTTCCAAGCCTTATGTTTGCATGAATGCCTTAATAAGTCGAGATATCTTTAGATCTGAATGATGGGGTGTTGTAGAGCCCATATCTACTGTCTTTTTGGAGTTACTTTGCATATTAATCATAGATCTACCCATTTTATGCATCTTTTAGCCTTAATTCCCTTATTCATGAGGTTGTGCACGTAAAGTTGGAAACTTTACGTGGTAAATCAGCTTAATGGACTCAGATCTATCAATTGTATGTGTTGGATTCAAACAAAATCGAGTAAAAATCAGTTGCATGGCGGCAACTCGGCGAGTCGGGAAGAACGACTCGGCGAGTTGGGTCACGAGTTCCCGAGTCCTTCATTTTGGTCAGTGTCGAGTGAATCCAGTGAGTTAGAGAGTGGACTCAGCGAGTTGAGGGTAGACTCAGTGATGGAGGGACTCGGCGAGTTGTTCATACAACTCGGCGAGTCCAAGGCAATCTTCTTAGGATCATGAACAACTCGTCGAGTTTGTTCATATGGCTCGGCGAGTCGGATGAAGATTGTCTGAGTTCTTGGATCAAGAGGGTACTCGTCGAGTCGATGCCACACTCGACGAGTAGCAGCGTGTAGAACTGAGAAGTGAGAGTAGGACTCGGCGAGTTGGGTGGCCCAACTCGGCGAGTCAGCCCAAAGAGAGTTGACTTTGACCAAGGGTAAAAGAGTCATTTTACCCCAAGTGCAGTGTTTAGTATTTGATTGAGTGTGCTTATGGACTTGTAGCCGAGGAGATTCAGGAGCAGCAGCCGTTAGCTTCCCGAGCCACACACTCAGCAGCCAGCTTACGAGGTGAGTTTCCTTCAAGTAGGGACGGGTCTAAGGCCACAATGTCGGCCCGTCCAGTTAGCAGTAGTTTCCGGACTGCAGTCCGATGTAGTAGCTAGTATGTTTGATGCCTTCGTGGCTCAGACAGGATTTATGGGCTATGTTTTATGTGTTACGTGTTATGTGTTCCGGGCTACGGCTCGATGCAGTATGCAGTATATGTGTTCATGCTAGTTGATATGCTATGATATGTTCAGTCAGTTAGTTCCGGACTCCGGTCCGATGCAGGGGACAAGGTCCCAGTTAGTTCCGGACTTCGGTCCGATGCAGTTAGTTCCGGACTTCGGTCCGATGCAGGGGACAAGGTCCCAGTTAGTTCCGGACTTCGGTCTGATGCAGTTAGTTCCGGACTTCGGTCCGATGCAGGGGACAAGGTCCCAGTTAGTTCCGGACTACGGTCCGATGCAGTTAGTTCTGGACTTTGGTCTGGTGCAGGGGACAAGGTCCCAGTCAGTTCCGGACTTCGGTCCGATGCAGTTTCCGGGCTTCGGCCCGATGCAGTGGGCAAGGCCCAATATGTGTTATATGTTATTGTATGGTATGTGGTATTTTGGGGGAGCTCACTAAGCTTCGTGCTTACAGTTTCAGTTTTGGTTTCAGGTACTTCCGCAAGCAAAGGGAAGAGCTCGGGGTGACAGCATCGCACACACCACAGCTTAGCTTTTATCCTGGGGATGGTTTTAATTGTTTTGGATTTGATATAGTATGATCCAGTTTTCCGCACAGTATTTTATTATGATTGGGATACAATCGTGTATGTTTTTATGTTATGATGCTCATATTATGGTTTTGATTATATTGAAAAATGAAAATTTTTGGGTTGTATTTTTGGGTCGTTTCACTTGGGATTTCCTCCACATTTGGTAAGAATAATCCCTTCTCCTTATGATTATTTCACTTCTTTCTACTCGAATCATGGATATCTTACACAAACTCTCTCATAATTGTGTTAGATCTTCGAATCTTCAAGTGATTCTTCAAGTGTTCTTGGGTTGAACACTTCTCTTCTTCAACACATATCTTCAAAAATCACTCAAGGTGAGTTCATACCCCTACATTTTCATGTTTTCTCAAGTTTTTAGGGGGGGAATACAAGTTAAAACACCAAGAACATAACTATACTTTTCTAACAGCCTTCATCAGAAAAGTTGAACTCCATTCACGGACTGTTTTGGACAACTTAGACATTTTAGTTTTCAAAACTGTTTTAGGTGCATGTAGTCCCACTTCTTAGCTTTAAAATGACTACTTGAACATCTCGATACGATTTTTCTACAATTTATGGTGATTTTTACAAAACTGCCTATCATTTCAAACATCAATCCAGACCAGTCTGTGATTATGGACTTTTTCACACAAGTAAGAGGTCATTAAAAATTACAATAAAAATTATGAACAAACTAGACTCATTTGCCAAACTCTCAGAAGTTACAGAACTTGATTTGGACATTTTATGATTTTTCTACAAATTTTCCAATAACAGTTACAGAAAATGTTATTAACAGAAAAACACTATAAATTTCATTTCACCTTGTAACATGTTGAGCAAGGTATACATCATTATGTGATTATGTGTTGTTGCAATATATGACAATTTTGTATTCTTATATAGACATACATCAGAAAACATATTGATTTTTACCTCCACAAGTATGGTAAATATATAAATGATATTACAAGGCTATATCCATTAAAATACAAACATTGGTAAATTATGACAAGTAAGGCTTATGCTCACTACCCACACAAATATTTAATAAACTTTAATAGGTATAGTTTAGGGTTATTTTACATAACAAACACATTATTAAAGGTTTTACACATACAAAAGAGTTATTACCACTATGGATAATTATGATAAACTATAATAAGTATAGCTAAGCCATTATACCCCCACAAACGAACACGCTAGTTATAATCGGTATAGTTATGGCATATATATATTACAAACAAAGTGATAAACTGTAATAGGTATAGTTTATGTTTCATCTACACTATGAACTTAATTACAAGAAAGGAATTCACCATCACCACCACTTTTGATAAGCTATAATATGCATAGTTCATGTTCACTACCACTATCACTATTTGATGAACTATGATATGTATAGGTTATATTCACCATCACCACCACTTTTGGTAAACTATAATATGCATAGTTCATGTTCACTAGTCACTATCACTATCCGATGAACTATGATATGCATAGTTTATGTTCACAGTCACTATTACTATTTCGTACACTACACTAGGATTGGTTCCGGTTATTGGGTTTAAGTCCACATTCACTTTCGCATTGTTAGTTTTCAGCTATAATTTCTATGTGTATATGCTAGAGTTATATAGAATCTAGTCGTGATTGGCTTAGAATTGGTGGGCTCGCCTCATCTCCTGTTCCTTGTTTGGTTGTGGACCTAGGGCAGACCCATTATATTCAACGTTTTATCAACTTAAATCTTATATAACTCATATACGCTGGACGATTATAGGAGAAGTCTACGGGTCATTCTAGGGTTCATTAATGTATCATATAGGAATATTCTATTCACACTTAACTAAGAAAATATTGGATTTTCTGGAAATCAACTCTATCGATTTTATAAGGAAAACGGTTTCTACTCCAAACAAAACTCTTATGAACTCACCAACTTAATTGTTGACACTCTTTCAAAACTACTTGTATTCTCAGGAAATCAGTGAAACAGGAAAACTTCAGCGCTTTGAGGACGGGACGTTAAACCGTCAACAATTTATTTTTGTCATCATAATGTAATTGATTTTGAAACATGTAAACATATACTTTTGTGTAACTTTTTCAATTATATTTATGATGGTTGTATTTACTTTGAGCACTATTATACACGTTGTTGTGATACTGTACATGAAGTCCTCCACCCCCGGACATTTCCGCCATCCTTGGTTTGGGGGTGTGACAGATTGGTATCAGAGCATTGTTTATAGTGAACTCAGTATATCGAACCATATAAGATATATAAAGTATAAATACATTGGTACTGAAAGTCTCTGATTTAAAGTTTTCAAAGCAACTATACTTTAGAAAAAAATAATTTCTCGGAAAAAGTAGGAGCATGTGCACACATACTAGGGTCAGTATCATGGTGGGATAGGAAAAAAGTGTTGATTGTTGAACAATACGAGTAGGCTTGGGGATGTATAGTCAGGTCTGGGAATGACATAGCCTGATCAACTATGTCTCACTCAGAAGTGATTAGCATATGCCCAGGAGTGGTTGTAGGTGTTGCAACAAGTCTAAAAACTTACCAACACTACCACAATGAAATACCATAGGGGTATTTGGTGTTATTATAATTACTTATCTGAGAACTAAATAGATTTTTATCAATAGGTCAATAATTGCTTAGTGGATACATTAAAATTATATGTATCCAGGACGTCATAGACTTAGAATCTGTGAATCTTTGCTTTACTTCCTGTTCTCGTTGGATTGGGGATTTAGAGTTAGGGTCGCTTACTCGAAGGCCTATCCTGTCCCAAATACATGTGACTAGTATGCACTAAACAATGTATTGAAGTACCAAATAAATTATAATTATCTAAATAGTATGTCTACTTAGTTACTTCTTATATTCCCTTTTTCTCGCGAAGATATCATGGCTGGATTTCATTCCCACGGCGACCCGTACTACCCTAACCACGGCAATACTGAATGGCTCAGAGAGGAGCTAGAGAATGATTACCCAATCCCTGTGGATGGTCACCAAGCTGAAGGCCTTGCTGATGGTTCTGACTCTGACCCTGAAGTGGAGAACCTACCCCGATGACCCTTGTTCCGAATCCTAACCCTCGCCCGGTTTTTCAAGGCCCGACGCCTCCTTGGGTAGAGTGCTTGGAAACCTGGAGCGAAGAGCACAACCAACCTAGGCTGTTAAATGGAGACATTCGAATCCTTCAGAATCCGGAGACTACACTATTCAAGGGAACTGTAGCATTGCCCAAGATTTTCCTTACGTTAATGAGATGTAGACCTATTTTCCTCGAACCCTATATTACAAACAATTTACATATGGTAACTCCAAGAAATTCTTAATATATACCAAGTGATTTTAGGAGGGGATCAGGCACGAAACAAATCACAAGTTGCATTTGAGTCACTACCACTAAAATTCATTCATAGGGGCTTTGTTATGAATTACATACAAAATACTTTTAAGTCAGAACATAATACAGACAAGTCTGGCTTGATAACATCTGACTTGTCACTACTATTAGAAACTTATCGTTTTTTCGTCTCTACCATCTTATGACAGGACTATGCCGCCAAAGAAAATGTCCAGACCCTCCGGAAGCACAGCACTGCCCCCTCCGCCACCACCTCCGCAGTTTGATCCCATAATGTTTCAAGCTGCCGTAACAGCAGCCGTGGTGGCAGCAATGTCGCAAATGGGTACAAATGGTTCTGACGGAAGCAGGGGCGTCATCGCGCTGATGCAATGGTTCGAAAGGACCGAAGCAGTCTTCGAAATTTGTGCTTGTCCCGAAGCAAGCAAGGTCAATTATGTGGCATTCACCTTCACAAGAAAAGCTCTTACTTGGTGGAACGGCAGAGTTAAGTCGCTTACTCCTGCAGTGGCTAACTCTATAAGCTGGGAGGATTTAAAAGCTTTAATGCTGAAAGAATATTGCCCAAGAGGCGAAGTGCAAAAACTGGAAGAGGAACTCTGGAACCTCAAAATGTCGGGGACGGATCTCGAAGCTTATAACGCCCGATTCAATGACCGAGCACTCCTCTGTCCTGTAATGGTCACCCCAGAGGAGAAAAAGGTAGAACGATACCTTTCGGGGCTATCATCCCAGATTCATGATAGTGTATTGGCCTCAAGACCAACTACCTTCAACAACGCCAAAGAGTTGGCACAACAACTCATCGACCATCGTGCCAGCCATGACACTACGACAACCACACCAATTTTTACTTTTCATGCTGCCATAACCCTCACCACGCCAACACCCATGAAACAATACGCTGGAACCCTTCCGAAATGTAACAAGTGTAGCTTCCATCACACTGGGGCTTGTAGAGAATTGCATTGCATGAACTGCAATAGGAAGGGGCACACTACCCGTTTCTGTAGGGCACCGGTACGACCCATCAACCAGTTCCCCGGCTTTGGAGTAAGCCCAGCCTATTACAAGTGTGGAGAAACAGGACACTTTAAAAGGAACTGCCCAAGTGCAAGAGATGCCAGTGGTGGTGGAAGGGTGCTTGCGATCACCGAAGGAGAGACCACCCCGGAACTGCCCGCAAATATCAGTACGTGTTTCTAACATCGATGTTTAAATTCCAAATTTCTTTATATGATTAAATCTAGCATCGATTAAAACATGCATAGTAGTAATTCCAAGGATTAAACTGAGAGCATAAACTATAAAAAATTCCAAGGCCGTCATGTGACATCAGGCGGGTTATTCCTTACCATAATCAATTTCTTGTACTGTAAGTACTTTTAGTTAGTCCTTTAGACGGCCAAAACTCTCCTGCTCCGGATGTAATGTAAGACCCTCTTTAAGGTCAATTTTCCCTAATTTGTTACATCTTAAGCATCAATGACGTTGTCAGTCGGATAAATTCTGTGACACTCTTTGTTCAAATACTCCCATAGGAGTCTATCTGAAACCCACTTTAGTCAAGTTGTTGGACTAGTGTAATTTCGCTCCGGGATCGTTCCCAATTCTCTTTCAAAGGTTGGATCATGTTATTCACCAACCAATGGAATCCGGTTTGAACGACAAACATCATGAGACCATTCTACGAATTTACTTCTACTCCGTAATAGGACTGCATCATAGGGATGTAGGTCAAACTTTCGAGAACATGCTTCTACTCTATAGGTGAACGGTCAAAATACATCTAGGTTCAATGTTAGCCCTAACTAGGAACTATAGTTCATTAAGAAGGATTAGTAAGAATGTTATTTGTTGTGATTTCCTCACTTATACATTCCCTAGTTATATATAACGAATACCTGGTAGACAATAGAATGTGAGAATTCTAACTTAGTTTCTTTTCCATGTTGGGATGTGGAACTGAAGTAGAATCACACATTTTACTATCCGCCCAGTCTTGGTTATATCATAATGTGTATAAGCTAAGTTTTCATATATAATAACTCATCTCTTGGTCAAAATCAAAATAATGTAGAGCCGACCTTAGTCACTCACAAACTCCTTGCCTGATTTCAAATTTCAGGACGAAATTCCCTCTAACGGAGGGATGATGTGACAACCGTCAAATTCTGGTCAATTCAAAGTCAAATAAAGTCAACAAGTCAAACCGGTCAACTCAATAACCCTTGTGTACTATGGCTTACGTTATGTAATTACGAAACAACTCGCTATTCTAATGAGAGATCATAAATTGAAAAGTACGTACATCTAGATCTCCTTAACCAAAATCTATGGTACGTGGCGAGCTAAACCGATAAAACAATGTTGCATACTCATCGGGAGTATGTGAAATCTCTCTTAAATATCTCTTTATATGAGAAATCTCTCCAAGAATGTCAAATCTCTCCCAAATCTCTCTAAGTATGTGAAATCTCTCTCAAATATCTCTTTGTATGAGAAATCTCTCCAAGAATGTCAAATCTCTCCCAAATCTCTCTAAGTATGTGAAATCTCTCTCAAATATCTCTTTGTATGAGAAATCTCTCCAAGAATGTCAAATCTCTCCCAAATCTCTCTAAGTATGTGAAATCTCTCTCAAATATCTCTTTGTATGAGAAATCTCTCCAAGAATGTCAAATCTCTCCCAAATCTCTCTAAGTATGTGAAATCTCTCTCAAATATCTCTTTGTATGAGAAATCTCTCCTAGTGCCCCAAGTGTTGCACCTCTAATGGAGTCACAAACACTCAATGCAAAGGATGAGTATAAGAGATGAGGAAATCAGCTAGGGTTCTATTAGAATGCTTATATTGGCCGAAAATCCCATAGTGGAGGGTTCCTTGTAGCTATGGGCTAGTAGGGTTTCAGGAGGAAACCCTAATTTTTGCTTAAAGCTTAAGCAGTCCATGGACCTCCTCTTTAGAGCCTTTGGACGAAATCTTATGGTTTTACCCATAAATTTCGTCCACTCTACTCCATGGAGTCCATCAGCCCACTTTCGCAACTATCAATGATTTGCAAAACCAGTCCCTCCATTATTAATCAGTTCCTTTAATCCCAAAATTAATATTAAATTAATTTATGATTAATTACTATTTAATAATATGATTTACAAATAATTATATTAATAAAATCATTATGAGTATCAATTTATTATTCATATAATAAATCCTACTCTCTCTCCACCAGTCCTCCTGTCAAGTTGCATGAGTGAAGGCAATCCAAAAGGACCATGCTACAAATCAAATCAAGTACATACCGATTATAATTATGGGCTTAGACACCTAACCCAACAGTCTCTCACTTGGATAAGTCTAATAACTATTATTGCAAGTATGACTTCAGAATTTGATTAGCAATCATAGCTCCATGACTTCAGAATTTGATTAGCAATCATAGCTCTCAAAATCCTTTGTTGAACTCTGATCTTATTAGTAACACATCATTCAGATAAGTGATCAAATATTCCTCCGTTCTACAAGATATCGTATGGACACGAGACATGGATTATAATCATTCTCTCTGTCCAAGGTTTGCTTCCCAATGTCCAATTTATGATGACTGACTAATTGAAAAAATCAAATCAGTCTCAGCTTGCGCTAAGGTTGTCATCACTAAATCATCAAGGGGCCCACATATATCGCTTTTATCCCATTTAAGGTAAAAGGAACGGATAAACTTCAACTCATATGCTTGTACTATTTACTCATCAAATCATACACAACAATATGTTTTATAACATCAAGTTACTGATGCGTTTATGTATTATCACTGTACAACTCACTTGTAAACAACAACTATATGTCTCCGTTTTAATAATATATGATATTATCGTCTCACAATCACTTGTGAGAAAATCCATGAATTGATTCAAATGATCGTCGGTTTAATCCGATACTCAAATTCCTATTTTAGAGGTACTCACGAACACTGTAGCAAACATTTGCTTTGTCTAAGCACTAAGATAATCTACAGTCGAATTCATGACAGTCTTACCTCATTACTTACTTCCAGAGTATGATCGACTGTGGACGTTTGAATAATCTTATTATTCGGGAAGTAAAACATGCAAAGTGAAACACAAGAATAACCTAATCTGTCACAATCCGAAAGATCTTCTGTTCATACCGTTAAAAATAAATCAATTCGGAATTTATTTCTACTCTTGTCAGCATTATCTCAGGTCTAATTAAATATTCTAAACTCAGTACAATAAAGGTTTGGGTCCAAAAACGAGTTTTTCCAAGTCAAAGCATAGCATCCGAGTCAAACACCCCTTCGAGAGGAGTGTACGACCGCAAACTCGAGTTTACAGTCAAACACCCCCACCCCACCCCTTGACTAAAAACTATACCCTATATATAGGGTATATGGCCTTCATTTGTCACTTTACACTTCAAAGGCTTTCTCTCTCTACTCTCTCTCTCTCTCTAAAACTATCAAGTTTGCTCAAAGAAATCCTCAAGAATGTAAGTGATTCCTTCCTTTGAGTGTTAATCCTTCCTATATCCATGATTCACTCTTGATTCATCCATGGATTTCACCTTTTTATCTAGATCTTCAAGAATCCTCAAGAACACCTTAGTGTTTTGGACCGAAAACACCTTTCTTTTCCTTCAAATCGTAAGTATGATCCTCTTATACTTATATCTAGTTAGGATTCTTGTGTTTTGCCTTGAAATCGTCACTTTCCATGAACAGAAGGTGTTTACGGTCTAGTGTATCTCCTTAGACCGTACACCCTTCAAGGACAGTAAACTCATGAACCGTAAACTCATGGGCCATAAACCCATGAACCGTAAACCCATGGACCGTAAACCAATAGACAGTAAACCCATGGACCGTAAACCCATAGACCGTAAACCCATGACCGTACACTCCTGATTACGGCTGCGAACTCCCCTCTTCAATCACATGTGATTCTAACACTTAGTTTCAAGTGTTTCCTAGTCCCTAAGGTGGTTTCCTTCCATAACAAATAGTGTTATGTCCTCGTCTAATACATGTATGTGTTACCATATGTTAATAGGGTCCACTTGATTACGAAACATCAGTTGACACTCAACACTCATCCCGATCGTACACTCAAATCCTACGTTATACTGTGAGTCCATACCCCCTACGTTTTTCCGAGTTTTCATGTTTTTAGTGGGGAATACAAGTAAAAGTATAAGGAAACTTGTGCTCAAAATACATTATTTTTTCTAAGATAATTATATTTTCAGTATGCTTTTAACGTGCAAAACAGTTTTTACCAAACGATTGAGAAATCAACTCGTAGAAACAGTTTTTAAAACTAGGGTAACTAACTTGTGAATCACGTTGTAAAGTATATTATTTTATAAGGGATTCATGCAAATCATAAACATGATTTCGGTATTATCAATTGTAAATTTGTTATTCTAAATGTTGGAGACACGTCCTTGGTAACACTCCCACCGATTTCGAGAGTGTAGGACTAGCACTTGTAACTAGAATCTCTTGTAGGGAAAGTGTGAATGTTTTGTATAGATCTATACGGGACTAACTATCCGGCACCTAAACTGCTAGCTACAGTTAGGCAGCCATGCCAGGGGTGACAAAGTCAAAAAGGATACTGGCCCCGTTACCTGCCAATTTTTGGAGAAGACGGTGCATTTTGGAGTCACGTCTTTTACCTTTGTTATATAATGTTATGTACGAACTATGTTTTCAAACAAATGTAAATAATCATATTGTAATGAAATGGTTGTTTTTACTTTTCTTGCTATGATACAACTATTGTGATACTATGCATGATGTCACCTGCCCCCGGAAGTTTCCGCCGTTGTTTTTCTAAAGGTTCAGGGGTGTGACATAATCCAATATGGTCTCAAAACTTTTGAATATAAATAAAACACTTATTATTTAATCACCATATTGATTAGACCATATTCATTCTATAATGTTTTGAACAATCAACCTAATACTTGAATTAAAACAATAGTCATCCCATGCTCTAAGCATGCACACTATGTTTATCTATGGTCCTTTCCTTGTGAAATAGTTCAATTGAACACATTTCCAATGATTCTCATTTAACAATTCCAAATCCTTATCACAAGTGTAAGAATACCAAATTATTGCCACTACAAGAATCTGTTACAGTCTAAACTTACATGCAATGATCTTTTTGTAATATCTAGGCTCTAAAGTCACAACGACTTGGCCAATGATAATACAAAGCATTCCATTTGAGATTGTAACAAGACAATTCCCCATAAATGAAGTCTCACATTCAAGGTACATTCCTTGAACATCCTTCTTGCATAAAAGTTTCCACCTTACACATAGATTCTTAATATCCATCTCCCATTATGGAAACATTTCCATAATTGGCATATGACAATCCTGTTGGATTAATTTCTAAGTCCATAACTATAATTGGTAAGACTTGACCTGACCCGGCATGGTCCATTTGGGTTGCATGGCATCATGCACTTGGATAGACTATAATGAGAGAAATAAGACACTTATGGTTATTAATATATTATAAGTTCTAGTATATTAATAATAAGAATAATAAGATTATTTAATTAGTATTGATCAAGATTTAATCTAGGATTAATTAAGTGATCAAAAGAAGACTAATTAAATATATGGGTTGATTGTGTAAATCATCCATACTTGTATAGTGGGCTAATGCTCCATGGATAATCAAGTTGGGCTAAAACCCATAGGATGGTCCATGGACGCTCCATGGTGTATTTAAACCCATGGATCCAAGGAAATGGAAAGTCATGACAATTAGGGTTTACCCTAATTGTAACACTATATAAAGATCTTATTCTTGACAAAATCGGCGACTAGTATGATTCTAGAGTGGGCTAGCCGATTTCATAAAGTGTAGATTTCTCTCAAGTTATTCCAAGTGTATTTGGTGTTGTGTGAACCATTTGAGGTGACACACTTGGGGCACTTGGCACTCAAGCTTAATGAAGACTTTCTACATGAAAGAGGTATGTATTCTATCTTGTTATATTCATTATTTTGTATGCTAGATTAGGATAATACCTTGGAAGTTCTTATTTCTATGTATAATAGAGAACACATAGATCCAAGGTATTTAAGGTTGCATGTACACTTAGGAGTGTTAGAATGCTCATAACCCAACAATGGTATCAGAGCCTAGGCTTGTTTTCTTGTTATACTTGCAAAAGAAGCTGGAAAATCGAGTTTTGATGCTGTCTGCCCAGCAGACTCGCTGAGTCCATGAATGGACTCGCCGACTCCAAGGCAAAAAAGCATCCAACTCGCCGAGTTGGTTCGTGCACTTGACGAGTTGGACCCCCAGACAGCATAAATTCGACTTTTTTGGTTGGAAATAGACTAGGAACATTACCCTAAGATGTTTTTGAACTTATAAACTTGTTTTTGATGTGGTAATGTTCATGCTAATCCAATTTCAAAGATAATTGTCAATAGATTCATGTTTTGTATTAGTTTAAGGTTTAGACTAATTACATGAAAAAGTTTGATTTGAATTATCTTGTTCTTATGAGTTGCTTAGATTAGTAGAAAAGTTGAGTGAAATAGTTGTTTTCAATCCTAATTAATCTAAGAGTTTATTCTAAAATGTGTTTTTGTAACTTGTCCTCAAGTTATATGAAAAGTCACATTTAAGTTTCATAAAACTCATAAAAGTTGGCAAAGGTTACAAAAATGAAGAGTCTAGTTCTAATTAAATGGTTTTATGACTCCATAACTTGTCCTCAAGTTATGGAGGACCAAGAGTCTCTTCATTAAATAATAAATAAATAAAAAGAGTGTAACCATAATTAATTCCATAAGTTATAAAATAAAGAAAAGTGAATTCTTTTATTAGTTTAAAGTCTTCCATAACTTGTCCTCAGGTTATGGAACTTGAAGTATTTTTGGATTAAAACTACTTTAAACACATAAGTTATGGAATTAATTAGTTTTGAATAGTTTCAAAACTTGCCCTCAAGTTTTGGAATTTGTAAAGTTTTCTCTTATGAATACATTAATTCCAAGTTAGCCCTTAGAATTTTAAAAGTTAAAATTCAACCCTTATACATTATAATATTATAAGTTAATAATATATATATGTATCAGAGTAAAGTTAGTCTTACCGCTAGGACGCCTCATTCACGAAGCCGGTCTATAAGGTGGGTATAAGGTTGTTGCCTATAAAATGGCAACTTAATGGGTGTCCACTCTCACCCACCGCTTGCTTGACTGGTGGAGGGTCGTTAGCCGAACGGGTTTGACAGGACTAGAATTCTCCCTTCATTAAAAGTATTAATGAAAAATACTAAGTAAGTAAACTCTTAATAATACCCAATCTTAGTTACTTAGGAAAATGTGAATAAGGTGCTAATCCATGAAATTACACTTTGCACTTTCTTTAAGTCGGTTAGTGGAGCGTGTGTGGTTAACCGGCACACTAACTCGTATTTAACAAGGTAGGTAAAGGGTAACTTAATGTTTATCATAGTATCGATGGAGCGTGTGTGGTTAACCGACACATCAATTGAGGGGTAAACACTTAAGGGTACCAAGTAATTTGCATGGTTACTTCACACCTTGTTTTGTGATCCTCAGCATCCCAGTCATAAAACCTGAAGGGCACACTCGAGATTGAAACATGCCATTGAAAAGTTCAATGAATCTCAAAGATTTAGGAGCTTCAAAACCAATTAAAACATAATAATACATTTCGTTTATCTTGGTGGAAATTGGTGAATCGTCATTCACCTACCTTCAAATATTTTATAGCTTGGATTACGGCATACCTCTTCTAAGTTATAAAATAGTTTGTTGGGTCCTAGCCTTAATATTTCATATTGGGTGTCATATTAAGGACTTAAGATCAACTATCTTGAATATCTCCCAAAAGATGTCTGGGTTAGACATTTATGATCTTCCCAAATCAATTGAAACAAGTTTTCCTAAATGAAGATGATGTCCCTTGGAAATCATACTTCATTCACGTCCTCCAATTATTCTCCCCAACCCACAAGTTCTTGAAAAGTTTAAGGTAACTCAGGCCCTATTGGCAAGGCAAGGTCTAGGTGTGGTCACATGTTGGAGATGTAGTCACATATTGACAAGCCGGGAGAGTTAGGTGTCAAAGTCTTGAGAAAGTTGGTGGTTCAACTACTTTCTAAGTCACATAGTGGGTTCCTTTGGAACACCTATGGAACAGACTATGACAAGACCCTTAACGATCTTATCTATTTGTTAAGTTCAACTTCCTTAAAACTTGATGGACATTGACAATAGTGACACAGGAAATCCAGAAAAGCATTTTCTTCCCAATGGAAAGGGATCGGCCATAGTCAACTCGGTTGACCAAATGGTAAAGAGAAAAGCTAAGTTTGTGATAGTCCCACGTACCATTACCAAAGGGTCCATATGTTTATATTGCCAAAGGAAGGGGCATTGGTTGCGAAATAGTTGTTTTCAATCCAAATTAATCTAAGAGTTGATTCTAAAATGTGTTTTTGTAACTTGTCCTCAAGTTATATGAAAAGTCACATTTAAGTTTCATAAAACTCATAAAAGGTTGGCAAAGGTTACAAAAATCAAGAGTCTAGTTCTAATTAAATGGTTTTATGACTCCATAACTTGTCCTCAAGTTATGGAGGACCAAGAGTCTCTTCATTAAATAATAAATTTAAAAAAGTGTAACCTTAATTAATTCCATAAGTTATATAATAAAGAAAAGTTAATTCTTGTATTAGTTTAAAGTCTTCCATAACTTGTCCTCAAGTTATGGAACTTGAAGAGTTTTTGGATTAAAACTACTTCAAACACATAAGTTATGGAATTAATTAGTTTTGATTAGTTTCAAAACTTGCCCACAAGTTTTGGAATTTGTAAAGTTTTCTCTTATGAATACTTTAATTCCAAGTTAGGCCTTAGAATTTTAAAAGTTAAAATTCAACCCTTATACTTTATAATATTATAAGTTAATAATATATATATATATATATATATATATATATATATGTATATGTATTAGAGTAAAGTTAGTCTTACTGCTAGTATGCCTCATTCACGAAGCCGGTCTATAAGGTGGGTATAAGGTTGTTGGCTATAAAATGGCAACTTAATGGGTGTCCACTCTCACCCACCACTTGCTTGACTGGTGGAGGGTCGTTAGCCGAACGGGTTTGACAAGACTAGAATTCTCCCTTCATTAAAAGTATTAATGATAAATACTAAGTAACTAAACTCTTAATAATACCCAATCTTAGTTACTTAGGAAAATGTGAATAAGGTGCTAATCCATGAAATTACACTTTGCACTTTCTTTAAGTCGGTTAGTGGAGCGTGTGTGGTTAACCGGCACACTAACTCGTATTTAACAAGGTAGGTAAAGGGTAACTTAATGTTTATCATAGTATCAATGGAGCGTGTGTGGTTAACCGGCACATCAATTGAGGGGTAAACACTTAAGGGTACCAAGTAATTTACATGGTTACTTCACACCTTGTTTTGTGATCCTCGGCATCCCAGTCACAAAACCTGAAGGGCACACTCGAGATTGAAACATGCCATTGAAAAGTTCAATGAATCTCAAAGATTTAGGAGCTTCAAAACCAATTAAAACATAATAATACATTTCGTTTATCTTGGTGGAAATTGGTGAATCGTCATTCACCTACCTTCAAATATTTTATAGCTTGGATTACGGCATACCTCTTCTAAGTTATAAAATAGTTTGTTGGGTCCTAGCCTTAATATTTCATATTGGGTGTCATATTAAGGACTTAAGATCAACTATCTTGAATATCTCCCAAAAGATGTCTGGGTTAGACATTTATGATCTTCCCAAATCAATTGAAACAAGTTTTCCTAAATGAAGATGATGTCCCTTGGAAATCATACTTCATTCACGTCCTCCAATTATTCTCCCCAACCTACAAGTTCTTGAAAAGTTTAAGGTAACTCAGGCCCTATTGGCAAGGCAAGGTCTAGGTGTGGTCACATGTTGGAGATGTAGTCACATATTGACAAGCCGGGAGAGTTAGGTGTCAAAGTCTTGAGAAAGTTGGTGGTTCAACTACTTTCTAAGTCACATAGTGAGTTCCTTTGGAACACCTATGGAACAGACTATGACAAGACCCTTAATGATCTTATCTATTTGTTAAGGTCAACTTCCTTAAAACTTGATGGACATTGATAATAGTGACACAGGAAATCCAGAAAAGCATTTTCTTCCCAATGGAAAGGGATCGGCCATAGTCAACTCGGTTGACCAAATGGTAAAGAGAAAAGCTAAGTTTGTGATAGTCCCGCGTACCATTACCAAAGGGTCCATATGTTTATATTCCCAAAGGAAGGGGCATTGGTTGCGAAATAGTTGTTTTCAATCCAAATTAATCTAAGAGTTGATTCTAAAATGTGTTTTTGTAACTTGTCCTCAAGTTATATGAAAAGTCACATTTAAGTTTCATAAAACTCATAAAAGGTTGGCAAAGGTTACAAAAATGAAGAGTCTAGTTCTAATTAAATGGTTTTATGACTCCATAACTTGTCCTCAAGTTATGGAGGACCAAGAGTCTCTTCATTAAATAATAAATTTAAAAAAGTGTAACCTTAATTAATTCCATAAGTTATATAATAAAGAAAAGTTAATTCTTGTATTAGTTTAAAGTCTTCCATAACTTGTCCTCAAGTTATGGAACTTGAAGAGTTTTAGGATTAAAACTACTTCAAACACATAAGTTATGGAATTAATTAGTTTTGATTAGTTTCAAAACTTGCCCTCAAGTTTTGGAATTTGTAAAGTTTTCTCTTATGAATACTTTAATTCCAAGTTAGGCCTTAGAATTTTAAAAGTTAAAATTCAACCCTTATACTTTATAATATTATAAGTTAATAATATATATATACATATATATATATATATATATATATATATATATATATATATATATATATATGTATCAGAGTAAAGTTAGTCTTACCGCTAGTACGCCTCATTCACGAAGCCGGTCTATAAGGTGGGTATAAGGTTGTTGCCTATAAAATGGCAACTTAATGGGTGTCCACTCTCACCCACCGCTTGCTTGACTGGTGGAGGGTCGTTAGCCGAACCGGTTTGACAGGACTAGAATTCTCCCTTCATTAAAAGTATTAATGATAAATACTAAGTAACTAAACTCTTAATAATACCCAATCTTAGTTACTTAGGAAAATGTGAATAAGGTGCTAATCCATGAAATTACACTTTTCACTTTATTTAAGTCGGTTAGTGGAGCGTGTGTGATTAACCGGCACACTAACTCGTATTTAACAAGGTAGGTAAAGGGTAACTTAATGTTTATCATAGTATCGATGGAGCGTGTGTGGTTAACCGGCACATCAATTGAGGGGTAAACACTTAAGGGTACCAAGTAATTTACATGGTTACTTCACACCTTGTTTTGTGATCCTCGGCATCCCAGTCACAAAACCTGAAGGGCACACTCGAGATTGAAACATGCCATTGAAAAGTTCAATGAATCTCAAAGATTTAGGAGCTTCAAAACCAATTAAAACATAATAATACATTTCGTTTATCTTGGTGGAAATTGGTGAATCGTCATTCACCTACCTTCAAATATTTTATAGCTTGGATTACGACATACCTCTTCTAAGTTATACAATAGTTTGTTGGGTCCTAGCCTTAATATTTCATATTGGGTGTCATATTAAGGACTTAAGATCAACTATCTTGAATATCTCCCAAAAGATGTCTGGGTTAGACATTTATGATCTTCCCAAATCAATTGAAACAAGTTTTCCTAAATGAAGATGATGTCCCTTGGAAATCATACTTCATTCACGTCCTCCAATTATTCTCCCCAACCTACAAGTTCTTGAAAAGTTTAAGGTAACTCAGGCCCTATTGGCAAGGCAAGGTCTAGGTGTGGTCACATGTTGGAGATGTAGTCACATATTGACAAGCCGGGAGAGTTAGGTGTCAAAGTCTTGAGAAAGTTGGTGGTTCAACTACTTTCTAAGTCACATAGTGAGTTCCTTTGGAACACCTATGGAACAGACTATGACAACACCCTTAACGATCTTATCTATTTGTTAAGTTCAACTTCCTTAAAACTTGATGGACATTGACAATAGTGACACAGGAAATCCAGAAAAGCATTTTCTTCCCAATGGAAAGGGATCGGCCATAGTCAACTCGGTTGACCAAATGGTAAAGAGAAAAGCTAAGTTTGTGATAGTCCCGCGTACCATTACCAAAGGGTCCATATGTTTATATTGCCAAAGGAAGGGGCATTGGTTGCGAAATAGTTGTTTTCAATCCAAATTAATCTAAGAGTTGATTCTAAAATGTGTTTTTGTAACTTGTCCTCAAGTTATATGAAAAGTCACATTTAAGTTTCATAAAACTCATAAAAGGTTGGCAAAGGTTACAAAAATGAAGAGTCTAGTTCTAATTAAATGGTTTTATGACTCCATAACTTGTCCTCAAGTTATGGAGGACCAAGAGTCTCTTCATTAAATAATAAATTTAAAAAAGTGTAACCTTAATTAATTCCATAAGTTATATAATAAAGAAAAGTTAATTCTTGTATTAGTTTAAAGTCTTCCATAACTTGTCCTCAAGTTATGGAACTTGAAGAGTTTTAGGATTAAAACTACTTCAAACACATAAGTTATGGAATTAATTAGTTTTGATTAGTTTCAAAACTTGCCCTCAAGTTTTGGAATTTGTAAAGTTTTCTCTTATGAATACTTTAATTCCAAGTTAGGCCTTAGAATTTTAAAAGTTAAAATTCAACCCTTATACTTTATAATATTATAAGTTAATAATATATATATACATATATATATATATATATATATATGTATCAGAGTAAAGTTAGTCTTACCGCTAGTACGCCTCATTCACGAAGCCGGTCTATAAGGTGGGTATAAGGTTGTTGCCTATAAAATGGCAACTTAATGGGTGTCCACTCTCACCCACCGCTTGCTTGACTGGTGGAGGGTCGTTAGCCGAACCGGTTTGACAGGACTAGAATTCTCCCTTCATTAAAAGTATTAATGATAAATACTAAGTAACTAAACTCTTAATAATACCCAACCTTAGTTACTTAGGAAAATGTGAATAAGGTGCTAATCCATGAAATTACACTTTTCACTTTCTTTAAGTCGGTTAGTGGAGCGTGTGTGGTTAACCGGCACACTAACTCGTATTTAACAAGGTAGGTAAAGGGTAACTTAATGTTTATCATAGTATCGCTGGAGCGTGTGTGGTTAACCGGCACATCAATTGAGGGGTAAACACTTAAGGGTACCAAGTAATTTACATGGTTACTTCACACCTTGTTTTGTGATCCTCGGCATCCCAGTCACAAAACCTGAAGGGCACACTCGAGATTGAAACATGCCATTGAAAAGTTCAATGAATCTCAAAGATTTAGGAGCTTCAAAACCAATTAAAACATAATAATACATTTCGTTTATCTTGGTGGAAATTGGTGAATCGTCATTCACCTACCTTCAAATATTTTATAGCTTGGATTACGGCATACCTCTTCTAAGTTATAAAATAGTTTGTTGGGTCCTAGCCTTAATATTTCATATTGGGTGTCATATTAAGGACTTAAGATCAACTATCTTGAATATCTCCCAAAAGATGTCTGGGTTAGACATTTATGATCTTCCCAAATCAATTGAAACAAGTTTTCCTAAATGAAGATGATGTCCCTTGGAAATCATACTTCATTCACGTCCTCCAATTATTCTCCCCAACCTACAAGTTCTTGAAAAGTTTAAGGTAACTCAGGCCCTATTGGCAAGGCAAGGTCTAGGTGTGGTCACATGTTGGAGATGTAGTCACATATTGACAAGCCGGGAGAGTTAGGTGTCAAAGTCTTGAGAAAGTTGGTGGTTCAACTACTTTCTAAGTCACATAGTGAGTTCCTTTGGAACACCTATGGAACAGACTATGACAAGACCCTTAATGATCTTATCTATTTGTTAAGGTCAACTTCCTTAAAACTTGATGGACATTGATAATAGTGACACAGGAAATCCAGAAAAGCATTTTCTTCCCAATGGAAAGGGATCGGCCATAGTCAACTCGGTTGACCAAATGGTAAAGAGAAAAGCTAAGTTTGTGATAGTCCCGCGTACCATTACCAAAGGGTCCATATGTTTATATTCCCAAAGGAAGGGGCATTGGTTGCGAAATAGTTGTTTTCAATCCAAATTAATCTAAGAGTTGATTCTAAAATGTGTTTTTGTAACTTGTCCTCAAGTTATATGAAAAGTCACATTTAAGTTTCATAAAACTCATAAAAGGTTGGCAAAGGTTACAAAAATGAAGAGTCTAGTTCTAATTAAATGGTTTTATGACTCCATAACTTGTCCTCAAGTTATGGAGGACCAAGAGTCTCTTCATTAAATAATAAATTTAAAAAAGTGTAACCTTAATTAATTCCATAAGTTATATAATAAAGAAAAGTTAATTCTTGTATTAGTTTAAAGTCTTCCATAACTTGTCCTCAAGTTATGGAACTTGAAGAGTTTTTGGATTAAAACTACTTCAAACACATAAGTTATGGAATTAATTAGTTTTGATTAGTTTCAAAACTTGCCCTCAAGTTTTGGAATTTGTAAAGTTTTCTCTTATGAATACTTTAATTCCAAGTTAGGCCTTAGAATTTTAAAAGTTAAAATTCAACCCTTATACTTTATAATATTATAAGTTAATAATATATATATATATATATATATATATATATATATATATATATATATATATATATGTATCAGAGTAAAGTTAGTCTTACCGCTAGTACGCCTCATTCACGAAGCCATTGAACAGTTCAATGAATCTCAAAGATCTAGGAGTTTCAAAACCAATTAAAACCTAATAATACATTTCGTTTATCTTGGTGGAAATTGGTGAATCGTCATTCACCTACCTTCAAATATTTTATAGCTTGGATTACGACATACCTCTTCTAAGTTATAAAATAGTTTGTTGGATCCTAGCCTTAATATTTCATATTGGGTGTTATATTAAGGACTTTAGATCAACTATCTTGAATATCTCCCAAAACATGTCTGATTTAGACATTTATGATCTTCCCAAATCCCTTGAAACAAGCTTTCCTAAATGAAGTTGATGTCCCATGCAAATCATATTTCTTTCATCTTCTCCAATTATTCTCCAAAATCCGCAAGTTCAAGGTCACTCAAGCCCTATTGGCAAGGCAAGGTCTAGGTGTGATCACATCTTGGAGATGTAGTCACATATTGACAAGCCGGGAGAGTTGGGTATCAAAGTCTTGAGAAAGTTGGTGGTTCAACTACTTTCTAAGTCACATAGTGAGTTCTTTTGGAACACCTATGAAACAGACAATGACAAGACCCTTAATGATTTTTGATAAGATGAACTTCCTAAAACTTTATGGACATTGACAATGATGACATTGGATATCTAGTAAAGCTCTCTCTCCCCAATGGAAAGGGATCGGCCATAGTCAACTCGGTTGACCAAATGGTAAATAGAAAAGCTAAGTCTGTGATAGTACCGTGTACCATTATCAAAGGGTCCATATGTTTATATTGCCAAAGAAAGGGGCATTGGTTGCGAAGCTGCCAAATTTACCTAAGGATGTTAAAGTCAATAAGATTGACTCTACTTCAGGTAAAGTCCACTATCTAACTCTGCTAAGTTTCTATTCTGAGTTTTTTATTACATGATGTGACTGGGTCACTTGTTGATGTTTTAAGAATCAAACAAAAGTGAAGAAACTTAAAGAAATAATATGCTGAATCTGATCGCGTAGATGGATTTCTATCGCGTAGTTTGAAGATCGGATTCTTGAGCTACTTCTTAGGAGTTAGAAGATATTGCTTAGGAATAGATAACAACAAGTTTTCATATGGATTGTAAGGATAAGTTTTTCCGCAAAGTTTTAAAATAAAAGAAATTTTTTGATTTTATTTATTTTAAAATATCCTTACAATGGCATTTGAGGAAAAATTGTTGCTTATATGATTCCATTAATATCAAGAGTGGAAATATGAAATTTATTCTTTCATTTGTGGTAATGTCTAAATTTACCAAATAAGGAAAGATTCCCATCACCCAAGTTTCAATTGGACCGGAACTTGGAATCATGCAAGTTGTATAGCATGATGAATGAGAACTTTCAAGTATTGGAAAATTAAGACTAATTACTTGTTCACATGGATGTGTGAGTCAAGTGAAGGACTAAGGGATCGAGTACACATTCTTGTGCACTGATTAAGTCCACCACAAAATTCGTCATTGTTTACTAAAGCTCAGTAAATATGATTATACTTACAAGCTTAAGTGTAACTCTGAGACATTGGAAAATGTTCCAATGTATGGTAGAGCGAATAAGAAGAATCAAATTAGGCAGAAGGATAAAAGTTTCTCAAATCTAAAAAGATGGGAGAGTACTTTAATATCAGTTTTGTGCTCATCTTAATGATTAAGAAGCCATAGCACAATTAGTTCTCTAAGGAAATCTTAGTGCATTCTTATGACTAAGAAGAGGGATCTTGAATTGTTGAAATGGTTAAATCAAGAAGATGAGTCATACTTCGTTCCAATACAAGTCTTAGAGTCATACTCCAAGATTGTAACTGGAGTGACATGTCTCAAAGAAGGTTTAAAACACCTGTCAAATGTAAGAGTAAAAGATTCCTACTCTTGTACATTTGAAATTGGTAAGTTGTGATGTTTTGGATAAAACAAAGACCTACTAAGGCCAATTATGTGAAGTGTTTGTCTTGATTAGAATCCACACTATCTCTTGAATATCTGACAAGAAATTCTTATATGTCAAGAGGACAGTGGGAGTGTTAAAGGTCTTGAAAGTCTCAAGAACTAATCAAGAATAAAACCTGAAGTTCTTCACTAGCACACGACTTGAGGTTTATAACCTATCGTGTTGACATATTCTGTGCCCATTCCAGTTAAAGTTGGCTTTGCATATGAGTTCTTAGAGTTCTCAATTTGTTGCACATTAACTTGGAAGCAATGGCAGGCCCTTGAGCTGCCAGGTGGCAAGAAATTAAGATTGAGTTCAGTCCATATGAGTTTGGATTTGTCATTATCCTTGTCTTGTGACTATGGTTTTGAAATTCACATGGATAAGAACACATACACCATTAAATCTAAGTGTCATAAGGTTTCTCTCCGATTCATGAAAATGATGGTGAGGAAACACTTTCAATAAGTAGATTTTAGCTAGATAGCAATTGTGATATTTGCATTCTCAAAGTCGTTAGTGGAGCGTGTGTGGTTTACTGGCACACTAACCTGGACTTGTGAGAAGTGGCAAAAAGGTCTAACCATTATGATTACGGAATCCCTCTTCATAATTGTTTAGACACACAAGTGTGCTATCTAAGGGAAGGTGTATGATTTTGATAAAGTTTTATCAAAACAATCTAGTATCAGAAATCTGAACTTTGGTAAGAAAGTCAGCTGGTTTCTGAGTACATGTCAAAGCTAGTGGGAGCATAAGTGTTATGCTAATAATCATCATGTTAGTGGGAACATGATAATTATGATAAGTATTGCAAGCTAGCAATGTTAATTATAGAAAACAAAAGTTTCAATTGGGAAAGAGTTGTTTTGCTATAATTAAGGGAGAGGAAATTATACTTCATCTCAAATCTATAAGCTTAGATCGTGAGGTTTTAATCATTTAGTCAAGGATATATATATATATATATATATATGAATTTCATGTTGGAATGGCTCAACATAAGGAAATTCTATTATTTGCGTTCTAAAATTCGATTATGATTACGACATATCTTTTCATAACTTGAATTATGAGAACTTGGCAAATTGAAATGGAAATATTATAGCAAAAGACTGGTTTAGTCTTTATGTGAGACATCATGAATCGTGTCCCATATGCTTCGGATACAGGATCGATTACATGTGCTATATTCATCCATTCTAAAATTTTCCAGATGCCTGGGGCATTAAGAAGGGAAAAGGTTTAGAACTGGATATGACTAAAAGGATTAAACAATTGTCGAGGACAATCTAAGGTTTACCAAAGATTGGTTGCTCAAGGACAGTTGGAAGTATAGTGATAATTCTGGAAGGACCATATTGACATAATCTGTAAGGAGGCAACTCTTGTTCAGAAGTGATAGTAAGAATGGAATCTGGAAATGTTTGAAAGTTAGAATTTTCAATCTGTGTAAGATTAAGGAAACTTAATGCAAGAAGGATGTTTCCAAGGAGTTGATCTCCTTTGGAATGCTCTGTAATGTTTGTTGTCAAGTCTTTATGACTTTGTGCATAATCATTACAAGAGGATCAATGCATATAATTTAGAATCTAACAGATTTCAGTAAATGGAATGAATTTGGAATTCTTGCATTTGCAGTAAGGATTTGGGAGTGTGAAAAGAGAATCATTGAAGTTATGTTCAATTGATCTAGTTCACAAAGTAAAGATCATAGACAAACATAGTATGCATACTTGGTGTGTGGCATGACTAGTGTTTAGAAAACATAGTGTACATGCTTGGAGCATGGGACAACTATTGTTTTAAATTCAGAATAAAGTTGATAGCTGAAACAGTATACAATGAATAATGTGTAATCATATGGTGCTAAATAAAAGGTATTTTATTTATGTTCATAGGTTTTGATACCATATTGGATTCAATTATTATTGAGTTTCACTTTGCATGTTTTGACTTCTCGAATAAACTGGGTTATTCTTCCGGAATGACTAAGTTATTCAAACCATCCACAGTTGGTCATATGTTGGAAGTAGATATGAATTAAGACTGTCATTGGTTGGCTTGTAGAGGTCTAAGGTGTTGGACAAAGGGCTACAACACTCATGAGTGCTCATAAGTTCTGAGTATTGGATCCAACCCGCGCTCATTGGAATCACTTCATGGATTTTATCATGAGTGATCATGAGACGATAATATATTATATTCTTCAAACCTAGAGATATGAGTTGTTAATATGAGTTGATAGTACATTGATTGCACGAAAACGCATTTGGTAACTCGGTGCTATAAAACGTGTCTTTGTGTATGATTCAACAAGTAGTAGAACAAGCCATATGAGTCGAAGTTTATCCATTCCTTTTACCTTCGGGATAAAAGCGATATCTGTGGGCCCCTCAATGATTTGATGATGACAAATAGAAGTGCTCGGCCGGGCCAGGACTTATTTGATTTGTTCAATTAGTCAGTCGTCATAAATCGGAAATCGGGAAACAACAAATGGACAGAGAGAATGATTATAATCCATTTCTCAGTCCATATGATATCTAGAATGGAGAAATATATGATCCCTTACCTAATGGACAAGACATTGACAAAGGTCAGAGTTCATCAACAAGGTCAGAGTTCGACAGAAGCTTTTGAGAGCTACGATTCCCAGTTGGTTCCTGAAGTCATACGCAATAATAGTTTTAGACTGATCCAAGTGGGAGACTGTTGGATTAATGTCTAAGTCCATAACTATAATTGATAAGACTTGACCCGACCCGACATGGTCCATTTGGGTTGCATGGCATCATGCACTTAGATAGACTATAATGAGAGAAATAAGACACTTATGGTTATTAATATATTATAAGCTCTAGTATATTAATAATAAGAATAATAAGATTATTTAATTAGTATTGATCAAGAATTAATCTAGGATTAATTAAGTGATCAAAAAAAGACTAATTAAATATATGGGTTGATTGTGTAAATCATCAATACTTGTATAGTGGGCTAATGCTCCATGGTTAATCAAGTTGAGCTAAAACCCATAGGATGGTCCATGGACGCACCATGGTGTATTTGAACCCATGGATCCAAGGAAATGGAAAGTCATGACAATTAGGGTTTACCCTAATTGTAAGACTATATAAAGATCTTATTCTTGACAAAATCAGCGACTAGTATGATTATAGAGAGGGCTAGCCGATTTCATGAAGTGTAGATTTCTCTCAAGTTATTCCAAGTGTATTTGGTGTTGTGTGAACCACTTGAGGTGTTACACTTGGGGCACTTGGCACTCAAGCTTAATGAAGACTTTCTACATGAAAGAGGTATGTATTTTATCTTGTTATATTCATTATTTTGTATGCTAGATTAGGATAATACCTTGGAAGTTCTTATTTGCATGTATAATAGAGAAAACATAGATCCAAGGTATTTAGGGTTGCATGTACACTTAGGAGTGTTAGAATGCTGAAAACCCAACAAATCCATCCTTAAACCTTAGAATTATATCAATATGGTCCATCCATTACTATACTTCCAACTGTCCTCCAACAACCAATCTTCAGTAAACCTTAGATTGTCCTTGACAGTTGTTTAACAACTTTAGTCATATCTGGTTCTAGTCCTTTTTTCCCTCTTAATGCGATAGGCATTTGGAAAAATAAGCATAGGCGAATATTATCACGTATACAATCGATCCTATACCCGAAGCATATGAATTACGATTCATAATGTCTTACATAAAGACATGATACTTGACCAGTCTTTTGCTAAAATATTCCCATATATAGAATTTGCTATGTTTAATCACTTCAACATATATGTATGTCCATGACTAAATTTGACTAAAATTTCAATCTAAGCTTTTAGATTCGAAATGAAGTATAAATTCCCTCTCCTTGAAGCCTTACCATAGTGAGACCATTTTCCAAATTCTACAACTTTGCATATTTAGAACTTTGTTTCCTATAAATAGCATTGCTTACATGCAACACCTTACATAATAATCATGCTCCCACTAGCATAAAAATTATGTTCTTTCCAGTATAACAGTTATGCTCCCACTAGCTTTGACATGTACTCAGAAATCAGGTCTACTTCTAGAAATCAATACTTACTGACTTTCTTACCAATGTTCAGATTTCTAATACGCGGTTCTTCGATAAGTCTCTATCTAGACTTCTCAAGCTCATACACCTTTCATTAGACACCTTATCTGTGTGTCCAAACCATTTTAGAACTTATAGTAATAAGTCCTAAATGTTCAAACTAATTGCCATTTCTCATAATTTGAACTATGAAGAGGGATGTTGTAATCATACTCGAATTTTAAAACACAATTATCACAATTGCTAATTTTAATATTTTAAAATCTACTAGTGAAAGTGTTTCCTCACAATCATTTCCATGAAGTAGAGAGAAACCTATTGCCACTTAGATTTTATGATGTATGTGTGCCTATCCATGTGAACTTGTCATTCCGAAGCACTATCATAAGAAAAGGTTTATAACAAATTCAAAATCATATGGACTGAACCTGTGTATTCTTAATTTCTTGCCATACGGTAGCACAAGGAACTACCAGTTCTTCTAAGTTGTTGAGAAGCTCACTTACACTGATCAATGTACTTTCACTGAACAAGGTGCTTTGCCTGATGTAATCAAATGAGAACTCATAGAACTCGCATGCATAGTCAACTTAACTGGAATACACACAGAAACAAGAATAAGTCAACACGATAGATTAGCAGCCTTAGGTTGTGTGCTAGTATTAGTTCGTGAAATTATTCAAGACCATTAAGACTCCCACTGACCTCCTAACATATAAGATTCTCTATCAAGGAACATTCCTTGACAAACAAATACTCAAAAGTTAGTGAGGTTTCTTATCAAGACAACACTCTATCTAATAGGTCTTAGTTGGTCTTTGTTTTATCCAAAACATCACAACTACCAATTTCAAATGTGAAAGAGTTAGAAAACATTTCTACTCCATATTTTATGAGGTTTTATAAACCTACTTAGAGCATGTTACTCAAGGTAGTTTCTAGAGTACGACTCTGAAACTTGATCTTGGAATGAAGTGTGACTCATCTTCTTGATTAACCATTTCAATAATTCCCGATACCTCTTCTTAGCTCTACGAATGCACTAAGGTGTCCTTAAAGGATCAATTGTGAGATGGTTCCATAATCATTAGGATGATCAAAAATCATGATACTAAAGTAATCTCCTTTCCTTTCACATTAGAGAAACATTTATCTTTCTGCCTTTGATCCTTCTTATTCGTTCTGCTATATATTGAAACTTTTGAATGTATCAAAATTACACTTAAACTTGTAAGTATAACCATATTCGCTGAACTATCAATAAATCATGACGAATAGACTTACTGTCCTTTATGGTGGATCTCACCAATGCACATCAATGTGTACTAGATCCTTTAGCCTTTCACTTGACTCACATACATCTGTGAACAAGGAATCGGTCCCAATTTCCCAAGGATCAAGATTCTCATATATCACACAATTCTAATCGTATGATTCCAAGTTTCTGTCCAACTGAAACTTGGGTGATAAGAATCCTTCCTAACTTGGTATAACCAAGAATCAAATCTATTTTTCAACATTGCTAATAATAGAAATATATAAACACCAATTTTCCATATATGTCATTGCAAGGAAACATAAAGTAAATAAAACAATTTTATTAATAATGTGCATAAAACTTGTCCTTACAACGCATTTAGACATATGAAAACTACGTTTCTAGATATTAATAAGCAACCTATCATAACTCCTAAGAAGCAGATCAAAATATGATCATCGAACCATGCGATTGAAATCCACTTCTTCATGATCAAACTCAGCTTACTTTTATTTTAAGCTTCCTTCTTTCTATTTAGATTCTGCAACACATCAAAATGTAACTTTACATCGTGTCATAATAATCTATAATTAGGAACTTAATAGAGTTAGATAGTGAATGTACCTGAAGTAAAGTCATACAAATTGACTTTACCATCTCTTACATCTCTTAGGTAATCAGGGCAGCTTTGCTTCCAATGCCCCTTCAATTGGCAGTAGAAACAAATGAACTCTTTAGTATTGTCATGTGGAACTATCTCATAATCAGCCTTTCTCTTACGGTAAAACTTTTTGACCTTGGCTAATTTCTCTCTCTTATAAGAAGAAATCATTTCTGGACTATCGACTTTGTCATTACCTATGTACATGGAAATTTGGGAGGTAGACCTTCCAATCAATTTTGCCTTACCAGTACGCCAAATCATTGTTGATTCAGTAGCAATTAGCAAATGTGTCAAATCAATAAGGTTCACGTCGTGGTCTGTCATATAATAGGCCTTAACGAACTGACTATACAACTCAGGAAGTGATTGAAGAACCAAGTCAACAGCCAGCTTCCTCGGGAAAACGACACCCAACATTCCCAATTCATCAATATGCAGCTTGATCTACAAAACGTGTGCACACATAGGACTTCCATCTCGATACTTGCATGCCAATAAGGATTGAGTGACCTTAAACTTTTCAAGTCAACGAAAACCTAGGTCAGGGAGAATCGTTGGAGGAGGTGGAGGAAGAGAAGTATGATTTCCAGTTCCACCAATGCATGAAGAAGGGATTAATCTTTCACCTCGATCGACACGTGGAATATCATCTTCATGAGGAAAGATTTTTCCAAAAGGATAAGGAAGACCATAGTTGTCAAAACTAGACATCCACAAAAGGGAAAAATTCAAGTTAGTTGATTAATACTTAATATAATACCCAAATGAAATATTAAGGCTAGGAACCAACACAATAATTCACAATGCGGAAGAGGGATGTCGTAATCAAATTGCAAATTATTTTAGGGTAGGTAAATGACAATTTACTAATTCCACCACGAAAACAAAATTTTAACAAATTAGGTTTTAGATGAAACTCCTAGATCTTTTAAGATTCATTGAACTTTTCAATGGCATGTTCAATCTTAATTATGCCCTTCAAGTTTGTGACTACGATACCTAGGATCACAAACAAGGTGTGAATAAACATGCAAATTAGCTTGGTACTCTCGATGTCATTTATCACCTAATCAATGTGCCGGTTAACCACACACGCTCCATTGATCAAAGATAATTTACGAGAAACCCATTTCCATCCGTCATCAGTCCAAACTAGTGTGACGGTTAACCACACATGCTCCACTAACTGACCAACAAGGTGAAATGTGTAATTTCATGGGTTAGCATCAAATTCACATTTTCCTAAAGTAACTAAGATTTGGAAATTTATAAAAGCATTTACTTATTTTATAATTCATTATACTTTTAATGAGAGTTTGGTGTCCTATCCTACCCGTTCGGCTAATGACCCTCCACTAGTCAAGAGTGCGGTGGGTAAGAGTGGATACCCAATGGCGGTCATTTTACAGGCCGTTTCCTTAAACACTCCTTATAGACTAGCTTCGTGAATGAGGCCTACAAACAGTAAAACTGACTTATCTTATACATATATAATATATTATACTTTTAATATTATATAGTACAAGGGTGTTATTTTAATCTTTTAAAATACCAAGTGGTTTAATCCTTTAATAAATTAAACTTTTAATTCAATTAAATTTAAACCATATTGTGGATATATTAATTCTCATTTAATTAAACACTTAATTAATTAATTAATAAAATCCATGAGAGAGTAACTTTAGAATTTTAAAATACTAGGGTTTAACTAATTAAATTTCCAAAATTTAAAACTTTTAATTTCAAATTTAAACTATAAAACCAAAAGGGTGTAATTTGAAACTTTTCAAAATCTAGGTTAAATTTTTGAATCAAAATAATGTTATATTATCCAAATTTAACCAAATCCTTTAATTTTGATAAGTATATCGTGTTACCAATTAGAAAAGTCTATTCTAGGCAATAAAAACGAGTTATGGTAATTATCCAAATCAATATCAGATCTGGAAATCGAATTTTTGGGTAACAGAAGATTCAACTCGTCGAGATCATCTTGGACTCATCGAGTTCAGGTGACAGACAGCAAAAAAAAAAATTGATTCATGTGACAGAAAGCAAAAAAAATGATTCATGTGACATTTCATAAATAAGGTGAAATGTGTAATTTCATGGGTTACCATCAAATTCACATTTTCCTAAAGTAACTAAGATTTCGAAATTTATAAAAGCATTTAGTTACTTTATAATTCATTATACTTTTAATGAGAGTTTAGTGTCCTATCCTACCCGTTTGGCTA
The DNA here is from genome assembly GCF_051521515.1 of Lactuca serriola. Classification (NCBI taxonomy): domain Eukaryota; kingdom Viridiplantae; phylum Streptophyta; class Magnoliopsida; order Asterales; family Asteraceae; genus Lactuca; species Lactuca serriola. Next base: position 126,626,088 of record NC_136416.1, on the reverse strand, counting down.
ATGACCCTCCACTAGTCAAGAATGCGGTGGGTAAGAGTAGATACCCAATGATGGTCATTTTACAGTCCGCTTCCTTAAACACCCCTTATAGACCAGCTTCGTGAATGAGGCCTACTAAAATTAAGACTGACTTATCTTATACATATATAATATATTAGACTTTTAATATTATATAGTACAAGGGTCTATTTTAATCTTTTAAAATACCAAGTGGTTTAATCCTTTAATCAATTAAACTTTTAATTCAATTAAATTTAAACCATATTGTGGATATCTTAATTAGCTTTTAGTTAAACACTTAATTAATTAATTAATTAAATCCATGAGAGAGTAATTTTAAACTATTTAAAATACTAGGGTTTAACCAATTAAATTTCCAAAGATTAAAACTTTTAGTTTCAAATTTAAACTATAAAACCAAAAGGGTGTAATTTGAAACTTTTCAAAATCTAGGTTAAATTTTTGAATCAAAATAAGCTTATATTATCCAAATTTAACCAAATCCTTTAAATTTGATAAGGATATCATGTTACCAATCAAAAAAGTCAATTCTAGGCAATAAAAACGAGTTATGGTAATTATCTAAATCAATATCAGATCTGCAAATCGAAATTTTTAGGTAATAGAAGAGTCAACTCGTCGAGTTCACCCAACTCATCGAGTTCATCTTGGACTCATCGAGTTCATGTGACAGACAACAATAAAAAATCGATTTCTTGTTCTATGGACAGTTCACTCTTGCACCAATTCAATCGAAAAACATCCTAGGCTCTAAAACCAATGATGGGTTTTGAGCATATCTACATTCGTATGTGATCATGCAAACCTAATTGCTTTGGATCTAAGTTTTTCTCTATTGAACATACAAATTTTAACACCAAAGAAATAACCCTAGATCTAGCTTATACAATTTCAAAATTCATATATATTAGGGTTAGAAGATTACCTCACTTGTTATATTGTAATAACAAGAACAATCCTTGCTTGATCTTGACTTCTAAAAGCCTAGTTCCCCAAGTGTTGCACCTCTAATGGAGTCACAAACACTCAATGCAATGGATGAGTAGGAGAGATGAAGAAATTGGCTAGGTTTCTCTTAGAATGCTTACATAGGCTGAAAATCTCATAGTGGAGAGTTCCTTATATAGTTGTGGGCTGCTAGGGTTTCAGGAGGAAACCCTAATTTCTGCTTAAGGCTTAAGCAGCCCATGGACCTCCTCTTTAGAGCCCTTGGATGAAATCTGATCATTTTACCCATAAATTTCATCCGCTCCACTCTATGGAGTCCATCAGCCTAATTTCGCAACTATCAACGATTTGCAAAACTTGTCCCATTATTATTAATCAGTTCCTTTATTCCCAAATTTAATATGAAATTAATTTTTGATTAATTACCAATTAATAATATGATTTCCAAATAATATACTAATCTTATAATATATTAATAAAATCATTATGAGTACCAATTTATTATTGATATAATAAATCCTACTCTCTCTCTCTCTCTCTCTCCACTAGTAATCCTATCAAGTTGCATGAGTGAAGGCAACCCAAAAGGACCATGCTACAAATCATATCAAGTACATACCAATTATAGTTATGGGCATAGACACCTAATCCAACATAAACATCCACTTTACCATATCTTATATCGAAGAAGGCAATAATGGTAACAAAAAACTAAATAGACCTTTCTCGACTACTATTAAGAATCTATCCTCCTAATCAATTTCTTGAGTTTTGAACGAAGGCCATATCTGCCATACAAGCTTTGAATGTCTGTAGATTCCTATTCGTATTAGTCTTCACAAAGAAGATCTAATCGCAACCGATTGTCATAAGACTAGTTTTAGGATCAACCAATTTCAAATTTAGTTATCCCTCAAGGACATAATTTCGCTATCCATAGACTATCCTAATGGAAACCATTTGTATAACGACTCAAAATCACAACAATTTTAAACTTTTCTAAAAAAACCCAAAATCATAAAATGTTTACAAAATCACAGTTTCCAAAGTGTTTATCAATATCAGAGTATCCCAAAATCATAAGGCCATAACAAAAAAAGATGTGTAAGGTCACACCTTTGCCTTTCCATGATCATCAAAAGTACCTTAAACAATAAACTAAAACTGTAAGCCAAAGCTTAGTGAGTTCCCCAAAAGTACCACCACATAAAGATAACTAATAATCGCATGCATACAGAGCCTTCAGCATGACTGGACCACTTCACTAGCCTTCAGCCTATTTGGACCGCTCTTCGGGCCTTCAGTCTATCCGGACCGCCCTGGTTATCTTGGCCTTCAGCACAAAGCAGGACTGCCTCAACCTAGTACACCATCACATATACACATATACCATAACAATCAATAGCTAGCATATACAAGTGGTCATACAGATGTAGCAGATCACTACAACATAGCAACATCCTATATACCAAGATACATATTTAACATATCACTACGACATAACAGCATAAGGTAAAAACCAAGATATCAATCCAGTGGGCCGACCTTGGTGCCTTCAACCCGTAAGTATAGTGAGGAAAACTCACCTCTCAATTCAAACACAGTCTGAATGAATCTCTGCTCCGACAACTGAAACTGCTCGACTCCTAGTGATCAAAACATTTCCCAATCTAAATTAGTATCAATTTCCCAAAATACCCTTGAGTCAAACATGGTCAAGTCCATGATTCGTTGGTCACACCGTGACCTCTAATGGTCATGTCATGACCCAATAATTCCAAAATAGACGAGTATCGTCATCCTCAGGTTGTGACATCTAGGGTATCGCGTCGCGAGAATGTCCCTAAACAGAAGTTCTTAATGAAGTTCTTATTCCTTTTTTCCAAACAACAAAATTTTTCCTAGGGTCTTAGCCACCCTAGAACATCATAAAAATCGTGGCTTTTTCGACATGCATGTCCCAAACACTACTTAAGTGAAAATTAGAAAATGATACCAAATCTTCATGTAATAGTCATAAAACTCCACCAAAATCCAGATCTAGAACTTATAATACTCAAGAGGCACTGGAGATCCATAAAGTTGCTAACTTTATGGATTCTAACCACTATTTCATCATGGGAATGAAGGATTTAAGCATAAATACCTAGATCTAAGCTTATAGACTCATAAAGCAATGAACTTGAAACTCACAAAGGCTCCAAAAGGTGAGAGGATGCTTGATAGATAGACTTATATGTAGAAATGATGGGCTAGATGCTCTTCCTCTTCTTCTCCTTGGAAAAAATCACCCAAAAATGAGCTCAAGATCAAATATGTTAGGGTTCCAAAAAGGGGTGCAAGGAGGTGATGGGGGCTGAGGGTGGGATAACCCTAGCCCTCACTTCCTTTAAATACGGGACAATACCCCAATATTAGGGTTTCATCCTGGACTAACCTCACTTTGTGAGCCATTGCACTCTCTTGTCATGAGGCCTAAAATGATGCATGGGTGCACCAACTTCCTTACGATATGACACCCAAGGGCTTACGTCGTGAGTAGGGTTAAAACTTGAGTTTTTAAACTTTAGCAATCCCTAACTTGAACTGAATGTTACAATTCTCCGCCACTTCATCTAGACTTTGTCCTCAAAGTCGGCAGCTACGAATAAATCCGGATAATGCTCCCGTATCTCCGGATCTAGCTCCCAGGTCCACTCGGAGCCTTTCTGATGTTTCCACTGAACCTTTACCAAAGGTATCTTCTTGTTTCACATGATCTTCATCTTTCTCTCCACTATCGCTACCAGCCTCTCAATATAATTCAGGTACTCATCCACCTTAATATCATCCAACAGGACCACTACCTCCTCATCCAACACGCACTTCCGCAACTATGAAACATGGAAATTGTTGTGGATTTGACTGAGCTCACTCAGCAAATCCAGTCGGTAAGCCACCCTGTCTACCCTAGCGATCACACGGAATGAACCAATATATCGGGGGCCCAATTTTTGTGACACCCAAAAACCAGAAGGCCAATTAAGGAAAGAAAACCTCAATCAAGAAGGCAACTCGTCGAGTTAAAGGGAGAAAACTCGACGAGCAGGAACGATTGTCACACGTGTTTTTGGAAGACCAACTCGACGAGTTGGACGGGGTTTCGAAAACCCTAGATCTGGGATTTTACACCCTATATAAACACTTTATGACTTAGGGTTTGGCCTCGTTTCCAGCCTCCATTTTCCAAACCCTAGATCTCGAAACCCTAATGCTTGTGAGCCATTTTTGAGAGAAATCTTGTGTGTTGAAGCTTGTGGAAGAATGAGAGGCTTAAGGACTCAAGGAGGAGATTATATCCAGCAACTTCGTTTCATCCTCATCATTTTCTGGTAAGCAAGTCTCAAACTTGCTTACTAACCTCTTATATCTCTTCTTCTTCATTTTTATTGGGTTTTTGGTCCAAGTAGCATGTTCCTTGGTAAATGGACGTCCCAAGTGAGTATAACTTCAGATCTAGAACCTAGAAGGTCTCTCATGGCATAAAGGTGCAAAATTTATGGCCATTAAATCTGCATGCAAGCTTTGGGATGTTATTTTGGCCTTCTAAGCTCCAAAAGGCCATGTATGAAGGAAAAAGGTGGAAGCTTTACGTGTTTGTGGTGTCCGGAGTCCAGATCTCAGTTTATATGCCTTGGTTTAGAGTATAGATGGTGTTGAGACAAAGATCTAGGTCTTAAAGAATTAGTGTTTGAGCTAAACCCATCATGTAAGGATGATAATGGGTAAAGATGGAAACTTTACCCTTAAAAGGACATTTCCATAGTATATGTGAAGTATGAAGCTTAGATCTGAAGAATAGGGGCTTAACCCTTCTAGATGGCTTCACAGACTAAAGAACTCGTCGTGTCCAAAGAGGAACTCGACAAGTTGGTTCGAAATTCCCCAATCCCATAGAAGGAAAAACTCAACGAGTTCAGGATGAACTCAATGAGTTGTGTCGATTTGTCCCGATTTTGTACAAGGTAGAACTCGATGAGTTGACTCGTTTTATCACGACTATGAATAGCCAGGGAACTCAGTGATTCAGGGGTGACTCAACAAGTTGAGTTAAATCAGAGCATTGACTTTGACTTTGACTGGACCTTCACCTTGACTTTCACCAAGGTTAACCAAGGAGGGTTATGAAGTACGGAAAGGGATCAAAAGGGTGAGTAGGGTCCATATTGGGACAAGAGTATATGTGGGGTGGAATGGTCTTCTACCAAAGTGAGGACTTTTTGTTAAGTTATAAGAATCCCGGATTTCTCTAATTTATATGATGATCAGTAGCCCGGGGAGTCGAGAGACCAGCAGTTTGGGGATCTGCCAGCTAGCAGCGAGAGGTTTATTCGTGGGATTCTTCAGTCAGCTTGTTTGGTTAGTTTCTCCTGTAGAAACGGGTCGAAGGCACCAATGTCGACGCGTTTATGTATATAGTAGATCTCCGGATTTTGGCCTGATGTCAGGGCATGCCCGAGGAATGTTTATATGTGTGTTTCCGAACTACAGTTCGATGTCGGGTGGTCCTCGATGAAGGAATGCATGTTTAGTTATATTTGTTATATTTTTGATACTTATATGTGCTAGGTAGTGAGGTGAGTATGGGGGGTCTCGTATCACATCACTAGCTGAGTGTGGACAGGGTTCTATATTTCATTATTAGCAGAGTATGGGCGGGGCCCATGATAGGGAAGACCTTGGGACGAAAATATATATATATATATATATATATATATATATATATATATATATATACATATATATATATATATATACATATATATATACATATATATATATATATATATATAGTACTGTGTATGATTCTTTATGTGCTAGTATGATTATATGTTATTGTATGTATGTGTACAGTGGGCGGGGCCCAAAGACAGGCGGGGACTAGTAGAAACAGATATGTGTACCGAGTGGGGCTCGATGTCAGGTAGGGCCTGATGTCGGACACTGTCTGATGCCGGATGGGGCCCGAGGAAGGGGCGGGGACCCAGGCTATGTGATTATGTGTATGGTATGTGGTAGCTTGAGGAGACTCGCTAAGCTTCGTGCTTACTGTTTTCAATTTTGGTTGTAGGTACTTCCAGTAGCAAGGGGAAGAGCTCGGGATGACTGCAGTGCACACACCATTTGTTTAGCCTGTGATGTTTTTACTCTGATATGTTTTGACAGGTGTTTATGATATTTTGAGATACATGACTTACGATTTTTATGTGATGAATTATTAACTACAGTTTTATTAATGATTTAAAATGAAAATTTTGGACCATATATTTGGGATGTTTCAATTTCCCTCTTTTCCTAAAGGATATCACACCCTTCCAGGGTGAGACCTTCAGTAGTACCATATTGTCAACCTGGAACTACAACTCCGATCGACAACAATCAGCATAGCTCTTCTGCTGAATCTGAGTTGTCTATAATCCCTGCCTGATCTGCTAGATGAACACTATAGTCTGAAGGACCACCTCAGTCCTCCCCATGAATTTGTGACCAACATCCCCCCAACAAACTTGAAACACCAAGAATTTAAAAACAATTTTTCGCATTTTATAAAGGCAAAATTCATTTAATATTCATAAAAACATCATTGTTGTAATTCATTTCATAACATATAAAAACCCCAAGATCACATAATATAAAATCCCGCGTGTGTGCACTCATCAGGCCGGCGCCTTCCCGCGATCCTCACTAGTACCTGAAACAAATAACACCAACACTGTAAGCATAAAGCTTAGTGAGTTCCCCAAAATACCACATCAAACATATTAGCCACTCGAGGCTACAACTATGTGGGTCCGTGCACCCATACTCTGTGAACCCTCAGGTTCTAACTCTGTAAACAAGCATAGCATAAATCACATAGAAGAATGCAGTGCAACACATAACATACATAGCATATAAATACTCTATCATATAACTTTGGTTACCTACTCAAGGTAAAGTATAGTGAGAAGACTCACCTCGCGTGTCTCGATATCTCACAACCCTGGGAATCCCTCGTGCCCGATTCTCCGAACTCTAATCCTCCTATAACATTATATGTCCCTAGTTAACACTTTATATCTCTAATGTTGACTATCCCTAAGAAGTCAACATAGGTCCACTCTGGTCAACGGTCAACGGTCAACAGTCAACTTTGACCGGACTCGGCGAGCGCTAGGGCGACTCGGCGAGTCTAGACGTCCTCACCAATTCTCTAAGATTCCCTTTCTACACGTCGAGTATCTCCCCTGACTCGACGAGTTCCTCCTGGAAGAATCGCGGGGCCACCCCGACTCAACTCGCCGAGTCTGAAGAACAACTCGTCGAGTCCCAGTTCGACTCAGACCACCTGTTAACCCTCTCTAACTCGCCCTGACTCACCGATCCAACCCATAACCCGGACAGGACCATTCTAAGGCAATCTTCAAGCTACTCGACGAGTCTGTTCATCAGACTCGGCGAGTCCATGCCATGCAACCGCTCAAACTGCTTTCTAAGGTCAGATCTGCTCCGGCAATTCATAGGTCTGTCCTTCCTAGACTGGTTCATCACGTAAAGTCCTTATTTCGGTGCTCATAATACACCCCATGACTCATAATTGACGTTTTGACCTAAGGCATAAGGATTCCAATCCAAAACCTCCATTGATTCCCGAAAAACTCAGGCATGGGACACTCTGGACTTCCAAGGGTCCCAATATAGGGTTCCAATCGTTTGGCGGACTAAGGTAACACTCGATCTAGCCACAAAAGGGTTCAATAAACCCTAAATCCATATACACATCAACATAGAAGGGAACAACTCGAAAATATTACCTGAATAACGTTGCTCTGTGTCCCTAACCCTCAGAATATGGCTTCTCCTGTTGTTCCCTTAATCAAGCCTCCTCCTCCTTGCAAAATAACACTTCTAAGATCAATAATGGTCTTCTACCTTGCTCCAGATGCTCACAATCGAATTAGGGCTTCACTCAAAGGACTAGGGTGAACAACGACGGCCATAAGGCCCCTTATATATGTCCCAAACCTGGGAAGTTAGGGTTTCGCTAAACAGCGCGGACTCGCCGAGTCCAGTCGCGAACCCGCGACCAGATCCGCGATCCTACTCGGCGAGTCTGAGCTCCAACTCGCCGAGTCCCCTCTTAAAACCCCCAAAATCATAAATATAACAATACCTGGAATTTCGGGCTATTACAACTCTCCCCCACTAGGACTAGACTTCGCCCTCGAAGTCTCACTCTGAAAATAGCTCCGGATGCTGCTCCCGCATCTCACGCTCCGGCTCCCAGGTCATTTCCGATCCCTTCCGGTGCTGCCACTGAACTAACACTAGAGTTATCTCCTTATTCCTCAGAACCTTGATCTTTCGATCTCTGATGGCCACTGGTCTCTCGGCATAATTCAGGCTCGCATCCACCTGAATGTCCTCTAATGGAACTACTGCCGACTCATCGGCTATACACTTTCTCAATTGCGACACATGAAAAGTGTCGTGGATTTGTCCCAATTCCGTTGGCAACTCCAAACGGTTGGCCACCCGTCCTACCCTCGCAATCACACGAAAAGGCCCAATATACCGAGGCCCCAACTTGCCCCTCTTCCTGAATCGAATCACTCCTTTCCAAGGAGAGACCTTCAGGAGTACGAAGTCGCCGACCTGAAACTCAAGCTCGGACCGGCGTCTGTCTACATAACTTTTCTGTCGGCTCTGGGCGGTCAATAACCTCTGTCTAACCTGCTGAATCTGCTCTGTCGTCTGAAGCACGATCTCTGTACTGCCCATCACTCTCTGTCCCACCTCTCCCCAACAAATGGGGGTCCGACATCTCCTACCATACAACAGCTCAAAGGGCGGCATACCGATGCTCGAATGATGGTTGTTGTTGTAGGAAAACTCCGCCAAGGGCAAATACGCATCCCAGCTACCCCCAAAATCCAACACACACGCCCGAAGCATGTCTTCGAGCGTCTGAATCGTCCGCTCACTCTGACCGTCTGTCTGGGGATGATATGCGGTACTAAAATGCAATCTAGTACCCAACTCCTCATGAAATTTCTTCCAGAACCTAGAAGTGAAACGCACATCACGATCTGAAACAATCGAGATCGGCACCCTATGCCGAGATACTACTTCTCTCACATACACCTCCGCCAATTTCTCTGCTGAAGAACTCTCACTAATGGCAAGGAAGTGAGCGCTCTTCGTCAATCTGTCTACAATCACCCAAATTGCATCAACCCCTCTGGCAGTCTTTGGCAATTTGGTGATGAAATCCATAGTGATCTGTTCCCACTTCCACTCGGGAACCTCCAATGGCTGCAACTTGCCATGCGGTCTCTGGTGCTCGGCCTTAACCCTACGGCAGGTCAAGCACCTCTCGACAAACCACGCGACGTCCCTCTTCATGCAGGGCCACCAATATTCTCTCCTCAAATCCAAATACATCTTTGTAGCCCCGGGATGGATCGAGAATTTCGATCGATGTGCCTCCTCCATCAAAGTAGTACGCGTACCGCCCACAAACGGTACCCAAATCTGACCCTGGAAGGTCATCAACCCTCGAACATCCGTAACGAACTCTGAAACCAAACCAACAACCTGTTCTCTCTTCTGCATCTCCGGTTGCATAGCCTCCGATTGTGCCCCACGAATGGCATCCAGTACTGGAGCTATCACGGTCAACCTCAAACATACATTTCGTAGTGGAGTGCTCTCCCCCTTACGGCTTAACGCATCTGCTACCACATTAGCTTTGCCCGGGTGGTACAGGATCTCGCAATCATAATCTTTGACCACATCCAACCACCTCCTCTGACGCATGTTTAGGTTGGGCTGGTCCATCAAGTACTTCAAACTCTTATGGTCCGTGTATATCGTGCAACGAACCCCATACAAGTAATGACGCCAAATCTTGAGGGCGAACACTACCGCCCCCATCTCTAGATCATGCGTGGGATATCTGGCCTCGTGAGGCTTCAGCTGCCTCGATGCATATGCTATTACATGCCCTCTTTGCATCAGAACTGCACCCAACACCGAAATAGATGCATCACAATAAACTACAAAATCCTACATCCCTTCCGGGAGAGCTAACATCGGGGCTTCGCACAATCTCTGGCGAAGTGTCTCAAAAGAGGTCTGCCGCTCGGGTCCCCATGAGAATGCAACCCCCTTTCGGGTCAATCTAGTGAGTGGCACTGCAATTCTGGAGAAGTCCTTAATAAATCTCCGATAATACCCTGCCAACCCAAGGAAACTCCTGATCTCAGAGGGTGACTTCGGCACCTCCCAACTCATCACCGCCTCAACCTTGGCCGGATCGACCAATATCCCTTCCTGATTAACAAGATGTCCTAGGAATTGGACCTCCCGCAACCAGAAGTCACACTTGGAGAACTTTGCATAAAGCTTCTCCGATCTCAAAACCCCAAGGACCTCCCTCAAATGCTCCTCATGCTACTCTCTAGATCTCGAATACACCAAAATATCATCGATAAATACAATCACTGACCGATCCAACATCGGTCTACATACCCTGTTCATGAGATCCATGAATACAGCCGGGGCGTTGGTGAGCCTAAAAGGCATCACCACAAACTCATAATGCCCATATCGCGTTCTGAATGCTGTCTTCTGTACGTCATCATCCCGCACTTTCACTTGATGATATCCCGACCTCAAGTCGATCTTGGAAAACCAAGATGCTCCCTGCAACTGATCAAATAAATCGTCGATCCTCGGTAATGGGTAACGGTTCTTGATCGTCAACTTGTTCAACTCTCGGTAATCAATGCACATCCGGTGTGAACCATCTTTCTTCTTGACGAACAGAATAGGTGCTCCCCACGGCGAGCTGCTCGGCCGAATGAATCCCTTCCCCAGCAACTCCTGAAGCTGCAAGGATAACTCTTGCATCTCTGGAGGTGCAAGACGATAAGGCACCTTAGCGATAGGCGCGGCCCCCGGAATCAAATCAATACCAAACTCCACTTGCCTCACAGGAGGTACTCCCGGCAGCTCCTCGGGAAAGACATCTGGAAACTCACGCACCACCGGTACCTCCCCAACTGAACTCGGTCTCTCGGAAGTCGCTCGTGTATCCATCACATACGCCACAAAACCCTTACAGCCCTGTTGTAGACACTGCCTCGCTCTAGCGGCCGAACAAAAGGCTGATCCCGAACGCGTACCCTTGCCGTACACCGAAAGAACTCCCCCACTAGGGTCTCGTATAGTCACCAGCTGACGCTCGCAGTCGATGACTGCGCCGAATCGGCTCAACCAGTCCATGCCCACAATGACACAGAGATCACTCATCGCGATAGGAATCAGGTCAATCGGAAACTCAACCCCGAAAATCTCTAACACACATCCCCAGAAGACCCCCGTGGCACAAATCACTCTATCATCAGCTATGGAAACTCTCAGAGGCCGACTCAATGCCTCACGACTAACACTGATATGTTGACTAAAGCCCAAAGATACAAAAGACCGACTCGCACCCGAGTCAAATAACACTAAAGCAGGCACGGAATTCACAAGGAAGGTACCTACGCATAACCTAATATAAGCATAATATTTCAACATCAATATAAATACATGAAAGGAAACGTACCAGCCACCACATCGGGCGTAGCGCGGACTTCCTCCGCAGTCAGCTGGAAGGCTCTCCCTCGAGCTCTCGGTGCCTCGGTCTTCATAGGCCGACTCTCTGTAGCTCTGATGGCGGCAGGAGCAGATCCCTAAGGTGCTTCGCGCAGCTGCGGACACTCAGCCTTCCGGTGTCCAGTCTGGTTGCAGTGAAAGCACACTGCAAACCCCTTGGGGCAGTCCTTGGCCATGTGCCCCTCCTTGCCACATTTGTAGCAAGACCCCGCTCGCCAAACTCCGTCATGCCCCTTGCCGCACTTTCCGCAAGTGCGGCCCTTCTGGCTCCCTGGTCTGGGATCAGCAGGCTTGGCCCGCTTGGCGGCCGGCTGCGACTGTGCCGGTCGCCGATCCCTCCCCTGAGACTCCGCCTCCTCCCTGGCCTGAGTCTCAAGCTCGATCTCCCTCTTCCGGGCATTTGCCTGAAACTCGGCAAATGTCCAGTACGAGGAGTTCGCAGCGAACTCCCGAATATCCCGCCTCAAGATGCTCAAGTAGCGGCTCATACGTGCCTGCTCAGTGGGCACGTGCTCAGGGCAGAACATCGCCCTCTCGTGGAACATCCTCGTGATTGCTGTAACAGACTCAGTACCCTGCTTGAGGGTCGGAAACTCCTATGATAAACGCTCCCTCTCCACCTGGGGAACGTACTCATCTCGAAACATGGTGGTGAACCTCTCCCAGGTCACCGTAGAAAGCTCAGCAGGTGTATAATGCGCCGTTGCAAACTTCCACCAGTCCTTCGCTCCCAAGCGAAGCTGGTTCAGCGCGAATCGGATCTTCAAATGCTCAGGAGACGAGCAAGTGAAGAAGCACCCCTCAATATCAGATATCCACCTCATCGCTGCCACCGGATCCTGGGTCCCATCGAACTCTGGTGGTTTTGTGTTGCTGAATTCCCGAAATAGTAACACATCCCCACCCTGCGGCCTTGCAGCAGTCACCGCTGCGGTAGCTACTGCAGCAGCAGCCTCAGTAAGAGCGGCATAACGCTCGTCGAACGTCTCAATCAGCATGGTCTTTATGGACCCAAACATCTCCGGAATCTCTGCTCTGATGGCTGCAGCTACCTCCTCCTGGATGATCCGGCGGATATCCTCCTCACTGGTACCACTGCTCTCGGACGTGAAACGTGTCCTCACCATGATCTACCGCTGAAATACGACATACAATAAATTTAGAATCCCCACGAACACACTCACACTCGTCAACTCTTTCCACCTTGATTATTGGCATTCCAAAGATTCTTACTTGGGTTGCACCCCGCTCCGGTGCTTCCAGTAGTACGGGCCCAATACTACTGTCCGCACCGCACCAGAATACACTCCAAGTCCTCCTCTTCGGATTCCAGGTCTCAAGTACTCTATCATGCGTAGACCACTCTCTAATAGATCTCTCATAAGTCCCTCGCTGCTACCTATTCACTCTCAAGCATCTCATAGCAGCTCACCTCTCCCTAGGCTAAGGCATCACAAATCAGGCCAATCTAGTTCTAATAGTAATGCCTAGCCTACTCTAGCATGCAGATACATCATATCAATATTAACATCACATAATGTAAGGGTATTTTGGGAAATCACCGTTCGGGCGCGGGCTGATCGTACACACATCTCTTGCTCTGCGTCTTTTCAAAAATCTTTTAATCTTTTGAAAATTACATCTCAAATCCTCAGTTTTAGTTCAAATACGCCCGGAGGTGTACTCGAATCCCTCAAACTAAGGCTCTGATACCAAATTGAAACACCAAGAATTTAAAAACAATTTTTCGCATTTTATAAAGGCAAAATTCATTTAATATTCATAAAAACATCACATAATATAAAATCCTGCGTGTGTGCACTGATCAGGCCGGCGCCTTCCCGCGATCCTCACTAGTACCTGAAACAAATAACACCAACACTGTAAGCATAAAGCTTAGTGAGTTCCCCAAAATACCACATCAAACATATTAGCCACTCGAGGCTACAACTCTGTGGGTCCGTGCACCCATACTCTGTGAACCCTCAGGTTCTAACTCTGTAAACAAGCATAGCATAAATCACATAGAAGAATGCAGTGCAACACATAACATACATAGCATACAAATACTCTATCATATAACTCTGGTTACCTACTCAAGGTAAAGTATAGTGAGAAGACTCACCTCGTGTGTCTCGATATCTCACAACCCTGGGAATCCCTCGTGCCCGATTCTCCGAACTCTAATCCTCCTATAACATTAAATGTCCCTAGTTAACACTTTATATCTCTAATGTTGACTATCCCTAAGAAGTCAACACAGGTCCACTCTGGTCAACGGTCAACGGTCAACGGTCAACTTTGACCGGAGTCGGCGAGCGCTAGGGCGACTCGGCGAGTCTAGACGTCCTCACCAATTCTCTAAGATTCCCTTTCTACACGTCGAGTATCTCCCCTGACTCTACGAGTTCCTCCTGGAAGAATCGCGGGGCCACCCCGACTCAACTCGCCGAGTCTGAAGAACAACTCGTCGAGTCCCAGTTCGACTCAGACCACCTGTTAACCCTCTCTAACTCGCCCTGACTCACCGATCCAACCCATAACCCGGACAGGACCATTCTAAGGCAATCTTCAAGCTACTCGCCGAGTCTGTTCATCAGACTCGGCGAGTCCATGCCATGCAACCACTCAAACTGCTTTCTAAGGTCAGATCTGCTCCGACAATTCATAGGTCTGGCCTTCCTAGACTGGTTCATCACGTAAAGTCCTTATTTCGGTTCTCATAATACACCCCATGACTCATAATTGACGTTTTGACCTAAGGCATAAGGATTCCAATCCAAAATCTCCATTGATTCCCGAAAAACTCAGGCATGGGACACTCTGGACTTCCAAGGGTCCCAATATAGGGTTCCAATCGTTTGGGGGACTAAGGAAACACTCGATCTAGCCACAAAAGGGTTCAATAAACCCTAAATCCATATACACATCAACATAGAAGGGAACAACTCGAAAATATTACCTGAATAACATTGCTCTGTGTCCCCAACCCTCAGAATATGGCTTCTCCTGTTGTTCCCTTAACCAAGCCTCCTCCTCCTTGCAAAATAACACTTCCAAGATCAATAATGGTCTTCTACCTTGCTCCAGATGCTCACAATCGAATTAGGGTTTCACTCAAAGGACTAGGGTGAACAACGACGGCCATAAGGCCCCTTATATATGTCCCAAACCTAGGAAGTTAGGGTTTCGCTAAACAGCGCGGACTTGCCGAGTCCATATCCGGACTCGCCGAGTCCAGTCGCGAACCCGCGACCAGATCCTCGATCCTACTCGGCGAGTCTGAGCTCCAACTCGCCGAGTCCCCTCTTAAAACACCCAAAATCATAAATATAACAATACCTGGAATTCCGGGCTGTTACAAAACTGGGGTACGACGTGTCCGACCATACAGAAGCTTAAAGGGCAGTGCACCAATATTGGAGTGATAGTTGTTGTTGTAGGAAAACTCCACAAGAGGTAGGTAGGAATCCCAACTCCCACCAAAATCTATGACACAAGCTCGCAACATATCTTCAAGTGTATGGATGGTCTGGTCACTCTGGTTGTCAATATGCGGGTGATAAGTAGTGCCGAAATGTAGTTGCATGCCCAGTTGCTCGTGGAACTTCTGCCATAATCGGGTAGTAAACCAAAAATCTCGGTCTGAAACAATGGAGACCGGAACCCCATGACGAGCAATAATCTCCCGAACCTACACATCGGCCAACTTTTCGGCCAAAGAGCCCTCCCGAATGGCCAAAAAGTGGCACTATTGGTCAATTAATCCACGATGACCCATATATCATCAAAACCCTTGGCAGTCTTCGGCAACTTGGTGATAAAAATCCATGGCAATTTGTTCCCACTTCCACATGGGAACCTCCAAAGGCTACAATATTCCATGTGGCCTCTGATGCTCGGCCTTGACCATCCTACAGGTCAAGCACCTCTCAACATACCACGCTATATTCGTCTTCATACACAGCCAACAGTAACTTAATCTCAAATCCCGATACATCTTGGTGTAAAGAAAACAAGACTTATGAGCCTCTTCCAACACTATCTGCCTGATCCCACCGGAAACTGGAACCCAAACCCGACCGCATCGGTTCAACAACCCCCGACTATCGATGACAAACATGTCGTTCTCACCCCTCCTCCTTTCATGTTTCTAGTTCTCCTTCCTAACTCCCTCTTCCTATGCCCCTCTAATCAAATCTAAAAGTGGAGAATCAATGGATATCCTCATACACATCTCCCCAGCTGAAGATCCAGTCGACTTGCGGCTCAAGGCATTCGCTACCACATTCGCTTTACCCGGATGGTAAAGGATCTCGCAGTCATAATCCTTGACCACGTCCAGCTACCTGCGTTGCCTCATGTTCAGGTTCGGCTGATCCATAAGAGATCGCAAACTCTTGTAATGAGTATGATATCGTGGGCAAACACCACATAAAGATAAAGTCTCCAAATCTTCAGGGCAAACACCACTACCCCCAAATCTAGGTAATGAGTATGATATCGTGGCTCATGCGGCTTAAGCTGCCACAAAGCATAAGCAGTCACTTGTCCCCTTTCCATAAGGACCGCTCCCAAACCAGTGATGGATGCATCACAAAACACCACAAAATCCTCAACACCCTCTAGAAGGGTCAACACTGGGGCCTCACATAACCTCAATCATAGCGTCTCAAAAGCAACCTGCTGCTTAGGACCCCATCGGAAATACACACCGTTCCTCGTCAGACGAGTGAGGGGTAATGCAATCTTGGAGAAGTCTTGAATATATCTTTGATAGCATCCCACCAAACCCAAGAAACTTCATATCTCTGAGGGATATTTCAGAACCTCGCACTGCATCACGGCCTCAACCTTGGCCGGATAGACCAAAATCCCGTCTTGGTTAACGAGATGTCCCAGGAATAGGACCTCTCATAACCAATATTCACACTTTGAGAACTTAGCATACAATCATTCCCACCTCAGCACTCCCAAAAGCTCTCGAAGGTACTTCATGTGCTTCTTTTCTTCATGGAATAAACCAAGATATCATCAATGAACACAATAACAAATTGGTAAATCATCAGCCTGCACACCCGATTCATCAAATCCCTAAACACTACAGGCGCATTGGCGAGACCAAATGGTATCACTACGAACTCTTAATGCCCATAGCGAGTCCGGAATGTGGTCTTCTCTACATCCTCCTCTCTCACCCTCACCTGATGATACCCAGACCTCATATCGATCTTAGAGAACCAAGATGCACCTTGTAACTGATCAAAGAGGTCGTCAATCTGCGGAAGAGGATATCGTACCACAAGAAAAACACGATTTTGCTATGGAAGGGCACTATGGAATGTATTTTCGCTGTTAATCTGTAATTGATCGTGTTATGGAATGTCGTTCCTTAGCAAGGTTGCTACGACATTTTCTACGGAATTTATTTCTGGTTGCGAGCGTGGGACCTGCTAGGGAAAATGTTACCGACTCCATATCCGTTGGTATTATGCTACCGATATTTCTATGGAAAAAACATTGTAGAAATGTTCCAACGAAATTTTTTACAAAAACACTTTTCATTGTACTGCTACTATGGAATTAGTTATCGTGGTTAATATGCAACGAAATTTTTCAATAGAAAACAATTCCATAGTGGCTTTGCTATGGAAGTACCATTCATAGGTATTTTCTAGGAATTATGCTATGGAATTTGATTTCCTTTGCTTGTTTTTCTATGGAAAAAAAGTCTAGCTAATTTCTGATGACATTTGTTTTGCTATGGAAGTACTATTCCAAACCACAACT
Source organism: Lactuca serriola (assembly GCF_051521515.1). NCBI lineage: Eukaryota > Viridiplantae > Streptophyta > Magnoliopsida > Asterales > Asteraceae > Lactuca > Lactuca serriola. The sequence continues at coordinate 126,608,646 of NC_136416.1, read as the reverse complement.
CTTTATATGTTGCCTCTATCATATCATAGAATTTTTATCTAGTGCATTTGGCTCCACCTATATCGTATCTTACGACATTTGATGCATGGGCATTTGATTCTATTTTCGCCCATGAACCTTTGTTGACTGGTAGCAAAGTCTATCAATTTTGTCACTCCTCGTAAGAAAACAGAAGATACGCAATTGCGATTATCTTTTCTTTCATGCATCCACGTTCTATTGGTATTGTTAATTATGCTAAATATGTAAAATATACATTTAAATAATAGAATATCATGTTCATTAATATGGCTTCAAATTCATATGTGGGATTTGAAGTAAATATATGTGTACAATATAAATATTGCAAAGGTACCTTTACTACAAATAGTTTCACAAAATTAATGACCTATTGATGAACCAATCTTCAAAGTTTAGTTGTTTGTATGGTTGAATCTGTTTTATGATTCGATAATGGCGTACAATATTTGTAGAATGGTTTAATTGAATTTGAGAACTGGAGAACACAGTTTCAAAGAAAGAGTGTATGAGGGAACCTTCGACAACCCTTGATTTCAATGTGGTGGATGGATACTAGATCAAAGTATTTGGTCAATGTTATTCAATACTAGGTTAAAACCTGTGTATAGTTTAAATAACATGCATAATAAAGTCACAGCATTGAATAGTATGAAATACTTAAATTATTAGTTTAAATATAACGTTAAAGGGTTTACTTAATTAAATTTTTAGTTAAACATAGAATTAAATCCAAATATTATTTTATAAGTAGTTAAAATATATATTGGGGCTCAACCAATCCCTACCCACTATAACCTTGTTCCCACGCAAAGGTATGGGTACCAAATCAATCAGATATTGTTCGCTGAACATTTGAAGGACACAACCCTGATGAACCCTCGCTACATGGACAGATCGATCATTTGCAATCTTGACATCTAAAGGGAAATCCAGCTCCCCGGAGCTCCAACAAACCTCTTGCTAAGCACAAACGATATAAAGGATCGGGTAGCCCCCGAATCAAACAATACCAAAGCAAAAATGTCGTTCACGAGAAACAATCCTAAAATAAGACACATAAATATAAGAAAATAATTCAATATAAATAAAGAGATAAGGAGAAGATACATACCCATCACCACATCAGGTGCCGCGAGAGCCTCCTTGGACGTCAACTGGAAAGCCCTACTCTTCACCATAGGTGCATCCGCCTTGCCCTAGCAGTCATCGGTGATCCGAAGAGTCACAGGCGTGGGTGTTGACACCGGCCATGCTGCAATCAAACTTGGACAATGGGCCTTCTTTTGGCCCCTTTGATTGCAGTGAAAGCAAATCATATCAAATCCTGGGGTTGTGGTGGTAGCAGTACAATCCCTGCTACAATGACCCGTCCGGCCGCACTTGAAGCAGCCCGAACCACCCACCATGCACGGTCTCTCGTGCATCTTGTCGCACTTCCCACAGTGGCTTCGAACCTGTTGGCCTCTTGATCTTGAATCCTGAACCTTGGGTCTCTTACCCGATCCCTCTGAAACTTGAAACTGATCCGGCCTCCTCTTCCTCTCCATCTCAATATCAATCTCCATCTCTCAGGGTCTAGCTATCATATCCTCCAGTGTCTTGCAACTGGATCAGCTCACAAACTACTGAATATCGTTCCACAACATCCCTTGATACCTCACCTTCTTCATCTCCTCATCTGCCACACACTGTGGAACCATAAGCGCCCTCTCCTGAAACATCGTGGTGATCTTAGCCACCATTCCAATAATCTGGCGGAGATCCTGAAACTCTCGCGCCAACTGCTACACCTCGATCACTGGTGCAAACTCAGCCCTGAACTTGGTCACAAAATCATCCCATGACATGGAATCAACATCCTCATCACCAACGGAGTGCCCAACCTCCTCCCACCAATCTCGTGCCATGTCCTTCAAAAGACGGGATGCAAGTCTGACCTTTTCCCCCTCGGGACAACTGCTGGTGTGGAAAGCGTTAGCAACATCTGCTAACCACTGTTTGCTCGCTATCTGGTCCTTCTCCCTGAAGGAGTTCGGAGCCCCACACACCCGGAACTCTCTGAAGGTCAATGAATGCGCTCCTACCAAGGCCACCATTTTTGAACGAAATAACTCAATCGCTCATCCAAAATCTCCAGAATGCTATCCTTAACTGTACGAAAGATCACAGGAGTCTGCTCGAGAATGCAACGCCTAATCTCAGATGAAATGAACCCCCTCATCTGATCATCCAACTGTCCGGCTCCAGAACCTGAGCCCAAGCCCTCCCCAGCACCAGAGCTGCCAACTGGCTTGCCTCGCAGAGTCACCATACTTCAAATAGACAATATAAACCATCAGAATATGCATCAAAATATATCCAGGAATCACAAACTCCACAAGCATACTGGTTTCATCGCAACTCTACTTGAATCGAGTACGGATCCTCTACTTCCAGTAGTACAGGCCCATACTGCCTTCCACATCTATTTCTAATTTCCTCAAGGATTTCCTTGAATCTGCCAAATCACTCTATATCCATACAGTTAACCCTCATCGAGATAAGGCTCCGAGCACTACATCTCTACCTAGGTTTTCCTAGGGCAAACTCCATAGCACTCTCTGCCTTCACCTGCAGAAGGAACTCCCACTAACTCCCTCTAAATAGCTCGCGAATACAATTATAGATCACTAAAACCAGATAATTCTTCGAATGAGAGGTCTCACACTACAATGGTTGGACTCAAACAAGAACTACACGAGTTAAAACCTAACCTTCTAAAATTATATAGTCTCAGTAATATATACCTTAACATATTCACTTACTAGTTAGCTGAAACTAGTTAGAATTCCTAAAAAACACAAAGCAAGTAGCATTCGAGCATCAAGTAATCAGAACCAAGCATCACCTAATCAGGTCATCCTATCACTAATTGATTAGTATTATCATCCAAGTATACAAGCTTATACAAAAGACATACAAAGGCATATCTCCTGGCATTCTATCATGCAAATATTGAGCAGATCCTTAGCCTTAACTAGCATCTGATTCACAGGTTCACAATTCAAATAATATCGGATATCATGTATGGGTATTTTGGGAAAACATAATTGAGCTCGGTCGACTGTATGCACCACACCCTTTCTTGTATTAGAAATCCCTTTTCTTAAAAATACATTTCTTTTTGAAAAAAAAATACCAAATCCTCAGTATGAGTTCGGACACACCCAATAGTATGTTTGAATCCCTCAAACGAAGGCTCTAATAACAACTTCTAATGTCCCAAAAATAAGACCCAAAAATTTCATTTTAATATAATAAAAATAGTAATCCAATCATTTTCATACAACCCAAAAAGACCAAAGTGTGTTACTACATCATATCATATTAGAGTAAATCTCAAAATGCAGAAAAATGTGGTGTGAACTCTGCAATCATCCCGGGATGTTCCCTTTCGATTCGAATGTACCTGAACATAAACCGAAAACCGTAAGCTCAAAGATAAGTGATTTCCCCAAAATACCACATACCATACATAAATAAAAACATAATTGGCCCTCGCCGCACATTGGGCCTCGCCCGACATCGATTCCCACTCGGCCTCGGGCCACGACCGGCATCAATGTAACGCCCGTAGATCTGGGCTAGTCAATTTAGAGATAATACAAAAGATTATTTTAAATAAATAATCTTAAATAAGTTGTAGAACATGTCTCAAGGGTTCCGTACATATAACGAATGCCGAAATCCGAGTTATAACGAAGAAGTCATGGCTCATCGAAGTTTTACGGCAAAACCGACACGACACCGGGAGACGTAAATAGTGAATTTTTGATAAAGGACTTTTTATCCTTAGTGACCTAAATAAAAGTTGTAGTATACATTAAACCAAGAAAAATAAATAAAAAAGAACGCCCAAATCTGACTTCGTATGAGGAAGTTATGAATTTTCTAAGATTTGGCATAGTAGTACACGGCCCGAAACTCGAATTTTAGTTCGAGCGGTTTTTGGCCTACGCGACCTAAATGACAATTGAAGATCTCATTAATATTAACTCAATGGTAAAAAGACAGACGAAAACAAAGTCCGTATGTAGAAGTTATGAATTTTACACGGACATTTAACAACATAATTTCCTCGTACTACTAAATTTAAGATCGGTCGATAATTAGCTGACGGAGTCAAAATGAAAGTTATAGATCTTATTTTTACCTATGCGTGGATATAAAGAGCATAAAAAACGGAGCTTGTATGTGAAAGTTACACATATTAGAAGTCGGAAGTGTGTTGTGCGAAAATGGGTGATGCGGCACAATCTTGGCCATTGCTTTCTCCCGAAGTCTTGCCACTAGATGGTTACATGTGGCACCAAGTTCAGCCATTTTCACGCTATAAATAGAACCTCTCCCACCCTCAATTTCTTCACACCTTTCCCTTTCTTTCTTCTCTTTACTCTCTCTCTCTCTCTCTCTCTAGCCCTAAACCCCCCCCCCCCCGAAAAGCCTAGGGAACCTCCCTAGCACGAGGCAAAAGCCCCGGAGTGCTCGACAGTTCCGAGAAGAAGAACTTTTCGGCTCGACAACGCTGCTCCAAGCAAAGCTCGTTTATTTAACTATAGTAACGTTATTAGGAACTTATAATAAGTACTTGGGATATTATTATGGGTTATATAAGTATTGTTTAACACTTATATAATAGTAATAATAGCTAGACTATTAATTAGTCTCGGCGAATAATAGACTAAACTCTAGTGGTAATAATACTAGGTTTCGTCGATGGAAATTATTTTTAAGAAGTGAAGCGCTGTCTGAGTTCGGATTCACCACCTTTTCAAGTGAGTGCATGGTCCCTTTCATCTTACACATAGATATGAAATATTTTAGATAAACTACGTGTTATGTGTGCATATTATATGTATACTTGCTATCTACTCTGGATGAACGATTTTATACAAGTTTTATATGATTTAAACTATATATGTATTTATATCTACGTAATATGTTGGGTAAAACATGGGTAGATGAAATATGAGTTGGATGATGAGTTAAGAGGTGATATAGACCATGAGTTAAGGGTGAGAGGTGGACGATGTGAGAAGCCTTGTTCCCAAATGTTGGCCCCGTCATCTAGCAGAGTATGGATGACAACCACAGACTATTTTAGACAGTCTAGTGGAACACTAGCAGGCTCGCAACCTGTAGGTGTTGTGAACGATGTGTTCACCGGTGTACTCTAAGAAAACTCATTGACATGTATTGCGAGTGGATTCTCGAAAATGATACTGTCAATAAACGAGATAACCCTAGCAGCTGTGCTCAAAGGACAATACTGGCAGTTGCGCCTCACATAGAATGTCACAATTATGGCAGTTGCGCCTAAGTGATAGAACTAGCAGTTGTGCTAGACAGTTGTGTCATTGACAACGATGGACTTCGTACCTATTCCTTAGGATAATCCTTAGGAATGAATGAATGAGAAATAGCTTATTCTTAGGATAGATCCTTAAGATAAAGAAGATAATGGGGATGGGTAATTGGGTTAACTGTTTGATGATTAAACATAATAATTATATTATTGTGGGTTGAAAACCCTATGTACTCACCAGGTTTCCCAACCTGACCCACTCAGTTTATTTATATCACAGGTGTTGATATGAAGTCACATTACACTGTGAGATTAAGGAGATATAAATCACTAGTGATAATGAATGTAAGTTCTGTTTATGCTTATGTTTCTGTATTGACGATGACATCCCAAATGTTTTAAAATGAATAAAAAATATTTTTCTTCAGAAATGCCCTGATAACGTATTTATCATGTTTCACTGGGAACAAATTCCGCACGTTTTTATTAAAAAGAGGTACTCTGACTTTTATAAAGCATAAACAAAATCGGTCTTTTCTGGCCGTGAAATTGGGGATGTCACAATCAAGCTCTACTCAGATTATTGATTTGTCATTCATTAGGCCCTGCCTGACATCATGCCCTGTCCAGTACACATAAAGAGATATTGGAGACTCTTGTGATCGGTGAAAAGTTTTCACTTCGTGCCATAGAGATAATGCCTCCATATCTTTAGGGAAAATACTACCGTTGTCAACTCCAAATCATGAGTGGGATAGTTATTTTCATGATCTTTCAATTGCCGAGATGCATATGTTATCACCTTTTCTCTTTGATTTAGAACACATCCTAACCCGACTCCCAACGCATCACTATACTGCGAAGTCTTCAACTCCATCGGGTAGAGAAAGAATCGGTGCTTCACATAATTTCTTCTTTAGCTTCTCGAATGCTTCTTCGTGCTTCTCGCTCCATGTATAAGTAGCTCCTTTATGGGTCAAAGATGTCAATGGATCATCTATCGAAGAAAATCCTTGGATAAACCTTCGGTAATATCCAGCTAATCCTAGAAAGATTCGGATCTCCATGGGAATTTTCGGTCGTTCCCATTTCATTACAGCTTCAATCTTTGTTGGGTCAACCATGATCCCTTCTTGGTTAACAACATGACCCAACAATTGGACTTCTCGGATCCAAAAATCACATTTGGAGAACTTCGCATACAACTTCTCCTTCTTCAAAACTTCTAGCACCTCTCGTAGATGCTTGCCATGCTCCTTCTTCAAAACCAGAATGACATAATCAAGAACTCATAGTGTCTGTACCTCATTCTGAATGCGGTTTTCTCAATATCTTTTTCTCTTGCCTTCAGCTAATGATATCCTGAACTAAGATCGATCTTGGAGAAATAGCACGAACCTTGCAACTGATCGAATAGGTCATCAATCCTTGGTAATGGATACTTGTTCTTCACCGTTGCCTTGTTCAGCTCTCTGTAATCTATGCACATCCTCATGCTTCCATTTTTCTTCTTCACGAATAACACAGGAGCTCCCTAGGGTGATGAACTAGTTCTAACGAAACTGTTGTCCAACAACTCCTGAAGTTGCATCATAAGCTCTTTCATCTCCGTCGGTGCTAATTAGTATGGTGTTTTTGCTATTAGTGTCTTTCCTGGTAACAAGCCTCTTCGAAACTCTACTTATCCATCAGGGGGTAACCCATGAAGACCCGTGGGAAAGACTTCTAGATAATCACACACCACTGGTATGCTTTGCATTTCCTTTTTCTTCTTCTTAGCATTGATCATAAATGCCAAGTATGAGGTGCATCCTTTGGACAAACATTTTCGGGTTTTCATTAGGGAAATGATTCCCTAATTCACTCTATGTTTGTCCCTATACACCACAAATGACTCTTTTCCAAGCGAGTTTACCCTTACTATCTTCTTCTTGCATAGTATCTCTACATTGTTGGCGCTAAGCCAATCCTTTCCCAGTACGATATCGAAACCATTAAGCTGAATAGGCAACAACTCCTCGTGGAATTCGTTTCCGTTCAAGTCGATGACAATATTCCTAATGCAATCGCTAACAGGTATGAATTTGTGTAACGCCCCGTTCCTAAGAGTACCTAATTGTGAGTCCCCAAGATTTAAGAGAAATGATATTTTGGTCATCTTGTGGGAAAAGTGGAAAATGAAGGGCAAGTATGAAATTGGGGACTCGCCGAGTACGCCCAGCGTAAGCTGGGATTACGCCCAGGGTAATTCGGTAAGTGACGCGGGTGCAAGGTTGAGTACGCCCAACATATTAGAGGTACGGCCAGCGTACTCTCAGAGTTCTAAAACCCTAAATTTAGGGTCAGCTACTATATAAGGAACATGTTGGTGCATACCCTAGCCTCCTTAAGCTCACCCTTAACCTCAAAAACCCTAGAAACCCGTATTCCCTCCATTGTTGGGTGTGTTTGGCCTTGGAAAGCTCATTTTGGCAAAACAAAAGCTAGAATAAGAAAGGAGAAGTTGTCAAAGAAGGAAAGGAACGATTGGAGCTCCTAGATCTGAAGAGATATCATCCTTTGGAGCTTATTTGAGGTATAAAGCTTCTTGTTTGCCATTTATTTTGCATAGATCTAAGTGTTGTGAAGTTTTAGCATCTTTCTTGTCCCAAAGTTCTCATCTTGATTCATGCTTTGTGTTGGTCGAGATTATCTGTCCTTTCAGACCTTTGGAGAGGTCTTGAGTGAGAAAAATGAGGTCCCAAGGGCTGTAGTTGTTCCATGTGTGAAATACATAGGTCTTAATGGATTAAGACCTTAGATTAAGAGCTTTTGGACGTCCCAGGTGATAAAGTTTGAGACTTTATAAATCTTAGGCGTATTTAGCCTAGGGATCTGAAGTTTGGGCTTAAGAGCTTAAGTCATTAAGAGGTTATAAGGACTTTATGAGTAGCGAAGTTACACCTCACGTAACATGGTTGTACGCCCCACGTAGCGGGTCAGGACCCCGATCCTCAGCTGCGTTTTAGTGTGTACGCCCCGCGTACCAAGGAGGGTACGCCCAACGTACTCCCCCTGATTGGACCTTAATATTGGTCCTTAGAGTTTGGGCCGTTTGTGGGTAGTTGGTTTATGGGCCAAGTCTGGAAATTATGGATAGAGTGTTTTGGGCCCAATTATTGTTATGGACCTTGGATCTAGGCCTATTTGGTGAGGTGGGCCTAATTTGGTAAATTGGGCCAATATTGGACTTTGTATAAGATTTTGACTTTGGCCTTGGCCCGATAAGTGGATGTATGCTTGGCCTAATGTTTATTTTGTTATGATGGCTAGTTTGGGTTTGTGGTGAGTTGGTGATTCGAGAATCTGCTCTTCAGTTCAGAGTTTCGGCAGTGCGAGGTGAGTTATCCTCACTATATCGACAGGGTCTAAGGCACCAAGACCGGCCCTTTATCGGATTGAGATCCGGGTATTTGTTGTTATGTTATTGCTTTGATATGTTTGCATCCTGGTAGCTAGGATGGTATTTGTTAGAGACCTGGTTAAGGTCGGTTCCCTGATATGTAGGGTGATGCTATGCTAGTGACTGGTTAGGTCGGTATCCTGGTTAGGATGATGATATGTTATGTGATCTGTTTGATCGGCTTGTTGACTGTGAATTCTTATATGATTGTATGTTTATGTGCACATGGTTGTTTGGACTGGAGTTGGGTTGAGGCGAGTCCTGCTTTGTGCTGTAGGCCAAGATACCCAGGGCGGACCGGTTGTCCCGAAGGCCCAGCGAGCGGTCCAGATAGGCTGTAGGCCCCAAGAGGCCGGACCAGAAGTGTCGAGGCTCGGAGAGTGGACCAGGCCGACTGAAGGCCCGGTGCGGGAGGACCAGTCATACTGTAGACTCAGAGAGTGGACCAGGTGGGTTGTAGGCCCGATGCGGGCGAACCAATCACACTATAGACTCGATGTATATGGCTAGACTCGGAGGGTGGACCAGGTGGACTGTTGGCCGGTGCGGCGGACCAGTCTCACAGTAGACCCGAAGTGCATGGCTGTTCTGTGTTCTGTTATGTTATGTATGCTATGTATGATATGGGCCGGAAGGCACTATGTTTTGGGCCAGAAGGCATTATGATTTGGACTGGAAGGTCGTAGCCTGGAAGGGCGTATGTGTGGTTGGTATTTTGGGGATATCTCACTAAGCTTTTGGGCTTACAGTTGTGGTTTAATGTTTTTCAGGTTCTTCAGGAGACCGTGGTAAGGCGAAGGCGTGATCGTACCGCTCCTCATGTTTATGTTGTGATGTGATTCTGGGAATACTCTAAATGAATTGTATTGAAAACCTTTTTGTAATAATTTAATGAAATCGGGTTGTTTTTGAAAAGTTTAAATTGGTTTAAATTTTTCGGTCGTTAGAAGTTGGTATCAGAGCCTTGGTTTGAGCGAATTGGAGGAAAACTCGTGTGACTCCAGTCTCAAATCGAGGAGGGTTTTCAAAAGAGAATTTAGAATGGTTTTCAAAATGAGTAAAAGGAGGACGCGGAGGTACGATCAGCCGGAGCCAGTAAGTAACCCCAAAATACCATACATGATATTTGTTTTTGAGCTTTGATAGAACAGCATGTTAGTGCTAGGCTAGGGATCTTCAAGATTTCATGATAATGTTGCCTGATTTTTTATGCCTGTTGGCCTAGGGTTTCCTTGTGGGAGATTTCCAGTGTTCCTCTAGTAGTGAGGGTTGAGCGTTTGTTATGCATGTTTTCACTAGGGTGTTGTGGTAGCACTTCAGACAAATACGGGTCGGTGTGGAAGGTAGTATGGGCCCGTACTACTGAAAGCACAGGACCCATACGCGTATCAGGGAAACCATGACCTCTAGGGTTGGGTTGAGAGTTGGTTCCCGGGTTAGTGGGAAGTGTCTGAGATTTTGTGGTGTTTTTCAGTATGGAGATTTTGCGGCATGCTGGGAGTGAATCCGGGTCAGGATCGGGAGCAGGAGAGGGAGTTCCGGGCGAGTCAGTACCGCCCGAGGTTTTTGGTCAGATGAGCATGTGCGAGTTGGATGCGAGGATTCGCGAGATCCTGCATGATGAGGTTGTTGCGTTGTTCCGGGCTGAGTTGCCGAAACTGTTTGGGTCGATCAAGACCGCCATGGTTGAGTATTTTGATGAGCGCTATGCAGCTCTCACAGAGACGGCTGCCGCGGCGGCTACAGCAGCTGTAGCAGCGGCAAGGGGAGGAGCTGGCTGGGGTTTTCAGTATCGTGACTTCGATAATATGAAGCCTCCCACCTTTGATGGAGTTCAGGACCCGATTGTTGCTATGAGATGGTTGTTGGACGTGGAGGGGTGTTTCTTCACGTGTTCATGCCCTGCTGATCAGAGGGTGAGGTGCGCTCTGAACCTGTTGAGGCTCGGGGCGAAGGATTGGTAGAGATTGACCACGGGGTCATATTCGGAGGCGCAGAAGGCTGCGGTTTCATGGGATCAGTTCAGAGAGATGTTCAGCATTCGTTATGTTCCGCAGGTTGAGAGAGAAAGATTGGCTCAGGAATTCCTTGAGCTGAAGCAGGACTCGGAGTCGGTGACTGAGATCACCAGGATGTTCACAGAGAGGGCGACGTTCTGCCCTGAGTTCGCTACGGAGCAGGCTCAGATGTCTCGACATCTGAGCATGCTCAAGAGGGATATCAGACAGTTTGTGTCTACGCAGAGGTGCGAGACTTTGTTGGAGTTGCAGGAGGCCGCCAGGCGGCGTGAGCTGGAGATTGAGTTGCAGTTGCGTGAGCTGAGGCAGGCTCCGGTGCAGTCGCAGCCGGTGCCGAAATGGTCCAAGACTGTTGATTCTAGGGTGGGAGATCAGCGCAGCCACGCTTATGGGAAGTGTGGGAAGGGTCACACCGGAGTTTGTAGGTCCGGTGGTGCATGTCGCAAGTGCGGAAATGAGGGGCACTACGCGAGGGATTTTCGGCAGTTAGTGCCAGTTCGGGATTTGAGGAATTGTTCTCATTGTCATCAGGTTCGACATTTGAGGGTCAACTATCCACAGCTTGCTGCAGGACTGGTGCAGGCTCCAGCACCGGCCACTTTGAGGATCACGGGTGGAGGTCAGGGTGGAGCGGAGCCCCGAAGGGCTCAGGGTCGTGCTTTTCAGCTTGCAGCAGAGGAGGTCAGAGCAGTGTCGGATGCAGCTGCGGGTATGTTTCTTTCTTGATGTCTTGTTTATCTTATGGTTATTGTGGAGTATTGTTTATCTGCTAGCCTCATTGTGTGATTTTTGGTGCGGTATTCGTTGTTCTTTAAGGGTTATGGTTTGGTTGGGTTAGTGTTGGGAATTTCGTTGGTTATCATTCATGAGGGTTATTAGTGGAAATCTGGCGTTGGTCTGAATGCCAGGTAGCATCTGCAGTCTGAGGAATGGTTGGCTGAAGATTAAGTTTCTTTCGAGCTCGGGATGGTCAGTGTTGAAAAGTGATTTGGTGAAGGTTGCTAATGCTAGCGGGACGCAGTTCGCGTGTAAGTGTTTGTGTTGTGTAGGGTGTTGAGGGAGGTCGGTGATGGTAACTGGTGGTTGTTATTCAGTACTATAAGCGGGGGAGAATTGGAAAATTCTCTGGAAGATCGATGAGCATTGGAGGTTGTTTAGCTGCTTGGGATTCAGCAGTGTTCTGTCAGCCAAGAGGGTACGCTGGTATGAGTAAGTGGCAGGCATGCGGGGCGGGATATAGACCTAGGGCATTTGATTGTGGAGGGACTGAGATCAGGACGCGATTGAGTATGTATGATGAAGATAGAGTTCGGAACCCCTAGAGGGCTAGAACAATATGCATGGGAGGGTTTCCTGGAGAGATAACTCAGAATGATGGGTGCTAGTTGAGCGGACCGGATAGACTAAAGGCCGGTAGGCGTACCAGTCAGGCCGAAGGCTCGGAGAATGGTATAGCCAAGTTGAAGGCCCTGGAGGGCAGCCCAGATTGGCTGAATATTCTGAGAGTGGTCCACATTGGTTGAAGGCTTGGTAAGGCGATCCAGTCATGTTGAAGACTCTGCAGGTATTGTCAGATCGGTTCGAGGAAATGGATTGAGTATGTCGCGATATGTTAGCATTGGAAGGTCTGGCCTGGGGTATTGATCTCGATTAGTGGAGATGGTGCATGGACTCGGGAGTTCTTGCGAGCAGATTCTGAGCATATGTGTTGCATGGATAGCGGTTATGCTATAAGGGAGTGGTGTACCATTAGGCGAGTACCATGGCACTTTTCGCAGTGACAAGGCGGCCAAGTGGATTCCCTTGGTAGGGAAAGAGAGAGGAATAAAGTTCCGAGAGGGAGTGTGAGTTCATGGAAGTGAAAGCAGCAGCGCAGAGTTGTGATTGGAGTGATCCAATTAGGGTCTTTGAGCAGCATGATTGCGGCAATAGTATGGAAACACATCCAGATGGGATGTCTGCTGAGGTTGCGGAAGGATTTCCGTGACGGTAGAGCCAAGAGGCTCGGAAGGGATGCTGGGAGGGAGTCTTGGATTTCCAGTTTGATTCTGATCGAGGAATTGTGTATGTAGTGGTGATTCATCCTGGGGGGATGTTTGGGGGTGTCATTAGTGTGGCGGGTTTTTCCATTCCGAGGGTACTAGAGCTAGTTCAGCATGTGCATGTGATTGCTAGAGAAGAACTCATGCGAGTTGCTCTAGGGCTGAAGAATGTGTCATTCTGTCAGCATGGAGTGGATAGAATTAGACTCGGATCGGCAACACGGTGGTTCAAGGTTATATCTAGCTCGTAAGAGCCAAGTGATTGTTGTGATCAGGATCGAGAAAGTACCATGGAGTGGTACTCGGTTGATAAGTGTGGAGCCTGATAGGTGTGGTTATCAGAGGGTGAAGCCGGTGGCCGACTTGAGGCGGTAATCAGGACACCGCAAGAAAGGAGAAAGTAAGTTTCGGGTTTCGATGGTTGCGTCTTGAGGAACCTGGTTGGGTTAATGCCAGGTGGTGCGTGGCGGGAGAAGTTTTGGAGTAGAGATGCTGAAGGCTTCGAGGGCGAAGCCTAATTTAAGTGGGGGAGAATTGTAACGCCCCGTTCCTAAGAGTACCTAATTGTGAGTCCTCGGGATTTAAGAGAAATGATATTTTGGTCATCTTGTGGGAAAAGTGGAAAATGAAGGGCAAGTATGAAATTGGGGACTCTCCAAGTACGTCCAGCGTAAGCTGGGATTATGCCCAACGTTATTGGGTAAGTGACGCGGGTGCAAGGTTGAGTACATCCAGCGTACTAAAGGTATGCCCAGCGTACTCTCAGAGTTCTAAAACCCTAAATTTAGGGTCAGCCACTATATAAGGAACATGTTGGTGCATACCCTAGCCTCCTTAAGCTCACCCTTAACCTTAGAAACCCTAGAAACCCGTATTCCCTCCATTATTGGGTGTGTTTGGCCTTGGAAAGCTCATTTTGGGAAAAGAAAAGCTAGAAGAATAAAGGAGAAGTTGTCAAAGAAGGAAAGGAACGATTGGAGCTTGTAGATCTGAAGAGATATCATCCTTTGGAGCTTATTTGAGGTATAAAGTTTCTTGCTTGCCATTTATTTTGCATAGATCTAAGTGTTGTGAAGTTTTAGCATCTTTCTTGTCCCAAAGTTCTCATCTTGATTCATGCTTTATGTTGGTCGAGATTATCTGTCCTTTCAGACCTTTAGAGAGGTCTTGAGTGAGAAAAATGAGGTCCCAAGGGTTGTAGTTGTTCCATGTGTGAGATATATAGGTCTTAATGGATTAAGACCTTAGATTAATAGCTTTTGGACGTCCCAAGTGATAAAGTTTGAGACTTTATGAATCTTAGACGTATTTATCCTAGGGATCTGAAGTTTGGGCTTAAGAGCTTAAGCCATTAAGAGGTTATAAGGACTTTATGAGTAGCGAAGTTACACCCCACGTAACATGGTTGTACGCCCCACGTAGCGGGTCAGGACCCCGATCCTCAGCTACGTTTTAGTGTGTATGCGCAATGTACTCCCCCTGATTGGACCTTAATATTGGGCCTTAGAGTTTGGGCCGTTTGTGGGTAGTTGGTTTATGGGCCAAGTCTGCAAAATTATGGATAAAGTGTTTTGGGCCCAATTATTGTTATGGACCTTGGATCTAGGCCCATTTGGTGAGGTGGGCCCAATTTGGTAAATTGGGCCAATATTGGACTTTGTATAAGATTTGGACTTTGGCCTTGGCCGATAAGTGGATGTATGCTTGGCCTAATGTTTATTTTGTTATGATGGATAGTTTGGGATTTGCGGTGAGTTGGTGATTCGAGAATCTGCTCCTCAGTTCAGAGTTTCGGCAGTGCGAGGTGAGTTATCCTCACCATATCGACAGGGTCTAAGGCACCAAGGCCGGCCCTTTATCGGATTGAGATCCGGGTATTTGTTGTTATGTTATTGCTTTGATATGTTTGCATCATGCTAGCTAGGATGGTATATGTTAGAGACCTAGTTAAGGTCGGTTCCCTGATATGTAGGGTGATGCTATGCTAGTGACCGGTTAGGTCGATATCCTGGTTAGGATTATGATATGTTATGTGATCTGTTTGATCGGCTTTTTGACTGTGAATTCTTATATGATTGTATGTTTATGTGCACATGGTTGTTTGGACTGGAGTTGGGTTGAGGCGGGTCCTGCTTTGTGTTGTAGGCCAAGATACCTAGGGCGGACCGGTTGTCCCGAAGGCCCAGCGAGCGGTCCGGATAGGCTGTAGGCCCCAAGAGGGCGGACCAGACGTGTCGAGGCTCGGAGAGTGGACCAGGCCGACTGAAGGCCCGGTGCGGGCGGACCAGTCATACTGTAGACTCAGAGAGTGGATCAGGTGGGTTGTAGGCTCGATGCGGACGGACCAATCACACTGTAGACTCGATGTATATGGCTAGACTCAAAGGGTGGACCAGGTGGACTGTTGGCCGGTGCGGCAGACCAATCTCACAGTAGACCCGAAGTGCATGGTTGTTCTGTGTTCTGTTATGTTATGTATGTTATGTATGATATGGGCCGGAAGGCACTATGTTTTGGGCCGGAAGGCATTATGATTTGGACCGGAAGGTCGTAGCCTGGAAGGGCGTATGTGTGGTTGGTATTTTGGGGATATCTCACTAAGCTTTCGGGCTTACAGTTGTGGTTTAATGTTTTTCAGGTTCTTCAGGAGACCGTGGTAAGGCGAAGGCATGATCGTACCGCTCCTCATGTTTATGTTGTGATGTGATTCTGGGAATACTCTAAATGAATTGTGTGACAACCCGAAAAACTTCTCGCGTGCACTTTTCCATTCTTCCCAATATTAGACTTATTTCACTATATAGTAGTACCCTTTAGAGTCTAATGAAGCGTTCTAAATGTGATATAATCAAGGTAGGAGTGTTAAAAAGGGTTAACTTGAAGTGTAGGAATCAAAATCGGGCCAAACACTCCAACACATGGAGTGTGCGGCCATTCACTTGAGTGTGCGGCCAGACACTCTTGTTTGCGGCCTCACACCTTCCCAACCGCACACTCTACCTATATATGCCACCCTTAGGTCATTCTTGAACACTTCCTTCACTTCTTCAAGCATAGAACACGAAAATCCTCTCAAGTATCATCCATTCTCCTTGAAGATCTTCATAAAAGGTACCAAGAACACCAAGAACACCAAGATCTTCATCTGGCCGCACACATGGCAGCACACACCACCTGGCAGCACACATGGCCGCACACAGGGCCGCACACATGTGTTGGCAGCACACTAGGCCGCACACCTGGCCGCACACACACATATAGTGTGTATTTTGGCCATACACCCTCTTGTATAGCCTTATAAACCCTCATACAATCATATATGATTATAACACTTCATTATAAGTGTTTACTAGTCCCTAAGGTGGTCCCAAAATCATCAATTAGTTGTTCATAACACTAATTAAATCAATATATGTGCCAATATATGCTAAATAGGATTTGCGCGTGTACTTAAGTCACCACTTGGCACCTAGCGTCTAATCCAACATTGTCATCAGAACCACTCACTGCAGGTGAGTTCATACCCCTTTAATTAACCTTTGAAATACTTTTAAATGTTTTAAATGCTTTTATGGGGGGGGGGGGATTCAAGTTGAATACTTATAGTTATTACATCAATCACATGTGATTAATAACTACAAAACCAATGATTTCATCACTGTTTCAAAATGTTTATCAATTTGTTTTACTTCAAAATGTTTTACAAACTCTTTTACTTGCCAAGTACTTTTATTTAAACTTTATTATACTTCTTATAAATTGTGTGTCCATATATGCATAGATATATAAGAAATGTTTAAAAGGCTTAGGAAGGCCATTCGCCCTATTTCCTTTTCCTCGATTTGGATGTGGTCTGGTGGGATGTCGGGTAGCCGTCTGAGGGTCGTTTCAATATTAATTATATATCATATGTGCATATATAGACATAAAAGTACTTTCATTATTCATGCGTTTCAGTTACATCAGCAGTAAGTTACCATCGGGGTAACACAGGATTTCATTTATACTATTACTAGATCAGTGAGTCAGTTCATTCATGAGTCATATACATTACATTACTATGAGTCATATACATTACATTACTATGAGAACATATACAACTATACTAGAGAAGAACATATACAACTATACTAAGAAGAGAACATATACAACGATACCAGAACAAGTAACATTACATTACATATACATGAATACGTTTATAATTGTGAATCACTGTATCGGAGCATGCCTTAAATGTCATGGCCCGAGTTGTTACCATAATTCTCTTGGAGGGAGAGCGTGAGTTTGCATCTAGATCTATACTGGATTGACTATCCTACACCTTGCTGCTAGCTACAGCCGGACCTGCAGGTCTGCGGGTGCCAAACATCATTCCATGTTACGACCATTCATTATGTCATTTTAACCAGTCGATAGTATGGTGCAATTAAATCACATAATACCTTAATATAAACCCGGTTTAAGGTAGTTAGTACAGCAGTAGTTCTTATAATACAACACTACAGTACTACATTAATTTACCCATTACATACATTTAGTGATTATTTCACTTAAACATTAATGTACAAACTATATTTTGTTAATGATAGTTACACTTGGGAAATTACACACTTTTACACCAAACGAACATACAAAACAGTTAAGCCTTGGTAGACGGTTACTTTAATAGAAAATATAGGTTTTTCTAAGAGATTCAAACTTTTACACATATTTTACAAACTTACACTTGAGACATGTTCAAACGTTTTGATAACAACCACCGACACTAAAACACTTATGAACTCACCAGCTTAATGTTGATACTCGCTTTCAAAATAACTTGTATCCTCAGGTCATCAGTAGTCAGGTACCGAGACCAGCTTTTGAGAAGATGGAGCGCATTCAAGACTCATCTTATTATTTTGATTTCCGTTATATTTTGGTGTCTAAAACTGTACAGAACACGCTTGTATTAAAATTATATATTTAATGCAATGGATGATGTTGTTTGCTTGTTTACTACTACTGTGTTGTGATACATTACATGACGTCCTCCGCCCCAGAACGTTTCCGCCTTTCTCGGTTTTGGGGTGTGACAGATTGGTATCAGAGCTTTGTTTATAGTGAATTAAGTATATCAACCCATAAAAGATATACTAAACTATAAACTCATTAGGGATTAAAGCACTCTGACCAAGAGTCTATACATTAAATACTAAAATATTTAAATATACTAGGCTGCATTCATACTAAAATCGGTGTCACAACGACAAGAACAAAAGTATTACGATTGTTAAATATCACAGGTGAGGTCGGGGATGTATGGTCAGCCTTGGGAATGGCATAGCCTGATCAACTATGCTGGGCCGAGGAGTGATTAGCATATGCCCTAGAATAGTTGTGATATGTTAACAAGTCTAAAAACTTACCAACAATACCACAAGAAGATCAGTAGAACCTAAACTTAAAATACTATATGTGTATTTTGTACTACTAGCTACGCATATACTATATTCTCATACCTTTCTTCTCGCATAGATATCATGGCTGGATTCCATCACGGCGACCCGTACTTTCCAGAAGAAGGCAATGCAGGGTGGATCGAAGAAGAAGAGCCCGAAGATGAGCATCCAATCCCTTTGGATGATCACCTCGCAGAAGGCTTTTCTGATGGATCCGACTCCGAGCCTGAAGTCAACAACCTACCGCTAGTAGGTCAAGCCCCAAACAACGATCCCCGACCAGCATTTCCAGGTCCCACTCCCTTGTGGGTAAACAACCGAAGCTTTTACAATGTTAGCAAAGGTGGTTCTGCAGATAGAGCTCTGCTCGTCATGGTCCGTAGAATTGCTCGAAACGTTGAACAAGGTCGAGCAGCCATCGACCGAGTCATGGAAATTGATGCCAACTCAGGCGTTAATACCGCCCGCATTCGACATCTGGAAGAAACACTCGAAAGGACGAGGAGATCCAATGACGCACTGCGACATCAATTGACCACCGAATTCGCAGAACTTCGAGTTCGCCAAAGAGCTCACGAACAACACCTCCGAGAAGTGGTTCGGCAACTGGCAGATATGAGGATTCGCCCTAGGAGTTCCCGTCGTCGTTAGAAGATGCCTAGTACATCTTTGTCTTTTGATTAAGGAATAGCCTTTAGTATCTAGGCTTTTGGTAACGTTTGTCTGTAAAATATTCCTAACTCTCAGTACGCTAACTAGGAATCTAGTAACTGTCAAACTTTTCCGTATGGTATGATGTAAGACCTACTGTTAGCTCGATTTTCCCCTGAACACATTACATAAATAATACCAGTAATATTGACAGCTATCTAATCTATGAGAAAACGTTTACACTTACGTTTTCCTACTATTCCTCCCTATTATGACTTCAATTCGTACACTCATTCAACTATTGGACTATGGCTACTTAGTCCATGTGTCACTCTCAACTTGCTTACAATTGATTCTTACCATTGTATCTGTCTTTATAAACTTATAGCTGAAAGATGCCTCCTCGCAAATCTCCCCGGAATAACCCTGCACCTCCTCCTCCTCCGGTCATAGATATTGCGGCTCTGAATGCTGCAGTAGCTGCGGCAGTGGCAACTGCCATGGCCCAATACCACTCAACTAACAATAGCCAAGGTGGAACCCCTATTGAATCTACTCATGCTGAGATCCATGTACGCACGAGAGAATGCTCCTACAAGGATTTCACCAACTGTAAGCCGAAGTACTTTTATGGAACCGGCGGAGTCATTGGCCTCTCGCAATGGTTCGAGAAGAATGAATCGGTCTTCAAAATCTGTTCATGCCCTGCTGCGTGCAAAGTCAAATATGCCGCATGCACCTTTGAAGGAAAAGCCCTAACGTGGTGGAACGGCCACGTTAAAGCTCTAACTCTCGTTGTAGCCAACGACATGGGTTGGGAAACAATGAAAGACCTCATGATTGAGGAGTACTGCCCGAGGGGCGAAATCCAGAAATTAGAGCAAGAACTATGGGCCTAACCATGAAGGGCTCCAACATAGTCGCTTATACTGCCAGGTTCAGTGAACTGGTGGCTCTCTGCCCCAATATGGTTCCCACTGAAGGGAAAAAGATCGAGAGGTACATCTGGGGGTTGGTGCCTCCGTATCAAGGAAATGTTCTATCATCAAACCCTACTACTTTCGACAGTGCCAGGCGACTGGCACAGCGACTCATCGACCATGGAACCCAATCCCCAACAACAACAACAACTCAAACCGTCTCAGAACCCTCCAAACCCACTGACTCCAAGCGGAAGTTATGGGATAACAAAAAGAAGCAGCGAGCTGCCAAAAAGCAGCAAATTGTGGTTGTACATGCTGCAATAACCCCTACTGCTATTACTCTGGTGAAACAGTATGCAGGAAGTTTGCCTAAGTGCAACAAATGCAACTTCCACCACAACGGCCCCTGCCGTGAAATGCAGTGTTCTAAGTGCGACAAGAAAGGACACACTGTCCGTTTTTGTAGGTCTCCGGCAAGATCGATCACTCAAGTCCCTGGCTCAAGCACGAGCCCAACCTGCTATGAATGTGGTGAAGCAAGCTACTACAAGAGGGACTGCCCCAAAGCAAAGAATGTAGGTGGATCGGGGAGAGTATTGGCAATAAGCCATGGGGAAGCAGTTGCTGACCCGACGGTGGTGACCGGTACGTTCCTCCTCGATAACTCCTATGCATGTATTCTGTTCGATAGTGGAGCGGAGCGAAGCTTCGTGAACCATAAATTTGCTCACATACTTAAACATCAACCACACGCACTTAAAGAACAATCCACGGTAGAAATGGCAAATGGGAAAACTGAGAGCACCCAGAGCATATACTTAGGTTGTACCTTAACTCTAGATAACCATTCATTTCCAATCGACCTCATGCCGGTTTCAATTAAAAGCTTCGACATTATCATCGGCATGGATTGGTTGAGTCTTCATCGCGCCGACATCATGTGCTTCGAGAAAGCAATCCGTCTAAACCTCCCGTCTAACGAAACTCTCATAATTTACGGTGACAAACCCAGTACAAGTCTTCGTATTATCTCCAGTATCCAAGCACAGAAATACCTATGTAAGAAATATCACGCATTCCTTGCTCACGTTGTCGATACAAGCCTAGAAACGAAAGAACTAAAGAACATTCCAGTAGTGAGCGACTTCCCCGACATTTTCCCAGAAGAACTACCAGGGTTACCTCCGCAAAGACAGGTCGAGTTCAGAATCGACTTAATTCCAGGAGCTACCCCAGTAGCAAAGTCGCCCTACCGATTAGCACCAACAGAGATGCAGGAATTATCTGGTCAACTTAACGAACTGCTCAGCAAGGGCTTCATAAGACCAAGCTTCTCGCCTTGGGGAGCACCAGTCTTGTTTGTTAAGAAGAAAGACGGATCATTCTGTATGTGTATCGACTACAGGGAACTCAACAAACTGACGGTCAAAAATCGTTACCCTCTGCCTCGCATAGACGATCTATTTGACCAACTGCAAGGGGCGAGCTATTTCTCCAAAATTGATCTGAGATCCGGATATCACCAGCTACGAGTGCTAGAGGAAGATGTTCCGAAGACAGCCTTCCGGACTCGTTACGGACACTACGAGTTCGTGGTGATGCCATTCGGATTGACCAATGTGCCCGCAGTTTTCATGGATCTGATGAATCGAGTATGTCGACCTTACTTGGATCAGTTCGTCATCGTTTTCATTGACGACATCCTGATCTACTCCCAGAGTAAGGAAGAGCATGGCAGTCACCTACGACAAGTTTTAAGAACGTTACGAATGGAGAAGCTCTATGCGAAGTTCTCGAAATGCGAATTTTGGATCCGAAGAGTCGAATTCTTAGTACATGTGGTAAGCGCAGAGGGAATCCACGTGGATCCATCCAAAATTAAGGCTATTGAGAACTGGTCAGCACCAAAGACGCCTACAGAAATTCGTCAATTTCTAGGTCTCGCTGGCTACTACCGCAGATTCATACAGAACTTCTCCAGTATTGCGAAACCTCGTACAACACTGACCCAGAAGGGCGTAGCCTTCGACTGGGAAGAGAAACAAGAGAGATAATTTCAAACGCTCAAACGAGCCTTGTGCATCGCACCAATACTATCCCTACCCGAAGGGATAGAAGACTTCGTGGTCTATTGCGATGCGTCAAACCAAGGGCTCGGTTGTGTCCTAATGTAACGTGGTAAGGTCATCGCCTACGCCTCAAGACAGCTGAAGACGCACGAAGTCAACTACACCACTCATGATCTTGAGTTGGGGGCAGTTGTGTTTGCCCTGAAGATCTGGAGACATTACTTGTATGGCACTAAAAGCACCATTTTTACTGACCACAAGAGTTTACAGCACATATTTGATCAGAAGGAGCTCAACATGAGACAACGACGGTGGGTAGAGCTACTCAATGACTACGAATGCGACATTCGTTATCATCCGGGTAAAGCCAACGTAGTAGCAGACGCCCTAAGTCGGAAGGAATATTCTGGTCGAAAATTCAAGTCGTTGACAATGACTATCCATTCGCACTTGTCTAAACAAATTCAGGCGGCTCAACTTAAACCTATGAAACCTGAACATGTGGCGAATGAATCCCTCAGAGGAATGGATAAGAACATAGAAGCCAAGGGTGGCGGAGCCCTATATTTCATGAACCGGATCTAGACCCCGAAGCACAGTGGTTTCCGAGACTTGGTCATGACCGAGGCGCACAACACTCGGTATTCCGTCCACCCAGGTTCAGATAAGATGTATCTGGATCTTAAAAAGCTATATTGGAGGCCTAATATGAAAGTAGAGATTGCTACCTTCGTAAGTAAATGCCTTACTTGCGCAAAGGTCAAGGTCGAGTACCAGAAACCCTCTGGTTTACTGCAACAACCAGAGATCCCAGAATGGAAGTGGGAGCGGATCACTATGGATTTCATAACCAAGTTGCCCAATACAACGGGTGGACTTGATACCATATGGGTCATCATCGATAGATTGACCAAGTCTGCACACTTCCTACCTATCAAGGAAACTGACAAGATGGAGAAACTTACGAGAACATACATTAGGGAAATCGTGCGACTACATGGTGTTCCTATATCCATTATCTCCGATAGAGATAGTAGGTTCACCTCAAGATTCTGGCAATCACTACAACATTCCCTGGGAACAAGGTTGGATATGAGCACAGCCTACCATCCACAGACCAACGGACAAAGTGAGAGGACCATCCAAACACTGGAAGATATGTTGAGAGCCCATGTGATTGACTTCGGAAAGGCATGGGATACTCATTTACCCCTTGTCGAGTTTTCCTATAATAACAGTTATCACAGGAGCATCAAGGCTGCTCCATTTGAAGCCCTCTACGGCCGAAAGTGCAGATCCCCTCTGTGTTGGGCTGAGGTGAGTGATACCCAATTAGCTAAGGGTCAAACTTCTGATAGTACTCTCACAGGTCCTGAAATCATTCGGGAAATGACGGAGAAGATCGTTCAGTTCCGCGAACGATTGAAAGCCTCCAGAGACCGACAGAAAAGCTACGCCGATAAACGTAGGAAACCGTTGGAATTCCAGGTGGGCGACTGCGTTTTATTGAAGGTCTCACCCTGGAAGGGCTTGATACGCTTTGGAAAGCGTGGAAACATAAATCCAAGGTACATTGGGCCTTTCGAGATTCTCGCAAGAATCGGCCCAGTGGCTTACAAACTCAATCTACTGAACGAACTTCGTAACGTACATTCTACATTCCACGTTTCCAATTTGAAAAAGTGTCTATCTGACGAGACTCTTGTAATCCCACTCGACGAGATCGAGATCAACGAGAGCCTCAACTTCGTGGAAGAACCCGTAGAAGTCATGGACCGTGAGGTCAAACAGACGAAGCAAAGCCGTATCCCGATTGTGAAAGTTCGTTGGAACGCCAAGCACGGACCGGAATTCACTTGGGAACGAGAGGATCAGATGAGACTGAAATATCCTCATCTTTTTACTTAGTTATTTGTAATAATCTAGTAACTTAAACTCAAATTTCGGGACGAAATTCCCTTAACAGGGGGATGATGTGACAACCCGAAAAACTTCTCGTGTGCACTTTTCCATTCTTTCCAATATTAGACTTATTTCACTATATAGTAGTACCCTTTAGAGTCTAATGAAGCGTTCTAAATGTGATATAATCAAGGTAGGAGTGTTAAAAAGGGTTAACTTGAAGTGTAGGAATCAAAACCGGGCCAAACACTCCAACACATGGAGTGTGCAGCCATACACTTGAGTGTGCAGCCACACACTCTTGTTTGCGGCCTCACACCTTCCCAACCGCACACTCTACCTATATATGCCACCCTTAGATCATTCTTGCATATAGATCTATACTGGATTGACTATCCTACACCTTGCTGCTAGCTACAGTCGGACCTGCAGGTCTGCGGGTGCCAAACATCATTCCATGTTACGACCATTCATTATGTCGTTGTTACCAGTCGATAGTATGGTGCAATTAAATCACATAATACCTTAATATAAACCCAGTTTAAGGTAGTTAGTACAGCAGTAGTTCTTATAATACAACACTATAGTACTACATTAATTTACCCATTACATACATTTAGTGATTATTTCACTTAAACATTAATGTACAAACTATATTTTGTTAATGATAGTTACACTTGAGAAATTACACACTTTTACACCAAACGAACATACAAAACAGTTAAGCCTTGGTAGACGGCTACTTTAATAGAAAATATAGGTTTTTCTAAGAGATTCAAACTTTTACAAACATTTACACACATTTTACAAACTTACACTTGAGACATGTTCAAACGTTTTGATAGCAACCACCGACACTAAAATACTTATGAACTCACCAGCTTAATGTTGATACTCGCTTTCAAAATAACTTGTATCCTCAGGTCATCAGTAGTCAGGTACCGAGACTAGCTTTTAAGAAGATGGAGCGCATTTAAGACTCATCTTATTATTTTGATTTACGTTATATTTTGGTGTCTAAAACTGTACAGAACACGCTTGTATTAAAATTATATATTTAATGCAATGGATGATGTTGTTTGCTTGTTTACTACTACTGTATTGTGATACATTACAGGACGTCCTCCGCCCCAGAACGTTTATGCCGTTCTCGGTTTTGGGGTGTGACAAATTGTATTGAAAACCTTTTTGTAATAATTTAATGATATCGGGTTGTTTTTGAAAAGTTTGAATTGGTTGAAATTTTTTGGTCGTTACAATTTGCCACTGGCAACTTGTACAACTAGATCATTATCAAGTTTTTCTATAGGCAATGCTAGTCTTCCACCAAATTTATGTGATATAAAGGAGTAATTTGCTCCAAAATCAAACAATATATTGGCAGGAAATCCATTTACAAGAGAGGTACCTGAAGCGACGTCTGCTGCTTCCTTCGCGGCTTCGAGTGTCATCTGGAAAGCTCTAGATTTTGGCTTCGATGGGACATTAGGCCTTGTTGCCTCCTTCTTCTTTCGGCAGTCCCTCAAAATGTGCCCTTCCTCATTACAACCATAACAAACTTTCTTCTTGAACGTGCACTCGTTGGTATAGTTCCTAGGCTTCCCACATTTAAAACAAGTGACCTCCCGGTCACATTTCCCATGATGTTTCTTTTTGCACTTTTCGCTCCATTTCGCTTCGCCTCCTCCTCCTCTCGATCCAAACTTCGAGGATTTACTTTTCTTGTTGGATCTCGAAGTTCCCTCGAACTTCCTCTTCTCACCCACCTCGGTTTTCTCTAGACCCCTTTCCTTTAATTGGGTCTCAACATTCTTAGCTGCTCTAACGGCTGCCTTCAACATGCTTTCCATTTTGATTGTTGGGCCAAAGTCTGATGGCAATCCGTTAGCGAATTTCTCTATCTTGGCGACTTCAGTTGGCACCATGTAAGGAAATAGCTTCATCTTCTCAGTAAACGCAGTAGCATAGTCATCAATGCTCATTTTCCCCTTCTTCAAGTTCTGGAACTCATTGTTTAGATTGATCAGATCTATCTTGGAGAAGTATTGCATCTTTAACTGCTCCACAAACACTTCCCAAGACATCTTCAAAGCTTCTCCTCGTGGCATTGTATCTGCCAAAAGTTCTCACCAATTCAAGACTCTGGTCTTTAGTTTTCGAACCGCAAAGACGGTTTACGGCATATCACTACAATTGCAGATTTCAAATACGATCTCCATTTCGGAGATCCATTCCATAATCTCCACATGCTTTGGGTTTCCGGAAAGACTTGGTGGTTTGGCACCCAAGAAGTTCTTATACATATGTCCATCTCGGTCGATTTCCATCTCCGGGTCATTCCTTCTCTCTAATGTGGGCTCAACTTGACTAACAGTGTGGTTGTAGTTCCCTTCCTCTGACTGTGCGCCATTCAGTAATGGCTGTTCAATAGGCATCGAAGGTTCATTTATGTTACTCAGCAATAGTTTTCTCATTTCTTCCCTCTGTTCAGCCATCATAACCCGAATCATGGCTTGTACTCCAGCCATTGTAACCCGAATCACTGATTCCTGTTTCCATTTGTGTCTCCAGCTCCACTTCATGTTCTTGCCATTTCGATTTATACACCAAATTATGTGAATTTAGATCTTTATTCATGATAGACGTTTAAATTCTCCTTATCACACCGAAACGTTACATGCTAGTTCTAATATCGTATTCAAACGCTTAGAATCCTAAACACATAAGGTTTCCAGATCCGGTCGGCAATAGACCATAGATCCGAACAAACAATAGCACATAAGGAAAGCATAAAGCATTTAGCACAAGAAAGCATTTTAGGCATATTTCCTAAAATAAACTAGTGCTCGTGTCTAAAATATGAAAGACACTCATCTCACAAACATTGCTTAGAATTCTAAGTTTAAATTTCGAAATACTACAAATTCCTAGTTCGCTTAAACTAATGCTCTGATACCAACTGTGACATCCTCATTTTTACGGCCAGAAAAGACCGATTTTGTTTATACATTTTAGTAAAAATCAGAGTAACTTCTTAAGAAAAGTGTTGTGGAATTTGTTCACAAAATAAAATATGATAAAAATTTATCAAAGAATTTCTTAAAGAGATGTATTTTCATTAGATTACAAAAACTCGGGATGTCAATCATCGATACAGATCATAAGCATAAAACAAAAACATCATAGGCCGCAAAACACAATCTGGCCTCAAAACAACATAGGCCTTACAATATTCCATTTATTTTCTACTGGCCTAAAATCCATAATCTTTCGTCAAGTCATCCAACTATGCTTTTGCCACTAATTGTAATTCAAGAAAGTGAGTGGGTCAGGATGGGGAGCCTAGTGAGCATATAGGGTTTTCAACCCACAATAAATAAGTTTATTATTTTCAACAATCATTAAACCCGATTACCCATTCCCGTTATCCTCACCTTACGTCCCTAAAACATCTCTCATAAGGGACCTATCCTAAGGAATTTCATGGGGATGGACACTAGTGCTAAGGGGATTCCTTAGCCATATGTGTCCATAAGGCAACCATGGGGGCGGATGGAATACAATGGTGAACTAGTCATTCATAAACACCTACATGTTGCGAGCTTGCTAGCTACTGACCTAAAATCCATAATCTCTTGTCAAGTCATCCAAATATGCTTTTGCCACTACCTATAATACAAGAAACTGAGTGGGTCAGGATAGGGAGCCTGGTGAGCATATAGGGTTTTCGACCCACAATAAATAAGTTTATTATTTTCAACAATCATTAAACCCAATTACCTGTTCCCGTTATCCTCACCTTATGTCCCTAAAACATCTCTCATAAGGGACCTATCCTAAGGAATTTCATGGGGATGGACACCATTGCTAAGGGGATTCCTCGGCCATATGTGTCCGTAAGGCAACCATGGGGGCGGATGGAGTACAATGGTGAACAAGTCATTCACAAACACCTACAGGTTGCGAGCCTGCTAGCGTTCCACTGGACTTCCTAGAAAAGTCTGTGGTCGTCATCCATACTCCGCTAGATGACTAGAGCAACGTGAACATCGAGGCCTTTCATCATTTTATTTCACCACACCAGCTATTTCAACTACCCATGTTTTACCCAACATATTTGTAGACATAAAATACATATACATATCAGATCTGGAAAAAAAAGTTCACATCTTTCATACAACATAGATCTCAAAGTATAAAACATCCATATCTAGTTTAGATCTAAAAAGTTTAGATCTAAAGTGAGAAAGTCTAGATCTGAAGGAAAAGGGTTCAGATCTGGAAGAATAAGTTTAGATCTAAAAGAAAAAGTTTAGATCTGAGAAGAAAGAGGTTTAGATCTTTCATCCAGCATAGATCCCAAGTAAGCAGATAATATATGTGTATATATATATATATATATATATATATATATACACATCGCACGTAATTTATATAAAATACTTCATATCTATGTGTAAGATGAAAGTGACTATACACTCACTTGATAAGGAGTGATTCGGACAACACTTCGCTTCTTAAAATAATCTTCTTTGATGAAACCGGGAAGTTTGCTTGAAAATCGGGCTCCGCGCGAGCAGAGTTTCAAACCGAAAAACTCTTTTTCTCGGAGACTTCAGGCTATCCGAGGCTTTCTCATAGAGCTAGTAAGGTTCCCTAGGCTTAGGGGGTTGGGATATGCTAAAGAGAGTAGAGAAAGAAAGTAGAAGTGGGAGGTGTGAAGAATTCGGCAGCCCTTAGACTCCTTTTATAGTCGCGAAGGCTCACACTATGCTAGGTGTAGTTCCGAGTACATTGGGCGTATTCTGAAGTTCGTACCATATGTGTTGATAAACTGTTGGGACGATGTGGCTCAATGCAGATCGAGGAAACCGCGATCGCTGGGCGTACCGAGGTTCGTACGCGAGGCGTAGTGCGAACGATGGGCGTCCGGAGATCTACGCAGGGTGTAGCCTTGCATGCAATTTCGCATTTTGCACACTCGACTTCTAAAATTCGTAACTTTCGCATACGATCTCCATTTTCGACGTTCTTTATATCCACGCTTAGGTGGGATCTGTAACGCTCTAAAATTCCAACCAATTTAAACTTCTCAAAAACAATCCAATATCATCAAGTTATTACAAAAAGGTTTTCAATACATTTATTATCAGAGTATTCCTAGAACCATATAATAAAAGAAAAACATGAGGAGCAGTACGATCACGTCTTTGCCTTGCTACGGTTTCCTGAAGTACCTAAAACGTTAAACCACAACTGTAAGCCCGAAAGCTTAGTGAGATACCCCCAAAATACCAACCACATATACCATACACATAACGTGACATATCATAACAGAACAGCCATGCACTTCGGGTCTACTATGTGACTGGTCCGCCGCACCGGGCCTTCAATCCACCTGGTCCACCCTCCGAGTCTAGCCATATACATCGAGTCTGTAGTGTGGTTGGTCCGCCCGCACCAGGCCTTCAACCCACCTGGTCCACTCTCTGAGTCTACAGTATGACTGGTCCGCCCGCACCGAGCCTTCAGTCGGCCTGGTCCACTCTCGGTCCGCCGTGGGTATGTTGGCCTACAGCACAAAGCAAGACCCGCCTCAACCCAACCCCAGTCAACCAACCATGTGCACATAAACATACAATCATATATCAGTTAATCACCAATCAACCGATCTAGCAGATCACATACATAGCATACTCTAACCAGGATACCGACCTAACCGGTCACTAACATAGCATCATCCTATATTCTAAGATTCCGACCTTAACCAGGTCTCTAACATATACCATCCTAACTACCAGGATGCAAACATATAGCAAAACAATAACATAACAACTACCTGGATTTCCATCCAATAAAGGATCAGCCTTGGTACATTAGACCCTGTCGATATAGTGAGGATAACTCACCTCGCAACTACTGAATAAAAAGATAAGATCACGCTGCTCCAACCTCCGACACGTACTCCACCACTGATCAATACCAAATGATTGAACTCAATAAATACCAATAATTACCAAAATACCCCTGGAAGTCAAGTGGTTAACTCTTGGTCAAAGTCAAACTCCTCAGTCAAAGTCAACCTTCCTGACTGACTCTACTCACCGAGTCAACCCACTGACTCGTCGAGTCCCTATACTCAGAAACTCTCAATCCACGACTCAACTCGCCGAGTCGCCCCAAGACTTGCCGAGTCCAGCAAACTCTGAGTCCTTTCTTGCTCAACTCACCGAATCGTCCCACGACTCACCGATTCACAGCTCAACCAAAAAGGTTAGGACTTCACGACCAGACTCGCCGAGTCCAAGGCAATCTTCAACAGACTCGCCGATTTGTTCTTCCAACTCGCCAAGTCCATGTACATATTCATACAACTCGTCGAGTGCACCCATGTGACTCGCCGAGTCCAGATGTGACATCTTCATCTAGACGATTTCAGGCCATTCCAATGCTTCCAATACATAGATTTGGACTCCTAGGGCCAGATTCACACGTAAAGTTTCCAACTTTATGTGCATGCAAGGCTCAACAAGCTCCAACAAGCTAAAAATGAAGGTTTAAGGCAAGGACACTCTCAATCATGCCCCAAAGCTATCACTTTCTGATCACATGGCTCCAAACCAACCTAGATCGGAATTTGCAACCTCAGATCTAGTCTCTATACCCGAAATAGATCTCAACCATGCTAAAGAACCCCAAATCATACAACATGGATGAAATAACAAGGAAATAGCTTAAGGTAAGATCCTCTTACCTTAGAGATGAGTCTAAACTGATGTAGACTTCAGATCCACAAGCTCTCCTGATGCTATCCTCAACTTCCTCCAAGTTTCTCTTCACCAATTCCTTCTTCAAAGCTGCAATCTTCTGAACAATGGAGTCACACAAGAGATGAGGGTTTCTAGATCTCCAATGGGTAGCAAACAGGCTAAGGGTGGCTATAATGTGCTTTATATAGGGCACAAACCCCGGATTAGGGTTTTCTCCTTTCAGCACCAACTCGCTGAGTCCAGCCGCTGACTCGCCGAGTTGGTCACTTAACACTTGACCAGAATCGCGACTAAACTCGTCGAGTCTATCCATCGACTCGCCGAGTCGACCTTCCTTATTTACACCAAGAACCTTGAACTTGCACCTCTGAACTCAGGGTGTTATTGGATCTTACTCTACAACTTTCGTTTAGACTTCGTTAGCTAACTTTGAATCTATTTTTAAAGTTATATTTTTAACAGGCCGAGACAGGAAAAGTCCGTTAAAAATTCATAATTTCTTCATCCGATGTCCATTTTTGTCTGTCTTTTTACCTTTGCGCTACTGTTAACGAGATCTTCGACTCTCTTTTATGTTGTGTCGGCTAAAAATCGTTCGATCTATCATTCGAACTCTAAGTCGTGTACTGCTGATCTGAAACTTAGAAAAATCAGAACTTCCTCATACGAAGTCAGATTTAGGCGTTCTTTTTATGCACGCTCTCGGTTTCACCAAAACTACGACTTTTGTTTAGATCGCTAAGGCTAAAAAGTCCTCTATCGTAAATTTATTATTTACGTCACGCAGTGTCGTGCCGGTTCTGTCGCAAAACATCGACATGCCATAACTTCTTCGTTATAACTCGGATTTCGGCGTTCTTTATATCTCCGGAATCCTTGTCACGACCACTACAACTTTCTTCATCGATATCGGGCTTATCTAACATTTTATTTTTGACACTTATTTTCATCCTTTATTTATTATATTATTATAAACAAGTAATAAGCACAAAAAAGCACATAATTCACATAATATTCAAGTAATTCATCTTTATTACTTTAAAATGGGTTATAATGGTTGACCTAGACTATTACATCGTCATTAATGCTTAACCCAGAAACATGGCCATTACACTTTTGGGGTAGCAATGAATTTTGGAGCTATTGGTTCCAGGCATTTGAATAGGTATCTTGTATTGTCGAAATTCAGGATCCTTGGTTGCAAGGTTGAGGGTGTTGCCTCCTGAGGGTTTACGGATATTTACCCTTATCATTTCCACTTCCTTAATTAGCGTTCTATTTTGCTCCTATCTCTAAACCACTTGGTGTGTCAACGACTTCATCATAGAGAAGAGTTCATTATTAAAGACCAAGGCATGAGAATCTTGGGATCCCATGGATCCTGGAGCAGCCGGAGGAGTATTCTGTAAGTCCCCAAAATGCTTGTGTATCAATCAGATCCATTTGATGGTGCGGAATCCCAATCAAACGGATCTGATTGATACACAAGCATCTAGGGGACTTACAATTGGTATCAGAGCTTGGGTTGTATCGGTCAATTTTGTTAGATCTGGAGCTTATTTGATCTTATTTTCAAAAGATTTTTGCGTTTTTGGATAGATCTCTAAAAAAATGGGGTTTGTTCTTCGCTTTTTTGGTAAAAACGAGTTTTTGATCGAGTTTTGGAGCAAAAAGGGTAAAAAAGGTTGTTTTTCATGAAATCTGTGAAGAGTTTACGGCCGGAGTTTGTGGTTGCCGGAGTTTACGGCCGGCGGTTTGCGGCTCAGCTTGGACGGCTAGGGAAGATAGCTTGATGGCTTATAGCTCAGTACTCGCGCTTCATTAAAAAAGGGGGGGATCAATTTTGGGGGTGCCGTGGATTGAACTCGGGACCTCTGTTTCATAAACCCAACACCTTAACCAACTCACCTTGGCCACCTCTTGATAGTTGATACAAACCTTTTGATTTTAATTCTTAAACACTCCCTGTCGCACCACTTTCGCAATTTTTACACTTTTTACCCAAAAAAACAATTTCTTTTATTTTTAAATTCCAATTTCAACCAAAAATTTTAGTGTTTATTTTTTGACTTTTTATTTTTTACTTTTTATTTAAAATTTTGACTTTGACTTTTAAAACTTGACCATTGACTTTCTCGTTTAACTTTTAAACTTTCAAATTTTGCTTTTCGGTTTGACTTTTGAGTTTGACTTTCTAAATTTGACTTTAAAGGTTGAGTTTTGAGGTTTATAGTCAAAGGACATTTTTAAATTTAAGTTTGATTTTTAAGTTTGACTTTGGCTTCTAGTTGTGTTTTTAATGGTTTTTGAGGTCTATGAGGGAATTGAAGACATGAAAGAGAGTCGTCAGGATGTGTTAAGACAAAACTTCAACATGTTCAACTGTATCCCTAGAGAAACCTTGGAAGCTTAGTTGCAGCAATTTACCACACTCACCACTGAGATGAATATAGCTGGGATTTTCTTGACTAAATGCACTTCTAAAGTCGTGGGATATGAACGTAGCTGTCATCAAGTGGACAAAAGATCTCAATCATCTTAGTCTTGTTGTTGTAATTGAAGAACTTGACGCTTTAAAGTGTGGAAAAACAATGAGTTCTGCAAACATCCCAGTCAATGAAGTTTCATGCTCTCAATCATGTGAAGATACGATTAAAATTCTTCGTGAACATAATGAGTTACTAAAAAGGGAAGTTGAGGACCTAAAATACGAAGGATATCAACTTAGGAAAGGACAGAAACCCCTAAAGGCTGAATTATAAGCAAAAGCCAAAGATTTTAGGAAGCTTCAGGAAGATTATAGCAATAAATCTGAAAATTATGATTATGTTAAGAAACAACTTGTTGAGTTAACTGCTGAGCTTGACACATTAAAAAGCAAATTTGAAACTGCAGATTTTGATTTTAAAAAATTTGATGCGTCAAGCGAAGTAGTTGCGAACATGATAGATCATTGTTTGCAATCTAAAAATAACCATCAAAAAGGTCTAGGGTATGATAGTGTTCCTCCACCTTTCAATCATAACTACACATCCATCCCTATGACACAGGAAGAAATTGACAGGGAGGCACTTCTTCTATATGGCAAACCAGCTGGATTTGTGTAAGGAGGTATTCAGGTTGAAAATACTAATGCTTTTACTTTATGTGCAGGTAAAGTAGTAGAAGATGAGAACAAGAAGAAAACATTGAACAAACTAACATCTCCTTGAGATCTAAATTTGTTTCTTCGAACTCAACTACTTCTGATCAACCTACTGTTGAGAAATACAGGCTACCAATTGCAGTGAAGCAGAGTGTCTGTTGTAATTGTGCTTGTGGGAACAATAAGAGACAAGGCAAGGATACACCACCAGGGGCAGGAAGAAACAACTTCACAGTGAAGAAAAAGACATGCTTTCACTGTGGAACACCTGGACACATTGCAAGAAATTGTCCTAATCACGCATACATTCCCTTTTATGCACAAGGCTGGAAGAACGCAGAAAGAGGGAGATTTTCCAAAAGAAACCCCTCAAGGTCACGTTCAGACAATGGTGACTGGAACGCACAGAAGGCCAAGACTCAAACCCACAAGGCCAAGAATCCGAATCCCAAGGTTAAGAAAGGAATTCCGGCCCATAAGTCTAGTTCAAGAGATGCTCCTGTGAAGCCAAGACCGGTTAGGTCAAAGTCATCTCGGCAGTCGGCTTCCAGTTCAAAAGCAAGCAGTGAGGCACCCATCCGCTCAAACAAGAAATGGTTTAAACCCGACTATAGATGGGTTCCAAAGGCTTGATCTCCTAAATCACCTAATGACTCTAATATTTCTTCATCTTCTATTTGTGATAAACAGGATATGTCATGGGAGAGAGTTCCATGCGAGGATGAAAAAGGCCAACCCAGTTTCAAAATGGATTGGGTTCCAAAGAGCAACTGATCCCGCCCTGTCTTGGAGCAGTTATGGAGACATATCATCAGACTTCGGTTTGTTGGTAGTGGTTGTTCCAGGCACATTATATGAGGCATCTCTCAATTGTACAACACTAGGAATTTTGTTTGAGAGTATCTGTCCTTTGCAGGAAGGGAAGAAAGGAAGGAGTCACTCCTGGGGTTAGTGCTTAATGACATGAAGAATTTTCGGATCTGTTCTGAGATTATGTGTGCTGTTCTCAGACCTTCTGGATGCAATTTTAATCGGTGAATTACGGTTTGCGTTTTCTTCTCTATACTCTTGAGTTTATCTTACTTTGATTCGTTTTAAAGACAATTTTTCATTTTCTTAATAGTTTTTTGTAAGTATTTATTATTGGAAAGTGATATTAAGATAAAGTGATAACGGACATTCTAAACCAGTGTAATGGACTGAATCTGGATTGTCTAGATTCTGTGTTCAATGTGCTGGTAGACACAAAGGATTTGAAAGTGTGGATTAAGGTAGGATTGTTTGGACTGATCATACGGCGCTCGGGTAGATTGAGCAGTGAGATAAACACGGGATCCTACAGGATACACTAAATTAATATGCATCTAGAACAGTGGTTCGAATTTTCCTTGATGTACTTAATTCTGGTTCTGATAGGGCGACTAGAGGGTTCTGATAAAGTAGGCCTGTAGGAAATTATTCTCTTGCTTTCTATCTGTCAGTCATATGTTGCTTCCTTTACGTGATCGGAAGATCCAACCTGGAATGCAACATATGCAACCCTATTTCTACGCATCTTCTTATCTATGAAACTATTTCTATCTGTTAGCCATATAGTGTCTCATCTGCGTGATCGGAAGATCCGACCTGGAACACAGAATATGCAACATTCTACCTCTAAATCCCTCTATCCTAGTTAGCCATATGTTGTCCCATCTGCGTGATTGAAATATATCCGACCTGGAACACAACTTATGCACCCATTTCTAAATCTGACTTCCTCCTTAATAATTGTTTACTTACCTAAAGTAAGGAGTTCTTTGGAAGTTCTTGATAACCAGGGTATATCGGGAAGTGGGGAACACGTTCTAGTGCAACTAAAATTGAACCATTTAAGAGGTTGTATGTAGATCTCGCTGCTTAATTTAAGTGAACAACTATAACCGTGGTCGTTGTCAGCTAAATGGTATATTTGGAAAATTTTGTCAATATCCTTCGTGTTTAAGTGGACAACAATACCGGCAATTGACCAGATCTACTCATGAAAGTGAAGGTACTGATGAACAAGTTCAAGCTGTCTCACAACTTTGATCCCAAATGTTTTTCTTTTTGTTAAATTTGTTCACAGTTTTCCTCTATGCACAAATTTAGGGGGGAGAATTAAAAAAATCCAAAAATATTTTTTCGTGTGCTGAGTTTTCCTTTAGTTTTGTTTTGTTTTGAAAAGTGATTTTAGGTATAGATAAGACTCATGGAGACTGAATCGAAGATTTCAGAGCCAAGGCTTCATCCGTGATCATCGAAGAATTTTCATTCGAAGGAGCAAGAACTTAAGATTATTCTTTCAACATTCAATCTTTCAACCCCACAAGCAAGGTGAAGCTTCACTTGAAGATTATGTGACGGATTGCATTGAAGCCTTCTCAATCAATCTACTGCTATCTTAAACCTGATGAAGTGATCCATAAGATTTGTTTTCTCTGATGTTCTCTCTGAAGATTCTCAAGCTGAAACTGATATCTTTGAAGAATCAATACGTTAAGCCTCCTCACCCAATGTGCGTTCAAATCCAAATTCTGAAGAAAAGCCCAGCTGCTCAAGATGAAGTCATTCATTGAAGATTCATCAAGTTCATCTTGAAGATATGAAGAAATTGAAGATAAATGTTGAAGCCAAGCTGACAATGAAGATGAACAATAAAGCCAGCTACTTTTTAGGGGGAGTTTGTTGGGTAAATTAAGAAAATAAAGCTATAAACCAAGGGGGGATTGTTGGGTCAAAAATATGGTTTATACTTTGCTTTTCTGGGCAATTGTATTTTTATGTAGTGTTTTATGAGTTTACAGTCAAGTTTACGGCCCAATGGGTGTTTACGGCCGTAAACCCATTTATGGCCTATATTCCCCAAGTATATATATAGGTGTTAGGTGGTTGAGGAGGGATTGATGAACGGAAGAGAATAGAGGAGCTTATGTGTGTGTATTATAAGGTGTTCTAGAGAGAGAGAGAAGAGTGTGTGTGTGTGTGTGTGTGTAAGTGTGTGCGAATCTTGTATCCAGATCTTTATTCATATCAATGCATACAAGATTCATCATCCTCTTCTTCATTTGATCTAGCTCCGATACCAATTGTAAGCCCCCAATCTGCTTGTGTATCACTCAGATCCGTTTGATGGTGCGGATTCCTAATCAAACGGATGATGTCATATCAAATAGAAGAAGAATATGATGAATCCCGTACATATTGATATGAATGAAGACCCGGATACAAGACTCACACACACTAACAGACACTCTCTTTTCTCTCTCTCTAGAACACCTTCAAATGCACACACATAAGCTCCTCTATTCTTTTTGTTCATCAATCTACTCCTTAACCACATGACACCTATAATTGGGGAATAAGGGCCCAATGGGTTTATGGTTGTAAATGGGTTTACGGTCGTAAACCTGTTTACAGCCGTAAACAGACCATCTGGCCATAAACCTGACCGTAAACTCATAAATATTGCAGAAAAATACAATTTCCTAGAAAAGCAAAGTATAAACCATATTTTGACCCAAGAATATCCCCCTTGGTTTATAGCTTCCTTTTCTTAATTGACCCAACAGGCTCCCCTAAAAAGGTAGCTGGCTTTTATTGATAATCTTCATTGGGAGCTTGGCTTCAGCATTTATCTTCAATTTCTACACAGCATCAAGATGAACATATGAATCTTCAATGACTGACTTCATCTTGAGAAGTTGGGCTTTTCCTAAAAGATTTGGCATTGAACGCACATTGGGTGAGAAGGCTTGATGTACTGATTCTTGAAAGATAGCGCTTTTAGCTTGAGAATCTTCAGAGAGAATATCAGAGAGAACAAATCTTTTGGATCACTTTAGCAGGTATAATTATAGCGGCAGACTGATTGAGGAGGCTTCAATGCATTCTGTCACATAATCTTCAATTTCAGCATGACCTTGCTTCTAGGGTTGAAAGATTGAATGTCGAAAGAATAATCTTCATTTCTTGCTCCTTCGACTAAGAATTCCTCGATGATCACGGATGAAGCCTTGGCTTAGAAATCTTCGACACAAACTCTATGAGTTTCATCTTCACCTGAATTCACTTTTCAAGACAAAACAAAACTAAAACAAAATTTAGCACACAATATTTTTGGGTTTTTCATATTTTCTAAAAAAATAAAACAGAAACAAAAATATTTTTGGATTTTTGATTTTCTTAAACAAGAAATAAAACAGAATATAACACTATTTTTTATTTCGAATTTTCTGGTTTTTTTTGGTTCTTTGAATTTTTCTGATTTTTGTTTGATTTTTGAATTTCTTATTTTTTAATTCTACCCCTAAATTTGTGCATGGAGGAAAACTATGAACAAATTTAACAAAAGAAAAATATTTGGGATCAAAGTTGTGAGACAGCTTGAACTTTTTTATCTGTACCTTCACCTTCATGAATAGATCTGGTCAATTGTTGGTATTGTGGTCCACTTAAACACGAAAAATGTCGACAAACTTTTCTAAATCAACCATTCAGCTGACGAAGACCACGGGTATTGTTGTCCACTTAAATTAAGTAGCAAGATCTATAGGCAACCTCTAAATGGTTCAATTTTAGTTGCACTAGAACATGTTCCCCACTTCCCGATATACCCTGGTTATCAAGAACTTCCTAAGGACTCCTTGCTTTAAGTGAGTAAGCAACTATTAAGGAGGAAGTCAGATTTAGAGATAGATGCATATGTTGTGTCCCACGTCGGATCTATTTCATTCACGCGGAGTGGACAACTTATGACTAACAGAGATAGAGGGTTATAGAAATAGTAGGGTGCATATGTTATGTTCCAGGTCGGATCTTCCGATCACGCAGAGGAGACAACATATGGCTAACAGATAAGAAGAATTTCATAGATAAGGAGGTGCGTAGAAATAGAGTTGCATATGTTGCAATCTAGGTCAGATCTCTTCCAATCACGCAGAGGAAGCAACATATGACTGATAGATAGAAAGCAAGAAAATAATTTCCTATAGACCTTCTTTATTAGAACCCCTCAGTCGCCCTATCAGAACCAGAATTAAGGACATAAGTCCGCACATCAAGGAAAATTTGAACCATTGTTCTACATGAGTATTAATTTAGTGTATTCTGTAGGTTCCCATGTTTATCTCACTGATCAATCTACCTGAGCGTCGTATGGTCACTCCAAACAATCCTATCTAAATCCACACTTTCAAATCCTTCGTGCCTACCAGCACATTGATCACAGAGTCTAGACAATTCAGATTTAGTCCTTTACACATGTTTTAGACTGCCCGTTATCACTTTCTTGATATCACCTCCCAATAATAACTACTAACGAAAACTATTAAGAAAATGAAAAATTGTATTTCAAACGAATCAGAGTAAGATAAACTCAGGAGTATAGAGAAGAAAACGCAAACCGTAATTCACTGATTGAATTTGCATCCAGAAGGTCTAAGAACAACACGCATAATCTCAGAATAGATCCAAAAATTCTTCATGTCATTAAGCAACAACCCCATGAGTGATCACTTCCTTTCTTCCCTTCCCGCAAGGACACATACTCTCAAACAAAGGTCTGAATGTTGTACAGTTGAGAGATGCCCCTATCATGTGCCAGGAACAACCACTACGAACAAACCGAGGTCTGATGATATGCCTCCATAGCTGCTTCGACACAGATCGGGATTAGTTGGTCTTTGGAACCCAGTCCATTTTGAAACTGGGTCGACCCTTGTCATTAACACACGATACTTTCTCCCATGACATGTCCTGTTTATCACAAACATAAGATGTAGAAATATTATAATCAGTAGGAGATTTAGGAGATTGAGCCTTTGGTACCCATTGGTAGTTGGGTTTAACCCATTTCTTTTTCGATCTGATGGATGGCTCAGTACTTGCTTTTGAACTTAAAGCCGATCGCCGAGATAACTTTGACCTAGCCGATCTTGGTTTCGCTGGAGCATCTCTTGGATTGGACTTCTTGGCTGGCATTCCCTTCTGAACCTTGGGATTTTGATTCTTGGTCATGGGAGCTGGATTCTTGGCCTTGTTGGCATTCCAGTCACCATTGTCTGAACGTGACCTTGAGGGGTTTCTTTTGAAGTATCTCCCTCTTGGCGCGTTCTGCCAACCTCATGCATAGTAGGGAATGTATGCGCGATCAAGACAATTTCTGGCAATGTGTTCAGGTGTTCCACAGTGAAAACAAGTCTTTTTCTTCACTGTGAAGTTGTTTCTTCCTGCCCCTGGTGGCGTATCCTTGCCTCATTTCTTGTTGTTCCCACATGCACACTTGCAACAAGCACTCTGTTGCGCTGGAATTGGTGGCTTGTATTTATTAATGGCAGGTTTGTTAGGAGTAACAGAATTCAAAGCAACAAATTCTGAGTTCAAGGAGTCATTGGTTTGTTCAGTAGTGTTCTCCTTGTTCTCATCTTCTGCTACTTTACCTGCACATGAAGTAGCAACATTAGTATTTTCAACCTGAATACCTCCTGACACAAATCTAGCTGGTTTGCCATATTGAAGATGCGCCTCCTTGTCAATTTCTTCTTATGTCATAGGGATAGATGTGTAGTTATGATTGAAAGGTGGAG
Organism: Lactuca serriola; assembly: GCF_051521515.1. Taxonomy (NCBI): domain Eukaryota; kingdom Viridiplantae; phylum Streptophyta; class Magnoliopsida; order Asterales; family Asteraceae; genus Lactuca; species Lactuca serriola. The sequence continues at coordinate 126,568,273 of NC_136416.1, read as the reverse complement.
GAACACTATCATACCCTAGACCTTTCTGCTGGTTATTTTTAAATTGCAGACAATGGTCTATCATGTTTGCAACTACTTCGCTTGACACATCAAATTTTTTAAAATCAAAATTTGTAGTTTCAAATTTGCTTTTTAATGTGTCAAGCTCAGCAGTTAACTCAGCAAGTTGTCTCTTAACATAGTCATAATTTTCACATTTATTGCTATACTCTTCCTGAAGCTGCCTAATGTCTTTGCTTTTGCTTCTAATTCAGCTTTCAGAGGTTTCTGTCCTTTCCTGAGTTGATATCCTTCGTATTTTAGGTCCTCAACTTCCCTTTTTAGCAACTCATTATGTTCACGAAGAATTTTAATCGTATCTTCACATGATGAAGAGCATGAAACTTTGTTGACTGGGATGTTTGCAGAACTCATTGTTTTTCCACACTACAAAGCGTCAAGTTCTTCAATTACAGCAGCAAGACCAAGATGATTGAGATCTTTTGTCTACTTGATGACAGCCACATTCATATCCCACGATTTCGGAAGTGAATTCAGTAGCTTTTTTTTATCTCATATTTATTCAAGAAGATCCCAGCTATATTCATCTCAGTAGTAAGTGTAGTAAATCGCTGCAACTGATCTTCCAGGGTTTCTCCAGGGATATAATTGAACATGTTGAACTTTTGTCTTAACATATCCTGACGACTCTCTTTCATGTATTCAATTCCCTCGTAGACCTTAAAATTCATTAGAAGCACAACTAGAAGCCAAAATCAAACCCTTTGACCACAAAGCTCAAAAGTCAAATTTAAAAAGTCAAACTCAAAAGTCAAACTTGAAAAGTCAAACTTAAAAGTCAAATTAATTAAAAAGTCAAACTTAAAAGTTCAAACCAAAAAGCTGAATTTGAAAATTTGAAAGTCAAACGAGAAAGTCAATATTTCAAGTCAAAGGTCAAACTTTAAAGTCAAAGTTAAAAATTTTTAAAACATCAAAATTAAAAATCAAAAAATAAAAAACCTTTTTTTTTATTTTTTTTTATTTTTATTTTTTTATATTATTTTTTTATTTTGGATGAAAAAGGAATTTAAAAATAAAAGATTTTGAATTTTGGGCTGAAAGTGTAAATAATGCTAATTTTGAAACGACTGGGAGTGTTTTTTGAATAAAATTTCGAAGTTTTAAACCAACAAGGAGCTTGGCCCTAGTGGTAAGACGTGGTGCTGAATACAGAGGAGACTCGGGTTCGATCCCCGGCACCCCCCAATTTTGTTTCCAATTTTTAATATGCGAAGCGAAGATGCTGCTGCGAAGCTGGCTGAACGTGCGAGGGTGAGGTGCGAAGCGATGCGAGGTGCGAAGACCGGACGTAAACTCTGAGGCCACAAACTCGGACCGTACACGTGCGAGGACCATAAACTGAAGGGCCGTAATCTCGGACCGCAAGCTCCGAGGACCGCAAACACGGGTCGTAAACTTCGGAAACCCTAGCTGCTGGCCGTAAATGCCGCCACCCCCTCGCTGGTTACGACAAAAAACAGTGGTTTTTGCCCCTTTTTGCTCCAAAAATCGATCAAAAACTCGTTTTTATGAAAAATGCATAGAACAAACCCCCCTTATTTTCAAAGATCTATCAAAAAACACAAAAATCTTTTCAAAATAAGATTAAATAAGCTCCATATCTGACAAAATTGACTGATACAATCCAAGCTCTAATACCAATTGTAAGTCCCCAAAATGCTTGTGTATCAATCAGATTCGTTTGATGGTGCGGAATCCCAATCAAATGGATGATGCCGGATCAAATGAAGAAGAAGTAGAAGAAGAGGATGATGAATCTTGTATGTATTGATATGAATGAAGATCCGGATACAAGATTCACACACTTACACACACTCTCTTTTCTCTCTCTCTCTAGAACACCTTAGAATACACACATAAGCTCCTCTATTCTCTTTTGTTCATCAATCCCTCCTCAACCACCTAAAACCTATATATATACTTGGGGAATATGGGCCATAAATGGGTTTACGGCCGTAAACACCCATTGGGCCGTAAACTTGACTATAAACTCATAGAACACTATATAAAAATACAATTGCCCAGAAAAGCAAAGTATAAACCATATTTTTGACCCAACATATTCTTCTTTTGCACATCAAAAGCTTTCATTTGGCTAGCGAGTCCACTTAGAGGAAGTGGGAGATTTTTCGCATGAACGGAGGGAACAGAGGAAGAAGAAAGGGTTGGTTGTGTAGACATGATTTTCGAGGATTATAAACACCACGGCCCCATGTTGGACTCCAAATTTTTTTGGTTAAAAATTGATCAAATGGATATCAACCAAATTGCATGAGAGGTTGTGGTGTTGTGAATAATATGAGTATCGAACTGCGATCAAAATGACACAAGTGGTTTACAAGGAAAGCCCTTGATCATTGACTGGATCTCCAGAATAAAACCTTGGGAGGTTATAATGATTACGTGCCTTGTTAGATCTTATGGATTTAAATGTAAATTACAGAGATGATGATAAAAATACGATTACAAGTGTTTGCCTAGCCCTACGTCTATAAGATGTCTAAAAATTGTGCTCTTTGTGTGTCTTTTACAAGTGTATTTATAGTCTAGGTGTAACATTTTCATTTTAGGTAATTTTTCCTTTTTGCCCTTAACATTAAAACTCTTTCATTTTGGTCCCTAGACAAGTATGTTGGGCGTACGCTAGGAGTACGATGGGTGTATTGGCTCGATATATGGTCATGGAGGTAACCCGCGTACACTGGGCGTACGTGGAATACACAGGACGTACAGGCATCAGGGATAAACCCTAATTTTTAGGGTTTGTGCCCTATTTAAACACCTTAAGTTGCTCTTGGACCTTCTTATGACCAGCCTCCACCTCTCCAAACCCTGAGAACGAAACCCTAATTTCTCTTTGAGTGTTTTGAGCTTAGAAGTAGTCTTTAAGAGTGTTTCTGGTGATCCTGAAGGAAGAAAAACTCTTGGAAGTTGCATTGGTGTGGTTAGAGCTTGTGGATCCAGAATCATCACCAACGCGGAAAGATTTTGGAGGTATAAAGCTCTTAACTTGATGCTTCATATGATAGATCTAGTTAGGGATTATTTTGTGCACTTTATGGTCCATTAATTCATGCTTGAGAGTATGAGCTACTCCAGAAGCTAAGGGTGGTAGATCATAGCATTTTTGAGGTTCCTTGTGCATAAAAATGCAATCTTGATGTGTTATATTGGACCATGTGTGACACCGTCAAAATTCGAGTTAGTTCTAGAATTGAAAAAACTTAGTGCATGTGTAGCAACGACACATTCTAGACTTTGCAACTAGAAGATAAGTTATAACCTAGTAGAAACTTGGAAACAAGTAGAATTAAAGAATATTGTACTTGGATTTCACATTGATATGCGAATTCTACCACTACTTAACTGTAATGACTATCCATATCCGGGTCATTCCTTGAATTGAAAATCCTTGCATGAATCATTTAGACTCACCATGAACTTGACCTAGTAGTATAAATTAGGTCCAAGTCTCATAGAAACTTAAGTTAAAGTTCAAAACTATGACTAGTATACTTGGTTCCTCCATTTCACTTGAATCTCAGAACCACTACATAGAAATGCCAATAAACTGACAAAAAGGAATTACAAACATTATTTATAGCTATAAAAGAGTTATAAGACACAAAAATAATTTGATGCCTCCAAAATTCAATCTATCTTGATATCTAAATTTTAGCAAAATCCGAAAAAACCCTAAATTCTCAAATTTATAAACTTTAACACCTAAAACTCCATAAAATTGTTATAAACCTTACAATAGCAATTTGAAATAATTAAATTCAGGAAAATATAATCAAGGAAAATAAAAATTAAATCATTAACATTTACCTTTAATTTATAAGCCAAAAAATCAAGGTTTTATGAGTAAAAACTAGTTTATGATGCACAATTTATAAAAACAACTTAGATATATTTATAAAAGGTTGAATTTTATAAAAATAAAAGAGAGAGAGAGAGAGGGCATTATATCCCCTAAAATTTGTTCTCTCTATCTCTCTCTCCCACTATCTCTCTTTCCAAAGTAGAAATCATTTAAGCCACCCTTACACCCTTTCTCTCACTTTCTTTCATTTTCCATCATCACCACCCAAATTCTCTCTCACCCTCTCTAAATCCCTGAAAATATCAGCTAATTCCACTCAAAAACTTCAACATTTGAAGTTGTTCTTAAGGTAAAAACGAAAATCATCCACTCCCCCTTCAATCTTCCTTCAAAATCTCAAGTTTTCTTGCATATCTTCATCTTCTACACCATTCTATGGATGGATTATGAATTATATGTTCACAACCAAGATTTTATAATGATGGTGGTAGTATTTCACCCAAAAACCAACATGCATCTGATGATCTTCAAGCTTAGATGCTTGATGATCAAAGTATGTTGTTAAAAAGCTTTCAAATATGTCATAAAATATTTATTCACAAATAAATATCTAAACCTTCTTTCCTGCTCAAATACGATTTTTCCCAGAATATAGACAACAAAACAAGATGATTTGGAAATTTTCAGAAAATAAATCATTTTTCTCGATTTATTGTTATTTTTGCAAGAAAATAGAGTAATAATTCACATAAAATACTTTTGATGGTCAATAAATTATGGTAAAATTTTCTTATTACCTATGCACTAATTAAAGACGTTTCATGAAGTTTAATGCATTTATAAGGCTATTTTCCGTTGAATTCTAATTTATTTTTGTTGAAGAGAAATAAATATAAAAATACAGTTATGAATGTACAAATCTATATTTAATAATTTTTGCATCTTCTAGAAATCATAGAAACTATATTCAAAATTTTCCAGGTTTTTCCAAGGTAATTTATTCTTTTTCCCAATTTAATGAATGTTTAAGAGATTAAATTGATAAAAACAAAATAGCTACACTTATCAAACAATTATGAAACTTTGCCAGAACATCTTATATGACATTAGGATGCTATATAAAAAGTCATATGAGTTTTCTCTTTTGTATGCTATTTTGTTTCTATTTTCCTAAGACTAAATACACATAAATCCAAAAATCGGACTCCGGTATATAAAAATAAATTTTGGTATTTTTTCCAGCCTATGTACACTATATATGAAGTTTACAAAAAGTTTGGTAATTTTCCTTAACTGTTTGATAATTATTCACGAATTAATGCTTATTTAAATGAATAAAACAAAGAAAAATAGTTAAGTTGTTTGAAAACCAACTTTGACATTTTCACAGCTTAGATATGTTAAATAAAAGTGGAAAAAAAATGTTTAGTGAATTTTATAAACTGTTTCCTTTTTATTTCGAATTTGTGTTTATTTGAGCATTTAAATAAAGGAAAAATATCTATACATATATAAAATTCATGGAAGATTTTATGGAACTTCTTAACTTCAGTTGGAACACAAATAAAAATTTGGTGATTTTTCTCTATTTTTTCTATTTAATTAAAAAAATGGTGCAAAAGATTATTAAATTATAAAACTAGGTTTTATTGATCAAAATTGGAAATTAATAACTTTACCAGTTTAAGGACATTATGAAACAGTAACAAAACAAATATAATCATTTTCCATGATCATTTACTATTTTCCCCAAATTTTATGTTGTTTTCAAGGAATTAAATTGGTGAAAAATAGTTAGACAAATCAAAAATTCAAGAAAATCTATTTTAATGTCTTTGACTTCAGTTAAAACTGAAATACAAAGTTTGAGAAACTTTATAACTTATTTGATTTAGTTTTAAATATTTAACCATTTGAAACACTTTAAAAAATGTTATAGTTACACTTCAATTAACATTGCCAAAAATGGGATGTTTCACTTCAATTTGTTATACAACAAATTGATTCATATAAATCTAAATTTCACAGAAAAATATTTGTAACTTAACAATATTAAATTTTGACACAATATTGGCATAATTCTATTGTAGTAGTAAGTATACTAGTATTAGATTTCGATTAGAGACTCATTAGTGTGTAACATCGTTGTAGAATTGATAGTGGTACAACTGGAACGTAGTTCAAGACATCATTTGCATCATCTCAATGCATTTTGAATATTCACGACTCCCCCTATTTTTGGGTTTTAAATGCTTTGGGGTGGAAAAGCATGTCCAAAGACTGTTTATTGTTCGTTGTATTTAATTTGACTTGTATCAAACTTGGTTGCTATATTTTGTTGTATAGGTGTATGCTATTTTTAATTCATGAGGCCTTATTGCATTTAAGTCTCTGGAATCAGTTCACATAACTCATTAACTCATTTAAGCCCATGGTCATTATGGATAGCGCTATTAGGAAGTAGACAATTCCTCACTCACACGATTCGCTTGAGTGCATTTTAACATATTTCCCTATGTTAGCGATAGACATAGAAGAGGGCACCCTCGGTCATTAGGCTTGAGTTGTGAACTCATTATGCACATACGAACTGTGACAACCTGATATTTCAACTCTATGTAATGACCTAAAAAGTCAAGTATTGTAACCACTTTTGATATAATGAAATTAACTTCAAAAATAAAATGTCCAAAAGTCTCTAATTGATTACCTACTATGTTAGATATCATTAAACCGTGATCGTACATAAAAAGAACGTCCAAATCTGAATTCGTATAAGGAAGTTATGATTTTTCCAAGTTCGGCCTAGAGACAGACAGCTAAAAACTCGAAACAGAGATCGAGCGACTTTTGGCCGGAATGACCTAAATGAGAATCGAAGGTCTCGACATTGGTTTTTCAACGGTAAAAAGTCTGGCAAAAACAAACGTCGGATAATGAAGTTATGGATTTCTAACAAAATTTTCTTACCGCGACCTTTTAAAAATAAATAATAAAAATAATTTCAAATGTTGCCGACGGAGTCTAACGAAAGTTGTAGAGCGTAGTCTCACCTACGCGTGGATATAAAGAACGTAACGGAGTTCGTATGAAGAAGATATGAATTTTTAAAGTTTATTAAATAATAAAAATATAAATTTTAAATCAAAATTCGGTATTATCCGAAGGAGGAGTCACTAGGCCAATCCGAGTTACGCCCAACGTACACTCGTACGCCCAGCGTACTCGAGGACTAGGCCTCGGATCGTCCACATCTCCCCCTATGCGAGACTATGCCCCGTCCCATCCGAAGCTCCGAGGCAGTCGAGGATGCGGTCACACATGATGCACGCGTACGCCCAGCGTACCGAGGCGGTTCGCAGCCCCTATAAAAGGGATGCAAGGGTTCCGAAGAAAGGGCCCAATTCCTCTCATCTTTCTTGCGTTTTTACCTCGTTTTCCGAGCACGTGATATCCCGAAGCCCCGGTTTCCTTGCTCAAGTCCCGAGGGTCGTTTGTGCTCCCGAGATTCCTGAGAATCCCGAGAAAATCCGCTTTCTCGAGTCGAAGTTCTGCTCGGTTTTCATCTCGCCTTCGTCGATCTTTTAGGTGAGTTCATACCCCTATAATCCACACTTTTAAATGTTTTATAAATGCTTTTATATGCTTTTAAGGGGGGAATACAAGTAAAACACACGATTATTATCGTGTGTTATATAAAGTTTCATTATACACTTTTTATCAATGGAATCATATGTGATTTATTACTATTATAGGGAAACTTTCGTATGTAAAATATATCACGATAACATCTTGTCCTTTTGAAATGAAAAATGTTGTTATATATATATATATATATATATAAATCAAACACTCGGTTTGTACTATATGTATATGCGTCCATTTTTGGCACTACAAAAGTTATACTTTCATAGCAAGTGAGCATTTCACTAGGGTTTGCTATACAAACGAAACACTTTTAGAAAACTATAATAGGTATAGTTTTAGGTGAACATCACGAACTTTTACATACTAGAAACACTATTTCAAGGAGTTACTTTCATATACAAGAACAAACGAACATTTTCATACGTAAATCGGTTTTATACTAAGTTTTGTGAGACATTAAACTTCACGTACGTTCGAGTACACATTTCAAGTGTTGTATTATATACCAGAATCCCTTGGAGGGGGAGCATGGTGTTTGTGTATAAATCTATACTGGATTGACAACCTCACACCCTGACTGTTAGCTACAGTACACCATTTGGGGTGACAAACGTCAGAACATTCCAACGCCTGAAGAACATTGCGTATAGGCAAATCCAGTCAACAGCATGGTTATAAAACTCACATGGAGTATTAAAACACATTGATTTACGGGGTTTTTCAGACGTCTTGACAACTTTATACGTACATAAATTAACTACTTTAGGCATGAAAAACATTATTATGTTGTAGTTTTGGAACTTCTAAACTGCCACCCACATACGGAAAAACATAAATTTTCTAGAAACAAACATTGGTCTTGATAGAAGGCAACATTTATATCAGTATAAAATATGGGATTTTCTAGGAAGAAACAAACAAAAACAAAACATTTCATTTTATTTCATACAAACATTGTCATTTAATAATTATGAAACTCACCAACTTTGTTTATGCAAACTTATTTACTCATTTTTGCAATATATTTCTATTTATGGAAACTTTATTCCCATGAGAAAATGAACGTTGCATCTTATTTGGGCAACATACTTTATCTCTCATGATGACAACGAACTTTGTTTATGCAAACTTATTTACTCATTTTTGCAATATATTTCTATTTATGGAAACTTTATTTCCTATGAGAATATGAACGTTGCATCTCATTTGGGCAACATACTTTATCTTTCACGATGACAACGAACTTTGTTTATGAAAACTTATTTACTCATTTTTGCAATATATTTCTATTTATGGAAACTTTATTACTCGTTTTAGCAACGCACTTCTATTCATGAAAACTTAATTATTTATTTTAGTAATGAACATCTATTTATGGAAACTGTTATCAATATTTTGATTATCATGACTTTAAAATATATTATGTTATAAACCTGTGAGTACTCACCAACTATTTTTATAGTTGACGCTCGTTTTACATGTTTTTTTAGGAATCATCTAGTAAGAGGCACGTAGAGACACAACAATTGTAGGAGCATTTGCATGTGTTGACTTTTAAATACATTGTAATTTCTTTTAAAATTTTGTTCAAACTCATTGTAAATTTTTAATGATTTTTAATATTATGGTTGGTGTTGTCTTTTAACTTTTGCTATGAAACCCTTTGTACCGCCACGCCCCGTATTTCCACTTTAACGGGGTGTGACACCATGCATGAGTTAGGGTTCTCATTATTGGTTTTATTGGTTCCTTTTGGGTAGTTAGTTTTAATTAAGATGCCACTTGAGCACGTTTGGATTTTTACTTTTACAACCTCTTTTTCCACGATAATTAAATGGTTGAATGTTTGCTTTTGAAGATGGTAACGTGTGGTTTATTGAAAATGGTTTGAAAAATAAATAAATAAATAAATAAAGTCTTCTGTTGCAATTTTCTTGTTAAAAAAGTTGTTAAAGTCTAAAAAAAAGAGTAAAAATCACGATGTTACAAGTTGCTATCAGAGCCATGTTGTGAGTGAACTAAATATAGATGTTGGTGTTCAGACTCACAGTGTAGCTGGCTCAATTAGGATCTCTAGTCACTTAGGGGGGAGGGGGTGTGCAGAGTGTTGTAGGATAGTTGCTTATAAACTTTCCCTTCCTAATATTTGTATATGCATCTAAAAATAACTTCTTTATAAATTAGGATAATGTCGAACGTTGAGGGGAATGTGAATGCTGGAGGAGCAGGAGGCAGCCAAAACAACCGTACTCTCGGTGCGCCGTCGTTCATGTTTCATACCCACCCATTAACCGCCAACAACAACCCCAACTGTTGCAGAGTGCACACATCACAATGAGTGCAACTATCATTGCTAACCTTTAGGAGCAGCTCCAGGAGAGCGATAGGACGTTGGAGCAGATGCGGCAGGAGATGCTCGCCGTCGGACTACTACCACCTGAGGGTAAGATCGAGAGTAGAGATCAATCATTTGATGATGATGCACATAGTTGTTCTGTGCCAAGGCAAGAGGTCGCTGATGTTGTCAACGTCGAGGGAGTTCATTCAAATCCTTCATGGACTGTAAGCCGCCTACCTTTAAGGGAGGCGAGGATGCCTTGGAGTGCCTTTGTTGGATTAAGAAGATGGACAAAACCTTCCGATTTGGTGAATTTACTGAGGACCAAAAGGTGAATTATGTTGTGCGAATGTTTGACAAGGAAGCACTCGAGTGGTGGGACACTATTGATTTATGACTCACTGATGCCACTTGGGGGCTATGACTTAGGTGATTCTTAGTAAGAAGGTGAAAGATCGTTTCTGCAATGAAGGTAGCATACAACAGGCTGAGCAAAAGTTTTTGACTCTTCAGAAAGGGAGCATGATGATTGCTAAGTATAACACTACCTTTATTGAGAAGTCACAGTTCGCTACTGATTACTACCAGACTGAGGAGAAGTTGATTCATCACTATGTGGAGGGGTTGCCATTTGAGTATCGTGCAGTTGTCAGATTGAAGACCACTTTAGGCGAGGCCATGGATGAGGCCCGCAAGATAGATAATGATATAGCCAATCGGGATCGTACCATAGCAATTTCCAAGGAAAAAACGCAAGTGGGAGGGTCAATCGGGGTCCTCTAATAAGCAGAAATTTCAGAAGAAGGGTGACAAATCAACCTCTTGCAAGAAGTCTCACTCTTCCCATGAGGGTCCATGTGACAAATCAACCTCTTGCAAGAAGTCTCACTCTTCCCATGAGGGTCCATGTAGCAGAAACACAATGCATTACAAACGTTGTGGTAAGATCGGTCATCGTTTTGAAGACTGTAAGAGTGTTGAGCCGATGTGTTAAAATTGCAGACAAATGGGGAATATCAGCACTTAGTGCCCCAATCCAAGGGTTCAGACAGGTTCTGGTGGCAAGAAAGATGATACGCCAAAGGTGAAAGCTCGTGCCTTCAACATGACTGCTGATGAGGCTCGTCATCATGATGAGGATATTTTCATAACCTTCTTGGTTAATTCTATTCCTGCTACTGTTTTTTATTTGATGGTGGTACTAGTAGATTGTTTGTGTCGTTACCATTTTGTGGTAATTTTGATATACCGCAGACTCCACTAGAGTCTGCATTAGAGTTTGAGGTGGCTATGGGTCAATTAGACACCGTTCGGGAGAAGTCTGATGTGTGTGTCATTTTTATCGGTGAACATACTTTTCCATTTACACTGATTCCTATTCAGGTCGGTAGTTTTGATGTTGTGATCGTCATGGATTTGCTATCAGCCAATCGAGCCCATATTCTTTGTTCAGAGAAGCTCGTGCATATACCTCTCTCTTCAGGAGATTATTGTTGGGTTTTCTATGCATCAAATACATTCTAAAACTAGGCAATGGAAAAATCAAAACAACGATATACCTAAGTGTACATGCATCCTATGGATATATAGCTTCATGCTAATTACATCAACCCTAGAAAACTAAAACTTAAGTAAGAAAACATACCTCTTATGTAGCCCTTCATCTCCATGCTTGAGATCTTGAACCTCCATGAAGTTGCTTGGATGAAAGGACCCAAACCAGAATCCCTCTAATGGTATCAAACCCAAAGGGGTTAGAAATCATCCCTAAGAGGGGGAGGAACAAGTGTTGGCGAATACTTCAAGCCAAGGTACAACGAGGAATGAAATCCCTAAGGCCCTATTTATAGCCTTGGATGCCTCCTAGGGTTTAGTACTCCTTCCCATGTGGTATGGAGGCCTAACCACGAAATTTCACTCCTTTCCTATGTGGGATGGAGTGATTTTCATCCAACCCTAATTCCATAAGGTTCTGGAACATTCCTGATTAACCAACTATCGATTAATGAACATTCATAGGGTAATTAAATTGTTAATTACAATATATTTCCAATTAGTTTCTAATTAATTATTAACCATAATAATTAATAAACCAATTTCTCCTTTATTTATTCTACTTAATTTGGGTCTTGAGAGCAACCCAAAAGGACCCTGCTATTATTAGAAATATTACCAGTACTTAATGACCTTAGACACTATTATAATAGTCTCCTACTTGGACAAGTCATCAACTATACGAGGACTAATATTTTTCTAATAATCAATAGAGAGTTAGCCATCCAATGCAACTACCAAACTCTTGATCTAATCAAGATTCATCCTTTAGATAAGTGATCAACTATCCCGTCGTTCTACGATATCTTTATGAATTTGAGACATAGATAATGGTCAATCTCAAGAATTCAAGATTATCTTTCCCGATATTGATTTGTGACGACTGCATCTGACTACTAAATTGAACACATCAATTCTAGTCAGGGCTCGGCCAAGCACTTTAGATGTCAGCACCAAATCATCGAGGGGCCCATAGATATCGCTTCTCCTATTAAGTCAGAAGGAACAAATAAACTTCGACTACATAGTTTCTATCTATTTCATCATGTCACACATGGACATACCCTTTATAACTACCAGTTAAGGTTAGCGTTGGAGTAGACCAATGTATAACAGAATCATAGAGCAAAACCCCACATGTATCTAGGTTTTAAGAATAGAAGATATTATCGTCTTATAATTACTCGTGACTGAATCCATGAAGTAATCTCTAAGCGTGGATTGATCCAATACTTAAATCTCCATTAAGTACTCATGAGTGTTAGCGCAATCTCTATGCTATGTCCAATCATTATGGACAATCCACTAATACACATGACAGTCTTGAATCACTACTTACTTCCAAGAGTATGACCGACTATGGACGTTTGAGTAAATTAATACTCGGGAAGTGGTTTCCAATCATGCAAAAGTGAGAACGCAGTGATAGGCTAATTGAAATGACCGAAATCCATCATATATTAAGATCGCCACTTAATAATCGCCAAATCCAATTAAAAATTATACCGCTTAAAGTTCTCAGGTTTTAAAAAAAACCAAACTAACAGTTTTTAAGCCAGTTCACTTGCAAATCTAATTCCTCTCGACTTTGTCTGACTGTCATATTTGGTCAATGACATCAGCTTAAGAATGGATCGACAAGATTATCTTTCGATATGACATATTGACTATGATATCTTTACATTCGACTCACTATCAAATGTGTTGGTACTTACTGAGTATGTTTCATCTGAACTTGTGTGATTTGGGATCCATACTCGAGGTAAGTTCACCCAAAGTCACAAGAAACTTAATAAGGACCATCAATGATTGAATTTCAACAAAGATGTCACTAATGAATATCTTTTAGTCACATTGTCTTCTTTGCAATTGAACCAAATGCAATATACTCTAAGTATGTTAAATCCGCTATGGTGTATTACCTGGTACTCTTTCTAGCTAATATATCACCATTCAGTAAAAGCACGAAATCCGAATGCGAATGAAATTACCTTTATTAGTATGGAACTTAGCATCAATGTAACTCTTACAATGATCTCTTCCATACTATCAAGATCATATCTTCTGTCCTCCAAGGACACTTAAGAATTTTCTTGATCTTAATTCATTGATTCTTGCCAAATTTAAACTAATCTAACTTGTGTTGCATGAGGCATACAAGTCATTAGATGTGGTACATGTCAAGGCATGTATGATCGATCCCATAGCGGAAGCATGTGGGAAACGAATAATTTGCTTTAGCTCAATAGTAGAACTAGAACATTAGCATTGCTCAATGTCATGCCATATTGTAATAAGCCTAAATTCCTTTTCGAGTTTCCTCAACATTCCATGTACTTTGGCTCAATTCAATGAATCACTTTGATCTATCTCCATAGATCCTTATTATGTAAATCTTTTGTTTCTCCCATGTATATCATAGTGTAACAATTCTCATACAAATCCAATTTATTACACTTGCTAAGTTAGAATATAGTTTCCTATAAATCGTACATCGTCTATGTACAATACAAGGGTGACTACAGTGCTCCCACTAGCACTGACATATATATGGCTTATCTATGTTTCTCGAAATTCAAACTCCTTGAACTTTTCTCATTGAAACTAATATTCTAATTACTCCCACTAGCTTTCACATATATATGGCTTATCTTTATTTCTCGAAATTCAAACTCCTTGAACTTTCTCATTGGAATAATGATCCCACTTGCGAGATGCTTATTTCGGTCCATAAATGAACTTATTAAGCTTACACATCCTTCAAAACCAATCTTGGTTTAATTATGTGTTTGTTCCTATCCATGATTGTCTCTACTTGAAGATCCACTTGCACCTAAGGGTTAAGGTCAAGTGCTAGGTCTACCAAATAACAACATACATGGATTGAATCTCTCTTTCTAATTCCTCTTTCTATGTTGTTGACTTTAGGGCCTACCATAGCTTCCGATAGCTGGTACACTCTGATTTCTCCATACCAGTGACTCATTTACCTCAGTAATATAAACACTTATATAACTAGGTTCATGACGTCTTTTATCAGATCTATAATAAAAATGGAAATATGTCAGTTTCCTTAATAGCTCTTTCAATTCCAAATTGAATGTTATGTCCAACTTTATGCTCTTTGTTGGTTGACTCTTGAATCTTATCAAGATCAATGTGGCTCCTACTAGCGCTTTTGGAAATCAGCTCCCTCTCTTGGAAGACTGCCCTTTGAGCAACATACACTTTGTTCTTAGAAGGTTGTTAAACAATTATCCAAAATGCTTGATGGGCTATCCAACAAGATAACACATCTTTAATCAAAGTCCTAGATTGTCGAGCGCTTCACTACGAGCGTAAGCCTCATAATCGTAGACTTCCATATATGGCAGTAAGGGTCGAATCCCACTTCACATACCATAGAGTGTTTCAAGAACCTACTTATTTGGCACAAGACCAAAGGACTTTTTGTAACATTATTCATGGTACAATTCACAAATTGTTAGCAAGCACAGTGCGACTCGTCTAGTACAAAATCAATGACCGATTTGTTTCTCTATCCAACTAACACTTCCTAGTGGTAGTCTTTTGGGCAAAGATGATAGGTTTTGAGCATTCTAACACTTCCTAAGTGTACATGCAACCCTAATAACCTTGGATCTATGTTTGTCTAATTATCATGCAAAGTTGAATTCCAAGGTTATATTCCTATCTAGCATACATGGGGAACAATTTTAACTTGAATCATAGATAGAATAACTTACCTTGTTGTTGCTTGTGTTCCTTGAAACCTTACGAGCCTAGCACCCCAAGTGTGATGCCTCAAATGCTTCACACAACACCAAATGCTCTTGGAAAGACTCTTGAGATAACACAAACTTCTCAAAATCGGCCAAGCCCTCTAGTTTCTTAGTCTCTAACCGATTTTGGTGGAGAATGGCATCTTTATATAGTGTTGGCACATCTAGGGTTACACCATGTAAACCCTAATGTGTCATGACTCTTCATTTCCATGACCCATGGGTTTGTAACTCCCATGGAGCATCCATGGAGCATCCTATGGGTAGAACCCAACTTGATAATCCATGGAGCCTCTTAGCCCACTATACAAGATATGGATGATTTACATAATCAACCCATATATTTAATTAGTTATCCTTTGATCACTTAATTAATTCCAAATTAATTTTTTGATCAACTAATCAAATAATATTATTAATATATTAGAACTTATAATATATTAATAATCTCCAAGTGTTATTTCTCTCATTTAGTCTATCCAATTGCATGGTGCCATGCAACCCAAATGGACCATGCCGGGTCGGGTCAAGTACAAGCCCGAAATAGTTATGGACTTAGACACCTTATCCAACAGTCTCCCACTTGGATAAGTCTAATAACTATATCTCTAGTACTTCAGGAACCGATCGGCAATCGTAGCTCTTTCAAGGTCTCTCGGAACTGAGAAGATGATGATACGCCATTTAAGATAAGTGATCATATAATCCTCCGTTCTAGATATCAGCCAGACAAATACATGGAACATGTCTTGCTTATTGTCCAACATTTGTTTCCCGATTTCCGATTTGTTTGACATAGAACTTAATTGAACACATCAACTTAGTTCTGACCGGGCCCGGTACATGGGTCAAAACAAAATCATCGAGGGGCCCAGATATCAGCTTCTAATCCAAGAAGGAATAGATAAACTTCGACTCATATGTTTGTTCTACCACTTATTGAATTACACACAAAAGTACGTTTTATAACATCGAGTTACCAATGCGGTTTCGTACAGTCAATGCATAGCCAACTTGTAAGTAACAAATCATATCTCTAGGTTTGAAGACTTATATGATATTACCGTCTCACGATCACTCGAGATAAAATTCCATGAAGTGATTCCAGTGAGCGTGGGTTGTGTCCAATGCTCAGAACTTATGAGCACTCATGATTGTTGTAGCCTTGTCCAAGACCTCTACAACCAAACATGACAGTCTTGATTCATATCTACTTCCAACATATGACCGACTGTGGAGATTTGAATAATATGTTATACCAAACAAAATTATTCTAGAAGTCAAAACATGCAAAAGAAATATAGTAAACGATTGACAAGAGATAGCAACACTTTACTCATAAATAAAACACCTTTTATTCATCATCAAATGTCAATTACACTTTACAAATTTCCGGGTTATCTAACTACTAAAACTTATATCATCCTTCAGCCCTATGCTCCGAGCATGCTGAAGATGCTTAACCCTACTCAGTCCCTTCGTGAGGGGATCTGCTGGGTTCTCATCCGATGATACCCTCTTCGCCACGAGGAGTCCTTCTTCGATCCGATGTCTGATGAAATGGTATTTTCTGTCGATGTGTCTGGATCTCCCGTGATCCCTTGGTTCCTTGGCTAAGGCAACAGCACTTTCACTATCACAGAAAATTTCCATTGGCTTTTTAATAGCTGGTACAACTCCAAGGTCTCCAATGAAGTTCTTCAGCCATATCGCCTCCTTTGCTGCTTCACTAGCTGCAATATACTCTGATTCACAAGTAGAATCTGCCACTGTCTCTTGCTTGGAACTCTTCCAAGAAATTGCTCCTCCGTTTAGGGTAAAGACCCAGCCCGACTGAGAGCGGAAATTATCCCTATCAGTCTGGAAGCTAGCATCACTATACCCAACAACTCTCAAGTCATCACTCCCACCGAGGGTAAGGACCCAGTCCTTAGTCCTTCGTAGGTACTTGAGGATATTCTTTACCGCAGTCCAGTGTGCCTTGCCAGGGTTCGCCTGATACCTGCTAACCATGCTCAAGGCAAAAGCTACATCGGGTCGAGTACACGTCATAGCATACATGATCGATCCTACAGCCGAAGCGTAAGGTGTTCGACTCATTTCTGCTATCTCAGCCTCAGTGCTAGGGCTTTGTGTCTTACTCAATCTGGTGTTACTCTGGATGGGTAACTCTCCTTTCTTGGAATCCTGCATGCTGAATCTCTTCAGCACCTTATCCAAGTAGGTACTCTGACTAAGTCCAATTAGTCTTTTACTCCGATCTCTCAAGATTCTTATCCCTAGAATATAGGCAGCTTCACCAAGGTCCTTCATAGCGAAACACTTCCCAAGCCAGGACTTAACTTCCTGCAGGGTTGGAATGTCGTTTCCTATGAGTAGTATGTCATCCACATACAATACCAAAAAGCTAACTATACTCCCACTAGCCTTGACATACACACAAGATTCATCTTCACTCCTAGAAAAGCCAAATTCCTTGACCTTTTCATCAAAGCAAAGATTCCATCTGCGAGGTGCTTGCTTCAATCCATAAATGGATTTCTCAAGCTTACACACTCTATTAGGGTACTCGTTGCTGACAAAACCCTCTGGCTGACTCATGTAAACATCTTCAGCCAACTTTCCATTAAGGAAAGCGGTTTTGACATCCATCTGCCATATTTCATAGTCATGAAATGCAGCTATGGCTAACAGAACCCGAATAGACTTAATCTTGGCTACCGGAGAAAAGGTCTCATCATAATCCACTCCAGGAATTTGAGAGAAGCCCTTTGCAACCAGTCTAGCCTTATAAGTGTGTACTTTACCATCCATGTCGGTCTTCTTCTTGAAGACCCATTTGCACCCTACTGTCTTACGACCTGGTACATTTTCAACCAAGTTCCAAACTTGATTGTCATACATGGATTGTATCTCGCTATCCATAGCCTCTTTCCATTTAGCAGACTCGGGGCCTGCCATGGCTTCCTCGTAGCTGTTAGGGTCATCTTGACTTACTAGTGTTTCATCACTAATAAGTGTCTCACCTTCTGCAGTAATATGGAATCCATAGTAATGCTCAGGTGCACTCCTAACTCTCGTGGAACGTCTCAGAGGTACAGATTTGTCAATTGGCTCAACAGGAGTTTCCTCCTCAAGTTGAGGGCTAGAGTTTGAAGTTCCTTCACCGCTTGATTCTTGAATTTCTTCAAGATCAATTTGCCTCCCACTGTCTCCTTGGCTTATAAATTCTCTCTCTCGAAAGACTCCTCTTCTTGCTACAAAGACCACATTGTCACTAGGTCTGTAGAAGAGGTAACCAAAGGATCGCTGTGGGTAACCGATGAAAATACACCTCTCACTTCGAGGTTCGAGCTTATCATGAGTCTCGCGTCTCACGAAAGCCTCGCAACCCCAAATCTTGATGTGGTCTAGTTTAGGTACTTTACCAGTCCACATCTCGTGAGGAGTTTTGGCAACTTTCTTTGTAGGGACTAGATTAAGAATATGGGCGGCAGTCTCTAAGGCATACCCCCAGAATGAGATTGGTAGCATAGCTCGACTCATCATGGAACGAACCATATCTAGCAAGGTTCGATTACGCCTCTCAGCCACACCATTCAACTGTGGTGTCCTGGGAGGTGTCAATTGTGAGACTATCCCACATTCCCTTAGATAGTCGAGGAACTCTGAACTAAGATACTCACCACCACGATCGGATCGAATCATCTTAATGTTCCTGCCAAATTGATTCTCGACTTCCTGTTTAAATTCCTTAAACCTCTCGAAAGTCTCTGACTTATGCTTGATCAAGTAGACATATCCATATCTACTATAATCATCAGTAAAAGTCAAATAATAACGATTAGCATCCCTTGTGGCATGTTTGAATGGTCCACACACATCCGTGTGTATAAGGTCCAACAAACCTTCACCCCTCTCACACGAACCTGTGAAGGGTGACTTTGTCATTTTTTCAAGTAAGCATGATTCGCAACTATCATTTGACTTTAGGTCAAACGACTCCAAGACTCCATCCTTTTGGAGTTGGCCTATGCGCTTCTTGCTTATATGTCCAAGACGACAATGCCATAATGATGCTTTATCCAAGTTATTATTAGTAGAATCAATACACAAAACATTATTTCCTAAGTTATCTACAACAGATACAGCTTCATACACACCATCACAAGGTAATGCTTTAAAATAAAGAACATTATTAAAGAAAGCATCAATAGAACCAACTTCATTATTAAATGAAAAGGTAAACCCTTGTTTGTACAAAGCATGAAAGGAAATAATATTTCTTGCAATTCCTGGCGAGTAACAACATTTATTCAAATCTAAACTAAACCCACTACTTAGCGATAAAGTATAAACTCCAATCTTGGTAACATGTATAGTTTTCCTATTCCCCATGATCAAGTTTATCCTTCCTTGCTCCACATCCTCACTTCTTCTTAGTCCCTGCAAGTCACAACAAATGTGAATACCACACCCGGTATCAAGGACCCAAGAATTAGAATGGGGTGAGTTATTAGAAATGATAGTGTAAATACCTGCATGGTTGGGTTTAACTTTCCCATCCTTCACATCTTGCTGGTATTTTGGGCAGTTCCGCTTCCAATGAGCTTTTTCATGGCAATAGAAGCATTCAGCCTCTTTTGGGTCAGAAGAAGGAGTAATGAAACCTTTCTTGGTTCCACTTGAAGAAGAGCCATCAAGGGTCCGAGCCTTGGTACCCTTCGAAGATCTCTTTCTCTTCCTCCATCGATTCTTCCCAATTGCCAAAACCGGAGTAGAGTTTTGAGTAGGAGTGATAGCAACCGACTTCCCCTTAAGACCTGATTCTGCGGTCTTGAGAAGTCCCTGAAGTTTGCTGAGGGTGACTTCTTCCTTGTTCATGTGATATGTCATGCGGAATTGATCATAGCACGATGGTAAGGAATGCAAAATAATATCTATTGCAAGATCCTCCGGGAAGTTCACATTAAGCTTCAGCAAACGATCCACATACCTTTGCATTTTCTGCATGTGGCTCGTGACGGATTCCCCGTCCTTCATCATGGTTGTTATCATGGAGCAGATGATTTCATACCTCTCTTGTCTTGCACTTTGATGGTATCTTTCCATCAAATCTTGGTGCATGTCATAAGGGTAGAAATCCTCATAAGACTTTTGGAGTTCCGCTGTCATCGTGGCCGTCATGATGCAGGCCACTTTCGTAGCATCCCTTTCATGTGCCCGAAATTCAGCGATCTCCTGAGGAGTTGCAGTGGACTCATCAATCTCCTTAAGCTCCTTGTCAAGGACATATTCTTTGTCCTCGTAGCGGGTAATCATCCTGACGTTTCTGATCCACTCATTGAAGTTGGATCCATCAAAGGTGACTTTCCCACACAAGTTCATAAGGGTAAAGGAGCCATTAGGATTAGAGCCAGAAGCATTGTTGAAAGACATCTGAAGGAAAGAGGACAAGATTAGTTTAGATATAAGAGAGTCCTTAATAAGACACCCAAATGTAGTATTAAGGCTAGGATCCAATCACAATATAATATAACTTAGAAGAGGTATGCCGTAATCTAAGCTATATCATATTTGAAAGGTAGGTGAATGACGATTCACCAATTTCCACCACGAAAACCGCAATATTTTAGTATTAGGTTTTTGAATGGTTCTTAGAAATTCCTAGATTCTTTGAGATTCAATGAACTTTTCAAAGGCATGTTTCAATCTCGAGTGTGCCCTCCAAGTTTTGTGACTGGGATACCGAGGATCACAAAACGAGGTGTGAAGTAACCATGCAAATCACTTGGTACCCTTAAAGTTTATCACTCAATCGATGTGCCGGTTAACCACACACGCTCCATCGATACTATAATAAACCCTAAGTCACCCTTTACCTACCTTGTTAAGTCCAAGTTAGTGTGCCGGTTAACCACACACGCTCCACCAACGACTTAATCAAAGTGTAAAGTGTAATTTCATGGAATAGCACCTTATTCACATTTTTCCTAAAGTAACTAAGATTGGGAATTTAATAAAACATTTAGTTACTTTATAATATTCATCATACTTTGAATGAGAATTAATAAGTCCTTGTCTTACCCGTTCGGCTAACGACCCTCCACCGATCAAGCAAGCGGTGGGTGAGAGTGGACACCCATTAAGTCACCATTTTATAGGCAACAACCTTATACCCACCTTATAGACCGGTTTCGTGAATGAGGCGTACTAGCGGTAAGACGACTTTGTTCTTATACATATATATATAATTATTAAATCATAATAATATAAGTATAACGGTTGAATTTTAACTTTTAAAATTCTAGGGGTTGGAACTAAAGTTTTAACTTAACTTTACTTGTTCCAAAACTTGAGGGCAAGTTTTGTAAACTTTCAAAACTTTTCATTTCTTGTAACTTATGAGTTTAATAGAGTAATAAAATGAGGACTTTTCATTTTTCCTAACTCTTGTGTTCTTTTAATGGTTTTTAATCCAAGAGACTTTTGGTTTTTCCATAACTTGAGGACAAGTTATAGACTCCATTAAAACACATTATGATCATGAATTAATCTACTACATAGGTTACAAATAATTCCTATGATCATCTAAACATCATAAGAACAAGAATATGAATATGAACACTTTCAAAAATCAAAATCACATTTAATCTTTGTAATTTTGATAACTAGTTGTTGTAAATGAGTTAGAAAAGACATTACACCTTCTAAAATAAGTTTTCAAGTACCAAAACATTTTAGGGTAATGATTCTAATCCATTTCCAGCAACTCAAGTCGAAATTCTGCACTCTATCGACCCTACTCGCCGAGTGCATAAACCTACTCGCCGAGTAGGTTGAAGATACACATGAACTCGACGAGTCCTCCCCATGGACTCGCCGAGTCCATCAGTCAGACAGCAGAAATTTCGACTTTCTTCAACTTTTAAGCACAAATAACAAACAAACAAGCCTAGGCTCTGATACCACTGATGGGTTTTGAGCATTCTAACACTTCCTAAGCGTACATGTAACCCTAATAACCTTGGATCTATGTTTGTCTAATTATCATGCAAAGTTGAATTCCAAGGTTATATTCCTATCTAGCATACATGGGGAACAATTTTAACTTGAATCATAGATAGAATAACTTACCTTGTTGTTGCTTGTGTTCCTTGAAACCTTGCGAGCCTAGCACCCCAAGTGTGATGCCTCAAATGCTTCACACAACACCAAATGCTCTTGGAAAGACTCTTGAGATAACACACACTTCTCAAAATCGGCCAAGCCCTCTAGTTTCTTAGTCTCTAACCGATTTTGGTGGAGAATGGGATCTTTATATAGTGTTGGCACATCTAGGGTTACACCATGTAAACCCTAATGTGTCATGACTCTTCATTTCCATGACCCATGGGTTTGTAACTCCCATGGAGCATCCATGGAGCATCCTATGGGTAGAACCCAACTTGATAATCCATGGAGCCTCTTAGCCCACTATACAAGATATGGATGATTTACATAATCAACCCATATATTTAATTAGTTATCCTTTGATCACTTAATTAATTCCAAATTAATTCTTTGATCAACTAATCAAATAATATTATTAATATATTAGAACTTATAATATATTAATAATCTCCAAGTGTTATTTCTCTCATTTAGTCTATCCAATTGCATGGTGCCATGCAACCCAAATGGACCATGCCGGGTCGGGTCAAGTACAAGCCCGAAATAGTTATGGACTTAGACACCTTATCCAACAAAAGATAGATCATGAAATTCTTTCACAGTCACTTAGACGATCGATAAAGTTTGGACTGAGATTCTCACTATGAGTTTCTCATCCTATTGCTCAATTTATCCTTAACTTCGTTATATGAGAGCTCTGAACACCTGAGAGGTTCCAAACTCACATTCATACGAAGTTGGTCTCGCTATGTATCGTGGTTAATCTGAACGGTCCATTAGTGTGAACTAATTCCAACAGATACTCACATCACCCAGTGACGCATTCATCATCTATCTTGATAAATAAGATTTGCATTTATCATAAGACTCGAGGTCAAATGATATCCAAAATCTGATCCAACTGGATACTTGGTATTGCATTTCTCATTTATGTATCCAATACTATGATTCCACAAATACATTTCACCCAAACATTTGGATGTATTTGAATAAGTACTTATTATGGTCAATCTGAACAATCCATTAGTTGAACTAACATCAACAAATATTCACAATAATACGCCTTATTCAAATGTTCGAATCAATTTTGAACTATTGCTACTATACTAGCCTCATAGATTTCATGACTTTCTTTTAACATGTAAGAATGATCCACATTTAAATAAGTCAGAACTATCTCATGAATCATAGTATAAACTATTTCAATTATAATACCATAGACTAAATGTTTTGAAAAAGTTGTCGTTTGATCCTATGAATGTAGCAAGGGCTTGGTATTCATGATCAAATTATCTTCTCCATGTTTTAGTCTTCTTACTTCATTTTAGTGACTACACATTCTTGCAAATGTCAGCACTAATCCTTAGCAAAATACTCAAGGTTTAGAAGTAATGTTTTGATGGCATTATAAATCCATATATTTGATTAAATACCAAACATGGGAGAACTAGTTATCTTTTGATCCAATGGAAAGTAGCACGGGCTTGTTATCCACTATCAAATTTAACTTCATCATGTCTAGTCCTTTTACCTCAAATATACATTTGGGCAAGTTTGATTTCTTAGTCATTTTCATGTTATGGAAACGAATTGCTATCAGAACATGTCTCAAAATAATCCTTCCTAGATTAGGTATACCAATCGCCTTTTAAACCATGGGAAATTGGCTTTCTTCTTCTTGACACTTCTATTCATGATAGTCAATTATGGGAGTGTTTTGAAGTATGAGTTTCTATGATTGGTCATGCTAGTTCCAAAAGGAAACCTCAACATGCTACACAACTCCTTAATGGACATTCCAAGTTGTTTATATCAAAATCAGAATGAACTGATCATATGTACATGTTAGCTAGTCGACTAACCATAGTCAACTCCTAACTCAAGGAAATTAGATCTTACTTCAATATGTCAATTTACAACATACATTTGATAATTGCTCTTTCTAACAATTTAGAATGCAATATTTGAAGTAACCTAGGAAGATCTTTAACAAAGGCGTGATCTTTCCTTTCATTTATGAGAACTATTCCCAAACTACGAAACTGACAAGATTGATTATCCTCATAGCTAATCCTTTCAAAGGTTTTATAGTAGTAGATTTTAGTGGATAAGGTTTTCGACATCATTCAATAAAATTCCATTATAGTTTGTTTTACTTATCCTTAGAAAATAATCACCCTAAATTATTTTAGAAGGCTATGATCCATATTTGGCTCCATGATGTGTAAAGGGATGCCGTAAACACACCATAAAGTTATTTAGGTAGGCAAAGCCCTTTTCCAATTTCGATCACTACGAAACTCCTAGATCTTTGAGATTCATCGACTATCAATGGCATGTTAATCTTGGATTATGTCCATCTCAAATCCAATGACGGGGTCGCCACAGATCACTGAACAGGTGGTGAATCAACCATACAAAATCGTATGGTCCCCGGCTCAAGTTACGCTTGAGATTCGCGAGTTCCACATCATTCTCTACCTATACTCTCAAATTGATGTGTCGGTTAACCACGTGAGCTCCATCAACAAGTTATAAAGAGAATGTGAAACTTTTATGGATAACATAAGATTCACATTAAATAGATTGAGAATTAACCTTGCAAAATTGCATGGTCCCCGGCTCAAGTTACGCTTGAGATTTGCGAGTTCTATATCATTCTCGACTATATTCTAGATTCATATGTCGGTTAACCACACGAGCTCCACCAACAAAATATAAAGAGAATGTGCAATTTTCATGGATAATATAAACTCATATTTTATTAATAAAACGAGATTTTATTTTATACTTGTATTTAGAATACCTTTAGATTGACCATTATCACTATCAAACCCTTTCGATAACTCCATTCTCTAAATGCAATAGGGCGGTGAGGGTGGTAAGTGCGAAGCATATTAAAAACCGACCTCATTAGGAATCAAAGAGACCTCCTTAAACCCCTACATTAGAATGTGTGAGCCTAGTCACGGTAAGACTGACCATGTCAATATTTAAACACGCGAGGGCGCATGTTGTAACTTTCTTATACATATACTAGACACAATTCTAATATATATAAATACAAGGGGTAAATTTAAAACTCATTAAATTTAGGTGTCTATTATTAATTCTAATTAATTGCGAGGACGCAATGTATCAATTAATTAATCATAAGGGTGTAATATTCAAATTTATAAATCCATATTATAAATAATATTAAATATTTAAATTCAAAATTTAAATAACAAATAAATATTCAAATTCAAATAAACACATTTAAATAATATATATCAATCATCAAATAAATATTCAAATTCAAATAAACGTATTTAAATAATATTTATCCATTATCAAATAAATATTCAAATTCAAATAAACACATTTAAATAATATTTATCAATTTTCCAGATTCAAAAACAATTTAAATTAGGTATTTATCCATGTTTGATAAAGCTTCATATTCGAAAAATGACAAAAAAATTTGAAACCCTAATTCTGCTGAGCTCACGTCGTGAGCTCCTAGCTCTCACGTCGTGAGCTGCGACTAAGGTATTATCAATTACGAATTTTTCAATAATCCTTCTACCATTCAATTTCAAACAAGTATTTTCAGAAAACATGGATCTAGGGTGAAGGTAACGATGAACCAATGGCTCTGATACCAATGTTGGGTTCCTATGCATCAAATACATTCTAAAACTAGGCAGCGGAAAAATCGAAACAACGATATACCTAAGTGTACATGCATCCTATAGATCTATGGCTTCATGCTAATTACATCAACCCTAGAAAACTAAAACATAAGTAAGAAAACATACCTCTTATGTAGCCCTTGATCTCCATGCTTGAGATCTTGAACCTCCATGAAGTTGCTTGGATGGAAGGAACCAAACCAGAATCCCTCTAATGGTATCACACCCAAGGACACCAAAGAGTGGAATAAAATAACTAAGAGAATGGTTAATTTTACAAACCCAAAGGGGTTAGAAATCTTCCCTAATAGGGGGAGGAAGAAGAGTTGGCGAATACTTCAAGCCAAGGTACAAGGAGGAATAAAATCCCGAAGGCCCTATTTATAGTCTTAGATGCCTCCAAGGGTTTAGTACTCCTTCCCATGTGGGACGGAGGCCTAACCACGAAATTTCACTCCTTTCCCATGTGGGATGGAGTGATTTTCATCCAACCCTAATTCCATAAGGTTCTGGAACATTCCTGATTAACCAACTATCGATTAATGAACATTCAACCCTTTAATTAATTAAACTGTTAATTAATTCCCAAAATATATTTCCAATTAGTTTCTAATTAATTATTAACCATAATAATTAATAAGCCAATTTCTCATTTATTTATTCTACTCAATTTGGGTCTTGAGAGCAACCCAAAAGGACCCTGCTATTATTAGAAATATTACCAATAGTTAATGACCTTGGACATTATTCCAACAATTATGCCATCGCCTACGGTGAACACTGCTCTAGGTCTACACCTCTTATATCAATTATGAAGCACGTAAAGTGCATCATGAAGGGTTGTCCAGTATTCTTAGCACATGTTGTTGAATCCACTTCCGTGAAATTAAGTCTATCTGAGGTGGATGTGGCTATAGACTACGTTGATGTCTTTCCTGATGATTTACCGGGTTTACCACCGTTATGACATAGACTTT
The DNA here is from genome assembly GCF_051521515.1 of Lactuca serriola. Taxonomy (NCBI): domain Eukaryota; kingdom Viridiplantae; phylum Streptophyta; class Magnoliopsida; order Asterales; family Asteraceae; genus Lactuca; species Lactuca serriola. The sequence continues at coordinate 126,541,238 of NC_136416.1, read as the reverse complement.
CAGATCGATCTCATCCCTGGTGTTGTGTCGATTGCCAAAGCACCTTATCGGTTGGCTCCTTCACAAATGAAGGAGATGATGTCTCAGCTGCAAGAGCTCCTCGACAAAGGGTTCATCCGACCAAGTTCCTCACCTTGGGGAGCACCGGTGTTGTTCGTAAAGAATAAGGATGGTACCATGTGAATGTGTATCGATTATAGGGAGTTGAACAAAAATACTGTGAAAAACAAGTATCCACTTCCAAGGATCGATGACCTCTTCGATCAACATTAGGAGGCATGTTATTTCTCAAAAATTGATTTGCGATTTGGTTATCATTAGGTGCGGGTTAGGGGGCAGGATGTTCCTAAGACAGCTTTTAGGACTCGATATGGCCACTACGAGTTCTTGGTCATGCCCTTTGGCATGACAAATGCTCCAGCGGTATTTATGGACCTGATGAACAAATCTCTCATCCTTTCTTGGATAAATCGGTCATTTTCTTTATTGATGACATCGTTATATACTCACGTAGTGTTGAGGATCAGCGGAGGCATTTACGCAAGGTTCTTGACACACTTCGTAAGTAGAAGCTCTACGTAAGTGTGAATTCTGGTTGCGGAAGATTCAATTCGTCGGACATTTGGTTGGTAAGGATGGGATAAAAGTAGATCCAACCAAGATTAAAGCAGTAAAGAAGTGGGCCAACCCGAAAACTCCTACTGAAATTCGGAGTTTCTTGGGTTTGGAAGGCTATTATCGGAGGTTCATTAAAAACTTTTCCATAATTGTTTCTCCTTTGACAAATTTGACGAGGAAATTAGAGCCATTTGTTTGGATTGACAAACAAGAACAAGCATTTCAGACATTGAGGAGGCATCTTTGTGAGGCTCCTGTTCTTTCCTTACCTGAAGGTAATGAGGATTTTGTAGTTTACAGTGATGCATCCTATTTTGGTTTGGGATGTGTATAGATGCAGCGAGGGAAGGTGATAGCTTATGCTTCTTCTTAAGTGTTCCACTCCCTTCTTAGATGATCCATTCCTTTCTTAGACGATCCATTCTTTTCTCACATGATCCTTTCCTTTCTTAGATGCTCCATTGCTTTCTTAAATTCTATGTTCCCTTCTCAGAGGCTTCATTCCTTTCTCAGATGCTTCATTACCTTCTCAAGAGCTCCACGTTCATTTAGGTGCTCCATTGAACTCCAAATGCTCAATTGAAACCAACTACTCCATGAGAATGCTTCAAATGCTTAAGTCACATTTAACATGATCATTTTACTTTTTCAAATGGTAGTAGTAATAAATTACAATGTGCTTATTGTCCTATTATAATGGTTGTGGGTACGATACAAGTTGTTGTGATCATTTGAATAATGTATGCAAAAAATCGCCTATCTAGATTGAGCTTCAAGCCCACAAATTTGAGGGAAACCACATCTGGCTTTTCATTATTTATACCAAGAAAATTCCTAGGTAGAATGTGTATTAAATATAGTAGACATTTTAGTATTGTTGATGATGAGCGATTTAAGGATTTTGTATGGGAAATTGATCCTATGTTCAGATTTCGATTTAGGTTGATCGTTGCAACACATTTTTATCAATACACCAATAAGAGAAAAAGATTCACAAATAGCTTTAGAAAGAAACAAATTGTGTCTCTTACCACGGACACATGCACATTACACGTTGCTTCGGGCTACTTGGTTGTACATTGTGAGTTTTCCAAGTGAAATGAAGAAATGTAAAATAAAAATGTGCTTGTTTGTCTATACTCTATACATATATACTTTATGAGTTTATGTCCAGTTTTGAATGAGATTTTGCAAGAAACGGGAATGTATTTTCTTCCCCTTTTTAAAAATTCAAACTTTATGGAACCCATTTAAGAGCAATGTACATTACTTGTTGTTACTCTTTCATGACACTTCCTATTACATGATACTCTTATACTTTGAATTATAGAACGCCAGATTATCAACAATTGTGCATGTACATGTTATCTTCAACAAAATTTTTGAATTACAAACTTCCCACAAAACTGGCAATGACGACATTTAGAGTCTTGTCACTTTTCCTACATCATGAACGAAATGAAATATTCTAATGTGTTACAGGAGTTTGTAAGAAACATCAATATACTTAATGTTTTTTCTAGATTTCAGCCATGTAGTGGTAAAAACGTTAAAAATTAAATAATGTGATTCTTTCTAAATTTCACAAACAAAAAGAATATTTGTCGTGGGCGTTCGTATGATTAGCGAAGCAACTAATTCAAAACAATTAAAATCAAAACCAAATCAACCACAAGGTCTCCAAAGCAGAATCTTTAAACATATTTAAAAATAAAAATAAAAAAAAACACTGAAAAATATAATTTTGGTTATTATTTTTTTTCTTCCTTCTCGGCCTCTGCAGCCCTCTTGAGGCGAGCACCCAAGTGACGTTTGTTTATTCTTTCAACACGAAGTTTAGCATAAGCATTGAATGATTTCATCTCTTCAGTAATCTTCACAAGTTCAACAACTGGCTTCTCCCTCACAATCGGTAACACTTGACCTTGCACTTGAGTAGCATTTGCAAGCTCCTCGGGTGTTGAGTCACCCGCCTATAAATTCAACAAACTTGTTTAATAATAGAAATTATAATAATAAATGTTCGCTAACTTAATAAAATAAAGCAACAAGTAATTACAAATATGACCAATATGCTGTCACAAAATGGCCACTTTTGAGCAATCATCGCAAAATGGGTCATTAAGAAATTACGTTATTCCTTTTTTTTGGCAAAATTGCTTCATCAATGTCTCCATTAGAATGTTTAATAATAATGGGATTTGATCATTAGTTATTAGAACAACTTGTTAAACAAAGGAATTTAACAAAATCATTATATGAAATGAGTGATAATTTTTTTTTTGGAAAATGATAATGTCATTTCTGAAGAAAAAAATCAAAGGTATTTGTACTGGGAACCTACTCAAAAAAGTAATTTTGAAAAAATAAAAAAATAAAATAATAATAATAATAATAATAATAAAGTTTGCAAAATCTATTTTACAAAATGGGTGGTCATTTTGAGAAAAATGTTACAACACCAACTTTTTTGACAATTTGATGATTATGCAATAAAGCAACCCTTTGTACACAAGTTGTATTGTTATTATTATCAGTATCAGTTTAATAGTAAAAGATATCCATAAAACAACATTACTATCTTTCAGATAGAAAAATGGTTTAATAATTAGAAATTTAATGATAAACTAAGTTTACCTTAGTTTTCCTTGTGCGCCTTGGGAAGATTACTAGCTTAGCCTTAAAGGTTTTTAGCCTCTGGACATTCGCTTGCAAACCTTCCAAAGAGCGGTTCCTACGACGATGATCTACAGCAATACCAATTGTTGGAGCAAGTTTCTTTGGAATACCTGCACCCTGTTTTTACAACTACTATCAGAATTAATAAAATAGCATAACAATCTACTTCTTTATTATATCATAATCATCCTATTTGTTTATCGAAAACTTTTTCTTAATTAAACATTGAAATGTTATATATTATTACCTTCAACTCTTCAAGAGAAAATCCACGACCCTCCCTAAGTTTCATGTTGTATTTCAAGGTTTGACAATGAACCTGAGGACGAAGCGAACCAGCTGGCCTTGGAAATACTTTAACAACCTTTGCTTGCCTGGCTGTAGTAATCAATATAATTAACTTAACTTATGATCAAAAATCATAAACTAACAAGTAGCTTACTATATGAGTATATGTATATGATTTCAAAGAAAACTTACCATTGCATCTCCTTGTTTTACGCGCAGGTTGGTTGAACCATGTCTTCACATAGTTCTGCCAATGCTTCTTGAAGTGCTCGTTTGGGTTAACATTGTTATGCTTAACCATCACTCACTACTACTCTGCAAATACACCATCATACTATCTATTTAAAATCACAAATTATCTCCAAATTTAATTAATCAAGTAATCCCCATTTCTATTAATTTATCTTTCAAATAGTGCAACTGTATCTCAAATTACAACAAAAACAGTCCAAACAATCACCATAACGGAAATGAAATTAAAAAAGAGGTTTTTTTTGCTATATAAGCTCCGATTTCCACAAAAATTACAAGAAATACGAACTCGATTATTTATCTGTTGCACATTCATGTATTTTAGAAAAAGCTTCGTATATCAAACCTTGATTATGCAAACTGCCATCAAGATTTTCAAGTATATCTTATAAAAATAAAAAAAAAAACAAGACTGTTGAGCTATAATAATTTACAAAATCATAGAAATCAAAGTTGAGATTATAGAGAGCAGATATTAAGTTAATCAATTCGCTAGTACAACATCAAATTTTGAATTCCATAGATGATGAATGTATAAAGATTTCAGTAAACATTTAATCTAAGCATACCTTAGTTTGGGGGCGGAAACCTTCGGCTAAAGAGGATTCAAGGGAATTACGGGGAGGAATTTGTTTCAAGTAGCAGAAGGAGATTAAAAACCCTAAATCCAACGGCTGACGGCAATACCTCTTGGCGTGCCTCCTCTTACATGGACCGGCCCAACTATGTCTTAATAACTATGGGCCCAATATATATATATATATATATATATATATATATATATATATATAATTTTGATAATAAATTTGATAATATTTGTTTATACACTATAAATACATATATAGCGTATACTCACACAGTTTACACACACTCGTATTTGAAGATAATATTTTTGATAATAAAAGAAACGAAATACCTTACATTGAAGGTATTACACCAAATTTAATGATAAGAATTTCTTATTCTTCATAAAGATCATCAAAAGGGTCTTGAGAGTCTTGAAATAAATCATTTTTTATAGATTTTAAAGAATCGTCGGAAACTGATGGAGTTTGGTGAATTTCTTGAAGTAGCTTTTGAAGTTCTTCAGAAGAAGAGGTAGCAGTATCTTTAATTCTTGTAATTAGATCCACATCACTTTGAGGAAGACTGATGATAAAAGTGGCTTCAACCTCTGGTTTTTGAATATATATTTCTTGATAATGTTTCATTACTGCTTGTTCATTGGCTTGAGAAATCTTCATTTTATCCCACCATTTTGAGCAAAATTGGCGATTAATTCAGGGAGGATAGGAATCCTTTGTTTCTTGATAATGAAAAGTCCAAGACATTATCCATAGATCTTTAAATATCATGGTGAATTGTAACATATATTAAAATTCTGGAATTTGTTGAATAAACAATTCCTTAAATTTGAGATATTCAGCGTAAATTTCTTTTGGTAAACAATTTGGAAGAATTCCCATATATTTGTACCAATTGATAAACCTTCTTGGATATTCACAATTGAAGTTCAAATGAAAGAAGATAAACCATGAGTGTGGATAAATCCGAATAAAGAATGCCTTAGTCCAGGCATCTTGATAAGCATAGTAAGAAAATTTGGGATAAGCAAGATAACTTATAAGAGGTTTTTCAGAGTGAAGGTTTGGAACCCAAATTTTTGGAGAAATTATTTTAATAATATGAGCTTTGCTAAAATCAATGTTTCCCTCTTTTGAATTAGAACGATGAACAAAATTGACTGAACCAGATTCTTGTAAAATAGCTTGATAATATTCTCGAGTTTTATATGAATCAACATAAAAGGTTTTCCCTCGACCAAAGAGATGATTTGTGAGAATATGAAAACCTTGATCTAACTTATGGATTTGAAAATCTTCAAGAATTTGAACTCTTAAGAAATTTGGATTAAGAACATAAGGAGTTTTTATAGAAGGGCTAGGAGTAACATATTTTTGAGTTTGAGGAGTGATAGGTTTTGCAAAAGGGCTTATCATGTTGGTTGAAGTAACTTTTGGAGTAACAAGTTTTGACTGAATGATATTAGAATAAAGTTGTGAATTCTTAGAAGTAGGAGCTAAAGGAGAAAATTGATTTTGATTTTGAAATGGAACAAGCTTTTGAGAGACTGGTTTGTTTGGAAGAGGACGACGGACTCATTTTCCCTGCAAAAATTCTCGAGAAAGAAAGTCAGGAAGCGAATTATTTTCTCCTTTTATAAATTATATTTCGAAATCAAAGTTACCTAAGAGGGCTTGCCATCGAGCAAACATTTGTTTGGAAATAATATTTTTGACATCTTTGTCTAAAACAATTTTTCCATATTGACAATCTATTCTTAATAAAAAAAACTTTTCATAAATAAATCATCTTCAAATTTTTTAGTACAAAAAAAAAATGCTTAAAATTTCTTTTTTGACAGTTGAATAATTTTTTTGTGTATCATTCCATGCACCAGAGTAATATCGAATCAATTGTTCCTCAGTTGAGTTAACAAATTTTTGTTTTAGAATTTCTCCGAATCCAATATCACTAGCATCAGTTTCAACTATGATATTGGCATTGGGATGAGGTAAATTTAAACATGGCAAAGTAGGGACCTTTTGTTTTATATATTTAATTATATTTGTATGTTTTTGAGTCCATGGTTCAGGATTGTCTTTTAATCTATTATAAAGCAGTTTACATATAATCCCTAAATCTTTGAAAAAATCATGGATATAATTTAAGCATCCTAAAAATCTTTGAAGTTGTTTTTTATCTTTAATTTCATCGGGAAATTTGGTAGAAAATTGCAAGCTTCTTGTAATAGGTCTAATAGTGTTTTTGACAATATCATGTCCTAGAAAACGAATTTCATTTTAAAATAAATGCATTTTTGCTGCAGAGACAGCTAAACCATTTTGATAAATTAAATCATGAAATTGATTTAAATGTTTGAAATGTTGACCAATTGATTTTGAAAAAATTAGGACATCGTCAATATAAACAATAGCAAAACTACTTATAGGAGTTATGATATCATTCATAATATTTTGGAATTCAGAATAAGCATTTATTAATCCAAAAGGCATTACATTACATTCAAAATGCCCGGAGGGAACATTAAAACCTGTTTTGTAATTATCTTCCTCATGAAGTTGTATTTGCCAAAATCCTGATTTCATATCAAACTTTGAAAATATTTTTGAATCATAAAGCTTTTTTAGCAAATTTCGTTTATTAGGAATAGGATAACGAATCCATTCTAAAACTTTGTTTAAAGGTTTATAATTGATAACTAATCTTGGTGATCCTCTTTCTAATTATGCGGCATTCATAACATAAAATGTTGAACAAGCCCACGGTGATTTGGAAGGTCTTATGAGTTTTTTATTTATTAAATCTTGAATTTCATTTTTATAATGAATTTCTAGTTCATTATTCATGTGAATGGCTCTAGATTTTGAATGAATATCCTTTTCATTAATTTTTTTTTATATATGGTAATTTAACAATATGTTGTTTTCTATTCCAAAAGGCATTAGGAATATTAGAACAAACTTTTTTTTCATATTTAAATTTTAAACTTGTTATTTTATTTTGAATATTATTATCATTTAATTGATTGGTTATTCAAACATTATTTATTTCGTTAATAAGATATTTGGCTTGTTGTGTTTTATAATTAAGGACACTAATCGTTGAATATAGAGGAGGTTCGTAAAATTGAAATATAATTTCTTTTCCAAAAACATTGGTTCTTATACCACCATCATAAACCATAAAAGGATATAGTTTTGTAATGAAAGGTGTTCCTAGAATTAAAGGAGAAGAGAGATCTTTTACTAAAATTAGGTGAGTTTTATAACAGTAGTCTTGGTCATTACAAATATGACCATCGGAAACTTTATAATTTACAATTAATTTTGTACCTTTGGCACCAGTAAGTCTAGATGCAGTTTTTTCATAGAATTATGTAGGAAAAATTCCTTCTTGAATACAATTCATATCAGCACCACTATCAATTAAAGCAGTTAGGTTGATTTTAAAATTATCCTTAGACTAAAGTAATTTGAGTGTTCCAATTTTATAAAACTTGATTATTAACAATTTTACCAATAGTTACATTTTCAATTTTATTTTCTTCTTCGCTATTAAGTTCTATATTTTTGTTTTTAAAAGTAGAAGGTTTTTCTTTTTCTAAAATTAAAATTTTATTTTTTATTTCTTTTATTTCTTGTTTTACTATTTTTAATTATTATTGAAGTTCTTGCATAGAAATTGGCTTTGCTTTAGTAAATCTTTCATATATATTTTTTAAATTAAAATTTTCATTATTAGCAGGAGTTATGTTATTAGTTTTATTAAGCCTCTGTTTTATTAATAATTGTTGGATATTTTTATCTTTTATAAAATCAAGAAAGTTTAAAAGATCTTTATCATATTGTGAAAGAACATTAATGGAACTACTAGTAATTACATTGATTAAATTATTACAGTGACATTTACCAATACATTCGCAAATATCAGAATCTTCTGAACTTGAAGTAGTATTTTCGAGAATATTTAAATCATTTGTTTGAAAATCAGAAATACTTTCATCGGAATCTGAATCAGTATTTAAAATAATTTTTCTTATTTGTTCTTTCAAATCTTCAGAGACATTTAACTCATTTATTTTTGTCTTAGCATAACAATTATTAGTTGTATGACCATTACGCCCACATTTATGACAAATAATAATATCTTTTGATTTTCTTTTAGATTTTTTATAATTTGGTTTATAAGGTTTTTTAGATTTTGAAGCGTAATCTTTGCCCCTTTTATAATTTTCTGGAAGATCATATTTCTTTTTCCTAAAATATTTTGAAGATCTTTTCTTATATACTTTAGATTTTGACGTAGACAGACAATTCAAGGGCTGATAACCATATTGTTGGCAAAAACTTCTCAATTCATTTTTACTATTAATTCTATATTTTTTTAGTTTTTCTTTAAACCTAAGATCAGCACAAACTGCTAATCTCTCTTTATTAATGTAGTTTATTAAATATTCATAAGTTAAATTTTGATAAGGGATGTTATTATTAAAATTTTCTCTTAATTTTTGTCGAACTCTTTATACAAAGAGTTTTGGAAGGCCAGTAATAAAACGTTGTTTCCAATAGACTCTTTACAATTAGGTCTCGAAAAAACTTTAACAAGATAATTGTCTTTATACCATCTAAAATCAGTAAGTTTTTTGCAATGTAAATTCATTAAAATTTCTAAAGTTTTTTCTTGAAAAGTAGTAGGATCTCCTACAAAGTTTTTGATAATAGCAAAAGTTAAAGTGTTAACCATATCATCTTCAAACGTTTGTATTTGTTGATTATTTTCTGGTTTTATAATAGTTTTCTTAGCAGATACAATATAATCTTTTTCTTCTTGTGAAATATAGAAATCCCACCAACCTTTAGGACTGCCAGTAAAACCAGAAGTAATAATATTAACAATTTGAAGTTGAATATTATTATGAGCTTTATAAGCACTAGTAGCCATAGTCATTTCCTGTACAATATTCATAATTTGATGTTCATAATGGCCATCAATATTCCATTCATAAACAGAGTTACCATCATATTGAGAACGATCAAATTGAAAAGTTCGTTCTTCAAATTGAACATTTGGAAGAGAGGGTATATTCCAATAATTTCTTATGGTTGGTTTTGGATTCTTTCCAAAAGTGTTTTGCTTTGATTGATGAATTTTATTAAGATTTGAAAAGTCATTAGTGATTTAATTAATATCATCATTTGTATTAACAAATTGTTGAGCAAGAGTTTCAAAATTTGTTTCACTATTAATATCACTATTTTCAGATTCGTCGTTCGTAAGAGTATTAATATTGTTAGTGTTTGAGATCTAAGTTTTGAAAGTCTTTTTTCTAATTCGTTAATTAAATCTATATTTCCTAGATTAAAATTACCATCGATTTGGCAAAGAACAAAACTTATATTACTAGTGCTTGCCATATTTTGCTTATTAACATTTTTATCTTTGAAAAAAAATTTCTTCAATTTTAACTAAATGTTCGGTAATACTAGATAAGGTTTCGTTTGCATAATTATTTTGGTAAATAATTTTTTAAAGACCCTTTTCAGTTGTTAATTGATTTGGAGCTTGAACTAAAGGAGTTGCAATAAACATATCGTTAATAATAATTTTTCCTTTTTGTGGAAAATTAGCAATAATTTCTTTAGTAGAAATAATATCTTTATATTTTTCTCTAAAATGGGAGTGATAGAATCATTTTTAAATGGGTAATTTATTTTATGTTTAGGGGCATAAATTAATTCAAACCATTGAAAAAAAGGAGAATGAATTTTATTTGATAAAACATAATCTTCCTAAATGTCTAAATGGAGAAATCTTAAGTAGTATGAAAAAATTTCTTCGTGCCAAGCTCTTTTTTTATTATTATAATCTTTATAATACTCAATATCTTTTAAGTAATCAAAATCAACTTGATATTCTAAATTCGAGAAATTCATTTTAACAGGTTGTTTTTGTCAGGATTGAAGAAATATGTTTTATTGATTCTAAATTATGACTTCTTGATTTTTCGTATTTTTTATTCCTATCTTTAGACTAGAAATTTTTTCTATTTGTTTATTATATTTATTAGTATATG